>NC_092740.1:25483114-31183114 GCF_047496795.1 Chiloscyllium punctatum | reverse complement strand
ATAAGGGGTGGCGTGGTGACTCAATGGTTAACACTGCTGCCTCACAGCGCCAGGGACCTGGGTTCGATTCCAGCCTCCTGTCTGTGTGAAGTTTGTACATTCTCCCCGTGTCTGTGTGGGTTTCCTCCGGGTGCTCCGGTTTCGTCCTACAGTCCAAAGATGTGCAGGTCAGGTGAATTGGCCATGCTAAATTGCCCATAGTGTTAGGTGCATTAGTCAGGGGTAAATAGAGGGCAGGGGAATGGGTCTGGTTTGGTTACTCTTTGGAGGGTCGGTGTGGACTTGTTGGGCCAAAGGGCCTGTTTCCATACTGTAGGTGATCTAATCTAAAAAAAATTCAATACAGAAAAGTTTAGAACAGAAAACATAAGTATCATTTTTACACAGAAGGTTGCAAGGATGTGCAATACATCACCATTGTGGATGATTGAAGTAGAAATCAGGTCAAAACTTGATCAGATGAGGAAAGGAAAAGGCTCCTACCATCTTACCAGACCATAGGGACAGCAATGACTGGCAGTAGTTTAACCTGAGGGTCACCACACCTCAGGTGAGGAGGGAGGCTGGGAATGAGAGCCCTTCATAAGTGCCACAGCCTGGGCAGGAATTGAATCCATGCTGTGAGCATCACTCTATGTCTGTCGAGTGAGCTAACTAACCCCATAAGGGGACTGAGAAACTGAGCTAGTCACAGGATTAAGACTACCGCCTATGGAGGATAGATACCAACTCAGGCAGTAGAACACATTATTCTATCAACTGGTTCATTGGAAATTCTAAATATTATGCCATAATTTCCTTTCTAGCAAAGTTGCGACTCTTGAGGTAAATATTTTTATCTGCTGGTTCCTCACTCAGTGCACCGTATTTCATGGATCAGACCCAAGCAGTGCATGTTGAAAGGCCATCCAATTACTTGGGGCCACATAGTGAAGTGGATATATGCTCTTACGCCAATGTTTTAAAAATAAACTTCCTAATAGGAGCATAAAACAGTTGGAACAATGGCTAATATTCTCCCTGGGAAATGAAAGAAATGTTACAGAATTTTTAATGCAGACCAAAAAGGGCTTAAATTAACTACCTCACAAACATGACTACGCAAATTTATATTTACTCCTCAAAAATTCACAGATTAAGAAGGAAGAACTATTCGAGGTCTCTTCTGTCATTCATAGAGTACACAGAGAGGAAAAGTAGCAATGAGGGGTGGCACAGTGGCTAACAGCACCAGGGACCCAGGTTAAATTCCAGCTTTGGGTGACTGTGTGGAGTTTGCATGTTCTCTTTGTATCCATGTGGGTTTCCTCTTACAGTCTAAAGATGCATAAATGAGATGGATTGGTCATGGGAAATTGCCCTGTAGTGTGCAGGTTAGCTATGGTAGATGTGCACTTATAGCGTAGGGGGAGGCTGGGTCTGGGTGGGATGATCTTTGGAGAGTTGGTGCAGACTTGATAGGGATTAGAGAAGGATGTTGAGGCAGTTTAGAGGCAGGGATTTGTTTATTTGCAATTCATTATGGGACAGTGACATTGATGGATTCACTGTGGATCTTGTAGATATGACAAAAAAATTTAGTCACCACCTAGACACTCTGGATGTCACCTCAAGGTCAGGACTGGACGCAACTGGGATCAAGCATATTCAGATCTTTTCCAATCTTAAAGATTCATTGAGATGGCAGGTGGGATCCTGTGCTGGGGCTCATTTGCTCCAATCGTCTTTCTTTTCTTTTGTTTTCTCTTGCATTTTTTCTTTACTTTATTCTTACTTCCCTTTACTACCATAGATGGCAGTGATGAATCCCAGTGTGGAACGTGTGTGCCCAGCATGGACCTTGTGGTGGCAGTGAGTGGGCTCTTGTTTACTTTGCCGGAGAGTGCACAGGATCTGGCATTGGAATGAGCCGCTGCTACATTGGCAATGGCAAGGTAAGATGGCACAGGAGGATTGGTGACTTTGTCATTGGTTGGGTCCGGCGCAGGTGGCAGTGGTGATGGAAGGGCATTGTGACAACATTGACGAGATTGTCCCAGCGGCGAGAGATGTGACTCTGACGTTGGCAGGTACAATGTGGGTGGTGATGGAGGAGAATTGACCCAGCAGTGAAAGATGGCGCCTGAGGAGTGGCGACTTCAATGTTAGTTGGGTTCAGTGTAAGTGATGGTGAGGCGCTGGAGGAGGGATGGTAGCTTAGATGTCATTAATAATGAGCTGGCTCAGGATTGAAGGACTCAATTTCAGCTCTACCCTTCTATTTTTTTCTTGTTCTTAAAACTTTTCAAAATGGCACCAAACCGTGGCAACAGTGGAAACATTTTTCAATTTTTTTTTAACTGTTTCCAGACTATATAAATCAATATCTGGTGCTGTTTTGCAGGCATTCTGGTCACTTCTCAGGGGATGGTGGAACTCCATTGCAAAACCCTTTTTGTCTATAAACCAAGGATGTCCAATTTGAAAACAGCTACCACATGGTCTAGTTTGTTGTGCCATTGGATCTTGTATTTGGTGGTACTAACTCTGCTTTATATCAGTAAATACATCCTTCTTGCTCTTTTTTTTAAACAGAACACAATGATGAACTTTCTTATGTAGCAGTCACTGGTACACAGTGGTCAATTATACAATACTAAGCAAGCTTTTTGGTAATAGTTCAGAGGAAAAATATTTAGGATAATTTATATGTGTGGGGATCAGATATTCAATCCTTTTTCATCTGCCATGTGCTTTATTGGCCATTGATGTATTAAAATGATTGCAAGTTATTTGGGTTTTATGAAGACTCTCTCTGCAGTAAAATATCTTGAGAGATGCACGTCCGTAGCTCCTGAAAACTGGCAACAAGGAGAGAAGGTGATTAAGAAGGCATGTGGCATGCCTACCTTCATTGGTCGGGGCACTGAGTAAAGAAATTGGCAAATGATTTGCAACTGTATAAAACTTTAGTTCGGGCACGTTTTGATTATTATGTGCAGCACTGGTGACCACGCTGTAAGAAGGATGTTGAGGCTTCGGAGAGGATGCAAAAGAGGTTTCTTGGGAGTTTGCCTGGATTGGAGTGCGTTAGCTATAAGCAGAGGTTAGGCAAACTTAAATTGTTTATTCTATAGCATTGGAGGCTGAAGAGACAACCTCATACAAGTATAAGAGGCATGGATAGAGTGGATAGTCAGAGGCATTATCGCAGGGTGGAAATATTAACACTAGGGGGCCTAGGTATAAGGTGAGAGGGGAAACTCAAGGAGATGCGCAAGGCAAGTTCTTTTTTCACAGAGAGTGGTAGATGCCTTGCACTGCCTGGGGAGGTGGTAGAAGTAGAGACAACAGCAATGTTTCAAAGGCATTTAGACAGACACATGAGCAGGCAGGGAATAGATGGAGCATGTGCAGGCAGATGGCATTAGTTTAGAAAGGCAGCACGGTTAGAGCAGACATGGTGGGCCGAAGGGCCTCTTCCCATGCTGTACTGTTCGATGTTGTCAATAAAATATGGTTCTTCTCACAACCCTCAAAGGATTTCCCTTTGCAACCAATGTTGTAATGTAGCCAGCCCTGCAACGTTTTGCACAGCAAGGTCCCAAATACAGGGGAGAGCAAAGGCCCTTCAGCCCATTGTATCCATGCCTGTCAAATACATCCATCTAACTATTTTATTCTCATTTCACTGCCAGGGCCATGTGTGCCTTGACATTGCAAATGCACAACAAAATACAACAACTTTTATTAACTGGCACCTATGGGACCAGGAGTGAGCTGGTTTATCAAGAGGTCCACATAATTAATGTAAAAACACACTAAGTAATAGAAACATAATTCAGGGGTTAGACGCATTGCTGTTACATCTTAATTGCAGCATAATTCACTTAAATAACAATATAACTTTGCCTTAAATGGAACTTACCAGCAGACAGCCTTTTTGTTCGCACCTTCAGTTGACTACTCAGACATCACTGAGATCGTGATAATATGAAAACTTTTGATACTTCAGGTTGGAATGAGGGCCAAGTGGATCTCATTGACTATGAGTTCCTTGAATGGGGCTGTTAACCTGGGCCAACCAGGGACCCCTTGCTAACAGCTATAAACAAGGGATTCCGGGTGTCCTTGGAGAAGGAGCACGGGTGTCCACCAACACCCTGGAGTTGTTCAGGGAGAGGTGGGCATCGCAGGGGGTGGAGTGCATTATTTCCCCCTCCAACTCTATTTTGATTTAGTCCCTACCCTCCCCTTCACTGTTTTGATCACACAGCAACGCCCTTTGATGTGAAGGGCAGTGCTTGTCACTGGCCACTCGGGTGTTTTCCTGTTTTCCTGGTGGTGGAAATTGAATAAAGATTCATGCACCTTGTGTCTCTCACTGTGTCTCACACCTGCACACACACACCATGGGTGCTGGGGAAAAAAATAAGCACTACCGCAGTTAGGCGGCAGTGTGGGGGTTAATAGAAAATAAATAGGAGATAAAAAAAAACAGGAGTGTGATCACACAGTATTGCCCTTTTGTGAAGGGCACTGCTTGTCACTGGCCACTCGGGTATTTTAAAAAAAAGAAGAAAAAAGAAAAAAATATATATAAAAAAAAACAAGGGATTCAGAGAGTCTCCTCATCCTCGGGACTGGCTCTGAGCTGGCTGGTCAGAACTCGTGGACTGTGCATGTTTAAATAAAGGTTAACTTAATGACGGAATACCAGGTTCTGTACAGTTATTTCACAGGTATATAATTTTTGTCGATTTATTGAGAGTGCCAGTTCATAATATGCCAAATAAAACCAACTTTGATGTAATTCTGACATGTTACAAAGGTTTCTGCCTCTACCAGCCTGACAACTAGTGAGTTTCAGAGTCCCACCATCCTCAGAAAGAAAATGGTTTTCCTCACATTTCCTCAAAACCATATGCCCCAAATATTTGCCAAACAGCCAGAGGGAGGGATTCTTGCTCTTTTTTCATAAAGATTGGCCAGAGAAGATTTTATACAAACATGAGGGGACAAACAGGAGCTTGCACCACTAAAAGGTCCACCACTATCAACAGTGAAGCATACTTATCCAGGTAAGTTGGCATGAAATAATAGCTGAATCATTGTGGTCAATATATATATATATATAGATTTGCAGTTTCCTTGCATATGTTGAGAACAATTTGCTGCAATTGTTTTGCTCCAGTCTCTCATTAAAGTTCTGCATTAAATCAAATTCCTTTTTCTCGTTCAAAACTCAAGTCAACTTAACCTCAAGAATGGATGAAAATACTCCTCAAGGCAGGTTTACAAGTGAATAATGAACTTTCAAGAATAGCGCAAAAGATGACCTTGGAAAATCTCATTTCCCCCCCCCTTCCATCTAATTAAAAATCAGCTTGCAAGACAGCCACTGTATTTTAAAGATTTTATTTTCAAGTATAAACTTCTTTGAAACACTTTACATAAATTAACATCTTTTGAGACTAGTATCTGATGAACAGTAAATTGGAATTCATATAAAAACTCCATAAGGTACTGGTCTCACACACTTTACAAAAAAGAAAAAAAAAATTTCCTTTGCTTTGCTGTGAGGGTGATCTTGTACATTTGTGTAACTTCCCAAGGCAAATCCCATGGCATTGCAAAAATTAAGAAGAGCAACTGTCTCTTGTTGTCAGAGTCAACACTACTTTGCACAAATTGTCATTGTATAAAGCAGCACAGTTGAAAACAGGAGGAGGCCCTCCACTCCACAATACAGTGATGAAACTGTTGAATTTGTTCTGTGCCACAGGTCCAATGTGTTTACAGCATTTACTGTGAAGAAAGAGTAAGACTATTTCTGGTAAGCAAAGATTACTCATGTCATAATACACAGTTCCTGTATCCGGACACTGATTCTAATGCTTATTACAGTGTTTCTTAAACAACAGAAAACAGTCAACAGATTTGGCCAAGTACAAAACAGTTAAGCTTTCCTTTTTACATGTTAGTCCAACCTTGTGTCTGAGTGTAGTGTCAATCAACTGTAAACAATTAATTTTTGAAGCAGTTGACAATCCTGTTTATCAAGGGTGATTTGAAGTTTCTGTTTGTAGGAACCACGTTGCTCCACCTTTGTAGGCTCCAGCCGAGTAGGAAAAGAAAAGAGTTCCACCAAGTTCAACAGCTCTAGGAAAGAACATGTGCTACAAATAGATCTGGACAGAAGTCTATCTCAAGGTTCAGTTACATTTCAGTTTCCTCAGTTAACCATGTGTTAACAAAGGGCAGCAAAACTAATATTCTGTTCTCCCAGAAAAAGAAGACAGTGTTAAGTTTATCTCTTTGGCAGCCACCAACTAGCCTGTGTGTTACCTCTTTCCTATTTCGTTCTGTCTTAAGAACTGAATATTGTTTGCACTGTCTGCTAGCTCTGGATATTGCTCCACAGAGAGTACATAGTACCCATCATATCCTTGCACCTTGGCAGCACTCAGCAGCTGTCGCTTCTCTCCTTCTGTCCATAATCTGATTCCTTCCTCGCCATCTCTCACTCTCTGCTGTTCTCTGGTCCAAGCACTCACCAGTGCTCTCTGCCTGGCCTGTTCCAGTATCCGAACCTTCTCCTCATCCAGGGTCGTCCCGTAGCGAACGTGGAGGGACAAAGCACTGTACTGTATTTCGACATCGGCAAACCTTCGAGTCCTGCCACTCACCACAGCCGTGGACTGGGAAACAGTGATGTTGATGCCATTCTCTAATGCCTTGCGTCCGCTGGTCAGCCGCAGAGTGCCAAGGTCACTTTCAGGTGAAGCAGTTTTGATGAAGTAGTGAGTGTCCTTGCCCTCGATTGTATAATGCAAGTTGTCCAAGTAGTATGCTCCATTTAGCACGGCCGCAACTTTAATGCAGTCTTCGTTTGCAATGTTGAGCACATTGGTTGTCACTTTTCCTTGATTCAATGCAAGCATGACCCCCTTGCCAACCAGAGACTTGACCGTTCCAAACCAGAGCCATGGCTTCTGTCCACTGGCTTGGTGTTTGCCTGTCTGAATTTCTGGCATTTTCCCCAGGCCTATGAAAGCCTTTGCTTGTCTTGCTATGGTTTGCTGTACTCCAGAAAAAAACTAGAAACAAGTACAAAAAAAAATTTCAAGTATTAGTTTTGAGTGCAGATAAAATCCTTTTGCACACTGAAACAAAACACAATAGATAAACTACCTTTTTGTAAAACATTGTTTTTCCTATTTAATGTATGAGGAAAGTATAATGCCAAGATGTATCTCCAAACACAAATACAGCTCTAAAGTAACATCAATACCATGTGTAAATGTAAATCAATGGGGAGATTTGAGGTCATCCCATTTGGACTTAAGAAGGATAGATCAGAATATTTTCTGAACACTGAGAAGCCAGCAATTTGGAGCAGAAGAAAGATGAGGGCACCATGTATCAACATTACAAAGAACTGAAGGACAGGTACAGTAGATAATGTAAAAGGCTAATGGGTGGATGGCCGTTATTCAAATACAAAATTGTGCGACAGTTGTCTGAAGCCCTACTCTAGAGTAATGAGTTCAGTTCTAAATATTTCACCTGAGGAAGGATGCAATGGTCTTATAGGGGTTGTGGTGCAGATTTAACAAAATCTGGGACTGAAGATTTAAATTAAGAAGATTGGTTGCAGCAGATGTAATGTATACAATTTCTAAAAGGCAATCGGTCAGGCACTGCACATAAAGTCTTACTTAACAAATTAAGAGTCCATGGTACAGAGGGTAGAATATTTGCATGGATTGAGGATTGTCCAATTAATAGAAGACAGATAAGTGGAACATTTTCAGTAATAGCAATGTGTAATGAAGGGAGGGCCACGGAGATCAGTGCCACAATTCTTTACAATATATATTAATGACTTAGCTAAGGGAAATTACTGTACTATTGCCCAGTTTGCAGATGACACAAAAGTAATTGGGGCGGCAAGTGGTGGAGATGACTTGGATAGTCTGCACGGGGACACATTCAATGAGTGAACAAAAACTTGGCAGATCGAATTTAATGAGGGGAAACGTGAGGTTATGCACTTTGTTAGACAGAATAGGTGAACTGAATATTATTTAAAGGAGAAACAGTACAGAGGGATTTAGGGGACCATTGGGCAAGAATCATAAAAGGTAGCATCCAAGTTCAGCAAATAATGTTGGGCTTCATTTCAAAGGCAATGGAACAAATAAAAGAAAACTACACAAGGCACTAATTGGATCACAGCTGGAATACTGTGGACAGCTTTAGGTCCTTGACATCGGAGGCATTCCAGAGAAACTTCACCAGGTTGATCCTGGGTCTGGAGTGGATTTTCTTATGAGGAGCGATTGAGCAGGCTGGGCCTGTACACATTTGTGTTTCAGAGAATATAAGATTCTTAGCAGGCTTTCCAGGGTGCATACAGAGATGTTATTTCCTCCCATACTGGGAGAGTCTAGGACCAGAGGGCATAAACTCAGAGCAAAGGGTCACCCAGTTAGGACAGAGATGAGGAAGAATTTCTTCTCTCAGTAAGTCTGTGGAATTCTTTACTTCCATTAAACATTTCATTTTGAGAGGAATGATAAAAGGCAGAGACACGACAAGAAGCCCTAGTTTCCATCTGCAAACAATATTACGATCAATAAATCAATCAACCAGTGGAAAATAGCGGCAGATAAAATCCTTTCTAAATAGGCGGCATGCTTTATAAAAGATCAATTAAAACAATTTAACATCTGTTTTGTCAGTTGCAGTGCTGTATTATTTAATTAAATGAAAGACAAATTATGGTAGTTTCAAACTATTAAACAACGTGCCTGCAACTAATTTAGTTTTGCTCATGAGATAAATCTTTCACAACATGAAGTATCAGCAGTTTACCTCTGACCATCAAGGACAATAATCTGCAATGTTAAGGAAACAATTCCTCAATGACTACTGCAAAGATTCCACAGGCTTAGAGTAGCACATCAACTGTTTGCGTGCGTGCGTGTGTGTGTGTGTGTGTGTTGAGTTTAGGGCTGATCTGAATTAACAGGATGGGATTGAAATCCACCATGTGTACCTAGCCGACTGTGAAACTGGGATAACGGCAGGTAAATCTAGGTCAATAGTGAGGCAGGTTTCATTGTGCAAACTCTCTCATTGTGGGAGGGAGAAATGATAAAGATCCAGCGTCTAACCTCAGAAGCAAAAAAAGAGGTTTGTCATATCTAATTAAGCCTTTGTTTTTTCCACAAAATACCTTTATACCAGTACTTGAAGTTGTTTCTTCTTGATAGTCAATAACTAGCACCATTTCACAATAGGTTTGTGTTATTTTTCAATTATTAATGGTTAAGCAAGCGAGGAATTAAAATGCATTCTGTTTGAGTGCAGTTAATTGTCAAGGGTCTATAGTTTTATGTTTCAAACTAATGTAAACTTACACTTATATATGTGGGAATGCTTTGACTAAAAGGTTTTTCACCCAGATACATAGCTATGCTTAAAAATGGTTTAGTTTTGTAACTTCAAGGTGTTGGAGAAAAAAAGAAGCCCATATTGCCTTTGGAAACTATAGTTTTTTAGATAATAACTGTTATTGTGGAGTCACATAGGGTCCTTTTAGTTCAAGGCTATTGATCGATTTTAGAAGAAATCGTGACATTTGGAATGATTGTTAATTACTGGGAGGTAGACTCTAACAAGACACATAAATTGCTCACTGATGCCACCTTGGCTTGTTAAAGATCTGGGGAATTGGTAAGCTAAGAGGGAAAAAGGTGATTACAAAGCGATTGGCACATCAAAGAATGAACAGGAGAGAGCAGGAATTGATTCATTAAGATGACAATTATTTTTAAAGAAACCAGGCGGGAGTTGGGCAGACATTATCTAGCCAATCCAAGAGTGGCCATGGGCTGTTCATGTATGAGAATGCTAAGGTGCCTCTTGAGTGTTTTTGTGGAAACAGTGGTAATGCCTCTATCTCTAGCCAGGTGACCTGTGTTCAAACTCAATCTGCTCCAAGGATGTGCAATAACATCTTTGAACAGGTTGATTAAAAACTATCTTCAAGGAGTGACTACGATTAAGAAGTGGTGATTCTTCGTGGTTTGATAGGCAAGGAAGGAAGAATGAAAACAGGATGGAACTTATATCAGATAGGATAAGATAAGAGACAAGTACCTAGTCAACTAATGGGATGAACTGGCATCCTGAAGTAGATGAATGAAAACAACAACCCTTATTATAAATTATTTCTTCTGCATTTGTTCTGATAAACTTAATAAGTTCTGTAAACATTGTGAAAACATGTTTCTATATGAAATGGCTCTTGTAACTAATCAGAACTAGTAAATGCACATTTGCTCATGCTAAGTCATTTTCTAATTATAATTGATATAAGTCTTACAATTAAATTTAAAGTGAACCCCAAAATCTTAGATAGGGGAGATGCTGATGACTGTATGTCTGCTTAAGCAGCTGAGTTATTGCCCTATCAACACCATGACATTAACTCTGCCCTCAGATGGCAAAGGTTTGTTTGCTTTTCAATATTTTGTCACTGGCCGAAAGTGTTGATGAATCTTACCGGTTCATCGTCCCATTCTTGACTCTTTATAAGTTCATATGAAGGTTCTTCCAGGCCCTGCTTAGGTACAGGAAAACCAGGAATGACATTGTGGAGTTGGAACCCAAACATCAGGAGCCAACTGTTGATATCTGTGGGGACAACATAATATTGACAAGGAGAATACAACAAAGGTATCAGACACTTTCAGAACAGATGGAGCCCACAGTACAAACAGGATGTATGTTATATTGTGATACACACTTGACACACTAGCAGTTTTGAAGTAATAAAACTCTTGTATTATGTGAAAGTTCCAAAAAGAATACTTATTCACAATCATCTTTTCTGTCATGCTGCTATGTGTGGCTGTGGACAGAGGGCACTGCAGTGGGGGTGGGGGTATGTAGCAGTGGTGGGGAGGGTGGTATACTGTACAGTCAGGGGTGTGGGGGTGTTGGGCCATTAGAAAATGTTTACCGGGGAGATGTCAGGGTGATTCTTTGTATCTGATTGAACACCAATACGCAGTCCTTTCAGCTCGCATTTATTTCCCTCTTCTGTTTCTGGTCATCTTTCCTATCTTGAAGGCACTCACTGTCTCACTACTGTTGTCAAGTGGGGGGAACTGGGAGCTGCTTACTTATATTCCCAAATTCCTGAAATCACACCTGGTCTCACTGGATATATATATACATAGAGACTAGAGAAGGAAATCAAACCCAATTACTCTCTTCTACATGAGAACAATTCAGCCAATTGCAACAATACAATGATAAGTTTAATACACTTCTGCAGTGAAGCCAACTGTAGTCGATATTTATATTATTTTGTTTGGATCTTGTAGTGATCCATGGTTTAAACAAATCCACCATTATAAGTGAAACATCGATAAATACTTTAATACCGTCAATAAACTATTGAAAATTAATCTGCCTGGATGCACAGCTCTTAGTAAAGTATTCTTTATGAATAGATTAAACTGCATTCTAACATGTTCAGCAAGTTTTCTTGTCAACTGATTAAGGTGTCATTCCCCACACCTACCACTCTCAGTGGAAAGAAACAACCTCTGACATCTCTCCTAAACCTTCCTCCAATCACCTTAAAATTATGCCCCCGCATGATAGCCATTTCACTCTGGGAAAACATCTCTGGCTATCCACCCTATCTATGCCTCTCATCTCATCATCTTGTACACCTCTCATCCTTCTTTGCTCCAATGAGAAAAGCCCTAGCCCCCTCAACCTTTCTTCATAAAACATGTCTTCCTGTCCAGGCAGCATCCTGGTAAATCTCCTCTGCACTCTCTCTAAAGCTTCTTCATCCTTCCTATAATGAGAAGACCAGAACGGAACACAATATTCCAAGTGTGATCTAACTAGGGCTTTAAAGAGCTGCAGCATAACCTCACAGCTCTTAAACTCAATCCTGCTGCTAAAGAAAGCCAACACACCATATGCCTTCTTAACAACCCTATCAACTTGGGTGGCAACTTTGAGGGATCTATGGACATGGACCCCAAGATCCCTCTGTTCCTCCACACCAAAATACCTGCCTTTAACCTTGTAATCTGCATTCAAATTTGACCTTCCAAAATGAATCACCTAACACTTTTCCAGGTTGAACTCCATCTGCCACTTCTCAGCCTAGCTCTACATCCTGTCAATGTCCCGTTGCAACAGTCCTCAACACCATTCACCACTCCACCAAACTTCGTGTCATCAGCAAACTTACTAACCCACCTTTCCACTTCCTCATCAAAGTCATTTATAAAAATCACAAAGAGCAGAAGTCCCAGAACAGATCCCTGCGGAACACGACTGGTCATCGAGTTCCAGGCTACTTTCCATCTAATACCAACCTCTGTCTTCTATGGGCCGGCCAATTCGTAATCCAGACAGCTAAATTTCCATATATCCTTACTTTCTTCCTTACTTTCTGAATGAGCTTACCATAAGGAACCTTATCAACACCTTGCTAAAGGCCATGTACACCACATCCACTGCTCGACCTTCCGTGTGTTTTGTCACATCCTCAAAGAATTTAATAAGGCTTCTGAAGCATGACCTGCCCCTCACAAAGCAATGCTGACAATCTCCAATTAAACAATGCTTTTCCAAATAATCATAAATTCTGTCTCTCAGAATCCTCCCCAATAATTTGTCCACCACCGACATAAGACTGACTGGTCTGTAATTCTAAGGGTTATCCCTATTCCCTTTCTTGAACATTTGCCACCCTCCAATCATCTGGTACAACTCCAGTGGAAAGTGAGGACACCAAGATCATCGCCAAAGGCTCAGCAATCTCTTCCCAAACTCTCCATAGTAACCTTGAGTATATCCTGTCTGGTCCAGGGGACTTATCTATCCCCATGTTTTTCAAAAATTTCCAGCACATCCTCCTTCTTAACATCAGTCTGTTCAAGCATATCAGCCTGTTGCGTGCTGTCCTCACAAAACGACAGTGTCCCTCTCAGTAGTGAATACTGAAGCAAAGTATCCATTCAGGACCTTCCCTTATTCCTCTGATTCCAGGCACAAGTTCCCTCCACTATCCCTGACTGGCCCTACCCTCGCTCTGGCCATCCTTTTGTTCCTCACATAAATGTAGAACACCTTGGGATTTCTGAGACATTTTCTTTATACTCTTCTGTGAAGACAGGGATGATGTAACTGTTAAGTTTCTATGCCATTTTCTTAATCTCCACTCTCTGTTATCCTGTAATGAGTCCACATTTATCTTGACTAATCATTTAAATTTCACAAATCTCAAGAAGGTTTAGCAGACAAACTTTATGTTCCACTTGATTTGCATTCATATCCTCTTTGACCTTCCTTAATCAGTTTTGTGATCCTCATTTGCTGGATACTATATTGTTCCCAATCCTCAAGCTTCACACTTTTCTTGACATCCTTATATTCCTTTGATCTAATGCAATCTTTTAAGTTCCTTCCTTGACCACAGATATTTCCTTTTCCCTTTGGGTGTTTATGCCTGAGAGGTATCTATTCTGGTGTAAAGTATTTCAATAAATAATAACCATTATCTGTCTACTGTCAAATTTTTTAGTGCATTTTTCCAATTCATCGTAGCCAACTTACTTGTCACATTACCATAATTATCTTTTTTTTGGTTTGAGACTTTCGTTTTAGAATTAATGATATTACATTCAAAATTAATGCAAAATTCTAAATATTATGGTCACTATTTCCTAGTAGCTCCCTAACATCAATATTAATAATTAGCCCTTTCTCATTACACAACACTAAATCCAAAATAATCCTGATCTGTAGATTGTTCATGTACAAATGGCTCCAGAAACCCATCTCAGACAATCTTCCGTTTCTGTTAAGCCTTTTGCGATCTCAGGGCATCCAATGCCATTTCACAGACACTCATGTGCTTTTTTATTTTGAACTTTTATTAAGTTGCTGCTGCAAGATCAGGAGTTTAGATCAGAGTGATGCTAGAAAAGCACAACAGGTCAGGAGCATCCGAGAAGCAGGGAAATCAACGTTTCAGGCAAAAGCCCTTCATTAGGAACATCGATTTTCCTGCTCCTCGGATGCTGCCTGACCTGCTGTGCTTTTCCAGCACCATTCTGATCTAAACTCTGGTTTCCAGCATCTCCAGTCCTCACTTTTGCCTAGCTGTAAGATCAGGAACTCAGATCATGCATGTGATTTTGGGTCGTTATTTGAGGGTTAGGCTATGTTTCCTGCACAACGCTCTTAGCTAACCACTGGCAGCCAACAGTAGTTGAGTGTTCACTGAGGTTCCACAATGGTCCCACAACTTTGAGACAAGGATAATGCCAGTAACGGTTATATAGGAAACCGAAATGGGCCATTCACCCCTTCAAGCCTGTTCCACAATTCAATGAGATCATGGCTGATCTGTGGCCTAACCCATACATCTGCCTTTGGCCAATATCCATTAATACTTCTGCCAAACAAAAATGTAGCCATCTCAGCTTTAAAATTAAGGACTGATCCTGCATCTACTACTGTTTATGGAAGAGTGTTCCATCTATCAACCATCCTTTATGTGTAGAAATGCTTCCTAACATCTCTCCCAAACAGTATGCCCCCTAGTTCTAAACCAGTGAAGTAGTTTATCTTTACCTACCTTGTCTTTTGTAGTTGATATCTCAAAGACCTCCATTAGATCACCCCTTAGCCTTTTAAATTCTAGAGAAAACAGGCTTGATTTGTATAGTTTCTGCTCAAAGAAGGATCTTAGGACTGTGAGTGATACATCTCTTTATTTTAAGTGCTGACTTGTGAATGTTCTGAGTGGCTTATTTCTGCTTCTACATCCCATGGTCTTCTAACCAGGAGCCTATGAATATGCAGGAAAAGAGCTTGAAGCAATTTAAGACATGGGCATCATAGACTTTGATGACCTTACGTTTATGGTGCGGTGAAGGGAGTTCACTGGAACACTCAAGTCTAGAGGGAAGGAAGGCAAAGGTGAGAGTTTTGACAGAGGACAGTTTGAGACAGGGTCAGAGTTGAGCAACATCGTGGAGCTAAAACTGGGCAACCTTATGCATCTCTAGTAAATAACTAGAAGCTTATCACTGGGTCGAAGAACTGTGAGATTACGAACAGTCTAGTTCAGTCTTAGACAGTTGTCAAAGAGCTGGATGAGGTTAGTGCAGAGTGAATGGTTCATGCCTTAGACCTCTACTCTATACAGCAACCCCGATTTGGGCTTTGGATTCAACTAGAAGTGTCAGCATTGATTCTCCAAACATCAACCCACTAAACACAGACACCGTGAGCTCAATTAGTTATAATACGTGTGGCTAGTACATCTTCAGAATCCTGGGATGGCTGTGCCCACAATATGGATGAATAGTGTTCTGCTCTCAACACCATTCTTTTAACCCAATGAAAGAAGTTGCAAGTGCACAATGATGTTAAGAAAAAAATGATAACACTTTTCATAACTTTGAATGTCCAGTTTGATGTTTCCTAAGCTCCCTTTTGAATTGGAGGACCAGAAAGATACTGTCAAGGTAAAAACCCAATGTTCGCCAGTTGCATACTAAATTCACAACTCTTCATCATTCTTACACCAAGAATATGTTGTAGGACCAAAAAAAGAGAAAATGCTGGAAAATCTCAGCAAGTCTTGCAGCATCTGTAAGGAGAGAAAACAGCTGACGTTTCGAGTCTAACTGACCCTTTGTTAAAGCTAAAAAAACAGTGGGCGGCACGGTGGCACAGTGGTTAGCACTGCTGCCTCACAGCGCCTGAGACCCGGGTTCAATTCCCGCCTCAGGCGACTGACTGTGTGGAGTTTGCACGTTCGCCCCGTGTCTGCGTGGGTTTCCTCCGGGTGCTCCGGTTTCCTCCCACAGTCCAAAGATGTGCAGGCCAGGTGAATTGGCCATGCTAAATTGCCCATAATGTTAGGTAAGGGGTAAATGTAGATGTAGGGGTATGGGTGGGTTACGCTTTGGCGGGGCGGTGTGGACTTGTTGGGCCGAAGGGCCTGTTTCCACACTGTAAATAATCTAATCTAATCTTTTTTGGAAACAAAAAAAAACAGGAGAAATAGGGAGGTATTTATACTAGGCTGAGAGAAGGTGAGTCATGGCTCCAGAAGCAAAGGTAGCAATAAAGAGGTGATAATGACAGTGCATAGAGAGATTATAGGGAGATTAGGAGCTGTGAATGACCAAAGCTGAAATCAGTGCTATGTGACAAAATATATGGGGGATGGGTGAAGCAGAGGCAAAATGGAAAACAGGGGAGAAGGGTAGCAAAGTGAGGAAGAGGAGAGGAAAAAGGTGATGAGAGAGTGGGGAGCGAGAGAAAGAGAGACAATGAAGAAATAAAAGGAACAGAACAGTGAAAGAAATATATATATATAAAAAATAAAATTACGGAGCAGAATGAAAACAGAGAGGTCGAGATGGGATAATCATCTGAAGTTGTTGAATTCAATGTTGAGACAGGCAGGCTGTAACGTGCCTAGTCGGAAGAGGAGATGCTGTTCCTCCAGTTTGTGTTTAGCTTCACTGGAACATTGCACCAGGCCAAGGACAGACATGTGGGCATGGGAGCAGGATTGTGTGTTGAAGTGGCAAGCCACTGGATGGTCCGGGACCTGATTGCGTACAGACTGAAGGTGCTCAGCAAAGCGATCACCCAGTCGGCGTTTTGTCTCTCCGATATAGAGAAGACCACATTGGGAGCAATGAATGCAATAGACCAAATTGAAAGAGGTACAAGTGAAACACTGCTTAATCTGAAATGAGTGTTTGGGGCATTGGATGGTGAGCATGGAAGAGGTAAAGGGGCAGGTGTTGCACCTTCTGTGATTGCATGGGAAGGTGCCATGTGTGATGGGAGAGGTGTTCGGTGTGATGGGAAGGTGCCGTGTGTGATGGGAGAGGTGTTAGGTGTGATGGGAAGGTGCCGTGTGTGATGGGAGAGGTGTTAGGTGTGATGGGAAGGTGCCGTGTGTGATGGGAGAAGTGTTCGGTGTGATGGGAAGGTGCCGTGTGTGATGGGAGAGGTATTCGGTGTGATGGGAAGGTGCCGTGTGTGATGGGAGAGGTGTTAGGTGTGATGGAGGAGTGGACTAGATTGTCCCAGAGGGAACGATCTCTGCAAAATGCAGACAGGGGGAGGGAAGGGAAGATGTGTTTAGTGGTGGCGTCGTGTTGGAGTTGGCGAAAATGGCGGAGGATTATCTTTGCATGTGAAGGCAGGTGGGGTGAAAGGTGAGAACAAGAGGGACCCGATCCTTGTTCTGGGAGGGGAGGGAGGGGGTGAGGGTCGTGGTGTGGGAGATGGATCGCACGCTGTCGAGAGCCCTGTCAACAACTGTCGGTGGAAAGCCACGGTTGGAGAAGGAGCACATATTAAGAGCACCACTTTGGAAAGTGGCCTCATCGGAACAAATGCAGTGAAGGTGAAGGAGCTGAGAGAAAGGGATAGAGTCTTTACAGGACGTAGGGTGAGAAGAGCTGTAGTCCTTAGCTGTAGCTGTGTTATAGGGCATTTGATTTTATCAGGAAAGTGAAGGTGTGTAACTTACAGGAAGAAAAGGTCAGCATATGTACAAATAGTCTGTCCACTGTGTGGGCTGATAGGACAAATTGTAAACTCATTCTAAATACACAGAGCTATTCATAATTCTTTAGGTTATATCTGTATAAACATTTAGGGAACATAATGTTATTGCACACTTCTGAAGCAGGTGAGACCTGAACGAGGATCTCCTAGGTTAGAGGTAGGAACATTACCACAGCATGGACTCACATGCTGAGATGGTCTTATTCTAGTCACTTAACCAACCTGCTCAGATGTACTACGGCACATCTTTGGGGCACTTGGGACTTTAACCTCAACCTTCTGGCCCAGAGGCAGAGACTCCACACTGTGCTGTAACAGCCCTGTTAACTAGGTGTTAAATATATTCCTGTGTTGGATTGAACTCAATTGGGGAAGAATTAAATGAGGTCTCACTCATTGCAAATGCACAATAATGTGGTGTCTGTAAACAACAGTTTATCAGTGTATATAGACAAGGTTCCCCAGTTCTACTCTGCACTGGCTGGCTAAACAAGTTGTCACAGCTAATTCCACTAATTTGACAGTCAGCAAACAAACAGAATGAAGTGGGGCTTGTGCTAGATTGGTTGTATCAATAGGCCAGAAGATCCTGGTTCAAGTCCCATTGCCCTGGAGGTGTGCTGTAATATGTTTGAACAGGCTGATTAAGTTTGAAAAAAAACCAGACTGAATAATGCCAATGCTGCCTTCAAACAGTCCACGCGCAGGAAACTATATCGAGCCTTCTCAGGGAGAAAGGTGCAGGAAGTTGACAAAATTAAGCAGCAACAGCACTTTGATTTTTTTTTAAACTCAGGCTGGATTAAAAACAATAGACAATTTTATCTCCTTTCAGAATTTTTGCATCAACAAATTTTTAAGGAGTGGTTAGCTAATGTATGATAATTGATCCTTTGTATGACAAAATGTACAATGGCCAAGGAGGAGTCAGTGGTGTGGTAGTATTGTCACTGGACTAGTAGTCCAGAACCCAGCGTAACAATCTGGGGTTACGGGTTCACATGACACATGGCGAAGTTTGAACTGAGTACAAATCTGGAATTAAAACGATAGCTGGTCTAATGGCATCCATGGAACCGCTGTCAGCTGTTTTAAAAACCCATCTGGTTTGCTAATGCCCTTTAGGGAAGGAAATCTGCCATCTGTATCCAGTCTGGCCCACATGTAACTCCTAGATGCACATGAATGTGGTTGACTTTTAGCCATCCTCCAGGCAATTAGGGATGGGTAATAAATTGTGACCTAGTCAGTGACACCCACCAATTAAGTTTAAAAAATGACCACCTCATTAGCATCATTCATCAACCCCCAAATAATACCTGTCACTTCCTTGCGTTTCTGAAAACAACTTTTATTTAGGTGTTAAGGGATATGGGTCAAAGGCCCGGGGTGAAAGAGTTAGCCATAATCTCATGTGGAACAGCCTTGAGGGGCTGAATGGCCTACTCCTGCTCCAATGTTTTACCATTTGCTACAATGGTCTTCACATTACATTCACTTCTATTCAATCTGAACTTTGTTGCCCATTTGGAAATGTGTTTTGGGAACAAAAATCTTATGTTACCACAGTGCTGTTGCATTTCAGGTCGTGTGGACTGAAATGTAACAGTTCATTTGATGCAATAATTCTCTTAGTTCACTCAACTTATTTTTAAAGTATCTCTTTGCCAAACTGAACAATTGGTTTGGAGACATTTCTCAATTCCTTTTGTTAAGCAAACTTCACAGACTTCACTGCCAATTATTTGGCTTGGTTGAGTTTCTCTTTTACCTGTGACATATTCCTTGATATTCTCGACCTTGCCCACAGGGTTATTGTTTCTGAACATGTAGAGGTTGAACGGTGCAGGGTCACTGGCCACCTTTGTCCAGACAGTAATGTCAGGGGCTGTCCATCGCCCGGCCAGTATATCGTAGTCCCTCTCTCCAAAGTGGATCAGCTTTGTTAAAGGATCATACAGACCTCCGTGGAAGCCAATCACCAGCTGAAAGTCAGGGTTTGAGTCCAGGTAGATTTCGCCATAGGCAGTATATTGAATCTGCTTAATCATCAGACCATTGCTACTGAACACAGCTAGTGGTGTACCGGTGTTGTCAGAAGCAATGTAGAACTCCTCCCCACTGCTGATCTCCATTGCAAAGACATGACCCTGCAGGTCATAGTAGAGGGAGGTAATTTCAGAGCTGGAGTGGTTGTAGACATGAGTGATGCGGTTCGGGTAGTTCAGATCAGCGTAGAAGAACTGAAGGTGCTGACCGATGCTGGTCTTGCTGGAGACTCGTCGCCCCAGGCCATCGTAACGGTACTGGATGGTCCAGCCGCCCGCTTTGCTGTAAACTCTTGTAAGGAGGCCCTTGGAGTTGTATTCAAAAACGTCACCTCCTCGCTGGTGCAGGAAGCCATCTTCATCCAGCCTATACTGGACGTCACCCAAGCGGGTGATTCGGTCACGCAGGTCATAGCGGAGCGGGGTCAGGCGGGCACTGCTGCCAGGGCTTAGCAAATGCAAGTTCCCATTCAAGTCGTAGTTATACCTCCACGTGATTTTGTCATTCAAGTAGACGGTCTGAAGCTGCCCATCCACATCGTACTCATAGCCATACTTGGTGGTGTTGGCAAAGGGGCCAATCTTCATCTCTCGCTTGGTCACCCGCCCCATGTTATCATACTGAATGGTGATCCAGTACATGAGTGACCGGAATATCTCATACTGGATCTCCTTGATCCGTCCGTGCGCATCGAAGTGCTTGGTGTATGTCATCACGGCCGTCGAAATGATCTGGTTGATGTCGTAGTAGATCACGCCGAACTTCCCAAACTGCTCAAACTTGCCAGAGATGTCATCGAACTGGTACAGGTCGATGGGCAGGGGTGTCTCGTTGATCACGGCTTGCATGCTGGTCACCCGGAAGTTGTTGTCGTAGCTGTAGTCAAAGCGGGCATTCACCATGCCATCTTCACTGAAACGGAAGATCTGCCGGTCGACCAGGGGGCCAATTTGCCGGTACCTGATGGTGCAGATAAAGCCCTCGCTCTGCAGGTTGACTGTCTTCAACACTCCGGCGGTTTCGTCATAGGTGAAGCTGACCCGTGTGCTGTCGTACAGGAGCTCGGACAGCTTCGACATTCGCCTGTACTTGTACAGCACGCGCCGGCCTGTTCCCAGGTAAGCTGTCTGCAGGAGCAGCCCTTCCTCACTGTAGTCCACAATCATGGAGGCATTACTCTCCGGGGGGTTGTAAATATTACGGTAATAACCAATGGAGCGAATAGTCTGCATGGTGTGACGGGCGACACTGGGCATTGTGACTGCAGTCAGACGATCCAGTAAATCGTACTCGAAGATGTACTGGCGCTGGCTGTGCAGTAGTAGCACCATGGACTGTGAAACAGAACAGAATATAAATGTATCCTTAGGAATGGAAATGCAAATTACATGACAAAGAAAATTATCATTCTCAATGATAATACATTTGCTTAATTAAGTCATCCTTGACCTAAATGTCTTTAGCAAAGCTTGGCAATAATCTACTTGGACATGTAAATTTGCAGTTTAAGATTATTAGCTTTAACCGTGTAATATGTAGCTACACTGAGCCAGACTATGTTTCATTTTTTTTGTGCCAAATGTGCTCTAGAGAAAAGGATGCACTCTCAAACTCTTTAGGAAAGGGCAGGTACTTCCTTGTTGCTCACCTTGTCGAGGTATGTGTAACTCCAGGTTTTTCCATCAGTCAGCATGCGGGACATGATTCTGCCCTTGTTGTCGTACTCCAGTTTCTCACCCAACGGGCCCCGCTGAATACTGGAGATCTGGCCGGTCAGCGAGTAGGTGATGTTGACGGCTGTGAGCCGGCTGCTTGGCAACCAGAGTGTGGGGTGGCCTGACTGATCGTACAGGATCCTCAGCTGAAACTTGCGGTGATCATCATAGATCCTTTCTGTTCTAGTTGTTCGATCAAAGTCAATGGAGAGGAGGTTCCTGCCATTCACCTTATAGAAAACAACCAGAAGAAATCAATGAGGAATGTTCCCATCCCACCCCCTATTGCTTTTCAGACAAACTGGCTATTTTCTAAAGTGTTCAGAGTGATTGATTTTGTTCCTCAGTGCAAATTACTTGACAGACGTCCCTGATGTAAATGAAGAATGAGTTTAACTGCCTTTTCATTATATTAAAAGACAGCTTGGCTTTTGCTCAAAGCCTTTTCCACATTAATCTGCAGTAAGTTTACAGGCACATTTTCAAAAACATTTAAGATCATCTTCCCAAGGCCAGAGCTTCATTAATATGGACAAAATTTGTTCATTTCTTAAAAAAAACAACGTATTCCATTGTTTACTCCAATTCCAAAAGAATAAGGACGTGCTCATGCAGAGTTAAGTCAGTCAGTGATGAAGAAGTTATGCTTGAAACTTCGATACTCCTGTTCCTCGGATGCTGCCTGACCGTCTGTGCTTTTCCAGCACCACACTCTTGACACTAAAGTCAGTCAGTGACAAACCTAACAAATTGATGGTGATGGAAGAGGCGGAGGTGCGGGGGTGGGGGGGATGCAACTGATCACTGACAATACTATGATTATGAGTGAAGCCCCCCCTGTAATGGGGAATAATGTTGGACGATCACAATCTCACTGTAATGATGTTCTGACACTCTTCACTTGATTCAGTAACCAAAACCATAAACTTTAAAATTGTCTCTCTAAAAACCTCATTCCCTTTTTCAACCATTAAGATGCTACCATTCAAATGTTCGTTATGTATTTGGTCAGGGGCTTGACGATCTCCACATGTGATTTTGTGCCAAGATTTTAACATTGCAAAAAAGGAGATGCAAAGTGAAGCCTTTACATCTCGCACTTTTCTTCAAGACGAGGACACAAAAAAAGAGATTTGAGAAAGAAGGACATCGATTGATCCAGAAGGAGAAGAAAGAAGGTCATTACTGGGCCATCATCATCAAAGCACCAGTAAAAGCAGTTGAAGATTGCAAGCTGTTGCTGCTTTAAATGCCAATGGTTGCCTCATCAGTCAGCACTTTCTTCTTGTGCTATCCCCTTTCTCAAGTCTGCTTCTTGCATCTCAGTCCTGAAGAGTGCAAAGTGAAACATTTTGACTTCTGTCTCCTTTTAGCAATTTATGTTCTGTACTGTCAAGTTTTTCTGTCACAATAATTATCTGAAGCACCTCATGACCATTTTCCACATTAAGTGCACAATGTGAGTACAAGTAATTGTGAGGTTGATTAATGATATGATGTTAAGAGGCTGGAGTGGTTAAGGTTACTTAGATGCAATACATTGAAGAGCTGACAATGTTCATAGACAACCCCTTGTTCTCTTGAGGTTGTTGCTTCTAGAATAACACTACCATCAAAATGTAAAGCATCCTTCATTACAACAGGTACAGGGTTTGCATGATAATGTATTTCTCATTGTCAATAATAGCTTTGAACTTTAAACATAGCTTTTGAAATTATGAGGTTTTGTTTATTAAAATTCAACCTGTATGGATTCATAAAATGCATCCAATTACACATAAACAGGATTTGTGAATCTTATATTTCATATTCTTGGGAAGCAGATTTTGTTCCGTTAACTCTCTGCCTCCTGAAGAACTGATTGCTTGTTGAGCTTTGGTTTTGCTCAATCATGTTGCCATTGTTTTTGCATAATCTGAGATAATCAGTGTTGCAGCTAAAACTAATTCTTTCAGCTAAAACTAATTCTTTTCATGGCCCAAAATCACATGTATGTAATCCCAGCAGATCTCAATGATCACAGATCAGGTGCTGTCTCCATGGCAATTTGTACAGTGGGTTCTTACATTGAAATGTTGCCTTTCATGATCTCAGGATAGCTTAAAATGCTTTTACAACTGATAAAGTACTTTTGACATACAGTCATTGTTATGAGGAAGAAAATCCAACAATTAGCAATTTAATACTCTCAGATAATCTATTATTGCGATGTTCATTGCCGGGGAATGGAGGTGTACAAATATAATATTTCTCTATTCATTTTATATTAATATCATTTTCTTACATGTAAATCCTTTCTGAACCCTTTCACATTTCACAATATCTTTCCCATAGCAGAGATACCAGAATTGAACACAATATTCCAAGAGTGGCCTAACTAATGTCCTGCACAGCTGCTACATGATCTCCCAAACTCCTGCACCCAATGCACTGACCATGCGATGTGATTCGTTGAGTTAACAAGAAGATGATTTTTTTAGTTGCTAATGTCCAACTGTTAAAAAGAAAATGAACATTGCAGCTAATACTTAATTAACAGGAAGCTATTTACCCTCAATTTGCGCCCGAAGATGCTGATTTTTCCTCTAGTTTGTTCCTTTCTGAACCGCCATTCCACCAGGTTCAGACTGTTTTCCACAGGCAGTGTGATGTTACGTCTGGCTATTATTGGATTCACTGTGCCCGCCAGGATATGGGGCTCTGTCTGGAAGCTGGCATCCATGCCATTGGCATACATTACACGGAGGGAGCCATCATAACCAACCTGGTAGCTGTTTCTCAACTGATCTAGAATACAATGGAAAATATTAATCAAAATGTAAATGGATATCTTAACATTAATATTCATACCATAATAACACTTCAGTTTTAAATGCTACTTCTGCCACAAGCCAAAATTTTCATTTCTAAAGCATCACAATTTTTAAAGCATACAGTTGAGAAATGATTTTTGGGGATGTTATCATTTAATACCTCAGTTGGAGAAACTGGATAGAAGTGAATTAAATATTTATGCAATTTCTATTCTTGACACTGCACCATGTTTAGTTCAAGACTGGCTCCCACTCTGTCAAATCCATCATGTCAATCTACTGTAATTATTTTAGAAATGCAATTGCTATTTTCTTACAGATACACATTTGCAAGTGTAACTGGGGATCACAATGGCCTTTTAATACTTGTCACGTTTCATGACAATGAATGCCCTATCTTCAGAAACAAAATCACTGAGAGAAATTATTAAAATGATGTGAAAAGACCAAAATTGGTTTAGAAACACATTTTAAGGCCAGTGATTTCCAAGGGTCTCATATTTCATCTATAGCTGTTGAACTTAACATCAGTACACTTGCAATTTGCAAGTTGCAAACAGCCAAAAGATATTTTGAAACACTTTGTGACATTTTTTTCCCAAATCCTTCCACCAATACAGAGTCGTCCTTCTCAGCCATATATAACCAGTAAGTAAATAACTGGAGAGAGAGAGAGACTCAGCCAGGATACAGCCATGCATCAACTTCTTGTAATTGCCTTGTTTCTAAAGCATTTCCCTGATGATTGGGAGGCTATGAATGATGCAGAGTTTTATAGCTGCCTTAGTATTGTAACAATTGCCTAATCACAAAGCTCCTGCTTGACTGACATTCAAGAGTACTGAGGTGTCAAGAGGTTAGTACCAAGCTGCTTATGGCATGAACTTCCCTGTAACCTGAAGTACGAAGGGATTGAAATTCTACTGGGTTCCATTAACAATGGTTAGCATATTAGCATTAAATTCCTGAGTGGGTACTTCAACAAAGTTGCTGCTTCATTTTTGACAGGTTAATGACTTTGTTAAATAGTGTTCACAAGGATTTCAGTTTTAACCCCTGAATATCAGGGTTTGCCCTTCATTCATTTAGAATATGTTCTGCAGTTTCTTTATCCTCCTCGACATTCCTTTTGCCCCTCTGCCACTTATTCCTCCAATGCTCTGCTGAGTGTGCGGGAAGGCCTTGGGAACTCAATGACCTTCCAAGGATGCACGTGCAGAAACTGGTGGACTCATGGATGTCATGGATAACCAGGAGCTGATCTGAGACTTACATTGACTCTCTGATGATAATGGATTCTGCCTGCATTTTCAGCAACCTGTGTGAATCCCTGGATGGATACTCAATTCACTTTGGGTAGCTTTGTACATGACATTGTCCCCTCTGGTTTCCTGCCTGCCATCTGAAGTTGTCCCTTGCACCTTGTATGCGAGCAATACAATGTCATCATTAACACAGACGCAGTGTGATTTGACATAACTCAAAGGTGTTAATTAGAAACGCTGGTTTCTCTCAGGAATATGCTTGTTTCTACTTTAAACAACTTCAACAGGTTTATATTTATTCCATCTGTGCAGTATCTTTTAGAGAATGATATATCTTTGCATAAATACTTCCAGCAACTGGCCTAATTTAGCCGAAATATTTTAGAAGTATAACCTTTACATCAATTGTACTTTGTATAAATAACTTAGGCGATCAGAACTTGGGCTATCATTCTGTCTCCCAATTTACTGATTTCATACTGATCTTGTGCACCAACTTTTTTCTGGTAACCCCCTGTCTGGTAGCCATCCTATCTCTATCAGCTTCCTATTCCAGTTCACATTTGACGAAGTTTTGAAACATCAGATAAGACAGTGGAGTTGAGGCTGAGATGCGATCAGCCATGACCATATCAAATGGTGCAACAGGTTCGAGGGGCTGAATCGCCTAACTCTTGCTCGTAATTCTTCCATTCTTGTGGAGCTTCATCCTGAAAACCTATCAATTTTCGAATATTTCTAACCCCCTTCAAAAACCTTTCCAGATCCCTCAGCCCTTGCTCAGTATCTAATTCTTCCAGTCACACTGGTGTCTTGTAAAAGAATAGGAGTTATTGTTATCTGCTCTGGGTCACAAAACACAAGGGAAACATCCAAGCTCCGAAGGCATGAACACTCAAGACAGACTGCCACATTTAAAAGGCTGAGTTGTGACAAGATACTGGAGAGGCTTCAGATTTTCATCCTTGATGGAAACAGATTGGCAAATCTATAGCAAGTCAAAGGTAAATTTCAGAAACTGGATGAATTAGACTGGCAAATAAATGCAAACTGGCATGTTAAACGTAAGAACTGGGCTCACATCCAACTCAGATTGACGGGATAAAAATATCCTGTATTCTGGCTGTTAAACGTTCTCTAGGACACAATTTTTGGGTTGCCTCAGTCTTGTTAGGATATATTTGCCATGGAGGGAGTAGAGCAAAAGTTTGTTAAGCTGACATGGGAGATAGAAGGACCGTCAGATGACAAGAGATTTGTTTCACTCGACCTCTATTCACTAGAGTCGAAACATGTGACGCTGGAAAAGCACAGCAGGTCAGACAGCAGCCAAGGAACAGGAGAGTTGACATTTCGGGGATAAGCCCTTCATCAGGAATGTTGAAATGATTGGCCACAGGGTGGTGAGTTGTTTGGCACTAGAACTTCAATAAATCGGAGAGGATTTGATTGAAATGTAAAAAATACTAACAGGGTTAGACAAATTAGATTTTACCCTGCTCAGGGAGTTAAGAACCAGGGGTCATAGTCTTAGGCTCAGGACAGTTCATTTTGAACTGAGACAAGAAAACATTTCTTTGCTCACAGGGCAGTGGACCTGTCTTTGCTATCACATAAGGCTGTGCAGGCTGGGTTATCGAGTATATTCAAAAGAGAGATTGATAAATCTTTCGATATTTCAGGTATCACCATGTATGGAGAGAAAGTGGGGATATGGTGTTGAGATAGAGGATCAGCTGTGATCATATTGAATGGCTTGAAGGGCTGAATGATTGGTTCCTGCTCCTAGTTTCTGTATTAGTTCCCACTAGGGTAGGGGCTGCTGCACAAACCTGTCCCTTGTTCAACTAGTTGGCAACCTCACTCAATTAACAATATTGTCATCTTAACTGATGCCAATCCTGGACAAGTCAGATCTCAGAGTCAAAATTCTCAGAGTAAAACAACACAAATTAATCAGTCAAAAGAGAATCAAAAATAGCACTATAGGTAATGACAACTCTGGAAAGTCTTTAGGAAGGAACAAAAATAGCAAAAACAAAGATTCAACTCTTTTCCCAGCAACATCCACGATGGACACTCAATCCTAGTGAAGTCTGTTTCTATCTGAAATTGAAGATTTATCACTGAAGTGACTTGCTTAACATTGATGGTTACAGACTTCTTAACCACTCTGAGATCTGGACATTTCTTTCCACTCCTGCGAGCCAAGGCATGTTTTGGCCTAGTGGTGGCCTAGTAGATCTTAGAACATTGATAAGTACAGCACAGAACAGGCCCTTTGGCCCACGATGTTGTGCTGAACTTTAATCCTAATGTAAAATATAGTAACTTAACCTATGCACCCCTGAACTCACTGATATCCATGTACATGTCCAGCAGTAGCTTAAATGTCCCCAATGACTCTGCTTCCACCACCACAGCTGGCAATGCATTCCATGCATTCACAACTCTCTGCGTAAAGAACCTACCTCTGACATCTCCTTTATACCTTCCTCCTAATATCTTCAAACTATGGCTTCTCGTACCAGTCAATCCTGCCCTGGGGAAAAGTGGTTAGGACAGGGGACTAGCAATCCCCAGGTTTGGGGGACCTGGGCTCAAATCCAAAAATGGCAGCGAGGATTAAAAGCTAGTTTTGATAATGTTTTTTGTTTAGATTACTTACATGTGGAAACAGACCCTTCGGCCCAACAAGTCCACACTAACCCGCTGAAGCGCAACCCACCCAGACCCATTCCCCTACATTTACCCCTTCACCTAACACTGCGAGCAATTTAGCATGGCCAATTCACCTAACCTGCACATCTTTGGACTGTGGGAGGAAACCGGAGCACCCGGAGGAAACCCACGCAGACACGGGGAGAATGTGCAAACTCCACACAGTCAGTCGCCTGAGTCGGGAATTGAACCCAGGTCCCTGGCGCTGTGAGGCAGCAGTGCTAACCACTGTGCCACCGTGCCGCCCAAACTGATGACTTGGGGATATTTGTTAATCAGGTTCATTAATGTTCGAGGGAGAAGGAAATGTATTATCTTTCCATAGTTTGTCTGCATGTGACACCAATCCCATATCAATGTCAAATGGAAACAAAAGTACAATACCTTGAACAAGGGTGTAGAAGGCATCCACTGAAGAGAGGTTGGTGGTAATGGTGACATCATCCTCCCTGTTGGATGACTCTATATTCACCGTTATTGCCTTCTCCATTTCCCCATGGAGATTTGAGACCATACCGGTGGGGAATGTAACATTAGTCAATCGGCCCTCGCTGTCATAGCTGAAGGAAACAATTAGAAAAGTGGCTTTTTAAAGAGGGCAGTTTGAAGGTATTGTTATCTAAAACTGTTCATTTCAGGCTCCCCTGAAAATTAATAATATATTTTCTTAGTTTTAACATCAAAAGCAAATGCTGAACTTGTTCAAAGACTGGAGTCCCTTTAAAACCTTGAATGGAAAATTCTCTTATATAATAGCCATGTGCTGAACATTTCCACTGACTCATCTAGAATTTCACTTGAGATTAGACCAACAGAGTGTGCAAAATCTATACTGTCATGGAATCTTCCTGATTTCTTTAACATCCTGAGGGAGGTGAATAACCACAGGCAACACATCCAAGAAAATAAAACCAAAAATTGTCATTGACCTTGAATGTCACTGAGTGAAAACCTCATGCTGATGCTGCTCCACTGTGGTACATCAGGGGGAGGAGATCCAGGCAGGGAGTACAAACCACTGTTGCTTGTTCAACCTGGCTGCAGTTTCACCAATGATATCACTACAATCCAAAAAGGGACACAAGGGGCTGGGCAGAGTTTTGGAAACCTGTCAGAGGTGGAACCTGAGGCGAGTGAGCCCAAAATTCCCTGCAGGAATAGGTGGTTTGCCATTGGGGGTTGAAATATGGCCAGTGTGTGAAGGCAGTCTCCTAGCAACAAGCTCCCCCACTGCCAGCGCACCCACAGTCACGTGGCTGCCCCATGGTTACCTTCACATTGCTTTGTTCATCAACGAGCCATATTAATTAGGAGGAACTCCCTTTCAGTCTCTGAGTTAGATAGTCTCAGCCAAGAGTCGAGAGTGTAGTGCTTGAAAAACACAGGTAAGGAGGCATCTGAGGAGCAGGAGAATCGATGTTTCGGGAATAAGCCCTTCATCGGGAATAAGGCTTGTGGGCCGGGGAGTTAAAGATAACTGGGAGGAGGAGTAGGGCAAGAGGGAAGGTAGTGAGAATGCAATAGGTAGATGAAGATGAGGGAGAAGGGGTTAGGTCGGAGAGGAGAGTGGAGTGGAGTGGATAGATGGGAAAGATGATGGACAGGTCAGGAGGGCGGTGCCAAGTTGGAGGCTTGGGACTGTGATAATGTGGGGGGAGGGGAAATGAGGAAACTGTTGAAATCCACATTGATCCCCTGTGATTGCAGGGTCCTAAGGTGGAATATGAGGCGTCCTTCCTCCAGATGCCTTACCACCCGAGTTTTGGGTGTTGTGACTGTTGGTTTTACAGGGACAGGGGAGGAGAACCACTGAATTCCCAAAGGTCCTGCTAAAAGGGGGCAGGCATTGTCATGGAGAGCACAAAATGCAGCCCTTCATTCCCGATCTTTGTAGTTCACTGATACCTGGACCGGGACATTACGTTTGCCAGTTTGCCATTCTCCATCCATTGAAAGTGGAATTTTGAGATTGGATGGGAGTTGGAACGTAGGAGTGTAAGCCATTTGGCTATCAAACCTGCACTGCTATCCAATTGGATAATGGCTGACCATCTAACTCAACATTAGCCTCTTGTGCTATCTTCATATCCTTTGATATCACTAGTCTCCATCAATGTCTTGAACACGCTCAATGATTGTGCATCCACAGCCGACTGTGGATGGCGGGAAGAGAATTTCAAAGATTCACTGCCTTCTTTGTGAGGACATTCTTCCTTTTCTCACTCTTGCACCTGATTCTGAATGTGTTGTGAGTGTAGATATGGAAAACTGTCTACACACAGTCATTAACAAAGGACGAGGCACTGGATATTTACCTATTCACCTGGAACCACATTCCAATAAAATTCTTCACTTTCAGGAGTGGAGGAGTTAGAACAGATAAGAGCAGCAAAGTGGGTATATCAATCCCCCAAGGATTGCAATGGTTCATGAAGGTGGATCACCATCACCTTCTCAAGGGATGGACAACAAATTAGATTAGATTACTTACAGTGTGGAAACAGGCCCTTCGGCCCAACAAGTCCACACAGCCCCGCCGAAGCGTAACCCACCCATACCCCTACATCTATATTAACCCCTTACCTAACACTATGGGCAATTTAGCATGGCCAATTCGCCTGGCCTGCACATCTTTGGACTGTGGGAGGAAACCGGAGCACCCGGAGGAAACCCACGCAGACACGGGGAGAACGTGCAAACTCCACACAGTCAGTCGCCTGAGGCGGGAATTGAACCCGGGTCTCAGGCGCTGTGAGGCAGCAGTGCTAACCACTGTGCCACCGTGCCGCCCACACGGTGGCCTACCTATGGATGCCCTCATCCCACGTTTGAATAGAATAAAAAGGGAGCGAACTCTCAAAAAGAAGTCAACATCCAAATTCTTTCACAAATTATTAAGACAGAAAATTCATGCTGAGCTAATCAGGCCTCATATCTTTCATTCTGTACATCATGTAAAAGATATAGCTTTAGGAATCAAAATTATGAAACAAAAATAATTCATTGTTCAGCTTTTCTACAATTTAAGGAGACTCTTACTCGAAGAAAGTCGTCCAGCCAGTCTTGTCGCTTTTTGTTGCCAAGAGGCCACTGTAGCTGTGGTAGGTGAGTAGAACCAGCTCTTGCCCTTGGGCTGTCATGCCCTTCAATCCCCCATTGGTCCCAATGGTCAACCAGATTGCTTGGTTGTCTGGAGACACGATTCGCACTGGCATGCGATTGGGATCCCTTCGGATCCGCACGGTATTACCATTGTTGTCTGTCACTGAAGTGATGTCGTTTTCATTGCTGTAGCTGAAGTTGTAGAGGTAGTCGTTTGTTATCAGGCTCTTTGTATACTGGTGTGTGCCATTGATGTCAAAGATGTACAGCTCTTGCTCTGATGGGCACGCTACCTTGTACAAATTCATGGATGTCAACACTGGCTTGTTCTTGGAGGCTGCCCGAATCCGAATATTACCCATGTCAGCAATGTACAGCGTGCCATCAGGTGAGACGGCCAGCGAGGATGGAGAGTTGAGCTTGGCATCTTTGGCGTAGCCGTCACCAGTCTGGTAGCAGTCACAGTTGACATCGTTCTTGCAGTCACAGTCTGAGGGTGCACCAGCGAGCAGTGAAATCTCCCCGTCTGTAGTCACCTGCCTCACGCGGTTTATTTTCTTTTCATCTGTCTCTGCGATGTAGAGGACACCACTGTATGACACAGAGATGGCACTGGCTGATTCGAGAGCCGTGTGGACTGCTTGCTTCCCCAGTGTGTACTCAATGCCTGGTACCTGGCAGTGCATGGGTCGGCCAGCAGCAATCCGCACTTGATGATTCTCCGTGATCTGTAGCACGATGTTGTTGTCCAGCACATAGAGGGAGTTATCCATTGGGTTTATGGTGAGATCTGTTGGCCATTCCAAGCGAACCTGGCGTTGGAAACATAAGTGCAAACTTCACAGAAAATGTCAGAATTCCTGTGGTTGTGCTTAGCAACATTGTAAATATATATCAATGATGACCCCTGTATTCCTCATGAAGGAATGAGATTATTCTTTTGGTGAAGTCCATCACTTACTTAGTCATAGAGTCAAAGAGATATAGAGATGTACAACACAGAAACAGAACCTTTGGCCCATCTCGTCCATACTGACCAGATATCCTGAATTAATCTAGTCCCATTTGCGAGCACTCAGCCCTTATCTCTCTAAACCCTTCCAATTCATATACGCATCCAGGTGCCTTTTGAATGTTGTAACTGTCCCAGCTTCCACCACTTCCTCTGGCAGCTCACTCCACACACACACCACTCTCTGCATGAAAACGTTGCCCCTTAGGTCCCTTTTATATCTTGCCCCTCTCACCCTAAACCTATGCCTTCTAGTTCTGGACTCCCCCACCCCAGGGAAATGACCTTATCTATTTATCTTATCCATGCCCCTCATGATTTTATAAATCTCTCCCAGGTCACCCCTCAGCCTCTGACGGTCTGAGGAAAATAGCCTAGCCTAATTTTCACATGTCTTAGTTATAAAAATATACATTACGGAAACAGACCCTTCGGTTCAACTTGTCCATGCTGACCAGACTCCCAAGCCAATCTAGTCCCACCTGCCAGCACCTGGCCCATATTTGTCTAAACTCTTCCTATTCATATACCCATCCAGATGTCTTTTAAATGCTGTAATTGTGCCAGCCTCCACCACTTCCTCTGGCAGCTGATTCCATACATGCACCACCCTCTGCATGAAAACGTTGCCCCTTAGGTCCCTTTTATATCTTTCCCCTCTCACCCTAAACCTATGCCCTCTAGTTTTGGACTCCCCTAGTGCAGGGAAAAGACCTTGTCTGTTGATTCTATCCATTTCCCTCATGACTTTATAAACCTCTATAAGGTCACCCCTCAGCCTCCAACGCTCCAAGGAAAACAGCCCCAGCCTGTTCAGCCTTTCCCTATAGCTCAAATGCTCCAACCCTGGCAACATCCTTGTAAATCTTTTCTGAACCTTTTCAAGTTTCACACCATCCTTCCGATAGGAAGGAGACCAGAACTGCACGCAATATTGCTGCACTTTGTCACTCCAAGCATTGTTCCTCAAGGAGCCTATTTCCTTTTACCTTTCACTACATTCCCCTAGCCAAGACACAAACGTGTAGAGTTTCACAGACCTCACCAGCCCTCTGCCACTTTGTCTGGGAGAATATTTTGGGTCACGGACCCAGAAAGTGAGTATGAATGAGCAGCAATGCTGGAAGAAGTCAATTTAAGTTATGAACAACAATCCTGTGGCACTGCACTGTCAATTCAATGTGTGTGAGAAAGGAGGATGGGGGAGAAAAGAGAAAGAAAGATATTCTCATCTCCTTTCCAATTGAGAAAATCAAGCGGATTAATGAAACAATGCACATTTCTAAAACGAGTAGTAATTATGGGAGAGATACTGCATCTGTAGCTAATCCTCTCCTATCTGCATTTCAATATGCACAATGTGCAACAGAGGTTAAACAAATAATGTAGGTTTGCTTTAAATGCAGTTGAATGACTGTTTTTATTTTGTTAATCCCGATCTACAAATTAAAGTTCTACATGAACCTGAACATATACTGGAAAATCCTCTGCTTTTTATTGATCCTGACAATAAATTTTCCTTCAATACTCAAGTGGACAAGACAGTAAGTGCACCTTAAACTGTAAAAGCAGCTCAATTCACTTCTGTAATTTATGATGTACAGTAACCTGAAGCATTGTATTGCTCTCTAAGGAAAGGTATAAACTTATCTCTATGGCAGGATCTGGGTGATGCATTCAGAAGATCTGGTTATAGTTTTGCACGAAATGTTTTAAAAAAGCACAAGTCCTAATATTGTGTGCCATTAAGTAAGTGATGGAGAGAAACAAAAGGCTGAAATTATGCAACATTAGAAATAAATGCACCCAAATATTTGCCTCAGGTCCCTTTGTCTATTATTTTAATGAATGCCACTTGATGCCACTGTTAAGACAACAGCTAAAAAAATTTCACGTGGACCTTTCAGCATGGCACAGTGGCTCAGGGGAGGTATGGTGATTCAATGGTTAGCACTACTGCCTCACAATAGCAAGGACCCGGGTTTGATCTGGCCTTTCCAACTATGTCTCCCCTTGTCTGTGTGGGGTTCCCCCAGGTGCTCCAGTTTCCTCCCACAGTCCAAAGATGTGCAGGTTAGATGGATTAGCCATGGGAAATTCAGGATTACAGGGACGTGGCAGGGGTTTGGTCTGGGTGAGATGCTGTTTGGAGGGTTGGTGTAGACCCGATGGGCTGAATGGCCTGTTTCCACACTGGAGGGATTCTATGATTGTTAATGAGAATCTACGGACATCACACAGCATAACTGCAACCAGAAGGGATGATGGGCACGACATTCCTGAAGTGAAATAGTGTGACAACAAAGATTAAATGAAATCACTTTCTGTCTAGGTTGTAGCAGCAGGGTTTGAGCACTGCCAGTAAGAGTGGATTACATAATGTCACCTCCAATACTGAAAGTGCCCTATCCTAAACTGAATACTGGTAAAAATCTACAATCATTGCCTGGGGAGGTCAGACACATCTCTGTGAATGAGATGGAGGCTTTTAGATTGAACGAACACTTTACAAAGACTTATAACTTTTATATTTATAAAGAGAGAGTGCTGGGTTGTTTGTAGGATGTGGGGATTGTAGCTAGGATGCAGCTACATGTAATGCTGTACTCCCATTGAGTAATCCCATTAAAACCGACGGGGTTTTAAGACATAGTGGCCGTCTCCCTACCTCTGGCTTCAAGCTTCACCTGTCCTGAAAGTTTATCATAGATGCCTGAACAAATTAATTAAAAATAATGATAAAGACTTATGATTTCGGCGTTCCTTGCGGTCGAGTCCCTACTTATGGTTGAGAAGGTCCAGTTTCAAGTCTCACCTGTACCTGAAATTTGTGAATAACATGTATAAGTAGCCTCGTTGAAAAATACATTATGAAGGACGCTTATTCAAAGAGTGATCAGCTGGTTTTAGGCTGAGGGACGTATAATATGTAAGAGGCAGACATTTGTAATTTAGCATTCTGTTAATGATCAGATTAACAAGCAAAGTATTGGCTAGTTATATACTCCTCTAACTGGCCTGTGATGTTTCTAACTGTTCCAACCACTATATAGCACCATCTTCTTTCTGACCCACAGCCACTGATTATTTTAATGTTTGTTATTCCTCTGAATTTCCGAACTTTGTATCAACCCATGCTTTTCCGCAGGTGAGAGTTCCCATGCTGAAGAAATCCGAGGCAAAAACACAGACAATGAACGAAAAACACGTGGCAAGTTTGGGAAAAATATAAAATAAGGAAAAAAGTGAAACAAGGAGAGAGATGAAGGTTCAGAAAAAAGACAAAACTGGAACAGTGAGAGATGTTAGTGAGGGAAGACAGAGGGGAATGTGAGAGAAAGTGAGTGAGAGGAAGCATGAAACAAAAGTTATGGAGAGAAAATTTTTTTTTTGGTACACAGGAAATATCCTTGGCTAAAGGAGAGTGATTTCTTTCTGGTTAGGCCAGTCCAAAGAGCTTGACAGCCATGAACTGATGGCTTTGTTCAAATGTATTCTCATGAATGACAACTGGTTTGAGTGATTTTATGAGTGAAAGCGTGTGGGTAGAACATTCTTGGGATTGGGTTTCGAACATCTTGGGAGCGCAGACATCAGAAAAACCTGAGAATCAGATACGTGTGACCATATCCAGTTTTCAGTTTCACTATTTTTACTTAATAGGATAACACAATCCTCTTCTAGCACAAGTCGACGAGAAATTGTCGAGCAAATTTATGTATGATGCAAGTTGCACTGATTTACCAAAAGGTGGGGCTATAGGTATATAATTGAAAATAAAAGGAAAGCAGAAAGTGCACAGGATGAGCCAGTGAGTTTTAAGGTCATATGCATCAGTGAACAAGGACATTCAAAAGTGGTTAAAATATTAATTGAACTCTTTCTGCAAAAAGCATTCAGAATAAGATAGACAACATAGCACCTATACAGAGATAAATTAATCTGATTTAATCACTGTTACAGAGACATGGGAAGTGGGGGAGAAACATAAGGGAGTGGAACAAATGAAGGTGAGAGACAAATTAAGGGGCAACAGAAACAAAACTGAAGTGATGGGAGATATAAATGAGAGGAGGGAGTGGGAAAGGTGAGCAAATGAGGGAGACAGTGAAACAGAAACAGAGCCACTGAAAGAAATAGTGGAAGACGAGAAAAATCAGAAGTGGAGAGAAAAATAAATGAAGAATATGAAAGAGAAACAGAAGTGAGAAACAAAAAGAAACCAGATAAAAAAAGTAGGGGAATAAATACTGCAAGCTACAGAACATTTTGAAAAGACAGGCTGAATGAAAAAGATTTGAGGAATAACCCTAATAGTAAAGGATGTCATAAGGAGAGTGGGAAGAAAGCATCTTCACTCAGAAAATCAGGAAATTGAAGCACTACGCATAAAGATTATGAATAACAAGAGTCAGACAACATTAGTGGGAGTAGTTTATAAGTCTCCTCAGAGCAGTTATGTTGGACAGACAATTAAGCAATGCCTGGAGTTTGTGACAAAGGGTAATTAATAATCTGAACTCCAGAGGTAAGATGGAAGTGACTGCTCTTAAAGAATGCTCTTAATTGAGTGCGGCATTAAACAGCTCTAGCAAAACTGGAGTCAATGGGAATCGGGCTTAATACATTGTTGATTGGATTCGTATCTGGCAGGAAGATGGTTACAGTTGTTGGAGGACAGTTAACTCATCCCAGGACTTCTCTGCAGGTGATCCACAGAGTAGTGTCCATGGCCCAACTATCTTCAGCTATTTCACTAATGACCTCCTCTCTATCATAAAGTCTGATGTGGAATGTTCAGTGATGATTGCACAATGTTCAGCACCATTCGCGACTCCTCAGGTACTGAAACGGTCCATGTTTAAATGCAGCAAGATCTGGACAATATCCAGGCTTGGGCTGACAAATATCAAGTAACATTCACACCGCACAAATGCCAGCCAATGATCATCTCCAAGAACAGAGAAACTAACTATTACCCCTTGACATTTCATGACATAACCCTTGCTGAAACCCCTCTATCAATATCCTGGGTTTACAACTGACCAGAAACTGAACTGGACTAGTCACTTAAATACTGTGGTCAGGAAAGCAGGTCAGAGGCTCGGAATTCTGCAACAACGAACTGACTCCCTGACTCTGCAAAGCTTGTCCATCATCTGTAAGGTAGAGGTCAGGAGTGAGATCGAACGTGCCTCATTTGCCTGGACGAATGTAGCTCCAACAACATTCAAGAAGCTGGATAACATCCAGGACAAAGCAGCCCCCTTGATTTAGCCCTACATCCACAGACATTCACTCCCATCACCATCAATGCACAGTAACAGCAATGTGTACCAGCTATGAGATGTAGTGCAAAATTCGCCAAGCTCCTTAGACAGCACCTTCTACGCTCACAACCGCTATGAGCTAGTGGTGAAGGGCAGCGACACATGGAAACGCCAACCACCTCCAAGGTCTCCTCTAAGTGACTCATCATCCAAATTTTTAAAAAAATCATTGCTTCTTCAGTGTCGCTGGGTCAACATTCTGGAACTCCTTCCCTAACTGCATTATGGTGGGCTATCTACACCAAATGGACTGCAGCAGATTAAATGGTGTTGGTTTGTATTTTAGAATGGAAAGATGTTTGACTAACTAACAGAAGACAGGTAGTTGGGATAAGGGTGGCATTTTCTGGATAGCAACCTGCAACAACTAGAGCGCCATAGACTAAAGGTAAAATGCCATGGTCCTACTGGACTATAGGACTGCTTTCTCATTAGAGAGATGTCTGGTGGTGGTCTGAGGGTCACCACGCCTCAAGTGAGGGGAGAGATCAAGAAGGAGAGTCCTTCCTGGTCGCCCCCTGTGGTGAGGAATTTGAGCCCGCGCTACTGGTATCATTCTGCATCACAAGCTTGCTGTTCAGTCAACTGAATGAACTGACTCCTTCCATGCCCATACCACAGAGATCAAAGCTGGGAACACAATTATTTATAATACATTTTTATTGATTTGAAGGAGGAAAGTGAAAGTACTGACACCAAGTTTGCAAAAGCACAAAACTAGGTGGGAAGGCAAGTGGGGTGGATGACAAAAAAAGTCGATACAGGGATATAGTCAGGTTAAGTGAGTAGCCAAAATGTGGCAGATGTAATACAATCTGAGGTATGCACTTTTGACTAGAAGAATAGAAGAATATTATACATATGGTCAGAGATTGTACACTGCAGCACTGAGGGATTTGGGGTCTTCATGCTTAAGTGACTGAAAGCTAGCATACAAGCTTAGCAGGAATAAGAAATGCAAATGGAATGTTGACCTTTATTTCAAAGGGAATGGAGTATAAGTACAGGGAAGTCATGGTAAGTCTATACAAGACTCTAATCAAATCCCACCTGGAGTACTGTGAACAGTTTTGGTCCACTTATCTACGGAAAGATAAGGATATACTGTATGCTGGTACATGAGGCAATCAGAGAATGTTCACTAGGTTCAGTCTGGATACAGAGAGATGTTTTCATGCAGAATGGTTCAGTCGATTGGGTTTATATTCAGTGGAGCTTAGAAGAATGAAAGGACAGCTTATTAAAGGAGAACAAAAGAACAGAGGACAGTAGAGCACAGGAACAGGCCCTTTGGCCTACCAAGACAGTGTTGACACATGATGCCTTTCTAAACTAAAACTCTTTGCCTCTACATAGCCCATAACATTCTGTTTCATGTCAATTCATATATCTGTCAAGATGCCTCTTAAACATTCCTATTGTGTTCACCCTCAACACCTCCTCTGGTTGTGTATTCCAGGCAGTTACCACCCTCTGTGTAAAAAATCTTGCCTCTCACATCACCTTTAAACTTATTTTCTTTAATTGACATTTCCACCCTGGGTAAAAGACTCCAACTATGCATTCTATCCATGCCTCATAACATTTTGCAAACTTCTATATGGACACCCTTCATCCTTCGGTGTTCAAATGAAAACAAGCCAAGTTTGTCCAATCTCTCCTTATAGCTAATATCCGCTAAACCAGGCCACCATCTTGGTAAACGGTTTCTGTACCCTCTCCAAAGTCTCCACATCCTTCTAGTAGCGTGGCAACTTGAACTGAACGCAGTATTCCAAATATGGCCTAACTAAAGTTCTGTACAGCTGTGACATGACTTGGCAGTTTTCATACTGGCAAACTAATGGAGAAAGTGAAGTCACTTGGTGTGCAGGGTGTCCTAGCTAGGTGGATAAAGAACTGATTGAGCAACAGGAGACAGAGAGTTGAAGAGAGTTTCCCAAAATGGAGAAAGGTGACCAGTGGTGTTACATAGGGGTCAGTGCTGGGGCCACTGTTATTTGTGATATACATAAATGATCTGGAAGAGAGCACTGTTGGTATAATCAGCAAGTTTGCAGAAGACACAAAGATTGGTGGAGTAACATAAAGTATAGGGAGATGTCAAAGAATACAGGAGAATACAGGAGTTGGGCAGACAAGTGGCAGATGGAGTTCAAATGTGAGGTGATGCATTTTGGGAAGTCTAATTCTAGAGCAAATTATACAGTACATAAAAGATCCTTGGGAAAAGTTGATGAGCAGAGAGATCTGGGAGTTCAGGTCTATTGTACCCTGAAGATTGCTGCAGAGATGGATAGAGTAGTCAAGAAGGTATATGGTATGCTTGCTTTCATCGGATGGGGTATTGAGTATAAGAACTGACAGGTCATGTTAAAGTTGTACAAGACATTGGTTTGGCCACATTTAGAATACTGTGTATAGTGCTGGTCACCACATTATCAAATGGATGTGGACACTTTGGAGAGGGTGCAGAGAAGGTTTATGAGGATGTTGCCTGGTATGGAAGGTGCTAGCTATGAAGAGAGGTTGAGTAGGTTAGGTTTGTTTTCATTAGGAAAAAGGAGACTGAGGTCTACAAAACCATGAAGGGTATAGACAGGGTGGATAGAGACAAGCTTTTTTCCCAGGGTGAAGGATTCAATAACGAGAGGTCACGCTTTCAAGGTGAGTGGTGAAAAATTTAAGGGGGATACACGCGGCAAGTACTTTACACAGAAGGTGGCGGGCGTCTGGAAAGCGTTGCCAGCAGAGGTGGCAGAGGCAGGCATGGTAGATTCATTTAAGATGCAAGTGGACAGATGCACAAGTAGGTGTGGAGCAAAGGGATCCAGATGTTTAGGAATTGGGCGACAGGTTTCAACAGTGGATTTGGATCGGCTCGGGATTGGAGGGCTGAAGGGCTTATTCCTGGGCTGTAAATTTTCTTTGTTCTTTATACTCTATGTACTGACTGATGAAAGCAAACATGTTCTGTGCCTTTTAACCACCTTATCCCCTTGTGTTGCTGGTTGGAGGGATCTGTGGATCTATATGGACTACATCCACCAATCTGCCTTCATCAATTATCTTTGTCACTTTCTCAAAACACTTAATCGTATTTGTGAGACATAATTTTCCCTGCTCAAAGCCATGCCAGCTATCATTAATAAGACAACATTTTTCCGAAAGTGAGCAAATCCTGTCCCTGAAAAACTTCTCCAATAATTTCCCTGTCACCGCCCTATTACAAGCTCACCAGCCTGTAACTTCATGGATTGTAATGAAAAGAATATGATTCTTAAGGGGCTTGACAGGGTAGCAATGGAAATGTTGTTTCCCAATGTGGGAGAATCTAGGATCAGACAGCGTAATCTCATTATATTTAAGACAGAAATAAGGAAGCATTTATTTTCTCAGATGGCATTTAATCTTTGGAATTCTTAATCACAGTGGGCTGTCGAGGTTGGCCCATTTAGTATATTCAAAGCTGAGACAGACAGAGTTTTAATTAGGAAGTGAATGAAGGGTTATGGGATAAGGCAGGAAGGTGGACTTGAAGATTATGAAATCATAATCTCATTGGATGGTGGAATAGACTCAGAGCATATCAATGCTCCGACATTTTATGGTCTTAAATCAAATTATGAAAGGTAATCTGTCAGATTAGTTTACCGAATGCTTTACTGGAAGCTCCCCTTTCCTGGGATAATATACACTGAAACAACTATGAATAAAGATATTTAGATCTAGACTTATCAAGTGAGGGTTGGTGAATTAGTAATCTCAGGGTAAAAGATTCTCTGGGAGAAAGTGTTACAATTATAAGTTTCATAGTGACATACCTGAGTCCGAAACAATAATAGGAACTTTAAAAAAACAATTCCTCAGGCATGAAGGTTCAGCTGGCTAAAACTGACTCGGAAAATAAACTGGAATTTATGATGGTTCAAAAAGGATGGAAAAACATTAAATAAACTGCTTAAGTTTGTCAGAAAAACAAACTGCATTAACAATTCCTTATTTTTCTATTCAATTCCCCTTTCAATAAACTATGCCATTCTATTTGCTTTCCTAATTGCCCACTGTACCCGTATACTCTGCATCTCAGATTTGCAACTTCCCACCACTCAGAAAATATGTTTCCTTTCTATTCTTCCTGTCAAAATGGACACTGTTCCACGTTATGCCCAGATCTTTTCACACTCACTTAACACATCTGTATTGTTATGTAATGTCCTGATGTCCACTTTCCAACTTCTTTTCTGACGTATCTTTGTGCCATCAGTCAATTTAGCAAGCACACTCTCAGCAACTTCATCCAGGACATTTATATAAACTGCAAAAAGTTGAAAACTGTGACGTGTCATGTCTTAACGTTTGTGTTTTAAAAATGAGGTAGAGGAGAGCCTGAGACAGAAAGAAAAGAAACCAAATTCTACACTCTAGATCCCTTTCCCGACCTAAACCTTGTTGAACGTTTCTCCCTCTGCATCCAAATATCTGCAGGCTCGGAGTCACATGAGAGCGCATGGCAGAAGCTCACGACAATGACTAGACTTCATGGAGGGCCAGCACACAACGATGTATAATTAATGTTTATCACGTAATCATGAAGTCGCTGTGTTACTTAAAATATAAACAGAGGACTGTAGGAAATACATAGCAGATAAGGCAACATCTGCAGTGAGAGAAACAGTTAATATTTCAGGTTGATGACCTTTCATCGGTTCTGAAGTAACATAAAATTTTAATTCTGTACCATTTGCTGGCAGAGCTGTTGAATATTTATAGCATTTTCCATTTTTAATTTAATTTTCACAGCATTTAACATTTATTTTATATGCTGTGTTCTTTCCACTTATTAATTCAAATAATCCAATAAACAAATTTTGTTTCGCACCAATGGTCTTTGAGGCAGCTGAGAGAAACACAGAAACAGATGAACAGGAACACACCCTTCAGCCCTTGAAGCCTACTATTCAATATGACCATGGCTGATCCTTTATGTCAGTGCCATAGGTTCACAGAGTAATGCAGCATGGAAACAAGCCCTTTAGCCCAAGCATGTCCATGCTGACTATGGTGCCCAGTCAGTTAGTTCTCCCTGCCTGCATTTGGTCCATGTCTCTCTAAACCCTTCCCATCCATGTACCTCTCCAAATTTCTTTTAGATGTTGCTATTGTACCTGCCTGAACCACGTTCTCTGACAGCTCATTCCATATACACATCACTCTCTGCGTGAAAAAGTTGCACCTCAGGTCCTTCTTAAATCTTTCCCCTCTTACCTTCAAGTTTTCAATTCACAATCCCTGTGAAAAGGCTATATGTATTCATCTTATCTATGCCCCTCATGATTTTATACACCTCAATGAGGTCACTCCTCATTCTCCTACATTCCAAGGAATAAAGTCCTATCCTGGCTCACCTCTCCCTATAACTCAGGCCTACTCGTCCTGGCAACATCCTCGTAAATCTTCTTTGCGCTCTTTTCAGTTTAACTATGTCATTCCTATAAAAGTGTGACCAAACCTGTACACAATATTCCAAGTGTGGCCTCACCAATGACCTCTTATACAACTGTAACATAACATCCCAACTCTGATACTCAATGCCTCATTCAATGAAGATCAGTATGCTAAATGCCTTCTTCACCACCCTGTCTACCTGTGATGCCATTTTCAAAGAACTATACACTTGTATTCCTGTCCCTCTGTTTCACAACACTCCTCAGGACCTTACCATTGACTGTATAAGTCTTACCTTGGTTTGACTTTCCAAAGTATAACACCTCTTACTTATCTGTATTGAATTGCATTTGCCAATCCTTATCCCACTTTCCCATCTGATCAAGATCCCTCTGTATTTTTTGATAAGCTTCCTCACTATCAATGATACCTCCTAACTTTGTATCATCTGCTAACTTACTCATCATGGCTTGTGCATTCATATCCGGATCATTTACGTAAATAACAAATATCATAGATCCCAGCATCAAAGCCCGTGATACACCACTAGTCATAGGCCTCCAGTCCGAGACACAACCTTCAACCATCATCCTCTTTTTCCTATTATCAAGCCAATTTTAAATCCAATTAGCTGACTCTCCCCTCATGCGAGCCTGCCGTGCTGGACCTTGTCAAAGGCCTTATTAAAGTCCATCTCGACAACATCCACTGCCTACCCTCATCCATCCTCTTGGTTACCTCTTCGAAAAACTCTAAAAGATTTGTCAGACATGACTTCCTGTGCACAAATTCACACTGACTACCCCTAATCAGACTTTGACTCTCCAAGGGTTAGTTGATCCTATCCCTCAGTGTCCTCTCCAACAACCTACCTACCACTGATGTCAAGCTCACTGACCTGTAGTTTCCTGGCTTGTCTTTGCTACATTTCTTAAACAATGGAACAACATTAGCCACCCTCCAGTCTTCTGGAACTTCATCAGTAGTTAAAGATGAAGCAAAAATCTCTGCAAGAGCCTCTGCAATTTCCTATATTGTTGATATCTTTAAAATCTCACAATGTATCTGTTTCTTTCTTGAATATATTCAGTGACTTATCTGCAAATTTACTAATTATGTCTTATACATTCAAATCCAGATCATTTATGTAAATAACAAATAACAAAGGTCCCAACACCAACCCCTGTGGCACACCACTAGCCTCCAGTCTGAGAAACAACCTTCAACCATTACCCCCTTCTTCCTACCATTGAGCCATTTTTGAATCCAATTAGCTAGCTCTCCCTGGATCCCATGCGACTTAACCTTCAAGACTATCCCTAATCTGACTTTGATTATCCAAATATTGGTTGATCCTGTCCAAAACTTGCCTACCACAGTCTTCTACAGGAGAGAATTTTACAGGCTTGTACCCTTTCAGTGAAGAAACGTTTCCTCATCTGAACCCTAAATGTTCTACCCTATATTCTGACACTGTGTCCCCTGATTCCAGGGAAAACATGTCCCCTGCATCTAGTCTGTTGACGTATATTAGAATTTAATATATTTCAATTAGATCTCCTTTGATACTTCTAAACTCAAGTGAATCTAGACCCAGCATCAAAAATCTAGAAAGGATAGGTTCCATAACATGCTAAAATAGGGGATCCTTTAATTATTCTCTTACAATCCTTTCTTTCTAAACAGACCAATTTCACAACCTATTCCAATTCTCTCCATGCTTTGCAAAATCTCTGAATATCAGAAAATGCTGACATTTTTCCAGGGCTATGCAATGACTTCCTTAGAATTTGGAAGGCACTACCTCCGACAGTGCATGTTGTGGAAATTCTCTGGAAGTCAGCTTCAATGATCATTATAGAGGGAGATAATGGCACAGTGATATTGTTGTTGGACTAGTAATCCAGAGATTCGGGTAATGCTCCGATTGCTCTGATTCGATGGTGGAATCAATTGATGTAACAACATTCTGGATTTCTGATGTCCATCAGGGAAGGAAATCTGACATCCTTCCCTGGTCAACGTGTGACTGCAGATCCACGGCAATGCGGTTACCCTCTGAAATGCCCAACAAGCCACTCAATTGTACAAAACTGCCAAAAAGTCTCAAAGTACCAAAATCGGGCGGATTATCCAGGTGCCAAAAACCACAATGGCAAAATCAGCCCTGTTTATCCTGCAGAGTGCTCCTTACCAACATCTGGGTGATGTTGCTAAAATTGGCAGACCTGTCTCATGGATTAGTCAAGCAATAGTCTGACATAGTCATACCTATGAAATTGTACCCCACTGGCAGTGGCCGGACACCACCATCACCAGTATCCAGCAGAGTTGGTGGCACAGTGGCATACAGTCAGGGGAGCAGGGTGGGGAATTGCTTGAAGAGTCATCAACCTTGACCCCGACCTCCATGAGGATCAGTAAGCTTTGCACAGTCAGTAAGGAGAGATCACATCCAGAGTGAAGACATAGCCTGAGTGAGCTTGAAGGCAGTGTGGTCATTTGGTGCAGAGGGGAAGCTGTGTTTGTTGCTTGCCTTTTTTTGACTCATAGTTACTCAGGTCTTTTTCAAGCAGGATAAATTAAAACCTGTGATTGAGGCCCAGCGCAAAAAGAGTGACATCACAGGTAAACCGTAAGTTCAATGGTTGGTGATAGCTACTAATTTGACTATCTTTTAAAGGTTACTTTCAAATTGGAGGCAAACAGGGGAAATATTTACAGGCTACAAACTAAAAGACCAACATGATTTGTAAAAAAAAATTCCAGTTCAGAACAAATTTGTCAAAACAGAGATGCCAGGCCTGGTGATGTGTTATAACTGAGTGATGTGGGAGCTGGTGGTTCATAGTGACCACATTTGTAGCAAGTGCTGGTTGCTTGAGAAACTCTGGTTCCAAATTGCTGAGCATCAGCCTGAGCTTCAAACACTGCAACACATCAGGGAGGGGGAGAGTTACCTGGATTCTGTGTTTCAGGAGGCAGTCACACCACTTAGATTAACTCCTTCAAATTTGGTCAGTGGTCAGAAACAGGAGAGTGTGATTCTCAAATCTGCATCAGAAGGTTGTGGGTTTAACCAACACCTCAATTTGGGGCGAGGGGTTCAGTTTTAACTTTGCGCCGATGGATTCGTGGAATACACTGTAGTAGTGAAAGGGCCAGCATCATAACTGAGGCCTGGTCCCTATTTAAATTAGATTATCTACAGTATGGAAACAGGCCCTTTGGCCCAACCAGTTCACACCGAACCTCCGAAGAGTTACCCACCCAGATCCATCACTGACCAATGCACCATCTCTGACTATGGGCAATTTAGAATGGCCAATTCACCTGAACTGCACATCTTTGGACTGTGGGAGTACCCAGAGGAAACCCACGCAGACACGGGGAGAATGTGCAAACTCCATGCAGTCACCCGAGGCTGGGATCGAACCTGGGACCCTGGTGCTATGAGGCTGCAGTGCTAACTGCTGAGCCGCCGTGCTGCCCCACAGAGATAAAGGCACACAATGAGCATTCAGAGGAAACTTGCTTCAGTGAGATTGTGTAACACTGCGTGAACAATGGGTTAAAATAGGGACACAACGCTGTCGTCAAAGCTAAGTAATTCTTTTGGAACCTGAAATACCATTTGGCCTCTGCTTGGCCCCACAACATATCCAAAAACTAATGTTTCATCTGGGGTCTGTTGAAATGACTGGGGTCAAAGTGTGGCATCAAGGTGATCAAACCTACTTTGAGACCATTAGTAACAATTTTGCCAAATTAAAATTGACTCATACGAATGAGCGTATCATCTAATTCAACAATCGAGTTCAGGACTGAGGGACTTGAGTATCAAGTGATGAACGGCTAGCAGAGGATTTCTCTGGTTGGATGCTAAAATAAAAATCCAACACATAATGTCTCAACCAACACTGTCACAAATGGATTAACTGCTCTTTGAACATGTTGGTTATTTGTAGGAACTTGCTGTATTATAACTGCTATTAAATAATAATACGATCCCAACAGTGCAGAAACAGACCATTCAGCCATCGAGACTGCACTGATCCCCCAAAGTGCATCCCACACCCCTCTGCCTTGTTCCTGTAACCTCACATTTACCATGACTAGCCACCTAACCTGCATATTCCTGGTCACTACAGGACAATTTACCATGACCAACCCACCTAAACTGTACATCTTTGGACTATGGAAGGAAACTAGAGCATCCAACAGGAACCCACTCAAACACAGGGAGTTCATGAAAACACCACTTAGACTGTCACCCAAGGCTGGAGTCAAACCCAGGCTGTGATGCTGTGAGGCAGTAATACTAACCGGTGAGCCACTGTGCCACAACATGCAAACTCTTTTCTCATTCCCATGCAGGATTCTGTTATTTGGGGAATGCCTCCATTATCCTGTCAATATTTATGAAACACTGTTTCCTGTATTTCCTCCTGTTTAAATGTTGTTCTTTTATACAGAATCATACCTGGCTTATATGCATGGTGGTGTCACAGGTCAAGGGTCGAGCTGAAGTGAGGTCATTGGAGCCTAGCAATGTGGAAATTATTCCATTCTGGTCCACTTTTCTGATCATGGTTCCATCCACAAAATAAATCAAACCATTCTTGTCGATAGCAATTCCTGTTTAAAGAAATAAATATCACTGTGACTTTGACGTACCTCAAAACAGGAGCAAACAAAGAAGGCTATCATGACTGCTTCACCAAGTACTGTTATTGCTAAATTAAATGGGTGCCTATTGGCTACAGATCTACTGAATCAGATCAGGAGGAACAGAACACAGAAGTATTAGATGTTATCTCCTCACTGCTCTTATTAGGTTCTGTGCTTTCAAAGGGAACCTTTAATATTCCCCATTCAAAATATCTGAATTATAGACATACAGGCAAGCAAAGGCGTTGTGATGTACTTGAATCTCCCATCCTTATACAGTTTTCACTGTCTGCCACTTCCCTCACAGTTTGCTGGTATCAAACTGCTCTTATGATAATTCTATCCAATTATAAGACTCACCGGAACACCGAGGGTCTCAGAGTGCTAATGTGGAATACTCAGTATGCTCATTATACAGCTCTCATTTATTGCACTGTCTTTGTTCCAAGGCTACACTCACTGTGACTCTTGCATGTTCACTACAGCACAGATCTCATTATGGCACAGCAACAAGACTGCTTTGATTACTTCAGCTTTCATCAGTGGAAATGTAGAAGAATGTATATGCAGTGGCATTCCTCATTTTCAGAAATTGATACCTCAGATCCTGCCTCTGTTAACAACTCCTTCCAAATTCTATCACTCTCCTGAATTTCCAAATTGTAACAACTCTTCCTGCATATCAAGTGGTGCTGACTCAGTTATCTGTACCTCTGGGTATACTTCAATCTGAAACAAAAGTGAATCTGAATTTGGTTTCAGGTTTCAGAACTTGGCAAAGAAAGGAAGGTTTCTAACATGTGTGCATGATCATGTGTGTAGATGTATGTGCATGAGTATGTATGTCTGTGTGTGTACGTGTACACAACATACCTTTAGGACTCATCAAAGAAGCTTCCACAGCTTTGCCTCCATCTCCACAACGAGCTTCATCAAATGGCAGACATTGTTCTCCGGTCCCCGCTACCACTTCAGAGTTAGCTGTCAGATCTTTAGCACCAACTAGGGACTTTGGATGATAGATCCTCCGGGTGTTGGTATCTGAGATGTACAGATCTCCTGTCACTGGGTCAGTTGCCAGGAAATATCTATGTGCCGGGTTATTGCTTTGGAAAGAAGCAAATTTTGTTTTTTTAATGGAAGGTATTTTACAAAGTCCTGAATTCAATCTGAGCGATGGCCTAGTGATGTTGTTTACAATGGCTGCCAGACGCAGTTGGACTTCCTCCGTATCAGAGATCAGATGGTACGGAGTATCCTTTATCATGACACTGGCAAACATTTTAACATCTTTTTACTGTAAAAGAGGACAGGAAACTAATTAAAGAACGAGATAAAGCCAGACTTAATCTTTCCAACGCCCACTCTGCTAACCTAACACTCATTGAGTGTTCATTATATTATCAATATATAGGATTACAGCAAGAACCCATTAATAATAGCAGTTTAAGAACTCCCACTATTGATACTCCCACTGAGTGAATTCATTCAACAAATTATCATTTGTCGCCAGACTATTCAAATACTGTAAACCTGCCCACTAATAGTTTATATACATCAAATCTGTGGCACATTCAGTGAGACACAGTATGATACATGATGTCTCTTTTGCGAAAGCTTGTTGTTTATGGGGTTTTAGCAAAATCTTCCATCAGGCGAAGACCACCATTGAATGTCATCAGCATTTTAAGACATAGGAGAAGAAGGAGGCCATTTAGCCAATTGAGTCTGCTCGACTATCAATGAGATCATTGCTGATTTGATCATCGTCAAGTCCACTTTCCTGCCTTTTCCCCATAACCGTTGATCCCTGACTGATTAATAATCTAGGCGAAAGTGAGGACTGCAAATGCTAGAGATTAGTGTCGAGAGTGTGGTGCTGGAAAAGCACAGCAGGTCAGGCAGCATCCAAGAAGCAGGAGAATCGACGTTTTGGGCAAAAGTCCTTAATCAGGATTAAAAATCCATCCCAGCCTTGAATACATTTTTAATGGCCAGGCCTTGACAGCCCTATGCAGTAAAGAATTCCATAGACTCTCTACCCTTGAGAGAAAAAAACCCTCCAATTTCTGATTTAAATGGGGAAGGTGCAGTTTTTATTTCCAATTGTTGTCCCCTTTTTGCTTAACAGGGCAGTTTGCCCCTTGATCTGGATGTTTAGCTGCCCAGCCATTTTTGTGAAGAGATGTTGCTTTTCACTAACATAAAGGAAAATGAAAATAAAGTATTGGTCTACACCATTAGCATAATCGGAATTCTCAGCATTTCAGTTCCTTATGATTGGGACTGTCGCTACTGTGGGAATTCAGCATATGATGGACTCTTGAAATTAACTTGGCTAGTGTAGGTACAGAGGAACCTCGATTATCCAGCATTCGATTAACCAAATTTTGGATTATCCGGACAAGATTGCAAAGTCCTGATACTTGGCTAACAATGTTATCCAGCATTCGATTAACTGAACAAAATACTGCCCACCCTTGTCGTATGGACAACTGAGGTTCCTTTGGTAGTTGAGTTGAGGCTTTGTTCCTGCAAACAAAAGAAAATCCCTTCCAATGTAACAGTGAGTGTTTTCACTGGCCCTTTGGATGCTAGGAAAAACAAAGATTTTCAGACTTTTCTGGCCCAAGCCAGCATGCAGCAAGAGGCACAAGAGAAAATTCAGCTCCGGTTACGTTTCACAAGAGGTTGACACAAGAAAGGAAATCTGGAGATACAAGTTCTTGAATGGCTCCAGGTCAGGAGGCCATCCACTGAGCCCCAGACATTAATCTGAGAAACACTGATTCCTACTAATCGCCAGCTCCATCCGAACCGTGGCTTCGCAGTACATTGCAGCAGTCAGAAACCAAGACTAGGTGAGGCTCAAAAGGAAGTGGGCAAGACAGCGCAGCAGTTCACATAACATCCAGACAAATAAGAAATACCAGTACACAATAGCAAAGCTCTGGAAGATCTGATCAACTTCTGTTACCTAAAAAATGGTGTGCACATCAGAGCCACACTTGATTACATTGTGCATGTTTTCATAACATACCGTAACATTCAATGCAATACCTCAATTTAACATGCCCAATAAAGGCATATTCCTGCTTTTCATGACCACCGGATGCATCAAAACTCTTTACAGTCAAAGAAGCATTTCTGATGCACAGTCACTGTTATAATGTAGGAAATGTGGAAACCAATTTGCACATAGCAAATTCCCACAGAAAGCAATATGATACTGACTGGTCCATCTGGTAACTACTGGTAGGACACTGGGGAAAACTTCCTGTTGCTTCAAAAAAGCTCCAGATGAGACTTAGCTTAATATGTGGGGGAAGTAATGGCCCACTGGTATTATTGCTGGACTGAAAATCCTTAGACCCAGATAATGTTCTAGGGACATGTGTTTGAATTCCACCACGGTACCTGGTGCAATCTGAATTCAATAAAAACAAATCTGGAATTAAGTGTCTTGGCAAAATGCTTATGGTTCACTAATGTCCTTTCGGGAGGGAAGCTGCCATCCTGACCTGGTGTGGCCTACCTGTGATTCCAGACCCACAGCAATGTGATTGACACTTAACTGCACTCTGGGCAATTAGGGATGAATAATAAACGGTGGCCTGGTGATGCCCTCATCCCATGAACGAATTATAAAAAAAGGTCTCAAAGGCGGCACCTCTAAACTGAGCAGCACGTCTTCAGTACTCTACTGGAGTAGCAGCCTTGATTTCTATGTTGAAGCTCAAGAGGAGAACTTGAATCGAGAACCTTGTGACTCTGAAGCAAGAATACCACCAACTGAGCTACAGCCCGCTTTCTTAACAATAGCATTTAAAATAAACTGAGATATTGAGTCGCATCATAGAAATATATAACAATGCAGTGAAGTAGTCCTGAGGAAAAAGAATCTATTACTTACACACGACATCCTGGTAAAATGGAAAGATTCTTAAGAAGGCTGGCAGGGAATAGTTTTGGTGGCAAGTAGGATGTAATAAGAAATTACTGAAATGTAATTAAGTATGATTGCGCGTTGATGATAGATTCAAATTTATTGAATCTCATTTACTTCCATCATTTATCTTTAGATGGCTTTAATATCTCATGTTGACAACCAAGTGTAATGTATTGTTTAATGTCTGAAACAAATCATTGGAAATGGCTGACCCTTTGACTGTGAAGCATCAAGGTCTTCCAAGTTTTTATCTTTGCTTTTTATCTGTGCAGATTCAGGAAATTTGCAGCATTTGACAATTCAACTGCAGGTTAAAGATTAGTTATTTGTCCAGGAATCAGATCAGGCTAAGGATACAGGAAAACAGTAAAGGGTATCCTGAAAGTGGAGATACCATCCAGTACAAATCACATCCTGATAAGTGAGAACTGATAATTTGATAGCTCTCCTAGGATGCAAAGAAGGTGTGTAGTGGAGGATAATGGGTTGGTAGTAGTAAACAAAATGCATTTTGTGCATCAGTCCATCACATACAGAATCACCTCTAGATCTGTAGATTCTGCAGCCAAGTGCCTTATTGTGGCCAGAGATAAAATGGAGATAGAAAATCAATTCAGGCAGTCCCTCGAATGCAAACAGTTTCCGTTCTTGAGTCCATCCTTATGTTGATTGGTATGCAAGTCAGAACACAATGAACACAGGACAGTATAAAATAGAAAGCCATTTGTAAATAGAAAGGAATGTTCGTATGTCAAACCTTTAAAATTAAGATTAATACATCCCCTGTATGGGATCGTTTCTATCAGTTCAAGCATTCATAAGTTAGATGATCATATGTTGTGGTCCCTCTGTATCTCATAGATGGTTCATGAAGTTCAATATTGGAACTAATTTACCTTCTGATTTCAGAATTTACAAGCAGAACATGATACAAAGGTGATGAGTATGGTTATCTTGTTTTAATGCTTTATCATTGAAAGAGTCCTCATAAGTTGAGATAACTAAACATCGACAGCCGTGGCAATCAGAAACCATCAAATTGAAAGCTGAATGAAACCAATTTCACATATTGTTTGTAACTTGGCAAACATTGCTAGGAAAACACTGGGATTTATCAAGTTTTCTACGATGCTGGTATCGCCAGTTATAGGCAAATGCTAAACTGATCCGATACAATTAGCAACTTCCAATCACTCTGGTTGAAAAGACCGGTCAATCCAAAGAGAATAGACAGAGAAACAAAATCCATCCACTGATTAATGTTTATCCAGTGATGAATGTTTGAATCTTAACACAAAAGATAAAGTCAATCTACTCTTTGATTTCAGTGTGAAACTGCAGCAAGTTTGATCAGATTGAAGAACACCTTAAAATTGGGATGAATTGAATGTTGCTGATTTTAATGGACTTAATTAATTTTATCATTGAAGGAATTGCCAGCAAGCATTAGTATTCAAATACAAGACAGAAGACTTTCATTTTCATTTGTGTAGACTGAAATATCAAGATTAATTCAATCAGTGTAAAATGATTGCGAGTTTGCTATTTTTTTCAGTACTTAACACTTATTATAACCATCATCTTACTGGCCTCCATTTTCCAAGCTGGTAGTGAGCAGCTCACTGAAAGTAGACCAGAGAATTAGGCCCATACATATGCGTCCCTCTTTCTGGCCTGTGCACTCTTCACTATGACGAATCCTGCACTGGTTTATGTGATTGTACGGCTCATTCCCAGTTGTTTCATCATTTGGTAAACAGTGAGGCTGGAGAAGGAGGAGAAACATGTACAGGCACTGCATACCCACCAACTCAGGGTGCCAGTACATGTAGAGCGTGTGCCCATCAGTACTGCATATCTTACACTGGCAATTTGTGATACTTATTCATTCCTTCATTCATGTGAGTACTTGCCAGAATTTCTTACCCATCTTTAATCGCACTTGAGAAGGTGATACTCAGCCACCATCTTCACAACTGAGTGGCTTGCTAGGCCACTCAAAAAGGAAACTATGAATTAACATGTCGGCCTAGAAACTCGCGTTGGTTAGACCATTGTGTGTGGCACAGTGGCTCAATGGTTAGCATTGCTGCCTCACAACACCAGAGACCCAGGTTTCATTCCACCCTCTGGTGACTGTCTGCTGTGGAGTTTGCACATTTCCCTATGTCTGCATGGGTTTCCTCCTATGGTCTGAAGATGTGTAGGTTAGGTGGATTGGCTATGCTAAATTGCCCATTATGTCCAGGGATGTATGGGCTAGGTGGATTAGCCACGGGAAATGCAAGGTTACAGGGATAGGGTAGGGAGAGGAGTCTGGGTGGGATCCTCTTTGGTGGTTCAGCATGGACTTGTTGGGCTGAATAGCCTGCTTCCATGCTGCAGGGATTCTATGTAAAGGACAGGAGATTTCCTGGCCAAAAGGGCATTAGTGAATTTAATGCACATTTATAACTTTTCTGATATTCAGTAAGGGAATTTGGGAACTAAAAGCATTGGGCAGATAGGTAGAATTGAGATTAGAGATCAGCCATGATGTTGTTGAACAGGGCACACTTAATGGGCAAAGTGGCCGATTCAAGCTCTTATTTTTTATGATCTTACCAATTCATTAGCTACATAGTCACTGTTACTGATTTTTGAGTCTGTTTTCATCAACCACATTTAAATCTCCAGCTGGGATAATGGGATAGGAACTTGTGTCTTCAGATCATTAGCACAGGCTTCATGATTTCTGATCCAATAACAGAATTTTCCTGCTACTGTTCTGAGAAGGCCTTCAACAAAGGTGTAAAGTTCAAAATGAACAGGAATATCAGGAGCAATTAAAGGCTGTTTACAATGCATTCAATATCATCAAAATTAAAATAACTAATTACTTATCAAAGGGATAACAGATGTCGGTGAAACTTTGATTTATGTCCAGTTTAACTATTTCTATTTCTGGTTCTAAATTTTAACAAATGTTTGGCACTGCTTGCTATAGATCTTACATTACCACTTTCCATTTATTTCCATTTATTCCAGTTCTAACTTTACAATTTCCCCGTTGGAATTGCAGCATTGTCACTTTCCATTTCCATTTTCCAGCTTAAAATATAACTGCAACCTGCTTTGTTTCACAGTTCTAATTCTCGGCACTCCCGGTCCATTTTCCTTGTACCAACTCTAACTCAAATCCTTTTTTGAACACATTTCCCTTGTTGTAAGTGATTCTTCTATTTTAATTATTCAAAACCTTCATTCAACTCCCCCTGTTCCCTTCAGTAAGGTTCAGGGATCCAAATTCTAATATTACATTGCTGCTTAATACAGTCAGACAACACACAAAAATTGGTCCAGCCATTGAACATGACAACATCAATAGATCTGTGACAAATTGTTCTAGTGGAATCATAATTGCCTCCCTTAGAATGGTGTTTTATCATTTTAACAGAAATGACATAACAAAACTTAACAAACATTTCCCAGTGTTACTGCATAGTAACAATCCTGATTACCAAATGAGGTTATTTTATGAAGACATTCTGTGTTTACTGAAATGATATCAACATTTATTTTGTGAGTAGGATGGAGGGGTGATATCTTGGATAGCTGGGAAATAATATATTTAATCTGTGTGCTTTAAGTCAGTTTTACACTGCAATTCTTTATCCTACCTTTGTCTCTTTTTAAAATAACTTCAGTAATTAAAGTGGCACCGAACTGTGGCAAGATATACACATCTCACTGCATTTTCATAAATACAAGTGGCAATAAATTGCTATTCTATTCCATTAAGGGGAGACAAGTGGTCTGCTCCAAACAAGGTGCTATTCCCTTGACTGTCAAGAGAGGGCACATGAGAGCAACTCTGAATGACTACCTTGAAAGTTTTTTGATCTCTGTCCAGAAATTGTCTGAAACTTTGTGGGATTTTGCACCTGACCCCAAAAACTGAGAATTCATGACTTCTGGCAGTATCTAGTGCATGATAAGATGAGGGCATCAGAAGATAAAGGATATTTGTTCCATAAGCAAATAATTTTAAATCACCATTACATTTTCTGTTAACCTCCTTTAACCTATTGGCATTTTATGTAAACATTTATCCTGCAAGTTGAAAAACCAGTGCCTATTTGAAGCTCAAACAATATTTGGAATTATTCCCAGTTCTTTATTCACCATGGGTACATAATTAAATCTGTCAATAAAGCAAATTAACTCATGCTGCTATTATAAAATCTTGCTGTATGGATGTTGTTTGTCAAGGTCTGATAATGCATGGACTGCACAAATTATTGGAATATTCCATATCCAACTGAATATGCTCACTCTAATATCTTCACCTACCTAGCGCTCTCTCAATAATGTACTGAAATATCAGGTTAGGTTGCATGTTCAAGTTTATATAGTGAGGATTTTGGAAGACTGATTGGGACTACTAAGCTAACTTGACATTTCAAGATGAGGGATATTGACTGCAAGACACAAAAGTGATGCAAACCTGTGAATCGTGCCTCAACTACATCTCTTAATTAAAGAAATAAAAGGAATTAGCTGAGGTGACAGTGCAACTTTTCCTGACAGCCAACTTCAATTTCCTGATATTTGAAGGTTGTGGGAACGATTTAATGTAAGTCCAAATGTAACAACATTTTTCTTCAATTCAGCAATAACCATTCAATAACTGATGCCATTCTATGGAGCAGATGCGACTTAAAACAGAAGGAGGTGGAGAAGGAAAAGAAGAGTAGGAATTGAACTGGCACAAGAAACAGGCCAAACTGGAAAAATAGAGCACCATGCAACAATCAGCTTGTGAAAGACAAGTTCTCAAAAAGCTGTTATGTAAGGACTGGAAATCTGACATCGCGCATGTGGGACTGCAGCTACGCAAGGAGACAAAAGTTAAGTGAGCCTGCTCTCCTTAGAGTAGAGAAGATTAACAGCGACAGCAGTGATGATTAACATCAAGGAGGGGATTTTTCTACTGACTTCAGGAAAAACTGTTTCCAGTGGCTGTGGGGTCAACAACCAGAGGACACAGAATTTGCATGTTTGGCAAAAAAAAACAAAAGAATGGGTTGTCATGACGAGCAATGCATGATGTTAAATGATTGAGGGAGCAGATTCAAATTGCATTTCAAAAGGGAATTAGACATACACTTGAAAGACAAAATTTCGTTAATTAAGCCATGTTTAAATGTTCATTGTACATGGACTGGAATGATTGATTACTCTCATTCTTTGTGACCATCCAAGCTGAGTCAATTTCAAAGATTAGTTTCTATTAATAATCATGGGGACAGGGAAATGAGCTGGCACAGATAAGATGGGGCAAATGGTCTCTTTCTCTGCTGTAGAATTCTATAATAAAAGCGGCTCAAGTTTAGTCCTTTGATATCCCTTGTAAGCAATAAGTTTTTAGTTTCAGATTTTTCGGTCTTTTAACCAGTGATAACATCAACTTACATAAATTGCACCTATGACAGTTTGAAAATATCACTCGTGTTCCATCCCTGATCCACCCCCACCAAGCCCACAATAAAGCACTGAAAGCCAAAGCAGGTCCAGTAACCCGGTGAGAGAAAAGGTAAATTTTGAACTCAGACATTATAATGAAAGGACAGCTTATGTAGGAGGAAGAAGTTAATTAAACCGTACAAGCTGATGGAAACGACATAACAACCGTTTTCAAACTTACCTATGTCTAAAATCTTTATTTCTTAGTAGGTAGCAAGAAAGGAAGAGAAGAAAAGTCAGAATTAGGTATGGAACATAAACAAAGAGATCCAGTTCGAATGAAATGCATCTATATCACTGTGCAAAGTGGTTCAAACTGTTTACACTATATTAGAAGAGGAGCTGTCACATCATTTTAATGTCACACAACCAGAACATAGTTTCCAGACAAATCAGTTTTGCTTCACTACTAGTGCACGCTAATAGCAAGCTACAACACAGATTGACTTTGACGTGTTCGCCAGTGCGCTGACCAGACACTTGTTCATTCTCTCCTTCATAACAAGGTAGCTACGTTTTGAATGCATAACCTCCATAGCAACAGCTCGGTGTTTATAGTTGCCAGCAGTAACCTAAATCCAAGCAATGGCCATTGCTATCAAATTAATAAACCTTCATACCATGTGACTCTTCAGGAATGCAAATTGAAACACAATTTAACAACTGAACAAAGCTGCACGATAATTTGTGCATAGAATTTTCATGTTCTCCAAAATAAATTAACTGCACTATTTGCAACTGATCAATTTTGGAAACACCATCAAATTAATGAGTACCTACCTAATTCCAGGCGAATGAATACAACTGAGGAACTTGCAAGTATTTCACTAGAAAGGAGACTTGAAGCTAATTAACACATTTGGCAATGACCCTGCAGTTTAAATAAACTGTCTTCCCTCTCTGCAGCAGCAAAACATTATGTTCAAATATTCCCCTCAAATTAACAGACAGGCAACTCATAAATGCAACTTAAATGCAATTTTGAATGAATAGCTTCTTTGCTGCCATACTGACTGATGGAGGGGTAAGTTAGCTTTCCTCATGCGATTTCTTTCCTCACTGAACCTCAAATGTCATTCTTTAAGGGACTGGAATGATTGACTGTTTGCATTGTTAAGTCTATTCAAACCAAATCAAACTGTGAATTCTATCAAGGTGTGTGTCTACACTAATGTTAGCTTGTTCCAATGGTGGGCAGATGGGTCTTGCTCAGGTAAACAACCTTGATTTAATTCATACAGCCTTCCAGGTTCTCCATCTGCTGGGAAAGTAGCAGACTGTTGGAAGGAATGACTTTTCCCATCAATGCACTGGCTGGAGCAGCACAGGCTAGGTTTTGTGGCTCTAGACCTACCTTAGCTCTAGAATGCTTGTCACATTTCCTGAAGGAAAGATGCGGCGGATGTAGTTGAAATCGCCAACGTACAAGCTGCCATCGATGCCACATGCCAAAGCTACGGGTGCCAGGAGTTTATTACCATCTGATTGGCCATTGCAGCTCGGGCACGAGATGCTGCGTCTTCGTCCGTTACCCATGATGCTGTTGATGATGGCTGGCTGCTGAGAGATGAATTGATTTTCCCCGTTTCCCTTGTACAGGATACCTAATGGGAGGATGATAAGACTAAGTTTGTCACTGTCACAACAATGAGGCATTTTCCATGATTGCAGAATCATCATCATAAATCATAAAGCACTATTCAAATTTCACATTAGACCACACCAATCAAAACAATTGATTAAGACAGCTTGTGCCTTCAGCAATTCTGGATAGAGAATACTGATTAAATCAGTGATGAATGTCAAGGCTGCATCAATCTCTAAAGATTAGAATCATTTGACATTCACCTGTTGTTTGATCAGCTGAAGTATAAACACAGTGATTAGATCTTAGTCAAACCTGTTACTCGGGGGGGAAAGAGGTTAGATGAAAATAATTTTTAAATAATGACTGCTGCTAGTGAGCATTTATTCAGTTATTACCATTTGGAGCTTTAACATCTACTTCTAAACCATTTTTTGGTCTCTCACTGTGTTTTTCTGGATTTTACATATTTACCCACTTTACCTTTAAAAGATTTTACCTCAACTTAATTATTTTAAGAGAAATGTTATGCTCTGGTGTTGCAGAACAGATTTCATTAAAACGAACATGACAGATAGCAAAGAATGCAGTTGCTTTCACCGTGTTCTACAAGATCATTTTGGCAGGTTTTAAAAACGCATCTATTTTGTCCCATTTTTTCACTGTTCTATCTGTGGGTGAGACCGCATCTCCATGGATACTGGTAGTCATCTTGTTCCTATTCTCCGTATCCTGTTCCTCATCCTTCATGTGTGGGTATGTGAGTATTGGTATTGTCATTATTGTCAGGGTATAATTTTTGTTTTGATTAGAGTGGTGCTGGAAAAGCACAGCAGGTCAGGCAGCATCTGTGGAGCAGGAAAGTCGACGTTTCGGGCAAAAGCCCTTCATCAGGAATCCTGATGAAGGCCTTTTGCCTGAAACGTCGATTTTCCTGCTCCACAGATGCTGCCTGACCTGCTGTGCTTTTCCAGCACCACTCTAATCTAAACTCTGGTTTCCAGCATCTGCAGTCCGCACTTTTGCCTAGGGTATAATTTTTGTTTACCTCAGTGCACCCTTTTCGTTTCTGGGTCTGCTTTTTGACAGACAGGAGCTACCTTCCCATCAGCTGCGTTGTTACGTGATGCGGTCACATAGTCGCATTATTTTCTGGACTTCTATCTGATATAGGAGGCCTTTTGGACTCATAGAAGTGGAATTAGAAAGGTGACTCAATATCCTCAATAATTATCACCCCTTCAATAAATTTAAAGCCGCAGCACATCAGGAAAGGAGTAAGTACCTGGACACTACAATATTTTAATTGGCACAAGGTCAGCAGTATAGGTTAGCCACAAGAGATTTTTTTTTACAAAATAACTGATGCATACTGCATAAAAGCTCCCTTGTAACCATCACCCTGAACATGTGTTTGATATTAATGAGGTTGCTGCTGCTACTGCATGGTAACTCACAAAGCTGCAGTATTTCAATCAGGCAGTTAACAAACTTTTACAGCATCTTGGATCTCATAGTCATTGAGTTATAGAGCACAGAAATAGACCCTTCGGACTAACTTGTTCACACCATGTTCCCAAACTAAACTCGTCCCACCTGCCTGCGCTTGGCCCATACCCCTCCAAACCTTTCCTTTTCATAAACTTATCCAAATTTCTTTTAAACCTTGTAATTGTACCTGCATCCACCACTTTCTCTGGCAGTTCATTCCAGATACAATGTGTAAAAAAAGTTGCCCCTCACATCCTTTTTAAAACATTTTCCTCTCACCTTTAATACATGCCTCCTAGTTTTGAACCCTACAAAGATGACCTTATCATTGACCTAATCGATGCCCCTCTCGGTTTTATAAACCTCAATCACGGTTTTATAAACCCCTTTCATTCCAGTGAAAAATGTCCTAGTTTTTCCAGTCTATTTTTCTATCTCAAACCTTCCAATCCTGGCAACAACCTGGCAAATCTTTTCTGAACTTTCTCGTTTAATAAGATCCTTCCTATAAGGGACGACCAGGACTGCACACAGTACTTCAGAACACGTCTCACCAACTCAATCTCTTTGTTAAATTTAACAAAAGATGCAGTTCTCAATACAAAAGCAACTGTGGCATTTTTCCATGGAGAGCTCCTGAACATATACAGCATTAAGCGAGAGATTCCACATTCATTTTCAATTAATTCATTCCCTCAGTGATTTCAAGCTTCCTACCATCCAATTTGCTGAATTTTCATTTGTTGACAGGTTTCAAACTTTTAGCTTAGGCTTGCAACTTCCCTTTCTCTTCCTGACCCCTGTAGCCATGTTCCCTCTTGGAGATTCCCTCTCTCCCTTTCCCCCTTATGGTTTCTCTCTTCCCCCCACTCCAATGCATTTTCCCTATCTTTGCCTGCTTCCTGCACCAACATCTTGCACCTTCTCTGTTTTCCCTTGCCTCTCCCTGTCTTACCCAATCCCCTTAAGAACAAGCCCATCTCCCCTAGGCCTTATTTTGAGCCTCTCTGTCTCCCTCCAGCCCCTTTCAAACCACCTAGTCTCCCCTATCTCCTTGAAGACTCATTGTTTCCACCAACTCCCTGGATCCTGTGGAGAGAAAGCCACCTCAGGAACCAGGCTGCTCCTGAAACCAACACCTCCCCCACCCCACCCCACCCCACCCAAATCACAGCAAAGCCTCCTAGCTCCTGGTCTTTGCTCCCAAATTCTCCCTATCAGCCCCTAGCCATGTCCTCTGCTCTCAGCCCTCGCTTGTGTCCTTGTGCCTTCGGATTATGAGAGAGTCTATCAGCGGCAAGCATGCAAGAGACCCAGGGAAAAACACAATATTGTGGAAGCTGAAACAGAAACAGAAAGTGCTGGAGATCTGACAGCATCGATGGAGATAGAAATTAAAGTTAATGTTTCGAGTCCAGCCTGACTTATCTGTATTAATGAATAGTCATACTGGACTTTGGGTGTCTTAATAGTAGTTAGGTTTACTAGCAAGGTGAATGATCAGCCATGATCAAACTGAATGATAAAGCAGGTTGAAGGACTGAACGGCCTACTCCTGCGGTTATTTTCTATGTTTCTATGACAGTGTTTAGTTTCTCTAGCACTCTCTGTTTTTCTTACAACGCAGACTCAATCAGTGTTTCACAGAATTCCTTCTGTGTGGAATTAGGTCATTTGGCCCATCTAGTCCACGCCAACCCTCTGAACAGCATCTCACTCAGACCTACCATTCTACCCTATCTCTGTAACCTTGCATTTCCCATGGATAATCCACCTAGCCTGCACATCCGTGAACATTTGGGTATTTTAGCACGTCCAATCCACCTAGCCTGCACACCTTTGGAGGAAACCAGAGCACCAAGAGGAAACCCACACAGACATGGGGCGACTGTGCAAACTCTTCACAGAGTTGCCCGAGGGTGGAATCAAAGCTAGGTCCCTTGTGCTGTGAGGCAGCAGTGCTAATCCCTGAGCCTCCATGCCGGCTGCAAGTCTGGGAATTTTGGGCAGGATTTTTTTCACCAACCCCACATATGTTCAGAGTCAATCATGGACTGAGCCTGACAATGCCCTCAGAGCTACAAGTTTCTCCCTGGGTCTATAAATGGACTGACCATGGGCAGCTATAGGTCCAGCTCAGATCGACAGTAAGCACAGACTGGGGATGAAACTCAAGTGAGCAATCACTGCCACCTTCTCAGAGGATCATGGGATGGGGAATAGTTTTCTCAAATGAGGGAAGTGGAATGGTTACTGGATTAATAATTAGGAGGCCCAGATGAATACCATGGAGTGAAGGCAGAGGGTGAAATTTGAATCCAATTAATACATTTGGAATTTAAACAAAGACTGCAGGAGGGCATGCCAGGAACAGCACCAGCATAGTAAAGCATACGGTAATGACCTGGAAAACTATAAAATGGGACGATTTGCCAAACACCATAAGTAAGAAGCAATAGACAGGGTAAGCCATCCCACAACCAATTAACTAGATCTGCAGTCCTTCCTCGTCCAGTCATTGGTTGTAGTGGACCATTAAATAGCTAACAGGGTACTCCACAAATATCCCCATCCTCATCTTTGCAACAGGCAAGACTGATGCATCTGCATCGATCTTCAGTCAGATGTGCCAACTGGGTGAACCATTTTGGCCTCCATCTGAGACTTTCAGGATCACAGTTGTTACTTCAGCGAATTTTATTCATTCCAATGATACCAAGACGTCGCTGGGGGCAATGGATTCTGCAAAGACTACGGGCCCTGACAACATTCCAGTAATAGTACTGAATACTTGTGCTCCAGAAACAGGTCCAACTTTTCCATTACAATGATAACACTGGTATTGATTTGGCAATGTGGAAAATCCTCCAGGTATGTCCTGTCATAAAGCCATAGAGATGTGCGGCATGGTCCAACTCGTCCACATCGATCAGATGTCCTATCCTAATCTAGTCCCATTTGCCAGCACGTGGCCCATATCCCTTTAAAACCTTTCTATTCATATACCCATCCAGATGCCTTTTAAATGTTGTAATTGTACTAGCCTCCACCACTTCCTCTGACAGCTCATTCCATACAAACACCACCCTCTGTGTGAAAATGTTGCCACTTAGGTCCCTTTAACATTTTTCTCCTCTCACCCTAAACTTATGCCCTCTCGTTCTGGACTCCCCCCACCCAGGGAAACGACCTTGTCTATTTACCTTATCCATGCCCCTCATGATTTTATAAACATCTATAAAGTCACCCCACAGCCTCCGACACTCCAGGGAAAACAGCTCCAGCTTATTCAGCCTCTCCTTATGGCTCAAATCCTCCGACCCTGACAACATCCTTGTAAATCTTTTCTGATCCCTTTCAAGTTTCACAACATTCTTCCTTGAAGTTCAGGATAAATCCTACACAGTCAATTCAAGCCGATCAGGCTACTTGTCATCAAATGGAAATGATGGAAGGGGTCACTGATAGTGCTATTATCAGGCGTTTGCTCGACAATAATTTGGTCAAGAACAAAAATGTGACATTCAGTTTGGATTCAGCCAGGTCCATTCAGCTCCAAGCCTCATTATAGCTTTTGTCCAAACATGGATAAAAGAGCACAACTCCAGGAGTGAGGTGAGATTAACTGTCCTTGATATCAAGGCTGAACTTAACCGAGGGGGCCCTTGAGGAGCTCTAGCAAAACTGAATTTATTGAGAATCCGATGCAAAACTCTGCTGGTTGGTGAAGTACCTAGTAAAAAGGAATAATGTTTCAATTATTGAGATTAATCATCTCAGCTCCAGGACATCTCTGCAAAAGTTCCTCAGAGCAGTGTCTGGAACTCAACCATTTTCAGCTCCTTCAACAGTGAGCTTCTCTCCATCATAAACTCAGAAATCGAGGTGTTCACTAATGATTTCACAATGTTCAACACCGCTTATGGCCTCAGGGACTGTTTCTGTTCATGTCCAAATCTAGCAATAACCTAATAATTTGCAAGGACTATTTGTATCACATTAATGTCAGGCAATGACGACCTAAAACAAGACAGAAGCTAACCATTTCTAATGTCATCATTACCATCATCAGAGAATCCCCTGCTATCAACATACTGGAGGTCACCTTTAACCAGAAACCTAACTCGACCAAACACAAATACACAGTGGCTTCAGGGGAAGACCAGAGGATGGGCGTTCTGCAGCAAGCAATTCACTTCCCGTCTCCCCATATGTGCCCACAATCCACAACCCAAGAGTGCGATTGAAGGTTCCCCACTTGCCTGGATGTATGCAGCTCCAAAATCAGTCAAGAGTTCAACACCATCAGAACAGGATGGTGCTTGTTCAGCACCCGATCCACCACCTTGAATATTCATTCACTCAATTACAAATGCACAGTAATAGCAATGTATATCATTGATTAAATACACTGCTTATCCAGGCTCTTATATCAGCACCTAAAAAAATCTCACCCCAAGAACAATTAGGCAGCAGAGCGGCACGGTGGCATAGCGGTTAGCATTGCTGCCTCACAGCACCAGAGACCTGGGTTCAATTCCTGCCTCAGGTAACTGTCTGAGTGGAGTTTGCACATTCTCCCCATGTCTGTGTGGGTTTCCTCTGGGTGCTCTGGTTTTTTCCCACAGTCCAAAAAATGTGCAGGTTAGGTAAATTGGCCATGCTAAATTGCCCCTAGTGTTAGGTAAAAGGGTAGATATAGGGGAATGGGTCTGGGTGAGTTGCTTTTTGGAGGGTTGGTGTGGACTTGTTGGGCCGAAGGGCCTGTTTCCACACTGAAAGAAATCTAATTAAAACTTTAGCAGTTTTGTATTATGCAAGTTCCCTTTTAGCCCACACACCATCCAGCCATGCAACCAAGTCTTCATTATCACTGGGTCAAAATCCTGGAATTCCCTCCTAACAGCACCTGGGGTTTAACTATTTCCCAAGGATTGCAGTGGTTCAAAAATACAGCTCACCATATTATCCAGGGTCATTATTAACAGACAATAAATGCTGGCCCACTCAGCGATGCCCACATCCCATGAATGAATTAAAAACAATGAATGACATTTCAAAAAAGATTGCTGTGCACCATCTGGTATTCACACCTCATGCCATATTCATCTGTATTTTTAATGTAACATTATAGGATAATCTGAAGAGCTGTCTTAATATAACAAGAGTGCTTGGAATTATTAATAAACTATTTCAAAATGGAATTCATAAACTATCTCAGAATGGCACTTATCTTTAATTTCATTTGATCTCTTATCAACCCAGTTAATATAAATACACCAGGTTGTTTTTCAAATTAAGGAGCTTGAAAGGTCTGTTGAATAACTTTTTCTGTTGATAATTAATGAATTATGGCTCGTTTGGTCCAGTGATTGTCAGTGTTCATTTCAGTTCCTAATGTTTGCTCCCATGTAGGTTTTGACATTTCAGTAACAATTACAAAGCTCACGCTTTATTACACATCTAAAATCAGTTCATGGCTTTGAATAGAAATGAATAATTCATAATAGTAAGTTTCCACTTCCTGCCGCGAATGATTTCATGTCTATGACTGTGGGTCGTAGGTGTGAGGCTCCATGTGCAACACTCTGCAACCAACGTTTCAGGATTCAAATTAAATTGAGTTTTGAACATAAAACATTTAAGTTTGCATGGCAGATGGTAATGGTCACAAACCAGTAAACAACAATGTTGAATGTGGGAACTTTTAACTAAAACCAGCATTGAAATACAAACAGTTATCTAAGAAAATAGTTACCTGGAAATTCTAATGACAACGCTTCACTGTTTCTAAGTGCAAATGCATCTTGATGTATTTCTGTCTGAATTTATATGTAAATTAGTAACCATTCTCCAATTTGAGAAAGGTGGCTTATTCTCAGTGCAGGCTGTTGGCCTGTATGAATAAATAGGGGGGCAGTCATTCGAGGTGATGAGGGTCTCAGCTGCAGACAGACAGGTGGTTGGCCATTGCCTTCCCTCCTTACAGCAAGGGCTGTCACATTTTGTTCTATTCAGGCATTTGGCAGACAAGTGGTGGAGCCTTTCACTGCATGAAGGACCCAAAAGGTGGTGCTCCCCTCTGCAGAACGCAGTCGGCCAATTGGAGAGTCATTGCTGGATTCCCGGCCACAAGACGAGGTCTCGCGGGTTAAGTGCTGGCTCTGAATGAGTTTTCCCTCTTCCTGGTGCCGGGCACCTTAATCAGTTTGAGTTCCTTTGAGTGAGAGACCTGCCCTGGTATCAGGTTCCCCATGCAGAGAGCACTCCTGACCGATACTGGGTTAATACTATCAGTGGTGTGATTTATTGGGCATTAATCGCTTCACTAACATTCTCAATTATCAGCACAGTTAGCAGTCTGTCTATGGACCTGCCTGTTCAGATAATAATCAAAGCAGAGACTGAATCCACCTGACCTAACAAATGCACACCCGTGATCCAACATCTCTCCATGAAGAGCACACAATGGGAGGACCTTGGAGAAAATACTCAAACAGGAAGCTGCATTCCTGATGTGAAACAGCCCGAAAGCGTTACAACAAAAGCCCAGAGGCTTGACAGTTCAACACATTCACATCTATCAACTTCCAGAGTGAGAACCAGCTAGGTATGTGTCTCTTTCTTTCACCAGGTTGGAGAGGGTAGGTTAATGGGGCAGGAACAGGTTTTCCAGCAACAGGGGTGTGAACTTGCAGAGGTGTAGCTGATTGCAGTAACAACTGAATGTGAGAAGTAGAATGTGAACTGTTGTGGGCGGTGGGGCAGAAATCTGAAGATTGCACCTTGTTCTCATCTTAAGAAGGAGAACTTCAATGTGAGAAATATTCTCCTCACATTGTTAAATAATTCAGAGCAAACACGATTTTTGAATCTCCAACCAAGTTGATATTAGCATTGTTTGTCTTCCTTCTCTGAACAAGGGATGCGTATGGAGTGTGACTGCGTGAATGGTCAGTTCTAAATTTAGCCTGGTTTCTGCATCAATGCTAGGAAAGCAGCATTTGTACATACTAGAATCTGCACTCTCATAAAATGTTGTAGCTCAGACGTAACAGTTTTCCTGTGCTACTTACAAATATTGAGAATGCTAGGTCCAACACAAAACTCTTTAGTTTGTCACAATGAGATGTTATGCTCCACAGGTTTCCTTGCAGATGCAGTCTATTGTTTAGAACAAAAATTAGGGAGATGGCCCCCACTCGGAGAAAGTGAGGACTGCAGATGCTGAAGATCAAAGTTGAGAGTGTGGTGCTGGAAAAGCACAGCAGGTCAGGCAGCAGCCTAGGAGCAGGAGAATTGATGTCTTGGGCATAAACACCATACTCTTGATTCAGATGGGCCCCCACACCAACACCTCATGTTTTTATCATTTACCTTAAAGGTTTTTCCATATCTAATGATACATGATGAAAATCCCATGCTTTTATCCCTTCAAATAGTTATTTTCTTTCCCCAGAACAGGTTGCCAGTCTGCTGCCAGCATCTGTAACTTGAGAGGCACTAATTAAGCATTGCTTACCGGAAGACTCTCCCACCCTTGCTGCATTATCATAGACATAGTTAAGGGATTTTCAGGTTGAGAATTGATCTTTATGGCTACATTCTGAACTCCAACCCTGTGCTTCTGGTTCAGAGGCAGGGACACTGGCCATTGTATCACATGAACTCTCTTACCATGGACCAGGAACCTAAAATGAACATACAACTATCATCCTGCAACTACAACTTTAATGGACTTCGCCTTCTATTTATCGAACAATAATTAACACGCTATGGTACGAACAGGTCCCATCTCTGTCTTTGCTGAAGTCCAACACATTGCAGATTATAAACACCCCCCATAAATCACTGGATTTACCCCAGAACAAAGCTGAGTAATCCCATTTGATATTTATAAATTAAAATATTCACATCTCTTTGTCTAATTAAATCCCATGATTAAAAAATTGCATTGTTCCCAACATGGCAAGTCAAGGGTCTATTTCTGTAGGGTTTCTTCCAATATGGCAGCAATTCTGTTTAAAAGCCCAATATCAGTGACTTCAGCAGAGGCCATCAACAGGAAAGTCACTCGGGGAGGAGGTGGGGTGGTTTTGAGTATTTTACAAAACCATAATTCAACCGTATGTGAAATTTCCAGGCTTTACTCAGATCAGGCCTTCATAGATTAATCTCTCCCACAAAACAGCTTTAAAAAAAAAGCTATAACAGCTTTAGTGTACATTTACAACACCCAACTGTGACAATTACTTTCCCCAAATAGCTGAGTTCTGTAATTTTCATCAAAGAACTCTTCTGTGTCAGCATGCTTTGTTATTATACCTGATACATTCAGCCGTTACAATGAAAAATTACTACTTTACAATTTCTCTTCACAAAACACAAAGGGAATGATGAACAATATTTTACCTTCATTAGAATATTTATCACCATTTTTCTGGGTGTCCGCACAAACACCTGCTGCTGTCTGTACTCTGCTCCAGAATGAATCTCTCTGGCTTATGTAGCTTGTCATTACAACTAATCACTGTGTTTATTCAATTAGACGCAATTCACTTCAGAAAAGTTATTGCCTGTCACTGCACATCCCAGAATAATTTAAAGAATCGATTCACCGACACAACACATTTTTAAGAACTGACTTGTCCAAATTTTTTTCTTTAATTGCTCCATTTCGTTTGCTCACTCGATCACGATTCAATTAGCCCTTTGTTCCCACAGAACTACCTCTGATGTTACACAGCAAAAACTTCAATTAGGGAAATTGGTACACTTGTAAAACAAATGAACATACCATAGATTTTATCCACAAGAGAATGGGAAGAAATGGATGAATTTTCCATGTTTTGTTGAATTCAAACCATGTGTGAGTCATCTATCCCACTGAACAGTTTTAACAGAAGCTGCAATTACTTTGGTACACCAAAGTAGAATCCAGCGTTGACAACTGCTTCCCCCAAATGCTTATATTTTTAACTCTTTGTCATAAACTATTCAGCAGATATGATCATTAAGTCCAAGAGTACACACTGAGGTATGCTATTAGCCTTGGGGGCAATGACTACAATGGGGGAAAGCCACTGTCTAAAAGGGAAAGGTCATTGCTATGGTATACCAAGGGACTGGACACAGTATAAAACCCCTTAGGCTGCATACTTGACATCAAATAAATATTGTAAATATATGCTGTCATTTCATGTGTACGATGATGCTATGTTTTCTTGGGCACAAAATTAATTAAGGAGAAATTGGTAATTGAGAGTTCAGAGAACACACATTTGAAGTATATGTCAAATTTAAGGGAAAGATTAAACAGAGCTGGGGGCTTGGCTAGACACCATTTGAAAGTGGCACAGCATGTGATGAAACAGGAAGCAGACAAGAAATCAAAAATTTACAATTTTCCTAGTGGAGATAAAGTGTTACTGGTACTCTCAGTGGTGAGCAAATCTTTAAAGGCAAGGTTTAGTGGGCCTTATCAAATGAAAAAGAAATTGAGACAGGTCAATATTTGATGAAAACGCCAGATAGAAAGAAATTTCACAGATCATGTCATGTGAATATGCTCGAAATGCATTTTGATAGGGAAGAAAAGCAAAAGGAGAATATGGTACTGGTTATGACACAGAGTGAAGAACCAAGTTCAGCTATTCCTTAATTGGACATTCCTCAAATTAAATTGGAAAATGAGGAAGTTCTCAAAAATTGGGATACATTGTTGAGTTACCCTCCACAGGAAAATCAAAATGACCTGAAAGAGTTATTACAATCACATGGGGAAATATGTGGGAATAGGCTGGGAAGTACTCATGTGATTAGTCACTCCTGATATAGGGCTTATGCCCGAAACTTCAATTCTCCTGTTCCTCAGATGCTGCCTGACCTGCTGTGCTTTTCCACCACCACACTCTTGACTCTGATCTCCAGCATCTGCAGTCCTTACTTTCTCCTAATGTGATTATGCATGATGCATAGGAAATGCTGTTCCAATTAAACAACATCCTTTCAGACGTAACCTTCTAAAGTTGGCACAGGTTCAAAAAGAGATTGAATACATGCTCAAAGACAACACGATTGAAGTGAGTTGCAGCAAATGGAGCTCATCCATAGTAATGGGGCCAAAACCGATGGTACCCAGTAATATGTATGGATTATCACAAAGCCAATGCAGTTCTGAAAGCTGATTCATTTCCTATTCCTTTTGCAAGACTGTATTGAGAAGATGGGACAAGCTGTTGAAGAAGTGCAGGAAAGTTCAGTGGACACAGGAATATCAGAAGGCATTTAACAGCCTAAAAGTTGTGTTAACCACTGCTCCAGTGTTAATCACACCTCATTACATAAAGCAATTCAAAGTGGCTGTCGATGTGAGTGATGTGGGTGTCAGTGCTGTACTCTTGCAAGAAGCCGACGAGAAGATAGAAAGACCCATTGGGCATTTTTCCAGAAAAGTGAATAAACATCAACAGAAATATTCTTTAATTGAGAAGACCTTGAATTTGGTGTTGGCATTGAAACATTTCAACATTTATAATGCCCTTAATGTGTCTGAGATACTATATACTGATCATCACCAATTAAAGTTATTAGAAAAATTTAAGTATAAATATTCCAGATGATTTACATGGAGTTTATTATTGCAGCTATTCAATTTGTTAAGTTATATGTGGCAGGAGAAGAGAATGTAATTGCTGACACATTGTTGTGACTTTAATGAAGGAAAATGTCGGCATTTGGTGGTGGGGACTGAAATGGACAACAGTGGTGAATGTTTGTATGCTTAGAGTCAATGTAATGTATATGTATTGTAGTGCGCTAATAGAGTAAGAGTAAAGGTTTTTTAAAAATGAAGCCATTTTTGTATATTGATGGGGAGATGTGTCGATTCTTTGGCTTGAAAAGGGGTATTTTGTCCTTTTTTTTAAATGAAGAAAGGTTGAGTCAGAGGTGGAGAGTGGTCTGCTCGAAGCCAATAAAGTAATCAGCTGGTGAGGGCCTTGGGCTTTTCTTCCAAAGTTGGAACAATAGAAGCAGCCTGAATGTGTGGGGACAAGCTCCCACAAAATCAGGATTTTTAGCTTTGTCTTTCAGTAGTTGTTGGGGTCTTGAAGTTGGAGGTGGAAGCTCTTATTCCTCTCTCTGTAACAGCTAAAAGCTGGCGTTCATGCTGTGTGAAAGCTGGACGGAAACCACAGCTCCCACTTTTGCCGTGACGCAGGCTTCATTGATTAGAAGGAATTTAAATGCAATGTATATCATTGAAATAAAGGAGTGTTTTACTCACCAGAGTGAAGTACGTAACATACACCAGACTGAACAGAACTTTATATTTTACCTCAGGTCATGGTGGATACAAGGTTGAGTTGACATGGTGGGTAGAGAGGCAAAGGCTGGGTGTTATGGGTTGGCAGAACATTGGTATAGAGTCTATAACTTTCGGTATAGGACCATACATTAGCATAGTGGCTATGAAGATGGTGAGCAAAGGGACACCGAGTGGCATGGAGGGTATGAAGGCTTGGGTTGGCATGGATGGGGAAAAGGGATTGTGTGGGTAGTGGTGGGGAATCAGAGGAGGTATGGGTTGCGGGGTGGAGAGATATCTTTCGTTTCATTCTATTTTTACTAAACTCGAGTATAGTGCAGGGTCAGCGAAGAATCTAATCAACTTGCTTCTGAGAAAAAAGTACATTTGCTACTTCACATAGGATCTGAATTTTAGTTTGGGGCTGTTGTGTGCTCTGCCTTAACAAAATCATTAACGGGTTGAATTGTTGGGAAAATGCCAATAACAGCCTGGCTGACAGGAGATACAGCAAGGAAGCTCGTGCTTACTCTCACACTGTGGTCACACACTATTACAATGCCCCTAGTCCACTGACAGAACTCTCCGACATTACATATAGGCGCAGCCTCTTGCATAGTTTTTTTTACTATTCATGTCAGGTGTTGCTTATTTCAGGACCTGGTGCAAACATGGTAGGCCAAATGGGCTCCTCTGCTCTGTGACACCTCCACCGTGGTTTAAAAGCTCCACCACCAGGAATGGGCTCCATTCTGTAATGTTAAGGGACCAATTTTCAGATCCATGTTTGTGAGAACTAGGTGGGGAACACAGAACACTGGGCTGTGCCATGAAGATGGACGCTGGGGTTTAAAGGGGCACAAGGCGTTGACAAATTCTACCCACTCCATCAATGGCAAGACTTCTTGGAAACCTTCTCCAAATTAGAACATAGAACATAGAACATAGAACAATACAGCACAGAACAGGCCCTTCGGCCCAGGATGTTGTGCCGAACTTCTATCCTAGATTAAGCACCCATCCATGTACCTATCCAAATGCCGCTTAAAGGTCGCCAATGAATCTGACTCTACCACTCCCTCGGGCAGCGCATTCCATGCCCCCACCACTCTCTGGGTAAAGAACCCACCCCTGACATCTCCCCTATACCTTCCACCCTTCACCTTAAATTTATGTCCCCTTGTAACACTCTGTTGTACCCGGGGAAAAAGTTTCTGACTGTCTACTCTATCTATTCCGCTGATCATCTTATAAACCTCTATCAAGTCACCCCTCATCCTTCGCCGTTCCAACGAGAAAAGGCCGAGAACTCTCAACCTATCCTCGTACGACCTACTCTCCATTCCAGGCAACATCCTGGTAAATCTTCTCTGCACCCTCTCCAAAGCTTCCACATCTTTCCTAAAGTGAGGCGACCAGAACTGCACACAGTACTCCAAATGTGGCCTAACCAAAGTCCTGTACAGCTGCAACATCACCTCACGACTCTTGAATTCAATCCCTCTGCTAATGAACGATAATTGATTTAATTTCTGCAGGGCCCTCTTTTGTAGGGTCCAGCAATTTGGATGTCTGACAAAACCAGAACCGAGATAGAGTCATAGAGCATGGGGAAACTGACTCTTCAGTCCAACTTGTCCGTGGTGACCAGATATCCTGAATTAATTTAGTCCCATGTGTCAGCATTTGGGCCATATCTCTCTAAACCCTTCCAATTCATATTCCCATCCAGATGCCTTTTAAATGTTGTAATTGTACCACCCTCCACCATTTCCTCTGGCAGATCATTCTATACATGCACCACCCTCTGCATGAGAAAGTTACTCCTCAGGTCCTTTCTAAATCCTTCCCCTCTTATATCCTGGTCAAATGGTCCAGACGGACCTTTCTATGTTGCATTTAACTAGCACAGTGGCTGCTGAAAATAGTTAAATTAGGTGGCATTGCAAAAATCAGAGGTCGAAGGGTCAGAAGTTGAAGTCAGGGTTGCAGTGGGATAACCATTTCAGTTCCCCAACGTCAGTGCAATGTGCTCTGTGAACTTTGAGATTCTTTCAAATTAATAGTAGATTGTCCGTCACACTGGTCAAGCCAGAGCGGATTTCTCTCAGGTGTAATGCCAGACCTTATAAAACTCCACCTTGTGCTGCACCATCTGGAGCTGCAGTGTTACCACACATTGAAGCATCAAACTCAAGTAAAGACCATGCATAGCCGTCGGCAGATCAATAATCACTGCATGCTTTTCATCCTCTTACCATTCTGCACATCCAGGACGTGGTGTTTATTCAGTGACCAGCCACCCATATTTGAAGAGTCCAATTCATACCCCTGCAAAACAGCCGTTCTCTTCTCCCAGAGGATGAGATCCAGACAGGACTCATATTCATAACCCACAGAAACTGGACAGGGAGAAAACCATCATTAATCGACTGGCTAGGAAGAAATTTTCCTTCAAACACTCATAAGGCTGAAAGACCACCAGAAAGCACCTCATCACACAAAACAGAAAGGAAATTCACAACTCTCACTTCCAAAAGGCTGTGGGTGTTAGGTCAACTTAAATTGTCTGAACTTGGACATATTTTTGTCGTCAAGGAATTGCTGATCAAAGACACGGTTGAAATACAAATCAATGATGATCTAACTGAGTGGCAGAGAGGTGTAAAATACAGAATGGCTAACTCCTGTTATTGGGATCAAATGAGGAAAATTAGACTTAAGTTTCTCTTATATGGGCAGCAGCACATTTCTGGCTCCAGAATTAATGAAAAACCAAAGAAAAACGATTTTTCTCAGCCTTTTGTACGCCACTGTGAAGGTTTGGTTAGATTATAATAAAGCAAAACAGCCTGCAACTCTTTGTGCAGTACTGTTAGCGTGGGATTTAGCCCAAATACCTTCCCCCTCCCTTTAAAAGTGAAAACTGAACTGCTTCTTTCTTTCCACCAGGCTATAGAGATTAGGCCTGTTTTAGGACTTTCTCTTTAGAGGTGATGACGTTAAGTTGGGATTTAATAAAGGCATGAAGGGTTTTGACTGGGTAATTAAGCAGAAACTGTGCACGGTGGCAGAAGGGTTAGTAACCAGGTGACACAGATATAAGATAATTGTCAAAAGAAACAGCTGGCCAAAGGATTTTCTTTTAATACAGAGTTGTCATTGAGAATGTGTTGCCTGAAACAACATTGGAAGCAGATTCAATCATTACTTTCAAATGGAATTTGGATAAAGAAAGGTTTGCCAAGCCTAGGGGATGAATTGGATCACTCCACAAAAGGACTGACAATGTAATGATGGATGGAATCAGTTCCGTGTGTACTTAGCATTCTGTGATTCTAAAAACACCAGAAGAACATCAATCTCTTTGGGATAATGTTTTACTCGATGGTTCCTTCCCAGTGACCCAATATGGGCCCACAGATGCAGAGGACAAAGCTGAAGTGCATTGGTATTCAGAAAGGATGCTGATCATATGAAACTGCATTTAAAGATGAGACAGGAGCCATGGTTAGGAGAATAAAAGGTATCAAAATTCACTAAAGGATTTATCACTGAAAGTTGGGAAATCTGCTGCTCCAAATGAAATGCATGCCAGGGCATAGAAAAGGCATTCATCACAATCAATCAATCCTGACTGAGGACTGGAGTACTACTGGAGAACTTCAGATGTTATATCTCGATACAAGGAAGTTACGGGTCGGCCAGCCCAACATAACTGCTGAGTGTGTTAACAGAAATGAGAATCTAACCTTTCACTCAGAATGGCATTGATTAATCAGGAAGGGCACGGATTTGTCTTAGTTTCAAGCAACCTTTTAGTCCCTTTATGACGCATCTCCCTGGCTGTGAAATCCTGAGGACAGACTTGAACCTAATTGTGCTGGACCAAAGATAAGCTCACTACAAGAACTGCATGGATTAGTTAAAAGGCACATTAAATCTTGACTGATTTGATTAAATTCTCTGATCAGAAAGCACAGCAGGTTAATCGAAGCAGTGTCACAAATGGTGCTACACAAAGACTTTCAACGAGAAAGAGCTGCATGGGAGGCTCCAAAAGAGCATGGAAGCCCATGGAATTAAAGGGAAAGTGTTGGTATGGATACAATTGGCTTTTGCCAGTAAACAAGTGGTGATACTGCAAGAATAGTTTGCAGACTGAGTAGCATTCTCGTGGAGCACTTCCCCAGTGAGGCCTGTGTGCCCTACCTTTCAATATGTTGAAAATACCTAGGCTCAGTAGTTGGGTTTAAGCAGACACTTGCTGTGTCTGGTCATGCTAAAGCAACAGCAAACACACACAAACTTTCAGAGAATGTTAGATGTTCTGACACAGTGTAAAGCTGGAGCTTGTGTTTGTCTATGAAATCTCAATATATTCTTGGGCTCCAGAGTCTAAAATCACTTAATTTGAAAAGGCTTCCTCCATTTAAAAATATAAAGATTTCCTCAGAGATCCTGTGCACTCAATTCTTCTAGTTCATGCCATTAATTAACATGAATGATAAAAATCAACCTTTTTACTTAGATTGAGGTATTGCTGCAGGGATTAGGGGACCCTGATAAAAAATGTCTTGGCTGGAGTCCCATGACTGAGCTGAGTGGAACTCAGTACAAATCAATTTGTGCTGATTTTCTTTCTTCTTTATTCTTTTGGGCGATGTGGGCATCTCTGACAAAGTCAGCATTTGTTGCCCATCCCTAGATGGGCTAGATGGTCTGCCAGGCCATTTCAGAGAGTAATTAAGAGTCAACCACATGGATCTGGGTCTGTAGTCATCTGCAAGCCAGACTAGGTAAGGACGGCAGATTTTATTTCCTTGTGAACTGCATGTGTTTTCATTAACAACTGATGATAGTTGCCATGTTTACAGAGACTAGTTTTTATATTTGGATTTATGAATAGAAACTAAATTCCACTAGCTGCTGTGGTGGGATTTGAACTCAAGACTGGAGTGAATTACCATTGGTCTCGAGATGACTATTCCAGTAACATCACCATGATGGCACCATCTCCGATTCGACACTATAAGTGACCCTAGCACTGCTGGTGAATGAGAGTGAGCTGCAGTTTAATGTTGTGTTCAGTACAAGTTGCCTTATAGATAGCATGACAGAGATTCACCAAAATCACATTAGCGGATTAAAGTCTTTGATGATGTGGAAAGATTAGAAAAATGGAGAGGTGCTTGTTTCATTAATGAAAGCGAAGAGGAGGTCTGATAGAGGGTTTCAAAATTACAAATTTGGTGAGGTGAAGAGGGTAACATGATTTTCATTTGGTAGTCAGTCAGTTGGTAACAGGATGGCATAAATTTAAGATGATTATCGAATCAGCAATGAAAATGGTTGAGAGGATTTCAAAACCATGTGCTGCAAGTCTGTGGAATACCATAGAATTCACACAGCTTTTAAAAGCAATAAATGGGGAGGCAATAGCCTAGTGGTATTATCAGTGGACTGGTAATCCAGGGACTTGTGATTGAATCTCACCATGGCAGCTTGTGGAATATGAATACAATAATTATCTGGAATTAAGAATCTAATGAATCCATTTTGAATGTTGGAAAAACCCATCTGGTTCACTATCTCCTTTAGGGAAGGAAACTGTTATCCTGACCTGGTCTGGCCTGTATGTGACTCCACAAGTATTTAAGACTCTTAACTGCCCTCTGTGTAATTGGGGATGGCATTAAATGTTGCCTGGCCGGCGATGCCCTTATCCTGGGAATGAATAAAAAACGAACTGAGATCAAAAGGATAGTTATTTCAGTCACAATGCATCAAATGGCCTCTTTAGGTGCTGTTAGATTTGATGAGAATGGGCTTTGAGCTCCCCATTATTGTGTAAGTGTTCGCTATTGAAAGACAACAAGATTGAACTGTGGGTGAGGGGTGTACTTGGAATATAACAATAAATTCTGGGAATACTCCACAGGTCTACACCAAGGTTCATTTTTCAGGTCTGTAATGCTTCATCATCTTTTCTGATAAAAGATGACAGACCTGAAAAGTTAACACTGCTACTCTTTCCAAATGGTGTTCCCAGCATTTTCTGCTTTTTATTTCAGCTTTCCAATGATTTGCTTTTGAATTATGTGAGTGCGGTTATTAGATTTGCTTGTGATGTTACAGCAGCTAATGGGTCAACCAGCAATTCCTGGCAGTAGGGACAGACGTTAAGGACGACAACTTTGGTGAGGTCCTGTTGTGGGGTTGGGTCCAGACTCATCTGTTTATGGCCTCAGACGGAGCAAAGAGAGAAGCTGGAGACATACGACAAGCAAGTACACTAAGGCAAAAGTCTCCTCTGAACTTACCGACTGCCTCAGACAGGCCGTAGACCTTTTGATTGTAGGCATCAGTTTTGTCCCATATGAAGGTGTACGACAGATTAGGTGATGCCGGGAACCACTTCTGGAACAGTCGGCCCACCACAGCCACCATCAGGTGAACCTTCATCAAGTTGAATGGCACTGTGCTCTGGGTCATTGTGATCTTCAGAACTGGCTTATAGCCAGCAGCCCGTGAGCTAAGGTAGATTAGCTTCAGCTCAGTGCCAGGAATCTCTGTTTCTTCATGAAGCACCTGAAGGATATATCAGAATGTGAGACAGAGATGTCCTTCTTAGACAGAGTGAAGGTTAGTTGGAGAGACAGACAGACTTTGCTTACAGGTGAAGTAGAGGCCAAGATAATACACACAACCACTGGGGAGAGTTTAAGCCCAAAATAAGAAAGAAAAATCACTTATTTCATTTTAACTGTGATTTCTCTTGGGCAGGTATTACCAACACTCCACTAGACAATACAGATGGGGCCACCAATATGGAATGGGAGAATTTGATTGAAGAATGTAATTATGTCTGTACACAGTGCCACAAAGTTTATATTACCACAGACCCCAGGTGTGTGAACATAAACTTGCAGTAAAGCAATCTGATGATGCTAAGGTGGCAGGATGATGTCATGTGTTGGAAAATGAATGCGTGGCATCACAGGAGAGATGAATTTCCCCAATCTCTACAGAAGTGCCACCAGACAAAGAAGCAGTGCTCTAAATGCTTGTGATTTCAATGACACTTGTTGGACGATAATCTGGAAAGAGGATAGAGAACTGGAAATATAACAGGTGTGTGTGTGTGTGTGTGTGTGTGGGTGTGTGTGTGGGTGTGTGTGTGTGTGTGAGTGTGTGTGTGTAGTTGCATGTGTTGCTGTGAGTGAGAGGAAGGTAGCGAAGGGTCTGTTTACCTGTGTCTCAGGAATAATGGGGTTCTCCGAAGGAGATGACCTGAAAAAGGTGGACAGAGGAGATGCGAGTATGACGGGATTTGGCCTCACGAATCCACTTAGATCACAACTGGGAATCTCATTCTCTTCCTTCTTCATGACCATGGTGTCCATCACATGAAAAACATTCCAGGGGATCCACACAGTGTGGTGCTGAGTGATGAAGGGGACACGTTCAAAGCACAGAGTGAGAGACGCCCCACCGTTTGCCACCAGGTCGAACCTTGATCGAAACAAGAGCCATAGAAGGAAAATCAGTGTCACTCAGGGCACGAATCTAAGTTATTGAGCTTGGACTTTCTCTTTAGCATTCCTGAGCACGACACCACTCTGTGCCACTCAATCACATTAAAGGCATTTGCAATTGTTACCGTGGCTTCGACAAGATTATAACTAAATAGAAACCGGGTTTCTTTATGAGAATAATTTCTGCCCTGGAAGCCGGAAAATGCAATTTACACAAACTATTCATCTGATTACAGGACTGATAACAACAGGGTAGCAACAAAGAAATTCAGTCTAACATAATCACTGCAGAACTGTTTTGTCTGCAAACATACTGCTGCGTAGAGAGCGGGACAAGGGAGATCAGAAAGATTCAAGGTTCCCCTTCTGGCTCCCACTGATCTAGCCTGCCTCAGTAGCATGGTGATTGCATAGCTACAATTGTTCTCAGCACTTGTCTGTATGTTGGCCGTACAGATTGAGGGTTGGATGGGAGGGTTCAGGAAATCAGTTAGACTTCGGAGCTACATCTACATTCGAGTGATTGTCTCGTGAGGCCAGTATTGTTTTGAGGTAGTGGTTTTGTTTGGGTCTGTCCCCTTTTGCCTCAGCTCTCACATGTACTGCGGTCTTCCCACAGGGAAGTGTGCACATGGGAAAGCATTAGAAATTAGGAGAACCTGCAAGGGGGAGGATTATCTCACTCTGGGTAAAGAGTTAAAATGTCTTGTTGTTCTTCACCTCTCTCTTGAAATTAAATATCTCACAATTATATGAACTTGAGGGCTCTTTAAAACAACAGAATAGATTCTAGTTCCTTTAATAATGAATAATTCTCCTCCTACACCTTAAGGTACACAATGCTGAGAAGTTTCATGGCTTGTCATCCAATTACCTCAGATGGGCAGTACAACAATAATTTACATTTACATAGCACCTCTATGGTTGTAAAATGTCTCAATGGGCATCACTGAACAAGAAATGATGTGGGTGTTTATAGATACACACTGCAGCAGAAAGCTTAATGCTTGGTTAAGGAGATAGAAGTTCAGGAGCTTCCTAAAGACAGCAAGAGACGTTGGGAGGAGCACGGCTAGCTCAAGAGGTTTTGGGAGGGATTACAAAGATAGAGAAGAACATGGTCATGGAGGGATTTGAAAACAAAACTAAGATTTTTAAAATGAAGGCATTGTTTAACAGGGAGCCAATGTAGGTCAGTCCGCAGAAGTGATGGTTAAATGGAGCTTGGTATGAGTTGGATGACCTCATTAACAGAGGGTAGAACACAGAAGGCCAGCTAGCACTGCCGTAGGAAAATCAAATATAAAGCAAAAGTGTAAATGAACATTTCGGCAGCAGATAAATAATAACCTTCCTGTTCTCTTCTGCTACCATTGCTTCTAGTTGTCAATTAATCACTTGAAGTCCTACAAGCCAAACATTCACGATAACACTTGAGAAGCAGTCTGCAATTCACTGCCCCAGGCAGGCAAGTACACGAACATAACCTTATGGGCACAGTTCCAATATAGATAAATAGGATCACAGTATGACCCTTACAATGGTAACAAGTTAAGGATAATAGGGAATCTTAAGTTTTAAACGTATAGCACTTCTATTCTTTTTCATTCTTAGCTTTATCAGTTCCAAGACCCTCAGCAGTATCTTTCAGCTCAGTCACGTTTGCAAATAGGAAGGGGAAAACCTCGGGAAGATCATCACCCCGTGCTCTCTTTGAATTCACACAGCTTGGATAGTTATGACAGAGCTTCCAAAGCCAGGAACACAGGAGCAGACTCACTGCCACCTTCTTGGAACAATGAACTCAGCTCTGTGAGTTTTGTTCAATCAGTTCTGTGAGTCAATAGGTAATAGTTTAAACTCACTGGGCAACCAGGAGAAGATCTTCAATCTGATTTTCTCCTTTCTTCAGGTGGCTACAAATGCAGTATGAAGCATTTCAGGGAACATCTCTGGGTAGCACGTACCAAACAACCCCACCACCCTGTGGTCGACCACTTCAACTCCCTCTCCCACTACCCCAAGGATATGCAATTCCTGGATCTCCTCCACTGCCAAATCCAAGCCACCTGACTACTGGAGATAGAACGCCTTGGGACCCTACACCAACACAGCATCAACATCGACTTCATGAGTTTCTGATTCTCCCCTCCACCCACCTCATCCTAGATGCAACTGTCCAACTTGACACCACCCTCTTGACTTGTCCTACCTATCCATCTTCCTTTTCACCTATCTGCTCCACCCTCCCCACGGACCTATCACAATCATGCCCCCACCTACCATCCCCCCAACTCCACCCCACACCTCTGTTTATCTCTCAGCCCCCTTTCCCCTCCACATTCCTGATGAAGGGCTTATGCCCGAAATGTCAACTCTCCTGCTTCCCGGATCCTGCCTGACCTTCTTTGCTTTTCCAATGCCACCTTTTTCAATTCTCTCTCTGTCCGAGCTGCTTGGGAACTGAAAACTCTGTCCTTTGGGAAGTCTGGGCAAGCATGTCAGTGACCAATATGGGTGTGAACTGGAATCATTTTAAGCATTGCGTCTGATCCTATATCCTAATTTTTACTTCAGCTCCCTAAGACACAAAGTGAACAGGACCGGGGTAATAAGGGGTAATTGCAAATGCTGGCAACCAGAAATTAAAAACAAAACATCTTGGCAAAATTACATTTCAGGCACTGATTCTGTCTGAATGCAGGCCACTGTTCCAGATGAAGTCTTAACCATTTTTTGGCTATTTAGAGGTAGATGGTCAGTTCACAATGGGTTCAGCAGAATTGAAGCATTGTCTGTAATAATTGTTATAATTAAATAATATAATCTGAATAATTTGATAAACGAATTGCGATGGAAGATGATTCAGAAGTTTGATGGGCAAGGTGTAATAAAACAGTTCTTTGGTTTCAGAGTTCAGGAAAAGGTGGGGGGGGGGGGGGAGTCAAATTGAAAATTGTTGTGAGACCATCTGGGGTAAGATTGAAAAAATTAAAAATCTAGAATGTGCAATCCCGAATAGCTGCCGAGGTTAAGTTAATTGAGAAGTTTATAGCAGGGATAGATTTCCTTTCCAGAAGGGTATTAAAAGATAGGAAGCAAGGCCAGGTAAATAATGTTTAGGTATTGATCAGCCACAATCAAACCATCTCTAGGGATAGGATGGTCTATGCCTATCAGTATGTTGCATTGCTTAATTGCTGAACATCAGTGGCTCATAGGGAGACATGTTTTGATTACTGCAGGGATGAATGATTACAGACTGCACTGAAAAATTAAGCGCTTATTTTAGTTGCAGAGACTCAAAGCAAAATGATTCAGAGCTTGGTTTCCATGCCCCTCATGACAAAATTACCTCATCAGAAACATTAACCAACCTTTTTCTGACTAGTGCTGACTGGCTGACTATTTTATGACCAAAAGAACTGCGTATGCTGTAAATGTAGAAATTGCTGGAAAAACTCAGCAGGTCTGCCAGCATCTGTGGAGGGAAATCAAAGTTAACGTTCTGGTCAAGTGATCCTTCTGAAACGTTAACTCTGATTTGTCTCCACTCAAGTCTTGAAATTCCTCTGTAAAAAAGAGGAACAAATATCATTAAATAGTCAAGACAAAAATAGAAAGTCCTGGAAAAGCTCAGCAGGTCTGGCAGCATCTGTGGAGGGAAATCAAAGTTAACGTTCTGGTCGAGTGACCCTTCTGAAACGTTAACTCTGATTTGTCTCCACAGATGCTGCCAGACTTGTTGAGCTTTTCCAGGAATTTCTATTTTTGTCTTGACTATTTAATGATATTTGTTCCTCTTTTTACAGAGGAATTTCGCGACTTGAGTTGAAACAATAAAACACAGTTAGTGATTTGATACAAAAGCCGGCATTTTCATAACTGAAATCCAAACGTTGGGCCCTCAAATGTGGCAACTAACATTCTAGCAGGGCTGGGATTAGGGGCTGGTTGTATTTCATGCATGCCCATTTTACACATAATCCACTCATGTCTTATTTTGTTGATTTATGTGTGTAAAACACTATGTGTCCATATCTGGTAGAAGCAGGCATAACCCTGCAGAGGTGAGATACCCTTTTGGAGAGATAAGGTTTTTCCTTGGATATGGTACCAGGGCATCACTGAGAGAGATACCGTGCTCTTTGGAAGAAGTAAGGCTCCTTCTAAGATTGTTATAAATAGTCACTAATAAGCATAAAAAGTGAATACTGATTGTCAAACTGAAAGAAACTACAACACAGAGGGACTGCCAAACTCGAAGGTTACTGGATTTGTGCTGCATTACTGATTGCACAACCTTCCATTATCACAGCTGATTCGACAGCCTCAAGTGATTTCAGACTCTTTGGATTTAAAACATAGAACATAGAACAGTACAGCACAGTACAGGCCCTTCAGCCCACCATGTTGTGCCGACCATTGATCCTCATGTATGCACCCTCAAATTTCTGTGACCATATGCATGTCCAGCCATCTCTTAAATGTCCCCAATGACCTTGCTTCCACAACTGCTGCTGGCAATGCATTCCATGCTCTCACAACTCTCTGTGTAAAGAACCCGCCTCTGACATCCTCTCTATACTTTCCTACAACCAGCTTATAACGATGACCCCTCGTATTAGCCATTTCTGCCCTGGGAAATAGTCTCTGGCTATTTACTCTATCTATGCCTCTCATTACCTTGTATACCTCAATTAGGTCCCCTCTCCTCCTCCTTTTCTCCAATGAAAAAAGTCCAAGCTCAGTCAACCTCTCTTCATAAGATAAGCCCTCCAGTCCAGGCAGCATCCTGGTAAACCTCCTCTGAACCCTCTCCAAAGCATCCACATCTTTCCTATAATAGGGCGACCAGAACTGGACGCAGTATTCCAAGTGCAGTCTAACCAAAGTTTTATAGAGCTGCAACAAGATCTCACAACTCTTAAACTCAATCCCCCTGTTAATGAAAGCCAAAACACCATATGCTTTCTTAACAACCTTGTCCACTTGGGTGGCCATTTTAAGGGATCTATGTACCTGCGCACCAAGATCCCTCTGTTCCTCCACACTGCCAAGAATCCTATCCTTAATCCTATACTCAGCTTTCAAATTCGACCTTCCAAAATGTATCACCTCGCATTTATCCAGGTCGAACTCTATTTGCCACCTCTCAGCCCATCTCTGCATCCTGTCAATGTCCCGCTGCAGCCGACAACAGCCGTCTATACTGAAAACGACACCTCCAACCTTTGTGTTGTCTGCAAACTTGCTGACCCATCCTTCAATCCCCTCATCCAAGTCATTAATAAAAATTACAAACAGTAGAGGGCCAAGGACAGAGCCCTGTGGAACACCACTCACCACAGACTTCCAGGCAGAACATTTTCCTTCTACTACCACTCGCTGTCTTCTGTGGCCAGCCAATTCTGTATCCAGACAGCTATGTTCCCCTGAATCCCATTCCTCCTGACCTTCTGAATGAGCCTACCATGGGGAACCTTATCAAATGCCTTGCTGAAATTCATATACACCACATCCACAGTTTGACCCTCATCAACTTTTCTAGTCACATCCTCAAAGAACTCGATAAGGTTTGTGAGGCATGACCTGCCCCTCACAAAGCCGTGTTGACTGCATTTAATCAAGCCATGCTCTTCCAGATGGTCATAAATCCTATCCCTCAGAATCCTTTCTAACACCTTGCAGACGACAGATGTGAGACTTACTGGTCTGTAATTGCCGGGGATTTCCCTATTTCCTTTCTTGAAGAGAGGAATTACATTTGCCTCTCTCCAGTCCTCAGGCACGACTCCAGTGGAGAGAGAGGATGCAGATCTTCGCAAGTGGCGAAGCAATTACATTTCTCATTTCCCAAAGCAGCCGAGGACAAATCTGGTCCGGGCCTGGCGACTTGTCAATCTTAATGTTTGCCAAAATTTCAAGCACATCAGCTTCATCTATCTCTATCTATTCCAGCATGCACACCTGCTCTTCAAAGGTTTCATTCACTACAAAGTTTGTTCCTTTCGTAAAGGCAGAAGCAAAAAACTCATTTAGGGCTTCCCCTACCTTCGCAGACTCCACACACAAGTTCCCTATGCTATCCCTGATCAGCCTTACTCTTTCTTTGACCATTCTCTTATTCCTCATGTAAGTGTAAAATGCCTTTGTGTTCTCCCGAATCCATTCTGCCAAACCTTTCTCGTGCCCCCTCCTGGCTCTCCTTAGACCATTTTGGAGTATTAATTCCAATTTTTAAAAATTTATTCATGGGATAAGGGCATTGCTGGCTTGGCCAGCAGTATTACCAACCCCTAATTATCCAGAGGGCAGATTAGAGTCAACCACATTGCTGTGGTCTGGAATCACATGTAGGCTCGACCAGACAAACATGGCTTCCCTGAAGGACATTAGTGAATCCAGTGGGCTTTTCCTGACATTTGACAATGATTTCATGGTCATTAATAGACTCTGAATTCCCATTTTGCTTTTACATTTTTATTGAATTCAAGTTCCACCATCTACCATTGTAGGAGTTGAACCTGGATTCTCAGAACATGAACGGGGTTTCTGGGTTAACAGCCCAATTATAGTACTGGAGGCCATTACCTCCCTCCATTTAAGAGCAATGGAATGAAATATTTTTTTGGGGGATTACATAAGTTAAGGAGTTTAATGAATAGGCAATCTATGAATTAGAACGTTTTATAAGTTATGCAGAAGGCACGTAAGAATTTTATATTATTTAATCTCAGAATGGGAAAGGAGTTCTGCCCAAAATGGACACTGAGTGAGCTGGTATGGTAGGCAGGAGGGGAAAAGTGCCTGGATGTGCAGCATTGGTTAACATAAGTTGGCACAAAGGGCCTTGATGGTGGACGGAGGAAATGGGGTGACACAGAGGTTATGTGAGGTTAAGGCAGGTGGACATTTTTAAAATGTATTCACTAGCTGCAAGTGTATCTGACTAGGTTAATGGTTATGCCATTGCGAAGGTGGCACAGAGCTGACTTTTTGAACCACTTCAGTTCTTGAGGTACAGTTCCACATATAGTGCCATTAGGGATGGGAGTTCCAGCATGGTAACCTAGCAACACTGAAGGAACCAAGTCAGGATGTAGCTGACCTGGCCTGTCAAGGTGTGGCTGATGAAGTGAAGCTGGATAATGGAATAACCTTCAAGGAGTATTTAAACAGAAAGCACGTTATGCTAATCTATTCAGATTTGGTTCCTTCCTGCCACTTCATGGGTTTGAAACACATAAGCTACATTTTATTACTATCAGCAAAAAACTCACATTCCGTCCTGCCGGGTGATGGTGTAGCCATACTGTGGGTAGTGCAGAAAGGACACGTTTACACCAATGAGGGGTGTTCCATCCGCAGTAAGCACTTGTCCTCTGATAACGGAGCTCAGGCTATGAGAGATTGCCAGGGCAGGAAAAAAAGAGAAGAGGAATCAAGCACCCTTTGATGGAATATTCCCACATAGATTCCACCGAGAATCAAATGCTTCAAGAAATAAAAAACCCAACAAAACAAATGTGATCAAATGCCATATAAACTTGAGTAAAAGTCAATCTCATGTAAAAGTCGATCCCAGTTCTTCACAGATAACAGATCAACATTTGTGAGGAAAATGATTTTTTTTTGTGCTATTATGTGTTTTGATGTACAATTCACACCAATTTAGGGCGAAAGCTTAAGACGCAGAGTCAGGTGACAACCTCCCTTTGTGTGCAGCTTAACTTACTGTAATTCATTGTGTTTTTTAAAATTCATTGAGAGATCAACTGGGCTTCTGCATTGATAGGCGTTTTGGATTGTAGCATGAATTATAGCCCCTTACAAGTAGTATCAACCCCATAAATTTAACATTAAAAAATAATCTTAAAAATTTGACTTTTACATGAGTTGATATGGTAATACTGCAAAGACATTCCAAAATAATTCATTTTCATAAAACGCTAATATTATTTCACATATTCTGATTTAACATGAGCATTCCCCTGACAACTTATCAAGCTCACCATGATCCATGTTTTATAGTTTGAATGTATACAGTTCCATTTCTTTGTGTTCTTTAATTTCATCCACAATATTTCAATTTAGCAGTTAAATAAGTAATGAATTGATTATTGAAAGTTCCAGGAAACTGCAAATGGGGTTGATGGGAGAGATTGGCTAGTAGTTATGAAATCAGAAACAGTAATTCCAAAAGCTTTAATTAAATTCAGGGATTAAAGTGCATCAGGACAATCTGGATAGCTGGAGACACTCTGCTTCTGTTGTACATCAGGAGCTGGTGCTCTGCAAAGGCACCTGTTCGTTTTGCTTGCACTGAACATCCAGAGCATTATGAATTCATAAAAAGCACATTAAATAATTTGTGATCCATTACTGCACTTGGTACAGGCCTTTATTAAATTGTCTTACTTCATTACTCTGCTTCAAGATTTTAAACATACTTTTTAAAGACCTTTCTTTATATAGAGCTCAGAAGAGGCCCTTTGGCTCATCAAGTCTGCACTGACTCCCTTCACCAATCCCACTTTCTAGCGCTTGGCCCATAGACCTGAATGTTACGACATTTCAAGTGCTTGTTTTAAAGGTTGTGAGGTTTCCTGCCTCTCCTCCCCTCCTGGGCAGTGCATGCCAGATTCCCACCACCCTCAGCAGTTTTTCCTCTAATTCACTCTAAACCTATTGTTCTTCACCTTAAAATCACACCCCCACCCCCGTTATGGATTCCTTCAATAATCAAGGGAATAGCTGCTACCTATCCATTATGTGCATACCCCTGAAAATCTCATACAGAATCATGTGTGTGTGTGTGTTTGTGCATGTGTGTGTATGTGTGTGGGGTGGCGTTGACAAAGGATGTGCTCCCATTAGCAACATGATGTGGTTACCAGTTCCTCACACAATGTACTTGTGCAGCTTGCAAATCTCTGTATTAGGCACTGCTTATGCCATTGCACCTCATTAGATGAATCTTTCGAAGCTTAAGACATTTGTTCTATGTTACCTTATTCTTCGTGAAACATGTTCTATTCTCTGGAATCTGTTTTCAGGTCTCTGTCATGCTAACTAAAGGCTATGTTCCTGGTGTCTTGCATCCTTATTTTGTTTCTCACTATTCCTCCATAGGGAAGTGTCTGACCTCCACAGAGCTTCTGTCTTTCTGCACGATATTTATGAATGTCAATGCAAATGAAAAAATAATACTTTCTCTCAAAATGGCACAGTTGTGAATAAGCCGTTGTCATCTCAATTTGTTTCCTGGGCTATAATCACGTGTGTTCAATTTACACATCTCTTGTAGCCAGTATGTGGCGAAGAAAATACATGGCTCTCTCATCTCTCTCTCTAATTCCAACTGAGAGGGAACTATGTATAAATGTCTGCAGTCTCCATGAGTTGTCTGGCCTGATCATCACAGGCTAACAGCAGGTAACATAACCAGAATGTATGAGTGAAAAATAACTATCTCCACTGTTGACCACGTGAGATGCATGCTCTTGCAAATCACTCTGCAAATCAACTCTCACAGAACAGAGGTGACACCTCATTTTTTTTAAAAAATTTATGAGACATAAATAAGCAATTCATTTTCCTGCAACTAGACACACTGCCGGAGAACCTGAAAGCATATTGTAAGATGCCTTAACAAAGCTAACATGATGATTTTACAGTGGGTTCTAATTTAAACTAACTCTTTACACCAACTATTATGTGCAGTGCTGTATTTTCCACGAATGATCTTTCATACAATTTAGAAGGTTTCTTCAACTCATTTGTAGATTATTCAACCTATTTCCAAACGTCGCAATGATCTCCATTTACTGTAGGGCCATCCTTCTTTCACATCCTGTGTATTATTTTTCCCAAACGGTGCTTATCCTAATGATTAACTTTTAGCCTTGTGGACTGATGAAGGGCACTGAATAGTCTATTTTCTTCATGGCCGCTTTCAATGTTTCCTGTATTTATTTCAGCAGTTTTGTTTTAAGCTGATTCCATGGTCGCCTCTATTAGCCAAAAGATAACCTCTAAAATAAATCACTGGCACATCCTACAGTATGCTTTGTGATCAGCTGACTTGAGAATGTGTGCACAGTATGACACAAACTGAGGCAGAGGAGAGAGCCAGAGTTTGGTATGCATAATCACCATCAGGTACTTTTTCCCTTATGATATTTTGTGACATTCTGAGTGTAACATCTATCTTGTGGGAAACTTGCCCTCTCCCAATAGAATTCCTCGACAACATAGCTGCAATTGATTTCATCTGAATCCAGGCCAATTGGATGCTAACAGCCTGTTCAGTCTTTATGAATTCGCAATCAGCTCGAAAACATGTTTTTTTTCCTCCTTTCTGTCTTACCTTTGCACAGATTTCCCCTCAGCACAATCAAGCATTTGAAAATAGGTCATTTCAATGGAATGTTTTTGTTTTTATCTGCACATATCCAGGAAGCTAAATATCATTTATTATCAATATGAATGTACATGCAATCAGCAGGGCTACAAGCTATTTAAAGATAGCATGTGTGAATATAAGTCATAATATTAAATAAAATGGATGAAATATTATCTCAATGTTATAGTTACTAATTGCTTATACTTTAAAAAATAATGAAATGAGTACTTCTAAGCTTGAGTTAGGATGACAACTGGTGAGTTAAATTCAAAGCTATGCTTATAAAGTCACTTTAACAGATTGTTGAGATAATTTGCTTTAGTTTTAAGTGAATATTCATTTGTCATTGCCTGGAAATCATGAACTATCTCCAAAACTTCAAACAGACTTATGCCAAAACAGAACAAAATGCTTTGGAAATAATTAAGAAGGAATTTCAGACTTTTGAAAGCAGAATTTCAGATTTTGCATAGATCTGATCTGTGATCAAGTTACCTGTGTTTGTATTGCCAAGTTTACCAGAGTACTGAAAGCAACTGTATCGTAAAACAATCCACTGGCTTGGGAAAACTTTTGAGACATCCTGAGAATATTCAGTCACTGTACAAATGCAATTGGTTTTTCAGATTACTCTTACTGCACCTTTGTCAGGTATATTCTGCAGGCAGCTCTCTCTCAATGTTTTGGTGCAAGTATAGCCAACCTTTTAGAGCAGGGGTCAGATCTGGCCAGCATGGTTAGCACTGCTGCCTCACAACACCAGGGACCTGGGTCCGATTCCATGCCTTTGTGGAGTTTGCACATTCGCCCCATGTCTGTGTGGGAAATGTAGGATTACAGGGATAGGTGGGTCTGGGTGGGATGCTCTTCAGAGTGTCAGTGTGGACTTGATGGGCTGAATGGCCTGCTTCCACACTGTAGGGATTCTATCTCTGTGACAAAGCCATTGGGTGGGTCATGCAAAATTAAAGCACTTTGTGTCCAGAGAGAATCAAAATTACACAGCCTGGCTAATGCAAGAACTTTCACTTTAATGGGATATTATCATACTAAAATAAGAATGCAAGAAATAGTAGCTCAAGTGCACTGTGAAATGCCCTGAGCTTGTATGACATTTGAGAAATCATGGCTGACTTTGTAAATCAGCTTCTCTTTTCTGCACTATTCACATACCCCTTAATTCTCTTAGTTTCCAGCAAGCTATTCATAACCTACAATGTATTTAACATCTGCAAATTTGAAGCTGTTAAAATAAAAATGTGATTTCTTCCCGATGCTAAAAGCCCGATGCTCCAACCTAAAATTCAATTTCTTCCTTACCCCTACCACATACATAAAACTTCACCAATTACCCATATTGTGTTTCTTTAGAGAACCATACAGCACTATCAACCTATCATACATGCACTAGCAATTTTAAAGAGCTATTCAATTCGTCCTGCCCTGCTGCTCTCCCCCATAGCCCTGTGACTTATGTTTATTTCCAGTGCTTTTACAATTCCCTTCCAAACCTCAGGTTATCTCATAATGTCCTGCAGCAGGTGGAGGGTATCCATTTAGGATCAGCAACATCACAGAAACAATAATGGGGCAAATAACATATTAGTTCAAGCAACAGATTGAAGCAAGGATAACCTCTGAGTTCTCTGCCAAATATTGTCCCCCAGTATTTTGCATGCGCACAGACAGGGCTTCGATCTGAAAGACAATACCTCTTAATTTCTTCTGCAACACCCCACACATTCTTTTAGTGACAGCTGGCATTTGCAGTGTTCTGGATCCGGAATGGGTATGGAATCCGCAACTACCTGATTCTTAGACAAGACTGAGAGCCTTGATATGGGAGTCAGAAGTGCTTTTAGAGCATAAAGAATGAATTCAAATCGCACTTGAGGAATAAAACAAATAGCGTGGACAAACACTACTGATACAAGGTTAAACATCACACAACACCGCTGTTGTGTCCAACAAACACCTGATGAAGGAGCAGTGCTCTAAAAGCTACTGCTTCCAACTAAACCTGTTGGACTATAGCCTGGTGTTGTGTGATTTTTAACCTTGTCCATCCCAGTCCAACGCCAGCATCTCCAAGTCGTGACTATTAATGTGCATCAACAAAACAGACAACATGGTACCTCATGTGTGATTGGAGTTATCAGAATCCATTTCTACACTAAAGGACTCACCTCCTGTTGAAAGGATTTTCCCCAGGTAGCACATGACTGCTGTTGGGTCCAATAAGAAACTTGATTCGATCATGGAAAGACCTGGCAGCTTGCTGTGAGGGGGGCTGCTGGTTTTGACCAATAATATCCAGTGGATCAGGTGAGCCCCGGCAGTAGGGCTGGTTCTGGCAGGAGCTATGCAAGCAGCAGTCTGGATCCATACAGTCGATCAGACCATCTGCAGAACAGAAAGGCAGTCAAGTAAAAAAAATGGTCTTGTCATTCTTCAACTACCTCTGAAGAGTCTCAATTGCTGACTTGCTGTCTTAACTCAAATCCAAAACCAACAGTCCAGAGCAACATGTGGCAGTTATATAAATAGCCATTCATAGACAGCATATGCACATGTTACAGTTCACAAGGATTTTTTTTGTCTGCTACTTGAATCCACTTTGGTTTTACACCTTGGTTGAAGGAATGGAAAAGGGATATCACTGCTGACACTGATATTTGCAAAGTGTAATTTGAAGGCTGCCTTTGTACAAGTCCCAACTAGGGGTTTTGCACAAAGAGCAGGCCTATCATTAACATCGCTGTGGGATGTAGTCAAACGCACAGCAGAACACGGAGCCCGCCTGAAACATTAATTTGTCTTTTGCTCTCAGTTAATGATCAATGCAGGCTTGAAGCACGCCTCTGGCAGGGGGGTGAGTTGGTGGCGTGGAGCAGAAACTCCTCCTATTTACAATTTATGCACACAACAAAAGCAGTATGATTACAAAAGAGGAAGTCACATTGTGTATTCACTTTAACTCTTTTGCTGGATTTATCACCAATTTCAGCTTCCACTCGAGATGTCGCATCGTTCTGTCATTTCCTGTTTTTACTCCCAGATTTGGAGCATTTCTTTGAATCTTCAATCTGAGGAGTGAATTATTCAACTCAAGTGAGGTTCATGTAATCCTTCAGATTTTCTCCAAAATAATTGATAGGTCTTTGTACATCATGAAAAGAAATCGACTGTGCTGTGTGCAATTACAATGGACTGCCAATAAGAGGTTCTATTACAGTTGACTGCAACTGTTTAAGTAACTTTGATATGGTGTGTAAAGAGCTGTGGTGCGTCAGGAAGATTGAATGCATTGTGATGTTGTGACGGGGAGTTGATATTTACTTTCTTCGCCCAGATTCAGATTTGCAAACAACCATGTGTCTTATTCCCCATGTGACCTGTGTGTAATTGCTCTCCTGGGAAATAACAATAGGGGAGGGAAGGAAAAATGGAAAAAAATATACTGTCAAGATGATCACAGGTTTCCTCTGAAATGACCTGGAGCTGCACTAGGACATTTTATCCCTTCCCTGAGTTTAACTCAGATAAATGCGAGGTGCTACATTTTGGAAAAACAAAATCTTAGCAGGATTTATACACTTAATGGTAAGGTCCTAGGGAGTGTTGCTGAACAAAGAGACCTTGGAGTGCAGGTTCATAGCTCCTTGAAAGTAATGTCACAGGTAGATAGGATAGTGAAGAAGGTGTTTGGTATGCTTTCCTTTGTTGGTCAGAGTATTGAGTACAGGAGTTGGGAGGTCATGTTGTGGCTGTAGAAGACATTGGTTAGGCCACTTATAGAATACTGTGTGCAATTCTGGTCTCCTTCCTATCGGAAGCATGTTGCGAAACTTTAAAGGGTTCAGAAAAGCTTTACAGGGATGTTGCCAGGGTTGGAGTCTTTGAGCTATTGGGAGAGATTGAATAGGCTGGGGCTGTTTTCCCTGGAGTGTTGGAGGCTGAGGGGTGACCTTATACAGGTTTATGAAATTATGAAGGGCATGGATAGGATAAATAGACAAGGTCTCTTCCCTGGGGTCGGGGAGTCCAGAACTAGAGGGCATAGGTTTAGGGTGAGGAAAAAGATATAAAAGGGACTTAAGGGCCAAACTTTTCACACAGAGGATGATGCATGTATGGAATGAGGTACCAGATGAAGTGATGGAGGCTGGTACAATTACAGCATTTAAAAAGCATCTGGATGGGTATCTGAATAGGAAGGGCTTCGAGGGATATGGGTCAAGTGCTGTCAAATGGGACTAGATTAGGTTAGGATATCTGGTCGGCATGGACGAGTTGGACCAAAGGGTCTGTTTACGTGCTGAACATCTCTATGACTCTAATTCATTCTTTCATAACAGAAGGTAATTACTGGGGGCTATGTTCTAAGCATTGGTGTACTTCCTCAAGTGCAAAATCAGAAACATCATCCTTGATTGGCTTCCCTGTTGTCTCGAGGAGTATACTGCTAACTAAATCTTCAATATGATCTTTAATACTGTTGTGGTTATTAAGAAAATGTCTCTCGTTATTGCATCCACCTCTTTTACTTCCCAAAGGGAGAAAATGTGAAATGCTTTATATGACTGCAATTGCAGGACAGAAAGCGTTAACAATCTTTCACAGCATTACTACTACACAGTCCTTTCCCTCAGGAAATACAGAAGAGAAGGAGAGAATTACGCATACTCAAATTTAGTCATTCATCTTTGTTAGTTTATGTAAAGCAAATGTACATCTGGCACATAGTCTGCAGGTCATAAAACAGCAAGAGATTGACACCCACAGAACTAATCAGCTGGAAATGCATTTTTACAAGTTCCTCCAAAAACATCAATCAGAAACAAGAATCTCATTTTCAGTGGCTGGAAGGAGCCTGAAGTGCTTGGTTATTTTTCAATGGAGTTTATCAACTACTTGCCTGAGTGAGTGACGGATGACTGTGGAATTCTTTTCCCATGACTTGAGAAGTTATTCTTCATTATTTGATACATACAGCCCCTTGTACCACTGCCATTATTTACTGTCACTTAGTTGATTGCACCACTGTTTATTGCCTCTACTGCATAACATGGCAATGGAAGATTTGGGATCTCCTGCTTATTGAAGAAGCGGAGCATGTATTGGGTCTGTTTTTATCAATAGATTAGATTACTTACAGTGCGGAAACAGGCCCTTCGGCCCAACAAGTCCACACCGCCCCGCCGAAGCGCAACCCACCCATACCCCTACATCTACCCCTTACCTAACACTACGGGCAATTTAGCGTGGCCAATTCACCTGACCTGCACATCTTTGGACTGTGGGAGGAAACCGGAGCACCCGGAGGAAACCCACGCAGACACGGGGAGAACGTGCAAACTCCACACAGTCAGTCGCCTGAGGCGGGAATTGAACCCGGGTCTCCGGCGCTGTGAGGCAGCAGTGCTAACCACTGTTGCTCCTGACTCACTGCCTGGCCCACAACCAAAAAAACGCCTTCTGCTCTGAAGCATGTCACCCCATGATGTATATAACATCACCTGTGTCATTGAGGACTCCACCAAATGGGGTCCTTTTGCAACAATTCTTGTGCATGGGATTTCAGGGTGGCTGGCAAAGACACCTTTATTATTACCCAACCCTAACTGTCCTTGAGAAGGTGGCGGTGAGCTGCCTTCTTTAATCGCTGCAGTCCATGTGGTGCAGTTAGGAAGAGAATTCCTGGATTTTAATCCAGTGATGATGAACAGAATACCATCTACCATCCAAGTCAGGATGGTGGGAAGCGTGGACGACAGCTTGCACATGATGGCATTTCCAAACGAAAACAGAAATTGCTGGAAAATCTCAGGAGGTTTTGCAGCATCTAGGGACAGATATCAGAGTTGTTTCAGGTCCAGAGATCCTTCTTCAGAACTGTTCTAATTTCTCTGCACAGATGCTGCGAGACCTGCTAGGATTTTCCATAAATTTTTGTTCCAGATTTCCAGCATCAGCTCTTCTTTCATTTTTTTGTGCAGTGGTATTTACAAAGACTGCTGCTCTTGTTCTTCTTGGTTGAGGTTATGTGTTTTGAAAGTGCTTTTGTCTTGTAGAGAGTACACATTGCTACCACTGTGCATTGGAGATGGAGGGAATGAATGTTCATGGTGAGGTAGGATACATATCAAGCTTGTTACTGGTAGTGCATTGCAGAGTGCTTGCTCTGGAACTGCATTCATCCAGCCAATTGTTGAGTATTAGATCACAGCAAGGTAATTGTTTTCCCAAAGATGCCTCTTAAGATTCCTTGATTTTTGGGGGCAACGTTTTGGTGTTCACGGCACCTTTTTCCATCACACTAACTCCTTCATTGGGTGATGTAGTTACTCAGCAACAACATTTTCTGTATCTATATGGGGAGTTTGAATCATGTAGAAACAGAATTAGCGCAATTCATCAATATTACCAATAATCATCACCTTTGATAAATATAAAGCCAGAACACACAAAGAAAGCATTCATATCTTAGACACTTCCGTAATGACAACAGGCATTAGTTAGCAACATTTAAAATAACAACTGACACAGTTTTATTCATTAATTTTTTTATCCAAAACAAGCTTCCTACAGATTGATGCAGTCACAGCTAATGGTTGCGTGTTTGTCTCTAAGACACCATTGTACCTCGAATAATTAAGGAGGTTGATTAGCTCAGATGGTTTTATTTTATAAAGATTCACCTTTATGTGTTATCAGATCTCAAACCATCTTGCATTGTGTAAATTATTAAAAGTAAGGTTACCATAGTCCTGCCAGACTATTAGAAGAGATAACTGCTGGTAGCTTAACCTGAAGGTCACCATGACCTCAGGTAAGAGGAGAGGGAAGACTCCTTCCTGGTAACCTCAACTGATGCATGCACACACACACACACACAAATTCTCTCTCTCTCTCTATATATATAAATTATCTCTCATACACACTCACACACACACACCCCCTTCTCTCACACACACACACATGCACACACAGTCTCTTCCTCTCTCGTGTACACACACACAAACCTATGGGGTAAATGTGCATTTGCAGATACGTTCTATTTTGTTTGAAAAGCACACAATTTTTCGACAGTCAATGTGGCCTTTAATAAATTCCTACTTTGGAAATAAAACCAGTCTGACTTCAGGTTAAGACAAACTTTGAACAGCGCCTCACACCTAAAATGCATTGTCTGACCTGAGATGTCACCTCTTTTATACTGATAATACCTTAAGTTATCTTGGGACAGCGACTTGAAAGAAATTCTGGGATTTGCATATTAATCAATTGGAACTTGCATCTCCATTCTGACTGATTAAAGATTTAATAGTCATGTTGGCTTGTTCAATGCATTCGCAAAGGTTGTATGACCCTTTGATCTTTTGTGACTAATGTCTCCTCTCTCACTAACACCTGAAGGAGGAGCGAGGCTCCGAAAGCTTGTGTTTTTAAATAAACCTATTGGGCACTCCTAATGAAACAGAGATGGAGACATGTATCTGTGACAGGTCTATCAATGAGGGAAAGACCAAGTTGCTTTTTTCCTTCTGTTGATTCTCTCACTATCTATTACAGATATAGGCCAGTAGCAATGTCCTTCAAAACGAGACTAATTCAGTCAGTAATGGTACTGCTGAGCCAGGCTTGGTGATTGACACTGAAGTGCTCCAACCAAAAACCATTCAATACCCTTGCAACCCTCAGTACTTACTCCATTTGGCATCAAACATGGAGGAGTGCTAATTCCTCAGCTGAAGAAGGGCTGTCAGTCATAATCGGCAGGAAGTTTCTTTGGTTGATCTGATGCTTCTTGGAGTCTGGAGTTGGAGGGTCATTCTCTCCTGACCACTCTGTCACCACTTCTGGTAGATTTGTTGATGGATGAGGACTACCCAGGAATGATGGTGGGATTGTAAGATTTGGTGACAAATAAATGGGTCAGGCTGTTGCTTAGCCAGCATGTGGGACAGCTTTCCCAATCTTTGGTCACGTTTCTAGAATTTTGGGAGGAGAACTCTTCAGGGTCGATTTGGCAGAGCTTGCCTTTGTTATTTTCGGTGCCAAGGTGCATGGTTTGTCTGGTTTTATCCTTATCCAACTTTTCAGTTGCAGCTTGGTAGGACTGAGTGGCTCGATAGGTAGCTCAGATGGGGCAGCCATGATGCTCAAACCCTGCACGTGGACTAGACTAGTTACAGATGCTGGTTTTCCAAATCTGAACTGAGCCAAATGGATTTTTAAGACAGTTTAATGAACAGCATTAACAAGAGTAAGATGTTGTTCCAAATGTATTGATTAATTAAATTTTAAAATCTACAGGCTGTCAAGGCAGCATACCCACTCATATTGTTGGGCTGAAGGGCCTGTTTCCACACTGCAAGTAATCTAATCTAATCTAACCTCTAGTCTAACAAGAGTCAAAGGAGTTTGGACCAGAGCAGAAATGTCTACATCACAGACAGCAGTACACTGGCAGTAAATTATAATCCATTGATTTCAATGACAGCTATGAAGTATAAGTCATTTTCATGCAAGAGTTCATATTCCTGGCATTGCAAGGTTTGTGAAGGTTTGTAGCTCAGGTTGAGGTTTAGGGTGTAGGTTTGCTCGCTGAGCTGTAGGTTTGATATCCAGACGTTTCATTACCTGGCTAGGTAACATCATCAGTGGTGACCTCCAAGTGAAGCGAAGCTGTTGTCTCCTGCTTTCTAATTATATCTATGGAAACACTTACCATGCTTTTAGAAGAGACCATCACACACACACACCAACCACCATCAATCACATTACCAACAAAAACATCATGAAGCTAGTGGACCTGTGCCTCACCACCCACTTCACTTTCAACAACATAGTCTACAAACAAACCAATGGCACACCCATGGGATCTCCGCTATCAGGATTCATAGCAGAAGCAGTAATGCAAAGACTAGAACAAACAGCCCTACCAACCATCAAACCAAAAATCTGGGACCACTACGTTGATGACACCTTTGTCATCACAAAACGAAACAAGATAGAAGAGACACTTAACATCATCAACAACACCCTCACAGGCATAAAGTTCACCAAGGAGGAAGAAACCGACAACAAACTCACATTCCTGGATGTCACAGTTGAAAGAAAGGACAACGGAGAACTACAAACCTGCGTATACAGAAAACCGACAAACATTGACCAAATACTTAACTACACCAGCAACCATCCCAACACACACAAACAAAGCTGTATCAGAACACTACTCCAACGAGCTACCACACACTGCAGCATAGACGAACTTCAGAAAACAGAGGAGAACCACCTATACAACGTATTCAAGAAGAACGGATACTCAAAAAATACAGTGCGCAGATTCCTCAAGAACAAACCACGACAAGCAGACCAAACACAGCCAGAAACCCTAACCACCTTACCATACATCAAAGAAATTTCAGAAATGACAGCCAGACTACTAAGACCCCTCAAAATCCTAGTAGCACACAAACCCACCAACACTCTCAAACAAAAACTAACAAACTTAAAAGACCCATTACAACCCATGAACAAAACCAACGTCATCTCCAAATTTCCATGCAAGGACTGCCACAAACACTACGTAGGACAAACAGGAAGAAAGTTAGCCACCAGGATACACGAACACCAGCTAGCCACAAAAAGACACGACCCTCTCTCCCTCGTAGCCCTACACATGGATGAAAAAAACTACCATTTCAACTGAGACAACACATCTATCCTGGGACAGACTACGCAAAAACATGCCAGAGAATTCCTAGAGGCCTGGCACTCCAACCACAATGCCATAAACAAACACATAGATCTAGATGCCATCTATCAACCCCTCAGAAAACGAACAGGAAATGACATCACCACAAACCCCAGGAACCCCATCCAGGAGAAAGATATAAATAGAAAGCAGGAGACAACAGCTTCGCTTCACTTGGAGGTCGCCACTGATGATGTTACCTAGCCAGGTAATGAAACGTCTGGATATCAAACCTACAGCTCAGCGAGCAAACCTACACCCTAATTCCTGGCATTAGTTTGTTTGGCCAAACTGGTAATCAGTCACTGCTAAGGGATGAAGTGTCTGCTGAGATTGGAGAACTGGTCTCACTGATTTAATAGTCAAGCTGTAGAGGATAAATGGAGTTCAGAATGCAACTCTTAACCCTTTTAAAGTCATCCAGTCAGGGCACAAGATGAGAAAGCTGCTTAGGAACTGTTCGTAACTGTTCACTAGAACCGAAAAGTGAACTCTGCTTTCTCTCCACAGGCGGTACCAGAGCCTCTCTAGCAATTGCCATTTTTGTTTTGGATTTCCAGAATCTGCATTTCTTTGTTTTTTTACAACTGGAATAAAGCTTGACTGGCAGCAGTGTGCAGGATCTTTGTGAAGCCCAAGAAGAGAAACTCTTTCCTTTCAGCTCCACGCTAAAACCAAAGATCAACATTTAAAGTCTTTAAAATCTGGACATTTCCTGTTGCTCAGAACACATGCACTCTGAGGCGGTCTGTGGTACAACGGATAGCGCTCTGTCTCTGAGCCAGATGTGGTACTCCCCGGCATCTGCTGCCCTTGACCTTCTACATGTAAGTGCTCATGGGTTTGGAAGGTGCTGTTTGAGGATTTTTGGTGAATTTCTGCAGTGTATCTTGTGGACAGTACACACTGCTGCTACTGAGTGTCAGTGGTGCCTGTGGATGTGGTGCCAATCAAGCAGGTTTGAGTTCCCTTCCAGACTTTAAGACCAAGCAAGCTGTGTTCAAAATGTAGTCAACATTTATTCTCTGCGACCAAGCAGGTGATTATCAATTCATAGATCATTCTCAATGTACCCACGGAGGCAGTAGAAGTGGGAGAGTCTCCTGGTCAGCCTTGCAGTTGTGCCTCACAAACTATAGCCTCTAACAAAAGGCTGGTAACCTGTTCCAGGGTCAAGTTGCCATAGTCCTCCTGGAGGTTAGGGCTGCTCTCTCATTAGCGAGCCATGGTCATTTAACCTGAAGGTCACCACAGCTCAGGCTGAGGCCAAGAATGATTGAACCCCTGCAATGTGGAAGCAGGCCATTTGGCCCATCAAGTCCCACACAGACCATTCAAACAGCACCCCAAGCAGGCCCGTCCCTACTCTATCCCTGTAATCCTGCATTTCCCTTGGCTAATCCACCTAATGTACACAATCCTGACCACTGTGAGAAATTTAGCATGGCCAATCCACCTAACCTGCATATCTTTGGATTGTGGGAGGAAACTGGAGCACCCGGAGGAAACCCACACAGACACAGTGTGCAAACTTCACACAGACAGCTGCTCAAGGTTGGAATCAAACTCGGGTCTTTTGCTCTTAGAGACAAAGTGGGACCTTTCACAGTAACCTCAGCTGATATGGGATTTGAAGCTATGCTGTTGGCATCACTCTGCATTATTCTAAGAACAACAAGCCATGAAAGCAGACATTAGCATGTGCTTTGACTGCCTCCAGGCACAGGAAAGAATCGAGGAAGGCAGTGCTTTAGTTTTATCGGTTTACTTAGAGAGGCAAGTTGCTAAAGAAAATATCAATTCATTTTGGAAGCAACACTAAGTTTGTTGGAGAGATTCCCTGTCTCTTTGACTCAGGAGAGCACAGTGTAACAGAATGATAATGTGAAAGAAAGTTATCTCTGCATTGAATGGCTTTCACTTGAGGCTCTGTTTGTTTGTTACAACTGAAAGAAACATGATAGCACAGTCATGAGCCTGGAAGTGCTTTGGTGATGGGGACATTGTTGAACTGCACTGAAAATATTTCATGAGATGAAAGACTTGCCTTTCATGATCTACACAATCCCATTTAGAACTTTCGAGAAGTAGTAAAATTTTAATGTTGCAAGTATTGAATATAACAAGACCCCACATAAAATACTGAGATCCATTTTAGTGGCAGTGATTGAGGGAGATGTACTGGTCAGATCTCTGGGGAGAGATCTGTAACTCTTCAAAATAGCGGTAGGTAAGCCTTATGAATCCAGCTGAGTGGAACTCAGCTTAACATCTCACCAAATCCTTGGAGTGCAGTACCCCAGCGTTTCGGCTCAACTCTGTGGAGTGGGGGGTTAAATCTTCCATCTTCTGACTGAGAAGCAAAAGTGTTATCGCTGCACCACAGTAAACAAGATGTCATAAATAATAAGAGGCCAACCCAAATCTAATGCATAAAGAGTGGATTTTGCAATCTTGAAATGCTCTGGCATTTTCTGAAGAGACTAAAAATAAGAGATAACTGTTAAATGTCATTGGCAAGCCCAGGAGTGGTTGAGAAGCTGAACTGAGTTGGAATTGACTGGAGGGAGAAAATGCATCTACTGTCACTCTGCTGTCATATTGTAAGAGAATTGACATGATGTTACTTGACTCACGCTGGGTTAGGATGCATTTCTATTGAATATTGTATTTTTGTTCTATTAAATATGCATAGTTCCTTATTTTCACAAGTTTTGTTTTTTTCTCTATGACCCTTTTCTCCTCTGGAGGAGGAAGTTGACTCCATGGTAGGGAGCCCCATTCACTATCCAGCACTTTGTTAAATTTGCATGATTCATACCCCAATCTTGATGATGATCTTCAACTACGAGTGATGGCAGGTTATTTGACTATGAGATGCACTGGGGAAAAGCTTAGCCCTGTCCTTCCCCAGCATTTACGCATTTCCTGTAGAGGACATTGGCTTATGATTTCAAGACGGCAAAGACATGTTTCTGCTCTGAAACCAAGAGATGACAAAACACCTTGTCTGTCTGCTGTGGCTGAAATTAAAAAAAACTCAATGTGGGCTGTGGAAACTTGGAACTTCACTCTTCCATGACATCTGGGTACTCATTGTAGAAAACCCATTTAATTGTGTGGCATGGTGGCTCAGTGGTAAGTACTGCTGCCTCACAGCACCAGGGATCCGGGTTTGATTCCAGCCTTGGGCGGCTGTCTGCATGGAGTTTGCACGTTCTCCCTGTGTCTGTGCGGACTGCTCCAGTTTCCTCCTACAGCCCAAAGATGTGCAGTTCAGGTGAATTGGCCACGTTAAATTGTCCATAGTGTTAGGTGCATTAGTCAGAAAGAAATGGGTCTGGGTGGGTTACTCGTCGGAGGGTCGGCATGGGCTTATTAGACTGAAGGGCCTGTTTCCACACTGTCGGGTATCTAACCTAAGCTAAACATGTAGGGAATTCAATCTAATCATTGGCATAGCTTTCAGTTAAAATACTGGTATTGACAAACTATGATGTAATACTTGTGAAATAAATAAAACCCTCTTCATGTAAAAATTGAAATATTGGAGCTAGCATGTCAGAGAGTGAAAATCAATTAGCTGTGGGCTTCCCAAAGTGAGGGTCCAGAACCTCAGTGAGCTAACATTTTAGATCATGTGATCTGAGGCAGTAATGGCTGTCAATGCACTTTAGACCTATTTATGACAGCCTTGATTCCACAGTAAGAGGCTTTGGCTCTCTCAGTTCCTTATGGGAGGGGGACGTGGAGGCTGGGTGAGTTGGTGGGGGGTGGTTAGTGGGGATGGGGGTGGTGGGGTTACAACAGAGTCTCGTTATTGAGCTGAGCAGTCCTCAGCTTGACATCTCATTGAAAATATGAAATCTCAGGCTGAGGTCTTATGGGGTGGTGGTCAAAACGTCCATCTTCTGACTGAGAAGCAAGGAGTGCTATCACTGCCCCACTGTAAAACTTGAGAACAGGGTTACAGTAAGAAAAAGATTGGGAAGTGCTGAGTTAGTGACATTTCATCAGGAATTTCCAGCATTTGTTGGTCTTTTATCTCAAATTTCCAGCATCCACACTAATTTGCGATTATTTTCCGAGATGTTTTTGTTCCGACATTTGGTGCATTGCTTTTCTAAAAGAAATCAGGGCACTGGTGTTGATAGATGACATCATAGAGTTCAAAGGCCATGGCAGAATGTTTTCTTGCATGTCAAAAATTGCAAATGATTTGACCAGAATTAACATGCAAATTAATAATTAGAACAATCGTAAGTTGTGCAGTCATTACGGTATCCTGATTTTATCTCAAGATTCTGGTTTTAAATCAAAGCAGACTAATGGGATAAGTGTCTTCCTCTGACAATAGAGAGTATTCAAGGTGACATGAATCTCAAACAGGGAAGCCAGAAGGGGACTTAATATAAAAAATATTCTTAAGTTACACTGCACTATAGGGGATACTCCTCTAATACCGAGATATAAAGGCATATTGTTAGGTAATGTACATGCAAACCTACTCTTTACATCTATCCTGACATCAATCTACACTTGATTTGGAAGTGCTCCAAACAGGACAGTGAGTAACAAAAGCAGAAACATGTTCTATTCAATGACTTTGCTATCTCTTCATTTAGAGAAGTGACGATGCAGAATAAGTAGAGGAGGATCTTGACTAAAGATGGTGACAAAAATTAATGATGTGGTTTCCAGTATATTAAATTAGATTTGTTATGAGATGAATAGGTGAAGCAGATTCAACTGAAGAACCGAACCAGTCTGGGACGTCTACAGAGTAGCACAGAACCAGTGAGCAAACAATTAGATTAGATTAGATTAGATTACTTACAGTGTGGAAACAGGCCCTTCGGCCCAACAAGTCCACACCGCCCCGCAGAAGCGCAACCCACCCATACCCCGACATCTACCTCTTACCTAACACTACAGGCAAATTAGCATGGCCAGTTCACCTGACCTGCACATCTTTGGACTGTGGGAGGAAACCGGAGCACCCGGAGGAAACCCACGCAGACACGGGGAGAACGTGCAAACTCCACACAGTCAGTCGCCTGAGGCAGGAATGACTCACAAAATGCTCTGAATGTACCTATACCCAGCATGAACTGCTTAGAATCATTCTCAATGTGAATGAATAGGGCAATGGAAAAAGAGTAAGGGTGGGGATGAGGAATGGACGAACTGGATATTACCAGGAAGTGACTTCAAGCATGAAAGGCCAAATGGCCTCCCTCTGTGTTGTACAGTTCCATCTGTCTTTGTTTAACATCACAGATTGGAATTTCAGAGGTTACTCTGATTAGACAGTGTACTTAAGTGTTGGTGGATACTTGTCAGCTCAAAACAAGCATAAAAGATAAATAATTGACACTTATTGTTCCAGGTAAAAATTCAGAAGTGGAGAAAGTAGTCTTCATTGCAGTTGTGCTGTGTAAACCCACACCAAGATATGGCCTGGCACTTTGTTTCAAGTCTTGTTTTACTTTGAAATGTTGAGACCATTTCTTTTCTCGAATCAGGGTGAATTATGTTTTGTTTAAAACAGCTGTCTTACTTCATTTCTAAAACTATTTAATTGGTCACAAGGCCACTGAGGGCATGAAAGATTCTATACAAATGTCCGTCTTTCTTTATCTAATGGTTCCTTTTGTTACTGTATCAGTTAGAGCCATTATAATTTGCTTGGTTGACCCTCCAAAGACAGCGGTATCACATATGGGCACATGCCAAGAAAAAATACAGTGACAAAGGGTCTCAGTTGATGCTGGGCTGATCTGAAATATTCAGATATGTGGAAAACGTTCTGAGCATAGAATATTGGAGGTGTAGGCCACTTGGCTCTTTGAACCTAGTCCATCATTCAATGTGATCCAACTCAGCACCCTGTCCCTGCTTTCTCCCCAATGGCTTGGCAACAGCTTAGCAAATGAAAACTGTATTTGAAGACTTTCCTAAGGCACGAAAGTAAACACAGATGGAAAATTGGAAATCGATCACAATAGTATAGGAAGAAATATGTTGCTTAATCTGAGTAAAGGGGGAGGCAGAAATACAGCAAGCTGATGCTGATTCAGTGGCAGTGAGTTATCATGTTCTCAAACACACATATACGCTTTACTCTTCCAAAGTTGGCAGTTATGTTAATTGTTTCCATTCAAGCATAACACTGACCGTACACTAACGGTAAACAGGGTTTGAAATGGTAAACAAACCACACATTTTCTTCCAAAACCTAGTTAGTGATATATTTAACACCCAATAACATTACAAGTGGGCAGCAATGATTAATGGTAATTGCATACTCTAGCAGGGAAGAGCTCGATTAATGTCCTGAACATTTATCATTGCCAACATCACTATTATAGCCAATGGATTAGGAAGTCTAGATTACCACCTCAACAGGCAAACTGTTCATCTGTTTCCAATTAGCAAAGACTATTCACTACTTCTTGAGATCTTGGATTTGAATGTCTGGTGTCAAATTGTGATTCTGCACGATGTGGAATCAAATGGTTCCTTACAACTACAACAGTCATTTGAAACTCTTTGAGGGCAAGCAGCTATTACACAGCTGTAAAAGGAGGAGCAAAACACAAGTGACTGAGTTTTAAGGAGTGAATCAGTGCTACTCCCCAACAAATTACAATGAGCTAATGTCATGTCAACTCAGACATACACTGCACAGAACTGCTAAAATTGGGAAACGTGGAGGGCATTGTCTTCTAATCATTCAGCAAGAACCACAGATGTGACTTTACACAATTGCAGCCATTTCAATAACATTTCACAAGCGCTCTCATTGTCTCAAATATCACATTCCTCAATCAAAATTGAAGATTTAAGCAAAAATTCACACAGGTCAACATCACCTTCCTTTTTTGAAGCCCACATTGACAAAAGTGCTTATAGTCAAATTGGTCCAGAAACATTCCTTCACTAATATGCTCTATGTCTTTAATTAGTGGATTGGTAATTGGTTGGCTCAACACTACAACCGATTTTCTGGGAAGGGGATGTGGAGCAAGGGGAGACATTTTCCACATGGTAGGGCCGGACTTGCACATCAAAACTCCTCACTTATGAGGAGCCATGGATGACAAACTTGTGGTTTTCTGCAGAACACTGTAGCGCAAGCAACATCAAACAGCATGCCTCAGAAAGTGTAACAGCATCTCTTTCACCTGGCAATTCTCAGTTAAGATGCTACCTCTGTTACAAATTTGAGTACATCTCAGAGATAAAGAATTTAAAAAGGAAAGAAACTTCAAGTGCCATAACACCCATTCTGGGAAAAACACTGATTGCGGTTTCAAAGGACTCTCTCAAGGAGAGCTTTTCAATCCCCACTGGAGCTTTGAGATAAACACTGGAACAGATGATTGTTCCATTGAAGAACTTACTATTTTCAATGACAATTCCCTCTACCCTGTATCTTTACAGAGTCATCAAATTGCAGAGATCTACAGCACAGAAAAGAGGTCCTTTAGCCTATCATGTCCGTGTCAGTCAAAAACAACCACCTAATTGTTCTCATCCCATTTTCCAGCAATACAGCAATCTTGCTCTGCTTGTTTGCATACTAGTGTGCATGGAAATGTCACAGAATTCAAGGTGGAATTTAGCTTGTGAATAATATTTATACTCTTTATTGAGTGAGTTCACAGTAAAACTCCTTAATTTCAATTACCACAAGGCTTCTGATTTGCTTATCTCTTTGTACTTTTACAATAGTCGAGTACATTTTGAATAAAAAAAACTCCTTTATAAGAACTCAAACTCTGTTATACAAACAGTGCAAGGAAGAAGAACTTGTTCACCCTCCACTCTGTGGACTTGGTTGTAATATCTTCGGAATGCAACCTGGTTATCATTGTTTGGACAGAATAATGGGATATTTAAGTAATGTGATATTGCAAACTTAAACACATTTTTTTGGTGTTTAGTCACCTTTTAACTCTCGCTCTAAATTCTACTACATTTTGTTCATATACATGTATTAAATTGCATTTACTATATTTTCAAATTATCTGGTATTTCTATTTTTCTTCATGTTTCCCATCACAGGGCTGAATGCTTTAATATATCAACCCATTTAATCACTTCACCAGCACATTGTGTTTAATGAAGAACTCTCAGCATGATACTAAGTTCTGACTGATGTGGATTTGCGTTTGAAGTTTGCTTTTCCTTATTCATTTTTAAAGGCTTCATTCATTGAGTCTGTTTCATGTGTGCTCTATTCCCAGTTTGCCACACAGATTTGAAGTTTTATTGATTGCAAAGAGAAGGAGACTCGCACTGCAAACCTAAATATACAGTAACACTATCTCGGAGTCAATTTATTACAGTCAATGTATCTGTTCTATCGATAATGCTGGAAGAGGAAGCTGGAATAATCTTGGAGGCACAGTGGAAAGGAAATGTTAAGAACATCATGAATAATACAGTTTGTTCCACTCTTCATGACACAACTAATATTCCTTTATCACGTAGCATCCAAAGCTATTCTAACCTTCAGTTAAGACATTGCATCGGGGAATGGAAAATAAATTGGCTGAAAGGTAGGAAGCAACACTACTTGTTCGAGAAATAATATTAGGTTGAGGGGATGTAATGAATGGAGTGCCTCAGGGATTATTTTGACACCACTAAAGTTGTTAATTTACATCAATGGCTTATGTTCAGTAACTCAGTGAAAAGTGGTCAGATTTGGAAACTATACAATGTTTGCAGAATCTGAACAACAGGCAACAATGGATCTACAAAATGAACTGAATAAATATGGACACAATGGCAGAGGAAATTCTATCTGGCCAAGGGTAAAGTATTTCAGGCAGAGGGAGCAATGCACCTACCTCCTGAATTGGCTGACATAATTCTGTCTGTAAGTTGATTAAGATCCTGGCTCATTTGTTGATTTAACCTTTAAACAGATTGAATCATTGTCGAGCCACAATCAAGGAAGAATCTCGCACATGGAACTGTACAGCCAAAGGAGTACAGAATTTGGTAGGGAAAGTTGTCATTTTGCAGTGGTGTTATTTGGCTTCAGATTTGATTTGATTTATTATTGTCATATGTACCTAGGTACAGTGAAAAGCTTTGTTTTGTGTGCAGTACAAGCAGAACACACCATACAAAGAGCATAAGGGTAATAGAACACATATGAAGAATACAGTGTTACGAAACTTAGTATTAAAAGAGTAAAACAGCTGAAAGATGTATAAAAATAAGATCTGCTGCAGAGAGCTTGCAAAGACTCTCCATGCTTAGGCCCCAGCTTGGTGACATGTACCAGGCAGTCTAATCTCAGTTGCCATGACTTAAGGGAAGCATTCAACAATGCTCACAGACAGGACAGCTCAAGTTTAGGTTCTCAATTATAATGGACTGAACTGTGAGAAAAGTTGGAGAAATTAGAAAAGATGTGATGGGGAAAAGACCAGAGAACAAATGAAAGGTAAACACTGAATGGTACTTCAAAGAAAGCAAAGGTATCAGGACAGGAGGACACATACACACTGGTGAATGGTCTGTGCAGTGTCCTTCACACAAGAGCCATCAAAGAATTGAAATATTTCTTGGGAGCAATATGAGGTGGTGGGTCAATTTTAATCCCCCTAAAATGCATACGTTTGGGATGGGTGCAAAGTTTAAAGATTTTAGGCCCAACTCCAATGTGGGCAAATCTGGTGTAATGGAGGTTGAGGCAAGGGCTGGCCAAACAACTCACTCCAAAGAGGCAGGTTCTGCAGTCAGGTATAATTATACAGCTGAAAGACTAACACTTAGCCTGTTTCACAAAGTTTTCCATGAGTCACGTAGGATTCTCAGTCCTTGTGAAAGACATCAGTAACTATGGGAAGAAGTTCAGTGCCTCTATTGTCCTGCTTGTGAGCTGGAGGAATTGGAGTGCTTTCCCCTGTAACTAAATCTCTTTCACTGCAGATTGACGACTCTATGTGTTCTTCCCATGGCAAGTCAGAGACTACTCTCTCTCCTTTGATTATTGCCAATACTGCAGCGTTCCTGCCTGTGTTTTGCTTTGTTTCACCATTCCTGACTGTGCCTTCAACCACCCAGGGTCCACTCTCTGGAATTTGTTTTATAAATCCCTCCACCTCTCCAGTGCCTTTTTCTCTTTGCAGACTTCCTTCAGTGATCATGGTATGGGTCACCTTTTCTCATCTCTCTTTCTTTAGCCTGACACCCATTTTATTAACATTAGGATGGTCACCTATATTAAAGTTGCTGTTTAGTATCAGTTGCTCCTTTCATTCCTTAAGGGTGGATTATATGAATATAGGAACAGGGGTAGGACATTCAGTCTCAAGAGCCAGTTCCACCATTCAATGAGATCATGGATATCGAGCTTTGGCCCATATACCTTAATACCTTTCTTAATGAAAAATATCTATCTCAGATTTCAAATTAACAACTGATCCACATCCACTGCTGTTTGTGGAAGAAGTTTCTGGTAATCTAGTACACTTTGCGTGTGGAAGAGTTTCCTAACATCTCTCCTGTATGGGCTGGCCTTAATTCTCAGCCTATGAATCTCCCCCAACCAGTGGAAATAGTTTACCTACCCTGTCTTCTCCTGTTAATATCTTAAAAGACTTTGATCAGATCACCTTTTAAATTCTGAAAAGAACAGGCCTAATTTGTATAATCGCTCCTCATAATCATAGAATCCCTACAGTGTGGGAGCAGGCTATTTGAGTCCACTCCAACTTCTGAAAAGCATCCCACTTAGATCCAAGCCCCTATCCTATCTCTGTAACCCCGCATTTCACTCGCATGGCAAATCCACCTAACCTGCACAGCTTTGGACTATGAGAGGTAACTGGAGGAAACCCATGCAGACACAAGGAGACTGTGTAAACTCCACACAGTTGTCTGACAGTGGAATCAAACCTGGGTCCCTGGCGCTATGAGGCAACAGTGCTAACCACTGAGCCACCGTGCCACACCTGAAGTCCAGGTATCATTTTTGTAAACCTATGTTGTACTCCCTAAAGATCGATATCTTTCCTAAGGTGTGGTGCCCAGATTGGCTCACAATACTCCAAGTGGGGTCTGACCAAAGTTTTGTACAGCTGCAGCATAACCTCTGCATCCTTACACTCTGGTCCTTGACACGAAAAAGCCAGGATTAATTTATAAACTGCATGGCTCTCCTCATCCATATAGATCTTGAGCTAGGGCTTGATACAACCATGGATCTGCATCAAATTAGGAGTATTTAGGTATTTCGGACATGTAACAACTAGCATTTGGACTGATGCTAGTTAAAGATAGAAACAGAAACTTTCAGCTGGCAGACAAAACCTACAATTTCTTCAAGGGCTCTCTCAATCAGTCACCATTTACGCAGTGGATATCAGGTGTAATCACCAGAGCTGATCAGTGAGCCTCTGAGGAAAGCTTGAACAGTTCTTTCTCCTCATTGGTCTGGGTTTGACACAAAGAAAATAGGTGGAAGCTTTATGCTAAATATTTGCCGCATTACAATTGTGACTGCACTATGAAAGTACTTCATCGGCTGCAAAGCATTTAAAGACATCTAAAGGTGCTAAATAAAAGCAAAACCTTTCTTTCATTCCTTCTCCTTTGAAATACAGATCAAGCTTTCAAGAATACTTAAAATAGTTCAGAATAAATTAATTCAAATGATAAAGAAAAGAAAAGGCTAGTTAGTAGCCAACTCAAATTAGCTACTTCAGAACGTGCATTATTAGTTGGAGCTGGTTGTTGCAACACAGCCAGCTCCAACTAATATCATGAGTGCAGATTGTATTTGAATTGCACTAGCTTCCAAATAATTGTTGCAGTAAACTGCTTTATTTCAAACAAGGTGTACCACCTGATATTCTGCATGCTGGGAAACATGACTACAACAAAACTAGCCAGCTGTGGCTCATGTACAAAAAAAAGATATGATGATGCACCTCCCAATTTCTACTTACCCTTAATGCCATTATTATTTTCCAGAGATTTGAGTTTGTTAGAACTCTTAAGTGGTTGACTATTTTTAAAGAAATGGAGCCCTTCTTCAGAATATCTCAAATGAGACAATTTAACATGCGACCGTATCGAACAGTTGACATTCCTAAAAGTTTGCTTTATATGAAAAGTTGGGTGTATTTCAATGCCTCTGATTTAATTTGTCCAATACAAGTACAAGTATCAGATTGCCTGTTCATTAAAATGCATATCTTAGAATGCCTTAAAGGCTCAAAAGACTTCCTAGTATCTGAGGTGTGTGTGTGTGTGTAATAGAGAAGAGAGAACAGGGTTCCAGCTTTTGATGCCTGTGTCAAGCTAATCTAACTGATTTTTAACTGGGTTAGTGGAACAGATATTATACTGGGCTTCACTATACAGTAATATCTTTGCGATTGAGCTGAAGTGCTAGAAAAAATTACGTAGATAAGGTTGAGGCTTAAGCTGTCTGTCAGTGTTAATTAAGAGAATAATAATGGTCATTTGGTTCAAGTATAAGTTGGTGACCAGTATCTATGAAAATTGAAGATATTTTGTGGAATTGAGGAAGTTTTTTTATGTTATCACATGAAATAATGCACTAATATGCTGCTACTCAGGAATTTGATTCTCACCTCCTAACACATTAATACAGCAACATGTTGAAATGGTTTCACTGTGTTTTTCCAACATCCTTTATTCACCTTAGCTGTGAAATTGTGTTTGAAATGTACATGGCTCAACTCAATGATTTATTTTAATTGCATCTGTTTAACATGCATGAAGGCTCCAAAGGATATCAAACATTACTCCAAAGAATCAGCGGTTTGCAGAAAAGCTGCATAAATGTTTCATTTCATTGGTGTCAACTTGCATTTCAGGCACGATCAGCTGCAACAGTTGAATATCTGTGTGCTTACCTCCTTCGTTGTCCTTGCTATCAGAGCATGCAGTCTCCATGGCAACATCACACCCAGCACCTCTCCACCCCATCTGGCAAACACAGTGCCAGCCATTTTGGTCAAGGGTACACCTTCCATTACTATTGCAAAGGCCAGGACAACCCTCTGAGAAAAGAATACAGAGGATAATACTAAACACAATGCTCTAATGCTTTGTTATACAAATAAACACTAAAGGAAGATCACTAGCTACAAGCCTTTTATTGAAGCACAGAGACCATAATTTCACATGGATAAACTGTACCCTCCTGTAGTTAAAAACAGCGAATGTATATCACTCTTTGAAAGACACAAATACCTTGTAGCTCTTTAGAGCAGCAAAGTCATTTGCTCAATGGTAATTGCTGTATTAGATCCAAATGTGTAATCTATGCATCTCTCGTTGGTTGGTGGAGTACAGTGAAGATACATCTTAATTATGCTACAAATGGGGACTTATAAGGAATTTCAAATTATCTTGTAATTCTTATGAATAATATGGTCAACAAGGAAACCGAAAATATGAATCTGGTGTGCTCCAGTAATGGTGGCAATAGAGAAACTGCACAGAAAATAATGGAAAGAAGAGCAAATTAGACAAACAACGGTCTTTTACAATTATGACCATAATAAAGTGAAATTCTAAGCTAAGTCCCGAAAAATTCAGCTGAAGAGATCCACTGAATGGAAGTTCATTGTGATTTCCTCGTAACAGTGACCACAACTTAGCTGATTAAGTTTTCGACTGTTTTTCTAGCGAAATGATGGTGGGGAAGCAGGTCCAAAGTAGACAAGCAGGAGACTGAAAGAACACAGCAAGCCAGACAGCATCAAGAGGTGAAGAGATCAATGTTTCAGGTATAACCCTTCTTCAGAAGAGTCTAAGCAAACTTTGCACCAGGGTTTCTCTGGGCTAGACTGTGTGCAACTGTGTAATATGGTACTCTTCTACCTTCCAAAATTGGATTCATATTCAGTTAAAGAAAGGAGTCAAAGATTCCATCACTCTGTTGTTTCTTAAGAAAGATAAGTGAATTGTGGTTCTATCCATTACCCAGTGGACCAATTCACCATCAAGAGATGACCAACATTCACCATAAACTGATAGTTCTGAGGCATTCCCAATGTCGGCAGTTAACTGCGGGACTGACTGTTGGATCTCTGAAATACAGCGAATTCTGGCTGCAGATGAAGACTGGGAAGACCCTCAGTTCTCTTACTGTTCTGAACACGGAGTCTCTAACTGTCTACTGAACATTAGAGCACTTTTGCATCTTAAAACTTGATTGCTCTGACTTTAACTGCCAAATTTTGAAAAGGCAATATTTCACCTTTCACAACCTTTATAGGGTGGCATGGTGGCTCAGTGGTTAGCACTGATACCTCACAGTACCAGTGGCCCAGGTTCAATTCCTGCCTTGGGCGATTGTCTGTGTGGATTTCCTCTGGGTGCTCTGGTTTCTTCCCACAATCCAAAGAGATGTGCGGGTCAGGTGAATTGGCCATGCTAAATTGCCCATCATGTTAGATGCATTAGTCAGGGGTAAGTATATGGCAGGGCAATGGGTTTGAGTGGGTTACTCTTTAGAGGCTCAGTGTGGACTTGTTGGGCCAAAGGGCCTGTTTCCGCACTGTAGGGAGTCTAATTTAAACCGATTACAAATATTAGAACAGAAATCAAAGAAATGAACACTGGCTCCAACAGAAAGATTCCCTTGAGAATGAGTTATTTTGAGTAAAAACCATATCTGAGGACATCTGGGAAGATAAAAGAAGTGGGAAATGTGAACGCTGTTTCATGCAATTCCCAATTCTCTATTTAGTTTTGAGGAGGGGTCACTGAGCTCAAAACGTTACCTCTGATTTCTCTTCACAAATGTTGCCAAGACCTGTTGAGCCTTTCCAACCAATTGTTTTACAGAGGTACTGGGAGGAGGTCCTCAGTGTCAGGGACCTTCAACTGGGGAGATGGCAGAGGGTGGGGCAGCAGGGAGTTTGGTTATTCAATACAAAGAGAAAACAACCAAAAACAACAAATGGTTGGTCAGTGACTTTGACAGCATGTTTAGGTACCTATCTGAAGCTAGGCAAGTGTCAGGGAAGCTGATGGACTAATCTGTTTGCTGCTCTGAGGTTTGTGTGCGGAGTACGTCAATCAGACCTAACCTGAAAGGTTCTTTACCCATTGGAAATAGGCACAGAAGGGGAACGTGCAACTTCAAAATATTGGAATTTTAGCAGTGTCCACTTTTGCTGGAATGTACTGGCATTCCTCACATTCCATTCTGATCATGGAGGAGCAACTGTGCCGTTGCATGTTCCTATAGCAGTGGTATAGGATGCTGAACCTTATTTTCTTTCACTCCACCAACTTTCACTGCTTATTTTCAAAATGCCCTTCCCTCAAGCTGGTCTAAGGCTCCACAGATGCCGCCTGCCCCATCCTGCAAGCTCCTCATTCTCGACATTCTTCGTGGGCGAGGCTAGATAGTTAACTCTGAAGGGCATCTCAATGGAGCCTTAGTCCAATCAAAATCCTCACAGACATGCCTGATCCAGCAAGAGTCACTGGGCAGATCGACCTTGCTTTTTAATGATTATGTGATGATCTAATTGAGGCACTGAGAACTGATTTGGAATTCAATCTGGCTCCATATGTTCTAGATCCACATCAGGTAGGGCTTTATATGCACCAGGTTCCAGCCAATCTCAACTTAAAACTTTAAGATTTGTTTCTGAAAAACAAGTAGATCTCACATGCATTTTCTAAAATGCTTCTTTTCTCTCCATTTTCATCTGTGTTTATTCTCTTGGAGACGACTTCTCAACACAAGAGGGTAGGACAATTTGCTCGTCACACATTACCTAGCCCCCCCCACTCCCCCCCACCTCAGCACACCAATTTGGCATCAGCCGTTTGGAGTCAGTGACCATATCTGTTTCTGTCTCCTGTCTTTATCCTCTCAAACTGCAGACAGTGTCCCTCACTATTGTGGGGCTTTCAAGTTTGTTCTTATTCATGTGAAATTACGGCAACTGAAACAGATGAACAAAGCATAGGTAAAGTATTTGCAGCTATACTTTATTGATAAAAAGAAAAAAAAAACTTTCAGCTTTAAAAATTCACATTCCTTTCAAGGGTGTAAGCAAAGCCCAGGAAACAGTGAGATTGCTGAGCACCTAATTAAGACTGCAGATGGACTGAACAGGACGGGCAAGGTTTTCAACAGAAACAGCAGCTTGGCATGTTGAACAACTTAAGACGGACAGAACGTAATAACCAGAAGAACCACAATGAACATAGACTAAAAGCCTGAACAGAAGAAAAATATAGAACTTAAAATTTTTAAAAAATCACGCTAAATGACGTGCTTGAAGACAGATAGCGGAGAGGGACTGTTCATAACAATCTCCCTAGGGCTTTTGTCTTTACCTTTATATCCTATCTTGTCTGCTATTATGGACAAGGAGGAAAATTGTGGAAACATAATTAAAAATAATGGCATATTCAGAATCCGTATTTATACAAACAGAAGAAAAAGGATGCTTGCAATTACAAAGATGTGAGTGAGTCGAACAAAACTCCTATTGCTAGTCTTAATAATGAAGACAGGTTTGACTGTCGAGGCTAACAGCTTAAATAAGACATGTCTGGAAATGCAGCCGTAGGAACATTTCTACAAACTAAATAACATGTTTCAGAAACTCTGTTAAAACACATAAATATTACCCATGAATGATGAGGCAGCATGATCATTAAACTTATATCAAATTTACCCCAAGCCACTTAACAGTTTCACACAAAGCTACAAACAGTGCTTGACGTTGTTACAAATGACTTCTTTTTCCATAATGAAATCTACTCCTTCAAAATTTTGCATTCTGTGACTCTTTTTTTTCTTACTGCATCAACTATTAATGTGTAACAGGGATGAACTGTTCTCAATTACTTTTGAGCAATTTTGCAGTGCCACAGTAGGTGAGTTAGCATCTGTACCACCAGCAACAATAAGAGAGCAAATGAATCTGAAGCAAATCTATTTCCAGCTAATTGACTTTCAAGATTTTCAGGTACTAATTGCTGTAAAAATATTGCAGACATAACTCAGGTATAAATGCCTCATTAATGCATTAGCTGTCAAAAGCCTGAATAATGAAACCATGATGCAAATATGTAAAGAATTCAGTTACTTATTTACTGTATACACAGAGACAGCATATTAAAATCAGAGGGAAAAAAACATGCAGTACCTTTAACTATCTTATCCAGAAAGTGTGCTTTGGAAATAAAAGATACAGACATTTAAGAATAACTTCACACAGAACTGCTGTATATAACTTAAACTGGAACAGCTCCTGAGGTATACCCTTGACACCTATTGTATACAATGTACAAGATTCTCAGGGCTCAAGTCTAACCTTACAATTAGAGCTCAGGGGTGATGATTTTCACACAGAGGGAAGTGTGGGTCGGTGGGGTTAAGGTGCAGATCACTGCAGGGCTTTCCAAAGTGGAGCCCAGGACCCTAACTGGGATTGAGAGCTGGAATTTTGGGGTTCCGAGCTTGGAGACAGGCATGGTCGCCTTGGAACTTTAATCGAGTGAATGGTGGAATCGTTTCAGAGAATGGTTTACTTCTGTTCTGGTGTTAGGATAGCCATCAGGAGTGAGAATCGTAGCTCAGAGTTGCTGAAGCTTCAGTCAAGATCAGAGGACGGGGAACAGACTGGTTCTATATCTCAATCTTTCAAGCTGATCCTGGTGTCCTTTTCTGGGGTTTGACTGCTCTGTTCAAAAATGACCAAGTGACAGGGGGAGTTTTACAAGTTTAATTCAGGCACCGACGTTTTCACAAATCAGAAGGGAGTAAATGACATGACGGCTGTAAACGGCTTACCAGGTACATCAAAAAATTGCTGTGGAAAGAACTTGGGAGTTGAGAAGAGTCTGTAGAAGATTTTCCTAATTGTCAAGTGTTGGTTGGATCATAAAAATAGCAGAAGGATGGCCTCCGATCAGCAACAGTAGCTAAACACTCAAACACATTTTAAAAAGTAGAAGCAGAGGAACTGCCCTGGTATTATCATCGTAATTACATTCTTAATACAATTCTTCATATAATATGTTTAAGTAACAACACTAATTATCCCTCAATAAGAATTTAATGTGGCGCTTTGGGATCTGCTATTGAATGCCAGATAAATAGAAGCTCTATTTTGTTCGATGCTGCCACACATCCTGATGAATTCAGCACACTGTATGTTATTACTTAGCAACCAGAGAAGGAATCATCCCTAGTTCTTTGTTCCACACATCACCAATAATGAGTCTTACACGTTTGGATATAAAAGTATGTGTTAAACTTACATATGACATTGTTACAAAAAATGTCGAATCTTCTTCTCTTCCCAATGATGGTGGTGAGGGGGTGGGGGGGGAGGGTGTTTTTCATTCATTCACAGGATATTGGTGTCACTGGCAAGACCAGCATTTATTGTCCATCCCTAATTGTCCAGAGGACAGTTAAAGAGTCAACCATCTTGCTGTGGGTCTGGAGTCACATGTAGACTAAAACCAGGTAAGGATGAGAGATTCCTTCCCGAAAGGGCATTAGAAAACCAGATAGGTTTGGCTGACAATCAGCAATGGTTTCATCGCTACTGTTAGAAATTTAATTCCAGAATTTTAAAAAAACATTTAATTCAAACTCTACCATGGCAGGATTTGAACAAGGTCCCCAGAACTTTCCTGGGTGTCTGAATTAACAGTCCAACAATAATACCACTAGGCCATCGTCTCCCTCAGATTTAATTGGGAGGGTGTTGATCCTGGATAAGGCTTATGCAAGCCAAATCTCTGTCTTGCTCATCACTTCCCCTGGCCCTGACAGAAAGGGTGCTCTTCTCTGACTGAATGGTAGCTCTTGGTGGGTTGGAGTTCTGCCTCGAGGGATTCTTGAATTCTGGGGAAGACATGTTGCTGCCTGTCAAGTGCCAAAGTGGTACAAGTTGTGGGGGGCCTCCTGGAAAAGAGGTGACCAGCTGCTTTTGCAAGCCCTCCAGCTGAGACTCCTCCATCGCCTCTGCAAAATAATGTCCAAAGATCCACGAACTCGAAAACAGATTTTATCCAGACTATTTTCTTCAATTGCATGCCCAGAAATGATGGAAACACAAGGTGACAAATTCAACTGGATCTGCTCCACTTCAGAGAGAATCCCAAACTAGGGACCATAAATATGAGTGAATTCACAGTCTCATTTCCCAGAGAACGGTTAGACTGTGGAACTTGTAAAAATGATGTGTAATTGAAGGTCCCAGCTCTGATAAATTGAAGGAGAAGCTTGACAAACAAATAAGGGGAAATGGAATGGAAGGATATCTTCACAGCGTAAGATGAAAAGGCTAGGAAAAAGCTTGTGTGGAATATGGACACAATTTGAAATGGATTCTTTCAGTTTTGTCAATTCTATGTCATACTATGCATTACTATGCAACAAGAAGCATAATAGAACTGTCCACTTGACTCAATCCTCTGCTCTTTCCTACAAAGAAAGTTCCTCCATTGATTTCAGGCCCTGCTGCAACTCTTTACTGAGTCATTAACTTCATCCCTCTCCCGAGCAACTGTCTTAGATGGTTGCTGCCACGCTACTGTATCTGACCATGAGGTGAGATTCTGACCAGCCAAATCCGCAACATCATTAACATTGCTCATTTCCACTTCAGACCAATGCCCAATTTCACCTCCCCACCTCAAACACCCTGAGGCTGAAACTCTCATTCTTGCCTTTGTTACCACCAGACTTTGTCCATCAAGTGCTGGATGGTCTCCCATCTTTTACTCACCAGAAACCTGAAATCATTCAAAACAAGCCCCACCCCCACCAGCATCCCAACTCAGGTCAAGTCCTGTTCAACCATCATCTTTGTGCTCACTGATCTACAATGGCTCTGGCTAAAAACGCCTCAGTTTTAACATTCTCATCCTTATTTCCAAATTTTCTGAATTCTCATCTCTCTACCTCTGTGCTTCACTGCCTCTCTTCTGTCCTTAATATCGTCTTGAAAATCTAAAGCTTTGGCCCATCTTTTGTTGTCAGCTACCCTCTAACTTTATTCCCTTTAATGCCTGTTACAAATTGTGTATCCATAACTGTTTCTAAAGGCATTTGTGTCCTCGCAAAACCTCTCTTTTAAGCAATAGCAAGAAAATTTTCATTTGAGATAGTGTAGGGAACATGACGATTGATCTGTAGCTTATAACGTGGGATACTGATGGTGTTTACGTTAAAAAGTAAAGCACGATTATATTCTGCTCAAACTCTGTAAAAGGTCTAAAATGGCTTTTCGTTTTAATTGTCTTTTGCCCCTGCTTCAAGTAGACTAATTTCTTGCCAACAGCTCCATTTCCCTCATTGACCACTGCCTCAGTGTATGATAGCTTGGCATCCTACTCACTGTCAAGCTGAGCTTTTATCTTCACATCGCCATCCACTGTGACACCTGCCTGTTTCTACAACATCGAATTGCAGATGCTGGAAATCTGAGACAAAAACAGAAATTGCTGGAGAAACTCATCAGGTCTTGCAGAATCTGTGGACAGAAAACAAGAGCTAACGTTCTGAGTCATTTCTGAAGAAGGGTCACTGGATTCGGAATCTTAGCATTGTTTTCTCTCCACAGATGGTGCCAGACCTGTTGAGTTTCTCCAGCTATTTTTCCTGCCTACTTCTACCTTTGTAATGTTACCTGACTGCAGCACTATCTCCATCCATTTACTGCTGAACCCTTTCTCTCAGCACCATGTTTGAAGGTTATGTATGCATGGCACTGTTTGTCCTTTTGCCAGAATTAGTGTCCATCAGATTCAGACTTTGTGGCCCCATGTCTGAGGAAGCAGCTGCTGGAGCAGGGAGAGACCATGTGAACAAAATCGGAGACAGGTTAACACTACAAACAGATAGCAAGTGACTCCTTACCCTTCGTGATAAGCCTACATCCCTTACAACCAAGATCATTGTTTCTTTTTAATATCCTAGATAACGCCTTTGTTCCTTTTTATCCCAATTTTTGATGACCTTCCCCTTAATCTTCTGGTAACATTCCACTGAAAAATAGGATTGAAGCCTTCAGCAGATAAAAGCTCCAGGTAAACATGACAACCTTTTCAGTTAATTGCTTTTTAACCTTGATCTCCAATAGCTCCTCCATCTATTCTGATCAGCAGGTATAACTTTCAGCTGAAGTAACTGTGATGGACACTGAGTCCAAGCCTAAAGTACCAACTCAAGTGCTGAGGTAAAACAAAGTCTTAACAATACATTTCCCTTCTGCAGATGACTTCCTTTGTGAGGGTAATAGATCATTATAATGACATTTTATTTTAGTTCAGCTCAAAAGTTGAGGGAACGCAGCATCGATCACTCCACCGTCAATCTTCCAGCACTGTAACCACTGCTGTAAGAATAAGATACAAAACAACATTATGTCTTGAGTTCAGTTCTTATGATGGAAATGAAGATTTACTGGGGTAAGCCAGCTGAATCAAATTTTAACTCAACCTCATGAACAGATTTTTAATTCCCTTATTATTCAACTGATTTCAGCAATTCAGACTCAGGAGTTAGTCTTAATAAATGCATTGAGTAACCCACTGGACTGAATTACACATTGTGAGTGCTTTCCCTGGAGAATTCCATTATAATTTCAAGGATTTTTTTTGCAGCACTGCAGTTTTGGATATACATACAGATAAGGATACAGCAGATCTAAATTTAAAATTTCACCATGCAGCGCACACAACAGGGTAAACTGTTTGACTTAACTAGTCTGTTGTTATTTATTTGTCACACAAGAAATTGCTGTCATCTGCTCATTTCTTTATCTCTTTGTTATCATTTATTTCAACCAGTGGCCTTTCCTTAATTTGCTCTGAAGATATAGCCATCACTGACCTAAGACAAGTAAATACAGCTTACTGTAAACTGTCCTGGAGAAGCAAGTGGTGAGCTGCCTTCTTGAACTACTGCAGTCCAGTTTGTGAATGTGTATTGTTAGGAAGGGAGTTCCAGGATTTTGACCTAACAATCCAAAGATGTGCAGGTTAGGTGAATTGGTGACACTAAATTGCCCATAGTACTCAGGGATGTGTTGGTTAGGTGCATTAGTTAGGGGTAAATGTAGAGTAGTAGGTGAATGGGTCTGGGTGGGTTACTCATCGGAGGGTCAGTGTGGACTTGCTGGGTCAAATGGTGTGTTTCCACACTGTAGGGATTCTAAGTATTCTAAGTAACAGTGAAGGAACAGTAACATAGTTCCAAATCAAGGCTCACAGGAGGACTCGGTGGTGGTGGTGTTCCTGTGTATTTGCTGCCCCTCTTCTTCCAAGTTATAGAGATTGCAAGTTTGGAGGGCGTGTCTGAAGAAGCCTTGGCAAGCTGCCATCGCACATTTTGCAGGTGGTACACAGTGTCCCTGCAATGGAGGCAGTGAATGCTTAAAGTGTTGGACAGAGTGCCACTTAAACAGGCTGTTTTGGCTTGGATGGTTTTGAAATTGCACTCCTCCAGGTACTGGAGAGTACATTATCACATTCTTGACTTAAGCCTTGTAAATGGTTGATTGGTTTTAAAAATGAGTGAGTTAGATGCTGCAGAACTCTCAGTTTCTGACCTGCTTTTGTAGCCATAGTATTTATATGGCTGCCAAAGGATTACTCCTAAAATATTGTTGGTGGGAATTTCAAAAGTGCCAATATCCTTGAATATCAAGAGTGATGGTTAGATTTTCTCTTGTTGATAGTCATTGCCTGATACTTAAATGATGTGAATGTCACATGCCACTTGTCGCCCAAAGCTGGATAATGTCTAGACCTGGCTTTATCTGGGCGCAGACAGAGTCAGTATCTGAGGAGTCACACATAGTACTGAGCAACACATCCCACTTCTGACCTTACATTGGAATGAAAACCATCATTGCAGCAGCTGAAGCTGGTTGAGCTTGGGACCTGACACTTAAGATTACTGCATTAATGTATTTGGAGATTTGGGGACAGAAAGATGATTGGTCTCCAACAATCATGACCATCTTTCTTTGTGAAAGGGAAGAGTCCAATCAATGTTCAGTCACTTCAATTTTGCCCAGAGCTTCATAGGACCACACTTAGTCAAATGCAGCCTTGATTAGATTAGATTAGATTACTTACAGCATGGAAACAGGCCCTTTGGCCCAACAAGTCCATATCGACCCTCTGAAGAGCAACCCACCCAGATGTCTCAGCCAGTCACTCTCACATCACCTCTGGAGTTCACCTCCTTCATCAATGTGTGGATTAAGGCTAAAATAAGGTCATGAGCTGTGTGACCCTGCAAGAACTCAAACTAAGTGTCGTACAGAGAGTGTTGCTGAGACGACGGAGCTTGATGGCACTGTCAATAACACTGCTCATTGAGAGTAGTCATCGCAGTGTTCACTGGCTAGGTTAGATGAGATCTCCTTTCTGCAGACAGGACACATCAGGTAATATTCTACACTGTTAAATAGATGTCAGTCTTTATTAAGGATGCTGCACTGGTTGCCACATTGACATGGTTTCTATCAGTAACTCCAAAGAAAATCCACGACAAGCGTACATCTCTCCATTGTGTTCCATACCTTCAGAATTTAAAATTCTTCTTCTTTAAGTCATCCTGTTATTGCCACGATAATAAGAGTCCTCATTTTTCAAGTCTTTCTTGGTATTACCTTATTACGTATAGGATTCTCCTCAAGCTCTACTGCACCTTTCTCATTGTTTCAACATTCATCCGAGAGTTTGACATTACAAATTGCACATGCTACTTCAACGGGTTGCTTCAGGAAGATTTATGCACATTCCCCCTTGCAATTTAATTTTCACGTTCTGTCCCTTTTATAAAAAAAACATATTTCAGTAGCTTAAGGCATTGTTCATTTGACTTATCTTGTGAATCTGGAAGCTCAAATTCCTCGTTATTCCACATTACAACTTCCATCTATTCAACGCAAAAGTATTACACTTGCTTAACCAAAAGTACGGCCGCATATTGAGAGATGAAAATTCACTGGACACTTTTGGTCATTTTTTTAGCCACGTTATTAATACCTTGCTGTTTCACTTTTCCTTCAGAATTATTTACAATACCTCCAGGTTTTAGTATCACCTGAAAATATAGGTACCAGTCTCTCTAGCAATATATCCAAAGCTGTCCTGAGCACAGGGAATAGAAGCAGCCTCAGATAAAAGAAAGCCTTGCAGCACTCACAACTATTCCACGAAACCACACTTAACTCTTCATTACTTTTACCTTTCTTCACACCAGATGCAAGTCCAATTTTCTATCTTGCACCTAAGTCTATGTTCCTTAATATTCAACATTAATGCCCTTTCTGCAACTTGCCAAAACCTCTTTGAAAGTCCACACACAACACATCACTATATTTTTTTGTCAGTTACTGCTGAGATGTGGGCCTCTCTGGCTGCGTCAGCATTTATTGGCCATCCTGAGTTGTCCCTGAGAAGGTAGGGATGACCCGCCTTCTTGAACTGTTGCAGTCTATTTGCTGTGGAGACTCCAACATGTCCCCTGTGGAGACTCTGTGGAGACTCCCAATGCTGTTAGGGAGGCAGTTTGAGGGTTTTGACCAATTCTTCAATTCATCATATCTGTCATCACCATCAAATTTGTCAAGCCCTAACATCCTTTCTGAAATCATTCATGGACAATTATCTTTTAGCTTCCTAATTGTGTCTTAAAAGATTCCAGGAATTCACTGATCATGGATATGAAAGAAAGTAAACAAAGATTCCTGGGTTTGCTTCACTTTCTGTTTTTAAAGAATAACTTCTCATCAGCTATTCTCCAGGCCTTTGGTATACGGATTAAAAAGACAATGAAGTATACGGTTTACATTTATATTTACATTTGTTACTCATGTAAAACATGAAGAAATGGCTGCCTACTGCATAAGCCATCAGTTTTCTTTAATAAAAGCAGGCAGATGTCCTGACACCATCTATGAAGAACGAAACAGAGTGAACATTTCAAGTGTAGTGTGGCTCCTCTTCAGAACTGAAGGGGACTAGAAAATGACAATTTTAATATTGCTGACTAATGAGGGGGAGGAGGAGCAAGTAGGACAGAAAGTGAGTGTGCCCCGAGTAAAAGGCAACAGGTGCTAATGGTGGTAGAAGAAAGATATCAATGAAGACCACGTGTTAATAGCAGAAAATAAATCAGTTCTGTTGAGAAAGAACTAAGGCAACAACACTTTTCAGGGGTGGGGAAGAGAGGGTGTAATCAAAATGGAGGGTAGTGTTCACATGCTAAAGTTGTTGAACTCAATGCTGAGTCCTGAAGGCTGGAAAATGCTGAAGTGGAAAACAAGGTGCTGTTCCTTCTGCTTGCATTGTGCATGAAAACACTGCAGCACGACTGGGCCAGAAATGTTACCCTCAGAGCAAGATGGTGTGCTGTAGGAGCAAGCAACTGGAGGCCAGGCTTGCGCTGGCAGTCAGAGCACAGGTGTTCCACACAGCACTCACCCTTTCTGAATTTGATCTCGCAAATACAGAAGAGCCTGCATTGTATGTGGCAAACTAGATTGTACCTACAATAAGTTGCTCCTTCACCTGGAAAGTGTGTTGGCACATGGACAGGAAGGAAGTCAAAAGGCAAGCATTGCAGCTTTTGCGGTTGCATTCAGAGGTGCCTATTTTGTTGGGGGTCAGGGATAGGCTGAGGGGTATTAGGAATTACAAAGATCCTTAAAGATCTTCCTTGTTTCTATTTCCGGCTGTCGTCTGCCTACTAATATCCATATGCCCTCATTTACTTGACTACACATCCTTATTCTCTGCTTGCTGTAAAGATTCCCCCAGTTTCTCTGTTTCCAGCTTCCAAAAGGGTGCAATCGACATGGTTTCCTTTAGTATAACCCAAGATGCCTTGTATTCCCCAACCCACCCAACCCGTCCCGTCAACCTCCCCCTGTGGTTGACAGGGCCCTTGGCTTTGTTTCCGATCCATTTTCTGCTCTCATGCCTTGCTCTCCCTCCAAAAAACAACAATAGGGTTCTCCTTGTCCTCATTTTCTGCCAGCCTTTGCATTCAAGGGATCATCCTCTGCCATTTCAACGACCTCCTCCAGCAGGATGATGCAGCAAAACCAATCTTCCCCTTCCCACCCTGTAAGCATCCCTCAGGGACCATTTTCTCTGTGACACCCCTCTCCCCATCTCATAACACATCCCCACCCACCCAATCAGAGAAGGTGCAACACTTCTCCTTTTACTTTCTCTCTCCTTGCTGTCCAAGGCCCCAAACACACTTCTCATTCTATCATTTGTCTTTTCTTCTGGACAACTTCACAATTTGTTCCATTTGCTTCTCCGCCTGCCTCGTCAACAACATAAAACCCGTTATTTTCCAGCCTAAACCTGGTTGCGTAGAAGAGTCATATTAGATTTCAAATGTTAACTCTTTCTCTCTCCACAGGTGCTGCCAGGCCTGCTGAATTTCTCCAGCAATTTCGACTAAATTATTACAAATTTCCAGCATCCACAGTATTTTATTTAGACTTTAAATTTTTTCATTGATGTTAATGGATTTACCAGGCAACATACAAAGTTTAAAATATGTAAGGCACTACAAAATGAAACTTTTGATATGAGAGTGATTCATTTCAAAGGTCTAATTCTATTCTTGATATTTTTAGTCTTTTTGGTAAAACTGATACTGCCCCAGTACATATGTATTTAATTTCCATTTCTGCTCTGCTTTACCAACTTACTTCAAAGTAATAATAACTAGTGTATCTATCTACACCATTTATTAATAATACTAGATGTACTGCTTTGGGACTGTCTCATCTGAAAACTGTCATTTTTCCTGTCTGTTTTCTCCATAAAAGTAAATTCACAAAATCCTACTCTATCATCAGAAAGAGACAAATGGTGATGGTTTAACATGAGAGTCACCATGCCTCAAATGAGGAAAGAAGTTTCGAAGGACAATCCTCCATGGCAATCAGAGAATTGAACCCTGTGGCATGCTGTACAGTAAACCAGCCATCCAGCCAACTGAACTAACAAAACCTTAGCACGTTAGCTAACCACCCTTCAGTTCTTGTTAATTTCCAATCAGAAGCAACCGTGTGGGTTTCTGCCTCCTGTACTCTTTCCACCACATGTACATCTATTTTGTGATCTGAAGACTTGCAATGAATAAAATATAAATGATATTCCTTTTTGGATTTTTCCCCTCGTGATTTATCAAAGCTTGTTTCCCCTTCAAATATGCACAGATCTGAAAGCCATCCTCGAGTTAATTATCCTCCTGAATGACCAGTAAAGACTCTTCATTAACAATTAACCTCACTTTTACAGCAATCTTTGCAATGAATAGTAACTACTATCATTAATGCTCCATTAAGGAAATAAATAGACGGAACTCATCATCAGGCCCAGATTATTCACTGTCAGATATTAATAGGTATGATGAAACGGTAATAATGTACAAGTGGGTATACATTAACTGTGTTCAGTTCAATCATTGAGCCCTGAATCTGACTAAATTGCTTGAGCACTATTTCTCCATCACTTAATTGTTGTCTTGCACACAACAAATGCAGATACGTTTCTAATAAATGATAATATTTCTATTTTGCACATTGAGGAATTTTAAAATAAAAAATACAAAATAACCTGATGAGGCTACTTTCAAAGTTCACCTCTGCATTTGTGGTCATCTTTTGTATTATGATCATGTTATTAACCACACCAAACCCCCTCAACATACATTAAGAAGGTCGTCTATACCCTAACTTTTCTAATTTTAAAGGTAAGTGGAAGGCATCATATTCTGGATGGAATTCAATTGGTCAAATTACCAATCAACATCACCTCAGTTTACTTATGAACGTCATCTCATCTGATTATTTTCATTAATGTCTCAAAGACAGTTTTGACTTGCTGCGTAAAGCTTACGAGATTATTTTCCTTCATTTAACAGTGACACTCAAAACTAACTGCTGAACTGGTGCTGTATATGATAGATGCTACAAAACTGCAAAATGTAATAGATTTTGCAATGAAAATTACTGTAATGTGTAGGAAGTGTGGACAATGAATAATAATGGGGTTGTGAATCTATGGAATTCCCTGCCTAGTGAAGTAGTTCAGCTTCCTCATTGAAAGTTTTTATATTAAGATACTTTTTTGAACAATAAAGGAATTAAGGATTATAATGAGAGGGCGGGTAAGTGGAGCTGAGGCCCCAAAAAGATCAGCCATGACCTTATTGAATAGCGGAGCAGACCCGCAGGTTCAGACGGCCTACTCCTGCTCCTGTTTCTCATGTACATAATGGAAACTGTAATGTGACAAACACTGAAAGATCCTCCATAATATAAACCACGGAAATCTGTAGCAGATTCTATACCATGAGAAATATTATATTGGGAAATATACTCGTCTGAAAAGACCTGACCTCATTTGATCTTGGAAGCTAAGCAGACACAGGTCAGGTTAATGAGTCGGTTATAGGTCGTGGCTAAAGGGATCAAAGATATGGGGGAGAAGTGGGAACAGGTTATTAAATTGGATGATCAGCCATGATCATAAAAAATGGTGCAGCAGACCCAAAGGGTCGAATGGCCTCCTCCTGCTCCAAAATTTTATGTTTCTATTACAGTGTGTAATATGAGCACAATGGCATGTTTGGGAATATTCTAACAGATACCAGCCTGAGCAGTATGTTTGGCAGAAGAATGATGCTTTCCTGTGTCCGACATTTTGACAATTTGAATTCAGTTCTTAAAAGCTTAAAACTTAAAAATATGTGCTTGCATCATTAAAGAGTGATTCTGGATCTATTGTGTACAAAACACAACTGGTTCACTGAAGTCCTCTAGAGAAGGAACCCTGTCTGGCCTGTACCTACTTGGTTTTTAACAGGTTCTGATCAGCCCCAGCAAGGGTTGTCAATAAATGCTGACCTTGTTAAAATCCCCACCTCCTAAGAAAAAACATTCTTATGATGTAAGCATTGCTAGCTGGCTATTGAGAAGCTGCTAGCGAGTGCCTTCTTCAACCACTATAGTCAATTGGTTGCGGTACCACTACAGTGCAGTTAGGTAAGGGATTCAAGGATTTTGACCCTGGGGTCAAAGGAACAGTGGTTTACTTCCAAGTCAGGATGGTAAGTGACTTAGTGGTGAAAAGTGCTGTATTTGTTTTCAACTCTTCCACTGGATGGGAGCATCACTGATAATGAGACAATGGACATGTGCAATAATGATGTAAAGTGATAATATGTAAAAAGTGAAATATTAAGGAGAATTTAATGCATGTAATACATTTTGTAATATGCCAAAGTACTGCAAGGCTAATATTAATACAGATGGATGACTTTTTCATATTATTATGCAAAATGTTTTCCTCAAATGTTGTACATTAGGCCGACACGAGAAAAGATTGAGGTTAGGTATTGAAAATCTAAATGGAAAAAAACTATAAAGAGCACGTGGAAAACAATCAGAACAACCGTTTGTTTGAAAGTTCTGTAGGAAATGATCATCAATACCTTCATAATTGGGGCATTGGTTGGTACTTCTGGACGATGGTAATTAATTGACAAATCAAAACTTTTAGGGAAGGCAGCTCAGTTCAACAGCTTTGAATAACTTGTGAAAAGTCAACTTCAACTTGAGCACAGTATTCCAGAGGGGAACAGAGACATCACGCTCACCAATGGAGCAAGTTGTCAATTCTGTGAACAGTGCAGCTGGATCTACAATGGTGGAGCGTTGAGAGTCAGCTCTGTTTGCTTCAATGAAAGCTCAGCTGGCTGTCATCTTTACTCTTGGCTCCAAGATCTCCTCTGACTTTCAAGCTGCAATTATAAAAATGGCCTCCCAAACAACTAGAAAGATTTAGAGCAAGGAGGGAGGCCTTCAGGCACAATGCATCTACCCCAGTATTAACTTGACTGCTGTCACTCTCAAATTCCTTTTGATTGCTCTTTCCATTTTCTTTTTGTGTACTCCTTTGTTTAATAATGATCCAATTCTCTTCTTAATGATTGTTAAGTCCATGCAAGACACTGCATAGTACTAAAATCTCTTGAGAAAAAGAACATGCCTCTGATTTTCTCCAATTTTCCAAGTAAACAATTCAGCGCTTAGCTAATATTCACCAACTGATGGAACCAATATTTGACCACTTGGTCTCTCAATATCTTCCATAATTTTCAAAGCATTTATCAAATTATTTTCTGCAATGAAATATTTTCAATATTATATGACTGTCATGCATTTGAAAAGTTCTAACATCCCAAGTAATGAAGTGCACAGAACTGCAATACTCCAACTGTGGCTGAAACAAGTTATGTCTGAATTTAAAATCCTTTGCTTTCATTTAACTTAATGCTTCTTTGTACATAATTGCAAATCCCTTTCATAATATCATTTTTACAGGTGGGGAAGACTATTTGTCCCTCTTTATTTCATTCATCATGAATAACCCTACATTGCTCCTGTCCCCTTGGCCATTGCAGCATCTAATTGTTCTTGAATAATTTCAGAGCTTTTACTCCATCGTGGCCTTTCCTTAGAGGATCTGCTGCTGAAATCTTTATCCATTTTTCTGTCACTACTGATTACTCTAATGCCCTCTTGATTGGCTTCTCACTCTCTACCATCCATAATCTGCCCCTCATTCAAACTTCTGTTCATTGTACTCAGTGATGCTCATCCATCAACTTCTGTTAGTTGACCTACTCCCTAAATCTAAAAAATTTCCAACTTCAAATTCTCATCCTTATTTTCTTGTGAATGCCCTCTCCTTTGATCCACCACTGGAGGTTACATTTTCCTGTGTCTAAACCCATCTCTCATCATGCTGTCTTCAAAAGTAGCTTCCAAACTCACAACCCTTACCAATCCAGAAGAACAAAGGGCAGCAGATGCATGGAAGCATCATGACTTGCAGATTCCATTCCAAGCCACACACCATCCTGACTTGGAAGTATATCATCATTCCTTCACTCGGTCTAAAAGCTGAAGTTCACTTTCTAACAGCACTGTGCAAGTCCCAAAGGACTTCAGAAATTGAAGAAGACAGCTCACCTTCTCAATAAATGCTGGTTTAACTAGCGATGTCCACATCTGATAATCCCGCTATCTCTCCACATTTCTCTTCTCCTTCAAGACCTACCTTAAATCGGAACTCTTTGAATAAATATTTTTGTCAATCCTCTTTTGGCCTCCATGTATTTGATTGAGCTTATGAAGCATGCACCATTTTTTTTTGCTGTCAAAAATGAGACAGAGAGGAGCACATATTTGACTTTCAGGTGGAAGTTTAGAGGTGCCTGTTCAGTGCTAACTTTTCACTGTTCCAGATCATCAACTTGTCCTAATATGTCAGCAAAGAAACAGGAAAATCTACCTCCAGAAATTTTACTCTTCACCACTTTGACAAGTTGTTTGGGAAAACAAAAGGATATAGAAAGTTCATTTGTCTTTCACTGTCAAACAGGGTGAGAATAATGCAAAATCTTATAAGTGTCTGAGTGGAGACAGCCGCTGTCAGTACAGATGCCCCTTACAGGGAAAATGTTTTCCTTTCAGTAAGTTGGCTTGGCTCAGCCCTGCCACATCTAAGACCAATTTGTGTGGACTGGCGTCAACAGTGTTTCTATTCTCATTTGCGACTGGCTTGAAGGCAATTTCAGAGGAATTTCTTCTAAATTGTTTATTCAATGCGACTCCAAGGATGTCTTCCTTAAAAGTTTCCTACACAGATACTCAAACTTGTGTTGACTTACAAATCCCTCCCTGATGGCCATAATAAATCCACAATCCACATTAGAAAGATATATCCAGGGCAGTTCCGTCACTGTCATCACGTAACTATTTTGTTCAAGCCAAAGTGCTTTTCAGAGGGACAAGTGTAATGAGGCAGAGACTAGCTCAAACTAATAAGCGCCTCCAGGGATGGGTGGGTTGTGGACAAGACATAAATTGCAGCAAATGCTGCTACTTGCTTAGTTTTCAGTGAACAGAAGAAAATGAGAAGTTTAAACATTGTTAAACTCTTGCTTCCATAAGCCATTGGGGAATTAAATTTTTAAAAAATCCTGACAATGCTGACATTTCATGACAGTTATGGGATTGGTACTTAACCACCACTTTTACATGCACATCTCCAAATGTGGATCTAAGTATTAATTCCTGTCATGACCGCATATATCTGAAGACTAACAATTAATTGGAGGTTGTATCTCACAGTGTGAGTAAAAAGCTCCAGGCAGACAATACAAACAGATGTTATCATCGATTTTGTTTGATGCTTAAAAACCTTCCTTTTAAAGCAACATCAACAGGCTAGAACTTTAATGTAAAAAAATTAATGTAGGTTGACCAACTCACACAGAAAAATTAGCCTAAGGTTAAGTCGACAGTCAGACAAGAATTTTATGCCACAACTGGAGAATGGTTCCATTTCAGTGCAATTAATTAGGTCAACTTATTGGAATATAATGAAGAACATTAAAAATTACTCGATCCTTGCTGCTGCACCACTGAAACACACACTCCATTCAAAATCAGTAAAGGGAAAAAAAGTACAAATAAACAGTAGCAGCATTGTCTGCAACTACTGCTGATGTCTGTTTCTCGCATGATTTCAAGAACACGCCCCTACATTTACACATGAGAAAAAACATGATATATTCATCCAGAAAAAAATACAAGTCAGCTGTTTTGCATCTCCATTTGGAGACGTGCTGTTCACAAAGGCAGGGATTTCATAACTATTTACACAAAGCACTGACTTGGGGGGGGTCATGATTTGCAGCAAGACCTTTTGAGATTCATACCTTGAAGGAGAAACCATCAGAATGTACTGGTTTGATTTGCCTTGGGGACTACAGCATGGCATTCAGGAACAGCCTCTGTATTCATTTCCAACTATTACTGTTTTGTTCCCTTCGCACAGCAACAAAGTGTAATTTCTTTCAACCTCTGTCATAAATTGGATTGACAAGAGACTGACAATTTGGGTCAGCCTTCTTCCCATGGTAGCTGTGGAGAAGAAGTATCAGCTCTCAGTGGGCCTAGACCACTCCCTGGCAGTGGTTTCATTGTACATTGTCCAAGTGTTCTTACTGAGGTCATTGCTCAGCTATATCTTCTGAATTGGACAAACCCAAATGCAGATCAGGTGATTGTTTTGCTGAACAAGCCATTCCAAAGCCACGTGTTTCTTAAAAGTATCATATCAGACATTTTTGAGAACAGGATATTCATTGTTAATGGTCATTTCATTAATTAGTATATATTTTTAAAAATTCTCCATGTAGCATGAAGTGAGCTTGCCAATATTTTACATTATCCTGACTGCTTAACTGTTCTTATGTTAAGGTCTGTTACTATAATGCTATATCTCTGTCCTCTCTGCACTCACACTGTTCCACTGAATTTTTGAAGCTCAACAAAACCTAAAGGAACAACATCTCATCTTTTGGATAGGAGCTTTACATCTTTCAGGACTCAACATTGAGCCCAGTAGTTTCTGATCATCTCTGTCTGCGTTTTCTGACAGCAGGTACTAATAACGAATCTACTGTTCATTAGATCGCGCTCTCACAGACCGTTGTCTTTTATTCTTTCCTTTCCCTGCACTTGCTTAAAATCTGTTCCATCTGTAATGTTTCCCAGTTCTAACAATAGACCACTGAGCTGCAATGTTAACCTGATTCATGACTTGGCCTATGAAGTATTTCCAACATTTTGTATTATTGGGCAACGTAAAGTCCTGCGAATGTAGAATGTCTAAAGGCAAAATTGTACTGCAGCTGACTTCCAGGGTTTGAGTAAAGGATTTATGAGGATACAGTCATGGAGTTATAGAGATGTACATTATGGAAACAGACCCTTCGGTCCAACTTCCACGCCAACCAGATATCCCAACCCAATCTATTTGAGGTATTTTGAGGTATTTTTAGAACGTAGCTGAGCAGTTGATAATGGAACCATCATGCTAGGTACCAGTTTGACTTTTAATTCAAAATGTCTCTGATGGATCTATCCAAAAAAGGAATGAACGATATTTTGGAGGAGTACTATTTGGAGAAGTACGGGCTGCTGGTTAAATTCAGATGAATGGTATTCAAAACATAATGGCTGTCTTTTGCCGTTGTTATTCAACCAAATGTCAGACAACTATCAATTCTGACAAGCATTGTTTTAAGGCAAAATATTCATTATCGGTGCTGTATGTTTTAAACGTCCTTCATTGAATGTTGTGGCCATGAAACTATTTTATATCATTTATAATTGCTTAACTGTTACTCCTCTATCATTCGTGTTGATTTAATGTAACAAAGCTGCTGTATCTCTATTAGCACAGTAAGCCTGCCCAATGAGTTAGTCAGGCTTATGGACTTGACTCTGATCTCAGTTGATTACTGACAGAGGAGCTACAATAGACTTCAGCACCTCTGGCTTCAGGAAACAAAAATGGTCTCAGCTTCCCCCCGTGTTCAGCAGTCTGCAGTAACCCCTGCCAGAATTCAAAACAAAATCTTTCTAAACAACCTGTTCAGGGATGTTATGATACACCGCTAGAGTAGGTGAGACTTGAACCCAGCCCTCCTGGTCCAGAGATAAGGACACTACTAATGCACCACTAGAGAGCCCCTAAACCCCCACTGGAAATGTGCATGGGTGGATTTGAGCCACTGTTTGCTAAACAGCCAAGAACAAATGAATGACAATCTCTTAAATGGCCTATCAGTAATCAATTGATCAAGCATGGACCTATACAGAAGGCAGTCAATGCATTCAGAAGGTAAGGGTTGGACCAGGGAAAAAATTCTGATGAAAATTGCCTGCTTTTCCATCACTTCACAATATGCGTAGCAGATCGCCTAACATCAGGATGAGCTTAACAGCTATCCTGTGGAAAATTAACCAGCAAGGTAAGAGACCTCCAGCATATATTTGAATAAAGGCACAAACACAGAAAATGCTGGAGAAACTCAGCAAGTGTGGCAGCATCTGTGGAGAGAAAATAGAGTTAATGTTTTGAGCCTGATATCTCAAGAAAACTCTTTAGATTTTGAGAAGATTCATACTAGACTGGAAAGAATACCTGTTTTCTCTCCACAGATCCTGCCAGACCTGCTGAATTTCACCAGCAAACTTCTATTTGTGTTACAGACTTCCTGCATCCACAGCTTGCTGTTTTATATTAATATTCTCCTCACTTCATCTCTTCTCAATATAGGAATTTCCAGGAATTTGAATCATCCATTTTCTTTCTCACATGCCAATTCCAGTGAAGTGACCATCTCCAATTGTTATATATTACTGACAGCAGCACCATAGGGTCCTAACTCTGACCCAAGCTCTAGTTAATTTATTACCTGATCCGAAGACAATTAATATGCATAACCTGGATGAGGAAGAGAGAATCTCGGTATCTCTGTTCAACCACCTTAACCAGGTCAATGTACTGGCAATGTGAATATGGTGGAGACAAAACCAAGCTCTGATTTGTATGTTTCATAATCTGAATTCAACAAGTTGCTGTCACAGCACCCATTTTAACAATGTCTGGTTTGGCTGGGGCATTAATGAACTCCAGCGTCTGTGAATTGATACCAACAACAACTTGCATTTGTGTACCATCATTGACAGAGTGAAATGTACCAAGGTGCTTTGCAGGATTGTTACCAAACATTTTAAAAATTAAATTTAACCAGACAATCAAAATTTCAGTCAAAAAGATAAGGGATATTCAAGGAGTTGGTGGAGCGCTGAAACCTTAGAGAACTGGAGAAGGATACAAGTCTTCTGGAGGCGGTGCTGGAGAACTTATGGAAGTTCTTGAAAGCGACAACCAGAATTTCAAAACCAAGTCACTGCTTAACCAGGAGGCAAACCAATCTAGAGGGCAAGTCACGGTGGGAAATAAATGCAGGCCTACCCGGTGACTCTCACAGTCCATCAATGAGTGAAAAAGAAAGAAAAAAAAATGCATGTTCAACAGAGTGATGTGTGAATTGGACTGATACAAGCTGGAGGATGGGCTGCCGAGATTTAGATGAGCTGGAATTTATAGAGGGTGAAAGATGTGAGGTTGCACAACATGGAGCGAACACTTGCAGCAAACAGGGGGTGGCAAAGATAAAATAAAATGTTTCTCTGCAATGTGAAGGTATTATCATTAGAAAATAGGTGAGGAGGTTATGTGGTACACTCAACTTGCAACATGTTGTGCTGGGGGGTGCAATTCATTGAAAGTCATTGAGCAGTTGGAGACAGATGGTTGGGGCAGAGGCAGTAGGACAGAGAAAATTATTTCAAAGCCCTTGAGGACTGACTCAAAATGTAAAAATGGAGAATGCAAAAGGGCATTTGGATGTTGAATGCAATTCATCTTTATCCCTCAATAATTAAATATACTGAGTTATTGAGAGGTGCAAGTGTGTAAAAACCTCATGTTTTTATTTTACTTTATCTTTGATTGAGGACTGAACTGTGAAAAGAACTATTTTATGACAAAGGACAGAGAAAGGAACTGCTGGAGTATTAAAAAGCAAGTTACTGAAACTCATTGCAAATTGTGGTCACACTGGTGCTTTGCAAATAGTGGGTGGATGGTGTGACGAGACAATACGGCATTCGGTAGGAAGTGAGATTCGGCTGGCAACAAACAACTGATTGGTTTGTAAAATTTTGTCCAGTCATAGATGTCAAGGGTCAGCCTGATGACAACTCTCTAATTGGTTCCTGCTTGTGGGTGTGAATGATCCAGAGAGAAACCCTCATACCTCAGGAAGGGAACTGTTGTGTATCTCACAGTAAAATACTGCAAATTAAAGAAAGCCCTTTGTTTTCTTCTATCAGCAAATAATCAGAGACTTTATAATGTGTGAGCCAGTTGCTCTGAGCCTCCTGTGAAGAAGTGACAGAACCTAAAAGAATAGCTCACTAAACTGGAGGACTTGAGAGACAAAATGAACTCCTCCATTCAAAATTGAGGACTGATGCCATTCAACTGTTCTCCCAATACTTTCCCCCTACGTTCAGAACACCAATTTTTTTTTTTGTCTGTCTCTGTCTGTATGTGTGTGTATGGGGTTTTTAGAAGGGATTTAGAGTTTTGACCAAGATTGCATTTGCAGACACCAATGCATGTGTACAACGCACCACTTAAGTTTGTGCATTTAAACTGGCTCAGGCACAGGTTTAAATGTGTTGCTGTTGTGAATGGGTGCAAGTGAGGAATGCCTCTTTTCACATCCTCATTCCCTCTGCATCCTCTCTCTCACTCTCTCCCCACACTTCCCTCACCCTCAGTATCTGTGGTCTCTCTTTCCCATGCTCTCTGTTTCATCTTCTCTCTCCCCCCTCATGCCTCCTTCTCCCCATGTTCCATCTCTCTGTCTTACCATCCACATGGCCTCTCCCCCCACCACATCCTCTATCTCTCTCTCTCCCACAGCACTTTTTCTCCAGGCATTTATGTCCTCCTACTCCCATACCCTACTGCCATGCTGAAATGTCTTTCAGTGTTATGGAGCTTTTCTGCGCAGGTGCAGTGTGGTGTTATCGAAATCCTATGTGTGGACACCGTGGGTCTGGAATTGTGAAAATACATCCTTGGCTGCTGTTGTGACTGTTAGAAGACACTGCCTTTAATTAACTAGTCAAGTTATATGTCAACAGATCATACTTGCTTTTCTGTGGTTTGAATCTTTTTATTTGTTAAGTATAGAAAGCCAATCAGAAAGCCAACAGAAAGCTTTCTGTTAACCTGCGTGTATCAGACAAGGAAACTGGACACTTTGATATAGTTTCTTAGCTTTTGTGACGACTCCAGGAATAGCAGGTCGTGATTTGCAGTGCATATCCCAGTGGGGAGTAACAAAGGGAAGATTTAATCATCTTGATTGAAAAGTCCAATAACAATTTTCTACTGCTCTTTGCGTATGATCTTTCACTTCATTCAGACTCAGAAATGACTGACTTTTGAAGGAGAAAGAAAATTGCAGTGCAAGTTTCTCTGAACCAAACCTTTTCAAAGGTCACTGTGAAAGCTAATCCGATTCAATGTATTTCCACAAAATTGTTCAGGCTGATTTTTTTTTCTGAAATCACTCTGACGTAATCTGCATGTCTTTCTGTTTTCAACACATTTTTGAAGTTTGCTATTTACCTCATTACTTTACAAAATGGCTTACTAGCCGAAAAGTCACTATAAACACTGCTGTGTCAATGGATGCAAACATTAAACACTGAGACAAAAAAGATACAAGATAATAGAGTCATCATTTAGCGAGTTCCAAGAAAGACTGACTACAGGCTTGATGTGCCAAGATTTCAACATATGAAGATTTCTGCCTCTGGCTCAATGCCACACTCCAGACAGGGCTGGCCTTCTGCTCCCTCAGGCAGTCATTACTAACTCAAGGTACACTACAATACTTTCACTGGCACCAATGTTGTGTCTCCTACAATATTCTGCTCTACAATACTCTACATTCCTCTGCTTCCTTCTGTATTCTGGTTAACAAGTGGAACAGACAGCTTGCCAAGGGGTTTGCCTGAATTTGAATATGGCATGGAAATATGTATTTGCAGCTTATTCCTAACATTCATCACTCCTTGACGACAGTATTTTTATTGACATATTGATTTCAAATTTTCAAAACACTAATTTCCCATTATTTTATTTTCTGTTGAGGAATTATGTAGAAATGCCTTCTCAGAGGTTCCAATCATTGTTAAGAAAAAAACAACTTCCACCCAATTCTCTTATCCACGAATCAAATTGGACACAGGTAGCATAAACAGTATGAGTGTTACCACTCAATGTTTCAGATACCGCCTCATGGCCATTTTGAGATGATTTCATTCCATATGCTGTAAAGCAACAACCTACCAATGGTGCAGTGTTCACCATTCCAGCCTTGGTTGCACTCGCATTTGCCATTATTGCAGGTTCCGTGCTCCAAGCAGCGAGGGTGGCACGCTCTCTGGTCACAAGCTGCGCCAGTCCAGCCTTCCTCACATCGACAGGCACCCGCCAGGCAAACGCCATGAGTTCCACACTCCACGGCACAAATCTCTGTGGAGCACAAACAGACCCAGCACAGTGAATATCACCATCAATGCAAAACTCACAGCCGTGAAAGCATGGTCAAGGTACTGAATTCATCTCCTGTCACAGACTCCTCACATTAATAACATACCATTCAAACCTGTATGGGGCCCAACAGAACAGGCATGAGTAAAGAAATACAATGCATTCACATTCTCCCATTAACAACATGCAGATTTTACAGTAAATTAATACTCGTTTTGCCATAAACACAGTGGTTTTTTAAAATAAAACATCAATTATGTGCTTTTATTCAGAGGTTTTGTAAAGACCAGGCATAAACCCACAACATTCCTGATGAAGGGCTTTTGCCCGAAATGTCGATGTTCCTGCTCCAAGAATGCTGTCTGACCTGCTGTGCTTTTCTAGCACCACTCTAATCTTGACTGGACATAAACCCACAACAGATTATTTGGTTATATTCTAAACATCAGCAACTGTTTAAGGCTTTGTCAACCTGCCTAGCATCTGCTACATCTTATCTGAGACTTGACTGAAGTTTATAAAAGCCTGAGGGATCTTCACAAAAGTAGTCATGTGAAGGATGCTTCCTCTTGTGATCGAGTTCAGATCTAGAGGGCTCTGTTTTAAAATAGGAGATGCCCTTTTCAGACAACATGAGTGTAATGTTGATGTTGAAGTTCAGATGGGGAGGCAATGGCCTAGTGGAATTGTCACTGGATTATTAATCCACAGATTCAGGTAATGATTTGGGGACCCAGGTTTTAATACTGCCACAGCAGATGATGGAATTTGAATTCAATTTCTTAAAAATCTGGAATTAAGAGTCTAATGTTGACTGTGAATCCATTGTTAATTGTCAGAAAGGCCATGTGGCTCACCAATGTCCTTTAGGTAAAGAGACTGCCATCCTAATCTGGTCTGGCCTACATGTGACTCCAGACCCACAGCAATGTGATTGACTCTTAACTGGGCAATTAGGGATGGACAATAAATGCTGGTCTAGCTTTCGATGCCCTCATACAATGAAAGAATAAAAAATAGTTAATGTGCAGCACGTTGACAAGTGGTCGAGGAACCTCTGAGTGGCCACACACCTTGGAAGGAATATTCAAGATGAGGATTGTTTATTTCTCTCAGAGGGCTGTGCAATTGCAACTCTGCTCGAAAAGCTGTAGTCTGGATGATTAAATATTTTTAAGGTGGAGGGAGATAGGTTCCTGATACACAAGGGAATCAAGGGTCTTTGGGGCGTAGATGGAACTGTGGAATTCAGAACAGAAACAGGTCAACCATAATCTTATCGAATGTTGGAGCAGGTACGAAGGAGCCAAATGGCCTACCATTGCTTCTGTTTTGAATGTTTGCAAGTGATTTCTGGAGGAGCTGCAGAAAGCTGCAATGTCCGGTACTGTACACATCAGTTTCTGAGCACAGACATGACACCAGTGCTCCGTTGGTATCCTTGAACCCTGATGTGAAGACTGCAGTGAGGCTTCTTTCTGCAGTTGGCAGGAACCTACATGTTCTTCTGAAGATGGGGACAGGAACATTGGAACATGAATGACTGCTCTGTTCCTGACTGGTGGAGAGTGTGGAATTCGATCCTGATGTGTATTTATCAGTGAAAACAGGGGGTTGGACATTATGCGTGTGATGAGAAGTGCGGTGGATTCTCAATTTGCAAAAGAACTTCTCAGCCTCTGTGCAGGCCCCTCACTCTGTATGGTGTTTGAAACTAGCAGACTTGGGGTCCTAGGGCAATGGACATTCAAGTAAACAAATCGAAAGTGTCAAGGTCATTTTAAACTTCCTGGTTGGGATTATCAATTTAGCACTGAAACCAAATCATCTACCCATGCCATCTCCGTCCCCAATCCCCTCCATGCAGGATCCTGCCTTATGCTGGAAAATCTGTGTTATAATATGCAGTTGTTAGGGCACAGTAAAAGTAGAGACAAAAGTCTAACTGAATGATTTAAAAGAACACTTTCAACAAAAACCAGCTGCAGTCTTTCATTACTGCAAACAATGATCAGAAAAATCTATCCAATACAACTGGGATTAGTCACAGCTTCATCAGTTGCTCGCTGCTCTCATGTTGGGGGACCATCTTGTCTGTTCATTGTGCTCCTTTCAATGATTTCTTTATACATGCTCAGCTCTCTTCTGAATCAAGCTTTCAATTAAAGGACCCTGGATGGGCTGATTAACCTCGATGCAGCAAAATATTAACTTGGCTTTGCGAGGAAAAGTTTTTTTAATCGCGTGTCTTGTTTCTCCTGTGAATCAATCTAATCAATTTTTCATTAGCACCAAGGTGTTTATCAGCCTTTAACACACCACCTTCAAGCGCGGCTGTGTCAATCTTCACTACCAACTTATTAATTGAAGTTCATTTAATTGAAGTGAAATTGTGCAACTAATTAATAGCCAGTCTTCTGTGCAAAGATCAAACAATGTTTTGGCAGCATCTATTTCATCATGGAAGACTGGTGTTTCATACAATTGCCATGATGGAGAGGTAGTGGGACTAATCTGTGCTAAAGGGCACACTTACATATACTTTAATTTGGCATGTACAGAATCAACAAGCCACTTAAACCTAAACCCACTCATTCAGCATAGGCCAGAACCCATCCCATGGCAACAGCAGATTCTCTTTCAAACCTTAATGTGAAAAATGAGATTGAGGATGAAATTGACGGCTACATTGGTTCAGAATAATACATCCATTAACTTGTTCCCATCATTGCTTTCCTGATGCATTCAAAGGGAGTTTTATAATGAAGATATTACTGCACAAAATGACTGTGAATTAGTCATTGGCTGCAATTGTTCACATTTGATTGGTGGTGAAGTCTACAGGGATGCATTTGTTCTCTTACGTTACCAATATTACTGTTGCATTGTGACTAAATATTGTGTAAGCATCTATTGTACCATTTGCTGCATTTATCTCGTGGTGACCAGATTGTGTCTAACGATTTCTTCCTTGGAATTTAACCCAGTCAGAGCCCATTCCGACTGCTCTATTCTTCCTGGTTTAACTCAGTCTTTTTTAACAATTCCCTTCTACTCAGCCCTGATTTTAAAGTGTGGACTCAGGATTCCATTCTTTTGACTCTTGATAGTGCGTACTATCGACAAGATGCACTGCAAAACTTCGGCAAAGATCCTCAGACAGCATCTTTCAAGGCTGTGACCACGTCCATCTAGAAGGCAAGACAGCAGATACATGGGAACACCACCATCTGCAAGTTCCTCTCCAAACCACTCACTATCATGACTTGGAAATATATCACCGTTCCTTCAGTATCAGTAGGTCAAACTCCCAGAATTGCCATCTTAAGGGCATTATGGATCAACCCAAAGTACATTGATTGCAGTGGTTCAAGAAAACAGCTGACTACCATCTTCTCAAAGGTAGCTAGGGATGGGCAAAAATGCTGGACAGCCAGTGATGTCCACATCCAATGAATGAATTTTAAAAAAAAATTGACTGCCACATTTATAAAATCAGTAATAAGCTACTCTGCAGTTTGTACATCTACAGTACAGGGGAACCAGGAGATGTAATGCATTTTAGTTTCCAAATTAAACCTTACGTGCAAACTTACATCACACATAAGGTTACTTACTAACAGCCCACGGTGTTGGTGGGTAGATTTTAGCATGGGTAGAGGATTAACTAACTGATAGAAGACAGTGAGTTGAAATAAGGGGCTATTTTTACGATTGGAGCCTGTAACTAATGAAGTTCCACAGATATCAGTACTGCAGCTGCTATTATTATTGTAATTATAAATTGTAATTATTTACAATTATTATTAATGATGCAAACGAATGTATCGTCACCAAATTTTCAGATGACACAAAAATAGGTGGGAAGGCAAGTAGTGAAGATGACACGGTCTGCATAGTGACATAGGCACATTAAGTAAGTGGGTAAAAAACTTGATAGTTCTTTATCGCAGAGGGCTGTAAATGCTGGGTCATTAAATATATTTATGGCTTAGAGACAGATTTTTAATCAGTAAGGGAATCAACGGTTATAGGGAAAAGGCAGGAAAATGGCAGTTGAGGATGACCAGATTAGCCAAATCCCATTGTATAGCCAAGTAAACTCAATAGGCTGAATGGCCTACTTTGACATGTTATGGTTTGACACCTTAACATGATTCCTGCCTCATTGTTTACCACTCACTCAAGTTATCTTCTCTGAAAAAGCTCAGTATAGAAATCTAAGAAGGTGCAGAACTCAACAGGCAACTTTGTGCAAAATCTCCATTCCAAGTAGGTTTGCTTTAGGCTTGACACACTAATTCAAGTATCACCTCATGTTAAATTTTCACATAAATTACTACGTGCGTTAACTCCAAAAACTCTGTTTTCTGCCAGTGCACAGCAATGACACAAAAACACTGTAAATTCGACTAATAAAACCTGGAATTAAGTAACAAATAATCCAACACAGAAAGAAACAAGGTGGGCCATGTGAAGCAGATCAGTATCAATTTAAAGCATGCACTAATCATAATCTAAGTTGTTTCAAGCTTCTTCCTAAAAGGGCACGTGCATGATAATATTTTAACTGATGTTAGCTTGAAAATTTATGGTATACATGTTCAGCTTCTGTCTTTCATTAAAATCACCAATTAATGTTTTCACTGCCATAGCCTTCAGACACCTGAACAAGTAGCATTATGATTAATTGACATTTTTCTTCCATTAATTAAGTGTGTTGGGATCTGCTAAACTTTATTTTGTGGCAGTTATTCCACTTCAACAATTTCCTTTACTTTTGCTACTAATATTCTTTAAAAGTCATCACTTCGGGGGATCCAAGATGGCGGCAACCCAGCAAGTCTGAGTCTATAGTGCTTCTCCCAAGACTTGGGTAAAGTGGGTCAGCCACCCCCACCATGCTCACCAAATCATTTATAATAGCCGTTTAATTTAACTAGTTGCTTAGTATTAAATTTAAACGATCTAATATTTAGTAAAAATGATCAAAGGGAAGGGAGCCCGCAGCTCTCAGCAAGCAGGAACCCCTCCCCCACCCTCTCCAGCTGCAGCTGAAGCGTCCACAGCCGCCCCGGGGGACTTACCTACAGTGACAAGCCTTGTAGAAATAATCTCCAAACTGAATGCGAAGATTGACGCTTTTATCGAAGAATCCCAAAATCGATGGGACTCACTCTCGGCCGCACTGCAGAAGCACGATGGAGACATCCAGGAAATCGAGCGCCAAGTTGGAGTTAAAGGCCGCAACCTCCGAAACTACAGCTCAATCGGCCGTGGATCAGGTCCGGACTCTCGAACAGTGAGTCCGGACCTTAGAGAATTACATTGACGACCTCGATTATCGAGGCCATCGAAAAAATATTCGTTTGCTGGGCCTTCCCGGACGGGAAGAGGAAGGCCAGCTTACAGCGTTCTTCGAGCAGGGGCTGCCACAGCTTTTAAATTTGGAAGCTGGATCAGGCCAGGTAAGGGTAGAATGGGCCTACCGGGTTGCAATACGCGGGCCTAGCTCGAACCAGCACCCATGCCCGGTCCTGTTCCGGCTGCAGTGCTACAGGGAGAGGCAGATACTCCTAGAAGCTTCTAGAAATCTTGGAAAAGACCCCCAAGATATGATCTATAAAGGATCCAAGATCATGTTATTCCAGGACTTTACCCCAGTTCTGGTCCGAAAGAGGAAGGCAGTCGACGAGGCAAAGAAGCGTTTAAGGGATTAAATATTCAGTACTCCTTACGCTACCCAGCGATGCTACGCTTTAACCATGAAGGATCCGTGTATAACTTCGGATCGCCAGAAAAGGCTAAGGAATTCTTGGACTCTCTTAGATAAACTGTAAGAGATAATGGATGTTGGTTTGCCTTCCCCCCTGCTTTGGTTTATATCCCCCCTTTTTTCCCTTTTTTTTACCTGACTGTTTAATATTATCATGGGGGGTGGGGAGAGGGATTTGATTTTCTCCCCCCCCTTGGGGTTGTTTTCTTTTATTATTTTATGTGGGTATGTATGTATCTATGTGTATGTATGTATATATATATATAAGCCGGGGGGTTTGGTTAATGTTGGTGGGTGGAGGTGGTTACCTTATTCTATTTTACCTCTGTCTTTAGGAGCGGGGTTGCTTCTCCCTTGTTACTTTGTATTATTATATTTAATTGTTATTTGTTGAGGTTGTAATTTTATAGTTATATGTTTATATATGGTATTAACATTACCAAATATATCCAGGTGTTGGTGTGGGCGGGAGTAGGGTGCTCATTGTTAACTCTAGCTTTGTATTATATCTGAATTCTCCTCATTTTATTGAGGAGCGTCTGGGTCAAGGGTGGGGCATTGGTTGGGAGAGGATACGATGGACTTTTGGAGAGGAAGTGACACCCCCTGGGAACAAGGGGGAAAATCTCCACTTAAATACGCTTTTTTTATTATTTAGAAATAGTTTTTTATTATACTGTTGTGAGTGTATTAGAGAGCCTTTATTTTTGTAAATTTTATATGCTCTATGCTCGGGATGTTCTGGATAGGGTTTCCCCTCCCGAGGGGTCTCGGATTTGCCCAGATGATTATGGTTGATCAGTCGGTTAAGTGGTGCACCTGGAATGTTAAGGGGAGTAATTTGTCAGTCAAAAGGAAGAAAATATTATCAAATCTTAAGAGAGAAAGAGTTGATATAGCTCTCCTACAGGAGACACACCTGTCGGATAAAGAACACTTGAAATTACGACAGGGTGGATTTGATCAGGCCTTTTTTTCTTCTTTTAGCGCAAAAAGCAGGGGAGTTATTATTCTTATTCGGAAGAATTTCCCTTTCAAAATTCTAAATCAGATAAAAGACGAATCTGGACGATATATTTTGATTAAAGCCCTTATAAATGGAGAGGAATATGGGATTTTAAATTTGTACTGCCCCCCCGGCACACCCCTTTAAATTTATAACGGAAGCCTTTCCAAAATTGATGGCTTTTGGTGCCTGTCATACAATTATAGGGGGAGACTTTAATTGTATTATGGATCCGGAAATAGATAGGATTCCCATGAGTACTGCAGGAGTATCTCCCAGATCTAGACAATTGGTGGATCTGAACAAAGAATTAGGATTAGTAGATGTATAGAGATGTCTTCATCCATAGGGCAAAGATTTTTCTTTCTACTCCAATCCACAAAAATGTCATACGAGAATTGATATGTTTTTTGCCCCCTCGATTTTTTAAAATTCCATATCATCCTGTAAAATAGGTAGTATTGCAATTTCCGACCATGCTGCTGTATATATGGAAACTAAGGCGAGGAACAATGGGACATCCCCTCAGCATTGGCGTATGGACCCCTTCTTAATGAAAGATAGTATATTTGTAAAGTATATTTGCAAAGTACTTCTCTCAAGAATTTAAAACTTTTTTAGAAATTAATTCAGGTACGGCTAGCAACCCATCAATGATGTGGGAGACCATCAAAGCTTATACGTGAGGTTTGATCATCTCCTACTCAGCGACCCAGAAAAAATTGAAGGGAGAATAACAGCATCTGCTTGAAGCTCGCTTAAAAGTAGCTGAAACAGCATACACTGATAGACCTTCTATTATTAAATTGCAAAGGATTACAGCTCTTAGGACAGCTCTAAACACTACGCTTACTCAAATGGCTAAGAGGGAAATATTATTTGCAAAACAAAGGTTATATGAATATGGCAACAAACCGGGTAGATACTTAGCATTTCTTGCAAAGAAAACAAAGGCCCCTCAGACTATTACGTCTATCAGGAAAGTTCGGGTATTTTGACTCATGATCATAAAAAGATTAATGCGATCTTTAGAGAATTTTATTCTGAGTTATATAAATCACAGGATTGTGAAGATAGGAGGATGCAGTCATTTTAAAAAAATTTGACCTTTCCGGGCCTCACTCCGGAACAGGTATCGGTCCTAAATGATCCTCTAACAGTCCAAGAAATACTTGATGCAATTAGGCAACTTCAGAGCGGTAAGGCACCGGGCCCAGATGGTTTTCAAGCTGAATTCTATAAAGAATTTACAGAAATATTGGCTGGTCCACTTATGGACATGTATAACTATGCATATAGTCAGGGCTGTCTCCCGCCTTCGCTGAAAGAGGCAAATATCTCTCTTATCCTTAAAAAAGGAAAGGATCCAGAAGATTGTACGTCATACAGACCAATATCCTTGCTAAATGTAGATTTTAAAATTCTTTCTAAAACGTTAGCATTGAGACTAGAAAGGGTACTGCCACATATTATAAAGGAGGATCAGACGGGGTTTATTAAGGGCCATAGATCATCCAATAATATTAGAAGGGTTTGGAATATGATTCAAGCCTGTCATCAGGGAAAGATACCAGGAGTAGTAGTTTCATTAGACGCGGAAAAGGCATTTGATAGGGTTGAATGGTCGTATTTGTTTTACACATTGGAAAGGTTTGGCGTTGGACAGGTGTTTACCAAATGGGTCTCAACATTGTATAGTGATCCCAAAGCAGTTGTGATTACCAATGGATTAGGCTCGGATAGCTTCAGTGTAGGTAGGGGCTGCCTTCAGGGATATCCTCTCTCGCCATTGTTATTTAAGCTAATAATTGAACCACTAGAAGCTATACGAGCTGATCCTAATGTAACGGCCCCGAGGATTGGTACAGGTAAACATAAAATTACCCTTTATGCAGATGATGTTCTTCTATTCCTCAGTAATCCTCTGATGTCCGTACCTCGCCTAATCCAAGTTATTAATACATTTAGCGTATTCTCAGGCTATAAAATTAATTTTTTGAAAATCGGAGGCTATGCCAATGGGTGGCCTTGCTATGATACCCCATTTAGTGGATGGATCCCTTTTTCCCTTTCATTGGTCCCTGGAGGGCTTCTTATATTTAGGCATTTTTATTACCCCAGTATTTGGTCAGTTGTATAAGGCTAATTTTGTGCATTTACTGGAAAGGATAAGGCAGGACCTCCAGCGATGGGGAGATCTTCCAATTTCCTGGCTGGGTAGAATAGCACTAATTAAAATGAATGTCCTGCCCCGTCTCCTATATCCTATGAGAATGCTTCCGGTGATGCTGCCGAGGATGGCTCTACGTAAATTATATGGCTGGTTCCTTTATCTGGAATCATAGACGGCCCCTCATTAAGCTGAAGAAGCTACAGCTTCCACAGGCAAGGGGAGGATTGGACTTCCCAGATTTTAGGAAATATCAGTTAAGTTCCCTATTAAGTTACATAGCTGATTGGGTCTTGTCTGATCCACAATCAATCTGGTTGGATATCGAGACCTCTCAAGTAAAATACCCACTCATTAACCTTTTATTTTCAGACAAGAGGAAAATCATTACAGATCACTGTAAAAACCCTATAATACTAAACACAATTAAGGCTTGGAATATAATGTGGCAAAATGAGGGTAATTCACATAAAACATCCCCCTATGTGCCGATAGTGGGAGCATGGGGATTCCAACTGGGGTTTACAGATGCCACTTTTAAACTCTGGAGATCCTGGGGTATCTCATGTCTAGGGGACCTATTTAAAGATGGGGTCCTGATGTCTTTTGAACAGCTGCGTCAGAAATTTGGATTACTTGATGGAGACCTCTTTCGACACTTCCAAATTCGAGATTACGTACAGAAGAAGACTACATTATTAGATAGTCTTTATAAATCAGATAGAGAATGTAGTGTTCTACGACCAGTGGGGGTATCTTCCGTCAGTACTATTTATAATTTACTACATGATGAAGTATCGGGAGATATGGATAATCTGCTTAAAACATGGGATCAGGATTTGGGACTAGAAATCTCTATAGAAACATGGAATGATATTTGGGAAAACGCTAGAAGAATTACTATCTGTAACAGAACCCAGGCTATCCAGCTGAAGATACTTCATAGGGCCCATATAGCACCGGTTCGATTGGCAAAATGTAAGGCAGGAGCATCTCCAATGTGTCCCAAATGTAAAATAGAGGTGGGCACTCTTGGACATTGCCTATGGACCTGTCATAAGATCCGTAGATATTGGACTAAAGTAGCAAGTCCCCTGACAGAACTTTTAGGAACGGAAATTAAAGTGGACCCTGTATCTCTCCTTTTGGGCTTTTCGAACTTTCCCTCCCTGGATATGCACAGGAAGAGATTATTTTCTATTCTCTCTTTCTGTGCAAGGAAAAATATTTTGGTGAACTGGGTGGCTGAGGGCCCCCTGGACTTTCAAATTGGCACAGATGAATTATGGAATGTATTCCCCTTGACTTCCTTACAAATATGGTGCACCGAAAGACCGAATTATTTTATAAAATATGGCAGCCCTTCTTGAATTACATAAATACAGATATTTCGGCTATCCTAACAAGGGCTTTTATTTAATTGAGATTACAAACCTGGCTGGTCCGGGGCCCATTAGGAGAGGAATCCCGAACGAATACGGGTTTTATTATATTTGATGTTAACACATTCCGAGCATGTAAGAGACTTAAATATATACTCTGGTTAGTCGTCGGTTCGATTAGTAGACAGTTGAGTTTTGTGTTTTTCTTTTTTGGTACTTTTTCTTTTGTTAAATTTTGGCTATTGTATATTTGATTTAACTGTATATCAGTGTTTGTATTTGAGAGTTTTGTTTATTTTTGTAAACTTGTAAAAATGTTAAATTTCTAATAAAAATATCTATTAAAAAAAAGCCATCACGTCCTACCAAGAAAATAAGTATTTAAAGTATTTTACAATTCAGTGGATTTCAAAGCTGCTTTCTTTTTCCCCCTATTGTTTCCACTGACTAGTCAAGACTTCAACAGCAAGCATGATCTGAAAACAGATCCTTCCCAATGATACTGTTGCCAACAAAGGGAGGTCAGGTTATCCTGCTTCATCCTGCAAATTACTGTGAGGAACCTGACACAGTGTCTTCCTCATCAAACTGGAATATGTTGAGCATGTTAAGGAAAATACATAAATCATTGGTCAGACCATATTTGGAGTATTGTGTTCAGTTCTGGGCACATTATTTACAAAATGATATTAAATCCCTGGAGAGAGTGCAAAAGGAGACTTACTATAATGATCCCAGGAAGAAGGGATTTTAGATTCAAGAAAAAAGAAATTGGGGCTTATTCTGCTTGGAGCATGGAAGATTAAGAACCTCATTGAGGTGTTCCAGAATTACGAACAATTTTGTCAGGGTAATGTAGAATATTCTGTTTCCACTAATTGGTATGTCAATAACTGGGGGTCACAATTTGAAGATTGTCAGCAAGACAGCGAGGAGTGAGATGAGAAGAAACTTCTCATCTTGCATACAGTTCTGGTCACTGCATTATCAGAATGATGTGGAAGCTTTGGAAAGGTTTCAGAGGAGGTGTATGAGGACGCTGTCTGATATGGAGGGAAGGTCCTATGAGGAAAGGCTGAGGGATTTGAGGCTGTTTTTGGTTAGAGAGAAGAATGTTGAGAGGTGACTTAATTGACACACACAAGATAATCAGAGGGTTCGATAAGGTGGACACTGAGAGCCTTTTTCCTTGGATGATGATGGCTCGCACAAGAGGACATAGCCTTAAATTGAGAGGTGATAGATATAGGACAGATGTCAGAGGTAGTTTCTTTACTTAGAGAATAGTAGGGGTGTGGAAAGCATTGCCTGCAACAATAGCAGACTCACCAAATTTAAGGGCATTTAAATGGTCATTGGATCAACATATGGATGAAAATGAAATAGTGTAGGATACATGGGCTTCAGATTGGTTCCACAGGTCGGTGCAATATTGAGGGCTGAAGGGCCTGTACCGCGCTGTAATGTCCTTTGTTCTATTCTCAGAGAGTTGCTTGGATTTGGAATGCACTGCCTGACAGAGTGGTGGAGGTGGAATCCAAATGAGGTTTCTGAAGTGAGCCAGATATATATTTGAAAGTGATCAATTTCGGGGGCTATAGAGACACAGCTGGAGAGTGGAGCCAGCTAGGTGAGAGCAAGTACAGACATGATAGAATAAGTGGCTACTTGTACTGTAAGGTTCAATGACTCTATATGCCATGAACTGTAGGCACAGGCCTTGCTAAGGGAAAAAAGGGCTCAGGTTGTCCCAAACTATTTTGTCCCCACCTGGGAAGTGTAGTCACTGCTGCAGTATAAAACAATGTAGCAGTCAATATGTATCACCAGTACATATGTTTACCAGTACACCAGTTTAAAATAAGACCCCTACAAACAGCAATGTGATAGTGATCAGGAAATCTCTTTTAATAATATTGGTTGAGGTGAAGTGCTGGACAAGAGAGAGGGGATAAGTACCCTGGGTCTTTTCCAGAAACGTTTCGGGACAGACAGAGACTCGGTTTATCATTTCACCACAGCAATAGGGCCTGTGTAGTTGTATATCAGAGTGGCATGATGGTGAAGTCTCTGAAGTATGGCTTGAACCAACCACGTTGCAACTCAGATGTGAGAGTGCCACCAACTGAGCCACAGCTGACAACTAACAAGAATGGGCACCTTTGAAGACCGCATCCCGAAACTTTATGAATCATGCAGAAGAAGGGAGAAAAAGAAATTATGATGGAAATAAATACTCCTGTTGTCCCGTCCCGAATACTGCCATCGTCTGCTGAAATTTAATGAGAGAAAGCTGCTTTGAAAGAATACAGAATTGGAGATAAGATTTGGATTTTTCTCCATGTTGGGATTTTGATAGATTCAGCAGCATGCAGCGAATTGAAAACAGTGAGTACAAAGTGTGCATACTTAAGATGACATTGTCAGAAACACCTTGCTTGCAAGCTAGAAATGTTTACAGGCAAGAATTTGTCAGATTGTAATATTAATGTTAACAAGGAGAAAAGGAAATTGGTGTTGTTTTCACTCTTCCTTTGCCCCAAAACAGTTCCATTGGTGGACAGTGTTATAGGTAAGAGGTGTCTTTCAGTATCCTGGCTGAATAGTGAGCTGCAATGCGGTGGACTCTGAGCAAAAGGGAAATGTTTAACCATTGTACTTGAGTCCCAGTTCTGACTCTCTTAAAGTCCAGCAATGCTCACTGAACAGTGATCAAGAAGCCAAGATGAATAATTTTTCTCTCTTACTAATCCAGTGAGACAAAGCCAATTGCCTTGGCACACGAAAATTCTGCCATCTTGGTGCCTCAGTAGCTGGACAGGTGCTGAATTCACCCATCCTTTCATGGGCAAAAAAGGATAGGCAAAAAATGTTTGAAATGCTCAAGTCCCATGGGTGACTAAAAATAGTCATCAGAAGAACACTTTGAGACCATTGTTAGAAGCAAATTTAATTCACAACTGAGGGAAAACAAGAAATGCTGGCGATCTGATGGAAGCATTGTCTAGATTTGAAACGCTGGCTTGCTCTCTTTCTCCATGCTCAGATTTCCAGTGTTTTTTGTTTTCAGTGCATCTACAGTAATTTGAAACTACTGAAGGAACTCATAGGAAGATCTGTATTGTGAAGCCCACACTTTGAATGAACATTAATCGTACTGCTAGCCAGCTGATATTTCTGTGAGGAAGTTTCTTGCTTACGCACCATAAAAAAATTGGCCTCCAAAAAGGCAGAATTCTTTAATCAAGTCATACCATTAAAATTGAAGATAGATTACCTCAGCAAAACCTATCTGTTGATGTCGAAAAATCACTAGGTTGCAGTGTAAATTGCTAAGTGTGCTGCTGCTTTTAAACCTTGGGGAATGAAGGCTATCGCTATTTCACCACTTATGGGATTATTTGTAAGGTGTCCTCTGTCGACTCACCTACTGAGCAGTCTGTGCCTGTCCAATTTGGATCACAAGTGCAGGAACCACTCTCCTGAAGATAGGTCCCATGACCAGAGCACTGATCAGGGCACATAGTTTTGGAGTTTTCACAGTTTGAACCACCCCATCCCGGACTGCAGTGGCATTCCCCATGGATACAGACGCCATGGTTCGAACAGGTTGGATCAAAGCAGTCCGCTGCAAGAGAAAAAGAAATCACCCTTTAGTCTAAGAGATGAGCAATAGCAAAGACTTGGCCCTCTAATTCACTTTAATGTGCTTTAGATGATGAGATCTAATTTAACAATTTGACTCAATAAAATTTTACACTTGTAGGGTCAACGACCTGAAAATTTAATCTCTTCAGCACTAATTGCTTTACTGTATGAGCAAAGATCAATAAAATCAATATTTCTGAGATAGAGAAATTGGATTTTACACTTGAAAAATGAACTGATCTTTCACGGCTTCCTCCTCAATACCATGATTATGACAGAAAGAACAAAAAAAAAGCGACCAATTGTCATCATAATTTACCAGCATCAGCTATCTTGTCAGTTCATCCCACTGACTGAATGACTACAGTGCATGATAGCAGAGTATCAATACATTTGATTGAGGCAATTCTTTATTTTGCGATGTGGAAAAACATCAATATCTTCTCATTGTTTTATCATCTCAAAGTGAAGAACATTACTCAGTGAGCGTGGACTTCCTTCAGTACTTGGTTTCACTTCAAGGGCAGTAAGGTAAACCAACCCCGTTACTTGGAAACCCTGTCATTTGAAAGAGATGAGCATGATAACATAACAGCAGATTGCATTGTAATTCTGTGCCCTTTTAGTTCAGAAAAATTAGTTTGGATCATATCGAAATCTCAGTCCTGATTGTTAACGATTTGATGCAAACTCTTGCTCTTACACAGCAGATTTTCCACTTCTTGACAAAGCTTCAAATTGATATTGTGAATTGGCAATGTTTTGTAGAAAGTGTTCAATTTTAATTTGCAGATCAAGAATGTATACATTTCAATGTATCCAGAACTGCTTGTAAATATCAATTCATTCCACTTAGTTGCCACACCTCTTTTCCACCCTTGTCAACACAGATATCTCTAACCCTCTCAAATAACCTGCAAATAACTTGAAGCTAATAAACTGCAACAGGCTCTGAACATCACCTTTTTTTATATATATATACTGCAAACCAATATGCATATGTCCAAGGTGCAAAATTTGTCTTTGTTGAAAAGAGGGGAGGTTGGAAACAGATACTGATCAACTGCTTTATAAAAAAAATCTTGGTGTTTACAAGGTTTAACGATGTTTGATTTAAATTTTCTCCTACCCTTTAATACAGCAACATTTTAGCTCCAAGCCATTTTGGTTGATTTTATGAATAAGAGCTGACAGTCAGTGAGTTCTGCCATATTTGTGACCTATAAGACATCTTGCTGTTCTTGACATGGCCTCCAGAGCAGAACAAAGGTTCCATTCTACTCCGCTCAAGTTAATTTAAAATAGCAGTCAGCATTTGTGTGGGATGGGTGTGTTTCTTTTAAGCATGTTTGCAAAATGGCAGTGATATGAAGCGCAATATCTTTTGCGCGGATGATGGAACTCTCCATGGAGGAACTTTCTACTGAAAGTTAAAGGGAGGAAGCACCATTTGAGTTTCTGAATATAAAAGATGAGGTCTGTCTGTATTTATGAAAACAAATGTTCAGTCTTTTGATATAAACCTGCACTGAATATGTTGACTTGCCATTTCTTTTTATTGATGCTGATGGATCTAATGCTAACTGCCAGTATTTCACTTTTCCACCAGTTTTAGCCAGCTCCTCCTCTTCAATGTAGCTGCTGCTATTTCCTTAGTTCAACCGTTTATTTCCAAAGAGCTGCAAAGTTTGAACAGTTTCCAAACACACCCAACTGCAGACTCAGGATGGAATCTCTACCCTCAGGAGGCCCACTACCTTATCTTATAATTTCTGCAGATATTTAATCAGAAACTTTCTTTATTTGCATTTTTATTCTAGTTATTAACAGTGCTGCTACAAAGAGATACAGAACGATATGTCTAGATAGAGATCATTAGATGGTTTACTTTGAACTTATCAAAATGACAAGCTGCAAAGATAAAAATGGCTGGCATTTACTGACTGATTCTGGATTTTAAACATGAGTCAGCCTCATTATTAGGTCTGCAGTGCCTTACATATTTAAATGTCTTTGCAAAACTGAGGCCGCTATATGTTTTTGTGACCTCAGAGAAAGGATTGTGCAGCCAGACTTAAAAAGAGAGAAAATTTACCCCAGCCTTAAACAAATTATTAGACATTTTTAACTTGAAGCTTCAAGCCCATTGATTATTACAAGGTGGATGCCAGTCAGACAATTACTCAGGAATTCAATGAAAGGTTATTCTGATATAAGCCAAAACCATTGGTTAATCATGCTTTTGATACTAGACTAATGAAACACAGCATAGAAGTAGTGCACAGCTCTGCTGATCATCATTGTTGCACAGTTGTGGACATTTCACCAAACAATGCTGCTCTATAAAATTTACAGTATACTGCACAAGAAAACGGCAGATATCCCCATGGCTGTCAATGTGTGCAACCACGGGAGATGGGTGAGATATTAAACAAATATTTTACATCAGTATATACTGATCAGATGAATTGGCCATGCTAAATTGCCCACAGTGTTAGGTGCATTAGTTGGAGGGAAATGGGTCTGGGTGGGTTACTCTTCAGAGGGTCAGCGTGGACTGGTTGGGCCGAAAGGCCTGTTTCCACATTGTAGGGAATCTAAATCTAAATCTAATCTAATAACAAATACTGTGAAGGAGGAGGCTAGGGAACTTAAGGAAATAAATAGTGATAGCTTAAAAACAGTCTATATTACAGACGAGGAAATGCTGGAAGTCTTAAAGCATTTAAAAGTAGATAAATTCCGGGACCTGATGAGCCATTTCCCAGAACTCTGTGGGAAGCTAAGAAAGAAATTGCTGGGCCTCTTGCTAAGATATTTGTGTCATCGACAACCATGGGTGAGGTGCTGGATGACTGGCGATTGGCTAACGTGGTGCCACTATTTAAGAAAGGCTGTAAGGAAAAGCCATGGAACTATAGACTGGCGAGCCATACATCAGTGGTAGGAAAGTTGTTGGAGGAGATTTTGAAGGACAGGATTTAAGTGCATTTGGAAAGGCAAGGACTGTTATGGATAGTCAACATGGCTTTGTATGTGGGAAATCATGTCTCATGAACTTGATCAAGTTTTTTGAAGAGGTGACAAAGAAGATTGATGAAGGCAGAGTGGAAGACTGAAAACAACAAATGCTGGAGTCCACAGTGGGTCAGATAGCATCCATGGAGAGCAAGCTAACATTTCAAGTCTACATGACTCTTCATCAGAGCTGACGTGAGGTATAGAGGGACAGCATTTATGCTATTGTTTGAGAAGAGTGGGGTGGGGGTACTGGGTGCAGGATGATGATAGAGAAAAGATATTGATAGTTCAGTTTAACTGATCAGAATGTGAGAATGGCAGAACAATGGTGTGTCTCCTGCTAGATTTGAAAGGTCAGTAAGTGGAATGTGAGGAGGGAAGGACATAATAACAAGCTAAAAGAAAGGGAAGAAATGGGACTGAGTTCACAATTTGAAGGTGTTGCACTCAATATTAAGTCCCGAAGGCTGTAAAGTGCCTCGTCTGAAGATGAGGTGCCGTTCCTCTAGTTTGCGCTGTCATTCACTAGAACACTGCAGCATGCTGAGGACAGACAAGTGGACATGCGAGCAGGACGCTGTGTTAAAATGACCGGCTACGGGAAAGTTGGAGTCCTACCTGTGCAAACATCAGAGGGCAAATTGGACACCTAGGCTGTGTTTGGTTTCTCTTATGTAGAGTAGGCCACATTGGGTGCAGCGAATACAATACACAAGATTGGAGGTGGTATAGGTGAAATATTGCTTTACCTGGAAAGACTGTTTAGTGTTGGACTTCCACAAAGAGTTTTGACAAAGTTCCATATGTTAGGCTGGTCAGTAAGGTTAGATCTTATGGAAAGAAGGAGGAGCTAGCCATCTGAAGACAAAATTGGCTTGAAGTTAGGAGACAGGGTGGTGATAGATGGTTGCTTTTCGGACTGGAGACCTGTGACCAGCAGTGTGCCACAAGGATCAGTTTTAGGTCCACTACTATTTGTCATTTATATAATTGATTTGGATGCAAATATAGGAGGCATGGTTAAGTTTGCAGATGACACCAAAACACAGCAGGTTTTGTAGTAGACAATAAAGAAGATTATCTAAGTGTACAAAGGGACCTTGATCAGACGGGCCAATGGGCCGAGGAGTGATAGATAGAGTTTAATTTAGATAAATGTGAGGTGTTGCATATTGGTAAAGACAAACCAAGGCAGGATTTACACAGTTAATCGTAGGATCTGGGAAGTGTTGCCAAACAAAGAGACTTAAGTGTGGAGGTGCATAGTTCCATGAAAGTGGCGTCACAGGTAGACAGGGTGGTGAAGAAGGCATTTGGTATGCTTGCTTTTATTGATCAGAACATTGTGTATAGGAGTTAGGACGTCATGTTGTGGCTATACAAGATAATGGTTAGGCCACCTTTAGAATACTGCATACAGTTCTATAGGAAGGATGTTGTTAAACTTGAGAGAATTTGACTAAAAACCTACGATATGTTGCTGGGACTGGAGGGTTTGAGTGAAAAGGGGAGGCTGAATAGACTGGGGCTTTATTCCCTGGAGCCTTGGAGGTGAGGGTGACCTTATAGAGGTTTGTAAAATCATGAGGTGAATGGATAGGGTGAATAGCCAATGTCTTTTTCCTAGGGTGGGGGGAGTCTAAAACTAGAGGGCATAAGTTTAAGGTGAGGGGAACACATTTAAGAAAGATCTAATGGCAACGTTTTCACATAGAGAGTGGTGCGTATATGGAACGAGCTGCCAGAGGAAATGGTGGAGGCTGGTAAGATTACAACATTTAAAAAGCATCAGGGTGGATTTAGAGGGATATGGGCTGAACACTGGCAAATGAGACTAGGTCAGATTGGGATGTCTGGTTGGCATGGAGAGTTAGACCGAAGGGTCTGTTTCTGTGCTGTATAACTCTATAACTCTAATTACTCCAGGCAGCAACATTGTGTTGACAATTAAAATCAACACTGTGGTTTACCTTAGGGCAACATCTGAACTCTGATTACATTATTGCATTGTAATCACTCTCAGCTATCCATTAATCTTTCTGTAATGTGTATCCCAGTACAAACTAGTGACTGGACTAAACAAGTGAATGTTGAGTTTTGTAATGAAAAGTCATATGCTTTTAGACATTTCCATTGGAAACCTTGGGAAGTTACTTTTCAATGCTTAGCACAATGAACATTAAAGGATTCCTTAGTGAGCTACAATTTGGATACATATCCAACAATCTCTTCCCTATCTTCGATGTTTTTGTGATCACGGAACATTTCGAGGACAGCTGCAGTTCTTTTATTGCAACGATAACCTCTTCATTTGTAGGCTGTGTCTCTCCAGAGTGAGATTTATTGCATTGTAGGTTCAAGCAATGATGGAAGAGTCTAATTACGTATCTCTGAGCAACATGAAACAATCTGATTTAGCAATTATTTTCCCCATTCTTTGAATGTGGCTTGCCAATGATGTGCAATAACTGAAAATTTGAGTATTTATGGGCAGCTTTTTGTAAGACATTTATCAACCTAAAATGTTACCTAAACTCCCTCTCTACACAGATGCTACATTGGGCTGCTAAGAGTTTCTGAGATGTTCTCATTTCATACCATTTCATAGAATAACGACCAAGCCAGTTCCAGCATCTGGTTTAACTTACTCTGTTTGGATCTTAGTGACTTCTCACTTAGAGTTTTCTGAAAACTCCAATGATCTCACCCAGCTAGCACTGACTTTAAGGCCCTAGTATTTTTTTGATGGCAGTCGGGGTTGAAGACATTGACTGAATACAGTGATAACAATTACACACGCAATGATGCTAAGTGGGAGGGAGGTCAGCAACTAAAGATGAATTATGATTAAAAAAATGAGAAAGCCATTCTTGAATTTAATTGTTTCTTATTGAGCCATCCTCTAGATGAAAAGGAATTATTCCTAATTGATGCAATAACATGCTTAAAGACTACAAAGTTATTTTCAGATCATTCTGTGCATAGAAACACTGATGTGTGCATCAGCCACTTCAGAGAAAATATCGGATTGCAAATAAATGCATATTATCTGCTGCATCACAACATCTTTCTAGGCAGGGATTTGACAAAATATATTATCGACCAGAAATGCTGGTAGTGAAGACAGAACTGAAACTGACCTTTGTTTTACCTTGAGCGAATGGTCAGTTGTAGGGCAACGCAAAGAATTTATCACCTGCTGCTCTTAGACTGGCGAATATTTGTGAGAGCCAAAATGTCCAAATGTCAGCAATAATGATCATAATTCCTCTCCAGATGGCAGGAGCAGGGAGTGACTAAAGCTTTTGGCACAGTGCTCTCTCAAGACCAAAAAGCAAGATTGCTTCTTCTGGTCTCAGGGACTATGTTAGGTCACAGTCAGATCACAGTGACCTCTGAACCTGATGCATCTGAGGGCCACTGTCAACAACATGGCTGACCCAGACCACTCCAAGAAGGCAGGTCCAGTTTGTCAAAATTGTCCAGATGATGCCTGGGGCTCAACTGTAGACACATGTTGGGCCTCTAATTTATAATGAATTGTTCATTGCATCCTAGCATTTGACATAAGTTGTTCCTGACAGAGATGACCATCTTTAATAAATGTCACACAGTTGCTGGCCATACACACAGTGAAACAGGCCTTACCTGCATATAAATCCACAATAAGGCATGGTCAATATAGCAGTCCTTTCTCAGACTATTCTCAAGAAGCTGTGGGTGTTTGGCACTGCCAGATGCCATAAGCTAAATTAATTGATTCATATAAAGTATGAGAAATAAAGATTACTGAAGGAGCTTGTCTCAGAAAGAATAGTGCAATGATTACGTCAGAGTGACTGGTAGAGGCTGGACATTTGGACAACAGCCTTTCTGCCCAGCACTGACTTTGTTTGAATTGGACTTGGACAAGAAGGGTGGAGATTCCCAATTTTTTTCAACAACATTTTACAATAGTATGCAAGGCATGGAGGGATATGGACCAAGGGCAGACAGAAGGGATTAGTTTAATTTGGTGTCATGTTTGGCAGGAGAAAGTGAGGACTGCAGATGCTGGAGATCAGAGCTGAAAATGTGTTGCTGGAAAAGTGCAGCAGATCAGGCAGCATCCAAGGAGCAGGAGAATCGACGTTTCGGGCATGAGCCCTTCATTCCTGAAGAAGGGCTCATGCCCGAAACGTCGATTCTCCTGCTCCTTGGATGCTGCCTGACCTGCTGTGCTTTTCCAGCAACACATTTTCAGCTCTGTCATGTTTGGCACAACATCATGGGTCAAAGGGCCCGTTCCTGGGCTGAACTGTTCTAGTGTTTCAATCCTGTTTGGAAACAAAGAGTCAGCAACACTCCAGAAGAAGTTAATACATGTGATAAGATATTCCAATCAAGTTGGCTGTGCATTAGTTTCTAGAGAAGCCTGATAATAGGCTGTGTAATCTTCAAATCCAACCACTTTATTTTCCTAGTCCAACCATCAAAGTCAAACTAGTGATTCGTGTTTTTAACTAAAGGTTGCAAGTCGGTCCAAGGTTAAATGCTCTTTGTAATTAATTAATCAATCCCATTCTCCTGATCTTTCCCCACAGCCTTGCATATTTTCTCCCTTCAAGAAAACAGTCAATTCTCCTTTGAATGTTCCAACTGAATCTGCTTCCACTATACTTTCAGGCTTTGCACTTCATAACTCACCACACAAAAGAATATTTCCTTGTGTTGCTTCTGCTTCTTTCACCAATTCCAGAAATCCTGATTCTCTGATTGCTGATCTTATGATCACAGGAAACAGCTCTCCATGTTTCCTTTATTAATTTTGAACATCTCTAATTGATGTCCTCTTAACCTTCTCTGATCCAAGGAGAACAATTTCAGCATCTCAGCTTTTCCACATAACTGAAGATCCTCATTCATGATACCACTGCAGTAAATCTCTTAAACACTCAAATGCTTACAAACTGGGGGTATTAATATGGTCCAGTCAGGGAGCCCAGGGCTGACAGATATAAACAGGAGCGTCAGGGAGTCTGTTCACTTTGAGAGCTGGTTCTGAGGAAGCTAGACCAGTGTCAAGGACTCTCCAAGAGTAAATAAAGGGTGAACTAGTGATGGGATACCAGCCTCTATGGAATTATTTAACCTTCCTAATTACTTGCTGTAGCTGCATACTAACTTTGTAATTCATATACCTGGACACTCAGAGTCTTGGTACCATTCTCGACTGAAATAATATACATTCTTTTGTTCTTTCTGCCAAAGGGGCCAAGTTTACATTTACTCTCATTATAATTCATCTATTCCAATTATGTGTCACTCGTTTAACCTACCTATATCCCTTTTCAGACTGTCTATCTCTTTTTGACAGATTACTTTCCTGCTGATGTTTGTACGATCAGCAAATTCAGCTACCATGCATTCAGTCCCCTCATCCAAATCATTTCTATAGATTGTAAATTGATGAGAACCTCTCACTGATCCCTCTGGTACTCCACTAGTTACAACTTGTCTACCTGACAAGGACCTGTTTATCCCTGCTATCTGCTTCCTGTTCGTTGTCAATCCATCATGCAAGTTAATGTGCTATTTCCTCCACTTGTCTTGTGCAGTACCTTATCAAATGGCTGTGGGTAATCCAAGTTCTTCTACCAATCAATTACACTATTAGCATCTTTCAGGGAAACCTTTAACAAAATTAGCTTGTGATTTTTTTTATATGTTGTAAGGTGAGGAGGACAGCAATAAATGATTTTGTGAGACAACTCATGGCTTTGTGGAGAAATAAAGAAATAGACACTTTTTAAAAAAACTCAACCCTGTCATCACTAACAAAAACCACAGGCTAATTATAACATGGCTGCATCTATAATCCAGCCAAATAACAGCTGCTGACAACAGAAAATAATGATGTTTCCATTAAAATATGTCAACGGATATGCACATTACTCCTAGAATTACTGGTGAATTTAAGTCACACCTTTTCAGCAGGTTGATTTATGCCATGTCCTTTCTCAACAAAAAATAAGCTCACTTAGTGCTAAGTCTCAATGTATTCTTGTGATCGAGAGAATATTTGAGTGACAGTACCTCAGTCATCTATAGCAGCTAGACAAGAACACACATCACTTTAGGGTGGGTTGGGCAAGTATTGGTGAGAATCTACTTCATCATAAATACGGAACACGCAAATCCAAGAAGTCCATATCCAACAACAATGCACTAATAATACTGCATAATTTGCTGCATTGTTAAGAGAAAGCATTCAAGCTAAATAAATTACTACCTGCACATAAAATGTACGCACAGGAATATAACAGAAGTGCATTACGAAGTCATTGATGAATAATGCTAAACAGAATCTCTATCTTAATGTCTCAGTGTGCCGAGCCACTTTGAACTAATTTCCAACAAAACCATAGTTTGACCTTTGCTGTCATTCTGTTGTGCCGTACCTTGCTCACACATTTCTCCTTTGTAACCCGAGTTACAAACGCAGGAGCCCATGATGCAGACGCCGTGTGCTCCACACAAAGGGTCAATGCACTGGGTTGAGGGGACATCACACTCAGTCCCTTTCCAGCCACTGTAACAGAGGCAACGTCCCTTGGAATATTGGCCATTACCGCTACATAATATTGGACATGTTGCTGTACAAAAAGAAATGACAGCATATTAGAGCCTTGGTTGGGAGTAAAACAGCAACAAAATATGCAAATAAGCAGATCTTAAATTCTCTTTCCATCAAAACACCCCACAATGTTTTCTGTAATGTGTTGCAGCAGTTCTCCGTGACATTGAATAAAAATCAAAAGAACCGAAGACGCTGTAAATCAGAAACTAAACCAGAAGTTGCTGGAAAAGCTCAGCAGGTCTGGCAGGATTTGTGCAGAGAAAGCAGGGTTAATGTTTTGGGTCCGGTGACCCTTCTGCATGTTTTCTATGTCAACTCAGTGCTAATGTATGCTCCTGCCACGCCATTTGCCCAGTATGAACTACGTAAAGGACTAATAATTCAGATAATTGCAGTAGCAAGCATGGAAGTAATGAGGAATGTTTGAAAATGCCCATTCAAAAGTGTTCTTTGAAAAACAATGGTTGTTTCAACAGTGTAATAAACATGTCAATCAAACAGACCATTCAAAGTCAATCACAGAGGGCTGAGATGTTGAAATATTTCTTTCCTCAGAGGCTGGTTAACCTGTGGAATCTGTTATGAGAGAGAGCCATGAAGGTTGAGCCACTTAGTATATTTGATAAAGACTGTGATCCCTTAAGGGCATCAAGGGGTATGTGGAGAAAGTGGAAATAGGGCATTGAGATAGAGGATCAGCCATGATCAGACTGAATAGCAAAACAGGCTTGAAGGGCATCTGTGTTTCAAACACTTCACTCCTCAATTTTGTGCAAATAAATGTTGACAATAAAAGATCACAGAAAGAGCAATTTACTATAAGTCCATAAAGATGTCACTCAAGCAAATAATTCACTTGTCAAAATATATTCTTTGTTGAGCTCATACTTCTATTGGTCTGGGTTCTTAGCTAAATATGCGGAACCTAGTCAATGCCCCCATGTTTATGGGGACACAATAAATAGCTGAAAAGTGAAAGGTCGTGGAGCGCTCGTGTTGAAAAAGCTGACCTGACTCCAATAAAATTACCAAAGGTGAGGAGTCACCTCTGCCCACAATGGATCCATACAGGCAGGGAGTACAGAGTTCCTCACTACCTGTGTCCTTAGCCCAAGCTGGTGAAAACTGCCAAGTAGAACCCACTCACCAGTTTTTAAAAAATTCAGAGCTGGCTAAACTCCAAGAAAACCTTGATGCCAGAACCTGTTGCAATGTAGAGTACCATGGTAACCAGTGGCAAAATCTCAGACTTTTTGAATAAATCCCAAAATGGCTCCACCTCCTATGTGTGCACCATGTCCTGTACTTATTGATGACAGACACAAAAAGTTGGAATTGTAAGCAAATGTTCTTGACTTACCTCTTGCACAATCAGGTCCAAAGAATCCTGGGAAACAGTGACAAGCTCCAGAAACGCATTCCCCGTTTCCATGACAGTTTCGTGGACATTCCACTACAGACTCTGCAAGTAATCCAATCTTCAGAATTACACAAGATTCACATTTTGAGAAAACACCTTGCTTGGTCAAGCAAACCTTACTCTGAAGGAAACTTCAATCCCTTTGGCATTAGAGGGATGCCTCTGCAGGGTTAATGGCAATTGGCATGAAGGGACACCAAATGCAGTATTTAAGGTACCACAGAACTGTGGACCCAACATTGCAGACAAGAGCAATACAAGTAACAAAAACAGAATTCAATCTTTAAGGAAAGAAAGAATTAGCTTTTACATAACACTACTTAGAGCTTTATGAAGTTCTAAAGTGCTTTTACAGCCAAAAATATATTTTTGAAGAGTCATCATTTTTTAAAATTCACTGTGGGTGTCTTGGCTTAGGCTGGCTTTTATTACCATGCCTAATTACCCTTAAAAGGAGTGGTTTGTTTGCCAGTTCAGGGCGTAGTTAAGGGTCAACCACATTGCTGTGGATCTGGAGTCACATTTAGACCAGACCAGGCAGGTATGGCAGATTTCCTTCCTGGTAAGTGAGTTAGGTTGGTCGTTACATGGGTGCCAGTAGCCTAGATGTTGGAAATTAAGCAGCCAATCTACACAAAGCAAGCTCCCACCAACAACACATGGACATGACTGGACCATTTGTTTTAATGGTACTGGATACATGTTCACTAGGAAACAAGGCAGCACCCTCCTGCTCTTGTTTGAATAAGAACATGAAATCTGCTACATGCACCTGAGAGGGCAGATGGACTGGCTCTCAGTATAATATTTTATCCAAAAGACACTTTTTAATTGGTTATGAGAATGATTCATTTCAGACAGAACAAGACTGCTGGCATGTTGCCCCTTGAGATGACATCGATCACTAGAATTCACTTTGCTAAGCATTCTGGCAGGTAACCAGGAAAAGGGGCTAATGGGTCTTCCAGCTGATTCATTCCCAGTAATATTGGAATGTGAAAACACTGTAGTATACTTGTTCATCAGCAGTACACAAGACACTGAGATATCGGGTTAAATTGCTACAAACCTGCCAAATTTCCCTTCATGTTACAGTAGATAATCAGGTGGACAGCGTGAACATGCAACTTAATTATTCATTGCATGCTGTTGACTGGACTCTAACATAAGTCTGAATCTTTTTTGCATGTATATTCAAGACATTTGTTTTATGAATTAGCCCTCCACCCATCTATCACTGCGATCTCGGTCCAGAATTTTGACTCTGACTAAGTGAACTTTGTGACATGTCAGCCTTTGTCTGTTTACAGTCACTTGTGGCTCAAGGAGGATAAGCTATCAGTTCCATCACACATTTGGCCAATTTAGGAACAGGCACCAATAGCTGGACAATGAATATATTGATGGATTTATTTTTAAAATGAAAGAGGTTAAAAGTCTAGCGGATGGAGCAGGAATGCAATATCAGTCTGTTGCAGTTCACAAGTAAAACATATTCTTAACCTCAGCTGCATTTCTGTGGAAAGCAAGTCTCCTCTCAGGAAAGAGCCAAATATGCCAGGCCAGGGTGGGGCGGGGGTGAGTCATTACAAGTCTCTGTCTTGGTGAATCCTATTGTTCTGTCACAACAGTTTTGAGTAAAGCTCTTCTAATTGTAGGAAGAAATAAATCTGTGTTTCTCACTTACAAGGTTATATCTCTCATGAACATCCCATATAATGAATTACTTTAAAAATATGGTCACTGTTGTAATGTGGGTTAAAGATAGAAGGCATTTTGTGCTCAGGATGGCTGTACAAAAGTAATAGGGATGAATGAACAAGTAACGTTAGACAGTGTACTGGATATAATAATGATGAAAAAGCCACAATAACACCTTTAAGAATAAACTGGTCCCGTCTCAATGAGTGCGACTGAACATTACACTGATTGCCAAAATTAGTCAGTTTCACTGGGTACTAAATTAGAACTTGTCAACAAGTGCAAGAAGAAACAACTGTAATCATTGTGACATTTGTGAAATATACCAAGCCAAGACTATCTAGAAGGACAATGGCGGCAAATACATGAGAATACCATGACCTTCCAGATCTCCTTCAGGCTACTCAGCATCCTGACTTGGGAATATATAGTTGGGTTCCTTCAGTGTTGCTGGGTCAAAATCCTGGAGCAGTGTGAGTGTACCTACACCAAACAGACATTTCAAGAAATCAGCTCGCCACCTTCTCAAGGGTAACTAGGGTTGGCACGAAATGCTGGCCCACCCAGCAACATCCATACCCCATGAATGGATTTTTTAGAAAGATCAACTGCCTCGTGGTTCTTTTCACATTCAGTGATTGGAATCTTTGGATAGGTTTGGCCACAATCAGTATAAAAATAGTTTGTACAAGGAAATCTCGTGTTAGTCAGTAACTGGAGGTGGAGTCAATGCTTTCCTCAATAAATCCACCCACACATGAGTTTCAGTGCCTACCTATGACAATAGTATTAAAGGACACGTGCTCAGGAGTTTTCCCATCATTGTAAAAAGCCAGGTGCCAGACCCCTGAGTCAAGATACTGGACGAAGCCGGCCTCTTGGATGCTCACTGCCCTGATGTGCCGTCTTCTGTGCTCGGAATCAGTCAGGCTGCGCTTTTCCCTGGCGATCAATCTGCTACCGTCAAGTAGCTCGACAAAGTCATACTGAGAAGCAGAGGCACAAAGTCGTGAATCAGACATGAACATGGAAGCAAAGCAGTGGACATTGTTCAGGCACAAAGATGCATATGTTTGGGACTAGAAGAAGTTCATTTAAAGCCTCCTTATAAAAAAATTAACACATCGTTTGGTCGAAAATTATTTCAAAGCCAGATTACGGCAATATTTTCTAACAGTTTGCTTTAATTTTGTTTTCATACATGAGCCTCGGAGTTACATTAAGAAAATACATGCACTGAGAGTGGCTTTCACCATTTGATATGCACTGGAAATTATTAATAAGTTGCACAGACCTCTCCCACTGTTTCTCGTGTTTGAATGGACATGAATGCAATGGACATAGAAGCAATGAAGATAAAGGTTTTTAAAATACACCCACAAACCCGTGTTCCAGAGTTTGACCAGGCCTCTGGATACAGACTGGCATTGATTGATGAGAATTATAAGCTATCAACAATATGCATCATAACTTCCTGGATTTTATAACGGAGATGAAGATTATGAAAACAACAATACCCTTAAAAAATATAAAGTGAATCTTGGCACCACACTTTGGGAAGGATGTGAAGACTTTGATGAGTGTACCAAAGAGATTTATGAGAATGGTTCTGGGATGAGGGATGACAGTTACATGGTCAGACAGAGAAGACAGAGATTTGGCAGGACTGAAATAAAGTCATGAAATGCTTAGAAAGAGTAAATATAGAGACACTGTTCCCATTGTCAATATAGCTGATAACTGTATTGCAAAAGGAGACTGGTAAAATAATGAGAGGTATTGTAAGGGAAAACATTGTTTTCAAGTGGTTAGGATTTTTAATGATGAATACAAATCCAAAATAGGATTTCACAGGGAATTGGATAAATAGCTTGGGAGGAGGAGCATTTGCAGGAATATGGTACATCACTGCAGGAGTGGGACGAATAAAATTGCTCTCCAATCAATTTGGTGTGCTGAAGAGGCTGAATAGCCCCCTTCATTCAATGATCCTACAATAGAATTCTAGTTTTGTGATCAAAGACTTGACTAATATTTTCAACAGATGCAAATGCAAAGGCTGTTTCATTTCTTCTTAATTTCAAACGTATTCCTTTATGATATCAATTTTTAAATAGAACTTCTCTTTCATAAGAATTAAACCTCAGACCTTCAATATACTTAGTGGCCGTTGAGAATGAAAGAAAAGATTAAACACACATACGGACTCTTAAGCTCCAAATAAGGTCAGATCAAAAACTGGCAAACAGTTTTACATTAAGTCTTGATTAGCTGCGCCTCGGGGGACTGAATAAACCATTGAGCAGAAGGTCTAATAGACAGGAAGTATGTGACAGAGGAAAGACGTTGTGAAGCATGTCAAGAGGTATGTATCAACAAAGTTCAAAATGAGATGAGTCAATTTGAAGATTAACATGTGCTAAGGTCCAGCTGATGCCACAGATCTCGGATTATTTTTGCTTCCATCTTTCTCCCTTTATGCACTGAAGGGCATGACTTTGACGGAGTTCTAGCTCCAGTGGTACTGGAGTTCACTCATTGGTACTGGCTGCCCTCCAGTACTCATTCTGTGAATAGCCCTGGTGGTGACAGATGGCAGAGGGCATTGTAGCAAAATTTGCTCCTTGTCTCAATCACCATCGGCAAGGTACACCCCCTCCAGAAGGGGGCAGTATGCAAATGCAACGTAACTGGAAATTTTCTGTGGTGAATCCCTCGTGATTCAATGTCATATAGATTTACAGCATGGAGACAGACCCTTCGGCCCAACTTGTCTATGCCACCCAGTTTCACAATTAAGCCAGTCCCACCCTGCCTGGGTTTGGGAGGTAATCCAAGCTTAAGATATAAAAATATTTCAGAAGGGAAATTCCAGGTCCAAATGACGAATACTTGGTCGTTAAACTTATCCAAAGACGTTTGTGCCATTTTGTAATATCAGTTAGGATATTAATTCTGTGATTGTTTCTATAGAATTAGAGAATTCAAATAGCTGAAGGGAACCAAGCTAAGAAATAGCTTGCTTATAATATTCTCGTTCATTATGGAGCCCATTTTTACACAATGATAGAAGAATAAAGGAACAAATTGGCATCTTTGCACCTGTGAGAAAAACCTGCTTTAAACAGAATGAAGAGAGTTTTGAAGTGGACCAGTGACTGAACTTCTCGGATTACAGGCAGTGATGATGGAAATTTGTTCCAATGTACGGTTTTCCTTGAAGAGGCAAGAAAACGCATCCCACTGCACACAATGGCAAGATGCTTGGGCTTCTACACTCCTCGGCAATGGTCATGCCTTTTACTGCATGAAAACACATTGCCATGGCACTTTGTAAGCTGCCCCATCTATTGCAGTGAGCTGCTGGGAAGAATACAACAGTTGGATCCGGGCACAAGGTAAGGGCAATGATTTTCTAATAGTGTCTGAAATTGGTGTGAGGTTCCTGGATGGGGCAGACATGAGTCAAAAGCTATTTTGAAGCCTGGGCACTGCATGTTCACCAATCCCTTAACTTGTACCCAGGCTCAACTGTTGTATTCTTCCCAGTAGCATGCTGCAATAGTTGGGGCAGAAGCTTAGAAAGTGCTGGGGCAATATGTTCCTGAAGATATGAGGACAGGTAGATAATGTGGTGTACTTGCCGTTATGCTGGAACTGTATAAAACCTCTGTGAGATCACAGCAGAGATCTACCAGGATGTTTCCTGGGCTGGAGACTTTCAGTTATTAAGAGAGATTAGATAGAGTGATGTTTTCCTTCGAACAGAGGAAATCAAGAAGGGACATGGTTGAGATACATAAAATTTTGAGGGGCAGAGATAGGAATAAACTTTTCCACCGGATGGAGGGATCAATGAGTGAGAATCTGGTTTAGGTAACAGGCAGGAGATGTGAGGAAAACATTTTTCACCTGGAGGGAGGTGGGAATCTGGAACTCACTACCTGTAAGGATGCTAGAGGAAGAAACACTCCTAACATTTAAGAAATATTTAGATGCACAGTTGCAATGCCAAGGCAAACAAAGCTCTGGTCAAGTGCAGGAACATAGGGTTAGCATAGTTAGGTGGTTGTTTTTGATCAGTGAGGATGTGATGGGCCAAAGGTCATTTATCTGTGCTGTAGATTTCTATGACTCTAGTCATAGTCTGGCTGCAAGTACCCTTTTGGGAGGACTTTCCCTCTCTTATCACCTGAAATTTGAAGTGGACAAGCCCTTCAATTAGGTGAGTTGTTTGCAAGGAATAAAAACAGAAAAGTGCTGAAGAAACGCAGTGTGTTTGGTAGCATCGTGGAGAGAGAAACAGAGTTAATGCTTGAGTCCAATGTGACTGTTCTTCAGGACGGAAAGGGGCAGCTGGAAAACAATTGTTTTTATACTGTTGACAGAGGTGGAGGAGGAGGAGTGTGTGGAACAAACTGTGGAAGTACCATTAGCAACACACAAAGGGATTGATAATGGTGGAAGTTCGATGAACATGTGAAAAGAGAAAATGGGCCCATTCTGCTGAACAGAAAGTCAACAAGACAGAGCTACACATTTGTGATGCCAAGGTACACAAGGCTATGGGCCAAAATAGGTTTCCAGCATTTTTAGTAGCTATATTCTTGTTTTTGATTGGGGCAGACTTGATGGGCCGAAGGGTCTTTTTCTATGCTGCAGACCACTATGACAAAGTGATATATGTAATTTTACTATGGCAAACATCTGCAAGATTGTGCTTTTAGGACGAAGACCCCAAAATTTTATATTCATAGTTAAGGTTAAATTTTTGGCCTCATTTCAATATGTGACCCTTTAATTAGCATCATGAATTCCAGTTGGTGCACACTGAGCCATGCAATCTATTGTTCAGACAGTAACAGCAGTAATAACTACAAAAACATAAATAAATCAAAATCTGAGCAACCCAGCTTTTCTGCTCTAATGTATAATTGGAACCCAAGTCTTGTTCAGTGTTTAATGTAACAGGGTATTAAAAACACATGGAGGGCTCAGAACACTACATGACTATCAGTAACATAGCACAGCCAGCATCTGATAGATTCTAAGCAAAATATTCTAACTGTTCCTTTCCTCCAACTACCCCAAGCTGATCAGTGCAGCCTTCAGTATGTTTTCAAGAAATAAACTGTTTCTTTTTTCCTCACACTCAATGAGGACCTTTCATCCAAAGACAAATTACATATTTTTCAACAATCTAAATCTCGCAAAGAAACATATGTATGTGCTTTTAATTTAATGATTTTGGTGTAAATACGTCCTTTTCAAATACTATTTACTCTGAACTCTTATTCTCAGCTATTCATCAGTTTGGCTTCCCTATTATTTGTCTTCAAATACCACAGACCTGAATTTTTCTCAGACGTCTTATGAGTCACCTTGTTGAAAAGTTCATAAATAACACTGATGGCACCAACCGCATTCTTTTTAATCAATCCAATCAGTCAGCTTTTCAAAAACCACAACTAAATTTATCAAACATTATCTGTAACAAAGGCATACTGGTTGCCATTGGTTTTGTGGATTATATATCTTGTTTCTTGTGCTGTAAATGTTATATGGAACAAGTTGTCTATGCAAATGCATTTGCTTCATACAAACACATTCCAATCAGATCAGCATCTCCTTCTAATCATTCCTTCCTAATCCAACTTTATAATTTATCTATCACTCTTGACAATATATCAATGCCTATTTCCCTCAACTGCTTCATGTCATAGAGTGAACAACTAATATCTAACTCTTCACTGGATTTATTAGTGACTGCATTTTCTGTGTGATCTTGAGATTTTGTCACCCCCTATACGTAGAAACTGCTTTGCAACGTCTACCCTATCAAATATTTTCACAATTATGAAAAGTTCTCTTAATCTTCTCATTGCATGAGAAATGTGCTTGAGTTTGTTCTATCTTAACCCATATATTATAAATGTTCACACCATCCCCAATCTTTGATTTTTGGACTTGAACTTTTACATCCAACACAGGAGTTCAGAATAATTCCTCACTCTGCAAACTGGATCTCAGACAACTTGCCCAGGTACTTTGGCTTGTCATTCTTAGAGGGGATGCAAAAACGGGACCCGTAGTTTGAGATCCTGGAAGTAATGTTAAGGCATACACAGAAGCTGGGGTTGTGTAGGTAGGCTGTGCAAAAATCCGGGCTTGGTGCACTGGCATTTCAACACATCACTCTTCAGCAAACTCTATTCACTGTTCAGAACCTTCGCACCAGCCTTTGCCCTTCTCCCCACCTATAACCCTTTAAATCCCCATGCCAATTTAGTGCGAACTCATGACAACCCATGCTCCTCACATACAACTCTTTGTCCTTATAACCTTCATGACATACCTTCCAGTGCAGACCTCAAGTTCCATGCTGATATTAAATACAATTTTTAAATGTACATAAATGAATTCACACATTACAATGTAACATTCATGTTGATAAAATACATCCACTACATTTGTATTATTTGTATGACTCCTAAAGACCTCATCAGCACTTGGAGCTGTCAATCAGGTTGTGAACTGACAATAAGTGTGGCAAATCAGTCATGTCGTACTAATCCTGCAGCAACTGTTTACCTTATGTCATCAGACAGAGTGAGAAACAGCAAAACCACAGGCCATTTTCTGAAATATTTAAAGGGTACGAGATTTAAATAACTTGACCTTTCTGTTGACAGATTGCTTGACAGCTCTGTTGAGAATTTCAATGAACCTCATAGTTCCAAAGAGAGTATGAGTTGGTTTATGCACTTTCATGTCTGCTTTTAACAATTCTAAAGTATGACCTACATTTCCCAAAGGTGCCCAGGGATATATTAAAATAAAGGTTTCGTCCCTCTCTAAAAGTCTGTCCCGACTCTCTAAAGATCTCTGGTCACTTTAGACATTTTCCTTGTTGGAAGTCGCAAGTCATATTTTGGATACCCCACCAGCAAAACTCAGATCAGGATGTAAGTTTGCTCGCTGAGCTTTAAGGTTCATTTTCAGATGTTTCATCATCATACTATGTAACATCATCAGTGAGCCTCCGGTGAAGCACTAGTATTATATCCCTCTTTCTGTTTATGTGTTGGTGATGTCATTTCTGGTTCTTTTTCTTAGAAGGTGTAAATAGCGTCCAAATCAATGTGTTCATTAATAAGAGTTCCAGTTGGAGTGTCATGTTTTGAGGAATTCTTGTGCGTGTCTCTGTTTGGCTTGTCCTAGGATGGATGTGTTGTCCCAGTTAAAGTGGTGTCCTTCCTCATAAGTATGTAGCGATATTCGTGAGAACGGGTCATGTTGTTTTGTGGCTAGTTGATGTTCATTTATCCTGGTGGCTAGCTTTCTGCCTGTTTGTCCAATGTAGTGTTTGTTACAGTTTTTGCAGGGTGTTTTATAGATGATGTTTGTTTTGCTTGTCTGTATAGGGTCTTTCAAGTTCATTAGCTGCTATTTTAGTGTGTTGGTGAGTTTGTGGGCTACCATGCCCAGAGGTCTGAGTATTCTGATAGTCATTTCTAATTTGTCTTTGATGTAGAGGAGTGTGGCTGGGGTTTCTGGGCATGTTTTGTCTGCTTGTTTGGATTTGTTGCTGAGAAATCAGTGGATTGTGTTCATTGGGTACCTGCTCTTTTTGAATACGCTGTATAGGTTGTTATACCAGAAATGACATCACCAACCCAAGGAAACCTAAACACATAAATAGGAAGGGGGACATAACACCAGCACTTCACCAGAGGCTCACTGATGATCTTACCTATTATGGCGACAAAACATCTGAAAATTAACTTTCTAGCTCAGCAAGCAAACTTACATCCAGAACCTCATTCTGAGCTACAAATCTTCTCAAAACTCACTAAAATCAGATCAGTGTGAAGGCAAAAACTGCATTATAATTTTAGCAATTGGCTCCATGTAACTTAGAACATAGACTGCGAAACAGTGGAGCCTGGTTTCAGGAATGGGTTATCCTGCTTCATGACTCCTCTACCATTTTCAGTAAGGATGTCAGGCCCAAGTGTGTGACAACACTGGTATTTGACTAACTGACCTGTAGAGTTCCAGTTAATCTACTGGCTACCCAGTTTAACCTTTCCTCCCTGTTACAAATTTGTGACACTTGCCACTCTCCTGTCACACATAGAAAATAGAAGCAGCAGGAGTAAGCCAAAAAACCCTTTTGCCTGCTCCACCATTCAATATGCTTATGGCCGATCATTTGACTCAGTATCCATTTCCCACTTTCTTCCTCTGCCCTTCGATCTCTTTAGCCCTCAAAATATCCATATTGAAAACACTCAATGTTTTGGCCTCAACCACTTTCTGTGGCAGAGAATTCCACAGGCTCACCACTTTCTGGGTAAAGAAATTTCTCTCCTCATCGCTGTCCTAAATGATCTACTCCATATCCTTGGAATGTGTGGTCACTGGGAGTATCCTTTCTATATTCACTGTCTAGTCTGGTGAGAATTTTAAAGCTTTCTATGACATTCACCCATCATTCTTCTAAACTCCAATGAATATAGTAATGACCAGCCCAGCCTCTTCACTTGTTAATCCTGCCATCCAGGAATCAGTCCAGGAAACCTTCACTGCATCCCCTTCATAGCCAGACCATTGTTCCTCAGGAGAACAAACTGCACACAATTCTCTAGATGTACTCCAGTACCCAGTACAACTGCAGAAGATATCCCTTTTCCTGCACTAAAGTCACTTTGCTATAAAGGCCAACATCTATCTGATACACCCGCGTGCTTGCTTTCAGCAGAAGATGTAGAAGATCATTTTGCACCTCCCCCTTTGCTAACAATTGCTATTCAGAGACTAATCTGCTTTCCTGTTTGCCCTGCCAAAGCGGATAACCTGACATTTATCCACATTATACTTCATTTGCTTTGAATTTGCCCGCTCCCTCAGGAAATTATAGAGAGTCATAGAGGTGCACAGCATGGAAACAGACTCTTCGGTACAACTTGTCCATTCTGACCAGATATCCTAAACAAATCTAGTCCCATTTGCCAGCACTTGGCCCATATCCTTCTAAACCCTTCCTATTCATATACCCATCCAGATGTTGTAAATGTTGTAATTGTACCAGCCTCCACCACTCCATCTGGCAGCTCATTCCATACATGCACCACCCTTTGCATGAGAAAGTTGCCCCTTAGGTCCCTTCTAAATTTTTCCTCTCTCACGCTAAACCTATGCCCTTTCATTCTGGACTCCCCCCTCCCAAGGAAAAGACCTCGGTCTATTCATTCTATCCATGCCCCTCATGTATAAACCTCTATGAGGTCACCCCTCAGCCTCCGATGCTCCAGGGAAAATAGCCCCAGCCTACTCAGCCTCTCCCTATAAATCAAACTCTCCAACCCTGGCAACATGCTTTTAAATCTTTTCTGAACCCTTTCAAGTTTCACAACATCTTCTCGCTAAGAGGGAGACCAGAACTGCACGCAATATTCCAACTTTCAAATATTTCAAATTCATTCTATAAACTCACATACAAAGTCCAGACTTCTGGACATGTTCCTGGTGTAAGCCCAAATATCCACAACCCGAATGGAAACACCAAAGAGGAAAACAGTTTACAAAGCTTATCTGTCCATTTTTCCGAGCAGCTTCTCCAAATTCTTTTGCATTCTAACTCCCATTTACCTTTGATGTTTGAGGCAAAATGGTAAACTGAAGTATTGAAAAAAAGTAACTGCTTTGCTATTCGGTGATTGTGATGGACAAGCATGTTATTCAAATTAACTGCATGATGGTTCATGTGGAAAGTGCGACCTTTATATAATTGAAGAATGTATTGAGCTGGTTCCAATAAAAGCTGGAAACATCATAACGCATGGTACTAATGGTCAGCATGGATTCTCATTAACAATTAAAGTTTTCAATAGTTTGTATTGTTCCTTTTACTCCGAACAAAGAGAGATATTGATCTGCTGGTTAAATTAAAATGAGCCTTTTCAGAAAGTGGTGTGCAGTAGTTTCAAGCATCTATTGATCCTGCTTATATCAGCCTTCATTACCATCTACACTGAGCCATCTTATTTAACAAAGCTTAAAGTGATCTCAGTTGGCAAGACAGTGGTATTTTCTCCCATGTGTGAATCACATACAATATTCTCATTTTCTGAATGAAGCAAGTGGGACAACTGAAAGTCACAGGGGCACACTTTGACAAAGGGTCAGTTAGACTCGAAACATCCGCTCTTTTCTCTCCTTACAGATGCTGCCAGACCTGCTGAGATTTTCCAGCATTTTCTCTTTTGGGTTCATTTTGGTGTTCAGGTTGGGATGGGCATCTGGTTCAGCCATCGTATGGAGGGATGATGGACTGTGTGTGTAACACTGGAGATGATCGGTAGTGCAGGCTCAGAGTGCTGATATTGGAGGGGATTGGCGAAGTCTTGTGGTTGCATTCTGACAGCACTTGGAGGAGATTCCCAGGATTGGCAGTGCTAAGATTTGCCTCTGAGGTATGACACAGTTGAGGGGTTAACTCTGTTGCTTTGTCAGTGGTTGGGTCTTGGCTGGGGTTAATTGAACTGGGCAGCAATGGGACACAGATTATTTTGGGGTTGTCAGCATTAAGGTTGCAGTAGTGGCTTGACCTCAGGAAGGGATCAGGAATTGGATGGGAACACTTGAGATTAGCAGCACAGTACATGGGACTCTCAGAGCCAACAACCTGGTTGTTGGGAACAGAGGTCTGACAGCCACAGATGAAGGTCTCAGGGTCCAGTGAAAATGGAAGAGACTCCAAAGACCAATGGTGCTGATCGGAAGTCCTGCCATTTAAAAGGAAAGAAAGGGAAGCAAAGCATTCTTATTAAAATTGCAGTTCTCATCTTTATAACAATAAGAAAGATAATTTATATTCTGCTATAAATCCAACACTCCTTTTCAGTTCAAAAATATCTTTTGTTTACTAATCAAGCATTTATTGAAGAGATATATTTCTAAACAGATATGGTGTTGTTTTCCTTTTAAATAATGATATTCTGTTCTATGAAATCTTGATGCAAGGATTCATTATGCATTTATTAAGATTCAATTGCAATGCCAATTAATAAGATGTGAACAAACTCAAGCAATTTCTTGTTACACAGATCCAAGAAACCAAACAAATGATCTTTTATTACTAGGTCAAAGTGATGCAGGCACTTGCAATCTTTAGGGGTTTATATTGTGTGAAATTAATACTTAGCATAATCCAAAGCAGGTTCTGAAAGACACTGTACAATAATATACTGCATAATGAGAGAAATTTCAATCAGTTTGTTGTGGTCAACTTTTCAGAATATCATATGAATCTATAGAATTGAAAACAAATAGATCTGTTCCTAAAAGGAACAGTGTGGATATCAATGGGCAATGAATCAAACAGAGGCCCCTGTTCATTGTTAACAACAGCCATAAGCATAAATTGATAAGGTGTTTTCTGAGAGAGTTTCATATGTGACCATATCACTGAGCATGAATGAAAGTGGGAAAACAGACTTTCCACAACTGGCAAAATATCATACTGTAATTAAGCAGTATCACTATCTAAAAGAGTCACAGAACTGAGGGGAATTATTATGGGTTGTGCATTTTCATTTAAAGACATTGCAAATGGAAAGGACATTGGTGGTGGAAACACCGGGACGAAAATGAATTGGATTGAGAGATCAAAGATAATTATCATGTCAATTGTGATGAAGTAAGAAGATGACATTCATATCTGTATTCCAATCCCACCTCTCATCACTGATATGTGCTTCCAGATAGTTTGTTATGGACAGAGTAGCAAAGACTTACTGGAAATGTGTTAGGGATTTAAAAAGGCAGTCAACAACAGGTGAATGTTAGCAGGATTATGGAGACTGTATCAAGTGATCAGAACTTGCACTGAGTGGATTCAGGACGATGTTATATGCATGGGGAATCATAGTGATGTGAAGACATATAAACCTCTGACATTATTTTCAGTGGAGCTGAGATTGGAAGTTGGATTTATTAGATGCTGTTTTTTAAATAAATCATGAGGTGTTTTGGTTTGTGAATTGGGTGCTAACCAGCTGCAGTTGGCAAATGACTGGAGGCCTCACTGTTAGAGAGAAGCAATTGGTTTGATAGCTTAAAGAGCACCAACCCACTTCATGCCTGGGACAGGTAAAAGGCAGTTCCCAAATGTCTACCTCAACCAGAACCCATGGCTGTTACTGATACACCAAACTACACATGGACCGCCGAATCTAACTGAGCTCAGGTAAAAAGGGAAAGAATATTTCCTCTATTTGAGGACTCAGTAGTTGGGTAGGGCCCATCATATTTTTTAAGGATAAATGTGATAAATATTTGGAGGGATAAGAGAAATCAGATCAGTTTTGGATTCGTACGAAGTCAGCAGAAGCTAATGGACCATCCATGTCCTAAATTTGAATAGTCCATAAGGAATGGAAGATTTAAGACATTAGACAGAGTTATGGGGACAGTACAAAGTGTTAATATTGAGACAAAGGCATAAGGTTGTAGCAATGATTGATTAATATTGAAATTAAAAAGGCAACTGATGGAAACATAATCTATAACTTGGCATATAGCTATGTTGTGCACAGGCACAAATAGCATCAGAAAATGGTAAAATCGAGAACAAAGTTAAGGAACAACTGGGTATAGGATCAATGGAAGGAACCAATGTATTAAATGTTTGATCCAACTTGGGCAAACTCTAGGAGTCTAACTGTTCAGTTGATAACAATAGCCAAAAGTCACATGCAAGATAGGAGTCACTGTTACATGCAGGATACCTTTGACATGAGCCATACCTGAGTGTGTGAAGGAGGAAGCCCTTTCCGGCCATATACTCCAATCAATGCATCCTTCGGAAGGGATATGTTGAACTTCAGGAATTGGGGTTGATCAATAAAAAGTTGAGCTCTCCAAAAGACACCAGGAGGCACCTCCTGTATCGCCCACCGGCCCAAGTCAACCTCTCCTGAATCTATGGTGTTGTTTTCTTGATAGGTGATGCCAAGCTTCCCTTGAAGTGAAGAAAATACTTTCAGAATGCAAGTTTCCAAGGCATAACATCAACATCAATCTTTGAATTGTGAGTCTAGAGGCATAGTTTTATCCATGATTATCCTCCTCCAGGCACCTTCCGTACTAATACGTACTTACATATTTGCATGGGAAGGGAATCCAGGGTTGAGAATTCAAACCCTATCATGAAATTAAATTCACTTAAGTAGAGTACTGTGTGAATTATACCTTATTGTGTGAATTAGCACCAGGCAATGTTAACCTGAAAACTGTCACTGTTGTAAATCCTCACAGCACCTCAGGAATATGATTCAGGGAAGGCAAATCCACTTGGATTGTAGTGAATCCAGACTCTCACTCCAATTTGGAATCTTAACATTCTGTAAATTGGCCTAACAAATAACTCAATTTCTCTGGGCAAAGAATACACACAATAAACCAAGGCCTTATTATCACTTTATCACAGAAACAAATTAGAATCAAACACAAACAGGACAGCTAGCTCTGTGTGTGAATGAAACTCAACTTCATATCTTTATATTGGATTTCTCTCTCCACAGATGCTGCCCGACCTGCTGAGTTTCTCCACCATTTTCTGCATTTATTTCATACGATACTTCCTGATCTTGTCAGGTTTGTAATTTTAACCATACTGCAAGGAAACATCAAGCAAAGGTGAATTTTCCATTCATGGCTGAGTTATTGAAAGTTGGTAAGGTATCCTAAGTGACTAGTTTTCCCAGAGGGAGTGAAGAGATAATTTGGCTCTTTCAATCTACTCCATTCATTGGTTATACTCAGTCTTTTCAATCACGCACTGTAGCTCATATGATCTCTCAAGGACTAGTTCTGCATCAATAATTGTTCAATCTCAAAGACGGTGAAGGAGAATATTCATTCATCCTCACAATTCAAGCTTTCTATCCTCACGCTGTAACCTCTGTATTCAAATGGGACCCAAGTGGGAATCAGAAGCCAGTGGTCAGGTTTCTCCAGACAATTCAGAATGGATATCAGATTGTGTGTCATTTCTACAACTTACATGTTGCAGATAACCTAAAACACTTGCCCTTGAACATAGCCAGTTTACATACTAATGACAGGGCGTCTGTTGCAAAGTCTCTTGAGGATGTTGTTTACTTTGAATATAACTATATGATTAGAATGGAATAGCATCCATTACCAAACAGTGTGTGTGTGTGATTTGTTATGCAGTAGCGATAGAATTTGCAGTTTAATTCCACTGATTAATCATTGTGCCAATCATCAGTCAACCATCAGGACCCAAACAGCAGAGCATTAGAAACGGAATTTTAGGGTAAACATGGCAGGAAATTTGTTTAGTTTAAAGCTAATTGACTGAAACTCTTGTTTAAATTGTTGTAGAGTGAAATGAGAAGTTTTTAACTAGGTTTCACTGGCATGGCTCTAAAACAAGCAAACATGGAATGATCATATAATCTGATATCTTTGTGAAAATGTGCATGGAGTTCATTCTTATGATCCCTGTTCCAGACACTGTTGCTATTATAGACATTTTAAAAAAAAGCTTGTGTAAATCCTTCAATATTGAGGTCACTTTAATTTTCAGCAGCTTTATTTTCTTATGTTAGTTTCAGGTACTTTCCAACCCATCAGATATATGCCCTGGGAGCAGTGTGTGTGGCATCGATAATGCACACAATCAGTTCTCATTCATGCGTGTATCCGTCACCTCTGACTCAACAAATGTTGTAAATTATATTCCACAGTATGGGATAAATGAGCAACATGTGGACATCTTGATTATGTGAAAAGTAATATTACTTTTAGGCCAAGAACGGTATGTCAACAGCTTGAAAATCATGAATTCCACAATACCCTCAGCTACATTTCTTTGCATTTCATTCCCTAATCCCAAAGGAGAATTCTTTTTTCGCGGCTTCATTGTACTGTTGTCTGGCATACTGTTTAATTTTCTCCTGGACTCATCTGCTACTGCCCAACACAAGAATATGTAGGAAAATCCAAATCTAAGTTGCTTCAGGTGACAGGAAGGATTGTAGTGGGCCAGGAGGCAGGACTGCATTTGGGGATGGCTTGTGCAAGAAACGCCATATTGTCTTGAATTAGAGTTAGACTTCATTGTCACATGCACTCAAGTCCAGGAATACAGGAGTACAGTGAAAAGTGTAGAAAGTTGCCATTCCCCAGCGCCATCTTGGATGCAGAACCAGAATCTCCAAAACAAAAACAGAAAAGAAAAACAAAAGGTCAGAAAAAAAATCCAGATCTCAAAGTCTAAGCCTTATCTCTGTTAAGGTTTCTGAACCATCCATGCAGGCACCTGGACTTTGCCATGGCTTGAACCCCCGCGTGTCTCACATTGACTGCAAGGAGGAGTCACATGTTTGCTGCCAAAGCTGTTTCCAATCGCAAAAGGAGTCATGTCCACTGCTGCCGCCTCAGCCTGCTGGGAGGCTCCCGCCATTTTGTGCACAACTGCTCTTGCTGCTGTGTCAAGGCCACCGACTAACCCATTGCCAAAAGCTTGACAGGAAAGGAAAACGAGAAACAAAAGTAAAAACAAAAGAAAAGTGAAGCTTAAAAGAAAATAAAGAAAGCAGATGGGAGCAGACAAGCCCAGGGCTTAGAAGCGCTCACTCAGCTCTGCTACTTTGCCATCTTCATACTTAGCCCAATGTTCTACCACTTCTCTCTTCCTGGGTTTGAGAATTTTGTCCAGTTAATTATTACACTCAGAGTGAAAAGGCATTGATTTGGAGGGTCCGACAGGGACATGGCCAGTTCATGCACAAGAGCACCACCACCGCAAGTTTCCCTCCAAGCCACACGCCACCCTCACTTGGAAATATGTCACTATTCCTCCATGGTTGGTCAGTCAAAACCTTGGAACACCCCTCTTAACTGTAGTGGGGAACTATCTGCTCCCCATGGACGCCCCAGTGGTTTAAGAAGGAGCTCACACCAGATTCTCAAGCTTAATTAGGATAGACAACAAATGGAGCCCACATTCCAAGGAAGAATAAATATGTACTTTACTGCATCGAGGCAATTAAACAGCCCCAGATTCGGAAGCAGGAAATTCTAATCCCTGTGCCTTCAGGACACCAAGCAAGAAAAGTGTTGTGTCTCACAAAATTACAAAAAAATACACAAATAAAAGTGCCAAAACATGCCTGATGAATAAAATTCGAAGACAATGCTCTAATTAATGCCTTTTTTGTGCTACCATTAAAACGTTCAGTGTATTTTTTCCCTAAATTGAGAAAATGTTTTTTTAAATTGGTGAGGCTGAAGGGCTTTTCACTGACTCCTCGTGATTTGAGTATTTTCATTGTTAGTGTTGTAACTGACATTAATTAACATGTCAGGAAGTAGAATAAACATTCTTCTATTAATCAATATTAATGGGACTTCACATTCAATGAAACAGGAGTGCCTTTGACCTGCCCACTGTGAGCTGACAGCAGAAGTTGTTACCTATGGCAAGAAATGCCTTCCAGGCGAGTTGTGCAACCTCTTTGATCCACAATTCTCAACTTCAGTTTCTCTAGTTTCACCCAATTGACTTTTAACAGGACCACGTTTGACCTCTTCAATGTCAGCACTGATGAGGATTTCAGAAGGAGCTTCCAATGAAAAGACAAAGTTAATTGCACTAATTATGAACATTCACAGGATGTCCATAAAACTCAGCTGTTTTGCTGATTTGTAATAGATTTAGAATGGAATGTAGATTCTTTACTGGACTTCTGATCATAATTAAATTGGCTACTGCTTTCAACATAGGTTCAATTTATGCTTTTTTTTAAAAAAGTTGATTTACAGTTGTTTTTTCTGGAACAAAGCCGCAAAATTTGCTGTAAAATTTAAGAGCAACTACAGTGTAATGTGAACTTTATGCTCTTAATTTCTTGATAAAATTTGTGTATGTGGTCATTTATGCCGGTTTTCTGCCCAAATATTGTTAAATGCAAATTACCGCTGTTGCCTGCGTCACAATTTGATTGAATCCTCTGCCCAGGAGAAAGTGAGGACTGCAGATGCTGGAGATCAGAGCTGGAAAAGCGCAGCAGGTCAGGCAGCAGCCTAGGAGCAGGAGAATCGATGTTTCGGGCATAAGCCCTGAATAATTCCTGAAGAAGGGCTTATGCCCGAAATGTCGATTCTCCTGCTCTTTGGATGCTGCCTGACCTGCTGCGCATTTCCAGCAACACATTTTTCAGCTTTGAATCCTCTGCCCACTCATGATTAATGGATTAATATTTTCACTTGTGTTATCCTAATTTTTTTTTAAAGTTGACCAGAAATCTGAGTTACATTTCCACAAGTAATGTTGATATGCAAACTCATCTAGATTTTGCTATAACCCTTGCAGTGGTTTGATCCAGGAACCTTTGGCTCAAAGTATCTAACCCTTAAACTGAGTACCACACTACTGTAAGAAACAGTTAAAAAACCAGAAATTGCTGGAAAAACTCTGCAGGTCAGGCTGCATTTGAGGAGAGAAAACAGAGAAGTGTCCTGTGACCCTTCTTCAGAACATGTTTCTGATTTCCAGCATTCTCCAGCATCCAAAGAGCAGGAGAATCGACATTTCGGGCATAAGCCCTTCCAGCATACAGTTATATAGCATGGAAACAGACACTTGGGTCAAATATGCCCATGCCGATCAAACTTGCCATTTGATTCCATTTTGCCAATATCCCTCTAAACCTTTCGTATTCATGTACCTGTTCAAATGTCTTTAGGTGGCATGGTGTCTTAGTGGTTAGCACTGCTGCTCCACAGCGCCAGGGGCCCAGGTTTGATTCCTGCCCCGGGTGACTGTTTGTGTGGAGTTTGCACATTCTCTGCGTGGGTTTCCTCCGGGTGCTCTGGCTTCCTCCCACAATTCAAAGATGTGCAGGTTAGGTGAACTGACCATGCTAGATTGCCCATAGTATTAGGTGAATTAATCAGAGGGGAAATGGGTCTGGGTGGGTTACCCTTCAGAGGGTTGCTTGTTGGGCCAAAGGGCCTGTTTCCACACTATGGAAACTAATCTAAAAATGTTGTAACTGCACCTGCATCCACCACTTCCTCTGGTAGTTCATTCAACACATGAACCACCCTCTGTGTGAAAATGTTGCCCCTCAGCTTCCTCATAAATCTTTCTCCTCTCACCTTAAAATTATGTCCACTAGTTTTGAACTCCCCAACCCAAGGGAAAAGATATTTGCTCTAACCTTTTGTCTGCCCTCATCATTTTATAAACCTCGATCAGGTTAACCCTCAATCTCCTATGCACCAAGGAAAATTCTTTGCTGTTTTGTTGTGAGAAACAGTTAAGTACATCAGAAATGAGTAAGAAGGATATCACAACAATGGGGCAAGAACAAGAGAGCATCACAAGACTATTTGAATAGAAACAATCAGTACAGGTACGGTGAAAAAGAAGGAAATTGTCATTAAATTATAGTACTCATTTAGAGAGCTGTAATAGACAAGATGGGCTGAATGGTCTCCTTCTGCATTGTAACAATTCTGTGCACACCATGCTTCATGTATTTCTTTTTGAGGTCTGGGAGGCATTTATACGACATATTTATTGCACATTGCATTGTTGCTCTTCATTACTGACCTGAGAATCAACCACATAGGGCTGAACTTGTAACACGCATATCAGATCAGACAAGGATGATACTTCCTTGCTCTGAAGGGCATCAGGAAAGCATTTGGATCATAAGAGTCACCCAGCAGTTTTTATGATAATTTCTTTGCTGTTAGTCCACAATTTGCCAGATTTGTTGAATTTAGTTTCCCATGTTGCCAGTTTTGCAAGGATTTAAATGGATCACCCCTGAGTTTGGAACAGTGACATTTAGTTCTACATTCTCCTGCAAGAAGAAACACCCTTTCCCCACCCCAAACTTGTCAAAGACCCTCAGAATCTTGGATGTTTCAATCAAGGCACCTCTGACTCTTCTGAACACTTGCAGAGCTGAAAAATGTGTTGCTGGAAAAGCGCAGCAGGTCAGGCAGCATCCAAGGAGCAGGAGAATCGACGTTTCGGGCATAAGCCCTTCTTCAGGAATGAGGAAGGTGTGCCAAGCAGGCTAAGATAAAAGGTAGGGAGGAGGGACTTGGGGGAGGGGTGTTGGGAATGCGATAGGTGGAAGGAGGTTAAGGTGAGGGTGATAGGCTGGAGAGGGGGTGGGGGGGGGGGGGCGGAGAGGTCAGGAAGAAGATTGCAGGTCAAGAAGGTGGTGCTGAGTCCGAGGGTTGGGACTGAGATAAGGTGAGGGGAGGGGAAATGAGGAAGCTGGAGAAATCTGCATTCATCCCTTGTGGTTGGAGGGTTCCTAGGCGGAAGATGAGGCGCTCTTCCTCCAGGTGTCGTGTTGCCATGGTCTGGCGATGGAGGAGGCCAAGGACCTGCATGTCCTAGGTGGAGTGGGAGGGGGAGTTAAAGTGTTCAGCCACGGGGCGGTTGTTGGTTGATGCTGGTGTCCCAGAGGTGTTCTCTGGAACGTTCCGCAAGTAGGCGGCCTGTCTCCCCAATATAGAGGAGGCCACATCGGGTGCAGCGGGTGCAGTAAATGATGTGTGTGGAGGTGCAGGTGAATTTGTGATGGATATGGAAGGATCCCTTGGGGCCTTGGAGAGAAGCGAGGGGGGAGGTGTGGGCGCAAGTTTTGCATTTCTTGCGGTTGCAGGGGAAGGTGCTGGGAGTGGAGGTTGGGTTGGTGGGGGGGTGTGGACCTGACAAGGGAGTCGCGGGGGGAGTGGTCTTTCCAGAATGCTGATAGGGGAGGGGAGGAAATATATCCTTGGTGGTGGGATCTGTTTGGACCCCAGTGGCAGAACCTAGCCCATCCCAACCATTCCTCATTGGGGAGAAGACATCCTTTATTTCCATCCGGCAGAGTTTTCATCCTTCACAATTTCTTTTCGCACAATGAGCCTCAGGTTGATCTCTCTTTTGGAAAGCATGAAGGAAGTCCGAGCTGCCTGGCTCCAAAAACAAACCATATCCTGCACTGAGATGTGATTTCCCCAAGGCTGGGCTACTCCAGAACAGCCAAACCTCAGAGCAATTTGAAGCCATGCATTTTGCTGTTTCCCATGGCGTCGTTCCAAATATACTGCTCTGGGCCTGAATGGGGAGGGACGTCAGATGTGAGGCACCATAAGAATTCTTACTAATTGGCTGCAGATTGCTTCTGGATTAGTCTGAAATGGCGGTCATCACTCACTTAGACTTAATAACATCCTTTGGTGGTCAAGAGCATTCTAGGCATGAGAGTTAATACAAACAGCTCTTTAGCAATCTCAGTGAATTAGCCTTTTCATTACAGAAGTTGGAAACATCAGGTCTGGGTGGCTGCAAACTTAGGAATGAAATCAGATATTTTTATCATGTATTCTCAGCTCTGGATTATGGAAGATGCTAGCATTCCATATTGCAATGGCTCAGAGTGCAAACTCTTTGCTGTGGTCAGTAGCTGGAATTCTGATGATGCTGGGTTCACACACTACTCTACTTGAGCCCAAATCTCTGTGCTGCCGGTCTGATGGTATGTTCTCAGGGGTGCTGTCTATTCAATGATAAAGCAAGGCTTCATTTGCCTACCTCAGGCCAATGTACAAGATCAAACAGTGTAAACAAAAACAACCAGCCCCTTTCCATCTTTGGTAAAAACAATGACTGCAGATGCTGGAAACCAGATTCTGGATTAGTGATGCTGGAAGAGCACAGCAGTTCAGGCAGCATCCAAGGAGCTTCGAAATCGACCTTTCGGGCAAAAGCCCTTCATCAGGAATAAAGGCAGTGAGCCTGAAGCGTGGAGAGATAAGCTAGAGGAGGGTGGGGGTGGGGAGAAAGTAGCATAGAGTACAATGGGTGAGTGGGGGAGGGGATGAAAGTGATAGGTCAAGGAGGAGAGGGTGGAGTGGATAGGTGGAAAAGAAGATAGGCAGGTAGGACAAGTCCGGACAAGTCATGGGGACAGTTACTGAGCTGGAAGTTTAGAACTAGGGTGAGGTGGGGGAAGGGGAAATGAGGAAACTGTTGAAGTCCACATTGATGCCCTGGGGTTGAAGTGTTCCGAGGCGGAAGATGAGGCGTTCTTCCTCCAGGCGTCTGGTGGTGAGGGAGCGGCAGTGAAGGAGGCCCAGAACCTCCATGTCCTCGGCAGAGTGGGAGGGGGAGTTGAAATGTTGGGCCACGAGGCGGTGTTGATTATCTTCCATCCTCCTCAGGGACATTTTGTAACAATGGTGGCAGTCACCAACTCTTTCACGCAAAGGTCACCACAAAGTTGGATTGGAGTGCATAAATACAGAGACTGAACAGAAATGTGAGGATATCTCTTGTGTACTGTGAAGGGATAAAATATCCTAAACACCTCACAAATTAGTGCTGCAAATAGTTGCGCAGATGTCTTACTCTAAACCTGCACCACTTTCCTGTCAACTTCTGTACCAACAGGAATTTGGGGCTGTTTAGATCACCAGCTGATATAGCAGTTATTGACTTTGACTAAAAACTATTTAGTTTTAGTAATGAATCTCAAGCGAAGTGGGGCTGAATTTCCTTCCATTGATGACTTAGAATGTTCTTTTCTATTCTGGGTCATGACTTTTGGTAAAATTGTTGAAGGACATTTACCTCTTCCTGGTTGAAGCTTTAGAATCAGTAAAAGGGAGAATTTTCAATATGAATGACACAGCTCTTGATCTCCTATTCATGCCACATCAAACACTGTGTTAATTTAGAAGTATTTCTAATCAACCTACTTAGACATGGTATGACACACATCTGGGAAAGGGGGACTTGAACTTGGACTTTCTGGCCCAGAGATAGGGACACTACTGTTTTATCATTAGTTTGAAACAGACTGGAGAAGACAAGGTCAAGAACTGTCTTCAGGCTTAGACTTTAAAGCTATGCTATCAATTATATATTAATACGAAATACCACTTACACATTAGATAAGGACTAATCTATCTTCTTTGTGTGTTCATGTTCATGTTACAATCTGGTCTGGTAGAGATTTCCAGAGTGTTCTGACTCCACACACACTATTATTTATGCTCAGATGAGCAGGTCTATGACATCATTGCAATGATGCTCCAGGGCCGGAAACACTTACACAACAGCTGTCACTGTATCACAGGACCTTTCGTTTTTAAGCAAACTGTTTGGACATGCTTTGGCACACCTTGTAGGGTCGGGACATAACCTATGTTGTACAGCAGCCCCTTGAAAGGGCTGGTTTATAATGATAGGAACATTATACCATGCAAGGCCCAATCTCTGAGGTGGAGCTGCCTTTATGCTGCCTAACCCTTTAAAAACTCAGAATGACCATAAAAATGAGGCTAATTGATGTGGCAGATTTGCAGACTGAAAAGTGTTTGTAAAAGAAATTCCTGTCTTTCAAACTTTTCCTTTTATACTTTCTCTAGTTTGACAAACAGGGTTGGATTTCCCTCCCAAGGCAATAAAAATTGATATGTTTCCTCGTTTACTTGGAGGGTACACCCAGTGGGATTCCAATTTCTGCAAATGAGGAAAATTAGGGTGGAATAAAGATGGCTGTCCCTCTAATGAGCTGCTGCAGCCACGGGAGGGGGGGGGGCGAAGTGGCCTCCTTCTTTGCCATAATATTTCTGCAATTCTGTATCTGTAGTTTCTGCAGTCCTCAGCCAAAATTGGGCTCAACAAAATTCAAGATTCTGGTACCAGAATGCTGGCGAATTGCTTAACTAGGGCTGTGGACAGGGCATTAAACCACATGGTGGGGGAGTGGGTTCAGTTGCATGGAAAATTACAGAAAAGATTAAGCGGGGGGGGGTCGCAAAGGTGTTGGGGTAAGGTATTAACATGGATAGAGGACCGGCTGACTGGCAAAAAGCAGAGTGTGTGGATAAAGGATGGCAACTGGTGAGTGGTAGGGTTCTGCAGATGTCAGAGTTGGGACCACAACTATTCCTGTTATATATTTAATATGTGGATGAAGGAACTGAGGGGGTTGTTACTGAGTTTGCAGATAACATAAAGATGAGTGGCAAAATTGGCTAGGCCACTTTTGGAATATCGTGAGCAATTCTGGTCTCCTTCCTATTGGTAGGATGTTGTGAAACTTCAGCAAAGGTTCAGAAAAGATGTACAAGGATGTTGCCAGAGTTGGAGGATTTGAGCTATAGGGAGAGGCTAAATAGGCTGGGGCTGTTTTCCCTGGAACGTCGGAGGCTGAGGGGTGACATTATAGAGATTTATAAAACCATGACGGGCCTGGACAGGATAAATAGACAAGGTCTTTTCCCTGGGGTGGGGTGAATCCAGAACTAGAGGGCATAGGTTTAAGGTGAGAGGAGAAAATTTAAAGGGGGCCAAAACTGCAACATTTTCACGCAGAGGGTGGTCCGTGTATGGAATGAGGTGCTAGAGGAAGTGGTGGAGGCTGGTACAATTACAGCATTTGAAAGGCATCTGGATGTACATGAATAGGAAAGGTTTAGAGGGATATGGGCCAAATGCTAGTAAATGGAACCCCTCATGGTTAGGATATCTGGTTATCACGGACAAATTTGACCGAAGGGTCTGTTTTAGTGCTATACATCTCCATGATTCTACGACTCTACGACGGGTAGTGTTAAGGAAGCGGGAGGCTGCAGAAGGAGTTGTAGAGGGGCAAAGAAGTGGGAAAATGTGACGATATGCACTTTGGTTGGAAGAACAGAGATGTACATTATTTTCTAAATGGGAAAAGTTTCAGACATCTGAAGCAAAAAGGAACTTGGGATTGTCTTAAGGTTAACATGCAGGTTCAGTTAGCAGTTAGGAAGGCAAATACAATGTTAGCATTTATTTCAAGAGGGCCAGAAGACAAGAGCAGAATGTGTCTGCTGAGGCTGTATAAGGCTCTGGACAGACCACGTTTAGAATATTGTGAGCTGTTTTGAGCCGTGCATCGAAGGAATTGGAGGGATTCCAAAGCCGATTTATAAGAATGATCCCAGGGATGGACAATTTGTCAGATGAGGAGCAACTGAAGATTCTGAGTTTGTACTCGATGGAGTTTAGATGATGAAAGGTGATGCGATTGAAACTCACAGAAAACTGAGAAGCCTGAATAGAGTGGACATTGAGAAGATGTTTCCATCAGTAGGAGAGACTAGGACCTGAGGGCACCGCCTCATAGTGAAGGGATGAACCTTTTGAACTGAGATGAGGAGGAATTTCTTCAGCCAGAGAGTAGTTAAACTGTGGAACTCATTGGTACAGTGGGCTGTGGAGGCCAAGTCATTGAGTGCATTTAAGATAAACAATAGGCAGGTTCTTTCTTGGTAAGGGGATCAAGGGTTATGGGAAAAGGCACGAGAATGATGTTGAGAAACATATCAGCCATTAGCGAATGTCTGAACAGACTCAATGGGCTGAGTGGTCTAAATCTGTTCTTATATCTTATGGTCTTCAGTTCAGGAAAAGAATCATATTGGGTTCAAAATGTTCATTTTTGTTTCTCTGTCCCCCGAAACTACTGGATTGGCTGGAATTCCCAACAATTTTCTGTATTTATTTATAATGGAGGTGGAAGTTCTTACCATCACATTCGACTGCCAACTGTATCGCTATCCCACTTAATTTAAGCAAAAGAAAAATCTAGCCTCTGATATGTGAATTGTATGGTTTCATATTAGAATAAGACTTCTATGCTGTGTGTGTGTCTGTGTGTGTGCATGTACGCACCTCTATGCATGTGCCTGTGTGTGTGTGTTCCTATGCAATTGTGTGTGCATGTGCCTGTCTGCGTGCCTGCTGGTTTCATATCTTTTTGATGTAAAATTATTTTATCATTTTACATAGTAAACACCCAACCGAGAATCAAATTTTACATTGCTATTATTGCAAATAACATTCCATTACACAGTAGGCTTTTAGCACCATAAAAAGCAAACAGTGTGAAGACTTCAGGTTTCTAAGTAAAAGATCACTGATGCCAGAATATTCAACTTAACAGCATTTTACTTAAAGACACAAAGATTGTTTTGATTGAAATGTACTGTTTGTTTTGGGCAAGTTTGCTGAATTTGAAATGAAACATGATGGATTCGACTAATTGACAAATGTAAAAATTTAATAATTGACACACCTCATAAATTTAACAGATGGAGAAAAATTATTCAAGTCAAACTATAGACTAATCACAGATCAAGGCAGAATTTCACATTTGTTCTTTCAGTGTTTCCAAACAGACGGCGCAATGATGATTTACTCTGCCATCCAAACACGGTTTTAAATTCCTAGCTTTAATTCCTATGTTTAAAAGGTATAAAAACAATTTATAGTGCAATAGATAGAGGCTCTACTCCCATTGGGCAGAGTTGATGGGCCAAATGGACTATATTTGTTATGAAATCTCATGGTCTATTTAAGATGATCTGGGTCTCCAAAATGGTGGTGTCAATGAACAGATTATGCAGTTGACAAGTTTAAGCTCACCCAGAGTTGAAGTGGGGGTTGAGGAGTAACTTGCAGAGGTTTATAAAGTCATTAGGGGCATGGATAGGATAAATAGGCGATGTATTTTTCCTCGGGTGGAAGGGTCCAGAACTAGAGGGCATAGGTTTATGGTGATAGGTGAAAGAAATAAAAGCGACCTAAGCAGCAACTTTTTCATGCAGAGGGTGGGTGTGTGTATGGAATGAGCTGCCAGAGGAGGTTGTGGAGACAGGTATAGTTGCAGTATTTAAAAGGCATCTGGATGGGTATATGAATAGGAAGGGTTGAAAGGGTTATGGGCCAAGTGCTGGAAATGGGATTAGATTAGGTTGGGATATCTGGTTGGCATGAACGAGTTGGACCGAAGGGTCTGTTTCCTTGCTGTACATCTCTATGACTCTAAGAACTGTCTATCTGCCATCTGCTATATTGATATGTCTAAGATACTACATCTTTGATGTGATGGGTTTTTGTTTCATTTCCAGCAGTCATTAGTCTTTCTGTGTGCAGAACACCCTCCCATATGTCCACATCTCAAATGCCTTCAGTTTATCAATCATCTACTTGTTCATGCCTCTGAGGTATATAACTTTTGATGACAAAATGTAGCACCTCAACATTCTTTTCCTGCGTTTCAAGTTCAGTTTCTTTCAACGTTAACACATTAGCACGAGGGGAAGTAGCTCATGAGAATATGATTAGTATTGCAAAATGAAGGATGTCTCAAAGCTCTTTAGAGCCGATGCACCTATTGAAGTGTTGTAATGTAGGAAGTGTTACAGTCAGTTTGCACATAGCAAGCTCCCATAAACCGCAATGTCATAATGACCAGAAAACCTTCCTTTTCCCTGATGTTGATTGACGGATGAATCAGCCAAGGGATAATTCGGCCGAGGGGTGGGATGGTGGCTCAGTGGTTAGCATTGCTGCCTCATAGGGTGAGAGACCTGGATCGATTCCACCCTCAGACAACTGACTGTGTGGAGTTTGCACATTCTCTCCTTGTTTGCATGGATTTCCTCTGGAGGCTCTGGTTTGTTCCCACAGTCCAAAGATGCGCAGGTTAGGATAGATTGGCCATGCTAACTTGCCCGCAGTGTCTAGGGAAGTGCAGGCTAGGTGAATTAGCCATTGGGAAATACAGGGTCACAGGGATAGGGTAAGGTGGTGGGACTGGGTGGGATGCTCTTCAGAGTGTCAGTGTGGACTCGATGAACTGGAGCACCTGCGTCCACACTGTAGAGATTCTGTGTACTCCACTGCTCTTCTTCAAAGTAGTCTGATGGAATGATTTACATCCACCAGAGAGAGCAAGCATATTCAGGTCATATTACTCTCCTGTTCTCTTTGTCCCGCACTGGACTGTGAAAGCCGGCTTCTTGTTGCTCAACTCGAGGAATGGGACTCAATCATATCCCTGTGATTCAGCAAGAGTGCGAGCAACTGAACCACAGCTAATAGTGTAATATTATTTAGAAAATGATTTGGATACAACAGACTACACATACAAATTCTTGAAGGGGAAGACTGATGGAAATGTAGGAGAGTGAAACAGAGCTAAAAATGGATAACAGGCATAATAACTAAAGACATAACAACAATACTGGACTACCTTTTGAAATATAAACACACGTTACAAACACAGGGAATGCTGGCAAAACTCAGCAGTTTGAAAAAAGCTCATATCCGACTGGAAACATTAATTCTGTTTTATTTTCCACAGATACCACCAGGAGTTTCCCCAGCACTATCTGTGTTTGTTTCAGATCTCCAGCATCTGCAGTATTTTGCTTTTATTAAATGTGCGTGTGGTTGATGTCATGGAATGTCAACTGCAGCACAGGGCAGATCGAGGTGGCGATCTGTGGCAGTCATCCCTCTGGGAGGAAGGTGCAACAAAATGAAGAAAAACAGAAGTCAACACATCTGAAATATCAATTCTCACTTTCTATGCATTCTGCTTATTCTAGACCCATTTCATTGCTTACCACTATCGCCAGATATTGATGTTACTGCATTAGTTGGTGAGCTCTCTGTCTTCACTTTTCCGTTTTCAAACATGTAATTTTCGACCTGCTGCAGCTGCCAGTTCAGGCCGAGTAGATGCATTGCTGATTAAAGAGAAAGTGCATATCAAAAATCAGAAAGGTCAAGGCTCCAGCGATATTTCAAAGCTAAAGAATTACTTGATGAAATCAGCATTGCGTGACATCTTTGTGGAATTTTCTGCCCAGGATATAAAGCTCAGAGATCAAGTCTCCCAAATGCATAACAAACCTGCATCTGAGGTGCAGATTTCTAGGCAATCATTGAGAAGATACTTAACGTTCGATACCCCCAACATTTCAAGAATAATTTCTTCAAATTGCTGTTTTTTAAAATTAAGTACACCATTAAGAAATTGAAATATTTTTAACACATTTCTGTTGAAGCCAAAGTGGTAAATACTACACAAGCGTCACTTTGAGGTGGCATGGTGGCTCAATGGTTAGCACTGCTGCCTCACAGCACCATGGACCTGGGTTTCATTCCAGCCTTGGGCGACTGTCTGTGTGGAGTTTGCATGTTCTCCCCAAGTCTGCTTGGGTTTCCTCTGGCTTTTTTTCCACAGTCCAAAGATATGTAAGTTAGGTGAATGTGCCATGCTAAATTGCCCACAGTGTTCAGGGATGTGTTAGTTTGGGGTAGATGTAGACTAATTGGGGAGGGGAGTGGGTTTGACTAGGTACTCTTTGAAGGGTTGGTCTGGACTTGTTGGGCCGAAAGGTTTGTTTCCACACAGTAGGGATTTGAAGAGACAATTTTATTCTTGTTACAATACCCTAACGACTTACCCACACTTTTTCTCTGCCATCTTCCCTGAGCAGGAAGCTGGAAATTGCTGGGGTCAGATTTTAAAAACAAGAGGGAAAACACCATTCTCAAGGGTGCCTTGGGCATGATAGCCTTTACGCAAGTGGAGGTCACCACCTGGAGTGGGCTGTTGTAAATGGTGTTTGAGGCCAGGAATCAAATGCTGTTCTGACCACCTAACATGGAGGTGAATTCCAAACCATGGCACTGAGCCCTTCCAAAACGTAGGGGTTGCCTGTTTGATGCTAATGGCAAATGCGTGGTGGTGGCCATGTTAGAGGCTGCTATTAACTTGCCAAGAGAGCCAGTAGCTCCTGGAAGGAGCTGTCAGTGCGAGGGAAGGTGAAAGGGCTCTTGCAAGATAAATAAAACTCCAGAGTTAGCCCTGCTGCTTAGATCAATGAAAATACACATTCCGCATGATGACAAATAAACTTTCCTTGGCCCTGCTGTGATCTTGACAGCTATGAATTAAGACAACACAGGTTTTCCAGAATCAAAGTTTAAGAGTCCAATTTTGCACTTGACAGACCCTTGAGAAGCTTCTTATGGGCCATTCCAGGTTTTCCATTCTCCCTCCAATCAGACCTGAGAAAATTACAAACTGTTCCAGAACAGACAGGATCTCAATCAAGATTTAATCATTTCCAACTTGTGCTATAGTGTCCTTATGGATATAGGATTGTATCGAGCTTGTTTGAACACACTGGCCAATGGAAATAGAATCCAAAGTGATCTAATTTGCAGCAAGCCCTGAAATTTAATCCTCTTTCTTTTTAAGTATGACTTATTCGGACCAGCACTGAAGCAATAAAGAGTAATTGACTATGCAGAAATGGGAAGAAGTGTACTTGGCATACAGCCATACTGGGCTGAACAAAAAATGGATTTCAGTGGTGGATATGTTCATTGCTTTATTATTAAAACATTCGTAGGATCATAAGACTGCTTTGGATGAAGCAAGTCTGGAGCACATTTGATCTGATTCTACCAGAATATTAGCTTATTTCCCATAACAAGCACAATGTTGTTCTGCACTGAGTCCTGGCCTCAAACACCCTTTATAACAGCCCACTCCAGGTGGTGACGTCCACTTGCATATTGGCTATCATGACCAAGGCACCCTTGAGAATGGTGTTTTCCCTCTTGTGTCTCACAGGCAAATATCAGCCACCTTTCAACTTATTCCCAACCACAAAAATCCCAATTATAGACATGTCTGTGTTACAGAAAAGACAAAAAAAAAACGCTCATTATATTTCAGTCTGGCTAAAAAAAAACACCATGGGGAGGGTAAAAAAGAAGAAATGAATCAATCACTTCCTACTGTCTGCAAAAGATGGGCAATGCTCAGACACAGTAAAATCACCAAATGGCTCATCGCCAAGTGATCTTCAGCCAAGTCATTTGCATGTTGATGACAGATAAACGCTGCACCTGATGAAAAGACTTAATATCAAGCACAAAAGGGTCAAATTAATTTAATGCTAAATGACACACTAGGTTGCTGATTTCTTCTTTTTTTGTTGTTGTGCAATAGTCTGTGTGCATATTTGGAACTCATGAATAACTAACATACGGTTACAGGTTTACTTTCATGTCCCATATTAAATCTGACAGGATTTCACACAAAGCGCTGTGCCTTATAAAGCTTTGAGCAAAGCAGGAAGCAAGGCTTTCAAAATACTCGGAATACTATAATCAAAACAAGAAATGAAGATGAAGCATGCAGAAGGGAAGATGCATAGTCATGTTCACCCCTTCTGGAGTTTCTGTTTGATTATGTACGCATAATTCTCCATAAATTAGCCTTTATCTCAAACCTCCCGCTGAGTTCATATGCTTCCTGACTGATAGCTAGTGAATTGCGGAGTAAGTTTTCAGACTATTATTGCATGTTGTGCTGCTTCCAATAACAGGGCCCTTGTACTAACCAAATAAGTTTGTGCTCCAAGTCTCAAGGATTTTTAAAAATTGCAGTGCATTGTGGGTTCATCTTGACTACACTGTCCTCACAAAATGTAGCTCAAAAGATTTTCAATTTTCTTTGAATGTATAAATCTTTACCATGCCCTTATTGCACCCTATGGAAATTTAAATTCAGAGAAACACTGGAAATCTTTAAGTGAGTCCAGAGAATAAGAGGTAAAAGATGAAGATTAAGAGCTGTCAGCTCAATCTTGATGATTGTTATTAATGCTGCATTATCAATTAGTGCAGTCAGGAATAAAAGAAACAAAAACGCTCAGCTGCAATGGGAAGAAAACCTTCTTAACCCAAGGCCTGCGCATTTACCAACTCCCTCGTGTCCCAGGAGTACCGTGCAAATTCAGTTATCCAGTTCAGTTAATCAGCGTCATTCTTAAGTTTTGCTTGAACAAGTGGCAACGCTTTAAAAAGTCATTCTGCACAAGAAGCAATCAAGAGGTTTCACAAAGTAGCAACTTTGCACTTTCAACTATCATTGACTCTCCCTCCCCACTGGAAGTCCCAATGGCTTGCTCCTCATTCCAGGCAGGCAGGGGGCACAAGGGCTCTGCACTCCCTTGTAAGGTATCCACGTATCCTTCTTTGCATGGATTGTGCTAGGGAGCAGTTCACAAGAAAATGTCATTTGTCTTAACAGTTGGGAGGAGAATGGCCTCTTAATAGCTGACATACGCTGAGATTTTGAACACTCAACCTTTTGACAGAAGGTGGTTTTAACACCCAGATGTACAAACCTGCTGCTCATGAACTTATCACTCCCTTATTGACATTAGGCCACAGGAACAAACCTCTGCAGCTTTTTCTCTGGGCGCTCAGACAAAACATACACTTTGCAGAGTAGACATTAGTAAGAAGATATAGTTTTAAAAATCACTGGGCATAGATTAACTGACAGAAAACATTGTAAAAGAGCCTCTACTCCATTTCTAACTATGCAGCACTCAGGATTTTTCTGTACATTTTAGAGAGGGTAACTGAGGCTGGCTGTGGTAATCTAGCTGATGACTGTAGTGCACAAATAGTAGACTACAGCTTTACTGTGCAGATCGGAATCCAACAGGCATTAAAATGTCATGATGAACATTCATGATGCAGTATCCTTCCAGCTTATTGGAAAAGTTAAAAATAAAGGACATGCACTTAAGTAATTTCATTCAATCTGGGTGTCCCAAAGACCTGTCAATATTTTTAAATTGTAAGATAAGAATTGACAAGTGGTAAGATGTGTGAGTGTGGGGAAGTATTGTGTACATTGCTGAAATTTAAAAACATTTGCAAGTTCCTGGGAAGTCAGGTCCAAAATTCGAAGTGCAGGCTTTCATTGGGCTAAGTTTATATTATAGTCCGTGCGAATTACAAAAGATATATTGTAGAAGAGAGATCAACATAGCTTGCGCTCACTGTCCTGGGGTAGCATAAAGGTAGGATCCAACAAAAATAAAGAATTCTTCTGGTGCAGAAGGAAGCCACTCAGTTCATTGTGTCTGCAATAGGTCTCCAAAGGAGTATTTGAACTAAATGCCATTCTTCTGCCTTTTCCTTCTAATACTGCAGATTATTTCTGTTCAAATAATCACTCAATACTTTCTTGGATGCCTTTATTAATCCTGTGTCTTCCACACTTCCAGATATGAACCACTCATTGCATGGAAAAGTCTTGTCTCACTTCTAATTTGATTCATCAGCGATGAGTTGCAATTTGTGTCCTCTTGTTCTTGTTCCTTCTCTGCATGGGAACAGTTTTGACTTCTCTTCTTCCAGACTCTCCACGATTTTGAAAATCTCAATCAATTTCCTCTTCGACATCTCTATTCCAAGTGCAAACATTTCCAATGCATTTCTGTAAGTGAAGTTTCTCATCTCTGGAACTATGCTGGTAAACCTCTTATGTACTCATTGCAATGTGTTAGCATCCTTTCTGAAGCGTGTCCCCAGAACTGTATACAACATTCTAGCTGAGGATTAAACAGTATAAGTTCAGCATAACCTTCTTGTTGTCATATTTTATGCTCCAATTCGTGAAGTCTAGGATACGATATGCTTCACTTACTGCTCCCTCCATAAGTTCATGACTTATGCACATAGACAGTCAAGCCTCTTTGCTTTGGCACATTTTTAGCACAGACCCCGTCATTGTTTATTTTCTCTCTGTGTTCTTTTCACCAAAATGTATCACCTCACACTCCTTTGTATTCTGTCATATGCCACTTGTCTGCCCTTTTCACCAAGATGTCAATGTCCTTTCAAAGTTCTACACTATCCTCCTCACAAGTTACAATGCTAGTGATGAAACAGTCAATGACGCTGGTAACTTTGTATCAAAGGACAGCTGAGATTGTTTTCCACTGATTTACTGACAATGCCATATTCCCAAGTTTCGCTATGATCGAAATGACAATCCAACAACCACTCGTTGGCAGATTTCCCATTAATTTGGAATCTTTCTCATCCAGAGGTCTCCAGGATGATCTGCTAAATTTCAAGATAATTGCACTGAGATGTCTGCTTCTCAGCTGCCTTTTTCTAACCATATCTGCCCAGTTGTCCTTGCAACAAATCTCGTTCCCATGTCACTCCTGCTGCTTGGCGCTTGCTTCCAATAAGCCAAACCTTGGCCTTCAGCATGATGATGATAATGGCCTGAAACCACAAGTCCTGCTGCTAACATGGTGTTTCCCATTTTCATGGGGGTAGGAGTGCATTCAGACTGGGATTTGGGTATGCACATTTTAAAGAGATAGTTGGGCATTTAATTCACCAGTTGCCTCCATTGAATTGGGATTTCTCATTCCAATAATGTTGTACATGAAGTATACACATTAGCCCTGCTCACAGCAGGTTTGAATTCTGTGCTTTTCGTTGGTTGAGCATGGCACCCCCTTGTACTTTTATGGATATGGTCCTGTGACACATTTTTGGGAGGGTGGTTTCAGCCAAACATTGGTGCTTGGGAGGGGGGGGCATGACAGATGAACTCTGAAATTTTCAATGATTTTGCTTAAAGGGTACATAAAGACTGTTGAGCTATCAAGCTGTTAAAGATATGCCATGTCTGACAAGAAGTGTCAAAGCTACCAATTAATGTCAAAGCTATCAAGACATATCAACATTTATCCAATGTGTTTTAATGAATGACAGAACATTCCCCATTAACGTGCAGTCTCCAGATAGAACTTAAAGTAATAAATAAAGCTGCAAAAGGTGAAGGGTAAAATGGGGGTTGAAATGAGTTGACGCTAAGTTGGCATGATGGTTCATAATGAAGGGCTCATGCCTGAAACGTTGATTCTCCTGCTCCTCGGATGCTGCCTGACCTGCTGTGCTTTTCCAGCACCACACGTTTTGACTCTGACTCTCCAGCACCTGCAGTCCTCACTTTCTCCTATGCTGGTTCATGGGGATGGGTAAAGGGCAAGAGTTGGCACAGAGAGCTTGAGGTGACTGGAACAATTAGGAAGGTTATGGGTGGCATGTGCAGGCATGAATGATATATGGGTGAACAAGGGGATGCTGGGGCACTCGTCAGTGTGGACTCGATGGGCGGAATGGCTTGCTTCTATATTGTTAGGCTTCTTCGTGAGAGCTGGGGAAATGTTTACATTTTAATCTTTTATTTAAATTTTTGGACACGGTGCTACAGCCGCAGAATCACATGAGTGTTGTAGTGCAGGAGGCCTAACAGCCCATTGCATCTGCAGCAGCTCTCATGAACATCATGATTTAGTGTCATTCTCCTGCCTTTTTCCCAAAACCCCGACTGCAGTTTCCATTTAATTTATCATCCAATGTCCTCTCCAATGCCTCACTTTATCTTGCCTCCACCACACTTGCAAAAAGTGCATTCCAGGTCGGAGCCACACTATGTGAAAACGTTCTCTTTCAAATTATGTTTGCTTTTTTCGTAAATTACTTTAAATCTATGTCCTTTTGTTCTTGGTTCTTTCACAAGCAGGAATAGTTTCTCCATCTCTACTAGATCCAGCCCCTTCATGCATTTGAAAACTTCAAACAGATCTCCTCTTAAGCTTCTTCGCTCCAATGAGAACAGTCTGAATTCTTCAACCTACCGTTATAACTGAAGTTTCTGCTTCCTCGAACCATTCATGTAAATCTCTTCTGGACTCTCTCCAATGCACTCACATTCCTTTGATAGTGTAGCACCCAGCAATGTGTACAGAACTCCAGCTGTAGTCTAACAAGTATCTTAAAGAAGTTATCGAATCATACAGCATGGAAACAGACCTTTAGGCCCAACTAGTCCATGTCAACTATGGTCCCAAACCAAACTAGAATGACTTGCCTGAGTTTTACTCTTGTACTCTATGTCCCTACTAATAAAGTCCAGGTTACTGTATGCTTTATTAACTTCTCTTTCGGTGTCCAACCACCTTAAATGATTTGTATAGTGTTGATGTGAAAATCAGATTAGCCATGATCTTACAGAATAGCCGAGCAGGCTTCAGGAGCCATGTACAGGTCGTTCTTCTATAATGTGCATTTTGTTAACGCGAATTCACTATGATACGATTAAAAATTGCGGACACAGTTTCTAAAGTGTAAAGTTTTAAAGCGTGTATTGGTTATAACGCAATTCCAGCACCTTTGGTTTAAATGGTGCTGCTGTTATGTGATTTTCTTAGAATACAGGATTGCATGAGCACAGAACTACCGTGTTACAGCAGGAACTGACCGTACTCTTGTTCTTTGTTTATGTCCTAATGTTCTTCCCACCAAATTGCATCATCTCACACTTCTCAGCATTGAACTTCATCTGTCATTTATCTACCGACTCTACCAACGTCTACATCCACTTGGAAGTTCTACACAGTCATCTTTACAGATTACAATGGCTCCAACTTTTGTATAATCTGTAAACTGTGAAATTGTCCCTGCACACCAAGACCTTGAACATAAATATATATTAGAAAAAGCAAGGGCCCCATTATCGACTCCTGGGGAACTCCACTAAAAACCCTCCTTCAGCCCGAAAAATACTACCTGCTTCCTGTCGCTCAGTCAATTCTGTATCCTTGTTCAGACTGACCCTTGTGTTCCATATTGTATTCAATTTAAAGCCCTGCTCTGTTCTTGACTTAGTGATGTTGCAATTCCAGAGTGTGGCAGTGCAGCTCTGAGGAAATTCCCAGGCAGATGCATACTTTACAAATCATTAAGTGCGATCACTGCAATAAGTTATCTTTTAACTCATTGAAAAGAAATGACACAGTATTAGTGATATAATGTCAAATATTCCAGTGCACTGGATTCTCAGAACATACAGCATAGTGGATCTTCTGGATGGTTGCAGTTTTCAAACCAATAGCCTGTAGCATTAAGCAGTGCTGAATTTGCCCATAATATATTGTGTGAAGTTCCAGTAGATGGAACCTCCTGTAAAGGTTTGATGAAGCACTACAGCCAAAGTCCACATAGACAGCGACAAACCATAATTGTCAAACATTGCATCTCTTTGAATGAGTGGCTGGAGGCCAGAAAGGAAGAAGAATTGGCTCAATAAATAAATGCTAATACAATTTATTTTGTCATATATCGTATATACTCGTGTAAAAGTCAAATTTTTTAGACTATTTTTTAAAGTTAAATTATGAGGTCAACTATGACATGGATTCTACTTTTGAGGGGGATGAAATTCATCCTACAGTCCTAAATATCTTATCAATGATCTCTAAACAAATTAAAAAAAACATAGTGAATTATGGTATGCTGAGCTGCACACAAAGGGACTTTGACCTGATGCGTCTTAAACCTTCGTGTCAAATTGGTGTGAATTGCACATCAATTTATGGGCGGCACGGTGGCAAGCACTGCTGCCTCACAGCACCAGAGACCCGGGTTCAATTTCCGCCTCAGGCGATTGACTGTGTGGAGTTTGCACATTCTCCCCGTGTCTGCGTGGGTTTCCTTTGGGTGCTCCGGTTTCCTCCCACAGTTCAAAAATGTGCAAAATTGCCTGTAAAGTAGGGTGAAGGGGTAAATGGAGGGGAATGGGTCTGGGTGTGTTGCGCTTCGGCAGGTCGATGTGAACTTGTTGGGCCGAAGAGCCTGCTTCCACACTGAAAGTAATCTAAAAAAACATGTAACAGCATGAGAAAACAATTAATTTACTCAACATTACATTGATGCACAAGGTATTACCTTGACTCACAAATATTGATCTGTTATCTGTGAAGAACTAGAGTCAATTTTTACATGAGTTCTATGGGAAATTCCAGGTTTGTTGGGCAAAAATAGGGGTCAACCTTTACACGGGTTCAACTTTTACTCGAGTATACACGGTAATATAGGAAGCGAGGTAAAAACACAGCTAAGGATGCCAAGATGTAAGTATGTTCAAAATTCAAACGGTCCCTAACATGTAATGGTGTCTCCTTAGAAATAAATAATGGTTCGATGTCTGACACTAAATTGCTCGAAGCAGATTCAGCTGGGTTACACTTCTGGGTAACAAAATGATGTTTTTATGCTAATGACAAATTATTTGACAAATGTCAAAAATAGAAATGTCACATATACTCAATGAACATAATGAAAAGTTTATACTCCACCAATTACTGTGCCAACAAAGATACAAAAGTACCTAGTTACAAATTCTTATACAACAGAGAAATAAAATGTCCAGCATTACAGAAATAAAAGTTCAGTACAGCGGTCTGCGCTGGCACCAAGCTACCACACTGGGCACTGGCTCCACACTGGGCCAACGACACGCCATGTTGGAAGGCAACTGCAGGGTCCAGAAAGTTGCCACACCATGCCAGGAGGCCCAAGATAGCATAAATGGCAGAAGATGAGATACTGAAGATCTACAATGCAAATGCTGGTTGTGCTTGATGGAACTGATCCATTTAAAGAATGAAGAAGTGATCAGCTGAGTACACTAATGCAGAGATAATGGAGTGCAGATTGTAAATTGCTGGCACGCTGTCACAGCCAAACCTTAAACTGCACTCCTGTTGCACTCTCAGAACTGTAACTTGCAAATGGAAGATTTAGTGTTGTGTTCCAATGGCCGATTTGTATCCTGGTTCTTTCAGGGATTGAGCTGGACCCACCTCGGCTGCAACTTGCAAAAGAATCTTCACACTGAAGCAGCAACTTGATGCAAGCAGCATGTTTAGCAAATAAGCTCCCTGATGTGAGCCTGACTAAACAGCTGAGTTATGGTCCCTCTGGCTGCTTGCTGCTTTCCCAGCCAGTAGGGCTGGCTGTCATAATTTAGCCCAGTGAGGGTGGAATGCAAATCGGGGACGGCTGGTTTGAGTTAGAAGTTAAAGCTGCTACAAAAATTTTTAATTGTCTTGGTCTACATTGTATTTCAATAGGGAAATGAACCAACAAGCCTTCTGTTTTAATTCTGAGGTTTACACGATTATTATACTTTGAGATTATATCTTTAAATTCAGGGTAAAATAAAGGGGATTGTGTAACCTCAGCTGAAATCTGCCCGACAGTAAGCCTTGATTATTTGATTGTTAAGAGATAAAAAAAAAGCTTGAATTGCTTTCCTGGGAAGAAGGTTAAAGGTTTTTATGATTGGAGACAAAGGCAGCAACCTGAGTATTAAGAGTGGAAACTACGAGACCCCATGGTCTCATAAAAGTGTTAAGAATGTCATGTTGTTAATTGAAATCTAGGCATTTTGTTCCAAGATGAAAGGCAGTTGGACATTCAAGGATAGCTAATTAACAATTCTACTGTGATACAAGACCCATGTGATTCGCATTGCTAAGGGGTAGGAGGCAGAAGTAGTGCAGAAATGAGGGTAGAGGCATTCCTTCAGTATCTCTGAATATCAAGAGTTGCTTTGCTTGGACTAAAGCAAGAGTCTCAAGGAAAGGAAAAAATCAACTAGGCAAAAGTGAGGACTACAAATGCTGGAAACCAGAGTTTAGATCAGAGTTTTGCTGGAAAAGTTCAGCAGCTCTGATGAAGGGCTTTTGCCCGAAAAGTCGATTTTCCTGCTCCTCGGATGCTGCCTGACCTCCTGTGCTTTTCCAGCACCACTCTGATCTAAACTCAAGGAAAGGCAAGTCTCACGTGAAAACCAGTTTACATGTTATAAGTCTGCGAAGAGAAAACAATGGGAATAAATCCTGAGAACCTAAGAATTGGATTAATTCTGAAACAAAAATGAATGTCTGCCTCGAGTACAGAGTCGAAAAGTGTAGTGCTGGAAAAGCGCAGCAGGTCAAGCTGCAGCCGAGGAGCAGGAGAGTAGATGTTTCGGGCATAAGTTCTTCATCAGGAACGTGGAGTGGGATGGGGCCTGAGTGATAAATAGGGGGGTGGTGTGGGGCTGGGGGAAAGGTAGGTGGGATGGGAATAGGTGGATGCAGGTAGGAGGTGATTGAAATAGTTTGGTGGAGCAGAAAGGTGGGAAGGAAGATGGATAGGGAGGACAGGTCAAGAGGGCCAAGCCGAGTTGGAGGGTTGGATCTTGGATGGAGTGGGGTATGGGGAGATTTAGAAACTGGCGAAGTCAATGTTGACAACACGTGGTTGGAGGGTCCCAAGGCAGAAGATGAGGTATTCTTCCTCCAGTTGCGGGTGGCTTTGATTTGGTGGTGCAGGAGGCCCAGGCCCACGTCCTTGTGGAGAGCAGGAGAGAGAGATGAAGTGGTTGGCAACCCTCCAACTCAGCACTATGCTCTTGAACTGTCCTACGTGTCCATCTTCCTTCCTACATATCGGCTCCACCCTCCCCTCTGCCCTATCACAATCACCTCCTACCTGCATCGACCTTTTCCCCACTCCCTCTACTTTTCTCTCAGACCCCTTCCCCCTCCAAAAGCGTGATGAAGGGTTTACACCCGAAATGTTGACTCTCCCACTCCTCGGATGCTGCCTGACCTGCTGTGATTTTCCAGCACCACCCTTTTTGACTCTGACTCTCCAGCATCTATTCCTAAAGTAAAGTATACCTGTGAAGTGGGCTAAAAATAAGGAGGGATGGCATTCTGTTCTGTTGTAGCACATATACGTTGTCCATAATAAAACATTTCGTCAGTCATGCTTTTCGTCTGTTGTTACAGTAAACGCTTTACAACATAAAAAATTTGAAATAGTCTTTTAACTACTAATTCAGAGTTCATATTTCTTCTTTAGTGATCAGTCTCTAATGGCGATTGTTAACATTCCACTCCAATGAGGTGGTCAATGGTAGCAGTCTCACCCCTAAGTTGGAAGATTGGATGGTTCAAGTCTGAGAGACTTGAACATAACTTCAGTTCTCATTCCAGGACTGAGGGACTGGCACACCGTTTGAGCTGTTGACTTTTGGATGAAACTGAAACCAAGACAGCATCTGCCCTCAGGTGAAGGTAAAAAAAAGTAAAGAGCATTCTTTATCAAGCCCTGGTCAAGATTTATAGTTACACAACATGACTGAAACAGGTCATCTGGCTGTAAGCAATTTACTCTATGTTGGAGTTTGCTGTTTGCAAACTGGCTGCAACATTTCCTACTTTACAACTGGGACTACACTTCCAAAATATTTTAGAGATCTGTAATGCTGTTATTCAATTTTACTAATCTACGAGTTTTCTTTTTAACATGCTCCAGTTAAAACAAAATTTCACATGGTGGACCCCAACAAACTTTCACTGCACAACTTGGTTCTAAGGCAGAAGGTTAAAAAAAATCCATCCCTGTTTCGGATGGCCTTGAGGATTGAGAAAGGAATCATATATATGTGTTTTTTTAATTGAACACACTGGAAGCTATGAATTTGTGGGTACCACATAAAGGTAACAAGGGATGTCATGCCTGATGCTGCCTTTTCCTGAATCTGTATCTGGATTTTAGGCACAGCATAAAAAGAGGTGGGGTTTGTGGCTTGAGTTTGTCTATATTTGATTGATTGCAAAAACACATCAAAAGTAATAACAATAATATAGCCAATACTAATTAATGCCTTCATATCTTGAGACACAAAGACAGTCCAAAAGACTAAAATTTTTGTTTGCATAACTTTCTGGAAATTTTCCAAACACCGTTTTAAGGCAATGAAAATGCTAAACTTAACACTGTGCACACCCACCACTGTCAACCCTGTCCCTTCAACATACAGTACCTTGGCTTTGTACATTACCACCTCTGTACTGGTCAGCATACACTGATTTAGGAAGTATTTGAAATGATGGAGAAGATGGGGTGTACGTGTGTGGTGGGCAGGTAGGGAGAAAAAGCTTGATGACAAGAACTGTGGTGAACAAGCCCAACTTTGAAGCAATCTCTGGGTCAAGTAGCAGCATATTTGGGAATAGGTGCAATGTTCAGACTTTAGAAAGGTCATATATAATTCAGTTCTAGGTGTGAAGCAAGTGTTCTAAGTCCTTTTGATCATGTTCCAATGGAATGCCTGCACTTTGAAGAGTTGGGAACACAAGCACAAGGGGAGCTGGCCTAGAGCCAGTGGTGCACATTCAAATCAGTGTCACATTTTCTGTCATTCCATTGGTACTGTAGCAACTTGGCGACATTACAAATTTCACTCCTCTGATAATAACAGAGAGCTTTTGTCTCCACAGAATCTCTAGTCTGGATGCAGATCATTTGGCCCATCAAGTCCATACCGACCCTTTGAAAGGCATTCCACCCAAACTCCACCCCATCCCTTTAGCCAACATGTTCCCCATGGCTAATCCACCTAGCCTACACATCCCTGGTCACTATGGGCAATTTAGCATTACCAATCCACCAAGCCTGCACATCTTTTGCCTGTGGGAGGAAACTAGAGCACCCAGAGGAAACCCACACGGGAAGAATGTGCAAACTTTACACAGACAGTCACCCAAAGCTGGATCGAGCCTGGGTTCCTGGTGCTGTGAGGGTGCAGTGCTAACCACTGAGCCACCGTGCTGTCCCCATGTCTTTATATACAAATAATTTACATACAATAGCTTCCATACAAATAATTAACCAATGCTTTCTTGAATGCCTCAACTGAACTGCCTCCACCACAATTCCAGGCAGTGCAGTCCATACCCACTCCCAGGCCTCAGTTCCATGTTCAGCTTTCCGATCAAAACCAGGTGTGACTGGCATGCAGGACGGGAAATCGGGTTGACATTAGGCCACAATTAAGGATCCATTGGAAAATACCCTTACAATCAGTTCAGTGACTAGGGGTATACAGAGGAGTTTGTAGTGGGCTGGGATGGGAGTGAGGATTGGTGGAGAGGATGAGACAGCCTAATGCTTCGTGTTGGGGGTGGCAGAACTTTGCTGCAAATGCTTCAGTTTATTTTAAAGTCTTCACTCTTCAAACAAATTAGCCATGCTTCTGAACATTATGTCTCCCTGAACTTGCACCATTCAGTTCATTAGCTATCAGCATGAAATTGACTCTGGATGGCTCTGGTAACACAGAATATCTTGAAGAAATTATTCTAATAGGCTACTAATTTCCTGTTATATAATGAGTGTATTAGCAATGCTTCTCAACAATTTCTCAACTTTCCTGAGGGCAACTGGCCACTTTGCATGTGCTGAGGCTTGATGTGATACCTGGTGTCAAGTACTGTTTCTTTATTAAACTGTTGACACAGATCTGTGCTGCCTTCATGATCTCCTGTACCTGCAGTGATGGGCTTTTTACCTTCAGCAAGGCATTCGTAGCTGATGTGGTGAAACTTAAGCTAGCTTTGATGGAATGGGTGTAACATAGTCCTGAAAGAATCAATCGGCTTTTATGACAGTATACCTACACATATCACAAAAATTAGAGGTGGGGGGTGGGGGGAGACGTTCGTGTTTCTCAGTTAACATTAAGCAATTTGCAGAATTGTTATGGTGCGGAAGGAGACCATTTGGTCCACTATGCTTGTTCCTGTTTTCTTAGCTAGTGCTAATCTTCTGCCTTGACCTTCTACTGCTGCACACCGTTTACAAAGCTTTCTTGAATGTCTCAACTGACCCCGCCTCAACTACACTTCCAAGCAGTGCATTCCAAACCGTAACTACTCGCTGTGTGTGTTGTACGTTTTTTTGTACGTTTCAGATCGAAACTGGTGCACACTTCACTCAGCGCATCACAATGCAAGAGGACTCAGTAAGATGGAGATTTTACTATCCACAGTCACATCCTGACGCCATGATCCAACCGTAAGATTTTGCCTTAAAGGTACACTGCACGCTAGCTGTGAACATAATGCAATGAAGCTGATATCTTGTCCGAAAGAAGCAACCCACTACTGTCTTGCCAATGGCCTACGCAGCCAAGAGCAGGTACCTGATATCCACGCAACCCTAAGTTTTTACCCTGCTTTATTCCTCCCAGCATAAACAGAAATTGCAGCTGAAGCTCGCTGTGACTCTAATTACATTTTCCTTCCACTGAAATGTGCATTGAGGAAATAAACCAGTACATAAGTGAAATGATGTTACATAAATATGCCCCAGAAGAGAATTGAAATAGATGGTTTGTGAGTGCAAATTTCAGCCTCCTCTGGCGAGTCGATCAAACTGACTTACCACAGGGGTGCACCTAAAACAAGCAGAAAACACTAATCTCTGATGCCCTTCAGCATGGACTGGACTGAACTGCACACTTACAAGCCAGCTCAGCCCAAATACTGAGCTTATATCAAACTCCATCCATACTGTTGTTTCGCTTGACAACAAAAATGTTTAGTTTCAAATTCAAATGGATTTCTCTTACTAAATGCACAAAATGTCACTGGGCACTGATATGGACCAACCCAACTCCCTCAAAATACATTAACAAGATAGCCTGGACACAACTTTTTCTTATGTTTAAAAGCAAGAGTGAGACAGTGTGTTCCGGACGCAATTTGATTGATCAAACTATCAGGCTTGAGGCAAAACAGTTTATTCTTACACTACAGTTAGCATACAAACCAAAGAAAGAAGAATTGGCCTAACTTTAACTCTATTGGAAAACTTAATAGAATAATGAATTATTTAACTACTTAACAGAATTGTTCCAACATAGTAGCATCCCATAAATACACTCTTGGCAAAGGCAAATTCAGTAAAATAGACTGTCTCACATGAAATTCTCCAGTCCAAGAGGAAAGGACATCAAGAGAAAACTCGAGAGAGAGAGAGAGAGAGAGAGAGAGAGAGAGGTAGAAAACTCAAATGTTTTGTTGTAGCAGGGAGTGGTGTATAGCAGCTTCCAAACCCCAACAGCTACTGAAAGTTAAAGTAAAATCTTGGTTCTCTGGGAGCTTGACTCCAGCCTTTCATGCTGCTTCTGTTTGAAGTTAAAAAAAAACTCTAAGGCCTCACAAGGTTTTAACATGATTGGCGTGGATTTGACCATCATTAACTTTGTCTCAACCTTTCTTAATAGAAAATATGCAAAACAAAATACACCTCTTAAAGCTATTGCATCTTCACAGCTCAGTGGCAGCACCATTTCCTCAAACTAATGTGTTCAAACTTTACCCTGGGAATTGGTCACATTTTCAAGATTGATGCTTCAGTGCCGCATTGATCTGTGTGCTGCATTGTTGGAAGATTTACAATGAGAGGTTAATCTGACTGACTCTCTCAGATGCCTGCAAAACACAATATGGGGCTGTGCTTCAGGTAGAGCCGGTGGCTCTGAACCCTAGGCTTAAAAGCCAGGAAGGGGCTTAATCCATTTCATCATGCAGATTTCTGGCTGCGGGCAAGGGAGGAGGGGGTAATTTAAACCTTCGATGATTATTTGAAGAGCAGGAACTGTCATAGCAAGAACAGTTGAGGACACTGGGGCTATGATCGATGGAGTTTGGAAGGATGATGGGGGAGGGGGGGATTTCCTTGAAACTTACAGAATACTGCAAGGCCTGGACAGAGTGGACATGGAGATGATGTTTCAATTAGTCAGAGAGAACAGGACTTGATGGTAAACCTCAGAGTGAAGGGACGACCCTTCAGAACTGAGATGTGAAGGAATTTATTCAGCCACTCTGTTGTACTCATTGCCACCGAAGACTGTGGAGGCCAAGTCATTGAGTGTATTCAAGACAGAGGAAGATAGATAGGTTCTTGATTAGTAAGGGAATCGAGGATGACAGGGAGAAGACAGTAAAATGGGTTTGAGAAACATAACAGCCATGATTGAATAGCAGACTTGATGGCCAGAATGGCCTAATTCTGCTCTTATATCTGATGGTCTTATGTGATGGTGCCCTGCTTGACATTTATTTTCCACCAAAACGATTAGATGGCCGCAACTCACTGCTGTTAATGGGATCTTGCTATGCACAAGCTAATTGCGATGTTCATCAGAACAGCATTCTGACTGAGCATCCAGTTGATCCCACCTAAATACACATTTCTATTACTTTATATGGAAAGAGATGTCCTGAAGTATCCATCCAGTAATTTCTTCAAAATAAAACTGAAAAGGTATAAAAACAAATGAGTATTGGAAAGCAATAAGTGTTATTGGTGTCAATGTTGTTGCTGACAAATACAATATGGAATTCAACATGTGGGGTCCATAGAGGGGCTCCTCTTCTCCCAATCATGGAAGTTCATTGAAAAGCAAGTCCCTTAAAATCTACAAGAATATTTGGATCCCTGCCCTATCCAAGGATATATTAGACATCTCTGAGTGAGAGGTTTTAAACTACACCACATAGCACTAATTACTTATTGAGATCCTTGGTTTGATTGACACACTAGGCCTCTGGGACAGAGAATTTTAAATAACCAAGCCACCGAGATTATGGAACATTATCCCTTTATGGATAGCATTGGAAAGGCAGCACTGAGCTGAACCTTTGACAAATGACGGGAGAGGATGACCATTTCTTAGCTATTTGCAGCACTTTTAAATTGTACAGGGGCCAATAAGAGCTGACCAAATGTCAAGGGATTTCCTCAGAGCAGCTTCTGCTCTGTTATTGTAAACTATTCAGATGTGTAGTGCACTCTCTGCACTGCGATGGATTATGGCAGCGACTGATGGAGCTCTGAGGAAATTCCTGGTACGTGGTATTCCCACCATTAACAAACCTCTTTGCTTTGCTTTCAGAAAAACCTGACAGATAGAAGATCCTTTTATTTTGTAGGTCTTAAAACTGTCGGAGCTTTTGATTAATGTGACCTGAGTCCACAGGACCATCAGACAGACCTGAAGAAGGGCTTATGCCCAAAATGTCGATTCTCCTGTTCCTTGGATGCTGTCTGACCTGCTGCGCTTTTCCAGCAACACATTTTCAGCTCTGATCTCCAGCATCTGCAGTCCTCATTTCTCCTCATAGGAACACAGTAGGCCATTCAGCCCTTTAAATCTGTTCTACCATTCAATGACTTCATGGTTGATCTGATCATCTTCAACTCCACTTTTCTGCCTTTTGCCCATAACCCTTAATTCCCTTCATAATTAGAAATCTGTCTCTGCCTGAATATACTTGACATCCCTCCATTGTAAAGAATTCCACAGATTTGTTACTCTGTGAATGAAACAAATCTTCCTCACTTCTCTCTCAACTGGACAATGTCTTATTCTGAGATTTTGTACGCTTGTCCTTGAATTGATTTGATTTGATTTACTATTGTCACCACATACCAGGATACTGCGAGAAATATTGCCTTGTGAGCTGTCCATACAAAACATACCTTACATGAGTACACCGGGTTAATAGAACAGAATGCAGACCCCCTCCACACAAAGAAACAACCTCTTAGCATCTACTCTGTCACTCCCCTCCCCCACTCCCAAGAACCCTGCATGGTTCAATAAGGTTTCCTCTCAATCTTCTAAATTCCAATAAGTACAGGTCCATTTGACTCACCTCTCCTCAAAAGACAATCCTTCCAGACATGGGATCAGCCCAGTGAACCTTCTCTGTACTATATCCAAGATCAGAATAGCTTTTCTTAGATAACGAGATCAGGATTCATTTCTTTTGCTTAAATTACAACATCGGTGTCTAACCTCTGAGTAGTGCTGCTAGGACTGGTGAAAACAAATGACCAAGAATAGTGCACAGCGTCTGAGAGTGAAGGGACTGTGGCGAGAATGTATATCTCTTAGTAAGGCTGACAATTCGATAGCTTGTGAGGAACTGCAGCCAGCTGGCAAATGTATTCATCAGGAGAACACAGTGCCGGCTTCACACTTTGGGGTTCTGTTGTCCTCCATTTGAAAATGTGAGAGTAATAATAACTTGTGCCATATTTCGACAAAAACTGTCAGAGGTTACATGGTGTTCAAAGCAGCAAGTATCAATGTGAAATCACAGCCTCATTAAATGTAATTAATATGATAGTATATTTTGAAGCCCAGGACATCAACGTCCTAGTCATAATTCAACTCTCAACGAAAGACATCAAAAGGAGTTGAGTTAGTTATCTATCTCAGTACAGATTATAGGATTGGGGGTCCATGTTTGTCCATGCAACTGTACTCTAGAATTATTTTCTCTCATGTTAAATAAATTAAAATTCATTCTTTGCATGTTTCTTTTAACATACTTTTTCACATTAATACGTCCGATCAAAGCCAGTCTTTCAAACATCAGTCAAATCATATGGTAGCAACTTTTTTGTTCACTGATGGGATGTGGGTATTGCTGGCTAGGCCAGCATTTATTGCCCATCCCTAATTGTCTAAGGAGCAGTTAAGAGTCAATCTCATTGACCAGACCAAGCAAGGACAGGAAACCTCCTTCCTAAAAAGACATTGATGACCCAACTGGGCTGTCATCTTTTAAACAATAATTAACAATGGTTGCAGGGTCACCTTAAGGCTCCCTTTATAATTTCAGATTTTTATTGAATTTAAATTTCACTTTCAGTCATTGTCGGACTTGAATCTATGTCTCCAGAACACTGGCATGCGTTAGAAGCCCAGGGACATGACCATTACACCATCACCTTCCAATATGCCTTTTTCCACTGGACTGCAGGGGAGTGCTTGCAATGAAACAAAATTACTTTCCTACTTCACACATGCACAGATTTTTATTTCACACTCGGGGTGGCAGACTGTCAGCTTTAGTAATCTGTTTCTGGAGATACTTTCCTTTTTAATAACATCTTGTAACTGAACTAAATCTGGGAATCTGTGTCCTGAGACATCGCATTCTGTTTCCAATAACCAACTGGAATTGAATGTGACCTCCCAGTGGTGGGGTGGGAAAATACGAGACTGGAATATAATATTCCTCTGTTCTGACTAATTCCAGATTTGCAATCTACAAGGGCTGGCTATTCCCTCGCCCCCAGCCAAGTAGCCATTCTACATGAGTTGAAATTGGACAGTAAGTGACAGGAGGGCATGAATTTGTGGGAATTATTAGTTAAGGCTGACAAGATGCTTGCACATTTACATTGTCCAACATGCGCAACTGCAATTTGGACCAAGAACCTTGCCTTGTTTTGCTGAGCCCTAGTATGAGGCAGAGAGAACAACTGTTGCTAACTGACTGGGAGATTATAAAGGCAACATCATACTATTGACATACAATGCACATTGCTAAATCTTGTATACATGGATAGAATTACAAACGCAGGAATATATCCATCATTTCCACTACAAATGGCATTTTTCTTTATACAGCAATGACGATAATAAATATGCCTTGATCTGTCCATGACTTATTTATTTTGTATTCACTTTGGGATTTGCACCACAGCTTGAATTTCTTTACGCAAAATTCCAAACTTTTCTGGTTGAGAGGGAGGTAGACTGAAAACCTGGTTTATTCCAGGATCTAACAATAAACTACACAGGTGGGACTTTTCTTGTTTCTGAGCATTTGGTAACTTTTCCTTTCTTTTTTAATCTGGGCTGACGTACAGCCATCAACTCAGTAAGTGACTGGGTCACGCACTAGACATCTTCAAATATCAACGAAGCTCACAAGGGAAGCCATCAAAATGAAACAATAGCAGAGAACGTTCTCCCCAAAGGGAAAGAAAGCTTCCAGCAGATCACTGATGTCAGACCTTTTGGAAACATCATAACAACTTCTCCAATTTTGTAGTGACCTTTAGAGATAAATAATGCCGTAAATCTTTCAGAAATCACGCCTGTTTCCTACAGAGACAATCGAAAAACACAACCGAACTAATGATGATAGGTTGAGCACTTACCTACAAAGTAAGACAACAGCACCGCCAGTATGACTGACACACCAACTGCACACAGGGCCGTGCACTTCCAACTGCAATACTTGGACGATTTTTTGAACTTAAAAGCACTTCTGGAAAGAGTGTTCCTCGGCAGTGGACGTGGAGGTGGCGAGTAGACGGCACTTGAGGCCATGGTGTAACCAGGCGAGGCTGTGCTGAACAACGGCGTCGTTCCTGTTCCGGTTTTGAAGAGGAAATGCCTGGAAAGAAAAAGTGTGGAGAAGGAATATGAGGAAATGCAAGCAAGACACAGAAACCAGCAATGGTGCTCAGCGATAAAGTGCACGGGGTTTCGCACAGGCGAGCGGAGTGTATAAACATGCTAATGTGCACAGGATGGACAAGGCAACTGAAGCTGGTTGAAGGGCTTGGTAATGGCATTGGGATAAAAAAAACACTCACTCCAGGTTTACAGGAGTGTTCACACACAGAGTACTCCACAAGGCATCTCCGACACTGAATGAATGGAAATATTTACCCAACACACATAACATTCTTCCTTAATAAGGAGGGTAAGAACAGCAATTCTACTTTACCAGAGAATGATTGCTTTGAGTGCCTTAAGAATCTGTAACCACGTACTTTACTTCTACATACACAAAAGTTCCAAATAATTGTTTAACTGCTAAAGAGTTTTTAGAATAATTCTGAGAGACTTCAGTTCAACGTTTTCAACAAAATCAGACACCTGATGAAATTAATTTTCATAAAAGTATTTTGCAAGAATTATTGGCTATTCATTTGAATGTTTCCAACTATTGCATTGAAGTGTTACAAAGGAAGAGTTCAGTCTTGAGCAAAAACATGTCAATTTGAGACTGAATAGAACAAGCAACACAAAAGGACTTGATTTTATCTACATCAGGACTCATGTAAATGGCTCTGCACTTTCAGCACTAGGCTCTGTGTCATGTAGCATGGGTGTCCAGCTGAGAACTGTGCCTTTTTAATCAGACTAAAGTCGAAGGCAAGTTTAGAGATAATGCCAAGTTCCCTCTCATCAGCTTGGGGCAGTCAGGTACATCTGATGAAAGGGAGGTCAGGTTCGTCTTTTTTACACTGAGCCTCCCAGCAGTGTTAAGTGGTAATCAGTAGTTGAATGTAGACATTTTCTGAGTCAATCTGCTCAGAGACATTATTACACACTCATAGAGCAGGTGGGACCAGAAGCTTCCTGGCTCAGAGGAGGGATACTACCATTGAGTCACAAGACCCTCTTCACAGTCAATATCTTTATTTCACTGAACCTAGTCAGACACATGATGACAGCTGTCTAAAACCTGGCGTCCTGGCCCAGGTGCAGGAAGATACCACTGCACCACACAAGTCGCTTGTAGGTGAGCATATTGGAGTCCTCTTAAAAGCAGTCACAAGCTAAAGACTGTTTGGGTTTGGGGCACCTCCGTGATGGGAAATGGCTAACACAGAGGCGTGCGGGGACAACACACACTCCCTGCTTACATCTGCTTTCCACACAAACATCTGCTCCACATTATACACTATCTTACCCTACTGCTGTTCTTCATCAGCATTTCTTGTGACAATTAGCGTTTAAAGCGGTGAATCCAGTTGAATTTTAACATCAGTGTGTGGTACTATTCGTTTCAAGATTATGTGGGCATATAATTTGACAGTGGGTCAACATGAACAAAGAACATCAGAGACGAGCAGCAATTCTTCAGTTCCTGCATCCTTTGCCTTGGAAAACTTAACGAGCCAGTCAAGTAAAATAATTTTTGTCTCACAAAATGTGTTGGAAAGTGTAATTCACTCACGAATATACTTTGCTTGCAATTGTGGATATAAACACAAGCCATTGGAAATGAACCAATGTCTTCAAGGTTGGCCCTTCTGTGATTGGGTACTGCTGAGAGCTCTTCAATTGACCTCTTGGTACCTATGATGTTGGGTGCTGCTCTTGGACTGAATGGAACAAGGTCAGAAGTCAGACGACACCAGGTTATAGACCATCAGGTTTATTTGAAATCACAAGCTTTTGGATTTTTGTCCCTTCATTAGGTGACCTCGGTACCTCTGGAAGGGAGATGGGGAGTAAATTCAGAAGTCTGAAGTGCAACGAGATTTGGGAATTCTAGTTCAGCATTTCTCATTGTAAGTTTGCAGGTTGAGTTAATAATTTGGAAGGCAAATGCAACAATGGTATTTATTTTGAGGGGATTTGAATATAAAAGCAGGGGTGTACTTCTGAGGCTTTATAAGACTCTGGTCAGACCACATTTGGAGTACTGTGTGCAGTTTTGGGCCCAATATCTCCAGAAGGATGTATTGGCCATGGACTGTGTCCAGAGGAGGTTCACGAGAATGGTCCCAGGAATGAAAAGCTTAACATATGAGGAACATTTGAGTACTCTGAGTCTACACTCGATGAAGTTTAAAAGGATGAGGGGAGATATAACTTAAACATACAGAATATTGAATGGCCTGAACAGAATAGATGTTAGGAAGATTTTTCCATTGATAGGAGAGGCTAGGACCCGACAGCACAGCCTTAGAGTAAAGGGAAGACCTTTTAGAATGGAGAGAAGGAGAAACTTCTTCAGCCAGAGAGTGGTAAATCTATGGAATTCGTTGCCGCAGAAGACTGTGGAGGTCAGGTCATTGAGTATATTTAAGACTGAGAGAGATAGGTTTTTGAATATCAAGGGGATCAAGGGTTACAGGGAGTAAGCAGAAGAATGGGGTTCAGAAACTTATTAGCCATGATTGAATGGCAGAGCAGACTCAATGGACTGAACAGCTGAATTTCTGCTCCTGTGTGTTATGGTCTTCTCTGTATTCCTTATTCAGTGATCTCAGCTATGAATGTTGGGTAGGATTGAGATGGAACTCAGGTTTGGTGCTCTGAAATCTTCTGCCAGAGTTCACTGCCTTTGACTAAATGTATGTGTGGGGAGATACTTAATGACAGAAGGGTTTAAAAATGGGTCACCTACAGACAGAACAACTTCCCACTCCATTGAACTGAACAGAAGGAAAATTCATGCAATGTGCAAAAGGGGCAGTTGAAATACGCCAGGGAAGGTAGAGTTTCACCCCCGTGGAAAGGTCATTTGAATGGTGTGGAACTACAACCCAACATGAGTTAGTAAATCCAGTGGAGGAGAGAAACCAGGGAGAAGGGGAGCTTTTCATTTTCCGATGTACATTAGGTTCTTTTTGTTGAGATCTAGCAGCTGTCTGAGATACTGAGGATCCTTCAGAGTTTAAAATGGTTACTATCAACTGCTGAAGCATCTTGTCAGCTATTTCCAATGGGGCAGCCCATACTTATGGTGAGGACCTGATCTCATCAGGTCATGACTGAATCTGTCACTGAAACATCTTACACCTGAGTGTCAAGTACAGCTAAAACCTGGAACATGAATCAGAGAGACCAGAACTGGGGGAGGGGGCTTGAATCTAGTACTGTGTGACTTTGAGCAATTTACTTCCTGGCTCCCAATACAGAGGATGAAAAATACTTTCCACACTTTGTAGCTCCGAGCACAGTTCGGTTTATCACACTAAAAAAAATACAAAGATGTTGTGGAGAAGGTTTTGTTTGTTCCTGATTCCTCATTCCTGAGGAAGAGCGTGAAATGTTGATTTTCTTGCTCCTCGGATGCTGCCTGACCTGCTGTGCTTTTCTAGCACCACTCTAATCTTGATTCTAATCTCCAGCATCTGCAGTACCCACTTCCGCCTTTTTTGTTCACACATGGGACATGGATTTTGCAGGCTGGCACAGCATTCTTTGCCTGTCCCCTGCTGTTTTTGAGAAGGCGGTGGTGAGCTGACTTGTTGAGAAAATGGAAGGCAGTTTTCCAAGATGATAGCAGAACTGAGAGGTTATAATGATTGGGAAAGAGTAAGCAGGCTGGGGGCTCTTTTCTCCAGAATGGAGAAGGCAGAGAGGTCATCAGATCGCAGTTTGACAGGGCAAAGGGATTATTTTTACTGGGGACTCAAAAACTAGAGGCTGTAAATATGTAGGTTTTTAAACATGAATTCAGTGTTGCATTGGTTAGAAAATGGCTAACTGAAGTGAATAGCACTAATTAATTTAAAGAAGATGTAGACATGTTGATAAGGGTTTATGGAATAGAAGGATGTGATGACAGGGTGAGAGGTTTGTGTAGAGTATAGACACCTGCACAGACCTGTTGGATCAAATGGCCTACTTCTGTTCCATAAATTCTATTTATATGTAAAACATCTCCCCAGTGAAGTAACAATGGCTCCTGAAATGAGCTGTTTCATCCTCTTGCTATGCAGGTTGTTGTCAGCAATATCATGTCACTGATGAAAATACCTGTCCAATCTCTCATAAAGGGGTCTTATCATTAACCAGAAACAATTATAATATGGATGCCAGGGCAGTGCCAAGCTTGTGATTCCATCCAAACAAATCTGCTTAAAAATGATTCATTTATCCTTGTGCAATTTAAAGAGACAGTTTCATGGACAGTGGCAAAGTATGATAGTTATCTCCACTCATGAGGCAGTCTGGAGTTCACTTCTTACCTCCATTCTTGTGAACATCACAAACAAGGTCATTTATGAGTACCTACACTTTACCCAAACAGACCTTGCTATACATTTCTTTCTCAGATTTTCTAGCTTTCAGATTTGTCCTCTCTGCTCCTAGAATATGCTCTACATGAACCTTCACTAAATGTCCACTTTTTCTTCATCTAGACAAGCCAAATCTAACTTGAGAGTTTAACCAGAAAGATTTGAGAGATCTGTTGCCCATGAGTGCTGAAACCGATTCCAGTGTATCGAGGCAAATGATAAAGTCACCATGGAGCTGTTCTCTCACTAGAGTGACAGCTGGTCGTGGTTTAATCTGACGGTCACCATGCCTCAGGCGTGGGGCAGGATTGAGAAGGTGGAACTTTCATGATAACATCAGCTGGCACAGGAATTGATGTCATGCTGTTGGCATCACAAACCAGCCATCCAGCCAACTGAGCTAACTGCCATGTCTACTTTGATCACAACCAGCTAAAACATAACAAATTGGGGTGAGAGAGGGGTCAAGCATACAACTTTCCTGACCCAATGTATGAGATCTACATCGAAGTTCTGACAGATGTTATCGATCTACGTTTAACAAAATGCACAAATCGTGATTTAAATGACAAGATACAGCAGAGAAAACAGCACAGAAGAGAACTGTGAAACACGCATATAACCTCCATGCAGCCAGTACATCACTCAATGCCAGGTTTATTTGATGCCATTTTGTAAATGAAATAATATTCAGGCAGGTCAGTCGCAAATGAAAGGTAATGGGCGAAACAACAAAGAAAAAATTAGCAAAGTGAAGCAATTCCCAAGTGCACTTCTCTTTTTTTTGGAGACATTAATGCAAACAAAGACTACATTCAGGACAGGGAATTGAAAAAGTACAGACAGAAAACGATGCAAGCCGTGACACGAGCTATCAGCAAGGCAAAGATCAAAAATGCTTCGGGGGAAAATCAGGTTGCAATTTTTAACAAATTGTATTCCTTTCTAAGGGATGTAAGCTGGTATATAATCCAATTAAGTTTTACTGCAGCTTCCAATGTAATCAGTCTGTGTCCTTAAAATTACTTTGCCATTATAATGCTAATGTCTGGGCATTTTTAATGAGTAAGCCATCAGTCCCAAAATCACTCGTCTGCTAGCCAGGGAAATGGGATTTTTAGGTAAATACATGGCTCTGGCAAATGAGGGCTCTTTAATGCTTTTGAGACTATTATAAGCTATCGCTGCTCACTCTGTTTCGGATCTGCAAGGCTGTATTAACTGGTTGCACTGTGCAAGCTCTGCTTCACCTTTAGGGCTTCATTCTTCCTTGCTCACACCCGCAATTTCTGTTCCAAAACTCCCTTTCTTCCCCTCAAAAGCTTCTTCTTCGATCGTGCCTACGGTCAACCCTGCCAGCTCTTCTACCTCATTCAACAAGAGCCAATTTCATTTTTATGGTGCCTATAATGTAGAAAACAAATGTCTACTGCTGCTTCGCAGAGACTGAACAAAATGAACTGAAAAGGAAAATCAAAGGAGGAGGGGGTGACCAAGAGGATTTAAAGAGGTTCTTCACGTGGTGGAGTGGGGGGGAGACAATCAAAATGAGTGTCGTAAATGGTTTACTTGCGCCTGAACTTAACATTTGAAACTGGGGCATTGGAAGGACATTCGGCCCCTCAAGCCCATGATCCATCATGCAATAAGGGCACGGTTGCTCTGATCATAGGTTCAACTCCACTTAGGGCCTGTCTCACCTATACCTGATAATCGTTCATTCCTTTGTTGGTCAAAAATCTAACTCTTCCTTGAATATATTGAATGACTCAGGCTCCTCTACTCTCAGGATAGAGAATTCCAATAACTATTAATCCACACAGAAAAAAACATATTTCATTTCTTTCGAAGAGCCTTGTTTTAAACCATAGGAGCAGAAGTAAGTTGATCGGCCTATGGGTCTGCACTGCCATTCAATGCCTGAGCTGATCATTCTCAACTTCACTTCCCTACCTTTTCCCCATAACCCTTGATTCCCCATAACCTCTCTCAGTCTTGAATATACTTAATAACCAAGCCTTTGTGGTAAGTAAATCATCTCTGCCTTAAATGGGAAACTCCCTATTCTGTGATTATGCCTTCTGGTTGTAGCCCTCACATTGTAACCCAGGTGTGGCCTCACTGACAGCCTGTCCAGCTGTTACAAGACTTTCCTCACAGTATACTCCATATCCCTGGCAATATAAGCCGATGTTGTGTTGTCTTTGCAGTGACTCAGATTCCCTGCAGTTCTGATAGAGCCCAATTGAGTCTGCACCACCCTCCAAAGAGCAGCCCACTCCTCCCCAACCCATAACCTTGCATTTCCCCTGGCTAGTTCACCTAGCCTGCACATCCATGCACACTACGAGGCAATTTAACATGGCCAATCCACCAAACCTGCTTATCTGTGGACGTGCTGAACCTGCAAGCTACAAGTGTGTGATCTTGCAAACCTGCTGCCATTACCGTGGCCTGCGACATTTGGAAGTGCACCTTGAGATGTTTTCTACATTTGCGGTGCTAATGAAGTAAAAAAGGTTGCTATTGATCTTGGCATACTGAGAACTATGGGACTATTTTCTGCGAAGGTATATCAGCAATTGACAAAGTAATTGTGTGGTTGGAATAATAAAAACATGGGTCACTTGGTAGTAGTCTCAGATGTGACTGAAAGTTGAGGGGTCAAACATATTTTGGGGATTTGGTCAATCATTTCAGTTCAGACCATTCCTGTAGTGAGGGACTGCTACATTGTTCCAGTTGCTGCCCCTCACCCAAAACACCAAACTGAGAACTCTTCTGATGGACACAAAGACACAACGGTGGAAAAACAGGAGAATGCTCCATTTATGTCCTATTCCTCGTCAATCTCAGTTTCTGCTCGTGAGATTTCACTGCATCCAAGCCAGTTGTTCAGATACATACAAATAACGACAGACAGCTTCAGTGCTTCGAGCGGTGTTTTGGTCACAAAAGGCACTACCTTTATTTTTTCATTTCAACGTTTGCTATCTAGAGACAGAATCAATGCTGGTGCCATAGCTGGCTGACGACAGAAGGAGAACAAGGCCTGACCAACTGATCAGTCGCCAAGCCTATTGCCCACAGTGGAACTGCAACAAACAGGACACGACCATTGCAATATACTCAGAGAGCTCACAACCTGGGATGGCAACAGGAACAATTTGGCACTCCTAAGAAAAGGCAAAGAAATTGAACAAGGAATTCTGTTTCCTATCATTATTCAGAAGCTAATGTCATCAGAAGCTCAGTAAGGTGGAGTTCACTCTTATGCAGGATTTGTAAAATAAAATGTCTCTTCAGCGAACTCAGAGCGAGCAGTTTGTCTTCCCTGCAGATGTAGAGCACATTCCAGCTGGAACTTCCTCGAGAGTCCAGTGACATCAGGTGACAGCAGGCTACAAGTGGGCAGCTTATTACTCAGGGGCAATCGGTCACCCTGGAACCCCGTGATGGGGCTGGGGGAGAGGAAGAGATTTCAAACCATGAACCCCTGGTTGAAAACACAGGAACAAACTGAAGGGGCTGGATTTTCCACTTCGGAATTGGGAACAAATGCTGACAGAGTGGCAACAAAAAAAAATATGGCGAGGCTGAGAGCCAGACGCAGATACATTCTTGTCTCTGTTGACCTTCCTGAGGATGTGGGAAAGGTGAGCTGAAGGAAGTGGGGAACAGGCAGTACAGATTGTTGTTTGCCTTTTTAACCTGACACATTGAAGTCACTGGGAAGCTCGTTAAAAGTGTTCAACTTCCAACTCGCTGGAAGTGTCACTGGGCCGAGCAGCTACAGAAATGCTCTGTAGTGATGGCTAGCGCTAACCTGAGAATAACAGAGACGGCAACAATGCAACAGTTTCTTCTGATGGAAAAGCATGTAGGTTTGGATTCAAAAACAAGGGACTCAGCAGCAATGAGATTTCAATAACCAATGTTTCCCCTGTCCTATCCTAGGCCCCAGGCTGCTTTGAAGATTAAGTTTTTGTTTAAGACATGGATGCTGGCTGCCAATTTGGAGCAGACTTTCTGCGTTCATTCCTGACCCACCGCCCGGATATTTCTCTGATGACTGACTGGTCTCTTGGGTCATTCAGACACTGACCCCAAGGAAATCAAACCCCCGTCTTGGCAGGTCAGCTACAGAGGCCAGGATGGGTCTCAGCTCCCATTTCCCACCTCTGCTGGAACAATCTGGCCAGAGAACTCCAGGTAGACAAGGGAACCAGTGAGCAGATTTCTGAATTTCCTTTTCTCCTGGAAGCTTGCAGTCAAACACCTTGTCACAGGGAACATCTCCTGAACTCATCATGGCTGTGTTCCTTCCAGAATGTTCAGAATTTTAAATTTTGGAGAATAAATTCCACTTGTGTTACATCTAAATGTGACCTCGATGCTGATATTTGCATATGTTGACACCCACTCAAATGGAATAGCTTTTAAATGCTCTAAAATCCCAGGTTCAACTTTACTTTGGATACAAAAGAAATCACAAATTGGATGGAAAAAAAGCAGTTCAGATCCCTGTGTCAACTAATAAACAAAACAATAAAAAACTCCAGTGGCTTAAACAAGTGAAAGTGCTATTACTGGAGACTAGCTGGTGTGAATGGGAAAATGAGGCTGTCAGACGAGTGATTTTCCTTTCTTGCTTTTTGACAAAGTTTTGCTAAAATTAGGAATTTAGTTTTATTGTACTGAAGAGAACCAGAGAAAAGGTCTCTGGCCTTGAAACGTCACACTAACGTCGTCAACAAAAACAAAACAAAACAAAACAAGTTCGGATTAAGAAGTTCCAGTTCATTAATAAACAGGATTCTGTGCTGGCAGCTCACATCACTTTTTGCTTTAGTTTTTCAGAATGACATACCCGTCCCCGTAACTCCCATCATGACACGGTGGAGTAAAAACATCCATCTCTATAAGGTTGTCATGCCCATTCTCAAGAACTGCCTGCTTTGCTAATTTTCTATGTGTAGAAATGAGATATAAAATGTTAAACGAGTCAGGGGAGGCATTGACCATCAGCATTGTAAACAGCAATCAGGGAAGTACACATACATTTAAGAAACATTCGAATGAGGAGCATTGTACTATAGTGAGGAAAGATGCAACCTTGTTACAAGGAAATATAACAAATCCAACTGCAATAATCAATGTGGTTCAAGACAGCTAGTGTTTACTTTTAAAAATTATTTTGTGTGACGTCATAAAGAAAAGAAGCCTTTTACATACATGTTTGCATTCAAGTGTCTAGGGCTACAAGTTGTGGTCATTAGTACCACTTAGCAGAGCAACCCATAACTCCTTCCTGATGGAGGGGTGGCGGAGACAGTTTGGTTTTGGGAAGTATTTGTCACGTCTCACTGCTTGCCAAGTAATATCCAGTTATTTATTGTTCCTGTACGGCTCCAGGAAACGAGAGATCATATTTGCAGAACAAGCTGCACAATATGATGTTGCCAGCCAGTTTGCCGTTTCTTAAGACTTCCACCAAAAAAGTATCACCACAAAGCGCACGTTGTGAGACTACACATGTTACAATGGAGCCCAGTAGAGATGACAATTCGACACATTTGTTATTTCCACTCATGAAGTGGCCATGGATGTGCTCCTGAGATAATGTGGTTGGTTTCACTCATCAAAATAAAAGCCATAGTACAAGCTAATTAGATCTTATGCATAAAATAGATTTTACTCTCCTCCGCAAGCTGCCTTGTTGCCTGTTTGAAATTTTGTGTGTGTGGGGGAAACTCACTAGGGGTAAGGGAAAAGAGGAGGGGTTCTATTAATAATGATTGAAGTGCGATTAGCGTCATCCTGGCACTGTTGGTACATTACCCAGGGTAGAGGGAAGCCCACATCATGCAGGAATTGCAGTTGTTCTAACTGTGTGAGCTACTGTCAGGCAAGGGATTGATCAGGGTTGGGGACTCCCTGCTGGCACTTGTACACCATCTGCTTTTAACCTACTTTCCTCTCCCAGTCCCTCTGATGAGACTCCTGAGCCTGAGCTTCCCAGCCCTCCTGTAGGTGGCACACTACTTGTACACTTAGTTGTGGCTGCTGACGCGAAGTATTCCATTCAGACTTCTGCCTGAGCTTAGGACAAAGGCTTGCCTTCAAGTGATTCGCATTGCTTCCTGCTTTAATTACAGTGTGGAAACCATTGGGACTGGTGGCGGACCCTGCCCTACCTTTTAGACAGGTGTTGGGACCAGAGCATTCTGTAAACTTCAACCCCTGTTTTATGTTTCTGTTCTTTTTTACTGGAACACGATAGAATGTACAGCACAGATACAGGCTATTTGACACAATACCTCGACATCAGTGTTAATGCTCCACCCAAACACTTCTTATTTTTATTAGAGACATAGAGATGTACAGCAGGGAAACAGACCCTTTGGTCCTTAACTCGCGGTAATGTAACTTCTCTTCCTTTGCCCCTTACATGGTTGTTGTAAGTTTGTCAGTAACAATAAAGATACATTTAAGGCTATGAACTATGTGTCAGACAGCATTAAGAGATGCCATTGCTGACAATGCTAAAATTTGCTAGAACCTGCATGCATACAGTGTTCGTGACTTTGCTGTCACACCAAATGTTCCATTTAGAGAAATACAGAGCATTTCTTATCTGATTACTTATGAGCATTGGGGTTACAGTACAGTTAGGAATGCAGAAAGAGGAGCAGGCAATTTAACCCCCAGATCCACACTTAATTTCTGCCTGCCATTCATTATGCTAACTCCATCTAACTCAGTTATCACTTTATAACCATTGGATAACAAAAAAATCAATCATACATTTAAAATTAACAGTTGGTCTAGCAGCAAATACTATTTGCATATGCAAGCCCAAACCTTCCTTTGTATGAAACTCTATTTTCTAACATGATTTCTGAAAGATCTGGCTTTGCTTGAATATGATAAGCCCTAGTCCTGGACTTCCAAACTTGAAAAAGTTGATCCTCCCTCTGTTCCCCTTGCCATCTTGCCAACATCAATTACATCACCACATCATCTTTAAAATTCCAGCAAATAGAACCTGTGTGTTATCTCTCTTCACGGGTTAACTGTTGGAGTCCAGGTATTCTCATAAACCAATGACTGTTTAAGTCCCTCCAAAAAATAAACCAAATCCTTCCTAATGTGCAGTGCACAGCACTGCAGGTACTGGTCACCTGGGCGAAAGCATTGTTTCTACTCTTTGTCGTCTGGTTCTCTAGATATAAAGGTCAATATTCCATTGGCCTTTCTGACTATTTACTCTATCTATTCATGACACATTAAAGATCTGTGCATGCAGATCTCCACACGGTCGTTTGGCGATCACGGTTTCTGGTCTTGCACCATTTAGAAAAGACCCTATTATTCTGCCTTTGGTTCCAACAGTCTCCAACTGATGAACAGAGTCTCATAAGGGAGTTTTCCTAATGCCTACGAGAAGTCTAAAGAAGATGATATCCACAGACATTCCCTTATCCACCGCTGGAGTCAGCTCTTCAACATTGAGTAATTTCTTGTCAACAAATGTTGGGCAATTTTTTTACATAATTTCCCAATTTCCTTTTCTGTTTGATGGTTTTCTTCCACCTGTTGTGAAACATAACATAGATCTTCATCCTGACTTCCCTCACCTCCCAGATCCCCAACCACTGCATCCCTTCAAGGGAATCAGACAGATACCTGATGAGAAACAATTTTGCAGGGCTACTGGGAAAGGGTGGGGTGGAGGATCAGCTCATTGGCTCCTGCAGAGAGCCATCATGGACTAGATGAGCCAAAATGCCTACCTCTGTGAGTGCAACCATTTTGTTGTCCTATGATTCTAAAAGGACAAATGTAAAAAAGTCTTTGAAGAACCAGAGAAAGAGTGAAAAATTCAAGGTGGACTCCTGAAGCAACATGCACAAGTTAAACGAGGCCAAAAGAGAGAGCAGGAGATCTTGAAGTACTCACTGAACAATCGCTACAGATTCTAGGGTAGAAAGAGTCAGATATTACCAAAACTGAAGACTCCCAAAATGAGGATCTGTTCTTGGAAACTGACTTGAGCAAGCATTGTAACAAAATATATAGGGAAATGATAGATAAAATAAAGACGTTAAAGTCTCTTTCAATTTAGTTCCTCGGAAAATTAGTTTTAAGCTAATAGGTTTTCAATTAATTTATCACAATTAACCTATATTCTGAGAGTACTGAGATCCTGTATATAGGTTATGATTTATTGTACTGATACATAATTAATCTAACTTTCTACAGGAGTCCAGTGCTTTCATAAAGGCACAATCGACCATATTAATTTGTTTTTGCTGGTAAAAAACGTCAGTACACATAAAATTTACACGAATAATAAATTAACCACAGAGGTGTTCCTCAGAGTAGAGGTGATAAATCCCCACTGATGGTGAATATATGGACTCTCAAAGTTTGATAGAGTACCATTTCATAGGCTTGTTAACCAAACTGAAGCCCAAGGGACTAAAGGGGCAGTGGCTGTGTGGAAATGACATTTGCTGAGAAAGAAAATGGTGAATCATGGTGAACAGTTTTCAGACTGGAGAATTTACAGTGATGTCCTTTCGCAGTCAGTATTTGGACCATTGCTAGTTTGGGGACATATTCATGAGGTACTGTTGAGTTGGCAGTGGATAATTTCAACGTGGCACAAAACTCAAAAATGCAACAAATAATCAGGTGGATAGTAACAGATATCAGAAACACTGAAGAGAAATGAGTGAAATCCACAAAACACACGGTTAATGCAATTTCATGCTACAAGTATGTTGCCATATATTATGGTCAGAAGATGGAGAAAAGGCATTATAAACAAAATGCCACAATATTAAAGTGGCGTAAGGAATTCCTAACGGTCCCTGAACTGAGTGATTGTTCAGCCATTTCTGGGACAGCGAAGAGTGCAGTGCTTTGTTGTGGATCTGCAGTCACACGTGGATGAGAATGGTAATTTCCTTACCGAGAGGGAGTGAGTGAACCAGATGGGTTTTTACATTATCAACAAATGTTTCACAGACAACATTACAGAGACTAGCTTCTTAATTTTAGAGACAAGGAGGGAGACAGGGAGGGCAGGAGGGAGGCAGTGAGACGGAGACAGATTTTATTAATTGAATTTAAACTTCTCCAGCTTTCATGTAGGGATTCAAACCCATGTGTGGGCATGTTTGTCGGTAACTTTGATTGCTTGTTTGGGGGAATATGAGGGCAGCTCCCTCCCTCCCTGTCTTCTTACCTCCCTCCCTCCTGCCCTCCCTGTCTCACAGCCTCCCTCCCTCCCTCCCTGTCTCACTGCCTTCCTCCTTCCCTCCTTCCCTCCCTGTCTCACTGCCTACCTCCCTCCCTCCTTCCCTCCCTCTCTGTCTCACTGCCTCCCTCCCTCCTGTCTCACTGCCTCCCTCCCGCCCTCCCTGTCTCACTGCCTCCCCCCTCCGTCTCACTGCCTCCCTCCTGCCCTCCCTCCCTCCCTCTGTCTCACTGCCTCCCTCCCTCCTTCCCTCCCTGTCTCACAGCCTCCCTCCCTCTCTGTCTCAAAGCTTCCCTGTCTCACTGTCTCCCTCCCTCCGTCTCACTGCCTCCCTCCTGCCCTCCCTGCCTCCCTCCCTGTCTCACTGCCTCCCTCCCTGTCTCACTGTGTCCCTCCCTCCGTCTCACTGCCTCCCTCCCTGTCTCACTGCCTCCATCCCTCCTTCCCTCCCTGTCTCACTGTCTCCCTCCCTCCATCTCACTGCCTCCCTCCTGCCCTCCCTGTCTCCCTCCTTGTCTCACTGTCTCCCTCCCTGTCTCACTGCCTCTGTCCCTCCCTATCTCACTGCCTCCATCCCTCCTGCCCTCCCTGTCTCACTGAATCCCTCACTCACTTCCGGTCTCACTGCCTTCCTTCCTCCCTCCGTCTCACTGACTCCCTCCTACCTTGTAAAAAGACATCAGCCCCGAATGGCAATCGTTTCATTTTAAGGCAATGGTCCCTTATTGTGATCCTCTGTATCAGAGGAAGTAGTTTCTCTCCATTCAACCAATCACATCCTCCATCATCTTTAAACAGCTCCATTAGGTCACTTATTAATCATTTATACTCAAAGGAATACATGCCTTGTTAAAATAAGCTGTCCTAATAATTTCACCTCTTTAGCCTTGGGGGTGGTGCTGGAGAATGACATTGCATGTCGCCTCTAAGCCTCAGCATTTTTCCTCAAATGTGAGGTCCAGTTCATGTTCATTACCTGCATCACTTAATGTTGTGAACCCAAACCAAGGGAAACCAGAACATTTCGTCATTATCGCATTGCTATTGCAGAACCTTGCTATGTGTAAACTGGCTTTCACATTTACTACATTACAATCATGATTACAATGTAACAATATTTCAGTGGCTGGAACATGTGTTGGCACATACTGAGATTGTGAAACATATTATAAAAATTCATTCATACAGAAAGAAAGGCTTGCATTTAATCTTATTTATGCCTTCTGGAGTATGTATGAATTAGTAGCAGAAGTAGGCTACTGAGACCTTCAAGGTAAAAACAATGACTGCAGATGCTGAAAATCAAATACTGGATTAGTGGTGCTGGAAGAGCAGCGAAAACGTTGATTTCGCTGCTCGTTGGATGCTGCCTGAACTGCTGTGCTCTCCAGCACCACTAATCCAGTACTGAGACCTTCAAGCCTACTCCCCTCTTCACTAAGATTATGGCTGTTCTCTTTGCAATCTGAATTCCACAACCCCACTTCACCCTGGTAAGTTTTCATCCACCTGCTCAACACGATTTCCTCTACCTGCTCCCTGAATATATTCAATGGCTCTCTGCTTCCACCACCTTCTGAGGCAGTGTGTTGCGAAACCGCACAAAATATTCCCCTCAGCTCCATCCAAAAAGGGCGACCCTTTAACTTAAAGTTGTGCCTCCTAGTTCTGGACTCACCCACATGAGGAAACATCCTTTCCTCATGCAGCTTCTCCATACTGTTCAGAATCTTAGACACTTCTATCGAGTCACCCCTCACTCTTCTGAACTCCTGTGAGAACAAACCCTTTCTGCCTGACCTGTCCCTTACAGACGACCCACTCATTCCAAGTATCAATCCTGTCGACCTCTTCTGCACGCCCTCCTGTGCATTTCTATCCCTGCCCAAATAAGGGGACTAAAACTACACATTGATTTCTAAATGCAGTCACGCCAATTCATATAACTCAAGTATTACATCCTTACTTTTATGTTCAATTCCTCTTGTACAAAAAACAGCATTCCACGAAGCCTTCATAATTACCTCCTGTACTTGTATACAACCCTCTATGACATATGCGTGAAAACACCTAAATCCCGCTGCACCTCAGAATTCTGCAGTCTTTCTCCATTTAAGTTATACTCTGCCTTTATATTCTTCTTGCCAAAGTAAACATTTACCCATTTTCCAACATTATGTTCCACCTGCCTGAGCCCTGCCCATTCTCTCAACCCATTCACATCAGTCCTGATCCTCCTTACAACAAAGTTCCTGACAGCATACACACAATTGATTTGAGGCCAATCTGTCTATGATTCCCTTGCTTATCCTTTTCTTGCGGTGGCCTTGCCCTTTCCTCAAGCAAACCGTGCATCGAAGAAAGGAGTTAGCTATACTTCTGCACAAAAAAGACTATAATTTCTTCACTGTGGCATACTTTTGATCCATGTGCCAAATTATGAAGCACCTTTTGAATGAAGGTGCTTTTCCTGAATATGTAAAACAGTAGGATTAAGTGAATCAGTGTCATCATTTCTTCTCCTTATTTCATTGCATAGAGATGGGGGCGGTTGTACAAGGGGAGAATCACCTGAAAGTGTCAAGTCAGCGATTATAATTATACAAATTAAGAGCAATTCTGCAGGGCTATCAAGAGAGCTTGGTGTGTACATGCCATGCAGTGTGGTAATTCCATCCTCAAGCCCATCAAATTCTGGATAGCTGCTATTGAAATTGGAGCAGTCAGGTTACACAATGCAAGAGAAGAAAGAGGGGAGGTGAGGGTGTTTTCATGCTCCGAGTTACATGCCCATAGTCGGGCTCCCACATTCCCATAGGTTGGAAAGAGGTAAATTAGCTTGCATTCAGCTATCCACACAGCCTTTGCTAGAATTGGACAAGTGTTGACAGATAGCAGGCACAGAGAGGGCCAGCATATTCCATGATGCCCTCTTTAAGAGATGAATCTAACAAAAGAGAGAGAGCCACTTGACTGATGTAAAGATTGTGACCCCATGTCTGCATTCCAGCAGAGATGTTCAGAAAGTCAGGGAGCAAAGATGGGGAGGAGAGAAAATGAAAATGTCTGTGCAACAAGGAAGCTCGACGTTTTAAGATCTTGATTAAATAACCTCAGACACCAAATACATCTTGGTGCATAAGAAAAACTGGAAGCCCTTCGTTTCACTGCAGTTATATCAGTTGCGGCTGACAACGGTTAACAGGAGTGCAACAAGAGCTGTCACACAAAAACCAATTATCTTCCTTCATTGATCTCAACAGGAACTGAAGCTTCCATCGGTGAAAGCCAGAGGCTCTATCTAATGATGAGACATGTTACGCACACTGAGGGTACTACCAGGGCAAACATCTTATAAGTCATGCAGCAACAAACTGCGAGTTGCCAACTCTCTATGATACACTGCATACAGGAGTCTCATTTGTGGGACAAGGGAAAAAAAAAGTTGTGTATTTGCGAAGGTTTAATGTCTTGTCTTTGGAGAATGGAAACATACTGGATCTGGGATAACATGCCATACATCAGGTTACTTAATAAGACAGGAGCCTATGGTGTTGGGGGCTATATATTAGAGATGGGCTAACTATCAGAAGACAGAGTTGGGATAAGGTAAGCAATTTCAGAATGGTAACCTGTAACTTGTGGGGTGCCACAGGATTCCCAACTGGAGCCACAATTATTTACAACATAAATTAATAACTTGGATAAGGAAAATGAATGTACTATAACCAAGTATGTGAATGGCACAAAAATGGGGGGGAAGGCAAATGGTGAGGCCGACTCAAAGACTCAACAGAGGGATATAAACAGTTTTAAATGAGTGGGCAAAAACTTGGCAGATGTAACAGAATGTGGCAAAAATGTGAGCTTATGTACTTTGGCCTTAAGACCCGAGGACCTGAATATTATTTCACTGAATAACGCCACTTCATAGAGATAGCAGGAAGTTGTCATGTAAAAGCAAGCAAACAGATTTAGCAGGAAACAGGGAAGACAAATGGAATGGAGTAATAAACAAGGAAAGTTTTGCTAAAGCTATGGAAATAGCCAGAACACACAGAATCCCTAGTGTGGAAGTAGGTCATCCGATCCACCGACGTTCTGAGCAGCATTCCACCCAGACCCACCCTCCTACCCTATCCCTGTAACCCTGCATATTCCATAGCTAATCCACATAATTTAGACATTCTTGGACACTATGGGCAATTTTGCATGACCAATCCACCTAGCGAGCACATCCTTGGACTGTGGGAGGAAACCTAAGCACCTGGAGGAAACCTCCCCCCAGATACAAGGAGAATGTGCAAACTCCACACAGACAATCAGCCGCTACCTATGAATAATTTTGGGCCCTTACTGAAAGAAAGGTATATCAGCATTGGAGGCATCCAAAGAAGCTCGCAAAGTTGATCCTGGATGTGGAGGGATTGTCTTATGAGGAGAAGTTGAGATAGTTCAGCCTGTGCTCATTGGAGTTTGTAAGAATGAGAGGAAACCTTTTTTGAAAAATGTAAGATTCTAAAAGGTAAAAACGAAAAAGTTGTTTTGCCTTCTCGGACAGTCCAGGCCAGAGGGCATAATCTCAGAGTAAAGGGTCATGCCCAGCTAGGATAGAAACCATCTCTCAGATGGTAGTAAATCCATAGAATTCTTCATCAGAGGAGACTGTCAAGGGTGGATCGTTAAATACATTCAAGACTGAGATGGATAGATTTTTAATCATAGAACATCGAACAATACAGCACAGAACAGGCCTTTCGGCCCACGATGTTGTGCCGAACATTTTTCCTAGCTTAAGCACCTATCCATGTATCTATCCAATTGCCGCTTAAAGGTCACCAATGGTTCTGACTCTGCCACTCCCACAGGCAGCGCATTCCATGCCCCCACCACTCTCTGGGTAAAGAACCTACCCCTGACATCCCCCCTATACCTTCCACCTTTCACCTTAAATTTATGTGCCCTTGTAACACTCTGTTGTACCCGGGGAAAAAGTCTCTGACTGTCTACTCTATCTATTCCCTTGATCATCTTATAAGCCTCTATCAAGTCACCCCTCATCCTTTGCCGTTGCAATGAGAAAAGGCCTAGCACTCTCAACCTATTCTCGTACGACCTATTCTCCATTCCAGGCAACATCCTGGTAAATTTCCTCTGCACCCTCTCCAAAGCTTCCACATCTTTCATAAAATGAGGCGACCAGAACTGCACACAGTATTCCAAATGTGGCCTGACCAAGGTCCTGTACAGCTGCAACATCACCTCACGACTCTTGAATTCAATCCCTCTGCTAATGAACGCTAATATGCCATAGGCCTTCTTACAAGCTCTATCCACCTGAGTGGCAACTTTCAAATGTCTACGAACACAGACCCCAAGATCCCTCTGCTCCTCCACCTTACTAAGAACCGTACTGTTAACCCTGTATTCCACGTTCTTATTTGTCCTTCCAAAATGGACAACCTCACACTTGACAGGGTTGAACTCCATCTGTCACTCCTCAGCCCAGCTCTGCATCATATCTAAGTCCCTTTGCAGCCAACAACAGCCCTCTTCACTATCCACAACTCCACCAATCTTCGTATCATCTGCAAATTTACTGACCCACCCTTCGACTCCCTCTTCCAAGTCATTAATAAAAATTACAAACAGCAGAGGACCCAGAACTGATCCCTGCGGAACTCCACTTGTAACTGGGCACCAGGCTGAATATTTACCATCTAACACCACTCTCTGACTTTGACCGGTTAGCCAGTTCTCTATCCAACTGGCCAAACATCCCACTATTCCATGCCTCCTGACTTTCCGCATAAGCCTACCATGGGGAACCTTATTAAATGCCTTAATAAAATCATGTACACCACATCCACTGCTCTACCCTCATCCACATGCTTGGTCACCTCCTCAAAGAATTCAATAAGACTTGTAAGGCAAGACCTACCCCTCACAAATCTGTGCTGGCTGTCCCTAATCAAGCAGTGTCTTTCCAGATACTCATAAATCCTATCCCTCAATACCCTTTCCATTACTTTGCCTACCACAGAAGTAAGACTAACTGGCCTGTAATTCCTGGGGTTATCCCTATTCCCTTTTTTGAACAGGGGCACAACATTCGCCACTCTCCAGTCCCCGGTACCACCCCCATTGACAGTGAAGACGAAAAGATAATTGTCAACAGTTCTGCAATTTCCTCTCTGCTTCCCACATAATCCTAGGATATATCAAGTCAGGCCCGGGGGACTTGTCTATCCTCAAGTTGTTCAAAATGCCCAACCACATCTTCCTTCCTAACAAGTATCTCCTCTAGCTTACCAGTCCGTTTCATACTCTCCTCTTCAACAATACAGTCCCTCTCATTTGTAAATACTGAAGAAAAGTACTCATTCAAGACCTCTCCTAACTCTTCCGACTCAATACACAGTCTCCCACTACAGTCCTTGATCGGACCTACCCTCGTTCTCGTCATTCTCATGTTTCTCACATACGCATAAAAGGCCTTGGGTTATCCTTGATCCTACCCGCCAAAGATTTTTCATGCACTCTCTTAGCTCTCCTAATCCCTTTCTTCAGCTCCCTCCTGGCTATCCTGTATCCCTCCAACGCTCTGTCTGAACCTTGTTTCCTCAACCTTATGTAAGCCTCCTTACAAGACATTCAACCTCCCTCGTCAACCAAGGTTCCCTCACACGACCATCTCTTTCCTGCCTGACAGGTACATACATATCAAGGACACGTCGTATCTGTTCCTTGAAAAAGTTTCACATTTCAACGACATCCTTCCCTGACAGCCTATGCTCCCAATTTATGCTCCTCAGACCCTGTCTTGCAGCATCGTATTTACCCTTCCCCCAATTGTAAAATCTGCCTGTTGCACGCATCTATCTCTCTCCATAACCAAGGTGAAAGTCACAGAATTGTGGTCACCATCACTAAAATGCTCACTCACTAACAAGCCCATCACTTGTCCCGGTTCGTTACCAAGTACCAAATCCAATATGGCCTCCCCTCTGGTCGGACAATCTACATACTGAGTTAGAAAAGCTTCCTGGACACAATGCACAAACACTGCCCCGTCCAATCTACTTGATTTAAAGAGCTTCCAATCAATATTTGGGAAGTTGAAATCGCCCATGACTACTACCCTGTGGCTTCTGTACCTTTCCAAAATCTGTTTCCAATCTGTTTCTCCACATCTCTGCTGCTATTGGGGGGCCTATAGTAAACACCCAACAAGGTGACTGCTCCTTTCCTATTTCTGACTTCAGCCCATACTACCTCCAAAGGCAGATCCCCCTGACCTGCCTTTTTGTAGCCGTTATACCACTTCTAATTAGCAACGCCACCCCCCCTCCTTTTTTACCACCTCCCTTAATCTTACTGAAACATCTGTAACCAGGAACCTCCAACAACCATTCCTGTCCCTCTTCTATCCACGTTTCCGTGATGGCCACAACTTCGTAATCATGAAAGGAACCGTGGGTTATGGGGAAAACTGGAGTTCAGAATGATGATATTTAAATGGAGGAGCTGACTCAAATGGGCCAAATAGCCTAAGGTTCTGATATCTCAGTTTTATAAAAAAGGATGTATTGCTTTGTCCTTACTGAAGGGATGGGATATCTTTGATGAGGGCCAAAGGGCTTTCTCTCAGAACTGACATTTTTATAAACATTAATTCAGGGGACATGGGCTTCACTGTTTGACATTACAGTGCCCATTCTTAACTGCCTTTGAGGAGGCAGAGGTCCTGCTTGAACCACCCTAATCCATTTGACGTTGGTCCACCTAGAATGTTGTTAGGGAGGGAATGTTAAGATTTTGACCCAGTTGCAGTGAAGGAACAACAATACACTTCCAAGTCAAGATAGTTAGTAGCCTGGAGAAGAACTTGAAAAGTGATAGTGTTCCCATGTACTTACTGCACTTGCTCTTCTAGATACTAGATGTGCATGGTCCAGTGTTCAGAGATGTTGCCAAAGGAAACATCATGAATTTCTACAGTGTATCTTTCTAGAGACACTCCTGTTACTGAGCGTTGGTCATAGAGGGAATTAACATTTGTGGATATGGTGCAAATCAAATAAGCTGCTTCCTCCTGGATGGTTTCATGTTCCTTGAATGTCAATGGAGCAGCACTCATCCAGGTAAGTGGGGAATATCCTATCACACTGCTGACTTGTGTCTTGTGATGGTGGACAGGTTTCATGGAGAGGTGAATTATTTGCTGCAGAATTCCTAGCTTCAGACCTGCTCTTGTAGCCCCTGCTCTCCTTGGCTTATATTCATTTCAGTGGTGGCGAGTGGAATCCTTCCCTTCACTTGTGTTTCGTTCCATGCTCAACCATTCCTTCCCCAAATTTGTGGTAAAGTTCAGATTTTATTAAGAAATTTCTCACTTTCCCTCAACTGTGCCCTACGTAACCTTAAGGTCAAAAGAGCAACTTTCAACATTTCTTGATCTCAGACCAAATTGTCTCCACCTCAACTATACAGTTGATTTGGTGCCAAACTTTGGATGGACTGTAACAAGTCCTTCCGACTGTGAATCAAACTCTTATCATGGTAAAGAAGGATTTGTAGTCACGAGTTATCCTGGTAGTGAACAAAAATACTGATGAACTCCGTATATCCCAGGTCATATTGCTCAACACATAATGAATCTAGCATCATGGCAATTTTAAAAAATCAAGAAAATGAAGATAGTTTCCTTTTTACAAACCACCAGAAGTCAATCTATTGCAATTGTTTAATGCAAAACAAGGTACATTTAAGTTCAAAAATGATAGCGTACAGAATAAGTAAGATTACTGTCAAAATATGTTTGAACCTTAACTCAGATCAATGCATCAGCTGAGAAATCTCAATAATAAATTCCTAAATATGAAATCAATGATAATTAAGGCTATCTCACAAAAAACACCACAGTCAACCATCCAAAGCTGTAATTAAAACTGCTGGAGTCATGTATGAAATCATCATCAATGCAAGAATACTGTATTACAATTACTTGCAAACAGCAGATCAGTTGGCCTGTGGAGACAAACTCAACAAGTACGACAAAAATATTGTGGTCAAATAATTTCTCATTTCAAACTGTAGTCAGTGTCAAATCACTGGCCTGTCAAGATCATCAAAGTGAAGGGATGTAGAAACCTCTGAACTTAGGATGATGTAGAAATTGGAATGATGAGTAAGAATGAACAGAAAAATTGACAAAGTTGTTCCTAAAAGAGATTCACAAAATTGCACTTTGCTCCTTCCCAGCAGGTATTGGTTGAAAGGGCAGGGTAAGATATTGTACTCAGAATGAAGCAACGCTGCGTTCACTGCCCATCTTTGGTTGTCCTTCAAAGCAGGTGGTGAGAAGCAGTTTATCTGAGTACTTGCCCAGGGCTGTGATGTATTGATGCACTGATGGGAAAAGACAAGGGTCTGTCTATGGGCGACCCATGATGAATTCAGATCTCGGCATGCTGTCAGGAGGAAATAGCAACTGGAGGGAAAATAATTATAGACAGACAGCGAGACAGGAATCCAGAAGATGAGTCAACACTAACTCCACTTGGGCACTTCTTAGTGCCAAAAGAAAAACATTCTATCATTTATATAGCACATCCTATGGCCTCAAATAATCGCAATGCATTTTACTACAAACAAAGAATGTTTTCAAGCATTGTTCTTATTGTTTTGTTGGAAATGTGTTGCCCATGTGCATGCAACAGTGTTCCAAGAACAATGGAGCAATGAACAAATAATCTGCATTGGTGATGATGGATCAATATGCATTGGGAGAACCTGCATTCACACAGCACCTTTAATGTTGCAAAGCATCCAATGTTGCTCCATTATAACATTACTCAACTAAATTTGACGGCAAGTCATATAAAAATAAACTGCTAGAACAGGGATAGGCGATATGGAAACACAGAAAAGAGGAGAAGGCTGTTTGGTCCGTTGAGCCTGCTCCACCACTAATCTAACTCAGTACCCTGTTCTCACTTTCTCCCAATTATTTGATCCTTTTTAGCATGAAGGACTATATCTAACTCCTCCTTGAAAATATTCAATGCTTTGCTCTCAACTGTTTTCTATGGTAAGGAGTTCCACAGGCTCACACCACTGTCTGGGTCCTAAATGGCCCACCCTGTAACCTTTGACTGTGACCCCTGCTTCTGGACTCTCTGGTCATTGGGAACATCCTTCCTGCATTTACCCTGTCCAGTCCTGTTAGATTTTTATAATGATTAGATGTACAAAAGGGCAGAATTGCAGGAGAGCAGTGGTCTCAGAGTTTTTGGTCTGGTGGTGGTTAAAGAAACAAAGGGTTAGTGATGCCATGAGCAGGTGGGTGAGAATTTTCACATTTGAAAAGCTGAGGAATCATGACAGGCATAAAAGGAGGACAACTGTGTGTAGGGGAAGCAGTGGTTAATGTCACTGAACGAGTAATCTGGACCCCATGTGTTAATTCTACCATGCAGATAGTCAAATTTGAACTCAATACCTATTTGGTCCAATGGTGAGCATGTAGTTACTGTTAATTGTCCTAAAACCCGATCTGGTTTGCTCATATCTTTTAGGGAAGGAAACTTCAGACCAGGTACTCACCTGGTCTGAATTACATGTGACTCCAGACCCACCGCCACAGCTCGAGGATGATCGGGGAGGTACAAACAATGTTGGTCCACCCAACAATGGCAGCTTCTTGAATACTTTTAAGATAGAGTTTTATGGATGATTGACTAACAAGGGAGCCGAAACGTATTGGATGTACACACAAAAGTAGAATTGAGATCACAATCAGATCAGATTTGATCTTATCAACTTGCAAAGCAGGGTTGAGAGGCCAGCTGGCCTATTCCTGGACTATCATTCATATACTTATTTGCTCATGGCAACAAATAAGGGTTCACAGACGGGTAAAAACAAGGACTGCAGATGCTGGAAACCAGAGTCTAGATTAGAGTGGTGCTGGAAAAGCACAGTAGGTCAGGCAGCCTCTGAGGAGCAGGAAAATCGATGTTTCGGGCAAAAGCCCTTCATCAGGAATAGAGGCAGACAGCCTGAAGGGTGGAGAGATAAATGAGAGGGGAGTGGAGGTGGGAAGAAAGTAGCATAGAGTACAATTGGTGAATGGGGGTGGGGATGGAGATGATAGCTCGGAGAGGAGGGTGGAGTGGATAGGTGGAAAGGAAGATAGGCAGGTGGGACAAGTCATTGGGACAGTGCTGAGCTGGAAGTTTGGAACTAGGGTGAGGTGGGGGAAGGGCAAATGAGGAAACTGGTGAAGTCCACATTGATGCCCTGGGGTTGAAGGGAGCGGCGGTGAAGGAGGCCCAGGACCTCCATGTCCTCGGCAGAGTGGGAGGGGGAGTTGAAATGTTGGGCCACAGGGCGGTGTGGTTGATTGGTGCGGGTGGCCCAGAGATGTTCCCTAAAGTGATCTGCTAGGAGGCATGCAGTCTCCCCAATGTAGAGGAAACGCATCGGGAGCAATGGATACAATAAATGATATTGGTGGATGTGCAGGTAAAACTTTTGATGGATGTGGAAGGCTCTTTTGGGGCCTTGGATGGAGGTGAGAAAGGTGGTGTGGGCACAGATTTTGCAATTCCTGCGGTGTCAGAAGGTGCCAGGATGGCAGGGTGGGTTGTGGAGGGGCGTGGACCTGACCTGGTAGTCATGGAGGGAATGGTCTTTGCGGAATGCGGAAAGGGGTGGGGAGGGAAATATATCCCTGTTGGTTGGGTCCGTTTGGAGGTGACGGAAATGTCGATGGGTGATTTGGTTTATGCAAAGGTTGGTAGGGTGGAAGGTGAGCACCAGGGGCGCTCTGTCCTTGTTACAGTTGGAGGGGTGGGGTCTGAGGGAGGAGGGGCAGGATGTGAATGAGATGTGTTAGAGGGCATCTTTAATCACATGGGAAGGGAAATTGCGGTCTCTAAAGAAAGAGGCCATCTGGTGTGTTCTGTGGTGGAACTGGTCCTCCTGGGAGCAGATACGGCGGAGGCGGAGGAATTGGGAATACGGGATGGAATTTTTGCAAGAGGTAGGTTGGGACGAGGTGTAATCCAGGTAGCTGTGGGAATCGGTGGGTTTGTAAAAAAATGTCGGTGTCAAGTCGGTTGTCATTAATGGAGATGGAGAGGTCCAGGAAGGGGAGGGAGGTGTCAGAGATGGTCCAGGTAAATTTAAGGTCAGGGTGGAATGTGTTGGTGAAGTTGATGAATTGCTTAACCTCCTCGCGGGAGCACGAGGTGGCGCCAATGCAATCATCAATGTAGTGGAGGAAGAGGTGGGAAGTGGTGCCAGTATAACTTCAGAAGATGGACTGTTCTATGTAGCCAACAGAGAGACAGGCATAGCTACCATGGTCTGGAGGAAGTGGGAGGATTCAAAGGAGAAATTGTTAAGGGGTGAGGACCAATTCAGCCAAACGAATGAGTGCGTCAGTGGAAGGGTACTGTTGGGGCTGTCGGGAGAGGAAGAAACTGAGGGCTTGGAGGCCCTGGTCATGGCAGATGGAGGTGTAGAGGGATCGGATATCCATGGTGAAGATGAGGCATTGAGGGCCGGGAAAATGGAAGTCTTGGAGGAGGTGGAGGGCATGGGTGGTGTCTCGAACGTATGTGGGGAGTTCCTGGACTAGAGGGGGATAGGACAGGGTCGAGGTAGGTAGAAACGAGTTCAGTGGGGCAGGAGCAAGCTGAGACAATGGGTCGGTCAAGGTGGTCAGGCTTGTGGATCTTGGGAAGGAGTTAGAACCGGGAAGTGTGGGGTTCCCGAACTATGAGGTTGGAAGCTGTGGGTGGGAGATCTCCTGAGGTGATGAGGTTCTGTATGGTCTGGGAGATGATGGTTTGATGATGGGGGGTGGGGTCATGGTCGAGGGGGCGGTAGGAGGAGGTGTCCTCGAGTTGGCATCTGGCTTCAGCGGTGTAGAGGTCAGTGTGCCAGACTACCACTGCACCCCCTTTATCTGCTGGCTTGATGGTGAGGACAGGATTGGAGCAGATGGAGTGGAGGGCAGCGCATTGTGAGGGTGAGAGGTTGGAGTGGGGGAGGGGGATAGACAGGTTGAGGCGGTTAATGCCCTGGCGACAGTTAGAAATGAAGAGATCGAGGGCAGGTAATAGGCCAGAGCGGGGTGTCCAGGTGGATGGAGTGCGTTGGAGGCGGGCGAAGGGGTCCTCGGAAGGTGGGTGGGAGTCCTGATTGTGAAAGTAAGCTCGGAGGTGGAGGCGGCGGAAGAAGTGTTCGATGAGACGGCGTGTATTAAATTCATTGATGTGTGGGCGGAGGGGGATGAAGATGAGTCCTTTGCTGAGGACTGATCGTTCGTCCTCAGTGAGGGGGAGGTCTGAGGGAATGGTGAAAACTGGCCAGGGTTCACAGACAGCAACTCGGACTTTTCTGCACAGTGCAAATTGTGAATGGATTTACCTTGCATTTCTAAAATATCAATCTGACTTTCCGAAAGTGACTTACAATTTTGAGGCATCAATGATTTAATGATTTAATTAGAAGTAAATCTTTTTCTTATGCAATATTAATCTCAGAGGGCATGCCATGACATCATCCCATTAGGCTCTCAGTTGGGACTTGTCAAAAGTCAGCAACCTTGACAGTAATTTGAGATAAAGTGCGCTACTACTTCAAAGAAATTGAAGGAATCACTAATAAAACTGCAGGAGGTGCAGATATTACAACTTTAATCCTGTATCATTTAAGCTCTTCCTGAAACTTACATGGATGACCAACAAAGCACTGGATACTGTAGACACTTTAGTTAAGGGAGGTTACAAATAAATCTCTGCTTAAAGAGATACACTGTTCTAATATCGGCACATTGAGCCTTCATTTCTGACACGGTGTTTCTTATGCCCCAAAAATAGTCATTTACGCTGCCAAATTTGACAGGTTTTGTTACTCACTATGCTTGCTAATCACCCTAAACCGATTGCTTTATAAAAACAAAAGCATCTAAAACTCATGCATCCACTAATAAATGTAGACCGTGATGTACTTAAACACAAAATTGACCAAGCACTGTAAGCAGCCATTAAGTGTGCGTTTCCCTTTCTCTTTCAGCTAACCTATACAGACTATTTGCTGCAAAATAACTCATTGGTCGCCTGATCAATGCCGAGTTTAAATGGAAATAGCTCCATTTCAGAAGGGAAAACAGACACCCAGGATGGTTCGACAAAAGAGTTCATCAGATGAACACAAATGAGCCACATCTTGTATGATGCAGTGCTTTGTTTTCAATGTGGCATTTTATTTTATAGACCTTAAAGAATTAAAAATTGAAGTTTAAGGTCATTAGTTAATAATGGGTGGGATGGTCAGTGAAAGTTTTGAGAAGATTCACACATCTTTCAAAGATCCACGCATCTTGCTGTGTTGCCCTGAGGAAATAGTTTGATTTGATGTCATGTTACTATGAAGTTAGGTGTAAACTGCAAGTTTTGTGAACATTACCTCGACTGATTTGACCTTCTGACCTCCTTCTTTTGGATGACATGCTTTCAGAAACCTTTCCAGACAATCAACAGGCCTCCCTGTGGTGAGTCAAAATTATAAAGCTAAGACCTAACCCTTAGTGATGGCCCCACCAACAACCTTTCTTTCAATTCATTATTCTTTTCTCCAGACTGTATGACCCTGTCTCTTGAAACCAATGAATTTTACTGGAATACAGTCTCACTATGTCCAAATGACTATTTGTGGTGAGGGAGCCTTATTTGTGTTGACAAGATTTTGATATTGAGAGGCATCAAAGAAATGGTGGATGCCTTGTCCAACATACACCACAACTATGTTTTCAAACAAGTGAGATGAGAAAAAATATATTATTTCAGTGAGTTCTTATCTGAACTGTCTGAAAGATAGGTGGAAGGAAATGCAATAATAACCTTTAAAAGTATATTAAGACTAATTGGAGAATTGCAGGGCTATGAGGAAAGAGGAGGTGAGTGATACTGATTGGGAAGGCTTGCAATGAGTTGGTACTGGTATGGTAGGCCAACTGGCTGCATTCCATCTAGCCATTACAAAAATTACTGGATCAATGGACAGCACAGTGACTAAGTGGTGAGCACTGCTACCTCACCTTCCGAGGACCCCTTCGCCCGCCTCCCCAGTTCGATTCCATCCTCGGGTAACTGTGTAGACTTTGTACATTCTTCACGTGTCTGCATGGCTTTCCTTTAGGTGCTCTGGTTTCCCCCCACAGTCCAAAGATAGGTGGGTGAGGTGGATTGGCCATGCTAATTTGCCCAGTGTCCAGGGATGTGTAGGTTAGCCATGGGGAAGGCAGCGTGATAGGGGAGCGAGGTGGGGCAGGGTGGGATGCTCTTCGGCAGCTTGGTTTGCACTCAAAGGGCTGAATGGCCTGCTTCCACACTGTAGGGGTTCTATGATTTCCTTTCTCCACCAGAAGGTTTTGTGGAAGATTTAGCATACTGCCAAATTTGGTCAGTAGTTCATTATTTCCCCAGTCTTCTGCATTCCAATATTCTTAGAAAATAGAACAATACAGTGCAGAAAAGGCCCTTCAGCCCTCGATGTTGCGCCAACTTGTAAACTAATCTAAGCCCATCACCCAACACTGTCCCATCATCATCCATGTGCTTAACCAAGGACTGTTTAAATGCCCCTAATGTGGCTGAGTTAACTACATTGGCAGGTAGGGCATTCCACGCCCTTACCACTCTCTGAGTAAAGAACCTGCCTTTGACATCTGTCTTAAATCTATCACCCTCAATTTGCAACTATGCCTCCTTGTACAAGCAGATGTTAACATCCTCGTAAAAAGATTCTCACTGTCCATCTGATCTAATCCTCTGATCATTATGTATGTCTCTGTTAAATCCCCTTTTAGCCTTCTTCTTTCCAATGAGAACAGACCCAAGTCCCTCAGCCTTTCCTCATAAGACTTTCGCTCCAGACCAGGCAACATCCTGGTAAATCTTCTCTGCATCTTTTTCAATGCTTCCACATCCTTCCTGTAATGGGGCGACCAGAACTGCACACAACACTCCAAGTGAGGCTGCACTAGCGCTTCGTACAGTTGTAGCATGGCTTCAGAACTCAATCCATCTACCAATAAAACCTAACACACCATTTACCTTTATAACAGCACTACCAACCTGGGTGGCAATTTTCAGAGATTTGTGTACATGGACATCAAGTGCAGTTTCGGGTTCACCCAGGTCAAATGAAGTATAATCGCCTCCTTATCCCAGCTCTGACTAGTGTATTTCAATGCAGACTGAATCTGGTACCTTCTCTCCCTGCATAACTCAATGCCCACAGAAATCAGTGCAACAGAAATCAGTGTCAGCATTTCACTTGAAGGTATCAGGGAGATGCGCCCATTGCTCAAAAAGAATGAGATTAAGGTGAAACCCCACATCTCAGCACATCAATTGAACGGTGTGGAATTAACTCTGTGATTTTCCAGAGTGCACTCTCCAGTCACTCAATTCACATATAAAAATTGTCTGTTGCACAGCATTCCTCGATTATTTGTTTTTAAATGTGCATTAGCATCTACTTGGCATACAAATGAATATAGTTCAAACACAAAGAAAATGCTAGCTTTTATTCCTATGCAATGATCTGGAAAAAAAGGTCATCCGCAGAATATTTGAAATGAAAATCGGACAGAGAATCACTTGGTCGTACACAATCGGAGTAACGTCGGAAGAGTAGACATGCCGACAAGTTTTTATCTTGCATTCGTCAGGACACAATTTCAAGAATATCAAATCTCAACGGGAATTTATACAGCATGAGAAAAGGGCATTGACTGGCTGGCAAGAGGACACACTGATTGGTTTGGCATTGACTGAAGAATGTGCCAAGGAAACGTCACCCCACGTTTTTCACTAAATTCAAAAAAGGCAGGACATTTCTGATTGGTCAAGATGTGAAATGCACCAGAAAATAATGTGGCCTCAATCATTTGCTGAAGTGCAAAGATACAATACCTGGATATATTCCTTTGTGCCTGCAGAGGACTGGGTCCTGTACATTAATGTACACAGCTTCGAGCAAGAGTAAGTGAGACTGACTGATTATCTTAAATTGGTTGTTAGTGTATTTTTTGGTACTTGCTTACTCAAGGATCAGCATCCAGTGTTGTAGTTCCACTATTAAACCCTTTCTAGTGCCACTCCAAGAGGCTCTAGAATGGGGTAGCTAGTCTTTGAAAGTCTCACATGATTTGGAAAGGAATCAAATATTGAGTGCGCAGAATAGACCAAAATAAGTCAATTCTGCGAAATGACAGAGCACCCGGATGAATCATCAGTGTTTTTTCTGACTGGTTAGTGTGTGAAAATCCCAGTTAATTGCTTTTTTTTAAATGGAGATGGCAAACAGACAATATATACACATGATACATTTTAATTTCCCTGTAATTTTGTTTTGGAACTGTTAAATAATTGCCTAACAATAAATGCAAGGCTGTTAATTCCCTTGTAATCGTGCTTGAGAACTGCTAAATAGTTCTCATATTCCCTCCTGTGAATCCTATTAGGCAGTCCTGCCATCAGAAAAGACTGAATAATATACAACCAATATAATTTTGACCATACTAATGTTCTATCATTGAACGCGTTGGAAATATTCAAATACGTGTTTTAAGAATGAATTGCCTGTTATTTAGTCCCAGGGTCAGGTGTAGCATGCCTGTTTGAATTTCCGAGAATGAATTACCCTCGTACTGCTCACTCCCACACACTTATAATTACACATGTCAAGTGTGACCAGCGCAATGAATGTGGAACTGCTTGTAAAGGGATGCAGTGAGAAAGGATTGCAAGCAGCTTCATATGCATCGTGCTCAACACTCTGCTTCCTTTCTGGAAATTTGTAAAGTGGAGGTGAAGGGTCAAGCTCACAAAGCGAGACACTAGTAGGTGGACAAGGGGGGATGGAAGAAGTAGAATTAGAGGCTCAGTGAAGGTAGAAGTTTGAAGGAAGTCAGGAACACTGGGTGTGCCAGAGGTTAAGGCTAGAAGGTCTCCCTGGGCTGTGAAAAGACTCAGCAAGTTGGTGAATTGGGATTTTAAGATAGCTGGATTGCCAGGAGATGGAAGAATATGCATTTTTACAATTTGGGAGGAATGCTGAGCAAGGAAGCAAATGGCAAGAGGGAAGAGGCATTGGAGACGGGGGTGGGGTGGGGGGGAGGGGGCAATAAATATCATCGGTCAGATGACAAATTATAAAAGAATCCTAGCGATAAGCAGAAAAAAATGAAATGTGGCACATTGCTTTGAAGACGTCGTCTTCCTCCATCATCCTTTTCCATCTTATGCATTACATGTGACAGGTAGACTTTGCCCTTTTATTCTTGGCCATTAAGTAATCATTTGGGTTGGGCACACGGAGGAAAATTGGACAGTGAGCACTGAAATGAAACACTTAAATTAATGGACAGAAAATCAGATGGGCTCAGTCAGAGGTTCAAAATCCTCCGCAAATGATTTCTCCATTCAGCCCTGGGGATTATTTAATGGCAAGGCATTAAATTGAAAATCTGCCTTGGTGCATGTCTTTAAGGCCTCTTACAGGAAATCAATTATTCGCACATATTAACCCATTAGTGTTCAAAATGTTCATTCAAATCCAAAAACAGTGGCAGGCCAACCTTTTGGCAGGGTGCGCAGGGTCTCTGCTGCGGCCTTGGGTTAATTCTGGGCACAGACATGAGGGGCCAAGCAGCCTCCTTCTGTCTGTAAATCCTCCATGGTTGTAGGCTGTGAATTGGCAGATCATAAACTGGTAAGAGTAGGGGCAGTCTGGGTTCAAAATGGCCCTATGTCACAACATGTCCAAATAAGTGGATTAAAGATAATTGGTTTTTGTTCCTGGTGGGAATCTGTGTGTGAGATGCTCATCGACACACAGGCTGTGCCGTGGCTGTGATGCCTCTTGAGCAATAAAGGGTCTTGCCGAACGACAGTGGCTCCTGTGTTTGTGAAGCACAGCTAATGAGATATTCAAAGCTGCTGAACCCTGGAGAGTGGCAACCCATCAACTTCAGGAAGAGAAAGAACAGAACAGGGAAATAAAATTAACTAAGAAAAATAATACTTTAACATTGTAGAAAGCAACGCATCCTACAATATGAGCTTCTATACTGGAATGCTAAATACACTGCAGTCTTGCCTTCTGAACCTTGTGTTATTTTGCTTTATGGCACTCCTGTGAAATGCCTTGGGACTTTTCATTGCTTTAAAGGCACTATACAAAGGGCATAAGTTGTCATTCTTGACCCCGTTCACCCTGTGCCCATGAAAGCAGGCTGTAGTTCACTTCCTAAGATTATTCTGTCAGTTAGAGGTAAGGGAGCCTATTTACTGCTCCAAATTATAGGCAGTCCTATATCCATTATTGACCCAGAGACGACTTCTTCCCTCTCTGTTGAAACCCAAATAAGACCAGGCAGAAACTCAACAATTCACCATGGGCATATTTCTTTTAACAGACACTGAGCAAGCTGTGGCTGAGTTGTATTGTTACTCACAAAACCCAGCAGTTCCTCTCTGAAGTGTCTCAATTTGTAATAAACAAATCACAACCAGTTTTAAAGAGACACTTTCAAATAACAACGGTTCGTTGGAGATTGACCCCTCTGCCTCTCGCTCTCTCTTCATTACTACTTTCATTGTGTGCAGTCAGACAGGTTCATCTTTGCTTAAGAAGGGAGCAAGGGATAGATCAAATAATGACAGGCCAGTTAATCTGACCTCAGTATTGGACAAATTATTGGAATCAATACTGAAAGACAGAAATAACATGCCCCTTAGAAAGGTATGAATTAATCACAGATAGTCATTATCGATTTGTGAAGGGAGGAGCATGCCTGAGTAACGTGAGCAAATATTCTAATGAATTAAAAAGGATGACTGATGAAGGTAGTGCAGTTGAGGTGGTCTCCACGAATTTTAGCAAAACACGAATTCGCAAATGGCAGATTTGTTTAAAATCAAAAGGGCCCATGAAATCCAGGGAAATTGAACAAGCTGGATACAAAATTGTTTCAGTGGCAGGGAATGAAAAATAACTGTTGACTGGGGTTTTTGTGACTGGAAACCTATTTCCAGTAGGGTTTCACAGGGCTCACAAACAGGTCCCTGCTTATTGTGGCACGTGTTAATGACTTGGGCATAATTGTAGAGGTCACGATCAATAAGTTTGAATATGACATACAATTTGGCTCCTGGCTGACAGTGGGAGGGTAGCAGTATATTGCTGGAAGGTATCAAGGGACTGGGCAGCTGGGGAGAAAAGTGGCAGATGGAATTTAACTTGGAGAAGTAGCTGGGCAGCACACTGCCTCACAATGCCAAGGACCTAGGTTCAATTCCAGACTTCGGTGACTGTCTGTGTGAAATTTACACATTCTCCCTGTAGTGGGTTTCCACTGAGTGCTCCGGTTTCCTCCCATAGTCCAAGGATGTGTAGGGTAGGGGGATTGGCTATGCGAGATTGTCCCTAGTGTCTGGGGATGTGCAGGTTAGGTGAGTTAACCATAGGAAATGCAATGTTATGGGACAGGGTGAGAGCTATATCTGGGTGGATCCTCTTGGACAGGTCAGAGCAGACTGGATGGCCCAAATGGCCTCTTCCGCACTGTCATGATTCAATTATGCATTTGGGGAAGTCAAAAGGGTGAAGAGACACAATTAATGGGAGAATACTAAGAGGTGTTTTGGGGCCTGGCTTTTTAAAAAATTCATTCATGAGATGTACTGCTTATGGCCGGAACTTATTGCGCATTCCTAATTACCTCAAGGGCACTTAACAGTCACCTGCATTACTGGGGTCTAGAATCATTTTCGGCCAGACCAGGTAAGGACAGCAGTCTCCTTCCCTAATGGACATTAGTGAATCAGATGGGCTTTCTGACAATTGACAATGGAATCAATTATCATTAGACTCCTAATTCCAGATTATATCTCCAATTCAAATTCAACTGTCTGCTATGGTGGGATTCGAATCTGGGTCCCCAGAATGTTACTTGGGTCTCTTAAATAACAGATAATATCTCTAGGCGGAAGTGAGGACTGCAGATGGTGGAGATTAGAGTTGAGAGAGTGTGGTGCTGGAAAAGCACAGCAGGTTAGGCAGCATCTGACGAGCAGGATAACTGACATTTCGGGAGGGCTTTTGCCCAAAATGTTGATTTTCCTGCTCCTCAAATGCTGCCTGACCTGCTGTGCTTTTCCAAAACCCCATTGTCAACACTAATCTCCAGTATCTGCAGTCCTCACTTTCCCCTAGTTGATTTTAACCCCACTGCGACTCCTCTTCCAAGGATGCCTACCTTGAAGAAGTTCTTCTCCTCTCTCTACAAAGATAATATCTCTCGGCTATCGCCTTTCCATAATGTTCACACATTCCTGAAGACAGCAGATTAAGTAAATTGAGTGTTTGCAAAGGTAAATTGAATGCTTTCTCTCTTTTTTGGCTGACGTACAGAAGGTGACTGATTTGCTGGAACTGTATAAACCATTAGTTAAGTCACCAACCTGACTAGTGCATGCAATCTGGTCACCTGATTATGGAAAGTGATTATATTGTGCTAAAGAGGTTAGAGGAGATTTACAAGAACATTCCCAGAACCAGAAAATACAGTGATGGTGAAAGATCTGATACATTGGGGTGGTTTTCATTCGATGACAAGAAAGGAGATTTTATTGGGATGTTTCAAAATTGTGAGGGGCGTGTATAACAGAGAGGGGATTGGCCTATTTATCTTAGCAAGTCTGTCAGTGACTAGGTGGCATGGATTTAAAACAATTGGAACCAAGATGAGAGAGGAGGTGCGCAAAATATTTTTTCACTGAGAGGGTGGTGCGGGTCTGATGCCTGCTGCCTGAAATGAAACCCTCGATGAATCTAAAGAAGTTGCCTGGAAATGAAGCTGAAAAGTTGCAACCTGCAGGATTATGGATCGAATGATGGAATGTGGGATAAGATTGGGTGACTTGTTTTCCAGCTGGCAAATTGTTGCTTTTTATAAGAGAACAAAGAACAGTGACTGCTGGTAATCCAAAACAAAAACAGAAATTGTTGGGTACTGTTGAGCAGCGATATTCTTGGTTGCTTGGTTTATGCCTTTTAGAATCATACAATTCTGGAGTGTAGGAAGAGGCCAAAAACAGAAATTGTTGGAGAAACTCAGCAGGTTTTACAGCATCTTCAGAGGGGTTACTGGACTCGAAAAGTTAACTCTGCTTTCTTCCACCAATGCTGCCAGACCTGCTGAGTTTCTCCAGCAATTTCTGTTCTTGGCCTCTTCCTGGCTTCAATAATGGTGTGATTCTAAGAGGCGTTGGTCAAGCAACCACAAATATCATTGTTGAACAGTAACCAGAAAGGAAATGAAAAATCCCAATTTTGTCATTTTCTGGGTAACTTTGTGACAATAATGTTCAGTGAGCTCTATAAATGGCAGTAATACCAGTGGGTAGTGATAGAGGAGTCCATTTCTTGTGTGTGAGTGAGGATAACTGCACAATATAAACTTAATTAAAGCAGCAATGGCATTTTTTAAGGCAATGTATGAAGCAATTTGGAACAGAAGCAGATAAATGGAGTTAGGATGTAGATTTCACTGAACGGCGAACATGTCTGTTAGTTGCCTCCTCCTGTTTTTCTAAACACTCTGTATTGCACAAAGGTAAATCATCCCACAATGAAATGGACTCATTTAACTATTATTTATTCAATGCCAGCTTGTACTATCAAATGAAAGAATGGTACCAAGAGGCTGAATAGCTGATTTCAGCTGCTAATTCAAGCATTTATATGTTAATGTCTGAGAGACTGGAGGCTGTGTGAGCACCCTTTGACCTTTGAACCTTGCACATCTCTAAATCAACTCCTGACACAGTGACAGAACAGCACGTGGGCTGAAAGTCCACGACTAGCATCCTGCCTCTGTAAAAAGGAGACCCATTAGCAGCAGACCAGAGAGTAAAGATGTTCCCCAGAATCCCAGCCAACCAGACGCCATTGCGAAACAGAAACAAAGCCTTTGGCTGGCTTCGCGCATTCCGGGCTCGCCAGAATGCTATGCTCTTGCCTCGTTCGAAACAGCGGGCTCCTCCGGCCGGTAGCGCACCGCGTACGTTGGTTTCACGCGAGTACCTGGTCTCCAGTGGCACATTGCTGCCGAGAACCCAGCTGTCCTGCAGCTGAACGGATTCCGGCGTGGTGGGCAGCTCGCTGGGCAGGACGGCGGTGGGGGCTGGACTCTGGTTCCTTCTCTGGCTCAGTGAGTTCCGGTTGAGGGAGGTGATGGAAGGGTGCTGCTGGCTCAGGTGCTGCTTGTGCACAGCGGGCACTGGCTGTAACGTCGACTGGCTCTGCTGGGCGGGTGGTTGCTCTGAAAGGGGAAGGACAGAGACTGGTGAGGTGTGGAGAGGTGAGGAAGGAAAAAGAGTGCAAATAAAAATACATCAGTGCGATTCTAATTTTGTCGGCTGGAGTCCTGGAATGAAGGAGGGAGCATGACTGGGAATGACTCCCTTGTTCATCACAGTTCCATCCTGCTAACACAGATCCTCAATGAGCACATGAAAGATAGGTCAGTGCCAGCTGTTAAGTCAAGCTGCGAAGGTGTTGGAAATCAAACCGTTACTGATCACATGCGGGAAATTTATAGCATCAGACAACTGAGTGCCAACCCTGCTCATTCACAAAACAATGCAGTACAGGAAGCCATTTGGCCCACCATGCCTCTGCTGTCTCATTGAAAGAGATTTGCAATTAATTCTGCTACCCCTGCTCTTTCCTCAGAGCCCTGCAAATGTTTTCCTTCACAAATATTTACCCAACTCCTTCTTGGAAGCTACCACTGAATAATAGGCAAGGTCTGTTCCCAGGGTGGGAGAGTCCAAAATTAATGGACATAGGTTTAAGGTGAGAAGGGAAAGATTGAAAAGGGACCTGAGGGGCAATTTCTTCACTCAGAAGGTGATTTGTATATGGAACAAGCTGTTAGAGGAAGTGGGACGGGCAGGTCTAGTTCCACCCTTTAAAAGATATTTGGACAGGGACATGGATGGGAAAGGTTTAGAGGGATATGGGCCAAATACAGGCAAGTAGGGCGAGTTCAATTTAAGAAACCTGGTCGGCATGGATTAGTTGGGCCAATGGGTCTGGTTCTGTGCCAAATGACTCTATGCTTCCACCCCTTGAAGGAAGTGCATTTTGAATTGTGAGCACATGCTTTGTCGAGAAGTTTTCACCTCTCTGCCTGCCAACGGTACTCTTAACCCCAATTGCTGTGGAACCCAGTCAGATGTCCTTGTACTGCGCCAGTATTTGTTTTTCAAAGTGGTTTTCGAAGGAGATGCAGAGGCCTGGTCCTTAGAGCAGTGATTGGACTGGCAACTGTAATGAAAGACTCTGCACCTCCACTGATGGTAATCACATTCTTTGGCACATTCATACTTCACATCTCCTGCAAGCCATTTTGCTTGAAGAGGTTGAAAGGCTTGAGTTTTAAACAAAAGAAAAAGCCAAAATGGATAAATTGAAGTAAAAAGGAACTGTGAAAATGTAAATCACATTCCCTTATGTTGGATGGTGAACCTGAGTGGGACCGAGCCAAGTAGGGCAGCAAAGACAGACGTTTCCCACGTGTACTGAGTAAAAAGCATTGAAACAGTTTTGGCAACTTGCGGGGCATTCGCTTGTTGAGCACACGATCGTGCTGCCTGCATTGTGTTGCAATAGAGCACATTTCACAGTGCGAGCAGAGGTATTCCACACACGCACACTCCAGTTGGCAGAAACCCATTCTATGGAGCAGATGTTCTTTCGCGCCCATTTTACAGACTGTAGCACACGCTGATTATTGCACTCAAAACATCATGTATCTAATGACCATTAAATCCATTTCCTCAACTCTCGCTCACAGTTTTCTGACTTTGCAGGAGGCACACGCAGGGACACCCGTCCTGGAACTGGGGAACCTCCTCTGAGCAGTTAGTGGTGTCTCCGTTACTTACACGGCTGCCTCTTGTTTAATACGCCACTCAGCTGCCAAGAGAGGCTTCGCTTGAGGTCTCATTTCTCTACACAACTTTAAAAGGACACTATCAATGAGAGGGTCTGTACGTTGGCTCACTTCCTGAAATAGCTGATTCCAGACTTGCCGTTGCTATGTTCAGTTCACTCTACATTCAAAACATTTGTTGCCCGCTGGACAGATTTTACAATCCAGGCATTCACACTTTTACTGTGAACAAAACAGCAGCTGAGGTGGAAATATCAGATTTCCAGCTACAGAAATGATAGCGGTTTTAATTTTAAATCACAGCGTGAATGCTTGCATCTTTGTAGCGAGGGTGAATCCATCTTAGGCAGCAGTGCAAAGCCCAGGTGATTAGGAATAGACAGCCTGTCTACACCCTGCTAAGGTAACAGAGTGGGAGCTGGACTGGGGTCTGAAAGGGACTGTCAATCTTGTAACTCTTATCTTGCATTCAGTACCCCGACCAACATTTGGTGATGCCGAAACATCAGTTCATCAGCACGACGCACCACTTATGGAGCACAGCTATGTTGATATTTAGGTGAGAAGAGACCCAATAAAACTGTCTTGCAACAAAAAGTCTATCAGACTAAAGTATCTGCTTAAGAAATGTCTGGCCGTTGTACATCAAAGCACACCACAAGCACAATTTGTTGATGTACTGATGTTGATGATAACTGTCTGCTGAAAAATGTGTTGCTGGAAAAGCGCAGCAGGTCAGGCAGCATCCAAGGAGCAGGAGAATCGACGTTTCGGGCATAAGCCCTTCTGATCTCCAGCATCTGCAGTCCTCACTTTCTCCTAGTTGATAACTGTCTGCCATTATTTTGAAAGGTATTATTGGGTTTTCTTTCTGTTCCATCAATACTGTATGCTGAATGTATGGAAGCAGAAAGCTGGCAGGATATGCAATGAACATTGGAAATTACTGGAACCCATTCATAAGGCTTGGAAACTGATAGAATCATGGCAGGGTCACAGCTGAAAAGGAGGCCATTCAGCCAGGTCGGTCTTTGCTGGATATCTGAGGGAGCAATTCAGCGAGTGCCACTCTCCTACGGCCCTGCAAATCTTCCCTTTTCAGATCATGATCCAATCCCCTTTTGAAAACCTCAAACAACACTGCCTCCAGTCCACACCAGGCCAAGTCCTAACCACTCCCGAGGCAAGAGAACTTTCTTCATCCTTTGGCGATTACCTAAAATCTGTGCTCTCTGGCTCTTGACCCTTACATGAATAGTAAGAGATTCTTATTATCTACAGTGTACAGATCCCTTGTGATTTGAATACCTTGATCAAATCTCCTCTCAAAGTTCACTTCTCCAAGGAGAACAATCCTAATTTCCCAAACATAAATATGTATCTGAAGTTCCTCATCTCTGAGACCATTCACAGAGTCATACAACACAGAAACAGACCCTTTGGTCCAACCAGTCCATGCCGACCATGTTCCCAAACTAACCTAGTCCCACTTGCCTACGCTGTTTGGCCTACATCCCTCCAAACCTTTCTTATTCATGTACTTAGACAACTGTCTTTTAAACTTTGTAATTGTGCCTGCATCCACCACTGCTCTGCTGGTTCATTCCATGCATGAATTTCTCACACACAGAGTGTAAGTTGCTTTTCATGTCCTTTCGAAAACTTTCTCCTGTTACCTTAAAACATGTCCCGATGTTTGAACTCCTCCACCCGAGGGAAAAGACCCTTGCTGTTCACCTTATCTATGCCCCTCATGATTTTATAAACCTCTGCAAGGTCACCTCTCAACTTCCTATGCTCCAGTGAAATAAAACTCAGCCCATCCAGTCTATTTTAATAAGTCAAACCCTCCATCCCTGGCAACATCCTGGTCAATCTTTTCTGAATCCTGTTCTATTTAATAATATCCTTCCTATAGCAGGGCAACCCGAACTGCACAGAGTACTTCAGAATAGGCCCACCAACTTCTTGTTGAACCTCAATATGACATCCCAACTCCTTTACTCAAAAGATCTGAGCAATGAAAGCAAGGGTGTTAAATGCTTTCTGCACTTTCCACAATATCTTCATATCCTTCTTAAAACGTGATGCCGAGAGGCACAGCTGAGGACAAGCCAGTGTATTAAGTCCATAGTTAAATAATTCAAAAATACATGACAGTGCAAATCATTCCCCATGGAGCGAGGCTGTATGTGCTATCAGACTGTTTAAGATGATAGATCAAAGAGCATAGGTCAGGCTGCCATCCTACAGAGTGGTCCGCGGCTGTTCCTACCTGCAGGTCAGCAGGGAGGGCTTTTTTTTTCTCATTCACAGGATGAAGGCATTGTTGGCTGGGCCAGTATTCATTACCCAGAGGGCAGTTAAGAGTCAATCACATTTCTGAGGTTCTGGACTTACATATCATTGAGATGTACAACATGGAAAAAGACCCTTTGGTCCAACTCATCCATGCAACCAAATATCCAAAATAAATGTAGTCCTATTTGCCAGCCTATGGCCTGTATCCCTCATATACCCATCCATACGCCTTTCAAATATTGTACATGAACTGTTAATCCAGAGAGAATGTGAGGACTGCAGATGCTGGAGATCAGAGCTGAAAATGTGTTGCTGGAAAAGCACAGGTCAGGCAGCATCCAAGGAACAGGAGAATCGATGTTCCTGAAGAAGGGCTCATGTCCGAAACGTCGATTCTCCTGCTCCTTGAATGCTGCCTGACCTGCTGCGCTTTTCCAGCAACACATTTTCAGCTGTGAATCCAGAGACCCAGGTGAAATTCTGGGGACCTGGGTTTGAATCCTGCCAGGACAGATGGTGGAATTTAAATTCTGGAATAAAATTCTGGTGGAATAAAATTTGGAATTAGCCCCCACCACTACCTCCAGTAGCTTATTCCATACATGCACCATCCTTTGTGTGAAAAAGTTGCCCCTTAGGTCCCTTTTATATCTTTCCCCTCTCACCCTAAACCTATGTCCTTTAGTTTTGTACTCCCCTACCCTGGGGAAAAGATCTTGACTTTTCACCCTATCCATGCCCCTCATGATTTTATAAACCTCTGTAAGGTCACTCCTCAGCCTCCGACACTCCAGGGAAAACAGCCCCAGCCTATTCAGCCTCTCCCTATAGCTCAAATCCTCCAACCCTGGCAACATCCTTGTAAACCTTTTCTGAACCCTTCAAGTTTCACAACATCCTTTTGATAGGAAGGAGACCAGAATCGCAATTGTGTCCTAACCAAGGCCCTGCACAGCAGCAACATGACCTCCTAATTCCTTTACTCAATGCACTGACCAATAAAAGCAAGCATACCAAATGCCTTCTTCAGTATCCTGTCTACCTGAGACTCAAGGAGTTATGAACCTGCATTCCAAGGTGTCTTTGTTCAGCAACCTTCCCTATGACCTTACCATTCAGTGTATAAGTCCTGCCCTGATTTGCTTTCCCAAAATGCAGCACCTCAGATGTATCTGAATCAAACTCCATTTGACACTCCTCAGCCTATTTGCCCATCTGATCAAGATCCCATTGTATTCTAAGGGAATCTTCTTTGCTGTCCACTACATCTCCAACATTGGTGTCATCTACAAACTTATTAACCATACCTCCTGTGTTTATCTGTAGGCCAGACCAGGTAAGGATGGCAGTTTCCTTCCCTGAAGGGGATCCAGATGGATTTTTCCTGACAATCAGCAATGGATTCATGGGGTTATCATTAGACTCCTAATTCCAGATTTTATTCCACCAGAATTTTATTCCAGAATTTAAATTCCACCATCTGTCCTGGCAGGATTCAAACCCAGGTCCTCAGAACTTCACCTGGATCTCTGGAGGTGATGGCCTCGTGGTATTATAACTGGACTGGATTAACAGTCCAGTTATAATACTACGAGGCCATCACCTCCCCCTAACCCATAGGTCTGCCTTGGGTTCTAGAACCCTCCATCTGCTTCCAGCCAGCTACATACTAACGTCTCAGCTGGGCCCTGCTTCCTGTGGGACCTCGAGGCTGATGGGTAAAATTCTCATCATTCCTCTTGAACTGCCATTTTAAATGCCTCACAGTAAGCTGGACTAATTACCAACTATGTGTAGTCAGACCTGCTGCAGGTCCCCATCCTCTATGGATTCCCCTCACAGCCTCTGGAAAAAGTTCCTGCGGGGGGGGGTATAGTTGGGAAACTGATGACTGTGATTCTGGTTATCAGGTCTGCCTTGCTCCCACTCATCTCCTATTCTGAAAATCTAGACTATAAAGGAGGGAAAGAAAGACTGAAATAAACATAACAAGAGAGAAATTTGGATTGAAAGTCAGGTCTGTATTTTTCTGATGTTGGCTTGACATCACAGGCCTTGAAAACCAGTGGGTGGGACCTGGATGTGGGGTTTTGGATTTCTGCCCTGTCTGTGATATCCTATTTTTGCCTGAGAGGGCAGAGCTGGGGTGTAGATCACTCAGGTAAGACAGCTATAATCAACAGGGCCATTTGAATTGAGTGCTCAGTCCAAACGGAGTCTATTTCACTGATCCCAAAGCCTTAACCCAGGCTGGCAGAAATGAATGAAGGAGGTGTAACTGGTTTTTAATATCATTAAGATCTGTTTAAGTGTTAATATCTGGAGATATTCAAATACCTGGCTGTACATGTTAAAAACAATCAATCAATCAATCAATCAGAATGCACCTTTCAATCAAAGTTAAAAATGCTGACTGCTGCACTGTTTACATTGATAGATGATCTGGTGTAACTTAAGGAAAACGTGACCATCTCCTTCTGTGATTTCAATAGATTTCAATATTGACATTTCTCATGTGTTGTTATTGCAGCTGAATAATGCTTGCTTGAGTTTCAAATTTGCAGAAGCACTTATCTAACAGGGTGCCTTAATTCACGTTTTAATAGGCTACTAAAGAATAAAAAAGTTTCTGATGCGGTTGCTGAATGAAATGTTTTTATGATTTGAACAGATGGGCTACGCAAGGGAATTAAAAATTGTTGAATAGGTTTTATCGCTCGGAGTTTCTTTCTGTATTGTGTATGAGTGAGGGCTCTGTTAGATTGTTAGAAGCTAATTTAATTATTTCAAAATATTTCCTAAGATCCATTCATAGTGGAAAATAGAAAAATGGCTGTGGACTGGCATGGGAGGTGAATGAGATGGTATGGAGTTGAGAAATGGACGAGCCTCAGTGCCAGTGAAGGGCGAGGGCCATGACAGCCTTTTATAGAACTTGGCCAACATCTTAGTGAACTGAAGGAGGTATGGAAGCAGCTGAGTGGGCACATACCAACTGAGTGACTGCCTCCAAACTGCCTCTGGAGGTGGCAGCCCTGACTCAATGATGACCCTGCCCTCTGGAGGAAAGATTGCTCATTGTGGGGCTGTTCCCATGGAGACTGGCCTGTTGAGCCAGGCTATTTCCCCAACCAGCCCAAAGTCACGTGTGAAATTCCCAACAACAATTAAAAGCTGAAGAAATGTGACTCCCGATGGATACTAGCTCATTTTCATGGAGGTTAATTTATAGCAACTATCAGTTAGCACACGACTAAACTGGCAATTAATCTGACATGCACAAGACCTAGCTTTACTTCACCTTGTGCAAACACAGAAACAACATTATTTAGTAGCTGTCAGTGGTGAGATAGATAACAGAAAGCTGTTGTCAAAATGTTAATGCCACACAGCTTCAAATTTTAGATATTTGGGCTCAACCGTGCACCTACTCCTTGCCTGAAGTTGCAGTACACTTTTACAAAACTTTAGCAAGTGTTATTTATCTCACCATGAAGCTGACAGAAAATGGTGGCCCAGTTGCACAGTAAGCTGTTCAGACTAAGAAGATATTTCTTACAAAATGCAAACAATGCAAAATAAAAAGTGAATATGGTGTTTTCTCTCACAACTTTCCTTTCTGTTTCATATTTCCGACTGCAATCTTCTCCCACCCCAATCACTCCCTCAGGTAGCTATGAGAGACAACAGAGAACAGCATAAGCTGACTCTCACAGTAAATGCTTCAATATTGAGGAGTGCAAAACCTTGTCATGTCTCATCTGGCTGGGTTCCCACCATTTGGATCTGACTTGCTTCCGGAACCTTCTTCCCCACTGATGGAACAGGTATGACCAGGAGCCGGCTTTCCAAAGGTGCTTTAGAATGTCTGGACTGGATTGTGAGAATGAATTCCAGGTGTTAAAGGCAGATCTGTTATCCTGAGAATTTACCCTTTAAAAGTAGAAATGCAGAAGTGGATTTTCTTGGACTTTACTTTGGGGATTGTAAATCCCTCGTCTTGATGAGCAGGAAGTACTCACGACGGTCAAAGGTTTCTATTTGAGTGGTCTCCAAGTGTCACACCATTCATTACATGTGGACTATTGGAATTATTCCCAAGACCAATTCCTAAACAATGAACTGCTGAGTGCTTTTTTAGCTTGGTATCATATGATAACGGCAGCTGAATGCAAGACACGATCGAACCAACTGTCTTGCTCTGGAGAAGACCGAATCTTACCATATTGTGCTGCTTTTATTGTGTTTTATAGAGGGTTTCTCTCCTTGAGGCATCACAAGGTTTCTCTTGTTTTCATCCCAAACTCATGTTATTACATATCCATCACGCCCTCCCCCATGGTGCCTCTCTTGTCCAATGCTACTTCGATTCTCATCTGGAAGTATTCCCAAGCAGGCCACAACAACAGATCCTGCCTGTCAGGTCTGAGGTTGCTGCCCATGTTAGTGTGGTCTCAGCATTTGGAGGAATGCCCAGCAGCATGAAAGAAGATCAATGACCTTCTCTGCTCTGGTAACCTCTCTTTGCTCCCTCACACTCACTATTCTCTGCTACTGCACCCACCTCCCATCAAGCCTCATGCTCTGCCACTTGCACTGTTCCGTCACTCACTCTCACCCACCCAATTCCCATACACCACCAGCCCTTCACAGCTTGTTACCTCCTATTCAACTGCTCAAGGATACCTCACCACTTTTCCCTGTCAGAGCTGTGCCCTCCATTTCCACCTCACTCAGTCCTTCCTTGCAAGGCAAATAAGTGTAGTGTTCCGAGCACTGAGCTAGATGTCAGGCGAGTGAAGGTTAGGAAACCAAGTGAGCAGCCCTGAGATGCAGTGAGAGGCTGTTAGCATGGATTATCATTCATTATCACCTCATTATTACTTAACCTCTCCTCATTAGTATGCACGCTCTTCAACTACTTGCCAGTCAGGATCTCGACACTAAGACATGGAAATCAGAACAGGTATCTGGTGACAACCAAAACAGAAATTGCTGGAAAAGCTCCTAATATGTGAACTGGGTACAGTGCCCTGTGCTTAGTGTACATTCCACTACTGGTGCTCAAAAATGCAGCATGGCACTGTACAAAGATGTGCAGGTCAGGTGAATTGGCCATGCTAAATTGCCCGTAGTGTTAGGTAAGGGGTAGATGTAGGGGTATGGGTGGGTTGCGCTTCGGTGGGGCGGTGTGGACTTGTTGGGCCGAAGGGCCTGTTTCCACACTGTAAGTAATCTAATCTAATCTGTAAGTAATCTAATCTAATCTAAAAATACACCCATACGTGGATTGGAGATGTGCTGTGCTCGTGCAAATGGACTGGCCAATGTTGAATCCTACCGTCCGTGGACGTAGGGGTGCACATGCAACTGTTCCCCAGGGAGTGTGCCCTGTGATGTGAGTGCCAGATGCTCAGGTGCAGGTCTCGAGAAGTAAGCAGCAAACTGGAGACACCAGGTACCAGCTCTGAGGAAAGGTCACTACTCATTAAATTTGATTTCTTCCCTTGATGCTGCCAGACCTGCTGAGCTTTTCCAGCAATTTCTGTTTTGGTTGTCACCAGATACCTATTCTGATTTCCATGTCTTAGTGTCGAGATCCTCACTGGCAAGTGGTTGGAAGAGCGTGCATACTAATGAGGAGAGGTTAAGTAATAATGAGGTGATAATGAATGATAATCTATGCTAACAGCCCCTCACTGTTCACTGATGAGAATCTTCATTGAAGGCCTGGGGAGATTCTACCCAATTTAGATTTTACCCCAGTTCTCTTAGTGAATGGAAGACAAACTACCACTAAAAGAAAAACACAAGTAAATGTGTTTGTCTTACCATGAACACGTTCTTCAAATGTTTCTTTTTTCAAGCTACGAATTATGGATTTTAAATAAAAAGTAATTTTGCAGACAGGTCATGATTGGGAAGTGCATAAAGCAATGAAACAGGGAGCACATCCCGCTGACCGATCCAATTGTTATCTATTATTGAATACTACCACGTGGCATCTCAGTGAAAGCCAGCAAAAAAAAATGCTATTACTTTGTGTCCTGCGGTAACCCCGTGTGAGCTGCAGTTATAGTTCAGAGGAGACAAGAGGCATGTCAACCGCATAAAAAGAGCAATTTATTAGGAGGTGGAGAGGAGCTGTACTTTCTTTTTATTTTTAACTGCAAAATCTTGCACAGTCTCTGTACAGAGCTCAATGACCATAGTTAAGGGGAGGACTGGGAACAAGAGGCTCGGTGATTGATTATGCTCTACTTGGCCACTTAATGCGTGAAGTACAGATGCTATATCGAGCAGATCACAGCTCGAGCCATAAGGAATACAAAGTGAAAGTTATAGAGCAGCTAAAAGATTTCAGATTTCTATGGACAGCAGCAACCTGATTACAAAGCATATACTTTGCTCACTATTTTTCAATGTCATACTGTCATGGGGCGCCCATCAGTGGCTGTTATTACAAAAGCTTTTGATTAATATTTCATGGAAGAACTGAAATTACATCCTTCATAGCTCGCTCTTTTAATGGCGCTGCGATGTTTCTGGCCAATACCTTTTTACGGCTGTGCCTGGTTTAATTTGAGGCTACTTGCACAAACTACACTCAGTTTATCAGACGGCCATTCAAGCTTCGCTGTAAACAAATCATATATTATAAAAGATGAGGTGAGGTGATGGGTGGCTCTCTCTACAGCAGCTGCAGCCTGAAAAGGCTGAGAGAGTGCAAACACAGCAAAGGAAAAGTAACTTCAAACCTTGTTCAAAATCAGGGAGAACAGTACTCCACAGGTGACACATAGCTCGGCCATGTTATGTGAACACAACGCTAAGTTCAATAATGCCTTGACTGGTTGATGCTTTGTAACTACACAAAGCACAACCAAGAACTCTTATTTATTATTCAGAGTATCCACCTCACTAAGATGACTTCAGGACAAACAACATCCAACAACCTGCTCTGAAAACTCTACTCACATTTGTGACAAATTTTCCATTGCAGAAGACAACTTACAACTTTAAAAATAAACATCAATTCTCCCCATCTACCAAAATGAACTGATCCTTTGAAAGATTTCGGAACCTAAAACTACATTTTGACAGCGACTAATTAGTTCTTTACTGAGCCATACTCTTATCTATTTCTCTAGTTTATTGAATCCATTCATGTAATTGTGAGATATATTGGTTACATGCAGACTAAGGTAAACAATCAAAGAAAAATCCTTTCCATTGATCGTCAAGAGAAACATAAATCGTAGAGTAAAACCAGAAGAATTACTGGAATGATTTTAACCTGAGCAACAGTGCAGAAACTGAGTGGGCAGTCAGTTAAAATTGATTGTGACTAAGCTATCAATATTCTGCTCTGTCTCTACTGTCTGTAATTTTAATATGCTTATCTGAGCAGGAAAGGATGTGTGCCCAAAACCAGTAGCAGTTTTCTTTGAATACCTTTGAGAACTCATTTCATTTTGACTGCCATTTTAACTGATGACTCGATCAAGGAAGGCAGATGAGAAAGGGACGCATCCATAAGTTAGGTTCTGGATGAGAATGGTCATTAACTGGTAATGCTACGGGCCAAGTAATCCAAAGTCCTTGATAAATACTCCAAAGATACAAGTTCACATATCATACAATGGCAGCTGGAGAATTTAAATGATTTAATAAATCTGGAACAAGATCGTGACAGGCGAGATTGGGAAATATGGAAATGTTACAAACATTGGCCATGTAGTTGATATTAAAGAGGATGGCTATCAACTGCAGGAAAATATCAATTGCTTGCTTGAGTGGGCAGAAAAGTAGCAAGTAGAATTCAACTCAGAGAGGTGCAAAGTTCTGTATTTTAGAAGGACAACCAAAACAAGGAAATGTAAAATAACTGGGAGACTACTGAGAAAGGTAGAAGTTGTGAGGGATCTTGATGTACATTTCCACAGATTCCTGAAGATGGAACGATAGGACGATAGAGTGGTAAAAAAATGCTTATGAGATGTTTTCCATCAGTGGGCAAGGTGTTAAATGCAATAGCAGGATGCAATGCTGGAACAAAATAAAACAATGGTTAGGCTACAGCTGGAGTTCTGTGCATAGTTCTGGTCATCACATTACAGGAAAGATATAATTGCTTTGCAGTAGATAAGACCAAAGGTATAGGAGCAGAATTAGGCCATTCAGCCCATCTGGTCTGCTCCACTATTCGATCATGCCTGACAGGATTCTCAACTACATCCTGCCTTTTCCCCCATAATTAACTCCCCCTACTAATCAAGAACATATCTAGCTCTGTCTTCATATGCTCACTGACTTGGCCTCCACAACCTCCTGTGGCAATGAGTTCCACCAATTAACCACTCACCGGTTGAAGAATCTCAGTTCTAAGTGGTCATTCCTTCACTCTGAGGCTGTGCCTGCTGAATACTTGGAATTCCCCAAGCTGCCATGGTGAACTTGCATCTCTGGAGTATTTATCAAAACCTTTGAATTACTTGGTTATAGCATTACCAATTGATGACCATTCTCATCCAGAACCTATCAGTAAAAACATCTTCTCCATGTTCACTCTATCCAGGCACATCTCAGTATTCTGTAAGTTTCAATGAGATCCCCCTCACCCTGTTAAACTCCAACAAGTCCTCAACTGCTACTCACATAATAAGCCCTTTATCCCCGGGATTATCCTTGTAAACCTCTTCTGAACCCCTTCCAATGCCAGCACACCCTTTTTTAGATATGGGACCCAAAACTGCTCACAATATTCCAAATATAATCTGACCAGAAACTTATACAGGTTCAGCAGTATATCTCTGTTCTTATACTCTAGCCTTCTTGAAATGAATGCTAGTATTGCATTTGCCCTCCTAACTGCCGAGTGAACCTGCATTTTAACCTTATGAGAATGCTAAGTCCCTTTGCTTCAGATTTCTGAAGCCTTTCACCATTTAAAAATTAGTTTATGTCTTTATTCTTCTTACCAAAGTGCATAACCTGACATTTTCCCACATGGTATTCATCTGCCGCTTCTTTGCCCACTGTCCTATCGATTCCAAGTCCTTCTGCAGCCTCTCTACTTCCTCAACACTAACTGTGCCTCCATCTAGGTTTGCGTCATCTGTAAACTTAGCGACAGTGCTGTGAGTTCCTTTGTCCAGATCATTATTGTATAACAAGAATAGTTGTAGCCCCAACGCTAACCCACTGATGCCACCTGTCATTGGCTGCCATCCTGAAAAAAGACCCCTTTATCCTGATCTATCTACCTTTTGCCAATTAGGCAATCCTCCATCCATGCCAGTACCTTGCACCTAACACTATCAGCTCTTATCTTCTTTTACTGCTACGTGCAGGACCTTGTCAAAGGTCTTCTGGAAATCCAAACAGATCATGTCCATTGGCTCTCCTTTGTCTAACTTGCTTATTACCTCCACAAAAGCTGAATTGGATTTGTCAGGCATGACCTCCCCCTGATGAAGCCGTGCTGACTCAGTCTTATTATACCATGCACTTCTAAATATTCTGCAATCTCACCTTTAATAATGGACTTGGAAACCCTTCCAACGACTGGAGTCAAGCTAAGTGGGCTATAGTCTCTCCCACTTCTTAAACAGGGGTGTTGCATTAGCCATTTTTGAGTCCGTTGGGACACTCCCTAACTCCAGGGACTCCTGAAAGATCACCACCGATGTCTCTACAATCTCCTCAGAGATCTCCTTCAGAATGCTGAGGTGTAATTCATCTGGTACAGGTGACTTATCCAATTCAGAGCTATCAGCTTCCCAAACGCCTTTTCCTTAATGATGGCCACTTCAATTCTCCTCTGCCCCTTGACTTTCTGGTATGCAAAGGAAATTTACAAGAATGTTGCCGGGGCTTAAAAAATTGCAGCAATGAGAAAGGATTGGACAGGCTCAGGTGTTTTTTCTTCAAAAAGGGGAGGCCAAGAGTTAACTTAATTGAGGTGTAAAAATATGACGGGCCTGGATAGAGTGGACAGGGAGGACCCATTAATTCTGACAGATAAGTCAATTAACTAAGAGCACGACTTCATGGTGATTAGAGTTAGGGTTAGGGTTAGGTCAGAAAGGACATTAGAAAGGTTGGTAGTTGTTGTCTGCAATTTACTACGCTGTCTGGAGGCTGTAACCTGCAAGGCTACTGTCGAGGGGATGCCAAGTAGGAAGAGTTTGGGCGACTAGTTTACATAGTTGGCAACACATGATGGGCTGAACAGCATCTTCTGGGGCTGTAACGTTTTTATGGTTTCTTAGATTTAGTTTCATTAACATGATCATGAAGCCACCACAAAATTAATTTGGTTCACTGGTGTCCTTACTCTGCCTTTGTTTTATGTGGATTTCCAAAAGCTGTTTGTTAAGGTACTGCATATCAGGTTACTTGGAAAGATAAGAGCCATATTATAAGATATGAGAGTCACATGAGCATTAACAGAGACTGGCTAATGAATAGAATATAGAAAATTGAGATAAGTAGCAGCATTTCCAGGATTGTGCAGTGCCTCAGGGATCAGAAGTACCAACAGCTATGGAACCATGTATGGGGATAACACAAAACTAGGTGGGGAGGCAAGTGCTGACACAAGGCTAGCCTATTGACATTGACACAAAACATGTGGGTGAAAAACTTGGTATGGAATATAATGTTGAAATAGGAGAGGTTTTGCACTTTGGCAGGAAGAATACAGGAGATGACTAGTATTTAAATGTGGAAAGACAGCAGAGGGATTTGGGGATTCTCGTGCATAAATCCCAAAAAATTAGCCTCAAAATTCAGCAGGCGAGAGGGAGGGCAATGAGAATGTTGGAATGATAAAATAGGGAAATCTTGCTTGGAATATGCAATGTACTCATTAGACCACATTTAGAATGCGGTGAACTGTTTTGATCCCCTTAAGGAACGGTACAATGGTACTGGACAGTTCAGACAAAGAGTCATTCAATTCATTCTGGGCATGTTGGGATCTTCTGATGAGGAGAAGTGGGTAGGTTGGCCTTGTATCGCTGGAATTTACAATCATGAGGACATGCAGTGAAACCAATAAGATTCTTAGGCAGCTTGACAGGGTAGATGCGCAGGGTTGCTGCCTCTTGTGGGACTTGGGCTGAAGTGCACAATCTCAGAGTTAGGGATCACCCAATTCAGACAGAGAGGAGGAAGAATTCCTTCTTTAGCGAGTTGTGAATCTGTGCAATGCTTTCAACGCAGATGGCAGTTGAGGCTTGGTCAGCAAGAATATTCAAGGCTGAGATAGACAGATTTTATAATCAGTGATAGGAATCAAGGGATGTGAGGAAAAGAGTGGAAAGTCTATTTGAGGACTATCAGATCAGCCATGATCTCATTGATTCGTAGAGCAGACTTGGTGGGCCCAGCTCTTTACTTCTGTTCTTAATTTTACAGTCTTGCCTGCTCTGGCCTATACGTGACTTCAGATCCACAGGAAATTGATGAACTCTAAACTGGCCTCTGAAATGGGCTGAAGTGTCTTGCAGATCTTTGGGACGAGTTAAAATCATTGGTCATAGATCAGGAAAGCACAACAAATGTTATCAATCTGTAAGTAGCAATTGAATTTGTTTCTCCAGTGATGCTGCCTGAACCGCTGAGTGTTTCCTGTATTTGCTCTTCATTAGTTTTCCAACATCTGCAGCATTTTACTTTGGTAAACAGTGTCAATGCTCTGTTCGTCCAGTCTCGGAGCAGACACGAACAGTGCATATCAAAATATGTTGGGATCACGGTCCATGACTTTTTAACCATTGAAGGAAAATGGTGTAGAATTCACGGTTGCCTGAGCTAATGCTTCCCAAATTGTTCAACTGCTCATGCCGCTCATCAAAAACTGCAAGACACAGTCGGGAAATTAACGCTTGGACATTTATAGTTTTTGCACTACTTTTCATCTTCTATTTAACCCACTGATATTCATGGGCTCATGGCTGTCGCAGGTTGCCAGTCCAGAATTGCCCAGAAGCCGAGAATCACATGATATAAAGCCAATTTTAAGACAAATGGGAAAATGTTACATAACTATATTATAGGCAATTTTGAGTCAGGACGATTGCACATGACCTTTGGTAATAAAAGTAATGGGTGATGAATAATGGATGGCTGATCTGAAACTACCTGCTTTACAAAAGTTCAAAATTACACCTTCTAAGTGTTCATTACTTCTGGAAATAACATAATTTTGAGGTTTCTAAGAATTGAAAGGTGGAATAGTTCAGCAAGATGATTATTTCTATTAGTTCAGACCATGGGCTGGGGGATAGGGGAGGTGGAATCATATTCAAGAATGATGTCTAATATCTTCCTAAGCCTGTGTGTGTGTGTGTGTGTGTGTGTGTGTGTGCGCGTGTGTGTGAGAGAGAGAGACTGTGTGTGAATGTTAGTGAGAGAGAGAGAGAGAGAGAGATAGAGAGAGAGAGAGAGAGAGAGAGAGAGAAATACAAACAGAGACAATTGCTGGAATAGGCCATTCGGCCCATCGAGCCTGCACCACCATGGCTGATAATACAATTTCAGTCTCCCATTCCCGTTTTGTCTCCATAGCCCTTGATCCCTTTAGCTGCAATGGCCGAGCGTGACAGCGTGTGTGTCTGTGTATGTTTTTTTTAAAAACATGGCCTTTTGTCACATGAGCATCACTGGCAAAACCAACATATGTTACTGATTCCCACATCAACAGCATTTTTAGATAATTATTTTGGTGGGGCAAGGGTGTTGTGGTAGGGAAAAAGCGTATGTGTTGCTTTATCACTCTGCAAAAACCTTCCTTTAACACCAGCCTCTGCTACATCAAAAAGTTTCAATTATGCATTTGGTTCAATCCAGAGGGAATCAGTTTATCTGCAAGGAGTTTGGAAACCAGTACAAGTGCACTATATAACAGCTGAAAATGTGTTGCTGGAAAAGTGCAGCAGGTCAGGCAGCATCCAAGGAGCAGGAGAAATCGACGTTTCGGGAATGAGCCCTTCTTCAGGAACGTCGATTCTCCTGCTCCTTGGATGCTACCTGACCTGCTGCGCTTTTTCAGCAACACATTTTCAGCTCTGATCTCCAGCATCTACAGTCCTCACTTTCTCCCACTATATAACATAGTTTTAAAGTGTAAGAGTAAACTGGTTCCTTTCATCCAGTTCATAGAGTTTAGTGCAGGTGGGGTGAGTCTCAAGAATTTAGTGCAGAGATCTGCATAGCTCACGGGATTAACTACTTCAAAGTTTGGAAAAACTACTCTGGTTATACAAAACCTATGCTAGTTACACATGGTCCAAAATGAGAAATATTCATGTTTCCTTCAGCCACTCCTAAGTGCTGACTTCCTTTTTTTGTGATATTAATTGAACCTTGTTCTGATATAGAGTCCTCCCTTTTCCTCATTGGTTTCTACTTATGTCTCAGAGGAAAGCACACCCTGTGTCAAATGCATAAGTTAGCAGAAGAAGGTGAGTGGAATAAATCACTTCAAAAGCACGGCAGGGTTGCAAAAGAAATACGTCACTGGTATTTGACCTCAATTCACTGAAAGCAACTTCAAAAAGCATCAGTGCACATTTCTGCTGGGACTGATCATTGTTAACATCATTTCATGTCCTTAAATTCTGCCATAATTCTATATTATGTCTTATTAGTTCTCTGCTCTAGGATCCTGGAGCAATGATATCCAGAGCTTCTCCTCAATGGGTATAAATAGAACTAGGTGGGCGGAGGTAAAGGTGAAAGTGAGCACACACAGAATTTGGAAGAAGCCTCAAGTTTGACCATGTGAATGTTAGAAACACATGCAGAGAAGCATGTGCAGTAGGCTGATGAGCATTAGACATCAGAGATGATGCAATAGGCTTTCTGTAATCGAACAGTCTGATGAGAACCTGGTGAACCCCTGAAAACCGTGTACTTAGCTGTCAAGTATCATAAAGAAACTGAAGCTTAGAGACATTTCTGGACCTTGTCTTCTCCTCCTCAACAAGTCTATCTAGAGGCCAAACTCCATGGTATGGGCATAAAGCCAGCCAAAATAAAATCAAATCACTCACCACTATCTTATCCCATTGTCCATTCACATGGTGTCAACTAAGACAACACCAGCAGGCATCCTCACCTCGAATGGTATAACAGTGAAGGTAATCATGTTATCACCAGAGCCCTATGCCTCTAGAAGCACTTTTCAGTGGTGCTAATTGGAAGCTTATCAGGGCTAAGGAAAGTGGTTCGACCTCCTACAGTGAGAAGTAGTAAGGCCATGTGTTTCTGTGCTGTACATCTCTCTGACCCTCTCTATGACTTGTGGAAATTTCACATTATCCCGATTGGAATAAATTATTATGGCACAGACGATAAACTTCAGGCAGCTGGAAGAGCTGCTGTACTTATTAGTGACATTTCGTGCAGCTCAAAGTATATTCAGAAATCAACATGGCCATTACATTCCACCTTTAAAGGCTGACACATACAATTGCATGTAATGCAGGCATAGTACGAGTTATCCCAAATTGGACCTGTGCTGAGAAACTCGCACAAATCTATAAACTAGTTTACAGCAGAGCAGGCCAAAGTAAAGCTATATCCAAGGACAATTGCTCCATAAAATATTGATGCAACTCTGCAAGTTGCTTAATATTAACATTTAAGCAATGTGATTGAATGGTAATATCAGACAGTAGAAGCCTTTGGGGAGAATCTAGCTACTCACTTGGAGGTTAAGAGGCCTGAATTTCTTTGGGCATTCTGTTGGTGTGCCCATCATAAATTGTTCAGATATGTGCATTAGATTGAGTTTTGAGTACAGCAGGAAGCTAAGGAAGTTCAGTCCATTTAAAAACAGCATTTGACTTTTTTTTTCCCTTTGGAACATTGAACGACGCAAGCTCTGATTTGTTTTGAAAGAAATGCCATGAAAGAAAGCTGTCCTTCATATTTTCAGTAATGTCAATCTCAGCAAATTCTTTAAACAGGTTCAACTTGTCGATAAGACTTTTGACAATTCAAGAAAATTGTGTGGTCACAGCATTTTTCCGACTCTGGGATTTCTTCAACTTGCTGAGGAAAACAGAGCCTGAAACGCCAGCAGCCTGTCTGATTTTGGTTACATGCATGGAAGATCTACACCTGGCATTTATCAGGATTACAAATGGTATCTTGGGGCCAGTAAGCTGGATGGAAATGGCAGCAAGGGCTTAAATTGGAATCTCAGTCATGGCTGAACTTATTGCTCATACATTCTCAGATTGTGATCTTCTGACCCCATTTGGGTTAGTAATTCTGGTTATTTAAAAGAGGTAGCTCAACCGCAAGGTGAGAAGAGAAAAACATCTAAAATGCCCAAATCACTTTCAATTTCCTGTCAGAAACTGCATATTTCATAAGTCTTGTTCTTCACAAATAATTTCAGAAAACTATAAGTCAATCCATCCCCAAATCAACTAACCCCAGCAAAGGCTGGAGTCAGGTACTACTGGCCCAATGGGACTTGCTTGACATCTGCCTCCAAATTCTGTTCCAACATCTTCAACACAACAGACTCGCTACCACAGCCACATTTGCTTCCAGTTTCCTCATTTCCCCTTCCCCACCTCACCCCAGTTCCAAACTTTCAGCTCAGCACTGTCCCCATGACTTGTCCTATCTGCCTATCTTCTTTTCCACCTATCCACTCCACCCTCCTCCCTAACCTATCACCTTCATCCCCATCCCACTCACCTATTGTACTCTATGCTACTTTCTCCCCACCCCCACCCTCCTCTCATTTATCTCTCTGCCCTTCGGGCACTCTGCCTGTATTCCTGATGAAGGGCTTTTGCCCAAAACATTGATTTTCCTGCTCCTTGGATGCTGCCTGAACTGCTGTGCTTTTCCAGCACCACTCGAATCCAGAATCTGGTTTCCAGCATCTGCAGTCATTGATCAGCGTTGAAGGCAGGTAAAAACATTGTCAAAAAGTGCTTGACCAACATCACATTATGGATGAGCCAGAATTTCTTTCACTTGAACATCAGAAGGAAACAAAAAGCAACGCATTGAATACTCCTGACAACAAAAGAAAACCACTCTCAATTCTAATCTACTTCCCAGCTCATCATCTAGTCAATCAGAGAACTCAAAAACTATCTGTCAGTATTCCGAACTTCTGACATAGTTTAACCTACAACAGAAAGTCCTGAATCAATGTGTTGTCAAAACGTGTCATTTACTTAACTACATGAACTATTAAAAAGAGCATTCCATGCAAAATAGATTCCAAGTGTGCATCTATACGCGCACATTCAAGTCAAATATTCCTACAGTTAAGCAACCTCCTATCTAAAACTTGTTCAGTACACAAACACTCAGACAAATCTCTTACCTATGAGCATAAAAACATATGAAATGAAGTCAGCAGTAGACCATATGGCCTTCATTCAATATTATGGCTGACTTCACTCCTGAACTGTGCTTTCCTGTCTGGTACCCATATCCCTTGATTCCAAGGAAAATCAAATATCTATTTTTGCAACCTTGAATTTCCTGAATAATGAAGCATCCATATGCCTTTGGGGCATAGATTTGCAATTCATTCACAACATTTTGAATCAAGAAATTTCTCTTCCTCTCAGTCCAGGATGCTTGGTCTCTTATCCTGAGGCATTTCTTGACTCCCCAGAAAGGGAAACAACCTGATAGCATATATCCTATTAGTCCCCTTCAGAATTTTGAATGTTTCAATGAGATTATCTCTCATTCATCGATACTCCAGAGAATGTAGGCCCAATTTATTAAGCTCTCATCCAAAGACCGGCTTCTCAACTCAGGGAAATCTTTAGCTGCAACATCTACAAGGCAAGTATGTCCTTTCCTAGATGTTTAGATCAAAATGGCATACACGAGTAGTTTAATCAAAGTCCTCTATAACTGTAGCAAGACTGTCTTCCTTCTTTACTGAAATCCCCTTGTGATAAAGTTCAACATACCATCTGTCTTCCTAATTGCTTGCAGTAACTGCATGCTAACTTTGTTTCCTTTGTACAAGTAGACACAATTCTATTTAAATGTCAACATTTAAAAGTTTCACACTTCTTAAAACAATATTGTTTTTTCATTCATTCTATCAAGGTGAAGAATTGTCACACTTTCCTGCATATATCTATAGAATTACATATGAATGAAAGTTTAATATTCCAAAGGGATTCCACAATCTGCTTAACACAAGTACTTTTGATGGGTGGTCATTGCTGTAATTCAAAAGACATGCCATCAATTTGACAGTGTCCAGTCCCACAAATAGCAATGTGCTAATGACCAGATTACATTTTTGGGTGTTGACTGAAGGATATTTACCAGTCATAATCTCAGGCGGAACTGACAATCTCTTGCCTTTAAAGAGTTATTAACTTTTCTTTGAAGTTTTGCTTTACGTTAATGGATTCGCATTTCAACTTTGTGTTTTGCCAATTTGTGCGGCAGGACACCATTGATGCCTGACACAAAAGGAAAGAATACAGCCACTACAAGCAACAGCCACACCTCCTACAAACTGTTCTTGCAGATAGGTAAGGACTGCAGATGCTGGAAGTCAGAGTCGATAAAATGTGGAGCTGGAAAGGCACAGCAGGTCAGACAGTATCGAAGGAACAGGAAAGGTACAGCAGGATAGACAGTATCGGAGGAACGAGAAAGGTACAGCAGGTCAGACAGTATCGGAGGAACGAGAAAGGTACAGCAGGATAGACAGTATCGGAGGAACAGGAAAGGTACAGCAGGATAGACAGTAGCGGAGGAACAGGAAAGGTACAGCAGGTCAGAAAGTATCGGAGGAACAGGAAAGGTACAGCAGGTCAGACAGTATCGGAGGAACAGGAAAGGTACAGCAGGATAGACAGTATCGGAGGAACAGGAAAGGTACAGCAGGATAGACAGTATCGGAGGAACGAGAAAGGTACAGCAGGATAGACAGTATCGGAGGAACAGGAAAGGTACAGCAGGATAGACAGTATCGGAGGAACAGGAAAGGTACAGCAGGATAGACAGTATCGGAGGAACAGGAAAGGTACAGCAGGATAGACAGTATCGGAGGAATAGAAGAGTTGATCTATTGGGCTGGGACCCTTTTATCAGTCTTCTGCTAAGTTATCACACATTTGCTAACTGATGCAGGAGCAGCGTTCCAAAAGCTAGTGCTTCCAAATAAACCTGTTGGGACTATCACCTGGTGTTGTGTGAATTTTAACTTTGGGATAGTGTTTTGATACTGGAGGAGAAATGTGACAATACATTTGAAGCAGTGATGCTGAATTGCACTCAAAGCTCACAGTTGGTGAAACGCATTTGAAAAGAGTCAGACAGTAAAGTTTCAGAATCGTGCCTATGCTAAGGACACTTCCTGAAGAAGTCATATGCTCTTTCTCTTCACACTTCCGTGCACTCTGTCTGTCTTGTGGCTGTGTACTTCAGTGTCTTGCACTGATGCTACACTACTCAAATGGGGGAGCACAGAATGTTAGGTGTTGGTTGGACCTTTGGAAGTGTTTGAGCTCCAGATCCCTATTGTCATCTGAAACGTGCACATTTCATCCAGGGTCAGTGGACAGCGATGAGAAACAGAATAATTGCTGCCATTCCCCTCTCTTAGACCAGGCCAATTACATTTGTCCCCACTGAGATCCTGACTCAAATGAGGTATTTGACCACAGATCAGGGATCAAACCTGAGACCTTTCTATTACTCAAAGGTCAAAAATCACCACATTCACTCACTATATCATCGAAATAACTGATAGCTATTCATTGCAGAGTCAGTTTGCTCTGTACATGATGTCCTTAGAGGGGAGATGTAGTAGACTGGAGTAAATCCATGCTGACAATCTCTGGGAGCTGCTAAGCTGAAAAGATGACAGAATCTACCCCCTGCTCCTCACTTGTCTCGGTGACTTGCTATCACTGGGTGTGGGGAAGGGAAGGCGAGCAAACTCACTCCAGGGGTCCTCAAGCTTGTCTGCAGAATATATAAAAAGATCACCATGGGAACCAGCTCCAGGTGATGATGAGCAGCCTTCTGAAAGGTACATGTCATTCATCATCGAACAGCTGCAAAAATGATAATTTGGTAAATATACATTACAACCACTGCATCTCCCTCGCTGCTTTTGCTGCTGCTGTTAGTTTAGCTCAGATTCAAGACAGGCAGACATCTGTGATCCAGCTCCCAAAGGTTACACTGCTAAATCCTTTTATTGCAGTGTTAGAATGAAATCATATGGTTAGCATTCCATGGGTTTCGGATGCTGCCACTGGGAAGAGGGAGCGAGGCTTCACAGTCCAAACACTGGCTTATTGAAGTCAAAAATGTGTGCACCATGGAGGCCATTTGGAAGAAAATGACACTCATAACAAGTATAGAGCCTGGCTCTTTCATAAGGCACATTTCATAGCCATTGAGTTTCCTTTTGACTTTGGCTCTGGCTGTAACATGGAGGAACATTATAAAAGTGTTCACAACGTATTCTTCTGGCTAATATTATTCATGAAATTTAAAACAACTGTGCTCTTAAAGCAGAACAATCGGAGGGTCTCCAGCTACACTGAATGCAATTTGCCTTTCAGATCCCATGCTGTTCTAGCGGTGCGGATACCAAATTAGACCGAAGAAATCAATGCAAGCAGCAAATACTCCAGGCTTGGTTTCCTGCCCAAACCGAATAGAAGGCAGTTGTGCATTGTTGATTCATTACCATCATACCCGGTTGAGGCTGCACAAAAATGAAATTTGAGCTTTCATTAAATGCCACCTAGATGATTTGCCCCAATTTGTTTCGATGGGGTCCAAACCGAAGAGTACCTGGATAGAAGAGTTCAATGCTCCACTGGTCAGCCTCTCAAGTTCCAACCTCTGTAAACTTCACCACAATGCAAGATCTTTGGCAGGCTCCAATACCTTTATTAAGTATTTCTATATCTCCTGTATTACGTCTCCATTATTCCTGTGCTTGTTGATCAACACTAGCTCCTGCACACCCAACACCCCCAATTTTTAGAATTTACTTGCTTGTGTCAAAAAGTCATCCAAGATTTTTCCTGGCTGTGTGGTTTTACAATGGTCTGCAGCCCCCTAGAGATCTGAGAGAGAGATGCTGATATGGTAATGAGGAGAGTGCCCTCAGGATGGATTGGGCACTCTGCTGGTGCCCACTCATGAGAGGGAAACCACTTTCCAATGGATCATCCATTCTGCCACTCAGTGTCCCAAATCACTAAATAAAAACCAGAAGAACTGTGGATGCTGTAAGTCAGAAACAAAAACAGAAGTTGCTGGAAAAGCTCAACAGATCTGGGGGCAGCATCTGTGGAGAGAAATCAGAGTTAACGTTTCGGGTCTGGTGACTCTTCTGGCCTCCGTTCTGAGGAAGGGTCCCCGGACCTGAAACATTAACTCTGATTTCTCTTCACAGATGCTGCCAGACCTGCTGAGCTTTTCCAGCAAATTCTGTTTTTGTCCCAGATCACGACTTGGTGAATCTTTCCAATTTCCTAGTGTTCTCTAACTGAAAGGTCAAACAGAGATGTCAGAAGATTGATGTTTTAAAAGAAACAGGATCTCAATGCAAAAGGGCAATCATAAGCTCAGGAACAAAACACCATCCACTTGGGGTCAGCATGACAACATTTCACATAATCACTTAAGAGGCTTTAGCAGAAACAGCCAAAAGGATTACACGACTGCTGTAATCCTGCTTCACATGGTTTTTATTTGGTACAGGGTTAAAGAACACACTCATCAATTCTTAAATATTATTGCTCGAGTAGCAGTGACACTACTTTGAATATCCGATCCTATGTATTTATATGTGTTTAGACTGTCTTACATTGCACATTGCAATAATTTGCATTCCTTTACAGTACAGACTGTGATACTAATTTCCAGGAAACAGTACTTAGAATTCTGGATCCCATTTGCAACAGAGCGTACTCCACAGATTACTCGCGTTCTGAGGAAGGGTCACTGGCCTTGAAACATTAACTCTGCTTTCTCTCCACAGATGCTGCAAGAACTGCCTGCTGAGTTCTTCCAGCAACATCTGTTCTTATTTCTGATTCCTAGCACGCACAGTTCATTTTTCCTCTCTTTTCTTTACCTGCAAGTACAAAACCTATGTTACTTTAAAGTTATATTTCCCAAAGATCAATGTTTTGGTGCTATTAGTATGCAAGGTAACCTGATTTGCCTAGACTGCGAACTTGGGTTACATTGAGATGGATTTATATTTTAAGTTATACCCATTGGAAATTCAGCTTGCTTAAATCCATATAGATACTCAGATCTATATTCCTCATCCATTGACAGGGCTTGACAACACTTGGGCCCATGCAGGTAAGTTAGTAGTGAGAATCATCGATCCTAAACCTTTCACATTTATAGTCTGCCCAGTATTACAACCGCAAAATAACAACATCATCAATTTGCTTCAAAGCACAGACCAACATCCAGCTGAAGAGAGTTCAGAGCAGTGTTCAATGAAAGGATACAGGGAATGGGAAAGTAGACTCTAGAGAATGCAGATCATAGGGTCACAAAGCTATAAAGGCATAGAAGTAGGTCATTTGGTGCAGTGAGGCCATGTTTGCTCTCCATAGAGAGTCCCATTCAGTCCCACTTCCTGTTCTACCTGCAAGCCCTGTAAGTTTATTCCCTTCCTTCAAGTGCACATCTCATTTTACTTTGAAATCACTCATTATCTCTGTTTCAAAAAATCCTTGTAGACAGTGAATTTCATATCATGAGTACCCGTATAATAAAGCTCTCCTAACAATACCCCTTGCCTTGAGTCTTAAATCTATTTCTCCTGGGCCTTCTACTGATAGCTAATGAGAACAATTTTTCTTCATCTATCTTATCTATAGCTTTCAAAATTTCAAACACTTCTCTGAAATGCTTTGTTGATTGACATTAGTCAAGGACAACAAACCCTATGTCTCCAAGCTAGCCTTGCACCGAAAGACACCCATCTACAGGACCATTCTACTAAAGTACCTTCAGGTAAGGCCAGCATGGTGGTTAGCACTGCTGCCTCACAGCACCAGGGACTTGGGTTTGATTCCAGCCTTGGGTAACTGACTGTGTGGAATTGGCACATTCTCCCCATTTCTATATGGGTTTCTCCATGGTGCTCCAGCTACCTCCCACAATCCAAAGGTTTGACAGTGCTAAATTACCCATAGTGTCCAGGGATGGTAGGCTACGTAAGTGTGGGGTTACAGAGAAGGGTTGGGTTTGGCTGGGATGCTCTTCAGAGGGTAGGTGCAGATTCACTGGGCCTGATGGCCTCTCTCTGCACTGTAGGGATTCTATGATTCACAACTTTCCTCATTATGAGAACTGGGTGAATAGTTTCCTTCTGATCAGGGCTTGATAAAAGTTTTTGCGTAACCTCCCTGCTTTTGTACCCAATAAGTCTAGAATACAAAGCTCAAGTTGCCACATGCAAACTGTTATGTTTCATGTCTTATACTCTTAACAGATGCAATCAAGGCATTATTACTATATCACAATACATGACCAGAAGGTATAAAGAGTCCATGCTCCAAATTACCTCACATCGCATAAACAGCAACACTCTACTGGAAACATCCACGGTTATAACGCTGGATCACATACAAAATATGTTTGTACCAATAGTTAACTGTATTAAATGTCTGTTGGATTCTTCAATACCATACTCTCTATTTAAAGTTTCTTCTGCTGTGAGAGATAACATTAACATTACCATATTAATGAAAGCAGTTTAGGGGCAAACTCACACCATGTCAGCAGCAGTAGCGATCTCGAAAAGATCTTTGTGATTGATTTTGGAAAACTAATTGAATGAATAATTTTATTAGCAAGGGCATTTTGTAATAAAAATACAATAAAATACAGTGAAAAGCTTTCATTTGCTGCCACAATTCAGCGCTATTTGATATAATTTAAGAATAAATGGTGGAAATAAAGACATAGCTCAAAGAGAGTCCAGCAGTCCTGAGCCAGCGTAGCACCATCAACAATGTCTGCAGCACCATGCCTTCTCCACCACTTTGCCACCGTCTACATTGGATCCAACCAACATCAAAGTTGCTGATCCTTAGACACCATCTTTCACCGCTGGGCTGGTACACCTCCGCCACCATTTTGCTGTTGCTTGCGCTGGATCAACCAAGGTTGGATTCACATCTCTCACTGCGGGGCACATCTCGTCGAGATTGCTGTGATGCCCTTCTGCCACCACCACACTCAACTAATGATGAAGTCGCTGATCATCAGGCGCCGTCCTTCGCTGCTGAGCCTACCTCACCAACATCACCTACGTCAATATAGCAACCTCCATTGCTAGGTCCTGTGCTCAACCAGGTAAAAATAAGGGGAAAAACAATGACTGCAGATGCTGGAAACCAGATTCTGGATTAGTGGTGCTGGAAGAGCACAGCAGTTCAGGCAGCATCCGAGGGGCAGTAAAAGCGATGTTTCGGGCAAAAGCTCTTCATCAGGAATACCAAAATAAGTTAGGGCTCACTCGTGGTCTGTGCTGGGCCCTCTCTCCTCTGTGCTGGACCCTATCAAGATCTGGGCTTGATTCACTCCCTCTGCACTGGGCCCTGTTGAGGTCTGTGCTAGGTCTTCTCTCCTCTGCGCTGGGCCTATCAAGATCCATGCTAAGTTCACTTTCCTCCACGGTCGGCCCTATCAAGGTCTGTGCTGGGCCCGCTCTCATCTATGCTGGGCCCAATTGACATCCATGCTGGGTTCACTCTCCTCTGCACTGGGCCCTCTCTCATCTATGCTAGACCCTATCGAGATCCATGCTGGGTTCACTCTCCTCCGCACTGGATCCACTTAAGGTCCATGGTGCGTCCATTCGAGATCCGCAGTGGGCTCACTCAAGGTTTGCGCTGATGCTCAGGACAAGAGGTAAGTAAGCTTATAGAATGAAGATAAAGCAAGAAGAGAGAGAGAGAAAAAAGAAAGAAAAGCAGTCGGAGTGGATGAGCTCTGGCTCAGGAGCCCAATGCCAACACGATCTTGTCCGTATATATATATATATTATACACACACACACACACATAATTCATATATATAAAAGTAAAGGACCAGATACCAACTTTGGACATGAGAGTTCAAGTAAAGGGAGATTTTCTCATCCTTCAGCAATATTAGATCTTCCACTTGCAGTCTAGATCTGTAGACAGGACATTAACCACCAAGAAAACAGGAAGAATTTACTTTTGATTCAAGTTTGAACACTTTTAAAAAGAAAGAAATTTCTCAGATTACCTCAGATCACCTTAAACAAAATTACCGAGCACCTTTGAGCTGCAAAACAAAGATAGTACGATTCAATACAAGAACAGAAATAATGCTCTGTTCCTGAAGTCAATACACAAGCAACAGCGTTTTTTTCAGAACAGCAGCTTGCGTTTTTAATGAAGGAACAGTTTTAAGTTTACACTCACATGAAGTCAGGGAGATATGCCTTAACGTGGTACAGTCCAATATTTGTAAGGCAGAATCAAGGACAGCAGAATCCTTAGTCTGGATTCAATAGCACCCAGTGACACCCTTACTGAGTTACAATTGTTCAAACACATATGCCAGATCCAAGTAATAAAAGGTTCCAAAGCAAAACAAAAGTGCTGAAAATTATGCTTGCCATCAGAAAGGAGGGGCTATGCAGAATTAATACATCAAGCCTTTCCACGTATGATCAGAAGAATCCAGAAAAGATCTGGAAGATTCTCAAAGGACAGCTCAAGGTTAAAAAGTAATTTCCTAATTGAGAGGCTCCAACTCAGGTCATATAAACAGCAATTCCGACAGTATATTGACCAGTTTTTCAGAAGATGTCACAGCGAAGGGCACAACATGACGTTTCTGAAGAGGAGTTATTAGAGAGGCTCATTGAGTTCATCATTGCCTCTATACCAATTAAAGATGTGGGAAGAATGTTTTGGGCAAGAAAAGGGCCATATCATTGATAAAATTATTTGAGGATGGACACAAGTATGAAGCCATAATGGCAGACCAATAACAAATGCATGTTTTAGATATAGTCAACATTAATGCTATAACCAACAAAGCACCAACCAACAAGACCTATACCAGGGGTGTTTTGTCACACCTAACCAAAAGCTGCCCGTCTTTTCCTCATTATTATAAAGCACAGGTTACCAGGGGACATTGAACCCAACTAACCTGCACATGTGTCCGCAAACGCCAAGCCAGGCCCCACAGCATAGGCAACTGACAAAATGGTACGACATCATGACACAGGCAGCAATGGAAGTCTTGCAAAGGTGCACAAATACAAACATAATGATTCAGACAAATAAAAGAAATGCAAATTTCAGAAGATGACTAAGCTTTCCATACTGTTAACCACATATGCCAAGTTGACCAGAAGCTTTTACAATGATTAATATTGTAAGTCCTGAGAAGATTGGAGGATGCACACTAAAATCTAGAATCAAAGGAACTCTCACCAACATGGCACCACTTCACATCCTGAAAGACATGTACCTCAGCAGTGTAAACCTCAATTAATGTATAGCCTATGAGAGACAATTTCCACATGTAATAGATCACCAATTCCATGAATTGGCAGTGCCAATATACAAAAACATCTTGACTTCCCAAAATCTTTTGCCTTGTGGATACCAACAGTCCAGTATGTCTATCAGTGTGCACAATTTTCAATACAGTCACAATTCATGAGATTCAAGTAACTATCACTGTGTCAGAAGAGGCCAAACAAGATGCAAGTGAATCAATGATCTCCAAGGAGATCGTTTTGAAATAATCTGTAGAAACAGAATCAGAGCTGTTCTGAAGAGTCGTATCAGACTTGAAAAGGTTAACTGAGTTTCTCTCTCTGGAGATGATGCTCAACTGGTTATGTTTCTTCAGCATTCTCTGTGTTTGCTTCATATAAGGTCATCATTAATTTGCAGTTACATTGCAAAGGAACTGAAGCCAGCTCAGTTAGATTACTTACAGTGTGGACAACTTGGTTGTCTTGCAGCTGACACTCAACATTGGCCCAACAAGTCCACACCGCCCTCCGAAGAGCAACCCACCCAGACCCATTCCCCTACATTTACCCCTTCACCTAACTCTACGGGCAATTTAGCACAGCTAATTCACCTAACCTGCATATTTTTGGAGCGTGGGAGGAAACCAGAGCACCCAGAGTAAACCCACGCAGACACGGGGAGAATTTGCAAACTCCACACAGACAGTTGCCTGAGGTGGGAATTGAACCCGGGTGTCTGGCGCTGTGAGGCAGCAGTGCTAACCACTGTGCCACCATGCCACCCACAGTTAGATAAATAGAAAACCAATCAGGGATAATGAGAGTGAGGGAAACCATTCCGACAATGATGATTATGTGCCAATGTTGAGTGTCAGCTGCAAGAAAACCAAGTTATCAAGTATGTACGACAGAAAACACGTACCTTACCCAATGGGTACATAATCAAGTTGTCAAATCAAACATTACAGAGTCATACAGCACAGAAACTGAAACTTCGGTCAAATCAGTCCATGCTGAACATAATCTCAAAATTAAACTGGTTCTGTGTACCTGCTCCTGGCCCATATCCTTCCAAACCTTTCCTATTCAAGTACTTACCTAAGTGTCTTATAAACATTGTGACTGTGCCCGCATCCACCACTTCCTCAGGAAGTTCATTCTACATGCAAACCAATTCCAATGATGTTAAAAATCACACACCAGGTTATAGTCCAACAGGTTTAATTGGAAGCACACTAGCTTTCGGAGCGACGCTCCTTCATCAGGTGGTTGTGATGAAGTCACCTGACGAAGGAGCGGCGCTCTGAAAGCTAGTGCTTCCAATTAAACCTGTTGGGACTATAACCTGGTGTTGTGCGATTTTTAACTTTGTACACCCCAGTCCAACACCGGCATCTCCAATTCAATTCCAATGAAGTTTTAAATGTTAGTTTTGTCAATTATGTTTTATCTGTTTGTATAATTATTGAATTGACAACACATGCCTGGATATAACTATTTGGGTTAGGCTTTTATCTTTGGAGAAAGGGGATATTGTGTTATATTTCACAGTTACTCAGCCTTTTTGTGGGTGGTACGGTGGCACAGTGGTTAGCACTGCTACTGCATAGTGCCAGAGACCGGGGTCCAATTCCTGCCTCAGGCAACTGTCTGTGTGGAGTTTGCACATTCTCCCCATGTCTGCATGGGTTTCCTCCCACACTCCAAAAATGAGCAGGTTAGGTAAACTGGTTATGTTAAATTGCCCACAGTGTTAGGTGAAGGGTCTGGGGAATGTAGAAGAATGGGTCTGGGTGGATTGCTTTCGGAGGGTCGGTATGAACTTGTTGGGCTGAAGGGCCTGTTTCCACAATGTAAGTAATCTAATCTAAGAACATGTTCCTGAGATCATTTATACATTACCGCACAGACACAAGGTCTCTAGCTTACTTTGAATCACTTGACGCTCTATGGGATCTACTATTGCAATGCAACAGCTTAATATTAGCTCAGGCATGTATGTAATATTTGCACATAATAGTTACCATTTTTGTCTTTTAGATTGCTCAATACTAAGATAGTGACGTCCAGTGGCTTATGTATTCAATAAAACATCCTGATGGAGACAAACTCACAAGAGACTAACAGCTTAAGGGAATGGACATGCAAATAACTACACCAAACAAGCAAACAAACATACTTGCCACTATCTCCCATCAACCTCGTTGTGTGCAAACTGGATGCAGTATTTACCTAAATGATAATTGAATGACTCCACTGCACTTCAGGATATCAAAGCATTTTATAAATGCATGTTCTTCCTTCCTTTATTAAATGGCTACTAGTCAGTGCCCCTAATGACCTGGGACTGTCACACTAGTTGATGTTTACCTGCTCAGTTGTTATGCATGGCCTCCGTTTAGTTGGAAAAACTAAAATCTGTATTTCCTTGCCTGGCTCCATGAGGCAACCAGAGACAGACATTCAATTCACTCGTGTCAGTCAGTGCCGCGAATCTGCAGGGAGTTTGAACCAGCTGGGTTACAACTGCACCGAAACAAATCTAACAAAAAACAAATAATGATAATGGCTTGAAACAGTATTCTCCAGAGGGATTGGGGTACAAAATACCCTCATTAAAAAAAAGTAGAAAAATAACACTCCCTTCACATCATTAATTCCCTCTTCACAATAATATGGTTAAGATGGAAGAAAATAGACTACTTCCATAAATATTCAGCTTACCCTCAAGTACTTGACAGGTAAGGATATACTTCTGAAGTGCAGTCACACAGAAAAAATTGGTAGTGAATGTGTATAAAGCAAGATCCTCCATAAATCATGGAGGCAATTGAAGGAGACATGGTGGCCAGGCTTCTGAAAGAACTCAAAAACAGAAATTGTTGTAAAATCTCAGCAGGTCTGGCAGCATCTGTGGAGAGAAATTGGGAGTTAAAGTTTCGGGTCCAGTGACCCTTCTTCAGAACGTGCTGAGATTTACCAGCAGGTTTATGTTTTTGTTTCCTATTTCCAGCATCCACAGTTTTGTCATTTTTTTTCTGAAAGAACTCCCGTTCCATTGAATAATGCTGCAGTATTATCGTCTCTTAAGCAGGTGAATTAGGCTGGAGTTAACATCTCATTTGAAATCTATCACCCTTAAGAATACAACACTCCCCCAGCACTTACATTATTTGGTCAAATCTGTGGCAAATCTCGAAACCCAAGCCTGAAATAATCAGCATTTTGACTCCAGCATAGCTATTTGATGGGGACGAGAGGAGGTCTTCAAATCTATAGCTCAATGAAAAAAATGGGTTTCATATTAAATCGTGAACATAGGGATGGTGATCAAGGACCTAAGCATAAAAGGACAGGCCAGGTTTGATCCAGAACATTGAAGCTAAAGGCAACTACACTTGTGTTGTCAGATCTAGAATCCATTGGAAGTGGAAGTTATTTTTTAACAAGTATTAGGACTGCTTGAGCTGGATTTTATATTGAAGACACCTCATTACAGTTTTCTTAAGAACTACAGCTTAACCATTCTGACCAAACATCAGACGTAACGTTAAATGCTTGTTTAGTACTCCTGTGTGTGGAAATATATACACAATTATTGTATAAAGACAGGGTTGGACATTTTCAACAATGCGTTCTTTCCATTACAATATTTTCCCATGATAGGAACTACAGTGAATGTGCACTACATAGAACATAAACAATGTATATTTAGTTATTTATAAACAAACTGGGAGTCTCCTCTTTCATGGGTGACTTGAAGGATACAATCCCGATGAAAGCTCAAAGCCTTGAATTGTTAAACATTTATTTCTCCTCTTCCCACTAATGCTGCCTGACCTGGATCAGTTTTAGCATTCTCAGCTCTGAGATAGAAGCTTCTGACCAGACACTTAAGACATAGGAGCATAACTAGGCCATTTAGTCCATTGAGTCTGCTCCACCATTCTGATGCTGCCTGGCTTGCTGTGTTCTTCCAGCCTCCTGGCTGTCTATCTTCATCACCCATCATTCTATTATGGCTGATAAGTTTCTCAACCCCATTCACCTGCCTTCTCCTCATAACCCTCGATCCCTTACCAATCAAGTACCTATCTATCTCTGTCTTAAAACACTATTTGATTTGGCCTCCACTGCCTTTTGCGGCAATGAGTTCCACAGATTCACCACAGTCTGGCTGATGAAATGCCCTCTCATCTTATTCTAAAGGATTGTCCCTTCACTCTGAGGGCGTGCCCTCAGATTCTTGTCTCTCCTACGAGTAGAAATGTCTTCACCTCTTCCACTCTATTCAGGCCTCTCAGTACTCTGTAAGTTCCAATCAAATTTCCCCTCGTTCTTCTAAACTCCATCAAATACAGACCCACAGTCCTCAACACTCCTCATATGACAAGTCCCTCATCCTCAGGATGATTCTTGTCAACCCTCTCTGGATGAACCTGAACACCAAAACATTGTTCCTTGGATATGGGGCCCAAAACTGCTCACAATATTCTGAATGTGGTTTAATCAGAGCCTTATTCATCCTCAGAAATACATGTCTGCTCTTGTATTCTAACATTCTTGAAATGGATATTAACATTGTATTTGCCTTCCTAACATACCAATGGAACCTGCATGAAGAACCTTCCTGAAGAAGGGCTCATGCCCGAAACGTCGATTCTCCTGCTCCTTGGATGCTGCCTGACCTGCTGCGCTTTTCCAGCAACACATTTTCAGCTCTGATCTCCAGCATCTGCAGTCCTCACTTTCTCCTAATGGAACCTGCATGTCAACCTTAAGACAATTCTGAGTAGTACTTCTTAGTCCCTTTGTGATTCAAATTTCTGAAGCATTCCCCATTTGAAAAATAGTCTACTGCCATGGACTGGTTGGACCAAAAGGCCTGTTTCCGTGCTGCATGACTCAGTGACTCACACTTTCCCATATTCTAGGCCATCTGCCACTTCTTTGCCCACTCTCCTAGCCTGTCCAAATCTTTCCACAGCCTACCTGCTTCCTCAACACAACCTCTGCCCCTTCATCTACCTTTGTGTCATCTGTCAACATAGCATCAAGACCCTCAGTTTCTTCACCCAGATTATTAATCTATAATATGAATATTTGTGGTTCTAATGCTGATGCCCATGGAACTCCATCCTTATTCTGCCTACTGCCAATCAGTCAATTCTCTATCCATGCCAGTACCTTGCCCCAATACCATGGCTCTTATCTTATTTATCAGGCTGCTGTGCAGCACGTCATCAAACAGCTTCTTGAAATAGAACTAGATCATATCTACTGGCTTTCTTCTGTAAAACTTGCTCATTATCTCCTCAAAGAATTCTAACAGTTTTGCCATGCATGATCTCCCCTGGACAAACTGCTGATTCTGCCGTATTTCACCATGCAAGTTATTCTATCATTTTTGCTGAACCCTCCCCCCTTTAGCTTTATTCATAATTTTCCATGCAACTGATCCTTCAGAGGCACTGCCTATCACAATCATCATTCTTTTTGTATTTGTGACTTCTTAAATAAGTTCATCTACAAATAAGCAATGAGCACTTTTGCTTGGCCCAGTGGCAGCATGAGCATTTCTACATCAGGAAGCATTGGTTTCCACTCCTGTAAGTTATATCTTAATCATGACTAATATTTTCAAATATTATTAAGGATGTCTTTTGGATGATGTATTAAATTTTGGCTCTTACTACTTAGGTGGATTCAAGGTGGCATTTTTAAAGGTGAAGAGATTTAACCTGGTTAAATGAACGTTATCATTTTTCCAATACCAAGGAACCAGATTACCCAGTCATTTGGTGTTCACAAATTAGACATTTATTTTGTCTAATTTAGTTAACAGGCTAATAAATAAAGGTATGGTGGGACAACCCAGCCCTGTGGAATGCCCTTCCACACATCAACTTTAACATACATCGGATGCCTTAGACACCTTCATGAGCAAGTCATCAATTTGAGGAACTCACATTGCTACAGTGCCACTATGGAACTGGAGATGTTTGTGGGGATCTTGCTGTGTGCAAAGTTAATTGCAGCGTTTGCCTACCTAACAAGAGCGACTACACTTCAATGTGATTCCAATGGCTGTAGCAGCTTTGCACATCTAGAGTATATAAAAGAAGCGATATATATGCAAATTTCTCCCTTTTATTCTTCCTTTTTTAATTAAGGATCATTTCAAGCTTGAATGAAGAGATGCAGATTGAAACCACGTTAGAATCTAATGCATCAACAAACTTAGATAAAGTTCATTTGTTAAGATTTTAACAAAGGCTTGTGTCTTTGAATTAGTTATTCCTGCCATGCAAAAAAGAGAAAGCATTTCCTCGGAATGCAGGAACTTTTTCAAATTTTGTTGAAAATTTTCTAACTTGAGATTTCCACACAAACCATTTGAAAACACAGGAGACATGTCATCCTGAACAATTAACAAAAAAAATCATTGCGAGCATAATTTTAACTGTTTGCTCGTAGCACTAACCAACAGTGTTTGTTATACAGTTATATACAAGTAATAATATACTGTACTGTGAAACAAAATGCCATTAAGGGCTGCTACCACTGTCCTCCACAGAGTTCTCAGTGTTCTGGACTGCATTTGGGGTAAACAGGCACTTGGCACATCGATAGAGAGATAAAACTCTTAAGTGAGTCATTGCAAACTAATGGAATAAATCTACAATGAATGCAAGGAGCTAAGTCTATAGGTAAACATTTAATTTAACCAACTTATAATGTAAGTTAGATCAACTGATTAGGATAAAAATATCAAAAAAAAAGCTTGTTTGACAATACATAAACCTTACCTTTTCATGCAGAAGGTTATGCGTGTATGGAATGAGCTGCAAGAGGAAGTAGTGGAGGCTGGTACAATTGTAGTATTTAAAAGGCATCTGGATGGGTCTATGAATTTGAAGGGTTCAGATGGATACGGGCCAAGAGCTGGCAAAAGGGACTAGATTAGGTTAGGATATGTAGTCGGCATGGACGAGTTGGACCGAAGGGTTTGTTTCCGTGCTGTACATCTTTATGACTCCATGACTCGAATTAATATTGTCTGCAATGTATAATCTATTGTAGAATTACGATCAAATTTTAATTTATTGATGAGATCAATGCAGATAAAGTTGAAATTAAAGAGTTATAGAATTGAGTTATGTAGATAGTAAGTAAAACATTTAAACTAACCTCCGTATAAAACAATGCTAACAACGAGAAAATAGCTGATAGGTGAACAGGCTCAAGGGGCTAAGTGGTCTACTCCAGTTCCTATGTGAGTAGTTGGTAACTGGCTGCCGATGAAGTAGAAGAATGGCAGGGCAACTCAGATCTGTGGACCACAGAGAGTTTCAGGATGTCATGGACGACATATTGACAGCTGAAAGTGCTCAAGTTCTGGGTTTTGCAGCTTGAACACCAAAGACTGTCACTGGAGGATTTTTGGAGCTGGACTACATATAGTTCACTTGAACAGCAAACTGGAAATTGGGAGGTTGGACCGGTTTGTTGCGGAGAATACACCAGTTTTATTGTAAGAACTCAATGCAAAGTGAAACTATGTGGTGTTCACTCATTGGTTACAGAAGTATTTGCAACTTTTGGGAGAAACTGAATTTGACACTCTAATGAAACATGCTGGCATCAGATGTCATTGAATTAAAGAAACTACCAAGCAACTGCTTGTGGATTGGTTTGAAGTGAGTGTTTGTCACAGAACTGCATAGGAAAGAGTGCAGTTGGATTCAGACCTCCAGATTCCCTTTCTTTGTCTCTGAGTGGAACAAACTAGCATTAAAAGACTTTAAAACAAAAACTTGTAACTCAAACAAGAGGCCTAGGCCCAACTGACTGGCTACAAAATTAAGCATTACCACAGTCGTCAAATATGTGATGTCATCACAAAAAAAAACAAAAGAACTCTGAGAAAGTCACCTCAGAGCCCCATGTGGTATGGACTCTTTAGCCACAGATTGTTCCTTTTTCCTATGTTTTTCTAGCCATGATCTTTCTGAAGATTCGTTTGCCTCATCTGTCTTGTTCATCCTATTTGTGAATGAATATGTGCGTGCTTGAATAGATTTTAAAAGTCTGGTCATTAGTAATTAATAAATTTTTGCCACATGTTGGAGGATAGGTTCATTATAAGTGATTTTTTGTTTTCTTGATGAGTTACAAAACCTGGTGTGAGCTTTGTGTATTGTAGATAGTGGCCACAGGTAGACATTAACCATCCTAGAGGTTAAACTGGATATATTCCATATATGTGACACTATCTGTATAATGGGGCTTGTTTTCCAGTGTACTTCTCCCATCAGGATCATGACAACAGAAATGGATTGAGTGACTGCCAGGCAGACTGAGTCCTGTTGGCAGTGATAATTCCTCTAGGGACGACAGCCAGAGCCAAATCCAGAATGCTCAGCTGTACAGGAGGGGAGGTAGCAAATTGGGAAAGTAATATGGATTGGGAATTTGATAATTACGGTTAATTAATTATTTATTCCTGGTGCCACATTCTTATCAAGAGAGAATTAGCACAGCACAGATGAATGCATCGTAAGAAATGGTCACAATGGAAAGTTTTAGGCTCCTGGAAGATTGGGACTCACCCTGGAGGATGTGAAACATGTCCAGGCTAGCCAGGTTTACTGCAACAGAGCTCGGACCAATGTTCTCAGGGGGTGATTTGCTATCGCCACTCCCCCGTACCTCTTGATTTACTGAGAGTCCACAGATCATCCTTTTCTGCCTTAAGTGCAGAAGACAGTGCAACATCCACATCCCTTCAGAGTAAAGAACACCAAAGCTTTGCAATGAAGAAATTTCTCCCCATTTCAATCGGAAATGATCATCTCCTGACCAAAGCTATGGAGCGGGTGGAAACAATTTCTCAGCATCTACCCTGTCAAACCCCTAAGAGTCTTGTGAGCTTCCATAAGATTGATTTGCTCTCTTCTAAACTCCAGAGAATAAAAAGGCAATTCACTCAGTCTCTCATCATTGTATGCCCTTCATGTCACATGGGCCAATCAGTTTTAGATATGGAGACCCAGAGCTGTGTACAGTATTTGAGATGGTGGGGATAGCTGGGGGCGCCAGTATCTGGGAGAATGAGAAGTGCCAGTGGGTGTGTCTTGAGGGGAGGGGTGTTGTTGAGTAAGTTTAGTGGGGTGGGGAAGTGGGGGTGGTGTGTTGACTGTGGTGCCATGAGCAGGGTCAGGGGTGGAAGAGTGCCAGGGAGCAGTGAGTGAAAAGTGCTGGCAGTGCCGAAGGCTGAGCCAGGGGAGGTATGACAGTGCAGGGGTGGGAGCAGATTTGGGTGTGCTGACTTGGCTAACCAGCATTAAATATAGATCAAAGAAAACAGCAAAAATGATTAAAAACAAAGGGTCTGTCCTCAGCTCATGACACGAAAGGGTTCATGAACTCACTAGATTTGCACCTTGGTACTCAATCACTATAAATGTCTCAGAGGCCTGATTAATATCACTTAAATTGGACCATCAGAACCATTAGAAATTTGAACAGGAGTAGACTGTTCGGCCCCTCGGGTCTGCTGCACCGCTCAATAGCATCATAGCTGATCCAACACTCCTCCCTTTCCCCGTAACCCTTGATTCCTCTACTAATCAAGAATCTATCTATCTCAGCTTTAAATATACACATGGACTCTACCCTCATGGCTCACTGTCGCAAGGAATTCCAAAGACTCACAACCTTCAGAGAAGTAATTCCTCCTCATCTCAGTCTTAAATTGGTGACTCTTTATTCGGAGTCCCAGACTCTCCCATAAAAGGGAAATATCCCCTCAGCATCCACGCTGTCAAGCTCCTAAGAAACCTACATATCTCAATGAGATCACCTCTTATTCTGCTAAACTCCAGTGAGTACAGTCCTAATCTGTTTGGCCTTTGAAATAGAATGACTGCTCACTGATTGCTGCTATCCCATATGGTAAAATAACTGCATTTCCAAGGTATTTTTGTCAAGTGCTTTAGAAAGGCACTATATAAATTTAATTGTGTTTTTTTATGCCAATGACGTTGTGCCAGGATATGGTCACGCAGGCACTTGTAGGCATCCAACTCAAAGTAAAATGAAGGCTATCCACTTGCAGAGAACCTCATGCCAGAGTCTAAAGGTGAGCTAACCCACAGTCCTCACATGACCACTTGGGTGTCCTGAAGGGTTGGGCGCAGTAACCTTTGGACCTTAAACAGCAGCAATCTCCGATGTCTGCATTGCATCCGAGATCTTTGAGGATTTTGAAATCATGCAGCAAAGATAATGGTTAGATTTGGATTCTGAAGGAGTCAAAGGGACATTTGATGTAATTGACCTGCACCCAGACAACGGTGAATGAGAGAAAGGAAACAAACCGGAGAGTTTTTTCTTGCCTTTGGCAGACTTGATGTTATGGAAAATTGCACATCCGCAGCACATAATTTTCCTTTAATTTTAGTGGGTGGAAAATGACGGGCTGGGAGAGTGCAATTCCCCAACAAACAAATACAACAAGGTAGAAAAACTATCTTGTAATGTTTACATTCAAAAATTGCAGTCTATCTACCCAGGTCACTATTACTTTTTAAACCTGCTGTTAAAATCTGGGAAAATAATACACTTTGTTTCATCAGTTAGGATATAACAGCAGTTCAATTGTGCAACAATCCTGCAACAATAAACAGCTGGATGGAATTAATAGGGAAAGAGTCTGTTTAATAACTAACTTTTTGACCTCTCGCAAACAAAACTCCAATCGATACCATTCATTTGGTCTTTCGGAAATGTCTGGCATCTCCATTCATCAAAGAGTTTGAATGAAACAAAAGCATACAACAACTTTGAATTGTTGACTGAGTCTTGGGGCCAATCTGAATGCACACTTCCACAGTGTGACAGAAATGGTCTGCCATAAAATGGCTTCTGACTTGATTCCCATTTGCACTGCATGAGTGATTATAAAAACTGCGTGGATTTTTAACGTGCGGGTTTCTCAATGTCATCAATAGTAGGCTAAAAGAAGTGTACTGTCTGTGGCAGGTTGCACTTAAACACGGTGGTAGGGTCACTATCACTGCACCACAAGATCCTCCTGCCAGATAGTTCCCTGAAGTGATTCGTCAAAATTATCTGGCAGAATGCCTCATCAACCACAATATTCCAACAAACACCAATGTGCGGATTTGCTAATAGTGAGATTCTTACAGATCCTTCCCGCACATCGGATATCACTCCTCTCCTGTACGGCCTTCGCAAAGACAATAACCATCGTCCACCTCCTGTTAGAATGTGCCTCTGTAATAAACATTTGGGAAGAGATACAGTGGTTTTTGTTGAGGCTCACCCCCGAATAGCTCTGGAACACAGGACTCTGGGTTCTGTGGCTGGTTCCCAGGGATGATCACTGACATAAACCTCAAGTTTTGTTGGAGGACCAACTTGGAGAATGACCCCCTTTTGGTTTACTCTCAATCTGTTGGTCCTTCAGTGCAAAGAGGGCATGGGTTGGTTGGAATGGCACAGATGTAAGCTCTGGTCAAATGTACTGTTTACCGTGTCAATGATGGCATTCCAAGGTCCTGGAATAGCTGCCGAGGGCATATATTGAAGCTTGAAGCATCAATTAGAAAGGTTCATCAGGGAAAGCCACTGCCTAAGGCCAAGCTGTCATTGGATGCTAACAGGCTGAAAGCCCATGTGAAACACCTTGGGTTGTACACACCAGAGAATGACAAGTGTCGTAAGTCACCTCCTAAAGTGGATTGGAAAAGGTGGATCTACATTGCAACTTATGTTGTGTCAACTTTGAAGTTTTCTTTCTACTTTCACGCAACATGGGCATCCCTAACTGTCCTCAAACTGGATTGCTCACTCGGGCTGATTTACAAGTGCAGGCCACACTGTTGTGGGCATGGAGTCATGAATAGGTTCGACTGGGAAAGGATGAAGCATTTCCTCAAGATCACCACTTTATCCTCAATTTCCCTGTAAAGATATGATGTTCGTGTACTTGTGCAAATCATATGAATAAGGTATACTTTTGGGAAACAAAATGTCTTCTTCAACCAGAACATCCAGGTTAGGACAAATGATTGTTAAGTTGTTGATGGAATATGAGGCCAGAGAGGAAACAATGGGAAACTGAGCACGCATGAGAGCTGAGAGGTCGGGAATGCAATGAGGTGTTGAGTGTGGAATTAGCGCTTAGAATTTTGATGTTTTTAATTTACATTAACGAGCTGGATACCAAAAGTAAATGTTGTTTTTCTGATTTCCTGAGAGCAGGAACACTAGTCAAGACAAAGGATGTAGCAATAGCATCTGGGTTTGGATCATTTATGCGACTGGTCAAGTGGCAAATTAAATTTCACGTAGCAAACCGTACGGTATTGCACAAAGGTCACAAAATGTGGAAATTAAGTGTACAGTAATCAGCACTGAATTAGCACAGGGAAATTAGAAAGGAAATAATCGAGAGGCACGTCACTTTCAATCTCTCAACAGTGTGATTAAATATGCTAATAGTGTTCTGCAATACATCACCAAAGCAGAACAGTACAAACAACAATTGGTCATGCTCAAGTTTCACAGTGCCCTGCATTGCAAGATCACAGTGTGGTGTCTAGCTCTCAGCACACATAACAAGCAAATCGACATGAATTGGGAAGGGATACAATTGTATCTCAAAGAGGTGAGCTGTGGGTCAAAATTATAAATACTTCAGATCTATTGTTTAGAAAGAAGGTGATTAAGGGGTTAATGGGATCTTGTTGAGGTACTTATCAAATATTAAACCACGCACAGATGAGCAAGGATGATTCAAAATATTATTTCAAAGTCAGAAAGTAAAACCAGGGGACTTTGTGGAGGGTATAAAATATTCAATGGTGTAGACAGACAAGGTAAACTCAGAATATTACTTCAAAAAGTGTGTCAGAAAAAGACATTCAAAAATCATGGATTCAAATTAAAGACAAGGAAATAGAAAACATTTTTAACTGAAACTTCTGAAGGTAAATATTTTTCAAACCCTTCCCTCCCCTACCCCTCACTCCAGCCTCTGCTATTCATTCTGAGTGTGCTCTGTCTAACATTCCCTGACTTATCAGCATTTCCAAATTCACATCTTGTTAATAAAATATCCAAAAGCAGTGTCTACAGGGCAGTAAGCCCTGAAGCTACACTACCAGTCATATTACAAAAACTGGTTGCTTTAAGCCCTCGCTGTTCCTCTGAGATTCTTTGATCTGGGGTGGGATAGGGGCAAGGCCTAAGGCGCACTGTTACCTGACTGGTTAGTTCACCACTCATTGACAGAGGAAACTGAAACATTCAAACACATGAAAAAGAAGTAGGAGTAGGCCATGCAGCCCCATGAGCCTGCCCGACCATTCAATGAGATCATGGCTGATCTGATTGTAACCTCAAATCTGCATTCTTGTCTACCCATCCCCAAACACCTTTCACCCCTTGCTTAACAAGATCTACCTACCTCCGCCTTAAAAATATTCACGGACTCTTTCCCCTCAACCATTTCAGGAAACAAGTTCCAAAGATCCTTTCAGCACATCACCCATGAATAAAAATGAGAACCTGTGCCAATGTCTAATCCCATTATGCCAGAGTGCAACATTAAACAGCTCTTTCCCATTGTTTCTGGTATGATCCCTTCAAGCCAGCCTGATTGTGTGCAGTATGTTAGCCAACGGCTGATGATTTGCGAAGAGCAATTTCTGTCTCTTGCGCTGATCCATAATGGAGATTCTATGCACCATGACAAACAGGAGACTTCCCATTTGAGCTCCCGCCTGTTTCTCAAGCTATGATGTTAGAATTCCAGTACTTACCATTTACCATTTACCAGTTCCAGGATCTAGTTCTTAAAGAGACACTCTTGTTATATTGCAAAGTTATCAGGCTTGGTCCAATGGTGGCACTGTCATCTCCCTATTGGTGGTCATGTGTTCAAGTCTCACTCCAGTAGCGTGAGCACATAATCTAGGTCGATGTGATACTGAGAGGGTGCTGTATTGCACAAAGTCCAAATTTCTGAATGTGCTGCTAGTCCTAGGCCCTATCTGCTCTCTCCAGTATATTAAAAAAAACTATACCTCTGTTCAAAGCAGTACAAGGAAGCTCTTCTGATGGCCCTGGCCAATGTTATCTAGCAGAGCAATTCTTGGCTATTGCATTCCTTTATATTAAACGGTGATTTAATTCCAAAAGTACTTAACTGATTGTAAAAATATCAAAAAGAGCCTGAAGGATGATATATAAATGCCAGTTATTCATTACTTTCTTTTCAGGTAATTTGCTTGACTGTCACTGATTTCTCATGCCAGCCCGATACGCTAGTTTTTATGTCTCTGTGCATGAAGGAATGCCCAGCTTGCAAACATTTAACCTCGAAACACAATATTTCACAAAATCACACTTGCAAAATAAAGACAGGCAGGATAAAGAGGAAGGGCAGGGTTACAGTGAATATGGTCAGAACCCACAACAGCTCCAGTCAATGATTGCATTTCCTTCAATCTCAGGTTTCTCAAAGTGATTTCATATTTTAATCTGATTGCTGATGGTGAACCCCTCCCCAAGTCGCCTTGGTGACAGACGTACTCTGCAAAATGCCCAATCGTTGGAAACAAAAAGGCACAGACTTAAAACAGCGGCAGCAAAGTCTGCACAATGGATGTGTTATCCACAGTCAAGTTAGAAATATCATCAAAACACTGCATCGTCCCCCACTAGTGAGCAGAAATCTGCAGCAAAGTAGTGTGTCTTTTTCTTTCCAAAAGGAGCGAAACCAGATTCGCACCAGGCTCCCAGTTCTGTGGTTAAGATAATAATAGTCATGCACTAAAATAAGTAATCACTGCATTCCCAGAAGAGAATTAGATTGCAAAGAAAGAAAGAGAAAACAGCCAAGAGTGACCTGACTGGGGTTTTTTATTGCGGGCTCCATTCAGATCGAATACATCCGACAGCGTTGTATGAAAGAATGCTTCAATGGTTTATTTCCTCAAACAGCAAGCCAATAGCTGTGTAAGATCTTCTTGATTTTTGAAGCATCTTGTTTAACTGCAACAGCTGGCAAATGCCAACAGGCTCCAATCGATTTTTCCTCGCATGCGTTCCCCTCGCTGCCCGCTGAAGGAAGCCTCATTGGCTCTGCTGGAGAATTCCCACATCTGCCTGTACCTGGCAATGGCAATCCTCAGCTAAATATGCTAAGCCAAGGCAGCGGGGGAGCGGAGCAGTTAGGGGCGAGTTATCTTGTCTGTAACTCAGATCTGAATGTGCTTTCACAAAATGGGGTTAGTACTTGACACAGCCCTTAAAGGGTCAAGTGACAACAGGTTGGAGGTCAGTCGTGCACTCAGATAGAGAGAGGAGGCTTGCCGTGCAATAAAGCTTCGTGTTAGGAATCAATGCAGACAAAAGAGCAGTTTAGTAAGAGGCTAGGAGGTTAATTATCAACTAGATTGGTGCTCCTAAGTCTCTTCCAGCTGAAAGTATTGCTCAGAAGTAAGAAGGTGCCAAGAGACAGGAGGAGCTGATAGATGCAGGCAATTCCTTACCATTACTGGCCACACACACTGTGCCTGAACTGGCCTGAGCTAGATATGAATTTGCATTGTATTCCTCATCATCTGTGTCAGACTCATGAGCCGGCTGAGTGTTGTTGTTGCCTAGCAGCCGTCTTTGGTTGCCATTGGCATTGGGCGATGAAACTGGGGAACCAGACTGCGCAATGGCTGATGGACTGGACGAGGAAGAGGAGGATGGCATGGGAGGACCTGAGGAGAGATAAAATGAGGGTTTTGATATGTGATGGTTAACGATAAAGCTTTATTTACCACTATCAAAATCAAAAGATGCATAAGCGAGGTATTTAAAAAGCAAAATGAATAGCAATGGATTCCAACCCTGCCAAGTGAAGAAACCAATTTGCTGCTGTCCTCTGGTGTTATGCAGATCAAAATAAAAAGGTTTAACATGATAGAAACTTTCTGCATGCTAAACTCTTCTAGAGAATGTTTTTAAATTCTGAAGAACAATAATAAGCTAACTATCACATACATTAGCTAGCTTCATTAATGGTGCAATAATGGTTTCTAATGAACACATAAAGATGGCATTTTCTTTTGACCTCTGTGGACATAGTCAAGCTCAGGCATCTGATCTTGAAGGTGCTTTTCTCTTACTGGGCTTTTTGCTCCTTGTCCTGGAGAATAATTTCTGCAAGCTGTTCCGCCTGACTCTTCCTCATTGGACAGTCATATTTGAGCCCCACATACTGTACATTTTTGACGCTAGGAGGCCTCATTGCCAAAGAGTGCAAGTGCAAGAGGGCTAACCCCAGGTAATCAGTTTGCTGTAAATATCCCCAAAACGAACTGCAAGCGTGGGGGAGGCGGGCACCTGGTACTCTCCGCTCCCCTCAATGCAGGAGCCAGTGGACACACACTGGGGAGGGCATTCTGATGAATAATTATCAGGAAACAAACAATCAGTGTATGATTTCAGAGGTCGGTGCTTTGAAGTGTTACTGAGGCTACTGCTGGGCAGTTTATCACTGCTCACATCCTTATGTCAGGGCTAAGTAATGAAATCAATAGCGCATTAACAATCAGCAATTATCATCTCTGTCAAAAGTATTTCAGTCGTTATACTTCTGGAGGCTGCTTGGATGTGGCATGTACATTCAAAAGTGAGCTCTTATTGGGAATTCTATAAAGGTCTTTTAAATATCTGCCCTCCCTTTCCCAGCTTGCGCACACGGTGTCACAACCAGACAGCTGCTCCCGCCATGCTTGCCTGCAGGCAGCCCTTTCTGTGACCCACGTCTGCACACTTCTCTCTCCTACCCCTGTCCACACACTCAAAACATTTAAATTATATGTAACATTTAACCTGAGATGACAACTGTAGAAAGCTTTCATGGTTGAAAGCTGCGTCAAAGCTAAAATAACAGAAACTGCTCTGTATGAGTACAGAAGGCAAGCTTTAGCAAAACAAAAGCATGATGACAGGTTTGATTTAGAGCCATGCAAAAGGGGATCTTGTCCCTTGAGAAACCAGCAGTCAGTACAGATGAGCTCTAAATCTGAGCATGTCACTCCCCTTTAACCGGTTAGTTTAGTGCTTTTGCACCAAGAGCAAAACATTCTGAGCTTCATCAAAAATATTCAAATCAGAGATATATTGTTGTGGAAACAAAATTACTTACAGGCCATTCTGCTATATGTGTTTCATTAACATGGATTTACTGGAATGCAACTGATGAATTGGGGACAGTGTTTCTAAAGCACGATTTTTAAAACGTGCATTGGCTGTAATACAATTACATCGCCAACACTTTAAGCATAGCTTCTAAAGTGCAATTTTTCTATAACACAAGGTTGCACAAGAACACAGCCAACTTGTTGAAGTAAAGGTAATTTTTCTATAATCTAAAACCACATAATTGGCCGATGAAACAAAAGGGCCCAATCACTGCCTCTTAAAGTGAGAATGTAACTATCTTGGCTTCATCCTACCTTTTCAGTCCTTTATCGGTGTCATGTCCTCAAACAGCAATGGACTGAAAGGGATTCTTAGTTTAATCCATGGGATTTTTTGCAGACAGAGTAAAAAGTTTTCTATCTGTTTCGTGAAGTACTGACACGGAGTTTGAATTGTGGCTAACTACTGCATCACCTCACTCAGTGATTGTACATAATATCTGAAAGTAGCTAAAACCACTAATTTCTGATGAATCTCAAGTTTTCTCTGATTACCTGCATGTCATGGCTCTGACTACCATTCTGATAGCTTAATCAGGTGACTTTTTTTATTTTGAATATGAATGCAACAGGTTTTGGTCTCAGTTCAGGATGCAGCCATTTTCACTCCTAGGTGGGCCACACCTACAGAGCGCTGCATTGGCTCCTGCTTGAAGTTTACTGGGACGATGTCGATGCTGGTGAAAGGCATTGAATATCAATCATGTCAGGAGCTTGGTGCTTCTGGTGACCATGGAAACACAGTCTTGGTGTTAAGGCAAAGACTTTCAACTGGTCTCCAGCTGGATACTGAGGGCTATGGAGGCCCTGAAGTGTTTTCTGTTGGGTCCATGAGGGCAAACAATCCTGCTGCTTCTAGGCTACAAGAAACTGGACCAAAGTGATCAAAATGAACACTGACTTTAGTAACTTCTAGCCTGCTGTTGCTCATGACTGCCTTCCGCAGGCAGAACTGATGCCAAAATTAAGTGGGGGCCTGAAACCCCTGCATTCAAATTCCTGAAAACCTGGGATACCGAAACCATTAAAACACAGGAGTGACACAGTGAGTTGTACCCATACGCTATTGGCTTCCATTGAACAGACGGGTTTAAAATTCTGAGTTTTTAGTGTTGGCGTGCAATTCAACAGCAACAGGCATCATAGCGAATGCAGTTCTGGTCTGTGACAGGAGCGCTTCAAAATACAGGCCAGTGCAGAATAATTCAGCCTGGGATCTCCAGCTATCACAGCCACCAGCTCACCAACCTCCCAGCACTATGCCGAACTGCAGCTCTCCCCACTCCATCATGAGCCGAGCTATGCCAGGTCAGATCAGCACAGGCTAAGAATTGCAACTGCTGCTTCAGAGATCTATCCCTTTTGGAAAAGGGAGAGTTAAAACAGGATTCAGCTGATGTGACTGTCAGTCTTGCTAATGATGTGCTGCGGTGCAGTATCCTGAGAATTTCCACACCTTCTCCTCAAAATTACTTCTCGGCCGGGGGCAAAGCTGGTATGGCTGTGTTTAATGCCTGTCCCTAGTTGCCCCGCCCCCACGAGCCCCCTGAATGGATGCTGTGTTTTTTTTTAAACTCGTATCCTGTAGAGTGTTACATTAAGAGGTAGTGAACATTCTGTTTGCAGAACAGATGGCTGTGGTATCAAATCATTTGCCATAATCATCTGCCATTCTCATTTTTAGAAAGTACTTCCTTTGCAGAAAGTGATTTTTGTTTAGCACTTCATATTATGACACAGTTATTGTCCCTGACAGCAGTTTTTTAATAGAAATATATTCAGCTGCAGAATTTACTGCTGTTTTATCACATAACCCAGGCTGTCATTTCTCCTCCACAATTAGTGCACAGAATTACAACAGTTGATCCAAGATCATTCTTACATCCTTTGTTTTAGTGACTGCTATCTCAAGGTCTAATAATTACGTCTTCCCATATGGAATTCAACAGACAAAACAGGCCAGAGATAAAATGCTATTCTCTTTTAATTAATTCACATTTTATTAAATACTTAAATGCGTTTTTGTTCTAACTGCAGTACACTAAAATTGATTGAGGAGTGGAGAAAATAGCACAATAATGGCCGTCTGCCTCAAAAGTAAAGCAATTTGTCTAGCACTAGTTTGCACTAATGAATACACTTCAGGCCACATAGGAAAACGAAGTGCCTAATCTCGTCACGATGAATACTTCATGAGTCTACTTCAATCTAACAATATTTTGACACAAATAATGCTAAGGTGACTGTGCACAAATGTCTCACTCTGAGTTTGCGAGTGTTTGCCTGTGATTCCCAACCTGTGTCTGATGGGCCCATCAGCAAGACCTGCAGTGCGCTTAAACAGAAGCAGCGAGAGAGCACTTTTAAAACAAAGCGGTGAGAGACGGCTGAAGAAGAGGGTACCTGTCAAACTAGACACAAAATGTAGGTACAAGTGGAGAAAATGCATGTCTTAAAGAAGGGAGAGACAGAGACAGAGAGACAGAGACAGAGAGACAGAGAGAGTGAGACAGAGAGAGAGAGACAGAGAGAGAGAGACAGAGAGAGAGAGAGACAGAGAGAGAGAGAGTGCCAGGAGTATGTGTCAGAAAAGGCAGACTTTCTGTGAAATGAAACACTGTACATAAAGGCCAGAGTCAGTGTGCATAAAGAAAGGGGTGAATGTGCGTAAAAGAAGAGAGAAAATGTGCACAAACGGACATGGACAGAATGTGTACAAAAGGAAAGAGAGAATGTGTGCAGGAGAGGGAGAGAGCGAGAGAGAAAAATGTGTGCAAAAGGAAAGAGAGAGAAGAAGAATATGTGCAAGGAAAACAAAGAATGAAAAGGCAAGAGTGCGTGTGAAAGGAGAGACCGTAAATGGGACACAGAATATGTAAAATGAGGGAGAATGTGTGTAAACATGGAGAGAGAGTGACTGTCAAAGGAGAAAGCATTTTAAAAGGCAGGACTGCATGTAAAAGCTTGGAGAAAATGTGTTCAAAAGGAGTATGTGTAAAAGAGCGAGACAGTGTTTGAAAAAAAGTGTTTCTGTAAAAGGAGGGAAAAGTTGTGTTTGTGATCTGATAGATTACAACAATGGAGAAAACCCTGAATGTCACAACATTATTGGATTCCCAATTTAAACCATTAATGCGACGCATTAATGTTTTCTCATCAAATTAAATTATACAGCGTTGTAACCAGCCCTACTTAATATGTTACTACAACAGACAATTTGAAAAAACACTGGAAATTGCACAGTTGAAAGCTAGATCAATACTTCTGGCACAATCCCTTCCAAGCTATGGCCAGTGAGACTCATAACCAATAATCCTTCACTGTCATTTAAAATACTCTCAATTCTTGTGTGGAAGGACATAATTCACAAGGTAATTGTAAAGCTGGGTGTTTATATTTCCAAAATCTGGGAAGACTCCGTATGAAGATCTCACACACCCAGCTTACTACTTTATAAAAACATATAATTGGAAATAGTCTCTTGCTTTTGTACAGTTAACTGCTTCACACTCACCAGATAAGACAGTGGCCGTGAAGGAGAAGGAGTTTTACGAGATGTTTTACATACAGGAACGGATTTACAGAAGCCTTTCATCCGAGACATTGGGGAGCTCGTTTCTTATTGGAGAGCAACCTTCTGCAGAACAAGCTATTCCCCGGCGGTTTAACCAGACAAACATCTTCATTTTATTTATAGTCTCAAAAGGGATGTACTGTACGATGTGTAGTGAGTACATCATCCTGCGCTCAATGACCGATAAACATCAATGTCTCAAGACTGTTCTGCTGAAGGCTTATTGCCAGCAGCAAGTGTTACTGTTGATGGTCAAGCAGCCATGACGGTGATCATTCAGAAAACAGATAACAGAACTACACAGAGTGTGCTGCACAGGAACAGGCCATTTGGTCCATCTAGATTGTACTGATGTTTACTTTCCAGAAAGGTTTCCCTCCATTTGAATCTGCTGCATCACTGCCTTTTCATCGTTCTATTCCCATTTCACTCATTTCCTGTCTAATTTGCTTCTGCAAAGATCTAAAGGACGCAAGACGATGTCTGTTAATTTCTACTTCTTTATTATCGATGGTCATCCAGCATGTGTCACAGACTGATGGCAAACAGGGGGAACCCAGCAAAACAGGTGACAGACACCTAAAGAACGCCTGTAATAGCGATCTCCACACTCTGATCACTCTTTGGGTAAATAAATTGGTTTTCCTTTCCTTTTGGATTTATTACTGACTATCTTAGAGTCACAGAGTCACCCTAAATAGAAACAGATCCTTTGGTCCAACCAGTCCATGCCAACCATAATATCAAACTGAACTAGTCCCATCTGCCTGCTCCTGGCCCATATCCCTCCAAACGTTTCCTATTCATATCCTTAACTACGTGTCTTTTAAATGTTGTAAACCTGCATTACCACTTTCTCAGGAAGTTCATTCCACACGCAAACCACCCTCTGTAAAAAATCTGCCTCCCATTTAGTTTTAAAATTTCTCTCCTCACCTCAAAAATATGTCCCCTAGTTTTGAAATTCTCCATCCTATGGAAAAGACACCTACCATTAACCCTACCTGTAACCCTCATGATTTTATAAACTTCTCCGCTCCAATGAAAAGGTCCCAACTTATCCAGCCTTTCTTTATAATTCAAACCTCTCATACCCAGCAATATCCAGGTCAATTCCCGCCTCAGGCGACTGACTGTGTGGAGTTTGCACGTTTTCCCGTGTCTGTTTGGGTTTCCTCCGGGTGCTCCGGTTTCCTCCTACAGTCCAAAAATGTGCAGGTCAGGTGAATTGGCCATGCTAAATTGCCCGTAGTATTAGGTAAGGGATAAATGTTGGGGTATGGGTGTGTTGTGCTTCGGAGGGTCGGTGTGGACTTGTTGGGCTGAAGGGCCTGTTTCCGCACTGTAATGTAATCTAATCTAATCTCTTCTGAACACTCTCCAGCATAATAACATTCTTTCCTATAACACGTGACCAGAAACTGGACAGAGTATTCCAGAAAAGGCGCACCGATGTCCACTGCAATTCAACATGACATCTCAACTCCTAAACTCAAAGGACTGAACAATGAAGGAAAGCTTGTTAACTGCCTTTTTCACCACTCTGTCTCTATGTGACCCATGGCCTGAAATTTAGAAGCATAAATTACTCCAATGAAAATGAATTGACAGAGACTGCAGGGTGGATCTGCCCAAATTCCTGATAACCAAGTTTAGAATCCAGGGAGAATCCAGACTTCTCAACACAGATGTTCTTGGAATCCCAGAATCCTGATATAAACTGCTCCAGTGACACCATAGTGGGAAATGAGGCTCACAATGTCATATTACTTGAGGAGTGGTAGCCAAAGTTAACAAGATTTTACGCATGCAAATTGCTTAGTTTTAAAGGGCTCCACTCTCAGCACATTCTAATGGAGTTCTAAATAAATATATCAGCATTGTAAATGTTGTAGTGCGTTTCGCAGATCCAAAATTTGAAGTTGTTGAACAGTGTTATTCCAAAGCTTTTGGCAGGAATATAATGACACACTTTATCAAGAGTCTGGAGACCCCTCTAGAAGTCACACCAATACAAAATCTGCTCTGCAAAAGGCATTTTTAAAATCGTTCCTAATACGTAGGCATTGCTGGCATTTATTGATCATGCCAAGTTGCCCTTGAGAAGTTGGTGGCGAGCTGCCTTCGTGAACTGTTGCAGTCCGTGTGCTGTGGGCAGACCCACAAGACAGTTAGGGAGAGAGTTTCAGGATTTGGAATCAGTGACAGTGAAGAGACAACGATATATATCCAAGTCAGGATGGTGAGAGGCTTGGACATGAACTTGTCGGTGGTATGGTTCCCATGTATCTGCTGCTCTTGTCCTACTAGATGGTAGTGGTTGTGGGTTTGGAAGGTGCTATCTAAGTAGCTTTGGTGAATTTCTAGAGTGCATCTTGTAGATAGCATACACTGCTGCTACTGAGCATTAGCAGAGGAAGGAGAGGATGTTTGTGGAAGTGATACCAATCAAGTGGGTTGCTGTGTCCTGTGGGATGGTGTCAAGCTTCTTCAGTGTTGTTATAGCTTACTGGGCAAGTGGGAAGTATTTTATATCACACTTCTGACTTGTGCTTTGTAGATGGTAGGAAAGGTTTGGGGAGTCAGGAAGTGAATTACCCTCTTATAAAAAGGATGCTATAAAACTGCTGTCACCATTTTAAGAAGTTGCCTCACCACATTGATAACCTGGAGGAGACCTTAACAAGGGGAGAACTGGTCCCCTTGGGTTCCATGGATGTGAGGTCTGTGACGGGTGAGCAGCAGACCAGATCAGGATCTGGTCCACTCAGGATCTTGTGTTTCAACAAAGGTCACCCCTCATTGATTGCCACTCAAACAGGGAAAAACCCAACTTGTTCAACCTTTCTTCGTAAGATAAACCCTGACATTCTCGGACTGAGTCAAATGAATCTTCGAACTGCTTCTAATGCAAATATATCTTTTCTCCAATAGGAAACTAAAACTATGCACAGAATTCCAGAAGTGGTCTCAGCAAAGCTGTTTACAGCTGTAGCAAAACTTAGCTAGTCTTATATGCTGTTCCTTTTTCAATAAACACCAATATTTAAACTGGGGAGGGGGGGGGAGGGAAATCAAAGCGATAGTGAGATAGGAGAAAAGGCTGAGGCTGGGATAGTAGATAAGGGGAGCAAGTCTAATAATCAAGGCAGACAAAATCTTGGCAGAGAACAAGGTAAGATTGATAAATCAAACTGCATTTACTTCAATGCAAGAAGCCTGACAGGTAAGACAGATGGAACTTCAGGCGTGATTGTGAACATGGGACTGGGTTACCATAGCTATTACAAAAGTGTGGCTCAGGGATGGACAAGGTTAGCAACTTAATGTTCTTGGGTATAGATTTGAAAGGAAAGATTGAAAGTGAGGGCGGGGGTGGGGGGAGTGGCACTTTTGATTCGGGAGAACATTACAGTTGAACTTAGGGAGAATACTCGCAAGAGATTATGTAATGAACTTATATGAGTGGAACTTAAAAATCAGAAAGGGATGATCTCCTTATTGGGATTGTATTACAGGCCCCCGAATACTCAGCATGAAATCAAGAAGCAAATATGGAAGAAGATCTCAGATATCTGTAAGGAAAACAGGATTGTAATGATAAGAGATTTTAACTTTCCAAACATAGTCTGGGACTGTCATAGTGTTAAAGACTTGGATAGGGGGGGATTTGTTAAGTGTGCACAAGACAAGTTTCTTACTCAATGTGTAGATGTGCCTACTAGAGGAGTAATACTTGACAGAACAAGTGACTGAGGTCTCAGTGGGAGAGCACTTTGGGGCAAGTGATCATAATTCTGCTAGTTTTAAAATAGTTATGGAAAAGGATAGAACTGATCAAAAAGTTGAAGTTCTAAATTGGAGTAAGGCCAATTTTGATAGCATTAGGCAGAGGAGCCAGTTCAGAGGTAAAGGGACGGTTGTGAAGTGGGAAGCTTTTAATAATAAGATAACGAGAGTTCAGAAACAGTATGTTCCTGTTAGTGTGAAGGGCAAGGCTGTAGATTGACAACTAGAGAAACTGAGGCTCTGATCAAGAAAAAGCAAGTATTTATCAATAGACAGCTGGGATTGAGTGAATTCTTAGAAGAGTATAAGGGCAATAGGTGTATACCTATGTAGGAAATCAGGAGGGCAAAAAGAGGACATGGGATAACTGTGGCAAATAGAGCCAAGTACACTGAAGGGTCTGTTTTTGTGCTGTATGACTCTATGACTGTATACCAGTTGCCTTCCTAATTGCTTGTTGTTCCTACATATTAACATCCTGAGATTCATGTATCAGGAAACCCAGATGACTGTCTGTGTAAAGTTTGTACATTCTCCCCATGTCTAGATGGGTTCCTCCAGGTGCTCCATTGTCCTCCCACAGTCCAAATATGTTGAGGTTAGGTGGATTGGCCATGTTAAATTGCTCATATTTCCCAGGGATGTGTAGGTTAGGTAGATTAGCCATGGGAAATGTAGGATTAGAGGGAGAGGTTGGGGGGGTGGGTGGAGGGGTCTGGCTGGGGACGCTTGTCGGACAGCCGTGTGAATTTGTTGGCCCTAACAGCTTGTTTCCATGCTGTAGGGATTCTATCCTAACCAATAAGTCAGATCCTTCTGTTTCACCAAGCTCTGCATACCTCTCACTCTCATTTCAATGTTATACTGTGTTTCTACTCTTCTTGCCAAAGTGGACAAGTTTACATTTTACATTCCATCTGCCAGGTTTTTTCCCATTTGATCAACCTACTCATCGCCCTCTGCAAACCCTGTACCTGGTACTTTCTCACCAATCCTGGGCTCTTGAGCACAGTTTGGTTCCCATATTTAAGTCATTGATTTAGATTGTGACCATTTGGGATCCCAATACTGATTCCTTTGATACTTGCCATAGTTCCAACTTGTGAACGTAAAATGACCCATTTCTCTATACTTTCTGCTTCTTATTCGCTAATCAGTCATTTACTCATTCCAATTTGTTATGCCATACACTATGAGCTCTTATCGTATTTAGTAATATTTCATGTGGCACTTTACCAAATGCCTTCTGGAAATCTAAGTACATCACACCACAGGTTCCCATTTATCCACCTTGCTAACTACTTCCTCAAAAACTTGATTGAATTGGTTTAACACAATTTCCATTTCACAAAACCATGTAGACTCTGTCTGATCATGAATTATTTTCAAAAATATCCTGCTGTAACTTCCCTAATCATGGATTTGAGCAATTTACCTATGAAAGACGCTATGCTAACTGGCCTATCATTTCCTAAATTTTTACATTATTGAATAAAGGCATGACATTAACTATTTCTCAATCTGCTGGGATCCTTCCAGAGTTGCCCAGAATACCTGGATTTATCATAATTTTTGGGAGGAAATGGCTCAGCATGGATGGAATGTAGTGGGGGTGGTTATGAGTGGCCAAGAATAGAATGGAAGCATGCGTGCGGTGGGAGGGCGTGAGAAATAAGAGGGCCTTACTGTTGCTGGAAGGACACAGCAAACCAGGCAGCAGCAGGTGGTGGAGAAGTCAATGTCTGGGGCGTAACCTTTCTTCAGCACCTGAGGGTGGGTGAAGGGGAGCTGCAGATTTTGGTAGTAGGGGAGGATTTTTGGTGGGGAGAGGAGCAGAGTGGCGAGGAGAGTACGACCTGGTTGGTCAATGGGAGGAATGGATCCGGTTGGTAACTGGAAGGAAGGGTCAGTCAGAGAAATGGATAGGAGGGGCTTTTTCCATGAAGGCAAGTGTGTGGAGCGGAGAATTTTAACAACTCCTGCTATCTACCACAAAATGCGAAAATCCAGCCACTTGATCCCAGACATAACCATATAACAAGACTACCAAATGAATATTCAGGCATTTAGAACTGAGATGTGGAGAAATTCTTTTCAGTCAGAGGCTGGTTAATCTGTGGGACTTTTTGCCACAGAAGGCTGTGGAGGTCAAGTCATTGAGTGTACTTAAGACAGAGATAGATAGGTTCTTGAAGAGTAAGGGGATCAAGGATTATGGAGAGAAGGCAGGAGAACTGGATTGAGAAACATATCAGCCATGATTGAATGGTGTAATGGGCTTGAAGGGCCGAAGGGCTTAATCCCGCACCTATATATTATGCTCTTATGGATTTAGTTTCCAAATATACTACAATCATCTTAAACTGTTGTGCGAGGTGCCACAAAAAGAAAACTAGTTGAGAAACATGGACAAAGACACCATTTTTCTCTCTGCTGTCCAGCTGGCAATAATTTAAAAAATATATTTTCCAAATCAGTGAGGTAAAGATTTATTTCACAGGCTCAATGGAGATATTGGTTTTCACATGTGCCCCTATCTTGTGCTGATATAAGTAGCCACTCAATTAGTCAGCCATTCTGCATTATGTTAAAAATCACACAACACCAGGTTATAGTCCAACAGGTTGCATTGGAGGAAGGATGGAAGGAAGGACGGAAGGAAGGACGGACGGAAGGAAGGACGGAAGGATGGACGGAAGGAAGAAGAGAAGCCTACTCCCAGACATAGTGAAAATCCCATTCCAAATTCAGATCTTTTTCTTAGGATCTTTGAAAATTGAAACCTCCAAGGTCTCCAATTTTTAAAAATCAGTCAAAGGGAATGGGACCAGATTGTTTCTGTAGTAAATGGAGAAGGAAAGCAGACTGAGAATTACTCTCGTGGACAAAACATTCTTTACTTCCATTTTGCTGCATTCCAATCACCATGACACAAATTAGTAGGAATTGTACCTCTCCTCACTTGGCCTGATAAACCCCAGGTGGAAATTATTGGAATGATCACTGCAATGAACCCACATGGGAGGCTGGTGGCCTCCACGATATTGAGATGAAATGAGGCACCTGCTGAATTGTCGAATTTGGGACCCACTCTGGGCAGATTCATGTACGAATTTCCACATGCCACCTTCATCCACCATTCCCACTGTCATAGCACCCGAGTCATTCTCGAAACAGCACCAACACAGAACACAGCCGGGGGAACCTCACAGATTGAAGGAAGAAAAGCAGCACTCAGAGACAGTTGTCTGTTGAAGCTAAGAAGGCTGAGTCACACGAAGCTTGAGAGGCACGGGAGTCATGATTAAAATTAAACAAGCATCAAAGTCAGAGGCTTGTACAGTGTGGAAATCGGCAGTACAGCATCTTGCTGACACTAGAATGATAAGAAATTTCTGGCATCAATAAAGCAGATCTACATGGTTGGCACGGAAACCCATGCATGGGAGGACAGCGGGAACAACTGGGAAAACGTCTCAGCAACTCACCGGACTGACAGTCCATTGCCTTGTCACTGCTAACATCCGTGGAGAAAATGACAAAGAAAGTTTACTTCACTGTTGCACGGAGTTTGCTGCTCATCTATTCCTGTAATTTCTCCGGGGAGCTGCTTACTGAGAAGTGTTCAGGTTTCAACGCTCGCTGCCTGATGGTAAGTACCACACGGAACTCTCTCTCGTTCTGTACTTCAATCATCCCGAGGACAGCGGCTCTGATCAAACTCATTCCTGCACGAACATCACAGGCCAGCCAGGTCATCATTTCATCAAGAATGACGACAAGGCCAAAGGTGAAGAATAGACAGATAACAGCATTGTGGACAGCTGGAAGAGATCATTCTCCAGAAAAATCATTCGGTTATTAGAAAAGCTTTAAACATTGCCCCTTTGGCAACGTGGAAAACCTCTCTGAATTGTATGCACTTAATAAGTGAGCATCACCAGTGCTTTAAATTTTGCCATTTTGAGTGTCTTCAATTAAGTTGCGTCCTAAAAAAAAGCGAACTGAAGCCTTTCCGCACTGCTGAGCACTAGGCTTGTCATAATTCATTAATAACAGTGCTTCATTCAGGCATCCATCAAACAAGCCAGCTCCAACAGAAGTGCTGAGTGAACAGCAGTCTCTCATGAGACACTGGGAGAGCTCTGCTGTGACTTGCCAGTGTTTGTGAAGCTATCATTGGAGGGACAACATGAGTGGCCTCCAGACACTTGTCTGAAACCGTACTGGGTGTTGTTCTGGCAGGCATAGGAGGTGGTAATGGAAGACCTTATACTACCTTTGTCCACGAGAGTAAAAGTGGTGTAGCTGATATATTGCTTCAAATGTAAGATATTACTGTGACAAGCTGCATCCCATTAACCCTTCCCTTGCCTCAGAAATAATGATCAACTTCCCACAGACCAACATTGAGAGGAAAAGAAAATATCCGCTGCAAGAAAAGACAATTTTCAGCAATAAACAGGAGACGAGGAACAACAAGTGACTCTGATTAGATTAGATTCCCTACAGTGTGCAAACAGGCCCTTTGGCCCAACAAGTCCACACCAACCCTCTGAAGAGTAATCCACCCAGACCCATTTCCCTCTTACTAATTCATCTAACGCTATGGGCAATTTAGAATGGCCAATTCACCTGACCTGCATATCTTTGGACAGTGGGAGGAAACCGGAGCACCCGGAGGAAACCCACACAGACACGGGGAGATTGTGTAAACTCCACACAGATAGTCGCCCAAGGCTGGAATCGAACCTGTGTCCCTGGTGCTGTAAGGCAGCAGTGCTGACCACTAACGCTGGTTCTGAAATCCTTCCAAGTACCTTCACTCTTACTTTGCTGGAGATTCAAGCTTCACAGTCACATTGAATAGATTTACAGGTGTTTAAACAGAGTTTCTTCTTCCCATAAGACTAAGTAATAGGAACAGAAGTAGGCTGTTCGGCTCCAACAGGCAATAGGATCCTGGCTGATCCAACATTCCTGAAGCCCGCTTTCCTGCCTTTTCCTATTCCCCTACTGATCAAGAATCTATCTAGCTCCTTTATATGCACACGGACACTTCGCCCATAACTCTCTATGGCAAGCAGTTCCAAAGACTCTCAACCATCTGAGAAAAGAAATCCGTTAAGAATCCAATATGTTTCAATCAGATCACCTCTCATTTCTCTAAACTCGAGTTTGTACAGTCCCAACCTGATTAACCTTTGCTCATGAATCAATCCCTCCGTAAAAGGGATCAACCTGGTGAACCTTCTTTGAACTGTCTCTAATGAAATGTTATCTTTCCTTAAATAAGGGGACTAAAATTGTTTACAGTACTCCAGATGTGGTCTCACCTGCACCCTGTACAGTTGCAGGAAGACTTCACTAGTCTTATTTCCCAAGCCCTTGAAGTAAGGGCCAAAATTCCATTAGCCTTCCAGATTACCTGCTGCATTGTGTGCTAGCTTTCTACATTTCATGCACAACTACCCCCAAGTTCCTTTGGGTTGCAGCTTTCTGCAGTTTCTCTCCTATTCTCTTATTTCCAAAATTGACAACGTTGCATTTTCTCACACTGCATTCCATTTGTCAACATTTTCTCCACTTGCCTAACTTCTCAATATCTCTCTGTAACCCATCTGTATCCCTCTTGCAACCTGCCGTTCCACCTATTTTTGCGTCATGTACAAATTTGGTTACAGTATATTTGCTGCCTTTCTTCATGTCATTAATATATATATTGTAAACAGTTGCGGTCCCAGCACTGGGAATCTCACAGGTCATGGGTTGCCAGCCTGAAAAAGAACCCCTCAGCTCCACTGGCAGTTTTCTGCCCACGAGCCAATTCTCTATCCATACCAATACACGACCTTCAATACCGTGGGCTCTTACCTGGTCTTAACCTTTTTGTGAGGAGTCTTGTTGAAACCCTCCTGGGAGTCTAAATATAACATATGTACTGGTTCCCCACGATCCACTCTGGTTGAGACTTCCTTGAAATTCTTTAATAAATTTGTCAGACCCGATTTCCCTTTCATGAAGCATGCGGATTCTGTTTGATTAGATTATTATTTCCCAAGGGTTCTGTGATTGCTTCCTTAATAATTGATTGCAATACCTTCAACAATAGATGTTCAGCTAATCAGCCTATCGTTACCTGCTTTTTGCCTCTCTCCTTTTTAGAATGGGGCTGACACACTAGCAGTTTTACAATTGGTGAGAATAAACTGACAGATTTGTTGCAGCCCTAGCTCAGCTGTTCCACTGCAGCTAAAATATTAGCATCTACCCATGAATATGCAACATTGCCCAGGTAGGTCTTGTCCACAAACAGCAGGACAACTTCAACCCGACCAATTACTGCCATATCAATCTATTCCTAATTATCAGCAAAGTGAGGAAGGAGTTATTGACAATGTCATCAAGCAGCACTTCCTCAGCAAATGGATGTTCACTGACACTCAATTTGGGTTCTATCAGGGCCATTCAACTCCTTCTAGCCCTGGTTCAAGCAAGGACAAAGAGCTGAACTTGAGAAATGAGGGGAGGAGGACTGCCTTCAACTTCGAGACAGCATTTGACAGAATTTGGCATCAATTAAAAAAAAAATTGCTTACAGGATGTGCACATTACTAGTTGGGCCAGCAGTTATTGCCCATCCATAGTTGCCCTTGCTAAAGTGATGGTGAGCTGCCTTCTGTGATGGAATATTCCTCATTTGCCTTGATGTGTGCAGCACTGACAATACTCAGGAAGCTTGACACCATCCAAGTCAAAGCAGTCTACTTGATTGGCACCACATCCACGAACATCTACACCCTCCGACGCTCAGTAGCAGCAGTATGTACTATCTACAAGATGTACGGCAGAAATTCACGACAGTTCCTTTGACCGCACCTTCCAAACTCATGACTAATTTCATCTAGAAGGGCAAGGGCAGCAGACTCTTGGGAGCATCACCCCCTGCAAGTTTTCGTCTAAGCCATCACCATCCTGACTTGGAAACATATTGCTGTTCTTTCATGGTTACTGGGTCAAAATCCTGGAATTCCCTTCCCAATTGCATAATGAGTCAATCAATAGCAGGTGGACTGCAGCAGTTCAAGAAGACAGCTCACTATCACATTCTCATGGGCAATAAATGCTGGCCAACCAGCGATGCCCACAATCCATGAGCGAATAATAAATAGAAATCTGACAACCCTTACAATGGGATCAGAACTCCAACCCTCTGACCGGGTGATTTAAGAACACAGCTGCCGGTCACCAGCTCACAGTAAGTTACAGAGAAACAACTGCCACCCATGGACTTTACCCTGGCCGGGATGCAATGACCAGCAGAGGCAAGAATTTTACCAGAAAACACATTTTCAAAAGAAAAACAATTTGGAAAAGTGGCCTTTTTAGTCATTCATTCAGCAAGTCAGTCAGCATTGCAGTCTGCAGAGATCACTTAGTAAAAAAAAACAACACAAAAACTGATTAGACCTTTAAAATGCAGCGATGTGCCGAGGTAAGATTTGGCAGCTGATTCATTGTTTGTGTTTTAAGCATTGAAAAGCAGATAATTGTGGAAGATTTTCTGCTTGGATCAGGGCTTTCTCTACAAAAACTAATGATACTACGATGAGGAATTCCTGAAATGGGAGTGAAGAGCATTTTGCATAGTACCCTGGAACTGTTATCAAATCAGTCATGTGTATTATTTACAACCACATTGACTCTGCCAAGTTCACTGGGGTATGCTTTTCCACTTGCTGGCTACCTTTCACTTAAGAGCAAGGTTATTTAACTATGGAGGGCATCACACTTGAGTCTGATCCAGGCAACAAAACATGCAAACACCGACAAGTACACAATCGAAGCATTAAATGAGTCAGCGGTGGTTCATCTGGTAGCAATCTAGACACCAAGGCAGGAAGTTGAGGGGTAAAATCCCAATTCAGCTGCTTGACTTCAAAACGTGAAGCTGACCCTGGTGTCAAATTGAAGGAACACGACTTACAATAGTGACTATACTTTATTGGCGTTAATGTGCTTTAGTAGATCGTGAGAGCTGCTATAAAAATGCAAACATATAATGAACAAATAATTACTAATATAGTCTTCATTGGCACCTCAACCACAGAATGCTAGTTTACAGCAGGAGTTTGTGTACAGCCTTTGGATGGTCAGGCTAACTTGTAATATTTCAGTTGGTGACCCCTGTTGACGCTAGGCTACAGACTGAGGATCTATTATTCCCCACTTCATATTCGGCCAATACTACTTTCCCCAGGCTGTATGTTCCCACCTTAAGGCAAGGAGACCTGGGTTCAAGCCTCACCTGCTCCACAGGTATAAACACCTCTGAACATATTGATTAAAAAATATCTATATTTGTACTAGTGGGCTATTGTGGAGTAGTGGTAGTGTACATATCTCTGAGCCAAAAGCTGTGGGTTAGAGTCCCACTGGCCCTAGAGGTGGATATTAATGCCTCTGAAGAGGTTGATTAGAAAATATCTTTCTGCAAAGTTGCCATACTCCCAAAGGGCTGCTCTCTCATTACTGAGAAGGCTGGTGGTTTCAGGTGAGGGAAGAGGTTGTGAAGGAGTGTCCAATATGGTAACCTCAGCCCTCAATGTGGGGATCGAATCCATGCGGTTGGCATGCCTCCGCATTGCAAACCAGCCATCCAGCTAACTGGACCTATTAAAAATATGGATAGCAAGTGTTGGAAAACATCACATAGCAGTTCCCATATCATTGGCATAAATGTAAATCTGCAAGGATGACAGCTGTGATATGGGTCTTGTGGTATTGTGGTAGTGTCCCTACCTCTGAGCCAAAAGATCCAGGCTTATGTCTCATTGTTCAGGTGCATCTCATAAGGTGCTTGAACAATAACTTTCTTCTGTGGTGCAGTGGTAGTGTTACCTTGAGGCCAGAAGTTACATTCCATGTGCTCTGGAGGTGTGTCTGAAAATCTCTGAACATAGTAAACTCTATCCCAGCCCTGAAGCTGTTCCAAAGTACCTGCTCTGACTTGCATCAGTTTAAATATTACAAGTCAGCCCACTGGTGAATGGCTTAGTGATCCACAAGTAACCAACACGGTGCAGTAGTTAGATTAGTAATGCAGAAACCGGCAGTGTTAATCCAGGAAAAAAAAACTCAGTTTGAATCTAAATTCAATCTAAATATCTGCAAATAAGTAGCTACAGTGAAGAATTTGAGGCTACCTTGTTGAATGGTTTTAAGGTAAAAGATAGATCAATTTTTGAAGCGTAAAAGAATGAAGGGTTATGGTGAGCAGTTAGTGGAGTAAGTGGAGCTGAATCCATGAAAAGATCAGCCAAGATCTTATTGATTGACACAGCAGGCTCGAAGGGCCAGATGACCTACTCCTGCTCCTAGTTCTTATGATCTTATCATTGTAAATCTTCATCAGTTTCACTCATAATGGGAAAGAACCTGTAGTCCCGGCTAACTGTCACCCTACAGTTGGTGGGCACACAGTTCTGAAAGTTGATTCAGATGGAAAAGTGGGAACGGAAAGCTCTCAACAGATTTCTGACTCTGTCACCCATTTTCAGAAGAGGAACAAGCAAGCCTCAGAAAGAATGTCTTACTCTGTCTCTCTCTTTGATGATGAAGATCAATGGGAAATTGACCCACACATAAATCAAGTCTCAGCTATTGTAAAAGTATTTAAATTTTTGTGCAGCTAATACCGACAAATCCAATAAATCGTAACTACTTTCTCATTCAATCCCACTTCAGTCAGCTAGCCAAAATGCTATAAGGTTAGGACCCAGTTTACATTGAATAATGCCCGCCTGTGGTAAAAGTCTCTGAACGCATGCCAATGAAGCAGAGTGCTGGATAGTTTAATCATTAATCTTTTAGCCCAGGCTGACCATTGTTAGATACCAACACCAGGGTACCAATTCACAAAGTCAGAATGATCAGAAGGCTGAGTTGGCACTTCAGACTTGAAACAACCTTTCAATGAGTGAGGACCTTTAACCTGATTCCTTCCTTTGTGTTTGTTAGAAACTTTCCTGGATGGGAGCAACATTCTTTTCATTTCTTTCAAAGGAGGTGACTTGCCTTTACACAAACCCCAAATCTGGAAGAAATGCCTTGCACAGCAGATTCTTGGAGCCTGAAGCAATTATTTTGATCTTGAGGAACCCAATATACCCTCTCCCTGTCAAATGTAAACTTGGCAATTAAATCACAAACTGATTATTCTTACCCCTTCTCCCTGCTCACTTCCAACTCCTGCCCTCAATCCTGTTCCTGTCATGATCTTTGAGGGGTTACCATGTAAACAAATTTCGAAGGCAATTCTCCACTCTGACCACTATGGATTGTACCGAGGCACCCTTGTACCTACTCATTTGAGTACATGCGACAAGAAAACTAATTCAACTCAATATGATTTACAGGTAAATCGGGAAAATATATGAGGGAGATATGACAGAGAGATATCAGGGTGAAATGTCGTCAGGTGGGAGGTGTGTCACATGCAGCTTCTATGCAGGCACAGACACTTGGGCTGGGACCTGGGTTCAATTCCAGCCTTGGCTAAATGTGTGGAGTTTGCAAATTCTTCCTGTATGGGTTTCCACCGGGTGCTCCAGTTTCGTCCCACAGTAAAAAGCTGTGCGGGTTAGCTGGATTGTCTGCAGCATTCAGAGTTTTACACACTAGGTGGGTTAGCTGTAGTAATTACAGTAGGGATAGGGTGAGCTGCTCTTTAGAGGGCAGTGCAGAATTGATGGGCAAATGACCTCGATCTGCACTATGATTTAACCTTGAGTTATGATTTATGGACTTCCTGTCACATTAATCTTGAATACTTCTTTCGGGTGGACTACAAGATACAATGGGGGTGCAAGACTTTTGGAGTTAAGGTAGGTATGTCAAGGGATATCCCCAGCCAGGGTCTCCTATCCCTTAATACTGCTTGTCAGCTACCAGTGAAATTAAGGCTATCATGATTACTAGGCATTGAAGATAAAATTCAAAGGCACTGCCATCAAGGACTCGAGAAAAAAAAATCAGTACGCCATTGAGAAAATGGGGTCATCGTTTCTCACATACTTTGAAAAGTTTCATTCATAATTTGCAACAGCATTGGAAATAGAAAAATAATGTCTATTTATTTGATTGTCAAGAACTAGTTAATGAAGAATCTAATCACTTTCAAATTGAAGTGGACATGGTATTACAAAATAAAGAGCTATTCAGCAAGAAATCCAACAGGGAATTCAGCAGACACTTCCTCACTTGAAGAGTGGTGAGAATGCAAACCTCCCTACCACAAGGGATGGTTGAGGCGAGTCGTACAGGCGTATTTAAGAACAGGCTAGGCAAAGGATACGAGGGAGATGGGAACACAGGGCTTTGGCAACACTTCAGAGGAAAGATGGGAGCATGTATGAGTGGATCATAAAAGAATAGCATGGACTGGTTGAACCGAAAGGCCTGTTTCTGTGCCATCAGTCTTTTTCAAAGTGTAATCCTGTGTGGTGGCCAACTAATAGGAAAAACTGTGGAGGGGAAGGGGGTGGGGCAGCGCAGTTGAAAGTTGGAGGGCAGGTAATGAAATCTTCACCATAACATTCAACTCATACAGACAGCCTGAGCTGGAGGACAGGGTAGGATCAGCTGTGCTGCTTTTAAATGGTTGGAACAGAGTCAGCCAACATTTTCAGGATCTGGATTAGTGGTGCTGGAAGAGCACAGCAGTTCAGGCAGCATCCAAGGAGCAGCAAAATCGACGTTCGGGCAAAAGCCCTTCATGAGGAAGAGGCAGAGAGCCTGAAGCGTGGAGAGATCAACCAACATTTCCAACCAAGTTCTCAAATGCTTCTTCAGTTCACATAACTTATGCCAGCATAGGTTAAAGGAAGAGAAAGGGGAGAAAATAAAGCAAAAACTGGAAAACTAAAGCACCTACTCAATCACCTGAGCTTTTTTTGAATACTTTGCTCTGTCTCCAGGGCTTCTGAAGTTTAAAAATTGTATGCTCCATCTGAAAGACTCTTCCAATTAACTACTGGTCTTGTTTCCTCTTCTCTTGAAGAACCCAATTCACGGTATATTGTAACAGCACGCGGATAAGAAGTGTCCATCTGATGACAGGATGACTTCAACAGGTAAGGCTCCCATTATGGACAATCAAAGTATATATCCTTTAGAGACTGTTGGGAGGCCATTAGAATTGTGCTCACCTATTGATTGCACATAAGACTGTCCAGTGGGGAACACTGACAGCATAGGATAGGAACTCTGGCGGATTTGGTTTCCCTCAGGCACAATGAAAGGCCATTGAGGGACAAGTGCTTACCTTGCTGACTCAGGATAACCAGTTGGCTCAGTGACATTACATTTTTAGAGAGAACACCGAACCAAAGGTTCTCGCAATATCCCAGATGCCTTTTCAAAATCAGAATGCAAAGTCAGTGAAATGTGCAGACAGCTCTTGATTTTAAAGTCAGCATAAATAAATAATGAGGTTAATTTCCATTAAACCATGCTGCAATTAAGTAGTGGCATAGCCATGGATGCAGGCTGTAGCACGCTGCAATCACTTGAAGTCAGTGGCTTTAGTTTTTCCAAAGGCCTCCTCGATACTGAGTGGCATCTCTTTGTTCAAAGTTATCAGTCCTCCATCACAGCAATGACGGGTTCTTCCAGTATTGACACCGCTTCAGGAAGTGTGCCCTTTACAGTGGTGGTATGACCTGCTTTCACAATCTCTTTGCCCTGTTTAACCAGAGGAATGGTCTGGTTACGAACCAGCAGTCTACTTTTGTATTATACCGCTGACTCAGACAAATTAATTTGGAAAGTATTTCCGGTACATAATTCGGCTAAAAATGAACTTAACACTTTGAAAATGACAACCTGGAAAATACCTTATGGCTGCCTTATTCGAAAATGCTTAATATGCAAATGTTGAATTCCCCTCTCAGCTTTAAGAGGCCTTAGCTGATGGCATGATTGCATTGATGTGATTTAGCACAATTGTATTGGTGTGATTTAGTATGATTGCATTAGTGATTTGGTACGACTGTACTGGTGTGATTTAATTTTAATTTTCACCCTTATGGTGTTAAAGCAGCAAATTAAGTAGATACTGCAGAAGGCTGAGCTTCAGCAAAATCAACTGTCTTCAAAGTGAAAAAGATGGACAACTAAACATGCAGGGGAAAGGAATGACAAATGCACATTCAGAGCAGAGAAACGGGTGAACTCTTAAGCTTGCGGGAGTTTCGAACAGTGTGCTAAATAAAAGTGCTCTAAAAGAGCTCAGTATTAATAATGTTTGAAGTATCTTAATTGGAACTGTGCAGTCTGAGAAAAGTTAGAACCTTAAAGAGATAACGGAGCCAATGAAGGCTATGCAATATTTGAATAATTTCTTAATGTATTGAACTGAAAGGATAATACAAACCTACTTAACTTCAGAATTTTAAATCAATCTAGCACTGGTATTGGACACATTAAAGGGGCTTAAGACTAAACGGTCTCCTGGGTCTATTGGGAGACACACAAGTTCCAAAAGAAACTCAAGAGGGCATTTGCAGGCTGCTATCGTGAGGGAATGAATCATTTGAGTGTTGATGAGACTCCACAGGACTCAAAGCAAGCAGACATTGAACAAACATGACCTACCTAATGATGGGGCCCATTTGCCGGCCATCAGTAACAGGCACTGGAATTTAAGTGATTCAAAAGGGACCAGCTAGAGGAGTATATGTTTACCAATAACTTAAGAAGCAGGTTCCAAAGGTATTGACCTGCCTGACAAAAACTGATTGCTTTCAGCATTCTGCAGATATTAAACTAGGCAGTGGAACTCCCTTTATTATACTTTATTAGAATCGCTGAATAAAGTTCCATAAGACTTCAAAACTCTCCCTCCCCTTCTCTAATTTCCTGCAACTTCTCCCTTCGTTTCCCGGTTATTACCTCAAAGATCCCATCAAAACCTACGGAAAGGGGTCGAATTTCATTGCAGGACTGACAGGAGCTAACACACCAGCACTGGTCTCCCAGAATATGAAGTAAAACAGGAAGAAACAGTAAATTTTACAGGGAATAAGGAGTTAAATGAATTAATAAATAATAAGCTAAACATTCACAGTTGTAAAGTAGCGTACTTCTTTATCAAGTGGTGGGTGAATGAAATTGGGAGAAGTTGAAGAAAGATCTAAGTATTGTAGATACTGGATTTCAGAATTACAAGTTTGGAAGAGTCAGGTTGGAGGAGAAATGTTAATGCTGTTTCTGCCTCCACAGATGTTCCCAGATCTGCTGAGTTTCTTCAGCAATTTTTGCTTTTTCAAAATGGGAGGAATTTAACATGGTTGCACTCATTTCTGAGCATCGAAACAACACTGAGATGAAGAATTTTGTCTCAAGAACATCTGCTTGCCTAATACGGCCCTGATTGATGAACCAGCAGTCAGCAATTCCTGATGAAGAGCTTACGCTCAAAACGTTGACTCTCCTGAAGCTCGGATGCTGCCTCACCGGCTGTGCTTTCCCAGCACCACACTCTTTGACAGCAGTCAGCAATTGTTGAGTGTGCGGAGAACGAGGCTGGAACAGTCGGTAGGGGCAAACATTTGCACTAGCATCCAGTCCCTTGGTCAAATGGGTGACAAGAAACAATCAGAAGTGAGTTTTCCCTAAATTGTCTAACAGAGGCCAAAGAGTGTGTTTTCCATCCAATTAAAGAAGGTGGACCAGCTCTCGAACATAGAAAGAGTATATGTCTGCAGCTAATGTAAAGGAGAGTGCGTCTACATCTCTGGGGATGCTTTTGTAATTTTTGTATACTATATGTGGTTTCACCAGTCAGGTCAGGCCGAGGGAGGCAGGTAACAGAGTTTCCAGTGCCTGGTGGGGTGAGGTGGGGTGAGAACTCTGGCCTAGACATCTTGCGTGTTAAGTCCAGGCCTTACTGCCTGTGGTAGATCCCCCTCGAATCCGCACTCTGAAAATTGACAGTTTTCACAAACTAATGGGCTATTTGCCACAGATGCTGATTGCTGGGGCTGTCAGCATCCAAACCTGTTCTTAAAAATCAGAGGCTGCTCAGAAAACAACGACAAACCCTTTTAACAAAAAAGAACTAAAGACCTTATTTTTGGAAAGACTCAGCAAGTCTCACAGCATCGGTGGAGAGACAGCAGAGAAAACACGTCGGGTCCAATGACCCTTCTTTAGAATGAAACTTTTGAATTGTTTTTGTGAAGCCAGGGAGGAGGGGGATGAGGAGGAGGAGGAAGAGTGCTCCATGAAAACAATGTGTCATAGACAGAGGTCTACAGCATAGAAAAAGGACTTTCAACCCATCAAGTCTGCAACAGTCAAAAACAAATACTTAACTATTGCGTGGGTCATTGATGTCCTGGACTCAGTCCACCTTGCTTCACCCCACCACACCCAGATGTCAATGACAAAGATGTTGTTCAGCCCTCCTCGGCTCGTCCCATTGGGACACCTGACTGGCATCCACAGCCAGTTAGATTCATCTAGCTTAGGCCTGGGCGTATCTTCAGCTTTTGACCAATGGCTTTGGGCGCACAGTCACAACTCCAGGGAGAGCTGGACTATTTAACAGGGACCAGGTCAGACCCAGTATGAGCTGACACAAGTTGGGACAATTCCCTGAAAATACCAAATGAAGAGTTGCTGAAAGTAGTTGTGGCGTGCTTGAATTTTAAACATGAGACAGCTAGTGATTCTGAATCATGTTAAATAAAAGCATGACTATCTTTTTTTATGAAAGATGAGCTGGCACTTGGGGTATTGGGTTCAATTGTAGTCAATTCACTTCAAATACGTATGCTAACACTGGAGATTGTGTGAAGCAGAGCAACAATTAGATTGCCAAATAAAAAGGATGAACTCTGAAGAAAGATTAGAGCTATTTAAACTGCATAATCCAGTAAAGAGGTCACTTCAGTGCTGAATAAGAAGCAGCAAGAACATTAGTTCAAAGTTAGACAAGAAGACAAAGTTAAATGAGTGAAAAGTAATTTTAAACTCATATTTGAAGAAACATTTGTTCAAAAGACAGTAAGTGTCCAAAACAATCTGTCAGAGAGGATTGTGGAGATCAGAACATTAAAAATGTTGAAATATAGTTTGAAGCTATAATGGGAGATTTGGAGAACCAGAGGGATGAGTTTCAATGGACCAAATAGCTTTTTTTTCCCTTAACCTTAATTTTTCTTATGTATGTGGTATTTTGTGATCTCAAAGAAAAATCCCCAAATGGCAACTTCTGATCTTTTTGTAAGTCAAGAAAGGAGAAGCCAAGCACATATTCAGTTTTATTTCACAACAGCTTCACAGAGCTCACTTCATCACAAGTGCAATACACCTGGGTATCACAAATTGTCTTGGTCATTGTTAACAACTTTATTGTGAAGCATTTAAGATTCAGATTATGTTAGAGATCTAAAAATGATGGATTTCACTCTCAAAGAATTTGCAAATTTCTATCCCCATGTTTCTGCTACATCTCTTATTCACAGTAGGAATCTTTCTACTGTGACCCACTTTCAGTGGATTCACAAGGGACATGTCATAAAAGCAGGTCCCTCAAGTATGGATGTATGTGTTCACTTCCAAAACTTTCCTAAACCCATCTTTGTTTTTTCTTATTTTCAGAATAATTGCCTACTTTGAAGCACACATCTGAAAATAAAGTGAATCCCAAATACAGAGGAACCTTGATTATCTGAATATCAATTTTGCGAATTTCGGATTATTGGAAGATGATCTCAAGGTCCCGATAGAAACATTACATCAAAGAGGTGTTTCCAACGCTGATTGCGTCTTTTGTTTACAATGATTAAAAATGAACTCAGCTTACTAAAATCCTGCTGAGAACAGTCCTGAGCATTGATGGGAGCCCAGTCACTGTCTCAAAATGACTGACCACCCGCTCTCTCTGTCTCTCTCTCTCGCCCCACACTTTCCCTGGAGTTCTACACAGGGATGTACCCTAACCCCCCCCACTTCCCCAGATAATCTCTCCAACGTTGTCCTGAGGGCAAAGGTGGAACTTGTCAAAAGGTTGCAGTAAAGACTCATCCCAAAAGCAGCATCAGTATTGCTGTTGGCATCCAGTCTAGCTGTCCAGAGGGGGGGCAATGGTGGTGCTGAAGGCAGGGTGGGGTGGCCAGGGCAGATGAAGGGGGAGGGGGGAAATGGGGGCAGATTTGGACAGGGTTGGAGGTGAGGGGGTGGACTGGGGTGGGGGCATGGTGAGGGCAGACTCGGGGGGGAGGGGGGGGTGCGCCCTCACGCACAATGTGCTGCTGCCCAATGTTCTGAACGGGATCCGACATAGCAAGTGCTCGCTGTGTCAATCCCATTGAACTGATGGTGGGATCGTGGTGGGGGAGGCTTCAGCAATGTTGCAGGTCACGTACAAACAAGTGTGCCTGCTTAGAAATAAACCCTGAGATAGAAGAAGCAAGGCAGGCAGAGCGAGGAAAAAGGAAACTTCAGAAAACGCCGAGCCCCAGAGGGACATTGACTCAATTAACCGAATAATGAATTATCTGAACGATTTCGTTTGAACAATTGAGGTTCCTCTGTGTTTCATCAACAGGGACTCAACTGATTGAGACCTGGCTGTATAGTATAGGAACATAGGTCTGGTACAGTGACAAAGAACAGTCTACCTGAATGCCTCAAGTTACAGATACTGCAGCAGAGGAGAGGAAGGGGACAGTGAGCGAAAGACGAGAAGGCTCATGGAGGGGTTGTCATTGTGAGCAAAAGGATCGAGCACTCAAAAAAACCAACAAGATTCAAATCCAAGACAGATATCACCTAAAACGGCCTCACGATTCAACTAGTCACATCAAGGACCATGATGGCAACTGATGTCCTCACCAGATTTGACATTTTACACTGGAGATTACTGTACTGCACTGATCACATTTGATGAATGTGAGCAGGTCAAGCAGCATCAGAAGAGCAGGAGAGTTGAGGTTTCAGCAGAACCCTTGATCAAAACTGTGGTGTGCTTTTTCCAGCTCCACATTTTATTGACTGACTTTCCAGCAGTTGCAGTCCTCACTATCTCCAATGCACTGATCAAGTGTATAAGTCATATATCTTGGTGGATTGCTTAGAGAGTTGCATATTAAATAGTTTCTCTGGGATTAACAGCAATAACAGAATAAGGCAAATAGAAGTGGACTATTGCTGAACAAGGTTTCTTAACATCTTGGGATCAAAATACCACAAGCAGACACATTTCCACTGACATATCACATCTCTTGGATTCAAAATACAGTCTTGCTTTGAAACCATCTAGATTGTATGTATTGTCAAGGGCAGGATCATTACTGTTTTAAAAGGTCTATGAATCAGTGAGCAACTACTGGTAAACAAGTTTCTCCATTATGCTCTCTGCACAACTTACACTCTCCCAATTCTCCCACAGCAAGTTGCTATAATCTCATCATGCAGTTATCAGTTCGTGAGAGAAAATCAGGCATACTGGACAAACTGCAAGATTCATCACAGGATTTATAAGCCTTGCTTTAGCAAGACTGTCCAAATCAATAGAAGCAATGTTTGAGCCAGAGACCAGCTCATTCAAAATGCACAGTTACGCTGGGTTAGCTGGTTTGAATCATTTGACACAAACTCATGTTTCACTTGAACCAACCTAATGGGAAACGAGAGAAATCTAAGCACCGCTCAAATATAAATGTATCCAAACATTTAAAAGGTCAGTGGTTACATGTGATGGCAAACCAAATTGAAACTATTATAATAATTCAAAAGTGATTTAAGAATTTTTCCACTGGGACAGTGAAAAGAATTCCAGTTAAAGGAACCTCAGGATAAGACACAAAATGAAGTTTGTAGAAAAGAGGCAGACAGGAGTATCTTCATTTATAATCAGAAAGAAACTGAATAATCAGGTTCTGTTAGTTTTCTGCTCACACTCAAAACGAAAGGGGGAGTGTAGCTGCATAACATACCCCTCGCTGACGGCTATTGCATAACATTGGTATCAGGAAGATTGCCTTGAATACCACAGGAACACATTTTGCCAGTCAAGAGATGATTCAATATTCTGCATTATGCACAGGCCTGCAAGAGAGTTGATATTTGACCAGTGTTGCTAGGAATGTGGAGCTGATTAGTTCTAAATTTAAATGGCTTCCAATTAAGATGCAATAAATCACAGGACAATAATGGCACTTGGCTGACTTGCAAGGCTTTTAATTTCCAAAAGATGTGCCACTGTCTTCAGCTTCCTGAAGCTGATTGGTTTGTACTTCACAGCCGCAGGCCACTGACCTTATTAGTGAGTTATTTTTCTCTTGCTTCCTCTGGGTTCCTCCTGACTCCCCCCAACCACCTTCTCTCTCTCTCTCTCTCTCTCTCTCCCTCCCATTTGTTTTTTTTTCTTCCCACCTCTCTCCCCTCATCCACAACCCAATGCTATGTACCTTTGAAGAATTATTTATTTATGTATTGGATTTGGGCATCACTGGTTTGACAGCATTTTTTGCCTGTCCCTAGTTACCCCTGAGAAGATGGCAAACTCCCTCTTTGAACCACTGCAATTCACCTGCTGTAGAAAGACCCAAATTGCCATTCGGGAGGCAGTTCCATCACCTTGGCCCAGTGACAGTGAAGGAGTAGTGGTGACTTTCCAAGTCAGCATGGTGAGTAATTGGAGGGAAACTGGAGGTGATAGCATTTCCACGTATCTGCTACCCTTGTCCTTCTACATGAAATTGGTCATGGTTTGGAAAGTGCTGGCTAAGAATCCTTGGAGAACTTCTGCAGCGCATCGTGTAGGTAGTACACACTGCTGCTACTTAAGAAATGCAATGATTGAACCTTTGGAGTTTTGGTTCCCATCAAACCAGCTGCTTTGTTCTGGATGGTATCAAGCTTCTTGAGTGTTATTGGAGCTGCACTGATCCAGTCAACTGGAGAGTATTCCATCACAGTTCTGACCAGTGCTTGGTAGATGGTGGTCAGGCTTTGGGGATTCAGGCTACTTGGAGCATTCCTAGTCTCTAACCTGCCCTTGCAGATGGTGTATTTACACGATCAGTTCAGCGAGTTAACACCCGATCCCCATTGACTCCAAGTCGTTTTTGTTCCCACACTCAGTCAAATGCAGACTTGATGTCAAGGGCAGTCACTTTCACCTCACCTTTGGAATACAGCTCTTTTGTCCATGTTTGAAGCAAGACTGTACTGAGATCAGGAGCTGATTTCCCTGGTGGAACCCAAACTGTCAGATTATTGCTGAGCAGATGCTGCGTCATTGCACAGTTGATAACACCTTCCATCAGTTTACTGATGATCAAGAACAGTATTTAGGGCAGTATCTAGTTGGGCCGGATTTTGTGCACAGGACATACCTTGGAAATTTTCCACATTGCCACTGTTGTAACTAGACTGGAGCAGCTTGGCTAGGGGAACAGCAAGTTCTGGTGCATAAATCTTCAATACTATTGCCAGAATGTTGTTCCGGCCCATAGCCTTTGCAGTATCCAGTGCCTTTAGTGGAGCGAATCAAATTGACTGAAGACTGGCATCTGTGATGCTGGGAACCACTAGAGGAAGCCAAGATAGGAGATACTTGAGGGAAAATATTCTCTCTGCTTGAGGACACTCACTCTGTTGCAGAAATGTAACTGCACAGATACATTATTGAATGTGCTGTTCTTACATCAACAAAGTACATAGAGGGTCCTATCACATGCATGTCACAGTCTATGTTGACATTAACTGTATCTGAAAGAATCAACAGGAACACAAATTCTATGCACCCTCACCAATTGCTTCAAGAAGTCATGTGTCAGCAAAATACACAGGCCTTTTGGAGACTGCTTTTCATTTTTTTTTGGAAATAAAATCGCAATGTTTCTGACTCTATCACAGAGAAATCAATTGACTGAGTAAACAGAAGGGTTACTTTCCCTTGTTCCATTGATTACAGTAATGATTCAAAGAGGTTTAATGCCACAACTTTGAATGTCTGGTGTATCAGATTCCAACATTTTCACCTTTTGAGTCCATCATGGTCATTACTAGAAAGTGGATTAAATTTCAAACAGCTTCACTATTGACAAAAAATTATCTAGATTTAAATATCCTGCTGCCATTCAATGACCAAACCAACAATAGGATTTCAAGAATTCATGGTTTTATAGTTACAGGTATTTTGATGGGGATTGACTGTACAGTTTAGTAACAATGATTGGTATGTATCTCATTTCCCTTTGGTAGCTACATGCAAATATATTCATTATTAGCATGAGTTGGCCATTGAATCCATCAAGCCTGCTCTACTCCAAGCTCGTGACTGATGTGACTGCAGCCTTTCTGATGCCCCATTACCTGATAATCAGCAACTCCCTTGTTAGCTGAGAAGCAACAATCTACTACATCTACCTCACATGTACTGACTCCAGAGGTGGGCCAGAATGGAACACATTCCATGTGGACTTAGTGAAATTGTGAAGTTTCCCTCTCCATGCATTGCTATCATGAACAGACAGTCATAGAGTTGAATCGCACGGAAACAGATCTTCCAGTCAAACTCGTCCATGCCAACCAGATGATATCCTAAATTAATCTAGCTTTATTTGCCAGGATGTGGCCCATATTCCTCTAAACCTTTCCTATTCATATACCCATCCAGGTGCCTTTTAAAATATTGTAATTGTACCAGTCTCCACCATTTCCTCTGGTAGTTCATTCCATACACGCACCACCCTCTTTGTGAAAAAGTTGCCCTTTAGGTCCCTTTTAAATCTTTCCCCTCTTACTTTAAACCAATGCTCTCCAGATCTGGACTCCCCCAAGACAGGGAAAAGACCTTGGCTATTCGCCCTATCCATGCCCCTCATGCCTCCGACAACCATTTTAAAACTTAATTATACAACCCAAACATAATCACACCACAAAGCAAGGGCCTTCCAAATGAGTTCATATCTCAGCATGTTAAATAGAGTCATAGAGATGTACACCATGGAAACAGACCCTTTGGTCCAACTCGTCCATGCCGACCAGATATTCTAAATTAAACTAGTCCCATTGCCAGCAATTGGCCCACATTCCTCTAAACCCTTCCTATTCATATACCTCTCCGGATGCCTTTTAAATAATCCAATTGCACCAACCTCCACCATTTCCTCTGGCAGCTTATTCCATACATGCACCACTCACTGCGTGAAAAAGTTGGCGCTTAGGTCCCTGCTAAATCTTTCCCCTCTCACCTTAAACCTATGCCCTCTAGCTTTGGACACCCCCACCCCAGGGAAAAGACCTTGGCTATTTACACTACCCATGCCCCTCATGATTTTATAAACCGCTAAAAGGTCACCCCTCAGCCTTCAACGCTCCAGGGAAAGCAACACCAGCCTATTCAGCTTCTCCCTATGACTCAAACCCTCCAAGCCTGGCAAATCTTTTCTGAATCCTTACAAGTTTCACAACATTCTTCCTACAGCAGGGAGACCAAAACTAAATGCAGTATTCCAAAAGTGGCCTCACTAATTTCTTGTACAGCTATACCGTGACCTCCCAACTCCATTACTCAATGCACTGACCAATGAAGGCAAATGTACCAAATGCCTTCTTCACTATCCTGTCTACCTGCAACTCCACTTTCAATGAATAATGAACCTACACTCCTAGGTCTTTTTGTTTGGCAATACTCCCCAGGACCTTACCATTAATTGTATAAGTCCTGCTCTGATTCCCTTGTAAATCTCTTCCTTAACACATGATGAAAAGGATGATGGATGGATTGACTCCATTTTGATCACTTCACAATTCTAACAAAAGCAAAACAAAATACATCAGACACTGACTGTTCTATTCTTTAATTCACGGTGGAAATGTCAAACATGCTTCTGAAGGATTGTGTACAAGGGAATTAAACACTACACAGTTTTTTCCATCTACTTCTCTCCAGTCTCTATATCTCCTTGGTGATACTACATGACGTCCAAATGAAGCACTGCCTTTGACCCCCACTGTCTCTTCACCATGAGGGTGGTGTCTTTCTGCTGACTGTGGGCAAAAAAGCACAAAGAGTCAATGCAATTCAGCTCCGTTTTTGCTGCCAACATCACAGCCCATGCAGCACAACACCAATGGTATGCCATGCTCCCTCTTGTGGTCCCTCCTACCATGTGGACTTGTACAGATGTGCTGAAAAATGAGCCACAATCCAGCATCCCAACCTTTTGTTTGAGGGCGCAAACATGTTGCGGCAACAGTGCACAACAGGAGCATTTCTGCAGACTGTAAGATAAGTTGACACACTATCCCCATGGGGAGATGGTGAGGCAGTGGTCATATCATAGATTCAGATGTTTGCAGCACTGAATGACATCATTTAGCACATCCTGTCTACGTTGGTTCACAAAATTCTGACAACACAATTATGGCTTGGAGCCCTGGAGGCTAAGGAAATGCAAGCTGACTACTTAATACTACTGTCGCATGGTCAAAATCCTGGAATCCCTTAATGGCATTGTAGGTCTATCTACAAGCACAAGGACTGCAGTGCCCAGTGTTCAAGAGATGGGCAACAAATGTTGGTCCGGCCAGCAATGCTCACATCCCATGAGTGAATAAAAAAAGTATGTGTGTGCATGGAAGCCCTTTGGGTTTTGCTTTATTCCACCTGCCAATGTTTCCTCATGCATTCTGTTTACAAAGGACATCTGCTGCCCTTACTTGTCCTGGCCTCCATGTGACCCCAAAACGTCAGCAATGTGTGCTGACTAGCTACCTGGCCGAGCAAACCTGGCCGAACATTCCAAGGGAACTTAGAAATGGGCATCAAGTCAACATCCAGTGGAGAATTAAAACAAAGTCAAACAATGCAATATATCTTTCATCTCCCGGTGCCTGCGGTGTAAGATTCTTTGTGAACATTTCTCCCCCCACTGTTCAATTGCTGTGTTGAACACCTGGAAAGTTTGCCAAGCTGTGTTGGTTTTGTTATTGATTTTCTGAGCAAATTGAGGAACAATGGCTAAAATGTGACTAATTGAATAATAATCGATTTGGTCTCATAACCAATAAATCAGCGAAATAAATAACCTTCACACCCTTAATGGATTACACTGTGCTCCGAAGAGCACAGCAGCATATACTGCTGACGGTAAGTCACTCACATTGGTTTCAGCTTTCACGTAAGTGCCTGCTAATACGTTTTATCGGGAAAAAATATTCTCAAATGATATTTCAGAAGATGTCATACTTGCAAGAGGAAATTTTGAAACAAAAAAGCCCATTAAATACATTTCTGCTTTCCGAGTCAGGTCTGGCAGAAGACCAAACTACAGGTGTACACTGTTTTAAAGAAAGATACATTGCTGACTACAGTGGGTCAGATTTTCCTGTACTGATCTAGCACCTCACAGAGTGATCTAGAGTGCTAAGTCACTTCACAGATAGCCCCACCAAAAGACACATTTCTCTAAAGTTATTAGCACAAATGGATTACTGATATTGTAAGATAAACACTATACCAACATGCCCACACAAATAACACTGAGATGAGTGATGAGTTGAAACTATTTTTGACTATGTTAGGTGAAGGAGGAATGTTGCCCAAGGTAGTCAGGAAGCTATCTTCTTATCATCGTCATTTTAGCATGGAAACAAGCCTTTTACCCAACTCATCTATGCTGATCAGATTTCCTCAACTGAGCTAGTTCCATTTGCCCACCATTGGCCCATATCCCTCTCAAACTTTCCTATCCATGTACCTAACTAAATGTCTTTTAAATTTTGTAACTGTACTTAACTCTGGCAGCTCGTTCCACATAAGCACCACCCTCCAGGTGAAAACGTTGCCCCTGAGGTCCCTTTTAAATTTTTCTCCTCTTACCTTTAACCTAAGGCCGCTAGTTTTAGTCTCCCCTACCCTGGGGAAAAGACCTTGGTTATTCACCTTATCTATGCGCCCCCCCCCCCCCCCCCACCATGATTTGATCTTGACTGTTGCACCCTGAACAGCACATTTGAGCAGGACATAGGGTCTGTTTACCATCTCATTTGAAGGAGGCCACATTATATGAGCAATTCAGTGACCCTGTGCTCCCAGCAGTTGAGCCACATTAACAGGGAACACAGAGGTGTTATTGTAAGATTGTATTGTTCAATTATTTAACAGTATTCAATGCCAACGTAGTTCTCTGCAGGATCGTGAGTGTATGAAATCACACACTCAGCGACAGATCTGCAAAGATTTCTCATTTAGTGGCGTTCAACTAAACGGTGCAGCACTCTGTTTCCTGCTGAAGTTACAAATTGGTTTGTTTTAATACAGCCGTGCCTAAAAGTATTAATTTTGAAATTCTTGCAATTTCTCACTGAGATTTAAATGGAAAACAATGTAAATGGGACACTGTGTTGTGTCAAAGTACAGCACGATGTAGGATAGAACTCAGATTCGCTCTCCCTGTGTTCCATTTCAAATAAGTCACTGTATAATCACTGCACAGATGATGAGCTGTTCCACATGAGGTAGGATGGAAATTCACCAACTGTTTTTTGACAAGTTATACCCAGATTGTGTGAAGTTTGACAATAACCACATTGTTTAAAAAATGGAAAATTAGCGGAAACCTACGACTAAAATTGGCTCTAAAAGACATCAGAGTGCACATATGTCAACCCAATTAGGGTTTTGATTTGTGTGGGTGTGAAATGTACCATGCCAGTCACAGATCTACAGCACAGAAAAAGGTCCTTTGGCCCAACAAGTCTGCATGGGTCAAAATTCTCATTTTCCAGCACTTCCAGCCGTATATGCCTCATCACTGTGAATGCACGTCTAAATACGTCTTAAACATAATGAGGGTTTCTGCCTCTACTACCCTTAAAGGCAGTGAACTCCAAATTCGCACCGTGTACTTTTCATTTTAGGTGTTCGATTTAATTACGTGTTTACAACCCATGAGCAGGTAAATGTATAATTCCACTATTTCAATTCATTACAGTGAAACCGATGAAAGTCAAACTGTAACAACTTAAGCATTTGCTACTGGTAAGTATTTTGCCAAACCTAAAGTGGGAGTTTGTTATTCTCTTGCATTATGTTACCCTTTTGGAATAAAACCTCAGATCATTTTCATGCATGTTCAAAGTATTTGTTTATAAACTTGTAGCACTAATCCTCAACGCAATCTGTGAACTGTCCTTTTGTACAATAAAACTGTACTAAAGATCCCATGAGAAAAAGAATACTGTGGTAGTCAAGAATCAGGGTGCCCTTATACATTTTCCATTTGGTTCAGAATGGCCTCAGCATCAGTCCTCAATTTATCCTGGCACCTAATGAGGTAAATTAGCTTAATGTCACACTGAAAACCCCATTACCCACATAGGCTGTGCAAGATATTGCTCTAATGCTTAATTCAGTTCCCTTTTATCTTTCCTTTTCTTGAATGTAAATTACAAGCCTGCTGATTGTGTGCTTTGTCCTTGTCATCATTCCAAAGTTCTGAGGCCATCTACATTAGATGGACCTCAAACACGCGGCACTTCTGCTGGGGAAGGCAGGAGGAGCAGTGGCCATTGTACATTTCCACTCTGGTTAGTCCTGTGTGAGGAGGCAACAGCTCATCATAAAGCAAAACCTTGAAGAACACAGGCACATTGCTCAGCAGTCTACCTCGATGTCTTGACAAACTCCAACAAAAAAAGGCATTTAACACACAAACTGAAACTTTGACAATGGGAAAACAAAATGATTCAAACTGACAAAGGAGGAGAAAGTGAGGACTGCAGATGCTGGAGACCAGAGTTGAAAAATGTGGTGCTGGAAAAACACAGCAGGCCAGGCAGCATCCGAGGAGCAGGAGAATCGACCTTTCGGGCATAAGCCTTTCTTCAGGGGTGTGTTTTTCCAGCACCACATTTTTCAACTCAAACTGACAAAACACGGGTTAAAATAATATAATATTAAGATTTTATAAAATATAATTGGACTGATTTACTAATTATTGAACAAAGCAATGGTGCTACATGGCAGTCATTTGGTTCCTGAAACTAAATAATGCATTGGTATTTATCTAAGCATGCTTCACAGAGACTCCTCTCCAGATTATTAAACAAATGAAGATAAAAACATTGAGTTTAGAAGTTCCAATCACATAACAGGGACTACACTTCAATGGATGCAAAGTGCTTTAGCTTGACCAAAGAAACGTGATAAGGTGCACTTATAAATGCAAGTGTGTTCTTTAAAACTCTCTTTAGTTATTGATAACTTAGAGAATTGACAGCAGCCAGTAGCATAGTGACAATATTACTGCACAGAAAGTCACCCCAGTTAATGCTCGAGGGATTGGAGTACAATTCCCACATGAGAGCTGATGGAATTTAAATTAAACTAATAAATGAAAGAAATTTCAGTAATGGTGACCATGACAGTTATTGATTGTTGTAAAAACCCATCTGGGAACGGTTCTCTGGTTTGCTCGTGATGTGGCACCAGATCCAACAAGACGGACTCTGCCTGCTGGAATGGCCAAGCAAACCACTCTGTTCGAGAGCAATGAGAAATGGGGAACAAAAACCAGCCTTGCTGAAACACCTACATTCCAAAAAAGAAACTAAATAAATAAATAGAGGAAGGTACATTGTAACAGGGATTAAGAATCTCACCAAAGTCGCTGCCACACGTGGCCCTCAGAGGTCAGCAGGGAATAAGCAAAATTAACTGGAGGGAAGACTGCCTTGCAGCTCTTCAAAAATCAACTTCTACACTGAGAAACACAGTGAGACTGAAAGTGTGTCATGCATGCAACATGGTTTAAAGGGATCATGTTTCTAAAGTCCATTTCTGCCTCTGATTTAATTGTGTCAGCTTCACAGGCTAAAGACTGTACTCTGTCAATTCGCATGAGTAGCACGAGCTAAACCAGCCATCACCTCCTGAAAAAGTAAAGCTGATAATGAAAGTTTGGCTCTTGAACATTTCAAGTGATGGGGCTGTGACTATTTCCTTTGGCAGTTTGATTCACTGTGGGATTGTCCTTAGGAAGAAAGACTGCTGACATACTGCTTTGCAAACAAATGGTCTTTGCGGTTTGTAGGCCTCTGTGGATAGCTCCCTCCTGATTTGTCAATTTGAAACCAGGTACATAGTTCTGTCAATTCCCACTAATCCAGTCCAGATTTTACAGAAATTGGCCGGGATACTTTTCCTTCTTTCGCTGTAGTGAATCCTTTTCCAAATCTGATTAAGGATGTGACACTGATGGATTTTCCACCCTGACACATGCAGCACATTTTTGGATCACTTCAATCTTATTTCAATCTATCCCTGTACAAGGGTCCACACACAACTTGCATACTCCAGCAGTGAATGAATAAATACGGACAAATTTACTGGAGAAACTCAGCAGGTTTGGCAGCATCTGTGAGTAAAAAGCAATTTTGAGGCCATTGACTCTTCGTCAGAGCTGTCAGTAGCAAGGAAAAAATGGTACTAATGTTGAAGGGAAGTTGAGGGGTCAGGGGAGGAGTGAGCGAATAAGGTGGAGATGGAGCCCATAGAGAGATATGAACAGGGTTGGGTAAACATAATGGGTAGAGCAGGCCAAGTCAGAGGAAAAGTGACTAAGGAAATGCTAAAAGTGAGTAAAATGGGTTAGCTGCGCTGCCTTCAACCCACAATGTGACAAAAAAACCAAAAGAACTGCTGGAAATTAGAAACAAAAACAGAAATTGCCGATGCTGGAATCTGTACTGAAAACAAAAATTGCTGGAAATCACAATGAGGTCAGGCAGTATCTGTGGAGAGAGAGAGCAAGCTAATGTTTCAAGTCTAGATGACTTTTCATCAACTTGGAGGGGTCATCGAGACTCAAAACGTCAGCTTGCTCTCTCTCCACAGATGCTGCCCGACCCCCTGGATTTCTAGCATTTTTTGTTCTTACTCTCAAGTCATTGAACTTCACATGGAGTCCGAGAGGCTGGATGAATACATATTCGGTAAGCTATAACCCTGATATTTTTGTGCCCATACCCCAAGGATTACTCCTCAGAAACACTAGAATCATTTGTACATTGGATGTCAGCTGCTGAATGTGGAATCCCATTGTTTTTAAGTTGAACTCATGTACGATTACGTAGTTATCTACCTGTTGTGGAATTTGATTATAAAACTTCAAGCTGTTTCAGATCTGTTTTGTTGGCAATGAATGCAACAGTGTTTTGCACATCTCCGTAATTCTTCTCCACATTATGTTAGTAGAGAAGGATGACATGGGTTTGTGAGAATTACCCAAAGCGTCACTTCCACTTCTTGTTTTTGCTTTTTAAGAACTTATTGTTTGGTAACTATTATTACTTTAGTCACCACGAGCTGACAGTTAAGTAAAATGAGTTGACAGAGAGAATTAATGCGAAAGGAAATGGTCCTGTTAAAACGCAATAACGCTTCACAGGAATATCAACAGAGGTCATGTAATGCTTTGTGTGCAGTGAGATTATGACATTCTGCACTTTATTTATTTGCCACCAATCTTAAGCTTCCTGTGCCAGCTTGATGTTGGAAAATACTTGGAAAGTCGAGAAAAATCACACCCTTAACTTTTCATCAATCAACTGGTTAATGTGTGTAAATGGGCTGGACAAGAGAAAATTTCAATCAGAAGGGTTCAACTTGACAAAGTAGATATCTGTAATGTGTCCAGGTGGTGTGTTCATCAACAAACCCACTATTAATTTCCATGCAGTCTGCCAAGGGAATTACTTTAAATCATTTATAGAACAATGTTTCCACCGACCTTCTGTTGACACTACTGTGGACGGTCTGGAGAATCTCTGTGGAAACTCTACCTCATTGTTACTGTGGCAAGATCAAACATGAACAGTGCACAACAAGAAATTCTCCTGTGCTCACATCCTATGTGGTAAACGATAGAACACTGAACAACATCAGCATAACATATATGTCTTCATTGTTAAAAGAGCTACTTCGGTAAGCTAATTACTTGATGACTTGAAGGCCCGTTAAATAATTTTCATGCTCATATATTTTCAGTGGGTATGTCCCCTGTAACTGCATGTGTGCGCATTGTAGATTACAGTAAAATATTGGTGACCTGAGGAAAATGAAATAACCTCTGTAAATTCTAAGGAAATTCTAAGTGGGCAAGTATGAATCATTCATCTATCAGCGCTATAGGTTTATCCAGAACTGTTCAATCCCTTGTGCACATGTTGCAGAGTTTACATGCAGTCTTTGCAGCAAAGTAGAAAGGTGGGTCATAAGATGTTACACATCACAAGGATGGAAACAACTCTAGTTTAGGCACATGGCCATACATAAGTTTCAAATCAAGAAAACTGGAACCTATCACATTTCATGCACTTTTTAAAAAATTCAATTGATGTTGCTTATTCTGAATGTGTAATGCACTCTGCAGTCAGATAGCTCTTAGATGTAGGAGAGATTTGGTAAGAATCCATCCCAGTAAGAGACTGACAAATTTGATTGCTCTTGGTGTTCAGGGCCAAATGTGCTTCTCCCTCACTACACAACTATCATTTTAAAGAGTTTTGTGTGTCTGCCTTTGAAAAGTTGGCCTGACTGCAACTGATAGTCTCTTCACAACACATTCATATTCCTAATCCTTAAGGACCAGGTCTTTTCTCCTCTGATGGATGACCTACACATAAGCAGTGCCAACTACGTGCTCTGAGTTATTCTTCAGTTCACGTTTTCCTTTGTCAATAAACAGGGGACTTCTTACCCGAGATGCTGCTATGGTGGCAGTTGGCCAAGAGCACAAGGTAATGAATTCTGCTGGTCCTTTTGTGTGAATGAAAGGAGACTACACTCAACCACCTGAGGTAAAATCTACTCGCTGTGCAGCCAATTCTGATGGGAGTAAATTGCCTCTGAGTTTGTGATTCAATTCTGAAGTTCATTTAGCTTATTTCAGTAATCACTTATGTCCCATTTGCCTTATGCAGGATTCTTAACTGAGAAAGACTCATGGTACGCCACAATGGATTAAAATAAGCGATGCTCATCTATGTAAAATCTCAGAACAAGTAAGGGACGTGATGGCCTATTGGCATTATTGCTTGATTATTAATCCAGAAACTCAGGCAATGTAGTTGGGAGTTGGGTTCAAATCCCACTGCAGGAGATGGTGGAATTTGAATTCAATAATAACGTGGAATTAAGAATCTACTGATGACCATGAAACCAGTGTTGATTGTTGGAAAAACTCATGGGGTTCATTAATGTCCTTCAGGGAAGGAAATCTGCCATTCTTACCTGGTTTAGTCTACATGTGTCTTCAGACACACAACAATGTGGTTGACTCTGAAACAGCCTAGAAGCCTCTCAGTTGATAGACAATAGGGATGGGCAATAAATACTGATCAGTCAGCAAGGCCCATGTCCCACAAGTGAATAAAAAAAAGCTTAACGTAATTGAACACATAGGTTTTGAGAAAATAATTTAAAAGGTAGGGAGAATGATGAGATAGTACATAAGGAGGCCTTTGGGCCTACCAAAGGAAGTCAGGTTGAAAAATGGATGAAGAGATTTTCAGAAACACTTCCTCGCAATACTTTGCGAAAGGCTTTTTTTTCAAATAAGTTTTGAAGCAGAGGACAAGACAACCTCAAAATGATCATATCTGTCACAAAGCATTAATGCTAAATCTGATAATATTTCCAATTAATTTGATAATTAATCAAAAATATACTACGGGTAGGCAGGAGCCATTAAAAGGAGATTGAAACGTCTCCAATGTTACCTGATGGAGAAGCAGTTGCTTTGATTAATAATAGCACCACGTATATAAAATGAATAATTTCAATTCAGTTCTTTTGACCTCTGATAATAATCCTGTCATATATTTAAATAATGTTAGTTCATGCTTTGCCAGTCTGACTTAATTCTAATCGTGCTTCATGAATACATTTTTTGCTCTGTCATTCCTGCACTCGGGATCTCGGTTGAACAATATGCATGTTGCCTTTCCAAATGAGCGTCAACGAAGAGAAATTATTTCAACAGAGATGGATATTTTGTTTTGTGTCACGGACTTACAAGAAGTCAAGAGTGAACAGAATGCTGTCAGTTCCATTTAGATTCTGATTTAATCCAATCAAAAATCTACATCCACAATCCTCCATCAAATTTTAAAAAAATACCAGGAGCAACAAATTCTTGCATAAAAGGAAAAAAAAGCCTTATTCACTTTTCACAACCAGAGAATGAAGGAAATTGCGTTGCAGTCCATGAACTACTTTTTGATGTGCTTTCAGTGAAATGATGCAGCAAATCTAACTGCGAATTTAAAATCAGCCAATGCCCACAAGCAGATATGTGATAATGGCCAATAATCTGTTTTCATGATTTTGGTTGACTGATAAATACCAGCAAAGATATTGAGATTACTCTCCTGCTCTTCAAGATAATTAAACAAATTGATCAGCAGGACTACCTGAGATTCAAGTCTTTTGACGAATTTAGAACTAAATTCTCCAGAAAGCAGTATTTCACTGAGTGCAGCATAAATTTAAACATCACAGAACATCAGGTTATAGTCCAACAGGTTTATTTGGAAGTGTAAGCTTTTAGAGTGCTGCTCCTTTGTCAGCTAGTTACCCGACGAAGGAGCAATGGTCCAAAAGCTTGTATTCCAAACAAACCTATTGGACTATAACCTGGCGTTGTGTGATTTTTAAGATTGTCCACCCCAATCCAACACCAGCACCTCCACTTCATGGCTGCAGTATAAACAACAAAGCCATGGGTTATACTTCTTCGGACTGTCATTGCCACGCCAAATTCAGACAGTGGTCATGGGTACAGAAGATTGCAAGTTTAAGCCAATATATGGATTATGTATGGTCCAATAATGGGTAGCACCACTAATCCAGCGCAGAGACTGTTTCTATTCCTTAATGAGTTGGCCTTTCATGTTGTATGGTCAATTCATTTCTCGGCATTGTTAATGGAATGTAGTGCATGATCTCACAGGAGCTGCCCACCTGCACCCCTTCAGTGGAATGCCTTGACAATCAGAACATTGGGTACCAGCAACCACTCCAGGGCCTGACAGCACCACTGGATATTGCTGTGCCAATCTCCACTGGACGCCTTTTCAAACACAAGTAGCCCTCTAGCAAGACAAGAGCATATTCTCGATTAAAATAAAATATTCTTGAAGCAGGGTCATCTGAAGTGCCAAACTGCAGCATGGGAAATCAGGTTTGAATAGCTGGCTCGGTGCATAATGATAGATCTGGCAAGGGCAAGCGAAAAGAGAGAAAAATAAAGCTAGATTTTAAATATGAAATTTTTACAATACCTTTCACCATCATTAAATATTCAATGATGCTTCAGTTCTGCAGGCTTCTGGCCCTCCCTGTGTCCCCTGACCAATGTTCCCCAAGTTCAATGAATTGGGCACATCAGCCATCAGCCTCCCAGGCCCAGTCTGATGAAAACCTCAGTACCTGAAATGGTCCATGTCGCTTTTCCTGTCTCACACTAACTGCATGTAGCAGACTACTTCCTGCAGTTTCTTTGAACAGTCCACAAGACGCAGAGTTACTGCAAACAATTTAATGCTGACGATTACTAAAAAAAAGGCAACAAATCAACACTACTAGTTTATGGCGAGAGCAAAACTGTGGCTTAAAATACATGAGTCTTACACGTAAAAGCATGCAACATGACAGGGCTGTATTGGCTCTTCGATTTCTGTATTAATTATCAAGGATATGGCTGATTTAACTTGAAAGCTCACAGCAAGATTCTAACAATTATAAGAAACAACATTCAGTGCTGGTTTCGTTATGTGCAGTTGCCCGACAAATAAGAGAGTTTTATGCCCACGCTGGAGTATAATTTCTGAACTTTTAGTCACAACACACAGAACAGTGAGTGGCAAGGCTAACAGAGAGATATCATAAATCCCAGCCGGACATTTGCAAGCTCACTTACCACCAAATAAAGAGGAGTGGACAATTTGTCTCAACTCCTCTCCAGCTCAAATGAATTTACCTTCTCCTGCAGGATTATGGGCCCAATTCCAGATTGGGAAAGACCCAACAATCCTTCATTCACAGGGACACATCGCAATGGATATAGTGCAACAAAATATCAAGGCTCTCCATAGCAACTTCTAAACGTTTGACCCCTGCCATATAGAAGGACATGGGTGAGAAATGCATGGACATGCCAGCTGCCTGCAAGCGGTGCACAATCTGAGTTGAAGTTCTTATCACTGACTTCCCTGTTACTTCATTGTCTAACTTGTGACCCAACGACATAGTGGTTCAAGGTGGCAGCCCACCACCACTTTCTCCAGGGAAATTATGGATGAACAATAAAGTCTAGCCTTGCCAATCATGGCCCCATCCAAGGAATGAATACAAAAAAAAGAGGGTATGGGGCATACTATCCTATCCTGATTCTGAATTCTTGCCCAATTTCCAAATTTCTCTTCTTTTTCACTGGCACTGTGTGGGGCCCCAAGAACATAGAACAGTACAGCAAAGGAACAGGCCCTTCAGTCCACTGTCTGTGCCAACCATGATGCCATTCTAAACTCATCTCATCTGCCTTCACATTGTCCATATCCCTCTATTCCCTGTCTGCTTATGAGTCTGTCTAAATGCCTGTTAAAATATTGTTAATATGCTTGCACCTCCCTGGCATTCGGGGCACCTACCACCCTCAGAGAGAAACTTAATCTCACATATTATCCTTTAAATTTTCCCGTCTCACCTTAAACCTATGCCCCCTAGTATTTGACATTTCCATGCTGGAAAAAAGACTCCAAGTGACAACCGTATCCATACCTTTCATAAGTTTACATATTTGTAGTAGTTCATCCCTCAGCCTCCAATGCTTTTTCGAAAACAATTGACATTTGTCCAGCCTATTCTTATAGCTAGTACAGTCCAATCAAGGCAACACTCTGGTAGATCCCTTCTGCACCCTCTCCAGCACCTCCATATCCTTCCTGTAATGTGGTGACCAGAACTGCACACAATACTCAAAATGCGGCCTAAAGTTTTACACAGCTGCAATGTCACTCGCCAATTTTTACACTCAGTCTCCCAACCAATGAAGGCAAACAGGCCTTTCTTTACCACTTTATCTACTTGTGTTAACACTTTCAGTGAGTTAAGGACTTGCACCTCAAGACTTCTCTGTATGTCATTGCTCCTAAGGGTCCTGTCATAATCATATGCTTTCCTCTTGTATTTGATCTCCCACATTGCATCACCTCACCTGGCTGGACTAAACTCCCTCCACCATTTCTACACCAAACTTTCCAACTGATCTATATCCTGCTGTTTCCTTTGATAATCTCTCTCATTATTCATAATTCCATCAATTTTTGTGTCATTTGCAAACATACTTGTCAGGCCAACTATATTTTCATCTGAAATCATTTATATATTTCACAAACAGAGGTCCCAACACTGATCCTTGCAGAACACCACTGGTCACAGATCTAGTCAGAAAAACACCCATCCACAACTTTTATGACCATGCATGGATAGGTTGGACCAAAGGGTCTATTTCCATGCTGTATGTCTCTATGGTCGCATGTATAAATTCCCTCCTTTGCCCTTTAGCTCTGGAATTACTTCCCTAAACCTCGTTGCCTCATCCTTCTCCTTCAAGCACACCCTCAAAATTACCTCTTTGACCGAGCTTCTGGCTACCTCATCAACGTTTTGAGTGACAACATTGCTGTGAGCCCCTTCTGTGTTAAAGGTGCAAGACAGTTCTAAGTATTAGCTATTATAGTTTTGGCCACTAATTCCAATGGAACATTTAAATACAATGTGGACAGAAACTAGTCAAAGACGGACACCGTCATTCCTGATGAAGGGCTTTTGCCAGAAACGTCGATTTTCCTGCTCCCTGGATGCTGCCTGACCTACTGTGCTTTTCCAGCACCACTCTGATTTTAAACACCGTCATCACAAAGCCCTTTTAACATCCCCATTTCTTTACTGTGTCTGTGATATGCCAATCATTTCTCCTTAAAACATCCTTCAGCAAGTTCAGGAATGTATGTCTCTCCAAACAGAGTCTGCACTGGGTTAACTCCCTAAGAAAAAGTAAAGCCATTTAAAACGAAAAGTCTGGATGTGATACTTTATAAGTGAATGCATTTCATACTTTGTCAATCCCGCAAAAAGCAGTCGATGAGGTGATGAGACAAAACAGATGGGAAGTGTCCAGACTTGAGTTCCATATAAGAACATTTAAGTGCCTTTTACTTTTAAGTGAATCCATTAGGAATTTTTGTCACTCGCCAATATATCAGGTGGTTATAAAGGAAACTGCCCTACAGTTTATCCATGGGTTCCAAGTGTTTGATTTCATATGATGAAAATCCTGAGACAGCAGTATCCCTCCTCAAATTGAAAGTTCTTTGTGTAACATGATTATCCAGCCTCAGTATTGATCATCCAATCTTCAGAGCACCATTTTGCTCTATGTGTCACTACGAGTCTAGTCTGGGAAGTAAGAAGTCTGCTGAACCCATACATGGTGTCATTTTCAATCTTGAAAGTGATGTCTAATTAGATCTAACAGTTAACTAGTAATAGCTAGTCAGGGGACAGACTCTCAAAGTGCCTAAAGCACTCAATACAGCATCAGACAATTCTATGTTCCCATTAAAGCACACTGTTGCTGGTAAATCACCATAGTTTGGTGTGTAAGAGATAACTGGAATGGGCTCAAGCAGAAAATTACAACCTTGGGGTAGCATTTCATCAACCAGTCAAGTCCAAAGGACCTCCATCTATTACAGTCCCCAGTGACATCTCATCCAAGCTGATCATAGAATGAATTATGAATCTTTCTTACAACAAAAAAAAATCAGCTTCAGTTTTGTTCACCAGATAGTAATATTTGATAAAATAGACAAGTAAGAAGGTGGGAACATGTATCTCTGCAGAGGCTCACAATCACAGAATCAATTTACCATTAACCTGACAGAAGTACAAAATGTCATTTGGCCCCCATCTATGATAATCAACCAGATTCCGACAGGTAACCAATCACCATAGATGATTGATGGATCTGGCTCCATCATGTCACCACTGCTATGATGAGCCATGAGTTGTGTAAAGCTGTATTTTCTTTTGTTCAATGTCCCTTTAAGACAATATTCTGAAAATTAGATAAGTGGTTTCTGATTAAGACATCGTAGGTTTCAAGAAATGCCCATGATACATGAGCTTCATGAAGATGTACAGCTGACAAACAAAGGGTAAAGAAAAAGTTGTAATTGTTAGGTGGTTCAGTCAGTCAGCAGTATCTGTTTCGTAGCTCAGAACACAAAGAAATTAGAATAAAGAGGAAATGAGCAAATTTATTTTCAAATAGAACAGTTTTCCATCTGGCCCTAATCAAACACAACCTGGTGTTGAACAGCTCCCTGACACACACACACACACACACACAGCAGATGACTGAAGACAAGGTTGTGAACTGTACAAAATCCGTTGCTGCTGCTTCAGCATTGCCAGAGTCTACCAGACTTTCGAAAAGGGTCAAAAGAAAGGAGTCAACATCAATTCTGTGCCATCAGGATTGCCATGACCAGAACGAGAGAAGCTCTGAAGACACGCGCCTTGTCAGGGGTACCTTTGTCTGGGCATTGTCAGATGGCCGCTCGAGTATACAACTGAAGAGTTGAAATGATTGAGCACAAAGTGTGTGATCTTACGTAGCAAAGGCCAAGTTACGCAGACAATGAGTTAGTACAGAGGAATCTCGATTATCCAAATGACACGGATGGGGATTCTTTCGCTCGGCTAACCGAATTCCAGATAGCATAGTTTAAGCAAGCATCGGGACCTCGGGATCTTGCCAGATACCCGATATTCGGATAATCGAATACCAGATATTCGAGGTTCCTCTGTACATGGTCTCTCATATTAGAAGGAAGTAATCTGAGTGCTTGTAACTCCCTGAGGTACATCTTCACTGCATTGACTCTTTAAAGCAATTAGTCACCCGTGAACTAATCTTTGAGCCTTGCAGATTTTAATTGACTTATTACAATAGAATATAAATAAAAATCTCGCCCAGTGACTTTCTTCAATCTCTGTCATTGATCTCTACGGAGAACATACCTCCTTATGGATGGACAGAGTTATGGTCTAATTCCCTGAAAAAGTAGTTTATCAGTGCAGCAGCAAAGTGGTAATGTTATTACCACTCAGACGCCTGGTCTAATGATTTGCATCATGGGTTTGAATTCTGTAAGCCAGCTAGGATGATTGAAATCTGTCAAATTAAATAAATCTGGAATTTGAAAAAAGCTCATGTCACTAATGGTAAACCATTAAACCTCATATCATCATAATATCTATCTGGCTCACTGACATCCTTTACAGAAAGAAATCTGCTGTCTTTAGTTAGCCTGGTCTACTTTTGACACAAGACATAGCCACGGGACTCTTAATTGCCCTCTGAAGTGACTGAGCAAGCCATGCAATTATTGAAAAGAACGACCAATGCAGTGGTTCAAGACAGTCGCTCATTACTACCTTCTCAATGGCAATGATGCAAAGGTTCATGAATGAAACATAATAATAAAGGAAATTATCAACCACCGAGTGGAGATTTTTCCTCGCATTGTGTGTTGTGAGATGTGTTTTCAGTGAATCAGTCACAAACAGAGCACAGGAAATCTTCTTCCTGTATCTGGTGTGCAAGTATTAACCTGAAATCTAAGTTCAATCTTGAAAGATACATTAAAATATAACAAACCAGCCAACACAATCAGATCTGACTTGAGGAAGTTGAATGTTTAACTTGATCCCAATAAAAAAAACATTGTTTTAAAATAGCATGCATCCAAACAAGTCATGAGTTGTTTCCCCAGCTTAGCATTATTGTTCCAGTCTACCAGTGAGCAGGGAATTGCAAAAGAAGCAAAGGGCAATGCAACCCAAGTCCTGATACCTATAGGCTAGTAATTATGGCTGAAGATATACAAACTATTGGAAGTCATAGAGTCTCTGGAACTTTTGCATAATCTCAGCTTTAGCATCGCACATAATTCATATTTCAGTTTGAGAATACTTTTCTCAATGTATACACATGAACTCATGAAGTTTACCATCAAACTGTGGGACAAGTTGAGCTTCTGTGCTTCATATGGTGAGAGGAAAGACTGGATGTATATTTGTTTTTAAACAGGAGACAAAATCTGGCTTATTTATGTTAAAAAGACCATTCATCTCCTTCCCCCAAGATCAGCAAAGACATTCCTGGTCACAACTGTTCCGACTTTGTGCTCCCAGTTGGCCAACAATTTGAGACACCAGGCTCTCTAAAAGGGCTCGTCATTCGATTTGGCCTTGCACTTTTAAAAATTTTTAAGATTTAATTCATGGTAAGTCACTGATGTATGAGTTGATAACATCACAATGGGAAACCAAGCATTAAGCACCTGACAGAACAGGACAAGCAACTGTGGTGCTGCTAAAATAATCAGAATGTGAAATGAAGATTGCACAAAGACAAAGAAAAATGAAGAGAAAGAAAGAATCCAAGGAGGTGTAAGACAAAAGTGACTGTCTTTGACTTTATACTTATAAAATCTCCAACAGCCATGAAAATTTGAGAGTCCAGATCTGTAATAGCTTATTTTCAATGAAACGTGGCTAATTGGCAATAAACAACAACTACCTGGTAGCCTAACTTGGTATTTTGATTTGAAACAACTCCAGTAGTGAGTGCAGTTTGCACTTTGCACTTTTACACCATTCAGTAGAGCCAGGTGAATGTGCTCAGCATAGACATATCAGATTCCTAGTATTGGACAATCTGCTCCCAGTTAAATCGGGGGAAGGTGGAGCCTGAACACAGGAATCCCTCGCAAAATGCAAATTAAGTTCATAAATGAGCCAGCAGTTTCAACTCTTCCAATGGTGCTGTTGGCAATGGACAGCTGCTAACATCTGATTAATGGCAGCTCCAATGTATTTACATCCTCAGGGGTCTGTGATCACCTGAGACATCAGGCAGTGACCAGTTCAATGTTTGACTAGACATAATTGGGTGTGACAAGTGCTCCCATTGGTTCTCAAACTGGCAGGTGGAGCCTCCATCACTGGAACTTAATTTCGCCTGTTGTCATTGCTCCTGTGATCCACTAAACAATGGATGGGCATTCTGTAAATGTAAAAACTGCAAAGAAGTGCTACACCCATGAATCGATGAACTTGGTGACAGGTGAGAACGTAATGAACCACCCCCACCCTCTCCCAATGGGACAGTCTGGATGAGGAAGATGGATGACAAATGTTCACTGGTTTGTTTCTGTCCCAAAATCATGTCAATCTTTTGAATTCTTATCGCGTTATGCCTTGCTTTTATAGATACTTCTGAAGTATGAACAGCATAGACAAATAACGGACATGGTGGAGAAAGTCGGTAGCAGAATATCAATTCTTAAGGAAGTTGCTTTCGGCAACCAATGTTTTCATAGCTTACATCAACCTGGCGGTGCTATACTGTTGCACTCTTTAACAGGTTATAATGCAATGTTCCTCAATAGAAATTGCTGACTAAAGACAGCATCGACTATTTCAGTCACGTGCATGTATTAAGAGAACACTCCAAACAGAGCCTGTACATTTAGACCATAAGATCATATGGAATATATATTTCCATAACAAGCATCTACCATTCTGTAAGCAAGGAACTGGAGCACCCTCACCAACTATTTGCACAGACTGCTTTACACGTGAACACTTTACCAACAATTGTACAAAAGTTGAAGTCCATATGCATTCACATTGTGAATATCTTAACTATAGTTGTCTGTTCATAACTAAAAATGATTAAGTGCTGGTGAAATTCAGCAGATCAGTCCCTCTCTTCACTCAATGGAGATGAAACACTGGCTCTTTGTCTCTCCATAGATGTTACCAGATATGCTGAGTTTCTCCAGCACTTTGTTTTTAATTCCAACCTCAATCATCAGCCATGTTTTGCTTCTATTATTCATGCTGACTTTGCTCATTTGAATTGCAATCAGCCACATTTGGATTCTCTAACGGATAACACATTGGACAACAGTTGAGACCACCCTCAAACAACTGGAGACATGTAGCTAAGTTGCTACTGGTGCAGAGTGCCACTGTGAATCTGAAGCCTCCAGAATCAGCACTGAAATAAAACTGGCTAAGTGTTTACACAAGACCTCTGCCTTCGTGTCAGGAAAATGCAAGTCACTCCAACCCCCAAAAAATCTAAACTGAATAGTTTTTTGCAGAAAATACACACAAATCACCTCCTCCCTCCTGTGTCATTCTCTCTCAGAACATGCCACAGACTGAAGCAATCCCACAAAAATGCTATGCTGTTGAAAACCTGTGGCCTCCCTGCACAATTTCCCAATTTATTCAGTGTTTTGAAGAACTACCAAGAATTTTGTGGTGTACCAGTCTGGTTTTGGATACCTTGACAGCATGCTATTATAAAGCTTCTGAGAAAAAGGTAGCAAAACAAATTTATGCCCAAATGGAAATGGTTGACCTAAAAGCTAAGCTTGAATTACACTAAATTAGCCCACAGACATAATGGAGGGGTAATCTCCAATTTCAAACAGGGTAACACTGTTCGTTAAGCTTGTAAATATGAAGGGTGACAAGCCTAGGATTTAACTTCACAACCTTCTGCTACAAAGCTATCTTCCCCTGAAACAAAGCACTGAGCCATTGTTAACACGTACATTATTTGTCCTACCACCACCCCATGCTCTCATATCAGAATGACACTGAACCTCATCAACAGAATTTCAAATTATTGACATCAAATACTTCAAGGATTAATAACACATAGCCAAAATTACCACAGAAGTCTCAGACTCATTATAATGTAATGTTAGCCTTCTTCATGTCCCCAGGGTCTTTCAGCTAAGGAAATAATCAGTAAACTAAACTGCAAGTAGCTACCTACCCATACTTCTGACACCTTTCTGAGACCTTATTCTGAAAAACTATCTCAGGGTTTGAATGATTTGGACATGCCGGTGTTGGACTGGAGTGTACAAAGTTAAAAATCACAACACCAGGTTATAGTCCAACAGGTTTAATTGGAAGCACACTGGCTTTTGGAGTGATGCTCCTTCATCAGGTGATTGTGGAGGGCTCGATTGTAACACAGAATTTATAGCAAAAATTTACAGTGTGATGTAACTGAAATTATACATTGAAAAACTGATTGTCTGTTAAGCCTTTCATCTGTCAGAATACAGTGATAGTTTCACTTCTTTCATGTGTAAATCACAAAACCTTTTTTTTAAAAAGTTACATTCTCGGGTTAGCTGTTAAACATATTGTCTAGCTATCACCATTGTTAAGGTGTTGGCCGCCTGTGTTCTCTGTCTATGCCATGATGTTTAGATTGTTATCTCACTTTTTAGACTAGAATCAGAGTTTTACATAAAGTCATGCAGTTTTTGAGCTCAGGGTTCTACATGAATGCATGCAGTTTTTGAGCGAAGTACAATGTAACTCTACAAGTACAAATTCACCCCACAAAATATGTGTGTGCACGTGGGTCTTTGTCTGTCTGTGTGTGTCTGTCTGGGGTGGGAGTTGTGAGTGTGAGAAAGTGTGTGTGTGTGTGTGTAGTGAGTGCAGAGTGTCTTAAGTCTGTGAGGGGGTGCATGTGAGAGTGTGGGAGTGTGTGTGTCTATAAGGGTGTGTGTGGGTATCTGTGTGCACGCCTGTGTGTACCTGTGTCCGTGTGTATGTGAGAGAGTGTGTGTGTGTGTGTGTGTGTGTGTGTGTAGGAATATCTGTAGTGCAATGAAAAACTATCTCAGGGTTTGAATGATTTGGACATGCCGGTGTTGGACTGGGGTGTACAAAGTTAAAAATCACACAATACCAGGTTATAGTCCAACAGGTTTAATTGGAAGCACACTAGCTTTTGGAGCGATGCTCCTTCATCAGGTGATAGTGGAGGGCTCGATCGTAACACAGAATTTATAGCAAAAATTTACAGTGTGATGTAACTGAAATTATACATTGAAAAACTGATTGTCTGTTAAGCCTTTCATCTATCAGAATACAGTGATAGTTTCACTTCTTTCATGTGTAAATCACAAAACCTTGCATAGTGCAATGGTGGTCACCTGTAGTGTGACATGAACCCAAGGTCCCGGTTGAGGCCCTCCCTATGGGTACCGAACTTAGCTATCAGCCTCTGCTCGGCCACTTTCCTCTGCTGCCTGTCCCGAAGTCCACCTTGGAGGATGGTCACCCGAAGGTCCGAGGCTGAATGTCCTGGACCACTGAAGTGTTCCCCAACTGGGAGGGAACCCTCCTGTCTGTTGATTGTTGTGCGGTGCCCATTCATCCGTTGTCGTAGCCTCTGTCGGTTTCCCCAATGGATCATGCCTCCGGGCATCCTTGCCTGCAACGTATAAGATAGTCAACGTTGGCTGAGTCACATGAGTACCTGCCATGTACAAGGTGGCAGATGTTCCCACGCGTAATAGTGGTATCTATGTCCAAAATCTGACACATCTTGCAGCGTCCACCGTGACAGGGTTGTATGGAGTTGTCCTGAGAGCCGGGCAGTTTGCTACAAACAATGATCTGTTTGAGGTTTGGCAGTTGTTTAAAGGCAAGTAGTGGAGGTGTGGGGGGGAAGATCTTGGTGAGGTGCTCATCCTCATTGATAATGTGTTGCAGGTCACGGAGAACATGGCGTAATTTTTCTGCTCCTGGGAAATACTGAACAACGAACGGTACCCTGTCGGTTGCAACACGTGTCTGTCTCCTGAGGAGGTCATTACGGTTCCTTGCTGTGGCACGTCGGAACTGGCAGTCAATGAGTTGAGCATCGTACCCCGTTCTTATGAGGGCATCCTTGAGTACTTCCAGGTGTCTGTCACGTTCCTCCTCTTCTGAGCAGATCCAGTGTATGCGTAGGTCTTGTCCATAGGGGATGGCTGTTTTAATATGTTTTGGGTGGAAGCTGGAGAAGTTTAGCATTGTGAGGTTGTCTGTGGGTTTGCGGTAGAGTGTGGTGCTGAGGTGTCCATCCCTGATGGAGATGCATGTGACCAAGAATGAGACAGATAGTCGAGAGTAGTCCATGGTGAGTTTGATGGTGGGATGAAACTTATGATGTCACTGTGTAGTTTTATCAGTGACTCCTCGCCATGGGTCCAGAGGAAGAAAATGTCGTCAATGTACCTAGTGTACAATGTTGGTTCGAGAAGAAGTCTTGTTCGAACCGGTGCATAAAAATGTTGGCATATCGGGGTGCAAATTTGGTCCCCATGGCTTTTCCATATGTCTGGATGAAGAACTGGTTGTCAAAAGGTGAAGACATTATGATCAAGGATAAAGCGGATGAGTTGTAGGATGGTGTTTGGAGATTGGCAGTTGTTGGTGTTGAGTACTGAGGCTGTTGCCGCGATGCCATCATTGTGGGGGATGCTGGTGTAGAGTGCAGAAACATCCATTGTGACTAGGAATGTTCCCGGTTCGACTGGTCCGTGGGTGCTGAGTTTCTGTAAGAAATCAGACAGAAACTGGAGATCCCCTGTACAATAGGTTTCAAGATGCCTTCCACATAGCCAGAGAGATTCTCACACAGGGTCCCATTGCCCGACACGTTGGGACGTCCCGGTGTGTTGGCTTTGTGTACCTTTGGAAGGCAGTAGAAGTCGCCTACCCGAGAAGTACGTGGGATGAGGGCGCGTAGGGAACTCTGACGGACTGGATCCAAAGCCCTGATCAATGTGTTTAGCTCATGGGTGTGTTCTTTGGTCGGATCAGCTGGTAGTTGCCTGTAGTGTTCCTGGTTGTTCAGTTGTCGGTACACTTCCTTGCAGTAATCTGTTCTATTCTGAAAGACAATGGCTCCTCCTTTATCTGCTGGTTTGATGACAATGTTGTGATTGGTTTTGAGAGCCTGGATGGCATTGTGTTGTGATCGGGTGATGTTTTGCTCTACCTTGTGGGTACGGCTGATGAATCTGGCATTTATAAATTTCCTGACAGTTTGAGCATACATGTCAAGCCCAGGGCAGCAGCCCTCCGGTGGGGTCCATGTTGACACCTTCTTTGGTCGCTCCTCTCCAGATCCCTGTGATGACTGTTCTAGTTCATCAGTGGACTCAGTGGGATCACTGCCGGCACCTTGAAAGAATTCCCTGAGTCTCATTCATCTGATGAACTCCTCGGTGTCTGCTGCCAGAACCAACGGGTCCATTTTGGTGGTGGAGCAGAAGTTGAGTCCCCTACTCAGGACTTCAATCTTGAAGCATCAAAGCAATAGTATTACTTTAACAAGTTTTCTGACAGTTAGAGTAATTTGTGTACAGTCGCCATCTTCAACTCTTTACTGCCCCCGAATTCCCCTCTGTACAGGTAGAAATGGGACCATCCGTAAAATTAAATATGTGCTTTAACAATGAAATAACCCATCCGGTGGGTCAAACTAATTTTAAAAATAGCAACTTAATTAACAAATACTTATGTATTTATGGAATTCACTCCCAAAGGCCCAAATAAAGAGTATTTGAAACTCTAATCTTCACCACGGAATGTTATTTCCACAGTAAAATGAAACAATTTAATTTGTTGAGATCAATCATCTTGATTTATCTTGTAGTGTGAGCTGGTAAGTTTTCTCAATTTCAAAAGGAAAGATAACACTTTGGAAACTGCCTGGAATTCAACACAGCAGGAAATGTCTGTCCAATTGTTTTTTATTTATTCAGGAGTCTCTGCTCAATGACTGATGGACTTTCTTCAGGGATTCAGCTGCTCTGAAACATAATTTGTTCCCCTGGGAAGGCCTTAAGCAGGATTTTAAATGTTTCACTGCTACAGTTGAAGAAGCCTCTTGTTAAAAGCCATCAGCTCCTTTCCCAGGGTCGGTAATCATTGCTCAAAACAAATGCATTTTCTTTTTCCAATCATATTGCAAAGGCTCTTGCAGCATGCGCCATCTGTTTAATAAAGTCAGGTCGGCCATGAGATGGGCTAGTTTACTTCAGAGCTCATTCATGACTGCTCCAGCGCTTTAACCCCAGCTTTGCAATTGCTTCCCATACTTCAACAAGTTCCGTTTTCTCCGACAGCCATTCTTAAGTGCTTCTCTTAAGCAAGTTTGCCCAATTAGTGCCGAATCACAGCCAGTTTTGTACAGCTATACACTTGCTTCCACCAAGCAATTTACTAGGGCTGACCTACATCATTTCACAGAATAGCTGTCGAGAGAAAACTTTATCATTCCATTGCTCTGAACTAATTTTAACTCAGAATCAAGACTTGAAAGTTTTGCTTCCACCGTTAATATCACCAATTGATTCTGCTCCTTACAATCACTCACATCGGGAAAGGTTTTTGCTCTTTGACAAAATGAATTGAATGATTGGAAAACAGACTCAGACTTGCTTGTCAGTACACGAAAAGTAGAGAGGACAGGAACCATACAGGACTGAAAAATAGTGTGAAATTTACAGTTGGCATCTTTAGTATGTGCCATTACAATTCACACCATTTCCTATCCTCTTTAAAGGAGGTTGGTTAGCTCAGTTGGCTAGTTTGCAATGTACAATAGCACCAACAGCGCAGGTTCAATTCTTGTACCAGCTGAGGTTACCATGACGGTCCCACATTTTCAATCTCTTCCCTCACCTGAGATATGATGGCTCTCAAATTTAATCACCACCACTTGTTTCTCTCGGTAATGTAAACAGAGTATCCTCTGGGACCTTAGTAACGTTACCTTGCCTGTTTTCTTCAAGGGGATAAAAATGTGGAATTTATTATTTAACCTAATATTTATAAAATGCCTGAAAACAACTCTTGTTAGAACTGATCTACTGATTGAGAAGGGGAGAATTTGCAATGACTTTTGGGCTATTGAAGATGCAAGCACAACGGATAAGATATACTGGATTTCCCTTTTATTTGAGGTTGTACGTTCCAAATCAAATCCAGCCACATTCAAAGGAACCATAACATGACTTAGAAGAATGTACAAACAATTGTAAAGGAATACAGTGCAATTTTGGTTTGATTTATTTGATGGCTGCAGAGAAAGTGCACAGAGAATGAGTTCAACATTAAATTTAAAATTTGAGAGATCCATTCAGAGGTCGAATAACAGCAAGGAAAAAGCTGTTCTTGAATAGCTTTGTTCATGTCTACAAACTAATGTGACTTCTGCCCAACAGAAGAGGGTGGAGAGAGTATAACCAAGGTGGGAAGGATCTTGATTATGTTGGATACTTGCCCAGTACCTCAGCATTAAAATTTCCTCTTTATCCTGGAATCAGGTTGGTGCCTAGCCTCAGCTCACAACTTTCCCCTTCCCTTGACAGTCTTGTTACGATCAATGAGGATCAATGAGTCAAATAAGTTCTCTTTGTGCTGTCGTACATTGTTACCTCCCCTTACACTAAGTTGCCCAAATAATAGCCAGTGATTCAATTCATGTGAGAGGTTTAGGCTGAATGGCACAATTTAATATTAATTATTTTGCGTGATTGAGTTTCAAAATTTATTTCGAGGTTGTATGAGCCTCATTGTTTTTTTTACCATTTATGTTGACCCAATAGATGCAGTTCAATTAAAGGATAGGAAATATAATTAGATTTTCTGAAACAGAAAAGGTCTCAGGGCGATTCAAGCAGATTCTAGGACTGTTTAACATAACTCAAATGAATTAAAATGGCTGGTGAAACCAAAATGACGTGAATGCCAATGGGAAACCAAGCAGAATTTCAGCCCACGTGAACCCAATTAGATTTGACAGCATTCCGTCTCACAGGACCACGACGGACCACAGACTCAAAACAGGTACAAAATCAGCAATGAATGAGAAAACTTGGCTCATGCTAAGGCTCACTCCACACTGCACAATTCCTCATTGTACTCAAGTCTGGAATGAATCACAAGGGGTTTTGGGCAGATTCAACTGGCCATTTCCACTAGTTAGAACATCCAACTGAAGGCTCAAACTACGTAGCGTTAAACAAGTGACCTGAAATGAGTGCAAATTGAATCTCCACCATTCTGGTCAGCTCTTAACAATTCTCAAAACGTTTTTCAGTTGTTTTTGTTGTTTCTGATTCTGGTTTATGGGTGGTGGGATGGAATACAGACTGCATTTGGGTGATTTAAGGGAGTTGCCTTAATGATCCTAGTGACCTTCAGTCTTACTCCATGTATTTTTTATATCATCTTACTATTTCAATTGAATGTTCATAAGTATAACAAACAAAGAGTCTTTATAAAATTTTCAAAAATGGCAAAACAATGATACCAGTTTGGCAACTCTATTAGTTCAGCTAGTCAAATACACGACAAGGAAGCAATGACTGATGTTTTAGTTGACAAGATAAAAATCCCCAACATCTATGAAGTTGAAACTGCTCTCTGTAATCCTTTACCTGTAGCAAGGAGTATGGAAATTCACAGTGACAATGCTATATACACAAAACACACAATTTTATATTTCTTTTCATGCCGAACACCGAAAGCAGTTGTGTTCATACCGAAGCCTATCGAACTGCATGTCTCAGTGTGTCATATCAGAGACGGTTTCTCGTTCTCTTTCTGTGCAGCTATACACCATGACTAAAGCAACCAAACATGAACCACAGACCAGAACTCAAATGCGTGAGTGCACCGTTCGTGTGATTTGGGAATATATTACTCATGAATCATCTTGTTATGAGTATAAACACACCCCAGGTCATGTAAGATTGAATGGAAGAACAGAATAAGTACGCTTTATTTTGCATCAACCCTCTATTTTCGCTTGTTATTAATACTGGCACTGCTGGTGTTTTTTCAAAAAGCACAAATATGGAATGTAATTTTACAGTCATATCTGTAATGATACTGCGAGGGAAAAGTGCTGCCATTTTCTGGGATTTTTTCCCCCTTTTATTTTTCTGTGCTGGACAGAAACATTTTCAGGCTTTTACTTGACTCTTCTTGCTTCCTTTCTGTTGAAAATTTTCACTTCAAATAATTGAAATGTTCTTTCATCTTATTTGAATCTTCTATACTGTCCTTCTTCCTAAAACCTACAAAAAGTTAAAACCTGTGTGTAATCATACTGTCTGTTGATATTTCATTCTATTCTTATGGAAAGGCAGACCTGCATTCACATAGTACCCTTCATGATCTTTGAATATCTGAAAACATTTAACAGCAATTAAATACCAAATAAGCGTAGTTACTCTTGTAATGGAAGAATTGTCTCAAAATTCAAAAAGAAAATTGCTAATAATGGGTGTTAAGAAAAACCTAACTTTTGCTGAAAGTATGGAGGCATAAAATATGCGTGTGTGGTGCACAGAGAGAGTGCATCACACATCAGCTGTCCAAGCAATGACAAGTAAAGGGAAAAACACTGGCCACAGTCCTCCTAACATCTGTTCTCATGAGGTTGATCTGGCAGGAAAGCCACCATCATCATTCCGATGTGGTTTTCTGTTTAAAATAGGAGTCAGAGTCCAAAGTTGTCATTGGATGTATTTCATAAGGATCCCATTGGTAACTAACCTCTTGCTTCAGAGCAAGAACCTGCAACAGTGATCTGGGTTGTTGGTGGTGACTCCCACTAGCAAATTTTACTGCCTGTCACTTGGTTTTTGCAAGAAGGGCAAAGTTCAAAGTTCAAACTGCCCTTTGAATGACAGCAATATAGTTGAATAATGGGGACATCCCAGTCAGGTCTGACCCACGGTTTCAGATGACATCCGAACTTGCAAACCTAGTGTCAAAGCAGGCAGATTTTGATTCTTTACAACAGCTGGCTGATGCAAAACCCTGTTACAGAGCCGGTCACTGAACACTGAACCCAATGCAGGTGGGACTTTGAACCTGTAACCTGCCTCAAACACTCATACTGAAACCTCTCAGAGGACACGGAGTTGCATTGAGAAATGGGCAGCAGTACCAATAGCGTAAGATGAAAACCCATTCCTAAAGCTGGAGTAGGTCACAATTGTGCTGTTTCAGCTTTCACTCCCTGAAGTGGAAAGCCTCTTACCAAACTATTCTTTTTGCACCCAATTTTCTGAGACAGTTTGATTTTACAGTAACAGCAAAAGCAAGAAGCAGTCGAGATTTCAAAATTGTGTACTTACAGATAGTGTACACACTCAGCCCAAAGAAACTTTGATAAAGGGAGCTGTCCTGAACTACGGCTAAAATAAGACCTGGTGTTATCACAATTTTATTAAGTCATGAAATGGTCCAGATACGGATCACAAGCTAAAGCACAAATGTCCTTCCAAGATAGACATGCCTGCAGTTGCTTTCAAATGTCGCAAATAACTGATTCAAGATTGGGATCTGGCATTGATTTTCACATAGCACAGCAAAGGAACACAAGTAAGCACTCTCTTCTCCTTTCTGTCAACCAGCAGACCATCTGCCAGGTTCTCACAGCATTCCGATCACCCCGACAAGTGGGCAGTAATGATTCCACAACAGTTACGTTTTTGCTGCATGCCCAGTTGTAACCCTATACCAGCAGCTCTTCCACACTGAGTGCATTGCAAACAGGTCCCACTTCTGTTCAAACCTTATTCAAACATGCAAGCTGCTTTATCCAGGAGGAAACCAGTCTAATTAATGGTCTACTTCAAACCACTTAATACACAATCAAGCATCAGACATTGCAAAGTCAGTTTTGAATTTTATTGTTGTTACTCAATTGAAGAAATAATAATATTAATTGCTTCTAGCCAAGGTCCATGGGAAATTAGGCATTGTTTACAGTACTTTTACACTGACGTATCTGTTTCCCAGCACAGTAGATAACACCATTACTATCCCGGATTCAGAAAGGAAGAGATTTATGGAGCCCTGCTATTCTGATATTCCCAGTATCTCAAACAGTTATTGTTGTCAGCTGGCATCAATATCTTTTGACAAAATGATACTAACGATCTTCCTGCATTCACTGTTTTCTTTGGACTGTCAGTACCACTGAGAGTCAGCTCTGAGATTCAGCTCTGCATCAGTTCCACTCTGACCCACACACTTGGCTACCATACCTACTGCAGTGACCCAAATGCTCCTTGCCAGCAATAAAATAATGTTGGCTACTTGATTTGGCAGGTGAGCTGACATGCTGTGTAACAGAATCTGGTTTCCAGAGTCCCCATCCTGAATGATATGGTCCCTGTGGCAGTGAATCGGGGATTAGCTTCTGCTGTTTTAGCTGCCCTTGGTAACTTGATGCTGCTGTGACAGGAGTTGGGAAAAAAGCAGTTTAAGAGTTCTCCACATTCATAATACCTGTTTCAAAGTGCCTGTGTTGCAGACATCGGATGGGGATTGTAGGAGCTTCGACAGTGAAAGTGGCAGGAAGTCAAACTGTTCAACTCCCACATCACAAGAGTGCAATCGTAAACCCAGATATTGCCAATCTCTGAATCCAAGCCACAGCATGAACATAACAGAGAAATTGCCACGGTATGGGGAATGACATGAAGGGGAATACAGACTGGGAAGCAAATAAGAGACGTCTCTGGAAAACTGCTTGTATGTCAATTACTTTTGCACTGAAAATTCGAAGTGTTCAGCTTAAAATAAACAGAGTAAATAACATGGCAATGCAACAAATCAGTTCTGATAAAAGAAGTTCTAATGATCAGACAATCCATGTTAAGTGGTTTTGAATTAAAAGAAGTAGATTAGGTACTTTCTCTGAATTTAGTCTGATGCACTGTCGAGGCCGGAACTTGTCCTTTAACTTCAATCCAGACAGCAGTGCTGCCGGAGCATGAATTATAAATAAGCCTGTGGTAGTTTTCATAATTGCTGCTAATAAAGTGATGTCCAAGCATTGTGTACAAACATTTAGAATGAGATCTGCATCTCATTACTTCTTCAATAAGAAGCCTGGACTTGGAAGCTCTTTAAAACAGCATGAAGATGACTAACAGGAGATGCCGTTGTAATTGTTATTTTACAGGGATTGAGAGATTTGGTACGGAGGGTAATCAGGCAGGGATCCCAAAGCAACTCGGTGGGAGTCCCAGGCAGTAACATGAGATGAGTGTGTTTGTTGATGCAGGGGGAATTTTTTTGGCCATTGTCAACTGCTTCAGAAAGCCTAACGAATTATGAATTGAAGTGGGACTGGAAGTGGTGCGGTTCATATTTCATACGACTGCGTCAGGTCTCATGTGGGCCCCTCAACACCAGGAAAAAGAAAGGCAGAGAACAAAAAGCCTCAAAATATTAAAACAATTCTTTCAAACAATGAACAAGCCGAATACCAAAGACTGTGCGCTCCATTTTGGCAATAGTCATTGGAGCCGACAAAACAGTTTCATCCATGAGACGTATTCTGGCAGAAAAGGACTTGCCTGGAACTGGTGTTTCAATATTTTCTTTTGGGCACTTCAGCAACCATGAATTACTATGGAATGACTGTTCTGAAATGTGCTCGCCAAAACGGCAATAAAGACAGACTGAGGTAGATGTCCAAAGATGTGCAGGTTAGGTGGATTGGCCATGGGAAATGTGGGGTTAACAGGGATAGGGCTGAGGCAGGGTCTGGGTGGGATGCTCTTCAGAGGGTTGGTGCAGAGTTGCTGGGTCAAATGGCCTCTTTCTGCACTCTAGGGATTCTATGATTCTAGATATTTTTAATGTGTCAACACACCTCTGAAGCAGGCCTTCTAACAACCACAATGTCACAAGAGCTTTAAAACAGATACATTTGGATTTATAGAGTGCTTTACATGACTCGACAGGCTTTACAGACAATTAATTACTCCTGAGCTGCAAACATTTCTACAGTGTCACCTTCAGCTTAGAGGCCAGCCATTCTAACCTCTAACCCAGAAGGTTATGAGGTCAAGTACCCCTCCTGGGACTTGTGGAAAAAAATCTAACAGCATGGTTGTGTGTCATTCACTAACAATCAGACATTCAACTGGTCACTGTTAGGTCTATCCCGGGGCGAAAATCCAACTACTGAGAGCTGCTGGATAATAATCTTTCATTGCTGTCAACAGCACAAGAGTTGTCTTATTTATTGAAGGGATATGAACTTCTCTGGCTAGGCTAGCATTTATTTCCTAACTGTCCAAGGGCAGTTACAAATCAACCACATTGCTGTGGTTCTGAAGTCACATGGGAGCCAGACCAGGTAATGATGGCAGTTTCCTTTCCCAAAAAGACATTAATGAACCAGATGGGTTTTTCCAATGATCAACAATGGATTAATTGTCCTTGCATTCCTCCTACGTCCAGATTTGTATTTGAAGATAAAATTCAAATGCCACCTTCTGCCATGACAAGATTTGAACCCAGCTCCCCAGAACATTACCTTGGTCTCTAGAATAATAATCTAGCGGTAATACCACTAGTCATCTTGGCAGATGTTGGCACCGTGCCTGGCAAAGGCTTGGTTTTCACAAGGGGCCTGGGCTAAAGGGGAATGTTGAAAAGATGGGGTCATGGAAAAGGGAGACAAATGGTCAGAGGCAAGGATGGAAGAGGTTACATTGGGCACCTTAGCATGTTGATGCTGGCTCCTTCTGTCAGGAAGAAGAGTCACATTTGACTTGTAATGTTAACTCTGTCTCCTTCGCCACAGACTCTGCCAGATGTGCTGAATTTCTCCAGCATTTTCTGTGTTTGTTTCAGACTTCCAGCATCTGCAGTATTTTGCCTGTGTTTGAGGGTATACTTTCCCATCTCAAGGGTTTTGGGGAGAAAGCTGGAATGGGATACTCAGATTACACAATCAGCCATGATCACATCGAATGGTGGTGCAGGCTCGAAAGGGCTGAGTGGCCTAATTCTGCACCTTTTTTTTATATAGAATACAGCGCAGTACAGGCCCTTCAGCCCTCGATGTTGCGCCGATCAAAGCCCACCTAACCTACACTAACCCACTATCCTCCATATACCTATCCAATGCCCGCTTAAATACCCATAAAGAGGGAGAGTCCACTACTGCTACTGGCAGGGCATTCCATGAACTTACAACTCGCTGAGTGAAGAACCTACCCCTAACATCAGTCCTATATCTACCCCCCCTTAATTTAAAGCTATGCCCCCTTGCCCACCTATTTCCTATGTTTTTCTATGTGACACTCTTAAATGGGAAAATCCTATTTTCCTACTGGGATCCCAAGTGTTTATATTTTAATGTGTTGCAATATTTATTAGAGGCTACATATCAGCTCTAAATTCAAAATAAATGTCTTTTTCAGAAAAATTCCCTATCTTTAATTGATTTTGCACTGAAACCAATGGCACCAGTAGAGGGGCCATGAAATCCTCAGTAATGCAATACTCGTGCTGCTACCAAAACTCAAAACCACCCAGGTATTCCTGAGTAACTACTTTCGTAAAGTTAATTCCCGTGTGGTGTACAAAACAAAATTGTAAATTTGCACTAAAATCGGAAACATGCCTATGGTTCAGTTCACAAGTGTAAGCACAAATCAAGAAACATCCATAACTCCTGTTCACTACTTTTCATCGTTCATGGTTAAAAAATGTTCTCCATGCATAGAGCTATTAGAATATGCAATGCATCATGACAAGTGGCTCTTGAAACCAAGCCAGAATAGATATATAGAAATAGATAAATATTTAAACAGATAAGATACTGAAGAGTACAGGGGAAGCACTGACAAATAAAATTAAGAGTAGACAGTTTGTGTTTAGCTTGCTTTGAGCTGATGGGCCAAATGGCCTTCTATCACACTAGTGGTTCTAGAACTAAGTGCATTTATAACTTCAGTAATTCATATGAAGTGAATTTCGACACTGGGAGAGAAGAAGTCAAAGCTTTTCATCTTCCACTCAACAGGGCTTGGACATAGATAGTGTAAAAGGGTGCTGGGCTGTCATTGGCATGGAGACACAACAAGGACGGTTGTGTTCTTTGTTCTCAGATTAGACAGGTACACACACACACACACACACACACACACACACACACACACACACACACACACACACACACACACACAGAAACTCAGCAGGTCTGTCGAGAGAGAAACAGAATTAACATTTCATATCCAGTGTGACTCTTCTACAGAACCAGAAGCAGGTACAGTGTTGTCATGGGAATGCAGCAGAGATTGTCAGTCTCCATGACCTCCTTTTTCCATTGAAAAAGATGCAATATATGTACAAATTCTCTCTGTCAACATCAGGCATGTTTCTGGTCTTCTCATCCTCACGTGTGGAAGAAGAAAATGTTTTGATTCATTGTTTTAGCAATGTTGAAGTGATTTGGTACAAGATCATACATGTAATTCAGGGCTCAATCAGTCCTGCTTTCCTACCAGACAGGAATTTAAAATGTTCTTTCAAAATGCAAACAGATAAGATCAAGAAACTGAAATTCTACTTATCCAATAATATTTACCAAGAATTTGTAATATTTGTTCTCTAAGCATAGTTTTTTCTTGTGTAAAATTAAAGAATTGACAGTTGGCCCCATCTTGCCTGAAGGCAGACTGCAAGTAATGGCTAGGAGTTCCTGCACATTTTACATTTGACCCACAGATAAAGTCAGATGGACTTTGTCCATAAGGTGAATATAACACTTGCAGAAGTTTCTACCCACAAACCTTAGAGTTTGCTTTTCATTTTCTATTCAGAAACATTTTGGAAAACAGCCAAGGATGCCAAAAATAAGGATTTTTTTTATTGCAGCAATGTATACAAGATCCTTTCATCTGTTTTCGTCAGTAACACTATAAATTGTTATGAGCATCTATTTACTGCAGACTCTCACCACTATCCAGGCACACCAATGCAACACATGAACAATCTTATGTCTTGCTTCCTCCCATATGAAGTCTGCTCGACCTCATCCATATTTTGTAAACCCTCCTACCCAACTCTGCCTGAGTCATCGGGATGCTTAAAGTAGTCTACCACTGCTGTCTTCCTTCGAGGGGTTAAAAAGAGAAGATAGTCGAAGACAAACAGATCACATTTCAGTGCACTCAATTCCTAGGTATCCAGAGAGATAAAAATCAGTGGCTAATATCAAACAAAGGACATCTGTGCTGTGGACTGACAACAGAAAATTGATCTCTGACACAACGAGCATTATTTAGTCAGCATCTGTTTTCAGGCCATCTCACAGCCTGCTGTAAACAGAGATTTCAGCTTCAGACTGTCATTTCAACAAACCGGTCTGAACCGTCAGACCCCCACAAACACAAGCCCTGACATGAACTAAAAGGGAAAGATCTGGCACCATTTATAACACAAATCTCATTCCTGGAGTGAAATCATTGTAGACCCATTCAGTACGAAAGACCAGGTTAATGCACAGGCTCTCGCCTCAAAATCACAATGATGAATATCAGCACAGAATCAAATTTGTCCCTCCAAATTCTATGTCCGTGCTTTCAATGGTGCTTACCCATTCTCATATGGAGTTCATTTGCTTGGTATTTCCACAAGTTAAGTCTCCTACAAAAATAATGAACGCAGATACTGCATCAGAGACATGATAACTTCACAACCGTTGTGGTTCAGACATTGCAATGCTTACAAGATGAAAGCTTGGAATGGAGTCAGATTCTGATCCATCAGAATATTTCAGAAAATCTTTGATCCGTAAAAAAAAATTACATTTTATTCAAATTCAGTGCAAATTCATGTTCATGAATCGGTAGTTGCTGTACAAATAAATCATTTTGTATCATCCATTCAAAGGCAGCAAGTTAAAAACATGCATCCTAGAAGGCTCCTAATACTTGCTTTGGATTTGGAACACACAGACAAACACGCTAGCGTGGATTTGGCTTTTAATGGAAGGTCCTTCCCAACAACTTCTTGCTCAGACAACCTTCACTGGGTTATTGGTTTGTGAGCCTGAAGCTAACTACCTCCCTTTCCATAACAGTGAGTTAGGCAGCGAGAAATGATCTTGCACAAGTTGTGTTGTGACAACTGACCTGCATTTTCAATGCTGAATGCCACCTTGGGTTTTTATATTCACTAAATTCCATTCCCAGCTTGGGGGTCAAATAGTGATGCAGGAACAGAAAAGGGTCATTCAGCCCCCAAGTCCACTTGGGAGCCATCCGTTAAATCATGGCTGCCTGATCTGCATCTCAACTCCATGTGGCAGCTTCAGTTTTCGAAGATTTCAACCCCTTGTATCAATCTCAGCTTCAACTGAACTAGCCTTAATGTCTTTTTGTCAGGGGCTTATAGTTCGGCCCCACCAAGAACGAAATGGTGCTTTCTGGAACTTCCTCATCCCCCAAATGGACTAGCTTTAATTTAGCAACAGAGAGGATAATTTGGTAGCTATCTATTCGAGTATAGGATGTTTGGCTGCAGTGATGGATGATAAAAATCCTCTACTAGGCTTCATGGTTCTTGTGAGGTTTTATATAAGCCAACTGTCAGTCTTTGGTAGGAGCAGTGGGATGCTTTATTGGAACCTCATCAGTGCGTCAACATTCACTGACATAAAGCTTGCAACCAAGCCTCCTTTATTCTCCACTGACACTCTGACCAAGTCTTCCGTTTAACTTGCCAGCTCCTTTTGGTGCTGCTTTCATATGCCAGAGGCAGAAATCCTTGCGACAATGAGAGTCCCTGCTCACAAGAATCAGAGGCAACAATTGCCCATCAGTTGTAGCAGTAATATAAGGAAGCAGAAATTGTCAGGTACTTTATCAGTTGGGCTCAAGGGTGGTTCGGATGGGGGAGACATGAGTCTGTGGAAGGAGAATGTATTGGGAAAGAAGGAGATATGACACAGAAGATACATCTTCAGATTTTAAAGACATGAAAAGGTATGGGGAGAAAGCAGGAACACAACATTGAGCTCGAGGATCAGCTGTGATAATATTAAATTACAGAACAGGCTCAAAAGGGCTGAATGGACTACTGTTGCTCTCAATTTCTGTGCCACTTTCTATGACATTGGATCTTGGGATTTGGGCCAGAAGTGAAGTAATATGTATGACCTGGAGAGAAAATGGAGAAGGACAGCAATGAGGCCGGGACGCATTAAATAAATAGCAACTGAGGAAACAGAAGGCAAGATGGCTAGGATACGAGGTGTAAGAAGTTAGCAGCATTTTAAGGGGGAAAAAGGGAGAAATGCCATGGGAGCAGAAGCTTAAATTGGAAGGAGCAAATAAAATGCGAACACACACTAATGGTGGATGGCAGCAGGATGGGTAAAAGCCCCAGATTTTGAAACTGTATAGAGGTGCAGAAGATAGTCAGCTTCAATAGGATGAAAACAACGCTGACTGCTAAGCTGAATTAATGAGGGAGACAATAGTAGCAGGAAGAACTCAGGGATAGCAAAGGAAATGCTTCAGTGGATGGATGGGATTTGGATGGGGTATAGTGTCATGGTAAAAAGCCCAAGTGTTTTTGGAAGGGAGAGAGAAAGTATGAATTGGAGAGAGGGGTCAGATTGGGGACAGGGACGGTTTCAACAATTGTTGAAGAAAAGATAGTCTGCTTGATCTGTTACAGATCTAAACATCACTTTGCCTTTCTTTAAGGAATACCCATTTGATATTTAACATTAAATTTATAGAAAACTCGTCGAAACAATGGCATAGGAATGTAGACCACTGGATACTCTAGCCAGAATTACAATCCAAAGTGGCAGGAAAATAATAAATCAGCTGCAAACAGCTGACTGACTGGAAAGCGGCACTTGCTTCCAGTCAGGAGGACTAATCAAAGTGATGAGTATCAATGTTCATAGTGGAACAGCTACAAGCCATCTGGAGTGCACAGGAGAATCCGCTGCTACTCTTTGTTCAATTATGGCTCACTCTCTTCTCTGAGACAGAAGGTTGTAGGTCACACTTCATCCAAGGACCTCTGCATAAAGATTGACGTTCTACTGCAGCACTGAGGGAGCTCTGCACCATCAGGAAGTGCTGTCTTTTGTATGAGGCATTAACTTGAGGCCACGTTGGTCATTCCAAGCATGCATAAGAAATTCCATGGCACTAACCAAGTTGCCAGATTATCTGGCCATTATCACATTACTATTTTGATTAAACCTGCTGTGTAAATATTGCCAACTGTGTTTACTGCATCACTACGGTGATTACAGCCAATTAAGTATTTAAGACACAAAGTGCCTTGAGTGATCCTGTGACCATGAAAAGAGCTGTAAGTGCAAACCTTTCTTGTCTTTGTATTATTTTGAATAACAGCAAGGGATTTAATCACAGAGTCTTCAGCAGGAATGGAGCACTACAGTATCACATAACCCTCTTGGTCTATCTGTTAACTCGGTTCAGTGAATGCATTCTCAAAACTCTCAAATCCTATAGTAGCACTGGACCAGTTTCATATAATCTAGGATGATGGATGAATGCTGTACCAAGGGGGCTCTTGCTCTGTTGGAATTGATCCTTAGAATCCCTACAGTGTGGAAATAGGCCATTTGGCCCAACGAGTCCAAACCAATCCTCCAAAGAGCATCCCAACCAGTACCATCCTCCACCCTATCCCCGCAATGCTGCATTTCCCGTGGTGAACACGCTCAATCTGCATATTCCTGAATACTATGGACAACTCAGCATGCTCAATCCACCTTACACAACTTTGGACTGTGGGGTGAAACTGGAGTACCCGGAGAAAAGCCAAGCAGTCACAGGGAGAACGTGCAGAATCCACACAGACAGTCACTTGAGTGTGGAATCAAACTCGGGTCCCTGGTGCTGTGAGGTAGCAGTGCCAACCACTGAGCCACCATGCTGCCCGGGATGCATATTTTTGATAATACATTAAAGGTATGTTTTGATCAGAGTGGTGCTGGAAAAGCACAGCATCGGAGGAGCAGGAAAAAAAAACGATGTTTCAGGCAAAAGCCCTTCATCCGGAAGGTGCGTCTGCCAATTCAGAGGAATGTAAAAGATCATGCAGTGCTTTGGCAACTGCTGCTTTAGCGGCTTCTTCAGCATCATGGTGGATTGAGCCTGGAGGTGCTTTCGGCGTTGGCTTTTGGTGGTTGGTTGGGATTCTTGCAATTGTTTTGGTGTCGGGTTTCCTCAACCTCAGGAGCCATGGAGCTGTGAACTGAACTAAGATGGACTTTGTCTTAATTTTTTCTTTTTCTTTAATATAATTTGTTATTAAAATGGTACCTGCATATGGCAACTTAAAACATTTTCCACTTTTTTTGGAAAAAAAATACAAGTGGCTATAAATTGCTGTCCTCATGAAATAACTGCAAAGAGTTGTCCTAATCCACATTAATTCGAATCCCAAAGGATGCTGGTCATTCAATTCATTGCAGCTTGTGGGATCTTAAATGGGCAAATTGTTTGCTGCAATTCACAGCAATGATGACTAAATTAATAAGTGACTCATTAACTTGTGAGGTGCTTTAATAGACATAGGGGGGAAAAAAAATGAAAGGATTTTTATTCTTTCACTCACTAAAAATGATCTGGAACACAAATGTAGAAATGTCTCGACCAAATAAATCCATGTACTGCTGTTTCCATTGGTATAGGAATAAATCACTGATGGCTATATCAGGTGCCTCTCACAACAGAAAGCCTTGGTCTATGCTGTAATTTATTAGAAATTGTTAATACTGCAATTTAAAACTGGGACTGAAAAGTTAGCTGCAGATGTCTCAAAGTGAAAGACCCAGCCTGATCATTAAGGAGATTGTAGAACAAAATAACTCAGCCATTACGTCTTACACTTCCTCTCCTTGATGACTCCGATTGATCCTCCTGCTTGGCTTGAACTATATGTCACATTTTCCGCAGACAGACACGATCTGAAAACCACCAATCCCTTCAATTACTGCTCCTCAAAGTTGCTCCCAGAATCCTTCAGCGAACCTTCGCAAGTGTTCCAAGCTATGGAAGAATGACGGCGACACACTGCTACAAATCTTTTTGCTATAATTTCAGAAAACAGAGCATAGCAAAACACAAAGGGCACCTGCCTTAAAGGCAGGATCCTGCAGGCCTGCATCAAACAAAGCAGAGAAATTGCCAAGGTATTTCAAACTGCAACGCTTCATGTTCACAAGGTGGGTTGCAAAAATATAGAAAACTCAACACTGATGGGATAACTGAGCTAGAGACAGGTTGCTCGAAGGCATCTGCTTTATGCCTGCACTCGACCCATTACATTAAATGCATCAGAAAGCCACCTCATGGGTTCTACCGCCTCACGGTTCACGTGGCATCCTATTTAGACAAAAGTTATACACACTCTACAATTTGCTGAACGAGATTTTGTTTTTTTTAAAAAAAAGTCTTCTGAATTTGAAATTGAACATGGTTTTCAGATGTGAAATGCCAATGGAACACATTTCAACTAAAAGCCATTGAAAATATTTGTGACCAAATCTTGAAGAGAGGGGTAGGTAGTTGTAGTCAGGCTGCTGCAAATGATTGAGACATCAGCACTTTCTCTACTGTAGCAGGCATGCATTCTTTCACAATCCTGTTTTCATCTTTTTGATCCATTTAAGTACTATTGATGGATGGTCTGACCTTTTAAGCTCTTTGAAGGCCACAGTGTGTTATACCCCATCCCTCCCCCTTCCAGAAATAATGTAATCGGAATATTTCATTTGCTTTTGGTGTACAAAGCAAGTGCCCTTTGTGTTTGCTCAATCACACCTCTGCTGACGGCAGTCAAAGCATTTAAATCCAATATATTGCTCCTTGACCCTCCTCTCTTGAAAGCAATGACCCATGCTGACCTTGGATTGCATGAGCAGCCTTCTGGAGTCTCAGACAACTGGCCATTGTTAATGAGTCTGCACTGTAGCAGGACAGAGCTTGGCTGAACTGTGATGGCTACTTCAGATGAACAGCCAAAACGAATTGTACAGGTTGACTGTTAAAGAATAGCTACTTGAGGAAAGACTATCATACATCAACACTCCAACTGGAGTTGATATCTACAGGTGAAATAATGAGACAATTGACAAAAATGAATAAATACAGAAATAAACACAGAATAATTTAGGAGAAGCTAACATTAGTCCAGAAACAATCATGTTGTTGTTGTGAAGATTGTCAATTTGACTCAAATTAGTAGAACTTTTAAACAACAGATCAGAGACTGTGGATTCAAGTCTTTTTTCAGGACTTAAACACATATGCTAGACTAATACTTTCGAGCAATACTGGAAGAGTCCCACTTTGTCTGGAGATGCCATCTTTCAGGTAGGATGTTAGAGCATAAAAGATAAGATAATCTTTTTCCAATCATCATATTTAATGGTGTTTCCTGGCCTTCATTTATATCTTAACCAACATCAATAAAAACGTTAAAGTTGACAATTATCTCTTCTGCTATTTGTGGGATCTTACTCTATGCAAATTGCCTGCCTACATAACAATAGTGGCGACACTTCAAAAGCCACTATTGGCAATGAAATGCTTCTTGACGCTGTGAGAAATTGAAGGTGATATATAATTGCAAGTTTGTTCTTTCCAATACAATTCTAAACAGTGAAAAATGTTACATTAAGTGACAATATTTTACCAATGACAATTATGGTCATTGTGTAAATGTTACACAAAATGATCTTTCTTCCTGTTGCAGTTAAACAGCTCAGCGAATGCAACAAACATACTGTGTTAGTGCAGGTCCCTCTCAATACCCTCATCAACCACATACATAACACTGTCTAGTTTTGCTGAACTGCTCTCTTGTAGCCTCTTCAAAGCTGCATTTATTCCATGGGGACAAGTTTTGTTTGTTTTAATTTTTGCTTGGGGATTTGATTGTTGCGAACAGATCACACAAATCCAACAAGGCATGATGCATCTTTAATTCCAATATAATCCGTGATTGTTTGCAATCCTACAGGAATTCTAGTTAAGGGGTTGGCCCAACAAATGCAAATTTGCTTAACAACTTTCAGTATTGATCATAGAAATTATTGAGATTCTTCACTGTCAGTGCAATTCATAATTTTGTCAAGTGCAAGCTGACTTGAAGAGTGATATTAATGACATGATAAATTTGGGATCAGTATTTAGACAAGTTCCGCTTTTGAGTCCAAACAGGATGTTTTTTTTTCCAAACTTAAGGACTGAATTTGAAGCAGTTTATTGGGTTACACTCCATCATTTATGCCAGCCATAGTTGTTGGCTTCATTCAAGTGGATCCCAAGTGGTTGGATCACCAGTGAAATGCCTCCACATTGAGGATAACCTCCATTGTGTTGTATGGCACAACACCATCACTTACACTGGAACTAGTACCTCAAAACTGGGCATCCACGAGGCACCTGAGCCATCAGCCAAAAAATTGTATTCAACCACAATCTGGTACCTGTGCCCGGACATCATCATCAAGCTGGGAGGTCAGCCTTAGATCAATGAGGATTACAAGATGGAATGTCAAAGGTAGCATCAAGCATATCTAAAAATGAGGTGTCAACCTGGTGAGATTGCAACAAAGAGCAATTTGCATGCTAAGTGGCAGGAGCAGTATGTCACAGATGGGGTAAGCAAGCAGCTTTACAACCAACAGATCAGATCTCAACAATGCAGTCCTGGCATCACCCACTGGAAGTGATGGTGGACAAGTAAACAATTAACAGAAGGCAGTGACGCCAAAAATATCCCTCACCTCAGTGACTGGGGAGCTCATCGCCTTGGTGCAAAAGCCAAGCATGATGCATTTGCAATGCTCTTCAGCCAGGAGGGTTGAGCAGATGATTTATCTCTGCTTCCTCCTGACTTCTGCAGCATCACAGATATCGGTCTTCGACCAATTCTATGTGACATTTCGGGGGAAACAGTGACATAGTGGTAATGCCATCATGACAAACTGCTAAATTTTGAATTGCATAAAAATCTGGAATAATAAAAATTGATTACTGACATGGATGTCCCTATGCCAATTGTTTTAAACCCATTTGGTTCACTATTATAATTTAGGGAAGGATATCTGCCATTCTTATCTGGTCCCAGCCAGGGTTACAGCCGAAACATCTGCTTCTGCACCTCCAGATGCTGCCTGGTTTGCTGTGTCCTTCCAGCCTCCTTCCTGTCAACATTCTTACCTCATCTGGCTGACATCTTACTCCAGAATCACAGCATTGTGGTTGACACTTAACTGTCCTCTAGTCAATTAGGGGTGGACAATAAATAATATCCTAGCCAGTGAAAACCATATCCTTCAAGTAAATATTATTTTTAATATGAAGAAACAGCCAAAGGAACCAATACTGCAAAGGCTGTGAGCCCTGACAACATTACAGTAACAGTAGTGAAGACATCTCTGCTCCACACCTTTCCATGTCCACAGTCAAAGCTATCCTGGCTCACCTATACCATCCACCTAGAAATGAACAAAATTGCCCCATATAATGTCATGTCCATAAAAAGCAGGAGAAATCCAACTTGACCAATTACTGTCTGATCAGTCCACTCTCGATCATCAGCATGGGATGGGATTATTGGTTATGCTACTTGTTCAACAATAACCAGCCACTGATTTGGGTTCTGCCACAGACACTCAGCTCCTGACCTCATTACAGTCTTGGTTCAAACATGGACAACAGAGCTGAATTCCAGAGGTGAGGTGAGTCCTTGACAGCTAAAGCAGCATTTGACAGAGTGGGGCATCAAGGGTAAGCATACTGGAATCAGCAAATCCTCTCCACTGGTTGATGTCACAAAATGAACATGGTTGATCACTGCTACCGCTTGATAGTATTCATTCTGACAAAGATCATTTTGGTTAGCAGCATACACCTTTCATTCTACACTAGACATAATACGTGTCAGGGAATCACTGAACAACCTGACAAATGAAAATCAAATTACAAGAAGTGAATGAAGAACCAATGAGAGGAACCTATTCCAACTAAAAAGCCACATGGCGTCAGTACAGGAGTTGCTGAGGATGGAGTCCGAGGCCAATCACTTTAAAAGTGCTTCTTCAAAAACCAAAGGAAATTCACTGATTATTGCACAATGTACAGCACCACTCAACTCCTCAGGCACTGAAGTAACTCATGCTCTTATGGAGCAAGACCTGGATAACAGTCATGCGTGGACTGATAAGTGACAAGGAACATTCATGCCATACAAAAGTGTCAGGTAATGATCATCTCAGTTAAGGGAGAATCTAATCATCTCCTCTTGATGTGGAGTTGCAGGTTTAGAAATAGATTTGTTTGTGGGATGTTGGTGCGCTAGCTAAGCAGAGGGCATTGAAGATCAACCACATCACTTTGGGTCTGGAGCCAGGTAAGGATGGCAGATTTCCATCTCTGAAGGGCATTAGTGAACCAAATGAGCTTTTATAATAATGGGGACCTTACAATAATTCACAGTGGTTACAGTTCAACGAGCTTTTAATTCCAGATTTTATTGAATTCCAATTTTACCATCTGCAAAACAAGACAAGACTTGAACCCGTGTCCTCAGGACATTAGCATGGGTTTCTGGATAACTAGTACAGTAACATTACTAATATACTCTTTCCTCCCTGCATTATCATTGCTCAGTCCCTCAATATTGATATGTTAGGTATTACCACACATCAGAAACTGAAATGGACCAGCTGTAGCTACAAGAACGGATCAGATGCTGGGAATTCTGCAGTGAGTAACTCACCTCCTGTCTTCTGATGTCTATTCACTGTCTACAAGTCATGGGTGTGATGGAATAGTCTTCATTTGCCCAAGTACAGCCCAAGTACAAAGACTCAAAAAGCTCAAGACAAAGACAAAGAAGCTTGCTTGACTGACAGTCTAACCACCACTGACCATATTCTCTCCCTTCACCACTAACACATAGTGGTAGCAGCACACACCATGTACAGGATGCGCTGCTGCAAGTCTCCAACACTTCCCTGACAGCATCTTCTAAACTTGCAACCGCTACCACCACGAAGGCAAGGGCAGCTGATGTATGTGAACAACACCACCTTCAAGTACTCCTGCAAATGACACTGGTTGGAACTTTATCACCATCCTTTCACCATTGTTGGTTCAATGGCTTGGAACTTCCTCCTGAACAACACTTAGGGTGGCTCTATACCACAAGGATCCCAGCAGTTCAACGTGCCTCACCAGCAAGTCTGGGATCGGGCAATACATTCTGATTGAATCAGCGACACTCCCCTCCAAAATAAAAAAAAAATCCATACATGGCATCAAACCGGACCAGCTTGGGGTCAGACCTTACCAACAGCACAACTGGACCAGACAAAAACAAACTAATCACCCTCTGTTTGAGGATTAACAGCACCCTGAATCTATATTGCACCTTTAATGTAAAAGTTGCACCTGAAGTGATTCAGAGAGACGATCAGAACTTTTTATCTCATTCGCGAATGATTCTACAGATCAGCCAATATTCTCCCTCGAGTGTTCTCTTCCTGATTCTGTCTAATACATAGTCAGAATTTGTCTGCTATTCCCCTGACTGCCTCTGTCAAGCGAACTGCAAAGTATCAATTTCTACTCATATGATCACTGCTACCATTTGATATTATTCATTCTTGCACAAAGACCATTCTGGTTAGGAGACTACACCTTTCATTCGACACAAAGACATAATTCAGCTACGTTCCACTGAATCGTCAATAACAAGACAAATAAAATCAAAAATCACAAGAAGTACACGAAGAACCACCGAAAGGAGCCCACTACAAATAAAAATTATTTGGCAGACTAGCCAAAAACTACTGAATCCCTATAGTATGAAGCAGCCATTTTGGCTCACTGAATGCTGCAACAATATTTATTTGCTTATAAATACTCCAGAGACAGGTTAGCACCTTCCAACTGTGACTAAGCACACTCTTGTTTCTAAATTGAAAGGTTGTGCCCTGCTCCAGGACTTGAGCACTAAATTTCAAGATTGACACAATAATGCAGTACCAAAGGAATGCTGCACTGGCAGAGGTGCTGGCTTTTAGGTGAGATGTTAAACTCAGGTCCCTTACTTTCACCTGGGACAACATAAAAGACCCATGCCACTATTTTGACGAAGAGCAAGGAGTTATCCCTAGTTTCTAGGCCAATATTAATCCCTTAAATCAATATCACAATAATGGATTATCTATTCATTATATTCCATTGCTGTTTGTCGGAGCTTGCTGGGTGGAAAGTTTTGAATATTACAACAGAGGCTACATTTCAAAAATATATTCAACTGGTTGCAAGGTATTTTAAGACATGCTATGGTGGCGAAAAGTGCTGTTTAAATACATATCGGTTGTATCTTTTTAAGTGTTTAGCTTCTTCCACGATCACAGGCAGTGATCACCTGTGAAAGGTAAGATCCACTGGTGATGCAGAATAGGTTAAGCCACAGATCGAGTATTGAGTGCAGTTCTGGTCCGCACACATTGTAAATGCATTGGAGAGAGAGTGCTGAGGTGATTCATCAAGGTGCCTGGGATGAAAAGTCTCAGTTATGAGGAAAGACTGGATAGACTGAGTTTGTTTTCCTGGGGGCTTGGGGTTAGGTGGGATCTGATTAAGATATATAAAATTATAAGAAGGATACACCAAGTAGATCACGACAATCTTTTCTTCATGCAGACATGTCTGAAACCAGAGAACATTGGTTTAAAAGGGGAGGAGCAAGTGGTTTAAAGGAGATATGAGAAAGATATTTTTCATATCACCAGAGGGTGATAGATACATAGAACAGGCTGCATGAGAGGGTGGTGGAAATAGATACTCTCGCAACATTTAAAACATATGTAGATAAGTACTTAAAGTGCTGGGGCATAGTAAGCTTTGGATCAAATGCATATGAATGGGATCAGTTTAGTTTGGTGTCGGTTGCTCAGCACAGACATGGTGGGCTGAAGGGCCTGCTTCGATGCTCTATGACTCAATGAGTACCAGTGCAAGTTGGTGATATTTCATATGTTTTAGTCATCCAAATTGACATTATAGCTTATAGACAGACCAGCCATTCCAAAACCATGTGAATCAATTTGAATTCTAACTATCTCAACTTTCAGTTCCTCCAAAAGTAAGCAGAATGGGTCTAATCAGACAAGTTTAAATCAGTAACAGATGCTGCAGCACTCAGTCCCCAATAGTTTTTTTTTGCTTTGGCTATATCAGCAGCATTATCGTCAGGAAAAGAACAACTCAGACACGCATTGGTAAGTAAATCTTTTCCTTTTTTCGCTCTGAAGGCTTACAGACCAGATGTGAAAGAGTCAATGCAGATTGAGAAAGCTCCCCAGCTTCAAAATTCCCAAACGCAGTCCATCTTCTCGCTACAGGGATTCAGGGGAAATGTTAAAGGCTGCCGAGAATGCTGTAAAACACTTGCAGTACCCTGAGGACTAACAACATAAAACAGATCGCATTGCACTGCAATACCTACTTGTAACTTGAGACATGAATAGGCATGTTCACATGCTCTGTATGGCTGCAACTCAAAGCTCTGAGGTAGTATTATAATAGTTACATTTATTCCTGTTACATCACATGCAGGGTTTCAACAATATTCTGTGGATTAATATGTGTTGTGAAAATGAGTCTAAGCCACATTCTTTAAGATGTAGTTTTCCCCTCAGGTTTCTCACTTCCCCTGAGGGTGTTGCCTCCCTCACTGGGTACAACTCCACGGGTTGCAGTCACCACTTGCTACTTTGACACTTGTCTTGTGGAGTGTCAGAAGGCTACATGTCACTACAGAGAGAGCACCACCTGCTCCGCGAGATGCTCTCCTCACCTGCTGCCCATGCCTTTTCTTGTAAGGATTGGTCGATCGGGATTGAGAATGGGAGAGTTTATGCCTACACCGACAGTATTTTATTGGGCGGCTATAGTATCACCTGCGCACAGGTCAACAACAAAGTATCATACAGAATTACAGCATAATATCAGGCTGTTTGGCCCAACTAGTCCATACTAGCATTACCCTTCATGTGAACAGCAGCTTTATTTCCATATGACAGGGCTGGTTCCACAACCCAACACTACCATCATTTCCTTTAACCTATTCTTGAAAATCTTAGCTTCAATCAGTAACTCCAGTTCTGCCTTCCACGGCCCTCAGAACTACAATTCTTCTCCAGCTCTTTGTCTGAAATCTCTTAAATTTAATTGTATATCTACGTCCCCTCTTTCTAGACTGCTCACTCACTGCTCCCTATTTTTATCTGCTCTGTTCCCCTATCCCCACATCATTAAAATAGGTGCATTAACACTGTTCTTGTAGTAAAATCTCCAATTTGACTTTCTTTCTGTACTGGGCAGAATCCGAGTGATCTAGGGACTCAATTCCTGTAGGCTCTCTGTTGGTCTTCTCAAGCTTTTGTTACTTAAGGAGTTTTCAAAGGCAGTTACAGTCCTCCTGCCATCCAAGGTTTTCATCAATGCCACGATGGGCATCTCCAGAGACCGTGTGCATTTGAAGCTGTCCGATGAGCTGTCCAGTTACTTCTAAATGGGTAAAACTGGGTGTTACTCATTGCACATAGGCATAAATACCATGATACATCCAAATAACTTAATTGTAACTATCACATTACAATAAAACCATGAGTCTTCAGTTGCTCAGTGAAAAACTGCAGCCACTTGTTTCTCGGTTTTTGATCAGCGTATTATGATTTCAATATGCTGGGGAAAATCATGATAACGTACAAAATCTGGGACATGGAACAAAAAAAAGCTTCTAACCTGCCTTACATTTGTTGTGGCAGGACAGCACTAACCTGAGGTAAACAACTGAGACTGACATGCAAAGGTCACGAACATCTGATTGAGAAAGACTTCAAAAACAAAGCTGCTTTGTTTTCTATGCCAATCTTTTGTGTCTCCAATACCCCCTCCTTCACCTAAAACCCATCTCTCTCCTTCCACCCCATCCAATTTTCAAAACTGTGTTCTCTCGACATTGATATCGCTGGCTAGGTCACCATTATTACCTGACTCTAATTCCTCTTGATAAAATGTCAATCTTCAATACGGATAATCTCATGGATCAAATATTGTGGTGAAAATTCAGTGACCATCCGTCAACACCTCCTCCACAGTATTGCTGTGTACTATATAAAACCCTCTGATTGTGTGGTACTAGACAAACTCCAGCTAATGTATTCATATATTCTGCTCAAATGGAGAGGAAAGGATTTGGCAAACCTTGTTTACAAGAACATATGGTATACTGCACCAGTGCAGAATATGAGATTGTCTGCAAGTGGCATTAATCTATCAAAGATACCAGGATAATTTTCCCTGGCCAAAATGTCATTGCAATATATTTACTGCAACATCCACAGATACATACATTTTAAATATATACACAGATATATTTAAGATATATGCATATAAAGGAACACAAACTTTTAAGCACTTCTCTAAAGTAGATGAGAATGTGTACAGTATGTCATTTCACACAAGATTATCGCGTCCAGCTTGGATCAGGATGGTGAGAACTAGATGTAACCTTGCAGACTTTGCCGCTCAGCTGGACAGGATCAAATTACTGCCCTGACCCACGTGCTGCCAAACAGAGAGCTCGGAAGCCTGACTGCCACGCACGGAGCCAGATTCAAATTTTTATTATTTTGCAGAGAGCACTCACAAATTCAGAATTCCTGCGTAGAAAGAGCTGAGCAACTAACTGCACCATTTCCCCAGTGCTCAGTTAGATCTGTACAGTGCAGAAGTCTGAGACTGATGCTGTCCACAGAGGGTTAACAAGTGAAAAAAAAAGCTTTTTCCCAAAGTCACTCTCGTCATCCCCAGAGATTGTCCTTCCCCTTGACTCAAAAAAATTCAATGCCAGTTCAGCACTAATAGGGTAATAATGGAGTGAAAATTTAGTGACTAGATTGAAACCACACAGAAATCACCCAAAATAAGGTATAATATTTCCATTAATGCCTATCATTATTTTCATCAAATAGATTCAGGGTGTGGTTTACTGTTCCCATAGTTGCTTGACTATGAATAATCTGACATACAGAATAAGAAGGCACTATTAGTACAGGTACGATTTCAGTTCTAATTATAGTCTGCAATAAAATGACAAAAATATAAATGTGCAGAGGCCAGGGCCATGAATACACAATTCTTTTACATGACAAGGTAAAAGCACGGCCACTTCATCACCTAAAGAATGGATAAAAAGAGATAACATTTAAGGTTGGGTATCTGGTAACCTGACATCACATCAAACATCCACTAACTCTTTTGTGCAAGCTACAACAGAGAACCCAAAGCTTCTTTTGATTCCGGAAATCATAACTCCCGACCAGGCACATTCAGCTCCTACTCTGATAGGATTCTTTTCTATAATTACCTGAGCATTTACTGGCTGGGGTTTTAGCTCCTGAAATCATGCTTCTGATGCCAAGAAGCACGGGAGCAGAAATTCATTGTGTTGCGAGATGACTCTTGCACTGTCTCCTGTTCAAAACCTCTCTGTCTGAGATCCTTGAGAGAGTATTCCCATAATTTGCTTCTGCCGCTTAAAAGTAAGATGCAGGGAATAACAGCAAGGCTGAAGAATGGCCAAGTCGACTGGCAAGCAGAAATACTCTGCTACCAAGAGATTTTCCACTGCAGCATTATAGGGCTGGAGCACGTGACCACAGCTTCTGTATGAGAAGCTATTAACTTTCAAGTTTTTGTTTCAATAAGACTGTTAAAAAAAAGAGAGCCTGACAGAAACAAACTGCAGATATCCTTATCGATTCTGCCAGCGCAGTTACCAGATGTTTCAGACTCGGGGTTACAACTTCTTCCGACACTTCCATCACACCGACCGGAGCAGCAACAAAACTGTCAATTCAGCTGCTTTATTCAGAGATGCAACCCTGCTGTGCTACCAGGAGACCTCGCAAATAATTAACACCGCCTTCAGCCTGCACTAACCAAGCCACAATGGCACACCAGCACTTCTTCATTTAAATTTACGCAGACAATCTTCCCTCCCTCCATTTTTTACTCTTTTGTCCTTAAGATCAGAGGCACTTACAGAATCTGATACTGAAGTCCCAAAGCACTGACGTCTATCTTTTGAGAAATATTAACTTTGGTCTAATTTCTCAAGTGGCCTAGTGGTGCTTCTTTCAATATAAATATCAGATGCTTCAAGCGCTTCCTAAAATTCCATCAATTGTACAAATAAACTTTACACAGAATATTTTTCTTCACCATGCCTCACAGAGAATATCATGAGTTTTTAATTTAACCCTCTGAGTGACAAAATTCTCTTTTAACTTTCGAAATGCAAATAATGTGATTACCATTTTGACTTTGTGAGAGACGGTAAAGCGATCAGAAATAAACATTAGGAGAGATGTAACAGCTATCATTTCACTACTATCCTTTTGTTTTACAATATTGCACAAAGTCAAAATGAGGTGAAAATGTGTTCCTGGAAAAGCGCAGCAGATCAGGCAGCATCCAAGGAACAGGAGAATCGACGTTTCGGGCATGAGCCCTTCTTCAGGAATGGCTCCCTCTCCAGGAGCCCTCCATTCCTGAAGAAGGGCTCATGCCCGAAACGTCGATTCTCCTGCTCCTTGGATGCTGCCTGACCTGCTGCGCTTTTCCAGCAACACACTTTCAGCTCTGATCTCCAGCATCTGCAGTCCTCACTTTCTCCCTAAAGTCAAAATGAGCCTCATATAGCTTTAACGTGAATCATTCTCGATGAGTTATGAAAGCTATAAAGGGATCATTAAAAACCAAGCACTTATAAAAAATACCACAAAGGATAATCTGGAGAAGAATTTTCATGCCATTACCTCACAGCCACGTCTGCTTTTTGAATTTGATTTTCATACCATTTTATGTGCTCGAACCTGAAAGCTGACAAATGAGAGCAGACCTACCTTGCAGGGGATAAGGTGAAAAGGCAAAGTAAAAAATATTGATTTTGGCCTTCTTGGAATTATAGAATTGTACAGTGCATAAACAGGCTGTTCAGCCTATTGAATCTGAGACAGCATGTTCAAAAGGACCATTTCACGAGTTCAACCCCCCCGCCAACACTTTATCCACAAGCTTGCAATTTCGTCTCCTGCAAATATGTATCTGATTTACTTTTAAATGTTGCAATTGAATCTAATTAACTGAAGTACCAGGTAAGGCATTTCAAATCCGAAATCACACAAGAAAGCTTTTTTTTCCTTGTCATTGCTAGTTCTTTCACGAATCACCTTTAATCAGATTCATCAGCCCTTGGAAGCTATTACTCTTCCTTTCCTATATATTAAACACTTGTATTAAACTTTCTAATTTTTTCCGTATTCTCAGGGAACAATTTCGACTTCTCCAGCCTAACTACGCAACTCTAATCCTGAAACATGCTTCAGTACCCTCTCTGAAGCTCTCACCCTTACTGACTGTGGTCCTCGAATTTGGATACAATACTCCACCTGAGTCATCGAATCACAGCATGAAAACAGACCCTTCAGCCCAACTCGCCCAACTCACCCATGTTGTCCGAGTTTCTGAAACTGAACTGGTCCCATTTGCCAGTGTTTGGCTCATATCCCTCTAAACCTTCCTATCCATGTACCTGTGCAGATGCCTTTTTAATGTTGTAATTGTACCTGCCTCTACCACTTCCTCTGGCAGCACATTCCATACATGAATGACCTGGTGTGTGAAAAAGGTACCTCTCAGGTTGCTTTAAAATCTTTCCCCTCTCACCCTAAAACTATTCCTTCTAGCTTTGGACTCCCCTACCCTTGGAAAAAGACACTGGCTATTCACCTTATTTACATTTCTTATGATTTTATAAATCTTTACCGGGTCATTCCTCAGCATCCGACACTCCAGGGAAAGAAGTCCCAGCCTATCCATCCTCCCCTTAAAGCTGAAACCTTCTAATGTTTCATATAAGCTTATAAAACTTCCTGGCATTTGCAATCTTGTTCTGAAGCCCAGCTTTGTTAACTGTTCTGGTTTCACTGAATTGCCTTCAAAGATTCAACTGTAAACACCTCTAAGTTTCTCTCATCTTGCACCCCTTTTTACAGTCCAACTCCAAGTAGGTTTTAATCTTTCCACCTTTTTTCTATCAAATTGTATCACCTCACACTTTCCTGCATTAGATTTAATCTGCTGTGTGGCCAAGTTTCTGAAACATTTTGACCATTGAACTGTTTTTATAGCTCAACCCAGAAACTCAAACTTTGCGTAGATGGACTATCAATTGATCCACCAGTGCAAGACATTAAATCACATGTTAATAAGGCAATAATATTACTTGTGAGAATTGGAAAAACCTTTTTGAGTAACAGTTTAAGGATGCAATATGAATCATAGATCAGGAGTAAATGCTGTTCCCAACATTAAGTTACAATACTCTGGGTTCAAGTCCGACTCCAGACCTTGAGCACTTGACTGATCGAAACTGACCTTTCACAGGTATCCTAACGGATTGCTACATGGTTGGTGTCAGTGCTTCAAGTGAGATAGGAGAAAGTGAGGACTGCAGATGCTGGAGATCAGAGCTGAAAAATGTGTTGCTGGAAAAGCGCAGCAGGTCAAGCAGCATCAAAGAAGCAAGAGAATCGGCCCGAAATGTCAATTCTCCTGCTTCTTCGATGCTGCCTGACCTGCTGCGCTTTTCCAGCAACACATTTTTCAGCTTCAAATGAGATAGTAAACCAAGGCCCTTTCTGTCTGCTGGGCTGTATATAAAAGATGCTTGGCATTATTTGATGTAAAACAAGTCCCCTGCTGCCAGACCAACAGTGCTCACCCAGCCAACATTAATAATTAAGACTGCCTGGCTATTTATTTCACTGATGACATTGGTGAGTACAAATTGGGTCCTGCATTAACCTAATACACAATGTTTTGAGTATATTTTAAGACCGTAAAAGGTATTGAGGTTGTGAAATGTGCCATATAATTCAAAAGTTCTTTCTCGCTTTCTCTCTCTCACAAATTAGGAACTTTTGGTTTTGGAATGGTATAATCCTACAAGTTCATCACAAAGCTGCCTCTCCGATTTGTTAAGTTTTAAAAGTATCAACGTTCGTACCGAGGAAGACAAAGATAGAGACAGGGAAGTCGAAGAATGTGTACTGAGTTCTGAGCTCTCATTCAGTACACCTGTCGGTAACTTATTTCTGGAAAATGAGACGAAGGAAGCCCATTCAAATTTGCAGAATAAATGATTTTGGAAAAAAAAAGATACTTCGGGATAAAGGGGGATTTGGTGAAAAGTAACAACACAAATTGGGGTTGTTGGCTCTAATGTAGTGTTTAAGGTAGTGCATAGCTTTCAATTAAGGGGTGGTAGGTATAGGACAGATGTTAGGGGTAGATTCTTTACTCAGCGAGTCGTGAGTTCATGGAATGCCCTGCCAGTAGCAGTGGTGGACTCTCCCTCTTTATGGGCATTTAAACAGGCATTGGATAGGCATATGGAGGTTATTGGGCTAGTGTAGGTTAGGTGGGCTTGGATCGGCGCAACATCGAGGGACAAAGGGCCTGTACTGCGCTGTATTTTTTCTATGTTCTATGTTTGTGTACCTATTGCATTTGTCCAATCCTCTTTTTCTTCAGTTCAGTCCAAAGGCAGTGCCACAATCTTCACCACAGATTGAATACATCCCAAACCAACCCCAGCTGGAATGGGGATGATATTCATGCTATTGGCACCAATCTGATCCATACTGCCCATCTTACCAAATAAGCCAAAATACTTCATCTCCACCACCCTAAACATCCCCAAAAACTCCAACCTGTGTGTGGTCACATGCACATTGTTGCATAGAACTATGAAGGGTGACAGTAAAGGCTCCTACTTCCTTTCCACCAAATGACTGACCAGGAATTTCTACTGCCTGCCAATGCCAAATGTTAGCATGATTTATAGATTGATATACAAATTTGTTGGCTGTGTTATGGATGAACCTTTGTTAGTTGTGAAGTGTTGGAGTGGCAATTGAATCTAGAGCCTGGACCTCAAAAACAGAATGCTCCTACTGCACTACAAACCCTTTTATTTTGCACAGACTTCCGTTGTCCTGTAGGGGTGTGCTTGATGGGTTTGCTGCCTTGCTTTTGCCAAACTGACGGTGCAAGTGGGGACTTACATAACCATTGCTCTCTGATTGACATTTCTTAGAGGCATTAATGACATTCGCTGGTACTTGTCTTCTTATCACAGTTACCCTAAGTGGTTGTCTGACACAGATGGAGGACAGGGTCAATATGGAATTACAGCTTGAGGAGATGAAGTGAAAAAAAAATTGCTCCTATGTGGAAACAAAGAGTTCAATGTTTCCAAGCTATCAAATCAAGGGGAGGATGGAAATAAAACCATTATCACTCAGAGCCATGAGAATGTTAAGTATTTGGTTATGAAACAGAGTCAATCATATTACCTCAAGGGAATTAGATGGAACACCTAAAGAAGAAAAACATTGCAAGACAGGAGGCATGAGCTGGGACTGAGAACTGGAAAAGAATTGTTCGGATGTGGAATCTGCACAAATACAACCCTGAAGAGCTCAAAAACATCTTATGCTGTACAAAGATCCATGATTCTACCATCATTGACTATTTCTGAACTGCAGGACTGTTTCAGTTAAAGGCCAGAACATATTGCTTGTGAGTAAGAGATTCTATAAATACTAGATGACAGTCACTTGTCACTTTTTCATATCACAGAGTACCGAGATAGCAATGCAGCATCTCAGTCACAACACACACAAGACATGGTGGCTCAGTGGTTAGCACTGCTGCCTCACAGCACCAGGGACCTGGGTTTGATTCCTGCCTCAGACAACTGTCTGTGTGGAGATTGTATGTTCTCCCCATGTCCGGTGGGTTTCCTCCAGTTTCCTCCCACAATCCAAAGATGTGCAGGTCAGGTGAATTCATCATGTCAAATTGCCCATCCAGTTAGGTGCATTAGTCAGGGGTAAATATAGGGTAGGGGAATGAGTCTGAGTGTATGTACAGAGTATAAGAAGGCAGGTAAAGAGTTAAGCTCTGAGTTTTGTGAAACAAGAGTTTCAGCTGAGCATGACTCAGATCAGATAAGAATTTAAAGTTAACAATGGGGTGCTGGAGGCAAGGGTAATGGGTTAACAAGGTGGAAAAGCAGTCATTATATAAAGCCATTTAACAAATTTGGAAGCATTCAAGTATGCAAGGTCAGCTAACAAGGTGAAAAGTATCTATTGTATGAATCCAGTTAACAAGGTTAAGAACATTCATTGTATAATAGTAAAGGGCTTGGTCTCTGCCACTGATACTCGTTGATTGTAACGGTCACCTAATTAACATGCATGTTGCCCTATCTGGACGTGCCACCCTGTAAAATGACTATATAGTTCATTGAGGAACTGCTGTTCCAGAGAAGACCAAGAACTCATGTCTCTGTGTACATGGGCAATCATTCTCTCTTCCTCCTGGGCCCTGAATAAAGATGAAGGAGGTAAAACTATACTGTGTCTGAGCATTTTGCTTCGACTGGGTCAATAGGTCTGGGTGGGTTACCCTTCGAAGGGTCGGTGCGGACTTGTTAGCCCGTTTCCATACTGTAAGGAATCTAATCAAAGACAAAAACTGATTTGACACATCGCTTTATATGTTGACTTTGTCTCTGGGTAAAATATGCTGGCAGGTACTCCATCCAGTGTGAAAAAAGTGTTGTAAAACAGGCACTTGGCTGATACATTATGCAGTTGGAATCAAATATTTGCTACTACTCCACTCGGACAATAATGAACTACATCTATAAAAGCTGAGCAACAAAGGTATACATGAAGACAGGCCCAGTATTATGGCCAGAGCAATGCCAATGGGCACATATTTTAGCATCTTCTACATGCCAAAGAATAGGAAGCTTTGTGAGTAAATCCATTGAGTGTAATCCTTCAGTATGGTCAAAATTTATTAAAATATCTTCAGAAGCTATCATGTTACATACTAATATTTTACTTGTATTAAGAAAGAATGCCACACAATGCATCAAAACCTATTCTAAAACGGAATGATTTCAGAAACATAACAATCCCCCTTCTTCAAAGTGAATTGGTGAGAGAGAAGCTTCTTTATGATAACAGAGTTTTAACTTCAAAAATAAATCAAGGACCTTCCTATTTTTGGGTGAATAGATTTTTGAGGTATTATTCAAGGCTTCGAGCATTTGTACCGGTATTTATTTAAACACCAGACAAACACATTGTTGAGTGATGCTAAACTTTCCTCTTCACAGCTCAGCACCCAGATGATGTTCAACATGTGGGAGAGAACGGTTGAGATTTATAGTTGAGCAGGCAACTGGACCCATTTTGTTGATGCCAGCCCCTCGCCAAAACATTCAATAACTAAGACCTTGCTGTGCTTTCTCTTTACAGTCTACTTTCATGTTCTACTTCAATGACATACCTAATTTTCCCTTAAAAGAGGCAACAGTCCCTGCCGCTTTTATAACTAACAAGAAAAGCATTCCATTTTATTAATCTTCAATTGATGACAACTGGAGGAAATGCCTTCTCCGTTCAATCAATCAAAACCATTCATCATTTAAAAAAAACCCTGTTAAATCCAAGCGATATGAGCAAGGCCTGACATTTGATCCATCATCTGAGTTGAGTTAGCTGATCCGACCCAGGCGGCAGAAATGGTTTACAACGTGCTTCGCCAACCCTGGACTCAGGAACGTGAAAAATAAATAAATAAGTAATGATCTCTTCAGCCCCTAACGGGTTATCAATAACTGGTTGGGAGAAATGTGTGTGAGCGTGTTCCGAGCAGATGTGAAGATGACAGGATATGCCTTCGGTACAGTCCTCCCAGGTTGGCTAACCTTGTCAAAAGATCATGTGTGACGAATAGCTGCTCAGCAAGGTAAGAGAGCACGATTATTATCTCTGGAATTATAACCCCAATGAGAGCCAGTGGCCTCAGTTTTCCAAATGTAATCCTGACAGAAAGCCATTCATTTTAATGGCTTACCGTCGGAATAAGAATCGGAAATCCTCTGCCAGCATCTTTGTGCAAGAGGGCAGAAAATTTTGGGGGCTGGGGAATGAAATAGCAAATATGAAAAACGATCTCCTGGAAGTCAAGTACTCCAACATAAAACCCAGCTCTTAATAAGCAGCTCAAATAATTCCATTACACATTTATAATGAAGTGTTTATTTTAAAAGTCTTGTACTCTAACTCTGCAGATCATTAACTGAAGATGGATACAATAAAAGGGCACTGACTGACGCCAAGCGAGAGAGAGTCTCGAGCTGGGTAGCTCCTGGCCCCCCCAGGGGACGTTCTGGAGGAGTGCCCAAAAGCTTTACACTTACTTAGAGAAACAGGATCCCCTCAGCGGCGCTGACAAGAGCACAGACTGCACTGGTTAAAACTTAACAGCAAATCCCCAACCCCAAACACTGCAACACTCAGGCATACACACAGCAATGTTTTAACAAACTCAGGATGCCTTTCTGTCAATTTATAAAATTCAGAGTAAACAAAGGCTGGCAAGCACATTCCCAGACAGACAGAAATATCGATTTACACGGCCTGCACAACACTTTGATTCCTGATTATTTTTTAAGAGGGGAAAGATTTTATTCATGATTTTTCTTTTTAAGGTTCAAAATCATTTTCAATCCAACTGTGAGCAGTGATGGTATCACTTGGAGATCACATTGTGCACAAGAGTCAGGAAGGCATATATTTAAGTGGCCGAAATCACCGAGGTTAGTCTCGCGCCTTTTCAGTCAGACTGAGTGACTCCTCCATGCTGACTGTCCATAGACAGCTCTTTTGGATGCAAATATAACACAAAGAATGACATTTATTTAAGAGTGAGCGTCGAGGCAGCTCTGTGAGTCTGATGACAAAGCTTTTACCTGATGCCAGTAAAAGCTCGGTGGTAGCACTCAAACTCTTAGGGCTTTTAAATCTTGGCTGCTACCATCTGTCAGTACTGAGAGAGTGCCTCACTGTCTGCTGTGCCACCTATCACGGCCGGCTCGATAGTCTTACGGGGAATATGACTGGTTCAAGAAGCCTGCATTTATCCCTCACTAAAGAGCAGATTATTTGGTCGGTGACATGCTGCTATCTGTGGGATCTTCCCACACAATTTTAAGGGTTTTTTAAAATTCAATCTTGTTGCTATGGTTACGATATCAGAATAATGACTACACTCCAAAATGTACTGCACTGGCTGCAAAGGCCTTGGGCCGTCCTGACACCATGAAAGGTGCTATACGAATGCAAGATTTTTCTTTCCACCTTGCTGCTTTTCTGCAGAACTGCCTATCGTGTGTTCAGAGGGGGCAGGAGGGAGAAAGAGAGAGATAGAGAGTGCGAGAGAGATTTAGAGACACAGAGTGAGACAGACAGGGAGACAGAGACACATTATTAAATAGCACGATAGATAGATAAATAGAGACATGTAATTTAATAGAAAGTGAGATAGAGAAACAGATAGATGTAGGCACATTAGATAGATTGTGAGGTAGAGAGACAGATAGATAGATAGACAGATAGATAGATAGACAGATAGATAGATAGACAGATAGACAGATAGATAGACAGATAGATAGATAGACAGATAGACAGATAGACAGATAGACAGATAGATAGATAGACAGACAGATAGATAGATAGACAGATAGATAGATAGATAGACAGATAGACAGATAGACAGATAAATTAGACCATGTCAATGAATTATAGGAGTCAGAACAGGAAATGAATAGAATAGGATTGTGCCCGACAAGGGAAAAGGATTCCAAAGGTGTGTGTCATAATGGTAGTTGGGAAGAGGGGCGGAAAGAGACAATAAATGCTCATTGAGTCAACAGTGAATTGCTACAGCCTATCGGCACACATCAAGGTAAAATCAGAACTTGTGACAAGATTGAAAAATCAATACTATCAGGGGAAATGAAATCACGTAGTTGACAAGCATGTATCTGAATGCTTCAGTTAGCTACTGCCCTGAAGCATACTCTCAGTAACATGCACTTGGAAGATTTGAGCCTCAGTGTGGCAGCAAATAGAGCCACAACTACGAGTGGGCAGACTACAGTACATGTCGGCTAGAGAGAGAGTGTTTAGCTGCTCACAAGAAGAGAGTTCTGTTTCACAGAATCCCTACAGTTTGGAAGCAGGCCATTTGGCCTCTCAAGTCAGCATTGACCCTCCAACGAGCATAACATCCAGACCCAGCCTTCCTGTGCCCAACCTATCCCTGAAACTATTCTCTTATGCATTTGACTGTCACCTTTGATTTTCATTTTTGGGCCCTGTAATGAAATTTGAATGAAAAATCTTCAGAGTCGGGTGAAAGGGTTTCTCTCTCCACAGATGTTGCCAAACCTTCTGAAATTTCCAGCATTCTCTGTTATTACAGTTTGGTCAGTCAGGTCTGGTCAAAAGAGGATCGACTGACTCTCTTGGTGAAGAGTAAAGAATAAACTGGTCAGAGAATCAAGTGGAAACTGCTGCGAGTTTTCCACAGCCATCGACCTCCTTGAATGAACACTGCACGGAGGACCATCTAGCTGTGCAATCCTGCCTCGTGACCCATGGTACATTTACGAACTGAAACAGAGAACGTTTCAGTATGTTGCAGATGGCTCAAATGACTTCAAACGGACAATGCTTTCAAAAATGTTTGCCTTTGAGGATAAAACAAGGACAACTGAAGCTCAAACGTCTGTGGTCAAACTTTTGGAGGCTAGAAATGAACATTGACAGTGTTGCCAGCAAGTTCATAAGGGATTATGCCTCAGTTAAAACAACAGGCAGAGACTTCTGTTTCAAATCCATTAAAACATCCATGTGTTCTGCAAATACGGCACGAACATGGAGAATGGGAACAACAACATGTCAATGCAGCCACATTGAGGGAAATAACAGGAACAAAAGACAGGTTAACCTGTCCAAGGTCCATCCTTGACATAACAACAAACTCGCTCCTTGTATGAAGGCTAATCTTGGCCTTTGAAAAACCAAAGAACTGCAGATTGCAGGAAATCTGAAACAAAAATGCAAAGTGCTGGAAAATCTCAGCAGTCTGGCAGCATCTGTGGAGAGGTAAACAAGAGTACACGCTTCAGGTCCAGAGACACACCTTCATAAGAAGTCAGTTCTGATGCTGCCAGACCTGCTGAGTTTTCTTTTCAGCAGTTTCTGTTTTGCCAGTGGGACCTGATCTGAAAGGTCAGTCCGAATGTTACTGAAGGATGATGCAGACTCAAGGGGCAGTAGGCTGACCACTTACCACCAGTGTTCCTTTTGTTTAACATTTGCTGCTGTTTCTGACAGTGTGCAGTGGGCATGTCTTCACACCCAGGCAGTGCCATGAGAAACAAAGACTTCAACCGTGGCCCTAACCTGGGCAGAGCGCCTACTCTGTTGCAACTATGATGACTACTTAATGCAATCATTGCCACAGCAATCAACTTCAACACCTATTGAAAAGATCACTGATTGCTTTTAGATGCTTAGGTCTTAACGTTGACACCTATATTAAAACAAAAATTATCCATCCTAGAGTTATTGGCCTGATAGCCTGCAGAAACCAAGAATATTTCCTTCCTTATCAATATCTCCAGATATCTAGCCTTGCAGTTATCTAAATTAACATTCCTACCTTTGCCATCCAGGAAAATTTAGGCAATAATCCTATTTTTGCTGACATACGCTTTTGCTATTTTCACTGTTATTTGGAAAATACAGATTTATGCTCAAATGGGCTGACACCGAATGCTTCTTTGCAAACCAGAACTACTTTTCCATTCTGCTCCCTGCCTATCCTTCGATCCATGCCTGAAATGCACAGTTCACGATGGCCCAAGGGGTTTGTAACAGATGTATTCAAAGCTCACAGCACAAAGCACAATACTAAGCCACACATATCAGAAAGCTCTCAGGTCAGCTCTGACCAAACTCTGAGATGAACTACACACTGCCCTTTGCAATGGGCACTGGTAGAAGGGTACAAGATGACTCTAGTTAGTTTTGGCTTCCTCTGAGCCAGGAGAAAGAAAAATGCCCTCGTACCCATGTGCGTATGTTTGTGCCCAGACACATGGGTAAGGCATGTGTGCCAGGCTCTAGATTGTAGGGTTAGGTTGTTTGTAGTCCAATAGACTGCCATTATTCAGTGAGGAAATTTATTAATGAGGTTACACAGTGGAAGATGGGAACTCTCTAACTGGGCGTACAATCAAGCAAGCTGCTTTCTCAGGGAAGAATGGAGAATTGAAGCAGAAGACAGGCCAATCACAGTAAAAGCCAGGCAGTAACTAGCCCAGTCTTCGAGATGTGGAGGAGACAGGCAAGCGAGAGAAGTAAACACACAAACACAGCACCCATGTGAGCTCGCTGTTTAAGTTTCCCATCAGCCACCACACCCCTGCCCTGACTTCACCCTTTGATTTTTCATACCACACACACGCAGGAAACATACAAGTCGCTTTGTCTTGTTATGTACGTGCAGTAGAATTTCAGATGGGGCCTGAAAACTCCCTCTTCTGGTGTCAGGAAATCTCGTCAGCTTTTGATTAATGACAATTCAGCTGGTTAGCGGAAGAAAGCTGCGAGGGAGACAGCAATCAGTAATGTTTGACAGACCCTATCCTGTGATAAAGAGAGCTCTCAGGCTGTCACAGAATAACCAAATGGCTTTTCCCACCCAAACCAAGGTCACAGACTCCACTTGTGATGACTGTGCTCAACAGGAGCGATGATTTTAAATGCTTTCCCAGCACCAGACTTCAACCTTATCATTAATCCAAATGGTTTTGTTTAAATAAGTCTGCCTTTCGTTTATCCCCAAACAAAAGATTGCTGTAATTATTATTATTATTTTAAGAGGTTTTTCTTCTCCCAGACAACTCCCTCATCCTGCATCAGTACAGCTCTCCCTCAATATAAATAAATTGATTTTTAAAATCCCTTTCTGATTGGGTGGTGAGTTAGGATAATAGTCGCGAGCAAGTGAGAGAGACACTTTTGATGCAACTACTAATGCATCATTTGTGCACCAAAGCCTAATGAGTGATTAAGCACGAAAATAGAAAGTTGCTCGTTTGAGATTTTCAATCAATAGAATCACTGAATTCAAACTTTAAAAATGTTATTTTATTGCAGTATTTTGTCTTTGAGAATGATGTAAAATATATATCCGTCAGGATCTGAGCACATGATCTAAACTGTTTAGTTTAAACCCTAAGGAGACACTGGATGACTTTCATTAAGTCCATAAGAACAAGGAGCAGGAGGAGGTAATTCAGTCATCTGAGCTTGCTCCACCAATCTGATCTCAAATTGGCCTCAACTCCACTTTCCTGCCCACTCTCCATAACCCATTAAAGATCAAAAATCAGTTTGTCGCTTCCGTAAAATTTATTCAATGTCATAGCATCTACCTTACTCTGGGGTAGTGAATTACACAGATTTGTGACCCTTAGAGAGAAGCAATTTCTTCTCATCTCTGATTTAAATCTGCTAGCCAGTACTTTCAAACCATGATCTCTCGTTCTAGATTGCCCCTGCCCCCTTTCAATCCCTTCAACATCTTGTGTACCTCAATCAGATCTCCTCTCATTCTTCTCAACTGCACAATGTCACTTATTCACATTAATTAATTAAAACCAGTTTAAAGTTAATTCTCATAATACCTTATCCCAGACATTAAACATCATGCAACATCCCACTCAACTTTTTTGCTAGTTCTTAAGGTCCACCAGCAAAAGAGGAGGGGGTTCGTGATCCGTATTCTCACGAACCTGTCTTCAAAAACCTTCTTCAGTGAGTTCCAACTTCTTCTCCATAGATTTGAAAAATCTCTCCTTTTCAGGTGTATGTCCATTTTGAAAGTTACTAATGAACCCATTCACTCCAGCTTTTTAAATTGTGCAGAATTTAGAGAGTCATTAAGATATACAGCATGTAAATAAACCTTTTAGTCCAACTCGTTCACGCAGATCAGAAATCCTAAACTAATCTAGTCCCATTTGCCAGCATTTAGCTCATGTTCCTCTAAACCCTTCCTATTCATATACCCATCCATGTGCCTTTTAAATGTTGGAACTGTACCAGCCTCCACCCCTTCCTCTGGCAGCTCATTCCAGACACACACCACCCTCTGCATGAAAAAGTTGCCCCTTAGGTCTCTTTTATATCTTTCCCTTTCACCTTAAACCTATGCCCTCTAGTTTTACCTGCCCCACTCCAGAGAAAAGATCTTGGCTGCTCACGCTACCCATGCCCCTCGTGATTTTATAAAACTTTATTATGTCATCCCTCAGTCTCCGATGCTCCAGGCAAAATAGCCCCATCGTATTTAGCCTCTCCCGATAGCTCTAACCCTCCAACCCTGGCAACATTATTGTCAATCTTTTCTGAACTGTTTCAAGTTTTACAACATCCTTCCTACAGCAGGGAGACTAGAATTGCATACAATATTCCAATAGTAGCCTAATCAATGTCCACAACATAACCTCCCAATTCCTATACACAATGCACTGACCAATAAAGACAATCATACCAAAAATCATCTTCACTATTCTGTCTACCTGGGATTCCAATTTCAAGGAACTATGAACCAGCACTGCAAATACTGCCCAGGACCGAATCATGAAGTATACCAGTGCTGCCCTGACTTGCCTTCCCAAAATGCAGCACGTCACATTTACCTAAATTAAACTCTCATTGCCACGCCTCAACCCATCTGAAGAGGCGACTTGAGGGGCTGAGTGGCCTGCTTCCACATTGTAGGGATTCTGTGATTCTTCAAATTCTGCTGTGGTGCTTTTCAGACTGAGAAGAGGAAGATGATAACAGTAGGGCACTCCCACAATACACAGACTGAAGTGTCAACTGAGATTTTACACTCAAATCTCTAGAGTAGGACTTGAACACAGCCTTCTGAATCAGGCGCATGCTTGAATCCAACTGAGTCATGGCTGATGCCTGGCGAGGTCAGTCCAAAGAGTCATCTTGGAAATATTCACCTCCTTTTTGGGGTGAATATTCATTGTAATTATCATTTTTAATCCACTGTGCAGAGGACAGATTCAGAGAAGCAGCAGAGGCTGCCTTTGCTGATCCTACGCGCTGTTCTTTTGAGTGACAATCAATTTCTGCTGACCTTTTCCTGAACAGAGTACGTTTTTTTTAATGTACACTTTCTGATCCCAGTGCAGCTATTTCCTGCAGCGGTGAAGAGTTGGATTGATGCTGGGAAATGAGAATCAGGGAGCCTCCTGGGGACCTGTCTCGGTAGGTTACCAGCCACTTCAGAAAGAGTGAAAACAAAAACTGATCAGTGTTGGAAACTGATGGAATCAGTCTCTGCTGGCTGTTCACCGCAGCACAGAACCCACGTCCCAGGTCTGAAACCCACCCTGTATGGGAAATAGCTGTTGTCCTGTGATTTTCCCTGAATTGATCAGGTCGTGTCCAGGAGGCAGGCTGGCCATCCAGTTAAGGATGGAAGCCCAGTCCAAAATCAACAACAACTTATATCTACATAGCATCTTTCATGTACAGTTCCAAGGAACTTCAGAGGGGCATTCTAAAACAAAGCATAACATCAAGTCATGCAAGGAACAGTTATAATAGGGAATGCATAAACTCGCAGATTTAGATGAGCTCAGTTAACTTGGAGGATTATAGAGTTGGAGCAGACTACAGAGATATGGATGGAAGAGACCATTAGGGGACTTGAAAAGAAATATAGAAAGGTTAAAATTTCGATACAAGGACCACACAGTTCACTGAGCACAGGGGTGACTTGCAAAAAAAGCAGTCTAGGCCTCAATTCAGCATCTCATCCAAACAGTGGCATCTACAACAGTGGCATCTATGAGGCACTTTGATCTTTCACTTCAGTCCTGGAGTGCGGCTTGTACTCTCAACTTTCTGGCACAGAAGAAAGACAGCGACCACATCAGCCATGGATAACATGAAGTGACAAAGCTTTGCAATGCACGCAAACCTCAATCAGCAGATACTAACAGATCTCAGTTTTTCTGACTCAGACTTAATGCACAGTAAAAACAATGGTGCTATGAATGGTGCAGATTGCAGATCTTGGAGGTACAGAGGGATCTGGGTGTCCTGGTATACTGAAACACAATAAGTTGGTCAGCAGGTACAGCAAGTGATGAGGAAGGCAAGAGGAATGTTGTTGTTCATTGCACGTAGAATGGCATATCAAAGTAGGAAAGCTTTGCTCCAGTTCTACAAGGTATTGGCTTGACCACATCTCGAGTTGTGTACATAGTTTTGATCTCCTTATTTAAGAATGGATATAAATAAATACATTAGAAGCAGTTCAGAGAAGGTTCACTTGATGGATGCCTGGGATGGGGAGGGGAGTCATCTTGGCGAGACAGGCTGGGCCCACACCCACTAGAGTTCAGAAGATAGAGATCTGATCTGAATGAAATATAAGAAATACTGAGGGGACTTCACTGAGGGAATATTGAAAGGATGTTTCCTCTTGTGGGGATGACTAGAACTGAGGCACACAGTTTAAAACTAAGAAGTCAGGCATTTGAAACATAAATGAAGAGAAATGTTGTCTATCAAAGTGTTGGGAGTCTTTCAAACTCTCTGCCCAGTGAAGGGGTTATTACATATTTTTAAGGCAGAGGTAGATGGATTCCTGATGCATAAGCAAGTATTGGGGAAGACAGGAGATTGGTGAAGCCTCAATCAGGTCTTACCTTTTTAAATCATGGAGTAGGCTCAACGGGCCTGAATGGCCTTCTCTGCTAATTGATAAATTCTTATGTATCCAAGGCTCTAGTGCCATAGGTAGGATATATTGGCACCAGCGGCATGGTGATTCAGTGATTAGCACCACTGTCTCACATCGACAGGGACCCAGGTTCAATTCCAGCCTCAGATGATCTGTGTGGAGTTTACACATTCTCCCCATGTCTGTATTGGTCTTCTCTGGGTGCTCTGGTTTCCTCCTGCGGTCCAAACATGTGGAGGTTAGTTGGATTGGCCTTGGGAAATGCAGGGATATGGGGTGAGTCTGGGTGGGAACAGAAAGTTGGTGTGGACTTGATAGGCCGAATTGCCTGTTTCCACACTGTAGGGATTCAATGAAATACTAGGAGAGTATGAGGGTTGTGTTTTTTTTAATCCAGCCAAATGCCCTCTGTTTACCTCGTCAGAAATTACTCCCTCTTTGTGAACCTGGGAACAGAGTCCCATGATAATATTGATTTATTCATTCCACAGTTGGGAACCAGGAGTCATTTTGAAATGCAGGGAGTTGGTGCACGAACATCACCAATCCTCGCTGGCATTCCCACACGATATCGAAAAGAAAACAGCTTTGCTCGGAGTCTCATGCCCTGACAGATATGCTGATGTCTGCAGAGTGAGGAATGACCCTGATCTGAATAATTCATCAAGAGTTAGGAAATGTACAAATATTGCAGGTGATGTTTGTGAGAATAACTGAAGTCGAAGTTCATGTAATCACAAGCTGTCAGGTTCCCTTTCTTCAGATGGAGTGAAGAAACAAACTGCTCACCACTGAATAATCACAGTAATGATTCTCACAGTGACCTTACTGGAGTAAATTTTCACATGTGTTGCCAAACCTCTGGTACCTCATCCAATGATGACCTACAGCAATGGCTTTAGATGGCAATTGTGCGCTAAGTCTGGTGTCCCCCCCCCCCCGCCGCTACACACACACAAACACACACACACACACACACACACATGCGAACAGCTACTATCCTGAAAGATTTCTCTTCAGAACTGCCTTTCTAAATTTCTCCTTGTACATTAGCCCCATGGAAAACTCAGGCTCCCAAACTGGGAGGTTGACTGAGCCATTTAGCATGCTGAAAAATTACATAAGTCGTCCCAAGTGTGAGTTATGCTCCCAATAGAAAGTCATCAGGGATTCATACAATGCATTCACACTAGTCAGCTGCCAATCCTTTGGCACTGTGCCATGCAGCACTAACAGGCAACCTCTGTCAATGTAAGACCATCAAACTGACTCAATAAGAGTTGAGTTGAGTTGATGGATGAACTGGTAAACTGCACAAGTGGAGTAGCTCCCTGGTATTTTGAAAAGTGAGAGAGCAGTGTGTACGTCACAAAATAATCCAGGCTTCCAAATTGCATATATTTGTCAGTAACCCTACCCTTTATCCTCAGTGGGGACATGTGTCATGCAGAATGTTACTCAACAACATGGGCTTCCAGTTATAAGGTTTGGTGCTTGTTCAGTGCTGATGTAGATGACCTTAGTGGGTCTGTGACTTTATATCCTCATGGTGGGAAAAGGGCAACTGGCGCAAGATATATCAACAGTAGAGAAAGTCATGATCACTTTTGACTGTGATTTCCCCAAATCAACCCCTATTCCCACAGCCTGTCCATCTCGCCCCCATAATACAACTTTCCCTGTGAAGATTAGCCATTGGCTTATGGGGTTGGAGGGAAGGCACATATAGAGCTGTGCCGCACTAAGTGTTATAATGTCCAGAAGATGGTGGTCAGGGCAAGGAAACTGGACGGAAAACAGTTCAAGTCATACAAAAGAATGGCTGGAACAACGAAAGCAAAATAAAAGACTGGAAAAATAAAAACTGGAGTTGCTTGAGCAAAGTAAAATGGTCAAGATGGTGAGCAGAAATATGTTGGGGAGGAAGGGTGATAATGATTGGTCAGGGTCCACAATCCCAACTGCTACCAAGTGACCAAATGCTCAGTTATGAAACAGGTTGAATGGTCTCTGGACAGTCACAGTCTTACCACAGGCACAATGACTGACTGCGTGAATGAGAGAGCCAATGTCTACAGTGCAAAGCCAGAACGGCAGCCCAATATTACTCTGAAGAGGGAATGGAGTGGAAGAGAGGTTGTAAGCGAGAGATGCAGCCCTTGGATTTTGCGTCAACTTGCACATTCCTACATGGTTCATAAAGTGCTAATATGAAAAGGTCAAAATACAGTAACTGTTCTGCTCCATTAAGCTGCTCTTTATGGCATCTGAATCATCCACATGATGTAATAGAGTGAAATCAGTGCCAGAATTCAAACGCACTCAAAGAGAACTATTTCAAACATTTAACAAAGAAATCTGCCCCAGATCTTCCCACTATACTGCCATTCACAAGACAACATGAACAAGCAGGATCAGTCTTCTCACAGCTAAAATTAACATTCTTCCCTGTTAATGCGATTGACATGATTCAAAAAGGTCACCAAGTTGATGCTTTGTTGAGGCAGACACTGCACTAAAGAATGCTTATCTAATATAGATCTGCAAAATCAGGTATCTAATCCATTCATTGCCAGTGGCAAAATGTCTTCTTAACTGTCTTCAGGTGGCTTTGCAAAAAGATAAGAAAGCTTTGCATTTATATTGCACCTTTTATAACCTCCCAGCATTTTATGTCAATTAAATACTTATGAAATATTGTCACTATTATTGAAAACATTGCAGTCAATTTATCCATATCAGGATCTCACAGTCAACAATGCAGTAGTGCTAGTGGCTGAGAGTTAAATCTAAGCTAGATGGGCACTATCTGAAGGTATGGAGACAACTTCCATATACATACTAATGACAGATAGCCCTCCCCTGCCATCATCCTCTTTAGATATCCCCTTGCCTACTCCAGTTCTTCTGCATTGTTAGTCAGTTAAGCTGACATCCGATGCATCACAACGTCAGTCACAGCTCCACACTGGGGAGACCCAAGCCATTGGCTCTTCAGTCTGCCATAATCTCCACGCTGTTAGTGTTAATTCCATCCCCCTCTATCCTCCAACACCCCTCACCTAACACAGCCACTTTTTCACACTGACCTGAATTATCAGTAACCTAGCTGCTACATTCCTGACTTGAGCTCCTGACCTCCAAAATCATCCCCAACTTTTCTACAGCCCCTTATGCAGTTCCACCAATGACAAACGTCTTCCGCTATCTCAGCCCAAACTCTGGAATTTCCTCTGTAGACCTGTACACTTTGTTCACTTCCTTATAACCTACTTTTTGTCTGATTCTGTTTCTCTGACAAGTTTTAGAAATGTATCTTTACTTAGCTAAGATTGACATCAACAGGCAGAAAACTGGAGGCTCCTTATAACATTGAAGCATAAAACCCAGTAACTACCTTCAAAGACCAACCAACAATAGTGACGTTTTGAGCTCTCTGCCCATGGGCCTTTCAATCCAGGTAAATTATGGGAGACTGAGCTACGTTCAGATTTTCAATCTGCAAACTGTACTGAAACACCAACTCTTCCCCGCCTGCACAACAGCTTGGTTTGAGAAGTCTGCCTGGGAGGCTGGCTTTCTGCAAGCAATTATGGCACATGAAGGATTAATCTGGCACCTGTTGAAACCTCAGCATTTTCCCAAACACCGTCAGATTGGTATGTCTCACAATACTTCCTCTGGTGGCTCAATCTGGCATTGGGAGGGACTGCGTGAGCAAACATGGGCTCGGTTCAAGAGGTGCCTTTGCTATTCATTGATCTGAGCTGCATCAAAAATGAAAGAATGCATTCATAGGAGTTACTTATTTCAAGTGGATGGCAGACAGGAGTTACACTCACAATAGAGTCATACAGCACAGAAATAGGTCCTTCGGCCCATCATGTCCATGGTCAATGAAAACCAAATCATACTACCTGTAATCCCTTTTCCTTTTCTTGGTCCACAGCCGACTATGCCCTGGTTTTTTAAGTGCTCCTCCAGATGATTCTTAAATGTTGTGAGAATACCTGCCTCCACCACACTCTCAGGCTGCATGATCCATATTTCTACCTCTCTCTGGCAACATAACCAAATCAGCACAAGCAGAGAATTGGGTTGTAAACCAATGAGAGGTCATTGAGCAATGGAATTGAGATTCTGTGCATCTGTGTGTGTGCATGTGCATGGGGCTATGATGCAAACACACACAATGGATATTGAAAGAAATGGTATAAAAGTTGATACCCACCTATCACTCAATTACTTTGGATCAGTAAATGAACTTATTTGTCACGTTTAGTAAAGCAAATGAAAACTTGAGTAGGCTGATGTGGTCCTTCCCATGATGGATTCAGAGGTGGCACAGATTTGTAGAAATGGAGGAGCTACTGACTCAGATTTACATGATCAAATCTTACCTCAAGTCAACAGAGCTGACTAAGTCAATGGTAGCAATATGTGTAACCCTTTCCATTTTGTCACCAACTTGTAGTCCCTCGAGTGAAATAAAAAAATGCTGGGGAAAGCTATGTTTTTGATCAAGCGACTGAAGAAAACTAAAGTTAATTGGAAAGGGAAAGGGAGAGTTAGCAGAGGAAGTGGGTCATGTAGACTCAGAAGGCTTTAGGAGCTTCACAGATGGAGTAGCATCGCTTCACACAGAAGCAGTACTGTCCTGGCACCGGCTCATCAATGTATACACACGGACACAGCTGCATTCCCATGAGGAGCTGTTCCTGGCCACGTGGATGTGTGTCAGGGAAAATGAAAGCTAACTCTGTTTCTTCTCCAACAGGAATTGTTGTCACTTGGTTGATGTATCAATCTTGTTCCCTCCACACAATTGTTATTCTTTGGAGCTAGCATGTGTTGTATCACAAAGTCTCTGGCATACTTGTACAATACAACCCATGCAATTTGTCAGAGTGACAGAAGCAATCCAATAACTAAGTTCTGCCAAGAGTAACTGTACAGCTGCTAAACCTTTGGACTTGTTCAGAAGGCACTAAGTCACAGTTAAAAGATTTGGTGATACAGTATCCACTAACCGTATCAGCACAATCATGATTTGACCAGAAGCAAGTAATTGGGGAATTTGAAGTCCATGAGTTATGTAGAAAACCACTCAAGGTCATGTTTTCCACAGTCTTTCCCACTGGTTCAAGAATCAAAGTGCTTGGGTCAGATCAATCCGTGAAACTGGTCAAGTCCCAGGTCAGAGTGTGACACTTTTTTTGATTGATGTTCAGATTCAGGAAGACTTTTCAAATCATACTCATATTCATAAACACAAAATTTAGGGATATTTGAAAATATTTTGACAGTAAAACACAGTATGAAGAAACTTACTTGTGTAAACCAGTGAAATTACTAGTTGGTTTAGCAGAGATTTTGAAAAGTTCTTTTTAGTGATTTTAAATCAATTTCCTTAGTCATGGAAGCACTCTAATTAAAATGTTTTATTGTGATGACAACCTCTTTTACACCAGGCACCCACTCTTCTACACAAAACCAAAACTTTTAAAGGAAGAGAAACAAAAATCACAATCTACTAGCCTGTCCTATCACGTGGGTTCACTTAAAAAGTTACATCAGTTATTATGTCAATAAATCTTACGGTAAACTTGATTGGTCACTGAAGCAGTGCAATTTTGATTACATTTTGGGTTCAATTTTTCAACTGCTCCTAAAGTGGAGATAGTACCACGTGGTCTTTTTAAGTGAATGGCTTTTATTTCTCTATAACCTGTCCGTGGGTAAATTTTGTTTTCATTGTCTCCTTTCCAGGTCCATCCAGCCTGCACACTTTTCCCTCTCGAGGTCGGGAGCTGCACAACCAACTTTCTCCCCATGACTTCTGCCACTCCCCAGTAGGGGGAGCTTAAGTATAAGTCCCACCAGATGGAACCGCATTCAATGTTTGCTCTCTGCTGAACAATGCCTCTTTCTCGTCCTTGGGTGCTGCCCCATACATAGTTGCTAACTCTCCACCTGGAATCAACGCTGGATCTGTAGTTCATTAAGCCCTTGGCTTTCTAAGTCCCTGTATAAATTTACAGAACTATATATACACACACACACATATATACACACACACACGCAGGCGTATTAGAGGATATAACTGTAGAAACAAAATAAGCAACCTTTATCATCCGGAGCATTACTACCTGGTAGATTCAGAGTTTGGATAGATTTAAGAGATAAAAGTGGTTAGGCAGGCAGTGGCTAAGTGGAAGCAACAATGTAAAAACAGTGATACATATTCATGTTTAACACATGAAAGCACAAAATGTAGTAACAATCATAACCTCTTTAAAAAGGTTAGAAAGGTTGATCATGAACTTCTGAGGGGGCGAGGTGACTACTTTGCTATCAACCAGTTTCTAAATAAAAGCCTGCTTACTGGCAATAGAAATATTTCACCTACTCTGCTCAACTTGGCAAAAAAGTAGGTTAACAAAATAATACCATCTTTGCCCTTATGTGGACTTCGCCACAAAGTGGCAAAGCTGACGATTCTACAATCAGTCCCCCCCCCCCCATACATTCCACTGTCATAGCTTCACGAACAATTGTAACACAAATTAACTGCGCTCACACCTCAGTAGCCAGCCACAGATGCTAAGAGCTGACCAGCTCCGTTTCTCACTTTATTAAGTTGAGCTGTTTTGAAAGCGATCAATAGTCATTAAAGTTCAATCGGTTTTAAAAGAAACCCAAAACAACTCTCCCCACACCCATCAGGCTGCAGCACAGATTGCAAGTGCCTCTCCGGGAGCTCCACTTCATCACCGTGCAATCCTGCAGCTGGATATGGAGCACACATTAACATCAACGGGAAGGTGGTTCCTCTGTCTTAGCTGTTTGAGGACACTGGCTGGAATCGAAATAAGATTTCACATCACTTTCAAAACACAGAATTGGCTAATTTCGAAAGCAAATCACACAGACGGAGCCAACTTCTCTGAAAGCAATTCGGAAGCGAGCTCAAGTTGCAAACACCAGTACACTGTCCGTCTGAAACTGCATTGTGTCCTCAAACAACTTCAAATGTAACGCGCTAAATCTTTCATTTCCTCGAAAAGGGGTGAAAGCAGAAGGAAATCTCCCCGTGTCTCACATGTGAGTGTAACAATCTATTCTGATTCAGATTAAACCCCCTCCAATCCGGCTCATCCCATCAAGCGTTAACCCAAAGCATCACAATAACATAACGCTGGGAACAGCAGACATGAATGACCATGTGTTCTGCCAAGACTGTTTCTCCTGGTCCCTGCCTGCTAGGTCAAACGGCCAAGCAGCTGCTCACCCACCTTTCTCTGCCGTCTCTCCTCACTCTGTGAGAATGAATAACTTGAGAGCTCACAGAGTGTCTGTACCGGCCTTACCCATCACTATCCTGGATCACATTACACAGTCCGGCCCTGGAGGGGGAGAGCGGGGGACCTGCAGTCAGTCAGGATAGGCTGAAGCTCCCAGCTGTTTCCTCCCAGTAGTGGGAGAGAGGGAGGGCTGGGCTACACTCGTTTCAACCTTTTGTACCAAGGTTAAAATCATACACAGCCCAACCTCCTTTAGGGATCATTATTGAGGGACAGTGAGGAACTGCTACTCTGTCTGGTTCTTTCATGAATAAAACAATCAGTTTGTGGGGGGGGGGGGGGAGACAGGGTGGCAGTTAACTTGGAATGAGCTTCACATGTTCTTGGATTGTTCTGGATCAGCCACTTCTCCTTTCTCCGCCGTTTTTATTCGAGACAGTTGCATTTTCCAACAGGTCCATTTCAATTTTGTTCTACATGTCTGAATTCAGCTAAATTAGGTTTGGCTGCACGCTCAAGCAGTAGATCAATTGCATCTGTTTGCACTCTGGGACTGAATTAATAAAATATGAGACAGAATTAGACTGGAGGTACAGAATGATCAAATCTGTCTCCATGAGTCTCTAATCAACCAGTTTATATTCAAAACTGTTCACACACACATACACACAGAATCCCTGTGATGCAGAATTTTCTCAATCAGTCTGTTGTGAATTAGATTTCACTAACTTCACGGAGAGAAGACTCCCTGATATTCACCCCCACCGTTTCCTACATTGCTACTAGCCAAATTTTAAAATAAACCATGGATGCTTACTTTCCAACTTTAATGAGCAATGCTCACTTTTGCTTTCCACTATCTCCACAATCTTTGAATTTGTCTTGCAGATCATATTCCCATATTCCAGTAGGTATCAGGGGATCTGACTGCATCCTGAGGAAGAATGGTACTACCACCATTCAAATTAAAACTTGGATCATTTAACTTTTAAAACAAACCATTTGGACATTTCTCAAATTATAGTGGTGTCATTAAGTGTAGCATTTTGCTAAAGTGTTAAACTGATAGTCTGTTTTCTTTAATATCTTTTGGATCTTACAATGCAGGATATATTGGCTTTTGCCCAAACCGTTGATTTTCCTGTTCCTCATGTGCTGCCTAACCTGCTGTGCTTTTCCAGCACCACACTCTTGACTCTAATCGCCAGCATCTGCAGTCCTCTGTTTCGCCCAACATATTAGAATGGTCTGGCTCAGTCAGCAACTTGCATGTTTTCGGAAGTGCAGAGTGATACAGCATATCAAGGATGCAAATCAGCCAACTGTCCCTGTGCCTGCAGGGCCACTCACTTAATCCCACTCCCCTGCTCTTTTCCCATTTCCCACTACATTTTTTACCCTCAACTATTTCTCCGATTTACTTTTGAATGTTCATATTGAAAGTACTTCCAACACCTTTTCAGGCAGTGCATTCCAGATCATTACAACTGTCTGTGGAAAAGAACATTCCTTCATGTTACCACAGATTCTTTTGCAAATCACCCAAAATTGATGCGCTTGGATTACCTGTCCGTCAGTTGTTGGAAAATATCCCCTGATCAAAATGATTCATAGTTTGGTGCAACTCTATCAAGCATCACCTTCACTTCTTCTGTTTTAAAGACCAATCACAGCCTCTCTCCAGTCTTTCAATACACCTGAAGTCTCTCATCCCTCAAGAAAAGTTCCTCTGCACCTTTCCTTTTGACATCCTTCCTGTGGCTTAGTGCACAGAACTGGAAATAATACTTCAACCAGCTTAACCAGTGTCTTATACAATTTTATCACAACTTCCATGCTTTTACTCTATATAAAGTTAAAACTCACACAACACCGGGTTATAGGCCAACGGGTTTAATTGGAGGCACTAGCTTTTGAAGCGCTGCTCCTTCATCAGGTGGTTGTGGAGGGCACAATTGTAAGACACAGAATTTATAGCAAAAATTTACAGTGTGATGTAACTGACACTGTATGTTACCCTTTACGATGCCAAGAGTCCCATATGCCTTCGAACAAGCTTGTTATGTGTCCAGCTACTTTCAAACACATCCGTACCCCCCACCCAAGAAGTCTTATTCCTCCTCTCACCTACCTCATCTTGAGATCAGGTAACTGGCTGGATGACTAATTGTGATGCAGAATGATGCCAGCAACACAGTTTCTTTTATACCAGTTGAGGAACAAATTACTGCTAATGCTGGAACCTGCACTGAAATCACCAAATGCTGGAAACCACAGCAGGTCAGGCAACATCCATGGAGGGAGCAAGCTAATGTTTTGAGTCTAGATGTTTCTTCGATAAAGAGTCACCTAGACTCAAAATTTTAGCTTGCTCTCTCTCTCCATGGATGCTGCCTGATCCACTGTGATTCCCAGCACTTCTTCTTTTCTGTACTAGTTGAAGTCACCATGATGTCCTTGCCTTCTCAACCTTGCCTGAGGTGTGGTGATGCTCCAATTAAACTCAGCATCAGTCATCTCTCTACAATCGGATACATCTTACAGTGACCCGAAACTATGGTGACTTTCACTTCTCTTTGAATACTTAACTCATATTTCCACTCTTCATTCTTCTTTCCGGGATGGATCAGTTGATGTACTTCTGGTTTGAATTCATCGACCAAGTGCTTACCTATTTCACCAGTCTCTCTGAAGTCTGTTGTGATTTGATTTTATGTTTCATGTCACCTGCAAACTTCCATATAACATCCTGTACTCCCAAATGAAGCTCATAAAAGGTCATTAAAAAGACCAATAATTCTAATACCAACACCTGGGGAACAGTATTGTATCTTTTTTCCAGTCTGAAAAATAAGCATATTCATTGCTCCTTCATCAATGTTTGTATATGTGCTGCCAATGCATCTTTAATTTCGTGGACTTTAATTTTAGTAGCAAATAGATGGGCAAATAGAGAATGCAATTGAAGTTTGCATCATTGTCATTAATAATCTGCAAATTTAAACTGTGTCCCTTTCAATGCAAAGATGGAATTGACTTTGGTATGTTTGATCTTATCACAATGGAAGCAGGTTATTTACCGTAATTTACATTCAGATTCCAGCCTTTACCCTTCATTATTTTGGCACCCTTCGGTTTTCTCCATAAAACTACAAAGTTTTCCATTTGTGGATTTTCTATTCCTCCTACTTCCTGGTGGGTTTCCATATGATTATCTCCCCTCATCTGTTTGTGTGAAATATCAGGGGATCTACTGGAATTATTGTTCTTCAGATTTTTTGACACTTGATATCTTAGTAAGTTTTATGTTCTTCTGAAATGCTATTTTGAAATTCTCTCATAATCATGCTTTCCCTCACAATCTCAATTTTTTTTCTCTAATTTAACTGAAACCATTGATCTCATACCATCTATTTACCTCTTGAAAAATGTACCTTTGACAAATATCTGATAGGTTCCTTTCTTAAAATTCTAAATTTTAATTGATACACTTTAAGGATAAGTTCACAAGCTTTTAACATTGCAGTCTCATAGTCTGCACATTGCTCTTCTGGTAAGTGGCATACACATTCATAGCTGTATCTGTCAAATCACTCTTCAATGTTGAGGTCCAAACATCTTTTGGCTACTTTTGTCTTCAGAGCCAGTTTTGCAAATGGGGTGAAATATCTTTCAATGCCATTCAATGAAAATTTAGACACTAAATGTATACCACAAAGTGATGGGGTTTGGAATGAATACCTGGGAGGGTAGTTGAGGTGGGGAAACTCACAACCTTTAAAACCATTTAAAAGTCATATCAAAAGTACTTAGATGAACACTTGATATATTATTACATTTAAGACTATGGGCCCAGTGTGGGAAAGTGGGACTAATGTAGGTGGTATTTTTGGTGAAACAGGCCAGATGGCCTGAAGGACCTCTTCTGTACTGTATGATGCTATGTTTCTATTTTAACTAAACAACTCAAAATTTCAACCTGTTGCCCAGCATTATCTATTAACAAATGCTCAAAATCAAGAGAAGTATTACTCCTGTCTTGAGTTGATTTTTGTACTTTACAGATCCCTCATGGGTCTTCTCCTAGGACTGCTGAGACAGCCAAATGACCTCCTTCTGAGATTGCTGACACAAACTATTTCCAACTTGGATGGCCAACGCCTCTTTTGAGTTTAAGATAGCTTCTTACACTTCTTACCTTCTCACAACTTGGATGCTTCACAGACAAAAACCACTTCTGCCAGCATGACTGGCTCTCCTGAACAGAAACCTAACCTTCCTGTCCCCAGTCAAAAACTCCTGATCCTGATATCACTTCTCCACTTGTCACAAACTCAGCAGTGTCAATACCTCATCCAATAATAGCAAAGGTGTCCAGCCACACAGTGAACTAAAGTCACATACCTACTTGAAATGAGGTATTTAGATCATTGTTCCAAATTATCACCTGATCTTTATAGAATCCTTCAAAGAACTAACAAAAGTACACCTGCCCTTATTTTAAAATCCAAACCCATGCAGGGTTATGGGGATTGGGTGTGGGGCTGGTGAATAGAGGTGGTATGCTCTTTGGAAGGTCAGTGACCTCTTTCTGCATTGTAGAGAATCTATGATAATATGATAATACATACACATACATTTTTTACCTTCTATCGTGGTTTCTCATTTAGTACATTAGACATTACTACCGTGCATTTGGACTCCATCACCTTGGGTTTGTGAAAGACAGTATATGGCAACTTAAATTCCAAGAGTGGGGTTAAAATTGGTGGCTCATTGGCCAATTCAAATATGTGCACATATAAAGACTGTAGTCTGTTATTCCGTTATGGTCCTCAGACAGGAAACTCAACCAAACCTAAACGTCTGACTGAGAAAATGCAAATATATCAGACATTTTTAAAGGAAATATTTTCTGTTCACTGCATTTTGTGCAGAGGTATTTGTGCAACAGTTCATTGTGAAAGTTGAGTCTTCACTATTCTGAAGCATGAGTCAGAGATAAGACCAGAAGATCTACAGGGAGGATTTGGTCTGTACTCCACTGTGCCCATAGAGGTATATATCTATAGATGGTTTGAGGAAGTATTGGTTCCATGGTTACACTATGTTACAATGTTACCTTAAAATTTGGTTGACAGTAGCTCAGTATAACTGGATGAAAGGAGGCCAGCAAGCTGACTGGCATGACTAAACAAGCTTTTACTGGATTAGTGGTGCTGGAAGAGCACAGCAGTTCAGGCAGCATCCAGAGAGCAGCGAAATCGACGTTTCGGGCAAAAGCCCCTCATCAGGAATAAAGGCAGTGAGCCTGAAGCATGGAGAGATAAGCTAGAGGAGGGTGGGGGTGGGGAGAGAGTAGCATAGAGTACAATGGGTGAGTGGGGGAGGAGATGAATGTCAAGGACGAGAGGGTGGAGTGGATAGGTGGAAAAGAGATAGGCAGGTCGGACAAGTCAAGGAGACAGTGCTGAGCTGGAAGTTTGAAACTAGGATGAGGTGGAGGAAGGGGAAATGAGGAAGCTGTTGAAGTCCACATTGATGCCTGGGGTTGAAGTGTTCCGAGACAGAAGATGAGGCGTTCTTCCTCCAGGCGTCTGGTGGTGAGGGGGCGGCGGTGAAGGAGGCCCAAGACCTCCATGTCCTCGGCAGAGTGGGAGGGGGAGTTGAAATGTTGGGCCATGGGGCAGTTTGGTTGATTGGTGCGGGTGTCTCGGAGATGTTCCCTAAAGCGCTCTGCTAGGAGGCGCGCGGTCTCCCCAATAAAGAGGAGACCACATCGGGAGCAACGGATACAATAAATGATATGAGTGGATGTGCAAGTAAAACTTTGATGGATGTGGAAGGCTCCTTTAGGGCCTTGGATAGAGGTGAGGGAGGAGGTGTGGGCACAGGTTTTACAGTTCCTGCGGTGGCAGGGGAAAGTGCCAGAATGGGAGGGTGGGTCGTAGGGGGGTGTGGACCTGACCAGGTAGTCGCGGAGGGAACGGTCTTTGCGGAAGGCGGAAAGGGGTGGGGAGGGAAATATATCCCTGGTGGTGGGGTCTTTTTGGAGGTGGCGGAAATGTCGGCGGATGATTTGGTTTATGCGAAGGTTTGTAGGGTGGAAGTTGAGCACCAGGGGCGTTCTGTCCTTGTTACCTCAAGCTTTTACTGGATATGAGTTACCAAGGGGAGGAAGAGATTAGGATAATTGAGATGACTTTATTCCAGTCATTGCCTCAATCCTGACACAGCGTTAGGGTATATGGAAACAAGCACCTCTGTTCAAATTAATAAACTGGACGTGGAGGCCACTGTCACTAAATTAATGACACTCCATGTACAAAGAAAAAGAAACTTCAAGCTATGGCACTCTTATATGATGAAGTATTGGAAGAAAATTCTAGTGTATTGAAGCAATGTATAAAGTTCCAGCCCGTCTATAATGATCATTTACACACGCTGTCACTACAAAAACAAATGTTCTTTCCTTTGTTTAAAAAAAACCCAGCCACAAAACGAACATTGCGGGTGAAGCCATCGTTTAATAACGTGCATCCTAATTACTCTTGAGAAGTTAACAGTGAGCAGCATTCCTGACAAGAGGTAGGCTTGCTATAGCATAGAATCCCTACAGCCTGGGAACAGGCCATTCAGCCCTTTGAGTTTACACTGACCCTCCAAAGAACATCTCACTCAGACCCACTCCAGTAAACCCACATTTCTCATGGCTAACCCACCTAGACTGCAATTGCTGGACATTTCGGGGCAACTTGCATTGGGCCATTCTACCTGACCTGGACATCTTTGGACTGTGGTAGGAAATCCATACAGACACAAAGGAGAATGTGCAGACAGTCACCTGAGAGTGGAATTGAACCCAGGTCCCTGGTGCTGTGAGGCAGCAGTGCAAACCATGGAGTCACCATGCCACCTATAATAGAAGGGAATTAAGAGTCATCCACAATGATGCAGATCAGACTGGAGTCACATATAGATATGATCATGTAAAGATAGCAGATTTGCTTCTCTAAAGGACATCAGTGAATCAGTTGGGGTCTCAGTAGCTGCATGCTCACCATTACTGAGACTAGCTTCTTATTCCAGATCCATTTAATTAGCTCATTTAAATTCCCCGGCTGCTGTGGTGGGATTTGAAGTCATGTCTCCTGATTAGTTGGTCAGGCCTATGGATTACAAATCCAGTAATGTAACCGCTATGTTATCTCATTAAATGCCATCAAGTATTAGTATTAAACAGTCATTAGGCACACTAAACAAACCTTACTCCCATATACTGTTGATAAAAATATTGCTTTATTCCATGCTTTTCTCAACCAACATAATTCATTAAGACGACACATCAAAATCATGCCAGTGAGAAAGAGATTTACCTACAGTCCTTAGCTGCAGAGAGAGCGTTTTCTAATTGTTGGGGATTGTGGAGTATTTTCAGACTTTATAAAGTATGGGTCAGCTTCGAATTAAGTTGAAACTGTCTTGGAAACCAAAGAGGTTGGTGAAAAAAAGAGGAAAAGAAAGAAAAAAGAAAAATCTCCAGAATCATTTTAAAACAGTTAGTTGCCATTTCAGGTCATTGTGGAAATAGGCATGTTTGCCTCTTACATCCATATTCATCCCGTGAAACAAAACAATGACCTTACGAGCTAGTGATGACTGCGAGTACTTTACCAAATATGTAGTCGTAACCTTGGATTTCAGCAGTGCTGCTGATTGCTTACAGATTTATCCAACTCATCGATTAGAATGCAGTTAGAAAATGGTGTCCAGTTTCAGATCCTTATTGTAGCAAATATTCACAAGTGCAGAAGGTAGCCAGAAGAATTTTTAGTTATTTATGAGCAGGGAATGGAGAAATCAGCTTTCTTTTCATTAGTTATACAGTGATCTAACAAAGGTGTTTAAAAGTATTCAAACCTCTGACACTGTGAATTATGAAAAATGCTTTCCACTGGTTGGTGAAGCGGAACTAAACACTATGAATTTAACAACATCATAAGGGGCTGGTTGGAAGACTTCTTTTGTGGTAGAGAGTTACTGGAGCACAGAATGTTCTTTCAGAAACAGCAGTGGACTCCATAACAGCCTTCTGAGAGGAACGTTTAGAATTAAGAAGACAAGGGGATGACGTTCCCTGAAAGTGGAGTCAAAGGCAGGTGAGTTAGTGAAGAAGACATTTGGTATGCTTGCCTTTATTGGTAACTGCACTGAGTATAGGAATTGGGAGGTCATGTTGTGGCTGTGCAGAGCATTGGTTCGATCACTTTTGGAGTACTGCATGCAACTCTTGTCTCCCTCCTATAAGAATGATGTTGTGAAATTTGGAAGGGTTCGGAAAAAATTTACAAGGGTGTTGCCAGGGTTGGAGGATTTGAGCTCGAGGGAGAGGCTGAATAAGCTGGGGCTAATTTCCCTGGAGTGATGGAGGGTGAGGGGAGACCTTATCAAGGTTTATAAAATCACAAGGGGCATGGATAGGGTAAACAGACAAGGTCTTTTCCCTGGGGTAGGGGAGTCTAAAACTAGAGGGCATAGGTTTAGGGTGCGAGGGAAAAGATTTAAAAGGGTCTGGAAAGATCCACTGGGGCCTTGGATAGAGGTGAGGGGGGGAGGTGTGGGCGCAGGTGGCAAGGGAAAGTACTGGGAGTGGAGGGCGAATTGTTGGGGGGCATGGATCTAACAAGGGAACCGGGGAGGGAACTATTTGTAGGTGGCGAAAATGGCAGAAGATGATGCATTGTATCCGGAGGTTAGTGAGTTAGAAGGTAAGGTCCAGGAGAGCTCTTTCCTTGTTGCAATTGGAGGGGTGGGGTTCAAGAGCAGAGGTGCGAGAAGTGGAGGAGATGCGCTAAAGGACATTGTTGACCACGTGGGAGGGGAAATTTCAGTCCTTGAAGAAGGAGGCCATCTGGGATGTTGCGTGGTGGAATTGGTCTTCCTGGGAACAGATGTGGTGGAAGAATTGGGAGTAAGGGATAGTGTTTTTACAGGAGGTGAAAGGAAGTGTAGTCCAGGGAGCTGTGGAAATCGGTGGGTTAGAAGTAGATGTCTGTGTTAAGTCAGTTGCGGGAAATAGAGGTTGAGAGATCCAGGAAGGAGAGAGAGGTGTCAGGGATGGTCCAGGTGAACTTGAGGTCAGGGTGGAAGGTGTTCATGAAGTTGATGAACTGTTCAACCTCATCATGCGAGTATGAGGTGGCACCGATACAGTCATTGACGTAGCGGAGGAAGAGGTGAGCAATGGTGCTAGTGTAGCTCCAAGTATCTAACAAAGAGGCAGGGATCAATGTTGATTTCATCAGTTTCCTCATCTCCCCTTCCCCCACCTCTTCCCAAATCCAAACCTCCAACTCAGCACCGGCCTCTTGAACTATCCTACCTGTCAATCTTCTTTCCCACCTGTCCGCTCCACCCTCCGCTCTGACCTATCACCATCACCCCCCACCTTCATTGACCAATTGCATTCCCAGCTACCTTCCTCCCAGCCCCCATGCCCCTCCTATTTATCTCTGAGCCCCCTTGGGCCTTCCTGACATTCCTGATGAAGAGTTTATGCTCAAAACGTTAACTCTTCTAATCCATCAAATCCACACGCCATGTTCAATTGCCTCAGTTCTCGGTATCCTCACCTGAGTAAAAGGTCTATGGGTTTGGATCTCAATCTGTGCCTTGAGGACATAGTCTAATGTTATACATCAGAACAATGTCAATGAGTGCTACATTGTTGGAGGTGCCATAATTCAAATGGAAATTGTGTCATGGATCCATTCCATTGACTCCAAATGGGTGGACGTCAAGGCACTGTGAAAGAATGGCATCCTCATTACAATTACAAAAGAAACAAAATCCATCAACGTATTCTAACTTGTGTGGAATCATCTGCATGATAAGGCTGCCCACACATTAAGGAGTTTGTTGCACATCACAGTAGTTCATTGCAAACGGGGGTTTCTCAGAGATACAGTCACGCTGGACTTGAAACATTAACTCAGTTTGACTCTCCACAGCTGCTGTCTGACCCGCCGAGTTTCTCCAGCACTTGCTATTTTTATTTCAGATCTTCAGCTTTCAAAGTATTTGGTTCTTATTTTAGAACAAATTGAAAGCTTTAATTGCTGCATCCTGCAAGGGTGCCACTGCAGAAAGGCTGGCTTTCCTGATCCTGTTGTGTGTACCAGGCTGAGCAGTTCACTAGACAAAGAGAAGACCATGAACAGCACAGAACCCATAACTCCACCTCTGTCTGCCTTCATGATCCTCCACACTCATCCCCACTGCAGCATCCACCCACCTTATCCTCTGTGCCTAGCTTTCAGAACAAGTTCAATCCAATTTAATTGGACACTCACTAGAATTGGACAAGTTAGTCAGTCACATATAGAAAGTCTCCTGAGAATGTAAACAATAGCATTATTGTGCAAAAGTCCTAACTGTTTTGCTTCTTCAGTCATGGAAAAAACCTGGATAATTGTCATTTATGTGCAAGGACATCAAACACATGTTTTTCTCCCGCTGCATTTTGATTGCCATCAAACTACAGCCACACTAAATGACATTAAGGATTTTTTTAAAAATGAGAGGGCCAGCAGAAATAAAGCCCCGATTGAAGTTAATAAGAGACACTGCTGTTTTATGGCTGTGGATTTGCAAAGGTCTAACAGTGGGGAGCCCGGGCCTGTTAGAGAGCCTATTAACAGCACACACATTGAGCAGGTGCACTTGCTTTTCCCAGTCACCCAAAGCTGCAGAGAAGCAACATGAAATTGATTTTAAGAACAGGTAAAAAAACGGTGGTTGAACAGCAACCCGATTAATTTTCCTGCTCTCCTCTTGATAGATTGCTGCTAATGGCAAATGCAGGGTTCTCTCTACATGAGGATTTACTTAGAAAGGCAACTAACATAACACACAGACCGATGTACAATCTGCCAGTGAAACACACAGCGCTGCGTTTGCCTGAGTCCATCTTGATTGACATTCATTGCACAGGTGGGCAAGTGAAGCTGTTCTCCTCAATAGACACTGTGATCAGAAAAGGCCTCACACCTTCCACCAGGGCCTCCTTTTTAATTCAAAAACTGACCTACATCTTAAACAATAGCATTTTCGTTCTGGTTATTTAGCAAAACATATTGCATCTCATAGGTTGATAATCAAGTTGATTTATCTGTGCGCTAAGTCTTTGATCTGTCTACCTCTCAAAATGAGTTCATTGGGTTACAGACTGCTGTGGATTAACAGTGCCCAATGTGTTGGAATTGCTTATGCCCCATTTTTAGCAATTATTAATAAGTTAATAGTCTTGCACCCTCTCCAAATGATTGGTAATGCAATGTCACGGTTAATTCTTCCACCATTCAGGCAGTGCTTTTCCTATAATCACTGCATTGTTACATTTCAGTGTGTTCAGATCAATTTCTCAATTCAAATTCGAGGGAAACCTTAGAGAATGTGGTGCAAAGGCCTGTTTACTCGGAAATCCAGAGGAGTCCTGAGTAACACTCACCTCACATCCCTGAACCGAAAATTTCAGTCAGAAACAGAAACTCACTCAACAAAAAAAATGTTTTTAAAACTGTCAGAATAATCATTCAGAAACATACTTTTAGTTTCTCCCATATGCAGGTAAAATCAATGAGACACAGGTTTGCAACCTTTTTCACTCATCTCGAGTGGGTTTCCAATTTACAATGCTTCCCAGTTGTGAGTCTGGTTAATGTTAGCACTTAGTTCTTTCAAAGCACCCCCCCCACCCACCCCCATGCTACAAGTAGCAATCTGTATCACAACTGAGAACAGCTGACTTAGCGCAACCTGGGGAGTGCACCCACCTCCTCTGCTGTTTGCTCTGCTAAAAGTCACACCGTACCATGCATCCACTTGCCTAGACTGCTGGCAGAGGGTTGTTTCAGCTGTGTTATTCTCAGTAGGTGGGCTGCGGTGACATGATGGCTTTGAGCTGTTCACTCACAGTCTCTGCCTGAGGACAATTACCTGGTAGCGAAGGTGATGTCATCGAGCTTTCTCCTCAACCCTTTGGGGAAGCAGTTCACCTCCTCCCATTTGTTGCATTTTTTTTATCCGCATGAAATATTTATAGGATGAGCCAACTTGCATCAGATAGTAGGGGTCAGAGCAAGGCTAAATATATTTCACGAACATTAAAGAGTTCTGTTCCATTCAATACCATTATTGTTGCCTTCACTTTCTTTTTGCCTGTCAACCTTCAGTTTTCTGGTTTCGCAAACATCTCAGATCTTTATTTCACTTCCTTGCAAAACAAAATTAGCTAAATGAACATGTAAGAGTGAACCACATCATTGAAATCAAATTAAAAACCTGAAAGAATGCACTAAGTTGGTGACCAAAGGAAAAGCAGGATGCTGTGAGGCGGGGTCAGACTTCCAGATGATCTTACCGAAAGAGACTGGTTTAAACCATTCATTATTTTTATTCTCTCAGGTGAATGCAGCAACCTGGTGTGTTGCAGTCACAAGCACGTTCTGACAGTTTCTCAATCTGGTTCAGTTGTTTGTCCCAGGCAACAGAAGGAAATTCAGTCTTCACAACAGAGATGAAGGATGACCAGGAGGGGACAGTGAAACAGCAGGCGGAAGAGAGAAAAGGAGAGGTGGAGAGAGGCAGACTGGTAATCGGTGAGGTTTCCCAAACGTCCCAGTGAATAGTTTCATTATTTCCATATGTTGCTCTGCACAGATTTGTGCTTGTATTGAAGGAGAGGGGCAGCAAAAGCGAAGTGTAAAAGGGAAAGCATAGCGTGGAAAAGGAATACTTAGGTTTTCATTGGATATACGGCACTGAAACAGCCCATTTGGCCCAACCATACGACACTGGAGCAAAAATGAGGCCATTTGGCCCAGAGTCTGCTCCACCATTTGATCATGGATTTTTTTTTCTCACCCTATTTTCCCGCTTACTCCCCATAACCAATCCATACCATGTTAAAAGTTCCAATTAAGGATCCTTCTGTTTTTTTCTCATCTAAATCTCCCTCTCCATTAAATATTTGTCTCTTTTCTTAAGTGCATTTAGATTATATATATTGGGGCAGCATGGTGGCTCAGTGGTTAGCATTGCTGCCTCACAGTGCCAGGAGTCCAGGTTCGAGTCCAGCCAGACAGAGACATAGAGACGTACATCTGGGAAATAGACCCTTCGGTCCTCCTTGTCCACACCAATCAGATATCCTCACCTGATCTAATCCCATTTGCCAGCATTTAGCCCATATCCCCCCAAACACTTCCTATTCATATACCAATCCAGATGCTTTTTTAATGTTGTAATTGTACCAGTCTCCCCCACATCCTCTGGCAGCTCATTCCATACACACACCACACTCTGCTTGAGAAAGGTCTGGCATGTTGGGGTCAGGCTCAGAATGGAGGAGCTCACAAAAGGGTCTAGCATTAGTAGTAAAACGTTTGGCCAAGAACATGAAAGGTTTTAAAGATGGGGCCCATCCACGAGAATGTGATTATGGCCCCAGCACCTACCTGAGCAGGAGCCTTTGATGACCCTACAACATTCTGTTGGGAGGCTTCTAACACAGTAAACCTTGAAAGGTCTTATAAAATGAGCCTTCTTTGAGGCTGTAATGACCTTGATTGCCTCCATCAAGGAGGATGCTATCTACGCCAGCAGCCCTCACCTTGCTCTGACTCCATGGGGAAACCTGCTGGAGGTTTACCTCCCTCAGGTTCATCATTCAAGCAGCGTTTTCTGCTATTTTCAGGGACCCCCTCTAACCCCAACCCAGTTGCCATAATTCCTGGGAAACCAATCTCCCCCTACTCCCTCTGGTAACTCTATTTTGCTATCCACTTCCAGGATTGATGTGAACTTTGCATTTTCTGAATTCACTTCCGAAAATTTAATCTTTGATCCAATATTTTGCATGGGGGCTGACATCCAAACCGCTTAGTTACATGTCTCTTCGGGAAGGCACAGCTCTATCTTCTGTCTTGATTTAGCTTGGCTTTGCAAATTCTGGCTTGGTAATTTAAAAAAAATGATAGAAAACAATGGTGGGCTGACAGCTGGCCATTAGGAATTATATGTAGTACACTTAGTACACACAGCCCTTGACAAAAGATACAAATTTAGTATGCTCTGTTCTTTGATAAATGAGATGAACGTATAAACAGCGGGTTCCCTCATTGTATAATAATTACAGGGTAGTTCCAAAGCTATAAATTCTCCCTCCTTAGCAGTTAATTCTCTGGAAAACCAGATGGGCCAGCCAACTCTCGAGATACTTGAAAGCAAAGACCAACAGGTCTGTTTTTTTCACCTTGCCATTGCTCTCTTCATTATTTCCCTGCACCATCAGTCAATCGATTTACTACATTACTTCTGCATCAGAAAGAGAGATCATGTGCTGATTTAAAACAGCCTGTATTGCCTGCACAACAGATGCAGCTGTTTCTGAAGAAATCTTATACAGACCAGCCCCAGTACAAGTAATATCTTCACACAATACAGAAGTGAAATTCTGTAGAGGTTGGAAGTCTGAAATAAAAACAGCAAAAGCTCAAAGAGCTCAGCAGGGTCAGGCAGGTCTCTGGTGAGACAGGAACATTTCAAGTCAATTACCTTTCATATTGAAATGTCATGACATGAAAAGTAAATTCTGTCTCTCTCCATAACAATCACCTGACTTGCTGAGATTTCCCAGCTTACTTTTGTTTTTATTCCTGTCATTCACCTAGTTTTTGTTCCCTTCGTATTGATGCTGATGTGCTGTTTGCACAATTCGGGTCAATCCTCCCAACAGAAGCCCATTCGACCAAGGGGCATTGTCAGTACAGTGTCACTGGGCTCAGAATTGGGAAGCTGTGTGTGGACATGGGCTCAAAGAGCAGCTGGTGGGGTTTAAATTCAATTCATAACTCGGGAAATTGAAAGCCACTTTCTGTCATGGTGACCAGGAAACTATTGTCGATTGTTGTAAAAACATGTTTGATTCACCAATTCACTTTAAGGAAGAAAATCTGCCATTTTTCACCTTGTCTCGTCGAGATGTGTCTCAAAACCCACAGAAATATGGTTGACTCTTCACTGATGTGGTCTATCAAACCACTCAGTTCATGGGCAATTAGGGATGGGCAACACATTATTTTTAATTTGTTCACAGGACGAGGGCATTGCTGGCTAGGCCAATATTTATTGGCCATCCCTAATTACCCAGAAGGCAGGTAAGAGTCAACCACATTGCTGTGGGTCTGGAGTCAAAGGAAGGCGAGATGAGGCAAGGATGGCAGTTTCCTTCCTGAAAAGACATGAGTGAACCAGATGGGTTTTTGGGATAATTGGCAATGGATTCATGCTCATCATTAGGTTATCTTAATTCCAGGTATTTGTTGAATTCAAATTCCACCATCTGCCATGGTGGGATTCAAACCCAGGTCCTCAGAACATTACCTGGGTCTCTGGATTCACAGTCCAGTGATTATAAGACTATGCCATTGCCTCCCCTAACCTTTCTAGTGACATTCCATGAAAGGTGGGTGTGATCTACATCCACGGCAGTAAGGCATTCGACAAGGTTCTCCAGGGGAGACTGGTTAGCAAGGTTAGATCACACAGAATACAAGGTGAGCTAGCCATTTGGATACAAAACTGGCTCGAAGGTAGAAGACAGGGTTTTGTGGAAGATTGCATGGTGGTGCATGTATGGAATGAGCTGCCAGAGGAAGTGGTGGAAGTTGGTACAATTGCAGCATTTAAAAGGCACCTGGATGGGTGTATGAATAGGAAGGGTTGAGATGGATATGGGCCAAGTGCTGGCAAATGGGACGAGATTTATTTGGGATATCTGGTCAGCATGGACAAGTTGGACCAAAGAGTCTGTTTCCATGCTGTACATCTCTGTGACTCGAAGTTTCTACTAGGGAAGGTTCTTTTAATATCCTGCCATTGACAATTTTTCATATGGGCGTCAGTGGTAGCAATAGATTCCAAATCACATGAAATGAGTTCCAAATGTGCCAACGACACCACTACAAACGTTGTCCTTAATTTTCATTTGGTGAAGTCTGTTCATTTTGTTAGACTTGAAGTCTTGAGCTTGTAGCTGTTTTCAATCAAAACATTTCTGGGATGTGGGCATCACTGACTAGGTCTTTTCTGGATCAGCACCTAAAATGGAGTGGCATGGTGGCTCGTGACCAGCACTGCTGCCTCACAGCACCAGGGACCCGAGTTTGATCTCAGCCTCGGGCAACTGTCTGTGTAGAGTTTGCACATTCTCCCCGTGTCTGTATGGGTTTCCTCCGGGTGCACTGGTGTCCCCCAACAGTCCAAAGATGTGCAAGTTAGATTCATGGAGTGCAACCTTGATAAATAGGAAGTGATGCATTTTGGAAGGTCTAACTTGAATGCTGAATATAGGAGTAAAGACAGGGTTCTTGGCAGTGTGGGGGAACAGAGGGATCTTGGTGTTCAAGTGCATTGATCCCTCAAAGTTGCCACCCAAGTGGACAGGGTTGTTAAGAAAGCATATGGTGTTTTGGCTTTCGTTAACAGAGAGATCGAGTTTAAGAGCCGCGATGTTTTGCTGCAGTCTACAAGACCTTGGTGAGACCACACTTGGAATATTGTGTCCAGTTCTGATCGCCCTATTATAAGAAAGATACAGAGGCTCTATGGAGGGTGCTAAGAAGGTTTACCAGGATGCTGCCTGGACTGGAAAGTTTGTCTTACAAAGAGAGGTTGACTAAGCTCATATTTTCCCTCTGGAGAGAAGGAGAAAAAAAGGTGACCTGATCATATACAAGGTAATGAGAGGCATGGATAGAGTCAATAGCCAGAGTTTTGTCCCCAGGGCAGCACTGACTGGCTCGAGGGGTCATAATTTTAAGATATTAGGTGGAAGGTATAGAGGAGGCATCAGAGGTAGGTTCTTTACGCAGAGAGTTGTGAATGCATGGCATACGTTGTCAGCTATGGTGGTGGAAGTAGAGTCATTAGGGACATTTAAGCAACTGCTGGACATATAGAACATAGAACATAGAACATAGAACAATACAGCACAGAACAGGCCCTTCGGCCCACGATGTTGTGCCGAACTTCTATCCTAGATTAAGCACCCATCCATGTACCTATCCAAATGCCGCTTAAAGGTCGCCAATGAATCTGACTCTACCACTCCCTCGGGCAGTGCATTCCATGCCCCCACCACTCTCTGGGTAAAGAACCCACCCCTGACATCTCCCCTATACCTTCCACCCTTCACCTTAAATTTATGTCCCCTTGTAACACTCTGTTGTACCTGGGGAAAAAGTTTCTGACTGTCTACTCTATCTATTCCGCTGATCATCTTATAAACCTCTATCAAGTCACCCCTCATCCTTCGCCGTTCCAACGAGAAAAGGCCGAGAACTCTCAACCTATCCTCGTACGACCTACTCTCCATTCCAGGCAACATCCTGGTAAATCTTCTCTGCACCCTCTCCAAAGCTTCCACATCTTTCCTAAAGTGAGGCGACCAGAACTGCACACAGTACTCCAAATGTGGCCTAACCAAAGTCCTGTACAGCTGCAACATCACCTCACGACTCTTGAATTCAATCCCTCTGCTAATGAACGATAATACTCCATAGGCCTTCTTACAAACTCTATCCACCTGAGTGGCAACCTTCAAAGATCTATGTACATAGACCCCAAGATCCCTCTGTTCCTCCACCTGACCAAGAACCCTACCATTAACCCTGTATTCCGCATTCTTATTTGTTCTTCCAAAATGGACAACCTCACACTTGGCAGGGTTGAACTCCATCTGCCACTCCTCAGCCCAGCTCTGCATCCTATCTAAGTCCCTCTGCAGCCGACAACAGCCCTCCTCACTGTCCACAACTCCACCTATCTTTGTATCATCTGCAAATTTACTGACCCACCCTTCGACTCCCTCCTCTAAGTCATTAATAAAAATTACAAACAGCAGAGGACCCAGAACTGATCCCTGCGGAACTCCACTTGTAACTGGACTCCATGCTGAATATTTACCATCTACCACCACTCTCTGACTTCTACCGGTTAGCCAGTTTTCTATCCAATTGGCCAAATTTCCCTCTATCCCATGCCTCCTGACTTTCCGCATAAGCCTACCATGGGGAACCTTATCAAATGCCTTACTAAAATCCATGTACACTACATCCACTGCTCTACCCTCATCCACATGCTTGGTCACCTCCTCGAAGAATTCAATAAGACTTGTAAGGCAAGACCTACCCTTCACAAATCCGTGCTGGCTGTCCCTAATCAAGCAGTGTCTTTCCAGATACTCGTAAATCCTATCCCTCAGTACCCTTTCCATTACTTTGCCTGCCACAGAAGTAAGACTAACTGGCCTGTAATTCCCGGGGTTATCCCTATTCCCTTTTTTGAACAGGGGCACAACATTCGCTACTCTCCAGTCCCCTGGTACCACCCCAGTTGCCAGTGAAGACGAGAAGATCATTGCCAACGGTACTGCAATTTCCTCTCTTGCTTCCCACATAATCCTAGGATATATCCCGTCAGGCCCGGGGGACTTGTCTATCCTCAAGTTGTTCAAAATGTCCAACACATCTTCCTTCCTAACAGGTATCTCTTCTAGCTTATCAGTCCGTTTCACACTCTCCTCTTCAACAATACGGTCCCTCTTGTTCGTAAATACTGAAGAGAAGTACTTGTTCAAGACCTCTCCTATCTCTTCCGACTCAATACACAGTCTCCCACCACTGTCCTTGATCGGACCTACCCTCGTTCTCATCATTCTCAGGTTTCTCACATATGCATAGAATGCCTTGGGGTTATCCTTGATCCTATCCGCCAGGGATTTTTCATGCCCTCTCTTAGCTCTCCTAATCCCTTTCTTCAGGTCCCTTCTGGCTATCCTGTATCCCTCCACTGCTCTGTCTGAACCTTGTTTCCTCAACCTTATGTAAGCCTCCTTCTTCCTCTTTACTAGACATTCAACCTCCCTCGTCAACCAAGGCTCCCTCACACGACCATTTCTTTCCTGCCTGATCGGTACATACATATCAAGGACACGTCGTATCTGCTCCTTGAAAAAGTCCCACATTTCCACCACATCCTTCCCTAACAGCCTATGCTCCCAACGTATGCTCCTCAAATCCTGTCTTACAGCATCGTAATTTCCCTTCCCCCAATTGTAAAATCTACCTTGTTGTGCGCACCTATCTCTCTCCATAACCAAGGTGAAAGTCACAGAATTGTGGTCGCCATCACCAAAATGTTCACCCACCAACAAGCCCACCACTTGTCCCGTTTCGTTACCGAGTACCAAATCCAATATGGCCTCCCCTCTGGTTGGACAATCTACATACTGCGTTAGAAAAGCTTCCTGGACACACTGCACAAACACCGCCCATCCAATCTACTTGATCGAAAGAGCTTCCAATCAATATTTGGGAAGTTGAAGTCGCCCATGACTACGACCCTGTGGCTTCTGCACCTTTCCAAAATCTGTTTCCCAATCTGTTTCTCCACATCTCTGCTGCTATTGGGGGGCCTATAATAAACACCCAACAAGGTGACTGCACCTTTCCTATTTCTGACTTCAGCCCATACTACCTCCAGAGGCAGATCCCCCTCAAACTTCCTTTCTGCAGCCGTTATACCATTTCTAATTAGCAATGCCACCCCCCGTCCTTTTTTACCACCCTCCCTAATCTTACTGAAACATCTGTAACCAGGAACCTCCAACAGCCATTCCTGTCCCTCATCTATCCATGTTTCCGTGATGGCCACAACATCGTAGTCCCAGGTACCGATCCACGCCTTAAGTTCACCCACCTTATTTCTGATACTCCTTGCATTGAAGTATACGCACTTGAGCCCATCTCTGTGTCCGCAAGTAGTCCCTGTCAGTGCTACCTTCTCCACAGCCTCCCTACACTGCTGTCTTGCACAAAGACAGCAGTGAATTGAGGGGTGCGTAGGTTAGGTTATTTTAGTTTAGATTAGAAATAATCCTCGGCACAACATAGTGGGCCAAAGAGCCTGTTCTGTGCTGTACATTTCTATGTTCTATGTTTGGTGGATTGGCTGCAGTAAATTGCGCATGTTGTCCAGGGATGTGCAGCTTAGGTCTATTAGCCATGGGAAGTGCAGGGTTTTAGGGTAGTGGTTTGGGTGGGATGCACTTTGGAGGGTTGGTGTAGACCTGGTGGGCTGAATGGCCTGCTTCCATGCTGTAGGTATTCTATGATGAAATGCTGGTTTCATTCATCATCTGGGTAAAGGAGTCAGAGATGGGGTTGACAACTGAGTCTTCCTTGGAAATTCCAACAAAAGACACTGTAGTCCAAACTGCTTTCTTTTTTATCACCTTGCTCCTTTTATTTGCCATTTATTTTTGATATTGAGATATTTCAATTAATTTATGTTTGCAACAAACAGCAAAGCTGTGATCTGATTGAGATTATGACAATCTGAATGATGGAGATTTCATTAGACATCAATCTGCAGGCATTTACATTCTTTCACAAGCTTATGTGTGAACTGCCCAGGGGCAGATCCTCACCTCATTGTCTGCTGATGCTTCTCAACTTGAGTTATTTTCCTGGCAGCACTTTTTTATCATATGGTGTTCTGCCAATGCCTTGTGCTCTCAGCAGTAAGCCACAGGATATGGGACCCCTGTCTAGAATGGGAATTGGGAATTGATACTGCACTGTTGTCTGATGTACATATTAGCCATCCAACCAACTGACCATAAAAGCCTGCAGCCAATTATGATGACTGGAGGTACTAGAGAAACACGCTGACCCTAGAGATGCAAAACTCTGACTGAAATTCTCGGGATTTCTTTTCTTTCATGGTTTTGTGGAAGATCATTACAAAAAAATCCTCAAACCAATATGTCACAATCCTGGCTTGGGGATACAATAGCCTTGTGATATTATGTGAATTGTTAATCTAGAGACCCAGGTAATGTTCTGGGGACCTGAGTTTGAATCCTGCCACAGCACAAGAGAGAATTTGAATTCAATAAAAAAACTGGAATTAAATCTGAATCTACTGCTGATTGTTGGATAAACCTGGGCAATTAGGGATGGGCAATAAATGTTGGCCTAGCCAGTGATGCCCTCATCTCATGACTGAATAGAAAAATAAACTTCTCACTGGTACCACTTTCAAATGGTCAGAAGATCGGCCTGAGTTTTCCCACACTGATTGTGACTCTGATGTTCGAATGGAACACTTCCTGTGGTCAGGATGCCCCCTCCTAATAGGCTGAATGCATGTGCACAATGTTGGAGGACATTGTGAGCAGTGTCTGTCGGACACACACACAGAGAGAGAGACACACACACACCACACACACACACACACACACACACACACACACACACACACACACACACACACACACACACAAACACACATCCAGCCTCAGCACGCGCTTGCTCAGTGTTGGAAACATCCTCACTGTTGTGCCAATTTGCAGGAAGCCAGTTATACCTCAATTTCGGGAGTAGAGTGGTGCTGGAAGAGCACAGCAGTTCAGGCAGCATCCGAGGAGCAGTAAAATCGACATTTCGGGCAAAAGCCCTTCATCAGGAATACAGGCAGAGTGCAGGGTGGAGAGATAAATGAGAGGAGGGTGGGGGTGGGGAGAAAGTAGCATAGAGTACAATAGGTGAGTGGGGGTGGGAATGAAGGTGATAGGTCAGGGAGGAGGGTGGGGGAAGGTAGCAAAGAGTACAATGGGTGGATGGGGATGGGTTGAAGGTGATAGGTCAGGGAGGAGGGTGGAGTGGAAAAGAAGATAGGCCGGTGGGACAGGTCATGAGGATGGTGCTGAGCTGGAAGTTTGGAACTGGGGTAAGGTGGGGGAAAGGGAAATGAGGAAACTGGTGAAGTCCACATTGATGCCCTGGGGTTGAAGTGTTCCGAGGCGGAAGATGAGGCGTTCTTCCACCAGGCGTCGGGTGGTGAGGGAGCGGCGGTGAAGGAGGCCCAGGACCTCCATGTCCTCGGCATAGTGGGAGGGGGAGTTGAAATGTTGGGCCATAGGGCTGTGTGGTTGATTGGTGCGGGTGTCCCAGAGGTGTTCCCTAAAGCCCTCTGCTAGGAGGTGTCCAGTCTCCCCAGTGTAGAGGAGACTGCATCAGGAGCAACGGATACAATAAATGATATTGGTGCATGTGCAGGTAAAACTTTGATGGATGTCTTGGAAGGCTCCTTTAGGGCCTTGGATGGAGGTGAGGGAGGAGGTGTGGGCACAGGTTTTGCAATTCCTATGGTGGCAGGGGAAGGTGCCAGGACGGGAGGGTGGGTTGTTGGGGGACGTGGACCTGACAAGGTAGACACGGAGGGAACGGTCTTTGCGGAAGGCAGAAAGGGGTAGGGAGGGAAATATATCCCTGGTGGTGGGGTCCACTTGGAGGTGGCGGAAATATCGGCGGATGATTTGGTTTATGTTAAAGTTGGTAGGGTGGAAGGTGAACACCAGGGGGGGTTCTGTCCTTGTTATGGTTTGAGGAGTGGGGTCTCAGGGCAGTGGTGTGGATGTGGACAAGATGCATTGGAGGGCATCTTTAACCACGTGGGAAGGGAAATTGCGGTCTCTAAAGAAGGAGGCCATCTGGTGTGTTCTGTGGTGGAACTGGTCCTCCTGGGAGCAGATACGGCAGAGGCGGAGGAATTAGGAATACGGGATGGAATTTTTGCAGGAGGTAGGGTGGGGCGAGGTGTAATCCAGGTAGCTGGGGGAGTTGGTGGGTTTGTAAAAAATGTCAGTGTCAAGTCGGTCGTCATTAATGGAGATGGGGAGGTCCAGGGAGGGGAGAGAGGTGTCAGAGATAGTCCAGGTGAATTTAAGGTCAGGGTGGAATGTGTTGGTGAAGTTGATGAATTGCTCAACCTCCTCGCGGGAGCACGAGGTGGCACCAATGCAGTCATCAATGTAACGATGGAAGAGGTGGGGAGTGGTGCCAGTGTAACTATGGAAGATGGACTGTTCTACGTAGCCAACAAAGAGACAGGCATAGCTGGGGCCCATACAGGTACCCATGGCTACCCCTTTGGTCTGGAGGAAGTGGGAGGATTCAAAGGAGAAAATGTAACGGGTGAGGACCAGTTCGGCCAAACGAATGAGAGTGTCGGTGAAAGGGTACTGTTAGGGACGTTGGGGGAGGAAAAAACGGAGGGCTTGGAGGCCCTGGTCATGGCGGATGGAGGTGTAGAGGGATTGGATATCCATGGTGAAGATGAGGTGTTGGGGGCCGGGGAAACGGGAGTCTTGGAGGAGGTGGAGGGCATGGGTGGTGTCTCAGACATATGTGGGGAGTTCCTGGGCTAGGGGGATAGGACAGTGTTGAGGTAGGTCGGAATGAGTTCAATGGGGCAGGAGCATGCTGAGACAATGGGTCAGCCAGGGTGGTCAGGCTTGTGGATCTTAGGAAGGAGGTAGAACCGGGGATGGTGACAGTGGGATCTGCGGGGGGCATGTCAGCATGTTTATACCTCAATTTCAACAAACTGATTCAAAGAATGGAATGTGTCAGGGAGTTGGATCTCATGTATTACTTTGTTATGTTGCTCCCGGTCTGTCATCCTTGTTCTCCTCTGCTTGGCCAGAAAAGTTCCACCCTATCCAGCTGTCTCAATGACAAAACCTATGATAGAAATAAGGCCTCACACACTGGTTTGGTGCAACCTGTTCCCCAGTGAAGCAAACTGAAGCTGGATGTCAATCTGACTGCTGGAAAGATGAACAGTTCAGTCAGACCACTTTCAAACAGCACCATCACATGAGCAGACTAGGGACCTCACACTTGTACAATGTCTCCTTCTGACTTCAATGCTCTTAACAATAACGCGGCTGATTTTAACTTAACGTTTTCTTCAAAAGCATAGAAAAGAAACCAGATGTGTGCTGCTCTTTGACAAAGCAGCAGCACCAGGTACAGACCCACGGACTCATTACCATCAAACTGATCAGTTACTTTCATAGCCAGAACGTCTCTCCATTGAGAGAAGGGTTTAAACTGGAATGTTTCCATTGTTATGATTATACAGTGTTTAATGGTTTTAATATCAATCTCATTCAAAGACAGAGGGTTGGAACAAAGGGGCATTTTCATTATTGCAACCTGCAACCAGTGGTGTACCACAGGATTCAGTGCTGGGATTATAACTATTCATAAAATATATTAGAATTAGAATAGACATGGAGTCATAAAGTTGTACATGACAGAAACAGACCATTCATTCCAACTCATCCATGACAACCTAAATACCATATCCTAAACTCACCTAGTCCCACTTGCCAGCATTTAGCCTATATCCCTATAAATCCTTCCTATTCATGTGCTCATCCAGATACCTTTTCAATGTTGTAGTTGTACCAGCCTCCACCATTTCCTCTGGCAGCTCATTTCAAACAGGAACCACCATCTACACGAAACATTTACCTCTTAGATGCCTTTTAAATCCTTCCCTTACCAGCCTTAAACCTTTGCCCTCTAGTTTTGGATTCTCTTAGCCTGGGAAATGACCTTGACTGCTCACCCTATCTATGCCCTTCATGATTTAATAAACCTCTATAAGGTCACCACACAGCCTCAGCTGCTCAAGGAAAAATAGCTCCACTCTATTTAGCCTCTCCTTATAGTCAAACCCTCCAATCCCAGTAACCATTAGCTTTGTTGTCACATATACACTGGATTAGAGTGGTGCTGGAAAAGCACAGCAGTTCAGGCAGCATCCGAGGAGCAGGAAAATTGACGTTTTGGGCAAAAGCCCTTCATCCTATTCCTGATGAAGGGCTTTTGCCCGAAACGTTGATCTTCCTGCTCCTTGGATGCTGCCTGAACCGCTGTGCTTTTCCAGCACCACTCTAATCCAGAATCTGGTTTCCAGCATCTGCAGTCATTGTTTTTACCCTGTCACATATACTCGCATGAGTGAAAAGTTTCCAAGCTGCCACTTACGATGCCATCTTAAGTACCAAGGTACCTAGGTATAGATGCTCAAGTATAATTTCTGAGGGAAAAAGTATGAAAGAGATAAAGAATGACTTGCATAAGAAACGTGAATGCACCACAACTAAGTACGCGGATGACACAAAAATATGTGGGAAGACATATTGGTCAGAGTACTGAGTACAGGAGTTGGGAGGTCATGTTGCGGCTGTACAGGATATTGGTTAAGCCACTGTTGGAATATTGCGTGCAATTCTGGTCTCCTTCCTATCAGAAAGATGTTGTGAAACTTGAAAGGGTTCAGAAAAGATGTACAAGGATGTTGCCAGGGTTGGAGGATTTGAGCTACAGGGAGAGGCCGAACAGGCTGGGGCTGTTTTCCCTGGAGTGTCGGAGGCTGAGGGGTGACCTTATAGAGGTTTACAAAATTATGAGGGGCATGGTTAGGATAAATAGAGAAAGTCTTTTCCCTGGTGTCGGGGAGTCCAGAACTAGAGGGCATAAGTTTAGGGTGAGAGGGGAAAGATATAAAAGAGACCTACGGGGCAACCTTTTCACACAGACAATGGTACATGTATGGAATGAGCTGCCAGAGGAAGTGGTGGAGGCTTGTACAATTGCAACATTTAAAAGGCATTTGGATGGGTATATGAAAAGGAAGGGTTTGGAGGCATATGGGCCGGGCGCTGGCAGGTGGGACTAGATTGGTTTGGGATATTTGGTCGGCATGGACGGGTTGGACTGAAGGTTCTGTTTCCATGCTGTACATCTCCCTCTATTCAAAGGGAATGGAAATAGGCAGTTCCTTCTAAAACTATACAGGGTACTCAGTCAGATCACAGCTACAATATTGTTGACAGTTTTGTCCCTTACCTCAGCAAAGTATTGGCATTGGAGGCAGTCCAGTAATGGCTCAGGAGGCTGATACTCGGTATGGGGGGAACTGCCTTATGAGGAAAGGTTGAGTCGTTTTGGCCTGTACCCATTGGAGTTTGGAAAACTGAGAGGCAATCTTCTTGGAACGTACAGGATTCTTCAGAGGCTTGACAGACTGGATGTGGAAAGGTTGCTTTTCCTTGTGGGAAAGTCTAGGACTAGGGTCATAATCTCAGAGTAAGTAGGGGTCACCCATTTAAAACAGAGATTAGATTACTTACAGTGTGGAAACAGAGGAATTTATTCTGTGAGACGGTAGTACAGGCACAGTTGTTAAGTATATTCAACACTGAGACAAATAATTAATCAGTCGAGGAATCAAGGGTTATGGGAAAAATGCAGGCAAATGAATTTGAGAATTATCAGTTCAGTTGTGTTCCCATGGATTGGTGATGCTGTCCTGATGGGCTGAGTGGTCTCCCTCTATTCCTACAGTTTACAGTCTTGTTACAGGATGACAATGTTATCTTTGTGTTACTGAATGCAAACTATGTGGTTCATCTACAAGGTTGTTCCTGGATGAATAAGAATGGTTTCATTACAATCACAATTTAAATAAAGACTTCCATTCATATAGTATTCATGGCACCCGGACTTCCTGAAGTAATTTACAGTTGATGAAATATCATCACTGTTGTAATACAGGTATAATGAGGAAGATAGTATTATGGATATTTTTAAAATTTATTCATCCAGAGGGCAGTTCAGCATCAACCAGATTACCATGGGCCTGGAGTCACATGTAGGCCAGACAGGTAAGGATGGCAGTTTCCTTCCCGAAAGGATATAATGGCAGTGCCACTAGACAAATCCAGATCCCAGACAATGGTTACATGTTCAAATTCCAAGACAACATCGGGGAGAGTTTAAATACAAATAATTTTAAAAATCTGAATATACAGCTGGAGGTGATCATGAACCATATGTTGATTGTCATAAAAATGCATCAGTTTCACCAAAATTCTTTCAGAATCTGCCATCCTTCCATCCATGTCTAGCCTTCATGTGACTCTAGATCCCCAATGACATGGTTGACTCTTAAATACCCTCTAAAATTTCCTAGGAAGCCATTCAATTCAAGGGCAATTAGGGGTGGACAACAAATTCTAGGCTTGCCAGTGATGTACAGTGATGTGCAAAGATAAAAAAAACGCAAATATGGCAGCTAACTTGTGCACAGCAAACCCCTGTGAACAACCATGTTGTAAAGAATAGATAATCAGAGATGCAGATTGAGAGTAAACATTGTGTATGAAACCTACTGTTCAAATAGAATGCCATGGGTTCTTTGACATCTACCTGAGGGAGCAGATAAGGCTTGACTTTGAAGTCTTCTCTGAACAATGCCATTGTCGGGAATTTTGCAGTATTGCAGCGGAGTGTGATCAGCCTGGATGCTTTTGAACTTGAGTCTCTCAAGAGAGATTTGATCCCACAACATTCTAACTAGGAAAACATAAGTGCTACTAAGTGAGCCACAGCTGGTAATCAAGACCATTTAGCTTTCGGATTTCTCAGGAGCCTCTTGGAAAGATCTGTATATCTCTTGGCAGCCCTACCATACAAGTGGTGTTTGTTCACTTTCAAGTAGAGTACCACCATGCCACCCATAGTGTCATGCATAAATGCTGCTAACAGACATGCAAGCTACATTCCCTTTAATTCTTCCTGCGACTGCATGGTCTATAGACAAAATTGTTAAAAACAGGTTTGCTCAGTATAAGGAGGTTAGTAAAAGATCCAGACGAGAAGTGTTTGGTTAAAATGCTGAAGGGGATATTTGAAGTTGAGAAAGTTTAAGCTCAGTTGTATGAAGGCTTCAAGAAGAGACAATCATATTGTCCCGACTGAGAATTGAAGTCACAGTCAAATTAAATTGAAAGGGTAATAGAGAAAGGAATTCTCTCTGCAATGAGTCTTGTCAAGGAGTGCGTTTGCTTTAATAAGATTAGATCTTCATTTTATCTGAACTTCTTCTGCATTATAAAATTCTGTGTTATGATTACGCCTGATTCTGCAGCATTGTGATTGATGTTTCAGTGAAAGATCACCTCAGTAAACAAGAAAAAGCAAAGATCTATCAAGTCAGATTTCAAACTTGGATCTGACTTGTGTGGTAACAATGTCAATTGGGATCACAACTTTAATGAGTGAAATTTGTGTTTACTTTCTATATCTGAGCCAAAATTTACTATGACATAAGTCATTGAGTCATAGAGTCATAGAGATGTACAGCATGGAAACAGACCCTTTGGTCCAACTCATCCTTGCTTCACCAGATATCCCAACCTAATCTAGTCCCACCTGCCAGCACCCCGCCCATATCCCTCCAAACCCTTCCTATTCATATACCCATCCAAATGCCTTTTAAATGTTTCAATTGTACTAGCCTCCACCATTTCCTCTGGGAGCTCATTCCATCCATGTACCACCCTCTGCATGAAAAAGTTGCCCCTTAGGTCTCTTTTATATCTTTCCCCTCTCACCCTAAACCTATGCCTTCTAGTTCTGGACTTCCCCACCCCAGGGAAAATACTTTCACTATTTATTCTATCTATGCCTGTCATGATTTTATAAGCCTCTATAAAGTCACATCTCAGCCTGTGAAGTGCCAGACCTAGCCTATTCAGCCTCTCCCTGTAGCTCAAATCTTCTAACGCTGGCAACATCCTTGTAAGTCTTTTCTGAACCCTTTCAAGTTTCACAACATCCTTCTGATCGGAAGGAGACCAGGAGACCAGAACTGCCCACAATATTTCAAAGTGGCTTAACCAATGTCCCGTACAGCTGCAATATGACCTCCCAACTCCTGTACTCAATACTCTGACCCATAAAGGAAAGCATACCAAATGCCATCTGCACTATCCTATCTACCTGTGACTTCAAGGAGCTATGAACCTGTACTCCAAGGTCTCTTTGTTCAGCAATCCTCCCCAGTAAAGTCCTGCTAAAATTTGCTTTCCCAAAGGCCTTTGAAGTAGGGCTCTCACCTTGAGCTCCTTCACTCCTGTCTGGTTCCAAATCTTGGAAAGATGCACAAATCTTTTGGCGGCTGCTGCCAGCAGGCTGACAAAACCTAATCTTGAAAACTTCTCACCAAATGGTGCCCATTCCCCTCAGACTCTTCCTGCCATGATTATGAATTATTTATCCCATTCTTGTCTGTTATAAGCTGTTACAAATATTCCTGTGCAATAACTGTGATGGATTTGTGAGAAACAAAGCCCACTCACTTCAATAATTTCAGTCCGAGACAAGATCTGAATCAGTAGTGTCATTTATTTTACACTTGCAAGTGGGTGTGATATCCAGTGCCTATCATGTAGAGGACATACACACACCAAGTTCAATTCATACATAATATTTATATGATTTGATGTCTTTTGTTTTACATTGCTCCTCCCCTGCTTACATCGTCCACTTCCCTAAGACCGGCCCCCATTACCCCTGTTTATCTCTTGCCTCATCCGGCCTTGTCTGTGACAAAATGTTTATTCCTGGCCTCACAAGGCTGTTTGACCTCATCCTGCTGTAGGTCATTGTTGGGCATATTCTTTCTTAATCATCTGTGCCTTTCCCGAGGCCCTTCTGATCCCTATGACCCTTTTAATTGGGGTTTGTTCCTGTGTTTTTGTAAAAGTGGGAAGCAGATGTTTATACCTACTATTTGTTCAGGCGTATCTAGCTTAACTTCATCCCCTCACAACATCTTATCTATTTGCCCGTAATGTCTACCATTGTTTTGCTGGCACATCTCATTCTGACATACAATTTTAGCTGATACAAAAACAATTATATATTTCCTCCACATCGTTTCCATTCTTGTTGACTCAGCTCTTGGCTAAAACAATTACACACTGGTGTGAGTTCATTTTACTTTGTAAGATGGAATTGCAGAATTGCAGAAGTAACATTAATTTACCTATATCCCACAGATTGGTAGTTACTGTCGGCATCAAAGCTTTTCTGAATTTTGCACCTGCCCCTATGAATCATTTCCCAACCTTTGTGTTCCTTTCTTCCCAGTGCATGCCCAGCCCCCACCAAATCCTGGCTTCTCTTCTCCATCCTGGCTCTTGAAACATCTTGCTCAACCAATGCTGCCACAAGAACAGAAGGAAGAAAACTCAACTCTGGGAAACCCAAAATGGTGTCATATTTATGGATGACATGTGATGCAATCAAGCCTTCAGGAATGGATCCTGCTTCCTTCAAGGTGGGGGTTATGAGTCCTATATCAGCCTTAGAATCCAGAATTTACACCGGGCACAATTTTGTGCTAGGCCTCGACTCCCTTGATCCACTTGGCTAGCCATATGTGCCACATTTTATGGGTGTCAATTGGCTTGGTGTGGGTTCTGGGGGAGGGGCTAGCAGCTTGAGTCTTAACAGCAGCCTGATGATTGGTGGCCGCTGCTGGGTTGGCAGTCAGTCAAAGAATGAAACAGGCTATGGTGGAGTGCGGACAGATACAAGTCTGCCGGTCACATCAGGGCCAAGCAGGAGGGTGCTGGTTGGGTGGCAGTTAGCAGCTGACACACAGTGCCCTCCACAGAAAGACCTCATCAGAAATAATCCCAGTGGCCTCTGCTAGTTCAAGTTCCATGAGAGGCCTGGGTGCCAGGAACTTCTGACGCTAACACACTCCTACAAAACCTATTGTTTGATATCTGTTTGGAAGAAACCTGACTGGCCTTGATCTAAGGAATGTTGTAGACTCAGATGGGACAAAATGTGATTAAAAAATGACACTACCAGGCAATAGATGAAATTGTGTTAACAAGCCAATATTGGATAAGATGCATAGTTACATGCTGTCTCCAAATTTTCAACAGCCCATTTTTATGTTTACCCCCATTATAATCCGACAGTGCAGCCACAACTTTAAATAAGTATCAGAAATGAACCTTTCCTTCATTGTACCCTCCAGGTCCATTTCTGTGTCAAGTTCGTTCTTTTCCACAACACTAATCTACATGTTCACTTTCTCTCCACTTTCCAACTCTATTTTCCTCTCATGCGATTTCTTCAGTTTTCCATTTACCAATCTTAGTGACCCATTCATAACTGAAATCAAATGAAATGTCTTCAGCAGATGATTTCCAATCATCCCCCATCCAGCTACTCCTTGCCTGAAGGCTGTATGTTTACTGGTCCCATTGAATTTACATCACCCTAGAGATTCACCAGTGCTCAGAAACAACACACAGTGACTTTCTAAATTAATTTCCCCCACCCTCACTCCATTCCTGGTATCCTGACCACAACCTCTGATATTGAAGTCATCAGTGCTGCCATGGAGATCTCAGTCCTTCCACAGTCCTGGTCTTTGACATAATCCCTGTTGCTGGTTTGCCAATTACTGAGATTCCGACAAAGGCTGAGGAGTCAGTCATGACAAATAGTCACGAAGCCTCTGAAACTGTCAGGACATAAAGTTTCACATGTCTATCGAAGACAGTGCTTTAAATATTTAATCAATGCATTTCACGTGATTTATTTGAGTTGCGCTACATTTAATGATTTGTGCATTTTTCACAGATAAGACATAAAAACTGGGGAATGAGGCCATGAGGAGAAATGAGGCAATTCTTGACTCTGTCATTTCACCTTTACTGACTTCAACGGATGCTTGAAGCGGAATTGGATGAATGTGTAGAATCTTTCAATATTTTCCACGTGAGTGCCTCTCTGCTAAACAGAAAATGAATGATAGATCAACCAGCCACTATTTCTGGGAACTGGTTTTCAATGGTGCCAGCTATACACAGGCAGGATATCAGCTACTGACTCTGACTTGTTATTTGCTTTCAATGTCTCCAGACTCCCCAGTTATGTTCTCTTCCTTTGCTTTAAGTTACTGTTTTCTCTCATAGAGCATCCCTCACGATCTTCCCTTTCCTACAATACTGTCACATTTTATTCCTCAGGTTCATCTAAATGAAAAAAAGAATTGGCCAGCTCCTATTTTCAATTTTGCCTCCATTTTTTTGCCAGCCATCAGCTTTATGTGAGCAAAGCCCAGTTTCCAACCTGTCACCTGCGCTCTCCTGACATCCTAGCGGTGTTGAGAAATCAGAAGGTGATAGGGAACAGGACGGAAGTGACTTATTAATGTCAGACTGAATCCTGAAAGAAAACTGCAAGCTCCGATAAGTGTATTAAAATCAGTGCTGCCTGGAAAATGCTGGCTCTTTGCAGGGATGCACTTCAGAAAGACTCCTCTTGAGAACACGCTGCAGACGGTAATCAGGTGTAGTCAGCAGGGTGCACTGGATCTGATTCTGGTGAAGAGAAACTTGTGTCTTTTTACTAATTGCAAACTTAAGAAACTCACAAAGCTCCCTTTCGTTTTATTTTAGCTGATGACTGGTGTGGCTTCACATATTTTCGTGGCTAACAAATCATTGGGCGGATTAACCAGAGTGGTTAAAAAGATTTTCCTTCTCTCTTGCACCAAAGAAATCAATCAGCTGCCGGCCTGTGAAGATGACACGATAATACATTCAAGTTTGAAGCTTAAGATCTCTGAAGCTTTGTGCGTGATAAATCAGCAATCAATGATTAGATCATGCCTAATAAACATTGCTGCTTTGAAATGATCTTCGGTTCCTGGATGAAAGCTTTATTACTTTCAGTTGGAGTAGCACCAAGAGAATGCAGCTTTCATTTAAATCACAGTTTGGAACTCCACTGCAAGTTAAAAGATCATTATTCTTCATCATCTCACACAGTTTTAACAAGATCATAAACATTTTCCTCTTTTTGTTGTTTAAATGTTATCTTCAGTCGCTAATGAATAGCTGGCAAATTTCATTAATTCTCACACAAAATCAGCAACACTGAAATGGTTGAATATTTCTATAACACCTTTCCTAACCACCAGACATTTCAAAACGCTTTACAGCCTAGTGAGTACTTTTGTTACAACACAGGGAACACAGCAATGCCTCAATATCCAGATAATCTGTTCCTGTGATGTTGATTGAGGAATTAATAATGTCCAGGGCATGTGAAATAAGGCTACTCCTTTTGTTTAAAATAATGTCATAAACAAAATAGTTTTAACATGTCAACCAGATGACAGCAGCTTTAACAGGGCAGTACTCCCTCAGTACTACAAGGGATAATCAGCCTCCATTTTTATCCTCAAGCCCTTGAGTGGGACTACACACTCGTCTTCTGATATCCAAGACAGAAATTTCCTCCAAATATATATTGACAACACGAAAGCTTTTATTTGTGGTGTCCCCCACAAACTCTGTTGCCAAGCTGTGCCAACTCTCAGCCTGGAGGAGAAAGTGAGGACTGCAGATGCTGGAGATCAGAACTGAAAATGTGTTGCTGGAAAAGCGCAGCAGGTCAGGCAGCATCCAAGGAGCAGGAGAATCGATGTTTCGGGCATGAGCCCTTCTTCAGGAATGAGGAGAGTGTGCCAAGCAGGCTAAGATAAAAGGTAGGTAGAGGGACTTGGGGGAGGGGCGGTGGGAATGCGATAGGTGGAAGGAGATTAAAGTGAGGGTGATAGGCCGGAGTGGGGGTGGGGGCAGAGGGGTCAGGAAGAAGATTGCAGGTTAGGAAGGTGGTGCTGAGTTCGAGGGTTGGGACTGAAACAAGGTGGGGGGAGGGGAAATGAGGAAACTGGAGAAATCTGAGTTCATACCTTGTGGTCGGAGGGTTCCTAGGCGGAAGATGAGGCGCTCTTCCTCCAGCCGTCGTGTTGCTATGGTCTGGCGATGGAGGAGTCCCAGGACCTGCATGTCCTTGGCAACTCTCAGCTTGGTAACTGTCCGACACTGAAGGAGCCCCTGTGCAATCTTGCCATAAAGGATCTTGAAATTAGCTTCCCACCACATAACTGCACTCTCACAAAGACTGCCCATTTCCACCTCTGACACATTGCTCATGTTGACACTGCCACTGCTTATCTGCTGCTGAAATCCTCACTTATACCTTTGCTACTTCTGAACTGACTATTCCAATGAATCCATTGCCTTCCAAATGCTACTATTTGTAAACAGGCTGCTCATATCTGAACTCCCATCAAGTCTAGTTTGCCCATTACTCCTATGTCCACTGCCCTCCATCGGCTCTGAATTAAGAAAAACCTCAACTTTAAAACTCACAACATTGTAGTCCAATCATACCTCACTTTTCCTATCTTTGTAACCTTCTCCAGTCTTGAAAAACTTCAGTGTAACCTGAGCTCTACCGATTGCAGTCTTTGAGCAACTCTGATCTTAATGGCACCACCATTGGAGGCCATGTCTTCAGCTGCCAAGGCTCTAAGCTCTGGAATTCCTTCCCTGTCACTCTCTCACCTTCCTTTTACTTTTAAGATGCTTCATAAAACTACACCTTTGATCAAATGTTTGGTCAACTCCCCTAAGATTTCCGAGATAGTTCAGTTTTGTTTTAAGACTGGATAATGGTCTTGTGAAATACACTGGGTCATTCACAATATTAAAGGTGGTAAATGAATGCAAGTCATTGCTGGTGCTAAAGAGAGCATATCACAGAGCTGGAAGAGGATGGAAGCTCTGTGGGGTTAGTGACTGCCATTGAGCTCAATCACTTCCAAGAATAATACAGTGAAAGAAGAACTCGCTATCTTAAAAATAAATAAATTCCTTCAGCCTTTTACAAAGACTGACAAGTTAGTGCTGTTTCATTCATTTAAAATCAACTAACAAGCTCTTGCTATGTGGAAGAGTTGACTTTGGAACCATGAAAAGAAGGCTTGAAAATGGAAGATGTGTCATCACAAAAAGATGATTTGAGACTTTCTACCTCCACCCATTCTCCGAAACAAAACAAGGAAAAAAAGTCAACGCTATCTTTGAAAAAGAAATCTTCAAAAGGGGTGAAGCCTATATAGCCAACTGAACAGATTTGGTTATGTGACTGAAACTTGCCATCATTTTGTTTTCTGAGGCGTACACAGAAACTGATACTGCAACATTTCCTCACCAGGAGTCAAGTTCATGTTTAGCATTTCGAGGCAGCTACTTCTTATTGTAGATCTTATTTCCTGAAGATGCTAACTTGTGGTAATGTTGCCAGCTCCCTTTGAAACACTGTCTTGTTGTCTGCTTTCAACTGTGAAAGTTTATATATAACTACCCTGATGATCAACAGTGTAATTTGTGTTCAAATCTAGGATCTCCTTGCTTTGCATGGCTCTGTAACATTGAGGTGTCTAACTTTCAGCATAAATGCCTAAATTCTGAGAGTCCATGCCATGCAACACTTTTTAGTTCATATTCCTTATTCATGAATACGCATTGATCATGGGTTTTGGAAACATCACATTAGCCATCTTGGCTCATTAGGTTGACCTGGACTTTCAGATACAGTTTTGGGTCTGCTTCCCAAAGGAAGGTCATACTCACAATAGAGGGAATGTAATGAAGCTCCATCAGTCTGCTGCCTGGGATCCCTGAGGAGGCTGGTGATTTATTCTCAAGAGTTTAGAAGAATGAGAAGTGATCTCACTGAAGTGTGGAGGTCCAGGCATTGGATATGCTCAGTGTTGAGATTGTATGTTATAGACTAATGGATTGATGATGAAACAGTGACACTAGCAGTCACGTGCTAGAGTTTGGGAAGAGAAAGGCACAGTCTGTGTCAGAGGTAGAGAGCTGTACCATCTCTCATGAGAATATACAGTGTTGTGTACATAAAAGGCATTTTGCAGAAACATACCAGAGTCAGGATGTAGTCATTTACAGGGAGGTAGAATCTTCCTTGCACTTAACAGGCCACATGTTACCCAAAAAGACATGCAAATTGTCCAAAGGTGGAACCAAATCACAAACCAATAGATTTCTACATAGTCAAGCCATCAAGGGATAAGACGATGATGTGGAAAAATGGCTTTCATGGAGAATATCATCCTTGAGCTTATTGATTTGTGGATCAGGCTTGATGGGCTGAACTCCTATTCCTGTTTCCTATGTGACTGAAGTAAATCTTTATCAGCACAGGTATATCAGTGTCAGCAACTTGAAGATCACTGTTCAAATATGGCATGGACTTCAACATCACACATGGCAATCAATCCTAATACAAAACTGCGGTATCAGCTGAGATATAAAAATGGCTAAACACTGTTGAATCAAGGTGCCTTAAGAGTTGGCTTAGGAGGGCAGTCTTACAGAGTCTCAGATTGGTCTGTGTGACTCTGGAATATGGAAGTGTGCAAAGAAATCCTGGATTCAGTACTTTATCTTATCTCTAATGATCTCATGTAAAACTAAAATGGCAATTCTGGAAGGGTGTTGACAATGAGTTGGAAATTTTGATTGCCTTTGTTTAAGAACTCCTTCCCTTGCTGCTGGAAGGAATTGAGAATTCCCTCTCTTTCCCTGGCTGCATTCTAGGCACACACTATTGCAAAATCAAAGTCTCTCCAAACAAAGATTTGTTCAGTCTGTTGAGGACAATGGAGATGCATGCAACAGAAACTGAATTTTTTTAGATGATGTGGGTTGATTGAGTGTTCTATTTGACAGGTTGGGAAAGAACAGCGGTATTTTAAAATTCTTCACAGCAATCTGCAAACCTTCCCAGCTTTGGCATCGGGACAGATGGTCCTAAACTTGAGCAGACTATAAATTACATGAGAAAGATAAGAACTAGTAGCAAAAGTTAACAATTCTGCTCCTCAAGCCTATGCTACCATTTAATGCAACGATCATTTATCTCACCCCTTGGCCTCAACCCCACGTTTCTGCCCGCTCTCCCGAACTCTTCAACTCATTACAAATTAAAAATCTGTTTGTGTCCTCCTTAAAACTAGTCAGTAACGCAGCATTCAGTGCACTCGGGTATATTTATTCACAACCTTTTCAGAGAAGTAATTTCTCCTCATCTTTGTCTTCAATCCACTTTCCCTTATACTAAAACTATAACCGTTCATTCTAGATTGTCCCACATGTGAAAATGTCCTTTCTATGTCGACTTTGTCATTCGCCTTTAGCCTCTTGGTCTCCCTCAATTAGATCTCTTCTCATTCTTATAAATTCCACAGTGTACAGGCGTAAACTACTCAATCTCTCTTCAAATTGCGAGACTTGCCTTTAATTGCAGTCTTCACAACCTCATTTGATAGCTGTTTTCATTAAGCATTTTTGAAATGCAGTCATGACACTGCCATAGGAAAAATGACTTTCTTTGCGTATACAGCAAGCTACTTACAAACCACAATGTGATCAGTTTCAAAGGAGAGTCATACCTATGCAAAGCTTTAATTTTGTGTGCCTCTCTTTTTACCAACATTGCCAGACCTGCTGGGATTCTCAGGCACTCGTTGCTGTAAGCAACACTGGTTATGAGTTAAATGTTGGCTGGGTCACTGAGAGAAATGCTCTTGCTCTTCTTCAAATATGGAATGGTTTTCATCCACCTATGAGGTTGGACAGGACATTGATTATAAGAACATAAGAACGAGGAGCACGAGTAGGCCATCTGGCTCTTCCAGCCTGCTCTTCCATTCAATAGGATCATGGTTGTTCTTTTTGTGGGCTCTGCTCACTTACCCGCGCTCCCACCATATCCCTTAATTCTTTTACTGTTCAAAAAAATCGATCTTAGCTTGAAAAATATTTCTACCTCTGCCTTAAAAATATATACTAACACTGCTCTCCCACCTTCAGAAGCAGACAGTTCCAAATCATACAACCCTCTGAGAAAGGAAATAAGCCTTCCCTCCAAAAGGACCACATTCATTTTTAAAATTGTCCCCTGACCTTGAAGTGACCCAAAGAAGAAACATTCTCCCACATCCACAATATCTATTCAGGATCTTAGCCAGTTCAATCAAATCACTCTTCTAAACTTTCATGAAAACAAGCCCAAAATGTCATAACCCATTCTCAGAAGCCAACTCACTCATTTCAACCTCCTTCCTTGAATGCATTTATATCTTTTCTTAAATAAAGAGAGCAAAGTTTTGCACAGTTTTCAAGACACGGTATTACCAGGGCACCGTATAACTGAAGCATGATTTTCTTATTGAATCCATGCAGGATTCTATGTATGCCTCAATGAACAGTAGTCACCAAAGCCTGAAAGGATCACTCTCCCCTTAGAGAGAGCTGTCTGGTGGTCAGTTGAACCCAAAGGTCTCCTCAGGTAAGGGGCAAGATTAAGAATGTGAATCTTCTTGGTAACCTCAGCTGGTGTGGGAATTGAACCTGCGCGGTTGGTGTCATTCTGCATTGCAAACTAGCCATCCAGCTAACTGACTCCCATTCAGCGAATATAAACTCCTTGCAATGACACAGCCAGAGATTTATTAGAAGTGTTATAATTGCTGCAAGAGAAAGATGAAAGATTAAGTTAGAGAGTTGGATTAAGGGAGATATTTTCAAGAAGGCAACCTGTAACTGGTGGAATGCCACACTGATTCAATGTTGGGGACACAATTATTTGCAATACATATTAATGACTTGAATGAGGAAGGCGAATGCCCTATAGTAAAGTTTGCAGATGACAAAAACATAAGCAGGTGGAGAGGCAAGTGGTGAGAATGATTCAAAGAGTCTGCAGAAGGATACGGACAAACTCAGTGAGTGGTCGGAAACTTGGTAGATCCAGTGTGAGGTAGAAAAATGTGAGGTGGAAAAATGCACTTTGAGCAGGAAGAACAGAAGAGTTGAATATTAGTTAAATTGTGAAAGACTGTGGACAGCAGCAGCATAGAGTGATTTGGGAACTCCTATGCACAAATCAAAATAAGGCAGCGTACAAGTTCAGCAATTAATGGAGAAGGCAAATGGAATATTGGCCTTTGCATTAAAGGGAATGGAATTTAAAAACAGGAAGTTATTCCTTAAACTTTCAAAGACATTAGTCAGAATATAAGTGGAATACTATGGACAGTTTTGGAACCCTTTTCTAAGGGACGATATACTGGCATCAGCAGCAGTCCAGAGGGAGTCGCAGGTAGACAGGATAGTGAAGAAGGCATTTGGTATGCTTTTCTTTATTGGTCAGTGTATTGAGTACAGGAGTTGGGAGGTCATTTTGCGGCTGTACAGGACATTGGTTAGGCCACTGTTGGAATATTGCATGCAATTCTGGTCTCCTTCCTATCAGAAAGATGTTGTGAAACTTGAAAGGGTTCAGAAAAGATTTACAAGGATGCTGCCAGGGTTGGAGGATCTAAGCTACAGGTGAGGCTGAACAGGCTGGGGCTGTTTTCCCTGGAGCGTCGGAGGCTGAGGGGTGATCTTCAAAATTATGAGGGGCATGGGTAGGATAAACAGACAAAGTCTTTTCCCTGGGATTGGGGAGTCCAGACTAGATGGCATAGGTTTAGGGTGAGAGGGGAAAGATATAAAAGAGACCTAAGGGGCAACTTTTTCACGCAGAGGATGGTACGTGTATGGAATGAGCTGCCAGAGGAAGTGGTGGAGGCTGGTACAATTGCAACATTTAAGAGGCATTTGGATGGGTATATGAATAGGGAGGGTTAGGAGAGATGTGCGCTGGGTGCTGGCAGGTGGGACTAGATTGGGTTGGGATATCTGGTCGGCATGGACGGGTTGGACTGAAGGGTTTGTTTCCATGATGTACATCTCTATGACTCTATGACTGGGACCAGTTATGGATGGACTATCTCATTAGGAGAGGTTGAGTAGGTTGGGCCTGTAGTCATTGAAATTTAGAAGAATTCTTACAAGATTCTGAAGGGACTTGAAAGAGTAGATGCTGAAAGGTTGTTTCCACCAGTGGGAGAGTCTAGGACCAGTGGGTAAAATCACAAAATAAGAGACAGGGAGACATTTCTTCTTTCAGAGTTTAGGGAATCTGTGAAATCCTTTACCTCATCAGAGAGCTGGGTCATTAAGTATACTTAAGGATGAAAGAGACAAATTTTTAATGAGTAAGGGAATGAAGGGTAATGGGGAAAAGCCAGGAAAGTGGATTTGAGGATTATCGCATCAGTCGTTATCTGATTGCATGGCAGAGCTGACTCAATGGGTTGAATGACCTACTTCTGCTCCAATGTCTTAATGCTTTCTGCAGAGGTTACTGGTGTTGGAAATCAGTGAGGAAGTACTGATGGATGCCACTTACTGAGTGAAGAGACAGGATGGACATAAACAAACTGTGCGAGGTGTATTTAGAAATACTGTCTGAGTGAAGCATTTGGTTCCAATGTTGATGCTCTAAGAAGAGATCAGATGAATGTGCTGAAAACAAAATCTGCACAAAATGTGGAGCCACATCCCAGGAATATAGGGGGTCAGGATACATTTTTCAACAGATGGCATGATATATAAAACTCATTCATGGACTGAGCAGCAGAAACATGCTCACTTCTCTCCTCCCTATCTTAGCTTTCGACTTCCCAGTGCTGTTGAATTATCAAAGCTGATGAAAAGATTCAGTCTGTACTTGAAAACTCTCTCAATTCAAAAACTGACCCTCACTGGCGTGACCTAATTCTCACTCTGTACCATCAGCAGTATCTTGTATTCCACTGAAATAAGCATCTGCTTCCAGCGCTAAACAGAGAAAACTGAGCAGCAATCACAAAGGTCTTTGCTCTTTCACCCTAGTAACTAAGTGGTCATAACTCCAGCTATAATTTACATGGGCTTTTGACATCAGTGCATGACCCTTATGCTCGCTACTACTTGAAGACTGCAACTGAGAGTCAGCAGTTCTAAAAACGAACATTTAGTTTATCCGGTATTGAATTGTGTCAACCCTTCACAATAGCTTAATGTGAATGCTCCACTCTCAAACAGATCTCCAGTCACTGCCTGGGAGCCACCCCATAAGTCAGTCGAATTATCTTAAAATATATAGATGGAATGAAAACATTGTTAGTCTTTGCAATCATCCAGCCGAAGAATGAGTACTGGAAGCAATATGAAAACAATAAGAAAAGTTAATTGTGGAAACCAACAAGCTGAATCAAAAGAATGTTTGTCTTAGCTATATTGACTGAAGAAGACTGAGTGTTAGATGAAGGGATAAATTGGACAGGATATGATTCGGAAAATATCAGGAAATGGCACATGTTTTCAATTAACTCTTCAGAAATGTCAATAGTGGACACATTTCTCAGAGTTAGTTAAAGTGGCCCAGGAGTGTGTAATATTTTTTGCATAAGTGCACTAAATTCTTATCAATTTAAGGAAGAAAATTTACTTTTAATCTTTTTGTTCTAAGTTACCATGATTGAGAGTTAAGCATATTGCCTGAAATAATGTTCTTGATTTTCTTTAACCGTCTCTCTTTCTGTGCTTTGACACCTTTTTTTCGATGAAGTTGCCTGAACAGTCTTTCTAAACATTAAAGCTTCTGTACAATTTCAAGTTCTTATTGTACTGACATTTGTTCCAGCCACCCCAACTCACCCTGAGATACGTATTGAACTGATGCTGAAACGACCCTGAAACTGTCTTCAAACTTGATGGTTCCCTACCTGACGGTTTCTGAATGACTGACAATCATCAGCAAGTTTGTTATGAAAGGCAAAGCAGCTGAACTGAGATGAGCTGAATTGAAACAAATCCAAATGCTGGCAAACTACCTCAGCATAGTTCAATTTAGACCAAATTTGCATTCAGTTGAGTCTGGTATTTATTCATACCACAGTCCAGCTCTAGGATATGACATGTATTGTTTATTGGTTGTTCATTAATAGAAAGACTCGATTAAGTCCTCACTGTGTACACAGTGTGATAAACACAGTCTGCCATAATTCTGTCTCAGACACAGCTTTAAGTGCCAGGATACATTTTTCATGGGTTACATCTAATTGAAATGACAAACACTTAGGGCATGTCTTTCCAGCAGACTTCAGGAGGTGGGGAATGGGAGGGGGCAGGGTTGCTACTCAGGGGTAGATTTTGGCGACAATAAGCTTCACTATTGGCAGGAATAAATCCTCAAACAAAACAAGCTACTGCTTTTGCTGATGCCCTAGCATGTACCCCAGTACACAAAGGAGAGGGAACATGAAACGGCCATTGGAGATTGACTGTGACAGTGACTGTCAGCACACATCGTGAATCAGGAGTTCTGCAACTGATACTGTACCAACGAAAGACAGCACTTGAGCCGAGAGCAGTGCAGATGACACACAGGTTGAATCCATTCACTGCTGGGAGTGAGACAGGCAGAATTCAGTGCTGGATTAGTGGTGCTGGAAGAGCACAGCAGTTCAGGCAGCATCCGAGGAGCAGTACTGCTGCCTGAGCTGCCGTGCTCTTCCAGCACCACTAATCCAGAATCTGGTTTCCAGCATCTGCAGTCATTGTTTTTACCTAGAATTCAGTGCAGAGTGATTGGTGAGTCCACTCCTGTCCTGCGCCAATCAGACGATTGTAACAGCAACTCCATGATATCTCAAATGGTGTTGACTCCCCTGTCTCATGGCACTTGCTCACACTCCGGCTTTTTGCTTCTAATTAAGCAATGCCTTGACTTTAAAATTCCCAGCCTTTGTTTTTAAATCCCTTCCTGGCTTCAGTTGAGCCTTTTTCTGTGATCTCCTCCAGCCCTCTGTTATAGGTGTGTTAATCTAATTTTGGTCTCTTCATGACTGATCCACCATGAGCAACCATACCATCAGCTACCTAGGCTCTGAAGCTTTGCTTTGAAACATAATTGTGAAATACAATGGGAATTGCATCACATTAAAGGCACTACACAAATGAAAGCCATGATGGCACTTTGCTGCTCGTGGTGTGTCTGTCATCCTGATCAGTAAGGTGTCAGTAACAGGTACAAGCTCAATTTTAACATCTTTTCAATAAACCGGGATATAAGCTCATGCCATCCCTTCTTGCTCCAGCCTTTGTATCTTGTTAAAAGCTGATTTTATAATTTAGAGGAAACTAACAAGGGTTACAGCACGAAATGCATGAATGTTACTTGCTTCAACTTGCTTCCTGCACCTTGGAGTGTTTCATAGTTCATTGAAAGTGGAGTCCCAGATCAACAGGGTAGTGAAGAAGACATTTGTTATGCTTGCCTTTATTGGTCAGTGTATTGTGTACAGGAGTTGAAAGGTCAGGTTGTGGCTGTACAGGACATTGGTCAGCCACGTTTGGAATACTGCACACAGTTCTGATCTCCCAGCTATCGGAAGGATATTGTGAAACTTGAAAGGTTTCCAAAAAGCTTTACCAGGATGTTGCCAGTGTTGGAGGGTTTGAGCTATAGGGAGAGGCTAAATAGACTGGGGCTGTTTTCCCTGGAGTGTGAGAGGCTGAGGAGTGACCTGAGAGTTGTTTATAAAATTATGAGGGCCATGTATAGGGTGAATAGGAAAGGTCTTTTCCCAGGGTGGGGTAGTCTAGAACTAGAGGGCATTAGTTTAAACTGGGAGGGGAAAGATTTAAAAAGGATCTCAGGGGCAACTTTTTTCACGCAAAGGGTGTTGCATGTCTGGAATGAGCTGCCAGAGGCTGCTGTAATTACAGCATTTAAAAGGTATCTGGATGGTCTATGAAGAGTAAGGATTTCGAGGGATATGGGCCAAATGCTGGCAAACGGGACAAGATTTATTTAGGATATCTGATCGGCATTGACGAGTTGGACTGAAGGGTCTGTTTCCATGCTGTACAACTCTTTGACTGAACAGCTACACTTTGCTGCAATTAATTCCATATTCTAGTGATGCCTTGTTCAAAGAAATTTCTCCTGAATCATCTACTTGATTTGTTAGTGACAATCTTATATTTATGGCCCCTAGCTTTGGTTTCTTCCACAAGTGGAAACCTTTCCTCCACATGTGGACTCTTTCATAATCCTAAAGACCCAAGTCACTCCTTGGCCTTCTCTCATTCGCTCATAAAGCTTTGCAGCCTGTTTAATGTTTGCTGATAATTATAACCTCTCACATGTGTTCCCACTTAAGGTTTGCAAAACACTCGACATTCAAGTGATACAAACGTGTAGAATCGCTTTATGCAACTGCAGCTATTCACTGTATTTTATTGGTACAATGGTTTTGCTATCAATTCTGCTGGCCATCAACCCTCCTACGCAGAAGTAAAAATAATTTTTGCCAACTAATGGAATTTAAAACAACTCTTGTAATTTGAATATGTATGACCTGTTTTTAATCGGAGGTGTTACAGCAATTCATCAAATGCAGCAGGGTCTACATAGATGGGAACACAGGAACAGGAGTTTGCCATTCAGCCACTTGAGCCTGTTCCACCATTCGATGAGATCATGGCTGTCTGTGGCCTAACTACATACCCCTGCTTTTGGCCCATATCCCTTAATACCTTAACTTAAAAATGTATCTACCTCAGTTTTAAAATTAATGACTGATCCACTGCCATTTGTGGAAGAGAGTTCCAAATATCTACCATCCTGTCCCTGTTGAAGTGTTTCCTAACATCTCCCCTGAACACTCTGGTCCTATTTCTCAGAGTATGCCCCAAATTCTAGAATCTCCAATGAATGGAAATAATTTAACTTTATCTACCCTGTCTTTTCTTGTTAACATCTTGAAGACTTTGATGAGATCACCCCTTAATGTTTCTAAATTCTAAGAAAGCAGAGCAGCTCATTTAGCATGTGAGGAGCAAGAGGGCCGACATTTCAGGCTTAACCCTTCATCAGGATTGGGGTAGGGGAAGGCGGCTGAGAGATAAATGGGGGTTTGGGTTTGGGGGTAAGGTAGGTAGGATGGCGATAGGTGGGTGATGGTAGGAGGTGGTGGTGATGGGTCATTGGGAAGTGTGAAGCGTTTAGGTGGGAGGGAAGATGGACAGGTAGAGTTGCCGTTTTGCGCTTAACCCTTTCATGTTCAGTCTGAAAAGTGGACTCTCTTGCTCCTCTGATGCTGTGCTTTTTCCAGCGCCACACTTTATCCACTCTGACTTCTCCAACATCTACAGTCCTCACTATCCCCTAAATTTTAGATAAAACAAGTCCACACAGGTCAAGATCTTTGACATTACGCATGGCAATTGATAGCGGGAGTATCACATATTCACTCCTGAGCACATTGCTTTTCACGAAAAGGTATCTTAGGATCTGACCAGCCCTATGGAGATGACCTGGGAGGTGGGAAGACAGAAAAGACACAGATGGCTTCTGGGTGGCCTGCTTGATATCTTCACCCAGCTGTGTCATTTTGATGGGTGTGAGAACAAAACTGACCAGCCTGTAAACAAATGATCCACCGAATGGCCAATTAAGAATAGTGCCTCTGTTGACCAAAGTGGCTGGGGGCACTCTGGCTGGTAAACCCTGGTGGACAGCCCAGGCTCTGGTGAAGAATGTGGCTCTCCTTACTGGACACTCCTTACAGGCACAGAACCTCAGAACAGAGAGGTAATGTTGAATCATTAACTCGGTCACAACTTGAGAACTGGGTGCAGTTCTGCTCACCTCATTAGATTAGATTACTTACAGTGTGGAAACAGGCCCTTCGGCCCAACAAGTCCACACCACCCCGCCGAAGCGCAATCCACCCATACATCTACCCCTTACCTAACGCTACGGACAATTTAGCATGGCCAATTCACCTGCCCTGCACATCTTTGGACTGTGGGAGGAAACCGGAGCACCCGGAGGAAACCCACGCAGACAGGGGGAGAATGTGCAAACTCCACACAGTCAGTCGCCTGAGGCGGCTATTGAACCCAGGTCTCTGCCTTGTGAGGCAGCAGTGCTAACCACTGTGCCACCGTGCCGCTCATCACAGGAAGCGGATGGGATTACACTGACGACATTAAAGGGGCAGTTTACAAGAACGCTGTCAGGCTTGGAAACAGAAAGGTCTGACAGGCTGAGGTTGTCCTCCTTGGATCAGAGGAAGCTGAAAGGAGATTTGATTTGAGTTGTAAAGAATTGTGAGGGATTTGGAGAGACCTGAAATAAAGGGCTTATTTACTTTAGCAGAGAGACTGATGATTCAGAAGCATTGATTTAAAGTGCTCAGTACAAAGATTAGAGAGTGATGAAGAAAGGTTTTCTTCACCCAGAGGGTCAATAGGGTCTGGAACGCACTGCCTGAGAAGGTTGTAGAGACAGAAGCGCGCAATTCACTTAAGCGGAATCTGGATTTGCACCTCAAATGTCAAGTGTGTTAGGTTTCATTCACAGAGGGATTAAATTCCAGAGCGCAATATCATGCTGCAACTATACAAAAAGCTTGTGCGGCTACACTTGGAATATTGTGTACAGTTCTGGTCCCCATATTTTGGGAAGAATGTAGAGCATTGAAAAAAGTGCAGAGGACATTTGCCAGGATGTTGCCTGGTCTGGAGGGAAGGTCTTATGAGGAAAGGCTGAGAGACTTGGGTCTGTTCTCATTGGAAAGAAGAAGGCTCAGGGGGGATTTGATAGAGACATACAAGATGATCAGAGGATTAGACAGGGTAGACAGTGAAAGTCTTTTTCCTAGGATGATGATGTCAGCTTGTAAGAGGGGGCATAACTACAAATTGAGGGGTGTTGGATCTAAGACAGATGTCAGAGGTAGGTTCTTTACGCAGAGAGTGGTGAGGGCGTGGAATGCCCTACCTGCTAATGTAGTCAATTTAGCCACTTTAGGGAGATTTAAACAATCCTTAGATAAGCACATGGATGATGATGGGATAGTGTAGGGGGACAAGCTGAGAATAGTTCACAGGTCGGCGCAACATCGAGGGCCGAAGGGCCTGTTCTGCGCTGTATTGTTCTATGTTCTAAAACGTAAGGGCTGTGGAGTAGGTACTGGAAAGTGGGATTAGACCAGGTAGCTTGTTTATTGCTAGCACAGTCACAACAGGTGAAATAGCTCCTGCTGCATCATGAAAGTTTGATGTTCCTATTCTTTGGCAAACAGAAGAACCCCCCCCCCCCCTTCCTGTGACAATGGTTCTGCCCCATCTTCAGTTACCAACCATCCTTGCTGTATTAGGGCATGTCTGGCGATCGCCATCCTCCCCACACGCTGTTCAATAATGTGCCCTCATCCTGCAAATGCACGGCCCTCAGCAAACTGCTCTCACAGTATCACTCTGAAATCTCCTTCCTAACCGATTCCCAGTGACCCACTGATGGACTTTCTACACTGGATAAGCATAGGCTTAGACTGCGTTAGCCTTCACAGTTCAACAACCATAAAACAAGACAGGATAAAGTACTGGAAAATTGTCATGTGATAGCAAAACCATATCACAGCAATTGTCGGCAATGTTAAGAGGGAAAGAAACTAAATTTGGAAGGATCTCAAATATCCAGCACAACATCTTTATTCAAGTGTCACCAAGAAACCTGCCTCCAGTGTATGATCCTCTTGGTCGCATAATGACAGTAAACTTGGAAGAACGTTTGAACACAATTGCTCGTCAGTCTAAATATCCCCCTTTTTTTTTACTCAAAACAGTGAAAAGAAAATTGCATTCATTCTCATGTACATTCTGAGTTACCCAAGAGATCAAGGCTGTTCTTGTACATTAGCAACTGTTTGTTATTCCAACTCGTCCCACTTTTGACTGTATATGTACATGCACGACACCCATGATCTTTAAAGTGCTTGGATCTTAAAATGGTACACATGTTGGCTTTGTCTCCATTATCCATTATTAGATTGATGTGCTCTCAGCTGATCGTTTACACTGTTGCCTCTTTCCTTTTAGTGCATTCGCTGAGTCTGGCAAGTCAATCTTTACATTTTGGACCTTCGGCATCAAGATTCTCTTGAGTTCCTGCAGTTGGACCCTCTCTGTCTTGCACTGTTTGTTTGTCTGCTTATCAGACAATGAGGCCTGTGAGACTTTGTAATTTGCTTCTGGAGCATTTGAAGTGATTAGTCTGAGCTTCCAACTTGATTCTGCTGAAATGAGTGGTTTCAGCTTTGTCTCTAAAACTTGGAATTGCAGATCTTCACTCCTGTCACAGCAATGGGCTCTCAAACGACTTTGTCCTGTCATGGTGAGCACTGCTCTGTCAGAGTCGCAACTTTACCTTCCAGGGATTCTCTTCTGGATAACCATTGGGTGTAACTTCACACAGGTCTGCACACAGGAAGAAGCACTAGGATCTGTCTAGTGCTTCATAGTCAGTTGATGCTCCTGTTCTGCTGTCTTCTTTGCAATCGTTACAAACTATTTCTCTCCTTTTCAATGTGATGCTCCTGGCCTGTTCAACAGTGTTGATTGAATCATCTGTATCTTCATCTGACACCTCTCTTGCTGCCACACATGATTTATCCGAGTCATTGTCTGACATTGTTTCAGCAATTGTCTTTATAGGCTTGCTTGTCAGCTTCCTAGTACAACACTTGCGTGCAAAATGGTTTCGCTTCTGCAGTTAAAACACAGTTTGCCCTACATTTCATTTGTTTTATGCAATGATCTCCACAACATTTGCAACTAATCCCTTGAGCTTGATTTTTTTCTGTCAGGTCTTCTGTAGATAATTGCTGGTTTTCTCCACATTGTTGCATCTGTGAGGCATAGACTGCTTTAATACATGGTGGCTGGGTCTTCTCACCACACAACACAGGTCTGAGGTGTTTCTGCACACTGTGAACCAACTCGCTGTTCTCCAGTGTATGTATGCACTGGAGCTGTTGATTCACACATTCTGAGCTTCTGTGCGTTTATAACTTTTGCGAGAGTCAAGTTTTCTTAGCCATCGCACTGTCATTGGTGTGACTCTAACCCCCAAGATGATTTGTGATTTACAGAGAAACAGCAGAGTAGTGGTAATGTCACTGGACTAGTAATCCAGAATTCCAGGTTAATGTTGTGAGGACATGTGTTTGAAATCCACCACGGCAGATGGTGAGATTTCAACTCAACGAATAAAAAGCTGGCCGAATGGTGACAGTGTTTAAAAACCTATCTGCTTCACTAATGTCCTTTAGGGAATGAAATCTGCCACCTTTACCTGATTTGGCCTACATGTGACTCCAGACCTATAGGAATTTGGCTGACTCCTAACTGCCTCCAGACAATTAAGGAAGGACAATAAATACTGGCCCTATTAGTGAAACCTATATCCCATGAGAAGTATTTTATTCTTTATTTATCTCATCTTTTCATTGCAGAAATTCCCAGGTTTCCATGAACTCAGTTATGTATTGATCAATAGACTCCATCTCCCCTTGTTCAATAACATTGACCAGGTACGGTTCAAATGTAGCATTCACTTGGGGCTCAAGGAGTGCCATCAAAGCTTATAAACTTTCTGCCTTGTGTTTTTGCTGCTCTTCAGGGAAATTTAAAATACAACAATATAATTAGTAATTAGAAACAGTCTCTTCCCAATAGTGACAAAAGTGTTGTGATCCAACTGTTCTGGTTGCTCAACAAATCCTATCTACCATTGTGCATAGAATAAGTTCCAATTGCTTCATATTCCCTCTCATTTGATTAGGAGCTGGTAGGGGAAAATTGCAGCCATTTTCTTTCAGCCAGTATTTTAACTGTGGGTTGTTTAATTGATTTTTTTTCAGCAGCCCATAGTTTTGTGTATTCCTGTGTCTCTCTTTCAAAAGCATTGTTTCCTTACAGCTCTACAACACTCACTTCAGTGATTCTTCTGACACTACAAGTGTGCAACACAACTGTCTGTTCAACATGAGGATTTTATTCAAGTGAAGACAAGATATCTGCCTTCAGTGTGTGATTCTCAGTGTAGATCTCACACGATTACAGAAAACTAGGAAGGGCATTTGTACATGACTGCATCTCAATCCAAACAATTTACCCTTTGGAAAGGTGTATCTGGCTGCAATTAAGTTAAAGAATGTTTTTCAAAGCTGAAAAAGGCACGAATGAATGGTAGTTTAAAGGACAAGTATCATAATGAATTTGCATTGAAGAATACAACTGACGTACTTTGATCCACACATTCCCTAACCAAGTTGCACCTCCATTTCTGCAAAACATTATAGATTTTATCACAGTCACAATGCTCATGTTGATTGATTCATGAACTATCACACATCACTTGCAATTTGACAATAGCTTAAAATTCTCATCAACTCAGGTGGCAATGGTCTGGAAATAAACCAACATGGGTACTTTAAAAATCACACCAGCTAGTTTATTTCCAGTTTCATTTTTTCAAGCTGTCATGCAGTGAGACCATTTCTAGCTAATGCTGGTGCATGGCAGATTCCTTTTCTGCTTCCGAGCTAAGATGTACTCTAACAAGGCATAATCATTAAATAACCAGCATTATGCACAATGGGTATGACAGCAACAAGACTTGAGTGAGCCTCGTTTTCACCATTTTCACAGAAGGACGCTTCCCGGATAGTGAGTACATCTTGTGATTCCCACAACACTGTTGTATGTTCAGCGTGATATAAATAAAAAACACCCTCAGGGAGCAGCACCAGGCAGAATTCCTATACTGCTTTTATGCCATGTGTGAATGCTCCCTTGGGAGTGGAGATGTGGTGTACTGTGAAATGTATGCAGAGGAACCTTGATCTTCCGAAGGGCACAGGCAGGGAGTATTTCGTTCGGTTAATCGAATTCCAGACAATCGAATGCCAGAAAACATAGTTTAGCCAAGCATTGGGACATTGCAACCCTTGCCAGATAATCCGATATTATAATCAAGGTTCCTCTGTAGTCCTTGAGAAGCTTCCTGATAGAATTGCTGTGAATATGGAGTTAAAGTGGCTAATGTCTATCAGAATGGCTTCCACTGTGCACAACAGTGAAAATCAGACCTTAGCAGTTCCTTTCTGTTTTGTTCATTCACAGGACTGATGGGCATCTTGAGGCAGGCCAGCATTCATTGCTCAGAGGGCAGATAAGAGTCAACCACATTGCTGTGGGTATGGAATCACATGCATGCCAGACCAGATAAGCACAGCAGTTTCCTTTCCTCATGGACATGAGTGAACCAGATGGGGTTTCCCTGACAATGGTTTCATGGTCATCAGTACCCTCTTAATTTCAGATTTTTGTTTGTTTTCAAATCCCACCATGGTAATGGTGGAACCTGGGTCTCATGGTTAATAATCAGCAATAAGACCACCAGACCATCACCTCCCCAGTATTCCTATTCCCACTGCTGATTGGCTACTGCCCATTTTACACCATTCGACAACTTCAAAACCTGGATCCTCCTTCTATTTTATAATCAACAAGAGGCTTTTACCTACTGTCAGTACAAGTGGGACTTGAACCAGTGGGCCCAGGTACGACTACACCACAAGAATCCATGACCTGGATCTTAAAATTTGGATGAGTCAATGGGGCTGCACAAGTGATAACTAGTATTATAATATGCTCATGGCTAGGTGGCACTGCTGAATAACATACTACTCCCAGTCACTGTCTTACATATTGAAGGTAATGCAAATGAATTGGTAAAAAAAGTTGTTTTTAAGCCATTTTTAAGCCATTTTAAATATAGAAAGTATTAAAGGAACAAAATCTCAAGGGATAATCAATCATCCTTCTTATTACATTACCAGCTCCTGTTTGCATTGTAGTTGCAGTACTTGTGTCTTAGATATTTCTCGCCCTACCTTTACAGTATGCCCTCTGCTCTTTGTTTTTGTCCAGCCAGTCGTGTAGACTTTTGGTCGAGTGATGAGGACTTCGCTCAAACTTTGGTTCAATTGGAGAAATCTTACTCAGTGAAACAAAAAAAGGCGTGTGAGATTTCGTCAAATGGGTGTGCCACAGAGTGCAGTCAAAGCAACTTTGTATGAAACGATCGAACCAGCCCATTCTTTCTGAGAGTGAAACTGTGAGTAAAATTATTGCTTACTTTACTTTTTGCATTTCTGTATGGTCAGAGACAGAGGTTTTTGCGAACAAAGACAGTTTATTTTCTGGAAGAGTTCTTTGCAAACTTCTAAACTACATTTGAAAGCTACTCTTAATCATTTATCGAACACAGAACATAGAAAAGTACAGCACAGAACAGGCCCTTCGGCCCACAGTGTTGTGCCGAGGATTAATCCTAATGTAAAATAAAATAACCTAACATGTTCAAAGTTTGGGAGAAGATTTGTAGCTTGGGTGCTCGTTGTTGTGGTTCTGTTCGCCGAGCTGGGAATTTGTCTTGCAAACGTTTCGTCCCCTGTCTAGGTGACATCCTCAGTGCTTGGGAGCCTCCTGTGAAGCACTTCTGTGCTGTTTCCTCCAGCATTTATAGTGGCCTGTCTCTGCCGCTTCTGGTTGTCAGTTCGAGCTGTCCGCTGTAGTGGCCGGTATATTGGGTCCAGGTCGATGTGTTTGTTGATAGAGTCTGTGGATGAGTGCCATCGAGTGCCAACAAACACATCGACCTGGACCCAATATACCGGACACTACAGCTGACAGCTCGAACTGACAACCGGAAGCGGCAGAGACAGGCCACTATAAATGCCGGAGGAAACAGCACAGAAGCGCTTCACAGGAGGCTCCCAAGCACTGAGGATGTCACCTAGACAGGGGACGAAACGTTTGCAAGACAAATTCCCAGCTCGGCGAACAGAACCACAACAAAATAACCTAACCCACACACCCCTCAATTCACTGCTGTCCATGTGCATGTCAAGCAGGTGCTTAAATGTCCCTAATGACTCTGCTTCCACCACCATCACTGGCAACACATTCCATGCATTCACAACTCTGCATAAAGAACCTACCTCTGACGTCTCTTCTATACCATCCTCCTAATATCTTCAAACTATGACCCCTCGTCCCAGTCAACCATGCCCTGGCTATTGACATTTTATTTATTTATTTTGATATTTTGCTGCAGGAGCATAATTGATTTTTACTTTGTCCCATTTTTAATATTGTGTTTCCTTTTCACCCATTCCTGCATTAGCCACTATTGTTCAAACAGTGAAGTAAACAGATGCTTCAAAGCCTCAGCAAGAAACGCACTTTAAAGATACTCAAAACTGTATCAAATACATTGACCACCACTCCAGCTTCTAACTCACTGAGCTGCCCAACCCAGCCCAGCCTGGAATCCTTCACAACAGGACATGTTTTCTGTATAAGTTAACCTTGGTTGAATATCAAATGTAAATCAAGATGGAAAAGCTTAGAGATGATCCAAATGAACTAGAAACTCTACAAAGCAGTTACAGTCTCTGTCCCTAACATGCACTTTCTGTGGATTTGAGTACAAGGAGAATCCCTCCCTATTACAGTCACACCTTTGCTCTTTGTCACCAATCCTGTAAATTCTGAAATCAAACACAAAACATTAACTCTCTCTCTCTCTTTCTCCACAGATGCTGTCGGATCTTCTGAGTTCCTCCAGCATTCTCGGTTGTTATACAATTGAAACACATGAATTTGTTTTTGAGTTTGAGGCAATCTGAGCAGTTCAAATAAAACCTGATTGAAGTCAGATTCAACTATAGTCTCTGTGAAAAAAGGTGATTGTTTACAGCAGTTATCGAATTACGTTTGTTTCGTGAGAGTTAGGTTTTGTGAAACTTCCAGACCAGGGGTGTTTGGTTAGTATTCTGTATATTATTAAAAGACTGAGAAAGTCAAAGATCTCAGTTTCATCAATTTCCACAATAAAGACTGCATATATCAAAATCCTGAGAATGAGAAGATGCAGTTAGGTCAAACTGTAGATCTGAACAGGGACGATGACTTGTTGTGTTATTTGATAAACTATAATATGATGGTCTTGAGGAGTAGATAGGATTTTGTTTTGCTAGTAGTTTGAAATAATTTAAACTAATTTATATGTAGATAGTTCAATTTGATTTATTTTCTTTTTTCGCTTAGTAAACTTCTTTGAATTATAGAATTATTAAATCAAACAGTGCAGAAGTGGCCCTTCAGTCCATTGAGACCATATTGCCAAAAATGCACTACCACCTACATTGGCCCCATACCCTTGAATGCTATGACATTTCAAATGCTCATCCAAGTACTTTACAAAGGCTGTGCCCCAATTACTCCAACTTCCCCACCCTCACCTATGTCATACATTCCAGTTCTCACCACCTTCTGGGTGAAAATAAAATCTCAAATTGAGTGCAAAGCTTCTGTCTGTTCACTTTAAAGTCAGGTCTCTTTGTTAGTGACCCTTGGATTAAGGATAACAGCTTGTTAAAATCATGTCTGTAGCCTTGCATTCTAATGTTTCAGTGAAAGGTCACACATTAAATGAAAATAACTCAAAACAAAACACAATCTATCAAGCCAGATTTCATTCCAGGATCAGACTTGTTCAGTTGTAATAGGATCTGGGATCATAATAATTAGTAATTCATTTGTCAGACAGCAAGACAGTGGTCAAAAGGGATTCACAGGGATTGTGCAGAAAGATGAAGGTTTCAATATCTGCAGGTAAAATGGATGTTGTGTGAATTCCAGAAGTTTTGGGATCTATTTTCCTTTTCTACCCTGAAGAGAGTTGGACTTTTGCCCACTGCTCTGACATTTTCATAGTTACAGCTGACTGGTTTGTTGGAGGACATTACCAGTGAGAGCTTTCAGAAACTTGTCTTTCCCTCCCAAAAAACCTGCAGTGGAAATCCTAATGCAGCATCAGCACCAGTGAGAGTCAAGGATAAAGGGTTCCTAGATGCAAGTCAATCATTCAGTGCAGGGAGACTGTTGTTGGGCAGCTTTCCCAGTCTTACACTGGAGACTAGTTCCGGGGAAATGAAGTGAATGGACCATGAGCACATGTTGTGATTCGCTGAAAAAGGAGGCTGATGCTAACAATAAGGCGAAGGTGAGGACTACAGATGCTTGAGATTAGAGTTGAGAGTGTGGTGCTGGAAATGCACAGCAGGTCAGGCAGTATCCAAGGAGCAGGAAAATTGACATTAAGGGCAAGAGCCCTTCATTCCTGATGAAGGGCTTTTGCCTGAAACGCTGATTTTCCTGCTCCTCAGATGCTGCCTGACCTGCTGTGCTTTTCTAGTGCCATGCTCTCAACTCTGATACTAACAACAGTTCAGCTCAGTTGGCTGAACAGATGGTTTGCAACACTGAGTAATACCTACAGTTCCTGTACTGGCTGTGGTCACCGTGAAGGTCCTGCTTTCTCAACCTCACCCCTCATCTGAGGTGTGGTGACCCTCAGGTTAAACTCGGAACCAGATATCTCTCTCTTTCTCTGTAATGAAAGAGCAGTCCTTTGTGACAATGGCAACTTTACTTTCGTTGGGTGCTTTAAGATGTGACAGAGGACCTCACTATCTCATTTTCCTCACTGTTGTCACCACTCAATTTGGGACTGGAAAGCCAAGGAAAGTCCAATTATTTAACTTTCCTTTTCAGTTCGATTTTGTGGACTCAGTCATCCAGTTAAACTCAAGACAACTTTCCTCCAATTCCCAAATTCTCATTCACATGCTGTTTTAATAAAATGTTAGCTGTTTCATTTTCTTGCCGCATATTAATGACTTAAGCTCCCAATGTTTCAATGCAAGTTAAATCATTTTATTTTTCAGCTTGACAGGCATTTATGTTTACATCTCATTCAGCCTGTGCAAGTGGATTATACAACGTGATTCCCATTTTATTTCTTCCTTTACACCAACCAGCTGATGCTCTTAAAGTGACACACAATAATTCCTTCAGACTGTTAATTTTATCCTTGTCCTAAACCGCTTTCTCATTGGATTCTACCTGCTTAAATTGGCAATTCAAACTGAAATCACTTGCTTTCACACAATTCATCATGTTTGATGCACAAGCGGTCAGCAGACATGGGCTGGAGTGTGACTCGAGCTGTGGTAAGCATCGTTTTCAAAGATTTCAGTCAAACAGCAGGCCTGCCTGGCAGAGTCAGGAAGCGAGTTCTGTCAATATTCTGCAGAACCACAAGGAACGCATAAAAAAAAAGCTCAACTTGCGACGAGCGATCCAAATGATTGGATTGTGCTTGCACTTCCTCAAAACACCTTTTCACTTCTTCTCTCAGGAGTTATAAAAGTTTTACCATATTGAACCACTATAAGAGACCTTATGTTACAGCCCAAGGGGGGGCGACTGCAGCTCATAGGAAGGGAAGAAACAGAAGGTGACACTCATACAGGAGATGAAGAAGGATGAAAGAAGGCTCATGTGGACCACTGTCTCTGAACTGGCCTGACAATGGCCTTCTGCATGCACCATAACAAAGTGATAAAGGCTGAGATGGGGAAGTGTACATGATCTCTCAAGCAGTCATGGAGTTAAACAGCTGTACAGCACAGAAACAGATCCTTCGGTCTATCTCATCTGTATCGACAAGATATCTAAATTAATCAAGTCCCATTTGCCAACATTTGGCCCATATCCCTCTAAACCCTTCCTATTCATGTAACCAGTTACCTTTTAAATGTTGTAATTGTACAAGCCTCGACCACTTCCTCTGGCAGCTCATTCCATACACGCACCAAGCTCTGTGTGAAGAAGTTATCCCTTAGGTCTCTTTTATACTTTTCCTCTGTCATTTTAAACTTCTGCCTTCTAGGTTTGGATTTCCCAATCCTGGGAAAAAGACGTTGGCTATTCACCCTATCAATGCCCCCCATGATTTTATGGTCTATAAGGTCACGTCTCAACCTCGGATGCTCGAGGGAAAATAGCTCCAGCCTATTCAGCCTCTCCCCTCAGTCAAACCCTCCAATCCTGGCAACGTCCTGGTAATTTTTTTCTGAACCCTTTCAAGTTTAACAACACCTTTCCTTTAGCAGGGAGACTAGAATTGCATGCTGTATTCCAAAAGTGGCCTAACCAAGGTCGTATCCAGCAACATGAGCTCCCAACTCCTATACTCAATGTACTGACCAATAAAGGCAAGCATAGCAAATGTCTATGTTACCACCCTATTTATCTGTGACTTCAACTTCAAGGAACTACAAAGTTGACCTTAAAAATTCTTTGCTGAATATTAAAACTGTGGGATCCCCAAAGAAATACAAGCAAGAGTGGGTTATTTAGCTCATCAAGCATGCTCTGCCATTTAAAAAGGTTTTGGCTGATCGGAACATGTTCTCAACTCTACTTTTCTCCATACAACCTGATGAATTGAAAATCTGTTGAGTTCAGCCCTAGTTAAATTCAATGAGCTGGCTTCACCACTTTCTGAGGACGAAAATTCCAAAGAATCACAACCCTGAGTGAAGACATTTCTCCTCATCTCCATCTTACATGATTGATTCCTCATTTTTAACCTGAGCTCCCAAGTTCCAGATTCTATCAACAGTAAAAACACTCAATTGCTTCACTAGTGCATAGTTTGAGGCTGAAATTCTAATTCCCAAATTTCATTTGCTGAAACAAGTACAGTTGAGTAGTAGCATTCACTAATAGCAAAATCAAACTTATAATTTTAGAGTAAAATAGCAATAATGAAATGTTTTTGTAGTGTAGCGGATTCAGCTTATTTAAACTCTGCAGCCATGAAATGCTATTGCCTGTTCTTTGAGAATCATATTAGCAACAAATATACTAATCCAGTGCATATACTTGACACTATAATTATTAAAAAAGGATATATTGTGTGCTGTTTGAATTAATATAAGCAATGTGACCAGAGTCAATCATATTATTTTGGCCAAAATGCATTTGATCTTTCAGTAGCAAAATTTTATTTATTCATTCATCGGTGTCTCTGGCTGGAGCAGAAGTTATTTCCCATTCCTGTCAGTACGGACTGTTAGGCTGAAGGGCATTTACTGCGCTGTCTGTCTTCCTGAAGAAGGGCTTATGCCCTAGACGTCGATTCTCCAACTCCTTGGATGCTGCCTGACCTGCTGCGCTTTTCCAGCAACACATTTTTCAACTCTGATCTCCAGCATCTGCAATCCTCACTTTCTCCTGTCTGGCCCTATCCCTAGTTAACTATGAGAAGGTTGAGTTAAGCTGTTTTCTTCAACCACTGCAGTCCATTTGGTGTGCGTGCCACCAGAACACTGTTAGGAAGAGAGGATGTTTCCAGGTTTTGACCCAACAACACTGAAGTAACAGCAAAACAGAATCATAGAACTCCTACAGTGCAGATAGAGGCCATTCTGCCCATCAGGTCTGCAGTAATCCTCTGAAGAGCATCCCACCCACACCCACCACAACCCCCTAACTTATCACTGTAACCCTGCATTACCCATGGCTAATCCATCTCACCTGCACAATCCGAGACACTATTGACAGTTTAGCATGGCTGATCCACCTAACCTACACATCTTTGGACTATGGGAGGAAACCAAGTAGACACAGAGAGTACATGCAAATTCCACAGAGACAATCACCTGAGGCTGGAATCGAACCCAGGTCCCTAGTATAGTGAGGCAGCAGTACTAACTATTGAGCCACCGTGCTGTCAGAATGATGAGCGACTTGGAGAGGAACTTGCAAGTGGTGGTACTCTCATGCATCTGCTGTCTTAGGAGCCTTGGTGAATTACTTGTAGACGGTGCACTGAGTGTCGGTGATGGACAGAGCGGATGTGGATGCATTGCCAATCATGCAACCTGGTTTGTCTTGAGGTGTCAACTTTCTTGAGTGTCGGTGGTACTGTGCTCATTCATGCAAGTGAGATGTATTCTATTATGTTTCTGAGTTGCACTTGGCAGACTGCAGACAGGATTTGGGGACATCGGGAGGTGAGTTACTCACTGCAAGATTCTCAGCCTCTGATCTGCTCTTGTAGCTGTGGATTGATATGGCTTGTCCAGTTTAGTTTCTGGTCAATGGTAATCCCCAGAATGTTGATAGTGTGTGATTCATTGATGATAACATCATTAAATATCAAAGGTCAATGTTTAGGTTCTCTTTGTTGGAGGTGGCCACTGCAGGCGCATAAATACTTGCCACTTATCGATCCAAACTTGGACATTATCCTGGTCTTGCTGCAAATACACGTGGACTGCTTCGCTGTCTGAGGAATCGTGAATGGTTCAATCTTCAGCAAGCAGACACACTTTTGACTTCATGATGGAGGGAAGGTCACTGATGAAGCAGCTGAAGAAGGTTGGGTCTTGGATAGAATTCCTGCAGAGATGTCCCAAAACTGAGATTTTTCATCTTCAAAACCCAAACCTGTCTTCTTTTGTGCCAGGCATGACTTTAACCAGCGGAGCATTCTCTTGGCTATGGGCCCTTTTTCCTCCAAATTCTCTCCCTTTACATGTATCATCATCACTTTTCAAACACATTACCTCCAGATAACATTGACCAGCTCGTCAATTTGGCAAAGTACTTAAAATTTAGTGTCTTGAGACTATTTTGGTGGCAAAACTGCCCTCTGAGGATAACTATTGACAAGTTAAGAGCTGCATTCTGTCAATGTGCATCCTATCTTTGACATGGATTGCAAAAAATGCCACAGGTTAGCAGAATAATGCAAAAGATAAAGTAATGAATAAACATGAAAAAATAAACAGATTAGGTGATATCAGTGACTTCAACAACGACACAGTACAAAAGCAAAATACTATGGTCATGTTCGGTAGTGATTTTCCCAGTTATGTTAGCAATAGACTGTGCATATTACAATTATTAATTTACAATAGCTGCATTATTACTGCAAATACTTGAAAATTTCACAGTCACAAAACATATTCTAATACCTTAGAATCCTCTTGACTGTGACTATAAGCCAGCAAGCTGACTTCTCTGCAATTGCTAGCAGTCTAAATGGAAAAATTAAAACAAAACACTCTAACGCATAATAATTCTTTAATATCACAGTGTCAAGTGACATCATTACCCTTACGTTGACAAGGCTTCATTTTCCCAATGCCCTACTCTTAAAACACTTCACATTGCATTTCTGTCAAATTCCTTTGTGTCCCATTTCAGAGCAATAGTCGAATCAGAAATTTGAGAGAAAGGTACTGTTAAAAACAATGAAAACCAAAACCTCGTGAGGCAAGGATTGCCTGGCCACTATGTGTCATGTACAGGCATTTGTGAACTAAAACTTGATTTTCTCAAGAGAAAAGAAAAAGCAATATTTCAGACTTTACTTGAAATATCAGAGGAAACCTTTATCACTTATTTATGGCATCACAACAGACAGTTCTCTTCACCATACACCTCCACCCCCAGCCTCAAACAACATCACAAAATTAATCAATGAGCATTTTCCCTCACAAAGGACATGAAGTTGGATTTAAATGTACTGACTGTAATATTAAAGTTGAGTCTGATACACTGCAGTAAAGCCAATGATGTTAATTGACCATGATTCAGAGTAGAAAGGGTAATTTCTGATGTCTATACACCACCAGCCTAAATTGTCAGGAAAGAGCATCAGCTGAGGGGCCAGACAGGAGCTGCAAGCTGACACCTTACTTCTTCATGTTGCAGTTCCTGTTCCTTATTAACACGGTGATCTCTCCAAGTCTGCCCCTTGCACCTGTCTGTAAGGTGATAACTCCGGCTCCCTTCAGAGCACAACCCTGCTACAAAATTAACCCGGTTTCTGGGAGCAAGGCTGTCAGCGAAAGCAGAGACAAGCTGTCTATCTGCTGTCACATATTTTCTGAATCTAAAAGCTGCTGGCCACAGCACAGATTCCAAAGCAGGATGACAAACTCTCAGCACCTTTATTCTTTCATGCATTGGCCATTCTCACTAAACTGACCAGCTCACTTCCGAGGGCTGAATATGAGCTAATTAGTTTCAGGTACTGATGGATTTTTTTTCCCTGGAGGACATTAGTAACCCAAAGGGTTTTTAATGACAATTTCATGGTTACTATTACTAAGGTGAGTTTCCAATTATTTTTAATTTAGTTTAAATTCCAATAGCTCCTGCAGGTATGAACCTATATCTCCAGAACAGTACTCTGAGCTACTAATCCAGTGAAATTACAACTTCACCAACATCTGTTCTGAGTACTAAAAACATTCAGAGAAATACTATGCAAGACATAACATGACTGCAATGTCTGAAACTGACTGAAATAAGAAATACACAAAGGAGTTAGATTGTTTGTCCCTTGAGCTTGCTGTAATATTACATAGGCTTATGGCTAATCTTCTATCTCATTTCCACTGTCACGCCTGATCCACATATTGCTTGATGTTGTAAGGACTCCAGGTCCATTTCAGGCATATATCATTCCCCAAGTTCTTGCACAGATTACATGGTTTCCTGTGCCCACCCTGCACCCCCTGTACTGACAATGGCTCAGTGCTGAGCCCTGATTTCAAAACTCTCATCTTTATTTTCAAATCCTGATGTTCCGCATTGATAATTGTGAGGTAGCATATTTTAGTAGGAAGAACAGGAAGGTCACTCACTCCTCGGAAGGTGCAAGTCCAGGTGGGGTAAAGGAGCAAAGGATCTCAGGCGTTTAGTCACCACATTAAGTAACTTATCAGCGAGCCTCCAGAAGAAGTGGTATGGCCTGCTTTCTATTTATGTGTTTAGGTTTCCGTAGGTTGGTGATGTCATTTCCTGTGGTGATGTTATTTCCCATGGTGACATCATTTCCTGTTCTTTTTCTCAGGGGGTAGTAAATGGGATCCAAGTCAATGTGGCGTCCTTCCTCATCTGTATATAATGATACTAATGAGAGTGGGTCACACCTTTTTGTGGCTAGTTGATGTTCATGTATCCTAGTGGCTAGTTTTCTGCCTGCTTGTCCAATGTGGTGGGACAACGCATCCATTCTAGGACAAGCCAAACAGAAACACGGGCGAAAATACCTAGAAGCATAGCATTCCAACAGGAACTATATCAACAAACATATTGATTTGGATCCCATTTATCAACACCTGAGAAAAGAATAGGAAATGGCATCACCACAGGAAATGGCATCACCACAGGAAATTACATTACCAACTCAAGGAAACCTAAACATATGAATAACTTGGAGGAACTGTTGGGTAAAGATCACAGCACAGAAGCAGATAAGTGTATCATTGTTTTAAGTGTGACCTACAGAAAGTCTGCAGTAGTGAGTAGAGTGGGTTCTTTCTTGATTATATGTTTTTGGAGATATGTCTCTTGATTAAATTTAAAATATAAGTCATAACTATTAATTTAACCTGGGGCAGTGTTTGCAGAGGAATAAGACAGTATTATTTTCTGGGTCTGTAGATTGGGAAGAAGCAAAAATGGCCTTTGGTAGAGTGATATGTGCTTCTTGTCCGATGTGGGAGTTTAAAGAGAGTTTAAGGATTACAGTGGATTGTATCTGCCACAAATGCTCTTGGTTGCGAATCTTATCAGATCGAATGGATCGGTTGGAGAGATAGTTAGAAGCAATGAGGAATTTGCAACAACAACAGTATGTGATGGATGGCAGTTATAGGAAGGGAGAAAAGTCACAGATACAGCCACACAGATGGGTTAATCTCCAGGAGAGATAGGCAGCTAGTGCAGGAGTCTTTTTTGGCTATACCCATTTCAAACAAGTATGCTGTTTTGGAAAATGTATGGGGGGAATGGATTGTCAGGGGAATGTAGCATGAACAATCAAGTTTCTGGTATTGAGACTGGCTCTAATGCAATGAGGGGTATGTAGGGCTCCAAGAGATCAATTGTGTTAGGGGATTCTGTACTCCTAGGTATAGACAGACGTTTCTGTGGCCAGCAGCAAAAAATCAGAATGGTGTGTTGCTTCCCTGGTGCCAGGATCAAGGATGTCTCAGAAAGGGTGCAGAATGTTCTCACGGGGAAGAGGGGCCAGCAAGAAGTCATTGTCCACATTGAAGCCAATGACATAGGAAAGGATAAGGTTGAGACTCTGAAGGGAGAATACAGAGAGTTAGGCAGGAATTTAAAAAGGAGGTCGTCAAGGGTAGTAATATCTGGATTACTCCCAGTGCTATGAGCTAGTGAGGGCAGGAATAGGAAGATAGAGCAGATGAATGCATGGCTGAGGAGCTCGTGCATTGAAGAAGGATTCACATTTTTGGATCATTGGAATCTCTTTTGGGGTACAAGTGACTTGTACAAGAAGAATGCATTGCACCTAAATTGGAAGGGGACTAATATACTGGCTGGGTGATTTGCTAGAGCTGCTGGGGAGGATTTAACCTTGTAAGGTGATGGGGGGGGACCATGGGGAGTGAGTAAAGAGGTCAATTTGAGACTGATACAGTTGAGAACAGAAGTGAGTAGGGCAGGCAGGGACAAAGCAGAGAAAAGGTAGGACTAATAAATTAAACTGCATTTATTTCAATGCAAGGGGCCGAACAGGGGAGGCAGATGAACTCAGGGCATGGTTAGGAACATGGGACTGGGATATCATAGCAATTACAGAAACATGGCTCAGGAATGGGCAGGACTGGCAGCTTAATGTTCCAGGATACAAATGCTACAGGAAGGATAGAAAGGGAGGCAAGAGAGGAGGGGGAGTGGCATTTTTGATAAGGGATAGCATTACAGCTGTGCTGAGGGAGGATATTCCCGGAAATACATCCAGGGAAGTTATTTGGATGGAACTGAGAAAGAAGAAAGGGATGATCACCTTATTGGGATTGTATTATAGACCCCCTAATAGTCAGAGAGAAATTGAGAAACAAATTTGTAAGGAGATCTCAGCTATCTGTAAAAATAATAGAGTGATTATGGTAGGGGATTTTAACTTTCCAAACATAGACTGGGACTGCCATAGTGTTTAGGATTTAGATGGAGAGGAATTTGTTAAGTGTGTACAAGTAAATGTTCTGATTCAGTATGTAGCAAAACTTGACCTACTAGAGAAGGTGCAAAACTTGACCTACTCTTGGGAAATACGGCAAGGCAGGTGACTGAGGTGTCAGTGGGGGAGCACTTTGGGACCAGCGACTATAATTCTATTAGATTTAAAATAGTGATGGAGAAGGAGAGACCAGATCGAAAAGTTGAAGTTCTAAATTGGAGACAGGCCAATTTTGATGGCATTAGGCAAGAACTTTCAAAAGCTGATTGGAGGCAGATGTTCGCAGGTATGGCTGGAAAATGGGAAGCCTTCAGAAATGAGATAACGAGAATCCAGAGAAAGTATATTCCTGTTAGGATGAAAGGAAAGGCTGGTAGGTATAGGGAATGCTGGATGACTAAAGAAATCGAGGGTTTGGTTAAGAAAAAGGAGGAAGTATATGTAAGGTATAGAGAGGATAGATCGAGTGAATCCTTAGAACAGTATAAAGGCAATGGGAGTATTCTTAAGAGGGAAATCAGGAGGGCAAAAAAGGGACGTGAGATAGTTTTGGCAAGTAGAATTAAGGAGAATCCAAAGGGTTTGTACAAATACATTAAGGACAAAAGGGTAACTAGGAAGAAAATCGGGCCCCTCAAAGATCAGTAAGGCGGCCTTTGTGTGGAGCTACAGAAAATGGGGGAGATACTAAACAAGTATTTAGCATCAGTATTTACTGTGGAAAAGGATATAGAAGATATAGACTGTAGGGAAATAGATGGTGACACCTTGCAAAATGTCCAAATTACAGAGGTAGAAGTGCTGGATGTCTTGATGTGCATAAAGTTGGATAAATCCCCAGGACCTGATCAGGTGTACCCTAGGACTCTGTGGGAAGCTAGAGAAGTGATTGCTGGGCCTCTTGCTGAGATATTTGTATCATCGATAGTCACAAGTTGAGGTGCTGGAAGACTGGAGGTTGGCTAACGTGGTATCACTGTTTAAGAAGGGTGGTATGGACAAGCCAGGGAACTATAGACAAGTGACCCTGATGCCGATGGTGGACAAGTTGTTGAAGGGAATCCTGAGGGACAGGATGTACATGTATTTAGAAAGGCAAGGACTGATTAGGGATGGCTTTGTGCATGGGAAATCATGTCTCACAAACTTGATTGAGTTTTTTGAGGAAGTAACAAAGAGGATTGATGAGGGCAGAGTGGTAGATGTGATCTATATGGACTTCAGTAAGGCGCTTGACAAGGTTCACCATGGGAGACTGATAAGCAAGGTTAGGTCTCATGGAATACAGGGAGGCACGGTGGCACAGTGGTTAGCACTGCTGCCTCACAGCGCCAGAGACCCGGGTTCAATTCCCGCTTCAGGCGACTGACTGTGTGGAGTTTGCACGTTCTCCCCGTGTCTGCGTGGGTTTCCTCCGGGTGCTCCGGTTTCCTCCCACAGTCCAAAGATGTACAGGTCAGGTGAATTGCCCGTAGTGTTAGGTAAGGGGTAAATGTAGGGGTATGGGTGGGTTGCGCTTCGGCGGGGCGGTGTGGACTTGTTGGGCCGAAGGGCCTGTTTCCACACTGTAAGTAATCTAATCTAATCTAAACTACCCATTTGGATACAGAACTGGCTCAAAGGTAGAAGACAGAGGTTGGTGTTGGAGGATTGTTTTTCAGACTGGAGGCCTGTGACCAGTGGAGTGCCACAAGGATCGGTGCTGGGTCAGCGACGAGGCTTACCTCAGATTACAACAAGATCTTGACCAGATGGGCCAATGGGCAGAGAAGTGTCAGATGGAGTTTGATTCAGATAAATGCGAGGTGCTGCATTTTGGGAAAGCAAATCTTAGCAGGACTTATACACTTAATGGTAAGGTCCTAGGGAGTGTTGCTGAACAAAGAGACCTTGGAGTGCAGGTTCATAGCTCCCTGAAAGTGGAGTTTCAGGCATTTGGTATGCTTTCTTTTATTGGTCAGAGTATTGAGTACAGGAGTTGGGAGGTAATGTTGTGGCTCTACAGGACATTGGTTAGGCCACTGTTGGAATATTGCTTGCAATTCTGGTCTCCTTCCTATCGGAAAGATGTTGTGAAACTTGAAAGGGTTCAGAAAAGATGTTGCCAGGGTTGGAGGATTTGAGCTATAGCGAGAGGCTGAACAGGCTGGGGCTGTTTTCCCTGGAGCATCGGAGGCTGAGGGGTGATCTTATAGAGGTTTACAAAATTATGAGGGGCATGGATAGGATAAATAGACAAAGTCTTTTCCCAGAGGTTGGGGAGTCTAGAACGAGAGGGCATAGGTTTAGGGTGAGGAGGGAAAAATATAAAAGAAACCTATGGGGCAACTTTTTCACACAGATGGTGGTATGTGTATGGAATGAACTGCCAGAGGAAGTGGTGGGGGTTGGTACAATTGCAACATTTAAGAGGCATTTGGATGGGTATATGAATAGGAAGGGTTTGGAAGGATTTGGGCCAGGTGCTGGCAAGTGGGACTAGATTGGGTTGGGATATCTGGTCGGCATGGACAGGTTGGACTGAAGGGTCTGTTTCCATGTTATACATCTCTCTGACTCTATGACTCTAAAACTGGCCATACCACCAGTGCTTCATGCAGAGCCTCACTGATGATGTTACCCAGTACGGTGACAAAACGTCGGAAAACAAACCTTCCAACTCAGCAAGCAAACTTACATCCAGACCCTCAACCTGAGCTGCAAGTCTTCTCAAAACTCACTAAGTTTGAAGATGACACTAAGATTGGTGGAGTAGCAGATAGTGAAGGGCACTGTCAGAGAATGCAGCAGAATATAGATAGATTGGAGAGTTGGGTGGAGCAATGGGAGATGGAGTTCAATCCAGGTAAATGTGAAGTGATGCATTTTGGAAGGTCTCGTTCTCGAGTGAACTATATGGTAAATGGAAAAGCCCTGAGGAAAACTGATGTAGAGAGAGATTTGGGTGCTCAGGTCCATTGTTCCCTGAAATGCAGTTCAATAGAGTAGTCAAGAAGAGATACGTATGGGGTATTGAGTACAAGAGTTGGCAGGTCATGTATAGGACTTCGGTTTGGCCGTATTTGGAATACTGCTTACAGTTTTGGTTGCTACATTACCAGAAGGATGTGGATGCTTTGGAGAGGGTGCACAGGAGGTTCACCAGCATGTTGCCTGGTATGGAGGGATCTAGCTATGGAGAGTAGATGAAGCTTATTTTCATTAGAAAGACTGAGGTTGTGGGGGGAGGGCCTAATTGAGGTCTACAAAATCATGAGAAGTATAGACAAGGTGGCTAGCAAGAAGCTTTCTCCCAGACTGGGGAACTCAATTACTCGGGTCATGAGTTCAAAGTAAGAGGGGAAAGTTTAAGGGAAATATGCGTGGAACGTTTTTCACACAGAGAGTGGTGAGCGCTTGGAGTGCATTGCCAGCGGAGGTGGTAGAAGTGGGCACGATAGAGTCACTTAAGATGTATCTGGATAGATACATGAATGTGCAGGGAGCAGAGGGATATCGATCCTTGGAAAATAGGTGGCAGGTTTAGATAGCTGATCTGGATTGGTGCAGGCTTGGAGGGGGTGAAGGGCCTGTTCCTGTGCTGTAATTTTCTTTGTTCTTTGTTTTTTGATCGGTCTTGTGTCCTGTAATTGTTGCAAGGTCAGCATTTCTTTGCCCATCCTGATCCTCAGAGGGCAGTTCGGAATCAATCCTATTGCTTACAGTGCTGGCGAAGGGTCACTACACTCAAAACATTAGCTCTGCTTCTCTCTCCTCAGATGCTACCAGACCTGCTGCGATTCCCCTTATCACTTTCTGTAGCTGATGCATGGCCCCATCAACTTGGAGTTGCATGGCCCTGTTTTGGTTGGCTATGTCAAGAAGTCACTTTCGTTCAGGCTGGAGTTGCACAGCTTCTTCCCTTCACATTGAGAACGAACTGCATCGGAGTTAATTCAGGCATACACTGTTTGGGGATCATTTTGACTTTGGTGTGATTCCATCAAATGAATGACAGTGAAGCATTAGCCCATTTTGCATCTCCTATCATTTTTATTTCCATGAACTTCAATCAGGAAATAAATAAGATCAGCTGCCAATTCACTATCACCTGGTCTATGCTATTGTTCTCGGTCAAAGCAATATCCTTTTATGATTTATTTCAGGATACACAGCTTTTCTGTAGGTATTAGGAACAGGCTGTTTATTTGATTTATTGATGCATTTCCTCCTTGCTCTCTGTTTTGAATGCATGCACCCTTCAATCTTTGTCAGCATTGCACAACTCTCTCTGTTCAAATTGGAGGCAGTGTGTAGTATTCAGACAATTCACTCAGCTGAGATGTGATTTGAGATAAGAGTGAAAGCTGACTATTTGGTTCCTCTTTGCTCATTAATCTTGAAAATTCTACCCATCCCTTGGCCTTCGAGAAGATCCTAGGATTTTTACTGTCACAGTTCTATCAAATGAGACAGCGGTGGCAATGTCACTGGACTAGGAACATACAATCCTGGCCTACAGGTTCAGGTCCCACCACAGAAATTGGTAGAATTTGAGTTCAATTGATTCATCTAAAAATACACCTAGGATTGTCAACCAGTCTAAGTAAATGAACCTATCATAATTAGGAATCCATTTGGTTCATTAATGCTGATTTAACAAGGCATTCCTTCAGGGCAGCACAACTGCCTCACAACATCCAGGGATGTGGGTTCGATTCCAGCCTTGGGGGAACTGTCCGTGGAGTTTGCACATTTTCCCCATGTCTGTGTGGGTTTTCTCCGGGTGCTCCGATTTCCTCCCACAATCCAAAGATGTGCAGGCTGGGTGAATTGGTTATGCAAAGAACAGCCCTGTAGTGTGCAGGTAGGTGTGTTAGCCATGGGTAAAAACCCTATGTGGGGTCATGGTTGAAGGGGTGGCTCTAGGTGGGATGTTCTCTGGAGGGTCAGTGCAGCCACAGTGGGCTGGATGACCCCTTGTTGTGCTGTAGGCATTCAATGTGACTTCAGAGCCAAGGCAACACAACTGACTCTGAAGTGTCCTGCGAAATGGCCACAACCCTGAAGGGCAGTTACGGATAGGCAACAAAAGCTTATGGATCAGCAACATCCACATCCTTGGAAAGGTTAAACTAAACAGAGAAAAGCAGGTGGTCAGTCTCCAATAATATAAACATTTTGGAACTCAGCACAGCAAATCAAACCTAAGTTCCACTCTTTAAGCACCCAGTTCAGCTACGTTGCTGGCTAGACAACAAACAGAGATAAAGAAGTCAATTTGAACTAGCTTGCCAGTTTTACACTCCATCTAAAATTGACTTAAATGAAGGGTAAAATCAAGCAGGGTGTAAAACAAGGACTGCATCCGGTTGTGTCATTTTACCAACAGGCCAGAGGATTATATTGTTCCCAAAGGTCTGAGAACTTGCTGAGTCTAAGCACTTCAGCCTAGTACCTACTAGAAGAACAGCTGCCTTTATATACATCTCAAAATACTTTACAGTCAATCAACTTCTTGTAGTTGCTGTTGTCGTGTCACTGCATTTACACTAAATGGATCTTTCTTGTAGCATCAAATCGAAAACTGACTGAAAGTTCATTTTACTGTGAACTTTTATCCAATGTGGCCAATGGACATACTTCTGAAAGAGGAATAATTTGCCTTTTGGACAGGGGTTCACAGAAGTATCATAATCCAGAGTTGGTACTCAAAGGTTTATGAAGGATCTTTCCAGGTGACAAGGTACAGAATGAGTTATGATTGAAATTTTACATTCATTTGGTCGCAGCATCAAAAAAAAGTGCTTGCATGAGAAAAAAAGCAGGAAAAAAAAAGACTTCTCTCCCGTATAAATGTTGTATTCTCAAAGAGAAAATTACAGAAATTCAAATCCTGCAGTTTTGGGTTTAAAAACTAAAAAGAAGATGGAAAGCTTGAAATATTACATTTATTAAACTTAGAGCAGATAATCGGACAAACATCTTTACTCAAATGGTGACAAGCATTTTGAAATGAGCTAACAAAGAAAGAGGTTAAAATGCTCAATTAATTTAAAGTATAATTAGGTGAATGTGGGATGATTAAAGATGAGGCTGAATGTGATAAAAGGCCCTTTCTCAATCCAGAATTATCTCCTGTTCTGGTGCTGCACAGTTTCCCCTTCACAGAACGTTACCACATATTTCTTCTTAACTTTTCAAAAGTGGCAATCCCAGCCTCAGCAATTAGGTTCACTGCTGTTTTACAATCAGAACCACCTTCCTTTGTGCAAATTATGGCTCCAAGCAGTAGGGTTTTTTTGGCTAGTTTCCCATTGACTATAGTTTAGCTTGGACTCTTTGATCCTACCCTCAGTTAAATGTGAACTAGTTGTCAAGGACAGTCACTCTTCTCTGGACTCTGGATTCAGCTCTTTTGTCCACATTTGAATTAAAGCTGGCTTTAGATCAGGAGCTGAGTGGCTCCAGCAGACCTCAAATTGAGCATCAGTAAACAAATATTACATCATTCCAGCTTAATAACACTGTAGACAATGCCATCTATCCACTGATGACTGAGAATGTAATGACTGGGTAGCAATAGGCCAGGTTGGATTGGTCCTTTTTTTTGTGTTGAAAAGTGTGGTGTTGGAAATTCACAGCCATCATGCAGCATCCGAGGACAGGAAATTTGAGGGGCATAAGCCCTTCATCAGGAATGTGGGGGGGGGGGGGTGGAGGGTACTGAGAAATATATAGGACCATGGGGGTGGGGCTGGGGTAAGGTAGCTGGGAAGGTGATGGGGAGATGGAGGTGGTGGGGGGGGTTGATAGTGATAGGACGGAGAGGACAGTGGAGTGGATAGGTGGGAAGGAAGATGGACAGGTAGGACAGTTCAAGAAGGTGGTGCTGAGCTGGAAGTATGGATCTGGGATGAAGTGGGGAGTAGGGGAGATGTGGAAACTGATGAAGTCAACATTGATGCCATGTGGTTGGAGGGTCCCAAGGCGGAAGATGAAGTGTTTGGATGGCCATCTCCCTTCCCATCTATCCGCTCCAACCTCCCCTCCGACCTATCACCATCACCCACTCACCTGCATCTACCTATCGCCTTCCCAGCTACCTTCGCCCCAGCCCCACCGCACTCTCCGATTTATTTCTCAGCTCCCTTGGAATATGCGCTGTATGGTAGAAATAGAGAAAGCAGGAGCAGGAGTCCTGTGAATTTGCTCCACCATTCAATATGGTCACGGCTGATTATTCAACTCAGAGTCCCTTGACCCTTTTAGTCCTGAGAACTACGTAGGTGCTTTGACTCAATGATGCTGAAGAAGTAATGTCAAGTTGCAGTCTGACTGCATTGACAACCGCCCTGCATCGTACAGATTTCAACTTGCAAATACCATTCATTACAAATGGGCCATTGGATCACACCACAATTTTCAACTGTGTGCAGCAGATTTGAATATCAACTTCCACCATTTGCGTTCAGAATTTGAATCTTGCTATTGAACTAAACATACTCTGTTACTGAGTCGTTGCAGCAAGGTCCCATTGCCCCTATGCTGAAAACAACAAATGCTGGAGATCACAGTGGTCTGGTTGCTGCCTGCCCTGCTGTGATCGCTAGCATTTGTTGTTCTCAGTACAGATTCCAGCATCCGTAGTAATTTGCTGTTCCATCTGCTCTGTCTCTTATTAAAGTGATTAATTTAGTGCTCTGTTTTTCACTCCGCCCCTTACAAATGTATCCACTTTAAGTGGATGTCTAATTCCTTTTTGAAAGTTATTTTTGATTCTGCTTCTGCCAGCATTCCTGTTTACTTGTAAAAAATTGCTGCATCAATTTCTTTTTACACATGCTGCTTCGGGTTTTGTTTGTACAATTTCAGCTCATTATTGCAGAGTTAGCCTCAACCCAAATGCAAGCCAATCATTTGTCTTCTGACTGTCTGTCTGTCACAGGCCAGCTGAGAAACCTGTCCTTTAAAACCCTAGGTGGCTAACCTTACTTTATTTATCTTTGAATTGAACGTAACCGCTGCAGCCACTGCTGACTGAGTGGTGCAAAAACCCACAGGCCAACTGAGCCCCTGAGTACGACCATGTCTCTATTCTTTGAATGAAATATAAACCACAATCATGTTATATTGTTATTTCTGTTGCTGATATATCACTGTCTTCCCCGAAAAGAAAAGTGTTGATTTTAAATCTCAGTCTTCATCAGATCCAATGTGTAGAGGTTTACATGTAACTTTGTCTTCCCTGAGATACTGCTCCAAACAATAGCCTAGGTCTCCACTTTACTCTGCAGATCTGTGGCACCACAGAATGTTTACAGAGACTCACAGAGTTCTACAGCATATGAAAAGGCCAATCAGCCTATTGAGGTTACGCCAGTCAAAACAATGACCTTACCATGTTCCAGCACTTATCCCATTATATGCTTTGGCATCGTACTGTGCACCTTAATACTTCTGCAATGTTATGAAGGTTTCTGCCTCCACGACCTTTCTAGGCAGTGAGTTCAAGCTTCCAATCTCCCTCTCAGTGAAAACAAAACTTCACATCCCCTCTAAACTTCCTTAAATCTATGACCCTTGGTCATTAATCCCTCCATCTAGTGAAAAAGGTCATTCCTGTTGACTCTGTGCCCCTCATAATTTATACATCTCAATCACGTGCCCCCAGTCAGTCTCCTGTGCTCTCGGGAAAACAACACCAGTCTGTCCGAACTCTTTTCATAACTAAAGCTCTCTGGCAACATTCTAGTCAATCTTCTCTACGCCCTTTACAGAAATGAAATTTCTGCTGGATGCAAAGCTGGGAAAGTACGTTGCTTAAAGACCGCCGCAATTCAATCTCGGGGTCAATGAACATTGAATCTAAATTTCAAACACACAATCTCTCAGTGGAGCACAGCATCTAATTCAACACCGAGGCACCAAAGATTTTTATATATGTCTTAAATAATCATTTCAATCCCATCATTCTGTGCCTTTTGATTTGTCTTGGCTTTTGTTGCAGCAAGCTGCTGCAATCAAACTAAACTATGATTGAGCATTTACAATGTAATTGCAGAATTAATGAAGCATTACCTTGTAGATTGCTTGTATTCTGCCCATCTTCTGTACCGTCTGTTTAACTTTACTGCCTGAATATAAGGCCTCCATAGCAACAAGCAGTTGACAGCACACTCATTCAGTCACATTATGCTGCAAGTACGTAGTCCACGATTCGTGTTAACTAGTTGGGTTTTCTGGGATGGGATTAGCAGTGAGACTGATCTGTACGGTTATGACCTCAGCTAACCCTAACCTATTGCAGTCACACATTGGTAGAGAGCACCTTCCACATATCAAGCACGACTGCGACATTTTTTCAATTAACTCTTTCAAGTGCTGAACTTCTCTTCACAGATCCAAATGACTTCACAGAAAATCATAAAAGCTTTGAAATCTGAAAAGCAGGCAATCAGCAGGAATCCAAAGGCTTGATTCAGCTCAGCATGGTCAGGGATATAGATTTACTGGTGTTGGAACCCCCATCTCAGGAAATGTCTGGGTCCCAGCCCCGTCTTGTATGGGTATTCGATGACTGACGTGATTTGCAACGAACAGTATAATTAGTGGTCAGGGTGAGTTTTGCCATTCAATTAAAAATAGTGGATGGGCTCCCAAGACTAACAGCTCTCAAAAATCCCCAAGGTTTCAACATAAGGGGAGAAAACACTTAAGACTGACTAGGAGGTTTTATTTCATTCAGAGAGCTGATGGCTGGGAATTTCATTTATTGGTTCTGTTTCAAGATTGACAGATTTCTATACGCCAATGATGTAAAGGATTCTTGAAATAGAAACAATTAAAAAAAGCAGCAATAAAGTATTCAATTCTTTGAACCTGCTCTACCACTCAATGTGATCATAGATGATCATCCAACTTAGTCCCCTTACCCCACTTTCTCCCTTTGATCCCTTTAGCCCTAATAACAATAAAGCTGGTTTGTGTTGGAAAAAAGCTTTGAAGTGAATGATGATCAGTCAGGAATGAATTGAATGGCAGAATATACTCAATGGACTGAATGGCCTACTGTAGCTCCGACATTTCCAAGCCCAAAAGGTCAGCAGTGCCCTGGCCAATGACTAACTGCCAACACCAACAACCAAACAGCTTAACTCATCAAGTTGATTTGCTCTCTACTAACTATTCTGCGCTAAAATGATTGCTACACTTCTAATGCATCATAGCAACGTCACACTGTTCACTGTAATTCATTAGTTGATGAGCTGAGGGACCTATTAAGTTTGTATGATGTAAAGCACTTCAAAATGCAAAGCTTTCCTTTCTAGCCCTTTAAAAAACTGACTGATCATTCACAGTCATTGCCATTTAGAGCTTTTACGCCTTATATGATCAATAATGATTTAACTGGATCAATTCTCGAATTAGACACTCGCCATCATTTAAAAACTCCAATTACCGTGCTCAGTTGGTAGCACTCTCACCTCTGAGTCAAAAGGTTGCTGGTTCAAGTCTCACTCCAGAGAGCTGAACACAAAAACCTAATCTGACAATCCAGTGGATTGGAAGAATGAGATACTGTGTTCAAGCTAAAAGGTCAAACCAAGTTTCTGTCTGCCCTCTAAGATGGATGTAAAATATCCGGTGGTACTCTTTTTAGAGGATTAACCAGGATTTCCATAGAGATAGGATTTTAGGAATAATCAGATGAGTCTCTGAGGTATGTTGCAATGTAACTGTGACATTAGTAGGCAGTTGACAGAGACTGCTACAGGGTTGGAACAAAAGTAAATTAGGCCAGAGATATCTGCTGCAGAACCTGGTATACATGAATTCTGTTGAAGAAACACTTTGAGGTCTGACTTAGACTCATCTGAAAAAAAGACTTGTTCAAGTAATGTGGGCACGAGTGATTGAGCCAGTGTTTATTGCCCAACCCAAAATTACCATGGAGAAGGTGGCAGTGAGCTAGCTTCTTGAACAGCTGCAATCTATATAGTTTAGGAGCACCCATAATACCGTTAGAAGGTGATTTTAACCCAGCAGCAGGCACAGTGACATACTTTCAAGTCAAGACAATGTGTATGCCTTGGACAGCAACTTGAATGTTGTGCTATTCCTATGCCTCTGTGTCCTTATTTCTCTGGGTGGTAGAGGTCATAGTTTGAAAGGGGCTGTTGAAGGAACCTTGAAGACGGTATCTTGCAGAAGGTACACACTGATGTACGCTGTGAGTGATTGTGAAATCAGTAAATATACAAGGTGCTCGATGGGGTGCCATCAAACATGCTGCTAATGTCAACCTTCTTTAATGTTGTTGAAGCTGCAGCCACCCAGACCATTGGGAAGTATTCCATCACACTGACCTGAACCTTGTAGATGGTGGATAGACATTATGGAATCAGGATGTGAGGTACTCGCTGCACCTGTCCGACGTACTCTCTATGTACTGTGATCCAATTCAGTTTCTGGTTGATGGCAATCTTCAGGATGTTGTTAGTGAGAGATTCAGCTATGGTACTGCCATTAAATGTCAGGAGCTCCTCTTGACGGAGATTGGCATTGCCTGGCACCGATATGACAGGAATATACTTGACACTTACCAGCCCAAGCCTGGATGTTGTCCAGGTCTTGTTGCATAGGATTCATCAGTATGTGTGGAGTTGTGAATGGTGCTGAACATTGCACCATCATCACTGCGCAGCCCCACTTCTGACCCTGGAAGGAAGCAGCTGAAGATGGCTGGGCCTAGGACATTACTCTGAACAACTTGGACATTGTAATGAAGCAGCTGAAGATAACTGAGCCTCAGACATTACTTTGAAGAACTTGTACAGTGATATTCTGGGTTGAAATGAACTGACCTTGAACATCTTCTTTTGTGCTAGGTTTGACTCAAATGAGCACAGATTTGTCCCTCGATTCCCAATGACTCTAGTTTTGTTACTCCTCCTTCATGTGACACTTAGTCAAATGTTAAGGGCGGAAACTCTCATCCTAGAGTTCAACTCTCTTGTCTCAACTGAGGTCAAGAGTCAAGTGGTCTTTGAGGAACCAAAGTTAAAAATGACACAACACCAGGTTATAGTCCAACAGGTTTATTTGGAAGCACTAGCTTTCGGAGTGCTGCTCCTTCATCAGGTGGCCATAACGATGATCAAGTATGATGGGCTGGGCATGTCATCTGCCTGACTCCCCAAGCAGGTGCTCTACTCCCAGCTTCGAAATGGCAGGAGAGCCCCAAGTGGACAGAGGAAGTGCTTCAGGGATACCCTCAAGCCTCACTGGTGAGGTGCAGCATTCCCACAGACACCGGGGAATCACTGGCCCAAGACCATCCAAAATGGAGGAGGAGCATCCGAGAAGCTGTTGAGCACCTCGAGACTTGCTGTCGGGAAAAAATGGAAATCAAGTGAAAACAGTGAAATTGCTGCCACACCCCCTCCCTTCCCAAGACTGCCTTCCGCCCCCAAGGGTAACAGAGCCTGTGGTAGCCGCATCGATCTGTACAGCCACCCATGGACTCGCCCTCAGAGTGGAAGAACACAATCACCTGATGAAGGAACAGCGCTCTGAAAGCTAGTGCTTCCAAATAAACCTGTTGGGGTATAACCTGGTGTTGTGTGATTTTTAACTTTGTACACCCCAGTCCAACACCGGCATCTCCAAATCATGAGAGTGGAAGAGTCATTCTCGTCTGCAAGAGACCACCAATGATGATAATGATGACGATGATGGTCTTCAAAAATACTTCCTTGGCCTTACAACAACCTGGATACCCAGTGGTGCTGTTTAAATGCTAGTCTTTTATTTCCTGCCCCCAAGGATAGTTCAGCACTAAACACATTTGGGTCTTTGTGGGTAATTTTCATTCAGCAAACTGTAGAATACTGTGTAACAGACTCAAAGACTGCAGTTTAAAGGCCATAATCTCCTATTGAGATAGTAAGACCACTGTCAGCATACAGAGGGGCTAGGCAATCCTGCTTGCACCAGCTCCATGTGTCGACAGGATGATGTTGTGGGTGCCATACAGGCATCCTGATCCACCTCACAATTCGGGAAGTTTAGGAAATCGATTGGCTTTCACAAAAAGAGTTTGCCAGCAGGTCTGAGATCAGGGCAGAGGTCAATCCCAGTGGGGATAATTGGAGGCTGCTACTTCACCAAAATGAAAGTAGTCATGAGATATTTTCTGCCATCTGCCTCGTTCCCATGTCTGCACCCTGCACCAAATTCCACAACATGTTCACTTGCTTACGTGTAGATTTAAAAAAAAATAATTCACGGGATGAGGCATCACTGGCTGGGCCAGCATTTGCTGCTCAGAAGGCAGTTAAGAGTCAATCACATTCCTGGGGATCTGGAGTCACATGTAGGCCAGACCAGGTAAGGATGGCAGTCTTCTTCCCTGAAGGACATTTGTGAACCAAATGTTTTTTTTTCCTGACAATCAACAAAGAATTCGCAATCATCATTCAACTCACAATTCCTTATTTTGTATTGAATTCAAATTCCACCATCTGCCATGGTCGGATTCAAACTTGAATTCCAAGAATATTATCCGGGTCTCTGGATTTACAGTCCAGTAATAATACCAGTAGGCCGTCGCGTTCCCACACAAATCACTGCTGTTCTTCACAAAGGATGACAAAGTGTATTCTGGCAAATTCATTCCTCACCGAAAAGATTTCCCACCGCCAAAAACCCAGTTAATTTGAAATCGCTTTAATAGTCTTTCTTTGCTCTGAAGAAAATGGTTTTCAATAAATCTAAACACAGCAATTATTTCCATCATAGAGCTCTGCAGTTTCTCTCATGGCAGACCATTGATGCAGAATGGATACAAATGGAAAATAATTGATGTACCTCGCGCGGCTTGGGAAAATGTTGTACAAGCTGTATTTCTACAGATTATCAGCTTTAATATTAGCTTTCACTATTTCATACTCATGATAATATGAGCCAATTCACTGGCCTCAGCCATGTACAATGATGTCATTACAACCAATATCACAATTATTTCAAAAGCTGTGACATAAAAGTACTCCATATTATGCCTCAAGTTATTTAGTTCATTAGTGAACAGTTATTCCAAGCCATTACATTGGGATGTGCAGTAATGATATATTCTGACTGGCAATCTCAAAGGTGAGTTCAAATCCCATTACACTAGAATCAATTAATTTAAATCTGACATGTAACAGAAAAAGCAAGCACTTTGAAAACAAATTAATTATTGTAAAACCCATCTGGTTCACTAATATTCTTCAGAGTCATAGAGTCATCCAGCACAGTAATAGACCCATCGGTCCAACCAGTCCACAATCCCAAACTAAACCAATCCCACCTGCATGTGCTTGGCCCATACCCTTCCAAACACATTTCATTCATGGACTTATTCAAGTGTCTTTAAACATTATAACTGTACCTGCATCCATCATTTCCTCTGGAAATTCATTCATTCATTCCACACACAACACATTCTCTGTATAAAACAATTACTCCCCATTACTTGTTAAGATCTTTATCCTCTCATCTTAAAAATATTAAAGAAGGAAATCTACCATTCTTACCTGGTCTGATATGCATATGCATCCAGATCATCAATAATGCAAATTGACTGCACATGAAACAACCCCCAGCAAGCAATTCATTGTAATCAAGAAGACAGCTCATTACCACCTTCAAGAGGGTATATGGGAAGGGCAAACAAAAGTGACATTCATATGAATGAACAGAAAACACCCTTTTCCTCTATCTGGGAGAAAGAAATATTACTCCAATAATGACGAATTTCCCTTTTGCAATCATTACCAAAAGTTTGCCTTAGAAATGATAAGTCACTGCAGCAAATTTAAAAACTGATCACCGAATGGTCCGACTGTCCCATTGTTACAACCGAGACCTGGAATCAAATAAATTACCCAGTTACCAATAAGGCCAACTGTATTCGGTTTAGAAAAAAAAGATCAATCAGGTTTATTTTTGATTATCGATTTATTATCGAAGAGGAGTTAGGCAGCAGAAGTGCAAAATAGGTTAACGGGCATATTTAACACAAACACACACACACAAAATCAAGTTTGGAAATAATTGTTAGTTCGCATTAGTTCAGTCAGCACCATGGCTCAAACAGGTTGAGTTACCAAACACTGGCAATTGTTGACAGAGACTCTGCAGATTCGGTTTTGTTGATTATTGGAAAGACCCTTCTGGTTCACTAATGTCCTTTAGAGAAGGACATTCTTATCTGTTCTCGTCTGAAATCGACTCCAGACTCACAGCAGTATGGTTGACTCTAAACTGTCCCCTAGGCAATTTGGGACAGGTATTAAATGCTGGTCTATGCTCATCGCATAAATGAACAAAAAATTGTCAGGAAGAACTCTTCAGGGTGCTCCAAGGAGAACAGCAAGATCAGGATTTCAGTTCTTGCAATGAATTCACAACAAGGACTTTTCAGAAAGACACTGAGTTGGTTAACTTCTTCCTCTTAATCAGCTATAACCCAAGTGAAATGTCCAAACACCACTCAATTCCTGACAGCGATAAAAACAGTCAGGACCAAGTAATTAGTTAAGCCAGCTGACTTTCAAGAAGCTTCTTTTCAAGTCTGCTTCCAATGACCTGTTCGAGAAAAAGCTTGGATACCTAAACGTACCTCACAAACGTCTAACATGAATCATAATAAAAGAAAATTAAAAATGAAGTGCTTTAAACACTGTATTGCTCTGGAATCTGATGAATCTCAGTGGAGCTTGATCCTCTGTGATTTCAACATGGACTCAGACTATCAATAATTTCTGCTCAGGAGTTTTGAAGATGATGGCTGACAGATTTCTCAATTGCACCACACACAATAAAGGTTAAACAAAAGAAGATTTTTCCATATACCTGTACTTTTGATATTCATCAGCAATGTTTTTTGGAAACTGCCGTCAGTTAACATATCCAGGAATTTTTGATGATCATGTTCTTTCAGCCATTTCCTTGAAACCATGGCCAAAAAACATTTGCTGATGTGCTCTCCCAAGCTGAAGGCTGTGATCATGCTATTACATTACAAGCACTTGTAGCTGGGTCTGATACTTGGCAAATTGGTCATTATTGAGTCTCAGATTGAATGTCAACGCAGGTAAGTCAGTTGCCACTCGCTGTCCTAACACCACTGTTCATGTCACTCATGAATGGATTGCTGACATGGGATCAGGAGGAATTCCTAACTCGAGGAAGCTGAACTTATTGCTGGTTCTATATGTACTACCCACAAATTATAATCTGAGAATTTAGAAGCTGTCAGTGATTGAACCTGTGGCTTCATTTGTCTAGAATAAAATGGCATAAGCTTAAAATTAGAGATGCACTGTTTACACAGGATAAAGTAATTTATCACAGAAATGCTCTGGAAGATAATATCCAAACTGAAGCTGATAGATTTTACAGAGTAAAGACTGTAATGGGATATAGAACCAAGTCAAAGATGCAAATAGATCATGATCCAGAAGATGGACTGAATGGTCGACTTATATTCCTGTGCTTATGTACTAACATGACTCAAAAAAAATAGGTTTACTTTGTCTGCCAGGAGGCAGAAAATGCTGAAGCAAATGGCACTGAAGGTTTGAGGAAGATGCTTCTGAAAGTTCTTCAGAAAAATCTAAAAAAAATCATTAAAATTGAAACTCCCGTGTAAAGGGGCTGGCTTGCTGGCAACAGATTGCTTGTGAAACATTCTCACAGGCAGGAGAAGGCAAGGTGTGAAGAGTGCGGCTGCTATCTTGTGTAGACCTTTTGAACCAATACAGGATAAAGTGCAGCTGGAGCAACCCTTGATTTCCTGGCAGAGATGCGAGTCTGGCTGTTCAGCATTAGCAACTCCCGTAATGTTGCCTTCATCAGCCAGGCTATATCACTCTGCCACAAAACTACATTCAACACACACGCACACGCAAAGGGGAATCTACATTTATCTGTTTCTATGCCAGAAGTTCTGGGTTCAAAGTCACACTCCAGGGTTTGATAGCCTAGGAAGATACACTCATAATTCAGCCAAACAGGATGAGTGTCAATTTATAATTCCTTCCAATAAGTCTACGGCAGGTGTCAGGAATGTGAGCATCAACCATGCACAGAATAGAGTGGTCCCCCTGAAGCTTCAATCTCCGGAGAGAGGCTGGTGGCCTATTCCAGGAAAATTAAAGGGGGAAACAGTCATAAGTGTGTGTTTTACCTGCCTTTTATGGCACAGGGCATGGGAAAGGAGTTAAAGAAAAAAGGAGGAAAAAAACGTCAGGAATCTTCCAGACACTTCAGAGAACTGAGAACAAGCAAAAAGACTCACAATTAGATTTGATTCCCTACAGTGTGGAAACAGGCCCTTCAGCCCAACAACTCCATACTGACCCTCCAAGGAGCAACCCACCCAGATCCATTCCACTTTGACTAATGCACCTAACACTATGAGTAATTTAGCATGGCTAATTCACCTGACCTGCACATCTTTGGACTGTGGGAGAAAACCCACACAGACACAGGGAGAAGGCAGTCGCCCTAGGCTGGGATTGAACCTGGGACCCTGGTGCTGTGAGGTTACAGTGCTAACTACTGAGCCACTGAGCCACCGTGCCACCCCAAATGCAAAAGAATAGAAATTTTAGGAGGAGTGAGCTTGGTCAAAGGCCTCGGTTTCAAGGGTGGTCTTAATGGAACAGAAAGACTTCAAAGGGAGAATCACAGAAAGCAATATCCAGACATGTAAAGTCACAGATACAGATGGTGTGTGTGTGTGTGTGCGCGCAAACTAGAGTTCAAGGAATATCTCATTCCCAGAGAGTTACACAACTGTAAGAGGGGGATAGCCTTCATATTGAGGAGCAACGCGATGGAGGGATTTGAATTTGACAATCAGCCTTTTAACTGGGCAGCCTCTGGTGGACACAATGGCTGTCCAGGTTAGTGAGCATGGAAGGGTGATGAGCAATGTTCCTGCTCAGCTATGTGACTGCACATAACCTTTAAAAGTACTGAGTGGACCTTCCTTGATGTGTGCATGACTGTGAGACCCAATTAAAGGGTCTTTACACTGAAAACATTGGCCAAGCAGAGATAAATTTGAAATTGAAAATTTCTCACGGGTGAACAGAATATAGTAGAAGGAATGGGATGGAGATTGAGGCCCCATAGGGTGAGTAAGTACAGAAGTGGGCAGGGTATTTTTCCTCGTCAGCTAGCATACCGGTTCCTGAGTGCCATCCTGCCATTCTCCTGGAGGCAGAATTGATGGGTACAGCTGGAATGGGAGGCAGGCTCACCCATTTCCCAGCAGCAGGTAGCCTGTTAAAGGCCTTCTACTTTTATTACCCTCTGGAATATGGACATCGCTATTTGACCAATATTTATTGCCCCTCCCTAATTTCAGGAGAAGGCCTTTAGTGAGATGACTTTCTCTACCATTGCTACCCTTGTGATACAGGGACACTTACATTGCTGTGAGGGAAGGAGTTCCAGAATTTTCACTCACTGTGAATGAACAAACATGTATTTCCAAAGAAGAATTCCTTGGAGCAGAACTTGCAAGTCATGGCGTTCCCATGCATTGCCTGTCCAGCTGATAGAAGTGCACGTTTAGATAATGATCTCAAAGAAGGCTTGGTTGATTTCCCAGTGCATTTTCAGCATTGTTCAAACTGTTGCCATCAGGTGTTGATGATTAACTGAATGAACATTGAAAGTGATGTTCTGGCCATCAGTCAAGCAACCTGTTTTGTCTTGGATGATGTTGAGCCTCTTGTGTGGTGTTGGAGCTGCAGCCATCCAGGTACATTCACTCACCATGAAGACAAGACTCAGTCTCCACAAGGACCGTGTTGTATTCACTCCTACCTTTGTTGTCATCCATGACAGGTAAATTGCTGAGAGCAAGGTCATCATGTGGATTAGAATAACCCTCTTATTGGTTCCCTCACAGACCCAGTCTAGCAGTTCTTTCCTTTCAGATTTGCACAGTTCGGTCAGTTGTGGTGTTGCCATGTAACTCTTGGTGATCGTCATTGAAGTCGTCCATCCAAAGTAGATTCTGTGCTCTTGCCACCCTCAGTGCTCCATTCAAGTGGTGTTCAACATGGAGGAGTACAGATTCACCAGCTGAGGTGAGGGTGAGGGGAGTTGGTGGTAATCAGCCGAAGGTTCCTTTGCCTGCATTTCACCAGACACCAGTAACCTTCATGGGATCCAGAGTCAATGTGAATAACTCCCATCGGCAACTCTCTCCTGTATGCCACCCTGTACGTGGTGAGCCTCTCCTCCCAGTAGGATAGGACATTACCAGGGATGCGGATGGTGATGTCTGGGACACTTTCTGTGAGGTATGATAGCATGGTAATGACCATTTGGCTGTTGTGAGACAGTTCTCCCAATTTTGGCATGAATCTTCAGATATTAGTAAAGTTTCATTCCTTTCTTTAGATGCTGCAGCCATTTGATAATGCTTAACAGCTTGCCAGACCATTTCAGAGGGCAGATCATAGAATCCCTACAGTGTGGAAGCAGGCTGCTCAGCCCATTGAGTCCACACTGACTCTTCAAACAGCATCCCACCTAGACTCACCTCATCAACCCTGCATTTCTCATGACTCTGCACACCTCTGCACACCACAGGGCAATTTAGCATGGCCATTTCACCGAACCTGCACATCGTTGGACTGTGGGAGGAACCAGAGCACCTGTAGGAAACCCATGCAGACACGGGGACAATATGCAAACATCCACACAGGCAGTTGCCTGAGGGTGGAATTGAACCAGGGTCTCTGGCACTATGAGGCAGCAGTGCTAACCACTGAGTCACCATTTGCAAAAACATTACTGTGGATCCAAGGTCACATGTGCGCCACAGCAGGTAAGAAGAGCATATTTCCTTCCCTAAATGGCATTAATGAACCAAATACTTCCACATCAATCAACAATGGTCACTGTGAGAGAGAGTTTTTGGTTCCAGTTTTTCTTTTCACAATCTGTGATAATGCGATTCAAATCCCAGTCGCCAGAACATTTAACTCTACCCTGTGACTCTGGATTCTGAGTCCAGTGACATTAACGTGATGCCACTGCCTCTTCTATTGTCAGAATACTGTTTGCAATTTTCCGAGTCAGACTTCCAGGCCCCAAGTGGTATCAGGGAACAGTACAGATGCTTCAAGGCAGCCCCTCAATAGCCGATCGGAGGAGGGTGAGGCTTCAGCTGCAACACAGGCTGTCCTGTGGAGAGGTTTCACCCTCTGAGGACACTTTTAATTTTAAAAATAAGATGAAAATTCAAAGTGACTGCACTCTCTCTCTCTCTTAACTCGAAGGCAGTTTGGTGCAATTTCAGTGCAGGATAGCCTGCTACTTCCCCTCCAGCTTTGAAAGCCTGACTTATTCAGCTGGTGAATGCACTGTGCTGTCAATAATTAACCAAAGGGGGGATGTTTCATCTGAGAGGGTTCCCACAAGGGGCGGCCTTTGGATCCCTGTTTGATCGTGATGATAGTATCCTGAAGCCCATAGGGAAATTCAACCCAATGTATTTGATTCGGCAAGTTAATTTACTCAAGTTATTTCAAACTCAGTATTTCTCTGCAACTCAATACCTACCTTTTTGGAATGTGACTGCAGACACCATTTTTTCAGGAAAACATCTGACACAGCCAGACGTTTCATGTGCAAATGCATACTAACTTTATAAAGTCTCCCAAATAAATGGAACAAACAGCTTACATTTTTTAATGACAGAACTTATGGTAAAAATGAAGGAAGTGAGTAATCACTGAGTAGGAGAAGCACAAAGTGAGGACGACGAAGTTTGACAATGTATACATCAGCTGTCGTTGCTACAATTTATCCTTGGACCTATTAGGCAAGGGTTGGAAGGACCTCAGCCTGGATTCCCACTTCAGAATGCGGGGATGAATTAGATTAGATTACTTACAGTGTGGAAACAGGCCCTTCGGCCCAACAAGTCCACACTGACCCGCCGAAATGCAACCCACCCAGACCCATTCCCCCCTTCACCTAACACTATGGGCAATTTAGCCTGACCTATTCACCTAACCTGCACGTTTTTGGATTGTGGGAGGAAACCCACGCAGACAGGGGGAGAATGTGCAAACTCCACACAGAGAGTCACCTGAGGCAGGAATTGAACCCGGGTCTCTGGCGCTGTGAGGCAGCAGTGCTAACCACTGTGCCATCCACGGTGAATTATTCCTTGGAAAGTCTCGTGTGTGAAAGTAGGAAGAGGCAGAATCAGAGTAAACCTTCATGTCTCCCCACCTCCCAAAATTCCCTTCTATGGATGAAAAACTGATTGGAACTTTCACGGTTTGCTTGGTTGAGGTGATCAAAACAGTTACACATGGAGAATCATTTTCCAACTTGAGGTATTGCCTTCAGGAAAAGGGAGGTAGCACTCTTGTCCCTGAACCAGGAAGTCTCCTTCTTTTGAAATCGAACATCTATAGTAACATGTTGTTTGTGATTTTGCAGGTACAAGTGCACCACATGTTGTCTGTGGGTCACTAACAATTGGTAAATCCTGTAAAACAGCCTCATGGGTAATGCTCACAATCATTGGCTCTGTCCAGGTCATGGTAGTGACAATTTAGGATGAAACTCTATGCGCCTCTGCACCTCACGAACTGCTGACATGAAATGTCATGGCCCTCAATTTCACTTGTGTTATTAAAATATTACTTTGTCTGTAATATAAAAAGAGAATTGATTTATACCTCCACAGGCTTTGGGGCTTTGCTTGAGAACTGGTCCTCAAATAGAATTCTTGTTTGTGGATACCTTTGGCACACACTGACTGACATACTTTATGTCATCCTGTCAAAACTGTATCACAGTAAAATGTTAAGCTGACATTTCAAATTCGAGCTGAAGAAACTGACAGCTGGACGTAATAAAGCGATAGAGTTGAACAAAAAAAAGGCAGAAATGGAGTTGTGCATTCACAAATGACCTTTATATTCATGAAAAGCTCAAGTCTCAGCAGAGCTCCCCCGCAAGTTTTATCTGAACGTATCTCTAATTCATCATGCGAAGAAAACTAACCTGACAGTATAAGCTCGGAATCTATTTTAAGTCCATGGCCACAGAAAGTGCCAAGTGCAATATTGGTCCTGATCACAGGAGCCGCCTGTCTGTCTTGAGACACAAACAGTACTTAGCACTTACCCTGTCAAACTCTTTCTTGATATTTATCAACACATTGGCCTGAAGGTTACAAAGGCAAATCCAATGGATGGGGCATAGAAAAGATTGCGCCCACTAGAACTCGGTTTCCTGGTTGACTGGTGCGAAGTTAGCCTCAGTGCGGGAGCACAGGCCACTCTCCACAAATACCCTATAGAGACGGACATCTGCCATCCTTCCCTGGTTTGGCCTACATGTGACTCTGTACCCACAGCAACGGGGTTGACTCTCAACTGCTCTCTGGGCGATTTGGGAGGGGCAATAAATGCTGGACCAGACCAGCGACACCCACATCCCATCAATGAATTAAAGATTTAAGAAAAGGTGGAGGAAATTGAAACTAACTTCCTGCCTGAAATCAGCTCTGACATCTGGCACTTCTTGGCAATGTATTAAATTACACACTGAAAGTTCTCCTCCAAAGGCTGGTGTGGAAGATGGAGGGTAAAAATCAGAATGGTTGAGCAAAGATTGTGTTTTGGAGGTTAAGGAGAGAGCAAATTTTCTCATTCATTCATGGGATGTGGATGTCATTAGCTAGGTCAACATTTATTGTCAATCAAATTGCTATGTGATCAGTTAAGGAGGGCAGATTTCCTTCCCCAGAGGATGTTAGTGCACCAGATGGGTTTTTACAAGAATTGGCAGTGTTTACATGGTGGAGAAAGTGAGGGCTGCAGATGCTGGAGAGTCAGAGTCAAAAGGCGTGACACTGGAAAAGCACAGCAGCTCAGGCAGCATAGTTTACATGGCCACCGTTAGGTTAGCGAGTCACTTTGATCTAAATAATTTGCAACGGTAAGATTCAAACCCATGTTCATAGAATATTCATCAGGTTATTAGGTTAGGTCATTAGTTCAACAACAGTAACAGATTATTCTGTATGCCTGTATATAAAGAGAGTTTCCATGGGCAGAAGTGCTGGCAACCAGAGGATGCAGATGGAACACAAGTGGCAACAGAAATGGGGGTAAGATGAAAATTATTTTTACTGTCATTTATTATGATGTGGAACGCACTGCCAGAAAGCATGGTGAAAGTGGGATCAATAGTGACTTTCAACAGAAAACTTGACAAAATACTGTAGGACAAAGCATTTATCAGGGTTTGTAAGGGCAAAGAGTGAAACTACTTGACTAACTCATTCATCTTAATATAAAATGTAGTTAAGCAGGTGATTGGGTTAATTGATTAATGAATTGACTGGGTAGATAGCGGCTAATAGATAAAAATAATGCTATTCATTTGGTGACAAAAACAAAAACATTCAGTTGTATGTAAGAGGACTTAGAGTCATGGAGTCATAGAGATGTACAGCATGGAAACAGACCCTTCAGTCCAACCTGTCCATGCCAACCAGATATCCCAACCCAATCTAGTCCCACCTGTCAGTACCCGGCCCATATCCCTCCAAACCGTTCCTAATCATATACCCATCCAAATGCCTCTTAAATGTTGCAGTTGTACCAGCCTCCACCACTTCCTCTGGCAGCTCATTCCATACAAGTACCACCCTCTGCATGAAAAAGTTGCCCTGTAGGTCCCTTTTATATCTTTCCCCTCTCACCCTAAACCTATGCCCTCGAGTTCTGGACTCCCCGACCCCAGGGAAAAGACTTTGTCTATTTATCCTATCCATGCCCCTCATAATTTTGTAAACCTCTATAAGGTCACCCATCAGCCTCCTACGCTCCAGAGAAAACAGCCCCAGCCTGTTCAGCCTCTCCCTGTCGCTCAAATCTTCCAACTCTGGCAACATCCTTGTAAATCTTTTCTGAACCCTTTCAAGTTTCACAACATCTTTCCGATAGGAAGGAGAGTAGCACTGCACGCAATATTCCAACAGTGGCCTAACCAATGTCATGTACAGCCCCAACATGACCTCCCAGCTCCTGTACTCAATACTCTGACCAATAAAGGAAAGCATACCAAACGCCTTCTTCACTGTCCTATCTACCTGCAACTCCACTTTCAAGGAGCTATGAACCTGCACTCCAAGGTCTTTTTGTTCAGCAACACTCCCTTGGGACCTTACCATTAAGTGTATAAGTGCTGCTCAGATTTGCTTTCCCAAAATGCAGCACCTCACATTAAAAATTTTTTAAAATGATTCACTAGTTATAGTGGGGAACGGATGGGAGTGATGCATGGATGGAGTTGGAAAACTGAATAGTCTATTATAATCCACAAAGAAAGGTATATTGGTTTCTGTCTCACCAGATTTAGATTTTATTGTCACCTGTACTCAAGTATGGGGGACAAGAGTGCAGCGAAAAGCATAAAATGTCGCCACACACGATGCCATCTTAGTTACAAAGTACCAAGGTGCAAAATATTCGTTACAGAAGTAGAAAAATGAAGAAACAATTTAAAAGCTCAGGACTACAGCCTTCTTTGCACAAATGTGGAAAAGTAAAAAAAAAGTTAAAACACCATTACAGTCCTTTCTTGAGCCACTGCGCTCCAGGTTGGGCTTTACCAAAATGAATTTCCCTTTGTTGGGCATGCTTCCACATGTGCTTGGATAAGACCAGCCTGGGCACACCAGGCTTGGCTGCCGCTCACAAGGCTTCGACCCCAATGGCCACAACACCGCTAATCACTATTGCTGCCATCTTTCGCTGTCGCTAACTGACCTGGATCTGACTGGATGATTCATTGAACCAATATGGGTGCGATGGGATGAACAGCCATCTTGTTCATGGATATTTGACTGTGCAACAACTCATCTGACAGTGCTCGAACATTTCCCATGGGTGAAATTTTTCACACTTGGAAACAGAAGGAAGTTTATCACCTCAATAGACAGAAGTCAGTGATCTGCTCCTCAGCAATAACAGTTCACATCAAGCTTGAAACAAATCAATGAGTAATCAGGCTTTCCAGGAATGAGCTTCAAAATCAGAACTGGGATTGACTGATAATTGGGTCAGTTTGTCTATAAATGGCATCTTCCAAATGTGGATCAAGTTCAACTTCCAATCATCTCCATTCTGTTTAAAGGTAGGTCTTTTGGTATGTTAGGGGGCAGGGAGATGAAAAGTGTTCTATGAAAACTATCCCAATGCTTAGAAACCAATCCAAATCTCAGATTGTTGGAATACTTTGGGCAAATGTTATGCATCTGCATTCCTGACATCTCAGGTGTGTCTATTTTGAAACAGCATCGTTTTCCATTAAAAAGAGTGTGTGAAAATTACAGTGTAGGACTTAGGGTGCAGCATTAGAACTTTATACCTAAAATAATCAATATTTCATTAGCATTGCAAACTTCTGCAATGAACATGTTGAGCATGGGATGCAAGAATGAACAGTCTATACAAGATTGGTGGACAGAAAACCTTGTGGGATTTGCTGACCTTCAGGGAAAGCTCTGAAACAAAGTGTAAAATATATTTCCTTCTTTTTTAGCGACATCAATCCTCAAGGGGAAGATAAATGCCATACCACAAAAACAATGATACATCCAAAGATTATGCTTCTTAAAGGGGCATCAGAAACAACTAACAGATAAGTTTTATTTCCTGTAAAACTCAAACCTGAAATACTGTAACGTAGTTTTGTAATGCCATTTAGGGTGGTATGGTGGCATTGCTACCTCAGAGCACCAGGAATCTGGGTTTAATTCCAGCCTTGGGTGACTGTTTGTGTGGAGTTTGCATATTCTCCCGTGTCTGCGTGGGTTTCCTCCCACAGTCCACAGGTTAGATAGATTGGCAATGCTAAATTGCCCTGTCATGTCCAGGGATGTGCAGGCTAGTCGGGTTAGCCATGGTGAATGTGGGGTTACAGGGATCGGGGGAGGTGGGTCTGGGTGGGATATTCTTCGAAGGGTCAGTGAAGAACTGATGAGCTTATGGCTTCTTTCTGCACTGAAGGGATACCACGATTTTATTTGCTTACCTCAAAAAAAGAACAAATGAAAAGATAGCTGTGTGGAGGTTGGTTTAGTCTGACAAGACCATAGGACTGCTCTCACATTAGAGAGGTGGTGGTTTAACCTGAGGGTCATGAGGCCTGAGGTTAGGGTGGAGGAGAATCCTTCATCGTAACCTCAGCCAGTGTAGGAAAGCATGCTGTTGGTGTCTCTCTACCTCACAAACCAGCTAGCCAGCCAACTGAGTGAACTAACCTTCTTCTGCTCCACTGAAGCCATGACGTCAATGTCAGTGATGGCTCTAACCATCATCCCTACCTCCTACCCCTTCCCACCATCTTATTTCTGAACTCTGCTTTAGGAACATGATTCTCAGTTGTAGGTATGATCATTTTGTACCTTCATGGAAAAATAACCTTTATATTGGTGAATCGAGTACAAAATAGAATTTTATTTATCAGTCAACCTAATTAATAGTTAAAGATAATCACAGCTTTCGATGTTGTCAATAACTTTGTCATCAGCACGGTAAGAAATCAAAAATCAGAAGCCATCGCCAAATTGCCTGTATACAAACACATGAATTTTTTAAAAATTCATTCACAAATGTGGGCACTGTTACCTGTGCCAGCAGGTATTCCCAATCTCTAGCTGCCTTTGAGAAGGTGGTGGTGAACTGTCTTCTTGAACCAGATGTGGAGGTGCTGGTGTTGGACTGGGATGGACAAAGTCAGAAATCACACGACACCAGGTTATAGTCCAACAGGTTTATGTGAAGTCACAAGCTTTCAGAGTGCTGTTCTTTGGCCCTTTGGCCCATCACATTCACACAGATAAACCTTCACAGAATCTCAGAAATTCAGTCAAGCATTCAGTTTAGATAGAATTCATTTGACATAGGTTGTGGAAAGGACAGGATTGATGGGCTGAATGATCAATATGTATCCAATCTCATGGTTAATATTTTCCCTTTGATCAATCTCAGTAAAGGCAGCTTATCTGATCATTATCACAAAACTGGACTGTGACTGTGTGTAAACTGGCTGCTGCATTTCCTACATTACAACAGAAACTTTTCATCAGGAACAGTTACCTCATAATCAGTCGGTGTGGAGCAACTCAGCAGCATAATGAGTTCACATGACAAAGGGTCACTGAACCCAAAACATTCACTCTGTTTTTCTCTCCACAGCCACTGTCAGACCTCCACTGAGTTTCCTCAGCACTTTCAGTTTTTGTTTCAGGTTTCAAGCATCCGTCATTCTTTGTTTCTATTTTATTATTTAGTTTCATAGAATCCCTTCAGTGTGAAAGCAGGCCATTCAGCCCATTGAGTCCACAATGATCCTCCAAATAGTGTTCCACCCAGTCACATCCCACTTCATCCTATAACCTGAATCCACCTCGCCTGCACATCTGTAGACACTATAGGCAATTTAGCATGGCCAGTCCATCTAACCTACACATCTTTGGACTGTGGGAGGAAACCAACGCAGACTTGGGGAGAATGTGCAAACTCTACTTAGACAGTCGCCCGAGGCTGGAATCGAACTGATACAGACGTTGCTGGAAAAGCTCAGCAGGACTGGCAGCATCTGTGAAGAGAAATCAGAGTTAACGTTTCGGGTCCAGTTCTGGGGAAGAGTCACCGGACCCAAAATGTTAACTCTGATTTCTCTTCACAGATGCTGCCAGACCTGCTGAGCTTTTCCAGCAGCTTCTGTTATTGTTTCTGGGTCCTTGAAGCTGTGAGGCAGCAGCATGAACCGCTGAGCCACCGCCATAATTAATAATCACCATCTTTTCAATATACGGTTCAACAAAGCAGCTCACCATCATCTTCTTGAGGGCAATTAGGAACAAGCAATAAATAACGGCCAAGTCAATGATACCCCATCCTATGAACAAATACTGAAACAAAACTGAGGGATGATTAATAATACCTACATCTGGTCAGTGCTAGGACACAATAGGTACACGTAGTTCTGGGATAACGCGCATTTCAGCAGCGTGCCTTGACTATAATGTCGCTGAAGAATTAGGGAATGGTATTTTCAAGAACACTTACGTCTGTTCGCAATAGTGCGATTCCAGGGGAATCATTTCGCATGCTTTGTTCTGCACATACGCCAATATCAGCAGCTGACAGAGCAGCTTGCTGAGAGAGGTACTGTACAGAGAGCAGCTTTCTTACATGTTTTGTGAATAAATATGGTTTCAACTGTCATTCAGGTGGTGCTACACTTTGTGTGACACTTTTGGGTGATTTTTGAGCGATTGTGAGTGATATTTTTGCTGGTCTGCCCCTAACCTACTTTTTCCATCGGCCCCAATATTTCTATGAAGTGATTTTCTATTAAGCCAGGTTTCACTGGAACACAACCATGGCATTATAGGAGAACTACCTGCAGCAGCCACTCTCTTGCTCAGTGGCATAAGTCAAGAGTTACTTGAAATGCTATCAAAATACAGAAAGAACCTGCAGTAACATAATGTTTTTCCTAACCTCAGGACATCCGAAAGAATTTTATGATCAAGCGGTTGACACTGTTGTAATGTTGCAAGTTGTGAAACCAATATTCACACAGCAACATTCACAAACAACAGTGAAATAAATGACAACTGCTTTGATGGTGTTGATTGAGAAATAAATGCAGGTCAGGGTACAGGCTTAATCGTTGGCTCATGGACTGTTTGATGCCCTCTTGAGCCAGCTGTCGAGACCTAATTTTAATATCTCACCCAAAAGACATAACCTCTACAGTGTATCGGACTCGACTGGCAGGCCGGATCATGAGCATAAATCCTTCTGACTCAGGAGTGACAGTGTTACCACTGAGCTATGTCTGACACCTAAAGAGTAACCAATCTGTTGCACATTCGTAAGGACAAGCAGATGGGATGAAACTGATGAGACTGGTTGATATAACAATTTAGGACATAATCTAAAAAAGACAGAAGACAGAAGAGCAAGATTTTTCTGCAGCCATACAAAACACTTTAAAGACGTCTTCCCCAGAAGCTTCTGCTTATCCTCATCTTCATTTAATTTATTTTTCTGTTTTATAATTCAGGACATTTAGGATAACATTGCTGAATCAACCACTTAGCACAGGCCTGCACACTGACATTGCTGAGCTTCCTAAGTCAGTCCCTAAATGTTCTTAGATTATAACATAATATTTCTAAATGATATGGTGAGACACTTTTTAATGTCATTATTGAAATGATTTGCACGCAGTTTGCTGACTCCTCTGTACTGGAAGAAAAAGCCTCCTAATACGGTGTTTAAATAAATTAGGCCAGTGAAAAATTGCCCGATAACTTTGTTGTGGGATTAATTCTTCAGGATATATCATCAACAAGATTACCTTTGGCATCCCTTGTGCGGGAACTCATTTTTGTACATGCAAAGACTACTAATGCTACAGTATCAGAGGCCAAATATTGAATGATCTGTCACAATTCGATATTTAATCCAGCAATTGATGCTACTAAAAGGATCCAGAAGGCATCAAGATGAATGAATTTTGACCTCAAAACTCACAAAAAGACAACACAAACAATTTATCTTTCTGACCTTTGCTTCAGCAGCCTGCAAGCAGTTGCGACTGCTAGGAGAAATTAAAATTAGTCATTCTCGAATTTGGGTTCACAGATTGATCAATGCCACATTAGCAAAATCCCAAGGACACAGCCCAGGGATTCATGCAACCTACCGCATTTGCTTAAGCGGTGCTCTTGAGATAATATAGTCTAATCCACGTTGAGAGATAAATTACTCTCACTTGCTATTAAGTGAAAAATGTATCCATATTTAATATCAAGAAACAGGAGCACAGATTTCCTGAACAGTGATGGATTGTGAAAATAACCCCAACCCCTACCCCCCAACCCTCCCTCAAAGCTGCAAACATTTATTTTCTAAATGACCTGTTCAGAGACATTACTACACATCTCTGCAATTGGTAGGGACTTGAACACAGGCTTTCCCCCCAGTTCAGGGGTAGGGGCACTACCACTGCATCACAAGAACACCCATCCAAATTGTGAGCAATGTAATGCTTAGCAATATCATCAGCTACGATAACGTTAAGCACCCTGACTTGACACGAGCCCACTGAAGTGTTAAATACCATGTGGACCCATACTCCATATTTACAAACATTTTAAAATCAGGACTGCTGACATTAAGCCAGCTCTAGCTGAGCCATCAGGCAATCTCAAAAGAATAATCCACAGCTCGTACATAAAGAAACCTTTAAAAGTTTCTGTAGACAACTGCCTGCATGAATACGGTGCATTTCACAGCCTGGCGATTCACTGTGCCATTGCAGCTAATGCCCAGAGGAAGTGTAAGAGAATATAAATTATTAAACAGCTTTCCCCATGAATATCAGCATTGGACATTACAAAGGCTTGGCGTGTCCTGTCAAATGTAAAAGCATCTGTGATTCTTGGAAGAGTTACTCGGGCTGAGAACAGCTGGCTGTGCAGTTTTCAGTGTCACCTGGGATACTGCACACCATTGTCTGTCATCTCCAAGTATGTCGCCAATCCTGTCTACAAAATGCAAAGTCCAGGTGAGGGATGTGGCTCATAGCACTCCTTAGAGGATTTTCAACTGCTTCATAAAATAACCTCTCGCAAGCTTGGATGGTGCGAAGGAGATTTATAGGCTCAGAAGCGCAAACATACATTATTAAAAACGCCTTCCAACAGGCTCTCAATTATTCACGTGGGTATTCTGCCCAGGTAGCTTTGGCAGCTCTGGCTCAATCCATAGCAATCTCACCTCTGAGCCATAAGGTTCTGGATTCAAGATCTGCTCCTGAGCGTGAACACAAAAACGGAATCTGACTAGCGAGGTATTGCTTGGGCCACTGCAATGTCAAAGGTGTCGTCTTTCAGATAAAAAGTGGAACTGGGTCCTATCTGTGTCAGACTGTGTAAGAAGTCCCAAGGCACTGTTTTGAAGAAAAACAGGGAGTCCAGCGTCCTGGCCAATATTTATCTCTCAGTCACCAGCACAGAAACATTGCTTTCTGTGGGAGCTAGCTGGGTATAAATCGGCTGTTGTATTTTCCACACAGTATCAGTGACTACAGTTCAAAAGCACACAACTGGCTTAAAACTGCTATAGGTATTGGGGTTTAATGCAGATAAATGTGAGGTGATTCACTTTGGGAAAAATAACAGGAAGGTAGAATACCGAGTCAATGGAAAGATTCTTGGTGGTGTGGATGTGCAAAGGGATCTTGGAGTTCATGTCCATAGATCCCTGAAAGTTTCCATCCAGGTGGATAGTGCTGTTAAGAAGGCATATGGTGTGTTAGGTTTTATTGGTACAGAGATTGAGTTCTGGAGCCATAATGCCATGCTGCAACTATACAAAACGCTAGTGTGGCAGCACTTGGTATACTGTGTACAGTTCTGGTCACCCCATGAGAGGAATGATGTGAAAACATTGGAAAAATGTGCAGAGGAGATTTACCAGGATGTTGCCTGGTCTGGTGGGAAGGTCTTATGAGGAAAGGCTGAGAGGCAGGTGTCTGTTCTCATTGGAAAGAAGAAGGCTGAGGGGGGATTTGGTAGAGACATACAAGATGATCAAAGGATTAGATAGGGTAGATAGTGAAAGTCTTTTTCCGAGGATGATGAGGTCAGCTTGTATGAGGGGCTATAAATTGAGGGATGATAGATTGAAGACAGATGTCAGAGGCAGGTTCTTTACTCAGAGAGTGGTAAGGGAGTGGAATACCCTGCCTGCCAATGTAGTTAACTCAACACATTCGGGAGATTTAAACAATCCTTGGATAAGCACATAGATTTTGATGGATAATGTACAAGGATGGGCTGAGATTAGTTCACAGGTCGGCTGAACATTGGCTGTATTGTTCTCTGTTCTATGTAGCAGGTGGTCATGTAAAGCAGTACAGAATGCCAGTCTTTCCTTTTTCTTTTCACTTGTAATGTTTTGTAATGTCACCAAGTTACAATTTTATTGCATCAAGCTTGGTGATGGGCTATGCTCTGTAAAACCATTGCAACATTTTTGTAATCTTCAAAGGGGTTGGTCTGTGCAATAATTTGCAGACAAATTACAGATCCCATTAAATACAATGAAAAGCATCGACAACAACTATTAGTCCCCATTAACTTGGGCTGAACTACAATGCATGTGAAGAAGAAAGACATTCAACCCTTTGGCCAAGCCAGCAGAAAAGGCCATTTGATAATCACTCAATCAATCCCATTGACCAGGACAACATCCCAAATCTCCCTCTGATGCACTCTGACAGTGAACAGTGAACTCCCATTTTCTCCCACCTCCTTCACCAGACATACAACTGCTACAGATAACACTTCTGGTTTGCTCCAAGGATGGAGGCTGCTTCATTCATTTAACACACAGTTTGACTGAAAAGGAAATGTGGACTTCAGATAAGACTGATCATTTCAGATAATATTTGAACTCGTTCAGTGGTTATCAGTTGTTCACAATGTCAACTGTCCAAAGAGCAACAGTGAAGGAAAGTTGGAAATTAATCTCCAATCCCTTACAAAAACAAACATTGTTGGAAAAGCTCAGAAGGTCTTACAGCATCTGTGGAGAGAAATCAGAATTACCGTTCAGATTGGGTGACCCTTCTTCAGAACCTCCAATTTCCCTTTCCCCTTTACCTCACCCAAGTGGTTGTTATTTGTAATACTTTTGACCTGAAGTAGGCCATTGAACTTGAGAAGATATCATAAGTAAAATTGATCCTGTGATCATTCAGAATTCACATATTCAAAAATAGCTGAAGAAGAATAAGGATTAGATGGTCTTGCTGGTCTGCTCTCATTAATTCAGAGTTTCTAGTTGCATTCTGATAACTACCTAAGCAAGACACTGACCAGTAGACTCCACCATTCAGTTAGATAGTGGTTAACATAATTAACATTAACATTTATGTGATACCAATACTATGTGCTCAGAGAGTGGCTTTCATTTAAGAAAATGACCCAAACAAAATCTGCCAATAAGCGACAGAAGGCGATAACAGGACACATGACTGAAAGCTTGGTCAAAGAGAACTTAAGACACTTTTAGGAGGAAAGGGAGATAGAATAAAAAGATTTAGAGATGGATTGCCACAAGTTTATTGTCTACACAGCAGAGGGGACAGCCATCAAATGTGAGGCAATTAAAATCAAGATGCTAAGAATGCTAAGGGCGGCACGGTGGCAAAGTGGTTAGCACTGCTGCCTCACAGCGCCAGAGATCTGGGTTCAATTCCCGCCTCAGGCAACTGACTGTGTGGAGTTTGCACATTCTCCCCGTGTCTGCGTGGGTTTCCTCCGGGTGCTCCGGTTTCCTCCCACAGTCCAAAGATTTGCAGGTCAGGTGAATTGGCCATGCTAAATTGCCCGTAGTGTTAGGTAAGGGGTAGATATAGGGGTATGGGTGGGTTGCGCTTCGGCGGGGCGGTGTGGACTTGTTGGGCCGAAGGGCCTGTTTCCACACTGTAAGTAATCTAATCTAATTCAGAATTAAATGAATTTGAAAATGTCAGAGGAGTTGGGGAGAGGTGAGGCCATGGAGGAATCTGTAGATTTAGATGAGAATTTTGAAATCAAGGCTTTGCAGAACCAGAAGCCGATGGAGGTCAGCCAGCACAGCAGTGTTAGGTGACTGGATACAAGAAAAGAGATGAGCAGCAGAGGTTTGGCTGATCCCAGGCTTACGGAGTGTACAACAAGCCAGCAAAGTATTGGAATAATGATGCCTGGAGGTAACAAAGGACTGGATGAGAGTTCCAGTAGCAGCTAAGCTGAGTCAGGGGTGAAGTTGGGCAAAGTATAGAAACAAAGGCCAAAGAAAGAGATAAAAATACATTGAAGGAGCAAGTTCAGTCAAGAAACAATAAGACACAGAAGCAGAAATAGGCAATCCATCAATCAAAGACCCCTCCCACGTCTTCCATCGGGCAGAAGATGTACAAGTTTGTATACACATGCAAATACATTCAAGAACAATTTCTTCCCTGCTGTTATTTGACTTCTGGATGGATCTTTAAAATTTCAAATATAATGTAGGTCTCGCTCTGTGTGCACCTTCTCTATGGCTGTAACATTGTATTCTTCGCTCTGTTCTATTACCCTATGAACTTCGTATGGTATGATCTGTCTGCACTGTACCGAAAACAAAAACTTTTCACAGTACGAAGTTAAAAATCACACAACACCAGGTTATAGTCCAACAGGTTTATTTGGAAGCATTAGCTTTTGGAGCACTGCTCCTTCATCAGGTGGTTGTGGAGGACACAATTGTAAGACACAGAATTTACAGCAAAAGTTTGCAGTGTAATGTAACTGAAATTACATCTCCAAATCATGACTTTTCGCTGTAGTTAGGTACATGTGATAGTAATAAATCAAACCAAATCAAATCAAATCAAATCAGATCATTCAATGAGATCATGGCTAATTTGATAATCCACTCTCCTGACTTTTCCCCATAATCCTTGATTCTCTTATTGATTAAAAGCTGCAAGATAGTGAATCTTAACAGCTTACTGAAAACTCACATAGGGACATTGATGGAAATTGAATTCAAACTGAGATGCTGGCACATTGTACACATTTGTATCTCTCAGCAGGTTCACTAGTGAGTGTAAGAAAAACAAACAAACCAACGATGTCCACAGAACACAGGCAAATCCAGTCCAACTTTGTTGACAATGCCAAGGATCACCATTGACCACTGTATCCCAGTTAAGATTTAGCTGCTTAAAATCTACTTCACTTTGATTACGAAAATGGCCTTTCTGATGCTCAGTTACAAAAAGTGGGCAGTGAAGAGGAAAAAAAAATGAATCTAAAAATCTGAATAGCTGGTAAGCAAATATTTGAAGAAAAATGATGATCTCAACCTCTTCAACAATTCTGAGGGAAACAGGTTTTGAAGTAAGGAAATTAGTTTTAGCATCAAAAAATTGAGATGTTCTTGCTTTCCAAGAAAACACTAATTTTTTTGTAAAAAATATACTTGCTGCTGTGACATGCAAACTGTAAACATATGGCAAATATTGCTGCAAGTTGATATGGCAATGAGCAAAATGAAAGCAGTGTAAATAGTCTAATTTGTTTTGGCTGCACAAGATGTAGCTTACAGCAAAACATGGGAAACGTCAACATATTTTTCAAAAATAAATCATTTCAGAGCAATTCTCTTTAAAATGCTAATTACCGTTGGTTTCATCTCTGAAACTATCAGATAGCTGCAGATCCAGAGACAACAATTGGCAGAGATCAGTCAGACAGACCTCAATCAGTACTCAACCTTGTTTGGAATGGAGTTGATGTTAACTGGGGTCAGAACACGTGTTGGTACATTTCCTACACTTCAGACAGCATCTCCCAAACCGACAGCCTCCACCAAGCATTGTCGGTGAATAGGAATGCTGGAAGGTCCAATTCACCCACCATACAGACCTGTCACTGGATCCAAATCGTGCCAGTACTTCCCAAACACAGCTTCACCAAACAGGAAGAAAGCTAATCACCATTGGCTCAAAGGCAGTTAGGGATGGACAATATATTTTGAACTTGCCAGTGGTAACCATAGTCTGAAAATGTTTACCTACGTACAGTATATATAGAGAGGCTATTCTGCCCATTATGCCTATGCTAATGTTTTGAAACAGCTTTCCAGTCAGCCTCACTCTTGATTCCCTTAGTCCTTGAATCGTTTCCTATTCATTTGCTTATTCAATTGCTCATCTATTCCTCTTTCACCTTCAACCTGCTCAGGCAGACAAGTTTTACTAGCAAAGAGTCACAGAGTCATACAGCAAGGAAACAGACCGTTTAGTCCAATTAGTTTATGCCGAATGTAATCCCAAACTGAACTCGTTCCACCAGGCTGCTCCTGGCCCCTACCCCTCCAAACCTTTCCCATTCAGGTCCTTATCCAAATGTCGTTTACATGTTACAATTGTACTCACATCCACCACTTCCTCAGGAAATTCATTCCACCCTCTGTATAAAACATTTGCGCTGCATGTCATGTTAAAGTCTCTCTCTTTTCACCTTAAACAAATGCCCCCTAGACTTGAAATCCCCCATCCTTCGCTCTATTTATAACGCTCATTATTTGATAAACTTGGATCAAATTGCCTCTCAACTCCCATTCTCCAGTGAAAAAAGTCCCAGACTATCCAGCCTTTCTTTATTACTCAAAGCTTCTATACCCGGCAACATCCTGGCACATCTCTTCCGAAACCCTTCCAGGTTAATAATATCCATCATCTGTCATGTTTTCCTACTTAATAAGTAGGCCATTCGGCCCACCACAGAAAGAAATGTTTAATTATTTTCTCTTCAATGGTGCTATAATCTTACCCTGATGTTTCCATCTTTACTTCTGAATGGTTCCAGCTCAGTCATGGAGAATTAGTAACACTACATGTAAAGAAAAAGTCACAGCTTGGGACAGAACAGATGTACTTTTGTAGATTCTCCTCTATTATCATGATCTTATATTGTTCTGAATAAAAATCAGTGAAGAACCAGAAAGGAAGTGTTCCATATGAGGGCAACAATTCCAGCTTAGGAGGAGCAGGGAGAACACCACCACCATCCCCACCCCAAGTGCATCTCATCTAGATGGCTATTCTTCTTGTGTGAGCTGAATTAATAAAGGTTTGCATGTGGTGAGGGGCTTTCCCATCACACAATATTCATGGAACATTTTCCCCTCAGTAAGATTACTGGATGTGACAGCCGCGATTAGCAAAGAGGATTTCTTTACTTGCTGGCTGAAATATACAGTGACAAAGTTTAATACCCCTTCCTACTCTTCTAAAATCTGTCAGTATTTGGTTTTAGCTCATTTTATGAAGTGTAGGAAATTCGGCCCCTGTTTGGAAATACATATTTTCCTTTTCTGTCTTTACCAATTTTGGGGCAGTGATTATCGATCATAAAATAGGCATGAGCACCCTGGTTGCCACATTTGATGATGAGATGACCATTTTGCTCTTGAACAATCGATGTAACGCCTTCAAATTGCTTGGCCCAACACCAGATTATCAGCTGGGCAAGGGTGTTAAAGGGCACTGAAATGTCACAGCAAGAAATGATTTCATAAGGCTAATTTCAGAAGAAATCTATTCCTTACCAAAAGTAACCTGATTAACTTTTCGTATAAAATCAATGAGCTTGATAGAGTCAGAGGGAATGATTAATTTTGAGAAAGCATCCTGTTTGTTTTCACTGGAGGTTCAATGAAAGCTGCCAGGATAGAGATAAAGGATTGATTCTCATACCAACTCTATTCAGCACCAATCAATGGATTCACAACATTCACTAACCACATTAAAGAACAAAGGGATCTCAGACATTCGTTTCAACATCTGTCCCATAATCGAGCTTATCATGAAATGTGCAGTTGAAAAATAACACCTTGAGGTTATATAATAACTTAAGGCATGCACTGCTCCAAAGATACATACTATGTCTTTACTCACTTTCATGTCTGAATTGCTAGCTCCATACTTGCCCTATGTTTTTGCTTGGCATAATTCAGCTGTTTACAGCAATTAGATTTCGAAGGTGCACTCTTTAAATCTCAATTCAGTCTTTCACAGTGGTGAAGTATCACAACAGACAGGTTTTTACGTTTAACATTTTAAGTTAAATGTGTTACAGGAGACAGACAAGCAAATACCTAATGTCAATCTCAGCTATACTTTTACACTTTGTATTTATATGTATATATACAGCCAGTGGAGGAGCTAGAATAATCCAAATTACTTCTTGCAAATTTCAAACCAAATTTTCTCTTGAAATGCTTCATTTCTTCAATGAAAGCCCAAGCTGAATTTCAACTGAGTATGCCTTTTCTTATATTCTCGTAAAATAAAAGCCACCAGGAAGTCCTGAATTTTGATTATCTGACACCAAAATATTGTAAAAGGACTTTGTGTCATTAAGAGCTAGAATCAATCATTCATCATATGCTTTTAGCTTTCATCATTCTTCCGTGTGACCTGTAAATAAGCATTTGTATCACAAAATTACCAGGCAATGATCATCTTCAACAGGAGAAAATGCAACTATCTTCCCTTGCCAATTAATGGCATTGCAATAAAACTAGTTCCCCACTATCAACACCTTGGAGGTCATTATTGACTCCAAAATCAATTGAACTAGCCATATAAGTACTATTGCTACCCAAGCAGGTCAGAGGCTGGGGGTTCTGAGGTAAGTATCTTTCACAAGTGCCAGGCACTGACCAAATTCAATAAGATAGATCCTATCACTCCTTGACATTCAATGGCACCACCATCAATGAATACCTCACTATCAACAACTTTGAGGGCTACCACTGATCAGTAATTGAACTGGACCAGCAATATAGATTTCATGGCTCCATAAGCAGGTCAGAGACTGGGAAGTTTGGGGGAAGTAGTTCTTATCTTCTGACTCCACAGAACCTGTCTGCCATCTTGAACAGAAAACTCAGGAGTGTGATGAGAAGAGGAAATTGCGTGGTGATATCACTCAATTAGTAATCCAGAACTCCAGCCTAATGGTCTGATTTGGTGATTGTAACAAGGTCAGGCATGTGGACCTCATAGAATATGAGTTTCCTGATTGGGGCTGTGAACTTTGTCAAATCAGGGAGCCCTGACTGACAAATAGAAATAGGCTTGTCAGAGGTTCTGTTCACTCTGAGAGCTGGTTATGAGGGAGCTAGACAAGGACTCTCCATGTGTAAACTAAGGGTGACTTGGTGATGGGATACCAACCTCTGCTGGGCTATTTCACTGGTGATATAGGTAAGGTTCCCATCATGGCAAATGGTAAAACTTGAATTCAATAGGTGTATGGAATTTAATATGAATTATAAAGAAAGGCTGGATAGGCTGGAACATTTTCACTGGAGCGTAGGAGATTGAGAGGCGACCTTATTGAAGTTTATAAAATAATAAGAGTTATACATAGAGTTAATGGTAGTTGTTTTTCCCAAGGATAGTGGATTTCAAGACTAGGGGGCACTTTTTTAGGTGAGAGGAGAAAGATTTAAAAGACACATAACGGGCAATTATTTTACACATAGGATGGTTCACGTGTGGAATGAACTTCCTCAGGAAGTGGCGGATGTGTGTTCAATTCAGTATTTAAAAAAAAACATTTGGTTAAGTACATGAAAAAGAAAGGTTTGGAGGATTATAGGCCAGGAGCAGGCAGATGGGGCTAGTTTAGTTTGGGATTATGGTCGGCATTGACCAGGTGGGTTGAAGGGTCTGTTTCCATGCTGTATGATTCTATGACTGAAAGGCTGGCTGAATGATAACCTTGCAACCATTGCAGATTATTGTAAAGACCCATTTGATTCACTAATATCCCATCAGGAAGGAAATCTACAATCTTTACCTGGACTAACCGACATGACCCACAACTATGTGGCTGCCTCCTAATTGCCCTCTGGGTAATTATGGATGGGCAACAGATGCTGACTGAGCCTGTGACCTCCCCCCCACCCCAATTCCCATGAGTAGATTTTTAAAAAACTCTTGCATATCCTAGATAATAGAAGCAACTCAACATTACCCAGAAGAACGCATGTCACTTGATTGATATCCCTTCCACAAATGTAATCATTCATTTACTGGCAGCAACGCATGCTATGTATGTACTAAGTGCACGAAAACAACTCACTCACATTCCTTTGTCACTATCCTATGATCTCTACCTCCTAAAAGGATAATGGCATTGGTTACTTCAAACCCTCTACTCATGTCATCAAACCCGAAAACTGCATGAACAAGGCAGCAGATTAACTTGTGACACAAAATGAAATTCAGCTAACTGTTACTCAAAAGTCAATGAGAAAATTTATGAGAATCTCTGGCATAATTGTCCAGTTGCATCAAACTGCACTGTTGGGTAATCTGGCTACTCTGCCACATTTTGTTTTATGTGGCTGTGTCATTGGATAAAGATAAATTTGATCAGTATGAACTGAAGGCTGCCATTAATGTTCTCTTCTGGCCACTCCCTAAAGGCATTCAAGGTAAGGGTACTGTTTGACTTGGTACTGATTCATTCACAAAGAGGGAGGGGTTCTCCTTATTGATTCAGTTACCTATTTGAGCTGAACAGCTTATCCTCTTTGAGTCTTCCTCTCCTTAAGGTAGTGACTGATATTGAGGGTGATATCTGAACAGAAACAATAATTCTTCACTGCCTTTTCCAAGTGGCAGTTTTTATTCCAGAGCCTTGACATTGCCTCTGGGCTAGTTGGCCACAGGGAGCTACCTGCAGAGCCTGTGCTATGAGGGACACTTGCTTAAGGGTGTAAAGAACAACACTCTCAGAGACATCCTTGGACAATTCTGCCTTAATACTGTTACACAGGAGGAACTGTGATGAATTGTCCAGACTGCTGTTTAAGATGAGATCAACTTACTCATCTTTAGGATCTAGGGAATAAAGCTCACTAAATCTCAATTGCTCAGGCCAATAAATTATGATGCACTCATGGTGTCAGGGATGTTCAACAAATAGAAATTCTGTAATGTCTATCAACCACACAGGGTCTACATCCACTGGGAACAGAGATAGTGATGGGGAGCAATAAGGGAGATCTAATTAAGTTTTCTTTACTTATTCCTGGGATGAAGGTACCATTGGCTAGCCAGTATTTATTGCCCATCCAGAAGGCAGTTAAGACTCAAATACCTTGCTGTGGGTCTGGAGTCACATAGACTAGACCAAGTAAGGATGGGCATTTACCTTCCCTAAAGAACAATAGATGAGTTTTCCAGCAAGCAACAATGGATTCCCGGTCATCATGAGGCTCTTAATGTAATTTTTTAACAAGCTTTTTTCTTATTGGATTCAAATTCCATTACCTGCCACGGTGAGATTCAATGGGTCCAAACTGGTTTGTGGGAACTAGGACCTGGTATAGGTGTGGAGCTGGGAGTTGGGGGGTGGGGAGGCTGTAACTGGAGTGGAAGTGATGGTAGGGGGAATGGTGGTGGAATCATTAGCAGGGTTCGGGGGGGGGCGGGGATGGTGACAGTGGGATCCGTGGGGGGCGCGTATCAGTAGTATGCAGATGAGTAGTGTTGGTGGGGCGGAAGTGGTGGCGATGACGGCAGTGGCGGGGGGGGGGGGGGGGGGGGGGCGCAGAAGTCGCGGAAACTGTGCCGTCAGCGATGACGTACGGGGCGGAAGTGACGTCACACACAGTGTACGTGAAGTTGTCGTGGACGGAAGCAGCTGCGGAAGCGTTCGTGATGGGGGCGGAAGTCGCGGAACACGTGGCGTCGGTGGTGATGCCGGGGGCAGAAATTATGTCAGGGGAGTGGAAGTGATGAAGGGTTCCTGCCCAAAATATCGATTTTCCTGCTTCTCGGATGCTGTCTGACCTGCTGTGCCTTTCCAGCACCACTCTTATCTTGACTCTGATAGTGGGATTCAAACCCAGCTACCCAGAACATTACCTGGTTCTCTGGATTAACAGTCTAGTCATCATATCACTGGGCCATTACCTCTCTGATGTTTGAATATGAACACAGGCATTAATAAGGGACGTGGAAAGAAACTATTTCACCTGACGATGGCGACCAGAACAAGGGAGCACCACATTCAAATTTAAAGTAGCCCCTTTTTTTGGCAGGGGAATGGGGAGCGCGATAGGGGCGTTGGCACAAAATGCTTCCTCACACATTAAGTGCTTTGCAAGTCCAGGACACTACCTCAGGGAAAGCTCTTGAAGTTACCAGCATTGAAAGTTTCAAAAACTGACATTGATAGATATTTCTTTGGACATAACAGGAATGAAGCAAGTTGGTTAATGGAGCAAAGGTACATGATCGAACTGAATGGTGTAACTGATTTGAGGAACAGAATAACTTCCTCCTGCTTCTATACGCCTGGAGTTACGATGGCATTGTTCACCATGGCATGTAGCCTCATAAGACAAAGAAAAGAAATATTAGGGTCAGATATATCAACCCTCAATTACAATAAATGTAGACTACAATTACAATTTGAAAGCAATATAACTATTGAAAACTACGAATGAAGAAGGGAGAGGATGAAGATGGACAAGCTTCTGCAATTGCTTACTATCGATTTCTAAAAATAGGCATTTTTTAAGATATTTATAAGGAAATTGTTGACATCAGTACATTTAGTCCACTTAAAATCATTAACTAAAAACTCTATAAGTGCTGGAGCTGCCAGCAAAGCTCCTTTTAGAGAGCTTTTAGACAGTGCACCACAAACTGATGAAGCCCTTCAAACATCACTCAATGGATAGCACAAGTGTTCCCTCCTTTCAGAAAGGAGACTCTTTCTTTGTAACGGAGGACTGAGGATATTTGAACTGGATAAATAAGGTAAAGTCTAAAGATCTGTGACAGCGAAGCATAGATTATTAGAAGTGATGCTTATAACCTTCCCTGTACTTGGCACAAAGGCGCAGCAATAGAGCAACAGATTGCTTCTCACAGCAAATAATCAGTTATCTTGTATAAACTAGGTATTTTTCTATCACGACTGACGTTGACCGTAGCAATACCTCTGCTTTCACACAAGATTACATACTGTCAAGCACTGATTATAGTGAATGGTTAGAAAACAGGGCCCTCAATTCACACCCCATCATTGAAAAGACATAGATTTTTTGATTGGTTGCTAGATTCATGCTGAAAGAAGACTGTGAAACCTTATATGAAGAGAAATACAAAGAAACTGCTGTTTAAATCAAACCCTTTTTTTCCAGAATAGATGTGAATGAGTGAGATTAGCTTCTTTATTTCAAAAATATGTTTTATTCATAAAAAATCTTTATATACATACATAGTCATGACAGCAGTTCAATTCTGTACAGTCTTTGCACAAACAAACCCAAGGCATTTCTTACTTATGCAAGACTATATATACAAACATTTGAGGCAGTAGTAGGGCCTGATAACTAAATGGACTCCCATTTAACTGCGGCAGAAGATCTCAGACAGCGATTGGTGGCAGTTGTCCCAAGCTTTAGTGTGCCTCTCGCATGTAGTCCTGGGCCTTGGGGTGTGCCACTCTGCAACACTGATTGGGGCCAACTTCTTGCTCCGAAAGACCAACAAGCTTCGGACAGACCAAACAGCATCTTTCACCGAGTTGCTGATCTTCCAGGCTCAGTCAATGTTTGTCTCAGTGTGCATTCTAGGAACAGACTGTAGAGCACAGAGTCCTGTGTCACAGACTCTGTGCTACAGAGCTGCTCGGGAACGAAGCTGGACAAAAATTATTGCCTCTCTCTCTCGACCTCCTTTACAAAGGCACATTCCACCAGCTGTGTGATCGTCTCGACCAGCCCCAGCAGCAGCTTCACATGAACACGATTACGAGCAAACAGAATCCTTTACAGCATTCAGCCCATACAGGGCCACCGATTACAAGAGCCGTGAGACCCATTGCAGTTCCACTTTCTGGTTCTTTCACAGGCAAGGAAAGAAAGTTCAGAGTGAAAAGCAAAATACAAGCCAAGCAAACACTAGAAAACTGAAAATGAAAGAGAAAATGGCAGAAATGCCCAGTCAGCCAGTCATCTAGCCCGAACAGGAGAACTGTCAGGGGCAGTATCTTCTCAGGACATTGCCAGTAAGGGCTCAGGCTTCTCTCTTTATCACCGTCATGCCCTGCTACAAAGTTCCAAATCTGAAACATTGCTGTATTGATGGCTTTCTCCAGGACTTTTACTTTCATTGAATTCAGGGCCAACGTTTAGGAGGAATTTCTGATGGTCTGGGGTATTGCAGCTCAATGTTAAGTAAGTTCTACACAAAAAAGCCATCTTTGGACCAGTACAACCTAAAAGCCTGTTCAATGCAAGCAGGATGCTCTCGAAAAGCACCAAGGCAAGGAAGTAGAATGTCAAAAAACAGAATTCAGCCTAAAACTTCCAGCATCACCAAGTGGTGCAGCAGATCTTTTACAATTTCAAAAAAAGGAACAAATTAACCAGTGCCTCCAGACAACAGCGGATTGCCCTGGGGGAAAAGGGAGTGGGAATCAAAGTGCAAAGTGGAGATTGAGGCCCAACGTATCAGTGCCAATCTGAAGCCATTACGCCACATTCTGCAGAAAATACAGAGGTATGGGATTGAGGGTGATTTAGTGGTTTGGATCAGAAATTGATTAGCTGAAAGAAGACAGAGGGTAGTGGTCGGTGGGAAATATTCATCCTGGAGTTCAGTTACTAGTGGTGTACCACAAGGATCTGTTTTGGGAGCACTGCACTTACGGCCTGATCCATTACCAACGTAACTTGTCCCACAGTGCTCCACAGGAGTGAATTTTGGACAGGATTTGTCATTGAGCTGCACAAAAGAGATGAGAGCAGCTTGGTCAAAGAGGCAAGGTGTGAGATGTGTCTTAAGAGATGGATAGAGTCGAGAGTGAATTCCAGAGCTTAGGGCCTAGGCAGCTGGAGGCATAGTTCACAATGGTAAAGCAAAGGAAGTCACAGATGTGCGATACACATCAAAAGCAGTCCATTCCCTATGAAGTGCCTCAGAAATCCTAAGCTGATGAAAGGAAATGCATGGTCAATCTTTCCACTCTGAATATTGGTGCAGCTGGTTATTCAAATATAATACAATACGGCATAGCTGCCACCTGGTTTGCATCTCCTTTTCTGATTCCAGGTTTCTATCATGTTAATCAGACAGTACACTAGTCTAGCATTCTAACCTTTCTGGTGTTATAAAGTCATTCCACCTGAGGGGAACAGATTCCAAGACCTACTGCAGATGCCCCAAATGCATCTGCTGGGTAAAGTGTTGGAAAAGGTTATGAGATAGGATTTATAAGCACCTTGAGAACAAGTTGATTAGGGAGAGTCAACACGATTTTGTGAAGGATAGGTCGTGCCTCACAAACCTTATTGAGTTCTTTGACAAGGCAACCAAACAGGTGGATGAGTGTATATGGACTTCAGTAAAGCATTTGATAAGGTTCCTCACGATAAATGACCTGGATGATAGTGTAGAAGGATGGGTTAGTAAATTTGCAGATGACACTAAGGTAGGCAGAGTTGTGGATAGTGCTGAAGGATGTTACAGGTTACAGAGAGACATAGACAAGCCGCAGAGCTGGGCAGAGAGGTGGCAAATGGAGTTTAATGCAGAAAATTGTGAGGCGATTCACTTTGGAAGGAGTAACAGGAATACAGTGTACTGGGCTAGTGGTAAGATTCTTGGTAGTGTAGATGAACAGGGAGATCTCAGTGTCCATGTACATAGATCCCTGAAAGTTGCTACCCAGGTTGATAGGGTTGTTAAGGAGGTGTACGGTGGATTAGGTTTTATTGGTAGAGGGAATTGAGCTTCAGAGCCACGAGGTCATGTTGCAGCTGTACAAAACTCTGGTACACTGCACTTGGAGTATTGTGTACAGTTCTGATCATCGCATTACAGGAATGATGTGGAAGCTTTGGAAAGGGTGCAGACAAGATATACCAGGATGTTGCCCGGTCTGGAGAGAAGGTCTTATGAGGAAAGACTAAGGGACTTGAGGCTTTTTTCTTTCGAGAGAAGAAGGTTGAGCAGTGACTTAATAGAGACGTATAAGATAATCAGAGGATTAGATAGGGTTGACAGTGAGAGCCTTTTTCCTCGGATGGTGATGGCTAGCACGAAGGGACCTAGCTTTAAATTGAAGGGTAATAGGTATAGGATAGGTAGGTTCTTTACTCAGAGAGTGATAAGAGCATGAAATGGCCTGCCTGCAACAGTAGTAGACTTGCCAACTTTAAGGGCATTTAAATGGCCAGTGGATAAACATATAGATGATAATGTGTAGGTTAGATGGGCTTCAGATTGGTTTCACAGGTCGTGCAACATCGAGGGTCGTTATAGCACTATAATCTTCTACGTTCTCTGTTCTACTGACACAAACTATTTTTCCATTGTACTGCAAGGTGCCCTGACGATTATATTATTTGACTGATATTGTACTGGTCTGGACTTGAAATTTTTGAGACATAAATTCAAATCTCACCATGGTAGGTGAGGACCTTGAATTCTGGTTGTCAAATAAATCTGGAATGAAAAGCTAGTCTCAATAATGATCACCATGAAACTACTGGACAGTAGTGAAACACACTTCTGCTTCACACATGCCCTTCAAGGAAGGAAACCTATCGTCTTTACCTGGACTGTCACTCTAATTCCAAATGTGCACAATAAAGTAGCTCAGCAAACCCCACAGTCAAGACTTGCATTAATTCAAGAAGGTTGCTGAGCACCATTTTCCTCAGGAGTGACTCGGGATGGGCGCTAAATATCAGCCCTGCCAATGAAGTCCATGTCTGCTGAATGATCTTTTAAGATACATGCCCAGGAAACACTGTGATCTTGGGACACCATAGGAAAGAAAGGAGATAGGCTTGCAAGACTAAGGGTTCATTTTGGAAGGTTTTCCAGCAGTTTGGTTTCTGACATGTGATACAATTTCCGGTGCAAATCCAAATTAGGTAAAACCCATTAGAAAAAGCAGCCTGTCCATTTTTTTCATGGCTCGAACCTGCAGTGGTAGCAATTACAAAGCCCCAAAGCCATAGCTGCCACCAAGCTGACTATCCTTCACTTGCTTAAAGCACCACCTTCGATCTAACAGAATTGGCATTTGTGCAAGGCAATTCTGAACCTTCACAACCATCCCACGACTTCACAATCCCTCCTGTATGTTGCAAGAATAGGACATTTGAAGTACACCATCCTTCACTCTGGTTTGGTACTGCACTCTCAGTGTCAACTGACCAGTGTGGTATTATCAGGGAAGGCTGGCATCTGACATGAGAAGACCATGCAGGTAACTTCTAAGGCAAGTTGCTGTTTGTGTTTTTAGGTTTCCCCATGAATATGGGGGAACGAACATGCTCTTCCAGGAACCACCTGGAAACTCCTGTCCAGAGTATTCTCCCCAGTCAGACTTGCTATCAGAGCTCCCTAACTCCCCACCCAACACTGATGGATGGGATCAGTTGCATTGGTTGTGGCCTACACTCACCAGCCAGCATGAACACTGTGAAGTTAGCGTGTGCGCAGTGAGTCAATCCACTGAGCCAATGCTGCCCTCTTACTACTCAGGTTAAAAGCAGAGGTTATATGTTGGGACAGTAATTGTGGAGCTGAGCTGCCCAAATCCACTGCAGTTATTCACATTGGCTCTGTACCTGTTGCTGCACTTTGAAGATATAGAATATTCACAAGGCATCCTTGGAGTAAGATGACAGACATCTACACTAGGTACTGCTACAAGACAGGGAGCAAGCTGTGCCTAACCTTTCCGACTAACTACCGCATCAATGAACAAATCTGTATCTGGGTGCCAAACGTGACCGAGTCAAACAATTTACCATTGAACTGAATGCAGTGTCTTGAATGTTTCAATACCTTCGGTATGTTTGGCTCTGGGAAACTGATTTTGGTTTTGTAACACTGCATGGAGCTGTGACACTTCAACAAGTCCGTTAATATAATCTCCAGGAAATCAGAGTGTGCTCAGTGAACATTCTGCAAATATGATGTACATCCACGCTACAGTGTCATCTCAGTTAACAATCAATCAACATGTGTCACCATTTTCTGATGGTACTGAATCTCTTTTTACCACAAAGCAACCGCTCCATCCTTCTGCCAGTGATGTAGATTTGGACTTCGCGTAGGGTACGGATCTTTACATATCTCTCACTTATGGGTTGTAAACTTGGTCCTGGTCTCCACCAGTGTCCAATATTAACCCCCATATCTCTCTTGTCTCCACTGCACGTGTGTGAGCTCCCCCCATTTGAGGTCAACGCTGAAAGCTGAGCTGAGTCCTATTTACCAGTTTCGGCTCAGAAACACACTGACCCCAGCGAACTGGCTCAGTGGCTTGACTAGGCTGTTGAGGGGAACTTTAACTCCCCATGGCAAACACGACTCAGCACTAGCCTCGTGTTGTCAGACCAAAGGCCTGTTCAGTTGGATGCTGTTGCCAATTGTGCATGTCATTGACACCAGGAGTTAGCAGCACTACTCTCATATTCAAGCACCTGCAGAGGGGAAGACTTTTTGAGCTTTGAATCAAAGCGAGCTGTCAAGTTCACTGACCTCGAGAAGCTGTTCTAACATCTGCACCACACGGTTCCCAGGACACACTTTTTAAAGTGCTTTCAGCTCCTAATGGAACACTATTTCAACTGCTCGCATTATCGTTGCTTTTTAAAGATGATGAATTTGTGCTCCAACCTCCAATCACCCCCATCCTCTCCCTGCCAGCATCATTAATAAAGTGCCCTCCGTGGTTACTCATCCATCCACAAGAATCTATACATCTCTGCCGAGTTTTCTTGACGAGGAATGTACAAAGACACCTTCGATTTGAGGCTGGGCTCCCGGGATCATTTTATCTCCATGAGCTGCATTTGCACCTCCACTGAGATTATCCAGGAGACACAACAGATATAAATCTTGGTTATCTGCTCCCCTCACCCTCTGCTCTCCCTGCTTTGAAAAGCCAAACCCATCAAATCCTCATTAATCTCACAAGAGTTCCTGGTCCCTGAGCCCAGGCTGTGATCAATGCTACCAGAGAATTTGCAAGACAAATTAATCATGATTTCGACAATGCTGCACCTCGACAATGTCTCTGAAATAGTGTAGGAGGTGCCCAGCATAACTCAGCTCGTCCTGTGCCCTTATTGATCTGGGGCAACGGCAATACCCAAGGGACCTGACATCTAGGGGGACTTGTTCCTGGGAGAATTGAGAAAAATGAGAGAGAGAGAGACAGAAATGGCCAGCAAGTGTACTTGGAATTTTAAAGAAGCTTTGGAACTCACCGTTCTCACTGTCTGACTTGTTGTTCTCGTGCTCCGTGTCGGTTAGTGTGAGGGCTGAATTGGAACGACTGGATAGGCAGGAGCTGCGTCCAGATTTGACCCCCCTGCCCCACAGCCTCATGGCATGCTCCGGGGACATCACGCCTTCATTTTCCGTCTCAGCGTCGGAGCCTGCGTTGACGGAGTATCCTCGGTGGGGGAGCCCCATCTCCGAACAGAATGCCAGGCCCCGGCGAGTGGCAGGCTCACAGATTCCCAGCTCCCTCAGGGAGAAATTTGCCCCTAGTTGTGGGAATAATAGAGGAAGTGAGCTTTGCTTTCTCCCCTTCTCTCCTCCGTTTAAACCATAGAATAATAAAGCTAAAAGCAAATAAACACAAAAGCACATGCACCCAGAGAGGTTTCAGATTTCGCAGAGAGGTGAGTTCTTAACTTTTTGGTGTTGGGTGATCAAGAGCCGTTCTTTTGTCTGTTGCATTCCACAGCATTCACAGACATAGCAGCAGCTTATCCCTGCTTTATCATCTCCAACCCTCCCCTGTCACCTTCATTCAGGTGCCAAACAAACAAAAACAAGCTGGCAGGTATAGGAGACATTGGGGGCTGGGAGAACACTTTGCAAACAGCTTTGTGGACAATAGAGAGGGGACTGGATGGGCACACAAGGTGTGAAAAACGATAGTCGGCTCTTTGTCTCCAATCCTCCAAGCTTACCGAGACAATGCTTTGGGGCCTTCACTCAACTACGTTAGTGATGACAATCGTCACAAAAGAGTAGGTTTGAAGGCTGAGATTCCTCTCGGAGCCATTAAAAGAATGTGCTGTCCTCTTAGTGTTACAGATCATTAGAGTGATGACAGAACCACCTGAAACAGCTTGTCAGAGACTCCCCCTGATTCTGCTTTCAGAATACCTTACCTCCTCGGAAAAAAAAGGTCCCCTTTCTGGTTCTTTCCCACACAACTAGCAGCTTACATCCAGACTCAGTCAGAATCACTTTGTGTCCGAATGCCTCATGCACTGGGCCAGCTTTTGTAGCTATTCACAGACAGAACTCAAGATCCGAAGAGTCATATGGCACTGAAACAGACCCCTGAGTCCAACTCGTCCAATCTGACCAGGTTTCCCAAACTAAATTAGTCCCGTTTTGCCTGTGTTTGGCCCATATCCCTCTAAACCTTGTTCTGTTCATGTACTTGTCCAAATGATTATTAAATGTTGTAACTGTACCTGTAACTACCACTTCCTCTGGCAATTATTCCACATACAAACCACCTTCTGTGTGAAAAAGTCACCCTCAGGTCCCTTTTAAATCTTTCTACTCTCACCTTAAAATTATGCCCTTATTGAACGTCCTAATCCCAGGGAAAAGACCTTTGATATTTACCTTATCTATGCTCCTTATGGTTTTATAAACCTCGATTAGGTCGCTCCTCAACCTCCTATGCTCCAGTGAAGAAAGTCCCAGCTGATTCAACCTCTCCTTTTATCTGAAACTTTCCAGTCCTGGTAACATCCTAAGAAATCTTTTCTGCACCCTCTCAAATTTAATAATAGCCTTCTTATATCGGTGTGACCAAAACTGTACACAGTACTCCATAAGTAGCCTCCTGTAAAAGCGCAACATGACATCCCAACTCCTGTACTCAATGGTCTAACCAATGAAGGCATTTTTTACCAACCTGTCTACCTGTGACACCACTTTCAAGGAACAATGCACCTGAACTACTAGTCTCTCTGTTCTACAACACTCCCCAGGACACCACCATTAACTGGGTAAGTTCTGCCCTTGTTTGTCTTTCCAAAATGCAATACCTCACATTTATCTAAATTAAATTTATCTAAATTGGTGGTGGCACAGTGGCCATGGACCCACGTTCGATTCCCACCTCGGGTGACTGTCTGTGTGGAGTTTGCAAGTTCTCCCCATGTCTGCATGGGTTCCTCCGGATGCTCCGGTTTCCTCCCACAATCCAAAGATGTGCAGGTCAGGTGAACTGGCCATGCTAAATTGCACATAGTGTTAAGTGCATTAGTCAGGGGTAAATGTAGGGTGGGGGAGTGGGTCTGGGTGGGTTACTCTTCAGAGGGTTGGTGTGGACTGGTTGGGCCGAAGGACCTGTTTGCATACTGTAGGGAATCTAATTTAAACTCCATTTGACACTCTGCAGCCAATTGGCTCAATTGATCAAGATTCCTTTGAAATCTTTGATAACTTTCCTTTCTGTCTACTACACCCCCAGTTTTGCTGTCATCCATAAACTCACTGCTTACTTTATGCTTATTGTATGCTAATCCAAATCGTTATTCTACCTGACAGTGTAAAATCAGTAGCTTTAGTCAGCTTCTCACCCACCCCTGGCTATCCTTCCACTTTCAACCCTTTCTAAACTAGAGACATCCTAACTCTGTTGCCTGAGTTCAATCTCGCACCACGTATGGTTCAGTCATGACTCCTCTGTTCGCTGATCAACACTGGCTCCCAGTTTAACAACGCTTTGATTTTAGAGTTTTTATTTGTTTTTGAATCTCTCCATGGCCTTGCCTCGAACTAGCTTTCTAATCTCGTCCTGCAAGCCTCTGAGATAGTTTCCTCTGCCAATCGAGACTTCCCACACTCCACCACTGGTGACTGTACCTTCTGATGTGTAAGCCCTAAGTTCAGAGATTCCCTCCTTAAACATCACCACCTCTTCCTTTATTTAAGATGCTTCTTGAAATCTATCTGTCTGACCAAGCCTTTAGACACCTGCCTGAAGAGCAGGGAGGTTATGCTAGAACTGGACAAAACATTGGGTAGTTCGCATTGAGAATATAGAAGTGATGTGATGGCACTGGGGAAGATGCGGGTGGCGGGGGGGGGGGGGGGGGGGCGGGCGTTTACCAGGATGTTGCCTGGTCTGGAGAATTTCCTTGATGAAAAGAGTTTGGATAGAATCAGGTGTTTTTTCTTGGAGCAGAGAGACTGAGGGAGCCCTTGATTGAGATGTATAAAATTATAAGAGGCAGAGACAAGGTCACAGGAAGGAACTTTTCCCTTTGGTGAAAAGATCAATGACCAGGGGGACAGAGATTTAAGCTAAGGGGCTGGAGATGTGTGGAGAAACATTTTCATCCCGAGAGTGGTGGGAGTGTGGAACTGTAAGAGTGGTTGAAGCAGAACCACTCCCAAGATTTAAGAACTATTTAGGACAAGCTAACATTTTGAGTCGAAATGACTCTTCACCGCTGATGAAACGTCATCTAGACTTGAAACATAAGCTTGCTCCGTCTCTCTCCATGGATGTTGCCTGTCCCACTAGCATTGTTGTTTTTCAGTACAGATTCAAGCATCGGCAATAATTTGCTCCCAAGAATTACTTAAATGTATGTGTGATGCTAAGGCAAAAAAGGCTATGGGCCTTCCTGAGCCTGTGATCACATACCCAGAGACTGTTCCTGGCAATAATTTACTAAGTCCGTGTGCCAATACTCTTGACAGGACACATCTTTTGAATCCCTTACAGAGTCTGACCATGTTTTTACCAGCATTCTGAGCCTAGTTCTCCAATGACAGGTGTCTGACTCCTTGGCATATGTGCCTGATCCCTGGCTGCATTGCAAGCTACAAAATGCTGTGCTGCCTAATGTGTGGGCCCTCAGTACAACAACATTGGAAAGAAGATTGAGAGAGAATTCCAATTCTAAATCTCCTGAATTGATCGTTTAATTACATGTTTGTCATTCCTGGAAAGAAGTAACTGGTGATTTTAGTGACACTGTGTGAAAATCAGCATTGTGTGGATCGGGGGATTGGAGAAGGAACTGGTTGAGGATGCTGTAAACAGCTATAATTGAGTCCAGGTTCTCTTCCTGAAACAATTCTCAATAGAACATTACTTCGGCAGAATCTTGGCTGACTTAACGTTAACTCTGCCTGTTAATTGGTTCATTGTCCCGGTCATATCACCCTACACCACTCAGCATTATCAAGAGCTGGAATGCTAAATGGGGTCTGACAGTGAGACTCATAAATTATGAAAATCAACTGCTATAATTAACTGCAAATCAAACGTCAGCTGTCACGGATTTGCAATGAAGGAATACCTTAACTGATTGCTTCGGAGACCTAATGAAGCGAAACAAATAGCAAAACAGCCAAATATCAGTCTCCAGTGCAATGTCACGCTTTCGAACAATGACATTGGCCAGCTCAGAGGAGACTTTTAACTTGAATTCCGTTTATCCCTGGGATTTGTTGCAGTTCTGCAACAGTTGTTACAGTAAATTGCGGTATGTATGGTTTATTTTGCTAACCCCTTGGGAGCCGAAATATTATATGATTGGAAAATAAAGTTCACTCTAATTTTCTGCCTTCTCTTGTGTCCTGAACTGGGGATGCTATGATTTGCATTGCCTCACTCTTGGGAACTGTGCCTTCAACTGCCTGGGACCTGAACTCCAAATTTCTCTCTCTAAGCTTCGCAGCCTTGCTCCTCCCTTCCCATTATGATGCTCCATACCTTTTGTTCCCTTGTGTTAACATATCTTAGGCAACTCCCTGTCCAATTCCGTCTCATAACATTTCTGTAAAAATGCCTTGGTTTAACAACATCAACAATACTATCAGAAATCCAATTGTTAGATTGTCATTTTATGTTTTGCGGCATTTGGATGTCAGAGCAAGATTAGACCATTCAACCCTTCACAATTGCCGCACTATTCATGAACATGGAATCCCTATAGGGCGGCACGGTGGCACAGTGGTTAGCACTGCTGTCTCACAGCGCCAGGGACCTGGGTTCAATTCCCGACTCAGGCGGCTGACTGTGTGGAGTTTGCATGTTCTCCCCGTGTCTGCGTGGGTTTCCTCCGGGTGCTCCGGTTTCCTCCCACAGTCCAAAGATGGGCAAGTCAGGTGAATTGGCCATGCTGAATTGCCCGTAGTGTTAGGTAAATGTAGGGGATTGGGTGGGTTGCGCTTCGGCGGGTCGGTGTGGACTTGTTGGGCTGAAGGGCCTGTTTCCACAGTGTAAGTAATCTAATCTCTAGTGTGAAAACAGGCCCTTTGGCCCAACAAGTCTACACCGACTCTGCAAAGAGGAACCCACCCAGACGCATTCCCCTACCCTATATTTATCCTGACTAAAACACCTAATCTACACAACCCTGAACACTGTGGGCAATTCAACATGGCCACTTCCCAAAGCCATTGTCACTCAAGATTTTGCCACCAGAACTACAACTTTGAATTAGAATTCTGACAGTGTGGAAACAGGCCCTTTGGAACAACAAGTCCACATCGACCCTCCGAAGAGCAACCCACCCAGACCCATTCTCTTACCCTATTATCCCTACATTTACTCCTAATTAATGCAGCTAGCCGACATATCCCTGAACACTATGGGCAATTCAGCATGGCCAAATCTCCTAACCTGCACATCTTTGGATTGTGGGAAGAAACCGGAGCACCCAGAGGAAACCCACCCATACATGGGGAGAATGTGCAAACTTCGCACAGACAGTCATCTGAGGCTAGAATCAAACTCGGGTACTGGTGCTGTGAGGCAATAGTGCTAGCCACTGGCTGTGGTCTGAACTCCACTTTCCTTTCTGCTCTCTGCAGCTCTATTGCTTTTAACTCTCTTATCTCTCAAAAATCCATCTAATGCAGACTTGAGTAAGTTTCTCCAATTAGTGGCTGTGCGCACGTGTGGCTGCTATTCAAATGCGAATGTCTGAAATGAGCTAGTTAATTTCACCACATACACATGTGACAAACAAAGGCCCTGTCACATTCAGTCAACCTAAAACAGTAACTTACAGCACAGCTCGCTCAGCAGTGAGCAAAAGCAGGGCCTCTGACTGTGTTCCTCTTGCTTTGCTGTTTGTGGGATCTTGCTGTGCATAAATTCACAGCCTCATTTCTGACATGACAGCGGCTATACTTCTTCAGTTATGACATGCTTTGAGATGTCCTGAGGTTGCAAACGGTTTTTATATCTGTAAGCTCTTCCTTTTGTTGCCGGTTTTAGATGCCCCAAGGTTGGTGGCAGACCTGTGGTCGGTTGACTGGATAGTTGGTTTATTGTGAGCAATGATATCATCAGCGCATGTTCAGTTCCTGTCCCACCATGAAGGTCCCACTTCCTTGACCTCTCACCTTGCCTGAGTTAAACCACGACCAGTCTTCTCTCTATAATGAGAGTGTGGTCCTCTGGGATGATGGTAACTTTAACTTGACTCACTGCACAACTGTAGTTTCAACTGAGATCTGCAAAGTCAGTGTATACTGGCAACTGAAGCTATCTGAAACATTTTCTTCAGTTTTGATATTGTCATACTGTCACGGCAGTAGAAATCAATTTTCTTAAAACTATTAAAAGGAAGATTCGCACTAAGGTCTTGCTACTCTGCGGAATCTAACCCAGGTCAGCTACCAGCATTACACAATTAGCCTTAGTGGCTGTGAGCTGTACAGAGGACAATCCCTTGATCACGATTTCACTGTCCCCTTGTTGAAGTATGAACAGCGACTGTTAGCTGTTGTTCACTCACTCTGAAGGCAGAATCTAGCTCACAGTCCAGTGTAGTACTGAGAGAATGCTGCTCTGTCATAGAGCAGAACTGTATAGCCCACGATGTTGTGCCGAAATGAAGCCAAATTAAACTAATCCCTTCTCCCTAACCTTGGTCCATATCCCTCCATTTTTTGCATATTCATGTGCTTATCTAAAAGTCCCTTAAACACCCCTATTGTATCTGCCTCCACCACCACACCTGGAATAACATTCCACACTCCTACCACTCTCTGTGTAAAACACTTGCCCCTCACATCTCTTTTGAACGTTCCCCGCTCACCTTAAATGCATGCTCCCTTGTATTAGACATTTCAACTTTTCAACTCTGGGAAGAAGATTCTGACTGTCAATCCTAGCTGTGAATCTCATAATTTTATAGACTTCTATCAAATTTTCTCTCAGCATCCTTCACTTCAGAGAAAACAACCCAAGTTTTTCTAGTCTCTCATACCCTCCAATCCAGGCAGCATCCTGGTGTACCTCTTCTGCATCCAAAGGCTCCACATCCTTTCGGTAATGTGGTGACCAGAACTGAACACAATACTCCAAGTGTGGCCTAACCAAAGTGTTATAAAGCTGCAGGCCTGAGGAAGAGTCACCCGACCCAAAACATTAACTCTGATTTCTCTCCACAGATGCTGTCAGACCTAATGAGTTTTTCTAGCAACTTCTGTTTTTGATCCTGACTCTTATACTCAATTCCCTGACCAATAAAGGCAAGCATGCGATACGCTACTTGCGTAGCCACTTTCAGGGAGCTACGAAAATGAACCCCAAGATCCCTCTGCATATCAATGCTGTTCAGGGTCCTGTCATTAACTATATACTTTTCCTTAACAAGTTGATCTCCCAAAGTGCACCACCTCTCACTTACTCAGATTAAACTCTATCTACCATTTCTCTGCCCATATCTGCAACTAATCAGTATCTTGCTGTTCGCTTTGACAACCTTCGACACTATCTACAACTCCACTGATCTTTGTATTGTCTACAAACTTAGTAACCCACCCATCTATGTTTTCACCAAGTAATCTATATATATTACAAACAACAGAGGTTCGTGCGGAACATCACTAGTCACAGACCTCCAGCCAGAAATACCACTGCCTTCTGTGGGCAACCTATATCTGAATCCACGAGACCATGTCACCATGCATCTTAACCTTCTGGATGAGCTTATTATGAGGGACCTTGTCGAAAGCCTTACAAAAATCCATGTACGCAACATCCATTGCTCTAGCCTCATTGATCACCTTTGTCACCTCCTCGGAAAATTCAAGAGGGTAAGACATGACCTGCCCTACACAAAGCCATGCTGACTGTCCCTAATTATGCCAGAGTTTTCCAAATGCCTGAAAACCCTATCCCTAAGAATTCTCTCCAATAGCTTGCCAACCACCAATGTGAGACTCACCAGTCGACAGTTTCTTGGATTACCCCTATTTACCTTCTTGAACAGAGGAACAACATTAGCTACTTGCTCGTCCTCCAGGACCTCTCCAGTGATGAGCAAAAGTCTTGGTCAGAGTCCCAGCAATATCCTCTCTTGCCTCTCCCAATAACCTGCCATAGATACCATCGGGCTCTGGGGACTTATCCACCTTAATGTTCTTCAAGAGATCCAACTCTACTTCTTTCTTGATGTCAAATGCACTAGTTTATTAGCATGCTCCATGAGTGGTTCTGAGCAACCTGCTTAATAGCTCTCTCTAACTCAACATCGTTGTTGTATAAGGATGTAGGAATCTGAAAAGGTGAGTGCAGAATAGTGTCTTACTATGATGGCAACCACTACAATGATTTCAAATGGGCTTTGTGGGAAAACAACTGAGAAACTCAAAGGAGTAAGACCTACCATCAGGATCTCCCTCATTGTCTCAGTAACAATGTCTATCATATTGATATAATATGCTGCTATTAAGCAACAACTACACCTTCTTTAAGACATGATTGTCTTATCATTAAACTATTGAAGTGGTTTTCCTCTACTATACCAGACTGAGTAGGTCCTGTAATTCTCCACCAGGAAAGCCAATTGATCACAGATCGCTCGTATGATAGGATGAGCAGTGGTGAGGATTCATCATCAACAATCACTGAGCAGATTATCAACTCATTCTTACAAGTTCAATTCCAGCCTCAAGTAACTGTCTGTGCGGGGTTTGCATATTCTCCCCGTGTCTGCATGGGTTTCCACAATGTGCTCTGGCTTCCTTCCACAGTCCAAAGATGTGCAGATTAGTGAATTGGCTGTGCTAAATTGCCCCAGTGTCCGGAGATGTGTAGCTATGGTAAATGAGGAGTTACGTGGATGTAGTGGGTCTGGGTGGGAGGGGTGGTGTGGACTTGATGGGCTGAATGGCCTGTTTCCACACTGTAGGGATTCTATGATTCTGCACTTCATTGGTTGGGAAGTGTTTTGCTATGCCCTGGGACGATTAAAGATACCATATAAAAATAAATTTGTTTCCAAAGTGTCAGCTACTGGATAAGGACCAGGTCAAGCTTTTCTGAGCTGTCCTACTGGCCATCACACTCTGGGCTAACAAATACAGAAATAAAAACAGAAATAGGAATGTCTCGTCAGCACGGTGTAGCTATCAACTGTGAACAAATGCAACTCGAGAAATGGACAGGATAGGGTAAAGGACACTGAACAAAATAATAATTGCAAGTAACAACCTATATTCCTCCAGCAGCTTTAACATCATGAAAGTCCCTAAGGCTGGTGAATAAGAGTGCTGTAAAGTATAATTTGATTCTGAGTCACCTATGGAGACGTAGGTTGAGGAGATCTGTTTTACTTAAAGGAACCACGGTGGCTCAGTGGTTAGCACTGCTGCCTCACATCACCAAGGTCCCAGGTTCGATGCCAGCCTCTGATGACTGTCTGTGTGGAGTTTGCATATTCTCCTTGTGTCTGCGTGGGTTTCCTCAAGGTGCTCCGGTTTCCTCCCACAGTCCAAAGATGTACAAGTCAGGTGAATTGGACATGCTAAATTGCCCATAGTGTTAGGTGCATTAGTCAGAGCGAAATGGGTCTGGGTGGGTTACTCTTCGGAGGGTCAGTGTGGACTGGTTGGGCCGAAGAGTCTGTTTCCACATTCCAGGGAATCTAAAGTAGAGAGGCAGAGTGGGTGCTAAAGGGTCTTCTACAGCTTATGGACAAGGTGGCGAAAAGTATGGTTGCTGATAATGGAGTGATTACATTGAGAAGCATGAAACTAGAGGATGGAAGTCTGTGGGACTAGAGGAGATAGTGATCGGCAAAGCCCGGGAGAGATCTGAAAACCAGAATGAGAATTTTAAAATTGTTAATGAACAGGAATCCAGGCATAATGGATGGATGGGACCTGGTGCCAATAAAGCCATGGTCAGGAGAGTTTTGGTTGACCCAAATTTCCAGAGGATAGAATATGAGAGGCCAGCCAGGAGTGGATTACAATAGTTAAGTGCACAGGTCAGAAAAGTGTGAATGAGAGTTCTGCTGGGAGGCGAATTGAGGCTGGACATAGTCGAAAGTTTTACCGATGACAGGATTATGTGGTCATGAGTTCATCTCGCAGTTAAATATGGAACCAAGTAGGCACACTGTCTTGATGATACCAGGAAGTTGTACACACGTGCAAGAGTTTGATAGCTTTCATTACAAGGGCTGAGGGGACTCTGAGTTCCATGCCAAATCAGACATTCCAACTTGTTTCTGAGGGCTACTCATTCATAGATATTGCAATCTTGCAGATGCTGGGACAGAACTATGTGTCTCAACTGCAAACTCATGGTCCAAGTGAGGACTCTGTTGAGTTAGGTCTGAAGAAACTGGAGTGACAAAGAATCCATTAGCATCCTTCTCAGCTGCTGGCCCCTGGAACTCACAGATTGTCTCACTTACACAATGCTCCAGGCCTCAAAGGGTTAAAGGGTCTGACAACAAGTCACACACATTGCATGCTCAGTTACAGATTTCTAACATGGAATGGAAAAGTCTTTAAAACCAATAATCGAATCAATGACAGCATCGAGTGCTTAATCTAGTTACAGCAGTTTGTTTGCCCATGTCTTGGAGCATTCCGGAGTTGCAGAAGGGTGAGTCTGTGCAAAACATCTAAAGGAAATACATCTGTTCCCTTGACTCTCAAGGAGAATCGAGTTCAAGGGGAATAGTCTCCTTTATAAGGAATTGTAGCATTCTCTGCTTCCCCTGCACTCTCAACTCCCCACCTCAATCCCTCTGCCAAACTATCCAGTACAATTGGAGCTGACTCCAACCTTAGGCAGCAATATATTTACAATAAACAGTCTGGTACCCTGGGGGTAATCAGAACACGGCAGCAGCCTTGCTGTTAAATCAAACAGGTTGTTGCTGATTAAGAAACCCATCACATCCCCAGCTCTGGATGATTGCCATGGAAACTCTACTATAACGTAATAAGAGTTTGCTTAATAATAAGAATGGAAGTTTGCACATTCGCCCTGTGTCTGTGTGAGTTTCCTCCAGGTGCTCCGGTTTCCTCCCAAAATCCAAAGATGTGCAGGTCAGGTGAATTTACCATCATAAATTGTCCATAGTGTTCAGGGATGTGTAGGTTAGATGCATTAATCAAGAGTAAATGCAGAATAATAGGGTAGGGGAATGGGTTTTGATGGGGAAACTCTTCGCGTGTCAGTGTGAACTTGCTGGGTTGAAGGGCCTGTTTCCACACTGTAGGGATTCTATTTGAAGACCATAAGATATATGAGTGGAATTAGTTCATTTGGTCTGTGGAGTCTGCTCCACCATTCACTGTGGCTAATATGTTTCTTAGCCCTATTCTCCTGTCTTCTCCCCATAGCCTTTGATCCCTTTACCAATCAAGAACCTATCTGTCTCTTTCTTAAATACACTCAAGGACTTGGCCTCCACAGCCCTCTGCAGCAGTGAGCTCCACAGATTCTTTGGTGATGATGAGATAGATAAGAATGGCGAGAGCAGTCCCAACAATTGAACAACAATGGAGGATGTTGTGGTCAACCATGTTAAACAAGCTAAAGACAAGTTGTGAGGATGAGGAAGGATAGTTTATCTCTGTGGCAGTCTCATAGGATGTTATGTGTGAGTTTGATATGAGCTACTTTGGTACTGTGACAGAGGCCTCAAGACAGATTAAAGACTGCCACCTCTGTTTATAAGTTTCCCAACTAGCCACAACCAGTCGCCAGTGGGCGGCACGGTGGCACAGTAGTTAGCACTGCTGCCTCACAGCGCCGGAGACCCGGGTTCAATTCCTGCCTCAGGCGACTGACTGTGTGGAGTTTGCACATTCTCTCTGTGTCTGTGTGGGTTTCCTCCGGGGGCTCCGGTTTCCTCCCACAGTCACAAAGATGTGCAGGTCAGGTGAATTGGCCATGCTAAATTGCCTGTAGTGTTAGGTGAGGGATAAATGTAGAGGTGTGGGTGGGTTGTGCTTCAGTGGGTCGGTGTGGACTTGTTGGGCCGAAGGGCCTGTTTCCACACTGTAATGTAATCTAACCCTTCTGTTGGATTTTTGTACACTCCTGTCAATGGGCTTTCCCCATTGAAGTTTATTTTTTGAGAACAATTACTGTGCACAGTCCAGACTGTCTGTATGTATGGTGCAGGTTAGCCTGAGGTGTTCTGGTTCAGAAGATTTTTAAGTGTAGCTTGAGAAATGCAAAGACTACACTCTCAATGATTACTTCAGTTCCTTTTTTGACAGGGACTGAAAACAGTGTTGCTGCCCTGAATCCTCACTCACTGGTTATTCTCTCTCAGGGAGTGGCTATCGCCATGGCTATCCTCCTCATGAAGATTCACAAATGAATATGCCAACATTATCATGCACAGGTTCAAACAAGACTTCTTCTCTCCGCAGGACCTCCAACCAACACCATACACCAGGTACATTGATGACATTTTCTTCCTCTGGACCCATGGCAAGGAGTTACTGATAAAACTCCAGTGATATCAACAAGTTTCATCCCACCATCAAACTCACCACGGACTACTCTCTACTATCTGTCTCATTCTTGGACACATGTGTCTCCATCAAGGACGGACACCTCAGCACCTCACTCTACCGCAAACCCACAGACAACCTCACAATGCGACACTTCTCCAGCTTCCACCCAAAACATATTAAAACAGCCATCCCCTATGGACAAGCCCTACGCATACACTGGATCTGCTCAGATGAGGAGGAACGTGACGGGACCCTGGAAGTACTCAAGGATGCCCCCATAAGAATGGCATACGATGCTCAACTCATCGACCGCCAGTTCCGACGTGCCACAGCAAGGAACTGTAATGACCTCCAGTACTTTCCAGGAGCTGAAAAACTACGCCATGTTCTTCACAGCCTGTAACACATTATCAATGAGGATGAGCACCTCGCCAAGACCTTCCCCACACCTCCACTGCTCGCCTTTAAACAACCACCAAACCTCATCAGATCATTGTTCATATCAAACTGCCTGGCTTTCAGGACAACACTATACAACCCTGTTATGGTAGGTGCTGCAAGATGTATCAGCGTGTGGGCATGGATACCACCATTACACGTGGAGACACCTCCCACCATGTACATGGCAGGTAGTCATGCGTCTCAGCCAATGTTGCCTATCTCATAAGCTGCAGACAAGGATGCCCTGAGGTATGGTACATCGGTGAAACTGAGCAGAGGCTACGGCAACGGATGAATGGGCACCGCACAACAATCAACAGACAGGAGGGTTCCCTCCCAGTTGGGGAACACTTCAGCGGTCCAGGACATTTTACCTTGGACCTTCAGGTGACCATCCTCCAAGAAGGACTTCAGGACAGGCAGCAGCGAAAAGTGGCCAAACAGAGGTACCCACAGGGAGAGCCTCAACTGGGACCTTGGGTTCATGTCACACGATAGGTGACCACCATTGAATTATAAGCACACACAGACACTCCTACACACACACACAATCAGGCAGTCTCCCTCTCTCTGTCTCTCTCACACACACAGACTTCTATACACAGACACTCACACACACTCCCACAGACACACATGCACCCTCTCACAGACTTAGACCCCTTTACAATCACACACACACATACAGTCTCTTTCACAGACACACACATACCCACATGCACACATACACATATATGTTTGTGGGGTGAATTTGTACTTGCAGAGTTACATTGTACTTTGCTCAAGAACTGACTGAATCCATGAAAGATTCTGTTTATTCATTTTTTAGATGAGACTCAGTCTAAACATGATGGCACAGACAGCAGTACACAGGGGGCTAACACCTTCAACATATTAACTGTGCTGACACCAATTGTTACAGTTAACCTGAGAACATAACTTTTAAAAAAAGTTTTGTGATTTACTTTTGAAAGAACTGAAACTAACATGGTCATTTTAACAGATGAAAGACTTAACAAACAATCAAGATATTTTTCAATGTACAATTTCAGTTACATCACACTGTAAACTTTTGCTATAAATTCTGTGTCTTACAATTGTGTACTCCACAACCACCTGAAGGAGCAGCGCTCCAAAAGCTAGTGCTTCTAATTAAACCTATTGGACTATAACCTGGTGTTGTGTGATTTTTAACTTTGTACACAAATGAATAATTCACTAATTATTCTTTGTAGCGAATGTGTGACTTGGTGGGCCACTTCACTGAGTGCTGTTGGACTGGAGTGACTTACAAGAATGAACGAATGGCAGATTTCCTTCACTAAAGGATATTCCTCAGCCAGCTCAATTGTTGAACGCCAATTTGACAGTTCCACAGTCATCTTTTTTTGGTTCCTGCCTGCTTTCAGTTAAAGAGTTTTAAGAGCATTTTAAACTTTTCCAATTGCCATGGACATTCTTTAACCCACATCCTGAGGATTACAAATCCAGGGTGCTGGATCATCCATTTCAGTAACATCGCTAATAGTACGACAAGGCTAACAGGGAGATTTTGGCAGGCTCAAGAATTTCAACACACTTTCAGGCATCTCAGCCAAGCTGGTCGGACATGATGCATCAACTTGAGTATGTGCAGCCTCATCACGGCACCCACGCCAATCTCTGTGGGCTCAGTAGTCACTTTCAGCAGGGGCCACTGGAGAGCAACACATGGCCATCTACCTTTTCCTTAGGCAGAAGACAGTGGGGTAGCACTTGACAGTATGACAGAGTCTGAAACATACTAATGAGGTTGTAGTTAATGTCCTAGGGGTGGCATGGTGGCTCAGTTGTTCGCACTGCTGCCTCACAGTGGCAGGGATCCAGGCTCGATTCCAGCCTCAGGCGACTGTCTGTGTGGAGTTTACACATTCTCCCCATATCTGCGTGGGTTTCGTCCGGGTGCTTCAGTTTCCTCCTATACTCCAAAGATATGCAGGTTAGGTGAATTAGCTGTGCTAAATTGCCCATAGTGTTAGGCGCATTAAGTCATAGGGAAATGGGTTTGGGTGTGTCTTCGGAGGGTCGGTATGCACTTGTTGCGCTGAAGGGCCTGCAAGGAATCTAATCAAATCTAATCCTACCACTGTAAATGCACCACTGACTTTACTGGCAATAAAAATGTGAAGAGACATGAACTTGTCTTGTACTCTCAGCTGTTACACAAACTGCACTGATCTGCCCCTTGAATCAAATTGGTTGGGACCAGAAGTTTCCATGAGAGCCATGCTTCAATACCACATCTCATACCAAATTTACCCACTGAGTCTCTCGATTCCAACTAGGTCCAATGTGCTACCAAACCAACCTCGACTTGGTAACACCTGTCTATTTCTCTCTTAGAATTACATCCAGCCCACTGGCCAAAAAGGTAAGTGACATCATAGATCTCACTACAAAACACTGCACAATTGCAAACAATTCAAATTTATTGACAAAGGAAAAGGCCAATCGCTCACTGCTGGAAGTAAGATTCCTGAACTCCTGCAGTCAGATGTTTATGTTCTCAGTAATTCTGGTATCTGAATGTCTTGATGCTGGATTGACACCAAAATGAAAGTATGTGAAGTTAGACAGTGTTGTCCAGGTCTGGTACAGTCGGTGCAGAATGGGTCTTAGTGGGATGCAGTCAGAATCAGCCAAGGCAAAGGCTGTCAGTCATGGTGATTGGAACGTACTTGTCTGTGAGTGGATAGGTTGTGGTTTGAAATCCTATTCCAGGAGCATGAAGAAATAATCTCGGCTCACTAGCTTCAATATGTTGACACTTCAGACTAATACCAAAGAGGGCTGGGTCATAACAAGTGCTGTCTTTCAGCTCTGTCAAGTGGATGCAAAAGATCCCGTGGCATTATTTTTGAGAAGACTCAGGGAAGTTCTTGTAAGCCCCTTGGTCATAAGCAATACCAACAACAAAACAAAGTTACATTATTTGACATTTATGATATTGCTATTTGGAATTAGCAGCTACACTTCCTTCATGACAACAATACCTGATCAGAATGGTCCTGTGGTTATAAAAGGCACTTCATGAAGCACAATATTTTGATTGGTTGGTAGTTATGTGATGGATAGGCAGGAAGGAGGGTAAAAAGGAAGGTAGGAAAGAAGGAAGGAAGGAGGGAAGATAAGAATAAAAGGAATATAGAAGGCTCTTTGCTGTTCTACCTTGCTGCTGCATGTACTTGACAGGCATTAGCTGTAACTGGGAGGGCAACTTTAAGCTCATCTTTTCTGGTCTTTTTACTTATTTAATAAAAAAACTCTCTTGACTAAATCCATAATGTGTTTGTACCTTCTTTTATATTAATCAATTTATTATTGTCACATGTACCAAGCTATAGTGAAAAGTGTTGTTTTGCGGGGTATACAGGCATATCATATCAGACAAGTGTATCAGGGTAGCTGAACAGAGTGCAGAATACAGTCTTACAGCCACAGAGAAGGTGCTGAGGGAGAGAGACTGGGATTAACGTTTGAGAGGTTTATTCAAAAGTCTGATAACAACAGGGAAAAATACACGGTTTAAGGAGTTAAAATCTTCGGCGAAACGGAATTAGTAAACTGTCAGTTAATATTAGTGTGAAATCTGTTAGTTTCAAGGGATTTAAATGTTATGGCTTTAGGAACACTGACATGCTAATTGTACTTTAATTCTCTTGTCTTCAGTCTGTAAGGTGCATTATTAATGGATGACATTTAATTTCACTGGAATTTCATCTTAATGTGTTTCATCACACCCCACACCCGATCATCACCATTATTTCCCCTTCCTCTCAGGAAGGAAATGAAAGCTTTGTATTCAGCTCAAACCTGAATAAAACTACGAATTTGGATGAAAAATTGGCTGAAGAGAGGGAAGCCTTGGATAATGCCTAATGCTGCTTTAGATCTGCTTATTGAAACTGGCTCCAAACATCTATCAGTTGGGATTTGCTGAGTCCCTTCGGTAGACAGTGCTTTCTTGCATTGCTTGTTCTGAATTGGCTTCCAGGAGATACACAAGAGTTTTTTTTTGACTATTCTATCCACTTCTTCTTGTAAGAAGGAGAAGAAGCATTCAATCTCCTGACTGAAAAAAATAGAAACAATAACATTGAGAAGTGCAATTACAAAGCGTGGCACCAATGAAAGGAGCTGATGCCAATGTGATTGGCTAAATGGCGTGCCTTGATGATTCCAGCAACTCAGATGCTTGGGAAAATGTAGGGAGGTAGCCTCAGCGCAGTGCATTGTGTCAATTTGTGCACCAGGTCATTTACACAGCTCCTTGAAAGCGAAACCACAATACCCATGGCTTTCCACTTGATCTGCGTTTCAACGTGAACTTTCAGTTTCTACTGAGTACCGCTGAGTGAGCAGTGGTAAGAGCAGCCTTTCATGAGGAGCCCCACAAGTAAATGAGGCCATGCTATGATACATTGGACAACTTTTTTATTACTCAGGAACTAAGCCAATTTCTAAATCATGCGTAAGAACTCCCAAATCCTTCTCTGCTGCAGCTTCCTTCAGTCTTTCCCTGGCAAAAGTATTAAACGTCCTCCTGCCAAAGTGCATAATCTCACATTTTCCCACATTATATTCTATTTGCCAAATGTTTTTCCCCTCACTTAACCTGCCCTGCAGACTCTTTGTTTGATCCTCACCACTTACCTTCTCACTTATTTTTGTGTCATGTGCAAACTTGCCTGTAGTACATTCACTTTCCTTATTCATGTCATAAGTGTCAATTGTAAACAATTGTGAGTCCAGCATTGATCCCTGTTGCACACCATTAATTACAGTTTGCCCCATTTACCCCAATTCTCTGTTTTCTATTAGTTCGCCAATGCTCTATTCATGCTCATATCGTACATGCTTTTCCTATAACTCCAAAAATGATCTCCCACAAACTTCTAAGATTGAAACAGCAACAAAAATTACTAATTTTCTCTGTTGATAAAATATAATCAATTTTAATAAATTTTATAAATTTCGCTCCTCACTAAGATTTCTCAAATTCATTTATTAAATGGAGAAATTTTCTGTTTGATTATTTTAGTGGATTTTTGACCTTTTTTAACCAGGGTAGACCAGATTGAAGCCCAAAATTCCCCCAAATAGGGTGTGAAAAATGATTACTGCACTTGCTTTTCTAATTTAAGACTAATTTGAGAAGAAATGTATTTGCTCAAGTCTTTAAATCTTTGGAATTCCGTACCCAATGAGTTTGGAGATGAGCCATTACTGAATATGTTAAAGGCTGGGATAGACAGATTTCTTGGTATCTTAGGGAGTGGAGAGATATGGGCAATTACTGAAAAGAACAGATTTGCCCAACAAGGTATGTTTCTACTCCCATAAAAGTTCGAGGTTCAGGCTACTATCGTAGGATTCAAAGCTAGATGAGGATAGCTAGTGGGTGATATGTTACAATCTGTATTATCTACTGCAGTAGATTCACTCTGGCACTTCACTCATCTCACATCTTAGCTTGAGTCTGCTGTCTTGGTGAGCTTGGCCTCTTTGGAAATGCTTGCCTTTTTATAGCTACAACTTTCACTCATTGCAGCTCATCTTCCTGGGAGTTGTTGTGAAGAGGGCTTTTGTTGTCTGAAATTGTAAACAGTACCTTATTACCATGTTGCCTCAATGGCAGATGGATACAGCAAAAAGTGCCCCATCATTCCCATAAGTGCATCAATGAGGTACATGACATCTTCTGTTTCTAGGAAATGAGAACAGTTCTGAGCTGGTATTATTGCCTATTTTATTGGCCTGTGGTCATGTCCAGTCAATTGTACATTGTGGGCTTGGAGTCACACATGGGCCCAACTCACTAGTTGCAGCAGAACTGCTTCACTGAACCAGATGAATGTTATGCAGCTTTCATGGCCATTTTTCACGGTGGAAAGCGGCCAATTTGACCCAGTGTATTTGACAAAATTGTCAGGGTGGGCATTAAATTATTAACCTTGTGAGTTGCTCGGGCCAGTAACATAGCCACTGGATTATCAAAAACACACAGGTGTGAAGAGTCATGCAACGTAAAGTGAAGTTTTCTTTTTACCTGGTCTTGTGTACTCATCAGCCTCCCTGTGAACCAAGTCTTTGACCCTGTTTCCATACAGAAGTCTTGTATCGTGATCATACGCTTTAAGTGTTTCGCTGGAGCTGTAGGATTTCTGTGTGGGTACTCGGCAATCGTCGTTGTCCACTGATGAGCTTGTGAAGCGACGCTCCTTATCCCGCCTGTTTTTTGTCAGGGAACAGTAAGGCCTGCGTTCTTTCACATCCATACTTCAGGCATTATGTGTCCAAGCTTCTCCTTGTCTCACTCTAATCTCCCCTCGATGCTCAGCTCAGCAAGACCTGCATGAGACAAAATCAAATGTGATCAAAAAGACAGCAAATCCCTGTTGCCTTTCCTCACTTTTACACGACTTTTTCTTGATGTTGCTCAGAGTCCACATATTTACTAGAAGAGTTATTAAGAAAGCATTATCTCAAAAAATGATTCAGTGAAATGTGACAACTATGGATCTATTTTCTTTCCATTTAAATTTCCCCAACATCACCTGCAAAGTACATCCCTGAGATAGTTAACAGATTAACCACCGCTTCTGCTTCCTTCTCCGTGTTTACTTTGGTAGCAGCTGAAAAATGCAAGGAAAATAAGGAATGGCGACGCAGGTGAAAAGATTAACAAGTGAAACAGACCACTTCCATTAATATGGAGACTACAATGGCAAGTAGAGAGAGGGAAAGATGGGCCTCAGCTCCTGTGTTGGCTTGGCTCCAATAGAGCAGGTTTAGTACCGTTTCCATGACAGCAGTTATCAAATTAAGTTGGCTTCACAGCTGTCATTCAAAAATGCGCTTGCTCACACCAGAATCAAAATAAAAGTGTTCACCTCATGCGAACACCTCTGCGTTTCAGAGATTGTGAATTGTGGGACAGTCTTGAAATTTGATTAACAAAGTCCAGTACCATTTCAAAGCTGATGTGATCAAATTTATTAGAAATTATCTACTCTCTTATTTACTCTGTCCCACCTCCACACGGCATCCTCTTTCATAATGGGGGTAGCCGAACTATTATGGAAGTCTGTATGGGTGCAACAGTAATGCTGACTGATAATGTGTGTGGCTGGATGGTTATCCAAGACATGCTGTTAAAAGACAAACTGCTTTTGGAAGCTACTTGAGCAGGCTTGCTTGTAAAAGTAAACAAGGTCATGTATTTAATAATTCCCTGAAAATCTGGGCTGACATTTCTGTCAGAGTTCCCAGGCTCATGTGCTTTAAGTCTGCATGTTGTTGATAAAGCTGCTCGGTTGCCAATGACATCACTAACCTGACATAAAACCATCAAGGATACACTATCTGAAATGGAACAACATGCTTTTATTAACTAAGTAGAAATTTGAACAATTTTCCTTACCCACATTGATACTACTACTGGCTTCCATCCGTCTGTCTTTGTTGACCTAATTGCATTGTCATTTGTGATATGTTGTGACCTTATCTGCCCAACTGATACATTTTGGAATTTCAAGACAAATTTGATAACATTTTGGATGAGGAATCAATATTAACAGGAGAGAGAGCAACACAAGCCAGAAAACTGATCAATAAATTCCACCAGCTGCCATGAGCAGGGACTAATGGAATTATTTTAAAAATTATCTTTTAACTGGGCCAATGAATGGCAGATAAAGTTCAATATTGTTAATTGTGAAGTAGTCACAATGGAAGTGCAGAGCTACCTATGATGACATTGAAATAACTCCACAGTAGTCAGTGCCCTGTCACCAAGTCAACCTTTATTTACATTGCATTGTACATTGTACTTGACATGTACATGGCACTGACCCAGCTTCCTCAGAACCAGCTCTCAGAGTGAACAGGATCTCTGACACTCCTGTTTTTATCTGTCAGCCAGGGCTCCTTGATTGAACCGGATTGACAGCCCCACTCTGGGAACGCATATTCTATGAGGTCCACCTGACTGGCCTCATTACAATCACTATAGATACAACAGTGTTCTGGATCTTCAAAAAAGCAACAGTGGTCACTGGATTGCTACTATGCTCATAAATTCCCTGAATCCAACCTGGCCTACACTTTCTGGGAAACTTCTTAGCCTGGCTTTCCCACAAATTGACAGTGTAACTTCCAAGGGGAGCTCTATTGGTGCACCAGGATGAATGTAATCCCTGCTATGGAGGGATTGACTTAAAAGCAAAGGCTAAACAGGTTAGGACTGTACTCACTGGAGCTTAGAAGAAAGAGGTCTCATTGAAACATATCAGGAATCTGAAGGATCATGGTAGGATAATTGCTGAAAGGACGTCTCCCCTCATGAAAGGGTCTAGGATCAGAGGGCATAGGCTCAGACGAGAGAGGAGGAGGAATTTCTTCTCTCAGACAGTTGTGAGTCTTTGGAACTCCTTGTCACAGAGGGCTGTGGAGATCTTTGTGTATATTTAAGGCTGAGATATAGATAAATTCTGGATCAGGGTTACGGTGAAAGGGTGGAAAAGTGAATGTGAGGAATGTCAGATCAGACTTGATCTTATTGAATGATGGAGCAGGCTCGAGGGGCTAGTCCTGTTCCTACGTCTTCTGGACTTATGTTAATGAAGTAGAAAACACAGAATGCGGACCCTTTATATGGCATGAGATGTTGGGTGGAAAGTTTCAGTGTACAGCCTTTCAAGGTCAGTGAACAGTTGAGTGCATGGACGGGTGGGTTAGGTAAGGGGATAGATGGTTAGGCTGGTTAGGTTTGTGTGAGTAGTGGGTAGTGGGTGTGTGAGAGAGGTTGGGGGGTGAGGTGAGTGGGTATATTGATGGGAGGGTGAGGTGATATATTGGGGATAATCAGGTAGTCAGGGAAGGTGGTCAGGTCAAGGGGTAGCCAGGTCAGGTTGTGATGCAGTCAGGTTGAGGACTGGAGTCAGGTCCAATTGGGGGTTTAGTTGGGTGGTCAGGATGTCAGGGGTTAATCAGGTGGTTGAGTGGGTATTCAGATCAAAGTGGCATATTCAGAAGGTAAAGTGCAGTCTTGGTATCAATTCGACTTATGCGAGTCGTGTCACACCTTGGGTATGCGCATAGGTTCCATTCAGCTTAGTACCACAAACTGTCCAATGCCTCAAGATCAGAGTTCAGCCACATTCACAGACTCGCAGGAAGCAGAGAAATTGTACCTCAGAGGGTGAAACATTCAGAGACCCAAAGATCTGGCCCGCATGTATAGTTCCCTTAAACGTATTAGCATGGCAGACTTTACACCAACACCTTATGAAGCTAAAAATCACACAACACCAGGTTATAGTCCAACAGGTTTAATTGGAAGCACACTAGCTTTCTGAGCGTCGCTCTTTCATCAGGTGACAGTGATATCACCTGATGAAGGAGCGTCGCTCCGAAAGCTAGTGTGCTTCCAATTAAACCTGTTGGACTATAACCTGGTGTTGTGTGATTTTTAACTTTGTACACCCCAGTCCAACACCGGCATCTCCAAATCATGACCTTATGAAGCAGCACTTTTGATAAAGTGGCAAAGATTATAAACTTCAATAACCGCAAAACTAATTCTTATAGTTTTTCAAAATTCATTTACCTCAATGTAAATATTCTTGTTCAATCAAATGGCCACATGAAATATCAACAGCAGATTTAATTTCAAGTCAATTTCTCCTCAAATTACCGTGATCTCTGCGATATAGTCAGTTGAGGGTGTGTGTGAGAAGATTCTCTGCCAATAAGTTTTATTTAAGGCAAGGTGGCATTATCACTTTAGTGATTTATGCTTTAAATTAAGTATAACAGTAATGTGCATACCCCCGGCATATGTTTCTGTTACTTTGTGTGTGTTTACATTGATTACGTGGACCTCTTGATTATTTGGAATATTGATCAACTGGCCCTCTCCTGGTCCCATAGATACCATTTAATAAAAAGTTTGCAATTCAAGCTTTGAACTGAGAGACACAGCTTTTTGACACATTGTCTGAGAATTTAGTTGAGCCAACCATTTGCCGAAAAACACAATTTTGCATCTGATAGATAGAGTCATGTTTTCCCAAGGATACACCACCAAAAAGAGTGAAAATTTATCAGCTGTGTGTAATAGTGGTACACAGGCATAAAACAATTGATCAAGTATAGAGCAGTGACAGGATTCTTCATGGGCAGGAAATGAATACAGCACCACAAAGCCAGATCTGTTTTAAACAATTTCACTGCTAGCATTTCATTTTTCCCAGAGACTTAATTACAGGCAACACTTGGCATCTTTGAGAATTAATTATAGCTGTGATGAAGCCTTCAAGTCAGACAAAACATTGATCATAAAATTCACTGAGAAAATACGTATGGAATGGCTTATTGAATCCATTATCGAAGAAAGAGTTTGATTCAACATCAACTTAAATCTGCATCTAATGACACTTTTAAGTGAGCAATCTGCATTTGTCCTACTTGCAGACTAATCATACACACCCTTGAGTACTCAACTAAGAAAACAGCCTGTGGAGGCAACTATCAAAGAATGGAAGATAAGAGGATGTCAACATAAACTAATCTTGGAAAGGTCTGAAAGCAGATTGTCTTCTGTGTTTCCTGCCAAAAAGCATAATTTGCTCAAGGATTGGAAGATTGAGTTGAATAAAGCTTAAAATCAAGCCCTGCACTCCTGCTGGGCCACTCCCCCACCAGAAATACGTCGTGTTCCTGTTGTCCTCACGTTCCACCTCGCCAGCCTCCGTAACCAATGACTGTCCCATTTCCATCACCCCAAATCTGATGCTAGCACCAAACATGTCTGTTGGCCCACTCTCCTTCCAGTATGCTGAAGGAACCATTGTTCTGCACAAAATCCTGGTCCATCTGTCAATCAGCCCCAACACCCACTCCTTTTCTGACAGCAAGAGATTCCACTCTCCTTTCTCACAGCCCAAGACCCCAAGCAATCCTTTCAAGTGAATTTAATTGCACCTTCTTTCAATCTACTTGAGTGCACCTGCTGCTCACGATGTCGTACCCACTGTGTTGTGTCGAACAAGCACAGATTGGGCGACCACCTTGAGGAACACCTCTGCTCAGTCTACACAAATGACCGCTGAGCTTCCTGCTGTCTGTCCATCTGATTCCACTTTGACCTTGATGATCTTGGCTGTTGCAGGGTTACAAAAATGTTCAATGCCAAGCTCAAGGAATGACATCTCATTTTTCAACTCAACACTTCACAACATGTAGGGTTCAGTAATTTTAGATCATAACCTCTGGCCCTACTTTGGTTTGTTTTTAATTAATTGCATTACTTTGCATCTGGATGATTTTCACTCACACCTCACCATGATACATAATTTTTCGTTCCATTATGTCTCCCTGCAGCTTTTCAACATGAAACCATTTGTTAGTTAATCATACCACCCAAGCTCAGACCTTCCCTTTTGTTCTTCCTCTCACATTCCACCCTCTCATTTCCTCAAAACAAATTACACTTGTAACTTTTCTCACTTTTGGTGGAAGATCACAGACCTGAGACGTTAACTCCGTTTCACTTTCCACAAACGTATTTCAAGCCTTTCTGTTGTTATTTCAGCTTTTCAATGTCCACAGTTCTTCACTTTTGCACAGGGGACTGTACAGTCAATCCAACAGCACATGCAGAAGCCACATGATCAGATGTCAAGTGGTCAGAATTCCTGGAACTTATCCAACCAAGGTCAGAAGCGCAGTGGCAAAGTAACTGCCTGTCTACATGACAACCGTCAATGCACTTTACCTTAAATATGTAGAATGCTTTGAGACATTTCTGAACAGTGTGATAAAATGGGAAAAAAAAATCTTTCAAGCTTTCCTTGTACACCTTCAAGTCAATTGTATTCAATGATACTCAGCCACTTTTACCAAGCCTCAGAAGACCTTCTTTGTTTCTGAACGACACATTCTGATTGCTTCGAGAAACTAAGCAAAAGCACTCAGATGAAAGCAAAATACTGCCAAAGAAGAGACATACTATACGTGAAGCATTAACTTTGTTTTTCTCTCTCCACAAATGCTGCCAGACCTGCTGAGTTTCTCTAGCAACCTCTGTTTTCAATGCAAAACCAGTTTGATACATCCTCACTGTTTAGATTAGATTCCCTACAGTGTGGAAAAGGCCATTTGGCCCAAAAAGTCCACACCGGCCCTCCAAAGAGTAAACTATCCAGACCTATTTCCCTAACTTACCCCTGATACTACAGGCAATTTAATGTAGCCAATTCACCTAACCTGCACTTCTTTGGACAGTGGGAGGAAACCCACAGAGGCACAGGGAAAATGTGAAAACTCCATACAGACAGTCACCTGAGGCAGGAATCCAACCTGGGCCCCGAACGCTGTGAGGAAGCAGTGCTCCCTACCGTGGCCCCCATCACAGTCTCCAATCCACCCCTAATAAAACATGGTCTCCTTGCCCTTGCAGCCATATTGCATTATCACTCATTCCATTATAATAAATATTTTACAATGTGATTCCAGTACTGGATTTCCAGTATTCTACTTTGCTCTTCCCTCAAGGGTGTTCCATATCTGCTACAGGCATGACCTGCATGTCTGTCACTTTCCCTTTTCGGAAAAAGAAAGACTTAAATTTATATAGCACCTTTCATGACCACTAGGTGTCTCAAAGAACTTTGAGGAATCACTAATATATTTTGAAGTGCAGTCACTTTTGTGATGGAATGTAGAAATAACACAGCTAATTTATATCCTGCAAGGTCCCATAGCTGGCAATGTAATAATGACCCAAAAAATCTGTCATTTGGTTTTAACTGCTGGAAAAATATCCTCTTCTCTTCTTTAAGCAAGTGCCACTGCATCCTTTGTGTCCCATTAAGAGGGAAAGCTGGGCCTTGGTTTTGATGTCTAATCTAAAAGACTGTCATCAAAGAATGTCCTCATTGCTGCTGGATTGGACTCAAACACACCACTTTCAAATTCCAAGGTGAGACTGTGACCTACTGAGCAATACCTTATGAACAATTGTAGAACAGTATAAATTTTCATAGAGATGTATGGCACAGAAACAGATCCTTCGGTCCAACTTGTCCATGCCGACCAGATATCCTAAATAAATTTAGTCCCATTTGCCAGCATTTGGCCTATATCTCTCCAAACCCTTCCTATTCACGTATTTATCCAGATGCCTTCTAAATGTTGTAATCGTTTCAGCCTCCACTACTTCCTCTGACTGTTCATTCCACACACGCACCAGCTCCTGTGATCTTGAGCATGCACAGAGGCAACTCCATATATGCATTTTCTCCTGTCACTGCCAGCTCGCCTACTGCTATAAGCCCTTGTTCAAGCCTTTTTTGACTCTAAGTTGACAATGCCAATGCAACATTAGCCCGCCTCTTATAGTTGACCCTGTGTGAGACTTGAAGATCATTCCAAGCTCTTCTATTCATGTCCTTATAGACATTAGTCCCACTTACTGATTGCCTCCATGCTCATTGGTCTATCTTAGCTCCCAATTGTGTAGCCCCTCAATTTTCAAATTCTCATGTGTTTCCATAGCTCCACCCCTGACCTCTGTAAACTCTTCCAGCCCACAATCCTTTGAGATATTTGCATTTACTGACTCCTGAACATTTGAGCATTGTTGCCCTGCATCATTCCACCTTTGAAGGCTACGCCTTCAGGTGGCTGGGGCCTAAGCTCTCCCCTCTCAAAAATTCTCTTTCTTCCTTCAAGTTTCCCCTTTAAAAGCACACACCAGTTCGACCGGTCTTGTTTAGTAATGTGCCTATAAAGCACATTGGGTGATATTTCATTCTGTCAAAGGTGTTATAAATGCAGCTAATAGCTGTTTTTCTAACCCGCTCAACCAGTTGACAACGACATTCCGACTGAGTTGCGGGGACCCATGGCGACATCACAATCAGGGAGCAAAGAGACTGCACGAAAGCAGCATTTCCTGAAAAATGAGCACATTCGCGCCTGTGAGTTAATCTTAAAAGGAGCACGCAGTACAAAAACCAGGTTATATTGAGCAGTCAGGAGTTAGAGGGAATGTTGCTCAGCAATTATTCCCAGAAAAGACAAGCTCATTGGCGCTATGGAGTCTTCAACTTCTCCCACTCACCGATCCACACAGGTAGACATGCACATCAGCTTCAACCTCCAAACTGGGTTTGAATCAGGATTCTCCACTTTTCACATCTGAAACTGACACGCTGTGCCTTTCCAAATATACTCTTACTTACATATCTGCCTGCACATCTACCTGGTGTTTAGGAATAATTACAGGAGTTTGAAACAGTAACAGTGCCTTGTATTTAAACAATGCTTTCATTACCACAAAAACTTCCCAAGGTGCTTTAGAGGAGTTACAGAGGACGGCGCAGTGACTGGGGCAGGGGATCACAACAAATTTGGAGATGGTCAAAAACTCAAGCTGTGTTCTGAGCCTAGTTTGTGAGGAGGAGAGAGGGAAGGTGGAAGGATTTCAGTAGAGGAGAAAGGGCACAGAGAGGTCCAGAATCTGCAGTGACAGAGGGAGGGAAGATGCAAAAAAGGATATAGAATGCTAGAGGACTGAAGGAGTGGGCAGAATACAGGACTGGGCGCTGTTGCAAATTCAGGTCTTGCAAGCTCCGAACAAAATTGAAGGTAAGGATTTAGGTTCTAATATTGCTGTGTTGGAAGCATGAGAAATAAGAAAGGAATGATCCCCTTATTGGGATTTTATTCTTGACCTCCTAACAGTCAGCGGGAAATTGAGAAACCAATTTGTAAGGAGATCTTAGTTACCTGTAAGAATAACAGGGTGGTTATTGTAGGGGATTTTAACTTTCCAAACATAGACTGGAACTGCCATATTGTTAAGGGTTTAGATGGAGAGGAATTTGTTAAGTGTGTACAAGAAAAGTTTCTGATTCAGTCTGTGGTCGTACCTACTAGAGAAGGTGCAAAACTTGACCTACTCTTTGGAAGTAAGGCAGGGCAGGTGACTGAGGTGTCAGTGGGGGAGCACTTTGGGGCCAAGGACCATAATTCTACTCGTTTTAAAATAATGGTGGAAAAGGATTGACAGGATCTAAAAGTCAAAGTTCTAAATTGAAGGAAGGCTAATTTTGATGGTATTAGGCAAGAACTTTCAAAAGGGGATTTGGGACAGGTGTTCACAGGTAAAGGGACGGCTGGAAAATGGGAAGCCTTCAGAAATGAGAAAATGAGAGTTCAGAGACAGTATATTCCTGTTAGGGTGAAAGGAAAGGCTGGTAGGTGTAGGGTATGTTGTATAACGAAAGAAATTGAGGGGGGTGGGCTGGGGGGAAGGTAGCCAAGAGTGAAATAGGTGGATGGAGGTGGGGGTAATGGTCAGAGAGGAGGGTGGAGTGGATAGGTGGGAAGGAAGGATGGGCAGGTGGGACAGGTCATGAGGGCAGTGCCGAGTTGGAAGGTTTGAACTGGGATAAGGTGGGGGAGGGGAAATGAGGAAATTGGTTAAATACACATTGATGCTGGGGCTTGGAGGGTCCCGCCATCCTGACAACCCCGGCTGACCCATCGTCTCAGCCTGCTCCTGCCCCACTGAATTCATCTCCACATACTTCGATACTGTCCTATCCCCCCAGTCCAGGATCTCCCCATCTATGTTTGTGACACCACCCACACCCTCCACCTCCAAGACTTTAATTTCCCTGGCCCCCAAGATCTTATTTTCACCATGGACATCCACTCCCTCTACACCTCCATCCGCCATGACCAGGGCCCCCAAACCCTCTATTTCTTGCTCTCCTGACGTCCCCATTAATACCCTCCCACTGACACTCTTAATTCCTTTGCCTCACCCTCAATAATTTCTCCTTCAAATCCTCCCACTTCCTCCAGATGAAAGGGGTAGCCATGGGCACCCGCAGGGACCCCAGCTATGCCTGCCTCTTTGTCAGCTGTGTGGAACAGTCTATCTTCCACCGTTACATCAGCACCACTCCTCACCTTTTTCTCTGCTATATTTACGACTGCATCGGCGCCACTTCATGCTCCCATGAGGAGATTGACTAGTTTGTCAACTTGACCAATACATTCCACCCCAACCTTAAATTCACCTGGACCATCTCTGACACCTCCCTCCCCTTCCAGGAACTCTCTCTCTCCATCAACGATGACCAACTCAACACTGACATCTTCTACAAATGCACTGACTCCCACAGCTACCTGGATTACAACTCCTCCCTCCCTGCTTCCTGTAAATCTGTTATCTCTTATTCCCAATTCCTCCGTCTCCGCCACATCTGCTTCCAGGAGGATCAGTTCCAAAACAGAACACACCAGATGGCCTCCTTCATTGAAGACTGCAATTTCCCATCCCGTGTGGTTGATGATGCCCTCCAGTGCATCTCATCCACTTCCTGCACCTCCACCCTCAAACCCCACCCCTCCAACCACAACAAGAACAGAATTCCCCCTCGTCCTCACCTTCCATCCCACCAACCTCTGTATATATCGCATCATCCTCCGCCATTTCTGCCACCTATAAATGGACTCCACCACCAGAGATATATTTCCCTCCCCACCCCTACCTGCTTTCCCGTAAAGACTGTTCCCTCCGCGGCTACCTAGTCAGGTCCACGCCCCCCAACAACCCACCCTTCCCTCCCAGAACCTTCCCGTGCCACCGCAGGAACTGCAAATCCTGCGCCAACATCTCCCCCCTCACCTCCATCCCAGGTGTCAAAGGAGCCTTCCACATCTATCAAAGTTTCACCTGCAATTCCACTCATGTCATTTACTGTATCCGTTGCTCCCAATGCTTTCTCCTCTATGTTGGAGAGACAGGATGCCCACTCGCAGAGTGCTTCAGGGAACATCTCCGGGACACCTGCACCAACCAACCACATCGCCCCTTGGTGAACATTGCATCACTCACTCCAACTCTGCCGAGGATATGCAGGTCTTGGGCCTCCTCCATCACCACTCCCTCACCACCTGATGCCTGGAGGAAGAACGCCTCATCATCCGCCTCAGAACACTTCAACCCCATGGCACCAATGTGGATTTCACCAGTTTTCTCACTTCCCTCCCCCCCATTGCCGATTTTATCCCAGTTCCAACTTCCAGCTCAGCACCGCTCTCTTAACCTGTCCCATCTGTCCACCTTCCTTCCCACCCATCCGCTCCACCCTCTCCTCCGACCTATCACCATTACCCCCACCTCCATCCACGTATTGTACTCTCAGCTACCTGCCCCCAGCCCCAACCCCTCAATTTCTTTAATCATCCAGCATTCTTCACACCTACCAGCCTTTCCTTTCACCTTAACAGGAATATAATGTCTCTGGATTCCCATTTGTCTCTCCACTCCGAGGCTCCCAGCCTCATTCCTGATGAAGGCTTTTGCCCGAAATGCCGATTCTCCTGCTCCTTGGATGCTGCCTAACCTATTGTGCTTTTCCAGCACCACACTCTCGACTCTGATCTCCAGCATGTGTAGTCCTTACTTTCACTGAAAGAAATTGAGGGTTTGATTAAGAAGAACAAGGAAGCATATGTCAGGTACAGACAGGAGAGACTGAGTGAATCCTTGGAAGAGGAGAAAGGCAGTAGGAGTATACTTAAGAGGGAAATCAGGAGGGCAAAAAAGGGGACATGAGATAACTGTGGCAAGTAGGATTAAGGAGAATCCAAAGGGTTTTTACAAATACATTAAAGTCAAAAGGGTAACTAGAGATAGAATAGGACTCCTCAAAGATCAGCAAGGTGACCTTTGTGTGGAGCCTTAGGTGTTGGGGAAGATACTAAATGAATATTTTGCATCACTGTTTATTGGAAAAGGAAATGGAAGATATGGAATGTGGGGAAATAGATGGTGATATCTTGAAAAATGTCTATATTACAGAGGAGGAAGTGCTGGATGTCTTGAAATGCATAAAAGTGGATAAATCCCCAGGACCTGATCAGGTGTACCAAAGAACTCTGTGGGAAGCTAGGGAAGTGATTGCTGGGCCTCTTGCTGAGATATTTGTATCATCGATAGTCACAGGTGAGGTGCAGGAAAACTGGAGGTTGGCAAACGTGGTGCCATGGTTTAAGAAGGGTGATGAGGACAAACCAGGGAACTGTAGACCGGAGAACCTGACGTTGGTAGTAGGCAAATTGTTGGAGGGAATCCTGAGGGACAGGATGGACATATATTTGGAAAGGCAAGGATTGATTAGGGATAGTCAACATGGCTTTTTGTATGGGAAATCATGTCTCACAAACTTGATTGAGTTTTTTGAGGAAGTAACAAAGAGGATTGATGAGGGCAGAGTAGTAGATGCGATCTATATGGACTTCAGTAAGGCGTTCGACAAGGTTCCCCATGGGAGACTGGTTAGCAAGGTTAGATCTCATGGAATACAGGGAGAACTAGCCATTCGGATACAGAACTGGCTCAAAGGTAGAAGACAGAGGGTGGTGGTGGAAGGTTGTTTTTCAGACTGGAGGCCTGTGACCAGTGGAGTGCCACAAGGATCGGTGCTGGGCCCTCTATTTTTTGTCATTTATATAAAGGATTTGAGCATAGGAGATATAGTTAGTAAGTTTGCAGATGACACCAAAATTGGAGGTGTAGTGGACAGCGAAGAAGGTTACCTCCAATTACAACGGGATCTTGATCAGATGGGCCAATGGGCTGAGGAGTAGCAGATGGAATTTAATTTAGATAAATGCGAGGTGCTGCATTTTGGGAAAGCAAATCTTTGCAGGACTTATACACTTAATGGCTGTGTTGCTGAACAAAGAGACCTTGGAGACCTTGAAAGTAGAGTTGCAGGTAGATAGGATAGTGAAAAAGGTGTTTGATATGCTTTCCTTTATTGGTCAGAGTATTGAGTACAGGAGTTGGGCGGTCAAGTTGCGGCTGTATGGGACATTGGTTAGGCCACTTTTGGAATATTGCATGCAGTTCTGGTCTCCTTCCTATCGGAAAGATGTTGTGAAACTTGAAAGAGTTCAGAAAAGATTTACAAGGATGTTGCCAGGATTGGAGGGTTGAGCTATAAGGAGAGGTTGAATAAGCTGGGGCTGTTTTCCCTCGAGCATTGGAGGCTGAGGTTTATAAAATCATGAGGGGCATGGATAGGATAAATAGACAAAGTATTTTTCCCTGGGGTGGGGGAGTCCAGAACTAGAGGGTATAGATTTAGTGTGAGACAGGAAAGATATATAAGAGACCTTTGGGGCAACCTTTTCATTCAGAGAGTGGTACGTGTATGGAATGAGCTGACAGATGATGTGGTGGAGGCTGGTACAATTGCAACATTTAAAAGGCATCTGGATGGGTATATGAATAGGAAGGATTTGGAGGGATATGGGCTGGGTGCTGGCAGGTTGGACTACATTAGGTTGGGTATCTGGTCGGCATGGACGAATTGGACCGAAGGGTCTGCTTCTGTGCTGTACATCTCTATGACTCTATCTATGACTCATTTCCAATAACTCTTGCCTGATAACACTGGGCATTCAAATAAAATGTCCACCCCAGAAGTCAGTGATTCCACGAATCCAACCGTAACTGATGCTTGGGGTAAAATGGTAAGCATGACTTAGAGTTGAGATCCACTGTCTGTTAGAATGAGAAAATTTAAGTCCATTGACCTCTTTCAAATCATTCGTGGTTACATCTCACAGCTGAGGTGAATCTGCCCAAAAGTTGCTTCAATTTAACGTGCAAAGATTTGCAATTAGCTCATCAACTGAGTGACCTGCCAGATGACTGTTGAAGATGGACACTCAATCCCGAACCACTTAAGAGTGTTCACTTCCAACCATTAAGTTCATCCTTCAATACTTAGAGTAAGGTGTAGGGTGCTATGAAATCCTTTCAAATGAACAATGCTTATCGCATCAAGTTACCATCACAGCTACTGTGTTAGAGAGGGAGAGAGAGAGAGAGAGAGAGAGCAGGTTTTTATCGATGGTAATTGTTTCCTTCACAAAACATTAAAAGAAGAACAGGTAATTGAAAGATACTGAACAGAATTGTAGCCTGCAGCACTATGTTAAGCTGTTGTATCAACCACGTTTCTGTATGAAAATGTCAAATCATTGTTGCCTCGATGTTTGCCACAAAAATGATCGCATTAACTTATAATCCACGTTACATTAACTGATCATTGTGTTGTAGAAAATGGAATTCTTTACTAAATAACCAATGTTTCCAATTCAGGTGTTTCTTTATCTTCCTTATTATAGTTTACAGTGTCCTTCCAGGGTTTACTTAGTCTGCATCAAGGTTTTATGATGTTTTAAATTAAGAATCCCACCCTCAGTTGAAATCATTCCATTTGTTGAATAAAACATCTCTTAAGGAGTTTCTTGTTTGTTTTCTTCATTCCCAAGTATGCTGTCAATTAAAGCACTATAAGGGACCACTTCCACTTGCCTCTGGCTACATCAGCAAAAGATGTCCACAATATTAAAACTGTCAGTCTGCTCTGAGGAGACTTGCAGCTTTACAAAGATAAACTGTGTTTATTATTAAAGCAATTTTAGCATGATTTATAATATCTTTACTTGTCTCCCTAATTTCCTTTCCTCATCACCTTGAGGTGGTGATTCAATCATGGAAACTTCAGTACATATGAAAATGTGCACGGGTGGGCCATTCAGTCCATCGAGCCTGCTCCATCTTTCAATAAGGTCACGGCTGATCTGATTGTGTCCTTAACTCGACTTTCTTGAATGCTTCCCATAGCCCTTAATTCACTTGTTAATTAAAAATCCATCTCAATCAGTCTTCAGTGTATTCAAGAACCCAATCTCTGTTGCATGAGGGATCCATGCCTTGGCCCATTATGTTGTCTGAGCTTTTTGTTCTACTGCTGACTACAAGGTAGATATGTTGCCACCATCCTCTTACCTGGTAGGTATCTCTAGGGTCTTGTTGGTCTAATGTAGTTGAAACAAATCACTTGCAAGTCTAACAGGAAGAGCTCCTTGTCTGAAACACACTGTTGTTTATTGCATAGCAACAACTAGCAACAAGATACACTGATGTGATAGACATTGTTACTGAGTAGTAGACAGAGCCAGATGGTCGGTCTTCTAAACTGTTCTCCCACCAAGTCCATATAACACCATTATAATATGGGGTGCTGAAGACACTCAGCATTAACTCTTTCAGACCCTTACACTCTTGAAGAATAGCCTCCAGTGTTCTCTATGAAGGACATTCCACTCATAACAATGCAGCACGGAATGACAGCTGGCCTTTCCTGTTCTCTGTGTCAATAGTGGCATGGCTCCTGTAGACAGGAGAGAGGACTGTGCATGAGAAGGATGCACTGGGATGGCTCCCAAGAGAGAACAGCATGCTGGCACTTGGTCTCAAGCTTCACATGTGAATAATGGCTCACTAGCTGAAGCACTAGAGAGTCACATCAAACCAGGGAATACTGCTTCAACCCTTCACAGTAAGAGGAATCCAGGGAGACAGCAACATCAATAAACCAGTAAAAGCTGAGAGTGTGTCAAAACACAAGGAAATGAAAAGGGGTGGCACACAGAGTGCTTTTTCCTGTGAAGGCTGGGCGAATAGCAGAGCAGCAGTTATATTGCCCAGAACATCCCACAACTTTCCAACTTCTAAAATACGGTTGGGATAAGCTTCTACCAGTCTCCCACCACTCAGAAAACATTAAAGACTTGTCTCATGTGTGCAGAGGTTACTCCAGCAATTTGCTCCAACTCTGAAATCCAGGAATTTCCACGCCTACTGAGAAGAGTGGGGCTTCAATTTGGGCTCAGACACTGGAGACTATCTCTCTGCTCTCATTGAATGATAAAGCACAAAACAAAGCCATTTGGACCATCCTGCTTGTTGCTGGGTGAAATGGTGTCATGGGATCTGTTATGTCTACATTCATTTTCATGCCTCCTCCAAGAGACAACGGCAGGGAAGCGGTGGGAATGGGGGGGGGGGCTTTAATTGGGTGGATTGGTACTACCATTCCCTTTCCTACCGTCTCTGAAATTATGTCTGAGTGGGAAGGTCCATGGCTGACTTTTCTGACCTGCAACCAATTAAGGCCCTTAAGTGGCCAATTAATAATCCCAATTCTCCATTTTTAAGTATACTCGATGGGTACAAATGTGTCTTCTCCTTCAGTTTAACTGGATTCTCCTTTTGGGCTCATGGAAGCCCACCTCCCCTAATCTTGCATCCCACATTCTTACTCTGAGATCTTCCTGCACCCTTCTCCGACTGCAGGTCAGAAGTAGAATCATACTGGATTCAAAATGCTGGCTTAGTTTCTCTGTCCACATGCTTCCAGGTCTGCTGAGTTACACACGCATGCTCTCTCGTGCAAACGTACGTACACACACCGTCATTATGGCACGTACTCCTCTAATCTCGTACTTTCTAAATTTAAACGTTATTGTCTCGGCGATTTGGGGGCCCTCAAACATAAATACAATGGTTTAAGGCTTCGGTCATCTGAAGCACAAGGGAACATAGAAGTCACAGTTCAGGACTCTCTTACGGTTTAGTATTCTTGCCTTTATTGATCAGTGGCTTGAGTATAGGAGTTGGGAGGTCATGTTGTGGCAGTACAGGACATTGGTTTGGCTACTTTTGGAGTACAGTGTACAGTACTGGTCTCTCTGCTGTTGGAAGGACGTTGTGAAACTTGAAAGGATTCAGAAAAGATTTACAAGGATGTTGCCAAGGTTGGAGGGTTTGAGCTATCGGGAGAGGCTAAATAGGCTGTGGGCGTTTTCCCTGGAGTGTCAGAGGCTGAGGGGTGACCTTACAGAGGTTGAGAAAACCATGAGGGGCATGGATAGGATAAATAGACAAGGTCCTTTCATCAGGGTGGGGATGCCCAAAACTAGAAGGCAGGGGTTTAAGGTGAGGGGGGAAATCTTTAAAAGGGACCTAAGGGGCGACTTTTTCACGCAGAGAGTGGTGCGAGTACGTCACCCCCTCAACCACCACTCTCAACCCATCAAGCAGGCTTTGCTGGAGGAAGTGGTAGAGGCTGATACAATTACAGCATTTAAAATACCTCTGAACGGGTATATGAATAGAAGGGTTGGAGAGATATGGGCCAAATACTGGCAAGTGGGACTAGATTTATCTATGATTCGGAGATGCCGGTGTTGGACTGGGGTGTACAAAGTTAAAAATCACACAACACCAGGTTATAGTCCAACAGGTTTAATTAGAAGCACACTAGCTTTCGGAGTGACACTCCTTCATCAGGTGATTGTCAATCACCTGAAGAAGGAGCGTCACTCCGAAAGCTAGTGTGCTTCCAATTAAACCTGTTGGACTATAACCTGTTGGACTATAACCTGGTGTTGTGTGATTTTTAACTAGATATATCTAGGCTGTCTGTTTGGCATGGATGGATTAGACTGTTTCTATGCTGTAAGTCTCTATGACTCTAACATGCAGGTTCAGTTGGTAGTTAGGAAGGCAAATGCAATGTTACCATGTATTTCAAGAGGGCTAGTATACAACAGTAGAGATGTACTCCTGAGGCTGTATAAAGCTCTGTTCAGACCGCATTTGGAATATTATGAGCAGTTTTTAGCTCTGTATCTAAAGGAGGATCAGCTAGCATTGGAGGGCTTCCAGAGAAGGTCAACACGAACTATCCCAGGGAATGAAGGGCTTGTCATATGAGAAGCAGTTGAAGATTCTGGATCTGAACTTAATAGAGTTTCGAAAGAAGTGGGGGCACCTGATTGATACTTACAGAATACTGAGACGCTGCCTAGAGACTATAGAGAAAAGACATTTCCACTTATTGAAGAGACTAGTACCAAAGGCACAGCCTCACAGTTAAGGGACAACCCTTTAGAACTGAGATGAAGAGGAATTTCTTCAGCCAGATGGTGGTGAATCTGTGCAACTCATTGTCACTGAAGGCTGTGGAGGCCAAGTCATTGAGTGTATTTAAGAGAGAGATAGATTGGCTCTTGATTAAAGGTTTGAAGGTTAGGGGAGAAGGCAGGAGAATGGAGTTCAGAATCATATGAGCCATGATTGAATGGGCCGAATGGCCTAATTCTGAACCTATATCTCCTAGTCTTGTGAGTGTTAGACTACACTACGTGTTTAGATCTCTGGCTTGAACTCTTAATCTTTGAACTCAGGGTGAGAGTGCTCCTACTCAAAACTGTATTTAAGAAAAATACATAACAATACATTTCCAATGCAGACAGGAAAATGTTAAAATTACTACTGTGTTTACACGGCTTTGCATTGAGACTGTGGTTACAGGTGGTTCTCGAATGAATAAACAAAGCAGAATGCCACCTCATTTGGAAGAGACAATGCATCATTTTTGCTGCGATATGCCACTTGTTGCTTATTTCTGCCTCTATTCTGGAGTTTGCTGCCAACTGCAGTGTGTCAGATTGTTATAAAATTGACATTACACACTCGCTGACCAGTGGCAATATTGTGTTGGGAATATCTGAATGTAGGATTGTCCACTTGCCCTTTAACATAAAGATGCCATGTCTCTCAGTAAGAAGATTATTTAAATCCACTAACAGTACAGTCAAGGCTGACCAGCTATTGCAGCACGAAGGCAGAGTGACACTGTTAGAGGTCCCACCCTTTAGCTGAAGTCCTTTCAGTTAGACATAAGGGATCCTTTGGCACTCTTTAGAAATACAGCAGGAGATATCTGCCTGGCACGCTGACCAATAATCACCCCTCAAGCAACATCACAAGAGTTGACAACCTGTCCATATCACACTGCTGTCTGTGGGAACATCCTGTGGATAAATGGGCTGCTGCTATTCCTCATGACCACAGGAAAAACACTTCTTTTGAAAGTAAAGCCCACTGAGCTTTCCGAAAGTTGTGGCCTTGCTACAGTTCATGTAGACAATGTCTACTGCTCTGCCTTCAGCTAGCTTTTAGTCGGCTCTCCATCGAACTCAATCAAGTTTGTGAGATGTGATTTTCCACACATAAAGCCATGCTGACTATCTGTAACCATTCCTTGTCTTCTAAATGTATGTATTTCCTGTCTCTCAAAATCCCCTCTGTTGTTTTCCCTTTAAATAAATGATTTTGATGAGTATATACCATTTATACTCGGAAGTAAAAGCCAATCTCAAACAAAAGTCGATCCCCGATTTTTGGCCAAAAAATCCGGAATTTTCCATATATCTCATGTAAAAGTTGACCCTAGATCTTCACAGATAACAGATCAACATTTGTGAGTCAGGGTATTGTCCTGTACGTAAATATTACGTTGTGGAAATGAATTTTCTTTCTCGTGCTATTAAATGTTTTGATGTACAATTCACACTAATGTCAGGCTACTGATTCCTTAAGTTCATTATCGAATGAGCAGTATAATTAGTGCGATACAAAGTTTAACACACCATCATTTCCTATATAAGATAGGTCGATATGCATTTACTTCACTATAATTACCATGCAGCTGTCGATGCTTTCTCATGGCTGCAATGATTAGTGAGACTGTATGAGAGTCAAATGTCTGATCGCTTTTTTATCAGTAATAAAAGCTTAAAACATTAGTTTGAAAAACTAAATCAACAGTAGATGCGAGAAAATGGAGGGAAATGGAAGAATTTGGCATGAACGTTGAAGATGCATTAGGTCACAGTCAGGTGAGACTCTCCCTCTGCGTGCAGCTCAGTTCCCCCTGTAGCCCTCATGGAATTACTGTACTTCACTGTGGTTTTTCTTCTTTATTCGTTTAGAGATCAATTGGCTTCTGCTAATGCAGTATTTTGGACTGCAGCATGAATTTCAGCCCCCTCAAAAGTAGCATCCAAATAATAGTCAACCCATAAATTTAAAATAATCTAAACAATTTGACTTTTACATGAGTATATACGGTAGGAGGCATGGTTAGCAAGTCAGTAAACAGATGACACCAAACTTGGCGGTATTGTGTGCAGTGAAGAATGTAAATCAAGAGAACAATGAGCTTTTGATCAGCTGGGCCAATGGGCCAAGGCGTGGCAGAATGAGTTTAATTGAGGTAAAGGTGAAGCCCTGAAGAGTGTTGTCAAACAGAGGGGTGCAGGTACATAGTTCCTTGAAAGTTGCATCACAGTTCGAAAGGGTGGTGAAGAAGGAATTCGGCATACTTGCTTTCATTGGTCAGAACGTTGAGTATTTGGGTTTTGGGACGTCATGTTGCAACTGTACAAGGCATTGGTGAAGCCACTTTTGAAATACTGCATACTGTTTTGATTTGGAGATGCTGGTGTTGGATTGGGACGTACAAAGTTAAAAATCACACAACACCAGGTTATAGTCCAATAGGTTTAATTGGAAGCACACTAGCTTTCAGAGCGCTGCTCCTTCATCAGGTGGTTGCTTTTCTGTTAAAATAGCGTCAAGAATGGATTAAGCATTTCTGCATAGATATTGTACGTAAACTATGTCTGCAGTCTCCTTTAACCAATTCACTGCCATTTTCAACGGATATTTCTTCTGGAGCAAGAATACATAATTCAACTTGATCAAGCCCATTCTGTCACTCAACAAGATGACAGCTGTTTAATTGCTTAGCTCCCTTTAACATTGATCTTGACCTCCTTACTTGATAACCTGATGAAGGAGCAGCGCTCCAAAAGCTAGTGCTTCCAATTAAACCTGTTGGATTATAACCTGGTGTTGCGTGATTTTTAACTTTGCATACAGTTTTGGTCACCCTGCTATAGGAAGAATGGTACTAGACAGTAAAGAGTGCATTAAAAATTTACAAGGATGTTACCAAAACTGATGGGTTTGAATGATAAGGAGAGGCTGGATAAGCTGGGACTTTTTTCCCTGGAGGGTAGGAAGCCGAGGGCTGATTTCATCGAGGTTTACAGGATCCGGACAGGGATAGATAAGATAAATAACCATGGTCTTTTCTCCAGTAGATGAGTCCAAAGCTAGAGGGCATACATTTAAGGTGAGAGGCGCAAAATATAAGAGGGATGTGAGAGGCAACTTTTTCATTCAGAAGGTGGTGCTTGTATGGAACAAACTGCCAGAGGAAGTGGTGGATGCTGTTACAATGACAACATTTGAAAGACATTTGGACAGGTACATGAATGGGAAAGATTTCATGGGATAAGGGCCAAACACAGGGAAATGGGATAAGCTCAGTTTAAGAATCCTGGTCAGCATGGACTTGGACACAAGGGTCTGTTTCTGTGCGGTATGACTCTATGAAACACAAATCTTCCCTTCTTTTTCATAGCAACAGAGCAAATTAATGGTTAGGATTGGGTTTAAGGATTACAATTGCTTTCTGATTTCCTACTCCTGGAATAAGAACATGTTGAGTGTTTTGTTTTGAATCTTGACATTTTCACCGAAGCTAAGAATTTGGGACAATCTCGAAACTGGAAGCTTCACCAGGAATGCTGTCATGTGAATCCCTAACATGCCTGTATCAAATTCTTCCCTCTGGTATTACAAATCAATTATCCCTTCTGTTAAAACAGCGTCAAGAATGGATTAAGCATTTCTGCATAGATATTGTACGCAAACTGTGCCTGCAGGCTCCTTTAACCAATTCACTGCCATTTTCGACGGATATTTCTTCTGGAGCAAGAATACATAATTCAACTTGATCAAGCCCATTCTGTCATTCAACAAGATGACAGTTGCTTGGTTCCTTAGCTCCCTTTATCATTGATCATGACCTCCTTACTTGACAAAACTATGTCAATGTTGAAAGCAGGCTGACATCCCTCTCACTGAACAGCACATGACTCAAATGGTCCACAGAGGACAAGCAGTGAAAAGATGAGCAGAGCCCCACATCCTAGTAGGCTGCCTGAGTTTAGTTAGTTCAGCCTGCTTGGGGGATTTGTGGGGTAGGGGACTGATTTTAAAAATGGTCCTTGGATTCAAAATGTTCACTTTATTATCTCTCCAGAGATGCTGCCAGATCTGCTGAGTTTCTCCAGCAATTTTTGCTTTTCTTTCAGATCCTCAGCATCCACAATTCTTTGTTTTATGTGAAAGCTCATGTCCCGGGAAGATGGGACCTGAACTCAGACCTTCAGGGTCAGAGGTAGGGACAATACCATTGCTCCAGAAGAGGTCTTATGAGCTTCCTCCGACCCTCCTTCATCTAAACCTGTCTGATATCCATCCATTCCCATCCCCATTGTCTTACCTTGTCACCTTTCAAAGACATCTTTACAATATGTAACGAGTTCCCCATTCCAGCGAGTTCCCCATTCCAGCTATTCACTGAATAAAACAGAATTTCTGACTGCACATTTATGCATAACCTCAGTATTTGATTCTCAGTAATTGGAAGCATCTTGTTTCCATCTAATTTGATCAAACTCCTTCATAACTTCAAAGAGCTCTGTTGGGGCTACCACTTAGTGCTAGCTTTTCAAGGGAAAAGAGCAAAGGTCTGTTCAGAGTTTTCTGATATTTGTAATCTCTCAGCTGTGATTCCACTTTTGTCAATGTGCTTGTTGCGGTGAGCAAAGGTGTGCAAAGGCTTCGTCATAGCACCAAAGTGCTCCTGCATTAAAGTCAGTCAGCACTCCTGATTCTGACTGCCATCTTCTGTGTGACTGGTCAGCTGAAGGACCACCAATGCCGAGGAAACTGTCTCCCAGAAACAAGTTATGCACGGGAGAGGAGTGGAAGTGAAAAAATTGACAGGGACTGTTTCCTCCCCCAAAGAAATACCTGCTTAAAATGGCAACAATGAAGGATGGACTTACAGGTAGAGCTTGGTTTATATGCTTATTTAATCATTGTTGCATTATATACATAGTTGACTCACTGACCATCAGACATTTTGCAAAAATTGAGAAGATGAAGACATCTTGTACCAACGGTGCTATATAGTCATGCAGTAAAGAGAAGGCTCACTGAGATTGCACCAACTATAACTACCACTGTCTCAGTCTTAAAGACACAATGACTCTCTGCAAACTGTGCAATGATCCAACAGCATGTATTCCTGAAGTAGCCAGGTAGAGCAAGCAGAACGTCCATAATTGGAATGACTTAGGCACAGAGGTAGCTGTGCAAAATTGTCCATTTCTTTATGGCATTGGTGCAGTATTGTACAAATTGAAACCTATCAGATAATCAGTATGCAAAATGTTTCACCCTTGGATGAAAACATTGATGACAAATGTCCCTCTGTCTGGGGAAGAGGATGATAGTCTGCCGAAGAAATTCTGTTTCACCAGTTATGGCTCTTTACCATTGTGCTGCTATCTAATTGGAGAGATGACTGCTGTGGTTTAACCTGAATTACCATGCCTGAGACAAGGTTGAGAGGGTGATCCTTTATGGTAATGTCAGCTGGAACCCTGCTGTTTGTTACATTGCGAACCAGCTATCTAACAAACTGAGCTAGTCAACCCCCTCAGTACTCTAAACGGAGCATAAGATTAAGAAAACCACCGAGGCATCTAGTTTGTTGACATCTAAGCAACCTCAATGCTTGCACCAATAAAAGCTAGTGGGAGAGACAGCAAAGCAGATTTGAAATAATTCCAAGGTCAATTCAGGGAGTCAGCAAAGTTCTCACTCCAAAGAGCTATCAGAGATAACAGTGAGTATCCAGTGTTCAAATGTAGCTGTTTCGCAATGAATTTCACACATTTTCATATCTTGTGTGAAGGGGTTTGCTACATGCTCTTTGAAAACTGCCCTTTGTCTATCTCATTGCCTAATCCTTAGACAGCTTTCCAAACAACCCATTCTCTGCTGCCCAATGAACAGTTCCATTATTTTCAATAGTCATTCACAGGGTGTCAGTATCAGTGGCGAGATCAGGTTTTATTGCCCATCTCTGGTTTCCCTTGAGAAGCTGATGGTGATCAGCCTTCTTCAACTGCTGTAGTCCAGACCCACAGTCTAGAATTTTGACTCAGTGACACTGAAAGAATGGCAATATAGATCCAAGTCAGGATGGTGAGTGTCTTGCAGGGCAACTTGCCAGCTAGTGCATTTGCATTTATCTGTTGTCCTTGTACTTTCAGATGGAAGTGGCCATGAGCTTGGCATGTATTGTCGAAAGAGCCTTGGTGAATTTTTGCAGTGCAGAATGGTAGACAGTACACACTGCTGCTACTGAGCACCGGTGATGGAGGGATGTTTGCAGATGTGGTGCCAATCAACAGGGCTACTTTGTGTTGGGTGGCGTCAAGCTTTCACCTCATTATCAAGTCTTGTCTTTCATTAATGCTTGCAGAGATCTTGAGCATAAAGTGGCAGCTGCATTTCTCGAAATGACAAATATTTCAGATCACTCTGAGGTCATGGGTGTCACTAGTTAAATGCGAGTTCTTTCTTTCAACTAACACAGATTCATTTTCTGCACTTGAATAATCACAGCAATTAGTTCAACAAATTTACAGAACCTTGAATCATTCCATTTACTACGCTCTCTGAATTTATTTTGGTATTAGTGCACACATCCTCCCCCAGTCTGACAGGCTGGAGAGTTTATTTGATTTAACTCCAGATATACCATCCGAAATTTTGCCTTGAGCTCTAGAAATCCAGACACGTCTCTAGCTCAGGCGTAAATTCCCATCTCTGTTGAAAACCGATAGCCATGTACCTCCAGGTAATGGAGCGAATAGATCGGTGGACGAGGTGAAGATATGTCAGCGTGTCGGTCAGTCTTTGGTTTAGATCTATAATATTTATGCGGATGTTTGAGGTTCCCAACTGGTCATTTTCATTTTTAAAGAGATAGGATTGAAATAAACTGCAGAGGCCAGTATCCCATCATTAAGTTACCCCTTTATTGCAGGGAAGTCCCGCAGAACCGCACACCAGTCAGGCAGCAGTAAGGTCACCCGCGGGCCTTCCCCTAGGATCTAGACCAATGGCGGAATGCCCACTCTGATGAGATCCACCACCGCTAAACAGTCCTTGACTACAATAGTCTCATACAGGGTCAGGTATCAAAGTGTCAGCATCTCTGACAGTCATCCTTTTTATATGTCAGCCAAAGCTCCCTGGTCCAGATTAATAGTACAATTCGGGGAAGTCATGTGAGGTCCAGTTGGCTGACCTCATTACAAGCCCAACAGGGAAAACATAATAGTGTGCCTGTCCATTTGGAAAGCACTAACAGTCAGTCACACAGGCTGAAGTCTTCTTGGAGGCAGGTAAGGCATATCATTTGTGAAGTAATGGCTTCCTGGCTGCAGGAAAATTAAATTCTGGGCATGAAAGCTCAGGGCTGACCTTCCCTCCCCAGCGAGGGTGATTAAAATAGTCAATTAAGGACAAAATAAGGTTCAGGTTGCTGCCACAGGGATTATCCCAGCTGCAATCCCAGCTCCTATGGCCATGTCACCAGAGGGCAAGCATATAATCAAATTGTACAGGCTATCTTTCACCCGGTGTGGGGTGTCTCCTAGACAGCCTCTCAGCATCTGACTGAGGGTCTGCACATGAGGCAGAAGAGTCCCTGCTGGACACCTGCTCCACCCACCCTCGCTTTGGCCAAATCTGCCACCTCTTTCCTGCAGCCCTCCAGCTCTGGGACGGGAGGGGAGGCAAGGGGAGGCTGTACTCTTCTCTTGCTGCCGGGCTTTGTTTGGCTGGCGAATCTCATCAGAGTGGGCATTCCACCATTGGTCTTGATCCCAGGGGAAGGCCTGCGGGTGGCCTTACTGCTGCCTACTTGTGTGTGGCTCTGCGGGACTTCCCTGCAAGAGGCTAGCAACCGGCTGACAAAACTCCTGACCCCTGGAGATTCCATCCATCCCATGGAATCAGCTGGAGGCTAGATCAGAAAGCTTGAAGCAAATTACTTTCCTAAAATAAAACATTTAATCAATCGGCTATTCTGCAGCCTCCAACTCCCACACCACATTTATTAAGTCTGACTTGATAACTTGCCATGTGGAGTCATTTGAAGTCAGAACTCCAGCTTACAGGCCCATTACTGCAGCCATGCAATCCTATGACGATTTTCATCTTACGTTGACTTGGCTTCCTCTGTTGCTGTTTTCTTGTCTGTCTGTGCCCATGCCATCAGGTAGCTTTTCTCGGCTCTGCCTTACCTTGCTAACATCTTCAATGGTTTGCACTGCTTCAGTGACAGCCGTGACTTCACTCACATTTGAGGACTCTCCTTGTTTCTTTCAAGCCGACTCAATAGCCTTTCCCTAGCCTTTCTGTTGGTCAACGGTACTCGAAATCAGCAAGAACTTCAACCTTTTCAAGCATGTGGTCCTAGGCACTGACGGTTAGGGAGGTCCCAAAGTGGAGTTTGGGGGGGTGTGGGCGGTGGCGGTTCCACGTTCCAGGGCTGGCTTCTGAAGGCAATGATGGATGCAGAATAATTGACCTTCATGACTACATCTAGAGCAGTGCACAACATTTTTTCCCTTATTCTGTGGCTATAGCAACTATTGAAAACATGTATATGGATCCCAGATGGGGCCTGAATCAGATGTAACATAACTGCGTTGTCATCACTTGTACATGGATGGTGGCTGCTTGAGATACCAGAGAAGAACTGATGTCCATATTTGATGAAAGTGTCCTTCAGAGAAAACAACTGAAGAAGACTTCAACTTTGCTTTGAGCCCTAAGGCTCCTTATCTAGGAACTGGAAACAGCCGTCTTGCTGTGGGAGCCATAATACCATTGTAGGTGGCTTATCTGTTATAGTACAGGCCAGACCCCCTCAAAACATTTCAAGAAAGTAGCCTAGACCCTAACTTTGCTTGTTGCTTTAAGCAGGTGTAACACAGATATTCCAGGAGGGATGCAGCTGGCCCAACCACTTAGTTTTCAACAAAACAATTTATTTGCAAGATTACTGAATGAAACACAAATAAAAGAGAACAGAATATAAAATAACTTAACCTATCCGAAAACCCAGCAAATTATCCCAACTTAATGATGCTGTTCCAAATACACGCAACAATCACCATAAACACGCCTTTGGGAAAAAAAGAGGAAAATCCAACACAGGTTCTTACAGGAGAGATGTCAGAGACAGGGAGGATCAGCATGGACCTGCTTCTTTGGATCCAGCAGCTTCACCACTGACTGCCTGATAAAACCAAACCAAACCCAAACCAGAGACAAGCTGAGCTGGGAGAACTGGCCACTTCCCTTTCATTGTACAAGTGATTTTTAAAAAAATCTTGGAAACCTTTTGCCTGAGGAAGTATATGTTAGCTACAATCAAATTGGCTTTAAAACGCTTCAAACTTCGACCTCCTGGAGTGCCTGCGTTTACGATCCCCCTGAAAAAATAACCAAGGACAACACAACCTTGTTAAAGGGGCAGCATCATCACATATCTTCCAATGTCTGTACCATTCTCGCTGTTGTGCCCCCAAAATCTATCTGTGGTACCTCCACCACTCCACTGTTTCTCACCAACCTGCTACCTCTCAGCAACATCAGGATTGAGTGGCACTTAACAACCAGAAGGGCATTCACCCACTGCACAACCACTGCCTCTTACCTGGCAGAAATTTTAAAGTGGGTGAGAGAGTTGTGGGGGCCTTGTCCTAGGCCAGTTAAGGGTCACTTAAGGACCTTAGCTCACCATCACAGGTATTTTCCTTGAGATGATTGGGGGAGGTGCTGTCATGTGAAAAATGGGGGTGGAACAGGCAGAACCTCATTTGTGGCTCCCTCTGGCACCTTGAACCTAGCTTCCATCCTGTCCAACACACCCTACTCACTGCTGCTGGAGTTTACAGTCAATCCAGCCTTCTCAGTATTATGGCCTGCCTGCAGTCTGAGTGGTGGTCATCAATATTCCCTCTAACTATGCAGCCAGTGTGACTTTCTGTGCACATTGATTGATGTGCCAACACATTGACTTCTGCACGTGGAGGCTGCTATGACATCTGTGCTTTGTAAAAAAAAATAGACTGAGTATTGGTGATCAGTGACATGTAAAATCAGCCCATCGTATTAGTTTGCACATGTATGCTGATTGTACCCAACCTAAGCTTGTGGCTACATCTCCTAATATCATCATATCCTTAAATATCTAGTCAACAGCCAAAGGAAAAGGAGCTGATTGGTGAATGAGGCTGAGTAGTTCTACTTTCTACACTCTAATCTCCGGTTTCTAGGAAATAATCCAGAAGTCAGCTGAAGACATGGCAGGGCTGTTCGGCCATGTAGAACACCCAACTTGTGGCATGTGGGCAGTTGTGAAAGTTCACGTGACCTGGACAAGCACAAATTGAAGAAGTGCTACAGGCTATAGAAACCAAGCTCCAAGCTTTCAGAGTCCAAGTCTCTGCAGTGGATCTGCGATGCAGTGGACTACACAGAAAGCATATTCTGGATTAGTGGTGCTGGAAGAGCACAGCAGTTCAGGCAGCATCCAAGTAGCTTTGAAATGGTTAGATTCTTGGGACATTGAGGATAGATGTGGGGGAGAAGGCACCTGTACAGACCAGATGGGTTGAACTTGAACAGAGCTGTGACTGAGTTCCTTGTGGTGTATTTTGACAGTGCTCTTGGTGAAGGCTTAAACTAAATCAGCAGGGATGCAGGAACCTGAAGTGAATATCAGATAGGAAGATCAAAGTGCAGAAAATACTGGAAGAAACAGATAGTGCTAAAGCAGAGACCAGTATTTAGTAAGTACAGTGAGAATAAGGGACAAATTAAAATGTTCTAAATCAAGAGTTACACTATACCATATATGAATGCACATAGCAAAGTTAATAAGATTGGTGAGTTACAGGGTCAGTTGCCATGTAGGGTTATGGTGTTGTGGCTATACAGAGATCTGGCTCAAGGGAAAGCAAGAATGTGCAGAAATCATTCTGGAAACAGGGTGTTCAGGAAAATAGAAAAGGAACAAAATGAGGAGGGGTGGCAATATTGTTTAAGGAAAATAATGCGGCTGAAAGAATGTCCGAGTGCATCCAAGGGCTGTTTGGCTCGAGCTGAGGAACAGAAAAGATGCAATTACATTGCTCAGTGCAGACTATAGGCCACCAACTAGTTGGAAGGATGTGGATGAACAAATCTGCAAGGAAATTACCAAGAGATACGAAGATACAGTGCAGTTCTAAAGGGGACCTTAATTATCCAAATGGTGAGTGTGTAAAGGGAAGAGAGAGGCAAGCTTTCATAGATTGAGTTCAAAAGAGTTTTTAACAGTGGAGTGCGACCATTCCATTGAGTCGGCAGGCACCACCTGATCTTGTTCTTGGGAATGAGGTCGGCCAAGAAGGACAGCTATCTGTCAGCTGTAGGGGAAAGCAATCATTTCAGCGTAAAGTTTACAACGGCAGTGAAAAGTGACAATGAACTGTCCAGAGTAAGAATCATTAATTATGGGAGGTGAAGGGGGTGAGGGGGTGGGGAGGGTGGGGGGGTGGGGAACGAGCAGCAATGTAACAAGAACAGAATGGAGCCAGATCAATTCAAGCCAAAGGTTGTCAGAAAAACGTGTAGCTGAATAATGGTGCAACGTCAAAGACAAGATCCTGGGTAATCCAAGATGGAGGACAGGGAAAATTTCTGGCTGTAACAGCTGCTCTTTTTTTGAGGTATTTTAGGGGCTAGAGGTGATTTCCTCGAATTGCAGGAGCAGCAATTACTGTTTTATATGCTGTTGCATTGTTTTGGAACTTTGGAAAAGAAAAGTCAAAACAACAGCAGTTTTAAAAAGGGGGAAGAGCAGATAAAGGAAGCACATGGTGAGGACAGTGCAAGAGAGAGAGAGAGAGAGAGATAACACAGTTACTGCCTTTGCTGTTTTGAATTCATATGTCGCTGGACATCGCAGTGCATCTGGGAAAATTAACAAACAGCGAATTTCACAACTAATCTTGGAGGAACCTGTTTGGGTGAAGTTCACAGCACAGAATCAGATAAGTTAATCGTTGTTTTAAGTCTGTCCAAGAGAAAGGCTGTATTAGTGAGTACAGTGGGGTCTTTCTTGATTATATGTTTTTGGAGATAGGTCTCTTGATTAAACTTAAAATATAAGACATAACTATTAATTTAATCTGGGGCAGTGTTTTGTACAGGAATAAGACGATGTTATTTTCTGGGTCTGTAGATTATGAAGGAGCAAAAGTGGCCTTTAGTAGTGATATGTACTTCTTGTCAGATGTGGGAGTTTAAAGAGAGTTTAAGGGTTACTGCGGATTATATCTGCCATAAATGCTGTTGGATGCGAATCTTATCAGATCGAATGGATTGGTTGGTGAGACAATTAGAAGCAATGAGGAATTTGCAACAGCAACAATATGTGATGGATGGCAGTTATAGGAAGGGAGGAAAGTCTCAGATACAGTCACATAGATGGGTTAACTCCAGGAAGGGTAAGAGAGGTAGGCAGCTGGTGCAGGAGTCTTTTGTGGATATACCCATTTCAAACAGGTATGCTGTTTTGGGAAATGTAGGGGGTGATGGATTCTCAGGAGAACGTAGCACAAACAGCCAAGTTTCTGGTATTGAGACTGGCTCGAATATAACGAGAGATACGTCGGGTTCCAAGAGATCAATTGTGTTCTTGGATTCTCTAGTCTGAGATTCTGTGGCTAGCAGTGAAAATGGTGTGTTGTTTCCCTGGTGCCAGGATCAAGGATGTCTCAGAGAGGGTGCAGAATGTTCTCACGGGGGAGAGGGGCCAGCAAGAGGTCATTGTCCACATTGGAACCAATGATACAGGGAGGGAAAAGGTTGAGATTCTGAAGGGAGATTACAGAGAGTTAGGCATAAGTTTAAAAGGAGGTCCTTAAGGGTAGTAATATCTGGATTACTCCCAGTGCTACGAGTTAGTGAGGGCAGGAATAGGAGGATAGAGCAGATGAATGCATGGCTGAGGAGCTGGTGTATAGGAGAAGGATTCACTTTTTTGGGTCATTGGAATCTCTTTTGGGGTAGAAGTGACCTGTACAAGAAGGACGGATTGCACCTAAATTGGAAGGGGACTAATATACTGGCAGGGAAATTTGCTAGAACTGCTTGGGAGAATTTAAACTAGGAAGGTGGGGGGGGGGGGGGGGGGGGGGGTGGGACCCAGGGAGATAGTGAAGAAAGAGATCGATCTGAGATGGGTACAGCTGAGAACAGAAGTGAGTCAAACAGCCAGGACAGGCAGGGACAAGGTAGGACTAATAAATGAAACTGCATTTATTTCAATGCAAGGGGCCTAGCAGGGAAGGCAGATGAACTCAGGGCATGGTTAGGAAAATGGGACTGGGATATCATAGCAATTACGGAAACATGGCTCAGGGATGGGCAGGACTGGCAGCTTAATGTTCCAGGATACAAATGCTGCAGGAAGGATAGAAAGGGAGGTAAGAGAGGAGGGGAAGTGGCATTTTTGTTAAGGGATAGCATTACAGCTGTGCTGAGGGAGGATATTCCTGGAAATACATCCAGAGAAGTTATTTGGGTAGAACAGAGAAATAAGAAAGGGATGATCACCTCATTGGGATTGTATTATAGACCCCCCAATAGTCAGAGGGAAATTGAGAAACAAACTCGTAAGGAGATCTCAGCTGTCTGTAAGAATAATAGGGTAGTTATGGTAGGGGATTTTAACTTTCCAAACATCGACTGGAACTGCCATAGTGTTAAAGGTTTAGATGGAGAGGAATTTGTTAAGGGCGTACAAGAAAATGTTCTGATTCAGTATGTGGATGTACTCACCTTCCACCCTACCAACCTTCGCATAAGCCAAATCATCCGCCGACATTTCCGACACCTCCAAACAGACCCCACCACCAGGGATATATTTCCCTCCCCACCCCTTTCCGCCTTCCGCAAAGACCGTTCCCTCTGTGACTACCTGGTCAGGTCCGCGCCCCCCTACAATCCACCCTTCCATCCTGGTACTTTCCCCTGCCATCGCAGGAACTGTAAAACCTGCGCCCACACCTCCTCCCTCACCTCTATCCAAGGCCCTAAAGGAGCCTTCCACATCCATCAAAGTTTTACTTCCACTAATATCATTTATTGTATCCGTTGCTCCCGATGCGGTCTCCTCTACATTGGGGAGACTGGGAGCCTCCTAGCAGAGCGCTTTAGGGAACATCTCTGGGACACCCGCACCAATCAATCACACCGCCCCATGGCCCAACATTTCAACTCCCCCTCCCACTCTGCTGAGAACATGGAGGTCCTGGGCCTCCTTCACTGCCACTCCCTCACCACCAGACGCCTGGAGGAAGAATGCCTCATCTTCCGCCTCGGAACACTTCAACCCCAGGGCATCAATGTGGACTTCAACAGTTTCCTCATTTCCCCTTCCCCCACCTCACCCCAGTTCTAAACTTCCAGCTCAGTAACTGTCCCCATGACTTGTCCGAACTTGTCCTACCTGCCTATCTCCTTTTCCACCGATCCACTCCACCCTCTCCTCCCTGACCTATCACCTTCATCCCTTCTCCCACTCACCCATTGTACTCTATGCTACTTTCTCCCCACCCCCACCCTCCTCTAGCTTATCTCTCCACGCTTCAGACTCACTGCCTTTATTCCTGATGAAGGGCTTTTGCCCGAAACGCCGATTTCAAAGCTCCTTGGATGCTGCCTGAACTGCTGTGCTCTTCCAGCACCACTAATCCAGAATCTACTAGAGAAGGTGCAAAACTTGACCTACTCTTGGGAAATAAGGCAGGGCAGGTGACTGAGGTGTCAGTGGGGGAGCACTTTGGGGCCAGCAACCATAATTCTATTAGTTTTAAAATAGTGATGGAAATGGATAGACCAGATCTAAAAGTTGAAGTTCTAAATTGGCGAAAGGCCAATTTTGATGGCATTAGGCAAGAACGTTAGAAAGCTGATTGGAGGCGGATGTTCGCAGGTAAGGTTTCGGCTGGAAAATGGGAAACCTTCAGAAATGAGATAACGAGAATCCAGAAAAAGTATATTCCTGTCAGGGTGAAAGGGAAGGTTGGTAGGTTTAGGGAATGCTGGATGACGAAAGAAATTGAGGGTTTGGTTAAGAAAAAGAAGGAAGCATATGTAAGGTATAGACAGGATAGATAGAGTGAATCCTTAGAAGAGGAGAAAGGAAGTAGGAGTATACTTAAGAGAGAAATTAGGAGGGCAAAAAGGAGACATGAGATAGCTTTGGCAAATAGAATTAAGGAAAATCCAAAGGGTTTCACAAATATGTTAAGGACCAAAGGGTAACTAGGGAGAGAATAGGGCCCCTCAAAGATCAGCGAGACGGCCTTTGTGTGAAGCCACAGAAAATTGGGGAGATACTAAATGAGTATTTTGCATCAGTATTTACTGTGGAAAAGGATATGGAAGATATAGACTGTAGGGAAATAGATGGTGATCTTGCAAAATGTCCAGATTACAGAGGAGGAAGTGCTGGATGTCTTGAAACGGGTAAAGGTGGATAAATCCCCAGGACCTGATCAGGTGTACCCGAGAACTCTGTGGGAAGCTAGAGAAGTGATTACCGGTCCTCTTGCTGAGATATTTGTATCATGAATAGTCACAGGTGAGGTGCCGGAAGACTGGAGGTTGGCATACCTGGTGTCATTGTTTAAGAAGGGTGGTAAGGACAAGCCAATGAAGTGTAGACCAGTGAGCCTGACCTCCGTGGTGGGCAAGTTGTTGGAGGGAATCCTGAGGGACATGTTGTACTTTTTTTTGGAAAGGCAAGGACTGATTAGGGATAGTCAACATGGCTTTGTGCGTGGGAAATCATGTCTCACAAATTTGATTAAGTTTTTTGAAGAAGTAACAAAGAGGATTGATGAGAGCAGAGCAGTAGGTGCGATCTATATGGACTTCAGTAAGGCGTTCAACAAGGTTCCCTATGGGAGACTGATTGGCAAGGTTAGATCTCATGGAATACAGGGAGAACTAGCCGTTTGGATACAGAACTGGCTCAAAGGTAGAAGATAGAGGGTGGTGGTGGAAGGTTGTTTTTCAGACTGGAGGCCTGTGACCAGTGGTGTGCCACAAGGATCGGTGCTGGGCCCTCTATTTTTTGTCATTTATATAAAGGATTTGGATTTGAGCATAAGAGGTACAGTTAGTAAGTTTGGAGATGACACCAAAATTGGAGGTGTAGTGGACAGTGAAGAGGGTTACCTCAGATTACAACAGGATCTTGACCAGACGGGCCAATGGGCTGAGAAGTGGCCGATGGAGTTTAATTCAGATAAATGTGAGGAGCTGCATTTTGGGAAAGCAAACCTGAGCAGGACTTATACACTTAATGATCAGGTCCTAGGGAGTGTTGCTGAACAAAGAGACCTTGGAGTGCAGGTTCATAGCTCCTTGAAAGTGGAGTCGCAGGTGGTTGGATAGTGAAGAAGGTGTTTGGTATGCTCTCCTTTATTGGTCAGAGTATTGAGTACAGGAGTTGGGAGGTCATGTTGCGGCTGTACAGGACATTGGCTAGGTCACTGTTGGAATATTGCATGTAATTCTGGTCTCTTTCCCATCAGAAAGATGTTGTGAAACTTGAAAGGGTTCAGAAAAGATGTACAAGGATGTTGCCAGGGTTGGAGGATTTGAGCTACAGGGAGAGGCTGAACAGGATGGGGCTGTTTTCCCTGGAGCGTCGGAGGCTGAGGGGTGACCTTATAGAGGTTTACAAAATTATGAGGGGCATGGATAGAGTAAATAGGCAAGGTTATTTCCCTGGGGTCGGGGAGTCCAGAATTAGAGGGCATAGGTTTAGGGTGAGAGGGGAAAGGTTTAAAAGAGACCTAACGCTCAACTTTTTCACGCAGAGGGTAGTACATGTATACAATGAGCTGCCAGAGGAAGTGGTGGAGGCTGGTACAATTGCAACATTTAAGAGGCAATTGGATGGGTATATGAATTGGAAGGGTTTAGAGGGATTTGGGCTGGGTGCTGGCAGGTGGGACTAGACTGGGTTGGGGATATCTGGTTGGCATGGATGGGTTGGACCGAAGGGTCTATTTCCATGCTATACATCTCTATGACTCTATGACAAGATTATAGAGGCCAGTCCAGGGTATATCCCCTCAAAAGGGAAAGACAGGGCAAACAAATTCAGAGCTCCTTCGACTAAAAAACAGCTAGAAAATAGGATAAAGACAAAAGCAGATATTTAAGACAGTTGTCAAGTAGAGCATATGATTGAGAACCAAGTTAAGTGCAGATGACAGAAAAGCAAATAAGATTAGCAAGGAGGAACTATGAAAAGAAGCTAACACAAAAGGGATGCCCTGAGGCATGGTACATTGGCAAGACCAAGCAGAGGCTACGGCAACGGATGAATGGACACCGCACAACAATCAGAGGACACGAGGGTTCCCTCCCAGTCGGAGAACACTTCAGCGGTCCAGGACATTCGAACTCGGACCTTTGGGTAACCGTCCTCCAAAGTGGACTTCGGGACAGGCAACAACAAAAAGTGGCCAAGCAGAGGCTAATAGCCAATCATGGGGAAGTCCTCAATCGGGACTTTGGGTTCATATCACACTCCAGGTGACCCCATTGCACTAGAAACAGATGGACACACACAGACACTCCTACACACACGCACACACTCCTACAGACACACACACTCTCCTACAGACCCATACACTCATGCAGACCCTCTCTCATATGATCTCACATACATTCCCATACTCACACACACACCCTCGTATAGACGTATACTCCTTTACACTCACATTCACACACACACATACACTGTCACAGACACTCATAACCTCTGCACCCCCCCCCCCCCCCCCCCCCCCCACCGCGCAACCCCCAAAACCCACACACCCGCATGCACACATACACATATAAGCTTGTGGGGTGAATTTGTATTTGCAGAATTACATTTTACTTTGCTCAAAAACTGCATGAATCCATGTAAGATTCTGTAAATCCATTTTTTAGATTAGAATCAGTCTGAACACTGTGGCACACACAGCCTCACACAGGGCAATTCACACTTTAAATGCATTATCTGGGCCGACATGACACCAATTGTTAAAGTTCAGTTGAGAATGTAACTTTTAAAAAAGTTTTGTGATTTACATATAAAAGAACAGAAATCAACATGGTCATTCTAAAAGATGAGAGACTTAACAAACAATCCAGGTCTTTTTCAATGTATAATTTCAGTTACATCACACTGTAAACGTTTGCTATAAATTCTGTGTCTTACAATTGTGTACTCCACTACCACCTGATGAAGGAGTGGCGCTCCGAAAGCTGGTGCTTCCACTTAAACCTGTTGGACTATAACCTGTTGTATGATTTTTAACTTTGTATACTCCAGTGCAACACCGGCATCTCCAAATCGTGAACACAAAAGGGAACAGCACAGTCTTCTGTCGGCACATAAATAGAAAAAAAATGGTAAAAGGAAAAGTGGGGCAATCTGGGACCAAAATGGAGATTTACATTTGGAGACATTGGAATGGCTGAGGAGTTAAATAAAGACTTCACACCTGTCTTTAAGAGAGAGCAGATTTTACCCCAGTCCATGGTGACAGCGGATGAAACTCTGTCACTAGAACTGATATGGATGTAGTATTGGATAAGCTGTCAGCACTCAAGTTGACTCAGCTCTGCGACTGGCTGATATGCATGCAAGGATACCAAAGGAAGTGAGAGTGGAAATCACAGGGACACTGGCAATAACTGTTCAGTCTTCCCTAGACTTGGGGAAGATGCTAGCAGGCTGGAGAATTACAAATATTACACTCTTGCCCAGCAAATACAGACCAGTTGCTTTAACTTTGGTGGTGGGGAGCCTTCTAGGAACAATAATTCAGAATATAAGTAATATTCCCATCAACGTGAGTTAATTGAAGGCAGACGCCATGGGTTTCTTCAGGGAAAAAAAAAGTTTTCTTTTCTTATGAACATGCTGAACCATTTTGAGGAGATGACACAGATGTTTAATGAGAGGCATGTTGTTGGTGTGATGGAAATGGACTTCCAAAAGGCATCTGACATAGTGCTGCACAACAGACTTGTGAGCAATGTTAGAGCTCATGGAATAAAGGAGATAGGAGCAGCGTGGCAAGAAAATGGCTCAGGCTTTGGGCGGCATGGTGGCACAGTGGTTAGCACTGCTGCCTCACAGCGCCAGAGACCCGGGTTCAATTCCTGCCTCAGGCGACTGACTGTGTGGAGTTTGTACATTCTTCCTGTGTCTGCATGGGTTTCCTCTGGGTGCTCCAGTTTCCTCCCACAGTCCAAAAATGTGCAGGTCAGGTGAATTGGCCATGCTAAATTACCCCTAGTGTTAGGTGCAGGGGTAAATGTAGGGGAATGGGTCTGGGTGGGTGGCGGGTCGGTGTGGACTTGTTGAGCTGAAGGGCCTGTTTCCACACTGTAAGTAATCGAATAAAGGAAACAGAGAATAATAGTAACTGGATATCTTTTGAGTTGGATGAGGGTTTAGAGGTCCCCCAGGGGTCAGTATTGATTGTTTTTCCTGATACATGTTCATGATATATACCTCACTGTACACAGGATAACTTTAACGTTTGCCAATAATACAAAACTTGGAAGACTCATAAGCTGTGAATAGGACATTGTAGAACTCCACGAGGACACTGACATGTTGGTGGGATGGGCAAACAGGTGGTAGAAATGTTCAATGCTGAGAAGTGAGAGTTGATCCATTTTGTTAGAAAGGACATGAGCAGATAGTATAAAGTGAAGGTTACCACTCTAAAGGGTGTGCAAGAACAGAGTGATTTTAGTATATATCTGTATAGGTCATTAAAGATGGCAGATTCTGGATTAGTGGGGCTGGAAAAGCACAGCAGTTCAGGCAGCATTCGAGGAGCAGTAAAATCGACGTTTCGGGCAAAAGCCCTTCATCAGGAATAAAGGATTAAAGATTGCAGGACACGTGGACAAAGCAGTTAATAAGGCACACAATATCTTAAGTATCATTGATAAAGACATATCAGATAATAACAAGGAGGTTGTGCTGAACTTGTTAGACCCGACTGGAGCATTGTGTACAGCTCTGGATCCCACAGAGAAACACAGAAATATTAAAACAATTAGAAGAGGAGTTGGCCATTTGGTCCTTTGAGCCTGCTTTGCTCTTCACTATGAGCATGGCTGATTATTGATCTCAGTCACATGTTCCTGCTTCTCCCCCATAGCCTTTGATCTTGTTAGCACCAACTTCCCACACCTCAGGAAGGATTTGAGCTCACTGGAGACAGTGCAGAACAGGTTTACACGAATGGCTCCAGGGACGGGAAACTTCAGTTGTGAAGATAGTTTGGAGAGGCAAAGGCAAAAATGAGCCTAAAATGAAATTCAAGTTCCAAAATCCTGACAGAGTAAATAGGGAGAAACTTAGAAAAAGGTTTAAAGTAATTTGCAAAAGAGGCAAATGCAATGTGAGAGGAAAATGTTTGCCACAGTGAGCTGTTTGGGTCTGGAATGCAATACCTGAAAATGTGATTTTGGCAGGTTCCACTCAGGCATTCAAGAGTAGATTAGATGACAATTTGAATCAGAACAATATGCAAGGTTACAGGGAAAAAACAGAGGTAAATGACACTAAACCATGATACTCATTCAGAGAGGATACAGGACTAAGTACACTGTGATTCTGTGACTTTGTATCTGCTTGGTGTTCAGAGGCATTCAAGAAGGCTCCTGTGATGCACTTTTTTTTGTCAAATTCTAACTTAAAAGGCACAACATAAAGACAAGTTGTTGTTGCTTTCATGTCAATCATGAGAAATAGCCCAGTGTAATTTTTAAAGTTGAATTAAATAATTTTAAAGAATGATAATTAAATTGCAGATGATGTGCAGTGTGGTAAATGTAGTCCAGTCTCAATCTTATCAATAGAGTGAGAGGAAGCAAGATGATGAGAAGCTCATGTGATACATAAACACAAAGTCGTAATGGACTAAATGGTCTGTTTCTGTGCTACAAATGCTATGCTAATACCTTGTAAGCTCCAGAAAATTTGATGTTTGATGAAGTTAAGATTTGTGACAGAAAAGTAACCTATGATGCAATGGTCTCTTTAATACCTTTCACTGCTCTAAGTAAATTTAAACCTTAACTCCTCCACTGAGAGATAGAGGGAGGGAACATGGCTTCAACAAGAACTACTGACAATTGAAGAACTTTTATTGCTATACCAACTTGACTGCTAATGTCTGACACAGAACTCAATGAAAGGTGCTTAAGATTCTTTAGTTCTTTTCAGCTCATCCTTTGAAAGAAATGCACAAGGTTTTTTTTTCATAAAGTGGCTGAAACAGCAGCTTTCTCTGAGATTTAATCTAAAGCCACACAGGCTATTAGCATTTTTACACTGATTGATCTAGAGCAGGCCTTAACACACTCACATTCCTAATGCATTAACTGAAGTAGACCAATTTGAAACCAGAGTTCAGGTCAATAGATAGGTTTACATTTAGCATTTGTGGGAAATGGCAGAGGGCTTCAATGGTTCACAAAAGGTTTTTAATTCTGCAGTTTCCAGCTTATCCTGCTTGAGGTTCATTTCAGTGCACACACTAAATTGGATACGTTCCCTGTTCCTGACCTTTGACATCTTTGCTCTTGCACTGGGTGGGTTCCAAATCCCAAACGATCAACTACAGCAAATCTTCCTGTCAACAGTGCACCCTGCATCTACTCGGTTCAAAATAAAAGCCATTTCAAATTAATTTCTACTCTGATTGATAGATACAACACAGCAAATTTAGCATGCAAATCTTGGACTTTTTTTTATCATCTCTGCATTGTGGTCACACTGAGAAATCAAACAAATTCCATAATATTATTCAAGTAGTAAGAGGAAGGCTGCTCAACCTATCTTTGCTCATCCATCCAAAAAGCCCTAAAGGTCTTCCTGCAATGCCACGCAACGGTTCCTTGTAATGACTTAAACACTGATTCTTGTTTAGTTTTGAGTCACAAGGGACTGGCAACCACAATTCTGCTGTAGGGGTAAAGGAACTAGATCTATCAGTGTAAACATAGGAAGCTTACACATATGTGCCAAACAAGCGCCAGTATAAAAGCAATTCTCAGGGCATCCAATTTATTGTCTCCATCATTCTGCTCAGGCATCCATTGCACGTGATGTTTTCAGGCTAAAACTTCACCTCGGCCAGTTGTACAAATGGGCTGTATTGCATGGACTGTCTGTTCCAATCTCCATCCTTGAGTAAAGTCAATTGGAGAGCTGTCACTACTGCCATCTCTATTGAGGAGGTGCAAATAGCATTAGTTTAATACTGACTGACTGCTGTGAATCCACATAGAATCCATACAGTGTGGAAGCAGGCCTTTCAGCCCATCAAGTCCACACCAATCCTCTGACGAGCACCCCACCCTCATCCCTACAACTCTGCAATCCTCCTGGCTAATGTACCTAGCCTTCACATCCCTGGAAACTATGGGAAATTTAGCATGACCAAATCTACCTAACTTGCACATCCTTGATTGTGGGAGGAAACCTGAGCACCCGGAGGAAACCCACACAGACACTGGGAGAATGAACAAACTCCAGCCAGACAGTCACCTGAGGGTGGTATCGAACTCATGCCCCTGGTGCTGAGAGGCAGCAGCACTAACCACTGAGCCATCGTGCTGCCCCATAGAACTAAATGCAGGCATTCACTGTTGATTAGAAATAACCAGTCATGTTCTTCATGACTGACATTTGGAACGTTAGTTTTTTGTTCATTGTGCTACACAAGACACAACATCAGAAGAACTGAATGTGAGATTCTCCCCATTGTCAGCTGCCATCAAAGTTTTCACAAAAGCTAACACTATTAAAGCAAATGAAAGGAAGGAAGATATATGCCACTTTAGCAATCAAAGATTCACAGTGCTTCACTGGAGAATTTTGTAATAACTGGAAACTTCAGTTCATTTATGACTTGCACTTTCTATCTGATTTTCAGTTTGGGCTGTAGTGGACACAGAGGAGATTTCTCATCCATTTCCTGTGTCAGATTTCTTCTTTTAAGCAAAGGATCGACATGAAACGGTGCCCTTCTCAAACCTTCATTAGCTTGTGCATACACCGAGTTTCTTTCCAACTCCAATCACACACTTCTTCCCACCTCTGTGGTTTCTCACCACAACCTTTTGACTTGCGTGGGACTCTCTGGGTTTCATGTTTTATGTATCGTGATTCTCTTTACCCTTGTCTTGTTTTTCTCTTACTTTGCTATTCTGCAAAATTCCTCCAGGTCCAGTGACAACAAAGACAGCATACTCAGCAAAACCACATACCCAACATCAAGGTGCTGGTGATTAAAAAAAACTCTGAAATATTACGCAACCTGAAACTCAGTTACAGCAGGAAACTCTCAGGAGAATACTGGAGATGGGTGTTCAGGGCAAACCTTCTAAGTTTGCAGATGATACTAAGCTAGGGAGAAGAATGAACTGTGAGGATGATGCTGAGCAACTTCAGAGGGACATTGAAATGTTGGCCAGATGGGCAGACAAAATTCAATATAGAGCAATGTAAGGTAATGGGAGAAGGAACACAGACAGATAATATGAGGAGGAGGAGTACAGGAGCAGAAGAATTAGATTCCCTACAGTGTGGAAATAGGTCATTTAGTCTAACAAGTCCACACTGACCCTCCAAAGAGTAGCCCACTCAGACCCATTCCCCTCCTATTATTATACCTACCACTATGAGCAATTTAGCATGGCCAGTTCACCTAACCTGCCCATCATTGGATTGTGGGAGGAAACCAGAGCATCTGGAGGAAACCCACACAGATACAAGGAGAATGTTCAATCTCCACACAGAAAGTCACCCGAGGCTGGAATCAAATCCAAGTCCCTGATGCTGTGAGGCAGCAGTGCTGACCACTGAGCCACTGTGCTGGATTGCAGGGCCCCCCTTCATGATTCTCTGAAAGTGGCCAGACAAGCTGAAGCTGTTGTTAAGCAAGCTTAACAGAGTCTTTGGTTCTGAAAGTAGAGTATACAAACAAGGAAGTGATGCCACACCTCCACAAATAATTGTTCAGACCACATTTGGTGGATTGTGTTCAGCTCTTGGCACCTTATTTAAGAAAGGATGTGAAAGCCTTGAAAGAGTTCAAAGGAGATTCACTGGAATGATAACCAGAATACAGGATTTTACATCCGATGAAAGATGAGAAAGATTAGGCTTGATCTCCTTGGATTAAGAGGCGACCTTATTGAGACATTCAAAATGATGAATAGTTTTAACGGGATAAAAAAAAGTATAATCTATTTCCACAAAATGTCGTATGTCAATAACAAGGGTTCCAGTTTCAAAATTACGATCAAAAGAGTTAGGAGTGAACTGAGGAGAAACTTCTTTACTCAGTGTTGTTAGGATCTTGAACGTACTGCCTGGAGAGTGGTGGAGATAGAGTCCAATTGAAGTTTCAAAAGAGAGCTTATTTGAAAATGGTGAAGTTAAAAGGCTATGGAGATAGGGCTGGAGAATGAGACGAGCTGGGCAGTTCTTTCAGAAGCCAGAACAGACACAATGGGTCGAATGGCTTCCTTCAGTACTGTAAAATTGTATGTTTCTATTGAAATGTCTCAATGGTAGCCTCAAAGTATTTCCAAAGAGGACTAATATCCAAGCCGACTGCTGAGTTCTCCTGGTTTGTGAATCACCAAGATGAAGAAGGTTAATTTAGAAAGCCATCAAATACATTGTGAAACTTTATCGGAAACATGTGGAGATGAAGCTGAGGTAAGAGTGCAGCAAAGTCCAAATCCCTCCCCTTCCTGACCCTTCAAACCTGAACTTCCCCGGATGTGTCAGAGTCTGCACTCCACCCACCCGACATTGGACTTATCTTCGAAGCCATCAAACTGGAGAAGAAGTAGATCATCTTCGATCCTGAGAAATTAGCTGCGAAGAAGTTTTGCGAGCCTTTTGTTTGTCATCTTTCTCTTACAGCCACAGTTCAATTTGAAGTCAATATGCTGAGTTCTGAGTTCTGGAGTTCTTTGAAAAAACATCAAAATAGCAATTTCCTTCCCTTTACAAAAGAATTACCCCTCAGAGCTTACCTAGCCTCTCTGTATTTCCTCTCTCTCTCTCTGCTTGTTTAATTAACCATTCTACATTTCCCTCTTGTGATCACTAATTCGAACTAACAGGCCGAATGCCTTTTGAAGGTTGGACCTTTCACGGCAGGAATATGAAATTTAAATTGATGTTTTGGCTCATTGCAAAACAAAAAAACGTCTGAACCAGAACATCTGGATCACATACCAAGACAGATGATTTAAAAAGAAGGGGGAAGAGACACTCTTTGAAATCTAGGACAATAGGTTTAACATACCCAATAATTTGCTCTAATTAACTGAAGTGTAAAAAGTGCAGCAGTTAATCAGACACATACTTTTAAGAATGACTGTCGCTCCAGGCTTGAAATCTGACTTTATCTACATGGGGTGTGCTTCAGCAGAATTGAACTTAATCTGAGGTCTAGACTTGGAAAGTCTTAACACTGGTTTCCAGTAACAATGTAATCAGTAACAAAACCTGGAGTGAGACATGTTTTCATTTTACCATTGGCTGCCAATTTTCAAAGACTAGGTGCATCAGCAGTGTTTTCATAGAATCTGTTCAAAGAGGCCATTCAGCCTAGCGAGTCAGCACCTCCAAAGAGCATTCTACCCAACTACTCACCCAATCCCCGCATTTACTAGAACTAATCCATCGAACCTGCACATCTTTGGACTGTGGGAGGGAACCAGAGCACCCAGTGCAAATCCACGCAGACACGGGGAGAATATGCAAACCCACATAGAGAGTCATCTACAGCTGGAATCAAACCCAGGTTTCTAGTTCTGTGTGAGTGCAGTGCTAATCACAGTACCACCGTGCAACCCTGAATTTATACAGCATCTTTATCAAGATGCTTCATAAACAGATGCCAAGTTAGGAGAGGAGGGATTAGAAGACATGAGCAAAAGAGGAGGTAAGCATCTAAACATATTTTTAAATGTGAATGAGTAAAAAGAAGAAAGAATTTGTAATTATAAACTGGTGGTCATCACCTCAAGGCATCCTGAAGTTCCTTGGAGCAAATAAAGTACTTTGAAAATGCATGATTTGGAGTGTTGGTGTTGGACTGGGGTGTACACAGTTAAAAATCACCAGGTTATAGTCCAGCAGGTTTATTTGGAAGCACTGGCTTTCAGAGCATCACTCCTTCATCAGGTGGTTAGGAGTAACGCTCCGAAAGCTAGTGCTTCCAAATAAACCCGAAGGACTATAACCTGGTGTTGTGTGATTTTTAACTTTGGAAATGCAATCATTGTTGTAATGTAGAAAACAAGACGACAAGGTCCCAAAACAGCAAAGAAGAAAGCAAGTTGGGAGGAGGTTCCAAAACATCAGGGCAGGGCAACAGAAAGTACTGTTTCTCAATAATGGGGTTGAGAAAGAGACAAGTGTAAATACCGATTTCAAAGAAATTGAATTTGCTGGAGGTGATGTGGACTTGTCAGAGGTAGTAAGGAAATATTGGGGTCAGGGCACATGAACAAATATTTGAAACACTTTTTGTGAGATGGGTGGCAATGATGGAGCGGGACGTTGACGAAGAACAGGATGTCTGGCGTAGTCTTTCACAGTCTGATCATGACCATTACTCCCAGATGGAATTTAGAGAGAACGATGGATTGGAAAAGTCAAGTTTGGTGGGAACAAAGGCAAGTTTCAGAGCTTTCGCAATGATGGAGGGGTTGTGAGGTCAGGGAAGGGGGCTACAGATTGGAGGCAAAGGCTTTGACCTCTCTGATAGTCAGATGCAAGACTCTGCAACTCCTCCAGGATTCACTACTGAATAATGGCTTGATAGATTAAAGGTATTGAGGGGCTGAGAGAGGATTGAGCATCGTTAACATACATGCAAAATTAGACTTTTCGACTAAAACAGTGCAGGATGAGGTCAGGAATAAAGCACCACATTCAGATTTCCTCTGGCTGTTATTTGCATAAGAGTTACCAACAATCTAAATTTTAAAACAAATACAATAATGTAACAAAATTATTTTTATTGACTTTACTTAGCACATGGATACCAATACACAACATTAAAAAAATCATCAGAAGCAATAATGCCTCGGCCTTGTTTTCAGATGACATCCCCCAACTTTGGGTTAATTTCCCATGTGAGTGACTCCATGTAACTTTTGCTGTTGCTATTTACATTTCTTGGTAATATTTCAGTATCAGTTTGACATGAGCACTCTCAGCTCTCAGTTGAACTCAAGGGCACTGTTATTTTACCTTGCCTTACCCTTCAGTGCTGTAAATGGGCATGAGCTACATTGTCTATAAGTGCCATATTTGGCCAAGAATCTAAATAAAGCCCATCCTGCCTCCTCCAAGGGACATACCAAGTTGAAGTAGAGTGGGCTTTCACAATTAACCTTTTCTTCAGCCAACACTGTACAAAACAAGTTCACTGACCATTTGATTGTTGGGACCTTGCTGTGTGTAAAATGGTCACCATGTCCACACCAGAGACTGATGGTTGATTAATTGATTGATTGATTGTCATGTGAAAAGCTTTGCTTACAAGCAGTACAGGCAGATCACAGTAAGCAAAGAGTGTTGGGACGTAGGTTATAATGGTGTGTAAGAGAAACAAGGTTGATGTGAGAGAAAAAAATATTTTCATAGTCATACAGCATGGAAACAAACTCTTCAGTCCAAATTACCCATGCTGACCATGTTCCCAAACTAATCTAGTACCATTTGCAATTGGCCCATATCCCTCTAAATCTTTCCTACTCATATACTTATCCGAATATCTTTTAAATGTTGTAACTATACCCGCAACTACCACTTTCTCTGGCAGTTCATTCAACACATGAACCACTCTCTGTGTAAAAACGTTGCCCCTCACGCCTTTTTTAAAAGTTTCATCTAAACAAATGCTCCTTAGTTTTGAACTCCGCCAACCTAGGGAAAAGACTCTTGCTATTCATTTATCCATGCCCCTCATGATTTTATAAACCTGGAAGTACTGCATAGTTAGGGTATGGAATGCCTTGCCTTGGAATATGGTGGAGGCGGAATCAATTAAGGCATTCAAGAGGGCATTGGATGATTATTTGGATTGAAATAGACAACAAGAGCATGGGGGAAAAAGCAGGAGATTGGCACGAGGTCATGATACTCATTTGAAGAGTCAGCAGAGGCGCAATGGGCTAAATGGCCTCCTTCTGCACTCTAATAATTCAGTGACTCTGTGACCCAAGCAGCAGCACTGAAATCTATTCATGTGCTTCAGAGTCCATGTGTCTTTTTGTTAGTCTTGAAAGTTGGTTGGGGTCGTTCGAAAGAACATACAGCCTCATTGTGCCATTTAGTGGCACGAGCAATGTTTTTATGAAAATAAATCCTCCTGCCACAAGAGACTTAGTGAAGGGGGAAGCAATTTTCCCGTATGTGTGGAAACACCACCCCCCAACTTCCCAGTGGTCAGTTCTGGCTGAGGGGAGAGTGGAAAAGAACAGTAGCTCAGTGTGGTCATTCTCAGTGAATTAATCCAACCAGAGAGGTTCCTGTGTCAAGTTTCAGTCGTCATGTAATTTAAACTGCATGGCCAGTCCTGCTGTCTAAATTTTGGCCAGCGCACCACGGCCCATCCCCCAAAGTGGGTTTGCAACTATATATGATCGCAACCGGTGTCCTCCTTGTGCTAAGCAGCTTTCTGTGAATGAAACCCAAACCTTGCTCCAGATGGTCAGAGGAAGCCACACCCAGCAGCTTACAGGCATATGTACCGAGCAGCAAAATACAAACTCTCAGCTCACAACAAATGGCTAAGCTTCCCGTTGTTTTCTTAAACTTCCCCTTCAAACCGGGGAGACTGAGCACCCTCCCCCACCCCCCACGTATGATGGAACCAATGTGCTTTGCTCAGGATTATGCAGAGGTGAGAGAGCAAGAGGTCAGAATGGAAGACAAACACACAGGGTCCTACTCTCATTTCAGGCCCATACCTGAGGTAAACAAAGATATGGGTGTGCGCAACCTTCATCGTTTGCCTGATTTTCTAATCCACTTGGTGATGGAAATGGACTTCTAAACATTGTTTCATAAAATTGCGACGTAAAAGTGCCATGCTGTTGGCTTGCCAATAAATTAGGCAGTAACCTGTGGAATAACGGGGACATTGGTTGCATGTACACATAGTTGGCTGAGCAACAAGAGTGCGCAACAGGGTTGCTCTCAGGTCAGAACATGGTCTACTGCTTTTCATGACATATCTTTGTGATGTGGGCTTGGATACACAGAGCCCAATTGTAATATTTGTTACTGATTCAAAACCTGGGAGCATAGAGTCAAACAGTCACACAGCATGGAAACAATCCCTTTGGTCCAACCCATCCATGCTGACCAGATATCCTCAACTAATCTAGTCCCATTTGCCAGCATCTGGCCCATATTCCTCTCAATTCTTCTTATTCATGTAACATCCAGATGCCTTTTAAATGTTGTAACTGTACCAGCCTCCACCACTTCCTCTGACTGCTCATTCCAAACATGCACCAACCTCGGAGAATAGTGAGAGATACCAAGAAGATAGAGATAGGCTGTTGGAATGCGAGGATTTGGAGCAGATGATATTCAATGCACAGAAATGTGAAGTAATATTGATAGGAAGAACGAGGAGATGCAATAGGACAATATACAATGAAGGGTGCAAACCTAAAGTAGGTGCAGGAACAAAAAACTAAGGTATATGTACACAAGTCACTGAAGATGGCAGTGCAGTATGTTAAAATTGTTAACAAGGTATATCAGATATAGCCTTTATACAGAGATGCAAAGAGAATAAGAGTACAGAAAATATGATTATCCTTCACAAGAACCCTGTTTTGGCCATGGCTCGAGCACAGAAAATCAAAACTAGAATAGGCCATTCAGCACTTCAAATCTGCTCCCTCGTTCAATATGCTCATAGCTAATCATCCAACTCTATCCTCCATTCCTGTTTTCTCTCCATACCCTTTGACCGCTTTAGCCCTCAGAAGTATATCTATCTCCTTAAAAACAGAGAGGCAGAATTTAAGTCCCTGTGGCAAATTTAATAGTGCAACAGGTGAGATGGTGGTGCATACAGGCAATGCCTTTAATATTCCACTGACTGATGCACAATTAATACATGCTTAAAGGCCACACTATCTTCATGTGTGGGCTTTTCAGGGTGGGGGCTGGGCAAGGTGGCGGAGAGGGGGCATTGGTAAAAGGGAGGAGAGGATAGCTTGTTGTCAGGCAGCTGCTGCTGATCGAGAGATCAAACATAAGGTAGAGAGGGTCCACTAGAAACCACTCTGACCCCCTACTGCTTTCCCTCCCCACAGTGACCGCCACCTCATAATGCCCACTCCCACCTACACCCACTTCTGCCGATAACCATGTCCTCAACTGGTGTAATACCAGCAGAAACCACTAGCCACCCTGTGGCGCTGCTATGCAATGTAGAGACACTGGACTCTGAGCTATTGATAGAAAGAGAACGTCTGCCCTTGGCGTCTTTGATCTAAGGAAGGACCATCACTGCCCAGTGCCCCAGTGACACATAATACAATGGGCCTTGCCAAAAGGAGATAGACAAATCCTTTGCTGGCACTCCAGCCAGCTGGTGACCTCGTCACTTCCATTAAATACCAGCCACTGTGTTCAAATCAGTTGAGATGCAAAGGATTCGGTGAGGATGCTGAAAAGATTCACAAGAATGTTCCCAGAACTAAAGCATTCCAATCCTGTGAGTATTTTAAAGACCTCTAGGGTTTTTCCCCTTCAAGTAGGGAAGGCTGAGAAGTGAGTTGAGAGAGGTGCTCATAATCACAAGGGGACTAGACAAAGTGGATTCACAGAAATTGTTTGCTTGGTGGAGGGATTGAGGGCTAGAGGTCACAGATTTAAGGTGACTGACAAAAGAGCAATTGGTGACATATGGATTTTTTTGTAACACGGTATGTGCATACAATCTGAAATAAACTGCCTGAGATCACGCTTCTGAAAACGGAATTGGATAAGATGAAAATGAAAAGAGAATGCAGGGGTTACAGGGAAAGGGCTGCAGATTGGGACTAACTAAGTTGCTCTTGTAGAGAGCTAGGACAGAGTTGATGGGCTGTATAGGATGTAAGCAATCTATGATTTTTTTGAGACTGCATCATGGCTGCACATTTTGACAAACTGAACAGGAAATGACACGTTCTTTTATTGTATCTATGATGTAAGAAGAAAAATCTCTGAGATTAAGGCAGTGTGTTTGGAACCTTTGCTCCAGAGATGAGCTTCTGACCTCATTTCTTGCCTTTCATCACCTCTATAACACTGCGCAAATTAGGAGAGTGTGTGTTATCCTTCATATCACAGTCTATCTTCTGCGGATTGCTTATGATTGCCATGGTTAAAACCATCAAAAATATCCAAGGATGGCAGATTGCTCACTTTCCTATCTTGTTTCACTGTTACACACATTATGCTTGCCCATATTAAACAGGTGAACGCATTCAATGCTGGGTTGCTGGATGTGCTTAGAGCCTTTCTGAAGTAAATTCACCTTTTTTGTACAGGCCCAATGGACTATCTAAACAATAATTACATTTACATTAATTTTGATATGTTATGTCTTTGGGGATGAGGAACATAGGAGGCTATTCAGTCCCTTGAGCATGGTCCACCATTCAATCAGATTGTGCCTATTGAATTTGCCTGCTTTGGTTCAGTATTGATCCATATGGATTTGCAGTATCCTTTGTGTGAAGAATCGCATCCTAATATCATTGCACACTGACTAGCTCAAATGTTAAGGTTGCATCCTTTTGTTGTGGGCACTTAGATACAGGAAAGTCACTTCTTCCCATTGAATCCTATTTAGACATTTTTTGCAATATTTCATATACTCTGCTTTGGCATGTGGGATGGAAATGGCATAGTAGTATTATCACTAGATAATTAGTCCATAGACCCATGTAATATTCAGGAGGCTTGGGTTCAAATCCTGCCATGCCAGATGGTGGAATTTGAATTCAACAAAAAATCTGGAATTAGGAGTCTAATGATGATCATGAATAGGAAAAACCCATCTGGTTCACTAATATCCTATTCAGGAAAGGAAACTGCTGTCCTTACCTGGTCTGGCCTACATGTGACTCCAGACCCACAGCAATGTTGTTGACTCATAATCTGTGCAATTAAGGATGGGCAATAAATGCTGGCCTCACCAGTGAAGGCCACAGCCTATGAATGAATGAATAATAAAATGGTATTCAGGGTACACAAAAGCATATATATATATATTAGAGAGAGAGAGATGTGTACTCTATAAAATAAGTAGAAAAAAAATCTATGCATTCCCTGAGTAGAGAAGCAGTGAATGGAGCATTATAACCAGCAGTGATCAGGAAGTTGCAAACTTGCTCAAGGGTCTGTGTTGGACTCATTAATCTCAGCCAGTGACATATATTGTACTGCACAAAGGACAATTACAGACAGCAGATTGTCCACCAAGTCAACTCCACTCCTCATGATAACTGGAGCATCATGTGACACATTTGAACCTACCTGCACCCCAGCCTCTGCTCATCTGCTGCTGAAACACTCATTCATCCAATTCCATATCCAGAGATGTCTATTCCAGGTCAGCCTTCCACCTTCAATAACCTTGATCCCAACAAACTCTCTGCTCGTATCTCTGTACACCCATTCGCTTTGGGTGTGCTGATATGTGTTGTCCTCCAGTTAAGCAATATTTTGTGTTATAAATGACCACATTTGCTTTGAGATCCTTCAGCCTGCCAACTCTCTATGGTCTCTCTGCTCTTCCAGTTCCAACCACTTGAGCATTCCGAACTTTGACTGCTCCACAATTCCTTACCAGACCTGGAGCTGCCAAGGCTCCCATAGTGCCACCAGCTGAGCAGGGCGTCTTCCTGAATTCCTGTGCGCTGTGCAACCAGATTTCTTTTCCTCCAAGGAAAACCATTCCATTTCTTTTTTCCCCTTAAGCAAAACAAAACCTCCCACAAAATTAGATCCCCAGTGAAAACATGTGGAAGACATTAGCACATGTCACTGTTTGGCAACAAAATGGAGCATAATTTGCCAATATTTTTAAAATCACAATTTTTAATGCCACAAAATTAAAGGGTTTCAGTAAGGAAGGGAAACAAGTAATTTTGTGGCAAGTAAGGAACTCTCAGTTTTAAAGCGTGATATAGTTTATATTAGATGTGATTCTCTATAATTAGCTTCTGAGGACATATCTGACTAAGTTGGGAAAAGGAACCAAGATAAAAACAAACTCTGTGTGTTGGTTAACTATGTTTAACAGTGGTGAAAGTCAGAGCATAATATCCAAACCGAGATTTAATGAAACAATGCTTACTGTTCATGATCATCCTTCCTCTGTTAAGAGTCAGCTAAAGTTCTTCTCTGTGATGTGCTGCTCCACACTAAAGCAATTTATGTTGTATAGCTCCCAAAGACAGTGCGTGATTAAACAATGGCTTTATTGTGTAATTAAAAAGAAGTTAAAAATCCTTTTGTTTGACAGAACATAAAGCATAGAGGAAAAGGAATAGACTTTCATAAACTCCCAACTCCCAGAATTTTAAAATGCGTAGTGCGATTAATTGAATTTATATATTAAGGGGTAGAGTTTCCGTTTTGGGTGCAATCATCATTCCAAGCACAAAATTATGCCAGTTTTACAAATTGATTTTATGCTTCAGGTCGCTGCTCAAACTCATTTGCATTTTGTCAAACATAAAATCTTTCATTGGCCAGTGCCACCGGCAGAATTTTAGATTAATTGTTTCTCTTGCATTAAAACATATTTGTGGGATACATTTGAAAATGCTAACATGGTCTGGTTCTATTCATACAGCTAAAAACAGATCTTTAAAAACAACATGCATTTCTAATCAGTGGAGTCTGAATTATCTGAGGGTAACCAGATTTTAAAAATACTGTAAAACAATCTACAGAATCATTTGATAGTTATGTTGATGTACAGTAGTCATTTGTGCAGTAAATTATTTTTGAATATCTGAAAGCCTTTAAAAGGTGTCTATTAGTGCCCTTGCTCATATAAAACAACTTAATTGTTTTAACAGCCTGGAAACAGGTGCAATTAGCAGCAAGTCACAATGTAAAAATGTCAATAAAGCATCTGAAACACAATCCAATTGTCTACCTGTTTTGTTTCTCCTTGCTCATATAATGCTGTGTGCTCAGCTCAGACGTTCTTTCCCCTTAATTTCACAACAAGAATGAGAGGAGATTTGCTCCTGAAAGAACGGACTCTTAAGACAGCTGTGTGTCTCAGAAAAACATCAAAATAGTCTGTTTCGAGGTGCTTGCAACCAAAACTCAATGATAGTCTGACCTCAAATTCTGACCGCAACAAGCCAATTGGACCTTTCGGTTTCCTCCTTGGGTTGGTAAAAATTCAAGCTCCAGTTACAAATTATAACAACTGCTCTGATGTGATCTGTTGAAGGAATGGAGGGGTGAACATTGTTTGAATGAAAATACTGATACATGGAGAACAACGATGTATTGACTTTGTGAAATGTGTCTGCCAGTCCTATTTTCCAGCAGCTAGAAGCAATAACAATAAAAAATATAGTTGCCTTACTGTTGAACTAAAATTGACACAAGATGCTATGGAAGAGATCTGTTGCAACATGTACAGAGGAACCTCGATTATCCGAACAAGGTGGGCGGGCACTATTTCATTCGGACAATTGATTATTCGGTTAATTGATCCAATGCCTCTCCTCTGGGGCTCGGAGTTTTCTGAGGCTGCCTTTCTCCTCGCTCTGCCTTCCTTGCTCCCTCTCTCAGTCTCAGGGTTTGTTTCTGAGCAGACACACACTTGTGTGTAAGGGACCTGCAGCATTGCTGAAGCCTCCCCCCTCTGCCCCCAATCAGTTTAATGGGACTGACATAGCGAGCATTTGCTATGTCTGCTCCCTGTTCAGGAGACTGAACAGCAGCACACGACGCACAAGCCCCCGCCGTTCCCCCATCTGCCCCCACTCCTGCTCTCGTCCTTCCCCCCCCCAACCCCACCACCACTTGCCATCCACGCCCCCCAACCCCAACCAACACTGCCATCCGTCCACCCCACCTCCACCCCCATCCGTCCCCTAATCTCATCCAACCCTGCCCACGTCCGCCCCACCCACCATCCACTCCCCCCTCATGTCCATGCCCCCGTACTTCTCCACTCCCCAACCCACCCTCCACCCACCCGTCTGCACCTCTGCCCCCCAACTGACCCAGCTGCACCCAGACACACAAACACACACACACACACATACTCAGAGCTACGCATACAACCTTTTACTGCAACTTTTTGACAGGTTCCACCTTTGAACTGTACAGGGCAATGTTGGAGAAATTATCTGGGGCAGGGGGGTTTAGGGTACACCACTGTGTAGAACTCCAGGGAAAGTGTGGGGAGAGAGATGGCGGATGGTCAGTCAGTTGGAGATGGTGCCTCAGCTCCCATCAATGTCCGGGACTATTCTTGGCAACATTTCCATAAGTCAGGTTCATTTTTAACCATTGTAAACAAAAGACGCAAACAGTGTTGAAACGGCTTTTCCATGTAATGGTTCTATCGGGACCCTGAGATCTTCTTTGGATAATCCCAAATTCAGAAAATTGACATTTGGATAATCAAGGTTCCTATGTATAAACTGTATAAAATTGAGAACTAGGTTATGTCTCATGGCAATGCTGATGACTGATCTGTCAATGCGTTAGCTGTGTAAATGCTTTAGGTGTCTTATGTAAATCTGGGTTTATCTTTGACTTGCCACTCAACTAAATTATTTGGTAAAGACTTGGTAACTGAACATGTGTTGTCAATGCAACTCCTGCCACCCCCAAGTTAACAAAACAGTCTGTTTCAAGAGCTCAATTTTTCAGCAAATTTCATAGTTTAAGAAAAATGAAATAATCACCATTCTATTTGAGAGCGCGAGGGAACTAAATTGGAGTTTTTGCCACCACTATCCATGGCTACAATATACACTCAAAAGCATCTACATGTTCACTGACAACACCATCGTTGTAGGCTGGATCTCAAACAATGATGAGACAGAATAAAGGAACGAGATTGAGTGCTTGGTGGTGTGCTATAAAGGTAACAATCTCTCCCTCAACATCAGCAAAACAAAAGAGCTGGTCAATGACTTCAGGAAGCAAGGTGAAAGGCATACCCTTGTCTATATCAATGGGGCTAAGATAGAGATAGTCCAGAACATCATATTCCTAGGAGTGATGATCACCAACAATCTGTCCTGTTGATGCTACAGTCGAGAAAGCACAACAATGCCCCTACTACCTCAGGAGGCTAATGAAATTTGGCATATCTGTGAAGACTCTAACCAATTTTATAGAAGGACCATTGAAAGGATCCTATCAAGATGAATCATGGCTTGGTCTATTGACTCCATCAACATTTCCTCTGACTCAGGAAGGCAGCCAACATAATTAAAGACCCCTCCCACCCTGTTATAATCGCTTCCGTCAGGCCGAAGATACAAAAGCTTAAATACATTTTAGATTAGATTCCCTGCGGTGTGGAAACAGGCCCTTTGGCCCAACAAGTCCACACTGACCCTCCGAAGAGCCACCCACTCACCCCCCTCTGACTAATGCACCAAACACTAGGTTAGTGTGTAACACTATGGACAATTTAGAATTGCCAATTCACCTAACCTGCACATCTTTGGACTGTGGGAAGAAACTGGAGCAAACTCACGCAGACATGGGGAGAATGTGCAAACTCCACCCAGACAGTTGTCCGAAGCAGGAATTGAATCTGGACCCCTGGTGCTGTGAGGCAGCAGTGCTAACCACTGAGCTACGAAGCCACCTTAATATACTAAGAGATTCAGGAACAGCTTCTTTCCTGCTGTTAATAGATTTCTGAATGGACCTCTCAATTTTTAAATTGCTCTTTGAGCTACTTCTCTGCTGCTATAATATATTCCTTGCTCTGTTTTGTTACCCTAATGCACTTGATATGGTATGGTCTGCCTGTACTGCACACAAAAAAAAACTTGTCACTGTACCTAGGCATATGCGACAATAATAAATCAAATCAAATCAAAGTGCACATTGTTACAGCAACTCAGTCTCCATGTGGAAGACTAGTTGGCTGTTCCGTCAGTGTGGACATTATATTGCAGTAATACAAAGCCCCAGTCCTACCCTATTTAAAGTATTGTGAGCAGAGCTGAGCACCACACCTTTGGAAGAATATCTGGCCCTTGGAGGGAGTTCAATGCAGGTTAACAAGGATGATACCTGGATATCAGGGTTTAGGTTATGAGGAGAGATTAAATAAATTAGGCCTTTATTCTCTAGAAGCTAGAAGGTTAGGGGGGGACTTAATCAAGGTCTTCAGGATATGATGAGGGAAAGACAGGAAGTTACATTATTTCCACTTTTTGAAGGTTCTACAACCAGAGGGCATCGTCGAATTAGGCAAAAGTGAGAACTGCAGATGCTGGAAATCAGAGTTTAGATCAGTGGTGCTGGAAAAGCACAGCAGGTCAGGCAGCATCCGAGGAGCAGGAAAATCGACTCTTCCTGATGAAGGGCTTTTGCCCGAAACGTCGATTTTCCCATAGTCTAATTAGGATCAGGCAATTCAGGAGAGATTTTAGATGTTAGATGTTCAACACACCAAGGGTACTGGAGATTTGGAACTCTCTTCCTCAAATGGTGATCAATGTTAATTGAATTATTACATTTAAATCTGAGATAGACATATTTTTATTAAGCAAAGGTAACATGGGATACAGGCCCAAGACAGGCATTTGAAGTTACACCACAACTCAACCATAACCTTAATGAATGGTGAATGGGCTTGAGGGTCTGAATGGCCGACTCCTGTTCCTTTGTGTCTAAAGTGGTGTCAACAATGTAGGGAATACCATTAACCCAGTTTTTGGTCTGGCTGAAACTTCCTGGTCTTTCAGGGCAGAGTTATCCTTGACCAAGTGTTGGAAACTGGCACATTTCAAAGACCTGGCTAAGGGACATACTAAAGCTAGGGACAGTTATCACAGAGGAACGACAGGGAAAAGCCACTGACTAAGCCATTCAATCACATGGATTAGAGGACGCTTTGGGTTGTAAACTACTAGTGAATGCAAATTGGCGATCTTTGCAATTGGATTGAGACTCCTAAGACTGCAGCATTCTCAATGCAGAATGGTTATAGTCCACTGCATTTTCTCTCATATCCAGTTTGAAATGTTTTAGAGCACTTGTAGATATTTTTGTAAAACAGAAAACATTTGGTTTGATCCCCATTCCATCTGGGGTAGATTTAGGAGCTGCCTCCTCACCTTACCTGTGATGGAGATTGTGGCACTGCGGGTCAGACCTGCCCTCAGGCAAGGAACTGAAGAAGATGATATTTGAGAGTAACAAGAAACAGATTGGGAAAAAAAAGATGCTGCTTTCGCCCAAGTATGAAAGGTAAACACCTACATAAGGCCCAAAAAAAAGAAAGAGAGCGAGTTTAGGCTCTTTGAAAAGGTTGCTAGCAGCTGAAGTATTCTTGGAATGAACTGAAATGAGGAAAGTTGGTGGACCTAGAAATCAAGTGTTTAGTCTTTAACCTGAAGAAACAGGAAGGTTTCACAGCACGAAAAGTGATTTTGTTTTAATCCTTTATACTTGTTCTGCTAATTTTTATTGCAGAGGGGTATGGGTGGGGGGGGGGGGGGCACGGGAGGTTCGCTCAGTTGTCTGGATGGCTGGTTTGCAGTGCACAGTGATGCCAACAGCATGAATTCAGTTTCCACATTGGCTGAGGTGAACACAAAGGTCCCACATCCTTGATCTCTCCCCTCACCTGACACATGGTGACAGTCAGGTTAAACCACCACTAGTTATTTCCCTCTAATGATACACTTTACTGACACAGGACAAATGGCTTGCTGTAGATTTTTAAAAAAAATTCTTTCATGAGATGTGGGTACGACTGGCATTTGTTGGCTCTTCCAAGTTACTTGCCAGGGCTACTTCTGACAGCACAGCAGCTAAAAGATCAACTGTATTGCTGTGAATCCTGGAGCCAGACTGGGCAAGGATGGCAGATTTCTTTCTGTTGGCGACTTTGGAGAACTAGAAATTTGTTTTTGAAAAATTGATGATAGCTGTTACCATTGCTTATACTGTAGATGTGAAAACTGAATTTAAATTTTATGTGCCATGATTTGATCCCATGTCATGAAAGCATTTGACTGGCCCTCTGAATTATTTACCAAGTGGCATTACCACTCCACCCACATAGCAATGCTACCTTATCATGCATCATCAAGTACACTGCTAATTTCTGTAAATATGCAGCTCAGTCTTACCCATCTTGATGCTTATTGACTTTGAGGAAGCACAGTTATCTACAAAAGAACATACCAATCAGTACTTGTGCTGCACTTTCTAAAGTAAAAACATCCCATTCGCAAAGGGCTGAGATTACACAGATTTAAAGTAATTATTAATAGAGGGAGCAAAAGTGAGATGAGGAAAAAACATTTTCATACAATGAGTGGTTAGGACCGAGAGTGCAGTGCCTGAGATTGTGATGGTAGTGCATAGTCAAAGGATGTTTATTTGAAAAGGACCAGTGTGCAGGGTAATCTGGAAGAGTGCAGGAAAATGGCATATGTGATGTGTTCACTTGGAGAGCTGATGCAGAAGTGACCCTCTTTCTGCACAATAACAAGTCTTTGATCATAAAATCCCTACAGTGTGGAAGCAGGCCATTTGGCCCATTGGGTCCACACCGACCGTATGAACAGCATCCCTCCCAGACCCACCCCTTATCCTATTCCGGTAACCCTGCATTTCCCATGGCTAAGCCACCTAGCCTGCACATCCTTAGACACTATGGGCAATTTAGCATGGCCAGTCCACCTAACCTGCACATCTTTGTACTGTCTTGATGTTTGTAAATTTGTAAGCATAACTATATTCGCAGCAAGAAAAGGTGTGCATCACAGAGACGGGCAAGGAAAGCAGGGAGGTTTGACTTTGCTGGGTTGCAATTTGCTTCTTCCACAGATTTAACCCGTGACTAGCTGCCTCAGCTTTAACCTCAGGGCTTTGAAGAAACCTTTCATCACTTCTCCAAGGGGTTATTTGAACCACTTTAATCAGTGAGCCATGCAGGGCACAAAGATGAGATCAATGCTGCTGAGCCCAAGGCTAAAATGCTAAATGTGTACTTGGCATTGAAGAGAACAAGCAGAACACAATGTGTAAAAGTGCTGCAAGACAGTGGTATGTGTGACAGTGGAGGCCCCTACATTTTACCTGCCTGTTACAGTATTTGCGTTGTGATCATGTGCTATTGGCGTAAATAAAACACAATTCCCTGCTGTGATTGTGGAAGATGACTCACAATGAATTGGTGCCTCATTTTAAATCTCTTCAATTTTATGGGACTGACTTCAAAGTAAATTAAAATGGGGAGAGACATGAAAAGGGTTGCATTCTCACTGTTGCCTGCTTCACCTGCCCACAATCAAATTTAACACAACTGCCTTCGAAAATGAACATAACTGGTGCCTGACTGAAGAGAAGTTTTTATTTATAGTGGCAAATCTCTGCGAACGTGAGCTTTTGTGCAATGTAGGAATTGAACGACACTGGCCATCACTGAAGCGGGTGAGTGAGATCTTTATCCCAGACGTCATTTTGTCTCTTACCTCTCTGAAGTCTTTTGTTGGGCTTTCTACTTGCATGCACATTCTCTTGTCAAATTACCACAGCCTCGAGCAGCAGAAAATGTCATAAGTGTTCTTTAAAATCCTGCCATCCTTCAACTCCTCTGTAACCTTCCCTACTCTTCCATAACTTTCTCTCAGCATTGTAGGCTGACAGAGCAAAACCTGGTGGGGTTTGAGTTGCGATAAATTTAACCTTCTTCCTCATGTCTTTCTTGTGTTCATAATACTTTTGAGGCAGCCCCTTACTCTTTAGCCAACTCTATTCAGGCCACCAATCACTGGAGAATGTCCTTCCACACCAACAGGAGTCACTATTGCCTTGAGAATACAGGAAGGAGCTGGCTAGATTTGCTGACTTGTTCCAACAGTTTACCACCGGATTCAGCATCAATATGAATCCAGGCAGGGAACTCACACCATCTCGTTGATGGCCCACAGTTTCCAAGCCACAGTACTTTCCAACGTATCTCCTACTCAGAGAAAATTCTGTGGTGCATGTTAAATCATACATGATACTCCCTCCTGTTAATCAAAAGAAAAGTTCTTCTGCTGGATGTAAACATCATAAATATTGTGCTAATGATAACAATAATTGAAAGTAGACCTGAAGATGAGTCATGCTCAACCAGTGTTGAGAATGCTTGATTGCTGAGCCAGTAGATAAATACACCCCAATCTCACATGAAGAGGGAAGAGATGATTTGTTGTACTTTTGCTCTGCTGTAGCTGTTGATATAGACACTAGAAGAATCACTAAGAGTGGATCTGAGAGACCACTTAGATCTCTCTCAGCCTATATTATCATTCACTCATTCACACATTGCTAAAATTCAGTTTCAATGCACTGAGCAAGGAACAAATATAGCAGAGAGCGGTACAGTGCAAAGTGGAAGCACTTGTGGAAACAGGCAGACAGGCTAATGAATTGGTCTTAAAGGATCAGCTCTGCTTTGTCTCAGTGGTTCACACATTGTACCCTGGTGGACCAGAGCTGTGTGTTAACTGGCAGTGTGTGATACTGGTGATAATGACAGGAATTTCTCAACCTGGCTGATCCTGCCACAGTCAAGAGCTATTGGAAATACAAACTGTGGGCTTGGGATTTGCAATTTGCTCATGTAAATTGAATTCTGATTAAATTTGTAGCAAATAACAAAAAAGGGCAAATGGGTGAATTAAACTGAAATTAAGTTACTCCTCACTGTTTGCAGGATACATTTAATCCGAACACTGGGCCAATTTGTATACTTCAGTTCAATTGTAAAGTGTTACAGAGGCCAGTACTTGACTACGAACCATAAAGTGATGAGTTCACTGCCCAAGGGCTCGTCTTGCTAATGGCTGGTGTGAAAAATCAACAAAAACACCATTCTAGTGTAGTCAAGCTTGAAGTTTGAGCTGGAGTGCATTTGTGAGGCTGGGTTAGAAAAAGCTTTTCTATTTATCTGTCTGCACTATACTCAGCCTGGAAGGGTTGGTGAAATGGGAAGAGTTTTATTCCCAGAACCAAATCCCTTGTACCCATGATCATTTAAAATAGGACTAGTCATTTAGAAAAATCCTTTCAATGACAATTAGGAATCCTTTCCAGGTTGCAACATTTGCCATTTCAAGCTCTCAACTGCTACAGGGCAACAGCGCTGTCTCAGAAAAGCTTTTATTCATGATGTCTTACCAAAATCATGTTACATGAAAAAGTAACAGCAAAAATGAACAGATTGCTTTGCTTGTATTTGGCATTGTTGCAGGCTGGCAGTGGCAAAGACATTATTTGTGTTAGATTTGGCACAAGTGAAAGTGGGAGCATGTGGTGCTGAAATTGGGAGGGTGTATTCCCTCATGTCAACAAGCATCCAAAATAGCAATGATTATTTTTGCAAATCCTTTCCTGGTCAGTCAACGTGCTGTATCAATTATGACAATAAATGTTCACGCCTTTCCTTACTTAATGTTTGACAATGCTGTTGGCCGCAATTCCGAACAGGAAGAAGTCTGTCTCCTTTCGTTTCCACTTTCCCACTGGGTTTGTTTAGGGCGCTGCATATTGGCTCATGCTATCGCCTCGCCTCCCCCCAGTGCAGTAGTTACCACCACAGCAACCTTGGCAGTTGCAAAACACAGCATTTAAAACTCTGGACTTTCAGTTGGTCAAGCCATACGTTTTTTGGAAAAAAAATCAAGAAGAGAACAAAAATATTTTTTTTAAAAAGTAAGTTAATCTAAAATAAATATCAATTAAGTGAGGTTTTTGCTTGCTTTTCCAAAGTTAATTTCTTCTGTGCTTTACCAACATCAGGAGTCTTGTACATTGTTATTTGAGGAACATGAGAAGTTTGAACGTTTTAAATTTACTTTTAAGAAAAAAAGCCTAAACTACACAAAGCAATATTTTCTCTTTAAATTCTAAATAGAGAGAGTAAGTTAAAAAAAAGGAAAATGAAGCCAAATGCATTTCTTGTGCATGAGTCAAACTGGAGTTAGACAGAGGTAATGTTTCAAGTCCAGTGATCCTTCTACAGAACTGGTTCTGAGGAAGGGTCACTGGACCCAAAATGTTAAGTTCAATTTCTCTCCACAGATGCTGCCAGACCTGCTGAGATTTTCCAGCAATATCTGGTTTCCAGCAATCTGCAGTACTTTTGGTTTTTATGGAGTTAGATCGAGTTCAGTTCATGTGAAGCTGGAGCTAGGAGTGAGATGCAAAACTATAACAAACACAGAGATGCTCAACAGACTTGGGACAAATCACCAAAGATGACGCAGTGATAAAATTCAAGCAAAAATGTTGTCTAAAGTAGCAAGAAGGTTGAAGAAATTGAGCATGACTGAATTAGCTGAGAGCTGGGGGAGCCCTGGCCAATCCGAATTCACTTAACAGCCAATGAACACCTTTTTTTCCTTGGTGCACAAAGTATTGTGAAATTTATTTGGAGATTTTGACATTCTTGCATTTGTCCTGATTGAGTCCAAGCCAACACGATTTAACAACATGCTTCTTTTTACAGCAATATTGGAGAATGAAGAAAGAAAGATTTGCATTTATATTATGCATTTCATAATCTTATTAGCATCCCAATGCACTTCATAGTCACTGAAGCATTTTCAAAGTCTTGTCACTGCTGAATTGTGACATCGCAATTTGTACATAAGATCAATGGAAAACTGGGGAGGGAAGGTCTATGGAAATCTAGGGTAGACCAGTGATCAAAAAACAGTGTTGGAAAACATCCATTCAGCATTATAATGTATTTTGCAACAAATATTTCAAAATAATTTACAGGGAAATACAATTACACTACTTGCACTCATTTGTGTACCTCTGCTACAAAGATCACTTCTTGAGGTTAGACAATTGAAAACATTCTCTGCTGAACTGTGCATTGCAACACAGGTTAGAACTGCAGTGAACATTATAGCAGCCTACATGGCCCTGTCTGTGACAGTGAAATTCTGAACCAGTCTCACAAAGATTACCATGAGAAGAGAACTCTGTGCATGCCTAACTGGGCTTACTTGCACATGCACAGATGGTACTCACTGTATGGCATGCCAACTTCTACTTGGTTGTAACATGTTTTTGCCATCATAGCAAGAGCTGGTACATCATACTAGATCAAACATTTGCACTTTAACTCTGGGGTGGACCTGCAGAATGTTGGCAAACTGATCAGCATCAATTTGGAGAGCAATCCTCCTCTTTTTACCTGAGGTTCGCTTCTCTGTACTTTCCAATAGGATTCACAGATCTCTCTGCGAGCTTACCTTTGTAGCCAGGAATCGCTGCAAGTCATTCAGATCAGTTTTTATTTTAACACAGATCAGCAATCAACAAGTTGCTTTCTGATTGTATGGTTTACTGCATTACTGATTAATGCCTTTATCCATTATGAGATAAGGAAGCTAAGTAACTGTTTTAAAGAACAAAGTGGAACTTCTGCACCAATAACTAACTGTTAATTTTCACAAATTGGAGGTGCAAAGCTTCAGCAGTAGCTGCTTGTTTCATCAAAACCTAATCATGGTCAACCAAAACACTTGTAATATGACCACATCTTCTTATTAGAGCCATAAAGATGTACAGCAGGGAAACAGACCCTTCGGTCCAAATCGCCCATGCCGACCAGTTATCCTAAATTAATCTAGTCCCATTTGCCAGCACTTGGCCCATATCCTCCCTGTTCACATATCCATTCAGATGCTTTTTTGATGTTGTCGTCCAACCAGCCTCAGTCATTTCCTCTGGCAGCTCATTCCACACATGCACCACCCTCTGTGTGAAAAGGTTGCCCCTTTAGTCCTTTTAAATCTTTCCTCTCTCACCCTAAACCTACGCCCTCTGGTTATGGACTCCCCTAGGGAAAATACACTGTCTATTTACCCTATCCTTGCCTCTCAAGATTTAATTAACCACAGTAAGGTCACCCCTCAGCCTCCGACGCTCCAGGGAAAATAGCCCCAGCCTACTCAGCCTCTCCCTATAGTTCAAGCCCTCCAACCCTGGCAACATCTTTGTAAATCTTTTCTGAATGTTTTCAAGTTTTACAATATCCTTCCTATAGGAGGGAGACCAGAATTCCACACAATATTCCAATGTCCTGTACAGCTGCAACATGACCTCCCAACACCTATACTCATTGCTCTGACTAATAAAGGAAACCATACTGATTGCCTTCTTCACTATCCGATCCTGTCACCATCTATTTCGCCACATTCCATATCTTCCATGTCCTTCTCCACAGTAAACACTTTTGCAAAATACTCGTTTAGTATCTTCCCCATCTCCTGCGACTCCACACAAAGGCTGCCTTGCTGATCTTTGAGGGGCCCTATTCTCTCCCTAGTTACCATTTTGACCTTAATATATTTATAGAATCCGTTCGGATTCTCCTTAATCCTATTTGCCAAAGCTATTCCCTCTTTACCCTCCTGATTTCCCTCTTAAGTGTACTTCTACTGCATTTATACTCTTCTAAGGATTCACTCGATCTTTGATGTCTGTACCTGACATACGCTTCCTTCTTTTTCTTAACCAAAATCTCAATTTCTCGAGTCATCCAGCTTTACCTAAACCTACTGGCCTTTCCTTTCATGCTGACAGGAATATACAGTCTCTGGACTCTCGTTATCTCATTTCTGAAGGCTTCCCACTTTCCAGCCATCCCTTTAACTGCAAACACCTGCCCCCAATTAACTTTTGGAAGTTCTTGCCAAATACCGTCAAATTTGGCCTTTCTCCAATTTAGAACTTTGACTTTTAGATCTGGTCTATCCTTTTCCATCACTATTTTAAAATGAATAGAATTATGGTCACTGGCCCCAAAGTGTTCCCCCACTGACACCTGTCTCCTGCCCTACTTTATTTCCCAAGAATAGGCCAGGTTTTGCACCTTCTCTAGTAGGAACATCCACATACTGAATCAGAAAATTTTCTTGTACATACTGAACAAATTCCTCTCCATCTAAACCCTTAACACTATGGCAGTCCCAGTCGATGCTTGGAAAGGTAAAACCTCCTACTATAACCACCCTATTATTCTTACAGGTAAATGAGATCTCCTTACAAATTTGATTCTCATTTTCCTGCTAACTATTGGGGGTCTATAATACAGTCCCAATAAGGTGATCATGCCTTTCTTCATTCTCCGTCCACCCAAATAACCTCGCAGGACGTATTCCAAGGAACAGCCTCAATAAGTACAGCTGTAATGCTATCCCTTATCAAAAATGCTGCTCCCCCTAATCTCTTGGCCCCCTTTCTATCCTTCTTAAAGCATTTGTATCTTGGAACATTAAGCTGCCAATACTATCCATCCCTGAGCCACGTCTCTGTAATTGCTATGATATCCCAGTCCCATGTTCTTTACCATGCCCTGAGGTCATCTGTCTTCCCTGTTAGGCTTCTTGCATTGAAATAAATGCAGTTTAATTAATCAGACCGACCTCGTTCTCTGCTTTGTCCCTGCCTGCCCTGACTGTTTGACTTGCGCCTTTTCTCAACTGCACCAGTCTCAGATTGATCTCTTTCCTCACTACCTCCCTCGGTTCCCCCCGCTTCCCACCCACCCCCACCACCACCCCGACCTTAGTAGTCGAAATCCTCCCGAGCAGCTCGAGCAAATCTCCCTGCCAGTATATTAGACCCCTTCCAATTCAGATGTAATCTGTCCTTCTTCTACAGGTTACCTCTACCCGAGAAGGGATTCCAATGATCCAAAACTGTGAACCCTTCTCCCATACACCAGCTCCTCAGCCATGCAGTCATCTGTTTTATCCTCCTAATCCTACCCTCACTAGCTCACAGTTTTGGGATTAATCCAGATATTACTACCGTCGAGGACCTTTTTTTTTAAATTCCTGCCTCACTTCCTATATTTTCCCTTCAGAATCTCATCCTTTTTCTTTCCTATTTTGTTATTTCCAATGTGTACAATGATTTCCTGCTGGTCCCACTCCCCTTTACGAATATTTTGCACTCTCCAAGATATCCTTTATCCTGACACAAGGGACGAAAGACACTGTTCTGGTTTTTCGCTGGTGGCTGTAGAAACGTCTGAATGTGCCTTTGACGAGTCCCCAATCACAATCGAATGCTTGGGAGTTGGCATATCTCTTGTTACAATAGAGCCATTCTTGGTACCAGAAACTTGGCTGTTCGTGCTACATTCTCTTGAGAGTCCATCGTTTTCCATAACAGCAAAATTGGTTAAGATTGGGATAGTCACAGGAGACTTCTGCACTACCTGTCTCCCTCTCCTACCTTTTCTGGAGGTAACAGAGTGGCACGGTGGCTCAGTGGTTAGCGCTGCTGCCTCACAGCACCAGGGCCCCAGGTTCAATTCCAGCCTCAGGCGACTGTCTGTGTGGAGTTTGCACATTCTCCCCCTGTCTGCGTGGATTTCCTTGGGTGTTCCAGTTTCCTCCCACAGTCCAAAGATATGCAGGGCAGGTGAATTGGCCATGCTAAACTGCCCACAGTGTTCGATGCATTAGTTAGAGGAAAATGGGTCTGGGTGGGTTACTGTTTGGAGGGTCGGTGGGGGCTTGTTGAGCCGAAGGGCTTGTTTCCACACGGTAGGGAATCTAATCTAACCCAAATACCTGGCTGTATCTGTGGTTTTTCTCTCTTCCTATCAGTGCCATGCATCACACTCCTAAGATCCTGTAAATTTCTCAGTGCCTCTAACTGCCCTCCAACTAATCTATGCAACCTGTGACACGGGTTAAAAATCGCGAGGTCCCTTCCCAGCATGATTGCAATTAATTGCAGACCATTGCATACACTCGCCCCACCCCCCGAGGAATGGATCCATGGGTCACACTTGCTGTTGTTTAAATGGTAACTCACCATTTTAAATATTGCAGTGGAACCACAACCCACAGACAAACTCATGTTCAGCGCAGCTTCGAGATGGCTGAGGGAGTTCCAGTGTAACCCCGTTCACACAGTAGCCAGCTCAATGTCAAAGAAAGGTCAACCACAATGATGCAGGCAAGTATCTTAATTTTTCAATTTATTTACACTTCCCAGCTTCCTGGTCTTGTTAAAGATAATGTCGGCAGTCAGCTGAATTGGCTTCAAATAAGAGTCAGAGAATGTGTTGTCCATGCATTGAAGTCAGTTTATATGCTGCAATACAAAAGTCCAGGGCATCTCTGTGGGCTTTATGGCTCAACTGGGGAAACAGGCAAGTGAGCAGCCGATCATTCACCAGAGTCTTCAGGGTCAACAGGCTCCTTGCTTGAAGAATGTGCTGCTTTTACGATTGCCTCATATTAGCTCTGTCGTGCAATATTATGTGCCTTCTATCTTGGTGTAGCTCTCTATTGGAACTTCCAGCCTGGCCTCCTGCAGAGAAACGAAAGAAGCTTCATCGTTGGGTGGGTTGGCCTCACTCTACTCCTTGTCATTCTTGGCATCTGGTGGCCATTTGAAGCAGGTGGCCAGTTTGGCCAGTGTCATCTTCTTCAAAGTCTTTACCATCATGAATGTCGGCTGTCCAACAGCTGAGTTGTACTTCTGCTACGTAGGGAGGAGAAAGTGAGGAATGCAGATGCTGAAGAGTCAATGTTGAAAAGGGTGGCACTGGAAAAGCACAACAGGTCAGGCAGCAATTGAGGAGTAGGAGAGTTGATGTTTCGAGCATAAGCCCTTCCTCCGGAATGGCATTCCTCATGAAAGGCTTGTGCCTGAAACGTCGACTCTCCTGCTCTTCAGATGCTACCTGACCTGCTGTGCTTTTCCAGTGCCACCCTTTTCAACTCCTTCTGCTATGTATGGATGGTCTTCAGAACTTGAGTCATCAGTTGGAATAGGTAGTTGATTTCAGGTTCCTATTCGCCTCTTACCCATTTGCTGGAGCCTGGCTGTGCTGTTGGGAGTCAGGGCAGTTTTCTATCATGATGGTCACCTTACTTTTGTTCGACCGGTACATTGCGTTCTTTTCCCTGATCCATGTCTCATGTTTTGTAAGCCTCGTACTGTCTGGGTAGTACTTGGACATTGCAAAGCAACCTGGCTTCTGGGACTTTCCAATCATAAGAACTGGAGCATTTCAGTGCCATCCATGTTGGCACAGACCATAGCAGTGACACATTCTGTTGCTTCGTTAAATACTGAAGAACAATTTATTGCAAGACGTTCAAAATGTCTCTTGTTGCATACTTACTCAGGAAGTGGGTGAAACATGTTTGCAGGCAATGTCTATCATTGCTGTTGGAGATGGCACAGCCTTACTGCCTGATGCATAGAAGATGATGCCATGTCTGATCTTTAAAAATCAAATTCCTTGTGACCCAGCCTGCCTGCTTCCACTTCACTTTCTCTCTGATCGACAGCACTTTGACTTTTCTCACCGGTTTATCCGGATTTGCAGGGTTTCAAGGTCTCTCACAGAGAGATCGCGATGACAAGTGATAGATTGACTATGATTCTGCATTCTGGTGTGGCCAAACTCTCCTCTGGATGGGTGGCTTGGTAATATATCAAGTCTGAACAAGTTCAGCTAATCCAGAGTTGCCAACAAAGGATTGTGGTTTATCGTACAGTAGTGCCTCGACATACGAACGACCCCGTTCACGAACAAATCGGTTTACGAACAGGATTGTACGTAAAGTTTTGCTTTAACGTACGTATGAAATTCAAGGTACGAACAAAGGTATGAATGCAAAAAGCCTGTGTGCGACTACGTGGTTTCATTGTTCTGCTTTGCCACGCGCTTGTTGAATGCAAAAGCTCTTGGGCCCCGTGTGATCTCATTCAGTTCGTCTTTGGCACGTGCGCTGTGAACAGCGATCGTTGCTACATCCAAGCATTCTTACGCTATCCGAACAATGGGAAAAATTGACTCAATTTGCGAACTTTTCGGTTCACGAACCGGGTCCCGGAACGGATTAAGTTCGTAAATCGAGGCGCTACTGTACTGATTTCATAATCTGCTGGTGGGAATGCTGACAACTTCACCAGACTCGGTTTTTTGGCTTCTCCAGATTTGATTAATTGCAATTTCATTGGATTGTAACAGCAGCAGTTTCCTTCCTCCTCACAGGACAGTCAAAACTGTTTGCATCTGGCTAGCCTCAGGTTGAATTGAACACTGAAAAAGCCATTGCACTACACCAGCTAATCCAGCGAAGTCAGTAATTCCATCTAATGGTGGCATCACCATTACTAATATTGGTACTCTCATAATCATGAGGCAATCAGTAGAAATGTAGCAAGATGTATTTCATGATATTTACATCATTTCCCCATGGAACTCAATGCTATGGTGCTTGAGTGAGGAATCATCATTAAACATAAGCTCTAACATCTGGTCATGGTGAAGGCAGACACCAGTCCATAGGGTTGTTGCCAGTTTCCTTTGTTGTCAGCTCGTGATTCCTAAATGTGATAACTGATGTCTGGGAGCTAATGTTACATCTCACTCTTGTTACCTAGTCCTAACTGAGATGTAATAATCTGTCATCCTGTTGATGTACCCGAGCCAATATAATCATCAACATAGAATGCCAACCAATCTAGGAGATCTGAATTTGAGTTTGTTATGTCAGGAAAAACTGCAATATGCATCGTAGACAGCAAAGACATAAATTAACTCAGCTCCTTTCGTTATTGCTGTATGTCAGCCATGTTCCAAAGCCATGTAACAAGATGTCAGAAAACAGGCTTGGTTTTCAGATCCAGCTTGTATTATTCCCTAGCTGGTTCGGTAAGTCAGTGGCTGCTTTCCCTACACTTGTACCAAGCTCTTGATTAACAGAAATATTGTCCCCAACTATGAACCAGAGGTAGGAGAATCGGCTCAGCAGTGGCAGACATCCTTTGTCTCATGACCATGGCTTTCTTGGTGCTTCTTGTGAGGAGGACTGTGTTACTGACATGGAAGGAACAGTCCAGGAATTTCTGTTGGAGGAGATTTTGTTGCAGAATTTCCATTTGGGTGATTAGCACAGCAGAGTTGACGTAAAGGAGTGCACTGATCAAGGCATGATGTGTTTTCATCTTCGCTTTCAGTCTCGATAGATTCCAGAGCCTGACATCTGACCCAGTGTGCAAGTAGACTCCTTCCATATTTACAGTGAAGGCAAAGGTCAGGAGCATGAAGAAAAAGATGCCAAACAGATGCCTCTACAAGTGGTATTAATTTGTCCCTTCTAGCTGAGGCATGTGGACTACTAATCTAATAAATGGAACATGCTAATCGCAGGAGATTATTAAAATAATATTGCACTGTGATATTTCAATGACTTCAAGAGCTTCCATTCCATGCAGTATCTTTTCCCAGCCTGTACCTTATATTCCTGCAACATTCAATTGCATTTTTTGCACATTCTTACTCAGCTTGCTTTTGAAAGAATTATCTGCTTCACCTCAGAGTCTACTCCATATCCCACTAATTTTGGCAGCAACAATAATAAACAGTGATAAATTATAACATCATTCTGGCAGAGCGATGAAGCCAAAATCAAAAAAAATAACATTTGGAACACAGCGATCCACGAAAAGCTGGCGCCTTGCACAGTTGATTCCAAATGATGAGAATGCACATACCCCTTCACAATGGAACAGTCCCTAAGGGATCAGTGATAGAATAATAGGAATATGTTCTTTTCATTCCAAGCTCTGGTACAGTGTTTTCTGGAAACATTGCCACCATCCTCCAAAGGGTTGGCTGTGAATTAATTACAATTTTAATTGTTTCTCTTGATTGACTTGTTATTTTTAACAAAACTATGAGGAAAACTGCTTGATGTCTCTAACTCACATTTAAAGCTGACAAGAAGGTCAGGGTAGAGTAAAATAAATCAAGCCTTTGTAAGAATGAACAAATCTTTGTTGACAAACTGTGAATTGCCAGACAGTGTGCTACTAGCTGTTTACGAATAGCAGGAGGGATGTGCCTTAAAGCTGCATCAGTCCTTGGCACAGTAGCTTTTCTTGCCCCCTGCGTTGTGTAAAAGAGTTAAAAGAATATACAGGGTTCAGAGTACAAGGGCTACTGAGAAAATGAGATAGCTATTCAGTTCTCCCTTAATAAGTGAAGCCACACCATTTTTCTAGTAGATCCAATGGAACAAATAATTACGGTCACCTTGATTTTGATTGTTATCTCTTCAACTTCAGAAGAGCCTGAAATTATTTTTTCTAGGTCAACTAAAGATAATTGATCTTTTACAACGAAATAGTAGTTGACTCTGGTGGGAGGCAATCAAGGTGATCGTCAATCTCAATGACATTCAAAAAGCGAGAGGGGAACCAAGGGAGGTATGCCAACTCGAAAAATGTACGTGGAATCTGCTCTGCCTGCAGGTCAATGACAAGGAGGATCTCTGAGAGACAACAGCCAGTAAGCTTTGCTCTTTGTCTCAGCAGCCTCCGAGAATCTTTCAGCCAAAAGACCACGATGGGGAGCAGGATGGGACACTAACTCTGGATGAGCTCACGAAGGGCATCAAATACCTTGAGAAGGGTAAAATCCCTGACAATGCTGGCTTACAGGCCAGGGCCACCTTGTCTCTGTGATTCCTGTGATCAGTATGACTTTGCCAGAGGTGTGCGAGTGCCTGCTTCTGGCCAGCAGCATATCCCAATCCATGAGGAAAGGCATCATCATCATCATCCTCATGTACAAGGTCAAAGGGGAGAGGGATGAAATTAGATATTGGCAGCTTAACTCACTGCTGTATCTGGACAACAAAAATTCTGTTCAAGGTCACTGCTAATTGACTCGAGACTGCTCTAGAGTTGGTGATACATCCTGATCAAACCGACACTATGTTTGTCTCTGAGAACCTTGAGCTGCCTCAAAGATATGTGCAGGACAAGGTGATGAGCAGCTGTCTTATCATCCTGGACCAAGAGAAGGCCTCTGACAGAATACCATCCATTGACATGATCAATATGCTCTCCAAATTCAGGTTTGGGGAATAAATCTGCCACTGTGTCCAAGGACTGTCCACAAACCTCATACTGCAGTTTTAATCAACGGGTGGCATCAAGAACAGAAACATGCTATTTAGACTGCCCTGAACCTGCTGGTCTTCATGTAGGAGCTGTCCTTGGGTAAATAGCATAGCCTATTCTAAGGTCCAGGACTATGTGCTGAGAGACACAGAGATACAGTGGGGAACTGTTGCTCTCTGAGGTCTTCCTGCCTTAATACATGAAGGTGCTGGAAATTGTAGATTCCTTCTGTCTGTATGCCTTAGCAGGACATTACATGGTGGACATCAAGAGAACTGAAATTGCACTGAGGCAAGTCAGTGTGGGATAGGCTTTATGGACAGAAATTTTACATTTTATTGCACTTTCCTTAAAAGTCCATTTGAAATAGTTTGCCCTTGGACTGTACACAAGAACTAGAGGCAGGAATAGGCCATTTGCCGCTCTGCCCACCAACCCCCATAACCCCCCACCAAGCTCCACTGTTTAATAAGATCATGCTGATCTGATTGTGGAATCAACTTCAATTTACTGTCTTTCCCCAGAGTCTCTTGTTGATCAAAAATCTGCTTCAGCCTTGAATTAATTCCATGGCCCATAATCTGGTTTGGGGAAAAGAATGCCACAAAGCTAGAACTCTCTTGAATGGAGAAGTTCACCATATTAATATCAAGTGGGGGAACCTCACATTTTCAAAGCGTGCCACTTTTATTTTTTTGACTATCCGTTCTTTCCGAGGTTACAGGTACCATCAGCAATGCCAGCATTTGTTGTCCATCCCTACAAGCCCTTTAAGGAAAGTGAACAGGCAGCTACACTATTGTGGGTCGAGAGTCAACTGGGCCACAGCAGGAAATGATGGCAGATCTCCAGAATAATATTAATGGACCAGAAGAGTTTTTACAGCAATGGATGATGGTTTCATGGTCACTCTTTCTTATCTAAGGAAAGACATTCTGGCATTGGAGGCAGCCCAGAAGAGGTTCACCAGGCTGATCCATATAATGCTTGGATTCCCTGACGAACTAAAAATCTCTTCCTGATGAAGAGCTTATGCTTGAAATGTTGACTCTTCTGCTCCTCGGATGTTGCCTGACCGGCTGTGCTTTTCCAGTGCCACACTTTTTGATATTAGTTTAAAATCTGTCCATCTTAGACTTGAATATACTTAATGACCCAGTGTCGAAAGCCGTCTGTGGCAAATAATTCGACAGGTTCAAAATCCTCTGAGATTGAAAAAACATTCTTCTCATCTCTCTTTCTCAATGTGCAAACCCTTATTCTGAGATTATGCCTTCTGGTCAGCATGGTAGCTCAGTGGTTAGCACTATTGCCTCACAGCACAAGGACGTGTGTCCGATTCCACTCTCGGGCGACTGTCTTTGTGGAGTTAGCACATTCTTCCCGTGTTTGTGTGGGTTTTTACCGGATACTCTGGTTTCCTTTCACAGTCCAATGATGTGCAGGTTTGGTGGATTGGCCATACTAATTTGCCCACAATGTCTTGGGATATTCAGGCAAGGTGGACACAGATGGGTTAGGGAGGTGGGTGTGAGTGGGATGCTCTTTGGAGGGTCAGTGTGGACTCAATGGGCCAATTGGACTCCTTCTACATTGCAGGGATCTTTTGGTTGTAGGAGGAATTAACATTTCAGCCTTTGTTCTGTAAAGTTCCCTAAGAATCTTGCATAGTTCAATAAAGTCACTGCTCATTTTTCTAAACTCAGTAATTCACATGAACTAACATCAATATCTTTAATTTTAGGTAATTTTTAACTTGCCCCACTTTTCTTTTACTGACGTTATTCATGTATGTGTATATGGTGATGTGTGTGCGTGTTTGTTTGTAGGTTATTAAATTTATGAATAAACCTTACATTGGTTCAACCCTTATGAAATCACAAATAAGGTTTGGAAAAAATCACACAGCTGCCCATCTTTAAAAGAGAAAAGGAAAATATGATAATAAAAACTTCCTCAGTTACTGCTGCAAGAGTAGAACAGTAAAAAAATGACTTAATTCACCTCCTTCTCTTGTCAGTGACTAATTAGAACTGGCCTCAGGAGTCAAAGTCGATCTTGGCAAAAACAAGGTCAGGTTCTTTGGGAACTGGACCAATCAATTCTTTGTCCCTTTCTCCTTCAGATCGGACAACCTAAAGGTATTGGGATTTAGTTCAGAGGAACTAAAGCGTGTACTAAAAACTGGAAGCAGTCAGTAGTCATGGTAATATGTGAACTGAGTGTGTGGGAGCACTGTCATAGGAACCTGATGATCAGGTAATGGCACCCTGGGGGTTGCAGCTCTGGCCCATTTCTCTCTCCTGTGTCATGGCGATGACTCAGACCCCCTTCCACTTTGAAGACTGAGAATCAAGTGGGTGGAACAAGCTCCAGGTGAGAGGGAGAAGGACACACATGATATAGCTGTTATCCTGATGGCCACTTTGTTAACAAGAATGATCCCAGGGAGGGAGGATTTGTCATATGAGGAGTGGCTGACGACTCTGGGTCTGTACTCGATGAGGGGGATCTCACTGAAACTTACAGAATACTGAGAGGCCTGGACAGAGTGGACGTGGAAAAGATGTTTGCACTAGCAGGAGAGACTAGGATCTGAGGACACAGACTCAGAGTGAAGGAACAGCCCTTTTGAACTGAGATGAGGAGGAAGTTTTTCAGCCAGAGGCTGCTAAATCCATAGAACCTATTGCCACAGAGGGCTGTGGAGGCCAAAGTCACCGAGCATATTTAAAACTGAGATAGCTAGGTTCTTGATTGGTGAAGGGATTAAAGGTTATGGGGAGAATGCAGTTGAGAAACATATCAGCCATGATCAAATGATGGAGCAGATTTGATGGGCTGAAGGGCCTAATTTTGCTCCTATATCTTCCGGTCTTATAGTCTTTTGACTGTAGCTGCAGCAGGTATTGTGCGGACTCTTGGTGTGAGATTCTCTCTGTGCTCAACATTACAAAGGATGGGTCTGCCACTCTGTAAAGGAATGCTCTAGCCAGCTGGACCATGCTATCTCAACCATCCCTCATGGAGGTCTTGATGCAGAGCACCCTGGACCAAAAACCTGTCAGCATAACATCTGCATGGCCCTGTAGGAAAAGATAGATCCTGCCAGGTGGTTTCCTGAAGATTGCCAAAGCCATTTGACAAAATGTCTCATCTCCAGAACTTTCATACAAGCACCAAGGCATACACATAGGATGGCAAGAAAGGTCCTGCACATCCAATGTCTCAGAGGCTCTGCCTTTGAGACAGTTACATTGTGGAAGACATGATTGCCCATCTCTGTTTACAAAAAAGGTGATGTGAGGGGTGGATGGCTGGTTTCCAGAGGCAAGGAGGAATGATTGAAGGAGGTGAATGACCTTGGGAATGGACAGAATGATTGTCAAGGTTGGTGAATGGACCCAATCAACCAGCAAGGTCCCACCTTTATTCCAATTGCTAAAGTTCAGACATTGCAAGGGTTTTCAACTCTTGGCTAAAATACCCAGTGGCAGAATTAATTACCCATTTCAAGGTTTCAATAGTCCCAAAGAAGGGTAGGCAAGTAGGCACAATGCCTTTTGGACTTTACAGGAACCAGTACTCCCCTCAAACTCACTGACATGGGAAACTAAAATTCTGTCAATAAATGTTTCAAAGTGCAATAAAAGTTTTGGGCCTGTTGAAATGATACTCTCCTGCAATGTCTCCATTCCCAGTTTGGTGATCCTCTGTCAAGACTGAGTTACTGAGAAATTGTCTCGGCTCTACACTGTCAGCTCTACACTGTCAAAAGCAATCTTACCATTTTCTAATGTTTTTATTTCTGTTACTATGACTTCCAGCCACTTGAAAACAACTCAGCACACTGCAATCAAAACATTAACTTTTTTTTCTCTCCTCAGATGCTGCCAGACCTGCTGAGCTTCTCCAGCATCCACAATTCTTGGTTTTATTCTCAATGTGAGACATTTTGACACCCCAGCCCCAACAAGGCAATGGCTCATAAAAATTGGGGGAGGGACAATTACACAGACAGGAATAAAATTAGCTCAACTGAATGGAGTGCAGGGAAAATTAAAAGAAAAATCCTGGCAGAAAGGGTCACATTACAAATTAGACAATAAGTCTTTGTACTAATGGGCTGCTTACTATATTCTTACATTATTGATGACAAGCTCCTTTGCAGACTTGCTTATGTTACTAATAATGACAAAAATTACCAAAAGAGAAAGGAAAACATTATTCAAAACGTGAACCATCAAATTAAGTCAAGTGGCACCAGCTATCATATCATTATTTCTGCAAGGAATCATGAAAAAAGGAGACTTTGAAGCAATAATACCTTTAAGCTGAGAGGGGAAAGATTTAAAAAGAACCTGAGGGGTAACTTTTTAATGCAGAGGGTGTTGCGTATATAGAACAAACTTCCTGTTAGAGGAAGTGGTGAAGATGGGCACAAATACAACATTTTAAAAGCATCTGGATGGGTATATGAAGATGAAGGGCTTCGAGAGATACAGGCCAAATGCTGGCAAATGGAACCAGGGCAGATTCAGTTCGGACCGAAGAGTCTGTTTCTGTGCTGCATGACTCTATACAGCATTACCAACAATGTTCCCTGGGAGCTGTGCAGTCGCTCCGAGATTCCATGCCTGCCTTCCACTGTCAGGCAGAATTGCCACATAGGGACCTCAGAGGTCCATGCAGAAGGAAACAAGAGAAGGAACGTGGGTTACCGACCCTTCAGGAATGAGCCTGGAGTCTCAAGGGATTGAAGATTAATCTCCTTGGCTATGCTTCGAGAAACATCCATTGAAAACATTTAACAGGGAACTGGTGAACTGCAATCTGGAGGACTGAAATATTAACAGATAAGAAGTTTTCATTTGGCACTGAAACTAAAGACAATTTTTTTCCATGTCATTTCATGGAATTGGGAGGGAGTGATATTTTAATTGCAAGGCCAGCACTTGCTGTCCATCCTGAATTGCTCTGGAATTGAATGGCTTGCTCGGAGGACAGTTCAAAGTGTCCCACATTACTGTGGGTCTGGAGTCACATGTAGAACAGATCAGGTAAGGCTGCCAGATTTCCTCCCTTAAAGGACACAGGTGAACCCAGAGAGGCTTTCACAAAAACCAATTATGATTTCATGGTTACCCTATTTGTCAGGGCTGTTGTTGATTCTGGCCGGCAATGGAAGGGTGGCAAACTGATCACTTTGCCGAGATTTGGTCACACGAAGACAACTTCAAAACAGCACAGGGTGTTAGGAGTGTGTCAGCTGTTACCTCAGTCTACAGTGTTACCAGAATTCACGTCTGTAACATCTGCTATTTTTGCCAGAACCCAAGATCAATTGCTATACTGTATGCTGAGAGATTAATAGTTGCAGCCCTTAAACACATGGTTAAGGCAGACACATCAGCTGGCCTGTACCAGTGCAGCAAATAACCAATGAAAGAACTTGTATGGAAGTAGGGAGCCTCTTTTGAATTAACTACAGCCCATCTCTTTGTTCAACTGAATTTAAAAGTTCCCATGGTGCTATTTGAGAGAACCAAAGGCATTCTGACCAATATCATTCACTCAACTAATGCCAACAATCAATAGTGAAGGTTCAATATATCACATGCAAAACTGATGGACTAAGACTTCTACACAGAGACACATAACTGCAAAGACATCCCCTTTAACATAGGACTTATTAAAAAGAAATAAAATTAGGGTCAGAAACATAGGACCTGGAGGAGAAATTTCTGTGCTTAAAGGGTTGTGACTTCCTTCATTTCTCAACTGGAGAGATCAGTGGATGCTCGGTCATTGTGTACATTAAAGTCGGAGATTGACAGATATTTGGACACTAAAGTACATCATATGGTCTTGGGTAGTATGCAGCAAAGTATAACTGAGGTAGGATATCAGCTAGACTCTTACTGATTCCCGATGCTGGTTCATGAGGCCTACCCCTGCTCCTATTTCTTATATTACTCAGTAAGTGCTTATACAGAAAGCAGGAAGCATTTGAGAGTTATCAAGTTGTGAAGCCTTATTAACCAACTGTTCAGTAAGATGAGTTTTCTACTATTTTCTCTGTGAAGTAAAGTTCTCATCACCAATTCTTCCACAGTGCAAGAGACAAATCTGGGAATAATAAATCAACAAACAGCAATCTTTGCTCCACAATTGAGGAATTAAAATGAAATCACATTCTTTCAGGTCACATTGTAAACTCACTTATGCTCGATGATCTCTCGTGAATAAATGGTTGAAAGTGTACAAAGTATGAATTTCCTATTCAAAGTCCCCCTATACTTCCCCGCACTGCCACCATACTACACATACAGATCCTACAGACAGGCCTGTGCTACTAATGCATAACAAAGGGCTGGACGATGGTGAAAGAGGAACTTGAATATGGTGAGGGGAGTGGGTGGCTTGTCTCTAGCAGTCCAATTTTGGTGAAAACAATATTAATGTGAATATTGTTTTGTGGCAGGGTCATGCACACTCCAACTGAATCAGGCCTTTAACACAGATCATCAGTGGGCAGGATGCAGTACAGCCACACCTACCTCACTCAGGAGGAGAGCTGTGGAGGGATGTTTTGCTCAGCAGCTCTGTGGTCTCAGCAATGGCCACCAGGACCAGCGATCATCACTGGAAACACAAGCAGGCCTAGGAGGCTGGGTGCCAAAGCCAAAGTGGAGATAAATACAGGGGATGTCATGAAGGGACAAAATGGGGAAGTGGATATGACGAGAGGTGCTGGGGACCTTGAGGGAGAGATCTATTGGATGATACCTGAAGTGGGAGATAGTTCTTGGTTTGGGGAAAGGGAAGGTGGGTGTGGTGAATGGGAATTGGGAGAGGGGTATAGGACCCATCCAAATTCCTCAGATCTGACCAGGCTTACTTCCCAGCTGACCCTCCCCACTCCCAAGCCTGTTCCTGACCTGGAGTTAAAGAGTCACAGAGATGTACAACAGGGAAACAGACCCTTCGGTCCAACCTGTCCATGCCGGCCAGATATCCTAGCAAAATCTAGTTCCATTTGCCAGCACTTGGCCCATATCCCTCTGAACCCTTGCTTTTCATATACCCATTCAGATGCCTTTTAAATGTTGCAATTGTACCAGCCTCCACCACATCCTCTGGCAGCTCATTCCATTCACCACCCTCTGCGTGAAAAAGTAGCCCCTTAGATCCCTTTTATATCTTCCCCCCTCACTCTAAACTATGCCCTCTAGTTCTGGACTCTCCCACCCCAGGAAAAAGACTTCACCTTTTATCCTATCCATGCCCCTCATGATTTTATAAACCTCTATGAGGTCACCACTGAGCCTTCGATGCCCTAGGGAAAACAGCCTATTCATCCCCTCCCTATAGCTCAAATCCTCCAACCCTGGCAACAAAATCTTTGCAAATCTTTTCAAAACCCTTTCAAACTTCCCACCATCCTTCCGATAGGAGGGAGACCAGAATTGCACACAATAGTCCAAAAGTGGCCTAACCAATGTCCAGTACAGCCACAACATGACCTCGCAACTCCTGTACTCAATGCTCTGACCAACAAAGGAAAGCATACCATCTTCACAATCCTGTCTACTTGCAAATGTACTTTAAAGGAACTATGAACCAGCGCTCCAAGGTCTCTTTGTTAAGCAACATTCCCTAGGACCTTACCAAAACCCCCAAATCCTTCATACCTCGAGCCTCAATATTTTGGCCTGGCACTGAGGCAGCCATAAGATAGTCTGCCGCCCTGGTGACCTCTGCTGAAAGGTGCATGCATGTGGACATCAAGTTCACTCGTTACCATCACATTCTGTTTGTTGGAACTTACTGTGCATTATTTACCTACCGAGCGTCCTGCATGACAATAAGTGCAACATTAATCAATGCTACTTAAAGGCATTCTTTGTAAATGAACATTAGTCTTAACATATGTCAGGGATAACTCTTACCCAACTTGCGAACATAGATTTAAGGACGGGACAGGAGTTCAGAGGGGATTTAAGGAAGAATTTCTTTACCCACAGGGTGGTGGGGTATGTGAAACTCACTGCTCAAAGGGTGGTAGAGGCAGGAGCCATTGCAACATTTAAGAAACATTCAGATGATCACTTTGAGCACACCGTTCTATAATGTGACAAAGCTGTAAAATGGGTCTGCAGTAGATAATTACTTGATGACCATCATGGACATCTATGACTCTATAGTGGATTCAACTTGTTTAGCTGTGTAAGCATTCCGCAGTCAAGTGGTCCCATGAGATGGTTCCGCAGAAGAGTTTGTGGTCTGCTGCGAGCATGAGTCATTGCCCTCAAGAGACAAGTGGATAGAAATAAAAGTGAAAGTGAATTTATGTAGTATTGAAGCCTTAAGGATTGCCAAGAAACATCATTTCCTTTAAGAAGGATATTAAGCATTACGTATTACATAGCCTGTGCACTGTCTTACTCCCCCTCAAGGGATGAATATATGTAGCTCACTTGGCTTTGAATCTCTTCAGTTTGTGAGTGAGATTGTTTTATCAATTGTATCGATAAATCTGCATTGCCCGTTAACCAAAGCAGTGAAAAACTGAGTATGGCCAATGCTTAAGTTGCTGAAGCTTCTATCCCTGTCTTTTCTTGATGATAGGGGTTGGGGAATAGAGGTTTTTGGGGTGGGACAAAGCAGGGGCCATTTTTTCACAGAGATGCAGCTTTCAAATATTCTGCATGATATATGACAGCCAGAGTCGTTCCTGGAAGAAGAGCAAAGAAATCTGTGCAACAAAGCAAAGCATGAACCGAGACAGGCCAAACCAATGATCGCTGACATTTTGCTTCAAACTCCTAAATGACAATCAACAACAAATTGCATTAATATAGCATCTGCAACATTTAAAGACACTCATAGGTGCTGGAAGTGTTGTGAACGAGACTTTGTGAGGACCTGTGTAAACAACACTCCACATATAACTCTGTAAATGCAGCTGAATTGAAGAGTCATGCTTGCCAACTGAAGATTCTTGGCAGTGACATGTAATTACTGTAAATCATTTTTATCAGGAGGTCCGGGGGAGATAGTGGCTGATACATTATGTTGATTAATGTCACTTGCCAGCTAGGAGTGGTATTTAAGCTCACTGCATCATTAAGGGAAAACATGCTGTAACATATGGAAAGGATTGACATAGCAATTTGATGATCCTACTCTCCAAGACATGCTGGTCATTAGGCAACAACGACACTTCAGCTTCTGAACAAGCAGGACAAAACTGTGTAAAAGTATAAATCCTAAAACAATAACAACCAATATATCATGTTTAAAGTGGCATACTGCTTTTAAAATGTTCACATATGAAGCACTTTTTGGTCTGTTCGTAAGAACTATCGCTGTTGTTGACTATTCCACTCTGCAATTCGATACGGTGTTCGTGGTAAGCATTAAGACAATCGAGTAATGTCAAAAACATGAATGGCAAAGCTTAAGTGGGCTATCATAGTGTCTATTTCCGTCTTTAACTCTGTTTTGGGGGGGATGGTCTACAATTCAGTTTCAAAGTAGCCCAGTAATATGTGGTGGTGTGATCCAATTTACCTCGAGGTTCCTACACCAAAAATCCAATACACTTCAGATGTTGGGTCAGAAAGTCAGTCAGTCAGTCATTCTCTTTGTCTTACACTGTGATATTACTTTCATCTTCAAACAGTATTGAAAATCTATCACATTAAACAAACAGACCACACAACCACATCAGCACAAACCATTTTAAGGTAAAACTAATGTTGCTCATGGCATAGTTGGAGGAAATGCCACATGCTGCTGTGTGTGTTCTGTTAGTTGGATATTCAAGAGCAGCTGGTTGAAAAACCTGGTGTTCACATGAGGATACGTGTGTATATATGCATATATGTGTGTAGGTGTGTGTGTGTACATCTTATGCATGTGCGTGTGGTCTCCCCATGTTGAAATCATATCTTTGTGTTTAAATAAAACAGCCTGAAGCCCTTCAGAGGAATGCCATTAAGCAAAATCGGACACAGAAGCATACCAGGAGAAATAGGGCAGCTGCCCAAAATGCTTGGCTCCGAGGTGCGTCTTAAAGGGGTGAAAAGCCAGAAAGGTGGAGACGTGAGTGGAAGATTTTCCAGAGTTTAGAGCTTTACACCTCAAATCGCACCAGCTATGCTGAAGCAATTAAAACCAGAGATGCTCAAGATGTCAGAATGAGAGAATGACGAATAGCGAAGTGGATGGTGGGGCTGGGGAATTTACAAAAATGGCAATGATGACAACAGCAGCATTGTGCGTTGAATGCAGTGCCTTTCACATGACATTTCCAAAAGCACTTCAACAGAGCATTATCACACTTCACTTGACACTTTGCAACATGAGCCAATAGTCAGACAGATGACAAAATGGTGGGACAAACTGGCAGTATTAACTGTGCAGGGGCTACATAAAGAGTAAGCAATCGAACAGAAGTCAAAAGGTGATAAAACAATATGAGAATAACAATACTCAAGCACAGGTTCGGGCAATGGTTAGCACTGCTGTCTCGCTGCACCATAGATCCAGGGTTGATTCTACTCTTGGGTGACTATCTGTGTGGAGTTTGCACCTTCTCCTCCTGTCTATGTGGGTTTTCTTTCGGTGCTCTGGTTTCCTCTCACAGTCCAAAGATGTGAAGGCTGGGCGGAATGACCATGGGAAATGCAGGGTTACAGGGATTGGGTGGGATGCTCTTCAGAGGGTTGGTATGGACTCGATGGGCCAAATTGCCTTCTTCCACACTGTTGGGAATTCAATGATTCATTGAGGTCAGAACCTTGAGAGAGACCAGGAGAACGTTTGGAAAAGTGACAAAGAAGATAAAGTTGGTGGCTCATATTTCTGTGATGGAACTGATTAATAGAAACCAATGGGTGAAATACACGAGTAGCTTGGCAATTTTAGGAGACATTAATCATCACCATTTGAAGGGTCATCTGAGCACGCTCACAGCAGTGACGTTTTAAAAACTACAACTCACTCAACAGAATGTTGGCTTGTAAATAATCAGCTGTTTGTCAGTAAGGCAAATAGTGATGCCTCAGTTTTATGACATGCAACTACTCTTTTATATTAACAGGGGCCCAATGTTCAGGACAGGAGAACTATCATTTAAACAATAATACAGGAGTGCATATTAGTGCAAAGTCTTTTGGTAAGATATCAAAGAGTGCATAGATCAGCATTCTGGCAGTTTTGGAACTGGAATCCAGCACTCACAATGCTTTGAAAGGCAAATGTAGTCTGTGACACAGAGATCTACAGCATAGAAAAAGTCCTTTTGGCCCACTCAACCTGCAACAATTAAAGACAACCACCTAATTATTCTAATCCCATTTTCCAGCAATTGGCCCATAGTTTTGAATGTATTTGTGGTACAAGTGTACACCTTATGTCTTAAATATTACAGGGGTTCCTGCCTCCACCACCCTTTCAGGCAGTGAATTCCAGAATCCCACCACCCTTTGGGTGAAAAGATTTTCCCTCACATCTCCTCTCAGCCTCTTGCTCCTACCCTAAAGCTATACCCCTTGGTCACTGATCTCCCCACCAAGGGGAAACTTCCTTCCCTGATAATCTTATATATCTCAATCATGTTCCCCCCTCAGTCTCCTCAGCTCCAAGGAAAATAACCCCAATTTGTCCAAACTCTCTTCATCAGTAAAAGCCTCCAGCCCAGGCAATATCCTGGTAAATCTCCTCTGCACCCTCTAACTGTAATCGTAGCCCTGCAATTATGCTCCAAATAATATAAGCTTTCAGTCAATATCTTACATTTTGTAAAACTTCTCAAAAGGCTGCAAAAGGTGGCTGTCCAAGGCTCGTGTGACTACTTTTATGGATTGATAGCATCCCCTCTCTCAAGAGGGAAACAAATTGACGTGACAGACTGATGGTGAATAAATGCTTTACCTTAAACAATTTCAAAACTGCAAACCAATAGACATATCATAGCACAAGAGCTTGAATACTGTTGGAAAAAATACATTCTGTTTGTTTTTTTTTTATCTTGCACTCATCAGGACATTTCGCAAGAATACAAATCTAGTGGAAAATTACTGAACATTTATCCTGCAGGAGGGGAGAATGCTGACTGGTTGCTATGTGAACTCTGATGGTAGACACTTTACCATTGAGAATGCACATGTTAATTGTGATTGAGAACGAACAGCTCGGCTCTGTTTAAATTTTAAATGGTATTGCCCGAGGAAATGAACAAGTGAATGGTCTGTCATCTGTTTTGCTGAGTTGAAGGTGCAGTGGTGTACAGGCTCTTTCAGTTTTCGAAGGACACGGCCCTGTGGATGTAAAAAATATAGCCTCCATCATATGTAAGTGGTAAATTGGCTGTCTCAGTCCCCTAAGGTGGCAAGCAACATCATGAAATGACTGGAATCAACAGACACCTCACCTGCTGTTTGAAAAAAAGACTGCTTATATAAATCACAGGCATGCTTTTTTTCTCTTTTTTTTGTGATGATACTTTGGCTTTAAGTGGTATATTTAGTCATTCCTTTCAATGAAGAGAGATTGAGAAAGTGGTGGCAAGCCATCTGTTTTAAACCAGTAATGTAAACAGCTTCTGAAGCCTTGGGGTATTTCTTTAAGTTGGAACAATAGAAGCAGTATGAGTGGGCAGCGTCAGGCTTCCACACAACCAGGGTTTTAGCTTTCAGCAGTTGCTGGGGTTTTTGAAGCTGGTGTGGAAGCTGCTGTATCTCTCCGTTATAGCTAAAAGCTTTGATTCTCTTTCTGCTGCAAGAATAGCATGTGAAACAATCTATTTTACCGAACTTCCCTTTGCCAAGGGTGTGTTTATGGGATGTTACTATATTGGAACCATTGCTGTTCAGCAGTTAAGTAATCTATGATGCTGTAAGTTTTCTGATAGAGTTAAAGTTACACCAGTTCTTCTTTATTTAATTTGTATTTTAACTGGGGTAAGAATAAAGTGTGTTTTGCTTAAAAAAGACCAGTGTGACCAATCCGATTAGATCTGGAACAGAGCATTTTATACTTGCCCTGAAATAAGATAAAAGTTCCGGTCTAGGCTTGATATAGTTCCAAGGGTTTTAATCTGGTCTATAACATTTTTAAAACCAGCAGAAAGCATTTGAAAAGAATTTGAGCAACTGAATTGGCCACAAGCCATCGAAGCAGCCAAGATAGTAAAATACAATACCTTAAAATGAAGAGAAGAATTCTCACTCTGCACTAACGCATTAGTGCAACCCCTCACTCTTCAATCTAATCCAATTTCACATTCACCTGAGAATCGACATTCTGGAACCTCAATTACGAGAAGCTTTTACTGAGACACCTTCGCTTGAGCAGATTTTTACTTCAATTGTAAAGCACCACATTCATTCAAGAAACTGCAGGCCTGCCATGAAAATGATAACTATAAGTTGCAAAAATATCACTTTTTTTTAATCTGTATTTAATCTTTGCATGTTAGGGAGGTGAGTAAATGAGACATCACAGTTTAAAATCTGGGTGTGTGTGATAAGAAATAACCTTTTTATTTTAAAAGTCACAAAAAGCTTGGTGGTGGGTCATTATGCACTTTCAACTTTCCAGGCTACGTCATTGCAACCATGTCACTGTCTTGATTACTCCTTTCTTTCCTCATTCTTCTATCTTGTCTTTTCGGCTGGATGTGAAGGCAGCTGGAACCCGCCTTGCAGATGCTGAATTAGTCTTACACAGTTATCTACCATAAGAAGATATTCTCAAGGACAAAAGCCCAACCTTGTAAATGCATGAAGGGCTTTTGCCGGAAACGTCGATTTTCCTGCTCCTTGGACGCTGCCTGAACTGCTGTGCTTTTCCAGCACCACTCTAATCTAGACTCTGGTTTCCAGCATCTGCAGTCATTGTTTTTACCTTGCAAACACATTGTTGTATTCATCAAGAATCAGGGATGAGCAGTTTTTATTTGCCATCTTTGATCTAGAATTCCAGAGCTTCATGCTTGTCACTGCACTGGGTGGGCAGAGTAATCTAGCATGAGAATAGTTCCATCACAAAGCCTCAAAGTTACTTTTGAGGGCTTTGATTTTTGTATCATCTTGTCGAACCACTTCACACAAGTATGTAAAGGTCAGGATATTGCATGATGGACTGGTGTCTATCTGATGACTTATCTTGACCAGATGTTCTCCTTCTGCAGTCATTATTCCTAAAGTCACAAATCACGTACCACCTGTCAACGTGACTGAACCAACCTGTTGTAGAGTGTCGAGTTATTCATCCGAATCTTCAGTTGTCTGCTTTCTGGTCGCTATCCATCCCTGCTTGTTGTACTTTCTTCTAGCCATGCACTTGTGTGCAAAATGATTTCATTTCTTGCAGTGAGAACGCTGCTTTCCCGAGGCTGAATGTGTCTTCTACCCCTTTGCATAACGCCCTCTGCACCCAACATTTAATCCACAACTGTTTTGAATTTTGGGACTGCAGCATCTATCTGCATAATGTAAAGTCTGATCTTTTCTGCCCTGAATGTGTTTTAGCTGCTGATTTTACAACCTCAGTGCTTCCCCAGATGTCAATTGCTTTCCTAAAACTAAGTTTCTCCTCTCTCGGTAGATGTGCTTTCACGTGGGATCTCTTATGTCTAATATCTAATACAATTTTGTCTTTAATTAGATGGTTTTTTAGTTGCAGAAATCCAGAGGATACTGTGAGCTGAGTCAAAGAAATCACACAGTGATCACAGGATGCTTTCTTCAATCTTGTGCCCTATCACTGTATACGTACCATGAATAAGTTACTTCAAAGCCAGCCTTCAAGATTTCATTATTCTGTTTTTATTTTCATTAGAGAGATTTAACATGGAATACATTCTGGAACAATCTCTTTCCAACACTAATGACAGTGTAGCTATATACAAATGCTCTGACTGATAAAGCAGATCTGTCACAGTTTCATCATTCTTTGAAATATTAAGTGGACATTCAAATTTATTTTTTAACGTTATCAGTTTCTGCTGGGATCATAACTAAAGAATTATCAGCCAGGAATTCTTCTTTTTTGAACTTTCAATCAATCTGTTTAGACATTTTATGACTCATCTCTCAAGCAGGTCGGACTTTAACTTAGCCTTTCCTGGCCCAGAGGCAGGGGCACTGTCACTGCACCACAATTGCCCCTTAGCCAGGATTTAGAGATGACAATTCATTGCACATATGAGAACAATAGTAGATAAGAGTGTCCTAAAACAGAGTCAAGATTTGGGGACCCTGGGCATTGAGAACCTCTATATTGCTCCACACAGGCTTAGACTGAGCTGCATTTCAATAAAGTTCAAACGTCATGTAATATTTATGGAGAAATAGGCTGCAGAAGTTGACAGTAGCAATAAACTAAATTATACAACAATGTACAACACTTAAGCTAAAACATGGTTGTCTGGAAATCTTTCGCCTGATGCTGTATTTAATTAAGGGCTATGTAATTAGCACGACTCCTGGGGATAAGGCACACAGCCACGCATTGAAGCCACCTCTGAAACTACACTTTGCTCATCTTGCCTTCAAGAGGGGAGGCAAGAAACACAGAGGGGAAGGAAAGGAAACCACAAGGTTAGAATATTTACATGTAACAGAGAAAATACACAATCCAGAAAATTAGATTTTATTACCAGGATTATCACTAATCACATACAACAAGTCGAGATTATGGCTACTGTGCAGAGTCAAAAAGGAAATCTTTGTTTTTTTAATTTGGATTTACTTAATTAAACGTTCCACTGTCAATTGCCCCTGTGCTATAGGAAATAATTAAAATACTCAACTCACCAAATATAAACTGAGCTTGTAGAGAGAGCTGAAGTTGCGACTGTTTTACATTTTCCAAGAGAGATTTCAGACACGTCAAGTGTTTACAAATGTCATGGGTGTCGATCTATGCTATCTTGATTGGTAGGATCTAGTGTCACAGAATCAATGCTGCCATCATTTGTAAACACCACAGTCACTAGCTATCTCAGTTCTGGAGAATAAATTAATAGATGGGATCCAAATGTGGACAAGGAAACCACCCAACATCCTTTCAGCTGAAGGTTTACTGTGCAAACTGCTAAAGTTCTGTCCTTAATCAATTGCTCAGGTATATTCCTCACTTTGCTTGAAGTCCGAATGGGTTCACAATTCAAGTCCATGCACTGGATCACAAGAGCTTCGGAGTGCTCATTAACGAAGATGGTCTGGCCTCATTTTGAGATCTCCTTCCTGACAGCTGCTTCAGTTTGTTGCAGAATTTTTCGCCAATCACTTCTTCAGCATATTAACAACAGGACCATTTTCGAACCATGCTCAGCAAACACGGAAAGTTACTGAGCAAAATCAGCTTGTGAGCAGCAGGAAACGACCAAACAGTCCCTGACTCCCTAGTATAGGCTATCGTCCAATGCTAAATATTTTACAATTATATTCCGGAATTAGTTTATTGGCTATAAAACATTTTAGAACATTCAGTTGTCACGAAAGACATGAGGTAAATGGCCGTTTTTTTGACTGTCTCCTCCATACCTGCCAGGCTAATATCCTGGGCAGGACGTTATTCAGTATCATTAAGGGTCAAGGCAGAGTAGATGGGGACAATCTGTTCCCAGTGGTAGAGGAATCAAGAATGAAAGGACAGAGATTTAAGATATTTGGCAAAAAAGCATTAGCGACTTGAGAAAATGTACCCAGATAGACAGTGATGTGGATTTGGAATATGTGATACAAACTGTGGCATTTAAATATATATTATTATTGTAAGTTTTGGTTTTGAGTTAGTAATCAGTGAGTTTTCTGTGTCTCTGAAATTAATGATTAACATGCAAGTATTCCTGTAGCCTTGGTGATTTATTTTTCAACAGTTTTTGAGGCCTTGCGTTGCAATAAATTAGTGCGTATGCGCTACTTCTGTACTTTTATTTACTAAGTTCACTTTGCAACACAGCAAGGTAAATAATGGGGCCACAAGGTTTGTGAGAGACTTCTCAGTTTGTTAAACAGAGATGCTAACCACTGGGATATGTCTTTCCCTGCGTGAAAACATACTTGTGAAAGCTTGGGGTCAACCAAATCTCCAAAATATTTAGAAATTTTGAGATCAATAGTTCTTGCAGAAGGACACCTGAGAAGTATTCTATGCAATACTGGAATATATTTCACAACCTTGCCTCAACAGCACTTTCCGCAGATCCACTACTCTCTGACAGGAGAAATTCCTCATTTCTCTTTTAAAGGTGTTCTGAGCTTCTGCCTTTTGATCTTAGACTCTCCTGCAAATGGGCCAAAAAGTGTGGTGCTGGAAAAGCACAGCAGGTCAGGCAGCATCCGAGGAGCAGAACTCTCCTGGTCCTCGGGTGCTGCCTGATCCACTATGTTTTTCCAAAGCCAACCACTTTTTGACTCTGATCTCCAGTATCTGCAGTCCTCACTTTCTCCTGTCCCACAAGGGGACACATCTGCACATCCAAGCTGTCCAATCCTCGAAGAATCTTGAATGTTTCAATAAAATTGCATCTCATTCTTCTAAATTCCAATGAGTACAGATCCAATCAATGGCTCTATTTGTTTTTCCCAGTAACATAGACAATTCTGTGACAATTATCTCTGGGATGTAAAATGTAAATCAAAATGTTTCTACAGCTATATATTTGGTAATATTTTGGGCCATTTGGCTAATGTTGTGCCATGGAAAAAATCTTTCTCACCAATGTGCAAATGTGAATTCTCTACCACTGCTGCTTATCAGTCGATTTGTTCTTAGCACTGTGTAAGAACGATTGGAAATGTTAAGGGATCCATTTGATCCAGAACAGGCCATAAGAATTACATGAAAATACTTCAAAGAACATAGAACATATAAATATAGAACAATGCAGCAAAGAACAGGCCCTTCGGCCCTCGACATTGCGCTGACCTGTGAACTAATCTAAGCCCATCCCCCTACACTATCCCATCATCATCCATATGCTTCTCCAAGGGTGTTTAAATGCCCCTAATGTGGCTGAGTTAACTACATTGGCAGACAGGGCATTCCACACCCTTACCACTCTCTGAATAAAGAACCTGCCTCTAACATCTGTCTTAAATCTATCACCCTCAATTTGCAGCTATGCCTCCTCATACAAGCCGACGTAATCATCCTAGGAAAAAGACTCTCACTGTCCACCCTATCTAATCCTCTGATCATCTTGTGTGTCTCTATTAAAACCCCTCTTAGCTTCCTTCTCTCCAGTGAGAACCTCAACCTTTCCCACAAAACCTTCCCTCCAGACCAGGCAACATCCTGGTAAATTTCTTCTGCACCTTTTCCAATGCTTCCACATTCTTCCTGTAATGGGGCAACCAGAACTGCACATAATGTTCAGCGTTAGAAAATCAAGGCTTTAGCTAACTGAAATGAATTTTTAATGGATAATAAACCCATTCAATCATTTGATTTCAAAAACAATTACTTTATTATGATCCTCAAAAAAAAATGAATGTTTAACTTCCAGGTCCATTCACTACTAAGAAATCATCAACGGTGAGCTCCATCTATCCCCACTGCTGTCTCAATAGGTGAGGCACAGTTAATAATAAACCCAGGGCCTATTGCATTTCAAACTATCTCCCCAATGTTAAGAATGACATTTTTTTCAACATTTAGGAAAGATGGACAAGAAGGAAAAAGAGGTGTAATTGCGCTGATCATTGTGCATTGGGATAGACCATTCGTAAGGGAGGGTTCCAGATCAGAGGGACCATGTCTAGAATCTGGATGGGACAAAGAAACACACTTTACATTCCTACAAGATGCCAAAAAAAGCAAAAAAAAAGTCACATGTGGATGGTAAAGGGAATTACGGATTGTGTAAGGTTAAACAAAACAACTGATAAAGTGGTTAGGAATAGCAGTAAACCTGAGGAGTTTTCAAAAGAATTTAGCAAGGAGGATGATGTAACTGGTAGGGAAAGGATAGAATATGAATGCAATCTCGCAAAAAATGTACAGATGGACTGTATCAGTATGCAAAAAGGAAACATTTGGTTCAGGCAAATCAGAGTCAGGAAAATTTACATGGGTACGAGAGAAATGGGCACAGAAACTAAATGATTGTTTCATGTACAATACAATAATATAATACAATTCAATACAGCACAGGAATAGACTCTTCATCCCACCATGCCTGCGTCGATTCCTACCTCTCATTTAGACCCACTATTTATTGCCCATCTCCCTGTTCGCCTCCTATTCATGTGTCTTCCAAAATATGCCTAAAAGGTTGTTAACATGCCTGTGTGTTTTCATTTAGGAAGATACAAGAAATCTGCCTGAATCAGAGATCTAAGTGATCAAGGAGAATGAGTTGAAGGAAATTAGTATTAGTGACAAGATTATACTGGAGAAACTAATGGGGCCAAATGTTAACAACTCTTCCTCAGATCTCAGATCTCTCCAGAAGAAGTCATATCAGACTCAAAACATTAACTCTGTTTCTCTCATCATGGATGCTGCCAGGCTGCTGAGTCTTTCCAACATTTTCTCTTTATATTGGTAAAGAATCTTGGACTATCCAGCAATGTCTCAATCCCATGAAAGCCATATGATATTATTGTTTGCATGTTCAAGTGCAAAGTGATTGAAAACCTCTTGTGGCCACTGATATTTTGTTTTCTACTACTTTTACAGATATGAGTACAAGCCAGTTTTATCACTTTCCTGTGAAAACTAATGTCTCGACTGGAGAATTACGCCATATCTGGAGATGCCTTACTATTGACATCTAACAGAGGTTTGCTCCAAGACATATGAGGAACTTAAAGAAAGAAATTTTAGGTTCCTGCCACTTAACTGCATAAACTGTAAAGGAGGCAACTTTTCAGCTCCGCTGCCTGTCAGATGATCCAGTATTAAAACACTGACAAAATCAAAATAAGCCGACTTGTGTATCAACTGCGTTAAGATAAGGCTGTCGCCAGTGGAAATGTTCTGTATTTAGAAAGCTGCACAGCAAAACAGCAGCCACTTTGATCCCAGAGGAGATTCACTGAACAGTGGGGTCAGTTGATGATACAGCTGTCAGAGGCCTGAGCAATTTGACATTTCCAGACTTCAAGCCAGCCACTCTGCCTCTGAAGTTGTCACTACAGTTGAAGGGATGTTTTGAGACATGCATCATGCCGCTTTTACTCATATACTTTACCAGTTTCCAGGAAGGAGGGAGGGAGAGAAGAAGTGCAAGAAAACAACATTTAACAAAACTCATCAAATGAATTCCAATTACACAGTTTTTTATAGCTGCAATAGTCTAATAGATTAAATTGCAATCATGCTGGCTGCCACAGCATTCTGGTTTACTATCAACTAGGGTGCAGGTTGTCATGCGCGTTTGAACTGCAATGTATCTCATCAAAGCTCAAATAATGTAAGCCACAAAGTACCTGTGTCCCACTTTGAGACCTTTTCATGGAGTTTGAATACAGATTGGTAACTGCTCTAAAGGATCACCCAACAATGTCAATTGCCAGCTCCTTTACACAGCCACCCACCAACAATATGTTTAGGACCTGCTTGAACTCAGATTGTTCATGAACTTTCCCAGCTTTCATTCCATACCAGAGGACAGTTGTAGGTAGCTGGCCACATAGCTATCTCACTACAGGAGAAAGGTAGCCTCTCCAGCAGTTAAGACCACACCCCGCCGTGTGCTACATTCGGCTCAACACTACTTCCTATTTTAATCTCTGGCCCCAGTGAATTAGGTTGAAATGTTGCAGCGCTCAAATTGCTGCTGTCGTATTAAATGCTTGAGCGAGTGCTTGGAGAATTGTAATACCAGTGTTTCTGCTGTTTGAAGAATTGAAACATTAGTAATTAGATTGCTAAGGCCACTAGTGTAAAGCACACAGTTCTTTTCAAGTTTAAAGAACACAGGTGATACACCTACATATCACTGAGGACCCAAGCTGTTCACAATTATTTCAATTGACAGAGCAATAAACGATCAGATGCTCCATTAGCGGAACAGAAAGCTCTTCCTGTTCAATTGTTCTTAAAAATACAACAGAGGACATTACAAACATACAATTGTTCTTACTTCTGATAGCTTAGAATGGTAGACAAGGCTAGTGACAGCCTTCCACGAAAGGGAAGACTTGCTTGGATTCTGATATAAGGAACTACTGACAGAAAAATAAAAGGGCCGAGTGTTGGAAATACTCAGCAGAGAGAACTTGAAATGTTAACTCTGTTTGCCTTGCCAATGGTTATCAACACACCTGCTGAATTTCTGCAGATACTCAGCATCTGAACATCTGCAGTATTTTCCTTTAAAGTAATTGAGAGAGGGCATTTTAGATTTGTCTTTTAGTGACTGAAAACCAGCCAGTACATCTCCAATGTTGACATGAAATCCTATTTAGTTCCAGTGTTAAATGCAACTGCACTGGGTCAGATCCAAGTAACACCATCAAGGAGGCTGAATTCACCTGAGTGATGGGATACTGAGGCTTATAAATATCACAGCATTTTCCTGTTGTTTACCATAATCAGAAACAAAATATCATTGGACAGAGTGGTTCACATCAATGTTTCTCCTCAACATTAGCCTCCTTCTACTTCTTCACCAAACCCCACCAGCTTTTTATTCACTTGCTTTCACCTTCAGGTGTTTTTCTAGTTTCCCCTAAATGAGTGTCTTTTGTGAATGACCTCCGCCACTCCTTGTACCCACAAGTTTCACATGAGACAACTTGCTAGGTATAGAAAAATTTCTCCTGAATTCCCTGTCGGATTCACGTGTGACTAACTTATATTTACCAGCCCCTGGTTATGGTCTCTTCTGCAAGGGGCAACACCTTGATTTCTACCCTAACCAATTCTTTCACAATTTTGAAAGCTCTCTATCTGGGAACTCCTCAGCCTGTTTGAACTTTCCTGATCGGTACAGCCAAATCGCTTCAGCTCAATGGTTCAAAGAATGAAATTTGTTCCCATCTTGAACTGCCATTGCCTTACCTCTCCATGTGCTCACTCAGACCATTCTTCCTGCCTGCCGCTGATCAAATGTGCAAAGGTTTCAGCTTCACTGGAGCCCTTTCTGCCATGCCTTCATGCCAGCTGTGAAAAGAAATCTCATCTTTGTGCTGATCTGGAATCAGACCTCAGTTCTGCTGACGCTTTCTGAACTCTTCGTGAACCAGCAGTGTTGTAGAACACATTTTGCCAAATGTTCCTTTTGTTCAGGTGCCACAGCTCTGTGGGGGTGCTTGAAATGAGTCTGCTGATTGTTGCACTGACGCCCATGATTACTTAATGGTGCAGTACTGTACATACTAATAATAACATGACAGTTTTCTGCACTCACATTCAGAATGGCAGCTGATTGTTAGGGATAAGGACATGATTTCCTCTGATGTGCAATGAGCACGTGCCTCTTTGCTGTGCACACAAGTGCTAAAATGGATTGCATTTAGGCATTTGACGCACTTTACCATTTTTGGGCTTTGTGAATATATCTGGTAAGGGATCTTTTGGGCTATTTCTGGACACTGTCACGACCTGATAACTGAAGTATTATTGCCATTTTGAAGGGGCACTTTTGAAACAATAATTTTCTGAAAGAGCTGAATGCTGTTTTTATAATCACTTGTTAATATGACTTTGCAGAGAAGCACCATAACGATGATATGTGCCCTCACGAATATTTTTTTTAACAGGGTGTCTTATTGGTAAATACAGCAGCCAAATTTGCATCCAGTAGTCTCGGCAACAGGACTGTTTCTGTTCTGATGGCTCTGGCTGAGGACTAAATGTTGGCCAGGATTGTAGGAAACCTGAAAATGTTGGCAAAACATTGTTTTAAAATTTTGTCTGAAAGACACTGCTTCTCGCAGTGCAACATGGTTGATGGTCGGAATTTTTCCCACTAATTTATCCAAGTGTGGGGATCAGCATGTTCCTCACAGCCAAGATAACTCACTGACTAACCTTGGATAGTAAGAGTTTCTTACCCTATCATGCTGGGACACCAGAAGCACCAGCTCTCAAGAATCATTGGTCGAGGGCTATTCCACAGTTTACCAAAAGGATAGATAAGCTTTTCTTTCTTGTGGGTGGGGACTGAAGCTGGGAGGAGGAAAAGGGGGAGTCGGAGCAAGGGCAGATGAGAGGTTTTCTGAGGTCACTGCCATATGTCTTCAATTGTACCATTCCCCTTTTTCAGAATTGCACAGTTTTGGAGGCCCCTCCCAAAAAGAAACTTACAGGCAGGTCACCCTGGTTTCTCAATCAGGAATCTAGCCACATTTCCCGTCCGCTGGTGAGGGACTTGATCTGTGAAAAGGAAATTGAGGCCATTAAGTGACTAATAATTGACCATTTAAAGGCCTTAATTGGGAGCAAGTCAAGAAAGACCCCAATAGGGTCTCTCGCCTGGCAGTTACGAGAGATGGTAAGAAGGGGCACATTTCTCTCTGAGGAAAGCTCACCCAAATATTTCCCCTTCTTGTTACCTCTCTCATTTCTCCAGGAAGGGAAAAATTCTGCCCAAGGTGTTCTGCCAATCCATGTGAACACTTAGTAGAGAAAAAGTGAAAAGATCGACACAGAAAAACTGCATCACAGTGGATTTTGTCACAATCCTAGCTGATGTTATTACTGGGACAAGTCAGATCCCAGCCTGAAACCTGGCTTGAGAGATCACACTTTTTCTTTTGTTTTGGCTTTAACAAAGAGGTCTCTTGTTGATACATAAGCACACAATGCTGCAGTTTGCTTTAACGATAAATAGAAGTTTATTAACAAAAGAAAGATTAAATGGAATAAACAAAGCTACTTATAACACAGATTCAAATATTTTTAAATGGAGTAGCACTTGCATCTCACTAATCCCAAAATACTCCTTTGTAAATTGAACAAAAAAGCTTTTGTGTCGTATCAAAGGTCTTGTATAGTCCCCAAAACACACCTTGTATTGTACAAAAAAAATTAAAACATTCCTACGGTGTTCACATCTTAGTCCCTGCCTCTAATACCTCAACAGATTTGAGTCACTGGAATTACAGATAGCTTCTTCTTGATGCTACTCATGTACATGACCATAAATGGTTAAGTAATCTCTTTCAGGCTTTGTCCCAATGTTTATGGTCTGGGGTTAACACTAACTCTTTACTCTCAGGTAATCTGGTTTTACTATATCTTTCCCTGTACAAGAGCATCTTCATCAAAGGATTTGAAAAGGTTGCTTAAAACTTTGAAACAAAAATCTCTCTCTTGCTAAGCTATGAATGCTTCCCTTAAGATTAAAAACAACATCTCCTGACCTTCTAAACTGGCGTTTCTTTATCTTGTTTATCAAAATCCTATTAATGTACAAAGATTCATTAATTCCAAAGTTAGGTCTCAAAAACTGCTTCAAAAGAAGTCACCATGGCTACTTGCGGAACATTTCAGAGAACACCTCTGGGACACCCGCACCAACCAACCCAACTGCCCCGTGGCTGAACACTTTAACTCCCCCCCCACTCCGCCAAGGACATGCAGGTCCTTGGCCTCCTCCATCGCCAGACCATGGCAACACGACGCCTGGAGGAAGAGCGCCTCATCTTTCACCTAGGAACACTCCAACCACAAGGGATGAATGCAGATTTCTCCAGTGTCCTCATTTCCCCTCCCCCCACCTTATCTCAGTCCCAACCCTTTGACTCAGCACCACCTTCTTGACCTGCAATCTTCTTCCCGACCTCTCCGCCACCACCCCCTCTCCGGCCTATCACCCTCACCTTAACCTCCTTCCACCTATCGCATTCCCAATGCCCCTCCCCCAAGTCCCTCCTCCCTACCTTTTATCTTAGCCTGCTTGGCACACTATCCTCATTCCTGAAGAAGGGCTTATGCCCGAAATGTCGATTCTCCTGCTCCTTTGATGCTGCCTGACCTGCTGCGCTTTTCCAGCAACACATTTTTCAGCTCTGCTCTCCAGCATCTGCAGTCCTCACTTTTTCCTACTGAAAAACTTATAAGTATTGACTTCAGACTCCGATGAATCCGACATGGTCCGAACTCAAAACCGAAAATACCAAATGTACAACAAATTATATTTCAGAACAAATCAATCATACAGTCGACATCACTTTATGCAACAAAGCTTCAGCTGATTAATAAACTGCACAGCAGGCACCAAGAAAGAAACCCTACAGCAGGAATCTATGCAACATGTGCTGGATATATCTTCCCCTTTTGGCTAATGATATAATTCGATGTGGACAATACAATCATTTCTTTCTTGACCCACAGAGCTATTGAAGATGAACATTAATTTATATACTCTTAAATAAATCAGGCATGCAGAAGTTCACAAATTACCTATGTTCTTCAAAGGGGGTCAAAGCGAGAGCAAATTACTGTAATAATGATGATGTTATTTATGCCTATGATGGAGCTGAACACTAATTTCTTTTTGTTGTGCTACATTTGTAGTTAAAAGATAAGTTTACTCAAAGAAAATGCACAACATGCATTGCGACACATAAGAACAAGAACTGATATTATTTCGGTTCCAAGAATCCGATGGAGAGGCTGCAGCATTTAGTTGAAAGTCAAGCATCCAATGAGTTTTGCCACATGATTGGCAGCTTTTCATTTTCACATCCTTGTGACTTCCCAGAGCACTTCACCAGCGACAAAGTATTTGTTTTTAAAGTGATAAATAGTTACCTGTTATTTCAAGCAAGAGGGGAGGCAGGCATTGTTAAATCACTGGGGAGAGAAACAGCGGAATGTTTCAGGCTATTGTTGACTATCTTTGAAACAATAATTATTTCACTCCACAGATGCTGCCTGGTCTACTGTGTTTTTCTGGCTTTTGCTCATGCTTATTCAAGGAGTCAGTACGATCCTGCTTTTTTTGGGAGAAAGTGAGGACTGCAGATGCTGGAGATCAGAGTCGAAGGGTGTGGTGCTGGAAAACACAGCAGGTCAGGCAGCACCTGAGGAGCAGGAGAGTCAACATTTCGAGCATAAGCTCTACAAATTCCTGATGAAAAGCTTATACTCAACTTTCCAGCTCCTCGCATGCTGCTTGACCAACTGTGCGTATCCTGCTTTTGTACGAATGTTACACCGAGCCAGGCTGATACTTTGGGCAGCACATTCCTTAACACTTATTATGCTCGGATCCGTTTTTGGAAATTTCTCACCCAGATTTTCAAATTGGTTCATCATTGAGAAGCTTTCAAGCTGGGCCAAAGTGAGGACATGAAAGCTCAGGAACAGAAACACCAGATCACGAAGTAAACGTGTATTCAGAAACCATGACAGGGAAGATTCCTTGGAAAGGTTCTTAGTCTGCCACTATCACAATAGGTAGACAGGCTGGTGAAAAAGGCATTTGATATATTTGCCTTTATTGGTCAGTGCTTTGAGTAGACGAGTTAGGAAGTCATATTGCAGCTCTACAGGACATTGGTTAGGCCACTTTTGGAATGCTGCATTCAATTCTGATCTCCCTGCTATGTGAAGGATGTTGTGAAACTAGAAAGGGTTCAGAAAAGATTCACAAGAATGTTGCCAGGGTTGGAGGGTGTTAACTATAGGGAGAGGCTGAATAGGCTGAGACTATTTTCTCTGGAGTACTGGAGGCAAAGGGGTGACCTTATAGAGGTTTATAAAATCATGAGGGGCATAGATAGGGTGAAAAGCCAAGGCCTTTCTCCCAGGATGGGGAAGTCCAAAATTAGACAGCATAGGTTTAAGGTGAGAAGAGAAAGATTTAAAAGGGACCAAAGGGTCAACATTTTCGCACAGAAGTGCATGTATGGAATGAGCTGCCAGAGGAAGTGGTGGAAGCTAGTATAATTACAGCATTTAAAAGGCATCTAGATGAGTATATGAATAGAAAGGTTTGCCAAGTGCTGGAAAATGGGACTAGATTAGGTTGGGATATCTGGTTGGCATGGACGAGTTGGAATGAAGTGTGTTTCCATGCCATATAATTCTATGCCTCTGTGTCATCACTGCTCTTCTGGCAAAGTTACCCACCAAGAAGCTCTTGGACAACTGAATGTCATGTCTCACAGTTGGTATGGAGTAATGTAAAGATACTGTCATCCTGCCAGGCCATAGGCTGCTGGTGGTTTAACCTGAAGGTCACCATGCAAGCAGAGAGGCTGTGAAGGAGAATCTATCATTTAATCAGTGCAGGGTGTGTTGGCATTACTCTGCATCACAAGTTAGCCATCCAGTCAAGTGAGCTAGCCAACCTTCAAGGGACATTATCATTTCATAGACTATGCTCTTTGGGTCTCCATCCAGACTGGGGACACTAAAAACATGACACACTGATGGAAACATGCTGTTGTTTGTAACCAAACAGCTCAGACCAGCCCAGACACTGAAGTACATATGCTGCTAAGAAATGTATTTACAAAGCATTGTAATAAGCCTCTATGGAATTGTTCAGTGCTTCAGTACTCATGTCTAGTTCTTACATTATGGGAGAGAACATAAACACTGCTTCCTCAGGTACAAATACCTTGTTGAAGGCAAAAGTTCAATCTGTGCCATGTCCAGTTAATACTGCAGCTCAGTAAAGCAGGTGCAACTGTTTATTATTTTTTACTTTCAAAAAGAGATGGTTATACCAGTAATTACTGAAAACTAACAACGTGTCATTGCTTTTGTTCGCTCATCCACACACTCTTTAATAAATCGTGTTGGCAGACTATAGCTGAAGTCGTAGTATAATGGAGTGTTTATAATCTGTACTCTGAAGGCCGAGGCACATTATGTAGCAGTTGGATCACATAACAAAGCCACTCATCTGAAGTACAGTGATGGGCCTTTCCATTGAATCCTTTGGATGACTGAAGGAAAATATGCAGTTTAGAGAACATGCCATGGATCCTAGGGGACACTGAAACCAACAAGTCTCCAGTAAAACCCCATAAGAATAGTCAGAACCAAAACTTTTCACTGTACTGAGGTACATGTGACAACAATAAATCAAATCAGATTGCGGTAAGATGGCGACAGAGTAGGGCGCTCTAGCCGGAGCTCATCCACTCCGTCTGGTCTTTTTCTTTCTTTCTCCCTCTTTTTTCTCTTGGCTTCGAACAACGGCTACAGCCTCCAACTCTCAGCCTCCAAAGTGGGGGTCGGTGTTCCAAAGAGGGGATGCCAGCGACCAGCAGCCCAGTGCGGAGCTTGGTGGCAGCCAGTGCCCAGTGCTCTGATGACATGGAGGCCCGCTATGCTGGTCTGCTGGGGAGAGCCTTGGAGAGAGACTTTGATATTTGTCTTTTCAACTTTGCTTCATGTTTTTCTGACCTATGGTTAAATTGTGTATAGCTGTAATGCAACTTTTGTCTCTTCACTTCTCTATTCTGTAACTAAGGATTGTACTGAGGGAGCAGTGTACCAAAGAAAGCACAATGTATTGGTGGCATTGTTATACTGTTACTATTCTGTAACTGAAGAAGTTAAACTAAGATACCTTTTTACCTAAGATGGCACTGTAAGTGGTGACCTATAAACTTTTCACTGTACTCATTTGAGTATATGTGACATAAAGCTAATTCAATTCATAAAGAGAACAATGTTGTTACCTGCTCAGAAGATCAGATTGGAACAAATTATGGTGAGATGTCAGCACAACAAGCTTATGCCCGAAACGTCGATTCTCCTGTTCCTTGGATGCTGCCTGACCTGCTGCGATTTTCCAGCAACAAATTTTCAGCACAACAAGTAATTCTCTTGACTGAATGTAAGTGCAACCCCTGGTTTCCAATGTTGCGGACGTGCTGGTGTTGGGCTGGTTGGACAAAATCAGAAGTCACGCGACACTATGTCACAGTCCAACAGGTTTATTTAAAATCACAAGCTTCCAAAGCACTGCCCACTTCACCTGACAAAGGAGCAGCACTTTGAAAGCTTGTGATTTCAAATAAACCTATTGGACTATAACCTTTTATTGTGTGAATTCTGATCGAGTTTTCAACAAACTTACCAACAAAATCACCCCCAAGAAGAACACTCTTCCCAACTAAAGAATTAAATCAACTGTTTTAGATTACAACACTGATAATGAATGCTTATACATTTAAAGATCTGGCACAGTCCTGAGATCACAGGAGTTGGCATGCTGCAAAATATTCCGATAGACTATTTTTCAGTAATCTTCTCACTTCTTCTTCTCTTCTGAATACATTGGGACTTACTGGACTTGGTCAGGAGCACTGAGGTGGGAGATTCACCATGATCTTATCCAATGTTGGAACAAGGTGCAAGGGTCAAATGGTCTGCTCTTCCTCCCAGTTCTTACATTTGTATGTTTATTATTATCTTCTTTACAGTAAATCATTCAAGACCCTTCACATCTGCTCATAGGTCAGATGCCTTGGACATGGTGTCAATTTGGCTTGTGCTTTTCTACACACCCTCCAATGCCTGACCACCTTTTCTATAGTTGAAAAATTGGTGCTGGAAAAGCACAGCAGGTCGAGCAGCATCTGAGGAGCAGGAGAATCGACGTTTCGGGCATAAGCCCTTCATCAAGACTAAAGGGGTTATGCCCAAAACATCGATTCTCTTGCACCTCGCATGTTGCTTGACCAGCTGTGCTTTTCCAGCACCACACTCTAGACTCTGATCTCCAGCATCTGCAGTTTTCACTTTCACCTTTTCTATTGTACAAGGTGAGAATTTGACACAGGGTGAGTCCATCATTCCCTTCTCAACACTCAATTTATGTGGGCACTCCAACAACAGTTTGGCCCTCTGATGTGATCAATCCTGTACTCCAGTGGATTGGTGTAATTTGGCAAACATTGTCCCTCTTCTACTTTCTTTGCTTTGTGACGTGATCTGAGTCTCAATAAACTTTCAATAAGAAAGTTCACTATGTGTGGTGATGGATGGGGTACGGAAGTATTTGTCAACTCTGTTGCAATAATAACACATTCACACATTGCAGATTTGTTAACTTGCAAACCGTATCTTCAAGACGTCTTCTCACACGACATATAAATAATTGACGTACATTGGATGATGTTATTCCAAACTCTATCTCCGCTATTTCTTCATCTCATCAACTAAAAGTAGATCCTGGGGATCATTGCAATGAGTTTCAATCCAAATACACAGCATGTAGAATTCTGACAAGTGCATCAAGAAAATAATGCTTGCAAAATCCTGTATCAATTACTTCAAAAATGCTGAAAAAGCTCTTTGTAGCAACTGCATATGAAGTCATTTGCAATAAAGTAATGTGGCCAAGGCTCTACTAATATGAATGAGTGAGCGACTTGAGAACACCAGGAAGGGCCCAGGTTTAAATTCTAGGCTGCAGCATGATACCTGCTCTGAGCTGGGCAGGTCATTCAGACGTGTAAGCTCTGCTGGAAAACAGGTGAGAGATTGAGCTGCAAGTGGCTTCCATGGTCAAACAGTTTTATCACATTAATAATGTTCACATATAATGGTTGAGCACTTGATTTAGACTTTGGTCCATTGGAAGCATCATTGCTAATGTTAGCCTGTGCACCGAGGGAATGATTTGCAAATTGTGAGGAGGAATGTTTTGGGTGGGGGAGTGGTTTGCAATGTTTTGAGGGTGCAGGTTGTAAAAGAAATAGCTCTCTGAATTTGTTTTCAATTGTCCCTTCAATTCTTGGCATAAAATGCTTCAGGGAAGACTCCTTACTGCAAGTAGGAGAACAAAAATCAGATCTAACTGAATGCAGACATTTTTTCCTGCCATTTATATCGAGGACTATCTTCGTTCACAAATTAGTCCTCCTGACACAGAGAACATTGAGATAACAGGTTTGGGTTATCTCAGGGATTTCCATGCAGTCATCAAAATGGAAAACCAGACAGGATGCATTGACCTCAGCATAATCCAGTAGTCACTCTTCTGGCAAAATGTTGGCTGGAAGTGTTAATTTGTGAACTTGTCCCCATGTAAACAGGCTAATTGGGATAAATCAACCATTAAACATAACCTCCTGACATAACGTCTGATGCTGCTTCAAAATATTTAGTGCTATTCATTTGAGGTAACTCCAACAGAAATATGGAAAAAAAACAAGCAGCACAATATTCAGAAGGGGTTTCAATGTACGAAAAAGAAAATAATGACACTCAGATGCTAAAAATCTGAAACAAGAACAGAACATGTGGGAAATACTCTTGCAGTATCTGCAGTGCAAAGGTCCACATCGGAATTGTGAACTCCTCTGTTCCGTTTTCTGTGACCAGCTGAGCGCATCCAGCATTGTCAGTTCTTGACTTTGACATTTATGTGAGTTGGACAATGATGTTAATACAACATGGAGTTATGGTTAATGAAGTCAGTTCATGCCCAGATAAAACTGATCAGTTATCTCCATGTCTGTTGCTCTTGGCAGTGAAGCGTGCACCAAATTTTATCTCAGAGCCAGAATGTGTTCAAAACAGAGCTGGGAGCCAAAATCCAGAGGAATGATTTGTTTGATACCTTCTGTATTTTATATAAAGCTAAAGTGCAAATACTTTCAACTCTGCTACCCCAGCTTCAGTTGTTGGGTTTCTAATCAATCCCAGGATGTGGGATTTGTGTTGATTGAGGACACAGCTGACATTCAACCAACTCAGTGATAATGAGGTGGCCATGAATTCTCCAATCACGTTCTCCCTCAGTGGCATGATCAGGCTTTTGGTGGGCCTCCTTTTTTAATCTCATTTAAGTGTCACTGGCAGAGATCACAGCTAATTCTGAACGGAAAGTATCCTACCTCCTCAGAGAGAGGCCCATTTGATTTTCAGTGGCATTTTCTGAAGGATGGTAAGAAAAACACACTTGTATTCAAGTAGGACTGTTTTTATAACAAAATGTGCTGTGTTTTGTTTTCCAGATTTGATTTATTACCATGTTTGAGTTTGTGTTATGAGGATCACCCTGTTTTCCAAATTTAAGAAAATATTTTTCTGTGGTGATTGGGAGATGAGTGCAATAGAAAGTGCTTTTTGTGTTTGCTTTTAACACAGGGAAATTTGTTCACAAAATCATGACATTGAGATTGATTCATAACTGAAGAAAATAAATGAAGTAATGGTTTATGATTCAAACAATTTCACACATTTTCATTTTTTAACATATCACTCGAATGCATTTTCTTCGTGTTTACGCCTTTGAAAGCAATGCTCCCCACTATTTCGATTTTGTGCAGATGAACCTGACCTTAAACTCAAACTAGCCAATTAGAAGGAAGGTCAGCTTCAAAAATATTGTTCCGGGAAATGACCTGCGTGTTTAAATTTTTGCTGATTTTATCTTCAAAGTTTTTCTAAGTGCACAGTAAAATATTCACTGAAGCAATTCCAGCTTCCTGGAGGGATTTGTTTGTCATCCATTATAGTCTGTAAACCTATGCATTCTTCTTCTACAAGAGATTAGCAAGTATAGCCTCAGGTTGGACGCTCTGGTCTTATCAGCTGCCCTGGCCTAATTCAATCACAATGGGCTCTGGCTGCTCACACATATTTTATTGAGTGTCATTCACAGGGCAAGCAAAGCTCTTTCATGACATTTGCGCTCAAATGTCAGAGACATTGGTCCTAGATCTTTGTCAGTCAAAAAGGTTGTCAAGTTCCTTAAATAAGACTGTGACATCTTTGGCCTCTTCAACTCTGCATAGTTGACAGCAGGTTTACGGCAGTCTGTCATGCCAAACTACCCCTTTATAGGTTGTGATAATATTGCAGCAAATATGCCATAATGCCACAAGGTCTCTTGACTCTATAATCATAACAAATAGGCCAAGCAGACCCCTCACTCATCTCTGACAGCGGCGGCCTTTATTCTTCAGCGCTCTCTCACTTATCACCTCTTTGGGAACTTGTCTGGAGTCCTGTACTGTATCGAGAGGTTTTCCACACAATGGTGCGATACACAAGTCAAAGCTCAAAGTTTGAAATGAGGGACCACAATAAGTACTGACATTGGCAAATCATGGAAGGGAAATGACCACACAACTGTGAAGCCATATTTCTTGTTAAATAGATTGCAAAACAATTTGCAGTGTAACACAATGCCTTCAAATAAGATGTGCACTCTTTGCATTGCATGTACACAAACAATTGATGCACTGGTAATAAACTTGATATAATAGAATTGTCTCTGATGGATATATCAGACTTCCTACCAACTGGCCTTTTGAAAAATAATATGCCACTTCATGAAGTACTTTCTCTATCTCAACATACTGAGTAAACAGAACCCACCTGGAAATACCAGACCTAACCTTATGGGGAAAATCAACCCCATTGTCCAGGTTGGGGATGGGAATCCAGTTCCATGTAGCACCAGCTGCGTGTGCAATTTCACCCATGTTAAGAAGTGGATATGCATTACCATAATTGTAAGTTGCATAAATGGCCTAAAATTCAACTCATCACTGACTGGAGCTCTATTCTTTCTAGTTCGTTCCATGGATTCTGTCTGAGCTCCCATTATAAAGGCTCAGCATCACGGTTCAGCAAAAGGGTCAGCAAGGGTTCTGATATATGATAACAGAATAATGGGCTGAGCAGGAAAGGCATGCCTTAATCCACCATCTGTTTCTTTACTGTGAGTCTGGAACTAATAGGAGGGTATCTCATAGCTGGACAGGAATTTATCCAGTCCAAAGAAAAATTGCTACTTTTCTCCTGTTTCACAATTCTGTTATCCTTTTGCTCAAAATAGAAATTTGTCATACTTTCCTATTTCCTTTTGGCACATTTAAGTTTAAGTGGTGTCCTCTGAATGTGAATTCTGTGCCTGACAGAGGTATATTTAGATTCCAACCTTTCTATATTCACAAAAAAAGTGAACTGGACCTTTTTAAGCAGCTATTAAACTTTACTAACTGCAAGCATCAGTTTCTCAGTAAAGATCCTATCTCACTACTTTCTACACCTTTCCTGTAATCGAGACCAGAACTCAACACAATACCGCAGATCCAATCTAATTAACTACAATATTACCTCCTCAGGTTCATGTCATGATGTCTGAAAGTTTTATTTGTTTTCCCACTGAGCATTGAAGTAATAGTTTTAACGAGTACCCGTCAAAGCATTGAAATCTCGTTTCCTGCCTGTTCCTTCAAGCAGTCTGCCATTTAACAACTTACGCACATGCACACTCCCATAGATCACCTTCTGAAGACCAACTCATCTCCCCGGTGCTGACTGCCATATAGCGACCGTTGCTGTAAAGGGCATAGAGTAAGATTCACTTTGATGGCTGATGCTCCATTGATTGAAGGGCCTACCTGCAGTCTGGGTAACCAATGGGACTTATTCTATGGCACTGCTTCAATTTGTAGCTCACTGCTCCCTGGACTGTCACCCTCAGGTAGACATGTTTCTCTTGGGCTTCACTCAGTCCTGCTTTGGAGAAGTAGGTTTTCAACATTAACACATTAAGTAGAAGGTAGCAATCAGGTTCATTCTGTTCATTTGGGGTGACACAACTGCCCCATTTACCCCTGAAATATTGGACAGCCCAAACTGAGGCAAATATTCAAGTGTGCTTTGGTCATTTCCAGAAAACAAGTTGCCCAAACACCCTCCATGGACAAACAGGCTCTCCACCCTTCGTTTTTTGTTGGACATGAGTGAAGCAGAATGACCACCAAGATTTCTGAGCTAATAATTGCTAATAACCTTCAAAAAAAGTGCTCAACGTGTGAAATATTTGATGACATGTAATCAATAGACCATCAGCATGAAAGTGAATCCTTTATTGTGCATTTTACAATAACACTCACTATACAGCAATTGGCCATGGTGATATGAGTTGATCTCTTGTTTCCCAGTCAGGTGAACCACAGAAGTACGTAGTAAGCCCCTTTCCCAAACTGCAGTCTTTGAAGCCTCCTATCAATTTAGAAAAGATTCCTCATGGTCTGCCTTTCTGACCAATCTTCCTTCAGGTCTGTCTCAAATCTTCAGCTTCTCTTATGTTCTTATTGCATGAAATACTTTTAGGATGTTACTTAAGATAACAGCAGCTTATAAATAAAAGTTGTGGTTGTAAGTAAACTGGAGTCAGCTGTTCTTTTAATATTTGACAGAATCCCAAACCCATCAGAGCAAATGCCCTATCCAGTTATACATGAGCTGACCACCTACAAGACCCACTGGGAGTGTTCTGATTGCCAACGAAGGAGACCAAAACTATTCTGGATTCATTAAACTGATGAATCAACACAATTGGACCCAGGCAAAAATGTGCTGCAGGGTGAAAAATGGACACAAACAAGACTGCCACACATGGAGAAAGTCTTCCATCGACTTCTAAGATACCAATGTTTTACCTCAGCATTCTGTTATTCACAGATCCTGCTCCCATCAGAATGCAACATAACATTTAAAAGCAAGTTGGCAATGACAATGAGCTCATGGCCTCTGTGGGAAAGAAATGGAGGAAATGACACTTCCTGCAAGTACCTGTAATATGTCTGGAAAGATGAAAAGTGTGTAATCCGAGTTGAAGAGAGCAGCCACTTAACTGAGTTGGGTTTTTTTTGCAAATATAAATGACATGTAATATAAACAGATGTGAATTATTTACTTTAAAACAGACACTTCATTTTGCTTTGAAGAGACAGAAATTTGAACTCCGAACCCAGCCAGTCACACCTGGCTGTGTAAACGTTAGGCAATTTGTCGAGCCGGTTAATGCTGGCTGTATGCTGGACTGAGAGACACAGTCTGCAAATTAAATATTCCCCAAGTTTCTTTGATTGTTCTGGTGCCTAACCAACATTCGGGTCTGAAGATGTATGTTAGAATCAGGACATAAAATAGAGCAGCTGGAGCCACCATGAATTTCAAGGCTGGTAGAGGAAAAGTAAAGACTGATGAAGTGAGAGGCAGAATTTCTAGTTGTACTTGACTGCTGCTAGAGTAGTGATTGACTCTTGGAATTTCTCCTTTATCCCACTCATAAAGTGTTACACAAGATGCTTTGTCTGTCATCTCAGTCAGCTGTAAGCAGTAAGTCACTCCACTTTGAGAATAGTCGACCCAGATTGGTGAGATTTTGCACTGGGTCTTCCTGGGACTGAAAGGGCTGAACCACTACCCACAATTCTTAGGCATAGGATGGGGTTGGTGGTGGTGGTATTTGGAGAATGTGGTGTGGGGAGGTGGATTTCTCATGTGGGTAGATCTTAAGCCACAGGATTTGTTTTCTGCCACCACTCTGCCTCATTATTAAGGCACGAGGGACCCAAAGTGTGAAGTTTACTTGATTGAGTTGTCTTCACTTTCAAAGACAGTTGCTTCTCCCATCATCGTATGTCAAAACACTTCATGAAGAACATTAGTGTTTCTCTTTTTTCTCTCCAGGAATTTGGTCTCATGAGATCTAGGAGAACAGGATCTGGTAATCAGATGATTTTCAGTCACTAACCTATCTCAGTTGATCTTGCATGAGTCTTGTCTGAATTTTTGTGTGCCTGGCTTTTAGATGGAAATTAGCATTTGTGTGACAGTCCTCCAACTGAATCTGCAGGATGCAGCAGAGGCAATGCCAATGGAATTTCTCGAATGCTCTTATGTGTCTCTGGTACAGTCCAAATCTTACTGAAGTGCGGTAGCATGATGGCAACAAATGTTTTGCACACGAAGACTTCTGTTGACTTGCAGGTACCTTTGTTGTCAAACTTCTCTGGCCAGCAGAGAAAAAGCAGAATGGTGTGTTGTTTCCCTGGTGTCAGGATCAAGGATGTCTCAGAGAGGGTGCAGAATGTTCTCACGGGGGAGAGGGGCCAGCAGGAGGTCATTGTCCACATTGGAATTAACGATATTGGAAGGGAAAAGTACTGGACTCTGAAGGGAGATTACAGAGAGTTAGGCAGAAATTTAAAAAGGAGGTCCTCAAGGGTAGTAATATCTGGATTACTCCCAGTGCTACGAGTTAGTGAGGGCAGGAATAGGAGGATAGAGCAGATGAATGGATGGCTGAGGAGCTGGTGTATGGGAGAAGGATTCACATTTTTGGATCATTGGAATCTCTTTTGGGGTAGAAGTGACCTGTACAAGAAGGACGGATTGCACCTAAATTGGAAGGGGACTAACATACTGGCAGGGAAATTTGCTAGAACTGCTCAGGAGGATTTAAACTAATAAGGTGGGGGGGAGGGACCCAGGGAGATAGTGAGGAAAAAGATCGATCTGAGACGGTTACAGCTAAGAACAGAAGTGAGTCAAACAGTCAGGGCAGGCAGGTACAAGGTTGGATGAATAAATTAAACTGCATTTATTTCAATGCAAGCGGCTTAACAGGGAAGGCAGATGAACTCAGGGCATGGTTAGGAACATGGGACTGGGATATCATAGCAATTACGGAAACATGGCTCAGGGATGGGCAGGACTGGCAGCTTAATGTTCCAGGATACAAATGCTACAGGAAGGATAAAAAGGGAGGTAAGAGAGGAGGGGGAGTGACATTTTTGATAAGGGATAGCATTACAGCTGTGCTGAGGGAGGATATTCCCAGAAATACATCCAGGGAAGTTATTTGGGTGGAACTGAGAAATAAGAAAGGGATGATCACCTTATTGGGATTGGATTATAGACCCCCCAGTAGTCAGAGGGAAATTGAGAAACAAACTTGTAAGGAGATCTCAGCTATCTGTAAGAATAATAGGGTAGTTATGGTAGGGGATTTTAACTTTCCAAACATCGACTGGGACTGCCATAGTGTTAAAGGTTTTGATGGAGAGGAATTTCTTAAGTGTGTACGAGACAACATTCTGATTCAGTATGTGGATGTACCTACTAGAGAAGGTGCAAAACTTGACCTACTCTTGGGAAATAAGGCAGGGCAGGTGACTGAGGTGTCAGTGGGGGAGCACTTTGGGGCCAGCAACCATAATTCTATTAGTTTTAAAATAGTGATGGAAAAGGATAGACCAGGTCTAAAAGTTGAAGTTCTAAATTGGAGAATGGTCAATTTTGACGGTATTAGGCGAGAACTTTAGAAAGCTGATTGGAGGCAGATGTTCGCAGGTAAAGGGATGGCTGGAAAATGGGAAGCCTTCAGAAATGAGATAACAAGAATCCAGAAAAAGTATACTCCTGTCAGGGTGAAAGGGAAGGCTGGTAGGTATAGGGAATGCTGGATGACTAAAGAAATTGAGGGTGTGGTTACGAAAAAGAAGGAAGCATATGTAAGGTATAGACAGGATAGATCGAGTGAATCCTTAGAAGAGTATAAAGAAAGTAGGAGTATACTTAAGAGGGAAATCAGGAGGGCAAAACAGGGACATGAGATAGCTTTGGCAAATAGAATTAAGGAGAATCCAAAGGGTTTTTACAAATATATTAAGGACAAAAGGGTAACTAGGGAGAGAATAGGGCTCCTCAAAGATCAGCAAGGCAGCCTTTGTGTGGAGCCACAGAAAATGGGGGAGATACTAAATGAGTATTTTGCATCAGTATTTACTGTGGAAAAGGATATGGAGAATATAGACTGTAGGGAAATAGATGGTGACATCTAGCAAAATGTCCAGATTACAGAGGAGGAAGTGCTGGATGTCTTGAAACGATTAAAAGTGGATAAATCTCCAGGACCTGATCAGGTGTATCCTAGAACTCTGTGGGAAGCGAGAGAAGTGCTTGCTGGGCCTCTTGCTGAGATATTTGTATCATCGATAGTCACAGGTGAGGTGCCGGAAGACTGGAGGTTGGCAAACGTGGTGCCACTATTTAAGAAGGGCGGTAAAGACAAGCCAGGAAAACGATAGACTGGTGAGCCTGACCTCCGTGGTGGGCAAGTTGTTGGAGGGAATCCTGAGGGATGGGGTGTACATGTACTTGGAAAGGCAAGGACTGATTCGGGATAGTCAGCATGGCTTTGTATGTGGGAAATCATGTCTCACAAACTTGATTGAGTTTTTTGAAGAAGTAGCAAAGAAGATTGATGAGGACAGAGCAGTAGATGTGATGTATATGTCCTTCAGTAAGGCGTTCGACAAGGTTCTTCACAGGAGACTGACTAGCAAGGTTAGATCTCATGGAACACAGGGAGAACTAGCCATTTGGATACAGAACTGGCTCAAAGGTAGAAGACAGAGGGTGATGGTGGAGGGTTGTTTCTCAGACTGGAGGCCTGTGACCAGTGGAGTGCCACAAGGATCGGTGCTGGGCCCTCTACATTTTGTCATTTACATAAATGATTTGGATGCGAGCATAAGAGGTACAGTTAGTAAGTTTGCAGATGACACCAAAATTGGAGGTGTAGTGGACAGTGAAGAGGGTTACCTCAGATTACAACAGGATCTGGACCAGATGGGCCAATGGGTTGAGAAGTGGCAGATGGAGTTTAATTCAGATAAATGCGAGGTGCTGCATTTTGGGAAAGCAAATCTTAGCAGGATTTATACACTTAATGGTAAGGTCTTCGGGAGTGTTGCTGAACAAAGAGACCTTGGAGTGCAGGTTCATAGCTCCTTGAAAGTGGAGTCGCAGGCAGATAGGATAGTGAAGAAGACATTTGGTATGCTTTCCTTTATTGGTCAGAGTATTGAGTACAGGAGTTGGGAGGTCATGTTGCAGCTGTACAGGACATTGGTTAGGCCACTGTTGGAATATTGCATGCAATTCTGGTCTCCTTCCTATCGGAAAGATATTGTGAAACTTGAAAGGGTTCAGAAAAGATTTACAAGGATGTTGCCAGGGTTGGAGGATCTGAGCTACAGGGAGAGGCTGAACAGGCTGGGGCTGTTTTCCCTTGGCATGGATAGGATAAATAGACAAAGTATTTTCCCTGGGGTCAGGGAGTCCAGAACTAGAGGCCATAGATTTAGGGTGAGAGGGGAAAGATCTAAAAGAGACCTAAGGGGCAACGTTTTCACACAGCGGGTGGTACCTGTATGGAATGAGCTGCCAGAGGAAGTGGTGGAGACTGGTACAATTGTAACATTTAGGTGGCATCTGGATGGGTATATGAATAGGAGGGGTTTAGAGGGATATGGGCCAGGTGCTGGTAGGTGGGACTAGATTGGGTTGGGATACCTGGTCGGCATGGACGGGTTGGACCGAAGGGTCTGTTTTCATGCTGTACATCTCTATGACTCTATGACTTGCTGGATTGTCTATTGAACTGACATAACCTATCAGTTGCTAGATCTCCTCAGCAATGGTGGCTTCTTGAGAGAGGTGACAGTCATAGGATCTCTACTGTGTCGAAACAGGCCATTCTGTCCATCGAGTTCACACCTACCCTCCGAAGAGGATCTCACCCAGACTCAACCCTCTACCTTATTGTTGTAACACTGCCATGACTAATCCACTTGACCTATACATCCCTGGGCACTATGAACAATTTAGCATGACCAGTACACCTAACATGCACATCTCTGGACTGTGAGAGGAAATTTGGAGGAAAATCACACAGACATGGGAGGAGGACATGCAAACTCCACACAGACACTCGTCTGAGCATGGAATCGAACTCTGGTCCCTGGCACTGTGAAACAGCAGTGCTAACCGCTGAGCCACTGTGCAACCCCATCACCAAATGAGAAGTGCTAACAAGTATAGCCTTTTCACAGTTCGCTGTAAATGCTGACCTATATCTTCCCGTCCCGATAGCTGATGACGACACTCTGTATTGCCAACCTCTTCCTTTTTTTATTTCTGAAACACTTACAAGGATAAGCCGGGCATGCTTAATTAATTAAAAGGGATTGAAGATACTGGTCCTAAGCCGGTTAGAGTGGTGCATGAGCAGTGATCATGTGAACCTTACATAAATTCTAAAGGGCTGTACACGGTGGGCATAGAAGGGATGTTTCCACTGATTAGGGGGTCTAGTCCCAGGGGACGCAGTCTCAGAATAAGGACTTTCTTCCCTTACAGGGCGGTAAGTTTCCAGAGGATTGTGCAAGTGCAGTCATTGAGTATGTTCAAGATCGTGATTGATAGCATTGGAGATAATAATGATATCAAATGACATGGTTGATACAGATGATCAGTCATAACCTAGAATGGTAGAGTAGACTCAAGGGGCTGAATGGCCTACCCCTGCTCCTCATGATCAGAAGCCTACTTTTTTCCAAACAAGACTGCAATATTAAAAATATGAATTCAATTCTAACGGCCAGAGTATTGAGTACAGGAGTTGGGAGGTCATGTTGCGGCTGTACAGGACGTAGGTAGGCTGTTTTTGGAATATTGCGTGCAATTCTGGTCTCTTTCCCATCAGAAGGATATTGTGAAGCTTGAAAGAGTTCAGAAAATATTTACAAGGATGTTACCAGGGTGGGAGGATTTGACCTTTCGGGAGAGGCTGAATAGGCTGAGGCTGTTTTGCCTGGAGCGCAAAGGCTAAGGGGTGACATTACAGAGGTTTATAAAATCATGAGGGGCATGGATAAGAAAAATAGACAAGGTCTTTTCCCTGGAGTGGGGATGTCCAAAACCAGAGGTCATCGGTTTAGGGTGAGAGGGAAAAGATATAAAAGAGACCTAAGGGTCAATTGTTTCATGCAGAGGGTGGGGTGTGTATAAAATGAGCTGCCAGCGGAACTGGTGGAGGCTGATACAATTACAGCATTTAAAAGGCATCTGGATGGGTTTATGAATAGGAAAGGTTTAGAGGGATATGGGCCAAGTGTTGGCAAATGGACGAGATTAGGTTAGCATATCTGGGCGGCATGTACGAGTTGGACTAAAGGGTCTGTTTCTGTGCTGTACATCTCCATGAGCCTATGACTGCTTTCCGAAAGATGTCTAACTAAATAGAGACACTTATGAATGAGTTGGGTCACAGAAGCCAGGTGTTCATTTCCAGGTGCATTAAACTGAATTTAAGTTCTGAAACTGTAATACAGCAGTGGGAAATTGAGCTCAGATTGCCAAGATTAGTCCAAGCTTCTAGTCTGGCAACGTTATCATCACACAAACTGCACCTACTGAGCTGAGGTTATAGCTCCATTTTTTAAAAAGAGCACAATAATTTATACAAATGTGTTAATGCAGCAATAAAAATTGCGTGGGGAGGAAATTAAACCTGCAGCTGGTTAAATAAGAAAGGTGAATGTCGTGACAGTAAACTAGATGAGCATGGCTAATGCTTTTATAAACACACTTCATTCCCTGCTGCGCACAAGGAAACAACTGTGGAAAAATGTAGGAAGCAAAATGTTTTCCCTGTACTTCAGCCACCTTCAGTGTCACAAATATCTGAAATGCATTCTGCAGGTGCTGACTCAAACAGTGGTGATTATGAAGCGTATTTCCACGGATGCATTTGGTGACGTTAGTCAAGCAAATGTGATTTATGGACAGCATCAATGAGCCCTAATGGAAGTGTCATACACCTGAAGCTAGACACAGGAATTATGTTGTGATTACACTGGATGTACAGATCATGACAAGTGATAAAAGAAACTAAAGCCGAGACCTGCCTCAATAAAACGGAAGCAATTCTTTGGTCATGGAATTTTTCTTTGTTCTCAGGATGAGATCGTCGCTGGCAAGAACAGTGTTTCTTGTCTGTCTTTAACTGTCCTTCAGAAGGCCACCTTCTTGAATTGCTGCAAACCCTGTGTTGTCAGTATTGTTAGGGAGGGGCTTCGAGGATGTTTATCCACTGACAATTAAGCAACAGAGAAAAAGGGCTGGATTTTTGTGGACTCGGGAAAAATCCATGGACCTATGAAGATGATGACTGAGGCCCAATTCACGGATTCCTCGCCCCCATTCCCAACACTGAATATTTGTCAAGGTAAGATAAGGATGCAGGATGATAATAAGGCTTGCTTACAAGTGAAGATGCCCATGAGTTTGTTCCAGCTGCTGTGCCCAAGGGAAATCATTACTTAATGGTCAACTCGTTCTCTGTGTTCTATTATGTCATATGCACAATAATTATTTACACACAACAAAGAGATGTCAAGTGCTTATAGTTTATAATATTCAGATTTAAAATCTGGATGACTGCCACTTTTGCTGTGTGGTAGTGAAGGCCGGTTTGTTGTTAGGAAGTTTATCGTTCGGAATGAGTGACTTTGAAACCAGACTTTAAACACACGCTACTCTTATCTATGGTTCATTGGTTTTGTTTATTGGAAAAGTGACTGTTGAAGTGCCGTGGACTAACATGGAGAGTATGAGGGGTTAGAAGGGTTGAGTAGTGTGGCACAGCTTTGTATACAGGGTGGGCGGGGCACAGGGTTGGGTGGAAAGGCATGAGTTTGCAATGGAGGATACAAGGATTGTGTGGGATATAGATATGAGCATGAAGAAGCTTGAGTTGGCATGGATAGTGATAGTGTGGGTCGTGATGGGGCTGATTGATGGGTTGGTGGAGAGCAAGACTACTTTCCTTTCACTGTTCCTGTTACAACCAATCCAATGCCATGGTTTATTTGAAACCACAAGCTTTCGGAGCGTTGCCCCTTTGTCAGGTGAAGTAAGGGAGAAGCACACAGGCACAGAATTCATAGACAAAGACACCAATGGGCAAAGAGGTAAAAAAAATCAAAGAAATAGTGTGAGTGGGGTAATGAGGAGCCAATTTCTCAGCCAGAGGGGAGTGAATCTGTGGAACGCACTGTCACAGAAAGTTGTCGAGGCCGAGTTATTGAAGGCATGTAGGACAGAGGCAGGTAGATTCTTGATTGGAATGGGGGGAAAGTTGGAGAACAGGGCTGAGAAAAATATCAGCAATGATTGAAGGGTGGGGAAGACTCAATGGAGTGAATAGTCGAATTCTGCTCTGATGCCTTATGGGGGCGACAGAAAAGGCTAGCTTTTTTCCATTGGATGGTGCAGAGTTTCCTTAGTTTAGTTGCAGCTGCACTCATCCAGGCAAGTGGGAAGTATTCACCACACTCCTGACCTGTGCCTTGGAGATGGTGGACAGGCTTTGGGGACTCGATGAATTAGAGTAACCATGATTTGCTGCTGGCACTCCAGTCTACTCTTTAAAAACAAAACTTTAATCAAATTAGACAACCCCTGGTGGGGTGCAGAAATAAAAATGGGCAAGGGAAACTAACAGAACCTGAACTGACACTTATCAAAATCAAGTCAAAATATTGTTACCTCAGGTTAGAATTCAGACCAGCTCCTGTGGTGCCCATAGGTACTTAAAGGCTCTACTCTGTTCGTGGATGCTGTGACTAGCCCCCCTCCTCCCAAAAAAACTTCTATATTGGATCTAAGGGCCTTATTGGCACAGATTGAATCAGTTATCAGTCAAAAGAGAAGAGGAACATTGTCGAAACAAGATGTAGCTTACTGCAAGATAGCAACAACTACAAATTACATTGGCTAGTTAGACATACTAAGTAAGACGTACTCTATTCCTGATGAAGGGCTTTTGCCCAAAACATTGATTTTCCTGCCACTTGGATGCTGCCTGACCTGCTGTGCTTTTCCAGCAACACTCTGATCTAAACTCTGGTTTCCAGCATCCGCATCCTCACATTTGCCGAAACTAAGTAAGACTATGAGGAAACAATAATGAGACATCAGTCTTCATCGGGATAACGAGCTGGACTCCCCTTTTCCCAAGACTGTATGACTCCCTCAGTTTGGTGGACACGAGTGCTTAACCCTTTCAGAATCTTGATTTTGTACAACAGGAATGCTGAGGAATTTAAAAGTTCTCGCGGTTTTCCCTGAGATTTTGTGTTTGTTTTATTTACTCTGCAGATTCCAGCAGCAAACTGACAGACGAACAGGCAAGGACAGAATGTTCTAGAAAGTCATAGTTTGCTCTGAGCATGGAACTGGAAACATAGTGGAAGCACAGAGGATTACTAGGCAACAGTGGATCTCCTGTCACGAGAAAATGAAATTGCTTAGGTTTTTCTTTAGTTTTATTTATCGAACTTATAAGCATTCAATGGATCTGAAGAATGTTACATCAGGAGATCTCACCTCACAGCCCCTCAGGGACAGCAGGATCTTTGGGTTAGAACCTCAGATCAAAAGACAGGAGGAGCAGACTCTAAGATCCCTTCTCTAAACCGGTGGTAGATGAAACCTGAAAAAATCCAATTGTCGGTGAGCATTCCCGACACATGTCACAGTTCCTTCATAGAAACCATTTATCTGACAGATGAAACAGACAAAATTCTTCAGAGACTTGACAGTGTGGTTGTCGAAAGGTTGTTTCCCTTTGTGGGAAAGAGGGCATAATCTCAGAATAAGGGACCACACATTTAAGACAGAGATAAGGAGGAATTTCTTCTCTCGGAGGATCATGTATCTGTGGACTTTTTGCAGTGTCTGTTTGCTATCATCAAATTTGCCCAAAAATCCATCCAAGCCAGACCTTTCAGAATCACTGCTTTTATGACCTCTCTGACAAAAAAGCCAAGGACAGCATAACCTTGTTAAAGGAGTCCAAACCCTAAAGTGACTCCACTAAAATATCAGGGACGAAGGTAGTCAGAATCTAGCCATAAAGAGCAACCCAAAGTCATGCAAAAAACATGAGTTAGCTTTGTGTGAATGATTCTACTTTTGCAGAGGATGGAATCACATGATAGAGATGAATTCTGTCAGTCAGCAAGCTGAGAGGGAAACTGATACTGACCCTACATAAAAGGGTCCTAAAGAAATTTCTTGGAATGAAATTCACTAAGGAGGTACAGAGAACATAGAATGTTACAGCGCAGTACAGGCCCTTTGGCCCTCGAAGTTGTGCTAACCTGTGGATCCAATCTGAAGCCTATTATCCTACACTATTCTATTTCATCCATTTGTCTATCCAATGACCAGTGAAATGCCCTTAAAGTTGACAAGTCTACTACTGTTGCAGGCAGGGTGTTCCACACCCCTCATGTTCTCTGAGTAAAGAAACTACCTCTGACATCTGTCCTATATCTATCACCCCTCAATTTAAAGCTATGTCCCCTCATGCTAGCCATCACCATCTGAGGAAAAAGGTGTCCACCCTATCTAACCCTTTGATTATCTTATATGTCTCAATTAAGTCACATTTCAACCTTCTTCACTCTAACTAAAATAGCCTCAAGACCCTCAGCCTTTCCTCATAAGACCTTCCCTCCATACCAAGCAACATCCCAGTAAATCTTCGCCGAACCCTTTCCAAAGCTTCTACGTACTTCCTATTATGCGGTGACCAGAACTGTTTACAATACTCCAAGTGCGACTGCACCAGAGTTTTGTACAACTGCAACATGATCTCGTGGCTCTGAAACTCAAACCCTCTTCCAATAAAAGCTAACACACTGTATGCCTTCTTAACAACCCTATCAACTTAGGTGGCAACTTTCAGGGATCTATGCATATGGACACCAAGACCACTCTGCTCATGTACACTGCCAAGAATCCTACCATTAGCCCAGTACTCTTAATTTCTGTTGCTCCTTGTAAAGTGAATCACCTCACACTTTTCCACATTAAACTCTCAGCCTAGCTCTGCAGCTTATCGATGTCCCTCTGTAACCTGCAACATCCTTCGGCTCTATCCACAACTCCACCAACCTTAGTGTCATTCACAAATTTACTAACCCATCCTCTCCGCCCTCATCCAGGTTATTTATAAAAATGACAAATGGCAGTTGACCCAAAACAGATCCTTGCAGTACACCACTAGTAACTGAACTCCAGGATGAACATTTCCCATCAACCACCACTTCTTTCAGCTCACCAATTTCTGATCCAAGCCACTAAATCACCCTCAATTCAATGTCCCCATATTTTGTGCAATTACCAACTGTGGGGAACCTTATTAAACACCTTACTGAAATCCATATACACCACATCAACTGTGTTACCCTCATTCACCTGTTTGATCACCTTCTCAAAGAACTCAATAAGGTTTGTAAGGCATGACCTACTCTTTACAAAACCGTGTTGAGTGTCCCTGAACAACATATTCATTTCTAGATTATTATAAATCCTATCTCTTTTAACCTTTTCCAATACTTTACCCACAACCGAAGTAAGGCTCACTGGTCTATAATTACCAGGGTTGTCTCTACGCCCCTTCTGAATAAGGGAACAAAATTTGCTATCCTCCGGTCTTCTGGCACTATTCCTGTCTGACAATGACGACATAAATATCAAAGCCAAAGGCTCTGAAATTTCCTCCCTGACTTCCGGGAGAACCTTAGGATAAACTCGATCCAGCCAAGGGGACTTATCTACCTTCACACTCTCCAGAATTGCTAACACCTCTGCTTTGTGAACTTCAATCCCGTCTAGTCTAATAAGCCTGTATCTTAGTATTCTCCTCGATAACATTGTCTTTTTTGAGTGTGAATACTGACAAAGAAATATTAATTTAGTGCTTCTCCTATCTCCTCGGACTCCACGCACACCTTCCCACTACTGCCCTTAATTGGCTTTAATGTTACTCTAGTCATTCTTTTTTTCCTGATATACCAATGGAATGCTTTTGGGTTTTCCTTGATCCTATCTGCCAATGACTTTTCATGCCCTCTTCTGGCTGTTCTTAGTCTTCTCTCTTTAGGTCTTTCCTGGCTAGCCTATAACTCTCAAACACCCTAACTAAACCTTCATGTCTCATCCTCATATAAGCCTCCTTCTTTCTCTAGACAAGATATTCAACTTCCTTAGTAAATCACGGCTCCCTTGCTCAACCATTTCCTCCCTCCCTGACAGGTACATACTTATTAAAGACACGCAGTAGCCGTTCCTTGAATAAGCTCCCCATTTCAGTTGTGCCCATCCCCCGCAGTTTCCTTCCCCATCCTATGCATCCTAAATCTTGCCTAATCGCATCATAATTGCCTTTCCCCCAGCTATAGCTCTTGCCCTGCATTATATACCTATCCCTTGCCATTGCTAAAGTGAACATAACCAAATTGTGGTCGCTATCATCAAAGTGCTCACCCACCTCCAAATCTGACACCTGGCCAGGTACATGTCACCTGCACAATATGGAGGGATACTTCCACCTGGACTATCTTGCAAGAGTTCAGAGATTCTGCATTCAAACACCAACGCTTGCTGCTGAAAATCACTTGTTTCTCAATTCCCTCTTTCCCTCAGTCAAAGGCCTGGATATTGTTCAAAAAAACTAATAAGTGATAAACTGCCGAGTAGGCCCTCACTCAAAAAAAGGCATTGATCACAATGAACTGTCTCAAAAATGGTCCTAGCATATGGCATGCAAGTCCTGTTCACAAACCCTGCTCCCTGAGTCAAAATTCTGAGTCACACTCTCTGTGTCAATATTCATGCTGTGAAGTCCCATGCAGTCTTCTAATTGGAAAATCCTATTGAATTGATTCAGCGCATTCCATGTAGTAGCAGGCGCTAGCCACTCAGTGGCAGTATGAACATGTATCTCAATTCCCTCTTTTCTTCATCGCGACAGCCATCTTAATTATCAATTGACCATTGGCTGAATGTTTGCTTTCAATGTGTGCAGTTCATCTTATCGTCATTTTTTTCAAAATGGCTTCCATCGCCATCAAGCATCTGACCAAGAATCAGCTTACCTCAGTTATCTTGTATTTCTCAAGTGCTGTTCCTCAAGACTGCTCCCTCTCTACACAATTGTGAGTCTTCCACATTTAGGTTAGATTAGATGAGATTAGAGGAAACAGGCCCTTCGACCCAACAAGTCCACACCGACCCTCCAAAGAGGAACCCACCCAGACCCATTTCCCTTCGATTAATGTACCTAACACTATGGGCAATTTAGAATAGCCAATTCACCTGACCTGCACATCTTTGGACTTTGCTTCGCTGCTGAGAATCTCACAGACTGAAAGCTCTCTCCATGGAGTCCAGGCCTTTCTCCTCTCCCCTCTCTCCCTTCCAGTTGTGAAGCTCACTTTGTGCAAATCACCCGAAAAGGAGCTTCTGAAAAGCTTAGGGTTCCCATAAGGGTTTGTGCAAGACCTTGGGAGAGAGTCTGTTTCTGAATATATTTTAGGCGGGCAAACTCTTCAGGCTCCAGCCCCTTCCATTTTCAAACATTAGTTCTTAGTCAAGCTTGGAATGGGTTTTGATAAACAATTGAGTGACAATTACTTCATGGTTCACACAACTTTAGGAAAAGCGACTGTCTTCTCAAGAGGGAGTGGCTTTCAATAATAGAGGTACCCATAAATCTGTGGAAGCAAGGGGAACTATGTGCCCATGTATTCTCACTTCCACAATGAAGATATATTTCTTTTTGTTACTTTTGCATTGCCCTACCCTGTGACTCCCTTCTTCCTTGCATGACTGCTTACAGGCTCCAATTGCATCCTACCATTTGCTCTTTTGATCTCCTTCTGGAACCTTCAAATACCTACTCCTTCCTGCCTACCTATCCTTCCTCCCTATACCTCCATCTCTTGTCATTCGCCACCTGGTATTTACATCAGGGCACAGAGCACATGGCCTTGTCATTGAGAAGGTGGGCATGACCTGCTAACTCCACTGGCTGGATACCTCCTTCACCTCACTGCCCTATAGTCACCGCCAATACTCCCCTCTAAGCTGTGCAGCTCTGCAGTCAGCCAGCCAGCCATAGCATCCTGATGCAGGCTCTTCACAGACTGGCACCTCCAAATTACCCAGCAAAACAAACTAAAGTGGCCACATCGCTCAACAAGTTAACTGCACACTTCAAAAAAAAACAGAAAATGTAGGTCATCCTGACTAAATTCTGCCTTCTTGCTATATAAGTCACTGCTTTCCGCAAATAAATTAAATGCAGAAAAAGAGTTATAGGAATGGCTGCAGAGAATCTGGGGCATTGTGGTATTGCTCCAAGATCAGTAATTCAGAGGCCCAGATTAATGTTCTATGGACATAGGTCCAAATCCAACTACAGCAATTGCTGAATTTACTTGCAATTAATAAGAGCTAGTATTGAAACCTTGACTTCTTGGTGGTGACCATGACACATATTATTACAAATAATGGTCCGAAAGACCCACTTGTTCAGTAATATTGTTTCAGGAAGGAAATCTGTCATTTTTACCAGGTCTGGCCTACATATGACTTAAGACCAACAGCAGTGTGGTTGACTCTTACCCACTCTCTGAAATGGACCAGCATTCCAGTCAGTTCAAGGTAAATTAGGGATGGGCAGCAAATGCATCCATCTGATTGAAAGGACAAAAATAAGCTCCCATTCCTATGTTCCCATATAGGAATAAAAGGGAGCAATTGATTGTTTTAAGAAAGAATTAGTGTAAACAGGCTGACTAGCCTCTTTCTGTGCTGCACTTTTCAACAATGTTAAACTCTCGATTTTAAGTCACAGAAGAGAAGCCTAAAAAATTACAAATCAGGACAAAAAGCAAAAGGGAGGACAACTGCAAAGAAAAAGGAAAGAGAACCTGAAGAAAACATGCAAATGGACGAGAAAAGGAAACAAGAAGTAGCAATGCAGCAAAAGAGAAAATGTATCCTCTTGATGTTGGGTGAGCATCACCACAATGGAATCATTAGTAAGATTTAAAACTTGTTTGTACCATGCACTTCTCTAAGCGTCACACTTAAGTATATTTTCTGACTCATTCCTAAGCAACACCACAGGAGGTGGTGTAAGTGGATCAAAATCAAAACTAGCTGTATGTTACTATTCGAATTTAAAAAAAACGTACTCCCTGATTGTGATGAGTAGAAAACTGCAGAAATAGAAATTACAAGTGACGTACACTTTTGCAAAATGGATGCACACAGCTGATGGCTTGGCGTGAGACCCTGGTAAAGACTGTCAGAATGCCAATGATGATGAAGCAACAGCATGTGTGCACAGCTTGACAGCATCAGACCCAATGTCTGAGCAGCGACTGGGGCAAATCAGGGAGGAGGCTGTTGAGAAGGCTGCAAATACACAGATTGTCCGAGAGACTTGGCAAAATGGAGCTACGCTGCTTCAAGGTAGCAGTGGCTTGGACAGCATTCCAGAAAGAAGCTCCGAGAGATCAAGTATTTTGCTTTCAGAGGGAAGGAAGTTGTCATTTTATTTTGCAAGCTGCATTCAAAGCAGTCTGTGGGGTTTTGTGGCATTGAGAATTGCCAGCAGATCCTATAAGATTGAGGTGTTGGCCAAGACAAGAGGCACAAGCAATCCAGAGACTTCAAGTTTCATATATCAGCCAGTGGAACTCAGGCCTGAGTCCAGTTAACATTAGACCATAATAATAAGGTGCTTCAGTCCTCTCAGAGTGAAAGAAAAAAACCAGTGGGTAGTCATGGACTGTCACACTAATTATCCAGCAGTCTGCTTTTGACAAATGTCAGTCAGAAATGATCGACTCAACCATTGAAATCACCATTCTGGAAGATGAAATGATAAAACAGAAAATCTAAATAATAGTGGCACTGTGATAACATCAAATGTATTGTGTGTGTGAAAAAGCTGAAATAATTCCGCTCTATCTACCTTTTATTATCTTTTTACCTTCAACATCTCAATTACAACACCACATAATCTATCTTCAAGGAAATATTATCCTCATCTATGCAACATCTTCTCATATATTAATTCACAGATTAAATTTGCCTTCAGTCCGGAACCAAACACAGGACCCAAACCTAAACTGTGCATTCTGCATGACACCAACCTCGGTGCATTCCAGCTCTCCTGAGATAGCCTTCTTCCCCCCATTCAACCTGTCTCTCTGCTGACATTGGCTGGACTGGGTTAGGGCCAAGGATCCATCCTGATCCCATCCGACTGGAAGTAATAGAATGGGATTGAGATCTGCTCAAAATGCTCTTATGTGTATCAACCATGGATTAGCTGGTAATGTGTGATATAGGAGCTTTTGTGTTCAAAGACAAAGGTCTAGATTGATACTCCAATGTACTGAGAGAGTGCTGCCCTATTGTGACATTTTGTCATTTGGATGAGACATTAAGGCAGGTGAGTACAAAATATGCCATGAGACTACTTCGAAGAAGAACAAAGATGTCAACCGCAATGTCCTGCCAAAACGTGCTCTTCATTCATAGGTTAGAAGAAGATTAGCTCATCATTATCACATTGCTGGCTGTGAGACCTTTTCATTTACAAAATGGCGCCATCAATAGGGACTAAACTACAAACCACTTCATTGGTTGTTGTCGCGATTGGGACCATGTGGATCTTGTTGACCACAAGATTCTTGATTGGGGTTGCTAACCTTGGCCAATCAGGGATCTTGTAGCCAATGAGATCCACCTGGTCCCAATCACTGCAGTTGTAAAAGGTTTTGGGATGGCACCCGCCCATGAAAAGTGCGAAATAACTGACGGTCTTTCTCATACTTTATGAGCTGCTTATGGTTAAGATTGACGTAAAAACATACTGTGCAAGTGCCAAGTTCAAGCTCTTAAAGGTAAATGTTTACAGGTCAAACTGACAAGAATCCTACCTGTTTTGTGTTTGAAATTTCTTCATACAACTTATTTTCATCCTGCTGTTGCCTGCGCTCAAGGAGTCAGTGAACCCTGCAACACAAAAGGAAAGGCATCTTAACTAAAAACCATTTTCTACCTCATTCTCCACTCTGCTTTACCCCAGTGAAGGGAAGCAGTAAATAACAGGCTATTAAACTGACACTTCTAAAAAAAAAAATTTTCCAATAACTTTATTTCACTGTTGTAATTTTGTAAAGTGGCAATGCTTACAATGAAATACCTCTTTAACATGATCTAATGATTCTGAAATCAGGTGACTAGTGAATGAGCAACTCTGACTGATGTTGATGGAGTTGATATGGCAGCAAATGCAAGTTCCAACAAAAAGCTGACTTAGTATAGCTGCAGTTCAATCTTTCCATGTGGTGAGGTGACCTGAAATGGAATAGGTGGGTTTGATTAGATTACTTACAGTGTGGAAACAGGCCCTTTGGCCCAACAAGTCCACACCGACCCGCCGAAGCGTAACCCACCCAGACCCATTCCCCTACATTTATCCCTTCACCTAACACTATGGGCAATTTAGCATGGCCAATTCACCTAACCTGCACATTTTTTGGACTGTGGGAGGAAACTCACACAGAGACAGGAAGAAGGTGCAAACTCCACACAGAGAGTCGCCTGAGGTGGGAATTGAACCCGGGTCTCTGGCGCTGTGAGGCAGCAGTGCTAACCACTGTGCCACCGTGCCGCCCACAGACAGGGCTATAAGTTCCAGCCTTCATTTCTGTCGTAGGAGCAGAAAGAACATTTTTGAAAACTCTAGTTCAAGGAGTTAGTCAGTGAGTGAAAACAGGTCAAATGCTTTGCTGTTCAATATATAAATTTGCATCAAACTAAAGGAACACATTATGACTCTATGACTCCTTATTGACCAAGACGAATGCTCGAATGTTTCACTGATAAAGCTTCTTTTACTTAAGAGAAGTGTTCTTTTCAGTTCCCTTACTGCTGAAGGGGTAAACATTGAAATCACTCTGCTATCTGCAGGTTCTTGACTTGCTGTTTTAATAGGACTTGTTCCTATTCTCGGCATTGGTCGTAATATTGAGAAATGAAAGGTACCGTCCCTGTGCATGAAAGATTGGAGTAATTGTGCAATCACCTAAAGCTCAGTAGAAAGATTCAGTTGTGTTTCTTACCTTCCTATTGAAATCCAGGCAACACATGGTACAGACCTGCTGTAAACTAGCGATTATTGTTCTGACCTCAGAGTGTAGCACAAAAGTACTTTTGAGATCAGTGAACTGCATGACTTGGAGGTACAATTGGTTGTGTTGCTGTGAGTGCTAGAATCCTTGTGCTACCCCAATAGGCTAGATTAAAAATAATCAATTCAAGCATATTGCCATCATTGGTAATCAGCCCATGTCTCTTCATTTTTGATTCTTTCAGCTGCAAATTGACTCACAAACACATTGAACTAGAAATGGTGTCAGGTGAAACACCAGCTCCATCTGAAATGTAAAGTGAACTGTGATCACCTTAATTTGGTGGTAACATTCTCCCCTCGCAGTCAGTAGAACACACAGTCAATTCCAGCTGCACCCTCAAGTATTCAAGCACATAATCTAGACTAACAATTCAATACAATCAGGCTATGCACAATCATGTACACCTTTTCCTTGAACCATCTGCCAGGTCAGGTGGGTGTTGAAGATCCCACAACACCATTGAATGAAGGACAAGGGAGTTTTATTGTTATTGTGGCCAATACATACCCTTGAACCAGCACTGGCCCTTGACCCATGATACCAAAACATGGGTCAACTGGTCATAGACATAAGAGACCATTTCGCCACTGAGTCTACTCCATCAATAAATGAGAAAACAGTTGATTTGAAAATTCTCAGTTACAATTTCTTTCCTTTGCCCCATAACCCTTGATTCCCTTGCCAACTAAAAATCTGTCTATCCAAACCTCATAATATACTTAATGATTCAGCTTTAATCGCTCTCTATGGCAATGAATTCAACAAATTCACACGCCTCTGAGATAAGAAATTCCTCATCATCTCTGCCTTAATTGCACCCCTTATTCGAGATTATACCCTGTGATCCTAGATTCTCCCACAAGGAGAAGCAATGACACCATTGATCCATATGAAATGGCCATCACATTCTGTCACACATACCAACAAGGACTACATATCAAAAACGTAATTCGTTGACTGTGAAATGTTAAAATGTATGTTAGAAATACGAAAGGCAATATATAGCTACAACTGGTTGCTTGGTCATTTGGCTCTTAAATATGTTTGCAAACTGAGGAAGATGTCACTGCATTGTGCCTTTCACAATTCAACATGAGGCTGGAGAATGACCTTGGTACAATTCCCAAGGTCATGTCTTGACCAACTAGAATAGGCTTGCTTATTCATTCATGGCATCTGGACATTGCTACCTCGACTAGCATTTATTGGCCATTGATAATTGCCCAGAGAGCAGTTAAGAGTCAAGTGGGCTTGGAGTCACATGTGGGCCAAACTAGGTAAGGACAGCAGATTACCTACCCGAAAGGTCATTAACAATCCACACGTGCTTCTGCATCAACAGTAGTTATACAGTTGCTATTCAACTATTTTCCTTTAATTTCAGATTTCAGATTTTTGATGTTGTGACTTGAACTCATGTTCCCATAACATTAGGTAGAGCTCTGAGGGAAGGTCATTGGACTCAAAATGTTGACTCCGTATTCCCTCCAAAAATACTGCCAGAGCACCAATTTCTGTTTTTCTATCAGGCTGGGATTCTTGATGACCAGGCCACTGACATTACCACTATACCAGCACCCACCACTTTCCTTGCAGTTCTCATGACAATGCCTCTGGCCTACCAGAGTCCACTTGCCAAGCAGTCACCACCCTTTACCCTACAATAAGAACTGTTGTTCCTTTTTCAACTTGGTACTTTTGCAATTATATCGTTATGTGTGCAAGATGATAGGCTTAAACAGGCACAAGTTATTTTCTTCACAAACCAACACCGGTTTTGGTACCATGTTCCCATGGGGGTAACTAGATCTGTTTTAATGCCATGGCTCAAGGACATACATTTGTCTGTCCTAGATTCATATACCACATGGAAACAAACCTCTCAGTCCAACTTGTCCATGCTGCCAGGTTTCCCAAACAAAACTACTCCCATTTGCCTGTGTTTGGCCCATATCCCTCTAAGGGGTAAAACCTTTTCTGTCCAAATAAAGTTGTTCCACACTATAAGCCGTATAGGGATACATGTACCCGTCCTGCTTAGTCAATGAAAATTAGAATGGCCTATGGGTTGGAGGATGGGCACTACTATAATTGTATCTGACTAGTCAGGTCCTGCATACTGTCGTTTCAAGTCAACAGTCAAAATATTACTATGCTGCTCAGAAGCTATTCAAAATCATGAGGGATCTAGCCAGAATACACTGATAGAAATTATTCCCACTGACAGAAGGGTCGAAAATCAGAGGACACAAATTTGAAGTGAGTGCCAGATGAATCAAAGGCAATATGGGGACAATCATTTCTGCATGGTAAGTGGTTAGGATGTGGAATGCACTGCCTGAGATTGTGGTGAAGGCAGATTCAATTGTGGCTTTCAAATGAGAGTTGAGTAATTATCTGAAGAGCGAATATTTGTGTGTCTCCGAGGAAAGGGCAGGGGAGTGCAGCTAGCTAAACTGCCGTTGTGGCATCAGGACGACAGGCCATATAGTCTCCATCTGGGCTGTGCCCAGTATATGAATCTATTTCTCTCAGCAAAAAATCAGTGAAACTTCAAACCATAAAGCGGAACATCTTGAATTTTCTACTCTATATTATACTGAATGCATTTCTGATATTTTAAAAGTATAGGTTATATATGAAGCTCACCCTTCTGATTCTTACTATTGTGGAATACAATAATTCACTTTTTCTGTGCTCAGTTTCTTTGCCCCATGTTTGCCATTTTCAGTTAGTTTGTGGAACTTAGCATCTCAGTCACGGTTGGGTGTTCTTTTACTTTCCTTTGTATTCTGGTGAAATGTCGGTCCTGAAACATTAGTTGTGATTCCCTCTCAACAGACACTTCCCCTGACATGCTTAGTGCTTTCCAAGTTCTCAGGAAGGGTCACCGGACCCGAAACGTTAACTCTGATTTCTCTTCACGATGCTGCCAGACCTGCTGAGCTCTTCCAGCAACTTCTGTTTTCTTAGTGTTTTCCAAAATTTCCTGTTTGACTTCAGGTTTCTGGCACTTGCAAGATTATAATGCGGAGAGGGGGAACTGGGGTGGACAAGGTCAGAAGTCAGACGACACCAGGTTATAGTGCAACAGGTTTATTTGAAATCAAATGCTTTCAAAGAGTTGCCCCTTTGTCACCTGATGAAGGGGCATTACTCCATAGGCTTGTGATTTCAAATAAATCTCTTGGACTATAACCTGGTGTCAAATGTTTTCTTACCTTGCAAGATTTAGAGTGGCATGGTGGCCCAGTGGTTAACGCTGCTGCCTCACAGCGCTAGGGACCCACGTTTGATTCCAGCCTCAGGTGACTGTATGTGTGAAGTTTGCACATTCCACTCGTGTCTGTGTGGGTTTGCTCCGGTTTCCTCCCACAATCCAAAGATGTGCAGGTTAGATGACTTGGCCTTGCTAAATTGCCTACGGTGTCCAGGGATGTGGAAATTAGGTGCATTAGTCAGGGGTAATGTAGAGCAATGTAGACTAACCCACCAATGGGTGGATTACTTTTCGGAGGGTCAGTGTGGAATTGTGGGACTGAAGGGCCTGTTTCCATGCTGTAGGGATTCTATATAAATTATAGTTTTTGTTTCTTTTCTTATTATGCCCATTTTACATTTCCATTCAGTTGACAAAGGGACACTAAGACTCACTTCACAGCTCATATATTCCGCAATGAAAACTAGTCTGGCTTCCTCATACAATAACAAAAACTTCCATTCATAAAACACCATTAGTATAGTAACACATCCAAAGGGACTGCAAAAGGTCAATTATAAACCAAAATTTGATTCCAAATCATGTACGGAGATATCAGGACATGTGACTGAATATTTGGACAAAGAGGCAGCTTTCATAGAGGGGAGAGAAGTGAAGGTTTAGAAGCAAATTCAAGAACGATTGGCCTTAACAGCTGAAGACAGATTTATTGCTAGCTGAGTCAAGAAAATAGAAAGTGCACAAGAAGTAAGAGCAAGTAAAGTTCAGTCAGCTCAAAAACTGATCATTTATATATCGACGTTTAAACTTGTGGGGGTTCGGTTAGCTTGGATGGCTGCTATACGATGCAGAGTGGCTGAGGTTACCACGAAGGTCCTACCTTCTCAACATATCCCCTCCCTGAGACACAGCGACCTTCAGGTTAAAATCACAACCCGTCGTCTCTCTAATGAGAGAGCAGCCCGATGGTCCATAAGGATTATGGTGACTTTACTATTCAGTGCTGGATTAAGGGAAACATTACATATGACTCAGGACTTCATATCTCAATTGCATAGGCATTGAGAGTTGGTGCTGGAAAAGCACAGCAGGTTAGGCAGCATCTGAGGAGCAGGAAAATCGATGTTTCGGGCATACGCCGTTCATCAGAAATTCAGCAGGAATGATAAACAAGGGTGCCTAAAGCTTAGCAGTGTTGTTTTACCTCTGCTTCATAGTACTGTATATGATGTTGAACAAAGGGATTAAATTTGGCCTTGCACTTCTAAACGCTATATCTTAACAGCACTTTAGTGAAGTGTGTTTAGTGCAGGTATAATTACCTCTGAAGCAATACAGAATGAAGGCAACGACACATCCACTCTTCAGTAGTTTCTCCCCTTTGGCAAGTGACCAGATTTGAAATAATGAAAGCTCTTATATGCAGGTTCTTTAAATGTTTATCCTCCAACCGAGACAGTGAAGACAAAACAGATCTCACATACTGAAGGCGTGGCATTTCTGCATGCATTATTGTGAGGCAGTATTGTCATTCTTGGGTTGTGTATTCACACATGTCTTACAATGCTTTTCTTTGTAACAAAACTATTTTTTCTTGTACATTAGTTTGCAGCAACAAAGCCAAATACCTGTTGGAATAATTTTTAGTCTTTAGGGCATGAGAGTAATTGCCACATGGATGAATGATTTCCATTGTTAACAATGATTGCACAACTACATGGGAGCCAAGTAATGTGCCGTAGCAACAGACCATGCCTTTCTGTAGCCCTCAGTGACAGGCTACTCCTGAAACATTCAACATTCATTTAACACAATGACATACAGGGACACCAGCAGCGTTGAAGAAATAAAAGACATGAATGGAAAGGGTCTAATTGTTGTACTGGCCTTGGCATTGATCACTTTAAAGAATCAAGAACAAAACATAATTCAATTTCTTTGACTGATATAAATAGTTTGAAGTATCTGAATTTGGCAGCACATTTATTGATTTGAAGCTCAGGATGGCTACTTGTTTTGTGGAATATATCAATTTATCCTTGCCAATAATCTGAAAATCAACTTTCAATATAAACCAGATCTCAACTTTTACATTTCATTTACAGGATGGAGACATCATTGGCTAAGCTAGCAGTTATTGCCCATCCCTAATTGCCCAGAGGGCAGTTAAGAATCAACCACACTGCTATGTGTCTGGAATCACGTGTAGGCAAGAACAGGTAAATATAGCAGTTTCCTTTCCTCAAGGACATCTGTGAACCAAATGAGGTTTTTCTCAGCAATCAATTCACAGTCCTCACTCAACTCTTAATTTAGATTTTTCTTTATTGAATTCAAATTCCATCATCTGTCATGGCAAGATTTGAACCCAGGTCCCCATAATATTAGCTAGGTTTTAGGATTAACACTCCAGCAATAATGCCACTCGGCCATCACACCTAGTTTCTATAGCTGTCGTGCCTGAGTGACATAGTTATGAGTTCAAGTCATGCTCTATGCCTTACGCATAAAAGACCCCCCATTGTGGTATGAGAGGAGGGATCCACTGCTTCAAGAGCCAGCTTGTGGATGACATGTTAAACTGAGGACCCACTGCCCGTTCAGGTGGATATAAATGATTCCATGGGAACATTTTGAAAAAAGAATAAGGGAGTTAACTCTAGTGACCTGGCCAGCATTTATCTTTCACACAACATCATAGAAAGGAAAAAAGAAATCTGGCCTTGGGGATTGTAGAAAATTAAGAGCTGTGTTGCCAATGTTACAACAGTGATTGCAGTTCATGGGCTGAAAAGAGCTTTGAGATGTCAGGTTATTGTGTAAAGTGCTGTGTAAATGTAAGTATTTTCTTTTTAATACTGCAACCAACTTATAACTAAAGGTGTTAAGGTTACACTTTACTATACAAGCAATTTGAAAGCACGAGCAGAAAACATGTACAGAAAATCCACAACTGAGAGTGGCAGTGGAGCTCAGTCGTTGGCAATGGTGCCTCGCAGCAACAGGGTCCCGGTTCAATTCCACCCTAGCCGACGGTCTGCATGGAGTTTGCACATTGTCTGTGTGTTTCCTCCAGGTTGTCCAGTTTCCTCCCACAGTCCAAAGTTGTGCAAGTTAGATGGACTGGCCATGCTAAATTGCATATTGTCATGGGATGTGTAGGCTAGGTGGATTAACCATGGGAATTACAGGGTGGGAGACAGTGAGGACTGTGGATGACGAAGATCAGCATTGAAATGTGTGGTGCTGGAAAAGCACATCAGGTTAAGGAGCATCCAAGGAGCAGGAGAGTTGACGTTTCCGGCATAAGCCCTTCATTAGGAATAGCGGGGGCGGAGTTGGTAAGGAAGCTGAAAAGGAAAGGGGGGAGTGGGGTTGGGAAGGAAATAAGTAGATGCAGTTGGGGGGTCATGGTGATAGGTCGGAGCAAAGGGTGGAGCAGATAGATGGGAAGGAAGTTGGGCAGATGGGGCAATTCAAGAGAATGGTGCCGAGTTGGAAGGTGGGATGTGGTGGGGGGAGTGGCGATGAGGAAATACACGGTGGGTCTGGGTGGGATGCTCTTCAGAGTATCAGTGTGGACTCAATGGGCCAAATAGCCTGATTCAACATTGTGAGCACTCAATGGTGGAATATGAAGGCAATCCTGACATTTAATTTCCCATGAGTCTCTGGACTGATCGAATAAGCATAAATTACAGGCATTACCATATGAAATATGTTTATATCAAAAATAAAATTGAAATACATGGCAAATTGTAGGCTTTTTTTCTTACCTTGATACCACTAAATTTTAATGGCTCAATAGACAAGTTAATAAGGACATAACAAAGCTCTTTGATTTGTGAAGTAAAATTCAAGGAAAGTTATGTTTTTTACAAGTGTCATGCTGAGATGAATCTCAACTGACAGAATATGTGTCAGATAAAGGAATTCTTTCTCTGTTTCACTCCATAACAGAACCCCAGTACGATCATTTTGGAAGTCAAAGGTCGAACAATATTCACCAAAGTTCCTGCTTTGAATTATCAAGGACAATGTGAATTAGCAAACCTGACGTGACCTTATATTGAATGTTACAGATGCAAAAACTTCTCATTTGAATTCAATTCATAATGCTGGAATGTGAAGTTAATCACATTCACGGTGACCACCGAACAATCATCAGTTGTTGTAATATCCAAGTTCTTCCCCCTGTGTTCACTTTCAAAGCTCAGTGAAATTCCCTGTGATATTCCTTAATCAATAGATCACCCAAATCACTTAGCTTGTCCATTTGAATAAAAACTTCTAAAGTCGTATTCAAATTGCCCCTGACGTCTCCTTCAGCTATACAACCTTTCAAGAACACTGCATTATAAACATAATTACTGAGGCGTTCTCGTAATGCTGTTTCTGAGTGTTTCAGCCCCATTCCATGATGACCATAAAATGTAAATTCGCAATGTGGTCAAACAGGCTGATTGCCAAATCCACAAATCCTTCGAACATATCAATGGCCGGGGGAGAGATTTCTGCTCTGCCATGTTCCTTGTGGTGTGGCATCCCTCAAACCTCAATGTGACCTCTCACGTCAGTGGCGTGATCTGTTCCAGGAAAAAAACTACAGAAAAAAGGCATTTTGCATGCCACATGCATCTCAGGATGCAGAAAGTCTGCCAAGTCTGTGAGTTCCCTCCTAATTAGAACTAGAAACAACAAAAATAGAAGGATCACTGGACTTGAATTGTAAACTCAGCTTTCTCTCCATGGATGCTGCCAGACCTACTGAGTATCTCCAGCAATCCCTGCTTTTGATTCTGGTAAGCCTTTGTTGCAGTCCGTCCACAGTCAGAACATCTTTCTGTTGTTAATGAGAGCGAAACTGCACACAATACTCCAGTTGTGGTCTCACCAAAGCTCTATAAAGTTGCAGAAAGACATCCCTGTTCCTGTACCCAAATCCTCTTGATACGAAGGCCAACTAATCAACAGAAGTAATATTCTTAATTCCCAGACCATTCTCATTTATGGATGTATTTTTTTCTTCAAACATGTTGACATCAATATTAATAAAATGTTACCAGAGCTAATAAAAATATTTAACAATGAGGGATGCTACAGATTTCCCAGATCTTTGGAGAATTGCAGCTGCCTCACAAGTAATCGTCGACTGCGAGACCATTTAATTTGCCCCACTGCTTTTTTATATTAAAGTACTTACGGATCTGAACATCTGGTCTGAACTACGTGTGCACACACACAGCAACCATTCCATTTATCAGTTGGTGTGGCAAATATTTTTCAATTACAAGTCCCGCATCTTCAGTTTGCAATTGCCCTGGTGACAACCTTGAATTCAAGAGACGATGGGGACTTGTTAACATGCCACCCATAAGTGACCTTTTATGTGTGGCATTCTTCACTTTCAAGGAGGTTTGGAAAGCAATGCCACTGCACAGTTGCTGACAGAATTAAGGTTTAAAAACCGTGTTTAATGATGAAAACTATAATCAAGCTCACATTTATATTTACAAAAAAAAAGGTGAATGATTTATTTTCAAGGTCTTCACTCAACAAAAATGCATGATATTTGTGAATGGGTGATACATTTTTTGAAAAAAACATTGTATTGAGCAATGTGACCTGTTAGTCACCAAGACTATTTTATATTGTAGTGAACATTATTTTGCCTCAATAGAGATTAAGTAAGAGCTGACTGTAATGGTCCAATTTCGATACAGCAACCAACATTAACAATGAACTCGCAGAAATTGCTGGATAAACTGAGCATGTCTGGCACCATCTATGGAGAAAAACAGAGTTAATGTTTGGAGTCTAGCAACCTTTCTTCAGGACTGGATTTAGATGCAATATTCAGAAGTTGCCTCTCACTCCTTAAGGAAGTCTCAAAATGCCCCAGATCAAAAACTTTTAAGTCCAGTTCCATTTTTTTTCAGGAAACATGATTGCCAAATTGTGCATATCAGAGTCCTGTAGTAGTTATAAAACAATGTCCAGGTAGTTTGGTTTCATGATATTTGTTCAGGAACAAAGATTGACCAGATTGCCTATGAGTTAACAGCATGAGAATGAGACTCATGGATAGCCCTTCAAAGAGACATCACAGGTAAAATGGGGCTTGTTGCATGCATGGTTCTTGAACACTGTGGAGATCTTCCCTGCTTTTCTTCAAATAGGGTCCTAGGATCTTCTACATCTACCTGAGGCAGGAGACAGAGCCTTGGTTTAACCTCTCATCCAAAGGATAACAAGTTGCACAGTACAACACTCCCTCAGCACTGCACACTGTGGCATGAACCAAAACGTTCAGCGCCGAGGGTGAGAGTGCTGACTCTGACCAAGTCTTGAACCTTCAGTTAATCCATTACTTTGCAATCACACTTGGTGTCTAATCCTGACAAACAACGGGAAGTTTTAAAAGGAGTTACATGCTGTGCTGGCAGTTACAGCCTAAAATAGACCAAGGTGTGTGATGACAGAAATGTTGGTTGTGCTATTGAAGGAAAATAAAATGAAACAGTTCTTTGCTGTACTCCTATTGCTCAATTGTCTCTCACTGCCACTTTCCTTGCTGCTCGTGGTTTCAGCCTCAATACACATAGCGCCACATGATGTGCTATTCCCTTTTACATTGAATCGGTTAAAACAGTGCGCTTGAGACAAAGGGAAGGTGTGGGTGGGAGCTGTGTGGAGGGGAAATGAGAACATTTTCAAAGCTGATTTTAAAATTGCAGAATGACTGCATCCCAAAAGATGTGGATGTCCCAGTGTAAAATTAATGACTACACATTCATTCCATTTCAGAAAGCATGGTTATTTGGTTCTGCATGCAGCCTTACATGATTGCTGCATGCAACTGGTGCTACCTGCAGCATTAATCCAAAGGAGTTGCCTTTTAGTGATAACGCCACTGAAGTAGTACTCCGGAACACCAGGCTAATGTTCTGGGGACATGGTGGTCAAATTTGAATACGTTAAAATCCAGGATCAAAATAAAGACAGTATAACGCCAACTATCAAACCAATGTTGATGAAATTAAACATCTTGCTCACTCGTGTTACTTAGGGAAGGAAATCTCCTATCATTACCTAGTCTGGACTAAATACAACTCCACATCCAGAACAATGTTGTTGACTGTTAACCCTAGCATGCCATTCAGTTGTATCAAACCACTACAAAGTGTAAACAACCAAACAACAGCAAACGCAGACCTGTCAACTCTGCAAAGTCCTCCTTCCCAATAGCTGGGGGCCTGAGCCAAAGTTATAAGACTAAGCAAGCAACAGTTTGACATTGCTACATTGACAGAATTATGCCCTCCAGGCAATCTCTCAGACACCATCACCACTTTTTGAGGGCATAACCTGTCCCACTGGCTCAAAATACCTACTTTAGGTGGTGGCACCTTGGTATACAGTTGGGGCAGAGTTGCCCTGGTTTTTTTCAAGATTTACGCTGGGTTTCATGGGATTGGGTCAAACATGGGAAAGGCAATTTTCTACTGGCTGCCACCTGTTCCCACCATTTTGACAGATGTTTTCCTAATTCACCATGTCAAATACCACTTGGAACAACACTGAGGGTGACAAGGGCACAAAATGTACTCTGGGTGGGGAACGTCAATATTAATTACCAAGCATCACTACTGTCTGAGTCTGCCAAGTCCCAAAGGGCATAGCTGTTAGACTGGGACAGTAGCCAATAGTGAGAGAACCAACCAGATGGAAAAACTTACTAGACCTTGTCCTTATTAATTGATCTGTTGCTGATGTGTCCATTCATGAAGGTAAAGATTGGTGGGACTACTGCACAGTCACTTTGGAGACAAAGTACCCTCTTCACAATGAGGATATCCTCCATCGTTTTGGGTGGCACTACATTGTGCTAAATAGGACAGTCATACAGACATTTTTTTAAGATCTTGCAATTCAATACTGGACATCCATGAGGCACTGAAGGCCATCAGCAACAGCAGAATTGTGTTTAATGTTAAACCTGCATATCACCAAATTACCATTACCAATGAAATGGGAGATCAATGATAAATAATGAAAAGTACAGAAAGGCCTGCCAGAAGCAACACAAAACAAACCTAAAAATAAGTTGTTGAACTGTTGATGGTACAATGCAGAACTACTTGCAATAGGAGAAAGTCGGGACTACATGAAAGGATTGGATCAAAGCTCAGTACTGCTGCCAGACCTAATCATGAATGGTATTGGTCAGTTAAATAACTAATTGGAGGTGCAAGCTGCACAAATATCCCATCTTCAAGAATGAAGGGAGCGAGCATGTCAGTGCAAAGGATTTGAATTTATCTTTAGTCAGACATGTCGAGGAAATAATCCATCTCAGCCTCATCCTGAGGACCCCAACATTTTTCAGACAACGTGATTCATTCTGATTCCATGACAGCTTTAATCCAAAAAAGGACAGAAGAGCTGAACTCCAGAGGTGGACTTGCAGAGAGTGTTTGACCAAGTGTGGCATCAAGGACCCTGAGCAAAACTGGAGTCAATGCGAATCAGAAGAAAAAAAGTCTCTGCTGGTTGGAGTCACATTTGGCACACAGGTCAAAAGTGTGCACACACATTTCCTGCAGCTTTTCTGGACATTATGTTGCTGGGTAGAACCTAATAGAGTTACCATTAAAGAGCACAATTTGTTAGCTGAAGCTCAGTTAGAGGCTTAAAATCTGAGATAGTCTTCCCGAGTCCTGAGGTCAGGCTATTGCTCTATCAATCACACTTATTAAAGCTGTCCTATCTGACTTCCCCAGTTCTGGTATGTGTTCCTCTCCGAAAGCTCCCTCTCAAGTCTTTGCCTGCATTTGGAAGTGTTTGTGTATCAGGTGATTAATTATGTGAGTCTGTGTACTACTGACGCCCACTGTGCTGGAATGGTAAAGCCCTTGTGTACACTCAGAAGAAAACTCAGCAAACTGTTAAATTTGCTGGAAACCAAAGCAGAAACATGGCGTAGGTATTTTAAAATCCTATGAATGGAAACTGTTACACACATAGAAACTTTTATTATCCCTCCATCGATCTAAGATACTATACACAACAATCTCCAACATCCCACAGTTTATAGTGATCATTCTTCCCTACATACCCATTCATGTGGCACACTTTCCACTGTCATGTTCACAAAGATATTCTACTCTTACCTTCACATTGTCAATCTGATTTGCTCTTCTTCCTTAGTTGATTTCATTTTGGCATTCTCTTCCTCTAATCATCATTGCTGCTTCTAACTCGAAATCCTTGTAGTTCAAAATAGTTTATAAAATCCCAGTAGTGTGGAAGCAGGCCTTTCAGCCCATTGAGTCGGCACCGACCCTCCAAAAGGCATCCCACCCACATCCACCCCATCACTCTATCCCTGTAACCCTGCATTTCCCAGGGCGAATCCAACCAGCCTGCACATCCCTGGACACTACGGGCAATTTAAACATGGCCAAACCACTTAATCTGCACATCTTTGGACTGTGAGAGGAAACTGGAGCACCCAGAGGAAAACCACGCAGACACAGGAAGAATGTAAAAACTTCACAGACAGTCACCCAAGGGTGGAATCGAACCCGGGTCCTTGGCGCTGTGAGGCAGCAGCGCTAACCATTGAATCACTGCCCCGTGGGTGGGAATTTTTGCCCCTCCTAGCTGCTGTAAGCATTCTCCCCCATAGCATACACAGCATTCGATCTGCTGCAGCTGCAGTTAGTGAACAAGGAATGTTATTGGGAGCTACACTAAAGAGAAGATGTGCAAATTAATTGGTCTTGGAGGAAATTGGCACTGCCCTCAAACATCTACATATTCTAATGAAACCTGCCGAAGCATATGTTGTTGCTCTTGTATTGTTAGCCAGGCAAATACTGAAGCTGTTTCAAAAATGAATTAAACTTGACTTGATAAGAATCTTGAATAGTAAAGGTAATTTGGTGATATAGCTATGACCGCTGTCTGGTATCCCTGGGAGTTGACTGGACATGCCTGGTCTTTCTGGTGAGTTTGCATTAGAAATTTAGCAATGAGAAAATTCAGGAACCTTTAATGTGATGCAAAAACAACAGGAAGCACCTTTATCTCAGATATATCTCTCGGCCCTGAGTATATTCAAACTGACAGGACACAAAGTCTCAGAGGGTGAAAAGTCTCTGAGTGAATCCTCAAACAACAGCACTTAAGAAAATAAATCTTCTGACAACTGTCTCCTAGTAAGAGACAGTGTTGAAAATACCCTTGTCTCAAAATGAATGATTTGGATATGTTGCTACTTCCCCTTCACTTTGTCTCAAGTGCACTTGTTTCGACAGACAGAATCAAAGCAATTTTGTTTTTTGAAAATGTAGCAGGGTCACAGCCAACGTGGCTCAAATTCAACCGCGATGAGATCAGGAAGCACGGAGTTATCTTCAAGCATTTTCAAAATTATGTTCAATATTTAACCCCAAACTGATGTTGATACATTACTCAGCACAATTCCTTCAATATGTGAAGCTCTTCAGTGATCTAACAATAGAATGTGAGTGTTGGCAGCCCATTCAAATATGGAGGAGTATTAAGGTGGTAAGTATTGAGGGTCTGGGAATGACAGCAGATGAATAAAAACTTCAAATGTGGCCACTTTGTGTTACCTTCTCCCTCACCTTGTAGTTTGTCTCAATGTTAGCAATGAGCATCAAAGCAGCCAGGATCTCAAAATTACTGTTCATTTATGGGACGTGGATGTCATTGACTACATCAGTGGGCATTCATTTCCCAATCCTAATTGCTCAGATGGCGCTTAAAAATTGCTGTGGGCCTGTCGTCACCTGTAGGCTTGATCAGGTAAGGATGACAGATTTCCACCTTCAAAGAAACCTCAACGAACCAGATAGGTTTTTAAGCAACTAAAATACAGTGGGGTTACATGGCCACCTTCAGGCGAGCTTTCTATTAATTCCAAATTTGCAATGAATTTAAATTTCACCATCTGCCATAGTGGGATTTGAAACTCTGCCCCCTGAACATTAAGCTGGGTTGTGGATTGCTAGTCTGTCACCATCCTATTGTCACCTGCCATTTCTCATTGAGTTCCCTCTTCAACCTAAAAGAAATGAAGGAATAACGGCTAAATGAGCTAGCTGCTGAAGATGCAGTACTCAGTGCCAGTGTGCATTCTAGTTCCAGCTAAATTGCTCTGTAGTGTCTGGGGCTGTGCAGGTTAGACGGATTAGCCATTGTAAATATAGGGTTATGGGGATAGAGTTGGAGGGGTGTGGTTTTGGGTGAGATGCTCTTCAGACCTGGTTGGTGCAGACTTGACTAGCCGAAAGGCCTCTTTCCACACTGCAAGGTTTCAATATCTATTAAAGGAAAATTTGTAGGACCACCAGGATAGAGTGAGTGAGTGGGACTTCTTGGATAACTCTCTTAACAATGGGCCCAATAGTGTCTTTCTGTGCTCTACAATTCTATGATCATTCAACCAACTGATTAAATCACTGAAGAGAATTGCACCGTCAGGGCAAAAGCTCAAATATTCCCTTAGGAATTGGGAGTTTAATTTCACTCTCCATGCAGATTTGCCTATAGCTCACATACTCCAAATCATGTTGGGTATCATGTTAAAGTTCATCAAAAACAATTAATCCAAAGTTATCATATGCGGCATCAGGATAGAGACAGCACAGACTCCTAGTTCTGTTCTCACTTTTTCTTACACTCACAATTCTATACTGAACGTTATAGTCTAAGGTACTCACAAACAATCAAAATCTTAAGTAAGTTATTAATCATTCAGCCTGGGTAACACTTTATCAGAAGCTGTCAAATCCAGACCTCTCTTTGGCCCTTTGCACTCTGTCTCTACCAGTGTGATGTGTGAAATCTTTCATTCTTAATTTTGTACATGACCAAAGCTTTATGATTTTCATCAGTTTTGTTGTATTAATGGTTTGCAATGATTCAGTTAGTAAGGAACCCTCAATAATTGGTAACTGATGAATGACTATTTTTTTTTTCCACCAAGCAATGCATAACCTTGGATTTTAAATGCAGCGGAGTCTGTGACCTTCTCGATGGAAGGGCAATCAATGGAGATTGGTGAGAAGGCACCGGAATGAGACACGATAGGAGAGCGCACAGAGGTACAACATTTTTTAACTACTTAACATATATCTCAAGATATGAAATACTCCAGATGTACCAATTTTTTTTTCAATAAATAGCACAAAGTTGAAATAATTACTTGCACTTTATAAATTGTGTAAAAGCAGCAAGAGGTGCATGTATTGTTGTGGATTGTTTTTAACAGAGACAGTCAAATGTATTTGCTGCCTTCTTGGCAACTCTACAACTTTACTGTGATGAGTTTTTGTAAACCTTGCTGCACTGTGGGTTTGCAGGTTAGCTATGTGACCCTTCCAGCATGCAGTCTGCATTAAAAGCTGCCACACTCCTCTCCTCAGGCCGTATTTCTTTCATGGAGCAATTTAGTGATGCATTCCATTCCCTCGTCAGACTATAATCAGACAGAAACATGTCAGGAAAAAGACCTTTAACCCGTTTCGTTTTTTTCTACATTTCAACTACAAGCCCTCCTCCTCCTCCATTTCACATCCTTCAGATTTCACAATCCAAAGCTCCACTTGAACCACACAAAGTTTCAAACCATTTCCATTCTCCACACCAGACACCACATCCACCCCCTCCCGACAAATTAACGTAACCAAAATGAAAATGTGGAAGAGTAGTTGATAGCTTGAAAGAATAATTTCACTGCTGAGTTTTAACTCCCTTAATTACTAAAGAATATGATGTGGGTGTTGCAAATTTTGAAGCAGCCATGAATTATTTTGATGAAAGGTTTAGTTACCTTCCTAATTCTAGAAAAAAATAAAATCATATGAATAATTTAAGGATATAAAGTCAGACGTAAATAAGTAATAAGTCAGCCTTTTCTGTTGATCAATGTATCCGGTATTAGAAAGGGTTTGGCACTTTAGATGAAGGCAATATACTTTAAGTAGGCAGATAGATAATAGCAATATTTATAACAGATTGGTACAGTCAGTTTCGAGCCAAAAAAATAAGTCTTTCATAAGCTATTGCGTGAATTACAAAATTCTCATCCATTTAAGTACTTGAGAGATTGTACGTCAAAGTTCCCAGCATTGGTGACTAGAATTTCGAAACTCTCAGCACTACCCTGGTGATAGCTGCACATTCTTACTCCTTCATACTCAGATTCATTTAAGATTTTTCTTAAAGTGTATGTAATGAGTTGCCAGAGGAAGTGGTGGAGGCTAGTGCAATTGCAACATTTAAACGATATCTGGATGGTGGTCGGCATGGACAAGTTGGACCGAAGGGTCTGTTTCCATGCTGTACATCTCTATGACTCTATGCTCTATGATCACTAAAACTCCCCCTATTTGACCAAGTATTTGGTCAAAGACCCAATCGCTTCTTCTGAAACTTAGCGTTGAAATTGCTTTGAACAGGCTTCTGTGAAATATCTTGTGGCAGTTCATTACGTTAAGGACTTATATAAATGCAATTTGTTGCAGCCAAATCCTTTAAAATCTCAGGGATGTGATCAATAGTTTGGTACGATTTATCGATTGGCTATCTGCAGACCTAAAAATAGACTTGATTCAGAATAGTAAGTTTGTAACAAATAAATTTTCATTCAGTAGCTGTGTTGGACTGCAAAGCAGCAAGCATATAGGCTCCATCGATAAAACTGCCTGACAGTTGGAGAAGGGACTGAGCGGAGTGCCCAGAATCGATCCTATTGAATGAGACTTTCTTTGAGGAATCGGCGGTAGAGGAGAAAGAGGGGTTCTAAGGGCTCAAAAGTAGTTCAACATGCAGTGTAACTCAACAAATGAATTACTCAGCTTTAACTATAAAAACCATACATGACATAAAATGCTGACAACTGTGCTTTTCCATTGCCATTTATTCGAAAATGCATTTACTGAGAACGAATTTACACAAATAAAGATTTTCTTGTCAAATTGATTTCATGCCATTTGTCACCCAAACTGAATTTCTTGTTTGGGAGTTTGACAATAATTGTGAAGTAAATGTACTTTATCAATCAGTTGGAGAGGGTGAGAGCGGAAATATGCTATTTTCTTCACATTACTAATTTTCTCACAATTCCTGTTATACCTTCTCTTGTCTCTTAAAGGCATGACTCTTCTTTTGTGTATGATGTCCAGGTAGACATTTTTCAGTTGTAAATCCTGTTCTTGTGCATATACCATATGTACTCATGTAAAAGTTGAAGTTTCTCGACTAATTTTTAAGGTTAAATTTATGGGGTTGACTATTACACGAATACTACTTTTGAGGGGCTGAAATTCAGCCGTGAGAAATCGTCAACAGCTGCATGAAGCAAGGAAGATCAGGGATAGATCGGGGATACAGTAATTATAAAGAAGGAAATACATATAGGCCTATCTTGTATAGTAAATTACAGTGTGATAAACTTTGTATCACACCAATTATACTAAGCCTAATGCTGGTGTGAATTGTACATCAAAACACATAATGGCATGAAAAAAAATCATTTCCTCACTTAACATTTATATACAGGATAATACTCTGACTCACAAATGTTGATCTGTTAACTGTGAAGAACTAGGGTCAACTTTTACATGAGATATGTGGAAAACTCCAGATTTTTGGCAAAAAATAGGAAGTCGACTTGAACAGCATAGATAGGGTAAGGGAACAAGGTCTTTTCCCTGGGTTAGAGGAATCCAGAACTAGAGGGGATAGGTTTAGGGTGAGAGGGGAAAGATTTAAAAGGGACTTAAGGGGCAACATTTTCATGCAGAGGGTGGTGTGTGTATGGAATGAGCTGCCAGAGGAAGTGATGGAGGCTGGTGCAATTACAGCATTTAAAAGGCATCTGGACGGGTATATGAATAGGAAGGGTTCAGAGGAATATGGGCCAAATGCAGGCAAATGGGGTTGGATTAATTTTGGATATCTGGTCGGTATGGACGAGTTGGACTGAAGGGTCTGTTTCCATGCTGTGCATCTCAATGACTCTGCAATTTTTACATGACATTGACTTTTACTTGAGTATATATGCCAGTTTTCTGCATCCATATTCTTGAAACAGAGTCTCAGGCACCTGTAGTATGTATTTTTCAGGAGGCTTTGCCTTTGATTTTCCATCTAATAAAACTAATGGGAGTGCACAGCTGCTGAAAGGCACTGGCTTGATTCATCAATGAGCCACTATCTGCTTTGCATTCACAGCTTACTGGCAGCATGGTCTTTGTCTCCTTTGGCAAGACTGTGCGAGTGGCAATGGTGCCCCTTTCAAGCCAGGTCTCCATCAAAGCTAAAATCTTTTTAAATAAATACTTTTCCTAAGAGTTAGATGGATTTACTGAAGCAGCTGTGTGCGTGATGCTTTGGAAGTCCAGCAATATAGTATGAATGAGAAATTACATTTATATCAAAGTTAATCAAAGTTATATCAAAAAGTACTTGGTCACTCGTGGTTGTGGAGAGCACTCCATGAAGGCAGGTTTTACTTGATTTTTTTTTAAAAGCACCAAATGTTTGAGGATAGTGACCGATACAATTAAACATTGATGTTAACTGATGGAACCTTTTGCCTGCCAATGGTGAGCATCTTTTATGAAATAATTTTCAACAGCTTCAATACATTCTTCAGTTGACATTATCCAATAGCATAAAGTGGCATGGTGGCTCAGTGATTACAATTGCTTCATCACAACACCAGGAACCTGGTTGATTCCACCATTGGACTGTCTGTGTGGAGTTTGCACGTTCTCCCTGTGTCTGTGTGGGTTTCTTCCAGGTGCTCCGGTTTCTTCCCACAGTTCAAAGATGTGCAGGCTAGTTGGATTGGCCATGTTAAATTGCCCACAGAGTCCAGGGATGCCTTGGCTATGTAGATTAGCCATATGGGAAATGTAGTGTTACAGGGAGAGGGTAAAGAGTGGGTCTGGGTAAGATGCTCTTTGAAGGGTTGGTGTGGACTCGATCAGCCAAATGGCCTGCTTCCATGCTGTAGGGATTCTACAGCTCTATGAAAACCTCATCTCATTCGTCTTGTGTCAACTAGATTGTCAGGTTCAATCTTAGAGTAGGATAAAAGGTCGGAACAACATCGAGGGCCAAAGGGCCTGGACTGTGTTGGATTGTTCTATGTTCTAATGCTTTGGACATCTGACCCAATAAGTTCTTGTGGCACAGTGCCTTAGCTTATTTTATAATATTTTTGGGATGTTTTATTTGAAGCATCTCGTGATGTTTTATATATACATAACTAAATTGTTGCAATCCAACAAGTTCAGCATTTAACATGAAACCATTCCAAGGTGATTATTAGGTGCACACAGAGACCACAGGCACCAGGACAAGAGAAGATTCTGAAGGGTGACCACAAGTTTGGTTTAAGAGTTGAACACAATTGAAGTGTTTCAGCAGGATGAGGTTATGAATTTTAGGAAGGGAACCCATAAAGCAGGAATTAGCTGGAAGTAAGTGGTGGAGTCAAGTGGTAATGTAACAGTGAGGGCAGAGTGGGAGAAAAATAGACTCATTGAAATGGAGTGCTCAGTCGACAAGGGGCAAAGGGGTCTGAAAAGACTGCACAGAGTAAAGCAAATGGGTAAATTGAGAGCTGAGGGTGAGGATTTGATATTTAATAAAAAGGGGAGAGAGCAAGGCACTGTAGCTTAGCAAGGTCAGGGGTGAATTTTGTGTGAGAAACTTGGAAGATACAAAGAGTGGACGGTGTGTTCAAACAACTCTGTTGAAGTGCATTTCCCTAGGATGAAGGTGGAGCTCAAAATTGTGGTGGTGAAAGGGTTGCAGTGTAGTCAGCAATAAGCAATGCCATCTTTCAGATGGGAAGGGGTTTGTGGTTGAAAACATCTTAGCTCAGCATGAAACAGCCTGTGGAGGTTTCAGAAAATTCAACTCAGTCTGAGACTGTGCCCAGGAAGGGATGAATCACTGGCAAGTTTGTCACAGATTCAGAAGATAATGGCTCTGAATGTTTGGGCAGGAGAAGTCATGACTCACCTAAGGCAAGCTTCCACAAAAGTTTTGCAGCACAACACAGGAATTTGAGTGGTCAGTGTCATGGTGGAGAAGGAAAGCTCAGTTTACTGGCAGATAACTTGACTTTGATACCACCGATGTGGAAATTCATTTGCATTAATCAGATACCATAAAGTGTGGTAAATGCAAGATTGTGACAACAGTATCATAACGATAACATCATTGATATATGTCTTGACTGACTGAAGGCAGCTTATCTTATATAGTTGTGGCACACCTGGCCGATGTGTGTTTAATGTCAAGCTCTGGGTGCCTGAAGTGACAAATGCTACACTGACCATTCAGGAAACCTCATGAAGCCAAACACACAGAAGACTATAAGGAAGGAAACAGATAATTTGCTCTAAAAGTCCCATGTCCCTTTTTCATACCACCAGCAAAGCCACTGGAACATGACCAGTGTACAGTTACTTGCAGATGCACAGAAATACAGAGAATTGTGTGCAGTTCTCACCACTATATTTTATGAAAGGACAGAAAAACAGGCTGGGTTTCTTCTTTAAAGAAAAGGGCTGAGGGGTAAGCTAGGAGAGATCTTTGCAAAGCTATGGAAAGTTTTGATGGAGTATTTCCAGAGAGAATATTTCCTCTATTGCAGAAGTGGGTGACTAGAGCCATTAATATTAAAGAATCATTAAAAAAATCCAATGGGGAATTCAGAAAAAGCTTGAATAATCAAAGACTGAGATGTGGAACTTGCTATCACTGTGAGTGTTTAAAGTGAATACTGTAGGTGCATTTGAGAGAAAACCAGACAAGCAATCAGGAGAAGGGATTAGAGGACTACAGTGGTAGATTTGGATGAAATAAGTTGCGAGGAAGTTCAAGTGAAGCTGAAACGCTGCGTGGATTGTTTGGGCTGAATGGCCTGTTTCTGTGGCATATATTCAATGTGATCCTATGTACTTCTGTCTTTCCCAGAGCCAGTTAGTGGCACTAACCAATCAGTTCACTCAACAACAGAAAGGTAGTGATCGTCAAAGCTCACAAATCCTGTGTGGCCCAGTAACATAGCGCAACGTTGTGCAACTAACCCATTGCTGGGCAGGAATTTCACGTCTCACTTTTTACCGTTGACTCAATGGTGCTGCTCACTTCCCTGATACAAGTGACAGCTGATTTTACCAAATTGAAACTAATTTGAAAAATCAAAACTGCAGAGAATTTCAACCTTTTCAATCATAAATGTTGAGAAGACTCAGCAGCCCTTTGAACGCTGAATGGTTCCTTTACAGCCTTCAAAATATACATCTTGTCATGAAAAAAGTCCACAGAAAAAAATGGTTATTCTGCAAATTACTGTCAGTTTGGCAGCACAAAGGTCAAGCAGAGAGAGCTGTGATGAAATAAAGCAGATGGTAATTGATATTCTTAAAACAAACTAACATTTTCAATTTAGCCTAACACCAGCCCCACTCCCCATTTCTGTCCCACTTCCACGTAGAATTGGGATCACAATCCTCAGAAGAATTGTTAAAATAGGATTGCAAAAAATCTGCCTTATAAAGATTGGAAGCTTCAGGTAATATAGCACACTATAGCTGGCACTGTGGCCGACGTGGAGGAACATCAAAACCAACCCTCCTGCCAGCTGTAGCCTTGATCTTACTGGCTCTCATGGCCAAGATCATGGTGATAGAGTCCATTATCAGCAGGATTCAAAATACAAAAAAAATCTTCAAACCTCTGCAATCAGCAATTGAAGCAGCCGTGATGTTCTGATCCCTACAGCTTCATTAAAACCCACGCTAACAAGAACAGTCAATCTTTTGTTGTTGTTGCCAGGATCAATTTTATCCATTCAAACTCAACTTTGTCATTGACCTAAAGGGGGCTGAGGAACAAACAGGATCATCGGTAAATCCCAGCTCTTAGAAAATTCAAATGAACTTTCTGCCCAATCATCAACTCACTCCCCAAAAAGGTCATAATGAATCTGCAGTCTTCAGATGAATTATACATATATCAACGAGAAATGAAAAATTCTGGCAGTAACCTTCTCAACTTAAAAGAGAAGCAGGTTAGAGTAATACAACATTGGAGGCCATTTGGTCCTTTACAATTGTGCCGGCTCTGTAAAGAACAATGCAAATAGTCCTATCAGTCCATAATTTTCTTTGTAAACATGAAAACATGTTTCCCTTTAAGTATTTATCCAGTTCCCTTTTTAAAGTTATTACTGAATCTCCCATCCACCATCCTCTTCTCATTCTGTATATTATAGATCACAAAAATTCTCCTGGAATTACTTGTTCTTTTGCCAAATGCCTTAAATACTTATTGCCTGGAAAAGCAGATCTTTCATATTACCTCCCCTGTTTTCAGCAAGCTCTCAGGACGGACACTAAGATCTGAGACGTTTCAGCTGACTGCCCCTGATGTTCTAAGAGTCAATAGTCACAATCTGAGCTGTGGTGTTGACTGAGAGTTGCTTTAGTGCTGTGTTAGATGGTCTCAGTTGGTCACACAACTGTGGAGTAGTACAGGCAGTGACATTGCCATTCCCTGGATCAAGATGCCAAAGGAAATTAGCTTGCACGCTTGCTTGTTGCAAAGCATAGATCTCAATGAGTGCAAATGGTAATTTGTGCATGACAGCAGGATCTTGATAGACTGTGAAACACACTCACAGCCTAATACTCCAGAGATGTTTAAATGTCCAGGCTGATAAATGAAGGAATAACTGTTGTCGTGAACAACTGAATTAGAGCAGCAGGTAGACAGGATAGTGAAGAAGGCTTTCCTTTATTGGTCAGAGTATTGAGTACAGGAGTTGGGAGGTCATGTTGCGGCTGTACAAGGCATTGATTAGGCCACTGCTGGAATATTGCGTGCAATTCTGGTCTCCTTCCTATCAAAAGAATGTTGTGAAGCTTGAGAGGGTCCAGAAAGATTTACAAGGATGTTTCCAGGGTTGGAGGATTTGAGTTATAGGGAGACCAGGCTGGGGCTGTTTTCCCTGGAGCGCCGAAAGCTGAGGGATGACATTATAAAGGTTTATAAAATCATGCAGGGCATGAATAGGATAAATGGACAAAGTCTTTTCCCTGGGGTGGGGGAGTCCAGAACTAGAGGGCATAGGTTTATGTTGAGAGGGGAGAGATTTAAAAGGGACCTAAGGGGCAACTTTGTCATGCAATGGGTGGTGTGTGTATGGAATGAGCTGCCAGAGGAAGGGGCGGAGGCTGGTACAATTACAATATTTGAAAGGCATCTGGATGGGTATATGAATAGGAACGGTTTAGAGGGATATGGGCCAAGTGCTGGCAAATTGGACTAGATTAGGTTGGGATATCTGGTTGGCATGGACGAATTAAAAGGAAGGGTCTTTTTCCATGCTTTACATCTCTATGACTCTATACTACCATCATCTACAGTGGATCAGAAACATTCCACCGCACCACTTGGTTCACTCTTGCGCCCTGGTTAATATTTATCCTTCAAGCAATACCACTGAAACCCATCTTGATTGCCATTTGTGAGAGCTTGCTGTGTACAAATTGGTTGCCGTGTTTCTTTCATTGCAACAGTGGCCACACACTTAGAAAAATTCTCCTTGGTTCCGATGTGTTTTGGGGCATCCTGAAGTTGTGAGCAGCACTATATAAATGCAAACACTTATGGACACTGGCATAAACCACCATCAGAGAAATAGGACAAAAAAAGCGCAGCACACAAAATGGAGCTGGATAGCTCCATACTCATAGAAAAGTGCCTCTTGCACCGGATCCGATTTCAGATCGAGCACCAGCATCCCGATCAATAGGTTTACAACCTTTTCATCTATCTCAACCTACTGCAAGGAACAGATTGCAACGCGCTTGCTACAGCTTTAAGGACATCTGTTCACAATTATGTTTGACAGAGTGAGCTGCAAAACGCTAACCCATCTCATGCACTATTTAAAGACTGGGAGCAGATAAGGTGATTTGGATTGCAAATGGCTCAAAGTGGCACTCACTCTGTCGGAACCTGTTCCGCTTTTATGGGTCAAGAATCAAAACAAAGCCCGTGTACCTCTTTAATCAAGCAAACGCTTTAATGGTCGGCACCATAGCTCCAGCCGTGAATGCAGCACCGATTAAAACCAACAAGCTGGAGACCTAGCTCTGTGTTTGTGTGAGGAAAGGGTTGTGTTTGTCTGTTCCAGGTCAAATGTGATAACTTCATGGCCTTGATTACGGCTATATGGATTGAACTGAACAGACCTGTAGGAATCAATAGAGTAAAGATTGTAAAGAATTAGCAGAGGCCACATTCCTGCACCTATTATCCAAAGGGATTGTCAGTTTGAGTAGGGAAACTTGAACAAAGGTTTCTCTGCTTTCATGCTCTTCAGTATATAATTGGTGCTTGGGAGTTTGCACACAACTCCAAATTCAGGGTTTAATTAAGTCAGGGGTCTCAGAAATCTTCCTTCAATTTTTTTAACCCGTAGCCTTCACTGTAGGTCAGGTTTTTGTAACCGAATACAAAAGTCTTTGTTCAGTGCGAAATAAGTCCAAGGCAGCTGCTAAGGAATGAAGTTCGGCTTTGATAGCTGCCATTGAGACCTTGCAATGATCAAATTGTTCCTCTGCACCTGTCAATTGGAGTATAATGTCACACCATGTATATGACTCCTGAACAATTGCTCCAGTATGTAAAACTAAATCGGTGGCTTGGCAATAAGATGAAGCTTAAAAAAGTTCTTGGAGGTACATGCATGCAGTAAATAATTCTCTTTAAAGTCTTTGGTCTCAGTGGACTAATTGTCACTTCCAATCGGGGCTTGTGTTTAGTAGTTTGCAAGAAATAAATCAAACTGCAAACAGAGAGTTGCCACTTCATTTTCGGAGGCAAATCTGCTCCATTTTTAAACATAACAATTATGTGCACTGAGAGCACATATTCACAAAGATTGGAAGTGAATTCCTCCAGACATGCTGAATGCCATTTTCATTGTCCCAACAGAAACGACATGCATGAGCAGAGGGACTAAATGCCCATCTGTGCATGCAGAATGCCACTTCCATTTTCTGTCACCAAGCCAGCTGGCAGACAACTGTCTTTGGATGCAACCATAGCAACTAATGTTGAGCTTGATTTTGTTTTAAAGTATTTATTCCATTTGGTGTGTGCATTTGGTGTGTGCATATGTGCAGTGTGGAAGGAAAGATATCTGACCAGCTACTTTACAATAACTTCGGCTATGTGCCAGTTGTCATTGGCAGTCCACTCAGGGCAGTGGGCGCATCCAGCTGCCTTGAATGTCTAGGGGGGCCCACGTGCCAAATGTGGATTTGGGCATCAGACTTCAAATGTTTTCCTCCACAGCGGAAAATTAACAAATTGCCATTGCAGAGCTCACTTTGCATGTGAACAACAATGTGCATTTATATAGCAAATTTGCTGAATGTTTGTAAGCTGCTTCACAGGAGCAACATCAGTCTGGTACATCCTTTCACTGCATTTCAAGAAATCTTCAACAAACGAGAGCCAGATAACTCCCTGGATTTGAACAGAACTGCGGAAAAGTGTTTGAGATTAACATACAAGATCCAGCCTCAAATGACAAAAGAATTCTGTTGTCAACATTGGTTTCATTCAAATCATAGTAACAGCTTCACAGTGTACCAAAATTCAGCGACTTAGGTAGAACTTGCCTTCACATGATCTTTCTAAATGCTTCACAGAGGTTTAAAAAACATATTACAGTGAAGGAGAATTGATCAGTGGCTTGGCAATAAGATGAAGCTTAAAAAAGTTCTTGGAAGTACATGCAGTTGAGAGGAAGAGGAGTGTAGGTTGGCAGTTCCGGGGGTACAATCAATGTCGTAGTGACACAAATTCCCATGTTAACATGAGCTGAGGGAGAGGTCTTACAGACAGCTTCTGACTTGGAATTGTTAACCCTTTGGGAAAGGCCTGTGGCCTCTTCTTGGAAACATTATCAGAAAAAAACTCATTGAAGTCTGATCGTGTCTTTCAAAAAAAATCTTTCAACATTTGAATCCACTCCAAAACATTGGAGATTGAAAAATGTTAATATTGCTTGATTGTCCCCAATTTATTTGGAAAACACAACTAACTGTTCCTTCTTTTCCTGGAGATGGGGGAAGAGATGGAGCTGAGCACCTTCAGGTGTCTTATTCTCCTGACAAATTGAAAAGCTTTTTTGGCAGAGTATTGCAAATTACTGATGGAATTCTCCATTCCCTGCCTTCAACAAAACACTGTGTGATCATTATCTTTTCAATCAATCACATAACTGGGACTCATTCTCCTGTCATTTTAGTAATATACTGTTCGTGTTGTAATACCATGGGACTACATCACTTAAATCAAACACATGTCTAGCATCAATGAGATTACAATAGTACGGTTGTGCATTTTTTAACAATGTATAACAAGTTTTACAATATTGATTTGACTGATAATGAATTAATTTGATGAGGATTAATTGCAGGGCTTCCTTTTAAAACTGCATTCTGCCACAATTAATTTCTTTAAATCACCCGAACTCTCCTAAATCCATACCACATTACAAAATTTACAATTCAAACTCATTTGCACTGCAATCTGATTGATAAAAAGCATAGAAGTGCCCTGAATAGTGCTTTCCGATGGACCATCGTATGTAGATAATAGGGCAGGGCTCCCTTTGGTGAAGGGCAAATTTGCAACAAAGTGATGGGAAACATTTCTAAAAGACAATTAATCACTGGAGCAAGAAAAGGACATTATAAGCTCTTTTAAGAAATAACTAGGTGCAGTCAGTTTTTAACTTTTAAGAAATAACTAGGTGCAGTCAGTTTTTACTTTTCCTATGTTTAAAAGATGAGATCAGTGTTGTGGAAGGGCTATCTTTTATTTTAATGAATCTTGTGACTAATCAATACGTCTTCAGCATATCCATAACCAGTCGACATCTTGGTGAAAAACCCCTTTATTGTCTCGTTAGTGCTTCTAAAACTTGTGTGGGCTATTATAAAATCTTTCACAAACAAGGTTTTAAAAAGAAAACATGTACACTTCAATATTGAAAAACTGGCAGACCATTTATTCTACATTATTTTTTGATTTCAGTCATGTTGCTATGGCAGCGGAGAGGTGATGACCTAGTGGTATTATTGCGAGGCACAGAGGCCCAGGTAATATTCTGGGGACCCACTTTGAAATTTACAGTCTAATGATGGTTAATTGTCAGAAAAAAATCAATCAAGTTCACAAATGTCCTTATGAGAAGATATCTGCCCTCCTTAGGTGGTCTGGCCCATGTGTGACTCCAGACCTGCAATGTAGTAGATTTTCAACTATCCACTATGCAATTAAGCATCACTGGCCGAGCCAGCAGTCCATGAATAAATAGTTAAAAAGATGCCAAGTGATTTTCACATCACTTCCTTCCCATTGTACCTTTTCCTTCAGAGAAGGAAAGGGAAAATGGTTGCGCTTGGTTCTTGGAAAATGGAGGCTGGCAGAGACAAGGGAGTAGGTTGTCTTCTCGAATAAAGATTTTCATAGTTGAGGGGGACGAGGGAGGAGGGGGGAAATGGAAATGTAAGGGAAGTCAATTGTGGTTCTGACAAGGTCAGGCAGCAAAGTGAAAGCAGCTTCAGAGATTTCTGACATCAGTCTCTGCCTCAGTAACTAACTCAAATAGTGCACTGCAGAGATTCTCAGCATTTGATGCAAATGTTTGGTTTCTTCCATCCCCCTATTGATAGTTCGAACTCTATTATTCTGAACTAATGCCAGGTCCTACTTTGTTAAACTGTTTGAGGTGTCTCGTTGAAAAACCTAACTACGGCCTCTGACTATTTCTTTCAAACGTAGCAGAAATTTGGATGCAGCTCTGATGCAAAATAAACACCACTACTCTTCTGGCATCACACACACACACACACACTCACTGGGCTTCATTCCTGGCGTCCACAGCAAAGAGCACCCCCAATGCATGACTGAATCCCTCAATGCATCAATTCCTCAATGGAAATCTCCTTGACCACTCTCACCCCTCCAACCCTTCAGTCCACATTATTGTGAATCTGTCTTCTAAAGGCTTGAGGCACATAACAAAGACATTGACAGGCAGACCAGTAGCAGTTGGAATTTAACCTTACGAAGTGTGGCGTGATGTACTTTGAAAGAAGCTCAGAGGAATTCAGCGATCTTGAGCTGCTTGTCCACTGATCCTGGAAAGTGGCAGAACAGGTTAGTAGGGTAAATCGGAAGGTAAACGGGTCACTTAATTTATCAGTTGTGGCTCAGAAGATATGAACTGGAAGGTAATGATAGTGCATTCTAAAACCTTAGGTAGGCTACACCTGGAGGACTGCGTGAAGTTTTGATAATCGCATTACAAGAAGTATATGATTGAACTGGAGGAGACACAGAGGAGATTCACCAGGATGCTGGCTGGGATAGAAAAGCATAGCCAGTCAGGCAGCGTTGGAGAAGCAGGAGAGTTGATGTTTCAAGCATAAACTCTTCATCATGGTGGATGGGGGGGGGAACCATGAGGGCTGAAAGAAAATGGGAGGTTGATGAAGGTGGATGAATCTCTGTCGGATATGGAGGAATCCTTTGGGACCTTGGATGGAGGTAAGGGAAGAGGTGTGCGTGCAGGTTTTACACCTCTTGTGGTGGCAAGGGAAGGTGCTGGGATTGAAGGGTGGGTTGGTGGGGGGTGTGGATCTGAGAAGGGAGTGGTTCCTGTGGAACACAGGGGTGGGGAGGAAAATATATCTCTGGTGGTAGGGTCTGTTTCCAAGGCCCCAAAGGATGCTTCCACATCTGACAGCGATTTTCTTGCACCTCCACACACATCATCTCCTGTGTTCATTGCTCTCAATGTGGTCTTCTCTACACTGGGGAGACAGGATGCCAACCTGCTGTATGTTACAGAGAATATCTTTGGGACACATGAACTAAACAATCCCACCAGCCTGTGGCTGATCACTTCAACTCCCCCTCCCACTCCACCAAGGACATGCAAGTCCTGCCCGATCTACACTGCCATATTTTAGCTACCCGACGCCTGGAGGAAGAACGCCTCATCTCCCACCTTGGTACCCTCCAATCACATGGGTTCAATGTCGATTTCACCTGTTCCTTCATCTCCCCTCCCCCCCCATCTTATCCTAGATCCAACCCTCCAACTCGGCATTGCCCTCTTATACTGTCCTACCTGTCCATCTTCCTTCCCAGCTATCTGCTCCATCCTCGACTCCAACCTATCACCATCACTCCCACCTTCACCTTCCTATTGCATTCCAAGCTACCTTCCTTACCGCCCTACCACCCCCGCCTTTTATCTCTTAGCCACCTTGAGCCCCCCCAACTTCCTGATAAAGATCTTATGCTTGAAACAACGACTCGCATGCTCCTTGCTGCCTGATTGGCTGTGCTTTTCCAGCACCACACTTATTGACTCTGATCTCAGCATCTGCAGTCCTCACTTTCTCCCTGCTGCCTGGGATGAGGCATTTTAGCTATGAAGAGAGGTTGGATAGGCTCAAGTTGTTTTCTTTAGAGCAGAGAAGGCTGAAGGAGTCCTGAATGAAATGTCTATGATTATGAGGGGCATGGACACAGTGGATAGGGAGCAGCTTTTCCCCTTAGTCGAAGGGTCAATAATGAGGCACATAATTTTAAGGTAAAGGGCAGGAGGTTGAGAGACGGTGTAGAATTCCCAGTGGTGGGAATCTGCAACCCACTGCCCAGGAAACGGTGGCACAGTGGTTAGCACTATTGCCTCACAGCGCCAGAGACCGGGTTCAATTCCCGCCTCAGGCAACTGACTGTGTGGAGTTTGCATGTTCTCCCCGTGGGTTTCCTCCGGGTGCTCCGGTTTCTTCCCACACTCCAAAGATGTGCAAGTCAGGTGAATTGGCCATGATAAATTGCCCGTAGTGGGTAAGGGGTAAATGTAGGGGTATGGGTGGGTTGCGCTTTGGCGGGTCGGTGTGGACTTGTTGGGCCGAAGGGCCTGTTTCCACACTGTAAGTAATCTAATCTAATCTAAACAGAGATAAGAAACCTCATAAACTTTAAAAATTTATTTGAATGAGCACTCAAGATGTCATAGTATTCCAGGCTCTGTGTCAAATACTGGAAAGTGTTGTTAGCACAGTGTACACTCAATGGGCTGAAAAAACTCTTCTGTTCTATTTGGATATGACTCTATAATAAACTGGGAGACACTCTTCACAAACAAAATAAATCAAACTTAATGTAAAAGAACCTGCAAACAATAAGATAAAAAACTAGGGATGTGATTTAAACATTTTTTGGAAACATCAACAAGTACTGGGAACTTGCCCTCCCCCGCAGGTTCTCTTACAGGGTACAACGACAAAATCCTGGTAATCTGCTTCAAAATGACCTGACAGAGTGAGAGAGACATAGTTAAAGTCTCATGGAACAGTTCTGCTTGAATCACATTCAAAGGGAGCAGTACAAAGAGTGGTTTGTTCTCTGTGGTTTAAACATTTACCAACAAAAAAAATCCATGATGAGTGAGCGGGTAAATATCTATTACCTCAGAAAGTTGAAGAAAAGATCCGAACGTCCTTCCACACCAAAGTAATAGCAACGTCCTACATCGGACTATGATGAGGAAAAAGGAAATGACAGCAAACAATACTTTGCAAAGTACTTGCATTATCAAGTATATACATGGCCTCGGAGGCATCTGAACAGGGATGGGAGTGTTTTTACAAGCAGCCCCAGGCTGGCCAAATGACAAAAGCAAGCCCCAAACACCCAGCAGAGTGACAAACTGGGTGCACCCATGACCCTTTTACAAGGGAACCTCCGAAACAAAATATTTACACTGTTTAACAAGGTACAGAAACTGATGACAATTCACATACCTAAGTAGAACTTTGTGGGAATAAGGGATAGCCTTGTAACAAGTACAGTAGTTGACTGTATTTGCACTGAGTTGACAAATTGAAAAGTTTAAATCTGCATAATTCCACATTTATGCAGATCACCAACCTACTCATTATTTTTGGCCTTTTCTTTGCTCTTCACATTTATACTGTGCAGGATACAGACAGCAATATTACGATACTTAGGAAGCAAACTCAGTCATTAGTATGGTTAAACAGTTCTACACCCCACAGGATTATACTTTCTTCAGCACTGCAAAGGGAAATTTAAAAGAAAGGTTCAGTAGTAATGATTAAAAGAAAACATTCTGATGGAATTCCCAATTCACTGGATCAAACCACTTCAACTACCCAAACTCAGGATTTACTTTCATTCAAAATGAATCCCATGGGGGGACTAAAGCTATTGATTGTTCGGGACTATCAATTGAGTTTAGTCAATAATACTCCAGCCCTCTGTACTGTTCAGGGAACTGAACACACTAAAAACAAATAGTATTAAATAGAAGCTCGACTAATTTACCATAGCTCACGGTAAGCAAAAGGAAAAAAGAATTGTCACATAAAGATTTCTGGTGATTTTGTATTCATCGTAGCAGGGCAAGAGATAACAGAGGAAAGGAGTTAAATAGCTTTGGAATGGAAGACAAAAATAATTATTTGCACAAAATGAGGATGTCTCAGGAAAACTTACAGCCAGTAAAGTAGTTTTGAAATGGAGCTGCTTTTGTAAAGATAGCAAATTCGGCAGTCTATTTGTTCACAGTAAGGCCTTACAAACAGCCATGTGACAATGCACACCATATTCATCAAGTCTCATCACCAACACCAAATGGAAGTCAAGTGCCAACAGAGAAGGGAACCACCCCCTCATTCCACAAATCATTGTCTGCCCCATCTGTGAGAGACCATATGTCATGCACCTGATTCTTCAGTCTCTGAGAACTCACTTTCAGTGTGGAAACAAGTCATCGTCGACTGTGAGAGACTGACCAAGAACGAGGAGAAAATGACCAGATAATCAGAACGAGGGACAGCAAGTAGACAGCAGGAGGCTGGAAAAACACAGCAAGGCAGGCAGCATCAGGAGGCAGAGAGATTGACGTTTTGGGTGTAACCCTTCTTCAGGAATGGGGATGGGTGTGGGGGGAGCCGCAGATAAATGCGGGTACCACCTGGCTCCACTTCAAACTCTACCACAAGCAGAGGGTACCACCTGGCTGGTCAATGGGAGGAATGAATCTGTTAGGTGATAGGGAGGGGTGGAAGAGAGGGGAGGGGCTGGGAAGGGAGTCGGGAGATGGGAAGGGAGGTTATCTGAAATTAGAGAACTCAGTGTTGAGTCTTCCAGGCTGTAGGCTGCCCAGGCAGAAGATGAGGTGTAGTTCCTCCAATTTGCGGGTTGGTTCATTGTGGCAATGGAGGGGGCCAAGGATGGTCATGTTAGAAAGGGAGTAGGAAGGGGAATTAAAATGGGCGATGATGGGGAGGTCTGGTCGGCTCCTACGGGCCTGGCTGCGATGCTTAGCGCACCATTCCCTAAGTTTACGTTCGGTCTACCTTGTGTAGAGAGGACCACATTGGGAGCATCTGATGCAGTAAACTAGGTTGAAGAGAGGCAGATGAACCTTTGTCTCACCTGGAATGATTGCTTGCGGCCCTGAATGGAGGTGAGGTGGGTGGTGTACCGGCAGGTTTTACATCTTTTCTGGTTGCAGGGGAAGGTATCTGGATGCTCGGGGGTGGTGATGTTGGTGGGGAGAGTGGTACAAACCAAGGACTATTGAAGGGAACAGTCCTTGTGGAAGGCAGAGACGTGTGGGGAGGGGAAGATGTTCTTGGTGGTGGGGTCTAGTTGGAGCTGGTGGAAATGTTTAAGGATGATGCATTGGATGTGGAGACTGGTGGGGTGGTAGGTGAGGACAAGGGGGACTCTTCTTTATTGCATTTGGAGGGGGTTGTTTCGATCAGTGGAATGGGGAATGGAGGTGGTGCAGTGGAGGGTTGTCTGGATGACAGAGAGCGGCAAAGCACATTGTTCGAAATAGATGGACATCTGGGATACTTGGGAGTGGAATGTCTCCTTGTCCGAGCAGATGTGGTGAAGGTGGAGGAATTGGGAGAAAGAGATGGAGTTCTTGCATGATACTGGGTGGCAGGAGATGTAGTCCAGGTAGTTGTGGAAGTCTGTGATGTTTACTCCAAACTCACAGACTCTCACAAATACCTGAACTACACCTCCTGCCACCCAGTATCCTGCAAGAACTCCATCCCGTTCTCCCAATTCCTCCGCCTCTGACTCATCTGTTTGGACGAGGAGACATTCTACTTCCAAGCATCCCAGATGTCCACCTATTTCGAACAATGTGCTTTTCCTCCCTCTGTCATCCAGACAGCCCTCCACCACACCACCTCCATTCCCCGTACAATGCGCTAAACCCCCCCAACGCAAGAAAGACAGAGCCCCTTTTCCTCCCCTACTATCCCACCAGTCTCCGTAACCAACCCACTATCCTTAAATACTCATGCCAACTCCAATTAGATCCCACCCTAGAATCAAGGACATCTTCCCCTCCCCACCCCTCTCTGCCTTCCGCAAGGACCGTTCCCTTCAACAGTCCTTGTTTGCGTCACTCTCTACATCAGCCTCCCTGAACCTCCAGGTACCTTCCCCTGTACTGGAAAAGATGCAAAACCTGCCAATACACTACACGCCCCCTCCCCCATCCTGGGCCCCAAATAGTCCTTCCAGATGAGGCAGAGGTTCACCTGCCTCTCTTCCAAACTAGTTTCTTGCATCAGGTGCTCCCGATGTGGTCTTCATAAACTTAGGGAACAGAAATTCTGAGCAACTCAGCCAGGCCCGCAGGGGCCAACCGCATCTCCTAATGACAGCCATTTTAACTCCCCTTGCAACTCCCTTTCTGACATGATCATCCTTTGCCTCCTCCATTGTCACAACGAAACAAACTGCAAATTGGAGGAACAACATCTCATCTTCCACCTGGGCAGCCTTCAGAACGCAACATTAAGTTCTACAATTTCAAATAACCCTCCTTCCTACTCCCCCCCCCCCCCGCCCGACTCCCTTCCCAGCCCCTCCCCTTCCTTTCCACTCCTCCCTACCACCAACTGGACTCATTCCTTCCATTGAACAACCAGGTCATACCCTCTGTCGGTCTTCACCTGTTGCCACTTCACCACCTGCCCCACCACCCCCTTTAGCTGCAGCTCCCCTTACACCCACCCCGAGTCCTAAAGAAAGGTTACACCTGAAACATCAGCTTCTCCACCTCCTGATGCTGCCTGGCTTGCTGTGTTCTTCCAGCCTCCTGCCTGTCTACACTGGATTCCAGCATCTGTAGTTTTTTGTTTGTCTTTTTTCAAGCAGTCTCATGAAGCTGTTTGTACCCACCTGAAAGGCAGACACAGCAACCTCCCAGAATAAAGTATAGGTGTGTGAGTATTAATCAAGTTTCTTGTGGGAAGCACACTGATACAGAAGTGCACAGAAGGAGGCCATTCAAGCCACTGGGTATGTTCTGGCTCATCAAATGAGTATCCTAACTTAATCACATTCTTCTGCCACTTCACCTCTGCACATTCTTTTGACTGAAATGATAATTTAATGCCCTCTTCAATGCCTTAATTGAGTCTGCCTCCACCTCACATTCAGGCAGTGCATTTCAGACCTGAACTACTCACACGAGAAAACTTTTTCCTCACATGTATTTGCTGGTTTTGCCAATCCCTTTAAACATGTGTCCTCTGGTGTTCCTACTTTGATAGAGAGACAGTTATCTCTCTCACTCTCTCTCCACTCCACACAGGCCACCTCATGATTCTGACAACTATCAGAACTCCTTTTTGTTTTCTTCTCTCAAGATGAACCAGCCCAACGTCTCCAATCTTGCCTCATAAGTGACACTTCTCATCCCTGGAACCATTCTTGTAAATCTCTTCTGCAGCCACATCCTTCCTTTAATGTAGCACCCATATAATCGAAGGTCAAAGTTGTGTCATATTCAAGTTCAACATAATGTCTTTGCTCTTCTACTTGATGCCCCATCCAATAAAGCAATGGAAGCAGTCCACAGTATTAACGATGATTTGGAGGTGCTGGTGTTGGACTGGGATGGACAAAGTTAAAAATCATACAACACCAGGTTATAGTCCAACAGGTTTATTCAGAAGCACTAGCTTTCGGAGCACTGCTCCTTTATCACGTGAAGGACTCCACAACCACCTGATGAAGGAGCAGCGCTCCGAAAGCTAGTGCTTTCAATTAAATCTGTTGGACTATAACCTGGTGTTGTGTGATTTTTAACTTTCCACTATTCCTGCCATCTTCAATGATCTATATACCCACATTCGTCTGCTCCTGCATTTCCTTTAGACTGTGTCCTTTATGTTACATTATCTGCTCATGTCCAGAGAGCATCTTTTTAAGGTGAGAGGAGAAAGATTTGAAAAGGACTCAAGGGGCAACCTTTTTACACAGTTCGTGTGTGGAATGAACTCCCAGAGGAAGTGGTAGATGTAGGTACACTGACAACATTTAAAAGGCAAGTAGATAAGTACATGAACAGGAAAGGTTTGGAGGAATATGGGCCAAACGCAGACAGACTAAACTGGTCTGGTAACATTTTCAGCAGGGATTTGTTGGACAGAAGGGTCTGTTTCAGTACTCTCTAACTCTATGTTCATTCTATCAAAATGCATCACCTCACAATTCTCTGTATTGAACTTCAACTGCCACCCTTTTAAAGTTTGAGACTTTCATCTTCAAGGCTTGCAATGTTTCCAAGTTTCATATCCATCCACAAAACTTGAATTTATGCCCAACATGCCAAGATCTAGATCATTAATACCTATCAGGAAAAACAACAGTCCCAATATCAAACCATGGGAAACTCCACTTCAAACCTTCCTTCAGCCAGAAAAATATCAAATGACCACTGCTCTGAGTTTGCAATCACTCAGTCAATTTTGTATCCACATTATTACTGTCCCTTACATTTCATAAATGATTACTTTTCTCACAGATTTCTTGTGTGGCCCTGGATTGAATGCCTTCCGGAAGTCCATGTACACTTTATCAATAGCATCACCCTCATCGACCCCTTCTATTATCTCATCAAAATATCCAGCAGGTTGATTAAACACAATTTCCTCTTTAGAATTCCTACTCAACCCATCTCTTTCCATTTAACTACTAACTCTGCACAAATAATTATTTCTTGAAGATCTCCCATCACAAACTGCCTCATCTATAATTGCTGGACTTGTCCTTATAAACATCGTTTTTGAACAGAGGTATGAGGTTTGCAATTCTCCAGTCTTCTACACTTCCTCTGAGTCTCAGGAAAACTGAACGAATGTGGCCAGTATCCTTGAAATGTCATCTGGTCCTCGTGTTTTGTCAAGTTTAAGTGCCAACTGTCAATCCAAAACTTTCCCCGATATAATTTTGAATCCTTATACTGACAAAGTTTCTTTCTCTGTTATCACAGTTCGGGTTGTTATATGTGAGATTAGAGTGGTGCTAGAAAAGCACAGCAGGTCAGGCAGCATCCAAGGAGCTGGAAAATTGACATTTCGGGCAAAAGCCCTTCATCAGAGCTATTCCTGATGAAGGGCTTTTACCCGAAACGTCGATTTTCCTGCACCTCGGATGCTGCCTGACCTGCTGTGCTTTTCCAGCACCATTCTAATCTAGATTCTGGTTTCCAGCATCTGCCATCCTTGATTTTACCTTGTTATATGCTACCTTAGTAAGAACAGATGTAAAGTATTTATTGAATACCTCATCCACACTCCCTGCCTCTATATGCAAATCCTCTCTGGCTTCCCCCTCCTTTAACCACATTTTGAGCCATTCAAATAGAAACATGGAAACATAGAAAATGGGAGCAAGAGTAGGCCATTCGGCCCTTCTTATCTGCTCTGCTTTTCAATATGATCATGGCTGATCATCCAACTCAGTACATGGCTCTCACTTTCTCCTCCTTTAGGCCTCAGAACTATATCTAACTCCTTCTTGAAAAATTAAGTCTTTTGATTCCAGCTTCCTTCTGTGCCAGAGAATTCCACAGGCTAATCACTCTCTGGGTGAAGAAATTTCTCTCCTCTTAGTTCTAAATGAGTGAGCCTTTACACTGTGACCCTTGCTTGCTAATTGGAAGACCTCTAGGTTTCCCTTTATTCTGGACGCCTGTACTTTCTCATAATTCCTATTTGCTTATTTAATATGCTTTCTCATCTCCCCTGCACCTTATATATTCCTCTTTGTTCTCAATTGTATTCTCTACATCTGCCATAAACACACTTTTACTTAATTTCTATTCCTTTTGTCATCCAGGGAGCTCAGACTTGTTTGTTTTACCTGTCTGTTTCTAAGTGAATATTATCTTGTACCAGAATCATCTCCTCTTTGAAGAATGACTATTGCTCGATTGCAGTTTTCTCACCAACATTCTGTTCCAGTCTTCTCTCAGCCAATTGATTTTTTTCTTACTCTGAATTGACAATTACCATTCTCCACCGTATTCCTAAATCTTACGATATAATGATCACTGTCTCGGAAATGTTCCCCCATTGACTCTTGACCTACTTGGCCATCTTGTTTCTGAGAACTTCCTTGTTGGATTGGACACCTACTTCCGAATGAAATTCTCCTGAACACAATCTAGGAATACTTACTCCTCTCTGCCCCTTACAATACCAGTGTCCCAAACTATTTGTGGACAGTTAATGGGACTACAGCTACTCTATAATGTTGGTATCTCTGTAATTTGCCAAGCAGATTTGTTTTTCTATATCCTTCCCACTAGTTGGTAGATTATAGGCCACACTGGGGAATGAAACTGCCCTTTTTTTGTTCTTTAGCCCTGGGCAAATTATTTGAAGGCCGTGTGAAATCCTCTTTCTTCAGCACTGCAATGCACTCCCTAATCAAAACAACTACCCCTCAATCTCCTGCAGCAGTCAGTACTTTCTGCTTGTGTCATCTGGAATAATGAGACTCTTGTGGTGCAGTTGCAGTGTCCCTATCTCTGAGCCAGGAGGTCTGAGTTTGAGTTCCACCTGTGCTGGAGGTGTGTCGTAACATATCTGAGCCGGTTGATTAGAAATGTCTCTCGTCTGGAACAATAGCTGGGTCCATTGCTTCCCACACATTACACATCACACAATCCAATTCCTGTCTCTATTTTACTTCCCTTACGTTCACATTATTCTCATTTGAATTACATATATCTCTTTAGATTGGTTCTAACATTTCCTTAAACCTGGTGTGTCTCAGTTAAATTCACATATAGCTACTTCTTTAAGAATAAGACACCTTTCTAATTGATAGCAACTTAAGGACAACCCCAAACAGTAGTTCCTGACCTTCTAATGAATTTACTGAAAAAGAATCTCCCCTCTGCCCTTCAGCAAGTTTACAGTTCAGTACATTTTACTTCTTGCAGTTTCTTAATTCAGTCTTCTACATTTCTCTGTGTACTCTTCATCTTTTCATTTTCCAATGCCTCACTTTCCATATATCCGGCGTTGATATTTTCTTCCTTATCCTTCCTCTCTTTCCTTGAAATTTTAGCTGCGTAATGCTTCTTACCAGTCCATTTTCCTTCAAATGTCTGCTACATATCCTCCCTGTCTCTTTCTCATTAAACTCCACAAATAGTTTTGTTCATTCATGCTCCACATCACTTCATTAATTGTTACTTTCTCTGGAAAACAAATGGTCTCCATTCTCCTCCAAACCCACTTTTTGAAAATGTTTCACAACTTGGCTTCTTCCGTCAGACCCAGAAATTGTCCATTCATGTGAAAAACAGTCCCCACCATGACAAAACTCTCCTTACACTGTGTCTTCAGTTGACCTGTGAGCAATTATCTCTTCTGACTAAATACATGATTTCCCACTTCTAACCTTGTTCTAATTTCTTTGTCACACCTTCCATCTGTTGGCAGTACACAGCCTAAGTATTGGAATCTTGTCCCACTTTAGTCTTTTTCCCCATGAATAAAGGAAGATTTCATGGTGATTTTCTGATGTGCATCACTATGTTTTTTATTCTGATGTCCATTTTTATTCCGAAGGTCCATCCCTACTGCTATGTGGAAATGTGGATTAATCAGCTCAGCCATGATCTTGTTGCCTTGTGGAGTAGTCTTGGTGGGCCAGTAGTGTACTAACTTGCATGTATAGTTCTTGCAATCGTTCTTCTAGGCTGGATCCAAATACTTCATCATTTTGAAATCTAACTAATGCTGTCATAAGACCTCAGTTTCACACCAGATTTTATGTCTTCAAACGCCTCTTTGAATCACAGCTTCAACAGGCATTATCATGGATTGCATGCTATTGTTGAACTCTTCTTCCAATTACACATGGTTCCAACTTGTATGGGAAATCCAGAGTGGGAGCTGAACCAAAAACCGCTGATTTGAAAATGAGGATGCTACCAATTTAACCACAGAATTAGGAAGTACAATTTTAGTAAAAACTGATTGTGTACAAATTAGTACCATGCATAACTTCAAACTAAATTCTATTTTCGTCTCAAGTCTGCTATTATGCCACTCTGCGCTGCGGAAATCCCCAAAACTATTTTTGCTTATTTGGCAGTATGAAGCATTGTCTGGACAACCAAACAAAAAGGGGAAAAAAAACTTTCGAACCTGAATTTATGTCATGCTTTTTTTGCGGAGAAAAGTAAATGTACCAAAATACAGTGTTTGAAATAGCTAAAAGAAATTCAGTTTTAATCTATCTCCTCCAAGGAGGCAATGCTTTTCTGTTAAGCATTGTCACAAAGCTAGTCCCTTTTTTCTCCAAAAGCTGTTGCTTGGCTCAAGGATACCATATCCTTGATTTTTTTCAGAGGGGTAATAAACCTGGCTGGGCTCTAATCAGTCTGGTTTGGTACAGAGATGAAAAGGGTTTTGAGAGGCCTTTTGTTTATATGCAAACAGAAGAGACTTCAGGTCAAAGTGGTCATGTTTTAGAAGTGACCTATATAATTAAAGGAGAGTGGTCAACTCTCTAGCTGAGCAGTTTAGTTCAGTCCTGGACTGTCTCTCTCTCTCTCTCTCTTTCTGCCCTTCAACTTCAACCTGTAATCACGTGTTCCATTTATATTGGGTTTTAAAGGGAGTTTGCTTATTGGAGCTGTTGTGTATATTCGGAACACCATCCTTAAGTCTAATTTAGACAGACTGATTTCTGTAGGGGTTCTTTATTCTGATATTTGTGTTTCATTGTGTAATTTTGTGAACATATTTCTGTCTGTTTTAAAATCAACTCAGCTAGCTTACTTTTCACTGTGCACTCACCGAAACAAATTGCAAAGTTATGGTCTGGGCTGCCTGCTTAAGAATGTTTTGAGTGTTCTGGCCTAGTCTATAACAGCATAGATGCATTCCTAATTTATTTCGAACCAGCTCCTTCCTCTTTATCTTATGGACTGCAAGAGTGCTGCACTGTTGTGGAGATGTATTCTTCTGAATGAAATCAATGCTATTTCAAAGAAAACGAGGGAACTCTTCCAGGTATCCTGGCCAATAAATATTCCTCCACCAACATCACTTAAACAGACCCTCTGTTTATTTATTTCAAAAGTGTTTCTGGGGAATGTGCCAGAAAGTGGACATGATGAATGTTGGATAGTGAGCAGGTGAATGATCAGCCGTGATCCTCTTGAATGGTGCAGCAAGCTCAGGCGGTCGAATGACCTACTTCTGTTCCTATTTCTCATGGCCTTATGGGCTCAAGACCCAGTGACAATGTAGGAACGGTGATGTATTTCCAAGTCAGTATGGAGGGGAACCCTTGCCCCTGTTGCCCTTATAGATGGTAGAAGCCACAGATTTGGTAGGTGCTCTCTGAGGAGACTTGGTGAGTTATTACTTGTTGTAGATTGTTCACTCTGTTGCCAATGTTAAGTGCATATTGTTGAAGCATCCTACATTTAAGGCATAGTTTTTCTTTGAAACTGAGCTTGTTAGTGATGAATGCAGTGGTGTTCCTGGCGTATGACATGGGACTGGGAGAATGAATAAACTTCAACTAATAAAGTGGATTAGGTAAATTGTCAAGTTGTGAAATGGAGGCCAAGATGATCTGAGGTGGGGTAAGTGTGTAAGGGTCATTCTTCAATACAACCCCTCAATACATCACCTGCAGTCTCCTCCTCAAACAATCATACAAGGAACTGAATTTGTGAGTGCTTACTTCTTATCAGCAATTAATCAGCAAATACAATTTTGTACATTAGTAGTTTAGCAGTTTGATAATCATTACCCTGGTAAAGTGCATTGTGTGAGCATGGCCAAGATAACAACGTAAATGTCTCGGATACAATTAACCAGCTAATTTAACCAAGTACAATATCATCACAACTCTTAAGTTGTAAGGGCTTTGTAGATTGAATATCAGGTCAGCAACAAGGAATTCAAAATCCATGCCACAGAGCTAGAACAATACCATTCATAACAAAACATTTGTAAATGTAGTGGACACATTCAGCCCAAAAGCTTGTGTGCAATACAAGTACTGGTTTTACAACATTCATACTTTACTTCAATAAAGTCCAAGTACTTCAAATATGTATAGATAATATTAACTTTTGGATTAAGCTAGACTCCGAAATGGATGGAGGCCTTTCACTGTATTCTATTGCACTGAGAATATGAGTGAAAAACATTACTTTTTTCTGTCCTCTTAATCCAGGGCTGTTAAGGGCCACTTCAGAACAGGTAGAATCAATAGTCTGACCACTGATAAATACCTTACAGTGTTTAATAATGGTATTATTACTGAAAGAATTATTGTTGATCATAATTTAGTTGAGTGGACTTATGAAAGTTCCAACAATGAATTTTAGAAATCCTTCAGCCATGATAAAAATCAAAGTGTGTGGATTCTTTCAGAGCTTGTAATACAGCTAGACCTCACCTTCCATAATGGAGAGACCTGCTGTTTTCAGATCCTTTGATCAAGCACATCATCCTTGTCTATACAATGAGTCAATTGTAGGAGCTGGTGCAGAGTTGTTTCTGTTCAAACACAGTAAGTGTTTCGAAAGACGGGCAAGTTTGCTCTTAAATACCACAAACTTCATAAACATTCATTCAGCTTGTGATCAGGTGTCACAGACAGGCTACAATTTAAACAGACATGACATGCTGGGTGCGGGAATAAATGGATAAAGCAAGACAAAAGTAAGCGTAACCTCGGCACTGCAGCTCCTGTGATAAAACGCCATTATTACTTCCACATCTAATGGTTCTGACACATTAACTAATAGTTCTTTTGTCAACCAATAACTGAAGTATACAGCAGTTAAGATGTAAGGGTTTCACATGTATTTGAATGACAATTAAATGGTTTTAGGTCATCTTAGGCAGGGCTTTCGATTACTCAAAGCCATTTTGTGCATACAATTAGTTTTAATTTTGAGCTTTTTTTCTTGTTTACCAACTTCACCTCCCCCCCCCAACCCTGTATAATTCATTTAACTTACAAACTCCTTTCATTGTCTGATCCAAAAGTTTAAAAGCTGCCAAATGGCCTCTGTGCTACCTCAACCAACCAGGCACCATTTATACCCGTCCTTTTTGAGGAAACGTTGGGGGATACTGGTTGGGCGACTAGGTGAGAATTAGAACTGAACCTGAAAACTGTCTGCACCTGATATTCACACATGAAAATCCAGGAGAAGTGGCAAGGGGCCCTTTGTAGCAGTGACACAAACACTTTTCTCACTCTCAAAACTATACCAAGGACCAAGTTCTATATCTACACTCCTAAACTTACTGAGATCAGCTTTGGAGAGGAGATGGTCCCAAAATGGTCATGTCACTGGATTTGTTGCGTATGGGCCCAAGATAAAGTTCAGGGAACATGAGCTCAAGTTTCATTAAGGCTGTTGAATTTCACATCAATCAGTAAAATTTGACATTAATTTGTACTCGCAAGAATGGAGACCATGGAACTGTAGCCCATTTTTGTAAATACCCATCTGATTCACTAATGTCCTGCAGGGAAGAAAATCACCATCCTTAGCTGGTCTGGCCACTTGTGAATTCAGGCCCATAGCTTTGTGGTTGACTCTTAACTGTCATCTGAAGCCACCCAATTGAAGTGTGATTTTAGGGACGGTGAAAAATGCTGTCCTTGTCAGTGATACCGACACTTCATGAAAGAATAAAATCAAGGACAAAGATTGGGATCTTCTTTCTCTTTTGTGTCTAATATGGATTGACTCACCTGCAAATGGCCTTTTTAACTGTTTGTTCCAGTTTCAGGGAAACGCTGTTAATAACAAGTAACCCTTAAGTCACATTAAAATGCAAACCATACATTTGAATGGACTTGGCTGTTCAAACAGGCCAATATTTGTAAATGATAAGCGACTGAAGCTTCGAAGCCACCCTGAAGGTGGTTATTGTGTGTAATAAATTGATAAGATCAGAAAGTTAATAGCAAGTGAAGGTTACGTTGGATGCAGTGGAGGATAGAACAAAGGGACCCCTTAATTGAGTTGAGACAAAAGGTGACCGGACATATGAAGCAAGCAAGTTTAAATAAAGCACTGAAAAGATTTAATATCCAGAGTCTGATGATCGGAGATGTCTACCATTTTGGAGAATAAAACGAAAGACTGTAAATAGGCCATGGCAGAGGGAGTGGAGAGGGTAAAGTTGTTTGACTTGTAAATGCTGATTTAAGACTAATAAGTTCCAAGTCAATGGAAACAGAGACGACCAAGACATTGTATGTTATTGTACCCAGCAAGTGAATGGCTAATAACTAATTGGAACCATAGACCCTCGCTGTAAATTACACTATCGGTCTCTTACAAGTGTCTGCCACCAACAGGTTGAAGTTTTAGTCTTACTTGACATGACTCAGTTCCTCAATGGATAAGCTCAATCAGCCCGACTTGAAATTTAAATATTGTGGAAAACAAACAACAGAAGTGATTTGTAATCAACATCCAATTTAACTAAGTAGGTTCAATTAGAGATGCACATCCTACACCTGATATGATGCATGCCAAAATGTACTTCAGAATAACAAATTAAGAACTGGATTCAAAAGTTTACAGTTGTGGTGCCAGAAACATGGCTTTTAAGTGAATAAACTGACAGCAAGAATGGAATCAATGCATTGTAAATTATCCTGCACCACACCTGAGCATTCGCTTACAATAAGCCAACTCACCAAAATGTGTCCCTGCTGATTTTCATCCCATACACTCTCTGAATTAATTTTAGTTAATTGTAAAGGTTAGTTCTCTGACCATTGCTGCAAAGAACAGAGTAAATGAAAACCTTTGCCCCATGAAGTTCGGAACAGCTAAATGAAAACACTTCCCCTCATTATTCATTATAGCCATTCAAGTGCTTGAAACTTTGGGCTGGATTTTCTCAATGAAAGTGGGGTTGGGGTGGAGGTGGGTTTACATTTCCAAACTGGGTAGATGAAAGGACCTCAGCAGCTACCTTGCCAGAAATGAACAATGAACATAGGACTGTGGGAAAAGTTAAGGATGGGCAGGCCAGTGCCAGGGGTTGAAGGATTGACCAATCAATAATTGGGTGGGAATCAATGCCAACAGGGAGTTTAGGGTCATCATCTGCAAAGAAGAATTGGTAGCTTTAAGAAAGGGGAAGGAATCAAAGAAGTGTATTCACATTGGAAAAGGGCAATGTTAGTGAGAATACAGAGATACAGGCTACAAGATGAGATGGGATTGCGGTTGACAATGAGGAGGCTTTAGCAATTTTGGAAGATCTGAATATAGATAAGACCCCTGGGCTGGATGGGAATTATCCTCGGATTCTCTGGGAAACCAGAGAGAAGATTGCAGAGTCTTTGGCTTTGATCTTTATGTCATCATTGTCAACAGGAGTAGTGCCAGAAGACTGAAGGAAAGCAAATGTTGTTTAAGAAGGGGAGTTGGGACTGCCCTGGTATTATAGGCCAGTGAGCCTTACTTTGGTTGTGGGTAAGGTGTTGGAAAAGGTTATAAGAGATAGGATTTCTGATCCTCTGGAAAGGAATAATTTGATTAGAGATAGTTAATACAGTTTTGTGAAGGGTAGGTCGTGCCTAACTAACCTTATTGAGTTCTTTGAGAAGGTGACAAAACAGGTGTATGAATGTAAAGTGGTTGATGTGATGTATATGGACGCCAGTAAGGCATTTGATTAAGTTCCACACAGTAGGCTATGGCACAAAATACGGAGTTTCAGGATTGAAGGTGAATTAGGGAATTGGATCAGAAATTGGCTAGCTGAAAGCAGGCAGAGGGTAGTGGTTGAGGGGAAACGTTCATCCCAGAGCTCAGTTACCAGTGGTGTGCCGCAAGGATCTGTTTTGGGCCCACTGCTGTTTGTCATTTTTATAAATGATCTGGATGTGGATGCAGAAGGATGGGTTAATAAATTTGCAGATGACACGAAGGTAGGCAGAGTTGTGGATAGTGCTGAAGGATATTTCGGGTTACAGAGGGTCATAGATAAGATGCAGTGCTGGACGGAAAAGATGCAAGTGCAGTTTATTGCAGAAAAGTGTGAGGAGTTCACTTCGGACAAAATAAGAGGAACACAGAGTACTGTGTGGATGAACAGAGAGTTCTTGGTGTCTAGGTGCATAAATCCCTGAAAGTTGTCACCCAGGTTGATAGGATTGTAAAGAAGGCATATGGTGTGTTGGCATTTATTGTAAAGTGAATTGAGTTTCAGAGCCACGAGGTCATGCTTCAGCTATACAAGACACTGGTAAGTTTACACCTGGAGTATTGTGTACGGTTCAGGTCACTGCATTACAGGAAGGATGTGGAAACTTTGGAAAGGGTTCAGAGGAGATTTACTAGGATGTTGCCTGGTATGAAAGGAAGGTCTTATGAGGAAAGGCTGAGGGAACTGAGGGTGTTTTCGTTGGAGAGAAGAAGGTTGAGAGGTGACTTAATCGAGACGCATGAGATAATCAGAGGGTGAGTTAGGGACAGCGAGAGCCTTTTTCCTCAGGTGGTGAAGGCTAACACGAGGGGACATAGCTTTAAATTGAGGGGTGATAGATTTCAGACAGACATCAGGGGTAGTTACTTTACTCAGAGAATAGTAGGGACATGGAAAGGCTTGCCTGCAACAGTAGTAGACTCACTAATGTTAAGGGCATTTAAGTGGGCATTGGACATACATATGGATATTAATGGAATGGTGTAGGTTAGATGGGCATCAGATTGATTTCACAGGTTAGCATAACATTGAGGGCTGAAGGGCCTGTACTGCGCTGTGAAGTTCTATGTAGTAGAACGGTGAATGGGTGATGCTGGACTGTAGGGAATGGTAAATGCCACCTCCTTAGAGGAGCTCCTGCAGTTGAGAAGAGAGAGAGTAAACATTACCAGAATGTGGGGAAGTGGCACATGTGGAAAATTTGGCTGGAGTCCGAGAGTGTGATGCTGGAAAAGCACAGCAGGTCAGGCAGCATTCGAGGAGCAGGAGAATCGACATTTCGGACATAAGCTCTTCATCAGGAATGAGGAAGGTTTGGCTGGAGCCAGCTAAAGGTGCGAACAACTGCAGCATAAAATCCATTGTGTAAGTGCAAATGGGATGGCAGTGTCACGTGCAGCAATATGGATGAATCAAGCACAGGGAGGACACATGCATAGGTCACGACAAAAGGGCAGCATCACACAGAGAAGAACGGCCCATCATCAGCACTCGATGAAGTGCAGAGCATGGATGAACACATCTTGAATATGGTGCAGGGGAAAGTGAGGACTGCAGATGCTGGAGAGTCAGAGCCAAAAAGTGTGGCGCTGGAAAAGCACACCAGGTCAGGCAGCATCCAAGGAGCAGAACAGTTGATATTTCAGGCATAAGGCCTTCATCAGGAATGTCACTCTCCTGCTCCTCGGATGCTGCCTGACCTGGTGTGCTTTTCCAGTGCCACACTTTTTGACTTTGAATGTGGTGCAGTGTTTTGAGTATTGGGGCCAGGAGTATTGGTTTAAGACTCATTGTTTCGGTGTTTGGAGCAGAAGGGATCTCTTAATTTAAGATAGATGGACAATGAGGTATCCTTTCCATGATTTCACAGTTGTAAGAGATGGAAGTCAAGATTGATAAAACTTGATTATCAGAGAGAGTGGGGAGGGTAGCTTTAGGGTTCAACCTGTGATGTAAATATTGCTGGGCCAGCATTTATTATCTGTCCCTTGCTGCCCTTGAGAAGGTGATGGTAAGCTACCTACTTGAATTGCAGCAGTGCATGTGTTGTAGGGAGACCCACAATGTGGTTAGGGAGGGGATTCCAAGATTTAACCCAGTGACACTGAAGGAACAGTGATGTATTTCTATATCAGGATGATGAGTGGCTTGTTTGGGAAATTGCAGTTGGTGGTGTTTCCTTGTATCCACTGTCGTTGTCCTTCTCGATGGAAGTCATCGTGGTTTTGGAAGGTGCTGTCTGAGGAGTCTTTGTGAATTTCTGTAATGCAGCTTTTCGATGGTATACACTGCTGCTACTGATGGATATGGTCCCAAGCAAGCTCTTTTGCCTGATGTCAAGGCCAATCACCCTCACTGCCTCTCTTGAGTTCAGCTCTTTTGTCCATGTTTAAACAAAGCTGTAATAAGGATGAAAATGGGAAAAGCAATAACAGTCAATGTGAAGTCTACTAATTTGTCTTTTCAGTGTGGTCTCAACAGAAATCATGGCCATGTGAAGGTCAGGTACAAGTACTGCCGGAAAGAAGTGACATTATTAACAGCATTCTTGTCTTCCACATGGTGTCAGGATTGGAGATGGTGCAGCTCAGAAACACGGAACAAAAATCACTGAACTTGAAATATTAACTTTGATTTTCTCTCTGCTCCCAGATGTGCTGAATTTCTTTTGGACTCTGTTTTTATTTCAGATCTCCAGCATTCATACAATTTTTTCTTTGATTACATAGAACCAGTGAATTGTTATGGTGTGCAAGGAGTCCATCTGCCTGTCAGGTCTGCACCAATTTTCTGAACATTTTTAACACATTGTCAATGTCCTGCCTTTTCCCTGTAACCCTGTACATTGCTTTTAGTTGAATGATCATCCAGTATCCCCTTGTATATCTCAATTCAATTAGCTTTCAACACATTACTGGACAGTGCGTTCCATAAGCCTCAGACTATTTCATACCCTTTGTGAGATATTGTATTATGATTCACTTCACTAACTCCCTCACAAGTGCTCTATGTTTACTGTACTGTGTTTCCATTCATAAAACCATATTTTTGTAGTACATTTTACTCTTATAAGATAAACTAAATTAAACATTCATTCCAAGGCTGCCATCCCATTACTGTTTCTTTACACTAATATCCTCTATACTTTTATTTAGTAAACATGTAATTTCTTACTTATTTAAATCATACAGGTCTAGTATTTTTACCAACGTCACTAACTTTAAAGACAAAAGGACTAACACCTCTTAATTTTGTAAACTCAGACCAGACAAAGTTAAAAATCACACAACACCAGGTTATAGTCCAACAGGTTTAATTGGAAGCACACTAGCTTTCGGAGCGACGCTCCTTCATCAGATGATAGTGATCACCACAATCATCACAATCACCTGATGAAGGAGCGTCGCTCCGAAAGCTAGTGTGCTTCCAATTAAACCTGTTGGACTATAACCTGGTGTTGTGTGATTTTTAACTTTGTACACCCCAGTCCAACACCGGCATCTCCAAATCAGACCAGACAGACATTCTAATCCCATCTGGAGTAACAGCCAGCACTTCGCAAGTGCTTAAACTATCTCCTGCTCCCCCAGGGCAGATGTCACACACACTCATGTACAATAGATACAATTATGTGATACCATAGTGCTAAAATTTTAATGTATGTAAAAACAGCATATAAAAGAGGCTACTGTAAAATTGTACTTTGGATTCCATCACCACCTCAAACTGTGCTACTGTGTCTGCTCAATAAAGAGGCTACTTTTGACACTCACAGATCTTGGTCATTATTGAACACGATCCTACACATTCAGATTCTATGATTTGATTGTTCTGTGGTTCGCCAAGGTCAGAGGATAGAGGTGCAGAAGTGGGCCATTCAGCCCATCGTGTCTTCTGTGCCAGATGTTTGCATTCACCCCGACTCCCAAAATTGATTGACTGATCTGAAGATCCTCAACTCCACTTTCCTGACTTTTCCCCATTGCACTTGTTTCCCTTACAGACTAAAAATCTGTCTGTCTCAGCCTTAAGTACAATAACTGGCCAGCCTCAACAGCCCTCTGTATTCAAGAAATTTATGGATCCAGTACTTTCTGAGAGAAATCCTCTTTGCTAACTGGATGACCCCTTACTTAGACCCTTTCACACGTGGAAATAACCTTTTTACAGCTACCATAAGTCTACTGAGAAGCTTGTATGTTTCAATGAGGTCACCTCACTTTCTTCCAATCTCCAATAAGTATAAGGTCAATATCGCCTCACAAGCTAATCCCCTATACCATCTATCAACCCCAATAATCTTCTCTGGACTACCTCCAATGCCAGTATATCTTTCTTTAGATAAGGAGATCAAAACTGCTCACAGTATTCCAGGTGTAGTCTGACTAGTGACTTGTATGATGTTAGCAAGTCTTATAACTTTTTTTTCTATTCCATTCACTTTGAAATACAAGCCAATATTCCATTTGCCTTCCCTACTATGCTAGCTTTTTGTGATTCATGCATAAACATGTCCTGCAGCTTTCTGTCGTCTTTCTCTGTTTAAATAATATTCAGCTCTTCTGTTCTTCCTGCCAAAGTGTGTAACCTCACATTTTCCCACGTTGTATTCCATCCACCCTAACAACTTGCTGTGTGAAAAACCTCACATCATATTTCCTTCTTTTGCAAAACACAGCCTGAACTGCTGTGCTCTTCCAGCACCACTAATCCAATTCACCTAAGCTGCACATTTTTGAACTGTGGGAAGAAACCAGAGCACCTGGAAGAAACCCACGCAGACACGGGGAGAATGTGCAAACTCCACACAGTCACCTGAGGCGGGAATTGAACCCGGGTCTCTGGTGCTGTGAGGTAGCAGTGCTAACCACTGTGCCACCGTGCCACCCACCGTGTATCTCCATGCATTCCATACTGAAGGAACCACATGCTTTGAAATTTACCTGCAGGGGATGCACTGGAGCCAGTAGAGATGTTGGATGTGGAGGTGCCATTGGAGAGAGGAGGGTATGTGCACCATTACATCAGTCCTGTCCACCCTCCATCAGCACCTATACTTGTGTTGCAGTGGGTTATGGCATGCAGTTCGAACAGATGAAACCAGCTAGTGAACATGGCATGTAATGAACCAGACCAAATTCCCTCAAAATATATTAAGAAGATAGCCTAGACCTGAACCTTTCTTATTTTGAAGGTAAGTTTAAGGTGAGGTGTTCAGGCTACAATTCAAATGGCCAAACGACAAGGCTTTATTTGTACACTATAATTAAAATACAGACAAAATAAAAATAGAAGAATTGGCTGAGCTATAACTCTATTGAAATGCTGAACAAAGTAATATGTAAATTACTACTAATTAACTGTTCCAATAAACATCCTATAAACACACCTTGGCAAAGGCAAATTCAGTAAAATATGTTATTTCTATTTCAGCAGTAGAAAGAGAATGCCAACTTTTAGCTGTAACTGAGAGGGGAATAAACGCTCAAGACCCCAGCAACTGTTACTGAAAGCTAAAACCAAAACAAAATCCTGGTTCTGTGGGAACCTAACCCCACCCACTCAGGTTGCTTCTATTATTCCAACTTTTAAAAAAATCCAAGCCCTCACAAGCTGTTTACTTCATTGGCTTTGGAGCACATGCTCAACACTTCTGTCTCTTCTTTCTTTATAAAAGGAAACAGGACAAAATATACCGCTTAAAGCCTATTGTCATGGGCTCAAATGTATGTAAGGTGATGGAGACAGTGACAGCTCCACTGAAGATTTGGGGAGAGATCCAGCAATGATCAGATCCTGCAAATGTTGAGCTGGGAAAGGGTGTCACCAACAAAATGATACAAATGGAGCAAACTGTGTAAATCCCAGGGACTATTCATTCCCCTGTGTGAATGATGGAGGAGACCATCTATGCAACGTGTGGTATCATGTCTCTGGCTTAACATTACATCGCCTCTTCCACTGAGAGAGGTGACAGTCAAGGGGAACCTCATTTTGCAGGTGACCAAGTGGTTGCAGGAGATCAGCAGAGGCCTCCAAAATAAAAATCTCCCTTAAATTCACCTAAGCTGCACATTTGTGACCTGTGGGAAGAAACCAGAGCACCTGGAGGAAACCCACGCAGACACGGGGATAATGTGCAAACTCCAAACAGTCACCTGAGGCGGGAATTGAACCACTGTGCCATTGTGCCACCCACAATAAATATTTATTGTTAACTGTCTGTGTGGAATTAATTCAACAACTTCTAATGTACAAAGGCATAAATCATTTACTAGCCCCTAAATACAGTCTCTGAAGGAAAGTCACCAGTATCGAAGGCTCAGTGGTTCGCACAGCTGCCTCACAATACTACGGACCCCAGTTCAATTCTACTTTCAGGTGATTTTCTGTGTGGAGTTTACAATATTGTCCCTGTGTCTGCATGGGATTCCTTTTGGTGCTCCAGTTTCCTCTCACAGTCCAAGGATGTGCAAGTGAGGTGGATTGGCCAGGTTAAATTGCCCACAGTGTCCACGGATGAGTGGATTAGCCATGGGAAATGCGGGGTTACATGGATAAGTCAGGTGGTTGGGTCTGGGTGGGATGCTGTTTCGAGGAGTGGTGTGGACCTGATGAGCTGAATAGCCTGTTTCCACACTGTCGGGATTCCACAATTAATCAATTTGGGGAATAATACTGATCTTGTGAAGTCGAGGTCAAGGGACATCGCTACTATCGAGAAGAGGCTTTGAGTTTATTTGCAAACTAAGTTGAAAGGCGCACTTGCACCAAAAACATACAGAGAGACTGCAATAGTATTGTCGGATCAAACTTCGTTTCAAATCATTATCTGAGGCCCATTTCTGGTGAGGTTAATATAGCATTCAAACACTTTGCAGCTCTTCCAATATTATCAACATGTATTATTTCATCTCGGATACTTTCACAAAACATCAAAAGGAAAATATCAATGAGCAAAAGGATGTCAAAACCAATCACAATTCTTTGCAACAAGATTAATTTCTTTTACAGGATGATATATTCTTGTTAACATTGGGAAGTAAGTGCAATGGAAAGGGTACAGGAGTGTGCCAAGGCGTTGTAAGGAATGGAGATTTGTAGCAATGAGGGTGGAGTTGACAAACTGGGGATGTTTTCTTTGGAACAGAGGAAGCTGCAGCAGAGATTTAATGTAGAGTTGAGAGACCTGGATGGAATAGAGGGACAGAGTGGAGAGGTTGATAATCAGAGCAGCATGGTGACTCAGTGGTTAGCCCCGCCTGTTTTTACACTGTGGGGATTCTATGAGAAGACAGCAGGGAGTTTCGGTAATAGGTGAGAGGATAACTGGGGAGATGAGGAGAAATTCTTTCACCCAAGGTATGCTGAGGGTTGACGTTGTGGCAGAAATTGTCATCATGTTTACAAACTACTTGGGTATGGATTCAAAGAGCTCCAACTTTACAAGGCTACAGTTCAAGAGATGGAAACTGGGATAAGTCTACATAGCTCCTTTTTGGCCAGCACAGAAATAATGGGTCAAATGGTCTCCTTCTGTGCTCAAGGTGAGAACATTGATACCAAGTGATAGCATCTGAAACAGCTTCTAGCAAGAAACACAAATCTGATAAAACCTGAGCGGTACCTGCATGAGCTCTCCTGAGAGTCCTCACTGCTATTCCAGAGCTCTTCATATCAAAATGGCTGACCTATGGTGTAAATGTGAACCATTGTTGTCACATTTTGATTCAATTTAAGCAATCATTCCATTGATAAACTTCTGAAATTTGTCGAGAAAATGATATTTTACTGAATCATCTGCTAATTCTTTGACTGAAAGAAGGCATAGGTAGCACACTGAGTTTGCACAAACTTGTTGAAGAATGGTCTGAGGGCAGCAGTGGGTAAGGGCAGAGATAGAATGTTGTTCTGCCCACACTTAATCTCAGCCAATTCAGTGGCTTTAGGGACATAACATTCCAGCTATTTCCTGCCTTCCCTTAGCATCTACATGCACACTCCATTGGAACAGTGACAGAATAGGAAACTGTGGCACCACAATCGCGCTATGCCACTTTCGATCCAGGCTCTGACTGAAGTCAATTAAAGGGGAACAAGGCACCAAGTCTTCAATGACTGAGTCCTCACAAAACCATGAGAGAAGAAGTTGGATTATTGAGGAAGATAATATTGCCTTCACCTCCCCCCCCCCCCCCACCCGCCCAAATCCCAAAGTTGTTTGTCTGCTTGTCCCCAGGCCCATACAATTTTATTTTCAATAATCTGCCCTACTAACTTATCATCAAGTAAAATAGAATATAAAATGTTGATGGGATAGCTATTTATTAATTTACTCTCATCTAATCCCATTCCCCAATCACTCCTAGGGCCTACACTGACTTCAGGTCAAGCAACATCTTAATTTGAAATTTCTCATCTTTGTTTTCAAATCTCTCCATGGCCTCACTCCTCTAATTCTGGTCCCAATTAACATCCTGGATAATATTCAATTCACCCTGTCTCTTTATTTCACATTCTGATATTTCCTTCTGTGGCTTAGTGTCAAGTTCTGCTTCATAATGCTGCTGGAAGTTTTCCTGGGAGTTTTTCTTTTACTTTTTAAAGACACTAAATGAATACAAGTCATTGCTGTTGTGGCACTCCACATCCACTTATTAGAAGGGAATTGGTGCAGCTGTCAAGAATTCAATGGACAGGTTTTGTGCCTTTTTACTAAATATCAGTGCGCTCTTCAATATAGGTGAATGTGCTCAATTGAACTGGCTTGACTGATCTCATTGGAGTAATGGTACAAACTCTGCAGTTGGCTGTTATGCCCCCAGTGTTGTTCAAAATGCCAGCAGTGCCACTCTTGATCGCTATCAAATGCCTCCTGCTGAAAAATGCATTCAGATAACTGTGTGAGGAGGTCACGTTTGAGTGTTTACAGCGATATGCAGTGTGATTGACTAGCTGTGCACAGTAACCAGGGCTGACGTGTGGTTTTACATACACGTGAGAAATGATTACTGAAATAAAACACCTTTGAGGGAGATGAAGCGGGTAGAAGGGGTAAGTTCCCTGCAGCTCTGTAGCCCAGTATGAGTCAGCACCTCTGGGAAACAGCAACTGAAGAAGACAAGACATAAGTTAATAGCTTTTTTTTTCAAAACGTCAATACAGGACAAGCTATTACCAAATAAGATCAATGCAAAACTTTATTTTTATGCAGAGTAAGTGATACTCCTTGACACAGTATTCCTCCTTGCTCTCTCACACACACTCACAGACAATGAACAAAAGAGACAGGCTCTTATTAATAAAGCCTTACTGATCGAGCTTCATCTCCCATCTAAACTTACATGTGTAATATGCAACACACACACAACTCAATGTTGCTCTCTACTCCCCAACCTGGATCCTTTGCTGATGGCTGCCTTTTATTTCCCCTCATTATCATCTAATTATTAAAACTGAACGTACGCACTCTTGAGATTAGAATGCTAGGTTTAGCACATACATACCACTTAAATGATGCAATCATTCTTTAATTGCTGCTAAATTTTTAATGTTGATTTCTCAGTACAAGAGTGTAGACCTTTAATATTTGTGGGTGGAAAGACGTTGGCTGGCCAAGGCTGAATCGAGTATATGCGATAGCAAGCAGCAGATGGTGTTGATTAATAACAAAATTATGCATGATGTCATCCAAAAAAAAATGTGCGACCATAATTGTTTTATTAACAAAGGTAGCTTGGTATTTGTACAGGATCGAGAGGCATTGTGACTCATTATCTGATTTTTAATTAAAGCCAAGGACTATTTGAAATTAATCCTCAGAGTCCATATTTAGGAAAAGCTTCTCAGACCAAATGTTGAATTATATCAGCTCAGAATTAATGCATACAGTGTTTTCTTTAATGTATTGACAGTGATAATTATTTTCAAACTCTACACTTCAATGTGATGAACCTTCAATTGGCTGGGCCGGGAATTGCGGCAGGACTCAAGCTATCACTCTTGCAGGAGACTAGCAGACCCCCTTCACCTCACTAAACTTCCCGACATCGACATGCCCCCTCCAGATTAGCTGGAGAGGAAGATGTGCCCACCTTCAAGAACCCCCACTGGGGAGTTCTCGAGCTGTCACTGCTGCAAACCCTGTGTGGTCTTTACAGAGTCAACCAGAAGGAACTGTGTTCCGGGTATGCATTGTAAATGTTTTTGTGAATAACAGGGAGAGGCCCAGCAACAATGTGCATTTCATCAGATTGTGGGGAAGTGGAATGTCAAACTGAGGGTTAGGATGTTGCATTTTCAGTGAACCATTTGATACCTTGCTGGTAAGAACTGCCGAGTCAGTGTTTTCGGCTAATGTGTCTGGACACACTGGTTTCCATATAAAAATGCTTCCACAAAAAGAATCAGCACCTCATCCTGCACTGCTTTTAATTAAACAATCTCCACTCTAGCGCACAATCGAATCTGCTACCAATTGTTCAAACAAATGATCAGGTACATTAAACCATCAAACAGGTCTTCCAGCATCTTGGTGCATAAACATACTGATCAGCATATTACTGAGGCATAGAGACTACCCCCTAGCTATGGAGATCGATCTCTGTTTGGTGCTGACTTGGCTAATTTCAGTTCTGACAAGACACAAATGCTTCACCACCCCTCGATTAGTATGGACAAATCAAATTAAAACAGCAGCTCACATCCCTGTTTTTGAACTCAGCAATGATTCTGACTGGAGGAAATTTCAAATCCGGTTCTCTGCGTGATACTTTTCGAGCAAAGATTCACAAGAATGTCTCCAGGGATGAGAACCTTCAGGTACACAGATAATTTGGACAATCTGGAGCCGTTCTCCTCGAAGGAAGTAGTGAAACAATTTGGCAGAGGTGTACAAAGCCGTAAAATTGTGGAAAGTATAGGTAGAGAGTTACATTTCCATTGGCAGAAGGGTCAAGAACAAGGAGAGGCCAATTTGAAAGTGATGACACAAAGGAAATTGTTTTTGTGCAGTGAGTGGCTAGGTTCTGGAATGCCCTCAAATAAAAGCCAAATACTGAGCATGTCAGAAACCTGAATTAACACAAAGTGCTGGAGAAACTCAGCAGGTCTGCCAGCATCTGTGGTGAATGGAAGAGAATTAACATTTTGTGTTCAATACAATTTTTCTTCAAAACTGGAGAAGCGTCACTGGACTTGAAACGTCAACTCTCTCTCTCTCTGCACAAATGCTGCCAGACCTGCTGAGTTTTATCCTGCATTTTCCGCTCTTTTCTCTGAAATACTTTGGCTGAGAGTGTGGTGGCGACCAGTTCAATTGTGACTTTCAAAAGGGAATTGGATAACCATCTGGAGAGAAAAAAAGTCGAGGTCCACTGAGAAAACCTGGAGAGATGGGTCTGGGTGAGTTGCTCTAGCAGTGAGAAGGCCTGACTTGATGTCATCTTCTGTATTATAACCATTCTGTGATTGTACTCTTATATGTAGACTCAAGGTAAGGACAGATCAACAAGGATCTAATGCCCTCCATTTATACACAGTCTGATAATACTCAGAAACTCCAACAAAGAATGATCACTTGCTTGGTGTGGGTATGTGGAACTGCGTTGACCAGTTATCACCACCAGCAGTACAAGAGCGAACGAACAAGGCCAGATCATCAGAATTGAAAAGGGGTTCTAGTTAAAGATGCATTGAATATCTTGTACTGTTAACAACACAATGAATGCAGCTCAGTTCATTCTAATCACACTATTGAACCTGTGTGTGTCTATTACCAAGTTAATAAACTGAAACCCCCGAAATAAATCACAGTGCTTGTTTTTAATTATAGCCATACAGACAGTCCTTTGTGGAACAGGATGAGAGCAACCAGATCAAAAACGTGTCTGGTACAGCCACTTCACCATCACCCGAGCACACAGGCCAGCTCAATGACAAGTCCATTAATCAGCATACCTTTGCATGTTAACTGTTTCCTCCAAAGCTGAACTGCCTCAAAAGACTTTACACTGCACACTGTCTGTGTTCTAGCACTGGGCACGATGGGGGGAAATGAATGATTTTTATCAAGCAAGGCAAAAGCAAAGTCAAGAGGGGTTCAGACAGTGTAGGTAGGGAGAAACCGTTCCCAGGCACAGACAGGCTGAGAACCAGATGACACATCTTCAGAACTGCATGTCAAAAGAGGCAAATGAAACATGTCTGCCATTGTAAACACACCACTGTGTTCCCTGACCTACATCTCTGTCTCAGGCTTGCTGCAGTGCTCCAGTGAAGCTTAGCACAAGTTGGAAGAACAGCATCTCATTTTCCGCGTGGGGACCCCGCAGCCTTCAGGACTCAATATCGAGTTCAATAATTTTCAGGCCTAAGTCCTCCGCCCTTTCTCTACCTCTGTACCCCTGGCCCTTACCATCATATGGGCTGCTTTTACACAGCTAAACCATTTTCGCTATCTCATTGTCCCAATTGTCAGCTTTTCCTTTTCCTTGGCAGATTATCAAGTTTCCCTTTGTCTGCCTGACTTTCTTTCTCTCTCTGTCTCCAGCTACTCGCTCATTCGTCCCTGCCTCCCAACCACCTGTCATTAGCATAAATATCACTATATTGCCCAGCTACTATCAGTTTTGAAAAAAAGTCAGACTGGACTCAAAACATCAATCCTGCTTTCTCGCCACAGATGCCAGACCTGCCGGGTTTCTTTAGCAATTTCAGATTTCCATCATCTGTAGCTCTTTGTTTTCTGCTGTAGTGATGATAACTTATTTAGGCAATGAGTTTTAATCATATGGAATGCACTAGCTGAGAGTGTGGTGAAGACGGAGTAGATTATGGATTGCAAAAGGGAATTGAATAGGAACCTGAAGAGAAAAAAACAGTGCATGGCTTTGGGGAAAGGATCAGGGTGTGGGATGAGCTGAATTCCTTGTTGTCATGGACACAACAGACAAAATGGCCTCCATTTGTGCTGTAACCGCTGTGGGACTTCAGAAAGCCTTGTCACAGAAATGGCGAGGCATCTTAGAATTACAGAAATTAAAGCACAGGAGGGGGCTGTAGGAACTGAGTGAAAAGAGTCTGCATAGACGTGATGGGCTGAATGGCCTCCCTCCATGCTGTGAATATCTATTACAAAATGCTTGTAACTCTTATTCAGGACCGCCTTGAAAGAAAATGGGAAAATTAGTTTTCAAGAAAATTTAGCATGTAACTAAGAAATGTTGCCCTCGGTCAACTGAAAACCATGAAGCACATGCAAACCATTCTTCAGGTAGTACCGACAAGGAGTTAGTGATCCAGGAATCAAGTTGCCTAACAACATCATTAACTAGCAGACAGCAGTTCTAACAATGGCTTGACCTGAAGTGTTGACTTGCCGGCTATTTTCACAGATGCTGACCATCTCCAGCACTTCCAGTCTTCCAGTATTTTCAATCTTTAGTTCACTTTTTGCTGACAACAGTCAATGATTTTCGTACAAACCCGTGCTGATGCTTCATTGTTTGGAGGGATGTAATGTACAACATTTATTCCTATGCAGAATTTCCAGAGAATTAAGTCAAGCTGGTGCCTACCTTACTGGAAGAGGCTGTGGAGCAGCCTTGCTGGCTGTTCAGTTGGGCGTGTTTTCCTGACCAACTAGTTCACTCCTCTTGCAGGTCCACTGGGTTTGTTCTTCAGTCTCAGGCTGCCTGTTGAGTACATTAAGAATTAAAATTGACGACTAATGGTAAATTGTTTATTTTCCTATTTTGGTTATTCTACCCATAATCATTGATGTTGTTCAAGTTCCTAAGGAAGTCAAAAGATCGTAACATACAGGAACAGACTTGGGCCATTCAGCCCATAGAGCCTGCTCTGCCATTCAATCATGGCTGATATGCCTTTTGACCCCATTCTCCTTCTTTCTCCCTGTAACATGTGATCACCTCACCAATCAAGAACCTATCTGCCTCTGTCTTAAGTACACTCAATACCTTGGCCTCCTCAGCCTTCTGCTCCAATGAGTTCAACAGATTCACCACAGATTAGAAGATCCTTGACACTACACCTTTCATTTTTACACATCATTGAACAGTAACAATGACTGCATAGAAAGAAACTTATATCAATGGCAATTACTCTAGTCACATTTCTTTCATTCCAACTCCCTGCCTTGTAATTTTACATTTGTCTTTTAATGTTGCATCTCAGAGCTGCTCGCTCGCTCAGTTTGTGTTCACTCAATTATCTCCTTCATGGGTTCTTGCAGTATCCATGCCTTGTCTTGCCTTGCTATGTGCTGCCATACTGTGCCATGCCTAGGTAAAAACAACGACTGCAGATGCTGGAAACTAGATTCTGGATGAGAGGTGCTGGAAAAGCACAGCAGTTCAGGCATCATCCGGGGAGCAGTAAAATCGACATTTCGGGCAAAAGCCCTTCATTAGGAATGCCTGTCATAGCCTGAAGTCTATTGGTACTGCTCAGACACAGAAAGGCAGCTTGGCATTTGTGAAGTAACCTGGGGGGTGTTGGGAGTGGCATCTTACTGAATGGCGCAGCAATCTATAAGGATACAGCATGTGCCAGCTGCCTGTGTGGCAGGCCTACTTGTTTATTAACCTGAATGGTGAAGTTGAGAAGTTGGTGGAAGATAGTTCTAAATTCAGAAGAGGGTGGGTGCGGTTCCTGCCTGGCAGTGGACCCAGAACAGTCACTCACAGTCAGCACACACACACACACACACACACACACACACCTCGGCAATGGCGACGGCCAATCTTGTGCAGTCATCACAAGCTGTCAGGGGAATAGCATATTGTCAGCCAGGAGGGGCCTGGTCATGTGAAGGATCTGTTTTGTCAACCTGTTAACAGTCTCAAACAAAGGTCACAGTCTGTGGAGTCTGTGTGTTGATCAGTGAGGGAGGGTGTATTGGGGCTTAAGGGGCAAATAGGGACGAATGGCTAAAAGGGCTTGGAACAGTCAAGATTGGAGGGAAATAGTACACGCCTGAAATGAGAAGCAGGATGGTGACGTACTGAAAGAGAAGGTTTAAGGGAGTCACGTGGAACAGCATTGGAAGGTATGGTTGGCTAACTGGGAATAGTTTATGGGCAGTCACCACTACCATGGGCTCCTGAGTGGGAAACAATCAAGTTACAACTTCCTGGAGGTTTGCGCCCATCGCCCTAGCAGCTGCCATGGCTCCTATATTGCGGAGCATGTTCGTGTACCTGGTGCATCTGGTGGTCCACATGCCTCACAAGGCTGTCACTGGGGAACAAGGGCTACCCATGGTGACCATGGCTCACGACACCACTGTCCGACCCGCTGAAGACGTGGAGCCAGATATAGTGCCAACCATGCACTGAGGAGCAGCATGGTGGAGAAGGGTGAAGGGTTGCTGAAGATATAATTCTGCTGCTTGGACAAGTTTGGGAGAGCACACCAGTTCCATCCATACAGAGTGTGGTGCAACATGCTCTGCTTAACTGGTACAGTGAGGAGCTGGAAGCAGTGTTCCAAGGGAGAGGACACTGAGGAGGAGGAAGTTCTCCTTTTCCATCACAGATCTCTCCTGCATCAGGCGTTCCAAGCCAAACAGGACCTCAATGCCACCCAGTTCCTGTCGGTGGGAGTGGGGGGGCAATGTAAAATAGCCAGTGGGCATTGCACCAGCATTTGTGAAGGAGGTCTACAGCCTCTATTCATTCAGTTTATTTATCTTTTGCTGGCTGTAAATAAAAGCTCATCTTTGGAACGGTCTGACTGCTTGCCTGTGTGAGGTGCTCCCCTACTGGACAATGACAAGATGCAGGACGACAGTGAACACAGGGAACAGAGTAGCAGTGACACAGAGAGAGTGTTTCGTTGGGATGTATCTCAGGACAGGTGACCTATGTGGCCTGCTGGTTAAACAGTGACTTGGGTGAGAGAATGGGCTCGTACGTAGATGGTAGTGTTAGCCACCTTGGCTATGAGCAATGAGCAGTCCAGCCTTGTGGCTACTTTGCCATTATATAGCTGGTAAGGAGCACTGGTGGACTACCTACACTCATTCAGAGTCTAAAATCAGGTGAGGGGGCATCACATGGGTATCTAATGGGGTGTGTTTAGTCAGATGCGGTAGGAGATCTCACTACGACTTGCTTAGAGAAACCATCCATGAAATTGAACAAAACTGGCAACCAAGACAGAATGCAAAATTCAATTCAACAAATTTTTGAGGCTCCAGGCAGCTTTGTACTGGGCTGACCCCATGCAGGGTAATTTAGTGACATATATTGTTCATTTCCTTCACTTCATTTTGCTACCAATATCAAAGACTTTTATTTTCCAGAGAAAAACTGAAGAATTTGAAGGCATTTGGATGTGTGTTAAGGTCCATGAAAGTGGCAGGGTTAACAGTTTCTTAATTCCAAGGAATTAATATACTCAACACTTCTAAAGCAAAGATTATTTTCATAAAAGCGAACTGACCTACGGTGAATCTCCAGTATATTTTGTTTTTGGCTCAGATATGTAGCTTTTTCCTTTTAATTTATTTTCACAACAGCACAGAAAAATGTATTTTTCAAACAGGCAAGATTTCAATAATACACTTATTCACTTCAGAAATAACTTTGAACCATGTATTATACAGCAGAACAGAGATAAGTAAGAAAGAAGAGTGTAAAATAAGGATCACAAAATTCAAAAGCAAAGGGAAAGACTCATCGCTGATCCACTAACATCTGTTTCTTAGCTCCTCAGAACCAATGTTAATGTGTAGCCATTCCACACTTGAATAACTCAAGGATGGAAAACAATGTATTTATGTACCATCGTTCATGATCTCAAAATATCCCAAACTGAGGTTTTCTTGACTTTTCAAATGTTGGAAACAATGACAACTAATGTACATAATTCACAACAAGATTCCACAAAGTATTTTTTTATTGGTGTTGACTAACGAGTACATATTGACGAGGACACTGAAAGAAAACCGGTACAGATCCACTTGGTTGAGCTGACAGCTTAATCATTGAATCCCTACAGTGCTACAGCAGGCCATTCAGCCCATCGAGTCCACACCGACCCTCCAAACAGCATCCGCCCAGATCCATCCCACCCCTGTAGCCTTGTATTTCCCATAGCTAATTGATTGAGCCTGCATACCCCTGGACACTGTAGGCAATTTAGCAGAGCCAATCCACCCATCTTTGGACTGCTGGAGAAAACCAGAGCACCCGGAGGAAACCCATGCAGACACGGGGAGAATGTGTAAACTCCACACAGACATTCGCCCGAGGGTGGAATCAAACCTGAATCCCTGGTACTATAAGGCAGCAGTGTTAATCACGGAGCTACTACAGCACCCCCTGTGATGGTGCATCAAAATCCAGTCCTAATGGCAGTGGTGTTGGGATATTTGCAATGTTTCTGGCAGCGCACGAGTCTCTGTATCCCTGTTTTTTGTGTGAAACTGATAGTGGATGGCAGGCAGCTATGATCTCTAGGGGCTGGGAGCATCATAGCTACTCGGCATCAATCAAATTACTGCCTCAACTGAAGTCAGTGAAGGCAACACAAACCAGAAATCCAATCTGGGATCCTCCAGCTCTGCAATGTACTGGGGTGAGAGACTGAAAAAAGGGGAAGATGGATGGAATGATTTATGAAAGGGAAGTTATGTTGGATAAACCTGTTGGAGTTTTTAGACAAGGGGTCACCAACAGATGTGGTAGACTGAGATTTTTCAGAAGACTTTCCAATAGGATTCCTCACAAATAATTGGTGAACAGAATTAGAATGCAAGGATTAGGTTGCATATTGATTCACTCAACGTTTGGGAAGTTGGTAGTTTTAGGCTGTGCCTGAACAGTATATTTTTGGTGCCTTTGCTCTGTTTTATGAAGTGTACCTATCCCTTTGAATACATCCATGTGGGGCAACCCTCTTAAACAAAATCTACTGACACAAATCTACGGGGGGCATGGATTGTGAAACAGAGGAAGTCACTAACAAGCCGCTGTGACAAACCCCACCTGGTGAATGCAGGAGCTTTGAAATACCATGGCAAGACTGGCCCTTGCCTCAATGGGTTTAGGCCAAGCCAGTGAGAACTTGTCGATCCAAACTTCACCAGCAGGGTCTCAGCTCAAATCCCTTATGGTGTTGGGGAGAATGACAAACCATGCTGCACATGGTGGGCAAGTGCTTCCTCTGCAGAGTAAGTACCAGAGTGATCAATGTAAGCTTAGCAAACGAGAAGGCTATCAATTGACTTTGGGGATTTGAATTTACTTGATAAATAAATCCAGCCACTGCCTAGAAAAATCTGTTAGGATCCTGAGTCTCAAACACTCAACAGTCAAAATGTTTGGTGATGCTTTTTGGTGTAATAAAATGAAGCCCCTCATAATATCCATATACATTAATGCACTATACATGATTGTGCATATGCCTGAATGATCATTTATATGTCAAATTACACTTTTAAAAAATTAATCTAATCAAGTCTGTAACCTTTCCGATTTCAATTATTTTATTGTTTCTACTGTTGCAGTGAAACCTTTGGGATCCCAGAATGGTTAGATTTAACATGACCTTGCGCTGGTTCTCTATGAGACCTACTTCGCTTGTTTGAGAAACCTGTCCAATGATTTTTGGCAAAATAGCACATATTTTATCAGTAATTCAAAATTATTTTGAAATATTCAGGGAAAAGAGATAGAAATAATGTCAGCAACTCCCCATCCTACTGCTGAGCTGGTTTACAGCTAAAATTGAAAATAGCTGTTCTGCCTTTATAATCTACGCCATTATTCCCATGATTCCTCCTCATGTTTTCATAGCTAATGTAAGAGCTGGGAAGATTTATGGTATGTAACAATAAAGAGAAAAATACACAGATAGGTGATTGTCCAACTCACCCCCTTCTTGAACTTGCTGCATTTTGAGCTTTCTTGACTTTGAATTCAAAACAGAGAGCTTTGAACATGATCAATTCATCAGGAAATGCAATTTTCTGCAATTGGCCATAATCTTAAAGCAGAACTAAACCATTTTGGTGCAAATTCAGAATGCAGATATTCCTCACAAAGCACAGAGAAATCCTTCCTCCAAAATGCTGTGGTAACTGGCTCAACTGATAATCAGCAGCTTTTTTCATTCGTTACAGATATTACGGGAAATACAGAAAACGCAAGTAAATGAAATTATTAATGAGCCAGTCACAACTTCACTGAATGGCAAAAAAGGCTTGAGGCATTGAATAACCTCTTCCTAATATGTTTGCTTTAAATTTATTTTTCATTAGTTGAAATTTCTGGCTCTGACTACATCCCGACTTACCTAATTAATATTTGATGAGATCCCTCCTTGTCACCTTTATATGCACAACACAGATAGGCACTGCTTGCACCGACTGCTCTAGTCAGCATTTAGGCGACACACAACCCCCCTCCCACTCACCTTTATCAAACCTTACAATATATCTTTCTTCCCTGTATGTTTATCTACCTTTCTTCTTCAATGCACATGTGCCAAGGGGCTCGGCTCCACCTTTTGGTAGTTTGCATAAATTTACCAGTTTTCTTTAACTTTTCCTAAAGTTTTCTTTCATTCTTTATTGGATGTATTAGCGACTACCTCATATTGTTGCACCGGGATCGACAGCGTATTTGTCATGTTACTTCGACAGGGAATCTAGAAACCTGGATCATTGATCAAGGGAACATGAGTTCAAAGTCGACCAGAGCAGCTGGGGAATTTAAATCTAGTTCATTAAATAATTTAGAAAAGCTAGAGTCAGTAATTCTGTGTAACTGCTGAACTGTTGTTAAATACCAACCCATTGCTTCATTCATTTCCGTTCGGGAAGAAAATCTGTCATTTATGCCTGATGTAGGCCGTATGTGATTTCACACCCCGATGTGGTTGCCTTTTATCTACTCTCTGAAATGGTCCTAGCAAGTAATTGGTTATAAAGAGGCAGCTCACCACTATCTTCTCATTGGCAACTAGAATGGGTGATAAATGCTTATCATGCTTTAACTGTCCACAATAAATAAAATAAAAAGACTTCTCGTTTTGTGTTCACCAATAGCTTATCAATAACTTCCTGAATTTTGCTGCACTCTTCCTTTATGTTTACCACACTCCCAATCTGGAATGGTCTGCTAATTTTGCAAATGGACTCACAATTCCCAAATCCAATTTTTATAAGTTGTGAAGAACAAGAATTGACTGGATTGACTAACGCTCCCCAGCCGTACTGCTTAAAGAAAACTTTCCTCATGCGGCTCAGTGTCATATTTTGCTGCGTCATACCTCTAGGAAACACCTTGGACAGTTTTGTTACATTAAAGATTTGGGGAAAAATACCTGTGTTCTTTTGATCATCTTTTGGCTGTGATCTTAAGCTGAGACTCCCTCTGCCACTTCAGATGGTGGCAAAAGATTTTGAGGCACTATCTTATAGGCCTACAGGAATGTTCTCCACTATGTCCTGGCCAAACATCATCCATCCTTCAACTGAAACAGATTCACTGACTGATATCCCATTGCTCTTTGTGGGATCTTTTGCACAAGCTGATTGCTGTACTTCCTACAATACAGCAGTAAACACACATTAAGAGTGCTTTAGGAGCTGTAGAACAGTGTCGAACGTCCCGAGTCACGAGAGGTCCTACAGAAATGCAAGTTCTCTCTTTTCTTGTCACTGCCTGTAAGGAAAGTGCCCTTGCAGTCCTATATGTTAACACAGCACACGTTAATCTGGATCCAAATTTTTCATTTCTTTAATGCTGGAACCGCAAGCAGTGCATTGTGCTCAGTCTCCCGCAGACAAACCTCTCAGTGAACAAGTAGGGAACTTATGAAGCATGAGCCAAACAATGATTGTGAACACAGCTCATTGCCACCCGCGCAATGTCCCCAACCCCCACCTCAGACCTCCCAAGTAGTAAATCAAACACAGCAAATTTGTATTGGATATTTATGCAAAGGCAGTGGCTTGATTCTTCCTGAAAGTGTTAATAAGCAAAGTATCTCCTAATTTTGAGAAGGTCCCATTTCTGCCTATCAGCCAGCAGCCTCAGCTTTGTACAACACTGAGCCCATTGAGCAGACTTTTATGGACATCGTTGTCTGGGATAATATTTTGCTACCCAGAAGTGAGTAGTTTTTATTTGAGAGAACCTTTCTGGAGTCAGGTTCACCAGGAGTGAATTGATCCATAAATGATAAGGGTGCAGTAAGCCCCATCAATCTTCCTTGTGGTCTTGCCACAGTTGGCAGAGGGCTTTTGTTATAAAGGTGCCAACTGCTACCCTCAAGTTATTCCATTGTAAAATGAAACTGTGCTGTCTTTAACAGAATAGAGGGCGCTTCTAACTTGAATTCCCGAGCGATTGGACTTATATTTCACATATAGACACAGCGATGACACTGAGGCTAATGAGAGTTGAATCTGACCTTGCAGGTCTATCTAGCCAATGAATCATTTGTGCAAAGCACACGCCTTTAATATGGAAGATTTTTTTTAACTGTGTATTTTGCTTCTATGTGGGTCTTGTCTTTTTAGCAGTAACAGCCTGGGGTCTGCAGTTCTTTGTTGTTGAAAGGAAAAGTCGAACATTTGTTTAAAAAAGCACTGTGTTCTCCAGCTTGTGAGTGACAGAATTACATTATTAGATACTGTTAACAAGCAGTGCCCAAGGCATCGTGTTCTTTTTTAAGTGTCTATTGAGAAAGAGTGATTTTTGAGTGTGGCCCAGTGCATTGGGTTCTAAGGTTGCACTAAGAATAATTGTGTTTATATCACATGCAGGCATATATGAAGACAACATTACAATACATGCAACGAAAAAACTGCCTTCAATTATCTCCCATTTTACAAGACAGAAAGATTTAGTGAACTTCAAATCGGCTGCTGAAATTGTTCTTGCAGTGTTTACGATTTTCAGCCAAAACCTCCAGTCAAAAATACAGATATGTGCAGCATTTTTATTACACAGGTCCCTTATGCTGCTTTTAAAAGCATATCATTGTTTTACAGGAGACTGTTTTCAAAACCGGAAAGAAATAAAAGTTTGAAGAGATTTCTTTACATTCAGCACATGCTGACTGCTTGCCCCTTTGAAGACTTGGACTTATTTTCTTTACATTCCCACTCACTTGTCTTGCAGTGGTTCTGTTAGATCTCATGAAATCCATCACAACATTACAGTACAACTTCCGGTTAACTTATACCCTAGTCGTGTTGGAAAAGCAAGGTTGATTGGGTTCCCTACGTCTCCCACCACCACCCAACACACTCACTGCTTTGTATAATAAACAATTGAGCTATAACCACTCTACAACAGAGATTGTCGTGGATGCCTCTTTAACCTCTTCTACGAGTTGTACAGTTGCTAAGAAAATTATGATAATGGATTTTTGAGAGACAGTGACAATTAAGGGTGTTAGGCTGTATGAAGCTGCTTTTATTTACTGCCCATGGGGTGTTTGCTGAATCAAACGGTTGCTGAGGTGCAGATCTTGCCCAGCCTGAGGCCTCACCAGTGGAGACCTGCTGGATCGAACGACTTGGCCAACTAGTTCCATTGCTAGCCTGGCACCTTGCCACCAGCTAAAAAGAATCATTTCTTTTCCTTTATTTTTCCACAGATTATGGGCTTTAATGGCTACAGGAATACTAATGGACTCACCAACCCTCTTAACATTCGTCTGTACCTGTGTCTTTGTTTTGCCGCTGTTTACCTATTACTTACTTATCTATGCTATTTAACTATGTGATCTGCCGGTATTGCTCGCAAAACAAAGCTTTTCACTGTGCCTTGGTACGCGTGACAATAAATTCAATTCAGTTCTCTTCAATCCAGGCCAGCATTTGTTGCCCATCGATAATTGCCCTGGGAGAAAGTGGCTTGCAATGTCACTTCAGAAGGCACGTGAGGGTCAGCACCTTGCGGTGAATCTGGAGTCACTTGAAGGCTAGACCAGGTATGATGGCATCAATGGGCATTTGTGAACACGGCGGGTTATTGCAACAACCAATGGTACAGAGAACAACTTCCCATTCCAGATTTTATCAATTGAACCAAAATTCCACCAGCGGCGATCACGGGATTTGAACCTATATCCCAAAAACTGTTTTTCTGGTTTTCTGAATGGGAAATCACGTTTAATCAATTTACTGGAGTTCGTTGATAAACAATTATGTACTGTGGAAGGGCTGGTTAGTTAGTTTGCCGATGACATGCATTTGGTGGAGTTGTGGATAGTGTGGAGGGCTGTTGTAGGTTGCAACGAGACATTGACAAGATGCAGAACTGGGCTGTTAAGTGGCAGACGGAATTCAACCTGGAAAAGTGTGAAGTCATGCACTTTGGAAGATCAAATTTGAATGCAGATTACACGGTTAAAGGCAGGATTCTTGGCAGTATGGAGGAACAGAGGGATCTTGGGAACCATGTGCATAGATCCCTCAAAGTTGCCACCCAGGATGGTAGGGTTGTTAGGAAGGCAGATGGTGTGTTGGCTTTCATTAGCAGGGGGATTGAGTTTCAGAGCTGCAAGGTAATCCTGCAGATCTATAGAGCCCTAGTTAGACCACACTTGGAATATTGTGTTCAGTTCTGGTCGCCTCATTCTAAGAAGGACATGGAACCTTTAGAAAGGGTGCACAGGAGATTTACCCGGATGCTGCCTGGACAGGACGGCATGTCTTATGAAGAATGGTTGAGGGATCTAGGGCGTTTCTCATTGGAATGAAGAAGAATGAGAGGTGACTTGATCGAGGTGTACAAGATGTTGAGAGGCATAGATACAGTGGATAGCTAGAGACATTTCCTGATGACAGAAATGTCTTTCAAGAGGGGGCATAACTTTAAGGTGATTTGAGGAAGGTTTAGGGGAGATGTCAGAGTTAGGTTCTTTACTCAGGGAGTGGTGGGTGTGTGGAATGCTCTACCAGCAGTGGGAGTAGAATCAGATACAATAGGGACATTCCAGGGACTTTTGGAATAGGCACGTGGAAGTTAGTACAATGAAGTCTGTATAGGTTAGTCTGATCTTAGAGTAGGATAAAAGGTTGGTGTAACATCGAGGGCTGAAGAGCCTGTACTGTTCTGGACTGTTCTATGTACTACAATGAGCTTTCCATAAGGCATTTGATAACATGACACAGTAAAGATTGTTATAGAAAATAAAGGCCACAGTGTGGGACATGATAGAAAGGTAGAAACTAGGTGCAGGAGTAGGCCATTCAGCCCTTTAAGCCTGCACCACTATTCAATATGAGCATGGATAATCATGCAATTTCAGTATCAAACTCCCGCTTTCTTGCCATATCCACTGATCCCTTTTGCCGCAAGGGTCGGTGTGGACTGGTTGAGCTGAAGGGCCTGTTTTCACACTGTAGGGAATCTAATCTAATCTGGCCCTGACAGTTTTCTGTGGGAGAGAATTCCACAGGTTCACAACTCTCTGAGTGAAGAAATTCTTCCTCATCTCAGTGATTGGCATGGTTAGAAGATTGGCTTGTTAACAGAAAACACAAAGCAGGTATAAAGAGGATCATTTTAATTGGAAAGATGCACCAAGTAGAGTATCACAGGAATCAATTCACCTTTTCGCAATTTATACTAATGACTTGGAGGATGGGGTGAAAAGTATGGCAGCTAAATTTACTACTGACATAAAGTTTGGAATGAAGGTAAATTGTGAAGACTGAGGAGGCTGCAAAGGGATACACACAGGTTAAATGATTGGGAAAAAACCTGGCAAATGTAGTATAATCCTGGAAAATGTGAAATTCCCCATTTTGTTGGGAAGAGTGTAAACAAACCACATTATTTAAATGGTGAGAGATTGCAGAGTCTCTGAGATGCAGAAGGATTCAGCTGTCCTACTGCATGAATCACAGTGTTCAAGTACAACAAGCGAGTAGGCAAACTAACGCGGTATTACTGTTTATTGCAAGTGGACTTGAATACAAAAGTAGGGAGGTTATACTTCAATTATACAGGTAAAACCATGTCTGGAGGTTTGTCTACAGTTTTGGTCTTGTTATTTAAATTCAGATATAAATTCATTAGAAGCAGTTTCGAGAAGATTTATTTGACTAATACATGGAATAGGCAGGTTGCCTGATGAGGAAATATTGAACAAGCTAGGGTTGTATCTGCTGGAGTTGAGAAAAATAAATGGTGACTTGATTGACTTGAAAAGATCTTGAGGGAACTTGATAGGATGGCTGTGGTGAGGATGTTTCCTCTTCTGGGCATCACTGTGCGTAAAAAAGGTCACCCATTTTAGACTAAGAAGGAAGAATTTTTTTTTCTTAGAGGGTCATAAGTTTTTACAACTCTCTTTCTCAAGGCAGTGGAAGGTGAGTCTTTGAATATTCTTCAGGTAAATGTACATAGATTCTTGGTTTGCAAGAGGTTGAAAGGTTTGCAAGGATAAGCAGTAGTTGTTACAGCTAGAGTCTTATGAAATGGCCAAAGACGTGCTCCTGCTTCCCATGCATCTGTTGGTAGGTATATTCACATTACTACTCCAGTGACAGTCCCACTCTGTCACCAACTTCCCAGTTTACCTCCAGAGGTGATGTAAACATCATGTACAAATGATATACAGCACAACTTCAATTATCTGAATGAGATGGGCGGGCAGTATTTTGTTCAGATAATTGATCTTTTGGATAATCGATCTGATCACAGCCAAGTGGAAATTTATGAGTGCTGTTATCTGAACATTTCTCAGTTATCCGTAATGCATGCCATAATGCTGTTTAACCGATAACTAATCTGTCGTAAACAAGCGGTAATTTGAGTGACGGTTATCGAACATTTCCCGGTTATCCGGCAATGTACGCCATGATGCCGTTTAACTGATAACTGAATGCTCAGTTGCCTAATGCCATTTTTACGGGACCTTGGGGTCTTGCTCGGCTAATCCAAAATTTGGATAATTGATGTTTGGGTATTTGAAGTTATACTGTACACAAGCACTTGTAAGTCTTTACCGCCAGGTTGTTTTCTACATCGCAACAGTGATCAAATTTGAAGAGTAGTCTGTTGGTTGTAAAAGGATTTGGGACATCTCGAAGTTCTGAAAGGTGCTATAAAAATGCTAGTTCTTTCTGTCGCCTTTATTCAGGAGTTGTGTGCAGCATTATTTAATTCAGGTTGTTCAGCTGAAATTGAGCTTGTCCAAAATTCTGCTTCTCTTGTTCTAACTCTCACCGACAGTTTGCCACTCATCAGCCCTCTCTGCTCCTTAGTAACTTCAAAGTTCTTTTCCATGTATTCAAATCTGATTCAAATCAGCTACCCGATTAAGGAGCTTTGCTGCAAAAGCTAGTACTTCCAAATAAACCTGTTGGACTATAACCATATGTTGTGTGATTTTTAACTTTGCAAAAGTGAGGACTGCAGATGCTGGAAACCAGAGTTTAGATTAGAGTGGTGCTGGAAACGTACAGCAGGTCAGGCAGCTTCCGAGGAGCAGGATAGTCCACCCCAATCCAAAACCATCATCAAATCCAAGCATCTTTCCGCTACTTCTAACTTCTCCTTCTCTGTATTCTCATCCAGCCCTACAACTTATTAAGAATTCTGCATTCCTCTAACGTGGACCTCCTGCTCATTCCCAGTTATGGCTTTTCCTCTACTTTGGAGGCCTCATCTCCAGTTGCCCAGATTTGAACTGAGGACTCCCTTCCAAAACTCACCATCTCTCTCTCTGTCTCTCATCTCCTTTGAAGCCCTGCTTAAAATCTATATATTAAAACTTTCGGTTATCTCTCCTGAAATCCTACAAGGCTTGATGTGAAATTTTGTTTCATATGTTACTGGGAAAGCACTTTGAGCCATTTTATTATCGTATCAGTGAAATTTAAATGAAAGCTGCCATTCTCAAAATCATCACATTCAGGAGAGAGAGAAAGAAACAAGATTGTGTGACTTTATTTTTATGCAAATGACTTATGTATTATCCTGAGTTGAATTGTGCACCGCCATACCAAGTGAGGCAACATTCATTGTAAGTCTAATGAAGACTTGGTAAAGAAAAGGCTTTGTTCAGAGTTCTTTGTTACTTCAATATTTGGAGGTTTTACTGATGATCAAAGTGTTCCTGCCCTCTTGCGAAACAAGCAGCATATGGAGAGGGCATGTTTGCATCCTGAATCCTCAAACGGTGAAGGGGAGCTGAAGCGCATCGAAAGCTCATGTTGCACAAATGACTGAGGCACCGAGCTATTGCAAGCTGACAAAAAGCAATACAGCAGCTTTCCTCTCCCATTCATCCTCAACACACTGCTCTTTACCTCGTTTTTCTCCCCCCTTTCACCCATAAATCACGCACATCTGAAAGACTTGCCCACCATCAACATCACTGTGACTTCCTTTCCATCAGCTTAACCTTTAACTGTTAACCACTACTGGAAGTTCTGCGCCACTTCTCTTTTAATCAAACTGTTCAGAGATATTATTACACATCTCTGGAACTTGAACCTGCCTTTCAGGGGTAGGGACACTACCTCTGCACTACAAGAACCCTTTCTGTACCACTGAATTGTTTTTTATTAACCCATATTTCCATGTTATTGCACCTCTCTAGCACAGGTGGGATTTGAACCCGGGTCTCTCGGTCCAGGCTACGCAGTTCAGGCTGATGCAAATCAGCTGCAAATTGAGAGAACAAATGGACCAGCTCATTTGCGAATCTGTGAAGCCAGGGCCTACGGAGTTTGAGAGAAGGCAGGCAGCAGACAAGCCCCCGCACCTGGCTTTTAGCGACCACCAGGGGAATACATGAGAGCACTAAAAACAGTCAAAACATTCTGCCAGATTTCGGTGCAGGGCCTTATCATACCCATATCAGTGCTAGAAATCATTGGGAAAGTTTGTTTTACTTAAAATCTGATACCGAATTTAGTGCAGTTCACAGACACTACCGTGTAAATGTAGACGCTTTTTGAAAAACAAACACCCTGAATGTACTTCATGCTGGAGTTTCCATTCAATGCCTCGAGGCTAAAAGAAAGCTTCCAAAAAGCTTTGGTGTCACATTATATCCCATGTACTTCACCTATTTTCTATTACAGTTGATTGTCAGAGACTCCCTGGTTTCTGCAGTGACGTTAATGCGAATAAACAGCACAATAAACCTTTCTTTAACTGGCAGAACTTGGATGAGCCAATTTCAAACAGGAGATAGAAATTTCTCTTAACACACAGCATTCCACGTACCAGCCATTCCCCAGAAAAGATTAAGTCAACTGAAATGGCGCACAGGAAAGTGGTGGCTGAATCCATTTTGTTTATTTTACATTTTTGCCCAAACTCAAAATGATCATGAGTCAGTGCAACAGTCACCAATCCGACATTACAGGTGAGATTTGATGTGAGAGAGCAATGGAGACATACAGCGAGAAAATAGACCTTTCGGTCCAACTCATCCATGCCAACCAAATATCCTAAATTAATCTAATCCCTTTGCTTGCATTTGGTCCATATCTTTCTAAACCCTTCCTATTCATATACCCATCCAGTATGTGATGGGTATACATTTTAAATGTTATATTTGTACCCACCTCCACCACCTCTTCTGGCAGCTCATTCTATACACGCACCAACCTTTGCGCAAAAATGTTGCCCTGAGGTCCCCTTTAAATCTATACCCCCTCACCTTGAACTGATGTCATCTAGTTTTGGACTCCCCTGGCCTGTGGAAAAGACCTTGACTATTCACCTATCCATGTCCTCAGAAGAACTGAAAACAATTGTTTCCTTTCCAGTTGGTCATGACCATATTTTTATTCACATAGAATACAAAAAACACAAGCCATTGAGTTCAAAGTTTGGGAGAAGATTTGTAGCTCGGGTGCTCGTTGTTGTGGTTCTGTTCGCCGAGCTGGGAATTTGTCTTGCAAACGTTTCGTCCCCTGTCTAGGTGACATCCTCAGTGCTTGGGAGCCTCCTGTGAAACGCTTCTGTGCTGTTTCCTCCGGCAGAGACAGGCCACAATAAATGCCGGAGGAAACAGCACAGAAGCGTTTCACAGGAGGCTCCCAAGCACTGAGGATGTCACCTAGACAGGGGACGAAACGTTTGCAAGACAAATTCCCAGCTCGGCAAACAGAACCACAACAACAAGCCATTGAGCTCAAACTGCCCACACTGGTGTTGACTTTTGATGTGAAATTTAAAAAAAGGCTTGCATTTATATAATACATTGCATGACATCCCAAAAAACTTCATCATCCTGTGTGCCTGTCTGATTCCAGGGCCCTTTACTACCTCTTCTTCAAGCAATGTTAACACAGCCACTGGTGTCATTTCTAACCCTGGTACCACATGACGTAGCTTTTGTAGAAAAGATTGTTACTCCTCTCCTAAACTGCTTAGATCTAATCTCTTATCTACATCCCTTTAGATTAGGCCTCTGACAAATGGATGCAGAGCCACAGTCTAAATATTGAACATTGATGAGAGTGAGATTATATCCAGAATTATTAACTGGATGGAGGAAACAGTACACTTTAAATCACTGCCATCAATGCTGCCATCTGTTGACTCCCTTTCATTGTTTGATCCAACACTGCCTATCTGATGGGGGTCATACTGAAGGAATGTGTTTCAGGGGAGTCAAACATACAAACATCAGAATCCGGGATCAGTGCGGTCACTGATGTGAACAGACATAGGAACAGTTGCCAGATTATGCCACATTGCGATCTCTCTTTGCAAAGGTATCACTGGCTGTAGAATTCACACTGTAATTAGTAAGAGTAACAACTAAAGACAACTAAAAATGGATCATGCTGTATGGAGACAAGTTGAATTTTATAGCCTTTTCTGTAATTTTCAAGTCAAAATGTTTTCTGAGATACTTTTGCAAATTTCAAGCATAAAGCATATGCTTGCAAAATCACAGCAAAAATCCTGTAACTGAAGGTGGATCACACCAATCTTAAAGCGTGCACAAGGTGGAAGCATTTCCAGCTCAGAGACACATGCCGCAGAAAGACTACAGGGAAACAATAAAGTAGGAAGCAAGATTCCAAGATTAAACTCTAAAATAAAATCAGAGCACTACAGATGCTGGAATCTTAAATAAAAAGCAGAAAATGCCAGAGAAACACAGCAGGTCTGGTACCATCTGCAGAGAAAGAAACGCAGAATTATGTTTGAGTCCGATATAACTGCTGTGAAGAAGTGTCAGTTTGGACTCCAAGCATTAACTGTTTCTCCTCAGATGCTGTCAGTCTTGCTGAGTTTCTCCAGCACCTTCTGTTTCTATCCAAGATTAAGCTCTTTAGTGCTACGAGATATATCAAAATGCAACAACGGCTATGCTGAGGACTGCTAATTCCTCCAGGAAGCATATGTGTACAAAAACACTGAAAATAAATTGTGCTTTATATTACTCTAAGCCAGAGTTTGCAGGGGGATTGTGTCAGCTCCAGATCCAAAGCAATTTAAAGGCAGGCGTGGCAGACCTCAACAGGAAAATTCAACCTATCGCATTGTAGTTCTACATCCTTGACATCACAAAAGAGGTTGTAACATTGGTTCAATATGGCTGCAGGACAATGTTCCTCGACAGCAAGTTTGGTTTGGAGTGAACAAAGTGCAGCATTTCCAGGCGGATTCTGATGCACCAGCGCGAACACTTGCTATCAGGATGTACAGAATCTGCTCTTTATTACTAACGACACGGCTTTAAAACTTGGCTTCACATCAGTAACCAATAACTCATTGCATAAAACCAGGACTCAGTGACCCACAAACATGGATCATCAATCATGAGGGACTCGCTCGTATTTGGCTGGAACTGATTTCCGACATTACTGTCTGTGAACTCGGCTCAACACTTGTTTAAGTGGATGCACTGGGCAAGTACGTTAGATGAGACTGAGTGGGGTCTGATTTTATGCTAGCTGACAACTGCGTCCTAATGGCAGGAATTATTTTTTGTACAATGAAAACCCAAATCTCTTTTCGAATCTGAGAGAGAAAGGGCAATGGTTACTGTTTTCAAATGCTTTCTCCACTTGTGGCACTGCTGCAGAAATGGGTAGCACACTGCCACACTCCTTCTTAGAACACAGGGGTGAAAGGGAGCAGCCACTGAGCTGCAGGCTGGCTGACCCCGTGAGCAACAATGGACAGAAAGCCACTAGAATTCTCCACATGAATAGATGCATAACACAACTGTCACCTTGAACAGGGATCAGCCAGGAACGTGTTTCACACAAGTGTTGCCGAAACAAATATTGGGAGAAGCATAAAGCAGACAGATGATTTGCTAATGCCCATTTTCAGTTGCCGCACTCTCTTCCCAAGCGCACTACCACTTCTCTTGGTTGTAGTGTTTTTATATCACCGTTGTTGTTTGTTAAATATAGCAGGTTACAAATGTCTGCAGTTAATAAATTGCTTCTGACCCAATTTTCTCTTTGTAAAAGAGAAATAGATTCATTGAGCTAAATAGCTTATCTGGGTCAAAAAAAGATTGGTTTAGCTCGGTAGAAGCTCCTTCCATTCTTCTATCATTACTTGACCTGTTCTGCATGTGACTCCAGACCCACAGCAATGAGGCTGATGCTTAAGTGCTCTCTGGGCAATTAGAGATGAGTAATAAATTCTGGCCCATCCAGTGACCATTAAAAAAAGACGTCTGGCTCAGAACTGGATTGTGGTGGAGGTTGGAAGGCTTCCAGCTTCAGGTACACCACCATCCTGCCTAATAAATGGCCTTCCCACCTCCAAGCTCACCACCAACGAGAAGGGTTTTATTAAAACCTCATCTACAAAATGGTGTGCAAACAAAGCAAGGGTGACGTGGGGAAAAAAAAATCGTCTCCACACAGCGAGTAGTCAGGGTATGGAATGCACTGCTTGGAAATGTAGTGAAGGCAGGTGCAGTTGAGGCATTCGAGAGGACACTGAATGATTATTTGGATTGAAATATTAAAGAGATATGGGGAAAAGGTAGGAGATTGGCACTATGTGATAGAACGATTGCAGACACTCTGGGCCGAATGGCCTCCTTCTCACCATAACAATTCTGTGATCTGATCTTGTGCTGTGCTGTTTGTGGATTCTGAGTCAAATCCTTTTGTCATCGAGAGGAGAGGCTGCAAATCCACAAGGGTTAATTTAAAATCAATAGGATTCCTCCATCAACATCTCCTGTTTCTATGTTGTGAAAAGATGATCCACTGATAAACATGTCCAGCAAGGAATCCAATCTGTGGACAGGTGGGTTCCCCTTGGGCCACCCTTGGCATTGCTTTGGCTTTGACTAAGAGCTCAGCTGGACCCAGCTCACCAGGGAATACAGCTCACCGTCACACAATACAACACTGGCAAGTCTCACGGCATTCAGCTGCTTGAATATTTATTATCTTATGTCTTGCCTGTTTAAAACAGAAGGGGAGACTGGTTTCACTGAATGAGCAACAAAACAACATAAGAAAACAATTCCAATGAAAACGACAATACAGAAAACCTAAAGTATGCACTGTGCCATTTTGACAAAAGGCAAAATGGAAATAGAAGGAACTGTTCAACTTACTATTTTCAAATTCTTGCACAGGATATGGGAGCCAATAGATGGACCTGTAGTTTTTGCCTATCGCTAATTGCCTTGGAGGTGATGCTAAGCTGCCATCTTAAACCAGGATGTGGAGGAGCCAGAATACAGACAGACTTTAACCTCACACTTTTGATGCATTGCCTGAGCTGATTTGTCACTTCTTTTATAAAAGTTTAATTATCTCGAGAATGTGACTAAAAGGAATTTCTTGGATTTACATATTAATAAACCGAAACCTCCAACCCATTCTAAAAGATGAAAGACTTAATAACAATCTAGGTTTGTCCAATATATCATTTCAGTGGCATGACACTTTAATTTTTTGCTATAAATTCTGTGTCTAGTGGTCCTGCTCCACAATTACCTGACAAAGGAGCTGTGCTCTGAAAGCTAGTGCTTCCAAATAAAGCTGTTGGACTATAACCTGGCGTTGTGTGATTTTTAATCTTCAACCAGGGCAGTCCATGTGCAGCGCACAGGAATTACTTGTTGTACCAATTGCCAAAGCCTCTTCTCCACTGCATTCTATTCTGTGACATCATAAACATAGTCAATTCCCTACAACTCACAGACCATTCTGAATTGAACTAACAATTAAACCTTGGGTTCAACCTGCAAGTCAGAGCAAAACCTGCAGCCAATAGACACACTCATTCCTTTCTTATATTACACACCAGTGTAATCCCCATCTCAGGAAGTACACCTGACCTCACTCTCAATTATGACAAAGGAAATTTCCACACCCAAGAGGTGGTAAGAGTACATTAGACTTACACTCATTCCAGGCTGTGTTTGCTGAACAAAATCACCAGGGATCCGAGAGCTATGCAAACCGAATCTGATCTCTTTTTCCTGTTTTTTCAACAAGGAATCAGTAGACCCAGTGCAAAGTTCAAGGCATTCAAACCTAGAGACTATAGGAAAGTCTGCTATTGTTGCAGAACTCCAATGCATGAGACAGGTTACTAAGTCAAAGAGTATGTAAACTTTATGATTGTCAGGAGTTAGATGCGCACTTCCATGGGTCTGTCTGATACCCTACTGTCTCTGACAATCACTGTCTTAGTGCACACATCAAGAATGGGCACTTCAAGGTGTTGAGGGATGGAGCAAGGACAGCGAGAACCATTTCATGCTGTGCAGGACAAAAGCCCAACCCAACTCATGGCCTTAACTAAAGGAATTGGAGAGATTGCAGGATGAGATAGTGGAGGGAGGGAATTGGTGGTTTAGTGGAGTTGGTGGGGGGTGGGGGGTCATAGCATTGTTGGCAATGGTTGAGGAGGAAGTACTATTGCTTAGAGCTTTAATCATTTGAAATGGACCGACCCGTTGTCTCGCTGCATTACCTTTAAAAAATGCTAATTCAAGTCAATATACTATGGCATTCGTTTCCTTTATCAATTAATAACTACCAAAGCTCAACTGAGCCATCTTTTCTGCAGACCAGAGATTTGTCAGCATTGTCAATAATTGAAAGATAAACTGTTGCTGAAGGCTTTGTGTAACGAATTGTCCCTGGACAGGGATCTGATCCGATAACTCATGCAGAGTCTGGAATATCCTGGCTGGAAGCCACTGATGGTATTTTTCCACCCCAAGGGTAGATTAGAGTAAGCCTGCTATAATTGCATTTACTCTAAAGGAGACTGATCGTATGAAGTTATTAAATCTTCCATTTTTAATTTCATAAGGTTGTGTAAGAAATCAATAACAACTCACCCCCCAGTCAACAATCTCAAATCAAATGATTGCATTATTGTCAGGTCTGGTTGGGGCTCGGGTGATGTTAGCAGAGGGAGTACAGCTTTAAACTATGACCCGAATGCTCAGTTGAGGTTGGGGTCACATGTTTGTAAGGCAGTGCAGCCGACATTGTGCCAATACCCATTTACAACTGTGTTGATCTACCTAGAATTACAGCGGAGAAGGCCACTCAGCCCAACAGGCCCATGCCAAATATAAATGCAAAATATCATGGATCCTGGAAATCTAAAACAAAACAAACATAGAAAATGCTGAAGAAACTCAGCAGGTCTAGCAGTAATTGTGGAGAGAGAAACAGAGCTAACGTTTCAAGTCCAGTATGACTTGTCTTCACAGGCTCATTCCAATGTTTATGTTACCTGTACCATACGACTAAATCTAACCAGTTAACAAACCTTTGATTCATCCCTTTCTCACATAATTACCTAGCTTCCGTTTTCTGAAAGATTCTGTCTTTTTTATCAATTTTGAGTTTCTCCTTCCTTAATTCTAAATCTGTGTCTACACAATAAAGTTTTTTTTCACTTATATCCGTAATTCACATCGATTCTGAGCCAGTTGGAGTGCTAAGCTGGAGGACTGCATTCAGTTGCGGGCATCACATTGTCAGAAAGGTGAATGTATTGGAGACCGTGCAGAAGTGATTCACAAGAATGGTGCCAGGAATGAGAAACTTCAATTATGAGGACAGATTGAAGAAAGTTAGGGTTGTTCTCTTTGGAGAGGAGGAGATGGAGAGGAGATTTGATAGAGATTTTTTAATATCATGAGTGAGCTGGAGACAGTAGATACGGAGACGCTATTCCGGCTCGTTAAAGGAACAAGGATGAAAGAGATTCATTTAAAGCCATGTGAAAACAAAGCAAGGTGATGTGAGAAAAAATGTCTTTGCACAGGGCATAGTTCAGGTATGGCATCCAATGCTGGAAAAGTGGTGGAGGCAGGTTCAGTTGAGGCATTCAAGAATGTATCGGTTGGTTATTTGGACAGAAATAGTTTGGGGAGAAAGCAGGAGACTGGCACAAGGTAGTGACCTCGTCTGAAGAGCGAGTGCAAGCACAATGGGCTGAATAGCCTCCTTCTGTGCTGTCAAAACTCTGTGAATTCAATGACTAATCTCAGATCTGTTTGAGGTTAATTTCCGTTGGAGATCAGTGTGGCCCACGGCAATTAGCCTTGGTTACCCTAAAGTCAATATGCACAAGGGTCAGCCTGGATTCCTGCTCTTGACTGCTATCAGGCTAGCCCTATGAGAAAATATGTATGTGTCTATGCACAGTGAGTGAGGTCAGGACTCAGCTTCCCCAAGATGCAAAACTCTCTCAACCACACACCCTCCCAGCTCCCATCATAAAATAATTTGCTGCAATCTACGCTTTCAGCTCACCGAGTTCACTGCAGCTTTGGAATGAATGCATTTGGAAAAGTGGGAGACAATGGAACAATTGGAAATAGAAGTGGAAAGCAAGCACAAAAACATGGAGAGAAAGACTGCCCAGTTTGTAACATATGCATTTATACAAATAGTATACAAATAACTTGCTATTTGTTCCAAGTCTCCTGGAATATACATACCTCAGAATCTCCCCAGACTAATGGCAGGAGTCCCTTTTTAACACATTCAAATATCATTAGAAACCAGAAATACTCTTAATAAAGTGATGAGAAACATTGGTTTTGAGGATAGAGTTCCAAATAAACCCCACAGTCACCACTGATGAGAGCGAAAACATCCAGATGTCTGCAGTGGACTTTGCTCTTTTCCCTCACAGTTTTCTTTCTGATAGGGAATCAGAATTTTCTTACTTTTGGAGATTCACCTTTAGCTGGGTTAGTTAAGTTGGGACTTGCATTGAATATACAGTACTGAAACCAATTGCGCAGCTGCTGTTCATGCTAATTTTTCGCATCCGATTGACACAAGTCCAAGCTTTTGCTCTGTCAGAAATTCTGCAAATACTTGGGCAGATGCATAGAGTGGCTATGTACACAACACAATGTCATAAAAATAAGATAGGTCTGTTATTTTGTTCATTTGCACCTTTGGAAATCCTGGTTCTAAGATATCCTGATAAACCCAAGGTGCCCTATGTTACTCCACCACCTGAGATACTCACATTGTAAAAAAGACCAAGGTTTCCTTGACTAATTGAATGGTCTCAAAAAGTATTCCTTTTCAATTTCTGTCAGGATGCTGATAGGTATTTTTCTTTCAATTCCATCTTGGGGATAAAGTTAAAAATCACACGCCAGGTGATAGTCCAACAGGTTTATTTGGAAGCACTGGCTTTTGAGACATTGCCTCTTCATCGGGTGGTTGTGGCACAAGACCATATGACACAGAATTTACAGCAACAGGGGTACAGTGTCATGGAGTTGTAATGATATATTAAACAATTTTAATATATCATCACAACTCTTGTTTCATATATCATTACAATTCCATGACACTGTAACCCTGTTGCTACAAATTCTGTAGGGGAAAGTGAGGACTGCAGATGCAGGAGATCAGAGCTGAAAAATGTTTTGCTGGAAAAGCGCAGCAGGTCAAGCAGCATCCAAGGAGCAGGAGAATCGACGTTTCGGGCATGAGCCCTTCTTCAGCAAACTTCCAGAAGAAGGGCTCATGCCCGAAACGTCGATTCTCCAGCTCCTTGGATGCTGCCTGACCTGCTGCGCTTTTCCAGCAACACATTTTCAGCTATAAATTCTGTGTCATATGGTCACAATCCACAACCACCTGATGAAGAGGCAGTGTCTCGAAAGCTCGTGCTTCCAAGTAAAACTTGGACAATCACCTGGTGTTGTGTTATTTTTAACTTTGTCCACCCCAGTCCAACATCGGCACCTTCAAATCTTGGGGATATGGATGATCTGAGCAACGCCAACATTTCCTGCCCATCACCAGTTGCTCTGAGATAGCAATGCTAACTCGCCTCACTGAAGAACCACAGTATTTGCAGTGCGGGTCCTCACACAGTGGTCTTAGGTAGGGAAAAGTCTCATGAAAGGCAAAAGTGAGGACTGTAGATGCTGGAGATTAAAGTCAAGAGTGTGGTGCTGGAAAAGCACAGCAAGTCAGGCAGCATCTGAGGAGCAGGAGGGTCAACATTTCAGACATAAGCTCTTCATAAGGAATCATCAGGAAACCATTTCCCGGTGAAGGGCTTTTGCCTGAAACATCAATTCTCCTGCTCCTCAGATACTGCCCGATCTGCTGTGCTTTTCCAGTACCACACTTGACTTTAAACGCCAGCATCTGCAGTCCTCACAAAAGTCTCTTGCTGCAAACCCAAAGGTATTTGTCCCTTATAGACACAGCCACCTAACCCATTCAATTCAGATGCCCTTCAACTGTGAAAGCAGGACAACATTGAACCAGTTTCAGGAGAGTTTGAAGACTAATCACCTTTGTAGGGTTCAGAATCCTTGTATAATCAATGACCTTTCAATACTTTGCCTTAATGTCTATTAATCAAGTATTATCTTACTGATGAGCAACATTTTGAATATTAAATTACTTTGCCCATGAGATGCCACTGCCCCACTCGTCACCTGCCGAAGGAGCAGTGCTCGAAAGCTTGTGCTTTCAAATAAACCTGTTGGACTACAACCTGGTGTTGTGTGATTTTTAACTTTGTCTACGCCAGTCCAACACCGGCATCTCCATATCATGGTTCTCATTTTATGTGCAAGTTGATTTGTATTGTTATCTTCCCTGCATCAGCCTCACAAGTGGAATTCTTCTCTGCTGCTTGAAGAGACTTTGGGGAGGAGGTGGTTTCTAAAAGAGTGGACAGACATATACATCTTCTCTGGGACATGCAGGATTAACTTTCCTTCTGATTTAAGCTGTTCTTTCTCCAGAGTACCCCCATTCTTGAAGATACAGTACAACAACGAGCGACGAGACTTCTGGACGAGGATTGGGTAACAGAAGGTATTTGCTATCATCAGGCTGACAGTGATTTGTCTCAAGATTAGAGTGGTGCTGAAAAAGTACAGCATCCGAAAAGCAGGAAAATCGACGTTTCGGGCAGAAGCCCTTCATGAGGAATGAGGGAACTGCCACTTTCTCCAAGCCTCCTGCCGGTCTACTTTTGACTTCCAGCTGTTAAAAAAAAATCAGATTTTAACCCTGGAAGAAATAGTGCAGTCACATTAGGGCAGGATCCTCCTATTCAGGATAGCTCAGTACTGAACATAGTGCATTTTATAAATGAAGTATTTAAGAGGGCAAAACAACTTTTGACTGGATTTAACCTGTACGCATTTGTTCTTTTGTCCTTTTTTTATCTTTTAATGATCAATGAGACGTAGGCATGACTGGTTGGGCCAACATTTATTGTCCATCCCTAGTTACCCTCGATGGTGGTGGTGGTGAGCTACCTTCTTGAACTGTTGCAGTCCATTTGGTTTAGACAAACCCATTACGGAGATCGTTCCAGGATTTTGACCCGTGACAATGAAGGACTTTTGTTTGTTCTCCTCCGCCGCCCGAACTCTCCCAGTAATTCCCTGCTCAGCTTATGCCCCCCTACCTGACAAAGTGCTTCAGAATTATGAAGCCAACTTGCTCTGCAGATCTTGAGCATCCCACAGGTCTTTGTTTTATTTTCTCAGCAGACTGTCTTGCTTCTTAGGCACAGCGTCAAATAGCAGTGAAACAGGCCCTTCATCCCAACTCATCCATACTGATCAGCTATCCTAAACTTGAACTCGTCCCATTTGCCAAATAAAAACCAAAAGAACCGTGGAAGCCGGAAATATAAAACAAAAACAAATTGCTGGAAAAACTCGGCAGGTCTGGCAGCATCTGAGGAGAGAGGTCAGAGTTAATTTTTCAGGTCGAATGACCCTTCCTCATTCCCATTTGCCTGCATTTGGCCCATATCCCTCTAAATCTTTCCTATCCATGGACATGTCTAAATGTCTTCTAAATGTTGCAATTGTCCCTCCTCTGGCAGCTCATTCCATACATGAACCACCTTCTGCCTGAAAAAAGTTGTCCCTTTTTCAATCTTTGCCCTCTCACCTTAAACCTATGCAGTCTAGTTTGAGCTCTCCTACTCTGGCTATTCACCTTATCTATGCCTCTCATGATTTTTACCTTGGTTTATACAAACTTTAAGATATGAACATTTGAGATTGGATCTGGAGTGGGCCAGATCCCTCTTCAAACCTGCTTCACAATTTGATCAAATCACCTCCTATCTGAACTTCAGCTTCCTGCTTTATATGATCCTTATCTGCTGTTACCATGTTTTGAAATTACAAATAGAACAAGCCAGTGTTCTTAAATAATATTGTTCTGATTTGTTTTCAGGGGAACTCTGACCCAGGCAAGAATCTAATGTTTTCAACTCCCAATACCATTCCACATAACCAGCAAATGCAAGAGGGAATCTTTCCCTTTTCTAATTTAAAAAGCTTTGTGTCTTGGTGCAATTCATTTTCAGAAAGGAAAGAAAGGGCTCAAATCCAGCTTTAAATCAGCCTTGAAAGTAATTACAAATCACTCCTTTGAATGAAAACAGTCAACACACCAGGAACACAATAGTGAATGGCAGCCACTGTAACACTGCTTTTCTATGCACCTGTGAGTCAGACCGTAACTCATTTGTCAAGGGTGAGACCATTTAACACACACTGCCATTCCAAACCAGTCCTCTACCTTCCACAGTACACTCATTAACAAAGAGCCCTATTCAAATCCTCAGACTGCTTCCCTCAGCTTCAGAAACGGCCTCTATCTGGGAGACAGACAGCTCTCCGTGCGCTCCCTACACATTGGCACAAGCAGCCAATCTTTACCTGTGAGCCCACGAAGCGTGTTCCTTGACTGGGAGGGAGGGGGGGGGGGCGTCCCAGCAGAGTCCCAGCAGAGTCCCATCGAGTTTTCCACCCGGCGTTGCCACGTGTGTCGCTTCCAGCGGGTATCACCAGAAACCGAGCGAGAAGTTTGACGTCACCCCTGGACAACCTGTTACTGTAGAGAGTGAAGCAGCTCATTCAGTGCCGCCCAGGGGTTGACCTGGACAGCTTTCTCATCACTGCTGGAGAATGCAAGCCCATTCAGCTCCTTACGTAAGCTCTGATGTTCCACTACAACAGCTCGGGCACCTGCTACGATCACTTGGACATCCTTCTCCAGACCCCGAGTCCTTCCCATAAAGTCCCAAACACCCGTGAGTCACAGCACTGAGCACCTAACACCGACCTAATCTGAAGCACTGGCAGAAACGTTTGTCTCAAATGAAGTGTGACTCACAAGCGTTAAGTCTTCTGCCTTCCCAGTCTCAGGACTATTGTTTATTTTCATCCAGATGGCAAGATCAAATTACATAAACACTGTCTGAAGCTGAAATTCTCTGATGTATTGCTTTACCCCCAAAGAAGCTCCCAAATAGAAACGATAATTTTGTAAGTGACATGTTGCAACAGCTGGATGCAACCTGACTGGGAGAGCAAGTGCAGCATTTGAGGCATTAAGTACTTGTAACCTACTGACTACATATGCCAGGGGGGTTTCGCTGCTGCTCAGATGAGGTAGTGTACAGCAGAAATTAGTGATAATAGAGGGAGGCATCTCATTACAGTGCTGCGAGCTAAATAAACCTCCACAACAATTAATTCCTTTCAAGAGGCTGACAAAAAAAACAATGATAGATGAAGGTGCGTACCACATGAAACATGCCAGAATAACAAGGTAAAGCCAAGTGCGGGAGAAAGGAATTGTTTGCACTGCTTTTCCTTTCTCTCTTTGCTGCAGCCAGACTGAGTGACGACAAAACAATTGCCACGGCATTATTTCAGTATAAACCTCGCCCAAACGCAGCTGGTTCTCTATGTACCACATTCCGATTCTATTCTAAATGGTAGTGATGTTTTTGGTGGCTTTAATCTCAATAAATCCTGCAACTTGGCAGCTTTGTTGACTGCACCAATCACCAGGATGTATCAAACAAAACCTCTTCATTCCCTTCTTTTGGTCCTGGCCCCTTGAAGGAACTGTGCAAGCCATAAGTTCCAATCAAACCGCTGCTACATTGAAAATAATTTTGCAAACTATCTTCTCGTTTGAGGACACCGTCTGGTCAGTCCTGGACAAAAGAAAATCACTAATGTTCAGAGAAGATAGCCTAGTTTCGTCTGGCTGACATCTCCTCTAACCCCAAGCCATGTAGTACATTTTTAATGCCCTTCAAAATAGCCTGTCAAGGCACAGAGTTGGAAAACCAATTTACAGCAAGCAATAAGACCAACTCACATTCTCAACCAATCTAAGACTGGAAATAAAAGAAGTGTTTCCTACTTATCCAGAACAATTCAGACGAGATATCAGTTTTGGGGCAGCCATAATAAGCAAGGGGTGGGGAGAGGGTGAAAGGTTATCGGGGGAGACAGGATTATGGAATAATCAGGTCAGCCATAACCCTACAGTATAGGTGAGCAGGAGTAGGCTACCACCCCACTCCACCCAAGCCAAAGGGCTGATGGCTGGGGGGGAGATGGTGTGGTCTCCTGCCTCATCCATACTGACCAGCAATTACAATGTTGACACTCTCATACCTTCCCTTTCCCCAGTACTACCACACCACTGCAATGTCACAAAATCTGTACTTACACAACCTTGCATACCCACAAGGACTTCAACATTGGCAGTGAGGGGCAGAGTCTGACCGACTTTGTAGGAAGCCATGTGATCAGAGCATTGAAAACTTCTCTCTAGTTGTGCTCTGACAATAGACAGGGTCGAGTAAGCTTCCCCAAATGCATTAATGCTTTCAACTCTGCCTTGTTAGTTCCAGTAACACCTAATTGAACAGAAGACCCAGCCAACCTATACAATGCAATCTTTCATACAGAAGATAGAAATGTCTTGGTTTATGGATCAGGGAAAGCTCGAGACAGCGACAGTATGATGAATCCCACCCAACCCAGACACAAAGGTTTCCCAGCAAGGGATGCTCTGAGATCATGAAAATGCTATGACTGACTGAGGTACTGAACTGTACACTGCTCCATGTTGACCTCCAACATGGTGAGCACCAATCACTTTAGGGGCCAGGGGAAGAAATGTAACTTGCCAAGATTCCTGCTGCCAGTAGAAAGTAGATTTGTTTGCCAAGTATGCTGCTGGGCAGCCTACCAACACATACTCTCTTGTTTTCACCACCAGCCTGGTATGGCTGGAGGTCATTCAAAGCAAGTCTGGCTAACCTCAAGTTGGATCTTCTCTCGAGGTAAAAAGGGAGAAGAGGCCAATATTTATACAGTACCTTTCACAATCTTAGGATGTCTCTATGTGTTCTACGACCAATGAATCCCTTTTGGTGTAGTCATTGTTAAAATGGGGGAGGCAGCAGCAGCCAGCAAGCACAAAGTGAGATCCCGCAAACAATACTGTGAGATCCTGTGAGATTAGGGATGATGGCTGTGGGATAATTGTAGGCCAGGATAAATCGCCTGAATTTCTTCAAAATATTGACCTTTTACATTGGTTTGAGCAGCCAGACATATTATTATCTGTAAATATTGCCCACTCCCTTGTGATGCCAGTTGTTGCATCCGCTTGGTTTAAACTTCAGCATCCTGCTCTACTTCTGATCACTGCCGTACAAACTCAGGAGAGCGCAAAGTCTCTCACACACACACTCATTAATCCTACAAATCTTTCAGTATGGTTTGTGCTGTCTCTGTGCCTTGGTGCTACACAAACCTTTGTAAAAATAGTTCGCCAGCTTCAGAGCTGAGTGAGGATGTTTCCTCCAACCATTCAAAATGTTCAGCTGTAAAACTAGGCTGTGAATAGGGACCATCTGAACTCTCCAACAGTTTGTTCTGTTTACAGGATGCATTTCTTTTGAGAGTAAGCCAAACATTGAAAGGTTGCATGAGATAGGGAAAAAAAGGGCTTTGTTGTGAAGTGTCAAACAAACACTGAACAAGTCAGGAGAAGCAGAATGCCCCAAGACCTCAGTGTTTTTTCATTGGCTTTTAATGATGGATCACAAATTGAAGTGTTCGCACAACATGGGGTGAAGCTTTCTGCTCATCACAAAGGGAGAGGACTGACCTTCTGAACAACGTATAGCAACTTCATCAATGCATTCAAAAAGAATAGATGGACAAGGAATTCACTGTCTGGGCCTGGTTCTTCACCCACCCAGCCAGCACACTGGGATTTCAGGAGGCCAGTCAGCTCCCCAGGACATTCCCGACAAAAGGATGGAAAATCCTGTCGGAACACTTGTAATGCTTTGCTAGTTTAATGATGTTAAATTAATACAAGCTATTGTTAATGCTCACTGATCAATGCACTTCTGGCTGGTCTCCCATGTTTTACTCTTTGTGAACTTGAGGTCATCCAAGGCTTTGCAGCGCTTATGTTCTAACATGCACGAAGTCCTGTTCACCCATTACCACGGCTAGCTAACATACATTAACATGCCGTTAAACAAGACCTTGATTTTACAATGATCTGATCCATTTTCAAATTCCTACACCTATCAGGTCTCGCTATCTGTGCAATTCCTTCCAGGCACACAGCCCTCCAGGATATCGACAGTCCTCTTATTCTGGCGGATTGAGCAACCCTACTTTTAATTGGATAAAAGCAAATTACTGGAGATGCTGGAATCTGAAACCAAAAGAGAAAATGCTGGAAAATCTCAGCAGGTCTGGCAGCATCTGTAAGGAGAGAAAAGAGCTGACGTTTCGAGTCTAACTGACCTTTTATCAGTTAGACTCGAAATCTCAGCTCTTTTCTCTCCTTACAGATGCTGCCAGACCTGCTGAGATTTTCCAGCATTTTCTCTTTTGGTTCCTCCTTTTAACTGCTCTTAGAATGAGTGGCAAGGTGGCTCAGTGGTTTGCACTGCTGCCTACAGCACCAGGAACCGATGTTCTCCCCATGTGTGTTTGGGTTTCCTCTCACAGTCAAAAGATAGAACAAAGAATATAGAACATGGACATGTACAGTGTATTACAGGTCCTTCAGCCCTCGGTATTGCACTGACCTGTGAAATTAATCTGATGCCCATCTAACCTACACTGTTCCATTATTATCCATATGTATATCCAATGCCCATTTAAATGCCCTTAACGTTGGCGAGTCTACGACTGTTACAGGCAAGCCGTTCTACACCCCTCCCACTCTCTGAGTAAAGAAACTACCTCTGATATCTGTCCTATATCTACCACTCCTTAATTTAAAGCTATGTCCACGTGTGTTAGCTTTCACAATCCACCCTATCTAACCCTCTGATTATCTGATACATCTCGATTAAGAGACCTCTCCACCTTCTTCTCTCCAATGAAAACAGCCTCAGTTTCCTCAGCCCTTTCCTTGTAAGACCTTCCCTCCATACCAGACACATCCTAGTAAATCTCCTCTGAACCCTTTCCAAAGCTTCCACATCCTTCCTATAATGCAGTGACCAGAACTGCACATAATACAGCAGGTGCGGCCTTACCAGTGTCTTGTACAGCTATAGCATGATGTAGTGGCTCCAAAACTCAAACCTCTTACCAATAAATACCAACACACCATTTGCCTTCTTAACAACCCTATCAACCTGGGTGACAACTTACAGGGGTTTATGCATCTGGACACAGAGATCTCTCTGCTCATCTACACTGCCAAGAATCTTACCATTAGCCATTCCTGTTACTTCTTCTGAAGTGAACTACCTCATACTTTCTCGCATTAAACTGCATTTGCCACTTCTCAGCTCAGCTCTGCATCTTAACTATGTCCCTCTGTAACCCACAACATCCTTCAGCGCTGTCCACAACTCTGCCTACTTTAGTGTCATCTGCAAATTTACTAACCCATCCTTCTAAGCCCACACTCAGATCATTTATAAAAATGACAAACAGCAGTGGCCTTAAAACAGATCCTTGCAGCACACCACTGTTAACCAAGCTCCAGCATGAACACTTCCCCTCAACCACTACCTTCTTTTTTCTTTCAGCTCACCAATTTCTGATCCAAACCACTAAGTTACCTTCAATCCCATGCCCCCATATTTTGTGCAATAGTTACCGTGTGGAGCCTTGTCAAACACCTTACTGAAGTCCACATATGCCACATCTGCTTTAACTTCATCCACCTGTTTTGTCACCTTCTCGAAGAACTCAGTAAGGTTAGTGAGGCACGACCTAACCTTCACAAAATCGTGTTGACTATGCCTAATCAAATTATTCCTTTCCAAATGATTATAAATCCTATTGTACCCTTTTCCAACACCTTATCCACAACTGAAGTAAGGCTCACTGGCCTATAATTACCAGGGTTGTCCCGACTCCCCTTCTTCAACAAGGGAACAACATTTGCTTTCCTCCAGTCTTGTGACACTACTCCTGTCAACAATGATGATGTAAAGAGCAAAGGCAAAGGCTCTGCAATCTCATACCTGGCGACCCAGAGAATCCAAGGATAAAGCCCATCTGGCCCAGGGGTCATTCTTTTTAGATCTTCCAAAATTGCTTAAACCTCCTCTTTGTCAACCTCAATGCCATCTCATCTTGTATCCTGTGTCTCTGTAATCTCACTAATGTTGTCCTTTTCCAATGTGAATACTGACAAAAAGTATTAATTAAGCGCTTCCTCTATGTCCTCCGATACCACAGACAACTTTTCACTTACTATCTTTAATTTGCCCTATTCTTACTCTCGTCATTCTTTTATTCCTGATGTACCTATCGAAGGCGTTAGGGTTTTCCTTGATCCTATCTGCCAACAATGTCTCATGTCCCCTCCTGGCTCTTCTTAGCTCTCTCTTTAGACCTTTTCTGGCTAACTTATATACCTCATCCTCACATAAGCCTTCTTCTTCCTTTTGACAAGAGCTTCAACTTCTTTAGTAAACCATGACTCCCTCTCTCAACAACTACCTCCCTGCATGATAGGTATATACTTATCAAGTACCCACAGTAGCTGTTCCTTGAATAAGCTCCACATTTCAAGTGTGTCCATTCCCTGCAGTTTCCTTACCCATCCTATGCATCCTAAATCTTGCCTAATCACATCATAATTGCCTTTCCCCCAGTTACACATATTTTCCTGCCCATTGCTATTGTAATCACAACTGAATTATGGTCACTATCATCAAAGTGCTGACCTACCTCCAAATCTAACACCTGGCCAGGTTCATTCCCCAGTACCAAATCAAATATGACATCGCCCCTTGTTGGCCTGTCTACATATCTTGTCAGAAAACCCTCCTGCACACATTGAATAAAAACTGATCCATCTAAACCACTTGAACTATAGTTTTCCTAGTCAATATTGGGGACGTTAAACTATTCCATAAGATGTGCAGGTTGGGTGGATTTTTTTTTCTCATTCATGGGATGTGGGCGTCACTGGCCCAGCCAGTATTTATTATTCATTCCTCATTGCCAGAGGGCAGTTAAGAGTAAACCATATTACTGTGAGTCCAGAGTCACATGGAAGCCAGACCAGGTAAGTGTGGCAGTTTCCTTCCCTAAAGGACATTAATGAACCAGATGGGTTTTCCTGATAATTGACAATGGGTTTGCAGTCATTATTAGACTCTTAAATCCAGATATTATTGAATTTTAATTGCACTATCTGCTGTGCCGGGGTTCGAACCCAGGTCCCCAGAAACTTATCTGAGTTTCTGGATTAACAGTTTATGCTTGGCCATGCTAAATTGCCCATAGTGTCCAGGGATGTGCATGCTAGGTAGATGAGCCACAGGAAATGCAGGGTTTATGGGGATAGGGTAGGCACAGGGCAGGGGATTGGAGAGGATGCTGTTCGGAGGATTGGAGTAGAATTGATGGACTGAATGGCCTGTTTCCACATTATTGGGGTTCTATGATTGGTGACCATGCCTTTAGCTATGCCAGTTGCAGTACCAAGCATACATGAAAATGAGATGGCAGCTGGCGATGCTACAACACAGGACAAAGTAAAGTTGCCCTAACCACAGAGGACCATAGGTCTGCTCTTTCATTAGAGAGAGAGAGAGAGAGAGATACAGAGAGAGAGAGAGAGATAGAGGGAGGGAGAGAGAGACAACTGGTGGTGAGTTTAACCGGAGGGTCACCCCGCCTTGGGTGAGGTTAAGAAGAGATCTTCACGGAAACCTCGGGATTATAACTAGCAGAAACAGATACAAATAGTCCAAATAACTGGAAATCTGAAATAAGAACAGAAATTGCTGGAGAAACTCTGGCACGCAGAGTTAATGACTAGAGTCCACTGACACTTCTTCAGAACTGACAGAGCTTTCAGTGGCAGGGAAAGGCACAGATATGTGGCCTCACCACTGACAGGTCAGAACAAAGCTCTGCAGTCCTGCCACATTCAGTCATGAATGGTGGTGTGTGGACAACCAAGACGCTTACAGGAGTTCAACGAATATCCCCATTGTCAATGTTGGAAGAGCCCAGCACATCAGTGGAAAAGACAAGGCTGAAACATTTGCATCTATGTTCTGCAGAAAGTGCCCAGCATCACTGATGTATGTCCTGAACCAATCAAATTCACCTGACATAATGTCAAGAAATGGCTGAAGGCACAGGATACATTAAAGGCTATCGGAACTGGCATTATTCCAATAATATTACTGAAGTTGTGTGCTCCCAAACTTGCCCCTCCTTTTGCCATGCTGTTCCAGTACAGTGATAACATTGGCACCTACCAAAATTGCCCAGGTATGTCCAGCAACTCAGGAGTGTGATGGAAGATTCTTCACTTGTCTGGATGGAAGCAGCTCCAACAACAGTTTAAGAATTCCATACCAGTCAGGACTTGACTGGTACTAAATCCATGACCTTCAACACTCACTCCCTTCACCACTGATACACAGTGGCAGCAGTGTATTCTATCTACACACCAAGTACTGCAACTTTCCAAGAAGATGGCTCACTACCACTTTCTGAAGGACAATGACAGCTGAACAACAAATGCTGGCTTAGCCAGTGACACTCACATCTAATGAACAGACTTTAAAAAGCTAACAAGCCTGCAAGTTTTGCGTTTCTCTCGCTGCCTGTCTACCCTTCCATCTTACTTAAGAAACGTCTTAAAACTACCTTTTTCACCAAATTCTTGTTCATGTATCGCCACTTTTCCTTTAGTGTTAAAATTTGCTGGGTAATGGTTTATGAAGTACCTTTGGAGGTTTCCCTACAGAAAAGGTACAGCTATAAATACATATCACGACGTTTGTGTCGATGGTGTACAAGGGCAATAGCAAGTTGGCAGCTTGTTTTACACCTCTGCCAAAATCCACTGAATGAAATGAGCTCATGCCACAGATTCAAAGAAAAACAAGGGCGTGCTCCTCGGTATCTTGGAGAATATCCATCTATTAACCAGCATTACCTAAGTGGATTATCTGGTCATCATCACATGGCTGTTCGAGAATTGGCTGCTTAAATCCCTTCATTCAGTCAACAGTGAAACTTCAAAAGTACATCATTGACTATAAGATGCTTTGAGTCATTCTGAGGTTGTAAAAGGCACGAAGCAAGCACAAATTGCTTTCTTTCACCATGAAATAATGGTACATTAAAAACAAAGATACACAGAGGCTGCTAACAGAAGGTCAGGAATGCATTACAAGAAAAGAAAAAGAAAACTTCTGTAACAATCATTAGTTGGAGCTTTCCAAGAAAAACACTTTGCCATTATTAAAACTGAGAAGGAGGTGAATGAAACCAAGATATTTATTTAAGCCAGATGTAGCCTTTCTGCCTGATACAGTGACCTGTCAAAATTAATGTAGAAAAAATCGTAAAGACAAGAAAAATGAAATGTGATCCAATCGCTTCTGGAATCACAATCTCCAAGATATAATAACTCACTTCAACAGAGTGACCTGAAGAGGTGACACTCTTCAGGAAGAGACAGAGTGGATTCTGGAGAGCTGCATGAGTCTGCCTTTATTTTTGATTCTTGCAATTTCTTATGGAGAATGATGTTTTTTCTTAATATTTCAACCATGTTACCAAGTGGGCAATTGAACCCAGTCGTACACCATGGGGCCATGCTGCCTTCTATAACTGCAACATGACCTCTCAATTCAATGCACTAACCAATAAAGGCAAGCATACGTACACTGGTTCGGCCATTTTTGGAGTATTGAATCCAATTCTGCTCTCCCCATCATAAACCTTGAGAGGGTTCAGAAAAGATTTACAAGGGTGTTGCCAGGGTTGGAGAGTTTGAGCTATAGGGAGAGGCTGAATAGGCTGGGGCTGTTTTCCCTGGAGGCTCGGAGGCTGAGGGGTGACCTTATAGAGGTTTATAAAAGCATGAGGAGCATGGATAGGGTAAATAGGCAAGATCCTTTCTCCGGGGTGGGGGTGTCCAGAACTAGAGGGCGTAGGTTTAATGTGAGAGGGGAAAGATATAAAAGTGACAGAAGGAGCAGCTGTTTCACACAGAGGGTGGTACGTGTATGGAATGAGCTGCTGGAGGAAGTGGTGGAGACTGGTACAATTACAACATTTAGAAGGCATCTGGATGGGTATATGAATGAGAAGGGTTCAGAGGGAATGGGCCAAATGCTGGCAAGTGGGACTAGATTTATACAGGAAGTCCCGGGGTTAAAAAATGCCCAACTTATGAACAGACCTCTGGCTTCTCATTTTAAAAAATGATTTTTAAAAGTCCGAGTTACGTGCAATGTTTTGTCCTAACGAATGGGCTAATTAGCGTGTACGTGTTCTGACTTACGCACAAATTTGGCTTACGAACAGCAGAAAAAAACGAAACTTGTTCATGACCTGGGGATTTCCTGTATGGGATATCTGGTCACCATGCATGAGTTGGAATGAAGGGTCTGTTTCTGTGCTGTACATCTCTAGACTCTATAGCTTGCATACTCAGTCTAGAAGCCTGGGTGACAATGAGAGGACAATAACAGAACAAAGTATCCTTTAAGTAGAACATGACCTTCAAATGGAGAGGGAGGATTCAACAAGAAGAATTCTAAACAAAAGATAGATATAAAATGATAGATGTGGATCAAATGAACCAGTAACCCATCTAATGGTTTTACTTGAGGAGAAAAATCATAATCTTGCAACCGAAACATATTAGGAGGTCCAAAGGTACTGGGAAACAGAAATACTTTGACCTCGCTTATTCTGTGCCATTGAGCACTGAAGCATTCAAGGTAATATTTGCTTTGGATCATGCTGCAGCATATTATGAGCTTTCAGTTAATACTTTTAAAACTGGACCCAAATGCATTATTAAAATGTCTGCAGCATAACATGTGGCCTTTGGCATTTGAACTACATGCAGTCCTGAGTCTCAGGTGAATATCTAAATAAATATGGATTTTCACAGCCATCCAGAGATGGCTACTCCAAGTTTCTACCCTTGCCATTCCTGAATTTGAGACGTGAAGCTACTTAGTTTCAAATTTTGATGAATACTGCCTTCCACCTTTCAGCCAAACGAGCAACTCTGGACGGACATCATTTGAAGAATTCACTCAGACCTACGGCTGTCAAAGATTCTGAGAACAAAGGCTTTGGAGATCTGCCCTAGCTCCCAACCCATACTCTAAACTTCATTGTTGCTACTCCCTAATTGTCCTTTCAGAATAAAACATTGTTTTTATTGCAAATGCATCACATTCCTTTGCGTTAAAAAAAAACTATGGATATTTATGAGGATGTACAAAGTTCTGTTACAATATCAGTGCAATTTGGCTTCGGCTGGCAAAGTGGAGTGCAGCATCAGTTGTTGGCAGCTCATGCCTGTGTATTTCTGAGTGATGGGTTTGAATGAGCTTAAATCACTGTGGTATGTGTTGCTGGTAGCACGTATTGAATCTTCAGAGGTATCATTCCTCAGAATCATGCCTATGGTCTCAATCCTACAACACACAGTGGAGCTAAGAGATTGTATGGCTGCTAAAAATTGAATTACCTGAAGGGTTATGGACAATCTTTGATGGACTTAATGTATCTGAAAGATCCAAGGCACTAACTGCACGGTGAGAGGAACTGCTAAAATTTGTTGACATCCAGCTTCCAATAAGCCATCCCACCGATGGTACCTCCACATGACAAACACATTGTTCAGCATATTATCAAAATCAATCACCTGCTACTGATTTTCTGCAATTCTGCCAATTTGAAGCAGATCGGAACATTGATGGAAACATTTAAACTTTCCATAAATAGCATAATCTGTCCTCTTCTGGTCAGAATAGAATAGCACTCCAAGAGTATGTTTTTTTCGATAATCAAAGATTATGGTAGGAGCAATTTAAAGCTAAGCCAGCCATGAGGAAAATGATAGGATTAAACGTAACGGTGGTTTTACACCCGACATAAATTTACTTTTTGTGCAAGAAGATCTTCCGTCAGGTAGTTCAGGTTAAAATCATTTTCTGTGTATGAATGGCCTTCTTTTATCTCCTGATTACTTTAAACAGCCGGGACCTCCTGGTTAAAAGCACCGGGAAATAATCCAATTTCATTTTGGGAGACCAACCTTACAGTCAGTAAACGGTCAATGAACCTTTTTGGATGTCTCTGCTGAAGCCACTTTGACTTCCATTAAAAGTCGAACAAATCTTCTTTCTGAGAATTTTTTTAACCCCCCCTCTTGTAATCCCCGAGACGAGACATGCTTTACAAACTCAGATAGCTTCCTTTGTTGCTAATATTCCTGGGATGGCGCTCATCGTTCCTGTTCACTGCCAGAGCAATTGCAATTTCAAATGTTAGATCAGCCTAATGAAGCTGGTAGTACATTGAAGTATTAAGTAAAGACTTAACACATGAACCAGAAAATAGCTGACTGCATTTGCCTGTTTCTATGAGCATCGATGCCGATATTTCTGAATTCTAAACAAAGAAGCATCATGTTGGCATTTTTTCAAACGTTTCCGTCTTTGATTACTGTCTGGTGGGGGGAGAAGGAGTGCCTTTCATTTTGAGATACCATTTGGAAGAGCATTACGGGTTGAGACTAGGGCTTTTTTTATTCACAGTATTGCTTAATTAAAAATGAGTGGCCAATATGATTGCATGTGAATCGTGCTGAGTATTTAATAACAAATCCTGCACCATTCCAATCCAATGCTATTCCATACATCCCATCCAAAAAGCAATAACTTGTGTTTATATGGCACTTTGTATTCTGAAGCATGGAAATCATAGATGAGAATTTTTACATCAAGGTTTTGCTCAACTATGAGCCACTGGTCAGCGAGAGAAACAGGGTTTTCTCAATTTGGAAAATGGGCAGCAGAATTTTAGATCAAATTAATTCTGAGGTGGAAGATGGGAGTCCAGCCAGATGGGTGATGAAACAGTCAAGTCTACATTTCTGCTCATCCAATGCTGAATGTCGAACAAGCAGTCTGACAGTTTGACAAATCTTGATACATCAACGTGGGTGTTGGTGAGGTAGAATTTGGGCGTTGTTGGCAGATACATGAAAACTAACCTTCACATGTTAACCACTCCTCTGTATGTTAAAGGCAGGTTCCATAAAAAGTGATTTGTGCCATTCCATCTGATGTCAGACTTCTGTCTCTGTGTGTCACAGAATCCCTACAATGTGGAAGTAGGCCATTTGGCCCATCGAGTCCACACCAACTCTCCAAAGAGCATCCCACCCAGATCCACCCCACGACCCTATCTTTCCCACGGCTATCCCACATAACCTACAGATCCCAAGAGACTATGGGTGATTTAGCATGGTAAATCCACCTAAGTCACACATCTTTGGACTGTGGGAGGGAACAGGAGCACCCGGAGGAAACCCACGCAAACACAGGGAGAATGTGTAAACTTCACAAAGACAATCGCCCGAGAGTGGAATCAAACCCTGGCTCTGTGAGGCAACAGGGCTGACCACTGAGCCACCATACCATGGTGTTTCAGCTGCTGCATTAATTCTCATTGAATTGTCTGCGATCACAAACCACCAATGTTTTAATTTTAAATCTCTCGTACCTTTGCTTGAATCATCCCCAAAGTCACGACCTCTGCCCTATCTCTCCACCCTCCACTCACTTGACAACTCTCTGAGGCTGTCTGTCCAAACTCAAACTCCATTTTACCCAGGTGCAAGAGACTATGTAAATGCAACCTATTGTTGTTGTACACTGAAACAAACAGAGCTGGAGAACTCTGTATTGCCATTGTTATTTCAAAAGTCAATGATTATTGAAACCCTGTCAAGTGTTGGAACATCAGATTAAGCCTAAGTGGAGAAAATACTATCAGTGGGGAAACAATGACAGGGAGAACATGGAGGTGTGCAGCAAGGCCCCAATCAATACAAAATGTGAGATGAATCAACTGTGAACAGATATTAGAAGTGACAATAAACCCAGAGACAGGAATGTGCTGTACTTGAAAAGCCAACTTTTTTTGGCTTTCTCCCTCAGCTTATGTTTATTACATCTTTCAAAATCCATCCAAATGGGCAGACAGGTCATTTTACGGTTGGCTTGAGTGACAGGAATGTTCACCACACCCAGTATATTTCATTTTTTCTCCTCGACTTCCCTCTGTATTTCAAACAAACTGCATTTTCTCTCTCTCCACAGACTCTCACTGCATGGTTCTTCATAGGAATGCCAATTACTGAAAATAAATAGCACTTTTAGATTGAACTAAATTGCTGGTAAATGAGATGTTTAGAGATGGATCATAACTCCTCATTTCAAACACAGTGCAGATGGACAGAAAACGCTGCAGCCATATGTGAATGAATTGGCCGATGGCATTCGGTAGGTACAGAGCCCCTTCCTGTCTCTCTGCTGCTGGGTCCCTCATTTGTCATGCCATATTGAACCTCTTTAAAACAAAATGAGAGCCATTTTCCTTCAGGAAACAGATGTTTACACCAAATGTGGCAACAGAATGGAAGCTCAGCTGGAGTGGTTCAGTTTAAAACCAGGATTGCCTGCTGCAGCATATCTACAATTTCAGACACCAACACCATCCCATGTGTGTCTGGAACGACTTCAGCCAAATTGTTACTGTGTGGGCCCCAATGATTTCAGAGCTGCGTGTTTCAGCCATAACCAAATCATTATTTGAACTTGTCCATCTGATTTAATCAGCATAAAATTCATCTGATTTGCATCACATTTACAACTCATGCTAAAAGAAACAGAACAATGGAATGCTGGTGATATCACAGCTCAGAACCTCGAAAGGTGCACATGGAGTTTGTCCTGGAAAATAATGTTAACTTGCTTGGCGTCTGCAGAGGACTGTGGGAAGCGCAAGTTGGAGATGTGATTACATAATAGTTAACAGCAATTTTTTTCCCAGTTTCTTCCCACAGGTCGTGATTTATATTGAAGCTATTGCATTATTTAAGTTTAATCCTTTCTTTCAGTTCCTCTTAAGCTCCTCTTAAGGTGAATGGAGGCACTGAATATTATTTCACTGGAGAAAGACTGCAAGAAGCTACAGAACAGAGGGATTTGCGAGTCCTTGTCCATGGAGAACAAAAAGCTAGCATCCAAATTCAGCAGGTATTAGACAAGGCATCCCGACACCATCTTTGACCCAGAAAATATTGATCTGTCACTCCAAAATCCCATAAGTATGAAAGAAAAGCTGCTTTGCTGACCCAAGAACCACAAACAGCAGCCGTCACTTTCAGAAACAACCTTCCAGCTGTTTCTGAAAATTTAACTGCAAGGAACGCCAACATTTCTGAAGCTTGCTTCAACTATCTGGGTTAAAACTAAAACCAAGATTGCTCCAGTGATTCACATCAGACAAATGCACTTCCTGGTGTGCTATTGAGCTTGAAGATTGGATAAACCCCAGCTTCGGTTGCAGAAGTCAATAAATCCTTGTTTAGATGACAGTGCGGGTACTGATACTATCTTCTGCAAAAGATCTGTAGACAGGAAAAGCAATTCATTCCTGATAATACTCTTATTCCAAACTGTGCATAGGAACAGTGGTTGATAACAGGATTGGGTTTAACAACTATGGTCCATCCATCATTAAACAGCCTCATTGTTTAAATCCACAAGAGCATCAGCTTAATGTTTAAGGTAATTGGAGGCTAAAGTTAGCTATAATATCAAATTCCTGCACCATTTCCAAAAGCAGACAGGTTCAGGAGTAAACAATCAAAGGTTTAAATCCAAAGAGTTTTTACACTTACTCTCAATACTTGAATAAAGAAAAAAAAGACTGCCACGTTTGACATTTTAACTTTATTCATTTTTCTATTTTTATGCTAAGAAAGATATGCTGAACTTTTAAACACATTTCTTTATTTTTCTGTTACTGTAACTAAATTTCTGCACTGAGATACTTTTCACTAAAATGGAGCCGTCTGTGGTGACAGTGTACATCTTTCACTGCACTCCTGGACTCCATACTTGAATAAATGTGACAGTAAATCCTAAATGTTGTACATCATGCATCATAATTCTTTCATGTTTACATCTATATAATATATTCACATACGTACATAGAATATGTACATATGTATGTAGCACTTGAGCAACTAAGGTGTCAATTCTAAAGTAAATACAGAGACTGTTAAGCCTACTGGGAGGTACAATTTTATAGAGAGGTGACTCATCACTCAGTTATGGAAGAACTGTAGAAGGCATTGGACTAGAATGTTCTTTCCATCACTACAATAATGAAACCTTAAGAAACCAAGACCTATAAATAGAGAGTTGGGACATGCCACCAGCTCTTCACCAGACACTCTCACTGATGATGTTACTTAGAATGGTGACGAAACGTCTGAAAACAAACCTTCAAACTCAGTGAGTTAACTTACAATGAATCAGACACAGTACTTAATTCACAGATCACTGAGGGACAAGTGAAGAAGAAACCCCTCTCAGGTCTTTGCAGTGAATGATTCAGGTTAGTCATTTGTATAACAGCCTTGATATCCAAAGGAAATATTGCTTCTGGACATTATCCTCTCTTCCTTGACTTGGAATTGCTACGTTGATAATCACTTCAGATTACTCTGAAGTAAAAATCAGACAAAACATGAACGTAACAAGGCCTTGACAAAAATGGACTGGAATTTTCAAAACTATCCTTCAAAACATGCCCTGAAATATCAATATGCACACTGGGTATAAAGAAGCAGTGCAACATAACATTCTATTCTGTACAAATTCCATCTTTTGGATGAAGTGCTATACTGATACACTGGCTACTCTCTCACATGAAGAAGATTCTTCTGCACTACTGTATTTTGAATAATAACAGGTCCCTAGTGTCCTCAGGACTATTTATTCTCTCAACAATATCAATAAAACAGGTTAACCAGTTATTATCATATTGTTGCTCATGGGACGTACCAATGTGTCACACTTGATGCAATACAACTGTGACCATGTTTTGAAATTCACTTCATTGTTGTCAAGTATTTTGGGACATCCTAAGGTTGTAGAAAACCCAAATGAAATGTGAGCTTTTCTTTTTCACTATTGACGTGCATTGTTCCACAGAAGGGGTTAATCCATTCCAAGTCAACCGAGTTAAAATCCAAATCAAAATAGTCGGAGAGTAGTGTCGTATAAATGCATTCATGCATTAATTTCATTAAAAGTCATTCCTAAGCTCACCACATTGCGGAACACGTCAGAAGGAAAGTTCAGCTCAGGCTGATGGCCCTCCTGTCAATGGGGAATGGATTAAGACCACATCCTGCAAACTCCACCTGTTCTTTCACTTACATTCAACCCACATCCGCAAAAGAAAAGTGTTCTTTACCTGGCGCTGTAAGGTTCCTAAGTGAAATGAATTGTAGCAGATGTATCAGATAAGAGAGACCAGAATGGGTCTCAAGGGAACAATATCTCAGATAATGTGGATTTTCTCTGAGCTCTGCTCTTGCAGTTTTAACATCATTTGAACCCCTTGATAGGTTACAACCTTGACTCATTCAAACTGGTGCTTTGCTCCATGTTTCAGCCTGCATGCCACATGAATACTGCATCTACGACTGTGAAAATAAATTAGTCAGCATCAGTACCATGAAAATCAACTCCTTGAAGGGTCACACATATTTCCACTGGCAGGCAAGATTTAATGAAAGAACAAAAGCCTACCCGATATCAATAATTCCCCTTTCTGAGTGCAAGTGTTCATCAGTGTCAAAATCACAAGAAGGCATGAGCAGAGTGCTCGCCCACTATTGGAAATACATAAGAAGGACCAGGTGGAGTCACTTGCTGCTGCTGAATCACAAACAAGTCCTTTTGAACTCAAGCACAATTCGGTAATTTGTAGAAGTCAAAATAATTCTTTCACCTCACAGCAGCCCCACACTCTAAGTATTTTAAAAAGTTAGGATAGACAGGATGGATAGAGTTAATTTCAACTCAGGCCAACTCTTAATCTTCCTAGTACTTATATACTTAAAATCACATAGATAGGCTGCAAGTGGGAAAGATCCAACAAATACCGTATACTGCGGGAAAATGTGGAATTGACCATTTTGGCAGAAGGAGTTTTTGAAAAGCATATTATCTAAATGGTGAAAGATTGCAGTGCTCTGAAATGCAGAAACTTGCTCCCCCATTCCTCTTTCCATATCCTCTTTATTCTTCCTTGTCAGATGTTTAGAAAATTTAAATTATTTGTTGGTCTGGATCACAATACAGTTTCAAGCACTGAATGCTAAAACTGAGATCTATTTGTCCCCCATTTATTGGAACAACATTGTCACTGTGAACATTTGATTCTTGCTTATGAATTCAGTTGAACTGGATTTATTTTTAACCTTCAGGTTAAACTATCGCAGAACAAAGGAACAAGTTACACTCGTCACTAACAATTGCCAACAGTCATTGCAGTTTTTTTTGGCTTCAAGTCATGACCATGTTCCCTGCAGTTCTGCAAACCTGCATCAAAAAGCGAATTAAAGTTTACCAGCAGGGGTTCTTCCAAAAGTACATTTTCATGGAACACAGCAGATAATTTCAATATGAATTAATAGCAAATATCTTTGCTGTTCAGTCCCACGATTACTTGCATGAGGCTGCCAATGTTTTCCATTCCAAACATAATTCTGGGTGATCAACGACAAATCAACTGCTTCACTGCATGCTGCTGTGCCGAAACACAAATGAGATTAATTCTGTCACAATGTACATGAACGTTTTGGATCATTTTTATTCGTAGGTGAGCCTGAGAGTGAGGGGGTGGGCGAAAATGATTTCAGCAAGGCATAGCAGTGAGTGGCTAGCAGATTAGGAGGGCCTGAACATGCCTGAGAGTGGTCGGTTGCTTCAAAAGGCAGCCTGGTTTATCTGAGTTGTCAAGGCCCAAGTATGACCTTGTCATGTGATGATTGAGATCATCACAGTAAGTTCACCATGGCAGCACTATAATTGCCTCTAATAGAAGCTTGTGTATATTTTAGATGAGGATTGATAGATTCTTGATGAGTCGGGGAATCAAGGGTTACAGGAAAATGCAGGAGAGTGGCTATGAGGAATGTTGGATCAGCCATGATTTACTGAATGGCAGAGCAGGCTCGAGGGACCAAGTGGCCTACTTTAGATAAGTACATGATTAGGACATGTTTGCAGTGATATGGGCCAAGTGCGGGTAGATGGGACTTGTTAAGTTTGGGAACATTGTTGCCGTGGAGTCCGTTTCCATGCTATATGACTCAATGACAATATGCCCCTCTTCCACAAGAGAGAGAATTTCACAGTCAATTTAACCTGAGGGTTACTGCACCTCAGAAAAATAGTGAGGTGAAGAAGGCAGGGCCTTCACGGTGACCTTAACTGGCATGGGAACTGAACCCACAACGTTGGCATCACTTCTCATTACAAACTGGTTGTCCAGTCAACTGAGCTCTGAGTGACCAGGGTAAATTGACCATATATTCCTATTTGTGGGAGCTTGTTTAAATTGGCTTCGATGATTCCTACATTACAACAGCAACCTCATTGGTACTTCATTGCCTGCATAGCTCACTGAAAGGTGCTCTATAAATGCAAGTGTTTTTGTTTAAGCTAAAGTTTACCCTCCTGTGATCTTTGGTGACCTTGCAATTTTATCATCATCTGTTAATTAGTCATCCATGAACCTATAAGTTTGAAAACATGTCAATAATCTGGTCACATAATGGAAAAATATGCTGAGGAGTAACTTCCAACAGCATATGTAGCAAAGGCAACAGAATTTTTATCATATGGTGTCTCAGTTGAATAATAAGTTTGATTTGTTTCTTTCTAAAAAAGGCCACTTCACACTTCAGTGTTCCTGAAAATGGAACATTTCCCACATGTACAGATCTCTTCATCTCTTTCATTGAGACTAAACAGTCTTTTATATTGGATTTCTCTCAAATCAGATTCCAAAAGTCCATGTCTGCTGCCAAGCTAAAGAAGGCAGATTCAATAACAAGGAACTGACTCTCGGATTGTTAAGTTCCTGGAATCCAATTCAAATGTGGACAAATATAAAGAAAAACAGCTAAAATCACACACAGAAGCTGTTAGAAGTAGGTGTAGACTTCCCATTTCAGAGCATGGACTGCAAGGAAACAAGTGTCAAGTGACCAGGTCAAGAGGTAACTTACATGTTACATTGCACCAGCTCTGGGAAGCCCATGCTACACCAGCGTTTTGCCATCAGTACATCCTTTGGTTCTCCCCCTTGCCTCATTGCACATAAGGCAGCTGAAAGGTATTACGATCGAGAATTTCAAAAGAAAATGGAATGGGCACTTGAGGGCTGTTGGATTTGTAGAGTGACAGAGGCACAATGAGGGAACTGGGATTGATGGGACTTCTGTCAAAGCGTTGGCCAAGGCTGGATGGGCTCAATGACCTCCCTCTGAACGCTGTGTCTCCAGTGAGCTGCAAGTAGGACAGACAAACTGAAGAGGCTTTATTAAACTAAAACAAATCACTGAGTAACAGAAGCAAAATGCTGAAGATGCTGAAAATCATGAAAGATTAGGGAGATGAAACATTGGGATGGGTGTTATGCAGTGCAATAATCCCCACCTCAGCAAAAAGGAGGAGACCTGTAATGGGCCAGATGGATTTCCCACAGTAATTCTACTCTGATTTCAGGTGAGGCTCTTTCTGACTCGACTGGAAATCCCACCTTCAAGAGATGCTCGCAACTAATTACCCACAGAGCCACCAGGAGCCTGGAGGCAGTCACACCACGCCAAGGAGCTCAGGTAAACCTGTGGTTAGTGTCTTACTGAAACCTGTCATGCAGTCCGATTAAAGAGGGGAGAGCCAGGTTAAAGAGGATTGAGGGTGGGTTAAATTGAGGATAACCTTGGTAGGTTAAGGGCAGGTTCCCTTCTCACAAAGTTAAAGTTACTATGGGCACTTCCCTGCTGTGTGTGAAACACTGGTGATGGCAGGCTGAGACACTTAAGTTTCCACTAATTGGGCATTCATGGTATTTTTCGACCTCAGCCTGTTCCAGTGAGGCCCAATGAGCAGTTACCACATTTTTCACTTAGGCACTTTAGAGCCTTAAGGACACAACACTGAATTCCAAACTTCTGATAATGAACATTATCTTTCATTTTGATTAACCCATATCTCCCTCACTATGTCCTTTAGATGTGACATATTTTCTACTATCCACATCTATCATTGACATCTGTTGTGCATCTACATTGCTCCTTTACTACAAGTATCACTCCCTTTGTCTTTTTGCTCTTGTTCACCTCATTGTCTGTTCTACTCACTCTGCTCCTCATTTATCAACAGCATGAAAACCATTATTTTCCAGTCTCCTTCAATTCGGAGGACTCAAAACGTCTCAAAACGTTAACTCTCCCTCTGTCTCTCTCTCCATGGATGGTATCGGATCTTCTAAGAATCTCCAGCACTTTGTTTTCATACCTTCAGCATTCACAGTACTTTGCTTTGATTGTTATGTTCCCTAAATTGCAACAATGGCTATACTTCAAAGTATTCTGTTGACTCTGTGACATCCAGGAATTGTGCAATTTGTTATAAAATGCAAAACTTTCCTTCTGACAGTATGCGTGCATTCAGTATCAGATTTTGGTGGCCACTGTGGATCATCCCTTAAAAAGTGCAGTCCACCAGTTATAGAATCCCGACAGAGTGGGAAGAGGCCATTCAGCCCATACCAAACCTCTGCAGTGCAGCTTCCCCAGACCCGCCCTGTAACCCTGCATTTCCTATGGCTAGCCACCTAACCTGTATATCCCTGAACAATTTAGCATGGGCAATCCACCTCACCTGTAGGAGGAAATCAGAGCAAGCCCGCAAAGACATGGGAAGAACATGCCAGCTCCACACAAAGAGTCACCTAGGTGGGGAATTGAACACAGACCCCTGGCACTGTGAGACAGCTGCATTAACCACTGAGCCACCCCAGTTCTGAGGAAGGCTAGTATTTTCACTGATCTGTATCTTCAGCAGCGACAGATAGTTTGGAATATAACATTAAATTGCCTGTTCATAATATCACTCCACTTCTGGCTGACTGAAGTTACAATAACGTGTTGAGAACTCTAGGTTACATGGTTACTATATTTCCATCAGATTACAAGATAGCTATAGCCACGCCCATTAATCTTAGCTTTTAATCAATGGGCGCATTTAAAAAAAAAAATTTTTTCATCATGGTCTCACAGTTTAAAAATAAACCTTTCATTCAGTGACAGCTGCAGTTTCACTCTGTATTTATACCATTAGTAGGACATCATGATGTGGTGACAAAAGATTGCTAATGAACTCCCATCAACAATCAGTACCTGCAATCAATCAGCCACTATGAATTGCGCTTCTGCAGTGCTAAAGGAGTTGTAAAAAGTGAATTGGTGCTGGAGATCATATCATATCCCCCGAGTTGTTCAGCTTCTGACCAGGAGTAATAGTGAGCAATGGACCATTAAAAAGTTTCCAATGTGTAAGCTGTGGTAGACATCACAATAGACTCCTGCGGCTGAAAATGAAACACGGACAATGTGTTGTTAATAAGAACCTGTAGCCAATATCAGCTTGTTGTCCAGTTTCTATGATGTCTAATGAGGTAATTGTACAGACAGGCAGTGATTGCTGTCAGGCTTCAACCAGGGCTGCTGCATAATGCAGGACTCTGCACTCTCAGGCTGTTCCCAGAGACACACACCAAGATAAACAACAACTTCCTGCCCTGAGGCCCATCAACTTGGTGAAAGATGCCTTTTGGTCTGCCAAATGCTGCTGGTCTTCCAGTACAAGGAGCTGGCGTCGACTGACTGCTGCTGACTGGCACAATCCAGGGGCGAGGACTACATGCTAAATTCTGGGGCAGTTGCTGCAAAGACTCAGTGGGAGAGACCAGATTTATAATCTCCTGCCTTTGCTGTCAGAGACATTGGAAATCCCTTGGGCTGGATGCACCGCAGAATATTGCACAACAATGGTGTAAATCTTAGAAATAACGTCTAAATTTATGACATAAAAAAGGTCAATTGTACAACTATAATAGTTTACACAAAGAATTTAGAATGGGATGAATGCAAATTGGATCAGGCCATGCCACTAACAAACTGGCACATAGTGTGTACACAAAAAAAAATTATAATCTCCAGCAATTTCTCAAAAAATGCAACAAAATTAGGAAGTGAACTCAGGGCCTCTGAAAGCATGTGTACGTGATCTTCCAATGGTTGGAAATTTGAAGACAGATTCGTCATCGAATTGGCATTCCAAAGACGCTTTGGAACATCACAAAAATGGAACAATACCTTTGCAAGGCTGGCCTCTTTTTAGGTACTACTCTCCCAGAATCTCAACATGAAGATAAAAGGGTCTTGAATAAATGGAAACGCAGCAGCGAGGACATCATTTTGAGAACATAACAGATCAGGATAATCACCAGAGCAATGAGCAGCATTGCTGATGATTTGAGTGGAGATTTTGTTTGGATGGTTTTGTTTGGTGCACACACATCACATTTGTGACAGCATTCGTTATTGTGACATTCCATAGAAATGCAATCAGGACTGAAGTGGCATTCAAGGGTGTTATGCCTCAGCCACCAGAGCTAAACAGATTTGTTTTTAGTGAGAGAGAAAACAATGGATGGAATATTGTTCAAGCATCATGGGTCTAGGGAGCCGAGAAGAGACCTGTGCTGCTGTATTTCAGGAAGGCCAAATGAAACCATGAGATAACCACGCAGTGGGGAGGCAGGAAATCAAGAACCCAGAATGGAGCATCTTGCCGGCTGAGAGTCACTTGCCCATCAAAGACTGTGGTGCTCAGCAGCGCCACAGTGGGAGGTAGTGGCTGGCGCTGGGAAATCCACCCACTGCAGTCCCAACATCATGAAGTAGCATCAGGGACTCGGATTCAATTCCTGCCTCAGGTGACTGTCTCTGTGGAGTTTGCATGTTCTTCTTGTGTCTGCCGGTTCCCCTCTGGATGCTCCAGTTTCCTCTCACAGTCCAAAGACGTGCAGGTTAGGCGGATTGGTCATGCTAAATGCAGGGTTAGTGGGATAGGGGAGGGAATGGGTTTGGGTGGAATATTCTTTGGATGGTTGGTGTTTGACTTGAGGGGCTGCATGGCCTCTGCCTGCATTGTAGGGATCCTATGACATCCTCCACTTTGCCTTCCCACATCCTAAAGCTAGCTGCTCCATTTCTAGATGTGACAGACATCTTATACTGATAGGCCTGACTGAAGTGCCATTAATGTCTCTGCAACAGGTTGAGGCCCATAATTGGTCTTTAAGGAGGGACAAAATTGATGGGGAAGAAGCTCAATCATCCATCCTCTCAGCCAGAATGTAACACTGGCAGAGTTCAGGGACCCCCACCTTTCCATTTAGAACATAGAGCAATACAGCGCAGAACAAGCCCTTCGGCCTTCGATGTTGCGCCGACTCTGAACTATTCTCAGCTCGTCCCCCTACACTATCCCAAAATCATCCATGTTCTTATCCAAGGATTGTTTAAATCTCCCTAATGTGGCTGAGTTAACTACATTGGCAGGCAGGGCATTCTACGCCCTTACCACTCTCTGAGTAAAGAATCTGCCTCTGACATCTGCCTTAAGTCTATCACCCCTCAATTTGTAGTTATGCCCTCTCGTACAAGCTGACGTCATCATCCTAAGAAAATGACTTTCACTGTCTACCCTGTCTAATCCACTGATCATCTTGTATGTCTTTATCAAATCCCCTTTGAGTCTTCTTCTTTGCAATGAGAACAGACCCAAGTCTCTCAGCCTTTCCTCATAAGACTTTCCCTCCAGACTAGGCAACATCTTGGTCATTCTTCTCTGCACCTTTTCCAATGCTTCCGTATCCTTCCCAAAATATGGCGACCAGAACTGTACACAATATTCCAAGTGTGGCGGAACTAGTGTTTTGTATAGTTGCAGTATGATATTGCGGCTTTGGAACTCAACCCCTCTACGAATGAAACCTAACACACTGTATGCCTTCTTTTCAGCACTACCAACCTGGATGGCAACTTTTGGGGGTCTATGCACATGGACTCCAAGATCCCTCTGCACATCCACACTACCAAGAATCTTTCCATTGACCCAGTACTCTGCCTTCCTGTTATTCTCCCCAAAGTGAATCACCTCACATTTGGTTGCATTGAACTCCATTTGCCACCTCTCAGCCCAGTTCTGCAGTCTATCCAAGTCCCCCTGATGCTCTTTCTGTCTCCAAGCTCCCCAATAGCAACAGCAGACAGCTTGCTGCTATCCTTTGTATAGCTCAGCTTTATTGCTCTGGTTTGCAAAGCAGAGTAATAGCAACAGTGTGGGTTCAATTCCTGCACAGGCTTAAGTTACTATGGAGGACTCTCCTTCTTAACCTCTCCCCTTGCTTGAGATATGGTGACCCTTAGGTTAAACCACCCCCAGTTGTCACTCTCTCATAAGACAGCAGTCCCATGATCTGGTAGGACTATTACCCCTTTTACCTGCAAACTGATGATCGTTGACATAGTACTCTGAGAGACTGGGTGATTTGCGAGCTAACTGCCAGTGACAAAATTATTCAATAAGTCTCTCTCACCTGCCACTGAGGGGGGGGCTGTCACAGAGACATTAAGTGGACCAGGCTATTGGCTGGTGAGGGTGTTGTGATGGCTTGCAGCTAGTTTACGAACATCATCTGCCAGGATCAGAAATTAATCAGTATCAGGAAAGAAGTGCGTTTTTGATGTCTGCATTGCAACAGAAATCCTCCCCCCTACCCCCCCACCCCCCAGAGATCTACTAATTTCAGTGGGCTATCATACATCTCACAAGCAGATTGTTTTTCTGATGAAAATACCACTTGAAGTGACCTTGAGAAGATTAATAACAATGGAGTAATACATTCCAGGTTTTATTGAAAATAAACGATTTGAAACATAAAATATTCCTGCTATTACATTCTGAATAAAGCAGGAGTTTTGACTTCATAGCCACTTTTTAAAGTTCTTGACAATAAAGAATTGACACTCTTTCTTGTCACAGGATCTTCCAAATCAGTTCTTGAACAGTTATCGCTTTGATTTAACAGCTTTGTTAATGTAAAGCATCAAATTGAATCTTACTTGTTTGGTTAAATGCAAGTTGCATCCAGTCTGTTGGAGTGTTCCTCACCAAAGATCCAGCAGGATCTCTCACCCTATCTTACTATCCTTACCTAATTAACCACCGATTCCATTTTCATGGTTTCCCTCATGTTTGATCACAGCCATATCTTGCCATCTGCCATTCCCAAACCATGTCACCACTCAGTCAGTATCTGCTGAAAGACTGGCATCCTTGTGCTTGTGCCACCTTTAAACTATCATTTTGCACCTTGTTCTGGGATTGCCCCGCGTTGATCTTGATATTTACCCCGACACAGCAGAAAGGGAGAATTGGTGGAGAGGAACCTAGAGGTCCTGCGATGGAGTTTATTGCAGTACTTTCCATTCCCCCAGGTCAATATTAGAGGCCACAATACCAGACCATGTCAGCCAGATCAATATTGGAGGCCACAACACCAGACTATAACAGCCTGGTCAATATTAGGGGCCACAACACCAGACCATGACAGCCTGATCAATATTAGGGGCCACAACACCAGGCCATGACAGCCTGGTCAATATTAGGGGCCACAACACCAGACCATGACAGCCTGGTCAATATTAGGGGCCACAACACCAGACCATGACAGCCAGATCAATATTAGAGGCCACAACACCAGCCATGACAGCCAGGTCAATATTAGAGGCCACAATACCAGACCATGTCAGCCAGATCAATATTGGAGGCCACAACACCAGACTATAACAGCCTGGTCAATATTAGGGGCCACAACACCAGACCATGACAGCCTGATCAATATTAGAGGCCACAACACCAGACCATGACAGCCAGATCAATATTAGAGGCCACAACACCAGCCATGACAGCCAGGTCAATATTACAGGCCACAACACCAGACCATGTCAGCTTGGTCAATATTGGAGGCCACAACACCAGACCATGTCAGCCTGGTCTGAGGTTGGTACCTCGTTGAGAATGATCTCAACAGCCCTGCAGAAGGAAGGTCGTTGTCCTCCTTCATTTCTCATCTTCTCTCCAATTCCTCACACTTATTGTATTTATGTATGTCTCATGCACCAGCTATTGCTTGCAACATCTTTCCTCATTTGGTAACAACCATCCCAACCTCCAATGTCACTAAATCTGCATGCCTTCCAAATTACCAGGGTGAAAGTTAATGGGAGAAGAGGGCAAATCTGCTGTATGATCTCCCTGAGCAAGAACAGGGCTAGCAGAATTACCCTTATCTTATTGAAGTGGGCTACCTATATCTGGATCCTGCAGTCTTTTCTGCTAAGATCCAAACATCCAAATTTGACGGCAGGAAAATATGAGCCAGTTCAGCAAGTTTGCTCCACACCATACAAAATTGCTGCAAATCTGAAACAATAACAGAAATTGTTGGCAAAGCTCAGCAAGTCTGGCAGTATCTGTGGAGAGAAAGCAGAGTGAACGTTTTGGGTTCCGTGACCCTCCTTCAGAACCTGATCTCTCTCTCTCTACAGATGTTGCCAGACCAGCTGAGTTTCTCCAGCAATTTCTATTTGTGCTCCACTCCCTGATGGTGAGAGGTTGGTACCTAACTGGCAATGTTTGTTTCCCACTCCCCCACACTCCCAACTCCCCTCCCCCAAACATTGACTTCTGTTCCCCTACCATCCTCCCTAGCATTTCCCAAGCCCAGCACAGCCATAAAATCTCTTTGGAATGACAGTGGTTGTATTTACCCAAAACAATACAAAGAACTATTGATGCTAGAAATCTGAAACAAAAGCAGAAATCGCTGGAGAAACTCAGTAGGTTTGGCAACTTCATTCTGGAGAAGTGTCACTGGACTTGAAATGTTACTCTGCTTTCTCTCCAAAGATGCTGCCAGATCTGCTGAGTTTCTCTAGCTGTTATTGTTCTTGTTATACTTGCCTATGTTGATTTCCAATGGATTGAGACCATCCTCCATCCATCTAGCAATGTTTCCTCTCGACTTCCATTTGCTTCTGCAAGCCAGGTATGAGAGGCAAGCACGATGTAACTATCCTGCATTGGTTACATAGCACATAGAACGGTACAGTGGAGGAACAGACCCTTCGGCCCACTACGTCTGTGCTGACTGTGATGCCATTCTAAACTAATCTCATCTGCTTGCACATGATCCAGATCCCTCTATTCCCTGCCTGGTCATGTGTTTGTCTAAGTGCAAGCAACATTTCGATCATATCTTCCTCTACGACCTCCCTTGGCATCGCATTCCAGGCACCTACCATCCTCTGTGTAAATACTGTGCATCGCATATCTCCTTTAAACTTTCCCCATCTCACCTGAGACCCTGGTATATGACATTTCCATCATGGGAAAAAGACTCCAAGTATCCACCCTATCCATGCCTCTCATAATTTTTTATGATTCTGTCAGGTCACCACCCCACCTGCCCCACTAGCTTTCGAAGCACTGCTCCCTCATCAGGTAGTTAATGAAGGAGCCACCTGATGAAGGAGCAGTGCTCCGAAAGCCAGTGCTTCCAAATAAACCTGTTGGACTATAACCTGGTGTTGTGTGATTTTTAATTTTGTACACCCCAGTTCGACACTGGCATCTCCAAATCAACACTCCAGTCAGTCAACATCCCGGTAAATATCTTCTGCATCCTCTCCAAAGACTCCACATCTTTCCTGTAGTGTGGAAACCAGAACTGCACATAATCTTCCAAAGTCTTATAACACTTCAGCATGACTTGCCAACTCAGTGCCCCGACTGATTAAAGCAAGCATAATGCACACCTTCTTTACCATCTGATCCACTTGTGTTGCTACTTTCAGGATGCTGTGGACTTGCATCTTGTACTGCACCTCTGATTCATGGCTCAGTGTATTTTAGCTACCAGGATCCAGACCTAGTCTTAGCCACTGCCAGAAGCATCAACACTGGGGACAGGGTAAGGGTGAGCACAATAACCAGAAAATCTGCAAGTCCTTCTGAACATATAAAGCCCTGTTTGTTTTTCAGTGATGTATGTTAAAATAGGGCACACATTTAAATCAAAATGAAAAGTTGAGTAATTGACAGGCTTGCAGAGGTACCACTTGTATTTAAAAAGAGACTGATTTATTTTCTATTTTTTCCTCTCCTCTGCCAAGGATGCTGACTCATGCTTACACAAAACGCTTCATGAGCTGGCTGCCCTCCATTATTCCACACAAGTGCTCGCTCGTCATCTGTGACCCTGGTTCACAATGAGGCTTTTTAAACAAACACGCAAAGGACTGCATATAGCCATGATCGCTTCCTCAGACAATCGCTGCCCATTCACCTTCCAGGAGGCTGAGCTAGTATAGCGTTCAGAAAAAGCAACCTTAGCTGATTTTTAAAAAAATTCTTCCTAGGAATTACCTGACAATTCTCATCCGTTGTCAAAACTAGCTTGCGAATTTCTCACCAGTTCACTGAGTCGGCACAAGAAAGCTTCTATTGAGGTTTAGCTTTGAAGAATGTGCAATGTTGATTGCTTTAATGCACTGTTCCTTATACTTTAAGTATTGGGCTTTCACTATTCATTTCTTTCCACTTAAAAGTATTGTCAACTATGCTGAGGTCATATCAGCTATAGGATACTAATCCAGAATCTGGTTTCCAGCATCTGCAGTCATTGTTTTTACCCTATAGGATATATCAGTTCTCCAGCCAAAGGTGAGGGCGATAAGGGACAGCCTCAGAGTATAATTGGAAGACTGTTAATCCAGAGACCCAAGTAATGGCTTAGGGACGCAGGTTTGAATCCCACCACCACAGACGGTGGTATTTAGAGTCATAGAGATGTACAGCATGGAAACAGACCCTTTGGTCCAACTCGTCCTTGCCGATCAGATATCCGACCCTAATCTGGTCCCATTTGCCAGCACTTAGCCCATATCGCTTTTAACCCTTCCTGTTCATATACCCACCCAGATGTCTTTTAAATGTTGTAATTGTACCAGCCTCCACTACTTTCTCTGGCAGCTCATTCCAGACATGCACCATCCTCTGAGTGAAAAAGTTGCTCCTTCGATCCCTTTTATCTTTTTCCCCTCTCACCCTGAACCAATGCCCTCTAGTTCTGGACTCCCCCACCCCAGGGAAAAGACCTTGTCCATTTGTCCTATCCATGCCTGTCATGATTTTATAAACCTCTTTAAGATCACCCCTCAGCCTCCGATGATCCAGCGAAAACAGCAAAAAATTTGGAAACAGTTGTGCTGATAGTCATGAAAAACCATCTGATTCACTAATATCCTTTAGGGAAGGAAACCATCATCTTTGCCTGGTCTGGCCTACATGTGACTCCAGACTCACAGCAATATGGTTGACTCTTAACTGCCCTCTAGGTAATTAGGGATGGTCAATATGGCCTAGCCAGTGATGTCCTCATTGTGTGAGTGAATAAAACAAAAGGTTCTCCCATGAGCCATGCAAAGAAAGAAAGAATTTGCATTTATATTTTACAGTATAAATTCAGGCACTTCAAAGCTAAATACATTCGATGTCTTTTATAGTAATGTCAGTCGAAGATAGATATTGGACCAGTTGTCAGGAAAGCTCCACTGAGCTTCACCAAATATTGATCAGTACTTTTTTTTCACATCTTATTCAAAAGGTAGCACTTCCGACAATGTGGCACTCCCTCAGCACAACATTTAAACCTCATCCTTAATTAAGTCACCAGAGTGAAGCTTGCCATCAGCTGACCCTGATGTGATAGGGGGTGAGGATCCAGAGCGGTGTCATTGAGCCAGGGACAAAATCCACTCATTTTTTCAAACAAAATGGTGGGTTGGTCAGCTGTTCCAATGCAGTTGACCCTTTAACTGGCTGTCATGAGGATTGTGACTTGGGAACACATTTGTACTCATCCCCCTCAAGGGAAACTAATTCTTCACTCAGCATCTGTCTCCACAAAGTGCAACTGGGCTCAGGAAGGTGAAGTGCATGAATCATGGAGCATAGAGTTGCCAAAACTGGCAGCTGCTCATCACAAAGTAACAACAGTCACCGTACATAGAAAAAAAGAATGCATTGCCTTGGGTTTTCTGAGTATTTTTTTAATTTGGAAAGTTCTTTATGAATACGACAACCTTCAAATTAGATGGGAGACTGGTGTGCTCATTCTTCTGAAACTCGACTCTCTCCAACCTGTCTTCAGGTGACGTAACCTATTTGTTGTTGGAGACTGAAATAAAAGTGGAATTTCAGATCAGTGGGACGAGCCTCCATGGAGTAATTCCACAGAATCCCATGGAGTAATTTTGGAATTGAATATTATTACTTTTCCATCTGTGGAGCACTGCTATGAAAAAATGTGAATGCAAACTGTAAGGGTCTCTATTTTTCACTGGATCCATCATATCCTTGTGCATCTGTCACCCCATGAACTAACTCTTGACTGACAGTAAGCTGGAGGCCATGCTCAGCTTATCTCAATGCTGCAGTGTAGCCAGTAATGTGCAGGGATAATGAAGGACCTGTTTGTTGCCCAACCTTTTCTGTGGAATTTTCATCGGGGAAATGCATACCGGTGCACTTTCGTGGCTCTCAAAACCTACACTTGTCCCATGTGTGACTTTGTGAGAGATTTTCATCACAAGTCACACTGGCTTAGAGTGTATTTTGTGAACTTGACAAGAGTGCACAAGGAGCATGGACACAAAATTGAGCCAATTTTAAGGCTCACCTCTGTCTTGGCAGCCAAGCTCTCAATATCGTTAATAAACCTCAAAGCACATGCTCACAACCAGCTCTCCCTCCATGCCACTTCTGATTCCACATATCAAACCATGATGCATACAACATCCCATGCCGACCCATATGCTTCTGTGTTACCACACATTCCCCATGTCATCTCATGTCACATCCATACCCCCATGAATATTCAATAGCCAAACACACCGAATGCATAACGTAGAGAACCAGAAGACATGCAAACAGTTAAACAATGGGTTAATTTACTACTCTGAGATGGAATTGGAGAATGGAATGAAAATGATTAAAAACACACTTACATTAAAGTACAGCAGCGAACAGTAAATGTGCCACAGCATCTTATATTTACCTCTCAGAATGGTTCAAACTCCTCAGAGTTTTTCAATTCCCCTCATGAATCTAGAGTGCATCTAAGGGCTTCCAACAGCCTGCACCAGCAGATGAAAATGGTGTCGGGGGGAAATCTTATCTTCACCCCCTTTCACCTGCACTCCACCTCCCCCCCCAATTTAAACAGGGGAATGGAACCTCAGCGAGTATTTTGTACACTCGCCATTCCCAACTCACAAAAAAGGACAGAGGAAAATAGTCCCAGGTCAGAAATATGTAGGGTATGCGGATTTCCTCTGAAAATAAAATGTGGCCGAACACACTTAAAAATTCCTCTACACCCATACAAATATTCAGGCAAATGTTTTCTGTGTTCTTCTGAGAAGACTTCCCTCAGCTCAGACCTTTGGAATGGGGCAAGAGAGAACAACTGTGGTCACCATGTTGAAACAATGTCACTGATGAACACCCGACATCCCCAATGACAGTTCATAAACCAGGGCAACTAGGATCGGGCAATGGGTTCTGACCTAGCCAGCTATATCTGCATGCCATTAACGCATTTTTTAAAAATGGAGTCAAAAAGAGCTGAATTGTGACTGTGTTCTTTTCAGAGAATGAACTAATTCATTCTACTAAATACTTTGCTGAGATGTGCCTCCAAAAGCTTACGTTTCAAACGTCTTATGAAGTATACGATGAGTGAGAAAATAAATGATAAATAAATGGCCTATAAATATCTTGTTTTCCAGTCTCCCTGACAACAGATGTTCAGGTTAGGCCAGCCAAGAATTTTTCAAATTTGCATTTCTTTTCCAGTCTTAGTTTTTCTATTCTAATTTACTCCTCTCTCTATAATACACTGAACCTCTGCTCCATATTTTAGAAGAGCCTTCTAGACTTTTACCCAGGTGATCACTATTTCATGTGTTTATTATTCTTATTGTAAGCAAGCCAAGTTGATGGAAGAGGAAACTGATGTCACTGGTCTCACGGAACACAACACCAGAGCTATAAAGCAATATTAAGCACTCTTTCCAAGTGAACACCTGCATTTACTTCTTTCAATCTTGTTCACTGCATCTGCTGCTATACACTGGGGAGTTGAAATGCAGACTGGATAACATTACAGTCCATAAGTATGAGCCCGAACTTCCAGTCGCTTGTCATTTCATGTCCCACATTTTTCTCATGCTCATAATACTATCCTTGCAACGAAGCTCAACACAGGCAATGTTTCATTTTCCATTCAGGCATGGTACAGACATCTGGACTCAGCATTGAGTTCAACAAATTCAGACCATGAACTCTGAGTTTCACTCTGATTCCAACCAACAACGTCACTCTCCCCTGCCTCCAAAAGCCTCCACTGTCTTGTTTCTTGTCTTTCAGTGAGAGCTCAATTATTTTGTCACGAGTACCTACTCTTCTCTACAACAATTACCACTCCTCCCTTAACCTTTCTCTGACCTGCTTTTCTGTTCTACTTGTACCTCCCTACTTTTTAACAGCACAAAGCCCCCTGACTTTGCCACCTCTCTTCAAGTCCAGTGGAGAGTTATTGGACTTGAAATGTTAACTCTGTTTCTCCCTCTTCAGGTGCTGCCAGACCTGCTAAGATTTTCCAATGCTTTCTGTTTTTATTTTGTTTCGCCAGCATCTGCACTGCTGCTTTTGTCATGAAGAAATTGGACATGACTCAGTTAGTAGCACTCACTTCTGAGTCATTGTTTGTGGATCAATTCAAATCCGAGAATCTTAGTTGTCACTCCACTGCAGTACTGAGCAAATGCCAGACATTTGGAGGGGACATCTTTTGATTGAAATTTTAAGCAGGGATCCTGTTTGCCCTCTCAGACAGATGTAAAAAAATTAACGGCACTATTTTGAACAAGTGATGAGGAGCTATCTCGACTTTCCTCACTGGTATTTATTCATCTTGCTGGACGACAGGGCTATTCTGTCATTAGAGTGAGGTGACTAGTCGCAGGTGTAACCCGAGAAACAGCTCAGCTAAGGTTGAGAAGGTGGGACCTTCATACTAATCTCAGGCAGTATCAGGAATTGAACCCACACAGCTGTAAAACCACAACAAAATAGAAGAATTCCAACAGTTTGGAAACAGGCCCTTTGACCCAACTAATCCACACCCACCCTCGGAAGAGTAACCCACCCAGACCCATTCCCTACCCTATTATCGTATATTTACCACTGACTAATGCCCCTAACTTACCCATCCCTGAACATTATGGGCAATTTCCCATGGCCAATTCACTTAATCTGCACATCTTTGGATTACGGGAGGGAACCGGAATGCCCGGAGGAAACCCACGCAGGCACAGGGAGGATGTGCAAGCTCCACATAGACAGTTGCCCAGGGCTGGAATCAAACCCAGGTCCCTGATACTGTGAGGTAGCAATGCTAACCACTGAGCCATCCAGCTTTATATTACATTACAAACCAGCCACCCAGCCAACTGAGCTAACCAGCCCCTGGATATTATCTGTGCCTCAATCCACATCACACAAAAAAACAGATTATCTGGCTATTATCACATGACTGATTGTGAGAGCTTGCGGTGTGCAATTTGGCTGCCCTGTTTTCTGCATGACCATAGTGGTTACACTTCAAAAGTAATTTACTTCCCTTCTAAAGTGCTTTGGGTTGTACTGTGATTGAAATACATTAAACTCAACAGTTGGTCCCAATTTGACCAGTGGGAGGTGGTAGCACAGTGTACCATGCCCACCTCATAAGAAAATCACTGAAATGGTGGAATCTTTGCGATGGTGGTAGTGGTGGTGGTGGTGGTGGTGGGGGTGGGGAGCAACATCGAGTCAGACTTTCTACCATGCCCTTAGATGCGGATTTCAGGTGGTCACTGGCGCAACTGAATGAAAAGGGTAGATCGTTTTTAAAAAAGCCAGCGTAACTTTTCCAGGACTTGAAGCTATTTTGTTAAATATTAGGCTCTCTGGCCACTGCATAGCCCTCATATTCACTCACATCCTCTCACACACTCCTTTGTCCCATCTTCCCCAATGCAACCTCCAACCACCTACTCTCCAATTAGGTTCATACCAACCTAATGTCAACTCAAGTCTACCTACCCATAACATGCCTCCATGTCAACATACTCAGTATTCACCATGGGCAGATCTCAGGAGCCAAGGTGAAATGAAATAAATTTCCAAAGATCTATTATGGAAATAAAAACGTACAATCATGAAAGCTCATTGAAAACTCTTAAATTCCCTACCCTGCCCCCAGTATGATATTTCTTAGGAGAAAAAACATTTCCCTTTTGTTTCAAGGTGATATCCTGAAGTCCCAAAAAACTATGCTGGGGCTTTTAAACAACCCACCTCACCATTCAGCTGCCCCAGTCATGGGTTTGAAAGCTGCTGAATTCCATCACCCTCCTGAACTGTGCCTTGGAGATGATGGATGTGCTTCAGAAAGTCATAAAATAAGCCATAGAATTCCTAGGTTCAAACCTACTCTTGAAACCACAATAATTTCTGGTTGGTCCATCATGATTTCTGGTCAATGAAAACCCTCAATTGTTTATCATGGGGGCGATGAAGAGATAATGCCCTTTTGTTGGAAATGGTTATTGCCTGGTACTTACAACTTGCTCCTGGTTGTAAATGTTACTGCCACTTACCAGCCCAAGACCCGAATGATGTCCAGATCTTGTTGCAAGGACTGCTTCAGTATCTCGAGGAGTCAGAAATGATGCTGAACATTGTTCAATCATCAATGCACATTCCCACCTCTGACTTCAATGTCATCAACGGATCAGCTGCAGATGGTGGGATCTAGGACACTACACTGTGGAACTTGTGCAGAGATGTTTTAAGGCTGTCTTCCAACAACCACAACCATATGTCAAGTTTGGTTCCATGGATGTAGGTTTGCTCGCTGAGCTGAAAGGTTCATTTCCAGATGTTTTATTACCCTACTAGGTAACATCTTCAGTGGACCTCAGGTGAAGCAATGCTGAAGATTCCTGCTTTCTATTTATATGTTTGGGTATCTTTAGGTTGGTGATGTCACTTCCTGTGGTGAAGTAACTTCCTGTTTCTTTTCTCAGGTGGTGGTAGATGGGGTCTAACTCGATGTGTTTGTTGATAGAGTTCCAGTTGGACTTCCACGACTTAAATAATTTCATATCATGACACTTTCACAGACCTTCAAGAGCTTCCACAACTACTATAAAAATTTCTAATTCCCATACAAAGGGTAAAGAGCCATACTATTGTGAATTTGAAGTCTGTTGGGACTCACCACTGAGTTCAACTTTCTTCCATGTGTCAGTCACACCTACCAGTGAACATGAGATCTTTCAGAAATACAGTGGATTTCCAGACCTGTATCCTGCCCACCATTATGACAGCTTTGTGGAGTCTCCACAACTCTGTTAAAGTTCTGATTTGGACAATAACCTGGTGTTGTGTGATTCTTAACTCTGTTAATGTTCAACCATGTTTTGAATGCAAGACTTTGTTTGATTAATTGTCCTCCAGCTTACCGCATTGGATACCAAACTTAATGAAATCCTGTATGAGAAAGATGCAGTGCAGAAGATACTGACATGTTTTTATACAGCATTATTACAATTCAATTTACTCGACAACCGATTTCAATCAATTATCAGTATAACTAAATGCAGAACACGATGTTACCTCATCTGATTATGTGCTATAATAATTACATGATTGCAGAACTGTTATATAAAAATATTGTATTTTAGTGCCATATACATTCTAGTTGCATTGTTCTATTTTCTTTCCCATTTGTAGCACTTCAGACCAGCCACAAACAACTTCAGCTTTACATCATAACCATTGGTATAGGTGCCTCACACCTAGCAGAGGTGTTAGCAATCCTTCAGAAATCCCTGTGTTTTACTCTGTGCCAGATAATTTAATCCTTTCACATTCAGTTTGCTCACTTTAAACTCTCCCATCCCTCACCTATTACTTTTATTTGATGATAGAACATACTTGTGATTCACTTTGTGGTTTCCTTGCCAGTACTCTATTCTGTTCTCTTTCTTCTACTTTTAACCTTTTTCTCCCCCGTATGATCCAAGCAGTTTTGACTAAGAAAGCATGACAATAAAGTGTCTCTATTAAGTTTGGAACAGACAATGGCAGTGAGTGAGTGGCAAAGTTCTTCTTGTAGAGAATAAAGCTAAAACGAGATCTGATAATGATTTTCAAAGTAATGAGCTGGCTGGATACAAGAGAAAAGGAGAAACGGTTCCCTTTACGAGGAGGAACAAGAATGAGAAGGCTTAAACTTAACGTGACCTGCAAAAGGAGGGAAGCAAATAAAATCTTTTTCACATGGCATGGTGTTAGGATGTGGAATGCAGTGTCTGAAACTTTGGAGGAGGCAGATTTAATTGAAGCATCAGTGGATGGTCATTTGGATTAAGATAAAGTGCAAGGGGATGGAGAAAAAGCAGGAGATTGGCGCTCATTCATGGCGCTCATTTGCAGATCTGGTGTAGGCCTAACAGGGCGAATGGCTTCATTCTGTGCTGTAACACTCTTGTGATGTCCCCTATCCAGAGGCCCATGGGAAGTGGGATTAAATCCCAAAGTGGCAGTTGGTGAAATTTGTATCCAATAAAATCTAGAATTGAAAAATAATCTAGTGGTGGCCATGTAGCCCTTGTTGATTATCATAAATATCTACCTGGTTCACTAAATGGAAGGAAATTGCTTGCATTAAAAAAAAACTACAGTTGCTGGTAATCTGAAACAAAAACAGAAAAACTCAGCAGGTCCAGCTGCATCTGTGGAGGGAGAAACTGAGTTAAGATTTCAAATACAGTGCCCCTTCTTCAGAAGTCGCCTGCACTTACATGGTCTGGCTGACAAGTGATTCCAGATTCATACTGTGGTTGACTCTTAACTGTTGTCTGAAACGGCCCTTGCAAGCCACTCAGTTCATGGGCAATTAGGTCTGGATAGTAAATGTTGACCTTGTCAGTGATGCCCAATTTCAATGCAGGAAGTGAAAAAAATCAAAGGGATGACTTTTGATGAGCACCCTTCCTAGCTCAGTGAGCATTACAAATTGTAATTTCTCCTCAGGCTGAGATTGACAAGACTTGTGTTTCTGGATTAGTGGTGCTGGAAGGGCACAGCAGGTCAGGCAGCATCCAAGTAGCTTCGAAATCGACGTTTCAGGCAAAGACTTGTGTTTGCTCAGTATATATCGCAATATGAAATTAGGGCTAACAAACGGAATTCAGCTAAGATTAGATTCCCTATAGCGTGGAAACAGGCCTTCAGCCCAACAAGCCCACACCAACCCTCCAAAGAGTAACCCACTCAGACCCATTTCCCTCTGACTAATGCACCTAACACTATGGGCAATTTAGCATGGACAATTCACCAGGTCTGCACATCTTTTGGACTGTGGGATAAAACCAGAGCACCCAGAGGAAACCCACAGACACAGAAAGAACATGCAAACTCCACACAGACAGTCACCCGAGGCTGGAATTGAACCTGGGACCCTGATACTGTGAGACAGCAGTGCTAACCACTGAGCCACCATGGCGCCCCATGGTGACGGAACCAGATGGCAGAGCAGGCTAGTAGGGCTGAATGGTCTCCTGTTCATATCAATTATCTTCTCTGAAAGCAATTGACAATTTAGTGACAATGTTTTTCACTGTGGGCTCAACCCAGGAAGAACTGGAATAAATCTTCCCAAGCTTCCCTTACAAAGTAGCCTTATAACTGACCAAACCAGACAATTCTATTTGTCTGGGCTTCATTCAAACCCAAAAGTTATTGATGAAAGGGCAATGTCTATGATATTTTCCGATTCTCAAGCAGATTTCAAGTCACATCTGGTGAAATAAAAGCATCAGTTAAATTTTTTAGTATCAGAAATCTTGGCAAGACTGCATTAATTGCCCTAATAGCAATAGTTCTTACAATTTGGCAGAGATACAACAATGGCAGGGGCAGCAAGCAGTCCCTATCCTATGCCAGGCTCATTTTTAAAACAACCCCATTCATCTTATTCAGTGCCAGCTCATAAATTAACCAATTCAATGTTAAAATCAATCTCACAGCCCTGCTTTGGAAGGATTTTATTAAATTGGAGTGGGTGCAGAAAAAACCTTACAAGGATGTTGCCAGGACTGGAGGGTTTAAGTTATAAGGAGAGACTGTATAAGCTGCAACTTTTTTCCCTGGAGCATAGGAGAATGAGGGGTGACCTTACAGAGGTTTATAAAATCATGAGGGCACAGATAAGGTGAATAGCAAAAGTCCTTTCCCTAGGTAGTGGAGTTTAAAACTAGAGGGTATAATTTTAAGGTGAGAGGAGAAAGAACTATAAGGAAGTTGAGGGGCAACTTTTTCACACAGAGGGTGGTTCATATGTGGAATGAATTGTCAGAGAAATTGGTGGAAGCAGGTACGTTACAACATTTAAAAGGCATTTGGAGAGGTACAGGACTCGGAACGGTTTAGAGGGATATGGGCCAAATGCAGGCAAATGGGACTAGTTTAGATTGGGAAATCTGGTCAGCATAGACAAGTTGGAACGAAGAATCTGTTTCAGTGCTGGATGACTCTATGACTCAGTGTTGTATCATGACTATAAAATTCTACCTAAGAATAAACTACCTTTATTGCAAGTAAGTTGTTATTCATAAGAGATGAGTTTCAAATAGGCTGAGATAAGAAAAGTAAAGCAGATTCAGGGATAAGAACTTGGTAGCAGATAATCTACAAAGTTCTGAGAAAAATGGACAAAGCCCTGTTTCTGACATAAAGGTTGATAAATGTTTATTTCTGTCTCTCAGGCTCTGTTGTTACTGATTTTCTTCTCATCACATCCCTGTTTTTTGGGCATGTCCATCATCTCCTCAGCTTCCTTCCTCTGTCACATCAAATGGCTTCTTCAGAACTTACTTTGCTGACCAGGAACTCTGCTATTTTCTGCTCATCTCTGCTCAACGGGTTGCCTGGGAACATTGTGGTCCATGGAGAGCAAAGGATAGCCTCAAGTGGGACACAGTGGCAATGGGTCAACTCCTAGATGCACACCAGGCCAGGCTTCCTCTCCCTTAAAACCAGTGAAAGAGAAACCCAGGCAATGTGTAAAACAAACAGATAATGTGCCATTGCCCACTGCCAGCTCCCAGTAGACTCCTACAGTGACCTGTTTTCTTAATTTAAGTTCTTTAGACCCTCTCCTTGGATGTGACAACAGAAAGCACATATTAAAGGCTAGGATTGAGAACCTTTGGGATGTTCTTTTCAACTCTTGCTCAAGTAACTTGCAATGATGGAAGTGAAGTTTTCTTTAACATGAGTGAAGCTATTTAGGAAGAGGTGATTCCAGGTTTACAGTGATTTTAAAAGAAATTGATGCGGTTTAGTAAAGGTAAAGCCTTTCATGAGAGAGAAATGACTGTGATTCTTTAACCTGAGAATCACCACACCTCAGTCAATGGGAGAGGTTAAGAAGGACAGTCTTTCATGGTAACCCTAAACCATGCAGGAATTCAATTCAAGCTGTTGGCATCACAATGCACTACAAGCCAGCCATCCAGCCAACTGAGCTAACCGGCAACTAATCTCACTTGATAAAATGACCTGACAAATTCTCCAATTCAAAATATTTGCTTGCTTCACTTAAAGGTTATTATAACTCATCCCTCACATTCACTCAAGCTCTGCTCAGACTAGCTCCCAATTAAATGGTAATAGTTTTCTCATTTGTTCCCAGTTGGGTCGTCCAGTGAATCAACAAGCACAGATTTCTGACATTGCAGTAGCTCAGCAAAAAATATTTTGAAAGGAGATATTAACAAGAAATGAATGCGGCAGACTTTCCACACTTCAAACCTTTCCAAAAGTTGAAGTTAGCTATCTATTATTACATAAAATATTCATTAAGAAAGCAAACAGCCTGAATTTTGTTTCCATTCTTAAACACTGGAATAGACATCTACAAATTGTTTTACCACTTTCTGTTAAGAACAATTTGCCTTTCATAGCACCTGTAACATAGTAAGACATCCGAACGTGCTTCAAAAGGAGAATGTCTTTTTCAAAAAAACAGCACCATAACTGGAGATATTAGGACAGCGTTCAAGGAAATAGGATATATGACCAAAAGCCACGTCAATGAGGCAGGTTTTAAATATCACATTAGGAATTAGCTGAGTGAAATTGACCAGCAAACCAGGCTGACAAAATATTTAGTTGCCGACAAAACACATTTCACAGACCAATATTTTCATTTTTTTTTGAGCAGAATACAACCCAGTCTTAATAAAAGTCTTTCAGTTGCAGCACTGTCGTGGTGTGAGACCAATGGGCCCTCCTCCCAATTTTCTCATTACATTGTAGACTGTTCTGTGGGACATTCACAACAGCAAGCACCTTGCTGCAACATGCCAGATACTTGGCTCCTAAAGCCAATTCTATAATGAGGGTTGACGGAATGTTAGCATTTTAATTATGATGCTGTATATCCAGGGTGATTACACAAGTCACTTTAAAGATCAACGCATTATCTAAATTGCTAGCTAAATAACAGAGAGATAAACCATTAATTAAAACATATAACTGTAACAGCTTGGTCGGAATGGGCTGAGGAATCCCTCTACAACATTTCTTTTCTTACTGGAAGACAAAGCTGAACTCTTTCCCAGGAAAATCAACCAAGGAGACCACTCACACTGATGTCTGTGAAGCTTAAAGTGATGATTTCCAGTTGGCCAACACTATCAACTCTTAACATTGTCATGATGCTGAATCAAGACCATAGATTAACTACGGACATGGTGAACTTTAAATTATCACGTCTCTTTTAAAAAATGCAAAACATAAAGGCTGAGAATGTAAATTCTATGAAGTGGAGTTCAGGGACTGTGGAAGGCCTATATGGTTTATCATCAGTCTGGAATCTCACACTGAATGGGTGCCAATGAGCATCAATGAAAAGGCAATCCAAAGAGAGAAGTGTACTGCAAACTAAATTGAACTGTCCTGCTGAGTAATCGCAGACTGTGAATACTGTGGGAGAAAACAGAGCAGCCTGGGCACAAGATGAGTTTGTTCTTCCCCCTTCCAAGAATTCACAAGAAAACCAGTTTCAACCCAGGTTGAGTGGATGAATGTGTGTGTGCCGTGAGAGTCATAGCTGAGAAAACCTTTCGTTATCCCTGCACTGCTGGGTTAAAAGCCAAAAAGAAAATATAACCACACCGAAAATAAAACAAGACAAAGGCCTTGCAGTTGACCAGTAAAACAAGCACCTCAATTGTTTACCTCCCAATATCAGTGCTATTGGTATCACCCAACCTAACAGTTTTAATAATCTATTGTGTATGCTTCACAGAACTCAAAGACTGATCCATATATCCATTTTTAAAAACCAAAAGAACTGCAGATGCTGGAAATCAGAAGCAATAATAGAAATTGCTGGAAAAGATAGCTGAGCTTTTCCAGAAGTTTCTGTCTTTGTATCTTTTTTTAATATTTGTTTGGACTCAACTCTCACTGATAATCTCTAGGAACATGCTACATTCTTCTTATGTCTAATAACTAATAAAATTCCTCTTTATTTGACTCCAGACGTCCTGGTTAAATTGACTCAATTTAAGGTTTAAGTTCATTTGATCAGGGAGCGAGGGATCCGCAAGGGAAGGGAGCCTTCTTTAAATTATCCTTATTGTGACCAAGCAAGGGGGTAGGTGAATAAAGAAAGGGAGCCAGTTCATTCCCTCTCACTTTGGGATATCTCATCTGGAGTTGGAATGAATTGAGGAATCTTGCCTGGGGACTTGTCATAACAAAATGAATCCACTGCAACAGGCTAAGGAACTTTCTCCTTTGATGCTGTGCCTATGATACAAGGAACAAGTTGATTTCACAAGTTGCCATTGGTATAAGTTGGACCAAATCAGTGAAAAACTGACAGATCTCAACTTATCCTACGTTCTGAGAGTGAAGGTCAGGGAAAGAAAATAATCAACCTCTCCAACACGGGGAGGAGGGCTGACAAGCAAGGAACGAAACGGAAGTGTGGAGTTCAGAGGTCATGGCTCCTGCCCCAGCACCATTTCCCCAGAGCATCAGTAGCAATTCAAAAGTTCTTTTTATTTAGAATCATAGAGATGTTCAGCATGGAAACAGACCCTTCGGTCCAACCCATCCATGCCGACCAGATATCCCAACCCAATCTAGGCCCACCTGCCAGCACCTGGCCCATATCCCTCCAAACCTGTCCTATTCATATACCCATCCAAATACCTCTTAAATGTTGCAATTGTACCAGTCTCCACCACTTCCTCTGGCAGCTCATTCCATACACGTACCACCCTCTGTGTGAAAATGTTGCCCCTTAGGTCTCATTTATATCTTTCCCCTCTCACCCGAAACCTATGTCCTCTAGTTCTGGGCTCCCCCAACCCCAGGGAAAAGACTTTGTCTATTTACCCTATCTATGTCCCTCATAAATCTCCATAAGGTCACCCCTCAATGCCACCAACGCTCCAGGGAAAACAGCCCCAGCTTGTTCAGCCTCTCCCTATAGCTCAATGACAGTAAGTCATTCATAATCCAGAGATGGTAAATTAGACACTTGATGACATCATTTAGGTGATCTTTTGGTAATGAATTGTCGCAATGTAAGGTAGGTTTTCCATGTACTATTAATGACCCACACTACTCTGTGACAAAGCAAATATTAATGTCGGCCTCCTCTCCAACATTAATGTTGCATTTTAATGTATACTGTTGATTACATGGGATGGGATGTGACCATATTTAGCTAAAAAAGGCACTGGACGATTATAGAACTGTCTGCTGTTTTACTGAGAAGCAGCAGTTTGGACATGGTACATTTGTTACTTAGACAAACAAAAAGAAATTCATAACTCATTACGATTGAGAACATTTTACTGATCCCAAAGCCATTCTGTAAGCTCGATGAGTCGAGGCAGCGCACTTCCATGTCCCAGATACCTTGCAGTTTTTCATGGTGGTTTTTGGTAGCAACAGTCTTTGTTCTTCCCTTGGACTGATATCGGGAAACTCCTAGCCTTCACCCAAGAAGACGGCTGCTTGTCCCCCTGAGTCCTTGTAACCATCTCTCCCCACCTATCTTTGTAGATAGCCCTTATTTTGGCCATCTCTGTTGTGTCAATCACCTGTTGCAACTCTCCTGGCCAATGCCAACAGGCAGCTGCTCACCATGCCGGATTGTCCGGTGTCACGTTTCCCACCCTCATATAAAGGTTAGTTTTCATTCCTTACAAGAACAAGAAATTTTTGTGTTTCAAAACACTGCATTAATAATAGGGTAGTCTGGTGCCTGATAAATCTTTGATGTGAGTCACATCCTCAGTTACCATTATATTCTTCCCTCTATATTCAGAAACCAGAGATCTTTTTATATTTGGATAAGGCTAGTTACAGATGAAACACTCATGCAATGTTGAAAATACTCAAACATGAGAACACTGAAAGAATTTCAATTTTAAAGTGGATCCCAATTTCCAATAACACCGAATATATTTGACATGCATCGATCTTATATCTGTGCTCAAGATTCTTGCCCAAATCAAAATTCTATTCTGGAAACTTTTAGAAATTCTGTCAAATGAAGAAAAGACTATAGTGGAATTACTTCTTTTCAACTCATTAAGAATATACTCTTAGAACTGAAGGGATAGAGCATGTGTTCAAAGGCAAATTTGTCTGGTCCATCTGCTGTTTCACTGGTTTTCACAAAACTCCCTTGAGCTTTTCATTCAACTCAACTGACAATCAGACATCAAATCATGCCAAAATTCAATAGAGAAACAAACCACACGTTGGAATCTGAACTTATTCATATTAATCCAATGTGTCCTGAGCTGGAATCTTTTCCAAATGTCACTGATTCTCTCGTCGTGGTGTTGGTCCGATGCACCTAGCTTTTTCTCACTTGGATTTATAAACCTGCATGTCAGCAGTATTGTGTTTCTGATCAAGCCCTGTGAGAGTCCAAATACTGAAATATCCTGGATCCTGTGTGAGTGTATGCACTGGTAGGCAAACCTGGTCTCATTCTTTCTGTCCATGCATAGCAAGATATGTCTGCATCATGTAACATGAGGTGTTGCAACTCTCTAAGCCATTTAATAAAATCTTCACAAATAAATCTTATAATGAACTCAGCAGAAACTAAACAAGTGAGGTTAGTATATGGAACTGGCTGTCACAGGGAGTTTTTGAGATGAATAACACAGGAGTCCTTAAGGGAAAGATGGACAACCACATGAAGGAGAACAGAATAGAGGCTATACGTGAACAACATGGGAGAAATCTTTTATACAGCATTAACTGTGACAAAGCCCAACAGAGCTGAATGGCCATTTGTATGTAATTCAATAAGACTCAGAATTTCTTCATATTTGGTGATGGAGAGAAAAGGAAATATCTCCATTCCCTGCAGACAGTAAGATTGAGGAATTGGAATATAATGCATCCAGCAATCCCTGCCAAAAAGGACAAAGTAACGAAGTTTCATTCAACTCTGGGCTGGATTTTACTACCAGACTTCACTATTTTGAGGTTAAGTGTATTAATCCTAATTTTGATGCGGTGCAAATTTATATAAATTCACATTCCTAAGTATCAGCACTTTTTCCCTTGTAAAATTTTGATTCTACATTTCTGAGCCAAGAAAATAAATGAGCATGATTGTGGAACTTGTACCAGGGAAAAAAAAACATGCACCATGGATTGGAGACAACCAGGAGGACCATTCTACAGAGAGTCTGGAATAAATTTATATGGATTGAGTGACAAGCTAAAACCTGTAATAAGTATATCAGAATTTTGCTTTGACAAAGACCAATGGGTTGGAATCAAAACTAGAAACTTTTTACTAACACCAGGGTTAATTTTGGAGATTAATTCCACATCTGAGGCTTGACAGAAAGATAATACTGGGTACAGTGATCTCTCAAGCATTCCTGGTGATCAGAGGATTCTGGGTAATCCAAGATGGAGGAAGAAAAAATTAGTAGCTGCAAGAGCTGCTACTTTTTTGAGGTATTTTCAGTGTTAGAGTTATTTCCTAGATTTCTGTTTTATATGCTGTTGCATTGTATAGAATTTTGGAAAAAGAAGAGATCAAAACAACATCACTTTAAAAAAGGAGGAAGACAGACAAAGCAGTGACCATGTGAGAAGTGAAACAAACGGAGAAATAAACTTGCGCTGTTGTCTGACCCAGCAGTGAACAATGTGTAAAAGGCATTTGGATGGGTATATGAAAAGGAAGGGTTCAGAGAGATATTATCCAAATGCTGGCAAATGGAACCGAGATTAATTTAGGATATCTGGTTGGCAAGTATAAGTTGGACGAAGGGTCTGTTTCCATGCTGTTCAGCTCTATATCTCTATGACGCTATCTGAAACAAGCATCAAGACCCTTACATATGTAAATTCAGAATTCAATACCTCTTTGGCTCACTGCCAATATCTAATGTCACAGGAGTGCTCAAAGTAATCTGCCGTACATATGCCTGCAGTGTTCCTCAGCCTACTGACCACCACTATTCCATCCTTCACATTTCTCACTATTCTGTCCTTCAGCTGGAGAGTCAAGAGACAAGCAATTCATTTACTTTAATGCATAAACTAGTTATGGAGGTGTATCCAGGGCCCCCGGCTTTCCCAGCTAACAGCAAAGAGATTCAAGACCCACTCTTAGGCCAGTCTCAGGCCTCTTGGCTCAGGAATCAATTGCAGTTGCCTTGGCCCCATTCCTTCCTTCATTCCCCAAAACACGTACATCTTATAATGCTTCTGTAAATGAACAGAAATGAGCAATGTATTTTAAAAAGAGACATGAAGGGAATATTATTTACTAAACAAGCAGGAGGATGTACTGTGATGAGGTCATAAAGAATCTGCGAGGGGATCTACATAGGTTGAGTGAGTGGGCAAAACTGTGGCAGATGGAGTTTAATGTAAAAGTGTGAGGTAGGAATAGTCAAATGGCAAGTTATTATTAAAATAGAGAGAGACTTCAAAAAAAAAGTTCAACAAAGCGGGATCTGTGTGTTTTTGTGCAAGAAACACAAAGGTTAGCATTCAGTAATTAATAAGCCAAATAGAAACTTGATTTATGGGACCTCTGGGATTGGAGTTACAACACAGCAAAGTCATTATGACTGCACAAGGTGTTCGTGAGGCTGCACCTAGAGTGATGTGTATGGTTTTGGTGCCTGCATTTATGCTGGCATTGGCGATGATTCAAAACAGATTCAAAAGCTGATTCATCCCAGGAATCAGCTTATCAAGTTGAGTTATCAAGAATGGCTAAACTACTTACGTCATTAATCATTGCTTAGAAGATTAGGGGGTAATCTTATGAAACATACAAGATTCTGAGAAGGGTTGACAAGGTAGATGTTGAGAAGATGTTTCAACTAATTGGAGATTCTTGAATGAGAGGACCTAGTTAAAAAAATAAATGGACACTCATTTAAAATCAGGATATGAAGAAATTTCTTCTCCCATGAGGGAGTGAATGTCTAAAATTCTCTGGCTCAGGGAGTTGTGGAGGCTAGGTCACTTAAAGTATTTAAAGAGGAGGCAAATAGGTTTTTGAAATTTTGAGGAGTTGAGGGCAATGAGGAACTGGTATGAAAAAGGAATTGAGGCCTACAGCAGATTAGGCATGGCTTTTTGAATAGTGGGGTAGATAACCTACTCCTGCTCCTACCTCTTATGCTCTTTGGAAGAAAGGTAGGAGTGGCCTGGTTGGGAAATGCACAGTACAGTGATGCATAATGCACAGGAGAAGGTGGCACCTTATCTAAGTGCTATTTCCAAAGACACAGCACACGCCTGAAACTAAGCTTGTAGTTCAGGCACCTCACCTGGGAAGCACAAAGTTACACTTATATAATCCTTTCACAACCTCAGGAGTTCCAGAACTGCTTTATAGTTAATAAAGGACATTTGAGGATGAGTAATTGTAGCAATGTAAGAAACACAGGTTGAGGTCTAACTAACAGTGAGCAAGTTTCAAAAATAATTCAGACAATCAAGTATTTTGAGATGCACAAAGAATAAAAGAACACATTATCTTTTTCACATTATCATTAAATCAAGACTGTTCAACACTGCTTGATACAAAATGCCTTCAAAAAAATATGTGAAGCATAAAATGTTTCCACACTTTTAGAATAACATATTGCTTTCTGAATGCTTGCGCATGCATGGCTGTTCTATAACAGACTATTTCTCACAATTTTATCCTGAGAGAAATTCAGCCAAAAAGTTTTCCAGAGTTGAGGTGTACAATGTGAATGCCTCAATGGAATGATTTACTGCATGTGCTCATGACACCTGCAGGTCTGCTTGTTCACATCATCGCTGGGTCAAAATCTTCACTAATGATATTATGGGCGCATTTACAATGCATCAACCTGAGTGGTTCTAGAAGTAGTTCATACCATCTTCTCAAGCACAATTAAGAATGGGTAATAAATGTTTGCCTTGTCAATGATACCCACTTCCTGTAAATGAGTAGAAGGTCATGAGATCAGATGTGATAACGTTCGATGATGTTTGGTACCACTCACGATTCCTCAGATACTGAAGCAGTCCATCTCTATGTGCAGCATGACCTAGATTTCATCCAGCCTCAAAATAAAAAGTGGGAAGTAACATTTACATCATGTAATTACCATCCCCAACAAGAGGTTCAAACCATTGGCCTGTGACATTCAGTGGCATTACCATTGCCAAATCACCTATTAGCAACATCTTGGGGGTCATGATTGACAAAAGACTAAACTGGACCAGCGACATAAATACTGTGGATATAAAAGCAGGTCAAAGCCTGAAATTCAGTGATAAATTCCGCACTTTTTAATCTTCAAAGCCTACCTATCATGCAAGGCAGAAATCAGGAATGTGATGGAATATTCTCCACTTGCCTGAGTGACTTTCTTAGCAACATCACAATTATTGTCAAGTCTTAATAGAACATTTCCATTCATGATCTCTTTTTGAAAGCGAAGGAAAAGTCAAAGCTACAATCAATGTAACTAAGAAAGCATGGTTACAAAGGCACATGTAGTTCTTCGATAAAGCGTTGGTTGCATTCTTGAGCAAATCTACATTGTAGAAAAATTGTGCTTTAGAAACAGCACCTAAAGTGTTGGCGATGTAATCGCATAGCAACCAACACATGTTTAAAAAGTTTGTGCTTTAGAAACAATGTCCCCAATTCATCAAACATGTTACAGTGAATCGCATTGATGAAATGTGTGTTATAGCAGAACGTTATTATAAATGCTCTTCAGATGAAGCATCATCACCGACCTAAAACATTAACTCTTTCTCTCCACAGATGCTGCATGAACCCAAGTATTCACACCATTTTTGTTTTAGTTTAAGAAAGCATGGGGAGTTTGAAGATTTGACTAACTCTCAGAATGTACCTTGATTGGTTGTTTAAACTGGTAAAAACAATACTGCATAATATTCCAGCCCAAGCTTGAAGAAATTCATTGCGTCTAAGGGACACATTGAATAAGGGACTCGCTCTAAGTGAGCAGAAGTGAACAGCCAGTAGCACCGACACTGATACATAAGCAAGCAAGAGTTAAAGCAATGAACTGCTTATCGCCCATCATGCATCCAGCACTACTGGGATGGAAAGTTTTGCTTGCGATTTTCAAAGGACTGTTTGGCCCGACCCCCAATGAAAGAATGTGCAGGCAAATAACAGAGCACCACAGGATATGGAGCTGACGAAAAGCATTCAAAATGGTTGAGACTATCTCTCAGAAGCAGAATAGGAGAAAAGGGTGAGATTATTTTTGGAAACAGTAGGTGGTCCTGTCAAATCCCTCGAGACATTTCTGAGAAACGTGATAAGGCATTTCTTTTCTGTACATCAAAGAATGCCAAGTTATACCCATTTTACAGAGCTATCGTCAACTGCCTAATCCACCCATAATGCAACAAGTGGTCACAGTGACAGCTGGGAAGATTGTAAAGCAAGTAAACAGCTCTCAAAGTAGCTTCTTATATGTCATTTAAGAGAACAGCTTAAACCAGGCAGACAAAAGCTCAACAGTTCTTGTGAGATATTCTGCTAAATAACGAGGGGGACATTTTCGCATTCTTTACAAACATTTACACACTTCCCATCAATTTCAAGAAATCAATCAGAATTCCAACAGCTTAAGGGAAGAAAACACTGAAAACAATATCTCATGACATCAGCAAAACAAAATACTAAAATCACTGAAAAGAAAATAAATAGATAGGATTTGAAAGAGCCAGTGGTAAAAATCATTTTTGAATTCAGGTACCATGATTTAATCAGGTCACAAAGTCCCTTGTAATTGCCTTTCCATGACTACATGATTCAGCTGTTCAGGAGAATTTATAAAAAGAACATGACCATAAATCTCTTTAAGGGATGCTTCAAACTCTGTATAAAGATTTAGTATGGTGATAGTTTTTTTTTACTCACACTATTGTTTCAGAAATCCTCAATTGTTTGCAAGCCTGTTCCTACAATGTACAGTCGAATGTGTGCGTATATATCAGGGACCAAATATTGGGTGGAATGCCTCAGCATCTTTTCTTTTTACAAGTTGGAAGCAGGCCCTTCAGCCCAACAAGTCCACACCAACCCTCCAAAGACTATCCCCATCTAAACCTATTTCCCTATCCTATTACACTACACTTACCCCTGATTAATGCACCTAACCTACCCTTCCCTGAACACTATGGGCACTTTAGCATGGCCTATTCACCTAACCTGCACATCTTTGGACTACGGGAGGAAAACCACGCAGACACAGGGAGAAATTGCAGACTCCACATAGACAGTTGCCTGAGGCTGGAATTGAACCCAGGTCCCCGGTGCTGGGACGCAGCAGTGCTAACCACTGAGCCACCGTGCCATCTGCTCGGTATTAATTTTCCCTTGCAACATTTATTTTTTACTGTTTAACTGGCCCAAGAAATTAAAATTTAGAATTACCACAAGTGCTGAGCTCTATTCACTTTAATACCAACACTCTTTTGATAGTTTTCTGCTGAAGCACAGACATCTTTGTGAACACTCCCTTTATAGCTACAGCAAGTAGATTGTCCTCCAGAGAATTGCAACAACATTAGGATACCATGTCCACGCTACATTATATGGTTTAAAAAAGTTCCAGTTTGTTAAGCTTCTGCAGAGGAACATGTGTTAATGGTCAATTGCACTGAACTGCAATCTGCCACTGATGGTCAGCTCTATCAACATAGGTTAGTGTTAGGGTTAGGGTTAAGGTCTCAGGCTAAATCCTTGTACCTCGCAATTTGATTGCATCCAAACATTTAGAAGAATGAGAGGAGATCTAATTGAGCTTTACAAGATGTCAAGGGGTTTGACCAAGTATATAGAGAAAGGATGCTCCCTTATGTTGGGCAATCTAGAATAAGAAGTCATATTTTCAGGAAGACAGTAACAGATTTAGAACAGAGATAAGGAGAAATTACTTCACTCAAAGGGTTGTGTATCTGTGGATGGATACAATGGATGCTGGGATACTGAGTAAAGCTAAGAAGGAGATGGACAGATGTTTAATTAGTCAAGGGTTGAAGGGTTATGGAGAGTGGTCAGGAAGGTAGGGCAGAGGATGAGACGAGATTAGCCATGATCATATCAAATGGCAGAGCAGGCTCGAGGGCCTGAATTGCTTCCTCCTGCTCAGAATTCTTCTGTTCTTAAAAGGAAACTGTACTGAAGTAAACCCCTGATTCAGCTCATTATAATAAGTCTGGTGTCCACCAAGTCTGACACACAATGCCCTGCATACTTATTTGGGGTGATAAGAATTCAGGCTTCACTGACATGAATGGTCCTTTCAATTGCCTGAAATTGATAACCAATCATTTATTTGAGTGGAGTAGAACAATTCTGGCTGAATGAAAACCATCCAAAATAAAGGTTGGGGACTAATGAAGCAGTCACTGGGGCTATTCAATGTCTCGAATGCTATAACTCATATAGTGAGGAAATATGAAATTTCTTAGAAATAACAACACGACGAGAGGAGCTTTAGAACATAAGGAGCAATGATGGACTGTTCAGCTTTGAGCCTGCCCTGCCATTCAAACAAACATGGCCGATCTGACTGTGGCCTTAACTTAGTTTTCCTAACTGTTCCCAATAAACCTTGATTCCATGACCCAAACTCCACTCATGCTCCCAAGGGAAGAGAATTCCTGAGTCTAACAACTGTCTGATAGAAACAAGAAACCTTCCTCACCTTAATTAAATAAGAGAGCCTTTTGTTTTGAACAAGTTTCCTCTGATTCTAAACATCTCCAAAAGGGGAAGCATCCTCCCAAAGTCCGACTTGTCAAGAGCCCTCAGGATCATATTGCTTCAGGAAGTATGATGAAGACAAGAAGATCAAACCAAAAAATCCTGAACATACAAGATAAAAATGCAGAGAACAGCGAAATGCACTCTTGAGAAGATGCCATCACCAAGTGGCGAATAAAACCTTAAAAGAAACGATGTCCTTCAGGTTAACTGAATTCCTTCAGGCCACAAAGGTGGTCAATGTTGGTAATCTCGCAAATGAAGGGAAATACACAGTGAATAGCTTTAGTTATAATGTACTCTTTTAATCAAATTTAAGACTAAAGCGCTTTTCTCAATTTTTAAAATTTGTTCTTACAAAATGAGCATCACTGTCCATCTGCAATTACCTTTGAGAAAGCAATCATCTATTTGGAGTAGGTACATCCATTGTGCTCATTGCTGTAGCTGTTCACGACAACTGATTGGTCAGCTGGGCCATTTCAGGGGGCAAGAGAAAGTGAGGACTGCAGATGCTGGATATCAGAGTCGTAAAGTGTGGCGCTGGAAGAGCACAGCAAGTCAGGCAGCATCCAACAAGCAGGAGAATCGATGGTTTCGGGCATAAGGTCTCCAACAGGGGAGAGTTAATTGTCAACTAGCCTGCTGTGGAACTGAAGCTATATGGAGGCCACACTGCATTACAATGGCAGGTTTCCTTCCCTGATAAGATATTGTTATGACAATCTGTAACTTCATTATAATCAATGAGGCTAGCATTTTATTCCAGAGTTATTAATTCAATAACTGAACTGAATTCATCGAGCAGGGCAAGTGAACTCATGTTTTTAGGTTCAGGACTTTAGTCACCTGACTTTTATGCAGCCATCCACACACAGAGGAAAGAACGATGACTGAGTTATTAGCTAGTTGCACAAACCGAGTTCCAAGATAGAATAAGGAGTAACTACTGAACAAGTGCCAGCTGGAATCAGCTGCTGGTGTTTCTAAATTAGGGTGGGCTTGGTGAAATGCTTTTTTCTAGTTTTTATGAATGGCTGAGCAAACTCAAAGCTTGATGCAACCATAGAAACAATGCTACAACAAGGAAACATCAAACACAACTGGTCTGTACCAGTGTTCCTTATTTCATATGACCTTTCTACCATTTTCCTTCATCTATCCTTGATCCTGGTAGATCTTTTAGAGTCATCGAGTCATAATTTTATTTGCTTTCACACACTTTGTCCAGTTCCACTTAGGGCATCCGTTCTGTTCACCTCAAATACCCTGCATGGTCATCAGTTCTATGTTCTAACTCTAACAAAAGCAAAAGACTGCAGCTGCTGAATACCTTAAATAAAATCAGAAACTCAGCACATCTGGTAGTATCTGTGGAGAGAGAAACAGAGTTAACATTCTGAATTTGATATGACTCTTCTTCAGAACTGAGGTACTCTCTGTTTTGATTACTATGTTCTAAGTCTCCTTGGATAAAACAAAAAGTTCCCGATGATATTTTGTTAGAAGTGTACTATCGATCAATACATCCTAAGCTAAAACTAAAATTCACATTATCAGAGATGATAAAAAATATTCATGTAGCCCGTGAGATCCAAGGATGCAAACTGAATAACTCATCCAAGGATAATTGGCACCTTTGAAAGCAGCCAAATTGTTATTTATTGATAAGGTGTATTACAGATGAAGAGAGAATATTAATATCACTGCCTATTTATTTAAGGAAGGAACTTGCTTTTCCTTAAATTTAAAGATCAACACCGATAGTGTTGTCAGTAATTGTTGGGAGAAGATACACCAGTGAAATTTCCAAGAAGACAAGACTTGAAGAACTGAATGGCATGAATTCACATAAGCTTCAGGCCCGATTTCACGACTGAGGTAGGCAGCTCAAGTCATGAAGGTACCTGATGCAGCTGACCTGCGTTTTGCTCCAGGGAGCGAGGTATTGGATGGAGTCAGGCCCGCTGATTGAGGTGTGGGCCTATCCTATGTGGTCACAAGTGTGGGTGACTGCCTAGGCAGGCTGATGAAAAGACAGTGAGACATTATCAAAAGAAGACTACGGGAAACAAAAACCTGCTGTAACGCACTAAAGATGCCAGACAAACAAAGTCAACAATTTATTTCACTTGTCAAAAGAGATTCTCTGCTGCATTAATGCTATGATTTGTCTGAGCTCTTGGCCACACATGTATAATGAGGATAGGTGGAAACCCAGTGAATGGCTCAATGCTAATTTGAACTTAAAGATGTGTAGTAATTGAACCCGCTGTTATTAATACCTAAATGGTCTGTCTGATTGACACTTTCAATGAATTTTAGGAACAGCAGCTTTTTCTGCATTCAAAAATTTCTAAATGGCTGTCTTCCTTCTCAGCTGTTGCATACTTGTCATTGTTTGGATATGGTGCATTATTTGTGTACATAGTGCATATTGGATCAGTGGGCAGGGAAAGGGCACAAGTTGGTATTGAGTTGTCATGGAGAGCTGGAGGGACTATTCGGAGTGTCTGGAGGAAAGAGTTAGCACGGAAAGTATAAGGAGTGATCGGATGTGACGAGGGAGCATAGGTAAGTCCCTTTGAATTGACTTACGTTTGAAAATGTTCTCTCGTCCACGCTACAGTTCATGATTCCTCTGCACATTGTGAACCAGGAGTCTTCAAGAAGCTGATCCATGGAAATAGCTGGGAAGCTGGGGTGGGAGACATCTATCCCTGTAAGAAAGCCAGGCAGGTTGGCGATGCAGGATGTAGACCCATACTGCACAACCACAAAAGCAAAAGGCTGGGAATTGATACAGGCATTTCATGATTCAGGTCTCGTTACATTTTTAAAAGGATCTGGCATTGTCCCAACTATGTAAAAGGTTGGTCCTTAGTGCTCCTTTTGAATGAGTTAATGTCACCATTTTGTTTATTCCCAGTTCAGAGGAAGGACTTATTGATCACTAGAATAAACAACTGGTTGGATCTTTGGTTCCTCAGCTGCTCGTAACAGTGAAAGTAGTTAAACAAACACTGGTGCAGACCATCAAGTTCCTGAACATTAAATACAAGCAGTGGAGGGCTCTTGTGGTGCATTCGTAGTGTCCCTATATTTGCGCCAGGAGGCCTGGGTTTAAGTCCCACCTGCTCCAGGGGTGTGTAATAACATCACTGAATGGGTTGATTGAAAATACTTTAAACACAGTCAGAACAGATCTGTATTGGTGAATTCCATGCAGCACAGTGTCTGGCTCCTTGGGTTGTGACGGTCATAATATTCAAAGACTGAAACATTACAGGGGTAGCTCCGCTGCACAAGGCAGCACCAGGGATGATCACATTTCATCACTTGCTGCAGCAATGCTGACCACTTCATTGTATTGATCGAATACTGGTTCTGACACCACAGCACTGACAGAATCCGATATCTCTATCCGTGCTCCATTGGATGGTTAGCAGAGCAGTGGTAGAATCTCTGGCTGTGACTGCATCCTGACTGAATACATATTGGCAGATCAACAAGGCAGAGAGTGGATTTTGTGTGGAAGAACCATGAACTGTCTGTCATGCACACTGTTTATGCCAGAAGACTGTATTCCTGTGAAATGCTTTATCAGCTGAGTGCCTTATGACTGATGATTATCTGGAAGAAATACAAGTCTTCAGTGTTGCGACATGGTAATGATAACCACTGTCCTATCCCTTAAAGTAACATGGGCACATATATAAAATAGGAGCAGGAATAGACTGTTTGGCTCTTTGAGTCTGCTCCGCCATTCAATATGGTCATGGCTGATAATTCAACTCATTATCTTCGTCTGTCTTTCTCCACAAAGTCTTAGATCCCTTGAGCCCTGAGAACTATATCGATCTCTTTCTTGAAAATATTCAATGATTTTGTCTATTCGCTTTTTGTGACATAGAATTCCACAGGCTCACCACTCTCTGGAAGAAGAATTTCTCCTCATTTCATTCCTAAATGGCCTAACCCCATATCTTTTGACTGAGATCCCTGAGTCTGGAGTCAGGGGTCAGCTTTCATCTGTTTTCCTGTCTAGCGTGTAAGAATTTTATAGTTTTCTCTGAGATCCCTCGACCTCATTCTTCTAAACTCCAGTTGAGTTTAGTCCGAACTAATCATGTCATAGGAACTCTGTCATCCCAAGAACCAATCTGGTAAATCCGTGCTGCATTCCCTGCATAGCATGAACATCCTTCCTCAGATAAGGAGACCAAAACTGTACACAGTACTGCAGGTGTGGTCTCCAGGCTCTGTACAGTTACAATAAGACATCCCTGCTCCTGTACTTGAGTCCTCTAGTTACATATCATTTGTCTTCATCACTGCCTGCTGCACCTGCATGCTTACTTTCAGCGACTGGTGTACAATGACACCCAGGTCTCATTGCGCCTCCCCCTAGTATCAAGTATGAAGACACTCACATGCTGCGTTTTTAATCTGTTTACAATGTATGTGCAATGGATTTGATGCAGGACGTACCTTAAAAACAATCCTCAAAAGCATGATGTCAAGGCTTAGGATGTCACTATCAGAGGATTTTCCACAGCTAAAAAGAATTTACTTGCATTTGATTTCAACTTAATTACATCCAAGGATTTAATGACTTGCACATAAACTTCATTTTAAAACTCTTCATCATCGACATCACATTCTAAGTTCTCATGCATAAATTTCATGCCTTTAGGATTCAAAAGGGACCACGTGCCACCTGTGAAATATGGCCTGCCTGCTTGCGTACAAATTAGAACAGAATCAAAACAATTCGACAGAAACCATCAGCTGATGGAAACCAACAGCCACAAGGGATAAAGATTGAATACAATAAGGAGCTAAGAAAAGAAAGTGGACACGGTTCACATCGGCTGATGGTTTAGAAATGGAGCAGCTATATGTGACACTGTGGACTACCTAGTGGTAACTGCAATCACAAGTCTCAAATGATTGTGTGGTCAGTTAAATTGTGTAAAAGTAAGACTTTAACATTTGGTATGACTCCAGACATATTAGGGATCAATTCACAGCGCGTTATCCCTTTTGGTTGCATCGCATTTGTGGGTCTTCCTCACAAGTTGCAAATGTAACATTTTGCCACAGAAAAATCCAAGGAAGGGTAATAATCCCGCACATTTCACATACTAAAGCCCTTGAGATTCAATTTGAATGCAGTCTCGTCTTAAAACAGCAGCAACGCCCTCACAACAGAACTGTCCATTATCTTTGGCTTTGTAGTTATCTCCACTTTGACAGGGGCTTATCACAAAGTGGATTGAAATGATAGGAGCTTAACTTTCAGAATGAGAAGATGCCCACGGTACCCTGATTGTAAGTTACACTAGAAAGCAGTCCCATGGGTGATCCCAAAATAATCTCGGCAGCTGCTGCAAGACAATCCGATCTTCTGCAATCATTGGGAGTGTGGCCTAGCACACTGCAACACAACTGGCGGCTGCTCAAAAGTCAAAATCGAGTGGCCATTCTGTTACACACAAAGCCACCAACTATTAGCATCATGAAGAACACTGAATAAATGCTCGTCATTCTTTCTGTTCTGTGACACTATCAGAGGTGCCAACGTTTGGATGAGGCCCTGTCTGCTCCTCACACAGAGACATAAAAAACCCTCTAGCACTCTTTGGAAGAAGAGAACAGGAGCTTTCCCTAGTGCCCTCGCCAATTATATCCCTCAAATAATGTCACTGAAACAGATTAGTTGGTCATTAGATTAGATTACCTGCAGTGTAGAAATAGGGCCTTCGGCCCAACCAGTCCACACCGACCCTCCGAAGAGTAACCCACCTTGACCCATTTCCCTCTGACTAATGCATCTAATACTATGGTCAATTTAGTATGGCCAAATCACCTGACCTGCACATAAGACCATAAGACCATAAGACATAGGAGTGGAAGTAAGGCCATTCGGCCCATCGAGTCCAGTCCGCCATTCAATCGTGGCTGATGGGCATTTCAACTCCACTTACCCGCATTCTCCCCGTAGCCCTTAATTCCTCGGGACAACAAGAATCTATCAATCTCTGCCTTGAAGACATTTAGCGTCCCGGCCTCCACTGCACTCTGCAGCAATGAATTCCACAGGCTGAAGAAATGTCTCCGCATTTCTGTTCTGAATTTACCCCCTCTAATTCTAAGGCTGTGTCCACGGGTCCTAGTCTCCTCACCTAACGGAAACAATTTCCTAGCGTCTACCCTTTCCAAGCCATGCAATATCTTGTACGTCTCTATTAAGTCTCCCCTTAACCTTCTAAACTCCAATGAATACAATCCCAGGATCCTCAGCCGTTCCTCATATGTTAGACCTACCATTCCAGGGATCATCCATGTGAATCTCCGCTGGACACGTTCCAGTGCCAGTATGTCCTTCCTGAGGTGTGGGGACCAAAACTGAACACAGTACTCCAAATGGGGCCTAACCAGAGCTTTATAAGGTTTCAGTAGCACAACGGTGCTTTCATATTCCAACCCTCTTGAGATAAGTGACAACATTGCATTCGCTTTCTTAATCGTGGACTCAACCTGCATGTTGACCTTTACAGAATCCTCGACGAGCACTCCCAGATCCCTTTGAACTTTGGCTTTACGAATTTTCTCACCGTTTAGAAAGTAGTCTGTCCTTTTATTCTTTTTGCCAAAGTGCAAGACCTCACATGTGTTCACGTTGAATTCCATCAGCCATTTCCTGGACCACTCTCCGAAACTGTCTAGATCCTTCTGCAGCCTCCCCACTTTCTCAGTACTACCTGCCTGTCCACCTAACTTCATATCATCAGCAAACTTCGCTAGAATGCCCCCAGTCCCTTCATCCAGATCACTAATATACAAAGCGAACGGCTGTGGCTCCAACACTGAACCCTGCGGGACACCGCTCGTTACCGGCTGCCATTCTGAAAAAGAAACTTTTATCCCAACTCTCTGCCTTCTGTCAGACAGCCAATCCTCAATCCATCTCAGTAGCTCACCTTGAACACCATGGGCCCTCACCTTGCTCAGCAGCCTCCCGTGTGGCACCTTATCAAAGGCCTTTTGGAAGTCTAGATAGACCACATCCACTGGGTTTCCCTGGTCTAACCTACTTGTCACCTCTTCAAAGAATACCAACAGGTTTGTCAGGCATGACCTCCCCTTACTAAATCCATGTTGACTTGTTCTAATCAGACTCTGCTCTTCTAAGAATTTAGAAACCTCATCCTTAATGATCGATTCTAGAATTTTACCAACAACCGAGGTTAGGCTAATTGGCCTATAATTTTCCATCTTTTGTCTTGATCTTTCTTGAACAATGGGGTTACAACAGCGATCTTCCAATCATCCGGGACTTTCTCTGACTCCAGTGACTCTTGAAAGATCTCAACCAATGCCTCTGCTATTTCCTCAGCCACCTCTCTCAGAACTCTAGGATATATCCCATCGGGGCCAGGAGATTTATCAATTTTAAGACTTTTTAGCTTTTCTAGCACTATCTCTTTTGTAATGGCAACCATACTCAACTCAGCCCCCTGACTCCCTTTAATTGTTGGGACATCTTTGGACTGTGGGAGGAAACCAGAGCACCCAGAGGAAACCCACACAGACATGGAGAAAATGTGCAAACTCCACACAGACAGTCACTCGAGGCTGGAGTCGAACCTGGGACCCTGGTGATGTGAGGCAGCAGTGCTAACCATTGAGCCACCATGCCGCCCTTAATATTACCACATTACTATTTGTAGGAGCTTGCTGCGGACAAATTTGTGGCTGCATTTCCAACATTACATTGAAGAAATATGGCACTGGCAGAACAAGAGAGCATTAGGTTACTTACAGGCACAAAAGGTGTTGTATAATTGTAACACGGGGCAGCTTTGCCCCAACCACTGCAGAATCAGCATAAATTAAGAATTAAAGATGGACCTACCCTTGCTGGTTCAGCTGTGATCCACACTGGATCCCATATGTACCAAGGTAGTGAAGGCCATTCCTAAATTTGAAAGAGTTACATACTCAGTTATAATAAAAGTTGTACAACGCAAGGGAACTACAGAGTGACCAGCACTTTGCTGTCTAATTAATACCGCAGAGATCCTGGCTGTTACTTCCAACAATGAGGGTAAAGTTCATTGGCACTCAACCAGCCAGATGTCAGATAATTTCTGCCTGTTAACAAATCACTCTTTCCTGTCTGGATTCTGATTGTAGATACACTCAATAGCAAAAAGCAAAGTGATAAGATTCTCTCTCAAAGTGCATTCCAGTGGCAGGAACACTGGCAACCCTCACATCTCCGATGCTGTACATCTTAATCGAACAGGAGAGACGTCAGCTGAATGTGCTGCTCTGTGACTCCTGTTTACGTGCAGCCCATAAAGTGCTGCAGAATTAGCTTTTTTTTAATTATCCACGGTGAATGAACTAGATAGTAATTAAGTGGAATTGCAGGCTGAGATTTTCAAGAATGGGTTATTTTGGGAAGTGCTTTACAAATGAATAAAGAAAATTATGGGATGGTACAGCTTTAGTGAGCCATCAATTTTGTTGTTCATGTCACAGCTGTAACAGACTAAGTTCATGTAAATAGTTGCTGTGCAATGTGAAATTTGATAAATTTAATCCAGTTTTAAAACTGCAATGCATTGTGAATTTGTTCTTGCAGTTTTAAACTACAGAATTATGTTTCTGTGTTTGTCGCACTAAAAATCAAACTGTATGTGATCTGCTTCTGAGATTTATTTCCAATCCAAGACAAAGTCTCTTACATGTACAGAACACCTATTAAAGGTGTCTGCACTGAATCCAGTTATATAATTTTTGTTTTCCCCAAATTAAGAAGCAGGACTGTAAATTTATTTCCAAAATAATAGTTGTCTCTTATTTTCCTGTAAAATTCTACAATAAGTGTATTTACGCAGCATCAGTAATCTCACGCATTTCACAGAAGCATAATCAAACACAATTTGACAATGAGCCACTGAAAATAGGGCATTAGAAAGGGCTGTGGTGTTTTATAATCCAGCTCCTTTTCGGGACAATTCAAGATCAGGAGTTACACCTCAGATGATGGCGAACTAACAATGTGACATTGGCTGTCTTAATTTCTCTGCTCCACTCACCCACTGTCTCCCTCTGATCATGCTGCATTCTGCTCACACACATCGCATTCTGACTTTGTTATCAAACCTGCTGATAAACGTGGTGCTGCTGTCATCTGGCATAGCAACTTCTACCTTTGCAGAGGCTGAGTGCCGAATCTCACACATTTCCTCCTCTAACTCCCCTGGGCCTCTGGCCCACAACTGAACATCAAACTGCCGCTTTCAGGCTATCACTGACCACATCTCCTCCACATTGCTTCGTGCCTTACAGTCCACCAAATCCTCAAGGATCTCCTTCCCAAAATCCACAAAGAGGACTGGCAGAGCTGTCAATTCAATCTGCTCCTGCCCCAATGGACTTATTTCCTCCTGTCTTGATCCTATTTTCTCTCCCCTTGTTCAGTGTCTTCCCACACATATTCACGATTCTCCTGACACTTTACGGCAGCTCCACAATTTCCAGTTTTCTAGCCTGAGCCACCTTCTCCTCACCTTGGATGTGCAATTCCTCTCCATGCCCATCCCCTATCAGGATTCTCTGGAGGCTCTCTTTTTCTTCTGTAAAAGAAAGCATTGAGAGCAGCAAATACAGTAGAGTAAAATACTGCTTCACCTGAACGCTGTGTCTGGGGCCTTGCACAGTGAGGAGAGCAAGCATTAAACCTTCTGCGATTATATAGGAAGGTGCCATGGGAAGTTGAGGAAGTGTTAAGAATGATGAAGGATTGGACCAGGGTGTCATGAATTGAATGGCCCCAGCAGAATGCTGACAGTGGAGGGGAGAGGAAGATGTATTTGGTGGTGGTATCCTGTTGGAGGTGGCTGAAATGGTGAGGATTTTCTTTTGAATGTTGAGATTAGTGGGGCGGAAAATAAGAACAAGGGGAACACTATCATTGTTCTGGAAAAGAAGGGAAGGTGTGAGGCCTGAAGTATGGGAGATGGGTCAGACACAACTAAGGGATCTGTCAACCGGAGTAGGGAATCCTTGATTGAGGAAAGTGAAGGTCATGACTGAGGCAGCCGAGTAGAAGGTTGCATTATCAGATCAGATGTGGCAGTGACAGAGAAACTGGGATAATGAATGGAATCCTTTCGGGAAGCAGGGCCTGAGGATGGGTAGTCAAGGTAACTGTGGGAGTTGTTGGGCTTATAATGGATATTGATGGACAGTCTATTCCCAGAAACGGAAACAGTGAAGTCAAGGAAATAAATGGAAGAGTTAGAGGTACATCCGGTGAAGGTAAGATAAATATGGAAATTAGAAGCAAAGCTGAATTTTTTTCAATTCTGGCCATAGCATCAAGCAGCACTGATGGCATCATTGATGTATCAGAGAAAGAGTTGTGAGTGAGGGCCCGAATAGGACCAGAAATGTTTCATATCCATGACAAGGAGACAGTTATAACTGGGGCCCAGTCTTCATCCACCACCATCCTCCTTTGCTTGACTGGGATCGTTCTCACTTTGAACAACATCAATTAAACTAACCCCATTTTCTCCAAGTCAAAGGTGTGGACATGAGGCTCACATGGGCCCCAGTTATAACTTCAGAGTATGCCCTCTGTTATAAAGTCATACAGTCATAGAGATGTACAGTACAAAAACAGACCCCTCAATCCAACTAGTCCATGCTGACCTGATATCCTAAACTAATCTAGTCCCATTTGCCAGCATTTGGCCTAGATTGCTCTAAACCCTTCCTATTCATATATCTATCCAGTTCCCTTTTAAATTTTGTTATTGTACCAGCCTCCACCACTTCCTCTGGCAGCTAGTTTGATACATGCACCATGTGAAAAAGTTGCTCCTTAGATCCCTTTCAAATCTTTCCCCTCTCACCTTAAACCTACGCCCTCTAGTGTTGATCTCCCCTACCCTGGGGAAAAGATCTTAGCTATTCACCTGCTCTATGCCCCTCATGATTTTGTAAACCTCTATAAAGTCCCCCTTCAGCCTCTGGTGCTCTCGGGAAAAAAAGCCCCAGTCTATTCAGCCTCTCCCAATTGTACAAACCCTCTAATTCTGGTAACATCCTTATAAATCTTCTCTGAACCCTTTCAAGTTTAACAACATATTTTCTATAGCAAGGAGACCAGAATTCAACACAGTATTCCAAAGATGGCCTAGCCAATGTCCTGTACAGCCACAACATGACCTTCCAACTCCTACACTCAATACAATGACCAATATAGGCAAGCATACCAAACACTATCTTCACTGTCCTACCCAGTTGCGACTCCACTTTCAAGAAACTATGAACTTCTCCATTTTGATCTCAAACCCCAGCTGTGTCTTTTGATTTCTCTCTCATCAGAGCAGATCTATTTTCTTCTTTTCACATTTATCATTTCCATCTATTATGCATCTCTATCTCTTCTTTACCACCATTCTTGTTCTTTTTTGCTCAGGGCATTCTCGCGACATGTTTCACTCATCCCTCCTAGCTCTCTGTCAACAGCATTAAAACCATAATTCTCCAACCTTTTCAGGTCTAAAGTGGCATATCAGACTTGAAATGTTAATCCTGTTTTCTCTCTCTCCACAGATGCTGGCAGACCTGAAGAATCACTCCAGCATTTTCTATGCATTTTTAAATGATTCTTTTCAGTTTTAGCATCCCAAAGATTCAAATTGTTATTAAATTATTCAAGGAATGTGGGAATAGTTGGCTAAGCCAGCAATTCCCATCTGTAATACCACTTGAGAAGGTATAAATAGATTTTAAAAACTGATCTGTCTCTCCACAAAAGGAAAGAAGCCAGCGCGAGAAAATTACTGTACTCCAAAAAGCATTGTTCAGAAATTTCAGCCACATTACGAAACTCAAATATTGTTAACATTCAAGAGCTACTCCGCAGTAAGCTATTTCTTCCCCACTAAAAAGCACACATGGTTGGGTCTGAAGTTAGCAAAATAGAAGGCTGTGTAAGACAATTGATATTCTAAAGCATAGAGAAGATTATTAAAGAACTGAAAGATCACATACATGCTAAAAGTTACAGACATCTGTTAAGAAATGAACATGCATTCAAAGTCGGGGAAAACGGTCATTTACAATGTTAATTAAGCTACAAGAAAAACAGACAGAATACAATTTTATCACTTGCAGAGAATCTAGTTTAAATTTTAATTATGGTTTCAGTAAAATATTTTAAGTCGGGTGTCCTTCACTTTTTAAAATAGCATTTGTCTTAATTTGGCAACTGAAGACTAAGTGTTTACAAAATGACTGTTGCAGTTACGGATTGATAACTATCATTCCTGTGTCTCAGCAATTAAACCTTTACCTTGACACGAAAGATGCCTAAACACATTATGCGAGTCTGAGAATGTTACATCTGTTCTCAATGCCTGTACATGCTGAGACTGCATGGATAATTCTTATATTACGGGATGGTAATTGTAATTAAGATTCCTCAGTTACATTCCAAATTTGGTTTTGACTACGATTAATTTTTACTCAGAGCAACCTTTTCTGATTGTAATTTTTATATTTCTGAAAGTTAAGAGATTCTAAATTCTTAATGGTGATTTCTATTTCTAGGCAAGTCAATTTTGTGAGGAGTATGGTGGTCATGTCTTTGTCACAAATCTACATTTTAACATTTGAACATGATCTTGGGATAGAAATTTCCAAATGAGTGTGGTCTCGGCTTATCTGTGCAAATTCATAAAATTCTGCCTTCTGTTGTTCTTTTCCAATTGTTTGAAAAAGGAATGCTGGTTTGTAGTTTTCAGGACTTTCTTTCAGGGATACTCTCATTGAAGTGTAAAGATACAAGTCTGTACATGTCACGGTGTGAATTGTCACCAATTGTCATTAGTCTTTTTCTTTTGTAAAAGTTAAACTATTAAAATTCCTTAACCTCTTACTTATTGGAAGATAACTCTACTTCCTTCATTGACTGTATTTCTTTATATGAGTTCATTCAAGGATTGTCTCTGTGAGACTACTCTTTTCTTATTTGTTCAAGAGATGTAAAAGTCTTGGTAAATTGCTGCAGTGCATCTTGTCGATCGTACACATTGCTGCCACTGTAGCTGGTGGATGAGGTCTCCATTAAGTAAGTGTTTTGTCTTTAAGCCATTAAACATCTTCAGCATTGCGAGAGGTACAGCAATCCAGGCAAACGGAGATAATTTTATCACATCCATGACGTGTGTCTTGTCAGTCACAGGTAGGCTTTGAGGTGTGGGAATATGAAGAGAAACAGTAGGATAATAAGGAGGGAAGATTTTTTAAAATTGGGAACAATGAGGAATTTCTTCACTGAGAGTTGAAAATCTCTGGATCTCTCTAACCCAGAGAGCTGTGAAAGCTCAATCATTGAGCATGTTTCAGATCAAAATCAATAGGTTTCTGGAGACTAATGATTTCAACAGATATGGGGGGAGCGTGGGAAAATTGTACTGAGGTAATCATCTATTACCTAGAGTAGCATGACAAGCTCAATGGGCTGAAGGGCCTGATTCTTTTCCTACATTTCTCTGAGACACTCTTGAGAGTTTCAAGCTGCTGACCCGTCTCTGTACCCACAATATTTATTTGACTAGTTCAATTGAGTTTCTGGTCTGTCATAACCTGCAGAATGTTGATAGTGCAGGATTTCACAATGCGACTGAATGTCATGGGGAGGTAGTCAATACTCTCGGTTTGGAGATGGTCACAACAGATACGTGACACAAATGTGCCTTGCTACTTATTAATCCAAGTCTGAATGTTCTGCATGTCTTATTAAAACCATCTAAGCCTGCATTGCAGCATTTAAGTAGTTGTAACTGGTACTGGACATTGCAATCATCAGCGATCATCTCACTTCTGACCTTATGATGGAGGGAAGATCATTGTTGAATCAGCTGAAGATGGTTATGCCTCAGACATTGGTCTGAGGTACTCGAACAGAGATTGTCTTGAGCTCAGATGACTGACCTCGAACAACCACAACTATCTTTGCAAAGTATAACCTATGCCAATGGAAAGCTTCCCCCCGACTTGAATTTTGCTCGGACTCCTTGATGCCACCTTCAGTAATGGATGCTGCCTTGATGTCAAGGATAGTAACCCTTACTTCTTCTTAACTTCAGCTCTTTTTTTTCAGGTTTGGATGAAGATTGTAATGAGCTCTATAGCTCAACAGTCCTGGCAGAAGCCAAACTGAGCAGCAGTGAGTGTGAGCTGAGTAAGTGTCACTTGACAGCACTGTTGATAACACCATCTATCACTTTGGAATCACTACTAGAACAGCTTGGCTGGTGCGACAGTGCGCGTTTTCAGCAGTGTGGCTAGGAAGTCTTCAGGGGTTTCACAAGGTTTGTGCAGATTCTAGTATGTAAGATGTTTCTTAATACCAGTTGCATTGATTGATTTGGATGGAGACCAGTACCGAAGATAGCGGGGACATCTGGCCCAATTATCCACTCAGTACCTCTGGCCAAAATTGATTTCAGCTCTAGAATAGGGATTTTTGAGTGGTGTCCACCTCTTAGTTGTCCACCATAACTTCTAACAGAATGTGGAAAGACTGCAGAGTTTAGATCCAATCCAATAGTTGTGGGGCCACTTCTCTCTGTTGCTTTTACAACTTTTGACGGTATGAGGGAAGAACTTTCAAAAGCTGATTGGAGGCAGATGTTCGCTGGTAAAGGGACAGCTGGAAAATGGGAAGCCTTCAGAAATGAGATAACAAGAATCCAGAAAAAGTATATTCCTGTCAGGTTGAAAGGGAAGGCTGGTAGGTATAGGGAATGCTGGATGACTAAAGAAATTGAGGGTTTGGTTAAGAAAAAGAAGGAAGTATATGTCAGGTATAGACAGGATAGATCGAGTGAATCCTTAGAAGAGTATAAAGGCAGTAGGAGTATACTTAAGAGGGAAATCAGGAGGGCAAAACGGGGACATGAGATAGCTTTGGCAAATAAAACTAAGGAGAATCCAAAGGGTTTTTACAAATATATTAAGGACAAAAGGGTAACTAGGGAGAGAATAGGGCCCCTCAAAGATCAGCAAGGCGGCCTTTGTGTGGAGCCACAGAAAATAGGGGAGATACTAAATGAATATTTTGTATCAGTATTTACTGTGGAAAAGGGTATGGAAGATACAGACTGTCGGGAAATAGATGGTGACATCTCGCAAAATGTCCAGATTACAGAGGAGGAAGTGCTGGATGTCTTGAAACAGTTAAAGGTGGATAAATCCCCAAGACCTGATCAGATGTACCTGAGAACTCTGTGGGAAGCTAGAGAAGTAATTGCTGGACCTCTTGCAGAGATATTTGTATCATCGATAGTCACATGTGAGGTGCCGGAAGACTGGAGGTTGGCAAACGTGGTGCCACTGTTTGGGAAGGGCGGTAAAGACAAGCCAGGGAACTATAGACTGGTGAGCCTGGCATCAGTGGTGGGCAAGTTGTTGGAGGAAATCCTGAGGAACAGGATGTACATGTATTTGATAAGGCAAGGACTAATTAGGGATAGTCAACATGACTTTGTGCATGGGAAATCATATCTCACAAACTTGATTGAGTTTTTTGAAGAAGTAACAAAGAAGGTTGAGGAGGGCAGAGCAGTAGATGTGATCTATATGGACTTCAGGAAGGCGTTCAACAAGGTTCCCCATGGGAGACTGATCAGCAGGTTAGATTTCATGGAATACAGGGAGAACTAGCCATTTGGATACAGAACTGGCTCAAAGGTAGAAGGTAGGGGGTTGTTTTTCAGACTTGGGGCCTGTGACCAGTGGAGTGCCACAAGGATCGGCGCTGGGTCCTCTACTTTTTGTCATTTACATAAATGATTTGGATGCGAGCGTAAGAGGTACAGTTAGTAAGTTTGTAGATGACACCAAAATTGGAGGTGTAGTGGGGTTACCTCAGATTACAACAGGATCTGGACCAGATGGGCCAATGAGTTGAGAAGTGGCAGATGGAGTTTAATTCAGATAAATGCGAGGTGCTGCATTTTGGGAAAGCAAATCTTAGCAGGATTTATACACTTAATGGTAAGGTCCTAGGGAGTGTTGCTGAACAAAGAGACCTTGGAGTGCAGGTTCATAGCTCCTTGAAAGTGGAGTCACAGGTAGATAGGATAGTGAAGAAGGTGTTTGGTATGCTTTCCTTTGTTGGTCAGAGTATTGAGTACAGGAGTTGGGAGGTCAAGATGTGGCTGTACAGGACATTGGTTAGGCCATTGTTGGAATATTGCGTGCAATTCTGGTCTCCTTCCTATCGGAAAGATGTTGTGAAACTTGAAAGGGTTCAGAAAAGATTTACAAGGATGTTGCCAGGGTTGGAGGATTTGAGCTATAGGGAGAGACTGAACAGGCTGGGGCTGTTTTCCCTGGAGTGTCGGAGGCTGAGGGGTGACCTGATAGAGGTTTACAAAATTATGAGGGGCATGGATCGGATAAATTGACAGACTTTTCCCTGGGGTCGGGGAATCCAGACTAGAGGGCATAGGTTTAGGGTGAGAGGGGCAAGATATAAAAGAGACCTAAGGGGCAACTTTTTCACGCAGAGGGTGGTACATGTATTGAATGAGCTGCCAGAGGAAGTGGTGGAGGCTGGTACAATTGCAACATTTAAGAGGCAATTGGATGGGTATATGAATAGGAAGGGTTTGGAGGGATATGGGCTGGGTGCTGGCAGGCGGGACTACACTGGGTTGGGATATCTGTCAGCATGGACAGGTTGGACTGAAGGGTCTGTTTCCATGCTGTACATCTCTATGACTCTATAACTGAGAGTACATTTATCCCTGTGCTGTGGTTACACCATGTCTTGTGGGAGGAAAGAGATGTAGAAAGGCAAAAGAGTTTAGGGAGGCAGTTCGAGAGGGATGGTATGTACAACTAAGGCAGAGTCACCATGATGGACTGAAAGTAGACAGGGATGCAGAACATATGAGAATCGTAGCAGAACCCGATCTATCAATAAACATTAAAAGACTTATTTGCAGTAGCAGTCAACTGATATCATTAGGTTAAAAATTACACAACACCAGGTTATAGTCCAGCAGGTTTATTTGGAAGTACACTAGCTTTCGGAGCACTGCTCCTTCACACTAGCTCCGAAAGCTAGTGCTTCCAAATAAACCTGTTGGGCTATAACCTGGTGTTGTGTAATTGTTAACTTTGTACATCTCAGTCCATCACCGGCATATAGGAATCATGACAATCATTAGGAACAGACAAACTTAACACTTTGTTATCGAGCTTTTTGTAGCAGAGAGCGGCGGGAGCTGGGCGGGAGTGAAGTCGGATCACAAAGCCGGTCGGAAAGGTAAGTGATTGTTGTTTGAGTGGGTGTGTTCTAGACCCCAGGTCCTACAAAGTAGGGCCTCCCTCCTCCTCTAACCTAAATTAAAAGTCCACAGACTTGCCCCAAAAAGAGGGTCCAAGGAAGTTCCTGTGGAGTGAAGAGTGAGGCTTTAGCTCAGGAGTCTTTGACAAGGAGGTTGAGTGAAGTGATTACACCACAGTTGAAGAGGGTGAAGACATGACTGCCAAGCTGGTTCAATGTGCGACTTGGTTGATGGGGGAGGTCCACGTCTCTGGTACGTCTGGCTCGTATAAGTGTGGAAAGTATGTGCACATTCAGTGACTGACAGAGCATATTGCAGCACTGATGAAAGAACTCGAGAACCATCGGCTCATCCGAGAGAACGAGATCTTTCTGGACAAGACCTTCAGCGAGGTTATTACACCGACCATACCAGAAGAGAGCAGACGATGAGGAAAGCAGAGAGGAGACAGGTGCAAGAGACCCCGGAGAAAGTACCTGTCAGGAACAAGTTGAATCTTTTGGAAACAGTAGAGACAATGACACTGCCAGTCCGAGAGGCGGCCAGGTCTGTCAATCAAAAGTTGGTGTGGAGGCAGAGTGGAAGAGTCGGACATCGCACAGAGCCGTGGTAATTGGGGACTCCATAGTGAGAGGAACTGACCGGGGTTTTTGTGGCAGGAGACGGGACTTAAGGATGGTGTGTTGCCTTTCTGGTACCAGGGTTAAAGACATCACAGACAGAGTGCAGGAAATCCTTAAGGACGAAGGTGAAGAGCCAGAGGTGGTGGTACATGTCGGCACAAATGATGTCAGGAAGAAGAGGAAGAACATACTACAGCGGGACTTCAGAGAACGAGGAAGTAGGCTGAAAAGCAGGATGTCCAAGGTGGTTATCTCCGGTTTGCTTCCAGTTCCTCAGGCTGGTGAAGCCTGAAACAGGGAGATAATGGACTTGAACGTGTGGCTTGGGAACTGGTGCAGGAAGCAAGGATTTCAATTCTTGGATCACTGGGGTATGTTTTGTGGTAAGCATAAAGTCTACAAGAGACGGTTTGCACCTTAATAGGTTAGGGGCCAGCATTCTGGCAGGCAGGTTTGCTACTGCAACACAGCTAAGTTTAAACTAAGTAGCGGGTGGGGAGGGGACAAACTGGATGTTTAAGAAGGAAATTGAAGGGAAAGTCAGAACAAGGGAAGTCAAGAAAGACAACTGCATCAATGAAGCAGAAAACTCAAAAAGGGATCATGCTGTAAGGTTGAGTGAAATAGAAGTTGATGGGAAGGGTGAGGGCAGTAACAAATTAAAAATACTATATATGAATGCACGAAGCATTAGAAATAAGATGGATGAGCTTGAGGCTCTTTTGGAAATTGGTAGATATGATATTGTGGGGATAATTGAGACGTGGCTTCAAGTGGACAGGGCCTGGGAAATGAATATTCAAGGCTACACGTGCTATCGTAAGGACAGACTGACGGGCAGAGGGGGTGGGGTGGCCATGTTGGTAAGGGATGATATTCAGTCCCTTGCGCGGGAGGACCAAGAATCAGGGGATGTCGAGTCAGTATGGACAGAGCTGAGAAATTCTAAGAGTAAAAAGACCCTCTTGGGAGTTATCTACAGGCCCCCAAACAGTAGTCTGGATGTCGGATGTAAGTTGAATAAGGAGCTGAAATTGGCCTGTCGCAAAGATGTTACTACAGTTGTTATGGGGGATTTCAACATGCAGGTAGACTGGGAGAATCAGGATGGTATTGGACCTCAAGAAAGAGACTTTGTGGAGTGCCTCAGAGATGGATTCTTAGAACAGCTGGTGCTGGAGCCTACCAGGGAGAAGGCAATTCTGGATCTGGTTTTGTGCAACGAACCAGAATTGATCAGGGACCTCGAAGTGAAGGAGCCATTGGGAAGTAGTGACCATAATATAATAAGCTTCAATCTGCAATTTGAGAGGGAGAGGGTACAATCGGAAGTGACAATATTTCTGTTGAATAAAGGGAACTATGGAGCAATGAGGGAGGAGCTGGCCAAAGTTCAATGGTGCAATACCTTAGCAGGGATGACAATGGAGGAACAATGGCGGATATTTCTGAATATAATGCAGAAGATGCAGGATCATTTCATTCCAAAAAGGAAGAAGGATCCTAGGAGGAGGCATGGGTGGCCGTGGCTGAAGAGGGAAGTTAAGAAACATAAAGTTAAAAGAGAAAAAGTATAACATAGCAAAGATAAGTGGGAAAACAGAGGACTGGGAAGCTTTTAAAGAATAACAGAGGATTACTAAGAAGGAAATACGCAGATAAAAAATGAGGCACGAAGGGAAACTGGCCAAAAATATAAAGGAGGATAGTAAAAGCTTTTTTCGGTATGTGAAAGGGAAAAAAAATGGGCCCTTGAAGACAGAAACAGGGGAATATATTACAAGGAACAAAGAAATGGCAGAAGAATTGAATTGGTACTTCAGAACTGTGTTCACTGGGGAAGACACAAGCAATCTCCCTGAGGTAGCAGTGGCTGAAGGACCTGAACTTAAGGGAATTTATATTTGCCAGGAATTGGTGCTGGAGAGACTGTTAGGTCTGAAGGTTGATAAGTCCCCGGGGCCTGATGGTCTACATCCCAGGGTACTGAAGGAGGTGGCTCGAGAAATGCGTTGGTGATTATTTTCCAGAGTTCGATAGATTCGGGATCAGTTCCTGCGGATTGGAGGGTGGCTAATGTTGTACCACTTTTTAAGAAAGGTGGGAGAGAGAAAGCAGGAAATTATAGACCAGGTAGTCTGACTTCAGTTGTGGGAAAGATGCTGGAGTCTATTATAAAGGATGAAATTATAACACATCTGGATAGTAGTAACAGGATAGGTCAGAGTCAGCATGGATTTATGAAGGGGGAATCATGCTTGACTCATCTTCTGGAATTTTTTGAGGATGTAACCCTGAAGATGGACGAGGGAGATCCAGTAGATGCAGTGTACCTGGACTTTCAGAAAGCTTTTGATAAAGTCCCACATAGGAGGTTAGTGAGTAAAATTAGGGTGCATGGTATTGGGGGCAAAGTACTAACTTAGATTGAAAGTTGGTTGGGTGACAGGAAACAAACAGTAGTGATAAACGGCTCCATTTTGGAATGGCAGGCAGTGACCAGTGGGGTACCACAGGGATCAGTGCTGGGACCGCAGCCTTTTACAATATATATTAATGATATAGAAGATGGTATTAGTAATAACATTAGCAAATTTGCTGATGATACTAAGCTGGGTGGCAGGGTGAAATGTGAGGAGGATGTTAGGGGATTACAGGGTGGCCTGGACAGGTTAGGTGAGTGGTCAGATGCATGGCAGTTGCAGTTTGATGTGGATAAATGTATCAACTTTGGTGGCAAGAACAGGAAGGCAGATTACTACCTAAATGAAATCAATTTAGGTAAAGGGGCAGTACAAAGAGATCTGGGTGTTCTTGTACACCAGTCAATGATGGTAAGCATGCAGGTACAGCAGGTAGTGAAGAAGGCTAATAGCATGCTGGCCTTCATAACAAGAGGGATTCAGTATAGAAGCAAAGAGGTGCTTCTGCAGCTGTACAGGGCTCTGGTCAGACCACACCTGGAGTATTGGGTGCAGTTCTGGTCTCCAAATTTGAGGAAAGACATTCTGGCTATTGAGGGAGTGCAGCGTAGGTTCACAAGGTCAATTCCTGGAATGGCGGGATTACCTTACACTGAAAGACTGGAGCGACTGGGCTTGTATACCCTGGAGTTTAGAAGACTGAGAGGGGATCTGATTGAGACATATAAGATTATTAAAGGATTGGACACTCTGGAGGCAGGAAACATGTTTCCATTGATGGGTGAGTGCCGAACCAGAGGACACTGGTTATAAATATGGGGTAGACCATTTAGGACAGAGAAGAGGAGAAACTTCTTCACCCAGAGAGTGGTGGCTATGTGCAATGCTCTGCCCCAGGGGGCAGTGGAGGCCCTGTCTCTGGATTCATTTAAGAAAGAGTTGGATAGAGCTCTCAAGGATAGTGGAATCAAGGGTTATGGAGATAAGGTAGGAACAGGAGACTGATTAAGGATGATCAGCCATGATCATATTGAATGGTGGTGTAGGCTTGAAGGGCAGAATGGCCTACTCCTGCACCTATTGTCTATTGTCTATTCTACTTTTGCAAGTAGTGTGGCCAGATAACTGAATAGAGACAGGGTATAAACCTGTGGCCATTCTCTTCTGTATGGCTCAAGCTTCACACAAGCCAGCCAAATTTGCCACTGAACTGCTGGGGAGATCTGACATTACAGCTTCACCCTACTTCCTCGATGTCAGGTATAGCACTGTGAATTCCTTTAAAAAGATGTTGATTTTTTAAAAAGCGCTGATGTCAAAAACAATGAAAGGGACAGGCCACTCAGCAGTGAAATTGCCAAGAATAAATTGAATCAAATACTTTAGACTTGACACTCTCCTCGACTGAGTCCTTGATGCAGGATGCATTTTCAATGAGCCAGTCATTCATGGAAAGGTAACAACTGAAAATATTGTTTGCGTGCATCACTGTTCATCAAGCTGTTTACCACAGCCACATATGGTACAAGCCAATATAGTACAGGCCAATATGGTGAATTGCTTTTATGATTACTAAATCAAACATAACGGACAATGTGATTGGGTTTTGTGTACTCATAAATCACTTCTGGACTGAGTTTACATATTTATTGCGCTTGTTTATAAAGTACGACTATAAAGAGAAAACATGAGAATGTTTTCTGATTATTGTGAAGTCTCTCACTCCACAGCACATGAACGATGCTGGATGCTTACATAAATGCAAACGTCCAGTTCACAATCCTGCATTCTGGGTGCATGTTGGCATTTTGCTCTTAAAATTGTTGCAACGGCCAAAGTGGTTTTGCCATTGCCACATGTCTATCATATACAATATTGCTGAACAGCTCAAATAAGATGCTCATGGAAAGGCACCACTCAAAATGTTAGGCTCACGGAGCACAAGTTCTGTTTAATTGCTTTTGGTGAGACAAATATTGACTTTACAAGACAATAGTTATGTGGCTAGGTTAGTTACATTTCTGATCATGGGAACTTGGAGGATGGTGATGTTGAGGAAATTCAGTGACGATAGCACCTTAGTCTAGTGATGGCTGGCAAGAGCAGATGATTAGCTTCTGTCTTGTGGGAGATGATCACTGCCTAGAGTTTGTGTGGCTTGAATATTACTGCCACATATCAGTCACTGAGGAACTCTGAAAGGCATTGATCTTTTGACAATCATCACTGGAGAGGAGGCCACTGCTGAAACAACTAGCCGAAAGTGGCAATGGCGACATGAAGAATAATTGTTTTCAAACAGCGGGTGGTTAGCATCTGAAATCAGGCAGTGAGACACTGCCTCACAGTGTGGTAAATGCTAGTTCCATCAATGTATTGAAGAGGGAATTGGATTATTGCCGGAGAGAGGAAAAATATGCAAAGCTGGGGAGCGAAGGTTAGGAATGACACTCAGTAAATTGCTCCCACAGAGAGCTGACAGAGACATGACAAGCTGAACAGCATTCTGTTGTACGGCAACATTTCTGAGAGTCTGTGAAGTGGCTGTAAATGCTTGGGCCTACTGCCCTGAGGAAGCCCTCTAGTAATGTCCTCAGGCTGAGGTAATTAGCTTACAACAATCATAACCATCATTTTTTACACTGGGCATGGCTCCAGCCAACAATTCCTCAGCCAAATTCCTCCAGACTTCATTTTATGAGGGCTCCTTCATACCATACTTGGTAAAATGCTGCATTGATGTCAAGTGCAGTCATTTTCACCTCACCTCTGGAGGTCAGCTCTTTTTTTATCCACTTTTGGGTTAAGGTTGTGGCGTGAAGCTGCTCGTCCATTTCCCCACACACCCCCATTCCACCAGGAGTAATGCCAGCGTGCTACCAACAGGACGTCACTGGACTTCCAGCTGTCAACTGCAGAGTGATGGAGGCAGAGACTTCTGCCTCTGAGTGCATCTGCTGTGGAACCGCAGGTCAATCTGATTGGCTGGTATTTCCAGCAGACCCTGGCACTGCCAAACATTTGGGTGGGAGACCGGTGAATTCACAACCCGTTTCATGAGAAAGGCCCAATGGATTTGCAGTGAGGTACATCAAGTGGTTCCTCCACCCATGGAATGAGGATGCAAAGGGGGAGGAGGACAAGATTTGGTAAGCTGATTGCCAAGAAGGCACAACACCTTTTCTACCTCAGGCGAATCAGGAAATTTAGTATGACCATAAGGACCGTAACCAACTTCGACAGATGCACCATTGAGAGCATACTGTCTGGGTGCATAATGGTCTATACAGCAACTGCTTTGCACAGGACCATAAGAAACTACAGAAGTTGGTGTGCACAGCCCAGACCAACACGGAAGCCATCCTGCCATCCATGGACATCATTGACATGGTTCGCTGCTGTGGAAAGGCTACCATCATCAAAGATCCATCGCACCCCAGTAATGATCTCCTACAACCCCTTCCATCAGGCAGAAGATACAGAAGCCTGAACACACGCACCAGCAGGTTCAGGAACAGCTTCTTCCCTGCTGTTATTAGTCTGATGAATGAGCTCTCCAGCCTCAAGTAATACTGATCTCGCTAATGCTGATCTTGCCTACCGCACGGCATGTGCAATGTAATCTGTATGCCTCTAAGTCTTTTTGAACCATATATCCTTGCTTACTATGATCTGCCTGTACTGCTCAGAAACAAAGCTTTTCACTGTACTTTGGTATATCTGACAATAAATCAATCAATCAATCAATCAATCAATACAGTGGTTTCCCCTGATGCATGAAGAACATCCCCCAAACATAGTTCCCTACCACTTCCTTCCCATTGTTTCAAGGGCTTTAAAAAAATGGCTTGTCCATTCGGACCTACCTGACCATGTCAACTGTTTTTTTGAAGCGAGTGGAGTAATACTCATTATGTCATTAAATGTGATAGGCAGGCTGCCAATTTCGGCATTTGGTTTCAATCAGGTTGAGGTGAATGGGAAGGAGGTGGTCTGGGAACCCACCTGAATTTACAGAAACTCACTTCCCCTACACCTGACCTGAACTCCAACCCACCCAACCAGCCTGGTGGGTGTAGTGAAAAAGAACCTGAGGTTTGCCATCAAGTATCATCAGAGAAAATCAAACTGAGAACAGGTTCGTGTGTTTCACATTCCAGTCAGAATGTTTGTTCAGAGCACAGAAAATTTCAGGTTAAAACAAAATATAAGACCATAAAGATGTCTCAAAAGACATTAGGAAGAACAAAGCGCGAGAACAGGAGTGAATATGGATCGTACAGTGCATCGAGCTGACTATGCCATTAGACACCTTCACGGCTTATCTTGAGCTTCAGATCTATTTTCCTGCCCATTCCCTTCTCCCTCAATTCCCTGAGATAGCAAAACTCTGTCTACCACAGTGTTAAACAAACAAGAGTCAATAGTAAATTTATAATGGCAAGAGAACTTATTTTTAACCAGACTTTCCCACAGAGACTAATTGGCATTGAATTTGTACACAAAGGTAATTTTTCCTTTTCATCTCTTATTTAAAAAACAGAGAACTTCCACACTGCATTGCTTTGTCTATTTTTGAAACTAACTTTATCATAGCAGGGAGTTGGCAATTTGACATCATGCAAAGAAATCCTGGAACCAAAATCACTTGAACTACTAAAGGAAGAAAACACAACAGTATCTAGAGGGAGCTGGTAATATCACTGGGCAAGCGAATTCAGAAACTCTGGAGGCATAGTGGCTCAGTGGTTAGCACAGCTGCCTCACAGCACCAGGGAGCTGGGTTTACTGTGCGGAGTTTGCACGTTCTCCCCGTGTCTGCTCAGGTTTCCTCCGGGTGCTCCGGTTTCCTCCCACAGTCCAAAGATGTGCAGGTTAATTGGATTGGCCATGCTAAATTGACCATAGTGTCCAGGGATGTGAAGGTTGGGTGGATTAGCTAATGGAAATGCAGGTTATGGGGGGGGGGGGGGGGGTGCAGGTGGGTCTGAATGGGATGCTCTTTGGAAAGTTGCTATGGACCTATTGAGCCAAATGACCTGTTTCTACATTGTTGGGATTCTATGATTCTAATGCCCTAAAGGACATGGTTTCAAACACACCAGGGCAGATGGCGATATTTCAATTCAATGAAATGTTAGCCGACTCACAAGCTAAATGTCACGGTTGGTGTTTGTTTAAAATCTACCTGATTCACTAATGTCTTACCATCTGCCATCCTTATGTAGACTGACCTATAATTGACTCCAGACCAACAACAATGTGGTTGACTCCTATTGGGAATAAGTGCTGGCTTGAGGACTCTTGTGGTGCAGTGGGAATATGCCCACTTTTGGGCCTGAGAGCTTGAGTTCATACCTTACCTGCTCCAGAGGTTTTTTTTTAGATTACTTACAGTGTGGAAACAGGCCCTTCGGCCCAACAAGTCCACACCGCCCCGCCAAAGCGTAACCCACCCATACCCCTACATCTATATCTACCCCTTACCTAACACTATAGGCAATTTAGCATGGCCAATTCACCTGACCTGCACATCTTTGGACTGTGAGAGGAAACCGGAGCACCCGGAGGAAACCCACGCAGACACGGGGAGAACGTGCAAACTCCACACAGTCAGTCGCCTGAGGTGGGAATTGAACCCGGGTCTCTGGCGCTGTGAGGCAGCAGTGCTAACCACTGTGCCACCGTGCCGCCCACTATAGCATCTTATAGCATGTCTTATAGCATGTCTGAACAGGTTGATTAGAGATATCTAAATTTATGAATTAGGACTCAACCAAATTAACAACTGGCCTACATCCCATGGACGAGGACAAAATATTAATTTTTGGTTGTAATGACAATGCTCTTAACAAATCCAAAGGCTTTGATTCTGAGACATGTTGCTGAGGAATAATCGGGACACTGTGAGAAAAAAAGGTGCACCTCAACAGTAAGCAATGATCATCAAAGAAATCACATTCCTCACGAACACTATGCAGGTTTATCTGATGCAAAATTCAATGGTGCAGACCAAATTTGATATGCATTAAGCCTATTTTAGCTCTGATCGTTCCTCCACACACCCCAAATGGAAGCAAATAATGGCACACACTTTAACTACAACAGGAGTAATGGTTACTTGTATAAATTGCTGGTAAAAGAAAAGAAAATGACACAAGTTAAAAGGGAAACAAAACCAAACACTAAAATCAAAAGTTTGATTTCAGCAAAAATGAATGAGTAAAACTGTAGATGTATTGATGACCGTTGGACTATCTAAAACAGTTATCCTTTAGTAAAGTTAAAAAAGACTTGCATTTGTCCAATACTTCACAATGTCCAAAAACATTTTCCTGCCAGTTGAACAACTACAACTTGCATTTAACACAGTAAAATAGCTCAAAGAATCATGACACATCAGAATCCCTTAGCGCAAATGGCCAACAGTTTGTTGAAGAGGTAGATTTGTGAAAGGAGCAGGAGTGGGGTGCTAGACTGCCCGCTTACACATGTTGTGGGAGGCAGTTTAAGGACAGCTTAAGGGGAGAAAATACTGACAAGAAACAAGGAGCTCTCACCTGAGGAAGAAAATGAATAATCACAACAGAAACCAGGGTGGCTATATTATTAGAATCTACCAGCACAAATTGCCCAAAATCAGCAAAATCACTGAACTTTTACTGACGGTAGTTTTACTGAATTTATTTTACTGTAAAATTATTGTAAAGTGAAAAAGGATTGTGAAACAAAAAGTAAATACCCAGGTAATAGAAATTAATTTTAAAACTCAGTTACCTCTGGAGCACTTTGTGAAGTTAATTAAACTGCTGAAGTTAGAAACAAGTTGAAAAGCATTACCCCTCTCATAGAAAAGTTACTCTCTCTGTATCACCCAGTTTCTTTCAAGAAAACTGAGAGCTCCAACAAAGAGCAATAAGAAAGTTGAGGGTCAAGTCAGTCACCAATAAAACATTCTTGGCAAGCGTCTTCACATTAGATATAAAATACTTTTAATCCCCGACACATAAAAGAGATTTTATTTTCTTGGGGAAAAAAGTCAGCTTTTTTTCTCTCTGCAAAGGTGCTAAATCAAATAGAACAGATTAATTCACAGCAGCTGACAAAATACACGCCAATGAATAGTGCAAAATAGTCCAAAAGAAATAAAGACATTCAGGCTGCCCACCTTCATTTTAACCGCTGCCCTGTGGCTGCTTGCTCCATGTCTTGTTGCTATCCAATGTCGGTCTGCTTTAGGTATTTAAAGCTTCAAATTGGACCAGAAAAAGATCCCAGATAAAAGTAATTATTGGCAAAGACAGATCCATTAAAAAATATTTGGTGCACAAATGCACTCAGAACGTACACAAGCAATCGCTTGCAGTGTGTACCAGAAGCTATGGTTAAAAGTATACAGCATAATGGAATGATGGCTTGAACTTTTTGGGATCAGGTTTTACAGATTGGACATGGTTCTCCCTTCAATCATTCATCTGGCACACACAATGGTTTGTTAAGGAAGAGGCAAAACAAGATTCAGTAGCATGAATTAACCGTTTTAATACTGAACTGAGTGCAAGAATAGTCAGTACAGCTGTCAGGACAAATACTGGAACTCAGGATTTCAGGGTAAATCTACCAGCTGACCTTCAGTCATCCTTTTTAATACAACAGTTGTGCTTTGAAATATACTGTGAAAATAATGAATGCTTTACACACTGATTATATTTCTCCACTCCACTTTAGGACTAATTAGTGTAATGAAATTGCAAACATATCCACCTTCATGCTAAATTTAAAAAGGCACAAAGTGTGTTTTGCGGCAGATAAAGCATGTTTTGTGTCACTTGCGGTGGAACATGTTAATTCTAGGAAATTAAGATCATTTTGTCACATTTTTCCTCAGTTTCAACATCAACTATCCCTCGGGTAAGATACCACACACATTTACAGAGCCAAGCTCCCCACACTTCTTTGGTTGTCTGACCTCAAAAACAAAGCAGACTATATTCTCTAATGCACCTTCTACACCTAACACCCTTCATGCCCTCTGATGCCGTTCTCTATCAACATTGTTTAATTCATCAGTCAAATAGGAAACTGGATGAAGAGATCTGGAATACAGTAATTTATCAGTTGGAGCGGTTCATGGAACCCAATCAGGGAGCTTTGGAATTAAAATGATGCCGAAACAAAAACAGTTTAAATAAGACCGTCAAACTCAGCAACAAATTCAAGAGTGTTTCACAGCCACTAGAATCAGAAATGAAACCACTCAAATAAAATTTACTAAGGTTTCTTTATGTCAGAAAGAGGCCTTTATCCGTTCAATTGCCTCGATTTGAATTCAGGTCTCAGAGGTGAAAGGGTAGTATTCTAACCTTTCGCTCCATCCATTCCCTGCCACTTTCCTTTTTAACAGCTAAATTCATTCTCTTGCCATTAGCTGCTATTACAAGAACCATCTGCTTGCATCACAACACCACTCAGGATTAAAAATAGACCTTTCACAAAGACTCGGTGCTGGCCTTATCTAATTCCCATTTACGCTGAATTGTAAAACTTTTAGGAGCGAACAAGCTAAAAACAATGGCAACTTGCTACAAAACATAGAAATCCTCTTCACCATCTCCTGTGCTCCTTCTCCAACAAATGCCAGCTTAATATGCAGAAGTGCTTCAATCAATCATCAACAAGGTTAATACAGCCTAATAACACCGGTTTGGATAGAGACTGACGAATAACAGAGGAGCTCATTTGAAATTGATTACAAGTATAGCACTCAGCATTCACAATGAACGCAGCCCTCCAAAGCATTTCTGTGCACAAAACCATTAATCTTCATTATAAGCAAGGATACAGAATGAAACAACTCAGAATGAAAGAATGGGGTGGTGGTTTGTGAATCAGATTTCTATTAATGCGCAGACAAAACCTAAATTTTCGGCATGTGACAGAAAATGGGCAAGCTATCAAACAAAGCATCAAAACTGGTCTATAAAAATTGAAATGTAAACCGCCAATTAAAGCTCATACAATAATAACAACACTGCAAAATACAGCAACATTTTGTGAAAAATGCTCATGGTCATCAGGCATGTTAAGCATTACATTGTAAATTTCAGCTACATGCACAGGAAAGATGAAAGTCGAGTAAATTTACTAGAGATGTTGTTTACAGAAAAAAGTCATAAATTAAAGACTTTTAGATAATTATATGAAGTTCGGGGCTGAATTTTGATGATTTACTTATTTTCAACAAACATTTTCGATAAAAGTTGCTTCTTTTTCATACAATGGTGTTTCTGCATTTTATCTGAAGCCAGCACACCATGAGGAAAGAATTGTTAAAGTATTTTCCCTCGATGCGACACTAACACTTATTTTCATGTTGCAGCAATAAAATATAAAGTGATTTGAAGGCACTGTGAGATGCAAAGAAATTTCATTACTCCAAGAGTTAAGAAGCCAGTGCACAATCTTACTGCACATTATGTCAGTAATGATGGGCAAACCTTTCACCTTTTAATTGAAATCTCTATTCTCCTGGCTCGCTGTGCAATGGAGAGAGACTTTACAGCTGCAGTATTTCTTTGTACATGGATCAATTACTAGTCTATCTGAAAAGCCACATACCAAAATTTCACACAGAAAAACTGACTAATTTTATTCCTCCAATTCTATTCCTTCTTCAAGTCAAATATAAACCCAAAATTTGCTGTTAATGCTTCATATATCAGGTTAGCGTGAAAATTCCTTTCAAAACATCACCATACCTTACTGCATGCTATGTTTTTATTGTCTGCTTTTTTAATTGTTGTATAAATTTCAGTTTTCACAGACCAGTAAGGATGCTTTGTTTTATGCGGTACATGTTTGTTACCATATGCCTGAAATTCAGATTTTACATACACGTTGATAGAAATCTTGTTGTCAATCATCATTCCTGTACAGTAGTCTGCTTGCACTTTTACCGAGTAGCTGTGCTTGAGAGTGGGCAGTGAGTGCTGGCAAATTAATAGACAATAAAGGGCAACACAGCTGAGCCCAATCCTTGCCCTTGCACAATGCCCACAAACAGTTCACTGACTAGCCAACAGAGACAAGATATTTTCAAAGAATTTCTCCCCACCCTAGTTTGGCCAATTGCAAGTCAATGAAGTATTTACCCTTTTGCTAGTTGAAACCATTGCACTCAGAATCGAAAAAGGATGAAGCCTGAGGATTTTCAAGATCTATACTGTTTGGTAGCGTAACATTTAATCTAACATACCCCCACTAAGTCATGAAGTGGTATTAAAATCTACAAAGAAAAAATTGTGCGAGTAGTATAATTCTTAACTCAAAGTAACTTATCTCAGCTATATCTCACTAAATTTATACAATAAAAATGATGCTTGCAGATTCAATTATTTTTGCCAAAGATCTCACAAAAGACTGAAAAATTTCATTTTACGTTAATGTACACATACAAAAGAAACATTGGCTTATCCTCATGTTCCGTGAAAAATAAAAGATAGCAGCAGCATTACCACATTTAGTAGGGTAATTGGGGACAAACAGATTGGATCGCCTGCCCTTCACTTTGTCGACATTTCAGTCAGGAGACAACCTCGACTCACTACTCACCATTACCCACAACAATTCGAATCCCCTTCGGCACACAGGCTGCCAGCAAACATTATTAACTTGAGAGTTCTGCCTTCATTCAACAGTGAAACTGTGATACTATGATAGAGAGTAACACCTACAAAGGCACCCTCTCCCTCCCACCTTCTCTGCAGGGTACCTCGTTGTCAAGATGTGCAATTGGAAGATACGTAGAGTTCTGTGGAATGATTGACTTACTCTTGCTGTCTGTTCTTATGACTTCAGACAATCACATCTAAATCTTTACTCAATGCCTTTTGCCTCATCCGTTTGTGCAAAAAGGATAGTTTCACCCAAAATAACCCTCCAGCACTACACTCCAATGAATGTGACAGAAAATCTGTCCCCATGCTACGACATAACATATTCAACTTGAAATTCATTCCCAAATTATTATGTTCATAGCTAATAGATGTGATCCATTTACAACAATTCATAGCCTGCAACGTGAGCAAACTTGTAAAATACCCTAATCAATGCTGCAAATTCTTGCTTGGAAATAACAACAAGGTCAACTTTATCATAGACAAAACTTTGCACCTCACACTTCCCCTTCAGTTTGGTGTTGACAGAGCTGTCTGGCGCAGTGTGAGGTGAGCTGTTTCTTGCTGCATTGCCCCAATTCATCTCAAGTAGCAACACTGTCAAATATATTTCAGAAACTGCAATTTTATACTGATTTTGATCAAAGACAGAAAGCTCAGATTACATTTACTACCTCCAGGAAATGACTACAAAAAGCACAGAAACCTAAGAAAATAAAAACTGGCCATCAGAAAGTCTGTAGTGCACAATATTTACATGTTAAAACGTTTGGGAAAGCGACAAAATCCTTCAGTTATTTTCTTTCAAACTTAAGTTTAGAAACTGAACCAAAAAGAAGTTCCTTTTCCCAACTTACTCTCTTTTTTCCTACATTAATTAAGAAACTTACATGCATTTGCACGGTATTTCCTGACATCAGGAGACCTAATCTCGTTTAAAACATCAAGGTGCTTCAGGACTTTTTAAACTGGGAATCTGTGTTCAGAATTTTAATCACCTAATTTTTACCATTCTCCTCATTTAGTAAAAGACATCTTGTGATTGATTACTTTAAGAAACACAAAATTCCGCCTTATGTCATTTGTTCGCAGATGCCGTCTGACACCTCATATGTATCCTATATTCCTTATTAGCATTTATCCCTTTTATCACCCAACACGTCTCTGGGTTCCAAACTTCTGAACTTTCACTTTGTACTGCCCGTTGTATAGCTTTATTTTTGTTTCCGGTTGTATTCTCAAAAGGCGTTTTAAAAATGACCAGCACTATCACAATCAGCTTGGGGTGGGCGGGCCTTTTCAGTTTAGAGAAATGATGTGGAAGAGCCGGTGTTGGTCTGGGTGGACAAAGTGAAAAATCACACACCAGGTTATAGTCCAACCATAACCTGGCGTTGTGTGATTTTTAACTGAGTCAAGAGAAACAAAGTGGCAGGTGATTGCAGCGCTGAAAGCTGTCACAAAGGGCGGTGGGTGAAATCAGCTCTCTGAATTTGCAAAGGCCTCAGAAACTACCCGCTAGTTTTGATCAGTTTTGGCAAGCCTGCTTCAGTTTACTAGTAACCTCGCCCCAGCACTGACCCCCCAACCCTGACAACAACAACAGTCAATCAGTCAATGTCTCCTGGCTTGTCCAAAACTTTTAAGTCCCCACCCATAGCTACCTTTCAGCCAGCTGATCTGATCTCTCCCTCTCTCCCACCACATCCCTTGGAAGTCTGGCTCACACACATCTCACTAACCTGTTGGACGACTATGTTGTAGATGGGGGGGGGGAGGGAGGGGGATGTTTACACCTGAGACAGCGAATGTGGGCAGTTGTTGAAAAAAAACACGGTTTGTATGTTGGACTGGACTGCCTTACTCTTAAACCCGAATGTGAGTAGTTGTGACTGCTTCCGTCAGTGAGTTGTTACACTCAAATTGGGGAGGACGTAGTTTGTTCAGTAAGCTTGGAGTCAAGAAGTGAGATGGGAAACTGAGGATTACATTCAAAAAGTGCAGTTTCTCTATGTAATTTATAAGTTGAGGGTGGTGGAAGAAAGTAAAAGTCTAACTCGGAGAATTCGAATTAAACCTGCAGCCTTCGTGGTGAATAAGCGAGAGGCGGGAAAGGAAACTAAACAACAAAAAGAAACCCCGAGATTTCGAAATGTTTTGTCAGATGCTGAGGAATGGAATCAGGAGAGATGGCATCGTGCCTCCATCTTAAAGCCAAAAGTGAGGAGTCCACGGACTGACTTATACAAGGCACGGCGCTCATCTCCAAATCATGAGAGAGATCAGTTCAGTGTCCACCCCATAGTCAGATTCCCATCAATCCCGATCGTTGTGAGCGATGCACACTCTTGCAAACTCAACAATGTGGCTGGAGCCACATTTCCACAGACCGAGCAGAGAGAGAGAGAGAGAGAGAGGGTCCATTGTGCATGTGATCTGTTGTCCCTTTCTCTGGTGAGGCGGCCCTGTTCCCTGTGTGTGTCCGCGCATTGCTGCTGGAACACCCGGCTCTCTCATCCAGCGAGCAACGGGAAATGCAATCGGAAGGGGCCGCATGCAACACTTCGGAATCTGCCCAGGTACCGGCTTGCATTTGCAAACTTCAGCTGAACGGGTGCCCAAGCGCTACAACTCTCCCCAAAAGCCAGAGGTGTTTATCTATCTCTTATCACGCAAACCATTCTTCAGAGAATGAATCAGTAACGGGTGAGCAGGGGACTTACTCCTGTCGTTTTGTTATTGTCGTTTCCCATACTTTGAAGGTGCTGGTGAAAGGAACTGCAAGCGTCACATGTGTACACCCCCCCCCCCCCGCCACTCCCAGCCCAGTGACCCCAGATACCGTCAAAACAATTCAACTGTTTCCCTTAAAGAATCAAAACAAGACAAGCAGCCCTTTGCGCGTCCCTGCCTTAACTGTGTAAAACTACCGGTCAGTTTCTGAATCACACACAGATACAGACACACCAGGAGGAATCAAGTTGGTGGCACAGAACATGTCCGAGCGATTCCCGAGGCAGCTGATGGAGAGATCACACTGCACCCCGGCATCGCCTGCGACATTGGGCAACGAGAAGAAAATGTCTTTTTTTTCTCTCAAAAGAAAAGCCAATTCTTCAATTGCACGGTCTCCTGTCAGCCTGCACAAGGCGGCAGGTTTGCTGGTGAGAAACTCTCCTCACATCACACGGTTCAGAGCCGTCAATCCCACACAAAGAGCCACGGGAGAGGGAGGACAGAAAGACACACACACACACACAGAAAAGTTTGTAAAATGATTAAAAGTCTCGCAACTTCCACTCCTGTTCAGCAAGCGAGCACGCTCCAGACTCGTCTTAAAACGCTTGTTACAGCAGGAACTGCGAACGCTTACTTCAAAAAACCCAAACAATGCGCGCCACAGAAAATTAAACTTCGCAGATCCCCAGACTGTTGCTTGAAGGATGCACCCTCAGGGCCGATGCAGTCAGAGACAAGGGACACACACACACACACACAGACAGGGAGAGCAGATCGCTGCGCTGTGTGTATGGGGGAGGGGGGGTGGGGTGGGGGGGAAGCCTGGCGGCGGCTGATCCCTGTTTCTCTGACAAGCGTACACATGGCCCGGCGCCGCAACACTGACCTTACCTCAGCAGCTGGGGAGAGCCGGCTTCCCCTGGAGCCCGGACACAATGCCCCTCATGGCCAGCGGCTGCCCTGAACAAGCCCTGCACGGGGCGGCTGGAGACGGGATGCTGAAGGCGGCTCTTCTCTCTCCCTCTCTCTGGGTTCTCGGCGTTGTCGGTTTGACTGTGAGAGCGGGCGGCGAGCTTCCACACGCACACATGCCCCCACCCCCCTCCTCCCCTCCTCTCCCTGCCTAAGCTGATGCAGAGCGCCCGTCCTTTCATGCTGTGTCCAATCAGTGCATCTACGATGCAATGATTTAAGGGGTCAGCCATAAATAAACTTGCTGGTGAATAATGGCTTTTCACTTGTTTTCTGAAGCTGCCGTGCGATAGGATGCATCTAATTACTAACAACACCGAATATATATGTAAATAAAATATCTATTATATATATATATAGTATGTGTGTGTTCATTTCTGGCAGGTCAATGTTATGCAGCGCCCTGCTCTGGTTAACCCTTGTGTGCCAGCCCCAATGGTACCCAGTAAAGTCTTATTTATTGCTGTTTGATGGGGTTTACGCGGGACTGCAGGGAAAACCTCCCCATTCACAGTCTGCTCCGCGCTGCAAACAGCTACCGCTTTCCCAAGCTCAACTGGTGAGAGTTGCGAGGAACCCGTTCCCACTTCCCGAAGAAATGGCTGGGTGATGTTCCTCGGCCTCCCGCGCCCAAGATCTCTCATCACTGGTATCGATAGAAACCTGAACCCCATCGATTTCCGCAGGAAGGACCTGTTGTCCTTGTTTATCTATGGAGATTGCATGTTCTGGTTGGCACACCGTTTGTCGGCTGATAGAAGTTTCAAAACTCCCATTCTGAGCTGGAAAGTTGCTTTCATAGCTTCACACAGCACGGAGTCAGACCCTTTGGCCCAATTCCTCAAGGCTGCGCTGATCTCCTAAATTGAACTAGTCCCATTTACCTTAACTTGGTCCATATCCCTCTAAGTAAAAACAATGACTGCAGATGCTGGAAACCAGTGTCTAGATTAGAGTGGTGCTGGAAGAGCACAGCAGTTCAGGCAGCATCCAAGGAGCAGGAAAATCGATGTTTCGTGCAAAAGCCCTTCATCAGGAATACAGGCAGAGAGCCTGAAGGGTGGAGAGGTAAGTGAGAGGAGGGTCCGGGTGGGGAGAAAGTAGCATAGAGTACAATAGGTGAGTGGGGGAGGGGATGAAGGTGATAGGTGGGGGAGGGGGGAGGGGGGAGGGTGGAGTGAATAGGTGGAAAAGAAGATAGGCAGGTAGGACAAGTCATGGGGAAAGTGCTGAGCTGGAAGTTTGGAACTGGAGTAAGGTGGGGGAAGGGGAAATGAGGAAACTGTTGAAGTCCACATTGATGCCCTGGGGTTGAACTGTTCCGAGGCAGAAGATGAGGTGTTCTTCCTCCAGGTGTCTGGTTGTGTGGGAGCGGCGGTGAAGGAGGCCCAGGACCTCCATGTCCTGGCAGAGTGGGAGAGGGAGTTGAAATGTTGGGTCACAGGGCGGTGTGGTTGATTGGTAGCCTTTCCTGTCCATGTATCTGTCCAAATATGATTTAAATGTTATAATTGTACCTGCCTCTACCACTTCCACTGGCAGCTCATTCTATATACATACCACATTCCCTGTGTAAAATTTGCCTCTCACCTTAATGCCTAGTTTTGGACTCCCTACCCCAGGGAACAGACCTTGGTATTCACCTTATCTATGCCCCTCATCATTTTGCAAACCTCTATAAGGTCACCTCTCAGCCTCCTATGCTCCAAGGGAAAAAAAAGTCATAGCCTATCCAAGCTCTCCTTATATCTCAAGCCCTCCAATCTTACTTTCAAGAAATTTTGCTAGGCTGGAGCCAGAACAAATAACAAAAATGTCACAGAAAGCTTCTGGATTAATACATAAACCTAAAAAGGTTTGCTCATGCCCCTTACACAAGGGAATCTGCCAGTCTTACTCGATTGGCCGAAGCAGGATTCCGATCCCACAGTGCACTGTTAACATATAGTACAAAAAACAAAATGCTGGAGAAACTCAGCTCAATTAAGGTTTCGAGCAGGGTCACCAGATACAAAACTTTAATTTTCCTTTCTCTCGACAGATGCTGCCAGACCTACTGAGTTTCTCCAGCAATTTCTGTTTTTGTTGCTTTCTATCCTCAGCAGTTCTTTGGTTTTTATGTTTAACTTGTTGCACAGTCAGACAATCAAGTCAATCTTGCCATGTTGACTCTGCTAAGGAACATGGAACTCTGTATCACAGCTAAACCATCACAGGTGATGTCCTATAATTCGGAAGAAGAGTTATACCAGACTCAAAATATTAACTTTGTTTCTCTCTCCACAGATGCTGGTAGATATGCTGATTTTTCCAGCATTGTTTCTTTTTATCTCAGATTTCCAGCATCTTGCCTTTATTCATCATAAGTGATGATTTATTATAATCTATTAAGAGCCAAAAAATAAAATGGTTATGCATAAATAGCTCAGATTTGCAGAATTATTACTCAGCCCGAAAAGCAATTTACCTTGTGCCATTCTCCTGCCTTGTGCATGCCGCCGTGCACATTGTTCTTTTCAAATAAGTCTGCCTTCCTTTGAATGCATCAGTTGAACCTACCTTTACCACAATCTCAGGCTCCTTCTCACCATGAAGGAGCTTACTTCTGTTGCCAATTACATCAAATTCATCCCTTTTTCCCCTCTTGATCTTTTCACAAATGGTCTGTACAATTTACATATGGAGTATAATTATAACTCTTTTGTGTATATAGGAGGATTATATACTTTGGCCATAAAAAATATGCTTCCACTTTTACACCATCATTTTGTCCTTAATTGCTCTTCCTTTCCCATTTCATACATGAATTCATTGAGCAGTGGATGAACGGACAGCAGACCTACGTTGTTAATTTCTTTCCCCCCTGCACTTCTTCCCCTTTTGTCAGCATCCAGCATGGGGCTGAATGTTTAGGTCCTGATGAGGTTCTGGAAAGAGGCAAAAGAAAACTTGCAGCAACTGGCGTGTCATTTTGCTGGTGCTGGCCATTTTTTGCCAAGCTGAGCTCAGGGGAGCAAGCCACCAAGTCTCATTAGTCCATGAGGCTCACTCAGAGATCCACTAAACTGAGTTGATGGATGGGATGTTTCCCAGATTACAGAGGGAAGTGAGAGTGAAAATAGCTGGGGTCTTAACAGATATCTTTGCAGCATCCTTGAACACAGGTAAGGTCTCAGAGGAGTAGAGAATTGCTAATGTTGTCCCCGTGTTTAAGAAGGGTAGTAGGGATAATCCAGGTAATTATAGACTGGTGAGCCTGACGTCAATGGTAGGGAAGCTGTTGGAGAAGATACTGAGGGATAGGGTCGATTTACATTTGGGAGAAAAGGGCTTGTCAGTGATAGGCAATTTGGTTTTGTGCAGGGAAGGTCATGTCTTACCAACTTAATAGAATTCTTTGAGGAAGTGACAATGTTGATTGATGAGGGAAGGGCTGTAGGTGTCATAAACATGGACTTCAGCAAGGTATTTGATAAGGTTTCCCATGGTAGGCTGATGGAGAAAGTGAAGTTGCATGGTGTTCAGCTAGATGGATATAGAATTGGCTGGGCAGCAAGAGACAGAGAATAGTAGAGAGAAGGGAGTTGCTCAAAATGGAGAACTGTGACCAGTGGTGTTCCACAGGGATCCATGCTGGGACCACTGTTGGTTGTGATATACATAAATAATCTGGAGGAAGGTATAGGTGGTCTGATTAGCAAGTTTGCAGATTACACTAAGATTGATGGAGTAGCAGATAGTGAAGGAGATCATCAGAGAATGCAGCAGTACATAGATAGATTGGAGATTTGGGCAGATGAATGGCAGATGGAGTTCAATCCGGGCAAATGCAAGGTGATGCATTTTGGAAGATCCAGTTCAAGACCAAACTAAACTGTAAATGGAAAAGACCTGGGATGTATAGAGAAATCTGGGTGTTCAGGTTCATTCTACATTGAAGGTGGTAACACAGGTCGATAGAATAGTCAAGAAGGCATACAGCATACTTTTCTTCATCGGATGGGGCACTGAGTACAAGAGATGGCAGGTCATGTTACAGTTGTATCGGACTTTGGTTCGGCCACATTTGGAATACTGCATACAGTTCCAGTTGCCGCATTACCAAAAGGATGTGGATGTTTTGGAGAGGGTGCAGAGGAGGTTCACCAAGATGTTGTTTAGTATGGAAGGTGCTAGCTATAAAGAGAGGTTGAGTAGATTAGGATTATTTTCATTAGAAAGACGGAGGTTGAGGGGGTCCTGATTGAGGTCTTCAAAATCATGAGAGGTATAGACAGGGTGGATAGCAAGAAGCTTTTTCCCAGAGTGGGGGACTCAATTTCTAGGGGTCACAAGTTTAAGGTGAGAGGGGCGAAGTTTAAGGGAAATATGCGTGGAAAGGTCTTTACACAGAGGGTAGTGGGTGCCTGAAACGCGTTGCCAGCAGAGGTGGGAGAGGTGTGCCCGATAGCATCATTTAAGATGTATCTAGATGGATACATGAATGCAAAGGGAGCAGAGGGATACAAATTCTTGGAAACTAGGTAACAGGTTTAGATAGAGGATCCGTGCAGGCTTAGAGAGCCAAAGGGCTGTAATTTTCTTTGTTCTTCTTTGTTCTTTATTCCTGGGGAGAATTTCAAAGGGATTCCACAGTCTGAAAGAGACTCAAAAAAACCTCGAAACTAACATACCAAGATGAGTGGGGAAGTAGTTTGGAATATTTTGTATTGTTCATTCATTAGTATATTCTTTGCTTTGAAGATGTTCATTGTCTGGCATTGTGTGGTGCCAACATTATTTCCCACTTATCAACCCAATCCTGGATATTGTCCAGGTCATGTCAAATATGATCATGGACTATTTCAATATCTGAGGAGTTGTGAATGGTGCTGAATATTGTACAGCTATCAGCAATCATCCCTATCTCCAATGTTATTAGATTAGATTAGATTAGATTCCCTACAGTGTGGAAACAGGCCCTTCAGCCCAACCAGTCCACACCGACCCCCCTGAAGAGTAACCCACACAAACCCATTTCCCTCTGACTAATGCACCTGACACAATGGGCAATTTAGCATGGTCAATTCACCTGACCTGCACATCTTTGCACTGTGGGAGGAAACCCATGCAGACATGGGGAGAATGTGCAAACTCCACATAGACGGTCACCCGAGGCTAGAATCGGGCCTGGGACTCTGGTGCTGTGAGGCAGCAGTGCTAACCACTGACCCACCGTGCCGCCATCCCTCTGTGATGGAGAGAATGTTTCTGATGAAGAAGATGGGCCTACAATACTACTCCGATTTACTGCTAACAACCACCACCATTTTCCTTTGTGCTTGGTATGACTGCAATGAGGGGATAACTTTTCCCTTGATTTCTGTTAACTTTGTATTTGCAAGGCTTCCTTGATGCCACTATTGGTCCAATATACCTTGATATCAATGGCAGTTACTCTGATCTCCCTCTTGAATTCAATTCTTTTCAGGTCTATGTTTGAGTCAGGGCTGTAATGAAGTCTACAGCCCAATGGCTCTGGCTTCATTTGCAATCCAGTACCAGAGGAGGAACCAGTACTGTCTTTATTGTGTAGGCTAACTACATGTATTGAAAGGGTTAAATCCAATCCAAAATAAATACAGGAACTGTGTATAATTAGCCCACTATAAATCCTGAACAATAACTATTACTTGTACAAATAATTCTATTTTGAGAGGCTTCCTGACATAGGGATGCATTCATTCATTCATTTTAGTGGAATTAACTTGCAAGTAGAACACATAAGTGAGGGAGTATTATTAAACCACTTTTACTTGTAGTTTTCCTGTAGTTTGGAATGTGAACTATGATTACTTATGCCTCTTTTTATTAACCTATGAAATTATTAGTTTACAATCCTGCTCTCGGAATAGAGAGCTAGATTTAGCCATGTAAAAGTTGGAGTGGAGGAGCTATCCAACAACTGTTGAAGTCAGTTAATTGCAGCTAGAAACAGTTCAGATTTAAAGCCTGACATGCTATATCATAGACAGCCAATGGCAAGGGTATGGGTAATTTAAGTCAGTTTTAGTCCATTCTACTTTAATTTCCATAATATTTTTCTTTATCCTAGAAGAATAAATACTCATCCAAGAGAGAAAGGATACACGATCAGTTTCAGTCTGTGAAGACTGTCACTATTATAAGTCCACTCTTCTGAAATGGATATATGTTTTACTCCACTGGGGCAGTCAATCATTAAGATTATTGAGAAAATGAGCTGAGAGTGGAAAACACCAATTTCTCTGTCCTGAAGTGGATAACAGCTTTTGCAGTAGGTATTTGGAGTCAAGTCATTGCTTCTATTATAAACAGAGTTGAGAAGTGGTGCAATCCAATTCAAACACTGCCTGATGTCCTCCAGAAATTGGACTGGAGTCATTTTCCAAATTACCAAGAGAGTAGGTGAAGAAAACTGTTTGACCTATTTGATCTCAACCTTCAAAAATACCTACACAAACATATGTTCATTACAACACTGAGCTGTTTCATAATTGTGCTCAATGTTTTGGCTGCTGCTACCATTTTTCTAGCAACACATTCCAGCTGTGGATTTACCCTGTGCAAAGAAATACTTCCTGAAGTCCATGTAGAATTGAACCCCAAAGATCTATGGAATTGTATCACATTTTCTGCTGCAGTGACTATTGTTCCTTTAATACTGCTGTCTTGTGAATAGAATAATCATAATAATTATAATTTCCCTCAATTGGACAAAGGGGGTCGGTTAGCTCAGTTGGCTATACAGCTCGTAACGTGAAGTGATATCAACAATGTGGGCTCAATTCCTGCATCTGGCTGAGGGTACCATGAAGGACTCTCCTTCTCAATCTTTTCCCTGTCTGAGGTGTGGTAACCACCACCAGTCGTCTTTCTCTGATGAGAGACCAGCCCCATTGTTTACTAAGACTCTGCTGACTTTACATTTACCAATTAGATATCTCTGTTGAACATTCTGCAGAACATTTATGGCCAGATTCATGAAGCACTTGGACAAATTACTCCAACTCTTGTTAGCCAGGAGGTTGACTCAAAGACACTATGTCCAGGCAGTTCTGAATACGTAGCCTTTCTCTTTAAAAACTCATCCTAACTTGCATTGACAAGCGCTGGTGTCAACTAAATGCAGATACTATGCAGGAACCAACTCAAGCAGAGTATAAACCCTTCATACTGGCCTGAGACCAAAGTGCACATGGACCCTATGGGCTCTGGGTTAGAAGCGGATAGAATCATCAGGAGCTTAATTTAGTACAGAGAAATCCTTTGACACAAACAATGTATATGTGAGATCTAGGAGAAGACAAAAGCGATGCCAACCCAAGGCCATCTTTATCAGTTAACCTGGATGGATTTAAAAGGTCCTTTCAGTCAAGCTTTCTCTGAAGGTTGTCCGATAAAAGTTGAATGCTAGGAGATCCACACGACAGAAAATTGCTCCTGAACCTGTCCACAGTGGTACTTTTTGTGCATGGTTTCGACTGTGCATCAAAATAATATAAATTACATCCTATTACAACCAATCCCAGAGTTATGGGTGAAGTTGGGATGAAATCTTGGATCTTGCTGTAAAAGCTGACTTTATTTTTCTGTCTGACATTCTCCTCTCCCCTGATCTCCTAACGTGAAAACACTGACTCACTGCTCTTGTGCAGGTTTTGCTAATGAATGTCAGCATGCTTTTTGACAATTGCAAGGGAATACTTCCCTTACTTACTATGCACCCTTGCAATCTCAGTCAGCAGTGGGAAAGTCAATGAGGTGGTAGTACAAAGTGAGTTGCAATTCGTGGAAAATAAATAAAATATGTTACCTTGAAATGCATCATCTGCTGGTGTTTTTTCAAGACAGCATTGTATGTTAAAGAATTGTGGGTTTAAGCTTCATGCAGATCTGACAGCATTATACAATATGACACTCTAGAACAGTACTCAGAAGAAGCTCAGAGGAACAGAGGGATCTTGGGGTATTTGTCCACTGATTGCTGCAGATGATAGAACAGGTTAATAGGGTAGTTAACAAGGCAAAAGGGACACTCGTCCTTATCACTTGAGGAATAGGTTTCGGAGAGTAGGGATGGTATATTGGAGCTATACAAGACCTTGGTCAGGCCACAGCTAGAGTACTGTGTGGTACACTGCACAATAGGAAAGGTGTCATTATACTGGGGAGGGTGACAAGGAGCTTCACCTGGACATTGCATGGGGCGGAGCACTTTAGCTATGAAAAGAGGCTGGATAAGCTTAGGTCGCTTAATTTGGAGCTGTGAAGGTTGAGGGGACACCGATAGAAGTTTATAAGATTGTGAGGGGCATGTTCCACTTTGTTGAAGAGGCATAATTGAAAGGTGAAAGGCAGGAGGTTTAGAGGGGATTTGAGGAAAAATGGTTTCACACAGAGACAGTGGGGGTCTGGATTGCACTGCCTTGAAGGGCAGTTGAGATGGGTAACAATGCCACCTTTGAAAAGACCTTAGATGAGCACTTTAAATGTCATACCATTCAAGGTTATGGACCTCATGCTGGAAGTGGGACTCATGTTGATTTGGTGTAGATTTGACAAAAGGACTTGATGCACCAAAAACCTCATCTGCACTGTTTGATTCTGTGATTCTGTGTATAGGAGGTGTTGCGTTGGCTGAGGTGCAGCCATTGTATGCACATTATACAGAGTAGTAGATCATACAGCATAGAAACACATGCTTTGGTCCAACTCGTCCAGGCTGACCAAGTTTCCCAAACTAAACTTGTTCCATTTGCCTGTGTTTGGCCCAAATCCCTCTAAACCTTCATCTGAAATGAGAGAAAGGGAGGGAATGGTGAAATCAAAGTGTGTAGCTCAGTTATTAGGTGCATAAATTGAAGCATTGACAATGAGGATCTATCAGTCTGTTCCACTGCTCTAAGTCGACATGACTGATCCCAAGCAAAAGTAGAATAATTGCAATACTGTTTGTTGGCTTTTTCTCTGTAAAGAACAGTTGCTGTCTTTGTCTACATGACAACACAGTTGATCACTGTCCATGTAGCTCTTTGAGATGTTTCTGGACAAGCTATATCTGCAGAGATCATCATGCATGGTTACTGACTTTACTTTGTGCCAGAGCATCAGAGCAGCAGATTACTTTATCCTTTTGATTCAAGAGTAACCCATCAGCCAAAGTACTTCATTTTCTCTCTTTTGTCTGTGTGAGTGTGTATGTGTGTGTGTGTGTGTGTGTGTTATGTGGTTATTGAGAGAGATAAGCACTTATCCTTCTATATTACTCATTGCACATGTTAATCACTTATTGCAAAAGATATGCGATATAGGGCAGTGAAAGAATAATTCCAAGTCCAAATGGGAGTCCGAATGAAGGGAAATTGCAGGTCATGGTCTTCCCACACATCTTGTCGTTTTATTTGCTCACAGGATGTGGGTATTGCTGGCTAAGCCAACATTCTTTGCCCAATCCCTAATTGCCCACATTGCTTTGGATCTGGAGTCACATGTAGGCTAGATCATGTAAAGGATTGCAGATTTTCTTCCTTAAAGTGTGTTCGTGAATTATATGTCTTTTTACAATACACAAGAATGACTACACAGTCACCACAAGATTAGTTTTGAATTCCAGATTTTTACTGAATTCAAATTTCACCATTTGTGTTGGTGGGACTCAAACCCTTGGCCCCAGAACATTATCTAGGGTACCAGGTTATTAGTCCATCTTCCTGCCTGCTCCACTTGCCCTTCTAGGAATTATGGTTTTGGTCGTGAGGCGGCTGATCCAATAGCATGCTTTTATGCCATAGTCTAGCGTTATTTTTTACCCATAGCTCCACATCCCAACAGCAGTATCACAGACTGGCTCTCCAAAGAAAGCTACTTTTAACAATGTAGTTGACACAGAAATGACATCCTACAACCAAATTACAAATTCAAATTCCAATCTTAAATGTTAATTTTTTTTTTGCAAAATCTCCCTTTTTGTGAGTGTTGTATGAAGTAGACTTCATTTCTCTTGATCCCATCTTAGACTGTGCTACAGAAGAACCCTGAGTAAACCTGGACACCAGAGCTGACTGTTAAATATACTTATTTCATTGATCATTTTACAAATTTTCATTCGGAAGGATGGTCTGTATAATGTATACCTCACTGAGGAAGATCTGTAAAGATTTTATGAGATTTTGTTTAGTGAACACAAAAAGACAGCAGTATAAACTGAAGTGTATGTGTTATTCAACGGATAACATTCATTTTTTACCATGTGCAACCAAAAGTTAGTAAATAATAGATAAAGCACTTGTAATTTTTAATAAGTAAACAGTGAAATGTTGTATTATCACCTCTAGCTGTTGTAAATAGAAACATTTTCGTCAGTGATACTTTTGTATTTTTAACCATTCATCAACTTGAGTTTTTCCAAGCTCTGCTGCCCATATCCTAACTTGCACCAAATCCTATTTATCCAATATCTCAGCCTTCATGGACCTACAATGGCTTTTGGACCACCAACACTTGTCCCTTATGCTTGCTTACAAGGCTGCACTAGCAGAAGGTTAACACCAAGTCATAAATACCTTTTTAACTTTGTCAGCAAAGGAATTGATGGGAAAAAAATGAACAGATCAAACAATTTGATTTGAAAATTTCAATGGGTCTCTTTTGTTGGCTTAGCAATTCTAGAATTAAACCTCCTGACCACGAGGTACCATTTTATTGAGAACTAACTCTGGGATTAAGCAGTGATTATGGTTCGGGAAACCTTGCTAGTTTGTTATGCAGTGACAGACTTCTTGTACCCGGACTGTATATGCAGAAAAGTTGGATGATTAAGCTGTCAGTTCCACTGCTAAGCAGAATGGAGCAGGGCTCAAAATGATTCTCATCAATGAGCAAACAATAAGACTGACTTCAGCATATTGCGAATTGCTTTAACAGTATTCTTAACTGTGTGGTGACAACATTCTTATTTCAGTAACCCGAGACAAGAAATTGCTGGAGAAAGTCAGCAGATCTGGCAGCATCTGTTGAGTCGATATAACCCTTCTTCAGGGTCAGTTCAAAAGAAGGGTCACTGGACTCAAAATATTAACTCTGTTTTCTCTCCACAGATACTGCCATACCTGCTGAGATTCTTTAGCAATTTGTAATATTTGCACTTCTTTGTCTTATTTCAAAAATGGTATATTGCTTACAACTTTTTTAAGACATCAAGTTGAAGCTGGGGTGTGGTCGATGCATTGAACATAATGTTTGCCCTACAGTCTACAGGGCAAGCGTGTGTCAATGCAGTGGATGTTGGCAGCCAATAACATTCCACAGCACAGGTTAAAGAGCACAATTTTATTTTGTCCACTTTAACTATCACCTTTTCTGACTTTCAGACAGAAAATTTGTGGTCCTGAAGAAATAAACTGAATCAAAACATCATCGGATAATACAATGAATATGCAATTATAGCAGTTAAAGGAAGTCCATGCACCTCTCGTATTTAGGTTTGAATCAGACATATTGAAAACTTTTCTTTTTTCTGGCTGTGAAATTAATTAAAGGGTCTCTCACTTTAGTTTCTAGTTGGATGTGGGCCTGAGGCATAAATCTGCTCACAAACACTGGCATGACAAGTTAGAAAGATATTTGTTTCTATCATGAACTTTTTTTTGAAAATTCATGTCCGGTAAGGAGTTGTTTTATCCAATCTAAAGCCAAGTACACTGTTGTTCGAATCTGGTGTCTTGCCCTTCCATAATTCAACAAAGACTTGGGGGAGGTGATGGCCTATTGGTATTATTGCTGACTGGTTTTTCCAGAGACCCAGGCAAAGTTCTGGATATCCAGGTTTGAATTCCAGTGAGTTAAATTTTAATTCAATTAAAAGATATCTGGAGTTAAGAGGCTAATGATGACCGTGAATCCTTTGCTAATTGTCAGGATAAAACCTATCTGGTTCACTAATGTCCTTCAGGAAAGGAAACTGCCATCCTTACCTGGTCTGACTTACATGTGATTCCAGACCCATGGCAGTGTGGTTGATTCTTAACTGCCCTCTGGGTAATTAGAGATTGGCAATAAATGCTAGCCAAGTCAGTGACACCCACATCCCATGAATGAAAAGAAAATACCTACATGCTGCTCCAAGCATTTTAAGAGTTGCACACCTGAAACATGAGGGGCATGGATCGGGTGAACAGCCAATGTCTTTTTCCCAGGACATGGGTGTCCAAAACTAGAGGATCCAGGTTTAAGGTGAGAGGGCAAAGATTTAAAAGGGACCTGAGATGCAACGTTTTCACATTGAGGGTGGTGTGTGTATGGAATGAACTGTCAAAGGAACTGGTAGAGGCAGGAACATTATCTAAAAGGCATCTGGATGGGTATAGAAAGGACTGAGAGGGATACGGGTTAAATTGGTTTAGAGTGTCTTTTCAGCATCGAACAGAGGGCCTGTTTCTGTGCTATATAACTCTGTGACTCCATGACTGTCAAAAATACATCAATAGATTTACTTCACATTATCATCCAAAATTTTAGAAATAGCCATCAGCTGTTCCTCAGAATCACCTTATATTTATAAGTTTTAAGTCTGGTACATGGCTGTTGCAAATGAGACATCAAATCAGTGTGTTAAAAAAACGCCAGCCTTTGATCTAATTAATCGAAGTAACAAATGCCCTCTGGAACAAAACTAGAAATTGCTGGAAAATCTCTCGCAGCATCTGTGGAGAGAAAGCAGACTTTACATTTCAGGCTCAGTGACCCTTCTTCAGAACTGGACCAGAAAGATCAACTTTCTGAATTTCTCCAGCAATTTATTGATTGGTTTCAGATTTTCAGCATCCATTTTTTTTAAAAAAATGCCCTTTGATTGACTGCAGCATTTCATAAGTAACTGTCACCCAGATTTGACTACGTGGAAGAGTGACTTTAAAGACAGGTATCCTTAACAGCAAATCATCAGCAGCTGAAGATTACAACCATGCTCCTGACCACACTAAAATGAGCAATGCCACAGGAAACCCAGTGATGGGTGTCCTTTATCTAACAGTCTGGATTTTTCCGAAGAAAGACCAAGGAATGGAAATGTGCTTTTAATGGTACGCAGGGAGATCTACACTTCAAATATATGGTTATATCATCTGTTGACTCTATCTACACTTCCTGCTGTCTCAGGGAAGCCACAACATTAACAATGACCTCTCCCACTCCAGTTATACTCTCTTCCACCCTCTTTTATTGGCCTGAAGATATAGAAGTTGGAGAAATTTGCAAAGAAGAAACACCTTTGACCACAAGTCCATCAAGAAGTGCTAAGCAGGCAGAGTCCTCGAGACCTGTGAGAAAAGGATCCTGTCACGTGATTCGCTGAGCAGACTGTCAAATTCATTTGGAAGAATGCCTTATCACGAGAACTGACAAGCACCAAATCATTGCTAAGGCAGTAGTGAGAAGGGCCCTACCTGTAAGATCCTTCATGCATGCCTGGCCAGCCTGCACCACTGCACACTGTATCAAAGTATATATACAAAGAGACTTTTTTTTGTGAATAACGTATATTACTGAAATGCAAAAGAAAGGTTACCCACATTCTTGATGCCTATTGTTGCATTTGCCTGAAGTCCTCAATGCCAGCTTTCCTGCCATATCCATTGTACAAAGATATTGTGGTCATGGTAGCAGACCAGACTCACAACATCATGAGACTGAATTCCACAATCTCTTGGTGGGAAATTTGTTTTCAAGCTCCAGAAAAAAAAAGGTCTTGAGAACGATTTTCTGCCATTTCTCCCAACACAAGGTTTATTCATTTTCCCTATTTCTTTATGCAAACCCTGTAATAATTATGTCGAAAAAATTACATAAACTGAAATTTGTGAACTCCGTCCAATTCAAATCTTAAAGGCTTAGATCAATTGATTTTAGTTTGGAAAGAGAACCAAGCGATATCAAACAAAGGAAAGTAAACAGAGTTCGATGTACAGGACAATGATCTAAGTGAATGGGAGAACAGGCTCAGGTACTGAATTGTCTCTCCTTGTTTCTGAGTAAGTGTGAGTTGTTACATGACTCAGGTACTGATTGGATAACTTGTCGGACTGTTACAGGCGACTGATAACAATTGATCTACATTATCACAGAATCATTATAGCTCACAAGAAGGCCATTTGGCCCATTGTAGCTGCAATGGTTTTATTATCTAGTGACAATTTCCTATCATTTCCCCATGTTCCTGCATACCATTTCTATCCAAATAATAATCTAGTGCCCTCTTTAAAGCCGCAATTGAACCTGCATTCATTCCACTTCCAGGCATTGCACTTCATACCAATAATTACTCACTGGGTGAAAAAGATTTTTCTCACATCACCCTTGCTTAGTTTGCTCATCACTTTAAATTGATGTCCTTCTGTTCTTCTTTCATTTTCAAACGGGAATATCTACTTTGTCAAGCTCACTCATGATTTTAAAAGCCTCAATTAAGATCGCCTCTCAAACTTCCCCCTTCCACTGAGAATAGCCCTAATGTCTTCAATCTATCCTCATGAATGGAGTTTCTCATCCCCGGAACCATTCTTGTGCATCGCTGCTGCACTCCCATGAATTCCCATCTTTCCGAAACAGGTCACCTAAACCTGTACACAATACAACAACTGAGGTCAAATAAGGATCTTGTACAAGTTCAACATCAACTCCTTTCTCTTGTACTCTCTGCCCCTCATAATAAAGCCAAGAACACTATATTTTATTAACTGTTTTCTGCATCTATCCAGTCACGTTTAATCATCTGTGCACAGAAACACCCCCACGCCCCTCTGGTCCTACATCCCCTTTCAAATTGCGCCCCTATTTTATATTGCTTTCCAATGTTCTTCCAACTAAATTGCATAACCTCACACTTCTCTGCATTGAATCTCATTGACCACCTACCCACCCACTCCATTTTTCAATGTCCTTTGGAGTTCCACAACATTCTCCTCAGATTTTACAATTCTCCCAAGTTTAGTGTCATCTGTAAACTGTCTAATACTCATAACAGATTGAGAAATGTACAGAAATATCAAATTTCTCAGCACTAAAAAACCATGTATTGATCATCCTAGAAATTAATCATTAATATTAAAATTCATTCAAAAATATTAAATTGATCCTTGGGGTATTAAAATGAGAAATTACAGCACATTGCTGCTTGTACAATAATATTAATATTTATACTCATCACAATAAAGGGACTTTAATCTGACACAATTAAGAAGACTTGTCTTAAAGATAAAAGTTATGTTTCCTTGTTAATAGGTCCAAGTGCAGGTCCCCGATTTTAATTGTCCCCAGATTAGCTGCTCATAGCTCTGACTGCCTATGTTCTAACCAACAGATCGTAGGGTGCTTAGGCAGAGCAAGACATACAAGGTTACACTGCACAGGAGGTGTGCAAAGCAAGATCAACTTTAGAAAGGTCAACATTATGTGAAGTTAGTGAGTTGATTCATTGGTCTAATAATGGCAGGGAAGAAATCGTTCTTGAACCTGTTGCTGCGTGTGTTCCAACTTCTGTATCATCTGCCTGGTGGAAGGGGTTTCAGGAGAGTTTTACTGGAGTGGGGGGGGGGGGGGGGGGTCTTTGATGATGTTCACAGCTTTTCTGTGGCAACAAGCCATGCAAATGGAGTCCATGGATGGAAGGTTAGCTTCCGTGATGGTCTGGGCTGTGCACACAACTTTCTGCAGTCTCTTATGGTCCCAGGGAGAGCAGTTGATATACCAAGTCATTATGCACCCAGATAGAATGCTTTCTATGATACATCTGTAAAAGTTTGTGAAGGTTCTTATGGATACGCTGAATTTCTGAAGCTTCATGATGAAGAAGAAGTGTTGTTGTGCCTTCTTGACCATCACATCTACATGGAAAGTCCAGGACAGATTGTTGGTTATCATCACTGCTAGGAACTTGACGCTGTCCACCCTCTCAACCTCTGGTCTGTTGATGTCAATGGGGATGTGACCTTCTCCTTTCTTTCTGAAGTCAATGATCAGTTCTTTAGTTTGCTGACATTAAGAGAGAGAGAGGTTGTTCTCATTGCACCATGACACCAAACCCTCTATCTCCTTTCTGTAGTCTGACTTATCATTTTTGACATCTGTCCTACGAAGGTAGTGCTGTCAGAAAATGTGCAGATACCTTAGTTCAGAATTCGGCTACTCAGTCGTAGGTGTACAGGGAGTACAGTAGGGGGCTGACGAAGCATCTCTGGAGGGGTGGGGGGGCTCAGTGTTGAGTGTTATCATGGAGAGGGTGCAGTTACCTATCTTCACTGATTGCGGTTTGTGGGTCAGGAAGTTGAGGATCCAGTTGCAAAGGGCAGAGCCGAGACCAAGGCCATGGAGCTTTGAAATCAGTCTGGATGGGATAATAGTGTGGAGTGCGGAGTTGTAGTCAATGAGCAGGAGTCTGATGTAGGTGTCCTTGTTGTCCAGATGTTCCAGGGATGAGTGCAGGGCTAGGGAAATAGCATCCACTGTGGACCTGTTAGATCATTAGGCGAATTGCACAGGATCAAGGCAGGCTGAGAGACTGGAGTTGATGTGGGCCATGACCAGCTTCTTGAAGCACTTCATGATTATGGAGGTCATTAAGGTACTTGGGGCAGTCGTCATTAAGGCACATTGCATGTGCTTTTTTTATGCATGGGAATGATGGTGGTCTTCTTAAAGCAGGTGGGACTTTGGCTTGTTGGAGGGAGAGATTGAAGATGTCGGTGAATACCTCTGCCAGTGGGTCCACACAGAATCTAAGTGCACAGCTGGGGACAGTGTCTGGGCCCATCGCTTTCCTTGGGTTGACTCCCAGGAAGACTGATCAGCTGTCGGCAGTGGGGACTGAGGGAACAGGTATATCAAGGGCTGTCAGGGCAGGAGTCATTGTGCCACTTGCATTCTGCTCAAACCGATCATGGAAAGCACTGAGCACGTCAGGGAGGGACGAGTTTTTGTCCGCGATCTTGCTCTGCTTCATTTTGTATCCTGTTATGCTGTGGTATTGCTGCATTCCCCCTCATGCTGAGAAACTGCCTTTCTGCCTCATCTTCCATCCCACACAAAATGAAAAAAAATTAAACTTCCAGCCATTTTTCCCTGAAGGCATAACTTCTTTAAATTACCAATCCTGGCCAGGAGATGATTGAAATAAAAGATTTAAAAGCTCTCTTCAGTCAGGAGACCTTATTTTTCACAGATTATAAATGCAATCTTTATGGGCGCACTATGCAGATTGAACCAGCTCTCTTTTTTTTTAAGGATCGCATAAATGCATCTTTTATGCAACTCATTTAAATTCGGGGCCCACATTCATACACACAAACACAACAAGGAGGCTGTTACCCTGGACTCAGCTAACCTGGGAAACAAAAAAAAGAGACACAGTTTTGAATACCAGTCTGTAAATACACTACAATCCTGGTTAATCTCCCCATTGTGTTAGGCCCAACAATTATCATTTCCCGCACCAACAGTGAGGCAGTGTCAAAGAAATGATTTGATACAGGTGTAACTTTGTTTCCATAACATTCAGAGGCTTGGAGAAAAGAAGCTGGAGCTGGTCTTAATTGTGCACCAGAATTTATCCCACCAGTGAGAAAGAATGTCCTGCCAAGCCTTTTCTCTCACACAGAATGACACACAATGCCATAACAGTTCAGAATTTTAGCAAAAGGCAGCAGCAATGAACACAGTGGGGAACTGAATGCTGCTCTGACTGTGTCATTTTTTAATCTCCTCCTGGTTTTCTCCTGTGCCTGACTTCATGCTGTGATGAAGTTATCATCGAAGACAGCTTTACTTTCACCAATGAATTCATATCCAAGTCTGCATTATCCCCAGCAGATCAAAACTCCGCTTTCTTCGAATGGCATTATCTGCATAGAGAAAAGCACGCAATTGCTCAATAATTTCACACAAACTAAACAGACCATTCAGCATTCTGTGGAGAAATGTAATTCAGCAAGGCAGACAATTCCAGCCAGCACATGGGGATTGATGAAGAGAAGCCCCTTTGTTCTGGCTTGGGGAGGGGACGGTTGAAAACTTTTTCTCTATCCTTCCAAGCTCCCTCTCATCTTGATCTGAGAGAGTTTCAAGTGCTGGGAAAAAAATATCTAATTGTTCAAATACCTCTAAGGAGCTTGAGTGACAAAAAAGCACTAGTTTCGTGCAAAAGTTGGCAGTGAAAATTCAAAGTGCAGATTGGGAGCCATACCACTGACTCGATTAACCATGCTTCTGTGAAGCCCAACAAAACAGCTGTCATTTAAATGACTACATAACATAGAAATGAAGCTAAATGTATCTTACACAAACATAACAGGGAATATGTCACAGTAGATCCTGATTCTAAAATTATGGCAGTAAATGTATGAATGCAGCACTTGAACTACATCTGTGCTCATGTCAATTTAATTTCTCACTTTTGTTTCTTCAAATTCCTAGTTTTGAAAGGTCTGTCACACATATTGTAATATGATGACACTTACCATGAAACAAAGCTTCATCTTGCCATTCTCATACTGAAGAAGGGCTTATGCCCAAAACGTCGATTCTCCTGCTCCTTTGATGCTGCCTGGCCTGCTGCGCTTTTCCAGCAACACATTTTTAAGCTTATTCTCAAATGGTTGCCACTTGCTGTTGAAACAGAGAATGCACCAAAGGTACCACGTGCTTTCTTTGTTTCTTTGTAGTATTTGGCTATTTTAATTTATTTATTTTTCTTTTACCTCATTTTCACCAATACCATTACTTCTGACTCAACCTGCAAGTCTCAGAGACAATTGGCTTCTTCTGGAATGCATGAATGCAGCATGAAATTGACATGACATTCAGACCCATGTCTCTAGGTTACATAAACCTGGGTTATGCCAAATCTGACTGACTCACAACCGTGATCATTTTCTTTGAAGAATTCATGTTGAACAATAAAAAAAAGTATTTAACATTACCCATTCAGCAGCAATAGGACAGACACTGTAAAAATTCCTCTTGAGGTTCTCTCCAGACTGTAATTTGAATTGACTTCTCCAAGTAGATAGGGGAGATGTCCATAGGAGAATAGCAAAGTCCTTTGTGTATTTTACATTAATATATAAAAGAGCTGACACTAGTTTCTAAACTGCGCAACATGCTTATTTACAAGAGTTTTTCAAAACATCTTTGCAATCACAATATGTCCTGCAATCTTTTTTGCAGCTCAGCTTCAAGAAAGTTCCGCGGTGTTTGCTTCACTCTAAGTTCACACTCAGGCTTAACCAGTCAAGTCCAGGGAATGTGTGATTATTTTTTATTCATTCGCAGGATTAAGGCAGCATTTATTGCCCATCCCTAATTATCCAGAGGACACTTAAGAGTCAACCACATTGCTGTGGGTCTGGAATCACATGTAAACAAGACCAAGTAAGGATGGCAGTTTCCTTTGCTAAAGGACATTACTGAACCAGAGGGGTTTTTCCAGACAATCCACTCATGGTCATGATTCAAATCTGAATTCCAGATACTTATTTTCCACCATCTGCCATTGAACCCAGGTCCCCAAAACTATGTCTGGGTTTTTGGATTAACAGTCCAGTGATAATCCGACTAGGTCATTGCCTCCTTATTATTTACCAGTGACATGATTAAACACAAAATAGCTGAACCATTGGACACCACAGAACCATCTGTAAGCAGGAAGTTTTGGTTGTGATAATTTAATCAGAACCACCCATTCTTTAAGTATGTGCCTGGGTGGGGAAGGCACTGCTACCTCCCCAATGGAGAAGGCAAGACCAGGCCCAAAAGGGGAAATGTTTTCCTTATTTTTGTTTTGACTACAAGTGTGGACCCCATAATTAAAGAGGAGGTCTCTTCTGTCCCTGGCCTTGCCTTGTTCATGCCCAAATCATGAGATTGCTCAAAACCTCCCTCGATAATGCCCTCAGGCCACTTCCTGTTGGTTTCAGGAAACAGCCCAATTCAGGCTGTGCAGAGGAGGACAGCTTGCCATCAACCTTGACCTTCACTCGGCCACTCTCAAACCCAAAATCAGAGCCCTTGCACTCTCCCCAGTTCTTCTTTACTAACTGTTCTGAAGCATTGCAAATGTTGTAATGTTGGTCTGTAACAATAGATGAGGAAATTTATTGGATTGTGCATAGAATTTAGAAATAGGCATTGCTTATGCCCGAAACATCGATTCTCCTGTTCCTTTGATGCTGCCAGACCTGCTGCGCTTTTCCAGCAACACATTTTTAAGCTCTGATCTCCAGCATCTGCAGTCCTCACTTTCTCCCATTTCGATTTCCCACCCCATTTGCTTGGTATTTCCACCTGAAGGCCCAGATGCTTTGTTTTAGAATGAATATGAAAAGGCCAGATGTGCACAGATGCAAATCTATGGCCAGAGATACTTGCCGTCAACCATGTCAGAATGGAGGTGGGGAAGGATTGATAAAATGGAGGCCAGGATCCGATTCCAAGATTCCCATTCCCAGCATGTGGCATTTTTAAGGCTGCTGGACAGTGGAGTGAGGTGTGAATTTATGTACAGAAATCCTGCTCTCTTGTGGAATTGGGCATTCTAGACCTGTCAGTTCTGATTAGCTGAGATATTGTTATGGGGAATAAGGAGAATTTTAGACTTTTCAAGCTCCTGGATTTTTCAAAAGAAAAGCAAAAGGCTTGAGCATTTTCTTTCTCGATACTGAGACCCCATGTCTGAATACATGTCACTCCTGATATGTAAATGAATCCGTCTGAACTAGCAATTTGTTATCGAGGTCTTATTGACCCAACTGTGCAATGGAATCTGATTACCAATGCCTTGCTGAGCTCTGAACCACACCAATGGATTCAGCTCAGCTAAGGGCTGATGCAACTGTTATGGAGACTATAACTTTGCTTCAATTGACAATTTATGAGCAGTTGACAACATTAAACTTTTTGAAGAGATTTTTGAATGGCTGCTTGCACCCCCTTCCATTGAAGGTATTGGAATTCTCCATCTCCTCTGCCTCTCCAAAACCTACCTGTTCACCCTCCCTGAGTATGCTCTCTGCTCTAATAGCCTCAAACCACCTCACTCCAAGAACCAAGTTGGCTTTCTTCAGAGAACTGGTTGCAGTGCCAGCAGAATCTCCTACTAAGCTCTCAGCGCTGTGGATAATTGCCAACAATCTAATTGACTGGCAACTCCAGAGGGTGGGAGTTCCTCCCATTGAGGGATAAATATCCCACTCACCATCAATTTTCCATCACTGTTTGCTGTTGCTACTTTCCCTTCCATTGGTTATCTGCCAACTTTCCTGCTGAGTCATGAGCAGTCCACCAGTCAGTTCCCTACACCCTAAAGCTCTTCTCACAATGTCTATTTGATAACAAAGTTGTAATGTTATTTTACATTAGGAACACAGGAGAAGCAGTCAACGTTCAGGATCGCATTCCTGTTTTATCACTCAATTTGATCTTAGCTGATGTGCACCGCAACTCTATTCATCCTACTTTCTCTATCTCCCTCAATACTCTTACCACACAAAAACAAAATCCATCAATCTCAGTCCTGAAGATTTCAAGTGGCCAATTGCAGTAATTCATCCCACTCTCTTTAACAGCCAGTCATCAGTGTTGACAATTCTGACTGGTTTTACGTCATACAGCTTTAAGTATGTTCTGTTTTAAAACAAAGTCCAAATAGGCTAAACAACGCTGTTACTATCTTGATTGTGAAAAGTAACATATGTCCATTGCCGACTTTCTTGCCTTTTATTAATTTATCCAGGAATAAGCAGCCCATCACACAGTTGGAATGCTTACAGCTCAACAAGGGCTGAGCCACGGGTTTAGTTGGTCCCCTGTAGATTCAGGTTTTGCGATGTTTTTCTGTAAACATGTCAACTTAGATTTTACGATTGGATTTGCATGATTTACAGGTGCGAGTTAGACAATTCCACTGGAATTGGAGTTCATAGTGGAGTTTGGAAGTGCCACTTGGGGCATGGTGTGAATGTTTGAGAGGGGAGGAAGGGCTGAACACACTAGACTGAAAAAGGCAGGGACTTGGTTAGAAGTATTTCACTGAGGCGCCCGAGTGATTTACACATTTTTTTCCAAAGTTGGCACGTGCAGGTTGCTCAATGATGCTTGCACCCATGAATAATGAGCACCACAGTTGCTAGGAAATCATCTGTAACCAGCAGTTCATGTACAAGTCACAGTCAGCAAATTGATTCTGTGGTTTCTAAGCCATTTGCCTTGTGTATTTTGTCCTGTTTTACTGCTGGTGCATAAAAGTCTTTGTGTTTAGTGGTCTCATTTTTTAATTTGGTCCTGGGTACTGTTACTGGGACTCCTTCAACACTCTTAGTTGAAGAAGATGAGGGCAAAAGAGGAAAGCAAAAGTGAGGACTGCAGTTGCTAGAAACCAGAGTTTAGATTAGGGTGGTGCTGGAAAAGCACAGCAGGTCAGGCAGCATCCGAGGAGCAGAAAAATTGACGTTTCGGGCAAAAGCCCTTCATCAGGAATGGAGGCAGGGAGCCTCCAGGGTGGACAGACAAATGGGGGGAGAGGGGTGGGTCTGGGGAGCAGGTAGCAAAGAGTACAATAGGTGAATGGGGGTGAGGATGGAGGTGATAGGTCAGAGAGGAGGGTGGAGCGGATAGGTGGGAAGGGAGATTGGCAGGTGGGACAGGTCATGGGGACAGTGCTGAGAGGGAAGGTTGGAACTGGGGTAAGATTGGGGGAGGGGATGCAAAAGAGGAAGTCTAGCTAAATGAAGCTGCAGCAGAGGTGGTCATGTATTTATAGGTGGAGTTGAACATGCCTTACTTGGAAAGCTGAATCACTAAGGGTGATCTTGTGATGCTTCAATTTAGTGCATTCTAACATGTTTCCTGATCTGACCTTATATTAACGCCTCTGTTTCCACATCACCCCAGAGTAGGAGAAGGTTTGAAGAGAGGATGGGGAGTTGGAAGCAGGGAAATGGTGATGGGTGATCCATGTTGGAGATAAAGGCAGAGGACCGTGGTGTGGGTTCAGACTTTACACCGAGAAAGATGAAAACCAGCCTTTTTTAACAGGTAGCAGTGGTGACAGCAATTGGGCCTCAGAGAACGGACAATTGAGCCATGACCACCAATGGAGAGTAAGGTCTGTCACTGTCTCAGAGTTCGTAAACCTAAAATCTTGACCCACAACCATGACTGGTGGTTGCAGTCCAATGTTTTAGAACCCTTGCTTTAACTGATTGGGTGGGAAAACAATCTTTTCAGGCGTCTGGTGGTGAGGGAGTGGCGGTGCCTCATCTTCTGCCTCAGAACACTTCAACCCCAGGGCATCAATGTGGACTTCAACAGTTTCCTCATTTCCCCTTCCCCCACCTCACCCCAGTTCCCAACTTCTAGATCAGCACTGTCCCCGTGACTTGTCCTACCTGCCTATCTTCTTTTCCACCTATCCACTCCACCCTCCCCCCCGACCTATCACCTTCATCCCCTCCCCCACTCACCTATTGTACTCTATGCTACTTTCTCCCCACCCCCACCCTCCTCTCACTTACCTCTCCACCCTTCAGGCTCTCTGCCTGTATTCCTGATGAGGGGCTTTTGTCCGAAATGTCGATTTTACTGCTCCTCGGATGCTGCCTGAACTGCTTGTGCTCTTCCAGCACCACTCTAATCCAGAATCTGGTTTCCAGCATCTGCAGTCATTGTTTTTACTTAATCTTTTCAGTCAGATCATCAGTCAGCATTGGGCTCTTGTGTTGCAGTGGTACTGTCCCTATATCTGAGCCAGGAGACCTCGGTTCAAGTACTACCTGTTCCCGAGGGCTGAATATGCCTGAGCAGGTTGATTAAAAATCATCACTCAGCATCTTAATGGGTGTAGTCACTGACACCTGGTAGACCATGGCATGCTTGCCCAATTATGACAATTAGAAAGATTCCATGCAGTGTCCTATTGTTATGTAATATCTACTGTGAGAACATCAACAATAACAAAAATCTGTATTTATATAGATCCTTTAGTATTGTAAATGTTTGCAAGGCACTAAACAGAAGCTTTACCAAACTAAGTATGACCCTAAGCCTTGTAGGGAAATATCTGTGACTAAAAGTGTCCAAAACTGGATCAAAGAAATAGATTTAGGGAGTATCTTACAAGAGGAGTGCAGATGCAGAATGGTCAAGGGACAAAAATAACTGCAGATGCTGGAATCCAAGGTAGACAGGCAGCACCAGTAGATGGAGAAGTCAATGTTTCATGTGTAACCCTTCCCGAAACGTTGACTTCTCCACCTGCTGATGCTGCCTGGCTTATTATGTTCTCCCAGCCTCCTGTTTGTTTACGAATTGTTCAGGGAGGCAGTTCAATTGTTTAGGGCCTGCTTAATTGAAATCAGTCACTGATGGTGGAGAAAGGGTTATCTGATTTATAGCTGAGGGACAAAATTGGAGGAAAAGAGACTTGCCTGAGGGTTGTGAGCCGAAAATTACAGTGACAAGAGGAAGATGAGGCCCTTGAAGGATTGAAAATGGCAGAATGAGGATTTTAAAATCAATACAGAATGGGTGGCGGTGGTGGTGGTTGAGATTCTGTAACAGTGCTGGCAGGCAGCTGTCTCAACTTCAGTTCCTTCTCTTTGTGGAGAAGCTGCAATGCTTAGCTGTGACAATGATGCTGTCGCATAATGGGGAACAAACATGTTCATGATAATGACATACATGATGATGCAACTCTGACATCAATAGTCACATGCCATCAAGGCTCTAAGAAAAGAGGAATTGAAGAACTGCACTGAAGAGCTGTAGTCCGTATTCTGTTAGTAAGAACCTAAGTGAAGAGTTTACAGGACTTGCTGAAAGTGAGATTGTCAGGTTTTAAATAGATTCATCAGATGTTGGCATTGCTGGCAGGGTCAGCTTTTATTGTCCATCCCTAAGTGCCCACAGGTCAGTTATGAGTCAACCACATTGCTGTTGTTCTGGAGTCACGTGCAGACAGACCAGGTAAAGTTGGCAATTTCCTTCTCTAAAGAACATTAGTAAAACCAGATGGATTTTTCTTACAATTGGCAATGGATTCATGGTCATCATTAAACTTTTAATTTCAGATTTTTATTGAACTTAAATTCTACCATCTGCTGTGGAGGGATTCAAACCCAGGTCCAGAACATTACTTGAGTCTCCTGATTAACATTCCAGTAGTTATATCACTAGGCCATCACCTTCCCTTAACATAACAATGTATTTAATATCATAGGATGTAATAATATAGGCTGAGACAACTGAAGGCACATAGCTCATGGATATAGCATTATCAGAATGAAGGCTATGCCGATGAGTGTCTCCAACTCAGCAAACATCAAAGGCTGTGATGCTGCTCTGTAAATGAGTATTACATGCTGGATTTCCCTTTGAATTACTCATTTTAATTTTTCTGCCCCACGAGTCTTGGCATAGGTTGTCTTCAAATTGGGCTTTCACAAGTTCCCAGCTTTCAGAATTGTAACTAAATTGTGATGCACCCCTTTAATTTTTCTCACTGTTGCAAATTTTGTCACTAACAATTCTACAGAAATATCCTGGGCAGCACGGTGGCACAGTGGTTAGCACTGCTGCCTCACAGCGCCAGAGACCTGGGTTCAATTCCCGCCTCAGGCGACTCTCTGTGTGGAGTTTGCACGTTCTCCCCGTGTCTGTGTGGGGGTGCTCCGGTTTCCTCCCACACTCCAAAGATGTGCAGGTCAGGTGAGTTGGCCATCCTAAATTGCCCATAGTATTAGGTAAGGGGTAGATGTAGGGGTATGGGTGGGTTACGCTTCGGCGGGTGCGGTGTGGACTTGTTGGGCCGAAGGGCCTGTTTCCACACTGTAAGTAATCTAAAAAATCCTCCCACTAACACTTCTCATTTATACATCTCAATGAAAAACTGCAGTGCAAACATTAAATTTCCACTGCTATCAGTATAAAATTTATTTTGAGCCATTTGGATGTAATTATACCTGTATCATTAAAGCCAATGTAATAAGTGATGGCAAACTGTTCTACCATAAAGTCCAAGTTATTGATCCTTACTGCAGCACAGTTGCACACAGCTATCAGCAATAATCCCGTATGCCATTAAAGTCATCATCTGTTACAGACGGAGAGGTGGCCAAGTATTGTGGCATCGAGAGGTGGGGTCATAATGGCCAATCTCAATATTTTCTCAAAGCCACTTCCATAAATGCAAAAATTTCCCATCAGAGCCACTGGATGAAGATCAGAAACACTATTTTTCACCCAAGAACTTCAAGGAATGCCAATGATCAACTTCATGCATTGTTCCAGTTGGGATCAATCATGGACAGAGACTGAGGATCCTTTTGATCTTCATGGCTCTGTCCCAATTTGAATGATTTTTTTTCCCACTAATATATGTCTTTTCGAAAGAAAAACAAGACACTGTACATTTAATTTCATTGTGGTTCAGTAGCCAATCAAGGAACCTGGCAAGTTTCCTGGGCTTTTGTATTTTTAATTTTCTGGCACACTTTAGCCTGCATTTTTCAAATGGTGGATCAAACACTTTTGTGGTTTTTATGATTGTATCTCTGCCATGTACCACCCAGGTGCATAATTCCACTTACTGCCAACACAAATATGATCTTTGTTACCTGTTGGTGGTAATAACCCACCCAATGTGATCTCAGGAGCACTGTGGCATTTGAAACACCAGGTTTACAGCAGTAGCCATAAAGATAAAAACAATGTGGATGAACAAAAATCCCAAACACAATTATACACACAACAAATTTGGAGAAAAGAACACTGTTTCAGGCACTTTGTTTATGGATATGAAAGAAGGAGGAGTAATTTGAACAGGATGTACTGTTGGATGGAGCTGAGCTGTGTTTGATGACTTGCTCTGGGACAGCTACAAAACAGAAAATGCCTCTGGCATGAGCACATATACAGCCACTGGTTTCCTCAAAGAGCTTAATGCCAACTTGGTTTTCTGCAGCTATCAGTGGGTCATATCATTTGTGTGGTGAAGCTTCTACCGCTCAACTGTTAGGAATGGAGCTCCAGAATTTTGGCCTGGCAACAAGGAAGGAATGACAACTTGTGTCCATACCATGATGATGTATGACTTGGATTAGAATTGAAGGTGACAGTACTCACACATGTAGTGCCCGTGATTCCCCCAGGGAGTGAGTGGTGCTACTAGAGATTTTGGTGACTTTATCCTTTAGATAGCATACTGATAAACATTGCAGTTTCAGTGTAGCAGCAATTTAGGGGATGAACATTTAATCTTACTGATGAAGTGATGTTGAAGCAGAGTGCTTTAACCTGGATGGTGTTGAGCACATTGTATGTTTTTTTTTGCAATTTGTGTCCAGGCAAGTAGAAAGAATTTTATCATATTTTGGCTTGTGCCTTGCAAAAGTGCAAAGGCTTTGGGGAGTGAGGATGTTAGCCATTCCCTGGAGAATATCCTGTTCTTGATGTCCTCTACAACCCAAAGTGTTTATCTGGCTGTTGTAATTATATTTCTAGTTAACAGTGACAGAATGTTGATGCAAGAGCGCTCATCAAAGCCACTGACTCTCAGGAGCAGTGTGTTAAGATTATCTCATTGTACTTGACAATTGTATGGCAGGAACATGCTTGCTGTATGAGGACATGACTGGATCCACTATCTGAAGAATTGTATTGGAACTGAATGTTATGTAATCATTAACAAATTGCCTCACTTTTGACATTACGATTGAGGGAGGTCACAAATGAATTAGCCTTTTGGGAAAAAAAATGTTGACGGGATGATGGCATCATTGACTAGACCAGCATTCACTACCCATCTCCCAATTGCCTTGGACAGGTGACAGTGAGCTGCCTTCTTGATTGCTGTAGTCCCTGTGCAGTTGGGACATCCACAGCATTGTTTGGAAGGGGATTTCAGCATTTTGACCCATTATCAGTGAAGGAATGTTGACATAGGTCCAAGTCAACCATGATTGAATGGTGGAGCTGACTTGATGGGTTGAAAGGCCTAATTTTTGATCCGATGTCTTATGGTCTAACACATAGCTGGTAGTGTTCCTATGTGCTGAAGATCATTGGGTGTAAAATATTGCCTTGAAAAAGACCTGCAATGATGATTAACCTTCAATTATTGCAACTATCTTCCTTTCTGCCAGGTTTGACTCAATCCACTGAGAGGTTCTCCCCCTCAATGTCATTGAGAAACAAACTGCATCTGTGTCCCCCAGTGTGAAAGGTTCCACAGGTATGCAAGTTCTTCTTGGCATGTTAGGTAGGCTCCGAGCTGACTCGAAGGGAGCTTTTGTAATTACTCCTTCCAGCTCTACACAACATATTGCATGAACAGGCGAAAAGACATTACACAGTAATAATATACCACAAGGTGGAGGCACAGTGCACATCATGTTTACACAAAATGCAGCATTATCTTCAATAAAGGCACAAGACATTTCCTTCAGCTTCAAATTCTTTGCATGTTTGACACAATTATGTTATTCACATAAACCAGTAATCGTAAAAATAAGCAGAACACTCAATGAAGGAACTAAGCAGGCCCCAGAGAACGGCACAATGAATTCATGCTAATTTCTGCAGCAAATTCCTCAGATTTTGTTTGCACCCTATCAGGATCCTCTTCCATTGACTACACCTTGCTGGCTGTCATCTGCAAACAGGTGCATGCCTCTTTCCATGACTACAGGTACAGAACTGCTGAATTTCAGAAAGAAACTATTGATCCACTATATTCGATTCGGGAAGGAAAACTTCTGTCCATGTCCAGTTTGTCCTAATTGTGATTCCAGGTTCACTTCAATGTGGTTGACTCATAGTCTCTCTCTGAAGTAGCCCAGCAAGAGAATCCGTGAACTAAATGCCTGAGCAATTCAGGAATGGCAATAGTTACCTTGTGTTGTAGCAATTCCCATATCCCAAGATTGAAAAAAAAATCAGAAATAATTGTTTGACTGTACAGCACTTAGGCAATGCTGAAAGGAGACAATAGGATGAAACTCACAACCTGGACACAAAAACATCAGTTTATAAAAAGGAACATTGTTTTCGACAGAATGATAAAAGGGTGCTGATTAATTGGGCCATCAATGGCATGCAGATGCAACAGGAACAATTAATGTCAATCTCAGCTCCCAGGTCAGGCAGTCAGGCTCTGATTGGTCAGGATATTGCATGGGAGTATAGCACAGATGAGCAATCTCTATGATCCCTTTCTGTTTCCATAAAGACCTTGTTTTATACAGTCAAAAGGGATTTGTACATACATTGCATGTTTCTATTGAAACAACTAACACCAAGACTGGCAACTGTTTCTAACAAACCCACAAATACTGATAGCAAGATGCTGCTTCTCAGCAGAGGAATGAGTCTTTGTCTGTGATAAATTATAATAATTTCACAAGATTTTGAATGTTTGTTCATTCATGGGATCTGAGCATCTCTGTTGCACATACCTAATTGCCCTTGAATTATTTACTTGAGCTGCTGCAGTCCATATAGTATGGTATATTCAGAATGTTGTGAGGAAGGGAGGTTTAAGATGTTGACACAGTGAAGATGCAGTCAAGATAATGAGTGATGTTGATCTGGAGGCAGTGTAGTACCCATGCATCTGCTGGGAACACTTGATAAGATACTGTTGAAGAACCAAGACAAGTTGGCACAGTGCACCTTGCATACTAGAATACATGGATAAGGTGTTCAATGGGATGCCAATGGGCTGTTTTGTTGTAGATGGTGTTGAGTTTTGAGTGTTGTTTGAGTTGTTTTCCTCTGGGAAGAAGTGGAGTGTTCCATCACATTCCTGACTTCAGCTCTGTGATGCTGGACAGGCTTTGGAGCGTCAGGAAGTAAACTATTCTCCCAGAATCCCTCTGACCTGCCCTGTAGCCATTGTATTTATATGGTGAGCCCAACATGTCTTTGGTTGGGGATTCAGTGATGGTAATGGTTAGATTCTCTCTTGTTGGAGATGTTCATTACATGGGACATGGATGGTATGAATGTAACTTCCTAATTAACAGTCCAAACCTGAATATTTTCTCAGTCTTAATGTGGTAGGCACTGACAATTTTGGCGTCTGAGGAGTTATAAATGGTGCTGAACATTGTGCAATTCTCAGCAAACATCCCCACTTCCAATCTTATGAATGAATGAAGGTCATTATGAGCCAGTTAAATGCGGTTGGGCCTCGGGCAGTACCTTGAGGAATTATGGGTTTCTTGCAACACTGTGGTAGTATCCCTTACCTCTGAGCCAGGAGGCTTGTGTTCAAATCCCATCCATTCCAGTGGTGTGTGATAAAATCACTGAACAAGTTGATTAGAAAATATCTATCCTGAGGAACCTTTACAATGGTATCCCAGAGCTGAGATGATTGAACGCCAACAACCACAATAAATTCCATGGAGGTATGTGAGGCATGATTTGAAAAAGGGGAGAGTTTCCCTACTGATTGCTATTGAATTCAATTTTGTTGAGGCCCCTGTTGCCATACTCACAATTGCTGCCTTGATGTGAAGGCCAGTTATTCTTGGATGAACACTGACTGGACCCACTCCTGAACTCTTTTAAGGGTTGAATTCCAACCAGAAATTCCAACCAGAAATTCCAACCATCCATTATAACATTTGTTGTTTTTCTTTCTAAAACTGCGACTTGCAATAGGGTTAAGGTTATCTCAGGTTCTTGCGAATCATCTTTACGCTTAAAGACTAACACAAAACATTCATTTATACATTCTGCCACTCACAGGGAGTCCATTCAAGAATATCCTTGGGAATCTTTCAATTGCTTGATACAGACTGTTATAGTTCTCTAATTCAACCTGCAACTGACAAAAAACTTTTACGCTTTCTGTCACAGTGGTCTATTATCTTTTTCTCCAGTGATGTTTTAGTCTCTTTGTTGATTTGTTCTTGCTTTAATTCTACATGATATGTATCTTTAACTTCTCAAGAATTATGTTCTTTGAACCAATGAAAGCATTTTGGTTTGAGGCTAACTTGCCTTCATACATGATCTGTCTGCCACCTTGGCTTATTCTTGCTATATGCCCTTCTTTTGACTTCAGGATATAAAAGGATAATTTATGTCCGAATAAAGACTTAAATATTTGACACTTTCCTTTAATATCAGTCGCATCTACATGTGAGTTGAGTTAACCAATTCACCCAATTTAGGTCTTCTGTAATTTTTAAATTAAATTTTCCTATATAATATTAATGGTAGATGCTCAGTACCTTTGGTTCTTCTGATGAAATTATATTTAATAACATTGTGGTAAATGTTGGATAGACACTCCTGGAGGTGTGATGCCAAATTAGTCTCATTTCTAATAAGGAAAGAAAGACTTCCGGTTAAAAAACATGTCACATTCTCAGGATGGTCTAAAATGCTTTATAGCCAATGAGCATCATATTATTCCTCCAGTGCAAAGACAGTTCATGCAAATATTGTATGGTAAATCAGCAGTAAAATATTTGAATGGAGATGTAGGGTAGAATTATCCATAGATGGATGTCAAAAGATTTTTCATAGATCTTTTAATGGTTACACGATAGGTAATGATCAACGATGCCAAGCTGCTTTCAAATGCTCCATCTTGAAAATAGCCTTGACATTGTTTTGGGATAGAATCCAACCTCAAGATGTCTTTTAGATTCACTACAGTGGGGAAACAGGCCCTTTGGCCTAATCAGTCCACACCGACCCTCCGAAGAGCAACTCACCCAGAGCCATTTCCCTCTGACTAATACACCTAACACTATGGGCATAGACAATTCATCTAAGATGCACATTATTTTTGGATTGTAGGAGGAAACCCATGCAGACACAGGGGGAATGTGCAAACTCCACACAGACAGTGGCCCGAGGCTGGAATTGAACCTGGGACCCTGGTGCTGTGAGGCAGCAGTGCTAACCACTGAGCCACCGTGCTGTCCCTTTGGCAACATCTTTGAGTGTCACCATCAACCTGGTTCTAAAAGTAGTTCTGCTGTTCTGGGTCTCATTGATGACATAATTGAATGACCTTCTTAATGCATCCAGACATGCTGATGTTATCTAAGGATCTCAAAGGGTTAATACTGAAGTTTGTATTAAGCATAAACCATGACAATGGGGATGTCATATGGACTCAAGCAGGGATTACAGCTTTGGGTTTCAAAGGAACACAATCTAATCTGGAGGTCTCCCTCATAGTCATGGTACCAACTTCTAACATTAGTGAGGTTTGAAAAGATTTGTAGCTCAGGTTGAGGTTCTGGATGACCCTATGCAGACAACAAGCAAACAAGAACTGTAACAAACACTACATTGGACAAACAGGCAGAAAATTGGCACCAGGATACATGAACATCAACTAGCCACAAAACAACATGACCCTCTCTCACTAGTATCCTTACATACAGACAAGGAAGGAGACCACTTCAACTAGGGCAACACATGCATCCTAGGACAAGCCAAACAGAGGCAAGCATGAGAATTCCTCGGAGCATGGCATTCCAATAGTACTCTATCAACAAACACATTGACTCGGATCCCATTTACACCCCGAGAAAACGAACAGGACAATGACATCACCATAGGAAATGACATCACCACAGGAAATGACATCACCAACCCAAAGAAACTGAACATATAAATAGAAAGCAGTACTTCATCCAGAAGCTCACTGATGATGTTACTTCGTATGGTGCCAAAACATCTGAAAATGAACTTTCCAGCTCAGCGAGCAAACCTACACCCAGAGCTTCTAACATATCAATGTTTATGCCTTTTTTGTGATCATGCAATAGATTTCATCTTATAAGAGATAAAACACTCTTTAGATTAGACTACCAGATGTCTTTCTTCGACCCTACCAAAATCACAGTTTGTACATTGCAGAAAGAGGCCAGTTGGTCCATCATGCCTGCACTGGTTCTATTATCTAGTGCCAGCCTCCTCATGCCCTCTTAAATGTCTCAATTGAACCTCCATCCACCATATGGCCAGGCATGGTATTCCAAATACTCTCTATGTGAAAAACATTTCTTCTCACATCACTCTTGTTTTGTTTGTAATGGATCCACCAGTCTCTATCAGCGAAGAGGATGGTGGTATTAATGTTACTGGATCTATATTTCACCAAGACAATCTGCGATGAGGATCTATTATGCAGCATTTCCTGAGCTCTCCTCCCATTGCATGTGGTACCCTTGGCCATCGTCTCCTGCTGCTTTTCTGCCTTCTCAAACAACGCAACTAGCAAACTGAGATTTAACTGACAAGCTCAGTAAATGGTTCTGCAAAAATGAAAATAGTTGAACTGCCACTTAGAATGTGTTGTAACCTGCTCTGTGATGGATCTCTGCATGAACTTACTCAAACATAATAGCAGGTTTCTTCAATGCAACATGGGTTGAAAGGAGAATATAAAGAAATTTCCAAGTTTAGCTATAATTGCAACTTAACAAGTCCTCAACCTAAAATGAACACATGGTTAAACGTATGGTTTGCTCTTTGGTTTGCGTTGACCTGGATGTGACCTTTGAGGAATTTATGGACATGATTGGAAATGGAGTGACAGTGTGCAAATGCTATTTCTCTGAGTTCCATACAATTTTAATGTGTAAATTAATTTGACTTTGCAGAAGCAATTTGGACATGAACTGCTATAGGAGGACATTAATCATATATCTTTACATTCTTATTCTTAAGCAACTGCATTTATTTTGATTTATTCATGGTATGTGAGCATGACTGGCTGGGCCAGCATGTTTTTGCCCATCCCTTGTTGTTCTGGAAGGTAAGCTGCCTTCCTAAACCACTGTAGTCCGTTTCGTTATTGGTATACCGACAGTGTCATGAAGAAAGGAGTTTGATTATTCTGATCCACCAACTTTGAAGGAACCACGATAAATTTTCAAGTCATGATGGTGAGTGGCTTGTAAGGTAACTTGTAGATGGTGGTGTTCCGACATAACTGCTGCCCTTGGCCTTCTAGATTAGACTCAGAACAGAGAACAATACAGCACAGTACAGACCCTTTGGCCCTCAGTGTTATTTTGACCTTTTATCCTACTCTCAGATCAAATTGTGTTGATCGTGGGTTTGAAAGATGATATATAAGAGGATTGTAACTGTGAGTCACTATGTTGCAGTCTGCTTTGCCGTGACCACCAACAAGGGAAGCTCACTGGGGAGCTCCAAGTATTTTCTTGTCTCTGCCGGTAACTCAGGTTGCTTTCCGGAGGAACTCCCCAACATGTGGACCATGTTTGGTTTAAATTTTATTTGATTTCAGGCAGCTATGCTCAGTGATCAATGAGGTACCTTGGAATTCTTATTTTTGTTTCGCCCCATTTTTCTAATCACCTGTTCAAAGATGAGGAGTAGGTGGGACTTGAATTGAGGTCTCTCGGTCCGGGGTAGGGACACTACTACTGTGCCACTAAAGGCCCTACGAAGGAGCCATGTTCAACTGCATGTTTCTGCTGAATTGATTACAGTTGTGGTGACTGAGGGTCTTTGACCATCTCAGGATATTCAAAAATATATTGAAACCCGTGAAGTACTTTTGAAGCATTGTAGCAATGTAGAGTTGCCAATTCATGCTCAGTGAGCAACATTTCTATAATATTCAGATCATTTGTTTTAGTGTTATTGGTTGAAAGATCTTTATGAGTCAGGATATTTGGGAAAACTCCCAGGCTCTTCTTTGAACTAGCACTATGGGAACTTTTTAAACTGGACTATTGGGAGTCGACAAAATAAGACTTTGTTGTGATATGTTCCACTTTTGAATGGCATCATTGCATGGACAAGGCTTGCAATTGGGCCATGAGCATTTGGCTATGATCCAGAGGGCCTCATATAATCACAGCTCAGTTCATCATAGCCCCAGCACTGTAGAGGAAGGAAGAAGAGCAAATTGCTAGCAGAATAAAATAGTCAGTGTTTCATGTAACACAAAATAGCGTTCTAATAATTTTCGACCGAATGTTGAGGCAATTTGGTCCAGTTGGTTCATGATGGTTTTGTGAATTGATTATAGCTGCCAGCCGGATGAGACCTTCCCCAGGCAATATCTGTCAGGTTTTATATTGGTGTGGAATAACCTAGTCAAAGAGAACTCTGCTGACATTTAAATGCTTGCATGTGTAACGCATTCACATTGCAAAAGCATCTGACATCTGCCATGGGCAGATAATGATCATTAATGAATGAACTCCTTTCAGGATCTTTAAGAACATATCTTTGGTCGGTTAAAATTTTATTACCCTTTATTGCGTTTAAGTGGATTCAGAGCAGTCAGCTGCGCTTCATTTCTTTCTTGGCTTGGTCTGATTTCCTTTTCTTCAAATGCGTAGGTACAAACTCCTTGCAGTTTAAAATGATTGGGTGGTCTATTACTAAAGGTAGACCATAGTTTAATGCTTTTAAAGCAATCTTAAACCAGGGGAACAATGTAGGAAGCCAAAGGTAATCTTGATTCTTTGTGACCATTTGATTTTTAAAAGGAGTCCTGAAGCGAAGACTTCCCTTTTTAAGCAGTCTTTGGCCCAATCAGTTCCTGCTGGGCCATTTTAATCAGCACAGGCACAAAAAAAAATGGCCTGATTTATTTAGAAAAGCAGAAAATATATGGTGCTGACAAAGAATCATGAGATTAAAGCAAGCTCTTTGAAAGATGATGGGAATAAATGCCGGCCATTGTAGAATGGCAAATTATTACCATTAAACTCGACATCATGCTGATGGAAATGTTACAAAGGGATTAATGGTACTGGGGTTGTGCAATGAGGCCATTAAGGTCAAAAAATGCAATGACATCACAGTAAGAGCCAATATTGTTAACTGTTATGAAGCTGTTCGCAGTCTGATGTTACTCAGCAGACACGTCAGGGACACAGTGTGACTGATGCAAAGCTTCACAGTTAGGGTTGCCAATTCTGATGGGACATATTCTTGGAGGCTTGATAACATGACCTTATATTGCCAAATGGCCAACCCAGTGAATCAGACCTCTCCTCCATCTTCAAAATCTTTACAAGAAATGCACAGAAATCTTTAAAGATAATGCATCACATTATTCCTTTCTGTAAATCCTGGCCCGGATTTTTTTTTAATTCTCCGATACAGTGAGCAAGGTGGAGATTCATGTTTACTTCCTGGAGACACCAAGACATTCCTAGAAAGATGTCAAATACCTCTGCTGCTGCAGTAATGATGGGAAACAAACAATGAAGTGATGGCAACACAGTGATAGGTGAGTTAAATTCTTGTCAAGAAGGCTGGTTACACACAGCTGTTTGGGTGTGGACAGTGTTGGGAACAGAAGTGAACAGACCGTGCAGGTTGTCAGGCTGACTGGGTTACTGGATTCCCCAACCAGTTCGCCATACTGCCATCTTATGGGTTTGGAACCTGAGATGAAGTCCCACACCCATAAGGGTGCGGACAGAACAGTTAGGCTCCAGTTTACTGATGGGATAGGTTTGGGGGAGAAGTTGCTGATCAGAGGCAGGAAATCAGGGGTATGTTGGTACCCCTTAAAAAACAACTGAGAGGGCACCTTCCTATTGAGGTAGCTTCTCAGTTACTTATTTTGTACAGGAGCCAGTTGGCTCATCTAAAGCTAGAAGATCGCTGATTGATACTGCAGCATTGACAGGCTAACTGGCACCCTTAAAATGAACGAGGTCTCTGTGCCAATGTTTGAACTTTCAGCTTTATTTCTTTATTTTCTACTTAAAACTGATAAGGTCCCCGTTGTACAACTTTTAACCTTATTTCATACGTTTTCCGCTGTACTATAATTACTGCAATGTTTAATTTTTAACTTTGTTCTTTCTTTCTACCACTTTCTTAAGATCCTGTACCTCAGTACTTGCACCTAAGATGGTGCTGTATGTGGCAACATTAGACACTTTTCACTGTACTCCTGTACCTTTCTACCTGAGTACATGTGACAATGAAATCAAAATCCAACCAAACCAATTAACTGAAAATCCTGTCTTTGATCAGTTTCTGATTTGAGATGGGGTGAAGACCCAAAAGTAATCCTGCCTCCTCAGGCTGGATTGTCAAATTGGGTGCTGGGAACTCAAACCTCAGCTAAAATCAGGGTACGGACCTGACATTGTGTTAAATGTACATCAGCTGGCTGGGATGTAGGTGACTGTGATGCCCAGTCTGTGATGGTGGGACTGGTATGAAGATAATGCTAAAAGGCAACGAGCTACAAGGACAGGGTGCACCGTTGCCTTGCTGAATGATGTGGGCAGTTGGTTAGAGGTCCACCAATGAGAAGGTGTATAAAAATGTCAGAGGTTCACCTCAATAAGGTGGCTGAGGGCCATATTTCAACCACCCTGTCTTTTCTCTTTGCTGTGCATTCTGACCACATCAAATGATGTGCGACCACATTGCTCCTGATAGTCGCTTGTGTGCAATGGAGCACTTCCAGCTCCCACTCCTCAGACTGAACACTTCGCCTTTGCCCTCCATGGCCCATGAATGAGGCCCTCAAGGGGTTAGGTCCATTGACTGAAGGAGAGCAGATTCCTGCCACTCACTCTCATCTCAATCTCACATTGAGAATTAGAGCGAGACGCAGGATCAAGCTCCAAGAGTGCAATTTTTACAATGTATCTCCCGAACCCATTTTTGACTATGCAGCAATTGAAAACTTGTCCCATTTCCCTGAACTGTGGGAAACATTCAGCATAAAAAAGTGCATGTATGACATTGTGACCCTACCGTTTAATTTTGAAGATTGTGGTTGATATTTGTACTTCCAATTAATTATTTTGGATTATTTCTCTTTAATTCCTTGCATGTCTACAGGAGGAAGGATCCAAACTAAGTGAGCTGCTTGCATCTTGAACAGAGGCTGGTGGGCATGTCAGAAATTGAGCCTTGGACCTTATCTCTATGTAACTGCCTTTCTCAAGCAATTTGTCTCATGAGAGAAATTAACTCTGAGCCACCACCAGCAAGCTTCGAGAACATTCCTTGTTGGGAGGTGGGGAGGCAGGATAAAATCCGGCCGGAGGGCAGTGATGAGGCCATGTCATCAGATTGCGCAATGGGCAAACTTGCTTCAAGATCCTATCCTGGAGTTGGTGGTGAGATGACCTTTGAAGGGGTTTGTTCCAATGCTGCCTGAGTTTACCAGAAACATGTTTCTGTTACAGGGAATTTCAATAGCCATAGCGCTCCACATTTACATGATTAAAGGGCTAATTCATGTTTTAGGCATTACCTTTGGAATACCCAAAAACATCCTATTGTGACTTTCACAATGGGATCAATAACCATGCAGATTAGGCAAGGGCTGTCTTGACTGCTAAATTGCTAAGATTTGCACTCACACGAGCATTTGTGAAGATTTTCTGCTTGCTACTCCTTTGAAGCCTATGCAGACGTTTTAAAAGAGCTCAATGACTCTCACTCATAACTCATCTGTCTCTCCATGGGACAATAGCACTTGGACACCACAAAAAAAAAGTTTGGTGGAGCACCTGGAAAATTCTCTTATTGTTCTTCAGAAATACTGCATTGCGATCCATCTTATCCACCTGAGCATATCCTGTGATGTAGCGGTGTAGTGCCCACCTTTGAGCCTGGACGGATTCAAGTCTTACCTGTTCCAGAGGTGTACAACAACATTTTTGAACAGGTTGATTCGAAAATATACTGACCTCATTTGAAATCTTAACCATTTAGCAATGTAGGAGGTCCTCAGTGTAGCATTTAAAATGTAAACTAGATTATCAGTGGAATAGGGCTTGAACCCATAACCTTTCAAACTGAGGCAAACTGACACTTGATGAAAGCAAGAGAAAGACTGCACAGCAGCACTGATGTGTTTATTTATTTCGATCTGGCTGTCACCATGTGACAGACGAGGTTGCTTGGTCACGGTACCCAACTCATTGCTGCATAGGGCTGGCCACAGTCAGTTCTGCTTCAACGCGGTAGTTCTCTTCTCATGCAATCCCATGTTACAAGAAAATCGTGTAACAGCAGCACCATTTTAAGTAATTGAGGCCAGAATCATGTTATAACCAATACACACTTTAAAATTTCACATTTTAGAAATAGTGTTCCCAACTCGTTAGAGTGAATTTGTGTTAATGAAACCTGCTTTATAGCAGAACGATCCGTAATTCATTTCAGCGACATTTTTTCAGACAATCACTTGCTCATACTTGTGGACAGCCTTGGAAATCTTCCCAACCCGGTGCACCTCACAAATCTTCCTGTTCCTAGAGCTATGGTTATACTTCTATTCCTCCATCTTGTATAAAATAACAGATTTGTTTTCTTCACCAACTTGAGAAATACTTAGATCTAAATTTGGATATTTCAACATTAAATTCTTGAATGGTTAAAAAGCATTTGTTTCTTTCAATTTCCTCTCTTGTTTTTGCCAATCTTCTCCTGCTTCCTCATGGTACTCAGTCTTTTCTTGAGTACATTTGCCCTCTGTATTTTGGCAAAGTAGTCATGCATTTCTATCATGTGTGCACCTGGAGATTGAACACTGGCAAACAATTCAGTGCCATGACTGATCTGTGTGTAAGGTGTGATCAATGTGGCAAAGCCAAATGTGTGAATCCTGAAAGATTTTCCTCTCCCCTCCTCAAAGGGATTTGAGATCTATTATTGTACACTAACAGCTGAGGTAAGACCCACCTCAGACTGAGAATTGAATTTGATATTGAATCAATAATATCTTATTAACACAACTCAAATGTGAGGAATACCGACACTTTGTGAAACAAAGTGCACAATTTTTCAGTAATTCTTCCACGTCTGTGGTGTCGATAATACGCTCCCACTTATGAGATAACACATTAGATTGCCTGCCGTTCAGCTGATGGGAGAGTTAACTTGGAAATGTCATCTTGCCACAGACTCTGCAACTTTCATGTCCTAATGCCCACAAATCAAGGCCTACTCCTTAGAGGATACAGCAATGAGAATGCACATCCATATTTGGTTTTGGGTTGATGTATGTCAAAGATTTTGGAATGAAGGGCAAGGAATTGGCTTTCAGCTCCCCCCTGCATACCCACGATGTGTACCTTTGATAATCCCAAAACTGGGCCAACAGTAAACCACCCATCACTTAGCAGGCAGGTAATCACGGTTTCCCTGTTACCAGGGAGGCATTTGATCAAGGAGGTGTTAAGTTGAGATCCTTTAGGAGCCATTGATTGACTACTTCAGAGCCTTAATCGCTGTGAGTTGAGAAAGTTGCCTAAACTCCCTCTTGGTCAGCAATTAATTGAAGAGGTGATGAAAACGGAGTGAATTTTTCACCATGATAAACTCACCCCTTTATTTCCCCTTCATACCAGCTCTCTTTCCATCTCGATAGAGAGTATCTTTCACCCAAAATATTCTTTAAAATAACTGCTTTGTTATTTTAATATTCTAATATTCTCTAATCTTTAGTTGGTTGGTAGTACAGAACTGGGGTATTGCTGAAAAAAGGTATGTTTTGACAAAACTTTTCATCAGCACTCATCAGGACAATTTATAAGAAAAACTAATTCAAGGGGATAAATACATACACACTGCATGAGAGGAGAGTGCTGATTGATTGGCAAGTAGACCTCTACCAATCAGAGGAGAAAGTGAGGACTGCAGATGCTGGAGATCAGAGTCGTAGAGTTTGGTGCTGGAAAAGCACAGCAGGTCTGGCGGCATCTGAGGAGCAGGAGAATCGATGTTTCAGGCATAAGCCCTTCATCAGTAGTACCAATCAGAGTCTATTTGCCAACGAATCAGAGTCTCCTCTCATGCAGTATAAATGTTGTTTTCTCCTTGAACTTTTATTCATTGTTAATTATTTTGATGAAAATTATAAAGATGAAAAGCTCTGACTAAGTGTGTCTTTTTCAGCAATTCTTGGTCTTGATGTGCTGTTAAATAATATTTAGTGTGTTGAAGTGAGGAAAGTGAGAGCTCTCTTTTCTTTCACTTTACTATGAGGCTGCAAGAGATAACAACCTTATGGTATGACACAGCGTTACTTCCTATGATGATTTACACTGCATCATTGGCATATCACACAGAGTTTACTCTTTAATACTCCAGTGATAGTATACTCAAGTAAATGCTGACTGGATTTACCATAATTAACATTGATTATTTCTCTTCAATAAAACCATCCTAACACTGTCTTTTTCACTGAAGTGGCGATAGGTTAGTTAGCATTATTTTTAATTGAAAAATGTTGTTCAGGATTACATAAATGACAAGACCAATGTTTGCTATCAATTTTCCAAATGACATTTTTTCACTTTTTCTTCTACAATTTTATTTGACTAACACTGAGCACTCTAAGCTGAGGATTCAGGGTTTTAAAGTTATCATGATTTTATCAGACATAAGGCAGCTCTGTTTTGAAAGTAAGATGATTAATGGTGGTTGAACCTGAGGATCACCCCACCTTGGGCAAGGGGAAAAGTTGAGAAAGGGAGTTTTTTTGATAACCTTAGCGGGAATCGAATCCATGCTGTTGGCCTCACTCTCTATTGCAAAGCAACTATCCAGCCAACTGAGCGAACTGACGTGCTTTCTTCATAGTAAGAAAAACTTATATTTGTTAACTTTAACATGATTGTTTTCCATATTCTGAAATGGGCTGTTGTAATTTTATTCAAGTTCCACTCCTTTATTCTTCCATATGTGGAAATGCCTTGCTCGACGCTGGTTGCCCTGAAATATTATGTCTGTATGATCATTATTTATACTAATAAAAAGTTATTTAATTGAAAGTGCCATCATAACCACATTTGCTAAAGATCTCTTACACACTATCTTCCAAACCCACAATCACTTCCATCAAGGCAAGGGCTGCAGATACATGGAACACTACCAGCCACAGATTCCTCTCTAAGCCACTCACCATCCTGACTTTGAAATATGTAGCTACTCCTTCACTGTTGCTGGATTCCCTCCCTCATATTGTGCCTCCTCCTATAGTACATGGACTACAACAGTTCAAGGACAGTTCACCAACACCTTTTGAAGGACAACTTGGGATGGGCAATTAATTCTGCCCCAGTCAGCAGTGCCTGGATCCCCCAAGAGAATGAAAGAAAACAAGGTTGATTTTTATCACAGGAGTGTTTAAGTGATATTGTATTTCTTGACTTATATGAAGAATGGTCACTGACCAAATTATCAGAGACCTGTCAATCAAGTAAGGGTTTAGAGTATGGATATCTTGGCTTTTAGTCAAGCCTCAGGATGTAGTCTTGGCTGAGAGGTCAGTGATCCATTGCTCTTTTGAAATACCTCATCCCTGGCCTGACTGGCAGGTCTGGCACTTTGTTGTCAATTTCACAATATTTATTTACACAAGGTTGAGAGATTGCAAAGATTTGTAGTTTATGCTATTGATACTTTAAAGACTTTAGGCAATTAATGTTTCTCTGGGCTTGCAGTAAATTGAGCTTTTTGTGGAAAGTAATGAATTAATGGGTGTTTTTATACAAGTATTTTACACAAGTCTTTATCATTACTATGGGTGTTATTGTTTCTTGACAGTCTACAGTGAGTGAATGGACATGAAAGTTCTGTAGTTGATGACATAGCCTGTATACAAGGCATGAAGCGTCAAGTTTGGGAGGTAAGGAATGGCATTGGCATTAAACATTCCAGAGAAGGTTTACAGGACTGATACCAGGTATGGAGGGACTGTCTTATGAGCAGAGGTTGAATAGTACGGTCTGGTACTCATTTATATATAGAATAATGAGAGGCAACCTAATTGAAACATACAAGTTGCTAACGGATTTAATAGGACACATATAGAAAGGTTGTTTCTCCTTACGGGAGCATCTAAGACCAGAGGGCATAATCTCAGAATACAGGTTGCACATTTAAGACAGAGATGAGAAGGAATTTCTTCTCTCAGAGGCCGGTGAATCAATTAAAGTCTTTAGTACAGTGGGCTGTTGAGGCTGGATCATTAAGTATGCCCAAAGCTGGGTCATTGAGTATACCCAAGGCTGGGTCATTACATATATCCAAAGCTGGGTCATTGAGTATACCCAAGGCTGGGTCATTACATATATCCAAGGCTGGATCATTAAGTATACCCAAGGCTGGGTCATTAAGTACACCCAAGGCTGAGATGGACAGATTTTGAATCAATAAGGGAATCAAGGGTTATGGGGAAAGGCAGGAAAATGGAGCTGAAGATGATCAAATTGGCCACAATCTCTTAGAATGGGAGAACAGATTTGATGGGCTGAATGGTCTATTTTTTGTGCTATGTCTTATGGTACATAGTCTGAAAGGCAATCTGAAGACAACCTTTTGAACTTAGCTTTTGAATGGCTTCCTCATCCAGACTATGGTTCACAATACCATTGAGGTGCCATGAACTGTCAGCCCATGAAAATTGCAGAGAATGAGGACATTCTTATCCCCAGTATGGAGCTAACCGGATCAGGAGTACTGAATGTGAGCTCAGGGTCTGAACCATCCTATACATTTAAAAGATGCTCCTGACAATTGGAAAGCTCATGATTGGGGTTGGTAATCACAGAATCAGGATTATCTGTCTTTTTTATTTTAATGTTCCATTCACAGGATGAGGGTATCACTGGCTCGGCGAGCATTTATTACCCATTCCTAATTGCCCAGAGGGCAATTAAGAGTCAATCACATTGCTATGGGTCTGGAGTCACATCTTCACCAGACTATGTAAGGATGGCAGATTTCATTCCCTGAAGAACATTAGTGAACCAGATGGATTTTCTGACAATCAACAATGGCTTCTTGGTCATTACGAGATTCTGAATTCCAGTTTTTATTGAATTCAAATTCCACCATCTACAATGGAGGGATTTGAACCAAGGTCCCCAGAATATTAGCTGGATCTCTGGATTAATCATCCAACAAAAATGCTGCTAGGCCCTCACCTCCGCTTTTTCGATTGCTTCGTAGTCATTCTGACTCAGTGAAAATCCAGCTCAGTGTTCTTTAGTTGAGATACAAAATCTGATGCCAACCCTGATGAGATTACATTAGGTTGACGTAGTCGATTCCACTGTGTGATATCAGTGTGATTTGCACAGAGATTCAGGGGTTAGTACTGCTGCCTCACAGCACCAGAGACCTGGGTTCAATTCCAGCCTTGGGGCAACTGTCAGTGCGGAGTTTGCACATTCTTTCTGTGTCTGCGTGGGTTTCTTCCAGTGCTCTGGTCTCCTCCCACAGTCCAGGGATCCTACCAACTGGGTGGGTTAGCCACAGTAAATGTGGGGTTACAGATAGAGTGAGGGTTACTGGATTTGGGTCTGGATCTGTGGGATGCCCTTCACAGGGTTGGTGCGGACTCGATGGGCTGAATGACCTCATTCCACACTATAGGGATTCTATGATTTGGACAAGTTGATTGAGTGCATAAATTCATAACAGGTGAGGTATAATGTGGATAAATGTGAGGTTATCTACTTTGGTAGCAAAAACGAGGAAGGCAGATTATTATCTGACTGGTGATAGATTGGGAAAGGGGTGGTACAACAGGACCTAGGCGTACTTGAACACCAGTCACTGAAAGTAAACATCCAGGTGCAGCAGGCAGTGAAGAAGGCCTTCCCAGCAAGAGGATTTGTGTACAGGAACAGGGATGTATTAGTGGAGTTTGTACAGGGTCTTGGTGAGACCACATCTGGAGTATTGCGTGCAATTTTGGTCTCCTTATCTGAGGCATGATGTTCTGGCATATGGGGAAAATGCAACAAAGATTTAACATTCGTGGAGTTCCAGAACTGACGCACAAAGAGAGCCTGGATTTGTTTCTGCTATACTCATTGGAGTTCAGAAGAATGGCGGGAGTCTTAAAGAAACCTATAAAAATTCTAACCCCCCTTGATAGGGTTAATGCAGGAAGGATGTTCCTGATGACGAGAGAATCCAGTACCAGGGGCCATTTAGTCGATTGGATACAAGTGGGGCATTGGGAACTGAGGATGAGGAGAAATTGCTGTACCCAGAGAGTGGTGAGCCTGTGGAATTCTCTCCTACCCAAAGTGGTTGACAGCAAAACGTTGAATGTTTCCAAGAAGGAGTCAGATATAGTTCTTGGGGCTAAAATGATCAAAGGGTACAGGAGAAAGCAGTAACAGGGTTATGAGTTGGATGATCAGCCATGATCGTATCGAATGGAGGAGCAAGCTTGATGGGCTGAATGGCCCATTTCAGTTTCTATTTTCTGTGTTTCTATGGCACTACTTTGAGAATGGGATTTCTCCCTGGCAAATCCGACCAGTGTATATTCCTCAATCTAAACAATTGTATAGAATATCTGGTTGGCATCACATTACTGATTCCGTAACTATACATATTACATAGTTCAAAAAAGTACTTTATTGATGGGATAATCTGAGAACCATGAAAGGTGCTATATAAATGTAAAATCTTTCTCTTTTTTTAAACTAAGCAAGAAATGTCTTGGGGGGGGGGGTTGCAATATTATCATGCATGGGATCAGTGTGTTAGTCAATGAGGTAATAGTTGCGATAGACAGGATCGTCATCCCTCAGTGCTGAGCCATCTCAAGAGATTGGAAATCAGCAGTCGTCACAATGGTTCATAAGCCATACAAAAGCTCTCAGCGGTCCCGGCAATTATGGACCTATCAGCTGGTTAAACTACCCGGGAAAGCTGCCAAAGAAAGTCATTACGCACATCGATCAACATCAACTGGATTTCTTCAATTCACAGGATTCAGCAGTGAAGAAACATCAGTAATGTGAAGCAGGTATCTCCTACACCTTTAATGGGAAAGCATGCACATTTGTGGTCGTTCTGTTTGTGGGAAATGCTTTTGATCTGTGTTGGCACAAGGTACAATTGTACATCATTTCCCAGCTCCTGAGAAAGCTAATTTGATGATGATTGAACTTTTGAGCAGAGTGCAAATTCAGTATTGGAATGGATGTTGAGGTTTCCACCAACTTTTGACCAAATGTCCCTCTTGCACTTTAATCTCACACTCGCAAAATTGATTTTCTTGGCTTTTTCTCATTCATTTGGGATGTCGGTGTTGCTGGCTAGGCCAGCATTTATTGCCCTCCCCCAATTACCCAGATAGCAATTAAGAATCAACTCCACAATGCTGCAGGCTTGGAGTCCATGTCGGCTGGACCAGGTAAGGATTTGTGGTGCTGGAAGAGCACAGCAGTTCAGGCAGCATCCAAGTAGCTTCGAAATCGACGTTTCAGGCAAAAGCCCTTCATCAGGAATAAAGGCAGTGAGCCTGAAGCGTGGAGAGCTCACTGCCTTTATTCCTGATGAAGGGCTTTTGCCCGAAACGTTGATTACGAAGCTACTTGGATGCTGCCTGAACTGCTGTGCTCTTCCAGCACCACTAATCCAGAATCTGGTTTCCAGCATCTGCAGTCATTGTTTTTACCAGGTAAGGATTTGGTAAACCATCTGAAATATCAGCGAGTTAAAAAAGATGTGACGAACACAGTGAACCCTGAGCTTTTGAAGGAATAGGGGAAGTATCAAAATAATGTTGCTTTCAAAATGAACCCAGGGATGGAAGGGGCATCAAGTTCTTGGCATCTTTGATAGGCAATGGAAACTGACATGGTTCTTTACACAGTGGGACAGATAACAAATGGTAAATTGAATAACATAAATAGGAGGTAATCACATGAGGTTGGGAAAGAGACAATTTGAGAAAATGCAACAATTGATATAGATATGATTGCAACAGAGAGAGTGATGTTGGAGACATGGACAGTGAGGAGGATCATTGATTTACAAGGCAGTGGAGGGTAATGCCAAAGCAACAAAGAAGCCAGAGAAGGTTGGCACACCATGATAGCTGTTACACAACATTTCATTTTGCGACTTTATTTTGCTGGGCTCGTGCCTCCAGTAAATGGCGTGCAAGGAATTTCACATCGGTATGTTAAGACTTGCATAGCTTCAATAGCCAGTGTTCAGTTCTCTTTCAGATTTAGTGTATTCTCATGTGTTTTGTGCCAGAACAGGTGGGGAGTCCAATTGTGTTTACCAGGCCTCACCTTTTGTTGTAGTATGTGAGTTGACACCAGAATAGAATTGACATCAAAATGAAACAAGCGTAAAAACATACTCCTGGAAACAAATAGTGTCTAGATCTTGAAATTTGGCAAGTTCTCAACTGTGAAGACTATCACAATTGAGCAAAATCTTGCTGTCCTCTGGCACTCTCAGTTGGTCATTTTTGGCAATACTTGCCTGGTGATCAAGAAGAGCAAAAACCCTGTTGACTTTACCCTTTCTCGATTTTGGGAGTGATATTTCTTTCCCCTTCAAAGTGAGATGAACTATCTCACTGGCAATTGCCAATTAGTTTTCCATAGGAGTCAGCTGCTCTTCAATTTAATCAGCTCACCCATCAAAGGAACAGTGGTCGATAACTTTGTGTGAGCTGTTTAAGTGGCAAATCAATCCACATTCCGACTGATTACAAGTTTGAACCTTATACCATTCAACAGTGAAATTAGTTGGGTCACATAATAACAACTTATTATGAATTTTTAATACTTGCAGTGAATGTGTCCAGCAAAACTTCATGAAGTCAGCAATCTAATACCATCGGATTTACTAATTCCTAATATTGTTACATTTTTACACCAAATATAGTTCTAAATTGCACACTTTGCACATATGAGCATCAATATTGTTTGCCATGTAGCAGTTTACATTTAGATGATGTGCAGGTGCATATGGTTAGAGAAATATATTAGGATTTATTGTGAATCATACTGTGCAGACATCATTTCTGACCTTATGTTGTAGGAACGATATTTGACCAAGCAGCTTTGGATAGTTGGGCTGATATTGTGACCTTGAAGAGGTCCTGGAGTGAGCGACGAGGGCTGAAACTGAACAAATCATTCTCTTCTTTCGAACAAAAGTATGTCTCGAACCACTGGTGAGTTTTCCACATAATTCATATTAATTCAGTTTTATTGGGGTTCCTTTGAGTCACTCTAGATCAAATCATATCTGAAATTAAAGATTATTCTCTCTTGAGTTACCGTTATTACACCATAGCTGAAATGACTAAGAGAGGTTCATGTTGTGCAGTGATGATGGCCCTGGCTCTGAGCTGGAAGAGTTGATTTCAAATCCCACCTATTCCAGTGATGCATAATAACATTGCAATGTGATTTGATTTGATTTATTATTGTCACATGTACCTAGCTCCTGGGAAAGGTTTGGTTTGCATGCAGTACAAGCAGATCAAACAATACAAAGTGCATTTAGCCAAAAGAACAGAACAAAGAATACAATGCTAGAGCTGCAGAGACGGTGCACAAAGAGTGAGATCAACATTAAATTTAAAATTTCAGTGGTCCCTTCATGAGTTTGTTAGTATGTGTGGTGAAGATCCAGTATCTTCCAACAGAATAGGTTGGAAGAGATTATAATTGCATGGGAGAGGCCTTTGATCATGTTGGCTGCCTTCCCGAGGCAGGTTGGTTTGTGTGATGGACTGGGCTGTGTTCACAACTTTCTGTGGTTTCTTATGGTCCTGGACAGAGTAGATGCCATAACAAACCATGATGCACCCAGATAAGATGCTTTCTAGGGAGCGTCTGTAAAAATTGGTAAGAGTCTTTATGGACAACTCTGAACAAGTTGATTAAAAAATGCCTACAATGAGTCAGTGGTGCTTGATTGGCGGCTCCTTCCATCAATTTGCTGAGAACTGGAAATAGGTGGATGGCAGCGTTGTATTTATCCTGCTTTTTGTGGATGAGTCATACCTGGGCAAGTTTCCACATTGTCAGCTAGATACACATTGGAACGATTTTGCAGTGAGTGAAGTGAGTTGTGGAGCCGAAGTGTTTATCACCATAGTTGGGATGTTGTTGGGGCTCATGGTTCAAGGCACAGATTTTGATGAACTGATTTTAATGGCTGGAATATAAAACTGGATACAAGTGATATGTAAAATGATGGGGCCAATTAGGGAAAGTATCAGAATAATGGCTCAAAAATTTCAGAAATCTTCAGAAAAACACAGAAGAAATGTAAATCCATCAGTGGTTTTGACGAATAATGAAGGAGTGTTTTTAAAAAACGAATCAGTTATGAAGGGGGAAAAGAAACAAAGTATAGGCCTGGTCCAGAGCCCAAAATACTTTATTCAGTCTCGAGGGCTCATCGGATGTTGCTCAGCTCAGTCTAGTCACACTGGCAATCTGACATTCTCAAACTCTTTCCATAGCTCACTCACCCAACCATCAACATTTTTTGTGTTTCAGTATTCTGGTTCTAAAGCTATTCAAATCTACTCGGACTAATTACATTGAATTCAAATTTCATTGACTGCATAAGCCCGATTAGATTTAAATTCAGCTCTATTGGTGACTCCCAGCAAACTACATAGAGATGTCAGTCATGTGTCAGCATCGACAAAGCTTTATGGAAAAGTAATTTCAGTTGGGTTGGTTTTCTGAAGACGCTGAATTAACTTTTGTTTAAATGCATGCTACATCATTGTTTTTAAGACTAAGGCGGGCTTTAGAATTGCACAGACTTCCCAATGGTTGGCACAAATCTTTGTTTCAGCTTGGTGTGCTGCCGTACATGATTTGCATGTTTGTGTATTTTCTTTTTCAGCCTGATTTGCTGGAAAGGAGAAGTAATTATATGCCACTTTTTCACTAGAAAGAGGTAATATTCATCGGAACTATATTTTCTGTTTCCTCCATTTGTTGTTTGTTCCCTTCTTCACTAATTTTGTTCTGATACAGCAGACCCGGTTCTCCACAGTCCTGCTCCTTGACCTCCAATAATGTGGATGCTTGGCTACAAAAACTTAGTCCACAGTAGACTCAGTCTCTGATTTCTCTTCCCTTCTCTTATAGTGAAATGCCAAACCATTAAATGATGGATGACCAGGCTGACATGGGTTTTAGCCACACAAGGAAATTATACAGAAAACCTTGTGTGGCCTTGATTGACGGACTATCGAATGGCAGCGATTCTTGCTCATGAGAACTGCAAGGTAAAGTAGCCCCTTTCAAGAGATTTGGTTCAGCACTCGGGTAAATGGTGAAACTGAAATGGTTTGTATTTGGAGGAAAAACGCTGTAAATGGGTGCCAAGACGCTGACTGACAAATACAAACATACTTTACAGCTCGTTTCCTCATCCAGCATCTCGAAAGTAGTTTCTTGTGGTAATTGGTGTTTGAGTGAAAATAGTGGAATTGTGAGCGAAACAATGCTCTCCACAAGGCAAAGGCAAGTGTGACATGTCACATTTTGTTATCTAGGACGCTGCACTCTGTGTACATTATTAGACCGAGAGCTGGGGGGGAACGGATAAATTTCAGCCATCATTTTTTCCCCTGTAACAACATTGTTTCTGCTTTTGAGCGCTTTGTAGCCTTTCCAATGAAAAAGTAAATTTTTGTTGGGTGTCCCTGAATGTTCATGAAGTTGCCAGCGAGCATTTGATACCTTGTCCAAGATGCAGTTATTCACATCTGAACCAGGCAGTGTTACCAAGCTGTGTCACTGTGCAGTACTGTACGGTCCTAGCCTGATTCTGTCCTCACCATGGATAAAAGGTCACACGTAGAAACTTACTGAGCTGCGTCCAGAATGCTCCCTTAATGAGAAAATTAACATTCACCTGTAATTTCAAATCTGCTTGTTTTAATGAAGGAATTATTTTCCCTTCGTTACGATAAAATTAAGACTGGAGAAATAAAATATGGTAATCGATTTTCAATCAAGACTCAATTCAACAGGCAAGATTGAATTGATTTCTTAAATAACTCAAATATATAATAATTTCTACCTCAATGAAACTCAGTGAAAAACATTCATTATACTAAGTAGAACACGTATTAACCGAACTTATATATGCAAATTGCTAATTAGGGATAAACTCTCCTGTAGCTTGAAAACCGTGTACTATCTGCAAAAGACTTTGACGTTACAATTGTTGTGCTGGAAGGAACTTGGGAGACACATTAACAAAAGCATGATATCAAGGAGATGTACTAATTAAACTCAATTTACATTTATAGATTATGTTGATTACAAATTAGAAATTCTTTTGTAATATTGTAAGTAGCAATTACACTGGCAAAACACTAAAGTATTGTTAGATTCCAAAGGGATTAATATCCTGCCCCAGGTGGCAATGCTATTTATTTCATATCATTATTCATGGTTCCCTTAATTTACTCTATAAATGACAGCTACTTCTATTTCCTCTGATCAGAATACTTTGTGGTCATCTACGTAAAATGTTTGTGCAATGTATTTTTCACAACGAATGAAAGGGTAAGTAAGTTAATTGAAAACCTGCAGTTCATGCAAGACATCTCCTCGCCATGCAAACTGATTTTCTTTCCTTCGATAAGGTTTCATGTCAACAGTGTCAGTTCTGGCCTCAGGAAGAACTACCATGCAATGAATCAATCGAAGTTAACAAAGGTAAGTTAACAAAAGTAACAAAGACTCTGCTGTCTTTCGTTGAGCTCTACCTTACCATCAATTTCCTGGTCCCCTCACTGTCTCGAAATTGTCTATCGCCTTGCCTGAAATTCAGAAATTGTCTAGGTCTATAAAGCCAGCCAGCAAAACAATGTGCCCTCACAGTGGCTAGAGGATCAAGGTGCTGTTGATGAGAAAGCCTCAAATGAAAGTTGGAATGGGATGATCAAAAGAAAAGGCTTAAGGAATGGAGGGATCTCCTTCAAACTAACAGCACTGTTCTCCACTGTTAAGGCTAATAGCATGCTGGCCTTCATAACAAGAGGGATTGAGTATAGAAGCAAAGAGGTGCTTCTGCAGCTGTACAGGGCCCTGGTGAGACCACACCTGGGGTACTGTGTGCAGTTCTGGTCTCCAAATTTGAGGAAAGACATTCTGGCTATTGAGGGAGTGCAGCGTAGGTTCACGAGGTCAATTCCCGGAATGGCGGGATTACCTTACACTGAAAGACTGGAGCGACTGGGCTTGTGTACCCTTGAGTTTAGAAGACTGAGAGGGGATCTGATTGAGACATATAAGATTATGAAAGGATTGGACACTCTGGAGGCAGGAAACATGTTTCCGCTGATGGGTGAGTGCCGAACCAGAGGACACAGCTTAAATATGCGGGGTAGACCATTGAGGACAGAGATGAGGAGAAACTTCTTCACCCAGAGAGTGGTGGCTGTGTGGAATGCTCTGCCCCAGAGGGCAGTGGAGGCCCAGTCTCTGGATTCATTTAAGAAAGAATTGGATAGAGCTCTCAAAGATAGTGGAATCAAGGGTTATGGAGATAAGGCAGGAAGAGGATACGGATTAGGAATGATCAGCCATAATCATATTGAATGGCGGTGCAGGCTCGAAGGGCTGAATGGCCTACTCCTGCATCTATTGTCTATTGTCTATTGTCTCCAGGTTTGTGCTGCAGTCTCCAGGAGCTGTGGCAGACCTCAGCTTGGGTCTGCTGTCAAGGTTGCCATTTGAAGCATGAAATGGTCAGACTGTATTACTGCTGTGCTGTTCTGACCTCCTCCACAGTGGTGCAACCATCTCTTCTGAGCTGCGCTGTCCAATTGCTGCTAAATTGCCCACTTAACAAGGTTAATTGGCTTCCCGCCAGTGCCAAGCAGGTTGCCTGAACAGCACAGTAGCCACCACTGTGCAATGTGTGAGGAGGCAGGAACACATTGGAGAACAAGTGGAGTGCTTGTCTCCCACTTCCAACCATCACCAAACCATCCTCCACAGACTTGAGAAGATTCTCTTTGTCATTTTGTTTCTGCATCTGGTTCAACGTTGAATTCACTTCAACCATACAGTTCCTGCTTTGGACAATGAGCTATTCATGAATGACTATTCATCGGACTGATTACTGAAATGGGTGGTTTCCTGTGGATTTCAAAACAAGGGGGCATATTTTTGAAGGTGAGAGGAGAAAGATCTCAGAAAGATTTGCACAGAGAGAGCTTGCGCATGGGATGAGTGGTGGATGCAAGTACACTTTCAACATTTCAAAGACATTTGGATAATTACATGAATAAAACACGTCTGGAGGGATATAGGCCAAGAGCAGGCAGTGGGACTATTTTAGTTTGGGAAGATGGTCGGCGTGGACTGGTTGGACCGAAGGGTCTGTTTCTGTGCTATATCATTCTGTGACTACATCTCACACACCTGTTGGAACTCGCTACACCATTTGGATGCCCTGTTGACAGAAACCTCAGAGCAAATCCCAATTCAAGATCTATAAGCAAGTGCCTGTCTTGTCCTGTTCACAGCGGAAAATGTGTTGCTGGAAAAGCACAGCAGGTCAGGCAGCAGCCAAGGAGCAGGAGAATCGATGTTTCGGGCATAAGCCCACCTTCAGGAATGAGGAAAGTGTGTCCAGCAGGCTAAGATAAAAGGTAGGGAGGAGGGTCTTGGGGGAGGGGCATTGGAAATGCGATAGGTGGAAGGAGGTCAATTTGAGGGTGATAAGGTGAGGGTGATAGGCCGGAGTGGGGGCGGGGGTGGAGAGGTCAGGATGAAGATTGCAGGTTAGGAAGGCGGTGCTGTGTTCGAGGGTTGGTATTGAGACAAGGTGGGGGGAGGGGAAATGAGGAAACTGGAGAAATTTGAGTTCATCCCTTGTGGTTGGAGGGTTCCTAGGCGGAAGATGAGGCGCTCTTCCTCCAGCCGTCGTGTTGCTATGGTCTGGCAATGGAGGAGTCCAAGGACCTGCATGTCATTGGCGGAGTGGGAGGGGGAGTTAAAGTGTTCAGCCACGGGGCGGTTGGGTTGGTTGATGCGGGTGTCCCAGAGGTGTTCTCTGAAATGTTCCGCAAGTAGGCGGCCTGTCTCCCCAATATAGAGGAGGCCACATCGGGTGCAGCGGATGCAGTTAGTGATGTGTGTGGAGGTGCAGGTGAATTTGTGATGGATATGGAAGGATCCCTTGGGGCCTTGGAGGGAAGTAAGGGGGGAGGTGTGGGCGCAAGTTTTGCATTTCTTGCGGTTGCAGGGGAAGGTGCCGGGAGTGGAGGTTGGGTTGGTGGGGGGTGTGGACCTGACGAGGGAGTCACGGAGGGAGTGGTCTTTTCAGAACGCTGATAGGGGAGGGGAGGGAAATATATCCTTGGTGGTGTGGTCTGTTTGGAGGTGGCGGAAATGACGACGGATGATACGATGTATATGGAGATTGGTGGGGTGGTAGCTGAGGACCACTGGGGTTCTGTCCTGGTGGCGATTGGAGGGGCGGGGCTCGTGCCCGAAACGTCGATTCTCCTGCTCCTTGGATGCTGCCTGACCTGCTGCACTTTTCCAGCAACACATTTTCAGCTCTGATCTCCAGCATCTGCAGTCCTCACTTTGTCCTGCTCACCGCAATGTACAACCAAACATCATTCAAACTCTCCAAACTCCACTGCTACTTTGTCCCTCCTGATTTTTAACATTGCCCTTGCTAAAGGGTAAACCAGCCGAATTACTCTGCCACTCGGTCAGCATTCCAAAAAAAAACACAAGCTGCCACAAACTCAGTGATTTGTAGTCCATTGGCAGGAGCAAAAAAAATTCTCCTCAAAACCTATTAAGAGATTTAAAGAAGTGACAAGCAATTAAAATGACTATAATTGTTTTTGATTAATTCCATATCAAATAGCGAGGGAATTTGATGTGAACAATTCTACACATGAAAAGAATCACAGAAGTGAATAAGTTCTTCACGTGGCTTTCAAATGTTAAGAAGTGTATTGTCCTTTTTTTTAAGCCACTTCATCAAAAGATGTAAACTGAGTGGATATGATTGAATCACCTTCTGCCCCAGGTGCTCGCAGACATTTCACTTCAAATCATTCGGAACTGCTGCCACGCGCTGCACATTGCTTAAATCTTCAGTGCAGAATGTGCACAAAGTTTTTGGCTGAGGAATGAAAAGTAGGGGAAGGCAGACAGTGCAGCGTTAATTGAGAGATCTCAGCACTTGACACAGATGGCCTGAACAGGTTCCTTCGATTCTCTTTGAAACCAAAATACATTTCATTGCACAGATTATTAAAACCATTAGAGAGCTTCGTCGTGAGTTGTGATGTCAGCAGTGAACAGTCAATCTGCCCAGGGCTCATGGATTATATGTTCTCATGTTCAAAAGCTCTTGTGTAATAAGATTGGACAGGACCTGCCATTTTATATGTAAATCCATCCAAAATCTACAGGCGCGTTGGTGGCCCCTTCTTAGCAAGTGGCTTGAACAATGCCTCCAGCAAGTGTTCCTTTCTTCCTGACAACTGCTTCAATTTCACTGAGCTGATGTTAATTAGTACAATGAGGCACGAAGTGTCTCGACCAAAAAGAGTGATCTAATTATTTCAGCTTTCGTGTGGTACAATGTTAAGACATATTGAAGATCTGAACCATCAGAGATGTCAGGAAAGAACACAATCATTTGTGAAATGCAGAAAACAAATGTCTTTCTCGAGTGTAGACCAAAGCTGAGGCAGTCGTTTCTGACTGTTGTTTTGTTCGGGTAGTACACTATGGTAAACCCATGTTGGCTGAAACAACAAACTGCTCGAAAGAAACATCATCGTCTGTTCTTCTATCACAGTAATTCACAAACGGGCATACACAGAGCTCTTCTAAGAATCTGTGATGCAGACCCAACATTAGATAGATGCCACAAGCAACTGCCAAAGGCATTGTAGTGAGAGGTCAGGAATTGAGTGGCAGCTGAAGGTGTGCTCTGTGTGTGGACTCCTGTTCTTTTTCTGTTCTGCTGGTGCATTCCCACTCTCTGCTTATGCATTTATCAGGCTCCTGCATCTGTTTTCTCCATGGTCCTACCATCTCTGGGCTTCTTTTCTGGCTGGCCTCCGACTCCAGTTTCTCCAAGCTCTTCTCTCTCTCTGCTCCTGCTCACTGCCTGCTTCTGTTTTCTCTGTGCCCCTCTTTTCTCTATGCTCTGGCTCTCTGTGTTCTTGCTTACTGTCTGCTCCTGTTCTCTCAGTGTTCCTACTCCTTCTGCCTCTCTGTGCTCCAGCTCGCTCTCTCTCTCTCTGTGCTCCTGCTCGCTCTCTCTCTGTGCTCCTGCTCGCGCTCTCTCTCTGTGCACCTGCTCGCTCTCTCTCTGTGTTCCTGCTCGCTCTCTCTCTGTGCTCCTGCTCGCTCTCTCTATCTGTGCTCCAGCTCTCTCTCTCTCTGTGCTCCTGCTCGCTCTCACTCACTGTGTTCCTGCTCGCTCTCTCTCTGTGCTCCTGCTTACGCTCTCTCTCTCTGTATTCCTGCTCATTTTCTCTCCCTGTGTTCCTGCTCGTTCTCTCTCTGTGACTCTGCTCACTCTCTCTCTCTGTGCTCCTGCTCGCTCTCTCTCTGTGCTCCTGCTCACTCTCTCTCTCTCTGTGCCCCTGCTCGCTCTCTCTGTGCTCCTCCTCTCTCTCTCTCTGTGCTCCTGTTCGCTCTCTCTCTGTGTTCCTGCTCGCTTTCTCTCTCTGTGTTCTTGCTCACTTTCTCTCTCTGTGTCCTTGCTCGCTTTCTCTGTGCTCCTGCTCACTTTCTCTCTCTGTGACACTGCTCACTCCCTCTGTGCTCCTGCTCTCTCTCTCCCTCTCTCTGTGTTCCTGCTCGCTCTCTCTCTCTGTGTTCCTGCTCGCTCTCTCTCTCTATGCTCCTGCTCGCTCTCTCTGTCTCTCTGTGTTCGTGTTCGCTCTCTCTGAGTTCCTGCTCGCTCTCTCTCTCTCTGTGCTCCTGCTCGCTCCCTCTCTCTGTGTTCCTGCTCGCTCTTTCACTGTGTTCCGGCTCTCTCTCTCTCTGTGTTCTGGCTTGCTCTCTCTCTCTCTCTGTCTCTCTCTGTGTTCCTGCTCGTGCTCTCTCTCTGTGTTCCTGCTCGCTCTCTCTCTCTCTGTGCTCCTGCTCGCTCTCTCGCTGTGCACCTGCTCGCTCTCTCTCTCTGTGCTCCTGCTCGCTCTCTTTCTCTGTGCTCCTGCTCGCTCTCTCTCTCTGTTCCTGCTCGCTCTCTCTGTGCTCCTCGGCGCTCTCTCTCTCCGTGTTCCTGCTTGCTGTCTCTCTGTACTCCTGCTCGCTCTCTCGCTCTGTGCTCCTGCTCGCTATCTCTCCTGTGCTCCTGCTCGCTCTCTCTCTGTGCTCCTGCTCGCTCTCTTTCTCTGTGCTCCTGCTCGCTCTCTCTTTCTGTTCCTGCTCGCTCTCTCTGTGCTCCTCGGCGCTCTCTCTCCGTGTTCCTGCTTGCTGTCTCTCTGTGCTCCTGCTCGCTCCCTCTCTCTGTGTTCCTGCTCGCTCTTTCACTGTGTTCCGGCTCTCACTCTCTCTGTGTTCTGGCTTGCTCTCTCTCTCTCTCTCTCTCTCTCTCTCTCTGTGTTCCTGCTCGTGCTCTCTCTCTGTGTTCCTGCTCGCTCTCTCTCTCTCTGTGCTCCTGCTCGCTCTCTCGCTGTGCACCTGCTCGCTCTCTCTCTCTGTGCTCCTGCTCGCTCTCTTTCTCTGTGCTCCTGCTCGCTCTCTCTCTCTGTTCCTGCTCGCTCTCTCTGTGCTCCTCGGCGCTCTCTCTCTCCGTGTTCCTGCTTGCTGTCTCTCTGTACTCCTGCTCGCTCTCTCGCTCTGTGCTCCTGCTCACTCTCTCGCTCTGTGCTCCTGCTCGCTATCTCTCCTGTGCTCCTGCTCGCTCTCTCTCTGTGCTCCTGCTCGCTCTCTTTCTCTGTGCTCCTGCTCGCTCTCTCTTTCTGTTCCTGCTCGCTCTCTCTGTGCTCCTCGGCGCTCTCTCTCCGTGTTCCTGCTTGCTGTCTCTCTGTGCTCCTGCTCGCTCTCTCGCTCTGTGCTCCTGTTAGCTATCTCTCCTGTGCTCCTGCTCGCTCTCTCTCTGTGCTCCTGCTCGCTCTCTCTTTCTCTGTGCTCCTGCTCGCTCTCTATCTCTGTGCTCCTGCATGCTCTCTCTCTGTGTTCCTGCTCGCTCTCCTCTCTGTGCTCCTGCTCACTCTCTCTCTCTGTGCTCCTGCACACTTTCTGACTGTTCTCCTGCTCGCACTCTCTCTTTGTTCCTTCTCACTCTCTCTCTGTGCTCCTGCTCTCTATCTCTCTCTGTCTTCTTGCTCACTCTTCTCTCTGTGCTCCTGCTCTCTCTCTCTCTGTGTTTCTGCTCTCTCTCTCTCTGTGCTCCTGCTCACACTCTCTCTCTCTGTGCTCCTGCTCACACTCTCTCTCTCTGTGCTCCTGCTCACACTCTCTCTCTCTGTGCTCCTGCTCACACTCTCTCTCTCTGTGCTCCTGCACACACTCTCTCTCTGTGCTCCTGCTCACACTCTCTCTCTCTGTGCTCCTGCTCACACTCTCTCTCTCTGTGCTCCTGCTCACACTCTCTCTCTCTGTGCTCCTGCTCGCTCTCTATTTGTGAGGTCCTGCTCTCTCTCTCTGTGCTCCTGCTCCCGCTCTCTGTGCTCCTCCTCGCTCTCTCTCCATGTTCCTGCTCTCTCTCTCTGTGCTCCTGCTCGCTCTCTCTGTGCTCCGGCTCACTCTCTCGCTCTGTGCTCCTGCTTGCTCTCCCTCTCTGTGCTCCTGCTCGCTCTCTCTGTGCTCCTGCTCACTCTCTCGCTCTGTGCTCCTGCTTGCTCTCTCTCTCTGTGCTCCTGCTCTCTCTCTCTCTGTGACACTGCTCAATCCCTCTGTGCTCCTGCTCTCTCTCTCTCTGTGCTCCTGCTTGCTCTCTCTCTCTCTCTCTCTCTCTCTGTGTTTGTGTTCGTGTTCGCTCCCTCTCTCTGTGTTCCTGCACGCTCTTTCACTGCTCACTCCCTCTGTGCTCCTGCTCTCTCTCTTTCTCTGTGCCCCTGCTCGCACTCTCTCTGTGCTCCTGCTCGCTCTCTCCCTGCTCCTGCTCGCTCTCTCTCTGTGTTCCCGCTCGCGCTCTCTCTATGTTCCTGCTTGCTCTCTTTCTCTGTGCCCCTGCTCGCTCCCTCTGTGCTCCTGCTCGCTCTCTCTCTCTGTGCTCCTGCTCGCTCTCTTTCTCTGTGCTCCTGCACGCTCTCTCTCTGTGTTCCTGCTCGCTCTCTCTGTACTCCTGCTCGCTCTCTCGCTCTGTGCTCCTGCTCGCTCTCTCGCTCTGTGCTCCTGCTTGCTATCTCACTCTGTGTTCCTGCTCGCTCTCTCTCTGTGCTCCTGCTTGCTCTCTCTCTCTGTGCTCCTGCTCGTTCTCTCTCTGTGCTCCTGCTCGCTCTCTCTCTCTGTGCTCCTGCTCGCTCTCTCTCTCTCTGTGCTCCTGCTTGCTCTCTGTGTGCTCCTGCTCGCTCTCTCTCTCTCTGTGCTCCTGCTCGCTTTCTCTCTCTGTGTTCCTGCTTGCTCTCTCTCTCTGTGCTCCTGCTCGCTCTCTCTGTGCTCCTGCTCGCTCTCTCTCTCTGTGTTCCTGGTCGCTCTCTCTCTCTGTGATCCTGCTCGCTCTCTCTCTCTGTGCTGCTGCACGCTCTCTCTCTCTGTGCTTCAGCACGCTCTCTCTCTGTTCTCCTGCTCTCTGTCTCTCTCTGTGTTCCTGCTTGCTCTCTCTCTGTGTTCTTGTTCACTCTCTCTCTGTGCTCCTGCTCGCTCTCTCTCTCTCTGTGTTCTTGCTCACTCTCACTCTAGAACATAGAACATAGAACATAGAACAATACAACACAGAACAGGCCCTTCGGCCCACGATGTTGTGCCGAACTTCTATCCTAGATTAAGCACCCATCCATGTACCTATCCAAATGCCGCTTAAAGGTCGCCAATGAATCTGACTCTACCACTCCCTCGGGCAGCGCATTCCATGCCCCCACCACTCTCTGGGTAAAGAACCCACCCCTGATATCTCCCCTATACCTTCCACCCTTCACCTTAAATTTATGTCCCCTTGTAACACTCTGTTGTACCCGGGGAAAAAGTTTCTGACTGTCTACTCTATCTATTCCTCTGATCATCTTATAAACCTCGATCAAGTCACCCCTCATCCTTCGCCGTTCCAACGAGAAAAGGCCGAGAACTCTCAACCTATCCTCGTACGACCTACTCTCCATTCCAGGCAACATCCTGGTAAATCTTCTCTGCACCCTCTCCAAAGCTTCCACATCTTTCCTAAAGTGAGGCGACCAGAACTGCACACAGTACTCCAACTGTGGCCTAACCAAAGTCCTGTACAGCTGCAACATCACCTCACGACTCTTGAATTCAATCCCTCTGCTAATGAACGATAATACTCCATAGGCCTTCTTACAAACTCTATCCACCTGAGTGGCAACCTTCAAAGATCTATGTACATAGACCCCAAGATCCCTCTGTTCCTCCACCTGACCAAGAACCCTACCATTAACCCTGTATTCCGCATTCTTATTTGTTCTTCCAAAATGGACAACCTCACACTTGGCAGGGTTGAACTCCATCTGCCACTCCTCAGCCCAGCTCTGCATCATATCTAAGTCCCTCTGCAGCCGACAACAGCCCTCCTCACTGTCCACAACTCCACCTATCTTTGTATCATCTGCAAATTTACTGACCCACCCTTCGACTCCCTCCTCTAAGTCATTAATAAAAATTACAAACAGCAGAGGACCCAGAACTGATCCCTGCGGAACTCCACTTGTAACTGGACTCCATGCTGAATATTTACCATCTACCACCACTCTCTGACTTTGACCGGTTAGCCAGTTTTCTATCCAATTGGCCAAATTTCCCTCTATCCCATGCCTCCTGACTTTCCGCATAAGCCTACCATGGGGAACCTTATCAAATGCCTTACTAAAATCCATGTACACTACATCCACTGCTCTACCCTCATCCACATGCTTGGTCACCTCCTCGAAGAATTCAATAAGACTTGTAAGGCAAGACCTACCCTTCACAAATCCGTGCTGGCTGTTCCTAATCAAGCAGTGTCTTTCCAGATACTCGTAAATCCTATCCCTCAGTACCCTTTCCATTACTTTGCCTACCACAGAAGTAAGACTAACTGGCCTGTAATTCCCGGGGTTATCCCTATTCCCTTTTTTGAACAGGGGCACAACATTCGCTACTCTCCAGTCCCCTGGTACCACCCCCGTTGCCAGTGAAGACGAGAAGATCAATGCCAACGGTACTGCAATTTCCTCTCTTGCTTCCCACATAATCCTAGGATATATCCCGTCAGGCCCGGGGGACTTGTCTATCCTCAAGTTGTTCAAAATGTCCAACACATCTTCCTTCCTAACAGGTATCTCTTGTAGCTTATCAGTCCGTTTCACACTCTCCTCTTCAACAATACGGTCCCTCTCGTTCGTAAATACTGAAGAGAAGTACTTGTTCAAGACCTCTCCTATCTCTTCCGACTCAATACACAGTCTCCCACCACTGTCCTTGATCGGACCTACCCTCGTTCTCGTCATTCTCAGGTTTCTCACATACGCATAGAATGCCTTGGGGTTATCCTTGATCCTATCCGCCAGGGATTTTTCATGCCCTCTCTTAGCTCTCCTAATCCCTTTCTTCAGGTCCCTTCTGGCTATCCTGTATCCCTCCACTGCTCTGTCTGAACCTTGTTTCCTCAACCTTATGTAAGCCTCCTTCTTCCTCTTTACTAGACATTCAACCTCCCTCGTCAACCAAGGCTCCCTCACACGACCATTTCTTTCCTGCCTGATCGGTACATACATATCAAGGACACGTCGTATCTGCTCCTTGAAAAAGTCCCACATTTCCACCACATCCTTCCCTGACAGCCTATGCTCCCAACGTATGCTCCTCAAATCCTGTCTTACAGCATCGTAATTTCCCTTCCCCCAATTGTAAAAACTTCCTTGTTGTGCGCACCTATCTCTCTCCATAACCAAGGTGAAAGTCACAGAATTGTGGTCGCCATCACCAAAATGTTCACCCACTAACAAGCCCACCACTTGTCCCGGTTCATTACCGAGTACCAAATCCAATATGGCCTCCCCTCTGGTTGGACAATCTACATACTGCGTTAGAAAAGCTTCCTGGACACACTGCACAAACACCGCCCCATCCAATCTACTTGATCTAAAGAGCTTCCAATCAATATTTGGGAAGTTGAAGTCGCCCATGACTACGACCCTGTGGCTTCTGAACCTTTCCAAAATCTGTTTCCCAATCTGTTTCTCCACATCTCTGCTGCTATTGGGGGGCCTATAGTAAACACCCAACAAGGTGACTGCACCTTTCCTATTTCTGACTTCAGCCCATACTACCTCCAGAGGCAGATCCCCCTCAAACTTCCTTTCTGCAGCCGTTATACCATTTCTAATTAGCAATGCCACCCCCCCTCTCTGTGCTCCTGCTCTCTCTCTCTCTCTGTGTGCTCCTGCTCACTCGCTCTCTCTGTGCTCCTGCTCGCTCTGTCTCTCTCTGTGCTCCTGCTCGCTCTCTCTCTCTGTGCTCCTCCTCGCTGTCTCTCTGTGCTCCTGCTCGCACTCTCTCTGCTCCTGCTCTCTCTCTCTCTCTCTGTGCTCCTGCTCGCTCTCTCTCTCTGTTTTCCTGCTCGCTCTCTCTCTCTGTGCTCCTGCTCGCTCTCTTTCACTGTGCCCCTGCACGCTCTCTTGCTCTGTGCCCCTGCTCGCACTCTCTCTGTGCTCCTGCTCACTCTCTCTTTCTCTGTGCTCATGCTCGCGCTCTCTCTGTGCTCCTGCTCGCTCTCTTTCTCTGTGCTCCTGCTCGCTCTCTCTCTCTCTGTGCTCCTGCTCTCTCTCTCTGTGTTCCTGCTTGCGCTCTCTCTCTGTGCACCTGCTCGCTCTCTTTCTCTGTGCCCCTGCTCGCTCTCTCTCTCTCTGTGCTCATGCTCGCGCTCTCTCTGTGTTCCTGCTCCCTCTGTCTCTGTGCTACTGCTCGCTCTCTCTCTCTGTGCTCCTGCTCCCGCTCTCTGTGCTCCTCCTTGATCTCTCTCCGTGTTCCTGCTCTCTATCTCTATGTTCCTGTTTGCTGTCTCTCTGTACTCCTGCTCGCGCTCTCGCTCTGTGTTCCTGCTCGCTCTCTCTCTGTGTTCCTGCTCATTCTCTCTCTGTGCTCCTACTCGCTCTCTCTATGTTCCTGCTCGCTCTCTCTCTGTGCTCCTGCTTGCTCTCTCTCTGTGTTCCTCCTCGCTCTCTCTCTCTCTGTGCTCCTGCTCTCTCTCTCTCTGTGCTCCTGCTCGCTGTCTCTCTGTGCTCCTGCTCGCGCTCTCTCTCTCTCTCTCTCTGTGCTCCTGCTCGCTCTCTCTCTCTGTGCTCCTGCTCGCTCTCTCTCTTTGTGCTCCTGCTCGCTCTCTTTCACTGTGCCCCTGCATGCTCTCTCGCTCTGTGCCCCTGCTCGCACTCTCTCTGTGCTCCTGCTCACTCTCTCGCTCTGTGCTCCTGCTCGCGCTCTCTTTCTCTGTGCTCATGCTCGCGCTTTCTCTGTGCTCCTGCTCGCTCTCTTTCTCTGTGCTCCTGCTCGCTCTCTCTCTCTCTGTGCTCCTGCTCTCTCTCTCTCTGTGTTCCTGCTTGCGCTCTCTCTCTGTGCACCTGCTCGCTCTCTTTCTCTGTGCCCCTGCACGCTTTCTCTGTGCTCCTGCTTGCCTCTCTCTGTGTGCTCCTGCTCGCTCTCTCTCTGTGCTCCTGCTCGCTCTCTCTATTTTCCTGCTCGCTCTCTCTCTATGTGCTCCTGCTCGCTCTTTCTCTCCGTGCTCCTCCTCGCTCTCTCTCTCTCTCCGTGTTCCTGCTCTCTCTCTGTGTTCCTGCTTGCTGTCTCTCTGTACTCCTGCTCTCTCTCTCTCTATGCTCCTGCTCACTCTCTCTCTCTGTGCTCCTGCTCGCTCTCTCTCTGTGCTCCTGCTCGCTCTCTCTCTCTGTGCTCCTGCTCCCGCTCTCTGTGCTCCTCCTTGCTCTCTCTCCGTGTTCCTGCTCTCTATCTCTATGTTCCTGTTTGCTGTCTCTCTGTACTCCTGCTCGCGCTCTCGCTCTGTGCTCCTGCTCGCGCTCTCTCTGTGTTCTTGCTCGCTCTCTCTCTCTGTGCTCCTGCTCGTTCTCTCTCTGTGCTCCTACTCGCTCTCTCTATGTTCCTGCTCGCTCTCTCTCTCTCTGTGCTCCTGCTCGCTCTCTCTCTGTGCACCTGCTCGCTCTCTCTGTGCTCCTGCTCGCGCTCTCTCTGTGCTCCTGCTCTCTCTCTCTTTCTGTGCTCCTGCTCGCTCTCTCTCTCTGTGCTCCTGCTCGCTCAATCTGTGCTCCTGCTCTCTCTCTCTCTTTGTTCCTGCTTGTGCTCTCTCTCTGTGCCCCTGCACGCTCTCTCTTTCTATGCTCCTGCTCGCTCTCTCTCTGTGCTCCTGCTCGCTCTCTCTCTCTGTGCTCCTGCTTGCTCTCTTTCTCTGTGCCCCTGCTCGCTCCCTCTGTGCTCCTGCTCGCTCTCTCGCTCTATGCTCCTGCTCGCTCTCTCGCTTTGTGCTCCTGCTCGCTCTCTTTCTCTGTGCTCCTGCTTGCTCTCTCTCTCTGTGCTCCTGCTTGCTCTCTCTCTCTGTGCTCCTGCTCGCTCTCTCTCTGTGCTCCTGCTCGCTCACTCTCTCTCTGTGCTCCTGCTTGCTCTCTCTCTGTGCTCCTGCTCGCTCTCTCTCTCTCTGTGCTCCTGCTCGCTCTCTCTCTCTCTGTGCTCCTGCTCGCTCTCTCTCTCTGTGGTGCTGCTCCCGCTCTCTGTGCTCCTCCTTACTCTCTCTCTGTGTTCCTGCGCTCTATCTCTACGTTCCTGTTTGCTGTCTCTCTGTACTCCTGCTCGCGCTCTCGCTCTGTGCTCCTGCTCGCGCTCTCTCTGTGTTCTTGCTCGCTCTCTCTCTCTGTGCTCCTGCTCGTTCTCTCTCTGTGCTCCTGCTCGCTCTCTCTCTGTGCTCCTGCTCGCTCTCTCTGTGCTCCTGCTCGCGCTCTCTCTGTGCTCCTGCTCTCTCTCTCTTTCTGTGCTCCTGCTCGCTCTCTCTCTCTGTGCTCCTGCTCGCTCAATCTGTGCTCCTGCTCTCTCTCTCTCTTTGTTCCTGCTTGTGCTCTCTCTCTGTGCCCCTGCACGCTCTCTCTTTCTATGCTCCTGCTCGCTCTCTCTCTGTGCTCCTGCTCGCTCTCTCTCTCTGTGCTCCTGCTTGCTCTCTTTCTCTGTGCCCCTGCTCGCTCCCTCTGTGCTCCTGCTCGCTCTCTCGCTCTTTGCTCCTGCTCGCTCTCTCGCTTTGTGCTCCTGCTCGCTCTCTTTCTCTGTGCTCCTGCTCGCTCTCTCTCTCTGTGCCCCTGCTCGCTCCCTCTGTGCTCCTGCTCGCTCTCTCGCTCTGTGCTCCTGCTCGCTCTCTCTCTCTATGCTCCTGCTCACTCTCTCTTTCTCTGTGCTCCTGCTCGCTCTCTCTTTCTCTGTGCTCCCGCTCGCTCTCTCTTTCTCTGTGCTCCTGCTCGCTCTCTTTCTCTGTGCTCCTGCTCGCTCTCTTTCTCTGTGCTCCTGCTCGCTCTCTCTCTGTGCTCCTGCTCGCTCACTCTCTCTCTGTGCTCCTGCTTGCTCTCTCTCTGTGCTCCTGCTCGCTCTCTCTCTCTCTGTGCTCCTGCTCGCTCTCTCTCTCTCTGTGCTCCTGCTCGCTCTCTCTCTCTGTGGTGCTGCTCCCGCTCTCTGTGCTCCTCCTTACTCTCTCTCTGTGTTCCTGCGCTCTATCTCTACGTTCCTGTTTGCTGTCTCTCTGTACTCCTGCTTGCTCTCTATCTGTGTTCCTGCTCGCTCTCTCTCTGTGCTCCTGCTCGCTCTCTCTCTGTGCTCCTGCTCGCGCTCTCTCTGTGCAACTGCTCGTTCTCTCTCTGTTTTCCTGCTCGCTCTCTCTCTCTGTGCTCCTGCTCGCTCTCTCTCTCTCTGTGCTCCTGCTCGCTCTCTCTGTGCTCCTGCTCTCTCTCTCTCTGTGCTCCTGCTTGCGCTCTCTCTCTGTACTCCTGCTCGCTCTCTCTCTCTGTGTTCTTGCTCACTCTCACTCTCTGTGCTCCTGCTCTCTCTCTCTCTGTGTGCTCCTGCTCGCTCACTCTCTCTGTGCTCCTGCTCGCTCTGTCTCTCTCTGTGCTCCTGCTCGCTCTCTCTCTCTGTGCTCCGGCTCGCTCTCTCTCTCTGTGCTTCTGCTCGCTCTCTCTCTCTGTGCTCCTGCTCGCTCTCTTTCTCTGTGCTCCTGCTCGCTCTCTCTCTGTGTTCCTGCTCGCTCTCTCTCTCTCTGTGCTCCTGCTCGCTCTCTCTCTCTGTGCTCCTGCTCGCTCTCTCTCTCTGTTTTCCTGCTCGCTCTCTCTCTCTCTGTGCTCCTGCTCGCTCGCTCTCTCTGTGCTCCTGCTCGCTCTCTGTGCCCCTGCTCGCTCTCTCTTCTGTGCTCCTGCTCGCTCTCTTTCTCTGTGCTCCTGCTTGCTCTCTCGCTCTGTGCACCTGCTCGCTCTCTCACTCTGTGCTCCTGCTCGCTCTCTCTCTCTGTGCTCCTGCTCACTCTCTCGCTCTGTGCTCCTGCTCGCTCTCCCTCTGTGCCCCTGCTCGCTCCCTCTGTGCTCCTGCTCGCTCTCTCTCTCTGTGCTACTGCTCACTCTCTTTCTCTGTGCTCCTGCTCGCTCTCTCTTTGTCTGTGCTCCTGCTCGCTCTCTCTTTCTCTGTGCTCCTGCTCGCTCTCTCTCTCTGTGCTCCTGCTCGCTCTCTCTCTCTCTCTGTTCTTGCTCACTCTCACTCTCTGTGCTCCTGCTCTCTCTCTCTCTGTGTGCTCCTGCTCGCTCACTCTCTCTGTGCTCCTGCTCGCTCTGTCTCTCTCTGTGCTCCTGCTCGCTCTCTCTCTCTGTGCTCCGGCTCGCGCTCTCTCTCTGTGCTTCTGCTCGCTCTCTCTCTCTGTGCTCCTGTTCGCTCTCTTTCTCTGTGCTCCTGCTCGCTCTCTCTCTGTGTTCCTGCTCGCTCTCTCTCTCTCTGTGCTCCTGCTCTCTCTCTCTCTCTGTGCTCCCGCTCGCTCTCTCTCTCTGTGCTCCTGCTCGCTCTCTCTCTGTTTTCCTGCTCGCTCTCTCTCTCTCTGTGCTCCTGCTCGCTCTCTCTCTCTCTGTGCTCCTGCTCGCTCTCTCTCTCTGTGCTCCTGCTCGCTCTCTGTGCCCCTGCTCGCTCTCTCTTCTGTGCTCCTGCTCGCTCTCTTTCTCTGTGCTCCTGCTTGCTCTCTCGCTCTGTGCACCTGCTCGCTCTCTCACTCTGTGCTCCTGCTCGCTCTCTCTCTCTGTGCTCCTGCTCACTCTCTCGCTCTGTGCTCCTGCTCGCTCTCCCTCTGTGCCCCTGCTCGCTCCCTCTGTGCTCCTGCTCGCTCTCTCTCTCTGTGCTACTGCTCACTCTCTTTCTCTGTGCTCCTGCTCGCTCTCTCTTTGTCTGTGCTCCTGCTCGCTCTCTCTTTCTCTGTGCTCCTGCTCGCTCTCTCTCTCTGTGCTCCTGCTCGCTCTCTCTCTCTCTCTGTTCTTGCTCACTCTCACTCTCTGTGCTCCTGCTCTCTCTCTCTCTGTGTGCTCCTGCTCGCTCACTCTCTCTGTGCTCCTGCTCGCTCTGTCTCTCTCTGTGCTCCTGATCGCTCTCTCTCTCTCTGTGCTCCTGCTCGCTCTCTCTCTCTCTGTGCTCCTGCTCGCTATCTTTCTCTGTGCTCCTGCTTGCTCTCTCATCTGTGCACCTGCTCGCTCTCTCACTCTGTGCTCCTGCTCGCTCTCTCGCTCTGTGCTCCTGCTCGCTCTCCCTCTGTGTTCCTGCTCGCTCTCTTTCTCTGTGCTCCTGCTTGCTGTCTCGCTCTGTGCACCTGCTCGCTCTCTCACTCTGTGCTCCTGCTCGCTCTCTCTTCTGTGCTCCTGCTTGCTCTCTTTCTCTGTGCACCTGCTCGCTCTCTCGCTCTGTGCACCTACTCGCTCTCTTTCTCTGTGCTCCTGCTTGCTCTCTCGCTCTGTGCACCTGCTCGCTCTCTCACTCTGTGCTCTTGCTCACTCTCTCGCTCTGTGCTCCTGCTCGCTCTCCCTCTGTGCCCCTGCTCGCTCCCTCTGTGCTCCTGCTCGCTCTCTCTCTCTGTGCTACTGCTCACTCTCTTTCTCTGTGCTCCTGCTCGCTCTCTCTTTGTCTGTGCTCCTGCTCGCTTTCTCTCTCTGTGCACCTGCTCGCTCTCTCTCTCTGTGTTCTTGCTCACTCTCACTCTCTGTGCTCCTGCTCTCTCTCTCTCTGTGTGCTCCTGCTCGCTCACTCTCTCTGTGCTCCTGCTCGCTCTGTCTCTCTCTGTGCTCCTGCTCGCTCTCTCTCTCTGTGCTCCGGCTCGCTCTCTCTCTCTGTGCTCCGGCTCGCTCTCTCTCTCTGTGCTCCTGCTCGCTCTCTCTCTGTGTTCCTGCTCGCTCTCTCTCTGTGTTCCTGCTCGCTCTCTCTCTGTGCTCCTGCTCATTCTCTCTCTGTGTTCCTGCTTGCTCTTTTTCTCTGTGCTCCTGCTCGCTCTCTTTCTCTGTGCTCCTGCTCGTGCTCTCTGTGCTCCTGCTCGCTCTCTCTCTCTGTGCTCCTGCTCGCTCTCTCTCTCTCTCTGTGCTCCTGCTCGCTCTCTCTCTCTCTGTGCTCCTGCTCGCTCTCTCTCTCTGTGATCCTGCTCGCTCTCTCTCTCTCTGCTCCTGCTCTCTCTCTCTCTCTGTGCTCCTGCTCACTCTCTCTCTCTGTGCTCCTGCTCGCTCTCTCTCTCTGTGCTCCTGCTCGCTCTCTCTGTGCTCCTGCTCTCTCTCTCTCTGTGTTCCTGCTTGCGCTCTCTCTCTGTACTCCTGCTCGCTCTCTTTCACTGTGCCCCTGCACACTCTCTCTCTCTGTGCCCCTGCTCGCACTCTCTCTGTGCTCCTGCTCGCTCTCTCTTTCTCTGTGCTCCTGCTTGCTCTCTCTCTCTGTGCTCATGCTCGCGCTCTCTCTGTGCTCCTGCTCGCTCTCTTTCTCTGTGCTCCTGCTCGCTCTCTCTCTCTCTGTGCTCATGCTCGCGCTCTCTCTGTGCACCTGCTCACTCTCTTTCTCTGTGCTCCTGCTCGCTCTCTCTGTGCTCCTGCTCGCTCTCTCTCTCTGTGCTCCTGCTCTCTCTCTCTGTGTTCCTGCTTGCGCTCTCTCTCTGTGCACCTGCTCGCTCTCTTTCTCTGTGCGCCTGCACGCTCTCTCTGTGCTCCTGCTTGCTCTTTCTCTCCGTGCTCCTCCTCGCTCTCTCTCTCTCTCTGTGTTCCTGCTCTCTCTCTCTGTTTTCCTGCTCGCTCTCTCTCTCTGTGCTCCTGCTCACTCTCACTCTCTGTGCTCCTGCTCGCTCAGTCTGTGCTCCTTCTCTCTCTCTCTCTTTGTTCCTGCTTGCGCTCTCTCTCTGTGCCCTTGCACGCTCTCTCTTTCTATGCTCCTGCTCGCTCTCTCTCTGTGCTCCTGCTCGCTCTCTCTCTCTGTGCTCCTGCTTGCTCTCTTTCTCTGTGCCCCTGCTCGCTCTCTCGCTCTGTGCTCCTGCTCGCTCTCTCTCTCTGTGCTCCTGCTCGCTCTCTTTCTCTGTGCTCCTGCTCGCTCTCTCTCTGTGTTCCTGCTCGCTCTCTCTCTTTGTGCTCCTGCTCGTTCTCTCTCTATGCTCCTACTCGCTCTCTCTATGTTCCTGCTCACTCTCTCTCTCTGTGCTCCTGCTCGCTATCTCTCTGTGCTCCTGCTCGCTCTCTCTCTGTGTTCCTGCTCGATCTCTCTCTCTCTTTGTGCTCCTGCTCGCTCTCTCTCTGTGCTCCTGCTCGCTCTCTCTCTGTGCTCCTGCTCGCTCTCTCTCTGTGCTCCTGCTCGCGCTCTCTCTGTGCTCCTGCTCGCTCTCTCTCTCTGTGCTCCTGCTCGCTCTCTCTCTGTGCTCCTGCTCGCTCTCTCTCTCTGTGCTCCTGTTCGCTCTCTCTGTGCTGCTGCTCTCTCTCTCTCTGTCTGTGTTCCTGCTTGCGCTCTCTCTCTGTACTCCTGCTCGCTCTCTTTCACTGTGCCCCTGCTCGCACTCTCTCTGTGCTCCTGCTCGCTCTCTCCCTGCTCCTGCTCTCTCTCTCTCTGTGTTCCCGCTTGCTCTCTCTGTCTGCTCCTGCTCGCTCTTTCTATGCTCCTGCTTGCTCTCTTTCTCTGTGCCCCTGCTCGCTCTCTCTTCTGTGCTCCTGCTCGCTCTCTTTCTCTGTGCTCCTGCTTGCTCTCTCGCTCTGTGCTCCTGCTCGCTCTCTCGCTCTGTGCTCCTGCTCACTCTCTCGCTCTGTGCTCCTTCTCGCTCTCTCTCTGTGTCCCTGCTCGCTCCCTCTGTGCTCCTGCTCGCTCTCTCTCTCTGTGCTACTGCTCGCTCTCTTTCTCTGTGCTCCTGCTCGCTCTCTCTTTGTCTGTGCTCCTGCTCGCTCTCTCTTTCTCTGTGCTCCTGCTCGCTCTCTTTCTCTGTGTTCCTGCTCGCTCTCTCTCCCTTTGCTCCTGCTCGCTCTCTCTCTCTGTGTTCTTGCTCACTCTCACTCCCTGTGCTCCTGCTCTCTCTCTCTCTGTGTGCTCCTGCAAATCGCTCTCTCTGTGCTCCTGCTCGCTCTGTCTCTCTCTGTGCTCCTGCTCGCTCTCTCTCTCTGTGCTCCTGCTCGCTCTCTCTCTGTGCTCCTGCTCGCTCTCTTTCTCTGTGTGCTCCTGCTCGCTCTCTCTCTGTGTGCTCCTGCTCGCTCTCTCTCTGTGCTCCTGCTCGCTCTCTCTCTCTGTGCTCCTGCTCGCTCTCTCTCACTGTGCTCCTGCTCGCTCTCTCTCTCTGTTTTCCTGCTCGCTCTCTCTCTCTCTGTGCTCCTGCTCGCTCTCTCTCTCTCTCTGTGCTCCTGCTCACTCTCTTTCTCTGTGCTCCTGCTCGCTCTCTCTCTGTGCTCCTGCTCGCTTTCTCTCTCTGTGTTCCTGCTCGCTCTCTCTCTCTGTGCTCCTGCTTGCTCTCTTTCTCTGTGCCCCTGCTCGCTCTCTCGCTCTGTGCTCCTGCTCGCTCTCTCTCTCTGTGCTCCTGCTCGCTCTCTCTCTCTTGGCTCCTGCTCGCTCTCTCTCTCTGTGTTCTTGCTCACTCTCACTCCCTGTGGTCCTGCTCTCTCTCTCTCTATGTGCTCCTGCTCGCTCGCTCTCTCTGTGCTCCTGCTCGCTCTGTCTCTCTCTGTGCTCCGGCTCGCTCTCTCTCTCTGTGCTCCGGCTCGCTCTCTCTCTCTGTGCTCCTGCTCGCTCTCTCTCTCTGTGCTCCTGCTCGCTCTCTCTCTCTGTGCTCCTGCTCGCTCTCTCTCTCTTGGCTCCTGCTCGCTCTCTCTCTCTGTGTTCTTGCTCACTCTCACTCCCTGTGCTCCTGCTCTCTCTCTCTCTATGTGCTCCTGCTCGCTCTGTCTCTCTCTGTGCTCCGGCTCGCTCTCTCTCTCTGTGCTCCGGCTCGCTCTCTCTCTCTGTGCTCCTGCTCGCTCTCTCTCTCTGTGCTCCTGCTCGCTCTCTCTCTCTGTGCTCCTGCTCGCTCTCTCTCTGTGTTCCTGCTCGCTCTCTCTCTCTCTGTGCTCCTGCTCGCTCTCTCTGTGCTCCTGCTCGCTCTCTCTCTCTGTGCTCCTGCTCGCTCTCTCTCTCTGTGCTCCTGCTCGCTCTCTCTCTCTGTTTTCCTGCTCGCTCTCTCTCTCTCTGTGCTCCTGCTCGCTCTCTCTCTCTCTGTGCTCCTGCTCACTCTCTTTCTCTGTGCTCCTGCTCGCTCTCTCTCTCTGTGTTCCTGCTCCCTCTGTCTCTGTGCTCCAGCTCGCTCTCTCTCTCTGTGCTCCTGCTCCCGCTCTCTGTGCTCCTCCTTGCTCTCTCTCCGTGTTCCTGCTCTCTATCTCTATGTTCCTGTTTGCTGTCTCTCTGTCCTCCTGCTCGCTCTATCCCTCTCTGTGCTCCTGCTCGCTTTCTCTCTCTGTGTTCCTGCTCGCTCTCTCTCTGTGTCCCTGCTCGCTCCCTCTGTGCTCCTGCTCGCTCTCTTTCTCTGTGCTCCTGCTCGCTCTCTCTTTGTCTGTGCTCCTGCTCGCTCTCTCTTTCTCTGTGCTCCTGCTCGCTCTCTTTCTCTGTGTTCCTGCTCGCTCTCTCTCCCTTTGCTCCTGCTCGCTCTCTCTCTCTGTGTTCTTGCTCACTCTAACTCCCTGTGCTCCTGCTCTCTCTCTCTCTGTGTGCTCCTACTCGCTCGCTCTCTCTGTGCTCCTGCTCGCTCTGTCTCTCTCTGTGCTCCTGCTCGCTCTCTCTCTCTGTGCTCCTGCTCGCTCTCTCTCTGTGCTCCTGCTCGCTCTCTCTCTGTGCTCCTGCTCGCTCTCTCTCTCTGTGCTCCTGCTCGCTCTCTCTCTCTGTGCTCCTGCTCGCTCTCTCTCTCTGTTTTCCTGCTCGCTCTCTCTCTCTCTGTGCTCCTGCTCACTCTCTTTCTCTGTGCTCCTGCTCGCTCTCTCTCTGTGCTCCTGCTCGCTTTCTCTCTCTGTGTTCCTGCTCGCTCTCTCTCTCTTGGCTCCTGCTCGCTCTCTCTCTCTGTGTTCTTGCTCACTCTCACTCCCTGTGCTCCTGCTCTCTCTCTCTCTATGTGCTCCTGCTCGCTCTGTCTCTCTCTGTGCTCCGGCTCGCTCTCTCTCTCTGTGCTCCGGCTCGCTCTCTCTCTCTGTGCTCCTGCTCGCTCTCTCTCTCTGTGCTCCTGCTCACTCTCTCTCTCTTGGCTCCTGCTCGCTCTCTCTCTCTGTGTTCTTGCTCACTCTCACTCCCTGTGCTCCTGCTCTCTATCTCTCTATGTGCTCCTGCTCGCTCGCTCTCTCTGTGCTCCTGCTCGCTCTGTCTCTCTCTGTGCTCCGGCTCGCTCTCTCTCTCTGTGCTCCGGCTCGCTCTCTCTCTCTGTGCTCCTGCTCGCTCTCTCTCTCTGTGCTCCTGCTCGCTCTCTCTCTCTGTGCTCCTGCTCGCTCTCTCTCTCTGTGCTCCTGCTCGCTCTCTTTCTCTGTGCTCCTGCTCGCTCTCTCTCTGTGTTACTGCTCGCTCTCTCTCTCTCTGTGCTCCTGCTCGCTCTCTCTGTGCTCCTGCTCGCTCTCTCTCTCTGTGCTCCTGCTCGCTCTCTCTCTCTGTGCTCCTGCTCGCTCTCTCTCTCTCTGTGCTCCTGCTCGCTCTCTCTCTCTCTGTGCTCCTGCTCACTCTCTTTCTCTGTGCTCTTGCTCGCTCTCTCTCTGTGCTTCTGCTCGCTCTCTCTCTCTGTGTTCCTGCTCCCTCTGTCTCTGTGCTCCAGCTCGCTCTCTCTCTCTGTGCTCCTGCTCCCGCTCTCTGTGCTCCTCCTTGCTCTCTCTCCGTGTTCCTGCTCTCTATCTCTATGTTCCTGTTTGCTGTCTCTCTGTCCTCCTGCTCGCTCTCTCCCTCTCTGTGCTCCTGCTCGCTTTCTCTCTCTGTGTTCCTGCTCGCTCTCTCTCTCTTTGCTCCTGCTCGCTCTCTCTCTCTCTGTGTTCTTGCTCACTCTCACTCCCTGTGCTCCTGCTCTCTCTCTCTCTCTGTGTGTTCCTGCTCGCTCTGTCTCTCTCTGTGCTCCGGCTCGCTCTCTCTCTCTGTGCTCCTGCTCGCTCTCTCTCTCTGTGCTCCTGCTCGCTCTCTCTCTCTGTGCTCCTGCTCGCTCTCTCTCTCTGTGCTCCTGCTCGCTCTCTCTCTCTGTGCTCCTGCTCGCTCTCTCTCTCTGTGCTCCTGCTCGCTCTCTCTCTCTGTGCTCCTGCTCTCTCTCTCTCTCTGTGCTCCTGCTCGCTCTCTCTCTCTGTGCTCCTGCTCGCTCTCTCTCTCTGTGCTCCTGCTCGCTCTCTCTCTCTCTCTGTGCTCCTGCTCGCTCTATCTCTGTGCTCCTGCTCGCTCTCTCTCTCTGTGCTCCTGCTCGCTCTCTCTCTCTGTTTTCCTGCTCGCTCTCTCTCTCTCTGTGCTCCTTCTCGCTCTCTCTCTCTGTGCTCCTGCTCACTCTCTTTCTCTGTGCTCCTGCTCGCTCTCTCTCTGTGTGCTCCTGCTCGCTCACTCTCTCTGTGCTCCTGCTCGCTCTGTCTCTCTCTGTGCTCCTGCTCGCTCTCTCTCTCTGTGCTCCTGCTCGCTCTCTCTCTGTGCTCCTGCTCGCTCTCTTTCTCTGTGCTCCTGCTCGCTCTCTCTCTCTGTGCTCCTGCTCGCTCTCTCTCTGTGCTCCTGCTCGCTCTCTCTCTCTGTGCTCCTGCTCGCTCTCTCTCTCTGTGCTCCTGCTCGCTCTCTCTCTCTGTTTTCCTGCTCGCTCTCTCTCTCTCTGTGCTCCTGCTCGCTCTCTCTCTCTCTCTGTGCTCCTGCTCACTCTCTTTCTCTGTGCTCCTGCTCGCTCTCTCTCTGTGCTCCTGCTCGCTTTCTCTCTCTGTGTTCCTGCTCGCTCTCTCTCTCTTGGCTCCTGCTCGCTCTCTCTCTCTGTGTTCTTGCTCACTCTCACTCCCTGTGCTCCTGCTCTCTCTCTCTCTATGTGCTCCTGCTCGCTCGCTCTCTCTGTGCTCCTGCTCGCTCTGTCTCTCTCTGTGCTCCGGCTCGCTCTCTCTCTCTGTGCTCCGGCTCGCTCTCTCTCTCTGTGCTCCTGCTCGCTCTCTCTCTCTTGGCTCCTGCTCGCTCTCTCTCTCTGTGTTCTTGCTCACTCTCACTCCCTGTGCTCCTGCTCTCTCTCTCTCTATGTGCTCCTGCTCGCTCGCTCTCTCTGTGCTCCTGCTCGCTCTGTCTCTCTCTGTGCTCCGGCTCGCTCTCTCTCTCTGTGCTCCGGCTCGCTCTCTCTCTCTGTGCTCCTGCTCGCTCTCTCTCTCTGTGCTCCTGCTCGCTCTCTCTCTCTGTGCTCCTGCTCTCTCTCTCTCTGTGCTCCTGCTCGCTCTCTTTCTCTGTGCTCCTGCTCGCTCTCTCTCTGTGTTACTGCTCGCTCTCTCTCTCTCTGTGCTCCTGCTCGCTCTCTCTGTGCTCCTGCTCGCTCTCTCTCTCTGTGCTCCTGCTCGCTCTCTCTCTCTGTGCTCCTGCTCGCTCTCTCTCTCTGTGCTCCTGCTCGCTCTCTCTCTCTCTGTGCTCCTGCTCGCTCTCTCTCTCTCTGTGCTCCTGCTCACTCTCTTTCTCTGTGCTCTTGCTCGCTCTCTCTCTGTGCTCCTGCTCGCTCTCTCTCTCTGTGTTCCTGCTCCCTCTGTCTCTGTGCTCCAGCTCGCTCTCTCTCTCTGTGCTCCTGCTCCCGCTCTCTGTGCTCCTCCTTGCTCTCTCTCCGTGTTCCTGCTCTCTATCTCTATGTTCCTGTTTGCTGTCTCTCTGTTCCCCTGCTCGCTCTCTCCCTCTCTGTGCTCCTGCTCGCTTTCTCTCTCTGTGTTCCTGCTCGCTCTCTCTCTCTTTGCTCCTGCTCGCTCTCTCTCTCTGTGTTCTTGCTCACTCTCACTCCCTGTGCTCCTGCTCTCTCTCTCTCTCTCTCTGTGTTCCTGCTCGCTCTGTCTCTCTCTGTGCTCCGGCTCGCTCTCTCTCTCTGTGCTCCTGCTCGCTCTCTCTCTCTGTGCTCCTGCTCGCTCTCTCTCTCTGTGCTCCTGCTCGCTCTCTCTCTCTGTGCTCCTGCTCGCTCTCTCTCTCTGTGCTCCTGCTCTCTCTCTCTCTCTGTGCTCCTGCTCTCTCTCTCTCTCTGTGCTCCTGCTCGCTCTCTCTCTCTGTGCTCCTGCTCGCTCTCTCTCTCTGTGCTCCTGCTCGCTCTCTCTCTCTCTCTGTGCTCCTGCTCGCTCTATCTCTGTGCTCCTGCTCGCTCTCTCTCTCTGTGCTCCTGCTCGCTCTCTCTCTCTGTTTTCCTGCTCGCTCTCTCTCTCTCTGTGCTCCTTCTCGCTCTCTCTCTCTCTGTGCTCCTGCTCACTCTCTTTCTCTGTGCTCTTGCTCGCTCTCTCTTTCTCTGTGCTCCCGCTCGCTCTCTCTTTTTCTGTGCTCCTGCTCGCTCTCTTACTCTGTACTCCTGCTTGCTCTCTCTCCCTGTGCTCCTGCTCGCTCTCTCTCTGTGCTCCTGCTCGCTCTCTCTCTCTGTGCTCCTGCTCACTCTCTCGCTCTGTGCTCCTGCTCGCTCTCTCTCTGTGTCCCTGCTCGCTCCCTCTGTGCTCCTGCTCGCTCTCTCTCTCTGTGCTACTGCTCGCTCTCTTTCTCTGTGCTCCTGCTCGCTCTCTCTTTGTCTGTGCTCCTGCTCGCTCTCTCTTTCTCTGTGCTCCTGCTCGCTCTCTTTCTCTGTGTTCCTGCTCGCTCTCTCTCCCTTTGCTCCTGCTCGCTCTCTCTCTCTATGTTCTTGCTCACTCTCACTCCCTGTGCTCCTGCTCTCTCTCTCTCTGTGTGCTCCTGCTCGCTCACTCTCTCTGTGCTCCTGCTCGCTCTGTCTCTCTCTGTGCTCCTGCTCGCTCTCTCTCTCTGTGCTCCTGCTCGCTCTCTCTCTGTGCTCCTGCTCGCTCTCTTTCTCTGTGCTCCTGCTCGCTCTCTCTCTCTGTGCTCCTGCTCGCTCTCTCTCTGTGCTCCTGCTCGCTCTCTCTCTCTGTGCTCCTGCTCGCTCTCTCTCTCTGTGCTCCTGCTCGCTCTCTCTCTCTGTTTTCCTGCTCGCTCTCTCTCTCTCTGTGCTCCTGCTCTCTCTCTCTCTCTCTCTGTGCTCCTGCTCACTCTCTTTCTCTGTGCTCCTGCTCGCTTTCTCTCTCTGTGCTCCTGCTCGCTCTCTCTCTCTTGGCTCCTGCTCGCTCTCTCTCTCTGTGTTCTTGCTCACTCTCACTCCCTGTGCTCCTGCTCTCTCTCTCTCTATGTGCTCCTGCTCGCTCGCTCTCTCTGTGCTCCTGCTCGCTCTGTCTCTCTCTGTGCTCCGGCTCGCTCTCTCTCTCTGTGCTCCGGCTCGCTCTCTCTCTCTGTGCTCCGGCTCGCTCTCTCTCTCTGTGCTCCTGCTCGCTCTCTCTCTCTGTGCTCCTGCTCGCTCTCTCTCTCTGTGGTCCTGCTCGCTCTCTCTCTCTTGGCTCCTGCTCGCTCTCTCTCTCTGTGTTCTTGCTCACTCTCACTCCCTGTGCTCCTGCTCTCTCTCTCTCTATGTGCTCCTGCTCGCTCGCTCTCTCTGTGCCCCTGCTCGCTCTCTCTTCTGTGCTCCTGCTCGCTCTCTTTCTCTGTGCTCCTGCTTGCTCTCTCGCTCTGTGCTCCTGCTCGCTCTCTCGCTCTGTGCTCCTGCTCACTCTCTCGCTCTGTGCTCCTTCTCGCTCTCTCTCTGTGTCCCTGCTCGCTCCCTCTGTGCTCCTGCTCGCTCTCTCTCTCTGTGCTACTGCTCGCTCTCTTTCTCTGTGCTCCTGCTCGCTCTCTCTTTGTCTGTGCTCCTGCTCGCTCTCTCTTTCTCTGTGCTCCTGCTCGCTCTCTTTCTCTGTGTTCCTGCTCGCTCTCTCTCCCTTTGCTCCTGCTCGCTCTCTCTCTCTGTGTTCTTGCTCACTCTCACTCCCTGTGCTCCTGCTCTCTCTCTCTCTGTGTGCTCCTGCAAATCGCTCTCTCTGTGCTCCTGCTCGCTCTGTCTCTCTCTGTGCTCCTGCTCGCTCTCTCTCTCTGTGCTCCTGCTCGCTCTCTCTCTGTGCTCCTGCTCGCTCTCTTTCTCTGTGTGCTCCTGCTCGCTCTCTCTCTGTGTGCTCCTGCTCGCTCTCTCTCTGTGCTCCTGCTCGCTCTCTCTCTCTGTGCTCCTGCTCGCTCTCTCTCACTGTGCTCCTGCTCGCTCTCTCTCTCTGTTTTCCTGCTCGCTCTCTCTCTCTCTGTGCTCCTGCTCGCTCTCTCTCTCTCTCTGTGCTCCTGCTCACTCTCTTTCTCTGTGCTCCTGCTCGCTCTCTCTCTGTGCTCCTGCTCGCTTTCTCTCTCTGTGTTCCTGCTCGCTCTCTCTCTCTGTGCTCCTGCTTGCTCTCTTTCTCTGTGCCCCTGCTCGCTCTCTCGCTCTGTGCTCCTGCTCGCTCTCTCTCTCTGTGCTCCTGCTCGCTCTCTCTCTCTTGGCTCCTGCTCGCTCTCTCTCTCTGTGTTCTTGCTCACTCTCACTCCCTGTGGTCCTGCTCTCTCTCTCTCTATGTGCTCCTGCTCGCTCGCTCTCTCTGTGCTCCTGCTCGCTCTGTCTCTCTCTGTGCTCCGGCTCGCTCTCTCTCTCTGTGCTCCGGCTCGCTCTCTCTCTCTGTGCTCCTGCTCGCTCTCTCTCTCTGTGCTCCTGCTCGCTCTCTCTCTCTGTGCTCCTGCTCGCTCTCTCTCTCTTGGCTCCTGCTCGCTCTCTCTCTCTGTGTTCTTGCTCACTCTCACTCCCTGTGCTCCTGCTCTCTCTCTCTCTATGTGCTCCTGCTCGCTCTGTCTCTCTCTGTGCTCCGGCTCGCTCTCTCTCTCTGTGCTCCGGCTCGCTCTCTCTCTCTGTGCTCCTGCTCGCTCTCTCTCTCTGTGCTCCTGCTCGCTCTCTCTCTCTGTGCTCCTGCTCGCTCTCTCTCTGTGTTCCTGCTCGCTCTCTCTCTCTCTGTGCTCCTGCTCGCTCTCTCTGTGCTCCTGCTCGCTCTCTCTCTCTGTGCTCCTGCTCGCTCTCTCTCTCTGTGCTCCTGCTCGCTCTCTCTCTCTGTTTTCCTGCTCGCTCTCTCTCTCTCTGTGCTCCTGCTCGCTCTCTCTCTCTCTGTGCTCCTGCTCACTCTCTTTCTCTGTGCTCCTGCTCGCTCTCTCTCTCTGTGTTCCTGCTCCCTCTGTCTCTGTGCTCCAGCTCGCTCTCTCTCTCTGTGCTCCTGCTCCCGCTCTCTGTGCTCCTCCTTGCTCTCTCTCCGTGTTCCTGCTCTCTATCTCTATGTTCCTGTTTGCTGTCTCTCTGTCCTCCTGCTCGCTCTATCCCTCTCTGTGCTCCTGCTCGCTTTCTCTCTCTGTGTTCCTGCTCGCTCTCTCTCTGTGTCCCTGCTCGCTCCCTCTGTGCTCCTGCTCGCTCTCTTTCTCTGTGCTCCTGCTCGCTCTCTCTTTGTCTGTGCTCCTGCTCGCTCTCTCTTTCTCTGTGCTCCTGCTCGCTCTCTTTCTCTGTGTTCCTGCTCGCTCTCTCTCCCTTTGCTCCTGCTCGCTCTCTCTCTCTGTGTTCTTGCTCACTCTAACTCCCTGTGCTCCTGCTCTCTCTCTCTCTGTGTGCTCCTACTCGCTCGCTCTCTCTGTGCTCCTGCTCGCTCTGTCTCTCTCTGTGCTCCTGCTCGCTCTCTCTCTCTGTGCTCCTGCTCGCTCTCTCTCTGTGCTCCTGCTCGCTCTCTCTCTGTGCTCCTGCTCGCTCTCTCTCTCTGTGCTCCTGCTCGCTCTCTCTCTCTGTGCTCCTGCTCGCTCTCTCTCTCTGTTTTCCTGCTCGCTCTCTCTCTCTCTGTGCTCCTGCTCACTCTCTTTCTCTGTGCTCCTGCTCGCTCTCTCTCTGTGCTCCTGCTCGCTTTCTCTCTCTGTGTTCCTGCTCGCTCTCTCTCTCTTGGCTCCTGCTCGCTCTCTCTCTCTGTGTTCTTGCTCACTCTCACTCCCTGTGCTCCTGCTCTCTCTCTCTCTATGTGCTCCTGCTCGCTCTGTCTCTCTCTGTGCTCCGGCTCGCTCTCTCTCTCTGTGCTCCGGCTCGCTCTCTCTCTCTGTGCTCCTGCTCGCTCTCTCTCTCTGTGCTCCTGCTCACTCTCTCTCTCTTGGCTCCTGCTCGCTCTCTCTCTCTGTGTTCTTGCTCACTCTCACTCCCTGTGCTCCTGCTCTCTATCTCTCTATGTGCTCCTGCTCGCTCGCTCTCTCTGTGCTCCTGCTCGCTCTGTCTCTCTCTGTGCTCCGGCTCGCTCTCTCTCTCTGTGCTCCGGCTCGCTCTCTCTCTCTGTGCTCCTGCTCGCTCTCTCTCTCTGTGCTCCTGCTCGCTCTCTCTCTCTGTGCTCCTGCTCGCTCTCTCTCTCTGTGCTCCTGCTCGCTCTCTTTCTCTGTGCTCCTGCTCGCTCTCTCTCTGTGTTACTGCTCGCTCTCTCTCTCTCTGTGCTCCTGCTCGCTCTCTCTGTGCTCCTGCTCGCTCTCTCTCTCTGTGCTCCTGCTCGCTCTCTCTCTCTGTGCTCCTGCTCGCTCTCTCTCTCTCTGTGCTCCTGCTCGCTCTCTCTCTCTCTGTGCTCCTGCTCACTCTCTTTCTCTGTGCTCTTGCTCGCTCTCTCTCTGTGCTTCTGCTCGCTCTCTCTCTCTGTGTTCCTGCTCCCTCTGTCTCTGTGCTCCAGCTCGCTCTCTCTCTCTGTGCTCCTGCTCCCGCTCTCTGTGCTCCTCCTTGCTCTCTCTCCGTGTTCCTGCTCTCTATCTCTATGTTCCTGTTTGCTGTCTCTCTGTCCTCCTGCTCGCTCTCTCCCTCTCTGTGCTCCTGCTCGCTTTCTCTCTCTGTGTTCCTGCTCGCTCTCTCTCTCTTTGCTCCTGCTCGCTCTCTCTCTCTCTGTGTTCTTGCTCACTCTCACTCCCTGTGCTCCTGCTCTCTCTCTCTCTCTGTGTGTTCCTGCTCGCTCTGTCTCTCTCTGTGCTCCGGCTCGCTCTCTCTCTCTGTGCTCCTGCTCGCTCTCTCTCTCTGTGCTCCTGCTCGCTCTCTCTCTCTGTGCTCCTGCTCGCTCTCTCTCTCTGTGCTCCTGCTCGCTCTCTCTCTCTGTGCTCCTGCTCGCTCTCTCTCTCTGTGCTCCTGCTCGCTCTCTCTCTCTGTGCTCCTGCTCTCTCTCTCTCTCTGTGCTCCTGCTCGCTCTCTCTCTCTGTGCTCCTGCTCGCTCTCTCTCTCTGTGCTCCTGCTCGCTCTCTCTCTCTCTCTGTGCTCCTGCTCGCTCTATCTCTGTGCTCCTGCTCGCTCTCTCTCTCTGTGCTCCTGCTCGCTCTCTCTCTCTGTTTTCCTGCTCGCTCTCTCTCTCTCTGTGCTCCTTCTCGCTCTCTCTCTCTGTGCTCCTGCTCACTCTCTTTCTCTGTGCTCCTGCTCGCTCTCTCTCTGTGTGCTCCTGCTCGCTCACTCTCTCTGTGCTCCTGCTCGCTCTGTCTCTCTCTGTGCTCCTGCTCGCTCTCTCTCTCTGTGCTCCTGCTCGCTCTCTCTCTGTGCTCCTGCTCGCTCTCTTTCTCTGTGCTCCTGCTCGCTCTCTCTCTCTGTGCTCCTGCTCGCTCTCTCTCTGTGCTCCTGCTCGCTCTCTCTCTCTGTGCTCCTGCTCGCTCTCTCTCTCTGTGCTCCTGCTCGCTCTCTCTCTCTGTTTTCCTGCTCGCTCTCTCTCTCTCTGTGCTCCTGCTCGCTCTCTCTCTCTCTCTGTGCTCCTGCTCACTCTCTTTCTCTGTGCTCCTGCTCGCTCTCTCTCTGTGCTCCTGCTCGCTTTCTCTCTCTGTGTTCCTGCTCGCTCTCTCTCTCTTGGCTCCTGCTCGCTCTCTCTCTCTGTGTTCTTGCTCACTCTCACTCCCTGTGCTCCTGCTCTCTCTCTCTCTATGTGCTCCTGCTCGCTCGCTCTCTCTGTGCTCCTGCTCGCTCTGTCTCTCTCTGTGCTCCGGCTCGCTCTCTCTCTCTGTGCTCCGGCTCGCTCTCTCTCTCTGTGCTCCTGCTCGCTCTCTCTCTCTTGGCTCCTGCTCGCTCTCTCTCTCTGTGTTCTTGCTCACTCTCACTCCCTGTGCTCCTGCTCTCTCTCTCTCTATGTGCTCCTGCTCGCTCGCTCTCTCTGTGCTCCTGCTCGCTCTGTCTCTCTCTGTGCTCCGGCTCGCTCTCTCTCTCTGTGCTCCGGCTCGCTCTCTCTCTCTGTGCTCCTGCTCGCTCTCTCTCTCTGTGCTCCTGCTCGCTCTCTCTCTCTGTGCTCCTGCTCTCTCTCTCTCTGTGCTCCTGCTCGCTCTCTTTCTCTGTGCTCCTGCTCGCTCTCTCTCTGTGTTACTGCTCGCTCTCTCTCTCTCTGTGCTCCTGCTCGCTCTCTCTGTGCTCCTGCTCGCTCTCTCTCTCTGTGCTCCTGCTCGCTCTCTCTCTCTGTGCTCCTGCTCGCTCTCTCTCTCTGTGCTCCTGCTCGCTCTCTCTCTCTCTGTGCTCCTGCTCGCTCTCTCTCTCTCTGTGCTCCTGCTCACTCTCTTTCTCTGTGCTCTTGCTCGCTCTCTCTCTGTGCTCCTGCTCGCTCTCTCTCTCTGTGTTCCTGCTCCCTCTGTCTCTGTGCTCCAGCTCGCTCTCTCTCTCTGTGCTCCTGCTCCCGCTCTCTGTGCTCCTCCTTGCTCTCTCTCCGTGTTCCTGCTCTCTATCTCTATGTTCCTGTTTGCTGTCTCTCTGTTCCCCTGCTCGCTCTCTCCCTCTCTGTGCTCCTGCTCGCTTTCTCTCTCTGTGTTCCTGCTCGCTCTCTCTCTCTTTGCTCCTGCTCGCTCTCTCTCTCTGTGTTCTTGCTCACTCTCACTCCCTGTGCTCCTGCTCTCTCTCTCTCTCTCTCTGTGTTCCTGCTCGCTCTGTCTCTCTCTGTGCTCCGGCTCGCTCTCTCTCTCTGTGCTCCTGCTCGCTCTCTCTCTCTGTGCTCCTGCTCGCTCTCTCTCTCTGTGCTCCTGCTCGCTCTCTCTCTCTGTGCTCCTGCTCGCTCTCTCTCTCTGTGCTCCTGCTCTCTCTCTCTCTCTGTGCTCCTGCTCTCTCTCTCTCTCTGTGCTCCTGCTCGCTCTCTCTCTCTGTGCTCCTGCTCGCTCTCTCTCTCTGTGCTCCTGCTCGCTCTCTCTCTCTCTCTGTGCTCCTGCTCGCTCTATCTCTGTGCTCCTGCTCGCTCTCTCTCTCTGTGCTCCTGCTCGCTCTCTCTCTCTGTTTTCCTGCTCGCTCTCTCTCTCTCTGTGCTCCTTCTCGCTCTCTCTCTCTCTGTGCTCCTGCTCACTCTCTTTCTCTGTGCTCTTGCTCGCTCTCTCTTTCTCTGTGCTCCCGCTCGCTCTCTCTTTTTCTGTGCTCCTGCTCGCTCTCTTACTCTGTACTCCTGCTTGCTCTCTCTCCCTGTGCTCCTGCTCGCTCTCTCTCTGTGCTCCTGCTCGCTCTCTCTCTCTGTGCTCCTGCTCACTCTCTCGCTCTGTGCTCCTGCTCGCTCTCTCTCTGTGTCCCTGCTCGCTCCCTCTGTGCTCCTGCTCGCTCTCTCTCTCTGTGCTACTGCTCGCTCTCTTTCTCTGTGCTCCTGCTCGCTCTCTCTTTGTCTGTGCTCCTGCTCGCTCTCTCTTTCTCTGTGCTCCTGCTCGCTCTCTTTCTCTGTGTTCCTGCTCGCTCTCTCTCCCTTTGCTCCTGCTCGCTCTCTCTCTCTATGTTCTTGCTCACTCTCACTCCCTGTGCTCCTGCTCTCTCTCTCTCTGTGTGCTCCTGCTCGCTCACTCTCTCTGTGCTCCTGCTCGCTCTGTCTCTCTCTGTGCTCCTGCTCGCTCTCTCTCTCTGTGCTCCTGCTCGCTCTCTCTCTGTGCTCCTGCTCGCTCTCTTTCTCTGTGCTCCTGCTCGCTCTCTCTCTCTGTGCTCCTGCTCGCTCTCTCTCTGTGCTCCTGCTCGCTCTCTCTCTCTGTGCTCCTGCTCGCTCTCTCTCTCTGTGCTCCTGCTCGCTCTCTCTCTCTGTTTTCCTGCTCGCTCTCTCTCTCTCTGTGCTCCTGCTCTCTCTCTCTCTCTCTCTGTGCTCCTGCTCACTCTCTTTCTCTGTGCTCCTGCTCGCTTTCTCTCTCTGTGCTCCTGCTCGCTCTCTCTCTCTTGGCTCCTGCTCGCTCTCTCTCTCTGTGTTCTTGCTCACTCTCACTCCCTGTGCTCCTGCTCTCTCTCTCTCTATGTGCTCCTGCTCGCTCGCTCTCTCTGTGCTCCTGCTCGCTCTGTCTCTCTCTGTGCTCCGGCTCGCTCTCTCTCTCTGTGCTCCGGCTCGCTCTCTCTCTCTGTGCTCCGGCTCGCTCTCTCTCTCTGTGCTCCTGCTCGCTCTCTCTCTCTGTGCTCCTGCTCGCTCTCTCTCTCTGTGGTCCTGCTCGCTCTCTCTCTCTTGGCTCCTGCTCGCTCTCTCTCTCTGTGTTCTTGCTCACTCTCACTCCCTGTGCTCCTGCTCTCTCTCTCTCTATGTGCTCCTGCTCGCTCGCTCTCTCTGTGCTCCTGCTCGCTCTGTCTCTCTCTGTGCTCCGGCTCCCTCTCTCTCTCTGTGCTCCGGCTCGCTCTCTCTCTCTGTGCTCCTGCTCGCTCTCTCTCTCTGTGCTCCTGCTCGCTCTCTCTCTCTGTGCTCCTGCTCGCTCTCTCTCTCTGTGCTCCTGCTCGCTCTCTCTCTCTGTGCTCCTGCTCTCTCTCTCTCTGTGTTCCTGCTCGCTCTCTCTCTCTCTGTGCTCCTGCTCGCTCTCTCTGTGCTCCTGCTCGCTCTCTCTCTCTGTGCTCCTGCTCGCTCTCTCTCTCTGTGCTCCTGCTCACTCTCTCTCTCTGTTTTCCTGCTCGCTCTCTCTCTCTCTGTGCTCCTGCTCGCTCTCTCTCTCTCTGTGCTCCTGCTCACTCTCTTTCTCTGTGCTCCTGCTCGCTCTCTCTCTGTGCTCCTGCTCGCTCTCTCTCTCTGTGTTCCTGCTCCCTCTGTCTCTGTGCTCCAGCTCGCTCTCTCTCTCTGTGCTCCTGCTCCCGCTCTCTGTGCTCCTCCTTGCTCTCTCTCCCTGTTCCTGCTCTCTATCTCTATGTTCCTGTTTGCTGTCTCTCTGTCCTCCTGCTCGCTCTCTCCCTCTCTGTGCTCCTGCTCGCTTTCTCTCTCTGTGTTCCTGCTCGCTCTCTCTCTCTTTGCTCCTGCTCGCTCTCTCTCTCTGTGTTCTTGCTCACTCTCACTCCCTGTGCTCCTGCTCTCTCTCTCTCTGTGTGCTCCTGCTCGCTCTGTCTCTCTCTGTGCTCCGGCTCGCTCTCTCTCTCTGTGCTCCTGCTCGCTCTCTCTCTCTGTGCTCCTGCTCGCTCTCTCTCTCTGTGCTCCTGCTCGCTCTCTCTCTCTGTGCTCCTGCTCGCTCTCTCTCTCTCTCTGTGCTCCTGCTCGCTCTCTCTCTGTGCTCCTGTTCGCTCTCTCTCTCTGTGCTCCTGCTCGCTTTCTCTCTCTGTTTTCCTGCTCGCTCTCTCTCTCTCTGTGCTCCTTCTCGCTCTCTCTCTCTCTCTGTGCTCCTGCTTACTCTCTTTCTCTGTGCTCCTGCTCGCTCTCTCTTTCTCTGTGCTCCCGCTCGCTCTCTCTTTTTCTGTGCTCCTGCTCGCTCTCTTACTCTGTACTCCTGCTTGCTCTCTCTCTCTGTGCTCCTGCTCGCTCTCTCTCTGTGCTCCTGCTCGCTCTCTCTCTCTGTGCTCCTGCTCGCGCTCTCTCTGTGCTCCTGCTCGCTCTCTCTCTCTCTCTGTGCTCCTGCTCGCTCTCTCTCTCTGTGGTGCTGCTTCCGCTCTCTGTGCTCCTCCTTACACTCTCTCTGTGCTCCTGCTCGTGCTCTCTCTGTGCTCCTGCTCGCTCTCTCTCTCTCTGTGCTCCTGCTTGCTCTCTCTCTCTGTGGTGCTGCTCCCGCTCTCTCTATGTTCCTGCTCGCTCTCTCTCTGTGTTCCTGCTCGATCTCTCTCTCTCTCTGTGCTCTTGCTCGCTCTCTCTCTATGCTCCTGCTCGCTCTCTCTCTCTGTGGTGCTGCTCCCGCTCTCTGTACTCCTGCTCTCTCTCTCTCTATGTTCCTGCTCACTCTCTCTCTGTGTTCCTGCTCGATCTCTCTCTCTCTCTGTGCTCTTGCTCGCTCTCTCTCTGTGCTCCTGCTCGCTCTCTCTCTGTGCTCCTGCTCGCGCTCTCTCTGTGCACCTGCTCGTTCTCTCTCTGTTTTCCTGCTCACTCTCTCTCTCTGTGCTCCTGCTCGCTCTCTCTCTCTGTGCTCCTGCTCGCTCTCTCTGTGCTCCTGCTCTCTCTCTCTCTGTGTTCCTGCTTGCGCTCTCTCTCTGTACTCCTGCTCGCTCTCTTTCACTGTGCCCCTGCACGCTCTCTCTCTCTGTGCTCCTGCTCGCTCTCTCCCTGCTCCTGCTCTCTCTCTCTCTCTGCTCCTGCTCGCTCTTTCTATGCTCCTGCTCGCTCTCTCTCTGTGCTCCTGCTCGCTCTCTCTCTCTGTGCTCCTGCTTGCTCTCTTTCTCTGTGCTCCTGCTGGCTCTCTTTCTCTGTGCTCCTGCTCACTCTCTCGCTCTGTGCTCCTGCTCGTTCTCTCGCTCTGTGCTCCTGCTCGCTCTCTCTCTCTGTGCTCCTGCTCGCTCTCTCGCTCTGTGCTCCTGCTCGCTCTCTCTCTCTGTGCTCCTGCTCACTCTCTCGCTCTGTGCTCCTGCTCGTTCTCTGTGCCCCTGCTCGCTCCCTCTGTGCTCCTGCTCGCTCTCTCTCTCTGTGCTCCTGCTCGCTCTCTTTCTCTGTGCTCCTGCTTGCTCTCTCTCTGTGCTCCTGCTCACTCTCTGTCTCTGTGCTCCTGCTCGCTCTCACTCTCTGTGCTCCTGCTCGCTCTCTCTCTCTGTGCTCCTGCTTGCTCTCTTTCTCTGTGCCCCTGCTCGCTCTCTCTTCTGTGCTCCTGCTCGCTCTCTTTCTCTGTGCTCCTGCTCCCTCTGTCTCTGTGTTCCTTCTCACTCTCTCTCTGTGCTACTGCTTGCTCTCTCTTTGTGCTCCTTCTCGCTTTCTGTCTCTCTGTGCTCTTGCTCGCTCCCTCTCTCTGTGCTCCTGCTCGCTCTCTCTCTGTGCTCCTGCAATCACTCTCTCTGTGCTCCTGCTCGGTCTCTATCTGTGTACCTGCTCACTCTCTCTCTCTGTGCTCCTGCTCGCTCTCTTTCTCTCTCTCTTTGTGCTCCTGCTCGCTCTCTCTCTCTGTGCTCCTTCTCACTCTCTCTCTCTGTGCTCATGCTCGCTCTCTCTCTGAGATCTTGCTCTCTCTTTCCCTGTGCTTTTGCTCGCTCTCTCTGTTTTCCTGCTCATTCACTCTATCTCTGTGCTCCTGCTTGCTCTCTCTCTTTCTGCTCCTGCTCAGTCTCTCTCTTTGCTCTTGCTTGTTCTCTCACTCTGTTTTCCTGCTCTGTCTCTCTCTCTCTGTGGTCCTGCTCACTCTCACTCTCTCTCTCTCTGTGCTCCTGCTCGCTCTCTCTGTGCTCTTGCTGCTCGCTTTCTGTGTTCCTGATCTCTCTCTCACTCTCTGTGCTCCTCCTCGCTCTCACTCTGTTTTCCTGCTCGGTCTCTCTCTCTCTGTGGTCCTGCTCACTCTCTCTCTCTGTCCTCCTGCTCTCTCTCTCTCTGTGCTCCTCCTCGCTCTCACTCTGTTTTCCTGCTCGGTCTCTCTCTCTCTGTGGTCCTGCTCACTCTCTCTCTCTGTCCTCCTGCTCTCTCTCTCTCTGTGCTCCTGCTCGCTCGCTTTCTGTGTTCCTGATCTCTCTCTCTCTCTCTCTGTTCTCCTGCTTGCTCTCTCTCTATGTGTTCAGCTCTCAGTCTCTCTATGATCCTGCTCGCTCTCTCTCTGTTCTCCTGCTCGCACTCTCTCTGTGTTCCTGCCCGCTGTCTCTCTGTGCTCCTCCTCGCTCTCACTCTGTGTTCCTGCTCGCTCTCTCTCTTTGTTTCTGCTCTCTCTCTCTGTGTACTTGCTCGCTCTCTCTCTCTGTACCTGCTCGCTCTCTCTCTTGATGCTCCTGCACACTCGCTTTCTGTGTTCCTGCTCACTTCCACTCTCTGTGTTCCTGCTCACTCTCTCTCTCTGTGCTCCAGCTCGCTCTGTCCCTCTGTGCTCCTGCTCGCTCTCTCTCTGTGCTCTTGCTCGCTTTCTCTCTCTGGGTTCCTGCTCAATCTCTCTCTCTCTGTGCTCGTGCTCGCTCTCTGTCTGTGCTCCTGCCCTCTGTCTCTCTCTTTGCTCCTGTTTGCTCTTTCTCTCTCTGTTCCTGCTCTCGCTCTCTCTATGATCCTGCTCGCGCTCTCTCTGTTCTCCTGCTCGCACTCTGTCTGTTCTCCTGCTCTCGCTCTCTCTGTTCTCCTGCACGCGCTCTCTCTGTGTTCCTGCTTGCTCTCTCGCTCTGTGCTCCTGCTCGCTCTCTCTCTCTGTGCTCCTGCTCGCTCTCTCTCTCTTGGCTCCTGCTCGCTCTCTCTCTCTGTGTTCTTGCTCACTCTCACTCCCTGTGCTCCTGCTCTCTCTCTCTCTATGTGCTCCTGCTCGCTCGCTCTCTCTGTGCTCCTGCTCGCTCTGTCTCTCTCTGTGCTCCGGCTCGCTCTCTCTCTCTGTGCTCCGGCTCGCTCTCTCTCTCTGTGCTCCTGCTCGCTCTCTCTCTCTGTGCTCCTGCTCGCTCTCTCTCTGTGATCCTGCTCGCTCTCTCTCTATTCTCCTGCTCGCTCTCTCTCTCTGTGCTCCTCCTCGCTCTCTCTCTCTGTGCTCCTGCTCTCTCTCTCTCTGTGCCCCTGCACACTCGCTTTCTGTGTTCCTGTTCGCTCTCTCTCTCTGTGTTCCTGCTCTCTCTCCCTGTGTTTCTGCTTACTCTCACTCTCTGTGCTCCTGCTTGCGCTCTCTCTCTGTGCTCCAGCTCTCTCTCTCTCTGTGATCCTGCTCGCTCTCTCTCTATTCTCCTGCTCGCACTCTCTCTGTTCTCCTGCTCGCTCTCACTCTGTGTTCCTGCTCACTCTCTCTCTCTGTGCTCCTGCACACTCGCTTTCTGTGTTCCTGTTCGCTCTCTCTCTCTGTGCTCCTGCTCGTTCTCTCTGTTCCTGCTCACACTCACTCTCTGTGTTCCTGCTCGCTCTCACTCTGTGCTCCTGTTCGCTCTCTCTCTCTGTGCTCCTGCTCGTTCTCTCTGTTCCTGCTCACACTCACTCTCTGTGTTCCTGCTCACTCTCTCTCTCTGTGCTCCTGCTCACTCTCTCTCTCTGTGTTCCTGTTCGCTCTCTCTCTCTGTGTTCCTGCTCGTTCTCTCTGTGTTCCTGCTCACTCTCACTCTCTGTGCTCCTGCTCACTCTCTCTCTGTGCTCCTGATGACTCTCTCACTCTGTGCTCCTGCACGCTCGCTTTCTGTGTTCCTGTTCGTTCTCTCTCTCTGTGCTCCTGCTCGTTCTCTCTGTGTTCCTGCTCACTCTCTCTCTCTGTGGTCATTCTCGCTCTGTATCTCTGTGCTCCAGCTCTCTCTCTCTGTGTTCATGCTCTCTCCCTGTGTTCCTGCTCACTCTCACTCTCTGTGCTCCTGCTCGTTCTCTCTGTGTTCCTGCTCACTCTCACTCTGTGTTCCTGCTCACTCTCTCTCTCTGTTCCTGCTCACTCTCACTCTCTGTTCCTGCTCACTCTCTCTCTCTGTGTTCCTGCTGACTCTCACTCTCTGTGCTCCTGCTCTCTCTCTCTGTGCGCCTGCTCGCTCACTTTCTGTGTTCCTGATCTCTCTCTCTCTCTCTGTACTCCTGCTTGCTCTCTCTCTCTGTGTTCTGCTCTCTCTCTCTCTATGATCCTTCTTGGGCTCTCTCTGTTCTCCTGCTCGCGCTCTCTCTGTTCTCCTGCTTGCGCTCTCTCTGTTCTCCTGCTCGTGCTCTCTCTATGTTCCTGCTTGCTCTCTCTGTGTGCTCCTCCTCGCTCTCACTCTGTGTTCCTGCTCGCTCTCTCTCTGTTCTCCTGCTTGCACTCTCTCTGTTCTCCTGCTCGTGCTCTCTCTGTGTTCCTGCTTGCTCTCTCTCTGTGCTCCTCCTCGCTCTCACTGTGTTCCTGCTCGCTCTCACGCTGTGTTCCTGCACGCGCTCTCTCTGTGCTTCTGCTCTCTCTCTCTCTGTGCTCCTGCTCACTCTCTCTCTCTGTGCTCCTGCTCACTCTCTCTGTGCTCCTGCATGCTCGCTTTCTGTGTTCCTGTTCGCTTTCTCTCTCTGTGCTCCTGTTTGCTCTCTCTCTCTGTGTACCTGCTCTCTCTCCCAGTGTTCCTGCTCACTCTCACTCTCTGTGCTCCTGCTCGTTCTCTCTGTGCTCCTGCTCACTCTCTCTCTCTGTGCTCCTGCTCGCTCTCACTCTGTGTTCCTGCTCGCTCTCACTCTGTGTTCCTGTTCGCGCTCTCTCTGTGCTTTTGCTCTCTCTCTCTCTCTGTGCTCCTGCTCGCTCGCTTTCTGTGTTCCTGTTCGCTCTCTCTCTCTGTGCTCCTGCTTGCTCTCTCCCTGTGTTCCTGCTCACTCTCACTCTCTGTGCTCCTGCTCGCTCTGTCCCTCTGTGCTCCTGCCCGCTCTCTCTCTGTGCTCCTGCTCGCTCTCTCTCTGTGCTCCTGCTCGCTCTCTCTGTGCTCCTGCTCGCTCTCTCTCTCTCTGGGTTCCTGCTCAATCTCTCTCTTTCTGTGCTCCTGCTCAATCTCTCTGTGTTCCTGCTCTCTCTCTCTGTGCTCCTGCTCGCTCTCTCTCTGTTCCTGCTCACTCTCTCTCTCTGTGCTCCTGCTCGTTCTCTCTGTGTTCCTGCTCGCTCTCTCTCTCTGTGTTCCTGCTCACTCTCTCACTCTGTGCTCCTGCACGCTCGCTTTCTGTGTTCCTGTTCGCTCTCTCTCTCTGTGCTCCTGCTCGTTCTCTCTGTGTTCCTGCTCACTCTCTCTCTGTGCTACTTCTCGCTCTCTCTCTCTGTGCTCCAGCTCGCTCTCTCTCTGTGTTCCTACTCTCTCTCTCTGTGCTCCTGCTCGCTCTGTCTCTGTGTTCCTGCTCTCTCTCTCTGTGTTCCTGCTCACTCTTTCTCTCTGTGCTCCTGCTCTTTCTCTCTCTGTAACTCTGCTCACCTTCTCTCTCTGTGCTCCTGCTCGCTCTCTCTCTCTGTGCTCCTGCTCGCTCTCTCTTTCTGTGCTCCTGCTCGCTCTCTCTCTGTGCTCCTGCACGCTCGCTTTCTGTGTTCCTGTTCGCTCTCTCTCTCTGTGCTCCTGCTTGCTCTCTCTCTCTGTGCTCCTGCTTGCTCTCTCTCTCTCTGTGTTCCTGCTCTCTCTCCCTGTGTTTCTGCTCACTCTCACTCTCTGTGCTCCTGCTCGTTCTCTCTGTGTTCCTGCTCACTCTCTCTGTGCTCCTGCTTGCTCTCTCTCTCTGTGCTCCTGCTTGCTCTCTCTCTCTCTGTGTTCCTGCTCTCTCTCCCTGTGTTTCTGCTCACTCTCACTCTCTGTGCTCCTGCTCGTTCTCTCTGTGTTCCTGCTCACTCTCTCTGTGCTCCTGCTCGCTCTCTTCCTCTGTGCTCCAGCTCTCTCTCTCTCTGTGATCCTGCTCGCTCTCTCTCTGTTCTCCTGCTCGCACTCTCTCCTGTGTTCCTGCCCGCTCTCTCTCTGTGCTCCTCCTCGCTCTCACTCTGTGTTCCTGCTCGCTCTCACTCTGTGTTCCTGCTCGCTCTCTCTCTTTGCTTCTGCTCTCTCTCTCTCTCTGTGCTCTTGCTCGCTCTCTCTCTCTGTGTACCTGCTCGCTCGCTCTCTCTATGCTCCTGCACACTCGCTTTCTGTGTTCCGGCTCACTCTCACTCTCTGTGTTCCTGCTCACTCTTTCTCTCTGTGCTCCAGCTCGCTCTGTCCCTCTGTGCTCCTGCTCACTCTCTCTCTGTGCTCCTGCACGCTCGATTTCTGTGTTCCTGTTCGCTCTCTCTCTCTCTGTGTTCATGCTCTCTCCCTGTGTTCCTGCTCACTCTCACTCTCTGTGCTCCTGCTCACTCTCTCTCTCTGTTCCTGCTCACTCTCACTCTCTGTTCCTGCTCACTCTCTCTCTCTGTGTTCCTGCTCACTCTCACTCTCTATGCTCCTGCTCTCTCTCTCTGTGCGCCTGCTCGCTCACTTTCTGTGTTCCTGATCTCTCTCTCTCTCTCTGTACTCCTGCTTGCTCTCTCTCTCTGTGTTCTGCTCTCTCTCTCTCTATGATCCTGCTTGGGCTCTCTCTGTTCTCCTGCTCGCGCTCTCTCTGTTCTCTTGCTCGCGCTCTCTCTGTGTTCCTGCTTGCTCTCTCTCTGTGCTCCTCCTCGCTCTCACTCTGTGTTCCTGCTCGCTCTCACTCTGTGTTCCTGCTCGCGCTCTCTCTGTGCTTCTGCTCTCTCTCTCTCTGTGCTCCTGCTCACTCTCTCTCTCTGTGCTCCTGCTCGCTCTCTCTGTGCTCCTGCATGCTCGCTTTCTGTGTTCCTGTTCGCTTTCTCTCTCTGTTCTCCTGCTTGCGCTCTCTCTGTTCTCCTGCTCGCGCTCTCTCTGTGTTCCTGCTTGCTCTCTCTCTGTGCTCCTGCTCGCTCTCACTCTGTGTTCCTGCTCGCTCTCACGCTGTGTTCCTGCTCGCGCTCGCTCTGTGCTTCTGCTCTCTCTCTCTCTGTGCTCCTGCTCGGTCTCTCTCTTTGTGCTCCTGCTCGCTCTCTCTGTGCTCCTGCATGCTCGCTTTCTGTGTTCCTGTTCGCTTTCTCTCTCTGTGCTCCTGCTTGCTCTCTCTCTCTGTGTTACTGCTCTCTCTCCCTGTGTTCCTGCTCACTCTCACTCTCTGTGCTCCTGCTCACTCTCTCTCTCTGTGCTCCTGCTCGCTCTCACTCTGTGTTCCTGTTCGCGCTCTCTCTGTGCTTTTGCTCTCTCTCTCTCTCTGTGCTCCTGCTCGCTCGCTTTGTGTTCCTGTTCGCTCTCCCTCTCTGTGCTCCTGCTTGCTCTCTCCCTGTGTTCCTGCTCACTCTCACTCTCTGTGCTCCTGCTCACTCTGTCCCTCTGTGCTCCTGCCCACTCTCTCTCTGTGCTCCTGCTCGCTCTCTCTCTCTCTGGGTTCCTGCTCAATCTCTCTCTCTCTGTGCTCCTGCTCGCTCTCTCTGTGTTCCTGCTCTCTCTCTCTCTCTCTCTGTGCTCCAGCTCACTCTCTCTCTGTGATCCTGCTCGGTCTCTATCTGTGTACCTGCTCGCTCTCTCTGTCTCTGTGTTTCTCCTCGCTGTCTCTCTGTGCTCCTGCTCGCTCTCTTTCTCTCTCTCTCTGTGTTCTTGCTCACTCTCTCTCCGTGCTCCGGCTCACTCTCTGTTTCTGTGCTCCTGCTCACGTTCTCTGTGCTCCTGCTCTCTCTCTCTCTGTGTTCCTGCTCACTCTCTCTCTCTGTGCTCCTGCTCTTTCTCTCTCTGTGCTCCTGCTCGCTCTCTCTCTGTGCTCCTGCTCTCTCTCTCTCTGTGCTCCTGCTCGCTCTCTCTCTGTTCTCCTGCTCGCTCTGTCTCTGTGTTCCTGCTCTCTCTCTCTGTGTTCCTGCTCACTCTCTCTCTCTGTGCTCCTGCTCTCTCTCTCTCTGCGCTCCTGCTCACTCTCTCTCTCTGCGCTCCTGCTCACTCTCTCTCTCTGTGTTCCTGCTCACTCTCTCTCTCTGTGCTCCTGCTCTTTCTCTCTCTGTGCTCCTGCTCTCCCACTCTGTGTTCCTGCTCACTCTCTCTCTCTGTGCTCCTGCTCCTTCTCTCTCTGTAACTCTACTCACTCTCTCTCTCTGCGCTCCTGCTCACTCTCTCTCTCTGTGCTCCAGCTCCTTCTCTCTCTGTGCTCCTGCTCGCTCTCTCTGTCCTCCTGCTCGCTCTGCCTCTCTGTGCTCCTGCTCGCTCTCTCTCTGTGCTCCTGCTTACTCTCTCTCTCTGGGTTCCTGCTCAATCTCTCTCTCTCTGTGCTCCTGCTTGCTCTCTCTGTGCTCCTGCTCACTCTCTCTCTCTCTGCTCCTGCTTAGTCTCTCTGTTTGCTCCTGCTCGTTCTCTCTCTCTGTCTTCGTGCTCGCTCTCTGTCTGTGCTCCTGCCCTCTGTCTCTCTCTTTGCTCCTGTTTGCTCTCTCTCTCTGTGTTCCTGCTCGCTCTCTCTCTCTCTCTCTGTGGTCCTGCTCACACTCTCTCTCTGTGCTCCTGCTCGCTCTCTCTCTCTTTGTGCTCCTGCTCGCTCTCTCTCTGTGCACCTGCTCGCTCTCTCTCTCTCTGTGTTCCTGCTTCCTCTGTCTCTGTCTGTTCTCCTGCTTCCTCTGTCTCTGTGCACTTGCTTGCTCTCTCTCTCTGTGCTACTGCTTGCTCTCTCTTTGTGCTCCTTCTCACTCTCTCTCTGGCCTCCTGCTCTCTCTCTCTCTCTCTGTGCTCTTACTCGCTCCCTCTCTCTGTGCTCCTGCTCGCGCTGTCTCTCTGTGCTCCAGCACTCTCTCTCTCTGTGTTCCTGCTCGCTCTCTCTCTGTGTGTTCCTGCGCTCTCTCTCTCTGTGTTCCTGCACTCTCTCTCTCTGTGCTCCTGCTCGGTCTCTATCTGTGTCCCTGCTCACTCTCTCTCTGTGCTCCTGCTCGCTCTCTCTCTGTGCTCCTGCTCGCTCTCTCTCTGTGCTCCTGCTCGCTCTCTCTCTGTGCTCCTGCACACTCTCTCACTCTGTGCTCCTGCTCGCTCTCTCTCCCTTTCCCCCTGCTCACTCTCACTGTGCTCATGCTCGCTCTCTCTCTGAGATCCTGCTCTCTCTCTCTCTGTGCTTTTTCTTGCTCTCTGTGTTTTCCTGGTCGCTCACACTCTCTCTGTGCTCCTGCTCGCTCGCTTTCTGTGTTCCTGCTCTCTCTCTCTCTCTCTGTACTCCTGCTTGCTCTCTCTCTCTCTGTTCTGCTCACTGTCTCTCTATGATCCTGCTCACGCTCTCTCTGTTCTCCTGCACGCGCTCTCTCTGTTCTCCTGCTCGCGCTCTCTCTGTGTTCCTGCTCGCTCTCTCTCTGTGCTCCTCCTCGCTCTCTCTCTGTGCTCCTCCTCGCTCTCACTCTGTGTTCCTGCTCACTCTCACTCTGTGTTCCTGGTTGCTCTCTCTCTCTGTGCTTCTGCTCTCTCTCTCTCTCTCTTTGCTCCTGCTCGTTCTCTCACTTTGTTTTCCTGCTCGGTCTCTCTCTCTCTGTGGTCCTGCTCAATCTCTCTCTCCGTGCTCCTGCTCGCTCTCTCTCTTTCTGCTCCTGCTCAGTCTCTCTCTGTGCTCCTGCTCGCTCTCTCTCTTTCTGCTCCTGCTCAGTCTCTCTCTGTGCTCCTGCTCGCTCTCTCTGTGCTCCTGCTCGCTCGCTTTCTGTGTTCCTGCTCTCTCTCTCTCTCTCTCTCTCTCTCTCTGTACTCCTGCTAGCTCTCTCTCTCTCTGTTCTGCTCGCTGTCTCTCTATGATCCTTCTCACGCTCTCTCTGTTCTCCTGCTCGGGCTCTCTCTGTGCTCCTGCTCTCTCTCCCTGTGTTCCTGCTCACTCTCTCTCTCTGTGCTCCTGCTCGTTCTCTCTCTATGCTCCTGCTCGCTCTCTCTCTGTGTTCCTCCTCGCTGTCTCTCTGTGCTCCTGCTCGCTCTCTTTCTCTCTCTCTCTTTGCTCCTGCTCGCTCTCTCTCTGTACTCCTGCTCGCTCTCACTGTGTTCATGCTCGCTCTCTCTCTGAGATCTTGCTCTCTCTCTCCCTGTGCTTTTGCTCGCTCTCTCTGTTTTCCTGCTTGCTCACTCTCTCTCTGTGGTCCTGCTCACTCTCTCTCTCTGTGCTCCTGCTCGCTCTCTCTCTTTCTGTGCTCCTGCTCGCTCTGTCTGTGCTCCTGCTCGCTCGCTTTCTGTCTTCCTGATCTCTATCTCTCTCTGTACTCCTGCTTGCTCTCTCTCTCTGTGTTCCAGCTCGCTCTCTCTCTCTGTGCTCCTGCTCCTTCTCTCTCTGTAACTCTGCTCACTCTCTCCCTCTGTGCTCCTGCTCGCTCTCTCTCTGTGCCCGCTCTCTCTCTGTGCTCCTGCTCACTCTGTCTCTCTGTGCTCCTGCTCGCTCTTTGTCTGTGCTCCGGCTCGCTCTCTGCCTGTGCTCCTGCCCTCTGTCTCTCTCTTTGCTCCTGTTTGCTCTCTCTCTCTCTGTGTTCCTGCTCGATCTCTCTCTCTCTGTGCACTCCTGCTCTCTCTCTCTCTCTCTGTGCTCCTGCTCGCTCTCTTTCTGTGTTCCAGTTCGCTCTCTCTCTCTGTGGTACTGCTCGCTCTCTCTCTCTGTGCTCCTGCTCGCTCTCTCTCTCTGTGTTCCAATTCGCTCTCTCTCTCTGTGTTCCTCCTCACTGTCTCTCTGTTCTCCTGCTCACTCTCTCTCTCTGTGCTCCTGCTCGGTCTCTATCTGTGTACCTGCTCGCTCTCTCTCTCTCTGTGTTTCTCCTCGCTGTCTCTCTGTGCTCCTGCTTGCTCTCTTTCTCTCTCTCTCTGTGTTCTTGCTCGCTCTCTCTCCGTGCTCCGGCTCACTCTCTGTTTCTGTGCTCCTGCTCACGTTCTCTTTGCTCCTGCTCGCTCTCTGTCTGTGCTCCTGTTTGCTCTCTCTCTCTGTGCTCCTGCTCGCTCTCTCTCTGTTCTCCTGCTCGCTCTGTCTCTGTGTTCCTGCTCTCTCTCTCTGTGTTCCTGCTCACTCTCTCTCTCTGTGTTCCTGCTCACTCTCTCTCTCTGCGCTCCTGCTCACTCTCTCTCTCTGTGCTCCTGCGTGCTCTTTCTCTCTGGGTTCCTGCTCAATCTCTCTCTCTCTGTGCTCCTGCTTGCTCTCTCTGTGCTCCTGCTCGCTCTCTCTCTCTGTGCTCGTGCTCACTCTCTCCCTCTGTGCTCCTGCTCGCTCTCTCTCTGTGCCCGCTCTCTCTCTGTGCCCCTGCTCACTCTGTCTCTCTGTGCTCCTGCTCGCTCTTTGTCTGTGCTCCTGCCCTCTGTCTCTCTCTTTGCTCCTGTTTGCTCTCTCTCTCTGTGTTCCTGCTCTATTTCTCTCTCTGTGCACTCCTGCTCGCTCTCTCTCTGTGTTCCTGCTCGCTCTCTCTCTCTGTGGTTCTGCTCTCTCTCTCTCTGTGCTCCTGCTCGCTCTCTTTCTGTGTTCCAGTTCGCTCTCTCTCTCTGTGCTACTGCTTGCTCTCTCTCTCTGTGCTCCTGCTCGCTCTCACTCTCTGTGCTCCTGCTCGCTCTCACTCTCTGTACTCCTGCTCGCTCTCTCTCTCTGTGTTCCAATTCTCTCTCTCTCTCTGTGTTCCTCCTCACTGTCTCTCTGTTCTCCTGCTCACACTCTCTCTCTGTGCTCCTGCTCGCTGTCTCTCTGTGCTCCTGCTCGGTCTCTATCTGTGTACCTGCTCGCTCTCTCTCTCTCTCTCTCTGTGTTCCTCCTCGCTGTCTCTCTGTGCTCCTGCTCGCTCTCTTTCTCTCTCTCTCTGTGTTCTTGCTCGCTCTCTCTCCGTGCTCCGGCTCACTCTCTGTTTCTGTGCTCCTGCTCACGTTCTCTTTGCTCCTGCTCACTCTCTCTCTGTGCGCCTGCTCGCTCTCTCTCTCTGTGCTCCTGCTCGCTCTCTCTCTCTGTGCTCCTGCTCGCTCTCTCTCTCTGTGCTCCTGCTCACTCTCTCTCTCTGTGCTCCTGCTCGCTCTCACTGTGCTCATGCTCGCTCTCTCTCTGAGATCTTACTCTCTCTCCCTGTGCTTTTGCTCGCGCTCTCTGTTTTCCTGCTCGCTCACTCTCGCTCTGTGCTCCTGCTCGCTGTCTCTCTCTGTGCTCCTGCTCGCTCTCTCTCTTTCTGCTCCTGCTCAGTCTCTCTCTTTGTTTCTGCTCGTTCTCTCACTCTGTTTTCCTGCTCGCTCTCTCTCTCTGTGCTCCTGCTCTCTCTCTCTCTGTGCTCCTGCTCGCTCGCTTTCTGTGTTCCTGATCTCCCTCTCTCTCTGTACTCCTGCTTGCTCTCTCTCTCTGTGTTCTGCTCTCTCTCTCTCTATGATGCTGCTCGCGCTCTCTCTGTTCTCCTGCTCGCAATCTCTCTGTTCTCCTGCTCGCGCTCTCTCTGTTCTCCTGTTCGCGCTCTCTCTGTGTTCCTGCTTGCTCTCTCTCTGTGCTCCTGCTCGCTCTCACTCTGTGTTCCTGCTCGCGCTCTCTCTGTGCGTCTGCTCTCTCTCTCTCTGTGCTCCTGCTCGCTCTCACTGTGCTCATGCTCGCTCTCACTGTGCTCATGCTCGCTCTCTCTCTGAGATCTTGCTCTCTCTCTCCCTGTGCTTTTCCTCGCTCCCTCTGTTTTCCTGCTCGCTCACTCTCTCCTTGTGCTCCTGCTCGCTCTCTCTCTTTCTGCTCCTGCTCAGTCTCTCTCTTTGCTCCTGCTCGTTCTCTCACTCTGTTTTCCTGCTCGGTCTTTCTCTGTGCTCCTGCTCGTTCTCTCTCTCTGTCCTCCTGCTCTCTCTCTGTGCTCCTGCTCGCTCTCTCTCTCTGCATTCTGCTCTCACTCACTCTATGATCCTGCTCGCGCTCTCTCTGTTCTCCTGCTCGCGCTCTCTCTGTTCTCCTGCTCGCACTCTCTCTATTCTCCTGCTCACGCTTTCTCTGTTCTCCTGCTTGCGCTCTCTCTGTGTTCCTGCTTGCTCTCTCTCTGTACTCCTGCTCGCTCTCTCTCTGTGCTCCTGCACGCTCGCTTTCTGTGTTCCTGTTCGCTCTCTCTCTCTGTGCTCCTGCTTGCTCTCTCTCTCTCTGCTCCCCCTTGCTCTCTCTCTCTCTGTGTTCCTGCTCTCTCTCCCTGTGTTTCTGCTCACTCTCACTCTCTGTGCTCCTGCTCGTTCTCTCTGTGTTCCTGCTCACTCTCTCTCTGTTCTCCTGCTCGCTCTCTCTCTGTTCTCCTGCTCACTCTCTCTCTGTGCTCCTGCTCGCGCTCTCTCTGTGCTTCTGCTCTCTCTCTCTCTGTGCTCCTGCTCGCTCTCTCTCTCTGTGCTCCTGCTCGCTCTCTCTCTCTGTGCTCCTGCTCGCTCTCTCTCTGTGCTCCTGCACGCTTGCTTTCTGTGTTCCTGTTCGCTCTCTCTCTCTCTGTGCTCCTGCTCTCTCTCTCTCTCTGTGTTCCTGCTCTCTCTCCCTGTGCTCCTGCTCGCTCTCTCTCTCTGTGCTCCTGCTCGCTCTCTCTCTGTGCTCCTGCACGCTTGCTTTCTGTGTTCCTGTTCGCTCTCTCTCTCTCTGTGCTCCTGCTCTCTCTCTCTCTCTGTGTTCCTGCTCTCTCTCCCTGTGTTCCTGCTCACTCTCACTCTCTGTGCTCCTGCTCGTTCTCCCTGTGTTACGGCTCACTCTCACTCTCTGTGTTCCTGCTCACTCTCCTTTCTGTGCTCCTGCTCCTTCTCTCTCTGCGCTCCTGCTCTCTCTCTCTCTCTGTTCTCCAGCTCGCTCTGTCCCTCTGTGCTCCTGCTCGCTCTTTGTCTGTGCTCCTGCTTGCTCTCTGTCTGTGCTCCTGCCCTCTGTCTCTCTCTTTGCTCCTGTTTGCTCTCTCTCTCTCTGTGTTCCTGCTCTATCTCTCTCTCTCTGTGCACTCCTGCTCGCTCTCTCTCTGTGCTCCTGCTCGCTCTCTCTCTCTGTGTGTTCCTGCTCGCTCTCTCTCTCTGTGGTTCTGCTCTCTCTCTCTCTGTGCTCCTGCTTGCTCTCTTTCTGTGTTCCAGTTTGCTCTCTCTCTCTGTGCTACTGCTTGCTCTCTTTCTCTGTGCTCATGCTCGCTCTCACTCTCTGTGCTCCTGCTCGCTCTCTCTCTCTGTGTTCCAATTCTCTCTCTCTCTCTGTGTTCCTCCTCACTGTCTCTCTGTTCTCCTGCTCACACTCTCTCTCTGTGCTCCTGCTCGCTCTCTCTCTGTGCTCCTGCTCGGTCTCTATCTGTGTACCTGCTCGCTCTCTCTCTCTCTCTGTGTTCCTCCTCGCTGTCTCTCTGTGCTCCTGCTCGCTCTCTTTCTCTCTCTCTCTGTGTTCTTGCTCGCTCTCTCTCCGTGCTCCGGCTCACTCTCTGTTTCTGTGCTCCTGCTCACGTTCTCTTTGCTCCTGCTCGCTCTCTCTCTCTGTGCTCCTGCTCGCTCTCTCTCTCTGTGCTCCTGCTCACTCTCTCTCTGTGCTCCTGCTCACTCTCTCTCTCTGTGCTCCTGCTCGCTCTCACTGTGCTCATGCTCGCTCTCTCTCTGAGATCTTACTCTCTCTCCCTGTGCTTTTGCTCGCGCTCTCTGTTTTCCTGCTCGCTCACTCTCGCTCTGTGCTCCTGCTCGCTGTCTCTCTCTGTGCTCCTGCTCGCTCTCTCTCTTTCTGCTCCTGCTCAGTCTCTCTCTTTGCTTCTGCTCGTTCTCTCACTCTGTTTTCCTGCTCGCTCTCTCTCTCTGTGCTCCTGCTCTCTCTCTCTCTGTGCTCCTGCTCGCTCGCTTTCTGTGTTCCTGATCTCCCTCTCTCTCTGTACTCCTGCTTGCTCTCTCTCTCTGTGTTCTGCTCTCTCTCTCTCTATGATGCTGCTCGCGCTCTCTCTGTTCTCCTGCTCGCAATCTCTCTGTTCTCCTGCTCGCGCTCTCTCTGTTCTCCTGTTCGCGCTCTCTCTGTGTTCCTGCTTGCTCTCTCTCTGTGCTCCTGCTCGCTCTCACTCTGTGTTCCTGCTCGCGCTCTCTCTGTGCGTCTGCTCTCTCTCTCTGTGCTCCTGCTCGCTCTCACTGCGCTCATGCTCGCTCTCACTGTGCTCATGCTCGCTCTCTCTCTGAGATCTTGCTCTCTCTCTCCCTGTGCTTTTCCTCGCTCCCTCTGTTTTCCTGCTCGCTCACTCTCTCCTTGTGCTCCTGCTCGCTCTCTCTCTTTCTGCTCCTGCTCAGTCTCTCTCTTTGCTCCTGCTCGTTCTCTCACTCTGTTTTCCTGCTCGGTCTTTCTCTGTGCTCCTGCTCGTTCTCTCTCTCTGTCCTCCTGCTCTCTCTCTCTCTGTGCTCCTGCTCGCTCTCTCTCTCTGCATTCTGCTCTCACTCACTCTATGATCCTGCTCGCGCTCTCTCTGTTCTCCTGCTCGCGCTCTCTCTGTTCTCCTGCTCGCACTCTCTCTATTCTCCTGCTCACGCTCTCTCTGTTCTCCTGCTTGCGCTCTCTCTGTGTTCCTGCTCGCTCTCTCTCTGTACTCCTGCTCGCTCTCTCTCTGTGCTCCTGCACGCTCGCTTTCTGTGTTCCTGTTCGCTCTCTCTCTCTGTGCTCCTGCTTGCTCTCTCTCTCTCTGCTCCCCCTTGCTCTCTCTCTCTCTGTGTTCCTGCTCTCTCTCCCTGTGTTTCTGCTCACTCTCACTCTCTGTGCTCCTGCTCGTTCTCTCTGTGTTCCTGCTCACTCTCTCTCTGTTCTCCTGCTCGCTCTCTCTCTGTTCTCCTGCTCACTCTCTCTCTGTGCTCCTGCTCGCGCTCTCTCTGTGCTTCTGCTCTCTCTCTCTCTGTGCTCCTGCTCGCTCTCTCTCTCTGTGCTCCTGCTCGCTCTCTCTCTCTGTGCTCCTGCTCGCTCTCTCTCTCTGTGCTCCTGCTCGCTCTCTCTCTGTGCTCCTGTTCGCTCTCTCTCTCTGTGTTCCTGCTCTCTCTCCCTGTGTTCCTGCTCACTCTCACTCTCTGTGCTCCTGCTCGTTCTCCCTGTGTTACTGCTCACTCTCACTCTCTGTGTTCCTGCTCACTCTCCTTTCTGTGCTCCTGCTCCTTCTCTCTCTGCGCTCCTGCTCTCTCTCTCTCTCTGTGCTCCAGCTCGCTCTGTCCCTCTGTGCTCCTGCTCGCTCTTTGTCTGTGCTCCTGCTTGCTCTCTGTCTGTGCTCCTGCCCTCTGTCTCTCTCTTTGCTCCTGTTTGCTCTCTCTCTCTCTGTGTTCCTGCTCTATCTCTCTCTCTCTGTGCACTCCTGCTCGCTCTCTCTCTGTGCTCCTGCTCGCTCTCTCTCTCTGTGTGTTCCTGCTCGCTCTCTCTCTCTGTGGTTCTGCTCTCTCTCTCTCTGTGCTCCTGCTTGCTCTCTTTCTGTGTTCCAGTTTGCTCTCTCTCTCTGTGCTACTGCTTGCTCTCTTTCTCTGTGCTCCTGCTCGCTCTCACTCTCTGTGCTCCTGCTCGCTCTCTCTCTCTGTGTTCCAATTCTCTCTCTCTCTCTGTGTTCCTCCTCACTGTCTCTCTGTGCTCCTGCTCACTCTCTCTCTCTGTGCTCCTGCTCGCTCGCTCTCTGTGCTCCTGCTCGCTCTCTCTCTCTCTGTGTTCTCCTCGCTGTCTCTCTGTGCTCCTCCTCGCTCTCACTCTGTGTTCCTGCTCGCTCTCACTCTGTGTTCCTGCTCGCGCTCTCTCTGTGCGTCTGCTCTCTCTCTCTCTCTGTGCTCCTGCTCGCTCTCTTTCTCTGTGCTCCTGCTCGCTCTCTCTCTGTGCTCCTGCACGCTCGCTTTCTGTGTTCCTGCTCGCTCTCTCTCTCTGTGCTCCTGCTCGCTCTCTCTGTTTCTGCTCCTGCTCAGTCTCTCTATTTGCTCCTGCTCGTTCTCTCACTCTGTTTTCCTGCTCGGACTCTCTCTCTCTCTGTGGTCCTGCTCTCTCTCTCTCTCTCTCTGTGTTCCTGCTCTCTCTCTCTGTGCGCCTGCTCGCTCACTTTCTGTGTTCCTGATCTCTCTCTCTCTCTGTACTCCTGCTTGCTCTCTCTCTCTGTGTTCTGCTCTCTCTCTCTCTCTCTCTCTATGATCCTGCTTGGGCTTGCTCTGTTCTCCTGCTCGCGCTCGCTCTGTTCTCCTGCTCGCGCTCTCTCTGTTCTCCTGCTTGCGCTCTCTCTGTGTTCCTGCTTGCTCTCTCTCTGTGCTCCTCCTCGCTCTCACTCTGTGTTCCTGCTCGCTCTCACTCTGTGTTCCTGCTCGCGCTCTCTCTGTGCTTCTGCTCTCTCTCTCTCTGTGCTCCTGCTCGCTCTCTCTCTCTGTGCTCCTGCTCGGTCTCTATCTGTGCTCCTGCTCACTCTCTCTCTCTGTGTTCCTCCTCGCTGTCTCTCTGTGCTCCTGCTCGCTCTCTTTCTCTTTCTCTCTCTGTGCTCCTGCTCGCTCTCTCTCCATGCTCCGGCTCACTCTCTGTTTGTGTGCTCCTGCACACGATCTCTTTGCTCCTGCTCACACTCTCTCTCTGTGCTCCTGCTCGCTTTCTCTCTCTGTGCTCCTGCTCGCTCTGTCTCTCTGTGTTCCTGCTCCCTCTCCCTGTGTTCCTGCTCACTCTCACTGTCTGTGCTCCTGCTAGGTCTCTCTGTGTTCCTGCTCTCTCTCTCTCTCTGTGCTCCTGCTCGATCTCTCTCTGTGCTGCAGCTCGCGCTCTCTCTGTGATCCTGCTTGCTCTCTCTCTGTTCTCCTGCTCGCGCTCTCTCTGTCTTCCTGCTCGCTCTCTCTCTGTACTCCTGCTCGCTCTCACTCTGTGTTCCTGCTCGCTCTCACTCTGTGTTCCTGCTCGCGTTCTCTCTGTGCTTCTGCTCTCTCTCTCTCTGTGCTCCTGCTCGCTCGCTTTCTGTGTTCCTGTTCGCGCTCTCTCTCTGTGCTCCTGCTCACTTTCTCTCTCTGTGCTCCTGCTCGCTCTCACTGTGCTCATGCTCGCTCTCTCTCTGAGATCTTGCTCTCTCTCTCCCTGTGCTTTTCCTCGCTCTCTCTGTTTTCCTGCTCGCTCACTCTCTCCTTGTGCTCCTGCTCGCTCTCTCTCTTTCTGCTCCTGCTCAGTCTCTCTCTGTCCTCCTGCTCTCTCTCTCTCTGTGGTCCTGCTCGCTCGCTTTCTGTGTTCCTGCTTGCTCTCTCTCTGTGCTCCTGCTCGCTCTCTCTCTGTGCTCCTGCACGCTCGCTTTCTGTGTTCCTGTTCGCTCTCTCTCTCTGTGCTCCTGCTTGCTCTCTCTCTCTCTGCTCCCCCTTGCTCTCTCTCTCTCTGTGTTCCTGCTCTCTCTCACTCTCTGTGCTCCTGCTCGTTCTCTCTGTGTTCCTGCTCACTCTCTCTCTCTGTGTTCCTGCTCGCACTCTCTCTGTGCTCCAGCTCGCGCTCTCTCTGTGATCCTGCTCGCGCTCTCTCTGTTCTCCTGCTCACTCTCTCTCTGTGCTCCTGCTCGCGCTCTCTCTGTGCTTCTGCTCTCTCTCTCTCTGTGCTCCTGCTCGCTCACTCTCTCTGTGCTCCTGCTCGCTCTCTCTCTGTGCTCCTGCACGCTTGCTTTCTGTGTTCCTGTTCGCTCTCTCTCTCTGTGCTCCTGCTCGCTCTCTCTCTCTGTGTTCCTGCTCTCTCTCCCTGTGTTCCTGCTCACTCTCACTCTCTGTGCTCCTGCTCGTTCTCTCTGTGTTACTGCTCACTCTCACTCTCTGTGTTCCTGCTCACTCTCTCTTTCTGTGCTCCTGCTCCTTCTCTCTCTGTAACTCTGCTCACTCTCTCTCTCTGCGCTCTTGCTCACTCTCTCTCTCTGTGCTCCAGCTCGCTCTGTCCCTCTGTGCTCCTGCTCGCTCTCTCTCTGTGCTCCTGCTCGCTCTTTGTCTGTGCTCCTGCTTGCTCTCTGTCTGTTCTCCTGCCCTCTGTCTCTCTCTTTGCTCCCTCTCTCTGTGTTCCTGCTCTATCTATCTCTCTCTGTGCACTCCTGCTTGCTCTCTCTCTGTGCTCCTGCTCGCTCTCTCTCTCTCTGTGTTCCTGCTCGCTCTCTCTCTCTGTGGTTCTGCTCTCTCTCTCTCTGTGCTCCTGCTCGCTCTCTTTCTGTGTTCCAGTTCGCTCTCTCTCTCTGTGCTCCTGCTCTCTCTCGCTCTCTCTCTCTCTCTCTCTCTCTGTGCGCCTGCTCGCTCACTTTCTGTGTTCCTGATCTCTCTCTCTCTCTGTACTCCTGCTTGCTCTCTCTCTCTGTGTTCTGCTCTCTCTCTCTCTCTCTCTATGATCCTGCTTGGGCTTGCTCTGTTCTCCTGCTCGCGCTCGCTCTGTTCTCCTGCTCGCGCTCTCTCTGTTCTCCTGCTTGCGCTCTCTCTGTGTTCCTGCTTGCTCTCTCTCTGTGCTCCTCCTCGCTCTCACTCTGTGTTCCTGCTCGCTCTCACTCTGTGTTCCTGCTCGCGCTCTCTCTGTGCTTCTGCTCTCTCTCTCTCTGTGCTCCTGCTCGCTCTCTCTCTCTGTGCTCCTGCTCGGTCTCTATCTGTGCTCCTGCTCACTCTCTCTCTCTGTGTTCCTCCTCGCTGTCTCTCTGTGCTCCTGCTCGCTCTCTTTCTCTTTCTCTCTCTGTGCTCCTGCTCGCTCTCTCTCCATGCTCCGGCTCACTCTCTGTTTGTGTGCTCCTGCACACGATCTCTTTGCTCCTGCTCACACTCTCTCTCTGTGCTCCTGCTCGCTTTCTCTCTCTGTGCTCCTGCTCGCTCTGTCTCTCTGTGTTCCTGCTCCCTCTCCCTGTGTTCCTGCTCACTCTCACTGTCTGTGCTCCTGCTAGGTCTCTCTGTGTTCCTGCTCTCTCTCTCTCTCTGTGCTCCTGCTCGATCTCTCTCTGTGCTGCAGCTCGCGCTCTCTCTGTGATCCTGCTTGCTCTCTCTCTGTTCTCCTGCTCGCGCTCTCTCTGTCTTCCTGCTCGCTCTCTCTCTGTACTCCTCCTCGCTCTCACTCTGTGTTCCTGCTCGCTCTCACTCTGTGTTCCTGCTCGCGCTCTCTCTGTGCTTCTGCTCTCTCTCTCTCTGTGCTCCTGCTCGCTCGCTTTCTGTGTTCCTGTTCGCGCTCTCTCTCTGTGCTCCTGCTCACTTTCTCTCTCTGTGCTCCTGCTCGCTCTCACTGTGCTCATGCTCGCTCTCTCTCTGAGATCTTGCTCTCTCTCTCCCTGTGCTTTTCCTCGCTCTCTCTCTTTTCCTGCTCGCTCACTCTCTCCTTGTGCTCCTGCTCGCTCTCTCTCTTTCTGCTCCTGCTCAGTCTCTCTCTTTGCTCCTGCACGTTCTCTCACTCTGTTTTCCTGCTCGCTCACTCTCTCCTTGTGCTCCTGCTCGCTCTCTCTCTTTCTGCTCCTGCTCAGTCTCTCTCTGTCCTCCTGCTCTCTCTCTCTCTGTGGTCCTGCTCGCTCGCTTTCTGTGTTCCTGCTTGCTCTCTCTCTGTGCTCCTGCTCGCTCTCTCTCTGTGCTCCTGCACGCTCGCTTTCTGTGTTCCTGTTCGCTCTCTCTCTCTGTGCTCCTGCTTGCTCTCTCTCTCTCTGCTCCCCCTTGCTCTCTCTCTCTCTGTGTTCCTGCTCTCTCTCACTCTCTGTGCTCCTGCTCGTTCTCTCTGTGTTCCTGCTCACTCTCTCTCTCTGTGTTCCTGCTCGCACTCTCTCTGTGCTCCAGCTCGCGCTCTCTCTGTGATCCTGCTCGCGCTCTCTCTGTTCTCCTGCTCACTCTCTCTCTGTGCTCCTGCTCGCGCTCTCTCTGTGCTTCTGCTCTCTCTCTCTCTGTGCTCCTGCTCGCTCACTCTCTCTGTGCTCCTGCTCGCTCTCTCTCTGTGCTCCTGCACGCTTGCTTTCTGTGTTCCTGTTCGCTCTCTCTCTCTGTGCTCCTGCTCGCTCTCTCTCTCTGTGTTCCTGCTCTCTCTCCCTGTGTTCCTGCTCACTCTCACTCTCTGTGTTCCTGCTCACTCTCTCTTTCTGTGCTCCTGCTCCTTCTCTCTCTGTAACTCTGCTCACTCTCTCTCTCTGCGCTCTTGCTCACTCTCTCTCTCTGTGCTCCAGCTCGCTCTGTCCCTCTGTGCTCCTGCTCGCTCTGTCCCTCTGTGCTCCTGCTCGCTCTTTGTCTGTGCTCCTGCTTGCTCTCTGTCTGTGCTCCTGCCCTCTGTCTCTCTCTTTGCTCCCTCTCTCTGTGTTCCTGCTCTATCTATCTCTCTCTGTGCACTCCTGCTCGCTCTCTCTCTGTGCTCCTGCTCTCTCTCTCTCTCTCTGTGTTCCTGCTCGCTCTCTCTCTCTGTGGTTCTGCTCTCTCTCTCTCTGTGCTCCTGCTCGCTCTCTTTCTGTGTTCCAGTTCGCTCTCTCTCTCTGTGCTACTGCTTGCTCTCTTTCTCTGTGCTCCTGCTCGCTCTCACTCTCTGTACTCCTGCTCGCTCTCTCTCTCTGTGTTCCAATTCGCTCTCTCTCTCTGTGTTCCTCCTCACTGTCTCTCTGTGCTCCTGCTCACTCTCTCTCTCTGTGCTCCTGCTCGCTCTCTCTATCTGTGCTCCTGCTCGCTCTCTCTCTCTCTCTGTGTTCCTCCTCGCTGTCTCTCTGTGCTCCTGCTCGCTCTCTTTCTCTCTCTCTCTGTGTTCTTGCTCGCTCTCTCTTCGTCCTCCGGCTCACTCTCTGTTTCTGTGCTCCTGCTCACTCTCTCTCTCTGTGCTCCTGCTCGCTCTCACTGTGCTCATGCTCGCTCTCTCTCTGAGATCTTACTCTCTCTCCCTGTGCTTTTGCTCGCGCTCTCTGTTTTCCTGCTCGCTCACTCTCGCTCTGTGCTCCTGCTCGCTCTCTCTCTTTCTGCTCCTGCTCAGTCTCTCTCTTTGCTTCTGCTCGTTCTCTCACTCTGTTTTCCTGCTCGCGCTCTCTCTGTGTTCCTGCTTGCTCTCTCTCTGTGCTCCTCCTCGCTCTCACTCTGTGTTCCTGCTCGCTCTCACTCTGTGTTCCTGCTCGCGCTCTCTCTGTGCGTCTGCTCTCTCTCTCTCTCTGTGCTCCTGCTCGCTCTCTCTCTCTGTGCTCCTGCTCGCTCTCTCTGTTTCTGCTCCTGCTCAGTCTCTCTCTTTGCTCCTGCTCGTTCTCTCACTCTGTTTTCCTGCTCGGTCTCTCTCTCTCTCTGTGGTCCTGCTCACCCTCTCTCTCTGTGCTCCTGCTCTCTCTCTCTGTGCGCCTGCTCGCTCACTTTCTGTGTTCCTGATCTCTCTCTGTCTCTCTGTACTCCTGCTTGCTCTCTCTCTCTGTGTTAGAACATAGAACATAGAACATAGAACAATACAGCACAGAACAGGCCCTTCGGCCCACGATGTTGTGCCGAACTTCTATCCTAGATTAAGCACCCATCCATGTACCTATCCAAATGCCGCTTAAAGGTCGCCAATGATTCTGACTCTACCACTCCCACGGGCAGCGCATTCCATGCCCCCACCACTCTCTGGGTAAAGAACCCACCCCTGACATCTCCCCTATACCTTCCACCCTTCACCTTAAATTTATGTCCCCTTGTAACACTCTGTTGTACCCGGGGAAAAAGTTTCTGACTGTCTACTCTATCTATTCCTCTGATCATCTTATAAACCTCTATCAAGTCACCCCTCATCCTTCGCCGTTCCAACGAGAAAAGGCTGAGAACTCTCAACCTATCCTCGTACGACCTACTCTCCATTCCAGGCAACATCCTGGTAAATCTTCTCTGCACCCTCTCCAAAGCTTCCACATCTTTCCTAAAGTGAGGCGACCAGAACTGCACACAGTACTCCAACTGTGGCCTAACCAAAGTCCTGTACAGCTGCAACATCACTTCACGACTCTTGAATTCAATCCCTCTGCTAATGAACGATAATACTCCATAGGCCTTCTTACAAACTCTATCCATCTGAGTGGCAACCTTCAAAGATCTATGTACATAGACCCCAAGATCCCTCTGTTCCTCCACCTGACTAAGAACCCTACCATTAACCCTGTATTCCGCATTCTTATTTGTTCTTCCAAAATGGACAACCTCACACTTGACAGGGTTGAACTCCATCTGCCACTCCTCAGCCCAGCTCTGCATCATATCTAAGTCCCTCTGCATCCGACAACAGCCCTCCTCACTGTCCACAACTCCACCTATCTTCGTATCATCTGCAAATTTACTGACCCACCCTTCGACTCCCTCATCTAAGTCATTAATAAAAATTACAAACAGCAGAGGACCCAGAACTGAACCCTGCGGAACTCCACTTGTAACTGGGCTCCAGGCTGAATATTTACCATCTACCACCACTCTCTGCCTTTGACCGGTTAGCCAGTTTTCTATCCAATTGGCCAAATTTCCCTCTATCCCATGCCTCCTGACTTTCCGCATAAGCCTACCATGGGGAACCTTATCAAATGCCTTACTAAAATCCATGTACACTACATCCACTGCTCTACCCTCATCCACATGCTTGGTCACCTCCTCGAAGAATTCAATAAGACTTGTAAGGCAAGACCTACCCTTCACAAATCCGTGCTGGCTGTCCCTAATCAAGCAGTGTCTTTCCAGATACTCGTAAATCCTATCTCTCAGTACCCTTTCCATTACTTTGCCTACCACAGAAGTAAGACTAACTGGCCTGTAATTCCCGGGGTTATCCCTATTCCCTTTTTTGAACAGGGGCACAACATTCGCTACTCTCCAGTCCCCTGGTACCACCCCCGTTGCCAGTGAAGACGAGAAGATCAATGCCAACGGTACTGCAATTTCCTCTCTTGCTTCCCACATAATCCTAGGATATATCCCGTCAGGCCCGGGGGACTTGTCTATCCTCAAGTTGTTCAAAATGTCCAACACATCTTCCTTCCTAACAGGTATCTCTTCTAGCTTAACAGTCCGTTTCACACTCTTCTCTTCAACAATACGGTCCCTCTCGTTCGTAAATACTGAAGAGAAGTACTCATTCAAGACCTCTCCTATCTCTTCCGACTCAATACACAGTCTCCCACTACTGTCCTTGATCGGACCTCCCCTTGTTCTCGTCATTCTCAGGTTTCTCACATCCGCATAAAATGCCTTGGGGTTATCCTTGATCCTATCCGCCAAGGATTTTTCATGCCCTCTCTTAGCTCTCCTAATCCCTTTTTTCAGGTCCCTTCTGGCTATCCTGTATCCCTCCACTGCTCTGTCTGAACCTTGTTTCCTCAACCTTATGTAAGCCTCCTTCTTCCTCTTTACTAGACATTCAACCTCCCTCGTCAACCAAGGCTCCCTCATACAACCATTTCTTTCCTGCCTGATCGGTACATACATATCAAGGACACGTCGTATCTGCTCCTTGAAAAAGTTCCACATTTCCACCACATCCTTCCCTGACAGCCTATGCTCCCAACGTATGCTCCTCAAATCCTGTCTTACAGCATCGTACTTTCCCTTCCCCCAATTGTAAAATCTACCTTGTTGTGCGCACCTATCTCTCTCCATAACCAAGGTGAAAGTCACAGAATTGTGGTCACCATCACCAAAATGTTCACCCACTAACAAGCCCACCACTTGTCCCGGTTCATTACCGAGTACCAAATCCAATATGGCCTCCCCTCTGGTTGGACAATCTACATTCTGCGTTAGAAAAGCTTCCTGGACACACTGCACAAACACCGCCCCATCCAATCTACTTGATCTGAAGAGCTTCCAATCAATATTTGGGAAGTTGAAGTCGCCCATGACTACGACCCTGTGGCTTCTGTACCTTTCCAAAATCTGTTTCCCAATCTGTTTCTCCATATCTCTGCTGCTATTGGGGGGCCTATAGTAAACACCCAACAAGGTGACTGCACCTTTCCTATTTCTGACTTCAGCCCATACTACCTCCAGAGGCAGATCCCCCTCAAACTTCCTTTCTGCAGCCATGTTCTGCCCTCTCTCTCTCTATGATCCTGCTTGGGCTCTCTCTGTTCTCCTGCTCGCGCTCTCTCTGTGTTCCTGCTTGCTGTCCCTCTGTGCTCCTCCTCGCTCTCACTCTGTGTTCCTGCTCGCTCACACTCTGTGTTCCTGCTCGCTCACACTCTGTTTTCCTGCTTGCACTCTCTCTGTGCTCCTGCTCGCTCTCTCTCTCTGTGCTCCTGCTCGCTCTCTCTGTGCTCCTGCATGCTCGCTTTCTGTGTTTCTGTTCGCTTTCTCTCTCTGTGCTCCTGCTTGCTCTCTCTCTCTGTGTTCCTGCTCTCTCTCCCTGTGTTCCTGCTCACTCTCACTCTCTGTGCTCCTGCTCGTTCTCTCTGTGCTCCTGCTCACTCTCTCTCTCTGAGCTCCTGCTCGCTCTCTCTCTGTGCTCCTGCTTGCTCTCTCCCTGTGTTCCTGCTCACTCTCACTCTCTATGCTCCTGCTCACTCTCTCTCTCTGTGCTCCTGCTTGCTCTCTCCCTGTGTTCCTGCTCACTCTCTCTCTCTGTGCTCCTGCTCCCTCTCTCTCTGTGCTCCTGCTCGCTCTCTCTGTCCTCCTGCTCGCTCTCTCTCTGTGCTCCTGCTCACTCTCTCTCTCTGGGTTCCTACTCAATCTCTCTCTCTCTGTGCTCCTGCTCGCTCTCTCTCTCTCTGCTCCTGCTTAGTCTCTCTGTTTGCTCCTGCTCGTTCTCTCTCTCTGTGCTCGTGCTCGCTCTCTGTCTGTGCTCCTGCCCTCTATCTCTCTCTTTGCTCCTGTTTGCTCTCTCTCTCTGTGTTCCTGCTCGCTCTCTCTGTGGTCCTGCTCACTCTCTCTCTCTGTGCTCATGCTCGCTCTCTCTGTCTTTGTGCTCCTGCTCGCTCTCTCTCTGTGCTCCTGCTCGCTCTCTCTCTCTCTGTGTTCCTGCTCGCTCTCTCTCTGTCTGTGCTCCTGCTCGCTCTCTCTCTCTGTGCTCCTGCTCCCTCTGTCTCTGTGCACTTGCTCGCTCTCTCTCTCTGTGCTCCTGCTCGCTCTCTCTCTGTGCTCCTGCTCGCTCTCTCTCTCTCTGTGCTCCTGCTCCCTCTGTCTCTGTGCACTTGCTCGCTCTCTCTCTCTGTGCTCCTGCTTGCTCTCTCTCTCTGTGCTACTGCTTGCTCTCTCTTTGTGCTCCTTCTCGCTCTCTCTCTGGCCTCCTGCTCGCTCTCTCTCTCTCTCTGTGCTCTTACTCGCTCCCTCTCTCTGTGCTCCTGCTCGCGCTGTCTCTCTGTGCTCCTGCGCTCTCTCTCTCTCTGTTCCTGCACTCTCTCTCTCTGTGTTCCTGCACTCTCTCTCTCTGTGCTCCTGCTCGGTCTCTATCTGTGTCCCTGCTCACTCTCTCTCTGTGCTCCTGCTCGCTCTCTCTCTGTGCTCCTGCTCGCTCTCTCTCTGTGCTCCTGCACACTCTCTCACTCTGTGCTCCTGCTCGCTCTCTCTCCCTTTGCCCCTGCTCACTCTCACTGTGCTCATGCTCGCTCTCTCTCTGAGATCCTGCTCTCTCTCTCTCTGTACTTTTTCTTGCTCTCTGTGTTTTCCTGCTCGCTCACACTCTCTCTGTGCTCCTGCTCGCTCGCTTTCTGTGTTCCTGCTCTCTCTCTCTCTCTCTCTGTACTCCTGCTTGCTCTCTCTCTCTCTGTTCTGCTCGCTGTCTCTCTATGATCCTGCTCACGCTCTCTCTGTTCTCCTGCTCGGGCTCTCTCTGTGCTCCTGCTCGCTCTCTCTGTGTTCCTGCTCTCTCTCCCTGTGTTCCTGCTCACTCTCACTGTCAGAGCTCCTGCTCGTTCTCTCTGTGTTCCTGCTCACTCTCTCTCTCTGTGTTCCTGCTCGCGCTCTCTCTGTGCTCCTCCTCGCTCTCACTCTGTGTTCCTGGTCGCTCTCTCTCTGTGCTTCTGCTCTCTCTCTCTCTCTCTTTGCTCCTGCTCGTTCTCTCACTCTGTTTTCCTGCTCGGTCTCTCTCTCTCTGTGGTCCTGCTCACTCTCTCTCTCCGTGCTCCTGCTCGCTCTCTCACTATGCACCTGCACGCTCACTTTCTGTGTTTATGTTCGCTCTCTCTCTCTGTGCTCCTGCTCGTTCTCTCTGTGTTCCTGCTCACTCTCTCTCTCTGTGCTCCAGCTCGCTCTCTCTCTCTGGGTTCCTGCTCGCTCTCTCTCTCTGGGTTCCTGCTCAATCTCTCTCTCTCTGTGCTCCTGCTCGCTCTCTCTGTGCTCCTGTTCGCTCTCTCTCTCTGGGTTCCTGCTCAATCTCTCTCTCTCTGTGCTCCTGCTCGTTCTCTCTCTCTGTGCTCGTGCTCGCTCTCTGTCTGTGCTCCTGCCCTCTGTCCCTCTCTTTGCTCTCTCTCTCTGTACTCCTGCTCGCTCTCTCTCCCTATGTTCCTGCTCACTCTCACTCTCTGTGCTCCTGCTCGTTCTCTCTCTGTGCTCCTCCTCGCTCTCACTCTGTGTTCCTGCTCGCTCTCACTCTGTCTTCCTGGTCGCTCTCTCTCTGTGCTTCTGCTCTCTCTCTCTCTCTTTGCTCCTGCTCGTTCTCTCACTCTGTTTTCCTGTTCGGTCTCTCTCTCTCTGTGGTCCTGCTCACTCTCTCTCTCCGTGCTCCTGCTCGCTCTCTCTCTTTCTGCTCCTGCTCAGTCTCTCTCTGTGCTCCTGCTCGCTCTCTCCCTTTCTGCTCCTGCTCAGTCTCTCTCTGTGCTCCTGCTCGCTCGCTTTCTGTGTTCCTGCTCTCTCTCTCTCTCTGTCTGTACTCCTGCTAGCTCTCTCTCTCTCTGTTCTGCTCGCTGTCTCTCTATGATCCTGCTCGTGCTCTCTCTGTTCTCCTGCTCGTGCTCTCTCTGTTCTCCTGCTCGGGCTCTCTCTGTGCTCCTGCTCGCTCTCTCTGTGTTCCTGCTCTCTCTTCCTGTGTTCCTGCTCACTCTCTCTCTCTGTGCTCCTGCTCGCTCTCTCTCTATGCTCCTGCTCGCTCTCTCTCTGTGTTCCTCCTCGCTGTCTCTCTGTGCTCCTGCTCGCTCTCTTTCTCTCTCTCTCTTTGCTCCTGCTCGCTCTCTCTGTTTTCCTGCTCGCTCTCACTGTGTTCATGCTCGCTCTCTCTCTGAGATCTTGCTCTCTCTCTCCCAGTGCTTTTGCTCGCTCTCTCTGTTTTCCTGTTTGCTCACTCTCTCTCTGTGGTCCTGCTCACTCTCTCTCTCTGTGCTCCTGCTCGCTCTCTCTCTTTCTGTGCTCCTGCTCGCTCTGTCTGTGCTCCTGCTCGCTCGCTTTCTGTCTTCCTGATCTCTATCTCTCTCTGTACTCCTGCTTGCTCTCTCTCTCTGTGTTCTGCTCTCTCTCTCTGTGCTCCTGCTCGTTCTCTCTCTCTGTGCTCCTGCTCGCTCTCTGTCTGTGCTCCTGCCCTCTGTCCCTCTCTTTGCTCTCTCTCGCTGTACTCCTGCTCGCTCTCTCTCCCTGTGTTCCTGCTCGCTCTCTATCTGTGCTACTGCTTGCTCTCTCTTTGTGCTCCTGCACTCACTCTCTCTGTGCTCCTGCTCGGTCTCTATCTGTGTACCTGCTCACTCTCTCTCTCTGTGTTCCTCCTCACTGTCTCTCTGTGCTCCTGCTCACTCTCTTTCTCTCTCTCTCTGTGCTCCTGCTCACTCTCTCTCCGTGCTTCTGCTCGCTCTCTCTCCGTGCTCCTGCTCGCTCTCTCTCTGTGCTCCTGCTCACTCTCTCTCTCTGTGCTCCTGCTCACTCTCACTGTGCTCATGCTCGTTCTCTCTCTGAGATCTTGCTCTCTCTCTCCCTGTGCTTTTGCTCGCTCTCTCTGTTTTCCTGCTCGCTCACTCTCTCTCTGTGCTCCTGCTCGCTCTCTCTCTTTCTGCTCCTGCTCAGTCTCTCTCTTTGCTCCTGCTCGTTGTCTCACTCTGTTTTCCTGCTCGGTCTCTCTCTCTCTGTGGTCCTGCTCACTCTCTCTCTCTGTGCTCCTGCTCTCTCTCGCTCTCTCTCTCTCTCTCTCTCTCTGTGCTCCTGCTCGCTCGCTTTCTGTGTTCCTGATCTCTCTCCCTCTCTGTACTCCTGCTTGCTCTCTCTCTCTCTGTTCTGCTCTCTTTCTCTCTCCTTGATCCTACTCGGGCTCTCTCTGTTCTCCTGCTCGCGCTCTCTGTGTTCTCCTGCTTGTGTTCTCTCTGTTCTCCTGCTCGCGCGCTCTCTGTGTTCCTGCTTGCTGTCTCTCTGTGTTCCTGCACACTCGCTTTCTGTGTTCCTGTTCGCTCTCTCTCTCTGTGCTCCTGCTCGTTCTCTCTGTTCCTGCTCACTCTCACTCTCTGTGTTCCGGCTCACTCTCTCTCTCTGTGTTCCTGCTCACTCTCTCTCTCTGTGCTCCAGCTCTCTCTCTCTCTCTGTGATCCTGCTCGCTCTCTCTCTGTTCTCCTGCTCGCGCTCTCTCTGTGTTCCTGCTTGCTCTCTCTCTGTGCTCCTTCTCTCTCTCAATCTGTGTTCCTGCTCGCTCTCACTCTGTGTTCCTGCTCGCTCTCTCTCTGTGCTTCTGCTCGCTCTCTCTCTCTGTGCTCCAGCTCACTCTGTCCCTCTGTGCTCCTGCTCGCTCTCTCTGTGCTCCTGTTCGCTCTCTCTCTCTGGGTTCCTGCTCAATCTCTCTCTTTCTGTGCTCCTGCTCGCTCTCTCTGTGCTCCTGCTCGTTCTCTCTCTCTGTGCTCGTGCTCGCTCTCTGTCTGTGCTCCTGCCCTCTGTCCCTCTCTTTGCTCTCTCTCTCTATACTCCTGCTCGCTCTCTCTCCCTGTGTTCCTGCTCACTCTCTCTCTCTGCGCTCCTGCTCACTCTCTCTCTGCGCTCCTGCTCGCTCTCTCTGTGCTCCTGCTCGCTCTGTCCCTCTGCGCTCCTGCTCACTCTCTCTCTGTGCTCCAGCTCGCTCTGTCCCTCTGTGCTCCTGCTCGCTCTCTCTGTGCTCCTGCTCGCTCTCTCTCTGGGTTCCTGCTCAATCTCTCTCTCTCTGTGCTCCTGCTCGCTCTCTCTCTCTCTCTTCCTGCTGCGTCTCTCTGCTTGCTCCTGCTCGTTCTCTATCTCTGTGCTCGTGCTCGCTCTCTGTCTGTGCTCCTGCCCTCTGTCTCTCTCTTTGCTCCTGTTTGCTCTCTCTCTCTGTGTTCCTGCTTGCTCTCTCTCTGTGCTCCTGCATGCTCGCTTTCTGTGTTCATGTTCGCTCTCTCTCTCTGTGCTCCTGCTTGCTCTCTCTCTCTGTGTTCCTGCTCTCTCTCTGTGTTCCTGCTCTCTCTCCCTGTGTTCCTGCTAACTCTCACTCTCTGTGCTCCTGCTCGTTCTCTCTGTGTTCCTGCCCGCTCTCTCTCTCTCTGTGCTCCTTCTCGCCCTCTCTCTCTGTGCTCCTGCTCGCTCTGTCTCTGTGTTCCTGCTCTCTCTCTCTGTGTTCCTGCTCACTCTCTCTCTGCGATCCTGCTCACTCTCTCTCTCTGTGCTCCAGCTCTCTCTCTCTCTCTCTGTGCTCCTGCTCCTTCTCTCTCTGTAACTCTGCTCACTCTCTCTCTCTGTAATTCTGCTCACTCTCTCTCTCAGTGCTCCAGCTCGCTCTCTCTCTCTCTGTGCACCAGCTCACTCTCTCTCTGTGCTCCTGCTCGCTCTCTCTCTCTGGGTTCCTGCTGAATCTCTCTCTCTCTCTGCGCTCCTGCTCGCTCTCTCTCTCTCTGCTCCTGCTTAGTCTCTCTATTTGCTCCTGCTGATTCTCTCTCTCTGTGCTCGTGCTCGCTCTCTGTCTGGGCTCCTTCCCTCTGTCTCTCTCTTTGCTCCTGTTTGCTCTCTCTCTCTGTGTTCCTGCTCTCTCTCTCTCTCTCTGTGCTCCTGCTCGCTCTCTCTCTCTCTGTGCTCCTGCTTGCTCTCTCTCTCTGTTCACCTGCTCCCTCTGTCTCTGTGCTCCTGCTTGCTCTCTCTTTGTGCTACTGCTTGCTCTCTCTTTGTGCTCCTTCTCGCTCTCTCTCTGGCCTCCTGCTCGCTCTCTCTCTCTCTGTGCTCTTGCTCGATCCCTCTCTCTATGCTCCTGCTCACGCTGTCTCTCTGTGCTCCAGCGCTCTCTCTCTCTGTGCTCCTGCACACTCTCTCTCTCTGTTCCTGCACTCTCTCTCTCTGTGCTCCTGCTCGGTCTCTATCTGTGTACCTGATCGCTCTCTCTCTCTCTGTGTTCCTGCTCTCTCTCCCTGTGTTCCTTCTCACTCTCTCTCTCTGTGCTCCTGCTCGCTCTCTCTCCCTTTGCCCCTGCTCGCTCTCACTGTGCTCATGCTCGCTCTGTCTCTGAGATCCTGCTCTCTCTCTCTCTGTGCCTTTGCTCACTCTCTCTGTTTTCCTGCTCCCTCACTCTCTCTCTGTGCTCCTGTTTGCTCGCTTTCTATGTTCCTGCTCTCTCTCCTGTCTCTGTACTCCTGCTTGCTCTCTCTCTCTGTGTTCTGCTCGCTGTCTCTCGATGATCCTGCTCACGCTCTCTCTGTTCTCCTGCTCGCGCTCTCTCTGTTCTCCTGCTCGCGCTCTCTCTGTGCTCCTCCTCGCTCTCACTCTGTGCTTCTGCTCTCTCTCTCTCTCTGTGCTCCTGCTCGCTCGCTCTCTCTGTGCTCCTGCTCGCTCTGTCTCTCTCTGTGCTCCTGCTCCTTCTCTCTCTGTAACTCTGCTCACTCTCTCTCTCTGTAATTCTGCTCACTCTCTCTCTCAGTGCTCCAGCTCGCTCTCTCTCTCTCTGTGCACCAGCTCACTCTCTCTCTGTGCTCCTGCTCGCTCTCTCTCTCTGGGTTCCTGCTGAATCTCTCTCTCTCTCTGCGCTCCTGCTCGCTCTCTCTCTCTCTGCTCCTGCTTAGTCTCTCTATTTGCTCCTGCTGATTCTCTCTCTCTGTGCTCGTGCTCGCTCTCTGTCTGGGCTCCTTCCCTCTGTCTCTCTCTTTGCTCCTGTTTGCTCTCTCTCTCTGTGTTCCTGCTCTCTCTCTCTCTCTCTGTGCTCCTGCTCGCTCTCTCTCTCTCTGTGCTCCTGCTTGCTCTCTCTCTCTGTTCACCTGCTCCCTCTGTCTCTGTGCTCCTGCTTGCTCTCTCTTTGTGCTACTGCTTGCTCTCTCTTTGTGCTCCTTCTCGCTCTCTCTCTGGCCTCCTGCTCGCTCTCTCTCTCTCTGTGCTCTTGCTCGATCCCTCTCTCTATGCTCCTGCTCACGCTGTCTCTCTGTGCTCCAGCGCTCTCTCTCTCTGTGCTCCTGCACACTCTCTCTCTCTGTTCCTGCACTCTCTCTCTCTGTGCTCCTGCTCGGTCTCTATCTGTGTACCTGATCGCTCTCTCTCTCTCTGTGTTCCTGCTCTCTCTCCCTGTGTTCCTTCTCACTCTCTCTCTCTGTGCTCCTGCTCGCTCTCTCTCCCTTTGCCCCTGCTCGCTCTCACTGTGCTCATGCTCGCTCTGTCTCTGAGATCCTGCTCTCTCTCTCTCTGTGCCTTTGCTCACTCTCTCTGTTTTCCTGCTCCCTCACTCTCTCTCTGTGCTCCTGTTTGCTCGCTTTCTATGTTCCTGCTCTCTCTCCTGTCTCTGTACTCCTGCTTGCTCTCTCTCTCTGTGTTCTGCTCGCTGTCTCTCGATGATCCTGCTCACGCTCTCTCTGTGCTCCTGCTCGCTCTGTCCCTCTGCGCTCCTGCTCACTCTCTCTCTGTGCTCCAGCTCGCTCTGTCCCTCTGTGCTCCTGCTCGCTCTCTCTGTGCTCCTGCTCGCTCTCTCTCTGGGTTCCTGCTCAATCTCTCTCTCTCTGTGCTCCTGCTCGCTCTCTCTCTCTCTCTTCCTGCTGCGTCTCTCTGCTTGCTCCTGCTCGTTCTCTATCTCTGTGCTCGTGCTCGCTCTCTGTCTGTGCTCCTGCCCTCTGTCTCTCTCTTTGCTCCTGTTTGCTCTCTCTCTCTGTGTTCCTGCTTGCTCTCTCTCTGTGCTCCTGCATGCTCGCTTTCTGTGTTCATGTTCGCTCTCTCTCTCTGTGCTCCTGCTTGCTCTCTCTCTCTGTGTTCCTGCTCTCTCTCTGTGTTCCTGCTCTCTCTCCCTGTGTTCCTGCTAACTCTCACTCTCTGTGCTCCTGCTCGTTCTCTCTGTGTTCCTGCCCGCTCTCTCTCTCTCTGTGCTCCTTCTCGCCCTCTCTCTCTGTGCTCCTGCTCGCTCTGTCTCTGTGTTCCTGCTCTCTCTCTCTGTGTTCCTGCTCACTCTCTCTCTGCGATCCTGCTCACTCTCTCTCTCTGTGCTCCAGCTCTCTCTCTCTCTCTCTGTGCTCCTGCTCCTTCTCTCTCTGTAACTCTGCTCACTCTCTCTCTCTGTAATTCTGCTCACTCTCTCTCTCAGTGCTCCAGCTCGCTCTCTCTCTCTCTGTGCACCAGCTCACTCTCTCTCTGTGCTCCTGCTCGCTCTCTCTCTCTGGGTTCCTGCTGAATCTCTCTCTCTCTCTGCGCTCCTGCTCGCTCTCTCTCTCTCTGCTCCTGCTTAGTCTCTCTATTTGCTCCTGCTGATTCTCTCTCTCTGTGCTCGTGCTCGCTCTCTGTCTGGGCTCCTTCCCTCTGTCTCTCTCTTTGCTCCTGTTTGCTCTCTCTCTCTGTGTTCCTGCTCTCTCTCTCTCTCTCTGTGCTCCTGCTCGCTCTCTCTCTCTCTGTGCTCCTGCTTGCTCTCTCTCTCTGTTCACCTGCTCCCTCTGTCTCTGTGCTCCTGCTTGCTCTCTCTTTGTGCTACTGCTTGCTCTCTCTTTGTGCTCCTTCTCGCTCTCTCTCTGGCCTCCTGCTCGCTCTCTCTCTCTCTGTGCTCTTGCTCGATCCCTCTCTCTATGCTCCTGCTCACGCTGTCTCTCTGTGCTCCAGCGCTCTCTCTCTCTGTGCTCCTGCACACTCTCTCTCTCTGTTCCTGCACTCTCTCTCTCTGTGCTCCTGCTCGGTCTCTATCTGTGTACCTGATCGCTCTCTCTCTCTCTGTGTTCCTGCTCTCTCTCCCTGTGTTCCTTCTCACTCTCTCTCTCTGTGCTCCTGCTCGCTCTCTCTCCCTTTGCCCCTGCTCGCTCTCACTGTGCTCATGCTCGCTCTGTCTCTGAGATCCTGCTCTCTCTCTCTCTGTGCCTTTGCTCACTCTCTCTGTTTTCCTGCTCCCTCACTCTCTCTCTGTGCTCCTGTTTGCTCGCTTTCTATGTTCCTGCTCTCTCTCCTGTCTCTGTACTCCTGCTTGCTCTCTCTCTCTGTGTTCTGCTCGCTGTCTCTCGATGATCCTGCTCACGCTCTCTCTGTGCTCCTGCTCGCTCTGTCCCTCTGCGCTCCTGCTCACTCTCTCTCTGTGCTCCAGCTCGCTCTGTCCCTCTGTGCTCCTGCTCGCTCTCTCTGTGCTCCTGCTCGCTCTCTCTCTGGGTTCCTGCTCAATCTCTCTCTCTCTGTGCTCCTGCTCGCTCTCTCTCTCTCTCTTCCTGCTGCGTCTCTCTGCTTGCTCCTGCTCGTTCTCTATCTCTGTGCTCGTGCTCGCTCTCTGTCTGTGCTCCTGCCCTCTGTCTCTCTCTTTGCTCCTGTTTGCTCTCTCTCTCTGTGTTCCTGCTTGCTCTCTCTCTGTGCTCCTGCATGCTCGCTTTCTGTGTTCATGTTCGCTCTCTCTCTCTGTGCTCCTGCTTGCTCTCTCTCTCTGTGTTCCTGCTCTCTCTCTGTGTTCCTGCTCTCTCTCCCTGTGTTCCTGCTAACTCTCACTCTCTGTGTCTCTCGATGATCCTGCTCACGCTCTCTCTGTTCTCCTGCTCGCGCTCTCTCTGTTCTCCTGCTCGCGCTCTCTCTGTGCTCCTCCTCGCTCTCACTCTGTGCTTCTGCTCTCTCTCTCTCTCTGTGCTCCTGCTCGCTCGCTCTCTCTGTGCTCCTGCTCGCTCTGTCTCTCTCTGTGCTCCTGCTCCTTCTCTCTCTGTAACTCTGCTCACTCTCTCTCTCTGTAATTCTGCTCACTCTCTCTCTCAGTGCTCCAGCTCGCGCTCTCTCTCTCTCTGTGCACCAGCTCACTCTCTCTCTGTGCTCCTGCTCGCTCTCTCTCTCTGGGTTCCTGCTGAATCTCTCTCTCTCTCTGCGCTCCTGCTCGCTCTCTCTCTCTCTGCTCCTGCTTAGTCTCTCTATTTGCTCCTGCTGATTCTCTCTCTCTGTGCTCGTGCTCGCTCTCTGTCTGGGCTCCTTCCCTCTGTCTCTCTCTTTGCTCCTGTTTGCTCTCTCTCTCTGTGTTCCTGCTCTCTCTCTCTCTCTCTGTGCTCCTGCTCGCTCTCTCTCTCTCTGTGCTCCTGCTTGCTCTCTCTCTCTGTTCACCTGCTCCCTCTGTCTCTGTGCTCCTGCTTGCTCTCTCTTTGTGCTACTGCTTGCTCTCTCTTTGTGCTCCTTCTCGCTCTCTCTCTGGCCTCCTGCTCGCTCTCTCTCTCTCTGTGCTCTTGCTCGATCCCTCTCTCTATGCTCCTGCTCACGCTGTCTCTCTGTGCTCCAGCGCTCTCTCTCTCTGTGCTCCTGCACACTCTCTCTCTCTGTTCCTGCACTCTCTCTCTCTGTGCTCCTGCTCGGTCTCTATCTGTGCACCTGATCGCTCTCTCTCTCTCTGTGTTCCTGCTCTCTCTCCCTGTGTTCCTTCTCACTCTCTCTCTCTGTGCTCCTGCTCGCTCTCTCTCCCTTTGCCCCTGCTCGCTCTCACTGTGCTCATGCTCGCTCTGTCTCTGAGATCCTGCTCTCTCTCTCTCTGTGCCTTTGCTCACTCTCTCTGTTTTCCTGCTCCCTCACTCTCTCTCTGTGCTCCTGTTTGCTCGCTTTCTATGTTCCTGCTCTCTCTCCTGTCTCTGTACTCCTGCTTGCTCTCTCTCTCTGTGTTCTGCTCGCTGTCTCTCGATGATCCTGCTCACGCTCTCTCTGTTCTCCTGCTCGCGCTCTCTCTGTTCTCCTGCTCGCGCTCTCTCTGTGCTCCTCCTCGCTCTCACTCTGTGCTTCTGCTCTCTCTCTCTCTCTCTGTGCTCCTGCTCGCTCGCTCTCTCTGTGCTCCTGCTCGCTCTGTCTCTGTGTTCCTGCTCTCTCTCCCTGTGTTCCTGCTCACTCTCTCTCTCTGTGCTCCTGCTCGCTCTCTCTGTGTTCCTGCTCTCTCTCCCTGTGTTCCTGCTCACTCTCACTCTCTGTGCTCGTGTTCGTTCTCTCTGTGCTCCTGCTCTCTCTCTCTCTCTGTGCTCCTGCTCGCTCTCTCTCTCTGTGCTCCAGCTCTCTCTCTCTCTCTGTGCTCCAGCTCGCTCTCTCTCCCTGTGCTCCTGCTCGCTCTGACTCTCTGTGCTCCTGATCTCTCTCTCTCTCTCTCTCTCTGTGTTCCTGCTCGCTCTCTCTCTCTCTGTGTTCCGGCTCACTCTCTGTCTGTGCTACTGCTTGCTCTCTGTCTCTGTGCTCCAGCTCGCTCTCTCTCTCTGTGCTCCAGCTCGCTCTCTCTCTCTGTGCTCCTGCTCGCTCTGACTCTCTGTGCTCCTGATCTCTCTCTCTCTCTCTCTCTGTGTTCCTGCTCGCTCTCTCTCTCTCTGTGTTCCGGCTCACTCTCTGTCTGTGCTCCTGCTCGCTCTCTCTCTCTGTGCTCCTGCTCGCTCTCTCTCTCTGTGCTCCTGCTCGCTCTCTTTCTCTCTGTGCTCCTGCTCGCTCTCTCTCTCTGTGCTCCTGCTCCCTCTGTCTCTGTGTTCCTTCTCACTCTCTATCTGTGCTACTGCTTGCTTTCTCTTTGTGCTCCTGCACTCACTCTCTCTGTGCTCCTGCTCGGTCTCTATCTGTGTACCTGCTCACTCTCTCTCTCTGTGTTCCTCCTCGCTGTCTCTCTGTGCTCCTGCTCGCTCTCTTTCTCTCTCTCTCTGTGCTCCTGCTCGCTCTCTCTCCGTGCTTCTGCTCGCTCTCTCTCTCTGTGCTCCTGCTCGCTCTCTCTCTGTGCTCCTGCTCACTCTCTCTCTCTGTGCTCCTGCTCACTCTCACTGTGTTCATGCTCTTTCTCTCTCTGAGATCTTGCTCTCTCTCTCCCTGTGCTTTTGCTCGCTCTCTCTGTTTTCCTGCTCGCTCACTCTCTCTCTGTGCTCCTGCACACTCGCTTTCTGTGCTCCTGCTTGCTCTCTCTATCTGTGGTTCTGCTCTCTCTCTCTCTCTCTATGCTCCTTCTCGCTCTCTCTCTGTGCTCCTGCTCGCTCTCTGTCTGTGTTCCAGTTCGCTCTCTCTCTCTGTGCTCCTGCTCACTCTCACTCTCTGTGCTCCTGCCTGTTCTCTCTGTGTTCCTGCTCACTCTCTCTTTCTGTGCTCCTTCTCGCTCTCTCTCTCTGTGCTCCAGCTCGCTCTGTCTGTGCTCCTGCTCGCTCTGTCTCTGTGTTCCTGCTCTCTCTCTCTGTGTTCCTGCTCACTCTCTCTCTCTTGTGCTCCTGCTTCTTCTCTCTCTGTAACTCTGCTCGCTCTCTCTCTCTCTGTGCTCCAGCTCGCTCTCTCTCTCTGGGCTCCTGCTCAATCTCTCTCTGTGCTCCTGCTCGCTCTCTGTATGTGCTCCTGCCCTCTGTCTCTCTCTTTGCTCCTGTTTGCTCTCTCTCTCTGTGTTCCTGCTCTCTCTCTCTCTCTCTGTGCTCCTGCACGCTCTCTCTCTGTGCTCCTGCTCGCTCTCTGTCTCGGTGTTCCTGCTCGCTGTCTCTCTGTGCTCCTGCAGTCTCTCTCTCTCTCTCTGTGCTCCTGCTCGCTCTCTCTCTCTGTGCTCCTGCTCGCTATCTCTCTCTCTGTGCTCCTGCTCACTCTCTCTCTCTGTGCTCCTGCTCCTTCTCTCTCTGTAACTCTGCTCACTCTCTCTCTCTGTGCTCCAGCTTGTTCTCTCTCTCTGGGTTCCTGCTCAATCTCTCTGTGTGCTCCTGCTTGTTTTCCCTCTGTGACTCTGCTCACTCTCTCCCTCTGTGCTCCTGCTCCCTCTCTCTGTGTACCCGCTCTCTCTCTGTGCTCCTGCTCGCTCTGTCTCTCTGTGCTCCTGCTCGCTCGGTCTCTTTGTGCTCCTGCTCTCTCTCTCTCTGGGTGCCTGCTCAATCTCTCTCTCTGTGCTCCTGCTCGCGCTCTGTCTGTTCTCCTGCCCTGTCTCTCTCTTTGCTCCTGTTTGCTCTCTCTCTCTGTGTTCCTGCTCTCTCTCTCTCTCTGTGCCCCTGCTCGCTCTCTATTGTCTTCCTGCTCGCCCTCTGTCTCGGTGTTCCTGCTCGCTCTCTCTCTGTGCTCCTGCTTGCTCTCTCTCTCTCTCTCTGTGTTCCTGCTCGCTCTCTGTCGCTGTGCTCCTGCTCGCTCTCTCTCTGTGCTCCTGCTCGGTCTCTTTCTCTCTCTCTCTGTGTTCTTGCTCGCTCTCTCTCCGTGCTCCGGCTCACTCTCTGTTTCTGTGCTCCTGCTCACGTTCTCTTTGCTCCTGCTCGCTCTCTGTCTGTGCTCCTGTTTGCTCTCTCTCTCTGTGCTCCTGCTCGCTCTCTCTCTCTGTGCTCCTGCTCGCTCTCACTGTGCTCATGCTCGCTCTCTCCCTGTGCTTTTGCTCGCTCTCTCTGTTTTTCTGCTCGCTCACTCTCTCTCTGTGCTCCTGCTCGCTCTTTCTCTCTGTGCTCCTGCTCGCTCTCTCTCTTTCTGCTCCTGCTCAGTCTCTCTCTTTGCTCCTGCTCGTTCTCTCACTCTGTTTTCCTGCTCTCTCTCTCTCTCTCTCTATGCTCCTGCTCTCTCTCTCTCTGTGCTCCTGCTCGCTCGCTTTCTGTGTTCCTGATCTCTCTCTCTCTCTGTACTCCTGCTTGCTCTCTCTCTCTATGTTCTGCTCTCTCTCTCTATGATGCTGCTCGCGCTCTGTCTGTTCTCCTGCTCACACTCTCTCTGTGTTCCTGCTCGCTCTCACTCTGTGTTCCTGCTCGCTCTCTCTCTGGGTTCCTGCTCAATCTCTCTCTCTCTGTGCTCCTGCTCGCTCTCTCTGTGCTCCTGCTCGCTCTCTCTCTCTCTCCGCTTCTGCTTAGTCTCTCTGTTTGCTCCTGCTCGTTCTCTCTCTCTGTGCTCGTGCTCGCTCTCTCTCTGTGTTTCTGCTTGCTGTCTCTCTGTGCTCCTGCTCGCTCTCTCTGTGTGCTCCTGTTCACTCTCTCTCTCTGTCTCTCTCTGTACTCCTGCTTGCTCTCTCTCTCTTTCTGTGTTCTGCTCGCTATCTCTCAGTGCTCCTGCTTGCACTCTCTCTGTTCTCCTGCTCGCGCTCTCTCTGTGTTCCTGCTCGCTCTCTCTCTGTGCTTCTGCTCTCTCTCCCTGTGTTTCTGCTCACTCTCACTCTCTGTGCTCCTGCTCGTTCTCTCTGTGTTGCTGCTCACTCTTACTCTCTGTGTTCCTGCTTGCTCTCTCTCTCTGTGTTCCTGCTCTCTCTCCCTGTGTTTCTGCTCACTCTCACTCTCTGTGCTCCTGCTCGTTCTCTCTGTGTTCCTGCTCACTCTCTCTCTCTGTGCTCCTGCTCTCTCTCTCTGTGCTCCTGCTCCTTCTCTCTCTGTAACTCTGCTCACTCTCTCTCTCTGTGCTCCTGCTCGTTCTCTCTCTTTGTGCTCGTGCTCGCTCTCTCTCTGTGTTTCTGCTTGCTGTCTCTCTGTGCTCCTGCTCGCTCTCTCTGTGTGCTCCTGTTCACTCTCTCTCTCTGTCTCTCTCTGTACTCCTGCTTGCTCTCTCTCTCTTTCTGTGTTCTGCTCGCTCTCTCTCAGTGCTCCTGCTTGCACTCTCTCTGTTCTCCTGCTCGCGCTCTCTCTGTGTTCCTGCTTGCTCTCTCTCTCTGTGCTTCTGCTCTCTCTCCCTGTGTTTCTGCTCACTCTCACTCTCTGTGCTCCTGCTCGTTCTCTCTGTGTTCCTGCTCACTCTCTCTCTCTGTGCTCCTGCTCTCTCTCTCTCTGTGTTCCTGCTCACTCTCTCTCTCTGTGCTCCTGCTCCTTCTCTCTCTGTAACTCTGCTCACTCTCTCTCTCTGTGCTCCTGCTCGTTCTCTCTCTCTGTGCTCGTGCTCGCTCTCTCTCTCTGTGTTTCTGCTTGCTGTCTCTCTGTGCTCCTCCTCGCTCTCACTCTGTCTTCCTACTCGCTCTCTCTCTGTGCTTCTGCTCTCTCTCCCTGTGTTTCTGCTCACTCTCACTCTCTGTGCTCCTGCTCGTTCTCTCTGTGTTCCTGCTCACTCTCACTGTCTGTGCTCCTGCTCGTTCTCTCTGTGGTTCTGCTCACTCTCACTCTCTGTGCTCCTGCTCCTTCTCTCTGTGTTCCTGCTCACTCTCACTGTCTGTGCTCCTGCTCGTTCTCTCTGTGTTCCTGCTAACTCTCACTCTCTGTGCTCCTGCTCTCTCTCTCTGGGTTCCTGCTCAATCCCTCTCTGTGCTCCTGCTCGCTCTTTGTCTGTGCTCCTGCTTGCTCTCTGTCTGTGCTCCTGCCCTCTGTCTCTCTTTGCTCCTGTTTGCTCTCTCCCTCTGAATTCCTGCTCTCTCTCTCTCTCTCTCTCTCTGTGCTCTGCTCGCTCTCTCTCTGTGCTCCTGCTTCCTCTCTATTGTCTTCCTGCTCGCTCTCTGTCTCGGTGTTCCTGCTCGCTGTCTCTCTGTGCTCCTGCAGTCTCTCTCTCTCTCTCTCTCTGTGCTCCTGCTCGCTCTCTCTCTGCGCTCCTGCTCGCTCTCTCTCTCACTGTGTTCCTGCTCGCTCTCTCTCTCAGTGGTTCTGCTCGCTCTCTCTCTCTATGCTCCTTCTCGCTCTCTCTCTGTGCTCCTGCTCGCTCTCTCTCTGTGTTCCAGTTCGCTCTCTCTCTCTGTGCTCCTGCTCACTCTCACTCTCTGTGCTCCTGCCTGTTCTCTCTGTGTTCCTGCTCACTCTCTCTTTCTGTGCTCCTTCTCGCTCTCTCTCTCTCTGTGCTCCAGCTCGCTCTGTCAGTGCTCCTGCTCGCTATCTCTCTCTCTGTGCTCCTGCTCACTCTCACTCTCTGTACTCCTGCTCCTTCTCTCTCTGTAACTCTGCTCACTCTCTCTCTCTGTGCTCCAGCTTGTTCTCTCTCTCTGGGTTCCTGTTCGCTCTCGCTGTGCTCCTGCTCGCTCTCTCTCTGTGCTCCTGCTCGGTCTCTTTCTCTCTCTCTCTGTGCTCCTGCTCGCTCTCTGTATGTGCTCCTGCCCTCTGTCTCTCTCTTTGCTCCTGTTTGCTCTCTCTCTCTGTGTTCCTGCTCTCTCTCTCTCTCTCTGTGCTCCTGCTCGCTCTCTCTCTGTGCTCCTGCTCGCTCTCTGTCTCGGTGTTCCTGCTCGCTGTCTCTCTGTGCTCCTGCAGTCTCTCTCTCTCTCTCTGTGCTCCTGCTCGCTCTCTCTCTGTGCTCCTGCTCGCTCTCTCTCTCTGTGCTCCTGCTCGCTCTCTCTCTCTGTGCTCCTGCTCGCTATCTCTCTCTCTGTGCTCCTGCTCACTCTCACTCTCTGTACTCCTGCTCCTTCTCTCTCTGTAACTCTGCTCACTCTCTCTCTCTGTGCTCCAGCTTGTTCTCTCTCTCTGGGTTCCTGCTCGCTCTCGCTGTGCTCCTGCTCGCTCTCTCTCTGTGCTCCTGCTCGGTCTCTTTCTCTCTCTCTCTGTGCTCCTGCTCGCTCTCTGTATGTGCTCCTGCCCTCTGTCTCTCTCTTTGCTCCTGTTTGCTCTCTCTCTCTGTGGTTCTGCTCGCTCTCTCTCTCTATGCTCCTTCTCGCTCTCTCTCTGTGCTCCTGCTCGCTCTCTGTCTGTGTTCCAGTTCGCTCACTCTCTCTGTGCTCCTGCTCACTCTCACTCTCTGTGCTCCTGCCTGTTCTCTCTGTGATCCTGCTCACTCTCTCTTTCTGTGCTCCTTCTCGCTCTCTCTCTCTGTGCTCCAGCTCGCTCTGTCAGTGCTCCTGCTCGCTATCTCTCTCTCTGTGCTCCTGCTCACTCTCACTCTCTGTACTCCTGCTCCTTCTCTCTCTGTAACTCTGCTCACTCTCTCTCTCTGTGCTCCAGCTTGTTCTCTCTCTCTCTCTCTATGTGCTCCTGCTCGCTCTCTCTCCGTGCTCCGGCTCACTCTCTCTCTCTGTGCTCCTGCTCACGTTCTCTTTGCTCCTGCTCGCTCTCTGTCTGTGCTCCTGCTCGCTCTCTCTCTCTGTGCTCTTGCTCGCTCTCTGTCTGTGCTCCTGCTCTCTCTCTCTCTCTGTGCTCCTGCTCGCTCTCTCTCTCTGTGCTCCTGCTCAGTCTCTTTCTTTGCTCCTGCTCGCTCGCTTTCTGTGTTCCTGATCTCTCTCTCTCTCTGTACTCCTGCTTGCTCTCTCTCTCTATGTTCTGCTCTCTCTCTCTCTATGATGCTGCTCGCGCTCTGTCTGTTCTCCTGCTCACACTCTCTCTGTGTTCCTGCTCGCTCTCACTCTGTGTTCCTGCTCGTGCTCTCTCTGTGCTTCTGCTCGCTCTCTCTCTGTGCTCCTGCTCGCTCTCTCTCTGTGCTCCTGCTCGCTCTCTCTCTGTGCTCCTGCTCGCTCTCTCTCTGTGCTCCTGCTCGCTCTTTCTCTGGGTTCCTGCTCAATCTCTCTCTCTCTGTGCTCCTGCTCGCTCTCTCTGTGCTCCTGCTCGCTCTCTCTGTGCTCCTGCTCGCTCTCTCTCTCTCCGCTTCTGCTTAGTCTCTCTGTTTGCTCCTGCTCGTTCTCTCTCTCTGTGCTCGTGCTCGCTCTCTCTCTGTGTTTCTGCTTGCTGTCTCTCTGTGCTCCTGCTCGCTCTCTCTGTGTGCTCCTGTTCACTCTCTCTCTCTGTCTCTCTCTGTACTCCTGCTTGCTCTCTCTCTCTCTGTGTTCTGCTCGCTCTCTCTCAGTGCTCCTGCTTGCACTCTCTCTGTGACTCTGCTCACTCTCTCCCTCTGTGCTCCTGCTCGCTCTGTGCTCCTGCTCGCTCTGTCTCTCTGTGCTCCTGCTCGCGCTGTCTCTTTTTGCTCCTGCTCGCTCTGTCTCTTTTTGCTCCTGCTCGCTCTCTCTCTGGGTTCCTGCTCAATCTCTCTCTCTGTGCTCCTGCTCAATCTCTCTCTCTGTGCTCCTGCTCGCTCTTTGTCTGTGCTCCTGCTCGCTCTCTCTCTCTCTCTCTGTGCTCCTGCTCGCTCTCTCTCTCTGTGGTTCTGCTCGCTCTCACTCTCTGTGCTCCTGCTCGCTCTCTCTCTGTGTTCCAATTCGCTCTCTCTCTCTGTGTTCCTCCTCACTGTCTCTCTGTGCTCCTGCTCACTCTCTCTCTGTGTGCTCCTGCTCGCTCTCTCTCTGTGCTCCTGCTCGCTCTCTGTCTCTGTTTTCCTGCTCGCTGTCTCTCTGTGCTCCTGCTCACTCTCACTCTCTGTGCTCCTGCTCGCGCTCTCTCTCTGTGCTCCTGCTCGCTCTCTGTCTCTGTGTTCCTGCTCTCTGTCTCTCTGTGCTCCTGCTCGCTCTCTCTCTGTGCTCCTGCTCACTCTCTCTTTGCTCCTGCTCGTTTTCTCTCTCTGTTTTCCTGCTCGCTCTTTCTCTCTCTGTGCTCCTGCTCTCTCTCTCTGTGCTCCTGCTCTCTCTCTCTCTGTGCTCTTGCTCGCTCTCTCTCTGTGCTCCTGCTCGCTCTCTCTCTGTGCTCCTGCTCGCTCTCTCTCTGTGCTCCTGCTCGCTCTCTCTCCCTGTGCTCCAGCTCTCTCTCTCTGTGCTTCTGCATGCTCTCTGTCTGTGCTCCTGCTCGCTCTCTCTCTCTGTGCTCCTGCTCCCTCTGTCTCTGTGCACCTGCTCACTCTCTCTCTGTGCTACTGCTTGCTCTCTCTTTGTGCTCCTTCTCGCTCTCTCTCTGGCCTCCTGCTCGCTCTCTCTCTCTGCTCTTGCTCGCTCCCTCTCTCTGTGCTCCTGCTCGCGCTGTCTCTCTGTGCTCCAACGCTCTCTCTCTCTGTGCTCCTGCACTCTCTTCCACTCTGCTCCTGCACTCTCTCTCTCTGTGCTCCTGTTCGGTCTCTATCTGTGTACCTGCTCACTCTCTCTCTCTGTGTTCTTGCTCGCTCTCTCTCTGTGCTCCTGCTCACTCTCACTGTGTGAATCTGCTCTCTCTCTCTCTCTGTGCTTTTGCTCGCTCTCTCTGTTTTCCTGCTCACTCACTCTCTCTCTGTGCTCCTGCTCGCTCGCTTTCTGTGTTCCTGCTCTCTCTCTCTCTCTGTACTCCTGCTTGCTCTCTCTCTCTGTGTTCTGCTCGCTGTCTCTCTATGATCCTGCTCACGCTCTCTCTGTTCTCCTGCTAGTGCTCTCTCTTTTCTCCTGCTCGCGCTCTCTCTATTCTCCTGCTCGCACTCTCTCTGTGTTCCTGCTCACGCTCTCTCTGTGCTCCTCCTCGCTCTCACTCTGTGCTCCTGCTCGCTCTCTCTCTCTGTGCTCCTGCACGCTCGCTTTCTGTGTTCCTGTTCTCTCTCTCTCTCTGTGCTCCTGCTCGCGCTCTTTGTGTTCCTGCTCTCTCTCCCTCTGTTCCTGCTGACTCTCTCTCTCTGTGCTCCAGCTCGCTCTATCTCTCAGTGCTCCTGATCTCTCTCTCTCTCTCTCTCTCTGTGTTCCTGCTCGCTCTCTCTTTGTGCTAATGCTTGCTCTCTGTCTGTGCTCCTGCTTGCTCTCTCTCTGTGCTACTGCTTGCTCTCTCTTTGTGCTCCTTCTCGCTCTCTCTTTGTTCCTGCTCTCTCTCCCTGTGCTCTTGCTCGCTCTCTCTCTCTGTGCTCCTGCTCACTCTCTCTCTCTGTGCTCCTGCTCGCTCTCTCTGTGCTCCTGCTCGCTCTCTCTTTGTTCCTGCTCTCTCTCCCTGTGCTCTTGCTCGCTCTCTCTCTCTGTGCTCCTGCTCGCTCTCTCTCTATGCTCCTGCATGCTCGCTTTCTGTGTTCCTGTTCGCTCTCTCTCCCTGTGTTCCTGCTCGCTCTCACTCTCTGTGCTCCTGCTCGTTCTCCCTGTGTTCCTGCTCACACTCACTCTCTGTGTTCCTGCTCTCTCTCTGGGTTCCTGCTCAATCTCTCTCTCTCTGTGCTCCTGCTCGCTCTCTCTGTGCTCCTGCTTGCTCTCTCTCTCTCTGCTCCTGCTTAGTCTCTGTTTGCTCCTGTTCATTCTCTCTCTCTGTGCTCGTGCTCGCTCTCTGTCTGTGCTCCTGCGTTATGTCTCTCTCTTTGCTCCTGTTTGCTCTCTCTCTCTCTGTTCCTGCTTGCTCTGTCTCTGTGCTACTGCTTGCTCTCTCTCTCTCTGTGCTCCTGCTCGCTCTCCCTCTCTCTGTTCCTGCTCACTCTCTCTCTGTGCTACTGCTTGCTCTCTCTCTCTGTGCTCCTGCTCGCTCTCTCTCTGTGTTCCTGCTCTCTCTCTGTGTTCCTGTTCACTCTCACTCTCTGTGCTCCTGCTCGTTCTCTCTCTGTGACTCTGCTCACTCTCACTCTCTGTGCTCCTGCTCGTTGTCTCTCTCTGTGCTCGTGCTCGCTCTCTCTCTGTGTTCCTGCTCATTCTCACTCTCTGTGCTCCAGCTCGTTCTCTCTCTGTGAATCTGCTCACTCTCTCCCTCTGTGCTCCTGCTCGCTCTCTCTCTGTGCTCCTGATCGCTCTGTCTCTCTATGCTCCTGCTCGCTCTCTCTCTCTGTGCTCCTGCTCGTTCTCTCTCTCTGTGCTCGTGCTCGCTCTCTGTCTGTGCTCCTGCTCGCTCTCTCTCTGTGTTCATGCCCTCTGTCTCTCTATTTGCTCCTGTTTGCTCTCTCTCTCTTTTCCTGCTCGCTTACTCTCTCAATGCTCCTGCTCGCTCTCTCTCTGCACTCCTGCTCACTCTCTATTGTGTTCCTGCTCGCTCTCTGTCTCTGTGCTTCTGCTCGCTCTCCCTCTATGCTCCTTCTCGCTCTCTCTCTGTGCTCCTGCTCGCTCACTCTCTGTGTTTCTGCTTGCTGTCTCTCTGTGTTCCTGCTCGCTCTCTCTCTCTGTGCTCCTGCTCGCGCTCTCTCTCTGTGCTCCTGCTCACTCTCTTTGTGTGTTCCTGTTTGCTCTCTCTCTGTGCTCCTGCTTGCTTTCCTTCTGTGTGCTCCTGCTCGCTCTCTCTGTATACCTGCTTGCTCTCTGTCTCTGTGTTCTGCTTGCTCTCACTCTGTGTACCTGCTCGCTCTCTCTCTCTGTGCTCCTGCTTGCTCTCTCTCTCTCTGTGCTCCTGCTCGCTCTCTCTCTGTGCTCCTGCTCGCTGTCTCTCTGTGCTCCTGCAGTCTCTCTCTCTCTGTGCTCCTGCTCACTCTCACTCTCTGTGCTGCTGCTCATTCTCTCTCTGTGACTCTGCTCACTCTCTTTCTGTGTTCCTGCTCGCTCTCTCTCTCTGTGCTCCTGCTCACTCTCTCTCTCTGTGCTCCTGCTCACTCTCTGTCTGTGTTCCTGCTCGCTCTCTCTCTGTGCTCCTGCTCGCTCTCTCTCTCTGTGCTCCTGCTCACTCTCTTTCTGTGTTCCTGCTCGCTCTCTCTCTCTGTGCTCCTGCTCACTCTCTCTCTCTGTGCTCCTGCTCACTCTCTGTCTGTGTTCCTGCTCGCTCTCTCTCTGTGCTCCTGCTCGCTCTCTCTCTGTGTTCTTGCTCTCTCTCTCTGTGCTCCTGCTCGTGCTCTCTCTCTATGCTCCTTCTCGCTCTCACTCTGTGTTCCTGCTCGCTCTCACTCTGTGTGCCTGCTCGCTCTCACTCTGTGTACCTGCTCGCTCTCTCTCTCTGTGCTCCTGCTCGCTCTCTCTTGGCGCTCCTGCTCGCTCTCTCTCTCTGTGCTCCTGCTCGCTCTCTCTCTGTGTTCCTGCTCGCTCTCTGTTCCTGCTCGCTGTCTCTCTGTGCTCCTGCAGTCTCTCTCTCTCTCTGTGCTCCTGCTCGCTCTCTCTCTGTGACTCTGCTCACTGTCTCCCTCTGTGCTCCTGCTCGCTCTCTCTCTCTGTGCTCCTGCTTGCTCTCTCTCTGTGTGCTCCTGATCGCTCTGTCTCTCTGTGCTCCTGATCGCTCTCTCTCTGGGTTCCTGCTCAATCTCTCTCTCTGTGCTCCTGCTCGCTCTCTCTGTGCACCTGCTCGCTCTCTCTCTCTGTGCTCCTGCTCAGTCTCTCTGTTTTCTCCTGCTCGTTCTCTCTCTCTGTGCTCGTGCTCGCTCTCTGTCTGTGTTCCTGCTTGCTCTCTGTCTGTGCTCCTGCCCTCTCTCTCTCTCTTTGCTCCTGTTTGCTCTCTCTCTCTGTTCCTGCTCTCTCTCTCTCTCTGTGCTCCTGCTCGCTCTCTCTCTCTGTGCTCCTGCTCACTCTCTCTCTCTGTGCTCCTGCTCGCTTTCTCTCTCTGTGCTCCTGCTCGCTCTCTCTCTCTCTCTCTGTGCTCCTGCTCGCTCTCTCTCTGTGCTCCTGCTCGCTCTCTCTCTCTGTGCCCCTGTTTGCTCTCTCTCTCTGTGTTCCTGCTCTCTCTCTCTCTCTCTCTCTCTCTGTGCTCCTGCTCACTCTCTATGGTGTTCCGGCTCGCTCTTTGTCTCTGTGTTCCTGCTCGCTGTCTCTCTGTGCTCCTTCTCGCTCTCTCTCTCTGTGTGCTCCTGCTCGCTCTCTCTCTGTGCTCCTGCTCGCTCTCTCTCTCTCTGTGCCCCTGCTCGCTCTCTCTGTTCTCCTGCTCGCGTGCTCTCTCTGTACTCCTGCTTGCTCTCTCTCTCTGTGTTCTGCTTGCTCTCTCTCTGTGCTCCTGCTCGCGCTCTCTCTGTTCTCCTGCTCGCGCTCTCTCTCTCTGTGTTCCTGCTCGCTCTCTCTCTGTGCTCCTCCTCGCTCTCTCTCTCTGTGCTTCTGCTCAATCTCTCTCTGTGACTCTGCTCACTCTCTCCCTCTGTGCTCCTGCTCGCTCACTCTGTCTGGGTTCCTGCTCAATCTCTCTCTCTGTGCTCCTGCTCGCTCTCTCAGTGCTCCTGCTCTCTCACTCTCTCTGCTCCTGCTCAGTCTCTCTGTTTGCTCCTGCTCGTTCTCTCTCTCTGTGCTCGTGCTCGCTCTCTATTGTGTTCCTGCTCGCTCTCTTTCTGTGTTCCTGTTCGCTCTCTCTCTCTGTGCTCCTGCTCGCTCTCTCTCTCTCTGCTCCTGCTCACTCTCTCTCTGTGCTCCTGCTCGCTCTCTTTCTGTGTTCCTGTTGACTCTCTCTCTCTGTGCTCCTGCTCGTTCTCTCTGTGTTCCTGCTCACTCACTCTCTCTGTACTCCTGCTCGCTCTCTCTCTCTGTTCCTGCTCTCTGTCTCTGTGCTTCTGCTCACTCTCTCTGTGCTCCTGCTCGCTCTCTCTCTCTCTGCTCCTGCTCAGTCTCTCTGTTTGCTCCTGCTCGTTCTCTCTCTCTGTGCTCATTCTCGCTCTCTGTCTGTGCTCCTGCCCTCTGTCTCTCTCTTTGCTCCTGTTTGCTCTCTCTCTCTGTGATCCTGCTGGCTCTCTCTCTCTCTGTGTTCCTGCTCGCTCTCTCTCTGTGTTTCTACTTGCTGTCTCTCTGTGTTCCTGTTCGCTCTCTCTCTCTCTGTGCTCCTGCTTGCTCTCCTTCTGTGTGCTCCTGCTCGCGCTCTCTCTGTGCTCCTGCTCGCTCTCTCTCTCTGTGCTCCTGCTCGCGCTCTCTGTACTCCTGCTTGCTCTCTGTCTCTGTGTTCTGCTCGCTCTCTCTCTCTCTCTGTGCTCCTGCTCGCTCTCTCTCTGTGATCCTGCGCTTTCTCTCTGTGTTCCTGCTCACTCTCACTCTCTGTGCTCCTGCTTGTTCTCTCTCTGTGACTCTGCTCACTCTGACCCTCTGTGCTCTTGCTCACTCTCTCTCTGCGCTCCTGCTCGCTCTGTCTCTCTGTGCTCCTGCTCGCGCTCTCTCTCTCTGTGCACCTGTTCGCTCTCTCTCTGTGCTCCTGCTCGCTCTCTCTCTCTGGGTTCCTGCTCAATCTCTCTCTCTGTGCTCCTGATCGCTCTCTCTGTCTGCTCCTGCTCAGTCTCTCTGTTTGCTCCTGCTCGTTCTCTCTCTCTATGCTCGTGCTCGCTCTCTGTCTGTGCTCCTGCCCTCTGTCTCTCTCTTTGCTCCTGTTTGCTCTCTCTCTCTGTGTTCCTGCTCTCTCTCTCTCTGTGCTCCTGCTCTCTCTCTCTGTGCTCCTGCTCGCTCTGTATTGTGTTCCTGCTCGCTCCCTGTCTCTGAGTTCGTGCTCGCTGTCTCTCTGTGCTCCTGCAGTCTCTCTCTCTGTGCTCATGCTCGCTCTCTGTCTCTGTGTTCTGCTCGCTCTCTTTTTGTGTTCCTGTTCGCTCTCTCTCTCTGTGCTCCTGCTCACTCTCTCTCTCTCTCTGTGTTCCCACTTGGTCTCTCTCTCTCAGTGCTCCTGCTCGCTCTCTCTCTCTTTGTTCCTCCTCGCTCTCTCTCTGTTTGCTCCTGCTCGCTCTCTATTGTGTTCCTGCTCGCTCTGTCTCTGTGTTCCTGCTCGCTGTCTCTCTGTGCTCCTGCAGTCTCTCTCTCTCTGTGCTCCTGCTCGCTCTCTCTCTCTGTGCTTCTGCTCGCTCTCTCTCTCTGTGCTCCTGATCTCTCTCTCTCTCTGTGCTCCTGATCTCTCTCTCACTTTGCTCCTGCTCGCTCTCTCTCTGTGTTCTCGCTCGTTCTCTCTCTCCGTGCTTCTGCTCACTTTCTCTGTGCTCTTGCTCACTCTCTCTCTCTGTGTTCCTGCTCGCTATCTCTCTCTCTGTTTTCCTGCTTGCTGTCTTTCTGTGCTCCTGCTCTCTCTCTCTCTGTTTTCCTGCTTGCTCTCTCTCTCTGTGTTCATGCTCGCTCTCTCTCTCTGTGCTTCTGCTCGCTCTGTCTCTGAGCTCCTGATCTCTCTCTCTCTCTGTGCTCCTGCTCTCTCTCTCTCTGTTTTCCTGCTTGCTCTCTCTCTCTGTGTTCATGCTCGCTCTCTCTCTCTGTGCTTCTGCTCGCTCTGTCTCTGAGCTCCTGATCTCTCTCTCTCTCTGTGCTCCTGCTCGCGCTCTCTCTCTGTGTTCCTGCTTGCTGTCTCTCTGTGTTCCTGCTCGCACTCTCTCTCTCTGTGCTCCTGCTCTCTCTCTCTCTCTCTGTGTTTCTGCTCTCTCTCTCTGTGCTCCTGCTCGCTCTCTCTCTGTGCTCCTGCTCTCTCACTGTGTTCCTGCTCGCTCTCTCTGTGCTCCTGCTCGCTCTCTCTCTGTGCTCCTGCTCGCTCTCTCTCTCTGTGCTCCTGCACGCTCTCTCTCTGTGCTTCTGCTCACTCTATCTTTGTGTTATTGCTTGCTCTCTCTCTGTGTTCCTGTTTGTTCTCTTTCTCTTTGCTCCTGCTCGCTCTCTCTCTCTGTGTTCCTGCTCTCTCTCTCTCTCTCTCTGTGCTCCAGCTCGCTCTCTACTGTTTTCCTGCTCACTCTGTCTCTCCGTGTTCCTGCTCACTCTCTCTGTGTTCCTGCTTGCTCTCTCTCTCCCTGTGTTCCTGCTCGCTCGCTCTCTCTGTGTTCCTGCCGCTCTCTCTCTCTCTCTGTTCCTGCTCGCTCTCTGTCTGTGCTCCTGCTCGCTCTCTCTGTGTTCCTCCTCGCTCTCTCTCTGTGCTCCTGCTCACTCTCTCTCTATGTTCCTGCTCGCTCTCTCTCTGCGCTCTTGCTCCCTCTCTCTCTCTGTGCTCCTGCTTGCGCTCTCTGTGTTCCTGCTCGCTCTCTCTCTCTGTGTTCTTGCTCGCTGTCTCTCTGTGCTCCTGCAGTCTCTCTCTCTCTGTGTTCCTGCTCGCTCTCTATCTCTGTGTTCCTGCTCGCTCTCTCTCTCTGTTTGCTCCTGCTCATTCTCTCTGTTTGCTCCTGCTCATTCTCTCTGTTTGCTCCTGCTCGTTCTCTCTCTGTGTGCTCGTGCTCGCTCTCTGTCTGTGCTCCTGCTGTCTGTCTCTCTCTTTGCTCCTGTTTGCTCTCTCTCTCTGTGTTCCTGCTCACTCTTTCTCTCTGTGTTCCTGCTCTCTCTCTCTCTCAGCGTTTCTGCTTGCTGTCTCTCTGTGCTCCTGCTCACTGTCTGTTGTGTTCCTGCTTGCTCTCTCTCTGTGCTCCTGCTCGCTCTCTCTCTTTGTGCTCCTGCTCACTCTCTCTCTGTGCTCCTGATCTCTCTCTCTCTCTCTGTGCTCCTGCTCGCTCTCACTGTGCTCCTGCTCGCTCTTCCTCTGTGCTCCTGCTCGCTCTCTCTCTTCTCCTTCTCAGTCTCTCTCTGTGCTCCTGCTTGCTGTCTTTCTTTGCTCCTGCTTGCTCTCTCTGTGCTCCTGCTCAGTCTCTGTCTCTGTATTCCTGCTCGCTGTCTCTCTGTGCTCCTGCAGTCTCTCTCTGTGCTCCTGCTCGCTCTCTCTCTGTGTTGCCGCTCGTTCTCTCTCTGTGTTCCTGTTCACTCTCTCTCTCTGTGCTCCTTCTCGCTCCCTGTATGCTCCTGCTCGCTCTCTTTCTGTGTTCGTGTTCGCTCTCTCTCTCTGTGTTCCTGCTCTCTCTCTCTCTGTGCTCCTGCTCACTCTCTCTCTCTGTGTTTCTGCTCGCTCTTTCTCTCTCTGTGTTCCTGCTCGCTATCTCTCTCTCTGTGTTCCTGCTTGCTGTCTCTCTGTGTTCCTGCTCGCACTCTCTCTCTCTGTGCTCCTGCTCTCTCTCTCTCTGTGCTCCTGCTCGCTCTCTCTGTGCTAATGCTCACTCTCTCTCTATGTTTCTGTTTGCTATCTCTCTCTGTGCTCCTGCTAGCTGTCTCTCTCTGTGTTCCTGCTCGCTCTCTCTCATTGTTCCTCCTCGCTCTCTCTCTGCGCTCCTGCTCATTCTCTCTCTCTGTGCTCCTGCTCGCCTCTCTCTCTCTGTGCTCCTGCTCACTCTCTATCTCTGTGCTCCTGCTCGCCTCTCTCTCTCTGTGCTCCTGCTCGCGCTCTCTGTGTTACTGCTCGCGCTTCTTCTGTGCTGCTGCTCGCTCTCTGTCTCTGTGTTCTTGCTTGCTGTCTCTCTGTGCTCCTGCAGTCTCTCTCTCTCTCTGTGTTCCTGATCGCTCTCTCTCTGCGTTCCTGCTCCCTCTCTCTCCGTGTTCTTGCTTTCTGTCTCTCTGTGTTCCTGCTCCCTCTCTCTCTCTCTGTAACTGCTCACTCTCTCTGTGCTCCTGCTCGCTCTCTCTCGCTGTGCTCCTGCTCGCTCTCTCTCTCTCTCTGTGCTTCTGGTCGTGCTCTCTCTCTCTGTGCTCCTGCTCGCTCGCTCTCTTCTCCTTCTCAGTCTCTCTCTGTGCTCCTGCTCGCTCTCTCTCTCTGTGCTCCTGCTCGCTCTCTCTCTCTGTGCTCCTGCTCGCTATCTCTCTCTCTGTGCTCCTGCTCACTCTCACTCTCTGTACTCCTGCTCCTTCTCTCTCTGTAACTCTGCTCACTCTCTCTCTCTGTGCTCCAGCTTGTTCTCTCTCTCTGGGTTCCTGCTCGCTCTCGCTGTGCTCCTGCTCGCTCTCTCTCTGTGCTCCTGCTCGGTCTCTTTCTCTCTCTCTCTGTGCTCCTGCTCGCTCTCTGTATGTGCTCCTGCCCTCTGTCTCTCTCTTTGCTCCTGTTTGCTCTCTCTCTCTGTGGTTCTGCTCGCTCTCTCTCTCTATGCTCCTTCTCGCTCTCTCTCTGTGCTCCTGCTCGCTCTCTGTCTGTGTTCCAGTTCGCTCACTCTCTCTGTGCTCCTGCTCACTCTCACTCTCTGTGCTCCTGCCTGTTCTCTCTGTGATCCTGCTCACTCTCTCTTTCTGTGCTCCTTCTCGCTCTCTCTCTCTGTGCTCCAGCTCGCTCTGTCAGTGCTCCTGCTCGCTATCTCTCTCTCTGTGCTCCTGCTCACTCTCACTCTCTGTACTCCTGCTCCTTCTCTCTCTGTAACTCTGCTCACTCTCTCTCTCTGTGCTCCAGCTTGTTCTCTCTCTCTCTCTCTATGTGCTCCTGCTCGCTCTCTCTCCGTGCTCCGGCTCACTCTCTCTCTCTGTGCTCCTGCTCACGTTCTCTTTGCTCCTGCTCGCTCTCTGTCTGTGCTCCTGCTCGCTCTCTCTCTCTGTGCTCTTGCTCGCTCTCTGTCTGTGCTCCTGCTCTCTCTCTCTCTCTGTGCTCCTGCTCGCTCTCTCTCTCTGTGCTCCTGCTCAGTCTCTTTCTTTGCTCCTGCTCGCTCGCTTTCTGTGTTCCTGATCTCTCTCTCTCTCTGTACTCCTGCTTGCTCTCTCTCTCTATGTTCTGCTCTCTCTCTCTCTATGATGCTGCTCGCGCTCTGTCTGTTCTCCTGCTCACACTCTCTCTGTGTTCCTGCTCGCTCTCACTCTGTGTTCCTGCTCGCTCTCTCTCTGTGCTCCTGCTCGCTCTCTCTCTGTGCTCCTGCTCGCTCTCTCTCTGTGCTCCTGCTCGCTCTCTCTCTGTGCTCCTGCTCGCTCTCTCTCTGTGCTCCTGCTCGCTCTTTCTCTGGGTTCCTGCTCAATCTCTCTCTCTCTGTGCTCCTGCTCGCTCTCTCTGTGCTCCTGCTCGCTCTCTCTGTGCTCCTGCTCGCTCTCTCTCTCTCCGCTTCTGCTTAGTCTCTCTGTTTGCTCCTGCTCGTTCTCTCTCTCTGTGCTCGTGCTCGCTCTCTCTCTGTGTTTCTGCTTGCTGTCTCTCTGTGCTCCTGCTCGCTCTCTCTGTGTGCTCCTGTTCACTCTCTCTCTCTGTCTCTCTCTGTACTCCTGCTTGCTCTCTCTCTCTCTGTGTTCTGCTCGCTCTCTCTCAGTGCTCCTGCTTGCACTCTCTCTGTGACTCTGCTCACTCTCTCCCTCTGTGCTCCTGCTCGCTCTGTGCTCCTGCTCGCTCTGTCTCTCTGTGCTCCTGCTCGCGCTGTCTCTTTTTGCTCCTGCTCGCTCTGTCTCTTTTTGCTCCTGCTCGCTCTCTCTCTGGGTTCCTGCTCAATCTCTCTCTCTGTGCTCCTGCTCAATCTCTCTCTCTGTGCTCCTGCTCGCTCTTTGTCTGTGCTCCTGCTCGCTCTCTCTCTCTCTCTGTGCTCCTGCTCGCTCTCTCTCTCTGTGGTTCTGCTCGCTCTCACTCTCTGTGCTCCTGCTCGCTCTCTCTCTGTGTTCCAATTCGCTCTCTCTCTCTGTGTTCCTCCTCACTGTCTCTCTGTGCTCCTGCTCACTCTCTCTCTGTGTGCTCCTGCTCGCTCTCTCTCTGTGCTCCTGCTCGCTCTCTGTCTCTGTTTTCCTGCTCGCTGTCTCTCTGTGCTCCTGCTCACTCTCACTCTCTGTGCTCCTGCTCGCGCTCTCTCTCTGTGCTCCTGCTCGCTCTCTGTCTCTGTGTTCCTGCTCTCTGTCTCTCTGTGCTCCTGCTCGCTCTCTCTCTGTGCTCCTGCTCACTCTCTCTTTGCTCCTGCTCGTTTTCTCTCTCTGTTTTCCTGCTCGCTCTTTCTCTCTCTGTGCTCCTGCTCTCTCTCTCTGTGCTCCTGCTCTCTCTCTCTCTGTGCTCTTGCTCGCTCTCTCTCTGTGCTCCTGCTCGCTCTCTCTCTGTGCTCCTGCTCGCTCTCTCTCTGTGCTCCTGCTCGCTCTCTCTCCCTGTGCTCCAGCTCTCTCTCTCTGTGCTTCTGCATGCTCTCTGTCTGTGCTCCTGCTCGCTCTCTCTCTCTGTGCTCCTGCTCCCTCTGTCTCTGTGCACCTGCTCACTCTCTCTCTGTGCTACTGCTTGCTCTCTCTTTGTGCTCCTTCTCGCTCTCTCTCTGGCCTCCTGCTCGCTCTCTCTCTCTGCTCTTGCTCGCTCCCTCTCTCTGTGCTCCTGCTCGCGCTGTCTCTCTGTGCTCCAACGCTCTCTCTCTCTGTGCTCCTGCACTCTCTTCCACTCTGCTCCTGCACTCTCTCTCTCTGTGCTCCTGTTCGGTCTCTATCTGTGTACCTGCTCACTCTCTCTCTCTGTGTTCTTGCTCGCTCTCTCTCTGTGCTCCTGCTCACTCTCACTGTGTGAATCTGCTCTCTCTCTCTCTCTGTGCTTTTGCTCGCTCTCTCTGTTTTCCTGCTCACTCACTCTCTCTCTGTGCTCCTGCTCGCTCGCTTTCTGTGTTCCTGCTCTCTCTCTCTCTCTGTACTCCTGCTTGCTCTCTCTCTCTGTGTTCTGCTCGCTGTCTCTCTATGATCCTGCTCACGCTCTCTCTGTTCTCCTGCTAGTGCTCTCTCTTTTCTCCTGCTCGCGCTCTCTCTATTCTCCTGCTCGCACTCTCTCTGTGTTCCTGCTCACGCTCTCTCTGTGCTCCTCCTCGCTCTCACTCTGTGCTCCTGCTCGCTCTCTCTCTCTGTGCTCCTGCACGCTCGCTTTCTGTGTTCCTGTTCTCTCTCTCTCTCTGTGCTCCTGCTCGCGCTCTTTGTGTTCCTGCTCTCTCTCCCTCTGTTCCTGCTGACTCTCTCTCTCTGTGCTCCAGCTCGCTCTATCTCTCAGTGCTCCTGATCTCTCTCTCTCTCTCTCTCTCTGTGTTCCTGCTCGCTCTCTCTTTGTGCTAATGCTTGCTCTCTGTCTGTGCTCCTGCTTGCTCTCTCTCTGTGCTACTGCTTGCTCTCTCTTTGTGCTCCTTCTCGCTCTCTCTTTGTTCCTGCTCTCTCTCCCTGTGCTCTTGCTCGCTCTCTCTCTCTGTGCTCCTGCTCACTCTCTCTCTCTGTGCTCCTGCTCGCTCTCTCTGTGCTCCTGCTCGCTCTCTCTTTGTTCCTGCTCTCTCTCCCTGTGCTCTTGCTCGCTCTCTCTCTCTGTGCTCCTGCTCGCTCTCTCTCTATGCTCCTGCACGCTCGCTTTCTGTGTTCCTGTTCGCTCTCTCTCCCTGTGTTCCTGCTCGCTCTCACTCTCTGTGCTCCTGCTCGTTCTCCCTGTGTTCCTGCTCACACTCACTCTCTGTGTTCCTGCTCTCTCTCTGGGTTCCTGCTCAATCTCTCTCTCTCTGTGCTCCTGCTCGCTCTCTCTGTGCTCCTGCTTGCTCTCTCTCTCTCTGCTCCTGCTTAGTCTCTGTTTGCTCCTGTTCATTCTCTCTCTCTGTGCTCGTGCTCGCTCTCTGTCTGTGCTCCTGCGCTATGTCTCTCTCTTTGCTCCTGTTTGCTCTCTCTCTCTCTGTTCCTGCTTGCTCTGTCTCTGTGCTACTGCTTGCTCTCTCTCTCTCTGTGCTCCTGCTCGCTCTCTCTCTCTCTGTTCCTGCTCACTCTCTCTCTGTGCTACTGCTTGCTCTCTCTCTCTGTGCTCCTGCTCGCTCTCTCTCTGTGTTCCTGCTCTCTCTCTGTGTTCCTGTTCACTCTCACTCTCTGTGCTCCTGCTCGTTCTCTCTCTGTGACTCTGCTCACTCTCACTCTCTGTGCTCCTGCTCGTTGTCTCTCTCTGTGCTCGTGCTCGCTCTCTCTCTGTGTTCCTGCTCATTCTCACTCTCTGTGCTCCAGCTCGTTCTCTCTCTGTGAATCTGCTCACTCTCTCCCTCTGTGCTCCTGCTCGCTCTCTCTCTGTGCTCCTGATCGCTCTGTCTCTCTATGCTCCTGCTCGCTCTCTCTCTCTGTGCTCCTGCTCGTTCTCTCTCTCTGTGCTCGTGCTCGCTCTCTGTCTGTGCTCCTGCTCGCTCTCTCTCTGTGTTCATGCCCTCTGTCTCTCTATTTGCTCCTGTTTGCTCTCTCTCTCTTTTCCTGCTCGCTTACTCTCTCAATGCTCCTGCTCGCTCTCTCTCTGCACTCCTGCTCACTCTCTATTGTGTTCCTGCTCGCTCTCTGTCTCTGTGCTTCTGCTCGCTCTCCCTCTATGCTCCTTCTCGCTCTCTCTCTGTGCTCCTGCTCGCTCACTCTCTGTGTTTCTGCTTGCTGTCTCTCTGTGTTCCTGCTCGCTCTCTCTCTCTGTGCTCCTGCTCGCGCTCTCTCTCTGTGCTCCTGCTCACTCTCTTTGTGTGTTCCTGTTTGCTCTCTCTCTGTGCTCCTGCTTGCTTTCCTTCTGTGTGCTCCTGCTCGCTCTCTCTGTATACCTGCTTGCTCTCTGTCTCTGTGTTCTGCTTGCTCTCACTCTGTGTACCTGCTCGCTCTCTCTCTCTGTGCTCCTGCTTGCTCTCTCTCTCTCTGTGCTCCTGCTCGCTCTCTCTCTGTGCTCCTGCTCGCTGTCTCTCTGTGCTCCTGCAGTCTCTCTCTCTCTGTGCTCCTGCTCACTCTCACTCTCTGTGCTGCTGCTCATTCTCTCTCTGTGACTCTGCTCACTCTCTTTCTGTGTTCCTGCTCGCTCTCTCTCTCTGTGTTCCTGCTCGCTCTCTCTCTGTGCTCCTGCTCGCTCTCTCTCTGTGTTCTTGCTCTCTCTCTCTGTGCTCCTGCTCGTGCTCTCTCTCTATGCTCCTTCTCGCTCTCACTCTGTGTTCCTGCTCGCTCTCACTCTGTGTGCCTGCTCGCTCTCACTCTGTGTACCTGCTCGCTCTCTCTCTCTGTGCTCCTGCTCGCTCTCTCTTGGCGCTCCTGCTCGCTCTCTCTCTCTGTGCTCCTGCTCGCTCTCTCTCTGTGTTCCTGCTCGCTCTCTGTTCCTGCTCGCTGTCTCTCTGTGCTCCTGCAGTCTCTCTCTCTCTCTGTGCTCCTGCTCGCTCTCTCTCTGTGACTCTGCTCACTGTCTCCCTCTGTGCTCCTGCTCGCTCTCTCTCTCTGTGCTCCTGCTTGCTCTCTCTCTGTGTGCTCCTGATCGCTCTGTCTCTCTGTGCTCCTGATCGCTCTCTCTCTGGGTTCCTGCTCAATCTCTCTCTCTGTGCTCCTGCTCGCTCTCTCTGTGCACCTGCTCGCTCTCTCTCTCTGTGCTCCTGCTCAGTCTCTCTGTTTTCTCCTGCTCGTTCTCTCTCTCTGTGCTCGTGCTCGCTCTCTGTCTGTGTTCCTGCTTGCTCTCTGTCTGTGCTCCTGCCCTCTCTCTCTCTCTTTGCTCCTGTTTGCTCTCTCTCTCTGTTCCTGCTCTCTCTCTCTCTCTGTGCTCCTGCTCGCTCTCTCTCTCTGTGCTCCTGCTCACTCTCTCTCTCTGTGCTCCTGCTCGCTTTCTCTCTCTGTGCTCCTGCTCGCTCTCTCTCTGTGTTCCTGCTCGCTCTCTCTCTCTCTCTGTGCTCCTGCTCGCTCTCTCTCTGTGCTCCTGCTCGCTCTCTCTCTCTCTGTGCCCCTGTTTGCTCTCTCTCTCTGTGCTCCTGCTCACTCTCTATGGTGTTCCGGCTCGCTCTTTGTCTCTGTGTTCCTGATCGCTGTCTCTCTGTGCTCCTTCTCGCTCTCTCTCTCTGTGTGCTCCTGCTCGCTCTCTCTCTGTGCTCCTGCTCGCTCTCTCTCTCTCTGTGCCCCTGCTCGCTCTCTCTGTTCTCCTGCTCGCGTGCTCTCTCTGTACTCCTGCTTGCTCTCTCTCTCTGTGTTCTGCTTGCTCTCTCTCTGTGCTCCTGCTCGCGCTCTCTCTGTTCTCCTGCTCGCGCTCTCTCTCTCTGTGTTCCTGCTCGCTCTCTCTCTGTGCTCCTCCTCGCTCTCTCTCTCTGTGCTTCTGCTCAATCTCTCTCTGTGACTCTGCTCACTCTCTCCCTCTGTGCTCCTGCTCGCTCACTCTGTCTGGGTTCCTGCTCAATCTCTCTCTCTGTGCTCCTGCTCGCTCTCTCAGTGCTCCTGCTCTCTCACTCTCTCTGCTCCTGCTCAGTCTCTCTGTTTGCTCCTGCTCGTTCTCTCTCTCTGTGCTCGTGCTCGCTCTCTCTCTCTCTGCTCCTGCTCACTCTCTCTCTGTGCTCCTGCTCGCTCTCTTTCTGTGTTCCTGTTGACTCTCTCTCTCTGTGCTCCTGCTCGCTCTCTTTCTGTGTTCCTGTTCGCTCTCTCTCTCTGTGCTCCTGCTCGCTCTCTCTCTCTCTGCTCCTGCTCACTCTCTCTCTGTGCTCCTGCTCGCTCTCTTTCTGTGTTCCTGTTGACTCTCTCTCTCTGTGCTCCTGCTCGTTCTCTCTGTGTTCCTGCTCACTCACTCTCTCTGTACTCCTGCTCGCTCTCTCTCTCTGTTCCTGCTCTCTGTCTCTGTGCTTCTGCTCACTCTCTCTGTGCTCCTGCTCGCTCTCTCTCTCTCTGCTCCTGCTCAGTCTCTCTGTTTGCTCCTGCTCGTTCTCTCTCTCTGTGCTCATTCTCGCTCTCTGTCTGTGCTCCTGCCCTCTGTCTCTCTCTTTGCTCCTGTTTGCTCTCTCTCTCTGTGATCCTGCTGGCTCTCTCTCTCTCTGTGTTCCTGCTCGCTCTCTCTCTGTGTTTCTACTTGCTGTCTCTCTGTGTTCCTGTTCGCTCTCTCTCTCTCTGTGCTCCTGCTTGCTCTCCTTCTGTGTGCTCCTGCTCGCGCTCTCTCTGTGCTCCTGCTCGCTCTCTCTCTCTGTGCTCCTGCTCGCGCTCTCTGTACTCCTGCTTGCTCTCTGTCTCTGTGTTCTGCTCGCTCTCTCTCTCTCTCTGTGCTCCTGCTCGCTGTCTCTCTGTGATCCTGCGCTTTCTCTCTGTGTTCCTGCTCACTCTCACTCTCTGTGCTCCTGCTTGTTCTCTCTCTGTGACTCTGCTCACTCTGACCCTCTGTGCTCTTGCTCACTCTCTCTCTGCGCTCCTGCTCGCTCTGTCTCTCTGTGCTCCTGCTCGCGCTCTCTCTCTCTGTGCACCTGTTCGCTCTCTCTCTGTGCTCCTGCTCGCTCTCTCTCTCTGGGTTCCTGCTCAATCTCTCTCTCTGTGCTCCTGATCGCTCTCTCTGTCTGCTCCTGCTCAGTCTCTCTGTTTGCTCCTGCTCGTTCTCTCTCTCTATGCTCGTGCTCGCTCTCTGTCTGTGCTCCTGCCCTCTGTCTCTCTCTTTGCTCCTGTTTGCTCTCTCTCTCTGTGTTCCTGCTCTCTCTCTCTCTGTGCTCCTGCTCTCTCTCTCTGTGCTCCTGCTCGCTCTGTATTGTGTTCCTGCTCGCTCCCTGTCTCTGAGTTCGTGCTCGCTGTCTCTCTGTGCTCCTGCAGTCTCTCTCTCTGTGCTCATGCTCGCTCTCTGTCTCTGTGTTCTGCTCGCTCTCTTTTTGTGTTCCTGTTCGCTCTCTCTCTCTGTGCTCCTGCTCGCTCTGTCTCTCTGTGCTTCTGCTCGCTCTCTCTGTGTTCCTGCTCGCTTTCTCTCTTCTGCATTCCTGCTCGCTCTCTCTCTCTGTGCTCCTGCTCGCTCTCTTTTTGTCTTCCTGTTCGCTCTCTCTCTCTGTGCTCCTGCTCGTTCTCTCTCTCTCTGCTCCTGCTCAGTCTCTCTGTTTGCTCCTGCTTGTTCTCTCTCTCTGTGCTCCTGCTCGCTCCCTCTGTCTCTCTGTGCTTCTGCTCGCTCTCTCCCTGTGTTTCTGCTCGCTCTCACTCTGTGTTCCTGCTCACTCTCTCTCTCTCTCTTTCTCTCTCTCTCTCTCTCTCTCTCTCTGTGCTCCTGCTCACTCTCTCTCTCTCTGTGCTCCTGCTCGTGTTCTCTTTGCTCCTGCTCGCTCTCTCTCTCTGTGTTCCTGGTCGCTCTCTCTCTGTGCTCCTGCTCGCACTCTCTCTCTGTGTTCCTGTTCGCTCTCTCTCTCTCTGTGTTCCTGCTCGCTGTCTCTGTGCTCATGCTCACTCTCTCTCTGAGATCCTGCTCACTCTCTCTCTCTGCTGCTGCTCAGTCTCTCTGTGCTCCTGCTCACTCTCTCTCTCTCTCTCTGTGTTCCCACTTGGTCTCTCTCTCTCAGTGCTCCTGCTCGCTCTCTCTCTCTTTGTTCCTCCTCGCTCTCTCTCTGTTTGCTCCTGCTCGCTCTCTATTGTGTTCCTGCTCGCTCTGTCTCTGTGTTCCTGCTCGCTGTCTCTCTGTGCTCCTGCAGTCTCTCTCTCTCTGTGCTCCTGCTCGCTCTCTCTCTCTGTGCTTCTGCTCGCTCTCTCTCTCTGTGCTCCTGATCTCTCTCTCTCTCTGTGCTCCTGATCTCTCTCTCACTTTGCTCCTGCTCGCTCTCTCTCTGTGTTCTCGCTCGTTCTCTCTCTCCGTGCTTCTGCTCACTTTCTCTGTGCTCTTGCTCACTCTCTCTCTCTGTGTTCCTGCTCGCTATCTCTCTCTCTGTTTTCCTGCTTGCTGTCTTTCTGTGCTCCTGCTCTCTCTCTCTCTGTTTTCCTGCTTGCTCTCTCTCTCTGTGTTCATGCTCGCTCTCTCTCTCTGTGCTTCTGCTCGCTCTGTCTCTGAGCTCCTGATCTCTCTCTCTCTCTGTGCTCCTGCTCTCTCTCTCTCTGTTTTCCTGCTTGCTCTCTCTCTCTGTGTTCATGCTCGCTCTCTCTCTCTGTGCTTCTGCTCGCTCTGTCTCTGAGCTCCTGATCTCTCTCTCTCTCTGTGCTCCTGCTCGCGCTCTCTCTCTGTGTTCCTGCTTGCTGTCTCTCTGTGTTCCTGCTCGCACTCTCTCTCTCTGTGCTCCTGCTCTCTCTCTCTCTCTCTGTGTTTCTGCTCTCTCTCTCTGTGCTCCTGCTCGCTCTCTCTCTGTGCTCCTGCTCTCTCACTGTGTTCCTGCTCGCTCTCTCTGTGCTCCTGCTCGCTCTCTCTCTGTGCTCCTGCTCGCTCTCTCTCTCTGTGCTCCTGCACGCTCTCTCTCTGTGCTTCTGCTCACTCTATCTTTGTGTTATTGCTTGCTCTCTCTCTGTGTTCCTGTTTGTTCTCTTTCTCTTTGCTCCTGCTCGCTCTCTCTCTCTGTGTTCCTGCTCTCTCTCTCTCTCTCTCTGTGCTCCAGCTCGCTCTCTACTGTTTTCCTGCTCACTCTGTCTCTCCGTGTTCCTGCTCACTCTCTCTGTGTTCCTGCTTGCTCTCTCTCTCCCTGTGTTCCTGCTCGCTCGCTCTCTCTGTGTTCCTGCCGCTCTCTCTCTCTCTCTGTTCCTGCTCGCTCTCTGTCTGTGCTCCTGCTCGCTCTCTCTGTGTTCCTCCTCGCTCTCTCTCTGTGCTCCTGCTCACTCTCTCTCTATGTTCCTGCTCGCTCTCTCTCTGCGCTCTTGCTCCCTCTCTCTCTCTGTGCTCCTGCTTGCGCTCTCTGTGTTCCTGCTCGCTCTCTCTCTCTGTGTTCTTGCTCGCTGTCTCTCTGTGCTCCTGCAGTCTCTCTCTCTCTGTGTTCCTGCTCGCTCTCTATCTCTGTGTTCCTGCTCGCTCTCTCTCTCTGTTTGCTCCTGCTCATTCTCTCTGTTTGCTCCTGCTCATTCTCTCTGTTTGCTCCTGCTCGTTCTCTCTCTCTGTGCTCGTGCTCGCTCTCTGTCTGTGCTCCTGCTGTCTGTCTCTCTCTTTGCTCCTGTTTGCTCTCTCTCTCTGTGTTCCTGCTCACTCTTTCTCTCTGTGTTCCTGCTCTCTCTCTCTCTCAGCGTTTCTGCTTGCTGTCTCTCTGTGCTCCTGCTCACTGTCTGTTGTGTTCCTGCTTGCTCTCTCTCTGTGCTCCTGCTCGCTCTCTCTCTTTGTGCTCCTGCTCACTCTCTCTCTGTGCTCCTGATCTCTCTCTCTCTCTCTGTGCTCCTGCTCGCTCTCACTGTGCTCCTGCTCGCTCTTCCTCTGTGCTCCTGCTCGCTCTCTCTCTTCTCCTTCTCAGTCTCTCTCTGTGCTCCTGCTTGCTGTCTTTCTTTGCTCCTGCTTGCTCTCTCTGTGCTCCTGCTCAGTCTCTGTCTCTGTATTCCTGCTCGCTGTCTCTCTGTGCTCCTGCAGTCTCTCTCTGTGCTCCTGCTCGCTCTCTCTCTGTGTTGCCGCTCGTTCTCTCTCTGTGTTCCTGTTCACTCTCTCTCTCTGTGCTCCTTCTCGCTCCCTGTATGCTCCTGCTCGCTCTCTTTCTGTGTTCGTGTTCGCTCTCTCTCTCTGTGTTCCTGCTCTCTCTCTCTCTGTGCTCCTGCTCACTCTCTCTCTCTGTGTTTCTGCTCGCTCTTTCTCTCTCTGTGTTCCTGCTCGCTATCTCTCTCTCTGTGTTCCTGCTTGCTGTCTCTCTGTGTTCCTGCTCGCACTCTCTCTCTCTGTGCTCCTGCTCTCTCTCTCTCTGTGCTCCTGCTCGCTCTCTCTGTGCTAATGCTCACTCTCTCTCTATGTTTCTGTTTGCTATCTCTCTCTGTGCTCCTGCTAGCTGTCTCTCTCTGTGTTCCTGCTCGCTCTCTCTCATTGTTCCTCCTCGCTCTCTCTCTGCGCTCCTGCTCATTCTCTCTCTCTGTGCTCCTGCTCGCCTCTCTCTCTCTGTGCTCCTGCTCACTCTCTATCTCTGTGCTCCTGCTCGCCTCTCTCTCTCTGTGCTCCTGCTCGCGCTCTCTGTGTTACTGCTCGCGCTTCTTCTGTGCTGCTGCTCGCTCTCTGTCTCTGTGTTCTTGCTTGCTGTCTCTCTGTGCTCCTGCAGTCTCTCTCTCTCTCTGTGTTCCTGATCGCTCTCTCTCTGCGTTCCTGCTCCCTCTCTCTCCGTGTTCTTGCTTTCTGTCTCTCTGTGTTCCTGCTCCCTCTCTCTCTCTCTGTAACTGCTCACTCTCTCTGTGCTCCTGCTCGCTCTCTCTCGCTGTGCTCCTGCTCGCTCTCTCTCTCTCTCTGTGCTTCTGGTCGTGCTCTCTCTCTCTGTGCTCCTGCTCGCTCGCTCTCTTCTCCTTCTCAGTCTCTCTCTGTGCTCCTGCTCGCTCTCTCTCTCTGTGCTCCTGCTCGCTCTCTCTCTCTGTGCTCCTGCTCGCTATCTCTCTCTCTGTGCTCCTGCTCACTCTCACTCTCTGTACTCCTGCTCCTTCTCTCTCTGTAACTCTGCTCACTCTCTCTCTCTGTGCTCCAGCTTGTTCTCTCTCTCTGGGTTCCTGCTCGCTCTCGCTGTGCTCCTGCTCGCTCTCTCTCTGTGCTCCTGCTCGGTCTCTTTCTCTCTCTCTCTGTGCTCCTGCTCGCTCTCTGTATGTGCTCCTGCCCTCTGTCTCTCTCTTTGCTCCTGTTTGCTCTCTCTCTCTGTGGTTCTGCTCGCTCTCTCTCTCTATGCTCCTTCTCGCTCTCTCTCTGTGCTCCTGCTCGCTCTCTGTCTGTGTTCCAGTTCGCTCACTCTCTCTGTGCTCCTGCTCACTCTCACTCTCTGTGCTCCTGCCTGTTCTCTCTGTGATCCTGCTCACTCTCTCTTTCTGTGCTCCTTCTCGCTCTCTCTCTCTGTGCTCCAGCTCGCTCTGTCAGTGCTCCTGCTCGCTATCTCTCTCTCTGTGCTCCTGCTCACTCTCACTCTCTGTACTCCTGCTCCTTCTCTCTCTGTAACTCTGCTCACTCTCTCTCTCTGTGCTCCAGCTTGTTCTCTCTCTCTCTCTCTATGTGCTCCTGCTCGCTCTCTCTCCGTGCTCCGGCTCACTCTCTCTCTCTGTGCTCCTGCTCACGTTCTCTTTGCTCCTGCTCGCTCTCTGTCTGTGCTCCTGCTCGCTCTCTCTCTCTGTGCTCTTGCTCGCTCTCTGTCTGTGCTCCTGCTCTCTCTCTCTCTCTGTGCTCCTGCTCGCTCTCTCTCTCTGTGCTCCTGCTCAGTCTCTTTCTTTGCTCCTGCTCGCTCGCTTTCTGTGTTCCTGATCTCTCTCTCTCTCTGTACTCCTGCTTGCTCTCTCTCTCTATGTTCTGCTCTCTCTCTCTCTATGATGCTGCTCGCGCTCTGTCTGTTCTCCTGCTCACACTCTCTCTGTGTTCCTGCTCGCTCTCACTCTGTGTTCCTGCTCGTGCTCTCTCTGTGCTTCTGCTCGCTCTCTCTCTGTGCTCCTGCTCGCTCTCTCTCTGTGCTCCTGCTCGCTCTCTCTCTGTGCTCCTGCTCGCTCTCTCTCTGTGCTCCTGCTCGCTCTTTCTCTGGGTTCCTGCTCAATCTCTCTCTCTCTGTGCTCCTGCTCGCTCTCTCTGTGCTCCTGCTCGCTCTCTCTGTGCTCCTGCTCGCTCTCTCTCTCTCCGCTTCTGCTTAGTCTCTCTGTTTGCTCCTGCTCGTTCTCTCTCTCTGTGCTCGTGCTCGCTCTCTCTCTGTGTTTCTGCTTGCTGTCTCTCTGTGCTCCTGCTCGCTCTCTCTGTGTGCTCCTGTTCACTCTCTCTCTCTGTCTCTCTCTGTACTCCTGCTTGCTCTCTCTCTCTCTGTGTTCTGCTCGCTCTCTCTCAGTGCTCCTGCTTGCACTCTCTCTGTGACTCTGCTCACTCTCTCCCTCTGTGCTCCTGCTCGCTCTGTGCTCCTGCTCGCTCTGTCTCTCTGTGCTCCTGCTCGCTCTGTCTCTTTTTGCTCCTGCTCGCTCTGTCTCTTTTTGCTCCTGCTCGCTCTCTCTCTGGGTTCCTGCTCAATCTCTCTCTCTGTGCTCCTGCTCAATCTCTCTCTCTGTGCTCCTGCTCGCTCTTTGTCTGTGCTCCTGCTCGCTCTCTCTCTCTCTCTGTGCTCCTGCTCGCTCTCTCTCTCTGTGGTTCTGCTCGCTCTCACTCTCTGTGCTCCTGCTCGCTCTCTCTCTGTGTTCCAATTCGCTCTCTCTCTCTGTGTTCCTCCTCACTGTCTCTCTGTGCTCCTGCTCACTCTCTCTCTGTGTGCTCCTGCTCGCTCTCTCTCTGTGCTCCTGCTCGCTCTCTGTCTCTGTTTTCCTGCTCGCTGTCTCTCTGTGCTCCTGCTCACTCTCACTCTCTGTGCTCCTGCTCGCGCTCTCTCTCTGTGCTCCTGCTCGCTCTCTGTCTCTGTGTTCCTGCTCTCTGTCTCTCTGTGCTCCTGCTCGCTCTCTCTCTGTGCTCCTGCTCACTCTCTCTTTGCTCCTGCTCGTTTTCTCTCTCTGTTTTCCTGCTCGCTCTTTCTCTCTCTGTGCTCCTGCTCTCTCTCTCTGTGCTCCTGCTCTCTCTCTCTCTGTGCTCTTGCTCGCTCTCTCTCTGTGCTCCTGCTCGCTCTCTCTCTGTGCTCCTGCTCGCTCTCTCTCTGTGCTCCTGCTCGCTCTCTCTCCCTGTGCTCCAGCTCTCTCTCTCTGTGCTTCTGCATGCTCTCTGTCTGTGCTCCTGCTCGCTCTCTCTCTCTGTGCTCCTGCTCCCTCTGTCTCTGTGCACCTGCTCACTCTCTCTCTGTGCTACTGCTTGCTCTCTCTTTGTGCTCCTTCTCGCTCTCTCTCTGGCCTCCTGCTCGCTCTCTCTCTCTGCTCTTGCTCGCTCCCTCTCTCTGTGCTCCTGCTCGCGCTGTCTCTCTGTGCTCCAACGCTCTCTCTCTCTGTGCTCCTGCACTCTCTTCCACTCTGCTCCTGCACTCTCTCTCTCTGTGCTCCTGTTCGGTCTCTATCTGTGTACCTGCTCACTCTCTCTCTCTGTGTTCTTGCTCGCTCTCTCTCTGTGCTCCTGCTCACTCTCACTGTGTGAATCTGCTCTCTCTCTCTCTCTGTGCTTTTGCTCGCTCTCTCTGTTTTCCTGCTCACTCACTCTCTCTCTGTGCTCCTGCTCGCTCGCTTTCTGTGTTCCTGCTCTCTCTCTCTCTCTGTACTCCTGCTTGCTCTCTCTCTCTGTGTTCTGCTCGCTGTCTCTCTATGATCCTGCTCACGCTCTCTCTGTTCTCCTGCTAGTGCTCTCTCTTTTCTCCTGCTCGCGCTCTCTCTATTCTCCTGCTCGCACTCTCTCTGTGTTCCTGCTCACGCTCTCTCTGTGCTCCTCCTCGCTCTCACTCTGTGCTCCTGCTCGCTCTCTCTCTCTGTGCTCCTGCACGCTCGCTTTCTGTGTTCCTGTTCTCTCTCTCTCTCTGTGCTCCTGCTCGCGCTCTTTGTGTTCCTGCTCTCTCTCCCTCTGTTCCTGCTGACTCTCTCTCTCTGTGCTCCAGCTCGCTCTATCTCTCAGTGCTCCTGATCTCTCTCTCTCTCTCTCTCTCTGTGTTCCTGCTCGCTCTCTCTTTGTGCTAATGCTTGCTCTCTGTCTGTGCTCCTGCTTGCTCTCTCTCTGTGCTACTGCTTGCTCTCTCTTTGTGCTCCTTCTCGCTCTCTCTTTGTTCCTGCTCTCTCTCCCTGTGCTCTTGCTCGCTCTCTCTCTCTGTGCTCCTGCTCACTCTCTCTCTCTGTGCTCCTGCTCGCTCTCTCTGTGCTCCTGCTCGCTCTCTCTTTGTTCCTGCTCTCTCTCCCTGTGCTCTTGCTCGCTCTCTCTCTCTGTGCTCCTGCTCGCTCTCTCTCTATGCTCCTGCACGCTCGCTTTCTGTGTTCCTGTTCGCTCTCTCTCCCTGTGTTCCTGCTCGCTCTCACTCTCTGTGCTCCTGCTCGTTCTCCCTGTGTTCCTGCTCACACTCACTCTCTGTGTTCCTGCTCTCTCTCTGGGTTCCTGCTCAATCTCTCTCTCTCTGTGCTCCTGCTCGCTCTCTCTGTGCTCCTGCTTGCTCTCTCTCTCTCTGCTCCTGCTTAGTCTCTGTTTGCTCCTGTTCATTCTCTCTCTCTGTGCTCGTGCTCGCTCTCTGTCTGTGCTCCTGCGCTATGTCTCTCTCTTTGCTCCTGTTTGCTCTCTCTCTCTCTGTTCCTGCTTGCTCTGTCTCTGTGCTACTGCTTGCTCTCTCTCTCTCTGTGCTCCTGCTCGCTCTCTCTCTCTCTGTTCCTGCTCACTCTCTCTCTGTGCTACTGCTTGCTCTCTCTCTCTGTGCTCCTGCTCGCTCTCTCTCTGTGTTCCTGCTCTCTCTCTGTGTTCCTGTTCACTCTCACTCTCTGTGCTCCTGCTCGTTCTCTCTCTGTGACTCTGCTCACTCTCACTCTCTGTGCTCCTGCTCGTTGTCTCTCTCTGTGCTCGTGCTCGCTCTCTCTCTGTGTTCCTGCTCATTCTCACTCTCTGTGCTCCAGCTCGTTCTCTCTCTGTGAATCTGCTCACTCTCTCCCTCTGTGCTCCTGCTCGCTCTCTCTCTGTGCTCCTGATCGCTCTGTCTCTCTATGCTCCTGCTCGCTCTCTCTCTCTGTGCTCCTGCTCGTTCTCTCTCTCTGTGCTCGTGCTCGCTCTCTGTCTGTGCTCCTGCTCGCTCTCTCTCTGTGTTCATGCCCTCTGTCTCTCTATTTGCTCCTGTTTGCTCTCTCTCTCTTTTCCTGCTCGCTTACTCTCTCAATGCTCCTGCTCGCTCTCTCTCTGCACTCCTGCTCACTCTCTATTGTGTTCCTGCTCGCTCTCTGTCTCTGTGCTTCTGCTCGCTCTCCCTCTATGCTCCTTCTCGCTCTCTCTCTGTGCTCCTGCTCGCTCACTCTCTGTGTTTCTGCTTGCTGTCTCTCTGTGTTCCTGCTCGCTCTCTCTCTCTGTGCTCCTGCTCGCGCTCTCTCTCTGTGCTCCTGCTCACTCTCTTTGTGTGTTCCTGTTTGCTCTCTCTCTGTGCTCCTGCTTGCTTTCCTTCTGTGTGCTCCTGCTCGCTCTCTCTGTATACCTGCTTGCTCTCTGTCTCTGTGTTCTGCTTGCTCTCACTCTGTGTACCTGCTCGCTCTCTCTCTCTGTGCTCCTGCTTGCTCTCTCTCTCTCTGTGCTCCTGCTCGCTCTCTCTCTGTGCTCCTGCTCGCTGTCTCTCTGTGCTCCTGCAGTCTCTCTCTCTCTGTGCTCCTGCTCACTCTCACTCTCTGTGCTGCTGCTCATTCTCTCTCTGTGACTCTGCTCACTCTCTTTCTGTGTTCCTGCTCGCTCTCTCTCTCTGTGCTCCTGCTCACTCTCTCTCTCTGTGCTCCTGCTCACTCTCTTTCTGTGTTCCTGCTCGCTCTCTCTCTCTGTGCTCCTGCTCACTCTCTCTCTCTGTGCTCCTGCTCACTCTCTGTCTGTGTTCCTGCTCGCTCTCTCTCTGTGCTCCTGCTCGCTCTCTCTCTGTGTTCTTGCTCTCTCTCTCTGTGCTCCTGCTCGTGCTCTCTCTCTATGCTCCTTCTCGCTCTCACTCTGTGTTCCTGCTCGCTCTCACTCTGTGTGCCTGCTCGCTCTCACTCTGTGTACCTGCTCGCTCTCTCTCTCTGTGCTCCTGCTCGCTCTCTCTTGGCGCTCCTGCTCGCTCTCTCTCTCTGTGCTCCTGCTCGCTCTCTCTCTGTGTTCCTGCTCGCTCTCTGTTCCTGCTCGCTGTCTCTCTGTGCTCCTGCAGTCTCTCTCTCTCTCTGTGCTCCTGCTCGCTCTCTCTCTGTGACTCTGCTCACTGTCTCCCTCTGTGCTCCTGCTCGCTCTCTCTCTCTGTGCTCCTGCTTGCTCTCTCTCTGTGTGCTCCTGATCGCTCTGTCTCTCTGTGCTCCTGATCGCTCTCTCTCTGGGTTCCTGCTCAATCTCTCTCTCTGTGCTCCTGCTCGCTCTCTCTGTGCACCTGCTCGCTCTCTCTCTCTGTGCTCCTGCTCAGTCTCTCTGTTTTCTCCTGCTCGTTCTCTCTCTCTGTGCTCGTGCTCGCTCTCTGTCTGTGTTCCTGCTTGCTCTCTGTCTGTGCTCCTGCCCTCTCTCTCTCTCTTTGCTCCTGTTTGCTCTCTCTCTCTGTTCCTGCTCGCTCTCTCTCTCTGTGCTCCTGCTCGCTCTCTCTCTCTGTGCTCCTGCTCACTCTCTCTCTCCGTGCTCCTGCTCGCTTTCTCTCTCTGTGCTCCTGCTCGCTCTCTCTCTGTGTTCCTGCTCGCTCTCTCTCTCTCTCTGTGCTCCTGCTCGCTCTCTCTCTGTGCTCCTGCTCGCTCTCTCTCTCTCTGTGCCCCTGTTTGCTCTCTCTCTCTGTGTTCCTGCTCTCTCTCTCTCTCTCTCTCTCTGTGCTCCTGCTCACTCTCTATGGTGTTCCGGCTCGCTCTTTGTCTCTGTGTTCCTGCTCGCTGTCTCTCTGTGCTCCTTCTCGCTCTCTCTCTCTGTGTGCTCCTGCTCGCTCTCTCTCTGTGCCCCTGCTCGCTCTCTCTGTTCTCCTGCTCGCGTGCTCTCTCTGTACTCCTGCTTGCTCTCTCTCTCTGTGTTCTGCTTGCTCTCTCTCTGTGCTCCTGCTCGCGCTCTCTCTGTTCTCCTGCTCGCGCTCTCTCTCTCTGTGTTCCTGCTCGCTCTCTCTCTGTGCTCCTCCTCGCTCTCTCTCTCTGTGCTTCTGCTCAATCTCTCTCTGTGACTCTGCTCACTCTCTCCCTCTGTGCTCCTGCTCGCTCACTCTGTCTGGGTTCCTGCTCAATCTCTCTCTCTGTGCTCCTGCTCGCTCTCTCAGTGCTCCTGCTCTCTCACTCTCTCTGCTCCTGCTCAGTCTCTCTGTTTGCTCCTGCTCGTTCTCTCTCTCTGTGCTCGTGCTCGCTCTCTATTGTGTTCCTGCTCGCTCTCTTTCTGTGTTCCTGTTCGCTCTCTCTCTCTGTGCTCCTGCTCGCTCTCTCTCTCTCTGCTCCTGCTCACTCTCTCTCTGTGCTCCTGCTCGCTCTCTTTCTGTGTTCCTGTTGACTCTCTCTCTCTGTGCTCCTGCTCGTTCTCTCTGTGTTCCTGCTCACTCACTCTCTCTGTACTCCTGCTCGCTCTCTCTCTCTGTTCCTGCTCTCTGTCTCTGTGCTTCTGCTCACTCTCTCTGTGCTCCTGCTCGCTCTCTCTCTCTCTGCTCCTGCTCAGTCTCTCTGTTTGCTCCTGCTCGTTCTCTCTCTCTGTGCTCATTCTCGCTCTCTGTCTGTGCTCCTGCCCTCTGTCTCTCTCTTTGCTCCTGTTTGCTCTCTCTCTCTGTGATCCTGCTGGCTCTCTCTCTCTCTGTGTTCCTGCTCGCTCTCTCTCTGTGTTTCTACTTGCTGTCTCTCTGTGTTCCTGTTCGCTCTCTCTCTCTCTGTGCTCCTGCTTGCTCTCCTTCTGTGTGCTCCTGCTCGCGCTCTCTCTGTGCTCCTGCTCGCTCTCTCTCTCTGTGCTCCTGCTCGCGCTCTCTGTACTCCTGCTTGCTCTCTGTCTCTGTGTTCTGCTCGCTCTCTCTCTCTCTCTGTGCTCCTGCTCGCTGTCTCTCTGTGATCCTGCGCTTTCTCTCTGTGTTCCTGCTCACTCTCACTCTCTGTGCTCCTGCTTGTTCTCTCTCTGTGACTCTGCTCACTCTGACCCTCTGTGCTCTTGCTCACTCTCTCTCTGCGCTCCTGCTCGCTCTGTCTCTCTGTGCTCCTGCTCGCGCTCTCTCTCTCTGTGCACCTGTTCGCTCTCTCTCTGTGCTCCTGCTCGCTCTCTCTCTCTGGGTTCCTGCTCAATCTCTCTCTCTGTGCTCCTGATCGCTCTCTCTGTCTGCTCCTGCTCAGTCTCTCTGTTTGCTCCTGCTCGTTCTCTCTCTCTATGCTCGTGCTCGCTCTCTGTCTGTGCTCCTGCCCTCTGTCTCTCTCTTTGCTCCTGTTTGCTCTCTCTCTCTGTGTTCCTGCTCTCTCTCTCTCTGTGCTCCTGCTCTCTCTCTCTGTGCTCCTGCTCGCTCTGTATTGTGTTCCTGCTCGCTCCCTGTCTCTGAGTTCGTGCTCGCTGTCTCTCTGTGCTCCTGCAGTCTCTCTCTCTGTGCTCATGCTCGCTCTCTGTCTCTGTGTTCTGCTCGCTCTCTTTTTGTGTTCCTGTTCGCTCTCTCTCTCTGTGCTCCTGCTCGCTCTGTCTCTCTGTGCTTCTGCTCGCTCTCTCTGTGTTCCTGCTCGCTTTCTCTCTTCTGCATTCCTGCTCGCTCTCTCTCTCTGTGCTCCTGCTCGCTCTCTTTTTGTCTTCCTGTTCGCTCTCTCTCTCTGTGCTCCTGCTCGTTCTCTCTCTCTCTGCTCCTGCTCAGTCTCTCTGTTTGCTCCTGCTTGTTCTCTCTCTCTGTGCTCCTGCTCGCTCCCTCTGTCTCTCTGTGCTTCTGCTCGCTCTCTCCCTGTGTTTCTGCTCGCTCTCACTCTGTGTTCCTGCTCACTCTCTCTCTCTCTCTTTCTCTCTCTCTCTCTCTCTCTCTCTCTGTGCTCCTGCTCACTCTCTCTCTCTCTGTGCTCCTGCTCGTGTTCTCTTTGCTCCTGCTCGCTCTCTCTCTCTGTGTTCCTGGTCGCTCTCTCTCTGTGCTCCTGCTCGCACTCTCTCTCTGTGTTCCTGTTCGCTCTCTCTCTCTCTGTGTTCCTGCTCGCTGTCTCTGTGCTCATGCTCACTCTCTCTCTGAGATCCTGCTCACTCTCTCTCTCTGCTGCTGCTCAGTCTCTCTGTGCTCCTGCTCACTCTCTCTCTCTCTCTCTGTGTTCCCACTTGGTCTCTCTCTCTCAGTGCTCCTGCTCGCTCTCTCTCTCTTTGTTCCTCCTCGCTCTCTCTCTGTTTGCTCCTGCTCGCTCTCTATTGTGTTCCTGCTCGCTCTGTCTCTGTGTTCCTGCTCGCTGTCTCTCTGTGCTCCTGCAGTCTCTCTCTCTCTGTGCTCCTGCTCGCTCTCTCTCTCTGTGCTTCTGCTCGCTCTCTCTCTCTGTGCTCCTGATCTCTCTCTCTCTCTGTGCTCCTGATCTCTCTCTCACTTTGCTCCTGCTCGCTCTCTCTCTGTGTTCTCGCTCGTTCTCTCTCTCCGTGCTTCTGCTCACTTTCTCTGTGCTCTTGCTCACTCTCTCTCTCTGTGTTCCTGCTCGCTATCTCTCTCTCTGTTTTCCTGCTTGCTGTCTTTCTGTGTTCCTGCTCGCTCTCTACCATTTTCCTGCTCGCTCTCTCTCTGTGTTCCTACTCTCTCTCTCTGTGCTCCTGCTCTCTCTCTCTCTGTTTTCCTGCTTGCTCTCTCTCTCTGTGTTCATGCTCGCTCTCTCTCTCTGTGCTTCTGCTCGCTCTGTCTCTGAGCTCCTGATCTCTCTCTCTCTCTGTGCTCCTGCTCGCGCTCTCTCTCTGTGTTCCTGCTTGCTGTCTCTCTGTGTTCCTGCTCGCACTCTCTCTCTCTGTGCTCCTGCTCTCTCTCTCTCTCTCTGTGTTTCTGCTCTCTCTCTCTGTGCTCCTGCTCGCTCTCTCTCTGTGCTCCTGCTCTCTCACTGTGTTCCTGCTCGCTCTCTCTGTGCTCCTGCTCGCTCTCTCTCTGTGCTCCTGCTCGCTCTCTCTCTCTGTGCTCCTGCACGCTCTCTCTCTGTGCTTCTGCTCACTCTATCTTTGTGTTATTGCTTGCTCTCTCTCTGTGTTCCTGTTTGTTCTCTTTCTCTTTGCTCCTGCTCGCTCTCTCTCCCTGTGTTCCTGCTCGCTCGCTCTCTCTGTGTTCCTGCCGCTCTCTCTCTCTCTCTGTTCCTGCTCGCTCTCTGTCTGTGCTCCTGCTCGCTCTCTCTGTGTTCCTCCTCGCTCTCTCTCTGTGCTCCTGCTCACTCTCTCTCTATGTTCCTGCTCGCTCTCTCTCTGCGCTCTTGCTCCCTCTCTCTCTCTGTGCTCCTGCTTGCGCTCTCTGTGTTCCTGCTCGCTCTCTCTCTCTGTGTTCTTGCTCGCTGTCTCTCTGTGCTCCTGCAGTCTCTCTCTCTCTGTGTTCCTGCTCGCTCTCTATCTCTGTGTTCCTGCTCGCTCTCTCTCTCTGTTTGCTCCTGCTCATTCTCTCTGTTTGCTCCTGCTCATTCTCTCTGTTTGCTCCTGCTCGTTCTCTCTCTCTGTGCTCGTGCTCGCTCTCTGTCTGTGCTCCTGCTGTCTGTCTCTCTCTTTGCTCCTGTTTGCTCTCTCTCTCTGTGTTCCTGCTCACTCTTTCTCTCTGTGTTCCTGCTCTCTCTCTCTCTCAGCGTTTCTGCTTGCTGTCTCTCTGTGCTCCTGCTCACTGTCTGTTGTGTTCCTGCTTGCTCTCTCTCTGTGCTCCTGCTCGCTCTCTCTCTTTGTGCTCCTGCTCACTCTCTCTCTGTGCTCCTGATCTCTCTCTCTCTCTCTGTGCTCCTGCTCGCTCTCACTGTGCTCCTGCTCGCTCTTCCTCTGTGCTCCTGCTCGCTCTCTCTCTTCTCCTTCTCAGTCTCTCTCTGTGCTCCTGCTTGCTGTCTTTCTTTGCTCCTGCTTGCTCTCTCTGTGCTCCTGCTCAGTCTCTGTCTCTGTATTCCTGCTCGCTGTCTCTCTGTGCTCCTGCAGTCTCTCTCTGTGCTCCTGCTCGCTCTCTCTCTGTGTTGCCGCTCGTTCTCTCTCTGTGTTCCTGTTCACTCTCTCTCTCTGTGCTCCTTCTCGCTCCCTGTATGCTCCTGCTCGCTCTCTTTCTGTGTTCGTGTTCGCTCTCTCTCTCTGTGTTCCTGCTCTCTCTCTCTCTGTGCTCCTGCTCACTCTCTCTCTCTGTGTTTCTGCTCGCTCTTTCTCTCTCTGTGTTCCTGCTCGCTATCTCTCTCTCTGTGTTCCTGCTTGCTGTCTCTCTGTGTTCCTGCTCGCACTCTCTCTCTCTGTGCTCCTGCTCTCTCTCTCTCTGTGCTCCTGCTCGCTCTCTCTGTGCTAATGCTCACTCTCTCTCTATGTTTCTGTTTGCTATCTCTCTCTGTGCTCCTGCTAGCTGTCTCTCTCTGTGTTCCTGCTCGCTCTCTCTCATTGTTCCTCCTCGCTCTCTCTCTGCGCTCCTGCTCATTCTCTCTCTCTGTGCTCCTGCTCGCCTCTCTCTCTCTGTGCTCCTGCTCACTCTCTATCTCTGTGCTCCTGCTCGCCTCTCTCTCTCTGTGCTCCTGCTCGCGCTCTCTGTGTTACTGCTCGCGCTTCTTCTGTGCTGCTGCTCGCTCTCTGTCTCTGTGTTCTTGCTTGCTGTCTCTCTGTGCTCCTGCAGTCTCTCTCTCTCTCTGTGTTCCTGATCGCTCTCTCTCTGCGTTCCTGCTCCCTCTCTCTCCGTGTTCTTGCTTTCTGTCTCTCTGTGTTCCTGCTCCCTCTCTCTCTCTCTGTAACTGCTCACTCTCTCTGTGCTCCTGCTCGCTCTCTCTCGCTGTGCTCCTGCTCGCTCTCTCTCTCTCTCTGTGCTTCTGGTCGTGCTCTCTCTCTCTGTGCTCCTGCTCGCTCGCTCTCTTCTCCTTCTCAGTCTCTCTCTGTGCTCCTGCTCGCTCTCTCTCTCTGTGCTCCTGCTCGCTCTCTCTGTGCTCGTGCTCGGTCTCTGTCTCTGTATTCCTGCTCGCTGTCTCTCTGTGCTCCTGCAGTCTCTCTCTGTGCTCTTGCTCGCTCTCTCTCTGTGTTGCCGCTCGCTCTCTCTCTGTGTTCCTGTTCACTCTCTCTCTCTGTGCTCCTTCTCGCTCCCTGTATGCTCCTGCTCACTCTCTTTCTGTGTTCGTGTTCGCTCTCTCTCTCTGTGTTCCTGCTCTCTCTCTCTGTGCTGTTGCTCGCTCTCTCTCTCTGTGCTCGTGCTCGCTCTCTGTCTGTGCTCCTCCCCTCTGTCTCTCTCTTTGCTCCTGTTTGCTCTCTCTCTCTCTCTCTCTCTCTGTCTTCCTGCTCTCTCTCTCTCTCTGCGTTTCTGCTTGCTGTCTCTCTGTGTTCCTGCTCGCTCTCTATTGTGTTCCTGCTTGCTCTCTCTGTTCTCCTGCTCGCTCCCTCACTTTGTGCTTCTGCTCACTTACTCTCTGTGCTCCCGCTCTCTCTCTGTGCTCCTGCTCGCGCTCTCTTTGTGCTCCTGCTCGCGCTCTCTTTGTGCTCCTGCTCGCTCTCTCTCTTCTCCTTCTCAGTCTCTCTCTGTGCTCCTGCTTGCTGTCTCTCTTTGCTCTTGCTCACTCTCTCTCTGTGTTCCTGCTCACTTTCTCTGTGCTCCTGCTCACTCTCTCTCTCTGTGTTCCTGCTCGCTATCTCTCTGTGTTCCTGCTCGCACTCTCTCTCTGTGCTCCTGCTCTCTCTCTCTGTGTTCCTGCTCGGTCTCTACCATTTTCCTGATCGCTCTCTCTCTGTGCTCCTACTCTCTCTCTCTCTGTTTTCCTGCTTGCTCTCTCTCTCTGTGTTCATGCTCGCTCTCTCTCTCTGTGCTTCTGCTCGCTCTGTCTCTGAGCTCCTGATCTCTCTCTCTCTCTGTGCTCCTGCTCGCGCTCTCTCTCTGTGTTCCTGCTCACTCTCTCTCTCTGTTCCTGCTCACTCTCTCTGTGCTCCTGCTCACTCTCTCTCTGTGCTCCTGCTCACTCTCTCTCTCTGCTCCTGTTCGCTCTCTCTCTCTGCTCCTGCTCACTCTCTCTCTGTTTCTGTTTGCTCTCGTTCTCTGTGCTCCTGCTCGCTCTCTCTCTCTCTGTGTTTCTGCTCGCTCTCTCTCTCTCTGTGTTCCTGCTCGCTATCTCTCTCTCTGTGTTCCTGCTCGCACTCTCTCTCTCTGTGCTCCTGCTCTCTCTCAATCTGTGCTCCTGCTCGCTCTCTCTGTGCTAATGCTCACTCTCTCTCTATGTTTCTGTTTGCTATCTCTCTCTGTGCTCCTGCTAGCTGTCTCTCTCTGTGTTCCTGCTCGCTCTCTCTCTGTGCTCCTGCTCGCTCTCTCTCTGCGTTCCTGCTCGCTCTCTCTCTGTGCTCCTGCTCATTCTCTCTCTCCGTGCTCCTGCTCGCCTCTCTCTCTCTGTGCTCCTGCTCACTCTCTCTCTCTGTGCTCCTGCTCGCCTCTCTCTCTCTGTGCTCCTGCTCGCGCTCTCTGTGTTACTGCTCGCGCTTCTTCTGTGCTGCTGCTCGCTCTCTGTCTCTGTGTTCTTGCTTGCTGTCTCTCTGTGCTCCTGCAGTCTCTCTCTCTCTCTGTGTTCCTGATCGCTCTCTCTCTGTGTTCCTGCTCCCTCTCTCTCCGTGTTCTTGCTTTCTGTCTCTCTGTGTTCCTGCTCCCTCTCTCTCTTTCTGTTACTGCTCTCTCTCTCTGTGTTCCTGCTCGCTCTCTCTCTCTGTGCTTCTGGTCGTGCTCTCTCTCTGTGCTCCTGCTCGCTCTCTCTGTGTTCCTGCTCGCTCTCTCTGTGTTCCTGCTCGCTGTCTCTCTCTGTGCTCTTGCTTGCTCTCTCTATGTGCTCCTGCTCGCTCGCTCTCACAGTGTTCCTGCTCGCTCGCTCTCTTTGTGTTCCTGCTCTCTCTCTGTGCTCCAGCTCACTTTCACTGTGTTCCTGCTGACTCTCTCTGTGCTCCTGCTGATTCTCTCTCTCTCTGTGTTCCTGCTCGCTCTCTCTCTGCGCTCTTGCTCGTTCTCTCTCTGTGTTCCTGCTCGCTCTCTCTCTGTGCTCCTGCTCGCTCTCTCTCTCTGTGCTCCTGCTCGATCTCTCTCTGTGCTCCTGCTTGCTCTCTCTGTGTTCCGGCTCTCTCTCTCTCTGTGCTCCTGCTCGCTCTCTCTCTGTTTGCTCCTGCTCATTCTCTCTGTTTGCTCCTGCTCGTTCTCTCTCTCTGTGCTCGTGCTCGCTCTCTGTCTGTGCTCCTGCTGTCTGTCTCTCTCTTTGCTCCTGTTTGCTCTCTCTCTCTGTGTTCCTGCTCTCTCTCTCTCTCAGCGTTTCTGCTTGCTGTCTCTCTGTGCTCCTGCTCACTCTCTGTTGTGTTCCTGCTTGCTCTCTCTCTGTGCTCCTGCTCGCTCTCTCTCTTAGTGCTCCTGCTCACTCTCTCTCTGTGCTCCTGATCTCTCTCTCTCTCTGTGCTCCTGCTCGCTCTCACTGTGCTCCTGCTCGCTCTTCCTCTGTGCTCCTGCTCGCTCTCTCTCTCTGTGCTCCTGCTCGCTCTCTCTCTCTGTGCTCCTGCTCGATCTCTCTCTGTGCTCCTGCTTGCTCTCTCTGTGTTCCGGCTCTCTCTCTCTCTCTGTGCTCCTGCTCGCTCTCTCTCTGTTTGCTCCTGCTCATTCTCTCTGTTTGCTCCTGCTCGTTCTCTCTCTCTGTGCTCGTGCTCGCTCTCTGTCTGTGCTCCTGCTGTCTGTCTCTCTCTTTGCTCCTGTTTGCTCTCTCTCTCTGTGTTCCTGCTCTCTCTCTCTCTCAGCGTTTCTGCTTGCTGTCTCTCTGTGCTCCTGCTCACTCTCTGTTGTGTTCCTGCTTGCTCTCTCTCTGTGCTCCTGCTCGCTCTCTCTCTTAGTGCTCCTGCTCACTCTCTCTCTGTGCTCCTGATCTCTCTCTCTCTCTGTGCTCCTGCTCGCTCTCACTGTGCTCCTGCTCGCTCTTCCTCTGTGCTCCTGCTCGCTCTCTCTCTCTGTGCTCCTGCTCGCTCTGTCTCTCTGTGCTTCTGCTCGCTCTCTCTCTCTGTGGGTTCCTGCTCAATCTCTCTCTCTGTGCTCCTGCTCGCTCTCTCGGTGTTCCTGCTCGCTTTCTCTCTTCTGCATTCCTGCTCGCTCTCTCTCTCTGTGCTCCTGCTCGCTCTCTTTTTGTCTTCCTGTTCGCTCTCTCTCTCTGTGCTCCTGCTCGTTCTCTCTCTCTCTGCTCCTGCTCAGTCTCTCTGTTTGCTCCTGTTTGCCTCTCTCTCTGTGCTCTTGCTCGCGCTCTCTGTGTTACTGCTCGTGCTTCTTCTGTGCTGCTGCTCGCTCTCTGTCTCTGTGTTCTTGCTTGCTGTCTCTCTGTGCTCCTGCAGTCTCTCTCTCTCTCTGTGTTCCTGATCGCTCTCTCTCTGCGTTCCTGCTCCCTCTCTCTCCGTGTTCTTGCTTTCTGTCTCTCTGTGTTCCTGCTCCCTCTCTCTCTCTCTGTAACTGCTCACTCTCTCTGTGTTCCTGCTCGCTCTCTGTCGCTGTGCTCCTGCTCGCTCTCTCTCTCTCTCTGTGCTTCTGGTCGCTCTCTCTGTGTTCCTGCTCGCTGTCTCTCTCTGTGCTCTTGCTTGCTCTCTCTCTCTGTGCTCCTGCTCGCTCGCTCTCTTCTCCTTCTCAGTCTCTCTCTGTGCTCCTGCTTGCTGTCTCTCTTTGCTCCTGCTTGCTCTCTCTGTGCTCCTGCTCGGTCTCTGTCTCTGTATTCCTGCTCACTGTCTCTCTGTGCTCCTGCTAGCTGTCTCTCTCTGTGCTTCTGCTTGCTGTCTCTCTGTGTTCCTGCTCGCTCTCTCTCTGTGCTCCTGCTCGCTCTCTCTCTGTGTTGCCGCTCGCTCTCTCTCTGTGTTCCTGTTCACTCTCTCTCTCTGTGCTCCTTCTCGCTCCCTGTATGCTCCTGCTTGCTCTCTTTCTGTGTTCGTGTTCGCTCTCTCTCTCTCTGTGTTCCTGCTCTCTCTCTCTGTGCTGCTGCTCGCTCTCTCTCTCTCTGCTCCTGCTCAGTCTCTCTGTTTGCTCCTGCTCATTCTCTCTCTCTGTGCTCCTCCCCTCTGTCTCTCTCTTTGCTCCTGTTTGCTCTCTCTCTCTCTCTCTCTCTCTCTGTCTTCCTGCTCACTCTCTCTCTCTGCGTTTCTGCTTGCTGTCTCTCTGTGCTCCTGCTCGCTCTCTACTGTGTTCCTGCTTGCGCTCTCTGTTCTCCTGCTCGCTCTCTCTCTCTGTGTTCCTGCTCGCTATCTCTCTGTGTTCCTGCTCGCACTCTCTCTCTGTGCTCCTGCTCTCTCTCTCTGTGTTCCTGCTCGGTCTCTACCATTTTCCTGCTCGCTCTCTCTCTGTGCTCCTACTCTCTCTCTCTGTGCTCCTACTCTCTCTCTCTCTCTGTTTTCCTGCTTGCTCTCTCTCTCTGTGTTCATGCTCGCTCTCTCTCTCTGTGCTTCTGCTCGCTCTGTCTCTGAGCTCCTGATCTCTCTCTCTCTCTGTGCTCCTGCTCGTGCTCTCTCTCTGTGTTCCTGCTCGCTCTCTCTCTCTGTTCCTGCTCACTCTCTCTGTGCTCCTGCTCACTCTCTCTCTGTGCTCCTGCTCGCTCTCTCTCTCTGCTCCTGTTCGCTCTCTCTCTCTGCTCCTGCTCACTCTCTCTCTATGTTTCTGTTTGCTCTCGCTCTCTGTGCTCCTACTCGCTCTCTCTCTGTGTTTCTGCTCGCTCTCTCTCTCTCTGTGTTCCTGCTCGCTATCTCTCTCTCTGTGTTCCTGCTCGCACTCTCTCTCTCTCTGTGCTCCTGCTCTCTCTCTCTATGTGCTCCTGCTCGCTCTCTCTGTGCTAATGCTCACTCTCTCTCTATGTTTCTATTTGCTATCTCTCTCTGTGCTCCTGCTAGCTGTCTCTCTCTGTGCTTCTGCTTGCTGTCTCTCTGTGTTCCTGCTCGCTCTCTCTCTGTGCTCCTGCTCGCTCTCTCTCTGCGCTCTTGCTCGCTCTCTCTCTGCGTTCCTGCTCGCTCTCTCTCTGTGCTCTTGCTCGCTCTCTCTCTGTGCTCTTGCTCGCTCTCTCTCTATGTTCCTGCTCGCTCTCTCTCTGCGCTCTTGCTCGCTCTCTCTCTGCGTTCCTGCTCGCGCTCTCTCTGTGCTCCTGCTCACTCTCTCTCTCTGCGTTCCTGCTCGCGCTCTCTCTGTGCTCCTGCTCACTCTCTCTCTCTGTGCTCCTGCTCGCGCTCTCTGTGTTACTGCTCGCGCTTCTTCTGTGCTGCTGCTCGCACTCTGTCTCTGTGTTCTTGCTTGCTGTCTCTCTGTGCTCCTGCAGTCTCTCTCTCTCTGTGTCCCTGATCGCTCTCTCTCTGCATTCCTGCTCCCTCTCTCTCCGTGTTCTTGCTTTCTGTCTCTCTGTGCTCCTGCTCACTCTCTGTTGTGTTCCTGCTTGCTCTCTCTCTGTGCTCCTGCTCGCTCTCTCTCTTTGTGCTCCTGCTCACTCTCTCTCTGTGCTCCTGATCTCTCTCTCTCTCTGTGCTCCTGCTCGCTCTCACTGTGCTCCTGCTCGCTCTTCCTCTGTGCTCCTGCTCGCTCTCTCTCTCTGTGCTCCTGCTCGCTCTGTCTCTCTGTGCTTCTGCTCGCTCTCTCTCTCTGGGTTCCTGCTCGCTCTCTCTCTCTGGGTTCCTGCTCAATCTCTCTCTCTGTGCTCCTGCTCGCTCTCTCGGTGTTCCTGCTCGCTTTCTCTCTTCTGCATTCCTGCTCGCTCTCTCTCTCTGTGCTCCTGCTCGCTCTCTTTTTGTCTTCCTGTTCGCTCTCTCTCTCTGTGCTCCTGCTCGTTCTCTCTCTCTCTGCTCCTGCTCAGTCTCTCTGTTTGCTCCTGTTTGCCTCTCTCTCTCTGTGCTCCTGCTCGCGCTCTCTGTGTTACTGCTCGTGCTTCTTCTGTGCTGCTGCTCGCTCTCTGTCTCTGTGTTCTTGCTTGCTGTCTCTCTGTGCTCCTGCTCGCTCTCTCTCTCTCTCTGTGCTTCTGGTCGCTCTCTCTGTGTTCCTGCTCGCTGTCTCTCTCTGTGCTCTTGCTTGCTCTCTCTCTCTGTGCTCCTGCTCGCTCGCTCTCTTCTCCTTCTCAGTCTCTCTCTGTGCTCCTGCTTGCTGTCTCTCTTTGCTCCTGCTTGCTCTCTCTGTGCTCCTGCTTGGTCTCTGTCTCTGTATTCCTGCTCACTGTCTCTCTGTGTGCTCCTGCTCGCTCTCTCTCTGTGTTGCCGCTCGCTCTCTCTCTGTGTTCCTGTTCACTCTCTCTCTCTGTGCTCCTTCTCGCTCCCTGTATGCTCCTGCTCACTCTCTTTCTGTGTTCGTGTTCGCTCTCTCTCTCTGTGCTGCTGCTCGCTCTCTCTCTCTCTGCTCCTGCTCAGTCTCTCTGTTTGCTCCTGCTCATTCTCTCTCTCTGTGCTCCTCCCCTCTGTCTCTCTCTTTGCTCCTGTTTGCTCTCTCTCTCTCTCTCTCTCTCTGTCTTCCTGCTCACTCTCTCTCTCTGCGTTTCTGCTTGCTGTCTCTCTGTGCTCCTGCTCGCTCTCTGTTGTGTTCCTGCTTGCGCTCTCTGTTCTCCTGCTCGCTCTCTTACTTTGTGCTTCTGCTCGCTTACTCTCTGTGCTCCCACTCTCTCTCTGTGCTCCTGCTCGCACTCTCTTTGTGCTCCTGCTCGCTCTCTCTCTTCTCCTTCTCAGTCTCTCTCTGTGCTCCTGCTTGCTGTCTCTCTTTGCTCTTGCTCGCTCTCTCTCTGTGTTCCTGCTCGCTTTCTCTGTGCTCCTGCTCACTCTCTCTCTCTGTGTTCCTGCTCGCTATCTCTCTGTGTTCCTGCTCGCACTCTCTCTCTGTGCTCCTGCTCTCTCTCTCTGTGTTCCTGCTCGGTCTCTACAATTTTCCTGCTCGCTCTCTCTCTGTGCTCCTACTCTCTCTCTCTGTGCTCCTGCTCTCTCTCTCTCTCTGTTTTCCTGCTTGCTCTCTCTCTCTGTGTTCATGCTCGCTCTCTCTCTCTGTGCTTCTGCTCGCTCTGTCTCTGAGCTCCTGATCTCTCTCTCTCTCTGTGCTCCTGCTCGCGCTCTCTCTCTGTGTTCCTGCTCGCTCTCTCTCTCTGTTCCTGCTCACTCTCTCTGTGCTCCTGCTCACTCTCTCTCTGTGCTCCTGCTCGCTCTCTCTCTCTGCTCCTGTTCGCTCTCTCTCTCTGCTCCTGCTCACTCTCTCTCTATGTTTCTGTTTGCTCTCGCTCTCTGTGCTCCTACTCGCTCTCTCTCTGTGTTTCTGCTCGCTCTCTCTCTCTGTGTTCCTGCTCGCTATCTCTCTCTCTGTGTTCCTGCTCGCACTCTCTCTCTCTGTGCTCCTGCTCTCTCTCTATGTGCTCCTGCTCGCTCTCTCTGTGCTAATGCTCACTCTCTCTCTATGTTTCTATTTGCTATCTCTCTCTGTGCTCCTGCTAGCTGTCTCTCTCTGTGCTTCTGCTTGCTGTCTCTCTGTGTTCCTGCTCGCTCTCTCTCTGTGCTCCTGCTCGCTCTCTCTCTATGTTCCTGCTCGCTCTCTCTCTGCGCTCTTGCTCGCTCTCTCTCTGCGTTCCTGCTCGCTCTCTCTCTGTGCTCCTGCTCATTCTCTCTCTCTGCGCTCTTGCTCGCTCTCTCTCTATGTTCCTGCTCGCTCTCTCTCTGCGCTCTTGCTCGCTCTCTCTCTGCGTTCCTGCTCGCGCTCTCTCTGTGCTCCTGCTCACTCTCTCTCTCTGTGCTCCTGCTCGCGCTCTCTGTGTTACTGCTCGCGCTTCTTCTGTGCTGCTGCTCGCTCTCTGTCTCTGTGTTCTTGCTTGCTGTCTCTCTGTGCTCCTGCAGTCTCTCTCTCTCTGTGTCCCTGATCGCTCTCTCTCTGCGTTCCTGCTCCCTCTCTCTCCGTGTTCTTGCTTTCTGTCTCTCTGTGTTCCTGCTCCCTCTCTCTCTTTCTGTTACTGCTCACTCTCCCTGTGTTCCTGCTCGCTCTCTCTCGCTGTGCTCCTGCTCGCTCTCTCTCTCTGTGCTTCTCGTCGTGCTCTCTCTCTGTGCTCCTGCCCGCTCTCTCTGTGTTCCTGCTCGCTGTCTCTCTCTGTGCTCTTGCTTGCTCTCTCTATGTGCTCCTGCTCGCTCGCTCTCACAGTGTTCCTGCTTGCTCGCTCTCTTTGTGTTCCTGCTCTCTCTCTGTGCTCCAGCTCACTTTCACTGTGTTCCTGCTGACTCTCTCTCTCTGTGCTCCTGCTGATTCTCTCTCTCTCTGTGTTCCTGCTTGCTCTCTCTGTGTTCCTGCTCGCTCTCTCTCTGCGCTCTTGCTCGTTCTCTCTCTGTGTTCCTGCTCGCTCTCTCTCTGTGCTCCTGCTCGCTCTCTCTCTCTGTGCTCCTGCTCGCTCTCTCTCTGTGCTCCTGCTTGCTCTCTCTGTGTTCCTGTTCGCTCTCTCTGTGTTCTCCTGCTCGCTCTCTCTCTATGTTCCTGCTTGCTCTCTCTCTGCGATCTTGCTCGCTCTCTCTCTGTGTTTCTGCTCGCTCTCTCTCTGTGCTCCTGCTCGCCTCTCTCTCTCTCTGTGCTCCTGCTCGCTCTCTCTCTCTGTGCTCCTGCTCTCCGCCTCTCTCTTTGTCCTCTTGCTCTGTCTCTCTCTGTGTCCTCTTGCTCTCGCTCTTTGTCTCTCTGTGTGCTCCTGTTGTCTGCCTCTCTCTCTGTCCTCTTGCTCTCTCTCTCTCTCTCTCTGTGCTCCTGCTCTCTCTCTCTGTCCTCTTGCTCTCGCTCTTTGTCTCTCTGTGTGGTCCTGCTCTCCGCCTCTCTCTCTGTCCTCTTGTTCTCGTTCTCTCTGTGCTCCTGCTCTCTCTCTCTCTCTCTCTTTAGAGAGCCTTTTTCCTCAGATGGTGAAGACTAACACAAGGGGACATACCTTTAAGTTGAGCAGTGATAGATTTAGGACAGATATCGGGGTGGTTTCTCTACTCTCTCTCTCTCTCTCTCTCTCTGTGCTCTTCCTCTCCGCTTCTCTCTCTATCCTCTTGCTCTCTCTCTCTTTCTCTCTCTGTCCTCTTGCTCTCTCTCTCTCTCTCTCTCTCTCTGTGCTCCCATCTGTCTCTCTTTGTACTCCTGCTCTCTCTGTCTGTGCACCTACTCTTTTTACACTCCCACTCACTTTGTGTTCATTGTCTCTCTCTGGTATTCCACTCTCTTTCGGCTCCCATTCTCTTATGTTTCTGTTCACTCTGTCTTCCTGCTGTCTTTGGGATTCCACAGTCCCTGGGATACTGCTTTCTCTGGGCCCCAGCTTTCCTCTTCTTCCCATTTTGTCTGGATTCCCATTCAAGGCTGACAAGCTTTCTGTTCTCCCGCCCTCTCTGGGCTCCTGTCAAGAATATACAGACTTTGCAGCAGGTGTATGATTCGCTGTCATTCTTAAGAAAATACACGCTGTCTGAAAAAATATAATTTAAAAATACCTTTCACTGCAGCACTTTTATATTTTGAATATGTGTCTAGTTTAGAGAGGATGCTGAGATGATTAATCAATTTGAAAATGGTTCTTTCAGACGAAACTTCTTGGAAACCACAGGCCTATCACATAAACTGCTAATATAATTTCACAAATTATCACATAAAAGCCCTTGCCCGATATTTTCTTTGCCAAACATCCCAGAAAGATGTGAATTTGGTAATACTTGTGCCGTGCTTGTGTGACATCTATCTGTCTCCTTCTCAAAACAGTCATCTGTTCCGAAGCTTCTTGCTCTTTCTTCTGAGCTCTTAGACTTGCAGCTGGGAGGGAGCGTGAAATCAGGCTCTGGCCGAAACTTGTTTCTGTTGGAATTCTAACTTCATTTGCATTGGTGTTTAAGGATGGTGTTCAACGCAGGAGAACTCCCTCCCATTGCTCCCTCAAGCTCAGGAGAACTATTTCAACACATTCAGGGGCTTCCTCAGGATTTATAAAATCTTCTGCATTTGGAAGATCAACTACAGGTGGAAATTATACAGTGAATGGCAGAACCCTTCGGAGTATTGATCTGCAGAGGGTGTGCAGGTCCACAGATCACTGAAGGTGGCAGCACAGGTAGATAAGGTAGTGAAAAGTCTTATGGCATGCTTGCCTTCATTGGAAATGGCTCTGAGTATCAGGATAGACAAGTTATGCTGCCGCTTTCTAGAACTTTAGTTAGGCCACACTTGGAATAGAACATAGAATGTTACAGCGCAGGACAGGCCCTTCAGCCTTCATTGTTGCACAGACTTGTGAAATTAATCTAATGCCATTTTACCTACACTGTTCCATTATTATCCATATGTATGTCCAATGCCCAATTAAATGCCCTTCATGTCGGCGAGTCTACTACTGTCGCAGGCAGGCCATTCCACACCCCTACTATTCTCTGACTAGAGAAACCACCCCTGATATCTGTCCTAAATCTATCACCGCTCGACTTAAAGGTATGTCCCCTTGTGTTAGCCTTCACCACCTTATCTAACCCTCTGGTTATCCTGTATGTCTCAATTAAATCACCTCTCAACCTTCTTCTCTCCAACAAGAACAGCCTCAGTTCCCTCAGCCCTTCCCACTATTGTCTTTGATTGGCCCTAATCTTACTCTAGTCATTCTTTCGTTCCTGATACACCTGTAGAAGGCCTTCGGACTTTCCTTGATCCTATGTGCCAATAACTTCTCATGTCCCCTCCTGGATCTTCTTAGCCCTCTCTTTAGATCTTTTCCGGCTAACGTATAACTCTCAAGCCCCCTAACTGAGCCTTCATGCCTCATCTGCACAATGTTGCTTTTAGTTCTGGTCACGACACTACAAGAAGGATGTGGAAGCTTTGGAGAGGGTACAGAAAAGGTTAACCAGGATGTTGCCTGGCATGGGGTATTTTAGCTAGGTTGGATAGACTGGGTTTGTTTTCACTGGAATTCAGGAGGTTGAGGGGCAACCTAATAGAAATTTATAAGGTTGTGAATGGCACGGATAGAGTGGAAAGCATGATGCATTTTCCCAAGGTGGAAGGGTCAATTACTAGGGGACACAGGTTCAAGGTGCAGTGAGTTTGCAGGGGGAGTGAGGTCCGGGGAGATGGGTGGAGTTCAAAAAGAGATAGGCGAGGTACGTTTTTCACACAATGGGTGATGGGTGCCTGGAACGTGCTGCCAGAGGAGTTGGTGGAAGCAGACACAATAGCTGCATTGAAGAATCACCTAGATGAACACATAAATAGAAAGGGATTAGAAGAATATGGATCCTGTGAGTGAAGTTTTAGGATGGAAGGGCAAATGTGTCAGAGCTAACTTGGAGGGTGGAAGAGCCTGTTCCAGCACTGGATTGTTCTTTGTATCAAATCCCTGTCATCTCACCCATCAGTTTCAGCGTAACACATGGAGCAAAGGCACAACAGTCTCTGAACACTACCATCAATCACGCAGGGTGTCGTTTACCCTGTTCTGTCAGGAAGTCTTTGCCTTTTTTTTCTGGAATATCGCACGGCTATTCCAAAATGAGTTATAGAGTCATACAGATGGACAGCACAGAAACAGACCCTTCGGTCCAACTCGTCTATGCTGACCAGATATCCTAACCTAATCTAGTCCCATTTGCCAGCATTTGGCCCATATCCCTCTAAACCTTTCCTATTCATATACCCATTCAGATGCCTTTTAAAAGTTGTAATCGTACCAGCCCCCACCACTTCCTCTGGCAGCACATTCCATGCACACACCGCCCTTTGCATGAATAAGTTGTCCCTTCGGTCCCTTTGATATCGTTCCCTTCTCACCTTAAACAAATGCCCTTTGGATTTGGACTCCCCTACTCTGGGAAAGGACCTTGGCTATTCATCCTATCCATGCCCTTCATGATTTTATAAACCTCTATATGGTCATCCCTCAGTCTACAATGCTCCAAGGAACATAGCCCCAGCCTACTCAGCCTCTCCCTCTATTCAAGTTCTTCAACCCTGACAACATTGTTGTAAATCTTTTCTGAACCCTTTCAAGTTTAACAACACCTTTCCTGCAGCAGGGAGACCAGAGGTGAATGCAATATTCCATAAGTGGCCTAAAAAACATCCTGTATAGCTGCAATATGACCTCCCAACTCCTTTATTCAATACACTGACCAGTAAAGGCAAGTGTACCAAACGTCTTCTTCACTATCCTGTCGACCCACGACTTTACTTTCAAGGAACTATGAACCAGCATTTCAAAGTCTCTTTGTTTGGCAACACTCCCCAGGAATGATTTACCTTGCAAAAATGTAGCATATCACATTTATCTGGATGAAACACCACCTGCCACTTCTCAGCCCATTGGCCCGTCTGATCTAGGTCCCATTGTACTCTGAGGTAAACCTTTTTTCCAAAATGGCCCTGACATTTTGGGGTTCAAAGGCTAGAATAATGACTGACTCCATTCTGAGGCCCTGCAAAAGCCAGGTTAAGCAAATTACAAACTGGCCCTGCAAATCTCTGATTAATTTACGTGAGCTGTGGGTTATATCTTAAAATGAGTGACTGGAGTTAAGTAAAATTTGAACAGTTGTCACTGGAACAGGGGAAGCTGCAGCACGAATGATCGTGTAACCACTGGCACATTTGAAATATTGTTGGAAATGCAATTCTGCTTTACCTTTACAAAATGCATAACTTGGGAGCACTTCACAACTGAAGAGTGCAATGTGGAAAGTGCACTTTTGAAAATCATCGATGCCATTTTCATGCAGAAAAGAAGTCTCTGTTATTTTTGATCCTCAAACTGAAATGCTGTGTCATGCTGTTAAAAACTGGAAGTAAATTGTTTGCAAGCCAGGATGATATAATTACCTTTAAAAGCTGTTATCCGTGCCATTCAGCAATTAAGACAACAGGAAACATGCTTATGCAAAGGCAATAATTCTAATCTGGTCGTCTTGTTCTCTGCTCCTGATTAATTGGAACTGGAACATGCTGAAGAAGATCAGCAGTTGGTGGTCCCTCTGAATGTAAAACGGAGGCTCTTACTTTTAACTGAATTGTAAAGCTTCCATTATTACTGAATTAATTTATTTTAGTTGAGGTTGACACTTTCTTTTCCACATTACTCAGGGTGTTGTGCCATGGCACTGCAAAAACTTTGGAACGGGAAATACTTATTGATGATCCCATGGAGCAGTGCAGAGTGTAAAATGGTCTGAAGCCACCAAAAGATCATTGTTATAAAACAGACACTTCCTGAAGTGGGAATTAGAAAAATGTAAAGACGTGGAAGAATTTGTTTTATTACCAGCAAAAAGCAACGTTGCAAGTTTGAATGAGGGAGACAAATGGTGGACTTGTGGAAGAGCATTGCAGATATTGAGGTTTCAAGTTAAGGATTTCAGATTTTCGAAGCTCTCTGTTAATCTGAAAGCAAACACAGTGCATAAAGCTGAGCTGTTTCTCTGTAAGGGGACTCGATTACGAGGAGTTGCGAGTTCAAAGTGAGAGGGGAAAGGTTTAGGGGAGATATGTCTTTATGCAGAGGGTGCCTGGAACATGTTGCCAGTGGAGGTGGTAGAGGCGGGCACGATCGCATCATTCTAGGCAGATACATGAATGTACAGGGATACAGATCCTGAGAAAATAGGCGACAGAGTTCGATTGAAGATCTGGATTGGTGCAGGCTTATAGGACCGAAGGGCTTGTTTCTGTGCTGTAATTTTGTTTGTTCTTTGATCTTTGAGTGGATGGGTTTTTCTGTAATTCTCGGGGACGTAGTGAAAATATATAACCCAAAGAAATCCATTTAAGATTTGAGGGACAGGCAGATCAATTTCCCTTTGCCTGCTTGGTTGCTAGAATTTCTACTGTTCATCCAGTGTGTAAGAAATGTTTGGGTTTGTCCTGCTGGTCATACCACTTAACATTCATTTCGGGGTTTCTCTATTCCTGCCAGCAGTAAGTTTTTACATTCAGGCCTGGCATGTATCAGACCTCTTCCAAACTCTGATAGGCGTCAGTGATCAAGAGTTCCTATTCTTGTCTCCATCATTCATTGCATCAGATATTCTTGGAATATTACGAGACTCTATTGCTGCCACCAGAGAAGAAGGCAAAATATGGCTTCGGAAGATAGTGTTGGCTGCTTTCTGCCGGAAATGAGGACTGCAGATGCTGGAGATCAGAGTCAAGAGTGTGGTGCTGGAAAAGCACAGCAGGTCAGGCAGCACCCAAGGTGCAGAAAAATTGACATTTCGGGCAAAAGCCCCTAATCCTGACGAAACATCGACTCTCCTGCTCCTCAGATGCTATCTGACCTGCTGTGCTTTTCCAGCACCACACTCTCATCTCTGTTTTCTAGAGGAGCATAGGGGTAAGGTTGGATTCTCTGGTCCAGAAAAAGCTAATGGAAACTATAACAGTAAGAAAGCAGAGAGACAAGGCATCAAAGACAGCTAGATGCAGTCACTGATTTCAACCGGTGGATGGTATTGGTGACTATGAGTTGGCTGGCAATCAGGCAAGGTCAGAGGTGATCATAGCCTTGATCAATGACACACAAGTGCCAGGCAATGACCATCTCCAGAATCCAACCAGCACATTCAGTGCCATTATTAACACTGAATCTTCAAGTCCCAACATTGTGAGGAATACGCTTGACCAGAAATTCACTAAAGTTCCTCAGAAAGCACCTTCCAAACCCATAACTAAAATAACTCCTTAGAGGCCAGTATCCTGTCACCAAGTCACCCTTTATTTACATGTGCATAGTACTTGACAGGTAAGGCTCCTCAGAGCTAGCTCGCAGAATGAACAGAACCTCTGACACTCTTGTTTATTTTTTTTTCAGAGCCTCTGATATTCCTGATTTTTAAATTATTTTTCTCCCCCAGCAACCACGTTGTGTGTGTGCAGGTGTGAGACACAGTGAAAAACACAAGGTGTGTGAATCTTTATTCAATTTCCACCACCAGGAAGAAAAGGAACACTCAAGTGGGCCAGTGACAAGCAGTGCCCTTCATATCAAAGGGCAATGCTGTGTGATCAAACAGTGAAGGGGAGGGAGGGATTGAATCAAAATAGAATTAGAGGGGGAAATAATGCACTCCACTCCCTGCGGAGCCCACCTCTCCCTGAACAGCTCAAGGGTGTTGGTGGACACTGTGTGTTCCTTCTCCAGACACACCCGGGCTCTAACGTAACCGCGGAAGAGGGGCAGAACAGAACCTCTGACACTCTTGTTTATATCTGTCAGCTAGGGCTCTCTGATTGGACCAGGTTAACAGCCCCAATCAGGGAACTCATATTCTATGGCTTGTCTCATTACAATCATTACAACAACCACTTCCATCTAGAAGAACAAAGGCAGTAGTTACATGGGAACACCAGCACCTTCAAGTACCCCTCCAAGCCACTCACCACCCTAACTTGGAAATATTTCGACCATTACCTTCAATGTCGCTGGGCCAGAATCCTGGAATTCCTTCCTGAAGGACATTGTGGGTCAACTCACAGCAGGTGGACTGCAGCAGTTCAGGAAGGCAGCTCACCACCACCTTCTCAAGGGCAACTCAGGACGGGCAATAATTGCTGGCCAGCCAGCAACTCCACATCCCACAAATAAACTTTAAAAAACTGATCTGGACAGCTATCTAAATACTCTGCCACTATAGCAGGTCAGCAGCAGTTCTATAGCACAACTTCTTTGAGGAGGTAACCAGTAGGATCAATAAATTGACAGCAGCGGACTTTCAGAAAGCATTAAGCTACTTAACACAATGGGAGCCCATTGTGTTGGTGGTGCAGGTATAGCAGCATCGGTAGAGGATGAGCTAATTCATAAAAGACTGACATTTGGGATTGAAGGAGCAAGTGTGCATTTTCAGGAAAGCAATCTGCCACTAGTGGAGTTCCACAAGATTCAATGCTGAGGCCACAATTATTTACAATTTATGTTAATAACTTAGTTAGGAAAGTGAATGTACTTTAGCCAAGTTTGTGGATGTCACAAAAACAGATGGGAAAGCAAGAGGTGAAAATGCCTCAGAATCTGCAGAGGCATATAGTCAGGTTAGGTAAGTGGGCAAACACTTTCCATATGGAACACAATACAGGAAAATGTTGGCTGCATGTTTCCTGATCCAAGTTATTAATATATATTTAAATAATTGCAGCTCCAACACTGATCGCTATGGCATTCCATGACTTACAGGTTGTCATCTTGAAATAGCCCCCCTTTTCCCAACCTTATCTTCTGTTTGCTAATCCCCTGTCAATATTACCTCCAGTACAACAGGCTCTTAAATGTGGCACCTTATTCATCATCTTTTGAACATCCAAATATATTGCATCTACTGATTTTCCTTTATCTATGTGCTTCTCACTTCCTCAAATAATTCTCACTAATTAGTCAGGTATGATTTCCCTTTCATGAAGCCATGCTAACTATGCTTGATGGCATTATATATTTTAAAATGCTCTTTAATTACATCCATGTGTTGCTGTTTCTGATTCAGAAGTCTGGAACTGCCTTATTAACAGCATTATGGGTGTCCCTCTCACCCCAGGATTGTAGTCGTTCAAGAAGGCAGCTCACCATAACATTCTCAAGGGCCATTTGAAATGCACAGTGGCAATAAATGCTGGTGTAACCACTGATGCTTCCACCCCATGAATTTAGTAAAGTAAGTACAACTTTTATGGACTGGAAGTTGATAACCTGCTTTCAGAAGGCACAGTTAATTCTAACCCTCCCACGCTGCTCATCATGTTATTTACTGACAGTTTTCCTATCGGGTCTGCTCTTGTCTGTTGAGCTGGTGGTAAAAGTGGGCTAACTTGGAGGAAGGGCTGTTGAGGTGTCTATTGTGGGAAAATGCTCGTCAACGGCTACAGACTGTGTGAACCAAAAAAAGTCACAGAACAGGCAAGGAAACACCCATGTATATTTCAAAATTTGTACTTTACCTTCCTCTGTTCCTTTTAATGAACAGCTCCTTCGCGATCTTGAATGCCTGTTGTGTGTCGGCATTTTTATGAATGAAGGCAGATCTGCTGTCTCGCTTGGGAAATAAGGAGCAGGTGGGGAGGCCCCTTTATCCCCACCGGTGGATGAAGGCCAGGAAACAACAGGAATTCAAATGATTGAAATGCCTTCTCATTAAACTTTTGAAACAAAGTCCTTTCTCTATTTGCTGAGAGTTTCTTGAGCTATTCAAAAACACCTGCCTAAAACGCGTGTGATTTGCACAGCAAAGTCCGGGCACCATAAATCTCCACGCATATTTCCGCTCTGTTACACCACAATTGCACTCCTTTATGGTTGCAATTTTGGTCAGCCAAATGAAAAGAAAAGATTAATGCTTGACATTATTTCAAGTTGACGTTGTAGGTTTAAGGTGCAAACTGGTGATCAGGAGGCTCGAGAGAGAGGGAGAGAGAGAGAGAGGGAGGTCACTTTTAACCAGTTCCTGTGATTGACTGCATATTAGAGCATGAGAAACAGGAGCAGGGAAAAGTCATTTGGCGTCTTTAGCCTGCTGTACTTTTCAAGATAATGGCTGATAAGCTTGGGGCCTCAACACCATTTTTCCACCTCCATACCTGCAACTCTCAACTCCCAGCTAAATATTTTTAAAAAGTCTCTATTAGAATCCCAAGTATAATCATAGAAACATAGAAAATAGGGGCAGGAGCAGGCCATTCACCTTCGAGCCTGCCCCACCATTTAATAAGATCATGGGGCTGATCATGCAATTACAGTATCCCACTGTAGCTTTCTCTCCCTACTCCTGGATCGCTTTAGCCACAAGGGTCATGCCCAGTTCTCTTTTGAATCTATTTAACAAACTGGCCCCAACAGCTTTCTGTGGGAGAGAATTCCACAGGTTTGCAACTTTTTGAGTGAAGAAATTCTTCCTCATCTCAGTTCTGAGTAGTTCCCTTTATTCTTAGACTGTGATCCCTAGTTCTGGACTTCCCCAACATTGGGAACATTCTTCCTGCATCTAGACTGTCCAGCCCCATCAGGATTTTCTATGTTTCTATGAGATCCCTCACTTTTGTCTAAATTCCAGTGAGAACAATCCCAGTCGATCCAGTCTTCCTTCATTTGTCAGTCCTGCCATACTGGGAATCAGTCTGGTAAACATTTGCTGGATTCCCACAATAGCAAGAATGTCCTTCTGCAAACCATGAGGCCAAACTGCACACACCAAGACCCTGTATTACTGCAGCAAGATATCCCTCCTCCTCTATCCAAATCCCCTTGCGATAAATCAACATGCCATTAGCTTTCCTCACTGTCTGCTCCACCTACATGTCAACCTTCAGCAACTGTTCCAACATGACACCCAGGTCTCATTGCACCTCTCCCATTCCTAAAGTGCCACCATTCAGATCATAATCTGCCTTCCTGTTCTTGCACAAAAGTGAATAACCCTACATTGATTCACATTATATTGCATTTGCCAAGTATTTGCCCACTAAGCAGCATATCCAAGTCACCCTGCAGCCTCTTAGCATCCTCCTCATAGCACACACTGCCACCCAGCTTAGCGTCATCTGCAAATTGGGAGATATTGCATTCAATTCCTTCATCCAAATTGTTAATGTATATTGTGAACAGCTAGGGTCCCAGCACTGAACCCTACAGTACCCAACTCGGCACTGCCTGCCACTCTGAAAAGGACCCGTTTATTCCAACTTTCTGCTTCTTGTCTGCCAAATAGTTTTTGATCCACATCAGTACATTACCTCCGATACCATGAGATTTAATTCTGCTCACTGATCTCTTGTGTGGAAACTTATCAAAAGCCTTTTGAAAGTCCAGATACACAACATCTCCTGATTTATCCTTGTCCACTCTACTGGTAACATTCTTAAAAAAGACCTGAAGATTTTTAAGCATGATTTCCCTTTAGTGTGTCAATGCTGACTTCGATCAATTCTGTCACTGCTTTCCAACTGCTTAGTTTTTGCATCCTTCATAACTGACTCCAGCATTTTCCCCAACACCGATTTCAGGCTAATTGGCCTATAATTCTCTTTCCCTCCTTTTTTAAAAAGTGGGTTTATATTAGCTACCTGCAGTCCATTGGAAGTCTTTCAGAGATGATCGATGCTGGAAAATTATCACCAATGCTTCCACTATTTCTAGCACCACTTCCTTAAGTACTCTGGAATGCAGAGCATCAAGCCCTGGGGACTTATCAGGTTTTAATCCCATGAATTTCTCCAATACCGTTTCCTGAGTAATAAGGATTTCCTTCAGTTCCTCCTTTATGCTTGACCCCTGTCCCCTAACAGTTCCTTAAGTTTATTTGTGTTCTCCTTCATGAAGACAGATCCAAAGTATTAGTTCAACTGGTCTGCCGTCCCTTTGTTGTCCGTTATGAATTCACCAGATTCGAACTGCAAGGGACCTACATCTGTCTTCACCAGTCTATTTCATTTCACATATCTATAGAAGCTTTTGCAATCAGTTTTTATGTTTTCTGCAAGCTTACTTTCATATTCTATTTTCCCATTCCGAATTAAACCTTTTGACTTCCTCTGCTGAATGTTTAGTTTTGCTCAGTCTCAGATTTGCTGCTTTTTCTGGCCAATTGCTATGCCTCCTTTTTGGCTTTAACATTAGACATGGTGAAGCCACCTTCCCTGTTTTACTCTTTTGCCAGACAGGGATGTAGAATTGTTGAAGTTCATCCATCTGTTCTTTAAATGTCTGCCACTGCCTATCCACCGTCAATTGCTTAAGTGTCCTTGACCAATTTATTCTAGCAAATGCATGCCTCATAACATCAAAGTCAGCTTTCATTAAGTTCAGGACCCTCGTCTCAGATTTAACTGTGTCACTCTTCACCTTAAATGAAGAATGTTACCATATAACAAGTGAGGAATAAGAGAATGATTAGGGAGAAGGTAGGGCCAATCAGGGATAGTGGAGGGAACTTATGTGTGGAGACTGAGCAGATGGGGAAGCCCGAAATGAGTGTTTTGCTTCGGTTTTCACTAAGGAAAGGGAACTTGTAAATGAAAATTCAGAGGAGCTGGAATACAGTCTTGACCAGATCAAGATTAATGAAGTTGATGTGCTAGAAATTTTGGAAAACTTTAAGATTGATAAGTCCCCAGAGCCAGGCCAGATTTATCCTAGGCTGCTCCGGGAAGCGAGAAAGGAGGTTGCTAAGCTGTTGGCGAGGATATTTGCTTCCTCACTCTCCACGGGAGTCGTACCGGAGGATTGGAAGGAGGCGAAAGTTGTTCCTCTTTTCAAGAAGGGGAATAGGGAAATCACTGGCAATTACAGACCAGTCAGTCTTACGTCTGTGGTCAGCAAAGTTGTGGAAAGAATTCTGAGGGATCGGATTTATGACGATTTGGCAAAGCATAGTGTGTCAGTCAGGCATAAAGGCAGTCAGCATGGCTTTGTGAGGGGCAGGTCACGCCTCACAAATCTTATTGAGTTCTTTGAGGAGGTGTCATGACAGGTCGATGACGGTAGAGCAGTGGATGTGATGTATATGGATTTTAGCAAGGCATTTGATAGGGTTCCCTATGGTAGGCTCATTGATAAAGTCAGGAAGTATGGGATACAGGGAGATTTGGCTGTCTGGATTCAGAATTGGCTGGCTGACAGAAGGCAGAGAGTGGTTGTAGATGGAAAATATTCTGCCTGGAGGTCAGTGTTGAGTGGGGTCCCGCAGGGCTCTGTTCTTGGGCCTCTGCTCTTTGTAGTTTTTATAAATGACTTGGATGAGGAGGTTGAGGGGTGGATTAGTAAATTTGCAGATGACACAAAGGTTGGAGGTGTCATCGATAATATAGAGGGCTACTGCAGGCTGCAGCGTGACATAGACAGGATGCAGAGCTGGGCTGAGAAATGGCAGATGGAGTTCAACTTGGTTAATTGCAAAGTGATGCTGAATATAGGATTAAAGACAGAATTCTTGGCAGAGTGGAGGAACAGAGGGATCTGGGTGTGCAAGTACATAGATCCCTCAAAGTTGCCACCTAAGTGGATAGGGTTGTTAAGGAAGCATATGGTGTTTTGGCTTTCATTAACAGGGGTATCGAGTTTAAGAGCTGTGAGGTTTTGCTGCAGATCTCCAAGTCCCTGGTGAGACCACACTTGGAATATTGTGTCCAGTTTTGGTCGCCCTACTATAGGAAAGATACAGAGGCTTTTGAGAGGGTGCAAAGAAGATTTACCAGGATGCTGCCTGGACTGGAGGGCTTGCCTTATGAAGAAAAGTTGAAGAAACTCGGACTTTTCTCTCTGGAGAGAAGGAGGAAGAGAGGAGACCTGATCGAGGTGTACAAAATAATGAGAGGAATAGATAGACTCAATAGCCAGAGACTTTTCCCCACGGCAGCATTGACTGGTACGAGAAGTCATAGTTTGAAGATATTAGGAGGAAGGTATAAAGGAGATATCAGAGGTGGGTTCTTTTACGCAGAGAGTTGTGAATGCATGAATGCATTGCCAGTTGAGGTGGTGGAAGCAGAGTCATTGGGGACATTTAAGCAACTGCTGGACATGCACATTGATAGCAGTGAGTTGAGGGGTGCGTGGATTAAGTTACTATATTTTACATTAGGATTAAGTCTTGGCACAACATCGTGGGCCTAAGGGCCTGTTCTGTGCTGTACGTTTCTATGTTCCATGTTCTATAATGGTTACTTTTCCCCAACTTATCTCACACCCCAAGTTTGCTAGTTAATCATCTCTCATTCCACAATACCAAGTCCTGGATGGCTTGTTCTATAGTTGGTTCCTCGACATATTGGTCGAGGAAACCATCCCTCTCACAGTCCAGAAAATTCTCTCTCACATTGCTACCAGTTTAGTTCGGCCAATCAATATGGAGATTGAAGTCACCCATAATAACTGCTGTACTCTTATGTGTGGATCTCTCATTTCCTGTTTGATACAATCTTACAAGTCCTTTTCGGTGGTCTGCACACAACTTCCAACATTTTTTCCCCTTTAGGTTCAGCAGCTCCACCCACACAAATTCCACACTGTCCAGCCTAATATCCTCCCTTACTACTAATCTCATCCTTAACCACCACACCCCTTTCCTTACTGTCTTATCTTTCACGAAAATTGAATACCACTGGATATTAAGATTGGGTTAAGTGATAAGAAGCAAAGAATTGGGATAAATAAATAATTTTCAAGTTAACAGATGCAACAAGTGGAGAATTACAAAGATTTTAGCAAGCATGAGGAAGAAGAATTCATCTTGCTTTCCATATCAACTTGCAGACCGTTTACTCTGAAACTGTGGCCTGCCATTCAAGGTTTCAACTTAAGGGCAACCATTCTCTGAGCGCTCATCCTGAACAAGTCCCTTCTGAATCATGCATCCTCCAGTAAGCTCAGAGACCTGGATGGCCTGGTGCATGTTGCAGGTAGGGAGCTTGGAGGAAATGGGAGGTGTATGCAATCACTGCACATGGAGCATGGCCTGAGATGTTGGTGAATGGTATCTAAGATGAGGGGCCATATGGGTAACTGGTCACCTGAAGTTGCCAGGTTACAGATTAGACTCTTTTTGAAGGGAATTATGGTCTTCAGTGATTGATTAGTTGATTGTCATGTGTAAATGGGAAACTCTATATTAATGAGGTGTGATGATGTAATCATGAGGGGCTTAATGCACACAAATAGGCCTCTCACTGCTCACTACTAAGGATCTCATCTCACTGTTTAACATTTGGTTAAAATGTGAGACTTTTTGCTCTCGACATTGGGAATCTCCACGTCTATGATCTCATGTGATTCTCCCAACTTTCTGGCCAATGCTCAATTATTCAGTGATCGGGAAGATTCCAACCTTAGTGTCCCCTCACAGGAGAATTTTCTACCCATCTTCATATTGTTTGCAAATTAGGCTACAATACACTCAGTCCTTCATCCAAGTTGTTAATATAGATTGTAATTAGTTGGGACCCCTGTCCTGATCCTTGTAGCACCCTACTTGCTACATTTTGTCAACTTGAAAATCATTTATTTATAACTGACTCTCTGCTTCTTGTCAGTGAGCTAAACCTCTACCTATGCTAACATATTGCACCCAATACAATAAACTTGTATCCTGTGTAGCAATCTTGTTAGGTAGCATATAATTGAATACCTTTTGGAATGCACTGCATTCACTGGGATTCTCTTCAGCCATCCTGCCTATTAAGTTCCAAAAGAACTTTAAGACATTTATCACAAGCTTTCTCTTTCAGAAATCAATTTCGCTCTGCTTGGTTGAGTTATTATTTGTTTAATGTCTTGCTCTTGCTTCCTTAACACTGGATGTTAGCAAATTCCCAATGACAGATATTGGGCTAACTGACCTTTTCCTACTGCCTTCTGCCTCCCTCTTTATTGAATAGTGGTGTTACTTCTGTGACTTTTCAACTCCATTGGTCAGGCCCCTTCCAGAATTTCAGAGATTTTGGGACAATACATCTACTATCTCTACAGTCTCTTCTCTTAAGACATTAGCCGGTGAGCCATCAGTCCCAGGGATCAGTCTGCCTTAGTTTCCTAGTACCTTTCTCTGGTAAATATGCTGTTTGATGTTCTACCCTCCCTTTGCCCCAGCCTTTTTTTTAAACTATTCTTGGGATAGTTTTTACTTTTCTTTTTACTGTGTAAACAAATACAAAATACTTGTTCAAAGTCTGTAATTTTCTTGTTTCACATTCCCCACTTTCATTCTCAAAGGGATAAAGGTTAACATTTGCTCCTCACTTTCCTTTTTATATACTTACACAAGTCTTTTATTGTCTGTTTTATTACTTCTTGCTAATTTACTGTCAATCCTAATTTCACCTTCATTATTTTCCCTTTGATTTTCTGTTGCTGGTTCCTAAAATGTTTCTCAATATTCTAATGCACCACTAAGCTCACAGGATTGGCCACCTTTTTTCAATTTGATACCATCCTTTTTATGCTTACTGGCCAAATTGGTGTATCCTTCTCGGAATGTCTTTCTTTCTTAATGGAGTATATTTTTGCTGAGAATTTTGAAAGGCTTCTTAACTCAGTTGTCTATTGTCTTAGCTTTTAACCAAGCTGCCCAGTCTGTCTTTGGCTACGCTATCGTCATGCTTTTATATTGTTTTGATTGCTTTTAAGCCAATTTTCTCAACTTCCAGATAGACATGATGTTCCATAATGTTATGATCACTCTTGCCCAGGAGATCTTTTACCATGGAATTATTAATGATTCAGTCTTAAATGCATTAATAGTTCCAAAATAGTCCAGTCCACAGTTGCTTTCAGAATGTGTCATTTTGGTATCCATTATATCATAATTTTAAAGTGAATTAGAGAACATTTGAAGAAAAATATTGTCACTCAGAGAGTGGTGGCAGTCTGGAATGCATTGTCTGGGTGGGTAGTTGAAGGAGCAAACTTCACAAACTTTAGCAATTACCGTGTCATAACATTCAAGACTATGTGCCTAGTGTGGGAAAGTGGGACTATTGAAGGGAGTAGTATACTGTGATGTCGACTTGATGGACTGAAGGGGCTCTTCTGCACTTTATGATTCTGTGTCAGGCAGTGAACAGGAACCTCAACTTTGAAGCTTTGGCATCATCTGAATTTGGTAGCTGCACTGTGGATGGAGAAGGACTCTTGAACCACCTTGACATTCTTCAACCTCAGGAATGTCAGATTATTAAAAATGATGACAGCCCCCATCAGAAGGATGCTCGGTATTGAAGGGAATATCCAAGTGGGTCAAAGCGGGGCCAACTGCAGTCTACAGCAATTGTGTAGAGTTGGAATGAAGATGTGAAAAACAAAAACGCTGAAAATCTCTCTGGTCATTTCCTGATCATAATTACACAAGACATGGTGTCTGTATTGTAAAACTCTGGCCATGTGCTGTTTAAAAGTGTCACTGTGATCATAATAATGTCATTTGGGATGACATTTCATTAAAAATGAGTCCCAGTTATTTTAGACAGATATGTCAGCTGTTCAGATCATTGTCAATGTTCCAACATGTCGATCACTCTGGTCGATGCAAATGCTTTGTTGTGTGTTTGGCCCCTGAATTTTGCCAAGGAAGCACTGGTCCCCGGGAGAGATTAATACTTGGAAAGTCGAGATGGGTAGGAGATGAGAGACAGAAGTTTTGGAGTCATTCAAGCAGTAACTGGATCCCGTGAAAGAAGAAACAAAACATTCTACGGAATGAAAATCCAAGTGGGGCTGAATGTTCACTCTCATTTATAGTATTTTAACCATTTTCTGTAATAAACTTAAGTTACTGAGAATCTGCACTAAAATAATTGGCTGAAGGTAGGCAACAGTGGATATTTGTTAGGGAATAATATCAGCATGGGAAAGAAACATTGAATAAAGTGCTCCAGGGAGCAGTATTGGGAACCCTACTGATTTAATTTATATTAATGTTCTGGATTTAGAAATTCAAAGCAAACTCATCAAAATCTCAGATGATACCAAACTAGTAGGAGGTAGTTGACTCTGAAGTGGCAATCGAGGACCTAGAAAATGAGCTAAATAAAATCTGTATGGGCTGATAAGTGGCAGATAAGACCTAAGGGCCTTAGTCAATTTGACACTTGACATATTCAGTCACAGAGAAGCAGCAATCAATATTGTGAATAGAATGCTGAAATGGATACCTATATACAATTTATAGCATGCATCACTAGAACCACAGTATTATGGTAAGAAAACACATTAAATACTGTGCTGTGTCTTAAGCCTGTATAAGTTTTCTGAGCCTTATCCATATTACTGGTGAACTGGGTGAGCTTTATTATTTTCTGGTGGGAGGTGGGTGGTGTTCATATTTGCATGGAAATCCTGGGAGTTTTATTGAGCTTTTGCAGCAAGCCCCTCAGAATGTGTTAGTATTTTCCTTGCGTGAACTGGGTGGGCAGGCTGTCAGTCGTGTTCTGTCAAAGCTGAACCATTCAAAGACAGGGCATACAGAAGCAACCCCTTTAAACTGCCCAGCAATTAAATGTGCAAACTCCAAATGTTGGGGTGCAATGGCTGGCCACTAAAAATTCCACTGGAATTCTTCCTGATTCTCCTCCAATGATTCTTTAGGTTAAGAAGTGAACCTGTATTTCTGAGTGGACTAAACTGACGCTATCCAGAAACATATTGGTTTCTTGACCAAGATCCAGTGATGCCCTCAAGGTCAAAGTTTCATGCTGGGCTGATTCGAAAAGTGGGTGTGGCTATCCCACCAAGCCCACCAATGCAGTAGGAACTGGGCCTAAAGAGGCCCTCTCAAAGTGTTATTCACTTTTCTTCAGAGGCCCTGAGGAGAAAGTGTGCTTCTCACCACTGTCTGCCAACACCTCACCACTTTCCCCCTATTTTTGGGAGAAAACTGCATGGTGACTTACAGATGAAATCCAACAATTAAAATTGACAGAGTGCCACCCAGTAAAGCAGAGGCTAATACCTTTGGCAGGAAATGGTGCTGTAGATTAAAATAAAGTGACCGGCTATGTTCCATAAATTTTTATCTGCTGACTTGTGCTGTATTCAATATCTAAGTTTGTCTGCTGTAGTGCATACAATCATATGTTTGTTTTCTTACTGTTAGAGCAGTGACACCCACTTATTATCCCAGCAATTTATATTCTAATCCAATTATACAGTAAACCCAATTTATTACTGCATAATTATCCAATTTCATTTCCAAATAAAGCCTAGTTCCTACGACCAATTGTAGCAGGTCAAAGTGCTTCAGCTTGTCATGTAGTGTCCTGTCATTACTGCTGTAAATACATTGTCATGTTAAGAGCTCTGATGGTACATTTCATTGGTGCTTGCTCACTTAAAACATGAGAGAGCCAGGTCGATGGGCTGCTAAACTCATCCCAGTGCCAGGACCACCGTCGACCTTGAATAAGAATACCGTACAAAATGTCTGAGTGTAACCCCCTTAGCGTCAGGACCAAGTATCTGAAGGCTCCTCAGTTCAGCTGTGGAAGATGGAGACCTGATTGTAACTAATCGGGCTTTATAGATTCTCATCAGTTTACGATGACAAAAGACTGAGAATCTGAAGCAGATCAGTAAATCCACAGTTTGCTACATCTACAATGCCATTGGATTACTGCACATTGAGCACATAGTTGGAAAACATTATACAGTGGTTTCAAAGTTGGCTTTCTGCAGTGGTGAAGAGTATAGTTCCTGTCTTTTCTTCGACCTTGGGAACTCATGAGCAGTGAATTGAACAAAGACGGACTTGGTCTTATTTTCTTTTATGTCTGATTTCTGTTGATAATATAGACACCAGAGTATGGTGACTTAACACTTTTCACTGTTTTTCTTTTGTAAAAGTAAAAGTGACAATAACTAAAAAATATGTGCTTTCACTTGCAAAGATCTAGTTCTTTTCCAGTGTTCATACATCCACTACAATATTATCTGAAGGACACTTCAGAAACACTTCGTTGGTTGTAAGAAAAAGCTTTGCAGCGGCTGAGGTTTTGGAAAGAGCTACCTCAATATGTCATCAAGTCAGACAACATGGAAACCGACCCTTTCATCCAACTAGTCCATGCCGACCAAATCCCAAACTAAACTGGTCCCACCTGCCTGCGCTTGACCCATATCCCTCCAAAACATTCCTTTTTCAAGTACTTATCCTTTTAAATCTAGTAACTGTATTGACATCCACCTCTGGAAGTTCATTCCACACAAGAATCATTCTCTGTGTACAAATGTTGCACCTTGTGTCTTTTTTGAATCTTTCTCCTCTCACCTTAAAAATGTGCCTCCTAGTTTTTTTTAATCTTTCTTTTCTTTTTGGACGGCATGGATGTGAAACTATCACTGACACAGAAATCTTAACACCTTTCCCTACATTGTGGTGATGGATGTTCTTCAAATGGTCAATGTTCACTCGAGTAAGAGCACACAAAGGGAGATGTTTTTTACGACTTCAGTTGATACTTAGTCGGAAATATGAAATAGATGGAGTGGAAAAGAAGCAGAGATGTTCTAATGCACTTCGTCTCTATTCTGTGGTATGGATGCAAAAGAAAAAACTTCCCTCAGTGGGTGTGAAGCTTTGTTGCACCTCTCACCTGTAATCTGCTCACAACAAGCCAATGGCTCCAATAAAGAACTCCAAATAAAAAGCTTTCTTGCAAATGAACATAGAACATAGAACGTTACAGCGCAGTACAGGCCTTTCAGCCCTCGCTGTTGCGCCAACCTGCAAAATTAATCTGATGCCCATCAAACCTACACTGTTTCATTATTATCCATATGTATGTCCAATGCCCTTAAAGTTGGTGAGTCTACTACTGTTGCAGGCAGTCCCCTACTATTCTCTGAGTAAAGAAACTACCCCTAATGTCTGTCCAAAATCTATCACCCCTCAACTTAAAGTCAAGTCCCTTCATGTTAGCCTTCACCATCAGAGGAAAAAGGCTCTCACTGTCCACTCTGTCTAACCCTCTGATTTTCTTACACCTCTCAACATTCTTCTCTCCAAAGAAAACACCCTCAGTTCCCTCAGCCTTTCCTCATAAGACCTTCCTTTCATACCAGGCAACATCTGAGTAAATCTCCTCTGAACCCTTTCCAAAGCTTCCACATCCTTCCTCTAATGCGGTGAACAGAGCTGCACACAATACTCTAGGTGCGGCCATACCAGTGTCTTGTAAGGCTGAAGCATGACAATGTGGCTCTGAAACTCAATCCCTCTACCAGTAAACACTAACAAACCATATGCCTTCTTAACAACCCTATCAACCTGTGTGGCAATATTCAGGGATTTGTGCACCTGGACACTGAGACCTCTCTGTTCATCTCCACTGCCAAGAATTTTACCACTAGCCCAGTACTCTGCATTCCTGTTACTTCTTCCGAAGTGAGCTACCTCACACCTTTTCGCATTAAACCCCATTTGCCACTTCTCAGCCCAGCTCTGCATCTTATCTATGTCCCTCTGTAACCCACAACATCCTTCGGCACTATCCACAACTCTGCCTACCTTAGTGTCATCTGCAATTTTACTAACCCATCCTTCTATGCCTCCAGACCTCCAGACTATTTATAAAAATGACAAACAGCAGTGGCCCCAAAACAGATCCTTGCGGCACACCCTTGTTAACCACGCTCCAGAATGAACATTTCCCATCAATCACTACCCTCTGTCTTCTTTCAGCTAGCCAATTTCTGATCGAAACTGCCAAATCACCTTTAATCCTGAAACTTTTTGTGCAATAGCCTACCATGTGGAACCTTTTCAAATTCCTTACTGAAGCCTATATACACCACATCAACTGCCTTACCTTCATCCACCTGTTGTGTCACCTTCTCAAAGAACTACATAAGGTTTATGAGGCATAACCTAACCTTCACAAAACTGTGTTGACTATGCCTAACCAAATTATTCCTTTCCAGAAGATTAGAAATCCTATCTCTTATAATCTTTTCCAATACCTTACCCACAACTGAAGTAATGCTTACTGGCCTATAATTACCAGGGTTGTCCTGACTCCCCTTCTTAAACAAGGGATCAACGTTTGCTATCCTCCAGTCTTCTGGCACTACTCCTGTTGACAATGATGTCATAAAGATTGAAGCCAAAGGTTCTGCAATCTCCTCGCTGGCTTCCCAGAGAATCCGAGGATAAATCCCTTCTGGCCTGGGGTCTTATCTATTTTGAGATCTTCCAAAATTGCTAAAACCTCCTCTTTGCCAACCTCAATCTCATCTAATATTGCTGCCTGTATCTCCATATTCTCACTAACATTGTCTTTTTCCAATGTGAATACTGATGAAAAGTATTCATTAAGCACTTCCCCTATGTCCTCAGATTCCACACACACATTTCCACTACTATCTTTGATTGGTTCGAATCTTACTCTTGTCATACTTTTATTCCTGATATACCTATGGAAGGACTTAGGGTTTTCCTTGGTCCTATCCGCCAACAACTTCTCATGTTCCCTCCTGGCTCTTCTTAGCCCTTTCTTTAGATCTTTTCTGGCGAACTTTTAACCCTCAAGCCCCCTAACTGAGCCTTCACACCTCATCCTCACGTAAGCCTTCCTCTTCCTCTTGACAAGAGCTTCAACTCTTGAAGAATTATCTGCTGTCAAAGTATTGTAGGTAAAGTTATAGCTGGAGAATCAGGGTAGCAATTTACATGTTATGTGGACAATAGAGACCTATGAAGCAATGATGGAGATGGAGATGGCAGTCAAGGAAGTGGACGTGATGATTCACAGCTTTCGATCCAACAAAATACAACTGTTATTGCCAAAATACAGACCAGAACTGAATGCAGTATTCCAAAAATGGTCTAACTGATGTCGTGTACAGCCACACATGACTTCCTAAATCTATACTCAATGCACTGACCAAATGCCTTCTTCACTACCCTGTCTTGAGTTTAGAAGACTGAGAGGGGATCTGATTGAAACGTATAGGATTATGAAAGGATTGGACACTCTGGAGGCAGGAAACATGTTTCCGCTGATGGGGGAGTGCCGAACCACAGGACACAACTTAAAAATACGGGGTAGACCATTTAGGACAGAGATGAGGAGAAACTACTTCACCCAGAGAGTGGTGGCTGTGTGGAATGCTCTGCCCCAGAGGGCAGTGGAGGCCCAGTCTCTGGATTCATTTAAGAAAGAATTGGATAGAGCTCTTAAAGATAGTGGAGTCAAGGGTTATGGAGATAAGGCTGGACCAGGATACTGATTGGGAATGATCAGCCATGATCATATTGAATGGCGGTGCAGGCTCGAAGGGCTGAATGGCCTATTCCTGCATCTATTGTCTATTGTCTACCTTCAAGGAATCAGTGGTGTGACAAATCTCATCTTAAAAATATTGTAAGCTCTGTATTCCATTTCCACCTATAATTTTTTTTATATTCACATATGGGACATGGGCGTCACTGACTGGCCAACATTTATTGGCTGTCCATAGTTGCCCGGAGAAGGTGGTGGTGGGCTGCCTTTTAGAACCCTCCAGCCCCAGCCCCAGCAACCCCCCCCCACCACCGTCTTCTGCACATGTACCACCTTTTTGTGGCTTCTATCAGTTTTGAAGAAGGGTGACTGGACCAGAACCATTCACTCTCCTTTCTCTTCACAGATGCTGCCAGACCCAAGAAATTTTCCAACAATTTCTCTTTTTGCATTAAAAAAATGTAATTTTGTATCTGAAGTTGTGTGGTTCACTTAATATGAAGTTATTCCTGAAGTGTTTTTCTCTGCTGCTCATGCCTTCGATTTTCTGTCAGTTCTCACATTATTCTGTGGTATGAAACTATACAGGAGCACATCAAGTGCGACATCCAACTAAAAGTCTGTATCTGTCTGTCCCATTCCTGCTCTGATATCCAGAGTGCTACATGTTTGTTGTGTGCTGGTTGGAATAGGAATAGGATCCATCACCCTGTATCCTGTAGATAATTAGGAATGGGCAATAATTCTGGCCTAGCCTGAGACACCCTCATCCAATGAATGAATAATAAAAAAGATCTGGCAGTATGGGCAAACCCCAATTCGATGCATCAAAGCGTCTGTCCACAAATGCTGGTTAGGACCTTTTGAATAGAGTTTGAAACCTTAACCTTAATCTTCGAGTTTGGGTTCTTTGGTCTGTCATACGAGATCAGGGCAGACTTCTAAGTTAGCATTAGACAACGTTTATGAATACTGGATTAGTGGTGCTGGAAGAGCACAGCAGTTCAGGCAGCATCCAACGAGCAGCAAAATCAGGATGCTGCCTGAACTGCTGTGCTCTTCCAGCACCACTAATCCAGTATTTGCTTTCCAGCATCTGCAGTCATTGTTTTTACCTCAACGTTTATGAATAGACTAAACGTAAGGGTACAGAGCAGCATGTTCGAACCTCTTTGCAGAGTACTAATACATGACAGTGGGGTCACAATTATATCACAGATTACCTTGGAAGCTCATCCACATATTCATTAAATCCTATTTCCATACAGAGTTGAGGATATTTACATGTAATCGATATAAATATGCCAGTTTAACAAGTTGATTGATAAATATCTGTAATATGTGTTTTCTGGTTCTTTCAAAGAACTAACTTCTTAGATTTGAGTTCCCAAATACCCCATACATAGTCACACGCACATATATAGCAATAGAAATAAACACATATAAATAAAAATCAGGATTAACTGAGAAAATTACCTTTTGGAAGGATAGGTGATTGACATAAAGTTTTTTTTTCACATAGAAATGATTCCAGTGTTGTTCCACATTAGAACACAGTGGATAATGAATTTTAAAATCTGAAACCACGCATTTGATGATTCCAACAATTGTTTAACATTTGTGGTTTAATTATTTCAAAAGCAACCAATTGAACTACTCAATAATTCCACTAATTAGTGCAGCATACACTGATGCATAACTAAAGAGCAGAGAAATGCAGAGAGTCAACCCACTGGCACTTCAACTGGTCATTCATCTCACTGCTGCATGTGGCAGCTTGATGTGCACAAAGTGGCTGCTGTGCTTGCCTAAATAACATCAAAGCATAATGATGTACTGTCTGTGAAGCACTTTGAGATGCACCCGAGAGACATGATATGAGATGCTCCCTACAAAAATGCTGAAGCCTCCAGCTTTTATCTTTTTATTTTAGTTCTAAGTGCTTCTGGATGTTTTATACACAATATTACAGAATGTGAAGCATATATTAAAGCCAGTTTCTGCAAATCTTTTGACTTCATTGGCTGCAGAGCAGAGCATCATGAAATCTCTCAGGCCACACATAATATTTGAATCCATCATTTTTCCATTCATTTGCATGGATGTCGAGTTGCTTATACTTAAAGACCCTGGTGCTCTGACTTTGGATTTATCCATCAACAGAAGGACTGTTAACTGATCTTTCCAAATCTCCTCGTTCATTTGGTTCAGAGGGGACCTAACATGCAAGGATGCACAAATGGGATTAAGTCGAGAGTAATTGTATCAGAAATTAGGACTACACATGGTCACGAAATGCAATTTGAATATCCCTACTTCAAGGAATAAAATGCCTGAATTCAGCAGCCATTAACTACAACTCGATGTTTTACAACATCTCTCGATTTGATCTGCATTTCTAAACATTTCCAGCTTTGTGTTAGCCAGCATGTTTCATACAAATGTCGAGCAAATATTTCAAGACTGCTGATCAAAATGTGAAACAAAAATTTTGTCTAAATAGATGTGCTCCTTATTGAAGCCAAGTAAGAACTAAGATCCACTAATGTACAGCACAAATGTACTGTGTCTGTGTACACATCCTCCAGCATCTTTTGATTCAGAAAAGCCAGATGAGTTCTTCACCATAATTTGTAACTTCAGATTTACCTGTCTCAGTTCAATGGATGCCTTTGTCAGTCATAAGGCTTCGTTGATCACATTGGTCCACAGGGATTGTACAAATCCAGGATTCAGCAGTAATTAAGCCAATCAACATTAATGTGTATCATTAACTTTCCATGACTCAGGTACATAACAGTCCAAACAATCAATATGTTGTCCAAGCAACTGAATTACGTGTCTTTGTCCAAATTTTTATAGTTAGTGAATTTAATGCCATCCAAGTAATTTATCTGGCACTTGGCTTTCTGAACATCTGTGAAAAAGCATAAAACAGAGGCACGAAAGCAGCAACATTTATGTTATCAACCACGTTCTCCACTTGAATGCAATTTCATGATTCATTTTAAAAAGTACACAGACATGATACATCTTCAAGTTGTTAAGGATCAGGATAAATAGCTAAACTTCTGGTGGGACATGTTTCTGCTGCACAACAAATGAATAATTGCTGTCAATAGTATTGTGAACTTATTTGAGGTGTAAAAAACAAAGTGTCAGATTGACACACCATTCTTTTTCTCTTACTTATATCTTTGATTTACTTACATAGTACAGAAGTCAGCCATTCAGCCCATTCAGCCTGCTCCACCATTCAATGTGATAATGGCTGATTGATGCCTTTTACCAATTCTGTCCTCATAATCCTTTACGCCATTAGTAATCAGAAGTCCACCAATCCCTATTTTAAGCATATTTTAATACTGAGCTTCTACAACCCTCTGTGACAGAAAATTCCAAAGATTCAAAACCCTCTGACTAGAAATGTATCTGTCCATCTTAGTCCAAAATGGCATCTCCATAATTTATAAATTGTGTCTTCTGGTTCTACCAAGGGAAAATTACAAACCTGCATCTATTCTGTTAATTCCTTTCAGTATTTTATAGATTTCAATGAGATTGCCTTTCTTTCTTTGAAAATTCATAGAATGCAGGCCCAGTGTGCCGAATCTGTTTTCATAGGGCAGTCCTGCCATTTTGGAAACAAGTTTGGTTTACTGTTTTTGCATTCCCTGGAGGGTAATAATATCTTTTCTGAGGTAAGGAGAGCATAACTGCACACAATAATCCAGGTGCTGTGTAACTGAGTTCCTATACAATTGAAGCAAAACTTCACTACTCCTACACTTCAATCCTCTTGTGATAAAGGCTAATATTCCAACCACGTTCCTAATAGCTTGCTGCACCTGTATGTTAGCCTTTACTGATTTATTGACAAGGACACCTACAATCCCTTTACACATCTACACTTTGCAACCTCTCACATTTTATGAAATACTCTGCACATCTGTTTGTCTTAAAGTGGAAAATCTCACATTTTTCCACATTATATTCCATCTGCTACTTTCTTGCCCAATCTAAATCTACCATCTTTAAGCTATTTTACATCTTTCTCACAACATGCATAATTGTTTAACTTTGCATCATCTGCAGATTTGGAAATATTACATTTAATCCCTCGATCTAAATCATTGACAAATATACTGTATATAAACAAGTTCACTTGTTAGACTCTTCTCACAATGCTTATAGTAATCCACATTTTCACTTTAAAACAAATTAATCAAAGTCTTTGATGCAAGCGAGTAACAGGTACAGCGTGATCAGAGTGACATTGCTGAGATCAAACCAATTGGCCCCATAATGCACAAAGATAGATTTTTGTCTTTTCATCAAAGCTTCAAAACTGTATGAATTAACATTTGAGGAAGCTGTGCGTGCTCGTTCTGTATCAGATACTGACTAGTCTGTCAGGCATTTCCTGTTTGATCTGTTTTAGTTAAGATACCTAAATCTTCCCTGGGTTTACTTATCTTGATATAAATTATCATATGTTTCTTGTTAACATCATCATGCTGAAAAATGAAAATATAATGTTTCTTCTGCCTCACCTTATAATTCAAGATATATGTGGCTTTGGCAATTCATCCTCAGGATTCAACAACATTAATAATGACAATTCAAAGTCAGCCACAAGTTATGACAGCTTTTTCCAACTATTTCCCGATTGCTCATGCTCAATGACTCTTAATGACTCACTTTATTAAACCAATTAAGATGGAGGGGCATAGTTTTACAAATTTGCCTGAACCTCAAGTCATAAGCCAGTTTGCATGATCCCTTGTGTGGAATCCATTGTTTCTCTTCCTTCCTCATTGTTGAGGAACATACAGGTGAGGAGCTCTGGGAAAATGCAAATTCCTACTGCTTTTAATGCTAGCAATCCATGCCATGGATTTTGAGTGGACTGCTTCCAGGATTTGACATTCCCACAGTGTGCTCATAGCTAAATCTGAAGCCATACGGCTGTTGACCTACTCTTATCCCTGCTGATTATTTCTTGTTGGTTCACAAGGATTGGAAAATCCCAGGGAGGCTGTGCTTTAGTGACTAATTTGAAAATACAGTACTGTACACAATGAATATGTGCTCCAACAAAGTATTTTGGCCTTGGCATTGATTGAACCACGAGTTGGGATTGCAGTGTACAAGGGGCAGGGTTCCAGGAAACAATGCTGCTTTGCAATAGAATATCCTAAATGGTAGAATTCATGTCTGCAGTTTCAACATGAATGTTCCAAACTGACATTACTGAATTTTGAGGTGAGTTGCAAGTTCCGCATATTGGCTTACAGCTGTAGCTCTGAAGAACCTTCACTATGATGTTCCGGTCATGATCCTCCAGGGGCATTTAAGCTCACAAACATCTCACTGAAATACTTCAGAATTATCAATAGCAAAGAATGAATATCCAGCCCCACATTCTCAAAGGCAACAGGTGAATTTAGTCTGAAGTATGTGGACAAACACCCAGTGGATGTGGGATTTGTGGATCTTCTACTGATGACTTTAATAAATGATGCAGATGTTTCTCAAGTAAATATAACAATTGCTTCATGAAATAACAGCTCCGGTCGATTTTCACTATCATCAACTTTGTTTTGAATTTCCACCACTTTCAAATCATTTAATCTATCTCTGACTCTCCCTTTCCCTTTCTCAATTTGTCTATCATTTTTTCTTGGGATGGGCTATCAACTAATATTCATTAAACTGAGTACACTTACTCACATGCTACTTCTGATAGGAACTTCATTCTATTCCCTCAGTTTCGCCATCTCTACAGTCTCTATTCTGGTGATGCAAATCTCACAACCATACTTCTGACCTTTCTTTTACTCAAGACAATTTTCTGATTCAGTATGTGGATGTACCTATTAGAGAAAACTTGACCTACTCTTGGGAAATAAGGCGGGGCAGGTGACTGAGGTGTCAGTGGGGGAGCACTTTGGGACCAGTGACCATAATTCTATTCGTTTTAAAATAGTGATGGAAAAGGATAGACCAGACCTAGAAGTTAAAGTTCTAAATTGGAGAAAGGCCAATTTTGACGGTATTAGGCAAGAACTTTCGAAAGCTGATGGGAGACAGATGTTCGCAGGTAAAGGGACGGTTGGAAAATGGGAAGCCTTCAGAAATGAGATAACAAGAAACCAGAGAAAGTATATTCCTGTCAGAATTAAAGGGAAGGCTGGTAGGTATAGGGAATGCTGGATGACTAAAGAAGCATATGTCACGTACAGGCAGGATAGATCGAGTGAATCCTTAGAAGAGTATAAAGAAAGTAGGAGTATACTTAAGAGGGAAATCAGGAGGGCAAAACGGGGACATGAAATAGCTTTGGCAAATAGAATTAAGGAGAATCCAAAGGGTTTTTACACATATATTAAAGACAAAAGGGTAACTAGGGAGAGAATAGGGCCCCTCAAAGATCAGCAAGGAGTGTGGAGTCACAGAAAATGGGGGAGATACTAAATGAATATTTTGCATCAGTATTTACTGTGGAAAAGGATATGGAAGATATAGACTGTAGGGAAATAGATAGTGACATCTTGCAAAATTTCCAGTTTTTAGAGGAGGAAGTGCTGGATGTCTTGAAATGGTTAAAAGTGGATAAATCCCCAGGCCCTATCAGGTGTACCCGAGAACTCTAAGGGAAGCTAGAGAAGTGATTGCTGGGCCTCTTGCTGAGATATTTGTATCATCGATAGTCACAGGTGAGGTGCCAAAAGACTGGAGGTTGGCAAACGTGGTGCCACTGTTTGGGAAGGGCGGTAAGGACAAGCCAGGGAACTATAGACCAGTGAGCCTGACCTCAGTGGTGGGCAAGTTGTTCGAGGGAATTCTGAGGGACAGGATGTACATGTATTTGGAAAGGCAAGGACTGATTTGGGATAGTCAACATGGCTTTGGGCATGGGAAATCATGTCTCACAAACTTGATTGAGTTTTTGAAGAAGTAACAAAGAAGATTGATGAGGGCAGAGCAGAAGATGTGATCTATATGGCCTTCAGTGAGGCGTTCGACAAGGTTCCCCATGGGAGACTGGTGAGCAAGGTTAGATCACACGGAATACAGGAAGAACTAGTCATTTGGATACAGTTTTTCAGACTGGAGGCCTGTGACCAGTGGAGTGCCACAAGGATCGGTGCTGGGCCTTCTACTTTTTGTCATTTACATAAATGATTTGGATGCAATCATAAGAGGTACAGTTAGTAAGTTTGCAGATGACACCAAAATTGGAGGTATAGTGGATAGTGAAGAGGGTTACCTCAGATTACAACAGGATCTGGACCAGATGGGCCAATGGGCTGAGAAGTGGCAGAAGGAGTTTAATTCAGATAAATGCGAGGTGCTGCATTTTGGGAAAGCAAATCTTAGCAGGACTTATACACTTAATGGTAAGGTCCTAGGGAGTGTTGCTGAACAAAGAGATCTTGGATTGCAGGTTCATAGCTCCTTAAAAGTGGAGTCACAGATAGATAAGATAGTGAAGAAGGCGTTTGGTATGCTTTCCTTTATTGGTCAGAGTATTGAGTACGGGAGTTGGGAGGTTATGTTGCAGCTGTACAAGACATTGGTTAGGCCACTGTTGGAATATTGCAAGCAATTCTGGTCTCCTTCCTATAGGAAAGATGTTGTGAAACTTGAAAGGGTTCAGAAAAGATTTACAAGGATGTTGCCGGGGGTTGGAGGATTTGAGCTATAGGGAGAGGCTGAATGGGCTGGGGCTGTTTTCCCTGGAGTGTTGGAGGCTGAGGGGTGACCTTATAGAGGTTTCCAAAATTATGAGGGGCATGGATAGGATAAATAGACAAAGTGTTTTCCCTGGGGTCGCGGAGTCCAGAACTAGAGGGCATAGGTTTAGGGTGAGAGGGGAAAGATATAAAAGAGACCTAAGGGGCAACTTTTTCATGCAGAGGGTGGTACGTGTATGGAATAAGCTGCCAGAGGATGTGGTGGAGGCTAGGACAATTGCAACATTTAAGAGACATTTGCTGGCAGGTGGGACTAGATTGGGTTGGGATATCTGGTCGGCATGGATGGGTCGGACCGAATGACTCTAATTGAAAACTCACCCCATCAGGATTGACAAGGCCCTCAATCACATCTGTCCCCATTTCTCTCCCACGACATTTCTCCTCTTACCCCATCTACTCCCAGCCAGCACCATGAGAGGATCCTCTTTTCCTCATCTTCCACCATCCAGCCTCTGCATCCAACAGTCATCCTTTACCACTCCTGTTGCCTCCAGTGTGATACCACTCCATTCTTATCTGCTTCTCTCGCCTTCTGGGCAAAAGTGAGGACTGCAGATACTGGAAACCAGAGTTTAGATCAGAGTGGTGTTGGAAAAGCACAGTAGGTCAGGCAGCATCCGAGGAGCAGGAAAATCAATGTTTTGGGCAAAAGCTCTTCATCAGGAATGATTCCTGATGAAGGGCTTTTGCCGAAACGTTGATTTTCCTGCTCCTCGGATGCTGCCTCACCTGCTGTGCTTTTCCAGCACCATTCTGATCTTCTCTCACCTTCTGTCAGCATTCTGAAGGGAACATTCTGAAGTGGGCACTCTGATCCATTCCTATGCAGAAGATGCCATGCTTGCCCTTTTACCTCCTCTCTCTTACTATCCAAGACTCCAAACACTACTCACAGGTGAAGTAGCAATTTACTTGTACATCTTTCAATTTAGTACACTACATTAACTGCATTTGATGCATTTTTTTCAACAGTTAGGTGACTAAATGTCGTTGGTTAACTGCTCTACTCTACTCCAAGTGTAACCCTGAGGTTCAAGAGCTTTACCATTTAATTTCTTCATCTTGCTCTCACATGGAGCTGTACATGTTCAGTTTCCTGCATTCTTTCAGTTAATCTCAAGGCAAGGTCAAGGAATGGTACCTCATCTTCAATTTGAGTTCAACAGTTTAAGACATTAACTCTGTTTCCCCATCTTGATTTGTGTGTTCAGCTTTCAGATGTACTTGTCCATTGCCATACCATTCACACCTATTCTGTGAAAATCTTTTGTTTCATGACCTAAAATTGAACTGGACCAGCAATACAAATGCTATGGCTACAGGAGCAAGACAGAGGTTAAATATTTGCGATGAGTAACTTATCTTCCCAAAGGCTGTCCACCATCTACAAGGCATGAGTAGTGTGATTGAATATTGTGCACTTGCCTGAATGAATGTAGCTTTAACAATGCTCAAAAAACTCAACACCAAACGGGGGAATGCACGCCCTTCACCACTGATGCACCGTGACAATTGCATGGTCCATCAACAAGATGCATTGCACCAACTCACCAAAGTTCCTTTTACAGCACCTTTCAAGCCCACAAAATCTGTCAAAAAGACAAGGGATGCAGCTACAAGGGAACAGCACCTCTTCCAAGTTCTCCATCCTGACCTGAACTTATACTGCTCTTTGTTCATTAAAGTGAGACCAAAATTCTGGAACTCCCTTGCTTAAAGCATGATGGACTACAGCAGTTCCAGAAATGGCTCAGCATCACCTTCTTAAGGGCAATTAAGAGCAATAAGTGCTGGCAAATGGTTTTCATTAACAAATCAAAGAAAAACACACACTGGCTTTTGTACCATGACATTTTTTTCTCAGTTGATCCCTTCTGCCCTTCCACCTGTCACAGGTCTGACCTTTTGTTCTTCCTGCCACTTCCACTCCTTTCATTTGCTTAAAATCTTATTATATTTCTATTTCCTACTGTTATGAAGAAAGATCCTTGACCTGAAATATCATTCACATTCCTCTCCCCACAGAGTCTGTAAAATGTGCTGAATATCGCTAGCGTTTTATATTTCAAGATTCCGGTAACCACAGTATTTTCCTTTTAATACCGGCAACCTATTTGGTGCAGCATTAGTCATTGTCGTATTTATCATCTGGAGATGTTATTTATACAAATTAGAAGATTATTTTGAAAGTATTCTGCTGCCTTCCCTTACAGGGAATTAGAGAATACATGCAACATGGTACAGCTGTAATTATGGGTTACTCTGATCTGTGTATAGATAGAGAAAATCAAAAGAGTAACAATACTGTCAAGAAGGAAATTATGGAGTGTATGTGGGGTGGGTTTCTGGACCAAAATATTGAGGATCCAACTTGAGAACAGCCCATCCTAAACTGGGTTATTATGTACTGGAAAGGGAATAATAGCAATCTCATTGTGCCAGGCCACTTGGGGTTGAGCAACCATAATATGATAGAATTCCTCGTCAAAACAGTGAGTGACAGTGAGGCTAGGGTCCTGTATCTAAATAGAGGAAATTGCAATGCATATGAGGAATGATTTGGCCACAATAGATTTAGGAACTTTACTTAAATGATGATGGTGGAAAGGTAATGGCAAACATTCAGACAGCATGGTTGAACTGCAACAATTTATTCCTGTCTGATGCAAAAAGTAAAACAGGAAAGGTGGCCAAATCATGGCTTACAATTGAAATTAAAGATTATATTTGACCAAGGAAGAAGCATACTAATTTTTCAGAAAGAACAACAGATATGAGGAATGGGAGCAGCTTAGAATTTGGCAAAAGGGGGAGAAAAGAAATTGATTACAAAGTAAAATCGAATACGAGAAGAAGCTTGCAGAAACATTAAAACAGACTGTCAAAGTTTTTATAGGTATATTGGGAGAAAAGATTGGTGAATACAAATGTATGTCACAGTTAGAAACAGGGGAATTTATACCGGGATAAAAAGAAATTGTTGACTAACTAAGTACATACTTTGGTTCTGTATTTACAAAGGAGGGCTCAAATAACAGACCAGATATGCTGGGGAACACAGAGTTTAGTGAAGGGGAGGGACTAAAGGAAATCAGTATTAGAAGGGAAATGGTGTTGAAAACATTGATGGGATTAAAGGTTGATAAATCTCCAGGGCCCGAATAGGAAGAGGTTAGAGGGATATGGGCCAAATGCTGGCAAATGTGACTAGATTAATTTTGGACATCTGATCGGCATGATGAGTTGGACTGAAGAGTCTGTTTCTGTTCTGTACAACTCTATGACAACTCTACTCCAGAATATTTAAGAATGTGCTGTAGAAATAGTGGATGTATTAATAATCATCTTCCAAGTGTCCATAGAATCTGGAACAGTTCCTAAAATTAGAGCGTAACTGATGTAAGGAGAAATGACAGAAGAAATCATCAGGATGTTGGCGGGAATGGAGGGTTTGAGTTATAAGGAGAGGTTGGACTTTTTTCACTAGAGTGAAGGAGGTTAAGGGGTCCAGAGGTTTACCAAATCATGAGGGGCTCGGTAAGGTGAATGGCAGGAGTCTTTTCCCTAGGGTGGGGCATTTCAAGACAAGGAGCATATTTTTGAGGTGAGAGGAGAAAGATTTAAAAAGGACATGAGGGGCATTTTTTTCTTACACAAAGAGTAGCTTGTGTGTGGAACGAACTTCCAGAGGAAGTAGTAGATGTAGGTACAGTTTAAAAGACATTTGGATAAGTCCATGAATAGGCGATGTTTGGAGGGATATGGGCCAAGCGCATGCAGGTAGAATTATTTAGTTTGGGATTATCACTGGCATGGACTGGTTGGACTAAGGGTCTGTTTACATATTATAAATTGCAGCAAAGAGGCAAGGGCAACTGTAGTCCACAAGACTCTGGACAAGAGCGCGCAAGTGGGATTGGCTTAATGCCTACTTTGAATTCCTTATTATTCCTTGGATCTTAGGTATCTGCAAACTTAGATCACGCTTAACTTTTTCAGCCCACTAAAGACATGAATTTTTGTACTGACAAGGTGATTTCTCTGCTCTTTTCAAAACTCAACATTACTATTATTTCAAACATATTTCTTGCTGTAAAATTACAGGAGCAATTTAGTGGGAAAAGGTGTAATGTAGTCAAGAGAAAATGGTGGACTATAATTTTAAAACACTTCAAGATGGACATCTCTCATTGGCAATGGTAGTTTCTTGTATTTGATTCAGGTTATTCTCTTTCAGCTTATTCTCTTTGAGGTTCTGTCATTGCAATTTAATTCCAGTTCTGTATATTTCTCTTGGATAATTACGTGACTTTAGCAGCAGCTGGGTATCTCCAGATAGGATCATTTCAATCAGGATGAAGCAGAATTCATGTAGTTACACTGTAATTGTAATTTCACTGCAAACCAGGCTTGAGCTCATTCTAACAAATGCAATTTTGCTAATGTCTTGCCAATCAACTTGCTGGTGTGACCACTTTAGGGCTGTCCGTTAGCTACCTGTATCCTGGATACTGTATATACTTCAGCATTTTTAAAATTGAATGTAATTTATGTTGATTACTGCGAGGCTTTTTTCAGCGAGATGGTCGAATGAACTGAATAAAATTGGCTTGTTATTTTGACGTTGAGAGCAAGGTGGCCATGGAGCTTCTGAAAAACTTTCAGCAGATTTTTATTTAATACACTTTGAATAGTCCTAACAGATTTTTCAGGCAAAGTAGGAATGTACTATCAGCATATAAAAGCATTTGGAGAGCGAACACACCTTAGGGAGGTCATTAATGTAACAAAAGGGCTGTAATGGTCCTCAGAGACACCAATTTGTGAAGTGCTTTAGGAAGGTGTATTTTTAATCTTTTGATGCATGTGAGCTAGTCGTGGAGGAAAACACTGTATGGTCCTGTCAGATAAACCAAACGCCATCATTATACAATGCTATGATTAACTGTATTAAAAGTTGCATCAAATCATATAAGCTGCCTTCAATACAAAAGGCACAGGCAGCACAACTGTAACACATATCCTCGATTGGTTGCATTGCTTAGGATAAACAGAGAATCAACAGCATTTTATTTCCACGAAGGTCGACCATTTTGCAAACTATACATAGGTACCCCACCTCTGTTTTGCAATCAGGTCTGTGAAATATATGGCAAAGCCCAACTGAAGTATGGAGGCCCTTCTTCCCAGATAAGGAATAATACACTGCATGATATGCTTAAAAAATAACACATTTCAACACATACTTCATTCATACTGTGATCAAAAAGGAAGAGAGTCCAAAATTCTCTTCAGTAGTAAACAGGATAATGAAGTAGGCATTGATGTGCTTGCCTTTATTAGTCAGAGCATTGAGTACAGGAGTTGGGAGGTCATGTTGCGGCTGTACAGGACGTTGATTAGGCCACTTTTGGAATACTGTGTGCAATACTGGTCTCCCTCTTATAGGAAGGATGTTGTGAAACTTGAAACGGTTCAGAAAAGATTTACAAGGATGTTGCCAGGGTTGGAGGATTTGAGCTATAGGGAGAGGCTGAACAGGCTGGAGCTGTTTTCCCTGGAACATCGGAGGCAGAGAGATGATCTTATAGAGGTTTATAAAATCATGAGGGACATGGATAGGATAAATAGAGAAAGTCTTTTCCCTGGGTTGGGGGAATCCAGAACGAGAGGGCATTGGTTTAGGGTGAGAGGGGAAATATATAAAAGAGACCAAAGGGGAACTTTTTCATGCAAAGGGTATTGCATGTATGGAATAAGCTGCCAAGGAAGTGGTGGAGGCTGGTCCAATTACAACATTTAAAAGGCACCTGGATAGGTACATGAATAGGAAGGGTTGAGAGGAACATGGGCCAAATGCTGGCAAATGGGACGAGATTAATTCAGGGTATCTGGTCAGCATGGATGGGTTGGACCAAAGGGTCTGTTTCTGTACTGTACATCTCGCTGACTCTATGACTCTATTGATGGCCTGAGGGTAAATGGGGACATGTTTCCATTCTGTCCTGTGCTTAGAATTCTGGGAAGTGATTCCGCAATTGTCAAGACCGTATTTTAGCTAAAAGGTAGAGAATCCAGAAGGTTGACATCACTGGTGCCTTTCCTTTGAGATGGCAATTAGCATTCCCAAGCCTTTTTAATAAATGGCGGGTGAAGGTTCTACAGTTGAGAACACCTTCACTCCAGCAAGTTGTCATCACCACAGTTGAGAATGTCAAAGTGGATTAGGACTAAAGAAAGTCAGAGGTTTCAGTTATCTTAGATCTGATATTACAGCATTCAAAGAGGAATAAAAGTGGCAGGAAGACAGTAAGGACAATTTAGGACAAAACAAAAGCAATCAAGTATCCACATGAAGGGTTTTGTGACGCTGTGGTAGTGTCCCTCCCTCTAGGTCAGAAGGTCGAGGCTCAAGAACCATCTGCCATTGAGTTGCGTGACATCATATCCAAACAGGTTGATTCAAAATGTCTTTTTCTCCAAGTCTCAAATTCATTCTTGTCCAGACTGTGAAAGAGTTTTGTTCCAGATAACTCTTCCCCTTCTCTGATGTCTCGCGGTGCTCAAACACCAGACTCCAGCTCAACTCTAAGCTGGAGTTCCACAAAAAAAAACACAATTAGTAATAGATGTAGAGGTATGGTCACTATGAACCACAGTGGGGTCCACCAGCTTCTATATCATGCAGTTTCACACTTCCCCTGGTCCAGCATCTCTATTTTAATCACTCAGTTCTTAATTTGATGTTTAAAAAAATTGTACTGATCTTTTAGTTTGTCGTCTGCAAATATTTCCCCTATTTGCCTTCAGGTAACCAATAATAAACAGTGAAATTAGTAGTTATCACTCCCAAACAATGAATTTGTGGGTTTACTTGACTTGTGATGTCACTATTTTGTGCTGGGCTCCTGATTCTTGGATTCTGGATTAGTGGTGCTGGAAGAGCACAGCAGTTCAGGCAGCATCCAAGTAGCTTCGAAATCGACGTTTCGGGCAAAAGCCCTTCATCAGGAATAAAGGCAGTGAGCCTGAAGTGTGGAGAGATAAGCTAGAGGAGGGTGGGGGTGTTCCGAGGCGGAAGATGAGGCGTTCTTCCTCCAGGCGTCTGGTGGTGAGGGAGCGGCAGTGAAGGAGGCCCAAGACCACTTCAACCCCAGGGCATCAATGTGGACTTTAACAGTTTCCTCATTTCCCCTTCCCCCACCTCACCCTAGTTTCAAACTTCCAGCTCAGTTACTGTCTCCTTGACTTGTTGGACCTGCCTATCTTCTTTTCCACCTATCCACTCCACCCTCTCCTCCTTGACCTATCACCTTCATCCCCTCCCCCACTCACCCATTGTACTCTATGCTACTTTCTCCCCACCCCCACCCTCCTCTAGCTTATCTCTCCACGCTTCAGGCTCACTGCCTTTATTCCTGATGAAGGGCTTTTGCCTGAAACGTCGATTTCGCTGCTCGTTGGATGCTGCCTGAACTGCTGTGCTCTTCCAGCACCACTAATCCAGCACTTGGAGTATTGCGTACAGTTCTGCTCACTGCATTATAGGAAGGATGTGGAAACCTTGGGAAGGGTTCAGAGGAGATTTACTAAGATGTTGCCTGGTATGGAGGGAAGGTCTTATGAGGAAAGGCTAAGGGACTTGAGGCTGTTTTTGTTAGAGAGAAGATTGAGAGGTGACTTAATTGAAACACATAAGATAATCAGAGGGTTAGAGAGGGTAGACAGTGAGAGCCCTTTTTCCTCGGATGGCGATGGCTCGCACGAGTGGACATGACTTTAAATTGAGGGGTGATAGGTATAGGACAGATGTCAGAGGTAGTTTCTTTACTCAGAGAGGGAATACCCTGCTTGCAACAGTAGTAGACCTGCCAACTTTAAGGGCATTCAAGTGGTCATTGGATAGGCACATGGAGGAGAATGGAATAGTGTAGGTTAGATGGGCTTCAGATTGGTATGACAGGTTGGCGCAACATCGAGGGCCAAAGGGCCTGGACTGCGCTGTAATGTTCTATGATCTATGTTCTATTCAGATAAGCATCAATAGCCTGTTCTGGCTCAACACTTCCATGCATTCTTCTGTACTCGTCTTAAACATACAAATCAGATGAATGTTTCCAACTTGAATACATTATAGCGCAAGCCAATTAATGATAAAGGAGAGTATTTAGTTCCACATGGATTTCCAATGTGTTCTCATGAAAAGTAAAAAAAAGAAATTGTTGGCGTTGGGATAAAAAAATGCTATTGATTAATGGACATGATATGCAGGTAGCCATGGATTTGCAGATGTAAGCACTTTGAATAAAAGCAACAGCCAAAGGTTCATTTGCATGTCATTAAGTGAACACTGTAACCTCTGTGATGGGTGCTGATTAAATTTTTCATGAAGATTTGAAGAATGCGGGCAGTACAGTTATTTGAATAGAGTTTTCATAAATTTCTGTCACTTCTATATAACAGTCAAAGTTTTACAAAGCACAGTTGATAAATTGTATGGTCCAGTTGTATCATCAAATGAAAGCTCATGGTGTCTGATGAGAAACATTATTTTTTGATTTTTGTTTTGATTATTTGGAAAAGCATAGTTTGATTAGACTTTCATTTCTGTGTGTTATTTGTGGTGACATTCAATGCCTAGTTGCATTTAACAAACTCAAAACTGTCACCATGATGGTTCTATGTTTTAAAGTGATCAACTCACAAGGTGAATGGGTGATGCCTCCTTTGGGTCAGTCCCATCCTACAATGTATTATCAATCATCCCTTTCTTTTAGTTTCACAGTCACAATTTTATTTCAAAGCAGAGATACTGCCGAGGGCTCCTGTTGTTGGTAGAAGTGAAAAAGAAATTTGATTCTTTCAGCTTTCTTTTGCTCCTCCTACATATATTATCAATGAGACCAACGAGACACCCTGACTTACTTTAATCAGTCAGAGACAAACAGCATGGAAACAAACCCTTTGGTCCAACTGGTCCATGATGACTAGATATCTGAAATTAATCTAGTCCCATTTGCCAGCATTTGGCCCATATCCCTCTAAACCCTTCCTATTCATGTACCCATCTACATGCCTATTAAATGCTGTAATTTTGCCAGTCTCCACCACTTCCCCTGGCAGCTTATTTCACATACCCAAGACACTCTGCATGAAAAGGTTGCCCCTAAGTTCCCTTTTAAATCTTTGCCCTCTCACCTTAAATCTACACCCTCCAGTTTTGGGGAATACTGTTATTTTTCATTTTTTTCTCAAAGTTCCAAAACACAGAACACAGAACCGTATAGACCCTTCAGCCCTCGATGTTGTGCCACCTATTCTAAGGTAAAACTAACCTTCATACCCTTCATTGTGCTGTCTTCCATGTGCCTATCCAAGAGTCGCTTAAATGTTACCAATGTATCTGACTCAACTACCACTGCTGGCAATGCATTCCACGCACCCATCATTGTCTGTGTTAAGAAACTACCTCTGACATCTTCTCTAAACCTTCCTCCAATCACCTTAAAATAATGCCCCCTTGTGATAGACATTTCTCCCTGGGTAAAAGTCTCTGGCTACCCACTCTATCTATGCATCTAATCATCTTGTACACCTCTATCAAGTCACCTCATCCTTCTGCACTCCAATGAGAAAAGTCCTAGCTCCCTCAAGCTTTCTTCATAAGAGATGCCCTCCAGTCCAGACAGCATCCTGGTAAATCTCCTCTGCACACTTTTTGAAGTTCCACATCCTTCCTATAATGAGGGTGCCAGAACACAATATTCCAAGTGTGGTCCAATGAGGCTTTAAAGAGCTGCTGCATAACCTCGCAGCTCTTGAACTCAATTCCCCTCCTAATGAAAGCTAATATACCATACTCCTTCTTAACAACCCTATTAACTTGGGTGGCAACTTTGAATGATCTATGGACGTGACCCCAAGATCCCTCTGTTCCTCCACACTGCCAAGAATCTGCCTTTAACCCTGTGATCTGCATTCAAAGTCAATCTTCCAAAATGAATCACTTCACACGTTTTCAGGTTCAACTCCATCTGCCACTTCTCGTCCCAGTTTTGCATCCTGTCAATGTGCTGTTGCAACTTCCCACAACCCTCCACACTAACCTTTGTGTCATCAGCAAACTTACTAACTCACCCATCCACATTCTTATCCAAATCATTTGTAAAAATCACAAAACCCAGTTGTCCCAGAACTGATCCCTGCGGAACACCAATGGTCACCGAGCTCCAAGCTGAATACTTTCCATCTGCTACCACTCTCTGTCTTCTAAGGGCCAGCCAATTCAAATTTCCTGATATCCCATGCCTCATTACTTTCTGAATGAACCTACCACAAGGAATCTTATCAAACACCTTGCTAAAATCCAAATTCACCACATCCACAGCTCTACCTTCATCAATGTGCTTTGTCACATCCTCAAAGAATTCAAGAAGTATTGTGAGGCATGCTGACGAGGTCTAATCAAACAATGCTTTTCCAAATAATCAAAAAAAAATCAAAAAATAATCAAAAATCAAAAATCCTGTCTCTCAGAATCCTCTCCAACAATTTGCCCACCACTCACGGAAGACTGACTGGTCTGTAATTCCCAGGACTTTCCTTATTCCCTTTCTTAAACAAGTGAATAACATTTGTCACCTTCCGATCATCTGGTACTACTCCAGTAGACAGTGAAGGTGCAATGACGTCGATTTCGAAGCTACTTGGATGCTGCCTGAACTGCTGTGCTCTTCCAGCACCACCAATCCAACAATGATTATTGCCAAACGCTCTTCAATTTCTTCCCTTGCTTCCCGTAGTAACCTTGGCTATATCCAGTCTGGCCCAAAACAATGCAACAGCTGATAAAAGAGAAATTACTGCTCCAAAAAAATCAAGGAAACTCGTTCAGTTCAGAGTCAGAAAAGTTACCGTTTTAAGTCATAATTCCAGGGTTTCAAGGCATTGTAGTATCACAGAACAAATCTTTCAAAGAGATGATACAAGTACATTAAGTTGCAATACACTATTCTCTCCTGGATCATTCTACAAATCCACACTAGCATGAATGGCCATTCCCTTTTAGCTTGGGATCTTCAGTTTTAATAGTGCAGGAACCTTCACAGCAGGCAGATAGCTATCAGATTGGCATTTAATCCTGCCAGGTCTCTAGGAATGGATATCATATCCCTGGCTTTCCCTCTGGTGGATACAGCTTCCTCTGTTGCTATCTATTGATGTCACAGAACAAGTGAAATCAGGAAGCATCCTCTTCATGTAAAAGCCTGATCCACTTTTACCACCTCACCCCATCCCCGAGATGTAGTGTTAATTGGTTGATGTGTCTTGGTGGGATGTTCTTCATAGGGTCAGTGAAGACTCAATCGGATAAATGGCCTCTTTCTACGCTGTAGGGACTTCTATGATTCTATTCTACGATTGTGCAATAAAGGCATGTAAATGGGGTTGAGGCACAGATTTGTTTTGAACTAACTGGATTGTGAAACAGGCTTGGATAAAAACACTCAAGATTTTGTTTTGTAGCAATGATAACTAACATAGCAGGAAACATCCAGTGAACCACGTGGTTGCTTGTTGGGGAAGAATTCCCTTTAAAACCTTCCAGTTGCAAAAAATGAGCCAAAAAGTGAACCAGTCTACATACACTCTCAAGGTTACAAGATACATTTGATCTTTAGCCTTGCATTACCAGTTCCCAACTATGTTAGGCCATCAATCACAACTGGAGAGAAACAGTGTGAACAATTGGAAGCAAAGGTTCTGCTTTTGCAAGTATCTAAGGATCACAGAGTTATGCACTGCAGTATTGAAGACTTATACTTCTTTGAGATGATTATTAGTCATAAGGCTCTCAGGTGGTAAAGCTTTTCACAGAGGAACGGCTCATAGAATTAAAGTGTACATGATAGGCAGTTCAGGAGAATAGCTCCTCCACCTGAAATCTCTAAGCCGTTACTGCCTGCTGTGTTGATCTGACAATTATCTTCAGTAAGGGTATAAGTTCAGCCAGAAGAACTGCTGCTGCCCCACTAATAAGCCATTCTGCTATACAAAGGAATCCATTTTGCTTTCCTGTGCTGCAGTTGTGCAAGATTTTATTTAATCATTTGAATTTAGTGGATATCTTTGGCAATGACTGAGAAGAGCAAAATCAGTTTGTAAACAGTTATCTCAACTTCTTCTGCAAAGCGGTGTGTGGTTAATCTGCTTGGCAAATCTCAAAGACTAATAACCCTGATTAAGGCTAGCTCACTCTATTTGCCCCAGAAGGGACCTAAGAACCACGTATTATCAAAATATTGATTGTTATAACATTGTGCCGAGTTGATCAAGGTGGATGAATGCTTTGTAATAATTGTGGAACAAACCACATCAGCTGTAAGCTGGCTACATAAAGAGATGGGCACAAGTTGATGAATATGTTGTGACTGACTTGGGAGTGTAAAGAATGTGCAAACTGTGAACATACTTGTGTTTAAAAAAATTATCAGAAGTTATCGAGGATGAATTTCCAGCATCCTTCAGCAATTTACATTCCACAAAGACACAACAGACTGGCTTTCCCCTCCCTTATGCTTGCCTTTTTTTTCCTCATTGTTCTGATCTCATTCCATTTTTATGATTGGTAGTACTCAGCATTATCCTTGTCAGAGACTGCTCTATGACATGTGTAACAAGGACTGAATATTATGTAATGAGAAAAGACACTTATAGAGTCATAGAGATGTACAGCATGGAAACAGACCCTTCGGTCCAAACCATCCATACCGACCAGTTATCCCAATCCAATCTAGTCCAACCCGCCAGCACCCAGCCCATATCCCTCCAAACCCTTCCTATTCATATACCCATCCCAATGCCTTTTAAATGTTGCAATTTTACCAGCCTCCACCACTTCCTCTGGCAGCTCATTCCATACACGTACCACCCTCTGTGTGAAAAACATTACCCCTTGGGTCTCTTTTATATCTTTTCCCTCTCACCCTAAACCTATGCCCTCTCGTTCTGGACTCCCCGACCCCAGGGAAAAGACTTTGTCTGTTTAACCTATCCATGCCCCTCATAATTTTGGAAACCTCTATAAGGTCACCCCTCAGCCTCTGACGTTCCAGGGAAAACAGTTCAGCCTGTTCAGCCTCTCCCTATAACTCAAATCTTCCAATCCTGGCAACATCCTTGTAAATCTTTTCTGAACCCTTTCAAGTTTCACAACATCTTTCCGATAGGAAGGAGACCAGAATTGCACGCAATATTCCAACAGTGGCCTAGCCAATGTCCTGTACAGCCGCAAAATGACCTCCCAACTCCTGTATTCAATACTCTGACCAATAAACAAAAGCATACCAAATGCCTTCTTCACTATCCTATCTACCTGTGACTTCACTTTCAAGGATCTATGAACCTGCACTCCAAGGCCTCTTTGTTCAGCAACACTCCCTAGGACCTTACCATTAAGTGTATAAATCCTGCTTAGATTTGCTTTCCCAAAATGCAGCACCTCACATTTATCAGAATTAAACTCCATCTGCCACTTCTCAGTCCATTGGCCCATCTGATCAAGATCCTGTTGTAATCTGAGGTAACCTTCTTCACTGTCCACTACACCTCCAACTTTGGTGTCATCTGCAAACTTCCTAACTATACCTCTTATGCTCACATCCACATCATTTATATAAATGATGAAAAGTAGAGGACACAGCACCGATCCTTGTGGCACTCCACTGGTCACAGGCCTTCAGTCTGAAAAACAACCCTCCACCACCACCCTCTGTCTTCTACCTTTGAGCCAGTTCTGTATCCAAATGGCTAGTTCTTCCTGTATTCCGTGAGATCTAACCTTGCTAATCAGTCTCCCATGGGGAATCTTGTCGAATGCCTTACTGAAGTCCATATAGATCACACCCACCGCTCTGCCCTCATCAATCCTCTTTGTTACTTCTTCAAAAAACTCAATCAAGTTTGTGAGACATGATTTCCCACGCACAAAGCCATGTTGACTATCCCTAATCAGTCCTTGCCTTTCCAAATACATGTACATCCTGTCCCTCAGGATTCCCTCCAACAACTTGCCCACCACCGATGTCAGGCTCACTGGTCTATAGTTTCTTGGCTTGTCCCTACCACCCTTCTTAAACAGTGGCACTACGTTTGCCAACCTCCAGTCTTCCGGCACCTTCGGAGGGTCGGTGTGAACTTGTTGGGCTGAAGGGCCTGTTTCCACACTGTAGGGAATCTAAGAATCTAAGAATCTAAGACACCTGTGACTATCGATGATACAAATATCTCAGCAAAACGCCCAGCAATCACTTCCCTAGTTCCCACAGAGTTCCTAGGGTACCCCTGATCAGGTCCTGGGGATTTATCCACCTTTATGCACTTCAAGACATCCAGCACTTCCTCCTCTGTAATATGGACATTTTTCAAGATGTCACCCTCTATTTCCCTACATTCTATATCTTCCATGTTCTTTTCCACTGTAAATACTAATGCAAAATACTTGTTTCGTATCTCCCCCATTTTCCGCGGCTCCACACAAAGGCCGCCTTGCTGATCTTCGAAGGGCCCTATTCTCTCCCTAGTTGCCCTTTTGTCCTTAATGTATTTGTAGAAACCCTTTGGATTCTCCTTAATTCTTGCTGCTCTTAACCATAGAAAAGTTACAATGCAGAAGGAGGCCTTGGGCCCATCATGTCTGCACCTGCTGAACAAATTAGCTGTCCCATTCCAAACTCACTTTCCAGCACCTTGTGTGTAGCATTGTAGGTTACAGGGCTTTAGTGCAAATCCATGTGCATAATTTTGTATACATATCAGGCACAGAGGAGTTCTCTATTATTCTGCTCTATGAAACCACTGAGGTACAAGGACCAGTTTGGCAAAAGCTCTGAAGCTCAAATAAAATATAGAAATTAGCCTGAGCAATTTTCACATATTGAGGGTCACGGCAGCAGGACCTTCATGTACGTGACTACAGAGGATCCAAAATCTGTGGAAAATATACCTCAGGAGACACTGACATACATGATGCAATTTGATAGCATTGGTTGCATCTCCACAGCTCGCCTGACAGAGAATCACATGCATCAATCGCAATGTTCTTCAGGTCCTGTGACAGTGCTGCTGTGAACCCTGGGACGTCAGGGAACATTCCGATTCCCACTGGGGAAAAGTTTTATTCAAAACAGTTTCTTCTCAACACAATTTCAACTGTCAGTGTGACACCTGCTGAACAACTGTAAAGCAAGAAGAGAACCTTCCCCATCTAATTAAAATATTCAAGGGCTGACCTCTGTTTCAACTAACTGCCACAAGTGCCTGAATATGTTCTGACCCAATAAAGTTCAGATGTAGTTTAAGAATGCTAATAAGTTGGCCTTCATGATTTAAGGAGAAAGTGAGGACTGCAGATGCTGGATCATCAGAGTCGAAAGTGTGGCGCTGAAAAAGCACAGTGGGTCAGGCAGCATCTGAAGAACAGGAGAGCCAATGTTCCTAGCATATATTCAACCATGGAATCAACAGCTGTACATCTGACATGTTTTACTGCCATAAAGCTGCATGGATCACATTCCAATTTCAAGCCCAAAATGTTGATCATGGTTCCCTTCTGGTCCCTCTTTATCTTCTGTTAAAGTTAGGTGTGAATGCATGTGAATGGATGCAAGGTTTCTTCAATTCAGATTATTGGGTAAACAGTATCAGTAAACATCCTGGAAAAACACCATGGACAATCATGCTTGGTAAAATTATGTCCTCTGAGTTGTAGTTACTATAACACTGAGTGTATTCACTGAGTCTGATACTATTTTCCATCCTGTTACATCACAAAGCCTTGGTAAAATTTAGGATTCAATATTTCAACAGAAATAAATTCCTTTTTTGCTTCATTATTGCTGTGTGGGTTGAAGGTGCCACTGGCAAAGCCAGCAATTCCTAGTTGCCCTTGAGCTGATTGACTCCTTAACCATTTCAGAGAGCAGTTAAGGGCCGATCACATTACTGGAGTCATGTGTTGGCCCTATCAGGTAAAGATGGCAGATTTCCTTCCATGAAACAACCAGATGATATTTTTATAGTTTTACGACAACGAATGTCTGATACATATTCGCTACTAGACTAACATTCAGCTTGATTATTTTAAGCAATCACAAATGAACAGAAATATTACAATTGGAACTTTAACTGATATCAATGGAATAGTTTCATGTGAGTATTCTGTAACATCAAAGCAAATCACTCGACTTTACTAAGTCTTGTAGAATCGAGCAGCCAGCCGTTGTTTTAGATGTAAGCAGAGTAAACAGTACAAGTCTCTCTACATTGGTAAGACTTTTCAATGGACGGCTTGAGGGAACACTGCCATTGGCATTGCATGTGACTGGCAGTTTGGAATGTCAGTCACTGGTGCAGTTCAGCCCCAGACTGAGAGCTCTCTGCAGTTTCAAATTAACATCAGCATCTGGCAAAACAACACAACTGGAGTTTATGTATAAAACCAGAAATCGTCCCTCAAGGGACTGGATTTGCCATTAGTATAGAGATCAATATAAACCTGTGATCCATGACAGAACACACAAGATTGACTTGAATTAAATAGTTAAATATTACAACGGAATCTTTGAAACTCTATCTCAAAAGAAGAACAAAATCTATAGAAATCCTTTTTTTCTCCAAAGAACAGATCAATGTCAGATGCAGATGACATATGAATAGACAGTTTAGAGCAAATATGGTACGGAATACATCAATAGAAAGATGTACATGTGACAGTTCTTACAGCTTGTGACACTCACCAAGTTTCTTCAGATTCAATCGCTTCTGTTTACCGCAGGCTTTGACCTTCAGAAAGTTGCGAGAATTCTTCAGAAAAAAAAATCTGTAACACACAGTGGTTAATAGAATGGAAATTGTGCATGATATCCAATTCAAACAAAACTTCAAACCATAAATCACAGCAGCCGTTGCAAGGCAATGTCATTCAGGCAGTTGCTTTGATTTTACAAAAAATGTAGGAAATCCTTGTTTAATCTTGCTCGCCAGCCTTTCACATTGTATTACACTTCATCTATGAGGAAAAGAAAGGTGGACTGATTGCAGATTACTTCTTTGGCAAGGTAAGTTTATTTTTGCTGAGAGATCGTGATTTTCCCTTTGATTGTCTCTAGTCCTAACCTCCCGTCTCTAAAACCAACACTGAAACTAACAAACAAACAACACTCAGAAATAAATAATTGTAAGTTTATTCCAATAGGGATCAAATATCAGCTTTAACGCACTTGTATCTGAGGTCTTGCTAAGAGTTATTTGTTATCTAAGGATAAAGAATAGTTTAAAGAGTCAGTTCTATTTTAATGGACAAATAATTGCTGTCTTGAATACAGTTAAAATAAGAACTGATTGGTGCAATGTTACTGTAATTTAACCAAAGCTATTGAATTGACTTTAAATCGGTTAAGGTATACTAAATTAACTAGAAATTAACTATTCATGTGCAAAAAGACAATCTAATCTCCTTGGCAAAAGTGAGGACTGCAGATGCTGGAAACCAGAGTTTAGATCAGAGTGGTGCTGGAAAAGCACAGCAGGTCAGGCAGCATCCGAGGAGCAGGAAAATCGACGATTCGGGCAGAAGACCTTCATTTCCTTCCAGAGCTATTCCAGCATTAATTTAGTACTTCTGCCATATCAATTGCTTCAGTGAGTAGCTTTCTCTGCTTATTCCTGATGGGCCCCACTCTCCCCTTCACTAATCATTTACTATTAGCAGATACAAGCGGCAGGTACAAACCACTATAAATGCTGGAGGAAACATCACAGAAGCGCTTCACAGGAGGCTCCCAAGCACTGAGGATGTCACCTAGACAGGGGACGAAACGTCTGCAACACAAATTCCCAGCTCGGCGAACAGAACCACAACAACGAGCACCCGAGCTACAAATCTTCCCACAAACTATTAACATATCTGTAGAACATTTTATATTTGTTTTAGTGCAGTCTGCCATCCTTTCCTCATGCTTCCTCTCCACCATCCTTGTTCCCACTGTGGCCTCTCTCCTGTATTTCAGAGACACTTTCTGATTTCTATTGCTAATATTCTTTCAGCCTGGGTCATATGCCTTCTTTCTCTTTCTTATTTTCTCATCAGTCTCCTTATTAATTCCATGCAGTTTGGCTTTGGATACTCTGTATTCAATTCTCTTGGATTAGTACTGAATTTACAACCTCTTCTCTTTTTTTTCAAAGTCACCCATTTTTCATTCACCGTTTTCTGCACTAAAATGCTTATCCAATTAATCTGCTCAACTTCCCAATTTTTAAACCCTTACATTCTGCCCTTTCCCAGCCTGGGATCTGAATCCTTGGCTGATTATTGTCCATTTCCAAATTAATATTGAACGTGACTATGCTGTGATCACTGTTTTCTGAATGCTCCTCCACTCTGATGTCCTCTACTTGGTCTCCTTCACTTCCTCAGACTAGATCCAGCATAGCTGCCTCCCTGGTTGGACCGGAAATGTACTGTTCCAGAAAGTTCACCTGCACACATTGCGGGAATTTTTTTCCCTTCTGTGCCCCACATGTTACCCTTTCCCCAGTCTACCATCGGCAACTGAAATCACCAACAATCGCAATCCTACTTGTCCTGCAGCTTTCTATCATCTGGCATTGGATGCAAGGTAGCAGATGCAGGGGGGGCAGTGCAGTATACCTGGAGGTGGGACTCCTGGTGTCATCCATGTGGCAGCGGAGCTGAGGACTCCTGGTTGTGGGGTGAGTGTGGGTTCAGCACAGGACACAGCATCAGTGGCAGTGGCAGTAGCAGTAGCAAGGTGGACCCAGCAAAGAAGAGGTGGCACATAAAGAGTGGTGACTCCTATGGTGATGGGTCTGGCACAGACAGCGGAGGTGCAGGTGCGGTCACTGAGCTGGCTGAGGACTCAGGATGCTCATTTATATCTTTTATCCTTTTTATTCTTAAACTATTCAAAATGGTGGCAGATTGTGTTGAGGTTTTTCACTGTATTTTATTGCATTATTCACAGTAAATTGCCAGTGACAATAAATAAATCATTCATTCATCATCCATTTAATCTGCCTACAAATGCTCTCCTCCACTTCCTCCCCACCGTCTGGATGTCTATAATAAATACCCAACAAAGTCACCCACCTCACTCCTGTTTCTCACCTCCAACCATTGGGTGGCAGGGTGGCACAGTGGTTAGCACTGCTGCCTCACAGCGCCAGAGACCCGGGTTCAATTCCCGCCTCAGGCGACTGACTGTGTGGAGTTTGCACATTCTCCCCGTGTCTGCGTGGGTTTCCTCCGGGTGCTCCGGTTTCCTCCCACAGTCCAAAGATGTGCAGGTCAGGTGAATTGGCCATGCTAAATTGCCTGTAGTGTTAGGTAAGGGGTAAATGTAGGGGTATGGGTGGGTTACGCTTCGGCGGGGCGGTGTGGACTTGTTGGGCCGAAGGGCCTGTTTCCACACTGTAAGTAATCTAATCTAATCTAGATTCTAATTGAGGAACTGCATCTCGTTCAAGGGTTGTGATACTTGTAAATCACTTGGCTTAATCTAATTGCTTGGACCAACTTACTGGAAATGACTTGAGTGTGATTTTGCCTGTCTGGGATTGTTCTTTGTTTCGGATTTCAGGCAGGTCACCACCTGCTGGGAGAAGGATGCTTCACAGTTCAGCTTCTGACTTTCTGAGAAACTCTTGTTGTAAGATTGATGTGAGAAATGATACGCTGATTCACCTTTCAGATGAAAAGCATCCAAAAGAGTTCTTCTCAATAGTTCTGGCATCGGCAAAAGGTCTCAGAGAACTCTGTGTAGGTTTTTTGAAGCCTTTCTGCACTGACTGAAAACAATCCAGAATATTTCATACTTTATTTCTTTTCCCTTCAAATACTAACAACTATTTTACAAAGATGTTAGTTTTCCTCAGTCAGTCTCTGCAGGGAAAATATGTTATTTTTAATTTACTTGGGGTATGTACGTGTAGGTGTATGTTGGGTTAGTTAGAAGAATAGATATTGATAGAAATATTGGAAAACAGGAGCAGAAATTGGCCCGAAAATCTGTTCTGTTATTCATTACATCATGGCTGATCCTCCAACTCAATATTGACAGTGTGTTGCTGGAAAAGCACAGCAGGTCAGCATCTGAGGAGCAGTAAAATCTACATTTTGGTCCAGAGCCCGTCATCAGGATTCCTGATGTTGTCTGACCTGCTGTGCTTTTCCAGCAACACACTCTCAACTCTGATCTCCAGCATCTGCAGACTGCATTATCTCCCTCCAACTCAATAGCCCATTCTCACTTTCCCCTGATATCCTTTCATCCCTTTAGCCCCAAGTTCTACATCCAATTTTTTTGAACTTATGCAATGTTTTGATGCCAACTGCTTTCTGCAGTAGCAAATTCCACATGCTCAACACACTCTGTGTGAAGAAACTTCTCCTCATCTCAGTCCTAAAAGATTTACCCCATATCCGTTGACTGTGGTGTCTGGTTCTAGACTTCCCCCATCATCACAAATATCTTCCTGATGCTTCCCGTCTCATCTTGTTAGAATTGTATAGGCTTCTATGAGATTCCGCCCTCATTCTTCTGAACTCCAGCAAATATAATCCTAATCAATTCAATCTCTGTTCATATGTTAGTCCTGCCACCCAGGAATTAGTCTGGTAAACCTACACTGCAGTATCTTTCCTTAGATAAGGAGACCAGAACTGCACACAATGTTCCAGGTGTGGTCTATCAAGGCTCTATACCATTGCAGCAAGACATCCCTTCTCCTATACTCGAATCCTCTTGGTATGAAAGCCAACATACTCTTTGCCTTCTTTATCACCCACTGCACCTGTGTGCTTATCTTTAGCAACTGGTATACAAGGACACCCACATCTTGTTGCACGTTCCCTTCTCCCATTCTAGCCAAACTGTGTGTTAATTAGTTTTGCACCTTTGTTGAATGTCTTGTTCTATAATAAATCAATAATGCTGTTCATTATTAAAGACACCTGGTGTTGGATATTTTGTTATTCAAGGTAAACAATTATACAAACTGGATAAATTATTTAAATATGCCCATTGGAGACGAGGACAAGAGGGAGACAGTGCAGTGCTTGAAACTTGGTCTGAACTCTGTACGCATTGTGGAGTTAATGGGAATAAAAAGTGATCTCATTGAAACTAATAAAATTCTGAGGCGGTTCTAAAGTTCCCCCCTTTCAGGAGAACAGTGAACTCGGGGCACAGTCGTAATTCATTTAAAATGGAAACAAGAATGAATTTCTTCTTTCAGAGGATAGTATAGAATTCTGAGAAGGCTAGATTATTGAAGAGAGTCAAGACTGACTTGGACATTTTTTTTTGCATCAGTTATACGGGAAGACAGGACAGTGGAGCTAAGAACCACAGTCAGATCAGCCATGATTTTCTTCAATGATGGAGCAAATTTAAGGGGCTGAATGGCCTACTCCTGTTCGTATTTTTTATTTTTTCTCAGTTTTTAAGTCCAAAACCTTTGTGTGGTTTTCAAAAAAAACCTTTATAGATCCTATTGAATTTGTTGAAATCCATCCCCCATCATGTCTTTATTAACAGGAGGTGGTGTCACACTTAGCAAACAGCATGTGATCTTATTTTCTGACATGTACTTTCATCTCAGGTTTAATCATCTGAGCTATACAAAATTGGACTTTCTTTCCAAGCACAGAATCTAACTTTTGTAGGTGGCTGTTTGAAGGTGCTTTTGATAACAGTGCACATTTTTTTTTGCTGACGAGCAATTTGAGACCAGCTTAGCTCCTTCATGCACACAGCTTTTCAGCTCTTCTTTGTTCTTACTGCAGCAAACAACAGGAGATTTCCATGTCAACTTGCTTCTTCCAACTCTCTTTTGCTGAGGTGTCTGTCTTTCTCCACCCCTCCCCCCCTCCACCGAACCACCTGCCTCATGCAGTGTAGTGAATATGCATGCAAGCATAAGTAATCACCTTCCCTTTAGGATTTCTGACTTGGAATAGTTCAGGAAGATTCTGTTAGGCAAACATTGCACAGATTTAACACATAATAGAGAACTTCAAAAGTCCTATCAACAAACCGCATTGAGAACGTGCATGAGATGAGATAAGCCCAGCAATTGAAACATTCTCAGTTCACATTCTGTATCACCAAGTAAAAAGGACCTAAACATATTGCATTGGTGTTGAAAACTGGATGCAATACTTAATAAATATAAAAGCCAGTACCGCTTCAGGATTTGGTCTAGACAACGTATATATTGTCAGGTGAGGCTAGGACTAGGAGCTTAGCCTCAAAATAAACCAGAGCAGATTTAGGACCAAATTGAGAAGGAACTTCTTCACCCAAAGAGTTGTGAATCTGTGGAATTCCCTTCTCAGTGAAGCAACTGAAGCTACCTCATTTAAAGCAAAGCTAGATAGATTTTTGAAAGTAAAGGAATAAAGAGTGAGCAGACAGGTCAGTGGAGGTGAGTCCACAAAAGGACAAGCCATGATCTTATTGAATGGCAGAGCAGTCTTGACGGGCCAGATGGCCTGCTCCTGCTCCTAGCTCTTATGTCACATTTGACAATGTTATGAAGGTGATTGCATAATTAAACAAAACCCTTATAGGATGCCATTAAAACCATATGTTTCAACAATTTTTGGTGGAAATATATTTTTCCTCCCTTCATTATTCCTCACATCTGTCCACAGCCATTCATGTACAGGTTGACCACCATACCTGCGGAATTGTTTTCTGTGGTTTCAGTTACCCACAGTTTACCGTGGCCAGAACATATTACAGGAACCCTTCTGGAACCAGGGACCGGTGGCTGCCAGGAAGGTAAATTCCCCATTTAAATGAATGGGTTCACACCCATCCGTGATTTTCGGCTTCCACGGATACGTCCTGGAATGTATCTCCCACGGGTACTGGGGAGTCTACTGTTTTTGTATGTCTAACCATACAGTTAATCACATGGTCTGCCATTGTTACAACCACTCTGTCATGGGAGGCTAAATCATGGATTTATATCTTCTTCAGCTTTTTGGGTAAATTATAATTCCCAACCCCACATTTCAAAATTCCAGTACAGTTATGGATGTACCTGACATACTAATTTTATTTTCAGAAGGTAAGCTACAAATATACTGAAACAACACAAGTTAATAGAGAAACAGTAGATACGTTTGGAAGCTGGCTGATCTAAACTGGCTTTCAAACCAGCAAAGCCTTCATTTTAAAATGTTCAATCTTGTTTTCAAATCCCTCCATAGCCTTAGCCCTCTATCACACTGCAGTCTCCTCCAGATTTGCACTGTCTGAGAAATCTCTGTTCCTTCAACTCTTGCACTTTATGTTTCCTTAATATTAAATGTCTCACCAGTACCAGCCAGGTGTTCAGCTGTCAAGGTCCTAATGTACTGAATTTCCTCCCCAAACAGCTCTACCTTTTGTTAGCTCTTAAAGACGTTTCTTAAAATCGTTTCGCTACCTCTTCTGGCATCTTTAGTTTAATATGGTACTTGTGAAGTGACATGGAACTTTTTACACCATTAATATATAGATACATCTTCTGGTTGTAACAAAGTACTCCTCTGTTAATACAATTGGGTTTTCAACATATAGAGTCATAGAGTCATAGAGATGTACAGCATGGAAACAGACCCTTCGGTCCAACCCAATATTTTTACTTCAACTTGCTTTAGAACATAGAACATAGAAGAATACAGCGCAGTACAGGCCCTTCGGCCCTCAATGTTGCGCCGATCAAAGCCCACCTAACCTACACTAACCCACTATCCTCCATATACCTATCCAATGCCCGCTTAAATACCCATAAAGAGGGAGAGTCCACCACTGCTACTGGCAGGGCATTCCATGAACTTACGACTCGCTGAGTGAAGAACCTACCCCTAACATCAGTCCTATATCTACCCCCCCCTTAATTTAAAGCTATGCCCCCTTGTAATAGCTGACTCCATACATGGAAAAAGGTTCTCACTGTCAACCCTATCTAAACCCCTAATCATCTTGTACACCTCTATCAAGTCACCCCTAAACCTTCTTTTCTCCAATGAAAACAACCCCAAGTGCCTCAGCCTTTCCTCATAGGATCTTCCTACCATACCAGGCAACATCCTGGTAAACTTCCTCTGCACCCGTTCCAGTGCCTCCACATCCTTCCCATAGTATGGCGACCAAAACTGCACACAATATTCCAGATGCGGCCGCACCAGAGTCTTATACAACTGCAGCATGACCTCAGGACTCCGGAACTCAATTCCTCTACCAATAAAAGCCAGTACGCCATATGCCTTCTTCACTGCACTATTTACCTGGGTGGCAACTTTCAGAGATCTGTGTACATGGACACCAAGATCCCTCTGCTCTTCCACACTACCAAGTATCCGATCATTAGCCCAGTACCCCATCTTTTTGTTACTCTTACCAAAGTGAATCACCTCACACTTAGCTACATTGAACTCCATTTGCCACCTTTCTGCCCAGCTCTGCAGCTTCTCTATATCCCGCTGTAACCTGCCACATCCTTCCTCACTGTCTACAACTCCTCTGACTTTCGTACCATCCGCAAACTTGCTCACCCAACCTTCTAACCCTTCCTCCAGGTCATTTATAAAAATGACAAACAGCAATGGTCCCAAAACAGATCCTTGCGGAACACCGCTAGTGACGGCCCTCCAAGATGAACCTTTGCCATCAACTACTACCCTCTGTCTTCTTCCAGCCAGCCAATTCCTAATCCAAACCTCCAACTCACCCTCAATGCCATATCTCTGTATTTTCTACAGTAGCCTACCATGGGGGACCTTATCAAACGCCTTACTAAAATCCATATATACCACATCTACCGCTTTCCCCTCATCTACCTCCTTAGTCACCTTCTCAAAGAATTCAATAAGGTTTGTGAGGCACGACCTGCCCTTCACAAAACCATGCTGACTATCCTTGATCACATTATTCTTATCCAGATGTGCATAAATCCTATCCCTTACAATTCTCTCTAAGACTTTGCCCACAACAGAAGTGAGACTCACTGGCCTATAGTTACTAGGATTATCCCTACTCCCCTTCTTGAACAAGGGAACCACGTTTGCTAGCCTCCAGTCCTCTGGCACTACTCCTGTAGACAAAGAGGACACAAAAATCAAGGCCAATGGCTCTGCAATCTCCTCCCTTGCCTCCCAGAGAATCCTAGGATAAATGCCATCAGGCCCAGGGGACTTATCTATTTTCACCCTTGCCAGAATTTCCAACACCTCTTCTCTACATATCTCAAAGCCATCCATTCTACTTATTCGTGCCTCAGTATTCATATCGACAACAATGTCCTGTTCCTGAGTGAATACTGACGAAAAGTATTCATTCAGCGCCTCCCCAATCTCTTCAGCCTCCACACGCAACTTCCCATTACTATCCTTGATTGGACCTATTCCTACCCTAGTCATTCTTTTATTCCTAACATACCTATAGAAAGCCTTAGGGTTTTCCCTAATCCTACCAACTAAGGACCTTTCATGTCCCCTCCTTGCTGCTCTTAGCTCTCTCTTCAGGTCCTTCCGGGCTACCTTATAACTCTCAATCGCCCCTGTTGAACCTTCACGCCTCATCTTTACAAAGGCCGCCCTCTTCCATTTAACAAGGGATTCCAATTCCTTATTAAACCACGGCTCCCTCACACGACCCTTTCCTCCCTGCCTGATAGGTATGTACTTATCAAGGACACTCAATAGTTGCTCCTTGAACAAGTTCCACATATCAATTACGCTCTTGCCTTGGAATCTACTTTTCCAATCCACACATCCTAAGTCATGCCTCACCGCATCATAATTTCCCTGCCCCCAGCTATAACTCTTGCCCTGTAGTACACACTTATCCCTCTCCATCACTAGAGTAAAAATCACTGAATTGTGGTCACTGTCCCCAAAGTGCTCACCTACCTCTAGTTCTAATACCTGGCCTGGTTCGTTACCCAGAACCAAATCCAGTATGGCCTCACCTCTTGTTGGCTTATCTACATATTGTGTCAGGAAACTCTCCTGCACACATTGGACAAACACTGACCCATCTAACGAACTTGAGCTATAGCTTTCCCAATCAATATCAGGAAAGTTAAAGTCCCCCATAACAACCACCCTATTACTGTCACTCTTCTCCAGAATCATCTTCGCAATCCTTTCTTCAACGATTCTAGGACCATTAGGAGGCCTGTAAAAGACTCCTAACTGGGTGACCTCACCTCTCCTATTCCTAACCTCAACCCAAACTACCTCAGATGGCAAATCTTCGTCCATCTTCCTTTCCACCGCTGTAATACTATCTTTGACAAGCAATGCCACACCTCCCCCTCTTTTACCCCCACCTCTGACCCTACTAAAACATTTAAACCCTGGAACCTGCAACAGCCAATCCTGTCCCTGATCTAGCCATGTGTCCGTAATAGCCACAACATCGAAGTCCCAGGTACCAACCCACGCTGCAAGTTCACCTACCTTATTTCGTATACTTCTGGCATTAAAGTATACACACTTCAAGCCACTCTTCTGTTTACAGGCACCCTCCTTTAAGATTGATGCCATATTCCTAACCTCTCTACACTCCAGGTCCTGCACCCTAAAGCTACAGTCTGGGTTCCCATGCCCCTGCAGAGTTAGTTTAAACCCCCCCCAAGAGCACTAGCAAACCTCCCCCCAAGGATACTGGTGCCCCTCAGGTTCAGGTGCAGACCATCCTGTTTATAGAGGTCCCACCTTCCCCAGAAAGAACCCCAGTTATCCAAGTACCGAAATCCCTCCCTCCTGCACCATCCCTGTAGCCACGCATTTAACTGTTCTCTCTCCCTATTCCTCGACTCTCTATCACGTGGCACGGGTAACAAACCAGAGACAACAACTCTGTTCGTTCTAACTCTGAGCTTCCAACCTAGCTCCCTAAAAGCCTGTCTAACATCCTCAGCACTCCTCCTACCTATGTCATTGGTGCCAATATGGACCACGACTTCAGGCTGCTCCCCCTCCCCCTTAAGGACCCGGAAAACACGATCAGAGACATCACGTACCCTTGCACCTGGGAGGCAACATACCAAACGTGAGTCTCTCTCGTTCCCACAAAACCGCCTATCTGTGCCCCGAACTATCGAGTCCCCAATTATTATTGCTCTGCTCTTCTCCACCCTTCCCTTCTGAGTAGCGGGGACAGGCTCCGTGCCAGAGGCCTGAGCCCCGTCACTTACCCCTGGTAAGTCGTCCCCCCCACAAGTATCCAAAACGGTATACTTGTTCTTGAAGGGAACGGCCGCAGGGGGTCCCTGCACTGGCTGCTTCCTCCCAGTCCCCCTCACTGTCACCCATCTATCTGCCATCTTTGGAGTTACTACTTCCCTATAGCTCCGATCTATGACCCCCTCTGCCTCCCGAATGATCCGAAGTTCATCCAACTCCAGCTCCAGTTCCCTAACACGGTCTTGGAGGAGCTGGAGATGGGTGCACTTCCTGCAAGTGTAATCAGCAGGGACGTCCATGGCATCCCTCACCTCATACATGTTGCAGGAGGAACATTGCACTGCCTTCACTGCCATCCCTCTAAAGCTAACCTTTATTTTAAAACAAAACTGGGTCTAAAGAATACAACAAGCAAAATTCAGCACTTACCTACTTACCACAACAGATCTTATTATCTTTCTTCTGTCTATGTCAATTATGTCATTTATGTGAACTTCTAAATAATATTTACAAACTGGTCTTGGTCCAGCTGGCTAGTTAATAAATATGACAGACAACAACAGCAACTTGCATTTATATAGAATCTTTCTCATAGTAAAACATACCCAGATGCTTTCACTGGAACATTACCAGACGACATGGGACACCAAGCCATAAAAGGAAATATTAAAACTGCTCTGTAAAAGCATGATGACAGGGATAGATTTACGCTTTATAGTAAAGGAAGAGACACTGTGTTGGGAGAGCTAACGCTGAAAATTTACAATTGTTTGTATGTATCTTTCTTCTTAATTAGATTGCTCGCATATTTTGTAACAATTAGAATGAATAAATAAGTCGGAGCATTGCCTAATGTCTGAAACTTCAGCCAGCTTGGTTTTGGCTTGTTTCTTTGGCACGTGAATGCATCTTCTCTGTGAGAAATTTCCTCACTTCAAATTATCTGCAGCAGCTCTGTAACGCTAGCTGCTATGCGAAAACACAAACATGAATTCCAGTTGTGATATTTTGGCTTTACCACATTTAAAAATAGTTTGCAGCAACTTTCCCTTAGCCCTGGTCAATACTTTTGGCTCAACCTATATTGCTAGGAAACAGGTAATAATCATATTGCAATTTGTGAGATTTTGCTGTACACCAATTAACTGCCACTTAACATCAATGCCTGCATTTCAAATGTACACATCAGATAAAAAGTGTTTTGAGATGTCCAGAGTTGGTGGAAATAGTGTCAATGCAAATTATCTTTTTCCCTTCCATCTTTAACATTCTCCAATTGTCTTTATAGAACAATCAATTTCTGATTCCCACATCCATACAATGAAGCAGAAGGACTCATTGTCTTATTGTCTGGAGAGGCACAGGCAACGTAAGCTGGTGCAATCCCTGAATCCTTCACTTCCTTCCTCCTCCTGTGGTTGCTACCCTCAACTCAGTGACAGAAAGGCCACATGCTCCTCAGTTGACTTCACAGGTCCCTCATTAACTGACCACTGGAAAAACCTATCAGTGTCATACACAATGGGACATTGGAGGGAAATAACTACAGAAGAAGGCTGCATGGTGGCTCAGTGGTTAGCACTGCTGCCTGACAGTGCCAGGGATCCAGGTTTGATTCCACCTTCAGGAGAATGCACATTCTTCCTGTGACTATATGGGTTTCCTCCCACAGTCTGAAAGTGTGCAGGTTACGTGGATTGGCCAAGCTAAATTGCCCGTAGTGTTCAGGGATGAGTTGGATTGGTGCATTAGTCAGGGGTAAAAGTAGGGGAATGGGTCTAGGTGGGGTATTCTTCTGAGGGAGAGTGTGGACTTATTTGGCCTAATGGCCTGTTTCCACACTGTAGGGATTCTATAAAATTCGAAGCATTTGATTCTTGTTTTGTTCGGATTTCTTGGCCTCTGACACAATTGATTGCTGTCTTGATTTCAAATGCAATTCTTTTCCCCTCTCCTCTGTATTTGTGTCTATATTTGTTTAAAAATATGGTGGAGCCTGGGGTTTGGTGAAGAAATCTGAATTTGTTATCAGTGAGCAGATTTAAAAAAACAAGTCATTTATGGGACATCGGCATTGCTGGCTGGCCAGCATTTATTGCCTGTCCCTAGTTGCCCTTGAGAAGGTGGGGATGAGCTGCCTTCTTGAACCGCTACTGTCCAAGCTGTGGGTTGACCCACAATGCCATTAGGGAGGGAATTCCAGGATTTTCACCCAGCGACAGTGAAGGAACAGCGATATATATTGAAGGTGTAGCGGACAGCAAAGAAGGTTCCTCAGAGTACAACAGGATCTGGATCAGATGGGCCAATGGTCTGAGGAGTGGCAGATGGAGTTTAATCTAGATAAATACGTTTTGGAAAAGCAAATCAGAGCAGGACTTAAACACTTAATAGTAAGGTCTTAGGCAGTGTTGCTGAATAAAGAGACCTTGGAGTGCAGGTTCATAAATCCTTGAAAGTAGAGTTGCAGGTAGATAGGATAGTCAAGAAGGCATTTGGTATTCTTTCCTTTATTGGTCAGAGCATTGAGTACAGGAGTTGGGAGGTCATGTTGACGCTGCACAGGATATTGGTTAGGCCAATTTTGGAATACTGTATGCAGTTCTGGTCTCCTACCTATCAGAAGGATGTCGTGAAACTTGAAAGGGTTCAGAAAAGATTTACAAAGATGTTGCCAGGGTTGAAGGATTTGAACTATAGGGAAAGCTTGAACAGGCTGGGGCTGTTTTCCCTGGAGTGTTGGAGGCTCGGAGTGACCGTTTAGAGGTTTTTGAAGTCATGTGGGGCATGGATAGGAAAAATGCGTACAGTTTTTTTTCCTGGGGTGTGGAGTCTAGAGCTAGAGGCATAGGTTTAGGGTGGGAGGGGAAAGATATAAAAGGGACTTAAGAGGCAAGTTTTTCATACAGAGGGTGGGGTGTGTGTATGGAATGAGCTGACAGAGGAAGTGGTGGATGCCGGTACAATTGCAGCATTTAAAAAGTATCTGGATGGGTATATGAAACAGGAAGGATTGAGAGGGATATGGGACAAATGCTGGCAAAAGGGACTGGTTAGGTTAGAACAATTGGTCGGCATGGATGAGTTGGACTGAAGGGTCTGTTTCTGTGCTGTACTCCTCTGTGACTCTATGAATCTAAGTCAGGATGGTGAGCGGCTTGGAAGGAACTTGAAGGCAATGATGTTCCCATTTATCTGCTGCTCTTCTCCATCTCGATGGAAGTGGTCATGGGTTTGGACAGTGCTGTCTGCAATGCATCTTGTCGATAGTTCTTAGTGCTGCTACGGCAGTGGAGGGAGTGGATGCTTGTGGACGTGGCACCAATAATGTGGAATGCTTTGTCCCGGATGGTGTCAAGCTTCTTGAGTGTTGTTGGAGCTGCGCCTATTCAGGCTGTTGGGAGTGTTCCATCATATTTCTGACTTGTGCCTTGGAGATAGTGAACAGGCTTTGAGGAATCAGGAAATGAGTTACTCATCCAAATATTCTTAGTGTTTGACCTGCTGTTGTAACCACTAAATTTATGTGGTGAGTCCAGCTGAGTTTCTGACCAATGATGGCTGCCAGGATGTTGATATTGGGGGATTCAGTGATGGTAACACCATTGAATAGCAGAGGGTGGTGGTTAGATTGTCCCTTATTTATGATGGTCGCAGTCTGGCATTTGTGTGGCGAGAATGCAAGAATGTTACTTGCCACTTGTCAGCTCAAGCCTGGATGTTGCCCAGATCGGATTGCATTTGAACATGAACTGCTTCAGTACCTGAAGAGTTGTGAATGGTGCTGAACATTGTTCACCAATGGTTGCACATCGCCACTTCCGACCTTATGGTGGAGGGAAGATCACCGATGAAGCAGCTGAAGATGGTTGGGCCAAGGACACTACCCTGAAGAACTCCTGCAGAGATGTCTTGGAGCTGAGATGACTGACCTCTAACAACCATGACCATCTTCCCATGTGCCAGGTATGACTTCAACCACAATAGAGTTTGCCACTGATACCCTTTGATTCCAGTTTTGCCAGGACTCCATGATGCCACATTCAGTTGACTGCAGCCATGATGTCAAGCGCTGTCACTCTCACCTCACTTCTGGAATTCAGCTCTTTTGTCCATGTTGGAACCAAGGCTGTAATGAGATCAAGAGCTGAGTGGCTCCAGTGGAACCCAAACTGGGCGTCACTGAGCAGGTTACTGCTGAACAGGTGCTGCTTGATCGCACTGTTGATGACTTTACTGATGATCGAGAGTAGACTGATGTGAGTAGACTGAGACATTTATTGATGAGTAGAAGGTTGGTGAGCACCTTTGGCTGGATGGTTTGTTTGCAATGTAGTGTAATGCCAACAGTATGGGTTCAATTCCTGCACCAGCTGAGGTTACCATGAATGACTCTCCTTCTCCCCCTCTCCCCTCACCTGAGGGGTAGTGACCCTCATGTTAAAACACTTCTAGTTGTCTGCCTCTAACAAGTAAGCAGCCCTACTTCGACTGCTGGGGACATTCCCTGATGAAGGGCTTATCCCTGAAACATCGATTCTCCTGCTCCTCGGATGACCTGCTGTGCTTTTCCAGCAACACACTCTTGACTCATAAAAATGCGTGATGATTATTGCCACCATAATGCAGTTCTCTCAGTTGTTCCATGTTAAATCAAGAACTGACAACTCAGAAATCATTGTCATGAAGTAACCTCATTCTCCTGTACAGAAGTACATTATAATTGTGTCACTGAATTAAATTTAAGTGAACAATTATTTCTGCAAATTATTTTAATTGTTTTCTCCATGTAAATGTTGAAGCCAAATAAGGCAAACTGTTTTGGAAAAAGCTTCCAGCACTGAGAATTGGATCAGGTACACAAACCACTCCACATTGAGAGGATGTTGCTTCGTACTATTCCTACTCCTGTGTGTTCGCTAACCTCAGCTGTGATAAAATACTTCCAACAGAGTGGCATTGATGAAAGCCTCAGAACAGTTTACTTTGTATGCTGGGGGTGTGTATTGTGAACTCCTGCCAATTAAAATCCTGCAGATCTCACTGACTTCGGAGCTTGAATTTCAGGGATGTACTCTCGCAATGAAAAGCTTAGCACCAGTAATGTGAATTGGTAAACTTCACCTCAGTGTGGACATATGCACGTGTGTGTCTCTGTGTGCATATGGGTGTCTGTGTGTGTGTGTGTGTGTGTGTTTTTGTGTGTGTGCATGCACGCGCGTGTGTGTATGCATGTCTGTGTGCGCGCGTGTGTGTGTATGTGTGTCTGTGTGTATGGTTGTCTTTGTGTGTGTGTGTGTATGTCTGTGTGTGGGTATATGTGTGTGGGTGTACGTGCGTATGTGTGTGTATGTGTGCACGTGTGTATGTGCGTCTGTATGTGTGCGTATGTGTGTGTATGTGTGTGTGTGTGTGTATGTGTGCGGCTATGTGTGTGAGCATGTGTGTGTATAGATGTGTGTGTCAGTGTGTGTGCGGGTATGTGTGTGTGCATGTGTGTGTATGTATATGTGTGTGTCTGTGTGTGGGTATGTGTGTATGTGCATGTGTGTGTGTCTGCGTGTTTGTGGGTGTGTGTGGATATGTGTGTGTGTCTGCGTGTGTGTGGGTGTGTAGATGTGTCTGCGTGTGTGTGGGTGTGTGTGGATATGTGTGTGTGTGTCTGCGTGTGTGTGTGGGTGTATGTGTGTGCATGTGTGTGGGTGTGTGTGGATATGTGTGTGTGTGTCTGCGTGTGTGTGTGCATGTGTGTGTATGTATATGTGTGTGTGTATGTGTGTGTCTGTGTGTATGCTTGGGTGTATGTGTATGTTGTGTGTGTGGGTATGTGTGTATGTGCATGTGTGTGTGTCTGCGTGTTTGTGGGTGTGTGTGGATATGTGTGTGTGTCTGCGTGTGTGTGGGTGTGTGGATGTGTCTGCGTGTGTGTGGATATGTGTGTGTGTCTGCGTGTGTGTGTGGGTGTATGTGTGTGCATGTGTGTGGGTGTGTGTGGATATGTGTGTGTGTGTCTGCGTGTGTGTGTGGGTGTATGTGTGTGTATGTATATGTGTGTGTGTATGTGTGTGTCTGTGTGTATGCTTGGGTGTATGTGTATGTTGTGTGTGTGGGTATGTGCGTGTGTGTGTGTGGTGAAAGCAAGGGATTGTTAAAAATTCAAAGGAAAGAAGGATGTGACACAAGTTCACGCTGTCCAGTGAAACAAAGGTGAATGAAGTACAATGACTTTTGGGCTCTGCGCAGAGAATAGCTGCTGTGAATTGGCCCAATAACCAGAATCAACAATTTCCATCGGAGTTGAATTACTGCTCAGAGAGTGCATACTCTAATCAGGCAGCATTTTTTGCAACATTATACACCTCTGCTTTTAACCTCGGATTATGCATAATGTTCTCAGTAAACCACAGGTGAATCTTCCTTGTTGAGTCTTTGCCTTTCAGTCAAAGTAATTTTGTTTAATATTTTGAATTGTTTCTTTAAATGTTTCCCTCTGTTTGACAAATATGTTTTACATAATCAACCTTTGCTTTTGCCCATGCAATTGGCTTTATTGATGATCTTTGCTCAGGATTAGAGTGTGTCGCTTTTAAGCTTAATATGGAATTCAATTATATTATGATCAGTTTTTTCCAGAGGATTCCTTGCTTGCATTCTGCTGTCCACGTTCAGTGGTGTTTATGTATTGTATGACACTCATGGTAACTTGAGCAACAGTCAGCAATTATGAAATAAACACTCCCATCCCTGCCATGTGAACTGTAGTCATTGTCAAGAGGTTAGCCAGGTCAACCTCATACAACCTTATAAAATATGAGTTACCTGATTGGGGCTGTTAAACTGGTCCAATCAGGGAGCCCTGGCTGACAGATAAAAAATCAGGAATGTCAGACATCCTGAGGGCTGGATCTGAGGGGGCTGCAAATAAAGGGTAACTTTGTGATTGAACTCCTATGTGGAGTTATTTCAGAATGCGTATTGTGTTTCAGGTACACTTGATGTGGTACTAGCTCTTCTATCTGCTATTGCTCTGTACTAGCATTAAGATGAGGCATGTGCTTCCATGTTAACGAGTTCCTCATTCATTCTGACCCAATAAATGACCTCCAATGCTCACTTCACTTTTACTTTCACTCTGCCCACATATCACTCATAATTCCTTTGAAAAAGTACTTCATAGAGGTATCATAGAATCATCCAATCCCTCCAGGGTGGAAACAGGCTCCTTGGCCCAACAGGTCCACATCGACCCCTCCAAAGTGTAATCTCCCAGACCCATTCCCCTCCCCTATTATCCTACATTTACCCCTGACTAATGCACCTACCCTGCACATCCCTGAGCACCATGGGCACATTTTTGGACTGTGGGAGAAAACTGGAACACCTGGAGGAAACCACACAGACAACTCCACACAGACAGGTGCAGGAGGCTAGAATCGAACCCGGGTCCCTGGCACTGTGAGGCAGCAATGCTAATCAATGAGCCACCATGCTGCCCTTTGGATTAGACTTTTGGATCTACATGTTTCATAAATTATCCAATGCTGCCAACTACTCACTTTAGTTCTCATGCTCTGTGATGTCTAGAGAATAATCTTGATTTATTCATGGTTATACCTCCACGATTGTTTTATTGATTATTATCTGTCCCACCTCTCTGTCTCAGTTGTCATCGACTTCAGTTTCTGATATAACCAAAAATACCCTATATTATCAGAAAATCTGTAACACAATATACTTGAAATAGAGAATCAGTATTTTAGTTACCAACAAATGATTAGATCCAAATTGAAGGAGTTATTTTGTGAGTTCTAAGCGAGCAGTGAGCTGAACATTGATTCAATGATCAGTGAACAATTTAGTTTTCATTCCTTATCCAATACAGGATTATTATGGAATCTGAAAACAGGATAAGAATACATTTACACTAAGTGTTGCAGTCATTGCATAGTGACATTACCCCACAAAACCTGGTCTATGTGCTCTAATTTGAATAGGGAATGGAAGGTGCTGTCTCTTTTTCTAACTTTTGTGTTGAAGGCAGTGCAGCAAAATATGTGAGTACTGTTTGCAGTTGACTATTCCTGTCGCAGCTCTGTGCTTTCGCTGGAAGTTTTGTTTTCACATTTGCACTTCAAATATGGATGAAGATGGCAAGACACTCTTCAATATGAACAAAAGACAAAGGCTGGAGATTAAATACTTTGAAGGATGAAGGTCTGTCTCCATCTCAAGCTTACATGAGTAAGATGTCCATAAACAGCAATCTCTGTTTGTCCCTTTTCTGCTATGTGAAAGTCTTTGCCATATCTTGTGAGATTTTACAATATACAGTCCTTATGGCTGTTGATAATTAAGGCCCTATTGAAGATATTAAATATTTATACACCACACCACAACACCATTTACATCCTGGGAGATATAATGAGAATAAATGCCCCTGAACAGGACAAACGTTTATTATTGGGAAGAGTTTATATGAAAACAAATTCTCCAGAGTGACACCAGCAGCAGAATTAAATAATAATGACATGTCTCTGAGTGAATTGAGTACAATGTGGAAGGACAAGGTCATGTCCATTCATTTCTCATTTGGTCCTTAATTTGAATTGATAAGATTGGTATGTATTGCCTATTATTAGATGATACTTTTATAATGAAGTTCAAATCCAGATTAAACAGCACCTTCTTTCCACACAGACCCCTCCCCTGCCTAAACCAGAATCCCTCCTCAACACAACAATATCTAAAAACTGAATCATCTCCTTTGACTATTTCTCCATTGGAGCACTGTAAAGTTGGTGGAAAATTGTGCAGAAATCTCAAATGAGAACATTAACAGGGTTTCTTCCAAACTTAATACAGATTAGCCACTTGCAAGGTGGAAGCTTATAAAACTTATTCCTTAAACTGCTTTCTGTCACTTGCAAAACTTTATACCAGCAACACTCAGAAATTTGAAAAGGAGATTGGGAGAATTCACTCTCCACTGTAGGTATGTTCACGTGACCTCTGTAAGAATGGTGGAAGATTGAAGAAACTCTGCTAACGTACTCATTTGGAGTTTCTGAAAAAAGTCCACCAGCATTACAGAGCTCGAGTGAGCATTATTACATTATACCAGTGAACAGTGGATTTTTTCCACCGTCCTCTAGGTTTCTCAGTATTCCTACTACAAAGTAGTGCAAGTGCTAGAAAACAACCAACAATATCTAATAGTTGGCTCATGTTTGACATAATTTGCTGATCACACAAAGATAGGGGGCAAAGTGAGTTGTGAGAAGAACATAAGAACCCTAAAATGGGATAAAGATAGGTGAAGTTAATGGGTAAAGATGTGGCAAATAGAGTATCATGTAGGAAAGTGTGAAATTTTCCATTTTGGAAGAAAAATAAGAAAGAAACATATTATCTAACTAGTGAGAAGTAGCAGAGTTCTGAGACACAGAGGGAGCTCAGTGTTTTAGTGCATGAATCAGAGAAGGTTAACATTCAGGTACAGCAAGTAATCAGGAAACCTCATGGAATATTATGGCTTAAAGTCAGGGGAACTGAATGCAAGGGCGGTTAAATAGGGAGATTAAGATTCAGTTATACGGGACTTTGGTGAGACACATTTAGAGTACTGTGTCCAGTACTTGCCACTGTACTTACGGAAAAATGTTAATGTGTTGGAAGCAGTACAAAGAATATTTGCTGGACTATAACTGGAATAAGTAGATTGCCTTACGGGAAGGTTAGGTGGGCTAGACTTGTATCTCTTGGTGTTTAGAAGAGTCAGAGGTCACTTAATTGAAATATGTAAGATACTGAAGGGACTTGACCAGGTCATACAGTCATAGAATCATAGAGATGTACAGCACAGAAACAGATGCTTCGGTCCAACCCGTCCATGCCGACCAGATATCCCAACCCAATTTAGTCCCACCTGCCAGCACCCGGCCCATATCCCTCCAAACCCTTCCTATTCATATACCCATCCAAATATCTCTTAAAATTTGCAATTTTACCAGACTCCACCACTTCCCCTGGCAGCTCATTCCATGTACATACCACCCTCTATGTGAAAATGTTGCCACTTGGGTCTCTTTTATATATTTCCCCTCTCACCCTAAATCTATGCCCTCTAGTTTTGGACTCCCCAACCCCAGGGAAAAGACTTTGTCTATTTACACTATCCATGTGCTTTGTAAGTTTGTAAACCTTGATAAGGTTACCCTCAGCCTTCGATGCTCCAGGGAAAACAGTCCCAGTCTGTTCAGCCTCTCCCTATAGCTCAAATCCTCCAACCCTGGCAATATTCTTGTAAATCTTTTATGAACCCTTTCAAGTTTCACAACATCTTTCCAATAGGAAGGAGACCAGAATTGCACGCAATATTCCAACAGTGGCCTAACCAATGTCCTGTACAGCCGCAACATGGCTTCCCAACTCCTGTACTCAATACTCTGACCAAGAAAAGATGTTTCTTCTTGTGGGGAAACCTAGAACTCAGAATCATAGTTTAGAAATAAAAGGCTGCCCAATTAAGATGAAGATGAGAATTTCTTTTCTCTTGGAGGGTTGCGAGTCTTGGGAATTTCCTTCCTCAAATAGCAGTGGATGCAAAATCTTTAAATATTTTTAAGGCAGAGGTAGGGAAATTGTTGATGACCAAGGGGATGAAAGATTATTGGGGATATGCAGGAATGTAGAGTTGAGGTGAATAACAGATCATCCATGCTTTTATTGAATGGTGGAGCAGGCTTGAAGGACCAAGTGGCATGCTCTGTCCTTTGTTTGTAGATTCATCCGGAGACTGGTATAACCAAATGCCACCCACCAACATCTACTGCCGAACAGGGATCACTGTTTTTTGTTCCTGTGGCACAGTGGTAGTGCGCCTACCTCTGAGCCAGGATACCTAGGTTCATGTCCCACCTGCTCCAGAGGTATATGAATGCATCTCTGAAGAAGCTAATTGGAAAATATTAATGATAATGCACCTCCCAAGCCAAGGTCTCCAAGATCAGCAACTTCCTCATCTTGTATTGTCTATTTCTCAACTGTTCCAGCTCACTCAGCAAACATCGGGCATTGAGCATGTAATCTTTGTGGTCTGTGCCACTTGGTACCACATTGTGCAGTGCATTTAGGGTCAGACAGGCTTCAACTAAATCTTTCCGTAGGGTCATGTTAGCTCACTGCGGTGAATAAGACCAATTTGTGTATCTTCACCAAGATCATCTGCTACCAGAATTTTACTATCCATTATTTACTTGATCTTTCCTCTTCAACCTGTGCCAAATGATTGGATATGCTTGCCATCTAATGACTGGTCAGTTTAGCTTTGGAAGTAGCTATGCAAAAACAACCCCAACTCCTTAACAATAATTAATGTCCAACTGTCTGTGCTGTGTCAATAGAAATGTGAGTAGCCTGTTCGATTTGAAGGATGACACTCTTTGGGATATTAAGGACAATCCATTATTGCAATTTATTCACTGTCTCTTTCTACTGTTTAAGTCACTATCACACCCAATGGAACAGTCTCATGGTTGATACCTCATCAAGCATTTAGATAATCCCATGGGATGCTCCCAGTTGAGATTAAATGAGCATATAGCCAGTCAGAACTTAAGGTGGTGTCACTGAATTTAATTTGATATGTAACCTATCAATTGCAGGGAAAGGTAAAGCAACTATTATCAAATGCTGGACGAAACCAGCTTCTATTCTATGGAATCTTGTTGGATAGGGAGTTTTCTTTTTCATCAAATATATATGTCAACTTCCTGTTTTATTTCTTCATGTTGCAATCTTGTCCTTCTTTGGAAGCATCAACATCACATACAATATATTTTGTTCTTTTTAAACTTACTAACATTATTTAATTCTACCATGAATGTACTTTCTCCCTCAGCCCCCCAAAATATGCTTTGACATTAAAATTTGCTGAAGCACATTACGCCATAGCTCAAATGAAATGCAAAGTGTAACACGGATCAGTTTCCTGCAGGCCAGCACAAGGTGCTACTACAATGCCATTCCCGTTTATATTTACACAGTAAAAGAAGATTTAATGTCAAACATTCTCTGATGCAAACAGTCCAGAACAGTTTTCAAGCCTTGGGCCCTTGCAGTGGCTGCCCTAGGCTTTAATGTGCTCCTCAGAATGCACTCCTGGAACTCTGAAAACAAAGGCCTGTAATACTTGATAGTAGTTCCCTGCTGTGAGAGACCAAAATAAATACCAGAAAGATCAAGACCATGTTCCTTTGTCATCTTTTTGTCCCTTTTCTCAGGGGGTTTAGGTATAATTAGATTAGGTTCCCTACAGTGTGGAAACAGGCCCTTCGGCCCAACAATTCCACACCGACCCTCCGAAGAGTAACTCACCCAGACCCATTTCCCTCTGACTAATGCACCTAACACTCTGGGCAATTCAGCACTGCCAATCCACCTGAAATGCACATCTTTGGACTGTGGGAGGAAACCGGAGCACCCGGACGAAACTCATGCAGACAAGGGGAGAATGTGCAAACTCCACACAGACAGTTGCCCGAGGCTAGAATCGAACCTGGGACCCTGGTGCTGTGAGGCAGCAGTGCTAGCCACTGAGCTACTGTGCTGCCCATGTTGTCTGTCCCTTGTTGGCCACTAGAAGGTGGCATTGAGTTGCCTTCTGGAATCGCTGCAGTCCATGCGATGTAGGTTGACCTATAATGCTATTAGTAAGAGAATTTGCCATATCATCAGATGACATGAAAGTGAGGGGAATTATACTGGAGGGGCTATAGCGAATGCTCAAATCTGGGGTGTACAAAGTTAAAAATCACACAAGACCAGGTTATAGTCCAACAGGTTTAATTGGAAGCACCAGCTTTTGGAGCGCTGCTCCTTCATCAGGTGGTTGTGGAGGACACAATTGTAAGGCACAGAATTTACAGCAAATTTGTACACCCCAGTCCAACACCGGCATTTCCAAATCATGAAATCTGGGAGGAATGTACAGTCATGTTAAATCAAAAACTGGGCATGTGGGATCAATGTTAGGCCTCCATTGTGGGTAAGAACATGGTTATGAGGTGAGAGATGCCCTTTGTGTTGCTGTTTGTGGCCAATTTCTGGCCTATAGCGTCATAGAGTCATTCAGCACTGAAACAGACCCTTCAGTTCAATGAGTCTATGCCAAACATAATCCCAAACTAAATTAGTACCACCTGCCTCCTGGCCCATATCTCTCCAAACCTTTCCTATTAATGTCTCTATCCAAACGTCTTTTAAATATTGTAATTGTACACACATCTATTACTTCCTCAGGAATTTCATTCCACACGCGAACCACCCTGTGTAAAAAATGTGCATCTTCTGTCTTCTTTAAATCCTTCTCCTCTCACCTGAAAAATGTGCCCCCTAGTCTTGAAATTACCCTTCTCAGGGAAACGACAATGACTATCAATTCTATCTCTACCTCTCATTATTTTTTAAAAGTCTGTCAGGTTGTGTCTTAACCATACTACACTCCAGTGAAAAATGTCCCAGTTGATCAGCCTTTCTTTATAATTCAAGCTTTCCATACCGGCAACTTCCTGGTAAATCTCTTCTGAACCCTCTCCAGCTTAATAATATCTTTCCCGTACTCTGTGCTGTGGCTTTCACCCAAGTCATAAACCACTTCATTTGGAGTTCACAAAATGCCGACAGAAACAGAATTATACGTTTCCAGGTATTTGGGGAGAAAAAATGTACTCAACATTGTGTTCATCCTGATGGCTGTTATAATGAGAAGGTGTGGGTAATAATCCCTTATCATTGGGTTAGAATGTCATCAGCACTCTTCCTTCCAAGCTGAACTAAGGGTGCTTCTTGGAGTTAATGATGAAGAATTAACCACAAATAAGTCTCACAAATAAGAGGCTTTTGCTTTTGAAATAAAGGTACTTTATTTTGGAGAATGAGGGCAATCTTATGCAAACCTACAACAGGGCAATAAATAAAACAGGACTGGACAAATTAATGCAGAAAGCATGTTCCCAATGACCAGGAGATTCACACCGAGGTGACAGTCTAAGGATATCGGGTATGCCATTTCTGAATGAGATGAGGAGAAATTTCTTCAACCAGAGAGTAGTGAGCCTGTGGAATGTTCTGCCAGAGAAAACAGTTTGGGCGAACACATTGTTTGCTTTAATGAAAAGATTCCTTACGGCGAAAGGGAACAAAGAGTACGGGGAGAAAGTGGAAACATCTATGGGTTAGATGATTAGCTACGACTAAATTGAATGGCAGAGCAGACTTGAAGGGCCGAATGGCCTACTGATGCCTCTACTGTGTTTTACCTCTCAGTAACTGTACACCTCTTACATTAATTCTTCTGTATATTATTACTAACAAGAGGTAGGGAAAACCCACATGTCTCCATGAGGAGAGTGTGGCAGACTATACCAGGCTGTGTTCTGGGTACTATGCAAAAACTGTTGTGCTTCTTTTCAATTTAGAAATAATTGTATTGGAATTAATAGGATTACACTTTTACTGTCCATTTAAATATCTTTACATTTGTATTATAAATAGAAAGCTTGGTTTATTCTATTTTATCTTCACTTCTTTTGCTAACAACTTCTGTTCTTTCATGAAAGCAGAATTTGCAGCATTTCATGCATATATTTCAGCAAGAGACCTCTTTGTGAAGACCAAAACAAGCCAAAATATGATCTATCGAGCCAGGTTCCTGTCTGGGATCTGACTTGTCCAATAATGGCATCAGCTGGCATCTTAACAATGGAGTGTGTTTGCCATGGAGACAGCTGTCACATGCTGTAGTGTTAGTTTGAGATTTTAGCGTACCGTAGAGTAGGGGGCTCCCCTCCATTCAACCCCCACAGTAATAAGTACGACAAGCAGCCTACCTGTGTTTCTACACAAAACAGCACGTCACTGCAGTATTGATAGCCTTTCAGTTCTGACAGAAGTAGCAACGCACTAACTGGCATGGCACAGCCTGGCAAGGCAGGGTAATGAAGGCCAAGGTTGCTGCAAACCTGCACTGGAGTTCAAAGTGTGTGAGCATGAAGAGAGCAAGTAAGCAGCCCTGCGATGCAGCCTGGGCAAGTCCATGAGCTGGGTCCCTGTTCCTGCATACACAGTGTCCCTGCAGCAGTCTTTCAATGCAATGCTTCCTGAACATACTGAAAGTGGATGGGAGAGGTGCCATGAGGATTATGAGAGTGTGACAAAAGTCAGATGCCAATCTCTGTGAATTGGGGTGGGGTGGGTGTGTGGCTGGCACTGATGGATCTTTCCCCTGGATCTTGTTCAGCCTGAGCATGGTGGAGGCTCTTTGCAGCCAGCTCTGATGTCTACGTCATGAATCCTCAGCCTCTCATTTGTTGGATGAGATGGGAGACTGAATATCAATGAGACCAGTTGGGCCATTAAGAAGGTGCTGAATGATCAATAAACCCCCTTCATTGGCAACTCGCCACGGGCTTGTGGGAAGCTGAGCACACCATGCGGGAGATGCACACAAGATGCAGTGAGTTGCTGCTAACCCTGAGATAGGCCTCCCTGGACTTCTCTCAGAAGACCTTAAAGCTTGCACATGTCTTATAATTTTTTTCTCCATTCACCAGTCTCTGTTAATTTTATCTTGCTGTTGAACTGTATCAAATTCTTGTAATAAAGCTTTAAATTGTATTTACTGGTTGCTCAGTAGCGATTTATTGCTTTTAGCTGTGAAATACTTTTTCTTGTAAAGCACGTTTTTGTATTTATTTATTGTTTGGATCTTTAACACTCAATAACTGCAGCAATGTACTTCAAATAGAGCTTTAAAATCCCTTTAAAACTTGTAAATTCTGTTCAAACTGTTTTCCTGCAAAATAATCTTCCAAGTTTTAGAAATCAAAATGGATGATCCTTTTCTCTTACTTCTTCTTTGGAAGGTTTTGAACAAAATGGAGAGTTTCCCCTTGCATTTTTTAACCTGATAAAATGTTAATTTGTTGTCTTTCTGCAATTAAAATATCCCAACACTTTCAAAATGATTTCTTTTGCCTCTGTGACATTTTTCTCGCTTTCGTCTGCTTCTGAAGAGGACTTGCAATGTTTCTGATCTTCCGGACTTTGATATAAAGTTTTGGCCTTTTTTCAAATCTTGCAGCTGCATCCTAGGATCCCATTTGCTTCTGCAGCAATGTTCATTTTAATGGTAAGCACTTCCCTTTAATTCATTCCAGCCTTCTAGCCTGGCTTTTCATGCCATTCATGTATGTTCTCTACCTTTTTCCCTGAGGGGGCCTAATGTCCAAGCTCCAAGTCCATCATACCTCAGCCAATTCCTGACTCAGATCTACTCCCTTACTCTCCAAGTGTGACTATCTGCAGCCCACACTAGCTCTCTCTCTCTCTGCTTCTTTATTTTTCCCAGCTCTCGCTGCTTTTTTGCCGCAGAGTGCAGCTGCGAGCTGTTACAGTTGCCACAAACCTGCACTGACAAATCCCTGTTTTATGAAAGCATGAAGTAAGTGCAAAAATAGACAATACAGTCCTTTGAATGCAGGGTGCCACACAATACAATCATGGGTGATCGATTTGTGTTTAAAGTCCACATTCCTTTCTCTCTCCAATAAACCTTGACTCCTTTGATTAACAACAATCTCTCCACCTCTGTCTTAAAAATATTCAATGACCCTTCTGAGGCAAAGAAATCCAAAGTTGTACAGCCTTCTAAGAGAAGAAACTTCTCTTCATCTCTGTCCCAAAATAGTGAGCCTTAACTTTTAAATATCCTGTACTAACCCACAAGAGGGAATATCATTTCCATATCCACTCTGCCTGGGGAGAAAAAGAAATGTAAATTTTTTTTTAGCTGTGCATACTGTGGACAAGATGGACTGCCGCAACTCACTTCGGCTTTTTTGAGAGTCTCTTCCAAAAGCCATGAGCTTTTCAAGATGGAAGGAGAAGGACAGCAGATACAGGGGAGCACATGGGACTCGTGGGGCTATTACAGACAGGCAATAAATGCTGGTCTAGCCAGCCACATGTTATCACGTGAACGAGTGAGAAAAGCATCCCTGCGCTTTCCCCTCCAAACCAGACACCATCCTGATTTGGAACTGTGTTGCCGTGCCTTCACTCTTACTGGTCAAGTTCCTGGAACTCCTTTCTGCACAATAATGTGGATGTATTTATGGCTCCCAATATAGACTACATCGGTTCAAGGTGGCAGCTCATTGATGTTGTATAAAAAGGCAGAGATGTGAGAGAGTTAATGGCCATACTCCACCATCTTGTGAACATCACACACAGTTTGTGGGTGAGGTCAGGGAGTTCTACAGTCACCAGAATAACTGATTTATTCAGTTTTGCTCCTTAACGTCCAAGTAATTACATCTGACTAATAACATAGCTGTTAACTTTTTAATGATCAACAGTGCCTCTTATGGAAAGCACCTATATGGTGTATTCTTGACCACAGATCGTGAGGCAGGCTTGATACAAACTACAGACAGAGCAAAGTTCGTTGCAACAAACCACCTCAAACAACCTTCACTGTGAGCTACATTCTGGCAGAGGTGGCAAAGACCATGACGTGCCAAGTATGGGAAATGCCACAACCTTGACATTTTTAAGAGCAAACCAGAATGGGCCATAAAAGCTGGTCTCGCCAGGGACACCCACATTCCAGGACAAAAATATTTTAAAATGCACTTTTAAACATTGAAATATCATGAAAAGTACGATGTAAATGCAAGTCTTTCATTCACCAGTCCCAGCATTATCTTACTGGCTTGGAGTCAGTCTTAGCTCACTTAAATTTCCACTATTGTTTTACTACATTATAGGTCTTATACAAATTCAAATTGTTAAAATGCTTCCATGTTGTATAACTGCAACTTGCTGACATTAACAGTTTATAACCAGACCAGCTATGATTCTCTTAAATAATCAAAGGACTGAATGGCCTCCATCTGCTCCATGTTTACGTAATTCTAGGCGAGTAATTCAAAAAGTTATTCTGTCTTAAGGGCAACGTCATGACCTGAAGAACTAAAAATTAAAGCAGGGAGGAAGTGTGAGGGCAATTTGAATATCAGTTGTAAATTTAGGTTTCTTTGAAGACAGCCAGCTAAACACATAGGAGAATGCAGTATCCCATTCAGAGATCTGACACAGGTTCTTAAATTTCACTGTCTCGTAAGCTTCAAGCCTCCTGATGCCAACTGCTTCAAGCATTTGGCTGAATGATTCCATTGTACAAAGCACTTCTTTGGATAACTCCATCCCACTTTGAAGAAAACATTGGGAAGAGTGGGTGGCACGGTGGCACAGTAGTTAGCACTGCTGCCTCACAGCGCCAGGGACCCGGGTTCAATTCCCACCTCAGGTGACTGTCTGTGTGGAGTTTGCACATTCTCCCCGTGTCTGTGTGGGTTTCCTCCGGGTGCTCCGGTTTCCTCCCACAGACACAAAAATGTGCGGGTTGGGTGAATTGGCGATGCTAAATTGCCCATAGTGTTAGATGAATGGGTAAATGTAGGGGAATGCGTCTGGGTGGGTTGTGGGTCGGTGTGGACTTGTTAGGCTGAAGGGCCCGTTTCCATACTCTAAGTAATCTAATCTAAGAAATGGCTTGTTGTGTGGGAGCACACCTCCCAGAACAGAGACTGACCCAGGCTTCTCACTTCTCCTAATGCTGAGACCCAGTTGAATTAAAATGCAGCTGAAAGTGTAACCAAAACAAATGCATGGTTCACGGTATGAGTCCATGAAAATACTCTGACACTTGGGACACAGCGTGATGCTGGAGTCTGTGACATATAGTCAAGTGCAAATGGATTGAAGTTATCACATGAAGTGCAAACTCTCAAATAGTCCCCTGGAATATAATCTCCAACAATGAGAATACATATCCAAGTAAGCAAAGTCATGAACTAGCTGACATCCTAGTGTTTGGAAGAGTGCCAAACACAAATTTCAGAGTTCCACATCTTTGAATACAAGTTGGCCATTCAGCTCCTTTTAACGGTCCATCATTCAATTGAATCATGGCTGATATATGTCTTAATTGTAGCTACACATCTGTGATCCATATCCCCTTTAGTCTTCCTTCACCAAAATGTATCGTGCCTGTGCTTAACAAATTCAATTGGCCCAGCACCTACAGCCTTCTGGTGAGAGAGTTCATGAGCAATTGAGAAAATGAGCAACTCTTGATCCTTTGATCCTCTAATTAGCTATCAACGGATGTAAAAGCACTTCTATGAATAGAATATCATACAGTGATAAGGAGAATACCGCTTAGTCTGCAAATTACTTGCTGACTTATTCATGATTTCTGGTGGTTAATGCACACACGGTAAATGTATCTCAATTGTTACTAACAGATAATTATCTATTTATTATTTCACTCTCGAAACGAATATCTCCTGAGTGACATCTTGAACCTTCAGCTCACAATTTATATTTGTTTATGTCGTAATATACGCAAACAGGCAGCCATTTGCATGCTATTATTCGCAAATGGACTGTTCATCCTGGATTGTCCAAGGTCTCCAAAATGGCTGTGATATTCAGCAATTAAGGCCTGTATTTAGGCTGACTGCCTTCCTGAAACCACTGTTCAACCATTCCCATGTGATGTAAGCAAATATAAATTGTGGGACACTATTATTAAAAGATCATAGAGTCTTACAGCACAGAAACAGACCCTTCAATCCAACCAGTCAATGCAGAACATAATCTCAAACTAAACTAGCCCCACCTGCCAGCTCCTGGCTCATTTCTCTCCAAACCTTTCCTATTAACGTATCCATCTAAATGCCTTTTAAATACGGTAATTGTACCTACATTCACTAATTTCTCAGGAATTTTATTCCACACTCGAATCACCCTCTCTGTAAAACATTTGTCACTTAAGTCTTCTTTCAAGCTCTCTCCTCTCACCTTAAAAATGTGCCCTCTAGTCTTGATAATCCCCATCTTAGGGAAAAGACAACTACCATTAACTCTATGTATACCTCTCATTACTTTATAAATTTCTTTAATGCCACCTCTCAACTTCCTGCACTTCAGGGAAAAAGGTCCCAGCCTGTCCAATCTTTCTTTATAACTCAAACCTTCCATACCCGGCTATAGAATTGAATGTGGGTAGCTGGTAAATCTCCTCTGAACCCAAGTCCACTGAAAACTGACTGCTGTAACCGAGGTTGGCAGCTGTGTGTACGTCTCCAGCTCCTCTCAATCTGGAGAAGCCATGCTATTTACAGCGGTAGAATAAAATGACAGCACATTTTCTCTTCTTCCGCTCAGCATGTTTCCTTTGGATTATACAGTGTGAAAATCATTCCATTCGCTAAATCTGAGGTGCAAGGTTGTCATTCATTTTGCATGTGTAATACTTACAAATGTAACACCTTGAGATGTGAAGGACATGTTAAACATGCGACTTTCATTATTTGCAATTGACATGAATGTCAATAATCAGTCAGTGCTTTAACATTCTGGCACAGGGAATGGATAATTGTTTAATAAATATGTATATTCTCACAGTATTACATCAACACTTCATTGGACATTACAATGAAGGAGGTTAAAGTTGTATGATGTTGACGTGCAGCAAGGTATCCTGGCCAGAATGATTCTTGTTTTGATTTCAGCAACTGTCAAATCATGCATGTGACAGGACAGCTCGGAATTATATTAAAATCAAAATTTGAAAAGGATATTGCGTTGTTTCAACATACTTGTTTGTTTTACTTCCTTAGAGTTACTTAAAGGAAGAAAGTTCAAAGGAGATTATTGTATCAAGTCTTTAAGTTATAGAAGGAGACCATTCATCCCATGAAGTGTAAAGCTATACTGTAAGCTCGTCAGTCCCATTCCCCTGCATGAGGTACTCCACAAATAAATAAATCAAGGTAGAGATGGCATGGTGGCACAGTGCTTACCACTGATGTCTTGCAGCGCCAGCTACCCACGTTCAATTCCAGTCTTGGGCAAATATCTGTGTGGATAGTTCTCCCCACGTCTGCATGGGATTCCTCAGGATGTACAGTTTCCTCCCATAGTCCAAAGAGGTGCAGGTTAGGTGGACTGGCCATGTTAAATTGCCCATAGTATCCCAGGGATGTGTAGGGTAGGTAGGTTAGTCATTGGAAATGGGGGGGGGGGGGGGCTACAGGGATGCAGTGAGGGCTGAGTAGTGGGTCGAGGAGGAATGCTCTTTGGAAGGGTGGCGTGGACTCGATGAGCTGAATCGCCTGCTTCCACACTGTAGGAAATCTAGGCATCTATTGCCATGAGAGATGGGCTGAATCTGCCTCAAAATTAGACCATAAGACATAGGAGTGGAAGTAAGGCTATTCGGCCCATCGAGTCCAATCTGCCTTTTAATCATGGCTGATGGGCACTTCAACTCCACTTACCCGCATTCTCCCCGTAGCCCTTAATTCCCCGAGACAACAAGAATCTATCAATCTCTGCCTTGAAGACATTTAGCGTCCCGGCCTCCACTGCACTCTGCGGCAATGAATTCCACAGGCCCACCACTCTCTGGCTGAAGAAATGTCTCCGCATTTCTGTTCTGAATTGACCCCCTCTAATTTTAAGGCTGTGTCCACGGGTCCTAGTCTCCTCACCTAACGGAAACAATTTCCTAGCATCCACCCTTTCCAAGCCATGTATTATCTTGTACCTTTTGGATACCTGTAATTTTTTGTCACTCGTGTGCATTTTGTACCACAGCACTTGTGCAAAATCTCTATCTTGCTTATCATTCACACAACACCAGGTTATAGTCCAACAGGTTTATATGGAAGCACTAGCTTTCAGAGCGCTGCTCCTTCATCAGGTGGTTGTGGAGTATAAGATCGTAAGACGCAGAATTTATAGCAAAAGTTTACAGTATGATGTAAACGAAATTATATATTGAAAAAGACCTGGATTGTTTGCTAAGTATCTCATGGAGGTTTACAAAATTATGAGGGGCATGGATACGATAAATAGACAAAGTCTTTTCCCTGGGGTAGGGGAGTCCACCACTAGAGGGCATAGGTTTAGGGTAAGAGGGGACAGATATAAAAGAGACCGAAGGGGCAACTTTTTCACACAGAGGGTGATACGTGTATGAATGAGCTGCCAGAGGAAGTGGTGGAGGCTGGTACAATTGCAACATTTAAGAGGCATTTGGATGGGTATATGAATAGGAAGGGTTTGGAGGGATATGGGCCGGGTGCTGGCAGGTGGGACTAAATTAGGTTGGGATATCTGGTCGGCATGGACAGGTTGGACCAAAGGGTCTGTTTCCATGCTGTACATCTCTATGACTCTATGACCCTATATGTAAATCCCAGAACATTTTTAAAGTTACATTTTCAAGTGAACTTTTAATGATAGGTGCCATGTTGGCCCAGATAATGCATTGAAGGTGTGAGGTGTCCTGTGTGAAGCTGTTTTTGCCCCAATGTTCAGACTGATTCTAATCTCATAAAAGAATTTACAGAATCTTACATGGATTCAAGCAATATTTGAGCAAATTAAAATGTAATTCTGCAAGTACAAATACCCCCACAAACTTGTGTGTGCGTGTGTGTGTGTGTGCGCGCGTGTGTGTGTGTAGTGCAATGGGGTCACCAGTAGTGTGACACGAATCCAAGATCCTGGTTGAGGCCATCCCCATGGGTACCGAACTTAGCTATCAGCCTCTGCTCGGCCACTTTGCGTTGTTGCCTTTCCCAAACTCAGCCTTGGAGGATGATCACCCGAAGGTCTGAGGTTGAATGTCCCGGACCACCGAAGTGTTCTTCGATTGGGAGGGAACACTCCTGTCTGGTGAGTTGTGCAGTGTCCATTCATTTGTTGCTGTCGTTTCTGCTTAGTCTCACCAATGTACCATGCCTCAGGGCATCCTTGCCTACAGTGTATGAGATAGACAACATTGGCGAGTCATGTGAATCCATGCCACGTACATGGTGGTATCTGTGTCGACACTCTGACACGCCTTGCAGGGTCTACCGTGACAGGGTTGTATGGTGTTGTCCTGAAATCCATACAGTTTGCTAAACAACAATGATCTGTTTGAGGTTTGTGGTTATATTTCTGCGAGAGGTGAAGACATAGGGAAGGTCTTGGCGAGGTGCTCATCTTCATTGATAATGTGTTGTAGGCTGCGAAGAATATGGTATAGTTTTTCAGCTCCTTGGAAGTACTGGACAACAAAGGGTACCTTATCAGTGCCAGCAATTTTCTCGACATAAACCATCCAGTGAAATCCCACTCTTCTTAGCACTCCCCATTTCTTTACCCTTCTTCTTTCTTAGAACTAGCTCATGCCCTTTTAAAACAAATGTTCCCGACTTCAACAATGCTTTACCTCACTCCCCCATCACCTTCTCTAAAATATCCTTCTTTTCTAACCTACCTATTATGTATAAGCTACAATTTGTTGATATCAATTTAAATTTGTAATTTCTCATTTGCTGGTCAATCAAATTAATCTATCAATAATCTTTTGCTAACTCTGTACAGCCAGGCTTCACAAAAAATGCAGGCCCATTACACCTGTACTGGAAGTTAATCATGTAGCTAGCTGGAATTGGTTTAGATCCACTGACCTCTATGCTGTGACTCCAGGCTGCTTTTGTGTCACTTTGCCAGGAATATCATAACTGAGTTGCCCTACAACCATCTCCAATCCCATTAAGACAGTATGGGATTCTCTCAGCTCTCTTCAAGTTACCCTTCATCCCTGATACAGGTTGTTCTGCTATAATGTATGCTTGGTCGATGCAAATTAGCAGTGATACACTTGACGACTTGGGAACGTTGTTTCTAAAGCACGATTTTTTGATAATGCAGGGTTGCACAAGAACACAACCATCACATTATAGAAGAACTGACTGTAATAATGCAGAAACTGCTCTATTACTTTCAAATTTTTCCTACGATTGACACTGAGGGCTCACTCTGATTTTGTACTAGTTTAACACTGCCTGTTTGCTGTTGATTTGTTTGTCACTTGACACAAATCCCAGGACATTTTTTTTTGTCTTTTTTAATGGCTTTCTGTACTATTCCATTTAAATCTTATCATTTCTAATCTATTTCCTTTCTTTAATCGTAAATACAAAACAGATTGCTTCACATTTTCTTACATTGCTGCCTATTTTCCAATTCTGCTAGTCTACTGGCCTCCTGTTAGTTCACAATAGGAATGGTTTTAGAGAGTTATAGAGATGTACAGCATTGGTCCAACTCATCCATGCTGACCAAATAGCCTAAATTAATCTAGTCCCATTTTCCAGCATTTGGTCAATAATCCCAGTGTTCGGCAAAATTTGCACCCACTTTCTAATTTAGTAATCTGCAAACACTGGCAATCCTTCCTCATTCCTTAATTCTAGGTCAGTAACAAAAATATAGTAAAGAAGAGTGTCTCTAATCTAAAGTCCTCCAGAAAACAAGGCATTCACTTCTTATATTCTTATCCGATACTTTCTCACTTATCTCTCCGACAATGTGGCTAGAATCCCCAAAACTCCATTTGATATTATCGATGTTATTATATCCAAGATGGTACTTCAGAGTATGTACTTTAAAAATCCAAAGAAAGCAAACTCACTATCATCTGTTATTTCTTAGGTTGGGTGAGATTCGAGTTACTTTTCAGAAAGCTTTACTTGTTAGCCCTGATGAACCAGTGCAATTCCTAAACTGAGACATGTGTGTCCTTTGAAATGGATTCTATGGCATCATTAAGAATCATACAATCCCTACAGTGTGGAAACAGGCCCTTCAGCCAAACAAGTCCACACAGACCCTCCGAAGAGTAACCCACCCAGACCCCGTTGCCCTATACTGTTACCCCTAACTAATACAACGAACCTAAACATCCCTGAACACTGGCCAATTCACCAAACCTGCACATCTTTGGACTGTGGGAGGAAACTGGACCACACGGAGGAAACCCAAGCAGACACAGGAAGAAAGTGCAAACTCCACACAGACAGTTGCCCGAGGCTAGAATCAAACCTGAATCCCTTGCACTGTGAGGCAGCAGTGCCAACCACTGAGCCACCGTGCCACCCTTGAAATAAGGAACATACTGTGCATTTATTAGATGTCATGTTGCTTACAATGCAACAACAAATATACTTCCACAGGACCTCACTGGCTATAGAACATCTTGGATATGAGAAAAGTTACATGAATGCAGGTATCTTTGTTCCACTATTTCAAATTCAACTCTTCAAATTCAACTCTATTTAATCACAGTTGAAATAATACTAACTGACCTGAAGGCCTGGACCTTCTCACGGTTCAGGCCCTGATACTGGGACCAAGTTGGAATTCCAGATCCGCACTTGTGGCAAAGAGACTGTCTCTTCTTGAGATCCTCCTCTGATCTTGCCATCTAATCAAGGACAATGGCTGATAGACTCTCTGTCAGAGGTCCTATTGTTCTGGAGCATTCGCTATGCCACTGAGAGACCTGAGTGCCCCTGAAGTAGGTCCTGGACCACATAGGCATTTCGACATGGAAGCCTATTTGTTGGCCTATTCAACAGTGCAGAAAGTACCGGTAGGTCTACTGAGATGGAGGATAGACCCCTCTGCTCACTCAGGATCAGACGTAGTTGCAGGTTCTTTTATGCTCAAGGCCCTGTAAATGGGGCGCAGAGTTTCCAGTTCCAATAGATACAGAGGGAACCTGCCTCCAGTGAGTTGGTAACCCACTCATATGACGGGTGACATCTTCCCAGCAGAAAAGTGCCAAAGAGGCCACACATTGCTGCTAAATTAGGCTTTCAATCACCTTAGATGGCTGCCGACCTTTGAGATGCAGGAAATGTCTTTCCAACCTGTCACTGGGAAATTATCTCAGTAAATGAAATGCTGTGGGACCATCCTCATTTTATTGCTCCTCCAATCTCTGTCCTCATGGTGGCTGGGACTGTCCCGTTCATTGTTTCTCATTTAACTCTGTCCTATTTTGAACCAGCCTGTTACATTTGCCATGTGGTTCTATTGTCCAAAGAGCTTTGTAAAAGTCGTCAGAACCAAGATTATTCTGTTTCAGGTAATCCTGGATTGTCAGACATATTCATAGTTCAGCAGATTTTCAGTGGTCACATAAAAGTACAGACGTCAAATGCTGGAAAGAGAGCCATGTTGGATTTGTTTTTCATTTTGTTGACACCTGGACAACACAAGATGCCAAATTTCAAATAAATATTGCAATTTAGTGCACAAGCCAAAGCAAGTCTACTCTGATTGAGAATTGTCATTGAAAAAGCTATGGGGATCTTTTGGCTCCACAAATTAAAAAAAATCAAAAGTTTGAACATTTTGTTTGCACAGAATAAATCCTGTGCATGAATATTAGTCATTTCAAGGGAGCAGCACTTGATGACTAATCCTAACTGTGCTAATAATCACACCAGCAACCAATTTAAGATAATTAGTCGAGCTTGTAACATTGCTCATTTATATTTGCTTGCTCCCCACTGATTTCTCTGTGGTCATGCTTTAGCCAACAGGAGCTAAGTTGCCAAGCAAAGCAGCACCATTTTCTCCTGTAGTATAAATAGCTGGGATTGGTTGAAATTTGGCTTTCTTACTTTTGACCTGAAAGACAAATTATTTGGCAAACCGGTCTCGTTTCAACAATGTTCAGGATCTAGTGGTCACATAGAAAAATAAATATATCAGGCAGTATGTTAGATGCAATATTTTGCACTTATTTTACTGCTTTCAAAAAAAACCTAATACATTTTTAAGTCTTTTGTTCAAAAGCTAGTCCTAGGTATCAGGGCTGGAGTTAAGTAGCTCTTGATTCAAAGTCAGAGCAGATTAGAATGAGACATACCTGCTAAAAAAACTTGATTTATGCCTGACTATTTCACTTGCAAAAATTATATTGGGCAACAGGTTTTAAAGGATCCGTCATTGATAATTATATACTTCAGATGAAGAATACTTCAGGCAGTATTGACCACAAATATTTAGTAACCATTCTTTTGCCCAAAGTGTTGAAAAACATCTTTCTGTTCCTCATACAGCATAGGGGGAATACACATTTAAAATCTATTACACAGTTCAGCTGAAGTAAATGTCATTTGGCAGTTTGTAGCTAAACAAGACTGGCAGCTAAATCAGGACTCCTGGAGAAATTCATAAGATCTGAACAATATACATCAAGTTTCATGAGTTACAGCTGGTTATAGATATGGGAGATTCAATTTGGAACCAATGGAGGGGCAAAGCAATTGTCAAATAGAACAACTTAATTGTAAACGTGGACATTGTTTTCAAATACGTTCATTTTCAATCTGCCAAGAAAAAGAAGACAAGGGACTTACAATTGTTTCATCCCTCAAAACATCCCAAAAAGCTTTGTAGCGAGGGACATACTTTTGAAATATACTCTCGTAATGTAGGAAAATGTGGGAAGCAACTTGCATAGGGCATACTTTAACTTTACAAACAATTTCTGTCATGGTGACTACTCAGTGAGGTATGAAGCATATAAAACTTGCTGATCCTACTTTTAAGAGAGCTGCAGTGACAATACCCCAAAAACTCATGTGTAGGAGTTGAGCAACTTAATAATTTTACTTTGGTTAACCACAAATTGAAGAGACAGAGTCTGTTGAGAGTGATTTATTTAGTAAAAGGTTATGATTGTAGGCTGTATGGTAGTTTCCAGCTGATGTGTGACAGTGGCAGCTGGAGACGAAAGAGCTTGTTGGTCAGTGTGGGAGAAGCCCTTGTCCCTTTATAATAACATCCGACTCCTAGGTCATGATCTGCAGTTCCACAGATGTGGTTTATGGTTTCCTCATTAACAGCGAAAGAAAATAAAGCAAGTTCAATGAAAACATTTTAGCACGGCTCTCAGAGGCAATCTTGTGTGTTTGCACATTCAGAGTTCCTACAGCTCCCCTCAGCAAAGCTCCACTTCATTTTGTAAAGTGGAGCAGTTCACTGAAGATGTGGTCAATAAAAGTAGACAACTCACGCATTAGTGTTGAAACAGTTAAGGCCAAAGCTGTAAGAGAGCTGAGAATTTCAGGCAATTCTGAGCTAAACATGGCCAACATTTTTAATGCAGCAATAAAGGATGCAGAGCTATGTGGTCAAAGCAATTGGCCTTAGTCAGAAGAGGTAACGATCACACTTTAAAGTCATTTAGTCAGACCACTCCTTAAATAACATGTTTAGTTCCAGTTTCCAGGGAATAGGGAATATATTCAAGCACTGAATGTTTTTGGAAGATAGGAGTTGAGTTATTTGCCACAGAATTCCTTTTTTGTTCACCTGCTACAATAGTTACAGAGACGTTCTGATCAAACTGTTCAGGCATATTATAATACCCTTGGAGCAGGTGGAACTTGAACCCAGGCCCCCTAGCTCAAAGATAGGAGATATCACCAATGCACAACACTGGCTCTTACTACTGTCTTTATATGATTGTTTTTGGTTAATGGATGTTGATCATGTGTAATTCAACAATGGTAAAACCTTTCAATGTGAGGGGGGAAAATAGTTAGATTCTAGTGATTTTTGAGAAGATTTGTAGCTCAGGTTGAGGTTCTGGATGGAGGTTTGCTCGCTGAGCTGGAACTTTCATTTTCAGACATTTCGTCACCATACTAGATAATATCTTCAATGAGCCTCCGAACGAAGCACTGCTGATGATTCCTACTTTCTCGTGAAATATTTGAGTTTCTTTGGGTTGGGTGATGTCATTTCCTGTGGTGAAGTCATTTCCTATGGGGATGTCATTTCCTGTTCTTTTTCTCAGAGACACGCACGAGAATTCCGAGAAGCATGGTAGACCAACCGGAACTCTATCAACAAACACATTGACCCGGACCCCATTTACCATCTCCTGAGAAAAAGAACAGGAAATGACATCACCGTAGGAAACAACATCACCACAGGAAATGACAATACCAACCCAAAGAAACCCATACATATAAACAGAAAGCTGGAAGCATCAGCAGTGCTTCGTCCAGAGGCTCACTGAAGATGTTACCTAGTATGGTGACAAGACATCTGAAAATGAACTTTTCAGCTCAGCAAACACACTTACATCCATATTTAGATTCTGTCTTGTTGGAGATGCTCATTGCCTGACACTTGGCAGTGCAAACGTTCTTTGCCACTTATGGGCCCAAATGAGGATGATATTTAGCTCTTGCTGTTTTTGGATACCCAGTGTTTTAGTATCTGAGGTGGCATTAATCATGCTGAATATTATGCAAACAGTGAACATCCCCACTTTGGACCTAATGATGGTTGGGCCAACTCTGAAGGACTCCTGGAACTGGAATGACTTACCCCCATCAATAACTACAATCATACTCTTTTGCGAAACATATGACTCTAGCCAGTGGAGAGCTTTCCCTCTGATTCCCATTGACTCCAGTTTTGAGAAGGCTCCTTGATTCCAAATTTGTTCGAATGCTGCCTTTGATGACAGGGGAAGTCTGTTTCACCTCATCTCTGGAGATCCAGGCTTTTGTCCATGTTTAGACCAAAGTTGTAATAAGGGTCATATTTTGAGTGGCTCCAATGCAATCCAAACAGAACATCTGTGGTTAGGTTATTCCGTTGCAATTGCTGCTTGGTAGCATTGATGGTGAACCCTTCCATCACTTTGCTGATAAATCAGATTGACTTCCAGGCACAGAAGTGAACTTAAAAACATAGACCCAATGACCTTTTTCAATCCCTAAATATCCCGTGACCTGGTGAAGGAGGGAAAAGAAGGTCATGTTGATAAAACATGTCCGTGCCCAGGCCTCTTAAACTTTTGTTACTCCGGCCCAGACTTCCTTAAAGCTGTTTCAAGAGGGACCACCCACATCAGTTTCAATTCAATTAGAGAACCTTTCACTGAAAAGCACAGTGTGAGACAAAGATTCTAATGAAATCACTCAAAGAGCAGGCAGGAGAACCATGGCAAAGAAGTACACCTGCCAAGACAGCTTGTGTTAGTACTTCAGTTTTACAATATTATGTAAATAGAGGGTTCCACTTATTCAGAATGCTCTAACATTGAGATAATTATAGTTTGCAAATGAAAGCACAACTCAAAGTTTAATCTAGTCAGTTTACTGCATTAAGTGTGGTATTATAGGGACAAGATATTATAATAGGGTTTTGATGAATTGCTGGGTCTGCAAATGCCTGGTTACCTGCTTAATTATCCATGATAAATAAATGACCATTATCATTAACAATAGCTCTGACTAGCCGGTAAATACGTTCAAACTAGTGATTTCTTTTGTACTTATGCCAGGACATTCTGCCAACGAAATGAGATTTAAAAAAAACACTTGAAGCGGAACTATTTAATTATGCAACATCCAAAGTATTCAGTTGTTCCAAAATAAGCCAACTATAAACCACTACGTGCAAAACTGTTGAGCAAAAAAGTCTGACTCTTATGAAACACATTTTTAAATTGTCACCAGAAAGATGCAGGAAAATTTGGAGACTGCAGAGAGACAGATAATCACACACGGCAGAGATGAAGACTGTGATGTACCTTGACTGCTGTGTGCGCATGATTATTCGACAGGCCCAGGACTGGAGAAAGAGCCTGAATCTGCTGCATAGTAAGTCAGTAAAAGGGATTAGTGCAAGAAGTGGAAACACAAAAGGAGAGGTTAAAGGTCTTCAGCTCTTAAGCTTTGCCATACCAGTATTTCCCTGTGCTTGTTAGCCTCGAAGTTCTTTTTATCAGTTGATCTAAGGTCTGGAACCCCTTGTTCTAAAGGTCAAAGTAACATGAGCCCGACACACAAATGGAATTTACAGAACCTTGTTCTCCTGTTTTTTTGCCCATTACGTTCCATGATTGCAGCCTCCTTTAAGTCAACACATTTTATTTGCTCCTGGCAAGTGTTAAGTTAGACATGTTTTAGGGTGGACTGTCTACTAGTCTGAGCAGCTTCAGTAATTGAACTTTGCAGTTGAGATGCTCCTGGAGTCTGTCAACCTGTCAGAAACCTCTGCTGGTCGATGGATTTAGATAGAAGTAACAAGCACATTTTAAAAAGAGAATAGTCACAGACAAAACTATTATATGAAAACAATATGAGTGAGATGAAAGACAGGTTCACAATGCAGAAAAGCATTCCTCAGGTTCTTTAGTGACGTTGATCTTTCTGTTACTCCGACTTATTCAGAAAATTCATCACCCTGAACCGTTGACGGATTAAATGGTAAAAGAATATTATTCATTGTTTTTGTGTGAGAAAAGCACAAAAACATAGATGATCAAGCTGCTTTAATAATGTAAGTTTTGTTTTCTTTCGAGTATTTTCTTGCCAAAGGTTATCAGTTTCTCAGGTTGTTGGGTTTATTTGAGAGTGCACCAAGACAAAGACCTAAAGAAAGGGCCTGCATTTATATATCCTTCACGACTTCCCAATGTCATGAGTGACATATAGCCAATGAAGCCAATGACTTTTAAAGTGCAGCAATAAGAGACATGTGACAGCCAATTTGTGCACATCAGAATTAAGCAATGTGACAATGATCGGGTAATCTGTTCTTGTGCTTGTTTCAGGATATATACTTGCAAATCATCAAAAGACGGCAGTGTAAGAATAATGTTATTGGACTTGTGAACCAGACGAATGCTTTGGGAACATGGATTCAAACCCCACCAAGTGGAATATAAAATACACAATACAGTTAGAATTGATAACTCTAAAATTATCATTGACTGCTGTAAAAATCTTCCACTGATGCCGCCAGGGAAGGAAATCTGTCATACCCATCTAGTCTGGCCTCAGAGTGGGGTAACATTAAACCCAGAGCAATATGTTTGAACATCAAATGCCCTAACAAGCATACCCGTTTTTTTTTTCAGAGTAGATTCCCTACAGTGTGGAAAAAGGCCCTTCAGCCCAACCAGTCCACACCGACGAGTAACTCACCCAGACCCATTTTCCTCTAACTAATGCACCTAACACTACAGGCAATTTAGCATGGCCAATTCACCTGACCTACACATCTTTGGAGTGTGGGAGGAAACCGGAGCACCAGGAAGAAATCCACACAAAGGGAGAATGTGCAAACTCCACACAGACAGTCACCCAAGGCTGGAATCGAACCTGGGTCCCTGATGCTGTGAGGCAGCAGTGCTAACCGCTGAGCCACCTTGCCACACCATTGTATCAAACTGTTAAGTGAGTAATAGAGTACAGTGTTATTTAAACAGCCAACATGAATGTCTGAATATCACATGGCCCTATGTGACCAAATGTGTTCCAGGTGGTTTTGAGGCACAGCAAATAATTTTGGGAATTGGTGCTTTTCTTTGTCCCTGTTTTACCCTGATAAAGGATACAGCAAAGTCAATTGATAAGCTAATGGATTGTAAGATGGTCTCAAGTGCAGAAGAACTCCAGATCTGAGGAAGGGTCACTCAAGGCATGGTGGCACAGTGGTTAGCACTGCTGCCTCACAGTGCAAGAGACTCAGGTTCAATTTCCGCCTCAGGTGACTGACTGTGTGGAGTTTGCACGTTCTCCCCGTGCCTGCATGGGTTTCCTCTGGGTGCTCTGGTTTTGTCCCACAGTCCAAAAATGTGCAGGTTAGGTGAATTGGCCATGCTAAATTGCCCGTACTGTGGGGTAAATGTAGGGTGAGTTGCGGGTCGGTGTGGACTTGTTGGGCCGAAAGGCCTGTTTCCACACTGTAAGTAATCTAATCTGTACGGCAAAACGTTAACTCTGATTTCTCTTTGCAGACGCTGCCAAGTCTGCTGAGCTTTACCAGCAATTTCTGTTTTTGAGGCTAAACCATCATCGTTTCCTTGTTCTTCTTATCTTTGCCTTAAATGGAAAAATCAGGATCACATGCCTTTTTCACGATTTTCTCGACTTGCCCTGCCACCAGTTTATATTTGTTTCTTTGCAGTCTTTCTACCAACATGTATTACTTCACACATCTCTGCTAAAAATTCAATCTGCAACATCCACCACCTGTCTATGGCCTCTTGAAGTCAAAAATCAGACTACTTCCAGGTTTTATGCTATCGTGTCTCACAAACTTGATTGAGTGTTTTGAAAAAGTAACAAAGAGGATTGATGAGGGCAAACGCGATCTATATGGACTTCAGTAAGGTGTTCAACAAGGTTCCCCATGGGAGACTGGTTAGCCAGGTTAGATCTCGTGGAATACAGGGAGAACTAGCCATTTGGATGCAGAACTGGTTCAAAAGTAGAAGACAGAGGGTGGTGGTGGAGGGTTGTTTTTCAGACTGGAGGCCTGTGACCAGAGGAGTGCCACAAGGCTCAGTGCTATGTCCACTACTTTTCATCATTTATATAAATGATTTGAATGTGAACATAAGAGGTCTTGTTCATCTATTTGCAGATGACACCAAAATTGCAGGTTTTGTAGACAACGAAGAGGGTTACCTCAGATTACAATGGGGTCTTGACCAGATGGGCTGATGGGCTGAGGAGTGGCAGATAGAGTTTAATTCCGATCAATGTGAGGTGCTGCATTTTGGGAAAGCAAATCTTAGCAGGACCTATACACTTAATGGTCAGGTCCTGGGGCGTGTTGCTGAACAAAGAGACCTTGGAGTGCAGGATATAGCTCCTTGAAAGTAGAGTCACAGGTAGTTAGGATAGTGAAGAAGATGTTTGTTATGTTTTCCTTTATTGATCATAGCATTGAGTACAGGAGTTGCGAGGTCATATTGCAGCTGTATAGGACATTGGTTAGGCCACCTTTGGAATATTGTGTGCAATTCTGGTCTTCTTCCCATCGGAAAGATGTTGTGAAACTTGGAAGGGTTCAGCAAAGATTTACAAGGATGTTACCAGAGTTGGAGGATTTGAGCTATAGGGAGAGGTTGAATAGGCTAAGGTTGGTTTCCCTGGAACGTTGGAGGCTGAGGGGCGACCTTTTCGAGGTTGACAAAATCATGAGGGGCATGGATAGGGTAAATAGACAAGGTCTTTCCCCTGGGTGGGAGAGTCCAGAACTAGAGGGCAAAGGTTTAGGCTGAGAGGAGAAAGATATAAAAGGGCCCTAAGGGTCAATTTTTTCATGCAGAGGGTAATGCGTGTCTGGAATGAGCTGCCAGGGAAGTGGTGGAGACTGGTACAATTACAGCATTTAAGAGGCATCTGGATGGGTATATGAAGGAAGGGTTTGGAGGGATATGGGCCGGGTGCTGACAGGTGGGACTAGATTAGGTTGGGATATCTGGTGTGCATGTACGAATTGGACCGAAGGGTCTGTTTCCGTGCTGTACATCTCGATAACTGAATGACTCTATGCTCTGCAGATTTTGAAATAATGTCCTCTACATACAGGTCTAGGTCATTAAAATAAAAGTGTAGATTAAAACAAAAATGGTCCGTGAGTGCCCTGGGGAACCTTATCTTCCTCCAGAACAAACAAACAACTTCTCAACACTAACCTTTGTTTCCTGTCACTCAGCCGACTTTGTACCCATAATATGGGAATTGTTTCAACTATGTCTGAAGATACAGTACGTGACAGACATTTTCATCCAAAAGTCTGCATGAATTGTGAACAATGGGAGAACGACTTTTCAAAGACGAGTATTTTAATCCTCGTGAGCTACATCTCACTTTATTGTTCTGAGCATTTAACTTCTACTTTCTTGCTATGTCTCACTGCTTCCATGGGTTTCTTCATTTCTACATAAATATGACGGTAGTTTAACTTTTGGACAAACAGTCGAACATGACATGCCCCCCAAATAATCTCTGGTGCAATGTTCAGTAGTTAAGGATTAATCAACAGTGTGAAAGCATATTTTCTCATTGGTGGCATCTGCAAGGTGCAAATTTCATTTCATCGCAGGTTCAGTCATCCTGTGCAAATTGAATTTCTCCACATGTTGTGAAGATCTATAGTGAGTACTTATGTTCAGTGTCTACTCTGAAAGGTCATTTCATAAATTTGATTGAATTTAATAAGACAACAGTTGCAAAAGCATCCTCAGATAATCTGGCAGATTTGCATTATATGTATGGCAGGAGTGCACCAAGGCAGACGGTATCCAAATTTGCAAGGTGCCAGTTGGCAGGTGGAGCAGGGAGTGCGGGCTCTCCAATTTGGGATTTCCCACACTTTGGCCCTTGGAGTTGCAGAGTTTTACCATTGCAAATTTCACATGGAATAGGATGCAAGAGACATTTAACAGACAGAGCAATTAAGTAGTCATTATTCCTGAGCCAAGCACACCCTTCTCCTGGCTAGGAATTATTCATAATCATTTTATAACTATGAACACAAATTCAGGCCACAGGCACATGTTGTAGTTAATGTTCTACTTAAGCCTCCTTCCACCTTCTTCATCTCTTTTAGCATATCCTTTCTCCCTGATGCTTTCTCTCAAGCACACCTCTGCCTCAAGTATTTTTGAGCTCCACATTCTAACTACTTTCTGGATAAAGGTCAGTTTTGAGGGCAAAATGGCAAAAGAAAGGTGAACAGACTTTGAAGATAGAAAGGAAAACAAATACTTTCAGGAGCAGACTTTGAGGAATCAGACAGAGAGAATGAGATGACAAAAAGGCCTTATTCAGACCTCGAGAAACATTTCAACACTTTTTGAGCAAAGACAAGAGGGAGGGAGAAAGAAAGAGATACTTTACTTGTTGTATGAAATTAGAAGAACTTGGTGCACAAGAAAGGCAGTTCCTTCAATGAAAAAGAGGAAAAACACTTCTGAGAAAGCCATCTTTGCTTGAGGTAGGAGCCAAGAGGACAAATCCTGTGTAGATTTGAGGGGTCACCTTATAAAAGATAATATTCTTTGAATCACCCAAGAGACCTGATGGCATAGTATAAACAACAGAAGAATGATTGCAACAGGTTAGACTTATTTGACTTCATTTGTGCGTGTTTCACCACCAGGATTAACCACTTCAGTTTCAATTTGATGGTTTATGATACATTGTGCATTCTTCTTTTACATGTCGGTGTGCACAACTCTGTAATTCATCTGAGTTTGTCCTTGTGATAACTTCTTGAGTGGCTCTTAACTTGACTGAATTGGTCAATTCTTGGCCCACAGATCTTGAGGAATTGCAGCAGTGAGATACTGGGATCCACAGTACAGAGTTGCTTCCTTTACATTTCTTCCCATCTATCATTCTGTCCCCTCATTAAGACATTGCAATTCTCAAAATACAGTGTAATAGCGAAGTAGTTGCTATGTTTGCAGCAAACACATTTCGTTACTTATGTCAATGTTGTCAAATTTCAAGGAAAACTTCAAAGTGGTTTCTTTGTCTGTGCCATGAACTTTGTCCATTTTAGAACTGAAGAAACGCAACCTGATGGGGGAGATGTTTTTTGGCTATTAGGACATAATGTGCTACCGACGTGAACAATGATCTCTGACCATTTATCCTTCTCCTTCAGAATACCCTGCAACTAATCAGGGACATCCTTGCCACAGGGAAGCAGTGCACCATCGTGGAGTCAGATCTGTGGTTGCAGAAATGCATACCTGTACCCTTCACAACGAGACTCTCATCATTATTGCCCTTCTTCCCTTTCGGCTCCCTACTTGAGAAGCTGGGCTCTGGTTGTCCTTTCCAAAGGGACCAGTACTCTGTCACCATTTCTCAACACAGAAATATTCATGTGAAAGCAGCATGGGCTTTCCTGACTGCCTGCCTCACTCCCATCTTCGGACTGGTGGTTACCTATTCCCTCTCTGACTGCATTTCCTACGTTTGAACAGAAGGGGTGACTATGTCTAAACCTGTGCTATCCACATAACACTCAGCCTCACAGATGCGTCTCCAGCCAATGCTTAAGCTCTGAAACTTGGCGCTCAACCTGGTCAAACCTTTGGCACTTTCTGCAGATGTGACTGATGGAATTTCTCCAGTGCTTTTATAGCACTTGTATAGAGTCCAGGTCTCACTACAGTACAGGAGTGAGATGACTGCAACAAGGATTTGTGTGACATGAGATGACCGTTGATTGTTGTAAAAGGCTAAGCTGCTCCTGTTGACCTGGTGTTGGATCACTTTAGCAATTGTGGCTTTTTGAGAGAGGTGGCTTCCAATTTATGGGGAATACTCAATGGAGTATTTTCCAATATAGGAGGTGAAATATTTGACAAACCAGATGAGCATTGGTAAAAGTCAGGGTTTCTGCACAATTGAAGAAATCGAGAATGCCTTGTAAACCTGATGCAGAGTGGATAATCATACCGCAGTCATCTGTAAACTCCAAATTAATGACTTAGATCAAGAGACCAAGAATAATGCATTGAAGTTTGCCAACAATACAAAATGAGATGGTAATGTGGCGGCTAAGTGAATCGGTGACAAAGTGGCAGATGGAGCACTGTGTGGGAAAATGTTAGATATCTGTTTTGCTTTTAAGAATAGAAAAACAGAATTTTTTTAAAGATGTGACACTTCTAAGCGCTGATGTTCAGAAAAAAATTGGGTGCACATCTACAAAAAAACACATTAACTTATGCAGATTTGGGATGAATTGGGAAGACAAATGGTTTATTGGTTCTTATTGCAAGTGACTTGGTATTCAAGATGAGGGTCATCTTGCAGTAATTATATCAGCATTAATTGGAACACACATGGAGACATGGGTGTGATTTTAGTCTCCATATTTAAGGAAGGACATACTTGTATTGGTGGGAGTTCAGCAAAGGTTCACTAGATTGGTTCCTGTGATAATAGGGTTGTTTTCTGATGAAAGACTGAGTAAAATTAATGTCGTCTAGAGTTTAGAAGAATGAGAGGTGATTATACTGAAACATTCAAAATTCTGAAGTGGCTTGACAGGATAGATATTGAGAGGTTGTCCCCACTGGGTGGGGAATCTAGAACACATAGCTGTTTTCTCTGGATATGGGATTGAACACAAACATTTGTGAATTTGTGGAATTCTTTACCCCAGATGCTTGCCAATGCTCCATTCTGAAACATATTTTAGGCTGGGACCAATCTTAAATCTTTCAGGGGATCAGTGTAAATGGGAAGCAGTGGGAAAGTGAAGTTGAATCAGAAGATCAGTCATTACTTTACTGAATTTAATGAAGGCTTTCATGATAATGGGTGCAGTATGTAAGAGTTTTCCAAAAAAAGAGTTTGCATGTTTTCATAGTTGAATAACTTGTGTTCACTTGGATACAACTGACAGACACATCATGGAACAATAATGATGTCTATCAGAGTCTTTGTATTGATAACTGGGAGTAGGCCAACACCATTGGGAAGGAGCAGAACAGCAAATTTTCCTGTCATTTTCTGAAGTACTGAAGACAAGTGAGCTGCAGGTTTTAAAGAAGTAAAAACTGAAGCAAAGGTTTATTCAATAAATGCTCCGACTGTGAAATCTAGCAGTGATAAAGTTTGACCTCATCAATAACTTTACACAAATGAGAATTGCGAAGTCAATGTAGCTTATATGGGTTTCAGCAAGGCCTTTTACAAGTCCCACATGGAAAACTGATAAAAAAAAGGTAAAAGCTCATGGGATCCAGGGAAACATAGCAAGATGGATCCAGAAACAGTTTAGTGATAGGAGACAGAGAATGATGATAGAAGTCTGTTTATGTGACTGTAACCCAGTGTGCAGTGACATAATACAAGGATCAGTGCTGGTCCCTGATTGTGACTCATGAATGATAAAGATGAGACTGGGTTGGGCAGGGTGCCGGGGGTTTGGGGGTGGGGGGGTGGGATGTAGGGAGTAAGTTTGAGGATGACACAAAGATTGTCTGAGTGGTTAACAGTGAGGAAGATAGGAAGATGGTAGGAGACAGTGAGGTCTGCAGATGCTGGAGATCAGAGTTGAGAGTGTGTTGCTGGAAAAGCACAGCAGGTCAGGCAGCATCTGAGGAGCAGAAAAATCGATGTTCCAGAGCCCTTCATCAGGATTGTGGCTGGGAGCCTCGGGGTAGAGAGATAAATGGGAGGGGGGTGGGGTGGGGCTGGGGCTGGGGAGAAGGTAGCTGAGAGTGCAGTAGGTGGATGGAGAACAGATAAAGGTGATAGGTCAGAGAGGAGGTGGGAGCAAATAGACGAGAAGGAAGATTGACAGGTGGGACAGATCATGAAGGCAGTGCTGAGCTGGAAGGCTGGAATTGGGGTAAGGTGGGGGGAGGGGAAATGAGGAAACTGATGAAGTCCACATTGATGCCCTGGGTTGAAGGGTCCCGAGGCGGAAGATAAGGCATTCTTCCTCCAGGCGTCGGGTGGTGAGGGAGTGGTGTTGGAGGAGGCCCAGGACCTGCATGCCCTCGGCAGAGTGGAAAGGGGAGTTGAAATGTTTGGACATTGGGTGGTGGGGTTGATTGGTATGGGTGTCACGGAAGATGGTGTTAGGGGACAGGAGGATATAAACAGATTGGTCAGATAGGCAGATCACTGGCAGATGGAATTTAACCTGATCAGTGTGAAGAAATGCATTTTGGAAGAAGGAACAACACAAAGGAGAACTGAATGAATGACAGGACATTAGGAAGTTCAGAGGAACAGAGAGATCTTGAGGTGTTTGTCCACAGATCCCTGAAGGGGGCAGGACAGGTTAATAAGTTGATTAAGACGGCATACAGGACACTTGCCTTCTATAGCCATGGCATTGATGATAGAGTCATAGAGTCACACAGCACAGAAACAGACCCTTCGGTCCAACCAGTCCATGCCGAACATAATCCCAAACTAAACTAGCCCCACCTGCCTGCTCCTGGCCCATATTCCTCCAAACCTTTACTATTCATGTACTTATCCAAATGTCTTTTAAATGTTGTAATTGTACCCACATCCACCACTCCCTCAGAAAGTTCATTCCACACACGAACCACCCTCTGCATAAAATATTTGCCCCTCCTGTCTTTTTTGAATCTTTTTCCTCTTACCTTAAAAATATGCCCCCTAGTCTTGAATCCCCCATCCTAGGGAAAAGACAACTACTATTAACTCTATCAATACCTCTTATTATTTTTCACTTTGATGACAGCAGGAGGTCCTGCTGGAGCTGTACAGAACTTTGGTGAGGACACAGTCAGAGCACTGTGTGCAGTTCTGGTCACCACACTATAGGAAGGATGTGATTACACTGGAGTGGATGCAGAGGAGATTCATCAGGATGTTCATTGTCATAGACCATTTCAGCTACGAGAGAGACTCAATAAACTCAGATTGTTTTCTTTGGAGCAGAGAAGTTTGAGAGGGGGACATGATTGAGGTGTATACGATTATGAGGGGATGGACTGAATGAGCAGAAAGCTGCTGTTCCCTTCATTGAGGAGTTAATAATAAGGGGGCATACTTTGAAAGTGAAAGGCAGGAGGTTCAAACGGGATTTTCACTCAGAGGGTTAGGGTTAGGATGGGTCTGGAATGCTGCCACGGAGAGTATCTGAGGTCAACATCTCTCAGTGTTTAAAAAGTACTTGGGTTTGCACGAGAAGTGTCATAACATTCAAGGCTATGGGACTAGTGCTGGTAAAGGGGACTAATGTAGGGAGTAGCATTTTTTTGATGAAACACATCTATGTACCACAGAGCCTTATCTATACTGTATAATTCTGTGCAACTGTTAGAGAAATAACTGCACAGAAACCAGTATCCCATCACCAAATCACCCTTTATTTACTTGTGCATGGTACACTTGCTATGGCTAGCCAGTAGAGAGGCAGTCCCCCTGAACTGAGGAGATTCCGGATCACTTGTTTGTTTTTCTTTTTTACTTTTTCTCACAACCATGGAAGGGGGCAGGCAATCAGCCATAACCACTCCCTCCACGGCCTGCTGCCTGGACCTCTTCTCTTGGTTATATACATTTTTTCCTTTACCCCCACACTACCACCTAACTGCGGTGGTGCTTCTATTTTCCCCAGCACCCACGTTGTGTGTGTGCAGGTGTGAGACACAGTGAAAGACATTGGTCAGCCAGGGCTTCCTGATTGGCCAGGGTTAACAACACCAATCAAGGATCTCGTAGTCAACAAGATCCACCACAGTTCTGATCACTACAGTTCGGGAACTAGGAAAGCAAGAGGCAATATTACTTTCTGTTTGTTCAGTGAGTGGAGAATCTGACCATTTGATAAATTGTAAATCATTAGACAAAAGGATGTAAAACCAAGATTATTATCATGTAAATTTCCTTGAGTAAGGTCCACCTGGGAGATTAAATTCTTAGAAAGATTTATAATGAGCTTGTTTTTAAAAATCCCTTGCTCCAAAAACCTCTATTAATAGTAAAAAAAGACTGTAGAATTGGCATTATCTCCATTCAATAAGCCAGGACCTTTGAATTTACTCTGTAGAGACAGGCTGGATAAAACAATGCATGAAGAATTTCCGGCAGCTTTACTGGAGAAATGGATCATCAACCTGAAACATCAGCCTGGATATTATCGAGGATGTGATACTGTATGTGGATGGAGTGGGAATGGATCAGGCAGGGAAAGCAATGAATTTCTGGGTTGGTTAACTTCTTATAGCCAATAGATGAAGTTAAGAATCACACAGCACCAGCTTATAGACCAACAGGTTTATTTCAAAGTATTTGCTTTCAGGGCGCCGCTCCTTCTTCAGGTGGACAGATAGCTAGTGCTTCCAAATAAACTTGTTGGACTAGAACCTGGTGTTATGTGATTTTTAACTTTGTACACCCCAGACCAACACTGGCATCTCCAAACCAATAGATGAAGGAGGAGACCAGAAATCATTGTTCACTGAATTTCAGATATATTTAGAATCAATTGGAATTCCTACCTCGTTAATCCATCACTAATTTTAATAAATGTCCCTACACTTTTACACTCAAATCTGGAGGAGGGCATCATTGCTCAAATCCCACTACTCTTCGGGTTACAGCATAAAATAAAAATAGTTCTTGCAGTTGTGGAGGTGACTTATCTTTTTTAGGTTTGCAACAAAATCTATCAACCAATTTCACAATAAACACAATTATTGTTTTTTCTCATAACAAAACTGACATATGAACAGATATAATAGAAGCAGACGCAGGCTATTTGGCACCTTGAGCCCGCTCTGCTGTTCAATAAGATTTGATTCCCTACAATGTGGAAACAGGCCCTGCAGCCCAACAAGTCCACACTGACCCTCTGAAGAGTAACCCACCCAGATCCATTTCCCTCTGACTAATGCACCTAACACTATGAGCAATTTAGCATGGCCAATTCACCTGAAATGCACATTTGTGTTCTGAATTTTACATTCCCATCTATCCCCGAGAACCTCTCATTCTCTTGTCTTGCAAAAATCCATCTAAGTCCGCCTTAAAGATATTCAGTGAGTCCACTTCACCAGAGACTCTCACTGATGATGTTCCCTAGTATGGTGACAAATCATCTGAAAACAAATCTTCAAGTTCAGCGAGCTAACTTACAGACTTACCATTAAACTTATTTCTACCTTGACTGTATTTGTCCCCCCTTTTTCAGTCTCTTCACACTTACACTCATAATTCTTGTGATACTTTATGCCAGTTCCGCAATTTTTAATGATCTGACTGGAGCTGCTTCCTTTTTACACCATTTGTGTTATCACTCTACAGGCTCACTCCCCATCAGGATGGTTTGAAAGCTCCCCACTTCTTCTTTGAAAGAGAATGGAACAGTCCCCACCCATATTGCCCTCCTTCCCCAGTGGATCTCATTTTGAACAACTTCACATTTTGAACTAACAGTTTTGAAGAAGAGTCATATCGGGTTCAAAACATTAAATTCGCATCCTCTCTCCACAGATGTTGCCTGACCCCCTGCGTTCCTCCAGCATTCTCTGTGGTTATTTCAGACTTCTATCATCTACAGCATTTTGCTTTTATTGTCACTCCAGTGAAACCCCTTTGAATCACTTCTGAGGGGTTTATATCCCTCTATAAATAAGGAGAACAAAACTGCGCACAGCATTCAAGATTTGATTTCAGAAATGCTGAAGTACAACATCTTCATTTTTTTGTTTAATATCTTTTGCAATAACCAAACGCATTCTATTAATCTTATTGCCTACATGAAATGCCTGTATTCTAACCTTTTATGATTCATTCACCAGAACACGTAAATCAGTCTCATCTCAGAATTCCTCAAGCGTCTTATTGTTTCAGCAATTCTTTGCTTTTTCATTTTTATTGGTAAAGTGAATAACTTTTCACTTTTCCACATTATACTCCATCCGCCAGATTTTTGCTCGCTCACTCAACCAATTTATATCCACCTACTACTTCTTGTGTTTCATCAAAACACACACCTTTATGTCATCTCTTAATTTAGTGACTATGCTTTCACTCACTCATCTGCCATTGATATAACTTGAAAAATGTTGAATCCCCAACCTACACTCTTGCTGGGTTTCGTTTGTCACATCCTATGAATTGGAAAAGACCCATTTATGCATACCTCTGTCTTTTGCCAGCCAGCCAATATTCTATCCATGTGAATATGTTTTGTCTGACAACATATCCAAGACAACATTTGACGTGGAACTTTATTCCAGGCCGCTGGAAAGCTAAGTGTGATATGTCCACAGAGTCGCCTTATCCACAGCACGTGGCAATCCCTCAAAGAACTCCAATGAACTGGTTAAACATGATTTCCCTGTTGTTGACTCTATTAGTCTAATCACTTTGTACTTCTTTGAACTGCCCAGCAATAAATTTTTGATTCTAAGACAGAAATCAAATAAACGTTTTTTTACAAATTTCATATGAAAATTATCAAGACCCATAGAACTGACAGCACACAGCTCCATCAGTTTGCTTAGCACTACTCCCATAGTGATCGTAATTTCACTAAGTTCCATTTTCCCTTCCACCTCACTATTTATGGCTATTTCAATTTTTGCATTCTCTGCAGTGAAGACAGAGCAAAATATTGATTCATTTCATTTGCCTTTTCCTTAAATCCATTTTAACACCACATTCTTAATCTCTATCACATCAACACTCACTTTACTTAACATTTTCCTTTTTGAATATTTATAGAAAGTCTTGATATCATTTTGTACATTCCTAGCTAGCTTCCTCCCATACTCTAATTTCTTCCTCCTCAATCTTTGAGTCATTCACTGTCTTTCTTTCGCATTCTGACCAAACATCCGATCACTGTTGCACATTTACATTCATTTATATACATATATTTATCCCTAATTCTGATGCTTTTCCCAAACTTTTTCATTACCCATGATAGGTTTTTCATTTAGAACTTTTTTGGCATTTTATTTATAGGAGGAATATACTTAATCCCATGACAGAATGCCAGTTCACCTTTGCTAGTTCTGCTTTCATGCCCATATTGTTGCTTTTTAAATTTAAAATATTTGTCTTTGACCCAATCTTCTCACCTTAAAATAAATGTAAGATGATAGAAAATGTGATTCTATTGTGGTCACTGCTACCTAGGACTGCCTTTGCTCTGAGAGTATTAATCCTGTCACCTCACACAATACCAAAGGTCATACAGCTTATTCTCTCTCAGAATATACTCCTGTAAGAAACTACCTTGAATCCTGTGAACCCCTCAACTAGGCTATAACTGTGAATTAGATTTTTCCAGTTTATATGTGGATTAAAGGTGTCCATGATAGAAACATAGGATTTTGGAGCGGGAGTAGGCAATTCAGCCCTTCAAGTCCGCTCTGCCATTTAACAATCATCTTACCCTGATCATTATTGTTCTTTTATCACATTAATTGGATAACAACACAATGTCAATAATGCAGAAGTACAAATGCTTATCCCTCTAAATTTCCCCAAAATGCACATGTGTAAACTCTTCAGAGAAAGAGAAAAACTGACCCATTTTTCCGGAGAGATAAGATTTCTGAAAAACAAACACTTCATCCCATGCTCTGTTTTAGAAGGCAAACTGTTAACTCATAGACTTTTCTGGAAGCCATTGCTGCGATATTCTGGCACATGCAGTTCCTAATTAGTCACCAGTCACACACACTGTCTCTGAAATCTTGCAGACATAGCTTGCTCAGGAAATACAATCTGCAGATAGTTCTTTCGCTGTTTTAACAAATGAACAAGTAGCTTTTACCCTGAACTAAACAGGAGGATTTTCTTTGCAGAAATGAGAGTGATCACCTTGGCAACTTGGCAGGGTTTTCTCTGACTCAGTTTGCCTTTACAATATCTCTGCAATGGAAACAGATAAACAAGCACCTCGTCAAGCCTGTCACTGCACACACCCCTCGTGTAGGTGTATGGCAGAGCAAACAGGAACATTTGTTTAACAAAGAAGTCCAATGTCCACAATGAACTTTCAATGGCGTCTACCAAAGATGTTCCTGCCACAATATTTGAAATAAATCAATGTTCTGCAATCCTGCAACATTTATGTCCTCCAAAATACATTAAGTATAAAATATCTTCATAACTTTGCTTGTTTGCAGACTTCTACATTCCAGTCCTTTGCTCTTGACCGCGTGTGTGTGTTCCAACTTGTGAGGTGGTGGTTTGAATGTGTTGGCCAAACTTATAGATCAAGAGTTCCCCTGGCATTTTGTGCTAAATTTGATGTGGAGGAAGATGGCTGAGAATGTGCATGACTGGCTGGTGTCTCTCTCTGAAGATGCTGGGCCTCCCCATGTTCAGGGTCCATGCCTCAATCTCTCTACTGAGTCCAAAGGAATGCAAAGCAGTATATTTGGCATTAGCCAAATGGTTTCAGAGGTTCCCTGACTTCTTCATTCAGCTGTCATGATTATTCCCTGAGCTTTTGAGTCACTGGAGGTATCCACACCGAGCTGGGAGTTTGGTTCCTAAATGCCAGGATGTGTCCATATGAGATCGGGCCTGCACACAGTGTGTGTGGGAACCAAACCTCCTCCGAGTTCCTCTGACTACATAGCATGTAGCTGCTCAGAATCTGTTTCTATGTGCCAGCATGAGGACGACTTGTTGAAGGAAAGACTGTGTACTTCCAGTGCTATACTGTATTTCAGTATGCCAAGTGAACCTTCAACCTTGCACCCTTTCCTCCCAAAATTAACTTTCAAATATGAATATTGCACAATATTAAAAATAACAAAAAAAGTCATTTATAATGACAGATTTTTTTACATGCAAAAGGAGAGTATTTTGATACAGATTGTGCGTTATCATTGAACTGCACTTCTCACGGTGTAAGAAGTGCATATTACAATGTGGTTCAGATGATGTAATGCTACTTGTTCCTGCACAGGTTACTGAATTGTTTTATGCATAATTTACAACCAAAAATCATTACAATGGAGTGGGCAAGATTAAATTCTGTTCTTTGCTATTATTTACTGGTTCACGGTGTTGGAATAGTCATATAGATCTATAAATCTGTTGTGTAAACAGAACAAGGAATGTAACATGAAATTTTGGAAAGGCTGCAATGGAAATACATGGGAATCTATGTACCACCATATGTGGATTATATTATTAGATCAACGTTGAACTCTGACATGGCCACTAATCATTTACTTACGTAGTTTCAAGAATAGAATATTCAGCTTTTTTTTTGCTGCGCACCCCCCCCCCCCCCCCCCCTTGCAAATTCTGCTGCTCCAGGCCACTGCTGGATTTGCTGAGCAGTTGCATGGGCCCTGCTACTGACAAAGAAGGACTTAGGCATTTGGCTTGCTCTTACATTGTTGTTGTTAGCCATCCGCGTAGGCTGAAATTGAAAGCAAACAAAGAATGGAAAGCTTGTTAACTGCCTTCACCCACACACCAGTCAAAACACACCGACCTGTTGGATGCAGTGTTTCAATGGTGTATGTAAATCACCCAGTTCGAAATGACACTTTCAGGCCATATATCTACCAGCCCGATCATCATTCTATACATTGGGCAAAAACACAATTAAGATTTGACAAGCTCAAGCAATAAACTCTGGGTACCCCTTTCAACATCAACAGTTGATCATGTAAATTGATATGACCTTTCAAAACCGAGTGTGAAGTTACACAACTCCTTGATTTATGCACATCTTGTCTTGACATGAATCAAAGAACACATTGCCTCCGAATGATTATCATCTTGCTGCAACAGGATCCTTTATCCTTTGATGAATGTTAACATTTTTGTAATTTTAATTTAAATTGTAAAAATTCACAACAAACTTTCACAGCTCCTTTCAAGGTTTTTGCTTTTCTTTTCATTCCCACCTTCATTTCATGATCATTTCCATCAAAGGCAAAGATCCTTCTGAAATATTTGCTCAGAATTACTGCAGAGCAGCACGGTGGCTCAGTGGTTAGCACTGCTGCCTCACAGCGCCACGGACCCAGGTTTGATTCAACTCTCGGGCAACTGTCTGTGTAGAGTTTGCATGTTCTCCCCGTGTCTGCGTGGGTTTCCTCCAGGTGCTCCAGTTTCCTCCCACAGTCCAAAGATGCGCAGGTTAGGTGGACTGGCCATGCTATAGTGCACATAATGTCTAGGCATTAGGAAATGCAGGATTGCAGGGTTAGGGTAGGGGGTTGGGTCTGGGTGGGATGGTCTAAGGAGAGCCAGTCTGGAATTGATGGGTTGAATGGCCATCATCTGCGCTGTTGGGATTCTATAAAATGACTATAGTTAAGAGAGGCTGCAAACTTCACTTGCACATTGAATGTGGCAGCCCTCTTATTCTGAGCTCATAAAATTCATAGAATCCTTACAGTTTGGAATCGGTCTGAAGAGCAGCCCACCCACACCGAAAACCCTTTCCCTGCATTTCCCATGGCTAATCCAGCTAACCTGCATATCTGTGGAACCCAAGCAGACACAAGGAGTAATGTACAAACTCGACACAGACAGTCACTGGCTGGAATCAAACCTGGGTCCATTGTACTGTGAGGCAGCACTGCAAACCACTGAGCCACTGTGAAGCCCATGGATACTTGTGGATTCATGTCCTACTGTAGGGTCTTAAATAGATATAAACTTCAGCTATTACATGTGTTGTCGTTTGGTTGAAAATGTTAAAGCAAGGCCCCCTCTGTTCACTGCATGAGCAAGTCCCAGAGCACTTTTTTGAGGAGTAGAGAAGTTATCTTCCACATACCAGCCAATAGTTATCCATCAGTTATCCCTCAGTCATATCACTAAAAACAATTATCCAGACACTTTAATATTGGTGTTTGTTGAAGCTTGTTTTGCACAAATTGGCATCCACTTTCTCCACAGTATACAGTGATGATGCTTCAGAAGCAATTAATTAATTAATGCGCTGTGAGCTGAGTACATGACTACATATATGCTGGTAATACTTTGCATTTATTTTGATATGGTGTCATAGAGATGTCCAGCATGGAAACAAACCCTTTGGTCCAACTTGTTCATGCTGACCAGATATCCTAAATTTATCTGGTCCCATTTACCAACACTTAGCTCATTTCCCTCTTACCCATCCAGATGCCTTTTAAATGCTGTAATTGTACCAGCCTCCAACACTTCCTCTGGCAGCTCATTCCAAACACACACCACCCTCTGCGTGAAACGTTGCCCCTTAAATCCCTTTTATGTTTTTTCCCTCTCATGTTAAAGCTATGCCCTCTACTTTTGGACACCTCTACCTTGGGAAAAAGACCTTGGTTGTTCATGACCCGAGAGGGCTGAGCTTTCCTGGCAAAATGGCAAAAGGCAGGGGACATGAGTGAGGAGGGGCGAAAGGTCATGCCAATTGTGGGAAACTGAGCAGCGTATTCACGTCAGAGTCACCAATTAAGGACCACTCCTGGCCTCCGTGAGCATTTTTGCCATATCAGGAGAGCCTGCCGTCTTATGGGGAAACACTAGCAGACTTTCAGCGAGTTTTGACGGGGGGTGGGGGTGTTGGTAAGGGACCAGTCCATGGCCCATAGGGGGGCTAGAATTGGCCATCTCACATGGCAACAGTGTCACTTGTGCTCCATTACCCACTTCCCACCCCCTCTGAATCGCTGGAAGCTCATGGCCAAGCCTTAACTTCCCCCATGGCACACATCCCTCTTTAAGAGCTGGTCCACCCTGTCCCCTGCCATGGAGATGCCCTGTCCCTAAAGCCTTGGGCCTAGAATTCGTCTCTTAAAAATTTGTGGCCAGCAATATCTCAGCTTAGATTCTGCAGCCCACCAAAGCAGCACTGGCTCCAGCTCTCTGCCACACATTTGGCAGCAAATGCCAAAATACAGCTCAAAGTTTCAGACTGTCAAATTTAATAACTTCACAAGTGGTGACTTCAAAAAGCAATGCTGGTTCAGTGATTCCATAATCTGATATGATACTCCTCTTTGGGTGAATCATAAATTATGGAGTCATGCGTTCATATATCAAAAAGCTTTGTGTATACAGGTACATTTATGGATGGTTTAGAATTTCAGAAGCAAAACTACTGTTAAAATAAAATTGTTAGAACTTGTATCTCTGACAATAATTGTTGATCATTGTTGGGAACTTATTCATATCAATTGACAGATACCTGAGGTCACACCCAACTTGCCGAAGAAAAAATAAATTTTGCAATAAACTGAGACAATTTGTTTTTCCTAAGTTTTTGGATGAACTTGAGGTGTTTCTTTTTAACAGGCCTGTTAAAGTTCCTGGGGCCAAAACAAATTCCCAATTTGGTATTCCATTTGTCAACAATTTACAATGAGTGAACCATTTGTCACAGGGGGTTGCTTGAGTCAAACTTTAATTTTTTGTTTATTGGCTGGAGTGAGGCACTCAACATTTTTTAAAAAGGTTGTGAACTTCAAAAAAAAGGTCAAAACAACAGCAGTATTAAAAGAGAGAATAACAGACAAAGGAAACACATGGTGAGGTCAGTGCAGGACAGAGAGAGAGAAAGAAACTGACACCACAGTGAACCCGCACAGTTTCTGTCTTTGCTATTTGAATTCATAGAGTCATATAGTCATAGAGATGTACAGCATGGAAACAGACCCTTCGGTCCCACCCGTCCATGCGTATCGCTGGACATCGGAGTGTGTCTAGGAAAATGAACAAACAGTGAAATTCATAACTGATCTAGGAGGAACTGTTTGGGTGAACTTCACAGCACAGAAGCAGGTAAGTGTATTGTTTTTAAGTGGGACCAACAGAAAGCCTGCAGTAGTGAGTAGGGTGGGTTCTTTCTTGATTACATGTTTTTTGAGATATGTCTCTTGATTAAACTTAAAAAAAGCCATAAATATGAATTTAAACTGGGCAGTGTTTGTAGAGGAAGAAAATGGTGTTGTTTTTTGGGTCTGTAGATTGTGAAGGAGCAAAGTAGAGTGTTATGCACTTCTTGTCAGATGTGGGAGCTTAAAGAGAGTTTAAGGGTTACTGCAGATTAGAGCTGCAATAAATGCTGTTAGTTGCAAATCTTATCAGATCGAATGGATCGGTTGGAGAGACAGTTAGAAGCAATGAGGAATTTGCAACGGCAACAGTATGTGATGGATGGCAGTTATAGGAAGGGGGGAAAGTCTCAGATACAGTCACATTGATGGGTTAACTCCAGGAAAGGTAAGAGAAGTAAGCGGCTAGTGCAGGAGCCTTCAAACAAGTCTGCTGTTTTGGAAAATGTAAGGGGCGATGAATTCTCAGGGCAAAGTAGCATGAACAGCCATGTTTCTGGTATTGAGATTGGCTCTAATGCAATGAGGAGTACGCTGGGTTCCAAGAAATCAACTGTGTCAGGGGATTCTCTAGTCGAGGTACAGACAGACGTTTCTGTGGCCAGCAGTGAAAAATCAGAATGGTGTGTTGCTTCCCTGGTGCCAGGATCAAGGATGTCTCAGAGAGTGTGCAGAATGTTCTCACGGGGGAGAGGGGCCAGCAAAAGGTGATTGTCCACATTGGAACCAACGACATAGGAAGGGAAAAGGTTGAGATTCTAAAGGGAGATTACAGAGAGTTAGGCAGAAATTTAAAAAGGAGGTCCTCGTAAATAGTAATCTCTGGATTACTCCCGGTGTTACGAGATAGTGAGGGCAGAAATAGGAGGATAGAGCAGATGAATGCATGGCTGAGGAGCTGGTGTATGGGAGAAGGATTCACATTTTTGGATCATTGGAATCTCTTTTGGGGTAGAGTGACCTGTACAAGAAGGACAGATTGTACCTAAATTGGAAGGGGACTAACATACTGGCAGGGAGATTTGCTAGAGCTGCTGGGGAGGATTTAAACTAATAAGGTGGGGGTAGGGGTGGGGATGGGGGAGACCAGGGAGATAGTGAGGAAAGAGATCAATTTGAGACTGGTACAATTGAGAACAGAAGCGAGTCAAACAGTCAGGGCAGGCAGGGACAAGGTAGGATTAATAAATTAAATTGCATTTATTTCAATGCAAGGGGCCTAACAGGGAAGGCAGGTGAACTCAGGGCATGGTTAGGAACATGGGACTGGGATATCATAGCAATTACAGAAACATAGCTGAGGGAAGGGCAGGACTGGCAGCTAAATGTTCCAGGACACAAATGCTACAGAAAGGATAGAAAAGGAGGCAAGAGAGGAGGGGGAGTGGCATTTTTGATAAGGGATAGCATTACAGCTGTGCTGAGGGAGGATATTCCCGGAAATACATCCAGGGAAGTTATTTGGATGGAACTGTAAAATAAGAAAGGGATGATCACCTTATTGGGATTGTATTATAGAGCCCCAATAGTCAGAGGGAAATTGAGAAACAAACTTGTAAGGAGATCTCAGCTATCTGTAAAAATAATAGAGTGATTATGGTAGGAGATTTTAACTTTCCAAACATAGACTGGGACTGCCATAGTGTTAAGGGTTTAGATGGAAAGGAATTTGTTAAGTGTGTAGAAGAAAATCTTCTGATTCAGTATATGGGGGTACCTATCAGAGAAGGTGCAAAACCTAACCTACTCTTGGGAAATAAGGCAGGGCAGGTGACTGAGGTGTCAGTGGGGGAGCACTTTGGGGCCAGCGACCATAATTCGATTAGATTTAAAATAGTGATGGAAAAGGATAGGTCAGATCTAAAAGTTGAAGTTCTAAATTGGAGAAAGGCCAATTTTGATGGTATTAGGCAAAAACTTTCAAAAGCTGATTGGGGCAGATGTTCGCAGGGAAAGGGACGGCTGGAAAATGGGAAGCCTTCAGAAATGAGATAACAAGAATCCAGGGAAAGCATATTCCTGTCAGGGGGAAAGGAAAGGCTGGTAGGTTTAGGGAATGCTGGATGACAAAAGAAATTGAGGGTTTGGTAAAGAAAAAGAAGGAAGCATATGTAAGGTATTGATAGGACAGATCGAGTGAATCCTTAGAAGAGTATAAAGGAAGTAGAAGTATACTTAAGAGGAAAGTCAGGAGGGCAAAACGGGGACATGAGATGGCTTTGGCAAATAGAGTTAAGGAGAATCTAAAGGGTTTTTACAAATACGTTAAGGACAAAAGGATAACTGGGAAGAGAAGAGGGCCCCTCAAAGATCAGCGAGACGGCCTTTGTGTGGAGCCACAGAAAATGGGGGAGATACTAAATGAGTATTTTGCATCAGTATTTACTGTGGAAAATGATATGGAGGATATAGACTGTAGGGAAATGGATGGTGACATCTTGCAAAATGTTCATATTACAGAGGAGGAAGTGCTGGATGTCTTGAAATGCATAAAGGTGGAGAAATCCCCAGGACCTTATCAGGTGTATCCTAGAACTCTGTGGGAAGCTAGAGAAGTGATTGATGGGCCTCTTGCTGAGATATTTGTATTATCGATAGTCACAGGTGAGGTGCTGGAAGACTGGAGGTTGGCTAACGTAGTGCCACTGTTTAAGGAGGGTGGTAAGGACAAGCCAGGGAACTATAGACCAGTGAGCCTGACCTCGATGGTGGGCACGTTTTTGGAGGGAATCCTGAGGGACAGGATGTACATGTATTTGGAAAGGCAAAGACTGATTAGGGATAGTCAACATGTGTGTGTGGGAAATCATGTCTCACAAACTTGATTGAGTTTTTTGAAGAAGCAACAAAGAGAATTGATCAGGGAAGAAGGGTAGATGTGATCTGTATGGACTTCAGGAAGGCGTTCGACAAGGTTCCCCATGGGAGACTGGTTAGCAAGGTTAGATCTCATGGAACAAAGGGAGAACTAGCCACTTGGATACAGAACTAGCTCAAAGGTAGGAGACAGAGGGTGGTGGTGGAGGGTTGTTTTTTAGACTGGAGGCCTGTGACCAGTGGAGTGCCACAAGGATCAGTGCTGGGCCCTCTACTTTTTGTCATTTACATGAATGATTTGGATGCAAGCATAAGAGGTACAGTTAGTAAGTTTGCAGATGACACCAAAATTGGAGGTATAGTGGACAGCGAAGAGGGTTACCTCTGATTACAACAGGATCTGGACCAGATGGGCCAATGGTCCGAGAAGTGGCAGATGGAGTTTAATTCAGATAAATGCGATATCCTGCATTTTGGGAAAGCAAATCTTAGCAGGACTTATACACTTAATGGTAAGGTCCTAGGGAGTGTTGCTGAACAAAGAGACCTTGGAGTGCAGGTTCATAGCTCCTTAAAAGTGGAGTTGCAGGTAGATAGGATAGTGAAGAAGGTGTTTGCTATGCTTTCCTTTATTGGTCAGTGTATTGAGTACATGAGTTGGGAGGTCATGTGGCAGTTGTACAGGACATTGGTTCGGCCACTGTTGGAATATTGCATGCAATTCTGGTCTCCTTCCTATTGGAAAGATGTTGTGAAACTTGTAAGGGTTCAGAAAACATTTATAAGAATGTTGCCAGGGTTGGAGGATTTGAGCAACAGGGAAAGGCTGAACAGGCTGGGGCTGTTTTCCCTGGAGCGTCAGAGACTGAGAGGTGACCTTATCGAGATTTACAAAGTTATGAGGGGCATGGATAGGATAAATAGACAAAGACTTTTCCCTGGGGTAGGGGAGTCTACCACTAGATGGCATAGGTTTAGGGTGAGAGCGGAAAGATACAAAAGGGACCTAAGGGGCAACGTTTTCATGCAGAGTGTGGTACGTGTTTGGAATGAGCTGCCAGAGGATGTGGTAGAGGCTGGTACAATTGCAACATTTAAAAGGCATTTGGATGGGTATATGAATAGGAAGGGTTTAGAGGAATATGGGCCAGTTGCTCGCAGGCGGGACTAAATTGGGTTGGGATATCTGCATGGATGGGTTGGACCGAAGGGTCTGTTTCCATGCAGTACATCTCTATGACTCTATGACTTCAGCAAAAACCTTAAATTGTCAAATGAGGATCAAATCACTTGGACAGTTATTGCTAGAATAGACAACCAATGGACTCCTGTTCTCTTTGTGTCTCACTGAACCTTAACATAACCAAACTTTACCTTTTCTAATCTGTCATCTATATCTTTTTATGATTTTGCTATAAATTCTGTGTCTTACAATTGTACCCTCCACAACCACCTGATGAAGGAGCAGAGCTCTGAAAGCTCGTGCTTCCATATAAACCTGTTGGACTATAATCTGGTTTTGTGTGATTTTTATGGATTTCAGTGTGTGAATTTGTACATGCATTGTGGAAATGGGACATATTTTAATGTTTTAACCGAGGTGTGTTTCAACAGAGTAAAGGTGACCTTCTATTTGTTTAATTCCAGAAATAAAAACATCTGGCTGGTTCTTTAATATCCACAATTGAACATAAGTACATGCTGAATTGGCAAATTATAAAAATTTTAAAAATGTTTAAAAGTTTAAAATTCTGTTACAATTAAATGAGGAGCAGGAAAGGAGGGGAGCCATTTGACCCGTCCCCACCCAGTGGTAAAATATTCCATTGATTCATCTATTTTCTTCTAAGTCAGGCATATCGCATCAAGCTCACATTTTTTTTACGATTCTTGTGAAGTGCAAAGAGCACTTTTCAGCATGGCTTTTATGGGAATACTCATTCCAGGGAAAAAAAATTGGTCTCATCAGTCATCAAAGAACCGGCTGCAGAAAAGAAGATGATATTCCAGTTGCCTTCTTTGATATTGAGGGACAAATGACACTGTGTCTCCCTGCATTGGTGTATTTTATCAATCCTGACCCTGTAATTCAGAGCAAGCTGCATTATCCTTCACATGTAGCTGAGCATTTAGGAGCATGTAGATGTTACCATGTCCCACATCACTTTTCTTTTACTCAATGGGATCTCTCTTATAGGTTTGTAGATCTAAAATGAGCACAATTACAGACAACAATTTGCTGCTTTTTTCTGTGACACTAATAGCACATCATACTATCACTGTTAGATTTCTGTCCAAATGGTGAATCACAATTACTTTATTGTCCTGAAATTGATCTTGATTCAGTTTGACATTCACGAGTGTTATGGCAGCCAATGTAAATGTTATGACTGTTGTATTTACTGCTGATCATCCAACACAACCTCTCTTACTTACACTGGTTTGCAGCTGTGAAAGCATACTGCAAAACTGAAGCTCAATACACTAATCCTTGAGTTACAGAGACATTAGGGCTCAGAAAGGTGTCACTTGGCACACTGATCCCATGCCAGCACCCTGCTGGGCAATACAATGGACTTCATTCCCATCCCCCAACCTCCCGCTTCCACCACCTTCATTGCTCGTGAACTCCAGGAATTTTCAGAAGTTTGACTTGGCTGTCTCTGTACACCAGAAGTGCATTCTGATTGAAAAAAAGCACATTTAATTATGCAATACAGGCTGCCTCAAATTGACAACTCCTGAACGTAGAAATTATTTTTAATACCCCATGATCCCGTTCTGATAACATGTAGGGAAATGAATGCTTTCATCTTTTCTCATTTTTCAATTGCTCGCTTGGCTGATAAATACACTTCCAACTGCTCCTTAAATCTTTTCCAATTTCTGCAAGATTTCCTATCACCTGAAAGTTGTGATTTATCAATCCTGGCCTCTCTTTTACTTGATTTTCTGGGTCAGTGTTTTTCATTTACTTACTGTAATCTTCACTTTACTATTCATTCAGTATGTTTTGCACTTATGCTATACCATTTTCAGTGTCTCAATAATTCAGAACCAAACGATAATAGAATAAAACTAGAGGTTTAAACAACTTCTCATTCAATGGCTCAACATAATTTACCATTTCCATCTTTTAGACTGACACATATCCCCAGTATGGATTCAACTAGTTATTCTTAATTGCAACATTGATATTTGTGAGTGCTAAGGGAATGGCAATATGCAAACGGAATATAATTACAGTAATTACTGCTATTTCACATTGCATTTCTCCTGACTCTGAAATTTTCATTTCTTCAAATTGCTTTTGAACAAAGCGGTTCTCATTGAATTGTAGTTGCAGACTCAGGAACAATCTCATTCAAGACCCCATGTTTTACAAATGCATCAGTCCATTGAATGACACTGGACATTTGACAATGGGAGTGCTATGTCCAGGACGAGTGCTGTTTTCAGGCAAAAGTATAGTTATGGTCGAGTTTCCAGACCAGAAAGACTGAAAGAGAAGAGCCAGGGAATAATTTTTTTATTGTCTGCGGTGGGAAACTTGTTGCAGTCTATAATCAAGGATGGGGCAACTGTACACCTTGAAAGTGCTCAGGTGGCAGAGTTCAAAACTAGGGGACCCATTTTTAGGGTGAGAGGAGAAAGACTTAAGAAGGACATGAGGGGCTACTTATTTTTTTACACAGAGAGTGGCTGATGTGTGGAATTAATTCTCAGAGTAAGTGATGGATGCAGGTACAGTTACAGTGCCGAAAAGACATTTGATTAAGTGCATGAAGAGGAAAGGTCTGGAGGGATATGGGCCAAGCGCAGGCAGACGGGACGAGTTTAGTTTGAGAACATGTACAACATGGGCCGGTTGGATGGAAGGGTCTGTTTCCGTGTTGTGTGGCTCTATGACTCTTCGACTCAATGTTCAGATAACCAGGAGGAGTCGGCACAGATTTGCTACGGGTAGGTCATGCCCGACAAGCCTCATTCAATCTTTCGAACAGGTGACTCAGGTAGTGAACCAGGGAATGTCTATAGATGTTAAGAGTCATACGGCATGGAAACAGACTCTTTGGTCCAAGTAGTCCACCCTGACCATGTTCACAAACTAAGCTAGTCCCCACCTGCCATATTCTTCCAATCATTTCTTATTCATTTACTTATCCAAATGTCTTCTAAATGTTGTAGCTGTACCTACATCTGTGACTTCCTCTGACAGTTCATTCCACACAAGAACTACTCTCTGTGCACACAAATTGCCCTTCATGTCCTTTTTAAAACTTTCTCCTCTCACCTTAAAAATATGCTCCTAGCTTGAACTCTCCCACCTTCGGCAAAAGACCTTCACTATTCACCTCATCTATTGTTATCTTTATGAACCTTGATCAGGTCACTCTTCAATCTTCTACACTCCAATGCAAAGAAATCCCAGCCTATCCAGCCTATTTTTATGATTCAAATCCTCAATTCCCAGCAACATCCTGGTAAATCTTTTCTGAACCCTCTCCAGTTTACTAATATCCTTCCTATAGCAGGGTGACCATAACTGCATACAGTACTCCACAAGAGGCCTCAACAACATCCTGTACAACCTCAATATGATGTCCCAACTCCAATATTCAAAGGTCTGAGCAATGAAGGCAAGTGTGCTAAATACCTTCTGAGCCACTCTGTACACCTGTGATGCAAGTTCCAAAAAATTAGATACTTGAACCCGAGATCTCTCTGTTCTACAACACTATGTACATAGATGATTTGGAGTTGGGGACCACAGTGCGTCAAAGTTTACAGATGACACTAAGATGAGTGGTAGAGCAAAGTGTGCAGAGGATGCGGCTGCACTGGACATTGGTTAGGCCACTGTTGAAATATTGTTTGCAATTCTGAACTCCTTCCTATTGAAAAGATGTTGTGACACTTGAAAGGGTCAGAAAAGATTTACAAGGATATTGGCAAGATTGGAGGATTTGAGCTATAGGGAGAGGCTGAACAGGCTGGGTTTTTTTTCATTACTGAAGGGGTTGAGTTTAAAAGCAGGGAGGTTATGTTGCAGCTGTGTAGAGTGCTGGTGAGGCCACTGTGTGCAGTTTTGGTCTCCTTATTTGAGAAAGGATGTACTGGCTGTAGAGGAGGTGCAGAGGAGATGAACTAGATTGATTCCAAAGTTGAGGGGTTGGCTTTTGAGGAGAGATTGAGTAAACTGTGATTATATTCATTGGAATTGAGAAGACTGAGGGGGGATCTTGTGAAAATATATAAAATTATGTAGGGAATAGATAAGATAGAAGTAGAGAGGATGTTTCCACTGGTGGGTGAAATTGGACAGGAGGGCACAGCCTGAAAATTAGGGGGAGCAGGATTGAATTGAGAAATTCTTCACCCAGAGAATTGTGAATCTATGGAATTCCCTGCCCAATGAAGTCGTTGATGCTTCCTGAGTAAATATTTTTAAAGCCAAGATTGAATAGTAAAGGATTTGAGGGTTACAGTGAGAGGGCAGGTAAATGCAGCTGAGTCCACGAAAAGAGCAGTCATGATCTTATTGAATGGTGGAGCAGGCTCGAAGGGCCAGATGGCCGACTCATGCTCCGAGTTCTTATGTTCTTATGTACCCAGGGCTCTACCATTAATTACATCAGTCCTGCTCTGCTTGTTTGTTTTACAAAAATGTGATACCTTACATTCCAAGTATTCAGAAATCTCATTCTTCACAATGGACTCCAAAGTCTTACCAACAGCCAAGGTCAGGCTAATCAGCCTGTAATTTCCCATCTTTTACCGTACTCCCGTTTTAAACAGGGGGGTTACATTAGTGATTCTCCAGTTCTCTGGGACCATCCCTGACTCCAGTGATTCCTGAAATATTACCTGTATCGCCTCCAGTGTCTCTTCAGCTATCCCCTTCAGAACTCTGGCGTGTCGTCCACCTGGTCCAAGCAATTTAACTACCTTCAGACCTTTCAGTTTTTCCAACACCTTCTCCTTGGTGATGGACACTGTACTTATGTCTGCTCCCGACTCTCTTGTATTTTTAGGATGTTACTTTAGGATGATACAAAGTACTTGTTCAATTCCTCTGCCATTTCTTTGTTCCCATTACTACTTCTCCAGCGTCATTTTCCAAATGTCCACTTTTGCCTCTCTTTTGCTCTTTATATATCTAAAGAACTCTTGCTATCTTCTTTTATACTACTAGCTAGCTTACCCTCATATTTAATCTTCTCCCTTCTTGTTTCTTTTTTAGTTGCCTTCTGTTGGTCTTTGTAGTTTCCCAATATTCCCACTGCCATTTGCTGTATTATACGCTTTCTTTTTTGCTTTTGTGCTATCCCTGACTTCCCTTGTCAGCCTTGGTTCCGTCATCCTCCCTGCACGATGCTTCTTCTTCCTAGGGATGAATTTTTGCTGTGTCTCCCAAATTACTCCCAGAAGCTCCTGCCGTTGCTGTTCCACTGTCTTTCCCGCTCAGCTCTTCTCCCAGTCAATTCTACCCAGCTCCTTTCTCATGCCTCTGGAGTTGCCTTTATTCAACTGAAATACCGTAACATCCGATTCCAGCTTCTCCTTCTGAAATTGCAGAGTAAATTCTATCCTATTATGGTTACTGCCTCGTAAGGATTCCTTCACCCGATCGAGAACTCAGTTGAGTCATTGTCTAAATGTTGGAGTAGTTTTTAATCTGTCTAATATTTCCTGGGTAATTATCCAGGTATGTCGTGTTGAATTGTCCAAAGTGCAAATCCATCTGTAGTACTGTGTACAGTGCTTGTTTCCTTATTTAAGGGAGGACATACATGAATTGGAAGCAGTTCAGAGAAAGTTGCAAGACTCGTACCTGAAATGACAAGCAGAAGGCTAGAAGAACCAGGCAGTATCCAGGCAGAGTCCTGAAGGGAGGTTATACCCAAAATGTTGACTTCTCCACCTCCTGAAGCTGCCTGGCTTGCTGTGTTCTTCCAACATCCTGTACGTCTACTTTGGATTCCAGCAACTGCAATGTTTTTATCTCTAATACCAGAAATGGGCAAATTGTCTTAAGAGGCAAGGACGGAGTGGCTTAGTTTGTATTCAGTGGTCTTTAGAAGATTAAGAAGTGACCTCATTGTAAAGTATAGGATCTTGAGGGAGCTTTACGGGGTGTTTTTGAAAATAATATTTCCAGTTGATGGGAAGTTTAGATTGAGAGGTCATTGTTTCAGAATAGCAGGGCATCCATTTAAGATCCAGATATGAACAATTGTTTTTGTCATGGAGAGTTGTGGGTCTTCGCAATTAAGTTGATGGAAGCAGAGTCTGTAAATATTTTTAAAACAGAGGTAGTAAGATTTTTCATAAGCAAGGCAGCGAACGATTTCTGAGGGTAAACCGAAATGTGGAGTAACCTGATCAGCCAAGATCTTATTGAAGGTGGAGCTGACTCGAGGGGCCAAGTGGCATACCTCTGCTTCGAATTTGTATTTATAAAGGTTCCAGAAGGTGACTATCCCTTCCAAACACCCTCCCAATCTGCAAAACCTGACTACCTATCCTTCAACTGACCTGATTAATGTCCTCACTCAATCATTCTATTCAATTTTCCATCTCATCACCTACTTACCCAAACCAGTTACACACCATACTTACCTAAGCATTTCACCACTCACCAATCTCCTTACATGATCAGCCAGCTTGCCCACTTCTCTAGGGCCTAGTTATCCACCTTATTTTCCAACACTTATACACACCCAATTACCAATCACTTTCTGACTTCTTTACCTACCCACATTCACTTACCCAGCTCATATACCTAACCTGCCCAGATACCCGATTACCCACCTCACCCATTGATCCATTCACTCACTCATCTATATAACAGCACCCCCATGTGGCCATTTTTATTTATGTATAGACCAGAACGCTCCTGGTTCTTGTTCAGTGTTGACTTTCTACATGCTGTACACTGTTTTGCTCGTCCTGAAATGATATCACAGTGGATGACAAGGATGGGATTCAAACTTACACATGCAGAACAAAATGGATTAGGAATTCATTGCAAGACTGCAGCTAAGGCCAACATATAGGTTCAGAGGAAATATGAAATGTTCTAAAATTCTGTAGAGTACTCGAGTCATTGGATATATAAAGATAGATGACGTCCTATCTGGCGTAAAGCTGATGCAATCGGAAATGCACCATATCCTCAGAATATTTCTCCAGCATTCAAGTTGCGCAGAAATAAATTAGACATTGCTACTATACTTGTATATTATGTTGCATCAAACAGTGTGGTGCTACAAAAACACAGGTGGTCAGGCAGCAACCCAGGGCCTCAAGAGTTGATGTTTCGAACATGAGCTCTTCCTCAGGAATGTTGTGTCCCAAAGGATTAAGTTGGAATGTGTTGCTTCTCCATAGGAGGTAGGTGCTATGATTTTTATATGCTGGATAATCATTACCTTTGCCTCATGTACCCTCAGTGGAAGATAGCAAAACTATATTCAGGTGGAGAAGTGAGATTTCAAATATTAGTGGCAGCTTATCCAATACCTCCTCGTTATCAATTTTAAACCTTTCTCATGAATGAATTTCCTCCTTTGCTCTAAAGTCATAGAGATGTACAGCATGGAAACAGACGCTTCAGTCCAGCCCATCCATGCCGACCAGATATCCCAACCCAATCTAATCCCACCGGCCAGCACCCGGCCCATATCCTTCCAAACCCTTCCTGTTCACATACCCATCCAAATGCCTCTTAAATGTTGCAATTGTACCAGCCTCCACCTGGCAGCTCATTCCATACACGTACCACCCTCTGTGTGAAAAAGTTGCCCCGTAGGTCTCTTTTATATCTTTCCCCTCTCACCCTAAACCTATGCCCTTGTGTTCTGGACTCCCCAACCCCAAGGAAAAGATTTTGCCTATTTACCCAATCAATGCCCTTCATAATTTTGTAAACCTCTATAAGGTCACCGCTCAGCCTCTGACACTCCAGGGAAAACAGTCCCAGCCTGTTCAGCCTCTCCCTATAGCTTGGGCAACATTAGCCTTATGGCGAAAGACAGTTACAAAATATTCATTGAATACCTTTTGTCACTCAGTGCAAATCCCATTTTTGTCCTGAATCAGTCATGATGAGGAACTGTATTGCCATTTCTACTTGGTTGATTCTACTTGGAACTCCCTCCAAAACAGCATTGTGTGTCGATCTAAAGGACTGTCTTGATTCAAGAGGGTATCTCATCACTTCCTTCCGAAGGAGAATTAGGGATGAGAATAAACGCTGGCCTCACCAGCAGTGTCCAAATGAAAAAGAACTCATGAGACTAAACAGGGTAAATCACACTCCAGTTTCAACATAGCACCTTTCTGTGAAGACAGCAGAGAGTACACCGTCCAACTTGTTACGCATGGTCTCCTCTACATTGGGGAAACAGAGCGTGGACTGGGTGACTGCTTCACAGTACACCTACATTCTGCCTGCAAAAAAGACCTTGAGCTTCCAGTTGCCTGCCACTTTAACACACCAGCCTGTTCTCTGGCCAACACCTCTGTCTCAGGCTTGGTGCAGAGCTCCAGCGAAACTCAGCATAAGCTGGAATAACACCACCTCATTTTCCGCTTAGGGATCCAGCAGCCCTCCAGACTCAATATCGAGTTCAATTATATTAGGGCCTGAACTCTCCCATGTCCTAGCCCCCAGTCCCACACACCAGACCATGTTATTATATCGTTGCCATTACACACTCCCTATTGTTAGCCACTGACAGTCTCCATTAAGAGCTATTCACTCTCTTAGCCAGATCGTTATCCATTCCTTTGTCTGTCAAACTGTTCTTCTCTCTCTTTGGGCTCTATTCCCACCTGTCCTTTAGTCCTTAACCCCCTCCACTCCACCCTATCTTCTGCATATAAACAAACATTTTCCTAACTACCATCAGTTCTGAGAAAGGGTCATCAGACCTGAAACATTAACTCTGATCTCTCCTCACAGATGCTGCCAGACCTGCTGAGCTTTTCCAGCAACTTCTTTTTTTTGTGTCTGATTTGCAGCATCTGCAGTTCTTTTGGTTTTGAACTTTCTTCTGCATGTTATTAATCAAATGCCAGATACAAATTGGAAGAAATGTCAGGTATCAATGTATCATAAACTGGTGAGAATTTTGCTTATTTATGGTAACACATCTGATACTGCCTCTGATAAAACAACAGCTGAATTGTTCCTTACAAGTCCAGAACATGGTTTTCACTGGTGAATATATATTTTGTTCAATTGGTAGGAAAGAAACAATTCAAAAAGTTTGGGGTAGTGTGAGACAAGCAAGCTGAAGTTGAATTAAAAGGTTATAGTGAAAGAATATAATCATAACTGGTTGAAGTGGCTAACAGAGTGATGCTTACATTGTACATGTAGATCATGGTCTATCTCTAGAGGTTAGTGAAGACAAAGGGAGTTGGAAAGAATCAAAGGGTTATCTCATTACAAATAGTGCCTGAAACCAGTCCAGGCAGACACCGCTAATGATGGAGAAAATTTAATTGTAGACCAAGGACAAAACCAAACCTTGTGAAAGAAAACTCTCCTCGGTCACTGGCCAAGAAGGATCAAGGTCCTTCCCACATTTTAAACGTTTGAGTCAAGAAGAGAGTTATCCTCTTAGGAATAGGAAGTTAATGGTTGTTGATTTGTAAATAAATAAAGTAAACAAAAGATGTATCTAGGTTGCATAACATTTTGAACATTGCATAACATGTCAAGTGGCACTGCGGATCAGTGGTTAGCACTGCTCCCCCACAGTGCCAGTGGCCCGGGTTCAATTCCAGCCTTGGTGACTGCCTGTGTGGAGTTTGCACATTCTCCTTGTGTCTGCATGGGTTTCCTCTGGGTGCTCCAGTTTCCTCCCACAATCCAAAGATATGGAGGTCAGGTGAATTGGTCACGCTAAATTGCCCATAGAGTGGGTTACTCTTCGGAGGGTCGGTGTGGACTAGTTGGGCCGAAGGGCCTGTTTCCACACTGTAGGGAACCTAATCATAATCAAAATGCAGCACCTCACATTTATTAAACCCCATCTGCCACTTCTCAGCCCATTGGCTCATCTGATCAAGATCCCATTGTAACCTGAGGTAACCGTCTTCACTGTCCACTACACCTCCAATTTTGGTGTCATCTGAAAACTTACTAACTATACCTTTTATGCTCACATCCAAATCATTTATATAAATGATGAAAAGTAGTGGAACCAGCTCCTGAACCATGTCGCACTCCACTGGTCACAGGTCTTCAGGCTGAAAAACAACTCTTCTACCTTTGAGCTAGTTCTGTATTCAAATGGCTAGGTCTCCCTGTATTCCGTGAGATCTAACCTTGCTAACCAGTCTCCCATGGGGAGCCTTATCGAACGCCTTAGTGAAGTCCATATACATCACATCTACTGCTCTGCCCTCATCAATCCTCTTTGTTACTTCTTCAAAAAGCTCAATCGAGTTTGTGAGACATGATTTCCCACAAAGTCCCTGCATTAGCAATATTTTTTAAATGTACTGTGTTAAATTTACTTTTGTTACATTGATAATAATGATTTATACCTTCATTCAGGCTGTGTGTTGGACTTTTAGGTGATTTTTGAGCGATTGTGAGTGAAATTTTTCACTGGTCTGCCCCAACCTCACTTTTCCCATTGGCCCCAATATTTGTATGGAGCGATTTTCTATGAAGCCAGGTTTCACTGGAACACAACTAAGGCATTGTAGGAGAACTACCTGAATAACGTGCAATTCCGTAAACACCTGGATTGGAAGACCATTGTAGGAATGTGTGGCAACTTCAACCAAGGGAATGGACCAACATGGCAGCCGTCTGATAATCAATGCTGCTCGTCACGGATCTGGGCTGTATGTATTGGCATGTATTGGACACCTGAGGACGGTATCATTGAAATCAGGGTTTGCAGTTGGTTGATTTCCTTCAGCTACAACTCCAAAACTAGTTACATTCAGAAAATGTTGGAATTACTCAACATCTGAAGCTGAGGGCCTAAAGCATGTGTAAACCATTCTTTCCTCTTTGCAGATCCATGCAGCTCATGAATCCATGTAAAACTCTGCAAACCTATATACAGAGTTTGTCAGTCTGACATAGCATAGGGACACAGACAGATTTCACACCTACTGTAAGAAAAGCTGAGTGATCTTGAGAATGTAATTTAAAAGAAGTTCTGGGATTGACATATCAAAGAACAGAAACCAGCATATCCCATTCTAAAAGATGAAAGTTTTAATCTAAGATTATTTACTGTATCACAACTTCATGACACTGGACTCCTTTGGCTATAAATTCTGTGAGCATGATCTTAACGTCCGCAACCACCTGATGAAGGAGCAGTGCTCTGAAAGCTAGTGCTTCCAAATAAACCTGTTAGACTATAACTTGGTGTTGTGTGATTTTTAACCATGTTTATAGTGTTTGTTCTTATTTGAAAATTGCAGGGGTTCTGATAACTTTCCCTTCCAAAGCTGAGATTTTGAAATGAACAGTTATCAAAGCTGCATTATTTTCTTAAAAAAAAAGCAGGAGGAGGCTACTAAGCCCCTCAACCTGGCCTGACATTCAATAATGTCATGGTTGCTATGACCTCAGGAGTTAGGGAAGCCTTCTCAGTCTGCCTGGAGTGCTAGCCTGCTGGTTTGTTCCTGGGAGGCTACTGTCAGGTATCTGTACTGCCCCCTTGTGCCTTTGGGAACCTGGAGGCTGTCTCAAAGGTTCCATGATTTGGAGATGCTGGTTTTGAGTTCCAGTTGACCTCCACAAGCAGATGGTACTAAGCAGTAACAATTATTGTGGATGGGAGTCTCTGCCACTCTCCCATCCCACTTTGGGGAAAATCGACGCTAGAAGTTTGGGATGGAGTCAAGAAACTGGAGCAGAGGCCAGTAGTGTCGAATTCAGCATTTCTCTCATCTCCACTTCCACTCCTAAGTGGGGTTAAAATTCCAGCCTCTGTGACTTCCTCACATTCACTTTCTCACTGCTGTTGCCATTGTCTGCAAATCTGGCTGCCATAAACTCAGTTGCTTTAAACACAGTGAAGGGCACTTTACCCTAATGCATGTAACATTCATAAAAAGCTCAATGACCAACAGAAACAATTAGAGGTAACTGGTTGTAATATAACTGCTATTGCAGAAACATGGCTGCAAGGTGACCAGGATTGGGAACAGAATTCTCAGGGATATTTGATCTTCAAAAAGGACAAGCAAGAAGATAAAGGAGATAAAGTCACATTGATAATAAGGGATGGGCTCAGTACATAAATAAAGGAGGATCTCAGCTTGAAAGAACAATGTGGAGAATCTGTTTGGGTGGAATTCAAAACAGCAAGGGGCAGCAGGCATTAGTTGGAGTTATTAAATCAGAGTGTGAGAAAAACAGAGTGTGGGCAACCCAGTAATAATTGGTGATTTCTATCTGCATCTCAATTGGGAAAATGAATTCAGCACTCAAACTGTGGAAGACAAGTTTCTGGTTGATGAACAATTCAAGAATTGTTCTCTAGAACAGTATGTTGAAGAGCCAAAAAAAGAATGAGTTTATGAAATAATGAAAGAGTGCTAATTAATAATCTTGTTGTGGAAGAACTTCGAGGGATGAATGTGACAGAATTTTACATTATGTTTGAAAGTGAGGTCGTTTAATTTGAAAATATGAGATAGAAATTGGCTGAGCTGGATGAGGAAAATATCTTAAATATAGCAATGGACAGTCTTTAAAAGAACTGTAACATGGCTTATAACAACTGTATATTCCTTCAAGGTACAAAAACTCAAGAAGGGTCAGTTAACCTTGGCAGATGAAGGGTTTTGTAAGATTGAAAATAAAGGCTTATAAAGTGTCCAGAAATAGTAATAAAGCTGAGGATTGGGAAGTATTTAGGCTGCACAAAAGGACAATCAAGAAACTGATAAGGAAAAGAATAGAATATGAATACAATCTCAAAATATGCACAGCAAAAAGCAGGTAAAAATGAAACAGTTGTCGTGGATGGTTATGAATCCATTAAAAGCAGAATCGAAAGAATTTATAATGGAAATAGAGAAATGGCAGAAAAGTTAAATGATTAATTTTTGTCTGTTTTTGCTGAGGAAGATATAAGAAATCCTCCAGAATTTGAAATCTAAGTGACTAGGAACAATGAGGAGTTGAAATTAGCGTTTAGCAAGAAGATTCTACATGAAAAATTAATGGGATTCATCCCAAAGTGTTGAAGGAGGTGGTTTACAGAGATGGTTGATGTATTGGTGATCACCATCAAAAATTCCAACAATTCTGGAATGATTCCTGTCGAATTAAAAGCTTGCAAATGTCAGACTATGTTTTAAGAAAACTGCAGAGCTGTCAGCCTTACCTTAGTAGAAGAGAAAATCTATCATGTAGGATGAGCTAAATGGAAATTTGGATAAAAATTATCTGATTGGGTATTGTCAATTAAAAATTATGTTTGATTAGCTTGGAGTTTATTTGAAGATGTTACTGACAAATTAAAAGGGAAGTGTGCCTTATATCTTTGGATTTTCAAAAGGCTTTTGGCAAGGTCCTCCACAGGACGTTGGTTAGCAAACTTTAAACATATGGTATAGAAGATAATACTCAGCCATGGATTAATGATTATTTTCTACCTGTTAGCCAGAGAGCAGGAATAAATGGGTCATTCTCACATTGTCAGACTGTGACAAGTGCGATACCACAAGGATGAGAACTTGGGCCCCGGATGTTCACAATACGTATCAATGATTTAGATGTGGAATCCAAATTGCACATATTTCAAAGCTAAGCTGTAATCTGTGGTATGAGGAAGATGTAAAATATCTTCAGGAGAGTTTAGATAGGCTTAGAGATTGGGAACAATGTGGAGGTGGAATATAATGTGGAAAAATGTTGAGATATCTATTTTGGTAAGAAGTACAGATGTGCAGAGAGTTTCTTAAATGGTTAGAGGGAAAGTTCAGATAAACAAAAGGATTTGGAGGTCCGTGTCAATAAATCACTGAAGGCTAACATATGGGTGTAGCAGGTTGCTAGGAAGACTCATGAAACTCTTACTTTTATTGCAAGATGCTTTGAGTACCAAAGTTGTAAAGACTGTCTTCAATTGTATGGAGCTTGGTTAGAACACACCTGGAGTACTATGGTCAGTTTTGGTTTCTTTATCTCAGGAAAGATGTTATTCCCACAGAAAGAGGGCAATGAAGCTTATATTCCTGGGATAGTGGGGTGGTCCAATGAAGAGGGAGCGGGCAAACTGGGCCTATGTTCTCGAGAGTTGCAAAGAATGAGAGTTAATTTTATTGAAACCTACAAAATACTTAACAGGATAGACAGGTGTGCTAGTCAGGTACTTCCTCTGGTTGGGGAGTCTCGAACCAGGGAACACAATTAGGTCTGAGATGAGGAATTAATTTTTTACCGAGAGAGTGCAGTGAATCTTTGGAATTCTCTACTGTAAAGAACTGTGGAAGCTCATACTTTCAGGATATTTAATTGCTCAATGTTTAACTATCAATGGTGTAAATGGTTATGTGGGCAGTGTGGATAAAAAGCAATAAAGTGTTCGATCAGCCATGATTTTATTAATTGGCCATCGCAGGCTCGTTGGACTGAATGGCCTATGTCTGTTCCTCTAATTCCTGTTGTCAGCAAATCTGGCTACCATACACCCAGCTCCTTCTTTCAAACATGAATGAATGATGGGAGTGCTAGTCTAGGATTTTCTAAAGGTTAACTTGCAGGTTGAGTTCATGATTAAGAAAGCGAATGTAATGTTGTCAATTATCTTAAGAGGGTTGGAATATAAAAGCAGCGATGTGCTTCTGAGACTTTATAAAGCTCTAGTTTGGCTCCATTTAGAATACTGTGTCAAAGTTTGAGCACAGCTCAGGAAGGACATACTTGTCCAGCAGAGATGCACATGGATGATCCCTGGAATGGTAGGCATAATGTACGATGAACGGCTGAGGATCCTGGGATTGTACTCATTAGAGTTTAAAGGTCGAGGGGATATCTAATAGAAACTTACAAGATAATGCATGGCTTAAAAAGCATGGACACTGGGAAGTTTTTTCCCTAAGGCGGGGAGACTAGGATGGGGTGGGGACAGCCCACTTATAGGGGATCAACGAAGAGACATTTCTTCATTCAGAGAGTGGTGGGCCTGTGAAATTCATTGCCACGGAGTGTAATTAAATGTCTTCAAGGCAGAGATTGACAAATTCTTAACCTTGCAAGGAATTAAGGGCTATGGGGAGAGTGCGGGTAAGTGGAGTTGAAATGCCCATCAGCCATGAGTAAATGGCAGAGTGGATTCGATGGGCCGAACGGCCTTACCTCTGCTCCTATGTCTTATGGCCTGATGGTCATATGATTATAGGAAGTTTAGCCTGACACAGACTCCTGATACTACTAACTACAATTTACAAACCTGAAAATTGTTCATTTATCCTGACTTTGATCATTTTTGTTCGCAATCTATCCATGGGTTATAAAACAAAATTATTATATCACCTTATATGTGGCACATTATCAAATTTTTTTTAGAAATTCAAACTTACTCCAGTTATTGATACTTCTTTATCCAAGTTGCTTTTTGCATCCTCAAAGAACTCTGATTAGTCTAACGACAATATCACAAACCATCACCTCTCTTACCCTGTGCTGGATTACATGCTGAGGTCAGGCCCTTTACATCATAACATAATTATCAGAAGTGAGTCTGCCTTTGGACAACCACTTCAGCTCAACATTTTGGCTGATAGATCTTAATTGTTATGAGGCAAGACATCTAACCTTGTCCAAGATCAAGTCCCACCTCTTATTCACTTCCAGCAATCTGAGATTGAGAGATGGTGGACCTCAACTATGGTAGAGAGGGAGGGGGTGTGGGGGTGGGGGAATGTTAGACAGAGCAGAAGGGGAGAATACAAGAGGAAAGCTTTTGGGTCATTTTTTGGCACAGGGACCTATAAAGGACCCTCCTCACTTAATTATGAAGAAGCCTGCAAGGGTAAATCTGTCAGGCTGTACATTGGGCAAAGGCCTCTTCCACTGCACATCAAATGTCAGTGGCAGGAGGGTGCAATGTACTTTTCCCTCTAGCTATTTGTGTCTTTGCTATATATAGAGTCATACAGTCAGAGAGATGTACAGCATGGAAACAGACCTTTCGTCCAACCCGTCCATGCCGACCAGATATCCCAACCCAATCTAGTCCAACCTGACAGCACCCGGCCCATATCCCTCCAAAACCTTCCTATTCATATATTCATCCAAATACCTTTTAAATGTTGCAATTATACGAGCCTCCACCACTGCATCTGGCAGCTCATTCCATATATGTACCACCCTCTGTGTGAAAAGTTGCCCCATAGGTCTCTTTTATATCTTTCCCCTCTCACCCATAACTTATGCCCTCTAGTTCTGGACTCCCCCACCCCAAGTAGAAGACTTTGTCTATTTATCCTATCCATTCCCTTCATGATTTTGTAAACCTCTATAAGGTCACCCCTCAGCCTCCGATGCTGCAGGGAAAACAGCTCTAGCCTATTCAAACTCTCCTGCTCACATGCTCCAACCCTGGCAACCTCCTTGTAAATCTTTTCTGAATCCTTTCAAGTTTCACACCATCCTTCCAATAGGAAGGAGACCAGAACTGCATGCAATATTCCAAAAGTGGTCTAACCAATGTCCTTACAGCTGCAACTTGACCTCCCAACTCCTGTACTCAATACTCTGACCAATAAAGGAAGACATACCAAATGCCTTCTTCACTATCCTATTGACCTGTGACTCTATTTTCAAGGAGCTGTGAACCCGCACCCATCGGTCTCTTTGTTTAGCAACACTTCCCCGGACCTTACCATTAAGCATATAAGTCCTACTAGGATTTGCTTTCCTAAAATTCAGCACCTCGCATTTATCTAAATTAAATTCCATCTATCACTCCTCAGCCCATTGGCCCATCTGATCAAGACCCAGTTGTAATCTGAGGTAACCTTCTTTGCTGTCTACTACACCTCTAATTTTGGTGTCATCTGCAAACTTACTAATTATACCTTTTATGCTCACATCCAAATCATTTACATAATAACAAAAAGTCGTGGACCCAGCACCGATCCTTGTAGCACTGCACGGGTCACAGGCCTCCAGTCTGAAAAACAACCCTCCACCACCACACTCTGTCTTCTACCTTTGAGCCAGTTCTGCATCTAAATGGTTATTTCTCCCTGTATTCCATGAGATCTAACCTTGCTTACCAGTCTCTCACAACGTCCACCTTGCTGATCTTTGAGGTTCCCTATTCTCTCCCTAGTTACACTTTTGTCCTTAATGTATTTGTAAAAACTCTTTGGATTCTCCTTAACTCTATTTGGCAAAGCTATCTCATCTCCCTTTTTTGCCCTCCTGATTTCTCTCTTAAGTATACTCCTACTGGCTTTATACTCTTCCCAGGATTCACTCGATCTCTCCTGTCTATACCTGACAATATGCTTCTTTCTTTTCCTTAATCAAAACTTCAATTTATTTAGTTCGTCCAGCATTCCCTATACCTACCAGTCTTTCCTTTCACCCTAACAGGAATGTACTTTCTCTGGATTCTCATTATCTTGAAGGCTTCCCATTTTACCTGCAAACATCTGCCCCCAATCAGCTTTTGAAAGTTCTTGCCTCGTATCATCAAAATTGTCCTTCCTCCAATTTAGAACTTCAACTTTTAGATCCTGTCGATCCTTTTCCATCGTTATTTTAAAACTAATAGAATTATGGTGGCCCCAAAGTGCTCCCGCACTGACACTTTGGTCACCTGCCCTGCCTCATTTCCCAAGAGCAGTTCAAGATTTGCACCTTCTCTAATAGGTACATCCACACATTGAATCAGAAAATTTTGTTCTCCACACTTAACAAATTTCACTCCATCTAAACCCATAACACTGTAGCAGTCCCAGTCTATGTTTGGAAAATTAAAACCCCCTACCATAACGACCTAATTTTTCTTACAGATAACTGATATTTCCTTACAAATTTGATTCTCAATTTCTCGCTGACTGTTAGGGGTCTATAATACAATCCGACTAAAGTGATCATCCCTTTCTAATTTCTCAGTTCCACCCAAATAACTTCCCTGGATGTATTTCCGGGAATATCCCCCTTCAGTACAGCTGTAATGCTATCCCTTATCAAAATGCCACTCCCCCATCTCTCTTGCCTCCCTTTCTGATCTTACTGTTGCATTTGTATCCTGGAATATTAAGCTGCCAGTCCTGTCCATCTCTGTAACTGCTATGATATCCCAGTCCCATGTTCCTAACCATGCCCTGAGTTCATCTGCCTTCCCTGTTAGGCCCCTTGCATTGAAATAAATGCAGTTAAATTTATCAGTCCTACCTAGTTCTCTGCTTTGTTCATGCCTGCCCAGACTGTTTGATTTGCTTCTTTTCTCAACTGTACCGGTCTCAGATTGATCTCTTTCCTCACTATCTCCCTTGGTTCTCCCCACCCCCACCTTTCTAGTTTAGATCCTACTCAGTAGCTCGAGCAAATTTTCCTGCCAGTATATTAGTCCCCTTCTAATTCAGGTGTAATCCATCCTTCTTGTACAGGTCACTTCTACCCCAGACATGATTCAAATGATCCAAAATTATGAACCCTCCTCCCGAGCACCAGCTCCTCAGCCATGCATTCATCTGCTCTATCCTCCTATTCCTACCCTCACTAGCTTGTAGCACTGGGAGTAATCCTGATATTACTACCCTCAAGAACCTCCTTTTTAAATTCCTGCATAATGTTTTATATTGTCCCTTCAAAATCTCATCCTTTTTCTTTCCTATGTCGTTGGTTCCAATATGTACAATGACCTCCTGCTGGTCTCTCTCCCTTTTGAGAACATTCTGCACCCTCTCTGAGACATCCTTGATCCTGGCACCAGAGAGACAACACACCATTCTGATTTTTCGCTGCTGGTGACGGAGTCTGTGCCTCGGCCTAGGGAGCCCCCAACACAATCGATCTTTTGGAACCCAACGGCATTAGAGCCAGTCGATACCAGAAACTTGGCTGTTCATGCTGTATTCCCCTGAAAATCTATCACCCCCTACATTTTCCAAAATAGCATACTTGTTTGAAATGGGGATAGCCACTGAATACTCCTGCACTACCTGTCGACTTCTCCTACTTTTCCTGGAGTTAACGCATCTCACTGACTGTATCTGCAGCTTTTCTCCTTTCCTATAACTGCCATCCATGACACCCCTCTGCACTTGTAAATTCTTCATTGCCTCCAACTGTCGCTCCAACTGATCCATTTGATCTTACAGGATTTGCAACCAACGGTATTTGTTGCAGATGTAATCCTCACTAATACATAAACTCTCCCTAAACTCACATATCTGACAAGAAGAGCATGTCACCCTAGTCAGGGCCATTTTTGCTTCTTCCAATCTGCAGACCCAGAAAATAGCACCGTCTTATTCCTCTACAAAACAGTGCTCCAGGCTAACTAAATACTTATGGCTTATATTTTTAAGTTTAACTAAGGGACATATCTCAATAAAACATATAATCAAGAGAGAGCCCATTCTACTCACTACTGCAGCCTTCCAGCAAGGCCACACTTAAAACTATACATTTATCTGTTTCTGTGCTGTCACCTCTCCCAAAAAGGTTCCTCCAAGATCAGTTCTGAATTTCACTTTTTGTTAATTTTCCTTGACGCACTCTGAAGTCCACAAATACATGAATTCAACAGCAAAGGCAGTAACTGTGCAGGTTCACTGCTATGTACTGAGGGAAAAGTGTTGCTTTCTTTCACCCTCTCTTTCCTGCACTGACCTGACCATGTGTCTATTCCTCTCCTTTTTAAACGTGCCAATGTTTTGACTTTTTTTTCCTTCAAAGTTCCAAAACAATGCAACAGCATATAAAAAGTAATTGCTGCTCCTAGAATTCAAGGAAATTACCTCCAACACCTAAAATACCTCAAAAAAGGAGCAGCCTGTTACGTCCAGAAGTTTTTCCTGCATCTTGGATTACCCCCATTGGAAATTTGATGTGAATATTGGACATGGATGCTGTGGTATGAAATAATCTTAATCGACACATACTACTAACTATGATACACAAACTTCACATTCACGGGAACATATGTGTCTGGGATTAAAATAAGCTGTTAGTTTCGAACAGAGCAGCATGCTGTCTATAGCATGGGTCATTTGAATTGATCTGGGCAACAGCAAATCTCAGATGATGATACCATGAGCAGTGATGCTAGAATGTGCATGTTTCCTTGAGGTATATCGACACACTGACTGTGAGACAAAACACAATAGGCCAAGCTCTTAATTGGGCATTAGTTGCTTTATCAAGGACCTCAATTGGACTTTTGGCAGGCTATTCACCTGAAACTTCTACAAATCATGGTGCTGTAGGCAACTGGCAGCAAGAATTCCACTAATGTACAACATCAGCTGTCTGTTAGATCCAGTGTCATAGAGTCATTCAGTCGTACAGCTATACAGTATAGAAACAGATTCTTAGGTCCAACTTGCCCATCCCATCCAAGTTTCCGAAACTAAACTCATTCCACTTGCTTGCATTTGGCCCATATACCTCTAAACCTTTCTGAAACATGTACCTGTCCAGATGTTGTAACTGTACCTGCATCTACCACTTTGTTATGGTCCAGGCCAGACTCCCTCAAGACATTTCCAGAAAGTAGCCTGGACCCAAGCTTTGTAGTTGTTTTAAGCAGGTGTAATGTGGATATTTCAGGAGGGATGCAGCGAGCCCAACTACTTAGTTTTAAACAAAATAGAATTTAGTTGCAAAACTACCAAATGAAACACAGACAAAATAGAACAGAATATAGAATAACTTAGCCCATCAGAAAACCCAACGGACTATTCCAACTTAATGATGGTGTTCCAAATTCCTGCAACAATCCCCATAAACACTCCTTGGGACAAAAAGGTAAAATCAAACAGAGGGTCCCAGGAGACAGATGGCAGAGATATTAAGCATGAAACACCTTGTTTCTTGCACCAGCAGCCTCAAACTGACTGCCTGCTTTCAGTGAACAGCCAGAGTGTGAAAACCAAACCAAACCAGAGAAAAGCTGAGCTGGGAGAACTGGCTACTCCCCTTTCATAGTACAAGTGTTTTTTATAAACTTGAAAGCCCTTTGCCTGAGGTAGTATCTGTAGATATAATCAGACTGGCTCTAAAACCCTTCAAACCTAGACTTTACAGAATCTCTGCTTTTATGTACTCTCTGTAAAAAAAAAAGCCAAGGACAGTATAATCTTGTTGAAGGAGCAGCATTGTCAAAACTTCCTCTGGCAGTTCGTTCCACACATGAACCACACTCTTTGTGAAAACGTTGCCCCTCAGGTCCCTTTCAAATCTTTCTCCTCTCACCTTAAAATTATGCCCTCTAGTTTTGAACTCCCCATCCCTAGGGAACAGACCTTTGTTATTCAGACTATCTATGCTCCTTATGATTTTAGAAAGCTCTACAAGGTCACTCCTCAACCTCCTATGCTCCATGGGAAAAACTCGCAGCCAATCCAACCTCTCCTTATAAGTCAACCCAACTTGACCTGGTAACATCCTTGTAAATCTTTTCAGCACCCTCTCCAGTTTAATAATATCCTTCCTGTGGCAGGACGAGAACTGTGCACAGGGCTTCAAAAGTGGCCTTACTGACATTCTGTACAACCGCAACATGAGGTTCCAACTCCTGTCCTCAGTGATTTGAGCAATGAAGGCAAGTGTGCTAAATGCTGTCTTGACCACCTTGTCTACCTGTAATGTCACTTGCAAAGAACAATGCACCTGAACCCTTAGATTTCTCTGTTTGATGACACTTCCCACAGACCTATCATGAACTGTCTAAAATGTCAGAGTTCACAATGACACCAGGTTATAGTCCAACAGGTTTATTTGAAATCACAAGCTTTCGGAGTGCTGCTGCTTTGTCAGGTGAAGTCACTTGTGACTTCTGACTTTCGACTTTATCAACCGCAGTCCAACACTGGCACCTTCACATCATTTACGGGGTAAGTCCCGTTCTTGTTTGTTTTACCAAAATGCAACACCTCACATTTATCGAAATTAAATTCCATCTTCCACTTCTCAGCCCATGGGTTCAATTGATCAAGATCCTCTTTTAATCTTAGATAACTTTCTTCACAGCTTGCTATATCTCTGCACCCAGTTTTTCTAAGACCCTTAGATACTGGTCATCAGGTTTAGGTCAGTATTTAGGCATTTGAAAAAGTGAGGAATGCAGATACCGGAGATCAGAGTTGAGAGTGTGGAGCTGGAAAAGCACAGCAGGTCATGCAGCATCCAAGGAGCAGGAGAATCGACTTTTTGGGCAAGGGCCCTTTATCAGGAATGAGGCTTGTGAGCTGAAGGGGTGGAGAGATAAATGGGAGGGGGGATGGGGCTGGAAGGAAGGTAGCTGGGAATTCGATAGGTGAATGGAGATGGGGGTAATAGTGATAGATAGGCTTTTGAGTTTGATTTGTACTTTATTACAGGTAATTGTGAGCATTTTAAGCTCCTTCTCTTTATTCCCTTGATTTTCATTCTTCTAATGTAGTCTGCTGTGAAGGTACATATAAGGCACTTAATCAAAGTCTACTCTTTTCCGAGCATGTGCATCAGGTAGTGGTTCATCATGCCAAGTTTCATGTTTCTTAAAAAAGAATCCTAGAATGTGCGTGATACCAATTCACTTCTGTACACATCCACCTCTTCACAAATGCTGGCTTCATTTTAAATGGGATTGTTTCCCAGAATTTAATTGGAAACTGGATTCAAATGAAAGACAAAAAATTATTTTGAGGCTTTTTTATTTGGATGGGTCACACTGAAGTGGGTTCCATCTTGCAATTTGGAGAAAGCATAGCAGCTGTAAAGCTCTCAGAGGAAATGTTTACCATTTTGTAACCATAGTTAATAATTTCATTAGCCAAATAGTTTAAGTACTCTACCCTGCTTTGTCTGAGTAAATGTTTTCAATCAGTGAAAATGTCAGTGAAGATGATATGCACCAGCTCCCTAAATTAGTATGGCCAATTTATTTTTAAATATGTTTCACAGTCAAGTTTCAGTGTTGTGTGATTAATTGCTTTCTTCCTTATCTAAAGTGATTTTTCTTTTTCACATACATATTTTTGGAAAAATGTTGACAAAACTAAGAGTTCTGCTTGGTTTCTTCTAGTTCCTGAAGGTGCTTAAGTCTAACTCATTGGCAATATCAGAAGATAGTTGTAATGAGGAAGACCATTCAGCCAGTCTGCAGTCATCGGTCTAGAAAATCCTAAAAGCTCTCAATTTTACTCTTTACTTTGTTTCCTCAAAGCTTCCGTGGCATTTGGCTGCACGACTTTTCCCAGAAGCCTGCTTTACATATTGACTTTGGTTTATGTGAAAAATAAATGACTGACTTTTTAAATTCACTTGTTGGACGTGGATGTCGTTGGCTGGGCCAACATTCATTGTCAGTCCTTAGGTCATCTTCAGAAGATGGTATGTTAAGCTGCGTTCTTGAACCACTGCAGTCCATGTGCTGTAGGTTGGCCTATAATTCCATGCGGTGGGGGTGGAGTTCCAGATTTTGACCCAGCGAAAGTGAAGGGACAGTGATATATTTCCAATCAGTATAGTGAGTGGCTTGGTGAGGAACTTGCAGCTGGTGGTGTTCCCGTGTAGATAGTGAATTTATAGTTATTGGTTTGAATCAACTTGATATGTTATTTTGGATTTTATCTTTATTATTCCCCTAACATACAGGTTGCCAGAGTTCCAGCTGAAAACCCATGAAGTTCATCAACTGTTCTTTATGACTCAGCCAGGAGAAAGTGAGGACTGCAGATGCTGGAGATCAGAGTCGAAAAGTGTGGTACTGGAAAAGCACAGCAGGTCAGGCAGCATCTGATGAGCAGGAGAGTCGATGTTTCGGGCATCAGCCCTTCATCAGGCAAGATTCCTGATGAAGGGCTCATGCCTGAAATGTCAACTCTCCTGCTCCTCGTATGCTGCCTGACTTGCTGTGCTTTTTCTGACTCAGCCACCTGAGGTGTTGAATTCATTTGGCCCTTTTGTTTTGGTGTCTAGAATTGAATGGACCTCTCAGGTGTTTGACAAAGTACCATATAGAAGACAATTTACCTGCATTAAAGTCCATGGGATCAAAGGAACAATGTCAACACAGATACAGGGCCAGGAAGCAGAGTAATGTTGAACAATTGTGTTTCAAATTGGAGGAGGTGTAACATTAGGACTTATACTTATGTTAATGACCTTGGGAATGCAGGCCACAGCTCGAAGTTTGCAGAAAACATGGTTGGAAGTGCAAATGCAATTTCCCCTTTTTCAGACTAAGGATGGGGTGGACATATTGGATTTCAGTGAAATCGCAGACCCCACCCCGCTGCCGGGAAACCTCACTGGATTATGAACGAATCAGCTTCTTCAGAGCTGACTGATAAGTTTCAGCATGCTTCTTGGCAAAGCAGGGATTTCACCAGCAAATTGGAGGCTGGCAGGTTATGGGCCTTAAATACCGTCAGTCTTTCTCTTCAGGTAGGTCTTTTTCTTTTGCTGCATGGGAAGGATGGAGTATCGGGCTTGGAAACTAAGGGCAAGGGTGTTGCTTTTAGGTGTGACCTCATTGACACCCATTTTAGTCTCTAACTTCCCCCTGTTTGGGGCAAATGGATGCTCACACATTAAAAGGCAGACACTTTTCACACCTGCTGGAAGAAATGGAAGCAGGATGGTGACAAATTCAGGTCCCTAATCTGGTCTTTAATTATCCACTTAAGGGCCTTAATTGTTAGTGAGTCGAGAAAGTCCTCAATGGACTTTCTTGCCTCACCTAATTGGTGAGATGATGAGAAGGAGATGATTATCTCTGTCGTGCCAAACCACCCAAATTATTTCTCTTTCTGGCCATCTCTCTTGCCACTTCTGGTGCAGTGCAGGATGGGGGATGTAATTACAGTTCCCTGATGGATGGATCAGAAAAACTGCTTTATTTGTTTAGCACCTAACTACCACCAGACCCATTTTATAGATTTTGCAGTCAATGAATTTCAGTGCATTCACTATTGCAATGTAAGAGTTGGAGGAGCTAAGCTGCACCACAACAAATTACCACAAACAGCAATGTGCTCATGGCCAGGTAACCTGTTACTGTGACATTGGTCAGGATATTGGAGCTAATTCCCTAACTCCACTTCAGAGCAATGTCATGGATTCAACTGAGGGAGCAGACAGGGCCATCATTCTCCTCATTTTCTTAGCGTTGCATTCGACTGTCGCCTCTGATTTTCATTTTCAGGCCCTGGACTGAAATTTGAATAAAAATCCCTCAGACTCAGTGGTGAGACAGTTGCCAATTGAGTCATGCTTAACACAAATATAATATAAATGGACCTTACAAGAACACGGACAGTTTGATGGAATAGGAAGAGGCATAGAATCATAGCATCCCGACAGTGTGGAAGCAGGCCATTCGGCCCACTCAGTTCACATTGGCCGTCCAAAGAGTATCTCTTCTTATACGCAATCCCTATGACCCTGCATATTCCCTGGCAAATCGATCTAGCCTGCACATCCTGGATATCATGGGCAATTTAGTATGGAAAAAGTGAGGACTGCAGATGCTGGAGATCAGGCTGAAAAATGTGTTGCTGGAAAAGCGCAGCAGGTCAGGCAGCATCTAAGGAGCAGGAGAATCGACGTTTCAGGCATAAGCACTTCTTCAGGAATTTAGTATGGCCAATCCAATTAAAAATGGCAGCTGAAATTTACTGCAGAGCTTGTGGTGAATTATGTTTTGGTAGGAAGGATGACGAAAAGCAACATGACCGAAATTGGGGCAATTTTGGAGATAATGCAGGAACAAAGACACTTCTGTGCTCTCTATACACTGATCTTCAAGGTGGTGAAAGTTATAAAGGTCATTAAGAAAGCAGATAGGACTCTTGGCCCTAATACTGGAGGCATATCATAAAAAAGTAAAGAAGATACTGTTAAACACCAATTTGGCTCCCTTGAGAGCAGCAATGGATGCAAGAAGATTCATGAACTGCTTTGATAGTGTAAATAAAGAGAAACTGTTTGCAGTGGGAACAGAGCCATTAAGCAAAGGATTTAAGGTGATTGGCCAATAGAACTATTCGTGATATGAGGAAACATTCTTTGCACACAGTGAGCTTTTGTGATATGGAATACACTATCTGAAAGGGCAATAGAAGCAAATTTACAACTAATTTTCAAAAGGGAATTAGATCAATACTTGAAGGGAATAAAAATCTGCAGAGCTGTGGGGAATGAGCAGAACAGTTTGATTAGTCAGATATTTCAAAGGCATGATGGGACAAAATTATTTGATTTCCCAGTGTATCATTTTATGATTACAGGACAGATTAATCAGAGTATTTGACAACTTGGACAAGACTCCTTCTGATATGTGTTATTGTTTTAATACCTCTTTTTTTGTATGTTGGTGAGGGGAAAAGGTCACTTTTTTTTCTCTCAAAGTTTATTCTCAGGATGTGGACATTACTGATAAGACCAGCATTTATTGACCATCCCTATTTTGTTTTTAGTCTGTCATGGATGGCAAGGCCAGCAATTGTTATCCACCCCTGATTGCCCTTGGACAGATAGGCATTTTGGACCATTTCAGAGGGCTGTAAAGAGTGAACCACGTTGCTGTGGGCATGGAGTCACAAGAAATCCAGATGAGGAATGCATGCCAGAATTGTTTCCCTGAAGGGCATTAGTCAACCAGATAGGTTTTTACAACAATTGATGTTACGTTAATGGTATGACTATTGAATTTCATGGGTGAGAATCTCTTTTACTGGAGATAGTCATTATCTGACACCTGTGTGCCATGAATAGCATTCAGAATATTATTCAGCCCAAGGCTAAATGTTATCCAGGTCTTGCAGTATATGGGCACAGACTGTTTCATTATCTGAAGAGTCAGGAATGGTTTTGAACTTTGTGCAATCACAGTGACATTCTCTACTTTTGATTTTATGATGGAAGGAAGGTCTTTCCTTCCGGAAGATGATTAGGGCCTGACCCTGAGGAATTCCAGCAGAGTTATCCTGTCACTGAGACGATTACATGCTGACCATCACAGCCATCTTTGTTTGTGCCAAGTATGACTTTAACCAGAGGAGAGCATTCCTCTGATGCCCATTGAATCCAGTTCCAATAGGGATTCTTGGTGCCACATTCAGTCTTGATGCTGTCTTGATGTCAAGAGGAGTCAGTCTTGCCTTGCCTCCAGAGTTCAGCTCTTTTATCCATGTTTGGAGCAAAGTTGCAAAGTTGCTTGTAAATTAAACTCTCGCAACATGGTCTTTATATTGGGAAGGTGGTCTTGGTATCCAATGCAACCCTTTAAAGGACTCCTAAACTGACTCCTGAGCATAAGTATACTTGAAGCAAAAAGATGCACATACTAAATGTAAATTTATCCTCCCTTGACTCAGTGTTTGCAAATCTGTGAGGATCATTGAACAGATTGGGAGAGTGAATACAGACAGATTATTTTCTCCAATTTAAGAAGGAGCTTTGAGGCCAATTGGAACACCCCAGTTGGTGATAAATTAATTCAGATTGGAGCAGAAACTGAATTGGAGTCAGTGTGCCTCAATAATAGACAAGGAAACAACTTTTCATGGAAGACTTTTAGGAGACCAAATAGAATATCATTGAACAGATCTATAATATTTGATAACCTTTATATATGTCTTCTTTTCCTGTCAAGTAAACATTTACATATCATAGTTCAATTACACCCTGCAGTCTTGCATAGTTGTGACATGTCTTGGCCATAGATTGAATTTATCTTTTCAATTTACTTACCTCTAATTGAGTCCTCCAAATTATTTGGATTCAGAGGATACATCTAATAGTTGAAATAATCAGCAGAAAAGGTTTCACTGTACATCATCTCTGGGAATATTGCCAAAAGCTTCACTTGATAACAATTCCAGTGAAGGTACTTTCCAAGTTCAGGAGTTTGAATTTGACGGAATGACATTGATTAATGAGAGTCATTTGAAATACAAGAAAATTCTAGAATTAGACACACAGTAAAGACCTCAAGATGTCATGATTTCTATTACAGCTTTCAATGGAATTTCATTTCTCGATTTGCCAAGCCAAGAAGCTATAGCCAAGATATAAACAAGAAGAATACTTAGGTCTTTTAGGAGGGGAAATCTGCCATCCTTATCAGTTCTGACCTAGCTGTGACTCCAGATCCACAGTAATGTGGTAGACTCTTAACTGCCCTTGGGCAAATAGGGATCAGCCTCGCCAGTGGTACCCATGAAGAAATATATTTTGAAAAAAATTACTTGTATCACAATCTTAATATTAATCAGAGGAAACAGAACAAACATTTATATTCGAATCATAAAGCACAAAAGCCCATCCAGTCTGTACTGTCGCTAATCCCATTTTCCCGTACTAGGCCCATAGCCTTGAATTCCAGAACCCCACCACCCCTTGTGAAAAAAAGGTTTCCAAAAATTTTGTCTTAACCGCCTGCCTTTCAATTTAAATTTACGTTTCTTTCTTCATGACATTTCAACTGAGGGGAACAGCAAATTTCTATTCACTCTGTCCATGTCCCTCATAATCTTATACACCTCTATCAGGGGCCCCTCAACCTTCTCTGCTCCAAAGACAACAACCTGACCTTATCCAACCTCTCTTCATTGTTGAAATGCTCAATCCCAGACAATATCCAGGTGAATCTCCTCTGCACCTCTGCCAGTGCAATCGCCTAATCTTCCTCCTGCGTGGTGACCAGAAGCTCAGACAGTACCCTTGCTATGACCAAAGTTCTGTCTAGCTCCCAGTCAGTTACAAACCACCATGAAATGTTTAATCATTGGGGTATATGAAGCTGTTCCAGGAGATATTGCAGTTATATGTTTATATTTACTCATGAGATATCACTGCCTGGTAAGTTGTAGTTAGATTACATAAAACAACTGAGATTTTTTTTAAAAGCTTCGTTGAAGTGAAGGAAACTTCGACATGTTTCTATTTAATTCTGAAAAACTCTCTCATTTGAGGAGCAATGTAAAATAACTCAAATGATGCTTGTATTTAAAGGGAGTAGATTAACTTTCTAAAAACACGTGGGAATGAACTAAATCCGAGATGGCACACAAAATGGACAAGAGTGAATCAATATTAATATCCTTTACTGAAAAAGGAAATGGACATAAAATTAGCGAAATAAATATTATTCCAAAACAGGAGGATTAAGTGAAACACACCAAAGCAAAAATAACTTCAGGAAAGTTGGAATACAGATAAAACAAAAGGATGTGGAGAGAAAACAAAAACATTATGGAACGGTTAGCCGGACATTGGTAGTAGGGAAAATGTTAATGGAGAAAGTGAGGACTGCAGATGCTGGAGATCAGAGTCGAGAGTGTGGTGCTCGAAAAGCTAATTTTCATCATGAAGTATTTAATAGCAGAGCACTTGGAAAACAGCGACTGGATTTGACAGCACCTGCATAGATTTATGAAAGGGAAATCATACTTAATAAATCTCCTGAAATTTTTCGAGGATGTAACCAGTAGAGTTGATAAGGAGGAAACCTGTAGATATGGTTTATTTGGACTTTCAGAAGGTGTTCAGTAACTCTCCACATTAGAGGTTAGCATGTAAAAACACATGGGATTGTGGTGGTGAACTGACATGGACGAAGAACTGATTGGCGGACAGTAGGAAAACAGCAGAAATAAACAGGTCATATTCTGAGTGGCAAACAGTATTGTGTGCAGTTTTGGTCTCCTTATCTGTGGAGGGATGTTCTGGCTTTGGATTGAGTACAACACAGGTTTAACAGACTGATTCCTGGTGTGACAGGACTTAACTATGAAGAGACACTACATCGGTTAGGATTATATTCATTGGAGTTCAGAAGAATGAAGGTGGATTAAGTGGAAGCCTATAAAATTCTAACAGTACTTCGTCGGGTAAATGCAGAAAGAATATTCCCAATGACTGGGGCATCTATAACCAGGAGTCACAGTCCAAGGATGTGGAGTAGACCATTTAGGATTGAGCGGGGGAGACATTTCTTCACCCAGTGAGTGGTGAACTTGTGGAATTCTCTGCAACATAAAGTGATTGAGGCTAAAACATTAAATATTTTCAAGAAGAAAAAAATAGATACAGTTCTTCTAGTTAAATGGATTAAAAGGTGTGAACTGAAAGTGGGAGCAGGGTACTCAGTTGATTGATTAGCCACTATCAACTTGAATAGCCTCCTCCTGTTCTTTATTTCTATGTAACCTGTAATAATATAGAAGTGCTAGAAACATTGCAATTTTCTTCTGCAAAATAAAGCCAGCCATTCAATCATTCTGTGAAGTTATCATATGAAACATAAGCACAGCGATGTTGTTTCTGATAAGCTTTAAACCGTTGGTTGTCCTTTGTGTTTAGGTCGCGCAAAGGAAGCAGAAAATCTCTTTGATGGTCTTTAGAAATTAAGTTCAAACTGCTAATCTCATGAATTATGACTTTAAAATATATTATAGCAAAACATTGAAGTATTTCTAAAGTATAATTCCAATTATTTCCATGCACACTTACTTCATGATTAAAAGAGCCTGCTGTGAAGTGAAATTTGGAGAATTTGGTATTAAGAAAGGAAAGTCCCAACTGAATCTGCAGGTGGTCAGATAATACATAAGCTTCCAGCAATTATATTTGAAAGTTGTTATAATTTTTTTTTATCCCTAGAAGGTACACAGCTTTAATTAATGAATGATCCCAAAACAAGAATGTTCTGTTTTTAAGTGAATGGTGAATATATTAGAACTTGTAACCCATATGATTTCAAATTATAAGCCAATGTTATATGTTTGTAACATAGACTGACTTTTTTTTGGCTAAATGGAAGTTGTTGGGTGTTGCTTTAGTTCAGTTAGCTGGACAGCTGACTTGTGATACAAGAGTGATGCCAATAGCAGGGGTTCAGTTTCTGCGCTGGCTGAGGCTGCCATGAAGGATACTCCTTCTCAACCTCTCCCCTTGCCTGAAGTCTGGTGACGACTCAGGTTAAATCCACCACCAGTTGTCTCTCCTTATCTAATGAGAGAGCAGTCTGATGGTCTGGTAAGACTATGGTGACTTTTACCTTGACCTACAGAGAGCTCTTTTGGAGGGAATCTTGTTTTGATGTCTGGTAAAGTCTCTCACCATATCTTACCTATCTCACCTCATTAACTACCTCATTAACCGTTATGGTGTGCTATCTGTCTGATTCTACACCCCATCTTTAGGGTGGCACGGTGGCTTGCAATGCTGCCTCACATTTAAAGGGACCTGGATTTCATTCCTGCCTCAGCTGACTGTGTCGAGATTGCACATTCTCCCCATCTCTGCGTGGGTTTCCTCGGGGTGCTCCGGTTTCCTCCCACAATCTAAAGGTGTGCAGTTTAGGTGAATTGACCATGCTAAATTGCCCTTGTGTTCAGGTATTTGCAGGCTAGGTAGTCAGGAGTAAATATAGGGTAGGGGAATGGGTCTGGGTGGGTTACTCTTCAGAGGGTCGGTGTAGACTTATTGGGCTGAAGGGCCTGTTTCCACACAGTAGGGATTCTAATTCTAATCTTATCACTCATCATTATGGAATAACATGCCACCATCTGATATGACTCTTGTTGATTCATTAACAACCAAAAGAGCAGACAGAGGGATATGTTATCTCCAGCATCAAGCATCAAAAGAGACAAGTAGAATTCAATTGAACTTTGTAAGTTAAACACAAAGACCCTCCCCCTTCAAAACTGTGAGAATTCAAAGCTTCTGTTAGAGAGGAGAATGGAAGGATACCACATGGAATTCCAGTAAAAGTTCACCTCATGATCATTTTCCTACGGTAGTGATAATCAGAGAACCATTGCAGTGTGGAAGCAGGCCATTTAGCCCATTGAGTCCACATTGACCTTCTGATGAGTATCCACCCAGACTCACCCCATTCCCTATCCCCACAACCCTGCACTCCCCAAGGCTACATATCTTTCCTTCTATGTGGATGGAAACCAGAGCACCAGGAGGAAACCTAGGCAGACATGGGGAGGTGTGTAAACTGCACACAGTCAGTCACCCAAGGGTGAAATCAAACCCAAATCCTGGCACTGTGAGGCAGTGCTGCTAACCACTGAGCCACCGGGCCACATTGTGCTGAGCTGACAGACTGTGAGACACTATTTTGACAGAATTATGGGAATAACTCTTAGAGATACCAGATGAGAAGATTTTCAACAGTGAGATAGAGATAAAGGACTGCTGCAAGAACCTACTGCCTACAGCATTGTGAAAATAAATTAAAAGGCCGGTCCCAGAATCCATTCTGCTCAGTTAATCTGCAGATGAAATCTCCGCTCACTCAGTTACAGAAGCCATTTCACCTGCTGAATTCTGAATTCAAATTTTCAACAGCTTCACTTCAGAACAGAACATTCAAGCAGGTAACAGATCTATAATCATAATATAAAGCCGAAAGAGTTCTGAACAAGGGTCACTGAACCCAAAACATTAACTCTGATTTCTCTCCACGGATGCTGCCAGGCCTGCTGAGTTTTTCCAACAATTTCTTTTATCATAGTGATAATATGTTGATCTTTGTTTCTTCTTTATAAGTATATTTTATCCATGCCTACTTTTAATGTTCAGTAAAAGAGGGCTAATCGGCATATCCAAATTTACTGTTTGCAAGGTGTTCTGTGGACATGCCTGATGTCGTCAGTTCATGATCACCGTGATGTGCAGACTCCACACCAGAGTTCAAATTCATAGCCTGCATTACTCATTCGTGTGGTATGCAGGTTGTCTCTTTGACTTGAATCAGCATCTCATTTACAGCAAACGGAACTCTTGTACAACTGCATGGTGGCAGCACAAACTGGCAAGGTTCACCTGTTGCACAAATATCTGAAAAGGTTTAACTGGTGTAATTGGCAGAGAGCCACAGAAAGTCAGATGAAGGAAGCAATTTAATCCACTCTGCTCAGCTGATTGAAATTCATCTCTCTCTAATATTTTGAAATCCGGATAAAGAATTTTATCTCCTTTACACCTACGAAATCCTATGTAGCTTAATATTGCCTTAAGGGATATAATTAACTAATCAGCTCTTCCCTATTTTTAAAAAAATCATTCACGGAAGGTGGTGTCACTAGTTGGGCCAACATTTACTATTTGGGGCGGCATGGTGGCTCAGTGGTTAGCACTGCTACTTCACAGCACTAGGGACCTAGGTTCAATTCCCACCTCAGGTGACTGTCTGTGTGGAGTTTGCACATTCTCTCCATGTCTGCATGGGTTTCCTACGGGTGCTCTGTTTTACTCCTACAGTTCATAAATGTGCAGGTTAGATAGATTGCCCATGGTGTCCAGGGATGTGTAGGTTAGGTAGGTTAGCCATGGGAATTGCAGGGTCACAGGGGCAGGAGGAATGCTTTTTGGACGGCCAACGTGGATTTGATGGGCTGAATGACCAGCTTCCACACGATAGGAATTCTATGATAATCATCCTTAAATTGCCTTTGAGAAGTGGTGGTGATCTGCCTTAATGAATCACTGGAGTCCATGTGGCATAGGCACATCCACAGAGCTGATAGGGAGGAAGTTCAATGGTTTTGATGTGTTGAAGGAATGACAATATACTTCCAAATCAGGATGGCACGTAACTTAGAGCGGAACTTGCAGATGGTTGCATTTTCATACATTTGCAGTCTTTGCCCTTTTCAGTGGTGGGGGTCAAGGGATTGAGAAGTGCTATCGAGTGAAGCGAGGTTCATTACTGAAGTACATGTGTAATGACCACACAGCCACTCTACACCAGTAATGGAGAGAGTGAATGTTTGACATGGTGAATGGAGTACCAAACAAGCAGGCTGATACAAGAGTCATGGGTTTCTATCACATACCTTGTTGATGCTGAAAGAGTTTGGGAGACAAGAGTGAATCAGTTGCTCCAACTTTCCAGCCAACAAGTTTCTGTATCCCATTCTTCCTGGTTCAGCTAACTAGATGTCTGGTGTGAACCAGACTAGTGCCAACAACTTGGGGTTCGATTCCTGCTGTGGCTGGAGTGGATTCAGGACTAGCTCCTTGCTCTGCCAGTGGGATTTGAAGATCAAGATGCTATGGAGTCAGTCCTGCCTTCTGGTAGAGAGCTGAAGACGAGGACACGAATCTTTACATAAACTGAGCTGTGACAGAATTAGGTGTGAATAATTGAAAATTAATGCCTCCTAAGATTTTGTTTCCTTATTGTGATTACAGATAACCAGCTGTGTGTGTAATACATGCACATGAAGACGGAGCAGAATGTTTACATACAGACTACCTCCATCAGGATTGGCATGAATTATAACTCTGTGGCCCAATCAAGGCATGATCCAATTTGTACCCTGAATACTCTGCCCAGTGAGTCTTGGCTTCAACCATGGTAATCCTATTGGACCAATACAAGTTTTTACCCCTCCCATAAACAGTCAACTCTCCATCTCCAGGCTCAAGTGAACATTTGCTGATTTAGCTGATATCCATACAGAACTGATTTTTGTGACTGACAGTTTTACAGGCAACCAACTTTGAGGATGTCACATGTAACCACAGGTTGTGCTGGAGAAACTCAGCAAATCTGACAGCATCCGTAGAGAGGGAAACAGAGCTAAACTTTCGAGTCCAATGTAACACTTCTTCAGAACATTCCGATTATATTTTGGAGGATATTCACACTTGGAGGTCAGCAATTGGGACTGAATTTACACCATTCGCAAACCATTATAAACCCACCTAAATCAGCCTTGAACAAATTCAATGACTTAGCCTCCACTACCTTCTGGGGAAGTGAATTTTACATACTAATGATCCTCCCCACTCAGAGGAAAACATGCTCTCAATGTCCATCGTAAAAACAAGATTTTTTATTTCAGTGTGGGAAATGTGGTATATTTCAGAGTACACTGGATAGAAACATTCCAAGGAATATAATCAATTCCAACATCAGCTGGGATCACAATACAGTGAAGAGTGACCAAAGTTAATAAGGAGGAATAATTAGCATGAGAGAAAGCAAGCCAGAAATATAGAAGCTTCAGATATTAAAATGACAAGAAAAACACCCAGCTGAACCCTCCCTGCTGTAACTTTAAATGCCCCTTATCGTCGAAAGGTATTTTTTGCATAATGGCTACATCGATCCTTTCTTTTCTAAGGCTCGACAGTATCTTATTTCTCTTAATCGGTGAATGACTCCCCTTAATATTCCAGGTGCACCATTTAAACAAATAATCAGCCATAGCCATCTGAAAGAACTCTACTCATAATGCACTGAGTAGAAACAGAAAAAGATTTGTATAAACTAGAAAATACAACTGCAAAAACTACCAAAGCAAAACTTCTGAAAACTACTCCTACAATTAACCAACACATGAAACAAGTAAGAGGAGACTTTACCCCTTGGCCCCAAGGGGCACTCACACTACCCACTAACCCATCCATGGCTTCTCCTGGCTGAAGCCATGCCCTAAACTCAGGCAAAACAAAGCAAAGAGTACATATATTGTATAACAAGAAAATTAGAAGTGGGCATTCAACCCATCCCACCCGTACATCGACCCCAGTCATTACTGATACAAAAAAACCCATACTCCAACCGACTCCCCCATCCCAAACCAAGAGAGAGAAAAAGGAAAAAAAGAAAGAAGGGGGAATAAAGACAATGGGAGTGGAGAAAGAAGAGAAAAAAAAAACTATATATATTAAAAGAGCAAAACCAGGTAAACAAGGTAAACAAAAGAAAAGTTTATGGCATTTACTCTTGCGGACTGCAGATCATTAGCTGTTGTCTTGTACTGCTGGGCATTCCACTTCCCCATGGAGACTGGCCAATGAATGAGCTTGGCTACTGCTTGTGTCCAGACTGGGAGTGGCCTGATCAGGTGGTATAGCCTTCTCTGATTGTCCACAGGTCAAAGAATGACCTTCCTCACCAGCACCCAATGCACCAACACTTCCTGTTGGGCACCACAAAGCAGGGAGGGAGCTATGCCTCAAGCATCACAGTGTGAGGGGTCATTCCTGGATGGCAGAGTCTAAAGTGATGTGCAGCCAGGCTTTAAACATGGCATCAGTGGCTGGAACACCACTATATCTTAGCAGTGTAGAACACTGATGCCCCTCCAACAAGGTGACTCCTCAAAAACATGGCTCAAGACCCTGGCTTACAATTGATGAGAAGAGAAGTTTGCACAAGAACGATCACTCAGAATACCTTACATCTCCCCTGTCATGAGATTTAATCTGAAAATGGGGAGCATTCTGTCCTTTGATTCCCTTTCACCCATGAGTGATGTTTTCCATCTCAAACAATTACAACTGTTTAAAAAAAACATCAAAATTGGGGTTTGGTGAGGTGTGAACAGTATGAATTGGATGATGACCAGGAGCTGTGTCAACCTCCAGACTGAGGACTTGTGCTCTCCTTTCCACCTTCAGCCTGGAGGGGTCATCTATATTGACAACGCAAACACTGGTCAAGTTAATTCAGGTTCAAATCATAAAGAAATATAAAAGATACTTTGTCTTTTAAGGTAGAAACAGCATTGGAAAGAGAAATAAAAGATGAGCCAACTGTTTTTAATTTCCTACTAATATAAAATGCATTGCTAAGAAGGCTGGTAAACTCGTGTTATTTAAGGCAAGTGATTGCATCAGACATTCCACTTGAAGGATGATACACAGTATATTTTGGTGTTATCACCTCACTGTAGGCTAGTTAATTTCCATTGCTGTATCTGAAACATCTATGCAGCAATAAATGAGGATGCACTGCCTCTTCCCTTCATTAACCCAACCCGCTACTGAACACGTTGTCATACATATTTCTCTGGTGTGCTTTTACTGACTGGTCGCAAGTGTCCCAAAATGTTTGAGTTTGGTGCATGTAGTCTATGTTCCTGCTTTCCATAATTACAATATACGCAGTTATAATTGCTTCCCATTGAATGAGTGAAACAGATGGAGGTGAGAGTTCTGAGGTGCGACAGACAAGGAATATGCTAAACACGTGCCTTTTTTACTCAAGTCTGAAACTTCACACCGTGCTGCCCCGGTCCACACCAAAATCACACATGAGGACATTCCCAACCCGTGATTTTCACCCGTTAAAATTAATAACCAGAAAATCAGAGGCTTGGAGTGCAGAATTTTCTCAAATACGTCCTATGATTTTGATTTAGAAGAAGTCAACAGACGATCAGTTTATGTGGAGATCAGAGATGAAATAATTTTACTGTTATTTCAGTATTAACCTAACCTTCAGCCAGAGGGTGGTGGGCCTGTGGAATTCATTGCCATGGAGCGCAGTGGAGGCCGGGATGTTAAATGCCTTCAAGGCAGAGATTGACAAATTCTTAATCACGCAAGGAATTTAGGGATACAGGGAGATTGCGGATAAGTGGCGTTGAAATGCCCATCAGCCATGATTGAATGGCTGAGTGGACTCGATGGGCCGAATGGCCTTACTTCCACTTCTATTTCTTATGGTCTTATGGTCTTAACAGAAAAAACAAAGGAAACACTATTGTCCATATTACTTGAACGGGTCAGTCTATTTTAAAGTGTTCAGCAAGTTTTAAAGTTGTTGTTTCTGATGAATCAAAATTGTGCACCAACCCTCCTTGGTTGAAATGTAACATTGCCGGGTATCTTACAGAATACTGAATATTCAAGTTGTTCAGCGTCTTCTTTACATCATCAATGGTCTTCCTCATGAGGATTACAGCTGCAGAAAAGTACTGAAAAAACATAATTTTTGATCCTTTGTACATCAGGGCCTGTGGATACTTCCCCAGTGCTCTTGAAGCTTCCAACGCCATTTGCTTATCTCTACTGTGCTGGAGTCACACTAGGACTGGGCCGACCTGGGCCTGCGCACTGCGACCAGCTGGGCCCGCTCGATTTGCACCCGGCCCACCTCAATTTTCAAGGTTGTTCACCTGCTCCACGAAGGCCTATCCAGGGCCTGAACCCGACCTGTCGAGGATTCTGCTGCGGTCTCTGAAGCCGCGGTCTGCTGCTCCACCTCCTCCATGCGCTGCCCGAGGCACTGGATTTCCTTTTCATGCTTTTGCAGCATGGCCGGGATCAGTTCCAGCCTGGTCCGTGTCTCCTCCATCAATGAATCAATCTTCTCTCAGAGTTTCACGAACTCCGAGCCCAGGCTCTGCTGCGCAGGTAGGTCCAAAGGAATGACTGCAGAGACTGACACTCCAGATGCAGGCATATCCGTTGTTGCAGGGGAGTGCCCTGCTTGTTGCGATCCTCGCAGCCCTTTTTCCTTAGTCACCTTTCGTGATTGCCATAGGTAAGGCACAAAGATTCTGGAGACCTAAAATTGCCAATTGTTGCCAAAACAACAAAGAAAGGGAGCGTAAAAGCACCACTTTGCCTGTATAATGGTGCAGAGCTTAGCAGAACACCGCCATCTTGGATCTCCAGAAACCTCAGATATCAAGATTTTCTATAAATATCATGAAAACAAAAGAAGTAACAAAGTGATAGCTGGTCCAGTACCAAGTAAGGCTGGAAAATAAAGAAATACAGATGAATTGAACAGTGATTTTGCATTAGTCTTCCCAACAAAGGAGACAAGTAATATCTCAAAAGCAGCTATAAATCCATAAATGGAATGAAGGGAGAAACTCAGGAAAGTCATAATCACAAGAGAAGTTGTCCAGAGTAAATTGTTGAAGCTCCGGGCTTAGATATAGACTGATGGTCTTCATCTGAGGGACTTAGAATAAGTGGCTAGTGAGTGAGCTGATGCATTCGTTTTAAATTTGCAAAGCTGAAAATGTGTTACTGGAAAAGCGCAGCAGGTCAGGCAGCATCCAAGGAGCAGGAGAATCGACATTTCGGGCATGAGCCCTTCTTCAGGAATTTTTCTGAAGAAGGGTTGATGCCCGAAACGTCGATTCTCCTGTTCCTTGGATGCTGCCTGACCTGCTGCGCTTTTCCAGCAACACATTTTTCAGCTCTGATCTCCAGCATCTGCAGTCCTCACTTTCTCCTTTAAATTTGCAAAACTTGTTTAACTTGGGGGAAGTTCCTATTAGTTTGGAAGATAGCAAATATAAATATTTTATTCAAAACCTGTGGGAGATAGAAAGTAGAATACTACAGGCCAGTGAACTTAACATCTGTCATAAGGAAAATGTTAGACATTATTAAAAATGACATTATAGCAAAGCAGTTAGATAAGTTCAGGATAATCACATCGGGTTAACATGGTTTTGTGAAAGGGTAATCATGTTCAACCAATCCATTTGAATATCTTGAAAAAGAACACGTGTTTTGGATAAAGCAGAACCATAGATATATTTAGCTTCAATGTCTGGAAGAAATTTGATAAGATGCCACATAGAAACATAGAAAACACATGCATGGGTAGGCCTTTCGGCCCTTCAAGCCTGCCCCACCATTCAATATGATTGACCATGCATTTTCAGTATTCCACTGCAGCTTTCCCTCCATACCCCTTGATCCCTTTTAGCCACAAGGGCCACATCCAGCTCCCTCTTGAATATATCTAACAAACTGGGCCCCAACAGCTTTCTGTTGGAGAGAATTCCACAGGTTCATAACTGTCTGATTGAAGAAATTCTTCCTCATCTCAGTCCTGAATGGCTTATCCCCTTATTCTGAGACTGTGACCCCTAATTCTGGACTAGCCCAATACTGGGAACATTCTTCCCTCATCGAGCCTGTCCAGTCCCATCAGGATTTCATTTGTTTCCATGACATCCCCTCCACTTCATTCTTCTAAATTCCCATGAATACAAGCCCACCGATGCAATTTTCCTTCATATGTCAGTCATGCCATCCCTGGAATCAGTCTGGTAAACCTTCATTAGACTCCGTCAATATCAAAAATATCCTTCCTCAGACGAGGACACCAAAAACTGCACACAATTCTCAAGGTGTGGCCTCACCAAGACCCTGTATTACTGCGAGAAAGTGAGGACTGCAGATGCTGGAGATCAGAGCTGAAAATGTGTTGCTGGAAAAGCGCAGCAGGTCAGGCAGCATCCAAGGAGCAGGAGAATTGACATTTCGGGCATGAGCCCTTCTTCAGGAAGGGCTCCTGAAGAAGGGCTCATGCCCGAAACGTCGATTCTCCTGCTCCTTGGATGCTGCCTGACCTGCTGCGCTTTTCCAGCAACACATTTTCAGCCCTGTATTACTCCAGCAAGATATCCCTCCTCCTCTACTCAAATCCTTTCGCAGTAAAGGCCAGCATGCCATTAGCTTTCCTCACTGTCTGCTGCACCTGCATGCTAACCTTCAGCAACTGTTCCACCATGACACCCAGGTCTCATTGCACCACTCCCGTTCCTAAACTGTCACCATTCAGATCATAATCTGCCTTCCCGTTCTTGCACCAAAGTGAATAACCCTACATTGATCCACATTATGTTGCATTTCCCAAGTATTTGCACACTGAGCCAATCTGTTTAAGTCACCCTTGTAGCCTCTGAGCATCCTCCTCACAGCACACACTGCCATCCAGCTTAGTGTCACCTGCAAATTGGGACATATTGCATTCAATTCCTTCATCCAAATTGTTAATGTATATCGGGAAGAATTGGGGCCCCAGCTACTAACCCTGTGGTACCCTACTCGGCACTGCCGGCCACATCAAAGGTTATCATAAAAATTGAAAGCTCATGGTATATGGAGTATCATACCGTCATGGATGGAAGACTGGTTGGCTAATAAATGCCAAACAGTAGATATAAATTGATCCTTTTTCAGGTTTCCAAGATGTAATTCGTTGTGCATCACAGATGATGAGACCTCAACTGGGGGTGGCATGATGGCTCAGTGGTTAGCACTGCTGCCTCACAGCGCCAGGGACCTGGGCTTGATTCCAGTCTCAGGTGAATGTCTATGTGAAGTTTGCACATTCTCCCCATGTCTGCATGAGTTTCCTCCGGGTGCTCCGGTTTCCTCCCACAATCCAAAGATGTGCAGGTCAGGTGGATTAGCCATGCTAAATTGCCCAAAGTGTCCAGGGATGTGTAGGTTAGGTGCATTAGTCATGGGTAAATATAGGAAAATAGGGTAGGGGAATGGGTCTTGGGTGGGTTACTCTTCAGAGGATCACTATGGACTGATTGGGCCGAAGGGCCTGTTTCCACATTGTAGGGATTCTATTCTAACGGTTTACAATTCATGTCAGTGATGTGGACACAAGGACCAAATGTATGATTACCAAATTTTTTGGCGGAGATAGTTTCCTTGAGGCCTAGAGATTTCTCTTACCATGTTTTAGCAAACCCGCCTTATTAAATACCTATGACACCCATGTTATCTCTCATATCTGATTCCAGCTCCATCTTATTGTAGCCATTCCCAGAAAAAATTCACCATTCAGCAGATATCCTGGAATTCAGCATTCTCCATAGTGTCTGCTCCATTTTGAAACTTCACTGTATCCCTGGACAAGCACTGTCATTCTGGAGCTGCCTTGCACAGTTACTAACATTTGCCCTGGCTATAGTAAACAGGGGGAAATCTGTACCCTGCTTTGAGGGCAGGACCTTGCCAGATAGCAGGGAATACCCTCTTCATCCAGAAAACAGCAGTGAATGCCATAAGATCAGACCATTCGACAAGATTCAAGTAGCCTCACCATTTGCAGGAATGCCCAGCACAGCAGGAAAAATGTCAATATCCTTTCTGACTTCATCTGCATCTTCTCTCCATTACCTCACGCTCACTCTATTTCAGAGAGCAAAGATCATGCTCCCCCACTCACACTATGGCAGACAGCATCTACCCCACTTTCACCCATATCATCACTCATCCTGCATGCTCTCGTCTCTCAAAGACCTTATCACCTGCCCCATCAGTAATAGTTGTGCCATCAATTTGCATTTCATGTAATACCTTCCTTTTTCTCATTCCATGAGAGCCCACATCGGACAGAAAGAAGCATGGTGGACAGTGAGCTGCCTGTCATTTTGCTTCACACACCTTCTGAGAAGGGTATCCCTTCTCTGACCCCTCCGGGTGGGCCTGGATACATGGCGGAGACTGACATTGACTCGCTGTGAAAGAATTCCTAAGAAAGCCTATCCTCTTCACTTGACTGAGGCCTGCTGGTAACCAATAACAAGCTCCCTGACCTTGGCATGGGGAGGCATCAGTAATATAAGCTTGGTACCTACATAAGGGGAGTAACTGCAATGGCCAGCAAAGAAGCAATGCTGTGAGCATCCAGGTAGGCTCAGAGTGAGGACTATGAGAGCATGTAGCGTTGTCCATTCTATGAGCTGGGTGCATGTCCCTGAGCACACACTGTCCTTGTTGCAGCAGTACAATGAGAGTTGTCAGTGCACTCTGGGGTGCAGCATTGAAGAGCAGAAACATCCTGTAAGTGGATTGGAAATGTGCCATGAGAGTGCTTGGAAATATCTGATGCCAATGTCCATATAAATTGGGTACATACGGCAGTTGAGCATGGAGTGTGCCCTGAGATGCTGGTAAAAAGTTTCCATCATAGAGGTCGTTCAGAGCGGGCAGCAAGCTATATCTGCCAGGCACTCACTCTGCTCTCCATGTAGAGTTATCCCAACGTCGAGCAAAGTTGACCATTTTTGTTGCCTGATTCTGCCACACATCCTTGCTGTAGCCCATGCCACTAAGAGATTCTGCTCAGAGCTTTGGAATAGAGGTGGAGAGATTTTTGGTAAGCAAGGGGCTGAAAGGTTAGCAGTAATATTTGGGAAAACAGATTTAAGTTGCATTTGAAAATCGAAGGTTGATAAATCCCTGGACCAGCTGAGATCCACCTCAGGTTGCTGAAGGAGGTGATGAGAGGGATAATGAATGCACTGGTGGCTGCCTTGCAGCATTCTATAGATGCTGGACAGAATAGTAGGAAGCAACTAAAACCCCACTATTTAATAAGAGAGAAAGAGGGAAAAGGAATACTGCACAAATATTACTTTGACATCAGTCATCAGGAAAATGTTGGAATCTTGAGAACTGAACAGTGAGAAGAGTGTATAAATTGTATCGAGTCAGCTTGGATTTATGAAAAGGAAACCACGTCTTAACAGGTTTGTTGGCATTATTTTAGGACATTACTCGGAATACTGATAAAGGAGAACCCATGCATGTGGTACATTTGTTTTTTTCTGAAGCGTCCCGCACAAAAGACTAATAATTAAAACTGCAGCACATGAGATTGGCAGAAGCATATGCATATGGACTGTGAATTCTTTAATAGACAGACAGAAGACAGAGGAATCAATGGATCATTCTCAGGATGGAGGAATTGCAATTAACTGAACTAGGTCCACAGTTGTTCTGAATCAATATGAATGGCTTGGTGAGAGGGACTAATGGTATAATATCCAAATTTACTAACACCTTCAAACTGGGCAGGAAGGTAAATTGTTGTGGGGATACAAAAAGGGTCAAGAAGACCTCACTAATTTAAATGAATGATGTGGAACAAAACAGCTAGAATAATAAGTGAAGTTATTTTCTTTGGTAGAAAAGAAAACAGAAAGGCAAAATTTTTTTTTAAATAGTGAGAGTTTGGGAAGTGTGCAAAGGGACCTGGATGTCCTTGTTCATGAACCACTTGAAGTTAACAAGTTAGGAAGGCAATGGTATGTTGGCCTTCATTGCAAGGGGACTTGAAGACAGGAGTAAAGGTGCCTCGTTGCGGTGGTAAAAAGAGTAAGTGAAACCTCACCTGGAGTACTTTGTACAGTTTTGGTCCCCTTATCTTGAAAAGAATGCAAGAGGCTCCATAAAACTCAAGTATGACAGAGTTTCAGCACACAATGTAGCCATTCAGACCATCATATCAATACTGGGTGAACAAATTAGCTGACCATTCCAATCCCATTTACCAGCATGGTCCATAGCCTTGCAGCTTACAGAGTTTCAGATTCAGATCCAGGTTCCCTTTCAAGAATTTGAGAGTTTCCATCTCAACCATCAAACTGGACAGTACATTTCAGAGACACACAACCTCTGGGTGAGAAAGACTTTCCTCACATCCCCTTTAACAATCACCTTAAATCTACATTTCATGGTATTTGGCCTCTTCACACTGGGAAACAGGTGTTCCTGTCCTATCCAAATCCCTTATTATAGAGACATAGAGATCTATGTCAAAGAAGGAAGTCCCTTTGACCCAATAAGTCAAAAACAAGAACCCTACTATCCTGATCCCATTTTCCAGCACTTGTACCATAGCCTATTGTTTTTGCACTCAGAACTTTGCCTACAAATGTGTTCCTCTCAGTGTCTTGCACTATTTGAGGGATTAATCTCTGGAATAGTGGGATTTTTAGTGAGGAGAGACTACCTGTATTCCACACAGTTTCAAAGCACAAGGGTTAATTTACTTAAAATATATATAATCCTTATAAGGCCCTGGCTGATGAGTCTAAAACTAAGGGAAAAAAATCTCAAGGGATATAAGTCATAAAGCATAATCCATTTACTACTGAGATGGGAGCGAAAATGAGAGACAATCTTTCTGAAACATATAAGGTCCTGAGGGGATTTGACACAGTGGACATGAAAGCAATGCTTTCTCTTGTGGAAGAGATGAAGTTTAAGGAGATAGTAACTGGTAATAAAAGCAAGGGGTCGTCCACTTAAAACAGAGATGAGGAGAAATGTTTTCTTTCAGAAGTTTGTGAGTCTTTGGGACTCTGTGACCCAGACAGCTATGAAAGCAGAGTTGTTGAATATTATTAAGGCAGATGCTGAGAGATTATTGATGACGAAGGGTGTCAAGAGTTATTTGGGATTAGTCAGAGGATGGAGTTGAGGCCACAATCGCATCAGCCACAATTTAATAAATGACAGAACAGGTACGAGGTGCCAAAAGGCCTCCTCTTGTTCCTAATTCTTATGTTTGTATTGAAACCCTTATGAGCACATAATGATGTGGAATCTTCATTCTTAGCTATCCCTTTTGTGGCTGTTTTATTGTGTGACTGATTGCAATAAATAGTGCACAGAATAGCGAACATTTACTAAAGCAAATCCAAGAAGCCTGAATCCACAGATAATGGACAAAAACATCTCGAGGGTGTTGAAATGTGGGCTTCTTCTCAGTACATCTTCAGTGTCTATTTCACTTATTTTGCTACTTTATTTTGACATGTGTGAAAACTGCTAAACCTTTTCTGAGCTACCATCAGTTTCGAAGAAGGGTCACTGGACCTGAAACTTTAAACTCTGCTTTCTCTTCACAGTTGCTGCCAGACCTGCTGAGTCTTTTCCAGCAGTTTCTCTCCTTGTTTCTGACCAAATTTGGTGCTCATTTTCCGATTACTCTCCCTCACTCTGCAAAATCAAGCTGATGTCAGCCACATGACATCACGTGCGTATAATCCTCTGGTACCTCAGTCAGGTGTCACTTTGTTCTCAGTGATTGTTGGCAGTACTATTAAATATGTGGGCAAACTTTTGGGGTGTCCTTCCCGCCACCCCTACTTCCATTCCACTCTGATCACACTGATATACATTTACACATTCTAGCAAAACTAGTAGGTGGGGAACATAGTTAATTTATTCCAGCGGATTAATGATTAGCAAGATCAGTTGGTGAGCTGAAAAATTGAGTTGCTACTATTATATGCAATTAGTTTTTTGTTTCTGCTAGCAATGTGCACTTCCTTATTTTCATTCCACGATTATGCAGTATTCACAAATTTTGCATCAAAGGAAAATGACTTTGACACAGCCTTGGGGTTGCATTAAGAACAGATAGAAGAGAAGAACACTAGGGTGCCCTAAGATTGAGGAGAGGGCCCTTTGAAGATGTAGGAAAAGTTTTAGTCTTCTGTGACCACATTGCCAAGCCATGACTGAGAATGGGAGGCCCTATACACAGAGACCTTGGGTTCTCAACAGAACTGGTCTTTGCAGTGAGGTCAAACGAATGAGACTTAGCCAACTCCAAAGCTTGCCTGCCAACAGGAGTCCTCCTGAGGGACCTGCCTGGCTTCACCTACTGCTTGGAGCATGTCTGGTGCCTGTTAAATCTGACCAGCGCTCACTGTCTGGCTGACCCCATGTGGTCAGTGTACAATAATGAGAATGGAAATAATAAAGAGACTTCTTGTATGCTGCAGTAGTGAAAGAGCAATCATAAGCAACTGATAATGATGAATGGATGGAATACCATGGTACTGGAGAGATCAGTATTGTGTGTACTAGGATAAATAAAAGACTTTGTGGAAACTGACCGAAGTTAGACAGCAGTCTCTCCTATCACAGAGAGGAAACTTGTAAAAATCTGGAAGACTTGCAAGTGACTGTACTAGGTGTTCAGGAGCTCTATTTGGAAGTATACAAAAGGAGTCAGTGTGTCGTTTGAAAGTTGTACTTTTTTTCCTGTGTTAGGTGGTGGATGAACCATTCAGCTCACACACAGTGACGGGCAGCATCGAAGGCAGGAGTCATTCTGAAGTGTGGGGCAGAAACCTGAGGTCCATGGCAGCTCAAACCAGAAGGACAGGACAAACCAGTCAATTAACTGTCATTAATTTTCACCTCTCCACTGCCAAGTGGGTAGCTACCATTGTCTACTCACCTCCAGCATGAATGGATGGAGGCAGGAGGGTGACAGGTACCTGACCTGACGCACCACACGAAAAGCAGCACACGACATCTGCCTGTTACCAAAACCACATCAATGTCCCTGATGGGATTGTGCCCTGTATTGCTGCATCTGAAAATTCTGAACAAAAACCTTTTGAAAATTCCTGCTTGTTGACCCTAAACATGCTAAAGAAGGATTAGCCCTTCCACCAGAATAGAACTGGTCATCTAGTCACACACCCCTGTTCTTTACCCTTGACCTATAAACACTTTCATTCATATCTTTATCCAATTCTCTTTTGCAGGTTGCAATTACACTTGCTTCCAAAACACACTCAGGCAGTGCATTCGAGATCATAATCATAATGTATGATGCAGAAATGAAAAGAAGAATAACGCGATAGAGTTTGACAAAATAAGGTGGGTCGAGGCTTGCAAGGTATAAGTGGAATTACAACTCAAGGCAAGAGATTCCATTTTATGTTGTCCAGTGGTAGCTTTCTAATTTCATTTGAGAATTTATTTTCCCCAATTTGTACCTTCCGTATTGAATTCATGTTATGAATAGAGCTTTGGAGGGATAACATTTCTTAAAAAAAACAAAGTAACAAGGCAGGACAAGTTACAAGCTTCTGTCCATCTGGAAATCACAAAAGAATATTGTTTTCAGTTAATAAGACCATAAGATATTAAACAAGAAGTAGGCCATTCAGCATAGTGAGTTTGCCCTGCCATTCAATGAGATCATGGCTGACCTGATAACCCTCAGCTACAGTTTCTTGTCTTTTCCCCATTACCCTTGATTCCCTTACTGATTAAAAATCTGTCTATCTCAGCCTCGAATATACTCAGTGATCCAGCCTCGACGGTAAAGAATTCTGCATGTTCGTTACTTTCTGGGGGAAGAAATTCCTCCTCATCTCTGTTTTATTCTGAGATTATGTCCTCTGGACCCAGATTCTCACACGAGGGGAACCAGCCTTTCTGCATCTGCCCTGTCAAGTCCCCCTAACAATCTTGTGCATTTCAATAAGATTGCCTCTGATTCTTCTAAACTCCAAACCGACTCAACCTCTCCTGATATAAGACAGTCCCCTCCGAAGCCTGGCTCAGCCAAATGAACCTCCTTTGGGTTGCTATCAATGCTAGTACATCCTTCCTTATTACACCACAGAAACCAAGTCTGAATGACGACAATAAATCATTTTCAACATTAAAATAGAAAAATATCTTGCAATGTAAAAGTGGACTCAGCCAGATGAAGCAGAGTCATTTTTTTTCTTTCCAATGGTCTTATTTATGACTATGTTTTCAAATATCAAATGAAGTGCAAACCACAGAAAGGAATATGACCAAAACCAGATGCCAGGGCTGAAAGATTCAATTTTTTCCTTGCTTAGTTCACATCTCGTGGCTCAATAACCTGGCTAGAAATGGAAAGAAAACCTGCCCAGATTTGCTGAAACATATGCCAACAGACTCTGTGTAAAATCTGAAGTGAATTGCGGCTGGATTACTCTCGGTTGTTAGCAGTGCAACATACCTGGTGCAGATGCTGCTCTCAGGAAATGGGTTTCATGCAGCACCAAAGTTGTATTTTACTTCAAACTGAATATTTTTACACCCATTTCAAAACAGCAGCCTCCGTGCATTGAGATTACACATTTCTCTCAGTGTTAATTTAGGGGAGATAGTGGTAACGTCAAATCACTCATGTTTCAGAACCCTACGCTAATATTCTCGATGGACATGGGTGCGAACCCCATCGTGGTAGATGGTGAAATTTCAATTCATTGAGAAGACTACCATCCGCCACAGATTGTTGTAAAACACCAACTGGTTAATTAATGCCTGCACAGAAGGAAATCTGTCTTCCTTACCTGGTCTGGCCTACATGGAACTCTAGACACACAGTAAAGTGGTTGAGTCTTAACTCCCCTCTAAAGTGATCGTAATAAGCCACTCACAGGATGGCCAGTACATGGTGATTTAACCAGTATCGCTCACATCCCATGAATGAATACATGACCATCAAATCTCCCATGATATTAGAGCTTCCTCAGGAAATCATAAGACCATAGGACATAGAAACAGAAATTAGGCCATTCAGCCCATCGAATCTGCTCTGCTTTTCAATCATAGCTGATAAGTTTCTCAACTCTATTCTCCCACCTTCTCTTTGTAACCTTTGATCCTCTTAAAAATCAAGAACCTCTCTCTGTCTTAAATACCTGGCCTCCATAAGCTTCCATTGAAATGAATTCTATAGATTCATCACTCTCTCGCTGAAGAAGTTTCTCAGCTCTGTTTTAAAAGGTCTTCCCTTTACTCTAAGGCTGCGCCCTTGGGTCCTAGTCTTTCCTGCTAATGCAAACATCTTCCCAATGTCCACTCTATCCAGGCCTTTCAGTATTCTGAAGTTTCAATCAGATCCCCCTCACCCTTCGAAACTTCATCGAGTATAGACCCAGGGTCCTCAAACGTTCCTCATGTGTTAAGCCTTTCATTCCTTTCATTCTCATGAACCTCCTCTGGACCTGCTCCAGGGCCAACATATCCTTCCTGAGGTATGGGGCCCTAAATTACTCCAATATTCTAAACATGTGGGGCATAATTTTACCTTAAAATAACCCTCACCTCACCATTTTCCTTCCCATCTCACCACCTCCATTTCCATCTTAGCTACAAAGTCAACCAAACCGCCCCGTGGCCCAACATTTCAACTCCCCCTCCCACTCTGCCGAGGACATGGAGGTCCTGGGCCTCCTTCAGCGCCGCTCCCTCACCACCAGACGCCTGGAGGAAGAACACCTCATCTTCGGAACACTTCAACCCCAGGGCATCAAAGTGGACTTCAACAGTTTCCTCATTTCCCCTTCCCCCACCTCACCCCAGTTCTAAACTCCCAGCTCAGTAACTGTCCCCATGACTTGTCCAGACTGGTCCTACCTGCCTATCTTCTTTTCCACCTATCCACTCCACCCTCTCCTCCTTGACCTATCACCTTCATCCCCTCCTCCACTCACCCATTGTACTCTATGCTACTTTCTCCCCACCCCCACCCTCCTCTAGCTTATCTCTCCATGCTTCATGCTCACTGCCTTTATTCCTGATGAAGGGCTTTTGCCCGAAACGTTGATTTCGAAGCTACTTGGATGCTGCCTGAACTGCTGTGCTCTTCCAGCACCACTAATCCAGAATCTGGTTTCCAGCATCTGCAGTCATTGTTTTTACCTCTTTGTTTTTACAAAGTCAGGCAGTTGCCCCACGTGCATTTAACTATTAGCTGTCACTGACTTGTGATGGGGATTTTGTCTTTCAGAAACCAGATGGGCCACCTCAGAGAGTCGTCAGACAATCTGAGTCCAATATGGATAGCGCCACTAGGTCTGGTGACCAGTGTACCCAGAGAATACCCACATCTTCAATGGGTAACTGTTAAATCCAGCATCGCATCTCTCATGGTAAAACTTTGTCTGTTGCATTTTGATTGCTGCCACTGGGAACTTGCTTTGTAATTTACTTAAGGAGTGGAAATACTTGATAATGAATCAGAACTGTAAAAATACGTCAAGACTAACTTATCTACTGCAAAAAGTTTGTGCAGCAACACACAGAAACTTTATTGAAATAGTGAACAGAGATAGATTTTACATGTAAATTCACTGAAGTAAAATAATTTTGGAATTAATTCGCGTCAATTTACTGAATGGGTGTATTATCCCTGCATTCAGTTCTTAGCTCAAGTTTGTTTTCACAAGTTCATCATTACATTGAAAACATGTTTTGAAACAGATATTTTTACCTTACCTTGAAGGAGCACACAATAAGCGATAGTGGTCTTCTGTCACTGACTGATGTTATCAAGTGGTCCCATATTGTCTCCTGAAACATGAAGGGGAAGTAGAAGTGTCAACTGCATTATTTTAATCCAATGTTTGTGTTTTCATTTTGAATATTTCTGGAAAGAGCGACAGTTTGTGAAAAGTTTTTCTTCTTGCACTCATCAGGACAGTCACAAGAATGCCCAATCTCAAATCATAACATCAATTTATACTCTAGTCGAAGATGGTGTTGATTGGTTGACAAGTCAACTTTGATTAGCCAAGGCATTATCAATGAGTCAGTGTTAATGTTTTGGGTCCAGTGATCCTTCATCAGAAGGGTTCCAAAGAAGGATCACTGAACTCGAAATGTTAACTCTCATTTCTCTCCACAGTTGTTGCCAGACTTGCTGATTGTTTTCATTAATTTCTGTTTTTATTTCTGATTCACAGCATTCACAGTTTTTTTTTCATCAATGACCCAATGTCAGGTTCATTTTAAGTTACCCATGTATTAATATCCATTATGTACTTTAGTTGGAAAAGTTTGCAGAACATTTCAATCAAGCAAAGTAGATTCTCTATGGATGGGTGCAGAGGAAGCTCACAGAGATTAATCATTGTGGCAAGTAAGCAACTGACAATCTTAACCAAGAGCTTATTGGTTGCAATTATCTGACAGATGAAAGCACACACTTTGAAATTTCCTTCCACAATGCAAGTGGAATGATCAAGGTGAACCCGTTCTGGTTTACAGAAGCTGAAGGAAAATCTAAAGTGAAATAATGGAGGCCCAACAATCCTGTAACTGGTCAAAGAATGATGTCCACCATTCAGTTCCATTTATCCGTGTTTGTTTACTCTCCATGATATTTTACATGGCGAGTTCGATGAATAAAGGATGGAAATGTGAGTGCCCTCTACAGGGCATCACTGTGTAAACATTCATAAATTTCCTGAACCAGTCATGTGAAGGATTGTGAAATGAACAGCTTAAGGTCTGAACAAAGAAGTCAATTTTTTACTGAGTGAATTCAATGTTAAATGCAAGAAAAAATGATGAGAGTAAAATAAAATTTAAGACATATAACTGATATAATAATAAAGAGAAAAGTAATATCTTTAAAGTAAATAAAACTTTAAGCTATATTTACAACTAGAAGGAATGAAACTCCACATTTGTAACAGCAAATTATGAGGACCAGAGGTACTGAGTAATTGAGAATAACACTTAGCACATCAGGATACTTGGATTGGAATTTTAATAATAATATAACACACCAAGTAGTAATATTCAGAAAGTAATATAAAATAAATTATAATGTTGAGTCCCATGAGGAGATATTGGGTCAGCTATCGAAAAATTTGATCAAAAAACTAACTCAGAAGCAGTGGCTTAAAGGTAGAAGGGGAGATAGAGGGCAGAATTAGTGAGCACCTCCCCCACCCTCTGCCAATACAGGAATATTCAGAAAGAAGAAAATTTGAAGATGCTGGTGTTGGACTGGGGTGTACAAAGTTAAAAATCACACAACACCAGGTTATAGTCCAACAGGTTTATTTGGAAGCACTAGCTTTCGAAGTGCTGCTCCTTCATCAGGTAGTAATTGTAAGACACAGAATTTATAGCAAAAGTTTACAGTGTGATGTAACTGAAATTATACATTGAAAAATACCTTGATTGTTTGTTAAGTCTCTCATCTGTTAGAATGACCATGATAGTTTCATTTCTTTCATATGTAAATCACAAACTTTTTTTAAAAAGTTACATTCTCAGGTTAACTTTAACAATTGGTGTCAGTCCAGATAATGTGTTGAAGGTGTTAGCCCCTTGTGTAACTGCTGTCTGTGCCATTATGTTTAGACTGAGTCTAATCTAAAAAAAATGAATTAGCAGAACCTTACATGGATTCATGCAGTTTTTGAGCAAAGTACAATGTCTAAACATTGGGTCTGGAATCAGGACAGGGTGAAGGAGTTGTTCGCAGCCCATTTTGAAGGAATCACCCCTTTGCTCACTGTCAACCACTCCCCCATCCCTTGCTGACACCTTTGGGAGGGGCTGTGTGCCAGGCTGTGTGCCATAGTGGTATTGGTCATTTGATGCTGCCAGTAATGGAAAGCTGCCGGGTTCTGATTGGTTCACAGCTCTCAGAGACAATGTTTCTCACTTGTTAAGAGTTTAATTAAAATGAAGGGTCAATAGAATCCAAGATGGAGCCGTTTATTATTAGATTGTATCAGACTTCCCAAAAAACATTTGACCCTATCGTTTTCACAGCTACTGAACATGAGCCCTGACTTGAACATTAAGTGCTGGCTGGACTGGCAGAGAGGTTAGGAAAGGAACTCCAGAGCCCAGCAACTCGGCTGGAGCAACTGAAATGGGGGAGCAAAGGCCAGAATTAAAGGAGCACTGATATCTCACAGGGTTATGGAGCTGGAGGACTTTGGAGAAGGGGATGGGGTGAGGCCACTGAAGGGATTTGAAAACAAGGATGAAAATTTGAAAACCAAGAAGTTGCCTAACGTAGGCCAATGGGGATCATGAGAACTAGATGTTCAGGGAACATGAATTATGTCAGGGGTAGGAGAGTTTTGAATGACCTTATATTTATCGATAATACCGCTGGAAATTTAAGCAACCCATAGACTGAGGCAGGGATGAAGCCAGACCAGCGGAAATAGAAATTACACAATGGAAGAAAATAAAGTGCATTAAATTGGGCATGAACCTGATGCTGATCTTAAGGTAATAGTAAGCCCAATTTTCCTCACTGTCATTTTGATACCAACTATTAGTTTGGTGCAAGATACAATCATGATGAAGGGCTTATGCCTGAAACGTCCATTCTCCTGCTCCTCGGATGCTGCCTGACCTGCTGTGCTTTACCAGCACCACACAACACAAGGTACAAAGAACAAAGGTAAAAGGGTGAAAAATTCTCAATGCTTGCCGATAGTAACATAAACTAGCTTTCCTCCTCAAGTGACTGTCTGTGTGGAGTTTGCACGTTCTTCCCATGTCTGTGTGGGTTTTCTCCAGGTACTCTGGTTTCCTTCCACAATCCAAATATATACCGATTAGGTGAACTGGTCATGCTAAATTGCCCATAGTGTTAGGTGCATTGATCAGGGGTCAATATAGGATAGGGGAATTGGTCTGGGTGTGTTATTCTTTGAAGGGTCGGTGTGGACTTATTGAGCCAAATAGCCTGTTTCCACACTGTTGGGAATCTAATTAAATCTAATCTAAAACTTAAGCAAAATCTCACCTGTTTGAGCCTGGTAGCCAGGTGAAGAATGAAACTTACTGTTTTAATGATAGGTGATTGCTTGCATTATCAACAGCATAGTGAATAAGTATACCTGTTCCTGGAAGATTACACACCAAAGAAACTAACAAAAAGCAAAAAGGCTTTGGACAAAACGGTAATGGCTCTTTTGAAGACATTGAGTGACCTCTTTTGCATGGGGTGATAATCCTAATTAAGTTTTCGACTGCACAGATTGATAATGAGCCGTTAAAATGTTAGACAGGCGTTTCACAGTCATGGTATTATGACAACTACATTGACTACTAATGCATATGTCCTTCTTGGCCTTGAATCCAATTGCTAAAATGCATATGAGATTAAATCTAATAGTCCAAAAGAGCGAAATGATCTTTCTGCAATGTTGCTGAGTTACTCAGAACAATCAGGGTTTTGGATCAATGTGTTAAAACATAATTCATTAACCTTTTATTTTCAGACAAGTGGAAAATCATTACGGATTACTGTAAAAACCCTATAATACTAAATACAATTTAAGCTTGGAATATAATGCGGCAAAATGAGGGCAACTCACATAAAACATCCCCCTATGCACCGATAGTGGGAGTATGGGGATTCCAACCGGGGTTTACAGACACCACTTATAAACTCTGGAGATCCAGGGGTATCTCATGTCTAGGGGACCTATTTAAAGATGGGGTCTTAATGTCTTTTGAACAGCTGCGCAGAAATTCGGATTACCTAATGGAGACCTCTATCGATACTTCCAAATTTGAGACTATATACAGAAGAAGACTACGTTTTTGGATAGTCTTTATAAATCAGATAGAGAATGTAGAGTACTATGACCAATGGGGGTATCCTCCATCAGTACTATTTATCGTTTACTACATGATGAAGTATCGGGAGATATGGACAATCTGCTTAAAACATGGGATCAGGAATTGGGACTAGAAATCTCTATAGAAACATGGAATGACATTTGGGAAAACGCCAGAAGAATCACCATCTGTAACAGAACCCAGGCTATCCAGCTGAAGATACTTCATAGGGCCCATATAGCACCGGATCGATTGGCAAAATTTAAGGTAGGGGCATCTCCAATGTGTCCCAAATGTAAAATAGAGGTGGGCACTCTTGTACATTGCCTATGGACCTGTCATAAGATCTGTAGATACTGGACTAAAGTAGCAAGTGCCCTGACAGAAATTTTAGGAACGGAAATTAAAGTGGACCCCGCATCTCTCATTTTGGGCTTTTCGAACTTACCCTCCCTGGATATGCACGGGAAGAGACTATTTTCTCTTCTCTCTTTCTGTGCAAGGAAAAATATTTTGGTAAACTGGGTGGTTGAGGGCCCCCCTTGACTTTCAAATTGGCACAGATTAATTATGGAATGTATTCCCCTTGACTTCTTTACAAATATGGTGCACCGAAAGACCAAATTATTTTATAAAATATGGCAGCCCTTCTTGAATTATATAAATACAGATATTTCAGCCATACTAACAAGGGCTTTTATTTAATTGAGATTGCGAACCTGGCTGGTCCGGGGCCCCTTGGGAGAGGAATCCCGCACGAATACGGGTTTTGTTACATTTGATGTTAACACATTCCGAGCATGTATCTCACTACCCAATTTCTGTGTTATCCACTGTTTTTTTTTCTTTCTCTTATTTGAATAATGTAAGAGACTTAAATATACACTCTGGTTAGTTGTAGGTTAGATTAGTAGTTAGTTGAGTTTTGTTTATTTTTCTCGGTATTTTTCTTTTGTTAAATTTTGGTTATTATATATTTAAGATTTAATTGTATATCAATGTTTGTACTTGAGAGTTTTGTTTATTTTTGTAAACTTGTAAAAATGTTAAATTTCTAATAAAAATATCGATAAAAAAACATAATTCACTGATTTTAGGAATGAATAGCCATCGCTGTTATGTTTGTGATTTATTTGCCAGACTGCACATTTGGTTGTGGGTTTGGAAATTATATTAAGAAACTGGGTACCAATAAATATAGTTTCTGAATTTTGTTTTTGACCTGGCACAACTTGAGTTCAGACTGTGGGTCATCTTTTTTCCTCATCCTGCTCTCTGTTATACATCTGCCAATCATTTCCATAATTGAATTCACATATCATCCTTAAAGGATGCTGAAATCAATAGAGACAGTACCGTTGGTGACTTTAACTGTTAGTGTTGGCAGTAAGTTATTTTCATAACCTTGCTCTTTTGCCAATTTTATTAATAGCATTAAATTGTGGGCCACTGCCATCATTAAAATAGCAAACAATTGAGACTTGTTACAACCGATTAAGTGTCTGTCTCCTCATTTTACCAACAATAACTTTTCTGTTTGGATGTCAGATTTGCACAGGGGACAAAACCGATTCACACGCATGTAACCTTACTGGTAGCAAAGCGATGTATTTTGGTTGAAAAAGAAATGTTCAGTGTGAACCTGAAGGCCTTTGAACCAAAGTAGTTCAATTTGGTTCTGTGAAGGATCTGTGAAGGCAATGTGCTTGAACAAACCAGAAATACAAGGCAATCTAAAAATTAATACTGTTGCTTCGCTCACTTCCCACAGTCGATAATGCTTTTGGTCAGAATTCTGGAAGAATTTGCCTGTTCTTCTTTAAATGATGTCATGGAATATTGTAGTGTTGTCATGAGGCCAGCCAGATGTACATCATAGAATATGAGTTCCTGATTGAGGCTGTAAATCTGTTCCAATCGGGGAGCCCTGGCTGACAGATTAAAAAAAAGAGGAATGTCAGAAATTCTGACACACTGGGCACTGACTCTAATGAGGCTGTGCCAGGGTCAAGGACTTTCCACGCAGAGATAAAGGGTGACTTGGTGCAGAATACCAACTTCTGTGGAATTATTTCAGATATGTACATTCACCTGAGAAGGAGGATAGGGATTCAGTTTAACAAACAGGGGACCTCAAAGAAACTGTAAAATTCTGACAGGAATAGGCAGGGTAAATGCAGGAAGGGTGCTCCCAATAACTGGGGAGTCTGGAACCAGGAATCACAGTCTAAGGATATGGGGTAGGTTGTTTAGGACTGAGATAAGAAAACAAAATCTTCACCTGGTGTGTGGTGAGCTTGTGGAATTCCCTGCCACAAAGTGACTGAGATCAAAATGTTGAGTGTTTTCAAGAATTAATTTGATATATTTCTTAGGATTAGAGTGTATTGGAAGAAAATGGAAACAGTGTTGGGTGATTATATTAAATGGTGGAGAACGTTTGAAGGGTCAAATGGCCTACTCCTGTTCCTACTTGCTGCATCTACATTGACCATCTCATTTGTGAGATGACAGCTATGCTGCTGCAGTATTCGGTTAGCTTGGACGGCTGGATGGCTGGATTGTGATGCAGTAACCCCAACAGTATACATTCAATCCGCACACTGGCTGAGGTTACTGTGGAGGTCCAAGACCCTCAGGTTAAATTCATCATCAAACATCCCTCTCTGTAATGAGAGAGCAGCACTATGGTTCTCTGGGACTTTGGTAACTACTGCTTCCTCATCTGGCAGTGCAGTGTTAGTCTGGACCATTTGGTCCAATGTGTGGAGTGCGACTCAAACCCACAAACCTCTTATTGAAAAATGAGAATGCGACCAGTAAGCCGCAACTAAGGCTGGTCAAGGCTCAGCAGTGAATGAAGAAACTATGTTTACAGATCTGTCAGCCAATATCAAAAGCTTTGCGAGGTTCGACTAACAGCAAACAGAATCTGTAGAGGCTTTGCAGAACTGACTCCAGTGGCAGGGCATCAGTTCCATTCATCATGCCAACTTGCTATGCTCTCTGAGTGAAGCTGCAATTCAGAAGCCAATTATGGACAATTTTATGCAGTGGGTCAGAACTTTGTGGAAACCGTGTTGAGACAATCCACAGAAAATTCATGTGGACCCGTAGAGCCAATAATGAAAAAGAGAGAAGGGGGGGCGGCAGAGAAAATTAAACCTTTCATCTCAGCAGGCTGGTTTGTAGAGCTACAAACTGGTGTGTGAATTCACCACACTATCTAATCCCCCGAGAGCGAGTTTACTTTGATTTACGTAGCAAACCAAAAGAATTTGCTTTCAGGAAATGCAAATGCATAAACTGAAGAAAATCTGAACTCTACAAGCTTAGTGGTCCTCAAATAACGTCTGTATTTACAATTATATTGACACAATGCATACATCTTAGTCATATTCATGAAAATCTTCAGCTTCAGCTATCTACCTGAAGACACCTTCTTGGCATCATTCCTCTCAAGTGGACCTCTCAAATTTCGAATCTAATACTGATCTTGCTTTTTTGTGCACCGTCTGTGCATTCTTCGATCACCCTATGATCCTTGTATGTTATGATGTGCCTGTATTGTGTGCAAAACAAAACATTTCACTGGACTGAGGCACATGTGGCAACAATAAATCAAATCAAATCAAATTCACCGATACCCAATGAAATGCCATCATTTTTTGAGAACAGGTAGAGTGAGGAGTCAGGATCCAAGATGAGCTGAGCTGAATCAGAGATTGAATCCCATGCTATTGGAGTGAATCTGCTCCACACACTAGCCATCTGAGCTAACTAGCCCTTTGATACAAGATAAATCACATTGCAATTATCTTGGTTATATCAGCATTACAGATAAAAAACTCATTAAAGCCTCTTAGCACCAGCAATAATAGAAAGCCCAAAATATATAAGGCAAGGTCAGATAATACTCATTTTACAAAGGAATGTCAAGGTAAAATCACCCATTTTGAGTGGAATTGATTATGGATATTGAAGAAAGTGTTGAGATCAGTAGTTCACTAATAGCTATCATATAGATACTTTAAGAAGGCACACAAATAGAGTTAGCAAGTAGAGGTAAGGAGAATCCAAAGGGATTTTACAAATACATTAAGGACAAAAGGGTAAGTAGGGAGAGAATATGGAACCTCAAAGATCAGCAAGGTGGCCTTTGTATGGAGCCCCAGAAAATGGGGGAGATACTAAATGAGTATTTTATAGACAATAGACAACAGACAACAGACAATAGACAATAGGTGCAGGAGTAGGCCATTCTGCCCTTCGAGCCAGCACCACCATTCATTATGATCATGGCTGATCATCCTCAATCAGTATCCTGTTCCTGCCTTATCTCTATAACCCTTGATTCCACTATCCTTGAGAGCTCTATCCAACTCTTCCTTAAATGAATCCAGAGATTGGGCCTCCACTGCCCTCTGGGGGGCATTCAACACAACCACCAATCTCTGGGTGAAGAAGTTTCTCCTCATCTCTGTCCTAAATGGTCTACCCCATATTTTTAAGCTGTGTCCTCTGGTTCGGCACTCACCCATCAGCGGAAACATGTTTCCTGCCTCCAGAGTGTCCAATCCTTTAATAATCTTATATGTCTCAATCAGATTCCCTCTCAGTCTCCTAAACTCAAGGGTATACAAGCCCAGTCGCTCCAGTCTTTGCATCAGTATTTACTGTTGTGATCTGAGGTAACCCTCTTCTCTGTCCACTGCACCTCCAATTTTGGTGTCATCTGCAAACTTACAACTGTACCTCTTATGCTCGCATCCAAATCATTTATGTAAATGATGAAAAGTAGGGGACCCAGCACCGATCCTTGTGGCACTCCACTGGTCACAGGCCTCCAGTCTGAAAAACAACCCTCCACCACCACCCTCTGTCTTCTACCTTTGAGCCAGTTCTGTATCCAAATTGTTAGTTCTCCCTCTATTCCATGAGATCTAACCATGAGAGTGGAGTCACAGGTAGACAGGATAGTGAAGAAGGCGCTTGGTATACTCTCCTTTATTGGTCAGAGTATTGAGTACAGGAGTTGAGAGGTCATGTTGTGGCTGTACAGGATATTGGTTAGGCCACTGTTGGAATATTGCGTGCAATTCTGGTTTCCTTCCTATCGGAAAGATGTTGTGATATTTGAAAGCATTCAGGAAAGACTTATAAGGATGTTGCCAGAGTTGGAGGAATTGAGCTAGAGGGAGAGGCTGAACAGGCTGGGACCATTTTCCCAAGAGTGTCAGAGGCTGAGGGGTGACTTTATAGAGGTTTACAAAATCATGAGGGGCATGGATAGGACAAATAGACAAAGTCTTTTCCCTGGGGTAGAGTCCAGAACTAGAGGACATAGCTTTAGGGTGAGAGGGGAAAGATAGAAGAGAGACCTATGGGGCAACATTTTCTCATAGAGGGTGGTATGCATATGAAATGAGCTGCCAGAGGAAGTGGTGGAGGCTGGTACAATTGTAACATTTAAAAGGCATCTGTTTGGGTATATGAATAGGAAGAGTTTGGAGGGATATGAGCCAGGTGCTGGCAGGTGGGACCAGATTGGGTTGGGATATCGGGTCAGCATGGACGGGTTGGACCAAAGGGTCTGTTTCCATGCTGTACATCTCTATGACTCTAGGAGAAAGTGAGGACTGCAGATGCTGGAGATCAGCATTCCCGAAGAAGGGCTTATGCCCGAAACGTCGATTCTCCTGCTCCTTGGATGCTGCCTGACCTACTGCGCTTTTCCAGCAACACATTTTCATCTCTATGACTCTATAAAGCTTTTGATAGTGGAAGCTATTGGATTTCACATCCAAAAAATTACAACTTTCCTGTTGTTTATTGCCATCTGTCTATCAGTGCCATACGCGGTGGAGCCAGTCAGTTTGATATGGTTTTTCTTCATAACAGGGTGTTTTCTTATGTGTAAAATAAAAAACAGGATCTAACCTTTCATTCCAGGGTCATGATCCCAATCCTGGAACGACAGCTGGAAACCCATTCCAAAAAGAAGCTCAGCATGGTCTGCTAAGGCTGGAGAGTCATACAGTCTTAGTCATAGAGATGTTTTATAAAGATGTAATAGGACTTTGTTGCTCCTAGTTTCTCTGCCCCAATTAATGAAGGCAATCATCCCATATATCTTTTTATCCACCTTTACTGACAAGTTCGGAATCTATGGGCTTGTACAGTACTTTCTCGGAACCTGCCTTTCATTATTCAATTCCAAAATGAATCACCTCACACTTAGCAGGATTAAATTCCATCTGCCATTGTTCTGCCCAATTTACCAGCTGATCAATATCAAATGTAATTTGAGACCATCCTCCCCACTCTCAACAATACCACCATTTTTAGTGTCATCTGCAAACTTCTTAATTATACTGTCTGCATTCACATCAAAGCCACAAATGTACATGGCAAAGAGCAAGGGTCTGGGCACCAATCCTAGTGGTGTACTGCTGATCATAGGCTTCCAATCACAAAGCAACGCTTTTCCCTGGGGTCGGGGATTCCAGAACTAGAGGGCATAGGTTTAGGGTGAGAGGAGAAAGATATAAAAGATACCTAAGGGGCAACCTTTTCACGCAGAGGGTGGTACGTATATGGAATGAGCTGCCAGAGGATGTGGTGGAGGCTGATGCAATTGCAACATTTAAGAGGCATTTGGATGGGTATATGAATAGGAAGGTTTTGGAGGGATATGGGCTGGGTGCTGGCCATTGGGACTAGATTGGGTTGGGATATCTGGTCGGCATGGACAGGTTGGACTGAAGGGTCTGTTCCCATGCTGTACATCTCTATGACTCTATGACTCTATCCCTGCTGCCCTTCTTGAACAAAAGAAATATTAGTTTTCCTCCAGTCATAGAATCCCTCCAGTGTGCAACATGGTCACTTGGCCCAACAAGTTCACACTGACTCTGCAAAGAACATCTCACCCAAACTCACCCCCCTACCCTATTCCTGTAACCCCGCATTTCCACCTAACTTACACATCCCACGACACTTTGGTCAATTTAGCATGGCCAATCCACCTAACCTGCATATCTTTGGACTGTGGGAGGTATCCAGAGCACCCGGAGGAAACCCCCAGGGAAAATGTGTACACTTCACATAGATAGTTGCACGAGGCTGGAATTGAAGCCAGGTCCCTGGCGCTGTGAGGCAGCAGTGCCAACACTGAGCCATTGTACCATCGTCTGACACTTCACCTGTGGCCAACAAAATTATTAAATATACCTGCCAGCTTCAACTGAGCTTGATTTGAGTTGTCATTCAAAGGCAAGTTCGACCATACTCTGAGATAACATGTGCAAAGGTATTTGAAAATCTAGTGGACAACAAAATTACATATCCAAATACTTACAGAAGTACAATAATTTTAGCTCTCAAAATGTACATGACATGTCATGGTAATATATCATAGCCCTGAATTAATTAAGGACATATTAAATTATTTCAGGCAGTAAGACTTTTTGTTAAATGCAAAAATGTAATGGATGGGCTGGTAAAGTAAACTCTAAGAATGAAATTGAGTGATTGTCAGGGAAATTCCTGTGTGGATTACACACTGTTCCAAGACAGACCATGGAATGTCCCACATGGGGTGTGTCAAGAAACCTCAAACATCGCCAATTTAAAGGAATGTAGAAGGTGAGCCACATAAATAATGAAGGCCAATTATTACCTCAATAGAAACAACTTCTGAAGAATTATATCCATTGTGGATATGATGTGATGTAAATAAAGCAGCTTTCAACAAAGGACATGTTTGTGTTGTCTCCTGAGGAGTGCACAAGAGAAAGGGTTAATCAGTGAACTGCAACTTGGCCCCCTGACCTGTTCTGATGTTCTCAGTATCCAGGTTGGTAAATACCATGAAGGTCACAGCTGAAGAACACCCGCGAGGCATCTCATCAATTGCCTGCAAAGAAGAAAGTCTCTCGAGCTGACTGCTGGAAGCAAGTCACAAGTTAGCAAAGACATCATCAATAAGGAAACAGGACAATGTCCTTTGGCAAACTTGTAAAACCAAGAATTTCCAGACCAACAGCTGAGGTTAGTGTTCCAGAACCACATATCTTAAGGCTTAAGACCACCCTTTCGTCATGGACAAATAAAAGTCTGATTTGTAAAACTGATTTGATTGATTGAACCTACTCTTCTGTTATGTGTTTTCTCATTCTCATTTCTGGTCTGGATATTTATTTTTTTCTTGTGTATTCTTGATTATGAACTTATCATTTCCTTAAATCAAGGAAACCTGGTTAAATTGGCTCCTTTTAAAATATTAATACATTGGAACGGGAAAAGGTATCTGGGGAGGGAAGGAGATATGTTTCCTGGAGTGAAAACCCTCTTTTTCTCTGCAAACTCTTTCACGGAAGTTTCCAAGTTCAGAACTCACTGGAGACCTCTTTATTACAAGTAGAGGATTTAGACAGGACAATTCTCACTGTTGAAATCTGAGAATTCTGAAAGAAGAACCTGGAAGCTAGCAGCTCCGGCACCAGTTAAAAATAATTCAGCCAGCCATGCCTGAAGTAAATTCTCGTATCAATAGCCTGCTCAGAGTGATCTTGGCTACAGACCAATTTGAAATAATCTAAGACTTTTTTTCTGAATGTAGTTTTTATTTGCTTAAAGTACTTTTAAGATGACATTTTGCAGAGTTTTTAGAACATAGAACATAGATCATAGAACAATATAGCACAGAACAGGCCCTTCGGCCCACGATGTTGTGCCGAACATTTGTCCTAGCTTAAGCACCTATCCATGTACCTATCCAATTGCCGCTTAAAGGTCACCAATGATTCTGACTCTGCCACTCCCACAGGCAGCGCATTCCATGCCCCCACCACTCTCTGGGTAAAGAACCTACCCCTGACATTCCCCCCTATACCTTACACCCATCACCTTAAATTTATGTCCCCTTGTAACACTCTGTGTACCCGGGAAAAAAGTCTCTAACTGTCTATTCTATCTATTCTCCTGATCATCTTATAAATCTCTATCAAGTCACCCCTCATCCTTCGCCGTTCCAATGAGAAAAGGCCTAGCACTCTCAACCTATCCTCGTACGACCTATTCTCCATTCCAGGCAACATCCTGGTAAATCTCCTCTGCACCCTCTCCAAAGCTTCCACATCTTTCCTAAAGTGAGGCGACCAGAACTGCACACAGTACTCCAAATGTGGCCTTATCAAGGTCCTATACAGCTGCAACATCACCTCACGACTCTTGAATTCAATCCCTCTGCTAACGAACACTAATACACCATAGGCCTTCTTACAAGCTCCATCCACCTGAGTGGCAACTTTCAAAGATCTATCAACATAGACCCCAAGATCCCTCTGCTCCTCCACCTTACTAAGAACCCTACCATTAACCCTGTATTCCGCATTCTTATTTGTCCTTCCAAAATGGACAACCTCGCACTTGACAGGGTTGAATTCCATCTGCCACTCCTCAGCCCAGCTCTGCATCATTTCTAAGTCCCTTTGCAGCCGACAACAGCCCTCCTCACTATCCACAACTCCACCAATCTTTGTATCGTCTGCAAATTTACTGACCCACCCTTCGACTCCCTCTTCCAAGTCATTAATAAAAATTACAAACAGCAGAGGACCCAGAACTGATCCCTGCGGAACTCCACTTGTAACTGGGCTCCAGGCTGAATATTTACCATCTACCACCACTCTCTGACTTCGACCGGTTAGCCAACTGGCCAAACCTCCCACTATCCCATGCCTCCTGACTTTCCGCATAAGCCTACCATGGGGAACCTTATCAAAAGCCTTACTAAAATCCATGTACACTACATACACTGCTCTACCCTCATCCACATGCTTGGTCACCTCCTCAAAGAATTCAATAAGACTTGTAAGGCAAGACCTACCCCTCACAAATCCGTGCTGGCAGTCTCTTATCAAGCAGTGTCTTTCCAGATACTCATAAATCCTATCCCTCAGTACCCTTTCCATTACTTTGCCTACCACCGAAGTAAGACTAACTGGCCTGTAATTCCCAGGGTTATCCCTATTCCCTTTTTTGAACAGGGGCACAACATTCGCCACTCTCCAGACCCCTGGTACCACCCCCATTGACAGTGAAGACGAAAAGATCATTGCCAACGGTTCTGCAATTTCCTCTCTTGCTTCCCACATAATCCTAGGATATATCCTGTCAGGCCTGGGGGACTTGTCTATCCTCAAGTTGTTCAAAATGCCAAACATATCTTCCTTCCTAACAAGTATCTCCTCTAGCTTACCAGTCCATTTCATCCTCTCCTCTTCAACAATACGGTCCCTCTCATTTGTAAATACTGAAGTAAAGTACTCATTCAAGAGCTCTCCTATCTCTTCCGACTCAATACACAGTCTCCCACTGCTGTCCTTGATCGGACCTACCCTCGTTCTCGTCATTCTCATGTTTCTCACATACACATAAAAGGCCTTGGGGTTCTCCTTGATCCTACCCACCAAAGATTTTTCATGCCCTCTTTTCGCTCTCCTAATCCCTTTCTTCAGCTCCCTCCTGGCTATCCTGTATCCCTCCAACGCTCTGTATGAACCTTGTTTCCTCAACCTTATGTAAGCCTCCTTCTTCCTCCTTACAAGACATTCAACATCCCTCGTCAACCAAGGTTCCCTCACACGACCATCTCTTTCCTGCCTGACAGGTACATACATATCAAGGACATGTCGTATCTGTTCTTTGAAAAAGTTCCACATTTCAATGACAGCCTATGCTCCCAATTTATGCTCCTCAGATCCTGTCCTGCAGCATCGTATTTACCCTTCCCCCAATTGTAAAACCTGCCCTGTTGCATCTATCTCTCTCCATAACCAAGGTGAAAGTTACAAAATTGTGGTCACCATCACCAAAATGTTCACCCACTAACAAGCCCATCACTTGTCCCGGTTCGTTACCAAGTACCAAATCCAATATGGCCTCCCCTCTGGTCGGACAATCTACATACTGAGTTAGAAAAGCTTCCTGGACACACTGCACAAACACTGCCCCATCCAATCTACATGATCGAAAGAGCTTCCAAACAATATTTGGGAAGTTGAAATCGTCCCTGTGGCTTCTGCAACTTTCCAAAATCTGTTTTCCAATCTGTTTCTCCACATCTCTGCTGCTATTGGGGGGCCTATAGTAAACACCCAACAAGGTGACTGCTCCTTTCCTATTTCTGACTTCAGCCCATACTACCTCCAAAGGCAGATCCCCCTCGAACTGCCTTTCTGCAGCCGTTATACCATTTCTAATTAGCAACGCCAACTCCCCTCCTTTTTTACCACCTTCCCTAATCTTACTGAAACATCTGTAACCAGGAGCCTCCAACAACAATTCCTGTCCCTCTTCTAACCACGTTTCCATGATGGCCACAACATCGTAGTCCCAGGTATCGATCCATGCCTTAAGTTCACCCACCTTATTTCTAATACTCCTTGCGTTGAAGTATACACACTTGAGCCCATCTCTGTGTCCGCAAGTATTCCCTGTCAGTGCTACCTTATCCACAGCCTCCCTACATTCTTGGACATCCTGAAAAACAGCTAACCTACTTGCTGGACTACAAGTCCGGATCCCATCCCCCTGCCAAATTAGTTTAAACCTCCCCGAAGGTTGCTAGCAAACCTACCTCCCAGGATATTGGTGCCCTTCTGGTTCAGGTGCAACCCGTCCTGCTTGTACAGGTCCCACCTTCCCCAGAATGCAGTCCAATTGTCCAAATAGCTGAAGCCCTCCGTCCTACACCATCCTTGCAGCCACGTGTTCGACTGCACTCTCTCCCTATTCCTTGCCTCACTGTCCCATGGCACCGGCAACAACCCAGAGATGACGATTCTGTCCGTCCTAGCTTTTAGCTTCCAGCCTAACTCCCTGAGCTCCTGAATGACCTCCCCACCCCTCTTCCTACCTATGTCATTGGTGCCAATGTGCACCACGACTTCTGGCTGCACACCCTCCCCCTTAAGGATTCTGAAGACACGGTCAGAGACGTCTCGGACCCTGACACCCGGGAGGCAACAAACCATCAGAGAGTCTTGCCCATGTCCACAGAACCGCCTGTCTGTCCCTCTAACTATAGAGTCTCCTATAACTAGCACTCTCCTCCTCTCTCCCTTTTCCTTCTGGGCCTCAGAGCCGGACCTCGTGTCTATTTTTACTCTAGTTTTTATCTCGTTGTATGTTTTTGTGTGTGTTTGTGTATATTTCTCTGTGTGCGTGCTTGCGTGTGTGTAGGTGTGTGTCTGTGTGTATGCTTCAGTTTTCACAATGAGCCTTTGTCGTAATTGAGCATATTTGTACAGTTAATAAGTTATTAAGTGCATAATAAGTAAACTAACTTTGTTAATAATTTTTACATCTTGGCTTGTGTAAGTATTGCTTGCAATAAATTATTTCTTTCTTGATTGTTTAAGGAACCTGGTTGACTTGTCTCTGATGTTAAGTTGTATGCAGTCTGATATTTGTATTTGACAATAGCAACCCCCACCCCCTTTTAAAATTAACACTGTTGTGACCAGGGAGGAGTGGAATTCATTCACTGTTCATAACTCGGTCATAACACTGTATTAAATTGCTAAAACTATTCACCTGGAAATTGGGCAGTCAATGGCCGGTGGTATTATTGCCAGATAATTAACCCAGAAACTCAGCGAATGTTCTGGGGACCCGGGTTCAAAATCCTATCATGGTAGATGGTGGAATGTGAATTCAATAAAGAATCTTGGAATTAAGAGACTAATGATGACCTTGAAACCATTATCGATTGTCAGAAAAATAACCCATCTGGTTCACTAATGTCCTGTCAGGAAGGAAACTGCCATCCTCACCTAGTCTGGCCTACATGTGACTCCAGACCCATAGCAATGTGGTTGACTCTTAACTGCTGGATGGACAATAAATGCTGGCCTTGCCAGAGATACCTATATCCCATGAGTGAATAAAAAGGGTCAGCAGTTTGTACCACTTACAATAACTCCACTGTGGTGGTCCATCTCCACTAAGGAATTCTCTACTAATGCTTGATTTTTTTGAAGCTTTCAGTAATGTCTTTCCATGTCCTGCTTATATCAACATATCAGCAACTTGAACCGACTTGGATACTCATTAGACTACACACATTGCTAATCCTGTCCTTTGTTGTCTTGTTATCTCACTTCAGATTCCTTTTGTTGATAACACTTCACCTTACTTTACTTCCAAGTCACCTTAACTCCTGAAGCTCCCCCTTCTCTCTCCATGTTTGTCTTTTCTGTCATTCCTTCCTTTCCAACGGTCTTGTATTTCACATGAATTTATGACTACTAGGGCAAGACACATTTTTATAACAGAGAAACAGAATCAATCTCTGCTTGAAAACAGTAGGCTGGACTCTGTGAAGATATACAAATGGTGGCTGGGATCTACTTCCAGAATTCCTGACCCCATTCCTGGCACCACCAATTTTCAGTAACTTTCGTGTGTAGGCTGGTGTAGATTGTGAGTTCACACCCTTACACTCCTGACCTGGCTGGCTCTATTGAAAGGATTGAAATATCCTTTTCTGCAATTTTCAAGGAGTTGGAACACCATTAAAATACATGTTGTTCATGTCACATTAGAGTTGTCTTGAACCATACATTCAATAAGGGAACCTTCTGAAAAGTACATTCCAAACACTGTATCCAGTTTTCCTATTCCAAGCTATGCTACTCCACCTGTCCTTCTGACCCCTATACCTTCCAGGCCAAGGTATGGCACGTCCATGCCCATTTACCAACTATATCTCTGCAGAGAACCAAAGAACCCTATAGCAACAGTAGGATGGATGAAAAAGCTTCAAAAGACGAAATTCATTCACAGCTTTCCACTCTCGTAAAAGCAAACTAGCTTTTATTACTGCCCTACAAAAATTTCAATCATCCGCATCCTTGAAAAATTAATTTCAGAAATGGCAAGTTCTTGACACTCTTGATCTTTTCAAAATAAACATCGTTCAATTGACAGAATAAATATCAGAGCAAATGGTGTGAATCCAGCAACATATTCCCTTGGAGGCACACTAATTCTACAGACTAATGCATGTCTGGGCTCAGACCCAAACCTTATTCGGCATTAATTTTGGAAGCGTATTATATACTGTCATTGCCACTTAATACTTGTCACTTATTTTCAGTTGTTTTGTTCCTTTGTGGATCATTTTAACTTAATAATGGGGCCAAAAGATAGAAAATCAACTGTAAAACAATAAAACAAAATGTCAGTTAAGGGATGAACTTGCCATTACCAATTTTGGGGGCAGAAGTTAAAATGTCCCCAAATTTGTACCTGCTAACTTTTCCCAAATTCGCTTTCAACATTTGCTACATGCACCTTACCAACTTTCAAACTATAAAATCCAGTTTTATATTTTACCACAAGTCTCCAAAAACGTTTGAAATTAGCATCAATCCCAAATTCAAAAAGACTGCTATTTCCAGTCTGTAACAGCAGACTGAGGTTGCCCTTGTGTCAATTCATACGCTGTTGTAATCCACATTCATGCCTTTGTTATTTCTACACTCAACAATTGCAATGCACTCCTGACTGGTTTCCCAGTTCCTACATTTGGTAACTAACATTTCAGCCATCTAAAATTCTGCTGCTGATGTCTTCACTTGCAGCACGTCCCATTTGCCTATCACCCTATACTCACTGATCTACATGGCTCCTAATAAAGCAACACCTAGATTTTAAAATTGTGTTCTTCATTTTCAAATCTCTTCGAGGTGCCGCCTCTCCCCACCTTTGTAATCTTCGCCATCTCCAAACATCTCAAATGTTTGCCCTCTATTTTCAGACTCTGAACTACTGATTTTATTTGCTCCTCAATGGTAGTTGGGGAAGACTGGGAATTCCCTCCCTCTGCCTTGCTGTGTCTCTACCTTGCTTTCCTCTTAAAACCCACTTCTTATGTGTCGCTTGTTGACAAAGATTTTCATCATCTATTCCAATATCTCTTTAATTGATTCAGTGCTTTCTCTGCTCTCCTGAAATGCCCTGGGACTTTACACTACCTTTGAGATGCCATACAAACGTAAGTTGTTGCTGCTTTAAAAGGCATACTGATGTTTCTAATGTGCTGATAAATGTACTGAAGATTTCCTGTTTATTAACTTTAGATGAATTATAAATGAATTTTTACATTACTTCTCAGGCTTTCAACTAACAGGTCTTGGACTTTCTGTTCTGGAGACACTGAATTATGTTCCATACCATAGACTGAAGGAACAGCTTGTACAGTACCAATCTCAGTGTTTACCCCAGATTTGGTCTGGCAGAGGGGAGAGCCAACAGCAGGTCACCTGTCTCTGTCACAGCTGCGTTGGAGAAGAATTCTCTGGAAATAGTGGAGTTTTTCAACTTTACAAACCCCACATATATTTTAGTTCTGAGGAAATGATGTTAGCTTCAGAGGATAAGCATTTGGATTTGGCAAGTATTGTATTGAAAGTAATCAAAAATGAACTCGGCATGGGCACGATTAGAACAGATGAATCAATTATTTGCTTCATGTCAGAGCTAAGCTTCATGCCAGGCAAATACAGTGTCACTACAATCGATATAAACTAACCAGATGATGGATGTCCGGTGATGTATTTTACTACATTGTGGCTAAAACATTATTCTAGTTTGTTTCATTACCTCGATGCTGTGTGGTGATTCATAAAATGCATGGACTGGTTTGCTTTTGTGGTTTGCATAGTCGGAAATAAAATCAACAGGAGTCTGCCAATTCATATCTGCAAAAATTTGCACAAAACCACTGAAGCTTGCAAATATCCCCTTTATCCGATTGTTCAATGCATGACAATTGAATTAGCACCTGAACAAATGTTCGCTACGTATAAATATTTTCAAGAACAGGATAGATTCTGTCTAATTGCAATACTGCAGTTTCAAACGGATGAATGAGAAATGACACAGGTGCTCATCTTCCGTCATGTTCTCAATCCCTCATTAAAACCTACTGAAGCTCCATACTCAATAAATTAAAACAATTAAGACAGCTGAAACCGAGTTGGAAAATCTGGGATAAAGGTGTGAAGCATTGCCTGGAGGTAATGCGATGCTGGCTCAGTTCCCTTTCGGTTCACCAAATGTCAAGCCCTGAATACTGTAATCGGTGTTTAAACATTGTACATAATGCATTTTGTGTGTACATTACCACTTTGTTGTGTTAGAACTGCTGCATGTGAGAATTATATCAGCAGGAATTAATTGGATTTCCTGTTCAAATGAAGGACAGATATGCTTTGCAAAGTCAGATTTTGCAAGATTAACCATGCAGCTTCACTAAGTCACATTTACACAAAGTTGTCAGTAATTGCACTGCATGTGATTTTAAGAACAGGAAGTTTGAACAGATAAGTAAGAAGAATTAAAGAGAAATAAACCCATTCATTCCACAGTCCGTGTACAATTTGTCCTCTCATTGTATATCAACGTATTTAATTTCCTGAGATAACAAAGTAATAAGTAAACTGTTCAAGTAGATAAAGCTCCGTGAAGCTTCTCCATGACCCCTACCAAGATGTTCTAACGACATCCAAAGATATCAATCGTTTTCACCATTCACCTTATTTTAAACGGACCATTTGCATTTCACAGGTAATACTGGATGAGATTTTAACTCACTCACTCTATTGTCGAACATACAGACCCAAGGGTTCAGGCACATCGTTCTTTGAAAGTTGCACCACAGGTTACAGAATGGGAAAGAAGGCATTTACTTCATTGCTAAGATCATTGAGTAAAGGAGTAGGGATGTTCATGTTGACGTTGTGCAGGACGTTAGTGGGGCTATCTTTGGAGTAATTTGTGCAGTTCTGCTTGCCCTGCTACAGGAAGGATATCGTTAAAATGGAGATTTACCAGGATATTGCTGTGAGTGGAGGGTTTCACTTACAAGGGGAGGGTGAATAGTCTGGGGCTTTTTTCACTGCAGCAAAGGAGGTTGGAGGGTGACCTCATAGATGTTTATAAAATCATTAGGGGCATAGGTAAGATGAATAGTAAATGATTTTTCCAGAGGGCAGGGGATTCCAAAACTGGGGCGGGAATATTTTCAAGGTGCGAGGAGAAAGGTTTAAGAAGGACCTGAGGGGCAATGTTTTCACACACAGGGTGGTGTGTGTGTGTGTGTGTGTGAAATGAACTGCCAGAGGAAGTGGCAGATGCAAGTACAGTTCTAACATTTAAAAGACATTTGGATAGGTACAGATAATTCTTCTACAACGTGATAGCTGCGTTCTTGTGCAACCCTGCATTTTCAAAAACTCGCACTTTAGAAACGGCACTAATACAGATAACGATGTAATTGCATTACAGCCAACACATACTTTAAAAATTCGCACTTTAGAAAAGGTCCCCAATTTGTCAATCATGTTATAGCAGATTTGCGTTGACGAAATATGTGTTATAGCAGAACAACCTGCACATGCATTGGAAAGGTTTAGAGGGATATGGGCCAAATGGAGACAGGTGGGACTAGTTTAGTTTGGAAAACTTGGTTGGCTTGGACAGTTTAGTGACTTGATTCACAGAGTTAAAACAGTGTCTAGTATTTTATTTATAGGACTACATTTGCTCATATTTTGGCTAAATATCAATTTCAGCGAGTTTCCTGGATATAGCCCCCCTCCCATGAATCCTGGTGATATTTCTCTAACAATTCCTTGCTGCTCACGTCAGTAATATATGAAGGCCTCCTCCATGATACTGCTCTCATGCATTGAGCAGGGCTGCAACAGTTCACCAGGCCGGGAACGTCTGATGTTCAGGCCGTGCGTACCGTACATAAACCCTATCTGTTCACTATTGCAAACTCTGCAAGCCAGGAAATGCCCTTCACGCTGTGTTGGTGTACATTCAAAGGGGCAATAAGCCATCCTGCTTTGCCAACAGGGACTCAGAGGTCCTGGTGGATGGGGTATTGCAGAGGAGAGATATTTGCTTTCCCCAGGACCGAAGGAGGAGACCACAGCATTAAACTGAATGAGTCTGATCTGACTCTTAGTCAGTGCTGGTTCCATAATCTGGAGGGATGCTCATATGTACCACAAGAAGGTTAATGAGCTTCTGTGCTCTGCCAGGGTAAGTGCAACCATTTTCCCTATGAGACCTCATGCTCACTCTGTATCTGATACTGCACCAACCTCTCACTCAGTCTTATTGTCTGCCTCCCTGACTACTGCATGCTGAATTTCCCTTCAAATTTTCTCAACCACCTTGGTTTCCCATGAACTACTAACTGTCTGGCCATCTGCAGTTCCTATTCACTCATTCAGGACACCCTACCACTTTTCCTGCATGTGCACCATGACTAACATCCATACCAGCCACTTTCATCTCACTCAATCTCTCCCTTTCCCTCAGCGCAGGAGAAAAAGGCCCTCATTAGGTCGAGGAAGGGAAAGACGGATGGCAGGCTGACCAATGTTTGTTCCGCTGCGTACAAGCGCTTGGCGAATGGTTTACTCCTATTGCACAGACACATACTACCCTTTGGGGCCAATCTGTAAACATAATCTCATATCAATATCTATGCTGATGACACTCAACTGTAACTCAGTGCCACATTTCTTAACCCCTCAACTACCTCAAAATTATTGGATTGCTGCTCCAACATCTGTTGGAGAAATATTACTTCAACTAAGTTCTGACTATATGTCTTTGCTCCCTATGAGAAACATTGGCTACATTTGAGACTGAACCTGACCACCGTATTTTGTTACCACTTAAGTCAACTATTCTAGTGTATTCTTGATCAGTCTCTCATCCCTTTCCAACTCCCATAAAAACTGTTCCCTCCGTGACTACCTGGTCAGGTCCACGCCCCCCCCTACAACCCACCCTCCTATCCTGGCACCTTCCCCTGCCATCGCAGGACTTGCAAAACCTGCGCCCACACCTCCATCCAAGGCCCTAAAGGACCCTTCGGCATCCATCAAAGTTTTACCCATCCACCCATATCATTTATTGTATCCGTTGCTCCCGATGCAGTCTCCTCTACATTGGGGAGACTGGATGCCTCCTAGCAGAGCGCTTTAGGGAACATCTCCGGGACACCCGCACCAATCAACCACACCGCCCTGTGGCCCAACATTTCAACTCCCCCTCCCACTCTGCTGAGGACATGGAGGTCCTGGGCCTCCTTCACCACCGCTCCCTCACCACCAGACGCCTGGAGGAAGAACGCCTCATCTTCCACCTCGGAACACTTCAACCCCAGGACATCAATGTGGACTTCAACAGTTTCCTCATTTCCCCTTCCCCAACCTCACCCCAGTTCTAAACTTCCAGCTCAGTACTGTCCCCATGACTTGTCCTACCTGCCTATCTTCTTTTCCACCTATCCACTCCACCCTTCACCCCCCCCAACCTATCACCTTCATCCCCTCCCCCACTCACCTATTGTACTCTATGCTACTTTCACCCCCACCCCCACCCCCACCCTCCTCTAACTTATCTCTCCACCCTTCAGGCTCTCTGCCTGTATTCCTGATGAAGGGCTTTTGCCCGAAACGTCGATTTTACTGCTCCTCGGATGCTGCCTGAACTGCTGTACTCTTCCAGCACCTCTAATCCAGAATCTGTTTTCTTTGCCATCACAGTGTTGGGAGGTCATGTTGCGGCTGTACAGGACATTGGCTAGGCTACTGTTGGAATATTGCATGCAATTCTGGTCACCTTCCTATCGGAAAGATGTTATGAAACTTGAAAGGGTTCAGAAAAGATTTACAAAGATGTTGCTAGGGTTGGAGGATCTGAGCTATAGGGAGAAGCTGAACAGGCTGGGGCTGTTTTTCCAGGAGCGTCGGAGGCTGAGGGGTGACCTGATAGAGGTTTACAAAATTATGAGGGGCATGGATAGGGTAAATAGACAAAGTCTTTTCCTTGGGGTCAGGGAGTCCAGAACTAGAGGGCATAGGTTTAGGGTGAGAGGGGAAAGATGTAAAAGAGACCTACGGAGCAACTTTTTCACACAGAGGGTGGTACATGTATGGAATGAGCTGCCAAAGGAAGTGGTGGAGGCTGGTACAATTGCAACATTTAAGAGGAATTTGGATGGGTATATGAATAGGAAGGGTTTGGAGAGATTTGGGACGGGTGCTGGCAGGTGGGATAGATTGGGTTGGGACATCTAGTCGGCATGGATAGGTTGGACTGAAGGGTCTGTTTCCATGCCATACATCTCTATAACTCTATGACTCTAAAACTGGTCTAATTATCAGTGATAGAGGATAGATCACTGATGAGGCTAAACAAAAGGGGCACTTGTCTTACAAAATAAAATAGTTTATTGCACGTGAGCAATGGATACAATTTGTATCAAATTGCAGTGCATAATTATTAATCACTCTCACAGAGGTCTGCAGCACAGAAAAAGGCCACTTGGCCCGTTGAATCTCTGCTAGTTGGAAACAAACACTCAACTGTTCTTATTCCTATGGAACTTTGGGAGGCTGGACAGAATATGATTGCTCCTTTCAGGTTCTTATCTACAACTCAGCTGTCTCCACCTAAAGATATGTGACATCTTCAGATTGTGTAGTGCTTAATGTAACATTAACATTAACTCCTCCCGAATCCTCAGAAAGTCTCAGTCTATCAATGGTGCAAATGATATTCCAGAAAATAGAAATTGAAACCAATTAGTTTTCCATTAATTTATGGTCTTCTGCTGAGATGGAAACATAGCCCAAAGAACATGCTTGATCTCATATTTTTGGCTCCCCTTCAGCACCATAGCAACACGGCAGGAGTTCCACAGGGCAACAAAGATGCTGGGCTCGGAGATGTATTGTAACTACATGATGTGGAAGCTGGTGGACCCAATTGTGGTTCATCATGACAAGTGTTGGTTGCTGGAAGAACTCTGGCTCAGAGTTGATGAGCTGGAGTCTGAGCTTCGAACACTTTGGCACATCAGGGAAGGGGAAAGTTACCTGGACGCTATGTTTCAGGAGGCAGTCACAGCCTGTAGACTAACTACCTTGAATTGGTCAGTGGAGAGTGGTAGAAGGGTGTGACTAGATCAAGGCAGGCAGAGGGATCCAGGAGGTCATGCTGAAGGAGGCTCAGCCCTTGAGTTTGTCTAACAGATTTGAAATTCTTGTTCCCTGTGCGGATGAGAGGGGGAGGTCATCCGGAGAGTGAGTTGAAGACTGTGGTGCTGGAAAAGCACAGCCGGTCAGGCAGCATCCAAGGAGCAGGAGAATTGACATTAAGAGCATAAGCTCTTCATCAGGAATGAGGGGGTGGCCCAAGGGGTCTGAGAAATAAGCAAACTGACCATCGCACCATGCTACAGGGAGGCCATTAAAGAGGAGGGAGTAAAGAGATATGTAGTTATAATCATGGATAGTATAGTGAGGGGAATAGACCATCATTCTCTGTAGCCAAGATCGAGAGTCCTGAAGACTGTGTTCCCTGCCTGGAACCCGGATTCAAGATATCTCATTTGGGCTGCAGGGGAGTTTGCAGGAGATGAAAGATCCAGTTGTCATGATCCACGTAGATACTAACAATACAGGTAGAGAGAGGAAGGGAGTTCTGCTGAGGGAATATGAGGAGCTAGGCGTCAAATTAAAAAGCAAAACCAAAAAAGGTGATAACCTCTGGATTATTACCTGAGCCACAAGCTAATTGGCACAGGGTCAACAAGATTAAATAGGTATATCCTGGCTCAAAGATTGGTGTCAAAGAAATTGGTTCAAATTCATGGGACATTGGTCTCAGTAATGGGGAGGGAGAGAGCTGATCCGATGGGACAGGTTCCATGCTGGGATCAGAGATCACATGACTAGGATTGTCGATAGGGCTTTAAATTAAATCGTGGCCAGGGGCAAGGTTCAGTTGCAAGGAAAACTATGGAAAAAGATAAAGTGGGGACGGCTCAGCAGAGGTTATTAAACTTTCCAGAGCAACTAATATGATAGAAAGTATAGAAAGGATGAGGAATCTAACTTCAGGCAGAGCAAATATAAGAAATGATGGACTGAGGGAGTTATACTTAAATACATGCAGTATACAAAATAATGTAAATAAGTTGTAGCACAGATTGCAATTGGCAAGTACAATGCTGTGGGTATCACAGGAACAAGGTTGCAAAGGAATCAAGGCTGGGAACTAGATATGCAAGAGAGTGTGGGATTGCCTTGTTAGCAAGAAATTAAATAAAATCTAGAGCAAAAAAGTAACACAGCGTCAGAAGGTGTAGAATCTGTGTGGGTTGAGTTAAGGAACTGTGAAGGAAAAAAAGACCCTGATGGGGGAGTTGTGTACGAGCCTCCTAGCAGCAGTTAGGATGTGGAGAAGAAAATAAATCAGGAAATAAGAAAGGCATTATTACAATAATCAAAAGAACTTAAGAACTGAGAGTTGCTGGAAGTCAGCAACAAAAACAAACCTTGTTGGAATAACTATCTGGTACGATCTGTGAAAAGGAAGCAGAGTGAACATTTCAGATCCAATGGTCCTTCCCCAGGAAGGGAATTAACGAGGGGCGAGCAAGCAATGCCCAATTTCCATGAACAAATAAAATAAACATCAGATGACAAGGACACTGGCTTCAAAACAGTGGTACATGTGCTCCTTAAGTACATGGTGACTCCCCTGGGGCCTCAGTCTGTTGATTCCAAAGGCCCAAGCCGATGCTTCCCCAGGCAAAACCTACCAGGAACAGCAGGGAAGTCTCACTGAGATACCTCTTTGAGTGAAGTGAGTGAAAATCTCACTAAGCCTTTGCTCACCTGACCCCTCTTGCATCAATCCCTCCCCATGTTAAAACTGAGACCATTTGTTTTAAAAAATAAACTAGAAGATGGACCTTTAATGAAAATTAAGGCAAGCTGTTAATAATAGAGTACTGAATACAGCCACCAAATTAAAGTCAAACAAATGCCTGTATTTTAAAACCATTCTCTTATAAAACGAAATGGTTTTAGTGTTTAGTCAATCTTTGCAACTAATTAATAATGCATGAACAACATTCAATCCTGAGCAGACAATAGTTTGGCAGCTATATTTGATGCCTTTAGTTTCTCCACTATCTACGATTATTTTAGTATTTAGCTCATCATCTGCCAAGATGGAAAGAAGGCCTTGAAGAAAAAAGTTAAGGGCACCATTGGTTAAATACATTTCTGAAATAGATATGATCTGAAAGCTTATTCTTTGTGGGATGTATTTATCATGTCCATTTCCCCCAAAATTTCCATTCATATTGTGGATACTGGTCTTCAGTGTTCTGCCTGAAGGCAAATCTAACCCACAGGCACCATGATGTACAACATGGCTAGAGCAAGGAGACTGGACTGGAATTCACTCCAAATGGAATCAGGATCAAATCCTTTGCTTTGGTCCCAATCTGACCCACACTGGCCATCCAGCCAATATCTGGAACTAGGTTGCTGGCCTTCAGAATTGTAGAAGTGTTTCGACACAGCAAAGATTATTTTCAGCCATACCATCTGCCCTAGGCCTTGGAAAACCAAATTTAGTTTATTTAGTTTTAGTTTACTGACCGTGTGGAAACAGGCACTTCGGCCCAACAAGTCCACACTGACCCTCTGAAGAGTAACCCACCCAGACTCATTTCTCGACATTTACCCCTGACTAATGCATCTAACAGTATGGGCAATTTAGTATAGCCAATTCACCTGACCTGCACATCTTTGGATTGTTGGAGGATACCGGAGCACCCGATGGAAACCCATGCAGACACGGGGAGAATGCGCAAACTCCACACAGACAGTCATCCAGGCTGAAATTGAAACTGGGTCCCTGGTGCTGTTAGATAGCAGTGCTAACCAATGACCCACCGTGCCATGCATGGTGTATAGGTTCTGCATCATTAAACCTGCACTGGGTGGGGAGGTCAGAGAGACAGAGAGAAATAGACCCTTTTAGTCCACCTCATCCACGTTGACAAGACATCCTCACTTCACTTAATTGTATTTGCCAGCATTTGGCCCATATCCCTCTAAACTCTTCCTGTTCATGTACCCATCCAGATGCCTTTTAAATGTTGTAATTGTACCAGCCTCCATCACCTCCTCTGGCTTATTCCATACACACACCACCCTCTGCATGAAAATCTTTTCCCTCTCACCTTAAACCTGTGCTCTCTGATTTTGGACTGCCCTCCCCTTTGCTATTCACCCTATCCATTTTCTGCAAGGCCATCTCTCAGCCTCTGATGTTCCAGGGTAAATAGCCTCAGCCTCTTTCTACATCTGAAGCTGTTGAAGGATGCAAGAATTTCTCAATTACATGATATTTTCTCAGCTTAAGTGTTACCATTTACCAAGCCACAACCTCTTCTTACCTTTTATATTAGAAATGTATAAATGGGCCTAATAATTGCATCCAAACATTTGAAAAGCATCCAATGAACATCTTTGCTCACATCTCATGATTCCTTCCAAATTTTCGAGCCAATCAGTGACTCTTAATATATTCACTAATCGAATAAAACTAAAATTCTGAGGATGCTGAAAGTCTGAAACAAATAGAGAGAATCCTGGAGAGCTGAACAGCTTTCACAGCATGTGTGGAGACTGAAACAGAGTTATTGTTCCAAATTCAATATGACTATTCCTCATCAATTATTCACCAATGCTTTGTCCCAGAATGAAGCTAGCATTGATTCTGTCCAAATTGAAAAGCACAGGGGTTAATCACTTGGCTTCTCTGCATCACCACCACTGCTGTCTCTGCTGAGATACTCTGCATCTGCAGGAATGATAAGGTAATGTCAACTCTGCTGAAGCTCTCCCTGGTACTGGGTATGTTGGCAGTAATCCATTGAATGGCTGGTGAGGCATTTAATTTCCCTGCAGAAACGTTTAAAAAAAAGACAAAATAAAGTGGGGGAAATTGGGAAAATAGTGGAAGAGGAGGAGTTGCAGAGAACCAGGGATTTCTGTAGTTTCTAAGTAGGGGAGAATATAACAGTAGAGTGGATGGGAGCTTGAGAGGCACCAAACACAGAATTTGATGAAAGTGCACTATCTTCTTCAGGACAAGAAAGCAGGCGAGGTAACAGAGAGGAAGCAGCAGTGAGAGTCAGAAAAGAGCGACAAAAGTAACAACATAAAAGAACAGCGGTAGCAGTGAGAGTGAGGACATTGTATGGCCAGGTATGTTCAGAGAAATGTAGCTAAGTTATTGGCTGACAAGTAATTTTCCACTTTACTCAACTTCAGACTGACAGATTAAAAATTCCAATTGGATGTTTTAAAAAAAGTGAATAAACAAGAGCATTAAAAAAGAAACAAAACAGGTCTAGATTGAAGAACATGACCTCTCCAAATTCTAAAACTGTAAGATCCCATCACCCTAAAACCAGTCATGACGGTACCATATGAAGATCCAGACATCAACACAACACAGAGACTTACAATTAGAAAGAAGTTAATCTCTCCAAAGTGTGAGCCAGCCAACACTCTGGCTCAGTAAGAGACTGGCATTATCACAAGCATTAATGCAAGGTAACTGCCATTGCTGAATGCAAACTAAAGATTCAAAGAGGCTTTATCATAGACCTAGGTACAGAAGGAGCCCTCAAACATAACCTCAATCCTGCAAGCATGTATCCCTCAGTGTGGGGGAGTGATCACTTTGTTTTCTGTGAGAGAAACAGCAGAATGCCTGTACGGTCCTGTTGAGGCAGGGCATGGTCTGAAGATAACAAAACTAAAGATAAAAAGGGTATTAAACTCGGGAGAATCAGCAGGATGGCAACATGAGATGCACTTGCAATATTGTGATATGAATCAAGATAAAACGAGGACAACACAGCGATACAGTTACTGTACTCGGGAGAATGAGGACAGAGGTTGGCAAGCCTACAATCAACACTGGTCATTAAACTTTCAGACATACTGTAGGGCTATTTGCACTGGGCTTTTTTGGAAAGCGGTCAAATTGTGGAAGAATTTGAATTGTGGTAATTCATAAAACCTTCAGTCAACCTTGTGTTGTGGTTTTTGTGTTGTGGGCTTTGAGTAAATTCTGGACAAGTCACAGGAAGATTTGTACTGGGAAAGGAATGTTGAGAACATAGAACAATATAACATAGGAACAGGCCCTTTAGCCCACAATGTTGTGCCAAACATGGTGCCAACTTAAACCATTCCCTTCTGTCTGTCCTTGGTCCATATGCCTCCATTCCTTGCATATTCATGTGCTTATCCACAAGTCCCTTAAACACCCCTATCTTATCTGCCTCCACTACCACCCCACTTCCAGACTCCTACCACTCTCTGTGTAAAACACTTTCCCCTCTTACCTTAAGTGCATGCTCTCTAGTTTTAGACATTTCAACTCAGAGGAAAAAAGATTCTGACCGTCATTTTTATCGATCCATTCCATAATTTTTTAGACTTCAAACAATTCTCCCCTCAGTTTACATCACTCCAGAGAAAGCAACCTGAGTTTTTCTAGCCTCTTCTTATAGCTCATAACCTCTAATCAAGGCAGCATCCTAATAAACCTCTTCTGCGCCTTATCCAAAGCTTCCACATCCTTCCCGTAATGTGGCAACCAAAACTGAACACAGTACTTTGGGTGTGGCCTAACCAAAGTCTTACAAAGCTCAGAGCTCAGCAACTGAACAAATCTGAGGTTCATCCGGACTCTGTGTCATGTGAATTTTGTTCTCTAATCCTTAAATGTCAAGAATGATTGTAAATGGGGGGTGGTAACAGATGCTCATACAAGAGGCATTTATTTATACAGCTGTAGGGTTTATCTGATACAGGGGGAATGTAAATATCATATTAAATGTATAGTTTAACCTACTTAAAAGAACAACAAATATTGTTGTGTGATGCACCTAAACCTGATTATTTGAATAAAACAGCAGGAAAAGGACAGGCAGGTGACATGTCACAACTTGGTTTGGGGATAGATGTTGCACATCTGTGTGATCCATGGCTGCCACATAACTGTCTGCAATTTAAAGAAATTTGACTAAAAGTTCATGAGCAACCTTCAGAGTCCAAGCTTCTGACAATGCGATGCACGAGGGAGTGACAGGTCACCTGGACCCTTTGTTCCAGGAGGCATGATTTGGAGATGCCGGTGTTGGACTGGGATTAGATTAGATTAGAGGCAGGCATCCTTCTTAGGCTCGGCTGTCTTTATTCTTTCACTGTACGTGGGTGTCATTGGCTGGGCCAACATTTGTTGCCCATCCACAATTGCTCTCAAGAAGAAGGTAACAGGTCCAAGAAGAAGGTGCTTAACCACCAACTTGAAATGCCACAGTCCATGAGGTGTATGTTGACCCATAATGCTGTTAAGAATGGAGGATCCCCTGGAGTTTGACCCAGGCACAGTGAAGAAATGACATTAAAGTTGCACCTGAGGATGGTGAGTGGTTTGGAGGGAAATGTGCAGGTGGTGGCGTCCCCATGTATCTGCTGCCCTTGTCCTTCTATCTGGCAAAGGCCAGAGATTTTGAAGGTGTGAGCAAAGGAGCCTTGGCGTACATTGTAAATGGAACATACTGGTGCAGGGATTGAATGTTGGAAGTAGTGGATTCAGTGCCAATCAAGCAGGCTGCTTTGAGCTTCTTGGGTGTTGTTGGAGCTGCACTCATCCAGGTAAGTGGGGAATATTTCATCACACTCCTGATTTGTACCAGGTAGAACGTGGGCAGGTTAAAAACAGATTTGAACTGCTTTTGCAAGTGGATAAAATGGAAGAGAGTAGCTAAAGCAAACAATGATCTCTGAAAAACAGCAACAGGAACAAGTATTGTGGTAAATGAGGATGTGACATACTTTGCGCGCGCCTTCAGCAGTTACGTTTAGAAATGCAGAGTTATGCATGGGCTGGTAAGTGTGTGTAAACTAAAGTAATTAAATAGGAGTAGGAAAAATGTCATGGAGAAACCTAAGGGAGCAGGACTCCCAGGACCTGACAGTCTATGTTGGAGACTCTGAAAGCAACAGCTGCAGAGATAGTTGATGCTTTGGTTCTGATTTCCAAAATTTGTTAGATTCAGAAAATGTCCGAGCAGATTGAACATTAGCAAATGTAATATCAGTAGCCAAGAAAGGAGGAGCAAGATAACAGGGGACTGTGGTCAGTTAACTTGATGGTAATGCCTGTACTTGAAGTACCTGCAATAACCAAAGCTCTCAGCATGGTGAAAATCAGGGCTACAACTGCTACTAAAACAGATATTGAAGAACAAGAGGCAATTGATCCATGTTTGTGTGGAATTACTGGGAAAGTCTTTGATATCTGGGATGTTTTAATAATGTACTTACAGTGTGAATAGGACAAGCGAACAGAGATTTACGAAAGGAAAATCTTGTTTGAGAAATTGCTTTGAATCTTTTGAGGATGTAACAAGATTTAGGAGAGGCAGTAGTGTCATGGTAGTATTATTGGACTAGTAATCTTGAAATCCCAGGCTAATGTTCAAGTCCAATCAACACAGCGGTGAAATTTAAGTTCAACAAAAATCTGGAATTTAAAGGCTAGCCCAATTGTGAACATGTTAAAAAAATCATCCAGTTTACTAATTTCATGTAGGGAAGAAAATCTGCCCGACTGACATGTTCTGGATTTCATATAATTATGATCCACATGAGTTTAAGGGGCTCAATTTCAGGATAACACGGCTGCCATTTAGAACTGAGAGGTAGAGACTTTTTTCACTCAAATGGTTGAGAATGTCTGGAATTATCTCACCAGAGGAAGCACCATCATTAAAATGTTGAGGTTTACAGATTTTTGGTCTCACAGAATCAAGGAATATGGGAGTAGGAGGCAAAGTAGAGTTTAACACCAAGGTCTGCCATGATTACACTGCATGGACTATATAGTATTCGCCGGGTCTTACTTCTTATGTTCTTCAGACTTTGTCCACAGCGGATTTGGAAATAGTGCTCAGACATTTCTAATGTATTGTTTTTTAAATAAAAAGTTGTTGGCATTTGAGCATCACTGGCAAGGCTATGATACAGCCAGTCCCTTTTTAGACTGAGAAAGTATTGTGGGCCTTTCTTTTCCATTTGACCACAGCTGAGTGGCTTGTTTGATCACTTGCGAGAGCAGTTCAGATTGGGTTGCGGAGTCAACTATGGGCCAGACCAGTTAATGGTGGCAGTTTCCTTCCCTTAAGCACATTAAAAAAAACAGTTGGTTCATGTTTTTTTAATGATGCAAACTTTTCATTATCGGATCTTTTACCTGAATTCAATCGGCTGTAATAATTTATAGGCAGAGCTTCCAGCTCATTATGTGCTACATTGGGTGCATGAGGCACCTCAGACTGTTGCCAGGATTCTGTGTTCAATAGTATGACTAGATGCCTATTATCAGAGTGTGTCGCACAACTTACATAGATGTTCAGAGCCAGGCACAAAAAATAATACTATGTGAAGTTCACTTAATTGTATTTCTGGTGTGTACAGTGCAGAAAAGCTCACATCTTACGAGACTGCATTTTGTGCAGAGAAATAAACTACTTGTGGAATCTCCATTCACAGTAGGTCTTTAGTAATGCAACATTGATCTATATCAATATTTCTAATTTCCAACAAATGGACTACATTCTGGTGATTACTTGTTGGCACACAAACATGGATCAATTGCCTCTTGTTCTTCAATATCTGTTTTAGTAGCAGTTGTAGCCCTGATTTTCACCATGCTGAGAGCTTCGGTTATTGCAGGTCCTTCAAGTACAGGCATTACCATCAAACTTTTGTTGCATGTCGAACATCCAAGGTACAAAAAAGTCAAGAAGTTGCACCCAATCTGTGAGATTCGTATTATCAACTTGCATGACCTCCCTTGGATTACAGATAGAAGGCTGTGGCAATGAGAAAAAGAGACAAGCGCCAAAAACCAGGTCTTGGATTGAGTACAAAATGTGAGCTACAAATAAACAAGGTGCAAATGAATGATACGTACAGTAGACTGAACAAATAGATGATGTGAAACCACTGGGATAATGATTGGCTTGAACTGAGACGGATCGTCCTTTATCACCAACCAAACAGTCAGATGATCCCTTATCAATGTCATTTGTTAAATTCAGATTGAAAGTGCACCAGTTCCTTGCTTTCAAACTGTATAATTAAAACAGAAAATTACACAACAAACCAGTTGACTGTAATTTCCAGAAAGACAAAAATACTTTAGCTGCTTCTTTATTCAGGCAGTCTTTGGTGTTGGTTGTCCCCTCATTTGAGCATGATGTTTACTCGAGGTCACAAGATTCTGCTATAGGCCTTCATGTGATTGATAAAAACTGACTGTTGACCCACAGATCTTAGGGTATAGGGGGCAGGGTGTCCTGTGAGGCAGTGGGATCTGGAGTGAGGACACCTTTCCTTTTTTTAACGTTTCCTGCCACCACTCAGCCTCATCTAATAGTAAGTCTAATCAGAAGAAGGGGCAGAGCCAGGTTAACGAACGGTCTGAAGTGTCTTTATTTCAAGTGTAGCAAGTAAAATGTCAGATAAACGTGGAGTGGGATTAATACATAGAATTGTATAGAATTGTAATACATGGTTGTAGCCAAAACGTGGTTGTGAGAAGGGCAGGACTGGCAGCTCAATGTTCCAGGATTTAGATTTTTCAGCCGAAACAGAGAGAGATGTAAAACGGGTATGTTTTTAGCATACGATGAATGGCTGAGGATCCTGGGATTGCATTCATTAGCGTTTAGAAGGTTGAGGAGAGATCTAATAGAAACTTACAAGATAATGCATGACCGAGAAAGGGTAGACGCTGGGAAGTTGTTTCCATTAGGTGGGAAGACGAGGACCTGTGGCCACAGCCTTAGAATTAGAGAGGGTCTATTTAGAATGGAAATGAGGAGACATTTCTTCAGTGGTGGGCCTGTGGAATTCATTGCCATGGAGCGCAGTGGAGGCCGTGACGTTAAATGCCATCAAGGCAGAGATTGATAACTTCTTGATCTCACAAGGAATTAAGGACTATGGGGAGAGTGTGGGTAAGTGGAGCTGAAATGCCCATCAGCCAGGATTAAATGGTGGAGTGGACTTGATAGGCCGAATGGTCTTACTTCCACTCCTATGTCTTATGGTCTTATAGCCTTATGGGTGGGCGAGTTTCATATCTGATTTATGAGCATGTCCTAAGACAGGATATCTCGGAGGGCTCAGCCAGTGAGGCCATATGGGTAGAAGTCAGGAATAGGACAGGTACAATCATTATGATGGGGTTAGGGTATAGGCCTCCCAATAACCTGCAGGAGATCGAGGAACAGATGATAGAAAAATGTAAAAACAGCATGGTTATTGTCATAGGTGATTTTAACTTTACCAATATTGACTGGGCTCTCTTAGATTCAGGGACCTAGCGAGAGCAGAATGTGTCAGGTGCATCCAGAAGGGTTGCTTGAAATAATATGCAGATAATCCAAGTAGGTAAGGGATCATACTAGACCTTGCACTGAGGAATGAGCCTGGCCAGGTGTTTGAAGTTTCAGTGGGGGGGCATTTTCAAAACGGAGATCATAATTACGCAAACTTTAAGGTCGTTATGGATAAAGATAAGACTGGTCCTTGGGTGCAAGTCCTAAATTGGGGGAAAGCTACTTACAACAGTATTCAGTAGCTGTTTGAGGGGAAATCCACAGTTCAGGACCAACATGTTCCTGTGTGGGTGAAAGAGAAAGTTGGCAACATTCAGGAATCCTGGATGACAAGTGATAAAGAAACATTGGACAGTTAGGAAAGGGAAGCATTTTAAAAGTTTATGAAACGGACAACGGACAAGGCCCTTGTGGAACATAAAGGAAACAAGAAAGAACTTGATCAAGGACTTAGGAGGGCTAAAAGAGGTCATGAAATGTTCTTGGCAAATATGATTAAGGAGAAACCCAAGACATTTTATAAGTAAATTAAGAGCAAAAGGGTAGCTAGCGAAGGGTCGAGCCACTCAAGGAAATAGGAAGGAATTTATGCCGAGGTAATATGTAATAGATTTTGGCTGAAGGACAAATATTAACCAGGACACCATGCCTGCTCTTGTTCAAATAGTACTGTATGGCAGACTTGGTGAATGTTTCATCTGAATAATGACCTCAAAGAGTACAGCACTCCCTCAGAATTGTTGTCAAGCTCAGTTGATCATTATTTGGCATTTGGGAAAATATAAATTATAAAGTGGAAAGTCAACATGAATTTGTAAAAGGAAAATGATGTTTAGTTAGTATGAGGCTTTGATGAATTAATGGAGAAGGTTGATGAGGAAAGCCTTGTTGATATTGCATACATGACCAATCAAAATTTATTGACAAAATATCACATACAGAGTTGTTAGCTAAATAAAATTCCATGGGATTAAGGGACAGCGGAAGCGTGAGTCCAAAACTTGGCTGAGGGGACAGTGTCACAAACTCCAGGCATGCCCAAAACCTGCTCAGTGAACGAAATTAACAAAACTCATTTTGCCTCTTTTTATTTTGTATTGATTGTGTACATGTTGAAGTCGACCAACACTGAAGCCTCTCTTTTAAAGCAGATTAAAGTCTGGCTTATTGTGAGCCATTACTGAAGGCTCTTTAATGTAAGGAAAGAAAGTTATGAACTAAAATTTACAGATACCCAAGATTAAAACATGTACAGAGAAGACAAAGATTATTTATGAACAGAAGATTCTAATTAGTTTACGACCTGTTGTTAGGATTGCTTAGTTTTGAAATCAACAAGTAAACATTTGAAGTCAGACCCAACAACTGTGATAGCTTTTGTACTTGAATAGATAGTGTTTTTTGATGCAGCTAGGCTCTGCAGGAGGTTTTGAGACCGGGAGAATATTCCTTGTTCTTTATTCGTTCTGTGATTTCAGCACTTTCACGTTGCTTGTCATTTCTTTCTGCAGAATGTCATTTGTTTTTCGATTGGTCTCATCTCTCTTTCTTCACTCTCAGTCCAAATTCCCTCTCAAAGTTTCTTTCTTGGAGTTCTGTACACTGCGTACTCCTAGCCAGAATTTCTTTACAGTTCAAAGCTCACCATAATAATAGGTTTATTTTGACTAATCAAGGGGTCAAAAAGCAAAGTCAATATGTTGAGTCCCTTTGAAGTTCTTCCTAGCATTTGCTGTTCTTCTGCAAAGCTTGAATTCTCCCTCCATCACTGTCTGTTAGAAAATTCCTGGCATTTCAAGAGTCTTTACATGTCTGGACATATCTCTTTGTAACCCATTTAGAACTTGGTGCTGTATAGTCAAGTAACTTGTTTTTTATTAGCTTCTTCTTTCCAGTTTGATTCACATTCAAAGTATTTATAAAAGATAATCTAACTTTATAACGTGGTTGTTGATGACAGACAGAAAGCAGACAGCAGGGGTGAATGGTTCTTTTTCTTACCAGGAGTCCATCATGGTGCTTTTCAATGGTCAGTGCAGTCGGACAATTCTTAATCTAACTTTACACATTGACGTAAAACCACTTTAATAACGGGAGACAATAGCAAATATTACATTTAAAATAATGTTACAACCTGGTATTCTAAATCTTCAATCTACTGTGTGTTTTTTAAATCTTCGCTTCAGCATCATTTGCTAGCTCTAATATAACAAGAATCAATTTTTAAATATTCATGTTGTCCACATCTATTTAGAGTCCTGAAATCGAATATCTTATTCTGTGAGTCACTGAAATAGAATGCTGCCATTGTATGACAGGTTGTTCATGCACATTTTGTTAATACAAATTCTCTGTCAGTGATTGACGAATTGCGGACACTGTTTCTCAACAGTGAACTTTTAAAAAGTGTTGGTTGTAATATGATTACATCACCAACATCTTAAGCGCTGTTTTTAAAGCTCGATTTTTCAATAATGCGAGGTTGCACAAGAACACAACCATTGCATTATAGAACTACCTGTATTAGGTTAAATAATTCCAGGTGAGCTTCCTAAATCTTATTCACTGGCTTGTAAAATCCATCAGATAATTTGGGTTATTGCCTATTCTCCATTGTTGCAATATGACAACAATGACCATATTTAAAATCTGCTACACTGGCTGTGAAATTCCTCACTTGGGGATGATCCAAAGTTGTCAAATTTTCTATAAAAAAGATACAAGTACTTCTTATCTCCACATTCATCCCAATTTTCCTCTTGTTCCACACATTGTTTCACTTCAGCGTCTGTGCCTTCCCAGTCTTGATGCTGCTTTGATTTCAGTTCTGAATGAGACAATCCATCTGCAGCAAGTCTCATAGTTGGCGTTTCAGTCACTTGTTAACAAATTAAAAAGTTCCCCTATTCCCAGTGGACTGCTCTCCCATTGGAGAGAGATGATGGGCAGTGAGTTTAACCTGAGACTCACCATGCCACAGGCGAGGTTGAAAAGACTGAACCTCATGGTAACCTCAGTCAGGACAGGAATTAAACCATGCTGTTGGGGTCACTCTGCATTGCAAACCAGCTGTCCAGTCAACTCAGCTAACCAGCAGGACTAACAGAAATGATTTACAGGATCTGTCATTACTCCAGAATGAGGCCGGGGGGGGGGGGCGAGAAAAGAAAGGCTTGCATTTGCAACCACAGAAGCATTGTGAATACTAAAATAATGGTCAATCTCCTTTTAGAGTCCATATGGCCATTGGCCTAAGTATTCTTCAACTTTCATGCACCTTGTCCAAGCTTTGGCAGTGAAGTTTGCAGGGAAGCAAATATTATCACAACTATTTTTTTCTCATTGTAAATCATGACCCATGGATAGCCTGGGACAGGTATTACCTGATGAATTCAGGACCATGGCCAACACCAGTGTCTGTGTCATTATCGGTTCAGGAGTTCCAAAGACCTGGTATGGATTTCAAAACGCCCTTCAAAGAATTAAATCAGAAATTTCTTGGAAAACTCAGCAGATCTGGCAGCATCTGTGGAGAGAAAACAGAAATAACTGTTCGGGTCCAGTGACCCTTCAGAACTGAATGTATCTAGGAGAAGATGGTGTTGTGGGGAGGGTGGAGGAGTAACTGATATCTGGTGATGGAGCCCAAAAAGGAGAGCACAGCAGTTAAGCAGACAAAGGAATTGGTAAAGGTCAGCCTGGGAGAATCAATAATAACCAATGGGTTGGTTGTGGTAACAGCTCATGTGATGGCTGTTAGGGTAAGGACATGGGAGAAGGCTCAAAAGATATTGAACTCAAATTTAGTCCTGAAAGCTACAGGGTTCCCAAGTGGAAAATGAAGTGTTGTTCTTCCAGCTTGCATTGTGATTCACTGGAGCACTGCAGCAAGCCCAAGGCAGAGTAGTTGCCAGGGATGATGGTGGTGTGTTGAAATGGCTGGCAACTGGAAGTTCAGGGTCATTTTTATGGACAGAATGTAGGTATTCTACAAAGCTGTCACCCAGTCTGTGTTTCGTCTCCCCAATGCAGAAGAGACCACGTTGCGAACAGTGAATAAAATAGACTAGATTGAGCAAAGTGCAGGAAAATTGCTGCTTCATCTGGAAGGTGTGTCTGGGCCTTGAGTTGTGAGAAAGGGTGAGGTAAATGGGCAAATATCACACCCTCTATGATTACATGGGAGGATGCCAAGGGTGTATGAGAAGCTGTTGGGGGTGGAGGAGAAGTGGACCATCGTGTCCCAAAGGGAATGGTCCCTGTGAAATGCTGAGAAGGGAGGGGAGGGGAATATGTCTCTGGTGATAGCATCCCATTGGAGTGGCAGAAATGGTGCCGAATGATCCTCGAATGTGGATGCTGGGAGGGTGGTAAGTGAGGACCAGGAGGCACCTACTGTTGTTGTAAGAGGAAGCAGAAGGAGTGAGGACAGACATGCAGGAGATAGATCAGACACAGGTGAGGGCTGTATCAACTATGGTGGTGGGGAATCCTTGGTTGAAGATGACAGTGGATATTTCAGATACTCCCTTATCAAAGCTAGTATCATCAGAACAGATATGGGGGATGGAGATGGGGGAACTGGGAGAATGAATAGAGTCTTCACAGGAAGCAGGCTGTGAGGATAAAAAGTCAAGGCAATTGTTGATGGGTTTGCAATGGATAATGGTAGCCTGTCTATTTTCACAGAAATGGAAACAGAAATGTTGAGGAAGGGAAGGGAGGTGTCAAAGATGGATCAGGTGAAGGTGAGTGCGGGATGGAAATTAGAAGCAAACTTGATTAATTTTTCTAATTCCAGACAAGAGAAGGAAGCAGCACCGATGATGCCATCCATGTACCAGAGAGAGAGCTGTGGGTGGGGGCCAGAATGAGACTAGAACAAGGAAGGTTCCTCGAATCCTACAAAGGGACAGGCATACCTGGGGCCCATGTGGATACCTATGGTCACACCTTGGACCTGAAGAAAGTGATTAGAGTTAAAAACAAAGTTGTTCAGAATGAGGATGAGCTTGGCCAGGCAGAGGAGGCTGATGATGGATCGGGAGGGTCCCTGCCTTTTTTTCCAGGAAGAAGCGAAGAGCCCTGAGACCATCCTGGTGGGGGATGGATGTGTAAGGAGATCACATATCTGTGGTAAAGAGGAGGTGGCTGGAGCCCATGATCTGGAAATTCCAAATCTGATATAAAGTGTCTCAGGAATTGTGAATGTAAGTGGGATGGGACTGGACAAGGGGAGAGAAGAATCAACTTGAGGGGGGAAAGGATGAGGTAAAAACAAATGACTGCAGATGCTGGAAACCAGATTCCGGAATAGAATGGTGCTGGAAAAGCACAGCAGTTCAGGCAGCATCCGAGGAGCAGGAAAATCGACGTTTCGGGCAAAAGCCCTTTATCAGGAATACAGGAGGAAGGGATGAGTTGTGTGGGGCAGGAGCAGGCACAAACAATGGGTCTTACCGGACAGTCCTATTTTGGGTTTTGAAAAGGAGGTAGAAGCGGGCAGTGCAGGGCTGAGGGACAATGAAATCGGAAGCAATGGTGGGGAGATCACCAGATGAAATGAGGTTAGTGACCATTGTGGACACAACAGCTTGGTGGTGAATGGCTGCAGACACACCTTCCAGGTGAAGTAGTACACTTCATTCAATCTAGTTACTATATTTGCTGTTTACAATGTGGTCTCTTCTACACTGAGGAGACAAAACACAATCTGGGAGACCATTTTGCACAATACCTACATTCTGCCCACACAAATGACTCTGAGCTTCTTCTTGCTTGCCACTTGAACATACCACGTTGCTTCACAGGCAACTTCTCTGTCTCAGGCTTACTACAGTGCTCTACTGAAGCTCAGCACCAGCTGGAAAGAATAGCACCTCATTTTCTGCTTGGGGACACTGCAGCCTTCAGGACTCAATAATTTTAGCACCTGAACACACTCTCCCATGACCTTACCCCAAATCCCACACACCAAGCCTTGTCACAATACGGGCTGCTAATACAGCCAACCTATTGTCAGCTTCTAATGCTCCCAATTAGAAGCTGTTGATTTCCCAAGGTTGAATTTACCTATCCTTTTGTCCAACTCTTATTCTCTCTCCCTGGGCTTCATCTCCAATTGTTGTTTAACCCCCACCCAATCTCATCTTAAACATAGATACCAATCTTTTCCTTGTTCCAATCAATTCTACAGAAGGGGCACCAGACCCAAAACATTAACTCTGCTTTCTCTCCATGGATGCTGCTTGACCCACTGAGTTTTCCCAGCACTTTCTGTTTTAATATGTGCTTTCCAGCATCCACAGTTCTTTCGTTTCTCGCAAAAAGAATTAATCACGTAAAAGTCAACCCGCCTGCTAAGTGATGTTCAGGACAAAGGTGAAGAGTGAGCTGTTGATCATGAGAGAATTTCCTCTCGTTTAACCTTTTCTATCCCATAGAACTCCATGAGGAAATTTTACTCTTGTTACCATCTTGTCACTTTCAAGCACAAGCAAAGTTTGGTTTGGAAACAATGTACAATGCCTCAACATGTCTTTTTTTCCCTTTTTAAGAGATTTTATATGAGGTAATTTGATTCCACAATAGATATCTGGATAAAAAAACCAATCCAAAGTAGTTGCAGTGTTCAATATATGCCTGAAAAAACCTGCATTTAAGGGGAGTCAGTTCAATTGAACAATGGGCAAATAGCTATAATTTAAAGGAAAAGTCTACCATGAACCCCGCACCTTTGATAATTTCCAGTGCTGTGAGGAGACAACATTTATTGTACAGTTTATTTGTTGAGCACAAAAGACATATGCTTTAAACAAGTGAAATCTTAGCAATACTATCCCCCAGACACAGGCAGGAGGATCCTTGTGATGTGTATCCTGAGTTTATATTGATTGATACATCGCTGGTTTCTGTACAAAGAAGCAATTGTTATACCATTTTTAATTAAATTCCTCTACTGTAAGGTAAAACATGGCTCTTAATTGATTGAATAAAAAAGCTGCAGGGAAATCATCAGTGGTTTGTGGTGTGTGCCTTGGAGGTGGCTGATGTCTACACAAAATTTATGTCAGTAATTGGTCAAAACTAACTTAGACCAGGGCTAAAACCTGACATTTGATCTGCTGGTCCCAAAACATAAAGGTTCCTTCCACATGGAGTTGACTGCTTGATATAAGCTCGACCCATCCAGAGGATGATAAGACGTTTTAGCCATCATTAAGTGCTTCTTGTCAAATGTTGATGTTGATAAAGTTACGAGAAACTTCTTGCTGCTTGCAGATTGAATCATTCTTTCTGATGCTGCCATGACTTGAAATCAGACAGCGACAGCTACCAAGCAACTGCATTGTTTGTTGGCTGGCCTTTAGATCTAGACAGTAGCAAGGTCTGTTGATTATAAGAGTCTGTCCACAAATGTGCCTTTGTATACCTCTTCAAAACAGCATTCAGACAAGGAGCTGGTGCTGTCAAAACTTTGTCATTTATGACCTTACATCTGTGCTGCCTCTGTCACTCATTTGCCTTCCCTTTGGAGTTGATGAAAGAAATCGGTCTTTCTTGCTTCTTTTGCTCGACTTTCTTATGTCTGCATTTGGTTTCTAGACTTTTTCTTGTGCGTCACTCTCACTACAGATTTCCATGTTAAGTCTCTGTTCTCAGCCATTGATCTAAATCTAAGAGTTTCCATCCATTTGCACCAATAGTATCAATGCATTCTGAGCAAAAATTGGGGAAATTCATACCATGAGGTGGGAACTTTAGACTTAAGTGAGTTGTGGCCTCAAAAAAACTTTTGTTTGAGTTTTCTGACGTTCCTTCAAAAGATTCAAAATTTATTTCAATTGAATTAGATCCACCCATAAAATTAACTAAATCCCCCAAGTCAAAATTTCAACTGATGACAATGATTTGAGACAACGTTTCAAACTGGACTTATTTTAAAACATGCTCAGGCAATCGTTTTAAAACACTACTGGGTATCAAAAACACCTGAGACTGAATGGAATGATATATACCAATAAAATATGAAATCATTTAGTACAGTTCCTTAAAATCACTTTCAGTGAATTTGAAACATAGGTAGAAGACTGGACATTATAGAGTCATAGGGAAAAACTGAGGACTGCAGATGTTGGAGATAAGAGTCGAGAGTGGGGTGCTGGAAAAGCACACACGTCAGGCAGCATCTGAGGAGCAGGAGACGTTTCAGGCATAAGCCCTTCATCAGGAATACTCCTCATTGCCTCCTAGTTATGAACTCCCCCACCTTAGGGAAAAGACCTTTGCTATTCACATTATCTACGCCCCTTATGGTTTTATAAACTTCTATAAGGTCACCCTTCAATTTCCTATGCGCCAGTGAAAAAACATCCCAGCCTAATTCTAATCTTTCATTCCCGGCCACATTCTGGTAAATTTTTTTCTGAACCCTCGCCAGTTTAATAACATCCTTCCGATAACTGGGCAACCAGAACTGTACACAATACTCCAGTCTAGGTGTCACCAACTTCCTGTAGAACCTCAACACAATGTCCCAACTCCTATACTCAAAGGTCTGAACAATGAAGGCAAGCATGTTAAAACACTTTCTTAACCACCCTATCTACTTGAGATGCAAATTTTGTACTGGCTCAGGAAGGGTTAATGCATGACTGAGTGCGGTAAGCTCCACATATCACTGGGACTCGATCATGGTAAAATGGAAATTTGTAGGAAACAGAACTGGGGCTAGTGAACTCCTCACAGTTTCAGGCCTAATGTTGGTCATGTTCATGTGATTTGTAACTAGTTGTAGTAATGCAAGTAAACTTCACATTGTTTACTGAAGAAAGCTGGACATCTTCATCTACTCTCAATCACTCTGACTTGAAAATAGTGAGTGAAGATGGTGAGAATTCTGGATCTTTGCCGTGACATAGTGAGCACTGGTGAACAGCACTATTTCTAAATACTGAGAGAAAATCAAATTTAACCTTTCAAGACAAACTGGCAAAAGAAAAATGATGGTGATCCAGAAGAACCCAAGAGAAGCAAATACTGATCATTGCTGATGACCTCATGACAATACAGGGTGGCATGGTGGCTCAGCTGTCAGCATTCTGCCTCACACCGCCAGGGAGCTGGGTTCGATTCTAACCTCGGGTGACTGTGTGGAGTTTGCACCAGGAGCTTTGGTTTCTTCCCACAGTCCAAAGATGTGCAGGTCAGTTTGATTAGCCATGCTAAATTGCCCATAGTGTCCAGGGATGTGCATGTTAGTTAGATTAGCCATGGGAAATGCAGTGTTATAGGGTAAGGGGATAGGTCTGTGTGGGAGGTTCTTCGGAGGTTAGGTGTGGCCTTGTTGGGCTGAATGGCCTGGGGATTCTATGATCAGTGGAGAAGGCTATTTAGAGGATGACACAGAAGGTCTTTCAGATTGGACTGAAGACATGTTGGAACAGAAGAAATAACAGTTCCAAGGCAGAAGTACGAGTGGTTTTGTGAAGATGTGACCTGAGGTCCTGAGTCTGTGTTGAGATGGTGAGCCAACCTGACACTAAGGACTGTGCAAGTTAAAACCAATAATGATTTACACAGGGGGAGATTCAAGATGGTGGCAAACCCAGAAAGTCTGAATCTGTCGTGCTCTGCATAAGACTCGGACAAAGTGGGGCACCCGCCTTCACCATAACCTTTTAAATCATCTAAAATAGCTTTTGCCCAGCATAGTCAGTCATTTTACATCAAACTTGGATAGTTTGGTGTTGTTTTTAAAATGACTAAGGGCAAAAACTCCCACAGCTCACAACAGGCAGGGACCCCTCCCCCAACCTCTCCCGCAGCAGCAGAGACGTCCGCGGCTGCCTTGGGGGAATTACCTTCGGTGGTGAGCCTGCTCTCCGGGATCACCAAACTTCAAGAAAAGATCAACGTTTTTATAGAGGAGTCCAGGTCCAGGTGGGAGTCAATCTCGGTCATGCTGCAGAAGCATGACCAAGACATCGAAATACTTGAGCAGTGCATCGGAGGGGCGGAGCAACGGGCCGCAGCCTCAGAGACGGCCGCCGGGTCAGCCGTGGATCAGGTCCGGGCTCTCAAGCAGTGAATCTGAACCCTGGAGGAACGCATCGACAATCTCGATAATCAGGGCCGTCGGAAAAATATTCGGTTGCTGGGCCTTCCCGAATGGAAAGAGGAAGGCCAACTTGTGGACTTTCTGGGGTGATGGCTCCCACAATTATTGAAATTGGGGTCGGGACCGGTGTGGGTGGAGTGGGCTCATCGGGTTGCTGTACGCAGGCCTGGGTCGGGCCAGCGCCCCCGCCAGGTTCTTTGATTAGATTAGATTACTTACAGTGTGGAAACAGACCCTTCGGCCCAACAAGTCCACACCGACCCACCGAAGCATAACCCACCCATTCCCATACATTTACCCCTTTACCTAACACTACGGGCAATTTGGCATGGCCAATTCACCTGACATGCACATCTTTGGACTGTGGGAGGAAACCAGAGCACCCGGAGGAAACCCACGCAGACACGGGGAGAATGTGCAAACTCCACACAGTCAGTCGCCTGAGTCGGGAATTGAACCCAGGTCTCTGGTGCTGTGAGGCAGCAGTGCTAACCACTGTACCACCGTGCCACCCACCAATCTAATCCGACTCCAATGCTAAAAGAAAAACAAATACTCCTGGAAGCCTCCAGAGTCCTGGGGAAGGATCCCCAGGCCATGATGCAGAAGGGTTCTAGAATAATGTTATTTCAGGACTTGTCTCCAGCCATGGTCCACAAGAGGAGGGCATTGGATGAGGCGAAGAAGCATCTGAGAGACCTAAATATTCAATACTCCATGCGTTATCCAGCAATGCTGCGCTTCAGCTATGGAGGATCCATTTACAACTTTGGGTCACCGGAAAAAGCAAAATAATTCTTGGACTCTCTTAAATAGACTTTGGGACTTGAACCGGATGGATAACGACTTTATTTTGCCCCCCTTTGTTCACCATTTTTTCTTTTCTTTATCCCCCTTCCACTCATCTTTCTCTGGGGGTGGGGGTGGGGTGAGGGGTGGGGGGAGGGGGGGCTAGTTCTTTAAGCTTCCTTTTGTTTCTTTTTTATGGTTTGTGCGGATTACTCAATTTGTGGGCGAGGGGGCTTTGTTTTGTTTTGCCCTTTTTTTCAGAGCGGGGTTTTCCTCTTTCCTCATTTTACTTCATTGCCTAATACTCACTGGGACTGTAATTTTGTAATTTTATATATTTATATTTTGTACTGTGTTTGCTAAACACATCCAGGTGTTGGTGTGTGCGCAGGGTGGAGAGGTGGGGGGTACGATGTGGGGGGGTGCTGGCAGGTGGGACTAGATTGGGTTGGGATAGCTGGTCGGCATGGACGGGTTGGACCGAAGGGTTTGTTTCCATGCTGCACATCTCTATGACTCTATGACTCTAAATACTTGAATTTGTAAAAAGAAAAAGAAAAAAAAAACACAGAATCACAAGAAAAAAAAAATAAAAAAAATAAAAGCAAAAAAAAACTTGAATTTGTCTACTCCATTCTATAATATCTGGGCTGAGGGCAGGGCCCTAGCTAGGTGAGGTTATGGTGGAGTTATCATAGGTAGTTATGCCCCCTGTGAACAAGGGGGAAAGTCTTCTTTCAAATATGTTTTGCATTGTCTTGTTTTACTTAGGAATAGTTTTTAATTGTGTTGTCTTAAATGTTTTAAAGAATTTTTGTATTTGTGAATTTCCTCTGGTCCTTACTTAAGGTCTTTTGGGTGGGGTCTTCCTCTTGGGGGGGTCTCGAGCTTCCCTGGATGATTATGGCTAGCCATTCGCTTAGGGGGTGCACCTGGAATGTCAAGGGGAGTAATTCACCAATCAAAAGGTAAAAGATATTATCCAGTCTCAAAAAGCAAGGGTTGATGTAGCTCTCTTACAGGAGGCACATCAACTTGATAAAGAACATTTAAAGCTACAACAGGGTGGATTTGATCAGGCTTTTTTCTCATCTTTCAGTTCAAAACGAATGGGAGTAGCCATTCTTATTCGGAAGAATCTTCCTTTCCAAATGTCAAGCCAGATAAAAGATCAGCCTGGACGTATATATTGATCAAAGCCCTAATACATGGAGAGGAATATGGAATTTTGAATCTTTATTGCCCCCCCAGCGCACACCTTTAAATTTGTAACAGAAGCGTTCTCTAAGTTGATGGCTTTTGGAGTCCACCAGACAAATATAGGAGGAGATTTTAACTGTATTATGGACCCAGAGACAGAAAGGATACCTAAGAGTACTACGGGTGTATCTCTCAGATCTAGACAGCTGGCGGATCTGAATAAGGAGCTAGGACTAGCAGATGTGTGGAGGTGCCTTCACGCCCAGGGTACAGACTTTACTTTCTACTCTAACCCACACAAGTGCCAGACCAGAATTGGTATGTTTTTTGCCCCCTCGACCCTTTTGAATTCCATACTGTCTTGGAAAATAGGTAATATAGTTATTTCTGATCATGCCACAGCATATATGGAAGTCAAGATTAGGGATGATGGGATAGGCTCCCGACATTGGCGTATGGATCCCTTCCTATTGCAGGATAGCAAATTTATAAAGTATTTTTTGCAGGAATTCAAAACCTTCTGGGAAATTAATTCAGGTTCGACCAGTAACCCATCGATGATGTGGGAGACCACTAAGACATATGCGTGAGGTTTGGTCATCTCATATTCTGCGACCCAGAAAAGACAAAAGGGAGAGCAACAGCGCCTGCTCAAGGCTTGCTTGAAGGCAGCTGAGACAGTGTATGTTGATAGGCCCTCTATTACTAAGCTACAAAGGATCATAGCCCTCAGAGCAGCCTTGAATACCACACTTACCCAAACAGCAAAGAGAGAAATATTATTCACAAAGCAAAGATTATTTGAATATGGCGAAAAGCCTGGCAGATACCTTGCGTACCTTGCTAGAAAGAAAAAAAGGCACCTCAAGTCATTACGTCCATTAGAGAAAGTGTTGGTACCCTGACTTGTGATCGTAAAAAGATCAATACAGCCTTTAGAAAGTTCTATTTTGAACTGCATAAATTGCAGGACTGTGAAGAAAGTACTAGGAAGATGGAATCCTTTAAAAATTTGGCCCTTCTGGGATTAACCTCGGAGCAGGTGTCGATCTTGAATACCCCCCTGACAACCCAAGAAGTACTGGATGCAGTTAGGCAGCTTCAGAGTGGCAAAGCGCCTGGACCAGATGGATTCCAGGTTGAGTTATATAAAGAATTTATAGGCGAGCTGGCCAGGCCACTCATAAATATGTACAATTACTCACACAGTCAGGGCTGCCTCCCGCCTTCATTAAGAGAAGCAAATATCTCTCTTATTCTTAAAAGGGGAAAGGCTCCAGAAGATTGCTCATCATATAAATGAATTTCCTTAGTAAATGTGGATTTCAAAATTCTTTCTAAAATGTTAGCATTAAGACTGGAGTGGGTCTTACCATACATCATAAAAGAGGACCAGACGGGGTTTATGAAGGGCCGTAGGTCAATCAGTAATATTAGAAGGGTCTTAACTATGATACAAGCCTGTCAACAGGGAACAATACCGGGTCTAGCTGTCTCCTTGGACACAAAGAAGGCATTTGATTGGGTAGAATGGCCATATCCTTTTTATACACTGGAAAGGTTTGGTATCGGAGAGGAATTTACTAAATGGGTTTCAGTATTATATCATGATCCCAAAGCAGCTGTGATCACCAATGGTTTAGGTTCAGATAGCTTTAGTGTTGGCAGGGGTTGTCATCAGGGATGTCCTCTTTCACCAGTATTGTTCATGCTAGTGATTGAACCACAAGTGGAAGCTTTCTGAAATCACTCTATATGCGGATGATGTCCTCCTCTTCTTAAGTGATCCTTTGATATCCGTGGCCTGCCTAATTCAAGTGGTCAATCTATTTGGTATGTTCTCAGGCTATAAAATCAATTTTATGAAATCGGAGGCCATGCCAGGTCTCTCCAGCATATCCAATTTACTGGACGGATCTTGTTTTCCCTTTCGGTGGTCACTAGAAGGTTTTATATAGTTAGGTATTTTTATCACCCCAGTATTTGGTCAACTGTATAAAGCCAATTTCATGCACTTATTAGAGAAAATAACGCAGGACATTCAACCCTGGGGAGATCTCCCAATATCTTGGTTAGGCAGAGTATCCTAGATAAGATGAATATTCTATCTCGTCTTCTATATCCTATGAGAATGCTTCCCCGGATGCTGCCTAGGCAGGCTTTGCATAAGCTCTAAGGCTGGCTCGGCTCCTTTATTTTGGAATCATAGATGGCCCCTTATCAAATTAGAAAAGCTGCAGCTTCCACAAGCAAGGGGAGGGCTGGACTTTGCAGACTTTAGGAGGTATCAATTGAGCGCTTTATTATCCTATGTAGCTATTTGGGTCTCTTGTGACCCACAACTAATCTGGTTAGATATCGAGACCTCCCAAGCAAAATGTCCCCTCATCAATCTTTTATCTATGGACAAGATGAGAGCTATTATGGACCATTGTAAAAACCTTATTCTATTAAATACAATTAAAGCCTGGAGGATAATGCGACAAGATGAGGGTAACCTGCAAACAAACCTCCCCTTATACTCCTATAGTGGGATAATCGGGATTTCAGACAGGCATGACAGATGCTACATTTAAAACTTGGAAGTCCAGATGGATCTCCTGCTTGGGAGACTGTTTGATGGGGAGTTTATGATGTCCTATGAGCAGTTGCACCAGAGGTTTGGACTGCCTAACCGGGACCTTTCTCAGTATTTCCAAATACGAGATTATATACAGAAGAAGACCACACTGATAATTAATCCCTACAAATCGGACAGGGAAAGGAGAGTGCTATGGCCGATGGGGCCCCCCTTGGTCAGTACTCTTTATCACTCATTATATAATAAGGTATCGAAGGACATGGAACGATTATTTAAAACCTGGAATCAAGAATTAGGGTTGGAAGTCTCCTCAGAAATGTGGGAGGACATCTGGGAAAATGCCAGAAAGATCTCTATCTGTAATAGAGCTCAGGCTATTCAATGAACGATACTCCACAGGGCTCATATGGCACATGAATGACTCGCAAAATTCAAGGCAGGAGCATCCCCAATGTGTCCTAAATGTAAAATAGAAGTTGGCACTCTCACGCATTGTCGATGGGCATGCCTTAAAATCTGCAGGTATTTGGACAGAGTAGCGAATGCCTTGACAGAGATCCTGAGTAACGAAATTAGATTGGATCCAGTGTCCCTCCTTTTGGGCTCTTCAGATTTTCCCTCCCTGGATGTGTAGGGGAGGAAATTATTTACCATTCTTTCCTTTTGTGCAAGGAAAAATATTTTAGTGAATTGGGTACATTCAGGACTTTTAATCTGGCACAGGTTAGTCATGGAATATATCCCCCTTGACTTCCTCACAAATATGGTGCACCAAAAAACGGAATTATTCTATGAAACATGGCAGCCTTTTTGAACTATATTGACACAAATATTTCAGCCATACTGTCCAGGGCTTTTGTCTAGTTGTGGTAATGGATCTGGCTGGCTCGGGGACGCCTGGGAGGAAGAATCCCGTATAAATACAGGTTTTATTATGACTTGATATAAATCTATTTTGAGTATGTATCTAGTTATTTAATTATTTTGTCCTTTATTGCGAGTAATGTATGATATTCTATGTTATGTTTTGGTTGTTTGTAGGATAGATTAGTAGTTAGTTGGGTTTTTCTTTGTTTTTGGTTATTATTCATTTCTTTTTTATCTTATTTATTTAATTTTATATTGGTATTTATACTTGTTTGTATTACTTTTGTAAATTTACAAAAATAAGTTAAAAATTTTCTTTTCTTAATAAAAATACCTATAAGAAATGTTTCGCACAAACAGAAACTTAAATTGCTTGGTAATTAAGGATAAAAGGGGAATTTAAAAAAATTGCAGTTGTGATCAAGCATTGCCTACCTGCTGTATGGATATCATAGGACACTGCTGCACGAACAGGACTCAAGAGAACTTGAGCCTTCCCGCCTACATTTGAGATTGTTCCGAGACTTTGAGTCCATTCCACAATTTCTAGGTTTTTGAGGCCCGAGGTGCCTCTGCTTCATTATTGACATGCAATCTCTCTGCATATCCATCTACCACTGGGATGGTCTGACAGTTCTCCATCTTTTTCTTGAAAAAAGACCAAACAGTCCCTATCCAACACCACCCTCCTTAACCTGGCTGAGCTTCAAACTTCGAGCAATAGAACAATTTCTCCTTTAACTCATCTTCCTTTATCCAAGTAAACAGTGGTTATGGGTAAGTGCATGGGACCCAGTTAAGCCAGAATCTTTTTGTGGTATGTGGAAACATCCTTGTTCCTTTCTTACAAGGGCTGTCTGTCACATCACTTTCTCTAGTACATGGAAGATTGCACTGGCGCTGCTTCCTGCACTCATCCAGAATTGGAAAACTTCATCAAATTTGTTTCTACTTTCCAATCTTCTCTAACCTCCACCGAGTCCATCTCTGATGTCCTTCCTTAACTTCTCTGTTTTCATTTCTGGGGATGGTTGCCCATGAATATCAAGGGTTCGTTTCAATCAACTCTCTCAATTAGCTTGACTACACTTGCTCACACACTCCCTGCTGTAAGGACTCCAGGCCACTCTCTCAGTTTCTCTACCTCACCTGTTCCAAGAACTCAATCTTCCACAGAGGTTCCTCCAACACAGTATCTTTTTCCTGATCTAAGAAGACCCCATCCCCAAAGGTTGAAAGGGCCTTGAGTCAAGTCCAATCAACCTGCAGCATTTCCATTCATCTCCTTCCCCAAAGAGCATAGGGCTGTCTTTGTTCTCACATTCCATCCTAACAACCTCTACATTCAAAGGATCATCCTTTGCCAGTTTCACCATCAAAAGTGGGAGTCCATCATCAAACATTTCTTCTCTTCTACTGCCCACCCTTTCTCTGTCAGCATTCTGCAGGAATCATTCCCTCTGTGATACTGATACACAATTCCACCATTCAGAACATCTCTTCAATCCCTATGGCAGAAGGCGTAACACTTGCCTATTAACCTCCTCTGTCCTCACTATCCAAGGAGCTGAAGACACTTTCTATGTGAAGGAAAGGTTTACTAGTACTTCTTCCTTTTTAGTCTTTTGGCTTTGCTTTTTACAGTGTGGTAATTATATGAAGCAACAGTAAATTCTCATAAAAAGAATGAAAGGTACATCAATGTCCAGCACCAATTGACGCCAAAACTGACTGAACTGATTGAGTCTGAAACAACATAACCTGCTGGACTGAGTCTGACATCGATTGTCAGGGAACTAACATACTTGACCTGCTGGTCACTAATCCAACAGTTGCAGATGCATCTGTCTTGACAGAAGTGACCATTGTCCAGTCATGATGGAGACATGTCAGGGTGAAAGGGAAGGGAAAGGGTAGGTATAGGGATGTTTGATGACAAAAGAAATTGAGGGTTTGGGTAAGAAAAAGAAGGAAGCATATGTCAGGTATAGACAGGATAGATCGAGTGTCCTTAGAAGAGTATAAAGGAAGTAAGAGTGTACTTAAGAGGGAAATCAGGAGGGCAAAAAAGGGGACATGAGATAGCTTTGGCAAATAGAATTAAGGAGAATCCAAAGGGTTTTTACAAATACATTAAGGACAAAAAGGTAACTAGGAAGAGAATAGGGCCCCTCCGAGATCAGCAAGGCGGCCTTTGTGTGGAGTCACAGAAAGAGGGGGAGATACTAAATGAATATTTTGCATCAGTATTTACAGTGGAAAAGGATATGAAGGATATAGACTATAGGGAAATAGATGGTGACATCTAGCAAAATGTCCAGATTACAGAGGAGCAAGTGCTGGATGTCTTGAAACAGTTAAAGGTGGATAAATCCCCAGGACCTGATCAGGTGTACCCGAGAACTCTGTGGGAAGCTAGAGAAGTGATTGCTGGGCCTCTTGCTGAGATATTTGTACCATCGATAGTCACAGGTGAGATGCCGGAAGACTGGAGGGTGGTAAACGTGGTGCCACTGTTTAAGAAGGGCGGTAAGGACAAGCCAGGGAACTATAGACAGGTGAGCCTGACGTCGTTGGTGGGCAAGTTGTTGGAGGGAATCCTGACGGACAGGATGTACATGTATTTGGAAAGGTAAGGACTGATTAGGGATAGTCAACATGGCTTTGTGCGTGGGAAATCATGTCTCACAAACTTCATTGAGTTTTTTGAAGAAGTAACAAAGAAGATTGATGAGTGCAGAGCAGTAGATGTGATCTATATGGACTTCAGTAAGGCGTTCGACAAGGTTTCCCCATGGGAGACTGATTAGCAAGGTTAGATCTCATGGAATACAGGGAGAACTAGCCATTTGGATACAGAACTGGCTCAAAGGTAGAAGACAGAGGGTGGTGGTGGAGGGTTGTTTTTCAGACTGGAGGCCTGTGACCAGTGGAGTGCCACAAGGATTGGTGCTCTGTCCTCTACCTTTTGTCATTTACATAAATGATTTGGATGCGAGCATAAGAGGTACAGTTAGTAAGTTTGCAGATGACACCAAAATTGGAGGTGAAGTGGACAGCGAAGAGGGTTACCTCAGATTACAACAGGATCTGGACCAGATGGGCCAATGGGCTGAGAAGTGGCAGACGGAGTTTAATTCAGATAAATGCGAGGTGCTGCATTTTGGGAAAGCAAATCTTAGCAGGATTTATACAGTTAATGGTAAGGTCCTAGGGAGTGTTACTGAACAAAGAGACCTTGGAGTGCAGGTTCATAGCTTCTTGAAAGTGGGAGTCATAGGTAGATAGGATAGTGAAGAAGGGCGTTTGGTATGCTTTCCTTTATTGGTCAGAGTATTGAGTACAGGAGTTGGGAGGTCATGTTGCGGCTGTACAGGGCATTGGTTAGACCACTGTTGGAATATTGCATGTACTCCTGGTCTTCTTCCTATCGGAAAGATGTTGTGAAACTTGAAAGGGTTCAGACAAGATTTACAAGGACATTGCCAGGGTTGGAGGACTGATCTATGGGGAAAGGCTGAACTGGCTGGGGCTGTTTTCCCTGGAACGTCAGAGGCTGAGGGGTGATCTTATTGAGGTTTACAAAATTATGAGGGGCATAATTATGAGGGGATAAATGGACAAAATCATTTCCCTGGGGTCGAGAAGTCCAGAACCAGAGGGTATAGGTTTAGGGTGAGAGGGGAAAGATATAAAAGAGACCTAAGAGGCAACTTTTTCACACAAAGGGTGGTACGTGTTTGGAATGAGCTGTCAGTGGATGTGGTGGAGGCTGGTATAATTGCAACTTTTAAAAGGCAATTGGACGAGTATGTGAATAGGAAGGGTTTGGAGGGATATGGGCCAGGTGCTGGCAGGTGGGACTAGATTGAGTTGGGATATCTGGTTGGCATGGACAGGTTGGACCGAAGAGTCTGTTTCCATGTTGTACATCTCTATGACTCTATGAGTATGACAGGGTCCTGACTTCATATTGAGGAAACCCACCATCATGTGGGGCAGACTAAATGGGGCAGACTTCAAACAGATCCAGTAACTCAAAACTTCCATCATGCTTTGGGACATGAGCAGCACAATTATTCTCAACTAAATCTCCAATGACGTGGCCTACCACATTCTACCATTTCGGATTATGCAAACAAATTTTTATCAGAACATTAAAATGTGAAGTAACCAGTCCAAGTTTCTCCTGGCTTTAAGAGTTTATTTCTCAATCAAGTTCTCAGTGGAAAGTCTACCCTTTAGCTTTACATTGTTTTCTCTTTTTTTTACAACAATGTTCTAACAACTTGCTTCCCTCTGTTTAAGTAAGGACCCAGGATGGCATAAAGATCAGTGCACATATTGCAGCATTCAACAGCTCTGACCTGCCTCACTGTGCCTGAGTTATTGGGAAAATTGACCAGATCATTGCTCCTAATGACAGTAATAGTTTCTGCTGGACTGGAACTCTCTGGAAGATACGGAAGGATTGGACAAAGCTTAAGCATGAAACTTTGGGGAGCTAAATAGCCTTTTGACATTATTTGCCTGATTATATGAAGACATCAGTCTGTTGCTGGTTTGAAGGATTGCAACTATTTATGAGATCTTGGCATGACTCACTTCATTCGGAAAGTACAGGATTATAGGTGAGAAGATCTAAAAGAAAAAGGCATGCACTATCGATTGGCAAGAAAAGGGTGTGCTGATTCCCTTCATCTATTTCATGGCATTTTCAGTGGAAATATTAAGCTTTAGTACTCTGCTAACTACATCTTCATATCAGCTCATTTAAAGCCTCAAATCATCTATTGCTGGGGAAGTGATCTACATCAGGGCACTTACTCATACCAGGCTAGTCAAATTGTTTCTTGTCATGAACCATGTGTTATGAACCACATTGGCTGATAAATTATCTGTGACAACAAGAGATAATTAAACTGTACAGGATGTCAGCTGGGTAGATTAAGCTGACACTTTGCTTTAATTCTGATACTGCTTTTGGCTACTGTTGCTGTCCCCTCCTCTCCTCAGCAGCATATGTTACTAATCACGACATTATCGAAGAAAAAGACTTCATCATAAAGAGTGGTTGTGCCAGGAAGCAGATATAAAGCCTATTAAGTCCCGAACCTTTCAAAAGAGAATTGACAGTATCAAATTATGAACAAACCACAAACAGATCTGCAATCAATAAGTTAACTTGTAAATCCATTGCCATTCCTTTGCTTCATAACCCAAGCTGTTAAGTATAAGAGCTTCAGTTTTATGAATGGGGCCAAAACCAAAGCCTAATCTGTTGTTCCAATGTCACCTTTTCAAAAAGCAGGGAGGTTCCACCCAGTATCTTGGCCAACATTCATCTCTTTGTTATGGACCAGACCAAAACGCCCCCTCAAAAAATATTCAGAAAATAGTCCAGACCCTCACTTATTTTTATTTTAAAGATTTTAAATATAAGAGGTTGCATTCCAGATGCAATTCGGTTGGTCAAACTGCTTGACATTAAGCAAATATACACTTTATTCTAATTTAACTATAGTGTCTGAATAAAAGAAAGAAGAAATTGGAACAACTTAATTCTACTGGAAAACTTAACAGAATAATAGATTATTTTACAACCAAACAGACACCGCTCGAATATCATCACATCCCCTAAAAACTAAGTAAAAACTGAAAAAAAAGCGGATGCTGTAAATCAGAAACAAAAACCGCAATTGCTGGAAAAGCTCAGCAGGTCTGGCAGCATGGGTGGAGAGAAATCAGAGTTAACATTTTGGGTCAAGTGACCCTTCCTCAGGACTGGGAGATTCTGAGGAAGGGTCACTTGACCCAAAACCTTAACTCTGATTTTGCTTCACAGATGCTGCCAACCTCTGAACTTTTCCAGCAATTTCTGTTTTTAATCCCCGAACACACCGTTGAGAAAAGGCAAGTTCAGAAAAAATAGATTGTCTCACAGGCAATTCTCCAGTCCAAGAGGAAAAACATCAAGAGAAATTGCTGAAAAGAGAGAGTAGCAGGGAGAGATGTACTGCAGCTTCCACCTAGCTTCAGAGAAAGAGAGAGAGAGAGAGAGAGAGACAGAGAGAGAGAGAAAGAGAGAGGGGAGCACAGACAGGGGGAGAGAGAGCAAGAGAGAGAGAGAGGAGAGAAGGGGAGGGGACACAGAGGGGGGTGGGGTGGGGGGAAGAGAGAGTGAGAGAGAGAGAAACTTTTTATTTGTCATTTCCACCATATACAACTGACACAGTAAAAAAAAACATTCCTCCAGGACCGAGGTGATACGTGGACAGCACAAACTACACAATCATACACGGCAAAAAGCACATTAGGAGTGCAAAACACGCAAGTCACAGTGTAACAGAAGAATGATGAATAATAGACATTTTTCTAGCAGCAATTCAAAGTTGTGCAAAGAATTTCAGATGGGAAAGAGTCCAGTCATACTGTGTTAAGTAGCCAGATGGCCTGGGGGAAGAAACTGTTGCATAGTCTGGCTGTGAGAGACCGTATGCTCTTGTATCTCCTGCCAGATTGCAGGAGGGAGAAGAGTTTGAGTGAGGGGTGTGTGGGGTCTTCCACAATGTTCTTAGCCTTTCGAATGCAATGTGAGATGTAAATGTCTGTAACGGAGTGAAGAGAGACCCCGATGATCTTCTCAGCTGGCCTCACTATCCGTTGTAGGGGCTTACCATCTAAGACAGTGCAATTCCCGAACCGGGCAGTGGTGCAGCAGCTTAGGGTACTCTCAATTAACCCTCTGTAGAATGTATTGAGGATGTGGGGATGGGAGGTGGGCTTTCCTCAGCCTGTGCAGAAAGTCGAGACACTGCTAGGTTTGCTTGGCTATGGAGCTGGTGTTGTGGGTCCAGGTGAAATTCTCTGCACCAAGAAATTCGGTGCTCTTCACGATCACCATGGGGGAGCCGTTGGCGTCCAGCAGAGAGTGGGCGCTCCATGCCCTCCTGAAGTCAACAATCATCTCTTTCGTGTTGTCCAAGTTCAGAGACAGGTTGTTGGCTCTTGCATCAGCCGGTTGGCCGCTGCACCCCTTCTCTGTATGCTGATTTGTTACAGTTATATCATCAGCAAACTTGATGTGATTTGACTTGTGCATCAGCAGGGTGACCAGCTGCCCAGTCGTGCGTCAGCAGGGTGACCAGCAGTGGACTGAGCACACAGCCCTGGGGGGCCCCTGTGCTCAGCGTAATGGTGTTGGAGGTGCTGTTCGTAATCCGGACTGACTGTGGTCTCCCAGTCAGGAAGACCCAGCAACAACTTCGACTGAAAACTAAAACTAAAAATCCTGGTTCTGTGGGAGCTTGACACCACCCATTCAGGCTGCTTTTATTGTTCCAACTTTAAAAAATACTCAAGGCCTCACAAGCTCTTTGCCTTCTTGGATCCAAATAGACAGCCCAGTACTTCTGTCTCAAAACCTCTCCTCCAAAATATCAGGACAAAATACACCCCTTAAGTCCATAGTATTGTCACACTTTTAAAAAGTGCATATCCCTTTCTCAAGTTATCCATCAGCTCCTTTAAAGACAAGTCTAACAGGGATGCAAGCCAAGAAATTAATGTTGCTCATAATAACAAATGAATGCAAAGCACATCTGCATCACTTTCCTCTGTTCCCTATTTTAACATGGGCATTAAGCCAATTAAATTATAAAAGGTCAACACATGAGTTAAAACACTGACTCAGGATATCATGCAAATGTGCTCAGCATTCATCCTTGTTCTTAATATTACCAATGGTAATTTCTCGACTGTATTAATAATGGAAATATCATGAGGATAATTTCTCTCAGGCCGTGCTTGGATTCCTAGTGGTCAAGCAAGTGTAAAAAAGATGGTCTGAGCAAACATAAATTGCCATTTCATTAAAATTTTAGGTTTAATTTATTTTTCTGAGTTCTTGATCCAAGACTAGCCTGCACAAAATAATATTGGTTCAGATGCAGAAACCGTATCAAAGTCCTAGCTGCTATTTGTCTGGACTCTCCTGGAATACGTTTCCTCTGCTTTTCACTTATTTCACTTCCTCTCGAGATTATTTTTATTCTCTGTTCCCATTTTCCTTATCCGTGGGGCTCTCTAGGTTTACGTTATTTTCAAATGAGGAAATAGTAAATATAATTCAACCACATATTTGGAAGGGAATGGACTAGTTAGTGAGAGGCAGCATGGTTTTGTATGAGAAAGGTTATGTCTCACCAACCTGATTGAATTTTTTGAAGAGGTGACAAAGGTAAGTAATGAGGGAAGGGCTATGGATGTCATTTTTATGGATTTTAGAAAGGCATTTAATAAAGTCCCACATGTTGATGGGTGGCACAGTGGTTAGCACTGCTGCCTCACAGCACCAGGGACCTAGGTTCAATTCCTGCCTCGGCCAACTGTGTGGAGTTTGCGCATTCTCCCTGTGTCTGCGTGGGTTTCCTCCGGGTGCTCTGGTTTCCTCCCACAGTCCAAAAATGTGCAGGTTAGGTGAATTGGCCATGCTAAATTGCCCGTAGTGTTAGGGGCAGGGGTAAATTTAGGGGAATGGGTCTGGGCGGGTTGCGCTTTGGTGGGTCGGTGTGGACTTGTTGGGCCGAAGGACTTGTTTCCACACTGTAAGTAATCTAATCTAGTCAGATTGGAACAAAAATTAAAACCACATGGGATTCGGGTTAGGCAGGTGAGATGGACACAAAACTGAAGCAGGTATAGAAGCAGGTAATAGAGAAAAGGTGTTTTTTTTAAATGGAGATGGGTAACTAGTGGTGTTCCACAGGAATCAGTCTTTGGTCTTCTGTTGTTTGCATCATATATAAATGATCTGGCGAGAAAATGTGGGTGGTCTGATTAGTTAGTTTGCATGTGAGACAATGATTGTTGGAGTTGCTGATAGTGCCAATGATTGTGAAAGGATACAACAGTATAGATTGGTGACTTGGGCACAGAAATGGCAGATGGAGTTTAATCCATAAAATGCAAGGTGATGCATTTTGGAGGACCAAGTTTAGGTGTGGATTATACTGTAAATGGTGGAACCCTTAGGAACATTAACAGGCAGATGAATCTGGTGTGCAGTTCCACAGTTTCCTAAACGTGGCAACGCAGATTGCCAAGGTGATTAAGAAGGTATATGGCATGCTTACCTTCATTGGCTGGGTCATGGAGTACAAGAGTTGGCAAACCATGTTGCAGCTATATAAGACCACTTGTCAGGCCGCATTTGGAGTATTGTGTGCAGTTTTGGTCACCATACTAGCAGAAGGGTGTAGAAGCTTCGGGGAGAGTGCAGAGAAGGTTCACCAGGATGTTGTCTGGTCTGGAGGGCATTGGCTAAGAGGAAAGGAGAATAAGACGAGGATTGTTTTCACTGGAACGACAACGGCTGAGAGGAGACCTAAGACAGTTCTACAAAATTATGAGAGGCATAGATGGGTGGATAGTCCGAGGTGTTTTCCCAGGGTTGACATTTCAATTACAAGAGGACACAGGTTTATGATGAGAGGGGCAAAGTTCATGGGACATGTGTGAGGGAAGTTTTTCACTTAGAGAATGGTTGGAGCCTGGAATGCACTGCCAGAAGTGTTAGAAGCATACATTTAACAAGCATCTGGGTGGCTACATGAATAGGGAGGGAATAGAGGGATATGAACTGAACAAGCGCAGAAGATTTTTTTTTAGTTTATTTAGGTCATGATGATCAGCACAGGCTTGGAGGGCTGAAGGGCCTGTTTTTGTGCTGTTCTCATTTGTTCTATTGTTTGTTCATGTTGTTCACACTCAGACAGATTGCTGAGAAGTATGTTTTTGGGCATGAGGAGATCATATTAGTACTCTCCTTCCCTTTTGTGTCCTTCGGGTGGCACAGTGGCTCATTAATTAGAGCTGCTACCTCACAACACCAGGACTCCATGTTCAATTCCACCCTTAGGTGACTGTGTGGAGTCTGCAAGTTCTCTCCGTAGCTGTGTGGGTTTCCACTGGATGACCCGGTTTCCTCCCACAGTTTTAAGATGTGCAGGTTGGGTGGATTGGCCATGCTGCATTGTCTATAGTGTCCAGGGATGTGTAGGTTAGCTGGATTGGCCATGGGGAATGCAGCGTTACAGTGATAGAGTAGGGGGGTTGGATGCTCTTCGGAGGGTGGTTGTGGACTTTATGGGCCGCATGGCCTGCTTCCATACTGTAGGGATTCTCATACTGTACTGTCTATACTGTTATCCCATTGAATACTGTTGTTCATCATTACAAATATTCACTTCAGCTTGGTGACCAAGGTAGCTTCTTGAAGTAGGCCTCATCCTAATAAGGAGAAAGTGAGGACTGCAGATGCTGGAGACCAGAGTTGAAAAATGTGGTGCTGGAAAAACACAGCAGGCCAGGCAGCATCCAAGGAGCAGGAGAATCGATGTTTCGGGCATAGCCCTTCTTCAGGAATTCATCCTAATAAATTTAGGTTTCTGTAAAGTCACTGGGTTCTGGTTTGCATTTTAACTTGGACATCGATGGGGAAGCCAACATCAGGATAAGGCACTTTGGCAGCTCTCAGGATGACACACTACTCAGAAATCTTGGTTTTGTTCGTGTGCAGAAGTGAGGTCTGAAAATTAAGCTACTCTGAGCCACAAATTTCAGTCTGAAAGCCAGTCAGGGACTGGCAGCCTCAGGCTGCTGAATAATCTTTCGGAGTTTAAAAGAAGCAAAAGGCTTTACTTTTGGGTCTCTTGTGATGGGTGTCCCGGGAAAGGGGTTTGGGGATTGGAGGCAAAGCCAGGAACTTCACTGTCCACTCACTTGCCCTTTCCATCCATGTTGCCATTGGGCCCAGCGTGGAACAAATCAAATCCCCCATTCCTGCTCCACCTAAACACAGAAGGCATATTGCCCAGATTTCTACTTTACTCAGGGCTGTTGACAAATTGAGGTCCTCAAGTGATACGTTCAAGTACAGCAAGATCTGGACAATATCCAGGCTTGGGCTGCTAATAGTTATGCCACACAAATGCCAGGCAATGATAATCTCCAATAAGTGAGAATGCAGTCACGTTCATTGACATTCAATTGCATTCCCATCACTGAATCTCACATGACAAGGGTTACCACTGACCTGAAACTGAACTGACTTAACCAAAAAATGTAGTGGCTACAAAAACAAATCAGAGCCTGGGAATACTGTACGTAGTCACTGACCTCCTAACTCCCAAAGACAGTCCATCATCTACAAGGCATAACTGAGGAGGAAGCTTGAATACTCCCCATTTGCAGCTCCAACAACACTCAAGCAACTTGACACCATCCAAGTCAAAGCAGACAGCTTGATTGGCACCGCATCTCCAAACATTCAGTCAATCCAACACCGACGCTCAGTTGTAGCAGAGTATACCACCCACAAGATGCACTGCATAAATTCAACAAAGATCCTTAGATAGCACCTTCCAAACCTACATGCACTACCATCTAGAAGAACATAGGCAGCATATACATGGGATCACCACCACTTGCAAGTTCCACACGAAGGCACTCAGCATCCTGGCCTGGAAAGTATCATTGTTCCTTTACTGTTGTTGGGTCAAAACCTCTTGAGTTCCCTCCCTAATGGAATTATGTGTCCACCTTCATCACATGGACTGCAGTGATTCAAGAAGGCAGCCCACCATCATCTTCTCAAGGGCAACTGTGAACGGGCAAATAAATTCTGGCCCAACATATCCTAGGATATTCCAAAGATTATTTTAAAAACACAATGCTGAAGGGCTTTAATCAATGGTGAGTTGTAAAGACCCCCACTGACTTTCCCAAGGACTATTTAATTGCTGTAGTTATGAGAATTGTATGGGGACTCTCCAGAGGTAAAAACAATGACTGCAGATGCTGGAAACCAGATTCTGGATTAGTGGTGCTGGAAGAGCACAGTAGTTCAGGCAGCATCCAAGGAGCAGCGAAATCAACGTTTCGGGCAAAAGTCCTTCATCAGGAATAAAGCTTTATTCCCGATGAAGGGCTTTTGCCCGAAACGTCGATTTCGCTGCTCTTTGGATGCTGCCTGAACTATTGTGCTCTTCCAGCACCACTAATCCAGAATGAGGACTCTCCAGAGCTAACTCATCCAATTATTTGGCCCTTTGCACTATTTTCTTCACCATCTCTCCTAAGGTGACAATTGTACAGCAATTTCCAATTTTAAAACGTAGATCACCTGCCTAAGTTGATGTTTTGTTTTGTCACAATGATTCAACTCAATGACCTTCCACAATTTTTCTCCCTTGTTGCCTTCTCATTTTCTCACCATCGTTTTGATGATCTGGCTGAAAGTTGAAATTCCATGGAGTGTGGTTGCCTTCTGTTATAATGCCAAAGGGGTCAGAATATATGTGTGAGTCCTTGCAGAGAAGTTCAGAAGGATATTGAACTTAGTCATTCCAGTGGCAGGCAGGGTTTGGAGGAAAACCAAGGAAATGAGGTTACAGCCTGGATTAAAGCTTGTGGAAGCAGCACAACGTATAATCAAAGAACTCAACATTATAACCCAAGGGGTTATATTAGTGAATAGATAACTGGCACAGTCTAACGTTTCAGAGGTAATAAGATCCCCAAAGTATGGGTAGCTGGAAAACCAGAGACAATGCCCAGACAAAAGATACAGGTCTCTGAGGCGTGGTAGTGTCTCATAAAATGAAGCTCAGTAAAGTGAATATCCATGTGAGACTGAAGGAGAATACCTACAGGATGGCGAGCTGGTTATCTGGAACAAAAACAACATATGGTGAACGACTGTAAAAAGAATACTAAAGTGATCAATAGGGATGGTGTTATTGTTAATTGTGTAGAGGTAAATGATGCAGAATTGGATCACAGAGCCACAGGATTAGAACCTGGTGTGAGTGAGATTTTAAAGTGGCAATCCTGGTAATTATTTTGGGATATAAGCGTCTCTGGGACAGACTCAAATTTTCGAAGGCTTGGTGTGGGTAAATAAATTGAAAACTACATATGGCATGGAAAGCCAGTTAACCTGCTGAAGGAATTTGTGAGGGACTGATTTTGGTAATGTTGAAAAACATGTGAGGGTACTCTGTGGACCAACTAAAGTTTATCTGTTCCAATGCAGAGTTACTGAAGTGTTAACTCTGCTTCCTTCCCTTAGATGCTGCCAGACCTGCTGAGCTTTGCCAGAAATTTCAGATTTCCTTTCAGATCTCTATCATCTGCAGTTCTTTGCTTTGGTAAAGTCTATCTATCTTCTCCTTTACTTATTGGTTTTGGGACAACTTGCTCCTGTGGGAATACAGGACTTTCATCTTTCCCTCATGACCCTTTCCAATCCCTTGGTCCCTGCTAGTCCTGTAGGGTGCTGACTACTCTTCTCTGTCCTCCAATATGAATGCTGCTGACTTTTGACCCTATCACCAGGCAGGCAGTTCCCATTTCCTGGAGGCAGTCATAGAAACGTAGAAAATAGGAGCTGAGATGCAATTCATCCCTTCAAGCCTGCTCTGCTATGAATCAACACGGACATTTACTATAAACCGACCGACTCCCACAGCTACCTAGACTACACCTCCTCCCACCCTGCCCCCTGCAAAAACGCCATCCCATATTCCCAATTCCTTCGTCGCCGCCGCATATGCTCCCAGGAGAACCAGTTCCAAAACCGTACAACCCAGATGGCCTCCTTCTTCAAAGACCGCAATTTCCCCCCAGACGTGATCGATGATGCCCTCCACCGCATCTCCTCCACTTCCTGCTTCTCTGCCCTTGAGCCCTGCCCCTCCAATCGCCACCAGGACAGAACCCCACTGGTCCTCACCTACCACCCCACCAACCTCCATATACATCGTATCATCAGTTGTCATTTCCGCCACCTCCAAACAGACCCCACCACCAAGGATATATTTCCCTCCCCTCCCCTATCAGCGTTCTGAAAAGACCACTCCCTCCGTGACTCCCTCAGGTCCACAGCCTCCACCAACCCAACCTCCACTCCCGGCATCTTCACCTGCAACTGCAAGAAATGCAAAACTTGCGCCCACACCTCCCCCCTCACTTCCCTCCAAGGCCCCAAGGGATCCTTCCATATCCGCCACAAATTCACCTGCACCTCCACACACATCATTTACTGCATCCGCTGCACCCGATGTGGCCTCCTCTATATTGGGGGAGACAGGCCGCCTACTTGTGGAACGTTTTAGAGAACACCTCTGGGACACCCGGACCTACCAACCCAACCACCCCGCGGCTCAACACTTTAACTCCCCTTCCCACTCCACCAAGGACATGTAAGTCCTTGGACTCCTCCATCGCCAGACCATAGCAACACGACGGTTGGAGGAAGAGCGCCTCATCTTCCGCCTAGAAACCCTTCAACCACAAGAGATGAACTCAGATTTCTCCAGTTTCCTCATTTCCCCTCCCCCCACCTTGTCTCAGTCAACTCCCTCGAACTCAGCACTGCCTTCCTCACCTGCAATCTTCTTCCTGACCTCTCCGCCCCCACCCCCACTCTGGCCTATCACCCTTACCTTGACCTCCTTCCACCTATCGCATTTCCAACGCCCCTCCCCCAAGTCCCTCCTCCCTAAATTTTATCTTAGCTTGCTGGACACACTTTCCTCATTCCTGAAGAAGGGCTCATGCCTGAAACGTCGATTCTCCTGCTCCTTGGATGCTGCCTGACCTGCTGCACTTTTCCAGCAATGTGTTTTCAGCCCTGATCTCCAGCGTCTGCAGTCCTCACTTTCTCCATGAAATATTTTGATCTTGATTGCTTCCTGTACTCATTGATCATTCAGACTCACCACTCTCTGGGTGAAGAAATCTCCCCTCGTCACCAAAATGGTTTTTCCTTTATCCTTGGACTGTGACCCCTGGTTCTGGACTCCCCTGCTTTCAGGAACATCTTTCATGTAGCTACCTTGTCTGGCCCTGTGGGAATTTTAGAGTTTCTATGAGCTATGTCCATCTTGCCATCCCAGGATTCAGTCTGGTAAACCTTAGCTGCAGTTCTTCTCCAGGGAAAACATCCCCTCTCAGATAAGGAGACCAAAACATTACATAACATTTCAGGTGTAGTTCCACTTTGCACCATTAATTGGGCAGCAAACACACCTTCTGGCGAATTAAGCAATTTGAATTAAGAAACGGAGTTTTAATTCCATTTTTAGCATCCCTTACCTGTCTCCCTGCCTCTCCTTCACCTTTGATGTTCTGCATCGCACATAATGGCCTTTGTATATAAATTAATCAGGTGAACAGGGGTGATTTACTAATGTGGTTAATAGATTGAAAAGATACCGTGGTGATTTGGTGATGGGAAATGACAACGGTCAGTTGCATGTGAGAGCACTTTGTATAAAAGAAAGAAAAGAAAGAGAACGAAACAAAATGTTGCGAGAATCTGCTGTGAACATCTAATCCAAAGAGGAGAATTAATATCGTAACCCTAAATACCTCTATACGTGAGGGATGTTTCAAATCCTCATTGCTAAAGGGTGCAGGGTAATGATCTCTACAAAGTTGGAGTAATTGAAAACAAGAATAATTCACTAGAAAACTTGAGTCGGTAAAACAATTGCCAACATTTTCAAGCAATGTGATACAAAAAGTACTGATACAGGAGAGATAGGCTGGATTGAAATGAAAAGGTTTGCATCCCTATCTCCTCGGGCTGATGTGTGTTTTCAGCCCCACAGCAAGGTGGTTGCTTCCTGAAGCAAGCCTTTCAGTTGTAACAACTGCCAGAAGGACACAAATAGGAAATGAAATCATGGACCACCTGACAATGACGTAGGCTTTGGAGACGACAATGGCAAAACCCAACCTTTTTAATCCTACAAAGTCTGGGGGTGAGCTGGTGCAAACATTGGGAGAGCTGTCTCACAGACAACACATAGTCATTCTCATGGAATCATACCTTACAGACAGTGACCTAGACACCACCATCACCAAATGTAGATATGTCTCGGCCCCCCAACAGGATGGTGCTATACAGTGGAGAGGGACTGTCACACAGTTATTGTGGAGACAAAATCCCGCCTTCAATGTCAATGATGTCTTACATCTTGTTGTGTGGCCCTGTCATTCTGCTAAATGGGACAGACTTTGAATAGATCTCACAACTCAAGACTGAGCATCTATTAGGCACAGTGGACTATAAGCAGCTGTAAAATCAGGCTCAAAAACAATCTGTAAACTCACAGTCTGGTAAATCCCACTTGCCAATCTACCATTACCATCAAGCCAGGGGATCGACCCTGGTTCAATGGAGAGTGCAGGAGGGCATGCCAGGAGCAGCACCACAGAGGCCTAAAAATGAGGTGTCAACCTCATGAAGCTACTAAACAGGACTCATACCAAACAGTGTAAGCAACAAGGAGGAGAGAGAGCTAAGTGATTCCAACCAATGGGACAGATCCATGCTCTGCAGTCCTGCTACATCCAGTCATGAATGGTGGTGGGCAGTCAAAAAGCTCACTGAAGAAGGAGTTTGCACAAATAACCCCATCCTCAAAGATGGCAGAGCCCAACACACCAGTGCAAAAGGTAAGGCATTTGCAGCAATCTTCAGCTGGAAGTGCTGAATGGATGATCCACCACAGTCTCTTTCATCTGTCCCTATCATCACAAGTGTCAGTCTTCAGCCAATTTGATTCGCTCCATATGATAGCAAGAAATAGTGAGAGACATTTCATGCTGCAAAAGCTTGGGCCTTAACAACATTCTGACAATAGGAGGAAAACATATGCTCCAGAAAGTGCTGCAACTCTAGCCAACCATTTCAAGTAGAGATATAACACTGGCATTTACCCAGCAATGTTCAATGTTGAGGAGATATGTCCCATACTCAAAAATCAGGACAAAATCAACCCAGCCAATTACCGGTCCATTAGTCTACACTCAATTATCGGTAAAGTGAAGGAAGGTGTCATCCACAGAGCTATCGAGCAACATCTGCTCAGCATTAACTCGCTCAGTGACAACCAGTTTGGGTTCCTCCAGGGCCACTCAGCTCCTGTCCTCATTACAACCTTGGTCTAACTATCCAAAACAGTTTAATTCCAGAGGTGAGGTGAGAGGGACAGCCCTTGATGTCAAGACTGCATTTGACTGACTGTGGTATCAAGGAGCCTCAGCAAATCTGAAATCAAAGAGAATCAGGGATAACTCTTTGCTGACTGGAGACAAACCAGGCACACAGGAAGATGGTTGTGCTTGTTGGGGGTCAGCCGTTCAGCTCCAGGACATCTCTGCAGGAGTTCCTCAGAGTAGTGTCCAAGGCCCAACCATCTTCAGTCTCTTCATCAATGACCTTCCCTCTATCATAAGGTCAGAAGTGGGGATGTACACCAATGTGCACAATGTTCAGCACCATTTACAACTCTTCAGATACTGAAGCAGTCTTTGTCCAAATACAATATCCAAGCTTGGCCTGAAATGGGCTCTACACAAATGCCAGGCAATGACTCAAAACAGAGAATTTCATCAACGTCCTGACATCCAAGGCTGTTACCATCACTGATTCCTCTGTGAGGTTCCTAAGGGTGATCATTGATCAGAAATTGAAATGGACTTATCACATAAACGAAGTGGCAACAACTGCAGGTCAGAATGCAGCAAGTAAACAAACTCCTGATTCTCCAAAGCCTGTCCACCTTCGACAATGTGCAAGTTGGGAATGTGATGGAAAGTAGCCTGCTTGATTGGCACCACATCCACAAACATTCACTCCCTCCACCAATGATGCTCAGTTCCTGCCGTATGTACTAGCTATAAAATGCACATCAGGAATTCACCATGGACCCTTAGACAGCACCTTCCAAACCCACGACCACTTCCAACAAAAGGGACAATGGAAACAACTACATGAGAACATGTCAAACTGCAAATTCCACTCTGAGGAGCTCACCATCCTGATTTAGAGCAACTTAGGAGCAACAAATGAAATGCTTTCTCTTAATACGACATAAGTTTCTTCATAAATTAACTAAATTAGCTGTTTCACAGTGCAAGTACAATGGTAGGGCATGTAAACAAATAAGATAATTGTATTTGGCTATGGGAATAACATGAAAGCATGTTATCTCGATTTACATTCCTGGATTCTAAATTGTAGGACAAAATTGTTTTCATAGGCATATTTACTTATTTCATATTTTTTCTATTTCTATTCATACATTCACTCAATTGTCTGAAGATGAAATCAAAAGGGCATCTTCAGGTAATTTTAGTAACTTATAATGTAATTATGCCTTTCTGAAAACATTATAACCACTTTTATGACCACAATGCACCACCTAGGAATTTGCACAGCCTTGGAAACAGCTGATATCTCCAAGCTAATTTTTTGCTTTCAGAGATCCATCGTTGGACAAAAAGAAATGCCTTGCTCTGTATGTTTTCAATATATTGCAATGCTGTTTCTAAAGGCTTCTCTGTTGAGTGTGCGTTGACTGAAAGTTTTGTTTGCAAACCTGCATTCCCATGACAGCATCAAATTATGCCATGCAACAAAATCAGTGCTACCCCATTGTAATTTGTTTTGTAGGAGTAAGTATTATTGCTTTTGCGAAATGGAGGCAAAAGCTTTTCAAACTGCCACAAAATCTTTTTCATGTAACATTTATTCCACCATCTTTAATATTAGCATGCTAATTGCTCTAGGACAGCTTGAATTGTTCTAAATCATTACCACAGTGACAAAGTTTCCCTGCAGGATGATTTTAATGCTTTTTAAATGCTGGAAATTAAATTTGCTGTAAGAACATGAGTTTTTGGAAAAAAAATACTTGTTTTTAGTCTTTTATGAAGTCTGAATTATTTTTAGAAATATAGGTGGACCAAATGATGACATTAAAAAGTAGCCATATATTCTTTTGGAAACACAATTCAGAAACCTTGCAACTGCAAAATGTTGCATTTCAAGTTTTTGTTGTTTAATTCTTAACTGTTGCACTGTAAAAAAAAATCAAAACTTATGGATTATGGTTGTGTTTAGTGTACATAGAACATAGAACAATACAGTGCAGAACAGGCCCTTCAGCCTTCGATGTTGCACCGACCTGTGAACTAATCTAAGCCCATCCCTCTACACTATCCCATCATCATCTATATGCTTATCCAAGGATTGTTTAAATCTCACTCGGTTACATGAGCACTAACTAACCACCAAAAGACATCACCAACCATCACTAGCATCCACACATCTTTAGTCTTCTCGATCACCAACTCAATGGAATTGAGAAATTAAATACTGCAGATCCTAGAAATCTATTCTTGAAACCCAATGTTGGAGGATTTAAACATGCGTGGCAGGGTAATAAAGCTTTAGAGAGGAATTACAAAGTGTGGGGAGGCTTAGGAGAGAATAACAGTAGCAGAAGTTGAAAAATAGCATGGCAGTCGAATAGTGTATGGTGGGCAAGGTGAGAGTTTTGAATTAGATCATGAAGGAGTTAATATTCATGTTAAATTGGCTTCACCCATTCTACGTACTTCACAAACAGCCTGCATGTGAAAATAAGAAGTTCTTCTTCAGTTTTCAGAGGCCCTAGTTTCTGAACAATTATGCTTGTCCAGAAGTCACTTTACTTATTACTATCAAGTGATAAGCTTCGTTATCAAAGAACAGTGCCTCACGGTAGATACTCCATGATGGTGTATCCTCAACCACTTACCACTTCATGTGCCATGATAAAGCAAAGGCAAAGATGGAGTGGCATCAGCAATCTACCTCCAATACCTCCTGATTCTCCAGCATTTACAGTCTCCAGTAGCTCCTATAGGCCTTGCCAAGTACCACACATTGATGAAGATGTCAAATACCAAAAGATGCTCAGAGTTTATATCAGAGAAAACAGCACAATCGCCTGTGCCACAGATTAGATAAATTCAATCATCCAAAGAGATGACCAGAGATTTACCTGGATGCTAATGTTCTTAGTCAAGCCATAAAAAGGGATAGTTTCTACTCCAACATCCAGACCGGCACTGACAGAGGCCAAAAAGGAAATGGGAGAACAGGCAATATTGATCTTAAATTCTGTTGCAGCATGAGAAGTGAAAGGATGATGGTTGGTGGTTCAACATCTATTTGATTAGAATTAAAGAGTTAAAAAAAGAGTTAATTCTTTCGTCAGTGTTTGTTACAGTCGACCAAATATCAGGAAGGAGACAGAGGAGCATTTTTGCAGACAAAGAGCTAAAAGATGCAAATAGCTTTAGATTGATAACTAGGGAATTCAATTATCTTTATATAGACTGGGAAAATAATAGGCAAATAAAAAGCAAAGAGGCAGATGGAGTCTTGAAATGTGGACAAAAGCACTCTGTTGTTCAGTATCTCTCCAGCTCAATGAGGAAGGAAGCAGAGCTGGATCTCATGCTGGGCAATAATGTGGCACAAGGGGACCATGTTTCAGCTTAAGAACAGTTGGGAAACATTTATTGCAATATGAACAGGATGAAGGCTAATATCTGTGAGCTGGAAAGGTCCCGGTGTTTTGGAATCAAAGATTGATAGATAAAGCAGTAAATGAGCGATGGGAAGCCTTCAAAGGTAAGACAGATTGGGCTGGAAACATTTCCATCAGGAGAAAAGGAAGAGCATCAAAGCTAGACTTCCCTGGATGATTAATGAAATACAGATTAGAATGAACCAGAAAAGGAAGCATATGATAAATGTCAGGTTCATAATTCAACACAGAAGCAAGCTGAACACAAAATGTACAGGGTAATGAATAAGGAAATAAGAACAGTTCAGATAGTATGAGAACAAATCAGAAAGCAAGACAGAAGGCAAACCAAAAGACTTTTATGGATAAATAGATAGGAATAGGAAACAGGAAGTTGTTCAGGCATCACAAATAAGATTACCTCATGGAGGCGAGGGCACGGTTAATGTACAAAGTGAATATTTTACATTTCTCATTACTGAATTGGTGTTGCGAATGTAGCAGTAACAAAAGAGGCATGCGATGTTAAGTATGATAAACACAGATTAAAGAGAAGTACTTGAGATGTTGTCAGTGCTCGAAGTAGACAAGGTTTTATATAAGCTTCACCCAGTTTGATGATATTGCACACCATCCTATGGTGGCACACTTATCACTTCTACCTCAGTTAATAATAGTTAATATGCCTAAAAGTTAAGCTAACCTGTATAGTCACTAAAATGTAATAAAGTACATTGTTATGATCTACATATTATGATGTGAGAAATCAGATCCTAGGATGAAATTTGGCTGGAATTATCATATTTTGTTTTTTTCCAATTTAACTTGTTAGTCTTTCTCTGAAATGTAAACACAAAAAGCTGCAGACTTTGTTTTAATAGTGAAACAGAAGTTTGTTGCACCAATGAAATAGAAATAAAACAAAGCTTGAACTGTAAAATATTTTGAAAGATTTAAAAACACATGGCAAAACAAAATCCCATCTAGTCTCAAGCATCATCATTCAAAAACATATAATTTCCCTTCCCTATCAAACCTGTCGGTTTGACTTTGCAGCTTCTGTTCAGTTCAGTTCCAGTGAGATATGCAAACTTTTCCTTAAAGATTCACACAGTTGAGATCTTAGACTGCCTCAGCTTTGAATAACCACTGCAAATTTCTTACCAAACACTCCTGGTGTGGATTTCAGAAAATACACTCTCTCATGGACGTAACCTACTCTGTTAACTGTTCAGAGCCACCTCCTTTTGAGCAGAAACAGGATTTGCATCTGACCCCGAGGAGCAGGAGAATCAATGTTTCATTAGGAATCAGGATTCCTGATGAAGGGCTTATGCCCGTAACATTGATTCTCCTGCACCTCGGAAGCTGCCTGGCCTGCTGTGGTTTTCCAGCACCAAACTCTCGACTCTGATCTACAGCATCTGCAGCCCTCACTTTCTCCTTGTATCTGACCCCCAGCCACGTTTCCTTCCAACTGCCCAAAATCTTTTCTTGTTGCTGTTTTTTTTTCCAAAGTTATTATCAATCTTTCTTTGTTTTAAGCAGAAAAAAAAGGAGCTGATGTCTTTCAATGCTTTCCCTCTCCTGTTGTTATACCCCCAGGATATAAACAAGCTTGCACTCTGCTCCTCGGATGCTGCCTGACCTGCTGTGCTTTTCCAGCACCACTCTAGTCTAGACTCTGATTTCCAGCATCTGCAGTTCTTGTTTTTACCTATTACTCTAGAAGGCATGTACTGGTTTGAAATCATGGTGCTGGAAGGATTAACTTCGCTAATGTTTCAAACCCTTCACGAAAACAAACTGACATCTATATCTACTCGTTTAAGAACCAAGTTCCAAAAAAACGATCTCAATATACTCCATATGTTTTATATTTTTATATGCCTTTTTTTTCCTGAGTCTTACTCGTATTCCATCTTCCATCACTGACCACTGAACAGTCTCTTCCATGAGCAAAGGAAAGTGGACTGCTGACTGTGCAATACCCCAACCACAAGCTCCTCGTGGCTAGTACCCGGGCATCACATCATATGATAAAAAAAATTCATTTGATCCAGATGGAAATTCTGGAAGGTTCTTGTCCAATCTTCTGAGCCATCTTAAATACGAGAAGTAGAGATGGAAAGAATAACAGAAGAAAAGTAAAGCATTATCATCAAAAATCACTAAACTTAAAACTGATATTGTTCAAACAACATTATCAGCATGTGAATAAAAAAAGGTGTAGGCCATTCAACCCTTTGACTTTACACTTAATACAATAAGATCAAGGCTGATCTTTGATTCCAATTCAATCTTCCTGCACTAACCAATATAATTTCATTTCCACAAAACTGAAAATCTACCCATTGCCTGAGTAAAGTCAAGGACAAAGCATCCAAGCACTCTGAGGTTGAGAATTCTAAAGATTCACAATCCTTTGAGTGATGATCTCTTCCCTCATTTCAGTCCCAAATGGTTGATCCTTTACAATGAGACTAATCCAGATTCCTCAACTAGGGAAATATTGTCCTGGGCATTGACACTGTCAAGCCCCTAATAAATTTTTAAATAAGTTTTAATGCGGTCATCTGTCATCCTTTTAAACTCTGGGAATTCAGGGCTTTTAGCCTCTCCTCATTGGACAGTCCTATCATCCCAGCAATCAGCCCAGTAAAGTTTCATTGCATTGCCTCCAAGACAAAAATGTCATTCATGAGGAAGAATACAATTGAAATGGAGAAAATGTGTGTGCAAATATTTCAGACATCCTCATCTACTTCCTTTACTTTGCTATGCCAAGGACCTTATTGGTAAATGAATGTGCATGTCTTCTGGCAGCTTGATTAATGTTTTGCACTCACTTCCGTCCCACCTTAATCAGACTGAGTTAATGTATGCAATCTACAATGAAAATGGAGTTGAAATTTGTACCAGTTAAGGCATTCATCGCATTTACATTTAACATTGACAAAAGTACATGGATATAATAGTGGCAGCACAAATATACTCACAGCAGCATCAACATACTGAAAGCACCCATTCAAATGCTCGGGATGCAAACTAGTGGTTCAAACTTTTATGGTTTCTGCGAATGTGTTACTAAATATTAGACTGACGCATTGCAGTAAAATCAGTCATACAATCAGAGAGGCATACAGCATGGAAGCAGACACTTTGATCCAACCATTTCATGCCAACCATACTCCCAAACCAAACGAGTCTCACCTGCGTGTGTTTGGCCCATATCTCCAGCCAAAACCTTTCTGATTCATGAACTTATCCAAATGTCTTTTAAACATTGTAACTGTACCTACATCCACTGTACGTCATTCCACACACGAATCAATTTCTATGTAAAAATACATTGCCTCTCATGTCCTTTTCAAATCTTTCTCCTCTCACTTTAAAAATATGATCCCTAGTTTTGAACTCCCCGCCCAAGGGAGAAGACCCTTGTCATTCATGCTTGTATGCCCCTCATGATTTTATGAACCTCAAAAAGGTCAGCTCCCCAACCTCCTTTGCTCCAGTGAAAAATGTCCCATCTCTCCAGTCTACTTTTATATCTCAACCCCTCCATTCCTGGCAACATCCTGGTAAAACTTTTCTGAACCCTCTCCAGTTTAATATCATTTTTACAACAGGGTGACCAGTACTGCAGAAGAGGCCTCAGAAACATCCTGTACAACTTCAGCATGATGTCCCAACTCCAATATCCAAAGGTCTGAGACATGAAGGCAAGTGTGCCAAATGTCTTTTTAACCAACCTGTCTACATGTACCATGAATTTCAAAGAATTATGTACCTGAATCCCTAGATCTCTCTGTTCGACAACACTATCTAGAGGCCTACCACGAATTGCATAATTCTTGTCCTTGTTTGTAATACTAAAGTGCAATAACTCATATTTATCTAAATTAAACTCCATCAGCCAATCCTCAGTCCATTGACCCAATTGGCCCCTTTGTAATCTTAGATAATCTTCTTCAATGTCCACTCTATCACCAATTTTGGTTTAATCTGCAAACTTATTAACCAAGTCCCTGGTGTTTTCATTCAAATCATTTATACAAATGACAAACAAAAGTGGACCCAGTTATGATCTTTGTGAAACACAACTGGTCACAGGCCTCCTGTCTGAAAAGCAATCCTCCATCACCACCCTCTGTCTCCTAAGATTGTCCACCATTTGTGATTTCAGATGTAATAACCTCCTCAAAATTATACATACTGAAAGGATTTGGTTCTTTAAGCAGACAGGGTTACCAGTCACAAGGCTTTCAACAAAACATTAAAGGTTTAAATTGAAAATGAAATCATGCAGAAATTGCATCCATATGCCAAAATCCTCTTTTTGAGTTGAAAAATCAACAATTCAACTGGAGACTTCAATCATTGATTGTTTTGTGAAAAGCCTAATTCTTGACTCACTGTGCAACAGATAAAATATCAAACATGCCAAGTAACAAGGCAAAGAAGCAGTTATTGTGCAGCCTGCAATCGCCATTTAGGTTGTGCGATAAAGAGATTGAAATAATATGTTTCAGCGTACTGGAATTGTTGTCAAAGATCAGAAAACAAAGTTATGTTCATTTTCCCTCTTGAGTGTTGAATAAGTGACACATTAGGGAAACTGTTCCAGCTGGCAAAACAGAAGCTGGGCAAATTAGGTCCAGAGAGCAACACATTTTAATATTAACCATCTCTCCATTCACACAATCTTTAGAATTTGATTTCCCACTAGAGGGGACAGCTTTTGCATGTTCTTTGATTTCCCAAGTGATTACCTAACACTTCAGAGGGTTCCTAAGAGAATAGTTGCCTGAAAAGAGACCTTGGAGGTAAATAGGATCCTTTTGAACATGGAAGGCTCTCTCCACTGAAGAACAGTGCAACATAGCTTCAAATGTAATTGTCGAAAAAGACAATCCTTCACCTGTGACAGGACCTTTGACCAGCAATATGGAAGAAATTTACTCATCTCTGCCAAGCAATGGGGACACTTTTTAACCGCAAATTTTTAATCTTTTTATCAGGACATGGCATCACCACTAATTTTGACTAATCATGACTGATAGCGTGGTGCTGGAAAAGCAGAACAGGTCAGGCAGCATCTGAGGAGCAGAAGAATTGAAATTTCAGGCATAAGCCCTTCCTGATGAAGGCCTTATGCCCAAAACGTCAAGTCTCCTGCTCCTCGGGATGCTGCCTGACCTGCTGCGCTTTCCCAGCACCACACACTCGACTCCATTTCCCCAACATCTGCAGTCCTCACTTTCTCCCAATCATTACCGATAGCTATTTTCCCCAAGAATATGGTGATGAGCCTTCTTCTTGACTTGCTGTTGTTGTGGTTTGATTCTATTGCATAGCTCATTAGTCCAAATCAATAGATTTGTCAATAAATGTCAATGTCACTGGTCTAAACCAACGGGGTTATCATGACAATTCAATAAGTTTATGATATCAGATGCTTTTAGATTGAATTTCAATTCTCAAAATGGCTGTGGGAATTGAATGAATTATATCTGGGAGCTTTGTTTAGGCCTCTGGATTTATGGATTATTAACGCAGTGACTGTGGCACCAACATGGTACTCATATCACCATGACCAAAAAAAATCATAGAGTTTTTAATAGCACAGAAAAAGAGCCTTTGGCCCATCATGTCCATGCCAGTCATCAAGGATCAATGCATGCTAATCCCATTTTCCAGCATTAGATCCACAGCTTTATTTGTTATGACATTTCTCAGGCTCAACTAAATACTTCTGAAATGTCTTAAAGGTTCCCTTGAGTTTTACTTGTGTGACGTGTGCGTTGCTGGCAAGCTACATTCCTCTGTCATTCCTAATTGTCCTTGAATTAAATAATTTGTCAGGGTATTTTAGAGGGTACTTAATGTTCATCTGGAGTCACGTTTAGGTCAGACAGGCTAAAGACGGCAGATTTCCTTCCTTAAAGGACATCAAGTGAAGCAGACTGGTTTTCATTATGATCGACGACAGTAATAGTGATCATGAAACTGAGAGTCATTTTCGATTCAAGATTTCTTTTGTTATTTTCATTTCAATTGCACCAACTGACAAGCTGAAGTCTCTGGGTTATTACTGCTGCCACATTGAGTTGTGATCTGTGGATGACGCTCAGTGGTGGAAGTTCTACAAATATCTTCATGACTGAGGGAACCAAGGTAAAAACAATGACTGCAGATGCTGGAAACCAGATCCTGGATTAGTGGTGCTGGAAAAGCACAGCGGTTCAGGCAGCATCCGAGGGGCAGTAAAATCGACATTTTGGGTAAAAGCCCTTCATCAGGAATACGAGCAGGTCAATCCAAAAGGTAAGGCTGATGCACCTGGAACCTCTTTCAGCTAAAATTGCTGAATGGATGATTTATTTTGGTTACCTCCTGAGATCATAAGCATCACAGATACCAATTTTCAGCCAATTCATTCACACCAGATGATATCAGGCATTGGATACTATAAAGATATAGGATCAGAATTAGGTCAATCCACCCATTGAGTCATTTGATCATGGCTGATACTTCCCTTAACTGTGTTCTCCTGCCTTGTCCGCGTAACTCTTTGTCCCCTTACCAATCAAGAAACTATTGATCTCTGTCTTCAATATGCTCAATGACTTGGAATGAGTTCCACAGATTCACCACTATCTAACTGAAGAAAGTCCTCATCTCAGTGTTGTCCCCTCACTCTGAGGCCAGGCCCTCATGTCCTAGTCTCTCCTACCAGTGCAAACATCTTCTCTACATCCATTCTATCCAGACCTTTCAGTATTCTATAAGCTTCAATGAGATTCCACATCATTCTTTGAAACTCCATCAACATGGTAAGACTTTTATCCCGGGATCATTCTTGTAAATCTCCTCCAAACCTTCTCCAATGTCAATACACCCTTCCATTGATACGAGGGCCCAAAATTGTTCACAATATTCCAAATGTGGTCTGACCAGAGCCTTAGACAGCCTCAGATTGCAAAGGCCCACTGGCAATATGCTGGCAATAGTACTGAAGGCCTGCGTTCCAAAACTAACCGTATTCTAGGACAAGCTGCGCCAATACAACCTTAACATTGAAATCTGCTGAGAAATGTGAAAGTGTGCCCTATTCACTCAAAGTAGGACAAATCTAACCCAGACATAACCCCCTCATCAATGCCATCAAGTGACACTTCCTGACCAACAGTCTGCTCATTAACACTGAGTTGAACCACTCAACTCCTGAACTCATTACAGCCTTGGTCAAAATATGGATCAAAAAAGACTAAAGTCTAGAAGAGAGAAGAGAGACACTACATTAGATGGAGTCCAGAGACTGTTCACCAGCAGCTTCTAAAGGGCAACCAGAAATGGACAACATATGCTAGCCTCAGCAGCAATACCCACACCCCGTGAATGAATAAAATAGCCTATGTTCATCATTAAGCTCAGTACCATCACTGTATCCTTACATATAGTTCTTTCAATATGGTCTTGCCAATGGAATTTTTTAAAAAACGTCCTTCTCAGTGATTGAGGTTGTAAGTTTGAAAGGAAAAATTAGTGCCTCAGTTGAATATGTAAATGCTCCCGATGTAAAGTAATGTTTGGTCATAAATTTTGGTAATCCCAATTCAAAATTGTGCAAGGGTAATTCAAATTCCTTCACTTCTGTTTGTGAAGCTGCAATCTTATATCTCGCTTCAAAAGGAGTCCTTGGGGCAGCTGGGTTTCTCAGCTCGAGGCCCTTGCAATGCCTGAAAGCAGTGAAGCCAAAGGTCAGCTGATTTCCAGCAGGCAATTGCAACAGAAGCTATCAGCTAGGAAAATGACTCCCTCAAACTAAGGCAAAGAGATAGCCGAGACCCTCATGTCTTATTTTACTCAGCAGTGTTGTGTTCCAGATATGATTCAATTTGTCCACTGCTAAGCTTTACACAAAACACACTTTATTCTTACAACACAGTTAAAATACGAACAGAAAAAGAAGAATTGGCATAACTTTAAGTCTTTAGAAATACTTAATAAAATAATAACTCATCAACTTTTCCAATATTGCAGCAACCCATAAACATACCTTTGGCAAAGGCAAATTCAGCAAAACATATTTTCCTAACAGTCTATCTCCCTTCCAGTCCAGGGGAAAGGAATACCGAAGGAAATAATCTAACAGTAGAGAGAGAACTCAACCTTTTTGCTGCAGCAGAGTAAGAGAGTTGTACCTATCAGCTTCAACAGCCAGCTCCAAACCCCAGCTGAAAGCAAAACTAAAACCCCGTGTCTGTATGAGCCTGACTCCACCCACTCATGCTTCTTTTGTCTAATTTTAAAAAAGCGCTCAGGGAGATCAAAGCTGTATACCCCCATGCTTCTGAAGGAGACACTCTGGTATCGGCACAGTGGCTCAGTGGTTAGCACTGTTGCCTCACAGCAGGGAACTGGGTTCAATTCCAGCCCCAGGCAACTGTCTGTGTGGAATTTGCATATTCTCCCCGTGTCTGTGTGGGTTTCCTCCGGGTGCTTTGGTTTCCTCCCACAGTCCAAAAATGTGCAGGTCAGGTGTACTGGCCATGCTAAATTGTCCATAGTGTTAGATGCATTAGTCAGAGGGAAATGGGTCTGGTTGGGTTACTCTTCAGAGGGTTGGTGTGAACTTGTTGGGCTGAAGGGCCTTTCCATACTGTAGGGAATCTAATCTATAACTGTGACAACACCTCTCTGCAAGAGAAACAGCACAAAAAACATCTCTCTTAAAGACACAGTACTTTCAGATAAATTTGCTTATTATCCGTGAGATGGCAATAAAATGCCTATCAATTTACCCACCTTGCACCAAATCATGCAATTGTGTGTCAGGTATCAACCACCCTTCAGCACCTCATTTTTATGTTAAATGCAAAGTGATGGACAAAGTACAAGGAATGAGCTTGGCATTTGTGAATTGCCAATCGAAGGGAGAACTGAGTGCAGCAATTCTAAAGACCTTAACACACCAATAGAAACAAAGACATGCAGAACACGTGATTCTGAAGGGCTATAGTGAATTGTCACATCCTAATATGAGACAACCTGAGCAAAGCAGAACTGAAAATTCATACGGTGGAAAATTAATAGATTAACAGGAGAAAAAGACTAATAAATTAGTTTCAAATACAATGGGAATGTAATATAAAAATGGTTAGTTAAAACAGAGGCCTTTTTGTCCCATTAAATTTACTTCTATGAAAAATTAGTACTAAACTAATAGATTGTGAATTAATTCATCACAATTAACCTACGTTTTGACTGATGTTCAGAATATGGGTTATAATTTATTGAGGTGAATAGTAATTAATCTAATTTTCTATTGAAGTGCAATAGTTAAGATGACTTTATTACAGGAATTATGAATAAAGTTAATTTGTTTCCAAGAAAGAATAATCACACTGAGTAATGACAGAAAGAATTTGCATGATCAGAAAGTGACCCTGAGGGCTTCAATGATATCTTGTTGCTGAGGGACATATGGTTGTGTTCTGGTGTGAATGCATTCCTGAACTGCCTTTGATAAAATGAAAAGTTTCATACATGTGCAATTATTTTACCTTTGCAACAAACCTGCTTCAATGTAGATTTACCCCTCAACAGCTTCATTCTTTATTTCTCTATTTTTGTAACTAATCTATTGTAGTACAGTCAATTCTGCAATAACAGTTCTTCAATGCGAATTGGCTATAACGCAATTGAAGAATGCAGACCATTATTTTCAGAGAGCGAACTTTCCTAACTTGTGTTGGCTATAATGTGACTCCGGTCCCATTGGTTTAAATGGTGCTATTATGTGATTTTTCTTATATCGCACAGGAATAGAATTTCAGCGTTTTATCAGAACAGACCATCTCTAAGATTTGTAACTAGATACTTTGTACCTAAGATGGTGCCATGTGTGGCAACATTGTACACTTTTCATTGTACTCCTGTTTTTTTGTCCTCAAGTACGCATGACAACAAAGCCGCTTACTGCTACAAAGCTTTCAATAGCCGCTTACTGCTACAAAGCTATGATTTTGGCATACGGTACCCTTTTTTTATTTATCTCCATCAGTTCTCTTGGCCACAAATATTGATCCTTTTCACAAAAGAACTGATGTCGGCTCATGGCTATTTACTTTCAGATGCTAGTGCTGACGGAATTTTTTGGACAACCAGTTTATTCTTCATGTTCAGGATGTCACAAGTCTTACAGCTGAACTGCCTGTGTCAGCCTGCAATGTTTCTTTAAATAAAAATCACTTGCAAGGTTTGCTTGTACCTTTCTCTGTCACTCCTGGAAATGCAGCTAGAGACTGAATAGTGAGTCTTTGACTGACCTCACGTGGACCAGCAACCTTGGGGGAACCAGAAAGAGCTGACGACAAATCAATTATTTGGACATTGCAACCAATTTTTAAAACTAATAAAACAAATGAAAAACGAATGTTGCCCTTAAAACCAAGTGTAATTTAAGCCATAAAGTCTGTGCTAAAACAGATTTTGCAGCCAAGTGTTCTAATTCCATTGCTGCCCAGCTTTTCAATCCAAACGTTGTTGAAACATCAATGATTCCTCTTATTCAAGGACACAAGTGATGAGTATTGTTTAATATTCCCAAATACACCATGTCAATTGTAGTGAACCGAGTTATATTAAATATTTTATGAACCTATCACACAAAGGAATTTTGCATGATTCTTCACATCAGCTAAGGTTGTCAAACCTCCAGGATTGTGTGGGAACCTCCCAAAATTAAAGATTAATCCAGAGCACTGCTGCGAGCAGCCTGGGAGATGAGCTTTAAAAGATGTTCTCTTTTCATTTTCTTTCAGTGCTTTTGTTTATTAGCTATTAAAGTATTGGGGATGTGTAAATAGGTGTGATGGATATGTCATGCGATCAATATCCTCAACCAGCGCTACTGAAGGCGAGATAAAACCCCCAAGAGCCGGCAAGCATTTCAGCAGGACTTGGAAAAGGAGGGGAAATGTAACCCAGAGGAGAAGTGTGCAGTCATGTATGTCCTCAGCAGACTTGCCAATTCTGAGCAGGATATAACAGATTATTAGTCCTTTGTTCAATGTCAGGCACTTGTGAGCTGAGAGAACTGAAAGCACAGGGCAAAACAACAGAAGTAGGGCTGGATGGATGTGTGTGAAGCAGACTGATGCCAACAATGTGGGTTCAATTCCTGCACTGACTGAGGTTACTGTGAAGGACTTTTCTTCCTTGTCCCCTGCCTGAGGTGTGGTCACTGTCAGTTTAAACCGCCACTTCTCTCCAGTGAGTGAGTGGGAGAATTATGACTTTACCTTCCATGGTCGAGGCATTTCTCAGTGCAGAACTGAGCTAAACAGGCAAAGAAGGCCTTGGGCCTGCAACTCCTTTCAGCATGATTAGCCTTAGTGTCCATAAGCTTTGGAGGGGAAAGGAAGCAGAGCTGCTTTTGATCTTGACCACAGTTTGGAGTTCCCTGTTGAAATATGTATCTCTGTGAAAATAAGTCAATGAGAGGATCAAGTTTGCCAGTGACTCAGTACAGTCACACAGACCTTTAATGATTGTAATAAGGTCAGCCAGGTGGACCTCATAGAATATGAGTTCCCTGATTGGGGCTGTTAATCTGGTTGACAGATTAAAAATAGGAGTGTCAGGCATCCTATTCACTAGGAGAGCTGATTCTGATGGCGATTGATCATGCATAATTTCCATGCATAATTAAATTGTGATGGGATACTAGCCCCCGTGGAGTTATTTCAGGACCATCTGAGCTCGTACATGAACAATGACCATTAAATATCAGAGAGTTGGAGATGCCAGTGGAATAGTTACCAGCATTAGTAAGCTACTCCTGGAGAGGAAGTGATGAAATTGGGAAAACAAAATGATACTTATCATAAATAATATTCAAGAGAAGAAATGTTGGCAAGAGGTACTCCAGAATTAACTAAAGGAAAGAGTCCAATGTGAACATTATGGAATTGATGAATCAGGGCATTCTTAGCCAAAATCTTAGTTCTTAACACGATTCATATATTAGTGCAGGAACAGAGAGTTGCGTCCACACCATGGTAGTTTTTGTTAGAAAGGTAGGGCTGACAGATTCAAGCAGAGTTAACGTTTGGAAACAAAAACAGAAATTACTGATTAAGTTCAGCAGGTCCGATAGCATCTGTGGAGAAAAATCAGAGTTAATGATTCAGGTCAAGTGACCTTTCCTCAGTTCTGTGGACTTTCTGCTTTTGTTTCTGGTTCACAGCATCCACAATTCTTCTGGTTTTTATTCAGTACTAACATTCAAGAAGTTCAGCCAAAACAAATCACAACTTCAGCTTTATTCTGTTCTTTATCAGGTGGGCCGATCAGCTTTGATTGGAACTTTTAACAGATAATAACAATAATCTGCATGTATGTGACTAACATGAATGTATTTGCTGTACTAAACAGCGAATCACATTAAAGGGAACAAATTGACATCAATTTTTAAGGAAATAATAGTTACACTGAATAGATAACTTTAAGGACAGCAAGTAAATGTGATTTACTTCTGTGGAAATTGATTAACATTCATACGAACATAGGATGCAGGAACAGAAATTAGGCCATTCAGCCCAGAGTCTGCTCCACTATTCAATCATGGCTGATAAGTTTTTCAACCCCATCCTCCAGCTTTCTCCAAATAACCCTTGATCTCCTTGATACTCAGGAGCCTATCCATCTCAGTCTTAAATATACGCAATGACCTGGCCTCCACATCCTTCTGTAGTAATGAATTCTATAGATTCACCACTCTCTGACTGAAGAAGTTTCTCCTTATTTCCTTTCTGAAAGGTCTTCCCTTTACTCACCACATTGCGCAAACATTTCCATGAAAGTTAAAGAGATAGGTAATGATGAAGCCATGAGGAAATAAAAAAAAGAACAGAGCACCCCTACAGTGTGGAAACAGGTCATTCAGCCCAATAACCCCACACCGATCCACCTAAAAGCATCCCATCTAGACTCATCCCCCAACCCTCTCTCTGTAACCCTACATTTCCCATGTCTATTGCACCTAACTGACACAACCCTGAACACTATGGGTAATTTAGCATGGCTAATCCACCTAATAGACAGTCACCCAAAGGGTGGAACTGAACCCAGGTGTAGGGGGTAGTGTAATTTTTAAACGGTTAGCTGCCTTTTAGTCTTTTCTACCTCATAGTGAACACAAGCAGACACTCGAAACTGTTGCCGGACCTCCCCCACGTTTATATGAATGAAACAGTTGTAACAGCTTTCCTCGATAGTTGAGAGGCCGCCCTTAACCACAGTTGTACAACATCATCCATATAAGGGAAGAACGGGAAGCTCAAACACTGATTGGCCAAGGGAATAACAAAATAATCGCAGGCACCAGAACCCAAATAAGGAAAACAGTGGGGAATCCGAGCACTCGTTGGTCAAGGCAGCAGTAGTAGACCCAGCCCACATATACATGTATATAATGTGTGGAGATTACTTTGCTTGTGTGTGTGTACCTTTGGGAACAGCACCCGACTTTGCAAAGTTGAATGAAAAAGTTTTGGACAGACTCCTCCGTGTCTTTGTTCCTGGGAAGGGAAATAAAAAGTGCCGTAGATGGGGCTGGATAGCCACTTATCTCGCACACAGGTCCCTGGCTCTGTGAGGCAGCAGCACAAACCATGAGCCACCATGCTCAATTTCAAACCAATTTTAAAGTCAATTTTTTAAAGTGCTCTTTATAGACCTTTACACATCGTACAGGTTCAGTTGGGGAGCTTGAGAAGTAGAACAGGTGAAGGTGAAGACCTGGTCCAAGGTCTGTTTTTTGTAGAAGCTTATTGGGCAATTTTGAGGGTCATTTGAATATTTTAATTTCTTTGTGTTGCGAACCCAGTGATAGTGAAGCGACTCTGATCTCTCTTTACAAATGCTGCCAGGCAATTTCTGATCATGAGGGTGATTTGGTTCAAATTGCTATCCCTGGTTGTAACACTATCAATAAAGTTGCTGGCATAATGGTGCTAATCGCCATCCTTGCTAACAAAATACCTTTATGTGATAACTTCATAAAATATTTAATATAACTGGTTGACTAATGTCCTTTAGGGAAGGAAACTGCCATCCTTACCTGGTCTGGAAACCATGTGACTCTGGACAAGAGAAATGTGGTTGACCTTTTTCACTGTGTACCATCATTTTAACCACAAAGGAGGGTAGTATGGTGGCTCAATGGACAGCACTGCAGTCTCGCAATGTCAGGGACCCAGGTTCAATTCCAGCACGTGCAACTGTCTGTGTGGAATTTGCACATTCTCTCTGTGACTGCATGGGTGTGGAAGAAAATATGGGTCCCAGCCTCCTCATGACATGGCCATAAAACAGACAGCACAAAATGTCTGCATTTAGCCACTAAGCCTACTCACAACGCCACAAAATTGACCAAACCAGCCACCCCAGACATCACACATACTTCAGGACATGACTCATCCAGCCCCAGACTAAGAGAATATACTTCTTCAGATTAATTGATAATGCGCCACCCACTTCACAATAGCCCAGCACCTCTGACGTCCTTCGGGTACAGCTGCTCCCACCAGGAGTCAAGCCTTCACAAAGGTACCCAGACAAGGAGGCACCAAAGGTACCTTGCTTGCCCCCTCAACAATGCGAACACATTGATACCAGGTTGAAACCCACTAACACCGAGTCCAGCCAAGAATCGAAATCTTCTGAGTCAATTAAGAAACTAATTGTCAGACACCAGAAACTTGAATCTCTTCAATGAATAAACATTATTTCTCTTTGTTGTACAACTCACACATTGTCTCATAACTGACACTTCATTGTTGTAAGGGTATAAAACTCCACTGTATTCTCTGTTCGGTGAACAAGCTTCTGAGTGACTGTTTCAGTGGGGTCAAGTCTCATCCATAATATCGCTGTTTGTTAAATAAATCCTTGTCAGTTCTCAGTCTGATCTGTGTGTTTATGATCTCTGACTAATTGGCCTAAATTCTCCGACAATGGGTTTCCTCTGCATGCTCTGGTTTCCTTCCATAGTCCAAAGATGTGCATGAGGGGTGGGTCCAGGCGGGATATTCTTTTGGATGGTTGGTGTGGATTTGATGGGCCAAATGACCTGCTCCCACAGTGCAAGGATTCTAAGTATGGGCCTTTAGTTGTGTCATTTTTTAGACAAGGGAAATCTCGGCGAGAAGGGAGGCTTAATTTGCTGTCTGTCAATCTAAGCCTTGTCAGAATGCATCTACCCAAACAGAAATAGGTGCATTGTGATATGGGGCAACTGATGGTGCCTCATCATGTGGAACCAATCTATTCTGTGGCAATTTCATTCTTCCTTATTCATTTCGACATATTATCAATGCCTTATATTGTTCCCTTGGTAAGCTGCACAAAATGGACTACAGGGTGTCACACTTTGTCAGAAAGCTCAAAGGTAAGCAGTCCCCAAGTAAAAACTCGGCTGAGGCACTTTTAGAACTTCTGAATAGGAAAAGCTGATCATTGATTTACATTGACTAGAATAGCTTGCTGCAGCTTCCAGTTAAAGAGTTTATTATTCCCTGAGCTGTTCTGACAGTTTGTTATTATAAAAGTCCCTTTCATATCCTTGCTTTCTTTCATGGTTATTTTCTATTCCGCTGAACTCTTTTAACTGCTTCAATTACAGCCCACTTTCTGTTGACGTTGCACACTACATTAATCCTCTTCAGCTTCAATGTAAACATGTTCTAATGTCGGAAGTAACCTGTGCTAATAAAAACTGGAAGCAAACAAAAAGACCTTTGCCTCTTTAGTGTCTGTTATCACCAAACATATATATCTAAAAAATCGCCAGACAAACAGATTTCCAGTGGGTTATTTTAATAATAGAGGCAAGAATCTGGATAAATAAATTTTCAGCTGCATTTCTGGTTCCTACGTTATGACTGGACCCAGGTAAAGGTTCTCAATGTGTTATGATTCTAAATGGAACTCTCCCAAATTGTTGCACCCCTGGGTGAGGAGGATGGAAGGATCATGGTCTTTGTTCAAAATCCACTTGCATTGATTGGTCACTACCATGATACCTTATCACAAAGAGTCTCTTCTCGCATTGATACCTTTCCCAGTACCAATAAATTATGAAAAGAGCGAATTGAACCAGGCTCTCTTCTGTTAAAGAAATAGTGAGTTTCTTTGTGACCAAAACGCAAAGATATTTAATACATACACACTGATCAGAAATGAAAACTGAGGAAGTACCTTATATCTAGGAAGAAAGAAATCCAAATCAGTCTTGACAATGCAGGGAAAGACGTTGAAACATCTTGGTTGTTAAGTTTTGGTAGAGTTGGCCTCAGTATCGAGCTGTTCATCTGGAAATTCTTGGTTTAGCAAGTGAGCCAAAAGGTATTGTCCCTGTTTCCTTTCTGACGGTGGCTTTGCTGACGTGTGACTTGCTGCCAAAGCTCAATGTGAAAGAGAGAGACTTTTGTCTTTTCTCTGTAAGCACTGGGATGTACAATGAATGTTCTTCAGCTGTGCCATACGGGGCACACACCGGTTTAGGAGAACTAGAACACCAGGTTAGCAACCCCAAACCTAGATTCCTGTGGTTTTCAAACACCTCTTATCCATTCCTTGAAGGGAAAAAGACAGATGTGTATTCTGAGCAGAACCTCAACAGCTTATGTCACATCATGTCCATACTCTGGGATGTAACTCACCAGGAAATAATTTCTGTTGAGGCGATAATTAGAGGAAACATGCTGTGCACAGATTTGTTATCACATTTGCCTGTGCAACACGTGATTACAATTCATAAGTAAATTGAGTGACTATGCTTGACATCAAAACTGCATTGGACCAGGTGTGGCATTAAGAAGCCAGAGCACAACGGAGTCAATGGGAATGGTTAGTTGAAGTCATACCTTTTGGAGGTTAGTTACCCCAGTTCCAGGATGTCTCTGCAGGGATTCCTTAAGGTAGTGCATTAGATACAAATATCTTCAGCTACTTCATCGATGACCTTCCCTCCATCATAAGGTCAGAAGTGGGGATGTTTGCTGATGATTGCACAACATTCAGCACCATTTGTGATTCCTTAGATACTGAAGCAGTCCCATGTTCAAATGCAATGACATCTGGACAATATCCACACTTGGGCTGACAAGTGGCAAGCAAAATTTGTGCCACAAAAATGCCAGGCAATGACCATCTCTAGTAAGACTATAAGATACAGGAGCAAGGTTAGACCATTTGGTCCGTTGACACTGCTTCACCATTTGATCATGTGCTCCACCATTCAATTACGAAACAATATGAGACAATCTAACAACTGCCCCTTGAATTTCAAAAGAATTACTCTCACTGAATTGCCCACACTTAACATCCTTGTGGCTAACACTGACCATAAACTGAAATGGACTGACCATATAAGTACAGTCAATACAAGAGCAGGTAAAAGATTAGGAATGCTATAGCGAGTAACTCACCTCCTGACACCCTAACAGCCTGTCCAACAGCTACAAGGCACAGTGAGGAATGAGCTGGAATATTTCTCAGTTGGCTGAATGAGTGCAGCTCCAACGACACTCAAGAAGCTTTACACTATACAGGACAAAGTAGCCTCTTGTTTGGCATGACATCCACAAACATCAACTCCCTCCACCACCAATGCTCAGTAGCAGCCAAATGTACTATCTGTAAGATGCACTGCAGAAATTCACCAAAGATCCTTAGACAGTACCTTCTAAACCCCTGACCACTTCCATCTGGAGGACAGGGACAGCAGGTAAATGGGAACAGCACCACCTTCAAGTTTCCCTACAAGCCATTCACCATCTTGATTTGGAAATATATTGCCATTCCTTCATTGTTACTGGGTCAAAATGCTAGGATTCCATTTTTAAGGGCATTGTGGCTCAATTGACAGCACATGGACTGTGGCGAATCCAAGAAGGCAACTCCCCACCATGTTTTCAAGGAGAGGGAGAGTTGGGTAATCAATGCCAGCAGCTCGCAATGCCCATATCTTAAAATTTAAAAAATTATGAGATTTTATGAAATGATAATAGATCCTCATAATGTTAAAAATGAATTTTTAAAAATGGCTGTGAAATATTATAAAACATCTTGAGGATCAGTACTTGGGAAAATGGAAAATAAGTTATCAATCCAGATTTGGTTTAGACTTCAGGATAAAGTAAGAAGCAAAACTGTTCTGAAACATGGGTCTTGTAGTTACAGATATATGACGAAAATAAATTTTTCCATCGTCACAAAATGGGATTGAGAAAACAATCTGATCCAGCTTGTTCTAATGCTTCAGGAAAGGATTATTTAAATGCAAGCAGATCATTTAACATGGCCTTTGACAGTGATGAAAAATCAAAAGTGAGAGGGAAAGTTGCCTCAAGCAAAATTTGAGAGGAGAAGACAAATTTCTCTATGGGGCAGTAAATATGCAGATCGTGATGTAACAACATTTTTAAGAAGAAACTGGACACTTTCTGATTAGGAACAGAATTGTGGGTCTTAAGGGTTAGTGTCGGTGCACACAGATGTTCCAACGTATTGGCAAAGAGACAACACAGAGGAAAGGGGCTAAATTCCCGACTTCTGTGTTACTAATGTTTTTGACTTTATAATGCTTTCCAAGATGTACGATCAGAGATTCTGATGTCCTTTAGATATTCACTTGAATTTCATTTGAAGCAAAATTAGGTGTGGAAGTGAATGTTTCCCAGCAGTTATATTAAACCAAGTTTGCTAAGCCAGGAAATGCTTTCTGAGAGGGCAAGGGATTAATGCAGATTTACTTAATAGGCATTCGGTGAAATGGGATTGACGACAACAAGCCAAGTCAAACTTCACTGAAAATAATAAAAGCTCATTTGACAATTTAGCATGACTACAATATTAACAGTTTGATAAAGAGCCAGCCCTAAATCTTCTTGGAGGCTAAATCCCAAGCAACAATCAGCAGGTCTTCTTATCACAGAGCATTCTGCATTTGAACCTTTGTTTTCTGTAATTCCCCTCTCCAACACAATCTTTACACCATTAATCCTGTCTTTGAGCTTCCCTTGTCCTTCATTTTTCTTTAACTGTAATTCTCATGATTTGTGCTGTGTGGCATTCAAACTGGTTAAAGACTGTTCACTCACACATATCCTTTAAGATTTCTATGATCCTATTGAAAGTGTTAGAAAAGGAACTGAATCATTTTATGGCTATCATGCGATGAATTGATTCATGGAGGAAATTCCTGCACCACCCTGAACTACATTGCCATTCCTTCAAAGCAGCTGGGGACAAAATCCTTGAAATCCATTCCTCAGAGCGCTGAAGGTGTCTTCATACCCAAGGATGCAATGATTCAAGAAAGCACCTCACTAACACCCTTCCCATGGAATTTAGGGTTGGACAATAAATGCAAGCCTTGGCAGAGACACACACATCCTCTGAACAACAGCAGACAGACAATAGTAGTTGAAGGGAATTTCTCAAAATGGAGAAAAGTGACCAATGGGATCAGTGTTGGGGCCACTGTTGTTTGTGATATACATAAATGATCTGGAAGAGGGCACTGTTGGTATGATCAGTAAGTTTGCAGATGACACGAAGATTGGTGGAGCAGCAGAAAGCATAAGGGACTGTCAAAGAATGCAGGAGAATATAGATAGACTAGAGAGTTGGGCGGAAAAGTGGCAGATGGAGTTCAATCCAGACAAATGTGAAGTGATGCATTTAGGCAAGTCTAATTCTAGAGCAAATTATACAATAAATGGAAGAGCCTTGGGAAAGGTTGATGAGCAGAGAGATCTGGGAGTGCAGGTTCGTTGGTTGCTACACAGGTGGATAGAGTGGTCAAGAAGGCATGTGGTATGCTTGTCTTCATCGGTCTGGATATTGAGTATAAGAGCTGGCAGTTCATGTTAAAATTGTACAAAACATTGGTTCGGCTGCATTTAGAATACTGTGTACCGTTTTGGTCGCTACATTACCAAAAGGATGTGGACGCTTTGGAGAGGGTGCAGAGAAGGTTTACGAGGATGTTGCCTGGTATTGAAGGTGCTAGCTATGAAGAGAGGTTTAGTAGGTTAGGTTTGTTTTCATTAGAAAAAAGAAGATTGTGGGGGACCTGATTGAAGTTCCTAGGGTGAATGATTCAATAACGAGAGGGCACTCTTTCAAGGTGAGAGATGAAAAGTTTAAGGGGGATACACGCGGCAAGTACTTTACACAGAGGGTGGTGGGTGTCTGGAACGCGTTGCCAACAGAGGTGGTAGAGGAAGGCACGGTAGATTTATTTAAGATGCACCTGGACAGGTACATGAGTAGGTGGGGAGCAGAGGGGTGCAGATGCTAAGGAATTGGGCATCAGGTTTAGACAGTAAATTTGGATTGGCTCAGGCCTGGAGGGCTGAAGGGCCTTTCCTGGGCTGTAAATTTTCTTTGTTCTTTGTTCTAAAAGCAAAAAAAAATTTAAGCAAACTGGGCCCAATAAAGAAAAAGTAAGTCACTTATAATTTTTAACATGCATTCCCTTCAAGGTCTTATATAATTTCAGAAGTGCAATACATAAAATATTTCAATTCCTTAGTTAGTGTTGTGGCATAATCTAGAAGTCGCTGACATCTCAATGTTCGTATGTTTTGCAACCTTGAGACACACTGAAGTGTGATAAGTGTTTCTAAATGGGTCACTTCATCATAGAACAACAATTACTATTTCTTTCCCCAAACAGAGGTGGTGCTTTTCAATTGCAAAGGAAATCAAACATACTTTTTCATTTTGAAAGTTGAGATTTATTCAGATTCACTGATGGGATGAGGGCGCCACAGGCTGGACCAGCATTCATTGCCTGTCCTTAGTTGCCTTTGAGAATGTGGTGAAGAGCTGCCTCCTTGAACCACTGCAGTCCATGTGCTGAGGCAGACCCACAATCCCGTTAGGTAGGGAGTTCCAAGATTTTGACCCAGTGACCCTGAAGGAGCTGAAAAGATGACTTCACCTTTGGTTTCATTTTTGCATATTCTATTATTTTTTAATTCTCAGAAATAAACCAAAAGATATCTTCATGTAGGAACTTGTCAACTTGTCCCATTCATTCAAAGGTTTCTGGCATTCATATCAATACCTTCACGAAAAGGAATAAACTGTTTCATTGAATCCTATTTACAATTTCACTGGTCCACAAAGGCGCTCCTTCCTTTTGATTACTATCCAGCAGTTAACCAAATGCACAAAAACTTGGAAATGATCACAATCTTGGCAAGACAGTCAGTTCCAGGTCAAAATTAACATACACTTAATAATGTTTTACTGTCCGATAGAAACATGAAACCAAAGGGTGCAGCCACAATGAAAACAAAAGTGCTGTGGTCTGTGATCAAAAATGATCCGAATTCACCAACCTTATGGGGCTTTTCCCCAGTCAGTCAGGTTATCCAAGATCTGTGCTGTCAATCCACATTGGTTTGACTGCATAATATAACACTTGCACTTTAATATTCTGTATTGGTCCTCCAATCGATTTTTAAGTGGATGTGCAGTTTACCTCATGCCACGCCAAACTCAGCTGGTGCTATTGACTGAGATTCATTAAATGTCCTGTGGTAACTGCTCGGCCAATTGCGAAGCACAATGAACCAGTGGGTGAAAATTTAAAATCAATGGACCCCCTTCTGGTCATGAAATGATAACTCAACCCCAATAGTAAGTGCAGCTATTTTTGGAGTTAGCTTTCATTTGTGGCCAACTGTGCAAAGCCGTAGGTTCCCCAAACTGCACACCATGTGCCATAAGTACTTCCTTTACTGGGATGAGCGAACCAAATCTGTTTAATCTTTTAACCTTTCCACTTGTATTATAATCGCCTTAGACACTTGTATGTTTTTTCTCCCTCTCTCCTTAAACAGGAAGATAGTATGATTTGCAGCTCTTGTGCTTCTGTGATGGTCACTGATGCTGCTTTTCAATTAAAGTTTTAGCCCATTTACAGTTTAGAAACTCCTAGCTGCTCTACAATCCTGGTATCTACCACTGAGAAGCAAGATGTTCTTATCACATCAGTGTAAGCAGGTGATGAGACTGATGTAGATTTGAAGATAAAGTGACAAAGAGACAATGGGTTTGGGAATGGAAATGTTCGCTGAGGCAGAAGTGAAGTGATGATGGCAAGGCCGAGTGAAAACTGTGGGAAACCAATTCTTATCTGTTGAAGTATAAACTTCCTCATGGCCAGGCATCTTTCATGAAACAGTGAGTAGCACTAATATGGAAATAGGAGCACATCATTCAATCCCTTGGGCACTGCTCCTCTCTTCAGCTCATTCCTGATGAAGGGCTTTTGCCCAAAACGTCAATTCTCCTGCTCCTCGGATGCTGCCTGATCTGTTGTTTTTCCAGTACCACACTCTCGACTCTAATCTCCAGCATCTGCAGTCCTCACTTTTGCATATTTGATTTTACACTGAAATCCATTTGCTATCTTTAAGTGGATATCAATCTACAAGCGAACAAACATCTGTCAAACTCAGTCTTGAACGCTTCAACGGTCCCAGAATCACAGCCTTTTTGGATTGGAATATTCTGAGTTTATAGCCTTTGTGGGCAAAGTGATCCCTGACTTCCATCCTGGATGCCCAATTTTCAACTGTGATAGCATAGTCCTCAAGTAAAACTCTGTTGCGGGTCTGTGTAAAATGGGATGTGGTGAGTTTTGTGGAAGGATCATCTGAGAGGTCCAGCAAGGCCTGTTTTAATGATGGAACCATCTTGATGCATGTTTTATGCTTTTGCTGTATGGCAAGGTGTTCTTCTCACTGGGAAACAGCAAATTGCCAAGTAATTGGGATTATAGCTTGTTTAGTGCCTTATTAACAGCTCAACTCCCCTCATTAATCTTCAGTTTCCCATCTTACCAAACACACCAAAACTGGTAGATATTGAGAAAACCCAACCTGACAATACCTGGTGAATTCAGCTCACTGCTTGCTCGAAGGGATCTCCATGTTGGACACCAGTCACAACCAGGGTATGGTCCAGGGGCACCCACCACACATTCCTGAGACATTGGCATTGAACATGTGCCAGCACCTGCACTGTACACTAACAAACCACTCACAGGACATTTCTGCAATGCAGTGCTCCATTGACAACAATTATTGTAAGGGTCTAGATGAGAGTGGTGCTGGAAAAGCACAGCAGTTATTGTAATACTGCTGCGAGGATACTGAAAGTTCAGGGATGTGGATTGCATCAATCTATACCTCTGGGCTTTTTGTTCATTGTTATTGCACTCAGACACTCTGAGCCTACCTGAATCCTCACAGAATCCCTACTTTTGCCTTGCCTTTGTGTGCTATGCCCGCTTGGCCAGAGATACTAGGCTTATATTCTGTCTTTCCTGATGAAAGGCTTTTGCCTGAAACGTCGATTCTTCTACTTCTCTGATGCTGCGTGACCTGCTGTGATTTTCCGGCACCACAACCTTGACTCATATTCTGTCTTGTCAGTCAGTTTGCACACTTTTGTTAGCAGCTCTCACTTAAGTCAAAGGAGTTAGGCTTTGGTCAGGAGGTCCCTGCACAGCAAGTCAAAGGTGACCAGTCCAGGGGCTTGGACACGGTCAGTCAGCCATGTGAGCTGGTCAGACCCAGAACACTCTCCAGACAAGGGGTGAAGTGCTGAATAGCAGGCAGCTCACCAACAGTCTTGAGTTTTTCTGCCCTGTCATAGCACCTTTCCTCTGAGAAAGAGAAACTGACAGTTTTTATAGGAAATGGAAGTCGATGGCACTTTCAGTGCAGGTGGGGAGATGTCCAGAGTGCATGAGGGGGCCTGGACAGTTAGCTTTATTGGGGATTGAGGTGGGCAACAGTGAGGGAGGGAACGTGTTGCAGGCAATAGCGGTTATGGTTGAGCAGGAGCAATGCTGGAAGGTGAGTACAAGTTGCTGAAATAAGTATCAGAGAGAAGATGGTGATTCTTATGCTAGTAGAATATAAAAGGAGATTAATCTTCTTCCTACAAGTGCTGGGCATTCTTCCAAGACAGCTGAAACTGCTCCAACTGGAATGAGAACCTTGGACCAGGCTGTGGTGGCATGTCATTTGTCGTGGTGAGCAGTACGCTGATTTACCTTGTCTGCCATGTTAAAAGTAACTGTTTGAAATATAGAGGACTGCTCCAGAGTGACTGAGCCTATCTTGGTGTACACCAAGCTTTTAAAGATGGCACAGGTGAAAGGGATCCTGGGAATGCTAAGTTGTTCCAGAAACTACATGTGGCAAGGTGAGACTAGAATCACGTATGGAGGATGCAATTGTGAAGGGGCTGAGGGAGGTAGTTAATGAGATCTGAGTTTGGTAAAATCTGGCAAAAAAACCTGCTAGGCCTCAAAGTGAAAAATCTTCCAAAAATCTTGGCACAACTCAAACTTAGCACTGTTTATTCTGTCACTGGGGGAAATATTTTTGTTTTATCCAACCTATCAAGTTTTTAACATTTTAGAATAGCTCATTTGGACTCTCTCTCACCTTTCTACATTCAGGAGAGTATAAGTGAGGCCTGTTTGCATAATCTACCTCTTCACACTCTGGTGTCATGAATATGGGCTACAGCCTATCAAAGAGCTGTACACCTTCCCTGAGGCAGAACTGAACATACTCTTTCAAATGAGATTGGACATTGATACTATATAACAAGCATAAGTTTGTCCCCTTTGTATTCCAACCATCTTTGAAACAAAATCAAATATCCCATTCTGATTTTTCTTTTTGACACATCTGTGATCCATACAATATAGTGATAACACTGATATCTACCTAACAAAGTGAGAGGTTCCCCTGGTGTATCCTGGTTACAGAAAACAAAACAAAACCAATTTAGTCATTACCACCTCACATGAGTGTGGCTCAAAATGCAGGCAGGCTCAGAGGTTTACAATATGAGATATCCTTCCACAGAAATTGTCATAGAAACATACAGCCCTTTGAGTCTGATCCCCCATTCTATATGATCATGGCTGATCATCCAACCCACTGTCCTGTTTCCCTCTCTCCTCATACCTTTCGATCCCTTTAGCATGAAGAACTCCTTCTAACATTAAGTGCTTTGGCGTCAATTACGTTCTGTGGCAGACAATTCCACAGGCTCACTAATCTCTGGGTGAAGCTGTTTCTCTTCATCTCTGTTCTCAAAGGCCGAACCTGTATCCTTAAACTCTGGTCTCTGATTCTGGACTCCCCCATCATCCTGATTTTAACCTGCTTATGATTCCTGCTGGAATTTTATATGCTGCTAGGAGATCCCCACTAATTCTTCTAAACTCTGCTGAATATAGTCCTTGCCAATCCAGTCTCTCCACATTGTCAGCCTGCAATTCCAGAAAATCAGTCTGGGAAATGCTTGTTGCATTTTGTCTAAATGCCAGAAGATCCTTCATCAGATAAGGAGACCAAAACTGCACACAATACTCCAGGTGTGGTCTGTCCAAGGTTCTATCTTTTGCAGCCTAATAACAGGATGAGTGAGATCAGAAATCAATGTTTTAATGAGGCCATCTCCCAGCTGCTATCAGCCTCCTCTCTCAGTGGGGAGCTGGTCCAATGTTGAATAGACCCAGTGCCTTCAACTTCATGATCCGTTGTGGGTCATGAATTGACCTCTATTGATGAAAGATGGTTGCTGGTGCATGGGTCTCAACTGTGGCTGAGTCTTAATAGATCTGTTTGCTTTATACTTTAATTTAAGATACTTTTATGAGATAAAAGAAGACAGCTCTTCCTTCCTGAGAGGTTGGATAAATCCCAGCAGTTCACTATTCAGGGGTCTAATTGGTCAAGTTACCAATCTTCATGTGAAAGCAGACATATTGCCATTAACCCTGAAGATGTAACTGTGACCCATTCTCAGTTATCCTCTTACAGAATCATACAGCATGGGGGAAGACATGTCTCTTTAAAAGAGCCAGCCAATCAGCCTTACTCAGTTATTCTTTCCCCACAGTTCTACAAACTTTCACATATTCATCGAATTCTTTTTTGGAGTTCATTTGAAAATCATTCTCTTCTTTCATAAAACATTGCCGAGTACACAAAATAATTCTGGACAGCTTTTGCATCCAACAAAAGGTACGAGTAGAAATCTCACCCAGCGGGAGTCAACTCAACCCAAACCCAGGGGAGTGGGGAAGGAGAGGGGCGCTCCTTTGCTGCTAAGTCACAAATTTGGTTTTAAAAGATTTGAGAATGTGGATTGGCTTTAGATATGGCTAGCGTGGATCAATACATGACCATATTTGTTGAAACCAATTTTCTTATTTTCCAGGATCAGACTTTTTTTTTAATGTGCAAACTTAATTATAACTTGGGTAATTAGAGATTCAAGATGTGTGAAATATTAATTGGACTCATTCTGTCTCATTGACAGTCATACAACAAGGCGGCTCTCAGATCTTTTGTTTACAGGAGTTTCAACAAACCCTCCAAAACAGCGGGGCATCGATTGAAGAACTGGATTTTTTTGGAACCAAATTACGAGTTTCCTCCTGTGAATTTATTTGGATGTCATTTTAGGAAAAGGTCAGCAGTTTTGAAGAGAGAGACAGGAAAGACTTGAGCACAGTGCTCTTTAATAATCCAGATCTAGCATGGGGTGAATTGTTCTCTTTATTCATAATTCATAAAGAGAAAAAAAACCAAGTCTTAAGCTCCTCAGCCACAAAAGTCGTCTCATATGCAAGAAAAAAAAATCAATGGCAGTATCCCTTGTAATTTATTTAACCAGGTAAATACAGGCACAATGGGTTTGTTTCATTCGTTCACAATTCAATAGTTGCCGTGCATGTTAGGAATTTAAAAAGGCTTCACCCGCATTGTTAAATTGCTGTACAACATAATTAATAAAATGTCAAATCCACCACTCCTAGGAAATGTATATATATGACACGCAGTGGGACAATTATAATTTTGAATGATGCCAAGTAATGGGCCATCGCTTTATGTCAATTTGCAAAATTTCATTTTTAAAGTCTCATGTGATGGGAAAGTGTGATGGGCAGTCTACCTGAATGTAAGCAGCATTTGCGACATAGTAGATTCTCAAAAGGCACAAATAGAGGTAAATGTTTATGCTCTCGTTGCCAATACAGAAATGTCATGGAGATCAGGACTGGATACTGAATATTCAAGGATATTCAATATTTAGGAAGGACAGACAGGAAGGTAAAGAAGGTGCTAATGAAAAAGGATTGGATCAGTCCATTAGTAAGACAATATTTTAGATTAGAAAAACAATGTGGAGAATTTATTTGGGTTGAATTAAGAAATGGGGCAACAGGTATTGGTTAGACTTATTTATAGGCCACTAAATAGTACTGCGTAATGAGGGGCATGGTTTTAATTCGGAGATGAGAGGGAAATGTAACATGGGCAACACAGTTAACATGGGTGACTTCAACCTGTGTGTGGACCGGGTAAACTGATTGAACACTAAAGCTGTGGAAGACAGGTTTTTGGAGTATGTTAGGGATGTTTTCTGGAACAGTATGTTGAGGAGCCAACTGGAATACGTAGTATCTTAAAACTAGTATTATGTAATGAGAAAGGACTAATTAACATTTTCCTGTAGAAGAAACTTTAGGGATGTGGGACCACAATGGGATAGAATTTTACATTATGTTTAGAAGTGAAGTAGTTCATTGTGAAGCAAGGGGTGTTAAATGTGAATTTGGGAATTTATTAAGACATGACTCGCAGACTGATCGAGGTGGATTGAGACAGTACATTAAAATTCATAACTGTACATAGGAAATGGATAATTTTAAAATAACTAGTTCATGACTTACAACTGCTCCACATTTCCTCAAAATGTAAAATTTCAAAGATGATCGGTCAGCCATGACTGACCAAGGAAGTTAATAATTGTATAAGATTAAAAGACTCCCCAAATATATCCACCATCTACAAAGGGCAGTCAGGAGTGTGATGGACTACTTGCCATTTCTCTGAACAAGTGTCGCTCCACAACACTCAAGAAGCTTCACACCATCCATTCACACTTTCCACCATCAATGTTCAGGAGCAGGAGTATATACTTTCATTGTAGAAATTCACCAAAGCTTCTTAGACACATCTTCCCATGCCATTTATAAGGATGAGAGCAGGAGATACATAGGAACACCACTACTTACAAGTTCCCGCCAAGCCACTCACCATCCTGAGTTGGAAATAACATTGTCATTCCTTCAGTGTTGTTGGGTCAAAATCCTAATAATCCTTCTCTGACAGAATTGTAGGTTTCCCTACAGCACATGGACTACAGTTCAAGAAACCAGATAATCATCACCATCTGAAGGCAACCGGGACAGACAATAAATGCTGATCGAGCCAATAATGCCTACATCCAATAAGTGAACAAAAATAAAGGCCTAGAAAGTGCCAGAAATAGCAGCTATTCTAAGGATCGGGAGCTTTATAGAAAACATCTAAGTAGGATAAAGAAACTGGTAATAAAAGGGTGAAGCAAATATGAAAACAATTGAGCAAAAAGACATGAAAATAAACTGTAAATGCTTTATCGAGTACATAAAAATAAACATTTTGCTAAAACAAATAAAGATCCATGACAAGCTGAATCAGCAGAATTTATAATGAGGAACAGAGAAATGGCAGAGAAGCTCAATCGTTAGTTTGTGTCCATTTTCACTGAAGAAGACACCAGAAATCTCCCAAAAGTAGAGATCCAAGTAGTTCTGGAGAATAAAAGGTACTACCATTAGGAAGTAGACCATACTGGAGAAACTAAAGGAGCTGTAAATCAATAAATTCCCAGGTCCTGATGGTCTTTATCTCAGAATATTGAAGGAGGTCACTACAAGGAGGAGTCCATTCAGCTCTTTGAACTTGCTCGACCATTCAGTATGATCATGGCTGGTCATCCAACTTAGTAACCACTTCATGTCTCTACCCAAACCCATTTGCTCCCTTTAGCCTTAAGAACTATATCAATCTCATGCTTGAAAATAGTCAAAAGTCATGTCCTCAATTGCTTTCTGTGACATTGAATTCCAGAGGCTCACCTTTCCCTTGTGTGAAAACATTTTGCCTCATCAATTTCCAAATGGCCTACTAGTTCTAGACTGTCTGGTCATTGGGAACATCCGTTCTACATTTAACCTGTCAAATCCTGTTTGTTTTGCCTCTTTCTTTCCCAATCTATTGACGTTCAGATAGTAATCTGCCTTCCTGTTTTTGCTAATGAAATGAATAAGCTTTACTCACATTACACTTTATCTACTATGGAAAAAAATATTGCCCACCAGCTTAACTTTTCCAAATCAAACAGAAGCATCTCCACATGCTCCTCACAGTTCACTGTCTCACCAAGCTTTGTGTCATCTACAAACTTGGAGGTAGTACAATTAGTTCTCCAATCTAAGTCATTACTATATATTGTGAATAGCTGGAGTTCAAACACCCTAGTCACTGGCTGCGAGTCAGAAAAATGACCTGTTTATTCCTACTTTTTGTTTTCTGTCTATCAACAGTTCTCTACCAATGTCAGTGCACTATTCCCAATCCCGCATGCTTTAATTTTACACTTTAATCTCTTATGTGGGACCTTATGAAAGATTTCTGAAAGTCCAAGTAAAAGACATCACCTGGGTGCCCCTTGTTAATTGTATTGGCTACATCCTTGAAAAATTTCAGGAGATTTATCAAGCATGATTTCCCTCCTGTCAATGCATGCTGACTCTCTCTTACCCTGTCACTGCTTTCCAAGTGATTTGCAATTAGATTTTTAATAAAAAAACTCGAACATGTTCCCTATTGCTTGATACCAGGCTAACTGGTCCACAATTCCCTGTTTTCTTTCGATCTCCTTTTTCAAATATTGGGGTTACATGAGATACTGTCTGATCCATCGAACGTTTTCCTGAGTCTATAGAATTTTGCAAGATCTCAGGAAAGATGTTAGTGCCATAGATTAATTGCAACAAAGTTAATCAGACTTGCACCTTGGATGGTGGGACTGTCCTATTGAAGAGAGACTGGGCAAACTGGGCCTGTGTTCAACTAAGTTTGAGTTTCAAAGAATAAGGGATGATCTCATTAAAACCTACAAAATATTTAAATGACAGGATGGATGCAGGAACTCCCCCCCCCCCCCCCGGCTGGGGACTCTAGAACCAGGGTGCAGGATTTAAAAATAAAGGAGATACCAGTTAAGATGGAGATGAGGGGATTTTTTTTTTACTCTGAAGGTTGCGAAGCTTTCAAAGCCTCGATCACAGAGAATTGTGGAATCTCAGTCTCTGAGTCTGTTTACAGTATAGATTGATAGATGTCTGATTAATGGCAGCCAACAGGGTTATGGGGATGGAGTGGATGAAAGGCATTGAAGTGATCTATCATATTGAATGGGATGAGGGGATAGGCTCAATGGATTGAACAATGAACTCAAGCTCCTCTGCTTCTATGATTGGCAAGTATAGGATTACAGAAAGCTCTTGGATGGGCAATTAAAAACAGATTGTTGACATTGAATATAACTTGATCCGATTCTGCTCATGTTGTCAGGTATAGCTTAGTTATGCCAGTATTTCTTCAGAATCAGAAAACTTCAGACTCAGACTCCACTCTGCAGAGCTGAGAACACATCTAAGCTCATCCTTCAGTGAAGTACTAAGAAAATGTCAATAGAGTAATTGCTGGTTCATTGCTGAACATGTTATATTTTAGATGAGATGTTAAAACAACACCAAGTATTCTCTCTGGGATGTACGTAAAGAAATCCTGTGGGACCATTTTAAAGAGGAGTTGGGGCTGAGTCTCATTCTGGTTTATTAACTGGTATGAGTTTCTCAGAAAAAGACTTGTCATTCCCACAGGTCCTACAAAGTAGGGCCTCCCTCCCTCCCTCCTCCTCTAACCTAAATTAAAAGTCCACAGACTTGCCCCAAAAAGATGGTCCAAGGAAGTTCCTGTGGATTGAAGAGTGAGGTTTTAGCTCAGGAGTCTTTGACAAGGAGGTTGAGTGAAGTGATTACGCCACAGTTGAAGAGGGTGAAGACATGACTGCCAAGCTGGTTCAGTGTGCTACGTGCTTAATGTGGGAGGTCAACGACTCTGGTGTGTCTGGCTCGTATAAGTGTGGAAAGTGTGTGCACATTCAGCTACTGACAGAGCATATTGCAGCATTGATGAAAGAACTCAAGGACCTTAGGCTCATCCGAGAGAACGAGATCTTTCTGGACAAGACCTTCAGCGAGGTTATTACACCGACCATACCAGAAGAGAGCAGAAGAGAGCAGACGATGAGGAAAGAGAGGAGCCAGGTGCAAGAGACTCCGGGGTAAGTACCTGTCAGGAACAAGTTGAATCTTTTGGAAACAGTAGAGACAGATGACACTGCCAGTCTGTGAGGCGACCAGATCTGTCAATCAAAGGTTGGCGTGGAGACAGAGTGGAAGAGTCGGACATCGCACAGAGCCGTGGTAATAGGGGACTCCATAGTGAGAGGAACTGACCGGGGTTTTTGTGGCAGCAGATGGGACTTAAGGATGGTGTGTTGCCTTCCTGGTGCCAGGGTTAAAGACATCACAGAGTGCAGAAAATCCTCAAGGATGAAGGTGAAGAGCCAGAGGTGGTGGTACATGTCAGCACAAATGATGCTGGGAAGAAGAGGAGGAACATACTACAGCGGGACTTTGGAGAACTAGGAAGAAGGCTGAAAAGCAGGACGTCCAAGGTGGTTATCTCCAGTTTGCTTCCAGTTCCTCGGGCTGGTGAGGCCAGAAACAGGGAGATAATGGACTTGAATGTGTGGCTGGGGAACTGGTGCAGGAAACAAGGATTTAAATTCTTGGATCACTGGGGTATGTTTTGTGGTAAGCATAAATTATACAAGAGAGACGGTTTGCACCTGAATAGGTTAGGGACCAGCATTCTGGCAGGTAGGTTTGCTACTGCAATGCAGCTACATTTAAACTAAGTAGCGGGGGTAGGGGGGGGAAGGGGACAAACTGGATGTTTTAGAAGGAAATTGGAGGGAAAGTTAGAACAAGGGAAGTCAAGAAAGACAACTGCATCAATGAGGCAGAAAACTCAGAAAGGGATCATGCTGTAAGGTTGAGTGAAATAGGGGTTGATGGGAAGGGTGAGGGCAGTAACAAATTAAAAATACTATACATGAATGCACGAAGCATTAGAAATAAGATGGATGAGCTTGAGGCTCTTTTGGAAATTGGCAGATACGATATTGTGGGGATAACTGAGACGTGGCTTCAAGTGGACAGGGCCTGGGAAATGAATATTCAAGGCTACACGTGCTATCGTAAGGACAGACTGACGGGCAGAGGGGGTGGCGTGGCCATGTTGGTAAGGGATGATATTCAGTCCCTTGCGCGGGGGGACCTAGAATCAGGGGATAGAGCTGAGAAATACTAAGGGTAAAAAGACCCTCTTGGGAGTTATCTACAGGCCCCCAAACAGTAGCCTGGATGTCGGATGCAAGTTAAATCAGGAGCTGAAATTGGCCTGTCGCAAAGATGTTACTACAGTTGTTATGGGGTATTTCAACATACAGGTTGACTGGGAGAATCAGGATGGTATTGGACCTCAAGAAAGAGACTTTGTGAAGTGCCTCAGAGATAGACTCTTAGAACAGCTGGTGCTGGGGCCGACCAGGGAGAAGGCAATTCTGGATCTGGTATTGTGCAACGAACCAGACTTGGTCAGGGACCTCGAAGTGAAGGAGCCATTGGGAAGTAGTGACCATAATACAATAAACTTCAATCTGCAATTTGAGAGGGAGAGGGTACAATTGGAAGTGACAATATTTCTGTTGAATAAGGGGAACAATGGAGCTATGAGGGAGGAGCTGGCCAAAGTTCAATGGTGCAATACCTTAGCAGGGATGACAGTGGAGGAACAATGGCAGATATTTCTGGGTATAATGCAGAAGTTGCAGGATCAGTTCATTCCAAAAAGGAAGAAAGATCCTAGGAGGAGGCATGTGTGGCCGTGGCTGACGAGGGAAGTTAAGAAACATATAAAGTTAAAAGAGAAAAAGTATAACATAGCAAAGATAAGTGGGAAAACGGAGGACTGGGAAGCTTTTAAAGAACAACAGAGGATTGCTAAGAAGGAAATACGCAGAGAAAAAATGAGGTACAAAGGGAAACTGGCCAATAATATAAAGGAGGATAGTAAAAGTTTTTTTTAGGTATGTGAAAGGCAAAAAAAAAGGTTCAGACTAAAATTGGGCCCTTGAAGACAGAAACAGGGGAATATATTACGGGGAACAAAGAAATGGCAGAAGAATTGAATTGGTACTTCAGATCTGTGTTCACTGGGGAAGACACAAGCAATCTCCCTGAGGTAACAGTGGCTGAAGGTCCTGAACTTAAGGGAATTTATATTTGCCAGGAATTGGTGTTGGAGAGACTGTTAGGTCTGAAGGTTGATAAGTCCCTGGGGCCTGATGGTCTACATCCCAGGGTACTAAAGGAGGTGGCACGAGAAATCGTGGAAGTGTTGGTGATTATTTTCCAGAGTTCGATAGATTCGTGATCAGTTCCTGCGGATTGGAGGGTGGCTAATGTTGAAAGGCGGGAGAGAGAAAACAGGAAATTATAGACCAGTTAGTCTGACCTCAGTGGCGGGAAAGATGCTGGAGTCTATTATAAAGGATGAAATTACGACACAACTGGATAGTAGTAACAGGATAGGTCAGAGTCAGAATGGATTTATGAAGGGGAAATCATGCTTGACAAATCTTCTGGAATTTTTTGAGGATGCAACTCTGAAGATGGATGAGGGAGATCCAGTAGATGTAGTGTACCTGGACTTTCAGAAAGCTTTTGATAAAGTCCCACATAGGAGGTTAGTCAGCAAAATTAGGGTGCATGGTATTGGAGGCAAAGTACTAACTTGGATTGAAAGTTGGTTGGCTGATAGGAACAAAGAGTAGTGATAAATGGCTCCATTTCGGAATGGCAGGCAGTGACCAGTGGGGTACCGCAGGGATCAGCGCTGGGACCGCAGCTTTTTACAATATATGTTAATGATATAGAAGATGGTATTAGCAATAACATTAGTAAATTTGCTGATGATACTAAGCTGGGTGGCAGGGTGAAATCTGATGAGGATGTTAGGAGATTACAGGGTGACCTGGAAACGTTAGGTGAGTGGTCAGATGCATGGCAGATGCAGTTTAATGTGGATAAGTGTATGGTTATCCACTTTGGTGGCAAGAACAGGAAGGCAGATTACTACCTAAATGGAATCAATTTAGGTAAAGGGGCAGTACAGAGAGATCTGGGTGTTCTTGTACACCTGTCAATGAAGGTGAGCATGCAGGTACAGCAGGTAGTGAAGAAGGCTAATAGCATGCTGGCCTTCATGACAAGAGGGATTGAGTATAGAAGCAAAGAGGTTCTTCTGCAGCTGTACAGGGCCCTGGTGAGATCACACCTGGAGTACTGTGTGCAGTTCTGCTCCCCAAATTTGAGGAAAGACATTCTGGCTATTGAGGGAGTGCGGCGTAGGTTCACGAGGTCAATTCCTGAAATGGCGGGATTACCTTACACTGAAAGACTGGAGCGACTGGGCTTGTATACCCTTGAGTTTAGAAGACTGAGAGGGGATCTGATTGAGACATATAAGATTATTAAGTGATTGGACACTCTGGAGGCAGGAAACATGTTTCTGCTGATGGGTGAGTGCCAAACCAGAGGAGACAGCTTAAAAATACGGGGTAGACCATTTAGGACAGAGATGAGTGGCTATGTGGAATGCTCTGTCCCAGAGGGCAGTGGAGGCCCAGTCTCTGGATTCATTTAAGAAAGAGTTGGATAGAGCTCTCAAGGATTGTGGAATCAAGGGTTATGGAGATAAGACAGGAACAGGATACTGATTAAGGATGATCAGTCATGATCATATTGAATGGTGGTGCAGGCTTGAAGGGCAGAATGGCCTACTCCTGCACCTATTGTCTACTGTCTATGGTCACAACGCTGATTCCTGGTGCTTGCTGTGTGCAGGCTGGTTGCTACCCTCCAATAGTGGCTGTCCTATGTTGACCTGAAACCATGATAAATACTATTTAAATGCCAGTGTTTCTTTCTGAAAATATGGTAATTCAGAAATATCTGAAATTTAGCTGCAATCAATTCATGTGCTACTCTGTTGACAGAAAATTGCTCCAATTAGTGTTTGTAATACATTTTCTTGATAATTGTTCATTCTGTGTGCACACTATGTCAGTTTGCTAGTAATGGATAAATAATTTCATATTTTGCTGTGGAATCCTGGCTCTTGTGCTTGGAGCTGACTGTCAGGCCCGTCAGTTTTAATCATGGGCTCTTCTTTTATCCAACACTCTTTGGTGCTTCAGCCTAGAAATGATAACTGGTGTTACTCAGGGACAACTTGTGCCATGCCTTTGACTACAGTTGGACCTCAAGGTTAGTAAAACTTCTACTTTTAACAGTTTAAACTTCCATTAAAATAACATGTGACCATTAAATGTGTGCACTTTAATACAGTCAGCACTAGAACATACAAAGTAGGAAGAAGTTGCCCTTTTGCCCCCTTAAGCCGACTCCACCAATCTATGTGTTTATGGATTGTCTGATAGTGACCTTAGCTCCACTTTTCCACCAGCATCCATTCCCTCCCAGCATCGCTGCTAATTAGTGGGCTGCTGCTTTTGATCATTCCTGCTAATTAATAGAGTGGGAAAAGATCTTGCTTGTTTAATTGATCTGTCATTATTTCTTATTTAATTAACAAAGTTTTGCTATCTGCTTAAATTTAACATGGGCTAATTTACAGGAATCAAAGAGGCAAATGTTCCAGTGTTTCTCTGGATTATCCTCTCACTATCATGCCAAATATTAGTCTTTATTTTATTCTCTAAACCTACATTTTTCACAATCGCTGGACACTCGGTAACTTCACAGCCAAATAAGTTTGAACTGTAGTCATTATTGGAAATATATCTGCCATTATGCTTTCAGTAAACATCCAGAAAAATGATTATGATAACAATCAGATAATTTGCTTTTTTTGATTTTTTTTTTGTTATTCATTCCCAGGATGTGAGCATCACATGATGAGCCAGCCTTTATCACCCTTTGTCTGTTGTTCAGTTGATGGTGATGAGCTGTCTTCTTGAACTGTTACAATCTATCGCATGTAGGTAAATCCACAATGCCATTGGGAAAGGGTGGATTTTGAGGATTTTTACCCAGTGACAGTGAAGGAATGGTGATAGGTTTCTAAATCATGTTGCTGAGTGGCTTAGAGAGGAATCTGGAGGTGGTTGTGTTCACATGTATCTGCTGCCCTTGTCCTTCTAGGTGCTACTGATTGTGAGTGTGTTAGGTTCTTTTCAAAGAGTTGTGGTGAATTTCTGGAGTTTACCTTGGAGAAAGTGCACACTGCTGCCACTGACCATCAGTGGTGGACAGAATGGATGCTTCTGGATGCAATGTCAATCAAGGAGGCAGCTTTGTCTGCATCATGTCAAGCTTCTTGAGTGTTACTGGAGCTACAGTCATTCAGGTAAGTGGGGAGTATCCCATCATTCCCCTAACCTGCCTTGCAGGTGGACAGGCTTTGAGGAGTCAGAAAGTTAGTTACATGCTGTAGTAGCTTTCGCCTGTCACCTATTTGTAGTTGCAGTATTCATACAGCTAGTCCGGTTCAGTATTTGGTCAACAGGGAACAATGAGGAGGTTAGTGGACAGTAAGGAGGTAGTAACTAAAGCCTGTAAGGAACTAGACCATAAAGTCACCATGACTAAGGGGAAGAGTAGGCATGGAGCTGATGATGAACACAAAGGGACAGGTGGTCTGAGGTGCAATTGTTTTAATACGAGAAGTGTAGTTGGTAAGGCAGATGAACTTAGGGCTTGGATTAATACCTGGGAGTATCATGTTATTGGTTGATGGAGGGCATGATTGGCAACTAAATACCCCAGGATACAGATGCATCAGATGGGATAGAGAGGTAGGTAAAAGAGGTGGAGAAGTTGCATTACTGGTCAGTGAGGATATGACAGCTGTGGAGGTCTTGAGCAGTGAGGCAATATAGACAGAGCTCAGAAATTGGAAGGGTGAGGTAACAATGTTGGGTCTGTACTAATGACCTCCCAACTGTGAACATGAGATAGAGGTACAAATATGTAAACAGCTTATGGAAAGGTGTAGGAGCAACAGGATGGTGGTGTTAAGAGATTTTAATTTTCCCAACATTGACTGGGATTCATTTAGTGTTAGAGATTTAGATGGAGCAGAATTTGTAAGGAGCATTCAGGAGGGTTTTCTCGAGCAGTCTGTAAATAGTCCAACTTGAGAAGGGGCCATACTGGTCCTGGTGTTGGGGAATGAGCCTGGCCAGATGATTGAAGTTTCAGTCGGAGATTACTTTGGGAATAGTGATCACAATTCTGTAAGCTTTAGAATACTCATGGACAAAGATGAGGTTGGTCCTAAAGGAAGGATGCTAAATTGGGCCAAGGCCAACTATAGCAACATTTGGCAGGAGCTGAGGAATGTGGGTTGGAAACAGCTGTTTGAAGGTAAATCCACATTTGATATGTGGGAGGCTTTAAAAGAGACGTTGATTAGAGTGCAGGACAGACATATTCCTGTGAAAATCAGGGATATAAATGGCAAAACTAGGGAACCACAGATGACAGGTGAAATTATGAGACTAGTTAAGAGAAAAAAGGAAGTATACATAAAGTTGAGGTGACTGAAAACAGACAAAGCTTTGGAAGAATATCAGGAATGTAGGACCAATCTGAAATGAGGAATTAAGAGGGCTAAAAGTGGTCATCAAATATCTTTAGCAATCAGGGTGAAGGAAAATCCCAAAGCCTTTTATTCAGATATAAGAAACAAAAGGGTAACTAGAGAAAGGGTTGGCCCATTCAAGGGCAAAGGAGGAAAGTTATGTGTGGAGTCAGAGAAAATGGGTGAGATCCTTAACAAGTACTTTGCATCAGCATTCACTGAGGAGAAGGACATGATGGATATTGAGGTTCGGGTTCGATGTTTGATTAGTCTAGGTCAAGGAGGCATAAGGAGGGAGGAAGTATTGGGCATTCTAAAAGGCATCAAGGTGGTCAAGTCCTCAGGTCTGGATGGGATCTATCCCAGGTAACTGAGGGAATTGAGAGAAGAAATAGCTGGGGTCTTAACAGATATCTTTGCAGGATCCATGAACACGGTGAGCTTCTGGAAGACTGGAGAATTGCTAACTTGCCCACTTGTTTAAGGAGGGTAGCAGGGATACTCCAGGTAATTATAGACCTGTGAGCCTGATGTTAGTGGCAGGGGAAGATACTGTGGGATAGGATCTGATTAAATTTGGAAGAAAATGGGCTTACCAGTGATTGGCAACATGGTTTTGTGCAAGGAAGGTCATGTCTTATGAACTTAGTAGAATTCTTTGAGGAAGTGACAAAGTTGATTGATGATGCAGCTTATTTTATACAGTTCCCCGAGATAGGCTGAGACACAAAGTGAAATTGCAAGGGGTCCAGGGTGTACTAGCTAGATGGATAGAGAACTAGTTGGGCAACAGGGGAATAGCAGTGAAAGGGAGTTTCTCAAAATGGAGAACTGTGACCAGTGGTGCTCCATAGGGATCCGTGCTGGGACCACTGTTGTTTGTGATATATATATATATATAGAAATGATCTGGAGGAAGATATAGGTGGTCTGATTAACAAGTTTGCTAAGATTGATGGAGTAACAGATAGTGAAGGGGACTGTCAGAGAATACAGCAGGATCTAGATCAAGAATTGGGTGGAGAAATGGCAGGCGGAGTTCAATCCAGACAATTGCGAGGCGATGCATTTTGGAAGATCCAATTCAAAAGCAAGCTATACAGTAAATGGAAAAACCCTGGGGAAAATTGATGTACAGAGAGCTCTGGGTGTTCAGGTTCATTGTACTCTGAAGGTGGCAACGCAAATAGGTCAAGAAAGTACATGGCATGCTTTCCTTCATAAGATGGGGTATAGAGTACAAGAGTTGGTAGGTCATGTTACAGTTGTATAGGATTTTGGTGTGGCCATACTCGGAATACTACTTACAGTTCTGGTCTCCACATTACCAAAAGGATGTGGATGCTTTCGAGAGGGTGCAGAGGAGGTTCACCAGGGTGTTGCCTGGCATGGAGGGTTCTAGCTATGAAGAGATGTTGAGTAGATTAAGATTATTTTCATTAGAAAGACAGAGGTTGTGGGGGGACCTGATTGAGGTCTACAAAATCCTGAGAGGTACAGACAGGGTGAATAGCAAGAAGCTTTTTCCCACGGTGGAGGATTCAATTTCTCAGGGTCACAAGTTCAAGATGAGAGGGGAGAAGTTTAAGGGAGGTATGCGTGGAAAGTTCTTCACGCAGAAGTTGGTGGGTGCCTGCAACACGTTGCCATTTGAGGTGGTAGAGGTTGGCACGGTAGCATCATTTAAGATGTATCTAGACAGACACATGAATGGGCAGGGAGCAGAGGGATACAGATCCTTAGAAAATAGGCAACAGGTTTAGATAGAGGATCTGGATTGGCTTGGAGGGCCGAAGGGCTTTTTCCTGTACTGTAATTTTCTTTGTTCTTTGTTCTATTCACTCTAAGCTGTGCAGCTGAGCATATTTGTGGCTGCTCTGAGGCTGCCCACACACGGCGTTCACAGCATTTACTTCTGGTTTCATACGTCAATGTTCCATAAAATTGGCAAGATTTCCCTCAGGATGTTGATTGTGGGAGTTTCAGGAAACACAAGGCCATTGACTGTCAAGGTTCTATCTTGTTGAAGATGGTCATTGCCTGGCACAAATCTGGTTTGAGAGATAAATATTGGCTTGGATAGAACTTTCCTGCTGTTCATTGAAAGAACACATTGAAATAATACTAATCCATGGGATGTTTTATGTTGACCTGAACAGGTAGGTCAGACATATGTAGTAGAGTTGAAGCAAGTTACAGTGATAGAAACAGGTAAGGCTGAAATGGATTTTCAAAGCAACAAGGAGAATTTTAACCCCTTGATTGGTACAATGTGGTAATGGAATTCAGTGAGAGAAGGGAGATAGCCACCACAGCCTTGTATAGACTTTTATAAACAGAGGATGGAAGATGGAGCGCTGCACAGGCCAGCATCGGAATAATTGAGTCTGAAGAAGGGGAAAAGAATGGACAAAGATTACAGTAACTGATTAATTGAGGCAGAGGTGGTTAATGCTACAGGAAGGTGAAAATACGCAATTGGAGAGCGGGGAAGCTGAACCTGTGTTGGAATGGTGCACCCATTGCACTGGGTCAAATTGAGAAACAGCACTGAAACGGGATCAATGGCAAGGCTACAGTTTGTGTTGAGTTGCCAAAGATAATGGCGTCACTTTGATAAGTTTTTTCACTGGGGAGCATAGTAGCTCATCCAAGATAGAAGGTTGAATCATTAATCTATCAACACAAATCAGCAGAGAAATCAACATTGGTGATGGGGAGATACAGCTGGCTGTGATAGACATACAGGATGCTAACTTTCCATCTTCAGGTGGTATTACGAAGGGGCAGAAGCTGGCTGGGTGAATTGAGGGGAATTAAGATGTTGGGGATGGGGGTAGGGCATGAAGAGAAATCGTTGAGGGAAATGTTTTTGTGGCAAGTAAGAATAGAATAAAGTGAGGGAACTCACACTTTCACTGACAAAGGAGGAGAGTCTTTGAGCACAGATAACATGGCGACTGTGTCAAAGGTTCGAGAGAAGTATAAAGTACAAAATGCATTCATGTTAATTTCATAAAGAATGCTGTCTGCACTTGAAACAATGGGATGATGGATGAAAGCTGGATGATCAACAGTTGGTGGGAATAGAGTAAAAGTAGTGTTATGACACAGGTAACCCCTCTGCTAATTTAAACTAACAACACAGAAAGGATTCACTCCGTGTTGTAATCTGTTAAAATTCGAGAGGCAAAGAACTATCTCAGAGGGAACTATTAAAGTAAAAATTAACAACTTCATTCTTTAAGTCCAACAGAGAATATTAAAACCAACAACTATTTACAACTCCTTCCTCTTAACCCTAACTTTTACCTCCCACTCTACAATACTAGTCCAATTAAAAAATTCTGACTAAAATTTACAAAACAAAATCCTGTTTCAAAACCCATCAGCTTGGTTGATTTTCCTGTCAATTCTCCCAGGTTGGTTTCGATGTTCTGCTGTGCAAACTCCTTCCACAGACAGGTACCTTTATGAGAGCTCTTCAACTAGCAGACTGCATCTGTTGGTCTTTTGGCAGTTCTCTAGCTGTTCAAAATGTCCGGTTTTATACCCCAAAACCTCGGATCATTTCATTGGTTTTAATATTATCAAAATACTAAATTCAAATTTGATTGGATTTTGATAGCTCAGGACATAATTTAAACTAATTGGCCGAATTTCAAGTTGCTTTAATTTCATGGCAACCCAGTTGCTGCTAGCTGTTTCGACCAAGTGTTATATTGTTACCTTGTTCTGGACTCTCTTGTGCTTTGTCCTTGCTAGCTTTTCAACTCTCTTCAAGGTTCAGGCCACAGGAGAGAAGGCTATAAAGGAGATGGTCAGTCATCGCAGAGTCACTCAATGATTACAGAGCAGAAGGAGGCTATTCAGCCTATTGTGCTTCATAGGAGCATCAGTACCTTGCACCAATCATCTGCTTCTCCCCCACAGCTTTACACATTACTTCTATTGATCTAAATAATCATCCAATGCCCCTTTGAGTGTTTCTATTGAACCTGCCTCCACTACACGTCTAGACTGTGCCTTCCATACTCTAACTACTCAGTGTGAAAACATTTTTTCTCCTATCACCCCTTGTTTGTTTTGCAGATCACATTAAGTCTATGCCCTTTCTTTGCTGTCACTTTAATGAGCAGGAGCAGCTGCTCACTGTACTCAATCTTGCTCGCTCATGATTTTGAAAACCGTTATCATACCTTAAGCTTCTTCTCTCCAAGGAGAACAGTCCTAACATCTTCAACCGATCCTCCACACTGAAGTTTCTCACTACTGGAATCATTCTTGTAAATTGCTTCTGTATTCTCTCCAGTGCATTCACATCTTTCCAAAAATATGGTGCCTATATGTGTACATAATAGTCCAGATGAAATCTTACAATTGTTTTTCACAAATTCAACATCACCTCCCTTCTTTTGTACTCCATGTATGCTTCACTAACAATTCTCTCCACCTGTCATGCCACACATACACCCAAATTCCACTGTTTCCGTATTCCTCTTTAGAATTGCATCCTTTATTTTACATTGTCTTTCAATGTTCTTCCTGCCAAAGGGCATCACCTCACAACATCTCTGTAGTGATACTCATCTGCTATCTATGCACACAGCCTACCGAGGAGTCAGTGTCATTTCAGAGATCCACATTGTCTTCCCAACAGTTTACAAACCTTCCCAGTTTTGTGTCATCCCTAATGGAAACAAAAACCCAACAGCTATCATTACTTTCTAGGAAGACTTTGGAGTAATAGGCAGTTATTGCACTAGAGCATGAGGTCTAATAGTACTTGGTATGGTTCACCCATGACTTGTGATGAACCCCTCAACTTGTTTTTGCACCAGATACACTCAAGTCTTTGATACTTGGAGCTGATAGAGAAAAAAAAATATCAAAGTTGGAGGTGAGGATGACACTGAGCTTCAATAATGTTTGTATTAATAATTCATAGAACGAAGAACAATACAGCACAGGAATAGACCCTTTGGCCCTCCAAGCCTACGCTGACTCATATGCTCTTCCATACTAAAACTGTCTTCACTTCAGGATCCATATTCCTCTATTCCTTTCCTATTTATGTATTTGTCCAGGTTTTCTTGAATGCGGCTGTTGTGTCTGCGTCCACCACCTCCTCTGACAGCTCACCACCTGCCTCACACATCTCTTAAATTTCTTCCCTGCACCATGAACCTGTGTCCCCTCGTAACTGATCCCTCCACCCTGGGAAAAAGCCGCATACTTTCCATTCTATCCATGCCATTCACAATCTTATAACTTTGATCAGGTCATCCCCCTTAACATTCTGCGTTCCAGTGGAAACAAACCCAGTCATCGCTAAAATCCCTCATATCAGGCAACATCCTGGTAAACCTATTCTGTACCCTCTCCAAAGCATCCACATATTTCTGGTAGTCTGGTGAACCAGAATCATTTGCAATATTCTAAGTGTGGTCTCACTAAAAAGTTTTACAAAATTGCAGCATAACCTTATACTCAATGCCCCTTTTAATGAAGGTAAACATATCGCAGGCTTTTTTTTTAACCACCTTATCTACCTGAGCTGCTACCTTCAGTGATCTGTAGACCTGCAACTCAGAACCCGTTGCATATCAGTGTTCCTAAGAGTTTTGCCATTCATTGTATTTTCCACCTGTACTTGATGCATCACCTCACATTAAACCCCATCTGCCATTTTTCTGCCCATTCCTCCAACTGATCCGTATCCTGCCATATCCTTTAACAATCCTCCCACGTACCCGCAACTCCACCAAACTTTGTATCATAGAAGGCACACTGAATTTTTCTTATCCATAGCAGGGGAGACTGAATGCCAGAAGCACCAGCATAGGGCTTCGCATAATTTCCGTATCAAGAACCATCAAGCAATCACATGCTGTTACAATCCTGCAACATATGTTTCACAGTGCCTGTAACCATTCCAAATTCTGAGTAGTGAACCCTTGCAGAATCATGAAAGGATCCTGTGTAGCCAAAGTGCATTTTACCTTTGGCACAGTGAATGGTTACAAACCTCTCCCTGATTAAACTAGCCTGTTGGCAGCAGCATTCTGGGCACAACTTTCTCTCTGGCATCTGACCTACAGGCCCATTGTTTTATAATTCAGGCATAAGCCACTGGAGATAGATGTGTCTGAACTGAGTAGTTCGGTTGATAATCTGGTGTGTAGGCTGAATGCCATTTTATGCTGTTAAGACATTTTTTTCTTGGACTCAACCTCTATTATGCAAAACTTGTTATAATGACTGTCACTGCTGTTATGATATTTTTCTGGTCTCTGACTGCAGATTACTGCCCCCGGATGTGCCTGACTCACCATGTTTTGAAATTTCATATTTGTCTTTTTCTCCAGAAATTAATCACCTTGAAATTATTTAGGAGATATTCATAGCACCATAATTTTTTTAAAAATTGTTACCTCTGGGACTTTTGGGTCATTTCAATTGCCTGTGTCATTCACCTACATAGGCCCCTGTCAATGGGTTCCACCTGACAGGCACCTCATCAGGTAAAAGGTTTGGTTCTCTTTGGTTGTAAAGTTCGATGTGAAATCAATAAGTATTTTTTTCTCTCAGAATGAGCGCATAATTCCTCACTAAATTAGCAATCTCAGTCATAAAGTTTGGAAAGCGAAGTGGAAAATTTATTGGAAGCTATTCTTTGAGACTGGAGGAATTAATTTTTTTTAGTTGCAGAGAGCGGATGGAGTGTAGTTCAGCATCTGGTTGTGATATTGCTGGTCAAGGTGAATGCTGAAACTCACCATAGAAGGAGAAAAATGGGTATCCCTCTCCACTATGCCAGCATTACTTCATACAGCACAGGCCCTTAGACCCATCGACTCTGTACTGCCACATTTAACAAGAATGATAACCAAATGCACCTGCAAATTTCCCATTTGTGTCAGTCAATGTTTTCAAGATTTCACCTCAGAATCTATCAACATTTGTAACTCTGCATGCAGCAAAAGGTTTGTAAGGTGCAGTTTCACAGATATTACCCTTTTTTTGCCAGTGCAGTTTTTATCTACTTCTGTTTGGTGACTTGCTATCCTGGTACACCATGGTTTGTATCATCCACTGTCGCTCACTTTCAACCACTCTGAGACATCCATCATCCAGCTATGTCTCGAGGTCAGTCCCTCCTTCTGCCTCCAGAAGAGATCTCTGCAGATGTTCAACTTTCAGCAAGTCGCTGAAATACTGACATTTTTGTGTTTGAATGTCAACTTTTAAGAGCTTGTTTTGTTCTTGCAAACTCATATATGTCTTGCCCTTGACAAAACTTAAATGATAAAAATGGAGTTGGGTACTGTTATTTCGGAAACCATTAAAATGGGGATCTAATTATGAAGTATCAAATGTCCATGAGGGCTTATATTGGCCTAACCAATGATGCCCACATCGTATGAAGGAATAAAGAAGAGCTCAACAGCATGATTTCAAATAAATCAAAGACAGAAGGAGTTACACAAGGATTGGGCTTAGGTCCTCAATTATTTCCCATTTATAATAATGATTTGGAGGAGGATCAGAATTTACTGTATTCAATGTTTGCTGATGACATACAAATACATCGGAGGACATGTGATGAGGACATAAGGAATCTGGAAAGGAATATAGACAGGTTGAGTGAGTGGGTCAAAAGCTTGGTAGATGGAGTTTAATGTTGGAAGGTGAGAGGACATACACTTTAGGAGGGAGAATCAAAAGTAGGGTAGGAAACTGGAGCACCAGAGGAAACCCACACAGACACAGGGGGAATGTGCAAACTGCATAGTCACCCAAGGTTGGAATCAAACCTGGAGCTGCGAAGCAGCAGTGCTAAACACGGACCCATCATGCCACTCCTATTTCTTAAGTTCCATGCAAATTTTGAGAAGACTTGTAGCTCAGGTTAAGGTTTTGGATGTAGGTTTGCTTGCTGAGCTGAAAGGTTCATTTCCAGACGTTTCGTTATCTTACCAGGTAACATCTTCAGTGGACCTCATGCAAAGCAATGCTGAAAATTCCTGCTTTCTATTTATATGTTTGGGTTTCTTTGGGTTGGTGATGTCATTTCCTGTGGTGATGTTATTTTCTGTGGTGAAGTCACTTCCGGTTCCTTTTCTCAGAGGGTGGTAGATGGGGGCTAACTCAATGTGTTTGTTGATAGAGTTCCGGTTGGAATGCCATGCTTCTCATGCATGTCTTTGTTTGGCTTGTCCTAGGATGGATGTATTGTCCCAGTCGAAGTGGTGTCCTTCCTCATCCGTATGTGAGGATACGAGTGAGAGAGGGTCATGTCTTTTTGTGGCTAGTTGGTGTTCATGTATCGTGGTGGCTAGTTTCCTGCCTGTTTGTCCAATGTAGTGTTTGTTACACTCCTTGCACGGTATTTTGTAAATGATGTTAGTTTTACTCATTGTCTGTATAGGGTCTTTCAAGTTCATTCGCTGCCGTTTTAGTGTATTGGTGGGTTTGTGGGCTACCATGGTGCAAGGGGTCTGAGTAGTCTGGCAGTCATTTCCGAGATGTCTTTGATGTAGGGGAGAGTGGCTAGGGTTTCTGGACGTGTTTTGTCTGCTTGTTTGGGTTTGTTGCCGAAAACTTGGCGGACTGTGTTCATTGGGTACCCAATCGTCTTGAATACACGGGATAGGTGATTTTCCTCTGCTCTGTGTAGTTCCTCTGTGCTGCAGAGTGTGTTGGCTCGTTGGAATAATATTCTGATGCAGCTTCGTTTGTGGATGTTGGGATGATTGCTTCTGTAGTTCAATATTTGGTCCGTATGTGTTGTTTTTCTGTAGATGCTGGTTTGAAGTTCCCCATTGGCTGTTTGCTCTACTGTGACATCTAGGAATAGCAGTTTGTTGGTGTTTACCTCTTCTTTAGTGAATTCAATTACCTTTCCCAATTAGGGAAGAGGATCTCATTTTGTTCAGCAATTCGACTTAGTGGTGAACAGTCAGTGTAACCTCTTCTGGTGTACTTTTTGCCTTGTACTGTCCAGAATTGAGGGATTTAACTCAATGATTAAATAGGATTTAAAATGTTGCCTTTTTTTGTGCATTGCATGTATTCACATCAAAGTTTACTGGGCTGAATCTCACTTCTTCGAGGTCCAAGTTGTGTCAGGTTCTGTCAGGTTGTTTGGAGGCTTTGATGACCTGCAAGTTCTCTTTCTGTATGTTACCACACATGTTTCACTAACTACCTATCATCCCCTACGAGGTGCCCTTCATGTGCAATTCTAGCTCCATTTTACCATGCTTTATGCGCAGAACAGCTCAGTGGATATCAAGGGATTCATTAGCATCTCTTGCATCTGCTCCAACACTGAATGAAATTGTGAACATAAACAAATAGTCAGTCTGGAGCTGCCCTACATTGTTCCTGACATTTAGCCTGGACATTAGGGGGCATCAGTGCCCTGCTTTGTAGGCTGGGTGCTTGAGGTCCAGCAGGGCATGCAGAACCTTTTCACCCAGGACCAGTAGTGCAGACCATGACACCAGGCCAAGGTAGCCCAGACTGAAGTTGCCCCTGGGTTAAAGCAGTTGAATGGTTAGTCAGGACTTGGGCTAGCTATTCAATAGTTGAATTTTTTTCCTGAGTAACTGAATCCTCCAATATCTCCAATTTAAATGGATATTTTTAGAAGGTTCCAGATGTGGCGGAAATCTTCAATTTCCCGGGCAGTTCCTGTGGAATCCACTCCAATGTGGATTCCACCATGTCTCTTTATATAATTCCCATCTTCACCTGCCGACAGCAAATAGAAATTTGGGACAAATATCCCTTGATGACTGTTTGTAACCTATGTGTTGCTTTCACATTTAAAATCTTTCACAGATCAACACAATACATCTCAGCTGTCATTTCATATCTGAGCAAAGGTTCAATGCTGTGGATGCTGGAAAAATGAAAGAAGGGGAGAAAAGATGAGAAATACTCCACATAAGCTGGCTTCAAAAGAGAAAGGGCTATGCATTTTCTTGGCCCAAGGCTGGGGGTAGAGGGTTGCTGGGGAAAAAGTGATGATGCTGCATCAGCATTCTCAACAGAGACAGAAGGTCAATAGAAGGTGATCAAGTGATCAGTTTTGTACTTGCCAGCATTTTGCTGGCAGTATAGTCACTGACTGCTTGTGATGGCTGTGACAGATTCCTGAAGGTATCCATTCCTTGGTAAGGTGGAGCTCTTTAGAACCTGGTATTCTGCAATGGCAGGAAAAGCTGCCTTTACATGGGATAACTTTCCCCTGACTACATGCCCCCTCTGAAATACTTAATAGTTTGTTTTGATGACCCCCGTCTCGATCTCCCATCTGCCTCAGTAGTGCTCACCTCTTCCAGTGAGGTTACCACAGCCCCAGAGCAGTCTGCTCTCTAATGGACTGTGCATGTGTAGCTGGTCAATTCGGGGGCCACAATCAGCAGTGTGCCTCTTTTGGTCTAGACCCCAACAAGGGGAGAAAGGTCTGCTACTGGAAGTGGCACCTGCACCAGAAGTAAGTTGTATTTACAGAGACCTATATTGCCAATTGAGGCTCTGAAGTAGCCAGCTAACGACCATAAACAAATGCTTGGCATGAGGGCTGCTAACCCAAGACAGCTTGTCACCTCACCCTTGAACAAAGTGAATCAGTGCTTGATTGAGGGACTGGACATTGGGCAAGCCCTTGTTCCTAAACCACTTACCCTGTGATCCTGGGACTCTGGGTATGCTGTCCTTCCAAGGCTCTGAATGACTGTCAGCTGTTCCATCACTCCAAGACCCCACCGGGTCTTCAATGCAGGAGCTGGCCCGCAGGTGGCCACAAAACTGCCCGATTTGCATGACTGTTCTTCAACTACCTCAAGATCCGCCCCCAAATGTGGGTTGGTGATGCCCATTTGGTCCAGATCCTGGCTGCTGGAGCCAGTGTAGTTAAATCAACCTGACGTTTCAGGTTTAAAGTCTTTCACCAGAACTGGCCTGAATCATTAACGCTGTTTCTCATGTCACAGCCGATGCCAAGTCTCATGAGCACTTCCAGCATTTCCTATTTTTATTTCTTTTAATATTTGTTTCATTCTCAGTGAGAATACCAACACTTTCTGCACTCTGTGAAGTAATACTGGATGTAACTGCAAACATTTGACTAACAGCACTACAATAAACAACAGCTGCGTGGTTACATTCACTCTAACACAATCTGCAATTAATATTATTTAACAGCGTCGGGTTTTGAAAAGCCAGCACAAACACAAACAACAAAAGAATATGCATAGACACTGATGAGATAAAGTCAGCATGCAGCTCCAATGCCTACTCCCTGCTCTGTGCCCACACATCAGTCTGAAGAAAGTCAATAGCAACATTGCTCTGTTGTCTCCTCAATTTCCGTCTAACCCCTATGAATGTCAGAGCCTATGCCCCATTCACGTCCACAAGCTCTCTGTCTTATACAAGGAGTTGTTTTATGTATGTGTTATCTCAATAGAAACGTCTTATACAAGTCATTTTTCCTTTTTTAATCATGAAACCGAAGAAAAACACATCAACAGTAACATTTGCCTTTCTAATTAAGCACTCATTGGTGTAAGCGGACTGAATTTATGAAATGTATTTATGCACCACTAACAAGGAATTATTAGCTTCTCCACATAATCCCTTAATGTCCAGCTGTGAATTAGCCACAATGATAAAATGCAAGAAGATTTGCGCTCTTAATCTCAAAGGCAACAGCACAGTGTTATTTATGTCGAAATCTTTAAGCTGCTTTCTGATAGATATCATGTCCATTGAGTCATACAGCGCAGAAAAGGCCCTTCGGCCCATTGAATCTACAATGACAAAAACAGCTACTTAAAGGTGTGCTCATCCCAGTTTCCTGCACTTGTCCCATTTCCTCGAATGTTATGATATTTCGAGTGTTCATCAAATATTTTTAAAGGTTGTAATTTTCTGGCCCCTATTACCTGCCCAGGCAGTGCATTCCAGATTCCTACCACTCTCTGTGTGAATATGTTTTTTCGTAAATCCCCTCTGAAACTCCTGTCCCTTACCCTAAAACTATACCCTCTCTCCTCAACTAAGGGAAACAGCTGCTCCTACTCACCTTGTCCATTCCCCACATAATTTTACGCACCTCAATCACGTGCCCCCTCAGCCTTCTCTACTCTGAAGAATCCAATCCAAGCCTACCTTGTCTCTCCTTCTCGCTTAATTATTCTATCCCAGGCAACATCCTGGTTAACCTTCTCCGTACCTCCGCTAGTGCTATCACATCCTTCCTGGAGTGAGGTGACAGAACTGCACACAGTACTCCAGCTGTGGTCTAACCAACGCTCTGTACAACTCCAACATTACCTCCTCATTTTTCTACTCTGTGCCACGACTGATGAAAGCAAGTATCCCACATGCTTTCTTAACTGTCCTACTCACATGCTCTGCTGACTTCAGGGATTTGTGAGTAATTACCCCAAGATCCCTCTGTTCCTTTGAGCTACCCAATGTCCTGCCAATCATTAAGTACTCCCTCATCTTGTTTCTTATTCCAAAGTGCATCAGCTCACATTTGTGAAGGCTAAATACGACCTGCCACATTCTGACCAATCCAGCTATATTTTTCTGTAATCTACAACCATCTTGTTCACTGTTAACCACTCTACCAATCTTGTGCTGTCTGCAAATTGCTTAACATTCTACTCCCCCTGAACATTTTCATTGATATCATTTATGTACATAACAAACAATGAAGGTCCCAGTACTGATCCTTGTGGTACATTGCTGGACACCGGCCATCAGTCATTCAACAGCTTTCTACCAATTCCCTTTGTGTCTTATTACTAACTGAAAATGTGTTGCTGGAAAAGCGCAGCAGGTCAGGCAGCATCCAAGGAACAGGAGAATCGACGTTTTGGACATCAGCCCTTCTTTAGGAATGCCCGAAACGTCGATTCTCCTGTTCCTTGGATGCTGCCTGACCTATCGACGTTTTGGACATCAGCCCTTCTTTAGGAATGCCCGAAACGTCGATTCTCCTGTTCCTTGGATGCTGCCTGACCTGCTGCACTTTTCCAGCGACACATTTTCAGCTCTGATCTCCAGCATCTGCAGTCCTCACTTTCTCCTGTCTTATTACTAAGCCAGTTTCTGATCCATCTCACTAAGTTTCCCTGAATTTTAAGTACTTTAACCTTCCCCATCAATCTCCGATATGGTACCTTTATGCAACTTTATCATTATTAATTATCCATGCAAGAGTTCAGGAGTCATTCTCCTCACCTCCCAGTTGTAGTACTGTTGAAATGTACTCTTCCTACAAATGGAGAGATCCAACAGCAATGGAACAAACTATTTTTCCAGACTTTGCCATTTGGGACCAGGGAGCTAGAGGGAAGTTTGGCTCATTTTTGAGCCTGAATACATTTGTTGTCAAAATACAGGTGAAAGAGTAATTTTTATTTACTCATTTTGTGGAATGTGGGTGTTGCTAACTGACCAGCATTCATTGCCCATCCGTAAGTGGCCTTGAGAAGGTGGTGGTGAGCTGCCTTATTGAACCGCTGCAGTCCACAATGCCACTGGGGAGAGTATTCCAGGATTTTGACCCAGCGATAGTGAAGGAATGGTGATATATTTCCAAGTCAGGATGGTGAGTGGCTTGGAGGGGAACTTGAAGGGGGTGGTGTTCCTATGCATCTGCTGCCTTTGAGATGGAAGTGGTCTTGGGTTTGGAACGTGCTTTCTGAGTATCTTCAGTGAATTTCTGCAGTGCATCATGTAGACAGTACATACTGCTGCTACTGAGTGTCGGTGGTGGAGGGAGTGAATGCTTGTGGATGCAGTGACAATGACGCAGGCTGCTTTGTCCTGGATGGTGTCAAGCTTCTTGAGTGTTGTTGGAGCTGCACCCATCCAGGCAAGTGGACAGTATTCCATCACACTGCTGACTTCTGCTTTGCAGATAGTGGACAGGCTTTGAGTAGTCAGGAGGTGAGTATTCCTAGATTCTGACCTGCTCCTGTAGCCACTGTGTTTATGTGATGAGTTCAGTTGAGTTTCTGGTCAATGGTAACCCCCAAGATGTTGACAGTGGGGGATTCAGTGATGGTAATACCATTGAATACCAAAGGGCGGTGGTTAGTTTGTCTCTTACTGGTGATGGACATAGCCTGGCCTTAATGTGGCACGAATGCTACTTGCCACTTGTCAGCCCAAGTTGTCCAGACATTGTTGTATTTGAATATGGACTGCTTCAGTATTTGAGGAATTGCGAATGGTGCTGAACATTGTGCAATTATTGGCGAACATTCCCACTTCTGACCTTATGAAGCAGCTGAAGATGGACCTAGGACATTGCCCTGAGCAACTCCTGCAGACAAGTCCTGGTGCTAAGATGAAAGACCTCCAGGAACCACTACCGTCTTCCTATGTGCCAGGTATGACTCCAACAACAGGAGAGTTTGCCCCCTGATACCCATTGATTCCAGTTTAGTTTGGGCTCCTTGATGCCGCACTTGGTCGACTGCAGCCTCGATGTCAAGGGCTATCACTCTCACATCACCTCTGGGATTCAGCTCTTTTGTTCATGTTTGAACCAAGGCTGTAAAGATGTCAAGAGCTGAGTGGCCCTGTTGGAACCCAAACTGGGCGTCACTGAGCAGGTTATTGCTGAGTAGGTGCTGTTTGATAGCACTATTGATGACACCTTCCAATAATTTTATTAAGTAGTAATTTCTCCCGAAGCCCTGGATAACATGCCTCCTTCAACACCTAAAATGGATTGACTACTCATTCTTTCAGCTCATTGCAGTTTAATGTCCTGCTGCGTATAAAGAGTCTGAATTCCCACTAGGTTGCTAAACTTCAAAACGACATGCAATTTCTATCAGAAGCTAGTAACTGGATTTGCATCTATGTAAATTTCCATGGCATGAGTTTCGCGAGATGTGGCAAAGAATTCAATAAATACAAACTTTGGATAAAGTTACAGGGGTGCACCTTTTAAAATCCTGAACAACGTAGGCATTGGCGAGAAAGTTGAAAGAATCACATGAGATCAGCTGTGAGAAACTTTCTACCATCAAAAGCAAAAGGTCCCATTTTCCAGCGAAGTGTTGAATGGCGAGATGAGATTCTTACTGGGGAGCGGAGAAAGGCCGATTGCAATACATTAGCAATAGATTAACATCCTAATTGTCGCATCATTTCATCTCAAGAGAAACACAGTCTCCCATTCTCTCACCTGCCTGATGGTAACAATTCCTGACATGAAAATCGTAGCAGTAACCTGGCAACCCCAGCTTAAGGCTTGCTCGTTTGGCCTTCCATTGTCAACAACTGCTCCATGAGCAGTAATCTTGTTCACCCACTGTTCAGCACAACTTCCCAGTTCCTCACTCCAACACATCCATGGCAAATAAAAGGAGCCATGAGGGAACTGCCATTGTTTGATAGGTACACAGATTATGGTTCCTGTGCAAGGAATCCTGGGAGATATTTGCCTTGGCTAGCTGTGGCCAGTGAGAGAATAGAATAAAGGAGCTTCATACGAGAGTGGTACATAATTAATGAAGTAAGTTTGAGAAGGTAATGTGAGAAAACTCGTTCAGGCTTATAGAGAGACACCTTTATGAAACCTGTCAAAAATGGCAGATATTTCTGTCAAGATTCAGTCCAAAATCCCAGTTTTGCTCCAAATGTTCCTGCTTTTTACTTCAATTAATGTCCTTACCAGAACCTCTGTCATGCTTCTTTCATTCGTTAGTTCTGTTTTCAGCATTTTTTTCTCAAGCCTGTGCTCTACTTTGCAAACTCTGTATTGAGTTCTTATACTTGCTCATTTCTCAACTGAACTGTTGATAAAGATGATGGGAGCACTGACGAGTTTGTAGGTATTCTCCCAATCCCTGAGTTAGTATGAGTCCCAAGCTTTATAAAAAAATAGGAGATTCATGATTACAGGATTTGCAACCCACTTCTGATTCCAACCAAGCCCTTTTCAGAGTGTTGGTTGGTTCAGCTTGCAAGACCACACATGCGACTCCCCACTTGACTGGCTCCACTGCAGACACAGGTATTGCCTATTCCTCTGGAATGTTTCTGGAATCGGGCTTCTTAAAGGAGCTGTGGTTCACGGTATCTCAGGAATGTTGTAAACCATAATCTCCATGAGGTAAACCTTGGGGATCCTCCTCATGAACCTACAAGTAGGTCTGGGATAACAGGCATCTCAGTAGCCTGCTTTGGCTATAACATCGCTGAAGAATTGGGGACCAGTGTTTTGGAGAACGTTTACCTCCATTGGCAATAGCGGGAATCGGTTCACGCTGGTGTGCGTCGATGTCACCTGCTGACAGACCAGCTTTCTGTGAGAGATATTGTACAGAGAGCAGCTTTCTTACATTTTTAAAATTTCCCACGTTAAGTTTACTTCTCTTTTGTTAATAAATATGATTCCAACCTTCATTCTGGTGGTGCTATATTTTGTTATACTTTTGGGTGATTTTTGAGCAATAGTTTTTGCTGGGTAAAAACAATGACTGTAGATGCTGGAAACCAGATTCTGGATTAGTGGTGCTGGAAGAGCACAGCAGTTCAGGCAGCATCCGAGGAGCAGTAAAATTGACGTTTCGGGCAAAAGCCCTTCATTCCTGATTTTACTGCTCCTCGGATGCTGCCTGAACTGCTGTGCTCTTCCAGCACCACTAATCCAGAGATAGTTTTTGCTGGTCTGCTCCAAACCCCACTTTTCCCACAGGCCCCGTTGTTTATATTAAGTGATTTTCTATTAAGAGAAAGTGAGGACTGCAGATGCTGGAGATCAGAGTTGAAGAGTGTGGTGCTGGTCAGGCAGCATCAGAGGAGCAGGAGAATCAATGTTTCGGGCATAAGCCTTCATTCTGGATTGAGACATCAATTCTCCTCCTCCTCAGATGCTGCCTGACCAACTCTGCTTTTCCAGCACCACACTCTTAAATGATTTTCTTTTAAGCCAGGTTTCATTGGAACACAGCTATGGCATTATAGGAGAACTACTTGTATGTCAAGCCAAGCCCCTGAATGCCTCTAATGGCATTCACCATGCAAAGTAGCCGATCAGACACCCAAGCCATTGTTTTAGGATCCCCCTTGAAAGATGGGTTAGGATGAGAGTCATTAGTTCATGAAAGACATTTGGCCCATTTGGCCAATGCCAACTCTCTTCGAAACAATATAGTCAATCAAGTTCCCCTGCTCTGTACACTATTTTAGACCTCAAGTGACCTTAGAAGCCACCCTGATTTTCAGCCTTTTAAAATGTCACTTTCAGAATAAGGCTTTAAAGATTTATAATATTGCCATGCCAGTGCTTGGCATGACATCTGCACCTTAACAGCAAGATAAAATAATAGAGCTGAGGCACACTCTGGAACAAGTGTGATAAAATTTAACTTGACAACTACAGGACAAAATCTTTCACCTTTCTCAAATGGATAGCAAGTGCACCTTGGTGTAGGCTGGCCGTGAAATACACACGGAAGAATTCTGCAGTCGAAAACACTGCTGTTTTAGTTTTTATTGCAGATGCTAGAAAGATTCAAGTGCAACAGCACTGACACAGCTATATTTCCTGGCACAAGCTGCAAGTTCAACCACTCCTGTATTATTTGCCTTCAAGTCAATTATTGCATTTGATATTGTGCATCAGGTGAACCTCTGTAATGCACTGCAACCTAATTATAACAGAAAGGGGGTAATTAAAGATAAATTATGCTGCTATGGACTAAATACGAAATTAATTCAATAAACAAGTCAGGCACCTCAAGTAGATAAACAATTTGATTGAAGATATGCATGGTAATGCAGACAGCATAAACAACAGTAAATGGACAAGCAGGAGCAAATTACCGCAGATGCTGGAATCGGCACTGAAAACAAAAATTGCTGGAAGTCACAGCACATCAGGCAGCATCCATGGAAAAATAGCAAGCCAGCATTTCAACTCTTAGTGACTCTTCATCAGAGCTGATGTGACGTGTGGAGGGGGCAGCATTTGTACAATGGTTGGAGGGTGGAGTGTTCGGGGAGAAAGGATTTTGACAGAGCAGATTAATAAGCAGCTGTATTAGGTTTAATGTTGAACAAGATTGTCTTTGTTCCTAGAAGTTAGAAAACTTCAATGAGTTTTTGGTGCAATGGAAGAAATAACTCCAGCAGGCGAAAGATTGGAATGGCATTCATTAATGGGGGGCGGGGGGGGGGGGGGGGGGGGGAGGAGGTGGGGCTGAGGGGGTGGTAGTTAATTTTTGATTTTCGCACATTCATAATTTAGTAGAAGACTTTCTCCTGTGGAGTATCTACAGCAAAATTACAAATCTGGGGATAAATCAAAAGGTCTATGATTCAGCAATGATGACTGCATAGCGGAAACCTTTCTTGGAAGTGATTTTATTAATCGCACAATCCTCTGTTGTCAAACATCTGACCAAATGGCATCCTGCCATTTTTCAGAGTGTTTGAAAGGCAAGTTGCATTGAATGTTTGGCAGAATGACTGAAAATGACAAGTATCTAATGGCAGCTGATAGAAACCTTTAGCCAAGCATCTAGTCCATAACAGGACGAATTTCAGTTGTGCTTCAGCTGGTAGTACTTAAAAGGCTTGGAGGTTCATGTCTTGCTCCACAGAGGCACAGAGATGTACAGCACATAAATATACCCTTTGGTCCAACTCTCTGGACCCTTTGGACCAGATACCCTAACCTAATCTAGTGCCATTTGTAAACACATGGACCCTATCCCTCGAAACCCTTCCTATTCATATACCCATCCAGATGCCTTTTAAATGTTGTAATTGTACCTGCCTCCATCACTTCTTCTGGCAGTCCATTCCATACAAGCACCACCCTCTGCGTGAAAAAGTTGCCCCATATGTCGCTTTTAAATTTTCCCCTCTCACACTAAACCTATGCGCACTAAAGCTATGGGTGGCACGGTGGCTCAGTGGTTATCTCTGCTACCTCACAGTGCCAGGGACTTGGGTTCGATTCCAGCCTTGGGTGACTGTTTGTGTGGAGTTTGCACATTCTCCCAGTGTCTGTGTGGGTTTCCTCTGGGTTCTCCGGTTTCCTCCCACAAACCAAAGATGTGCAGGTCAGGTGAATTGGCCATGCTAAATTGCCCAAAGTGTTAGGTGCATTAGTCAGAGGAAGTGGATCTGGGTGGGTTACTCTTCAGAGGGTCGGTGTGGACTTGTTGGGCTGAAGGGTCTGTTTCCACACTGTCGGGAATCTAATCTAATTCTGGACTGCCCTACCCTAGGGAAAAGACCTTGTCTGTTTATCCTATCCATGCCCTCATAATTTTACAAACCTCTATAAGGTCGCTCCTCAGCCTCCGATACTCCAGGGAAAACAACACCAACCTACTCAGTTGGTTGTAGCTTAAATCCTCCAACCCTGGCAACATCCTTGTAAATCTTTTCTGAACCTTTTCAGGTTGCACAACATCCTCTGGTAGGACAGAGACCAGAATTACACACAATATTCCAAAAGTAGCCTAACCAATGTCCTGTACAGCTCCCAACTCCTATGCTCAATACTCTGTCCAATAAAGGAAAGTATACCAAATACCTTCATCACTATTCTTCTACCTGTGACTCCACTTTCAAGGAACTATAAACCTGCCTTCCAATGTCTCTTTGTTCAACAGCACTCCCAGCACCTTACTATTAAGTGTATAAATCCCAGTCTGATTTGCCTTTCCAAATTGCAACATTTCACACTTATCGAAATTAAATTGAATGTAAAATTCTAAACTCTGCTGCTCTTCCAACTGCTGTATCCACAGAATGCCCCCCATGCTGTTGGACATATTATCAATTAGACAAAACATTGAACTGACATTCTGTGTGCACTCTCAAAAGATATAAAAGATCAATGTCACTACTGAGAATAAGACAGCATGGAAGCTACCCATGGTGTTGTGGCCAATACTTTTTCCCATAAGCAACATCAGTTGTTTGCAGAGAGAGTGAAAGCCATGGACTACAGACTGCTCTCAATCGAGAACGATGACTGGTTGTGAGTTTAACCTGAGGGTTATCACACCTCAGGTGAGGGGTGAGAGGCCTGGTGACCTCAATCAATACGGGAATTGAAACCACACTATTGGCATGAGTTTGAGTCACAAAACAACCATCCAGCTAACTGACCCCCGGTTTATGGGAGCTTGCTGTGTGAATAATGGCTGCTTCATTTTCTATTATTTTCCAACATTAACAGGTCATTAACAAATGGCAGGATTTTGCAACTCCCAAACCTTTTCTTTGCTTCTTGGTGCATAATGTTTTCGATCGCAATTAAAAAACTACCGAGAGCCATGCACAGTAATCATTAAAAGTCACTAAAAACATTGCCTTGGCCAGGTGTGAATGAAAACAAGTGAATTTATCTTTCAATTTGCACGAAAAAGTGGCTATAGGAATGAATTCACATCATATTCATGCATTAACGTGCACACTGACATCACAAATAACATGTTTAACTGGTTGCCTGTATTCCCCACCCATGAGAATTTGGATCATATATTAAATTTGGGAACAATTAGGTTTCTGTTTTCTTTTAAAAAAAATCATCCCCTAAAATTAGAAATCTATGCAAAAAAAACCAAAAATCGGTTGAAAATAAAGAAACACAAATCATGATCCTTCATTACAAACCAGGACAGAAAATACAGAGACCACATGGATCATTTGTTCTTGGCACACAAAGACTAGCACAGGATGTAAGAAAATTCCTTCCACCTCTGACTTGCATTCACTGGAAAACATCAGAGCAAGATAGCTCTTAAAGTCAATACATGTGAGCAAATAGGTCCACTCAGGTAACAAGTGGACATTGTTTCTGAAAATACATAGCAAATGAAACAGCTGCGATTTCTGGCACTAATGCACGTTCGTGATTGAGAGCTAACATGGGTATTCAGGCTTCGAGGTCCCCGAACAAAGACAGAAATTGCTGGTGAAATTCAGGAGGCCTTGCAGCATCTGTGGTGAGAAAATATTGTTAACGTTTCAAGTCTTCATCCACCAAAACTCGCTTCCACAGTCATATTGCATTCCTTTGTGACTGCAGCTGGCTCCAACGTGGATTCCAACTGAAGTTTCATCCTTCATGGTTTGAATCCACACAGGATCATACGTATTTTTGTAAAGGACAATGATTAGATTCCCAACTGTGCAGAAACAGGCCCTTCGGCCCAACAAGTCCACACTGACCCTCCTAAGAGTAGTCCACCCAGACTCATTCCCCTACCTTATATTTACTCCTGACTAATGCACATAACACTCTGGGCAATTTATCATGACCAATTCACCTGAACTGCACATCTTTGGATTGTGGGAGGAAATCCGAGCACCCAGAGGAAACCAACGCAAACATGGGGAAAATGTATAAACTCCACACAGACAGTCACCCGAGGCAGGAATGGAACCTGTGTCCCTAGTGCTGTGAGGCAGCAGTGTGAACCATTGAGCCACTGTACCACCCCAGACAATGATCCTCAGAGAGATGTTCTCACCTCACCCCAAGATCCATACTCAGTGTTATGCACAGCCACGGGCAGTTTTGACCTCTCTGTCCGTCAGCATCATCTCACGCTGTCTCAGAGCTGTCCTGCATCCCAGTTCCACTTCATTCTCACTTGACAATTTAACTCTGTTGGAGAGTCACCAGATGCGAAATACTAAATTTGCTTTCTTCCATATATGCTGCCAGACTTGCTGAGTTTCACCAAGAAGCTTTGTATTTGTTTGTTCTCTCCAGCATCCACTGTTCTTTAGTTTATAGCTTTGAGATTCTGTGTTGGCTGTTCAGCCATTCACCAATGTTACTTTTCTAATTAGAGGAGGTATTGGCAGCAGGAGACAGTCCAAAACAACTAGAGAAGGTCATGACACAAAATGGAAAATGATAGCAACAAAGCACACTTCTGTCCCATGTATGCAAGGCAATCCAACAACCGAGACAAGAAATTCTACAGATTTTCAGGATATTATTGTTCACTGAGCAACTGGCTGATTTATTACAGGGTCATGGAGTGGATTAGTCCTGTCACCAGAGATAGTGTTTGTAATAATATAACACTTTCTACAGCAGGCAAGTAGAAAACCTGTGCAGATTTCTCAATAGCTAAGCTTGAAGATTATTAAACATGATGATAGATTTGTGTTTCATGACTAACTGATAAAAAGACAATATAATTTTTCTTTTGTCCATTTCAATCAGTGAGAAAAAACCTCGCTTTTTTTGAGAAATGTGAAGTTTGTCAGACAATTATATGTGAGAATTATCTTTTTAATATAAAGTCAAATGAGGGAATAAAGAGGGTCATGTGACCTTCTACCCAGCAGAAAGCTTTCATGAGGAAATATTTCGTAATTTCACACCTGACAAGTCTGCCTCTGATTTTAAGATTCTGCTCCACAAGTCAGTGTCTCCTAATCAACAGAAAGAATTTCTCCCTTTCTATCTTTCTCCCTAAAATATTGAAAGCTTTGATAAAACTGCGGCATTCTCTGTCGTTTTCTTTAAAACAAATTGCCAATCCCACACTGGAATGCTGTGCAGAGTTCTGTTCTGGAGAAAGGTCACTGGACCTAAAATATAAATTCTGCTTTCTCTCCACAGTTGCTGCCAGACATGCTGCGTTGCTCCAGGAATTTTTGTGTTTGTTTCCGATTTCAAGCATCCACAGTTTTTTATTCAGAATACAATGCTAATTTGTTTAACCACTTGTAACTTATGTTCTTGGAATCCAGATGTCATTCAAGTAAATCTACCCTGTATTCCCTCCAAAGCCACAACATTGTTCCTGAGATGTGATGTTCAGAACTGCTTACAGTACTTGAGATACCAAACAAAGCCCTAGCTGTATTGTGAGGCATGGTTTCTATACCTGTGTATCCTAGATCTCTGGATGAGTCACAACCACACCAAACATTTGTGCCAAGTGGTCCATGAACTATGAATTTGTAAAGCTTGTTTAGCTTCTTTTATTTTTATGAATATTCCAACACTCAAATAACCAGCAAAATTTTAGTTGAAAGTAATATCAAAGGTCAATTTAGTATATGATTATTATTGAGAGCTTCTAACAGAAGAGTTTTACAGTTACTAGCTAAAATACAAACAAAAAGATTAAAGGTTGGTACAGATAACAGATATTTATAAAGATGACAATAAGATCCATTTATTAATGTTGAAGGCCTGGCTTTTTGGAAAATATTCCTTTTCAAGGTGAAAATGTGACATGAGTATTCAGCAGAAACAAGGGCTTCTGTATTCAAGTAGTTGAGGGTTGTTTTGATTTGATTTATTATTGTCACATGTACTGATATACAGTGAAAGGCATTGTTTTGTGTGCGATCCAGACAAATCATAGCTCACAAAAGTACATCAAGGTAACAGAACAGAATGCTGAATGTAGTGTTACAGCAACAGAGAAGATGCAGAGAAAGATCAGCTCTAATATGAGAGATCCGTTCATAAGTCTGATAACAGCGAGGAAAAAGCTGTTCTTAAATTTATTGGTACGTGTTTTCAAACATTTTTGTCTTCTGCCAGATGGAAGGAGATGGAAGAAAGTATATTTGAGCTGGGAGGGGTCTTTGATGATGTTAGCTGCCTTCCCAAAGCAGCAGCAAGTGTAGATGGAGTCAATGGAAGGAAGGCTAGTTTACATAATGGAGTGGGCTGTATTAATAACTCTCTGTAATTTCCTGCAGTCTTGAACAGAGCTGTTGCCATACCAAGGCCATGAGGAGTCTGGATGGAATGCTTTCTATAGTTGAAAAGTTTGCCATTGGAAAAGCACAGCAGGTCAGGCAGCATCCAAGGAACAGGAGAATTGATGTTTCAGGCGTAAGCCCTTTCTCAGGAATGCTTTCTATAGTGCATCTATAAACACTGGTAAACATCATTGTGGATATGTCGAATTTCCTCAGCCTTGTGAGGACATAGAAACATTGCTGTGCTTTCTTGACCGTAGTGTTGACATGGATAGACCAGGACACATTGTTGATGATATTTACTCTTAGGAAATTGAAGCTCTTGACCATCTCTGCCTCAGCATCATTGATACATATAGGGACATGTCTTCCACTCTGCTTCCCTAAGTCAATGACCAGCCCCTTGCTTTTGCTGACACTGAAGGAGAAATTGTTGTCTATACACCATGCCACTCTCTATATCTTTTCTGTACTCTGTCTCTACAGTACAGTAAAGCCATAGTAGAGTCATAGAGATGTAGAGCATGGAAACAGACCGTTTGGTCCAACCTGTCCATGCTGACCAGATATCCCAACCCAATCTGGTCCCGCCTGCCAGCACCCTAAGTCCTTTTACTGGTTTTCCTACCTTCATTTCCTTGCTGAAAATCTTCTTTCTGATGGATTACCTAAATTTCTTCACATTCTGTTTGAAATGGTGCCTCCAGTCTGCCTTATACCAATTAAGATTTAAGATGAATGCTGTATTAAATTTGATGAATCATTCTTTCACAAGCAAAGTCAATTATATTGAAAATTCCCTGTGGTGTCTTTCCAGTCTCCTGTTCTCTGAGAAGATTTGAACTCTCACACCTTTAGATGGACCAATTATTTTGCCCAAGGTTTAATCAAATTTGGAATATCTCCCGTTCTGATTGATGCTAATGTAACCCATTTTGTTGCCTGTTGGTTGCTGTAAATCAACAAGTCATGTGACTTCTGGGAGCTGTCTTGTAAGATTCTGTGTCCATTTTAAAAACACAGATTAGCCTTGTTTATGAAATACACAATAAAATTACATCATTGTGAGAGATATAAAGGTTATTATTCTATTTGCCTTTTTGATTATTTTCTGTACCTGTCCATGACACTTGAAAGATCCATTTCTTCAGACCTCTGCCATTTTTACTATTTAGAGAATACAATACCTTCCTTTTTATATTGAATATCCTTTATTGTCATGTGTACGCCAGTGCAGAAGTACAGGAGTACAGTGAAAAATACTCTGTTATCTCACTTTTTAGATTATAATCAATCTAAACATCATGGCATAGACAGAGAACACAGGGGGCTAACACCTTGAACATATGGTCTAGGGCAGCATGATGGCACAGTGGTTAGCACTGCTGCCTTACAGCACCAGCATCCCAGGTTCAATTCCAGCCTCAAAGGACTGCCTGTGTGCAGTTTGCACATTCTCCTTGTGTCTATGTGGGTTTCCTCCCACAGTCCAAAGATGTGCATACCAGGTGAATTGGCCATGTTAAATTGCCCATAGTGTTAGGTGCATTAGTCAGAGGGGGGTGGGTTGCTCCTCAGAGAGTTGGTGTGGACTTGTTGGGCTATAGGGCCTGTTTCCACACTGTAGGGAATCTAATCTAACACCAATTGTTATAGTTAACCTGAGAATGCAACTTTTAAAAAAACATTTTGTGATGTACACATGAAAGAAGTGAAACTATCATGGTATTTGAACAGATGAAAGACTCAACAGACAATCAAGGTATTTTTCAATGTATAATTTCAGTTACATCACACTGTAAATGTTTGCTATAAATTCTGTGCCTTACAGTTGTGTCCTCCACAACCACCTGATAAAGGAATGGCACTCTGAAAGCTAGTGTGCTTCCAATTAAATCTGTTGGGCTATAACTTGGTGTTGTGTGATTTTTAACTTTGTACACCCCAGTCCAACACCAGCATCTCCAAATCATGACAACATTTAATTGTACCATCTTAGGTACAAGTACCTGGGTACCAATCTTGGATAGAAAAGAGGAATAAAAGGAACAGCAGTCGGTACAAACCTTACACTTTCTGATCGTAAAATCTATCTGTGGCAGTTTTGTCTATCGCTTTGATTTATCAATGCTTCTTTGTCATGTTATGCTTGCACTGGTATTGCTCAAAATATTGACTCACTTTGTGTCTCAGGCAAATTTAGATAGGCAGCTATCTGTCCTATTATATAAATATTTAATGAATCCAGTGAGTGTGTGGGACCCCAAAACATACTCTTGTGGTACAGCACTAACTTCACCCTGCTAATTCAAGTCCTTGCTCTTTTCTTATGTCTCATTCAGCCAATTTCCTAACAAATCACTAATTTGCTTTCAGATCTGTGAGATTCCACTTTGACAAGAGTCACTTATTTGGACTGTTATCAAATACCTTCTGGAAGTATATATAAATAACATCCCTGTGCACTCATTCTGATTACAATTCTGGTCTCTTTGTGAGAGAATGTCATAGCTTGAAAGTACTTTTGTTGACAAGTGGCTTGAAATGTCTTTGGATTTATACCTCTTTATGAGTGATCAGTTTGTCAGTTTAAGATCAGTTCCCAATTGAGATTGTGTCCATCAATGCTACTACACAGATTATACCTTCTTCTTGTCGTGTCACTGCATTGGGAACTATACTGGCAGCAATGTGAGTGACATGTGCAGGTGATATTTGTGATCTTCCTGTTCTAAACTGTGTGATTAGACAATAGATATGTTGATGTATGATTGTATCAGCCTGGAATTTCTGTTAGATTGATTTTAAAAAAATGCTTTTCAGCCTAAACAATGCAAAAAAAAAACAAGAATTACAAGCTCACAACATGTCCATTACAATTGAACTTCTCTGACTGTTCCAGTAGCATTTAAGTTATGGCTCAAGGATTTTTCTTTGTAAGAAAAGATGAGAGTAAGTTCCAAAGTTTTTCCTATTGGACTGGTTAATGGCAGATATTATGTTCAGCTGCATGCACAGAGGTTTGATCAGAAATTTGAGGTAACAGCATTTCTCAACAATCACAATTTTAATACGATTTGCATTTGGATCACTGCTTGGATCCAAAGTAGAAACTCTTGGATTATCTTTGACCGTTATGCTGACTACCCAAAACAAGATGGCTGTAAATCCCCTTCACGTTTTGATAGCTTTTTTGAAACTTGGTGTTGCTAAAAGAGTTCCACTAATCAGTAATTGCTAAAGGTTGGAACGTGAGTCCCATGGAGATAATAATGGAAGTACTGACAGCAAGGTGTACTCATTAATGTTGCATATTCTCTCCAAGTAATGCAACACTTTCAACATTAATGTAAATATTTTGCACATCACCATTGCCCAAGACGTTATGTTGTTGCTGACCAAAGAAAGATGCAGTTGGCACAAAATGTGCTCTCCTGTATTGCCATCAATTTCTGTTTTCTTTCATGGAAAGGGGCATGGCTGGCAAGGTCAGCATTTGTGGCCCATCCCAAATTGCCCTAGACTTGTTAGGCCATTTCAAAGGACAGTTAGGACTCAATCACAATTCTGTGGATTTGGATTCATATGCAGGTCAGGCCAAATGGACATCAATGAACTAGACGATGTTGATTCCAATATTACTAATTTAATTCAAATTTTATTAACTTCTGAAGTGGAACTTGAATCCAGGAACTTAAAGCTTTCGCCTGGATTTCAGGATTATTGGACTATTACATTCCCTCATCTCTGTGGTGAATGACAGCTCCCTTTCAGCTGACTTCATGGAGTCATAGAAATGTACAGCATGGATACAGACCCTTCGGTCCAACTCATCCATGCCAACAAGATATCCCAACCCAATCTAGTCCCACCTGCCAGCACCAGGCCCATATCCCTCCAAACCCTTCCTATTCATATATCCATCCGAATGTCTTTTAAATGTTGCAATTGTACTAGCCTCCACCACTCCCTCTGGCAGCTCATTCCATACACATACCACCGCCTGTGTGAAAAAGTTGCCTTTAGGTCTCTTTCATATCTTACCTCTCTCACCCTAAACCTTTGCCCTCTAGTTCTGGACTCCTCCACCCCAGGGAAAAGACTTTGTCTATTTACCCTATCCATGTCCCTCATGACTTGATAAACCTCTATAAGGTCACCTCTCAGCCTCCGACGCTCCACCATCCCCAGCCTATTCAGCCTCTCCCTATAGCTCAAATCCTCCAACCCTGGCAACATCCTTGTAAATCTTTTCTGAACCCTTACAAGTTTCACAAGAGAAAGAAATTCCACTTGGTGAGCAAGGTATTAGGTGCCGCTTGAACAAGGACGAATTTATGTTTTTCTCTTATTCAGGAAGATATCAAAAGGAATTATTATCGCTTATTCATATTGCTTAAGAAAAAAAGTCCTCATATTGTACAACTGTCTGTTGTATAATGAGAATACAATAAAAACTTGCATTTATGTAGGCCCTTAATATGATAAAATCTATCAATGATCTCTATAAGAAGAAGGATTGATCAATGTTCACAGTATATCAAGGAAAGGTGATATTAGGAGAGGTTATAGATTCATGGAGATGTACACCACGGAAACAGACCCTTTCATCCAACTTGTCCATGCTGACCAGATATCCCAAACTAATCTAGTCCCACCTGTCAGCACTTGGCCCATATCCCTCCAAACCCTTCCTATTCATATACTCATCCAGATGCCTTTTAAATGTTGCAATTTTGCCAGCCTCCACCACTTCCTCTGGCAGCTCATTCCATACACGCACTACCTCTGTGAAAAAGTTGCCCTTGAAGTCCATTTTAAATCTTTCCCCTCTCACTCCAAACCTGTGGTTTCTAGTTCTGGACTCCCCCACTGCAGCGAAAAGACCTTATCTATTTACCCTATCCATGCCCCCTCATGATTTTATAAACCTCTATAAAGGTCACCCCTCAGCCTCCGACGCTCCAGGGAAAACAGCCCCAGCCCATTCAGCCTCTCCCTATAGCTCAAATCCTCCAACCCTGGCAACATCCTTGTAAATCTTTTCTGAGCCCTTTCAAGTTTCACAGCATCCTTCCTCTAGCAGGGAGACCAGAATAGCATGTGGCACAAAGCTTCAACAATGTAGTGCCTTGAAGGAGGAAAGAGAGCGAGAGAGAGAGAGAGAGAGAGAGAGAGAGTGAGAGAGCGAGAGAAAGAGAGAAAGAGAGAGAGAGAATGAGAGAGAATGAGAGAAAGTGAGTGAAGTAAAGAGGCAGAGAGATTTATAGTTTTGAAAAATGAAATTATGGCCACTCACAGTGGAGCAAGGAAAAGTGAAGATGCACAAGATTTAAGGACCTGTTGCACATCTCTATGACTCTCAGAAAAACAATGTTGAAATGTTGATGTAAGTTCTAGGGCTGAAAGAGGTCCCAGAAATGGAGTGGAATGGTTTTAAGTCAGGATGTTGTTGGGCTGAGAGTCAATGTAGATCAATGAGAACAGGGCTGGTGGGTGGACAGGACACAATACAGATAGCAAAGCTTTGTACAAGGCCAAGACTAAAATGTCAGATGAGAGGCTGATCTGTAAAGCACTGGAATTGATTGAAGTTAATAAAGGAATGCATTTATTAGAGATCAACATCTTGCCTCCAAGTTTGATCCTTTGGTTAATTTTGATTTGTAGCCCAACTGGACTTGTACTTCTTTTCATCATTTTCTCTTGAGACAGGAGAGGTATTGAGACTGGTCAGGTTTACCCTGAAAGCTGCTGCACAACTGGATCTCCATGCATCAAAATTATCAGTAAACTAAGTGCTGCTCCCAATTCCCCATTAAAGGTGTAGCCATAATTGGCCAATCCTTTTGTTTATGGCCCTCTTTGCCAGGCTCACCCTGAAACCAAATGGGACCAATGTGTTGCCTCTCATATTGTGACTGGGGTTCTGCAGTTTTACAATCCATTCCCAAGGTCCAATTCTGCATGAAGCACATCCTTCCCAAAAACAAAAACAGCATTAAAACATTTCTCTTCCGACTGGAAGGATCAGAATTCCAGCAGCTATTTTTCTTGCTGTTCATTTTTCCCAACAACTGCACACTTGGCACAGCTGGATTTTTAAAATTTGAAATTCATGTCGTCATTATGTCAGTGAACCACGAACAGGTCATTAGTGCACATTGATTCACTGCTACTTGTTTTATTGCAGTTATCATTATTTAATGCTCAGAAAGTGTACATTTTCATGTTCCTTCAATTTCTTTTTGATTCATTAATATTGAGGACAATATTCTTTTTTTCTTCAAACAGAAACAGAAATTCCTGGAGGAACTCAGCAGATCTGGCAGCAGAGAAAGAGCAGAGTTAACATTTCGGGTCCAATGAACCTTCTTTACATCTGACCTCAAACCTGCTGAGTTTCTCCAGCAATTTATACTTTTGTTTCAGATTGACAGCATTTTTGTTTCTTGCTTATTTTTTCTCCTTTTTCAAAAATACAATGCTGGACAGAAGCTTGCTATAAGCCAGGAATTAGTCGATGAAGAATCATATCCTGTGTTTTTCTTTGATTCATTGACAGGATGAGGCCTTCATGAGCCAATTGCCCAGAGGGCATTAAGGGTCAATCACATTGCTGTGGGTCAGGAGTTACGTGTAGTCCTGACCAGGTAAGGATAGAAGTTTCCTTCCCCAAGGTACCATAATGAACCAGTTGGGTTTTTGTGATAAATGGCAATGGATTCATGCCCATCATTAGACACTTAACTTCACCATCTGCTGTGGTGGGATTCGAACTCTGATGCCCAGAACATTACCTGGGTCTCTGGATTAACAGTCCAGCAATAATGGCACTAGGATTTTCCCTGCCACTATGTGTTCAGTCCAGTTACGCAGTGTTGCAGCAACTATGGACAATAGCACGATCACCCATATTTCTGCTGAAAAGTCATGTTCACTAGCTGATCACATAGGGAAAAGGCAGGTCTGTAGATGAGCCATTTGCCGACATTCCCCAAGTCCACAGCAAGGTTTGAGGTTATCAGGATGCGAGATCGGCTGAGGCATTTTTTTTTCGTGGGTGTAGGAGGCTGAGGGGACCTCAGAGAGGTTTATAAAATCTTGATAGGCATCGATAAGGTGAATAGCAAAGGTCATTTCCTTCAGGTAGGGCAATTCAAAATGAGAGGCCTCAGGTGAAGGGGGGAGATTTAAAAGGGAGCTGCAGGGCAAATGTTTTGCACAGAGGGTGGTGTGTATATGGAATGAACTGCCAGAAGAAGTGGTCAAGGCAGGTACAGTCACAATATTTAAAAGACATTTGGACTGGTATGTAATAGAAAAGGTTTAGAGAGAGATATAGACCAAATGCAGGCAAATGGGAATCATTTACTTGGGTAACATGGTTGGCAAGGATGAGTTGGACCAAAGGGTTTGTTTCCATGCTGTTTGACTCTATGATTCTACCTGTGAATCTTACAATGTTGCATTTTTTCTGTGGATTTCAGAGGTCACAATAAGACATAAGAAATAGGAACAGGAACAGCCTGTTCCCTGGGGTGAGGGAATCCAGAACTAGAAGGCATAGGTTTAGAGTGAGAGAGGAAAGATCTAAAAGGGATCTGAGGGGCAACCTTTTCACATAGAGGGTGGTGCAAGTATGGAATGAGCTGTCAGAGGAAGTGGTGGAGGCTGGTACAATTGCAGCATTTAAAGGTATCTGAATGGGTATATGAATTGGAAGGGTTTAGAGGGATATGGGCCAACTGCTGGCAAATGGAACTAGATTAATTTAGGATCTCTGGCCGACATGGACCAGTTGGACCAAAGGGTCTGTTTCTGTGCTGTACATCTGTATGACTATGACTCTTGAGCCAGCTCTGCCATTCAATAGAATCACACTGATCAGACATTCATCATGTCCGCTTTCCTGCCTTTTCCCCATAGTTCTTAGATTTCCTAATGATCAAGAATCTATCTATCTCAGCCTTTAACTTACACAAGGACCTTCACCTGATGAAGGGGCAGCACTCTGATAATGTGTAACTTCAAATAAACATATTGGACTATAATCTGGTGGTATATCTCTTCTGACTTAGTCCACCCCAGTCAACACCAGCACCTCCACACCACAGCTCTGTGGCAAGGAGTTCCAAAGACTCTCAACTCTCTGAGAAAAGAAATTCCTCCTCATCTCAATCTTAAATCGGCACCTCTTTATACTGAAACTATGTTCCTTGGCATAAACTCTCCCAAAACATCAGATGTGTCCTCAGAGTGGTCCATACAAATTTGTATCAAGTCCTTTGAAGACCCTTTTTTGATTTTGCCCATTTGAATTCAAAAAGTAGACTTCGTAGTATAAATATGAATTGAATGATTTATCGTCACGTATGTTTTACAGTGAGAAAAACAGTAAAATACAGGGAAATGTTTTTCTAATGTCGCCATGACCTGGCGCCATTTTGAAAAATTTAAGAATAAGGAATAACCTGGCCTGCCACCTTCCTCCACTTCACCACTGCCACCTGCACCCAATGTTGGAGTTGTGTCTCTCGCTGCTACCCACCTTGATGTCAATATTATGCCCTTCTGCCAATGTTTCACCACTTCCAGTACCAGACCCAACCAACAGTGATGTCGTTGATCCTCAGCCGCCATCTTTCGTCACTGGGCCTTCTTCATCAATGTTGCCTTGCCAAGTCACAAATTCTGATGCCAGGTCCCATGCTAACCTCAGAAAAGTAAATAAGGGTTCGCCGGAGGTCTACACTAACCCTACTCTCTGATGTGGTGGGCTTGCTCAAGGTTCACATTGGGCACACCAAGGTCCACTGCTGATGCCATCTGAGCTCAAGACGTAAATAAGGAAAACAGAATTTTTTTTGAAATCAAGAAAAGAGAAAAGCATTTGGAGCAGACAAGTTTCATTGCAGGAGCCCTAGTCCATGACCATCTTGCATAAAAGGTTCATTATATAGCTATTACTGTATATTATTGAAGCTGAGGAGATAATGTTATTAGCTAGAATGCATGATCTAAAGTAAGGATACAAATAATGTCTGAACATGAAAACTAAGACCAGTCTCTGATCTCATTGCAGGCTTGACTTGCTTGAAGTTTCTCTTTTCAAAGTTCATAAATTTCTAAGTTATTGGAGCCCAATTAGGCCACACGGCCCTTCAAGTCTGTCTGATATGTTCCTCACCTCCATTTTACTGCCTTCTCTCCATAACTCTTCAGGCCATTACCAATTAAAAAATCTGTGTAACTCCTCCTTAAATTTACTCACAGTCTCAGCATCCACCTTACTTTGAGGTAGCGAATTCCAAAGATTTATAACCCTTTGGAAGTAGTAGTTTCTCCTCAACTCTAAGGTGAAGGGATCAAAACCTGGTCAGAATTCAGCAGCTGTGAAGACTTTGAGAGTTAATGCTTGGAGTTCGGCCTCCCATCCAACCCCTGCTGTCTCTCCCCACCCCACCCACTCTGTTGATTTCTAATCCACCACCTGAAGCAAAACCATTGCTGGAATTCTTTTGTGTTAATTTTATACCATGCAGGTTGTGACTCTCAGGAACTTGCCTGAGTAAGGATGTCCTCAATATTCTCTGCTGTCTCCTGATTGTGAAAGAATGACTGCTTCAAGATGCTTTTCTCGTGTTCTCTGTACAAAATGGTTGCTTGTAGCCACATTCATATTAATCAAAACTTAAAATAGTTGCTAACCCAAAACCGCTGGTTTCTGTCTTCATATTAGGTATTGTAGCTTGAGGTCTTTTAGCTTTTCAACTATTTCAGTCTTTAGTGTCAGAATCAGAGTCAGATGGAACAAAGAGGTCCTCCAGCCCATTGAGTCGACACTAATCTGACTTTCAAGCATTTGGACCATAGCTTTGAATGTTCTGACATTTTGCACGCTCGTCCATGTGCTTTATAAAGATGACAAGATTTCCCAGCTCTTCTGGCCTCCCTATTTCAGATTCACAACACTTTTTGGGTGAAATTTCTTTTCCTCAAATCCCTTCTAAACCTCCTGCCCTTCACCTTAAAACTATGCCTCCTTGTTATTGACCCTTCAGTGTGGACTGCTTCCTTCACAGGCTGTCCATGTCCCTCATAACTGTAAACACTTCAGTTAGGTCCCTGCTCAGCCTTCTCTGCTCCAATCAAAACAACAACATTGTTTGTTCTGATCCAGTTAGAGTTTAGTTGAGGTACGCAGTGCTATTAACTCCTCCAGGGACATCACTCTCAAAGGGGGTTTGTTTACCCATGGTCATTTTCATTTCATAGCAAAAGACATAGTGTGATGCTTTTCTTGAAATAAGCACATTATCGGCCCAATATACATAAGGGTAGTCATGTGACTTCTAGGAGGCAGTGAAGATTGCAGAATCTGGAGATTAGAGTTAAGGGTGTGGTTCCGGAAAAGCACAGCAGGTCAGGCAACATCCGAGGAGCAGCAGAGTCAACATTTCGGGCACAAACCCTTCATCAGGAATGATTCAGGTTGTGAATCATTCTGCCTGACCTGAATGGTTCACAGCATGACCTGACTTGCTGTGCATTTTTTGGCACGACATGTGACTTCTAGGAACCATTTTGTAAGACTCTGTGCGTCCATTTTCACCACAGATTATCTTTCTTTACAAACTATACAAGACTGCAACTATATATTCAGGACACTCAATTTATCCATAAAATAAGGATAGAATCAAAAACGGCTTAGGCTTTTTGGTATTCCTGACCTTCCAAGTGAGTTAGTTCTCCTGATAATCAAATTGTGAATTCTTCCCCTTCAGTCGGTTGCTAATTCGAATAGGAATAAGGGTAGACAAATCAAACTCTCAAACTATTCCTCCATTCAGGAAGATGTTGGGTGATTTATATCACAGCTGAAAAATGTGTTGCTGGAAAAGCGCAGCAGGTCAGGCAGCATCAAAGGAGCAGGAGAATCGACGTTTCGGGCATAAGCCCTTCTTCGGGAATGAGGAGGGTGTGCCAAGCAGGCTAAGATAAAAGGTAGGAAGGAGGGACTTGGGGGAGGGGTGTTGGGAATGCGATAGGTGGAAGGAGGTTAAGGTGAGGGTGATAGGCCGGAGAGGGGGTGGGGGCGGAGAGGTCAGGAAGAAGATTGCAGGTCAAGAAGGCGGTGCTGAGTCCGAGGGTTGGGACTGAGAAAAGGTGGGGAGGGGAAATGAGGAAGCTGGAGAAATCTGAGTTCATCCCTTGTGGTTGGAGGGTTCCTAGGTGGAAGATGAGGCGCTCTTCCTCCAGGCGTCATGTTGCCACGGTCTGGCGATGGAGGAGGCCAAGGACCTGCATGTCCTTGGTGGAGTGGGAGGGACAGTTAAAGTGTTCAGCCACGGGGCGGTTGGGTTGGTTGGTGCGGGTGTCCCAGGGGTGTTCTCTGAAACGTTCCCCAAGTAGGCGGCCTGTCTCCCCAATGTATAGGAGGCCACATCGGGTGCAGCGGATGCAGTAAATGATGTTTGTGGAGGTGCAGGTGATTTTGTGATGAATATGGAAGTATCCCTTGGGGCCTTGGAGGGAAGTGAGGGGGGAGGTGTGGGCGCAAGTTTTGCATTTCTTGCAGTTGCAGGGGAAGGTGCCGGGAGTGGAGGTTGGGTTGGTGGGGGGTGTGATTTATATCACAGCTCCACTTTCTTGCCATTTTTTCAAAATCCTTTAATACCCTTACTGCATAAAAGAAAATATTAATCTCTGTTTTGAAGTTTTAATTGAAGCCATAAAAGTTTTTCGTTCTTTGTGGGAGAAAGTTGTAGATTTCAATTTAACGTTTTTGTGCAGATGTTCCTGGACATTACCCCTGAATGACGTAGCACTAATTTTAAGGTTTGTCCCATTTGCTCTGGACTCACTCAGCACGAAAAATACATTCTCTTTCTCTCTCCGACATGCTTGTCTTATTTTTAGTCTCTATTCATCGTGATTTGAAAAGGAATGCCATGCCAATCTTCAGTAAATGCAATTTGAAGTTTATGTATAAAATACCAGCGAAATTCATTAATCTCATCAGTTATCAGGGCTGTCTCTCTAAGGTGAGCAGATGTCTTCTGTTCTTTCTTTTGGTGGAGTGGTCATGTTAAATTGTCCATATTGTTCAGGCTTGGTGGATTATCCAGGGCAAATGTGGTGCTGCTGGGATGAGCTGGGGAGTGGGGGGGGGGGGGATGCGGGTGGGGTGGTTGGTGGGTGGGTCTAGATGGGATGCTCTTCAGAGGGTTGGTGTGGACTGGATGAGCTAAATGCTAAATGGCCTGTTTCCACACTGTACTGTGTCTAATCTATTCTAAAGCGATATTAACTGGTTCACATTGGTTTGTTTATTTGGAGGTGCTGTGGTATTCAGTTTCTTATTATAGCTAACTTTGGTTTTCCAAGTTATTGAAGTCAAGCCAACAAATCTATAAAAGCTATTTATTGCTCTGTTGGCATTTTTGAATGGAAATTATATTTTCCAATATCCAAACTGTTAGCACTGCTCCATTGTTTATTGATGCTCACAAAATGATCACTGATTGTTCACAAATTTCCCTGCTTCTTTCACTGAGTACCCAGGGAGACATTTTATTGCTAGCAGAGGTTTATGTTTTCATTTCCACCAATCAAATTACAATTTCTCCCTCACAAATATTAAAGTTAAAACAAAAAGCTAAGTTTAACCCAGCATCAGTAACCAATTGATTGGCAATTATGTTACGCCATCAATATCAAAATTATTGTCCAGCAGACAGAACAACCACAAGCATGTTGTCCAGTTTGGAGCAAAGAACTCACCTGAGTCACATTAACTTTCTTTAACATCCTTCTCCAGTAATTACACACACAAACCTGGTATTATTACTCTGCTCTCAAATTAAGCCTTCCTAAAATATCCATTTAGTATTTTAAATGTGTCAAATCGAGCATTTATCTTTATTTAATGTGAAACTCCTTTTATTTGTGCCCAAATACAGCTTTTAGAAATCCCTGATGAAAATCCAGAATGGCACCATGGAGGAGAAAGATATTGACCGGAAATTGTTCAGGCACATAGGCAATGCTGCGCAGACAATGTGTGCACAAAATCGTAGGAGGATTAAATTCAGACAGAAATTAGCTTTGAGCCTAATACACTTTACTTGAATGAACTTGCTGTGGTCCCTCCACAAGCAGTTTTTCAATTCTACCTTTGGGTCAGCTGCCCATGGTTTAAGCCCTTGGAGGGAGGTGTGAAGCAGCAGTGGGGAGGATGGAGATGATCGCTCATACTAATGAACATGAGGTGAGCTATTTTTACTATTGGTGACATAGCAAAGATGATTCTGTCTTCAAAGATTCAACTTTTGATGCCAGTTGCTACTTAAAGCACATTTATGGGTTAAGAATCCTTCAATGTATAATGTAAAGAGAGCCCATAGAGGTGTTACAGCTTTATTCATTGATAGAGTCATACAGCACGGAAAAAGACCCATCGGTCCAACTTGTCTATGCCCACTAGGTTTCCGAAACTAAAGTAGACCCATTTGCCTGGTGCTTGTCCTACATCTCTCTAAATCTTTCCTATTCATGTACATGTCCAAATGGCTTTTAAATGTTGTAACTGTACCTGCTCTACCACTTCCTTTGGCAGTTCATCCCAATACGCACCACCCTCTGTGTCTTCAGGTCCCTTTTGAGTTTTTCCTCTCTCTTCTGAGCGAATTATGCACACCAGAGCAGGTGTGTATCGATTCGGAGTTCCTATCTTTGTTGTGATCAGAGCTACAAGTTTTTCTATCTTTCAATGGCAATCTACCCAAGTGATCAAGGCACTTGTAAAATGGAGTTCTTATGTGTTGTTGTTCAACTGGTTGTACACTTGTATCAATGCACTATTTAATTTGAAAGTCTTTGAGCTGGCTATGTCACTGAAGAGATCTAAGTATTCTTTAATTAGCTCATCTGATATGGAAATGCGTGCCATCTGTTTTACTGTCAGCACTGAGCTGATGATTTGGATCAGTCCTAGCTCACATGCTGTTTAATAGCTTTGTGGTGATTTATTTTCCATTCTTACCGAGTAGAATGTTGCATATGTTATTACTGTCTCCAATTTAACTGTAATATTAAATTATCCCATAACTAGTCGAGTTATTAGACTGTGGCATTCATTCTTTTCCCTCAATGATTTGTAGCGCTTAAAGTCCAGTTTTCTCTGATTAGGTTTAGCCTCAGTTATTAATTAAAACGTGTAGTTGGGTAACTGCTTTATACTTTGATTCCTTGGAATAATGCAATATAAAGTATTCACCATGGATCTGTACAAAAGCAACTACAGCTAGCACAAAGTAACTTATCAGTACTTTTCTCCAGCCAGACCTCCATACTACCTTGCATACCATTCCTTGTAGACTTTGAATATGGTTTGTCATGTGTAACCACATCAGAATATAAGTTTCCGGTGGGGAATTCCGGCTGCACCTTTGCAACACCCACCACACCTACTGTGGGGCACCTCATGACCACCTGCCGGTTGAAATATATATCAATTATTTGGAGAAAAATGTGGGTCGTCTGATTCTCAAGTTTGCAAACGACATGAACTTTGGTGGAGTTGTAGATAGTGAGGAAGGTTGTCAAAGGATACAGGAAGATGTTGATGTAGTTGGGAAGTTGAGCAGAGAAATGCACTCCAGAGTTTACTCCAGACAAGGGTGAGGTGATGCATTTTGGGAGGTCAAATACAAGAGCAAAGTATACAGTAAATAGTTGGACCTTGAGGAGCATTGATACGCAGAGGGATCTTAGTATGCAAGTCCATAGCTGCCTGAAAATGGCAACACTGTGGATAAAGTAGTAAAGAAGGCATGTAGCATGGTTGCCTTCATTAGTCAGGACACTGAGTTTAAAAGTTGGCAAGTCATGTTGCAATTATTAAAATTTATAAAAATTTAGTAAGGCCATATTTGGAATATCGTGTGCAGCTCTGGTTACCATACTATAAGACAGGTGTTAAGGCTTTGGAGAGGGTACAAAAGAGGTTGGCCAGAAGGTTGCCTGGATTGGGGTGCATCCGCAACAAGGAGAATTTGGATAAACTTGATTTCAGCATCGGTGGCTGAGAGGCGACTGATAGAAGTATATAGAATTATGAGAGATATGGGTAGGATGGACAGTCAGACTCTTTTTCTCAGGGTGGAAATGTCAAATACTAGGGGGCATAGGTTTAAGACGAGAGGGAAAAGTTTCAAAAGACAGGGCAAGGCATGGCAAGGTTTTTACGCAGAAAGTGGGAGGTGCCTGCAATACGCTGCCAAGGGAGATGGTCGAGGTAGATACGATAGTAATGTTTAAGAGGCATTTCGACAGACATATGAACAGGCAGAGAATAGAGGGGTACAGACCATGAGCAGGAAATGGGATTAGTTTAGGATGGCAACATGGTCTGCACAGACAGAATGGGTCAAAAGGCCTGTTCCTGTGCTGTACTGTTTTGTGATCTCTGCTCTATGTTCTAACTGCTTTCAAGGTCCAGTGTATCCTAAAATCTACATGGAGTGAGAACATTTTTGGACCTCATGTGATGAATGTTAATCTTATGTTCTCACATATTTTAGCCAAATTTCCAGTTAACCTGGCTGCTTGCTTCATGTTTTCTGTTCCTTTAAGATTTGGCTCACATTTCTTAAGTTCAATTTTAGGATATTTGCTCCTCATGTTGGAATCTCTAATCTCTAATCAGGGACATGTGGGACTGAAATTTTGTACAGGTCAGACCAACTGGTGACATGTTCCTCTCCTCACATACATGAATGAAGCAGACAGGAATTGTACCTTACTTATCACCCTGTATTAGTCGTAAATTGTTTTGACATAAAACATTTGATATAATATGAAAGTTCCCTTCTCGTGCGATCTCACGTGACAAAATTTGTATTTTACTTTATAAAATCAGCAGTTGATGTAGCTAAGGAGGAATATGAATTATTAGATATGATAAACAGGGGGAGAGAGGTCTCCTAAAATATTGCAATTCAATAAATAACTAGTTCCAGATGAAATATCTCCTAGGACATTAAAAGAAGCCAGGGAAGAAATAGTGGAAGGTATGACCATCATTTTCCAATCCCCACTGGTACAGGTGGGGTGACTGAGGACTGGAAGATTACTAATGATGCACCTTCATTTCAAAAACAGGCAAAGGGACAGGCCAAATATGTATTGATCAGTCTGTTTGACCTCAGTCTTGGGTAAATTATTGGAATCCATTCAAAGAGATGGGATAAACTGTCGCTTATAAAAGCATGGAATAATCAAGGACAGTCAGCATGGATATGTTAAGGGAAGATGACCATTATTGTTACTTCATCAAAAACTTCATAGAGGATTGATAAGGGTAGTTTCTGTGGTTAATGTGATCTAACACAGATTTTAGCAAGGCAGTCTCGTCAAAAGCCCATGAGGTCCAGGGAAATGTAGCAAGCTGGGTACAAAATTGGCTCGGTGACATGAAAAAAGGATAGTTATTGATGGGTGTTTTTATAACTGTTCTGCAGCCCCCTGTTATACGTCCTGTAATAGGGTGAATAGCCAAATTCCTTTTCCTACTGAGGGCACAAAACTGGAGGGCATAGGTTTGAGGTGAGAGGGGAAAATTTAAAGAAGGACCTGGGATAATTTTATAATGCAGAGGAGTTGTGCGTGTATGGAAAGAGCTGCCAGAAGAAGTGCTGAGTGCAGGTACAATTATGTCATTTAAAAGGCATCTGGATGGATACATGAATAAGAAGGATTTCAAGGAATATGGGCCAAATGCTGACAAATAGGACTAGGTCAGACTGGGATATCTGGTCAGGGTAGACAAGCTGGACTGAAGGATCTTTCTCTGTGCTGAATGACTCAATGTGCTAACATACTGATTAACCCTCCTACATCCTGGATACAGGAGATGAAAAAGGCTTATTCACCCAAACAGAGAGGTCAATGTCAGTGGTGGAGTGGTGGTGGTGGTTTTGGTGGGGGGGGGAAGTGGTGTGGGCTGAATGGATGTGCATACATTAAAAATGATTGGTAAAACATATGAGAGAGAGATTGAGGATTAAGTTTTGTACACTCAGAAGGTCTTCGGAGTCTATTACCCATTTCTTCAAAGGGTAGGAAAGGCAGAAATGCTTGAATCATTTCATAGAGTGGTGGAATCGCACCTCAAGTGCTACAGAATGCAGGGCGAGGGAGCAAATGGTGGAAAGTGGGATTAGAGTGGACGGCTTGTTTATCAGTTGGCACAGACATGATCGGCCAAGTGTTCTCGGTCTTGTGGTGTAAGCTCTCTCTCATTTTTTACGTTTTTTTCAGAACTGGTGTGCATGTTCCACATTATCTTCCCCCCCACCTTATTTACCTCAGTTGATTAATATTCCCTTTAATTTCTTTCTACATCATATACATAACAGGCTTTTCCTTAAATTCATCTGTGCTATTTAACTCAACTGGCTTGTGTCTTAATGCGATCCACAATCCTGACATACTGAATAAAAGAAAACTCTCATCAGTTACTTATGAATAACCATCTTATTTCGTTGATCCTAAGTTTGGACTAACACAAATTGAAATATCATCGCTATTTGTACTTTGAAGGTCTGTTCATAATGTTAAGAATTTTATCAGGTCATTTCTCTGTCTTATCTTTTCAAGTGGGAGGAACCTGTCCATATTCACTTCCCTTATTTCACAAGTCAACAACAGTGAGCTTTGAAACCCCAAGGGGAGCATAAACAAGTTCACTCCGAAGAAGGGTCACTCGACCCGAACCATGAACTCTGTTTGCTCTCCACGGATGCTGCCGGACATGCTGAAAATCTCCAGCAATTTCTGGTTTTGCTTCAGGACCTGAGCAGTCCCTGAAAATGGGAATCCTGGCCTCTTATTCATTTTGTTCTCAGATGATACGTAAATTTCCTTTTTAAGGCAAGGATGTCAAAAATTGCAAAAATTATGTAAGTTCTTGAGTGTTCCATTTAGACATCTCCAATATCAGGGCTGTTGCTTCATGTGCTTTGCACGGAGGTAGGTTTGCCCATTGTCTGTTGTTGCAATCTGTTGAATTCTGAACCATGCTCTTGACGGGTTTGCCATTGACTTAACTGTCCCAGGCAGGGCAAAGAGGCAGCTCCCAATTAATCCTACCTTGGAATCAAACCCAACTTGCTGGTATTAATCTACACAACTTCCAGGCCACCCAGCCAGTAGAGCTAGCCGGTCCTTTTCAGGAACATCATAATGCACTCTTCCAAAAAAAAGTCATTCCCAATACCAGGAACATAACAAACTTGTTTAATCATTGAAGCATGTTTTATCTATGCTGTAGTCGTGGTGGGACACAGTGCACAATTGAGAATAGTTAGAAAACAGGCTTTACAACAACATAGCTCTACTCCTCATCAAGCATTGCTGCCTATTGATTGCTCAACAAAGGAAAGTACTGCTTATACTAGAAATCTGAAACAGGAACCAAAAAACCTGGAGAAACTCAGCAGATCTGGCAGCAGCTGTGGAGAGAAAGCAGAATCAACATTTCAGATCTAATGACTCTTGAATGATCAGTGGATCTGAAATGGTGACTCTGTTTTCTCTTAACAGACGTTGCCAGACTTCTTGAGTTTCTCCAGCTCTTTCTGTTTTTATGCCTGTTGAATGGATGATATCTACTTGTGAAACGCTCATTTCAAACGTTAAAGATCCTGAGAGGACTTGAAAGGACATATGTGAAGAGCATGTTTCCACTTTTCGTGGAAGCTACAGATGAGTCCAGTTTTTTTTTCTCTCAAAAGATTGTGAATCTTGGGGATTCTCTTCCTTAAAAGGTGGGTGGAAGCAGAGTCTTTGAATACTTTTATAGCAGAGGTAGATAACTCCTTATTGTTTACCTAACTCCTTGGGTAAGCAAGGGGTGACAGATTGTTAAGGTTATGTGGGAGTATGTAACCTCAAATTCAATCAGATCAGCCATTAACTTACTGGATGGCAGGGCAGGCTTGTGGGCTGAATGGCCTACTTATACTCCACATTCATATTGCATGACATAGTGCAGTGATGTTCTGTTGATAATAGCTTCACATGAACTGAATATTCGCAGTATATATCTCAATAATTGAACGCAAATGCTTTTCTTTTAGCTCCTTCTTTGGTCAGATATAACTCTGTCTTTGTCTTTTTTTAAAAACATTCATGCATGGGTTGTGGACAGCACTGGATAGGTCGGCATTTATTACCAATCCTCAATTTCCCAGAGGGCAGTTAAGAGTCAATTACATTACTGTGGGTGTGACTCACACGTAGGCCAGCTGAAGTAGGGACAGCTGTTACCATCCTGAAAGGCCATGAGTGAACCAGACTGGTTTTCAAACTGTTTCATCTTAATTCCAGATTTGTTAACAAATTCAAATTCCACTATTTACCATGGAGGGATTTGAACCTGGGACTACTGAACATTAGCTACGATTCTGAATGAATAATCTAGCAATAATAGGCCTTTGATTTCTTTGCATATTTATTTTATTTGCCGACATTTACCTTTGATTTGAATTCAAATCAATCATATAACGTTTGATTATGATTTTAAAATGTTAGTAGCATTAAGTAGATTGATACTCGAGAAACTGACAGGTGAGTTAAGTTCAAAGTTTGATTCTCGAACTTTAATCAGAAACATTCTGATGTACTTTCACTTCACACAAAGGAGTACTGAGTGTACTGAAGGATCTGCCTGAATTCCCAGTGAGTTCTGACTGTATTCACAAATATGAAGTAATTGGTTAAGTACCTGGTCAAAAATAAAACCACAGGTTTCAGAGTTATTGAGCTCTAGACTTTTGACATTATTTTTCCCTCTGGTTTCAACAAATTGCAATGATATTTGCCAGCCCTGTGTATTTTTATGTTCTGTAAAGTTGACGAAAACCATACTCAATAAAGAGTTAAATTGTGAACTGCTTTCAAATTCCCAGAACTCCCATATGGAAAATCTCCTAATAGGTGATGACCGTTCAGGATTGTAACTATTATTGTGCATTTAGCAAAATCGTACAATTCTGAACTTAGGCACCACAGTACACATTTAACCCATGTCTCATCCTTATGATTTGGTTCTAACACCTATTGGACTGAGATAAATTGATTCCAAATGGGAACAGAGATAATATGTGTTTGAGCTCACCTCATATCAATATTGACCTCCCCGAACACCATATCGAGACTCAAATGGGGACAATTGATGTTGTATCAAGAGGACTTTGTTTATTTCTAACAACATCTTGCAGCTGGACATCAGCTTCCAAGAGGCAATAATTGCAATCATTATCATGAAGTATATTTCAGAACCGAAGTTGAATTAAACTTTTACTTTGAGGAGCAAGTTATTAAGTAAAAGGTTATCAGGGGTTATTTAACCTGAAGCTTTGGTGAGATCTTCTAACCTCCTGAACTATAATTTGAAAAAGGCCCTGATGTTGACACCACTACTTGCAATTTAGTTCTTATTGAAAGACGAAGAAGTGTTCTAAGGTGAAATGCTTGCACATTCTATTAGGAAGGGAAATGTTTCTTGCATTTGCTGCAAACAACTGTTATTTCCCAAAGGAATTGGTGGATGTCACTTTGCTTCAGTTCCCTCTCTTAACGCATGGAGTGCAGTCACATTATTAAATAATGAGCTTCCCGCTGTTTCTCAGTCAGGGCTCAGGATCTCTTTATAACTATTCAACAACTTTTCTTCTAATTAATTGCTATACAGACATCTAAGCATGATTGCTTTATATGGGGCTTGGCCAAGTCTACATTGCAAGAATGTAACATCTGCTGTGCATGTTCTTTTTTGAAGCAACATGCTCCCTGAGGCAGAATTCAGAGTTCCGTCATGAAATTGAACCATTTGGCCTGTGGCCTCACAATTTTGTCTCCCACTGGAACACCCCATGCCACCAGTACTATATCTGCGAAGATACTGTCAAAATATCTTTTAAATATACTGCTGTTCTACAGCTGGACGGTTTAATTTCAAAGTACAGCAAACCTGCTCTTTTTGGCACTGACCAATTTCAGACTGGCAGGAGTATTCACTACAAAGGGACAGTCCATCCACCCCAACAGGGATCCTTGTCATCACAATGACAGATCGGAACCCTGAGGTAACATGAACATGGGGTAACTTTTAAATTCAAATTGTGTTTTTAAATGATGTGTGCTGCAGACAAAAGAAATGGCTATGGATAAAAATTCAGTTAATGCCTGTTTGTTCTGTTTGGTGTCCATGGAATATCACACTCAGAGCATCTGGGAACCTTCAGGTAAATTAAAACACAATCGAAAGAGATAATGAGGGGAGGGGTTAATCTGTCCTTGTTCTCAGTAGAAAGCCACCTCTTGCTGCTTTTGTGTCTATTGACCTTCCAGAACTATTCGAAAGAAGGGTCAAAAACTGACTGCAGGACTAGTCTGTGTGTGACCGAACACCCAAATGTCTGGGCTAGTGTGCTATGAGGAGCACAGCTGTGAGAATGGCCATTTAGGAGCCACTGCATGACAGGTAAGAGGGAAAGTACTCTCTCTCTCTGAGTGCTACCAGCCACCCACTGTTGAAAAAGAATCAGGACTAAAGTGCTTCAATCAACTTACAAAGTCAAGGATCTTGCAATCAACTGTTCAACTTCCAACATTTGAGCTATCGGTAACATCCAATGCATTTATGCAATGTTCAGCAATGTTCAGCAATGTTCTTGACAAAACAATTCACAGACTTATCCATAGTTTTCTTTTAACTTCCATCAGTTTGTACTCACTTCTTATTTCTAATTTGTGTCTCTATTCCTTCTCATGTTTGTAATTAATAAACTTACTTTTTTTGTTAATTCAACCAAGTCTGGTTAAACTGGGTCCTTTTAAACATAAGTTAATTTGGGGCTGAGTAAAAGCTATCCACAAGGGATGAGATCTTTACTACAATTAACCCCATCACAATGAAACAAGGGGCCAAGTGAATAGCTGAGGGGAGACAGTTCACCCCTCTTCATGTGAGAGGTTAATGATTGAGGTACCTTGCCTCGAATGTGAAGAAATTGGGAAACATCACCTGAGGTCTGGCTGGACCAATCTTGGGTTCGTATGCTCCATCTGAATTTTGGGACAGCAACAATCCATCCCTCCAAGTGAACCCACTGTGGCCATGGATTTCAATCCCTCTATGGCAGCTGGTCAGATCAAATAGTAATCTGGAACTGAAACATAGACTAGTCTAATGGGAACCATATAACTACTGTAGACTGTCACAAAAACCCATCCATTTCATTGATGTCTTTTAGAGAATGAGATCTGCCGTCTTTTCATGGTCTGACCAGATGCAACTCCAGACCCACAGCATTGTGGTTGACTCTTAGCTGGCTCTGGGATGGCCTAAAGATCCAAACAGTTCAAGCAATTAGGGAACTGCAACAAATGCAAGCTTTACAGATGTCGCCAATACCCAGTTAAGAATCAAAACAAATCATATTTCACGTTCCTCATCTAACCTCATCAATACATCCTTCTTGTCATTTCTCCCTTGTGTTTGTCCAGCTTCCCTTTAGTTGGAGCTATGTTATTCAGCTGAACTGCTCCCTATGATAGCGAGTTCCAAGTACTCCCTGTTCTCTGGCTAATGAAGTCTGGCTAATTTCCAACTGGATTGACTAGTGACTATCTTATACTTAAGGCTAAATCCACTCCAGTCTTTTCAAAAAAAGAACCTTTTCAATCTTCCTTGCGTCCCATCTCAGCTCTAGTATCATTCTTGTCCATGTAAGCAAACCTCTGAGCCAGAAAGTGGGTTCAAGTACTCCATGCCCCAGATGTTTGTCATAGAATGCCTCAATTGGTTGATTGAAAATAACGATATCGGTATATACGTGTTAGGAGGAGGTCAGATTTCACCACCAACCAACTCCATCATTTGGCAAGGTAATGGATGATCTGAGCACGTCCTCTATTTTTTAGCCTAGCCTCTCTCTTAAGTAACCAAAATTGTCCATGATACCATTTGCTTGTTCTCAATAACGTCCTGTACAATAACAGCAAGACTTCCGTCCTTTAAGATTCCATTCCCCTTGCAATAGTAGACAGCATTCCAATTGCGTTCTTATTTCCATGGTATTTACTGCAGATTTGGAGATGCCGGTGTTGGGCTGGGGTGTACAAAGTTAAAACTCACACAACACCAGATTATAGTCCAACAAGTTTAATTGGAAGCACTAGCTTTCGGAGCGCCGCTCCTTCATCAGGTGGTTGTGGAGGGCACAATTGTAAGAAACAGAATTCTGTGTCTACAAACTTGCACTGTTGAAATAATTTGCTGCTTTTCTAGCCTTCCCATCCCATCACAAGTTTACATTTTTTTGCCGAAGCTTTATCCACTTACTTGACGTATCTTTATCCTTTTGTCCTCCTCACAACTTCTTTTCTGTTTCAGTCATCAGCACATTAACCACTTATATCATCAGACCCTTCATCACCGTCAATGACAGAAGTTGTGAATTAATGAGGCTCCAAGCACTGATCCTTCTGCCACGGCGATCATTGCATTCACTTTTGTGTCTGCTCCATGCCTCTGTGCCCATTATAAAATAAAGGAAATTGGAACCATCCACAATTCTCCAAGTAACTGGGGAGATCCATGGGAATAGCCTCGAAAATTTGTCCTCTAACCTTTCCCTCCCTCCATATCCAATAGCTCCTCAAAATATTCTGCCCCAAGATCAGGCAATTCACGACTAGGTGAAACATGCCTTCAAGCTACTCTGAATACCACCAATATGCCGCACTGAGGCACCTCTGTGTGGTGAGAATGATAGATAACATAAGACTATATTGTACAAGATTGAGTTTAAAACAGTGAGCATGTCTCATTGACCTTTTGAATAGCCTGTTAAGCTGTCATAATTTATTTATTTCAATCACATACCATTTTCAAAATTGGCTTCTGCAAATTCCCACTCTTAAATATTTTATGTAGAATGTATGGGTTTAATTCAAAAAATCAGAAGGATGTGAAGATATCCCATGAAAGCTCTGAGCGGTGGTTAATGACTTCCTGCACAGAATAGTTGTGCATGGTACACCCTGAAAGTGATGGTGGCATAGTTTTGGAAGACCCAGATTGTTTTTGGAAAATACATGGGAGGTATGAGCTCAAATTCTAATTTGACACAGCTTGCTTAGCTTTAAAACTTCATCTCCAGTAAGCTTTTACGTCGAGAGATCAATTAGACTTTCTTTGGGGCAAGGATCATGAGTCAGGACTGTTCAGACTGAGGTGAGCAACATGCCAAACTCATGCACATATGATTGTGACACTTGCTGGTACGCCTCCAGTACTACTGTCTACCTCAAATATTGCCCTCGAGCTCAATACACAGCAGGAGGCTCCAGTAGCATTGCTTAAAAACCACATGTTACAGCTGATCTGTTCTCTTGAAGACAGGCTGTATCTTAAAAGGATGCTACACCAATAGATCATCACAAACCAGAACTCCAGGGCAGAAGGGGGATGCATGGTACCAAATATTAAAACAGAGGTTTACCGTGGACAGGAGGAGATGAATTGGAGTGCTGTATCAACTATGGCTATAGCACAAGAATCACCTTTTTACAGAAGGGAAAAACTTAACCCAACAAATATATATAGAATGCAATCGGATGGTGTCATTGTGGATTTGACTTTTGATTCCAAATAGCAAAGGAATGGAAACTAGCTCAGATCAATATAGAACACAACTAACACGTACAAAGAGAATTTTATAAAAAATGTAGTCATATCAAAAATTACACAAAGAGTTTACAAGACCAACATTTCAAACTTCAATGTCTTTGGAAACCTGCCCCCGATCTGGTGATTATATACTTAACTAAGGAGATACGCAAGGTTGAGGGTTGCCCTTGTTTGACATCTTGGTTGACTTGCTATTGGTTACTGTCACTCAGCATCACTGCACAATCTGTATCATCAAAGTGTTCATTTTCAGTGGGACGCTACAGCCAATTATTATCATCACTGAACGGTTAATCCAAAGACCCTTGATAGATGGTGGAATTTGAATTGAATGAAAGTTTAGAATTAAGAATCTAATGATGACCATGATTGTCAGGAGGAACACATCTCTTCACTAATGTCCTTTAGGAAAGGAAACTGCTGTCTTACCTGACAGCAATGTGGTTGACTTTTTACTGTTCTCTGGATAATTACCGATGGGCAGTAAATGTTGACTGAGCCAGCTGTACTCTCATGCCATGAATAAATTTTTTAGAAATTCTCTTTGTACATGTTAGTTGTGTTCTATATTGATCTGAGCTAGTTTCCATTCCTTTGTTACTTGGAATCGAAAGTCAAATCAACAATGACACCATCTGGTTGCATTTCTTTTCTTTGAAACGTTGACTGATATTTGTCATTGCATTTGTACTTCTAACTTGCACTTTCTGCTCCACTTCAACTTTCTTAGTTCTCTATTTGCTCACTTGTCATCTCTTTGAAGAAGAATAGCACGTGTCTCAAAATGGTTAGATAACTGGTTGCTAGGAAACACCATCCTCACTTGCCTTCCAGATACAACTTGTCCTGGTAACCCCTTCTCAAGTGGTTCTGCAGAAAAAAAATCAGCAATACTATGTGAAAACTTTGCTTTGTTGCTTAATCATCATTAATTTAATAGTATGCACTATACATTCTGCAAGTTAGTAAGGTGAGTTAGTTAGTACAGTGAAAATTAGTTAGTATAGTGGGAATTTCAGGCCATAGTGTTCCATTAAGAGTGAAGGGCAAGGGCAGCAATTCTAAGGAACCCTAAATGTCAAGAGATATTGAGAACTGACAAAGAAACAGAAGGAAGTATATGGGCAGCACAGTGGCTCAGTGGTTAGCACTGCTGTCCCACAGCGCTAGAGACCGGGTTTGAATGCGCCCTCGGTGACTGTCTGTGTGGAGCTTGCACATTCTCCCAGTGTCTGCGTAGGTTTCCTCTCTCAGTCCAGGGATGTGCAGGTTAGACGGATTGACCATGAAAAATGCAGGGTTACAGGGATAGAGCTGGGGTTATGGGTCTGGTGCTGTTCAGAGGGTCAGTGTGGACTCAGTGGGCCAAATGGCCTACTTCTACACTGTAGGGATTCGAGTACAGTGCACTAAAAACAAGGGAGGCCATTCAAAAATACAGAGGATATATCAAGAGCAAGAGAAAAAAGAGTGAGGGCTGGGCAGACTAAAGAGCAACCTGTATGCAGAGCCAGAGGACATGGATGAGGTATTAGATGAATATTCCTCATCTGTATTCACAGAGGAAAAAGACATTGTAACAAGGGATTTCAATTGGGATGGTGAGGTTCTAGAACATGTTAAGATTAACAAAGAGGAGCAATAGATGTTTTAAAGACATAATGGTGTATAAATCATAATGGAATACGGAGACCGTGGTGGAGATATTCAATACTTCGCTGGCTACAGGTGAAAGTGCCAGATGAATGGAGGGGAACCAATGTGGTTCTCTTGTTCAAGGAAGACAGCAGGGATAGGCCTGGTAATTACAGACCAGTTATCTGAACTCAGTGGTCGGAAAATCATTGGAAACATTTCTGAGGCACAAGATTAATCTAACACCTGGAAAGGCAGGGATTGATCACAGACAGTCAGCATTGGTTTGTTAGAGGAAGATCCTGTCTGACTAATTTGATTGAGTTTTGTTTTAAAATGGTAACTAAATATATTGATGGGGGTTCATGTGGATTACATGGACTTTGACAAGTCCTTCGTCTAAAAAGGGAGTTGGTCCAAAAGGTTAAAACCAATGGTATCCAAGACAAGTTGGCAAACTGGATCTAAAATTAGCTTACAAGTAGGAGCCAAGGGTGTTGGTGGACGATTTTATTTTGTGATTGGTAGCCTGTGAATAGTGATGTACCACAGGGATTCGTGCTGGGATCAATGCTGTTTGTTAACAACATGAATGTAAATATAGACAATGTAACTAAGCTTGCAGATGACATTAAAATTGGTGGGATTATTGATAGTGAGAACAATGGTCTCAGGTTACAGTCTGATATCGACCAGCTGATAAATTGGACAGAGCAATGGCAGATGGAATTTAATCTTGACAAGCATGAGGTGATATATTTTGCAAGATCTAAGAAGTGAAGGCTATACGTAGTGAATGCTAAGTACTTACGGAGTACTGAAGAGCAAAGTGACCTTGGTATATAAGTGCAAAGATCCCTGAACATGTCAGCACACAAAGAAAAATTGCTGAACAAGGTACACAGGGGCACAGACTATTGGAGCAATGAAGCCTTGTTGCAAACTTATAAAGCATCGTTTAGATCACAAATGGAATACCTTGTGATGTTCTGGTCATCGCAGTATCAGAAGGATGTGAATGTACTGGACAGAGCGTGCAGAGGAGGTTCATCATGGTGCCTGGGATGAAAAGTCTCAGTTGTGTGGAGAGACTGGATACCACAGATTTTGTTTTCCTCGGAGCATAGGAGGCTTTGGGGGGAATCTAACTGATATAAAATTATTAGAGGCAAAGACAGGGTAGGTTGTGAGAAACCTTTCCCATGGCAGAAATGTTGAAGATCAGAGGCCATAAGTTTAAGGGGAGAAGTAAGTAGTTTAGAGGAGATTGGAGGATTTTGTTTTCATCCAGGGGATAGCAGAAACATGAAATGCACTGACAAGAGAGTGATGAAGGCAAGTACTCATGCAATATTTAAGAAGCACCTGGACAAGCACTTAAAATGCTGGGGCAGAGTAATTATGAACCAAGTGCAGGTAAATGGGATTAGGGTTTGTTGATGTTTGTTGGTCAGCATAGACATGGTGGGCCGAAGGGCCTATTTCTGTACTGTATGAGACTATCTACCTTTATACTGATGTACAATTTACACCCATACAAAAATACACAGATTTTGCCATATATTCCCAAAGCTTCTCCCTAAAGTCCAAAATGGTAAAAAAAATGCAAACAATCTAAATGAACTCTCCACTCCTGCAAGCATGCTATGACCGGTCTGAAAGATTACAATCTTTTTTGGTGTCTCTAAAGCATCTGACATAGGTGCTGTGACTACCTAAGAAACTCCCTTTGGGGCAAATGATATTGGTAACAGCATTTAGATTCACTAGGATTCCTGCCTTGGCAGCATTAACCAATGTGGAAGGCAAACATTTGTCAAACAACTCATCCTTCTTCTGGAGTTGTGAATGATCTTTTTGGTACCTGCAGGGCTTTAAGGCTTTTTGAAGTGATCAAGACTTACTAAGAACCTAGAGTTACATGTGGAGACAAATTCGTCAAACTGTGGTAGGGGTGTGTCTGCAGTTGTACCAGAGCTTAGGTCTTTCCGTGGATTGGTGAATTATGATGGAAAGTTCAGACACAACTTGCCCCCCAGCCTGGCATCTTTGCATCAACTCATCAAATGCAGCAATTTTTAGCAGTGCACTGCCTAAACCTTTAGGATTGCACATTTGAGCAATTTATTTGAATTCTATTCTTTTGCTAATGTTTTCCTGGTTCAAATGTAACTGCTGAAAGGAAACATTCTCATTTTGTTAATTCCATTGCAGGACAACATGCCAAAATATTAAACAGAAGGCAACCACAAATGGGTCTGGCACTACATATTTAGTTATTCACAGACATATGTCACAGCCAAGAGGATTAGAAAGTAATATATCATGCTATTAGGCTCCAAGACACTCCTAGCTTCATGGCACGTAACTTTCACTGTTATCATGCCTTTGTTCCAACACTCAGTGCATATATCAAATAATGAGAAGAGAGAAAGAGTTTTTTTGACAGAGATCGCAAAGCGCCAGCCAATTGAATCAATCACATCTGGAAACTGGATCTTAATTCAACATAGACTTCCATCAAGTAGAAAGTGTCCAATATGGCATTCTTTTAGGGTAATATCAACTCTTTTCCCAAGGTTGCGCGTGATATGTCAGCCCAAAGTTCTGATAATTTGACAAAGAAAGGGCAGAGGTGAAAATATGTTGCTGGAAAAGCACAGCAGGTCAGGCAGCATCCAAGGAACAGGAGAATCGACGTTTCGGGCATGAGCCCTTCTTCAGGATGCTGCCTAACCTGCTGTGCTTTTCCAGCAACACATTTTCAGCTCTGATCTCCAGCATCTGCAGTCCTCACTTTCTCCTCAAAGAAAGGGCAGAGCAAGGAAGGGAATGAACACACACTATCCTGGGCAAACATGTACTTTGCAGGGTTGGAGCACAGCACAAAATCATGTGTGCTTGGAGCCCCAACTTTGAGGTAAAAAGTACGCATGGCAACTTATGTGTGAGTAATATTTCTGATAGATTGAAATCAGAATTGGCTATGATGGGATTGGCTATGATAAAGCACATCAGGACTTTTACTTTACCTTTGTTTCACACCACAGCAACAACAGTGTGCAGGACTTGATCAGTGCCATTTTGGAGCAGTCTATTCTGCTCTCTCAGATTCTCCCCTTCTTGTGACTTACTTTCACTCACTTCCTTCCCCTCACCATCCTTGTCCTGAGCCCTGCCTCGCAGCAGGATTCAGGAGTGAAAGCAATGAGAGGAAGGGTTGGGAGCAGGAGGGAGTTGGCCTTTGGGGAAAGCAGCGAGTATTTAGTGAATTGGGAAGAATCACAAATTATCTTGGCTGAAACTAGAATGGTGGATTTTATGAGATGCATGAAAAATTAAAAGGATTTTTGTCCAAAGCTACGGTTGACCTTTTTTCATGACTATTACATGATTATACGTGATGCAATTTTACTTTGGACTAAGAAATCTTTACCTTGTATAAAGCACTGTTATACAATTCATGGACTTTCTGAGCTCTATTTGCACCACCTCAGGCAGGAAATCTAATCTACAATCATGGCTGCCACAGAACTCACTAGGGGTAGGGTGAAATCTAATCTTACCCTCCTATGATACCATGATCATCTGTGCCAACCACTGTACCAGTACAATACCAGAAATACAGGAAAGTATCTGAAGCTTACAAAACAGAAACAGGTAATTCGGCATATTCAGTTGTATTCAACCACTCCATCAACTTTTCAAAGCTTCTTCCTTCCTTTGTCCATCCAGTCTAAGCTTGAAGGTTTCTGCTTCTTTCACTAACCTTGGTCACATCTTCTATACCTTCATGATTCTCTACGCAAAGATGTAGCCCATTCCTCAGCTCTAACTCTTAACATCTGTCACACCTCATTCCTGACTCCTCAACAAATCAAAAAACTTTTCATTCTTTCCAATCTGCTCCATCATCAGGACAAAGCAGCCTATTTCATTCGCACCCCATTCACTGCCTTTACTATTCTCATGCTTCGTTACCAACACACACTGTGTACCATCTTCAATCTGCACTATAGCAACTCATCACAGTTACTTCAACAACATGCCTAGAAAGATAAGTGCAGCAAGTATGTGGGAACATCACCAAGTAACTAACCGTCCTGACTTTATCTATGTTACTTTTCTTTCAGGATCAAGGGGTCAATTTCATGAAACTCCCTCATAACAGCACTTTGGGTGACCCCACCCTGCAAAAGCAGCAGAGGTTCATGAAAACAGCTCATTAAATATTGGAAACAAAAACAGAAATTGCTGGAAAAGCTCAGCATATCTGGCAGCATTCGTGGAGAGAAATCAGTGTTAACGTTTCACATTGAGTGACCCTGTCTCAGAATTCCTGCACCCTGTGAACAAATAACAATGCATCCATAACTTTAAACACTTCTGTCACACTCACCCACGAGTGAAACTGTTTCAACAAAGAGATCCAATACTTTGGAGTCCTTTTGTTTCATGTCAGTCAGTCTCTTTATAAATCTTCTATTTAACCAAATTTTAATTAGATTAATAATCTCCTGCCATTTCCTTATTCCATGATATTCTGTAGTCTTTCTCCATATAGATCTGTAAAAAAGTAATTCCTGAAGTGATGCAGACTGCATTCACTGTATTTAAACCTTCAACCTTGTCTGTTGCTTTCTCAAAAGAATTCTGTTGAGTTTGTCAAGCATGACCAATAGTCTTGAAATTCCTACTGGCAATTTCTGATTGTTTGCCTTAATTAGGTATCCCGCAACTTTAATCTAAATTCAAGACTGTAAATATTTCCTTATTACAGCCAGTAAATGAATGGATCTGTTATTACCTTGGGTAGTTTTAAATGAATACTACATTGGCCGATTACCAGCCCTCCAGCACACGTCCGCTCTCAACAGAACCCGAAGAGTCATTTCAAAGACCTCTATAATTTCTTCTATTGCTTCCTTCAAGATGCTGTTAGGCTCTGCTGCTCCCCTGTCTTCAGTTTAATTAACTTGAAAAATTTTACCTTCTATCCATCACATTATTGCTGATCCTGTTATCGTCGCTTCTGCAATCCTCCCTGATACCCTTCTCTTTATAAAGATCCGAGGGGATTACTTATTAAATAACTGCCATTTTTGGATCTTCAAGTACAAATTGAATATCTTCTCCTCTCATGAGGTCCTTTCATGCTGCTTTCAATTCTCTTTCTACTGATGTGCTTATAACGTAATTTACAGTTCCATGTGATTTCTTTTTTGATTCTCCCTCTCATGCTCCTAGTTAGCATTTCTGATCCTATTCTTAACCTTTCCCACATTTTCTCATATTCTGCTTCAGATGTTTAATCATTATTCACACAGCACTTGTTAGGTCCTCTTCTCCAAATTTAATTGGTTGTGATTCTCTTCATCTACTCATGCCACTTAAAGTTAGTCATAGGTTCCTACTTTATTTTTAAGTGGAGCATACATAACTTGTACCTTTGCCAGCTCTATCTGTAAAAACATCCCACTGCGTGCCAATTATTTCTCCCACCTTACTTCAGCTATCCTCCTTCTCATCTTCCTGAAATCTACGCTGCTCGAAACTGGCTTTCTGGTTTAAGTGCTGACTTCATAATGACTCCCAAGATGTTCATTCACTTTAGAACTTTTAAAAGTAATGACAACTTTTAAATGCCGCCACCTGTACAGCTTTGTGTTACTGCTGGCGCTTTAGAGTCTACCCAACGACCAAAAGCAAAAAGTATAAGAAGGCATGTGCTGTTCAAAGTAGTTTTGTGTGGTTGAAGCCAAATGAAGAAGGCTATTAGTGAGAAACTGAACATAAAAGTATGGGCGCTATCTATACCTCAGTTAGATACAGCATTCATGAGACAATCTCTTGATTTGTTTCCACTGGAGTTCGGAAGAGAATGGGGTGATTTGATCGAAGTTTCTAAAATCCTGAACAGTTTCAAATGGATGTGGATAAAAATGTGACATCTTGAGTGAGTCGAGAACAGGGGGAACCGTTCGAAAATTAGGAGCTTCCCTTTCATGAGAGGGATGATGAGAATATTTTTATGCTCAGAAGACTGTGTGACTTTGGAAAACTGTGTGTCAGGAGGAGTGGAGGTGGGATCATTGATTTTTTTTTTACAGCAGATGTAGAGAGATTCAATTAGATTTGATTTACTGCAGTCACATCTAGCCTGCCTTGGGTGCATACCTCTGATATTCTTGCTTAATTAAAAATTGTCTCTCTCAAATTTAAATTTACTAGTTGAATTTGCATCAACCACCATTTGAGGAAGAAAGCTCCACTATTCTTTGCATGGAGAAGTGCTTTCTAACATCTCTCCAGTCTGGACTGGCCGTAATTCTTCAGCTATGCCACTGGTTCTAGAATCTTCAATTCATGAAAACAGTTTATCTACCCAGTCTTACCCAGTTTATCTACCTTGATTGGATCGCCCCTTAACCTTCTCGAATTTATAGAATAAAGGATGAATTTGTTTAATCTCTCCTCATAACTTAACCACTAAAGTCCAGAAATTATTGTCGAAAACCTACATTTTACTCCCTCTAAGGGCCAAAGCAACCCCTAAGGTGTGGTGCCCAGATCTGCTCACGGTACTCTCAGTCGAGTCTAAGGTTTTGCATAATTGCAACATAATGTCTGCAGATCTAGACTCTAGCCCTTTAGATATGAAGGCCAGCATTTCATTAGCCTTCTTGACTGTTTTTCACACCTGTCTATGGCATGTTAAAAATGTATGCACCTGCACCTCCAAATCTCATTTAAATGCAATGGATGTATTTGTGCCTTCTAAAAAAATACCCAGATCTGTTTTTGGCCTGAAATAGAACATAGAACATTACAATGCAGTACTGGCCCTTCGGCCCTCAACGTTGCTTCACCCTGTCATACTAATCTGAAGTCCATCCCACCTACACTATTCCATGTATGCCCATTTGCCTGTCCAATGAAGACTTAAATGCACTTAAACTTGGCGAATCTACTACCGTTGCAGGCAAAGCATTCCATACCCTTACTACTCTGAGTAAAGAAACTTCCTCTGACATCTGTCTTATAGCTATCTCCCCTCACTTTAAAGTTGTGTCCCCTCGTGTTTGCTGTCCCCATACTTGGAAAAAGGCTCTCCCTGTCCACCCTATCTAACCCTCTGATTATCTTGTATGTCTCTATTAAGTCACCTCTCAATCATCTCTCTAACGAGAACACCCTCAAGGCACTCAGCCTTTCCGCGTAAGACATTCCTTCCGTACCAGGCAACATCCTAGTAAATCTCCTCTGCACCCTTTCCAAAGCTTCCACATCCTTCTTATAATGCGGTGACCAGAACTATACACAATACTCCAAGTGTGGCCATACCAGAGCTTTGTACAGCTGCAACATAACCTCCTGGCTCTGGAACTCAATCCCTCTATTAATAAAGGCCAAAACACTGTATCCCTTCTTAACAACCCTGTCAATCTGGGTGGCAACTTTCAGGGATTTGTGTACATGGACACCGAGATCTCTCTGCTCATCTGCACCCAAAGAATCTTACTGTTAGCCCAGTACTTTGTATTCCAATTACTCTGTCCAAAGTGTATCATTTCACACTTGTCCACATTAAACTCCATTTTCCACCTCTCAGCCCAGCTCTGCATCCTAGCTATGTCTCTCTGCAACCTACTACATCCTACGTCACTATCCACAACTCCACCGACCTTAGTGTCGTCCGCAAATTTACTAACCCACCCTTCTAAGCCCTCATCCAGGTCATTTATAAAAATGACAAACAGCAGTGGATCCAACACTGACCCTTGCGGTACGCCGCTAGTAACTGGACACCAAGATGAACATGTTCCATCAACTACAACCCTCTGTTTTCTTTCAGCAAGCCAATTACTGATCCAAACTGCTATGTCTCCTACAATCCCATTCCTCCGCATTTTGTATAATAGCCTACCGTGGGGAACCTTATCGAACACCTTGCTGAAATCCATATACACTACATCAACCAGTTTACTCTCATCTACCTGTTTAGTCACTTTGTCAAAAAATTCAGTAAGATTCGTTAGGCACGACCTACCCTTCACAAAACCGTGCTGACTGTCCCTGATCAGATTATTATTTTCTAGATGGTTATAAATCCTATCTCTTATAACCTTTTCCAATACTTTACCAACAACTGAAGTAAGGCTCACTGGTCTATAATTACCAGGGTTGTCTATATTACCCTATTTGAACAAGGGAACCATATTTGCTATCCTCCAGTCCTCAGGCACTATTCCTGTAGACAATGATGATTTGAAGGTCAATGCCAAAGGCTCGGCAATCTCTTCCCTTGCTTCCCAAAGGATCCTAGGATAGATCCCATCCAGCCCAGGGGACTTGTCTATCTTCACACTCTGCAGTATTTCTAATACCTCTTCCTTGTGAACCTCAATCTCTTCTAGTCTAGATGCAAGTATCTCTGTATCTTCCTCGCCAACATTTTCATTTTCTATAGTGAACACTGTCGAACAATATTTATTTAGTGCTTCCCCTATCTCCTCTGACTCCACACACAACTTCCCACTATTATCCTTGATTGGCCCTAATTTAACTCGTCATTCTTTTATTCCTGACATACCTATGGAAAGCCTTAGGGTTAACCCTGATCCTATCAGCCAACAACTTCTCATGTCTCCTCCTGGCTCTTCTGAGCTCTCTTATTAGGTCTTTCCTGACTTCCTTGTAACCCTCAAGCGCCCTAACTGAGTTTTCACATTTTGTCCCAACATAAGCCGCCTTCTTCTTCTTGACCAGGGATTCCACTTCCTTAGTGAATCACGGCTCACGCGTTCTATATCTTCCTCCCTGTCTGACAGGTACATACTTATCTAGGACACACAGGAGCTTTTCCTTGAATAAGGTCCACATGTTTATAATGTGCTCATCCCCTGCAGTTTCCTTCTCCATTCTACGCTTCCTAAATCTTTCCTAATTGCATCATAATTTCCCTTGCCCCAGCTGTAACTCTAGCTCAGTGGAGTACACCTATCCCTTTCCATCACTAAAGTAAACCTGACAGAATTGTGATCGCTGTCTCCAAAGTGCTCACCTAGTTACAAATCTAACACCTGGCCAGGCTCGTTACCCAGTACTAAATCTAATGTGGCTTCGCCCCTTGTAGGCCTGTCTACATACTGTGTCAGGAAGCCTTCCTGTACACACTGGACAAAAACTGACCCATCTATAGTACTCTTACTGTAGTGATCCCAGTCAATATTTGGAAAGTTGAAGTCCCCCATGACAACTACCCCGTCTCTCTCACTCCTATCGAGAATCACCTTTGCTATCCTTTCCTCTACATCTCTGGGACTATTCAGAGGCCTATAGAAAACTCCCAGCGTGGTGACTTCTCCTTTCCTGTTTCTAACCTCAGCCCATACTACCTCAGTTAACGAGTCCCCTGACATCTTTTCTACAACTGTAATATTGTCCCTGATCAACAATGCCACACCTCCCCTCCTTTTACCATCTTCTGTTCTTACTGAAACATCTGAATCCCGGAACCTGCAACAGCCATCCTGTCCCTGCTCAATCCATGTCTCCGTAATGGTCACAACATCGAAGTCCCAGGTACCAACCCACGCTGCCAGTTCACCCACTTTATTTCGCTGCTCCTCACGTTGAAGTATACACACTTCAAACCAACTTCTCGCTTGCCAGTGTCAGATACTTGATTTTGGAACTCCCTACTCTCATTCTCTTCTGTACCTGTCCTACAAATAAAAACTGTTCTACTTACCCTTCCCAGAAGTCCTTTGCTCGCTCCTCCCTCACTGGCCTGAAGGTAAGAAGTTTAAAGATACTTACCGGCCTTCCTGACGATCACCTCGCACCAACAGAACCTCCTCACCACCTTCACACTTGTTTATATTAAAATCCATTTGCCACAGCTTTGTCCATTTACCTAATCTATCAAAATCCTGTTGTGATTTTATGCTGTTGTCAACACCATCTACGATGCTGCCTAATTTGTGACATCAGCAAATTTGGAAATTTGATTTTTTTTATGCCATTAACAAAGTATTTTGTGAATAGTGTGAATAACTAAAGGTCCCAACACAGATCCTTGCAGAACACCAGTCTATAGTTCCTTGGTTTCCCTCTGACACACTGTTTAAAGAGCATGAGAAAATTTCCAGTCCAGAGGTACAACTCCTGAATCCAGAGAACTCCAAAAGATTATGGTTCGGACATCAACAACGTTCTCTCCTACTCCCTTTAACACCCATAGATGGAAACCATCAGGTCCTGGGGATTTGTCATTCTTCAGTTCCGTTAATTAAATCATCGAGAATGGAGAAATTAAGTCAATTTTATTTTGACCTTGTCCCTGATCCTCTGAATTTCTTTCGTACTTATGGCAAGCTATCCTCAATTTTTTCTGTGAATACTGACACAAAATACATCATTCAGCATATCTGTCTTTTCCTCATGATAATTGACAAGATCCCCATTCTCAACCTTCATTGGACCAATCGTACTCGACCATCTACTTTCACTTTGTATAACAATAAAGTTCCTTCTTATTGTCTTTTATGTACTTTGCAAGTTTTCCTTCATAATCCTCGTAGCTGCTCTTATAAGCCACTCTATAGCCTTTTGCATTTATCCCAACCTGTGAGATTTGTAGTGTCCTTTGCATTTTTTATAAGCCTTTTCTCCTAATTTTATACTGCCCCTTACCTCCTTAGATGTCAGCAGACTGCGTTTTTTGTTCAACAAAACAATAGTCGTGAGTGACAACTGGGTAGTTTTTACAAAATGGTTAGATTTTATATGATTTTAAGAACTGTTTTACCTTACTCTGTAAAGAACTTGAAGTTAGAACCATTTAGCTAATATTGGAATTTCATAACATTGAGTATGTTAAATGCAGATGTGACAGCAATATTGTCATTTGTTTATATATCATATTAAATCACATTTGGTTAATAATACTGTCACTTTATCATCTTTCTCAGTAAGATCCCTCAATTTTTGTCAATCACAGGCCATTCATGCACATTTGGCAGACTATGATTGACAGGAAGAAATAAAAACATTGCCAAGTGAATGTGCCTCATATCAAATATGGACAACAGCAGAGCAATAACTGTCAATCATGGTCAATCATAAGCAAAATGCTGCATTCCTAAATTATTCTCATTCTCTTTTGCACTTGTCATTACTAAAAGCATGCTTTACCCAACTGCATGAATCTTAATTTTGCCAGCCATCACACTGCCTTCAGGTCTTCAGCTTAATACTAAGGCATGTAAAGAATGCAAAAGTGAGGAAAACACATTATAAATTTAATGAACCAGCATTTGACCTGCATCCACATGGGTAAGCACAGATTCTAAGATTTTCCGCTAATTGGGAAATATGGAAGAAGTGATCAAATGCCATTAACAAACAAGTGTCAGCAGGTAGAAGATAATACAAGCTTTAGAACAGCATGGAGAAGGACTGAGGATAGATTGGAGAAGCAGGACCATTTCCTGAAAGAGAAGAAAGCTAAAAGGAGATCTGATAAAAAAAAGTTTTCAGATCCTGAGGGTTTGGACAGGATAGTTAAGGAGAAACTGTTCCCATAGGAGAGGATTGAGAACTAGAAGGTACAGGTTTAAAGTGTTTTGCAAAAGCGCCAAACCAAGAAAGTCTTTTCACATAATGAATTGTTAGGGTCTGGAATACACTGCCTGCAAATGCATTCGAAGCAGGTTCAATTGAGGCATTCAAGAGAGCAACAGAAGCTTATCTAAATGGAAACAAAGTGCAGGTTTATGGAGAGGTTCACACCAGGTCAAAATGTGCAGAAAATGTGCACTGATGATAGGTGAAAAGTTTCTTTCTTCATTGTGCCCACTGTGTGATTCTGATCAGCTCTGATCCTGTGTTCAAAATTCCATTATGATTTCACTTCTGAGATGATGTAGGGATACGGTGAATTTTGAGACATTGGGCTGCATTTTACCAAAAAATATCAATTTTATGAAGTTTCATGGAGAGTTCATCTCCACGATCTTCAGCAAATTATCTCTCATACTTCTGCACGGCATTCCTCAGTATACGTGCACCATGTTGCTGGAGCACTACATTGTGGTGTGTTCAACAGTGGCAAAAATACTTGCTGCTGCTGGCTCCTTCGAAGATTCACATCAGTGGCACAGAGTTTAAAGCCCAGCTGTGCACCCGATTGGATACTCCAAACCAGGAACTGTCATTCACAGTGTGGCTGCACAATTCAAAGGGTATGGCTAAGAAAAGGAAGTTGGCATCCCAGGGATTTAGAAACCATGTTGGACAGAATGGTGGAAAGAAGGGCTGTCCCCTCTTTCCTCAGAAACATTAGAGGAGACCACAACATCAGACACTGCCAACCTCATCTGGAGATACCACCAAAGTCTGTGCAGTGTCCATCATCTGACAGAATGACCACCAACGCAGGAAGGAGGGTAATTATCTTCTACAGTCTACAAAGGTAACTGTTACTATAATCACACAGCCACCACACACTGACTAACTTTGCTGCTGCATCCACCTTCCACCAACGCTCATTACAATTGCATCTCTCTTACAATGGCATTGTCCCTCACTTGCTCTCCCACCATACCAGAATGCTAACTGTGCAAGACTTCTGCACTTCCTATTCACTCACTAAAGACACATCACCACTGTTCCACCACTTACATCTCACTCAACCTCTCCTTTTCTCCTATCCCAGGACTAAACAGCTGATAATATGGCAAATGACAAGTGGCTTGGTGCTGAACCTTTGTCTTCGCAGCTGCTCAAGGACAGAATCCTTGCCTGAGTGAGATAGGACTGTCACTGTTCATGTGGTAATGTCAGGACTTCCATCAGCCAGCAACCAATTGAGATTTACTGTCAAGTGTTGTGTTGTTCTCCCATACCAGCATTGCAAATCCCAGAATTGTTACAGAGCAGAAGGTGGCTATTTGGCCCATTATACCTGTACTATTTCTATTACAATCTCCTGCTTCTTCCCCATATCTTTGCACACCATTTCTATTCAAATAACCTTTTGAATGCTTCATCTGAACTTGACTCTGCCATATTTCGAGGCAGTGCTTTCAATACACAAACAATTAACTGTGTGAAAAAGATTTTTTCCCCACATCATGCTTGCTTTGTTTGCACGTCCCATTAAATTTTTCATAGGGCAGTTGTTTGTCAATCACATTTCCATGGATCTGGATTTATACGCAGGTCAGACCTAATGGAGACTAATGAACGAGATGATACTAATCCCAGATGTCCATTTGAATTTGGATGAGGAAAGAAGACAACACAGGAAAAGCTTCACAGAGAGAGTTGCAAGCTCAGCCTGTTAGTGCAGGTGACCGTACCCGCACCCCAAAACCTTCAGATTACTTTCTATCTTGCCCTCCCTGTCAACCCCATTGGGTTTGCTTTTCCCATGTTCCCATGCAACCTTTTTATTTAACTCTTCACCTCTGCCTTATTCCTACAGCTTAGTAAAACCAAATACAAATATGCACTGCTCACTACATCAAGGCCACACTACACCGTTCCCATCTCAGTATACTGTGCTCTCCCATGCTCTGACCCAAGCAACCAAATTTGCAACCTCTGCATTCCAGTATGCAGATTCCAATGCCTAACACAGCAGTGGACCATGACAGTTCCCCTCTGGACAGACCATGACCTAACTCCCTGCCTAAATTTGGAATCACAGCCCCAAATGATGAACGACCTGACCCCTGACTGATCTCTGTCCAGCTCCATAACTGACTTACTGCAAATCTCAGGAACTGGTTCTACTAGACCTGCAAGACTGAACGGGCCCTACTCCCTGGACTGGAATGATATGGAACCCCTGTCCCTGAACATTCCAAGGGTCCAGTTTAATGCGTCCAAGTTTCTGGATGGATATCAGATGATGCCCTTGACTTACTATGTTGATAGCTCCTGACTGAAGGCAGTTCCCCTGAACTTGACTGAGGACTACTCCTTTTATTTACACTTGAGACAGGACCATTAGGTTGAAGCACATTATGTGTACGTTTCCCTGCAAGCTGCTGCAAATATAACACACACTAGCACAATGCCATTCAGCTACATGTTCACCCCCTTGACTTATGACTGCTGGTAAACATGACATGCTGTCTGGTTTTCTGCCTGTGCAAAAACAGAAAACAGTTAAGTTCTGTGAGCCTGTGAGTTCTGAATGAGCTTCAGAGTTCAAAAAGGCAAGGTCAAAATGCAATGCAAAGTAAGTGAGCAGCCAGAAAGCCCTGCTCTAATGAATAAGATGGGTGAACATTTCTGCACACCAAGTGACCTGGCAACTGCTAATAATCTCAGGTTTGATGTCAGTGAGTTCCAGAGTGCAGTACTGAAGTGGTGAACTGTACCATCAGCAAGTCAGAGATGTGGCAGGTTGGCTCAGTGGTTACCACTGCTGCCTTACAGCACTAGGGAGCTGGGTTCGATTCCACCTGGGGCAACAGTCTGTGTGGAATTTGCACATTATCCCCGTGTCTGTACGGGTTTTCTCTGGGTGTTCTGGTTTCCTCTCAGTCCAAGAGGTGCAGTTTAGGTAGATTGGCTATGTCAAGTCGTCTTGTAGTGTCCAGGGATGTGAAGGTTCAGTGGATGAGCCATGGGAAATGGAGAGTGGAGAGAGGTGGGTTTGGCTGCTTCCACATTGTGGGGATTCTATGATTCTAATGGCCAGGTTTATGTGGTAAGACTGGTCCAAAGTCCAATGTCAATCTCGAAGGATAAGGTTTTGGTGTTTGCTGCCTCTGGAGAGTATGCTGGCCAAGAGGGAGAGCTGGAAGACAAGTGACATGATCAAGCCATTAGGTACTAGCTCAGACCTTTATTCAGGAATTGTCAGCATTCAGGCTCTTTGCACTGCATAGTTAAAAAGGCAACATGCATATGATTGAGAAAAATTGAAACACCAGATGAATGCAAATAAACCTCTCACCACACAATACCAAGATTCTGATATCGCTATTAAAACTTTAGGTGGAGGATTGGACTTGTTTTCCTGTGGAAAATCTCATTTTTCTGATCTGCCTGTATTTTCCCAACAGACTCACCATTGTCCATGTTGATCACAGGATGGAATAATGCAGCCCATAGTGATTGGTTTGTATTCCTAATGAATGGGGAAAAAGGAAGGAGTCAACATTTTTTCAGCATGTACCGATGATGTAACTGTACCTCATGTAGAAAGTCGACCCAAACAGTGCTGATTTTACCTTAATTAATCCTCAATTAAAAATCACACCTGTGTTTCCTGGCATTCAAATGGAGATAACCAAAAATCAATCAATCGATCACTTCTAATGGGAGATCAGTTGCAAAATAAATATCCTCTGTGACATGTAGTGCATAGATATGCTGTTAAATAAAAAAAATCTGCATCAAATGTAGGAGAACTGCTACTTGGTTTTTAGAACAAACCTGGGAGAGAGGCCACAGTGCAGGACAGCACAAAGATTAGAAACAGCAGGAGAAAAAGCAATATACGTCAACAACTGGGGGCTAGTTTTCAGTGAGTTTTGATTTCTAAAGCATGCAGCTTATAGAAGCAACAGCAAAAGGTCCTTGCCCAATTACAACTGAATCAAAAATGAATCAGGTCTTTTTCACTTCTGAACAAATGACCACGAGAAAAGGTAATGTCACATCGAAGAGGTTGTCCATGAACTGTTACTGCACGGATTTATTCAGATTACTAGAGCAACACATCAGGGAATTTTGTTCTGGTTATACTGAACGATAACAGCACTGGCAACATTTCTATTCAAGCCCACCATCACACTCACTCAGGTTACTGATGGAAAAGGTTAATATAACTTGAAGTTCCCCTGAAAAACCCAATGAGCCTTAACATGTAGCATTTCTATTTCCTGTCATAACAGTCTTAGCTGCCTGTTGGATATTGACATTTTCTTATTGATTCTTGGGAAATAAGTGTTGCTGCCAAAGCCAGTGGTACCTGCTTTTATGAGCTGCTACAGTCCATGTGTCTTCTTTCTGCTCAGTGTGGCATTTCAGCAGGCAGTCAGTTAATAGCCAACCACATTGCCATGGATCTGAAGTCACCTCTAAGTCACACCAGGAAAGGACAACATATTTCCTCCAGCGAATCAGATATATTCTTACTTCAATCCAGTCACATCTTGAACATTACTAATTGACTGCAACTTCTGTTGAAACCAAGCTCTGCACATGCCTGTGTAAACCTCAGGACTACATTTTTTGAGTACAGGCTGCTTGGGTACAGTCAGAACATTGCTTGTCGTGAATAGCTAAGGGCATGTACTGTTTGAGATGTGACATCAGACTTTGGGACGTATGAGCGATATACCTAGCATCAGAACAGACCCCAAATAGTGACAGCTACTTGTTAGATTATCAGGACAATGCCCTGATCAATCAAATTCAACCTGCCTGGTTTAAAATGTAAACAAAGTCTGGAAGTTAATTGTCAATCATCATCAATTGCTGCATTCCCAATGGCAATGCCTCACCCACTGTCTCCATATGCCAACCAGTTAGTACTCTCCTCTAATCAAGTCATACATCATGGAAACAGACCCTTTGGTTCACCCGGTCATGCCAAACATGATCCCAAACTAAACTGGTCCCACCTGCCTGCTCCTAACCAATATCCCTCCAAACCGTTCCAATTCATGCACTTGTCCAAATGTCTTTTTAACATTGCAATTGTACCCACACCCAACACTTCCTCAGGAAGTTCACTCCCCATGTTGGCTTCCTCATTAAATTGGCATTCAGGTTAATTCTGCTTATCCACGATGCTGCCAGGCATGGTGAGTTTCTCCAGCACTTTCTAGTTTTATTTCAGACTTCAAGGATGTATAGTATCTTGTTTTTAATCATATGAATTTACTAAGTTAATTGTATTCTATTTTCCTCTAGTTGCTAAAATGACTCTTGTCACTGGAGTATCAGTTCCAGCATCTGGATTGCTCATCAAGTAACACTACCAAGATAGAATAAATCAAGGAAGAATTTGTTGCCAAAGTCATGCACAATGACTGCATTTCAATGAAGGAACAGAATTGAACACTGCCTGAACTCACTTCAGGAGGAACATTTACAGCTGTCAGGCTGGCATCATTTAATCTTATCACTTTTGAATCAATTCAAATCAAGAGATAAAAGAGATCTCTGTGTAACCCAAATTGCCAATGTGTGTTCCCTGCCAAGATATTTCCAAACAGCTTGAAACCAGGTTTCTTTGCCTTTCAATAAATGCAAGAAAATAAATTACAAGCACAAATAGAAATATACGGAAAATGCAACAGTCCCATCACTGTGAAATTCCTAAGAGAGAAAGACAAGTAAATCTCACTGAATATTCTGAATCTGTTGGCATTCCTGCTCATTTGTGTCAATATAGTCTGCAAAGGGAACAAAATGTCAGCATTGCAAACATGGGTGGGGGGAGGTGGAAAAGTGCTGAGTGGGCAGCCTCAGGGCATAACGTTAATAACAGTAATGTACATAAATGGCCCAGATTGATAAATTGAATATAAAAAGTCATGAAATTTTCAGACAACATCAAAGAAGTTTGGATTGGCAGCGAAACCTGAATATGCAACTCAGAAATTACAGAATGAGTTGACCATGATTTGCAGTGGAGCAGATTAATGATACATTAATTTAATGCACATAAATTATGGGTATACATTCTCAATTCAAATCTGTCTATAATTAGTGACCAGGCATTCAGTTGTCTCAGCCCCACAACCCTCTCCATAATCCTTTGCTGTTCATTCTTTATTCGTCCTTCAAGACACTTTTTAAAATTAACCCCTTTGGCTAAACTCTTCACCATTGGATCTGTTGGTGCTGATTTTTATGGAATTGAAGACTGTCAGATCAGTCATGATCTCAGTAAAGGGCAGAACAGATTTGATAGGAGCAGAAGTAGGCCATTTTGCCTAAGTCTTATGGGCGTACAGCTGCAGTGGAGAAAATTGTAGGTCTTGCCTGTCCTCAGAAGAAAGTGGCTTTGGAGGCACAATGTACACAACCATGGATGCATCTGGGCCAGATGGTTCAGAGAGAGACTGGAGGTAGTCACAAGAGCTGCAATGTGCTGAGGCCAGTTGGCAAACTGGCCTGTCTCATTCCTGATGAAAAGCTTATGCCCAAAAATGTTGATTTTCCTGCTCCTCGGATGCTGCCTGACCTGCTGTGCTTTTCCAGCATTACATTCTTGACTCTGATCTCCAGCATCTGCAGTCCTCTCTTCCTCCATGTCTCATTCCTTGGGGATTTTGTTTCAGTTACAATGAAAAAAAGGCCATTTGGCTTTTACTCCTCACACTACATATATTCCACATGTTTCACACGTGTCACTTTATGCCCTCTGCCAATCCTATAAGGGCTGTCATGACAAGCTGCAACACTTTCCTACCCATTCACCCACTACACAATGCATACAGCAATGAACCCTATAGTAACAGCAGAATGCAGAAAAAAAAACTTTAAGCATTCACTAACTTCCTCTTTCCTTGCAAGCCAACAAAAGTATCAACTGGTCAGATCCTTTACAGTATCAAAAACAGAACTTGTCACTTATTCACCTATGTAAATAAATCTTGAATAATTGATAGAAGAAGTCAGAGACCGAGAGCTGCCAATTAAGGATTGTTATCCTTTGGTTCAGCTATTTCAACAGACAAATGGATTTCTAAGCGAAATTAACCAAGTGAGCTGCAGGTTGTACTACGTATCCTGCAGTCTAGGCTGAGAGCAAGATCTGAAACATTTTAAGAGCCTATGGTTCAGTTCCTGATTAAGGGAGTCACCAACACATTCCGGTCCAGCTGTCATTTGGTGGTTCGGAAGTTGAAAATAAGAAGAACCTCTGTTTTGAAATGTTTTAGTTTGGCCTGATGAGTGCAAGACAAGAATCCCAATTTTTCAGACAATCACAAACATATTTTTTACTGCAAGACAATGTTTTAAAATGGACATCAGTATTTTATGAAGGCAGTGTCCCAACTTCACAAAGGGCAAATAGTGGTCGAGCTGGTAATGTCCACACCCCATGAAAGAACAAACAAACAAAGTAAGTTGCTTCCATTAACACTTAAGGAACAAATAGCCAGTATTGTTGTTCAATTTTTCTGTAAGATTCATGCACATTTTCACCATCCAACACGTGCATGAATTTGCCTTGCAATTTGAATCACACCAGCGAAAAAAGGTGCTTTCTTAACTCTAACCTTAAGTTTTATGAATGTCGGACTTTTTTTAAATATGATGGTTTGTAGTTACTGACTTCAACAAGTCACAGTCATGGTGGCATCTTTAGCAAGGAATTTTATATGACTTCTTGACAAAAAATGGCATGGCTGCATGGTGCGTAAAACATGGAACACAGAAAAGAACAGCACAGAACAAGCCCTTTGATCCATAATGTTGAGCCGAGACTTAATCCTAATGTAAAATATAGTAACTTAACCAACGCACCCCTCAACTCACTGCTATCCATGTGCATGCCCAGCAGTCACTAAAATGTCCCCAATGACTTCGCTTCCACCACTTCAACTGGCAATGCATTCCATGCATTCACAACTCTCTGCGTAAAGAACCTACCTCTGACATCTCCTTTATACCTTCCTCCTAACATCTTCAAACTATGACTTCTCGTACCAGTCAATATTGCCCTGGGGAAATGTCTCTGGCTATTGACTCTATCTATTCCTCATTATTTTGTACACCTTGATCAGGTGTCCTCTCTTCCTCCTTCTCTCCAGACAGAAAGGTCCGAGCTTATTCAACCTTCCTTCATACGACAAGCCCTCCAGTCCAGGTAGCATCCTGGTAAACCTTCTTTGCACCCTGTCCAAAGCCTCTGTATCTTTCCTATAGTAGGGCGACCAGAACTAGACACAATATTTCAAGTGTTGTCTCACCAGGGACTTGGAGATCTGCAGCAAACCTTGCAGCTCTTAAACTCAATACCCCTGTTAATGAAAGCCAAAACACCATATGCTTTCTTAACATACCCTATCCATTTGGGTGGCAACTTTGAGGGATCTATGTACTTGCACACCCAGATCCCTCTGTTCCTCCACTCTGCCAAGAATCCTGTCCTTAATCCTATATTAAGCATTTGAATTCGACCTTCCAAAATGCACCACTTCGCAGTTATCCAGGTTGAACTTCATCTGCCATTTCTCAGGACAGCTCTGCATCCTGCCTATGTCACACTGCAGCCTTCAGTCGCCCTCTATACTATCGATGACACCTTCAACCTTTGTGTCATCTGCAAATTTACTAACCCACCCCTCAACCTCCTCATCCAAGTCATTTACAAAAACTACAAAGAGCAGAGGCCCAAGAACAGAGCCCACTCAACACTGTCCTCCAGGCAGAATATTTTCCATCTACAACCACTCAGTTAGCCAATTCTGAAATCAGACAGCCAAATCTCCTTGTATCCTGTACTTCCTGACTTTATCAATGAGCCTACCATAGGGAACCCAAACAAATGCCTTGCTGAAATCCATATACATCACATCCACTGCTCTACTGTCATCGACCTGTCTTGACACCTCCTCAAAAGAACTCAATAAGATTTGTGAGGCATGACCTGCCCCTCACAAAGCCATGCTGACTGCCTTTAATCACACTATGCTTTGCCAAACCGTCATAAATCCTATCCCTCAGAATTCTTTCCACAACTTTGCTGACCACAGACGTAAGACTGACTGGTCTGTAATTGCCAGGGATTTCCCTATTACTCTTCTTGAAGAGTGGAACAACATTCGCCTCCTTCCAATCCTCCGGTACGATTCTCGTGGAGAATGAGGAGACAAATATCCTCGCCAGTGGCTTAGCAACCTCCTTTCTCACTTCCCAGAGCAGCCTTGGATAAATCTGGTCTGGCTCTGGGGACATATCAATCTTAATGTTTTCCAAAATTTCTAGCACATCAACTTCATTAATCTTGATCTGGTCAAGACTGTATCCCAGCTCCTCTAAGTTTTCATTTCCAACAAGTTCCCTTTCCTTGGTGAAAACCAAAGCAAAAAACTCATTTCGGGCTTCCCCTATCTGCTCAGACTCCACGCACAAGCTCCCTCCACTATCCCTGATCGGCTCTACCTTCTCCCTGAGCATTCTCTTATTCCTCACGTATGAGTGCTTCAGTGGTTAGCACTGCTACCTCACAGCATCAAGGACCTGGGTTCAATTCCATCCATGGGCAACTGTGTGTGCACAGTTTACATGTTCTCTCTCCATTTGCATGGGTTTCCTCCCATGGTTCAAACATTAGGGAGATTGGCCATGCTAAATTGCCCATAATATTCAGGGATGGGGAAGCCTTGGGAAATACAGAGATTGAGTGGAATATTCTTTGGAAGTGCGAACTTGATGAGGCAAATGGCCTGCCCCTGCACTGTAGGGATTCTACTAAAAGCTACTTTTTACATCTGTGTCACAACGATACCCTCTGTTTTTTTTTTGAGGAGCTTGAGAGAGCGCAGTTAGTAGAGAGCAGACCACTTCTCACCAACTTGTAGCTGAATTAAGCAAAATGATCCAGATTACTATTCTAACGTGTAACAAGAAATTTCAATAGTTATTTTTAAAAATTCTCTACTAATTGCATTGGTTCATAGTGCAGCATAAAGAGTTAATGACATGCATGATCAGTGATTTCAGATGAAGTCACATCAGAATGAAGCTGAAACTTGAGAAAATTCTAATGTATCCTGTTGAACTACGTCTCTGTAAATAGCTGAAATGTTCATCAGTTTGCAGAGCTAGTATTGTTTCCAGTCCTCATCTGTCAAATGCGTCCATATTACATATGCAGATATTTTATATGATAATATGTGAATGAGTTTGAGTGGAAATTTGAGAGGATAAAGAATAATTTCTGAAAAGTCATGCAATTTTGAGCTCAATTTGCATCCAAAGTAGAAATTATACATATTATATATAGGAAACTGATTGTGGTGTACACAACCAGTTTACAAGTTGAGACAATGGAGAGAAAGGAAAAAATCCTTTCAGTTTGTGCTTGAAATGGCTCTGACATGAAGCCTGATATTGGTTTGAACAACATTCAGGCAATATATGGGCTTGCCTCAAAGTTGGGTTTAAATGGGATTTACATAAAATTGGATTAACAAGAGTCAACAAATAGAATGCAAAGACAGACTTTATTTTGAGTTTTTAAAGTTGATTTTAAAACAAAAAGAAAATTGAGATGCTATGTGGAAGAATGTGCAATGCCCTCATTGTCCTTGCCACTTTTAATCTTCAGTTGTTGGACACACAGTATAACTGTGGAGGTTCATCAAGATGTGTCAAAAATGGTATTAGAATTTTTACTTAAAGTTAATAAACGCTGACATTGTTAATACAGTTTATCTTTCTTCTGAAATGAGCAGACTGTCCGAGAGCTTGCAGAGCTGACTTGTTGCATATAGATAACATTCAGTTGTAATACCATTTATGTCATTTTTCCTGAATTACGTTAACCACAGGAGTCACACTATCAGTGTTGCTGCTATTTGTCACTGTTTGGAATTCCAACAGACAACAAGCACCTGTCAGAACTCTCACTTGCTTTAATGGGGAATGGTGCAATAGATATTGATTTGATTTGATTTGAGACATAGTGAAAGCCTGTGGCATGCTGAATTTGCCTAATGGCATATCTGACTCAAAGAGTTTCAGTATAAATGAGTGGTGAATTAATACATGCTTGAAACTAATGACACTTTGGTCTGAGCTGCTCAAAGTGATAAGGATGAATCCAAGGTCAAACACTTTTCCTGCATCCATATAGAAACAAGCATGTAACAAATCTTCAAATTGAGTAGACATGGAAGCAAATATTACCCAAATTTTAGAAATGTACAATGCTTTGTCTGGCTTTTCAAAACAGCTCTTGCAATTGTTTCTCAGCTTGATTCAGAGTATACACAGGGTCAACACATGCATCATATAATTTTGAAAGATTTTCTATTATAACAATGGATAAAAGAAAAGATAGTGGGACATAGAACCAACAATTCAAGACATTTAGTGAAAAAAAAACATTTTGTTGAAGCTTTTTGTCTTGCACTCCTCAGGACAACTTAAGAATGTCAATTTAACTGGAGAGCTAACAGTTATGCTTTTTGAGAGGACAATCCTCATTGGTGCCAAAATAGACTGATTGGTGGAAGCATCACCATGGAGAATGCATCAGCTCATGATAATGATTACATTGTCTTGCAGTTAACTGTCAGTTATCATTGATTGTGCTCTATCGGTATAAATATAGGGTCCCCCTTTTAAAGTGCGTGGTAGACTGATTAACAAGGTTAGATCACATGGAATACATGGAGAACTAGCCATCTGAATACAGAACTGGCTTGAAGATAGGAAGGAGAGTGTGGTGGTGGAGGGTTTCTTTTAAGATTGTTGGCCTATGACCAACAGTGTGCCACAAGGATTGATGCTGGGTCCATTGCTTTTTGTCATTTACACAAATAATGTGGTTGTGAATATTGGAGATATGGTTAGAATGTTTGCAGATGACAGCCAAGAAGGTTACCTCAGAGTACAACAGGGCTGAAAATGTGTTGCTGGAAAAGCGCAGCAGGTCAGGCAGCATCCAAGGAACAGGAGAATCGACGTTTCGGGCATAAGCCCTTCTTCAGGAATGAGGAATGAGGAAAGTGCATCCAGCTGCTGGACACATTTTCCTCATTCCTGAAGAAGGGCTTATGACCGAAATGTCGATTCTCCTGTTCCTTGGATGCTGCCTGACCTGCTGTGCTTTTCCAGCAACACATTTTCAGCTCTGATCTCCAGCATCTGCAGTCCTCACTTTCTCCTCAGAGTACAACAGGACCTTGATTAGATGGGTTGATGGGCTAAGGAGTTGCAGGTGGAATTTAATTTAGCTAAATGTGAGGTGTTGCATTTTGGTAAGGTAAATCAGGGCATAACTTGGACACTTAATGCCAAATGAAGAGATCTTGGAGTGCAGGTTCATAGCTCCTTGAAAATGGAGTTTCAGGCAGACAGGATGGTGATGACGATGTTTGGTGTGCTTTCCTTAATTGGTCAGCACATTGAGTATCGGTGTTGGTAGGTCATTTTGTAGCTGTACAAGACATTGGTCAGGCCACTTTTGGAATACTGTGGGCAATTCTGGTCTCCCTGCTATATGAAGGATGTTGTAAAGCTTGAAATGATTCAGAAAAGATTTGCAAGGATGTTGCCAGGGTTGGAAGGTTTGAGTTATAGGGAGGGGCAGAATAGGCTTGGACTATTTCCCCTGGAACGTCAGAGGCTGAGGTTTATAAAACCATGAGGGGCATGGATCGGGTGAATCCAAAACTAAAGGGCATAGGTTTTAGGTGAGAGGGGAAGGGTTTAAAAGTGACCTAAGGGCCAACTTTTTAACGCAGAGGGTGGTGCATGTATGGAATGAGCTGCCAGAGGAAGTGGTGCATGCTGGTACAATTACAACATTTAAAAGGCATCTGGATGGGTATACGAATCGGAAGTTTTCAGAGGGATATGGGCCAAGTTTTGGAAAATGGACTGGATTAATTTAGGATATCTGGCATGAATGAGTTGGACCAAAAGGTCTGTTTCCACCTCTCTGGTATACTTGAAAATTGACTTGTTGAGTGCTAAACGAGAAACATTGACAAATTATTTTCAATCAATACTCAAGTCCTGTACTACCAAATTACAAATTAAATACAAGATCGTGGAGGCAACATAGTGAAGACAGCAGAATGGGTGATCTCTTCTTTTAATATAAAGAATGGAAAGGATATGCCAGGTGGTAAATCAAAGTTAAAAGGTTTTCAACCTGTCATTTTTCCTTATAATTCTTTGATCGTTTTTCCTGTAAGTGGACAGTTTGGAGCAAGATGTCCGAGCAGAGCAATTACTTCAACATTCTCAACAAGAATGTATGCAGGAAAGCTCAGTAATTGTCTGTGTATTATCTATCGCTAGCTTACACAGGTAGAACATTGAACAATTTGGTTTACTGTTCAGCAATAGCTGGACAGCTGCTACAAATTTGTATTTGGACATAAAGACACCAGAATAAAAATATTTCTTAACAAAACTGACATCACAATGTATATCTACATAGCAGAGAGGTGAAGCCCCAAGGATTTGCACAGAAGCTCAGATTCTTGGACAACAAATGTCCAGATGATTGAAAGCCTTGGATGATTTATTCATTTCATACCTTGTCAGAGACAGAGTGAAATAAATTGGCATAAAATTCAGAGTGATTTTTCACAGTTAAAAAAGTTTTATTAATGCCAGTTTAGGACGTCTTCTTTAACGCAGCTTCACTAACTACTGATTCCAAAGACTGCTACTTCAGGCTCCTACTCTAAAGGAGTTCCTTGATGGCAGCCATGTTCAGTTACAACTGACTACGTTTTGTTTTTGCAAAACACAAAACAAACAGACTAAAATCACACCACGCATTCAACTCCTACAAAAATAAGCAAGGACAAGAAATCAATACCGAGCAGACCTAAAAAAAAAACACACAAACAGCTAATACTGCAAAGACATGGGAGATGACAGTGACAGGAGGGTTTTTCTTTACAATAGAACCCAGAACAGAATGTACCTCACATTTATACAGACAAAACAGCACTAACAGTGACAAGAAGAATACAGATAATAAGAAACAGGTATCTAAGTCAGACATACCAAATTCAAAGAAGTAGAAGATGCATTCAAAATTGAGGATATCTTATCAGAATTGGTCATAGAAAAGAATCATGAGCAAGATGACCAAGTGAGACTAAGGTTAATGACAATGAACAATAACTAATCATTATTTGATGGCATGGAAATATTTGCATTAAAACAAGATAAATGTAAATGATACTTCAGCATATATTACATCCAAAATATATTCAAACACAAGATAAACCAGGAACAATTCTAAAATAATAGTGTGATCAATGATCCAATGTCATGTTATTCCCCAAACATATTTCAAAATGGCTTGACAAGACCAAAGAATTCTAATACCTTGAGCTTAGAACAGCTTTGAAACACAAACCTACGTAGAAAAATAAAATTGAGAAACTGTTTTGCTACATTATATCTTACGGTCAGTATGCAATATGTCTTTGAGAGGCATGCTTATCATTGCATCATGAAAGCTGAGAGTAGAAAGGCCTTATACTGCCTTTTACATCGGATCACTATCTACTATTGGTCTCCTAACAGTGACCATAATGTAGAATAAAGTATACAAGAACAAATATTGGGTCCTTTGATAAAGTGACAGCACTATTTCTGCATGAATGTCATCTATATTTAAGAGGAAAATGTGTGAGATCCATGTATTTCTGAAGCCAACAAAGCTATTATATTTCACAATTTTGAACTAATAACAAGAAAAGTAACAAACTTATGCAACCAGGTGAAGGAGGGAAATCAGATCCCCTTTTTTCAAACCTTTTTGGTTGGTCACCACAAATATCTTAATACCCTTTTAGCACCCAGCTACATTGTTTGTTAATTAAAGAGATAATTTTCTATTTATAACTTAAGGAGCCAATTAAAGGTTTTCAGAGGTAAAAAGAAAGGAATTTACTTATCTAATGTCAAAACATACATTAAAAAGTAATGTCAAATGTATACACAAACAGGGGTAATATGTCTAAAAGGCAGTGTGTCTGGCACAGACAGGGAAAATAAAAATTACGGAGTTAAAGAATCTTTAAAGTCCTTAAGATGTTCAGTACTTGACCTAAGACCACAGGTTAATGGATAACTTTGCATCCTGAGCATGGGCTTAATCTGTTGATAACTGAGCTTTCCTGAAAAGTTGTTTTCTGAATCCGCTATTTCATTAAGTGCTGTATTCTGAGTTGCTGAGTTGACTTACCTCTTGCTGTCACAAATTCATTTTTCCTTTTCTCAGCTCCGCCACTCAAAAGCAACTGCTGAAATATAGTTTGGAATATATTCCAGAAACTAGCTCCATTGTCTTTCCAAAATGGCTAATATATCCCAAAATGTGAAGTGGTCACAGACATATGAACTAAATTAATGTGATTTTCTTGATGTTAATTCAGTTGACAAATTGTAATGTTTGATTTAAAAAATATTAAACTCAGTTTAGACAGTTTCTTGTAATCCATATAGCCTTAATGAAGTTTGCCTAAAAATGTGGTCAGGTGACGTTGGCAGCCATTTTTCATCCATGCTTTTCTTCCTTTTCTCAAAAAAAGTCTCGAAAAAGAACTCGGGTATAATAATCATAGCATGGAAATTAGATCTGATAGTCCATGTTTATCACCATAGCAATTCTATACAATTTATACACTATCAACCAAAATTAACTTGAGATAAATATAGGTACAGGCACATTATGGTGAAACAACCCCAAAGAGCATATAGAATAGGATATATGGTCAGGACAGATTCTTTATATTATCATCACCTCTACCTAATGCTCCCCTAGATGTTCAGGTCTCTGGGGTTACCACATGTTACTAAAACTTTAAAAGGGATTGTAATTCTTTTGATGTTGATCACCTGGTTTTACAACTCGCTTATCTCCCCAGATATTTCTTAAAACATCCTGATCAGCGATATTATTACACATCTATTACACATCTCTGGATCAGGCGGGATTTGAAACTCAGCCTCCAGGCTCAGAGATAGAGCCACTACCATTGTACCATGAAAGCCCTTTGCTGAAATCTGCCATCAGAGCTCGGGTCTTGTTCAGGTGCACAAACCAAATATTGCTTGTGGCTTTCCTCACCACTGTAATCAGCTGCACTGAACTATTAATAGCACAATGCTTCATCTGAGCCCTTACAGCTCCAAGGGCTTTTCCTTATCTCTAACTGATATGTAACTGCACCCTTTCATTCCCTAGATTTCTCCTGAGATTTGATGCCTTAGAACGTTCTGCAACAGATTTTTTTACAAGACCTCCCAACTCCACAGTACTCCTAAGTATCTGACCGGTTAGCAGCCTCAAGACAACAAAATCCCCCATCAACTGCCTCCATTCAACTGCTAAAAAAAAATGACTTTTTTTGGCAACCTTTGAACTGCTCAGAGTGATCTGTTGCTCTGCTGTAAACTCCTATCTTTCCTGAATGCAGCTTTCAAGTGGAGAAACTTACCTACTACCTATTCAATTTTCTACTTTGTGCTGACATTAGTTTTGTCAACCTTTTTAAATACTAGTGCGGTTTCTGTTGGGGTTGGCTGCTGCTTCAGCTGGATCAATTTTTTACTCTTCTACTGCTTTTACAACCCAATCTCTTCTGATCTCCTGCTGTTTTTATGAGCTCATGAATGTTATAATATTCCCAGATTTCTGGCTTGCTCAGTCCAAAAATAGATTGAATAAAGAATGGATGCCATCATGATAATGATTCATTACCTTCGCGGCTATGCATTCCAGACCATAACATGAAAAATGATGCTCCTAATTTGCACATTCCTTTCCCGCTTGGTTCTTTTGCCAATTATCTTAAATCTCTATATACTCTGGTTACTTGGTTTCTACCACTGGAAATAATATTTCCTTATCAGCTATTCAAACACTTCATAATTTAGGACACCCTAAAATCAATTCCCTTTTACTGAGTCTCACTTTACCTTCTGTACAGTGGCTCAGTGGTTAGCACTGCTGCCTTACAGCACCAGGGTCCCAGGTTCAATTCCAGCCTTGGGCTGTGTCTGTGTGGGTTTCCTCCAGGTGCTCAGGTTTCCTCCCGCAGTCCAAAGATGTGCAGGTTAGGTGAATTAGCCATGATAAATCGCCCATCGTGTTAGGTGCCCTCGTCAGAGGGAAATGGGACTAGGTGGGTTACTCTTTGGAGGGTCAGTGTGGACTTGTTGGGCCGAAAGGCCTGTTTCCACACTGTAGGGAATCTAATCTACTTTCAGAAGGACTACTGCAGTTTGTTTGGTCTCTCCATATCACTGGTACCTCTCTTCCTGGTGACATTTCAGTATATCTCCTTTGCATTCCATGACCTTGATTGCATTCCATGACCTTGACATACTTTCTAAAAATATGGTGTACAATACTACTTATGCCCTGGCGAGAAGAATGTGTCTAGAGATTTGTCAAAGCTTCACATTGGGCACCACTTGACTATATATACCACTCATGCCTGTCATGATCAGAGAATGCCCTTGAAACTATCAACCATATTTGCCCAAGATTGTTCTTTGGTGAAGCTATCCAGAAAGGTTTATCAGTCATTGGCAGGTTGACATTGATAGGGAGAAGAGCTCTTACACCCAATTTCCATGCTTCTTTGACATCCTTTTCCAGTTGATCAAGTTACCTAATGTAATCTTGGAGTCTTTGGAAAAGAAACAGGCCCTCAAGCTTTTCAATTATACTTTCCGTGATCTCCACCACAAGTCCATTTCAAATTGAGCCAGCATCCACTATATTCCGAGGGCAGGAGGATTTCTCTCAACTTTGGTGAAAAGTAATTTGCTGGTTACCCTTCTAATGGGCCAGTTTGACTTTTAAAACAATTTCTAGCAGGCAAGAAATGGGCAAGATAAGAAACAGATTGCAGTTCTTAGATTTTGCTCTTTTAAAATGGTCCCATCATAAAGAGCTCGTGCTTATGACATAAGTGGGGTGAGAGGAGGACGGTGAAAAAAAAAATCAGCAAAGGAAAATATGTTCGGGACAGGTCAATTGACTTAAGTCATTTTGTCAGACAGCCCACATGAAAATTGTTCTATCGCCATCTTTTGTTTTATGGCATTCTCCCAGAAAAAGAATATTTACAAATAAATTCAATAAAAATAAAATCTCAACCTCAAAACTAATTCAAGAAAAGCTTCAGGACATCAATTTAACATTAAAACAAATTTATTCAACAATGTCCAGTTGCATTCCTGAGACAGAGATCCCCATAATTCTACTAATTTATCAGTTGAGTTATGAGGTTAGTCACATTTGACCTTATTTGCTGCATTATGCTTGGAAAAGAGCAGTGCTTCTATTTATAGTATACATCCCAATTAAAACTTGATAAATTAATCACCTGGATGTATTTGAACTTCAATTTGAAATCCAAATGGTTCAAAGCAAACCCCACAGTACCTATTTCCAGGCTTTTGTCAACAGCATTTTCAAAAACAAGATTTTTATTTGTAGTAACCACATATTTTACTGCTTAACTACCTAAATAACTAGGCTCGATGCAAAGAGTGAAAAATGCAGTGAAATGTGTAAATTGCTCTATGGTGGTATTTCGACATTACTCAGTTGTCTGACAAAGGTTTGGGATTACATCCCTTCCCTGCACCATTGTCAAGTTTTGGATATTTCCTTCTGTCCCCACGATCAGATCTGAATGCATTAATCATGCAGCATACAGGCAGTTCATTATTTCAAAAGAATAGAAACCCAGAGCAGTTGCAATTTCTTCAGAATATCCTGCATCAAGATGGTGATCAGAAACAGTCCCTTAAAGAGCTGTAGAGACAATGTTGATGCTCATGGCACCCAGATATTCACCTTACTGGCCCCCACAATGGTTGACACCACTTGCAACTCCTCAGGCACTGAAGCAGTCCATGTTCAAATGCAACAAACCCTTTTCGGTCCAAGCTGAATTGTTGTTGAGTGAAAAGACATTTGTGCCACAAAAGTCCCAGTAAATATCATGCCCAACAAAACAGCAGATAATCTTTACCCCCTGATATTCAGTGGCATGGCCATTGCAGAATCAAACTTCTGGGGGTTACCATTGACCAGAAATTGAACTTGACCTGTCAAGAATATACTGTAGCTATAGGAGCAGATTAAACTCTGAACTTTGTAACTCACCTAACTCCACAAAACCTGTCTTTCACTGACAATGAAAAATTTGGAGTGTGATGGAATACTCTCGATTTACCCGGATGAATGCAGCTCCAACAACATTCAAACAGCTCGAGACCACGGAGGCAAAGCAGCCTGTTTGATTGGCACCCCATCGAATACCTTCACAGTAACTTGTACCACCTGGGGTCCTTGTACAGCATGCCCCAAACTCAGGATCAGTCTCATCTGGAAGCAATTACACTGGCCATGCAATTCCTCCTATAAATCACACACCATCCTAACTTGGAACTATATCACTGCTTCTTTATTCTAGCTGTGCTAAAATCATGGTATTCCCTTTCTAAAAGCACTGTGGGTTCCCCATACTCCAAGGACAGCCATATGTCAAAAGCACAGATCACCACCAGCTTCTGAAGGACAATAAATCATAGCATTGGTAGTGATGCCCAGTTTCCATGAATGAAATGTATTTTAAAATAAAACTGCTTTGGAAATACTGAGGTAGTGGGGTAAGGAAGGTTGATCTAATGCCTTCAGCTGGAAAGCGTGTGCACAAGACCTAGCTGTAGTCTGTCAGAAAACATTTACCGACCTTACCAAGACTGTCAAGGAGTCTATCTCACTTTGAACACAGCCTTGCAACTATTCTTCAAATCGCAATAGGACATCTTCTTACATTTCCTTCTAATTATATGCACACACTCAACACAACTGCTGCTGTGTCAAACAACGTTCCACTTATACATTGTTCGGATAGATTATTTCACACATTTCTGTTAAATTCTTTGATAGTTCACGCTGCATACACTTTCTTTCATTAAATGACTATGCCATCTTTCACACCCTTCCTGCTCCTTCCTCACAGCATGTGCAGTTATGCTAAGCTGCCTCACCAATACAGGCCTTACACATTCTAAACTTTCATACTGGGCACAAGAGAAGGCAAACTCATTGAAGTAGAAAATGCAGCAATTTGCAAATTCTAGTTGCAAGCATCTTGAAGCAGATGAGGTGCAAGCTGGATATAGCAAGGCTGGAAGACAGCACAAGAGAAAGTGAGGACTGCAGATGCTGGAGATCAGAGTCCAGAGTGTATTGCTGGGAAAGCACAGCAGGTAGACAGCATCAGAGGAGCAGGAGAATCAACTTTTCGGGCATTAGCCCCTCATCAGGAAATGTCCTGATGCCTGAAATGTCGATTCTCTTGCTCCTCGGATGCTGCCCAACCTGCAGTGCTTTCCCAGCAACACACTCTTGACTCTGGAAGACAGCAGTCATTTTCCCTTCCTTGACCCTGTACACCTATCTATATACGGACAGCAGTATATCTTGAATTTGCATCTAGTAGTTCCACATCTACAACTGTATTAATTTTTCTTCTTAAATTGAACTGGTGTGCTTTGAGACAGGCCTAGCTTGAAATGGGGTCTGAACTGAAGGTGAGGTTGAGCTACATTGAATGATGTGAAGGGACACGCCTCAGTAGTGGACAAGCAAGGCATATAACGTCAAAAGTGACCACATGATCTGATATGCAATGTGAAGACAAGGTTCTATGACCCAGTGAGTGTTGTGAAAGTTAGCTCATGTGAGGAGATGCAGGTGACTGGCTGATTATTGCAGCAGTGCAGCTGGAGAGGCAGAAGCATGTCTGTGAGCAGACACCAGAGTGTAATCTGGCCAAGGCAGTCAGATGCAGACTCAGGAGAAGGTGAGTACAACTGGCAAAGACAATGAAGGAGGCTGAATCTGGAATCAGGGTGATGAGAGACATCTGAAATATTATCCCTCTGGTTAAGGACTGGATTTGTGGAATTTGCGCAGAGTAAAGCAGCTGTCGATTGCAAATCAGACTATTTCTTGGCAACGAGATGAAATTTGATTAGATTCCCGACAGTGTGGAAGCAGGCCCTTTGGCCCAACAAGTCCACACTGACCCTCCAAAGAGTGATGCACCCAGACCCACTTCCCTCTGACTAATGTACCTAACACCACGGGCAATTTAGCATGGCCACTTCACCTGACCTGCATAACTTTTGGACTATGGGAGGAAACCCAAGCAGACATGGGGAGAATGTGCAAACTCCACACAGCCGCCTAAGGCTGGAATCAAACCCGGGACCCTGGTGCTGTGAGGCTGCAGTGCTAACCAGTGAGCCACCATGAGGAAGATAGAATTTGAAGAACTCTATGATTAATTTTTATCTCTAAAAATTTGAGTGGACCACTGAGCTAATTTGTAACATCTGTCTGACTTGTATCTTGCTAGTTAAAGTATTATTTAACACCAAAATCATCCACTACTTTCCTCATAATTCATGTCACCTCTGGATTTTAAGAATATTGGATAGATAATAGATTATGTTGTTTTGCTGGCTCATGTAGAATTTAAAAAAAAAGTTTTAAAATTGTTGAATCTGGCAACTTTTTTTTAGTGAAGAACTAGGAATTTGAAGTTTGTCTAATTGGGTTTGAGTGGTTGTAACATGTTACCAACCTCAATTCATAGACCTTAGCCAGATCAACTTTGATCACTCTCTTGCAACCCAAGCCTATCTCAGTCTTAATTCCCAGTCAGAATTCCCAGTATGAAACTCCAGAGGGGTGCTTCGCTGAGAGTTGCTGTACTAACATCAGTGGACTGCTTTTCCAGTACATTTCACCATCAATGATCCCTCAGCATCTTCATCATTAGACAGATCAGAGTTTGTAATCTGGTGAGCCTTGGATCTATCAACAACTTAGAGCTTTTCAATGAAACAGCCAATGTGCTTTACAGGAATATTATGAAGCAATAACTGACAGAGTCACACAAGGAGACGTTATAGCAGATGTTCATAAACTTGTTCAAAGAAGTAGATTTTAATAATCTCCTTGAAGAAAGAAGGAAAGAAACAAAGGTTTAGGGAAAGAATTCTAGAGTTATGGCCCTGGCAACTGAAGGCAGACCCACCAGTGGTAAAGCTATTAAAATCGGAGATATTCAAAGGGTAGAGATACATGAACACAAAAACTCAGAAATTTGGACTCAAGCTAATGACAGAAATAACAAGTAACATTGTAATGACCTCTCGTTAATAGAGAATAGAATGATAGGAGACAGCCATGATCACATTGGAATACTAAAGTCTGCAAATGACTGAGACGTGAATGAGGGTTTTAGCAGTAAGTGAGCTGAGTCAATGTGATACGTGATGTTATGAAAATTGAAACAGGTGGCTTTGGTAATAGAATTTGTGATTAGGCTAACAAACAATCTGTCTCAGCTCGAATGCTGGGGCTGCTTATCCTTCAGTGCTGAAGGGTTTCTAACAATGGGAGCCTGCCCACTGTTCATCATGGGACAAGGAACCTGACCATTACTTCAGCTACACCTTATACACCACATCCAGACATTTGAATGACGTGGAATTAGGGCATACAAATGCACATAGGCAAAAGTACATATTGCAGATGCTGGAGATCAGAGTCAAAAGTGTGGTGCTGGAATAGCACAGCAGGTCAGGCAGCACCAGAGAAGCAGGAAAAATTGATGTTTCGGGCAAAGCCCTTCATCAGCAATGATGCATAAAAATGCATATGTCAGGCTTCAAACCCAAAGTGAAAACTTAGCCAAGTGCTTTGGTTTGCCCAATGTTAAATGTGAGGAAATAATTGCTCAACTCAGATCGGAAGGCAAACAGCCTGACCATTTAAAGACAGTGGGAGAAGCTATTAAGTGCTGAAAATATACTGTGCCTTGCTCCCCTCCCCATCACCTCCCTGCATGCTGAAAAAAATAACAAAGCAGAACTTAAAATTCCACATCATTTGAGCTAAGGTTTACAGAGGCACTTGCTCATAGGCAATGACACAATTATACTATGACGTTTTCATTCTGCAAGTTGACCAGAATTTTCTATTAACCAGTTTGATGGATTTAAAATACTGACAGAACAATGGAAATTCCAGATTAGGCAACTGTGTCACAGAATCACAACTCTAATCCCATAGATCTTCCATAATTCACTCACAGCATTCATCAAGACCTTCCCCATACCTCCACTACTTGCCTTTAAACAACCGCCAAACCTCAAACAGATCATTGTTTGTAGCAAACTGCCCGGCTCTCAGGACAACTCCAAACAACCCTGTCACGGTGGACGCTGCAAGATGTGTCAGATTGTGGACATAGATACCACTATTACGCGTGGGAACATCTCCCACCTTGTACATGGCAGGTACTCATGTGACTCAGCCAATGTTGTCTGACTTATACGTTGCAGGCAAGGATGCCCAGAGGCATGATACATTGGGGAAACCGAGCAAAGGCTACGACAATGGATGAATGGGCACTGCACAACAATCAACAGACAGGAAGGTTCCCTCCCAGTTGGGGAACACTTCAGTGGTCCAGGACATTCAGCCTTGGACCTTTGGGTGACCATCCTCCAAGGTGGACTTCGGGACAGGCAGCAGAGGAAAGTGGCCGAGCAGAGGCTGATAGCTAAGTTCGGTACCCATAGGGAGGGCCTCAACCGGGACCTTGGGTTCATGTCACATTACAGGTGATCACCATTGCACTACACACATACACACACATACACACACACAGATATTCCTACACACACACACACACTCTCACATACACATGGACACAGGTACACACAGACGCACGCACGGACACCCACACACACCCTTATAGACACACACACTCCCACACTCTCACATGCACCCCCTCACAGACTTAAAACACTCTGCACTCACTACATACACACACACACACACACACACACTCTCACACTCACAACTCCCACCCCAGACAGACAAAGACGCACATGCACACATATATTTTGTGTGGTGAATTTGTACTTGCAGAGTTACATTGCACTTTGCTAAAAAACTGCATACATTTATGTAGAATTCTGAGCTCAAAAACTGCATGAATTTATGTAAACTCTTATCTCACTTTTTAGATTGGAATCAATCTAAACATCAGGTCATAGACAGAGAACACAGGGGGCCAACACCTTCAACATATTGTCTAGCTATCACCATTGTTAACAGCTAACCCGAGAATGCAACTTTAAAAAAAAAGGTTTTGTGATTTACACATTAAAGAAGTGAAACTATCACAGTATTCTAACAGATGAAAGGCTTAACAGACAATCAATTTTTCAATGGATAATTTCAGTTACATCACACTGTAAATTTTTGCTATAAATTCTGTGTTACGATCGAGCCCTCCACTATCACCTAAAGAAGGAGCGTCACTCCGAAAGCTAGTGTGCTTCCAATTAAACCTGTTGGACTATAACCTGGTGTTGTGTGATTTCCAATTAAACCTGTTGGACTATAACCTGGTGTTGTGTGATTTTTAATATTGTACACCCCAGTCCAACACTGGCATCTTCAAACAAAGTATCTTGACTTAAACTGAAGCCAATGTGCAGCCAAAGAAAAAAAGAATGAAAGGCACATGGTTCATTACATCAGATAATTTTGAGATCTGAATGAGTAAACACTGGATGGAGCAAAACGCACTGATGTTGTGCTCCAGGGACAGCACCGGTTGGGTTTTGTTCACACGAGATCTGAATGGGGCTCTATTACAAACGGCATGTGTGCAGCCACTCGTATAATATAACCTTCTGTCAACGTTCATCATTTTTTGTTTAAGACTTGCTCATTGTTAATAGCCCTGGCTCAGTTTGTCCTATCAAAATAAGCACAGACAACTTGTCAGGATCTGAAACCCAGAATTTTTCTTACCATGGGGGAAAAAAACATGCCAAATACATTCCCAACTTATATTATTTGGTCTGCAACAATAAGGTATTGTTTGCCCAGTTTACCAGGAGCATTTCTCATGTGGCCTTTCCCACTGTGATCACGACATTCTAAATGGTTAATCTGGCTGCAGTACAATACTGAAAATCTAAACACAACAGCTGAGAGATCAAAATACCATTTATCAATGCACTCAATTTTCACGCACTTCAATCTCACAAAGTGGGTTCCAAAAATCAAAGAACGAATGGGCGTGGAAGGAGGCCATTCAACCCATTGGGGATGGGCCAGCTCACTGAAAGGGCTTTCTGAGTGCTGCAAATTTTCCTCCTTCAAACATTTATTTATTTTTAAAATCTCTCTGAAAGCTACCTTTACCATGTAGGTTGATACTGATGGCCCAGTTGCAGGAGCATCAGCAAAGCAAGATTTTCAATAGGAGAGGAGCAGCTCATATTACCACATTAAATACAGTGGCTACAAGAGCTGACTGGAGACGAGGAATATTGCAGCAAGTGACTCAACCCCTGACTCCCCAGAGCCTGTCCACCATCTACAAGGCACAAGTTGGGAGTCTAATGAAACACACCCATGGATGAATGCAGCTTGAGAAAGCTCAAAGAAGCTTGACACCATCCAGGACAAAGCAGCTTGCTTGATTGGCACCACATCCCCAGGCATTCAATCACTCCACTACAGTAGCAGCATTGTGTATCATCTATGAGAAGCACCGCTAAATTCACTGAAGATCCTTAGACAGCACCTTCAAAGCTCAAAACCACGTCTATCAAGAAGGACAAGGGCAACAGACACAAGTGAACACCTTTCCAAGCCATAGACCACTTTGCCTGGGAAATACATTGCTGATCCTTCACCATCACTGACTCAAAATCCTGGAAATCCTTCCCTAACAGCACGTGGACAAAAGCAGTTCACCATCACCTTCACAAAGGGAACAAGGGGTGGACAATAAATGCTGGCCAGCCAGCAACATCCACATCCTGTGAATAATAAAAGTACAGCAGCAGTGACATGAATTTGATTCCACTACCCTGTCCCTGTTCACCATCGGATAAAACAATTCCTTCTCAATCACCTTCTGATTCTTTGCCAATAACCTTTAACCTGAGTTTATTGGTCAGCAATCCTTCTGCCACAGGAAGTGGTTCCTCCTTACTGTATCAAAATGTCTGATTTTGAACCAGTCAGTCCTTTAAACCGGTGTTTGACCTTCTCTGGTCCTTAATTAGTGGAAACATTCAAAGTTCAATCAGACACAGTAACAAAGGGTGGCATGCTGGCTCACAGCGGCAAGGACCCGAGTTCAATTCCAGCCTCGGGCAACTGTCTGTATGGAGTTTACACATTCACCGTGTCTATGTGGGTTTTCTCCAGGTGCTCTGGTTTCCTCCCACAATCCAAAGATGTGCAGGTTAGGTGGTTTAGCCATGGGAAATGTAAGGTTGCGATGATGGCTCTGTGTGCGATGCTCTTCAGATAGTTGGTGTGGGCTTAATGGGCTGAAGAGGCTGCTTCCACACTGTAGGTATTCTATGAAGCAAAGCAGTAAATTAAACAACAAAGCTGTGGGGAAAACTCTAAGTAGTGCTTAGAGTTATTGGGAATTATTGATTTTTAAAAACAGAGGTTTTGACTTCAATTCTGTGAAGATGACCTTTTCAAAAAGAAAATTGGTAATTTATTTGGAAAAGCTTCCAAAAATCATTTCCAAGAAATTATGTGACTCAGAACATGCCTCACACAGGTACCTGTAAAATTAATTTGTTATGACAGGTCGGCGCAACATCGAGGGCTGAAGGGCCTGTGCTGCACTGTAACGTTCTATGTCCTAAAAGGGGATTGTGCTGTTGATTTTATGGTGCAGACAAAAACAAAGGATGAGGGGGCACTGGTTTGGTTTGAGTCAGTTCAGAAGAATCAAATTTCAGTATCATCCTTCGGAACAAACTGTCATAGCAGAGCTGAAACTTTAACTCTGCCTGTCGAGATCTCTCCCCACAGACGCTGCTAAGTTTCTCCAGCAGTGTGTGTTTGTTTCAGATTTCCCAGCATCTGCAGTATTTCACCATTATTTAGAGTCTTATTATTCTAAGCTTTGTCAGTTCCTATCACACACAGGTTGTCACTACCACAGTGCTACCCTATAGCCTTACCTTACTTTTTCTTTTCTTTTCAAGTTTCCAAATCATCAAATGTCATTCCCTGTTTGCTACTTTTTCATTTAAAATCCTCTCTGCAGTCCAATGCATTTCTTCATTTGGCTGGTCCCAATTTAGTTCAGATATTGGCCAACCCATCAGATAAGCTCCTTCTCTCTCTAATACTGGTGTCAGTGTCCCATAATCAATACCCTCTTTGCCCACTACAATCTTAAAAAAATGCAATCAAGTCTTGAATCAAAAAGTGCTGGAGATTACAATGGGTCAGGCAGTATCTGTGAAGAGACAGCAAGCTATCGTGAAGTCTAGAGGACTTATCAGAGGTCTATGAAGCATCATCTTGACTCAATGTTATCTTGTTTGTTTTCTCGGTGTATGCTGCCTGACCCACTGTGATCTCCAGCATTTGTCACTTTCAGTACAGATTCCAGCAGCTGCAGTAATTTGTTGCTTCAATTCTCTAATCTTGATTGCTTTTTGCTATTTTTCCTCATGACTCCGGTTAATCCAGTAATTCAGAAATTGTTAACCTTGGTCCTGTTCTCACAACGTAAAAAGAGTTCCCATCTTAGTTGTGCCTATGTAACTACCAGTGAAGCAATATTAGTGAATCTCTCCAGAAGGAATGTTGTTGAAGGAGTGAGACCACCCCTGGAAAAAGTAGAATTCTTCCAGGCTTTGAATGACATTGATTACAGTGGGAAATCTGGGAGAATTGCATTTATCATCAGGTGAAGTTTTCCCAAAGTCCAAACTTTTAGACAGCTTCATGTCCCATTGAATAGGGGAAGTATGCTAAGCTACCATTTGTAAGTGGTGCAAATGGTGACTGCTCATTCAGACCACAAGTGACAGCATCTTCAACAAGACAGAATTCAACCAATATCACTTGACATTCAGTAACACTGCTATCACTGATTCACCATTACCAATAAGGTTATCACCGACCAGAAAATGAAACTGACCAGCTATAAAAATACTGCAGCTAACAGCAGGTCAGTGTCCAGGAATCCCATGCCAAGTAACCATTCCAGATTTCTCAGAGCTTGTCCAACATCAATAAGCTATAAGATGGAATATTCCCACTTGCCCGAATGAGTGCAATTCTAACAATATTCCATGACACCATCTCAGACCAAATAGCCTACTTGACTGACACCTTCACCATTCACTATCCCCCCCACCAACACCACACTGGCAGCAATGTGTACTGTTCACATGAAACATTGCATTAATTCAACAAGGTTTTAAAGAAAGCATATTTCAAACTGTGATCCCTACCACCAAGAGCAGCAGAAATGGGTACCCCATCAACTGTACATTCCTTTCAAAGCCACACATCCCAACTTGAAATTATGTTGTCATTCCTTCACTATTATTTGGCCAAAATCCTGGAACTCCCTAGTTAACAGTACTGCAAACAAATCTTTACTCCATGGACTGCAGCAATTTGATCAAGGAGCTCACCATTAAACAAAGGGCAATTGGGGAATGATAAATAATAGCCTTGCCAGCTATGGCTACATCCTGTGAGTGAAAGAAAAATTAATTAAGCATCAGGTTAAGAACTAACACTAACCTGTTGTCTATAGTTCCAACAAGTAGTTTACCTAGTTAAGCAATAAAACTAATACATTTCTGGATCTCCCCAATATTTGCTTTAATTAACACCCATTTTAAAAAGGGTAATACCTTAAACTAACCAAGCAGTTATCAAGCTTCTCATCTCCTTAAAGCCATGAACACTCAAACTTTTGACAGGTTAAAATATAAAAAGCAACACTTCCTTCCCTGCTCTGCACTGTACCCAAACTCCCAAGTTAGCACTTGTGCTCATTACACTCCATGCTCCAGAAAAACCTGTCAACTTTCAGACAGAGCTTTTGACTTACACTCAAGTTTCAAGTGATAAAACAGCTTCCTGCTATAGCAAGTAACACCTATTCACTTTTAGTTAATTTGCAAATAACTGTGTTCTGAATCCAAGCCAGTGAGACAAACTAAAATTCTTTTCTTTTCTTTTCTTTTCTTTTCTTTTCTTTTCTTTCTGGACAGAATTTATTTACAACTAACAGCTCTATCCACACACTCATCCCACCTGCTCTCCCTTTAAAGGTACCTATTCAATTAATGAATCAATTAGCCCCAATCAGATGCTTAACTACTTTCAATATTAACAATAACTGTCACTACCAATCAGTGTCTGTCAACCAGGCTCTTTAATTATCTTGCAGTTTTTTAAAAACAAAGCATTGCCTACACAGGAATAGATGAATTCTAGTACATGACCCTTGAGATATTGACTATAGGGTCAGGAGAAACAAACTGTCAGCAATTAGCCTGGTAAGGCAGTTTAGAAATGTACTTTGAAATGAGATGTGTACTATTTATTAGCAGGATCCTTCTCCTCATACAGTGCCTGCACTATCAAATGCCTGTTCCAATACTCGCAAGCCAACCTACACCACTGCCTCCCAAACACTCTCATTTTCTTTCTTCCTTCCTCTAATCACTTGGGAAAGCTTATGAAAAGGCAGGAAATGGGAACTGGAGGTGGTTCATCGGCCCCTTCAGTCTGCTCTGCCATTAAATAGAGTTATTGCTGATCAAACCGCATTTCTCACCTCCGCTTTCCTGCTTCTTCCCCATCACCCTTGATTTCCCTACGGATGAAGAATCAATCTATCTCAGCCTTAAACGTACGTAAGGATGTTGCCCCTGCAGCTTTCTGTGGCAAGGAGTTTCTCAAACCCCCTCAAATCAGAAATACCTCCTCATCTCACCCCTTTATTGTAAGATTACGCACTCTGGTCCTAGACTGCCAGACTTAATTAGAGGTACAGCAATTTGAATCACAATGCCCTCATTTAAAAAGTGGCATTAAGAAGAATAAAATTTACCTTGAAACTGCCAAATAATCAAGATTGTAGATCAATGTAAAGTGGAGAAATTATAGTATACAAAGGAGTGGATGGAAAAAGGAGAAATACATGTTTGCCTACAGAGAGATTCTCTATGTCCCGATATTACCCTGCCAAGGCTATGGCATAATTGGTTTTCTTTCACACATGGCAATGTGAATGGCTTAACTTTTGTCCGTTATTCCTTGACTTCTTGGGATTTTGTAAAATCATTTTCAATTAATGTAGGCAATCAATAACAATAGAAGCAGATTTACCAATCTATTGTTCATTTAAAATAAAATAGAAATCCATGACTTGAAAACTCTAAATATACTGCGCATCTCACACACAATTCTGCTAAAAGAATCCTCACTCTTTATTTGTAAATTAAGATTGAATAAGTATTGCTAAATGCCAATTAGGAAATTCTCAGCATCCACATGGATTTGAAATGTTGTTGATAATCAGACAAATGCAGCACACGGGAACGAAGAATAATTTAATAGTCACACTCCATCGGTTTATAGATCCTTCGCTTTACTGCAACTCAAAAACAAGTGAATGTTCTGGGGTTAATGTACAATTCACCACGGTTATACTGTAACCTATTTGGACAGGCTGACAAAGAATCATCACAATTGGTCTAACCTGCTGCAGAGTATGATTGGAAATCTGACGCACTTTATTTTGATCATGTTCAAAGTACCAGCTTATATGTGATTTAATTCAGCACTGATTAGAAAGGGAATCTGCTGCTGCCATTTCTTAGTCAATGAACAGAATTAGAGGTACAGTTATCAGACTTAATGAACAACCAGTTTAAATTAATAAAATCTCAATTCACAGATTCCAACAGATTTAATAATGTTCTTTGCTGAGAAAGCATTCTGCATGTTTCTAAGAAGCTCATTTCAGTACCACAGTTTCAATATTGTCAATCAAAGGGCAACCTGCTATCTGGCAGTATACTTTTTACATGCAACTGATTCTTTTGCACTTAGGGTTACACTCAGACTGGTGTCATATTCATCCCCATGCCCAACTATCCAACATAGCTTTGGATATTCAAAATAGTCACCACAGAATTTGTTCTAACCTCTTCCGTTGGGCAGAAGATACAAAAACTTAAAAACACGTACCAACAGATTCAAGAACAGCTTTTTTCCTTGCTGTTATTAGACTTCTGAATGGATCTCTCAAATTTTAAATTTAATGTTGATCTTGCTCTCTATATGCCTTCTCTGCAGCCGTAACATTGAACTCTTCACTCTATTCTATTCCCCTAATGCACTTTGTATGGTATGATCTGCCTGTACAGCACACAAAACAACACTTTTCACTGTACCTCGGTATATGTGATAATAACAAATCAAATCAAATCAGAAAGGTTTATGATTTCCAAAACTGGGAATCCTGTCATTATTTTTTTTAAAAAGATGCTATAATGATGCTTATATTTTATTCATTAATGGGATATCGGTGTTTATTTATTTATTTATCTCTTAGGTGTAGAAGTCTTTATTCGTTTTCCACCACCAGGAAGAAACGAAACACCAGAGTGGCTAGTCACAAGCAATGTCCTTCTCATCAAAAGGTAATGCTGCATGATCAAAAAAGATGAAGGGGAGGGCAGACATTAAATTAAAATAGAGTTGGAGGGGGAAATAAAGCACTCCACTCCCTGTCGTTGCCACCTCTCTCTGAAAGCCTCAAGGGTGTTGGTAGACACCGCATGCTCCTTCTCCAGGGACACCTGGCTCGAACATAACCACAGAAGAGGGGCAGGCAATCAGCCATAATGACCCCCTCCACTGCCCGCTGCCTGGACCTGTTTATGGCCAGTTTGGCCAGGCCCAGGAGCAGACCCATGAGGGGGTCGTCTGACCTGCATCTAGTGCCCAAAGATCAGGAGCGTGGGACTGAAGTGCTGCCAAAAGCAGAAGAGAAGGTTTTTCAGAAAACTAAAAAGGGAGTACAAACACCCACATCCCATATATATATGGCCCATGGACTCCACACACCACAGAACAAGCAGTTGGGCTGGGAGACCATGAACCACAGCAACCTGTGGTTGCAGGGGACTGCTGTATGCAGCACCTTCCAACCCAGATCCCCGAGAGAAAGGGGAGGACTCTCACGTTGAGAGCCCTCCACTGGGTTCCCCACTACCTGGTGGCAAATGGTGGCAAACGCCAAGGTGAGTCCAGGCAGTGGCTGAGGGAAAAGAGGTGGATGGTGTGCAGCAGCAGTCTGTACAAGACCCACTGTGTCAAAGACATAGGTATTTCTTGCTCATCCGAAATGAACTACTCTTGTTAGTCACGTTGAGTGTCTTTTACTGTGTTTTAAAGGAATGTATCCTCATTCATAATTTGGAACAACAGACATTGCATTCTGCACTGAAACTTACAAGACAAATGGAACAAATGTGGTTAGCAAGACAACTTACAAATCATGATCACTAAAAGATTTAGATAACAGTGCACTTAGAAAATCATCATATGATTAAGCAGAGTCAATGCAGATTTACGTAAGGGAAATCAGGCCTGACAAATCTAATAAATGTTTGCGAGCATGTAATGAGCAGGAAGGATAAGAGGGAACCAGTAAATGTAACAGTCTGAATTTTGAAAAAAAAATGTTCAATAAGGTGCCATTCAAGAGGCCATTTTGTAAAATCAGGATTTGTGGGATTGGGGTTGACATTTCCGTATGAATTGAGGATTAGTGAATAGCCAGAAAACAGAGAACAGGAATAAATTGGACATTTTTGGATAGACAGGGTGTAACTAATGGAATATCACAAAGGTCAGTCCTTCAGCCTCAGCTATTTACAATCTATTGTTGACCGTACCAACATTCTATGGAATATAAAACATGCATTTGGCTTGTTATCTGAAGCTGCAGTTGCTCTGCACTCACTTTACAGTCTGCTGACTGCACTGCTTACTTTTGGAATGTCTCTGGTCCATTTTCTTATCCAGGTGATATAAGGGTCCCCAAACTGGTAAAGTGATGGACAGCAATATGCCTTTGTGGGAAACTGAAAATGCCTGAGCAAAGGTATTGTCAGTCTGGCAGCATACATAAACCCCTCTTCTCAAGGTCTTCCATTGCTTTCTGCTGGGTCATGCTGAAGAAGATGATGACTTGGTTTGTGGCCAGAGCATATCCCTGTTTCACCACATTAGAGATTCAGAAGCAACACAAGCTGTTGTTCTTGGCTTGTTCGCACGGATTCTTGACAAACTACTTCACCGAGGACATCCAAGTTTTCCAAATTCTAACAGCATCGACTGCCTTGTGAATTGTGTAAAAATGACGTACTGACCTCTACTTTACTCATGACACTTACCTTGCAGTTGTCTGAGTACAAATAACATATCTGTGGTGCATCTGTTTGCTCTGAAACTCCACCAGTTCTCTGGGAGATTTTCTTCTGTGATGTTAGGCACACCTTTGTTTGGAAGTACTCCAACAAAGATCTTCCTGTGACTGGGAAGGGAGAGGGATCCCACAGTATTTGGAGCAGTCTTTCACTTGCTTTTGTGCAAGGTAATGATAATTGCCTTGTAACAGAGATCCTGTGAATCCTGCCTGTACCACCAGACCATGAGGAAATGTGCTTAGCTGGCTTTGCAGGATAGTGCCACTACACTACAAAGTTTCAGATGAAATTCCATGCACTTCAGGGACTCTGACGCACTTCATATCTTCCCACTGGTGCTCCTGGAGGGGTTTTGAGTTTGGTCCACAGACTCAGCTTAGTGTGCCATAGAAGCATTTAATGTTGCCTGTCTCAGCATCCAACTTTTCTCCCCCTCAAGTGTGATCTACCAATCATTTTGAATGTTCCTCAGCTTACAGTGTAAGTGCAGTGAATGCAATTATATATTGACCAATCTGCTGTTAGTTAAGCACATCTTTTAATTGAAACATGCAAGGAATAGTAGTCCCATGCATTTATATTCTGTTGGGCTATACAGCCGAAACCAGCATTATTATGGAGACATGATGCTGAATATAAAGTGGGGAGAGAATAAGAATCATCTTGTAGGAATACAAGGTTGCTTTTGATTCTGAAAGTTCTTTTCCATGATTTGCGATTTTGACTACAATTGAGATCTTGCTCCCAATTGTAGTCAAAATCGCAAATCATGGAAAAGAATTTTCAGAATCAAAAACACCTTTGCATTCCTACAAGATTATTCTTCCTACATGTAATGTAAACACCCAGATTAGAAAGATCTTTTCATCTTGTTTTCTTTGCTGTTAATTAAGTGACTTGCATAGAACAGATGCAAGCTCCATGTGCAACACAGTTTTCGAGACTGCCAATGCAAGGACAGATTGCACTAGATAAACATGTGATTAATGTGGTCTAAACGTATGCAAGACTTTTGATACAACATGAAGATCATGTATTTGTGCCCGGGTAGTAAAAGTGAGGATTCTGCTTCTGAGGCTAGTGATTTCAACACCAACAGAACTGTCATTTCACACATGTTAAAAATCGGAGATGATGATTCACAGGCCACATAACAGTTAGCTGCAACATGTGCTATTCCCAGGAGCTACTCACATCGAAATAAAGTGAGTAACCTGGCATTCTTTAATATCATTGGAAGAACTGCTATAGTTCAATTACCGGTTTCATAGATGCACAGCAATACAAATTAAAGCCTCTGCATGAAGAAAATCAGCAAAGGGCCCCGTGTTGTCAGAGTGACCTTTAAAAAGCATTGCTCTCACCCATTTAATGCTGCTGTGATTGGACTTTTAAGGAACTGAATCTCAATAAACTTTGGTTGGAAAAAAATCCAATTGAACTAGATTAAAAAAACACGCAACCTGATTACAAGAGGAGATTATACAAATACAATCTCACATGAATTAACAAATTAATTAGAAGTGCATCAAAGAGGAAAAAAATAGTTCTACAGGTCCTACCTGTAGGCAGTGAAAGCAGGCAGAGTTATATTAAAAGGTTGGGCAAAGGGGCAAAGAAGATTTGCAGGAATTGAAGTGAAGGCTAAAGCATAACTTTCCACACAAAATATAAAAATAAAGGACCTTCAGCACTCTAACATTGAAAGATGGCTCAGAGAAGAGATTAAAATGTCATATAATTAAAACACCAAATAATTACTTTCCTTAAGAATTCACCAAGGAAGACACAAGTAAATATTATTCTAAATAGTGATAACTTAAATACAACTGACAATTTTCATCTAAGTGAAACAGAAGTCCTTCCAGAATAAATGAGATCAAATCAAATGGATCCCAGAGATAGGAGATATTTATCCCTGCCTCTAACAAAACAAGAAGAAAGACAAGGTTTGGGAGGTGTTAATGACCCCATCAAGCAAGAGAGTCTCGATTGAAAACAGAATAATATTGCACATATTGTGATGAAGGTAAAGGCATGTATTGTACCTTTGGAGAGAGTTTTGCACTGAGAGCTTGGAGGCATCTGTCATGTGACTGACTAGCAGTCTCAGCGTGTACTGGAAAATTAAAAATATGTAACGTTTGGCAGTGAAACAAATACCTGAGTTTTGGTTGCTATTTTTACAACAATTTGAATTGAACCAATCAGTTTAAATTATGCCTACGGATACTAAAAACTAATCGATTTTGAATTTATTTTTTTGCCAACGTCGAACCAATGAGATGATCCAATGTTTGGGGTATAAAGAAGGAGGAACTTTGAGAGTAAACTGCCATCTAGAGAGACCAACTGCCATTGCCAGAGTATCTGCCAGCAACACACTCTCTATCAAAGGTACCTTTCTCATATGAAATATCTTTGCAGCAAAAGACTGAAGATGACCCAGAGAGATCAACAGCCAGAAGAAGACAAACACCGACGTGACAGCCGCTGTATGGTTTGAAATTAAGCTGATGTAACTTAATATGGGTTTTATCGGTACATTGTTATAGAGTAGAAGGTAGCTAACAAACATTTAAGAGAAAAGAGGCTTAGAGTTGTAAATAGTTGTTGTTTAATGATCATTTTTAGATTTCAAGAATAAATTGATATTTTTAATTCAGCTCGTAGAATTTGGGAGTTCTCTGTCACTCGTATTTTAACAGATTATGAGGCAAGGTGAGCTTTTTTGGGTGATTTGTTTAATTAGCAGAAGGGTTCATTGACGAGTCATAACAATATTTTCAATGACAAAGCAGACTCAAAACCCATAAAATTCATTCTGACACTAATATATTGTAAAATAGTGAAATTGTTATCAGACATAAACATGATAAATGTCTGTAAAATAAAACAAATAAACAGAACCCAACATGTATTGTGAAGAAAATCATTCTCGCGCATATTTCTTTGCATTTTTTGGGAAAAGTGTCACTCTGGACTGAGGTTGCCTCATTTGCATGAAATATTATTTTCAACAGAAGCTCAACCTAGTTCACTGTTGCAATATATGCCCAAAAAAGGGTCAAGAACCTCTCAGAACTTTCAATCATGTGTGACAAATTGCATCAGATGGGGAGGTCAGGTTATATAGGTGAGTAGTGAAACACTGTGATAAAATTAAAAATTGCTGGTAAAACTCAGCAGGTCTGGCAGCATATGTAGAAAGCTATCAAAAATAAAACTTCCTGCCTGGTGACTCTTCATTAGGTTCAGTGGCTCAAAATGTCAACTCTGCTTTCTTCCCACAGACAGTACCAGACCTGCTGAGTTTCACCTGCAATTTCTGTTCTTGCTTCAGACATCCAGCATGCACAGTTCTTTCTTTTATAAAAATGTTGTGCATGGGAAGCTTGGGACAATGACGAAAAATGTAAAAAAGACATCAAGGTTTGTCAGTCATAATCTGTGACGTTATCCAGATTGTGACTATGGGAACTAGCAGTGTGTACCATTTCTGACAATTATATGGTTCAGTGGAAGGGTTCTTTCTGGTCCCTTCTGCAACCAATCCCATGATTGCTCTTCATTTGTCTTAGGTCTGCCTTATAGAGTCATAGAGATATATAGCTTGAAAACGGACCCTTGAAGTCAACTCGCGCATGCTGACCAGATATCCTAAATTAGTCTAGTCCCATTTGGCAGCACTTGGCCCATATCCCTCTGAACCTTTCCTATTCATATACCCATCCAGATACCTTTTAAATGTTGTAATTATACCAGCCTTCACCACTTCCTCTGGCAGGTCATTCTGTACATGCATCACCCTCGGCATGAAAATGTTGCCCCCTAGGTCCCTTTTAAATCTTTCCCCTCTCACCCTGAACCTATGCCCTCTAGTTCTGGATTCCCCTACCCCAGGAAGAAGACTTTGTCTATTTACCCTATCCATGCCTCTCATGATTTTATAAACCTCTATAAGATTACCCCTCAGCCTCCGATGCTCCAAGGAAAAGACCCCAGCCTATTCAACCTCTCTCTATAGCTCAAATCGTCCAATCCTGGCAACATCCTTGTAAATCTTTTCTGAACCCTTTCAAGTTTCACAACATCCTTCCGATAGGAAGGAGACCAGAACTGCACACAATATTCCAAAAATGGCACACTCAATGTCCTGTACAGCACAAAATGACCTTTCAATTCCTTCACTCGATGCTGTGACCAATAAAATACTAAACACCTTATTCACTATCCTGTCTACCTGAGACTCCACTTCCAATAATCAGTGGGAAGGAATAAATCACTGTTGAGTTTTTACAGATGAGGCATTGTTTTAGCTAACAAGAATTTATCGCATGATAGCAATAAATGTAACTATATTAATGGCCAGGCATAATAATGAGGCATGGGAGGAGGTGTACAGAACACATCTACTCCTTACTGCTGTTAAAATAGAACTCATTGTCTACATCCAAAGATTGAGTTTTAAATCTTACTGAACTTGTGAAGCTCAATGAAACAGGACATTAACCCCTTCGCAAACCAGTACAGTACTTCAATTACTGAAGCAAATTAATTATATATAACAATATATTACATAACTATATAACAAAAACATAGAATCAAACTGGACAACTAGCCATATGCAAAGAAAAATAAAAACAAATATATTTATATGTCAACATAAAATATGGACAGATATTTGGCCTGGTTGAGGGTACAATCAGATTGTTCAAAACGTGTATTTGATATGCGAAAATGGAAAGATATGGTTGATTAGAAAGAATGCTGGGGTCATTGAAGGTAGTACACAACTGTTGAGGATTTTACACCACAGATTGGGGTGGAGACCTAGCATGGTGCAAATCAATACCTGGAATTAGAATACATGATTAAAGATGATGCCAAGATTACCAATACTAAAGGAGACTTTTCAAAATCTCAAAGCATGTCAAAATAACTTTGCACACAAACTTAGCTAGAATTAATGATTTCAAAGCTAGGTGAGCTATTGGCTCAGATGGGAGGTTGCTAGAAGGGATCATTATTAATGCACTAGACATCCATTTGGAAAGAGAAAGAACGGTTGAAAATCTCAGTATGGATTATGGAAAAGAAGATCCTGTGTCAATAATGTGAGTGAACATTTTTGACTAATCCATCATGCATGCCTGATCTGTGCCTTAACTCCACTTACCCCAACTTTGATCTTTATACAAATACCAATTAATCAGACTTAAAACTAAAAACTGAACCAGCATCTATTTCTGTTTGTGGAAGAGAGTTCCAAACATTTCTTATCCTTTGTGTGTTAGATTATTTGCTACAGACCCAGTTTTTGATTTTAGACAATGCTGCCTATTCTTCAATTTCACAAATGACATAAGTAGTTTATCTTCATGCATGTTCTGTGTTTCTCTTAATATCATGAAAGCTTCAACTGAATCACCTTAATAAATATCATAAAAGCTTTGACTGAATCACCTCCTAATCTAGTAAATTTCAGGTAGTGAAGCAATCCACATCCAGTGCAGCAAGATCTTGACTATATCCAGGTTTGAGCTTACTTGTATCAGGCAATGATGATCTCCAGCCAGAGAGAATCTGACTATTGCTCCTTGACAGACAATGGCCAAATTGCTGAATGTACTACTATCAATATCCAAGGATTATCACTGTCCAGAAACTGAATGGGACTGTGTGTACAAGAGCAGGTCAGAGGGTTGGAATCCTGCAGCAAGTAATTCACCTCCTGACTCTCAAAAACTATATACCAATTAAAAGTCATAATTCAGAAGCGTGATGGAATACCCCCCATTTATTTGGATCAATGCAGCTCTAACAACATTCAAGAGACCTAACATAATGCCAGACAGAGTAGCTTGGTTGATATACGACACATCCTCAAGGTCACTCCCTCCACCACCCACCCAGAGTAGCAGCAGTATGTACCACCTACGGGTTGTATAGTAGAAATTATTGAAAGCTCATGAGATAGCACCCATGACAACAATCATCAAGAAGAACAAGGACAGTTGATATATGGAAAACCACCACTTGCAAGATACCCTCTTACCCAGTCACCATCTTGATTTTTTTCATTTATTCGCTCGTGGAATGTGGACATCACTGACTGGCAGCATTTATTGTCCATTCTTAGCTGCCCTTGAGAAGGTGGTCGTCAACTGCCTTCTTAAACCATTGCAGTCCATGTGCAGTAGAGAGTCCTACAATGCTTTGAGGGAGGAGATTCCAGGAATTTGACCCAGCAACAGTGAAGGAATGGCAATATACTTCCAAGTCAGGATGGTGAGTCGCTGGCAGGGGAAATTGCAAGTGATGGTGTTCCCATGTACCTCCTGCCCCTGTCCTTCAAGATAGAAGTGGTCGTGGGTTTAGAATGCGCTGCTTCAAGGTCTTTGGTGAATTTCTGCAATGCATCTTGTGGATAATGCTGCTTCTAGGCGTTGGTGCTGGAGGGAGTGGGCTGCCATGTCCTGGATGGTGTCAAGCTTCTTGGAAACATATCATTGTTCCTCCAGTGTTGCTGGGTCAAGATCCTGGAACTCACTCTCTCATGGCATTGTGAAGTCTGAGACTAAATTGACTGCAAGAAGGCTTCTCACTGACACCTTGTTAATGCTAGTACCACTTTCTCTAGCCAATAAAACCCCACATCCCTTGACTGAATAAAAACATAATGCAAATTAACTAAGAAAATATGATTGAAGGAAAAGACGAGCATTTCGGGGGAACAAAGACTGAGCAATAATGTGGCCTTACTAGGTTCACCCACAGCACTGACCCACATCGTTGAAAATTTTTGATGAATGCTCTGGGTAGATCATTATTGAAGGCAATTTCCTTATCTTTTGTCTCTACTAATTTCATGGCTGCTTCTGTATAAAACACTATTTAAAGCCTTAAGACATTTCAATTTAGAAAGCCATATTTTACTGAGGGATTTTTGGTGAAATCTTAAGTTATTCCAGAAAGTACTTTAAAAATCATTAAACTTCCACCACTGATAGCTTGTGAAATAGGCTTACTGTTCAAAAATGTCATATTAATCATCCTGACCCAGTTATGTGTAATTATCATTTGTTAGAATTCAAGGTAATGTAATCTCAAAAACTGATGTGCACCTTCAAATTTAATCCAAAACCTATTAAAGAGATCTTCAATTCACCTGGTGGCTGGTGTGAAACTGAGCTATTGCCACAAACACGCTCACACATGCCATTCACATACACTGACACACATGGACATGCATGCACACTCCCAGTACCAAGCAACAGTGATTTTAGAAAATAAACAGATGGCTTGGGGAGGGATGGGAATGATACAAGAAGGAGGTTGTTAGATTCTTTGGATATGAGGATTAGTTATGGGGAGATGCTTCCTGTACAGGCCAGATGGATTCTTCCAGCACAAAGCTGGAAACATAATCATTGCAGCATGGCTTGACATCGTCTTGGGAGAGTTTAAATTAACTTGGGAAACATGAGGTAACATTAGAGAGGAAAATCAAGGCATACAGTAAACTGTGAAAGATGAATAGCACTAGAGTAAGAAACAGTGATGTATGAGGTGGATCTGTGTAAGCGCAGTGAATATAGCAGGATGAGATGACTAGCTTCACTCGTTGCGAAAATCTATGAGAAATCTTTGCCTTCCAAAGTAATCTATACTAAAAGTTACACTGGAAACTAATTACGAGTTGAACTTGCAATGTATTTCATTTGTTTGAATTAGACATAATGGCTTTTGCCCGAAACGTCGATTTCAAAGCTACTTGGATGCTGCCTGAACTGCTGTGCTCTTCCAGCACCACTAATCCAGAATTTGGTTTCCAGCATCTGCAGTCATTGTTTTTAACCTCGATAATATATAGTCACATGCAGGACTCTGTTGTATGTCTGCCAAAAGGTTTGTACATGGATTGTATCTTTATCATTGAAGAAAGCATTTCGAATATTGTCAAAGTCTGCTGCATTCTTCATGGTCATGCCGAGACCAATTCAAGTCTACCTGTCTAGTCTGAGGTTAATCAGCTAACAGTGACAGTAAAAATACAGCAAAAATATGGGGAGGTGATGGCCCAGTGGTATCATCAGTGGACTGTTAATCCAGAGACCAAGGTAATGTTCTGGGGACACAGGTTTGAATGCCGCAGATAGTGAAATTTGAAATTAATAAATGTGTGGAATTAAGAGTCTAATGATGACCATGAAGCCATTATCGATTGTTGGAAAAGTCCATCTGATTCATGAATGTCCTTTAGGGAAGGAAACTGATGTCTTTAAGTGGTCAGGTCTACATGTGACTCCAGACCCACAGAAAGCAGGAATCATCAGCAGTGCTTCGTCCAGAGGCTCACTAAAGATGTTATGATGAATCTTCCAGGTCAGCGAGCAAATCTACATCCAGAACCTCAACCTGAGCTACAAATCTTCTCAAAACTCACTAATGTCGTTGACTTTTAACTGTCCTCTGGCCTATTAGGGATGGGCAATAAATGTTGTCTCGCCAGTGATGCCCTCACCCCATGAATAAATAAACAAAAAACAAATCGGACTTGAAACGTCGACTCTTTCTATCTTCACAGGTGTTGCCAGAATGATTGAATTTCTTCAGCATTTTATGTTTGTTCCCTTTCAAAGTTTGATTTCTTGAATCACAGTCCTGACTTTGTGTATCTTTATAACAGAAAAAATCAGTTTGGAAGGAAAGAAAGGAGGAGTGATGGCAATTTGGGATAAGGATAATATGACAGTCCCAAAGAGTGAGAATGTCCTCAAGAAATCAGAGAGAGATTCTGATGGTTGAAACTAAAAAGAAGAGATACCATCACATACAGAGTGTATTCTATATATCACCAAGCATTAATCAATACACAATGATATAATAGAATAAATTTGTAAGGAAATTATTTCGAAGAAGAGGGGAAAGATATAAAAGAGACCTATGGGGCAACTTTTTCACACAGAGGGTGATACGTGTGTGGCATGAGCTGCCAAAGGAAGTGGTGGAGGCTGGTACAATTGCAACATTTAAAAGGTATCTGGATGGGTATATATGAATAGGAAGGGTTTGGAGGAATATGGGCCAGATGCTGGCAGGTGGGACTAGATTGGGATATCTGGTCAGCATGGATGAGTTGGACCGAAAGGTCTGTTTCTGTGCTGTACATCTCTATGACTCTTTGTGCAAAAGTAGAGTAGCTACATTGGGAAATTTTAATTAGCTGGCCCGGATATTTTAAAATGTAAGTAAGAAAGAGCTCGGCTGAGTACAAAAATTCCAGAGGAGAGAGGAGAAAATTAATTAAAATGAACAAAAAAAGTGTGTGAGAAAAGATTGGTACCAATGTAAAAAAGGTATCAATAAGTCCATAAAGGATTGTAAATAGTAAATGTCTGGTAAAAAGAGATTGTAAACAATTGTTAGACTTCCTACAGTGTGGAAACAGGCCCTTTGGCCCAACAAGTCCACACCAACCCTGTGATGTGTAACTCGCCCAGACCCATTTCCCTCTGACTAACGCACCTAACATTATGGGCAATTTAGCATAGCCAATTCACCTAACCAGCACATCTTTGGACTGTGGGAGGAAACCATCGCACCCTGAGAAAACTCCACGCAGACACGATGAGAATGGCTGGAATCAAACCAGGGTCCCTGGCACTGTAAGGTAACAGCACTAACCACTGAGCCACCATGCCACCCTTAGGAACCAAAAAGGCATTTTGCACCTGGAGTGAGAGAGTATGGCTAAGGTTCAAAATGAATATTTTACCAATGTTTTCACCAAGGAAGAAGATGCTATTGAAGTTGTAGAAAAAGAGTGCGTCGTATAGAAACTGAATGGTGTATATATTGAAAAAAGTGGATATTAGAAAAACCAATGGTACTGAAAGTTGACAAGGCATCAGATTTAAGGATAGTAAGGACATTAATGGTGGAAATTGTGGAGGTATGAGCTATGATCTTGCAATTGCTCTAGTTACAATATCTTTTCTCCCCCAGAGGAGTGGGAAACTGCAAATGTTACCGCCCTGTTCAAAAATATATCAGGATAAACCCATCAACTACAAGCTTAACCAGCTTAACCTTGATGGTGGAGAAGTTTTAGACAAAAATTAATAGTAATATGTTCAAATGTGAATTGTTTGGGAAAGCCTGCATTGGTTTGTTGAAGGTAAATTCTGTTCAGCTACTTTTATCAAGCTTTTCAATGAAGTAAAGGAGAGGGTACATTCGAGTGGTGAGATTGATGAGGTATAAATGGACTGCAAAAAGGCACTTTATAAAATGCTAAATCACAGATCTGTCAGCAAATTTGAACTCCATTGAATGAAAGGGACAGTTCCAACTTCAAAATGAAGCTGGCGGGAAAGTAGTGAAAATAATTTGTTTCTCAGACTTGAGGAAGGACGAGAGAAAGTGGTGCTCCACAGAATTGATACTGGGCCCACTTATTTTCTTAGTATATATTAATAACTTAAATATGGTTGTGAAGGGCCCAATTTCAAAGTTTGCAGATGATTCAAAGCTTAGAAGCATGAACATTTGGGAGAATAATGATAGACTTCAAGAGGAGAAAGACTGATGGAATGGGCAGAATTTCAATGCAGAAAAATGTAAAGAGATACATTTTGGTAGTAAGCATGAGGAAGACCAAAATGTCTAAAGGGGACAAGATAAAATGGGGTGGGGATATTGTGAGTCGAGAGTGTGGTGCTTGTAAAGCACAGCAGGTCAGGTAGTAACTGAACAGCAGGAAAATCTACGTTTCAGGCAAAAGCCCTTCATCAAGTTTTTGCCCGAAACAGCAATTTTCCTGCACCTCGGATGCTGCCTCACCTGCTTTGTTTTTCCAGCACCATACTCTCGACTCTAACCTCCAGCATCTGCAGTCCTCACTTTTGCCTGGGGACATTGAGAGTCGTGGGTGTAAATGTTGTGCACTGATTATTGGTATTGGTTTTGATAAGTTGAGAAAGGACTGAATGAGGCATATGGTATCCTAGGCTTTATAAAGAGAGGTATAAATGACAAAAGCAAGGATGACATGCTGAAGACTTATAACATGCAGTTCTGGTGTATTTTGTCCACTGCTGGATGCCACACTTTCAGACTGATGTGATGGCTATGGAGAGGGTGGTGAAAAGATTTATGAGAACATTTACAGGGTTGAGTGATTTCAGTAATGAGGGTAGGTTTGCAATGCTTGGGCTAATGCTTTTTAGTGAAGAGTAAATTGAAAGGAAATTTGATAGAGACAGTAAAATCATGAGAGGTCAAAGCAGAACAGATTGAATGAAACTATTCTGTTGAGGTATCCGGAACACAGGGCACAGGTTAAAGGTTATTGGTAAAAGAACCAGAGATGACATGAGCAATAATGTTGCTACACAGTGAGTGGTTAGCATGTGGACTGCACTACCTGGAAGTGGTGAGATTGAATAGTGCCCTAAAAAGAGAGTTTTCAGATGAGGAAAAGTTGGACAGACAAGGTTTGCATCTGCTAGAGTTTAAGGGCAACTTGATGAAAATGTATAAAATCCTGAGGGGACTTGACAGGATAGATGTGGGCAGTATGTTTCCTCTTTGGGAAGAATATAAAAATAAACTGTCGCCTATTAATAATAAAGATGAGACTAAGTGTTTTCTCACAGACCATCGTGAGGCTTTGGGACTCCCTTCCTGAAAAAGCAGTAGAAGCCGAGACATTGGATATTTTTAATGGCAAAAGTGTATACATTCTGGTTAAGCAAAGGTGAAAGTTTATCAGAGGAAGGCAAAAATGTGAATTTTGTTATGAAGTTACAAATGGCCTATTACTGCTACTTGTTCGCATGTTTACGTGTTCATATTGAAAGTTATCCAAAGATGGAAATAAAATTGTGGAGTTATCTTGAAAAGGCAGGAAAGTGGGATTAGTTGAGTAATTCTTATAGTGAATGGTGTTGACACAATTGACTAAACAGCCTCCTTTTGTGTAACCGTTGTTTGATTCTAAGTCAAACTGTAAGAAAAAAATTGTGCAAGTAGAAGATAAATTACCAGTGTTTTCAGGAAACATGGTGGGACTTCATCTCCACCCGCATTGACAAACTGCCTGGAGATCTGGTGAAAGCAAAAGCAGGCTTTTGACCTCTTTGAGTCATGTGTCCAACTGATGAAAGACATGGTTGTGAATAATGCATTTATTTTTGAGAAATGCGCACCATGGGAACAGTATCAATTTCCTTAAGGCGCACAGTCCTCCTTTTCACAGATCAATAATCTTTTCTAATTGCTTGCCCTTCTTATGAATATATAGGATTTGTTTCTTTGCTCAGTTTGGAAAATATGACAATATAAAAATAAATGTTTAGGGTAAGATTTTCACAAAGTCAGGAAGACTTCTCCAATCCTTAGAAATAGCAGGTGGGACTCGGATACAGAATTGTTACATCCATTCTAAAGATCTGCAGGGTCAGTGGATTGGCCATGGCAAATATGGGGTTACAGGGATAAAGTGCAGGATGATTCTGGGTGGGAAGCTCTTGAGAGGGTCTTTGCAGACACAATGGGTCTAATGGCCTCTTTCTGCATTGTATGGATTGCAAGTTTTGATGATTTCCAACAGACATTTTTTGCTGGCAGGGTATGAGTCACATGGAAGGAAACTCAAACTCCACAGGCTATCTGAAATCAGTGCTGAGTTCAAACAGTCCATTCTTGGCTGTTTCATGGGTCAGGAAATTCCTAATTAATTGAATCAATATTGAAGTGCTGAAAGTATCTATTTAAGTATTATGACTGAAATCTTTAAAAGGTTCCTCTTTAAACTTACGAACAAAAAAGGCGAAAGCTGTTGGTGAATCATAGAATCATAGAGATATACAGCACAGACACAGACCCTTCAGTCCAACTCATTTAACAGATAACCTAAATTAATCTTGTCCCATTTGCCAGCATTTGGCCCATATCTCACTAATCCCATCGTATTCATATATCCATCCAGATGCCTTTAAAATGTTTTATTTGTACCAGCCTCCACGACTTCCTCTGGCAGCTCATTCCAAACATGCACCACCCTCTGTGTAAAAAAGTTGCCCCTTAGGTCCCATTTAAATCTTTCCCCTCTCACTCTAAACCTATACCCTCTAGTTCTGGACTCCCCTACCTCCAATGAAAAAACCTTGTCTATTTAGCCTGTCCATGCACTTCATGATTTTATAAACCTCAAAAAGGTCACCTTTTAGCCTCCGATCCTCCAGCCTGTGAGGAAGCTGAGGGGTGATGTGATAGAGGTTTATAAAATCATGAGGGGTGTGGATCCAATAAATAGACAGGGTCTTTTCCCTGGGGTGGGTGAGCCCAGAACTAGAGGGCATAGGTTTAGTGTGAGAGGAGAAAAATTTAAAAGGGACCGAAGGGGCAACATTTTCATGCAGAGGGTGGTGCGTGTATGGAATGAGCTGCTAGAGGAAGTGGTGGAAGCAGGTACAAATACAACATTTAAAAGGCATCTGGACGGGTATATGCATAGAAAGGGTTTGAAGGGATATGTGCCAAGTGCTGGCAAATGGGACAAAATAGGTTAGAAATGGTCAGCATAGACGAGTTGGTCCAAAAGGTCTACTTCTGTGCTGTATTTCTCTGTGACTCTAGGACTCTATTCAGCCTCTCCTTAAAGTACAAATCCTCCAACCCAGGCAATATCCTTGCAAATTTTTTCTGAACCCTCTCAAATTTCACAATATCCTTCCTTTTGCTGGGAGACCAGAATTGAATGCAGTATTCCAAAAGTGGCTTAACCAATGTCCTGTACAGGCGCAACATGATCTCCCAACTCCTGTACTCAATGTACTGACCAATGAAGGCAAGCATACCAAACAAGTTCTTCACTATCCTGTCTTCCTGTAACTCCACTATCAATGAACTATGGACAAGTGATTTGTAAAAGAAGCAAATGTGATGTGAAAAAAATACTTTTCCACACAAGTAGTTCAAGTCTGTAATGGACTGCCTGGAAGAGTTGTTCCATTGAGGCATTCAAGAGGGCATTGATGAGGATTAGTAGACATTGAGAGGGGGAAATGGTGAGTGAATGGCACAAAGACATGACTTGTCCCTTTGGTCGCTTTGTTTGGCAACACTCCCTAGGACCTTATCATTAAGTGTATAAGTCCTGCTCTGGTTTGCTTTCCCAAAATGCAGCATCTCACATTTATCTAAATTAAACTCCATCTGCCATTCTTTAGCCCGTTTGCCCTTTTGATCAACATGCCATTGCACTCTGAGGTAACCTTCTTCGATGTCCACTACATCTCCAATTTTGGTGTCATCTGCAAATATATAAATTATACCTCCTATGTTCACATGCAAATCCTAGATATAAATGACAAAAGGCAGTGGACCCAGCACCAATCTTTGCGGCACACCACGGGTCAAGGCCTCCAGTCCATAAATATGAATGGACCAATCAGTTTCAATAGAGTTCTTTGTTGACATTTCCTTAAGGATGACCTTCATGTCATTATAACTGCCTGCCTGACTTTCAAAAGTTACCTTATCTCAAACGGTTCAGTGTTTGCTGTTTGGTAGTCAACTTAATGAGTCTATTAAAGGATCAACTATTTGGTACAAAGTCGAAACAGAAGTTGATTTATTTTCATGTCAGAATAGCAACTTGAGATGGAAAAGCGTTGAATGTGTTTTCTAAATGGGAATTTCCTCATTATGAAATACGTATGAGTGTATTAGATTACTTTTTTCTCATCTCTGCGTACCTCATGAGATCGATCCATAATAGATACTAGGGAAGTGACTGTGGAGGTAGTATTAAGGAACTTGTGTGGGATAGATGAATTGGAACTGGGTTGGTATGGAGGGTATGAAGAGTAAGAGACAAAGAGTGTAGCAGTTTTTAAAACAATTGAGACAAAGGGCTGATGGGTGGAGTTTTAGTGGGGGAAACATGTTAAATAGTGCAGGTTACCAGCATACCATCTTCCAACACAGCCCCAAAAGCTTGCTTTCAAAATCTGGCAGCCCACCCCATTTAAACAAACAAGAGTCACTTACTCTTGTTGAAAGCTCAATTGACCTCAGTCATACCCTCCCCATACCATAAGGTGTTTGGCATTGGCAGATGGATGAGAGTGACAAGACCTTGTCTTTAAATATTTGTTTTTCAAGGAAGAAGTTTAAATGGATTGTCTTCAGGAGATGCAAAAGATGGTAAGTTTATAAATACCTAAACTGGAAAAGAGTAAGTAAAGTCATTGTTGGTCCTTTACAACTTGCAAATCAGAGTCACAGAAATGTCATGGCGCAGAAGGAAGCCATTCAGCCATTGTGCCTGCACCATCGCCACAAGTGAGCATCATGTCTTTGTGCCATTCACTCACCATTTCCCCCTCTCAATGTCTACTAATCCTCATCAATGCCCTCTTGAATGCCTCAATGGAACAACTCTTCCAGGCAGTCCATTACAGACTTGAACCACTTGTGTGAAAAAGTATTTTTTTCACATCACATTTGCTTCTTTTACAAATCACTTTCATCTGCACCTTGTCATTCCCCATCCTTTTGAGTGGAATCTGTTTTTTCCACATTTCTTATATATGGACCATTCAATAGTTTGAAAACATCTATCAGCTCCTCACTTAGCATTCTTCTTATCAAGAAGAACAGGCCTAAGCTTTGCAATCTATCTCCACAAGTTCCTCATACCTGGAATTATTCTTGTACAGGTCTTCTCACTCTCTCTAATATGTTTATGTCCTTCCTTCTGGCATCCAGAACTCCACACAATACTCCATCTGAGTTCTAACAAGTGTCTTACACAAGTTCAGCATCGCCACTATACTCTTGTACTCTATACCCTGTTAATAAAGCCCAAATTCTGTATGCTTTATTAACTGCTCTTGCCTCCTGTCCTACTATCTTTAACGGCCTCTGCATATGTGCACTCGGATAAATGAGAGGTGATGCACATGGGCAGGACAGACAGGGCAACAAGGAATACATGATGAATGGTAGGACCCTGGAAAGCACTAAAGATCAGAGGGACTTTGGTATGCATGTATACTGGCCCCTTAGGAGGGGTAGATAAAATGATTAGGATGGCACACGTATGCTTGGCTTTGTTAGATGAGGTATAGTGTTTAAGAGTAAGGAGGTTATGCTGAAAAATGTTGGCTAGGCCACAGAAAGAAAATTCTGTGCAGTTCTGGTATCTCATTTTAGGAGGGATGCGATAATACTAGAGAGGACGCAGGGAAGTTACCAAGAATGTTGCCTGGTTTGAAGAGTTTCAGTAATGAAAAAAGACTGGATACAGAGCTGGCTCAAAGGTAGAAGACAGAGGGTGGTGGTGGAGGGTTGTTTTTCAGACTGGACCAGTGGAGTGCCACAAGGATTGGTGCTGTGTGCACTACTTTTCATCATTTACATAAATGATTTGGATGTGAGCATAAGAGGTACAGTTCGTAAGTTTGCAGATGACACCAAAATTGGAGGTGTAGTGAACAGCAAAGAAGGTTGCCTCAGATTATAGCAGGATCTTGACCAGATGGGCCAATGGGCTGTGAAGTGGCAGATGGAGTTTAATTCAGATAAATGCGAGGTGCTGCATTTTGGGAAAGCAAATCTTAGCAGGACTTATACACTTCATGGTAAAGTCCTAGGGAGTGTTGCTGAACAAAGAGACCTTGGAGTACAGGTTCATAGCTGTTTGAAAGTAGAGTTGCAGGTAGACAGGATAGTGAAGAAGGCGTTTAGTATGCTTTCCTTTATTGAGTACTGAGTACAGGAGTTGGGAGGTCATGTTGCAGCTATACAGGACATTGGTTAGGCCACTGTTGAAATATTGCATGAAATTCTGGTCTCCTTTCTATCAGAAAAATGTTGTGAACTTGAAAGGGTTCAGAAAAGATTTTCAAACATGTTACCAGGGTTGGAGGATTTGAGCTTTAGGGAGAGGCTGAATAGGCTGGGGCTTTTCTCCCTGGAGCGTCGGAGGCTGAGGGGTGACCTTATAGAGGTTTACAAAACTATGAGGGGCATGAACAGAATAAATAGCCAAAGTCTTTTCCCTGGGATCAGGGAAACCTAAACTAGAGGGCATAGGTTAAGGGTGAGGGGGGAAAGATATAAGACAGACCTACGGGGCAACTTTTTCACACAGAGGGTGGTACGTGTATGGAATGAACTGCCAGAGGAAATGGTGGAGGCTGGTACAATTGCAACATTTAAAAGGCATTTGGATGGGTATATGAATAGGAGGGGTTTGGAGGAACATGGGCCGGGTGCTGGCTGGTGGGACCAAATTGGGTTGGGATATTTGGTCGGCATGGACGGGTTGGACCAAAGAGTCTGTTTCCATGCTGTGCATCTCTATGACTCTATGACCCGAAGACTGTGGTTGGTTTCCTTAGAGGGGATTGAGATGGAGAATGTTTGAGCTGTATAAAATTATGAGGGGCATGGAAAGGTAGAGGGGAAGGAACATTTCCTCTTAATAGATGGATCAATGTCCAAGGGGGCAGATTTAACATAGAGGGTAGAAGTGTGAGGGAAATCTTTCTCATCTAGAGGATGATGGGAATCTGGAACTGGAGGGACCTGCTTCCACAAAATGTCTGACAAAAAGAAAGCAAACCTAATCAGCCTGCATACACAGTGAAATGTAATGCTACCTTTTGAATAGGACTACTCAAAGGTCAGCAAGGGAGGCCTATGAGAAACCACCTGAGTCAGTTTTGGTAAGAGAATACTGAAAGACAGACAAGTGCCGCATTAATGAAAAGATGATTGTGGCAGTAAATGAATAACATCAAGTGCAAGTCTCAGCCCATGAACCAGACAGGTTGACTACCTCAGCAGCTGCAAAGATATCAGCTAAAGTTATTTTATAGAAAAAAGTTGTTTCTTTTAAGTTACTTGCAATATTAAGAAATAGGTTCTTGTTAAAGGTTCTTCAGATAACCATAGAAGTAGTTTTCAACATAAAGGATTGATACACAAATAACCAAAGAATAATACAAGCATTCGAAAAAAAACACTTAAGCATATACGTGAAAGTTAATTAGTCTCAAGAAACACCTCTTATGTCCTGAACAAAATAGATTGTTCACAGCTCATCAATCACAAAGTGTTAACAAAAGACGTAGTTGTATAACTTTAAACTTTATATCTAACTTTCTATTTTTTATTATATATATAGGACAGTGGGAAATACAATGAATGACTGAATTTAAGCTGTCCTTAGAGGTATGCAAACCTGAGGCAGATCTGAAGGAATATGGCCAATAACTTTGGAATGTAAATGAATAGGATGCATAGAAAGATCCCAAGGCCTAGGAATTATATTATCTGATAACCCCCACAAGAACATGAGAACCTGGGATTGTCCATAGAAAGGCCCATCACTGATTGTGTATTTTACAGAATTGAGTATGTGAAATTAAGAGGGAAGGACAGTGACTGTGCTGTATTTGATTACTGTAACATAATGTCTAAAAATGCTATATTTTACTGTAAAGATTAGAGTGTGCCATTAATCTCTCTTCCGATTTGAGCCGAAGATTAAGAGAACAATTGCTTTGTCACGTCGAGGCCAGACTTGGGGAAGACCCTTTGGCCCTCTCCCTGCGCCAACTAGTTCTTGCTTGAATAAATGTCTTCCACTTGCCTGAATCCTGCCTGCCTCCTCTTTGTCCTCCGTCAGAGGGTACATTCCTACAGAGTGGCAGAAACCTAATAACATTTAAGAAGTATTTCAATGTACACTTACAATGCCAAAGTATACAATGCTATGGGCAAGTGAGGACTGCAGATGCTGCAGATCAGAGTCAACAGTAGAGTGGTGCTAGAAAAGCACAGCAGGTCAGGCAGCATCCGAGGAGCAGGAGAATTGATGTTTCATCAGGAAGGGCTCCTGCTCGAAACTTCGATTTTCCTGCTCCTTGGATGCTGCCTGACTTGCTGTGCTTTTCCAGCACCACTCTAATCTTGACTATACAAAGCTATGGGTAAAGTGCTGGAAAATTGCATTAGAATAGTTAGGTGGTTTTCTGACTGGCACAGAGCCAATGAGATGAAGGGACTTTTTTCTGTTTTGTAGACCTCTCTGGTTTTATGCTCCGGTACCTTTTTTAGAATTATAGCCCTTATTTTGTATTATATATCGTTCCTATCAAAATGCATCACCTCACACCTCTCTGCATTGCAATTTATATGCTACCCATCCAGCACTCCATGGCTCATCAATTATTTTTTGAAGTTCTCCACTGTATCCCTTCTGGTTTATACTGCTTCCAAGTTTTGGATCATCCACAAACTTTGAAATTGTCCTTTGAACATCAAGATGTATAATTTTAACACATACACATATCTATATATAATACACACACAGACAAATATATATATATATATATTAAAGATCTTAATACCAAGCCCTGGGAAACAAGTTTCCCTTAAGCCCAAAAACTACCTAGTCACCACTACTCTCTGTTTCCTATCATTCAGCCTTTGGCCTCCATGTTGCTGCTGTCCTTTTTATTCCATGGGCAATAACTTTTCTCACAAGTCTGTTAAATGGCACTGCATCAAATGCATTCTTGAAGTACATGTACCCTAAAACATTACCGTTGTCAACTCTTCCTGTCACATCTTCAAAACACATTCTTTTTGTAAACCTCAAATTGCATCCATGTGAAGTTCAGATTAGCCATAATTGAACTGAATGGCAGAGTGTGAGAGAAGAACTAAATGCACGACTCTTTACCTCACGTCAGTATAAAGGACTAAGGTGGGAAAGCAAAAATCATTCATTCACAAGGCTATTTGGTTTCCCTTTTTACCAACTTGCAGAATTCTCTCTAAATCAATGAGAACAACTCACTCACAGTGCCTGAAACATAGAAAGACAGTGAGGTTTGCAGAAGGAATTTGGGAGGTTAAGGTGCAGGTAGCTGAGGCAACAATGGGTGAGCAATGACAATTTAAGTTGCATGAAATCCCAGTGCTATATGACATAAATGAAGTGCCATAGTGATGACAGAAACAAAAACTCTCTTGGGTCGATCAAATATACATCCTTGTAAATTCTTGTAACAGAAACATGGGAAGAAAAATTGGGCATTCAGACCCTCAATCCTATCCTGCCACTCACTTAAATCATGGGTGAGTCTAGATTAGAGTGGTGCTGGAAAAGCACAGCAGTTCAGGCAGCATCCAAGGAGCAGTAAAATCGACGCTTTGGGCAAAAGCCCTTCATCAGGAATACCTAAATCATGGGTGAGCCAAACCTCAAATTGTTGGGCCATTTTAGTGCATAATGGAACCTAAGCCTTATCTATTTCTTGATTTACTCAGGACAAAATAATTCCAGTTAAATGATAACTCCAATGATATTGGACAGTTAACATTTAATGTTTACAATATTATGCAGAACTACTTCAGCAATGATTTGCAACAAAAATCTGTGAGAATTATTTTATGAAGCATACTAAAACTGTCTAATATAATTACCTTGCATTAGGCATTAGTAATTGGTCACCCTCATTCACCCTCAACCTCTCAGCTCCTAACGATTTGGTGAAATAGATCCCAAGTCATACTGGAAAATAAAAATGGAATTTTAACTTCAGAAGCAGCTGAAAGAGTTTGCCCTTGGCTGTCATACAGCCTGACTATTAGGGCATCCGGTAAACAGCAAAAGCTTTAAGTGTCAATCTATGCCTAAATCAATGTTTATGCATGATGTACCCTTGAATAGCAAACACTTGCTGCCTGAAAGCTAAACAACATTTTCATCTGTTCACCCAATTCTGTTCTTTCTGCCACAGTTGAGGGTGTTGCAAATTGCATTTAGTGCCAATTATCTGCCTGCACTTCATGAAGGGAAAAGAACTGTGAGTAATGGAAGGTGACATGCACTGAATGCTCCGCAATACAGTTTCCCTGCCCAGTGTCTAACCTTTCTGAACTGGAGCTGACCTGTTGTCTTTTCTTTTCGAGCAAGGAAATAGCATATCGAGAGTATTCCAAAAATTGCCAGCCACAAGAGAAAATCTCTCAGTTGCCTAGTGATGCTGCTGAACAGATTCTAAGCAGGAATTAAAAGCTGATTGAGCCACTTTTTCTCATGGTGCCTTTCATATCAGATGCTAAACAAACACAACCCATGAGCTCCAGACAAGTGACATAGCAAAGTGCAAAAATACGTTAACACTCAGCTGGAATGAGCTCAATCGGAAATGTTTTAAAAATCCGACAGTAACTTTTATCTTTTTTTGATAATATAAATCCAAAGTTTGGAAACATTTAATATTTAAAATAGATTTTAATGCTTCTGGATATTTACATTATTTTTATATGTACCTACAATTTACAGTAAACACTTTCTGCCTATGTTGCTTGGCATTCTTTGACACATTTTTGTCACACTTTATACATCTATGTTTTCCCAATGTGTCCACATTTATAATGATACTTTCCAAGGTAAATTGTGACTCTGACTGCAGAGTTGTATAATCTGGTCACTGGGTTTCCAAAGTTCTTTCAAAATGCTTTCTGGAAGCTTCAGGAGGGAAATCAACTGCCTAACATTCAAAAACACAGTAGATTGACTCATAATATATTCGGGTTTTGTGTATAGTGAACACTTGCTTTATGAGTTCAATGATATTTGTTAAGATTTTTCATTTACCACATACAATTTCAATTACACCTGTCTATCATGATCGAAGTTCCATATTCATTATGTTACTTCTACTGATTCATCACAGCTTTGTCTTCAAGGCATGTGGTATTATTCTTTCTACAAGTTGCTTGACTGCCATCAAATTACAGAATCTTGCGACAGTGCAGTCAATTTCCACTTGGAGTGTCAATATTGCTGAATATCACGTATCCAACTCCAACCGATATACCTTGCTTACTTATCTTGTTATGCATTCTCAACTCTAAAACTGTACAGTGTAAAAACCAAATATCCAACAAAATGTGAATGAAATAAAAGTCATGAACAGAACGATGGCCAGGCCCATCAAACATGAGCCAATTAAAGTCTCGGAATGCTAATTAATGAAACTGGAATTTCACTGACAGATACAATTAACCTGTGATCATGAATGTTATCTCCTTTAATAAAATAAATATCCCTTATGTTATGCTGTCCCTGACAACTCATGGTGTATGCACCATTATTCTATCTCCTGTGATGTTGGTCATGTTGAGTCACAGATTATGGAAGAACAAGAGGCATTTTGCTAGAAGTGTTGCAATGCAAAGTGGATTTAACAGCATTGTGATGATATGGCACTAGGATAGCACCACATGGTACACCAATATTTCAATGTGGGATCCTAACATCTGGAAGTCCACAAACAGCACACCATCTCAGCGTCTTTCTCACCTTTACTTACATCAAATAATACCATTAAATTAATCTACAAAAACATATTTTGTGGTCAGGCTAAGATAATAACATCTGAGAATTTGTGACCTTTTAATTATTCTACTATAATTCATACAACACTGCCCACTCTTTCCCCGTCTCCATTTCATCTGGTACTGAAGCCATCAGGCATGTCTCTAGTCCCTCTACCCTTGCCTCCGATGTTCCTCTATAACTGTTTCTTTGACCATACTTTTGGTAACCAGCTCTGTGGTTCAGTGTGAACCTTTACTTTGTCATGTTCCTGTGCAGCACCTTGTGTACTTTCACTGTGTTAAAACCCAATGAATGAAAAAAAGTGCTGTTGCTTTAAATAAATTAAATGTACAACACTGCAACCCTCAAAGTTAAAGACCTATTGAATTTCTAACTTATTTAATAAAAAAAAGTAAGGGACAGATTTTCTCAAATTTTTGCTTATTATTCAAATTATGATGAAAAAGACGTCAAAACTACGAGTACAGTTCATTCACACTGGTGTACATAATGACAGCATTTATTACTGACACTTGCTATTTTACACAAATACAAATGATACTTTACACAATTACAGCTACTGTTATTCACAAAGGGCAGCACAATGGCTCAGTGGTTAGCAGGTTCAATTCCAACCTCAGGTGACTGTTTATGTTTGAACATTCTTCCCGTGTCTGCATGGGTTTCCTGTAGGTGCTCCAGTTTTCCCCCACAATTCAAAGGGTGCACAGGTTAGGTGAATTGGCCATGCTAAATAGCCCATAATGTTCATGAATGTGTAGGTTAGGTACATTAGTCAGGGGTAAATACAGGATAATAGGGTAGGGGAATGGGTTGGGTAACTCTTTGGAGGGTCCGTGTGGACTTTTTGGGCCGAAGGGCCTGTTTTCACACTGTAGGGAATCTAAAAAAAAATTGCACTCCATTCTTCTTGCTGAAGAATTCAAATCAGAAAAGTGCATTGACATATAGCTGTGTCAATGCATAAATTTACATGACATGAGAGGCCTGATTTTAATTCACTCATAAAACAATCACTTATACAAGAGATGTCACAGTGGTTCAATGGGTAGCACTCTTGCCAGTTAATCAGAAAATTCAGAATTTGAGTCCCATTCCCAGGGTTTGATGATGGTATTGGAACTGATGCTGGCACCATGGTGGGGAAACCCTGCAATATTTGTAATGATGTTCTTTGGATGAGATATTAACTTGAAGCCTATCTGCTCTTACCGATGGATAGAAATGTACTCATGTCCCCATGCTGATAAAAAGCTAGGTAATTTTCTACAGCATTATGGTCAATACTATATGTATCCCTCAATCTGAACCTAAAAGCAGATTATCTGGTCATAATCTATTTGTTGCTCTTGAGAGCTGGCAAAGCATGAATTGGCTTACAACACTGACTGCACTTCACGGAGAATTTTATTGGTTGTAAAGCATTTTGGAATCCCTTGAGTTCATAATACAGTTGGTTCTCTATAATATGCATTTTTTCAACGTGAATTGGCTATAATGTGATTGAAGAATTTAAACCATTATTTACAGAATGTGAACTTTCCTCACCTGTATTAGCTACAACATGATTCCGGTCCCATTGGTCTATACGGTGCTGCTATAACACTATTATCTCATAACGTGGGATCACGTGGGAACATAACTATTGCATTATGTCAGAATAGACTGTATAAATTTAAGTTTTCCTTTAGTTCTTAAATTAAGAATTTGTCTAAAACAAATATCTTGATCTTTAGTATCAATTGACTTGTTTTTGCAAAAGTGAAAATATTCCCAGCTACTTATAGGGTGAGTGGGGGTGCAATCTTCAACAATTTAATTTATATTGTTTGTAGAATGCACGTTCAGCTATTTTGTAAATGTCACATCCTCAGAATGTATCGATGAGTGAATATTCTCCTCAAAGGTTGAGTTAAACGTAATCCTTTGAGCTCCGTCTGTTGAGATGTGCTGCAGTCTTGATGAGAAATTGTTTAAAATAATTTAGTACAAGTTAATTGAATTGCTAAATTCAATCACATTTTTGTGAAGTATGCAATCTTTTGTCTTCTAATTTTGATTAAACTATTGTTTTTTGACAATTGAAATTCCAGTTTCTGACAAGAGAATGGAATACTTAATTTTTTTTCAGAAAGCCTTTTTCTGCAATTTATATGAAAATGATAAGGCAGTTGCCTTGACTGGACAAAACCTAGAATGACTTCATGACGGAAGAGGCTGTTCATTAAAGGATGTTTCTTTTACAAATGAGGACAAAGAAATTAATATTGATAAAATTGTCAAAAGATTAATGACCCTTCTAGTTGAAAGTAAGGCAGGACTGGATGTACTGGCTTAAGTCAGGGATTGAAAAATCGTTCTTAAGAGGCCAGATCCGTGACACAAGCGCTCTGTATCTGAGATTCGAAGTCATAGAATCATAAAATCATAGAATCGATGGCCCCTCATATCTTATGCACCTCAATCAGGTCCCCTTTCATTCTTCTCCACTCCAAAGAAAACAGCCTGAGCTTATCCAGCCTCTCTTCTTAGCCAAATTGCTCCATCCCAGGCGACATTCTGGTGAATCACCTCTGCACTTCCTCCAGTGCAATCACTTCCTTCCTACAGTGTGGTGATCAGACTGTACACAATACTGCACATATGACTGAATTGAAGGCCTATACAGCTTCAGCATAACCTCCCTGCTCTTATAGTCTTTGCCACAACTGATAAAGACCAATGTCCCATATGCCTTCTTAACGACTTAACCTGTCCTGCGATCTGAGACTTAGTGATCTGAGAACAAGAACCCATGATCCCTTTGTTCCTCTGACCTTCCTAAACTCCTGTCATAAGTGTGGTGCTGAAAAAACACAGCAGGTCAGGCAGCATCCAAGGACACAGGACGCCAACTCGCGAACTGGTTCAGGGAACATCTCCTGTCTGTACGTACCAAACAACCCCACGATCCTGTGGCCAACCACTTCTACTCCCCCAAGGACAGGCAAATCTTGGGCCTCCTCCACTGTCAAATCAAAACCATTTGCCAACGAGAGGAAGAACACCCCATCTTCTGCCTCGGGACCTTTCAACCACATAGCATCCACATTGACTTCACCAGTTTCCAAATCTCCCCTCCTGCCACCTCATCCCAGTCCAACCCTCCAATTTGGCTCTGCCCTCTTGACCTGTCCTACCTGTCCATCTTCCTTCCCACCTATCCGCTCCATCCTTCCCACCAACTATCACAATTACCTCCCACATACATCCACGTATCACCAACCTACGCCCCTTTCCCCCAGCCCCACCCACACCTCCCCATTCATCTCTCAGCCCCCTTTCCCCTCTACATTCCTGATGTAGGGCTCAGCCCAAAACGTACAATCTCCTGCTCCTCGGATGCTGCCTGACCTGCTATGCTTTTCCAGCACCACACATTTTGACATTGAGAACTCTCTTCCAAACTGAATCACATCACATCTTTCAGGGTTAAATGCTATCTGTCAGTGATTTGCTCATCTGACTAATCTGCCTTTATGCTCATGTGATCTATGACATTCTTCCTCATTGTCAACTAGCCAGCCAATCTTAGCTATCATCCCCACAGGTCTCTTTGCTATTGTTTACATGTCATGAAAGATGAAGGGATCTAGTACTGATCACTGTGGTGCAGGACTGGACACCAGCCTCCAATCACTCAAACAGCCTTTTACCACCACCCTCCGTTTCCTGCCACTGATCCGATTTTGGATCCAATTGGCCAAGTTACCCTGGATCTCATGTGCTTTTAACTTGTTTGCCAGAATCCTATGTGGGTCCCTGGCAAACGTTTTGCTGAAATCCGTACAAATACATCAATTGCACTGTTGTCAGCTACATACTGGTCACCTCCTTGAAATATTGTGTCAAATTTGTTCGGCACGGTCTTCATCTGACAAGGTCATGCTAAGAATCCTGAATCAAACTTTGCCTCTGATGGGGGGCTCATTGGTTTGTAACTCCCTGGTTTATCTCTGTCACCGTTCTTGAAAAGTAGAGCCACATTAACTATTCTTCAGTTCTCTGGAACCTCGTGTGGCTGGACAGGAATTAAAAATGTGGGTCACAGCCCTGTAACTTCCTACCTTATCACTCATAGCAGCCTGGAAAACGAATCATCTGGATCTGGGGATTTGTCCACTTTTAATCTGTCAGAACCAATACTTCCCCACTCCGTATATCAAACTGCTCAGGAGCTTCACAGTCCCTCTTCCTGAATTCTGTACCTACATCCTCCTTCTCCAAAATGAAAGACAGATATGAAGTACTTGTTTAATACCCGACCAACTCCTCCAGATCTACACACTAATTGCCCCCTTAGTCACAAATGAACCCTACTCTTTCCCTGGTTATCCTCTTCCCCTTGATGTACTTACAGAATATCTTGGGATTTTCCTTAATTTTAACTGCCAGTGTTTTATCATCCTCTTTCTTTGCTCGACTAGTTGCTTCCTTAAATCCCACATCCAGCACATTCCAGTGGTGTCCTGAAAGATAGTGCTACCTCTTTTGGACTTGTGATTTCATTGGCTCCAAAAGATCTAAAAAAGTTCTAATTATCTGCTAATCTGTCTGTGACTATCTAACCCACTGAATCATATAAATTCTCATCTTTTAATGCCTAAATAGGACAAGGTAATGTGATTGGTTATATGAAAAGGAATATTTAGAATACTCCAGTGAATAGTCAATGCTGCTGGGGGGATGGTAATTTATTTGACTCACTTATCAATGCCTTTGGTTGTTTGGCAATGAGAACTATCAAATCAAAATAGGTCACATGAAAGCAGAGAGAATTTATTCCAGAATATTTGGAATTAGCACTGGAAAATTACTACAATGGTGTCATTCAACAGTACAACTATTCCTGAATCCTCCACCAGCTTCAAACATCTTGGGCATTACCAATGATCAGAATATTAACTGGTCCAGTTATTCAGATACTGTAGCTACAAGAGTGATTTAGCGGCCCAGGGTGCATCTTCATGTCACTGATTGAATACTATTGTCATGATCCCAGTTCTGTATCCAAATGGCTTGATCTCCCTGTATTCCATGAGATCTAACCTTGCGAATCAGTCTCCCATGGGGACCTTGTCGAACGCCTTACTGAAGTCCATATAGATCACAACTACTGCTCTGCCCTCATCAATCTTCTTTGTTACTTCTTCAAAAAAACTCAGTCAAGTTTGTGAGACATGATTTCCCATGTTGACTATCCCGAATCAGTCCTTGGCTTTCCAAATACATGTATATCCTGTCCCTTAGGATTCCCTCCAACAACTTGCCCACCACTGAGGTCAGGCTCACCAGTCTATTGTTCCCTGACTTGTCTTTACTGCCCTTCTTCAACAGAGGGACCATGTTTCCCAACCTCCAGTCTTCCGGCACCTTACCTGTGACTATCGATGATACGAATATCTCAGCAAGAGGCCCAGCAGTCACTTCTCTTGCTTCCCACAGAGTTCTCGGGTACACCTGATCAGGTCCTGGGGATTTATCCACCTTTAACAGTTTCAAGACATCCAGCACTTGCTCCTCTGTAATCTGGACATTTTGCAAGATATCACCATCTATTTCCCTACAGTCTATATCCTCCATATCCTTTTCCACAGTAAATACTGATACAAAATATTCATTTAGTATCTCCCCCATTTTCTGTGGCTCCACACAAAGGCCGCCTTGCTGATCTTTGAGGGACCCTATTCTCTCCCTAGTTACCCTTTTGTCCTTAATATATTTGTAAAAACCTTTTGGGATTCTCCTTATTTCTATTTGCCAAAGCTATCTCATGTCCCCTTTTTTGCCCTCCTGATTTCCCTCTTAAGTATACTCCTGCTTCCTTTATACTCTTCTAAGGATTCACTCGATCTATCTTTCTATGCCTGACATGTGCTTTCTTCTTTTTCTTAACCAAACCCTCAATTTCTCTAGTCATCCAGCATTCCCTATACCTACTAGCATTCCCTTTCACCCTGACAGGAATATACTTTCTCTGGATTCTTGTTATCTCATTTCTGAAGGCTTCCCATTTTCCAGCCATCCCTTTACCTGCGAACATCTGCCCCCAATCAGCTTTCAAAAGTTCCTGCCTAATACCGTCAAAATTGGCCTTTCTCCAATTTAGAACTTCAACTTTTAGATCTGGTCTATCCTTTTCCATCATTATTTCAAAACAAATAGAATTATGGTCGCTGGCTCCAAAGTGCTCCCCCACTGACACCTCAGTCACCTGCCCTGCCTTATTTCCCAAGAGTAGGTCAAGTTTTGCACGTCCTCTAGTAGGTACATGCACATTTTGAATCAGAAGATTGTCTTGCACGCACTTAAGAAATTGCTCTCCATCTAAACCTTTAACACTATGGCAGTCCCAGTCAATGTTTGGAAAGTTAAAATCCCTTACCATAACCCCCTATTATTCTTACAGATAGCTGAGTTCTCCTTACAGGTTTGTTTCTCAATTTCCCTCTGACTACTGGGGGGTCTATAATACAATCCCAATAAGGTGATCATCCCTTTCTTAATTCTCAGTTCCACCCAAATAACTTCCCTGGATGTATTTCCGGGAATATCCTCCCTCAGCACAGCTGTAATGCTATACCTTATCAAAAATGTCACTCCCCCTCCTCTCTTGCCTCCCTTTCTATCCTTCCTGTAGCATTTGTATCCTGGAACATTAAGCTGCCAGTGCTACCCATCCCTGAGCCATGTTTCTGTAATTACTATGATATCCCAGTCCCATGTTCCTAACCATGCCCTGAGTTCATCTGCCTTCCCTGTTAGGCCCCTTGCATTGAAATAAATGCAGTTTAATTCATTAGTCCTACCTTGTCCCTGCCTGCCCTGACTGTTTGACTCACTTCTGTTCTCAGCTGTACCCATCTCAGATTGATCTCTTTCCTCACTATCTCCCTGGGTCCCACCCCTCCACCTTACTAGTTTAAATCCTCCCAAGCAGTTCTCGCAAATTTCCCTGCCAGTATATTAGTCCCCTTCCAATTTAGGTGCAATCCATCCTTCTTGTACAGGTCACTTCTACCCCAAAAGAGATTCCAATGATCCAAAAATGTGAATCCTTCTCCCATACACCAGCTCCTCAGCCATGCATTCATCTGCTCTATCCTCCTATTCCTGCCCTCACTAGCTCGTACCACTGGGAGTAATTCAGATATTGCTACCCTTGAGGACCTCCTTTTTAAATTTCTGCCTAACTCTGTAATCTCCCTTCAGAATCTCAACCTTTTCCCTTCCTATGTCGTTGGTTCCAATGTGGACAATGACCTCTTGCTGGCCCCTGTCCCCCGTGAGAACAGTCTGCACCCTCTCTGAGACATCCTTGATCCAGGGAAACAACACACCATTCTGCTTTTTCTCTGCTGGCCACTGAAACATCTGTCTGTAACTCGGAATACAGAATCCCCTAACACAATTGATCTCTTGGAACCCGGCGTACCCCTCATTGCATTAGAGCCAGTCTCAATACCAGAAACTTGGCTGTTCATGCTACATTCCCTTGAGAATCCATCACCTCCTACATTTCCCAAAACAGCATACCTGTTTGAAATGGGTATATCCACAAAAGACTCCTGCACTAGCTGCCAACCTCTCTTACCCTTCCTGGAGTTAACCCGTCTATGTGACTGTATCTGAGACTTTCCCCTCTTCCTATAACTGCCATCCATCACATACTGTTGCTGTTGCAAATTCCTCATCACTTCTATCTGTCTCTCCAACCGATCCACTCGATCTGATAAGATTCGCATCCAACAGCATTTATGGCAGATACAATCCGCAGTAACCCTTAAACTCTCTTTAAACTCCCACATCTGACAAGAAGTACATATCACTACTAAAGGCCATTTTTGCTCCTTCACAATCTACAGACTCAGAAAATAACACCGCCTTATTCCTCTGCAAACACTGCCCCAGGTTAAATTAATAGTTCTGGCTTATATTTTAAGTTTAATCAAGAGACTTATCTCCAAAAACATATAATCAAGAAAGAACAACTCTACTCACTAATACAGCCTTTCTCTTGGACAGACTTAAAAAACAATTAACTTATCTGATTCTGTGCTGTGAACTTTGCCCAACAGTTCCTCCAAGATTAGTTGTGAATTTCACTGTTTGTTAATTTTCCCAGACACACTCCGATGTCCAGCGATACACGAATTCAAACAGCAAAGGCAGTAACTGTGTAGGTTCTCTCTCTCTCTCTCTCTCTCTCTCTCTCTCTCTCTCTCTTGCACTGTCCTCACCATGTGCTTCCTTTGTTTGCTCTTCTCCCTTTTAAAACTGCTGTTGTTTCGACAACAGCATATAAAACAGTAATTGCTGCTCCTGGAATTCGAAGAAATCACCTCCAACACCTAAAATACCTCAAAAAAAGGAGAAGCTCTTACAGCCAAAAATTTTTCCTGTCCTCCATCTTGGATTACTCAGAATCCAACCTAGTGCTCGAAAAGCACAACAGGTCAGGCAGCATCCGAGGAGCAGGAAAATTGATGTTTCGGGGGTGGGAAGGTCAACCTTCCTAACTTGTTGACGTCTTCCTGTAATCTTTTCTTTTATTCCAAACCTGAAACTTCACCATCTAGAAGGACACGTGCAACAGACATACCAATGTCAGTTTCCCTCTAAGCAGACCATCCTGACTTAGAAATATGTCACTGTTCCTGCATTATCACTAATTTAAAGTACATAGAACTTCATCCCTGAACTCAATGTAAATGTGCCTATACCAACGTGAAGTGAAGCAGTTCAAGACATTAGTTCAGCCTCGTCAAAGACAGTCAAGGATGGTGATTAATTGTTAGTTTTGCCAGTGACACTGACATTCCACAACAAATGTAAAAACACAATTGAACCTTAACATGGTTCAACGTACCTTTCAATGTCTCTCATTGAGTGATAGTAAGTCATGAATAGGCTGATATGATGGATCTACCAGGTCAATCTTGTTTGTAGATCTTGGAAAGGGGATAGACACAATTTGGTGTTGAGAGGGCTTTGAAGTTGGAGGCTGTGCAGGCGCGATCTCCAGAGGAGAAGAAGTAATTGACAATCCTGGATACCATGTCTGATATTCAGTCATAGGTCAGGCTCTTGGCAGTGAGATGAAAATGTTCTGGCATTGGTTTCTACTTGGTAGAGGTCCGTATGCCACCTGCTGGTAGATATCCACGTAACTACTGCATCGAGGCAAAAATTTCAAAAAAAAAGCTGGAGTTATATGGAAATTTCTTGATAGTATTCTCTGATAAGTGTGAATTATTCTGCAGTTTAAACATTCTTGTTCAAATGCTCTTGACATAAGCATCCAAGCTTAACATAATTGTCAATGATTCTTGTCATGCTGATTTAGGTCATGTTCTTAAAATAAACCAGTAGCTCGGCAAGTATGTCCTAAATGTTATGGTGGATGGACTCCCATGTAAAATAATCCTCCTCAGTTGCTTTAGGCTTCACACAGTGCAAGTTCCTCTATTGTGGTATTTACGTCAATGTAATTTCCAACCTACAGGTGGAAGAATGAAATAATCTGACACAATTTGATAACTTTGATGCACAAAGGTAGGACACAGTGAAGAAGTCCATTAAGCAATCAATAAACTGAGAGAGCTTTCATTGTTTCATCTGCACAATATACAGTGGAGTACTTCATGAGGCTGGGATAGACTGACATTTTAATAAAGGGTGGGAGAACATGTAGTTTTCAAATGATTCGTACTGTTCGAATAATCATTCAGATATCACAAAAAGCACAGCACTGATTCATGTTTTATGTTGCATTTTCTTACTCATGAAAATGGATTACCCCTATCTGTTGAACCCGAGGCCATTTGACACATGACAAATGGTGGTTTTGCCAACAGCTTGTCCACAGCAAGATTTATAAATGCAGAGGTCCCTCACTTCACATGTTACATTATCAGATTAGTACAATAGCATGTGAAAAAATAATTTCTTTCAGTGTAGTCACTTACTTTGAACATGCTGTTGCGCAGATTCCTTTTAAAGAGGCACCAATTGATTTTCAATGTATGTAAATTAGTCATAATAGATAGTGTGAAATCAAACATTCTCATACACAAAATCTAATTTTCACCTAATTAGCACACAACAAATCCATGACTGAAATTTAGTCCGACTATATTTGTGTGCACAAGTTGCTTATAATGATCTTGCCTCATATTGTGGAACTGAGGATAATTCATTGACCTTGCTACAAATCTCCAGTGGAGTAAACAAATGCTCATGTCGTTGTTTAATTAACCAAAAGTTATTATCACCTGATCTGTGAAGCTCAGCTCACTAAATGAAGGAAACAAGTGCAGCAATTGTAACGCGAAATCATACAAAATTCAAACAAGGATAAAAATATCTTAGCTGAGATGATAAACCAAGGTTCTACCTATCAGTGGAAATGGACAATCCCTTGACATTAATTAAAGAAAATTAAGGAGGTCTCCTCATGTATTGGCATGACAGAAAACCATAACATAAAGTAGACTGAGTTAGTTTTTGCCTCATTGCTGTTGATGGGAGACTGCTAATTGTACTCCACATAAATGACAAGAGCGGTTGAATTTCAAAAGTAATTCACTGCATGTGTTGGATGTTTGCATATGATAAGGTTTTCTTGATGTAGAAAAATTATTATCCTAATCCTGTGATCGAAGAGTGAGTAGACAGTACTGTATTTCCAAATGTGGTACGAAAGTGACACTGATGATACGAGAAGTAGGTATGTTGTGAGCTAAAGCATTTTGCCATTGGAACAGAGGACATGGTGCTTCAAGATGTTACTGAATTTGAGATCACAAGAAGGTAGAAGAGTCACAAAACTGAACCAAATCCTATTGAATGGAAACAACATGATAAAGCTTATTCCTGCTGTTGGAGATCCTGAAGTATGAAGGAAACTCTTTTTCAATTTGGGATTAAGTACTTCTGTTTTTTTATGTTCACTTCTATTTATGACAACTTTTTTTACCATTTCTTTTATTATGACAGCTTGCAAAAGCCTGCATTTATTTAGCATCTGAAACAAGTGTATTGTCTCAGAAGTGAAAGGTGAATCACAGTTGAGTGTATGCAAAACTTGATTTACTTCAGAGGAGAAATCAAAGGGTTTTTTTCTTCAACGAAAACGAAAAGAAAAAACAGAAGGAATCAATCCAAAATCTTTTGGCATCCTTAGGTTCATGGTTGACTTTCCCAACTGACTGAGGAATGGTGCATGTCAGAACGTAATTTAGTGGAAAGGGAGGAAAGTAACTGCAAAGTGACACAGAATGATAAAAATGAACTTATAAGAATGTTCGCTAGATTGTACAGACGTGACTTCAGAAAGCACTTCATGGAAAGGACAGTGGAAATCTGGAACTTTTCTCCTATCAACCACCCCTAATGTTACCTCTGAAAGCTGTGTGGTTAAATCTAGTGAAAATGTCAAAACTGGGGTTGAAGGACTTTTGCTAGGCTTCTGCAATATGGGTTACAGAACCAAGGTGGATTAGTAAGTTAAGATGCAAGTCAGCCATGATCTAATTGAATTGTGGAACTGACTCATGGGGCTGAACAGCCTACTTCTGATCCTGTGTTCTCAATTTCACAATTAATAAGACAATGCAAATGCATATGCATTATTAAATATTTTTAAGATTGATTCACAAAATCTAATATTTGACATGTTAAATTATGTACCATTGCAGTAATGAAGGATGTTCTATTCACAACACATCTTTTGCCTTGCTGTGTGACACCCTGCGCTATCACCTGTCTGATATTTTTCGTAACATTCTCGCTAAGCCCCCTTCCTACGTTTGTTGCTGTTTCAACTGGATTTGCCACTACTTCTCTCACTTTAATTCTTCCCTTTTGATAAAAATTGCAGGAAGTTGAATCAATGTGATTACCATGACAGCTACTTTCATTCCCTATTTCAGTGAGAGATCCATCGGTGCTGCAACTCAGTTACTCTCCTTTATCAACAGAGTCACACAGCATGGAAGCAGACTTCTCGTTCCAACTCACACACACTGACCAGACATCCCAGTGTGATCCAGTCCCATATACCAACATTTGGCCCATATCTCTGTAAACACTTTCTATTCACACACCCAGGTAAAAACAATGACTACAGATGCTGGAAACCAGATTCCTGATTAGAGTGGGGCTAGAGAAGCACAGCAGTTCAGACAGCATCCAAGGAGCAGGAAAATTGACGTTTCGGGCAAAAGCCCTTCATCAGGAATACAGGCAGAGTGCCTGAAGGGTGGAGAGATAAATCAAACACCCATCCAGTTGCCTTTTAAATATTGTAATTGTACCAGCCTCCACCACTTCCTCTGAGAGCTTATTACACACACACACACCACCCTCTGGGTAAAAATGTTTCCCCTCACCTCCCTTTTAACTCTTTCCCCTCTCACCTTAAACCTATTACCTCATAGTTTCCATTCTGGGCACCCTCACTATCTGTACCTCTCCCTCTTACTCCTCCGCTATCTACAACAGAGAAAAACAGCATTTTCCAGTCTCTTTCAGTTCTGAACAAGAGTTAGATCAGATCCTAGACATTAATCGTTTCTCTGTGCACACAATTTTCCTGAAAAAAGGTGAACACTTTAAGACTGAAATATTTCTGTTGCATGGTGCAGTTTACATTCTTGTTTTTTTTTCTGCCCAGTCTCATCTTGACCAGAGTTTGGAATAAACTAAAAATAAAAGAAGTTTATACACGAGATGATTCAACAGGATAACAACAGGAGCTATGTTTGTGATATTGTGATAGGAATCATCTTAAATGAGGACATCACAGGAGTGTGTGGTTACTGTAGTCAGGAGAAGAGGACAGAGACTGCTCATTCTTCCACTCGAAACTATAATCAACAATGGTAATGACCAACTGTGAGTGACTATAAGATGCAGTCAAATCACAAAGGGGTTTAAACTGTTAATTTGTGCTAATTTCAGTCAACCTTTTCGGCTCTGCGTTGTGGGCTTTGTGTAAATTCTGAGTTCAGTAAATGAATGATCCCAAGATGGAGCCAAACTCACTGCTCCATGCATTTTGTTTTTGTAAATCCTTAAGTCCAAGAACTATCAACTCACAAGGTGTGCAGAAACTCTTAGATATAGAGGTAAATTTCAGAAAATAAGACAAGATTTCCAGATTTTTAAAAACAGCGATTTTAAGGCAGAAAAAATATCAGCAACACCAGTCTAGTCCCTACCTCCCTCCAGAATCAAGATACATATGACCCAAGAACCATGGAATAATGTGGCAACTTAACACACTCTCAGTGACAAAGGCTTTCTCACATTAAATGATACACGAAGTCTAAAATGCAGAAACAAGTTTGTTCGCAGAATTGAGACCATATTCAATTAATGGAAAATTCTTTCCAGATTCTGATTCGCAATTCCTACTTTTCCACATCCTCCAATTATCCGAACATCACACAGCAGCGCAGGATGAATTTATTCTTCAGATTGCTTCCTTGCTGCCAAGAAAAATACATACAGAGGCACACAGCATGTCATATTCCAAGCTCCAGAGAAGTAATCCAGATGGTTGAATTTTACGGGGGAGCTAACTGTAATAAAAGTTCTCAGCCGCTTTTGCGAACTCTCAATGGTGCCAGACTCTGGCCTTTGAAAAATGCACATTTGTTCATTTTCAACTTGAACTCAATTTACCTCAGTCTCAAACGTAAACCAGTATTTTGGATATTTTCTAACAAGCACGAGGAAGCATATCCCAGCAGGTTGGAGTAACATAAACACATCAGATTTAAATGTACTCTATTTGAGGTACTGAAACTACCAAAAACTAAAGTCGATTAAATTTGGTGGCTAATGTGTCACAGTTCCATAAAAACTCACTGTTCCTCAATATTTTGTCCAAGTGGCTGTGTTTAATAACAAAATCTATTTCTGTCTCAACAATTTATTCCAATGAATATGTTACTCTTGTAAAACCTACACAGCAGAAAAGGAAACGAAGGGCTGAAACATTCAAAGAAGGTTACAATTATAACTTGTTGGATAAATACATTTTGGCTAAATCCTGATGACTTTTCTTTTTAAAGTCCTGTTATATAGCCAGACAAAAGTAATCAGGACCAGAGGAGATTAATTTTCTCCTATCTTGATGCTGCGTGATTCTTTTGTTAAACTGTTTCAACTCACTATTTTTTTGCATATTTCACAAGCTTTTCAAATGATTTTCCAGGCAGTACAGTGCTATCCCATTTCTGCTAAATCTAACACGTTGACCTCTCCTTGGAAACATTGTCTTCTTACGAATGTTTTTATACCCTATCAATCAGTGGAAATTGTAACCAGGTCCCCTCCTTTAACCATACAGAAATACAAACCATAAATTCCAAGACCAGGATCCTATTTAATGCCCAGGTCAATGTGTTTCTAGATCCTAAAGTCAAAGTGCTCAAGTGCTGCAGAAGTTGCTTTTAGTTCATCTTCCCAAAACTTAGAATTCATCTATAAAATTTCCTTCACTTGGGCTCATTGTATTGCACAGTTATAGGGAATATGATAATGTTTTCCAATATCAAATGGTTGCAGTGCATTGTAATCTTCAGAAAACTCTGCAGACTGGTCAGAGATTTCCTCCAGCACTTTTAAAGCTTTTGTGCATCTGTTGCCACCACCGATATTCAGAGACATCTTTCTTATACAAACCCCATGTATTGTATTTTCCTTTATCTTTTCCTCATGATTCCCAAAACAGAACAGAAACGTGTTGCTGCTCACTTCCTTTTTTTTAATTCATGGGGGGAAAAGGCTGGCAGGTTTTGTTATTTGGGTGGTGAGGGGTGTCACGGTGATGGAGGTACCATGAATGTTTTTGTCTACCCTATCTTCCATTAAGGTAGGTGCAGCTGAAGGGACTGTGCGAGAGCTGTTGGCTAGCAACAAGAATGCATCAAACATTGAACATATTCAATGAAGACAAATTTTTCAGAAGGATTGCAAATGTCATAAATTCTTGAGATCTAACAAAAAATAAGAGAAGCAAAAACAAAACGAAAATCTTAACAAACTGTCAATAAAAAGATTCATAAATGTAATGACAGAAATGTGGAGGCAATGATCAACATCACAAGTAAAGTCTCGACAAAGGGAAACATTGATCGAAGGGGTGCCACAACAAAAGGACAAACTACAAAGAAATATGGAAGTATGGAAAGATTCTAACCAAGGCTGTGAAGATGAATCAAAAATGACAAAGAAAATCCACCAACAGATGGAATAATATTTCTACCTGTCAATCAAGAAATTGTTGTGAAGCATTATACCCCATACTCAGGATGAAATTACGGAACGGTGGAAATCTATAGATGTATGTGTTCCTCCTCAAGTCTCTTTTAAACGCAGGCAACTTTCTTTCTACACCTGTTTAAATGTTTATACCTGAAGGTTACATGCACATGCAGCATTTGCCACTTTAACAATCCTGAACATTTCCAAAGTCAAGCATCATTAGTTAGTAACAAGCCAATCCCCTTCACATCAAGATCTGTTTGAAGTTGCCAAGCATCATTTACAGTTTTGACTTCCACACAAGACAAAGCATCATGAAATTTGCAGATTATGCGCCTAACAACGGCACCAGGAAGATTAATGAAAATAAGAAAGAGCTTCAGTTTCAACACAATCCCAAAGAGACTTCACTGCTGACTGGTCTCTAAATGCATCCCAATCAACCTTTCCACCTAGACACCTCGAGCTTGATCTTAATCCAGCTCAACAGATTCCTACTAACACCAGAGGGTTTGATTTTGTAGAGAAGCTTCAACTGACACCTTGATACAAGGTTTATAGGAGCCTAATTGCATGGTTTCACACAGAGTTTCTACAACAACTAGAATTCTTTCTAAAATATTTATCATTGTTATTTCTCCTCAGAGCTGAAGTTAATTGTCTGATGGAAGCGCTACCACAAAAAAATTAACTTATTCTACATCACATAATAATGTGGGTAAATCTTTCTCGTAAACTTTCTTCAGTCTTCTAATGCCTATTTTTAGGTCAAAGTCTCAACTTCTTCCAAAAGTGTAATACTTTAAAAACTTGCAGACATGAAGATAAACTTGCAATATGATTTAGTGTATAGTTGGAAATTGGGATGGAAAGTAGGGACATATGTGAATATGAGACCAATATGAGAAAAGTGATCTGCATTGGCCAACGTAGCCCTCCCAGTCTGCTCCGTCATTTGGCAGTACTTTGGCAGATCTTCCATGTCAAATCCACCACCCTTCCCACTTGAGTTCTCAAGATAGTTCAAAAGACCAAGCACCCACAGCTCTCTGGAGTAGTCAATTTCTGTGACTTTTTTTTTGCAGTCCCAGTGTCTGAAAGCATTGTTGATTAAAATATTTATTGATTTCAAATTTCAACATTTGCCACTGTGCAATTTGAACCCATGTCTCCAAAATGTTCACCAGATTACCATAACCACTACATCACCGACTTTCCCGAACTAAGTTGCTTGTTCAATCATTTCAAGGAGCAGTTCAGACTCAGTCACATTGCTGTGGGTTTGGAGTCACACATAGGCCAGACCAGATAATGTCAGCAGATTTCCTTCCTTCAAGGATATTAGTGAACCAGACTTTGTTTCTTCCACAAATACTGACAATATACAGAGGATGAGCATGCCTCTTAGGAGAAGCCCATATGACAAAGCAGTCCCATACCTGCTTTGATAACATCACAATGTTGACAAAGCCAATGGTGAAAGGGGATTATAGAGTCAGAGATATGTACACCGCCGAAACAGAACCTTCGGTCCAACTCGTCCATGCTGATCAGATATCCTAACCTAATCTAGTCCCACCTGCCAGCACCCGGCTCATATCCCTCTAAACCCTTCCTGTTCATATACCCATCCAGATGCCTTTTAAATGTTGCAATTGTACGAGCCTCCATCACCTCCTCTGGCAGCTCATTTTGTCCACGCATCACCATCTGCATGAATAGGTTGCTCCTTAGGCCCCTTTTAAATCTTTCCTCTCTCACCCTAAACTGATGTCCTCTAGTTCTGAACTCCCCCACCCCAGGGAAAAGACCTTGTCTATTTACCGTCTGGGGAAAACAGCCCCAGCCTATTCAGCCTCTCTCTATAGCCCAAAACATTCAACTCTGGGAACATCCTTGTAAATCCTCTCTGAGCCCTTTCAGGTTTTGCAACATCCTTCCTGTAGGTGGGAGGCCAGAACTGCACACAATGCTTTCTAATGGGCAGACTGGACAAACTTTCATGCATTCATTGACAATTTTGCCAAGAACTATTTTAAATCTTCCTTCAATTTTGAAGAATCATTTTTTTCTCTAGTTTTCTCTGCAGCAACCCTGCAAGTGGGGTTTCTCAGCTGCTTCCCACTGTTCAGAACCATAAAAATATAGAAATAGAAGGCAGACAACCTGGCCTGTCAAGCCTGCCCTGCCATTTTCCAGACGCCTCCCCTCCATTTCACGTCAATCCCTGATGGCCATTAATTTCTCACACTGCAAAAAAAAACCTCTCTGAGATGGAGAATTCCACACATTTACCTCCCTCTCTGAAAAAAAATTCCTTTGCATCTCTCTATTAAATGACTGTCCCCTTATTCTGAAAGTATGCGTCCAAGTTGGAGATTTTCCCATGGTGAAAACTTCTCAACGTCGATCCTGTGTGAAGACTCCTCACAATCTTGTGTGTTTCAAAATGACTACCTCACATTCTTCAAACCATTTGTGAAATATGCCTAATTTGTTCAGCTATTGTTGATCGATCACCAGCTTCATCCCAGGAATCAGCCCAGCAAATCTATTTTAAACTCCTCCAAGGCCACTGCTTTCCTTTTTAATAATGAGAGCAAGAACACCTGCAACTCTGTGCTGTACTTTTATAGTGTCTCTCCACTTAAATAATAGTATGCCTTTTGAGTCTTCTGACCAAAGTGCCTGACCTCACAACTTCTTGCATTAAACTGTATCTGTTAAGTTTTTGCCACTTACTCTCACATGGTTATATCCCTTTGCAGATTCCTTCTATCCTCATCACACCATGCGCTCCCAATTACTTTTGGATCATCAGCAAAATTTGGGCCATTACAGTCTTCCCTTTCATCGAAGTCATTAATACAGATAATAAACAATTGAGGCCCGAGGACTAATCCTTGTGGTACTCCATTGTTTACATCTTTCCATTTTGACAAAGGCCCATTCTCTGTCTTCTATGTGTTAACTAATGGTCAGTCCATGCTAATCCATTACCCTTAACTGTGTCCTGTGCAATAACCTGTTATGTGGCACCTTGTTAAATGCCTTCTGGAAATCTAAATACATTACATATTTTCAATTCTACTTGTTATATCCTCAAAGAATTTGAGCAAATGTGTTAAACATGATTTTTCTTTCACAAACTATGTTGACTTTGATTGTGTTAAGCTTTTCTAAATGTATTTCTTCCTTCATAATGGACTCTAGCATTTCCCTACAACAGATGATAGGCCAATTGGCTTTTGATGTGCTACTTTCTTTCTCTTCCCCAAAGCTCTGCTCCCTCAACCCCCTCCCCCCCACCTATCTTGAATAGGGACACACATATTGATGTTTTTCCAAACATCTCCTGGAATCCAGTGCATTCTGAAATATTTCAAAGAATGTTTTCACTATTTCTGCAGCTACTTCCTTTCAAGCCCTTAGATGCAGGCCATCCGGTCCTGATGACTTGTCTGCCTGAGTCCCATTAGTTTGTCAAATACTTTGTCTCTTGTGACAGCAAGTGTTATTAGATACTTATTCACACAAGAACCTTGTTTATCTGTTATCTTTGAGGTGTTTATAATGTCCCGAATTGTAAATATGAGTGCAAAATATTAGTTTAAATTAACCTACTTCCCAGTTTCTAATTATCAATTCCTCAGTTGAATCTTCCAAGGGCCCACATTTCCTCTTTTTTTGTATATCCATAGAAGCTCTTCGTGTTCGTTCGTATATTTCTTGCCAATTCATGTTCATTTTCAATTTATCCCTCTTTTCTCATCATACAATAATAGTCCCTAAAACATCCCAGTCCTCTGGCCTAACATTAGTTTTTGCAACCTTACATGTCATAGATTTTGATTTGACAGTCTCCTTGACTGCCTTTGTCAACCATAGTTGGTTCATCTTTCTCATTAAGTCCTTCTTTATGACTGGAACTTTTTTTTTCTATTGAACATTATGAAGTATCTGCTTAAACATCCACCATTACTAATCATCTACTGACTTTCCCTTTAGTCTGTCCACTTTAGATAATTCTTTCTTCATACCTCTGTAATTGTCCTTATTTAAGCTGTGGATACTGGTTTGAAATCAAGTTATACTCCCTCAAAGTGAATTTTAAATTCTACCATTTGTTATTACTAACTTCTAGAAGATGCTCAGCTAAGAAATCTCTTATCAATCCTTCCTCATGACAAATTACTAAACCTAAAATAGTCTATCCCTGGATTGGCTCTGTCATGCACTGTTCTCAGAAACAATCCTTCATGCACTCTGCAACTATGTCTTCCAGGTTACACTTGTCCATCTGTTTTGGCCAGTCAACATGAAAATTAAAATCACCCATTACAATTGCAGGCTCATCTTACATCCCTCCATTATTTCCAGATTCAGATTTTGTCCTGCAGTGAGTCAACTCTTTGAGAGCTTATATTCAACTCCCACCCATGACATTCCCTTGGCATTTATTATTTCCAGGTAAAGTAATTGTACATTCTGATCTATTGTACCTGCATTGCTACTTACTGTTGCACTCTTACCTTCCTTTATTACCAAAGCTACATCGTCTCCTTTTCATTGTTACTAGTTCTTCCAGAACTTTAAATATAGAGTTCCCAGTATTGGCCACCATGTAGCCACATCTTAGGAAGCTGTCAAGCCATTCTCATTTACTCATTTGTGCCATTAATTTACCTATCTTGTGAGCAATGCTGTGAGATTTTTATTTTGAAACTTCCTTCAAATGTTTTAGACCCAACCATCTTCAGCTGCTTCATCAATGACCTTCCCTCCATCATAAGGTCAGAAGTGGGGGTATTCACTGATGATTGCACAATGTTTTGCACCATTTGCAACTCCTCCAATACTGAAACAATCCATATTTGAAAGCAACAAGATCTGGACAATATCCAGGCTTTGGCTGACAAGTGGGAAGTAACATTTGTGCCACACAAATGCCTGGCAATGACCATATCCAATAAGAGACAATCTAATCACTATTGACATTCAATGGTGTTATTGTCACTCAGCCCCCACTATCAACAACATGGGAACTACCATTGACCAGAACTCAAGTGGGTTCATGACATAAACACAGTGGCTACAAGAGCAGGTTAAAGGCTAGAAATATTGTGCCGAGTAACTCACCTTCTGACTCCCCAAAGCCTGTCCACCATCTGTATGGCACAAGTCAGGAGGGTGATAGAATACTTTACTTGTCTAGATGGGTGCTACTTGGAGAAAGTGAGGACTACAGATGCTGGAAACTAGAGTTGAAAATTGTGGTGCTGGAAAAGTGCAGCAGGCCAGGCAGCATCCGAGGAACAGGAGAATCGACGTTTTGGGCATAAGCCCTTCTTCAGGAATGACCGGGTGCAACTCCAACAACACTTAAGAAGCTTGACACCATTCAGGACAAAGTAGCCCATTTGATTGGCACCACACTCACAAACATCCACTCCCTCCACCACTGCACTCAGTAGCACTGCAGAAATTCACCAAAGATCCTTAAATGGTACCTTCCAAATCCACAACCACTTCTGTCTGGAAGAATAAGGGCTGCAAATAAATGGGGATACTACCACTGTGAGGTCCCTTCTAAGCCACTCACCATTCTGACTTGGACGTATATCACCATTCCTTCATGTGGCTGGGTCAAAATCCTTGAATTGCAGCAGGTAAAGAAGACTTCTTCTTAAGGGCAACTAGGGACAGACAATAAAATGCTGGCCAGCGGTGACACGCGCACACGCACACATGCACACTTGTTTAAAATTTAAAGTCCGATAGCTTGTGATTTCAAATAAACATTTTTAAAAAATGTATTCATTTTGTGGGATGTGGGTGTTGCTGGCTGGCTGGCATTTATTGCTCATCCCTAATTGCCCTTGAGAAGGTGATGGTGAGCTGCCTTCTTGAACCGCTGCAGTCGACCTGCTGTGGGTTGACCCACAATGCCATTAGGGAGGGAAGTCCAGGATTTTGAGCCAGTGACTGTGAAGGAATGGCAATATATTTCCAAGTCAGGATGGTGAGTAAGTTGGAGGGGAACTTGACGGTGGTGGTGTTCCCATATATCTGCTGCTCTTGTCCTTCTGGATGGAAGTGGTCATGGGTTTGGAAGGTGCTGTCTGAGGATCTTTGGTGAATGTCTGCAGTGCATCTTGTAGATAGTACACACTGCTGCTACTGAGTATCGGTGGTGGAGGGAGTGGATATTTGTGGATGTAGTGCCAATCAAGCGGCTGCTTTGTCCTGGATGATGTCAAGCTTCTTCAGTGTTGTTGGGGCAGCTCTCATCCAGGCAAATGGGGAGTATTCCATCACACTCCTGACATGTTCCTTATAGATGGTGCTCAGGCTTTAGGGAGCCAGGAGATGAGTTACTCACCGCAGTATTCCTAGGTTCTGACCTGCTCTTGCAGCCACATAATATGTCAAATAATACTCGAGCATATCTCTTCTTAACATTCAGTTTAATTAATGTCTCGAGTGCTGTGGAGACAGTGAAAATGGAGACCGTTTATGCACAGCAAGACCCACCTCAGCAAGCAGACTTTAAAGTTCTGATCATTGCTTTAAATCAGTGCTTTAGATGTCTGATCATTTCCAGTAATCCAGCACAATCTTGGATTGGCAGGACAGAACATTGTTGTCAATTCCTACAGTCTTCTGCTTCATGCTATCACAGCTAACACAGTTCAAAATAAAGATCACAAAGCATATCTAAATAAAGGGACACTACATCTAACCATCCCTAACATTACAACTTGTGCCTTATAGATGGTGGACAGGCTTTTGGGAGTCAGGAGGTGAATTACTCTCCGCAGTATTCCTAACCTCTGATTTGATTTTGCAGCAACCGTGTTGGTGAGTCCAGTTGAATTGGACGATAACCATGGCCACATATTTGACAACAAGTCTTCACAACAACAAATCTCTCATCCAATATTAGGACCTTCCAGGAGGACTTGTTGAATAACCAAAGGAGCAGAAAGAAGCCCTTGATAATTTACCCCTTCCTTTGACATGGAGGATGGTTTGTGGTTGGATTTAAAGTGTTATCCAGAATGACAGCAGGAAAGGCACCACAGAATTAAGAATGAAACTTGGAACATTTCTGATCTGCACTTGATCACTTTTCTCATTTGAGGTCTTGAACTCTTTGACTTAATTCAATTATATGTGTTACACATCCATCGATGGAACAGAATACATTACATAATCCTTTGAGGTGGAGCTTTCATTGACTATTGTGCATCAAAAGTCTTAGTAACTGGTTCAGTATGGTTTTTAAAGTCCTCTTCAGTTGTTTAAAATTGGGGCTGTTCTGGATGGTGGACAGGACACCAGGAATAAAAAGGGAGCTTATTTTTTGTGGTAAACCTTTTTCAGTTTTGTTAACTGAACTTGCACCAGGTTCCTACTCTTAAACATGTTAAGGAATATTTTTAAATGCAAGTGAAGAAATGCAATAAATAAAAGACAGCTATTTGCACTGACTTGTGGATAAGTTTATGTTTGATGGTATGCAAATTAGGAAACAAACAAAGATAATTTATTTTTGAACTAAGATTGTTTTGAATTTGACCTGGATCATCAATTACAACCAAAGTGGAAACTCTCAGCCCTTTTATTTACACAGAAACACTAAGAAGAAGTCTTTACCTGCTGCATTCCAGGATTTTGACCCAGCCACAGAAACAGAAACTTCCCAAGGCACCTCATAGAAGGGGAATCATGCAAAAATGTTGAAGAAGGCAGATAATGGGTTGGAAACAAGGGTTGGATAGGAAGGAAGGTAGTCCTTCTGTGTGAGCAAAGTAATAGAAGGCACAGGGAGAAAAACAAAAAAGAAACGATGCCATTTAACATAGTGTGAAGTAAACAGCTAAAAAATGCATGATATAGATTCATGAAATAATTCATGACATTTGGCTCATTATGTCCATTCAGGCAGAAAAGAGTTATGTAGCTCCTAAATAAAACTCTAAAGTGTAATTCTAAAGGCAATATTCTGAACGGGAGGAACACAGAAGACCTAGAGGTCAGTTTTTATATCTGGCATTACCATCTCAGTTGTCTCTTGTGACTTTCATTGAGGATAATGAGAAGCAGTCATTTGGTGGCTGAGTTGGCTAAATTGTAGGAAAAGGAGACACATACCCACCATGTTAATGGGGGACTAGAAAGAGAGTAACTGAGCTAATGTCTATGAGCAAAGTTCAATATTAATACCCTGTGCAGCAGTTTGGCTGTGGCTTTAAAATATGAGATCATCACGTTGCCTTGATAGATGCTATGGGATTCCATGATTATAAACTGAGGTGTAACATAGTTACTTGTCTGAGAGTGATCAAATTTGATAAGAAGATAACTATCAATATTCACCTTCTAATAACTGTCTGTCTCTGCTCTTGCTACAATTCCTTTGTAACTGAAATTCTCACCCATACATTTCTTACCTCTGACCTCAGCTACTTCATTGTTCTCTGAGCTGCCCTTGTAGTCTCTGTAAACTTGAGGTCATCTGAACCTGTGCTAGTGTATCAAGTTCTTTCATTCATCAACCTTGTGTTCAATCACCTGGATTAGCTTTCAGTCCCATTTTAACATGGTTGTACTTGCTTTCAGCCCTCTCCAATGCCTTGTGCCTCACTGGCTTTGCAATCGCTTCTCAAATCTAGAATCCTCCAAGGTGCTCTTCCACCTTGGAACTGTTGAACATCCATGAGTTATATCATTCCCATACTGACAGCCAAGTCTTCAGTTGCCATGGCCCTAAGTTCTGAAATTCTCTCCCTATATCGCTTATCTCTTTACATTTCTTTCTCCTTAAGACATTCCTTAAAACCTACTTTCCTTGTCCTCATATCTCCTTATACAACTCAGTGTTAGCATTTGTTTAATAACTCTAATGAAGCACTTTGGAAAGTTCTGCTGCGGTAAAGGGGCTCTCTAAATGTAGATGTTTCATCTGAGTTTGATCTATTAAAGAAAATCAGATTTGATAGCCTTATTACCAATATCTAAAGATTCTTAAGCATCTGAGCCTTTTTACAAATTGAACCACTGTCTGTGTAAGGGTCCATAAAAAAAGTTGTCTTCTTATTCCTTTTATCTCTGGGATTTATAGATGAGTATAAACAGGTAAATCCAAAAGGGAATTTGGATTCAAAAATAACATTTTCACTTCACTGTCAGATTCTGTTCTGTGGAGCAGCTTTTGGCTTTTTCAGCTTTTCCAGACTTCATTGTTGCAGCATTAACCAGTCACCAATATCATCACCTTCTGAATAAGCAGCAAAAAAAATGCAAAGGGAAATTTGTCCAAGTGGAAGCAATTCAAACCAATCTAGTTAGAGAAATGAGTTCAGTTGTTCATCGTTATTGTTCATTTCTAAACCATGTTTTCTCATGCTGTCCTCATTTCCATTTCTCCCCTCTGAATTCCTTCTCCTTCCTTTTCTGGACTCCAGCTGGGATGAATTCCTTCTTGGCCTTTACCCACATACAGCTGTGAAAGAAAAGGTGGCAGCAGATGTAACAATGATAGCCGAAGATATCCGAACCTGACACTGCCCCTTCTCTTGGTAACATGACCGGCATTGGTAGATTTTGTGGACCCGGAAAAAAAAACCAAATACGATAAACTGGAGCTAGGTAGAACAGAATTTGAAAATTGAATATCAAACAAATTATGCTACTGGAGAAAATTTTCCAATCAATCAATACCTTTTTCTCCTGTAGTGATCACTTGAGCATTTGTCTTGTTAAATGCAAAAATACAAAGATTCAAGAGCATTTTTCATTTTCAACAATGTAAGTAATGTTACACTCTGTCTCAATTATTGTTCATAAGAAAGCTCCCATTTTCTAATGACCATTTATGCAAATTACAAAGTCTTCTAATTTCTCATGTTCAGGAGGAGTCCACTTGTCACTGACAGATACAACTCATTTTTGATTATTCTGTAAAGTTTTTATATTCTCACAAAAACCTTCACTGTTTCAACTGATATTGATCAGCTGTTTCTAACTTAATCTCTCATTGTCCTGATCATATAATGTAATTTACTTCATCCTGTTGGATGAAATTATAGAAAAGGAAAAGTCACTGTAGTCCCCGACGACCATAGGGCTGCTCTCTCATTAGAGACAGTGAGATGACTGGTGATGAATTTAAACTGAGGGTCACTACACAATAAGCAAGGTGTGAGGCTGAGAAGATGGGGCCCTCATGGAACCTCAACAAGTATGGAATTGAGCCCATGCTGTTGGCATCACTCCACATTGCAAATCAGCTATTCAGCCAAATGAACAATGCACGCTTTTATTGAAGTAAATTTCAGCAGCACATTGCCTGCAACTCCAGTGCTGTACATTTTTACTCTCTTAAACCATAAAAAAAACCAAAACAACATTCTAGCGTGTTAAATGAAACAGGATAATATGCCCTATATGTTGCAGAAATGTATTCCAGCAAGTACTTTGAGAAAGATTCATATTACATGATGCTATATAAATGTATGTATACATTTCTGTGTGAAGCAATCTTTAGATTTTCAAGACTTAACCCAATTGGAAATGTTTATAAACAAAACCTGTCTGATCCAAATACTTTCAACTGGTTTTAATCTAGAAAAATGATAAAATGAAGTTGTGATTCCAGCTGATGTCATTTCTAAAGAATTCAGATATCAGGCTCAAATCTAGCTTTATAGATCATTTTTTTGGTAGTCTTTCATTGAAACACAAGCGCACACTGCTGCAGATCTAGCCTTAATGATAAAACAGAAAGTTATTACAGAAAAGAAAAAAAATAAAGCTTCTATTTTGTTCACTGTGGAACATGGTATCACTGGCTGGATCAGTATTTATTGTCTGTCCCTAGATGGTCTTGATAAAGTGTTAGTGAACTGTCTCCTTGAATACTGCAGTCCATATGCTGTAGGTAGTCCCACAATGTCGTAATGGAGGGAATTCCAACATTTTGGCCCTGCGACAATGACTTGGAGGTGGTGTTGATCTTTGTCATTGTCATTCTGGATGGAAGTGGTTGTGGGTTTGGAAGGTGCTACCTAAGGATCTTTTGTGATTTTCTGCATTGAATTTTGTAGTTGATATACATTGGTGGCATTGAGCACTGAGTGGGGAGTTTTCCATCAAATTCGTGAACTGTTCCTTACAGATGATGGATAAGCTTTGGGTAAGTGAGTTACTCATTGCAGTATTCTGAGCCTCTGACCTGCTCTTGTAGCCAATGTTGTGAGTCTAGTTCAATTCTGATGAATGGTAACCCCCCGGATTTAATAGTGGGAGGATTCAGTGATGGTAATAACATAGAATGCCAAGAGGTGTTGGTTAGATCGTGTCTTTTTGAAGTTGTGTTTGCCTGGCATTGTGAGTTGCAAATGTTACCTGCTACTTTTCAGCCCAAGGCTGGATATTGTCCAGGTCTTGAAAATGGAATGATGAAAAGAAAGATAAAACAGAATAAATAATGCTGTTCTTATATAACACAATTTGAAATATTTGAAAACACACAGTAGAAAAAGAATCGATCTATCCTACCAGCATTCTGTTGCAGTAATCAAACATCTTCTCAATAACATCTCTAGGTTTGACCAAGCTGTTTCTTTCCATTTCCAGTCTTGAGGGTCTGATAATTTTAATTTACTCTTTGAGTTTTGAATAACACTGTCAACATTCTAACTAAACAACTTTGGTGTGGAACCTTCAATTTTACACTCAGTATATTTCTTAACATTTATTCTTTTTTCTAGAAGACATGTTTCATCCATTCAAGTTTAACTTAGACATTTCCAAACTGAATAAAAAAGCTTTCCATTCCCTGAAGGAGAAGATCAATCCCCAAATCCTTTTAAATGAAATTCAGTTAAAGTTTTGAATTTGTCTGCTCCCAATGCATCAAATTTCCATTAACACTCCAGGAAATCTCTCTCTCTCAGACTTCTTAATTTGAAACAATCATGACCTCAGAAATACTGACAAGTTAATCATTACAGCCCTTTATATACATGGACCAAAACCCACATGCCACAAGTCAAAATCAAATTTCTAAAGTAAATTACACATCTGAGATCACTCTTCCTTCAAAAAGAAGAATGAAGAGGCAAATTATCATAATTTGATATAACATCAATATCAAAAATTATCATTACACTTTCATTATATCACATTCATGGTAGTAGAAGATTGACAAAAAAACATGCAATAAGCAATAAGTTTCAAAGCAACTATGTTTGACATAATTTCATTGGTACTGCTGCATTTTGTATCCCTAATATATGCTCTCAATAAAGCAGCCGTGACAACATTTTCTTTTCTAAGCAAATGAACTAATTTCACATTATATGGTTCGAGAACTAAGTTCCATCAATCAACTAAGGTTCTCAAATTTATCCAGGCAAATCAAAGAAATGTGGTTATAAATAACTGTTTCGTCCACATTGTTGGTTGTGTATAATTTAAAATGACAGAGCCAATACGAGACTCAGTGCCTCTTTATGAATTTTTGCTGACATGAAGTCAGTTTCTCTGACAGGCTGCTTGACCCCACCTTATAACCTTGCATTAAAACAGCTCACTGATACTGCTGGCATCAAAGCAGGTTTGAATGGCTTCTCATAATTTGATTTAAAATGGTGCAGTTGTCAACACAGCTTTCAAGGTTTCAAATGTTCCTTACACTCCTGCACCCACTAAACATTTATTAAATGGGACGTATGAAGGATATGACGTGACACATATGAAGGATACCAGGTGGTGTAGTGCCAATCTGTGACAATGCTGTGGCTTTACGAGGTTATTTTATCCTGGTTTCTTTTAGAAAGAGATTGGGGTATTGGTGCTGAGCAGTCTATGATAAGATTAGCAACTTATGAAGCCTTGGGTGTTTCTTAAAATAAAGTTGAAACAATAGAAGCAGCTTGAATGAATGAGGGCAAGCTCCCACCCACTGAACAAGTAGTTTTAGTTTTAGTGTTCAGCACCAGTTGCTTTTGGGGCCTGGAAGAAGTGAGACAATCTGTTTTCTGAATTTGCCATTTGCCAAGGTTGTGGTTATAGGATGTTGTTATATTGGAGCAGTTAATTTGTTATAGTTATTGTATCTGTCATTCTGTTAGATTTTCCAAAAGAGTTAAGTTATTCTAATTCCTTCTTCCTTTTGTTGCATTTTAACTATAGTGGATGAACAAAGTGTGTTTGCTTTAAATCAGTCGTTTGACCAATTGAATTGCATCAGGAATGCAACATCTTACATTTACCTTTAAAATAAGAAAAGGTTAGAGTCTAGATTATCTTCTGCATATTTTGAAAGGGTTTTGGCTGGTCCACAACAAATGGAATTATGTAAAACATAACTGCTTTGAAACTCATTGTTTCATGTCAATCTGCTTCGACTATAATTAATATGACATAATGATAGTGTAATGATTATATAATATTGATATGGTTTATTTTCAAATCATGATAATTTGCCTCTTAAAAATACAGTTTCATTCTTCTTTTTGAGGGCAGTGTGATCTAAGATGTGCAACTTATTTTAGAGTTTTGATTTTGAACTCGTGGCATATGGGTTTTGATCCGCGTGTATGAGGAAGTCGAGTGATTAACTGATCAGGATTTCCGGAGCCCTATTTTTTTGTTAAAGGTGTAATTCTTTAAAGGTGCAATGACATTGCTGAAGTTCGGGAGAGACTCACAATAAAATCATAACAATATAAGGCAAAATTTCATCATTTATCCTAGGCATGGGGCAATCTAAAATAGCTCTTATTTTCACTTCTCTTGGTACTGCTCGTCTTTGTCTTACAATGGGCCCAAGTAAGTCACATTTGTTTGGCAACGTAAAAGTTTGCTTGGTATTATTTCCTCTTGTTTGGTGCCACACCCTTATCCCCAAACCACTTATAAGAAAAGCTGTTTATTCCTGATCCACTCAGTAAAATATTCATGAATCACAATCAGCAGTACATCAATTTATGTAGAATATAACCTCATGTTGAGACTATATGCATGAGTAATGTGCTGAATAGTTGACCCCTTACCCTTGCATCATACCAAAAGAATTGCCTAGGACTGACTTTTCATTAGGGTCTTTCAGAGATGATCTAATTTTACACTCCAAACTCTAATCACCATGGTATTTTTAAAAAATGGAGTAAAGCAATAGATTATTTCCAATAAAATTGATGATAATTTGTCACAGTTTTTTAAATTACCAAAGATTATGGCATAGATGCATTCTTCAGGCTTCAGTTGTGCTCAGAAGAAAAGTTTAACGTTGGGGTTTACAAAAGAATTTCAATTGCAATCGAATATTTTGAGCAATGAATAGCAACACAATTTTGGAGGTTCTTATAGAGTTCAGTAAACCATAGGGTTGACTGAAATGTGTCTTTTTAGGACTTTTCTCATGGAGTCAGAATGAAACCCATTCTCTCCAATGCTCCAGAGCCTTTGAACATGAAGCAGGACATCAGTTGGGTCAGGGTGAGGCTTTTGCCTACATCTAGAGAGGAGTTCCTGGCCTCCAGAGATGATGGTCAATTGGAAGCTGGCTCTGTAGACCCAGTGGTGCCAGGTTTGAGCCATGGTCAAGGCTACAGATACTGCTTGAAGAGAAGGAGCTACTGGAGGCCAGACTGAAGGTATTGACTGGAAGCAACATTGGGGTGAGGTGGTTGTGAGATGTGATTTCAAAGCTCAGGGAGGGGGTGGAAGGGCTAAAGGAGTGGATGCGACCTTGACTGGGTTACCTGCAATGTACACCAAAAGAGGTACACTCTCTTTCCCAAAGCCCAAGTGGTAAATTCCATTGGGTGACCTGTTTAGCATAGGCCTCACCCGTTGTGGATAAATGTGGGGCAGGGGCCAGCATGAAGCTCTTAAGTAGCTGTTAATTGGCCAGTTAAAAGCCTCAACAAGCCCAAAGGATGGATTGGATGCTTGACACTCTATTGTCCTCCATAAAATGGGAGGTGGGTCAACTTTGGGGAGTGACAACGTTCCCAGTTTATATTTCCCCTGTTCAGTGCTAACATTCTCTGCAAATATTTTTGCTGTTGTCCTGTCCACTAAGGCCATGCATGCTCATAACTTTGAGAAGCAGAAGTCATTCCTTGGCATGCTCATCAACATGTGCACAGCTTCCCTGTCACTGCACAGTCTGAAGGGAAGGTTGGTGGAGAGGTCGCCTACACGGTACATTTTACGAGCACACAAACCTGTCACAGGGGAACCATAACAGTCTCATCCATAACCTTTCTAAATGGTTTGCCACTTTTTCTGAAATTCTATAAAAGTTTCAGTTGCAATGTTTTGAACAGATTAACTAAAAGGTTGATTAAGAATTGAAGAGATGCCTTCGACATTCCTCTTGGTGAAGCTTGACTGTGATGTATGTTTCCCTCAATCCCCAGTGTTTTACCAGATGCAGCAATGTTTATGTTATCTCCCACAGTGTAAGAAACAGGGAAAAATAAAGACATTGTGATGGTGGGGAATTGAATAGATGCTTCTTATAATCATTTAAAATTGCAGCATCCATGCAGAGGTCCTTGTGCATGCATCACAAAAAAAATTGGTTTGTAGATATAACAGGTCATTAAAAGACAAATAGTATATTGTGTTTCATTGCTAAAGGGATGGAGTTTAAAAACAGGGAGGCTATACTGCAGCTGGTGAGGCTATGCCTGGAGGTTTGTGGATAGTTTTGGTCTCCTTACTTGAGAAAGGATGTATTGGCACTGGAGGGGGTGCAGAGGGGATTCACTCAGTTAATTCAGATTTCGGGTTGGCTAATGAGGAGAGTTTGAGTAGACTGGAACTATATTCATTGGATTTTAGAAGAATTAGGGGTGATCTTATAAAACATAAAATTATGAAGGGGCTGGATAAGATAAAAGCAGGGAGGTTGTTTCCACTGGCGGGTGAGACTAGAACGAGAGGGCAAAGCCTCAAAATAAGGGGGAGGAGTTTTAGGATTGAGCTCAGTACGAATATTTTCTCCCAAAGAGTTGTGCTTCACCCAGAGAAGCAGTTGAAGCTACCTCATAGAATGGTTTTAAGGCAAAGAAAGATGGATATTTGGACAGTGAAGAAATTAAGAGAGATGGTGAGCAGGCAGGTAAGTGGAGCTGAGTTCATGAAAAGTTCGACTATGATCTTATTGAATGGTGGACAGGCTCGATGGGCCAGATGTTGTGCTTTTCCAGCACCACTCTGATCTAAACTCGATGGGCCAGATGGCCTATTCCTGCTCCTAGTTCTTATTTTTATGTTCTTACTCCTGAGGCACACATACGTCCATGTTAATATTAAGCTGTTATATTTCAACAGAGGAGCATGCTTCCAGAAGAATATCAGGCTTCAAATGATCTGAGGTAAGATGGAGTCAGGAATCTTTATATCTTTGGGTCACATGTTATGATGCAGTGATGACATCATGAGCATGTTTCTTAAAGATATCCTGATCGACTGACTGTGTGTTTTTACACAACAACCTAGATTGCTCAATTGAATATTTCCCTGTTATTTTCCCCAGTGACAGCATTAAGTGCTTGCACTTGATGAATCCACACTGCAGCAAGAGACAGATGAACATATGAAAGGTGAAATATTCCTGACACCCTACTCTCCCTCACTGGTCCCAGAGGTTTGTGGTTTTGAGTTCAAATTTGAGGTGAGTAAAGCAGAACAGCACTGAGTGGTCTTCAGAGGAGGCAGTAAAGCAAGAACTACCTGCCTGTTTTGAGAAAATTGAAAATTCAATTGTATTATTCAAAGAAAAGTAATTCTCTTGTTGCCCTAACCAATAATCCTTCTTCCGGTAAATTAATAAAATTTTATGGTCATTTGCCTTAGAGTACTTCAAGAATAATTTCCTCTGTGAGGAACAATGAAATGAATGAACATTTTAATGGCATGTATGAGGCAAGTGAAGAGTAAGTGGGGAGCTAGGGGTTGGGTAGGAGGGAGATCTTTATTGACAAAAAAGGTTTAAAAATTCGAGAGCTTTCTTACAAGGTAGCCTGGATAGTCTTCTCCCCAAATCCAGCAAAAACTTTGACACATTCCACATTTAGATCTGGACTTTTTAATGTTTCAGATACAAGCCCCTCATTTTGGCTAATGAGGAAAAGTTTGTCAATGGATACTGAGAATCTCCATACCCATTTGTATCCACGACCAAATAATGCATTAAACCGTGTGACCACAAGCCCCTATAAATAGTTGAACAATCCCCACTCCATCAGCCTGATGTTTCCACTTTGCAGACTCCACCCGCACGGAGTCTGTGAACGAGATTACCCCATTAGTGCCAATTAACTTTGAGTTATAGACTGTTTTGAGCTATGAAAACAAGTCCTTTGGGAACTGAACTGAGTTTTACCCAAACTCATTTCTCTCAAATGTTTAACAGGCAAGCAGAGAGAGGAAATTCTTACCCATCTGTCAAAGCTGGAATATTTATATGCGCCTCAGTGAAAAAAAGGGCAGTTTTCTTGCTCTTCCACAAAGTTTCTTGTAAAACAGTTAACAGAGAGTGGTGTGGCACTTCATTGTTCCATGAAGAGACTTTAAAATATATTTGTGCAAGTGGTAACATCGTATTAGTGGCTGGAGGAGAGCACATTTCCCATGAAATACCGCAAGGTGAAGGAGGGAGACTCCACAGTTCTGATGATGAAGAGGGAGTGACTTAACGTCTCAGATACATGAAGAGCCGCCAATGAAAGGATAGAAAATAAGCTTCATCTTATTCACATTTTCCAGACGTTTCCTCACATTCGCTGGCAGCGTAGTGTGAAAATAAAAAGCAAATCATGGACAGCACAAGGCTGGTTTCCTCATCCCTAATATGCAATGTAAAGGTTGTGCACAGCTTTACACTTATTTCAGTTCAAACAATGAATAACCGTTGGAAACTGTGTGAAGAGCAGTATAAGTAAACTGTACCAAGAAAGGAACTCTCCCTGTGTTTTGAAACAAAGCAAATTACATTGAGGCAGCTTCATTCTAAATTTGGTTGAAATCATTTGTGCATACTTTAGATTCAAATCATGTCATGGAGCTACGTGTAGATTCTACACAATTATTTTTAATATCTGTCACACTACAAAGTATTTTAAAAATTCATACATATATAACAATAATGATAATCATCATCATCATCAAAAACTATCTTTTTCCAGGATGAAAAAAAATCTGCCATCAAACTGTAATAACAAATTTCAAATTGACAAGCCTCTGTTTACAGCAATTATATTTCATGGCCTTAAAAGTTTGACCAAGTTTTACAGTGTCAAATGTTTCAATCATTACAAACATCTAAGTTTCCATGAGTAACCTCTGCTCCTTCCACCAGCAATCCACTCATAAACATAAAATATCTAAAAGGCACAGAAACATTATCTGTCAGAAAGACAAATCGTATTTTTCTTTCCAAACAGTAAAAATATTTTTATCCTGTGGTGCTTGATGCACTAGTGATTTCTACAGCAATTCAGAGCAACATAAATATCTCCCCACAGTAGTTTATTTAGTGAGTCACTGAACCCTGTCGGCCAAGAGGTTTTAAGGTTGATATCTATTCTGTGCTGAGTGAATGAATCTGAAACGTGTGTGGTCACTGTCTCAGGATAAGTAGGAGGTCATTTTGGGCTGAAATAGGACATGATTTTCGCTCAGAGCATGGTGACCCTGTGAAATTCTTGATCACATAAGGCTGCAGAGGTCATATCACTGAACATATTTAACAAAGAAGTAGGTAGATTTCTAAATGGCAGCACAGTGACTCAGTGGTTCGCACTGCTGCCTCACACTGCCAGCGACCTGGGTTTGACTCCAAACTTGAACAACTGTCTCTGTGGAGTTTGCACGTTCTCCCCGTCTCTGCGTGGGTTTCCTCCAGGTGCTCCAGTTTCCTCCCACAATCCAAAGATGTGCAAGTTAGGTAAATTGACTATGCTAAGTTGTCCATAGTGTTCAGGGATGTGTTGGTTAGCTGCATTAGTCAGGGGTAAATATAAGGATAATAAGGGAGGGGAATAGGTCTGGGTGGGTTGCTTCTCTAATTCAAAGTTGTAGTTCTGGTGGCCAAATCTTGAGGGACAGTGGCTTTGGGAAGTATACTTGTGTTTCCTTAAGCACGCAAGGAAAACAATAGAAACTGTCACATGCATTCTTTTCCCGAGTCATATTACTCTTTGCTCCTTGAAGTTGAAAATGGATGGCTCTTAAAACAAACAAAAGAGAAAGTGCACGACGGTGAAGCACAGAGAAATTCAGACTATTGGGTAGATTACCCCACTACACCCAGGTTACGGAGGCAAAAGATATTCAGGATCCAGCTGCTGGTTGTTCTGTGAAAGCTCTACAGTTGGCATATGTATGAGCAGCAGATCAGACTGGTCGGTTAGGTGACCTATCGCCGTTCAATGAAAAGGTGTAGACATGAATTGAGGTCAGTGGACTGAGGTATCAGAGTTAGTCAATACTTTCAGAAAAGGACTGGGAACAAGGAACAAATAAAGTAATAGGTTCCCTGCTCATCGGTGTGGATCAGTCAATAAGAGAAGTTCAAGTTGCCATAGTCCTACCAGATTATAGTGCTGTCCCTTCATTGTAGAGAGGCACCTGGTGGTGGTTTAACCTGAGGAACACCACGCCTCATGTGAGGGGAGAGGTTGAGAAAGAGAGTCCATCGTGGTCACCCTTTATCAGTGGGTAACACACAAACCAGAAATGTCAAGCATGAAAGCCAAATTGTAAATCTAAATAAACAATGAGGATGATAATGCTACTTTGGCAAGAGGAACTTAGCCGCTCAAGCAGATCAATGCATTTGATTGTGAGATCTAAAATAAAGCATTGTTACTTACAATACTGAAGTTACTTGGCCTTGAATTTTCCAACCGAATCAAGTGGCATCACACTGAAATGGCAAGAAAACAGACAAGTATTTCTCAGATATGTTGTCACAATTTATCATACATGAGCTTTCATCATTTCAAAAAACCTCTCGACATTCGTCTGTCCTGACATCGATGAATGAATCACCAAGGAGAATGACTTTGAGTTCTCCGCTGAGATCATGCTTACTTTGTGGACTTCAGCATGAAATGCTGGTGGAATATATATCAGGAACCATATGAAAAACTTGTTTTTACAAAAGTGCAAAGGCAGCAAATGTATGCACAGTGTTGGCAAATCGGAGAATCTTAATCTAATTTCCAGTGAGGAAGACACAGGGAGTTGTGGTCAAGGATGAAATCATTTAAATCTATTTAAAATGTTATTAATATATTTTTGAGAAAACCTCTGAAACACATTGAATTAATTATCTTCAAGGTATGCAAAACAGAAGCAAAGTGTAACATTTCCTGTTTGCAGCATTTTCTTCCATTCTTCTTTTGTATCTGTAGAGCTCCAGGCTAATTTCAAAACATTTGAGTCACATTAAAATAAGTAGTCCCTAAACAATATGCAATTAAGATTTTCTTGGGGCAAGGTTACACTGCCATAGTTAGTGTTGAGTGATCAGGAGCCCTGAGTTGTCCTGGTGCTCATTCAGTGCAGGTCATGGGAGAGTTGTGGCCATGCATTGCCTTCCCGTGTCTACAGGCTATACTCTGCTCCCTCATTCCATTGAGTTCTAATGAAAGGAATTCAGCTCTACCTGGAATCACAGAACTCATTCGAGCACTGTGAAGGTGAAGAACTGGCATCCCCCAATGATCCAAATTCTGCAGATTTCAGCATAAACATATCTTAATATATTGACAATAGCACCCTCATCACCAACAACCAGGATAAATCAAGTTATATAATGTAATATTAGGAAAAGTCCTGTTTGATTCTCTAACATTAACGTATCAACCAAGAAGGTTGAGTTGCAAATGATCAAAATCTTGCCACAAAAATAGTGAAACTTTGATTTCCACTTTTGTTGCAGCTAAACCTCAACTGGAACAGATTCTGCAATGATATGGTGTACTTCCTGCGATCTGGTCTCACCCCTGTTGCTCACACTCATTATGGAAGATTTTGTACCTTGAATTACATAGCACAGTTGTTTTACCTCACAACTGTAACCTTGAAGAATACAATGTTATCTAATTTGCCAATAAATAGATAATTAAGAAATCAAAGCCACTCTGTCAAATGTGTCAAGAATTCATATTGAGAGCCCAGACTCCAATTGGTTGTTTAAACAGTCACACCCATGTGTATACAGTATGTGATTTTCTCTTGCAATGATTTCGTTATTGAACAAAGTTTATTCACTCAAGATTAAGGGGAGGCAATGGCTGAGTGGTATTATCACGGGACTGTTCATCCAGAGATCCTGATAATGTTCTGGGGACCTGCGTTCAAATCCAAACATGTGAAACTTGAATTCAATTTTAAAAATCTGCAATTAAGAGTCGAAATGATGACCATGAATCCATTGCCAATTGTTGTGCTAATAATGTGCTTTGGAGGGGGGGGGGGGGATATCTGCCATCCTTTCTCATTGGGTTTACATATGATTCCAGACCCACAGCAATGTGGTTAACTCTCAACTACTGTCTGACCAATTGGGGATGGGCAGTAAATACTGCTCCAGCCAGCAATTCCCTCATCTTCTGAATGAATAAAAAATAGGTGTCAAGTATTTATGGTTTCTGCTATTCATACTTTCAAGGTTTAGATGATTGGCACTTTCTTCAGAGCTAGATAAAAATAATCCTTAAAAAAAGACACAGCTTCATTAATTCTTGGACTTTTTCTATACCAGCTATTGTTACAATAGGCTTCAGTGGTTTATAAAGTCATAAGAGATGTACAGCATGGAAACAGACTCTTCGGTCCGACCTGTCCATGCCGATCAGATATCCCAACCCAATCTAGTCCCACCTGTCAGCACCCGGTCCACATCCCTCCAAACCCTTCCTATTCATATACCCATCCAAATGCCTTATAAATGTTGCAATTGTACCAGCCTCTACCACTTTCTCTAGCAGCTCATTCCATACACATACCACCCTCTGTGTGAAAAGGTTGCCTCTTAGGTCTCTTTTATATCTTTCCCCTCTCACCTTAAACCTATGCCCTCTAGTTCTGGACTCCCCAACCCCAGGGAAAAGACTTTGTCTACTTATCCTATCCATGCCCCTCAAAATTTTGTAAATCTCTATGGGCATGAAAGTACCACAGGGCGGCACGATGGCTCAGTGGTTAGCACTGTTGTCTCACAGTGCCAGGGACCTGGGTTCAATTCACACCTCGGGCAGCTGTCTGTGTGGAGTTTGTACATTCTCTGTGTGTCTGCGTGGGTTTCCTCTGGGTGCTCCAGTTTCCTCCCACAGTCCAAAAATGTGCAGATTAGGTGAATTGGCCATGCTAAATTGCCTGTAGTGTTAGGTGCAGGAGTAAATGTAAGGGAATGGGTCTGGGTGGGTTGCTCTTCGGAGGGTTGGTGTGGACTTGTTGGGCTGAAGGGCCTGTTTCCACACTGTAGGGAATCTAAGAATCCCAATAAGGTTAAGTACAGAGGATATGGCGGAGTATTGGAGATGAAGAGAGGAGTATAGGTTGGCAATGGGAGTGAATGAAATTGCTTGAGTTTGCATAAATAGTACATGAAGAACTTTTGAACATAAATTTAAAACATGCCAGCATCTCGAGAATGATGACAACAGTGATTGAAAACTACACTTTGTAAGTTTAAACAGTTGCAAACCACTACAGAAGGAACTAATCGTGCATCTCTTGCTTCATTGTTGTAAACCAAACAAAAAATTTCCATCCATTTATTCATGAATACAATGTTTTCAAGTTTTTAAATATTCTAGAGCTCAACATGAGAAATTGAACACTTCTGTTTCAAAGCAGCCAGTCCCAGCATCAATTACAGCCGAGAAAGGAAGAGATAGATAGGTTGTTGGTAATCAAGGAGGTGAAAGGTTATCAGGGTAGACAGGAATGTGGATTTGTGGTTATAGTAACATCAACATTGATCTTACTAAATAGAGGAGAGGGTCTATGGGTTGAATGGCCTATTCTTGCAAATTGCTCATATATTCTACCCCAAGAAAGTTTCTTAGCCCAGCATCAGAAGAGCAGTCATACCACACCAGCAATAATAGCTTCCACTCACATTTTTCCTTTAACATAAAGAATACTATGATACAATGCAGAGACATATATAAATAAGATGAATGCTGATTCAAAGAAGAAGACTTCAAGAGCAGAAACAAAATCTGTCATAGATGTTGGATTTAGAAGGGTTCCATTGAAAGAAGGAAAGTTGTGAAGGCAGAATGATTAGGGAGGGAATTGCACACTTTGGGGTGAAGTAACTGATGACATGACCATCAATCATGGTGTGAAAGACTAGGCTCAGAGGAGTGAAGGTTCACAGCAAAAAAGCTGTAGACCTGAAGGAGATCACAGAGAAAGGCAGTGGAGGGGTAATAATGCTTTTAAATTGCAAGATATTTTATTTTTAATTTAATTTGATTTATTGTCACATGTACCCAGGTACAGTGAAATGCTTTGTTTTGCATGCAGTACAGACAGAACATACCATACAAAGTGCATTAGGGCAATAGAATTGAGTGAAGAAGACAATGTTATAGCTGCAGAGAAGTTGCACAGAGAGTGAGATCCACATTAACTTTGAAATTTAAGAGGTCCATTCAGAAGTCAAATAACAGTGTGGAAGAAGCTGTTCTTGAATCTGTTGGTGGGTGTGCTCAAGTCTTTGTAATCTTCTATCTGGCAGAAGAGGTTTGAACAGATTATAACTGCGGTGGGAGAAGTCTTTGATGATGTTAGCTGCCTTCCCAATGCAATGAGAAGTATAGATGGAGTCAATGATGGAAGATTAGCTTGTGTTCACAGCTTTCAAAAGTTTCTTGCGGTTCTAGGCAGGATAGTTGCCATACCAAGACATGACGCATCTGGATAGAATGCTTTCTATAGTGCATCTATTAAAAATTGAGGGTTAGATGTCATGGGTGAACAGTGTCTCGGATGAGTGGTCAAAATGTACCACAGTTTCCAATGTTCTGACGTTCACAAACAATGGCAGATGAAAGACCAGTCAAAAAACATTGGATTAGCCAATACGAGGAAGAAGACAAGTGCGGTTGAATATTTTGGCAGCTGATGAGGTAGATTAATGCTCTGAGATTTAATTGGTATGAGGTTAGCAACTCAGCTGATGATAAACTGGATGTTAAAGTTACGCTTTGACTTTGCTTAAAATTGTTGCCATGGACAGGATTGAAAATGGTTTTAGATTAGATTACTTACAATGTGGAAACAGGCCCTTCAGCCCAACAAGTCCACACCGAAGCATAACCCACCCATACCCCTACATTTACTCCTTCACCTAAAACTACGGGCAATTTAGCATGCCAATTCATCTGACCTGCACATCTTTTTGGACTGTGGGAGTAAACTGGAGCAAACCCACACAGACACGGGGAGAATGTGCAAACTCCACACAGTCAGTTGCCTGAGGCGGGAATTGAACCCGGGTCTCTGGCGCTGTGAGGCAGCAGTGCTAACCACTGTGCAACTGTGCCACCGTGCCACCCACAAATTTTGTAACCCACATTCAATAGTGGGATTGGTCTCCAATTTCTGATTTCCTCCTCTTTCCCCCTTCCGCTTGTAGATCAGGGTCACCTCCTTCAGCTCTGGACCTCACAATAATCCAGTAAAATCCTCTTCCTGGTTTCAAGGGTACAAAATTTATGTTACAGAAGTTAAAGAAAATGACTTGAGATTTCCCAAAGTTTAACTGAAGGAATTTGAATTTCAAAAGTTTGATGCTGCAGAGAAAGTAAGAAGTATAAGTAAAGAGAGCATTGGCCATCTTGTGAATGAGAATGGAGAGTTAATAGAAAACAATAAGCAAATGTCAGAGCAAATGAATAAAAACAAATGCTTGATAAAGAAAATATTCCAGTAATAGCTGTGTTTCAGCAGCTGCAAGGGATAAAGGAATTTATTGAAATTGCAATCACCAGGAAAGCAGGGCTGAGCAAGAAATGGGGCTGTGGATGATTCGGGTCCTGAATGGGTGACTGACAGCAAAGGTAGCATGGGATCCAAGGAAATTTGGCTGACTGGAACTGGAACTGGTTGAATGGCAGAACAAAGGAGGGGAAAAAAAGAACAGAATTGTGTGGGAGAGCCTCAGCAAGCCTGGCAGCACCTATGGAAAGATAGCAGAGACAACATTTCAGGTCCACTGACCCTGCTTCAGAATGTGGTAAAAACAATGATTGCAGATGCTGGAAACCAGATTCTGGATTAGAGTGGTGCTGGAAAAGCACAGCAGTTCAGACAGCACCCAAGGAGTGGGAAAATCGACGTTCCGGGCAAAAGCCCTTCATTAGATCTCGCCACCCTTCAGGCTCTCTGCCTGTATTCCTGATGAAGGGCTCTTGCCCGAAATGTCGATTTTCCTGCTCCTCGGATGCTGTCTGAACTGCTGTGCTTTTCCAGCACCACTCTAATCCTACTTCAGAATGTGGCCTGAAACATTGACTCTGCTTTCTCTCTGCAGTTACCTCCAGATCTGCTGAGGTTCTCCAGAAGTTTATGTTTCTGTTCCAGATTTACAGCATCAACATTTTTTTTGTTTTATTTCTTAAGGAAGAAGAGTTTGATTGTCGAAGGGAGTTTTTGTGCCCACTGGGGTTCCACGGGGATCAGAGCTCTTGTGGTTTGTGTGATTTGGTTTGTACGTAGAAGGGTTGATTAGTATGTTTGTGAAAGATATGAAAACTGGTGAGGTGATCAGGATGATAGCCTTAGATTAGAGAAGGATATAGATGGGCTGGTCAGAAGGCTGACCACGAGCAACTGGAGTTCGCTCTGGAGAAGTATAGGGTGATTCACTTTGGCAGGACAAACAAGGCAAGGGAGTAGATAATGAAGAGGAGGACCTGGTAAACATGACGGATCGGGGGTTTCCTGGTGTGCATGTCCACTGGTCTCTTTTCAGATATCAGGATAAAGTAGTTAAGAAGGCATATGGGATACTTGTCTTTATTAGCAGAGGCACACAGTTTAAGAGCAGGCCGATTTTTTTCTATAACTACACTAAAAATGAGCTAAGTCACAACTACGCAGTTATGGAATCTACATTATGGTAGATTGAACTGGGGAGGAGATTTACCTGGAAGTTGTCTGTGAGAGTTTTAATTATGCAAAGTGAATGAATAGATTGGAGTTGTTTGCCGTGGGGCAGAGGAAACTTTTCAGAGACATGACTGAGATGTATAAATCTATGAAGAGCATGGATGGGTTAGACAGGAAGAAACTTCTCCCGTTGGTGGAAGGATCAATGATTGGGACATAGATTTAAGGCAAGGGCCAAGAAGGTTTAGAGGGCATGTGAGGAAATCTTTTCTTATCTGGAGAATGGGAATCTGGACCTCATTTCCTGTAAAGGGTGATCAAGGCAGAGACACTCATAGCATTTAAAAAGTAGCAAGTTTTGAGAAGATTTGTAGCTCAGGTTGAGGTTTTGGATGTAGGTTTGCTTGCTGAGCTGAAAGGTTCATTTCCAGATGTTTCGTTAACTTACTAAGTAACATCTTCAGTGGACCTCATGTGAAGCAATGCTGAAAATTCCTGCTTTCTATTTATATGTTAAGCAAAGACACGCACGAGAATTCCTAGAAGAATGGTATTTAACCGGTACTCTATCAACAAACACATTGAGTTAGACCCCTATCTACCACCCCCTGAGAAAAGGAACTGGAAGTGACTTCACCACAGGAAATAGCATCACCACAGAAAATGACATCACCAACCAAAAGAAACCCAAACATATAAATAGAAAGCAGGAATTTTTGGCATTCCTTCGTATGAGGTCCACTGAAGATGTTACCTCGTAAGATAACGAAATGTCTTGAAATGAACCTTTCAACTCAGCGAGCAAACCTACATTCTAAATTTAAAAAGTCATTTGGATGGATACTTCCTGATGAAGGGCTTATGTCCGAAATGTCGATTCTCCTGCTCCTCAGATGCTGCCTAACCTGCTGTGCTTTTCTAGCACCACACTCTCGACTCTGATCTCCAGCATTTGCAGTCCTCACCTTCTCCTGCATATTTGTAATGCCATGAGTCAAGTGCTGGAAAATGGGATTAGAATAGTTAAGTGGTTGTGTTTGACTGGCACAGACTCGATGGACTGAAGGTCCTTCCTTCTGTGTTGTAGATCTCTCTGATTATGACTACTGGATGCATTGGTGTTAATTTTCCAACATTTTCCAGATTCTGGCATCAATCCATCAGATTGGAAAGTACTATAACTTCTCTTTCAAGAAGGGAGAGAGGTATAACGAGGGAAAGTTAGCTTGACATCTGTCGTGGGCAATTTGTCCTGCTTTTGAAAAAAACAGAACTTGTCCTATAAATTGGCACAGATTACTTGCCAGGATAATCTCCGCCATAGTTTCCAATCATTCAACACCTGCTCTATAAACACTGGTCTGTGGGGGATTTACTTGGTCTTTGAGTTTAACACGATTGATAATATGCTGCATTTTGTTCAAAGAGAGTGGTAGTTGAACGTTCATTGTCTATCACAGGTATTACTTTGTGACAATCATGAATTTCTTACATCATGGTGATAGCAGGCTACTGTTGTCATAGAAAATTGAAGTTTATGAACGATTACTCAGACATCTAACAAACAAAATATCATCAATGCTTTAAAATACAATATTCCTACAAACTGTATTTATACTAAGCATGTTTTTTTTAAAGTACTTTAAAGCTTTTAAGTTTGTCACTCAGAAAATCTCAAACTGATCGTGAAGAGTGCAAGGGAAATAATGTTTAACGAATTTATTGGAATTCTTTAAAGGAGCAACATGCACTCCAGATAGAGGGGTGGAGGGCAGAGACATATGACTTTTGATTTTCAGAAGGCATCTTATAAGGTGCCACATATTAGCATGGACAGAAGATAGGCTTACCGGCAGAAAACAGAAAGCATCGATAAATTGATCTTTTTCTGTTTAGTAGGATGTGAGTAATGAGGTCCAACAGGGGTCTAAACAGGGACATTAGGTTTTACAACTAACATTAATGATATCGGTGAGGGGATTGAAGGCGTAGTGGCTGAATTCATACAAAAGTGATTGGGAGTAGAGAGTGGCGCGAGCTGGGCGGAAGTGAAGTTGGAGTGCAGAGCTGGTCGGGAAGGTAAGCGATTGATATTTAAGAACTTACCTCAACGCCAACGGTCTTTTCACAGCAGAGAGCGGTGCGAGCTGGGCAGAAGTGAAGTTGGAGCGCAGAGCTGGTCGGGAAGGTAAGTGATTGATATTTGAGTGGGTGTATTCTAGACTCCAGGCCTCCCTCCCATCCTCCTCCTCTAACCTAACTTTAAAGTCCACAGGTAAGCTACTCAGTGTTCTTGTTTTGGAGACTAAGTATAGAGTTATGGCAGCGCAGGCAGTGGAATGTTCCTCCTGCAGGATGTCTGAGTTAGGGGTGACCACTGACGCTCCTGCCGACTTCACCTGCAGGAAATGCAGTCAGCTCCTGCTCCTCACAGAACGCGTTAGGGAACTGGAGCTGGAGTTGGATGAAATGAGGATTATTCGAGAGGCTGAGAGGGTGATAGATAGAAGCTACAGGGACATAGTTACGCCAGAGAACAAAGGTAGCTCAGTAACAGTTAGAGGTGGGAAGGGGAGGAAGCAGGCAGTGCAGGGATCCCCTGTGGTCGTTCCCCTCAACAATAAGTATACCACTTTGGATACTGTTGGGGGGGAAGGCCTAGCAGGGGTAAGCTGCAGTGACCGGGTCTCTGGCATGAGGTCCGGCTCTGAGGCTCAGACGGGAAAGGGGGAGAGGAGGAGAGTGCTAGTTATAGGAGACACTATATTTAGAGGGATGGACAGGCGGTTCTGTGGACATGGGCGAGACTCTCGGATGGTTTGTTGCCTCCCGGGTGCCAGGGTCCGAGACATCTCGGACCGTGTCTTCAGAATCCTTAAGGGGGAGGGTGTGCAGCCAGAAGTCGTGGTGCACGTTGGCACCAATGACATAGGTAGGAAGAGGGGTGGGGAGGTCATTCAGAGCTCAGGGAGTTAGGCTGGAAGCTAAAAGCTAGGACGGACAGAGTCGTCATTTCTGGATTGTTGCCTGTGCCACGTGACAGTGAGGCAAGGAATAGGGAGAGAGTGCAGTTGAACACGTGGCTGCAAGGATGGTGTAGGAGGGAGGGCTTCAGCTATTTGGACAATTGGACTGCATTCTGGTGAAGGTGGGACCTGTACAAGCAGGACGGGTTGCACCTGAACCAGAAGGGCACCAATATCCTGGGGGGTAGGTTTGCTAGCAATCTTCGGGGAAGTTTAAACTCATTTGGCAGGGGGATGGGATCCGGACTTGTAGTCCAGCAAGTAAGCTAGCTGTGTGTCAGGATGTCCAAGGCTGCAGGGAGGCTGTGGAGAAGGTAGCACTGACAGGGAATACTTGTGGACACAGAGATGGGCTGAAGTGCGTATACGTCAACGCAAGGAGTATCAGAAATAAGGTGGGTGAACTTAAGGCATGGATCGATACCTGGGACTATGATGTTGTGGCCATCACGAAAACGTGGATAGAAGAGGGACAGGAATGGTTGTTGGAGGTTCCTGGTTACAGATCTTTCAGTAAGATTAGGGAGGGTGGTAAAAAAGGAGGGGGGTTGGCGTTGCTAATTAGAAATGGTATAACGGCTGCAGAAAGGCAGTTCGAGGGGGATCTGCCTCTGGAGGTAGTATGGGCTGAAGTCAGAAATAGGAAAGGTGCAGTCACCTTGTTGGATGTTTACTATAGGCCCCCCAATAGCAGCAGAGATGTGGAGAAACAGATTGGGAAACAAATTTTGGAAAGGTACAGAAGCCACAGGGTAGTAGTCATGGGTGATTTCAACTTCCCAAATATTGATTGGAAGCTCTTTCGATCAAGTAGATTGGATGGGGCGGTGTTTGTGCAGTATGTCCAGGAAGCTTTTCTAACTCAGGATGTAGATTGTCCGACCAGAGGGGAGGCCATATTGGATGTGGTTCTTGGTAACGAACGGGGACAAGTGATGGGCTTGTTAGTGGGTGAACATTTTGGTGATGGTGACCACAATTCTGTGACCTTCACCTTGGTTATGGAGAGAGATAGGTGTGTGCAACAGGGTAGGTTTTATAATTGGGGGAAGGGTAAATATGATGCTGTAAAACAGGATCTGAGGAGCATAAGTTGGGAGCATAGGCTGTCAGGGAAGGATGTTGTGGAAATGTGGAACTTTTTCAAGGAACAGATATGACGTGTCCTTGATATGTATGTACCTGTCAGGCAGGAAAGAGATGGTCGTGTGAGGGAACCTTGGTTGACGAGGGAGGTAGAACATCTTGCAAAGAGGAAGAAGGAGGCTTACATACGGTTGAGGAAACAAGGTTCAGACAGAACGTTGGAGGGATACAGGATAGCCAGAAGGGAGCTGAAGAAAGGGATTAGTAGAGCTAAGAGAGGGCATGAAAAATCTTTGGCAGATAGGATCAAGGATAACCCCAAGGCCTTTTATGCGTATGTGAGAAACATGAGAATGACGAGAACGAGGGTAGGTCCGATCAAGGACAGTAGTGGGAGTCTGTGTATTGAGTCGGAAGAGAAAGGAGAGCTCTTGAATGAGTAATTTTCTTTAGTATTTACAAACAAGAGGGACCGTATTGTCGAAGAGGACAATGTGAAATGGACTGGTAAGCTAGAAGAGATACTTGTTAGGAAGGAAGATGTATTGGGCATTTTGAACAACTTGAGAATAGACAAGTCCCCCAGGCCTGACGGGATATACCCTAGGATTATGTGGGAAGCAAGAGAGGAAATTGCAGAGCCGTTGGCAATGATCTTTTCATCTTCACTGTCAACGGGGATGGTACCAGGGGACTGGAGCATGGCGAATGTTGTGCCCCTGTTCAAAAAAGGGAATAGGGATAACCCCGGGAATTACGGGCCAGTTAGTCTTACTTCAGTGGTAGGCAAAGTAATGGAAAGGGTACTGAGGGATAGGATTTATGAGTATCTGGAAAGACACTGCTTGATTAGGGACAGCCAGCACGGATTTGTGAGGGGTAGTTCTTGCCTTACAAGTCTTATTGAATTCTTTGTTGTTGACAGTGAGGAATGATGTGTCAGGTTACAGCGGGATACAGATAAGCTGCAGAGCTGGGCAGAAAGGTGGCAAATGGAGTTCAATGTGGGTAAGTGTGAGGTGATTCACTTTGGTATGAGTAACAAAAAGATGGGGTACTGGGCTAATGGTCGGATACTTGGTAGTGTGGATGAGCAGAGGGATCTTGGTGTCCATGTACACAGATCTCTGAAAGTTGCCACCCAGGTAAATAGTGTGGTAAAGAAGGCATATGGCGTACTGGCTTTTATTGGTAGAGGAATTGAGTTCCGGAGTCCTGAGGTCATGTTGCAGTTGTATAAGACTCTGGTGTGGCCGCATCTGGAGTATTGTGTGCAGTTTTGGTCGCCATACTATAGGAAGGATGTGGAGGTACTGGAACGGGTGCAGAAGAGGTTTACCAGGATGTTGCCTGGTATGGTAGGAAGATCGTATGAGGAAAGGCTGAGGCACTTGGGGCTGTTTTCATTGGAGAAAAGAAGGTTTAGGGGTGACTTGATAGAGGTGTACAAGATGATTAGGGGTTTAGATAGGGTTGACCATGAGAGCCTTTCTCCACGTATGGAGTCAGCTATTACGAGGGGGCATAGCTTTAAATTAAGGGGTGGTAGGTATAGGAGAGATGTTCGGGGTAGATTCTTTACTCAGCGAGTCGTGAGTTCATGGACTGTCCTGCCAGTAGCAGTGGTGAACTCTCCCTCTTCATGGGCATTTAAACGGGCATTGGATAGGCATATGGAGGATAGTGGGCTTGTGTAGGTTAGGTGGGCTTGGATCGGCGCAACATCGAGGGCCAAAGGGCCTGTACTGCGCTGTATTTTTTCTATGTTTCTATGTTTCTTTGAGGAGGTGACCAAGCATGTGGATGAGGGTAGAGCAGTGGATGTAGTGTACATGGATTTTAGTAAGGCATTTGATAAGGTTCCCCATGGTAGGCTTATGCGGAAAGTCAGGAGGCATGGGATAGAGGGAAATTTGGCCAGTTGGATAGAAAACTGGCTAACCGGTCGAAGTCAGAGAGTGGTGGTAGATGGAAAATATTCAGCCTGGAGCCCAATTACAAGTGGAGTTCCACAGGGATCAGTTCTGGGTCCTCTGCTGTTTGTAATTTTTATTAATGACTTGGAAGAGGGAGTCGAAGGGTGGGTCAGTAAATTTGCAGATGATACGAAGATTGGTGAAATTGTGGATAGTGAGGAGGGCTGTTGTCGGCTGCAGAGGGACTTAGATATGATGCAGAGCTGGGCTGAGGAGTGGCAGATGGAGTTCAACCCTGCCAAGTGTGAGGTTGTCCATTTTGGAAGGACAAATAAGAATGCGGAATACAGGGTTATCGGTAGGGTTCTAAGTAAGGTGGAGGAGCAGAGGGATCTTGGGGTCTATGTTCATAGATCTTTGAAAGTTGCCACTCAGGTGGATAGAGCTTGTAAGAAGGCCTATGGTGTATTAGCATTCATTAGCAGAGGGATTGAATTCAAGAGTCGTGAGGTGATGTTGCAGCTGTATAGGAGAGATGTAAATTGAAGGGCAATTGAGAGAAGCTTCACTTGATACTTATTTCATTACTTTATTTTTGTTTCCTAAGTAATTGATCTTGCGTCTGTACCGAGGTACCTTTGTGCCAAAGATGGCGCTGTAATGTGGTGACTGTAAACTTTTCACTGTACTCATTTGAGTACATGTGACAATAAAACTCATTCAATTCATTGGGGTTAACATTTGAAGAAACATTGGACAAGTTGGGCTTATTTCTGCTCTAGGTTAGAAGAGTGAGAAGTGACTTGATTGACTTATGTAAGCTCCTGAATGGTCTTGAGAAGGTGGACATGGGCAAGATATTTCCTCTAGTGGTTGAGTCCAGTACAAGGGGTTACTATTTAAAAAGCTGTGGTCTTCCTTTTTAGGTAGGGATGAGAAGAAATTTCCTTTCTCAGAGGATTGTGTGACTTTTGAACTCTCTGCTTTAGAAAATCGTGGATATTTTTAATAGACAATAGGTGCAGGCGTAGGCCAATCTGCCCTTCAAGCCTGCACCACCATTCAGAATGATCATGGCTGATCATCCTTAATCAGTATCCTGTTCCTGCCTTATCTCCATAACCCTTGATTCCACTATCCTCGAGAGCTTTCTCCAACTCTTTCTTAAATGAATCCAGAGACCGGGCCTCCAATGCCCTCTGGGGCAGAGCATTCCACATAGCCACCACTCTCTGGGTGAAGAAGTTTCTCCTCATCTCTGTCCTAAATGGTCTACCCCATATTTTTAAGCTGTGTCCTTTGGTTCGGCACTCACCCAACAGCGGAAACATGTTTCTTGCCTCCAGAGTGTCCAATCCTTTAATAATCTTATATGTCTCAATCAGATCCCCTCTCAGTCTTCTAAACTCAAGGGTATACAAGCCCAGTCGCTCCAGTCTTTTAGTGTAAGGTAATCTCGCCATTCCAGGAATTGACCTTGTGAACCTACGCTGCACTCCCTCAATAGCCAGAATGTCTTTCCTCAAATTTGGACACCAGAACTGCACACAGTCCTCCAGGTGTGGTCTCACCAGGGCCCTGTACAGCTGCAGAAGAACCTCTTTGCTTCTATACTCAATCCCTCTTGTTATGAAGGCCAGCATGCTATTAGCCTTCATCACTACCTGCTGTACCTGCATGCTCACCTTCATTGACAGGTGTACAAGAACACCCAGATCTCTCTGTGCTGCCACTTTACCTTAATTGATTCCATTTAGGTAGTAATCTGCATTCTTGTTCTTGCCACCAAAGTGGATAACCATACATTTATCCACATTAAACTGCATCTGCCATGCATCTGTCCACTCACCTAACCTGTCCAGGTCACCCTGTAATCTCCGAACATCCTCCTCACATTTCACCCTGCCACCCAGCTTAGTATCATCAGCAAATTTGCTAATGTTATTACTCATACCATCTTCTATATCATTAACATATATTGTAAAAAGCTGCGGTCCCAGCACTGATCCCTGCGGTACCCCACTGGTCACTGCCTGCCATTCCGAAATGGAGCCATTTATCACTACTCTTTGTTCCTGTCAGCCAACCAACTTTCAATCCAAGTTAGTACTTTGCCCCCAATACCGTGCGCCCTAATTTTGCTGACTAACCTCCTATGTGGGACTTTATCAAAAGCTTTCTGAAAGTCCAGGTACACTACATCTACTGGATCTCCCTCATCCTTCTTCAGAGTTACATCCTCAAAAAATTCCAGAAGATTAGTCAAGCATGATTTCCCCTTCATAAATCCATGCTGACTCTGACCTATCCTGTTACTACTATCTAGATGTGTCGTAATTTCATCCTTTATAATAGACTCCAGCATCTTTCCCGCCACTGAGGTCAGACGAACTGGTCTATAATTTCCTGCTTTCTCTCTCCCACCTTTCTTAAAAAGTGGTACAATATTAGCCACCCTCCAATCCTCAGGAACTGATTCCGAATCTATCGAACTCTGGAAAATAATCACCAACGCATCCACGATTTCTCGAGCCACCTCCTTCAGTACTCTGGGATGTAGACCATCAGGGCCCGGGGACTTATCAATCTTCAAACCTAACAGTCTCTCCAACACCAATTCCTGGCAAATATAAATTCCCTTAAGTTCAGGTCCTTCAGCCACTGTTACCTCAGGGAGATTGCTTGTGTCTTCTCCAGTGAACACAGATCTGAAGTACCAATTCAATTCTTCTGACATTTCTTTGTTCCCCGTAATATGGAAGTAGATTGATTCTACTGCCAAACAAGAATGTAAGGTTATCAGGGGACGATGAGAATGTGAAATTGGAAATACAAACTGAATAGCTTATTTTATGGTGGAGCAGGATTGAGGAACTGAAGGCTTCCTTTTGCTCTGAGTTCATATGTGCGTAAATAGCCTGATAAATGTGTTTCCATCATACGTTTTGTCACATTTCTGAGTGACATCACTACTTAGTACCAGTTTATTAAGAGTTTTAAGCTGCAATCCATTCCAATCAAACCAAACTGGTAACACCAAAACTTATTGCAAAAAGCAAATTATAATGGTTGCACTGTCCATTTGTAAGTGTTAAACAACTAGATGCTATTTTAATTACCTCATGGGACGTGGGATCACCAATGAGGTCAGCATTTGTTGTCTATTTGAGCTGAGTTTTTTTTTAGATCATTTGAGACCCAATCAAATCACTAAGGGTCAAACCCAATTTGGTTTGCAGATTCTCTTCCTTAAGGACATTAATGAACCAAGTGTGACGATCATTGCTGGCTTCATGATTATCATTTTTGAGACTTCCTAATTTCTTATTAACTGAACGCAAATTTCATCCACTGTCATGGTGACATTTGAGTTTGTGTATAGAGAGCCTCTGGATTTCTTGACCAGTGACATTTCCACTCTGCCATTCTCTCTCCATTTTGGATTACCAGTGCAGATTCAAATCCATATCAATCAGTCAGATGGCTCAGTAATTTGTTGGGAAATAATTTCGGGAAGAAAGCTCTATTAAAACCCCAAATTCTTCAATAATTCAAGCATCCTTCTCTGAAGACAATACTCAGTGAATGACGTGCAAAAGCATTTAATTTAATTGACAGGATATGACAAACACTCGTTATAATAGAACACTTCCATATCTGTGCCAAGAAGCAATGTACACTTCTCCAAATATCTATTACAGCCACAAGCTGACACAGTGAATATGATTTTCAGCTGTGAAATTTTTAAATTTAACCAAATGACAATGCCTGCCATGGGCTGATTCTTGCCTATTACTTTCATGTTTAATTGTTCAGCCATCCCCTTGAATCAAAATATGTCAGGATGTCACTTCAACCACAAAGACCTTGCAGTGATGCCATTATGTCACATTACTATCTTAAAGAAGAGAATTGCCTGTGTTCTTTATGATGACAGTGTGTAGTTTGCCATTTGACTAACAGAAAAAAATATGAGAGCTTGTACTTCTCAGCAGGTTACCAGGTTTTCTCAGAGACTATAACATTACAATTTCATTCTCCCTTCTCTCATTTCCATCTGTACAACCTCATGTTTGAATTGCAACAGACTGCATTTGGACTTATATGTACCTGGAATGCAAAAGAACTCCAGAGTGTACCACTGAAAAGGCACTGTGTCAAATTTGAGCCTTGTTATCAATTCTCCATTTTAAGCCTGATGTTATGTAAAACGTTGAGCAACAGACAATCGGTGTGAAACTAGCAGCAATTAATATGTCACATCATAAGCCTGTGGAGTACAATGAAAACTGCTGGGAGATCTTTACCAAATGGAAATAAAATACATGAAAATGATTGCACACAGTTTTCATTTGCTTCAGTTCTCAAACATTATCCTGTGATTGCTGACTGCTGATTTAAGGAGAACGTACATTTTACGTTAATGAAAAGTGTGGAATTTCCTGAGAATTGAACACATAAATAACAGTGTTGATAAAAGCATAACACATTTTCAGCAGACAGGGTAGGGTTTATCTGGGTACCATATGACTTTTGCTTTTTGGGTAAATTCCATGAAAACTCTTTGACAAAACCTTCAGTTGCTCATTAAGTTAGCTCCATCATTCAATGCGATTCTTGCTGATCTGAAAATCCTCAATCCTGCTTTCCTGCCTTTTTCCCATACCTCTGATTCCCTTCGTGATTAGAAATCTCTCTATCTCAACATGGATATATGTAACAAGAGAGATTAGATTGAATTCTCTACAGTGTGGAAACAGGCCCTTCGAGCCAACCAGTCCACACCGACCCTCTGAAGAGTAACCCACCCAGACCCATTTCCCTCTGACTAATGCACTTAACACTATGGACAATTTAGCATGGCCAATTCATCTGACCTGCACAGTTGTTCTATCCATAAATGCATAACCTCATAAACATTTCACATGATACTCCAACTGCTGTGGCTTTTGCCCACTTGCTTAACCTGCCAAATCCGTCTGTAAATTCCTTGTGCCATTTTAGACTCATTCCTGTCTCATCGATTTTGTGTCACTTGCAAACTTGATGATAATCTTCCATCATCCAAATCATTATATATATTGTAAATAACTGTAGCCCAGCACTGATCCCTGTGGTACAGGTTGCCATTTTGAAAATTGGTGAAAGTGAGGACTGCAGATGCTGGAGATCAGAGTCAGAAAGTGTGGCGCTGGAAAAGCACAGCCAGTCATGCATCATCTGAGGAACAGGAGAGTCCATGTTTCAAGCATAAACGTTCATCAGATGATAACCAGGCTCAGATTTGATACAACACCTTTTCTGTGGTACATTCTGGACTTCTTTTGCATTCCAGGTACATATAAAGCTCAATGCAGTCTGCTGCAATTCAAACATGAGGTTGTACAGATGGAAATGAGAGAAGGGAGAATAAAATTATAATGTTATAGTCTCAAAGAAAACCTGGTAACCTGCTGAGAAGTACAAGCTCTCATATTTTTTCTGTTAGTCAAATGGCAGTCAGGGCATTCCTGATGAAGAGCTTATGCTTGAAACATCATCTGCCCTGCTCCTCAGATTCTGCTTGACTGACTGTGCTTTTCTAGTGCCACACTTTTTGATTTTGAAAATGGCCTCTTTACCCATAACTATCATAAACTTTCCCAATACCCTGGACTTTCATGAAGTAGCATTATGTGTGGCAACTTATCAAGCCCCTTTTATTCAGGTATTGCACAGTTGTCTCTGACTCAGATTTCTCCTTCTCAAACTAAATGCTAAGTTCTACCTTGTTATGATCACTGTTCCCAGGGTAATCTTTTACTCAGACATCATTTAGTAAAACTGCCTCATTACACATTACGAAACTCAAAGTAACTTGTTGCCTGGTTCTGTCTGCAAAAATTGTGTTAGGAAGCTATCCCAAATACAGTCGATGAATTCTTTCTCATGCCTCTTTTTACCAAGCTGATGCTTTCAATATACATAAAGACTGAAGTCACCCATGATAATATGTTTCCATTTCAAACATGTTCTTATTCTCTCCTGACTTATTCTATTTTATGGACCAGATACTGTCAGGAGGCCTATAGATGTCTCCCACCACTGTTCTCTTCCCTGGTTATTTCATACTTTCAACAACTTGGGTTCTATGTCTTCTGATCCAATTTCATTTCTTCCTATTGTACTTATTCTGACTCACTACCTCAACATCCTTCCCTTCTTGACTGCCCTTTCGAAAACTTAAAAATGTGTTGCTGAAAAAGCGCAGCAGGTCAGGCAGCATCAAAGGAGAAGGAGAATCGACGTTTCGGGCATAAGCCCTTCTTCAGGAATGAGGAGGATGTGCCAAGCAGGCTAAGATAAAAGGTAGGGAGGAGGGACTTGGGGGAGGGGTGTTGTGAATGCGATAGGTGGAAGGAGGTTAAGGTGAGGGTGATAGGCCGGAGAGGGGGTGGGGGGGTCTTGCAGAAGAAATTCCTCCATCGCAGATCTAAAGATTGTCCCTTCACTCCAAGGCTGTGCTTTCAGACCCTAGTCTTTTCTCCTCATGGAAACAACTTATCCAGGCTATTCATTATTCTGTAAGTTTCAAATGAGATTCCCCCTCCTTCTTCTGAACTCCATCAAGTATAGACCCACAGTACGGTCCTCAATTGTTCCTCATGTGGCAAGTCCTTCATCCCCAGGATCATTCTCGTAAACCTTCTCTGGATCGTCTCCAAGGCTAGCACACTCTTCCTTATATATAGGGCCCAAGACGGCTCACAATACTCTAAATGTGGTATGACTAGACCCTTACATAACATCAGCAGTACATGCCTGCTCTTGTACTCTAGCCCTCTTGAATTGAATACTAATGGTGCATTTACCTTCCAACTTGCCAACTGAACCTATCGCTAACTTTAAGAGAGTCCTGAACCAGTTCCTTTGTTCTTCAGATTTGTGGAGGCTTTTCCTATTTAGAAAAAATAGGCTACACCTCCATTATTCCCACCAAACTACATATCGTCACACTTCACCACACATATTACATCTGTTACTTCTTTGCCCACCCTCCTACATTATTTGAGTTCTTCTGCAGACTTCCTCAACACTACCTGTTTCTCCACTTTTCTTTGCGTCATCTGCAAACTCAGCAACAATGACTTCAGGTCCTTTCTCCAGATTGTCAATGTAGAATGTGAATAGTTGAGGCCCTATCACTGACCCCTGCAGAACTCCACTGGTCACGAGCTGCCATCCTGAAAGAGACCTCTTTATTCCCACTTTCTGCTTTCTGCCAGTCAGCCAATCCTCTATCCATGCCAGAATTTTGCCCCTAACTCCATGGGTTCTTATCTTATTTAGCAGCAGCATCTTGTCAAAGGCCTTTTGGAAATCCAACCACTAGCTCTCTTTTGTTTTACTTGCTAGTAACTTCCTCAAAGAATTCTAACACATTTGTCGGGTATGACCTCTGCTTAATAAAGCTGTGCTGACTCAGCCCTATTATACCATGTAATTATTCTGCAATGACATCCTTATTCATAGACTCTAAATCTTACCAAAGACTGAGGTCAGGCTAACTGGCCTATAATTTCCTTTCTTTTGCCTCCATATCTTTTTAAACAGTAATGTTACCTTAGGCATTTTTCTGTCCTGTGGAACCCTCCCTAACTCTAGTGATTTCTGAAAGATTATCAACAATGCCTCTCCAATCACCTCAGCTATCTCCTTCAGAACTCTGGGGTTAGTCCATTGGTCCAGATGATTTATCCAACTTCAGACCTTTCAGCTTCCCTAACACCTTCTCTGTAGTGATGGTCATTGCACTCACCTCTGCCCCCTGATTCTCTTGAAGTTCTGGTATGCTACTGGTTAAGTCTGATGCAGTGTCTTCCGCCATTTCTTTGCTCCACATTGCTATTTCTCCAGCCTAATTTTCCAGCGGTCCAATGTCCACTCTTGTGTCTATCTTTCCTTTTAGATATCTAAAAATCTCCTGCAATCTTCTTTTATATTACGAGCGAGCTTATGCTGATATTTTATCTTCTGACCCTTTTTTTAAACTTATCCTGTGATGGTTTTAAAGGCTTCCCAATCTTCTGACTTCCTCTAAATCTTCATCAAATTGTACGATTTTTTTTTGCTTTAATGTTGTCCCTGATTTTCCTTATCAGTCTCATCCTCCCTTCAGAATGCATCTGTTTTCTTGGGATGAATTTCTGTTATGTCTCCCAAATCACCCCCACAAAGGCCTTCTGCTGCTGTTCCATCGTCTTCTCTGTGAGGCTCTCCTTCCAATCTGGAAGCTTTTTAAAGACTTAAATGTGAAGAAAGGTTCACACAAACATAACTTTAATTCACTTATGTTTAAAAGGTTGAGGGCCATCTCCTAATGGTCTTCAAATGAGAAAGCGATTCTTTGCCACGGGTGGGGGGGGGGGAGGTGGGTAGAGATCTGATAGCAAATTCAAAACAATGGGTCTCAGCCTGAAAATCAGAGTTTGGACTGTAAGATGTGAAATTAGGGACTTTTCAAATAAAGCGTTATAGCAATCTGAAACTCTGTCCTTCAAAAAGATCTTGGCTCAATTAAATTTTTTTCAAATGAAGCTCCTGGATTGTTCTTGTGTTTGGTATCAAGGGATATGTATTAAGGCATGTAAGTAATGGCAATGTGTCAATCAACCATTATCAAACTGGGTATCAGCTCAAGGGGCTGAATTCCTTACTCCTGGTCCTTATTTTTTAATCAGTGGTATGAAGTACAGCAGTGTTTCCTCATTTCAATTACAGTTGTTTAAATAATTAATAATGTAGACATCTGTGCTGAGCAAAATTATTGTTATCTGTCCAGCACTTAAGTAGTACTTCTGTACAGGGAAAAATATCAATCTCATAAATTTTAAGTGAGTGAGAAAAGACAACAAGTTTAACCAATGTTTTGTGGTTGCTTGCATTCTGCAGTCCATTCTCCTGTAACATGGTATTTTAGATCACATTACAAGGTGTTGGAGTTAGACAGTAGTTGCAAAATGAATCAATATAGTTTTTAAAGTGAGCTGGAAATAATGTTTTGCTTGTTAGAGGAGGGACTGTGATAAATCACAGTGGAGGAGCAAGAGTTGAAGGCAAAATGGCCTATTGCTTGGATTGTGTTCTTGAATGGATTTCACCTATAAAAGCCACATCAAATCGAATGGTTTTTGGACTGAGTTAGCTAAAAAGCCTGCCTGAAAAATCAAGATCCTCTAGAAAAACAGGCTTTAAAACTAATAGAGTCGTAAAACACCCAGATTGGTCAGCATGGTGGCACAGTGGTTAGCACTGCTGCCTCACAGCGCCAGAGACCCGGGTTCAATTCCCGCCTCAGGCGACTGACTGTGTGGAGTTTGCACATTCTCCCCGTGTCTGCATGGGCTTCCTCTGGGTGCTCTAGTTTCCTCCCACAGTCCAAAAATGTGCAGGTTAGGTGAATTGGCCATGCTAAATTGCCCATAGTGTTAGGTGTAGGGGAATGGGTCTGGGTGGGTTGTGCTTCAGCAGGTCAGTGTGGACTTGTTGGGCCGAAGGGCCTGTTTCTATACTGTAAGTAATCTAATCTAAAAAAAATTCTGGATACAACCATAACAGTAAATGTTGAAGGAATGCTTTGGAAGCCTCAGACCCAGGGAGCAGCCCGGTCGGATGAAATATCCAAGCTGCATCGTGTCTGGCTCTGTTTGGGAACCAACATTAAAGAAGAGATTCTGGATTAGTGGTGCTGGAAGAGCACAGCAGTTCGGGCAGCATCTGAGGAGCAGTATTAAAGAAGAGATGTCAACCCAAAAATAAAACTTTGAGACAAAGTAAGACAGACCCCTGCACAGAAGTCTGTATCACCCTGATTGATTGACAAGGTGGGTTGTAAATTGGATACAGACAGATACATGCTTTAATGATTCATAGCTGGCATTCCCCTGAGGTGTGTCAAACATGAATGAACACAAAAAGGATGTAACTTCATTCCAGCCCTTGTCACTCAGCTTGGTCAATCATAATCAATGTGGAATAATAGTCAGCAATGGTACAGTGGTACAGAGGAAGAAGTTGGGTTGAGGCCTCGCCTCTTATTGACAGGTATCGATGCGATTCTCAGATTAGGAAGTTAAGGAATATGTTGGTTAACTGATTAAATTGATGCAGTCAGAATTGAAGGTCAAGTGAAAAGTATCGTCCCACTGTCAAAGGAGCTTGCTGGTTCAACGCTCCAGAAGCAAACGCTTGTATCCAGAGAAGGAAAGAAATAGGCTCAGCCATGTTGTTCATGTGGAAAGGATTTGTACAAGCTCCTGCAACTGAGCTCTTTGATACTGTTATCTCGTCAGCTGTTCACAGGTCTAACCTAATCTATCATCAAATCCTTTTCTCATCTATAGTTTGACAGCCAGACCAGTACTGAATTGTGCTGACAATACTGAATTCACTTTAAAACCATTTCTTGCTTTTCAGTTAATTTAGTCAATGATTCGATCAACAATTTGTGAGGAATCTTTGTTTACGTATATTCTTTGCTTGAATATTCAAGGTACATTCTGTCATCAGTGTGGGTCACTTCAAATCTGAAGTGATCCAGCATAATTGAAGATATCCACATTTCTGTTCTAATGAGAAGAGCCTCTTTTTATGAAGAAGATTTAGCGTATTGCAATACTGCAACTATTTACTGATTATGCGAATATGATCTATGTTACTGCAGCAACTGTGAGGAATCACCTTTGACTGAGTGTGATCTTAAGGAACTCAACCAAAGTTGGAATCAACGGGAATCAGGGGAAAACTCTCTGCTGGTTGGAATCATTACTGGCACGTAAGAGTATGCTTGTCATAGGTGGAGGTTTTTCTTCTCATCTCCAAGACATCACTGCAGGAGTTCCTCAGCGTAGTGTCCCTGGGCCCAACCATCCTCAGCTGCTTCAACAACGACCTACCCTCCATCAGAAGGTCAGAAGTGGGATGTTCACTGAAGACTGCACCATGTTCAGCACCATTTGTGATTTCTCCAATACTGAAGCAGTCCATGCTCAAATGCAGCAAGCCCTGGACAATATCCAGGCTTGATAAAGTAACATTCATGCCATGTAAATGCCAAGCAGTGACCATCACTGAATTCTCCACTATCAGCATCCAAGTGTTCATCAATGGTCAGAAACTGAACTGAACTAGCTCAATGGGTATTGTGGCTACAAAAGCAGGTCAGAGATGCAGTGAGTCCCTTCTATTTTTGCTTACCAATCTCATCCATCATCTGGAAGGCACAAGTTAGGTGTGTGCTGGAATACTGCCTGTTGGGGTGCGGCTTCAACAACACTCAACAAGCTTTACACTCTCCAGACCAAAGTAGCCTATGTTCAGTCCCTCCACCAGTGACACTCAGTCGCAGCAGCCTGTACCATTTTCAACATGTATTGCATAAATTTACCAAAACTCCTTCAGCAGCACCATTCAAACTCATGACCACTCCCATCTAAAAGGACAACAAACAATAGACAATAGACAATAGACAATAGATGCAGGAGTAGGCCATTCAGCCCTTCGAGCCTGCACCGCCATTCAATATGATCATGGCTGATCATTCCTAATCAGTATCCTGTTCCAGCCTTATCTCCATACCCCTTGACTCCACTATCTTTAAGAGCTCTATCCAATTCTTTCTTAAATGAATCCAGAGACTGGGCCTCCACTGCCCTCTGGGGCAGAGCATTCCACACAGCCACCACTCTCTGGGTGAAGTAGTTTCTCCTCATCTCTGTCCTAAATGGTCTACCCCGTATTTTTAAGTTGTAAATATGTGGGAACACCACCACCTGCAAGTCACCTTCCAGGCCACAGGACATCTAGACTTGAAAATGTCTCACCATTCCTCCAGTGTTGCTCCATAAAAGATCTGGAGCAGCATCCTTAACAGAATTGTGGATTTAACTACACCAAATGGACTCATTCAGTTCAAGAAAACAGCTCCTAACTGCTTTTTCAGCCCTGCCAGCGACACCCACATTCCATGAATGAAGAAGAGAAAAAATGAGCGTCAGGTCATTTATCTTGTACCAGCTCCTCCTTTGCTCTAAGTTCCAGTGACATCATTATATGGATAGTGGATATTTCACTCAATGAAGTATTAATTTTTTCAGGCCCTCATATAAAACATTTGACTGATTTAAAGGTCCACTTGACTTACAATTGGGAACAAGATTAGACTATTGAGCCTATCAAGTCTGGATTATTCTTCAATGAAATTGTGGCTCTCTGTTCATCATGTTCAAGTAACTAAAGCCATAAGTGTCCAGAAATCTATTCATCTCTCTTTTGATTCCAAAGCTCTCCAGAGATTTGTCACCATCTGAATGAAGAAATTATTTCTCATCACAGTCTTAAAAGCCTCTTCATCCTGAGATTATGTCATTTAGTTCTTGACTCACTGGAGAGGGAAAACATTCACTGTGCATGCACCCTGACACATCCTGTGAGAATTTTCTCAGTTTCAAAAAGATTACCTCATATTTTTCAAAACTCTAATAAATACAGACTCAACTTTCTCAAACTCTCCTCATAAGACAATATCTGTAAGTGCCATGACTTTTTATTTTTGTGTTTTTAAAATCTGTAAGGAGAAATAATTTTTTTTTTAAAGATCGGGATTTACCAGGATGGCTGCATAATTTCTCTGTAAAGAATTTGATGCCGAGATTGAACTCTGTTTTGTGACTATGGGGGTCCTGCAATGTGCAGACTCAATTATGTATCCTTCCTGGGACAATACTCCAGGTGAGGTCTCACTAAGACTGTTTTTTTGCTAATCAACCTATTCAGAGATGTTATTACTCATGCCTGGAGCAGGTGGGACTTACATAGAACATAGAACATAGAACATAACAGCGCAGTACAGGCCCTTCGGTCCTCGATGTTGCGCCGACCTGTCATATCAATTGAAGCCCATCTAACCTACACTATTCCATGTACGTCCATATGCTTGTCTAATGACGACTTAAATGTACTTAAAGTTTGCGAATCTACTACCGTTGCAGGCAAAGCATTCCATACCCTTACTATTCTCTGAGTAAAGAAATTACCTCTGACATCTGTCTGATATCTATCACCCCTCAATTTAAAGCTATGCCCCCTCATGCTCGCCGTCACCATTCTTGGAAAAAGGCTCTTCCTGTCCACCCTATTTAACCCTCTGATTATCTTATATGTCTCTATTAAGTCACCTCTCAACCTGCTTCTCTCCAACGAAACATCCTCAAGTCCCTCAGCCTTTCCTTGCAAGACCTTCCCTCCATACCAGGCAACATCCTAGTAAATCTCCTCTGCACCCTTTCCAAAGCTTCCACATCCTTCTTATAATGTGGTGACCAGAACTGTACACAATACTCCAAGTACGGCCATACCAGAGTTTTGTACAGCTGCAGCATAACCTCATGGTTCCGGAACTTGATCCGTCTATTAATAAAAGCTAAAACACTGTATGCCTTCTTAACAAACCTGTCAACCTGGGTGTCAACTTTCAAGGATCTGTGTACATGGACACCGAGATCTCTCTGCTCATCTACACTACTAAGAATCTTACCATTAGTCCAGTACTTTGCATTCTGGTTACTCCGACCAAAGTGAATCACCTCACACTTGTCCGCATTAAACTCCATTTGCCACCTCTCAGCCCAGCTCTGCAGCTTACCTATGTCTCTCTGTAACCTACAACATTCTTCGTCACTATCCACAACTTCACCGACCTTAGTGTCATTTGCAAATTTACTAACCCACCTTTCTACACCCTCATCCAGGTCATTTATAAAAATGACGAACAGCAGTGGACCCAACACCGACGCTTGCGGTACACCACTAGTAACTGGACTCCAGGATGGACATTTCCCATCAACCACCACCCTCTGACTTCTTTCAGCAAGCTAATTACTTATCCAAACTGCTATATCTTCCACAATCCCATTCCTCCGCATTTTATACAATAGCCTACTGTGGGACACCTTATCAAACGCCTTGCTGAAATCCATATACACCACATCAACTGGTTTACTCTCATCTACCTGTTTAGTCACCTTCTCAAAGAACTCAAGAAGGTTTGTGAGGCATGACCACCCTTCACAAAACCGTGCTGACTATCCCTAATCAAATTATTCTTTTCTAGATGATTATAAATCCTAACTCTTATAACCTTTTCCAACACTTTACCAATAACTGAAGTAAGGCTCACTGGTCTTTCATTACCAGGGTTGTCTCTACTCCCCTTCTTGAACAGGGAACCACATTTGCTATCTTCAAGTCTTCTGGCACTATTCCTGTAGACAATGATGATTTAAAGATCAATGCCAAAGGCTCAGCAATCTCCTCCCTGGCTTCCCAAAGGATCCTAGGATAAATCCCATCCAGCCCAGGGGATTTGTCTATTTTCACACTCTGCAGGATTTCTAATACCTCTTCCTTGTGAACCTCAATCCCACATAGTCTAGTAGCCTGTATCTCAGTATTCTCCTCAACAACATTGTCATTTTCTAGAGTGAATACTGACGAAAAATATTCATTTAGTGCTTCCCCTATCTCCTCTGACTCCACACACAACTTCCCACTATTATCCTTGATTGGCCCTAATCTTACTCTCATCATTCTTTTATTCCTTAAATACCTATAGAAAGCCTTAGGGTTTACCCTGATCCTATCTGCTAAAAACTTCTCATGTCTCCTCTGGCTCTTCTGAGCTCTCTCTTTAGGTCTTTCCTGGCTTCCTTGTAACCCTCAAGTGCCCTAACTGAGCCTTCATATCACATCCTAACATAAGCCTTCTTCTTCCTCTTGACCAGAGATTCCACTTCCTTCGTAAACCACGGCTCCCACGCTCTACAGCTTCCTCCATGCGTGACAGGTACATACTTATTTAGGACACACAGGAGCTATTCCTTGAATAAGCTCCACATTTCTAATGTGCCCATCCCCTGCAGTTTCCTTCCCCATCCCATGCTTCCTAAAACTTCCTAATTGCATCGTAATTGCCTTTACCCCAGCTGTAACTCTTGCCCAATGGTATACACCTATTCCTTTCTATCACTAAAGTAAACATAACAGAATTGTGATCGCTATCACCAAAGTGCTCACCTACGTCCAAGTCTAACACCTGGCCGGACTCATTACCCAGCACCAAATCTAATGTGGCTTCGCCCCTTGTTGGCCTGTCTACGTACTGTGTCAGGAAGCCCTCCTGCACACACTGGACAAAAACTGACCCATTTATAGTATTCATACTGTAGTGCTCCCAGTCAATATTAGGAAAGTTGAAGTCCCCCATGACAACTACCCTCCCTCTCTCACTTCTATCGAGAATCATCTTTGCTATCCTTTCCTCTACATCTCTGGAACTATTCAGAGGCCTATAGAAAACTCCCAGCGTGGTGACCTCTCCTTTCCTGTTTCTAACCTCAGCCCATACTACCTCAGTTGACGAGTCCCCAAACATCCTTTCTGCAACTGTAATACTGTCCTTGACCAACAATGCCAACCTCCCCCTCTTTTACCATCTTCTCTGTTCTTACTGAAACATCTAAATCCTGGAACCTGCAACAACCATTCCTGTCCCTGCTCTATCCATGTCTCCGAAATGGCCACAACATCGAAGTCCCAGGTACCTACCCATGTTGCAAGTTCACCTACCTTATTCCGGATGCTCCTGGCATTGAAATAGACACACTTCCGATCAACTTCTTGCTTGCCAGTGCCATCTTGCGTCCCTGAAACTTGATTTTGGACCTCCCTACTCTCAATCTTTTCTGTACTCGAACTACGATTTTGGTTCCTATCCCCCTGCTGGATTAGTTTAAACCCACCCCAATAGCCTTAGCGAATTTCCCCCCCAGGATATTGGTACCCCTCTGGTTCAGATGTAGACCATCCTGCTTGTAGAGGTCCCACCTACCTCAGAAAGAGCCCCAATTATCCAAGAATCCAAAACCCTCCCTCCTGCACCATCCCTGTAGCCACGTGTTCAAATCCTCTCTCTCCCTATTCCTCCCCTCACTAGCATGTGGCACGGGCAACAAACCAGAGACAACGACTCTGTTTGTCCTAGTTCTAAGCTTCCATCCTAGCTCCCTGAATTTCTGCCTAAAATCCCCATCTCTCTTCCTACCTATGTCGTTGGTGCCTATGTGGACCATGAGTTGGGGCTGCTCCCCCTCCCCCTTAAGGATCCCAAAAACACGATCAGAGACAACACAAACCCTGGCACCCGGGAGGCAACACACCAACCGTGAGTCTCTCTTGTCCCCACAGAACCTCCTATCTGTCCCCCTAACTATGGAGACCCCAATGACTACTGCTCTGCTCCTCTTCCCCATTCCCTTGTGAGCAGCAGGGACAGACTCTGTGCCAGAGCCCTGCGCCCCACTGCTTTCTCCGGTGAGTTGTCCCCCCCACCACCAACAGTATCCAAAATGGTATACTTATTGTTGAGGGGAATGGCCACAGGAGATCCCTGCACTGCCTGCCAGTTCCCTTTCCATCCCCTGACTGTAACCCATCTGCCTTTTTCTTGTACCTGAGGAGTGAGTACCTCCCTGTAACTCCTCTCAATAACACCCTCTGCCTCCCAAATGATCCGAAGTTCATCCAGCTCCAGCTCCAGCTCCAGTTCCTTAAAGCGGTTTTCGAGGAGCTGGAGTTGGGTGCATTTCCTGCAGATGTAGTCAGCAGGGACACTACTGGTGACCCTTACCTCCCACATTCTGCAGGAGGAACATTCAACTGCTCTCACCTCCATTCCCACTATTCTAAATTCCCAAAGAGACTGTTGAAAAAATAAGGCATACAAAATAATCGCTAAACTCGCTACCTTACCAATCTGGCGCACAGAACCTTTGTTTTTGGTTAGAGGAAGAGTATGGGTGGGAGATACTACCCGAGTAGTGTTTCGGGTAACGCAACCACACAAATATATGACTTCCCAGAAGTCCTTCGCTCCTCCCTCGCACCTCTCGGCAAAAAACCTGGGCCTCCAGATTTACCACTGTTCCAAAGGATGGCCTCCATTAAAACTCTATATTTTAAATTTTTCCTTAAATTTTACAAATTTTTCTAATCAATCTGTTCAGAAATGTTATTACTCACATCTCGAGCAGATGGGACTTGAACCTAGGCCTCCTGGCTTAGGGGTAGGGAACTCTACTACTGCACGACAAGAGGGCCCTATTTAGGCTCTCTCGTCTTTTTTTTTAAATTTAACTTATTTTTTCAATCCATGTGTTCAGAGATATTATGAACTGAGGTTTTGTAGCTGCAGCAAGTAATCTTTACACCTGTATTGCCGTGTCCACTTCATGAAGGTCAACATACCATTTACCTTACGTATTGATTGTTGCACCTACATGCTGGCTTTTATTAATGCATGAACAAGGACAGCCAGATCCATTTGGACATCAACAGTTCCCAACACCTCACCATTTAAGAAGTATGATGGCTTCAGTTTCTTTCTACCAAAGTAGGTTAAAAAAAATCGCACTTATTTATATTATATTCCTGCTCCTTTGCATTGTTTCTCCATGTGAAGCCTCCTTGCGTCTTCCTCAAAAATTACATTCCCACCTACATTTGTATTATCAGCCAATTTAAAAATATTACAATTGGCCCTTACATATAAATCATTTACCTAAACTGGGAAAAGCTATGGCCCTGTCACTGAGACTTCTGATACTCTCCCAGTAACATACTGGCATGCTGAAATGACCTGTTTATTCCTCCTCTTTACTTTCTGTGTGTTAAACATTTCTCAAAACATATAATATATTCCCCTAAATCACATGCTCAAATTTTATTAACTAACTGGGACCTTATCAAAAACCCTTCTAAAAATCCCAATATATCACCTTTTCACTTCTGTATCTATTTTTCAAGTCACATCCTGAAAAGCCACTGACAAGTTGGCCAAACATAATTTTGCTTTCATAAATCCACGTTCATGCTGCCCAATTATACTATTATTTTTAAGTCTCCAATTATACCCTTTATAATGGATCCTAACCCGACCACTAGCATCAAACTAATGGGTCTGTTCCTTTTCAGTCTTCCTCATCTTCTCAGCAGGATGACGGGTTACCTTTTCAGGTACAACAGGTTGAGTTTAATATCCATAGTAGCTCAAAGAATCAGAATGGTGGAATAGAATTAAATTCAATGGGCTGAATGGCCTAATTTCAGCTCCTACATCTTATGATCTTAAGTAATCTTATTGAAACTAATAAGGGCAACTCAACTTTCTCGGGGAAAAGGATCTTTAGGTGAGACAGAGGAGGGTGTAAAAAGAGTAGTGGTGGAACACAATTAAGGAGTCAATTACTGCAATAAAGAGAGATGATATCTTGGAAGGATCCTCAAACAACGCTTTCTGGATGGAACTCAGAAATGTTAAGGGGGCAGCCACTTTACTGGAACCCATTTTAGGCCTGCAAAGTGTAAGCTGGAAATTGAGGAGCAGACAGTTCACAGAGGTGTGTTAGATTAACAATTGGGTAAATAACCAGGGGATTTCAACTCTCCCAACATAAATTAAAATAGTAATCGTGTTAAGGGTTCAGAGGAGGTGGATTTTTTAAAGTGTATCCAGGGGAGTTTTTACATCAATATGTAGAAAGTCCAGCAAGGGACAGAGCATTTCAGGATCTGGTTCCAGGGAAAGTAGTCAGACAAGTGTTTGATGAGGCCGTGCCGGAGCATTTTAGCAATAGCGATCATAACATGATACGTTTCAAATATTTCCCAGACATGGTAAAAGATTACCTGCAAAAGATGGCTTTGGATTGGGGGATGGTAAATTTTATTAAAATAGAGCAGAATCTGGCCACAGGAGACAGGGAATAGCTCCTTGTGGGTAAGTCAACAGCGGAGCAACACCGGGCATTCAAAAAGGAGCTGGGGAGAGTACAGCTCCAATGTACCTTCAGAGGAGCAGTAAATTCAGAGAGCCCTGGACATCTAGGACAATTCAGGACTGGATGATGAAGAAGAAAAAGGCTTTTAGCAAATTCAAAGGGATCAATTGAGCTGTGGTTGAGAGGAGTACAGGAAGTGCAGGACGGAACTTAAGAAAGCAATTAGGAGAGCAAAAAGAGGGCATAAGAAATGACTTGTGAATGAGTTACGGAGAATCCTAAGATATTTTAGAAATACATTAAAGGGTTAACCAAGGAAAGAGTAATGCCCAAGGGGCCAACCTGTGTGTGAAGCCACAGGATATTGGAAGGGTGTTAAATGAATACTTCTCTTTGGTCTTCACTTGGAAAAGGAGAACGTCGGTACAAGATTCAGGAAAAGGGACTGCGAGGAACTTGCACAGTTTGACATAGGAAATGGAAGGTATTAGATGCTTTCTTGTGCTGACAAATCCCCTTACCTGGATGAACTGCATTCAAGGCTGCTGTGAAAGGGGAGGCAGGAAATTGCAGAGGCTGTGACACAGGTTTATAATTCCTCCTTTGGTCATGGGGCATGCGCTAGTGGACAGGAGGATGCCTCATTTAGTTCTACTTTTCAAGAAGGATGGTAGAGATTAACAATTAAGTTACAGACCAGTGAATCTCAAATCAATAGTCAGGCAACTATTGGAGAAAATTCTGGAGAGAATTAATACCTACTTAGGTATTAGTGGGTGAGTTAGGGAGAGTCAGCATGGCTTTGTCAGATGGAGTCAAAGCCCTTCATCACTCATTCCTGATGAAGGGTTTTTGCCCGAAACATCGACTCTCCTGCTCCTCAGGTGCTGCCTGACCTGCTGTGACTTTCCAGCATCACACTCTTCGACTCTGATCTCCAGCATCTGCAGTCCTCACTTTCACCTTTGTCAGAGGGAGGTCATGCTTCACAAATTTGTGAGAACGTTTTGAAAAAATCAATCATATGTGTGGATAAGAGAAGTTCTGTCGATGTAGGTTATATGGATTTTAGTAAAGCTTTTGACAAGGCCCCGTTTGAGAGAGTGATTGGGAAGGTTAAAGCACATGGAATTGGAGAGGTGGACCAGAAACTGGCTTAGTAAGAGGATCCAAAGGATAGTGGTAGAAGGCATCTACAACACTAAGGTAACTACACTCTTCTAATTCTGACCTCTTGAGCATTCCTGATTTTAATCATTCCACCTCTCATGTCTGACCTTCAGTTGCCTAGACCCCAATACCTCTTTAGCTTGTATTGCTCTTTAAATGTCAATGTACACCTTTGACAAAGTTCTCGGTGATCTGACATAACATTTCCTTTTGTAATTCAGGGTCATGCTTTGCTGTATAATGTTGCTATGGAGCATCTTTGGATCTTTACGTTAGAAGTGTGACATAAATTTTGTTGTTATATTTGAATTGGAAATATGTGATGAGTGGTGTTTCTTTAGGATCAGTGCTGGAGCCTCAACTCTTCACTCTATTCATTAACAACTCTTTAGATAAAGAGCAAAAGTTACATATCTAAATTGGCCAAAACACAAACATGCAAGTTTGGCGGCAGAACCTTGAAATTATAAATGAGTGTTGCTTGAAAAAGAGAATGAACAAAATGTGGGATAAATGGATCTCATCAGAGGCAAATATAAGGCATTCCATGTTGAATCTAAAAGGAACAGAACAATGGTTTCTAAATAGTAAAGAATTCAAAACAATGACTGCCTGTAGAGATTTAAGGTCCAAGTTTAAATAGCATAAGCAGATTAATTCAACAAACAGATTAATGGAAGTTTGGCTTGCACTTCTGGATATCTGAAGTCATGTTACATCAATACAAATTTCTGATTTGATCACACCTTGGGATTGATATAATAATTTTGGATGGAATGTGGATTACTAGAAAAAAGCCTGGGCTCCAAGGGTTTCAATGAGAGTCTAAATAAATTATGTTTGTATTCTATTGAATTTAAAGGTTTTGGGTTGACTTGGCCAAAGATTTCAAGATGTGAAAGGAAAAAGAATGGGTAGATTGGGAAAAACAACTCCAATGGTGTTAGGGAGTCTGACGGTCAAAACACTAATCCCCCTCCCCCACAAAAACAAAATCAGAGCTGGACATTTCAGGAACACAATTAGCAAACACCATGCAAAAATGGTGCCAACAATTTGAAGCAGTTGTCCACAAATAACAAATAACTATCGATATATTATTCAAATTAAACCTGCATTTGATAGATTTTCGGTTCCCCAAAATATTAAAGGATTTAAAAGAAAATTTAATACATGGATCAGGAGCAGGAGGTGGGACTAGTTTATTTTGGGATTATGTTCAGTATGGACTGGTTGGACTGAAAGGTCTATTTCCATGCTGTATGATTGAATGAAGATAAACTCCAGATCAGCCACAACCTCATTAATGGTTGAACACACCCAAAGGTCTAATGGCTGGTCCTGTGTTTCTGATTAGATACCTAAAGGGAGACAATAGAATTTTCAACATTACAGAATTTAAAAAAAACTGTCCCTGGATGGTCAGTAGACCAGAAAAACAGAGCCATATTAAAAATAGCTGAACTAATCAGCATTCAATTATTTGCATTACAAATTATTTGATTGACACCACATAACCAAGAATCCACACCCTTCTCCACCAACGCTCCATAGTAACAGTGTGAACTATGCACAACATGCACTGCAGAAGATCCTAAGACAGCCCCCTTCAAAACCCGGTGATGATTTCATGAAGGACATGGCAGCAGATACATAGGAACACCACCATCTGCAAGTTCCCCTCCAAGAATTCACCATTCTGACTTGGAAATATTCTTCAGTGAAGAATCGCCAATTCTTCAATGCCTTGGAATCCCCTCCCTAATGACATTGAGGGCAATTTTCCACAGCAGAAGTTCTTGTGAAAACATGTTTGTGAAAAGAAGCAAAAGTGTGCCGACTGCCATTCAAAGATCATCAGGGACCCAGCAATAATATGTGTTCAATATTTTTTCATTGACCATATTGTGATGAAAAGAAGATGAAAAAGGAAATAACTAGCACTTTCCTAGTCTCAGGCAACTGGAGCTCTTTACACCAATGAAGTATGAGTGAAATATAAACCACTTTTTCAAATAGAACATGCAGAGCAATTTACACTCAGCAAAGGTCCATAAAAATACAGAAATAAACAAACCAGTTGCCTGTTTAAGGAGCAAATTACTGCAGCTGCTGGAATCCACTGAAAACAACAAATGCTGGGAATCACAGTGCGTCAGACAGCACCGTGGAGAGAGAGCAAGTTAATGTTTTGAGTCTAGATGACTCTTCATTAGAGTTTAAGGTTCAAGGGGAAAGAATAAAAAGGAACCTGAGGGGCAACGTTTTTTACAGTGGGTGATATGCACATGGAATGAGCTGCCAGCCTAAGTGGTTGAGGTCGGTACATTAACAACATTTAAAAGGCATTTGGACAATACATGGATAGGAAAGGTTTGGAAGGATATGAGCCAAGTGCAGGGAAATGGGGTTTGTGTGGGTGGACATTTTGGTCAGCATGGACCAGTTTGGGCCAAGGGGTCTGTCTCAATGTTGTCGGACTCTATGACTCCATGACTCTAAAAACCCATTTTCTCCTGTTTCAAATCCTTAAATTGCAGTGTGGGCATTCTGAATTTATGGAGAAGAAATAAATGCTCACTAAAAATGGATATATACTTTTCAGTGTCATAACCTGAAGTTATTTGAATCCATAGTCATTTAAACATGATAAAACTACTGAAGCTGTAAGTTAAATACTTATCAATAAAGATGCTTCATTTTCATAACTGGAATTTATCTCATCTCTCTCTTATTCTTCCATTCTTAAAAATAATCCTTTGTTCAAGCTTTATAGTGAAGATGTTTCATTTTCAGATCTGGGGATATCTGTTTTATCTTTCCCTTATGCTTTTTATTATTAAGAAGACTCCTTCAGTAAAGTTTTATCAAAATGTCTTCACAATAAATTTCAGGTTCATTAAGATCCTTTAAAATCCAATGTCCTTTGTCATCATTAGTTGCTCTAGACTTTCCAAGTTAAGCCTATTTTGAATTGAGATTAATGTTATTGAGGGGATCAATTTGAGGAGATAGCTGCTGAGAAACAGCATTTCATCATTGGTAGCAAATGCGTGGACTACGGGACATCGATGCTAAAGGTAGTGAGCGATGACAGGATGTAATCTCTCAGATTGAAACTGAAATCCTTCGTGGCAGGGAGCTTTCTTAGTTTGAATCCATAACTGGCGTGCACATAAGGATTACCTCAGTTTACAATCCCACCATTCATGCCTGCCCCCTGACATACCTCATTCATCAAAGCATCCATTTGTGAATGTGTCGACTTTATAACTAAAGAGTTCTATGGGTCAGGGATATCATTTTGATTATTCTGTTCAATAACATCTATTCCTGATATATCAGTGTTAACTGTCATAACACTGAGCTCTCACACCAAACACCAACATCAAAATGCTGTATCCCAAATATAACTATCCAGTCCTCTGCAGGGATAGTAAGTCCCTCTTAAAACAAACTGATGATGCCTGCCTTGTGCTGCAGTCATGTTTCCACCTAATTTCAGTTCGGGTTTCAATTTGAACTTCACATTTGAAATTTGCCGATATTGAAATTCTATTTTGAAGGAAGCCTGATGTCAAGTCAGCAGTCAAAATTCTTCAGACCGGCGGAACAAGGGTCACTGGACTCGAACCATTAACTCTGCTTTCTCTCCTTCGATGCTACCAGATCTGCTGAGGTTCTCCAGCAATTTGTGTTTTTGTTTCAGATTTCCAGCATCTTCAGTTCGATATTTTACATGAATAGTCAGCACCCTGTCAGATCTGGAAACACGACAGAAGATCTCATTACCACTGACAGTAAAACATTCCTTTCTATCCTCACAAATGTTAAGCAGCCAGTTTAGATTTTACACATAAATACAGGAACTAGAACAACTGATTTAATCCATAGTTGGGTACCAACTGAAATGATATTTTCTCTTTAACTACCTATCACATCCCTACGGCATCCCTTTTGTCCAGTGTGATCTTGATTCTTCCATTCAACAGTCACCTGTGGTTGCAGCCATTTTCATTTTCATTGTGCACTTGTTGTTCATAGCACAATGAAAGTCAATAATGGTTGCTTTAAAAACACTGAGGTACAGGCTCCACTGCTCCTTTTCGGTGAATCTGCAAACATTAGCATCCTCTTGTTCCTCATAAACCTTCCCTTCAAAAGTAGGTAGAGAGATAGGTAGTATTGAGGAGGTGGGGAGGTTGCAGAAGGATTTGGACAGGTTAGGAGAGTGGGCAAAGAGAGTAGGAAATGTCTTCAGCTAAGGAGTGGTGAATCTATGGAATTCACTGACCCAAAAGGCTGTGGAGGCTAGGTCATTGAATATATTGAAGACTGAGATAGATAGGTTCCTGACTATCAAGGGAATCAAGGGTTATGAAGAGAAAGCAGGAGAATAGGATTGAGAAAAGTATCAGCAATGATTGAATAGCAGAGCAAACTCATTGGCTGAATGGCCTAATTTCTGCTCCTGTATCATATGAGTTTATAAACCATATGCTTTGCATTTCCTTACATCCCCACCCAACTTGTTGAAGTCTTCATCACAACTCCAAACCCAAACCCCAGCACTAGACATATCAAGCAAACACACCAGACTTGGTAGCAAATGGTCTCCACAGCCACCTCCACCCCACCATCCCATGGAAGCCATGGTACTGATAACCCCTAACCCCACCTACTGCACAATCAATTTCAATCCTATGCTCCATCATTTCTACCACCCGCCGTTCAGCATGTTAACTCCCTCAGCATCCCAACTCAAATCCCCTCAATTAAATTCCTCAGTCTCCCTTTGTCAGCAGTGAAGCCTGATTAAAACTCCCTCATCTTTCAGTGGATGGAGCAAAGAACTGCCCAACCCTACAGCTGTGCAGCCCTGAACAATGAGTGACCCGACCCCTTTTTGATATCTGTACAGCTGCCAGCCCATCTTCTGGGGACTCCCTGGATTGACTGCACAGGATCCACAGGGCTGACTCTGGTCCAGTCACTGAACAGTTGAGGTTTGAACCATTACTGGCTAGTAGTGACTAACTTTGACCAAGCCCCTGGCCTGTCATGGGAGTCTGTCCTTAACTTATCATGGCAGGTCCGTAAGTCACAGTGTATCCATGGACTTGACTAAATTTATAAAATTAAAGGGACATTAATGAGCCAAACTCTGGGAGATGGAGTTCAATGTAATCAAATGTGTGGTTATCCATTTTGAAAAAGGATAGATGCGGGTGCTTTCTAGATGGTATGAAGTTAAATATAGTGGACATCCAAAGAGACTTCAGGGATCAGGGGTATGGATCTTTAAAATGTCATGAATAGGTCTAGAAAATAATCAAGAAAGATAACAGAGTGCCAGCCCTTATTTCGAGAGAACTGGAGTACAAAGATGAAGAAGGTATGCTGCAGTTACACAAAATCCTGTTTCGACCCCACTTGGAGTACCGTGAGCAGATCCAGGCACCACACCTGAGGAAGGGTATATTAGCCTTGAAGGGAGTTCAATGCAGGTTTACAAGGATCATTCCTGGATTTTAGGGGTTAAGTAACGAGGAAGAACAAAACAAATCAGGCCTGTTTTATACAGAATTCAGAAAGTTAAGGGGTGAGCAGATCAAAGTCTTCTAAATATTAACAGACAAAGGCAGAGTCGATAGCGATCAACTATTTCCACTGGTTAAGGATTCTATTTTGAGAATTAGGGCCAGACCATTCAGGAGATGGAATGAAGCACTTCTGCATACAAAGGTCCACACTACCACTGCCACTGAAATAAGTGCTTTTGGATATTTTGAAATGCAGCCTTCTCACCGGCTCTGATCTGCCAGGGTTAACAGACCTGGACTGAGAGCAAAAATACAGTCTCTTTCTCTTTCCACAGATGCTGCCTGTTCTACTGAGCATTTTCAGCATTTTCAGTTTTTATCTCTGGTGTGGGATCAAGTGCTTAAAAATGGTGCTGGGTCTGTTTGGGAATGAAGATCAACTGTAATCTGGTCAGATCGAAGATCAGCTATTGCGTTTTTCTCATATTTCTCACTGAATGCATCTCTTGGATAGATTGATTCAATTTGCAAAGCAATTCCCTTAACCCTAGATCCTGTTTGGATTGCTTCGGGTCAAGAATCACTTTTTGAGTGAAATGTGCCTGTGGTGCGGGGGCAGAGCCCTACCTATGGGTCAGAAGGCTAGCTTCAAGTCCCATCTACAAAGTGTGTCATTACACATGATCCAGATGATTAAAAATATTGAAATTCATATCTGTTGCAATTTTTATTCTTTGTCCTGATATTTCAAACAGAAGGAATAAACAATAGGATCCCTGAGCATTTTTAAAAGGTCAGATAAAGTATAGTACCTCTGTTTATGACAAAAGTAAACAAACTCTATCTTTTTCCATTCAGTTGTCCTGTGGGTATTTGATTTTGTGAACAGTGTTCTGAATTTCATTTTATCAAAATGATTACCTGTCTCTGTCTTAGGTCACAGTACCGATGCATGATTTATATCTAATGCACATCAGTGTGTGAAATAAAATACCAAATACGTAATTCATACCATTACAGACAAACTGACTGCTAGGGAAAAAGACTTAAACAAAAATCTCATTGAAATAGCATTTGGCCTCCTGTGCCAACAACACTGTTGTCAACTTGTATTCATATAGCACTTTTAACAGAACAGAATATCCCAAGGCATTTCACAGCAGCGGTAATTTCTTTAGGGTTATTTCCAAGCCTTCATTGCATTATTAAAGAAGAATTCATCTGCCCTGCAGTAGCATGAACATAAATGGTAAATTTAACTTCACGGTGCTTTTACAAGAGGTCTTCGTGGCAAGATTTGTTGAACTTTACAGTTTTTTTTCACCTCGCTCTGCATTGATTACGCAATGTGAGGCAGCAGTCGGGAAAATGAAGTTCAGAGAATCAAATTCTTTCCTTTAAGGCTTTCTGTGGTGTATTGATATGGACAAAAAATAAAATAGCAGACAAGCAGGTGTCTCTCAGGGAAATTTAAAGTCACAAGTGTTCATTGAAAGCTCCTAATGTATTGTGCACTGTAATGTATTGCAACGTAAAGCACTCCCAAGCTCTGGAAAAACAGCAGCTTCAATCAATTGAAGCTGACAATTTACAACAAACAGTAATGGAGCCTGTGTCAATATTGTTGTCCATTGTAAAAATCTAACTAACCTGCTGAAGGTTTAATCCGTGCGTGCATTCACGAGTCCAATATCTCTTCCATAGCTTCAAGCAATGCCTGCAAATGAGATTCACTCATCCTGAAAGGAACTAGGTAATCTAGATTTGCCAGATTTGAGCAATGGATAATATTGAACTCTATTCAATGCTTGACCATGTGTTTGCTTTTATCGTGCTGAGAGGAAGAAGTTACAGTTGCTGATAACAGAAGATGAATGCTTAATGGGTTTGCATGAAATTCCTCTGTCTGTTTTAAAAGAGGAATTGACCTTTTTATTTCAAGTGGGTCAACATTCCCGTTGAAGTGCGGGAACAGAAGAATAACAACAATTTGATTTTTCTGTCAGAAAAAACCCAAAGATATGTATTAAGTATTTCTCTGTTATTATCTGCAATTAATAACTTGTATTCCTGATGACTTAATCTTTCTAAGAAGATTCACAAATAATAATTATGAAAAAAGGGATTTCAATTATGTAGAACATGGTATTTCCATGGAACATTTTAAAGTCAATTTTTAAAGTACAATGAATTCATAATGTAGATGTACAGGTTTTCAGGGAAAAGAAAATTACAAAAATAAAGGAATGAGAAGTCCCGCATTACAGATCATTTAAATAAGTTAGAAAACGGAGAAATACAAAGTTCAGAAAAACAGTTTTTCCAATGCAGTCCAGACTGGCACCTGGTCCCCAGTCTGCACTGGGCATCATCTTAGATTAGATTCCCTACAGTGCGGAAACAGGCCCTTCAGCTCAACAAGTCCACACCGACCTTCTGAAGAGTAACCCACCCAGACCAATGTACCTAAAACTATGGCCAATTCACCTGACCTGCACATCTTTGCACTCTGGGAGGAAACTAGAGCACCCAGAGGAAACCCACATAGACACAGAAAAAATGTGCAAACTCCACACAGGCAGTGACCTGAGGCAGGAATCAAATCCAGGTCCCTGGTGCTGTGAGGCAGCTGTGCTAACCACAAAGCCACTGTGCCACCCTTGAGACTCTCAAGGCCGAAAGATCGCTCTGTAATCATCCCAAGGCCAGACGTCCATGCTGAGGACACACCAAGCCAAGTGAGCACTATGCCAGGCCATTGGGAAACCACCAGACCATGTCAAGTCTGCACTGAGGCGGAGAGTCTCAGTCCACCCTGAGGCCAGGAATTCAGGACGTAGATGAGAAGGAAGAAAAGAAAGAAAAACATGAAAGGGAGAAAAAGACAAAAAAAAGTAAAAGAAACAGACAGAGTGGATGATCTGCCGCTGAAGGGATGTGAACGAGGGAAAATGGTCAAGGCAGGGCTGTTTCAAATTCTTACACAAAAGCCTGTGCTGGTGAAATCTAACATTGGTGGTCACACAATATTGAATCAAAATAGAATCATTGAACTTTACAGTACAGAAGAGGCCCTTCAGCCCATGAAGTCTATACCACTAAAAATACACTACCACTTCCACTCGTCCAACTTTCTTGCACTGTGCCCATAGCCTTGCAAGTTATGACTTCAAAAGACACTGACTTAAACAGTTGCCCTTTAGACAACAGCTAAAATAAACTATACACCAGTTTGTCTTTAGATGTTGAGACAAAGGAATAGATTTTGTCAGGGACCAAAATCTCCAAGAGCAGAATGAAGCTAGCAATCACATGAAACCAAATAGACATGTTCCAAAAGGATTTGCTTGATAAGAAAAAATATGACACAACATCAACAGTCTCCTCAACGGTGGCAGATTTGTACAGGCAATATGTAAAAGCAGCTGGAACAGCAACAGAGGTGAGGCAGCCAAGGCAATGACACAGCACAAGAAATGAGACAGTTGCAATGTTGTGCATCAAGCACATAACACTCTGCATTCTGAAACACCTGTTGCCATCACTGAAAGGGAAATTTGTGTAGAAAGTCTGGCAGCAAAATGGTTAGAAATTACAGGTTAAGAAAGAAAACCTTTTCTCCTAATGGTAAGAGTGAAAAAGTGTTCACCAAGTACCATTTCAAACATAGACATGTCCATGAGGTAGCAGAAACCTGCCCAGCAAAGAATGCACTGAGAGGCAAACTCAAGCTCGAAAGTGAACAAACTGTGTGAGGTTGAGAAACTAATTGCTGGAGTACAAAGCAGCAAAATGGTTCCAGTAGTACAAGTCTGAAGAACCATTAGACAGGAACAGAAGTTGGCCATTTAGCCCATCGAGTCTGTTCCATTATTCAATGAGACCATGGATGATCTGATCATCCTCAACTGTACTTTCCTGCCTTTTTCCCATCACACTCAATTCCTTTACTGGTTAAAAGTCTGTCTGTCTCAAGAGTTGAAAAGAGTTGAAAACATTTGGTGGACATTCTGATCCTCAGTGATACAGCATCACATGAAACCCATTCACAAGTGTATGCCATTTCTGTCCTGAAATTATTTCTTTAACACCCATACAATGAGATATCTGATCCAGAATTCATGGCAATTATTTTTAACTTGGAAAACTAATTGGAAGACCTGATGCTCTTTGTTTGCAATATGTTTGTGCCTCGAAGGTTTAGTCACAGTTTTTATGGATCTTCCCAAGGTAGATGGAAAGATCTAATTTCAAGAAGGTAAGACTTGAAGTAATGATAATTGGAAACTTGAAATAGAAACAGAACAACAAAGCAACTCCAGCAGCATTTGAAAGACTTGGAATGGAACATCTGGTGACAGATTTTTCTGCAATTGTAAGACAGTCTTCCTTTTTTTCAGATGTGCAATGAACTGTTGTACCTTCCAAGTATTTTCTATTTGTACTGCTAAGAAAGAGTATTGAATGTAAGTGAATTATTAAAACTTGATTTAAGGCCTTTGATTTCCTCTGCAAGATGGAAGTTAGTTGTTTTACTCTGACCTCAGAATAGGATGAAGCAAAGAAACTTGACAGCTCTCTTTGGTTAGTGTCTCTGCTCACGCTGCTGAATTTCTTTAGACAAGGAGAATATTTCTGCACTTAATACAGGAGGCAGACACATTCATTTCCCCCAAACAATCCAAAGGTAGAATTAAAATCTTGCTCTGCTGAATGCAAAAAAAAGCTTCTGACTTTTACGAAAAAAGAGTCACTATAAATTAGTGCCTTCAACAGTGATAATTGGTTGATTAAATATAGGTCAATTAAGGAAATATTCATGACTTTTAAACATCTGGAACAAGTTTCTTTGAGTAAAGGTGGGGAAGTGGCAAGGGAGGTTACCATATTTGTTGACAACTTATTTTATTAATTGCTTGGATTTCAATTTTGACCATTCTTGTGGCAATGGTTTTACTGCTACAAAATACATTTCAATGAAACTTCCTTTTTTCTCAAATATAGAGTATTTTGTATGCATCAACTGGGTCGGATGGTCACTGGTCCCATTCTGAAGACCTGAATACGCAACATAGATTGATGCTTCAGTGCAATAATGAGGGAGTGCAGAGGTGGAAGTTGTCATTTCCCTAATGGGGTGGCGAACCTTTGTCCTGTGTGGGGAGGGGGGAGAATGTGGAGAGGGAGGAGGCTTGGGGTGGCGGAGGTGAAAGGTCCATACCACAATTTGAAGGGCAGTGAGCTCTTCTGGCATTCGGACCAATGTGTATCCCTCAAACAATATCACAAAATGGATGATTTTAATACTTACCTCATTGCTGGAGGTAGGACTTTGCTGTGCAAAAATTGCTGTGCTGCTGCTACATTTTTCAAGATTGTAAAATATTAGTTGTGTTTCAAATGTACTTAATTGATGAGCATGTTGTGAGGCTGTGAAAGACACATCATAATGTAATTTCATTCTTACCTATGTAAGATATTGAATTTGTTTTTCTTCAAGATACTATCCCGAGGGTATTTCAGAGCATTCTACCAGCACACTAAATATATTATCTTACTGTATCTCCACACATGTACATAGCAGCAGCATTAGTGGGTGGCACGGTAGCACAGTGGTTAGCACTGCTGCCTCACAGCGCCAGAGACCCGGGTTCAATTCCTGCCTCAGGCGACTGACTGTGTGGAGTTTGCACGTTCTCCCTGTGTCTGCGTGGGTTTCCTCTGGGTGCTCTGGTTTCCTCCCACAGTCCAAAGATGTGCAGGTCAGGTGAATTGGCCATGCTAAATTTCCCGTAGTGTTAGGCAGGGGGTAAATGTAGGGGTTGTGGGTGGGTTGTGCTTCAGCGGGTCGGTGTGGACTTGTGGGCCGAAGGGCCTGTTTCCACTGTAATCTAATCTAATCTACTTTAATAAATTAAGAGTTACATGGAAGAAGTTTGTAACATCGTGATAATTTGTCTTGTGCAAAAAAGGCATCAGTTGGCCAGTATGCACCGAGTTACTTGGAGACATTACCAATGCCAACTGCTTGAATCTGAGCAATCTGACAAAGTGGTCATACAACATGGCACAGTAGATACAGCACTTTGGGTTAATTTTAGATTTGTACCTTTCTTCCTAACATCACTGTGGGTGTTCTTACATCCGAGGACTGCAGCGGCTCAAGAAGGCAGCTCAGTACCACCTTCAAATGCCTGTCTCGCGAGCAACTCTCACATCTCATTGAGTGAAACAAGAAAAAAAAATCAGCTGGCAGTTTTGGTTTGGTAAAACAATTTTTCAGGAAAGTTTCAATGTCCATAATGGCAAGAACATTGGAATGTTTTATGATGCCAATCATATTATTCTATCAGATAATACAGCCTGACTGGTTGGACTGAAGGGTTTGTTTCTGTATGACTATGTGACTGACTCGATGATCATTCTGCCACAGCATGGCACCAAAGGTCATCCAATCTGCCCGACAATCTCTTGTCAGTCTCAGAATATAGTGTGTTAATATCGTACCAGTAAATATATTCGCAGAAACAACTTATGCATAAAAGTGTAATTTAAATATTTTATAATCATTCGACTCTGGTAATGAGTGAATAAATAAAAAATTAACTTCTCCCCAAATAAATCAACATCCTCAAAAGGTGAGACCACGATCTTTGAATATTTACAAATAGCAAAATTGGAAATTGCTGGAAAAGCTCAGCAGACCTGGCAGCATCTGTGGAAAGAAATCAGAGTTAATGTTTCGGGTCGAGTGACCCTTCCACAGAAGTTGTACAGCTGCTGTATAACTTATGCATTTATCTTCCAGTGCTCTTGATGAAGAGCTTTTGGCCGAAACGTCAATTTTCCTGTTCCTCAGATGCTGCCTGACCTGCTGTGCTTTTCCAGCACCACTCTAATCTGGACTCTTGATATGAAGACCCCAGCATTCCTTGACCCTTCCTGATTATTTTGTGGCATTTTAAAGATCTACGCATCTGAACCCCCAAGTCTTTTAGGGTATCCACTGTATTTAACTTCATACCATGGCATAAGTCAACAAAAAGAACTGCAGATGCTGAAACCAAAACAGAAATTATTGGAAAAACTCAGCAGGTCTGGCAGCATTTGTGGAGAGAAAGCAAGATTTATGTTTCGAGTCCAGTGACCCTTCTTCAGTTCTGTCTTGTCCTCGTTACCTCCTGATTTAATCTCTGTCCTATTGTGCAGCTATTGTTAGGAGGCCTTCAGACTAGTCCTATCAGAGTCATCTTCCATTACTTTCTTTTACCATCACCCATTCAGATTCTACATCTTCCAATTCAAGATCATTTCTTCCTGTCATACTTATTCCATCACATACCACAATACTACTCTTCCCTTCCCGCGTACCCTTTTCTACAGTCACTTGAACCTAAATCTTTAGTTCCCAGCTTTGATCTCCTGTATGCATGTCTCTGTAATGGCTCGATGAACATACTCATTCACTGACTTTAGTTCGAAATACCACATCCGCTCACGTAAATAGCTATTTTCCTCCCATTTATTCCCTTTTTGGTTCTATTTACCTTTTTTTCATGTTTGTTAATTTTGTCACTTTCTGTCCACTCTGGATGGTGTTATCCAAACAGCTTTCCTGTAACACTGCTATATCCTCTTGCTTTGCAAGCGTAGCATTTCTCCTCTTGCAAACCTTTCCTGCTTGGGGGTGGCACGGTGGGTTCAGTGGTTAGCACTGCTGCCTCACAACACCAGGGACCTGGGTTTGATTCCAGCCTCAAGGAACTGTTTGTGTGGAGTTTGCACATTCTCCCCGTGTCTGCATGGGTTTCCTCTGGGTGCTCTTGTTTCCTCCCATAATCCAAAGATGTGCAGGTTAGGTGAATTGGCCATGCTAAATTGCCCATAGTGTTGAGAGATGTGTAGGTTAGATGCTTTAGTCATGGGAAATGTAAAGTAATAGGGGAGGAGAATGAGTCTGGTTGGGATACTATTCAGAAGGTTGTGTGGACTTGATGGGCTAAATGGCTGGTTTCCACACTGTAAGGATTCTATGATTGTGCTCTCCCCCTAACACCGTCAGATGGAAGCTGTCAGGTCCCAGGGATTTACTGCTCTTCTCTTCCATTAACTTCCTTATTAGTGATGTTTTGCTCACATTAATTTCATACAGTACCTGTCCCAAATCCACTACTAATTTCCTTGACATTTTTGGCAATGTATCCTCTTCTTCTACAGTAAATATTGAGGCAAAATAATTTTTCAACATGTTTGCCCGTTGTCATTAACAAAATCTCCACTTTCAGTCTTTAGCAAGCCAAATTGCCCTTTCTGCAACTGCAAAATTTCTTCTTGATTTTGATGTCCCTTGTGAGTTTCAGAAGACAGAACATAGAACATAAAACAGTGCAGAACAGGCCATTCAGCCCTCAATGTTGCGCCGACTTGTGAACTAATCTAAGCCCATCCCCCACACTTTCCCATCATCATCATCCATGTGCTTATCCAAGGATGGTTTAAATCTCTCTAATGTGGCTGAGCTAACTATATTGGCAAGCAGGGCATTCCATGCCGTTATCACTCTCTAAGTGAAGGACCTGCCTCTGATATCTATCTTCAATCTATCACCCCTCAATTTGTAGCTATACCCCTTGTACAAGCTGATGTCATCATCCTAGGAAAAAGACTTTCATTGTCTACCCTATCTAATCCTCTGATCATTTTGTATGTCTCTGTCAAATCCCCTCTTAGCCTCCTTCCTTCCAATAAGAACAGACCCAAGTCACTCAACCTTTCCTCATAAGACCTTCCCTCCAGACCAGGCAACATCCTGGTAAATCTCCTCTGCTTCCACATCCTTCCCGAAATATGGCAACCAGAACTATACACAATATTCCAAGTGCGGCCGCACTAGCGTTTTGTATAGTTGCAGCATGATATTGTGGGTCCAGAACTCAATCCGTTTACCAATGAAACCTAACACACCGCATGCCTTCTTAACAGCATTATCAACCTGGGTCATAATCCCTTTTAGTAGGTCTTATAAGTTGTTTGTGGCCCTTGGCTATTTTTTATATCTTCCCCACTTGGCATGATTTGTGCTTTTTTTTGTATTTTTGTTAGCTGTTCCATATCCTTTAGTTGTCAGTGGCTGTTTTTTTTACACCTCTTGTGAAGTGGATCTTTTCCCTTGCAGAAGTTTAAGCTGGTTTTCTGTATTGTGTTAAATGTTTCTTTCAAAATATTCCTTGAAGGAGCCAACCATTTCAAGGGAAAAGCAGAGAAATTAAGGAATATTTACAAAAAATATGAATACAGTGGTATATGCAATGTTTTCTTTCAGAATTAATCTATTCCTCTATCAGTTACTGCAGACACAGTTAGGGCCCAGGTAAAATAAGGGTCACATTATGTTAACAAAGTACAAAGAACATTACAGCACAGTACAGGTCTTTCAGTCCTTGATGTTGAGCCAACCTGTGGAACCAATCTGAAGCCCATCTAACCTGCACTATTCCATTCTCCTCCATATGCCTATCCAATGACAATTTGAATGCCCTTAAAGTTGATGAGACTCCTACTGTTGCAGGCAGTGCACGCCACTACTATTCTCTGAGTAAAGAAACTACCTCTGACATCTGTCTTATATCTATCACCCCTCAATGTAAAGCTATGACCCCACGTGCTAGCCATCACCATCTAAGGAAAAAAGGCTTTCACTGTCCAACCTTTCTAGCCCTCTAATTGTTTTATATGTCTCAATTAAGTCACCTCTCAACCTTCTTTTCTCTATCAAAAACAGCCTCAAGTCTGTTCGCCTTTCCTTGTAAGACCTTCCCTCCATATCAGGTAACATCCGAGTAAATCTCCTCTGAACCCTTTCCAAAGTTTCCACATCCTTCCTATAATGCGGTGACAAGAACTGTACGCAATACTCCAAATGTGGCTGCACCAGAGTTTGGTACAGCTGCAGTATGATCTCATGGTTCCAAAACTTAATCCCTCTACCAATAAAAGCTAACACACCATATGCCTGCTGAACAACCCTATCAACCTGGTGGCAACTTTCAAGGATCTATGTACCTGGACACCGAGATCTTTCTGCTCATCTACACTACTAAGAATCTTACCATTAGCCCAGTACTCTGCATTCCTGTTAGTCCTTTCAAAGTGAATCACCTCACACTTTTCCGCAATAAGCTCCATTTGCCACCTCTCAGCCCAGCTCTGCAGCTAATCTAAGTCTCTCTGTAACCTACAACATCCTTTGTCACTATCTCCACAACTCTACCGACCTTAGTGTCATCCACAAGTTTACTGGCCCATCCTTCTATGCCCTCATTCAGGTCATTTATCAAAATGACAAATAACAATGGACCCAAAGCAGATCCTTGTGGTACGCCACTTGTGACTGAACTCCAGGATGAACATTTCCCATCAACCACCACCCTCTGTCTTCTTTCAGCTAGCCAATTTCTGATCCAAACCATTATATCATCCTCAATCCCATGCCTCTGTATTTTGTACAATAGCCTACCATTGGGAACCTTATTAAACACCTTACTGAAATTCATAAACACCACATCAACCGCTTTACCCTCATCCACCTGTTTGGTCACCTTCTGAAAGAACTCAATAAGGTTTGTGAGGTACGGCCTGCCCTTCACAAAACCGTGCTGACTATCCTTAATCAACTTATTCCCGGAGATGATTATAAATCCTATCTCTTATAACCCTTTCCAACACTTTACCCACAATCGAAGTAAGGCTCAGAGGCCTATTATTTCCAGGGTTGTCTCTATTCCCCTTCTTGAACAAGGGAACAACATTTGCTTTCTTCCAGTCTTCTGGCACTAATCCTGTAGACAATGATGACATAACTGTCCCCCTCTCAAGGTTCCCACCCCATCCCAGCATTTTAATTTTGCCTCCCCAACCTTTTGAGGCAAACAGCTGAATTCAGTTGAATTTTTCAAAATTTATTAGCATCTCCCGTTTTAAAAAGTTCAACTAAATTCAGCTGTTTTCCTCAAAAGGTTGGGGAGGCAAAATTAAAATGGTGGAGTGCGGTGGGAACCTCGAGAAGGAGACAGTTGACAGGGAAGTAAGAACTAAAACAAAAGACAGAATGGGAACCTAGAATGGTGATTGACCAAAAATATAAGCAGACCTGCAGTGGACAGGACTAAGAATGCTACAAAGATATTTCTTAAGGCCTTGTGCTCCATGCAGCGAGCATTTGCAATAAAATGGACGAATTAGTTGCAAAAATAGATGCAAGCATTGATAGATCATAGAGATTACACAGCATGGTTGCAAGGTGACCAGGAATGAAAACAACATCCAGCGGTTTTCAGTTTTTGAAATGGACCTACGCAAAGGTAAAGGAGGTGAAGTAGACCTGCTGATTAAAGAGGAAATTAATACAATTGTGAGGAAGGATATGAGCTCAGGTGAAGTAGAATCGTATGGGTTGAGCTCAGAAACATCAGCCTTCAATGGGTGGGGCACTGATTATAAAAATTGGCGAGTCAATTTGCAACTGGGCGGCATGGTGGCACAGTGGTTATCACTGCTGCCTCACAGCGCCAAAGACCAGGGTTCAGTTCCAGACTCAGGTGACTGACTGTGTGGAGTTTGCACATTCTCCCCGTGTCTGCTCAGGTTTCCTCCGGGTGCTCCGGTTTCCTCCAACAGTCCAAAGATGTGCAGGTCAGGTGAATTGGCCATGCTAAAATTGCCCATGTGTTAGGTAAAGGTGTAAATGTAGGGGAATGGGTGGGTTGCGCTTCGGCGGGTCAGTGTGGACTTGTTGGGCTGAAGGGCCTGTTTCCACACTGTAAGTAATCTAATCTAAACTGTTTAAGACTTTAGTCAGGCCACATTTGAGGAACTTTGTACTGTTCTGGTCACCTTACTATAGGAAAGAGGCTTTGGAGAGGTTTACCAAGATGTTGCCTCGATTTGAGTGTGTCAGCTACAATTAAACTTGGATTGTTTCCACTCGAGCATCGGTGGTCAAGAAGCATCCTGATAAAAGTTTATAAAAGTGTGAGAGGCTTTGATAGGATGGATAGTCAGAGTTTTTTTTAACCAGAGTGAAGAGGTCAAATACTAACAACCACAGGTTTAAAGTGAGAGGGGAAAGGTTAAAGGCAAGATTTTCTTTACACAGTGCAGTAAGTGGGAGAAGCAGATGTGATGGCAATGATTAACAGGCATTTGGACAGACGCACTTTAGTTTCAGCTTTAGAAAGGAAGACAAATAACATCCCAAAGCAAAGGTGGGACTGTGGCCAGGGTCAAGAAGGGAAAATGGACACAGTGCCTACTGGGAAGAAGGAATACAAAGAAATTAACATTTTTACGGAAGTGAAATAAATCTTTAGAACCTGATGACCTTCATTCCAGAATACTTCAGGAAAAGACCTTCGAAACAGTAGATGTGTTAGTCATAATCTTTCAAATTTCTAAAGACTCTGGAACAGTTCCTATGGATTGGATAGCAGCTAATGTAACCTGGGTCAAGAGTGTGGTGCTGCAAAAGCACAGCAGGTCAGGCAGCATCCGAGGAGCAGGAGAATCAACATTTCAGGCATAAGTCCCTCATCAGGAATGAGGCTTGTGGGCCGGGGAGCTGAGTGGGGTGGGGATGGGGGGGAAGGTGGCTGAGAACGCATTAGGTCTATGAAGGTGAGGGAGAAAGTGATAGGTCGGAGGGGGGGAGCTAATGTAACCTCGATGTTAATGTAATCTCCTAGCTAATATAACCTCACTATTTAAGAATGGAGGCAGAGAGAAAAAAATAAATCAAGAGTGAGAAAAATTTGAGAGTCCATTCTCAAAGATATATTAGCAGAGCACTTGGAAGATAGTGACAAAATATAACAGAACCAGCAAGGATTTATGAAGGGGAAGCTATTTTTGGTAAATGTGCTGAAATTTCTTGTGGATCAATTGAGAGTGGATAAAGGGGAGCTAGTAGATATGGTTTACTTTGATTCTCAGAAGGCTTTTGAATATATCCCACATCAGAGATTAACATGCCGAATTAAACAGCATGGAATTGGGATTTGTGTGCTTCAATCGACTGAGAGTTGGTTGGGAGACAGGAAACAAAGAGTCGGAGTAAATGAATCTTTTTCGGAGTGGCATGCAGTGAATAGTTGGGTACTGAAGGGACCAGCGCTTCGACGTCAGTTAGTCACAAAATATATTCATAATTTGGATGAGGATACCATGTGTCATATCTCCAAGCTTGCAGATGACAAAAACCTGGGTGTGAGGGTGAGGGTGCGTTATGCGGATGATACATAAAAGCTTCAGAGTGATTCGGACAAGTAAGTGGGCAAATGCATGGCAGTTGAAGTCTAATGTGGATAAATATGAGGTTCTACATGCTGGCAATGTAGAATAGGCAGGCAGATTATTATCTGAATGGTGATAGATTGGGGAAGGGGGGAGGTGCAACAAGACCTGGGTGTCTTTGTACACCAGTCGCTAGAAGTAAACATATGCAGTAAAGAAGGCAAATGATATGCGCTGGCTGTTGGGTGAGTACAAAGAAGGTAGTCTAGATGGATTCCTGGGATGGCAGAACTCACCGTGATGATAAGACAAGGAGAGACTGGGTTGCTTAAAGTATTTTCATTAGAGTTCAGAAGAATGAAGAGGAAATCTCATACAAACCTAAACAATTCTTCCAGGATTGGGCAGGATAAATGCAGCAAGAATGTTCCCAACAATGAAGGAGCCCAGAACCAGTGGTCACAGACTAAGGATAGGGTCTCGGCCTTTAAGGACAGAGCTTCGTGAGCCGATGGAATGATCAGTGGTTGAGGCCAAAACACAATGTTTTCAATAAGGTGATCAATCTAGTTTTTATTGATTGATGGAGGTAGGGAGAAAGCAGAAAAAGGTTACTAAGTTGGATGATCAGCCATGATCTTATTGAACATTGGAGCAGGCTTGAAGGGCCGAATGGCCTACTCCTGCTACTAAATTCTACATTTCTATCCCATTTATTCCAGCCAAACAGCCAACAAAACAAAGGCTCAAGTGCATGTTTACACACCCTGAACAAAAGCAGCTGTGTGTTTGAAAATAGGTTCTAATTCAAGGAGGAACAATTTGCTTTTGCCTCAAAATACAGAATGGGAAAGGAGGGACATAGTTTGAGTCCTGCAGCCACCATGTGGTGGCACATAAATATTAAGTGTCTCTTGTTTGGCCATTTGGCCTTAACAATAGATGACATGGAAGAAATTATCAGCCTGAATTTTCAATCAATGCCATCAGTTGTCTGACCAGCAGTGTATTGAAATCCAGGGTTACGTGAGCAGAAATGAGTAAAACCTTGATATGCACGATACTGTTTGACCTCTATTTACTTTCACCAGTAGCTGCTGAAAGCTTTAAGTCCAAACACTACAAACTGTTATCCAATTTCTTTCCCCACACAAATCTCCACTAAGTTGCAGTCTCTGAATGTGTCTCAGCAGGACATAAATCTATTGCTTCCCATGATACAGATCTAAAATAATAAGCTTTGGCCAAATGTCTTCTCTTCAACTCACTGGTGCTGAGGATATCATGAATATCTGGCTGAGGTCAATCAATGGTGTGAACACATCAAGACGTTCCTTGGTTTACGAATACCCGTTCACTCAATGGTTGAATGCATATGGGAGTCAAGTCTGCAAGATAATTTTTAACAGTAGGCAAGTTCTATTAGAAAGAGGAGCCAGTTCATTCACAAAATGAAACCTGTGTGCCATGGCAACCCGAGGCATCTTAAATAATGAGGTACCCAGGACAATGGATAGGAATTCCAGAGAACACTGTCACTCTGGCTCTTCAGGGGAGTTCCACATTTCGGACAAGAGGTTCCACTCAAGGACCCTTCAGAAATGTGGAGTTGTATTTCCATTCTGAAACTTGTTGCAGTGTAGAACCGGGGGCAAGCCAAGTCCCCTTTCCACAGCAATCAACTGACATTGAAATGGCAGATCGCAATTTTGACAGCCACTGTCAAACAGAAGGTAAAGGTGCTCTAGTCTTACTCTTCAGGCTACTCTTTCTTTAGAAATAGGCAGGGTGGTGGCCGATTATTGCTGAACTGCCAATTCAGAGAGGCCAAAGTGAGGACTGCAGATGCTGGAGATCAGAGTGGTGCTGGAACAGCAAAGCAGGTCAGGCAGCATCCACGGAGCAAGAAAATTGACTTTTCGGGGAAAAGCCTGATGAAGGACTTTTGCCTGAAATGTCAATTTTCCTGCTCCTCGGATGCTGCCTGACCTACTGTGCTTTTCCAGCAGACTCATCTTGACTGCCAGTTCAGAGACTCAGGTAACATTCTGGGGACTCAGGTTTGAATCCCACCAGAGGTGGAATTTGTATTCAATTTTTTAAAAATCTGGAATTCAGAGTCAAATTGTGACCATGAATCTGTCATTGCTTGTTGGAAAAACACATCTGGTTAACTAATGTTCTTTAGGGAAGGAAACTCATCTTTACCTGGTCTGGCCTACATGTGACTTCAGACCCATAGCAACGTGATTGATTCTTAACTTCCCTCTGGGCAGAGAATGGACAATAAACTCTGGCCTAGCCAGTGACGTTCACATCCCATGAATGAATAAAAAAAGCTCATGGTGGTTCAAGTTGAAGGTCACTATGCCTCAGGGGAGAGGTTGACAAGGAAAGTCCTCCTCGGGAATAACTACAGCTGGTGCCGGAATTGAATCCACAATTTTGGCATCACTCTGCATTGCAAAATAGCCATCCAGGGTCGAAAAGTGTGGCACTGGAAAAACACAGCCGGTCATCAGAGGAGCAGGAGAATCAATGTTTCCCGCATGAACACTTCATCAGAAATGAAGGGGTGCCCAAGGGGACTGAGAGATAAATGGGAGGGGAGTGGGGCGGGGGGTGAAGGTAGCTGGGAATGCGATAGGTAGATGAAGGTAGATTGGTAGATAGGTAGATGAAAATAGCCATCCAGTCAACGGAGCTAACTGACTACCTGTCAAACCTTCAATTCATAAGGTGAGTGCAATATTCAAGTGCTGGGAGGGTACAGTGCCAGATGGGTAGAGGGATAGGGTACCAGCTAGTATTCAGCTTGGTGTGGTTCTTGTGGTTAGGGATAAAGTGCTGGGGATAGGATGCTCAGTGGATAGGGGCAGGATACCAGGTGGGTAGGGTGCCAGCTGGTTAAGGGGTATAATGCAGGTGAGTAGGATGATATAGTGATGGGCATGGGGCCAGGTAAGTGATGTAGCACTTAGAGCAGGTCAGGGTGACTGGGAGAAATTGGTTCTGGTTGGATTGGTGTTGGGTCTAGCTAGGTTCTGGTCTGGATTATCAAGCTTGATTCGATGGCTGATGTAAGGGGGTGTAGGTTTCAGGTTTGTACAGAAAGAGGTCAGGCCCCAGCCGAATGTTGGGAAGTTTTGTTCAGTCTCAGATAGTGGGTATGAGGAGGGGTCAGCTTGTGTTAGCTCTGACATTCAGGAGGGAAGGAATGTCAGGCCTGGTGGCAATGGAAGAGGAAGTGGATCAAAGGCAGAATAGGTGAATGTGTTTATATTTGGGAGGTATCAGGTCAGGGTCTGTGAGGGCTGAATTTTATCTGGGGCTGGTGTCATGGTATGAGCTCTGTTAAATAGTTACTCAGGAGTTGGACTGTGTATTCAATAGTTTAACTTTTTAAATTTAATTTGTTTGGAACCCCCTGAAATCTCTAATTTAAAGACATCGAGGAATTGTCCAGTGGAAACCCTCAATTTCCTGAGTAATTCCTTCACAGCATGCTACTATGGAGATTTCATGGAGTTGGCATAAGCAACTCTCATCTCCACTGCATGGTGATTCTATGGCTTTACCAGATGTATTTTGTCCTTTTTTGAAAAAAATGAAGTGAGGTTGAGACAGAGGTGCAAGCAGTCTGCTTCAATCCAATAAAGTAAACAGCTTTGAGGCCTTGGGATCTTTTTTTTGAAGTTGGAACAATAGAAGCAGCCTGAACAGGTAAGATCAAGCTCCCACCGAACCAAGATTTTATTTTTGGTTTTCAGGAGCTGTTGGGGTTGTGAAAGCTGCTATATCTCTCTCACTCTTCGCTACAACTAAAAGCTTGGGTTCCCTTCCTGCTGCTTGAATTGCATGTGATAACGTCTATTTTACTGAATTTGCCAGGGGTGTGTTTATGGTGTGTTACGATATTAGAATTGTTAATGAGTAATGCATTATTTTGTTAATTATTTTGATAGTTAGACTTCAACTAATTCTTTTCCCTTACTTTATTTTGCCTGCATTTTCATGAAAGCGTATGAATAAAGTGTGTTTTGCTTCAAGCCCGACAGTTTGACCAATTGAAATGTCTTTAAAATAATAAAAAGTTTGGGTGCAGGCTAGCTCCTTGACATACTTTAGGAGGGGTGGATTGGCCAGGTCCATAAAAACTGGGATAATGATTGGCCAGCGAAAAAACTAGATTAATTTTTGCAGAGATTATATCATGGATCAGCATCTTTTGTTTCACCAAAAATGCAAGCTGAAAGTATGCCTTATTAAATGACATTTGTTGGGATAGTAATCACATGAAATGGATAAAAGCCAAATGGCAGCCCGATAAGGAAAGTAAAGCTTAACTCTGAGAAATAAGGAGCAGCTAATATAAAGGGAAATCCTGAAGTCTTCTGTAAGCATGTAAATAGTAAACAAATGTTTAATGGAGGAAGAGGGTTGATCAAAGACGGAAAAGTGGATATACGCACAGAAGGGGCATGGCAAAGTTGTTAAATGAATACTTTGCATCGGACTTTATAAAAGAGGAGGATGCTGCCTCGGTCATGGTGATACAGGAGAAAACTTTGTCACTAGAAGCGTTTAAAATTAATAAGGAAGAAGACTTGTATAGACTGTTGGCATTCAAGGTTGACAGGACACTGAGACTGGATGAGATGCTTCTAAGGATTTTGAAGGAAGTGAGGGTAGGAATAGTAGGACACAAACCATGATCTTTTAGATTCCAGAAGACTGGAGAATTGCAAACATTACAGATTTATTGGAGAAAGTTTGCAAAGATAATCTCAGCAATTATAGATCAATTTGTTTAACTTTGGTAACAGGTAAACCTCTACAAACAATTAGTTGGGATAGAACTAGTAATCACATGGAAAAAATGATGGTCTGGTTAGCAAGTATCAGCATGGATTTCAAATGAGGAAAATCATGTTTCATTAAGTTGCATGAGATTTTTTTGAAGAGGTGACAGAAAGCATTGATGAGGTAATGCTGATGTGATGTCGTATACATGATTTCCAGATAGAGTTTGATATAGTGCCATACAACAGATTCATTAAGGAACATAGTATATAAGAAGCAGTGGCAAAGTGGATACTAAATTTGCTGAGTGATAGGAAACAATGGATATATTTTGGCCGGGTGGAAGGTTTGTACAGGGGTTCCCATGGATTGATATTAGGGCCCTTGCCTTCCCTGATATACATATAAATAATATAATGATCCAGATCGAGTCATAGAGTCATAGAGATGTAAAGCATGGAAACAGACGTTTCGGTCCAACCCATCCATGCCAACCAGTTTAATTTAATCAATTTAATCCCACCTGCCAGCACCCGGCCCATATCCCTCCAAACTCTTCCTATTCACATACCCATCCAAATGCCTCTTAAATGTTGCAATTGTACCAGCCTCCACCACATCCTCTGGCAGCTCATTCCATACGCGTATCACCCTCTGTGTGAAAAAGTTGCCCTTTAGGTCTCTTTTATATCTTTCCCCTCTCATCCTAAACCTATACCCTCTAGTTCTGGACTCCCCAACCCCAGGGAAAATACTTTGCCTATTTACCCAATCCATGCCCCTCATAATTTTGTAAACCTATATAAGGTCACCCCTCAGCCTCCGATGTTCCAGGGAAAACAGCTCCAGCCTGTTCAGCCCCGCCCTATAGCTCAAGTCCTCCAACCCTGGCAACATCCTCGTAAATCTTTTCTGAACCCTTTCATGTTTCACAACATATTTTTGATAGGAAGGAGACCAGAATTGCACGCAGTATTCCAACAGTGGCCTAACCAATGTCCTGTACAGCTGCAACATGACCTCCCAACTCCTGTACTCAATACTCTGACCAATAAAAGAAAGCATATCAAATGCCTTCTTCACTATCGTATCTACCTGCGACTCCACTTTCAAGGAGCTATGAACCTGCACTCCAAGGTTCTTTGTTCAGCAACACACCCTAGGACCTTACCATTAAGTGTATAAGTCTTGCTAAGATTTGCTTTCCCAAAATGCAGCACCTCTCATTTATCTGAATTAAACTCCTTCTGCCACTTCTCAGCCCATTGGCCCATCTGGTCAAGATCCTGTTGTTATCTGAGGTAACCCTCTTTGCTCTCCACTACACCTCCAATTTTGGTGTCATCTGCAAACTTACTAACTGTACCTCTTATGCTTGCATCTAAATCATTTATGTAAATGACAAAAAGTAGAGGACCCGATCCTTGTGGCACTCCACTGGTCACAGGCCTCCAGTCTGAAAAACAACCCTCCAACACCATCTCTGTCTTCTACCTTTGAGCTTGGTGTGCAGTGGACAATTTCAAAGTTTGTCCATGACCCTTAACTTGGAAGAATTGTAAACATTGAGGAGGACAGTATGGAATTCCAAAAGGACACTGAAAAGTTATTGTTGTGGATGGATAGGTGGCAGACAGGCTCACTTTGCTCACCAAAATACTCAAAGACAAAATAAACTAGGATGCACAGTCCTAAAAGGGGTGCAGGAGCAGAGGGACCTGGATGTTTTTGTGCACAGACCATTGAAGGTGGCAGGACTGGTGGAGAGAGCAATTATAAAACCATAAGTGTTCTCTTCTTTATTAATAGGGACGTAGAGTTCAAGAGCAAGGAGGTTTTGCTAAATTTGTATAACACAGTTGTTAGACATCAGCTGATGTATTGTGTACAATTATGCAGACAACTTTATTAAAAAGATGTGAATACATTAGTGATCATGCAGGAACTATTTATTAGAATGGTGCCAGGCATAAGAAATTTCATTATAAAGAAGTTGGCACTGTTCTCAGTAGAGAAAAGAACATGAATAGGAGATTTTAAAGTGCTTTTCAAAATCATGAGCGGGCTGGATAGAGCAGACAGAATGAATGCAAAAGAAACAAGAGTATGAGGGCATAGATTTGAAGTGATGTGTAAACGAAGCAAGCATGGTGTGACAAAAAACATTTTCAAACAGCAAGCAGTTAGCGTATGGAATGCGTTGTCTGAAAATGTGGTGGAAACAGGTTCAATTAAGGCATTCAAGAGAGCATTAAATGATAATTTGAATCGAAATAGTGTGCAGGGATATGGTAGAGAGGAAGGAGATTGGTGCTAGGTAACAGAATTGGTACAGACATGATGGATTGAATGGCCTCCTTCTGTGCTGTTAACATTTTTGTGATTCTATTTCAAACTTAATCTATCCCTGGGAGTATCAGAACAACATCATGATTAAGCTTTGAGGCATTTCATGGAAGAGTTACCATCAGTCTCAAATTAGTGGGTATTAGTCCTCAGCACAAAACAGACTATAATTTAACACCTAATTGACAGCGACTTGGCAGAGGTTAGAAATACAGTGTAGGAAATGGAAATCTGACACTTAAGCAGTCATGTGTGCTTATCTGAGATTGAAGTTCAGGCACTGTGAGGGAAGATTGCCTCTTGAATGCCATGTGGAACTAAATCATGAATCTTTTAATGAACAAGAAACTTACAATATTGTTAGGCATAGCCTTCGAGGGAAATCTCCCTCATATCTGAATAATGTAAAGAAACTTTCCTCCCTCTGTGGTCAAATTCTTTCACCCCTTTATCAAGAAATGTTTGCATTCATGCAGCAAAATTGAAATAAGTTTTATTCTGAATCCCAGGACATATTTCAAACAAAATTGAAATAAGTTTTATTATGAATCCCAGGATATATTTCAAACAAAATTTTGCAATGGGTTTATCAGGAATTATTAGGTCCAAGTTACTGAAAACTTTGTTAAAGAAATGGTTTGAAGGATGGTCTCTAAACAGGTGCAAGAAGTCACAAGCTGGAGGAGTTTAAGGAAGGTATAAAGAGCATATCCGTATTTCCTGATAACACAAAGTTAGGCAGCATTGTAGACAGTGTAGATAATAGCAAAACATTATTAAGGGCTCTTGATAGACTGGGTGAGTGGTCAAAACTGGGCAGATGGACTTCAATGTGATCAAGTGTGAAATGATCCATTTTGGACCAAAAACAGGATAGATCAGGGTACTTTCCAAATGGTATGAAGTTAAATATAGTGAATATCCAAAGAAACTTGAGGGTTCAGGAAAATAGACCTTTAAAATACTGCGATTAGGTGCAGAAAATAATCAAGAAGGCTAATGGAGTGTTGGACTTTATATCTAGAGGAGTGGAATGCTGGAGTTAAGCTGCAGCTTTATGAAATCCTAGTTGGGCCCCACTTGGAGTAGCGTGAGCAAATCCAGGCACCACATCTTAGGAAGGATATATTGGTCTTGGAGGAAGTACAATGTAGTGTTACAATAATGACACTGGGATTTTAAGGTTAAATTGAGGAGAGACTGTACAAGTCAGGCCTGTTTTCTTTGGAATTTAGAAAGTTAAGTGGTGACCTGATCGAAGTCTGCAAGGTATTAACAGGAAAAGACAGGGTTGATAACGATTCCAGAACTGGTATGATCTGAGAATTAGAATCAGACCATTCAGGAGAGATGTCAGGAAGCACTTCTGCCCACAAAGGGTGGTCATGGTTTGGAACTCTCTTCCACAAATAGCAGCAGATGCAGGATCAGTTGTGAGATTTAAATCCAAGATTGATAAATGTTTGTTCAGCAAAGGTATTAGGGGATATTGGACCAAGGTGGCATATGCAGTTAATCTCAGATCAGTCATGATCTCCCTGAATGGCCTGTTCCTGTTCCTTTGTGCCTCCGTAGCGTATAGGTTGAATAAGTACAGATGTGAGTCATGGAATGAAATAAATATGCTCCGGTTTCCTCCCACAGTCCAAAAATGTGCAGGTTAGGTGAACTGGCCATGTTAAATTGCCCGTAGTGTTAGGTGAAGGGGTACGTGTAGGGGAATGGGTCTGGGTGGGTTGCTCTTCGGAGGGTCGGTGTGGACTTGCTGGGCCGAAGGGCCTGTTTCCACACTGTAAGTAATCTAAGTAAAATCTAAGTAATCTAATCTAAGTAAATAAACATACAATTTAGGACTAGCAGTTGACCATACAGCACCTTGAGTCTGTTCTGCCATTCAATAAAACCATTTCAGCACAAACCTGTCTGTGTTTTGAATTCCACATTTCTATCTACCCCTAATAACCTTTAACCCCTTTGCCTGATAAGAATCAAACTACCACCCACCTTGAAAAATAGTCCATGATCACCCTTCCACTGCCTTCTGAGGCAAAAAGAGTTCCAAAGTTAAACAACTTCAGAGAGAATGAATTTCTCATCTGTCCTAAACTGTCAACAACTAATTTTTAAACAGTGCTCCCAAGCTCTGGACTCCCTCACAAAAGGAAACATCTTTTCCATGTCCATCTTGTCAAGCATGATAAGAATCAGGAATGCACAAGAGACAAAAATTAGTGGAGCTCAAAGATTTGAGCAGGCTGTAGGCCTTGTTGAAGTTATGGAGATAAGGAGGCTTGATGCTCTGAAGGGATTTGAAAGCATGGATGATGATATTAAAATGGCGGCTTTATATAACTTCTGATGGTTGGACAGTATTTCCTATGCTGTACGACTTGTGCTGCCATGTTTCAGTTTGAGCTCGAATGGCCTAAGCGATGAGGTTGGTCAGGAGAGCATTGCAATTGACAAGTTTTGAAGCAACAAAAGAAACAAAGGTTTCAGCAGTAATTTACATAAGATATTTTTCCCCTCCTCACACAGCTTGTTTCACAACTATGATGAACTGAAATTCAGTTCAGTTTGAGTTTTGAAATGCAAATAATCTTTTGCATAGAGAAACTGAAGTAGAACTGAGAATGTTCAATTCAAGGTGATTCTGACATCTATAAACATTATCCATCGAAGGATAAACTAATTGCTAAGTTTCCTCAGATTTTCATTTTACATTTTGTAATCTCAGGGGTCAGTTGACAACAAGTAAATAGCAGCTTTGAATAGCCTAACACTTTGTGATATATTCTGGGGTATCTCAAAACTGCTTAATGCTTCTGGCACTGCCTGCTGTACTGTGGCATGCCACAGCATTTGTATCAGTTCTAGCTAAGTATATTATTCAGTTGCTGTATCTGTGATTGACTTCCAGTGGCTTCTGAGACACATTTTGCAATAGATTGTTTTCAATCTGAAGCCATGTCTGTTGATTTTTAATGACTGTTATTTTTGTGATTAATAGTGCAAGCAAAGCACAAAATATGTTTCCTGTGAAAACACAAACTCAAACATCTTGAGCACATCCCTTCACTGCCATCAACTGAGAATGACAGATGATAAACAGCCCCAAGTCTGGTTCCCCTATCACACTGTGCTAGCTGACTTACAATGGAAATGCCACCCACCCCCTCACCTTGTTAAGAAATACCTCCATTTTAAAATGTTCATCCTCGTTTCTAAATTCTTCTGTATCCTTTTCTCTCCTTATTTCTGCAAACTCCTCCGGCACCCAAATTCATTGAGATATCTTCACGTCTCCAGTTTTGGCCTCTTGGGATTTCACTGTAGTCTTGATGTCCATAGCTTCAGTAGCCGCGGTCCTAAATTCTGGAATATCCTCCCTACCCTTCCCTATACTTCTGACTTACTTTCCTAGATAGTCACTCAGGAAATGTCCAACTGAAAAATCATAGTCTACCTCCTGGATAAACACACAGCTGACCCCCAAAGCTTATAACCTGATTTCCTCTTCTGATGATGCTGGTAACTGACTCCTTCTGAATCCCTGGTTCCCCACTGTACACTTATCCTGGCCTGATAATGCAGTGACCTAACAGTTCCAGACTTGACCTGACCTTATCCAATTGCCATTCTACATAATTGTTAATGTACCCAACTACCACCCTATCCACCTACCAACCTATACACTATCACTAACCCACTTACACAAATCCACTAACCCAGTTACACAACCTACACACTATCACTAACCCAGTTACACAAATCAACCTTCTTCTTTATCCTAATCCTCACTAATCCTCTTCAGAAAATACCCATTCATTCATACTAAAGCAGAGAAATGCCGGAATATTTAAACTGTTACTTAACAGAATACAGCACCTAAAGCCACAAAAAAAAGGGGTTGGGAGGGACAGATCCTCTCTATGACCGTCCTTAAAATGATGTTGCTTGAGGATTCGTATGCTAAAACAGTTTTGTTGGATCCTCCATCAAAAGGCTAGCCAAAACAAAAAAAAAACGAAGACAAGTGGTTAGTTTTTGTTCACCAGCAGTCGGTACAAGTGGTGACTGGATGATTTGGGCCATTATATTAAATAGACTCCAACATTTAAAGACAGTATCGCCTTATCAAGGGAAACTATGGATAGGCAATAAATGATGGCTCAGTCAATTATGTCCATGTCCCAAGAACAAATAAAAAAGGATAATGTCGGAAGTGCAATATATTTATTATACTATTTTGTTGATGATTGACACATCTATTTACTAATGTCATGAGCTAGATTCATAAAAATTACTGCACAGAGATTGGTATTATTCCGTTAGTTCAAAGCAAGTGGTTGACCGAATTTAACAAGGAACAGAGAAAGGCATTAACTTTTAAAGTATTTTCATAGGATGTGGGCAGCATTTATTGACCATCTCTAATTTCTCTTCAGAAGGTGATGAGGCATCTATTTGAACTGCTGTCATCAATGTTATATAGCAGCACTCTCCATGCCCTGAGTTGTAGGATTTTAACTTTATAACAGCAAAGGAATGACAGTGTATTTCAAAGCTAAGATGATGTGTGGTTTAGAACAGAACTTGCAAGTGCAGTCGTTATCCTTGTGGGTGGTCAAGATCTTGAGGTTAAAGACACTGTTGAAAGAGTTTGTTGAGTTATTTTGTAGATGGCACACACAGTTGCGCACTGCATGCCAGTGGTGGAGGGAGTGAGTTGATTGTATTGGCTGGGATGTCAGTCTAATGGGTTGCTTTGTGCTGGGTCATGTGATACTGCTTGACTGGCATTGGAGCTGTACTCATCCAGTATTCTATCACTCTTATAACTTGTGATTTGTAGATAGTAGCACCTTCTGTACTTTTTTTAAGACTCTTTATTACCTGGAATTATCCTGCAATGATCTCTCCACCTACAAATTCTGTGCCTGTGCATTTCCCTCCACTTCATCTGATGAAGGAACAGCACTCTGAAAGCTTGTGATTTCAGATAAACCTGTTGGAGTATAATCTGATGTGATTTCTGAGGCTGCATCTTGTGCTTACTGCTTATCGCCTCACAATATCAGAAGATTATTCAATTGTAGAGCAGACTCAATGAGCTGAACAGCCCAGATCCGTTCTGATTTGGAATGGGATCAAAGGTTATGGGGAGAAAGCAGAATTAGGCTGTTGAGTTGGGCGATCAGCCATGAACATGATGAATGGTGAAGCAGGCTCGAAGGGCTGAATGGCCTCTACCAGCTCCTATCTTCTATGTTTCTACGATTTATCGAATGTGGAGCAGTAAAGTACAGGGAACAGGCCCTTCAACCCACTTTGCCCATGTGACCACGATACCATTCTAAACTAATCCCATCTGCCTGCCTTGGGTCCATATCCTTCCCTTCTCCACCTGTTCATGTGTGTGTCCAAGTGTCTTTTAAATATTGTGATCATATTTTCTTCGATCACCTACTCGGATAATGTGTATCAGGCATCTACTACCCTCTGTATAAAAAAAATTGCCTCACACAACTCCTTTAAACTCTTCCCTTTCACCTTAAAGGTGTGCCCTCAAGTATTTGACATTTCTACCCTGGGTTAAAAGACTGACTATCCACTCTATCTAAGCCTCTCATAAAAAGTATATCATATTATCAAATTGCTCCTCAGCCTCTGACACTGGATAGAAAACAATGTAAACTTGTCCAACCTCTCCTAATAGCTCATACACTCAAATTGAGGCAATATTCTGGGAACCTCTTTTCCGCTCATTCCAAAGCCTCCACATCTTCCCTATTGTGTGGTAACCTGAAATGCACACAGTACTCCAAATGTGGCCAAACTAAAGTTTCATAGTGAACTAATTAGCTGTATGCATGGAAGAGCAATAGTCTATGATTGGAAGACCAGATCCTCAAGGATTTTAGCCAATCTAGTCATGGGGGTGACTTTTCCCTTTTCTGTTACCCCACATCTGAATATTTCCCAAAGTGTTTTGACATATTTTGCAGTAGGTGTACCCAACACCCCCTTGAAAAAAAGTTCATGATCTTGTGCTGAAATCATTATGTGTGGATAAAAGTGTTAAAAAGTTAATTTGGAAGATTCTTCTCAAAACACAATCTGTCCGTTCCTAAAATATCGGCTACTGCTGAAAATCCTCATTCTGCCAAATACTCATTTTCCTGCACTGTCATCAAGAAATACATCATGAGAAACATTGCTAGTTGTGCCTAAAGGTAAAAAATTAAAGGAAGAATAAGTAAATCCAATCATAGCAAATAGACAGAATAGATTGGTACTGAATGTGCAGTTCGGCATCAAAATCCTGTTAACTATTAAATTCTAATTTTTTGAGATTCTTTTTTCTTGATTGTTCCATGGGATGTGGGCATCATTTACAGCCTAATCATAATTGACATGAACTGAGTAATTTGCTTGGCCATTTCAGTGAAAACTCTGAAATGGCCAAGCAAATTACTCAGTTCATGTCAACACTGAACACATATAGGCCAGACAAAGCAAGAATGGCAGGTTTTTCTGGAGGACAATAATGATATCAGATGGGTTTTTCAACAAAGTTGTCATGGTCACTCTTACTGAAACTAGATTTACATTAAAAAAAAGACCTTGCTGGACTTAAATTATATGGTCTACTGTGGTGAAATTTGAACATAAAGTCTTGGGGCAGTAGAGTGGCTGTCCCACAACTAAACAGAACCAGTGACATTAACATTATGCCAAGATCTCTCACTGTTGGAGAGCAATCCAGATAGGAGCTTCTATGCAACACGAATGTTTCCTATTCTTTATTTCTCCCCCATGTAATATAAAATATGATTTTGTGAAATATTGAATTATATTTGCTTTGGGAAACCCAAAATGTTGCCCCTGGGAAAACAGGATAAATGGTTCAATCTATATGAGGCACAAAGGAAAACATTCAGTAACCTCTTTTCCCTAGCCTTAGGACTTTGATGTCGATTAGCAATTTTTATTATGATGAAAAATCCCAAAGCAATCATCTCACATTATTTCCTCTGGATTTTGCCCATTCTTGGCTTTATATAGAGCATTGTTTTGCACTGAAGATCACTTTCTTTTCATGTGGAGTCTGGAAAGCTTCAAAACGAGCTGCATTATTATTGGAGGAGTTATGCGTGCTTAAATTGTCACACAATATGGTAATACACCGGCAATACTCTGGAATACCCTCTCAACACTGATTCACCTCTCCACCTAATGGCTAAAGCCCTTGTGTACTTTAAAGGTTTGTGCATTTTCCCGAAATCATCTGACCGACTATTTGCTTGTTGCCATTGAAGGTGCTGAAACATGAGTATCATGTGGTGTAGCATTAGATTTTAGATTACACCACTGCGATGTCAATGTGAGAACTTGGACTGAAACAGCCGCTGCAACAAACATCTTCTTTGGCAGACCCCCAGTCCCTCCTTAAAAAGTCTGTCTTATCTCAGCCCTGAATATACTCAACGGCCCAACCTCAATAACTCTGTGATAAATAATTCCATAGATTCAATGCCTTCTGAGAGAAGGCATCTTGGATTTAAATAGGCAATCTGTTAGACTGAGATTATGCTGTCGAGCCCTACACTCTCCCACAAGCAGTAAAACGCCTTTCCACATCTAACCTGTCAAGTCTCTTACGCATCTTATATGTTAATACAGAGTCTAGAGGTTCTCAGCTGGGCTTCCTGACTTAAAATCGCAAGCAGAAGAAAAAAAAATGTTTTATTTCACTCAATAGTGCAAAATAAAATGCTTCTCAGTCGAGAGGAATCTTGAATAGCACATATTGTGGTCTCCAATAAACTGAAAAGTAGATGAAACATGAATGCAGCTTAGACATGGGTGATTATGAGGTTGTCATGTGTCTCTCTAGCTTTTTGGTCTATTGTCCTGTCATCTTGTTATCCAGAGGGCTCCTCCTGGTCCATCTCAGCATCAGCTTCCTCCTCAGAGAAGATCTCCTGCATTTTCACCTTGTCTTGTCCCAAAACATCTTCCTCTTGCTCAGTCAGATTGCGGAGAGCACAAAGAAACAACCAATAATGCGATCTGGATATTTGTCACAGATGCTGCCAACCTACCACCATGTCGAATACTAGGTGGCAAACATTTAGAAGTGAGAAAGGGAAAGTGCAAAGGAGATGTGAGGGGCAAGATTTTTTTTTAAACACAGAGAGTGATAGGAGTCTGGAATATGCTGCCAGGGCTGGTGGAGGCAGATACAATAGGGGCATTTAAAGGACTTTTAGATAAGCACATAAAAAGCAATGAATGGAGGGAGGCAGAAGGGATTCATTTAATTTGGTGTCATGTTCGGTACAACATCATTCCTATGTTGTACTATTCTATGTTCTATGCCTAATCAAATCTATCGCCTTGCAATGTTTCCCACCCAGGCTCCTCCCCAGTCATCATGAATTGCATTGCATGAAAGCTACATCCTGTATGACTTCAATGATCAACTTCTGTGAGCAACATGATGATTATGGTAACAGTACCCAGAGTACCACAAACATGCCAATTCACCTTCCATACACCATGGTTAGCTTCCCTTTATAAAAGAAAAATATAAGGGATATGTTTCAGCCTCCAATGATGTGGCCTTGGCACGATGGCACTGCCAGCAACCAGCCATGCTTAACTCCCAGTTCTTGCTTCCATTCACATGTGTGGCAGTGGCATCCAGCGAAGGTGCCAAAATAGGCAATCCTTGTGGCTCATTGGAATATTTGAGTGTTGTTGATATGCTTGCAATGAACAACTGAACCTCACTGACTATCCACTAGATTTTTGACTTACAGGAGTCACCTTTAGTTGGTGATCACATGTAACTCTCAATGAAATCTACGGCCACTTGAGGTGTAGTCATTTTGAGCTTGAAAGAGTGTTGCTCAGCTACACTGGAAGAAGCCAGAGTGAGATTCAGCTTGCTTGTTGAGCCATTTGAGCCAATTCAACACCACCAACCTCATCACAATCCCCTTTTCTGTTCTATCCTCACCAGTTCTCTATCCCAATTGTCCCCATGAGCCTTCACCCCCACCCCACTCTGTCCAATTATTGCACAGCTTGTCAATATTACCAATGATGTTCCCAAAATGTTCCAATTCCCCTCACAATTGAAGTCCCATTGTCCCTGCTGAACAGTACCCCACCCATGACCCCGAAGCCATCCTCACCCTGACATCACTCTCTTCCATCTGCAGAGAGTTGTACATTTCATGCCCCATATCTTCCAATTCCCAACATTCAGCAGCCTCCATTGTGGTGGCCACTCCCTCCACTTTGCCAGGTCTCAGAATGAAAACCAGATGGAAACTGGCTTTGGTATAGATAGTGACCCTGTACTGTCAGATGACTGGAGTTGAGCTTAAGGACTGACAGGAGTATAACCTTCCCAGGCTAATTTTAGCACAGCCCCCAAAGTGGTTGGAACACCTACTCTTTCCCTGAACTGACTAAAACCCTGCCCCTGGACAGGCACCCCACCCATCCCCAACAGACTGGTTGCAGACCAATTTCGCCCAGACCTTTGGTCCAACTTCGCTTTCCTTTCTTACACAACTCTTGTGGGTCCACAGGATTCAGGATGTGCCACTGTCTGTTTCTTGCTTTCATGGCTCTGTGCTCTTCAGCCAAGAGCAGCTGCTTTGCAATGTCCACAAAAGCCTGCCTTTCAGCATTCTGGCTAAGTTTGCAGATGATACAAAGACAGGTTGAGGGAGAGGTCGCATTGAGGAAGCAAGGAGGATGCAGAGGATGTCGACAGGTTAGGAGAATGGGCAAAGAAGTGGAATATGGAGAATGTGTGAGGTCATGCACTTTGGTAGGAAGAGTTGAGGCATGGACTATTTTCGAAATGGAGAGAAAATTCAGAGATCTGAAGTGCAATGTTTCCAGACCCAAGGGCATGGCCTTACAGTAAAAGGAAGACCTTTTAGACTGGGGATAAAGAGAAATGTCTTCAGCCAGAGAGTGGTGAATCTCTGGGATTCATTGCCACAGAAAACTGTAGAGGCCAGGTCATTGGGTATATTTAAGACTGAGATAGATAGGTTCTTGAGTATCAAGGGGATCAAGGGTAACAGGGAGAAATCAGGAGAATGGGGTTGAGAAACTTATCAGCCATGATTGACTGGGGGAGCAGACTCGATGGCTGAATGGTCTAATTTCTTCTCCTCTGTCTTCTCCCTGATTGCAATGTACTGGCTGGGCAAGGAGAAAGGCTGCCTGAGACAAGTAGACTGTACTTGGAAAAGTGACAGTGTGAGTGATCATAAGCATCATTTCAAGCTATATGCTAAAAAGACAAAGCAGCGAGTTCATACCCTGAGGTGGAGCAAGTAATGTGACTCATTAACTAGCGTCACTGTCATTGATTCACAGATCTTCAGAGTGCAGAAAGAGGCCCTTTAGTCCATCGACTCCGTGCTGGTTATCAAACACCTACCCACTCGAGGAGAAAGTGAGGACTGCAGATACTGGAGATCAGAGTCAAAAAGTGTGGTGCTGGAAAAACACTGCCAGGCAGGCAGCATCCAAGGAGCAGGAAAGTCAATGTTTCAAGATAAACTCTTCATCAGGAACACAGGGGAGGTGCAAGGGGGCTGAGAGATAAATGGCAGGGGGTGGGCTGGGGGGAAGGTAGCTCAGAATGCAATAGGTAGATGAAGGTGGGGGTGGTGGTGATTGGTCAGACAGGAGGGTGCCTCCATCTACCTAACACATTCCCAGCTACCTAGCCCCCAGCCCCACCCCCCTCCCAATTATCTCTCAGCTCCCTTTGCCCTCCCTTCATTCCTGATGAAGAGCTTATGCTTGAAATATTGTCTCTCTTGCTCCTCAGATATGATCTGATTGGATGTGTTTTTCCAGCATGACTCATTTAGACCTACCTACTCTCGTTCCATTTTCCAGCACTGAGCCTAGTGTGCTACTGCATTTCAAGTACCTACCTGCTTGTTTGCTGTCACATCTGTGAAACATCAGGTTTCTCAATTGTTAATTGGGAACGTGAAGCTGATTTCAGCAAGTTGTGCTTTTAATGAGAAGCAATTAGATCCAAATAGGTTCCTGGCCCACCTGCTGAAGTGATCATTGACTCCCGATCTGAAGCGGGGGAACTTAATTGCTGGAATTTATCTAGACTTTCAGAATTTTTGTTTTCCCTGCTCCGACTGGAACATCTGCCCATTAACTGTGTTTCTGTATCTACAGATGTAACCTGATCCGCTGAGTAACTCCAGCATTTCCTGTCTTCATTTCAGATTTCCATTGTCTGCAGCATTTTACTTTTGATTACTCATATTGTTTGATTTCCAGAAAAGTTGTCATCAGCCATCAGCTACTCCCAGAGCTGTGGCCGATGGAGTTGAGAGATATGTACACAATATAATGAAAGGACTATCAGATTTTTAGACATTTCATTCAATATCCTCATGTTAAATATTTGTCTGGGATATTTGACTTGCTTTTTTCCAGATCTTTAATCTTCAACTTGTGTTTGCACAAATGCTGGAAAGTTACAGACAGCTGGTAAGAAAGTGGAAATAAATTTGGTTGGCATCCTATTTTAGAAGTGACACATTGCAGAGTTACTTTTGCTGAAAGCAATTGCTTCAGTTGCTATGACTCTTCAATGTATCATTTTGTGTTGCAATCATTATACTTGCAAACGACTTTAGTGTTCATCTCAGTTTGGAAACCAAACCACTTCTGAATTATAAACTATGCTGGCTGAGGATTCTTGTGTATTATCATGTTCCAATGTATAATGAACATTCAGTCAATACTTCAAAATTTTGAAGACCAACAGACTCTGAAAATTGGCAGCTGCAAATTATTTGAGCTTTGGTGTCTTGAGCTCCAAAGCCCTAAGTCTCAAAGCAAATTCACAATTAAATATGGACATTCACTGCTTTTCAGAGAGTTCACAGTTTTTTTGTTGTTTACTGATGAGTCATCAAAAAGGGGAACTGTAGTATTCCAGCCAACCCATCATTCAGTTTCACTCTGAGCAAAAAAAATCAAAACTTGTACTAAGTTAAAAATCACACACACCAGATTATAGTCCAACAGGTTTAATTGGAAGCACTAGCTTTTGGAGCACCGCTCCTTCATCAGGTGGTTGTGGAGGACACAATTGTAAGGCACAGAATTTAGAACAAAAATTTACAGTGTGATGTAACTGAAATTATACATTAAAAAATACCTTGAATGTTTGTTGAGTGTTTCATCTGTTAGAATGACCATGATAGTTTCACTTCTTTCATATGTAAATCACAAAACTTTTCTTAAAAAGTTACATTCTCAGGTTAAATGTAACAATTGGTGTCAGCCAGATACTATGTTGAAGGTTTTAGCCCCCTGTGTTCTCTGTCTGTGCCAATAATGTTTAGACTGATTCTAATCTAAAAAGTGAGTTAAGAGTCTTACATGAATTCATGCAGTTTGTGAGCAAAGTACAATGTAACTCTGCAAGTACAAATTTACCCCACACGTATATGTAAAAGTGTGCATGTGGGTTTTTGTATGTGCGTGTGTGTCTGTCTGGAGTGGGGGTATGTGAGCGAGAGAGAGTGTATATGTGTGTGTATGTGAGTGTAGAGTTTCTAAGTCTGTGAGGGTGTGTGTGTGGGAGTGTGTGTCTGTAGGAATGTGTGTGTGTGCCTGGGGTGGGGAGGTTGTGAGTGTCTGTGTGAGAGAGTGTATATGTGTGTGTGTGAGTGTAGAGTGCTCTAAGTCTATGAGAGAATGCATCTGTGAGTGTGTGTGTCTATAGTAGTATATGAGAGTGTTTATGTGCATGTCTGTGTATACGTGTGTATCTGTGTGTATAGGAGTGCCTGTATATATATATGTGTGTGTGTGTGTGTGTGTGTGTGTGTGTGTGTGTGGTCACCTGTTGTGTGACATGAATCCAAGGTCCCAGTTAAGGCCCTCCCTATGGGTATGGAACTTAGCTATCAGCCTCTGCTTGGCCACTTTTCGCTGCTGCCTGTCCCAAAGTCCGCCTTGGAGGATGGTCACCCAAAGGTCTAAGGTCGAATGTCCTGGACTGCTGAAGTGTTCCCCAACTGGGAGGGAACCCTCCTGTCTGTTGATTGTTGTATGATGCTCATTCATCCGTTGCTGTAGCCTTTGCTCGGATTCCCCAAAGTACCATGCCTCAGGGCATCCTTCCCTGCAACGTATAAGATAGACACCGTTGGCTGAATCACATGAGTACCTGCCATGTGCATGGTGGGAAGTGTCCCCACGTGTAATGGTGGTATCCATGTTCACACTCTGATACGTCTTGCAGTGCCTACTGTGACAGGTTTGAATGGAATTGTCCTGAAAGCCGGCAGCTTGCAACGAACAATAATCTGTTTGAGGTTTGGCGGTTGTTTAAAGGTGAGCAGAGGAGGTGTGGGGAAGGTCTTGGCGAGGTGCTTATCCTCATTGATAATGTGTTGCAGGTCATGAAGAACATGGCGTAGTTTTTCAGCTCCTGGGAAGTACTGGACAACGAAGGGTACCCTGTCGGTTGCAGCTCGCATCTGTCTCCTGAGGAGGTCATTGAGGTTCCTTGCTGTGGCACGTCAGAACTAGCGGTTGATGAGTTGAGCATCATGCCCCATTCTTATGAGGGCTTCCCTGAGTACTTCCAGGTGCCTGTCACATTCCTCCTCATCTGAACAGATCTGGTGTACACATAGGGCTTGTCTATAGGGATTGGCTGTTTTAATATGTTTTGGGTGGAAGCTGGAGAAGTGTAGCATTCTGAGGTTATCTGTAGGCTTGCGGTAGAGTGTGGTGCTGAGGTGTCCATCCTTGATGGAGATGCATGTGTCCAAGAATGAGACAGTTCTGGTCTCCACATTACCAAAAGGATGTGGACGCTTTGGAGAGGGTGCAGAGAAGGTTTACGAGGATGTTGCCTGGTATGGAAGGTGCTAGTTATGAAGAGAGGCTGAGTAGGTTAGGTTTATTTTCATTAGAAAAAAGGAGATTGAGGGGGGACCTGATTGAGGTTTACAAAATCATGAAGGGTATAGACAGGGTGGATAGAGACAAGCTTTTTCCCAGGGTGAAGGATTCAATAACGACAGGTCAAGCTTTCAAGGTGAGAGGTGGGAAGTTTAAGGGGGATACATGCAGTAAGTACTTCACACAGAGGGTGGTGGGCGTTTGGAACCCGTTGCCAGCAGAAGTGGTAGAGACAGGCACAGTAGATTCATTTAAGATGCATCTGGACAGATGCATGAGTAGGTGGGAAGCAGAGGGATACAGATGCTTAGGAATTGACCAACAGGTTTAGACAGTACATTTGAACGGCACAGACTTGGAGGGCCGAAGGGCCTGTTCCTGGACTGTAAATTTTCTTTGTTCTTTTAGATAGTTGAGAGTAGTCCATAGTGAGTTTGATGGTGGAATGAAACTTGTTGATACCACTGCGTAGTTTTAGCAGTGACTCCTCGCCATGGGACCAGAGGAAGAAAATGTTGTCAATGTATCTGGTGTATAATGTTGGTTGGAGGTCCTGCACAGAGAAGAAGTTCCCGTTTGGAGAACCCTTCAGTAGTCCAGAACATTCGACCTCGGACCTTCTCCGGTGACCATTCTCCAAGGCAGACTTCGGGACAGGCATCAGTGAAAAGTGGCCAAGCAGAGGCTGATAGCTAAGTTCGATACCCATAGGGAGGGCCTCAACTGGGACCTTGGGTTCATGTCACACGACAGATGACCACCGTCGCACTATATATACACACACACACATAGACACTCCTACACACATACATACGCACACAGGCACTCATACACATGGACACACGTATACACAGACATGCACACAGACACTCACACACACTCCTACAGGCACAAACACTCCCACACTCTCACATGCATCCTCTCACAGACTTCAACCATTCTACACTCAAATACACACACATACACAATCTCTCTCACACTCATATTGCCCCACCCAGATAGACAGACAGACAGACACACACACACATGCACACAAAAGCCCACATGCACACATATACATATACGTTTGTGGGGTGAATTTGTACTTGCAGAGTTACATTGTACTTTGCTCACAAACTGCATGAGACTCTTGTCAACTCACTTTTTAGATTTGAATCAGTTTAAACATTAAGGCACACACAGAGAACACAGGGGGGCAACACCTTCAACATCTGGCTAACACCAATTGTTACAGTTAACTTGAGAATATAACATTTAAAAAAAAAGATTTACATATGAAAGAAGTGAAACTATCATGGTCATTCTACAGATGGAAGACTTAACAAACAATCAAGGTATTTTCAATGTATAATTTCAGTTACATCACACTGTAAACTTTTGCTATAAATTCTGTGTCTTACAATTGTGTACTCCACAACCACCTGATGAAGGAGCGGCGCTCCAAAAGCTAGTGCTTCCAATTAAACCTGTCGGACTATAATCTGCTGTGTGTGATTTTTAACTTTGTACACCCCAGTCCAACACCGGCATCTCCAAGTCATCAAAACTGTGTACTAGACAAGTTTGAAAGGATAGTTTGAAAGTTTCACTCTCAGGGCCTTGATCCCAAGGATGGCCAACCTGCTGACTCCTTTAAGTGCCTAATGTATACTTAATTCCTGAAAGCGATGCAAAGTTACTGCTGGATCTCCAACCAACAGGCAAGTCCTTCATTATCTGTGTTTATGACTGCCTATTGCAAATACCTAAGTAACTGAAGATATGCAAAAGCAGACTCATTGAACAGATGCCTAATTAACTCACTTGGTTATATTTTGCTTGACAAAATGCATGAGTAATATATTGGCTTATTTCCATTGCAAAGGAGTCCAGATAAACAATTAGTTGTTTTATTTTCTTTTTTAATACGCTTCAATTAGCAGGTAATATTTGCCAGCATCATTTTAGCCAAGAAAACTCCATTTAATGGGATTTGCCATTTTTCCAATTGCTATCATGGCCAGCTTTGCATTTTGATTATCATTAAAGTTTGGAGCAGAAATGTACTCAGCGGTAATTGTGTTAACATTTATTCCAGGTCAAGTGGTTAAGCATGAATAATGATGTGTCAAAATAGGACTGTAATGCTGTCAATAGAACAATTACCATTTAACTGAAGAGTCAAGAGAACATATTAGCTCGGCAAAACAAGCACAAGTGGAATGAGGAAACGAGCTGTTTCCAGCTGAAACCTGTCTAGTTCATTCGGAACAGATATTTTGTCAAAATAATACCATAGCTTTATTCAAATCTATATGAAAGGTACAATAGGAGGCTTGGAATGTGTGAAGGGGTTGCCTTCAACACGATAAGCGTAAAAGGAACAAGGCATGATCACAGATACGCCTGTTCACTCAGAACCGTTTATGAGAATCTAATTGAGTGTACATATTGAAATCAGGCATCGCCATGGCAACCCGGATACACTAGGCCATATTAAATAGGGTAAAGAGGTATATTAATTTGAAGTGATTTTGATTTTCTTTTGAATTTATAGGTCATCTATTAAGCTGAACACAGTCCCTTAACACATTAATCTCACACTGAAATGAGAGATCTGACAGTTTTCCTATGAGGGCAAACAGAAACCATTTCGAAGATGAGCAGAAGTACGTGAACATGACCTGTGGTGCTGAGGCAGTGAGATGTCTGCAGTATTTCTTCACACATAGAAAAGTGGAAAGGAAACTCAGCAACTTGAGGGAATACAACAACATGCATTCAGCTTAAAGTCTGCTATTAGTATTAATTAATTTTGGAAAGCAATTTTTTCTAGCGGAGGCAGTGGAGTGGCAGTATTGTCACTGGACTAGTAATCTAGAGGTTCAGACTAATGGTATGGTTTTGAATTTCATTTTTGTGAAAACTGAATTTAAGTAGGTACAAAGAGATGGCAGAGTAGCTCAATGGTTAGCACTGCTGTCTTGCAACACCAGGGACCCAGGTTCAATTTTACCTGTGGGCAAATAGTTTGTATGTAGTTTGTGCATTCTCCTGAGTCCATGTGGTTTTCTTCTGAGTGTTTCAGTTTTCACCCTGAATCCAAAGGTGTGCCGATTTCTGGATTTGCCATGCTAAATTGCAGATGTGCAGACTTGGTGGATTAGTCATGGGATATGCAGGGTTATAGGGATGGGATGGTTCCGGGTGGGATGCTCTTTAGAGGGGTTGTGTGGGCTGAATGGCCTGATTGTACACTGCAGAAATTCTGTGGTATGATCTAAACTAATACCAACTTTGCAAGCACTGTCAATTGTCATAAAACCCACCTGGTTCACTTATGTCTTTTAAGGTAGGACATTTGCCATTCCTTACTTGTTCTGGCCAAGGTGAGACTCCAAATCCAAAGTAATAGTTCATTCTTAATCACCCTCTTAAATGGACTCAGTTTAGGAGCAATTAGGGATGGGCAACAAATGTTTGTGACATCCAAATTCCCATGCAAGAATACACTTAATGCAATTATTATCCAAGTTTAAAATCACTGCATTGAGAGAATGCTTTTTGTAATTATACTACATAATCAAGCCCTTAATGGTGGATTTCAGTTTCACCTTCATAATTTTAGTGAAACACCAAAGTAACCAAATGGCTTTGGCTGATGTCACAAAGTGGGATTCTTGTTTACATGTTATGGAAAAACAGAGGGGTCATTTGATCTAACATGTCTATGCTGGCACATTGCAAGGGAAACAGTTTCCTTCCCCTCTTGCTTAGATCTTTCTTTTTTTTAGCTGGCTACCATGCCATTCAGAATAACGCCATCAGGATTTGTACTTCGAGCTCAGGTAGACTTCAATAAAATACTTCAGATGTTGGAAATTTCAACTAAAAAGAGTACTGGGGAAACTCGGCATTCTTTGCTTTCATGCTGAGAATTTCCTTGTGTGTCTCCCGCTTCACCAGGAGGAATTCTGTCAATTGTCCATTCAAGTCATAACACCGTCACGGGAGTTCTCCCAAGAGACCTCAAACCTCTCCTCAAAATTGGGATTGCACTGGAGTGGGTGCAGAGGAGATTCACTAGAATGATGCCTGGGATGGAGCCTTTAAGTTATGAAGAGATGCTCAGACTGTTTTCTTTCGAGCAGGGAATGCTGAGCCAGACCTGACTGCGGTTATGAGGGGCACCAACAGGAAGCAGCTGTTACCTTTAGTTGAAAAATCAATATTGGGGGGCAGAATTTTAAGATGAAAGGAAAGAGATTTAGGGGGGATTTGAGGAAAGATTTTTCAGGCAGTGGTGGGAGTCTGGAATGCACTGCCTAGGAGGGTAATTGAGGTGGGAAACCTCACAACAAAAATAATCAAGGCTATGAGCCATGTGCTGGAAAGTAGGATGAGTGTTAATTTGAAATAGTTTAGCTGGTGCAAACTTGATGGGCTGAAGGGCCTCTTCTGTACGGTGTGATTCTATGATGCAAGATGAGAAAAAGCTTCTTTCCACACAGTGAGTTATGAATGCTGAGTTGAAGGAATGTTGAAGGCAGATTCAGTTGAGACATTCAGGAGGGTACCAGATGATTACTTAAACAGGAAAGATGCACAGGGTTACAGTGGAAAAGCATGAGACTGATTGTAATTTAAAATGCACAGAGAGACACCGCAGTTGTGATGGGCAGAATGGTCTCCTTCTGCACCATAACAATTCTGTGATTTTCCTCACAGTAATTAGGAATTTTAAAAATTATTTGTTCAGGGGCAGTGGGTGTTGCTGCCTTCAGTGGGGAGGCTGCTTTCTTGAATAATGGAGAGGGAGGTGGGGAGCTGCCTTCTTGAACTGTTGCAGTTTTTGGAATGTTGAGTCACCCACAGTGTTGTTAATGAAGTGAGTGCCATGGTGTTGATGCAGTGACAGTGAAGGAACAGCAGCGTAGTTCCAAGTCAGGATGTGTGCTCAAGCTTAGTATTTTGTGCAAAAGAAATAAAACTTAAGACCATGTTGAGCTTTTCCCTTTTAGCTGTTGCCCAAATACTGCCATAGGACAGAAAGATCAAAATGAGGAGTAAAAGCAGGCTACATGGTCCTTTGAGCATGCACTGTCATTCATTATTTTCATGGCTGATTATCCAACTCAATAGCTTGTTCCCACTTTTCCCCAAATATCCTGTGGTACCCTTATCCCCAAATGTTATATCCATCTCCTTCTTGAAATCATAAAATGGGTTGACCTTGATGGCTTACTGTGGGAGAAAATTCTATAATACGGCCTGTATTTATTAATTTTGAAATATTAACTATCACATAAATATTTCAGTCTCAAAGCATCTGATACTTATAATTTAACATCATGATACTATCTTGTTATGATCGTCTAGCACTCAAAGATCTGCCACCTGAATATTAATTCATTAAGTGCCTTTTGATCCATAGCCCTGCAATCTTTGAAAAAACACATCATTGCTTTTCTCTGGAAAGAGAGGTGTACTTTGAACAAATAATGCAAAAGGGTCTTGAAGGGATCGAGGGCAGATCATCAGGCATTGAAATAATGAAGAATGTCTTCACTCAGAAGGTGGTGAACCTTTGGAATGGTCTATCCCAGAAACTCTATTGAAGTGCAGTCATTGACATGGTCATGTTAGAGATCAATAGATTTTAATCCACTGACGACATCAAGGGATATTAAGATAGTGGGGTAAAGTAGTATTGAGGGAGATGACCATCAAGATCTCAAATGACAAAGCAGGCTCAAGGCCTCCTGCTGCTTTTATGTTCCCATTTCTGAACAGAGTAAATAGGAGAAAATGGTTCTGAGTTACCCCACAACTGTAAATCTATCAGATAAAATGTGACATTGCATCAAAGAAAGAAATATGAGGGCGGAGAATAAAAGCTAAGCTCAAGTGTTAGGATATAACAACAGCTTGAACAAAGGAGAAAGATGTGGAGATGGGAAGTTTTAGGGAAGGAATTGCATATTTTAGGGTCCTGATGACTGAAGACACAGCTATTAGTTGAAGAAATTGGAAGGTCAATAAGAAGCTAGAGTTAGAGTAAAGCAGACTTCTCATAGGGTTGCAGAGTTAATGTAGGACAAAGTGGTACATAGGGACAAGATCATGGAGAGCCAGGAGCAACATAAAGAGGATTTTAAAACTAAGGAGTTGTCAGACAATGTCTAGTCCAGTGATCATGACGATGATAGATGAATAGGACTTGTTTCATGTTCGAGAGTAGCATTTTGGACGAACCACAGGTATGAAGGGTGGAGTAGCCACTACAATTGAAATTGAAACAGTTAAATTTAGAGGTTTAAAATAAAGCATGAATGGGGGATGGAGTAGCAGATGTATTGAGGTAAAGATGCGAATAGGAGATATACAATTGTAATTGAGAGAATGTGGGATTGGAGTCAAATATGTCATGCCGGTTTGTTTAATCCTTAAGAGAGTGGCCAAATAGGAGATGGATTCAATGCTGGAGAATGGTGTTTTTAGCACAAGCTGAAGACAATGGCTTTGGTCTTCTCAGTGTTGAACTTAAAGAAATTGGAGTTAATGAGGTGTTAGCTGCCTCATGAGCATTCTGGTAACAGGCTTGCAATCATTGGTATCAGCGTCATAATCTACCGCTGCACTCCCTCTATTACAAGGGAGACCAAACCTGTACATAATTCTTTAGTTGTGGTCTCACCAAGGCCCTGTACAAATCCTCTTATAAGGAAAGCCAATATTTCAATTGCCTTCCTAACTGCTTGCTGCACCTGTCCACTTTCGACAAGGACACCCAGATCACTTTGTACATCCACACTTCCTAAAACATCACCATTTAAGTAAAACTCTTTCTTTGTGATTTTCACACTTGAATATACAACTTCACATTTAGCCATGTTTTACAACATCTGCTATGTGTTTGGTCACTCATTTAATTACTAAGTTATCTTGAAGTCTCCTTGCAAACTCCTCGCAACTCACAATCCTGACCGGTTTTGTATTATCAGAGACTTTTAAATGTTGCATATGATTCCCTCAACCAGGTCATTTATATAATAGAATATCACATTTAGCTGGATCCTTGTAATACCCCAATAGTCACTGACTGCCATTTCGAAAAAGACTTATCTATTTCCACACTCTGTTTCCTGTCTGTCAAACAATTCTTAATTCACATCTATTTATTAACCTTGTCTCAAGTGTTTGAACTTTGCCAATCAACTACTTAAGAGTGACCTCACCAAAAGCTTTGTAAAGATCCAAATATACCATATGTACTGGTTCTCCCTTATCTATTCTGTTTAGTTATATTCTCAAAACGATTAAGCATGATCTGCCTTACATAAACCCATGTGGCTTTGTTCAAACCTGTTAATATTTTCTAAATGTTCTGTTATCGTATCTTTTAAAATAGATTGTAGTATTTTCCCCATGACTGATATTAGGCTAACTGGCCCCTGATTCTCTTCCTTTTCTCTCCTTCCATTTTAAAATTTACATCTGCCATCTTTTTTAGGAACTATTTGGAGAACTTTGAAAGATGACATCCAATATTTACTGGACCATTGCCTTTAGTTACACTGGGATGCAGGTTATCAGGTCTTTGAATGAGAGTGGAAGGAGTACCAATACCCATGTAACCTGACAGCACAGAGATTGTGGACTGGTCAAGAGAGGGATGGTGAGATGACATTTGTGTTTTTTAGGGTAAGTGTGAAGCCTGGTTTTGCATCTATGAATGCTGTTAGGGTAATGAATGCGAACAAGAAATTGTAAACAATATCAGACAGCTTCAGGTTGGGGAAGAACATTTGATTTTTCAGCCATTCATTAGAAATAGGGTTGGGAGAATAGAAGGCAGGACTTATGGATAAGGTCAATCTGGAGAGGGCATGCATGGAGACAGGACAGAAATTAGTCAACGGTACAAGTTCAGGGCTTTTTTTTAAATTTCATTCACAGGAGGAGGATATTGCTGACTAGGCCAGCATTTATTGCCCATCCCTAAACGTGCAGCAGGGTAGCTCAGTGATGAGCACTGCATCTTACAGCGCCAGTGAACCAAGTTCAATTCCACTCTCAGGCAAATGTCTCTGTGGAGTTTGTATATTCTTCCCGTGTCTGCATGGGGGTTTCTTCCAGGTGTTCTGGTTTCTTCCCACAGACCAAAGATGTGCAGTTTAGAGGGATTGGCCATACTAAATTGCCCAGTGTCTGGAGATGTGCTGGCCAGGTCGGTTGGCCTTGGGAAATGCAAGGTTACAGAGATGGGGTGGGATGCTCTTTCGAGGGTCAGTGTGGACTTGACAGGCCAACTAGCCTTCTTCTACACTGTCTGGATTCTTGGATTCTAATTGTCCAGTGGCACATTAAGTATATTGGTCTGGACTCACATGTAGACCAGCCAGAAAAAGATAGCAGTATCCTTCCCTAAAAGTCATTAGCAAACTAGATGTGTTTTTCTGACAATTGACAATGGATTCATGGTCATCTTTACAAGTTCGAGCTTTTTTTTATTGAGTTCAACTTCCATCAGCTATCGTGATGGGATTCAAACCCAGATCCCCAGAATATTTCCTGGGTCTTTGGATTAATAGTCCAGCAATAATGCCACTAGACTAATGCCTTCCCTTAAAGGTCTTGGAAAGTCCTAATGACTATTCATCTGTACAATACATAATGTTAGCTTGTTATTTTTTAATGAGCATGTCAGCTGTTGCTTTTATACTTTTTGGACACAGCTTCATGTGCATGCTGAGGAAATACATTTAATCAAATTAGGTAACTGAACACACACTTTCAACATGCAACCCACTTTTCCACTGTGTTCTGCGGAAGGGTCACTCGACCTGAAACAACAACTCTGTCTTTGCTCCACAGGTGCTGCTAAACCTGCTGAGAATACTTCAACACCATTGACTTGAAATCTTTGGTAACTCAGAAACATAGAAAATAGGAAAAATATATCCTGTTCCGCCATTCAATGTAATCATGGCATAACATCCAACTCAGTTCGCTGTTCCCGCTTTCAACCATACCTTTGATCCCTTTAGCCCTACACATTATCAAATTCCTTCTTGAAAATGTTCAATCTTTTAGCCTTAACCACTTTTGATGGCAAAAAAACTCCACAAGCTTACCACGCTCTCGGTGAAGACATTTCTCTTGCTAAATGAAAACAAATCTCCCAAGGTTGCCCTTTTGATAATCTTTGCACAGGAAACATCTGGTTCATTGATATTCATTTATCATGGCCCTTTGCTGGAAAGATGAATGACAAGCCAAGGAGGCAAAGTAAATGATCATCGTGTCCTTTGGCAATAGCAATAAGATGGAGCAGTGAAATGTAACAGCTAAGTGATGCAGACTGCAAAGAAGCAAGTAATGATGTTGCCCACTGGTGTCATACACTGCCTGCTAAGTTAATTTGCAATGATACAGTCACACTGACATAAATGCTAATGACAAATGCTAAATTTGAAGTTTTAGCTGGTCAACTATTAGGAGGGAGGGAAGATCAAAGACTCTTGGTTTTGACTCCCTTGCAGAAATGGATGAAATAACTTGAAGCATATTTGTGAGTGCGTACTGGGGACCGAAGGAGAATAAAAGTAGCTATTAAATAGGAGATAAAAAGACAACAAAAGAATCCCCCAGAAAATGTGCAAGCAATATAATGAAATGAATTGCTTTATAGTTAGTTTAGCTCCCTTTAGGGGAACAAAACTGCTGAATTTTGTCTGGAGGACATCACAGGTGCCAATTAAATTAACTTGCATAAGTGAACATAACATACTGCTGACGATGCTTTCTAAGAAAAGTTACCTTTTTATTTTTGGCGTAGAATCCCTACAGTGTGGAATCAGGCCATTTGGCCCAACAAGTCCTCACCAACCCTCCGAAGGGAATCTCACCCAAACCGATTCCCTGTTACTTTACATTTCCCTGACTAACACACATAGCCTACACATCCCTGAACACAATGGGCAATTTAGCATTGCCAATTCACCTAACCTGCACATCACTGGACTGTAGGGGGAAACCAGAGCACCCAGAGAAAACCCACATAGACATGGGGAAAATGTGTAAACTCAACACAGATAGTCACCCAAGGTTGGGACTTAACCTGGGTCCCTGGCACTTTGAGCTACTGTGCCACTCACAATGTACAAATGTAATATTGGGCTCAAAAATGGGTTGAAAATGTGTTGCTGCAAAAGCACAGCAGGTCAGGCAGCATCCAAGGAACAGGAGAACCAATGTTTCGGGCATAAGCCCTTCTTCAGGAATTCCTGAAGAAGGGCTTATGCCCGAAACGTCGACTCTCCTGTTCCTTGGATGCTGCCTGACCTGCTGCGCTTTTCCAGTAACACATTTTCAGCTCTGATCTCCAGCATCTGCAGTCCTCACTTTCTCCTCAAAAATGGGTTGTCCAGACTTCTGGGTGCCGAAGAGACAGAAGTGAGAGGGGGAGGGGGAGCAGGCATGTAAGTTCTGGGTGGTTACGTTTTCCACTTCATTTGGCTGATAACAGCATTGGGTTGAGTGACTCCTGTGCTACTCGCCCAGTCCCTGCAGATTCTGCATGACCATATACAAAAGGGGAGTTTGGCATATTGTCTGGTGATCACATGAACCAGACAGTCTGCTAAAAGCAATCATAGGGAGGCTGCATAGCATGAAATCATGGCTGATGGGCGATCATTTTTCTAAAGTGGAAATCAGGCATGAGAGACACATTGTTGCCTTAATGACACTGAACTTGTCACCGCACTCAGAAAGGAAGTGTTTTCTCGGGTTGGAAAGATGTCACGGCAAAACCTGAAAAGAGACGAGATGCACATGGACTTGAGGTAAATGCATGGAAAAAATATATAGTGACCTCACATGGGTTGGAAATGGTAAGTGATTGCATCTTAACAATAGACTTCATGCCCATCACTCTGGTCAATGCACCACTCTGTTTTTCAGGTTTCAGTCCTGTTCTCCATCTCACCCAGGCACATCTATCAAAGCTACCAGCATCAAATCCATTTTTTCCAAACTCCACACAAGTGCAGATTTTCACCTGAGGTCGGCACATATTCAAGGACAGCACCACAATCACTGACACTGAGTCCTCTGCCTGATAGGAGTATGTTGCCTTTAAGACCAGTGACAGGAAGGAAACCAAGGTGCACCCTTGAGAAGATTGTCCTGGAGATCAAGAATCAAGCAGTTTGCAGTATCATGTGCATCTGAGGCTCTGCTGGGTGAGGGATGCTGACTGCCTGAGGCCCTTTTTCAAATTCTGCTTCTCATTCACCTTTAGATGCAGCATCAAGGATATGCTGAAGATGACGTGACCAGAGAAATCTTGCTGTCTAGCTCACTCGAACCCCCATTCCTTAGAGATCACTGACAATACAGTTCTTTTATTTTACTTGAGCTCAAAAATGGGTTGTCCAGTCTTTTTGGTGCTGGAGAGACAGAAGTGGAGAGGGGTGGTGGGACCATGGCATGTAAGTTCTGCGTGGTTACGTTTTCCACTTCATTTGGCTGATAACAGCATTGAGTTGAGTGACTCCTGTGCTACTCTCCCAGTCCCTGTAGTTTCTGCATCACCATATACAAAAGGGGAGTTTGGCATATTGTTTGGTGATCACAGGAACCAGACAGTCTGCTATAAGCTATCATAGGGAGGCGCCTGCCTTTACAACTTTGGCAGAGGCAGGAGGAAGGGTTACCCCAGTAAAGTGTTGAGGACATACCTGTATGATCTTACACCTATGGCCATCAGCTCAGATATTGGTACTGCAAGGATTTTAAGCGGTAGCATGCATTTCCTTATCTATAGCACCACTGAGATGTATAGCACAGAAACAGACCCTTTGGTCCAACTCGTTCATGCCAACTAGTTCCATTTGCAAGCACGCGGCCCATATCCCTCTTAATCCTTCCTATTCATATACTCATCAGATGCCTTTTAAATGTTGTATTGTACCAGCCTCCCCCACTTCTTCTAGCAGCTCATTCCATACATGCATCACCCTTGAGTAAAAAGATAAATTCTCATAAAATATAGTCAAGATTAGAGTGCTGGAAAGGCTCAGCAGGTCAGGCAGCATCTGAGGAGCAGAAATATCAACGTTTCAGGCAAAAGACCTTCATCAGGAATGAGGCTGGGAGCCTTGGGGTGGAGAGATAAATGGGAGAGGGTGGGGCTGGGGGGAGGTAGCTGAGAGTGCATTAGGTGGATGGAGGTGAGGGTAAAGGTGATAGGTTGGAGAGGAGGGTGGAGCAGATAGGTGGGAAGGAAAATGGACAGGTAGGACAGGTCATGAGGATGGTGCTGAGCTGGAAGGTAAAGTGGGGGGAGGGGAAATGAGGAAACTGGTGAAGTCCACATTGATGCCATGGGGTTGAAAGGTCCTGAGGTGGAAGATGAGGCATTCTTCCTCCAGGTCCTGGGCCTCCTCTATCGCCACTCCCTCACCACCTGATGCCAGTAAATTCTCTGATGAACCTTCTTTGTTTAGCCTGAACCTCTGCTAACTCCGTAAATTTCATATCAACTTTGCTGAAATCAATAAAGCTTTCTTGCAGTATTTCCCATTTTGTAAAAGAACAACTGTTAGTAACTAATGCATTCCCTATGAGATTTATAACAGTAAAGCACCCTCTTCTTAAAAGGTACATTGTAAATATTTTGCTCACTTATCTAATTTGAAGACTGCAAAATCCATGAAATGCTGTGCAGTCTTGCATTTGGACTGAAGAGTATTTACCATTGGGCTCAATTTTATAGGGAGCCCGAAACATTCTTTGCAAAATACTTTTTTACTGATCTCAGCATGTCCTACCTACCAGCAAAATATATACACCAATCTCTACATTTCCTAGCATTGCTGTGCAGTTCTATGCATGTACCTGTGGGGGGTTTGTCAAATGAAGTTTGCCAATTTGGACACATAGCAACATTACTTCCAAAATACTTCAATAGAATCAAGGATGAGATAGAAACATCAAGATGTTCACAGGAAAACCTAACACCTTCATACTAACCATATTCACTCTCCAATTCTGCAGCTCTCAGTTTTCAGCAGGAGATTTAATTATAGTAAGCATAGATAACAGTTGCTAATGGATACTAATGACACTTGCTGCCATTTGAAAAACTGTTCTGCCTATATTCTGTTAAAACCTATAGCCGATAGCTTCCCAGGAGAATAGCGATAAAAGACAAGATCTAAGCTTCAAAGAGAAAGAAATTTGTTAGTGTATAAATGATAATAGGCAGAAACAGCTGTGTAATTAGGCATAAAATAATACAAGCACTGTAAAACGGTGGGGACTATCAGTGGGACAAAATGGCATTCCAATAAAATGCCTCCAGCTGCAGTTAATCATCTTCCTGCATTTGCTATTAACACACACAAACACGCATGCGCTCAAGTTATGTGATAAATTACCAAAGCAGAAAGATTGCTACTTAATAATGTCAGACCTGCAACCATTACTTTTTCGACAGATGCCAAATGTTGTTTGGGACTTTGTCCATGAAAATCATATAGCACAGAAAGAGGTGATTCAGCCCATCATGGTTTTGGCAGATGATTGAGAGATTGGATTTTAACTCAAACTCTGCAACCCTGCACTTCTCCAATAATCTTTCATCCAATCATCACTGAAAATCCAATTTTTGACCTTATAGTCGAGGGAAAGTCATTGATGAAAGAACTGAAGATGGACACTGTCCTGAGAAGTATCTGCAGAGACATCCTTGGATTGAGATGACTGACCTTCAACAACCACAAACATCTTCCTTTCTGGCTGAGTATGACCCCAACCAGTGAAGAGATTGCCCCCGATTACTGATGACTCCAGTTTTGCCAGGGCTCCTTGCCACCCGCTCAAATACTGCTTTAATGTCGAGGACGGTCACTCTCGCTTCACCTCTGAATTCAATTCTAGTGTCCATGTTTGAACCAAGGCTATAATGAGGTCAGGAGTTGACCGGCCCTAATGTAACCCAACTGAGCATTGCTGAGCAGGGATTTCCCTTGCACCCTCTGTTTGATCGATTGCTTTCATCACTTTACTGATGATTGAGAGTAGTATTAGAAGCCGCACTTTTTTTTTTACTATTTATTTTATTGTTTTAATACTTTTGGTTTGGAGCTGAAGACTATGAATTGTGAAGTGAAAATGACCTTTGGACTGTGAGCAGCATCTTGTGTTGAAATAAAAGGGAAAATCAAGTTGGTGTTTGTGAGGTGAGGATGAGAAGTTAATTGCAGGTTGGTTCTTGATCAAAAGATTCTGCAGACTTTTCAACACTGGGGAAAGCAGTGTGTTTTACCAGATGACAGATTGAATTGATGGCAGCAAGTCTGGGAGAGAAGATGATGGTCAAACACAGGGAGTGGCTGGAGAGTCTGAACTGGGTTTTGGATGCTTTCTCTAAGAAGGAGTTTGGCTGTTGATGTTGCAGCATGAAGTTTTCAAATATCCTTGTAAACCTGCATTATCAACTATTTGAATAATTGAAACTTATTTATACATAATGCTGACACTTCCTCAGTAAACTAAAAGGTGGTTCTGATTGATATTTCTCAGTTGATTTTCTGGAGACAATCATATAGGCCTGTGGAACAACGCATCATAAAAACACAAACAGATATTGCTGGAGAAACTCAACAGGTCTAGCAGCATCTGTGAGAAAAAGCAGGGTTAATGTTTCAAGGATGATGACTCTTCATCAGAACTCTGAGTTTCTCCAGCAAGTTCTGTTTTTGTTTCAGATCTCTAGCATTAGCCATTCGTTGTTTTACATCATGCAAACCGCTGAAGTAATTTGGCTGGTTTTATTATTTCATTTTTCTTTATCCCTTACCCCATCTTTGTTTCTCTGTATGTATTTTGTTGGAATGGGGCTGAAAAGAAAAGTTATTTGGTTTAAATCACAGACCTCAAGTAGCTTACTACTTAATTTTGCTGTGCGGTGGTTATATTATTAATAAATTGTTAAGTGTTTTGTTTGAGCTACAAACCTGATGTCTAGATTTGATTATTTAGAGTGTCTGGGATTTGTTCTTTAAAAAGTCTGGTTGGGAACCATTGAAGTCAATTTTGAGGGTCTTTTGAAGGCTTCAGTTTTACAGTGTTGCAAATATAGATGGAGGAAGGCTAATTTGATTTTGCTGTCTGTCACTGTGTCATAGACTGATGGAAAGCAATTGGCGAGGATGAATTTATCCTTCTTTCTATGGACAGGATATAACTGAATAATTTTCCACATTGCTAGATGCTGTAGCACACTGGAACAAATTAGCAAAGCACACTATTCACTCTGGAATACAAGTTTTTAATGCTGTTGCTGGGATGTTGTCAGGGGGCCTATAGCCTTTGAAATGTCCAACATGCCCTGCTATTAGTGAATTGTGTTGGCTGACAACTGGCATCTGTGATTGAGGAGGCCTTAAACATTCGGTTATTCTTAGCTTTCTTCTGCTTCATTTACCAATTAGAATAAATCTGCCCTCTGTTTACCAGCCTTCCTGCAAGTGAAACAGTTATTTATTATTCACTGAATCAATGTTGTTCATAATTTTGACCACATCAACTAATTCTCCCCTTTTCTTTCAACCTATTTTTCTAACTGGCCTGCTGGAACAAGTGGGGCTTGAGCCTGTGCCTCTTGGTCTAGGGGTAGAGACACTACCACTGCACCACACCAATTCTCCTCCTCATCTTTCTAGAATAAAAAATACTATTCTGCCTCTGATTTCTACGGCGTATGATTTCTCACTTCCTCCAGCTCCTGGATGACTGAGCATCTTGGGCTTTGGATATCTCACACTCTAAGCACCCCCTGTAGGTTTCTGATTTCTCAGCCCTCTGAAGTTTCAACAACTTCATCACTTTGACCTCTAAACCCTCTCTGATATTTCCCCAACCTCCACTCCTCTGATCACCTCACTTTCCCTTCGCCTTTGATCTTCCCTCCCTCATCTCTGTTCCCCAGCTGCAGTCTGTGCTGTAATACTCTCTCTTTACAGATTGTTAGCCTCTCCAACAGGCTCATTATGGCCAGAAGGCTGAGCAAGTCATGCCAATTAGGTCCTGTCCCTAAATTCCGCAGACTCAGGGAAATTGATCCTTTGGGGCTTCCCAACCTCAACCGAAGCCCATATTTTTGCTAAAGGCAAAATGGTGCAGATGCAGATGGAAATCTGAAATAAAAACAGAAAATGCTGGGGAAACTAATGTTTCGAGTCAGATGTGACTCCTCTCCAGACTCACACCTAACCTCACCCCTTAATGCATTATCTGAGCTGAGATGTCACGTTGTTTTAACAAAACCTTAAGTTATTTCGGGAATGTGACTTGAAAGAAGTTCTAGGATTCACTTATTAATGAACCGAAACCTGCAACCTATTCTAAAAGATAAAAGACTTAACAGCAATCTAGGTTTGTTCAATATATCGCATCAGTTACATGAGACTGTGATCTTGTGCTATAAATTCTGTATCTTATGATCCTGCCCCACTAGCTATCTGATGAAGGAGCAGCACTCCAAAAGCTAGCACTTCCAAATAAAGCTATTGGACTATAACCTGGTATTGTGTGATTTTTAACATTGTCCTCTCCAGACAGTATATTTTGTTTATATCCTGAATTTTGGCTCTTCAGTCAGGTGTAAGTTTGATTTTTACATTTTATCAACTTCCCTTGTTATCTTCAATGATTTGTGAAGGTGAAACGGAATGGATTGGCTAGAAAGATTGCAAGGTAGGACAGTTGATGAACAGTGGCAGACATTTAAGGAGATAGTCAATTCCTCCCAATTAAAATATATTCCAGAAAGGAAGAAAGATCATGAGAGGGGGGAAAGCATCCATGGTTAAGCATGGATGTTAAAGATAACATAGAGGCCAAAACTGGCATTCCATTTTGCAAAAGTTAGTGGAAGGCTGTAGGATTGGGAAACTTGAAAGGCTAAAAAAAGGGTTCCTCAAAAAAATCTGCAAAGGTAAATTCTAAAAGAAAACCAGCACAAAATATAAAACTGGATAATGCAAGTTACCTAAGTATACAAAAGGAAGTGAGTAGCTAAAGTGAATGCCTGTCCCATAGACAATGAGATTTGTGAGTTGATGCTGGGAACTCAGAAACGGCAGAAACATTAAATCAATATCTTGCCTCAGTTTTCATGGTACAGGACACTGAAACCATCCTAAAAGTAACACGTAATACAGAACAAGAGGAGCTTAAAACAATTGCTATCACTAGAGAAAACAATTCCTGAGGAAACTATTGGGTTTAAAAGCAGACAAGTATCTCTGGCCTAATGACCAACATCCTATGATCTTAAAGGAAGGGTAGCAGAGAAAATGACTCCTTTGGTTATATTATTCCAAAATTCCCTGGATTCCGGAAAAGTTCCAGTGGATTTGAAAAATTCCAAAAAAGGAGGCAGAAAGTCGGACGTTTGTCATTGGGAAATTGTAGGAATTCATTATTCAGAATAAGTAACAGGATATTTGGAGTCAAAATGGAATCTATTAGAGTCAGCATGGTATTGTGATGGATAAGTCATGCCAGAGCACTTTGACGATGACCAAGCAAAATTGTGAATGAGGATCCTGGAGATGTTGGAGAGTTAGACTTCCAAAAGGCATTTAATAATGTATCACACAAAAGGTTAAGAGTCAAGGTAAGATCACACAGTATTAGGAATAATGGGGATTGAATAACCAACAGAAAACAGAGAGCCAGGATAAATGTGCCTTTTTTTCTGGTTGGAAAGCATTAATTAGGAAAATGTCACAGGGTTTGGTCCTCAGGCCCCAATTAATTACAGTCTGCGTGAATGACTTAGATGCAAGGATAGAATGTACTGTTGCTAAATTTGCAGATGACACAAAAACAGGTAGGAAGGAAATTGCAATGGAGAAATAAGAAATTTAGGTGAATGGGCCAAAATAGTTCGCACACGGAGGTTGATGTGAATACTTCTGAGGCTATCAATTTTGACTGGAAGAATAAAATGGCAACTTATTATCTAAATGAAGAGAAACTTCTAAGTGCTTTGCACATATACAAGGGGTCAATACATGGGTTGATGGTAGGCAATTCTGTGTTAAGCTTGACAACAGTAAGTTAAATCTGCTTCCAATTGAACTTTTTAAAGGCTGCAGTCATTGTTTTTAACTCCCTTTTTTAAAAAAAGTTCTCTTCACAGTTAATTTAGTTACTTTCTTTATCCATCTATATTGTGACAGATCATACACACCTTGACGTTAAATCCAAATTGCCATATTCTATTCAATGACAATATTCCTTATTTCCAGCTCTACAGCATTGTCTTCAGCTTCGTTCTGTCACTAGTGAAAACCTTATTCCTCTGTCACCATTGGACTCAATTTCTCCATTGTTCCATATTTATATTGTATTCTGAGCAACTCAGGTCACCTATTTCCCACGTGCATGATTTACATCTGGTCAGATTGATAAAATGAGGTCCTTCCTGAACTGAAAGTTGAAACTTGGTTCTCACTTGTTTGAAGTGCATGATTTCTCTGCGCCATTTGGAATTACAAAGCTAACATTAGACAGAATATGAATAGTATTGTTATTATGGATGCAAATAATTAATTAATTTCACTTTGGAATAGTAGAAGATTATAAAATAGAAGGAGACAATTTGGTTTAAAATGTACGTGCAGGCCTTTTGAAGGAGTTTTCTATTTGGACCCAGTCTCCCGTGCTCGCCCCATTTGGTTCCTGGAAATGATTTTTCTCAAATGCGAAGATAATTTTAAAATATACTTATGCATGAGTTGTGAATACAGGGGCGTGTTTGTGAGTGTGTGTGGCATGTACTCACATATGTGTATACATCTGTGTCGCCATCTTAAAGTCATTGTCTACAGCTCGTCTACTTGGATTAGGCCAGGTGCGAAAAATGAAGATCAGTTCTGAGGAAGGGTCAGCAGACCCGAAACATTAATTCTGAATTCTCTCTACAGATGCTGCCAGAACTGCTGAGCTTTTCCAGCAATTTCTATTTTTGTTTTTGGGTAAGATGAATATGAGTCAACAATGGTTTGCTTTGATATCTCACAAGTGTTTTCAAACCAGGATCATTAATCACAGGCTGATGTAGATTTGTTCTGCTAACAAAGGTTACGATGCTGCCAAAGGACCATGCAACAGATCACCCCAATCTTGGCTTACAGCAATGGTGCCTTTCCTTCTTCCTTTGTTAGACCTGTTTTCAGAACTCTCAAATTCACCATCAAAATGTGCTGGTGGAATCTGAACTGACTTCATTTGAGAAAATCTGACAGCATTTGAATAACATTCATACTGTTTAAAACTTGATGCCGATTTCTGTTAGAAAGCACAAGGAAAATAAATTATCGTCAAGCTGCAAGTTACAGAACTCATCCATCAAACACCTTTGGTGGATGAATCTTTGTTTAAAAAAACAAAGCAAGTGATGTAGTGACTGCTGCTACCTACACACAAATGATCAGGATAGTTTAGTGCTATTGTTAGGCTTGGTAACATTGCAGTGAGCTGTCAGAAATTCAGCAAACATGTTTGAGATGTTACCACACATTCATAGATAGCTCTTTGCTTTGTTGCCTTAATGGATCTCAATGGACTTTTGTCATGATTGTGCCACCCAATTTTTTTTTGGTCTGTCACACAGCTTTTCTACCTTTCAATTAATGATGCACTTCAAAATGTTCTGCCTGGTATCAGCTTCCAAATGATTCCCCTCCTGCATTCATTAAGAAACTGCTTTTTGATAAAGGCTAGAAAACCTGAGAACTGCTCACCAACAAAATAATTGACTGTTACTCAACTGCTACACAGTTTTCAGGCGAGGTTTCAAATGGAAACAGTTATTTTTGTATTATATTACATTTATAGCACTAGCTACACGTATGACAATTCATGTGTCCAAATTTGACATTCCACAGAATTCTGCTGCTAAGTCTAAATTTAGTTAATTTAATTCATTAACAGCAAATGAGACGCATAATACCTGGTTTAAGCTATGGTGTTTTAGTTGAGAGGAACAGAGAGAGAGAGAGATGGTGTTATAGACTAAAGAAAAAGTCTCTTCAGTGCATCATGTCTGTGCCAGTCAAAAGCTGCTATCTAACTATCTAATCCCATTTTTCAGCACTTAGCTCAGAGATTCATATGCCTTGGCATCCCAAAAGCACATCTTTTAAATGGAAGGGAATGGGAAGAGAAAAAGGTGCATGCATACACAACTTTCTACTCAAATGCAAAGTGACTTGAGAAAATGGCAGATTTCAATTCATGATACTGATATAATAAAATGCATCGAATCATAGAATGAAACTGGAGAGCAAGAAATGTACCATTCTGCAGTGACTTACTAATCACAAATTAATCAGAAGGAACTTCAATATCTAAATGTACTTCCAAAATCAACAGCATTGAAATCTTTTTAGTCAACTACGTGTTTAATATTTTCATCCTTCTGTTTTCTGTTCAGGACAAGTTATAACTCAAATATAAAGATTTATCTGTGGCATATGTATAACATATGTGGAAGATTAATAGAATATATGTGGTGTGGTGAGGTAATGGCCAATTGATATTATTGCTAAACTATTACTCCAAAGACCCAGGTAATATATGGGTTCAAATCCTGCCATGACAGATGGTGGAATTTGAATTCACTAAAAAGTTGGAATTAAGAGTCCAATGGTGACCATGAAATGGTTGTTGATTGTCAGTTAAAAAATAAATATCTGGTTCACTAATGTCCCAGGAATGACTCCAGACACACAGCAGTGTAAATGACTCTTAACTGCCCTCTGGGTAATAAATGTTGACCTAGCCAGTGACACTGACATCCATACCCAAAAGTCTCATTATAAGAAAGCACGAAAAAAACCTGGAGTGGCAAGTTATTTTTAAAAATCTGACTGTTCCTTAATCGACTTTTTAAAATTAATTCACAGAATGAGGGTGTCGGCATTTATTGTCCATTCCTGAATGCCCAAAGGGCAGTTAAGAGTCAACGACATTGCTGTGAGTCTGGAAAAATATATAGACCAGACCAGATAAGGATGGTAGAAAGACAGGTAGCATTCAGGAGGCGGGAAGGCTTCAGGAGGATTGGACAGGTCAGGAGAGTGGGCAAAGAAGTACAACATGGGAAAGTGTGAGGTCATGTACTTTGGTAGGAAGAATAGAGGCATTGACTATTTTCTAAATGATTAGATTCCCTACATTGTGGAAACAGGCCCTTCAGCCCAACGTCCACACCAACGAGTAACCCACCCAGACCCATTTCCCTCTGACTAATGCACCTAACACTATGGGCAATTCAGCATAGCCAATTCACCTGACCTGCACAGCTTTTGACTGTGGGAGGAAACCGGAGCACCCAGAGGAAACCCATGCAGACACAGGGAGAATTCCACCCGAGGTTGGGATCGAACCTGGGACCCTGGTGCTGTGAGGTTGTAGTGCTAACCACTGATCCACCGTGCTGCCCTAATGGGGAAAAAATTCAGAAGTCTGAAGTGCAAAGAGACTTGGGAGTTCGAACCCCGGATTCTCTCAAGGTAAACTTGCAGGTTGAGCCAGTAGTTAGGAAGGCAAATGCAATGGTGGCATTTATTTTGAGTGGACTTGAATATAAAAGCAGGGATGTACTTCTGAGGCTCAAGAAGGCTCTGGTCAGACCACATTTGGAGTATTTTGTGCAGTTTTGGGCTCCATGTCTCAGGAAGGATGTACCTGGTCCTGGAGTGTGTTCAGAGGAGGTTCACAAGAACAGTCCCAGGAATAAAAAGCTTAACAGATGAGGAACATTTGAGGTCTCTGGGTTTCTATTCGATGGAGTTTAGAAGGATGAGGGGAGCTCCAATTGAAACATACAGAATACTGAATGGCCTGGACAGAGTAATTTTTGGGAAGACGTTTCCATTGGCAGGAGAGACTGGGACCTGAGGGCATTGCCATATAGTAAAGGGAAAATCTTTTCAAATGGAGATAAGGAGAAATGTCTTCAGCCAAAGAATGGTGAATCTCTGGAATTCTTTGCCACAGAAGGCTGTGGAGGCCAGGTCATTGAGGATATTGAAGACTGAGATAGATAGGTACTTGAGTATCGAGAGGATCAAGGGTTACGGGGAGAAACCTGGAGAATGGGATTGAGAAACTTACAAGCCACGATTGATTGGGGGAGCAGACACAATGGTCTGAATGGCCTAATTTCTGCTCCTATGTCTAATAGTCTTATTTCCTTCCCTAAAGGACATTAATGGAACAGGGATACTTCCAACAATCGACAATGGATTCATGATCATCATTAGACTCTTAATTCCAGATATTTAAAATTTGAATTCAAATTCCACCATTTGCTGCAGTGGGATTCAAAGCTAGGTCCTCAAGACAAGCAACCAGTATATTCTTCAGACCCTTTCAGTGAACCACACTTCAACACTGCTAAAAAGGTCATCTATTTCAAGATGTCATACTAAAAGTAAGATTCTCATGCATTTGCAAAACAATCAACCCAACCATCTACTCCATTTCTTCATGACCCTTTGCAGAATGTAATTAAATTTAGATTCCTCTGCCCCACTTTTTCTTTGGAGTCTTGTTATGTACTCTGTGACAACAATAAATAGTTTAATATTTTTAAGCTCTGGACACCTCTGTTCCTAATCTTGGCAGGAAATAAAAATTCTGCCACACTAATGAATCACTCTTCAGTCTTCCCTTTCAGCTAAGTAAATGAAGGATAACAGTTTCCTCAACTTTCACAAATACAGCAATAATTGCATTCCACAGCATTCACAAGGACAACATGCACCCAATCACATAACTGACAGTAAAGAGTAGAATTAAATAGATGTGGCCAGAATGGAAGAATTTTCACTCTGAAGCAAAATTGAGAAGTCCGGAATTGTTTTCTTCTCAAAAAAAAGGAGCTTGAAGGAAAATTAAATTCTGTGTAAAATTGCGAGGGGTCTTGACAATCTTGAACTGAATTGAATTGAATTTATTGTCACGTGTACAGAGGCACAGTGAAAAGTTTTGTCTTGCGGGCAATACACAGGCAGATCACAGAGTTAAGTAGCACAGATAAGTAAATAATCGGTAAACAGAGACAAAAACAAAAACACAGGTACAGGCGAATGTTAAGAGTTTGTGAGTCCATTCAGTATTCTAACAACAGCAGGGTAGAAACTGTTACAAAATCAGCTGGTGCTTGTGTTCAGGCTTCTGTACCTTCTCCCCGATGGTAGAGGTTGTAGAAAAGCATTGCCAGAGTGCGATGGATTTTTGAGAATGCTGGCAGCCTTTCCTTGACAGTGAGCCTGGTAGATGGATTTTACAGATGGAAGGTTGGCTTTTGTGATTGTCCGGGTCGAACTCATCACTCTCTGTAACCGTCTCTGATCTTGAATGGTACAGTTGCCACACCAAGTAGTGATACATCCAGACAGAATGCTCTTGATGGCACACCTCTAAAGGTTGGCAAGGCTATTCGCCGTCATGCCAAATTTCCTCAGCTACCCGAGGAAGAAGAGACATTGTTGGCCCTTTGTAACCAGTACGTCCACATGAAGAGTCCAAGAAAGTTTGTTGTTGATGACCACTCCCAGGAGCTTGACGATCTCCACTTGTTCCACCTCTGTGCTGTTAATGTGTCGGGGGGCATGAGTTATATTCCATCGAAAGTCAATAATGAGTTCCTTGGTTTTGCCAGCAATGAGAGCTAGGTTGTTCTCAGTGCGCCATTTTTCCAGGTCTTCCACCTCCTGTCTGTCGTCTGTTTCATCGCCATCTAAGATACAGCCAACTATGGTGGCGTCATTAGCAAAATTGTAAATGGTATTAGGCTGGTATTTGGCAATGCAGTCACGGGTACACAGTGACTACAGTAGGGGGGCTGAGAACACACACCTGGGGGACTCCAGTGTTGAGTGTTTGTGAGGATGAAACATTATTCCCAACCTTTACTGATTGTGGCCTGTGGGTCAGAAACTAAGGATCCAGTTGCAGAGAGTGGGGCTTAGTCCGAGATTACTTGAAACAACCTATTTCCCTCAGCAAGTCCAATGAATGGTAGAGGGGATGGGAGGAAAATTCTTGGCACCCAGCTGCTCGTGGGAGTCTTGGGCTCATTTTCTGAAAGGATGCTGGGGAAATAAATGCTCTTCACATTTTATAAAGTAATCGGATATGCAGTCGAAATGCTGCATCATTGGCTACAGTCTAACAGCAATTAACAGACTGCAGAGATGTCTCAGTGTCCCATCAATCGTCAGTGAAAAATAACAATTATTTGTGTCCTAAATGAAAAATTTCAGGTAAAATACACAGATGAAATGGGATTCGGCTAGATAGCTCTTCTTCAATCAGTATAAAGGTGATGGGCTAAAAGATCTCTTCTGCATTGGCGGCATGGTGGCACGGTGGTTAGCACTGTTGCCTCACAGTGCCAGAGACCTGGGTTCGATTCCTGATCATCATTAGACTCTTAATTCCAGATATTTAAAAATTGAATTCAAATTCCACCATTTGCTGCAGTGGGATTCAAAGCTAGGTCCTCAAGACAAGCAACCAGTATATTCTTCAGACCCTTTCAGTGAACCACACTTCAACACTGCTAAAAAGGTCATCTATTTCAAGATGTCATCCTAAAAGTTTGCACATTCTCCTGTGTCTGTCTGGGTTTGGTCTGGTTTCCTTCCACAGTCTAAAAATATGCAGGTTAGGTGAATTGGCCACGCTAAATTGTCCATAGTGTTAGGTGAAGGGGTAAAATGTAGGGGAATGGGTCTGGGTGGGTTGTGTGTCGGTGTTGGGTTGAAGGGCCTGTTTCCACACTGTAAGTAATCTAATCCATTGTAAATCTCTATGATTTTGATTTAAAAGTCAGAGTGTGTCACTGAAATGTTTTTAAAGGTAATGCTGTGAGAAAATGGAGATTGGTGTACTGAATCCAATATTAAATACGCATTGAAGTTGAGAACATACATTTCATCTGTGTATTTTACCTGGAATTTTTCATTTAGGACACATATAATTGTTAGTTTTCACTGACGATTTATGGGACACTGAGACATCTCTGCAGTCTGTTAATTGCTTGTTAATGGGAACACATACAAGCCAGAACAGTAGAATGAGAACCTGTTAATCGGCTATTAACAAGTCACCATGACACACTTTCAACCATGTAATAGGCTATTGATTCCAATGCATAAACTCCCTCACACCCATCACATTTCCTAATTTATCAGCAGAGTTTCTGGTTCCAACCTTCAGCTGAATGAAAATGTTGGGGTTTCTACAAACAAGGAATAAAAAGATTTTAAAATTATGTGATGCTTCCTTATTCTAGCTCCAGGTGAAATCTCTCACAACAATGTAATGTGTGAAATAAGATAATTACTTTCTTCTAAATGGGCAGATTCTCCAAGAAGGTACTGCAGACAACCGACATGTTGCTCAGAGGAAACACTCGATTGCAAATAGTGTGTCCACAAGCCTTGATTTAACTAATGCAAATTCACTCATTAGCTTTTACCCAGCACTTTTAGCAGGCATGCTTTACAATAGGAGTGCCACCAGGGAATTCACAAGAGAAAACTTTTTGACAATCAGCACTGAACCTTCAGTGAATCATTCACCAAGTTCCACTGACCTATCCTACCACCTTGTCCAGACAAAAGCAAATGAGCTACTCAATCCACAATTCCTAAAACTGGGTATGTATTTTCATCCTCAGGACTTTGGGATTTTCTTCATGGTTAGCCATTGTCTATAATTGCAGGTTATGTTAAGGACACAATCTATAGAGTCATTTCAACTGACACAGGAACGCGTTAGTTTAGGTCAGAACACATTGTCGCTTATTGAACATTTTTCATGGCTTCGCAACATAAAAAAAAAATGAAAGACTTGTGTTTGTGTACTTCTTTTCAAACCTCCCGAAGAGCTTTGCAGCCAATAAAATACATTTTGAAGTCCAATCACTGTCATAATTTAGCAAAATGCACCATCCAATTTGAACATATTCACATTTCCCCATGTGTTCATGGACAGACAAACTGTTTATGTGATGTTGGTGGAGGGATCATATTATTCAGAAACAATCTCCCCTCCCCTTCTTTGAAATTGTGAGTTGGCATCTTTTGCATCCACCTGAGACATCCCAAGGTGATTGACTATGAATTGCTGAATTTTCAAGTGTAGTCACTGATGCAAAGTCAAACAGCAGATCTGCAAAAATATATTTCAAAAATCAAGTACAAGCTTTTTATAACAAGTGTGCTTAACGCACCATAGGAGATGGTAAAATTTTAAATTGAAACTTGGGATTGACACTTATGAGGCTACACAATCCAGAACCATCAATATCTAACATGGAGTACAAAATGCTGTTTACAGCAACTAACCAAACTTTACCGGTGCACATTAGAAAGGCTAAAATGTTTACTGTATGAATGTAACATGTTAAAATCTGCAGGATGTTGATTGTTAAATGGATAAACTGAATCAGTGTGGTAAAAACAATAATGTTTTTGAAGTCATGGTATGTTTAGCAAGAGATCCAAATTTGACACATTGGTTTGAAACCAATGAACAGCTATTTTAAAAACTGCACCTTGCAAAACCACTAGCTTAGTGGAACTTCTTTTTCAATAAGTCAGGTAAAGAAACAAACGAGATGCAATGAAGATGTTATATCTTTCCTGTGGAGCTGTAAAGCCCAAACATGCTGGTCACCCCTCAGCCTCCAACGCTCCAGGGAAAACAGCCCCAGCCTGTTCAGCCTCTCCCCATAGCTCAAATCCTCCAACTCTGTCAACAGCTTTTTAAATCTTTACTGAACCCTTTCAAGTTTCACAACACCTTTCCGATAGGAAGGAGAGCAGAATTGCAGGCAATATTCCAACAGTGGCCTAACCGATGTCCTGTTCAGCTGCAACATGACCTCCCAACTCATGTACTCAATACTCTGAACAATAAAGGAAAGCATACCAAACACCTTCTTCACTATCCTACCTACCTGCGACTCCACTTTCAAGGAGCAATGAACCAGCACTCCAAGATCTCTTTGTTCAGCAATCTTCCCTAGGACTTTACCATTAAGAGTATACGTCCTGCAAAGATTTGTTTTCCCAAAATGCAGCACCTGGCATTTATCTGAATTAAACTCCATCTGCCACTTCTCAGTCCATTGACCCATCTGGTCAAGATCCCGTTGTAATCTGAGGTAACCCTCTTCACTGTCCACTACACCTCCAATTTTGGTAACATCTGCAAATTTACTAACTGGACCTCTTATGTTTGCATCCTCTTCAAAAAGCAGAGGACCCAGCACCGATCCTTGTGGCACTCCACTGGTCACAGGCCTCCAGTCTGAAAAACAACCCTCCACCACCACCCTCTGTCTTCTACTTTTGAGCCAGTTCTGTATCCAAATGGCAAGTTCTCCCTGTATTCCATGAGATCTAACCTTGCTCACCAGTCTCTCATGGGGAACCTTGTTGAATGCCTTACTGAAATCCATATAGATCGCATCTACTGCTCTGCCCTCTTCAATCCTCTTTATTACTTCCTCAAAAAACTCAATCAAGTTTGTGAGACATGATTTCCCAAGCACAAAGCCATGTTAACTATCCCCAGTCAGTCCTTGCCCTTCCAAATACATGTCCATCCTGTCCCTCAGGATTCCCTCCAACAACTTGCCCACCACCAACGTCAGTCTTGATACCAGAAACTTGGCTATTCATGCTACGTTCCCCTGAGAATCCATCCTTCTCTACATTTTCCAAAACAGCATACTCGTTTGAAATAGGAATAGCCACCAATGACTCCTGCACTAACCGCCTACCTCTCTAACCTTTCCTGGAGATTAACCCATCTATATGGCTGCATCTGTGACTTTCCTCCATTCCTATAACTGCCATCCATCACATCCTGTTGTTGTTGCAAATTCCTCATTGCTTCTAACTGTCTCTCCAACCAATCCATTCGATCTGATAAGATTGGCAACCAACAGCATTTATGGCAGATATAATCTGCTGTAATCCTTTAACTTTCTTTAAACTCCCACATCTAACAAGAAGTACATATCACTCTATTAAAGGCCATTTTTGCTTCTTCACAATCTACAGACCCAGAAAATCACAGTCTTATTCCTCTACAACCACTGTCCCAAGTTAAATTAGTAGCTATGGCTTATATTTTAAGTTTAATCAAGAGACATATCTCCAAAAACATATAATCAAGAATGAACACTACTGCAGACTTTCTGTAGGTCACACTAAAAACAACAATACAGTTATCTGCTTCTGTGCTGTGAACTTCACCCAACAGTTCCTCCAAGATCTGTTGTGAATTTCACTATTTGTTAATTTTCCCAGACGCACTCTGATGTCCAGTGATACATGAATTCAAACAGCAAAGGCAGTGTCAGTTTCTTTCTTTCTCTCTCTCCTGCACTTTGTACACCTCAGTTCAACACTGGCATCTCCAAATCATGTATTTATCCAGTACTTTGTTGCTTTTATAGTGCGTTCTCTTTTTCTACTGCATAAAGGTGTAATATCTATTTATCTCTTAAGTTGTAGGAAAATAAAAGTGACATGGATAAAGGGCCAGAACTTGGTACTTTAATATCCCAATGACAACAGTTTTCTAATGGAATTAAAAGAAGATGATTCAGCCATTCTATGTTCCTCAGGCTGCTTAAATATTTGACACCCAAATATTGTTTCTTTTCAATCATGCTCCTTATTTTGGCCTGAAGTCTTTTCCACTGTGGGCATTTTTCACCAATGTGCCCATAAACCATTGTAAGGTATATTTTACACGTATACATACATGAGTGATTTGATTTGATCTCATATGATTGTGTTTTTGCTTCTTTCTTTTCACAGAAACAGTTTGCAGACTTGTACCATTGCAAGAAATATTAAAATGTTCAAATCTGCTCTTATTTCAAGGTGTGGGTGACAGTCAAGAAGAAATAAAAGATTTATGTGAGGGGAAGGCTCTTTTATTTGCAGAGAATGATGACAAAATGGTCAATGGCCTCCCAGATAGGGGGGTTAGCCAGAATTGCAACAAGACGGGACAATGACTGACAGTTCAGTAAGGAACACAACTCGTTTGCTGAAAAGAAGGCACATTTTGTCAAAGCTTTTTAATTTTGCACTCATCAGAACAACTCAATAGAATGCCAATTTACTGGGAAAACCAACATGCATACTATGTATTATTATAATACAATAGAAATCACATGGAAAAAGGTGAATTCATTAGGAAGAGACAGCATAGATTGTTGCACACGGAAACCCTGCTTGACCAAATCGCTGGCATTTTTCGAGGAGGTATCAAAGGCTCAATGGCTCTGGGTGGCTCAGTGGTTAGCATTGGTCCCTCACAACATCAGCAACCCAGGTTCGAGTCCACCCTCAGGTGACTGCCTGTGTGGAGTTTGCACCTTGTCCCTGTGTCTGCGTGGGTTTCCTCTGGGTACTTCGGTTACCTCCCACAATCCAACAATGTGCAGGTTCGGTGGATTATCCATACTAAATTGCCCATACTGTTCAGGGATATCCAGGTGTATTCATTCCTGCATGGGAAATGCAGGGAAAGTGTCGGGTGTTGGGTCTGGTTGGAATGCTCTTTGGAGGGGTGGTGTGGACTTGATGGGCCAAATGGCCTGTACTATAGGGATTCTATGATTCAGTGGTGTGGTGTGTGAACTTCCAGGAGACTGCTGAGTAAAGTTGTAGATCATGGAAATAAAAAGCACAGACGCAAACTCAGTACAAAATCAGCTGACTGAAAGGAATCAGAGAATAACAGCAATGGATGCTTTTTGTGCTGGAGAAAGGTTTGTACTAGAATTGTCCAGGGTCAGTGTTGGAACCTTTGTTTTTCTTAATTCATATTAATGTGTAGGAGACAATTTCAAAACTTGCAGATAATACAAAACGTGGAAGAATAGTAAACTGTAAGGAAAACAGTTCAGAACTCCAAAAGGACATAGACAGGTTGAATGAGTGGGCAGAGAGATTCCATGCAGAGAAGTATGAGATGATGCATTGTGGCACAAACAATATTGAATGAACATAAAATAGGGGATACACGTCAAAAGGATGTCCAGAAACAGAGACATCTAGGTGTATATGTGCATACATAATTGAAAGTGGGAGGACAGATGGAGAGCGCAGTTAATAAAGCGTACAAATCCTTGCCTTTATTAGAGTGAAAGAGCAAGGAGGTGATGTTAAACTTGTACAAGGTGCATGTTGAACCTCAACGGAAGTGTTATGCACAATTGTGGTGCCATATTCGAGGAAAGAGGTCAATGCATTGGACAGAATTCAGAAGTGATTCGCAAGAATGATTTCAGGGATGAGGAAATTTATTTCAGGATAGTTTGAATAAGTAGGGAATGTTCTGTTTTGAGAGACAAGGATGAAGAGGAGATCTAATAGAGGGTTTCAAAATCATGCATGGGCTGCATAGAGTAGATCGGAAGTAAACTTCTGATCATCAGAGGAACAAGAACAAAAGTTCATTTTCGAAAGTGACTTATGAAAGAACAAATGCAATGTCAGAAAAACCTTTTTCACACAGCAAAGAGTTAAGGATCGGAATGTGCTGTCTGGAAGTGTGGTGAAGGCAGGTTCAATTTAGACATTCAAGAAGGCATTGGATGATTATTTGCATAGAAATAATATGCAAAGCTATGTTGGAAGAAGCCAGCAAACGACTCTTGGTATTGATGCTCGTTTGAAGAGCTGGTGCAGACTTGAAGGGCCGAATGGCATCCTTCTGTTTGGTAATTCTGCTGTGATTCTGCAAAATGTTTGCTTTTTCCTTATTGGATGAAAGTCTTTGACAAAATGCTTGCATTTTCAGCGAGACTCCAAAACAACTATGTTATATTTCTCTTTTTAATTTGTAGACAAGAACGTAATTGTCTAATTATTTTCTCTTTATCAATGGTGCTGAGATGTTGCACACACAGACGCACAGCTCAGGCATAGGAAGCTAACACATTATTTTCTCTTTGTGTTTATGTGTTATTTGAATGGTTAATCAAATAGGGTCACTTAGAGTCAGAGAGTGATAGAGATGTACTGTATGGCATGGAAACAGACTCTTCAGTTCAACTCGTCCATGCTAACCAGATATCCCAATCTAATCTCGTCCCATTCACTAGCACTTGGCCTGTATCCCTCTAAGCTGTTCCTATTCATGTACCCATCCAGATTACTTTTAAATGCTGTGACTGTACCAGCCTCCACCACTTCCTCTGGCAGCTCATTCCATATACGCACCACCATCTGCGTGAAAAAAGTTGCCACCCGTAAGTCTCTTTTATATCTTTCCCCTCTCACCCTAAACCTATGGTTCTGGACTCCCTGACCCCAGAGAAAATACCTTGTCTACCTTTTGTCATTTACATAAATGATTTGGATGTGAGCATAAGAGGACAGTTAGTACGTTTGCAGATGACACCAAAATTGGAGGTGTAGATGACAGCGAAGAGGGCTACCTCAGATTACAATGGAATCTGGACCTGATGGGCCAACGGGCTGAGATATGGCAGACGAAGTTTAATTCAGATAAATGAGAGGTGCTGCATTTTGGGAAAGCAAATCTTAGCAGGACTTATACACTTCATGGTAAGGTCCTAGGGAGTGTTGCTGAACAAAGAGACCTTGGAATGCAGGTTTATAGCTCCTTGAAAGTGGAGTCGCAGGTAGATAGGATAGTGAAGAAGGCATTTGGTATGTTTCCTTTATTGGTCAGAGTATTCAGTACAGGAGTTGGGATGTCATGTTACGGCTGTACAGGACATAGGTTAGACCACTGTTGCAATATTGCATGCAATTCTTGTCTCCTTCCTATCGGAAAGATGTTGTGAAACTTGAAAGGGTTCAGAAAAGATTTACAAGGATGTTGCCAGAGTTGGAGGATTTGAGCTATGGGGAGAGGCTGAACAGGCTGGGGCTGTTTTCCCTGGAGCGTCGGAGGCTGAGGGGTGACCTTATAGAGGTTTACAAAATTATGAGGGGCATGGATAAGATAAATAGACAAAGTCTTTTCCCTGGGGTTGGGGAGTCCAGAACTAGAGGGCAAAGATTTAAGGTGAGAGGGGAAAGATATAAAAAAGACTTAAGGGGCAACTTTTCATGCAAAGGGTGGTACGTGTATGGAATGAGCTGCCAGAGGATGTGGTGGAGGCTGGTACAATTGCAACATTTAAGAGGCATTTGGATGGGTATATGAATAGGAAGGGTTTGGAGGGATATGGGCTGGGTGCTGGCAGGTGGAACTGGATTGGGTTGGGATATCTGATCGGCATGGACGGGTTGGACCGAAGGGTCTGTTTCCATGCTGTACATCTCTATGACTCTATTTGCCCTTTCCATGCCCCTCATGATTTTATAAATCTCTATAATGTCACCCCTCAGCCTCCAAATCCCCAAGTCAAACAGCCCCAGCCTATTCAGCCTCTCCCTATAGCTCAAATCCTCCAACCCTGGCAATATCCTTGTCAATCTTTTTTGAACCTTTTCAAGTTTCACAACATACATTCAATAGGCAGGAGACCAGATTTGAACACATTATTCCAAAAGTGGCCGAACGAATGTCCCATACAGCTGCACTGTGACCTCCTAACTCCTGTACTAAATACTCTGACCAATAAAGAAAAGCATACCAAACGCCTTCTTCACTATCCTGTCTACTTGCGACTCCATTTTCAAGGAACTACGAACCTGCACTCCGAGGTCTCTTTGTTCAGCAACACTCTCCAGGACCTTATTATCAAGTGTATGTCCTGCTCTGATTTGCTTTTTCAAAATGGAGCACCTCACATTTATCTAACTTAAGCTCCACCTGCCACTCCTCAGCCCATTTGCCCATCTGATCAAGATCCCGTTGTACTCTGAAGTAACCTTCTTCCCACTTAAATATATCAAAGAATTGCTTATTATGCCTAATAGATAATATTAAAGCCCATAACAATGGAGGAGCAATCACAAAGTTGTCGAAGGGACGAAAATCAAAGTAGTGATGAGTGATTTTTGTTTCGATTGCAAGGGAGCATGCAGTCATGTTTCCCAGGGCTACTGATCTTTTTGATACTGATTAAAGACTCAGAATTGTTTGTACCAGGAAAGCTTTCAAAGATTGCAGATGCCACAAAGCTCAGAAATCTGGTAAACATTGGGTAGAATATTTTGACTGCAGGAGGACATGGCTACGTGGAAAGGACTGTCATGTGGCAGACAAAATTTAACATGGGCGTGCGAAATGGTACATTTTGATGACAGGCCATATGAACTAAATCATACAATGTTTCAAGAACTGAAGGAATAGAGGCAACTGGGAGTATATGTGCATTGAAGGTGGGAGGACAATTTCAGAAAGTTGTTACAAACACACAGGATCCTTCACTTTATAAAGAGAGAGCTACAAGAGTTAGAATTTACACTGGAAATCTGGATGTGCTTGAGCTTGAGTATCTGAGCATGATATTCCCGCAGGGATATCAAAACCTTGATGAGGTGCAGAAAAAATTTAAAAGAATTGAATGAGGGATAAGGGACATTGATGATGTAGACAACTTGGAGAAGCAGGGAGGGTTATTCTCCTTATCTCATTGAAGCAGTATGGATAAGATAAAGAGACAAAGTCTTTTCCCTGGGGTGGGGGAGACCAGAACTCGAGAGCATAGGTTTAGGGTGAGAGGGGAAAGATATAAAAGAGACCTAAGGGGCAACTTTTTCATGCAAAGAATGGTGCCTGTATGGAATGTGCTGCCAGAGGAAGTGCTGGAGGCTGGTACAATTGCAATATTTAAAAGGTATCTGGATGGATATATGAATAGGTAGGATTTAGAGGGATATGGGCCATGTGCTGGCAAATGGGACTAGATTAGGTGGGATATCTTGGCATGGACGAGTTCGACCGAGGGGTTTGTTTCCATGCAGTACATCTCTATGACTCTATGATCTGACAGAGGTGCCCAAAATCATGCTTTTGGTATGATATATAAAGAAAAACTATTTCGTAGAGTCGTAGAGTTGTACAGAATGGAAACAGACCCTTTGGTCCAACTTGTCCGTACTGACCAGATTTCCTAAATTAATCTTGCCCAATGCCAGTATTTGGCTGACATTCCTCTAAACTCTTCCTATTCAAATACCCACCAGATGGCTTTAAATGTTGTTATTGTATCAGCTTCCACCACTTCCTTTGGCAGTTTATTCCATACAGGCATCAATGTCTACATGAAAACATTACCCCTTAGGTCCTTTTAAATCTTTTGCCTCTCACCTTAAACCTACGCTGTTTAGCTATGGACTTCCCTACCCTGGGAAAAAGACCTTGGATGTTCATCCATTCCATTACCCTCATAATTTTATAGATCTCACTAACGTCACCTCTCAACCTCCAACACTCAAAGAAAATGGCCCCTCTCCCTGTAGCTCAAACTCTCCAATTCTGGCAACATCCTTGTGATTTTTTTTCTGAACTCTTTCACGTTTAACAACATCTTTCCTCTTGCAGGGACACCAGAATTGAACATAGCATTTCAAAAGTGGCCTCACCAATGTCCTTAACAGCTGCAACATGAATTTCCAATACTTAACAACTCCCTATACTCATCACACTCAGTTGCAGAACTGTAGGGAACCAAACGACGTAGACTTTAAGGTGATTGGCAAAAGACCCAGAAGTAAATTCAGGAAATATTGCTTCCCACATTAAATTGTGTTGATATGAAATACACTGCTTGAAAAGGTGGTGGAAGGAGATTAAATTGCAACATTTTCAAGCAGCAACTGGAAAAATACTTGAAGGTAAAACATGAACAAATCTGTCCAGAAGAGATGGAAAATTGAATTAATTGAATTCCTCAACCAAAGGGTGAACAATGACAAAATGAGAATAATGACTTCCTTCTGCTCTGCATCACTCTGTAGCTCCATAATCAAAACAGTACTATAACAGTTCAACAAAGCAAACATGAACTATTACCTTACCTATACTCTAATGACCAGAATCACCATAAGTTAAACATAAATTAACAGGGAAATTGCAGTTGAAAAATATTGCACTCTGTCAATGTGGCAGTGGTGGCTTTGAAAAACTATCATTCTTCGCCCTGGAGTTTAAACAGCCCTACTCCCTTCACCAAGCTATTCTATTGAATTTTTCATTATTAGCCTTTAAGAAGATCTTAATAATCTTGTACAAGCAATTCTTGGTGTTAATATTTTGCAATGTACATCAGCGAGGCAGGAAGGTTCAAAGTAGCAGTTAGCACTGAATGAAAAGGTTGCTACCTCCTTGCACAGATCTTATGTCTCTGCTAACTTACATTAACCTTTCCATTACAATTGTCAAAGGATAAATAAAGCTTTTGAACTTTTGTTGTAATGAGAAAACAATTAATATGGAAAAATAGAACATAGTTAATGATATTCAGCATCAAATACTCTGACCTAAATTTTCACTATGTTGAGAGTATAATTGTGACATGGTGGCACAGTTTACAAGCCTCACCTGTGACAAAGCGTCCGAGAACTGTTTTTGCTCAATGAGGAGGTACTGGCGTTATCTGGGAGTAATGTCAGGTTGCCCTGGAAACATTGGGGAGACTGCTGGAGAAGGCTTACCTCAGGACTCCAGCACTGAATCAAGGTTTAAAAACAGCCATCCAACCCTCACCACTTATTCACCAATGCACTACTTGCCACCTTATGTCGAAAAGTGTGGCACTGGAAAAACATAGCAGGTCAGGCAGCATCCGAAGAACAGGAGAGTCGATGTTGCGGGCATAAGGTCTTCATCAGGAACATGGTGGGCGGGGGGAAGGGGGCTGAGAGATAAATAGGAGGGTAGGGGTGGGGCTGGGGGAAGGTCGCTGGGAAGGCGATAGGTGGATGCAGGTGGGGGGTAATTTTGATAGGTCGGTGAGGAGGGTGGAGCGGATAGGTGGGATGGAGGATGGACAGGTGGGACAGTTCAAGATGGCAGTGCCAAGTTGGAGGGTTGGATCTGGGATGAGGTGGATGGAGGGGAGATTTGGAAACTATTGAAGTCGATGGTGATACCGTGTGAAGAGTCCCAAAGCGGACAATGAGACATTCTTCCTTCAGTCGTCGGGTGGCTTGGATTTGGCATTGGATGAGGCCCAGGACCTGCATGTACTTGGCAGAGTGGGAAGGGGAACTGAAATGGTCAGCTACAGGGTAGTGGGGTTGTTGGGTGTGTGTGTCCCAGAGATGTTGGCTGAAATGTTCTGCAAGTTGGTGTCCTGTCTCCCCAATGAAGAGAAGACCACATTGAGAGCAACGGAAACAGCAGATGAGGTGAGCAGATGTGCAGGCAAATCTCTGCTGGATGTGACATGATCCTTTGGATGGAGTTGAGGGGGGAGGTGTGGGTGCAGGTGTGTGAACAGAGAGCAATTGCAAATCGGGTTTTTTTTCCCTCTTTTGGCAACCCAGCCAATGATTTTCTTCAAATATTTGAAGGGCAGCAGTGTTAAATGAAGAGAGCATGGACAAAATGAAATGAAAAGAGAGTGAGGGAGAAGAGCTTCTGAAACAGCAAGAGAGAATGTTTGGGGACAGCAGCTTCATAAATTTCGTTGAACGTAAGCAGATCAGGCCGCAAGCCATTGTCTTAAACCTAAATAAGGGCAAGTACAGAAGTATGAATAAAAAGCTGTCTGAAATGGACTGGGAAAATAAGCAAAAGGTGAGCTAGTGCAGGCATTGGTCAAAATATTTTGGAAGTCCTGGAATTCTGGGAGAGTTCCAATCAGATTGAAAAACTGCCCCCCTGTTTCTTTTTCAGGAAGGGAGTTAGTGTCTCACAAACCTCATTGAGTTTTTTGAGAAGGTGACCAAGCATGTAGATGAGGGTAGGGCAGCTGACGTGGTATACATGGATTTCAGTAAAGCCTTTGATAAGGTTCTGTATGGCAGGCTGTTGGAGAAAATGCAGAGGCATGGAATTGAGGGTGATTTAGCAGTTTGGATTAGAAACTGGCTTTCTGAAAGAAGGCAGCAAGTGGTGGTTGACGGAAAATATTCAGCCTGGAGTCTGGTTACTAGTGGTTTGCCACAAGGATCTGTTTTGGGACCACCGCTGTTTGTCATTTTTATAAATGACTTAGACGCAGGTATAGGTGGATGGATTAGTAAATTTGCAGATGACACTAAAGTCACTGGAGTAGTGGACAGTGTGGAAGAATGTTATAGGTCACAGGGGGACTTGGATAAACTGCAGCATTGGGCTGAGAGGTGGCAAATGGAGTTCGATTCAGCTAAATGTGAGGTGATGCACTTTGGGAAGAATAACAGGATGGCAGAGTACTGGGTCGATGGAAAGATTCTTGGTTGTGTGGATGTGTAGAGGGATCTTGGAGTCCATATACATAGATCCCTGAAGGTTGCCACCCAGGTGGATAGTGCTGTTAAGAAGGCATACACTGTGTTAGGTTTCATTCGTAGAGGGATTGAGTTCCGGAACCACAATATCATGCTGCAACTATCCAAAATGCTGGTGCGGCCACACTTGGAATATTGTGTACAGTTCTGGTCCCCATATTTCGGGAAGGATGTGGAAATGTTGGAAAAGGTGCAGAGGAGATTTACCAGGATGTTGCCTGATCTGGAGGGAAGGTCTTCTGAGGAAAGGCTGAGGGACTTGAACCTGTTCTCATTGGCAAGAAGAAGGCTAAGAGGCAATTTGATTGAGACATACAAGATGATCAGAGGATTAGGTAAAGTAGACAGTGAAAGTCTTGTTCCTAGGATGATGACGTCAGCTTGTACGAGGGGGCATAACTACAAATTGAGGGGTGATAGATTGAAGACAGATGTCAGAGGCAGGCTCTTACGCAGAGAGTGGTGAGGGCGTGGAATGCCCTACCTGCTAATGTAGTCAACTCAGCCACATTAGGGAGATTTAAACAATCCTTAGATAAGCACATGGATGATGATGGGATAGTGCAGGAGGACAAGCTGAGAATAGTTCACAGGCTGAAGGGCCTGTTCTCCACTGTATTGTTCTATGTTCTAAAGGATGGAGACAGAGAATAAGAAATAATAGATCAATTAGTCCAACATCTGATGTTGAGAAATTGCTTGAGTTCAATATGAAGGAAGAAATAGCAGGGTACTTAGAAAAGCTTAATGAAATCAAAAAGAATCAACATGGTTTTGTGAAAGGGAAACCATGTTTGACAAATTCGTAAGATTTCTTTGTAGATGTAATGAGCAGAATTGATAGGGGCCGACCGGTAGATGTAGTGTATTTTAATTTCTCAAAGGTATTCGATAAGGTGCCATATAAAAGATTACTGTATAAGATAGGAGCTTGTGATATTAAAGGTAATATATCCACATGTTAACCATAAGGATTGGCTTAACACACAGAAGACACAGTAAGGATTAATGGTTTTTCTTTCGAGTTGGAAAGACATAACTCATGAAACGTCACAAGAATCAGACCTTTGGCTTCAATTATATACTATTTTATTGAATACCAAGGCAATGTTGAGAGGTCAAATGGTCCACTCCTGCTCCTATTTTCTCTGCAATGTTTAGACCTGCCTCTAATCCAGGGCTAATCTTCGAATGCTGGGTCTCCCATTCTGAGCTGATGAAAATCAGTCAAGTTTAGTGGCAGCTGCAGCCTTGTAGCTTCATAAATTATGCATGCGCAGTTTGGAACAAAACCCTGTTTCCCCTCAACCCCTCCAAGAGAGTGGTAGATGCATGATTAGAGATAGGACCACAATTACATCATCCTCCACTCAAAGTAAGAACCCAAACAAAAAGAAAGATTTTCATTTTTATGGCTCACGTCTTTTGGAAATTTAGGATGAAAGAATCCCTACAGTGTGAAAGCAGGCCATTTGGTCCATTGAGTCCACTCTGACCCCCTGAAGAGCATCCTGCCCCCACCCAACTCCCTTACTTTATCCCTGTAACTCTGCATTTCCCACAGCTAATCCACCCAACCTGCACAGCTTTGGACTGTGGGAGGAAACTGGGGCACCCGAGGAAACCCACACAGACACAGGGAAAATGTGCAAACTTCACACAGACAGTCACCTCTGGCCCTGGTACTGTGAGGCAGCAGTGCTAACTACTGAGCCAGAATAATTTTTCATATTCAAAATCCATTTCATGTTATCCTTTGGAATTAAATTGGAAGCTGTTTGTCTTTTAATTCATTCACAGGATGAGAATGTCACTGGCGATGCCTGCATTTATTTCCCATCCCAGTGGGCAGTAAAAACTCAACCACACTGCTGTGGGTCTGGAGTCATATGTGATCCAGACCAGGTAAGCACTTAAGTTTCCTTCCCCAGAAGGAGGTCCATTAGTGAATTAGATAGGTTTTTCCCAATAATCAAGAATGGATTAATGGTCATCAGTCCAGATTATTACTGAATTAAAATCCCACTATTTGACATGGCGGGATTTCCGGGAACCGAGGAACATTCCCCAGAACAATACATGGGCCTTTGGATTAACAGTCTGGCAGTATTACTACTAGGCCATCGTCACCCCTACAGTAGTTTGATTCCTATTGCGCTTGGCATATGGTTAGACTGGAGCTGTAAATTTGTGCTCAGTTGTGATTTTGTAAACTCTCAATCTATAATTGATCTGAATTGGGAGACAATAGTTAAGAGCAACATGAGATGTCATTGTAATGTTTTATTCCTGTCACCTTATCAAAGGCAATCAGCAATGAACACTGAAAAAGCACCTTGTCAGCAAGACTCATGTCCCATGAAAACTAAAACAAAATAACTTTGATTCATGCCAAATCGAGGTTGAATCAAACAGCTAGATCTGGTCAAATTGCTCGACAACTGGTTATAAAACAATTCCACTGGCATTTTTGGCCAGAGGTCACTTGAAATTGTCATAATGAGGAGAAAGTATTATTGGGGAAAATATTTTGCAGCATTCAGATTACTAAGATATCTGTGAACTTGCAGTTGACACGTTATGACGTAATGTTTTTGGAAATTTAGCAGTTTTTGTTCCTACCTTCTTTTTTGAAACACTGAGTGTCTTCTTGAAAAAAAATGACAAAATATTTTCATTATTGACACCTCTGCAAGCTTCACTGAAAGGCAGTGGATTCTGGGAGAGCTTGCAAGTTTCCGAATCTAATTGCCTTTAGGCTGCTTCTTTATCTTGTATTTCCCTGTGGTACTAAACAGTGTCAATCAATGTGTCAGCAATTCTGAAAGCATGTGCCTCTAACAATATGAACCCAGAGTGGATTGAGTAAGTGGGGAAGGGATTGGGCCAGAGAGTTTGTTAATAAGTGGAGAAGCTATGACCAAAAAGTTTTGGAACTGAACGCTTGCAGATTTAAACATTGTCAAATGAGTATGCAGGTGAAGTGAAATATATCGAGGGAACAATAGTTGGTCTTGTGGTGCAGTGGAGAGCATCCTTGCCTTTGAGTTTCAGTCCCGCCCAAGGACGTGATGACAAAAGTCAAATAAGTCAATGATAAACTGAAACTTCTTCCAACATACTCCAGTGGCAGGTGACTAGAGCAGACAAGACTGCTGAACAGCTGTTTGACAGAAAGGAAAGTGAAACCTAGACCAACACTATCCATGACTCCAGTGACAGAGTTACAAACAAAAACCATTCAAGCTCTGTCAGTTGAACTATAATTTTCTATTAGTCTCATTCCATTGTTTATCCTAACCTTGTTACTGTGATTAAAGACATGGAAATAAATTTTATCTTTTAGCTGGTCGCCTGTTTTGCAGGTGAAGAGGCTGCCAAATGTTTGAGGTCCTGGCTTCTTTTTAATGTGGTCGCCATCTTTCGCAGGTCAAACATTGATCTTGACTCATCTCGCTACGCATCACTCAGAGATGCTGGCTGGAGGGGAGATGGAGAGACCCTTGGGGTAGGGAGAGAGGGCAGAAGGAGAATATGAGAAGCTTAACTGAGAGTCCTTCTTAAACGATAAAACAATAATTAATATTTGTTTAAAAATGGTCTGTCAATATCTGACCAGTAAATGTGAGGGGGAAGCCTGAGTAATGTACATTTTATAGTATTTTCTCAGATGACTGTTCTGAGTACCTTGTGGTATTTGCCACTTTTCCCAGTAAGTGGTCAGGGTTGTTTGAGTTAATTTGCTGTCAACAATTCTCTTTTGCTTTTATTTGTCTTGGTTCTATCTAGTGACCAGTGATAGAGGATTTACCAATGTACCTTGAGATAACGAGTAGATTTATTGCATGATAATAAGAAGTACAACCATGTTTGGTAAGGCAGAATTACTCGGACGTTGGTGAATTGGTATACATGTATCTGCTCCATCTGAAAGCAAGAGTAGAACTCCTTGTCTCCATTCACAGACTGCGTGTAACATCAATAGGATTGGTAGAACCAAATAACATGAAACGTGAACCATTTTAGAACCGATACTTTATACGCAGCCTTTGTCTTTTTGCCCTTGTTCCTGACCTGAACAACATTATTAAGACCCCAAACTTCATTGAAAAATGGCCCAATGCATGTTTTAGGATGGCACTTTTACCACCCAATGACATGGCATACCTCTATGCGTGTTGGTTAGCTGCCAACCCTGTTTTGAGGTTCTTATTGTTGATTAACACTGATTTTCCAAATGGAGACTAATCCTGCAGAGTGAATACATCACCTATTGGTTTGCTGATTTTACCCCAGCTGATGCACATAAAAAACCTTCCCAATGGATGGGTAATTATTTTAAATCAGCTCTGGTTAACTCATCTTATTGTTCAGGTAATTAGGTACTTTTAATCCTTGTCATTGTTTGAATGAAAGGAAACATGGAAGTCAATATCTGCATGATCCCATAAAGATCGGTGAAACAAAGAACCATATAATCTGCTTTGTCAGTGCTGGATGAATGATAACTGTCTGTCAGGATGCTAAGTCTCTGAGAAGGCAACTATCTGCCTCCAATAGCGCAATGGGACATTTTATAATCATCTGAGAATGACAGTGTCAGTTTACACCAGATATTGGAGCAAACCGAGTCATCATATCTGTACCAACATTCAATTAGATTATGGCTGATCCATTCTTTGATACCTTTCAGATCTATAAATTGCGATCTCTATCTCCATTGAATCAATGATTAAGCCTCCAGAGCCTTCTGAGAAAGACAATTCCAAATATTGATTAGATTAGATTAGATTACTTACAGTGTGGAAACAGGCCCTTCGGCCCAACAAGTCCACACCACACCCGCTGAAGCGCAACCCACCCATACCCCTACATCTACACCTTACCTAACACTACGGGCAATTTAGCATGGCCAATTCACCTGACCTGCACATCTTTGGAGTGTGGGAGGAAACCGGAGCACCCGGAGGAAATCCCACGCAGACACGGGGAGAACGTGCAAACTCCACACAGAGAGTCGCCTGAGGCGGGAATTGAACCCAGGTCTCTGGTGCTATGAGGCAGCAGTGCTAACCACTGTGCCACCGTGCTGCCCACAACTGGACAATTGACTGTCCTCTGAATGACTTACCCCTTAAACATCATGATTTGGAGATGCTGGTGTTGGATTGGGGTGTACAAAGTTAAAAATTCAATTAAACCTGTTGGACTATAACCTGGTGTTATGTGATTTTTAACCATTAAACATCAACAACTTAAAGGCAATCCCTTTAACAGTGCACCATTCTCCCATGATGGTGATAAAGCATGTCCTCAGCTCGACAGCTAGGGCTGGACACAGGACTTCTGCCTCAAGGGTGAATGAATGATCACTGTGCCAAGGCTGACAGCTAGTGAAAGCCTCTGCATTCCTGGGAGAGGAAGGATAGCTGACCAACATTTCTGCTTTTGATGGTTACCTGATGACCTTTGTTGGACCAGGGTGTGAATGATGTAACATGAGTTGTTTATCTGATAATTAAAGCAGTAACATCAAAAGAATGAGGTTTTTAGTGAAGTATCAGAGTCTGAGATGCTTGTGGAAGCTGGAAGAGGATTGGGAGGATAGCTTAAGAGAAAAAAAGTGTTTCATCATGGTCATTGGAACATTTTCAACATTATGTTCTGCACCATTTTCTGTAGGTCTTTTTGTCCCAAAGACCCAGCAGACACAAAGCATCGAATGTAATATTTTAGATTAGATTACTTACAGTGTGGAAACAGGCCCTTCGGCCCAACAAGTCCACACCGCCCCGCCACCCACCCATACCCCTACATTTACCCCTTACCTAACACTACGGGCAATTTAGCCTCGCCAATTCACCTGACCTGCACATCTTTGGACTGTGGGAGGAAACCGGAGCACCCGGAGGAAACCCACGCAGACACGGGGAGTACGTGCAAACTCCACACAGTTAATCGCCTGAGGCGGGAATTGAACCCGGATCTCTGGCGCTGTGAGGCAGCAGTGCTAACCACTGTGCCACCGTGCCGCCCTGAATATATATAGCTAGCAGAAATGAACTAAGAACAGAATTAGGCCAATCAATTCTTCAAACCTGCATTGCCTTTTCAGTTCTGAAGAAGAATCACACCAGACTCGAAATAAGAACTGTGTCTCTCTCTGCAATGCTGCCAGAAGTGCTGAGTTTCCTCAGCACTTTATGTTTCTCTCTCAGTTGTATTAATCACAGCAATCAGTTGACTGAACTATTGCTTCTAATGTCCTTTCTGAAATAATGAGACTGAATATGCACAGAATACCCTGGATTGTCATCAGCAAGGCAATGTATAGCTGTAGCAAAATATCTCTCTACTTTTATATTCTAATCCCATCATATTGAATGTTAACTTAAAGCACATGGGATTGGAGGGAGTGGGCTGACATAGATAGAGAACTGGCTGGCAGACAGGAAACAAAGAATGGGATTTAATGGTTTGTTTTCCAAGGGTCAGCCGGTGACTCGTGGGGTATCGCAGGGCTCAGTGCTTGGAGATATATAATTATGACTTAGATGAGGCAACTAAATGTAATATCTTTAAGTTTGCAAACTGATTCCTGGGATGAGAGGACTGACGTATGAAGAGTTTGGATTTGTTGCAACTATATTCATTGGAGTTTAGAAGAATGAGTGTAGATTTCATGGGCGGGTTGGACTGAAGGGTCTGTTTCCATGCTGTGCAACACCATGACTCTGTGAAAGAGATACCTACAGTTCTCAGGGTTGAAGTGATCAATGGTTATGAGGTGAAAGCAGGAACAGAGTACTGAGTCAGATGATCAGCCAAGACCATATTGAATAGTGAAACAGGCTCAAAGGACCAAATGGCCTACCCTGGCTTCTATTTTCTGTTTCTATGTTTCTAAATTACAACATGCTATTTTCCTCCATATCCATTTGCTGCACCTATATACTAAAACTTTTAATGATTCAGGTACCAGGACGCTCAGATCCCTCTACACCTCAGAACGCTGCAGGATCTCTTCAATGAAAATAACATGCTGCTTTCCCATCTTTCTTGCAAGGAACATGCAGGTTACATTTTCCACATTGTATACTCCATCCATAAAGACTTTGTCCATTCACCAAGTGTATACGTACCTTTGGAAGACTCCTTCTGTCCTCTTTACAACTTAATTTCCTACTTACCTTTGCGCCATCAGCAAAATTCTGTTCCATCATCCCATTCATTGATATACAATGTAAATAATTAATGTCCCAATTGAACTCTGTGGTGTTCTCCTAGTCACAGCTTTCCAACTTGAGAAGGATGTATTGATGCCTACTCTCAGTCTCTTGTTTTCTGGCCAAACTTTTTTCCATGCTAATTTTGTTTGATTTGATTTATTATTGCCACATGTACCTAGATACACAGTGAAAACTTTTGCTTTGCATAATATAATAACCCCATTACAATGAGCTCCTACACTGTGCAGTAAGCTTCAATGTGGCACCTTTACAAATAAAGTCTGGAAATGGAAGTGCATAATATCAATTAAAATGCAAATGTAAATCAATCAAAAAAATATGGAATGGAATCTGTAACTGTGCCAAATTATTTCCTGAGAGGACAGTCTGCCATTCAGCCTTTCCCTCCAGGTGACGGACTTTAGTAACAAAAACAAAAATTGCTGGAGAAACGCAGCAGGTCTGACAGTATCAGTGGACAGAAAGCAGAGTTAATGACTCTTCAGAACTCCAGTATGACAGAAGGTGCAATATAGCAGCTTGGAGTGGCTCTCAACTCTGACACTTCAGCATCAAAGTGAAGGAATTGTATAATTATTGGAGGCCTATCCTTCAAATGGGAAATTAAACCAAGGATCCATTTTCCCCTTTTTATGATCCAAATGGGTGTGAAAGGTCCGACAGCACTTTCCAAATAGAGAACGCAATCCGTTCTGGAAATCCCTTGTCCATCAGCCAAGAGCATCCAAATTAGGCTGGTTAGTTACTTCCCTACTATTTGACAGACTTTGCTGTTTGGAAATGACTCACAGTATACTGGCGTGACAATAGTAACTACACTTCAAAGTAATTCATTTTGGATTCTGTACTTTGAGATTCAGAAATTTGATCAGATGAGACAAAAATACAGGACACACTTATCTTTTGCCTGACATACACCTGAGCTATTCTGTTTATCTATTATTCATCGATTTATCATCAGCAGCTGACATACAAATGTTCTGTCCACTTACGCAGCAACGAGATCTCACTGTATGCCTCTCTTTAATTTGAAACCCTGCTACCTAAAAAGAGTGATGTACTTACTGTGTGGAATAATGTTTCTTTACCCACATTTTCTCTAGTTGCTATACATCTTGGTCCAAAATGGTCTCAGATGTATCCTACCTTCTATGCTGCTACTGGTTGCCAACTAAGAGTGATATGCAAGAACGGTCCAAGGAGATTTCTGACCAAGAATGAGGAAAGTGTGCTTGTCATTCCTTGGAGTTATTCTTGGTATTCAAATAACAAGCATCACTGTCTGAAGTTATATATATGTTTCAAAAATTTAGAGACCAAATCTTTCTTTTGTGTTAACTTAAACTCCTGTCTTGGATTAAAGTAATTGAGTGGCTGTTTTTCAATTTTGTGTTCTGAATGGAATGAAGGGCCTTTTGCTGTAGTATAGTCCTTTATGACTCTGTGATTTCATGGGTGTGGGATTGGCTTTTTAAAATGTAAATATTGATATTTACTGAGAAATGTAATTGCTACTGAAGCTTGTGTTCTGAACTTGCACACCCTTTATAATTTGGGCAGCGGTTGTACTCTTGGTTTGATTCCTCAAATGAGTTTTATCTAATTGGTTTTGTGATGGAAGCTTTGGCTCATTTATTCAGATGAAGTTCAGAGTTCTTTTTTATATATTCATTCATGGAACTTGGGCGTCGCCAGCTGGCCAGGAGTTATTGTCTGTCCCTAGCTGCCCTTGAATAGAATGGCTTGCTGGGACATTTCAGAGGACAGTTGAGACTCAACCACATTGCTGTGGGTCTGGACTCACATGTAGGCCAGACTAAGTGAGGATGGTGGATTTCCTTTTCCAAAGGCCATTAGTAAGCCAAGTGTTTTTCCTAACAATTGGCAATGGATTCCTGATCACTAGTAGATTCTTAACGCCAGATATTTTTAAAATTGAATTCAAATTCCACCATCTACTGTGGCGGGATTCAAACCCAGATACACAGAACATTAAATAAGTTTCTGAATTAATAGTCAATTGGATAATACCACTAGGTCACTGCCGCCATAACCCTCATACTAGCTAAGGCAGATTTGGAACCTGGTACCTTGTCTTGACCATAAGAATAGAATACAAGAGCTCAGGCTGAAGCTTCATCAGTGGACAAGGACTTAGTCTGGGACAGAGATCATATGAAAGGGAATCTTGTAAAATCGTCCTGACCTCTTTGTAAGGATGGTTTTAAAAACTGGATGCAACATATACAAATGTAATTATAGAATCATAAAATGGTTGTAACACAGTGAAGGCTAAAATCTTATGTGAAAATGCCAAGAGAGATGATACTTTATGTGAAACTTTAACTACCTTTGATGTAAAGTGCAGGGAATACAGCCAAAATAATACAATGTACTCTCCTGCTTCACACATGAAAGGATGTTTTGTACATCTATATGTATTGTTTGTTTTAGAATTTGGATTTTGAAGTAGTGGCATGTAGTTTTGGTCTTTGTGATTATAAAGGAATTATGATTAACTTGTATTTCTATGGCCATGGTGGATGTTTTAAACTTTTACAATCACTAAAAGATGAAATTTCAGTGATTATACCACCCCCACCACATTTTATATCTTTATTTTAAATTGCCATAAAAAGTATAGAGTATCCTGATAGTCACGCTATCTTGCCTCCTCCTTGTCAGAATGGCGAATGTGATGAGCAAAGACAGCATTTTCTGTTCATGCAATGTTAAACAGTATCAATTTATAAATACAGGTGCACAATTCTTTATCTTAAATGCTTGGGTCCAGCTAGTTTTCAGAATTCAGAATTTTTTGAATTTCAGAATAAATGACAGTTTGATGGTGAAATTTTGAAACATCTTACTGGAGGAGCAGACTCACTGAGTAAAATGGGCTCTGAAAAAAAATTGAAGCCTGCCAGTGCTGGGCCATACACCCCCACCCCACATCTCATCTGAGTGACACGCATCAAGTGGGTGTCGACTTGCACGCCAAACAGTTAATGAGATAACAACTGCACAAAAAAAACCCTTCAGACTTCTGAGCTTTTTTTGATTTGGGGATTTCAGATAAAGGGCTATCTACTTGTATTAATAATTGTGAAAACATTATTACAACTTTTCTGAAAAGTATTTGCTCGCTATTGTCAGAAACGATCAGTCAGGAAGTTTAGTCAGAAACGTTAGTACACGAGACTACCTTAGTGCCCTTATGAAATAAGATGTGAAATCTTGAATGAGCTTGCGAATCTTTTGACAGCACTGTTTGAAGTAAATGTTTTATCCTTAATAACAGAAAGCATGGCGCTCACGTTTAACAAAATATTGATCCAGGGTACAGAGTAGAATAGCCTGTACAGTGATAAATTGCAAACACCAAACATGATGGTACGACCAGTAGTTTACTTGCCTGCTGTGTCAGACCAAGATAGTGCATTAACATTCCATGAATGATTTTCCAATATATGGAATGTTATCATTTCTTGCATCTTTATAGCATCATATTACATTGCAAGCATTTCTCATTACTTCACACAACTGATATCTTTTGCCTGCATAAGTGTCTTGGAAGTCAAACTTGCCAATTATTTTGTTGTAGCAACATCCTAGAAAAAGCATTTACAGCCCACCTCTAATGACCCTTGACAAAGTGATGGTGAGCTGCTTTATTGACCTCTGCAGTCCACATGCTGTCAGAAGGGAGTTCTAGGATTTTGATCCAGCAACAGTGATGGAATGGCTGGTGTGTGTCTTGGAGGGCAATCTGCAGATGATAGCGTCCCTACACATTTGCTGCTATTGTCCTTAGTGGTAGAGGTTCCAGCTTTGGAAAGGCGATTTGGAAAGAGCCTTAGTGAGTTGTTGCAATGTAACTTATAGATGGTACACACTGCTGCCACTGTATACCAGTGATGGAGGAAGCGAATGTTGAAGTTGTGAAAATAAAGCAGGCTGCCACGTCTGGGTGTATTGAGTTTCTTGAATGTTTTTGGAACTGCACTCATCCAGGCAAGTGGACAGCATTCCAGCAAACTTCTGACTTGTGCCTTGTAGATGGTGAACAGCCCATGGGGAATTCTGAGGTGAAATTCTTGCTACAGGATTTCTCAGATCTGACCCACACTTGTCACAATATTTATATGGTTGGCGCAGTTCAGTTTCTTGTCAAGTGTATTCATCAGGCTTTGAAAGTGGGGATTCAGTGACACCAATGCTGTTAACTGTCAAGCAGCGATGATGAGATTCTCTCTTATTGGAATTGGTAATTAGCTAGCACTTCCATGGCATAAACTTACTTGTCACTTGCTGGCATAAACACATACACTGTCCAGGTCTTGCTGCATTTAATCATGACCTGCTTCTTTATCTGAGGAGTCAGAAATGTTTCTGAGCATTACAATCATTAGCAAACATTCCCATTTCTGATCTTTTGAGGGAAGGTCATTGATGAAGTAGCTAAATATGGTTGGGCCCAGGATACTACCCTCAGAAACTTGGTTGAAATGACTGACTTCAACAACAATAATCACCTTCTTTTCTGTCAAATATCAATGTGTGTCAATGAGTGGAACAGTGCAGTATTGCTGCCTCACTACACCAGAGACCTACAGTTCGATTCCAAACTTGGGCGACTATCTGCAAGGCATTTGCATGTTCTCCCTGTGTCTGCATGGCGTGCTACACTCAGTCAAATGCTACCTTGATTTCAAGAGCAGGCATTCTCACGTTGTCTCTTGAATTCAATTGTTTTGTCCATTTTCGCATCAAGGTTGCAATGAGATCATGTACTGCATGGCTGTGGTGGAATGTAAGCATTTTGTCGATGTTACCTTCCATAATTTTGCTGGTAACTGAGAGTAGACTGAAAGGGTGATACAGGTACTAGAAATTTGTGTTGCTTCTTGAAGTCAGGCCGAACCCACTCTGAGAGTTAAATGTCAGTGTTGTAGATGCATTGAACTTGACTGGGGCACAGCTACCTCTCGAGTAATATTAAATTTGCACTACTCATGACAATTCATGGATTGTATTCAGGGCCGAGAGTATTTAGTGCCTTCATTTCACATGGAGTGAATCATATCGGTTGAAAACTAGCATTCATGATGGTGTGGACCTGTGAAGGAGGCTGAAATAGATCATCTACCCAGAGAGTGCTCCGGCCTTGTCTTTTGCATGACAAGTTCCCTTATCATTGAGGATGAAGCTATTTGTGGAGCGATCGTCTCCTTTAGTGAGCTATTTAATTGCTTATCATCATTTACTACTGTAGGTCACAGAACTGCCATGCTTAGTTCTGTCTATTGGTTGTGGGATTACTTAATTCTGGCTTTCGCCTGCTGTTTATACTGGTTGCCATGTAAATAGTCCTGTTTTGTAGCTTCTCCAGCTTGACACCTGATTTTTAATTAGTGCTGCTCCTAGCAACCACTCTGACAATCTTCATTTGAACTAGTTTTTGAGAGTATTTCTGGTGCCAAGTTCCAGGAGAAATGGATCCTCTATCAGAATTCTGTCTCCTGGATATAATATGGCCACCTCAAATCTATCTTCCAGCATTAATCCTGAATTACACAAGGAACATCATTGTGTATTTGTAAAGAACAAGAGCACCACTTTCTGACCTCTATTCAGTCACTCAAAAATCCTTGACAAAGCAGGATAGATTGACTATGTTTGTTAATGTAAAATATAGCCTACACATTTTTTTTTTAACTTGGGCAAACTGGAATATAAATGACCTCTTGCAGATGGTGAGCACCTTCATGCATCAATGAAACATCATCGCACTGTGGGCACTGCATGTGGCCTTCATCTTATCGTCCATGACTTCCTAATTTATGTTTTGGTCTGTACAAGGGTCTCACGACCCCCAAGTGTTCCAATTAGGTGACTTGCGGTCAGTCAACACACAGCTTGTTGTGCGTGAAGCAAAACGCTTGAACAATATTGTTTCCTCCCGTAATGTGCCATCGATTACCACAAAATAATTCAATCAATAACAAAAACTGTTTGATCTAGCATCAAAACAAAATGACTTGATTGAGAAATTAAACTGAAATTAGATAAAATAAGAAGCCAGTTACTCATTACTAACTAATAAAAATTCCAATGCAAACAATAAAGATTCTTTTTGGCTTCACTTTCATTTTCAATAAAGTGAGTGAAAAGCACCAATACGTAATTGATTTGCCAATAAACAAGAAACAAGATACCTAGAAGAATGTGAATGTGAGAAGTTACATGCAAATTGTGATGGATCTCCAATGATAATCCTTTCTCAAGCAGCCAACATGCAACTTCAGTGTCAAAATGTTTGCTGGAAAGAAATTATCACAGCTGCAGACCATCGCCAAGCACTATGCAACTAACTAATTACTTGTGAAGTGTACTGTTCAAATGCACGCAGACTGTAATTAAGTCTAGCTGTTGTGTGCAACTTTGGGCTGATTGGCGAGTGACTAAAACATCATTATTCAATGACCAAACTTTCTTTTTAATCCAACTACCCTTTGTGATTCCCTTGTGATCCCCCCATATCCATGGGATTATTTTCTGCGGTTTTGGTTACCCACGGTTTCCTGTGGCTGGAACATATTATAGGGAACGTCCCAGAAGCAGGGACCAGGAGGCTGCTGGGAAGGTATGTTTCCCATTGAAATGAATGGGTTCATTCCTATCTATGGTTTTGGCCTTCCGCGTTAGGTCCTGGAACATATCCCCAGTGGGTACGTGGGGACTACTGTACTGATACATTTCTGATGAGGAGGCACAACCTGCTGGTATGTGTAGGAGGCCCTTGAGTTTTTGGATTCTGCCAAATTCAGGGATGGTGGGGTGTGCGGGCTGGAGTACCAATATGTCTGTTTTCCAAAATTATTCCTGCTTTGGCCAAATCAAGCTCAGTGCAAGAAGGACTGCCCAGCCCAATGAGTTAAGTGGCCAACTGGTTCCAGTTGAACATTCAGGCCAGTACCACTTAAAATAAGGCAAAAAGATGCTCAAATGACTTAGGCAAGTTAGGAAGCATAAGGCTCATTATAAACAGAACAGTAATAGGCTGTTCATCCCCTCAAGCATCTTCAACTCGATCCTGGCAGATTGACCATTCCTCACATCCATTTTTCTGCCCTATCCGCATGTAGTGATTGTAATGAGGTCAACTACGTGGACTTTAAGAAACATGAGTTCCCCAATTGGAGCTGTTAAATTTGTCCAATCATGGATCCCTAGCTGACAGATATATCAGGACTGTCAGAGGTTCTGGTCTCTGACAGCTGGCTCAGAGGAAGCTAGACCAGTGTCAAGTACTCTGTAAATAAAGGGTGACTTGGTGATGGATATTGGCCTCTGTGGTGTTACTTCACCCCTAACCCTTCATTACTCTATTGATTAAGAACTTTTCTTCAAGACCTCCCTACTCTTATTAGGCACAAAGGCCTTCTTCACCATCCTGGCTACCCATGATTCGACTTTCAAGCAACTATGCACCTGCACTCCTCCGTCTCTTTGTTCAGCAACACTTCCCAGGCTCTGGTAAACCTCTGCTGCACTTCATCATAGACAGATATAATAAGAAAGCTGTTGTCTAATGTCCACAGCTCCTTCCCAAGTATTTCAGTACTATGCAGAGAGATTCGGTATCACAACTTACTCTTTAATAGTGATTAAGACAAAGGATCATATTTGTAACAACTCCACAGAGGCCAGTATCCCATCACCAAATAACCCTTTATTTCTGGATGGAAAGCCCTTGATGCTGATCCAGCTCCCTCAGAGCCAGCTGTCAGAGTGAACAGGATGTCAGACTCTCCTGTTTTTCTTATCTGTCAGCCAGGGTTTCCTGACGAGAACAACAGCCCCATCACGGAACGTACATTCTATGAGGTCAACCTGACTGACCTCATTTCAATCGCTATCGTATTCATGGTCAGACTCACACATCCATTCCAGTGCCTGTACTGGGTCCAGCTGTATCGCTATCCTTAAATATGCCTTTTTTTAATTCTCACAATGAACATTCACATTTGGGGAGTGTCTTTCAATTTTCATCCATTGGGCAAGGGCCATCAGTCACTGCCCACATCAACTTTTGTTGTTCATCCTTCATTGCCTTTGAATTAAGTAATTGTGCAATTAGGAATTAGGAGTCGTCACATATAGGCTCGATCAGTTAAGGATAACAGATTTCCATCTATCAGTGAACCACACATGACCATCATTACTGAGACTAACATTATCGTCTGGATTATTAATTCAGTTCAAATTTCTCACCAGTAGGACTTGAACTTATTCCAACAGCATTAGCTTGACCCACTGGTTCAATGATGTTCTAATATATGACCATCTCCCCTCAAATCAACAATGCAATGATCCTAATCCTGCAGATGGTGAGGAAATGCTCCTCAACTGAGACAGAATGCAATTATATTCTGCAACTAGAAATTTGCCATTTGGGAATGCACATTTATAATTATCTGCCCTGGTAAAAAATCCATGGAGATGTAGATATGAAATAGTATGTATGTCAATGTATACAGTAGAACTAATAACCTTGTGAGCTGCTGGCACAAGTTGTTCCACACCTGCAGTAAACAGAGACATAGCTGAAACAAGGTGTTCAACTTCCTACTTACCCACTTTTCAGGAATGATAGAAAAGGAAAGGTAGGGAGGAGTGGGGTGAGGCAGTATTTATTAAGGAAGAAGTTGCAGTCCTTAGTAAAAAAAGATAGAAAAGATATGTCCCATCATTGGATGCTTATTTTTATAAACAGTTAGAAGGAGACAGATGAACAGATTTGGGAATAAAAATTCAAAGCTGTGTAAGAAGTCGAGATTATTAATATGAGCAGACTTTAATTGTGCTGGTGTCATCATGCTGATAGTAGAGGTGGACAGAAGTGTCTGATCAGTGTACACTAGAAAATAATCCTGATCAACGTCTCATCCCTCCAACAAACAGAAAATAAGGTACTGGCTCTGGTTCTTTGAAGTAAAGTAGGACAAATGCGGTCTGTTACAAACAGAAATGATCAAGCTACCAGTGGCCACCACATAATTCGGAGTAAATATGGAAAGCAACTACAAAAACAAAGTCAAATGCTTGTGATGGTATCAATGCTTAAATTTGTAAGAGAGAATTGTACTGGTTCAAAAAACTCCCAAAACAGGTATAATGGAAAAGGTGACTGCAAAACAAAGCAGTAATGAGCAATATTGAAAATACTCTTTTCAGGTTTGGTCGAATCTGAAGGGGAAGTTAATGGTTCAGGTTTGTAACCTTTTTTCAGAACAATTCTTCTTTCAAAGAGCCAGTGCAGGTGTTATCTAATGAATGGCCTCCTTCTGTACAGCAGGTCATAAGGTAACATAGAAATCAGAAGGATACCATTCAGTCTATTGAGATTTTTCACGGATCTTTTTGGAACATAAAAAATAGGAACAGGAGGAGGCCATTTGGCTCCTTAAGACGACCCCGCCATTCAATGTTAAAAGTCACACAACACCAGGTTATAGTCCAACAGGTTTAATTGGAAGCACTAGCTTTCGGAGCACTGCTCCTTCATCAGGTGGTTGTGGAGGACACAGTTGTAAGACACAGAATTTACAGCAAAGGTTTACAGTGCAATGTAACTGAAATTATACATTGAAAAATACCTTGATTTTTTGTTGAGTCTTTCATCTGTTCGGATACCATGATAGTTTCACTTCTTTCATGTGTAAATCACATTTTTTAAAAACAATGTTACATTCTCAGGTTAACTGTAACAATTAGTGTTAGCCAGGCAATATGTTGAAGATGTTAGCCCCTATCACTGCCATTCAATAAAATCATGACTGATCTTCTCCAGGCCACAACATCTCCTCTGTGCCAGCTTCTCATAGCCATCACTCCCCTGGTATTTCAAAAATTTAACTCCTCTTTAAAATACTTTCAGTGATCTAGCTTCCAACTCTCTGGGATGGAAAATTCCAAACATTCATCACTGTCTGGGAGAAGAAATTCATTCACGCCTCAGTTTTAAATCAGTGTTCTCTTATTCTGTCCCCTACTTTCAGACACCTTTTCCAGTGGAAACATCTTCTCAACATTGACCCAATCAAGGGGGGAGGCAGTGGCAAGGTGGTGTTGTGGCTGGACTATTGTTACAGAGACCCAGGTTACATGCTGAGACCCAGATTCAAATCCCACCATTGATGCCAACCCTGCAAAGTCCTCCCTCCCTGCATTTGGGGGCTAATCCCAAAATTAGGAATTTTTTTAAACATCAAAAGTACATTCCCACATTCCCCTAGTAATCTTTCATTCTTTGTTTGGTGCGAATCAATCCACAACTGACATTAAATAACATTCAAAAACTGCTTGCACCACCTTTTCAAGATGACGGTTCCAAAGACTCACAGCCCTCTGTGAGAAATAATTTCACTATGTTCATTTTAAACGGGTGATCTCTGAATTCTCTCCCATGGAGAAGAAACAGCTTCTCCACTTTCAGCCCATGTTTAATCAACTGTAAACTTCTGCAGATACAAGAATAACGTTTCTGATCTTTCCTTGGAAGACAATACCTCCATTAAATATATGAGTCCAATAAACTTTCTCTGAATTGCTTCTGAATTATTTATATCCTTCCTGAACTAAAGTGATGAGTACTGTCCATAATACAAGTGTTGTTTCACCAATCGGGAGTGTGGTACTGGAAAAGCTCAGCAGGTCAGGCAGCATCCGAGGAGCAGGAGAATCGACGTTTCGGACATAAGCGAGCAGAAGTAAAAGGCTTATGCCCTAAATGTCGATTCTCCTGCTCCTTGGATGCTGCCTGACCGGCTGTGCTTTTCCAACTCCACACTCTCGACTCTGAACTCCTGCATCTGCAGTCCTCACTTTCTCCGAGTTGTCCCACCAATGACCTGTACAAGTGAAGTGAACTTATTCCCTATTTTTGCATCGAAGTCATTTGTATAAATTGAAAATTGTTGAAGTCCCAACAAAGATCCTTGTGGCATCCTATTAATTACAATCATATTCACCTGATAAAAGTCCCAAGTTAACTTGCCAATCTTTAAACCAAACTAATATTCTACCACATACACCATGAGTTTTCATTCCCTGTAATAAACTTTGATGTGGCTCTTCATCAAACATCTTATGGAAATCTATATACAGTACATTCAATGGTTTCCTTTCACCCACAGCATGTGTGACTTCTTCAAATAATTCTAATAGATTGATTAAACATGATTGCCCCTTCACAAAACCAAATTGATTCTGCCTGACTGCCTTGAATGTGTCTAAGTATCCTGTAATGTCTTCCATGACAGTTTCCAACATTTCCCTTAAGATAGATGAGCATAAATAGGTTTGTATTTTCCTGCTTTCTTCCACCCTCCCTTTTTGTATGAAGAAACTACCATTGCTATCTTCCAGTGTCATGGGAATTTCCCAGGATCAAGGGAGTTTTAGAAAACTGAAACCAATGCATTGATTACCTCAACAGCCACTTCTTCAATGTACTGAGGATGAAGGAGCCAGGCACCTGCTAGCCCATAACCCCAATAATTTACTCAGTGCCACTTCCTGCATTTCCTGATTTACAGATGCATCTGGCATGTTACTTGCATCTTCCGTAATGAAAACTAAAGCAAACCAGCTGAACAACCCCAATTCACCTGCTATCTATTTGTTTTCCAATTTTATGTTCTCACTTTTTATAGGACTGTTGTTCACATTGTAAACTCATTTGTAAAAAAAAAATTATAGAAACTCTTAATATCTACTTTTATATTTCTGGCTAGCATTCTCTCGCACTTTAATTAGCTCACATGATTAATTATAGTTGCAGTGTACAAGAGGTTGAAGGTAGTGAAGTCAGGGATAGGTTTACAAGGATGCAAGAGGGCACTGACAATCAGGATGTTGGTTTCAAATGTGTGTACTTCAATACCAGGAACATCCAGAATAAGGTGGGTGAACTTGCTGCATGGGTTGGTATTTGGGATTTCAGTATTGTGGCCACTTCAGATACATGACGAGAGGAGGGACAGGAATGGTTGTTGCAGATGCCAGGATTTAGATGTTTCAGCAAGAACATAGAAGATCGTAAAAGGAGGTGTGTGGTTTTGTTAGTCAAGGGTAACATTACAGCAGCTGAGATAATTTTTGAGGGCTCATCCACTGAGGTAGTTTGGGCTGAGGCTAGAAATGGGAAAGGAGAGGTCATTCTGTTGGGAGTTTTCTATCAGCCTCCAAATTGTTCCAGAGATGTAGAGGAAAGGATAGCAAAGGTGATTCGTAACGGGAGCAAGAGTAACAGTGTAGTTGTTATGGCGGACCTTAATTTCCCCAATATTGACTGGGCATACAATAGTTCAAGTAGCTTAGATGGGTCAGCTTTTGTTCAATGTGTGCAGGAGGGCTTTCTGACACAGTATGTAGACAGACCAACAAGGGGTGATGCCATATTGGATTTGGTACTGGCGAATGAACCCAGTTAGGTGTTAGATTTGGAGGTAAGTGAGCACTTTGGTGATAGTGACCATAATTCGGTTATGTTTACAATAGCAATGGGCTGGGATAAGTATATACTGCAGGGAAAGAGGTATAACTGGGGGAAAGGCAATTATGATGCAATTAGGCAAGATTTAGAATGCAGAAGGAAGGGGAAGGAAACTGCAGGGAATGGACATTCTTGAAATGTGGACCTTATTCAAGAAACAGCTATTGCAGGTCCTTGATAGGTATACTCCAGGCAGGGAGGTAGTTGCCAAGAGAGGGAGTCATGGTTTACTAAAAAAGTTGACACTCTTGTCAAGAGGAAGAAGAAGAAGGCTTATGTGAGGATGAGGTATGAAGGCTCAGTTAGGGGGCTTGAGAGTTATAAGTTAGCCAGAAAAGATCGAAAGGGGGGCTAAGAAGAGCCAGGAGGGGACATAAGAAGTTGTTAGTGGATAGAATCAAGGAAAATCCGAAGGATGTCTATTGGTATATCAGGAATAAAAGAATGACTACAGTAAAAGTAGGGCCAATCTAAGACAGTAGTGGAAAGTTGTGTGTGGAATCTGAGGACATAGGGTAAGCGCTAAATGAATACTTTTTTGCCAGTATTCACATTGATAAAGGGCAGTGTTGGTGAGAATATGGAGATACAGCTGACAAGATGAGATGGGATTGAGGTTGACAAAGAGGAGGTTTTGGCAATTTTGGAAGATTTGAAAATAGATAAGACCCCGGGGCCGGATAGGAGTTATCCTTGGATTCTCTGGGAAGACAGGGAAGAGATTGCAGAGCCTTTGGCTTTGATCTTTTTGTCATCACTGTCGACAGGAGTAGTGCCAGAAGACTGGAGGATAGCAAATGTTGAAGAAGGGGAGTTGGGACAATCCTGGTAATTATAGGCCAGTGAGGCTTACTTCGGTTGTGGATAAGTTGCTGGAAAAGGGTATAACAAATAGGATTTATAATTATCTGGAAAGGAATAATTTGATTAGGGACAGTCAACACGGTGAGTGCCTCACTCACCTTGAGTTCTTCGAGAAGGTGACAAAACAGGTGGATGAAGGTAAAGCGGTTGATGTGGTGTATACAGGCTTCAGTAAGGCATTTGGTAAAGTTCCACACAGTAGGCGATTGCACAAAATATGGAGGCATGGGATTGAAGGTGATTTAGTGGTTTGGATCAGAAATTGGCCAGCTGAAAGAAGACAGAGGGTGGTGGTTGATGGGAAATGTTCCCTGAATAAATCCGTCAGTTGCCACCCAGATTGACAGGGTTGTTAAGAAGGCATATGGTATGTTGGTGTTTATTGGTAGGATTGAGTTTCAGACCTACAAAGTCATGCTTCAGCTGTACAAGACACTGGTAAGGCCGCACCTGGAGTATTGCGTACAGTTCTGGTCACTACATTCCAGGAAGGACATGAAAGCTTTGGAAAGGGTTCAGAGAAGATTTACTAGGATGTTGCCTGGTATGGAAGGAAGGTCTTACGAGGAAAGGCTGAGAGAACTACGACTGTTTTCGATGGAGAGAAGAAGGTTGAGAGGTGACTTAATCGGGATGTATCAGATAATCAGAGGGTGAGATAGGGTGGACAACGAGAGCCTTTTTCCTCAGATGGTGAGGGCTTACATGAGGGAACATAGCTTTAAATTGAGGGGTGATAGATTTTGGACAGATATCAGGGGTAGTTTCTTCACTCAGAGAGTAGTAGTGGCGTGATACGGCCTGCCTGTAACAGTAGCAGACTCGCCAACGTAAAGGGCATTTAAATAGGCATGGGGGATACAGATGGATAATTATGGAACAGTGCAGTTGAGATGGGCATCAGATTAATTTCACAGGTCAGCACAATATCAAGGGTCGAAGGGCCTGTACTGCACTGTAACAGTCTACGTATTATGGAATGTTTCAGCCATTTTCAGCTCCTTCCAACAGGTTGGTGGCAGAGTTAAACACTCATGTTGGAGTTCTTCTGCACCGACTGTTCATTTGCTTTTGTTTTCTGTTTTTTCTCTCTTATTCTCTACCCTTAGCCTTAAAGGAGAAGCCTGGGACAAAGAATGGCACAGTCAGAAAGTCCCAAAGCAGTGCAGGGCCAGTGAGTCCACAAGCAGCAGATAAACGCTGAGTCCCAAAGAAGCACATCGGCAGTGAGTCTCGGAGCAGAGTACGGGCAGTGAGTCCAGGAGCAGTGTGAGGGCAGTGAGTCCTGGAGTGGTGTGAGGGCAGTGAGTCCCAGAGTAAAGTGTGGGCAGTGAGTCCCGGAGCAGTGAGTCCCGGAGCACTGTACGGGCAGTGAGTCCCAGAGCAGAGTGGGTGCAGTGAGTCCTGGAATAGTGTGAGGGCAGTGAGTCCCAGGGCAGAGTGGGTGCAGTGAGTCCCAGAGCAGCGTGAGGGCAGTGAGCCCCGAAGTCGTGTTCGGGCAGTGAATCCCGGAGTAGTGTGTGGGCAGTGAGTCCCGGAGCAGTGTGTGGAAGTGGGTCCCAGAGTAGTGTGTAGGCAGGGGGTCCCGGAGCAGAGTGCAGTCAGCGCGTCCCGGAGCAACATACAGGCAGTGAGTCCCGGAGCAGTGTGTGAGCAGTGATTCCCAGAGCAGTGTGTGAGCAGTGATTCCCAGAGCAGTGTGCAGGCAGTGAATCCCAGAGCAGTGTGTGGCCAGTGAGTCCCGGAGCAGTGTGTGGACAGTGAATCCCGGGGCAGTGTGTGGGCATTGAGTCCCGGGGCAGTGTGTGGGCATTGAGTCCCGGGGCAGTGTGTGGGCATTGAGTCCCGGGGCAGTGTGTGGGCATTGAGTCCCAGAGCAGTGTGGGAGCAGTGATTCCCAGAGCAGTGTGTGGGCAGTGATTCCCGGAGCAGTGTACGGGCAGTGAGTCCCGGAGCAGAGTGGTTGCAGTGATTCCCGGAATAGTGTGTGGGCAGTGAGCCCCGGAGCAGTTTGAGTGCAGTGAGCCCCGGAGCAGTTTGAGTGCAGTGAGCCCCGGAGCAGTTTGAGTGCAGTGAACCCCGGAGTAGTGTGTGGGCAGTGAGTCCGAAAGCAGTGTGTGGGCAGTGAGTCCCGGAGCGGTGTGTGGGTAGTGAGTCCTGGAGCGGTGTGAGGGCAGTGAGTCCTGGAGCGGTGTGAGGGCAGTGAGTCCCAGAGCAGTGTGTGGGCAGTGAGTCCTGGAGCGGTGTGAGGGCAGTGAGTCCTGGAGCGGTGTGAGGGCAGTGAGTCCTGGAGCGGTGTGAGGGCAGTGAGTCCCAGAGCAGTGTGAGGGCAGTGAGTCCTGGAGTGGTGTGAGGGCAGTAAGACCTGGAGCGGTGTGAGGGCAGTGAGTCCTGGAGCGGTGTGTGGGTAGTGAGTCCCAGAGCAGTGTGTGGGCAGTGAGTTCCAGAATAACATGCGGGCAGTGAGTCACGGAGCAGTGTGTGGGCAGTGAGTCCTGGAGTAGTGTGTGGGCAGTGAGTCCCAGAGCAGTGTGTGGGCAGTGAGTCACGGAGCGGTGTGAGGGCAGTGAGTCCCGGAGCAGTGTGAGGGCAGTGAGTCCTGGAGTAGTGTGTGGGCAGTGAGTCCTGGATCTGTGTGTGGGCAGTGAACCCCAAAGCAGTGTGAGGGCAGTGAATCCCGGAGCAGTGTGTGGGCAGTGAGTTCCAGAATAACGTGAGGGCAGTGAGTCATGGAGCAGTGTGTGGGCAGTGAGTTCCAGAATAACGTGTGGGCAGTGAGTCCCGGAGCAGTGTGTGGACAGTGAATCCCGGAGCAGTGTGTGGGCAGTGAGTCCCGGAGCAGTGTGTGGGCAGTGAGTCACGGAGCGGTGTGAGGGCAGTGAGTCCCGGAGCAGTGTGTGGGCAGTGAGTCCTGGAGTAGTGTGTGGGCAGTGAGTCCTGGAGTAGTGTGTGGGCAGTGAGTCCCGGAGCAGTGTGTGGGCAGTGAGTCACGGAGCGGTGTGAGGGCAGTGAGTCCCGGAGCAGTGTGTGGGCAGTGAACCCCAAAGCAGTGTGAGGGCAGTGAATCCCGGAGCAGTGTGTGGACAGTGAGTCCCGGAGCAGTGTGTGGGCAGTGAGGCCTGGGGCAGTGTGTGGGCAGTGAATCCCGGAGCAGTGTATGGGCAGTGAATCCCGGATCGGTGTACGGGCAATGAATCCCAGAGCAGTGTATGGACAGTGAGTCCCGGAGCAGTGTGTGGACAGTGAATCCCGGAGCAGTGTGTGGGCAGTGAGGCCTGGGGCAGTGTGTGGATAGTGAATCCCGGAGTAGTGTGTGGCCAGTGAATCCCGGATCGGTGTACGGGCAGTGAATCCCAGAGCAGTGTATGGACAGTGAGTCCCGGAGCAGTGTGGGGGCAGTGAGACCTGGAGCAGTGTGTGGGCAGTGAGTCCCGGAGCAGAGTGGGTGCAGTGAATCCCGGAGCAGCGTGTGGACAGTGATTCCCAGAGCAGTCTGTGGACAGTGAGTCCCGGAGCAGCGTTTGGCAGTGCGTCCTGGAGTAGTGTGTGGGCTATGAGTCCCGGAGCAACGTACAGGCAGTGAGTCCCGGAGCAGTGTGGGGGCAGTGAATCCCGAAGCAGTGATTTCCGGAGCAGTGTGGGGCCAGTGAGTCCCAGAGCAGTGTGTGGACAGTGAGTCCCGGAGCGGTGTGAGGGCAGTGAGTCCCGGAGCATTGAAAGGGCAGTGAGACCGGGGCAGTGTGAGGACAGTGTGTCCCGGAGCGGTGTGAGAGCAGTGAGTCCCGGAGCGGTGTGAGAGCAGTGAGTCCCGGAGCATGTGTGGGCAGTTAGTCCCGGAGCAGTGTGTGGACAGTGAATCCTGGAGCGGTGTGAGAGCAGTGAATCCCGGAGCAGTGATTTCCGGAGCAGTGTGGGGCCAGTGAGTCCCAGAGCAGTGTGTGGGCAGTGAGTCCCAGAGCAGTGTGGGAGCAGTGAGTCCCGGAGCTGTGTGAGGACAGTGAATCCCGGAGCAGTGTTTGGGCAGTGAGTCCCGGAGCAGTGTGTGGACAGTAATTCCCGGAGTGGTGTGTAGGCAGTGAATCCCGGAGCAGTGTGTGGACAGTGATTCCCAGAGCAGCGTGTGGACAGTGAGTCCCAGAGCAGCGTGTGGGCAGTGAGTCCCGGAGCAGTGTGTGGGCAGTGAGTCCCGGAGCAGTGTGTGGGCAGTGAGTCCTGGAACAGTGGGGACAGTGAGTCCCGGAGTAGTGCGTGGGCAGTGAGTCCTGGAATAGTGGGGACAGTGAGTCCCGGAGTAGTGCGTGGGCAGTGAGTCCTGGAACAGTGTGATTGCTGAGAGTCCCAGAGCAGTGATTTTTTATTTCAAAAACATACTTTATTCATAAAATATTTTGATGATCTGTGCAATTGCGCATGCCATACATTCGTAAAACATTCAATCTCTTGGTATACAGAGACAGAGTTATCATTCGTATATACAGGTCTGTACGATTAGATATTTAGCTGAGGCGTCAGCAGAGCCCAAATGACTGCATGGGCCCCCTGTTCTTCTTTAGGCAGGCAGATGTTACACGGTGGTCTTTCCCCACCACGCCTTGACGGCAGCTGCCCCAAGCTTCAGCGCGTCCCTCAACATGTAGTCCTGGACCTTGGAATGTGCCAGTCTGCAACACTCAGTCGGGGTCAACTCCTTCAGCTGGAAGATCAACAGGTTTCGGATCGCCCAGAGAGAGTCCTTCACCGAGTTGGTGATCCTCCAGGCGCAGCTGATGTTCGTCTCGGTGTGAGTCCCGGGGAACAGGCCGTAGAGCACGGAGTCCCGCGTCACGGTGCTGCTCGGGACGAACCTCGACAAACACCATTGCATTCCTCTCCAGACTTCTTCTGCGTAGGCACATTCCAGAAGGAGGTGTGTGACAGTCTCATCCCCCCCACAGCCGCTTCGAGGGCAGCGTGCGGTGCGGCTGAGAGTCCGGGCGTGCATAAAGGATCTCACAGGCAGAGCCCTTCTCACCACCAGCCAAGCCATGTCTTGGTGCTTGTTGGAAAGTTCTATCAATGAGGCATTCTGCCAAATGGCTTTGACAGTCTGCTCAGGGAACCGCTCGATAGGATCCGCCCTCTACTTTTCCGAAGGGTGTCAAGGACACTACGTGCTGACCACTTCCTGATGGACTTGTGGTCAAAGGTGTTTTTCTTCATAAACTTCTCCACGAAGGACAGGTGATACGGAACGGTCCAACTACTCGGAGCGTTCTGCGGCAGCGAAGCCAGGCCCATCCTTCGCAACACAGGGGACAGGTTGAACCTCAGCACGTAGTGACACTTGGTGCTTGCGTACCGGGGATCCACGCACAGCTTGATGCAGCCACGTACAGAGGTGGCCGTCAGGGTGAGGGTGGCATTGGGTGTATTTCTTCCCCCGTTGTCCAGATCTTTATACATCGAGTCCCTTCGTCCCAGAGTAGTGTGTGGGCAGCAATTCCCAATACATTTTTCTGTGTATTCTGAAAATCTCCTCAAATGTCTGCCACTGCAGTACATTCACTTATCTTTTGAATTAATTTGCCAATTCACGTTTGTCAGTTTTATTTTCAAGCTCTCATAATTGCTCTTTTTTAAATTTTAAAAAGTAGCATTGAACCACTCCTGCCTGCCTCAAACCGAATATGAAATTCATTCACATAATGGTCACTGATACCGTGGGGCACCTTCGTTATGAGATCCTGATTAGTCCTTTGTCTTTGTCCAATGTCAAATCGAGTAAAGCCTGTTCTTAGGTTATCTCTACAACATGCTCCTGTAAAACTATGCCAAACACATTCCACATGTAGACTACCTTGCTCACCAGACTATGTGTTGATAAAAATCTCTGATTATCACTGAGCCTTTCTGACAAGATGTCCTTAGTTTTTCTTTGATGGAACGCCCTATCAAATGGTTACTGTCGACAAACTGTACACTGCCCCTATAAGTGAGTAGTTTCCTTCATCTTTCCCATCTCTTCCCTGAACGTTTCCATATACTGGTTTCTGGAATTTAGGTCATTTCTCCCTGTTATGCTCATATCATTATTAAATAACAGTCATTTTTCCTAATTTTTTTGGCTTCCTAAATGTCTCATACACTTCAATGTGTGGAATTTTCCCCAGTACTGAACAAGTTGAGCATTTGTAAGCTAGTTGCAACTCTCTTGTGAGGTGGTTAGTGAAGGAATTCTTGATGTCAACAGCAAAAAGCCCTGTTTTACAACCAAGTGCTGAAATGGTGAGACATGACTCTCTCTCGCGAATGATGAGAGGCCTATTTGCATGCATTAACATCCCATTATTAGTTAATCTGACTCATTTATCTGCAATTTTCCATTCTCAAGATGGCAACAATTCCTTATATTTTAAGTCAGAGCAGTTACTTGGCAACTCCAACTCATCACTTGCTTCTCTGGAGCAGCAACATGGATACCAGTCACTAACATCTCAGAGCACAGTTCATGAGCACTGCCTGCATACATCCAATGTCCATGAACACACCAGGCTCACTGCAACATCAGAGCACAGATCCAAACCACTTTTAAAATGGTTCTTCACATTGGTGCTGCACTTTGGGGTGCTCTGGCATAATTTGCAATGAGGTAAATCCAAAGCCACTGCCAGGGCTTTTTGTGCCCAAGAACCAGGGCACCCATCTCATGAGAAGACTGCATCTCAAGTCTGCTCGCCTGTTCTCATGTTGTGCCGACTTGGCTGCTCTCAGCATCCCTGCATTGCCTTTTACACTTCGCCCCTCAGCCAGAGCTTACACGCTCACGGTATTTCTGCCTTCTCACACAGGAACAAATCCAGGCACCTCATGGATTTCAATATTAGTCAGCCAAGGGGGTGGAGATGTCAGTTGCTCTAAGGCAATGTTATGATGTCAATCACGCATTCCTGCACCACTTTCCAGCGATATAAACACCAAACACGTTGCATGCACTTCAACCAAGTGGCGATGGCTCAATCTCTGAAGGGAATCAACACAGGAAAGTCCAAAGATTCAGAGGTCAGGAGGTCCTCGCACCATCAGTCATGGATAGCTTCCAAAATCAATCCACAGGCTGAGACACATAGGTGGTCAGAGTCAGTGGGTCCATACCTCTATGGGGGGTTTGTGAGCAGGCTGTAGTCAGACCTGTGCATTCAGTGCAGAGACAGTGGGGAGGCTGCACAGCAACAAGTCAAAGGTCTGGTCAGTCATCAGTTGAGGCTGTCCATCCAAGTCAGTCAAGGGGATAGGTCACCGACGACTCTGTTGTGATCCAGTACAAACCCTGGGGGATTTATCAGGGACCACTACTGCAGGAATGAAGTGGGGACCTCAACTGTGATCACCAGAGGCAGTATGTTGTGAGGGGCAACTAAACATATGGGGACATGGTGGGGGTGGGGGGTGGGGGTGGGGGGAGGGAGTTTCAGCATGGGAGGGAATGGTGTAATGTGGAAGTAAGTGTCAGGCAGCAACATCTTGGCTTTGATGGGGATTTCGTGCATTGCTATTTGTACCAAGTGGGCAGCACTGCTGCCTCACAGTCCCAGGGACCAGGTTCAATTCCACCCTCTGTATGGAGTTTGCATGTTCTCTCTGTGATGGCGTAGGTTTCCTCTGACCACTCCAGTTTCCTCCCACAGTCCATGTGCACGTTAGTTGGATTGGACATGCTAAATTGTCCATAGTGTCAAGAGGGGTACAGGCTAGGTGAATTAGTCATGGGAAGTGTAGGGTTATGGGATGGGTCGGGGTGGGATGCTCTTCGGAGGGTTGGTGTGGACTTGATGGACAGATTGGCATGTTTCCATGATTCTTTGACTTAGTCTGTCTGGGACTAAGAAGTTGGTAGTTGAAGATTTCAATAGGTTGGGAAGGTGGTGAAAGTCAAAGCTGATTGATTAAGAAGGAGGTAATGTGTGGACAAAGTCAAAAATCACATGACACCATGTTATAGTCCAACAGGTCTTTTGACAGCGCAAGCTTCCAGAGCTATCACAAGGTTCCAATAAACCTGTTGGACTATCACCCGGTGCCACTGTTTAAGAACGGTGGTAAGGACAAGCCAGGGACCAGGAACCTGATGTTGGTGGTGGGCAAGTTGTTGGAGGGAATCCTGAGGGACAGGATGTACACGTATTTGGAAAGGTAAGGACTGATTAGGGATAGTCAACATGGCTTTGTGCATGGGAAATTATGTCTTACAAACTTGATTGAATTTTTTGAAGAAGTAACAAAGAGGATTGATGACGGCAGAGCGATAGATATGATCTATATGGACTTCAGTAAGGTGTTCGACAAGGTTCCCCATGGCAGACTGGTAAGCAATGTTAGAACTCATGGAATACAGGGAGAACGAGCCATTTGGATACAGATCTGGCTCAAAGGTAGAAGACAGAGGGTGGTGGTGGAAGGTTGCTTTTCAGACTGGAGGCCTGTGACCAGTGGAGTGCCACAAGGATCGGTGCTGGGTCTGCTACTTAACATCATTTACATAAATGATTTGGATGTGAGCATAAGAGGTACAGTTAGTAAATTTGCAGATGACACCAAAATTGGAGTTGTAGTGGACAGCGAAAAGGGTGAACTCAGATTATAACAGGATCTTGACCAGATGGGCCAATGGGCTGAGAAGTGGCAGATGGAATTTAATTCAGATAAATGCAAGGTGCTGCATTTTGGGAAAGCAAATCTTAGCAGGACTTATACACTTAATGGTAAGGTCCTAGGGAGTGTTGCTGAACAAAGAGACCTTGGAGTGCAGGTTCATAGCTCCTTGAAAGTGGAGTTGCATGTAGATAGGATAGTGAAGAAGCCGTTTGCTTTCTTTTATTGGTCAGAGAGAGTATTGAGTACAGGAGTTGGGAGGTCATGTTGTGGCTGTACAAGACATTGGTTAGGCCACTGTTGGAATATTGGTACAATTCTAGTCTCCTTCCTAACAGAAAGATGTTGTGAAACTTGAAAGGGTTCAGAAAAGATCGACAAGGATGTTGCCAGGGTTGGAGGATTTCAGCTATAGGGAGAGGCTGAACAGGCTGGGGCTGTTTTCCCTGGAGTGTCAAATGTTGAGGGGTGACCTTATAGAGATTTACAAAATCATGATGGGCATGGATAGGATAAATAGACAAAGTCTTTTCCCTGGGGTTGGGGAGTCCAGAACCAGAGGGCATAGGTTTCAACATTTTCACACAGAGGGTGGTACGTGTATGGAATGAACTGCCAGAAGAAGTGGTGGAGGCTGGTACAATAGCAACATTTAAAAGGCATTTGGATGGGTATATGAATAGGAAGGGTTTGGAGGGATATGGGCTGTAAATGTGTTGCTGGAAAAGTGCAGCAGGTCAGGCAGCATCCAAGGAACAGGAGAATCGAATTTTTGGGCATCAGCCCTTCTTCAGGCCTGTGACCTGAAGAATTCTCCTGTTCCTTGGATGCTGCCTGACCTGCTGTGCTTTTCCAGCAACACATTTTCAGCTCTGATCTCCAGCATCTGCAGTCCTCACTTTCTCCTTTGGAGGGATATGGGCCAGGTGGTTGCAGCTGGGACTAGATTGGGTTGGGATATCTGGTCGGCATGGACGGCTTGGACCAAAGGGTCTGTTTCCATGCTGTACATCTCTATGACTCTATGACTCCATATTTGACTTTGTCCACCCCAGTCCAACATATGCACCTCCACATCATGTGTGGAAGTTGACCAATGATAGGAAGCTGAGCCTGAGACTCACTGCATGAAGCATAACCCCAATACCCTTCCATCGTCTTGCAAATAGCAGGTGTGCAATGAAATTGGAAATGGCTGTCGCAATACCTGGAGGGTAAGCAATTCAACGTGTGAGGAAAGGGGTTTCACTCTTGAGTGGCATGATGGCCTTCAAAGGGCAACACCAGTCCACAGATACTCATGCTGTGCACCTGAAAGACACCTGTGAGAACAGCACAGTATGTGATCCTGAGGCATCAATCTACAGTGTGGACTACAAGTCCTTATCCCAAGCATTCTTGACCATATCATCCAGCTTCTGGAATCAAGCGTAGTCATGGCTGTGATGATATCAGCCGCAATAACGCGACTCAGAAACTTTCACCCCAGTTGTCAAAATTGCAAGCACCTTCCAAAAATCCATTGTCAGCACATGGTGCAGGAGCTGATCACTTCAATCTTGACCCATTAAATCTCACAGAGAGCTCAAGACAGCTAGGCCCTACACTTTCAGTCTGGACAGACATTCACATGCATAAACATAAATTTACAAGTGTCAGAAAGTGTTCAGAATGAAATGTCACCCATGCCACCTCAGAAAGTCTTCTTTTCTCTTCCACTCCCACTATGTAGAAGACAGAGGGTGGTGGTGGAGGGCTGTTTCTCAGACTAGAGGCCTGTGACCAGTGGAGTGCCACAAGGATCGATGCTGGGGTCCACTATTTTTTATCATTTGTACAAATGATTTGGATGGGAGCATAAGAGGTATAGTTAGTAAGTTTGCTGATGACACCAAAATTGGAGGTGTAGTGGACAGCGAAGGAGGTTACCTCAGATTACAACGAGATCTTGATCAGATGGGCTTATTGGCTGAGAAGTAGCAGATGAAGTTTAATTTTAATAAATGTGAGGTGCTGTATTTTTGGAAAGCAAATCTTAGCAGGACTTATACACTTAATGGTAAGGTCCTAGGGAGTGTTGCTGAACAAAGAGACCTTGGAGTGCAGGTTCATAGCTCCTTGAAAGAGGAGTCACAGGTAGATAGGATAGTGAAGAAGGCGTTTGGTATGCTTTCTTTTATTGGTCAGAGTATTGAGTACACAAGTTGGGAGAGGTTAAATAGGCTGGGGCTGCTTTCCCTGGAGGCTGAGGGGGCATGGCTAGGATAAATAGACAAAGTCTTTTCCCTGGGGTTGGGGGAGTCCAGAACTAGAGGGCATAGGTTTCGGGTGAGAGGGGAAAGATATAAAAGGGAACTAAGAGGCAGCTTTTTCACTCAGAGGGTGGTACGTGTATGGAGTGAGCTGCCAGAGGAAGTGGTGGAGGCTGGTACAATTGCAAAATTTAAAAGGCAATTGGATGGGTATTTGAATAGGAAGGGTTTGGAGGGATATGAGCTGGGTGCTGGCAGGTGGGATTCGATTGGGTTGGGATATCTGGTCAGCGTGGACGGGTTGGACCGAAGGGTCTGTTTCCATGCTGTACATCTCTATGACTCTATGACTATGTTGAGGTGCAGTTCCAGGCTCCACAGCTGGAGCGGATGGAACCTGCCCGACAGTGAACCCCTTTGCTGTTTGATGCAGGAAATCTGAAGGCTTTGCGATTCGAGCACCCAACTGTGCTGAGCATGTTCGGCCAGAAACAAGCACACTTTGCTGAGCTTGAACTCTCAGTGGGCCGAGGGGTGGGATGCAGGGTGGAGTTGGAAATCTCAGCCATCGCTGGACTGTCTGTGAAGAGAGGGGATGGGGAGGGGAGCTATGTGTTGTTCCTCCTCCAGCTGGGTATCTCCTGGCACCATCCTATCTCCTTGTAAGGAGCAGGCACCTGGAGTGAGATCAAGGTCCCTTGAGCCCCGATCACTATGTATTGGTTCAGAGTACCAATAGCTGGATTGATGGAGTGCAGGTCTGTGCATTTATCCAACAGATATTGAGAGAGCCTGGATCCGACTCTCCATGGTAGCTGCTGATTTGTCCATGGAGGCTGCCAGATAAGCACAGGCCGTTGCCAGCATGGTGAACACAGCGTTGGTGCAGTCCCACAAACGTCATGTCAGATTGTCCGGTGCTTCCAACACGGCTCCAATATCTGCTTGTGCATTTCCACGACGACCTCAATTGCTCTGGGATTTTCTCCTCCCTGGATAAGATGTCTCCGGTCATCCTCACAATGCCAACGACCTGGGCATTTCTTCCTCGACCAGCTGCAGAGATGCTTCCTCAGTGTTGCTGTGTCAAAATCCTGGAACACCTCTCCCTCATCACTGTCGATGGGTTCGATGGATTGCAGCAGGTCAAGGGCTTCTCAAGGGTGAAATAGAAACCGCAAGAACTGCCGATGCTGTGAATCCGAAACAAAAACAGAAAACGCTGGCGAATTCCAGCAGCTCTGCCAGCATCTTCGGTGATAAATCAAAGTTCTGAGGAAGGGTCACTCTTCGGAGAGGAACCAAAGTTCTAAGGAAGGGTCACTGGACTGAAAATGTTTACTCTTATTTCTCTCCACAGCTGCTGCCAGTCCTGCTGCGCTTTTCCAGCAATTTCTGTTCTTGTACCTTCTCAAGGGCATTAGATATCGACAATAAATGCTGGTGCTCACAAGCAAACACTCATAGCAGACTTCAAGAAAAACTCACAAAGCAGTTCAGGCTGGGTCACTTTAAATTCAAAATTTAGTTCCATGTTCCTTCCTAATTTTTGGGAGCTGGTGGCACAAATATTCCGCACACCAACATCCCATGGAAGCTGGTCTATAAATAATTACAAGTAAACCGACACTGCCTTGCTGCAACTGACATCATTTATCTGGAAAAAATATATTCAATGCTGTCTTTGTGTCTGGGAGGATTTACATTGTTTTCGGAAAGAAAACTCCTCTCCCATTTCCTGCTTTGATATCTCACTCCACTTCACACATATCTTTCACACCACATTGTCAGTTGATCCTGTATTGCCAATTCACATTGTTGCAGCAAGAAAATTAAAGTGTAAATTCACTGACCATGTGCTGCCAGGTGAGTAGCTGTACTTAAAAGAGAGAAACAAGGTTGCAATTACATGACCAATATTCCCTTTCAGCGCAAAATTAGGTTGAACGAACATATAGTTACTTTTTAGCATTGTACTATCTGTACTTGTACATATACATGGTACAAAGTATTCCTCATTGTTGTCATTGATAAAGGAGGTTTTGATAAATTAAAGCACTGTATATTTATTCTGTATCTGACACCACACACAGCATGAGGCTTTCTTCCTGCACATATAATTGCTGCACCAGAAATAGAGTACAGAATCCATTTATTCCATGTATGGTGTTTGGCATAATCTTTATGCTTCCACTGTAGTTTCTTTCCCACAAATATTATGTATCAGCGAATATATTATGTTCTTGATCACACGCTAAACCATTACAACACAGCTCTAATTGAAAATCAAAACCACAGCCTGAATAACTGAAACATCAAATGTTCTTTGAAATGTCATCGACAACTCCATTTCTGCTTGGTTTGAGTTCTGTATTGAATCATTGGTAAAAACAAAACCTCGACTTGATTCTTCCTCTGCAGCATTTCCTGGTGCTGTTCTAATTAAGCTTTTCTGCTTATGCTTCGAAGCACAAACAGGCATATGCACAACAATTTACTCCTACCTCTTTTAACCGAGTATACTGTATTCATAGCTCACAGTATGTATTCTGCTTCATTCTGAAGACCAAACACTAACTGGATGACCAGTTTCCAAGCCAGATCTGTTCAGACTGCAAAGCGATCCTGAGCTTTTGGTCATATTTCATTTTAATTCTTGATACTCAGTTGACGAGGCTCAATAGTAGCTTGAGGAACTGCACCTCATCTTTTGATTCAACATTTCACAGCCTTCCAAACAACAGTGCATCAATTTGTTCATAACCATTATATGGGGATAGGAAGTAACTATTCTCGATGATTCACAATCCATGCCTTCTCGCGACCCATTGTTTGCTCACTGATCCCATTACCATTCCCTTTTCGCTTGCACCATTAGCCCTTCAGTTATTTCATCTCTTCTATCACCTTATCACAGACATTCCCATCTGTTTTTCTCTTCCCCTCTCCCTTTCCTTATGTCTGGACTTGCTTAAAACCGATTGTATCTGTATTTTTGTCTAGTTCTGATGAAAGACCATGGATAGAAAGTATTCACTCCGCATCCCTCTCTACATCTGCTGCTGGAACCATTAAATATTCCTCCAATGTAAAGTCTTCACTGTTTGATACCTCAGATCCTTTTGATTGTCACCCATGCTTTTGAAGCAGTTTATTCTAAATAAACAAAACTCTGGTTAAAATTTGATTTAACATCCGCAATTTCAATTTCTTAAAATGGTTAGATCAGATGGAATATAAATTTGACATCTTCTTGATTTTGAATTTCTCTCTTTTGTAAAGAAAATGAACTCGAATCAATTAAAATATGGTCAAATCAAACTAAACATCAACATACAGGGTGGTTGCAATCTTCCGGATACTATAACGTCAGAGTAAAATTACAATATTAGACATTCAACTCAGGCATAGTTGGTGGCGCACTTATCTCTCAATCTCAAGCTTCTGGCTTGAAGTCTCACAAGATGACATAACAATCAAGTCTGATGCTCCAATACAATATTTCGAGAGACCTGTTGGAGGTGTTATGTTTTGGAAGAGATGTTAACCAATCTGTCTGCATGGATTGATATAAATATCCCACGGAACTATTCTGAAGAAACGCTGGGAAGTTATCTCTGGCATCCTGGCCAATATTTAATAACCAATCAACATCATGAAAACAGATTATTTGGTCACAGTCTCATTGTCGTTTATGGGAATGTACTGAGTACAAATTGGCTGTTGCATTGTCTACCTGACAGCAATGGCTGCAAAATGCTTTGAACTGTCCATCAGTTGCAAAACACGTTTTTGTTTTGTTTATGCAACCACATGGATTAAGAAGTAATCGATCTTGCTTATTTAACCTGAAGGTGTTGTTGATTAAGGAAAGAATCTACTAATCTGTGATAATATAATTTTACTGAATTTCAGAATAGATCTGAGAGAAGTTTGGGATGTGAGACAATTCAATAAATTTCAGATATAGATCATAGATCAGTACAGCACAGTACAGGCCCTTTGGCCCACAATGTTATACTGAGTATTTATCTTAATCCAAGATAAACCTAACCTACACACCCCTCAATGTGCTTGGCCAGCAGTTGCTTAAATGTCCTTCATGTCTCTGACTCAACTATCACCACTGACAGTGCATTCCACACACCCACCACTCTCTGTACAGAACCTACCTCTGACATCTCCCCTAAACCTTTCTCCAATCACCTTAAAATTATGACCCCTTATGACAGCCATTTCTGCCCTGGGGAAAGTCTCTGGCTATCTACTCTATATATGCCTCTCATCACCTTGTACACCCCTATAACATCATGTCTCTTGCTTCTCTCTAGTGTGAAAAGCCTGACTCACTCAACCTCTCTTCATAAGACAAGGTCTCCATTCCAGGCAGCATCCTGGTAAATCTCCTTTGCACCCTCTCTGAAGTATCTACATCTTTGCTCTAATGAGGCGACCAGAACTGGAAACAATATTCCAACTGTGGTCTAACGAGGGTTTTATAGAGCTGCAGCAAATTCTCGCTGCTCTTAAACTCAATCCCCCTGCTAATGAAAGCCAAAACACCATATGCTTTCTTAACAACCCTATCAACTTGGGCGGCAACTATAAGGGATCTATGCACGTGGACCCCAAGATCCTGCTGTTCCTTCACATTGCCAAGAATCCTGCCTTTAACTCAGTATTCAGCATTCAAATTCAACCTTCCACAATTAATCACTTCACATTTATCCCGGTTGAACTCCATCTGCCACTTCTCAGCCCAGGTCTGCATCCTGTCAATGTCTTACTGTAGTCTGCAACAGTTCTCGACAATACCTACAACACCACCGACCTTTGTGTCTTTGGCAAACTTACTAACCCATCCTTCTACTTCTTCATCCAAGTTATTTACAAAAACTGCAAAGAGCTGAGGCCCAAGAACAGACCGCTGTGGGACACCATTGGTCACCGACCTCCAGGTGGAATACTTTCCATCCACTACCACTTGTTGTCTTCTTCTGGCCAGCCAATTCTGTATCCAGACAGCCAAATTTCCCTGCATCCCATTCCTCCCAACTTTCTAAATGAAAGCAAGATTAAACAAACTAACATAATTCAAAACAAATCAGCAGGAAATGAAACAATAACAAAAAGGGAAACAAACACTCTCCCTCAGCGCAATGATCTACAAAATTCTTCAGGGATACATTTTTGGGTTTACTAATGTTTACATTATTCTTAACCAATTTGCAAGGGGCACAGTAGAGTTTGATATGAAGCTATAGGTCAGGTGGTGGTAATAACTTTTAAGTCTTATTCAATTAGATTTCAATCAATTAATGACTTGAGGTAGAAATGAAAAATTGAGTTCAAATTGATTGGAAATTATTGCCCCTTGGCCTTGTGTATGAAGATTGAAATTGTTCTCTGTCTATAACCAAGATAGGAAAGAATCAAAGATTTTACAGGTAACCAAGCCACTTTTTGAAACTGTTTTGACAAATGCAGTGTGTGTAGATTCACCAGAACCTTGCAAAAAAGGAGCCAAAGGTTTTCCTGTGAGTGACAGAAATACCCAACTTAGAAAATTCATGAGCTATTGGTGCCAACAGTTATTGCAAGGTCCAATAGTTTGCTTAATTACTTTAAGCGGCTGGAGGGGGAATTGCTATAGTTTTATTTCGCAAATTGGCCCTGGGATCTTTTCATCTCTTCCAGAAGATTATGTGACTGAGACATGAGATGTGGGTGTTGAATGAGGGGAAACAAAGGTGTGTGATGTGTCAGGAACAGCATGTTGTGAAGGACAAATTCAATGAACCAATGATATTACATGTTTATTTGAACATAAGTATTTTAACAATGGTTTGAACCTGTTAAAAAAGGAATAACTTTTGATCTTGGATCAATGTATAATAGATTTTAGCCTTATTGTCAAGGTAAAAGTAAACCAATCAGACAATTTACTGAATGATAATGATTTACACTTCAATACAATTTCATACTCAACAACCCTGGGGAGGGATGTCAACATCACTAAGGATTCATAAGCAGAAGGCGAATATTACATTTCTCAACAGTAAGAGTTCTCATCAAGGGAAAACTGGAGTGATAACATGGAAGTGTGAAACATCTGGTAGGGGAAGCCTGCAGTACTGATCGGGAAATAGGAAGGATTCACTAGGGGAAACCTACTTTACAAACTGGAAACCCTAAAGCATCTATCAGTGATAACCTGCTATGTTGATCTGGGAACCTGTAACATATGCTGAGGAAAATCTACAGTAGTCTCTTTGAGACTCTCTGCTTTGCGAGAAATTTAAAGTGCTTCACAATAGTAGCCTAAGGAGCTCAAGAGGAAAAAGAATTCAGAAATAGATGCCTTTATCATTATTATGGAAGGCTAGAATATTTGTTTGGGGTGCCTGCAGAGTGGAAGGAATACAAAATATCAATTTAACAATTACATTAGAGAGGGATCAGGTGGTGGCTGTTGATTGATTAATTGACATCTGGATAGATATATATATATAGCGGGAACAGCTAGGGCATTGTAGGGGAGGGGAGGGGAGAGAGGAAGAGGAAGAGGAAGAGGAAGAGGAAGAAGAGGAAGAAGAGGAGGAGGATGTTGTTTGAGCATAGTCAATACACTCTGAGCATGAAGGAAGTCAATGTCTCAGTTTCTCTTTGAGCAGCCTGGTTAGAAACTATTGGCACAATGATGTAATTATTTATATATTGGTCTAGCATTCAGAAATTGGAATGAACAATCCAGAGAATGGAGGTTCAAATGCCATTTTGAGATCTTGAAATCAATATAAAAAGAAACTTTGGAAATAAATGGCTGTTGGTAATAACGTTGTCAGATTATTGTAAAAACCAACTGCCTCGTCGGTGTCCTTGAAGGAGGAACACCTGTAGGCCTATCCATTGTGGCCACTGTGTGAGTCCCACACTGGTTCCTAACTGCCCAGCAAGTCAATGAGTTGTATTAAAACCAGTTAAAAGAATTATGGATTGTTGCAAATGAAAAAGACCCACCTGCCCGTAATTACACAGCTCGAGAATGAACAGAAAACATGTTTACTCAAACTGCAAAGTAGTGATGTGTAAATTACTCTTACCATTGTTTCTTTCATCCAAATTAATCTGATTGTGACTGCCTACCAATTAAATTAGAATCCCTACAGTGTGGAAACAGGCCATTTGGCCCTGCAAGTCCACATCGACCCTCCAAAGAGCAACCCGTCCAACCACCCTATATTTACCCCTGACGAATGCACCTAACACTACAGGCAATTTCGCATGGCCAATTCACCTGACTTGCATACTCCAGATGAAGGGCTTTTGCCTGAGACATTGATTCGCCTGCTCCTTGGATGCTGCCAGTCCTCACTTTCACCTGCACATCTTTAGATTTTGGGAGGAAGCTGGAACACCCAGAAGAAACCCACACAGAAACGGGGAGAGTGTGCAAACTCCACACGGTTGCCTGAGGTGGGAATTAAACACAGGTCCCTGGTGCTATAAGGCAGCAGTGCTAACCACTGAGCCACCGTGCTGCCCGAAGGAAACCACTGGGATAATCTGCTTTTGACCCTGAGCCTTTAACCAAATTACAGTTATAGAGTCATAGAGCTGTATAGCAGGCAAACAGACCTTTCAGTTCAACTCATTCATGCTGACAGATGTACTAAATTAATCTAGTCCATTTGCCAGCACTTGGCCCATCTCTCTCCCAACCCTTCCTATTCATATACCCATCCAGATGCCTTTTAAATGATGTCATTGTGCCAGTCTCCACCACTTCCTCTGGCAGCCCATGCCATACACACACCACCCTCTCTGTGAAAAATTGGTCCTTAGCTCTCTTTTAATTTTTTTCCCTCTCACCCTAAGCCTATGCCCTCTAGTTTGGACTTTGGGGGGAGCAGCTGTTGGACCAGTGCAAAGAAAGTCAATGTCTCAATTTCTCTTTGAGCCACCTGGTTAGAATCTGTCTGCACATTACTGTCCTTTTGAAAGAAAACTTAATGCTGCACTGCAATGAAAATTATAAGGTCGAGGGCCATAAAGGATGTCATATCTGAATGTATTTGGCTCTGATGCATTTGTGATGACAGAGACATGGGGACCAAGGCTGGAAACTGTTTCACCAAAGGTTTTCAAACTGTGAGAGGAACAGACAAAAAAAAAATGAGATGGAGGTGCCATGGTAAGTCAAAGATAAAATTAGTGTAATAGTGAAAAAGAATATTGGTACGAGAAACCTTGTCAGAATCAATCTGGGTGGAGCTAATGAGCAACACACAGTGGAAAACATTTTGGTAAGTTATGGGAATGGTGAGGGAGGAGGTGGTGTTGAACAGCAAGTTAAAAGATGCATGCAGCAAGGATGTTCCGGTCTACCTGAATGATTTTTGTCTGGATATGGACTCAGCAAGCCACATGAGCAGTAATACTGTGTTGGATGAAGTCCTGGAGTGTGTGCATGACATGTGTTCTTTAGATCAATGCATTGAGGAAGCAGCTAAGGATTATGTTTGTTTTTGTGGAGTGAGGAGGAGCTAATTAATTTTGTTTTGAGAGGTTCTTTCGGAAAAATGAATACAACAGGATAGAATTCTTCACTGGGATAGAACGTAAAGTGATCCAATCCAAATTAAATATCCTAGCTCAAAACAAAGGGCATTATGAAGGTATGTGGAATGAGTTGATTGTGATAGAATGGGTAACATTATTTTAAAGAAAAGCATGTCAGTGGATAGACAATTTAATGAACAAATGCATGCATTGTAACAACTGCACATTTCTTTCAGATGAAAACAACATGATAGGGAAAATTCAACCAACCATGGCTAACTAAGGATAACAATACGTTCAAAGAGAAATTGCCTAAAGTTGCTGGAAAATAACAGCAAGTTTGGAGATGTGGAGCAGTTTAGAATTTGGCAAAGGATGACCAAGTAGTTGAATAACAAACAAGAAGTAAAGTATGGAAGTGAACTTGCAAGGAATATAAAAGCAGACCCTAAGAGTTTCTTTAAGTATGTGAAAAATAATTTGCGATGAAAAATTAAGGTCCCCTTGCAACCTGAAACCAGAGAATTGATAATGGAGAACAAAAAAACAGCACTGCAATTCAACAAACACTATGTGCACAGAAGATACAAATAACTTCCCAGCAATGTGAATGAAGCAAGGGACAATTGGAAGGAAAAAATGGAAGGAAATTAGTATTGGTAAAAAATAATGCTGGAGAAATTATTGGGACTGAAAGCTGACAAATGACCGGGGACTGATAATCTACCTGCTAGGGTACGAAAGGAAATGGCCGTGGGATTGTGAGTAATGAGGAAGATGTAAAAAGGCTTCAAAGTGATTTAGACAGGTTGAGTGAGCGTTGTTATTTTCCAAAACTCTGGAGCAGTCCTGGGAGTTTGCAGGGTGGTAAAAGTAACCCTGCTATTTTGAAAAAAAAGGGAGGGAAAAAATAGGACTTACAGTCTGGTTAGCTTAACATCACTAATAGGAAAAATACTGGAGTCTATTACAAAATATGTGATAACAATATGCTTAAGAGAACCATAGGGATTACAGAAATTCAGCATGGATTTGTGAAAGGGCAAGTGATGATAACTGGAGTTTTTTGGGAACATATCAAATACAATTGATGGAGAACCGACGAATGTAGAGTGTTTGGATTTTCAGAATATTTGCATGGTCATTGTGCAAAACCAAACCAAATTAATTTGGTAAGATCCTGGTATTGACTGAGAATGAAAGAGTAGGAAGAATGGATCTTTGTAGGAATGCAAAATGGTGGAAGTGAGGTAACATACGTATCAATGCTTAGGCTGCAGTTATTCACAAGATTAAAAATCACACAACACCAGATTATAGTCCAACAGGTTTAATTGGAAGCACACTAGCTTTCGGAGCGAGGCTCCTTCATCAGGTGAGCATCGCTCCGAAAACTAGTGTGCTTCCAATTAAACCTGTTGGACTATAACCTGGTGTTGTGTGATTTTTAACTTTGTACACCCCAGTCCAACACCGGCATCTCCAAATCATGACTGTTATTCACAAGATGTATCAACTCTTTGGATGAGAGAATTAAGTGTAATATGCTGATGGTAAAGCCAGGTGGGATCTTAAGTAATGAGGAGGATCTAAAAAGACTTCAAAGCAATTTAGACAAGCTGAGTGAATGGGCGCATTCATGGCAGATGCATTCATGGTATGTTGGCAATGTTGACAAGCCCAGCATTTATTGTCCATCCTTTCAGACCCAGAGAGGGCAGTTAAGAGTCAACCACATTTCTGTAAGTCCAGAGTTCACATGTGGGTCAGGCCAAGTAAGGACAGCAGTGTCCTTCCTTAAAGTGCAGAAGTGAACCAGATAGATTTTTATAGCTATTGACAATGGTTACAATAGTCACCATTTGGCTATTTCTCGATTCCAGATTAATTTCATGCTGGCCCTTTATTCTGATCCTATTTGCTATGTTTCTGTTAGGCTGCAACTTCATTGGAAAATATAAATATACACCACGTATAACATATATATTACTTGCTCCATTAGTATTTTTCATGAGCATATGAATATCACGCACATATATATTTATGCAGAGAACTAGAACTTACATAAACAACAAAAACTGACAAGAAAAATGCAAGCAGTATTTGTAAGAACAATCCTTGCCATATATCTGAACCAATGAATATTTTCCCTCGTGTTTTATGAACTGTTTATTAAAACACAGGTCATGCATGTGCATGTGACAGATTCTGAAAAAATATGTCCAATGTAACGTAAACATGAACAGTTCCTTTAAGATGAGTAGACTGCTTGTACATTGCTCACTGCACTCACCCACTTAATGGGATAATCGTGCCAGTCATTTCTTCCTGAAATAAGAAATGTGTGTCGATTTATGCTGTTTATTGTGAAGGCCTTTCTGCCAAAGGCAGTTCTAAGATATTAAGAGCTCTGACTCTCCCAATAGCTCAGTGGATACTGTCTTGCTTGGTGGCTTGAAGCTTCTTTTGTTCTGAAACTCTATGGGATTTCAAAGAACAAAACAAAGAACAAAGGAGCACAGGAACAGGCCATTCAGCCCATCAAGCCTGCACCGATATAAAAGGTTACCAATCACCCAGAATCTCCAAGTATTAGCAGGACACTGCACTCCTGGCAAAATTTGATAGTAGCAGACAATCATACTTTAGTTGACACATTTTTAGATTTTTTTGAAGAATATCAGACACAGGAGGAGAAAGACTGGTAACTGATTAATGGATGATTCATCACAGGATACGAAACAGTCTGTCTATTTACTGACTGGTGCAGAGAGCTTATAAAATATGGGGACTTCTTGATTTATTATTGTCACATATACCTAGGTAGAGTAAAATGTTCTGTTTTGTAAGCAGTACAGACCATATCATGCAAAATGCATTCGGGTAATAGGACAGAGCAAAGAATACAATGTCACGTTTGCAGAGAAGGTGCGCAAAGAGCGAGAATAAAGAGAATAAATAATTATAAGATAGTGTTATAAAGCGGAAGTTGACCCCCCCCCACCCCGGTGACTATAACTAAAACCCCCAGAGAGACTCACCTCACCCCATAATCTTTAAAAGGAACGTGAGAAATAGTATAAGTGCCTCTCCCTCAATCTGTTATAAAGGAGTCGTTAAATGAAATGAAGTCCTTTCACTCACTCTACAATTAACAAGTAACAATTCATTTACCCATCTCTAACAGTGAATAAATTAACTGAACCATTAACAATCTAAAAAAGTCCCCCTAAACTACTAACTATTCCCAAACAAAACAAACCCTAATAGTATGGTGTTCCAATAAATACACGTCCCACTTATATAAACCAAATAATAATAATAAAAAAATGAGAACCTAGTCCCTTGAAGTTACAGGATATGTCCTCCAGAATCCTCTGTACCTTCTCTGCTGATCTTCAGTCATGTCAGGAATATTAGCTAAGAGTGCAGCTGTACCTTTAGCTAGTTAATGGTTACTCTGACTGCTTAGAGAATTCTTTGAGAGCAAGTGACTTTCTCTTTAGAGTTGATGGATATTAACTCTATCAGATAGCAGTTGCTCTCACACCAATTTTCACACACCCTCTTCTTTTATACACTTGATGTCCTATCAATATTTTTAAAAATCGGACTGGTCCTAGGTTGACAAAACTGTCAAATGTAAATTTCATTGGTTTTTGGTGGCTCAGGGCCTGATTTAAATTGATTGGTTAGATTCAAACTTGTTGTCTTGATAGCAAAACAAAACTGCTGCCTGGATTGCCCTTTTGATACAAATGTTCAATTCTGGGGCTCTGTGCACCTGCAAACCCACAGATATCCTTTTGAATCTCTAAGTATAGAAAAAAAATCTTTTAAAGAGACCACACAATGATTTCTCCATTTTACAATTTTACACACACCAATGTCGCAACCTATGTAAGGATATGATCTGCAGATCATAGAAAAGTTGCCTTACTTCGGCAAAATCTTGAATTACCAAGTTGGATGACCAATCAGAGGAGTATTGACACAGGATGGTTGGAGGAAACAGGTCAGATAAGGAGGTCTCTTATCTATCCAAACAAAATTGGCAAGACTACTGGGAGTTTATCTAAATTTCCTGTAACTGCGCCAAATTATCCAAGAAAACCACGTAAACACATTGTTTCTTGCTATTGAAGACCAGTTGGATGCTTGTGGAATTTCAGACTTGCACAGATCAGAAAAGTGTTGGTTCCTGGCCTTGGTTTTTGGCAATTAAGGGTGATGCTGGGGTGCTACAAATAACCTCAGTGCCTATAAATGATGGAGAGGAGAAATAAAAGCCAATCTTCCTTTGCCAGAATAAGTAATTATTCCCTTCTCATCACCACACCTTCCAACATCCCTCAACATTTTCTAGAATCAGACTTAATTGCAACATCCTCCATGCGAAACAGACTATCTACAGTCACTACGGATGCCCACCCATGAACTGTAGCCATTGTTATTTGGCTTGGTTTAGGTGAGGAAGTGGAGACTCTGGCATATAAATCCAGAACTAGGCTGCAGCACATGTTACGGAAGGAGAAAAGGACCAAGAAACCTGGCGTGTGAAAATAAGAGAAACCGCAATAGTGGATGGGTATGAATGAACAATGATAAAATCTCTTCAAACTCAACAGAGCATGAGCAGATTATGGCCCTTGGATTTGAATAAAAAGCATGAATGTGAACAAAACCTATGAAAGGGTGGGTCACACCTGAGAAGTCTGTTTACTTTTATTGTATTACTACTGACTCCACATAAGTGCTTACTTAATCCAGATACAAAATTGTAATGGGCTAGACACGTTTCCATTTGCTCGACAGAATAGAATTCCTGATTCAATGCAGTGCCTATAATTAAATATTCTCCAATTATCTCAATTTTCTGTTAACTCAATGTAGTTAATTCATTGTTCAATTTTATGAGCAAACAGGAGCAGATTGTTGCAGTCAAATTCTTTCCACTGTACAATATATATGGTCTAAAGTGCTTTATCAGAGGAATTGTTGAATGGATGATGAAAATGGATGGATGTAACACAAAGATTTCCACTGAAAAAAATGACAAATGCTGGAACTCTTAGGTGCAAAAACACTCTTGACTATGTAGCAAGGCAAACAGCATCTGAGAGAAAAAAAAATCTGATTATTGTGTATATTTGAATAGTCTTTTCTATGTTTGGTTTGCTTTGGAATTTTAAGAATGATTTACAAATTAACTGGAAATATTAATAGTTATGAGAAAATTTCCATATTTTTGCTTATTGAGGTTATTTGTCCCATCATCACTATTTTTGGTGGGGTGGCACTAAACTAAGGAGGATGACAGTCAATCATCTTGATTGAACCCACTGCCAAGTGCCCTTCCATTTATTGGCACCCACCCATCATTAATAAACAGTCCAAAGATGTGCAGGTTAGGTGTGTTGGCCATGCTAAATTGTCTGTAACATCCAGGGATGTGCAGGTAAGGAGGATTAGCCATGGTAAATGTGAGATCTCGGTCTGGGTGGAATGGTCTTTGAAGGGTTGGTGCAGACTCAATGGGCCGAATGGCCTCTTTCTGCACTCGAAAGATTCTATGATTCGAACATTGAGTATTATTTTGCTCATAATTGGCCTTAGTATTACCCTGACTACAAGATTTTGTGAACATTCCCTTTTATTTTTACAAGTTTTGAAGTGAGGGAAGGAGGGTAGGGGCAAGCTCTCTTTGGAAGGTTCCTTCTGCTGATCGAGAGCATCTCCCCACCTCCAGAAAATAGTACCTTCCTTCCTTTGACCCACTATGGAACTTAAAATCCATTCTTCCAGCCACCTCAGAGGAAGTGACTGCCCAGTGGCAATATCATCAGACTATTCATCCAAAGACCCAGGTAATGTTCTGGGACCCAGGTGTGAATCCTGGCACGGCAGATGGTGCCACTTGAATTCAATAAAATATGGAATTTAGGGTCTAATGATGACCATTTGATTGTTAGGGGGAAAAGCTCTAAAACTAATCCCCTTCAGGGAAAAAAAACTGCTGTCCTTACCTGGACTGGCCGATATGTAACTCCAGGCTCACTTTGGTCAATTAGGGAGAAACTAAATGCTTGTTTAGCCTAGTGTAAGAATCGGAATCAAAAACTTGACCTCATTCCCAAACATCCCTGGCCTGTCTGGCAAGTGGTGCACTGGCACCTTCACTCTGAGACTCACTACAATACTGGCAGCACCCATGTCTGAGGTCTGGGACTGCTACAGTTCCTGGCTAATGACACTGCATTAATTAGCCCACCAGAAGTGCTTGTGCGTACAGCTATACAAAGAGTGACAATGTGTAAGAAAGGTTTACCCTGGCCCTACAAAGTCTAAAATGCTCTTTTGTTATGACTATGAGCCCCACCTCTGAACTCTTGATCATCCAATTTAGTTGGACTTGGTCATAGGCACAAACAAGATGTAACATGGACCCAACTTGCAGCAGATAGTTCATACACTGCTAACAGTTCAGCTACGGAACTCTGCATATATCATTATAATAAGGTAAGCTTCAATTTCCAAACCAACGTTTAAGGTATTTTTGTGCAGCTACATACTTCACCAATATGCTGATTTTCAACACAGCCTACAAGGCAACATTTTGATCTCTGTTTGTATCGAGCAATTTAATCTCTGTTTCTATTGACAGTTCACAACAGTTCCATTGGTGTTAGAGTTTCTTCATTCTCTCTGTGAACTAATCCAAGATGGATTAATCCAAGATAGAGCAGTAGATGTGATATATATGGACTTCAGTAAGGTGTTCGACAAGGTTCCCCATGGGAGACTGATTAGCAAGGTTTGATCTCATGGAATACAGGGAGAACTAGCCATTTGGATACAGAACTAGCTCAAAGGTAGAAGACAGAGGTTGGTGGTAGAGGGTTGTTTTTCAGACTGAAGGCCTGTAACCAGTGGAGTGCCACAAGGATCGGTGTTGGGTCCTCTACTTCTTGTCATTTATATAAATGATTTGGATGCGAGCATAAGAGGTACAGTTAGTAAGTTTGCAGTTGACACCAAAATTGGAGGTGTAGTGGACAGCAAAGAGGGTTACCTCAGATTACAACAGGATCTGGACCAGATGGGCCAATGGGCTGAGAAGTGGCAGATGGAGTTTAATTCAGATAAATGTGAGATGCTGCATTTTGGGAAAGCAAATCTTAGCAGGATTTATACACTTACTGGTAAGATCCTAGGGAATGTTGCTGAACAAAGAGACCTTGGAGTATAGGTTCAGAGCTCCTTGAAAGTGGAGTTGCAGGTAGATAGGATAGTGAAGAAGGTATTTGGTATGCTTTCCTTTATTGGTCAGAGTATTGAGTACAGGAGCTGGGAGGTCATTTTGCGGCTGTACAGGACATTGGTTAGGCCACTATTGGAATATTGCGTGCAATTCTGGTCTCCTTCCTATCGGAAGGATGTTGTGAAACTTGAAAGGGTTCAGAAAAGATTTACAAGGATGTTGCCAGGGTTGGAGGATTTGAGCTAATGGGAGAGGCTGAACAGGCTGGGGCTGTTTTCCCTGGAGCGTCGGTGGCTGAGGGGTGACCTTATAGAGGTTTACAAAATTATGAGGGGCGTGGATAGGATAAATAGGCAAAGTCTTTTCCCTGCGGTCAGGGATTCCAGAACTAGAGGGCATAGATTTAGGGTGAGAGGGGAATGTATGGAGTGAGCTGCCAGAGGATGTGGTGGAGGCTGGTACAATTGCAACATTTAAGAGGCACTTGGATGGTTATATGAATAGGAAGGGTTTGGAGGGATATGGGCCGGGTGCTGGCAGATGGGACTAGATTGGATTGCGATATCTGGTCAGCATGGAGAGGTTGGACCAAAGGATCTGTTTCCATGCTGAGCATCTCTATGACTCTATGACTCTAAGCTGGCGGCGGAGTAGCAGCGCAGCATGTAAGCTCATTTGTTTTGACGTTATTTTCTTCCTTCACTGCCTTTTCTTTTTATTTTATCTACTTAGGTCCCGTGGAGAGTGAGTTTGTGCAGAGTGGAGAAGATGGAGGCCATCCATATACCTTGTCACTGGCTGGTTTCAATTCACACAGATAAGAGATAGCCTTCTTTGTATTAATAAACCCCCAGAGGACTAACTGTCATTTATGTCAATGATTTAAGTGGGCTGTAGAGAATTGGCCATCCAAAATACAGGTTATCCAAGAACCTGTTGAGAAATGTAATTGCACACTTCTGTGCTTGAAACAGGCGTCCTGTCACAATGGTTGAGGCACTACCAGTGTATCACAAGAGTCCTCATAACATCCAAAATACAAAGATTTACAAGTGTTTTTAATTGGAAATCTACAGTTTAGCAGAAAAAAAAAGTTTCAACCTTTCCCTTCTGGACCCTCTATTTGTCCAAATGTGAATCCCGCATTGGAAAAGCACAGAACTCTATTTATTTTTAATTAACTCCTTTCAGAGCTGGTGTTACACACCTCTAGAGTAGGTGGGACGCGAATCCACGCCTCATTGTTCAGCGCAAGGCACATTTTCATTGTGCCACAAAAGCCCCACCATTTTGCTAAAACTTATCTATATCATGATGTACTTTCCTTTGAGTCAGAAGGTTAAAATTTCAAATTCCAGATAAGAGGATTGAGCCTGAAAAAGCAGACTGACACTCTGGTACAGAACAAATGAGAACATGGTGTAGTCATTATGTTCTGAGCACAGGTTGTCCAGGTTAATGTTCCAGGGCCACAGGTGCATTCCTGGTTGTAGCTGATGGTGAAATTTTCAAGATAGAAATTGATTCAATTTTTAGCTATTAAACTCAGTAAGGGGTATGGATAGAAAGTGGGAATCATTGATCTAGCGAAGCCTGGTTATTGAGGTGGATGTAGTTGTTGGGGTGAAAGGGAGCAAACAATATGGGGGAAATAGCAGGAAATCATTCAGTTTGGATGATTAGCCATAATCAAACTGAATGGCGGAGCAAGCTCAAAGGGCAGAATGTCCTATTCCTATTCCAAGCTTCTATGAATCTATGAGCTGATTGTGTATTGCATTGGTGAAGATGCTGTCATTTGAAATATGTGTAAAGAAGTGTAAAATGACCCTGCCTCCATTGCTTCTGAGGGAAACGATTCCCAAATACATCCTCTGAAAGAAATCATTCTTCTCATCTATCTTAAATGGGAATCCCTTTGTTTTGACAAGGTTCCCGAGTTCTAGTCTCACTCCACAAAAGGAAACATACTTACATCAGCCACACTGTCAAGTCCCTCATGATTTAATGTTTTTCAATAAGATCATCTCTTACTCTTCTACACTGCATTGGATACATGCCCGAACTGTCCAACATTTCCTCAAGATAGCCCCTGCAGGTCAGGTATCAATCAATCAGTTGAGTGAAACATGGCCAATTTATACACAGCAAGATCTCACAAAATCATGTGGGGAATTGGGAGGATGGATGTTGAAAAGGTGTTTCCCTTGTGGGACAGACTATGCCTGGGGGCATACAGGTTTCCCCTTGTGGGACAGACTATGCCTGGGGCCTGGGACTGCTGTTGTTTGCAATGTATATAAATGATGTGGATGAAAATGTAGGTGGTCTGATTGGTAAGTTTGAAGATAACTTGCAGTTGATCGGTGGAGTTGTGAATAGTGAGGAAGGATATCATAGGAAACAGCAGGATATAGATCAACTGGAAAGTTGGGCATACAGGTTACAAATAAGATAGCAGTTACATTTAAGACAGCAGTGAAAACATGTATTTTCTTTGAGAGGGTCATGAGTCTTTGCAACACACTATTTTTTCAAAGGATAGTGGAGATAAGGTCATGGCATAATTTTTCAGGCAGGAATAGATAGCTTCTGACTACCTTGTTCATTGGAAATAGACTGATGTGTGGTGTTGAGGCCTCAGTCAGATCAACCTTGATCTTATTATACTGAGGGCCAACTAGTCTTCTCCTGCTCCTAATTACATTCTCTGTCGTACAGTAGTGACCACAATACAAATCTACTTATTGACTGTAAAGAACTTTGGAGTATCCTAAAGGTATAAAAATTATTATGTGGATACAAGACTGTTATTTTATCTCTCCCTTTCTAATGAGATTGAGTGGAATATTTACCTCATAAAATTACAATCAGTACTGCGAAGCTCAATGCCATAACAAATTCCAGCTTGGTTGAATTGAGGCTGTTATTTTGAACTTGTATAGGCTTTTCACTTGAGTACGGCATTAAATTCTATTTGCTACAGGGACAAGGAAATTATTCATGCCCTGAAGATGGTGTAGCAGAAGGCCGTAGGCTGGGCTATTCAGTCAGTAGACAAAGTTAAAGAATGAGCTTGCATTTTAGGTTTCTATGGCCTCACTGGGCATTGTAAATCCATCCATACTTTAAATAATGCTTGTGAAGTATAGTAACTAAAGTAATGCATGGGCAAGTGGCAGCCAATTTGCAACAAAAAGCAACAAAACATTGGTTTTAATGATGTATGTTAAAGGATGTCCAAATGTCCAAACATTGAAAGAAGTCTGAAACTTCCTTAGTGCCATGGGATCTCTCACATTCACCACAAAGGTCTTCTGTTTCATTCAACAAATAGCACCTCTCACTCAACACGACACTCCAGCATCAGCAGGATTATGCTCACAACTTTTTTAAAAACATTCAGATGCACGTATTCTGCAATTGCGTGAAGGCTGGCATAATATGGCTAGCTTTAACTTCAATTAGACTGGTTGGGAGAAGTGTGAATAATGGAAATAAGGCAACACCTCTACTCTTGCCCTGATCTGGCTGATTGCAAGAGTACGTTTGTTTAGCCCTCATACCTGTCAGAGGCTTCTGGGTAATAGAATGAAGTCAAAAACCCATTGAAGAATGAGTAAGGTATAATAATAGACATCAAGGTATCTGTAGAACTATGATCTATTTGAAATTGATTGTCTCCTTTAATTTATGTTTCTATTTATGATTTTTTAGTGACTGTCTCCAAGTTGGGGTATATAATATTCAATGTAATGTCTGCTTCTACACTTTTCTCAAGGATCAAAGAACATCCAAGAACAAATCATGAGGCCCAGATATCAAAACAGTCTCAATCCCAATGAACTATATCTATTCTTCATCGTCTACTTTCCCATTCATAGACAATTGAATTTAATACAGAGGCCTATTTTTGACATATAAATCACTGGACTGTTTTCCTTTTAAGACATCATGCCAATCATTGTTTATTTCTTCCATCTTGTGAATGTTTAATATAAGTGCCACTTTATCTTTAAGGAGATAATAAACATGATTTATGGTACAGTAGTGGATGTTGACTATATAGACTTTACTAAAGCATTTGGAAAGATCTCTCATGGTTGACTAGTCCAGAAGATTAAGCCACATGTGATCCATGGTGAGTAGGTAAGTTGGATACAAAATAGGCTTGGTCACAGAAGACAAGGATGGTTGTGGAGGGGTTTTTTTCTGTGACTGTGATTTTTCTGTGATTCGAGATCTGTGACCGGTGGTGTTTGGCAAAGATCAGTGCTGGGAGGTCAAGCTGGTTATAGTCAACTGGGATTGTCATTGAAACAGATGATCAGATGATGATGGATTGGCAATGGCAAATGTTCAAAGAGTGCATGGACAAACTGCCTTTCTGACTGGAGGTCTGTGACCAGTGGTGTTCCGCAAGAATCAGTGCTGGGACTGCTGTTGTTTGCAATGTATATAAATGATGTGGATGAAAATGTAGGTGGTCTGATTGGCAAGTTTGGAGATAACTTGCAGTTGATCGGTGGAGTTGTGAATAGTGAGGAAGGATATCATAGGAAACAGCAGGATATAGATCAACTGGAAAGTTGGGCATAGAAATGGCAGCGAAGAGTTTAATCTGGACATGTGGTAACACACATGAATAGGTTGGCAAAGAAGGGGCATGGCAAGCTTGCCTTTGTTGGTCGGGACATTGAGTATAAAAGTTGGTACGTCATGTTGCAGCTGTATAAAACTTTAGTTTGACCATATTTAGAGAATTATGTGCAGTACTGGTCACCACACTACAGAAGAATGTGGAGGCTTTGGATAGGGTGCAAAGGTGATCTACCAGAATGCTTGGATTGGAATATATTAGCTGACAGGACAAACGTGCATTGTTTTCACTTCAACATCAGAGGCTGAGGGTGGGGATTGGGGGGATGGGCGGGTGGTGGGGGGGAGGTGGTGACCTGATAGAAACATCTGAAATTACAAGAGGCACGAATTCAATCATAGAATCCCGATAGTGTGGAAACAGGCCCCTCAGCCCAACAAGTCCACACCGATCCTCTGAAGAGTAACCCACCCAGACCCATTCCCTTACCCTATATTTACCACTAACTAATGCACCTAACCTACACATCCCTGACCACAATGGCAATTTTGCATGGCCAATTAACCTAACTTGCACAGCTTTGGACTGTGGGAAGAAACTGGAGCACCCAGAGGAAACCCATGCTGACACGGGGAGAATGTGCAAACACCACACAGCCAGTTGCCCGAGGCTGGAATCAAACCCGGGTTCCAGGTGCTGTGAGGCAGCAGTGCTAACCACTGAGCCACCGTGCTGCCCCTTTAGGCTTAGGTTTACACTCCTCTTCCCTGAACCAGATCCAAACTGCGGAGAGCTAGAACTAGAAAAGCTGGACTCAGTACATGGCTTCACTCGGCAAAGAAAAGGAAGCCCAATTTGAAAATAATTGTCCAATTCAGTGCTGACAATTCCTGGTACAATGAGGCAGCTAAGACAAGTTCACTCGCAAAACCTCCCATGAACTGTTGATTTTTAGCAAATGTCCTCAGATGAGGGAACTATTGTTAAAAGCAATTGTAAAGGCGAACTCAAAATAAACCAAGAGAATACTACTTAAGAACTAGATAAATCTAGCTGCACAATTTCCCCTTAAAATTGTTCCACTTTTGTCATTCATTACCCTCACTTATATTCCATTAAGTTGAGGAAATTGAATTTGGAGACTGAGTGAACATTTCAGCAACGTAGAGTCAGAGTTGTCGAGCATGGAAACAGACCCTTTGGCCAACTCATCCATGCCGACCAGATATCCTAAATTAACCTCAGCTCATTTGCCACTGTGTGGCCCATATTCCTTTAAACCCTTCCGATTCACGTACCTTTCCAGGTGTCTTTTAAGCATCGTTACCGTACCAGCCTCTACCACTTCCTCTGGCAGCTCATTCCATACATACACCACCCTCTGTGCGAAAAATTTGCCCCTTAGGTCCCTTTTAAATCTTTGCCCTCTCACCTAAAACCTGTGCCCTCCAGCTTTGGACTCCCCAACTGGGGAAAAGACCTTGGTTATTCATCCTATTCATGAGTGTAGGCAGTTGTGTAAAGGTGAAAATGAGTATGTTTATTGTAGCCAAGAGATAGTATTGACACTCAGTTCAGATTTGAATGGAATAACCAAGCTTGGATTGAGAAAGGTACTAAGGAAGAGAGTTTATGTCAGGTGAAGGGTCCCAATGTCTGCAGTCTTGGTAATGTTAACCTTTAGTTGGATACCTGCTAAACATCAACAGAGTGGAGGTGGTCTCAGAGATGAGGGTTACAGCAGAGACATGTGTGTCTCTCTGAGTGTCTTCAGTGTACCTATGAAAGCTGACTCGACACCCACAAAAGATGACAATGAAGGGTGTACAATGTGTCAAATCTATTCTAACCAAAAGTCGTCAACCCGAAACTGATTAAACGAGGTGCTGCGTGATCTATGGTATTTCCAGATTTTTCTGCGTTTTTAACAAAATTTCTTCTCCTGTGATTCACGATCAAATTGTCAGATTATCATCTGCATGGTTTCATGGTTGCACTTTTGCCCTGAGTGAGCAAAGTGAAAGCCAGGGTTACAAAGATTCAACAAACGAATAACTGGTTACATAGGCATGATGCCTGGATGCCTGGACAATGGCATGTTTTGGCACTTTGAGAAGGCAAGAGAGAGGATGATCTTTGAAATAAATGCATTATGGTCAGCCTTTTTAAGGGTGATGATATTTAATAAGGGTTATTGCATTTTGAAGGCAACTGACACCCCTTATAATGGGTATTAGAGGTCATGCAGTACAATGGAGCTGTGTCTGAGGTAATTGTTAAAAGGGTGAACATTTAGTGTCTATCAGCACTTCTGCGAACAGGGGGTAATTGATTTTGAAGCAGCAGGGATTGGAGTTCGATGGAAACACTGGAGTAATTATAATATTAAATAAGGCAAAGGGGAATCAAATGCAGAACAGATATGACAGTAATAAGCACAAGTCAGAAGAGAATGGAAGCAGGGCAATCAAATAAAAAGGAAAAAGAGGTAACAGGAAAAGAAAATTAATAAGATGAGCATCCAGCCAATCTTTTCCCTGATGTTTGTTAAGGGGTAAATATTTGTCAAGAGATGCTGAAATGTCAGAATTTTTAAGGTCTACGAGGGCAAACTTATGAGAGAGAGCGAATAGATGAGATCAATTTCCATGAAGACTTTCTGTCTTGTCCATTGTGGATTCACAAAAAGAGCCCAAGAAAAAGATGTACGCATTATTCACAAAATATCCCAAGGATTCTGTACTTCTATGAAAATTGCAGCAATTGCATAGATAAACATCCAACTTGGAAATTCATCCCCTGCGAGTTTAGAGTGTGACACCACACCCAACTGCATTTGATGTACCAGTCAGTTTTCTATAGTGACTGCCCAGTTTTAACACTTGAGCCCAATCCGTTACTTATCTGTTGAGGCTCAGTTGGTAGCATGCCCACCTCCGAATGACAGGTTCTTGAAGGAGGTAGTCCCACATCAGAGGTATCATGCATAGAAGCCATGGCTGACTCTCCAGTGCAGATATGAGGAGCACTGCAAGATCAGAAATGCTGTAGCTAAGATGAGATATCAAACTGAGGTGTGATCTGACTATTCAGAGAGATAAAAAAACATCCCACTGTACTACTGAGAAGTGAGGTATCCCTAATTTCCCAGTGAATATTTATCACTCAACCAACATTCCAAAAATGTATTATTTGGAAACGAAACAAAACAAACCAAAAGAACTGCAGATTCTGGAAATTAAAAACATAGAATCAAAAATAGAAAGTGCTGGAAATCTGTTTTATATTTCTGTTATTCAGCAGCAGCACGAAGGGCAGGAGCTTGGAGCAGGGGCCTGTTGATTGAGTCACTGACTTGAGTCTTTAGGTCTGACATCGGAGAGCTGAGGTTTCTGGGAAGGGAGGGACTTTTTAATTTCCCTCCAGCTATATAAGTGAGTGTTTTCGAAACCCGAGACCCTACACTTGTAGGGCCTCCCACCCAACCACCTCCTCTAACCTTAAACACCAGGGACACATCAGGCAAGCTTCTCCTTTTCACATTCTGATAAGGGGACGAGCAGGGATGGCAGTGCAGGGGGAGCAATGTTCCTCCTGCATGATGTTTGAGGTGAGGGACGCCATTAGTGCTCCATCCAAGTACATCCTCAGGAAGTGCACCCAACTCTCGCTCCTCCAACACCGGATTAGGGAACTTGGAGCAGGAGCTGGATGAACTTCGGGTCATTCGGGAGGCAGAGGCTGTGATAAGAGTTACAGGGAAGCATGAAGAAAGCTGGGTAGCTGTTCAAAAGGGTAAAAACAGTCAGTTCAGGAATCCCCTGTGGTCATTCCCCTGAATAACAAGTATACCGTTTTGGATTCTGTTGGGGGGAAGACTTACCAGAGGCATGAAGTGGGGTGCAGGTCTCTGGCACAGAGTCTGTCCCTGTTGCACAGAAGGGAAGGAGGTAAAGGAGGACAGCGTTAGTCATTGGGGACTCAATAGTTAGAAGGTCAGATTGAAGGTTTGTTGGGAACGAACGAGACTCACGGTTGGTGTGCTGCCTCCCAGGTGCCAGGGTCCATGATGCCTCAGATCATGTCTTTGGGGTTCTGTTGGGAGAGGGTGACCAGCCCCAAGTCGTGGTCCACGTAGGTACCAACAACATAGATAGAAAGAGGGTAGGGATGTAAGGCAGGATTTCAGGGAGCTTGGGTGGAAGCTGAGAGCTAGAACAAGCAGAGTTGTTACCTCTGGTTTGTTACCTGTGCCACGTGATAGCGAGGCAAGGAATAGGGAGAGATATCAGCTGAAAATGTGGCTGCAGGAGGGAGGGCTTCAGGTACATGGATAATTTGGCTCATATCACGGAAGGTGGGACCTCTACAAACAGGACAATCTTCATGTCAACCAGAGGGGTACTAATATCCTGGGTGGGAAATTTGCTGGTGCTACTCGGGCGGGTTTAAACTAGCCCAGCAGGAGGATGGGAACCTGAGACATAGTTCCAGTACACAGGAGGATGAGTATAGGGAGGGCATAGACAGGATTTCACAGTCACAGGAATGTGCTGACAGATACCAAGCTGGTTTGAAGAATGTCTACTTCAATGCCAGGAATATCCGGAATAAGGTAGGTGAGCTTGCAGCATGGATAGGTACATGGGAACATGGGACTTCGATGTTGTAGTCATTTTGGAGACAGGATAGAGAAGGTTCCAGGGTTTAGATCTTTCATTAAGAGCAGGGAAGTCGGTAAAAGAGGGGGAGGTGTGACCTTGTTAGTCAAGGACAGTATAACGATGGCTGAAAGAACTTTTGATGAAGATTCGTCAACAGAAGTAGTATGGGCTAAGGTTAGAAACAGGAAAGGAGAGGTCACACTGCTGGGAGTGTTTTATAGGCCTCCGCAGAGTTCCACAGATGTGGAGGAGAGGATCGGCAAAATGATTCTGGATAGGAATGAAAACAAATGTTGGGGGGGGGAAGCGGGGTCATTATGGGGACTTTAATTTCCCCAACATTGACTGGAAATGTTGTTACTCTAGTCTGTTGGATTGGTCAGTTTTTGTCCAATACGTGCAGGAGGGTTTCCTGACACAGTATGTCGAAGGGCCGACAAGAGGGGAGGCCACATGGATCTGGTGCTTGGTAATGTACCAGGCCAAGTGTTTGATTTAGTGGTAGGTGAGCACTTTGGAGAGAGTGACCATATTTTGGTTACGTTTAGTTTAGCAATGGAAAGGGATAGGTACGTGCCACATGGCAAGAGTTATCGATGGGGGAAGGGCAATTATAATGCGATGAGGCAAGACTTAGGATGCACAGAATGGTGTAGCAAAATGCAGGGGATGGGGACAATCGAAGTATGGAGCTTGCTTAAGGAACAGATATTGCATGTCCTTGATAGGTATGTCCCTGGCAGGCAGGGAAGAAGTGATAAGGTAAGCGAACCGTGGTTTACAACAGAAATTGCATCTCTTGTTAAGTGGAAGAAGGAGGCTTATGTGATAATGAGACAAGATGGTTCAGATAAGGCGATAGAGAGTTACAGATTAGCTCAGAGGGATTTAAAAAAAGAGTTAAGAAGAGCAAAGAGAGGACATGAGCAGGCTTTAGCAGGTGAAATAAAGGAGAACCAAAAAGCTTTCTATGGGCATGTGAGGAATAAAAGGCTGACTAGGGTAGAAATAAGGCCAGTCAAAGACAGAAGTGGGAAGTGTGGACCCTGTGGAGATTGGAGAGGTGCTAAACTAATACTTCTCATTGGTTTTCATTCAGGAAAAGGAGAATATTGCAGAGTAAAATAATGAGATACGTGATTTTAGACTGGAAAGGATCAAGTTTAGTAAGGAAGAGGTGTTATCAATTCTAGAAGGAGTGAAAGTAGACAAGTCCCCTGGGCCAGATGGGATTTATCCGAGGATTCTCTGGGAAGCTAGGGAGGAGGTGCTGGAGCCTTTGATCTTTGAGTTGTCATTGTCTACAAGTTTAGAACCAGAGAACTGGAGGAGTGCAAATGTGCCCTTGTTCAAAAAGGGCAGTAGAGATGACCCAGGTAATTATAGACCAGTGAGCCTTACGTTTATTGTTGGAAAAGTTTTGGAAAGAATTATAAGAGATAGGATTTATAATCAATTAGCAGGCAACAATTTGATTGCAGATAGTCAACATGGTTTCGTTAAGGGCAGGTCATGTCTAACAAACCTCATTGAGTTTTTTGAGAAGGTGACCAAGCATGTGGATGAGAGTAGGGCAGGTGATGTGGTGTACATGGACTTCAGTAAAGCCTTTGATAAGGTTCCACATGGTAGGCTATTGAAGAAAATGTAGAGGGTGATTTAGCAGTTTGGATTAGAAACTGGCTTTCTGAAAGAAGGCAGCATGTGGTGGTTGCTGGAAAATATTCAGCCTGGAGTCTGGTTACTAGTGGTGTGCCACAAGGATCAGTTTTGGGACCTCTGCTGTTTGTCATTTTTATAAATGACTTAGATGCAGGCAGAGGTGGATGGGTTAATAAATTTGTAGTGGACAGTGTGGAAGAATGTTATAGGTTGCAGGGGGACTTGGATAAACTGCAGAATTGGGTTGAGAGGTGGCAAATGGAGTTCAATGCAGCTAAATGTGAGATCATGCACTTTGGGAAGAATAACAGGAAGCAGAGTACTGGGTCAACAGAAAGATTCTTGGTAATGTGGATGTGCAGAGGGATCTTGGATTCCATGTACAGAGATCCCTGAAATTTGCCATCCACATTGATAGTGATGTTAAGAAGGCATATGGTGTATTTGGTTTTATTGGTAGAGGGATTGAATTCCAGTGATGTCATGCTGCAACTATACAAAATGCTAGTGCGGCCACACTTGGAATATTGTGTACAGTTCTGGTCGCCCCATTACAGGAAGATTGTGGAAGCATTGGAAAAGGCTCAGACAAGATTTACCAGGACGTTGCCTGGTCTGGAGGGAAGGTCTTATGAGGAAAGGTTGAGTGACTTGGGTCTGTTCTTATTGGAAAGAAGGAGGCTAAGAGGGGATTTGATAGAGACATACAAGATGATCAGAGGATTAGATAGGGTAGACAATGAAAGTCTTTTTCCTAGGATGATGACATCAGCTTATACGAGGGGTATAGCTACAAATTGAGGAGTGATAGATTGAAGATAGATATCAGAGGCAGGTCCTTCACTTAGAGAGTTGTAACGGCATGGAATGCCCTGCCTGCCAATATAGTTAGCTCAGCCACATTGGAGAGATTTAAACCATCCTTGGATAAGCACATGGATGATGATGATGGGAAAGAGTGGGGGATGGGCTTAGATTAGTTCACAACATCGAGGGCCAAATGACTTGTTCTGCACTGTTTTATGTTCTATGTTCTAAAAACTCAGTAGGTCTGGTGGCAACCGTGGACAGAAGTCAGAGTTAACATTTCAGATTCTGTGACCCTTCCTCAGAACAGTTCTGAGGAAAGGTCACTAGATTTGAAAAGTTAGCTCTGATTTCTCTCCACAGATGCTGCACACACCTGTTGAAATTTTCCAGCAATTTCTGTTTCTGATTTACAGCATCTGCAGTTCTTTGGTTTTTTTATTGAAGGTCGCAGAATAGGTGGAGAGAATAGTTAATAAAGCATACACTGTTCTTGATTTTATTAATGGGGGCATTGAGTACAACAACAAAGGAGTGATTGTATAAGACACTCATTGGACTGCAGCTAGAGTACTGTATACAGTTGTGAGTGCCACATTGAAGAAAGGATGCAAATGTACTGGAGAAAGTACAGGAGCAATTTACCAGAATGGTTCCAGGTATGAGCTCTATAAGTGCAAGTTCTTTTTTTTCCCTTGACTAATAATTGAACAGTCATGGATTTTGTTGAACTCATGTGTGGTCCTAAAACTAACATTCTTAAACCTGGAGGAACTGCTTTGAATTGTACATATCAAGTTTGTCAATTGGACTAAACAAACACACACTTGCATTAGGTTCTGAAAGGTGTGTGATGAAGACTTCTGCACTCTCAGACATAAGCATGTTATCTAGTCAAGACACATCTATACATTGTCAAGGTGGTGCGGCATTGTCAGAACTGCTCTATTTTGATAAGACATGAAATTTGGTACTGTGCCTGTTCAGGTGGCCAAAATATACCCTGTTGAAGATAGGGTCTGGTTGTTATCCCCTGAGCAACTTTTCCAAGAGCATGTTAACTGGCTGTATGTTTGTCAGGCCTTGCTGAGCACAAATTGGCTGATGAACTTGCTTACATATTAACAGTCACTGGACTTCATAGTAATTAGCTGTCTAATGATGTGCATCGAGACATACCCTGAGGAAATAGAAACTGCAATTCAAATACACAATATTCTTTTTTCAACTTAGAAGTATGCCAAGGTCAAGTTCAGAATTTCCCTTGCTGTCTGTGCAGAGCTCAGGTAATCTCTCTGTAATATCTGCAAGTGACAGTTGTCTCAAATGACTTGTACACAAGATCCACACTGGAACAAGAAGGCACTTGCTGCAAATACAGTTTATCAACGATAAATGTCACAGATAAGAAGAAACATCAGGTCTCCAGAAGGAAACAAATCACAAGCTACATTCAGGTTATGAAATTTTAGCAGCATGAATTCAACTACTATTGAACTGCCACATTTGTAGTCAGCTGAAAGTCATTTATAATGTTTACATTATAATAATGCCATGTCTTTCTTTTCATTTTTGTTCCAGATTTATGGTCTGGCATTTATTAATTCTTCCACTGAAACTGATATTGTTTATTTTTTTTAAATGCATGGTTCAGTGTGGAGATGACTGAATAGAATGCTGAGTTAACACACAAGAGCTCATCTTACAGGTATAGGATGCCCTTAAGCTAGGCTTCATCCGGAACATGGAGCTATAGAATAATTGCTATTGCTGCTCCAATCCCTAAGCACACATTTAATGTCAGCCCAAAGTTATACGATTGAAGTATTGTTTATGAGATGTTTAGGGGTCCCAAGTCAAAGGATATTGTGATCTTTTAACCTACTTGTTGTTGGAGTTTGGGCCAACAGTACAATACTGTCCATTATTTGTTCCAATTCATCAGAACATCAGAATGATGAGGATAGATAACCTTGAAGTTGGTGACTAATGGCACTGGCACTGGGACAGCAATCCAACTGGTTGAGTTCAGGCTAATAACAGGTTTCTAATCCCGCCATTGCTGAGCAAGACACTCATGGCTTTGCCAACAATGTTCACATCTCATGAAAAAATAGATTTTTTAAAGTCTAAGAAAACAAAATAAGAACACATCCATCAGTGGATTTGGGGACAATATTTTGGAGCTGGCATTAAGCTACATTGTTGTGAGAGTGGCGGCAGCTGTCTTCTGTATGGAAGCAAACAAATCTTGCATTCACCATAATTAAAATCTATTTTCTGCAGTTAAATGTGAAAATTTAAACAGGACACAATCCTCATTCCCCATTGAATAGGTTCTCAGTTTACTTAAACAGTTGTCTTGATGTGTCATTTCAGGGTGATCAAACTGTATTTGAGTTAGACAAGATAAAGTTGCCATTGTCCCAGATGACTGTAGGGAAACAAACTAATAACCAGTTTGGGGAATGTCACAGCCTGGGACTATAAAACTTGACTGGTGACAAATATTTCAACTTCTTTTACATACACTGGGTTGTGCAAATTATCCCCCTCCCCAGTAGGGACCATCATTTTATGAAAGGACAGATCAAACAATTGGTTACAGTATAATCAATTTGTGCTTCATTCATTGCGCACTAGAGGGAGTCAACTGATGGTGATTTAACCTGAGGGTTATCATGTGACATGAGGGGTAAGGTTGAGAGGGAGAGTCCATCATGCCATTGTGGGATTTGAACCCATGCTGTTTGCATCACTTCATATTATGAATCAGCCATCCAGCTAATTGAGCTAACCAATACCCCCAAAAAACAATGGCAGTGTGCTCAACAGGATCACAAAAAGAAAAATGGTAATTGAAATGAAGTCCCAAAATGGCTGCTTGTGGAAGTATAATTCTGAGATGAGTCACCATCATTAAGAGAGAAATGAAGAAAGTTGGAAAAGAAAATATGAACTGATGTGTATACCAATCTATTTCTGTCAGCAAATGCCATGGAAACAAGCCAAACAACAGGTTCAGGGCATATCATCGCCGAGAACAACAAAACACAAATGCTTTGCAGTTGATACCATCTGCAATTCAGTGACAGTTATCTCAACTTATTTAACAAACAGCAAGTTGTGCAAATTAACCCCCCTGATGTGGACCTTCATTTTATGTGAGGGCAGGCAGAGCTACAGTATAATCAATTCATGGCTTCCTTTTATCATTCAATCACTAAAATGAATAGCAAATAAACTGAAGCATCTTTTCCTGTTATTTGTCCTCTGATAAAGAGTTACTCCATGACACAGCATTTAAAAAGAACTTAGCTTTGATGATGTCGGAGTTAAAGAGCTGGCAGCTGCCTGGAATAATGAGCAACATTAGTGTTCACGATCTCTAATATATTATTAAATAGTCTTCTTACTGTGTTTTCGAACTGTAAGACATAAACATTATATGGGAACATGGTATTTAAATGAGAAAGAATGTGAAATTACATTGTTGTGTAGTATCTATCATCGTAAACTTTAAAGAATATGATGTGAAATCATACTGTGGAATAAATGTCAGAAAGCCTAGCAGAGATGTCAGTCGTGTTTTTTTGCTCTGTATTTTAAATGTGAATCCATTTAAAATAAATACATTCAGCTAAAATAACATACAAAGCAAATTCAGATGTGCACTGTAAGCATTCATATCTGTTACTATTCTAGGATGTCTTTTCAAGGACCAGTGATAAAACTTTTCTGTTTCTTTATTTTATGCATAGACAAATAAATTGCTGAATATCATTAGAACGGCTGTTATTAACTGACAGTTTGGTTTATGGAAAAAATGCAAACCGGTCATAAATGAGAGAATTTATTTTGCCAAGGGAAGTGCTTTCATAATGTACAAGCGCTTCAAATGTTGTCTATAAATAATTTTTACCAGCTAATTATTGCCCTTATTTCCCTGAGGGGTATCTCAGTGACTGTGGCTCATTTACAGTCATAGTGTGGTTTGGAAGCTGTGCTGAAAGGCCTGCACAGAAGCCTGCATTTGAACACCTTGTTTAAGTTTTCCTTTCTTCTGGCACCCTACTGTTCTTTCACCAGACTTTGCTCAAACTCAGTACCTTCAAGGTATAATAGGCAATATCATAGCTTAAAATCATTCACTGAAAAGTGGGAAGGCAAAAAAAAAATACAGTGGCATAGTTAGTGATTAATACCTGATGGAATGACAGCTGTGAGTGAAATGAGAGGTTCACACCATTTTTCATGTAGCGATCTTTCATTGTAGTTCGATGACACATTGTCAACTTTTCACTGCATAGAAAGGGAATTTAAAAATAGCTGGTACAGTTCAACAAGCAAATACAAATGTGAGTGAGACAGAATTGTACATGACCTGACTCCACTGTATGTGGGGCAACTCAAGCAAGTAGCACCAAGTTTACGGATAGCGTGCAATGAAGCTCCCTTCAGCCTGTGGCTGTTAAGACTCTGCTTTTTGATTTGAGTTGAAGTTCTCAGATAAAAGGCTCCAAGTGTCATATGTTTTTGCTGAAGTGACTTACTTTTCGAAGCTAAGGACTGTCGAGGGAGAGCCATGAAACAGTGGGACACATGCAACCGATCCTTGGAGGAACCTTGTTTCATCCAAAGGAATAAAACTGAATAGATTCCAAAGACGCTGGAAACTTGTTTAAGATTGTCATTAGAATGAATAACTATTTACTGATTCTGAGGTTTAATAATATCGTATTGGTATCAAATTATTTTGCAATTTGGAGTGGCACAATGGCTCAGTGGTTAGCACTGCTGCCTCAGTGCCATGGACCCAGGTTCAATTCCAGCTTTGGGCGAATGTCTGTGCAGAGTTTGCACATTCTCTCCCTGTCTGTGTGGGTTTCCTCCCACAGTCCAAAGATGTGCAGGTTAGGTGAATCGGTCATGCTAAATTGCCCATAGAGTTAGGTGCATCATTCAGGGGGAATGGGTCATGCTTTGGAGGGTTGGTGTGGACTAATTGGGCCGAAGGGCCTGTTTCCACACTGTAGGGAATCTAATCTAAAAAATTGAGCATTATTCAACCCTCCAAACAATGGGCAAACATTTCATGGATAACTTGTTTCCTTTTTACTCCACTATCCCACATCCCATTGGCTAACCAGGGATATTCCTGCCAATGCAGAAATACTATTTTTGATCCAGTGTCTCCCAATATATTTCTACTGTAGTGCAAGACTGTGATATGTCATGTATCTGATACTTTACTTCAAGGGGCAATGAGAGATATTGCTATGAATCTGCTGCATGCAAATTGAGAACCCTGTATGAATGAGAAGATTAGCAGAGTAAATCAACTGGGCGAAACAAAAATGTAAGAAGCTTATAAAGGTACACTTATTATACAGACTATAGACTGAAAAATAGAAGATATGATAGAGGAACAGCACTGTAGAAGGGTAAGGACAAGTGCTTTCTGCAGACCTTCCTGCCAACGTTTGTACTATTTCATGTTGGGATTCAGAGGTACAAGTGACCTACTCATACCTAACCTCTGTGGGGTATTGATAAACAGGTTTTTTAAAATAAGATTCTAATGTTTTGGGAGTGTGTTTTTAATTTAGGGTAAGAGAGGAGCGAGTTATGTGATTCTGAAGACTGCTGACAAAAATCCGGCTGTTGAAGATAATGGGGAAGGGAGCAGTTGCTTTCCTGGGACAAAGAGACAACATATTCACAGTTGTAAACAACAAGCACTGGGGCTGTGCTGATGATGGATAGACTGTTAGTACACTTCAAAGTCCCAGGGTTGGCAGATTTTATAAACTGCTCTACTTTAAAGTTTTTATTTAATAACAAGACAGGGTGAAGTTGGCATGGGCTTAATGAGAGCGAATTAGCATTTCTACATGGATACAAGGCCCATCTGATATGAATTGGCATGGACATCAGCTGTGAGAGTGGAAGACTCCGAAGGAAGTGATCATAGTGTCACATATAAAGGACTTTTCTATATATCACTAATTTCACAGACAGTATGAGTAATCCGAGAGAGAGAGAAACAGAGACAATATAGAGATGGAGGTAGCAAACTAGACTTAAAGAAAAATACTTCAAATGATGAGGCAATATTGTAAAGGTTTTCAAGTCAAAACAAAAACAAGATGGTCTTTAGCTGGTCAGGTCGTATCCATGAAGAAGATAAATGATAAAATTTTCCAAATGGGTGGACTCCATCAGAGCTGGAGGGAATTACAGATGAACAGATTTTGTTTTTTTAAAAACAGGAAAAGGGCAAAGAGAATGGGAGGGGGGGAAATACACACATACAGAAAGAAAGAAGGAGAACGAACTCTAAAGATTTTACCCAACCAGGCTGGATTTTAAATTCTACTGTCTGTAATAGCTTTCAGTTATGATGAAAAGTTCAGACAAATTCATAACCTTTAAATATATTTGAAAAGTCTTGTTTTGGAAACCTCTCATATTTTGCTTTGGTCCTGCCAATCATTCCTCTTCCTTCTCTTCTGAAGGCATGTACTCATGCAGCGATATTAGATTAATTGGTGCAACTTCATTGGTGGCTACCTTTTGTGGTCACTGGAGCATGATTTAAGAAACTGAAAAATAATACGCAATTCATCATTGGGTGTGTCACAGTTGAAACGGGTGTCTTTATCTCGTATTCATTCATGCTCAAGAGAATATAGAAACAAGAGTAGGTGATTGAGCCCCTTGAATCTGTTCCACCATTCAGTAAGGTCATGTCCAACTGAATTCCATGTTCGAGTTTAGTCCCACATCCCTTTAGCTGATAAAGATCTATTAATCTCAGTTTTCGAATTAACAATTGATCTAGCACCACCCACTACTTCCAGAAGAGAGTTCCAAACTTCTACTTCCTTTTGACTGCAGCTGTTCAAGAAGGCAGTTCACCTTCACCTTCTCAACAGCAACTAGGGACGGCAATAAACATTGGCCATGTCCCACGAGTAAATTTTTAAAAAAGGTTTTTCCTAATTTCACTCTTGAAAGATTTGGCTCTGTTTCTTCGAATATGCCCTCTGTCCTACACTCTCAACCAAGTTCTCCCAATCTAACCTATTTGTCCCCCCTTAACAGGTTTGAGAACTCTGATTGAATTATCTAATAGCCCTTTGAATTTCAAGCGATACAATCTTAGTATGTTTAATGTCTCCTTAGAGTTGAACTCTTGAAGTCCACATATTATTCTAGCAATTTAGTAACAGTTTAGCATTCTCTCCAAGGTCAATATATTCTTTGCGTTTTAGTCAGAGGGCCATTTTAAAAATAATTAGAAATGTCAGAAATGGGTGTGTGCGCACTTTACAATCACAGTCCTGAAGGATGTGCCTGTCCCCAAAACCCTTGGACTGTGTTTTGATTTTAAAGTGACAACTGGAGAGGAGAACAAAGAAGCAGCTGTCTCCAACTAATGGCCCATGAAGCTTCCTGGGGACCTTCTTAACAGACCAGGTGAGACAGGATTACATTTTTCAAAAGTGAATTTTCCAAACGGTCTGGTTCACATGAGTGCATAGTGATCAAAGTGGGGTGAAGAGGAAGTTTTATTTTATGAATTATAATATACCTGTGCCCAGGGGGATCATGCACTTGATCCATGTCCACTACCTCTGTTTTGACCACTGGGACACTTTCTGAAGCATTTATCCTTTGATGCTGTGACTGATCTCTTTGGTAATTTAGCAATCGCCTCCCCCTATGACCAGCATCTGCAGTTACTGCTTAATCTGCAGGCAGCTCCTTCTTTCTGGAGACACTTCCTGCTGTTATTTGGACACAGTGCTCTCTTCTTGCTCAATTCTGGAATTTGCATTGAAAATAGCATCACGTGAGTGACACAGTTGGAGCACAAGTTTCTGAATTTGCATGGGCATCAGATCACCCAACCTCTATTTGAAAATACAGGTAGTTCTTCTACAATGCGACGGTTGCGTTCTTGTGCAACACCATGTTATAGAAAAATCAGGCTTAAGAAACAGCGTTTAGGGTGTTGGCAAATTGTGTTCCAGTCAACACACAATTTAAAACTTCACGCTTTAGAAACAGTGTCCCCACTTCGTCAATCACATTACAGAAAATTCACGTTAACAAAATACACATTACAGCAGAATGACTGATATGACTTAGAGTTATGGTTAAGGTTAAAGGGTGGCAACTTTGACTGAGATGATTTCAAAATCTTTGGGCAGGATATTGAAGCCCATTGCTTTATTCACTGCATTGACAAATTTGAAATCACTCAACTTAACACGCAGCAAAAGAATCTATATTTCTGATGCAGACCCAACCTGAGAAAGAAAGCTGAACTTAAAATGAACCAGAAAAGCAAACTATAAGTGAAATTGAAGTCATCATTTTCTAATGAAACCAAACAAACAGAGGTTGAGAAATTGAAAGTTTGTTGAAAGGTATCAAAGGATTGGGATCAGTCCTTTGCAGTTTTAAAGTCCAATTGTACAATGTGAGCAATCTGTTTGGTCTATTCTATTCCATGTTGAGCAGTTCTGTTGATATGTGCCTTGTTTTCATGTGAAAACCATGCTCAGGACCTTTGTTGAGTTGTGTGCTGCTGGCAGCTGGAGATCAGACCATCACCGAGAAGGAGAGGTACTAAAACCCCATGTGGGAAGGAAAGCTTCGAATAACTTTGTGACCCAGTGTGATCAACAAAATCTGAGTAATGTGTATGGTCTGTCTTTCTTGTATCTGGCATTGAAGGTGTATTTTATAGTTTATATTCATTTAGAAGTTGCCTGAGTTAATTCATGTCTAACTCATGCTAATTCTAGATATGTGTACAGAATTCTTAGGGTTTAATGTTTATTCTGTTGAGTCTTGCATTGTTTTAAAAAACTCCCATTGTAAGCTATGAACTCTTGTGGTTTTATTGGTGTCCCAAATATCTGGGATTTCTAGTTTTGTTGCATTTAACAAAGAATTAGAGGCCACAACCAAGTTTGCCCCAAAATAAGAAGATAAAAACTGGGACATTGCTTGTCTCTATTTTTCAACTTTATATATTATTTGAACTGAGCCTGAAGGAATTTTAACGTGTCAAAAGACATTACATAAAGGGAGGGAAGATGAGAAACGACATTATTTCTGACACCTCATTTTGTACAACAAAATATGATGTCAAGTATCCTTATGAGAATGAAATTAAGAAGAGTAAAAATCTATTCGACGGATTAAAACTTGATATTTTAGAGTTTTTACTCTTTCAGCCACACACTGTATACATACACAGTTGTTTTTGCCTGCATTATCTGGTTGACTAAATTAATCAAAACATTTTATCACCCTTTGAATTAAAAATTGCCTCTCAATGTAGATTTTAAACTAAACTTTACAAGGATCATAATTGCGCCAAATTAAAACACAGCAAAACTGCAGTTCACTGTTCCCAAAACTAGATCAATGGTGGCTTTATTCATACTGTTCAATTTGTGTAAAAATAGAATTTACAATGTGAGTTACAAGGGAAAATTTATTATATAGTTAACCACATCCACAAATGTTAATTACATGCAATTAGCATGACTTATTCATAGGTTATGCCTAATGACATAACATTTCAGCTTTCCAAGCTTAGTAAAGTATTATTTTGTGAGTCAGTACAGGGTTGGCCAGGATTACAGGTCGGCTTATTAACTTAAAAATTTCTACCTTTCATTTTTGGAATTCTCGATCCTATTAAATTCTCAAATCAGAAAAATAAGTAATGGGAGTGCTAATTATTTAATGAAAAGAATTAGAGACCTAAATCATTAAGAAAAAGCTAGAGTTGTTAATATCCTTAATCCCAAAAATATAAGAAATCATAGAAAAATAGAAATGGTATCAATTTCATTTTGAAAAATACATGAACCAAGTTCTAGGGTATATTTTGACCTGTTAAATGATATCTTTCCACTGGCATCAGTCCAAAATGACAATCTGCCTACCCGACAAGGGCAGCATGGTGGCTCAGTGGTTAGCACTGCTGCCTCACAGCATCAAGGACCTGGGTTTGATTCCCACCTCAGGTGACTGTCTGTGTGGAGTTTTCACATTCTCCCAGTGTCTGCGTGGGTTTCCTCCTACAATCCAAAGATGTGCACATCTGGTAAACTGGCCATGCTAAATTGCCCACAGTGATAAGTGCATTAGTCGGGGTAAATATAGGCTAGGGAAATGGGTTACTCTCAGATGGTTGGTGTGGCCTTGTTGGACCGAAGGGCCTGTTTCCATACTGTAGAGAATTGAATGTAATTTTTAGCAACATCACATATGAATTTCAGGCTGGTACATCCAGCAATTGGCTGACCAAATTAAACAGCTTGTCCCTTTGGTTCTTTAGACCATTCTTACCACAAGGCCACAACTGCAAAATTCATTTCAAAATATCTCCTTTGTAGATGTGATTCTATGATCAGACAGTACTTGCTGAACATTCCAAAGGACATGAATAGCTGTACTAACAACTAAATCATCAGTCATGCTCATCATGTGGCATACTTACTGTTGCGAGCAGTGACATACATTTGTACGCAGGGATCTATTTATTGCAAATGTAAGGACTATGTTCAAGTCTTGCACATTATATGAGTCACCTAGGAGCTTGGGGAATCTATAGTTTCCTTTTGGTTTCTCCATGGTCATGCATTGGTCAACCACAGTAGACATACCAAGCAAGCCATATCCTTTCCCCTCATCATACTTTGTGCCATGGTATAATTTGTTGTGAGTATTTGAAATTTGGCATGCTTGCGTCTGTTTAATTATTAATGCGAAGGCAAAATGCTTTAGCTATGTGTCACTTCTTTCAGCATCATGCAAAAAGAAGTTTGCAATTTGCTCCTTTTAATGATGGTGTTCCTTAAACTGCAGAACAGAAAAAGCAATAGCTCCCATGGTCATGATGACATTGGCAAGATGTTAATAAAGAGGAGCTAAAGAAGAATATACAAATTATGGGGCTAGTCGTCAATAGAATATGACAGACATAAAAGGGATGATCATGGCGGAGGAAAATTGTTTTTGTGATGTTTCTATTAGGACTACAATGTATTCAGATGAAAAATGAAACAGAAACACTATTTTGTATGTATTAAATTCAATAATGAAGCCCCATAATTGCTTACTCACATCCTGATCTCATGTTCCTGACCTCAGCCCTGCAGTTGTACATTTGCTTGCATAACAGCAACATCTACATTTCATCAATGCTTCATTGTAAGAGAAATACAAATGAAAACTCTTATATTTCCTTCTATGGCTCTATAAAATAATGCAACATTGTAGAATTATAGTGATGTTGTTCAACAACAAGTGACAACAATGTTTATTATTAACAAGAGAAATCTCTCATAAATAAGTGATCTTTTTCAAGTTTGTAGGTTCAAAATTAATTGGCAATTCAGTCAGCATCTAACAGCAAATTTAATGCTGTGCAGTAGAGACAGGCAGGGAGTATTTTGTTTGGATAATTGATTGTTCGGATAATCGATCTGATCACAAACAAGCGGGAGTTTATGAGTGCAGGTTATCTGAACATTTCTCGGTTATTTAGCAATGCACGCCAGAATGCTGTTTAACCGATAACTGACCTATCGTAAACAAACGGTAATTTGAGTGCCAGTTATCGAATATTTCTTGGTAATCTGGAAATGCATGCCATAATGCCACTTAACTGAATGCTGAGTTCCCTAATGCTGTTTTTAATGGGATCTTGAGATCTTATTCGGATAATCCGAAATTCAGATAATCGATGTTCGGATAATCGAGGTTGTACTGTACTGAAAAATGGTGGATTGAGGCTGTTCTTTCAAGGTAGAAGTTCCATCATGTTCTTAGAATGCAAATTCCTCTCCAAGCCTTTAACCAGTCTATCTCCATTCCATCAATGTCACTGAGTCAAAATCCTGGAACCTACTCCCTAGTCTCATTGTGGGTCCTCCACCAAATGAGCTGCAGCATTTCAAGAGGGAAGCTGACCACCACGTTCTCAAGAGCATGTGGGAATGAGTAATAAATGTGATGGCAACATCCCTGAATAAAAGTCTGGGGGCCTGGAGCCAGGAGCATGTATTCCTTATGTCAGTATTTCATACATCAGCAGCTCAATTGAAAAACAGTTGGTCTGCAGGGAGCTAGTGCATCCAAATGGATAAAGGCTAGAGTCCCAGCGAGAGAAGTGTTGAGAATGTCTGGAGGAAAGTCTACTTTTACTTGTCCTTCTTCACACAGCAGAGATCAAGGAGAACATTTATAGCCTTGAGGGGAATGAGACAGTGCAAGGAATCTCCAAGCCAGTGGTAGACAAGCAAAGGGTGCTTCCCACATGGGGCCATTGGCCATGAGGATGGCTCCATGGTGGTAGCTACGTCACTTGCTCAATGTCATCCATTGTTTTCCCACTGTCCCTTGTGAGGTCCACTGGACACTGATTGATAAAAAAAAAACATAATGATAATGTCCAAAGGAATTTTGGGAGGTTTATCAATTCTATATTTAACACAGAGAATCAGTGCCAAAAGAAATTTTATTCTGCTTCCCCTCAGTTGGTTTTCCATCTCCCTCCTTCTCTGAAGCCCATGTATCATACTCGTTCTGTGTATGCCACCTATATTCTGGCACCTTTGATCCATAAACAAATGGATCGCCCATGGGGCATTCCCATTAATCAATAACTGACATTGTACAGCATCTTGTGTATTCACTTCAACGTGGCTTTTCCCTTCTACGGGACACTGAAAGCAAGTGCACTACTCTAAACATCATTTTGAATCATCCGACCAAGGGCAAAATGAAGGTTGACCCATAATTTGTTAAAACTTGACTCTTTGCCTGAATGAATAAAACCATCCTGCGACCTATCATGTCTGAGACCTTCCCCATAACGTATAATTAATAAGTTCTACAAACATGAATTATAAACGCCAACTGAATCTTACCTTCAAGTATTTCAATTACAAATAACATACAGGAAAGGTTCAGGATTTTGACATTTAGGTAAGGAAGGAAAGGTTAGTTGCTATCTGCTTCATAGAGACAAGGATAAAGCTCAAGGATAAAAAGGCAAGTCAAATGTGAGGGTGTAAAATATTTAGAAAAGAAAAACAAACTTGACATATGCGAGTTGAGCAAAGCAGCGTAGGTGAAACTAAACTCCTGAATAAAATCACAACAATGAATAACAATTAATAAAGCACAGCACATTATGACTCATAAATTATACAGGCCAGATGTAAGATACATGAGAATCGTTTAAAAAGCATGTAAGAGAAGTTGAAGCTAAAAAACAATTAAAGCTCAGTTTAAAGCAGGAGACAGTAGTATGGTCTCAATGTTCATAAAAGAAAGGTTCATGGTCTGTGGTAGTGCAGATGCAGACTTATCAACTCTGACATTTACAACAGGGAAACACTGGAGTCCACTTGAAAGAAAAAGCAATTTAAGTGCACATTACAGAATAAAGGCAATGTATCAATACCTATTAGAATTTATGAAAAGGAAGTAATTTGCAAAAGATGCCTTAAAGTTTACTGAGATGCAACAGATTGATAAGGGCATTGTTAGCTTCACTGTCTGAAACCATCTGACAAGGTGGTATAATGTAATCTAAATGCATTGTTCTAAGTTTAGTTAGTAATTATGCAGTCAATAGAAATATTTAATTAACTTCACTGTGAATAAAACTGGTCAATGGCATTCCCAAAATTAGGACTGGAGATATCTCTGATGTGCAATCTCTGATGTGCAATAATGATTAATGTTCATAATTAAGACAAGAAAATTTGAACATCTAAATTTGCTACAATTTTAAATGATGTGGGAAGGCAGGGTCTTGACAAGACATAACTTTTGAGGAAGGCATACCCTTTCAGTTAGATCCAGTAACAAAATTATTTTAGTGTTCAAGCTAAACTTTTCTTCATATTCTATAGCAACAATTACCAAGGCAACTTCAACAACTGGGGTCTGCACTGAGGGACCAATAAACTCATCAGGATGCACTTAGTATTTCGAGGTAGGCAGCTGATGCAAAGAAACATTTGCCCTGTGACAATTTTCTGATTCTATGATTACGTCTTCATGCATTGCAGCCATGTTTTGTCCCAGTTCTCAGAAATGGATGGCAAAAGGTTTTACAAGATTCAAATCCATTCCATTCATGTCCTGCTCAAAGGCAGGTCTTTATCTCATTTCTGCTGATGCTTCATTCTAGGCTATTTCCTTGGCAGTCCTTTGTCAGTGGCATTTTTCCATTGCATTCCACACTCAGGGATAGGACATGAAGTAAGTCTTAAACCATCTCAGGTGGATTAAGAAGAGGACCCATGCTTACTGCATTAATGCACATGAATGAACATATTAACAATGGCATCAGGAGCAGAATAGGCCATTGAGCCCATTAAGCCTGTTCCACCCTTAAATAAGATCATGCCTGATCTCATTATAGCCTCAAATCTATGCTCCTTATAATCTCTGAAGACCTTGCCTATCAAAAGTACATCCATCTCTGAAATAAAACAGATACAAGAATTCTGTTTCTATCACCTTTTCAGGGAGAGAGTTCCAGGAACTCACAAGCCTCTGTTTTAGATGGATAACCCCGACTTTGAAACAATGACCCCGAGTTCCAAGCAGCTCACCCTCACTTCTCAAGGGCACTAGGGTCAAGCAATAAATACTGGTCAGCCAGTGATGCCCACACCCCATGGATAAATCAATAAAATCATGCAATGCTTGTTGCACTTGAACTGAATGTTTGCTGTTGTATGTTTTGTTGAAGGAATGTACATGTACTAATGGTTTCTTGAGCCTCCTCCACATTCAAGAAGAGCATGACTGATCTTTAACCTCAATTCTACACTCCTGCGTATTCCTGATAATTTTTCATCCCCTTGGTAATTAAGAATCAGTTGCGCTATGTCTTAAGAATATTTCAAGATTTTGCATCTATTGCCTTTTGAGGAATAGAATTCCAAAGATTCTCAACCCTCTGAAAAAAAATGTTCCTCATATCATTTTTAAATAGGCATCTCCTTATTTTTTAAACTATGACCCCTAGTTCTGGATTCTCCGATAAGAGGAAACATCCTTTCAACATCAAAGGGATAATGGGTCAAGTCCCCTCAGGGTCTTGTATGTTTCTGTTCGATCATCTCTGACTCTTCTAAACTCCAGAGGATAGAGGCCTCATCTGTCTGAACATTCCTCATTGAACAATTTACTTAATTCAGATACCTGTACTGGTCTAGGAAACCTTCTCTGAACTGCTTCCAAAACATTAACATCCTTCTGTAAATATGGTGCCCAGTATTTTAAATAGTACTCCCGATGTGATTTCACCAATACTTTCTGTAATTGAAGCATAATCTAACTCTTGCATTCAGCTTGTTTAGCAATAAATATAGCATTCATTAGCATTGCTGATTGCTTGCTGTATTTGCATGCCAACATTCCGTGATTCATACATGAGGATATCTACATAGATAACCTACAGTGTGAAAACAGGTCAGTTAGCCCAACAAGTCCACACTGACCCTCTGAAGAATATTCTACCCAAAACCATTCCCCTACCATTTTGCTCTACATTTCCCCTGACTAATGCACCTAATCTACACATTCCTGAACACTATCGGCAATTTAGCAGGGCCAATTCACCTCACCTTTGTGGATTGTGGGAGGAAACCGGAGCACCTGGAGGAAACCCACATAGACATGGGGAGAATGTGCAAACTCCACACAGACAGCTACCCAAGGCTGGAATCAAACCTGGAACCCTGGTGCTGTGAGACAGCAGTGCTAATCACTGAGCCACTGTGCCACCCCACATACTCGAAGGGAAAGCAAGGACTGCAGATGCTGGAGAGTCTAAGTCAAAAAGTATGGTGCTAGTAAAAAGCACAGCAGCTCAGGCAGCAGTCCTTCATCGGGAACGGTATTCCGGGAATGGCCTAGATATTCTCCCGACTGTGCAGACCCAACCTGGAAACAACAATCTGAGCATGAAAGCTACCATAGAACTATTGGTTCTTGTTGTCAATAGAGTCAGAGAGTCAGAGAGATGTACAGCATAAATGCCTCTTAAATGTTGCAATTGTACCAGACTCCACCACTTCCTCTGGCAGCTCATTCCATCCATGTACCGCCCTCTGCATGAAAACATTGCCCCATAAGTCTCATTTATATCTATCCCCTCTCACCCTAAATCTATGCCCTCTAGTTCTGGACTCCCCGACCCCAGGGAAAAGACTTTGCCTATTTACCCTATCCATGCCTCTTATAATTTTGTATCTCTACAAGGTCACCCCTCAGCGATTGATGAAAAGGGGACAAAAGATTCTGGTGAACATTAATTTACTTGTGACATTAGCTTTGCTTTTCCTTCAATGGATGCTGCCTGAACCATTGTGTATTTGAACTATTTTATATAAGTATTCCAAAAGAAGCTCTTTGTACCTCAATTGTGGAAATTCAAGTAAAAGAGATCCATTAAAAATGCAGCTGAATGTTATATGGAAGTGAACTTGATGGTAAAGGAGTAATTAAGATTGGTGACATAAGCCCATAGGTTATTGAGCTGGGAGGGTATGCACATTTTAGAGGGGAGTGGGTTGCAGGGGTAGATTGCGAAGTAAAATCCTGTCCCCAGTGGGAAAGAGTACCCTCCATGATGAAGACTTGCTCACTCCCAGCTAACTGGCCATGCTGACACTGGGCTGGTTATTACTGGGATCAATTGAGCTTTTGAGTACTTATTTATGGAGGAAAACAGTTAATGTCATTATGGATATGGGATTCTGGGAGATGATGGTGGTCTGGGCACCCTGCCTATGAAAAACCCCCAAGAACCAATGGCAACACAACCATCCAGCCGAGGCAAGTAATATCGAGTCTCTTGTTTCTCTACATCAAATTTGTTTCACACAGAATAGAATCAAAAATAGTTTAAGGAAATAGATTACTTTATTGCTTATGTGGAAACATTAGAATTAATTATTTTATCTCGTGAAGCTGTCGACTTTGTTGTACTTTCTGCCATTTTGAAAAGAAAAGGCATAGAGCAAGACAAGATGAAATGTTACAAGTAGACTAATTGTCAGTGGCATACTGCCACACCTTGGGTGTGCATTTCTGTAAAAACAGCTTATTAGGCTGGTGTAATTTTCCACAAGGGAAGGTCTTTCTCTCAGTAATTGCTGTTAGTCATTTCAGAAAGAAGGTGCTGTTGCTGGGTGATTTTGCAAACTGCTGCATTGATGGTTCAATGGGACTTGGTCATTGTCAGAGGCCGTAAGAACTGCAACTCTGATTCCAACACATGCAAATCCACAAACACGTATCTGCAAGATTTCACACAAACTTTCACACTTTGCTTTGCTCCTGTCACTGCTAGTATCATGGGTGTTTTGGTACAGCTGAGTACTCAACCTCATTATTCAGTCTGGCATCACTTGAATCAAACTGACCGGATCGATTTGGGCATTGTGACTTAAGTCCCAGATCATTCCTAATTTTGTCAATTTTAAACTTTTTAAATGTCGCATGAAGTGTCTGGATGAGTTTTTAATTAAAAGTAAATTTGTGGAGAACAGTTCCTGAGCCAAGCAGAAGTCACATCTAAGGTAGCAAATTGTTTAAAAATAATTGTTTAATTTAGTGCATTTCCTCATTCTTTACTGTTATATTGATGCAACAATGTCATTCACATGGTCACGTGTCACCTATTACATATGCAATACGGATTAGAATGGCAAAAAATAATCAGCAATTGGTAAGTAACTGGAAACAGAATCAAGTACTCATTGAGCTTAACTAGATCACAGCAGATCTCAGCACTAAATCTTTAAGGAACACCAACCTCACAAATATAAAATGCAATAGATTGTATGTTTAACATTAATAATCCTGATACAAATGATGCATATGCAGATCCATGATAACATCAGATAATACTCTCCTGACTGGGCATAGTCAGCATGGATTTGCGAATGAAAAACCTGTTAGTTTTTTGTGGATGTGACTAACAAAATTGATAAAGGGGAGTAGCAAACTTCAGTTACTGGAAGACTTTTGATAAGGTTCTCTGAATGAGGTTGGTTAGCAAAGTTAGGGCACAGGTTACAAGAGACAATGCGCTAACAAGGATTAAGGATTGGCTAATAGGTGTAAATTAAAAAGTAGGAATAAATTCCAAAGATAAGTCAGACTTGACTCAAGATGTTCACTCTGGTTCTCTCTCTCTAAAATGCAGCTAGACTTCCTGAGTTTCTCCAGCATTCTCTGTGTTTGTTTTTCCATAAGAACATAAGAAATAGGAGGAAGTGTAGTCCATCTGGCCCCTTGGATCTGCTCTGTCATTCTTGTAATATAACAGTAGTGTTCCTACCTCTTTGCCAAGATGGTCAAATTTAAGTTCCAACTCCCCCAAAGCGGTGTAATAACATCTCTAAACTGGTTGATTTGTACTTTTCTTTAATGTCCCTTTCAGCAAGAAAGCTGGCAAATATTACCATCACTTCACTCCCTCCCAGTGATTTAATTGAAAAATTTCAAATGACATGGGGTAAACCCTTGTGTTAATTTAAACCAGCAACACAGAAAAGATTCACCCCGTGCTGTCATCTGTTAAAATTCAAGAGGCAAAGAGCTATTCCAGAGATCACTATTTAAAGTAAAAACTAACAACTTTATTCTTTAAGTCCAACAGAGAATATCAAAGTCAGCGACTATTGACAGCTCCTTTCCCCACAACAGGTAAACAGATACCTTTCAGGGAGCTGTTCTGCTGGCAGTCTGTATTTGTTGGTGGCTTGGCAGTTCTCCCCTGAACTTTAAAAATGTTTGATTTATATCCTGAAACATCAGATCTTTTTATTGGTTTTAATTTTATCATAATACTAAATTCAAATTTGATTGGGTTCTGCTATCTTGGGACATGATTTAAACTGATTGGCTAAATTTGAATTTGATTTTGTTCCATAGCAACATAGCTGTACGATTGGTTTTGACCAAGTGTTACACTGTTACCTTGTTCCGGACTCTGTGTGCTTTGTCCTTGCTAGCTTTTCAACTTTCTTAAAGATATAGTATCTCTACGCCTTCATAACACCTTATCCCTTAAGAAAATATGAACCATCAAAATAAAAAGATGGCTTCATCTTTTTTTTCTGTATTCCTTAACCAAAATATCATGACGTACATATGACTTTAATCTAAGCTCATCTTAATTTCTTCCCACATAAATATAACATTGAATAGATATCAATTTTATCAATACTTAAGCAGTTAAATCCACGATAATGCATCTGTGATTACATTCTTATGATATGCAACATGTATGATATGTAAATTGAAAGTTTGTAACATGAAGCTCCAACGAAATAGTCACATTCTTGTCTTTAAAGCGGTCCAAGAATGTAAGAGGATTTTGATCCATGTACACAACCATCTGGGTCGCATTGTTCATGACATACACATGGAAATGTCGTACGGCCAGTAGCAAACTCAATAGTTTTTTTTCAATCGTGGAGTATTTCCTCTGGTGGATGTTGCGTTTCTATGAAAAGTAACCAACAAAATCCCATCCTCATCTTCCTGTAGCAGTACATCTCCAACTCCAATGTCACTAGCATTGATGATAACTTTAAAGGGTTTTGAAAAGTTTGGTGTAGTTAAAACTGGGGCGGTGGTTAACATTGCTTTCAAATGGTCAAATGCCTCCTGGCATTGTTCTGTTCACCGAAACTTTGTGTTGTTCTTCAGCAAATCGGTTAACAGTGCCACTATCCTACTGAAGTTTGGAACAAACTTCTGATAAAATCAGCTGAGTCCCAAGATTTGAAGCACCTCTTTCTTCAAGGTTGGTCATGGAAATTCCTCGTCTTTGCGTTCCGTGGGGGTCAACCTTCCATGACTGATGTTATATCCTAAGGATGTCACCTCTGCTTTCGCCAATTCAGTTTTGTTTAAGTTTGTTACCAGTTTTGCTTCTCTCATTCAAAGAGCTCTGCCAATGTACCATGTGATCTTTCCAGGACTAAAGATCACTACATCGTCCAAAACGACCACACAGTTTGTTAACCCAGCCACATCTCTGTTCATGAGTCTTTGGAATGGGGCGAATGCATTCTTCATTCCAAAGGGCATTATTTTGAATTGATATCCCCATTTGGGTTTACAAGTGCAGATATTTCTTTCACCATCTCTGATAAAGGTACCTGCCATTAACCATGCAGTAAGCCCAACTTGGTGATGCAACTGGCTTGTCCAACTTTCTTGATACAGTCCTCCAATCGCAGTACTGCAAATGAGTCTGATTTTGTAACATCGTTAACCTTCTAATAATTCATGCAAAATTGTTGAGTCCTGTCCGACTTGGGAACTAAGACAATTGGCGAACTCCACTTGCTCTAGCTCAGTTCAATGGTATCCTCATTGAGCATGACCTCTAATTCTTCTGGACCTGTCTGACTTTGAAAGTATGAAGCTGATAGGGGTGTTGCTTCATTGGAGCAGTATTTCCTATGTCTAATTCAAGTGCAATAGCATTTGACCCCGATCTGATTCTTACGTATGTCCTTATACTGCAGTAACAAATCTTTCAACTGCATTCTGTGCTTTTGAGACAGATAGTTTACTAACCTATCCCACTCCTCAAGGACATCTTCATGTTTTAATATATTTTGAGGCACATCAAAATCCACTACATCTGGATTTGATTCCTCATTCTGCGGGGCAGTAACTACCGCCTGTTTCTCCAGTTCTTTCTTTCTAGTATAATGCGGTTTCAACATGTTCACATGAATACCTAATACCCAATTTTTTCCAAACTGGCATCTTTACTGGATAGTTCACCTGACTGACCTTTTTCTCAATTTGATAGGGACCACTAAACTTAGCTTTGAAGGGATCTCCTATCACTGGTAACAATACGAACACGTCATCCCTTAGGGAAAACATTCAAGTCTCAGAGCTTTCATCTGAGACCTGCTTCATTCTATAATTTGCCCTCTTTAGGTGTTGTTTAGCTAACTCACCCACTCAATTTAATCTCTCCCTCAACTCCAATGCATAATCTATGTGTGAGATCTCCGAGTTTGGTCCTATCAATCTTTCTTTAATTAATTTCAAAGGGTTTCTCACTTCATGCCGGAATATTAACTTGAAGGGAGTGAATTGAACAGATTCATTTGGGGCATCTCTTTTGGGGAAACAATACGAATGGCATACCTTTATCCCAATCATTCGGGTAATCCTGACAGTATGCTCTAAACATGGTCTTCAAAGTCTAATGCCACCTTTCTAAAGCTCACTGGGATTCAGGATGATATGCACTGGATTTAAAGTGCTGTATACCTAAGCTATCTGTAACCTCCTTAAACAACCTAGCAGTAAAATGTAATCCTTGGTCTGACTGAATCTCTCTGGGTAACCCATACCATGTGAAGAGAGCTACTAATTCCTCTACTAACCTTTTTGTCTTACTCCATAATGGAATTGCCTCTGTAAATCTGGGAGACACATCCATTATGGTTAACAAGTACTGGTTCCCACTTTTAGTTCACGGGAGGGGACCTACACAATCAATTATAACCCGTGTGAAAGGTTCTTCAAATGCCAGAGTTGGCAACAAAGGTACTGGTTTTATTACCTCCTGTGGGTTAGCTACCATTTGGCATGTATGACACATATGGCAAAAGTTAACCACATCCTTGTGCATTCAAGGCCAATAAAAATGCTTTGGACCTTAGCCTGAATCTTTCATACACTTAGGTGTCCTCCTACAGGTAGTTCATGTGCTATCCATCACACTTCCTATCTGTATGCTACCAGCAACACAATCTGGTGCACTTTGGCCCATTTCTCCTCTGCACTAACCTATAGTGGTCTCCATTTCCACCTTAGAATTCTATCTTTCAGATAATAACTCTCAGGAATATTCTTTGCTTCCTTTTCAGAGTACACATCCATATATATATCTTTTATCATGTTGTCTTTCTGTTGCCATTCCCTTCCCTTTTCAGGACCAAACACTTCTGTCTGGCCCTCTGCCTGTTCAGGTTTTTCCTGCACCATTACGCCAAACAGGATACCCGCTAACTGAACTTCAACTCTTTCATCTTTTTCTTTACTTTTTACTTCATGCTGTGACCTACGATAGTGGGATCTGGTTACCACACGGTCTGGGAAAATACCAGGATATTTCTGTTTTAACTCTTTAGTTTCTTGGTCTTCCTTGGGCTTCTCCACAACAAGGGTGTCACTCCCACCTTGGACCCTGCTAAATCATTCCCAAGAACAAACTGAATTCCTGGAACTCACACTCTGTCAATCACTCCCACTGTAACTTCCCCAGTCTTGAATTGAAACTCCAACTTGATCTTATGTAGGGAACACTAAATTTCTGTCCATCTGTCCCACAAATTAGCACATTCTCGACCTTGGACACTAACCTGCAAATGCTTAAATCTACTGGGCTTTATCGTACCCAAATCTATTCAAATTTGTCCAAACCTCAGACTGGATCTAACTAACCCTATTCAAATCACGGATGAAAGCCCCCAAACTGTTAGGTCACGGGTAAACCCCTCAACTAATGTAAGCCAGTAATAGAGAAAAGATTCACCCCCTGCTGTGATCTGTTAAAATTTGAGAGGCAAAGTGGTATCCCAGACATCACTATTTAATGTAAAGATTAATAACTTTATTCTTCAAGTCCAACAGAAAATATCAAAACCAACAACCATTTACAACTCCTTTCCCTCAAACCCACCTTTTGCCTCCCACTCGACAATACTGGATGAATTAAAAGTGCCGATTAAGATTTTTTAAAAATCAACTTCCAAAACCAGTCCTCTGTCGAATCTTCTCTTTGTATCTTCCTCTGCAGATTTTCCACTGTCATCTTTTCGATGTTCTGTTGCACAAACTCCTTACAGACAGGTACCTTCAGAGAGCTGTTCTGCTGGCAGTCAGTACTTGGTGGCTTGGCAGTTCTCCCTGAACTGTTCAAAATGTTCAGTTTTATACCCTAAAATATCAGATCATTTCATTGGCTTTAATTTTATCAAAATTCTAAATTCAAATTTGATTGGATTATGCTATCTTGGGGCATAATTCAAACTGGCTGAATTTGAACTTGTTTTTGTTCCATAGCAACACAACTGTACAATTGGTTTTGACCAAGTGTTCCACTGTTACCTTGTTCTGGACTCTGTGTGCTTTGTCCTTGCTAGCTTTTCAACTTTCTTGAAGGTATAGTATCTCTACGCCTTCATAATATAAAGGAATTTGATAATGTAGATTCAGGACAAGAACTTTCTTTAGTATAGATATCAGAAACAAATGGCCACAATCTTAAAGGTAGACCTGGGTTATTTCAGAGTAAACTCATGAAGCACTTCTTCTGGTAAAAGATAATGTATGTCTGGAACTTTCTTCTCCAAAATGCTGAGTTGAAATTTGAAATTGAAATTGAAATTTGAATTTGAAATTGAAATTTGAAACACTTGATTTGAAATGTTCAAGAGTCAGGTGAGTTGAATTATTTCAAGAAAGACATCTCAAAACATGGAACAAATTTGACTGAATAAATTTGAGGTACTGTTTAGGCTTGATCTAAATGAATGGAGATATTCTTGAGAGGTTGAAAGGTCACTCTCAGTTAATATCGTTCTGTTCTATTTTCTGGAGCTTGTGGACGCATTCCTGATTCTCCAGTCATGACAATGAGTTTGAAAGAACTTACTCTCTTGGGATTAGATCCACTGTTGGTTCCATTATGCTCAAGCTTGGTTGTAATAATCGCAATCAGGCCCCGATTAAAGTCACGCGCTAGTGCTGAATAGTTAATGTAGCGCACTAGTGTCTCCTTCTGGTCCGCCCCTGCTAAAAACTGCAGGTTAAAACTGTCAGGGAATAAGCCCGTGATTTGATTGTAAACACATAGGCAGGGTTATAAATAAACCTATTGGGCTTTTTCAGTTCAGACTTTTGCTTTTATATATCAAAAGATTTTTGCAATTGCTAATCATTGCAAAATGAGGAAAGTGTGAAAGAAAGTGGTGGGCAGAAATTTGTTGAAAGCAAATGCAAAAGACATTGGATGACATATTAGATAATGCCATTTTATTACACAACATATGTATAGAGATGTAGGTAGAAAGTTGTTTTAAAAATGAGCAATTTTATAAACCATGTGAACCTTATGACTTAAAATCGTAGAATCATTGAGCAAGGAAACAGATGCTTTGCTCCAACTTGTCCATGCCTACCAGGTTTCCCAAACTAAACTAGTCCCATCTGCCTGCTCCTGGCCGATATCCCTCCAAACCTTTCCTATTCATGTCCTTATCCTAATTTCTTTTAAATGTGGTAATTGTACCTGCATCCACCACTTCCTCAGGAAGTGCATTCCGAACTCAAACCACCCTCTGTGTAAAACGTTTGCCTCTTCTGTCTTTTTTAAATCTCTCTCATCTCACCTTAAAATTGTTCCTCCTTAGTCTTGGAATTCCCCATCTTTGGGAAAAGACAACTGCCATCAACTCTATCTTTAACTCTCATTATTTTATAAAGTTCTATCAGGTCGGCTCTCATCCTCTTCCTCTGCAAATTCTCCAAGTGATGAGCAAGACAAACGTTGGCCCAGCAGAATTTCAGCCATTTTGAAAGTTCAGGCTATGTTAATTGTTGAAGTTATTCTCTTAACTGGTGTCATCAAATACTATTGTTGGATATGGACTCAATGTAAACTGGTCATGTATTTCGAACTCTTTTTTTCAGTAAATCATGTTAAAATAAGGAAATTAGAGTTGCAATTTTCTGCACTTAAATTTTATAATTTTTTATGGCTATAATACATATGTTCAAAGGATTCGCTGTTCATTGGTCTAATTAATTGAATTATGAGCCCCAGGGTGTAGTTCAAATCTTAACTTTGATTGCCACCTTTAGAAGAGTTCTACTGCTTGCTAGCCAAACTGCTAGCTGCAATGCTGTGAGGAATAAATGATTGGCTCCATTAATCCCAGGACTTCAAGAAGAAAAAGTGCAAGATTATGAGGTGAGCAATGGGGCAATAATTAGAAGCCATTATTCAGCGTGCAATAATTTGAGGTCCTGAGGTTGTGAAAGTTGCTATAGGATGTGATGTGGCAACAGCCCAAAGTTTCTTCAGCAGCAATTTCCCAAACCCCCAACCTCCAGTATCTGCAAGAACAGGAGATGCTTAAGAACACCATCACCTATAGTTTCTTCTCCAAGTCACACAGCATTTAATCCCCAGACATGTTCTTGCATTCAATTAACTCTTGGCTGATCCGTGACATAATTTTGTAGCGTGCTTTTGGTTAACAAAACTCCGTCAATTTTCATCACTTTAAAATCATATTTGATTTAGCATCAATTGCCATTTTCCAAAGAGAGTTACAGACTTCTGTCATACATAGTGTGCACAAATGTTTCCCAGCTTCATTCCTGTAATATCCTAAATTTTAGTTCATTCCTCTTATTCCTCATCTAGTGAACAGCAGAAATAGTTCCTCTCTACCTATCCTATCTGTTTCTCTTAACTTATGAAATGATTTTAAAAAATAATTTAAATGCTTTAATACTCTGTTTCTTCAAATTCATATTTTTGCAGCAATTAGTCTATTGATTATATGTCTCAGGAAATAATTGCATGAAATGGAAAAGTTATACACTAACTCGAAGGTATAAGCAGGAGAGACTGTTGGCCCTTTCAGCCTGTTCCATCATTTAACAAGGTTATGGCTGATCTGATTTTGTTTTGAACAGAACATTCCCATTTACCCAATCCGACTCCCACCCCCCCCCCCCTCCGCGTTAACCTTCGGTTCTATTCCCTAACAAGACCCTAGCTCTGCCTTAAAGACATTTAATGACCCTGTCTGCAACATCTTCTGATGCAGTGAATTCCCAACATCTCATAACCCTCCTGGAGAAAACAAAATCCCCATCTCCACCCTAAATGACTTCACCTAATTTTAAAACAGTTGCCCCGAGTTCTAGATTGACCCACAACTGGAAGAATCCTTTCCACATCAAAGCCATTGTCTTGTACATTTCAATCACTCTTCTAAACTCCAGTGAAAACAAGATGAGACAGTCCAAGCGATCCTCATAAGACAACTTGGTCATTCCAGCTATTGATCCAGAATGCTGGAGAAGGTCAGCACATCTGGCAGTATCTGTAGAGAGAAGGCAGAGTTAACGTTTCAGAGTTCTGAAGAATAGTCATATCAGACTCAAAATGTTAACTCTATTTCTCTCCACGGATGCTCTCTGACCCACTGAGCATTCCCTCTATTTGTTTCAGATTTCCAGCTTCCACAGTCACTTGCTTTTAGTCAATCTATTAAATCTCTTTTGGATCACCTCAAATACATTGCATGGGTAATGCTGAATACAACAGTTAGCTGCAAAATTAAGGATTTTGTGTTCGATTGAGAGATAACCATGAATATCGAAATGCCTTTCAGATCCAATCAAATGACTGGAAGCATGCTGTACTCACTGGGTTAAAGCACTAATTGATCTTTAAAGGAAACTCTTAAATATTTATGACAAATTAATTTAATAACAGATGTCTACATTACCTGCATGTGCCTTACACTCATCAATAGCTGAATGAAAGCAGCACTGGCTGCCTGCACTGTCATAGAGACCCTGTGTTGACTGTGCCAGGTTATTTATTGATTAGGGCCCTGAATAAAAGACAGTTAATGTCCGCTTTTGTTTGATGTGGCTTTTGTTAAAAAGAAATAGATCGTTTTTAAAACTTCCTGGTGAGATGAAAGTCTAATTATCCCTGCAAATGAAAGTCTTTAATTAGGCCTGAAGTGAATCTGTGCACTGAGAATTTGTGCATTGTGATGGATGGAGCTCACATCTCCTCTGTGACTTGCAGATGAAATAATGAAGGAGGGAAGAGGTAATCAACTCCCATGATTCATTTCAACAGAACTGAGTTTTTTGGGCACCTGAGTCAGAGATTTGTGCCCAGAGCAGCTGCCACAAGTCCTGTTTCAATGCCATGCATTCAGCTGGTCACAGCCTCCTCTGCAGCTTTGATCTTTCAGTCAGCAGGGGTCTCAGCAAAACAAGCTTTTCATGTCACTATGCTACTTTTCCTCTTATCTCACTTTCCCACTCTGCAACTTTGTAAAACATGAACTGCATTTTATTTGTCACAATCATTTCACTGCTTGCCCGAGAACAGAAACCTTACCATGAAGACGTTAAAATCGCACCACTGTTTTTTACAGTTACGTGTTCTGTAGCTTGCCTATAGGATAGTATCACTGATTGTACTGCTCAATAATAAGGTCATGCATGCGTTGAAATTGATCTCACTTTTAATTAAGCCTCACAAGTAAAGTAACATCCTGTAAGTGTGACATATTAATTATTGTTTATTGAAATTTTAGTCCCCACAGGAATCCTGAACCTCAATGAATTTGGATGTCAGCACTTGGAATCCTAATCCCTTCTGTGTCAGGAGGGAAGCAATAACTTGTTTAAAAATATTTTGTAATGTCAAGAGACCTATATACATTCTCATTGTAAATGACTTTTTTGGATGGATTTGCTGTGGCAATTGTGTACAGTTATTACTAAGTGATGAACCATTTCCAGCTCCGTAAAGACATAATTGAGTACAGTAGAATAACCCAACACTTAAGTATGTGAACATTATCCTTGTTGTCATTAGCTGTCCCTCAATTCAAGGATGACATCTACTCAGGGGACATGAATTTGAGCTGTTAGTCTTGAACAATTTGTAGATATCACATGCATGGGGCAGAAAGTCACATGAGATTATGGGATCCAGAGGACAAAACCTTCTCTCTTTTCTTTCTCTTCCATTCTGTCTTATCATGAAGGTATTTATGCTCCAAATATGCTACACCTTGATGGACCAATTGTCACCATTCTGAATGGATGGTAGCAGACTCCTCCCAGTACACGGACACAATGCCTCTTGTCATTGAAGGGAGTGAAAGACCAATGACAGCCTTCTCAGGAACACTCAAAGACGTTTGGGAGGTAGCTCTGCTGATGAATGACCAAAGATTGGCCAGGAATCTCTGAATAACTAACAGTGAATGTCAATGCCATCTCAATCTGGGAGGGAGAAAGTAAGGACTACAGATGCTGGAGATCAGAGTCACGGTGGGCGGCACAGTGGCACAGTGGTTAGCACTGCTGCCTCACAGTGCCAGAGACCCGGGTTCAATTCCCACCTCAGGCGACTGACTGTGTGGAGTTTGCACGTTCTCCCCGTGTCTGCATGGGTTTCCTCCGGGTGCTCTGGTTTCCTTCCACAGTCCAAAAATGTGCAGGTCAGGTGAATTGGCCATGCTAAATTGCCCGTAGTGTTAGGTAAGGGGTAAATGTAGGGGCATGGGTGGGTTGCGCTTCGGCGGGTCGGTGTGGACTTGTTGGGCCGAAGGGCCTGTTTCCACACTGTAAGTAATCTAATCTAAAAAAAAAGAGTGTGGTGCTGGAAAAGCACAGCAGGTCAGGCAGTATCCGAGGAGCAGGAGAATCGATATTTCGTGCATAAACGCTTCATCAGGAATTGATCAATCCTGAAGGGAGACTTGTGCGACGTTTGCTTAACGTTCATATATGATCTCAAGTAATGAAGAAACTTGATCTACTGAGCAAAATATGATACAGCAAACATGGAAGTACAACTGTAAGAGATTTGAAGAGCGAATGCAGAATGTGAAGAAAGTTTGCAGAAATATTCAACTCGTAAAGCACATAGATTGTAGGAGTACCTGCAGGCAGAGATTCCTCTGCTGAACTCATTCGCTCTTTCCTGATCTTCTACCTAATTTGTAATCGAGGGAGCAATTAATAGGATACAAAACATATGTTACTCCTTATTTGGTAATTCAAATTGCCGCATATATTCTGATCTGCTGATGTAGTTATGCATAGGGAACTGTGCATAGTCTTCTGTCCTACACCAATAAATAGACCATCTGAAAGTCCAGATTACTGGTCAATGCAATCGGCACACGGTTATGCCCATAATAAGTCTGATCTGGGTTTTTTTTCAAAATTATAGCATTGTCTACTAAACTATTCACAATTCGTTTTTGCTCATGTGAGCAATGGATGAAATAATTACAACTGGAAGTGTTTATTGCACTTGGTCCCACTCAGTCACTGTAACTTCACTGGCTATATGACAGCAACTGATTTGCATGCCTTTGTACTCTAAAAAGGAAGTTTTGGGGAACAGATTTGATGGACAAATAAGGCAATCACTATTATGTAGTAAAAATCACGTGTACTGTATTTTGCACATTTTCCAAAAAAACCCAGCTAATCTCTGAAGAATTAATACCTAAACAGCAAACCAGAAGTATGACCCTACGAGAAACATGCCACATCAGAGTTAGCTATGACTGAAATGGGACAGAAGACATTCAGGCTTCTCTGACCGGGTCCGAAGAGACTCTATGTACAAAGACCGGTGCAATGGGGGAAAAAAACACGCCCAATGCCACCCTCACCCTGATGGCCACCTTTGTGTGTGGCTGCATCAAGCTGTGCGTGGATCCCCGGTACGCAAACACCAAGTGTCACTACGTACTGAGGTTCTACCTGTCCCCGGTGTTGCGAAGGATGGGCCTGGCCTCGCTGCCGCGGAACGCTCCGAGTAGTTGGACCGTTCCGTATCACCTGTCCTTCGTGGAGAAATTTATAAGGAAAAACACCTTTGACCACAAGTCCATCAGGAAGTGGTCAGCATGTAGCGTCCTTGAGACCCTTCGGGAAAAGGAGAGGGCGGATCCTGTCGAGCGGTTCCCTGAGCAGACTGTCAAAGCCATTTGGCAGAATGCCTCATCGCCAGAACTTTCCAACAAGCACCAAGACGTGGCTTGGCTGGTGGTGAGAAGGGCTCTGCCTGTGAGATCCTTTATGCACGCCCGGACTCTCTGCCGCACCGCACGCTGCCCTCGAAGTGGCTGCGGGGGGGACGAGACTGTCACACACCTCCTTCTGGAATGTGCCTATGCAGAGGAAGTCTGGAGAGGAATGCAGTGGTGCTTGTCGAGGTTCGTCCCGAGCAGCGCCATGACGCGGTACTCCGTGCTCTACGGCCTGTTCCCCGGGACTCACACCGAGAAGCACATTAACTGCGCCTGGAGGATCATCAACTCGGTGAAGGACGCTCTCTGGGCGGTCCGAAACCTGTTGATCTTCCAGCTGAAGGAGTTGACCCCGACCGAGTGTTGCAGACTGGCACATTCCAAGGTCCAAGACTACGTGTTGAGGGACGCGCTGAAGCTTGGGGCAGCTGCCGCCAAGGCGCGGTGGGGAAAGACCACCGTGTAAGATCGGCCTGCCGAAAGAAGAACAGGGGGCCCATACAGACGTTTTTTTGGGCTCTGCTGATGCCTCAGCCAAATATATGTATATATACAAGATTGAAAAAATGCACAGGATTGTAAAGGACAAGAATAAAGTCGAATCTGTGTTTGTAAATATGGACATATGTATGGCATGATCCAATGTACAGACCATCAAATCATTTATGAATAAAGTATATTTTTGAAATAAAAAAAAAATTCTCTGACTTCCCTAGGAAGAAGGGTTAATCTCTTTGAGACAGCTCCCCACATATAAAGGATTCTATACATGTGTCAGTTGCTTTCATTGTTACTGCTATCTTTGCAGCTTCTGATCCTGCTATACCACTCAGTGTGGAGTCCCAAGGTCTTCTGACAGATTATCTTCCTTCAGCTAAGGAACAGCTGGTAGCAGCCCAGGATAATGAACAGATTGACTACATGGCCAAACAGCTTGTCTAACTGTGCCCACATTGCTTGCATATTATGTGCTCAAAAAAATTAATGCCATCATGTGACTTATAAAAGCTTCACCTCTTAGAAACCTGGATGAATTCCCTGTCTTGAACTTGGTTAACTTGACATGTCAAGGGGTGAACTCCTGATCTCTGTAATGGATGCATATTGTCATATCTTTTGAACGTTTCCTCCAGTCCTCAACCATCCTGTGGCTACTTCACACAATCTACGAAAGTAGTGAATGATTTTCCTGGCTGTCTCAAGTTTCCTAGATGTTGATTTTGATGCTGGATGATTGGACTTTCTCCTCCAGGACCTTTTCCATCCCAGTTCATCATTTAAAGGTCCAAGATCACAGATAGCCAGTTTGACAGCTCCTGTGAAAGGCTAAGTACATAAGGCAAGTATGAAGTTAGAGTACTGGAAGGGTAGGGTGCCACGGTACTAGGTGGATAGGGTGAAGAGTACCAGGTGAGTGGGATGCCAAGTAAGTAGGGAATAAGGTGCCAGATAGGTAGACTGTTGGACGAGTGCGGTAGAGTACCAGAGCACAAGATGAGAAGGGGGACAGGTGAGTAATCAAATGTTTGGGATAGGTCAGAAGGGCCGGGGGGGGGGGTAATGAGTTTGCTGAGACAGCACATTGTCACATCCCAGGGCAGCAATGGGGATGTAGCTGCCAGGTATCAGGAAGCACAGGTATGTTCCGGGTCCATTAGCCAAGGAGGGATTGATGCCGTGTCTGAGATTGTGTTCTGGGTAGAGAGGAGTGATGTTGACTCGAGGGCCTAGTGGGGTTGTGTCTGATCTCAGCAGGGGAGACGGGGTGTCAAAGAGGCATGTGTTTGGTCTCAGTTGTCAGATCCAGAGAGGGAGAGGTGGATGGTGTCTGGTGGGACTCTGGGGTTGGGGCAGTAGGTGGGCAAGGTTGGCCCTCAGGAAGGCAGGGTCAGAGAGGAAGGGAAGAGTGAAGTTTAAGGTTAAACTCTTGGGATGTTGGACTCTGGGGTAGGTGTAAGTGTGGACAGAGTGCCAAAGGTTGGGGCCAGTTTAAAAGTTACTCAGGAGTCAGACTCGATATTCAATCATCCAATTTTTCCTGGGTACCTGGGGAATTGCCCAGTGGATTTTCTCCTTTTCCAGGCACCTCTCCTGGATTCTGCTACCTTGGGGATTTGGCAGATTTCGGATGTGCAATTCCTATTTAAGCTGCAGAAGTGACAGTCAGAATTTCTGGGCCAGTTTCTTTTCAGCAAAACAAATGATAGAAAATGGCCAGGAATTGAGATTTAAATCAACCGCTATAAACTCAAGTGAAAAATTCTGACTGACAGAAAGATGCTGAGCTGGCTGGAATTTTATGCCATTGGAAGTATCCCATCCATCTCGGGAGTGTAAGATTCAATGGTTCACAGTCAGGCAGCTGAAGAGAGAGAAACAAGGTGCATGGTTTCAGGAAGAAGGGATGGAGAATTGTCACAGACAGGGTTAAATCTCATGCACTGCCAGAGGCATATTTAATAACCAATACCTTATGTATGGCTCATTTACCAGGATAAAGGGAGCAGAAAGAAGTCAACATAAATCAATATGTCATGGTTAGGAGGTCACAGGCTCAAAGTTTGGAAAAATTCAAACTTGAGGAGGAAAGCATTCTGGATAATTGTTGAGTCTGTTTAACCCCACAGCCTCAGCTAACGATGTTGCATGGAGGGCTACAAGTGTAATTGAGAGGAGAAAGTGAAACAAAATTGAAAAATATGTTCATATTTTGTTACCAAAGGAATGTGTAGTCAAGTCACAAATTGAACATATTTGGTATTTGGTTCTACCACACTAGACATACCAAATTAATTCCACTGTGTGTATAATATGCATTGAACTCATGAAAGTTCAAGATTATATAAGACAATATTAATTACAAATGTAAGACAGAAGATTGCAGAAACTTTCAGAAGGTAGGGGACAAAAGAGGGCTATGATTGACATGCTTGAGAAGGCCAAAGGTTTACAAATGATTTCCTGGCATTTTCCCTACAAACCTTTAAAAGGATTGCTGACCACAAAAAAAACATTTTGAGATTCCTTCATTGTTCCAGCAGGAAAAAGGAGCAAGTGTTATTTTCACCACAATAGAGTCATATGAAAATGACTCAGTGATGTGTCTCAGAGTGGATTTTCTTAGTGGCATCATGTCATTTAAACTAAATGGTAAAATGTCTGTCCATTATAATCTTTCATATAGATTATGCTGCTTTCAAAAAAAAAGCCTCAGTGGTCATTTCTTTTTATTTGCAGAGACAGGTGCGGAGTGGCAGAATTGTTCCAAATGTTTTTATGTTTCTAAATTAATTGGAAGAAGCATAATTTGCCGTATTCATCCTTCAAATTCCTTGTTCACTGTTAGCAAAGAGTATTACAACTCAATGTGACATGCTTGAACAACTTGTTTTGCCACATCACAAAATACCCATGTTTTGCTTGCTTTTTTATTCATTACTGGTTTAGCTCTGATTTGTGCTGCTGGGATATATTTCATTTATTTTTAGAGTATCCTTAAATAGAAAGAACCCTATGGTTTGTGAAACATTTCTTTTTATCCCATTGTTCCAATTAAAGAGACATTGTAAGATTTATGTCAAATAATTTGTCTCAGAGCAAGTTTTCTCCCTTAAATAATTGCAGATATCAACAGGATGCCAATTAAAGGAATCATGTAGGATTTACACAGGTAGTCCAATTAATATGGCGGATTGTGCCATTTATGCAGCAAACCGATTGAATTTATTCAAGATTTCTTAAGTAAAGAGGGATTACTGAGGTGTTTGCAATTACAACAATTAATCATTATTATGCACTGGGATGGATTGAAAGAATAAGATTTAACTCTGTGAGAACTGGAAGCATTTTTTTTCACCCACACAATACTGACCTTAAAACTTTTTTTGGTTGGATTTTGAAAACAGCATATTAGCAAGGTAATTTAGCAAAACTAATCTGTTACAATATCCTTATCACCGGGTTAAAACTCACAAACCAGGTTATAGTCCAACAGGTTTAATTGGAAGCACTAGCTTTCGGAGTGCCGCTCCTTCATCAGGTGGTTGTGGAGGGCACAATTGTAAGGCACAGAATTTAGAGCAAAAATTTACAGTGTGATGTAACTGAAATTATACATTGAAAAATACTTGATTGTATGTTGATACTTTCATCTGTTCAAATACCATGATAGTTTCACTTCTTTCATGTGTAAATTACAAAACTTTTTTTTAAAAGTTGCATTCTCAGGTGAACTGTAACAATTGGTGTTAGCTCGACAAAATGTGGAACAATTAACATCACACTGTAAACTTTTGCTATAAGTTCTGTGCCTTACAATTGTACCCTCCACAACTACCTGATGAAGGAGCAGTGCTCTGAAAGCTGGTGTGCTTCCAATTAATCTTGTTGGACTATAACCTGGTGTTGTGTGATTTTTAAGGAGAAAATGAGGACTGCAGATGCTGGAGATCAGAGCTGAAAATGTGTTGCTGGAAAAGCGCAGCAGGTCAGGCAGCATCCAAGGAACAGGAGAATCGACGTTTCGGGCATCAGCGCTTCTTCAGGAATCCTGAAGAAGGGCTGATGCCCGAAACGTCGATTCTCCTGTTCCTTGGATGCTGCCTGACCTGCTGCGCTTTTCCAGCAACACATTTTCAGTTGTGTGATTTTTAACTTTGTACACCCCAGTCCAACACCAGCATCTCCAAATCATAACTCTTATCACCGGGGATTTTGGGCGAGTTGAATGAAATATAAGCAGGGAAAGGCTTCAGTTTCAATAATCAGTTTCACACGCAGAAATCACTTGAAGAGTTTTGCAAAATTACAGATTTTATTTTCCGTGCTGTCACTGTTTTTATCCCCAGCTACTCTCTGCTTCTCCTCTAAAGTTATGTTGGTGCAGAAGTTGAGAGGTGAAAGGAAATGAGGGATAATGGAAGGTGGTGGGAGTCAGCTGGAAGTGGTGATTCCAGAAGCTGGCCCACAGCCTGCAAAGGCGGGATGTGTCAGAGAGGCCAGCATTCACACAGCTGAGAGGCTGGTGTTGGGCTTTTGGCCTCCTGGAATAGGAGATTTGTCACCATCGCATTGTTGGATAAGGTTGAAGATAACAGGAACTGATAAGAGGCTTAACATGGGATCTACGTGAATGGAATTACACAGAGTCAATCAGGTCTGCAGAGCACTAAAACTGCAGGAAATCAGTGTCTCTACCAAATGTGGCATACATTTGAACAAAACATTCAGTCTGAAGAAGTCTCTTTATTCAGCAGCACTTCAAGGATTCACATTGTAAGATGTACCCTCTGTCAGGAGGTGTGGTGAAGATGCCAAGCAGAGATTCAGCCTGGCGAGCTGCCAACTCTCTTGGGTAATAAAGTTTGGATTTTTTTTACAGAAGCTAGGGTAGTGAAAGATGTTATTGAGATATCTCTAGTAGTTAAAAGTGTGTGTTATTTGTTTCAAGACTTCATAAATTAATTGTGTTTCATGCAGCTTGAAGTGTCTCTGCTGTATCTTTGTCTATGTATATACTGTTGTCTCTCAGAGACAGGCAATAGCGTTGAATGGTGAAGCAGGCTTGAATGGGTCAAATCGTCACCCCCTGTTCCCACCTCTATGAAGTCTCAGCCACTAAAAGATGCGGTCAATAACAGCATTCCACCAACACTCCCAAGATCAAAGTTTGCCCTGGAAAGTCAAGCATTGTTTGGATCAGCATGTTGTGGGGTGGGGAGGAAGCATGAATGTCAAAAGCTAGAAGAGAGTGTTGGCTCCAAGTGGACATCCACCCCTCCCCCCACATCTGAAGGTTTATCCCTCGATTGTGTACAGATTATTATTGACTGTGGGTGTCTCTCCTTTTCCCCAAAACTGACTGTCTGACCCCACTGATTAACTGGCTCTTTCTCATACCAACTGGAACTGCACCATCCTGTTAACTCCTTTGGTGTTAAGTGTGATTCATTTGCCTTCTGTAAGAAGTGATGTTTATTCACGCACTGGACCTTGATCTTTGTGGACAAAGGAAATGCGTCCACACATTTCTATTTCTCCACTGAAGAAAGTGCTATGGACAATACCAATCCCTACGACATCCCCACAGCAATGCCCTGAGTAATCAGCATTGACTTGCCTGGTTTGAATTTAGTTGTTAATAAAGATTGTGTCTCTATGTCAGCCACTGTTCAATTAATCAGTACTCCTTTCCCATGTTCTATAAATTATCATTCTCCAGCTAAAGCTAGTTTTCTTGTGTTTTAGTGAAGATGAAAAGTTTCTAAGTCCTATCTCTTTTTAGCCATGTTAAAATTCTGTATCGCAGAAGATATGTTCTCATTCATGCAGTCATGTGCATATACCATGAAGGGGAAGACAGATGATTGTTTTCTTTAATCCCTTCATGGCTGGGCCAACATTTATTGCCCTCTATAGTTGTCTTCCAGAAAGATGATGATGCGTTGCTGTCTTGATCCACCATCTGGTTTCATTCCTTTATTGAAACAATTTTTCGGTTTGATTCAACTAAGTGGCCTGCAGAGCCATTCCAGAGGGCAGTAGAGACATCCACATCGTATTGGGTCTGGAGTCACGTGTAGGCTAGATTAAGGAAGATGGCAGAATTGCTTACCTCTAGGACATTAGCAAACAAACTTGGTTTTTTTCATGACAGTTGTTTCATGGCTATCATTAAACTTTTGATACCGAATTTCTCTCTCAAATTTCACCATCTACCCTGGTGAGATTCAAATCCAGGTCCCCAAGTTATTACCTGTGTCTCGAGATTGTTAGATTTTTGGATTACAATTCCATTGCACCATTACTTTCCTTTAATTACAATTCAAAGAATCAGAGTGTTAACAGTGAAGTTAATGGAATCTTTATTGTTTTGATGCCTTCAAAATCAAATTCAAAGATTTATTTGACAACCAAGAACCATTTTTATCCTCTTGTGGGACATGGGCATCACTATTAATTTTATTCATTAAAATACAAAATAATCAATTAGCAGAAATCTCATCAAGTGATATTAAATTCTGTGCAAAAATACCTTGGGTCCAGTAAAAAGTCAGCACAAACAATGTCAAGGCAGACATCTTTGGTACTGTCAAAAAAACTCTAAATCTCACTTTGAGAAGGTAGTGTTTATTGACACTGAATCTGCTAATCTCATTTACCAGTTATATGCAAAAGCATCTGCCCAGAGCACATTGTGCATGTTTCTCAATTTCCGCAAATGCAGTTTTTTGAGAAAGTCCTATCTGCAGATATTTGGAAATCCTTCAGTCAAATTGAAAAACATTTAATCTTATTCCTCATATCCTATTATTTGGAGATGCCAGTATTGGACTGTGGTGTACAAAGTTAAAAATGTCAACCACCTGATGAAGGAGCAGCGCTTCGAAAGCCAGTGTTTCCAATTAAACCTGTTGGATGATAACCTGGTGTTGTATGATTTTCAACTCTATCCTATGAAGTCACCATCTTGGTAAGGGAAAACTGAACTTTACATTGAAAGCAGCACTTAGAACAGCAGGAACTTCAGTAGTTTTTAGTTTTTGTGCTACATGTCATTTCAATAACAAAATGCAACAACTTTGATCAACAAAGAATATCATGAGACAACAAAATGACTGTCACACAAGGAAATCAAATTCCTAACAATGTTCTTCCAAATCAATAAAATAATCGACAACTTCAAGCATCTGTCAAAAATCAAACAATGCACTAAAATTTGCCGATACTAATGTTTCCAAAAAGGAAAAAACAGGCTTTTGGGACCTGTTTAACACAAAAGTGAATTGGCAGATTTGGAAAACACAGTTCCTAGGATTTCGAACAGTTTCAGCATTGGAAATTAAATTAAATGCAGAACCGGTTTGCACAATTCTCTCCCGTATGGGAAGATGATCAAATCATGTGTGACACAATCAACAGGTTAATGAGAAACAAATTACATGTGACAACTTCCTGACAGCTGTTGATCAAAATTTCAATTCAAGATCAAGTAGGACGCTGTCTATCATGTTGATAGGATGCTATATATGTTGGTATGTGAAGCAGATACCAACTTCCATGAAAGTCTGTGGATAATTTGATTAATTGCCTGTGTAGATTATCTGAATCATGCACTTACAGAAAATTACAACAAGGGCTCATTGTTACAGAATTATCTTTGGCCCCTGAGACAAATCAATCACTGGAATTCTTCAATCGAGAGTGGAACCATCTCTAGAAGGAGCAGTCCAAGGAGGATTAGATACATAATCTATTCAAGAAGCATTAGGCAGAAGAAAGCCCATTAAGTGCAGAATACTCCACACAGGTTGTTGGCTACATAAAGCTCAGTAGATTGTCTAACGAGAGGGGGCTGTCCTCTCATTGGTAGAATGTGCCACACATGACAGCATCAACAAAAAGTCCTAAGCAATCTATTGCTGCAGTATCTTGTCACAGGAGTTGTTCTGAACCAAACTTCATTGAAAACAAAACCATTTAGCCTTCGACAAACAATGCTCCCATTGCAGCAAAAATGTAATTTCTCAAAGATGTGCTACCAATGTGAAAATCCAATCTGGACCCAACCATCTTCAGCTGTTTCATCAAGGACTCCCCCTCCATCACAAGGTAAATCTTTAAGAACACCTGAGCAATACATCAAATTGCTCCAAACCAGCATTCAGATTTATGCCTTGGAACAGAACCTTGAAGAATTGGTCAACATTATGAAGGAACAAGTTTCGTGATATGAAGAAAAATGTCATTTGAATGAAGTACTTCATTTCTTCCTCGGGAAACTAACAACGGTATCCAACATTAATAATGAAGAAGTGTAACCAACTCATACACTACTCATACTCATACAAGTGTAATACTCATACACTACTCCAGTTACATCATTGTGAGTTCTTTCAGGAGATTAATTGAAATTCTGATCAAACTGAAACTAACAGAGAAAATGCAACATGTAACTGCATGCTTTTCTATACCTTATCTTAGATTTTCCTGATCTACCAAAGAAGATAATTCTTTGGGAAGATGTAGGAGAAAAACCAGAAGCAAAGAGGTTCTTCTGCAGCTGTACAGGGCCCTGTTGAGACCACACCTCAAGTACTGTGTGCAGTTCTGGTCTCCAAATTTGAGGAAAGATATTCTGGCTATTGAGGGAGTGCAGTGTAGGTTCATGAGGTCAATTCCTGGGATGGTGGGACTACCTTACGCTGAAAGGCTGGAGCGACTGGGCTTGTATACCCTTGAGTTTAGAAGACTGAGGGGGGATCTGATTGAGACATATAAGATTATTAAAGGATTGGACACTATGGAGGCAGGAAACATGTTTCCGCTGATGGGTGAGTCCCGAACTAGAGGACACAGCTTAAAAATACGGGGTAGACCATTTAGGACAGAGATGAGGAGAAACTTCTTCACCCAGAGAGTGGTGGCTCTGTGGAATGCTCTGCCCCAGAGGGTAGTGGAGGCTCAGTCTCTGGATTCATCTAAGAAAGAGTTGGATAGAGCTCTCGAGGATAGTGGAATCAAAGGTTATGGAGATAAGGCAGGAACAGGATACTGATTAAGGATGATCAGCCATGATCTTATTGAATGGTGGTGCAGGCTCGAAGGGCAGAATGGCCTACTCCTGCATCTATTGTCTATTGTCTATTGTCTTAACGATACATAGTAGATTACTTTTTTTTAGATTACTTACAGTGTGGAAACAGGTCCTTCGGCCCAACAAGTCCACAATGACCCACTGAAGTGTACCCATCCAGACCCATTCCCCTACATTTACCCCTTTACCTAACACTACGGGCAAATTAGCATGGCCAATTCACCTAACCTGCACATTTTTGGACTGTGGGTGGAAACCGGAGCACCCGGAGGAAACCCACGCAGACACGGGGAGAATGTGCAAACTCCACACAGTCAGTCGCCTGAGGCAGGAATTGAACCCGGGTCTCTGGCAGCAGCGCTGACCACTGTTCCATTGTGCCGCCCACATAGTAGGCATGGTCAAAAGAACTCACAATGTATATAACTGTTGATCAATGTTTATAATGATGGAAACTTCAATTGGAGTAGTATTGTACAAATACTTTAAGACCATGGTACAATCTTGTGATTATGTCATGGAGTTGCACATCACTGAACGTAAATATCCCAATAAGACCAGAAGAAGAACACTGTTAACTACACCACATTATACCAGACTAGAATTTTAGACAACCTGAAGATCACCTTGACATGGGAAGATAGGTTAATCTTTCCCTAATACTGGATTGGTGGTGCTGGAAGAGCACAGCAGTTCAGGCAGCATCCAACGAGCAGTGAAATCAATGTTTCGGGCAAAAGCCCTTCATCAGGAATAAAGGCAGTGAGCCTGAAGCATGGAGAGATAAGCTAGAGGAGGGTGGGGGTGGGGAGAGAGTAGCATAGAGTACAATGGGTGAGTGGGGGAGGGCATGAAGGTGATAGGTCAAGGAGGAGAAGGTGGAGTGGATAGGTGGAAAAGAAGATAGGCAGGTCGGACAAGTCAAGGAGACAGTAACTGAGCTGGAAGTTTGAAACTAGGATGAGGTGGGAGAAGGGGAAATGAGGAAGCTGTTGAAGTCCACATTGATGCCCTGGGGTTGAAGTGTTCTGAGGCGGAAGATGAGGCGTTCTTCTACCAGGCATCAGGTGGTGAGGGAGCGGCGGTGAAGGAGGCCCAGGACCTCCATGTCCTCGGCAGAGTGGGAGGGGGAGTTGAAATGTTGGGCCACGGGGCGGTTTGGTTAATTGGTGCGGGTGTCTCGGAGATGTTCCCTAAAGCGCTCTGCTAGGAGGCGCCCAGTCTCCCCAATGTAGAGGAGACCACATCGGGAGCAACGGATACAATAAATGATATTGGTGGATGTGCAGGTGAAACTTTGATGGATGTGGAAGGCTCCTTTAGGGCCTTGGATAGAGGTGAGGGAGGAGGTGTGAGCACAGGTTTTACAGTTCCTGCGGTAGCAGGGGAAAGTGCCAGAATGGGAGGGTGGGTCGTAGGGGGGTGTGGACCTGACCAGGTAGTCACGGAGGGAACTGCAACTATAAGATCAGAGCCTGGTAAATCTATGATTATCACTTATGATCATGTTTGATAGTAATGTGTAATAATTCATATTACTTTGAAATCTATGGATGGAGAAAATATTTGACTTTGCCTTCTTCTCAACCAGTCTGTCTTGAATGCAGACTCATAGCGTAGCATCAAACCATATAAGAGTAGCCGCATCTATAAATATGCTTTCTCTAAAGCTCACAACCTCATGGATATACCACAGTAAAGCCAGCTTATGACAAGCTCTGAAACAGGGAGCTCAAGTTGCTGCAGCTGACAATACCTCCTCCGTATATAGTCACTGAGGAAAGTAGAAATAAACAAAGTAGATTTGTTTTATACTAGCTAGCACTATCATGTAGGCTCATAGCAGAATCTGAACGTATCACTTTGCTTCCTTTTGTATCCCTCATTTAATCAGAAATAAAGTAATGAATAATGCCAGCTGTATATGTTGTACATTCGTGATTTGTTGAAGTTATGTCTTTAATCAAATTTCATTGAGGTAATCTGAGCCTGTTTCGTTTTTTTTCAAGTTTTGTTTCTCTTATTTAATCACATTGATTGTCCTGAATCTTAATTTTAAATACTTCAATATGTCACGTTCATTCATTGGCAAATGAGGAACATTTATTTCTCAAAGTTATTTTTCAAACATCAAAAGTGCAGAATTGTGCTTCTGGACCTCCTAGAATCCATCCCAAAAACCCCAACGACTTTTCAAAAGTAGAGCAACACGATTTAATGAAATTTGCCAATTATAGTCTTAATTATATTTTATTTGTTATTAGTCTTTATCGACAAAAGATCAGTCCACAAGCTGAAAATTTGATTTGCTATGATCTGCATTTTTGGTGAAGGTTCGCCATCTTTAATCATGAATTATTGTTGTCTAATAGCATTTCTCATTTGTATTGTATTGGATTTTAACTCTGACTTTATTAAGTTCTGTGTTGCTGATAGTGCTTCACTCAATGCAAATATGACTTGCAAGACTTGGCAGATAAACCTGTAGCAGCTAATTTGGAGACAATAATGAAGGCATGTAACTCATAGGTAATTCATCATCTGTTACTTGATTCTCCTAGCATTCATAATGTGGTTAAATATCCCAATGTATTTATGCTGTGTCAACTTTTACTCAAGTTATAGCACTCTTGCTTCTGAAGTACAAGGCAAAGAGGTCATGTCCGATACTAAGTGTTTAGCCTGTAAAAACCAAGACTGACAATTAGTTATAGTGCAATGTTGAGTGAGTACAGGATTATCAAAGGTGATGCCTTTTGGATGAATATTAAACCTGGGCCCCAGATGAATGAAGACAATACCACCAGATTTTACAGAAGATCACTGAAATGAGGAGGAGCGTCTTCAGCCAGAGGGTGTAAATCTGTGGAACTCATTGCCACGGAAGGCTGTGGAGGCCAAATTGTTGAATGTACTTAAGACAGAGATAGATAGGTTTGCAATTAGTAAGGGGCTCGAAGGTTATGGGGAGAAAGGAGGAAAATGGGATTGAGAAACATATCAGCCCTGATCGAATGGCAGAGTAGACTCAATGGACTGAATGGCCTGATTCAACTCCTGTATCTTATGGCCTTGTCAAGAGAATTATTCCTAACATCTTGTACCCCTTAATCAATTTCACATAGAAAGACTGATCTAATCATTGTTAATGACAGCTAACATAAACAAATATATCGGTGGAATATGAATGTTAATCTGTCTGTTAAAGAAGAATCAGAGACACTTCACAAGTAAGTAATAACAAAACTTGACATTGGGTGTGTAAGCTGATATTTACAGGTCAAGGAGGTTTAAAGGACGAGATAGTGCTGACGAGACAGGGACTTTTAGGTGGTAAATTCAAAAGTTTAGGACACATGTTGGATCTGACATTTCAGCCAAGATGACACCAAGTATTCCAGTCATACAACATGGGACTATGAGAGAATCAGGATATGAAAAAATCAGGATATAGGGGAGTAAATGGACAGAAGTTATTCTGCTGGTTTTTAAGTCTCTGATAATGGGACATAATGTAAATATCAGTGCCAGAAGTGAAACTAGGTGACACATCATAATGGAGATGCTTCATTTTTTGAAGCTTCATGTTTAAATGATTGTGGATGTGCTTCATTTTGAGTGAGTTGTTTATCTTTCAAGAAGTAGTCATTTAAAGGTCATCGGGACATTTTAGAACAAAGATACTTCTTGGAGGTCATATGGCTTAAGCTAATTGCTTGGACATGTCGACTAAAATTTATACCTGGGTTTCTGGATTTGGTTTGGATGTTAGTTGGAGTTCAATCAGAGCACAGCCTGCTGAGAGAGAGTAGCAATCCAGCTTATCCTCTGTCATCCTGAAAGAATCCTTTGGGAGATTCCAATCTGAGATCTTAAATGCTGATTCAGTTGTTCTCCTGAAAAGCCTCTGAATTATTGATGAATCTTGGATGAACTGCATCTGCAAAGGTGCCAGTTTCAACGAGCTATGTTTAATGACATCCGCCGACATGTGCGAAGGTACTGCCAAGATAAGCCATCTCAAACACTTTATGGCTTATGCTCTTTTTCTTAAAGAACTAATAATTATGGCCAAAGTGTTTCACTCAAAATTAATTTTGTTTTTTTTATTTTCTCCTTTTAAAAGTATGTGTGTATATTGGGTAATGGATTATGGTAAACATTCATACATTCCCAGTTCAAACTATGTATTATTTAGTTTTACTCATTTACCAAATTACACTTTTCTCAGAAAACGTCTACCATGCAACTGTTTTTTGAAACAGACCTTTTCAGAACCTAATGTTGGTAAAGTATATAGTTAACCCTATTGGTAACGAGTTGAAGTACGTGCTGTGATTGGTGGAATAGTGATGAGAAAGAGAAGGAGAGGGAGAAACAGGGAGAAAAAGACACAGAGAGAGACAGAGAGAGAAAGGCAGAGAGAGAGAGAGAGAGGAAGACAGATAGATAGATAGATAGATAGATAGATAGATAGACAGATAGATAGATAGATAGATAGATAGATAGATAGATAGATAGACAGATAGACAGATAGATAGATAGATAGATAGATAGACAGATAGATAGATAGATAGATAGATAGATAGATAGATAGATAGATAGATTCATAGATAGATAGATAGATAGATAGACAGACAGACAGATACATAAAATTGCTCCAGACTGAGGATAACATTTAACATGGAGGAAGTGAGGACTGCAGATGCTGGAGATTAGAGTCGGGAGTGTGGTGCTGGAAAAGCACAGCAGGTCAGGCAGCATCCAAGGAGCAGGAGAATTCGCATTTCGGGCAAAAGCAGTTCATCAGGAATGAGGCTGGGAGCCGAGAGAGTGGTAGCTGAGAGTGTGATAGGTGGAAGCAGGTGGGGGTAATAGTGATAGGTCGGAGAAGAGGATGGAGCGGATAGGTGGGAAGGAAGATGGACAGGTGGGACAGGTCATAAGGGCATTCCTGAGCTGGGATAAGGTGGGGGGGGGGCGGGGAGGGGAAATGAGGAAACCAGTAAAATCCACATTGATGCCATGGGGTTGGATGGTCCTGAGGTGGAAGATGAGGCATTCTTCCTCCAGGCGTCGGGTGATTAGGGAGTGACCATGGAGGAGGCCCAGGAACTGCATGTCCTTGGCGGAGTGGGAGGGGGAGTTGAAGTGTTCGGCAACAGGGTGGTGGAGTTGCTTGATGTGGGTGTCGCAGAGATGTTCTCTGAAGCTCTCTATGAGTAGGTGTCCTGTCTCCTGAGTGCAGAGGAGACCACATTGGGAGCAATGGATACAGGAAATGATGTGTGAAAGTGCAGGTGAAACTTTGATGGATGTAGAAGGCTCCATTGGGGCTTTGGACAGAGGTGAGGGGGGGATGTGCAGGCACAGGTTTTGCAATTCCTGCAGTGGCAGGGGAAGGTGCTGGGAGGGGAGGGTAGGTTGCTGGGGGGCATGGACTTGACAAGGGAGTTGCAGAGTGAACGGTCTTTACGGAAAGTGGATGGGGTGGGGAGGGAAATATATCTCTGGTGGAGAGGTCCGTTTGCAGGTGGCAGAAATGGTGGAGGATGATATGATGTGTACAGACGTTGGTGGAGTGGAAGGTGAGGATCGGGGGGTTCAGTCCTTGTTGCGGTTGGAGGGGTGGGGTTTGAGGACAGAGGTGCAGGATGTGGATGTGATGCGTTGGAGGGCATCTTCAACCATGTGGGAGGGGAAATTGTGGTCTTTAAAGAAAGAGGCCATTGGTGTGTTCTGTGGTGGAACTGGTTATCCTGGGACCAGATGTGACAGAGGCGGAGGAATTGGGAATAAGAGATAGCATTTTTGCAGGAGGCAGGGTGGGAGGAAGTGTAATCCAGGTAACTGTGGGAGTCAGTGGGTTTGTAGAAGATGTCAGTGTTGAGTCGGTCAAAGTTGATGGAGATGGAGAGGTCCAGGAAGAGAAGGGAGGTGTCAGAGATGCTTCAGGTGATTTTAAGGTCAGGTGGAATGTATTGGTAAAGTTGATGAACTGTTCAACCTCATCACATGAGCACAAGGTGGCGTTGATGCAGTCATCAATGTAGCTGAGGAAAAGATGGGTAGTGGTGGCAGTGAAATTGTGGAAGATAGACTGTTCCATGTAGCCAACAAAGAGGCAGGCATAGCTGGAGTCCATGTGGGTGCCCATGGCTACTCCCTTCATCTGGAGGAAGTGGGAGGATTCAAAGGAGAAGTTATTGAGGGTGGGGACCAGTTCAGCGGAAAGGTACTGCTGGGGACATCAGGAGAGGAAGAAACAGAGGGCTTGGAGGCCCTGGTCATGGCGGATGGAGGTGTATAGGGACTGGATGTCCATGGTGAAGATGAGGCGTTGGGGGTCAGGGAAACGAAAGTCTTGGAGGAAGTGGAGGAGGTGGGTGGTGTCCGAATATATGTGGGGAGTTCCTTGACTGGGAGGATAGGACAGTATTGAGGTGTGTGGAGGTGAATTCGGACGGGAAGGAGCAGGCTGAGAGGATGGCTCAACTGGGGTAGTGAGGCTTGTGGAACTTGGGTAGGAGGTAGAACCGGGCAGTGTAGGATTCCCGAACTGTGAGGTTAGAATCTGTGGATGGGAGATCCCTTGAGGTGATGAAGTTGTGTACAGTGTGGGAGATGATGGCTTGGTGGTGGGAGGTGAGGTCGCAAAGAGGTATATAGTAGATGGTTAAAACTTACTCCCAAATAACAACTGATGTTGATCAAATTGGAAATTTTAAGCTGAAGTGATTGACTTTGATAACCAAAGATATTAATGATGGATATGTGAGGAAGGTCATGGATCACCTATGATCTTACAGAATGACAGGACACATTTGAAGGATTAAAATATGCATTCCTTTAACTTTCAAGTTCCTATGTTCCTGGTTCTGGAATCAGACTTACTCAGATGAACTTTTTAAGAGGGGGTTTTACATTTCCCTGAAATTGTTTGATTTTGTCATTACAATTTGGCTTGTGATGCATTTTACTACATGCGGTTTTTGTTAGTCAGTCAACCATTTTTGGATTTTTGTTTACTACTGTTGGTACAGCAGTGAGGCTTCTTACTTAAAACTTTGAAACACACTGCATTATTTAGATGAGGATGAGGTAGTAACAAATTCAGGTGCAACAATAACTGCAACTTTTTGTCTGCACCTGTCCCTAGCTTGGCACTCTTGTTTCCAGGTCTCTCATATGAAGCTGCAGTTATTAGAGACTGGTTTTTCACTGCCTATAATTGAAAAAAGCGGCTGTGAGGACCTGCAGCCAGCATATGGAGCAGGGAGAGCTCCTCTCAAAGAAAGAACGAAAACAACAGTTTTCATGTTACCATATCCTTTTAGTCCATCACAGGCTTCACTTGCTTCACGAGGTAGTGTGCAGTACACACTGCAGATATCAGAAAGGGATAAACATTAAGTTTTTAAGGTGCAACCTATATCTCATTCCTTGCAGACTAAACAAGTCAGAACATCGATATTAGGGACATATCATGCCAGGTTTCCAAAAGTGCACTCCACGAGCAATAAAGATTTGAATTTAATTATTATACAGATGGTAAAATTCTATAAAAATGCCATATGAGCAAATAAATGAGGAACCATTTAGCCTCTTGAGATTGCTCTGCCATTCAATAAATATCGGCTCACATGTTTATGTTTTGATTTCCACATCTCCATCCAACCTCAATAAATTTGATTCCCTTGCCAAACAAAAATCTATCCTTTTCCACCTTAAAGCTTTTCAATGACCTCACCTCTGCTTTCTGAGGCAGAGATTTCCAACATCACACAACCACCAGAGGAAAAAAAATCTTCTCACCTGTCTGAAAAAGGGAACCCTTAATATTTAAAGTTCCCCCTAAATTCTGGGGGGGTGGGGGTGGGGGTTCCTCACAAAACATTGTTTCCATCTTTGTCTTGTCAAGACTGTTTCTGACCTCGTATACTTGTATTGAGTCATCCTCAGTCTTTGAAACTTCAAGGTGACCAAACTGAACCTATCCAACATATCCTCATAAGACAACCTGCTCAGACCGGGTATCAATCTAACTAACCTCCTCTGGATGCATTAACATCCTTTCTTAAATGAGGAGACCAAAACAGTATCTGAAGTGTGGTCTCACCAATGCCCTGCATCACTGAAGCAAAACATCATTATATTTATGTTCAATTCCCCTGATAATAAAAGATATCATCCCACTACCCTTCTTAATTACTTGCTGTACCTGTATACTAACTTTTTATGACTCATATGTTAGAATATCTGTCCGCAACTTAGAATTCTGTAGTTATTTTCCTTTTAAGTAATATGCTCCCCGTTAATTCTGCTTGCCAAAGTGAGCAGCCTCACATTTTCCCATGTTAAACTTTATCTGCCAGATTTATTACCATTCACTCAAGTTATATAAATCTATATATAACCTCTTCATGTCCTCTTCACTGTAAGAAATAGGAGTAGGCCATTCGGTCACTCCAGCCTGGTCTGCCATTCAATAGGATCACACATTCCTTACATCCACTTTTGTGTCCTTTCCCTGTAAGGCTTCACAATCTACTTGCCTGTCAAACTTTGTATCAGCTTTGCAGACAGTTGTGCCACCATGTCTTTACTCCCTTATTTAAGCCATTGATATAAATATAAGCAGCTGTGGCCCCAGCACAGACCACTGTAGGACTGCAGCCATCACACTCTGTCTATTGTGCAGTGAATCTAAGCTTCTTTCAAATGTGAGAGTGAAACATGTGAGAGAGGTGGCATTGGGAGAGGTACTGCACATGGACTTTACCTTTAGCTTAATAGGTACCGGGGTAAATCAAAGTATTTCTTTAGCAGTCCACATGATTCAGACACATGTGCATTCACATGTTTGTGGTGATGTGTTACAGAACATGAGGGAAGGCCAAGTTGCAGTAGTAACATATGTCACATTCATGTTCTAGTTTTTGGTGTTTTGGACAGTGATGATTGAGCTTCCACTGTCACATGCTTGGCCAAGAATTTCTCCTGCTCTTACTCTTTGTCTTTGATGTCTGGTTCCAGTTTGATAGTCAACTGGTTTTGTCTGTGTTTGGAACACACCTTCTTAGGCCATTATGTCCTGGAGTAGGACTCAATCACAGAGTGTCTGTTGAGAGGCAGGATGCTTCCCATCATGCCTGAAGGACCTGTAACAGGAATAAATAAACCGAGCACTGAAATGTGGGAAACTATTTCATCAAACCACCAGTAGATGTGCATGCCTCTTAATTTATCCTGAGTGAAAATTTTATCATGACTTCATAATAATCTTCTGACAGTACGTTCAGCACAACCTTTCTTTTCATGCAATTTACTGTTACTGATGAATAATAGAATTAATAATAAAAGCTCAAAGAACTGTCTGTGAGTAATTCACTGCTCACCAATTCCAGGGTTCTGATGTTAACTATTATATGCTGTCTCCTGTAATGACAATTCATATCCTCTCTGTAATTTCCTTCTGAGTCTTCAAGGAAAGCCAAGACAGATTTATCAAAGCTAAGTCAAGTTTGCAGTGTGAATACTAGATGAAGTAAATGTAGCTTTCATGGACTTGATAAGATCTTTCACAGAGTTCTTGCTAAAAATTCAATCTTCGGGTTAAGTCCAAAATATTGCAAAACAAGGAACGTAATCCATCCATAACATTAAACCTTTATTCACAAACTCTGTCTTTAATGAATTACAGTCCATTTGTCAGGCAGGTGTTACCTTTCCTCTACCAGCAGAGAATTTTACAATACAGAAGCCATACACACTAAATGGAGTTCACAGCAAGCAATATGCACCTATCTCCGCAGTTTGCGAAATAACCAGCACGAACAGAGAAAATGAAAATCCAAAGCAACATTCCTATGGTGGCTCTTTATTACAGCAATCCAGAACCGTCCTACTGTCAGTCTCTCTTACCATTGCCTAAGCGATTTTCTGTTGTTTCAAATTTTCCTTTCACTTTTTATTTTTAAATGCAATGATCACAGCCTGTGGCATTCGAGCCTCCAGAAATCCTCTGTCCAAAAAGTATCATCAAATTGCTTTGTATCTTTATTAGTGTATTGACAACTTGTATTGATGAACTCTTGTCCCTGACACCTGAAACAGAGCAAACAATCTTTTTTTAACCATTCTATCAATGCTGGAAAGATCTTGATCAAATCTCCTTTTTGTCTTCTTTGCTGCAGCAGATATTCTCCCAGTATTTCAAGTCAGTTCTCATGACACTGTTTGTCATGTCTAACATTACCCTGGTGACACCGTCGTGCACATTTTAATATCCTTCGTTATAATGAGGTCCTGAAAACTACACAAAGTATTCTCACAGCGATGTTTTGTGAAAAATTATCTTTCATTTATCTTATCTTGTTCTCAAGGCCTCTATTTATCAAATTAAAACTGCATTAACCCATCCTCTGATTTTATGTATGTCCTCATACATTTTCTGGCAATTGCATATTTTAAATATTTCATTCTATTTATTCATCTAATCGTCAGCAATCTTTGTAATTTTTTTTAACCCTATCTAAAATCCTTTGGATCCTATTTGTAACCACATTTGTATTGTATTGGCTACCCTGTATGCTCATTCAATTACCTTATCTGAAATCTTCCACAGTCTTTTTCATGATAACTTCTCCACATTGTTATTGCAAGCAAATCTCAAGATTATGCTTCCTAGAATTAGAATTAGTTTTATTGTCACATGTAGTCACATAGAGTCCGAGTCATAGAATGGAAACAAAGCCTCTGGTCCAACCAGTCCATGCCAAAAATAATCCCAAACTAAACAAGTCCCACTTGTCTGGTCCTGGTCCATATCCCTCCAAACCTACTCATGTATCCATCCAAATGCCTTTTAAACATTGTCATGGTACCCACATCCACCACTTCCTGTGTAAACATTTTGCCTCTTATGTCTCACCTTAAAAATATGCCGCCAGTCTTGAAATTCCCCATCTTCAGGATAAGAAATGGCCATCAACGCTATGTATAACTCTCATTATTTGTAAATTTCTAATAAATCACCTCTCAATCTCCTACGCTGCTGTGAAAAGAAGTCCCAACCTATCCAGCCTTTCTTTGGAACTCAAACCTTTCATACCCACCAGAATCCTGGTAAATCTCTTCTGAAGCCTCTCCAGCTTGGTAATATCTCTCCAATAACTGGGCGATCAGAAATGGACACAGTATTCCAGAAGAGGCCTCATGAATGTCCTGTACAACATCAACATAATGTTCCCACTCCTTTACTCAAAGGACTGAGATATGAAGGCAAGTGTGCCAAACACCTTTTTAACCATCGTGTCTACATGTAATGCAAACTTTAAAATATTATATAGATGCACCCCTAGGTCCCTCTGCTCTCCAATACTATCCAAGGCCTTACCATTAATTGTATAATCCCGACTCTTGCTGTTATACCAAAACGCAATACCTCGCATTCATCCAGTGAAAAGTTTACAAGTTGTCTCTTATGCTGCCATGTCAGGAACTAAGGTGCCTAGGAACATATCCTTAGGTACAAATTCTTAGGGGAAAGAAATAGGAAAATAAAGAAATAAAAAGTCCAGCAATAAATTATGAAAATAATAAAAAGTTCCGAATAACAGTCCTTCTAACTCAGACCATGCCAGGCTTCACCCTCTGCCAAAGTCTCAGCCATTGTCATTTGTACATTATCTAAAATAGGGGCCAATTATTAGTCCCAATACATATCATTTTCAACCTTTCCCCATCATGAATAATACTGTGTTTATCCAAAACCATAGTTTCTAGTACATCAATCAGATTTCTACCTACAGAGAAAGCTGGAGAAACTCAGCAGACCTGATAGTTGCAGTATTTTGCTTTATTCCAGCTTATGTTACTACATATTTTCTGCACCAAATAGTGAAACCTCTCAAATAAATCTCTTGCAAGATATATTATTAAAACACCTTTCGAAACTGCATTATACTTGGTCGTTTATGTACTGTGAGGTACTTCAAAAAAGTGAATTTGTCAGCATTCTTTGGGGAGCACGGTGGTTCAATGGTTAGCACTCCTGCCTCACAGTGCCAGGGACCTGGGTTCAATTCCTGCCTCGGGCAACTGTCTGTCTGGAGTTTGCACATTCTCCCCATGTATGCGTGAATTTCCTCTGAGAACTCTGGTTTCCTCCTGCAATCCAAAGATGTGCAGGTTAGGTGAATTGGCGATGCTAAATTGTCCATAGTGTTAGGTGCATTAGTCAGGGGTAAATACAGGATAGGGGAATGGGTCCGGGTGGGTTACTCTTTGGAGTGTCAGAGTGGACATGTTGGGCTGAAGGGCCTGTTTCCATACTGTAGGGAATCTAATCCTAACTAGTTGTATACCTGAAATTCGTTTTTTACTCTCAAAATTTATAATTTGGTAATGGTTTTCATATTATAGTGAAAGAAATGTCCAAATTTTGGTGTGAAAGTTAATCATATTGCTGACCACAAGTGCCACAACAACAAAAACAACTTGCATTTTTATAATGCCTTTTACATAGTGAGATGTTTCATGTTGTGCCTTGACAGTAGGATCGAGCAAGACATGGCACTGAGCCACATAAGAAAACATTAACAATAGGACAGATGGACAATAGCTTGGTCAAAGAGATGGATTTTTAAGGAAGAAAGAGAGTGGAAGAAGCTGGAAATGTTGATGAAAAAAATCACATCCTTTAGGGCATTGGCGGCAAAAGACAAAAGATTGCTGGGAGATCAATTAAAATTAGGTAGAGCAGAGGTCTGACTGTGGAGGGCAGAGGGCTATGGGGCTGGAAGAGGCTATAGAGTTAAAGAGAAGCGAGGCCATAGAGGGATCTGAAAATAAGAACGAGCATTTTAAAATTGAGATGTCATTCAACGCTGAGCCAAAGTTGACCAGTGAGCACAGCGGAGAGTGGAACTCAGCGTGCTGGATATGTTCATTCAAGACTGATGTCACCTTACCTATACAGGTCGTTCTGCTAAAACATGCAGTTTGTCCGTGTAAATTGGTTATAACAAGATTGACAAATTGTGGATGTTGCTTGGATGACCTGAACTTTCCACTGAACAGATAGAGCAATTTTCTATTCACAATCTTGTACAGCGCGATTTTCAATAATGTGCGATTGTACAGAGGCACAACCGTCGTGTTATAGCAGAACCAACTGTACGTGGAGTCAGGCTGAAATGTGTCGGAATAATCAAACCTGGAGATAAAAGGGACAGAATCGAATGATTTTTTTGATCTTCCAAACTGCAATGTCAATTGAACTCTGGAAATGGGCGATGTGTCTCCACTTGTTCACTCCCACTCTGTTGAAAAATGATTACAGGTGAATGTCTGGGGCATTCCTCAGCTTTGGCAGGAATGCTGTCAAAGGTACAGCATTCAGAGCCAGTAGAAGGCACCAGCATAACAGAATCAAATAATAATTAATCCCTTTGGGACCAATTACCATCAGAGAGTGGCCCTGGTGTTCCCCAATAGAAAAAGGTAAATTTTCTTCCAGATCTCTTTCTTTGGTCCCATCAGGCCTGAGGCCTCTCAGCTCACATCAGCTCATCCAGCTCACTCCAAGACATGTTGCCCTGAGAGGCCTGTGCTTCTGTAGCACCGGCACAGATGCCCATCCCAATTATAGAAATACCCTGGGATGCAGAACACAACTTATAATGAAGTGCAGCCCACACACTTTCATCACCTCAAAACGGGCAGTGGTATTTTCACCCAGTTACCTTTAATCTCACCAGTAGCTGAATGAGCAGCCTCCTGAAAATAGATTCCACTATGCTTAGCAGTATGGATGTCAGCTAAGTAGTCTGCAATTGGCTGGCTTTGTTTCTTATCTGGCTCTAAGTTTGGAAGCACACGAGTCCTAGTTGAGCCTTCCTACAGCTGCATCTCCCAAGGAATTCAGCAACATTTTCACCACAATCTCATTTTCTTCCTCTCATAAGTAGTTATAATATAGAGTTATGAATGACTCCATGCAGACTTTTTTTTAAATATACAGTTTCAATACTCAAAAAGAAACAAATATTATTTGCCTCCAGATTATGTGCAATGTTTATCAGGTTGTCACCTATTTTATTGCTAATTTGAGGCTTAATGTGGCACTAGAATCACATGTTGGTCAGAATGGGTTGGATATCATGATTACTTCCATGAAGAACATTAGTTAACGAGTTGGGCTTTCAGAGCAATCTAAAATTGAACAATTTTAATAGCAGATTTGCTTTCAATTTCATGTTTGTTTTGGGCTAGCCCATAAACAACCAGGTTTACTGAATCAAATCTCCTAATTTACCACATGGTGTTCTTTGAACTTACAGTCTTTGGAAAAAGTGAGGACTGCAGATGCTGGAGATCTGCTTTTGCCCAAAATGTCGATTCTCCTGCTCCTTGGATGCTGCCTGACCTGCTGTGCTTTTCCAGCACCAAACTCTCAACTCTTTGAAAGGGGAGTCTTTGAAAGTCTAGTCTTGCAGCACAAGAACAAGATGACTGCACTTAGCAAATCAATGCTGTGTTCATGATGTCCTTTTCCTGAATGTTTTGCAGAAGTCTACGTCAGAGTTCCATAGTGGCCTTAGCTATTTCTACATTTCTGGGATCAAGGGTTGAAATTTCAATGCATTCCCACCTCTTTCTATATCAACCAGGTTTGTGGAGAGATCCAAGACCTCTGTGCTGAGATAAGGAAACCTTTGAAATTGCTAAAACAGATAAAACAGGAGGATTCTGCGCAATGAATACCCCTTCCCCAATAGAGGTACACTCTGCATCTGATAGCCTGAAGGCTGAAGAAGGGGAGAACAATGCAGGATACATGCTCCAAAGAAACTCACAAGCTGTGAACATTCTAGCCATGGTCAGATAAGCCATTTTGTTTAAAGCAGTTCTTTCTCAGAGTGCTCTCAATGCTTAATAGATAGATCTGAAATCACTTGCCCCATCTGGCAGCCCACTGCTCTCAACTGCACCTCCCTGTGGCCAATGTTCAGGCCAGCAGTTTGTGCAGCTACTCTATCTCCCTCTGTTAAGGGTCAAGGACGGGGGGGGGGGGGGGGGCTTTCAACTGTCACATGCTCTGGCTGCCTCCCCTAGAGCCACAATTACCCTTCTGAATGACTGAGAGGTTAGACACTGAGATTTAGCTCAAAGAACAGGAGGCTGTGGCTTAATAGTACAATTGCTAAACTATTAATCCAGAGACCCAGGTAATGTTCTGAGGACCCAGGTTCAAATCCTACTGTAACCAATGGTGGAATTTAAATTCAATTATGAGTCTAATAATGACCATCAATCCATTATCAATTGTTGGGAAAAACTCAGCTGGTTCACTAATGTCCTTTAGGGAAGGAAACTGCCAAACTTTCCTGGTCTGGCCTATATGTGACTCCAGACCCATAGCAATGTGGTTGACTCTTAATTGTCCCCTGGCCTTAAATGCTGGCCTAGCCAGCCGTGCCCTCATCCCCATAATGAATGAACAAAAATAGCCCAGCCCCTCCAACACAGAGTCCACAGGCAGAAGATTGCTGTCTCAATGTGTCTGAATATCTGTACCTCAGGAGGTTCAGGCTCTCACTGCAGGTCACTCTTCACATCTGTGTCCTCAGGGATTAAGTTAAAAATCACACAACACTAGGTTATAGTCCAACAGGACTAATTGGAAGCACGCTAGTTTTCGGAGCACTGCTCCTTCATCAGGTCGTGGTGGTCAACCACCTGATGAAGGAGCAGTACTCTGAAAGCTACTGTGCTTCCAATTAAACCAGTTGGACTATAACCTAGTGCTGTGTGATTTTTAACTTGGTACAGCCCAGTCCAACACCGGCATCTCTAACTCAGGGATTAAGACTGCCTTCCTATTGAGCTAGTTGGATATTGGCTGACAAAGCTTCTCTGTCTGAAGGACTGGATTTGACTGTGACAGCTGGAGACAGGCAAGACTAACAGATGAAGAATGGAAGCAGTATTGGAAAACTGCCAGCAAATTACTCCCCGGCATAATATTTAGTTATATAAGCATTAAATGTGTCAGTGATTTTCAGTGGGGGAGAGTATAACTACTTAAAACAAAATTTCAATTTTAATGTCTTGTTGGATTACCTAATTTGGAGAGCTTTAATCCTCTCCTGCAATCAATTAAAATGTCAATCCTCCAACAGAGACATAGAAATTATAGCTGGATCTAAGACTGCACCTGGTGCAAGTGTTTCATGAATCTTCTGTGACCATTATTTTTATTACCTGCTTTGAAGTATTCCATGCTAACTTGGTGACTTGCTTTCCACTTTTTGACTCATCAGAAATTTACATATGTGTTAAAATTGCAATTAAAATTTCAGTTCATGCCTTGCTTCCTGATTAATGCAGAGATTTTCAAAGACAGTGGTTACTGCACTTAACCAACACTATGGGCCAGATTGTAACTGTTTATGTAACCAGACACTATGGGGTTGGTTGTGAAAAAGTACTTAGCTCTGGCCAAAATAGCAATTCTCATGGATGCATGTTTTTTATTTCAACTGTGAGAATGCGTAACATGTCTATGGAGAGAGACAAGTGCAACAAAGGTGGAGAAATCAGAAATTTGAATTTAACACTTGCTCGAGATTTTAAAAAAATCAATTTGACAATGCTGCAGTACAAAGCCAACAGCAGATTAACAGATTTCTTGCATTCCATTAAATGCTCTGGCTGCCTGCCCTAAAACCACAAATACCTTTCTGAATGACTGAGGGGCTAGACACGGAGGTCTAGCTCAAAGTACAGGAGGCGGTGGTCATAAGAAGAAACAATTGAGCAGCTACATAATGATTAGCTGTTTATCTCAACTGAACACATGAAGGGGTTCCAGACAATGTTCCATAAGCAGAAGTGATATGAAAATCTTTATGTTCATACCCTGAAAAAAGCATTTGGATTAACCGAAAAGGCTGAAGGGATGTTTAATTGGAAACAGTCTGGACATTTATACTGAACACATATGGAAACAGAAAAATTACTTAAAAGTCAAACAGCCCATTGACTCAACAACCTTTGTGTCCTCGTTAAGAGGCCCAACTAGCTTAGAATTAATGGACTTAATGAGTCTTTTCTTGTTCTCCTTACTGACCCTTAAACACCCTTTCATAGTTTCTCCTTTCTTTAAAGTATCTTTTACCTCTCTGCCTTTTACAAGTCAAGCCCACCTCCTGATACCAAATGGGCTTTAAAGCAATTCTTGTAAAGTTTTTAACTGAAGAACATCTGTTTCATAAATCAAGGAATGTGGCACAGTTGCAAAGTTTTATTGACTGAACAAAGGAGAGCAGCAACAGGAACTTGCAGTAGAAAGGTTTCCATTGAATGTTTTATTGTTGCAAATTTGAACCTTTACAATAATTCTCCATTGCCATGAATCTCAGTAGACTGAAGGAAGAGTGGGGCAAGATATAGATTTTGTATTGGCGGGACAATCACTATCCCAGTGTAGATGGGAGTTGTCCATGGGGATCCTGTAGAATCCTCATTGTAGCAGACTCCAAATGAATTGCCTGGGAAATAGAAAATCAGCAATACATACTGGCCAGCAAGTAACATGCACATCCTATGAACGAATAAAACTAATTTGATTTTTCCTCTGGGCGATTCTTCTATCCATAGAATCCTCTAAATGTCTCCACGTAAATTGGAGACTTTGAAGGGTTCCAATGTAATCAAGTAAAATACAGGTAGACAACCCTATATCCGAAATCCTGAAATCCAAAAAGCTCCAAAGTCCGAAGGTATTTTTGGAAAGTTTTTTCTCAAGGTTGTTTGGCGTGCATTTAACCCAAGTCAACACCCACTCGATGCGTGTCACTCAGATGTGACGTGTCGAGGTGTGGCCCAGCACTGGTAGGCCTCAATTCTGTCTCAAGGCCCATTTTACTCAGTGAGAGTCTGCTCCTCTGCTAAGATTTAAAAGAAAATTACCGTCAAACTGTCAGTTATTCTGAAATTTGAAAAATTCTGAATTCTAAAAACCAGCTGGTCCTGAGCATTTTGGATAAAGGATTGTGCACCTGCAGTTACTCAGGAAAAGCTAGTCTGTTAAATGCATAATCTAACTACCGAGTGATTATGAAACAGACCCCAGAATTATCTCACACAGCCCGCAGTTACGCCTTCCTCAGACCATTTATAACCACAGATTCTGACTTGACACCCTCAGGGTGACCCCTTCCTCTGACCCCCATCGGAGGAAACCCAAACCCCCGCCACAGACTTGACCCGATCTGGCACATCCCAGCTCCACCAGACCCAACCAAACACCCAACTCCCCTGCCATACACAAACCAACATGCCACTCACCTGCCAGCTGGTACCCTACGTAGCTGGCACTCCTCACCCTGCCACCCCCACCACCCCAAACTGAACTGGCATGCTACCCTCCTGTGACTTAACATCATAGTCAGATTTGATATTTACAGTTTCACAGTCAGTGTCCGAATTTTTGAATTTTACAATATAACAGCTAGCTGGAGAAAAGTCATTACACTCGAAACCTCAACAGTATTTTCTTCCCACAGGGACTGTCAGACTTGATGAGTTTCTCCAGCAAGTTCTGTTGTTGTCCTAGTCAAACTAACGTCTCTTCATAGGATAGTTCTGTCATTCCTGGTTGACACCAGGAAGTGAGCCTAGCGAACCTCACTACACTCTGTCTATGACAAGTGAGTCCTCTCTTATGTAGTGAGACCAAAACTGCATGCAATACTCCATGTGTCATCTCACCAAGGCCCTGTATAACTGCACTAAGTCATTCCTACTTCTGAACTCATATCCTTTTGCAATAAATGTCAATATATCATTTGCCTTCTTATTGATGGCAAATGAGGATACTGATGAAAATAAAGATGAAAATTGTGGAGTCCTAGACCATAAGTTTCTAATATTCCTTAAATGTAGGGATTGTGGCAGAGGACTGGAGAACTGCAAATGTTACACAGTTGTTCAATAAAGGTAAGCCCATAACTACAGGTCATCAGTTTAAACTTGGTGGCAAGCAAGCTCTCAGATGTAATGGTTTAGACACAGTTAACAATGGCTTTTGTCAAAAATGATTAATTAAAGAATAACAGTATGGGTTTCTGAAGGGCAAAAAGGGTTTCATGAACTTGACGAAAGTGAGGACTGCAGATGCTGGAGATTAGATTTGAGAGTGTGGTGCTAGAAAAGCACAGCAGGTCAGGCAGCATCCGAGGAGCAGGAGAATCGACGTTTCAGGCAAAAGCCCTTCACCAGGAATGAACTTCACGAACCTGAGATTGGTTTTGATGAGGCAATAGAGAGGGTTGATGAGGGTGAAAGTTTGATGTTGTGTAAACGGACTTCCAAAAGGAAACTGGATCATTACATGAAATAAAAACTGTAGACCTGTGGGAAATAAGTGTGGAAGTGGAATTTTATGAGCAAATTCGTGCACCAACACCATGGGCCAAATGGCTTCTTTTCTATGCTGTAACCATTCTTTGATTTGCAAGGCAAGCATGGTACCTTTTGACAACATTAAATTATTCAATGTGAAACACAATATTGCACTCATGTAAGAGTTACTCCTTATTTAAATAATGCATGATACACTTGCTCTGGAATATCCATTCTCAGTGGATTATGGAAAAAAATCTGAGAAACTTCATCGCAACAATATTAAAACTGAAAAGCCAACTCTTGTTCAGCTCCTCCAAAAAGAAATGAACAAGGCATGTGTGGTTCTGCCTCCTCTACAAATCATTTTCTATAATTCTTACTAACCAGCATGCTGTCTTAATAATAGGTACTGAAAATAATGATAAGTACTGATCCAACATTACATTGAATCCCCAAATAAATTAACATTCGTCAAATGTACCCAAAAATTAATTAACATGAATCAAAAATACTTCTGATAATCTCCATGAAACAGCAATTTAATTTCAATTAAAAACAAAACAATTGGATGAAATATTTATAACACAATCTGCAAGCAAATAACTTTAAGGTATATACCTGGTACTTATCATTATCCCATCTTTGTGTTTGTAGTTTCATTTTTAAAAAATGTAATTTCTTGGATCAATGACAACTTAAATACTCATCATCTTCAATGTTATAAAATGTCCAAGAAATCTATTGGAAGAATATTTTTACATTGGAAAGGGTACAGAAAAGATTTACAAGGATGCTACCAGGACTAGGGGGTTTCAGTTATAAGGAGAGGTTGGTTAGGCTTGAATTTTTATTCTCTGGAGCACTGAAGGGTTATACAGGTTAATAAAATTGTGAGGGGCATGTATAAAGTGAACACCAAATGCCTTTTCCCCAGAGTAGGGGAGTTCAAAAAAAGAAGGCATAGGTTTAAGGTTAGAAGGGAAAGGTTTAAAAGAAACCTGAGGGACAAAGTTTTTACACAGAGGGTGGTATATGGAAATAGCTGCTCGAGGAAGTGATAGATGCAGGTACAGTTGCAACATTTAAGACATTTGGACTTATAGATGAACAGGCTAGGTTTAGAGTGATTAAGTGCAGGCAAATGGGATTAGTTTAATTTGGGAATCCTGGTTGGCATGGACAAGTTGGTCTGAAGGGTTAGTTTCCATGCTGTATGATTCTATGACTCTTTTACTTGGTACTAAGCAATGATGACAGAATAATTGGAATGCTGATTGAAGACATGGTGGAAGAGTTTGGTTTTAATGTAGCTTTTAGGCATAAGTCGCAAGCATCAGGTAGCAAGATGGATGAATGCAGGTGATTGTAACAAGGTCACTCAGGTGGACCTTATAGGATATGAGTTCCCTGACTGGGGTTGTTAATCTGGTCAATCAGGAAGGCCTGGTTGACAGATAAAAGCAAGAGTGTCAGACATCCTGCTCACTCTGACTCTCACAACCACCTGATGAAGGAGTGGCTCTCTGAAAGCTAGTGCTTCCAATTAAACCTGTTGGACTATAACCTGGTGTTGTGTGATTTTTAACTTTATACACCCCAGTCCAACACTGGCATCTCCAAATCACTCTGACATCTGGCTCTGAGGGAGCTAGATCAGAATCAAGGACACTCCACGTGTAAATTGGGAGAGACTTGGCAATGGGATACCAGCCTCCGTGCAGTTATTTCAGAGGGGTTTCCGGAAAAGGTTCCTAAATATGGGGGAAACACTAGTAGAACCATGGAATAGTGGAAGAGAGGCAAGACATGATAGGACATCAGGGGTATGCATACAGCGTTGAAGATCTGTTTGGTGGAGGGGCCAGGAGAAATTTGACACTAAGATTCTGATCTTTGAAAATCAGCGAGCCAAGTTCAATGTTCCCACCAGTCGTACATTTGAAAGCTGAGGTCAATTGGCTGTTTTCCCTGGGCAGAATGCTGCCAAGTGGGTACCTTCTACCTCCCTAAATAAATCTGGCATGCTGATGCTAAGTAACTAGTTAATGCCCAAATAAGGTAAAAACATTGACTGCAGATGCTGGAAACCAAATTCTGGATTAGTGGCGCTGGAACAGCACAGCAGTTCAGGCAGCATCCAAGGAGCAGTAAAATCAACATTTCGAGCAAAAGCCCTTCATCAGGAATAAAGGCAGAGAGTCTGAAGGGTGGAGAGATAAGCTAGAGGAGGGTAGGGGTGGGGAGAAAGTAGCATAGAGTACAATAGGTGGGTGGGGGAAGGGATGAAGGTGATAGGTCAGGGAGGAGGGTGGAATGGATAGGTGGAAAAGAAGATAGGCAGGTAGGACAAGTCATGGGGACATTGCTGAGCTGGAAGTTTGGAACTAGAGTGAGGTGGGGGAAGGGGAAATGAGGAAACTGTTGAAGTCCACATTGATGCCCTGGGGTTGAAGTGTTCCGAGGCGGAAGATGAGGCATTCTTCCTCCAGACGTCTGGTGGTGAGGGAGCGATGGTGAAAGAGGTCCAGGACCTCCATGTCCTCGGCAGAATGGGAGGGGGAGTTGAAATGTTTGGCCACAGGGCGGTGTGGATGTGCAGGTAAAACTTTGATGGATGTGGAAGGCTCCTTTAGGGCCTTGGATGGAGGTGAGGGAGGAGGTGTGGGCGTAGGTTTTACAATTCCTGCAGTGGCAGGGGAAGGTGTCAGGATGGGAGGGTGGGTTGTAGGGGGACGTGGACCTGACCAGGTAGTCACGGAGGGAACGGTCTTTGCGGACGGCGGAAAGGGGTGGGGAGGGAAATATATCCCTGGTGGTGGGGTCCGTTTGGAGCTGGCAGAAATGTCGGTGGATGATTTGGTTTATGCAAAGGTTGGTAGGATGGAAGGTGAGCACCAGGGGCATTCTGTCCTTGTTACAGTTGGAGGGGTGGGGTCTGAGGGTGGAGGTGCAGGATGTGGACGAGATGCGTTGGAGGGCATCTTTAACCACGTGGGAAGGGAAATTGCAGTCTCTAAAGAAGGAGGCTATCTGGTGTGTTCTGTGGTGGAACTGGTCCTCCTGAGAGCAGATCCAGCGGAGGCGGAGGAATTGGGAATACGGGATGGCATTTTTGCAAGAGGTAGGGTGGGAAGAGGTGTAATCCGGGTAGCTGTGGGAGTTGGTGGGTTTGTAAAAAATGTCAGTGTCAAGTTGGTCGTCATTAATGGAGATGGAGAGGTCCAGGAAGGGGAGGGAGGTGTCAGAGATGGTCCAGGTAAATTTAAGATCAGGGTGGAATGTGTTGGTGAAGTTGATGAATTGCTCAACCTCCTCGCAGGAGCACGAGGTGGCGCCAATGCAGTCATCAATGTAGCGGAGGAAGAGGTGGGGAGAGGTGCCGGTGTAATTACGGAAGATCGACTATTCTACGTAGCCAACAAAGAGACAGGCATGCTACCTGAACTGCTGTGCTCTTCCAGCACCACTAATCCAGAATGCCCAAATAAGGACAGCCAGGAGGTATGTCATATCGGGAGGTCACAAAGGCTGGATTTCTCACTGCCTGAAAGAATTTCATTGTTGGAAAACACTTGGTGTTTGACTTAGGGACTCACTTTGAAGTGGTGAGGGGGTGATGAGGTGTGGATGGGGAGCAGGCTGATAGGTAACCCAAGGAATTGTCTCTGGAACTCTTTACTCTCTACTGCAACCATCCAGAACCTGCATTCCCATCACTTACTGCAAATATATATATATATATTAAGAACAGAAGTTGTTCACTTAACCTTTCGCACTGCCAGTCAGTCAGATTGTGGTAGATCTGGTAACACCATGTCCCTGCTAACTTGCAACAACTGCGCAGGTCCTTTGCTTAACAAGAATCTATTGACCTCTTCCTTAAAAATAAAATTCAATGGCTGCTTCCAATGCAGGGAGTTACAAAACACTACAGCCCTCTATTTCTCTTAATCTCTGTTTTACTTTTAATCTCAGGTTGTTCGTAGCTCCTGAACCTCTGGTAGGTGAATTGTCAACGATTGCCATTACTGCCAGTGGTATTGCTTGCAATGGGGAGCTGCTGGTCTGTGTATTTACTATCTGCTCTGATGGGTAAGAATGCTGGAGTAGATCTAAGGCTGGCCATGTAAGTGTAGGTATGTAAGACAGTCTAGGTTAGAGTGGTGCTGGAAAAGCACATCAGTTCAGGCAGCATCCAAGGAGCAGTAAAATCGACGTTTTGGGCAAAAGCCCTTCATCAGGAATACAGGCAGAGTGCCTGAAGGGTGGAGAGATAAATGAAAGGAGGGTGGGGGTGGGGAGAAAGTAGCATGGAGTACAATAAGTGAGTGGGGGAGGGGATGAAAGTGATAGGTCAGGGGGGAGGTTGGAGTGGATGGGTGGAAAAGAAGATAGGCAGGTAGGACAGGTCATGGGGACAGTGCTGAGCTGGAAGTTTGGAACTGGGGTGAGGTGGGGGAAGGGGAAATGAGGAAACTGGTGAAGTCCACATTGATGCCCTGGGGTTGAAGTGTTCTGAGGTGGAAGATGAGGCGTTCTTCTACCAGGCATCAGGTGGTGAGGGAGCAGCGGTGAAGGAGGCCCAGGACCTCCATGTCCTCGGCAGAGTCGGAGGGGGAGTTGAAATGTTGGGCCACAGGGCGGTGTGGTTGATTGGTGTGGGTGTCCCGGAGATGTTCCCTAAAGCGCTCTGCTAGGAGGCGTCCAGTCTCCCCAATGTAGAGGAGACCGCATCGGGAGCAACGGATACAATAAATGATATTGGTGGATGTGCAGGTAAAACTTTGATGAATGTGGAAGGCTCCTTTAGGGCCTTGGACGGAGGTGAGGGAGAAGGTGTGGGTGCAGGTTTTGCAATTTCTGCGGTGGCAGGGGAAGGTGCCAGGATGGGAGGGTGGGTTGTGGGGTGGGGGGGGGGCGGGGTTGTGGACCTGACCAGGTAGTCATGGAGGGAACTGTCTTTGCGGAAGGTGGAAAAGAGTGGGGAGGGAAATATATCCCTGGACCATGGTCCATGGTCTGTCAGGGGATGATTTGGTTTATGCGGAGGTTGGTAGGGTGGAAGGTGAGCACCAGGGGCGTTCTGTCCTTGTTACAGGAGTTGGGGTCTGAGGGCAGAGGTGCTGGATATGGATGAGATGCCTTGGAGGGCATCTTCAACCACGTGGGAAGGGAAATTGTGGTCTCTAAAGAAGGAGGCCATCTGGTTTTTACCTGTGCAACACATTGAGCCTTCCCCTGTCAGGATGCCTCAGTGCTCTCACTGGCTTTCCAGCTGGTGGTGAGACCCCCATTGCCTCGATTAAATTCTTTCCAATGCAACATATTAGAGGACAATTCAAAAGTTACCTGACCTCCACGGCATCATTAAATGGATGTAACACAGGCTCAGACATGCCTTTGCTAAGCACACAGCAAACGAGTGTGAGAAAAATATTGATTAAACAATGCTGACTTATTTGTCACTGCAGGATTCTACCATGGGGCATCAGAGTTAAGGTCAGCTTTGCCTTCATAAGGCACTCCGCATGTAAACTTCCCTGCTGTGATCAGAAAACACTGAAGAGGATTAAGTAGCCTTGTTAATTATTCTCCTCCAAAACCTGGGAGTTATGCAACTAATTGCATTGCTTCCACCAGAGGTCAAGTTGAAGGCAGCAAATGATAGGCAAAGGATCAAATCTTATTTTTCTGGCTCACTACCAAACCTTCTGGCTCACATACCGAAGGAGCATCCAGGAAGCCTATGTACTCAGAAAGTAAAACATCATGGGCTATTTAGAGATACTTTTCTATTTTCCAATTACATTTGAATAACATACACTCAATATTGGTCATAAACATGATGACTGACATAGGTGAAACAATATCAGTTCTTTTGTAATTCAAGATTATGCAATTAACATTAAATATGTCAAAGGGGGCAAAATCTTTTCTAGGACATTACAAAAATCCAAATCAAACTGTGTTTTGTGACAAACACACATGCAAGTAGTTTGCATTCATTGAATCATCGAATCCCTACAGTGTGGAAGCAGGCCATTCAGACCAGCAAGTCCACATCACCCCTCTGCAGAGCATCCCACCCAGTTATGGCTGATCAGCCTGAACTCCATTAACTCTATTAAACTGAAACCCTAACTCACCACCGACATGCAAATTATTTCCACACCTAACCCTGCCAAACCCAATACCTGCAAACCCCTGACCTCATGCGTATCCAAACCTTGTCAGACTTGATACCATTAACATCCCTGATCTGACCAGTCCCTCCCTTGACTGGACATCAACTTCTGATATCTTCCCATCCATTACTCTGGTCCCAACATCCCCACTCAGAACTGAGCTCTAAAGAAGAGTCATACTGGACTCAAAAAAGTTCCTCTCTCCACATATACTGCTAGACTGTTCAATATTTCCAGCAATCTCAGTGTTGATTTCAGATTTTCAACATCCACAGTGTTTTGCTTTTACTTGTTTTGGTCCGTTTCATTGATTTGCACCTTTGCTGAAGTTGTGGGGTCAGCTGTGGTTCAGTGGTAAGACTCTTGCCTCTGAGTGAGAAACTTGTATTTGTTCTGGGGATTCAGATAATCCAGACTGACATTGTAAAGAGGTGTTGCCTTTCAAGTAAGATATTAAACCAAGGCTCTTGGGCAAATGTAAGAGATCGCATGACACAATTCCAAAAGCGAGGAAGGGAGTTTTCCATAGTGCTGTGGCAGTCATTAAACCCTCAACTCACATCATAAAAACAGATTGATTTATCATTTTCACATTGCTGTTTGAGGGATCTTGCAATGCACATGGTGCCTGGTGTGCTTTCTACCTTGCAGCAGAGACAATGAAAAAAAATCTTCCAAGTTGTAAAGCATTTTAGTCATCCTGAGGTCATGAAACATGTTCTGTAAATGCAAATAATTTATTGTGTCTACTTTTTAAATAGACTGTGCAGAAAGTTAAGTCAAGTTCATAGGTTAGAGAGCAAATGAATCCATATAATTGGCAGATCAACATGGAAAGTGGTGGAAATTCACCCATTTCTTTGTTTCTTTCACTATTTCTTACATTCCAATTACAAACAGACAGCACAATTAGCTTTACGTTTTTAAAATGTTAAATCTTCTTCAAGGGACCTTCCTGATGAACTTTCAGGGGGATATAAACATCATTATTACAATTGGTGTGACTGAAACAAAGAAGCAGCTATGCACTGTGGCAGAATATCAATGTAAGATAGATTTGTTGAAATTGCGACATTGACTAGTTTTTATGTTGCCTTTGGCAAGAGTCAGTGGCCCATGAATGCAAGCTGAACTGAAGATGTTCCAACAACAACTGTCAGTTTATGAGCGACAGTCAAAGTTATGTAAATAGGAACACAGGGTAAAATCTCAGTGGAAGAGATTAGATTAGATTACTTACAGTGTGGAAACAGGCCCTTCAGCCCAACAAGTCCACACCGCCCCGCCGAAGCGCAACCCACCCAGACCCCTACATCTACCCCTTACCTAACACTACAGGCAATTTAGCATGGCCAATTCACCTGACCTGCACATCTTTGGACTGTGGGAGGAAACCGGAGCACCCGGAGGAAACCCACGCAGAAACAGGGAGAATGTGCAAACTCCACACAGTCAGTCGCCGGAGTCGGGAATTGAACCCGGGTCTCTGGCGCTGTGAGGCAGCAGTGCTAACCACTATAGCACAGTAGTAGTGTCCCCACCTCTAAACAAGAAAGCCTGGGTTCAAGTCCTACTTGCCTCAGAAACATGTCATGATATGTCTGAACAAGTTAAATACAAGATAACAAAAGTCTGGGAGGAAATGACAAACCTATGCAAATTATCAGCAAAGTTGCAGTTTTAACACTGGGGCAGATTTTCACCTTGATGGTAATTTGGGAGATTGATTTGCCTACTTTCAAGCAACCCAGGCAATTCTCATTTCATTGAAACCCAATGCAATGCATGACCCTCCATCCTTCACAAACAAAGATCAGAGACATTTCAATAAAAAAGTGATGTTCGTACAGAAGCAACAATAAAAACCACAAAATATTTTTCATACCATCTGCATGAGCAATTAATGAAGAGCATCAAAATGTGGACTGTTTATTTTTAGTTTCTGTGGGATCTTGTCAGGTTAAGTGTGGAGAGAATGTTTCCACTTAAGGGAGAACTTAGTCCAAGAGCATAACTGTTTAAAAAGCAGGGGTCACCTGTATAAATTTAAATAGTTTGCTCTCAGAAGATGGACAGTGTTTGCAACACTCTTCCTGAAAAGGAAGTAGATGCAATGTCCTTGAACATTTTTATGGTACACAGGTTAGATTAGAGAGTTAAGCAAGGGGGTGGAAGATGATGGGGGGAGGAAGGAATGTAGATTTGGGATTGTAATCAAGTCAGCTATTCTCTTGGTGAATGGGAGAGCAGTGTTGAGGGGCTGAATAGCCTACTTCTGCTCCTTGCTTGTGTATTTGTACTTCAAAACTGTAGTTCCTTCAAAAGGCTGGTCAAGCATATGAGGAAGAAAAATTTGGATTCTAAAGGAAAAACTTTCTGAATCAGTCTGCGAAAAGCTGAAAAATAGGAGAAAGTGAGGACTGCAGATGCTGGCGATCAGTCAAAAAGTGTGGTGCTGGAAAAGCATAGCCGGTTCGGCAGTATCTGATGAGCAGGGGAGTCGACGTTTCGAGCATAAGGTCTTCATCAGGAATAGGGTGGGATGCGGCCAAGGGGGTTGAGAGATAAATGGCAGGGGGGTAGGGATTGCAATCCCTACCTTCCCCCAGCCCCACCCCCCTGCCATTTATCTTTCAATCCCGTTGACCCCTCCCCCACCCCACATTCCTGATCAAAAGCTGAAAATAGGCATACATATGTCCGCCAACCTTTTAATCATCTGTTGTTTTCCCTTGGAGAAGATTGCAGGACCAGAGAACATCATATCAAAATGAAGAGTTGCTTACTTTAGACAGAGATGAGGCGGAATTTATTTACATAAATGACTCAATATAGTTTCCAGTTGTACCCAAATTGATTTGATTTTCAATTGTCCCTTGACCATTTTTGGCATAATATGAATATGCTGTAGGTGAGCCCTGATTATCTAGGCCTTTACTAAAGACAACAGGGTTAACAGCATCAACAAGAATATATGTTAATATAGTACCTTTAATATCATAATATATTGCGATGGACTTCAAAAGGGCATTTTAAAATAGTACTGTATATGACTCGTCAAATGACATAAGGGGTCGTAAGGGTCAGAGTAATCACTACACAGTCTTTGTGGAAACAAAGTCCTGCCTTCACATTCTGAATGCCCTCCATCATGTTGTGTGGCACTATCACGATGCTAAATGGGACAGACTTCGAACAGATCTTGCAACTCAAGATGAGGCACCAATGAGGCATTGTGGGCCACGAACAGCAGCAGAATTATCCTTCAACACAATCTGAAAACTCATAGCCTGGCATATCCCCTACCTAACCCTTACTATCCAGTCAAGGGATCAACCCTGGTTCAATGGAGATTGTGGGAGGGCATGTCAGGAGCAGCACCAGCAACATGAAAAATGAGGTGCCAATCTGGTGGAGTTATAAACCAGGACTACTTGAACGTCAAACAGCAAAAGCAGCAACTGGTAGTCAGAGCTAAGTGATCCCACAACAAATCACATATAAGCTCTGCAGGCCTGCCACATGGATGGTGGGGGACAATTAAACAACTCACTGGAGGAGGGGGCTCCACAACTATCCTCATCCTCAATGATGGAAGAGCCCAACGCATTGGTGCAAAAGATAAGGCTGAAGCACATGTATCAATCTTCGATTGGATGATCCACCTCACCCTCCTCCTATTGTTCAGTTTGAGTTATTCCACATGATATCAAGAAACAGTTGGAGGCACTGGAAATGCTTTGGACCCTGAAAACTTTCTGGCAATAGTACTGAAGACTTGAGCTTCAGAACTTGCTCCTGCACTTGCCAAGGTGTTTCAGTATAGTTACAACACTGGCATTTACCCGACAATGTGGAAAATTTCCCAGATATGCCCTGTAGAAAAAAGCAGGACAATTCCAACTTGTTCAGTTACTACCTCATCAGTCTAGTCTCGACCTTCAGTAAAGTGATTATCAACAGTGATGTCAAGCAGCATCTGCTCGGCAATAACCTACTCAGTGAAATCCATTTCACCAGGGACACTCAGCTCCAAATCTCATTAGAGCCTTGGTTTCAACATGGACAAAAGGGTTGAATTCCAGAGGTGAGGTGAGAATGACAGCCCTTAACATCAAGGCCACGTTTAACTGAGCTTGGCATTGAGGAGCCCGAGCAATACTGGAATCAATGGGTATCAGAGGGCAAATTCTCCACTGGCTGGTGTCATACCCAGCACATAGGAAGATGTTTGAGGTTGTTGGAGGTCAGTCATCTCAGCTGTAGGATGTCTCTGCAGGAGTCCCTCAGAGTAATGCCCTAGACCAAACTGTCCTCGGCTGCTTCATCAATGACCTTTCTTCCATCACAAGGAGAGAAGTGTGGATGACTGTACAATGTTTAGATCCATTCACGACTCCTCAGATACTGAAGCAGTCCATGTTCCAATGCAACAAGATCTGTACAATATGCAGGCTTGGGTTGACAAGTGGCAGCTAACCTTTGCACCAAAAAAAGACAATCTAACCACTGCCCTTGGCATTCAATGGTGTTACCATTACTGTATCTCCCACTCTCAACATGTTCGGGTTACCATTAACCAGAAATGCACTGGAGCATTCATAAAAACAATGTCTACAAGAGCAGGTCAGAGGCTACGAATACTGCACTGAGTAACTCATTTCTGACCCACAAAGCCTGTCCATCATATATAATAAGAGAAAGTGAGGACTGCAGATGCTGGAGGTCAGAGCTAAAAAAAAATGTTGCTGGAAAAGCGCAGCAGGTCAGGCTGCATCCAAGGAGCAGGAGAATCAACGTTTCGGGCATAAGCCCTTCTTCAGGAATGAGGAGGGTGTGCCAAGCAGGCTAAGATAAAAGGTAGGGAGAAGGGACTTGGGGGAGGGGTGTTGGGAACACGATAGGTGGAAGGAAGTTAAGGTGAGGGTGATCGGCCGGAGAGGGGGTGGGGGCGGAGAGGTCAAGAAGAAGATTGCAGGTCAAGAAGGTGGTGCTGAGTCCGAGGGTTGGGACTGAGATAAGGTTGGGGGAGGGGAAATGAGAAAGGGGTGTAGTAGATAGTTGGTGTGGTGAGATTTGCAAGATGCAGTGAAAAACAATTGCTCAACCTTACAGCAGAAATCCCCCCCCAAAACACTTGAAGCAACTCAGATTTAGCTAAAGACATAAGATCCACTGGTTCACTAATGTCTTTCAGGAAAGGAAACTGCCAATCTTACCTGGTCTGGCCGGCATGTGACTCCTGACCTACAACAATGCGGTTGACTCTTAACTGCCCTCTGGCCAATTACGGATGAGCAATAAATGCTGTCTAGTTAGTGACGCCCTCATCCCATGAATGAATAAAAAAAACATTCAGCCCATTGTGTCAGTTACCAGGCACACAATGGAAAGGCTCAAAAGGATTCTGTGCCTCCAGTTGGAGGAACATTGCAAGTACTCAAAGATGCAAAGTATTTCAAATTGACCCACAGATATATCCAGCCACCCATCACTACACAAGGCAGTGAAAACATAATATTCTGAACAGGCACTGTGGGATTTTATGACAGTAGAATAAACAATTTCATGTTTTTACATGACACCAATCATGACATCTTAAAGTGCTTCACAGTCAATGGAGTTCTTCTACGTTGTCAGCACTGTTTAATGTTGGGTAATTCATCATTTATTTTTCTGGTAATGTTACTTGAAGGATAACAATTGTACAATTGAATTTGTCTGCTCATTTTTGATGATGCTTCAGTTTACTCTCTCATCCGAAAGCCTGCACCTTTGACAGTACCGCACTCTCCCAACAATACACTCAAGTCCAGCTACTATAATCTGCACAAGTTTCTAGATTGGCAGCAGAAATTACAAACTTCAAGTTCAGAGGTGAGAGCATCACAGTGAAACCAGAAATAGGAAATAACGACATAAGTGCTGGAAATGTTCAGCAGGTCAGAAGCATTTGTGGAGAGAATGAGAGTTTACATTTCAGGTTAGTGAAAGTGCATCGGAAGAGATCAAATTCCATTCACCATGCTCACTGACTATTGTATGTGTACCTTGTCATGAAGACAATTCAGCGTTTAAAACTCCACATGGTGTGTAAGTGCAATGTTGTGACTCTGCCTGTTGGTTCAATCTGCTGTGGGACTGCAAGCTGCACACGTACAAAATCAATTTGGTTGTTGTGATGTCTGCTTCGTGATTTACAATGTGTTTTGCTATTTTAAATAAACTAACCCATGAGGTTAATCAATCCCAGACAAGTGATTGATGTTACACCATTACCACGAACATATCATTAGCCCACATTGACTCTGTATTTGATTTAATACTCTCATTGTTGTTTTCAAAGCCCCGAGTAACTGTGGCCTCTCTGAAGGAAGCCTGTAGCCTTCTCCAACTTGAAAATCCTCTGCTATCACTATGCTCTGTTAATTGTAATGCTAGCCTCCTATGTATCTCCCAATTTAATCACTCCACAATTGATGACCTTGCCATCAGCAGCAGAAATACTGAGATTCAAACCTTTAAACCTCTCTGTCTAGGTGAAAGGTAAAGTCACCATTGTCTTACCAGACCATAGGACTGCTCTCTCCTCAGACAGAGATGACTGGTGGCGGTTTAACCTGAAGGTCACCATGCCTCAGGAGATAGGAGACGTTGTGAAGAAGAGTCTTTCATGGTAACCCCAGTTGGTACAGGAATTGATCCCATGCTGTCATCATCATTCTGTAGTGCACAGCAACTAAATAAACTAACCAGACTCCAACTCTCAATCTCCTCCATGAAAAAGCCTTTGGTCATCTGTCATTATAGTTCCTCAGGCAGCTTGATGTCAAATAACGTTCTATAAAAACCATTGGGATGTTTTACCATGTTATATGAATGAATGTTGTTACATGATTTAAAAACTGCACTATCCATGTGAGCAGGTACATCTCAGATGAATGTGCATTTAACACAACTTCTCCACTTTAACAGATGCAGCCACTCTTTGGCACTGCAGGGATGATTCATATTACAGAGATCTTGGCTCAGTTCGCTGCTCAGATTTTTGTAAGGAGAATCAATATTTAATAGATACAATAAAACTGTGGTTAAGAATAGCAATTAATTCCACATGACTAATTAAACTAAATTACATTTAACTAATTTAACATACAACCGAGGCATAAGTGTTGCAGAATGTGCCAGATTCCTCTTCTGAAGATGATGTCGGGAAAACATATCCAATCATAGGGATGTACAGCGCGGAAGCAGGTGCTTCAGTTCAACTGATCCATGCTGACCAGATATCCTAAATTAATCTAGTCCCATTTGCCAGCATTTGCCCCTTATTTGTCTTAACCCTTCCTAGTCATATACCCATCCAGGTGCCTTTTAAATTTTGTCACTGTACCACTTCTTCTGGTAGCTCATTCCATACACACAACACCCTCTGCATGAAAAAGTTGGCCTTCAGGTCCGCTATAAATCTTTTCCCCCTCACCTTAAACCTGTACCCTCTAGTTTTGGATTCTCATCTCCTGGGGAAAAGTCCTTGACTATTCACTCTATCCATGCTCCTCATGATTTTATAAACATCCATAAGATCACTTCTCAGCCTCTGACACTCCAGGGAAAATAGCCCCAATCCATTCAGCCTCTACTTATAGCTCAAACCCTCCAACCCTAGCAATATCCTTGGAAATCTTTTCTGAACCCTTTCAAGTTCAAGAACATCCATCCTATAGCAGAGAGATCAGAATTGTATGCAGTATTCCAACAGTGGCTGAACTAATATCCTGTCCAGTTGAAGATGATCTCCTAACCCCTGTACTCACTGCACTGACCAATAAAGGCTTCACTATCCTGTCTACCTGAGACTCTATTTTCAAGGAACTATGAATCTGCACTCCAAGTTCTCTTTGTTCAGCAACACTCCCCAGGACATTACCATTACATGTATAAATCCTGCCCTGATTTGCCTTTCTGAAATGCAGTACCTCACATTTATATAAATTAAACTCCATCGGTCACTCTTCACTCGGGTCATCTGATCAAGATCCCATTGTACTCTGAGGTAACCTTGTTCGCTGTCCATACACCTCCAATTTTGGTGTCATCTGCAAAGTTACTGACCATACCTCCTACATACATCCAAATAATCTATATAAATGACAAAATGCAGTGGACCCAGCACCGATCCTTGTGGTATACCACTGGTCACAGGCCAATGTCTAAAACTACTATAACTTCAACTCAGGGGCATTTTTGTGTTGCAGTTGTAGTGTTCCTACCCCTGAACATGGATACCCAGGTTCAGGTCCACCTGCTCCAGAGGTATGTGGTACCATCTTTGACTATGTTGATTAGGGAAAATAATTTCAACTCAGCATTATTGATTTGGAGACTGAATTGAAGACATCAAGGAAGGAGAGAGTTCTCTGGACAAATTTGTTCCAAAGGGGAGGCAGAACAATGGCATGCCACAGTAATCAGCTGGGACCACAATTATTTACCATATAGATGACTGAGATGATGGAAATGAACATATTATGGTTACATTTATGGATGATATAGGTGGATGGGCAAATAGTGAGTGGACAGAGTCTGCAGAGGGATGCAGACATGCTAAATGAGTGAGGTAAAAACAATGACTGCAGATGCTGGAAACCAAATTCTGGATTAGTGGTGCTGGAAGAGCACAGCAGTTCAGGCAGCATCCAAGTACCTTCGAAATCGACGTTTCGGGCAAAAGCCCTTGCCCGAAACGTCGATTTCGAAGCTACTTGGATGCTGCCTGAACTGCTGTGCTCTTCCAGCACCACTAATCCAGAATGCTAAATGAGTGGTCAAAGTCTTGGCAGATATAATGTACTATGAGAAAATGTGAGATTATATACTTAATAGACAGGCAGGAGGTTGGAAGAACACAGCAAGCCAAGCAGCATCAGGAGGTGGAGAAGTCAATGTTTCGGGTGAAACCCTTCTTCAGGACAATACTTAGGCAGTAAGAATAGATGAGCTGAATGTTGTTTAAATGGGGAAAGATTGCAGAAATCTGCAACACAGGGGGATTTGGGGTTTCATGTACAAATTAACTAAAGCTAGTATCCAAGTAATAGGAAGCAAACAGAATTTTGGCCTTTATTTCAATTTTTATAGATTAACTGTGGAAACCCTCTTTTCTGGATGCAGCACAGCTTAGTATGGCAGCTGCTCTGCCCAAGATCACAAGCCGTCTTGCTGCCTTGGGAAAGTAGCCAACATTATCAAAGACCCCTCCCACCTCAGTTATGCTCTCTTCCATTGGGCAGAAGATACAAAAGTTCTGAAAACATGGACTATCAGATTCAAGAGCAGCTTCTTCACTGCCATTAACAGACTTTTGAATAGAGAATAGACTTTTGAATCAGAACACTTCAACCCCAGGGCATCAATGCGGACTTCACCAGTTTCCTCATTTCCCATCCCCCCACCTTACCCCAGTTCCAACCTTCCAGCTCAGCACTGTCCTCATGACCTGTTCTACCTGCCAATCTCCCTTCCCACCTATCCGCTCCACCCTCCTCTCTGACCTATCACCTCCATCCCCACCCCCATTCACCTATTGGACTCTTTGCTACCTTCCCCCACCCTCCTCTCTGACCTATCATCTCCATCCCCACCCCCATTCACCTATTGTACTCTATGCTACTTTCTCCCCACCCCCACCCTCCTCTCATTTATCTCTCCTCCCTGCAGGCACCCTGCCTCTATTCCTGATGAAGGGCGTTTGCCCGAAACATCAATTTTCCTGCTCCTCAGTTGCTGCCTGACCTGCTGTGCTTTTCCAGCGCCACTCTAATCTAGACTCTGGTTTTCAGTATCTGCAGTCCTCACTTTTGCCTAGACTTTTGAATAGACCTTACATACGCTATACAGTGATAGAGTCTCACAGTATGGAAATACAGCCTTCAGTCCAACCAGTCCACGCTGATCAGATTATCCAAACTGACCTAGTCCTATTTGCCTGCATATTCCTTTCAATATTTCCTATTCATGTACCTATCCGAATGTCTTTTAAATATGGTAACTGTACCTGCATTTACCACTTCATCTGGAGTTCAATCCACATATAAAGCACCCTCTTTGTGAAAAGAATTGCCCCTCACGTTCCTTTAAAATCTTTCTCCTCTCACCTTAAAAATATGCCACCTCATTTTAACCTTCTCAGCAGCTGTAACGCTATAGTCTGCAATCTGTTCTAATACCCTGATGTACTTATGTACGGTATGATTGCCTGGATAACATGCAAAACAATACTTTTCATTATATCTCAGTGACAAAAATAAATTCCAAATCAAATCAAAACCAAAATATCAAATGGAATGGTTGATAAAAATAGGAAGGTCTTACAAAAACTACACAAAGCACTCGTCAGACCACAGTGAGAACACTGAGAACAGTTTGGGCTTCTTGCCTCATGAAACATATGCTGGCACTGCTGGCAGTCCAGGGAAAGTTCATTATTGCAGGTATGGAGGGATTTTCTTGTGAGGAAAGGTTGAGTAGGTTGGCCTTGTACTCCTTAGAGTCTAGAACAATCAGAGGAGACCTGATTGAAGAATGATTTGGAGATGCCGGTGTTGGACTGGGGTGTACAAAGTTAAAAATCACATAACACCAGGTTATAGTCCAACCGGTTTAATTGGAATTCCAATTAAACCTGTTGGACTATAACCTGGTGTTTTGTGATTTTTAACTTTATTGAAGAATATAAGTTTGGTTCAGAGATTGAGAGCATAGATGCAAGGAAGTTGTTTCCACTTGCTGGAGAGTTCAGTAACAGAGGGACTGGTCTCAGTAAGAGGTCACTCAGTTAGTACAGAGAGGAGGATTTTATTGTCTCAGAAGATGGTGAACTGTGGAATTCTTTCCCACTGTGGGGAAGAAGTGTTGAGGCTGCACTGTTAAGAATATTCAAGGTTGCGATAGAGGAATATTTAATCAGTAAGGGAATTAAAGCTTATGGAGATCAGGCCGCTAAGTGGTGTTGAAGATTACCAGATCAGCAATGATCTGACTGACAGTGGGTGCAGATTTGATGGGCTGAATGGCCTACTTCTGCTCCTGCATCTTATGACCTTACTGCGGAAGGAAAGAAACATTGCAACAACAAGCTGCAAGTCAGAATGTGCGAGGTAAAGAGGAACTTGCTGAAATTTATCTGTGGATGAACCCAGAATTTGGGAGCATATTTTAAAGAATTAGTATTCCCCTTTTAGGACTGCTGTGATTATGTTGAAGGAATCTTTGATACCAGTGTAGATATTGACACACAAACTGGAGTTGTGTTGTAAGACTTACCAGATATTAAGAAATAGCTCCTGGTGCTAGGCTGTCTTGTGATGTATCAGACTAACTGCCAATGGATGCTTCTTACACTACGTCATTTTCTGAACTCTCAGAGCCAAAGCTGTTTGGTTTTACCGAAGCAAAAAGAACACTGTAATATATTGTCAGGATAATTAGGTTCAGAGTGAAGAATATAGCACTATCTTCTTTTACAAGGTGGATTCAGCCTTGTTTAAAATACTGCAACCAGTTAAATCAAAACTGTGAACTTTTACCTTTCACAACATCAGTGGATTCAGCATTTGAAATATCTTCTTCAAACATGAAGGACTTCCACGAAACAACGTGAACCTCTCCTGAAGGAGATGATCCAATGACTCACCATTTCAGAAGTTCCATTCATTTCTACTTTTCCAATCAAATTGGATAACTTCACATTTTTCCACACAATATTCCACTTGACATGTTCTTGCCTATTCACTTAACCTGTTGAAAGTCCCTTGAAGCAACTTTGCATCCCCCTCATCACTCACATTCCTACCTATTTTGTGTTATTAATAAACTTGCGTGATGTGTGTGTGGAATTTTCCCATTTTTGGTTAAAAAGTGGGGTGACTAACAGACTGCCATCCACCGCTGACAAAACGTGTCCAATCAGCTCATTGAGAACTGGGCGATTTGCTTGGCGAATCAAAGTCCACAACACTGGCAACCCTGGTTGGCAGGAGCTGTCAGCCAAGCAGGTGACAGCAGCTTTAGTTCTTAAAATCCTGATTGTATTGGAAGGTCGAGAACTCTCTGTGAAGACCAGTGTTAAAGAATCATAGAGATCTACAGCACAGAGAAAGGCCCTTTTGCTCATTGATATCTGCACCAGTCAAAAACAACCACCTAACTATTCTGATCCCAGCACCTTGTATGCCTTGAAAATCAAAATGCCATGATGTGGAGGTGCCAGTGTTGAACTGGGGTGATCTAAGTTAAAAATCACACAACACCAGGTTGTAGTCAACAGATTTATTTGTAATTACTAGCTTTCAGAGCACTGCTCCTTCATCAGGTACCTAGTAGGGCTAGATCCTAAGGCACAGAATTTATAGTAAAAGATCGTAGTGTCATGCAACTGATTCGATATGTTGAACAAACGACACATTGTTTAATATATTGTATCATTGAGTGACACTATGATCGTTTACTATAAAATCTGCATCTTATGATCCTGCTCGACAGCTACCTGATGAAGGAGCAGTGCTCTGAAAGCTAGTAATTCCAAATAAACCTGTCGGACTATAACCTGGTGTTGTGTGATTTTTAACAACATCTCAAAGCTGCAGGGATTGGTGTTAGGACAGGTTTTCATCACAAGTTTAATTGATGAACTGAATTAAATCATCAGGGATACAAGTCCCACGTCTATGGATGGTAAATAATCATTTGTGCAAGCACTAAGGGGTGAGCTGAAAGGGTGGGGGAATTAAAATGACCAATTTGGAACATTGGCCCTCCCACTTTTATAAACATGTGAATTAGGAGTATGCTTTTTGGTCCCTTGAGTCTGCTCTGCTATTGAGTAAGATCCTGGATCTGTCTGCCTTTCGACTTCCCAAAAACCTTAGATTCCCCTCATCATCATCGGACTCCCTATAGCTGCATCATATTTAGTGTATTTGTATAGTTCTTGGCAATCCATTACAAAACTCATGGGAATCGTATAACAGTGGTAGACGAGGATGTTACCAGAAATGAAGAGTTACATTTAGCAGGAAAGACATAAGAAATTAGGTCTTTTATCTCTGGAGGTTGCAAAGTTAGAGAGTGACCAGATTGCTGTCCCTGTGGTGACTGGTTACTAGTGAAGATCTGCAGACACTCATGTGAGCGTCACCCATCTTCACAGATTTTATTAATGAGTTGGATGAAGTCATCGGGGAAACTGTCCCCAGTTCACAGATGATTTAAAAAAAACATTTGTGTAATTGTTAAGAATTTAGGTGAGAAAAACACATTACATGTTGACTTCGACTTGTGGATGGGGGTGGGGAGTCGGTTTGTGTCTGACAGATGCCATTTAATGCAGATAAATTCAGTGTTATGAATGTGGATCAAGTTAATGCCCGTGTGCACCACCATGCAGGGCGACAAGCTGAAGTTTGTTGAGTGAGAACACAGCCTCAGTATTAAAGTACATGGTTTTTTGAAAGTTCACAGCCATGGCCATTGCAGAAGCAAGTTGAGCATCATGATACATGGTCAGGCTGTTGAAGTTCAAAGTTTCTCCATGTGACTCCTCGCTTTGATCTTTTTAAATAAAACACTTGCAGTGTTAGTTCCCTGACAATGTGTGTGATATAGGATCCAAAGGTTCATTTTCAATCCGCTTAGTTACCATGCTCGGCTTGATGAACTCAGGCTATTTAGAACGTAAGAACAGGAGTAGACCATTCATCCCCTCAAGCCTGTTCTGCCATTCTAGATCATGGGTGGTTATCTATTTCGATGACACGTTCCCAGTCTATCCCCACACTCTCTCTTGTCATCGGGTACACACCCTGATTTGAAAATCATGAATTGTTGGCATTTCGTTTGATAACAACAGGCAGTAAGATACAACACTGCTTATTAATTAGGGTGGGATGTGCAGTCAAAAAGGTGATTGATAAGCAAGAATACTCCTTCAGAGGTGACTCACTACTATCTCATGAGAATTTTACCTTTGACACCTCGAATTTATTAAATGATGCAGCCAGTTGTTCTCAATGCCAAGATAGGCCTCACTGAACTCCTCACATGATCCGGTGATATTTCTCACATCTTTGAGGCCCCTGGAACATTCCAAACCCTGTTCCCACATAGATTTCTAATCGGTCCTCTCGAGGTACATGAGCTTTTGACAACTAGGCAATTCTGGAATTGATTGACAGCTGGAAAGAGGGGTTTAATAGAGGTGTTCATGGTGTTTAACTGCCAGCTGGAGACCCAGGATGACCTCTACTGGAAGGTCCACCAGGAAGGTGGCTCTCAGGCAAACCAAAGAAGGACGGATTTTGCAGATAATACCTGAGTTTCTCTGAGCAAGTGACCTTTCATGGGAGACCAGAAGCGATTTTCTTGTCACATTCCCCAAGGGGGCGATGAACCTGTTAGCCACTGGGCTCATACCAAAAGCATGAGGGTCCTCCTGGTCAATTGTTATTAATTGACGGCTGTGCTGCAGGCCTTCTCACCCCAGACTTATTTTGACAGAAGTGGGGATGTGTGGAGGTGCTGATACACCATCCTCCCAGCTGATTAAATGTTCTCCTCGCCTCCAAGTATCGTTTGCTCCTTGGTCAACAACCTTCCCTGAACAACCAGGGTACAGCATTCCTCATATTCCTATTGCTTTTCTATTTTACTGCTCCTCGGATGCTGCCTGAACTGCTGTGCTCTTCCAGCACCACTAATCCAGAATCTGGTTTCCAGCATCTGCAGTCATTGTTTTTACCATGCCCATTTCTCTGTCGACTTGTTCAAACAACGCAAATCTCCTTCTTGATATTTATTAATATGCAAAGGTCATCTTCGAGAGAAAAAAGCATTATAATTTAAGGGATGAAGACTTCATCCAGGTATGTAGAAATTAACATGAAGCATTAAAAGACCTGCCAACAATAAATATTCCGAAAAGCGAGATGTCAAATCTGAATCCTTTCCTAATCCGCAGGATAATGTTTGACTTTGAATAATTCAGTTGGATTAATGAGTCATTGTGACTATTCAGTTATAACATCTTCTTTATTTTTCAACAGAAAAATGCCAAAAGCAATGTATAGTTGATTAAATGCCAAAGTTAATGCATAAACTATCACCATAAAAGTATCGGCATGCTGGTATGTTATTCACAATGCAAGTCATGATTTGTTCAGCAGTTTATAAGATACCATCTTCTCTATTCTCAGCGCATTTTCCAATAATTTTGGCCTCTGTTCATCCCTGGATTTCTCAGGGTGTAAAGACAATAGACAATAGGTGCAGGAGTAGGCCATTCTGCCCTTCAGGCCTGCACCACCATTCAATATGATCATGGCTGATCATCCTTAATCAGTATCCTGTTCCTGCCTTATCTCCATAACCCTTGATTCCACTATCCTTGAGAGTTCTATCCAACTCTTTCTTAAATGAATCCAGAGACTGGGCCTCCACTGCCCTCTGGGGCAGAGCATTCCACACAGCCACCACTCTCTGGGTGAAGAGGTTTCTCCTCATCTCTGTCCTAAATGGTCTACCCCATATTTATAACCAGTGTCCTCTGGTTCGGCACTCACCCATCAGCGGAAACATGTTTCCTGCCTCCAGAGTGTCCAATCCTTTAATAATCTTATATGTCTCAATCAGAACCCCTCTCAGTCTTCTAAACTCAAGGGTATACAAGCCCAGTCGCTCCAGTCTATCAGCGTAAGGTAGTCCCGCCATTTCAGGAATTGACCTCGTGAACCTACGCTGTACTCCTTCAATAGCCAGAATGTCTTTCCTCAAATTTGGGGAGCAGAACTGCACACAATACTCCAGGTGTGATCTCGCCAGGGCCCTGTACAGCTGCAGAAGAACCTCTTTGGTTCTGTACTCAATCCCTCTTGTTATGAAGGCCAGCATGCTTTTAGCCTTCTTCACTACCTGCTGTACCTGCATGCTGGCCTTCATTGACTGGTGTACAAGAACACCCAAATCTCTCTGTATTGCCCCTTTACCTAAATTGATTCCATTTAGGTAGTAATCTGCTTTCCTCTTCTTGCCACCAAAGTGGATAACCATACATTTATCCACATTAAACTGCATCTGTCCACTCACCTAACCTGTCCAGGTCACCCTGTACTCTCCTAACATGCTCCTCACATTTCACCCTGCCACTCTTCACCCTGCCACCCAGCTTAGTATCATCAGCAAATTTGCTTATGTTATTACTAATACCATCTTCTATATCATGAACATATATTGTAAAAAGCTGCAGTCCCAGCACTGATCGCTGCAGTACCTCACTGGTCACTGCCTGCCATTCCGAAATTGAGCCATTTATCACTACTCTTTGTTTCCTGTCAGCCAACCAACTTTCAATCCAAGTTAGTACTTTGCCCCCAATACCATGTGCCTAGTTTTGCTCACTAACCTCCTATGTGGGACTTTATCAAAAGCTTTCTGAAAGTCCAGGTACACTACATCTACTGAATCTCCCTCGTCCATCTTCAGAGTTACATCCCCAAAAATTTCCAGAAGATTAGTCAAGCATGACTTCCCCTTCATAAATCTATGCTGACTCTGACCTATCCTGTTACTACTGTCCAGATGTGTTGTAATTTCATCCTTTATAATAGACTCCAGCATCTTTCCCACCACTGAGGTCGGACTAACTGGTCTATAATTTCCTGCTTTCTCTCTCCCTCCTTTCTTAAAAAGTGGTGCAACATTAGTCACCCTCCAATCCGCAGGAACTGATCCCAAATCTATCGAACTCTGGAAAATAATCATCAACGCATCCACGATTTCTCGAGCCACCTCCTTCAGTACCCTGGGATGTAGACCATCAGGCCCCGGGGACTTATCAACCTTCAGACCTAACAGTCTCTCCAACACCAATTCCTGGCAAATATAAATTCCCTTTAGTTCAGGTCCTTCAGCCACTGTTACCTCAGGGAGGTTGCTTGTGTCTTCCCCAATGAACACAGATCTGAAGTACCAATTCAATTCTTCTGCCATTTCTTTGTTCCCTGTAATATATTCCCCTGTTTCTGTCTTGAAGGGCCCAATTTTAGTCTTAACCATTTTTTTCCCTTTCACATACCTAAAAAAGCTTTTACTATCCTCCTTTATATTATTGGCCAGTTTACCTTTGTACCTCATTTTTTCTCTGCGTATTTCCTTCTTAGTAATCCTCTTCTGTTCTTTAAAAGCTTCCCAGTCCTCCATTTTCCCACTTATCTTTGCTATGTTATACTTTTTCTCTTTTAACTTTATATGTTTCTTAACTTCCCTCGTAAGCCACGGCTACCCATGCCTCCTCCTAGGATCTTTCTTCCTTTTTGGAATGAACTGATCCTGCAACTTCTGCATTATACACAGAAGTATCTGCCATTGTTCCTCCATTGTCATTCCTGCTAAGGTATTGCACCATTGAACTTTGGCCAGCTCCTCCCTCATAGCTCCATAATTCCCTTTATTCAACTGAAATATTGTCACTTCTGATTGTACCCTCTCCCTTTAAAATTGCAAATTGAAGCTTATTATATTATGGTCACTACTTCCCAATGGCTCCTTCACTTCGAGGTCCCTGATCAATTCTGGTTCGTTGCACAATACCAGATCCAGAATTGCCTTGGCCTGGTAGACTCTAGCACCAGCTGTTCTAAGAATCCATCTCGGAGGCACTCCACAAAGTCTCTTTCTTGAGGTCCAATACCATCCTGATTCTCCCAGTCTACCTGCATGTTGAAATCCCCCATAACAACTGAAGTAACATCTTTGCGACAGGCCAATTTCAGCTCCTGATTCAACATCCGACATCCAGACTACTGTTTGGGGGCCTGTAGATAACTCCCAAGAGGGTCTTTTTACCCTTAGTATTTCTCAGCTCTATCCACACTGACTCTATATCCCTTGATTCTAGGTCGCCCCGCGCAAAGGACTGAATATCATCCCTTACCAACATGGCCACCCCACCCCCTCTGCCCGTCAGTCTGTCCTTACGATAGCACGTGTAGCCTTGAATATTCATTTCCCAGGCCCTGTCCACTTGAAGCCATGTCTCAGTTATCCCCACAATATCATATCTACCAATTTCCAAAAGTCTCAAGCTCATCCATCTTATTTCTAATGCTTCGTGCATTCATATATCGTATCTTTAATTTGTTACTGCCCTCACCCTTCCCATGAACTCCTATTTCACTCAACCTTACAGCATGATCCCTTTTTGAGTTTTCTGCTTTATTGATACAGTTGTCTTTCTTGACTTCCCTTGTTCTAACTTTCCCTACAATTTCCTTCTTAAACATCCAGCTTGTCCCCTCCCCCCCGCTATTTAGTTTAAACGTAGCTGTGTTGCAGTAGCAAGCCTGCCTGCCAGAATGCTGGTACCTAACCTATTAAAGTGCAAACCGTCTTTCTTGTAGAATTTATGCTTACCACAAAACATACCCCAGTGATCCAAGAATTTAAATCCTTGCTTCCTGCACCAGTTCCCCAGCCACACATTCAAGTCCATTATCTCCCTATTTCTGGCCTCACCAGCCCGAGGAACTGAAAGCAAACCGGAGATAACCACCTTGGGTGTCCTGCTTTTCAGCCTTCTTCTTAGTTCTCCGAAGTCCCGCTGTAGTATGTTCCTCCTCTTCTTCCCGACATCATTTGTGCTGACATGTACCATCACCTCTGGCTCTTCACCTTCGACCTTGAGGATTTCCTGCACTCTGTCTATGATGTCTTTAACCCTGGCACCAGGAAGGCAACACACCATCCTTAAGTCCCGCCTTCTACCACAAAAGCCCCGGTCAGTTCCTCTCACCTGGAGTCCCCTATTACCACGACTCTGTGCGATGTCCAACTCTTCCGCTCTGCCTCCACACCAACATTTGATTGACAGACCTGCCTGCCTCACAGACTGGCAGTGTCATCTGTCTCTACTGTTTCCAAAAGATTCAACTTGTTCCTGACAGGTACTTCCCCCGGGGTCTCTTGCACCTGTCTCCTCTCTGCTTTCCTCATCGTCTGCTCTCTTCTGGTATGGTCGGTGTAATAACCACACTGAAGGTCTTGTCCAGAAAGATCTTGTTCTCTCGGATGAGCCGAAGGTTCTCGAGTTCTTTCATCAGTGCTGCAATATGCTGTGTCAGTAGCTGAATGTGCACACACTTTCCACACTTATACGAGCCAGACACACCAGAGTCGTTGACCTCCCACATCAAGCACGTAGCACACTGAACCAGCGTGGCAGTCATGGATTCACCCTCTTATCTTGCCCAGGCAAAAGAGCAGAAATGAGGAGCATAAACAAAATGCCAATTGGAGATTGGGCAAATGGAAGCTGGCTTCACATTCAATCTGAGTAATTCTTTATATGTTGTCATTTATATGGAGAGCAACATGGGAATTGGTACTCTGAAGGCAAGTACATGTAATTAATCCATCATGGAGTTAACATCAGGTTAATAGATTCTGAGGAGATCATCTCATTATCCCTATTAACATTAAGATATCCTAAAATGGGCATCTCTTGCTTTGTTATTGGCATCTCCCAAAAGATGTAATTGTCTACCACCATGAGAAAAATCCAGAAATTTGGAGCTGAAAAATTCTGATTTTTTTTGTGCTGGAACTGAGAGAATATATCAAAAGCTGGGGATATTAGTTGTACAGTTTCTTCTACAAGAGAGATTTTGTGTTTCAAATGCCATCTACATTTTAAACTATTTACTTGGATAACCCAGATCTTTGCCAGGACTTCTTAATGATTCTCCTGGATGGCAGCCTCTCCTTGTTTCTCTCAGCAAACAGACAAATAATATCTCTCATTAATTTCCTCTTTATTGTCTAAAATCTATTTGCAACAATTGAATGCATTCCATATTTATACAGCTATGCGGACACACTACCACAATTTTGTTCAATGATCCCTCTGACCGACATTGTTCAAAGGCAGTGTACCTCATGGTAGGATTGCTCAGATGTTTTGTACGATTTATCTTTCTTATCAAGATTGCTTTCAAAATCCTTTTGAAGAAAATGTACTCCCCCACCCTGTCTCCACAAGTGCTCTTTGTCTTTATGGAGTTCACGATCAACTGTAGAGCAGCAATTTAGCTGAATTAACAGATCAGGTGAATCTCACATTCTTTTTTGGCTAAGCATCAGTTGCATTGAGCGTTCCTTGTTTCTTACCATATCTTATCAAACTCACCTCATTAACTCCCAACCTGTGCTGTCCTATTCCCCCTCATTCAATCCGTCCCCTTTTCCATTTGAGGAGAGAGCTCACAATTGGACAGAAAGAGTGAGGAGATGTGAAGGTGTGTCTGAGATCAGGCTCTTCATCTCCGAGATCAACAGAATCCTGTTCTCCACAGGGGTAATTGCTGAGATGTTCATGACGTGCTAACCATTTGCCATTCCATGGAAGCTCTTCCAATAATCCGATTGTCAGTCTCATTCATCAGACACCATTTCTAAACATTGGCCGCACTGCCTTTGATCCCTGTGTCTTGCAGGTCCGAGTGGGACATCCACAGCCTCAGCAGAGAAATGGCCCGCTCCAGCAGAGGAGGAAAGGACTGAGGCCTCAGAGGGACTATCAGTTACGGCTGACCCCACCAGCTCAGGTCCAAACACCTCAGTGAGAACATCAGACTTTGACAGCTTGGGAGCACAAGCTGGTAAGCATCCCAATGTAACAGCTCTGCAGCTGGTTGAGGAGAGATGCCCCTGGGTTGCTGGCATTTGGAGGGCTGATGGAAAGCAAGCACATGCTCAGCCTCAGGCAGGAGGGGACCCTGTGGTATTAGCAATCAGGGACTTCATCCTCATTGACAGGGAGAAACAGGAGTGGCAGACGTGTAGGTGGCACACAATAGCTCTCATCACCCAGAGGGTGTGCGAGTGCAGCTACCCTGCTGCACTCAAGTGTGCAATCACCTCTCTGGCTCCATGGCAAGGTTGGTGGTTGTTCTCGATCAAGTCGAGCACTAGATCTGCTGGAAAGGTGCACAAGACGATGATAGGGAACTTGGAACACAATCCACGTGACCCTGCCTCACAAGGAGACAGAGTGGTTCCGGGAGGCATCCAACTGGAAGAGGAACCGCACAATCACAGACAGGCACCTCAGAAGTCTTCTCTTCGGAAACTCCAGAGGTGGTTGGGCCTTGCCGCTTAATCCTGTCTGACCCTTCTGACCCTTGGAGATGGAGGAGAAGGATGGCCCGCTTTCCCATGGCATCTCAGGGCCTTTCAGACACAAATGTGCCCAGGGTCACTGACCAAACTCAGGGCCCATGAACTCCTCAGTGAACAGACTCCCTCCAGTCCACCTGTGGAACCTTGAACATCGGATGAGGCAAAGAAAATAAAAACAACTTTTGATGGTTCATTGGTAGGTATTGCCACATAGAATCGATGTCTATGCTGAGAGTCTGTTGCTGCTGCACGAAGGAGCAAAATAAGCAAGGTGCATAGAAGGCAATGCGTTCTCCTGGCTCCATTGACTGTGGTCAAACAATTATTCTTTCCTTGGCCTCTCTGTGCATTAATGTTGGTGTTGAGAGAAAGGGTTAGCAATGTGTAGGGCAGAGAGGTGTACAGCACACAGGGAGCTATTGCATTAGGATCAACAAGGAGTAGGGGTCTGTGTCCTGTACACTGTGTGGATCAGTATGTAATACTCTTGCCCTCTAAAGGCCTCATGTCAGTGGGTCTTGCAGCCCCCTCCCTCAAAGTTTGAGTCACTGACCCTGCCATGCTGGACGTGTTTGCAGCCACGTTCTTCCCCATTACGGATTTTGGATTTCCAGTACGATGGAAGGTGGCAGTGAACATTTTCCAGCCAGCGGTTTCCAGCCTCTAACTCGATGTGTTGGTGAGGCCCCAAAAATCCAGATTGCATTCCTGAGGGCCCTTCCTGTGAATCCCATTGGCTTCGCAACACCCAGGTCTTCACCTGGGATGCTTACTTTGCACCTAACCATTTTTCTCCCACAGCCCATGATAAATGAGGTGCCATGCCAGGTGTGGTCATCCCTTGAGGCCAGGCATGGTCACCCTTTGATGTGAGGCTGCTCCTGGTCATGGACAAGATCCTTCCGCATTATTGTGTGCCTATCCATACATTACTGTGTCCTCCCTTATACATACAATTGCCTGTTACTTCACAATTGTCACCACCTTCCTCCCCAGCCTCAGTCCAATCCACATTAATATGTTCCTCAATCTCCCTCCCTTGACAGCAGCCGCTTTTGTCTCCTCACTCTATCCCCTTCTCCCCTTTATTTCTCTGCATGAGCCTGATGGATTGGCTGTGACCCAGCCTCTTGAGAGACCTAACTGGACAACCCTTGGTGAGAAGTGCTCAGATCCCCAGATCCCTGATGCCTATGCGTCTCCCTGGCAACACTTGCCACCAATCAGCTCCCCCCAACCCACTGTGACAACACTCCCTGAGAAGACATCAACTGGACATCTGACCACGGCCAACCTCCTGGACTGGCATCAGAAGTTGGCCTTGACTTAATCTACTGAGAGCCCCAGACTGATAGATGCTTTTATGGACTTTGGTGTGGGCTATTCCTCTAAGACTTTGATGCATTGCTACTTGCTTGCTGCACATGAAGTATATTTGCTGCACAAAGCGCTGGCACATGGTGCAGGTGTGAGATTGATATGACATGCTACCTGGACAGCAAGACATATACCCCCCTGACCAAAGTTGGCTGCCCAGAAAGATCAATTATCTGTTTGTTTGAACAGTGCTAACAGTAATGGAAAGTAAGGCAAGTCAAGGCATGGATGCAGTGCGCGTACATATGGTCACTAAGTGAACAAATGCTAAGAGAACTAGTAAGAAGCCTTGCGATCCAGCTTCTTCCAAGCTATGAATGAGGTGCCTGGCCTTATGTGCAAAGTGTCCTTTTAGCAGCATTTTAATGCTAGTTTCTGGCAACAAATGATAGTGTCTTGCAAATGGATCAGAGAAATCCTGAAGAGTTTGCAAATATCAGAATCCAGTGGGTGAGGGATGCATGAGGCTGGTGCCCACGCATCATGCCCTGAGATGCTGTTTTGTGCTGAGAAACATCATGGATCTTTGCTATCAGTGGTGTTTTGAAGACACCAGGTACCTGCTCTGACTTCCATGTCAGGGGTTCTCAATACCTAGTTTGATTAGATTAGATTACTTAGATTAGATTACTTACAGTGTGGAAACAGGCCCTTCGGCCCAACAAGTCCACACCGCCCTGCCGAAGCGTAACCCACCCATCCCCCTACATCTACATTTACCCCTTACCTAACACTATGGGCAATTTAGCATGGCCAATTCACCTGGCCTGCACATCTTTGGACTGTGGGAGGAAACCGGAGCACCCGGAGGAAACCCACGCAGACACGGGGAGAACGTGCAAACTCCACACAGTCAGTCGCCTGAGGCGGGAATTGAACCCGGGTCTCAGGCGCTGTGAGGCAGCAGTGCTAACCACTGTGCCACCGTTTGCTCAGCACATTGAACAAGTTAGAAAGTTGCATATTAATGAGATAAGATGAGCTGTCAGTTGATATTTAATAAGTAATAATCCCTCTCATTATCCATTCTGTAGACTCTGGAATGGTTCATATGGATTGGAGGGTAGCTAATGTAACCCCACTATCAAAATGGGAGCTAGATGATAAACAAGTAATTATAGACCAATGAGTCCAATGTCAGTCATGGGGAAGATGCAAGGGTCCACGACCAGGGATTTTATAGCAGAGCACTTTGAAAGCAGGCATAGTCCATATGGATTTACAAAGGGGAAATCATGCTTGATAAATCTACTGTATTTCTTTGAGGATGTAACTCATAGAGTTGATCATGAGGGAGCCAGTGGAAATGGTTTATTCGGACTTTCAGAAGGAAATCCCACATAAGAGATTAATTTGTAAAATTAAAGCACATGGGATTAGTGTAATATATTGAAATTGATAGAAAACTGTTTAAGAGACATGAAACAAAGATTAGGAATAAATAGGTCTTTTTCTGAAAGGTAGGCAGTGACTAGTGAGGTACTAGTATTAGGACCCCAGCTTTTCATAATACATGATAATTATTTAGATGAGGGAACGAAGTGTAACAGCTTTAAGTCTGCTTTTGACACAAAGCTGGTTGGAAAGGTGTGCTGTGAGGGGGATGCAGAGATGTTGCAGTGTGATTTGGTCAGGATGAGGGCGTGGGCAAATGCATGGCAGATACAGTATAATGTGGACAAAATGTGACAAATACTCACTGTGGTCGCAAAATTAGGAAGACCAGGTATTATTTGGATGACTGGGAATTGAGAGAGGAAAATGCTCAACAAGATCTGGGTGCACCAGTTGCTGAAAGTAAATATCCATCTGCAGCAGACAGTAAAGGAGTTAAACTGCATGTTGGCATTTGTAGCGGGAGGGTTAGGGTTGAGAAACAAGGATGGCTTACTGAATTTATATAGCCCATTGGTGAGCACACTCCTGAAATACTGTGTGCAGTTTTGGTCTCCTTATCTAAGGGGTTCTTGCTCTTGAGGGAGTGCAGCGAAGGTTTACCAGATTGTTTCCTTGAATAGCAGGAGGGACATATGAGGAGAGATTGAGTCTGCTCAGATTGTATTCACTGGGGTTAAGAAGAATGATGGAGAGTAAATCTCATAAAAAACTATAACGTTTTAACTAGCCCAGACAGGTCAGATGCAGGAAGAATGTTCCCAGTAGTGGGGGAAATCCAGGGAATGTACTTTCAGAATAAGGGGCTGAGATCAGGAGAAATTCCTTCACCAAGAGAGTGGTGAGCGTATGGAATTCACTACTGCAGAAAATGGTTGACAACAAGACATTATGTGGTTTCAAGAGGAGGTTGATGTAGCCCGTGTGGCTAAAGGGTTATGGGAGAGGGCAGTATGAAGGCATTGAGCTCGATGATCAGCCATGATCATGTTGAATGGTAGAGCAGGCTCAAGGGGCCTATTCCTCCTCCTATCTTTTATGTTTGCATGTTAATATATAATTCACCGCAGATAGTGAGACACTTGGTGTCGATGCATAAACTATACATCCAGTGAGATCGGGACTGGGCAATGCTACTACAAAGCTCACTGTAGGCTAAATCATTTAGAAACCTGGAAATTCCATCCATCATGTTTAAAACTGAAAAGCACTCATTTCAAAATATGATTTATTTCAAGAACATTGGAGATTTCTTTGTGCTTCCAATTTTTGTTCAAAACTTCCATCTTTAAAAATAAGCAGCTTTCAAAGCTGTTATCTTGAAGAGTAGAGGAGCATAATTTGGAAATTGCAAACTACTGTTCAAAAATTGAAGAACAAGATGTGGGCTTTTATGGACACCTCTGCGACTGAACACTTGACGTTTAAATTGTCCTATTCTGGACAAGAACAAAAAAAAAAGACACAAGTGCAGATGTGTGTTGAAGTGCACTGCAACATATTTCAAGTAGTTCAGTACTGTGACTTCTATATTGATCTATATTTCTCTGTGTTTCCAAAATTGTTAACACTGAGAAATGAAACATTTTAGGCATCCTTTTCCTTTTGAGTTTATTAACAGCTCTGTACAAACATAATTTTCGATTCATTATCATGGGGTCAGACACATTAAACTTAGTTTCAACATCACAAATTGTAAAATTAGTGTTGGGGTGGAAAGTAATAATTGCTCAATAGTTCTGAACAGCTTAAAACACGCCTTTTCAGTAAGTAAACAAATTGCATTTGATCTCTTTAATTAATGTGACACATTTGCACCGTGAGGACTCTGTAATGTTTATGCTGCAATTACTGCAAACCTTCACGTACAAAAATTGAATATTTCCAGAATAAATAGTACTTTTTTTGCGATTCTTTTTGGCTTTTAAAAAGATCAAAAATGAATTCTAATGACCAACATGATTGGTGCCCACTTATCCACAAATATTTGACAGTTAATTTTGGTGTTAGTGTAATTGTACAAATTGCTGTACTACTGTGTGGCTAGCAAGTTCTCAAGCAGAGATGCCAGAAAAGTTCACATTATACATCAAAAATGGTGGAAAACAAAAGTTCTGTCCTGAAGCGATTTGGATATAAGGCAAGATGTAAATTTGAGGTAAGGGTACAAAGGAACATCAAGCAAAGTGAAGAGTGTAGGTACAGCCTGACAATAATGTAGCAGAACAGTTGAATAGCCTCCTCCTATTCCTTACATACTGATAGTCTTTAATATTTTTCTTGTTGTACAGTGGTTGAAAAAACTTTTATTTTGTATTGGATGGTGAAGAGATCCATTTGCAATTGTAAATGTGTCAGGAAAGGGCAGCTGCTCATATCAACCCCTGCAATCCTCCAAGGCACAAAAGGAGTGAAAGACAATTTGCAGGAAACAGCTGATGACATCTTCACAACATTTTAATGAATGCAACAGCCAAATTAAAGTGAAGTAGTAAAAAAAATGTTGATTTGCTCAAGGTACAATGAGGCCCCATTCCTCAGTATGATTGATCTTATAATATGCATGCCTCACCTTATATTATCTACTCCTCACCCATCTCCCATCACCCCAACCTCTTCACAGCATATCGGGAAGCCATATTCTTTCTGCCTGGGAAGCTTTTTTCTCAAAGTGCATTATAAGCCTCCTAATTGATGATCCACATTGGGAAAGAGGGATCCCATTCTTCAAAGATGAGACCTCCAGAATGAAACTAGATGGTTGTTTGGGAAAGCAGTTGGGATGCATGCCATCTCGAACACCCTTCAGCTGATAGCCGCTGTTTAATTCCGTACCAGTCCATCCCCAGCATCCAAGCAAACCTGACAAGGTGGTCCAGGATCACCCACTGTGCCAGTCCCCAGCTGAATTGCAAAAGCTGGCCAACATCAAAACTCTTGCCAACAGTTCCATAATGATAATGAGGAGGCAGTGGCCCAATGGTATTAGCACTGCATCGTTAATATAGGGAGCGAGGTGGTGTCTGGGAGCCCAGTTTCAAATCCTGCCATGGTGGAATTTGAAAACAATAAATATCTGGAATTATGAGTCTAATGATGACTGTGACTTGAATGAGTTTTTAAAAAATCTCATGTTGTTCACTACAATACGTAGACTACCATTGGAAAAAGGACTGCTCACTGTCACACTGGATTGGATGATGGTTGTCACTGGGAGGGGGGGATCTTTAGCTCAGGGGTTTTGTAGCAGAATCTCAGTAAAGGTTGTGTGTACTTGCATGAAGAGGTATATGCTTATTCTAGTCTTGTTTATTGCTGGCACCTTTGTCCATTATTTCAGAATTAACTGCTTGGTGATTTGTTTTCTTAGATTAAATTCCCTACAGTGTGGAAACAGGCCCTTTGGCCCAACAAATCCACACCGACCCACCGAGGAGTAACCCACCCAGACCCATTTCCCTCTGACTAATGCACCTAACACTCTGGGCAAATTAGCATGGCCAATTCACCTGAAATGCACATTTTTGGAGTGTGGGAGGAAACTGGAGCACCCGGAGGAAACCCACGCAAACACGGGGAGAATGTGCAAGCTCCACACAGTCACCCAAGGCTGGAATTGAACCCAGGTCCCTGGTGCTGTAAGGCAGCAGTGTTAACCACTGAGCCACTGTGCCGCCCCATTGGATAGCTTATTTGGCTAACTGAGGACGTCAGCATAAACAAAAACAGAAGTTGCTGGAAAAGCTCAGCAGGTGTGGCAGTATCGGTGAAGAGTTAACATTTTGGGTCTGGGGACCCTTGCTCAGAGCTGGAAAAGCCCAGCTCTGAGCAAGGGTCCCCAGACCCAAAATGTTAACTCTTCACCGATACTGCCACACCTGCTGAGCTTTTCCAGCAACTTCTGTTTTTGTGTCTGCTTTACAGCATCCGCCGTTCTTTCAGTCTTTATGTCAGGATAAAGATAGGAATACCAGATTAGCCAACTTCTGCTAACTATACAAAAGGAACGTGTAAACCTAACAAGAGGACAATTAACCAAGATAGACATTGACTCTTTCACATTATTCACGTCTGAACTTTCAATGTGATACAGATTCTCATTGAAGAGGAAAATAATAGCTGAATTGTAAATTGCAAGAGTATTTAAAGTAGATTTTATATATTATGCTATAAATGACATAACCAATTCAAACAAGTTGTCCAATTCAAAATGACTCAATAGGACAGAATTATATCTCATCAGCCAACGATAATCTATTGTAAGAGAAGCACTAGTAACATCATTCCCTGGACAAAACTTCAATTTAGTTCTAAAGTACTGAATCTGCAATAATACTTCATTCTCATTATTTCATGTAACACCCACTAAGACCATTCTACCTCTGCAATTTGCTCCAATTTTGTCTGCACTGCCAATACAGTCTCCTTGCCAGTTAGTTACACTCACTGAATCATAAAAGATTCGTGACATAGAATGAGGCCACTTTGCTCATCATATCTTTGCCGGTTGAGAAACAAGACACCTAGTCAAATTTTATTTTCCAATGTTTGAATTGTAGCCCTGCAGTTTATATAGAACGTATGGTTCTATTTCAAATAAGTATGGGGAATTATTCCTTGCATTCAATCAATTGCACACAAACAGATTATTTCTCAACACAGGTATCACATTGCTGTTTGTGGGAACTTTCTGTGCACAGATTGACTACATTACAACACTGTCTGCACTTTAAAATGTTTAAGTTGAGTGAACAAAGAACAGGACAGCACAGGAACAGGCCCATCGTTCCACCAAGACTGCACCGATATAGTGCTTTGAAATGTCCTGTGGTTGTGCATGGTTGTCCAAGAATACATGTATTTCTTTTGCCTTCCTATTATTAAGTTGCCCTGCCAACATTTTTCGCCTTAGTTAAGTGTCAGGTTACCATGTAAGAGAAAATACCTGCCCCATCTTTGTTTATTTATTAGATATCTGTTTGTTTTTAAATTCTAGCATGCAAATCATAATTACCAATTGAGGTAACTATCAGGTACCATCAGTTTATCAATGACTTTTACCTTCTACCCATCACAATGTCATGAATGCTTGAGGTCTACAAGAATCAATATGATTGAAAATGTCTTCAGAATATACGGCTACCTTGTGGCACTCTTTCATTCTCTGATCTGCCTTGGACAACAAGGCAGTCCCAATGGTCCTCCAAGCTCAAGAAATTGCTTTATGTCCTGAGCGGGATGGGAGTTCCAGAAACAGCTTGAAAATTGCACTCTGGATACAGACATTGGCATTGTGGTTTCCTGACTCATATTTCCTCCTGACACCAGGACCAGCGCTCATTCCCATGTACCTAATTTTAAGAGTTTTTCTCCTGTTGCTTATTCTTTGTGGATGCACATGGGAGGGAGGACTGTTGGGTTTTAAGAATGATTTTCCTCCCTTTGCTCTGATGGGGCTCCCTTTGTTTCAATCCTACTGGAGCTCTCTACTTGAATAATATCTCAATGGCTGACACTTGACTTATGCTCAAGGTCCTCACTTTAACTTCCACCTTTATGAAGGAGGCATGCATGTGTTATCACCTGTGTAGGGTTTGGTCTGTACAATCCACTACCATCTTCGAATTAGAGTTGGACAGAAACAAATGGCTGTTCAATGGAGCTATAAAAGAAACATTCTTATAACTTTATAGATTGATAAAAGCGACATTCAATATTTTAATAGCTTGCAATCAAATCTTATGATCGTGGTTTTTGTAATCAAATCCTTCTGCCTTGTGGGTTCTTGTTTTGGTTGTTCTGTCAAGATATATCAAAGAATAACAATTGAAGGCAGCATCTTACACGAACTGGAAAGTATAGAACTACAGTTCCATGTCTTAATGAGATTTGAGATAATACTTCACTGCATCATCCGTAGTCAAGCTTTAAAGACAACTGGAAATTAAGATTATTCTCTGTTTTGCTACTAAGCACTTCCTTCCTCTCAATTATCAGCAGATGATGAGAGCAAATTCACTTTGTAATGATTTTCTGATTTCAATGAAGATGATTTTCCTTCACTCTCTCCCAAATCCCCTGACAAGGACACCAAGTGGATTATTCTTCAGCAATTCCTATGAATGCTACCTCAGCAGATACACTGTCTTTGATATTTCAGAATTCTGACCCTCTCAATCTTCTCATTCAAGATTGTCATCAGAGTTTCAATGTGTCACAATGGCAAGATTCTGAACAAATTTGCTGATTTTAATGCTGTATAACAGATTGGTGGGGACTGCTCCTCCAAGGCTCGGAAGAAAAAGATGATAGTATTAAACACTTTCATCCGACGAGGTTCACACATCTCCAGTTTCTTGCACAGGAGGCTTGTCACTTGTCACACAGCCAGGAACTAATTCACACCCATTTCAATTAACCTTCTGTGACAACGTTAACATTCTCCAGAGCTAGAGTTGGCTACTTCCTTTCATCTGAACAGTATTTCTTTGAACAAATACCCAAAATAAAAATAAAAATAAAAATTACATAGTTTGAAACCAAACATGTTGCAAATTGCCAGGTGCCTCTGGTAGAATTGTGTTGTGTGTTCATTTGTTTGGTGCACATCAGATTTATCTCAAAGTAAAGCAGAGCAGACTCTTGTCCAAATAGCTTAGTTGTAGAACTTTAAAACTTCAAACTTGCAAATGTTTCAAACATACAGATTCCAATAAAATCTTATTGAAGTGGTCATTATTAGATTACTTACAGTGTGGAAACAGGCCCTTTGGCCCAACAAGTCCACACCAATCCTCCAAAGAGCAACCCACCCAGACCCATTCCCCTACATTTACCCCTTATATCTTTCACTCTTTCATGGGACATAGGTGTGACTGGCTTGGAATGGAGGAATATGGATCGAGGGCAAGCAGAAAGGATTAGTTCCATTTGGCGTCATATCCGGCACAACAGGTGACTGACTGTGTGGAGTTTGCACATTCTCCCCATGTCTGCGTGGGTTTCCTCCGGGTGCTCCGGTTTCCTCCCACAGTCCAAAAATGTGCAGGTCAGGTGAATTGGCCATGCTAAATTGCCCGTAGTGTCAGCTAAGGGGTAAATGTAGGGGTATGGGTGGGTTGCGCTTCGGCGGGTCGGTGTGGACTTGTTGGGCCGAAGGGCCTGTTTCCACACTGTAAGTAATCTAATCTAATCTAAACATTATGAGCTAAAGGGTCTGTTCCTGTGCTGCAATGTTCTATGTTCAAATGCCGATTGCTAAGAATGGAAAGAGATGCTAAGAAAGTTTCTAAATAAGTAGAGAAAGTGAGGACTGCAGATGCTGGAGATCAGAGCTGAAAATGTGTTGCTGGAAAAGCACAGCAGGTCAGGCAGCATCCAAGGAACAGGAGAATCGACATTTCGGGCGGCTTATGCCCAAAACGTCGATTCTCCTGTTCCTTGGATGCTGCCTGACCTGCTGCGCTTTTCCAGCAACACATTTTCAGTTCTAAATAAGTGAACCAAGTTTGAGCACTGCAATAAATTAATAACGGGTCAGGGATCTGCAGGTAAGAAATGCTGGGAAGAAGCAAGAAAAGAACAAGGAAAGCATACTTTTAAGCTGACGAAGGCTTCAGTGATAGTTGTTTAGAGCAGTTAAAGGGTAATTTTTTAAAAAAATTACATGAAGAAAATGAGAAGTTATGAGAAAAAAAGATGGAAAGGTTACATGGAAAGTTGGTAGAAGAGGAGCAAAGGAGTCAGATAAATGTGTCGCACATGAACCAGTTTCAGACACAATGTGAGAAAGCTTACAATGTACAAACAGTGAACGAGATGCAGCCAAACAGGCTGTGACCAAACTGAATGAAAAATGCATGAATTTGCAGGCTGCCGTCAAAGCTCTCTATCAAGTAGGCAGAGAAAGTTGAATCTTGTGGCTGATCACTGCCAGCAGGCGATTGACAAATTAAAACACCAGCTGTCAATACAAACAAGAATGATGTATGTGTTTGGAACAGTTGAGTCTGAGGGAGATGGTGATTAGAGTGGACTGGTGGGAGCTCAGACAGAGAATGCTCAGTGGCAAGCTGCATGTGCTGATAACTGGGAACTGCCATTCCCCTTTCCGGAGGCATCAAATCCCTTAGCATCCCCAAAACCTACCCCCTGCCCCAATGATTCCTGTGACTACTCATCACCAGGAAAGCTGAGGACCCATAGTCAGTCACCTGCACAAGTGCACTTACGGGTGTGTAGTTGGGCAAATTGCTCAAAAAGATCTCCACTTTTGAATCCACTGCAGATCCTTATGTGTTCTTTGAAAACACTCATCAGCAAAGACTTTAATATGGGCTTGATGATGGCTAAGAAGTAAAATTAATGCTAATGTATGTGAACCCTGTGATTCAGTCTGCTTTACTGTCTCAGCATGAAGGGGTAAGAGAAACTGGAAGAGATAAAGGAAGCTATATTAATAAACACAAACTTTGGACAGGGGTAAGAAGGTGTATGAGAATTTTGACTCCACAGATGTTCCACATGACAATCGAAAGGTGAATGGCTGGAGCTTGGGAGAAGGAAATTCAACAAGTAGATAAGGACATAGGGAGAAAGAGTGGGAAAATGTTTCCTGATAAAGGCTCTAATGGTGGAAATGAAGGAGGTAGAGGAGGAGGTGTTGGTGTTAATCTTTTGGAGTTTCCCGCCTCTATATACAATGCCTGTGTGCTGAGGTCCCCAGAAGTGGACACTAGACATCTAGTGCAATGCCACAATTCCAGCCAACTGGGTCACTTCACTCAGGTTTGCAGACCACCTTACCTGTACTGACACTCAGGATTGCAGACCACCTTATCTGTACTGACACTCAGGATTGCAGACCACCTTATCTGTACTGACACTCAGGGTTGCAGAGCACCTTATCTGTACTGACAGGGACAAGCACATGGACAGGGACAAGGACAGGACGGACATTTATAAGAAAGATTTTAAACAGACCCGAGGGAGTTTAAGTTGGGCGATGTGATTTGTTACCACTTGGCCATATTAATGCAACTTCTTCAAAAGCAGAGCATATTTTGACTTAAATTTTATGAGTAAATTGTCTTTTGATCTGTTGAACTGTTGTGTTTGGCAGATGGCTGATGGAATTGAGGCACCCAGAGAGATATGCATGGGATTCTACACAGACAAGGTCTGTACAGTTCAGGAATTCTGGCTCAAACCTACAGATATGTCCAATGAGTAAATCACACACGTGCTTGTTGTTCAGGCTCGAGAAGGAGGAAGTTTGGAAGAAACGAATGATATGGTTGAACCAGTTGCTGAACAAGTTGGGCAAATTCCTCATGGTGAGACAGTTCCTATTGACCAAAGAGCTACAGATTAATTGCTTCTGAAGGATGCTCATACGTACAACCAGTATTTCTTCCAGGAAATCTTCTTGTTTCATGAGGACGTTGCTATCTTAATATAATTCATCATCATTCTCATTCTTTATAAATATCAGGAAATTTCACATTAATATCTCCACAGACAAGTAAAGATTGCTTGTCAACCATTTCTGGAAATTAAAATAGTTTAAACAAATAACAGATTGCCAACTATACATAACAGCATCTTGATTCTATTATAGGGCAATGGAAGATGGAATTTGTCATTGAAATGGTTCTTCTCGGTTTTGTGATCAGTGGACTAATGTTGGAAAAGTTGTTTTGTAATAAACACTGGAAGATCAGACGGGAGGTCTATGGTTTACTCTATGATGTGCAGGACATTGTGAAGATGGACCTTTATGGGTTGAATTTGATGTGACAATAATAGTCGATTGTTTGGGAAAGGGGAGGCACACATTGAGACTTGGGTATCCTTGTACACCTTTGGGATGTCACGAAAAGTAAGCATGCAGGCAATGAAGAAGGCAAATGGTATACTGTATTGGCCTTCATAGCGAGAGGATTCAAGAATAGGAACATGGATGTCTTGCTGCAATTCTCCAGGGTCTTGGTGGGATCACATAGAGTCATAGGGTCATAGAGATGTACAGCATGGAAACTGACCCTTTGGTCCAACCTGTCCATGCCGACCAGATATCCCAAGCCAATCTAGTCCCACCTGCCAGCACCCAGCCCATATCCCTCCAAACCCTTCCGATTCATATACCCATCCAAATGGCTCTTAAATGTTCCAATTGTACCAGCGTCCACCACATCCTCTGGCTGCTCGTTCCATACACATACCACCCTCTGCGTGAAAATGTGGCCCCTTAGGTCTCTTTTATATCTTTCCCCTCTCACCTTAAACCTATGCCCTCTAATTCTGGACTCCCCGACTCCAGGGAAAAGACTTTGTCTATTTATCCTATCTATGCCCCTCATAATTTTGTAAACCTCTATAACGTCACCCCTCAGCCTCTGACGCTCCAGGGAAAACAGCCCCAGCTTGTTCAGCCTCTCCCTGAAGCTCACATAGAACATAGAACAATACAGCACAGAACAGGCCCTTCGGCCCACGATGTTGTGCCGAACTTCTATCCTAGATTAAGCACCCATCCATGTACCTATCCAAATGCCGCTTAAAGGTCGCCAATGATTCTGACTCTACCACTCCCACGGGCAGCGCATTCCATGCCCCCACCACTCTCTGGGTAAAGAACCCACCCCTGACATCTCCCCTATACCTTCCACCCTTCACCTTAAATTTATGTCCCCTTGTAACACTCTGTTGTACCCGGGGAAAAAGTTTCTGACTGTCTACTCTATCTATTCCTCTGATCATCTTATAAACCTCTATCAAGTCACCCCTCATCCTTCGCCGTTCCAACGAGAAAAGGCCGAGAACTCTCAACCTATCCTCGTACGACCTACTCTCCATTCCAGGCAACATCCTGGTAAATCTTCTCTGCACCCTCTCCAAAGCTTCCACATCTTTCCTAAAGTGAGGCGACCAGAACTGCACACAGTACTCCAACTGTGCCCTAACCAAAGTCCTGTACAGCTGCAACATCACTTCACGACTCTTGAATTCAATCCCTCTGCTAATGAACGATAATACTCCATAGGCCTTCTTACAAACTCTATCCACCTGAGTGGCAACCTTCAAAGATCTATGTACATAGACCCCAAGATCCCTCTGTTCCTCCACCTGACCAAGAACCCTACCATTAACCCTGTATTCCGCATTCTTATTTGTTCTTCCGAAATGGACAACCTCACACTTGGCAGGGTTGAACTCCATCTGCCACTCCTCAGCCCAGCTCTGCATCATATCTAAGTCCCTCTGCAGCCGACAACAGCCCTCCTCACTGTCCACAACTCCACCTATCTTTGTATCATCTGCAAATTTACTGACCCACCCTTCGACTCCCTCATCTAAGTCATTAATAAAAATTACAAACAGCAGAGGACCCAGAACTGATCCCTGCGGAACTGGGCTCCATGCTGAATATTTACCATCTACCACCACTCTCTGACTTCGACCGGTTAGCCAGTTTTCTATCCAATTGGCCAAATTTCCCTCTATCCCATGCCTCCTGACTTTCCGCATAAGCCTACCATGGGGAACCTTATCAAATGCCTTACTAAAATCCATGTACACTACATCCACTGCTCTACCCTCATCCACATGCTTGGTCACCTCCTCGAAGAATTCAATAAGACTTGTAAGGCAAGACCTTCCCTTCACAAATCCGTGCTGGCTGTCCCTAATCAAGCAGTGTCTTTCCAGATACTCGTAAATCCTATCCCTCAGTACCCTTTCCATTACTTTGCCTGCCACAGAAGTAAGACTAACTGGCCTGTAATTCCCGGGGTTATCCCTATTCCCTTTTTTGAACGGGGCACAACATTCGCTACTCTCCAGTCCCCTGGTACCACCCCCGTTGCCAGTGAAGACGAGAAGATCATTGCCAACGGTACTGCAATTTCCTCTCTTGCTTCCCACATAATCCTAGGATATATCCCGTCAGGCCCGGGGGACTTGTCTATCCTCAAGTTGTTCAAAATGTCCAACACATCTTCCTTCCTAACAGGTATCTCTTCTAGCTTATCAGTCCGTTTCACACTCTCCTCTTCAACAATACGGTCCCTCTCGTTCGTAAATACTGAAGAGAAGTACTTGTTCAAGACCTCTCCTATCTCTTCCGACTCAATACACAGTCTCCCACCACTGTCCTTGATTGGACCTACCCTCGTTTTCGTCATTCTCAGGTTTCTCACATATGCATAGAATGCCTTGGGGTTATCCTTGATCCTATCCGCCAAGGATTTTTCATGCCCTCTCTTAGCTCTCCTAATCCCTTTCTTCAGGTCCCTTCTGGCTATCCTGTATCCCTCCACTGCTCTGTCTGAACCCTGTTTCCTCAACCTTATGTAAGCCTCCTTCTTCCTCTTTACTAGACATTCAACCTCCCTCATCAACCAAGGCTCCCTCACACGACCATTTCTTTCCTGCCTGATCGGTACATACATATCAAGGACACGTCGTATCTGCTCCTTGAAAAAGTTCCACATTTCCACCACATCCTTCCCTGACAGCCTATGCTCCCAACGTATGCTCCTCAAATCCTGTCTTACAGCATCGTAATTTCCCTTCCCCCAATTGTAAAAACTTCCTTGTTGTGCGCACCTATCTCTCTCCATAACCAAGGTGAAAGTCACAGAATTGTGGTCACCATCACCAAAATGTTCACCCACTAACAAGCCCACCACTTGTCCCGGTTCATTCCCGAGTACCAAATCCAATATGGCCTCCCCTCTGGTTGGATAATCTACATACTGCGTTAGAAAAGCTTCCTGGACACACTGCACAAACACCGCCCCATCCAATCTACTTGATCTAAAGAGCTTCCAATCAATATTTGGGAAGTTGAAGTCGCCCATGACTACGACCCTGTGGCTTCTGCACCTTTCCAAAATCTGTTTCCCAATCTGTTTCTCCACTTCTCTGCTGCTATTGGGGGGCCTATAATAAACACCCAACAAGGTGACTGCACCTTTCCTATTTCTGACCTCAGCCCATACTACCTCCAGAGGCAGATCCCCCTCAAACTTCCTTTCATAGCCGTTATACCATTTCTAATTAGCAATGCCACCCCCCCTCCTTTTTTACCACCCTCCCTAATCTTACTGAAACATCTGTAACCAGGAACCTCCAACAGCCATTCCTGTCCCTCATCTATCCATGTTTCCGTGATGGCCACAACATCGTAGTCCCAGGTACCAATCCACGCCTTAAGTTCACCCACCTTATTTCTGATACTCCTTGCATTGAAGTATACGCACTTGAGCCCATCTCTGTGTCCGCAAGTCGTCCCTGTCAGTGCTACCTTCTCCACAGCCTCCCTACAGTCTTGGACATCCTGACACACAGCTAGCTTACTTGCTGGACTCCAAGTCCGGATCCCATCCCCCTGCCAAATTAGTTTAAACCCCCCCGAAGAGTGCTAGCAAACCTACCCCCCAGGATAGCTGGAATAGCTGTCCAGTTTTTGTCCTTGTCTGAGGAAAATGTTCTGTCTATGGAGGGAATATAACAAAACTTGACCAGATTAATTCCTGAGATGGCAGAACTGACCATTGAAGAGAGATTGGATCAGGAATCACTGTATTACGGAGTTTAGAAGAATGAGGGGGTCTCTCATAGAAACATGTAAAATTATAACAGGACTAGACAGATTAAATGCAGGAGGATATTCCCAATGACTAGGGGTTCCAGACTCAGAACACAGAGTTTCTCCAGCAATTTCTGTTTTTGTTTCAGATCTCTAGCATCCACAGTTCTTTATTGATAAGTATACAGAAAAAGCCATTTTGGACTCAGACAAGGAGAAATTTCTTCAGCCACAGCTTGGTGAGCCTGTGGAATTGTCTGCCACAGAAAGCAGTTCAGGTTGAAACATTGAGTGTTGTGAATCAGGAGTTAGGAATAGTCATATAAAACAAAGAACTGTGGATGCTGGAGATCTGAAACAAAACCAGAAATTACTGGATAAACTCTGTGTTCTGAGTCCTGATGACTCAAAACATTCACTCTGCTTCCTCCCACAGATGCTGCCAGACCGGCTGATTTCCTCCATCAATTTCTATTTTTGTGTTGCATGCATAGTTCTTCGGGTAAAAGGGTTCAGAAGGGTATAGGGAGAATTTGGAAACAGAGCAGAGCTGGATCAGCAGCCATGTTGAACAGTAGGGCCCACATGAAAAGCTGAATGGCCTGCTGCTTCTGTTTTCTTTTTCTATGTCATAGACACTCACCTGGCTCACTGATGTCTTTTCGGGAAGGACATATGCCATCCTCTATCTGGTCTGGCCGACTTGTGACTCCAGACCCACAGCAATGTGGTTGACAATTGGGAATGGGCAAAAAATGTTGGCCTTGTCAGCCATACCCTCAGCTTATGAATATTAAAATGGTTAAAATCGAATGTCAACAGTAAGTAAATAACATAAGATGATAAGAACTTGGAGCAGGAGTCGGCAATTTAGCTCCTTTAGCCTGCTCGGTGATTTGATACAGTCACGGCTAATTTCATCTTTTAGTTTTTTCTCTCTCTTTTTTGTGTTTTGTTTCCTTTATACCTCCCATCTTTGATCAGCGTTGGCAGGTCTGGGGTGAATGTCAGCATGTATATCTGATTCCGCATGGACTCGGACCCCTGGCCTCAAAGTGGACTCGGACTCCCAGCCTCAGCATGGACTCAGAACCCTGGCCTCAGCATGGACTTGGACCCCTGCCCTCAGCATGGACTCAGAACCCTGGCCTCAGCGTGGACTTGAACTCCGAGCCTCAAACTGGACTCACAATCCTGGCCTCAGCATGGATTAGGACCCCTGGCCTCAGCATGGACTCAGACGCCTAGCCTCAGCATGGACTAGGACCCCTGGCCTCAGCGTGGACTAGGACCCCTGGCCTCAGCGTAGACTCAGACGCCTGGCCTCAATGTGGACTTGGACTCCCAGTCTCAAACTGGACTTGGACCCCTGGCCTCAGTGTGGATTCAGATCCCTGGCCTCAGCGTGGATTTGGACCCCTGGCCTCAGCATGGATTTGGACTCCTGGCCTCAGCATGGACTAGGACCCCTGGCCTCAGCATGGACTCAGACGCCTAGCCTCAGCATGGACTAGGACCCCTGGCCTCAGCGTGGACTAGGACCCCTGGCCTCAGCGTGGATTCTGACCCCTGGCCTCAGCGTAGAGTTGAACACCTGGCCTCAACATGGACTCGGACCCCGGCCTCAGCGTGGACTATGACCCCTGGCCTCAGCGTGTACCCGGACCCCTGGCCTCAGCGTGTACCCGGACCCCTGGCCTCAGCGTGGACTAGGACCCTGGCCTCAGCGTGGACTAGGACCCCTGGCCACAGCGTGGACTTAGACCCTTGGCCTCAGCGTGGACTCGGATCCCTGGCTTCATTGTAGACTCGACTCCCAGCACTCTCAGTCTTGAGGTGAAGCCCAACGCAGTCTGGGTTGGAAGAACTGTTATCTGAACTCTTATTTCTGTTTTTGTCTAACTTATTGCAGGACTTTTAATTTCTTTATTTTTCTTTTATTTTTCCCGAAGAATTAGTACTTAAGGTACCTTGGTACATAAGATGGTGTCATTAGTGGCGACTCGTAAACTTTTCACTGTTCTCATGTGAGTACATGTGACAATAATTCGAAGTTTAATCTCACCTCAGTCGCAACTCCACTTTCCTTCCAAGTTAGCTTTTGTCACATTTAATGTATGCTATTCAGTATTCATTTGCTCCTTTACCTCCTATATTCAGATTGCAAAATGTAAAAACAGTATGTTTATGATCTATCCTTTTCTGGAGATTATACAGTTGCACTGTAGAGCTCCAGTGGATTTGTGACAACTAAACATCAGAAACATCTCATTAAATTGTCTATTTTAGACAATTCACACAGAAAATATAGACTACCTGCATCATAAATCAGAGTATAGATGATGCAGCCATTATCTGAGCTGCAGACAATTAATATTGCAGGTGAGAAGCTTTGACATCTTTGTTCTGTGGAATTTTCTTGTTTAATGCTTCAGAGTGCTTTCTAAAGTGCTTCTTAGTACAGTCAATGTCGATGGATAATTCTGAACTAGAAATACCTGACAATATTAGAATAGAGTTTTCCTTAGTTGTATGAGTGCCCACTAGCCTTGCTCCAGTCTTCTGTATGACAACCATAACTGATGTCAAGGCATACATTTCAGTTTTGTCATGCAATGAGGCTGTTGCCAACTTGGCTAATAATCATTGACAATCACTAATTGTCCAGAGGGTGCTTAAGAGTCAACCATATTGCTGTGGATCTGAAGTCACAGGTATCTTCTTACCTAAAGGTGTTGAAGATAGTTTTCTTTCTAGAATGTTGTTGAATTCAAATTTCAACCATCTACTGTAATGGGATTTGAACCAGAACATTAACCTGTTGCTCAGGATTACTGAACCAGGGACATTATCACTATGCCACTACCCACCCATAAATGTGGGCTTTGGAGTTCTCACATAGTCGTACTCTGGTTTTTGTGGCAGAAAGTTGGATACTTGCAACCCACCCTTGAGACTATTCCACAAAATCTGGATTGATCATCTCATTCCAGACTGAAGGAAGAGTCATTGTTCAGTTTAGACCTTAATACTGAGATCCCGTTAACCAACTCAGATAGACATGAAAACCTGCATGACACGATTTCAAAGAAAAGCAGCAGAGATCTCCCTCGTGCCCTGGTGGATATTTTATCCTTTGCCCAACTACTAGAGAAACAGATTAGCCAGTCACTGTCACTTTGTATATTATGAGAACTTGCTGTGTAAATTGACAGTTCCTTTTCCAACATTAAAACAGTGAGTACACTTCAAAGCATTTTGTTGGCTGTCAGCTGCTTTAGAACATGTTGGGGTCATAAAAGATGCAATATACACACAAACATATAAATCAGGAGCAGGAGGAGGTCACTCAGCCCTTGGAATTGCCCTGCCATTCAATTAGATCATGGCTAATTTGATCACTCCACATTCCCACTGATCTCCAAAAGTCTTTCCCCTCCTTGCTATCAAGAATGAACCTGCCTCCAACCTCCAAAAATATTCAGAATCTACAGGCACTGTCTTTGAGGAAGATCTGGTGAAAAATAATACTCTTCCTATCTGTCTTAAATGGATGACCTTTTTCTCATTTTTAAATGTTGACCTATTAGTTTTACATTCATCTGCAAGGGAAACATTCCAACTGCACCAACCTCATTGAGACACCTCAACATCTCTTACATTTCAATCAGGTGGTCTCTCATTCTTTTAAACTCAAGTGATACAATCTTAGGAGAAAGTGAGGACTGCAGATGCTGGAGATCAGAGTCGGAAAGTGTGGCGTTGGAAAAGCTCAGCAGGTCAAGCCACAAGCTTAGTCTAGCCAACCTTTCTCCATAAGATAACCTGCCCAATCCAGACATTAATCTTAAAACCCTTCTTGGTATTGCTTCCAATATAGTTACATTCTTCTGTAAAAAAAGGAAAACAATACAGTGCACAATATTTCAGGTTAGAGCTCACCCATACCTTACATAACTGAAGTATGTAAATGCAAATGGTTTCCCTTTCTTCACGATTGTTGTACATGTAACAACATCAGGCATATCCCAGAACATTTTCACAGAGAAAATAGGGAAAAATATACCAACAGGCATTGAGGTAAAGATCAACTAGAGCTATGTGAACCATGCAGCAATCTACCTTCAAATATGCCATGACACCTTTGACCTCTCGGTAAAAACAATGACTGCAGATGCTGGAAACCAGATTCTGGATTAGAGGGGTGCTGGAAAAGCACAGCATGTCAGGCAGCATCCGAGGAGCAGGAAAATCGACATTTCGAGCAAAAGCCCTTCATCAGGAATAAAGGCAGAGAGTCTGAAGGGTGGAGAGATAAGCTAGAGGAGGGTAGGGGTGGGGAGAAAGTAGCATAGAGTACAATAGGTGAGTGGGGGAGGGGATGAAGGTGATAGGTCAGGGAGGAGGGTGGAGTGGATAGGTGGAAAGGAAGATAGGCAGGTAAGCCAAGTCATGGGGACAGTGCTGAGCTGGAAGTTTGGAGCTGGGGTGAGGTGGGGGAAGGGGAAATGAGGAAACTGGTGAAGTCCACATTGATGCCCTGGGGTTGAAGTGTTCTGAGGCGGAAGATGAGGCGTTCTTCCTCCAGGCGTCGGGTGGTGAGGGAGTGGCGGTGATGGAGGCCCAAGACCTCCATGTCCATGGCTGAGTGAGAGGGAGAGTTGAAATGTTTGGCCACAGGGTGGTGTGGTTGATTGGTGCAGGTGTCCCGGAGATGTTCCCTAAAGCGCTCTGCTAGGAGGCGTCCAGTCTCCCCAATGTAGAGGAGACCGCATCAGGAGCAACGGACACAATAAATGATATTGGTGGATGTGCAGGTAAAGCTTTGATGGATGTGGAAAGCTCCTTTAGGGCCTCGGATGGAGGTGAGGGAGGAGGTGTGGGCGCACCTTTGAACCCCTGTTTTTTCAGACGTTTGACTATCTAAAGCATGTCTTTGCATTGGCTGAGAATTTGGAATGTTCCTAAATTGAGGATAAAATCCCAGTGTCTGGTGGATTGCTGCTCATTTGTTACTGTTGTATTAGCATTGGGAATACATTTTTGCATTCATGCACAATATGAAAAACTGGAAGACATGCAATTGTTTGGACATTTTTCTGCTATTTATAGAAACTCAAGTGACTTTGCAGAACAGACAAGCAAAGATTTTGTGATAGATAAAAGATGAGAGTTATTGTCCTTAATTACTGGAAAAAGCTGGTTTGTAAAGATATTTTCATCAGCATTTATGTAGGGTTTCTCTCTGTGAGACCTGGCGAGTTTCCTTGTTATATCATCTCAAACTTGTCTCATCATCTACTTTACAGAATCACAGAAGACTTCCAGCACTGAAGGAGACCATTTGGCCCAACAAGTCTACACCAGCTCTTCAACATCTTTATCAAGTGTCAATCTATTGAGTGTTTTCCCATACTTTGCACATCAGAAAATTTGAAAACAAATTTGTCCACTATCATCTTGAATCTGCCTCCACCACACTTCCAGACAGTACATTCTCAATTCCAAATACTTGCTAAGTGAAAACGTATTTTTTTATCATATAATCTTTACTTCTTTACAACATCTGGTGTCCTCTTATCTGATTCTCCCACTCTACATAGCTGCAAGTATTCATCACTGGTGGTTTACCCTGGGATCTCTGGTACCACCTTTAAAAAATCGCTGTGAACCTGCTCAAGCACTGCCAATCTGGAACTGCCCTGCACAGCATCTGCTTCCCTGGGCAGAGCAGATAAGGGGAGATTGGCACCTTGTCTTGTTGACAGGAATGTGGATGGCCTGGTGGAATGTGGTGGTGTGGTGGTGGGATACGTTCTTCCCACTGACTGTCAGAGGAGGCCATGACACCAGACTCTATCTGGTTCGAGGTTATCACCTGCATCAATGCAGTATCAGCTCTGAAGGAACACCCAGCAACATAGAAGGAATGTCTGTGACCCTCTCTGCTTTGCCAGGTTAAGTGCCACCATTTTCTCTCTGCTTCCCTACACTCACTCCATCTCTGGTACTGAATCCACCTCCTACCAAATCTGATGCTCTACCATTTCCATTATTGCTTATAACATTCTCCCTCACTCGCTCTTTCCCACCCAGTTCTCCTCCCACAATACTAACCCTGTATGGCCTCTGCACTATTAACTAACTCAGGACACCTTCCCTCTACCTGCAACAGCACAAACTGCTGTATCAACCACTTCCATCTCACTCAATCCCTTCCTTTCTCTCATTCCAGAAGAAACCAGTTGACAATGTGTTAGAATGTGTGAGGACTAGTTATGGGATGTCTGACATTCAGCTCCTCACCATCTATAAGGAGAGAAAATTGCCATGTACACATTCTGACTCTCATGGTGGGAATTGTCGACATCTAGTTTCTACCGAGCGGGTGGTAGAATAGGAGACGGCATATTATTGTGAGGTGAAGTAATAATGAGGGTGATAATAATCCTCATGAACATGCTTCTGATAGGTTATCAGTGAGAATTGCTGCCTGGAGCTCAGTTGGAAAATATAAATTGTTGGTCTCGGTGTTGAAATAGGCTTTGTTTGACATCTTGCGTGATTCTCCCAAATTTCTCACCATAGTCCACACCATTCAGGGCCTGGGTAGATTCTGCCTTAATGAGGCCTTAATGCTAATGTTTGCCTAGCAACCCTTTATGCTCTTTGTTTTCTGTTTTACAGGCCTAAGTAGTCAGTAAGGTAGGAACTCCAGGAATTGTAAATATCTCTGCCTTTCTCAGTGGAGAAACAGGGAACCTGAGAAAGTTTTGAAGAATCACTATTTTTAACTGTGAGAAGCTGAATAAGATCATTTTCTGGAGAGTCGGACCTAGCTTGATTTCAATTGAACTAAAAATGTTTTACCTGTTGTTTTTCATCCTTTTCATCCTTTGTTTTCAGACTCTTATCAAAAGGGAAGATTCTTTTTTTTCAAGGACATTATCTCGACAGACACTGTTGTCTTTTGTGTCATGTGAGTGTGTCTGTGTTTGGGATGAAGGAGATACTGTTCTATTTCTAGTTTCTAGTTGAAATATTAACCAGTGTTTGCCTTTTTTCGTCAAGGATAAGTTTGCCATTATAACAAATGAAGTATTTTGAACTCAATAAAAATAATCTGTTGAAAGCCTCTTATTCTGGATAGTCATACTAAAGGGTATCAATTGGCTATTTGTGGGATTGAGTTAAAGCTAATGTTGATGCTAATGTTGCACCTGGCAAAGTAGTGAGTCTTGATTACCAGCACCAAATTCTCCCATTGCATTTGTAACAAATTGGTCATTAGCCAAAGGGGGTTGGAAGCGGAAAGATCAGCCATCTCAGATGGTGGATGTTTCTCATCAACATCCTGAGGGTGACCATTGATCAGAAACTGAACTGGACTAGCCATAGAAATACAGTGGCCACAGAGCAGGTGGTAAGACTAGGAATACTGCAGCAGGTAACCCACCTCCTGGCTCCCCGAAGCCTGTCCACCATCTGCAAGGCACAAGTCAGGAGTGTATTGGTCTACTTCCCACTTGCCTGGATGAGTGCAGCTCCGACAACACTCAAGAAGCTTGACACCATCCAGGATAAAGCAGCTTGCTTGATTGGTACCACATCCATAAGAATCCACAACCTCCAACAATGCCCAGTAGCAGCAGAATGTATCATCGACAAGATACATTGGAAAAACTCTTTAGACCTTTTAAATTCACAATCCATTCCATCAAGAAAGACAAGGGCAGCAGATAGGTGTGAACACCACCACCTGCAAGTTCCCTTCCAAACCACTCATTATTCTGACCTGGAAATATATGGCCTTTCCATCACTGTCGCTGGGTCAAAATCCTGGAATTCCTTCTGTGGTGTTATTGTGAGTCTCCTTACAACACATGTTCAAGATGGGAGCTCATCACAACCTTCTCCAGGAATGGGTAATGGATGAAATTTTACCAATTTGGCAGGTTGCACAGAGTGAGCTCATGCATGTTATCTGTTAGACCATTTTATGCATGTAAAACATCAAATTCCTGAGCCATAGTCTTTCCCCACATTTAATTTGTAAAGTTTTATTGCTGTGTGTCATTTACTGTCAACATTATATGGGGTTAGTAGTACTCCAGCTGAGTTTGGGTCTTCTCAGTAAAATGAACTATAGTATTAAAAGAAATACATGTAAATATTTATTTTGACAAATTCACACAAATGTTGAATCAAATACACAACTTCTGCTGCATTTTCATCATTCCTGGCATAAATGTCCCATTCAGACAGGGGGATGAGGAATGTTTTCTCATGGTGCCTCTTGGGGTTCTGCTGTAAACTCTTCATTTGTGCTAAATTTCATTTTACATAAACCCGATGAAAAAAAACATTTTCTACTCGCCTTGTAGCAATTTTATTCTGTTCTTGAAAAGTTGAAAGTCAGAATTAAAATTGCATCGCTATCCCGCTGAGGCAGAACGTGATTCTCATAATAACGTCGGAAATCCTAATCCGTTACCAATAGCAACAGCACCTATGAACAGCATCCAGGACAGCTATGGACTGTGAGCCGAAACCGACCTTTTCAGTCGTGCTGGCTTTGGAAGGTTGAATCAGTCCACTTATAGATTTGGTTCAGTATAAACATTGCACAACCTAAACTCTCCAAATCCAATGCCGTGGATAGGATTGTGACAGTCAGACTGTTGCTCATCTTCTGGGTGTTGAGGCCAGCCATGTCACGAGCATAATTACACATTTCTGTACGATGATGGCCATATTCATATTAAATTCGAGAAAACCTTCTGTGTTTTCCCTAATGCGTAAAATGTCTGATTACGAACAACAAAGAATGAAAGAAGCAAAGTGAAAATAAACTGAATCTTTTGCGGCAGAGGTGTTTAAGTTCCTTTGTGCAGACTAGACAGAATGGACATGGAAATAACATGAATCCTTGTGGAGATGATGATGTTCCTCAAGAAACTCTCAGAACAGCAATGCTGTGAAAGCATATTTAAGCTTTGCTATTTGCACAGTGCTTGTTAGAAACAGATTTATTCCGACATTTATTGGATGTTGGATGTACTGCACACATCATTCACAGGATGCTGCCTTGATGCAGGCTTTCATTGACTGACTGTGGTAGTGCTGCAAATTACCTGATTCCAACAGCATTCTCGACAAGAAATGGTCTGCAGCTTATAAACTAAATAGAGATTCTCAAGGACATTTGTTCAGATCTCAATATAGTGGAGCAAAGAGCAAAATTAATCTTGAAGTGAATGCCCTTTTCTACAATTATTCATGATGCAGGAACATTAGCACTTATTTATGCATCTGGTAAGTTGTCTCCCAGACAATCACATATCGATTGCATGCTGTAGTCTGACAGTGAAAGATTCTTTTAATGCATGTTAACATGTCTTCCTTTATGTAGATCACCATAAGGAAACCTGGTCCTCAAGTAAAATGACAAAGAACAAAAATTGTATCCACAGTTTTATCTATCTTTGACAGCAAAGAAAACAGCAATTGCATTATCTTCAAAGTAGCAGAATGCTTTTATTTTTAACATTTTTTTCACGTGACATGGGTAGCATTGCTCATTCCTAATTGCACTTGACCTTTGTTGGTCACTAATCCATTTTACTTGGCAGTTAAATATCAACTACATTTATTTTGGACTCAGACAGGTGAGGATGGCAGATCTCCTGCCATAAAGTGCTTTAGTGAGTAAGATGTGATTTTATCATCATCAATGATGGTTTCATTGTCACCATTACTGAGTGTAATTTTCCTTTTCGAATTCCAGAATTACTGCTTGAAGTTAAGTTCTACCAACTGCTGTTGGCAGGACTTGAAATCACATTCCTTAAGCATTAGCCTGGAGCCTTTGGATTACTAACTTCATAACATTCCTATAGCCCCAATCTCATTCTGGTCAGCTATTGGCAACAAAAGGTCTTCATGATGTAAAGACAGAAAGTAGCATCCGTTTAAAGAGGCAAATCATGTGACACAGTGGTAGTGTCCCTACCTCTGAACCAGCAGGCTGGGGTTCAAGTCCCATCTGCTCCAAAGGTGTGTATTAACATCCCTGAGCAGATTGATTAGAAAAATAGGTAAAGAGGCAAGTCAAACTGTTGGGTCCGTGGTTTCCACAGAAAAGCCAGGGATCAGATGCTAGGTGCATGTTTTTGATATCATTTCTCGTGGCCAAGAGGAACCTGGGCCTGAGGCATTCCTCCGATCTTTTCACTGCTGTGATTGCAGCCTGTTTCATCTCCAATGGAGTGGCAGCCTTCTGACCACCAAACCTGCCCCCTTCCACAACCCATGCAGACTGCTCGAATGCTGCTGCCAGCCTCACCTTCACACGGTACAAAACTATTTATCGACACCATCACTTCCTATTAGTTGGTGACCACCTTCAAGGTTCCCTGCCCACGATGTCCTGCTATGGGTTTGCCTTTGCAGCTCTTGTGCAGACTGTCAACTTGACCAGCCACTGGGCAGAAGGCAGGATCATGACAACAGTTTATTATTAAATTCTGTACCCTCTGGATTGTTATACATCTCTCACAACCCTCCTATCTCCCCATAAATATCACGGCATAAATAATATTGTACAAGAAGAATCAAACATGGGGGTGTTTTTTTTTCATCAACCTGCCATGAAAGATTCCCCTCTTCCACCTCCAACCTCATTCCACTCTCTACATCCCAATCCCAATCCCAATCTAAAAATATAAACTAATCATAGCTGATGAGACTTGTCTGCAGAAACATTTTTCAATCCCATTGGATGAAATATTTATTTCATAACAGTCATGAATTGTTTTCTTTCCATTTTCACAGTCACATAATTCATAGCTCATTTCATCACAAATGCCAGTGAAATTTTCTTTAAATATTTATTTCAAGAGAGCACTATGCGATGATAAAATTTTGATAATGTTCTATGTTTTCTTTTTATCTGCCTTGCCAGAAAGAGTGCTTTTGCAATAGAACAAGTCATGATTTATTCCATTAAATGAATTGGTGATGGATATCAAGATAAGGATACAGCTTTTCATGATTTCGCTAAGGGCTTGGTTTGTGTTAGTTAAACCAAGGGAAGTGGACAGATAATTAGGTCTGAGCTCTGATTTAACCTAAATCTCATGAGGAGAAAGGAGGTTTATGTCGGGTGCTCGACTGGCATTTCCAAACCTTAAACAATTTCACAGAAATTAATAGAGTATAAACATCTGGAATGTAAATTTACTTCCATCTTCCAATGTTGTTAAGGTTAATATTTGGCTTTTGTTTCAGTTCTTCCATCTCCCTTAGACTCCAAGGACTGCAGTGATGCAGGAAGGCAGCTCACTGCCGCTTTCTGCTGGATAATCAGTGATGGCAGAAAACGCGACTCAAGCAGTGAAGTCTGTACTCAAAATCAAAATGTGAGATACATAAACTAATAGAACAGTTCTGCTCTTCCTTGTTCCAAACTGAAGAACAATCTACATGTGGTATTTAAGACTGTGAACTGGCAATTGAATACACAATCTCCTACTTTAGATTAGAGTGGTGCTGGAAAAGCACAGCAGTTCAGGCAGCATCTGAGGAGCAGGAAAATCGATGTTTCAAGCAAAAGCCTTTCATCAGGAAATCTCCTACTTTAGAAAGGACAGTTCAACCACTCAGTCAAGGTTAGTACAAATCCATACTCAATGAACGTAAGGTCAATTGTTCTTGATTCGCCATTACAGACAGTATATGAAAATTCCTGGAAGTTAAAAAAATGTTATGCACCATTACCTACTTGCATGATTAAATTAAAACCCAATTTCAAGACACATTTTTATATGTTTCGTGACTATTTTAAAAAGGCACATTAATCAGCCAAGCAAAGATGGCTGCTATCAAACACAGAATGTGCAAGTTGGCTACGTTCAGAAATTTTCAAAGATCGCCAGCACAATGCAAACACATTACCTCTTGGGATGACATACTCCATACCATTAAAAGATATTCCAGGCAAGCCAACATAAAGGGAGCAATTAGCATATCTGCACAGATGTTGCCAATTTCCACTGGTTGCCTCTGATGTGACCGGTATTTCCTGAATCAAGAAATCCCCTCATTGTGATTCATTGGGCCTTCAGTAATGTTCGATCAATCTCCCACATTTCTGCCCTCAACTCTTGCCCTCCTTCCCAGAACAACACTAGGGTTTCACTTGTCCTTGCCTTTAACTCCATAGTCTCTGTATTTAAAGGATCATCCTCCACCATCCTCCAGATCTTAAACCCAATCGTAACTCTATCCCCAAACATATCTTCCCTTCCCCTCCACTATCAGATTCCAAAGGGACCATCACCTCTGTGACACCCGAAGTTACACCTCCAACACTTCTAATTCTTCCTTACTGCGTGATGGCACCTTCCCATGTAATTTGGAAAGGTGCAGCAAGAGTCAATTCAGCTCTTCTCTTCACACTTGTGAGGTGAAGCTGTGTTTTATTTGTACATTTTTCAATCTAGTCTGTGGAATTGTCTGCTCACATTGCAGTCTGCTTTAGATTGGCGAGACCAAAGTAGACTGGGTGACCGTTTTGCAGAACATCTTTGGTTCTGTTCATAGGAATGACACTGACCTCTCAGGTTGCTTGCCATTTCAGAAATTTGCTGTCATGCAAATATTTCTGTCCCGGACTGGCTGAAAGGTTCCAATGCAGCACAATGCAAGTCTCATCACCTCAACATTTAATTCAATAACTTTAGAAACTGACCGCTTTATATCTGCCCTCTATTTTTCTTACAGTCTCTTCCCCATGTCCATGTCATGTTTGTATCTTGTTTTCTTGACACTTAGTAGCAAAGACTAATTCCCTCCCTTTCACAGCACAATTTGTACTGTTTTTTATACTTTTTCCCCTGATTAAAAACCCCTTTCTACTTTGCATTGGGTCTCTACACCAATTGTTCTCTTGCTCTTCCTCTGCCTCTGTCAAAAGTCTTTTTAAAAAATGTATTTTTCAACAGCTTTCAGTTCTGAAGATGCTACACCAGACAAAATATTAACTGTTTCTCTCTCCATAGATGTTGTCTGACTTACTGCATATCTCCAGCATTCTCCGTGTTGTTCATATATCCAATACCTGCAGTATTTTATCTTGAATAAAGGAAACACTGTCAAGATGTCCGTACCAGTCAGCTCTCAACAAACTATACCATTTAAACCCCTTTCTAGTTGATTTAGTGTGAACAGCTCTACAGTTGTTTCCAAAAAGAAAACAAAAATAGACCTTGGTGCGGGTATTAAAAACTCATCTCACTAAGTGAGTAGTTACGACAGATATAACTGAAACTGTTCATTTATTTGAATTGTGTTTAATTGTACAGTTTCTCACATTGTGCTTGAAACATTAGAAAAGAAAGCAATTCTAGGCTTTATCAATACCTATCTCTAATCTCAATTTCTGGCAAAAGTCTGGTTTCTGGAACACATTGCTGTGAAAAGAGCCAATTCCCTGGCTACAAGCTCTCCAGCTTCATCAACAATTCAAATCTACCTGAGCTTCTATGAAAGGGATTTATGTGCATTGCCACCTGAAGGAGACTCCACTGGACATGTACTCACTGAATATGCTAATTCACATGAACTAATTCTGATATCATTGATTTTAATTAATTTGTACCTTCCCTCCTTTTCTTTGTGTATGCATAGGTGTGAGTCATTCTGTTGGATTTTGAATGCAGGAATGAACCCGACTTTGACTATACACAAATAGTTTGCTGTTGGTCATTTTAAACTGTACCTCGAAAATAATGGAGAGATATACCATTGTCTATTTTTATGAATGTAACTGCCGCAAATTCTCATAATTTTAATATCAGAGCAACATATTAAATTATATTGCAAAGATGGATGTAAGAAAGGAAGAATCAACTGATAAAACATTCACTTTTCTAATTCTTGAACTATTGAGGTTTATAGCTTGTAGAACATAGATGAAAGTATCTCCTGTACAAGATGGTTAGATTAGTTTAGTTGGCATTATATTCAGCATGCACTGCTTGGAGCAAAGAGTCTGTCTCTGTGTTTTATGACTCTCTGCCTCTAGGGTCAGTTGCGTCTTAGCCGGACTGAGACTTAACATCCTTGCAGTGAGGTTGGCTACAGCTGCTGGGGAGGTTTTAAATTAGATTGACAGGGGAATGGAAATTTAAGAGGGAGTTCAGACTCAAGGGAATCAAAACTAGGAAAAGTAAGCTGAAGAGTAGTTAGAAAAAATGAAAGATTTGGTACATAACAAATAGGATCAAAATGGAGCTTAATGTTAAAAAGGTTGCAGTTTTTCTTCTGTATTAATTCCAGGGATGTATGCTTCACTGGATGGCCAGTATTTCTTGTCCATCATCAATTGCTCTGAATGGAGATGGAGGAAATGACTTCTTGAACATTTGAATTAAGGCCAGTCCATCTCAGTACACATAACATTAACAAAAACATTGATGATTTGAATACACAAATTTTGTTTAATGGCTATGATTTAAGTTGCATGACAGAAACTTATCTGCAGGGTATCCAATATTCAGAATGGAAGATCTAAAGATACTCTACATTTCGGAAGGATGGACAGATAGGAAAAGAAATTGGGTGAGCCCTCCTAATGAGGAATGCCATCAGTAAATTCGAGTAGATCTTTAACTGAAGGATTAAGATGTAATATCAATTTAGATGGAGCTAAGAAAGAGCAAGAGGAAGCAAAAAATTGTTCAGCATTGTCAAGAGAATACGAACAGTAGCACTAATGTTAGATAGGGTGTAAATCAGGAATTTGGAGATGCATACATTATGGGTAAAACAGCAATAATGGGATCTTAACTTGTTTCAAGACTGGGTTAACCAAATCAGCACGAATGATGTGGAGGATAAAATGCTGGACTATGCAAGAGAAGGGTTATTAAAACAATATGTTGAAGAATCAACTGTGGTTCAGACTATACTGGATTTGCTATTGTATAGAGAAAAGCCTAATTAAAACCCTTGCTGTGAAGGAGCCTTTGGGAGACAGTGATCATAATATTATAGGATGTCTTATGAAGTTTTTGTAAGAGATGTAGTTCATGCTGATATTAAAGTATTGAATCTAACCAAAGGAAAATGTGAATGTAGGAGGATCAAATTGGCAAATGAATTTGGAAGATGCACTGAACAGTTTGACAATAGAAAGTCAATGTCAAATTGCGTGCTGCTGGTAAAGCACAGCAGGTCAGGCAGCATCTGAGGAGCAGGAGAGTCAACATAAGCCCTGCATCAGGAATGTGGGTGGGTGGAGGTGTGGCGCGGAAGTGGGCTGAGAGATAAATGGGAGGGGGTGTGGGGCTGGGGGGAAGGTAGCTTGGAAGGCGATAGGTAGATGCAGGTGGGGGGTGGTGGTGATAGGTCAGAGCGGAGGGTGGAGTGGATAGGTGGATAGAAAGATAATGACTTATAATTTTTTAAAAGTTCCACCATCTACAACCAATATTCATTCTACTAAGGCATAAATACCCAAAGGGAAATGGGAATTAAGCATATTTCACGGAATCAGAGAGTTGTTACATCACAGAAGGAGGTCACTTGGCCCACCATCCTGCACCAGTTTTAGTTCCTCGTGCCTTTTCCCCTTCTCCCTGCATACAATTTCTGTCCAGATAGTCATCTCATGCTCTTTTGAATGCATTTGTGACTGCCTCAATTGAAATTGATTAATGAAAAATAGTTAATGAGTGCATTATATTGAAGGAAGTGGCATATAAAAATAGCAGAAATAGTGTTAAGCCTGATTATTGGGAACAATTTAGCAAAGGAGGACCAAGAAACCGATAAGGAAAAGGTAAAAGAGAATATGAGTGCAATTGAGAGAGAGAGAGAGTAAAAACTTCTTTTGATATGTGAAAGGAAAAAGATCAGTAAAGATAAATCATGAGATATTGTAACAGGAGAATTGATAGTAAAGAACAGGGAAGTGGTAGAGAAACATCAGCTCCTTTGCATTTGTCTTCATGGAAGATAAAGAAAATCTCCCAGAACATTAAAGACCAATGGGCTCATGTAATTGAAAAATTGAAGGAAATTAATTTTAGTAATGTGAATCAATACTAATAGAAAATAAAATTTATCTGGTTCAGTAATGTGCATTCAGGAATGAAATCTGCCATCCTTCCCTGGTCTGGTCTATGTGATCCAGACTCATAACAGTGTAGTTAACTCTACCCTTCCCTCTGCAATGACCGAGAGAACCATTCAGTTCAATGCAAATAGAGGTGGACAACAAATGTTGTCTTGCTGGAAACATCAATATCACATGTAAGAATCAAACAAATGCAAAAGTGGCAGGACTTGAAAACTTAGCAGATGATAAACCTTTATCCTGATGAATTCAATATCTGAGTATGGAGGAAATAAACAACAGGGATAATAGGTGCATTGTTTTTTTCTTTTAAAAATTCTATCAATTTGGGAAAGGCTCCTACAGACTGGATGGTGGGAAACGTAACCATGCTATTTAAAAAGGGAAGAAAGAGACTGGAAAACTATAAATCCATTAATTTGACATCCATAGTAGGGAAATGATAGAATACAGTATAAAAGAAATGATTACTTAGTACTGAAAAAAGAACGACAAAATTGGGCACAGTAAAAATGGTTTTATGAAGGTAAAATCATTTTTGCTAATCTTGTTGGAGCTTTTTGAGGATCATACTTCTCACATACACAAAGGAGAATCTATGGAGGTTTTGGGATTTCTTAGACAGGCTCTGTGAATGTGCGAGAACATGACAGATGTGAAGGAGATGCCCATAACCCTGCTCGATGAACAGGAGGCCTTGTTTATCAAAACCTCATTTTCAGATTTAGGGAGAAATCCCCAAGCAGACTGCAGTTGGGAAAGAAACCGCCCATTCAGATTTAGAGTCATAGAGTCATATAGATGTACAGCATGGAAACAGACCCTTTGGTCTAACTCATCCATGCCAATCAGATACTCTAACCCAATCTAGTCCCATTTGCCAACAATTGGCCCACATCCTTCTAAACCCTTCCTACAGATACCCATACAGAGACCTTTTAAATGTTTCAATTGTACCAGCCTCTACCATTTCCTCTGGCAGCTCATTCCATATGTGCATCACCCTCTGTGTGAAAATGTTGCCCCTGAGGTCCTTTTTAAATCTTTTCCCTCTCACCCTAAACCTATGCTGTCTAGTTCTGGACACTCCAGCCCCAGGGAAAAGACACTTCTCTTTACCCTCAACATGCCCCATTATAGACCTCTATAACATCACCTCTCAGCCTCCGATGCTCCAGGGAAAACAGTCCCAGCCGATTCAGCCTCTCCTTATAGTTCAAACCATCGATGGATAAACCTGAGGTCTGGCTACCCAAATCCACCCTCTCCTAATTTAGAGGCAGATCCAAGCAATTCCACCACAATGGGTGAGGAAGCTGCCTCACCCATTTGAAGTCGCACAGCTCACAACATTTAAACCTAATGTGTCCTCAGAGATATGGGATAGAACTAAGAAACAGAAAATCTGCAAACAAGGCAGGAACATTTAAACAAAGAGAATTCTGCACCTCTTCTGTTCAAGCGGGAGGCCTGGCTGTCCAACACATCTCTCAAATCTTAGAGGGAGAACTGGAAGATGGCTCAGGCCCAGAGAGTGAATGAGATACATAATCGAGTTGATGAGCTGTAGGATAAAGCTGGAGGAGCTAGGCAATCTGAGGGCAGTAAGGTCCTTATTGAAATGGAGCATATTGGTCACTAAACCCTTTGCAAGGGAACTGATCTAGGAGTGTCAGTAACCCTGAAGTTCCACTGCACTTGTGACAATCACAAGGGGAGCTCAACTGCATTGAAATCTGAATCAAACCCAGAGCCAGAGAAAGTCTTTCAGAGAGTGGACACATTTGAGGGTGGCCAGGAAAAGAGAACAAGAGACAAGATGATTCCTAAGTTGAACCAGTAGCTGCCAGTTGCAGGTCACTACGTTCTTGAACTTAGATGTTCAATTAACACTCCTGATCGAATAACCGCTGTCTGTTCAGAAATTGTGCAGAAACCCATAGGGATAGACTAGGGTGGAACTCACCAGACGTCCACAACATGGATGTGGGAGAACTCTTGTTGAAACATCAAAAGGTCTAGCAACTGAGCCATGACACAGGTCAGGCAGGAAATCCAGCTCAGGTTGGACCCACATAAGATTGCGCTCCTGAGGAACTGGAGATCCCTAATGCACCAGTACTGAGACCGAACTGATTGACACGGCTCGATATTACTGACTGGGAAGGAAATTTAGCGACCAGGACAAACTTTATTCTTAATCCAAACACTGAGGTTTCACTCAGTCTACCCCAGCACAAACTGACTATTTTCTTTAGAAAATTACAACATTTAAAAGGTATCTGGATGGGTATATGAACAGGAGGGTTTTGAGGGAGATGGGCCAAGTGCTGGCGAATGGGACTAGATTAATTTAGGATATTTCGTCAGCAGGGATGAGTTGGACCAAAGGGGTTGTTTCCGTACTGTACATCTCCATCACTCTATGACTAAAAAGAGTACTGAGAGGTCCCCATACCTCCCAGAGTGTGATAAATCTCAGCCTTATCACCAAAGAAAGCCTCTACCAAAATACAGTTACCCACTTTGGCCCAAACAAAGAAAATGTTTAAAAACCTCTGTCATAGTCAGAAGAGCAGAACAGTAAAATAATTCATTTCATCTCCTCCTCTTGTCTGTGACATCACTGAGAAGGACAAGAGCATCAATGTCATTGGAACACCATCTTTTTCAAGTTTCTCTCCAGTTCGCAACACAAATTGCCCATAAATCACTGTTCTTTTCTTCTTGTTGTGGGTCAATGTCCTCCCATTTCCTAGAGTCTGTCACATATATCCCAGATGATCTCTCCTGCTCCCTAATGGTATTTGACAACTCTGCCATTATGCAGTACTTAGTATTTTGAGGGAGCTTGCTGTGACTGATCTTCCTTTCTCTTTGTTTTGTCTTGGGTCTATCAAGTGATCAATGGTAAAGTGTACATCACTGTAGAGTATAGACAGATGGGGCACTGTTCTTGGATACCAAGAAGGTTTATTACATGATTGTAATATGTACAAGTGCATTTGATCAGGCAAAATTATCAGGACCATGGGGAGACAACACAGATATTTCTACTCCCTCCAAAAACTAAACTGGAACTGCTTGTCTTCATCCACATTCAACGTATGACCTTTGTAGAATTGGCACAGCCAATGTTACAAAAATATTAACGCTTTCAGAACCCAATACCTGATACAATGTTGTGGCAACACTGTTTGAACTCGAAGAAAAGACCAACATTCTCTTTGGACAATACACAGAATCCACAGAATCATTTAATTCTTAGAATGAATGTGCTTTTAAAAAAGTTGCGTTATTTTCACAGAAGTATTAAAACCGAAAGGTTGCTGAAGTCCTAATCTGTTCACTCTCAATCTTTCCTGTGGCCCTGTTACTTGTGGAAGAAAGACACCAGAATTATTTTTTAAAATAAATTGTTCAAGAAATGGTTTTGGTGAAAGGAAATTAAAATACTAAAAAATGTCCATATACAATATATTGACACTGCATTATGACTAAAATATGGGAATTAAAACAAGACTGGATTGAAAAAAAGTTTTTCTAATCATTACAACTAACATAAAGAAAACTAGACTTGAGACAAGAATTAAAATAGTTCCTGACATAAAAACCTCATTGCAATAAACACTGGTGAGCATTTTGAAATAAGCAAATTTGTGGAACTGCATACAAGTTAAAGAAAAGCAGATGGATTTTACTTTACTCAAACTGAATGGTATTGTCATTAGAAGTATGCAACTCAAAACATATGGGCACGACAAACGTATCATATTTGATGGAAACATGAATGAGAAAAATAAGCAAGTAATTTTGGGGTGGAAGTATTTCTTGAGATGAATGTTCATAAGAACACTGGAAAAAGGTTTTTGTTTTATTGGCATCATATGATGCATAAAATAATATCTGCGTTCACTTGTGCAGCAAGAGTGAAAACAAATTCACCGTAAAATATTTTTGGATGCTTCTGCTAAAAGATCCCGTATAACTTAAATACTGTCTTTTTTTTTCACTTCTCGCAATGGATGAGACTTTAAACATTTAACAGATATATACACTATATTGGTTAACCCTCTTAATTCAAGCAATTTTCAAAGATGGTAAAGGAAAAGAGATTCACAAAACAGGATGTACCTGAGGGTAATTTATCTTTTGTCAAAATTCATTCGAGACTGACTTTTATTCAGATCACCAATTTATCAATTTTAAAATGCCATGCATAATCTTTGATCCAATATCTTCAAAACTATGTTAAGGCAGTGAAGGGCAAAGGTAATTCATCTCTCAAATAACAAAAGTTTTTAGGAAGTATTTTTTAAAACTGTTATACTGGAGGTTTAAGACTTTGCATTAAAGCAAATAGGTCCACATAAAGGAAGGTAAGTGGGCATCAGAAAAGAAAAAGTGGGTAAATGTAAATTTAATTTCCAAGCAGAGGGCATGGCAACGGATGAATGGACACTGCACAACAATCACCAGACAGGAGTGTTCCCTCCCAGTTGGAGAACACTTCAGCGGTACAGGATATTCAAACTCGGACCTTCAGGTGACCATCCTCCAAGGCGGACTTCAGGACATGCAATAACGAAAAGTGACCGAACAGAGGCTAATCGTCAAGATTGGTACCCATGGGGATGGCCTCAACCAGGAACTTGGGTTCATGTCACACTACAGGTGACCCCATTGCACTAGAAACACACACACAGATAGACACAAACACACAGACACACCTACACACACACACACATACTTTTGTAAACACACACACTCTCCTACAGACCCATACACTCACGCAGACCCTCTCTTTTACACTCACTCCCACATTCACACATGCACTCTCAAACAGACTTATAACCCTTTACACTCACATTCACTCACAAACACACACCTTCTCACAGACACTCATAACACCACTCCCCCCACCCCACACACACACCCACATGCACACACACACATATAAGTTTGTGGGGTGAATTTGTACTTGCAGAATTACATTTTACTTTGCTGAAAAACTGCTTGAATCCATGTAAGATTCTGTAAATCCATTTTTTAGATTAGAATCAGTCTGAACATTGTGGCACAGACAGTCTCACACAGGGCAGCTCACAACTTAAATGCATTATCTGGGCCGACATGACACCAATTGTTAAAGTTCACTTGGGAATGTAACTTTTAAATGTTCTGCGACTTACATATGAAAGAACTGAAACCAACATGTACGGTCAAAAAAATGAGAGACTTAACAAACAATCCAGGTCTTTTCAATATGGAATTTCAGTTACATCACACTGTAAACTTTTGCGATAAATTCTGTGACTTACAATCTTAAACTCCACAACCACCTGACGAAAGAGCAGTGCTCAGAAAGCTAGTGCTTCCAAATAAACCTGTTGGACTACAACCTGGTGTTGTGTGATTTTTAACTTTGTACACCCCAGTCCAACAGCAGCATCTCCAAGACTAATTTGAGTTGTGCAGTAATACAGTAACTGCAGATCTATGTTGGAACCTCTATTTTCTTGACTTAGAGATATAGAGTCATAGAGATGTACAGCATGAAAACAGACCCTTCAGTCCAACCCGTCCATGCTGACCAGATATCCCAACCCAATCTAGTCCCACCTGCCAGCACCCAGCCCATATCCCTCCAAACCCTTCCTATTCATAAATCCATCCAAATGCCTTTGAGGAGGAACATACTACAGCGGGACTTCGGAGAACTAAGGAAGAAGGCTGAAAAGCAGGACATCCAGAGTGGTTATCTCTGGTTTGCTTCCAGTTCCTTGGGCTGGAGAGGCCAGGAACAGGGAGATAATGGACTTGAATGTGTGGCTGGGGAGCAGGAAGCAAGGATTTAAATTCTTGGATCACTGGGGTATGTTTTGTGGTAAGCATAAATTCGACAAGAGAGACGGTTTGCACCTTAATAGGTTGAGGACCAGCATTCTGGCAGGCAGGTTTGCCATTGCAACACAGCTCCATTTAAACTCAGTCGCAGAAGGGAGGGGACAAACTGGATGTTCAAGAAGGAAATCGAAGGGATAGTTAGAAAAAGGGAAGTCAAGAAAGACAACAGTATCAATGAAGCAGAAAACTCAAAAAGGGATCATGCTGTAAGGTTGAGTGGAATAGGGGTTGATAGGAAGGGTGAGGGCAATAACAAATTAAAAATACTATGTATGAATGCACGAAGTATTAGAAATAAGATGGATGAGTTTGAGGTTCTTTTGGAAATTGGCAGCTACGATATTGTGGGGATAACTGAGACGTGGCTTCAAGTGGACTGGGCCTGGGAAATGAATATTCAAGGCTATACGTGTTATCGTAAGGACAGACTGACGGGCAGAGGGGGTGGGGTGGCCATGTTGGTCAGGGATGATATTCAGTCCCTTGCGTGGGGGGACCTAGAATCAGTATGGATGTCGAGTCAGTGTGGATAGAGCTGAGAAATTCTAAGAGTAAAAAGTCCCTCTTGGGATGAATTTACAGGCCCCCAAACAGTAGTATGGATGTCGGGGGTAAGTTGAATAAGGAGCTGAAATTGGCCTGTCACAAAGATGTTACTACAGTTGTTATGGGGGATTTCAATATGCAGGTAGACTGGGAGAATCAGGATGGTATTGGACCTCAAGAAAGAGACTTTGTGCAATGCCTCCGAGATGGATTCTTAGAACAGCTGGTGCTGGAGCCTACCAGGGAGAAGGCAATTCTGGATCTGGTATTGTGCAACGAACAAAATTGATCAGGGACCTCGAAGTGAAGGAGCCATTGGGAAGTAGTGACCATAATACAATAAGCTTCAATCTGCAATTTGAGAGGGAGAGGGTACAATCGGAAGTGACAATATTTCAGTTGAATAAAGGGAACTATGGAGCTATGAGGGAGGAGCTGGCCAAAGTTCAATGGTGCAATACCTTCGCAGGGATGACAGTGGAGGAACAATGGCAAAGGGACCGTATTGTTGAAGAGGAGAGTATGAAACGGACTGATAAGCTAGAAGAGATACCTGTTAGGAAGGAAGATGTGTTGGACATTTTGAACAACTTGAGGATAGACAAGTCCCCCGGGCCTGACGGGATATATCCTAGGATTATGTGGGAAGCAAGAGAGGAAATTGCAGTACCGTTGGCAATGATCTTCTCGTCTTCACTGGCAACAGGGGTGGTACCAGGGGACTGGAGAGTAGCGAATGTTGTGCCCCTGTTCAAAAAAGGGAATAGGGATAACCCCGGGAATTACAGGCCAGTTAGTCTTACTTCTGTGGTAGGCAAAGTAATGGAAAGGGTACTGAGGGATAGGATTTACGAGTATCTGGAAAGACACTGCTTGATTAGGGACAGCCAGCACGGATTTGTGAAGGGTAGGTCTTGCCTTACAAGTCTTATTGAATTCTTCGAGGAGGTGACCAAGCATGTGGATGAGGGTAGAGCAGTGGATGTAGTGTACATGGATTTTAGTAAGGCATTTGATAAGGTTCCCCATGGTAGGCTTATGCGGAAAGTCAGGAGGCATGGGATAGAGGGAAATTTGGCCAATTGGATAGAAAACTGGCTAACCGGTCAAAGTCAGAGAGTGGTGGTAGATGGTAAATATTCAGCATGGAGTCCAGTTACAAGTGGAGTTCTGCAGGGATCAGTTCTGGGTCCTCTGCTGTTTGTAATTTTTATTAATGACTTAGATGAGGGAGTCGAAGGATGGGTCAGTAAATTTGCAGATGATACAAAGATAGGTGGAGTTGTGGACAGTGAGGAGGGCTATTGTCGGCTGCAGAGGGACTTAGATATGATGCAGAGCTGGGCTGAGGAGTGGCAGATGGAGTTCAACCCTGCCAAGTGTGAGGTTGTCCATTTTGGAAGAACAAAAAGAATGCGGAATACAGGGTTAACAGTCGGGTTCTTGGTCAGGTGGAGGAACAGAGGGATCTTGGGGTCTATGTACATAGATCTTTGAAGGTTGCCACTCAGGTGGATAGAGTTTGTAAGAAGGCCTAAGGAGTATTAGCGTTCATTAGCAGAGGGATTGAATTCAAGAGTCGTGAAGTGATGTTGCAGCTGTACAGGACTTTGGTTAGGCCACAGTTGGAGTACTGTGTGCAGTTCTGGTCGCCTCACTTTAGGAAAGATGTGGAAGCTTTGGAGAGGGTGCAGAGATTTACCAGGATGTTGCCTGGAATGGAGAGTAGGTCGTACGAGGATAGGTTGAGAGTTCTCGGCCTTTTCTCGTTGGAACGGCGAAGGATGAGGGGTGACTTGATAGAGGTTTATAAGATGATCAGGGGAATAGATAGAGTAGACAGTCAGAAACTTTTTCCCCGGGTACAACAGAGTGTTACAAGGGGACATAAATTTAAGGTGAAGGGTGGAAGGTATAGGGGAGATGTCAGGGGTGGGTTCTTTACCCAGAGAGTGGTGGGGGCATGGAATGCGCTGCCCGTGGGAGTGGTAGAGTCAGAATCATTGGCGACCTTTAAGCGGCATTTGGATAGGTACATGGATGGGTGCTTAATCTAGGATAGAAGTTCGGCACAACATCGTGGGCCGAAGGGCCTGTTCTGTGCTGTATTGTTCTATGTTCTATGTTCTAATGGCAGATATTTCTGGGTATAATGCAGAAAATGCAGGATCAGTTCATTCCAAAAAGGAAGAAAGACCCTATGAGGATACATGAGTGGCCGTGGCTGACAAGGGGAGTTAAGAAACATATAAAGTCAAAAGAGAAAAAGTATAACATAGCAAAGATAAGTGGGAAAATGGAGGACTGGGAAGCTTTTAAAGAACAACAGAGGATTGCTAAGAAGGAAATACGCAGAGAAAAAATGAGGTACAAAGGTAAACTGGCCAATAATATAAAGGAGGATAGTAAAAGCTTTTTTAGGTATGTGAAAGGGAAAAGTAAGACTAAAATTGGGCCCTTCAAGACAGAAACAGGGGAATATATTACGGGGAACAAAGAAATGGCAGAACAGTTGAATTGGTACTTCAGATCTGTGTTCACTGGGGAAGACACAAGCAATCTCCCAAAGGTAACAGTGGCTGAAGGACCTGAACTTAAGGGAATTTATATTTGCCAGGAATTAGTGTTGGAGAGACTGTTAGGTCCCCGGGGCCTGATGGTCCTGTACAGCTGCAGAAGAACCTCTTTGCTTCTATACTCAATCCCTCTTGTTATGAAGGCCAGCATGCTATTAGCTTTCTTCACTACCTGCTGTACCTGCAAGCTTGCCTTCATTGACTGGTGCACAAGAACACCCAAATTTCTTTGTACTGCCCCTTTACCTAACTTGACTCCATTTAGGTAGTAATCTTCCTTCCTGTTCTTGCCACCAAAGTGGATAACCATACATTTATCCACATTAAACTGCATCTGCCATGCATCTCTCCACTCACCTAACCTGTCCAGGTCACCCTGTAATCTCCTAACATCCTCCTCACACTTCGCCCTGCCACCCAGGGTACTAAAAGAGGTGGCTCGAGAAATGGTGGATGCGTTGGTGATTATTTTCCAGAGTTCGATAGATTCAGGATCAGTTCCTGCGGATTGGAGGGTGACTAATGTTGTACCACTTTTTAAGAAAGGAGCGAGAGAGAAAGCAGGAAATTATAGACCAGTTAGTCTGACCTCAGTGGTGGGAAAGATGCTGGAGTCAATTATAAAGGATGAAATCATGACACATCTGGATAGCAGTAACAGGATAGGTCAGAGTCAGCATGGATTTATGAAGGGGAAATCATGCTTGACTAATCTTCTGGAATTTTTTGAGGATGTAACTCTGAAGATGGACAAGGGAGATCCAGTAGATATAGTGTACCTGGACTTTCAGAAAGCTTTTGATAAAGTCCCACATAGGAGGTTAGTGAGCAAATTTGGGCGCATGGTACTGGGGGCAAAGTACTAACTTGGATTGAAAGTTGGTTGGCTGACAGGAAACAAAGAGTAGTGATAAACAGCTCCATTTCGGAATGGCAGGCAGTGACCAGTGGGGTAACGCAGGGATCAGTGCTGGGACCGCAGCTTTTTACAATATATATTAATGATATAGAAGATGGTATTAGTAATAACATTAGCAAAGTTGCTGATGATACTAAGCTGGGTGGCAGGGTGAAATGTTAGGAGCATGTTAGGAGATTACAGGGTGACCTGGACAGGTTAGGTGAGTGGACAGATGCATGGCAGATGCAGTTTAATGTGGATAAATGTATGGTTACCCACTTTGATGGCAAGAACAGGAAGGAAGATTACTACCTAAATGAAGTCAAGTTAGGTAAAGGGGCAGTACAAAGAGATCTGGGTGTTCTTGTACACCAGTCAATGAAGGCAAGCATGCAGGTACAGCAGGTAGTGAAGAAAGCTAATAGCATGCTGACCTTCATAACAAGAGGGATTGAGTATAGAAGCAAAGGCCACACCTGGAATATTGTGTGCAGTTCTGGTCTCCAAGTTTGAGGAAAGACATTCTGACTATTGAGGGAATGCAGCACAGGTTCACAAGGTCAATTCCTGGAATGGCGGGACTATCTTATGTTGAAAGATTGGAACGACTGGGCTTGTATACCCTTGAGTTTAGAAGACTGAGAGGGGATCTGATTGAGATGTATAAGATTATTAAAGGATTGGACACTTCGGAGGCAGGAAACATGTTTCCGCTGATGGGTGAGTCCCGAACGAGAGGACACAGCTTAAAAATAAGGGATAGGCCATTTAGGACAGAGATGAGGAGAAACTTCTTCACCCAGAGAGTGGTGGCTGTGTGGAATGCTCTGCCCCAGAAGGCAGTAGAGGCCCAGTCTCTGGATTTGTTTCAGAAAGAGTTGGATAGAGCTCTCAAATAAGTGGAATCAAGGGTTATGGAAATAAGGCAGGAACAGGATACTGATTGAGGATGATCAGCCATGATCAATATGAATGGTGGTGCAGACTCGAAGGGCAGAATGGCCTACTTCCTCTGGCAGCTCATTCCATACATATACCACCCTCTGTGTGAAAAAGTTGCATCTTGAGTCTCTTTTATATCTTTCTCCTCTCATCCTAAACCTATGACCTCTAGGTCCGGACTCCCTGACCATAGAGAAAAACCTTTTCCTATTTATCCTATCCATGCCCTTCATAAATTTGTAAACCTCTACAAGGTCACCCCTTAACCTCCAAAACTCCAGGGTAAACAGCCCTAGCCTGTTCAGCCTCTCCCCATAGCTCAAATCCTCCAACTCTGGCAACATCCTTGTAAATCTTTTCTGAACCCTTTCAAGTTTCACAACATCTTTCCGATAGGAAGGAGACCAGAATTGCATGCAATATTCCAACAGTGGCCTAACCAATGTCCTGTACAGCCGCAACGTGACCTCCCAACTCCTGTACTCAATACTCTGACCAATAAAAGAAAGCATACCAAATGCCACCTTCACTATCCTATCTACCTGCGACCCCACTTTCAAGGAGCTATGAACCTGCACTCCAAGCTCTCTTAGTTCAGCAACACTCCCTAGGACTGTACCATTAAGTGTATAAGTCCTGCTAAGATTTGCTTTCCCAAAATGCAGCACCTTGCATTTATCTGAATTAAATTCCATCTGCCACTTCTCAGCCCATTGGCCCATCTGATCAAGATCCTGTTGTAATCTGAAGTAATCTTATTCACTGTCCACTACACCTCCAATGTTGGTGTCATCTGCAAACTTACTAATTGTACCTCTTATGCTTGCATTCAAAACATTTATGTAAATGACAAAAAGTAGTGGACCCAGCACCGATCCTTGTGGCACTCCACTGGTCACAGGCCTTCAGTCTGAAAAACAATCCTCCACCACCACCACCCTCTGTCTTCTACCTTTGAGCCAGTTCTGTATCCAAGTGGCTAGTTCTCCCTGTGTTCCGTGAGATCTAACCTTGCTAACCAGACTCCCATGGGGAACCTTGTCGAACGCCTTACTGAAGTTCATGTGGATCACATCTACTGCTCTGCCCTCATCACAATATATCAGGTCCATTTGAGTAGAGGAGGAATAACTACAGTTTCCTTTATTCAAGGAACATAGGAACAGGAGTAGGCCATTCAGCACCTTGGCCTGCTCCACCATTCAATGAGATCATGGCTGATTTGTGGCCTAACTGCATGTCATAGAATCACAGAATCCCTACAGTATGGAAACAGGCCATTAGGTCCAATAAGTCCACATGACTTGCGAAAAGTAACCCACCCAGACCGATACCCCTACTCTTTTATTCAACATTTCCCCTAACTAATGCACCTAACCTACCCGTCCCAGAACACCTTGGGCAATTTTCCACGGCCAATTCACCTAATCTGCACATCTTTGGATAGTGGACGAAAATGGAGCACCCAGAGGAAATCCACGCAGACACGAGGATACTGTGCAAACTCCACACTGACAGTTGCCTGAGGCTGGAACTGAACCCGGGTCCCTGGTGCTGTGAGCAGCAGTGCCAATCACTGAACCACAGTGCCACCCAGCTGAGCCACCATGCTGCTGCCCACTGAGCTATTGTGCCACCCAACTGAGCCAGTGTACCTGCTTTTGTCTCATATCCCTTAACACCACCACTTAATAAAAATCTATCTATCTCAGATTTAAAATTAACAGCTGATCCAGCGTTGACTGCCGTCTGTGGAAGAGAGTTTCAAATACTAACCATCCTTTGTATGTAGAAATGCTTCTTGACATCTCTTCTGAATCGTGTAGCTCTAATTCTTAGACTCTGCCCCTAGTTTTGGAATCCCCAAAAAGTTGAGATAATGTATCTTTATCTACCCTTTCTTTTCCTGGTGACTCTATCAAAGTCATAGCATTACAATGTGAAAGCTGTTGGAGAACAAAAAACGCCATCTCGAATATCTCCAGAATAACTTGGTATCTCGAATTCTACATGTTCAAAATAATTGGATCATTGCATACATTAGGACAGGAAACCTTATGAGAAACCCAACTGTGAATTTCTAAGTGGTAACAATGTTTTAATATGCATTCTGGCCAATGTCTATCCCTCAGCCAACATCACTCGAACATATTTATTGCGAAGTATTGTGTTAATTTTAAATGACACCCTTTATTTAAGTCATCTTTTTCGTTCCAATCCTGTTTCTTCTCCAGAGGGTGGACACATTTGAGGGTAGCCAGGCCAAGTCAGTTGAGAAGGAGGACCAAGAACATTCCAAAATTGAACCCCCAGCTGTCAGGTTGCAGAACACCCAGACTCTTGAGCTGAGATGCTCACTTAACAATCCTGATCCAATAACTGCAGTCTGCTCATAAAATGCACAGAAATGCATAGGGATGGACTGTGCCACTAGATGTCCACAACATGGATGTGGGAGAACTCTCATTGAAACATCAAAAGATCTAGCAGCTGAGCCATGACACAGGTCAGACAAGAAATGCACCTCAGGTCGGACCCACATAGGATTGAGGCCCTGAGGAACTGGAGATCCTTAATGCACCAGTACTGAGGCTGAACTGATCGACACAGCTCGATATTACTGATTGGGAAGGAAACTTAGTGACCAGGACAAACTTTATTCCCAATCCAAACATTGAGGTTTCACTCAGCCTACCTAAACCCAGACTGACTATTTTCTTTTGAAAACTACAACATTTAAAAGAAATACGGTGACCAGGACAAACTCTGTTCCTAGTCCAAACATTTAGGATTCACTCAGCCTACCCCAGGCCAGACTGACCTTTTTCTTCGAAAAGGAGTACTGAGAAGCCCCTGTGACTCCCAGCCAACATCATTGGAGCATATGAGATTATGAGATTAGATTCCTCACAGTGTGGAAACAGGCCCTTCGGCCTAACCAGTCCACACCGACCCTCCGAAGAGCAACCCACCCAGACCCATTTCCCTCTGACTAATGCACCTAACATTATGGACAATTTCCCATGGCCAGTTCACTTAACCTACACATCTCTGGACTGTGGGAGGAAGCTGGAGTACCCGGGGGAAACCCACGCAGACACGGGGAGAATATGCAAACTCCAACAGACAATTGCCCGAGGCTAGAATCCAACCTGGGACCTGGTGCTGTGAGGCAGCAGTGCTTACCACTGAGCCACCGTGCCACCCCAGTGGGCAATATTTATTGGCAATTATTGCATTAATTTTAAATTGGTTCCTTTATTTAAGCTATATTTTTAGTTCCAATCGTGTTTCTTCTCCAAATATTTCAAACGTATTGGTGGAGGAAATGTTCTGCTCCTTGCGTTGTTTACTTCAGTTTGTTGGGCAAACATGTAAGAACTGAAGAAAGTCCAAGTCATGGCACACACCACATGGCCCACCACACTGAAATTTGGAGCTTCAGGTTTGCCACATAATTGATCAACTGGTCTCCTCCCATCATACCATTCCATACTTCCTCTCATCCTCTGCAGATCCAGCCCTGCCATCCAAACTCACATTCAGTGAGGTGCACATGGGGTGGGGAAGGCATTAAACAGCAAGTATCCACTGGTTTGTATTGCTACATAATGGGACCAAGGTTTATTGATGATGTGTAAATTAAAAATGAATAGCACATCAGCCAAATTATTTTCAATTCATCTCTTTACTAACCAGATATCAATCAAATACGTCTTTTAATTCAAAGGCCTTGGGCTTTTCAGACAGAGAAATTTATCCTGATTCATTCTCACAAATTACTGTCAGAAAAATCTCTCCTTGGAAAATTGTTCTCACCTTCCAAACTTTCCTGCGTGTTTTCTCTCACCCCGTCATGGAAGATTTGCACAATCAAACCTTGACTGTACCAGTTCTGTCTGACAATTCTATTTGATAAAGTTAAAAATCACACAACATCAAGTTATAGTCCAACAGGTTTAATTGGAAGCACACTAGCTTTCGGAGTGACGCTCCTTTATCAGGTGGCATCTCCAAATTATGACTATTTGATAAAAGGCTGGATACTCATCGCATTATCCTTGATGCTGGTTGGCAATTGTACATACAGCAACACCAATTCCCTTTTCACTCCTTTGGACCCTTGCTTCTGTTGCCTTTGTCTACTCTATCGCTTTAAAATTGTACAAGGCAATTCGACAATCCCTTGTGATTTTACCCCTTCTCCTTGGTTTAATCACTGATCCCATCCCACACTCAGCATTTATTCTACTCTCGCCTTTCTACCAATATGCTGTAGGACTGTATTTAAGAAAGAATTGGATCGAGCTCTTAAAGATAGTGGAGTCAAGGGTTATGGAGATAAGTCTGGAACAGGATACTGATTGGGAATGATCAGCCATGATCATATTGAATGGCGGTGCAGGCTCGAAGGGCTGAATGGCCTACTCCTGCATCTATTGTCTATTGTCTATTGTCTATTGACTGCTTTTGATACATCATTTGCTGATTCCTGAAATTCATGTTTTAAAATGTACTTGTGGTTTCCACGTAGAAGAAATTTCACCCAAACACAGATCAGAATCCTTCTGCCTTGCATGATTCAGGAACATTTTTACATACCTGACGCTCTCGGAGGGTGTCATTCAGAAAGACTCAAGAATCCACAAGTCAGGGCTCCATAGTCCTCTCGCCAACACACTGGGGAGTTGAAACTCTACAGTGTAGCATTGACATTTCGTTTCAGTTTAAAGAGAGTCAGTGGTGCCGTGGTAATGTTACTGGACTAGGAGTCCAGAACCTCAGGCTGATGTTCTGGGATTGTGTGTTCAAATCCCTCAATGGCTGATACTGTAATTTGAATTCAATAAACATCTGGTTGAACATCATCCAGTTCACGAATGACTTCAGAGAAAGAAATTGCACTTCCTTACCTGGTCTGGCCACCATGAGTTTTCAGACCCACAACAATGCAATTGATGCTTAACTGCTGCCCTGGGAAATTAGGGATGGGAAATAAAAGCTGGCCTGGCTAGTGATGCCCTCATCCAATGATGAAAAAAATGTTCCTGTCTGGGGTCATCTCGTTTGACAGTCTCAGCTCTAACATGGTGAAGTGACAGTCAGGAGGAAAATTAACATGGAGTGTAGTGGAGGGTGGAAAGAGGATCCTGAGTTTGGCAGGAGGTCAGAAATCTGGGTGGCACAGTGGCACCTTAGTTTGCACTCATGCCTCACAGCGTCAGGGACCCTGGTTCGAATCCAGTCTTCGGTGACTATCTGCATGGAATTTGTACATTCTCCTCAAGTCTGCATGGGTTTCTGACAGTTTCCTCCCATAGAGCAGAGATGTGAAGTTTAGGTCGATTAGCCGTGCTAAATACAAGGTTATGGGGACAGGGTGGGACTGTGTTGAATGCTGTTTAGAGGATCATTGCAGACTCAATGGGCCAAATGGCCTCTATCCTCATTATAAGGATTCTATGATCGTCGGTTGGAGTCCTACCTTTAATCTACAATAAAAAAAATATGAAATCAGAAATATAACTCAAATGGCCTTTTTTCTATGCTGTAGACTTCTAGGTTCTCCATAACCCTTTGACCTGGCATCACTTATTAATATATAAAATGATTATTGCATGCACATCATCAACAAACAAATAAAAGCATTACCTGATGGTGAAATGTTGAAAGCCAAGAAATAAAACTTTAAAGTATGAGAATTCAGAAGGATGTTTTGAAACTTGAAAGGTTCAGAAAAGATTTACAAGGATGTTGCTCGGATTGGAGGATTTGAACTATAGAGAGAAGCTGAATAGGCTGGGGCTGTTTTCCCTGCAGCGTCAGAGGCTGAGGGGTGACCTTATATAGGTTTATAATATCATGAGGGGCACGGATAGATAAACAGACAAAGTCTTAGTGAGTTTTGAGATTTGTAGCTCAGGTTGAGATTCTGGATGTAAGTTTGCTCGCTGAGCTGGAAGGTTCCTTTTCAGATGTTTCATCACCATCCTCGGTAACGTCATCAATGAGCCTCTGGTGAAGCTTCACTGGAGGCTCACTGATTATGTTACCTAGGATGGTGACGAAGCATCTGAAAACGGACCTTCCAACTCAGCGAGCAAACTTACATCCAGACAAAGTCTTTTCCCTGGAGTGGGGGAGTCCAGAACCAGAGGGCATAGGTTTAGGGTGACAGGGGAAAGATATAAAAGAGACCTGAGGGGCAACCTTTTCACACAGAGGGTGGTGTGTGTATGGAATGAGCTGCTAGAGGAAGTGGTAGAGGCTGGTACAATTGCAGCATTTAAAATGCATCTGGATGGGTAAATGATAAGGAAGGGTTTAGATGGATATGGGCCAAGTGCTGGCAAGAGGGACTAGATTAGGATAGGATGTCTGGTTGGCTTGGACGAGTTGGACCGAAGGGTCTGTTTCTGTGCTGTACATCTCTATGACTCTCTGACTCTAATTGGTGTCTGGAAAGCAGTCAGTAGAAGTTAATGCTTGCCCGCCCCTCCCCCACAACCTCACTAGGGATGGATTTGGATGGCAGGGTTATGGGAATGGAAATAAAGAATGAGATGCTGTTTGATCAGGCAGGAGAGTATGGATGGAGGCCCTCTTTCAAGATCTGAACTCTATCCTGATTAAATTCCCTACAGGAAGGGTAGAGGGTGACATTCCTGCCCAGAAGCCAACTGAGACCCTGAATGCTGTCACATATTTAACCAGCAATGGTGTGATGGAATCCATGAACAGAAATCTGACCATAATGAGGGGGTTAGAGTTTTAAGAGTTATGTTCCTATTAAAAAGAACTTTAAACATTAGGAATATTTAATGTGTTAAAAGGGTAAATCCAGCTCACAGTTTCTGACCTCAGCACTCGACATGCAGAGACTTCTATATGTCTCCACCACTAAGAAAAGCCCTGATAAGACAGAGGCACATTGAAAATACATTTGTTGCGATCCATCAGGAAAAGATTGGTTTATACTAAAAACTTTACAACATTGAGTTACACTATAACCTTAAAACATGGGCACACAACTAATGAAAAGCTTGATCTTCATGAGTTCTGGCAAGCATGGCTTCCCTAAAATCAATAAGGGCCAGGTCCTGCATGAAATGTAACAATCATAAGCTTTCTTGTAAAGTTGTATTGTTGGGCGTACTTAGAAATTAATGATGATCATATGCATATTTGGAGAATAAAGCTACTGAACCTAATTATAAGTAAGACATCACTCTGATATGAAGAAATTATTTATGTATCCCAAGGCATATAATAAATCATGAGAGAAAATATTGGGCTTGAACTCACGACAATGCCTGTTGTGATGAGAGTAGAGCTACCAAAGTTCCATGAAGATAATTTTCTTGTTGACTTTGATTAATTGTAATCTTCAGTTGATATTAAATGAAATTCTACACTGGTATTTTAGATTAGATTAGACTCCCTACTGTGTGGAAACAGGCCCTTCCGCCCAACTAGTCCACACTGAGCCTCTGAAGAGTTTCTCACCCAGACCCATTTACCTCTGACTAATGTGCCGAACACTATGGGCAATTTAGCATGGCCAATTCATCTGGCCTGCACATCTTTGGGCTGTGGGAGGAAACTGGAGCACCCGGAGGAAACCCACGCAGACACAGGTAGAATGTGCAAACTCCACACAGACAGTCGCTTTAGGCTTGAATCGAACCTGGGACCCTGGTGCTGTGAGGCAGCAGTGCTAACCACCGAACTACCGTGCTGCCATGGATATATTCTGACATTTTTGAAGTAAATTACTGTTAAGATTTTGACAACATTCTACAATTCAGGTCTCACATTGAACAAGACGCATGAATTTGCAAGAATGAGAAACGTCGATTTTCCTGCTCCTCAGACGTTGCCTGACCTGCTGTGCTTTTCCAGCACCACTCTAATCTAGATTCTAGTTTCCAGCATCTGCAGTCCTCACTTTTGCCTAACTGGATTCTTGCATCATATAATCTATTACAGAGAGAGAAATAATGGCTTCTGGAAAAGCCAAGACCATAAGCAACTTTCTACAACCAAAAATTGTCATTTATTTCCAGAGGTTTCTACAGATAGTCAAACAGGAAAGAAAGTTAATCCAAAACTTAGCGACAATCATTGAAGGAATCTTGTGAGTCAACAGTGCCTTTGGTGTATTGGGAAAACCATTGTATAAGAGAAAAGACAAATTAACTTCTCCAGACTTGCTGGGGCATTCTAACCATAGCTTGTCCATCATGGTGATGATGGATGCATCTTCAATACAGCAATACACATTTATGTGCAAAATAATGACAAATGAAAATTAGTTGACTTCACTTACAGAGCAATACGTGAAACAGAACAATGTTACGTAATCAAAAATATGGATTGATAGTTAAACTGAGTGTAAATTATTCTCAGACCACTTGATGGAATCAAAGTTCCAATTAAGATTTACCTTTGGTTACATTATTGGATTCCAAAGATTTAGTGATAATACAGGCTCAGACTGATATATTATGACTTCATAATAGTGTAAACACAGATCATAGCTCTTGCTTTATCTGAGCAAACACTGGATCAAGCTTAAGCATAATTTCATAAATAGAAATACTTTCCATGATTATAAGCAATTCTTTACTAGCTCCTGAGAAGAAGTTACAAGAAATCAGAGAAGCACAGAGGCAATTGCAGAAATATTTCACCATATTAAATGATGAATTTTTCAATCATGGATTATCAAACCAAAGGCTATGATGGACAGCATTCTTCATAGAATTCATGTCAGTTATTTGGGAATAGCCAAATGCAGATCTCATGCACAAAAAACAGTTCTGAGGGAGGGTCATTCAATCCAAAATGTTAACTCTGATTTCTCTCCATAAATGCTGCCAGACCTGTTGAGCTTTTCCAGTAATTGTTTTTTTTTAAAATCTAATTTACAACAATCTGTCTGGTGGCGAGGAATTTCAATAGAAATTGAAAAATTCACTTTGCCCTGCTAAACTTTGGAATCAATAACTGGATGGCAATGGAATCTGATTATTTTTGCATCTCCAAGACATGCAATGGCAAAGGTAGGAACAATAACTTTCAAGGGAAACATGTGTGATCAGGGTACAATACTATTCCAGGTGGAGAAGAATTACTTCATACTACAACAGCTGAGATAGTGATAGAAGCATGGAAGGAAATATTTTCCACAGAAGATTTCCAGAGGAGACTGTTTCAGGCAGTAGTCTGTATTGATGATGTGTTTTTTAATATTGGTGAGACAAGATGGTTCAGACGAGGCGATGGAGAGTTACAGATCAACTGGGAAGGATTCAAAGAGAGAGTTAAAAAGAGCAAAGAGAGGGCATGAGCAGTCTTTAGCAAATATGATAAAGGAGAACCCTAAAGCTTTCTATAGATATGTGAGGAATAAAAGGATGACTGGAGTAGGAATAGGGCCAGTAAAAGTGGTGAAGTTGAGTGTGGACCCTGTGGAGATCACAGAGGTGCGAAACGAACATTTCTCATTGGTTTTCACTCAGGAAAAGGAGAATATTGTAGAGGAGAAGAATAAGATACGAGATATTAGACTGGAAAGGATTGAGGTTAGTTACGAAGAGGTATTATCAATTTCAGAAGGAGTGAAAGCAGACAAGTCCTTGGGGCCAGATGGGATTTATCTGATGATTCCCTGGGAAGCTAGGGAGGAAATAGTAGAGCCTTTGGCTTTGATATTTGAATCATTATTGTCTGCAGGTTTGGTACCAGAGGACTGGAGGATTGCAAATATTGTGCCCTTGTTCAAGAAGGGCAGTAGAGATGACCCAGAGATAGGCCAGTGAGCCTTACTTCTGTTGTAGGGAAGGTTTTGAAAAAGATTATAAGAGATAAGATTTATAATCATCTAGTAAGTAACAAATTGATTTCAGATAGTCAACATGGTTTTGTCAAGGGCAGGTCACAGAGTCACAGAGTCATATAGATTTATAGCATGGAAACAGACCCTTCGGTCCAACCCGTCTATGCCGACCAGATATCCCAACCCAATCTAGTTCCACCTGCCAGCACTCGGCCCATATCCCTCCAAACCCTTCCTGTTCATATATCCATCCAAATGCCTGTTAAATGTTGCAATTGTACCAGCTTGTTTGAATAGGGTCTTTAAAATAAATGGTTAAATTACAAAATAGTTCTTTTAAAGACTGGCTATCAACAAAACTGATTTTGAAAAAAAATCCTTCTCGTCTGACTGTTGTGCATAAACAGAGTCCATTCAGTTTTTTTCTCATGTTGGTCTTTCAGCTTGGCAAACACAGACCAAACTGGTTGCATTAGAAAGGGCTGGTGCACACTGTGTGAAGTAAATTCACATTCACCTTCTTGAATATTTCCGCCAGCATTTGATAATAGGTTATGATGGCTTGGGGATTATGTGCACACTAAATTTTAAATCTGGAAGGGCATAAAGTTCTGAACACAATGTGACCTCAACTGGAAGTAATTCAGGAATTAAGTCAAGCACAAATATAGGATGGCTGCCCCTGCCTCTGTACCAAAAGGAATAAGTTGAGGTTCTACCTATGTTCAAATATATCACAACATGACTGAAGATACTAATTCAAGTCACTTACAATGCAGCCCAAGAACAAAGGTTGGTCTGATATTTAAGCATATTTACATATATGGGCTTCAGTAAAACAGAATCAAAATTAAACCTGAGAGCTCTGGATACCTGCAAAAAAAAACTTATCTATCGTTCTTACAAAAGAGAAGGTATGCTTAAAGTTATGCAAACACATTAAAATGCTTTATTAGTCCATTGATAATACACCATTTGAATATTTCTGGAAAAATAGACATGATGGGGTGATGGTTGTTTTTTTTGATAATATATGGAATGAATATATTCCTGTGATTGTGTGGCATTTCTCTCTGCACTATTTCGAACATGCATCTCACCAAGAGTAACCAGGTTGGCAAACATGTTACATGTCGTGTACACCAAAGTATAATAGAGATGTGGGAACTATTTTGTTACAAATTACACTGAGTCTAACTTATCCCATGGAAACTGATATTTTTGCTTTCATCTCATGAACTTCAACAACTATTCTCAACAAAACTGAAACACTAATATGACTGAATTGAGGCTGCCTTCCTCTGGTATCTGTTGTATTACAGTCCAGTCTATCAGTTCTGCAGAAATTGCTTCTTAGCAGTATTGCAAGATTTGGTTTTGCTACAGGTTGCCAACGTACAAATGCAAAACCTAATATATCCTGCTTATGATTTCTACTTACATTGAAATGTGTTTAGGGTGTGAGCTAAAAGTCACTAAAACCCCAGAGGACCTTAGGGCAGTTCTCTCATTAGAGAGAGACATAAGTGCTAGTGAGCTTAGCCTAAGGGTCACCATCTCTCAGGTGAGAGGTGAGATGAGAAGGCAGAAGCTTCATTGTGACCCCAGCCGGGATAGGTCTGAAGCCCTGTTGTTGGCATCACTCTCTAACACGACGAGCCAATTGAGAAAACCAACCCCTTACTATGCCTATTACTGTGTTTAATTCATTCATGATTCTGTGACTGAATGAAAAGGGACAAATATTTGAGACCGGGGTCAAATTCTGCAACCAACGTTTACTTCATGCAAACCAGCTCTTCCATGCCCCGTCTGTGGTTCTGGTCTCGGTTTTCGAGCAACTCCTGTAATCAAATAATAGCAAACTACTGTAGTTTCTGGCAATCCTTGCAACATCAGGAGTAGCTTGGAGGAGTCCAAGAGATTCCAGTAGAGGCACTATCAAAAAGCATCACCTACATGAACTTGTCAATATGCACAGTTTTGTTTTGTTCATTCAGTGGTTAGCACTGCTGCCTCACAGTGCCAGAGACCCGGGTTCAATTCCCGCCTCAGGCGACTGACTGTGTGGAGTTTGCACATTCTCCCCGTGTCTGCGTGGGTTTCCTCCGGGTGCTCCAGTTTCCTCCCACAGTCCAAAGATGTGCAGGTCAGGTGAATTGGCCATGCTAAATTGCCCGTAGTGTTAGGTAAGGGGTAGATGTAGGGGTATGGGTGGGTTGCGCTTCGGCGGGGCGGTGTGGACTTGTTGGGCCGAAGGGCCTGTTTCCACACTGTAAGTAATCTAATCTAATCTAATCTACAATTACAAAAAAATAAATTGGTAACACCAAAGCTTCAGTATAAATACTATTACTGAATGTCTATGATACAAATGTATTTGAAGATTGTGAAGCACATCTCACTCCACTCCTCCATTCATGAATTATATTTATCTCCCATTGATGTGCAAATTTACAGTGAAGAAACTTGTGCTGTTTTAAGAAGTCAGTTCAGGTGTCTTGCAAGTTCAAGGCAGGAATTTAAAACAAAACTAAACTCATAACATGTCAGACAGCTATTTTGTTTGTGCTAAAATACCTCCTGTTAATGCCAGCACATGCTTTTCAGCTTCAGGACACACCAGTAATAATCCACACAGGCAATCTCAAACTGATGTATGCATTCAGACAAAATAATTTAATTTAGGACTTAAATGATTAGACATAGTGATCTTTTAAACATGTATTTCAAGCTTGAACTGGCAAGCTTACGGGCAAGCTGATCACTAACAAGTAGCGATATAATCTATGGTAAATTGTATACCAAAATGGATTGCTGTGCATTCAGCCTTGAAGCAAATCAAAAGCTTATAATAACTGAGTTAGAAACACATAGACTTTGAAGATGCTGCACGTTTGATTGGAATATTACAGGGATTGCCCCTCTTTCTAAAAGGTGTTCAGCTCAATTTATACCCCCCATTGCGGGGTGGGTGTTTGGCAGCGAGTTCAGAGAGGGGGCATGTAAATCATGATGGGTGGTTTCCCAACAGTTCTCCTGCACCCCGCCCACCCACATTATGGTCAGTGGGTGCACACAAGGTTACCCTCCCTTCAGACCTATTCATGAGCACTTAAGGACACCAACCTACTTTTGCTGCAGGATGGTGGCAGGCAGATGTGAGTGGGAAGATATTTGAACAACGTTGGCAAAAAGCAGGAAGGAAGTAGGCATCCTACCATGAGCCCACCCCAACCCCCACATCTTCAAGACCACTCCAGCATCCCATCTTACTTCCCCACTCCTTAGGGTCTGACTGTTGTTGTGGTATCATTATGCTGAAACGTGGCAGAAATGGTGGGATTTAATCTGTTGAACACAGAGCCTATTGGGATAAAATGTGAGGATGAGGGAAACCCTATTGTGTTGCTGGAAGGAAGGCAGAGAGCAGAATTACGAGTTCGGGGTCTTGTCCACATCACTGGGAGGAATTCTCAGTTGAGTAAAAAGAAAGAAATGTCAGTAACTCTGTTGTGAGATGTTGCTTCATCAGAACAGATATGACACAGATAGAGAAACTGGAAGAGCAAAATTTACTTCCCCAATATTTATTGAGGAAATTTCTACTCATCTCATCCTGGATGTTGGATAAGCAGTCTGATAATTTAGGTCAAGGTGCTATCAATGTGCCCATAGAAACTGTTGTATTTTTGGATGGTGTCACCAAGGGGAAGAAGGCAGATGAGAAATGAATCAGGCTTAAGGGTAGAAATTTGGTGTCCAGAGTCTTGCTAAACATTCTAAGATCTGATTAGAATTCCTTCTGAGGGAACATACAAACCAAGTAGTTTATTCAGCCCATTGCCATTCAATTAGATCCTGGCTAATCATCTGCTATTTTCCATTAACTCTTTATCCCTTAATGCCATTAGTCTTCAGAAAACTAATGATTTCTCTCTTGGACATAGTCAAATGCTACATCAGGGAACTATTGGGCAAACACAGAACATGCTGGAAAACTCTGCTTGTCTGGAAGCAGCATTTCTGTTGATGCTGTCACTTCAAAAAGGTTATTTTGTCCTTAGTCTTTTTGAAGAGGGGTCGTAACGGCAGAAGTGCTGAAGAGTTTCCTTGAACAATGGGAGGGGAATCGCCAGTTCTCCCAGTTTCTTTTTTGCTATAGCAGTTACAAGATGTGTAAGTTCAGATGAGTTGCAAGCTTCAGTAAATTATTCCTCTGACTGTCTTCTGAAATCTCTCTCTGGAAGTTATTCCCTCCTGCCAGTAAGAATCTATGTTTGAATTTGCCTTTTTTTCAAGGGGTGTGTTTATGAGATGTCACTGTATTAAAATAGTTAATTCATAATAGTTACTGCACTGTGTCAGTTAAGTTTTCCAATAGTTATGTTATTCTAAATGTCGCTCTTTTTTTGTTCGTGTTTCAACTGGAGTGTTTAAATAAATTCCGCTTTGCTGAAAACTGAGTGGTTTGACCAGTTGCATCATAACTGGAATACCTACTTCACATCTGCCTTTAAAATAAGAGAAAGTGAGGGTCTAGGCTACCTTCTTAAAATATTTTGAGGGCGGGGGGGTGGGGGGGGGGGGGGGTGGGTGGGGGGTGGGTGGGTGGGGGTGGTTCTGGCCTTGTCCTTAACACAATGGAAAAAGACATTAGTTTACAGAGTCATAGAGATCCATAGCAAGGAAAAATACCCTTCGGCCCTTTGAGTCTACGCTGGTGAAAAACAAAAATAAATTTCAGCACGTGGCCTTTAACCATATATGCCTTGACATCACAAGTGCACATTTAAATACTTTTTAAATGTAATGAGGGTTTCTGCCTCTCACATCCTTCCAGGTAATGAGTTTCAGATTCCTATCAACCTCTGGGTGAAAAAAGTTTTCTTCACATCTCCTCTAAACCTTTTGCCCCTTTCCTTAAATCTATCCCCCGGTCATTGATCCCTCCATCAAGGGGACAAGTTTCTTCCTGTCTGCACTATCTATGCCTGTTTTAATTTTACACATCTCAATCATGTTCACGCTCAGTCTTTTCTGCTCAAAGGAAATCAACCCCAGTCTATCTAAATTCCCTTCAGAATTGATACTCTCCAGACGAGGCAATATGGAGAAAGTGAGGAGTGCAGATGCTGGAGATCAGAGTCAAGAGTGTGGTCAGGCAGCAGCTGAGGAGCAGGAGAGTCAACATTTCGGGCATAAGCCTTTCATCAGGAATGGCAATATCCCTGTTAATCTCCTCTGCACTCCCTGCACTGCAAGCACATCCCTCCTAAAATATGAATTCCAGAACTGCACACTATACTTGGCAAAAACCAGAAGAATTGCCGATGCTGGAAATCTGAAACCAAAACAGAAATTGCCAGAAAATCTCAGCAGGTCTGGCAGCATCTGTGAAAAGAAATCAGAATTAACGTTTCGGGACCAGTGACCATTCTTTGAAATTGATGGTTTTGTATTCACAAAAATGACTCTGAGCTCCGAGTTGCCTGCCACTTCAACATAGCACCGTGTTCCCTGGCCAACATCTCTGTCTCAGGCTTGCTGCAGTGCTCCAGTGAAGCTCAGCATAAGCTGGAAGAACAGCTCTTCACTTTTCACTTGGAAATCCTGCAGCTTCTGGAATTAATATGAGTTCAACAATTTTAGGGCTTAAACACCTTTCCCCATGTTCTCCCACATCCCCCACATACCAGGCCTTATCATCACATGTTGTAAGTTACTTATAGACTCCATTAGCAACTATCAGACTAACGTTTATCAATTGTTTGTCTGTCCAACTGGTTTTCTCTCTCTTTGGGCTCTATCTCCACCTAATGGTTCCTCTTCCCCCTTCCCAACTTCTGTATAAAAACCATCCTTTTCCAAGCTGTCATCAGCTCTGAAGAAGGGTCACTGGACCTGACATGCTAACTCTGATTTCTCTCCACAGATGCTGCCAGACATGGTGAGGCTTTCCAGCCATTTCTGTTTTTGTATACACAATATTCCCTGGCCTAAGCAGCATTTCACACAGTTGCAGCATCACTCCCTATTCATAAATACTATGCCTCAGCTAATAAAGGCAAGTACCCCAAATGCCTTCTTAACCTCTTTATTTACCTGATGCATGTGCATGTCAAGGCCCCTCTGAACCTGAGTGTTTCCAGGATCCAACCAGCCATTGTGCATCTGCTTACTTTGTTTGTTCCGCCCAAATGCATCACCTCACATTTATCTAAATTGAATTCCACTTGCTACTGATCACTCCCATCTGACCAGGTTGTCTATGTCCTCTTGTAGTCTAAGACCATCCTCCTAACTATTTACCATCCCACCAATTTTTGCGTCTTCTGCGAAATGATGTTAATGTTTCAAGTCTTGTATGGCTCATCTTCAGAACTGGAGCCATTTAGTTCATATTGTTCGTGTATATTCTTTATTCACATTACCTTTGTCCACTTTTAATGTGCCCACAGAGCAGTGCACATTCTCACCTCCACCGATGACATTTTATTTGAAACTCTCCACTACTTTCTGTCTGCAGCTCCAATTCACTTCGCTAAGAAGATAGAATTTATATTCATATCGGGGCTTTTTGTAACCTTTGGGATGTCGCAACCTGTTTTCTATCCAATAAAAAACTGTTGACATGCAGTTACTTTTGCAATATAGGGAAAGATACATTGTGAACAGCAATGACCCCAGCAGTAATTCCCCTTATACCTACAAATAATCTGTGCTGTATCAATGCTGTTTAGTTCAGTTTTATTTGTCTCACTTGTCAGGGTATAGTTTTATAGATCTCAGGAACCAGAATCTTCAACTTGCTGCAACACTGAGCTACAGATGCACCAGAAATACAGTCACAGAACTCATTTTAAAGAAGTTACAATGCCTACATAATTATATTTATAAGTAAAACATATTACATAGAGAGTGCAATATAAAACAGATTGTCCATATTTGTTATTCTGCTATCATATAATTCACACATAAAATAAAAAATAAACTTGCAGCTGTTCTATTCTCAAATTCCACACTGATATCCAATAAATCACCTCTTTATGTTTTGGGCTAGGGTTTCAACCTTCCCTGCAATCAGTGATTTTGCTGCAAACTGCACTCCAAATTGTACCAATGTGAAAAGTGTTCTCACCCACCCTAGGTAAAAACAAGGACTGCAGATGCTGGAAACCAGAGTCTAGATTAGAGTGGTGCCAGAAAAGTACAGCAGGTCAGGCAGCATCCAAGGAGTAGGAACATCGACGTTTTGGGCAAAAGCCCTTCATCAAGAATAGAGGCAGAGTGACTGCAGGGTGGAGAGATAGAGACTCCCTGAGGTTCTTGCGGAGAGAGGAGGAAAACTTCTTCAAGGTAGGCATCCTTGCAAGAGGATTTGCAGTTGGGTTAAAATCAACGAGGTAAAAACAAGGACTGCAGATGCTGGAAACCAGAGTCTCCCACCCTGCCAAGTTTCCATTCAAATTCAGTTTGGATGTGAACTCTGCTATGCATTGGGCTATCTGCTTAAACTTAATACTTTCCATGGTTTGCCTTTAAGAATTTTCCTTAATATATTTAGGATGTCAGATTCATGTAGTTTGATTATTACAATTAAAAATAGGTTTATCATAAAACAAATGGAAAGACAGTGTTGATCTAACACCTTAAATCCCTGAAAATTACTCCTTCAAAAATGTACAATTCGATTCCATTTCATGAGTTGAGGATACAACAAAGGTAGAATATTCATCGAGTCAACACTTGATTCAATGGCAGAGATTGATCCACTTTGACAGCCAGTTACATCAAGTGAAGCTGATGGATTCCTCACCATTCATTACTATCGATTTTGAATCAGGTTTCTTGTAGATTATGCAATATGTTTTACAATTCTGCCCTTTCATTTAAGGACATGGATGTGAAACAAACCATAGAGATATGATGCATGACTTTGCATTATTCCCACTATTGGAAGGGTACATTTTAACTCTTTGTTCATGTCTAATCCTATTTTCATACCATTGCTTTTGGGGGCAGATGAAACCCTCCCACTTCATGCATGGGGACTCCAAAGGCAGTTGAAACCATTTCTATATGGAACACTTGCCATGGTCACTTCACCATGCAATGGTGTCAGATAACCAGGCAAGAAATTTTCTGAAATGCATCCAGGAAGAATAGGAGTGTATATTTAAGACCCCAACAGTGAAGCCTCAGCCTCGACTGCACTGTGCGCCACCAATTCTGCAGCCACAAGAACCTCACTCACTGCTTGTGGACTCACCTCTCAGTGTTGACTTATTTCAGTCAAACCTCTCAATCTTCATCCCCACTTCACAGCCAGTTGCTCTACCACTGGTTGAGGTTCTGGGGCAGACAAGCTCTGTACGCTATATGAGGAGGTTATTGCCACCATCCTCTTTAAATGTTGCAAACTATCGGGTCTAATGTGGTCAAAGAAAACCACTGCCTCATGAATCTAGAAGAGTCTACTTTAGTTAACAAAATATAGTTCATTGGATGTTAGCAACTAGTTTTAGGTTGTATTGATATGATAGACATTGTAATAGAGACTTAGAGGATGACCATGATTGGTCTTACACCTTTAAGATCAGAAGCTATTCTGTCCATAAGTCCACATGCCATCATCATAGACGATAGTCCTTATGGCATTCCTCAGATTCACACATAACTCTCCTTTATGTTTGATTACGTCCAAACTGTAAATCATTTCAGATTCCCATGACTGAAGAGTTGAGAGTGGATGTCCACAGAACTGGCAGTTCACACTGTTGATTTCAGAGTTTGCTTCTGCAGTTGTGCCTTCCTCAGGGCACATGACATGTCTGAACTAAATTTCAGCACTTGACTACATACAGGCCTGAAGTGGTCTCCAAGACAGACATTACTGCCTGTAATGCCAAAATCTGCAAGATTCTTCCTCAGGAATCCTGAAATCGGCAAACTTTGGGCAGAAAGTGGATACTGTAAATGGTCAGGTGGCCTAACAACCAGCAGTTGGTTACCAAGTGGATGTCAAGCAGTAGCAAGATCCATCTAGAAGTAAGTTGTGGAGGTGGGCACTTGTAATGATCTTGCTTGATTGTTGATAGGGAAACTACGGGCTTTGTGGGTCTTAAACGTGAATGAATGTTCACTCAGATCTCACAAGGAATCTTATTTTAATTTAACATAGAGAGATTTGCTGACAGCTTTGCTTCATAGGTTTCAATGCTATAGGGATTCTATGCATGTTAAAATTCATTAAATTCTACTGGATTTCAAAGAATCGCAGAATCACAGCACAAAAGAGGCCTTAGGTTCAGCTGCCAAACCCAGGACTACTTCAGTCTGGAAGGACAAGGGCAGCAGATACATTGGATAATACTATCTGCAAGTTCTCCTCCAAGCCACTCACTGGACGTGTATCATCATTCCTTCAGTCTTGTTTGGGGGGGGGCACAATGGCTCAGTGGTTAGCACTGCTGTCTCACAGCGCTAGGGATGTAGGTTCAAGTCCAGCCTTGGGCGACTGTCTGTGTGAAATTTGCACATTTTCCCCATGTCTACATGGGTTTCCTCTTGATGCTCTGGTTTTCTCTCACAGTCTAAAGATGTGCAGGGTAGGTGAATTGGCCTTGCATTGCAAATTGCCCATTGCATTCAGGGGTGTGCAGTGAAGTGCATTAGTCAGGAGTAAATTGCCAATTGGATAGAAAACTGGCTAACCGGTCGAAGTCAAAGAGTGGTGGTAGATGGTAAATATTCAGCCTGGAGCCCAGTTACAAGTGGAGTTCCGCAGGGATCAGTTCTGGGTCCTCTGCTGTTTGTAATTTTTATTAATGACTTAGATGAGGGAGTCGAAGGGTGGGTCAGTAAATTTGCAGATGATACGAAGATAGGTGGAGTTGTGGACAGTGAGGAGGGCATTTGTCGTTTGCAAAGGGACTTAGATATGTTGCAGAGCTGGGCTGAGGAGTGGCAGATGGAGTTCAACCCTGCCAAGTGTGAGGTTGTCCATTTTGGAAGAACAAATAAGAATGCGGAATACAGGGTTAATGGTAGGGTTCTTAGTCAGGTGGAGGAACAGAGGGATCTTGGGATCTATGTACATAGATCTTTGAAAGTTGCCACTCAGGTGGATAGAGTTTGTAAGAAGGCCTATGGAGTATTATCGTTCATTAGCAGAGGGATTGAATTCAAGAGTCGTGAAGTGATGTTGCAGCTGTACAGGACTTTGTTTAGGCCACAGTTGGAGTACTGTGTGCAGTTCTGGTCGCCTCACTTTAGGAAAGATGTGGAAGCTTTGGAGAGGGTGCAGAGGAGATTTACCAGGATGTTGCCTGGAATGGAGAATAGGTCGTATGAGAATAGGTTGAGAGTTCTCGGCCTTTTCTCGTTGGAACGGCGAAGGATGAGGGGTGACTTGATAGAGGTTTATAAGATGATCAGAGGAATAGATAGAGTAGACAGTCAGAAACTTTTTCCCCGGGTACAACAGAGTGTTACAAGGGGACATAAATTTAAGGTGAAGGGTGGAAGGTATAGGGGAGATGTCAGGGGTGGGTTCTTTACCCAGAGAGTGGTGGGGGCATGGAATGCGCTGCCTGTGGGAGTGGTAGAGTCAGAATCATTGGCGACCTTTAAGCGGCATTTGGATGGGTACATAGATGGGTGCTTAATCTAGGTTAGAAGTTCGGCACAACATCGTGGGCTGAAGGGCCTGTTCTGTGCTGTATTGTTCTATGTTCTATGTTCTATGTTCTAAATGTAGAATAATCGAATAGGGGAATGGGTCTGGGTGGGTTACTCTTCGGAAGGTCAGTGTGGACTTGTTGGGCTGAAGGGCTTGTTTCCACACTGTAGAGAATCTACATGTCTATGAAAATCCTGGAACTTCCTCCCTAAAAATACTGTGCAAGTACCTACACCAAATAGATTGCAGCAGTTCAGGATAGCAGCTCACCATCACCTTCTCAAAGGCAATGATGGAAGGCCAATAAATGCTAGTGCAGCCAGTGAGGCCTATATGCCATGAATGAATAATAAGAAAAACAAAGTAACAAAAATGCATCTAGTTCATTCAGTGTTTGGGAAAGGACTGGAATGTGCAGGAATTGGAAAATGTATTGATGCAGTAGGGGTTTGAAGTAAATGTATCAGCAATGTTTGCTTACTCTTGAATTTAATAGGACATTTCAATATTGACTGATCTCTGCGCCAACGCTATTCCAAGTGCAGCAGATGTGTGCGCCTTGGGCTGTTTGGTACACACATGTCTACACCTTGGGATAAAGCAAGAGGTAAAAAAGATCAAGTGGATTGCAAGTTTTCCTGTTGCAAATTGCTGACCCAATCCAAATATTTCTCCTCTTTAATTAAAAATGCAACGTAACTGCACCATTTGACATAGGTCCTACTTTTAACTGTCTTTTATGTTGGAAGTAATAAAGCTGTTTACCTCATTAATAGCAATAGCTGGGTATTTACTGAAGTTGGGTCGTTGTCAGACAGGACTTTATGAGAACACATAGCTCAACAGCAATCACTTAAAACATGCAGTCACATTGGGTCAAGTGGTTGCTTAAGGACAATATTTACTTCAACTTTTCATCAATAGTTCCAGAATACTTGTCATTTATAATATTGAATATGATGGGGGAGATTATGTTTGGATGAAGTATCTGTCAAAAAACAAATGGAAGATAAATTGTGTATGAAGGCAGGAGTAGAGGCTTTGACCAAGTTTAATGGAATTATGTGGCACCCAAATGCTGTTTTTGAGGGCTGCAATGATGGAGGCGCAGGTAGAAGAAATGAGGATGTGGACAGCAATACTACAGGAGGGCATGTTGCAAAGAATACCCTGTAAAATGAGATTGGCAAGATGTGGCCATCTGGATGTTCCCCAAAGAAGGTTGGAAAGTTATAAAGAGATAGCACATTGTAAAGGAATGGCCTTATCCTATCCAATCCATCACCGCTATGATGCACAGTCTTTTGACATCACGTCGTGCTAAGCTGTCAACTTGAGGTTGCTCTTGAAGTGGTACGTCACCAGTATTTCTCCCCCGACCAGGGTGTCAATCTGCAATGGAGGAGTGTTTTTCAGATTGGAGATCTCTGACCAGTGGTGTTCCACAGGAATCAATGCTGTTGTTTGTAATATCGATGGAGGAGAATGTAGTTGGCCTGATTAGTAAGTTTGCAGATAACATAGGTTATGGGATTGTTCTGGGAGTGTTCCCCTCAATTTTATGCCCAGGAAGTGTGTGTGAAATGGATGAATTTGGACCCCTTTCCCTATATCCCTTTTTCTCAACTGTGACCATTTGGTTGCTATCTTTGTAAGTTACTGGAACATGCAAGTGATGATAATATCACTAATGATGCTACACTGACATCAGCAGAAGTGAACTCATTGAGTTATAAAGATGCATTTAATGTGAGAGATCCTATATACTAAAGAATTGTATTCAACAACCTACAGTTATGAAACTGAAGTATTACAGTCCTCAAAAGATGATAAGAGGCCAGCAGCCTTTCACAGTTTATGTGTAGATACCCACAGCCCAGAGATACCAAGAATTATCTAACTCTGCTTATAGCAATATTAGCCTAAAGTACAGAATATGCAGTCTTCCTGCAGTTTTCAGGAAATCGTTAGGTTTTTGACAGACTTGTCAAATTACTAGAACGGATAAATACTGTTTTGAAAAGTAGACATTTACAGCAAAATGTCTTTCCATGAAAAAGTGGCAAAGATAATAATGTTGGAGAAAATTCACAACAGGATCAGTTATTTAACCAATCCAACCTTTTCCTTCTCGGCTTCCGTCCCACTCCATCTGTAGAGCCTCAGCTTCGGGAAACACAAATTACTTCACTTATTTCCCATGTTAAAAACAAACAATGTTGTCATTACAACATGACAGTACATTTTACATAAGAGTGTCAAAGTCAATGACTGAAAATATTTTGAATTTTTAAAGCGATAAACTCAATAAGGATCAATTCTGAGAAGCCTCATGGAGCAGTTTGATCACACAACAATTTAACTGAAACTTCAAATAGTCCTTTACGTGGCATTTGAGTGAGAGCAAGAAACTGAATGGACCTAAAAACAGCATACACTTAGAGTTCAGTGAGGTGGTGGCTACTTTGTTGTTGTATGCATTCGAGACCAGACAGACAGACAGTGTACCTTTTAGATAGTAAAACAACATCCTGACATATAAGCTATCTGCCTCATCCTAAGTTATGGTCTCATTGCAGTGGAGTCAGTGTAGTGTTTCAGGCAGTAAGTTATGTGCATGTAAAATATAGAAACATCACAAAGCACTGAATCCAAACAATGTGTAAGTCTACAATACTATAACAGATAGCGGCTTTACTCAACTTCAAGATGCCTGTCTCAAATTGGGTCCAATCTCTGTAGAAAATGTTTTGTAAGTTAGCACATTAGGTAGCAATGAGACTTAAATAGCTGCACAGAGGCCAGTATCCCATCACCAAGTCACCCTTGCATAGTACTCTGTGGCCAGCCAGCTGGGGGTCAGTCATAGAGTCATAGAGTCAGAGAGATGTACCGGATGGAAACAGACCCTTTGGTCCAACATGTCCATGCTGATCAGATATTCTAAATTAATTTAGTCCCTAATGTCAGGAGACAATCTGAATCCCCTGTTTACCTCTTTCAGCCAGGGCTTCCTGATTGGCACAGGTTACAAACCCAATCAAGGATCTTATCATCAAAAGGATCTAGCTGGTTCCAATCAATACACGGATTGGCTGGGGTTTGCAATCAGAAAGGAAAAGACACAACGGCATTAGAGAGGCTTGAGTTGATTTTAGCTGCTCCCACCTGCACCATGCTCCACAATTAGCAAAACAGACAAAAATATCAGTTCTCTAAACAATTACCAAAAAAAACACACAACTTGCTTTCAGTTCTTTTCATTGCTCCTTTCATTTGCCTGGATTTGCAACATCCTATGACTATACTGCAAAGCATGCTCATCCTCGAGAACCAAAAGATAACAGAAGAACTTGAGGAAAGTAAACAGTGAACTGAGAGGAATAGCCACAAGTCAATTTAAACTCTTAGATATCACTAAAGACTCAGAGATGAACTCCAGGATGACACGTCATCCATAGATGGGACAGATATACTTTGCATTATTTTTCAAAGAGTAAAAGAAGACATATTTATTTAGTGTTTCTAAATTTTTAAGCCATCCCAAATCACTTCACAATCAAATAGTTCTGGAGAGGAGTTCCCATTGTTAGAATGCTTGAGTTAATTTTAGTATCTAAGTTTAGGTTCATTTAGATACTTCTGAGATGCAATGACCTTGACTCCATGCACAACTTGAAGTTCAAATCTGCACTGACCTTTTTAGTCATGGTTGTAAGGACAAATGAAACAATGGGTCAAGAAAGTTAAAGGTGCTTTGTGCTATAAGAGTGCTCAACCAGAAGTGAGGGCTCTGTCAACCACAATGGTAGGGATTCTTCAGTTGAGGAAAAAGGTCGACATATCTAACGCTTCCCCCCACTGCATCATCAGTACAAAACAGTTATAAAGTCATATAGCATGGAAACAGACCCTTTGGTCCAACCAATCCATGCTGAACATATTCCCAAACTAAATTAGTGCCACCTGCCTTCTCTTGGGCCATATCCCTCCAAACCTTTCCTATTCATGTATTTAAAAGGTCTTTTAAACACTGAAAGCTAAACTACAACCCTGGATCTGAAGGAGCCTCACTCCACCCTTTCATGCTGCTTCTATCGTTCCAACTCGAAAAAAACCCAAGGCTTTTCAAGCTGTTTGTTTTATTGGTTTGGAGGAGATGGCTCTCCACCTATGGCTCCAAACATCTTCAAAAAAAAATCAGGTCAAAATACACCTCTTAAAACCATAGTGTCTTCACACGTGTGCAACTCAGTTCCCATCCAATGAGCCATATTTTGAGTGGGCAATGATAAATGGCATTCAGTAGGTTCTTAAACAAGCAGAATAGCTTATTGTGATTTGCTTTTCATTCTTAATTCTCATTCCTGCTCACCTTCCATAGCATCAGAGACTGACATGACAATGTCAGATCACGTACTTTTTGAGGGTGGTGTGCGGCAAGATGGGATTAGGAAGGGGTGGGTGCAGGGGTGCAGGACAAGTGGCCCATTTAATTTGGAGACATAAAATCCTGCTTAAAACTGATGTGTATTTGTGCAACCCTTTATCATTGACTCAAAGCAGTTCATATCCAGTTCATTACGGTTTTTACTTTATTTTGCCAGGAGCAGCAGCAGTGGGAGGAGCCAAATGAGGACCAGGGGCCTGCCAGGGATGTAAATTTAAAACTATATAAACTTAACTTTTGACTCGGTGGAGCGCACACTAAGTAGGAGAGGACACAGGACTGCTGAGAAAATGAAGTAATATAATGAAGTGAGGTGATGCATTTAGGGAAGTCTAATTCGAGAGCGAATTATACAATGAATGAAAGAGCCTTGGGAAAAGTTGATGGGCAGAGAGAGCTGGGAGTGCAGGTCCATTGTAACCTGAATGTTGCTGCACATGTGGTTAGAGTGGTCAAGAAGGCACATAGTATCCTCGCCTTCATTGGACGGGGTATTGTGTATAAGAGCTGGCAAGTCACGTTAAAAATTGTACAAGACGTTGGTTCGGCTGCATTTAGAATATTGTGTACAGTTCTGGTCACCACATTACCAAAAGGATGTGACCACTTTGGAGAGGATGCAGTGAAGGTTTACAAGGATGGTGCCTGGTATGAAAGGTGCTAACTATGAAGAGAGATTGAGTAGGTTAGGTTTATTTTCACTAGAGGTTGAGGGGGGACCTGATTGTGGTTTACAAAATCATGAAGGGTATAGACAGGGTGGATAGAGACAAGCTTTTTCCCAGGGTGAAGGAATCAATAACCAGAGGTCATGCTTTCAAGGTGAGAGATGGAAAGTTCAAGGGGGAATACACGCGGCAAGTACTTCACACAGAGGGTGGTGTGTGCCTGGAACACGTTGCCAGCAGAGGTGGTAGGGGCAGGCAAGGTAGATTCATTTAAGATGCGTCTGGACAGATGCATGAGTAGGTGGGGAGCAGAGGGATACAGATGCTTAGGAATTGGGCGACAGGTTTAGACAGTAAATTTGGATCAGCTCAGGCTTGGAGGGCCGAAGGACCTGTTCCTGGGCTGTAAATTTTCTTTGTTCTTTGTTCTTTATTTGGGTGGTTGCGTTACCTAAAACACTACTTCAGTAATGTCTCCCACCCATCCTCCTACTCTAACCAAAAAGGTTCTGCATGCCAGATTAGAAAGCTGACCCTAGTTTTTTAAAATATTATTTGTTTTTCTACAGTCTCTTTAGGCATTTAGAATAGTGAGGATGGTGGTTAGGGCAATTGAATGTTCCTTCTGCAGAATATGGGATGTAAGGGTCACCACTAGGGTCCCTGTTGATTTTACCTGCAGGAAGTACATCCAACTCCAGCTCCTCACAAACCACGTTTGGGAACTGGAGCTGGAGTTGGATGAACCTTGGATCATTCGGGAGGTGTAGAGGGTTATTGGGAAGAGTTACATCGAGGTAGGCACACCTCAGGTACAACAAAAAGACAGATGGGTTATTGTCAGGGGATGGAAAGGGAGCCGGAAGGCAGTGCAGGGATCCCTGTCGCCGTTCCCCTTAATAACAAGTATACCATTTTGGATACAGTTGGGGAGGATGACTTACCAGGGGTAAGCATTGCAGCACTGGTGTCTGGCATAGAGTCTGTCCCTGTTGCTCAGAAGGGAATGGGGGAGATGAGCAGAGCATTAATCATTGGGGACTCCATAGTTCGGGGGACAGATATGAGGTTCTGTGGGAATGAGTGAGATTCATGGTTGGTGTGATGCCTCCCAGGTGCCAGGGTTTGTGATGTCTTGGGTTATGTTTTTGGGATCTTTGAGGGGGAGGGGGAGCAACCCCAAGTTGTGGTCTACAGAGGCACCAATGACATAGGTATGAAAAGGGATAGGGATTTAAGGCAGAAATTCAGGGAGCTAGGGTGGGAGCTTAGTGATAGAACAAACAGAATTGCTATCTCTGGTTTGTTGCCCATGCCATGTGCTAGTGAGGCGAGGAATTGGAGAGAGAGGATTTGAATATGTGGTGACAGGGATGGTGCAGGAGGGAGGGCTTCAGACACCTGGATAACCAGGGCTCATTCTGGGGCAGGTAGAATTCTACAAACAGAATGATCTACACCTGAACTAGAGGAGTACCAATATCCTGGGGGGATATTGCTCTTCTGGAGGGTTTAAACTAATGCAGCAGTGAGATAGGAACCCAAATGGTAGCTCCAGTGGATGAGAGTAGTGAGATCAGAAATATGGGTTCAAGGTCACAAGAGTTCACTGGCAAGCAGGAAGGTGGTTTGAAGTGAGTTTCCTTCAATGCCAGGAGCATCCAAAATAAGGTGGGTGAACTTGCAGCATGGGTTGGTACCTGTGACTTCAATGTTGTGGCTATTTCAGAGACATGGTAGACAGGGACAGGAATGGTTGTTGCAGATTCGAGGATTTAGATGTTTCAGTTCAAACAAAGAAGATAGTAAAAGAAGGGGAGGTGTGACATTGTTAGTCAAGGGCAGTATTATGGTAGCAGAAAGGATGTTTGAGGACTAGTCGACTGAGATAATATGGCTGAGATTAGAAACAGAAAATTGAGAGGTCACCCTGCGGGGAGTTTTCTTTAGGCCTCCGAATAGTTCCAGAGATGTAGGGGAAAGGATAACAAAGATAATTCTGGATAGGAGCAAGAGTAACAGGATAGTTGTTATGGGGGGGATTTCAACTTTCCAAATATTGATTAGAAATACAATAGTTCAAGTACTTTAGATGGGTCAGTTTTTGTCCAATGTGTCCAGGATAGTTTCCAGACACAGTATGTAGACAAGCCAACAAGGGAAGAGGCCACATTGGATTTGGTACTGGATAATGAACCAGGCCAGGAGTTAGATTTGGAGGGAGGTGAGCACTTTGGTGACAGGGACCACAATTTGTTTATAGTTACTTCAGTGATGGAAAGGGAAAGATATATTCCAGTGGGCAAGAGTTATAGTTGGGGGAAAGGCAATTATGATGTGATTAGGCAAGACAGGATGCACAGGATGGGGAAGGAAACTGCAGGGGATGGGCACAATTGAAATGTGGAGCTTATTCAAGGAACAGTTACTGCGTGTCCTTGATGAGTATGTACCTGTCAGGCAGGAAGGAAGTGGTCGAGCGAGGGAGCCGTGGTTCACTAAGGAAGTTGAATCTCTTGTCAAGACGAAGAAGGAGGCTTATGTTAGGATGAGACGTGAAGGCTCAGTTAGGGAGTGTGAGAGTTACAAGTTAGCCGGGAAAGACCTAGAGAGAGAGCTAAGAAGAGCCAGGAGGGCACATGAGAAGTCATTGGCAGGCAGGATCAAGGAAAACGCTAAAGCTTTCTTTCGGTGTATTAGGAATAAAAGAATGACAAGAGAAAGATTAGGGCCAATCAAGAATAGTGGGAAGGTGTGTTGAGTCCAAGGAGATAGGGGAAGTGCTAAATAAATATTTTTCCTCGGTATTCGCACTGGAAAAAGACAATGTGGTTAAGAAGAATACTGAGAAACAGGCTACTAGACTAGATGGAATTAAGGTTCACAAGGAGGAGGTATTAGCAATTCTGGAAAGTGTTAAAATAGCTAAGTCCCCTGGGCCGGATGGGATTTCTCCTCGGATTCTCTGGGAAGCCAGAGAGGAGATTGCACAGCCTTTGACTTTGATCTTTATGTCATCATTGTCTACAGTAATAGTGCCAGAAGACAGGAGGAAAGCAAATGTTGTCTCCTTGTTCAAGAAGGAGAGTAGAGACAACCATGGTAATGATAGACCAGTCAGCCTTAATTCAGTTGTGGGTGAAGTGTTGGATAAAGTCATAAGAGATAGGATTTATAATCATCTAGAGAGCATTAAGTTGATTAGGGATAGTTGACACAGGTTTGAGAAGGGTAGGTTGTGCCTCACAAACCTTATTGAGTTTTTGAAATGGTGACCATTCAGGTGGATGAGGGAAAAACTGTTGCTGTGGTGTATATGGATTTCAGTAAAGCGTTTGATAAAGCTCCCCATGGCAGGCTATTGCACAAGATATGTAGGCATGGGATTGAGGGTGATTTAGCGTTTTGGATCAGAAGTTGGCTTGCTGAAAGAAGACAGAGGGTGGTGGTTGATGAGAAATGCTCATCCTGGAGTTCAGTCACTAGTGGTGTACAGCAAGGATCTGTTTTGGGGCCACTGCTGTTTGACATTTTTACAAATGACCGAGATGAGGGCCTAGAAGGATGGTTTAGTAAATTTGTTCATGACATGAAACTCAGTGGAGTTGTGGATAGTGCTGAAGGATGTTGCAGATTCCAGAGGGACATAGATAAGCTGCAGAACTGGGCTGAGAAATGGCAAATGGAGTTTAATGCAGAAAAGTGTGAGGTGATTCACTTTGGAAGGAGTAACAGGAATGCAGAGTACTGGGCAAATGGTAAGATTCTTGGTAGTGTAGATGAACAGAGAGATCTCGGTGTACATGTACATAAATCCCTTAAAGTTGCTACCCAGGTTGATAGGGTTGTTAAGGAGGTGTATGGTGTGTTAGCTTTTATTGGTAGAGGGAATTGAGTTTCAGAGCCACAAGGTGATGCTGCAAATGTACAAAACTCTGGTGCAACTGCGCTTGGAATATTGCGTTCAGTTCTGGTCACCGCATTACAGGAAAGATGTGGACGTTTTAGAGATGGTTCAGAGGAGATTTACTAGGATGTTGCCTGGTCTTATGAGGAAAGGCTGAGGGAATTGAGGCTGTTTTCTTTAGAGAGAAGAAGGTTGAGAGGTGACTTAATTGAGACATTTAAGAAAATCAGAGGGTTAGGTAGGGTGGACAGTGAGAGCCTTTTTCCTCAGATAGCTAGCATGAGAGGACATAGCTTTAAACTGAGTGGTGATAGATACAGGACAGATGTCAGAGGTAATTTCTTTACTCAGAGAGTAGTCGGGGTGTGGAATGGCCTGCCAGCAACAGCAGTAGACGCGCCAACCTTAAAGGCATTTAAATGGTCATTAGATAGACATATGGATGAAAATGAAATAGTGGATGATAGACAATAGACAATAGGTGCAGGAGTAGGCCATTCTGCCCTTCGTGCCTGCACCACTATTCAATATGATCATGGCTGATCATCCTTAATCAGTATCCTGTTCCTGTCTTATCTCCATAACCCTTGATTCCACTATCCTTGACAGCTCTATCCAACTCTTTCTTAAATGATTCGAGACTGGGCCTCCACTGCCCTCTGGGGCAGAGCATTCCACACAGCCACCACTCTCTGGGTGAAGAAGTTTCTCCTCATCTCTGTCCTAAATGGTCTACCCCGTATTTTTAAGCTGTGCCCTCTGGTTCGGCACTCACCCATCAGCGGAAACATGTTTCCTGCCTCCAGAGTATCCAATCCTTTAATAATCTTATATGTCTCAATCAGTCTTCTAAACTCAAGGGTATACAAGCCCAGTTGCTCCAGTCTATCAGCGTAAAGTCGTCCCACCATTCCAGGAATTGACCTTGTGAACCTATGCTGCACTCCCTCAATAGCCAGAATGTCTTTCCTCAAATCTGGAGACCAGAACTGCACACAATACTCCAGGTGTGGTCTCACCAGGGCCCTGTACAGCTGCAGAAGAACCTCTTTGCTTCTATAGTGATCCCTCTTGTTATGAAGGCCGGCATGCTATTAGCCTTCTTCACTACCTGCTGTACCTGCATGCTGACATGTGCCGACATGTACCATCACCTCTGGCTCTTCACCTTCGTCCTTGAGGATTTCCTGCACTCTGTCTGTGATGTCTTTAACCCTGGCACCAGTAAGGCAACACACCATCCTTAAGTCCTGCCTACTGCCATAAAAACCCCAGTCAGTTCCTCTCACTATGGAGTCCCCTATTACCACGACTCTGTGCGATGTCCGACTCTTCTGCTCTGCCTCCACGCCAACATTTGATTGACAGATCTGGCCACCTCGCAGACTGGCAGTGTCATCTGAGTCTACTGTTTCCAAAAGATTCAACTTGTTCCTGACAGGTACTTTCCTCAGGGGTCTCTTGCACCTGTCTCCTCTCTGCCCTCCTCATCGTCTGCTCTCTTCTGCTCTCTTCTGGTATGGTCGGTGTAATAACCTCATTGAAGGTCTTGTCCAGAAAGATCTCGTTCTCTCAGATGAGTCAAAGGTTCTCGAGTTCTTTCATCAGGGCTGCAATATGCTCTGTCAGTAGCTGAACGTGCACACTTTCCACACGTATACAAGCCAGACACACCAGAGTCGTTGACCTCCCCCATCAAGCAAGTAGCACACTGAACCAGCTTGGCAGTCATGTCTTCACTGTCTTCAACTGTGGCGTAATCACTTCACTCAACCTCCCTGTCAAAGACTCCTGAGCTAAAGCCTCACTCTTCACTCCACAGGAACTTCCTTGGATCTTCTTTTTGGGGCAAGTCTGCAGGCTTCAGATTGGTTCCACATGTCGGCACAACATGGAGGGCTGAAGGGCCTGTACTGTGCTGTAATATTCTATGTTCTATGTTTGGCCTGGCCTTTCTGCTCTTCTGTCAGTCGACATAGCTGACAGACAGAAAGATCCCCCTATATTAGCCAAATAATGCAGTGAAACCTTGTAATATATGGTAACAGTTCTATTGGCCCTTCATGAGATTTAAAATTGTTACTCCAGTTTGACCATTTTCAAAAGTATCTTCAAACGGCCAGTTTAACTGTATAGGTTGCTTTTCAGTCACTCTGCCTGTGCATTGCTGTTCCACCAGAGATGTTGTTCCCTTTGTACATCACTAAAGTTACAACCAACGTTTTACAAAGCAAGGCCTAAAAAGCTTAACCCACAACTTTGAAGCTGATGGTTGAATCTCGTGGAAGTGGCAGAACTCTCAGACTTTGCCTAGAAGCCAGAATGACCTTTGCATCACCTCTTTTTGAAAGATTAATCAGGCACTTGACAGATCACTGGTGCTGGGTCCTTTCGTCAGTACTGATGACTTTGAACGAGGGACCTCCATCCCAGGAATGGGATGGTTTATATTCCCTGCATGGGTCAGTACGAGCAAATGTTAGAATGACTCCCTTAAGTGGACATGAATTACTACTCATGGGCCTCAGTTGAAAGAGGGGATGGAATACCCATTGATGGGTGATTCCCCATGTGAAAATGATGGTGGTGGATGTGGAAAGACAACAGGATTTTCTTCCACCACCAAGCTTGCCAAGATCCAGCTCTTCATTTCAATTGTTTTTACATTAAAAGGATCCTTCAGCCAGGGTTCTTCAACAGTGGACAACTAACCAGTAGTCAGATATCACAGAACAAGGCTTTCTATATAGTGGGGGCAATGTTGATAGGGTCAGGTGGGTTTGGGGTGGGGGGGCAGGGGGTGGGAGGGCTGTACAGGCAAATCCCTACAAAGAGCACTACTCTAGTTCAGTACACAGCAACTCCAAATCCAGCACCAAAGCTCAGGTCTGTTGTTTCTTCACTGTTCCAAACAGGAGTTTGGCTCTGGACCAGACATTTATGCAACAAAATGGTCAGGAATTGATTTCTGGAAATTTTTCTTGGAGCATATTGCAGTTCATATTCCCATTAACTGTTGATTAACATGCTAATTATCCAAACTCATGCTAACGCTATCAGTAGGGAAACATGTGTGTCTCATGTTACAAAGGTTAGCTGTTGGCTCATACTGCAACAGATACAGTAGTTTTCAAATATTTATTTATTGAACACGCTGGTTCAATTAACAATACAAAATTATCTATAAATTTGCATGTTCTGCAGTCAACTTTTACTGCCAAACACTTTCAAGAGTTCTGTTTTATGCTGTTTATTATTCATATTTCTTTTAAGTTAATTTTCTGATGGTTTTCTCATCCATACCACCATTTCCACAGGAATATTTTTTGTGGTAGGTATAATTTAAAGTTCAACAAACATGGACTCAATCCAAAAGGACAGAACATAGAAAAGAAGTTAAATGCAGTCTGACATTTTCAACATCTTAGAATGATCTACTAGGCTTTCTTCATTTCATTCTTTTTACAAAGTAGTATTTGAAAAGGCTTGCGATCTCCCCTTTAATTCAAAGCTCAATTGATGTGATCAACCATCTAATGTAATTGTAACCCAAGGTGAATCCAATTACCAAAGGCCAACATCTAAGGGAACCAATGCCCTCTTTTTTTTTTGAAAGGAGCTTTGCAGCAGGAGACTTGACAATGAATCAACACTGGAATGGGTGAATTCAAAATATCCTGAAAATGGTGAGCCCATCTCTTCGTGCTTTGCAGCATGTCCATCTTTTACCTTATTCCAAATTAGAGTGAGAAATAACACAAGCTCAAAGAGCAGGTTAATAAAATCAACTGGAAGCACCATTAATCATTTACATCATGTCTTTGTCACCATCAGTAGTTGCCCTTGAATTTTCCTAATGTAATTCTTTTTTGAAGTATTGCAAGCTTTTCTGACCAAATGTAAAAAGTCGGTCTTCATTTTTCGACACAAAGCACTTGTGATACAGAGGAAATTGAGAAGTCCACTGATCTGACTTTTCTGTCCTGGTGAGTGTAACGTTTGACCACTTGTGGCAACAGAATTCGTGACAGCAACATTGCTTCCATATAATCAGATGTAATCTGTTGCTTCCTAACAGGAACTTCTCCTCTTACATTGAAACAATTGCAGAATTATTTTTGCTTAGTTGGTCGTACATTTTGGAACGAAGTTCACTGAGAGAGAACATAAGCGTGCTTAGGCTGAAATGACTGAATTGATATAGTCAAATTTCATTCACACAAAGTACCACTGGTGTCAAGATTTTCATGCTGTGAACGTAGACAGGCATTCATCGTGTCAGTATGTACCAGTCAAATTTGCCTTGACAACATAAAAGCTACTTGACATGTACTTTTTACGGACAATGTTTCCACTCACAAATAAACTTCTCGTACTTACATAATGGCAGAAAATAATACACTGATACATTTTATTCCATATACTATTAATGAAGTGTACCATTTCTACTTCACCTGAAGAACATTTGCATCAGCTGCTCAGAAAAGTTGTCATCACCAAATTATACAAACTACAAAACCGTATTTGTATGACACAATAGGGAGACAATATTCATCTGCTGGTGTACCAGTCTGGTAAAATATCAGTTTTAAAATTTCTAATTCCTTAATGGCTTCAACATTCTGTATCACTGTAACTTCTCTCAGTCCTACAGTTGCCTGAGATCTCTGCATCCCTCCAATTTTGCCTTTTTGTACATTTCTGATTTTCATCACTTTGGAAGGCATGCCTTCAGCTTCTTCAGCCTTAAACTCTGGAACTCCATCGCTAAACTTCTTTACTCCTCTACCTTTCTCTCCTATGTTCAGACATTTCTTCAAATCTGGAATGAAGAATCTAATGAAATCATTTATGATAGGGAAAAAACAAATCATCTGGCTGATTTACAGCATTTAGAGAAGGAAATCTGGTGAGGCCTACATTTGGGTGAGGGATATTTATTGACCAGGACACTGAAGACAACCTCTGCTGTCTTTTTTTTTGTGAAATACTGCCCTGGGATTTTTCAGGTCCATGTAGGAAGGACTTCACATTGATGTCTCTCCTTAAACATGGTGCCTAAAGGAGTGCAATGCTTCCTCAGTTCAGCACCAAAGTGTCAGGCTGGAATATGTGCTCAGCTCAATAGCAGTTTAACACTCAAAACCTTCTTTACTAGGGCTTGGAGTGTTATCAGCTAAACCAATGATACAACAACTAGAACTTTAAGCCAAGTTGCCCACTTTCTGCCTTTGGATCAAGAATTTATTTCATAATTTATCTCATTGGATTCTACATTGAAGTTCATTTGGATTAAATTCAGGCTTAAGTTAAAATTTGTGTCTAAAGGTCCCTCTGCTTATGACACATTATAGGCAAAAGTGAGGACTGCAGAAGCTGGAAACCAGAGTTTAGATCAGAGTGGTGCTGGAAAAGCACAGCAGATCAGGCAGCATCCGAGGAGCAGGAAAATCGACGTTTCGGGCAAAAGCCCTTCAATCCTGATGAAGGGCTTTTGCCCAAAATGTCGAATTTCCTGCCCCTTGGATGCTGCCTGATCTGCTGTGCGTTTCCAGCACCACCCTCATCTAACGTATGACACATTATGTTGAATTTATAACACAGGTTACACACCTTCTGAATATACATGGTTTACTAAATCACAGAAAGAGTTATTGTGGCTCGTGGCTCATAGCTGGAATGCTGCCAGCACTGCTCTTTTCTACGATTTTAATATAAACTAAATTAAACAAAATCAGTGTAAACAGCCCCCATTAGTGAGCTGAGTCTAATGTTGTGTCTAATTAGCAGTAGTAGTGGATAAACCACGATTGAGTCTTAATGAGAAGTGGCACTTGGCTCAGAGAACAAGATGTAGTTTATTACTTGATAGCAATAGGTAGAATTTACATTGACTGGTCACGTATAATTACAAAGACTATCAGGAGGCAAAAATGACAGGCCTGTCTTTATCGGAACATCATGCTGGACTGCTTCTTCCCCACTCAAAGGCTGTAACATAATCAGATTGGGTGGTGTTTCAAAATGTGGCTTTAAAATGAACTCTTTCAGAGCCATATTATCAGTCAACACAAAACCTACATGAAAATAATTCATCTATGTTTAACCCATTTTACAAATTATGGGACAAAGCAAATCACACTGCACCTTAATTTGTGATATTTTAAATGTGTGTATGAACAACATGTTTACAACTTGATGATAAATTTGCTGAAACGTTTCTTGAATGGGACAAATATGAGGATTTTATAAATAATGTTCTGTTTACTGTCTTAGCATGGCAAAATTGAATGCCCCCTCTCATGGAGGTTTGACAGGATAAATGGTGAGAAGATGTTTTCACTACTGGGGGGAGACTTGAACTCTGGGACGTAGTTACAGAATAGGGGGACATTCATTTAAATCTGAGACATGAGTTAATTGTGTGTGTGTGTGTGTGTGTGTGTGTGTGCACGTGCGTGTGGTGAGCTGCCTTTTTGAACTTCTGCACTTCAACTACTGTGGGTTGACCCACAATGCCATGAGGGAGGGAATTCCAGGATTTTGACCCAGTGCCAGTGTCATCTACACCATTCAATTATGGCTGAAATGTTTCTCAACCCCATTCTCTTGCATTCTTTCTGTCACCCTTGAATCCCTTACTCATCAAGAACACATCTATCTCTGTCTTAAATACACTCAATGACTTGGCCTCAATAGCGTTCTATGGCAGTGAGTTCCATCGATTCACCATCCTCTGGCTGAAGAAATTCCTCCTTATCTGAGTTCTAATGAGTCTCTTCATTATGAGGTGACTTTGGATCCTGGTCTCTCCTAACAGTGAAATCATCTTCTCCAGGCTTCTCATTATTCTGTAAGTTTCAATCAGATCTCCTCTTTTCCTTCTAAATTTCACTGAGTAAAGACTCAACCACTGTTCATATGACAAGCCCTTCAAACCCAGGATTATTGTAGTGTACTTTTAAATGTTACAAAAGAAGAAGAATCTGTCAATCATACAATTGGCTTGTCTTGGAAAAAGAAACACATGGTGTAAGGCTGGTGATGATACAACTTTTCACTCTGGATGTTCAATTCAATCGACAGGGAGAGATCTCAGAATTGCTGCAAGATTGTCTTCAAGACTTGTTGCAGGTCAGTTGTTACAAGGAGGTCAGTTTACTATGTTGAAGAATTTGTACAGGAACAGACTTGGAAATCTAATGATGTTGCAGACTTCAGGTGTTGATGCTATTGCCCTGCCTGCTGTTTTGTTTGTCTTTTGGATCTTAAACATAGCTATCCCTTCACGTGGCTTATCAAAGTTCCCCTTTACAAGTATGACTCTGGACATCAGTAGAGTAGCCATATTCTGGGCTGTTGTTTGTAACCACTCAACCTGAGGCCTTGAGGCCATCATTGTCTTAGTTTCAAAAATATTCATTCAAGTCAGGGTGGTCTCAGGAGATAAAAATTACTGTTCCTTAGCCTGGAATACATTCTGGTGTCCTTTTCAGACAGTGTAGAAGTTTGAATTCATCAATCATTTTTTTGCAGCAATTTATTGCCATTTTTCATGGCTCCATGACGGGACATGTTTCTTTTTCCTGCAAAGAAAAGTTCCCTGTTTATAAAACATCTAGCAAACATGGGCAAGCCACATTGCAAACCCACCTGATAATCTTAAATGGATTGATTAAATGTTCACCTAATTCTTAGCACATTCATAATTGTCCAGCAAATACTATCAAATCATTTCTGAAAGGAGTTTGTTTCAATCATTCATTCAATGCGGACATCATTAACTAAGCTCATGTTTATTATCCATTCAAATTGCCCAGAGGACAGTCAAGAGTTAACCACATTGCTGTGAGTCTGGAGTCACCTGGAGCCCAGACAAGGTAAGGATGCCAGATTTCCTTCCGTAAAAGACAATAGTGACCTCAATGGGTTTTACAATGATGGCATTAGCCATTAGGCTAGCTTTCAATTCCAGATGTTCAGTGAATTCAAATCTTATAATCTGCCACAAGGGATTCAAGCCCATTACCCCAGAACATTAACCAGGGATCTGGATGACGAGTACAGTATACCACAACCTCCCTGAATAGTAGGGCAGAACAAGGAAATTTCATAGGTCAGGAATCAAGTTCTGAAGATGTGACTGCAAATGGTGGAGTAAAGTGAGTGGAAGATTCAGAATAGGGCAGAGTTGGAGGAATTCAGATTTCCCATTGAATTTTAGAGGTGGAAAGGAGACAGCTGAAGACATGGAGAGAATGAACACCAAAATAAGAAAGAATTAATGTAGGTTAGTGAGCACAAAGGCCTCAGAGTGACTTAAGGAAGATGAAGCACAGTTTTGGCTTGCATCTTCAAAGAAAATAAATTTCCTTTAAAATGCTATAGCTTGAGTTGCCCAAATTACAAGAAATTTTACACGTCTACATTTTCAAATACTTGAAGGAACATGTGAAATTCAGGGATTTTATTCTTCATCCATCCCTCTTCACCAGGAGCCATTTAACCTTTTCCTCAGATAGAAAAAATATTTCTTAGAATTGCACAAAATGCATATCCACGAAATCTGTAAGAATCTAAAACATTACTTTGAAAAGGTTTTACATTCAGTTAAATTCTGCTCTATGAACCATAAGCTTGCCAAGAGCATTTTTTTCTTGGTTAATGATTGTCCTTAGATCTGGTAGTTTTGAACAACAGAGTCAACTGTCAAAATACATTACATATAAATATACAACGTCAGAGAAATAATAAATCACATAATCCCTTGTGCCTGCTTCACCATTCATTAAGATAAAGACTGACCTTGTTACATTACATACCTACCTATCCCGATAAACTTTCAACCCTTCGCTTATCGAGAATTTAAATACCTATGTTTTGAAAAATTTAAAGACTCAACTTTCATGGTCTTTTGAAGAGAAGAGTTCCAAAAACACAAGCTCCTTCGTGGTTTAGCAAACTCTCATATTTCGTGTCTGACATTGATGAACTCTTCTTTTTCAGACCCAAGGGTGAAATCATTTCGGATTGAAAGACATATCAGCCGACAGCTCCAAAAGTTTGCTCTATGTTTTTTCCCTTCCCTTCCTTCCATTTCTTCATTTGCATGCTATACCTGGGATCCTATTTAAATTTTTTGTAGAGAAGACTGACAGAAAATGCTCGTTCAATTCATTCACCATATCCTTATCTTTTATTAACTTCCAGATTCATGTCCTACAAGACTCACTTTGTTAACTTTTTTTGCAAGATTTACAGAAATCTCTTACTATCTGTTTTCATATTTCTAGTTAGATTTCTCTCATATTCGAACGTTCTCCGTTATTAATCTTTTAGCAATTCCTTGCTTTTTCTTTATATCCGACCTTGTCTTCTGACCTGCCAACAATATTCACTAAATATTCACTGCTTTTCTTTAAATTTGACACCATTTTTGATTTTTTTTCGTTGATCATCCACAGCCTTTGTTCTAACAAACCAGGGCGGCTGACCAAAGGGGAACCAGTGCACCACTTCCCTCCTGGTTGTAATAGAAGTATGTGATGTCTAAATTCTGTTTGAATAAAAAAAATTGAACTTATTTGGAACGTGGCAGTACATGGATCAGACTTATTTGTAACTGCCAAGGGTGAAGATGCCTGTATTGGGAACAGCCAGGCATCTCTGAAATTATGGCTGTGGTGGTCATCAATAATTATTCTGTTAGCTCAGCATCATGTCTCACTGCATGTGCATCGTGATGTGATCATACATAATTGAAAATGTCTCCACTGCACTTCAAAATAATAATACTTCCATAATGAAATATCACTGCTGCTCTGATGCCTGAAAAGAGGCAGCATTTTTTTTTCAAATAGAGCTGAATCCTCCTGCAACAATTGCAAATTTTACCTGCTTGATCGACACCCCATCTGTCACTTTAAATAATCAGTCTCGTCAACACTGTGGCTACATTTGCAAACTGCAATCCTGCAATTTGCTCATCCTCTTTTTGTAACATCTTGCAAATGCACAACTCCAGTGACTGAGAAGGGCAGAAAGCTTGTGGGAACACCACCACTTGGAAGTCCTCATCCAAACCACTGACTTGGAATGATATTGTCACCCCTTCATTGTCACGACCACAGAATGTCAGATCATTGATATAGGTACTCCCATCACACGTGGGAATACCACTCACCACATACATGGTATGGTTCGGCCAATATTGTCTGTCTCAAGGCATGGTATATTGGCAAGATCATGCAGACACTATAACAACGGATGCATGGACTCCATGCCACAACTGCCAGACAGGAATGTTCCCTCCCAGTTGGGCAACACTTCAGCTGTCAAAAACATTCAGCCTCCAATCTTCGGGTAAGCAATCTCTAAGGCAGCCTTTGAGATACACAACAATGCAGAATCACCAAGCAGAAACTGATAGCCAAGTTCTATAGCTATGAAGGTGGCCTCAAACGTGATCATAGATTAATGTTGCACTACATGTGACCCTAACACACTGTTCCGTATCTGTAAAATCTTCCTCACTGTCCTGTTTTAACACCATAACCTTGATAACTTGTTATGATCTCTCTACTTTAATTAGTTTATACAGTTTTGGATTATTTGTTACTTTGATAAGATCCTTGGCATGCGACTGGTATACCTATCATGGTATTCTAGCTGTTTGGTTTGACTCCAGCACCACCTTTTTCAACATTTTTTGTAATTATCTCTCTGCCACATTTCATTGGATTATAGGTCATCCCTTCACTTGTTATTCAGCTGTTGACATTTTATGCACACCGGCTCTCACTTTTGATCACCTGCAGAGACTTATTATTCGATACTCCACTCACACTATTTATATGATCTTTTGATCTCTCTGCCCTTGATCTCTCTGCTGTTAAATTCTGTGTCTATGTGCTTCTCTCTCATTTCACCTCACAAAGGGGCTCCAAAAGCTTGTGATTTCAAATAAACCTGTTGGACTCTAACCTGGTGTTGTGCGACTTCTGACTTTGCCCATCCCAGTCCAACACTGGCACTTTTACATCACCCTTCCAAACACAACTGTATGTGTATCTTTGAAGTGGTTCAAGAAGGTGGATTACTGTCACTCAAGGGCAGTTAAGGATTAGGAAGCCTTTCCATTAGGATGACACTGACATCCTAAGAGACAGAGAAAGAAAAACCTCATTCAACAAGTACAATATAACACCTTCATCAGAAAACATTGTGCTAGAAAGTGGAAAGGGTGTTAGCCAAATTGTCTGTTGAGCATAAAACATGGCTATTTTTCAAAAAAAAAGTTAAATGCTTTTTAATCTTTTGGACAAATACCTAGCTGGCACTCAAACTAACAGTAGTGTTGAACAGAGCTCCAAATGTGTAATTCCATAAACTCATAGCCTGCTTAGCATTGAAGCTTAATCTTAAGGGTGTGAGTCTACAAGGTTGCCAGCAATCTAACGGCAAGGATTGGCAGATCGCAAAGATCCTACACAAGACATTCATTAACTGGAGCTGGTAACCAGGCTGCTTGTGGAAGACAGATGGGTTGTCAATCTGATGACATCTGCCCAATATACCCTTGGAAGAATTTGCAGACGTCGGTGCTGTTGCTGTTCACATTTGGGCACATCAGAATTTTTCATGTCGTATGTCTGATGAGCAAGAAGTGAGTTATGGCTGTGGTTAGTGACACTCACAACCTGCTGTGTTTTAGTAATTCTCTACGTCTGTCATGATGAAACATCTTTAAGACTGATGGGAAACATGAAGTGAGCATATGGGTACTTTGCTATTGGGCAAGGCAGTTCTGGTATACAGCAGGAACTTAATTCCCATTCCCGAGGGTAATTTCTTGGAAAATCTTCCACTGCACTGCAGTTTTTATAACCTCTGTCTTTAAATGACACAGTTACAGAGGATAACAATGTTGTTTGTCTTCCAAAGGTGAACTTGAGAGCTATCAAGTGGATATTGATTATATCCACTTTATTATCTCTGAGGAGGAAATGGTGCATTCGAAGGGTTAAACTGACAGCAACGGGAGGATTGTCAGGTAATTTGAGCAACACTTAAGTGGCATATGATTTCATTTTAATATGTCTGAGTATGGCTGCAATGTCAAATTTAGTAAACATACAATAGCTTGAAATACATTAATGTTCGTGGCATTCCCATGACATAAATATTTTCACCAGGCATATTGAAAGATTCCATTTCACTGTGTCATAAACCTCACCAGCCAGTAGACAGCATATTCCTTTTGATTTGAAAATGTCATGGCCATCTTGCAAAAAATGTACAGTAGGAAATTTAATCCCACTTCCTATAAAGTGATTCTTTTTTCTATCACTTGCTGATAACCAATTTTCATAGTGCTTAAATATAGAATCTGTTCAGTCCTGATCCAAAATAAATTAGTGAACTATTCATTTCCTGCAAAACTGAATTGTTGCTCTGATGAACACTGCCATCAAATACCTCAGAGATTGTTGTGGTTCTGTTTGCCGAGCTGGGAATTTGTGTTGCAGATGTTTCGTCCCCTGTCTAGATGACATCCTCAGTGCTTGGGAGCCTCCTGTGAAGCGCTTCTGTGATCTTTCCTCTGGCATTTGGAGTGGTTTGAATCTGCCGTTTCCGGTTGTCAGTTCCAGCTGTCCGTAGCAGTGGTTGGTGTATTGGGTCCAGGTCGATGTGCTTATTGATTGAATCTGTGGATGAGTGCCATGCCTCTAGGAATTCCCTGGCTGTTCTCTGTTTGGCTTGTCCTATAATAGTAGTGTTGTCCCAGTCGAATTCATATTGCTTGTCATCTGCGAGTGTGGCTACTAAGGATAGCTGGTCGTGTTGTTTCATGGCTAGTTGGTGTTCATGGATGCGGATCGTTAGCTGTCTTCCTGTTTGTCCTATGTAGTGTTTTGTGCAGTCCTTGCATGGGATTTTGTACACTACACTGGTTTAGCTCATGATGGGTATTGGGTCCTTCGTTCTGGTGAGTTGTTGTCTGAGAGTGGCTGAAGGACCCAATACCCAGCATGAGCAAAACCAATGTAGTGTACAAAATCCCATGCAAGGACTGCACAAAACACTACATAGGACAAACAGGAAGACAACTAATGATCCGCATCCATGAACACCAAGTAGCCACGAAACAACATGACCAGCTATCCTTAGTAGCCACACACGCAGATGACAAGCAACATGAATTCGACTGGGACAACACTACTATTATAGGACAAGCCAAACAGAGAACAGCCAGGGAATTCCTAGAGGCATGGCACTCATCCACAGATTCAATCAATAAGCACATCGACCTGGACCCAATATACCGACCACTGCAGCGGACAGCTGGAACTGACAACCGGAAGCAGCAGATTCAAACCACTACAAATGCCAGAGGAAAGATCACAGAAGCGCTTCACAGGAGGCTCCCAAGCGCTGAGGATGTCATCTAGACAGGGGACGAAACGTCTACAACACAAATTCCCAGCTCGGTGAACAGAACCACAACAACGAGCATCCGAGCTACAAATCTTCTCACAGACATTGAACATCAGAGATTATTATCAGTGTTTGAAATCTTTCATTAACTATCTTTCATCAACAGTGCTCCACAGTCATAACCTTAAACATTGCATCAGTCATTCTCATTACCTAGACCCATGTGAGGTGCAAAGATTTAGTCCTAAGTTTTGCCCGATGCGGAATGCATTGTATTGTGCTTTGAAGTCCTGATAGTCAAATTTAAGGGTTTTTATTGGTTATGCATGTTTGCTGAAAATGTGGGAAATTAGGCAGGATATGTAAAAATGGCTCGCTAAAGACTAATTTTTGGCATTGAGTGAAAACAGGCTTTTGAGTTCATCTGAAGCTCTTGGGGGTGAAAGGGCAACATTCTAACTTTGACCCTACCTTTCAGCCACCTGGAGTTATGAGTTCCTCACACATATAAGATGTAGGAGCAAACGTAGGCCAGTTAGCCCTGCGAATCTGCTCCACCATTCAATGAGATCATGGCTGATCTGATATCTCTCAACTCCTTCCTGCCTTTTCTCCATAACTCTCGATTCTCTTCATGATTAAACATCTGTCTCCCTAAACCTTGAAGATACTTCATGACCCAGCCACATAACACATGATGGATAATATTGAACACATATTTTATATTTCATGATAACAATAAGCAATCCTTGAGCTATTTCAGTTGGACTAGAATTTTACATATTCTTCACATACAATAATGGAAATATTTTGAAAATTTTGGTCCTCAGTGCAGGGGCAGGCATTTAATCTATCAATTAAACCCAGTAAATAAAGCAACTGATCAATGTTAGATATAGGGTAAGCACAGGGACTCAATATTTTACAAGTTCCATTGGCGATGAGCAATGTACAAAATGGTCAAAAATAAGTTATCCTCTCTCTCAACAACTTTTCTCCATCAATATCTTCCAATTCCATCTTTTCCTCAAAGTGTGATTCATCACTGAGCTTGAATTTGAGTTATTACCAAAGGTCGACACTCAATGGTTGCAATGCTTGCAGCAAACAGTGTGACTCCAGCTCATTGAGAAGACTTAACTTCACATGGACGTCAGCTGACTACTTTTGGGATTTGGTTCTGTAGGTGGTTATGTCCCACAACTACCACAGCAAGATGCCCATTTCTCATCTTTGGCTCCTGAAAGCAGGCTAAATCAATCACAGGAGAAGAGCATCATCTTTGTGCTCCACTCCACCAGACATTAAAAGAAATGCAATTCGAGCAAATGATGCTGAATAGCCATCACAAACAGGCATAGTGTGATTTTACTTCCCTTACCCAAAACGTAAAATCATAACTACTGTCCCACTTGAGATTCACCACCTCAGTATTGGCTAAGGACATCATTGGCCTATACAGTGAAAATCATTATGGATAAACTCAATAAGCGAAGATGGAAGGCACAAATTAGATTTTTACAATGAAAGAAAATTACAAGATAAGTCATGCAGATAACTTGGTTCAAAATTGAAGTCTGACGATGTTATGGTATTTGTCAAACCCTTCAGATTCCAAAGCAACTACATAACTCCCTCCCATAGATCTTTTGCTGTAACTATTAATTGACAACACAGAGGGAAAACTATTACAAACACTGGGGCATAGGCTTCATTGGATGTGAATTCACAATAACACCAACCTTTCTTTGAATTCCTCAGAAATGATGTTAAAGGCATAAAGAGGTCCTACTTGCAAGAAAACAGGCAACTACCGACATTTTGCTGTGATTTGAAAATACCAGATTACAGACAGCATATGAGAGATGTACACTTGTGCCTGAAATAAAAAATGAGGCAGTTGTATGATCATATTTTCCTTAAGCAGTCCTTTAGGAACCACTGTTATCACTGAAACCATGGTTTCTCAATAAAGTTGAGAAAAAATGACCGATAAACAGCAAATGCATATAAAAGCTCTTCACGTGTTGTATGTTGATGTTTACAGCTGCCCAAGGCAATTTTGAATGGTATCTTTTTGCAATATTACATTTTTCATTCTGAAAAAGAATGTACACAGAATATTACTCTGGGAATGCTTTTGAATTTTTCATTGCAAAATAGAATCCAGCCAGATTGCTACCATATTGAATTTACAGTCAATTAATTAGGTGAAGGTTTAAGTTCAGATTATTTGTTGCTTTGAAACATTTATCATCATAGAAAAGACAATAATCCTTGAATCATACCTGTACAGTGACTGTAGATAAGTTTCCAAACCTTCACTTAGCAGGAACTGGCATGTATCCAACCTCGCATGTCGGGTATTGTAGTCAGTGCCTTATGAAGTCCCACAAGATTCTGCATAGTAATAACATGGGAAAACTATTAATAACTAGCAATGGCTACATTTGCATCATGCTGTCTCCAATGTCCATTGAAGTAAATATGAAATGAAATCTTCTAAATGTGGTGGAGACATGCCATTTGCTTGAGGCTATGCAATAATTTAGAATAGACCCATTGTAACAATCCAACTATAACTGCTTTGCCATCCTAAGTAATCACAGTAAAACATCAAGTTCTGGCTGTTAATTATTTCATTAATTAAAATTCTGTTTTTCGTTAATTATGCACTACATATTTTGCAGTTTTTCTAAATATTTGCTTTATCAAGAAAACTTGCAAGTAATTAAGTGTATCAGCTGTGCCGCAGTTGGTATGTGAGTTTGAGACATCAAGGGGAGCATAAAAATCCTCAAATAGCTCATCTGTCTGAACCTTCTGCGCACTAACTACCTTACATATGGGTGGCATGGTGGCAGAGTGGTTAGCACTACTGCCTTACAATGCTAAGGACCCAGGTTCAATTCCAGCCTTGGGTGACTGTCTATGTGGAAGTCATACATTTTCCCTGTGTCTGGTTTCAACCCAGAGTCCAGTTAGGTAGATTAGCCATACTAAATGCCCCCATAGTATTGAGGGATGTGGATTAGCCATGGGAATACGGAGATAGGGTGGGATGCTCTTTGGAAGGTCAGTGTAGCCCCCACAGGCCAACTGACTTTTTTCTAAGCTGTAGGGATTCTATGATAAGGCATAGCCAGGAGATTGTACATTGAACTTCTCAGAACCCATTGGACCAAAATAATCACAAGCTACCCTTGATCCCACGCTAAAAAAGGAAGGCTTCTGAATTAGAAGCCTCTGGGTTCAAGTCCCAATTTATGTCTTCAGTACAAAAATGAAACAATTTAGGTTTATCTATCTGGACTCAAAATGATTGTTTGCTGTCTCTCCATGGATACTACCTGACCTGATTTCTGACATTTTTTTGTTTTCAGTACAGATCCTCGCATCTGCCGTAATTTGCTCCTACTTGCTCGTCGTGTTGTAAATTTACCTCCCATGTCACTACTTTAAAAAAATCAGTTGAGTTACTACTGGAGCCCTGGCCAACATGTATTCCTCAATAAATATCACAAAAGAAACAGATTATCTGCTTATTGTGCTTAGAGAGCTCTGACAAACAGCAAAGTAGTTCCCACCTTTGCTATATTGCAATGGTCACTGCACTTCGAAAAGCACTTCGCTTTGTAAAGTACTTCAAGTCTGACAACCAACATGCACTTTGAGCCTTCCAGAGGGTTGTTTGCCTGCAGGCATACTTGAAGCTGGGTTAGTCCCTTCTATAACAGGCTGAGGCCCTTGTGTGCATCATTATTGGCCACATAAGGGCCTCAAGTAGCAGTGGAATAAGAATGTCAGCCACCACATGGCCTTTATAACCACTGCCTTTAATCCAACGCATTTGATCTCAAGTCCCACCTGCGTTGGACATGCATCACAGCATGTCCAAACAGATTGATTTAGAATATGTATACATTTGGGGATCTTGTGGTACAGTGGTCTGACCCATAATTCTTAGCCAGAAGGTCTATGTTCAAGTCCCACCTATTCCAGAGGTGTGTCACAACATCTCTGAAAAGGTTGGTATGGAAAAGAAATGTCTCAGCTTGGTACAAATGAGTGGCTTGCTTGGCCATTTCAGAGACCATTTCAGAATCAACCACATTGCTGTGACTGAGTCACACATGGACACATGGGGTGGATAGGATACCATACTATGAATGAACCAGATGGGAATGTCAACCATGGACCTTCCCACCATAAACTTAATTCTAGTGTATACCAGAGGTATAGTGGATTCGATGTGCCAACTCTCCACAGAATCCAATGCCCTTCTTGCCTCTAGTACCTCTGGGAATATTCTAGGAACATAGAATGTTCTGCCCTAAAAGATCAAAGGACATGAACATAATGGTGAGCAAAAATATTACCATTCATTAAATACAGAAGATCAGATTATTGTTCTTTTCAAGAAAGTTCAAAGACATAATCCTGGAAGGGGACACAATGGTGTAGTGATGTCACTACTGGACGTTTAATCTAGAAACCCAGGTAATATTTGAGAGACCATCGTTCAAATTCTGCCATAACAGACAGTGGAATTTCAATTTAATAACAAATCTTGAATTGAGAATTGAAAGATGGCCATGAAACAATTGCCAATTATGGGAAAACCCATCAGGTTCACTGATGTCCTTTAGGGAAGGAAACTGCCTTACCTGGTCAGAATCCAGGCCCAGAGGAACATAGTTGCTTCTTAATTACTCTCTGGGAAATTAGGGATGAGCTAATAATGTCCATCTCCCATAAATCAATAAAAAAAAATCTGCAACAGCTCATCTGAAGGAACTTATTGGGAAAATATTGAAAATCTCTTAATACAAAAAGCAATCCTCACAGATTCAGGAAGAGTCATGGCAATGAGTTTAACCTAACATAGGCTCATGCCAAACAAATGTACAGGAATAATTTGAGAAAGCAACTTGGTGCCTACTTACAATGATAAATGTTATATTCCCTAACCTTAAAAACAGTTGATAAAATCATTCACAAGAAAACAGTGCGAATGTAAAATCTCTTGAGATAAGTAATGTCGCAGTAAAATGGTACTAAAACAGTTACAAAGTAGTAAATAAATGGGACACAATCAATAGTGGCAGTGATAACAGTAACTTGCTGTGTACTCCAGAGATCAGTTCTGGGGCCTTACTGTTAAACGTATTAGAAATGACCTCATTGAGACATACATGAAGAAAATTCAGGATTGCTAAAGATGCTACGTTATATAACAAAGCAGAATATTCAGAGAAAAGATGCAAGACACAACCCTACTCTAAAACTCACATTCACAACAGAGATTCTATCTCCAATCTCAGCTATTTATCTTCTGGTAAATTAGAATTTGGGTCTCAAGATGATTTGTAAACCTGGCATGCATAAGATGAGATGTCATGGTTATGTCCAGCATTATCCCTTCCCTTGTTGATAACTTAAGGTGACATTTATTGTTATGAAGCTGAAAGCATGTACTGTAAGGTTAAGAGAGAGTGAAGGCCATTTTGCACTGAGAGCTTGCAGGCACCTGTCATGTGACTGACTAGCAGTCTCGGGGTGTGCTGGAAAATTGAAAATATGTAACATTTGGCTGTGAAACAAATTCCTGAGTTTTGGTTGCTATTTCCACAACAATTTTAATTGAACCAATCAGTTTAAATTATGTCCCAGGATAGTAAAAACCAATCACCTTTGAATTTATTGTTTTGCCAACATTGAACTAATGAGACAAACTGATGCTGGGGTATAAAGAAGTAGACATTTTGACAGTTAGACAGTGAGACCAACTGCCATTGCCAGAATAACTGCCAGCAACACACTCTCTATCAAAGGTACATTTTTCATATGAAACATCTTTGTAGCAAAAGATTGAAGATGACCCAGGAAGATCAATAGCCAGAGGAAGACAGATACTGACGACAACAGGTGCTGTGTGGTTTTGAAATTAAGTTGATATAATTTAGTATGAGTTTTATCAGTATATTGTTATAGAGTGAGAGGTAGATAACAAACATTTAAGAGAGAGGAGGCTTAAAGTTGTAAATAGTTGTTGTTTAATGTTCATTTTTAGAGTTAAAGAATACACTGATATTTTTTCTTTAAAAAGTGGAATTTGGAAGTTCTCTGTCACTCATACTTTAACAGATGATGAGGCAAGATGAACCTTTCTGGGTGTTGGTTTAATTAGCAGAAGGGTTCACCATTGTGTTGTAACATTAGCTTGGTAACAAAGAATTTATTATAAAAACATATTTTTGAGGTAAAAGTGGAAGTTTGCAAATTGTAATCAAACTACGCAGTGTAAGTCAGAGAAGACAAACAAAATATAGCACTGAATCTTGCATTATGTTTGGCTCATTGCAAGTTGCGTGGCATACTTTTGGAGGATTTCTTCCCATGAGGCCGAGTATATTTTCTCATTCGATCTTACTGAACTTGCCTGATTAAATCAAATCTTGTGGCATTTTCTTCATGTCTGATTTCCAGATTTGTTGTTCCAAATTTCTGGGAACAACTTGTCACTCAGCAGATATCCTGGAATTCATTGGAAAACACTATTCACACAAGAATATGTATCTAGTTCATGGATTTTATCTCTTTGCTTGCTCTCACAGTGCTGAGCCACTCTAAAACTGTCTGGGTATTGACAACGTCTCTGCCTTGCTTCGCATTTTGAACTTTGTCCCCTCAGTCTGAGGTACCAGGTTTATAGTATTGCTGTGTTGCCATTCTGTTTGATTGGGACACAAAACCTTTGACCAGGGATTCCTGGCATATTCGTCAAGGGTGGCCTTCAATACCAGTACAGGGAATGCTCAGAGCCAGGATCCTCTCCTCATCTGTGTTGAGTAGCTAAGTGCCAGTCAGTACACCTGGCATCTTGACCCTTTCTGCTCTTTTGTGGGCTGCTTTCCTCATGGACTGAAAGACACCGATGTGTTACTGCAGATGAATGTTGGTGGCATCACAGTTAGTGGATGACGCAGATGGAGTGGTGTCCTCACTGAGTGTGTATGCAGCACAGAAGGCTTGCAGAGTTAGTGGTGTTGGCTGTTGGAGTGTGAGATGGTGAGTTGGAAGATGCTGCAGGCATTAATGAGAGTGGTATAGCATTAGATTTGGTGAGAGGTGGATATAGTAGTAGAGGTAGAGCAAATGTGAGATATTGGAAATCAGGGTAGAACTTATGCTTGCGGAGTGGTGAAGGATGTGGTAGATAAGTAATGAGGAAAAATAAAGAGCTGGAACTCGCTAGGCCACACGATAACAAACCCTTCAAAATCCCTTGCTACTCAGACTAAGCCAAAAAAACCATTTTGATTCAGCTGTAGAGTTCAAATTTAAGTCAGTACTTCTAACTGGTAAGGGTTTAAGTTGATCATACATTGGGAATTATGCCCTCTACTGTTTGTTGTTTACTTAAAAAAAAAGAAACAGTAAAACATTACTTCAAGTTGTAGGTCATGGCACTTTGAAGAGAAGTGAAAAATAAAGTTGACCAGACTTCAATTTAATGAAGAGAAAAAAGGAAACGTTTATAAACTTATTCCTACAATGATATGGAGTCACCTGCCAAAGAAATATGCAAAACTGGGCTGATCATTCAGCAGATAGCTGATGATTTTAATGAAGTCAATCAAGAATTTCAGCAAGAATTGCTAACTTTGACATAAAGCTTTTTAACATATAAGAAATAGGAGCAGGAATAGGCCATCTGGCCCATCTAGCCTGCTCTGCCATTCAATAGGACCATGGCTTTGGGGATGGAAGGGTTTTGGAGTGCACCAATTCAATAAATTTCACAATCCTCTAATGAGGGGAGTATAGATCACCATTGCTCCGTGTTGCACTGACCACAATTAACTGAGAGCATGGTTAGTTAGTGGGAGTGCACTTAACTCAATGATCTCATATAAATTACTTTCATTAAAAAAAAATCATTTTGTTTAGAATTATTATGGATGTAACTAGATGAGGGGGAAAATAAATCCCAATTGCCATGTCCTGTCACCATCAATGAAAGCATATGGGTGAACTGATTCAATGTCCTGTGTCAATATTGCTTTGCAGTCATTGCCATGGAGTTGTATAAGTGCAGCCTGGGTTGAATTATGTTTTTTTGATTTGCCATTTCTCCCTGTGGAAAAGCACTCGACTCCATTTAACCCCATCACTGATGATCTGGTCTGGGTTCCATGAATTTATTTTGTAACTTCAGATTGTGTGTTTAAAATTGATTTGAAGCAGATTTACCAAAATATACAAAGTCTTATCGTGTGGATAAATTGACCATCTATTTGTAACTTTTCACATGAAAAGCTCTTAGCCCCGAATGGTTGCAAAATAATCCCTTTGTACTTAATCAGAAATGATAAGTATTACCTGTTTTCTGCAAAAAATTTATAATATGCACACATTACTTTTGAAATGTCACAGACAATTTATGAGAACCTGACCTTTTTTTTCAGTTCCTGGCTTTACTGATTTTGCCTCATAGCCATGAATTAGTAATGGAAATAATTTTACTTACTTTCAATTGTTACATTTCAACGTTATCCTTTTTAGATCGTATAAAAGTTTCTTCTTTGTTGTTACTGAGCTTACATTTGTGGCTGTGAAGTAGCACTTCATTCAGCATCTGCCACCCTTCAATATAAATGATATCCTTGTCTTCCTGTCAAGATTTTGGCCAATGGAAAACTGAAATAAACCATGTGTTGTCCCACAAATAAGACAAATTTGCTGTTTCTTCAATAAAGTTGACAAATGCAGTAACAAAACCATTGATGGAGTAAAAGTGACTGCTCAGAATAATGGTGCAAAGCATTTTTTAAAAATCATCCCAGTGTTTATTTTAGATATGTGCTTCAATATATCAGTGGCATGGTGACATCACCAGTGTGTGGCAGACATTTCCCAGACATCGTGGGCTGTTAACCTAATCATCAAAACAGCTTCATTTGTCAAGGGTTACCCAACAACTCACTGAGAGTGCTTTGATAACCTACCAATGACCCAGTGATCACTTTTGATCACCTGGAAAGTTCAAAGTGTGCCATGATATGGTATAATCAATTCTAAATGCAATATAATTGCTGCAGTAAATAGTAAAGCCATCCTACAATGTGTTTTATGCTTCTTTCGTACAGCACATTAAATAACTTTTAAAAACATTACAAATTAGTCCAAGGAGGTGAGCAGTGATTAATTCAGTGACTTTTTTTCCATGATAAATGAAGTCTAGTTTGTTAATTGAGAAATAATGGGTCTCCAAAGTGATTTATTTCCACAAATTAAAGGTCAGATTTGAAAAGTTGCTACTTAAATCACAATTGACCTCCTTAACAGACCAGCTTGAAATCATATACCTAACAACCACTAAGGAGATGTTTATTTCACTATAATGAGTAGATTTTTCTACAATAAAATATCCTATTAAAAATCCACCCCTCATTTCATTACATGCTATAAAATTGATTAAACAGCTTCTATAAAATATGATTGTTGTGTCCCTCTGCTACTAATCATGCAGGGTAGCTGCTTTCAGCTAAATGAACAATTGTTATTTTTTTCCATTTCTATTCATTTTTCCATTTCACTTTTGGGCTAAATTTCTTTTTTTTTTGTCAGCTAATAAAACTTTCTACCTTCCTGCAGCACTGAGCACTTGTGCTTCTGCTTGAAGAGGGCATAGATACTCCCACCACTGTGCATTGATGATCTGTGTTACCTCAGGGGAGTACACTTATTACTCCAGTATGAATCTTACCACTTCCCACAGCACGCTCCCACAGTGAATGCTAATTTAGTGTAAATTAGTGCGAGATAATTGGCCGGTTGTCAGAGTGGACCATTTCCCACAAGCAAGTTGCCTGAGGCCAACCAACCTCACTTCCTTTCACGAGACTTCTGGGTCTTGAGAGAATTGATTTTCATCTCACTGATTTGATACAAGTCCCAAAATCCCATTGAAACAGAGCTGATGTACAAACAGACCAGACTGTCCCTGGACAAACTGGGGATTCTTCACTGATCATTGTTGAGTCTGTATTTGGTTCATTAGAGATACCAGTGAAAATTGATGAGATATGCTTCACATGATTGTAAATAGACAACTATTCTTACAGCTCAATTAAATTTATTTTGAGGATTCTGTCCATTGATGAATTAACAGAATTCAGAAGCATCACTGATGCTCCATACATGTGTGAATGCACCACTGTTTCGCTGTTATGTGGAGGGTCGGGTTTTAGATTAGGTGTTCCACAGGGATTGGTATGGAATCATAGAATCCCTCAAGTGTGGAAGTAGGCCATTCAGCTCATTAGGTCCACAGCAACCCTCCAAACAGCATCCCACCCAGACCCAAACCTTGATCTTATCCCTGTAACCCTGAATTTCCCATGGCCAATCCATCTAATCTGCACATCTTAAACAATGGGAGGAAACTAGAGCACTCGGAAGAAACCCACAGTGAACATGCAAACTCCACGTGGACTATCGCCCATGTGTGGAATTGAACCCAGGTCTCTGGTACTGTGAGGCAGCAGTGCTAACCACTGAGTCACCATGCTACCCTGGGTCTACTGTTGTTCATTATTTACATAAATGATTTGGCTAAGAACATATAGGGAGCATGGTTAATAAGTTTGCAAATGGTGCTAAAATTGGTTGCATAGTGGATAGTAAAGAAGGTTATCTAAGATTACAAAAAGATCTTGATCAGTTGGCCATGGGATATGAAGTGGCAGATGGAGTTTAATTTGGATAAATGCGAGGCATTGCATTCTGGTAATACAAACAAGGTCAGGACTTCTACAATTAATGGTAGGTGTCTGGGTAGTGTTACAGAGCAGATAGACCATGGGGGTCAGTGACATAATTCTTTGAAATTTACTCCACAGGTAGATGGGTGGTCAAGAAGGCACTCAGCATGTTTGCCTTAATCGTTTGGACCTTTGAGTATAGGAGTTGGGATGATATATTGACGTTGTATCAGACTCTTCTGGAATACTGTGCACAGTTCTGTCGCCCTGCTATCAGAAAGATATTATTAAATTGGAGACTGTTCAGTAAAGATTTATCAGAATGTTGTAGGAATGGAGGGTTTGAGTTATAAAAGCAGGCTGGGATTTTATCACTGTATACAGGAAGTTGAAGGGTGACCTTATGGATGGGTTTATACAATCATGAGGGGCCTTGATAAGGTGAATAGAAAGGGTTTTTTTCCCTAGAGTGAGGGAGATAAAAACTAGGGGTCATACCTTTAAGGCGAGAGGAGAAAGTTTTAAAAAAGACATGAGGGGCAACTTTTTTTACACATAGAGTAGTTTGTGTGTGGAATAAACTGTTGGGGAAGAGGTGGATGTGGGTACAGTTACAACAGTTAAAAACATTTGGATACGCTCATGAACAGGAAAGGTTTGGAGGGATATGGGCTCAATATGGACATGTGGAACTAGTTTCATTTGGGAATATGGTCAGTGTGGACTAGTTGGACTGAAAGATCTGTTTCAGTGCTGAATCACACTGTGACACTATTACCATGAGCATTCCGTGAAATTGTCAAGTTTCCATACAATGATGCAGGTCTGTATTCACTGGATATTAATTTCACCTCCCAAGAAATGATAATTCACTGCAGAGACATATGGAAAGTGATATTTTACAGTAGAGAAAAACCATGCCTAAAGGCATTCATTTCCTCTGGTACTGTGCTGGTTTGAATGAAAACCCTTATTGTGTTATTTAAAGAAGGTCATTAACTCATTTTGCGCAAACACATTAATCTGTGTATGGCCAAAGGAAATTAAACCTGGTTTCATTTTGTGAATGTTATTATGTGAACCCTGTCTCTAAGAGGGAAAACTGCAAGAAACAAAACATGGACAATATTCAGGTAACTAAATAGAATATACCAACATTTGGTGAACATGACATTCCATTATTACTGTGTAAATCAGCTGACAATTTGTAATAAGGAAGACATATGTTATGACTTGTAAATCAACACAAGTTATTGGTTGATTTGTGATGGTCCATATTTAGCTTTGTCATATTGGCTTCTTAAAGTCCCTGTCATTTTTTAAAATGAATTTGTAACATTTGCACATCCATTGTCCATACACTCACTAGAAAAAGTTAGGTCTATAAATGAAGAATGGAAGTACTCTTTCAATGATGCAATGATTATTAATGAATGACAATCAGTTTTCATTGCCCAAAATATAAACACATATAAATATGGAGTCTTACTCATTTGAGAAATGAATTGTTGGAGGTTTATAATGATAAATTTTAAATTAAGTATTTTTGTCCCTGAAACTTTTCCTTTTATTTGCATTTTTAACTCTATGAATACGATTTCTCATTCCTTCTGTTTCTTTCTCGTTACTCTACTTCCTGCTTCTGGCCTTCTATTACTTAACTCTCACTGGTCAACGAAATACACATTTGCTCCATTTACAACTTGTACTTCCAATGAGTTGTGATGCATTAAAAAGTGGGGTGGCATGGTGGCTCAGCAGTTGGCACTGCTGTCTCACAACGCCAGAGTCTCAAGTTTGATTCCAGCCTCGGATGACTGCCTTTTTGGAGTTTGCACATTCTCCCCATGTCTGCATGGGTTTCCTCCAGGTTCTCCAATTTCTTCCCAGAGTCCAAAGATGTGCAGGCAGGTGAACTGGCCATGCTAAATTGCCCATAGAGTTAGGTGGGTCAGAGGGTCTGGGTGGATTAGTCTTTGGAGGGCCGGTGTGGACTTGTTGGGCCAAAGGGCCTGTTTCCATACTTTAGGGAATCTAATCTAAAGTTGAGTGCTGTATGTTGCTCTGCTCTGGCAAACTCTGGCTCAGTGTTGCATCATCAACAAGATATTCTTCATGTCCTTTGACTTGAATCCCTGAGGAAATGCAGCATCTCCAATATTCCATATATGACATATAATGGATACTGAGTAATAATACTAGACTGGATAAAATATAGGGTAATATCTGAGCTTGGGCTGACAAGTGGTAAGTAATATTTCTGCCACATAAATGCCAGGCTATGTCCATCACCAATAAGAGACAATCTAACCACCATGCCCTTGACATTCAATGGTGAATCCACTGAATCCCCCACTCTCAACATCTTGGGGGCCATCATTGACCAAAAACTCAACTGGACTCACCACATAAGCACAGTGATTTCAAGAGCAGGTCAGAGGCTAGGAATACTGAAGCGTGTAACACACCTCCCCAAAGCCTATCCATCATCTATAAAAATGTGCTGCTGGAAAAGCGCAGCAGGTCAGGCAGCATCCAAGGAGCAGGAGAATTGATGTTTCGGGCATAAGCCCTTCTTCAGGAATGAGGAAGGTGTGCCAAGCAGGCTAAGATAAAAGGTAGGGAGGAGGGACTTGCGGGAGGAACGTTGGGAATGCGATAGGTGGAAGGAGGTTAAGATGAGGGTGATAGGCGAGAGAGGGGGTGGAGGTGGAGAGGTCAGGAAGCAGATTGCAGGTCAAGAAGGCAGTTCTGAGTCCAAGGGTGCTGAGTCATCTATAAGGCACAAGTCAGGAGTGTGATGGAATACTCTCCAATTGCCTGGAAGAGCACAGCCCCAACAACACTCAAGAAGCTTGACACCATCCAGGACAAAGCAGCCTGCTTGATTGTCACTGCATCCACAGCCATCCACTCCCTCCACTACCAACGCTCAGTCGCAGCAGTATGTACATCTATAAGATGCACTGCAGAAATTGACCAAAGATGCTCAGACAGCACCTTCCAAATCCACAATCACTTCCATCTAGATGGACAAGGGTAGCAGATATATGGGAACACCACCACATTCAAGTTCCCTTCCAAGCCACTCACCATCCTGACTTGGAATCATTCCTTCACTGTCGCTGGGACGAAATCCTGGAATTCCTTCCCTAATGGCATTGTGGGTGAACCCACAGCAGGTGGACTGCAGTGGTTCAGGAAGGCAGCTCAGTGCCTCCTTCAAAAGGGCAACTAGGGATGAGCAATAAATGCTGGCCAGCCAGAAACACCCACATCCCACAAATGAATAAATAAAACAAAATAGGTGACTGGCAGCAAGATAAAAGATGTGACCCAACAATTCTGGGGTCATCATCAATGAAAACAAAGCCTTGAAAAACTCAACAAATTGAAGAGTGAACACATGTTAAAATTACACAGCCCATTATTTGAAATTTAAGAACATGTCACAAAATAATTTCGGGGAAAGGAAACAGGCTATTGTCTTTTGTCTTCTTTTATTAAGGTAACTTACAGTGGACCCAGGGAGGTTAATGGAATCATGTGATTTATATTTAATCACTGTAGTTAATTTCTAGCATGTGTCACAGGACTTTCCACTCCAGTTCAGTAATATCTGCAACACCACCATGGTATTTCCCTCTTGCAGCTGCTAACCTCACCTCTTCCAATTAATTTCTTGCCCAAAATATATCTGGTTAATCAGAAATTCCAAATTAGAGAAAGCCACTTCTAAAAACAAGCAAACTTTAGAGTTTTCATTCACTCACCACCCTATTGTTAGTTCACTGATAATGGGAGCAGGGAAACATCTCTATGTGTGAACTGATCACGGGAAAATATTAACAACAGTTCTTATTTGTCATATATAGAGTAAACGCAATCCCATGCAAAAGTCGACCTTTTTTTAGCCAAAGAATCTGGAATTTTCCATATAAGTTATGTAAAAGTTGATCCTAGTTCTTCACAGATAACAGATCAACATTTGTGAGTCAAGATATTATCCTATACATGAATGTTACAATGAGGAAATTATTTTTTTTGTGCTATTACGTGTTTTGATGTCCAATTCACACCAATTTGGTTGTGAACTTTTAAGATACATCAGGTTAGAGTCAGGTGACAACCTACTTTTGTATGCAGCTCAGCTGAGCCTAGTTCCCCTGTAGCACTTGTGCAATATAGTCATAATAACATAATTCACTGTTTCTTTTCTTTATTCATTCAGAGATCAATTGGGCTTCTGCTAGCAATATGGTATTTTGGACTGTAGCATGAGTTTCGGCCCCTCAAAAACAGTATCCATGTAATAGTTAACCACATAAGTTTAACCTTAAAAAATAATCAAAAAAAGTTAACTTTTCTACAAATATATACAGTATTCAGCACCTTCCATGTGTGAATTTACTTCATCATCTCAGAGAACAGAAACAGATGCTAAGCAGGAAGAGGAAAAAGGCTTACAACAAGTTACAAAAGTTGTGGTCAAAGGCATGGGTTTTTTGATCTTGAAAAGAGGGGGCTTGTGTGTGCACTGGTGAAGCAATTCACAATACCCTTGAGATAGGAAAATGAAGGGTGCAAACCAATATTTCATGAGGAACAAGAAAGGGGGATAACTAGAGAGGGGTTTCAAAGAATGAATTGCTTATATTGTGAGATGAAGACTAAATTAACGCAGTCAAGGATAGAATGGTAAGTCAATTTGTTCAAGGCTGATATCAAGACAGGATTGAATGAACATGTAGAAAAACCTCAAAGTGAGAGTCATAGAGTTAGAGAGATGTACAGACGGGAAAAGACCCTTTGGTCCAAGTCATCTATGCCAACCAAATATCCTAACCCAACCTAGTCCCATTTGCCAGCACCTAGCCCATATCTTCCAAACCCTTCCTATTCATTTACCCATCCAGATGCCTTTTAAATGTTGTAATTGTCTGGCAGCTCATTCCACACACGTATCACCCTCCATATGAAAATGTTGCCCCTTAGGCCCTTTTTCAATCTTCCTTCTCTCACATTAAACCTATGTCCTCTAGCTCTGGACTCCCCTACCCTGTGGAAAAGATGTTGACTATTCACCCTATCCATGCCCCTCATGATTTTAGAAATCTCTATAAGATCCCCCCTCAGCCACTGACGCTCCAAGGAAAACAGCGCCAGTCTTGTCAACCTCTCTGTATAGCTTAAACCCTCCAATCCTGACAACACCATTGGGGAAGGGTGCTCCCGGCCATATTTTGGAGTAAGATAAACTCAATCTTGGCAATCAGTAAATAGATTCATTACATTTTACTTAGCAGCTAGTTACATTACAACTAAGATACATAAGTCTGTTGTGAAACTAGCAGGCTCAATTTGAGAATAAGGACATAATTCTACATGAGCTACATACTGTTAACATTACGAACAATCACTGAAGCATTGCATAATACCTGGTGACCACCTGCAGAGCTCATACGATGTACACAAAACTCTGGTTAGCTCCTCTTAAGATCTAACTCTTAAGAGGTGAGCGAGCTTATACTTTTAGTGAAACCTTTCAAGAGCACCAACTGCCTTACACAAAGTAAACTCATCTTCCAGGACTCCCTCATGATCTGATCCATCCACTCTATGTGCAGAGTGACTCATGATTAAAATCATGAGTATTGCCCTCTAAAAGGAGGTCCTTACATGTGCATTAATTGGACGCTTAAGGGTTTCAATTGGCATCCTGGCAGGAAAGCTGCCCAGGAACATTCATGCCACAGAACTAATTGGGGATGTGGAAATTGGGGATTTCACACCCAGCAGCCTCCCACCAGATAAAATGCAACATCCACTCTTGCAGGTTTCAAAGAGGAGAGGGAGGGAACCAATATCATTCAGCCTGGTTTGTTTATTTTCCCTTGACTTTTGCAAGTCTCAGCCGTAAATAAAATCTAAGATGGTCTCACAAGTAGCAAGAGAGAACTAATAATTTATTGATTCTATTGCTATTTATTATTCAGTGAAGAAGGATTTGATGAACTGTTTTTATTTCTTCCTTTATAACCCTAAGCAGTAAAAACAATCTGAGAATACCTTGCACAATGTGATTGAAACTGAACATATTCTAATGATTGAAGCTTAACATTCAAAGAAATAAGATATTTCATGACAGGATGAGCAATTTTAAGATGAGACTACATCCTTAGTAAAATGTATTCTCACATGGAGTCTCATAGGGATGAAGCAAAATGTGAAAAGTCAAAGCATATGTTTGCAACTATTAACACCATATGTTTTATTGTTATAGATAACAACACATTTAGTTTTGTGAATAAAATCTCAGCACTATGCCAAGAAAGGAGATAAAACACGCTTTATCTCCTGTCTGTATAAATGAGTGAAGAGGAGAAAAATGCCAGAACATTGAGAAATCAGCTTTCAAGATCACAGGGATTCCATGTGATATAAATGTCACTGCACATTTAAAGACCAGAGAGCATAGAGCACTGCCTCAGTATATTAAAACCCATCTTATGCATGAGTATACATGAACATTATGAACAAAGTGAAAACGAGCTATTGCAGGATTGTTACAATGCAGAAGGAGTCCATTTGGCCCATCATGACAGCACCAGCTCTGAGCATTTTGACTTAGTTCAAATCTCCTTTCGCTGAAAGGATTTCTACTCAAATGCACGTACATTGCCACTTTGAATGCCTCAAATGAAGCTGCCTCCATCACATATCCTGGAAGTGCATTCCAGACCTAATCGCTTGCTGAGTGAAAAAGTTGTTTCTTAACTCGCATTTACTTCTTCTGCAAAAAAATTCAAAACTGCATCCTTTAAGTTCTTGATCTTTTGACAAGTGTGAGCAGCCTCTCTTATTTATTTTATCCATATCCCTTATGATTTTGATTACTTTGTTGACTTACTTCTCAGTTATCTTTTATCAGATGAGAACACTCCTAACTTCGTCAACCTTAATGACTTAAATTTCATATCCCTGGAACCATCCTTTTAAATCTTTTCTTCAGTTCCTCCAATATCTTTCCTAAACCGTGGTGCTTTAAACTACACATAATGCACCAGCCAAGGTCTATCCAGGGTTCTATACAAATTCAGCACAACCTCCCTGATCTTATACTCAATACCCTTCTTAATGAAGCCTAGAATATTGTTTGTTTTATTAATAGCTCTCTCTATCTATTCTGTCACCTTTAATTATTTGTGGTCTATGCATTCCCAAATATCCTTTGGAATAGCATTCTTTGTTTTATACTGTCCATCCATGCTCTTTGTACCAAAATGTATCACCTCACCCTCACCACTTCATACTCAATTGACTGACCACTCGACCAGCTTGTCAATGTCCTCAGCTTACAATTCTGCCAACTTCTGTGTCTTCAGAAAACTTTGAAATTGACCCTTGACCCCCTGCACACCAAGATGTAAATCATTAACTTATATCATAAAAAGCAAGGGCCCTAATACTGACCCCTGGGAAATTCCCGACAAACCTTCTTCGAAACTGGAAAATACCCATTAAATACTCATCAAATATCCATTACCCTCTGTTTTCTGTCACAGTGACAATTTTATGTCCATGTTTTACTGTCCCTTTTAGTCCCTGAGCTCTAACATTTCTTGCTGTGTCGCAGTGCCGTGAATACCTTTCAGAATCCATGCACACTCTCTCAACAACATGACATGCTCGACCTTTCTTCAACATTGTCAAAACATTTCAGCAATTTATGTGAATACAATTTATTCTTTAGAAATTAATGCTGGCTCTTCCAAACCAGCCCACCTTTTCCCATGAGATTACTAATTCTCTCCCAAATAATTTTTAAGAGCTTCCCCACCATTGAAGTTAAACAGACTGTTCTATAATTGCTGGGGTTTTCTTCATAAACTGTTTTTTGAACAAAGATGAGAGACACAGCAGGCCTGGCAGGAATTGAAAGAGAAACAGAGTTAACATTTTAAGGCCAACGACTTTCCTTTGGAACTGGAAATTGAAAGATTATTGCAATCTTTACTCTCACTTCCTTCAATGTTCTCAGATGCACTGCATGCAGTCCCAGTATCTTATCAACTTGGAGAACTGATCATTTCTCCACTATTCTTTACTTTATCAATCTTGAATGCTTTCTGTGATAGTACTTCTTCTTTAGTTATCATGACTTGAGCAACAGCTATCTCAATAGGAAAGAAGGATGCAAAGTATTTATTCAGCACTTCAGCTATGAATTATCTCAATGTGTTACTTCAGTCTCTGAGCAGAGTTACTCCACCTTTTATCGCATTTACTGTTGATACTCTTAAAATCTTGAGGATTTCCCTTTATGTTACCTACCAGTCTTTATTGTTATCTCTCTTTGTTTCTCTGAATTGCTTCTCTGAATTTTTTCACCTCTCTTCTGAATTTTCTGTATTTAGCTTGGTTCTCAATCATACTTACTACCTGATATCTGTCACTTTTTCTTCTCTAACTTACTTTCTATTTCTTTTGTTACCCAGGGAGCTATGGATTTGTTTATCCTCCCTGTCCCTTTTGAGGAAATATACCACTATTGTTACTAAATCTCCTCTTTGAAGGTGTCCCGTTATTCAACCACTATTTTTCCCACTAACATTTGGTCCCAATCAGTCAAGCCAGCTCTGTTCTTGCCGCATTGAAGATGGCTTTCCACTGGTTGACCTTTCTTACTCTGGATTCACCAACGTCATTTTCTCAACTTTTCTCTTCACATGAAAAGCCCTTCATTCCCAGGACCATTCTAGTAAACTCATTAAGCCTCATCGTTGCTAATTTTCAGCCAATTTGATTCACTTGCATGTGATATCAAGATGAGGTTGAAGGCTTCGATCCAGTTCGAGATCTACCTATACCCCTAGCCAAGTTGTTCCAGCGCAAAGATAACAGTCTTCTCCAGCTGGAAGTGGAAAATTGCCCAGCAATGTCATGTTCACAAAAAGCAGGACAAATCTAACCTGACTAATTATTGCTCTAATCGTCTCGAGTCATAGAGGTTTACAGTACAGAGAAAAAGGCCCTTTGGTCCATCATATTTGCAGTGGTCAAAAACAACCACCTAACTATTCTAATCCCATTTTACAACACTTGGTTCATAACCTTAGCATTGCATGTGTACATCCTAACATCATCTGTGTGAAAACCATTCTCATCAAATCCACATTAAATATATTGCTGCAGGATAATCCCTCAGGATAGTGCTCCTAGTTCTAACCATCTTTAGCAGCTTCATCATAAAATCAGAAGTGTACAAGTTTGCCGATGATTGCATAATGTTCAGCATCATTTGTAACTCTTCAGACACTGGAACAACCGTGTCCATTTGCAACAACATTCAGCCTTGGGCTGACAAATGACAAATAACACTCATCTCACAAATTTGCCTCATGAACCTTCTCTGAACTGCTTCCAATGCAATTAACCTGAAAATAAGGTTTTTCCTTTATTTAAATGGATAATACCTTTTTAACTGAATGAGAGAAAGACAGTAAATTCTTATCACAATTCTTGGAAATTCTTTCTCCATCTGGGAGAATGGTTGACTTTATGTGTGTGTCAACTGGGCGGAAGTGGGTACTGCAGATGCTGGAAATACTTGATGACGGGCTTTTGCCCAATATGTTGATTTTCCTGCTCCTTGGATGCTGTCTGGCCTGCTGTGCTTTTCCAGTACTACTCTAATCTTGACTCTTTATGTATGTCGTATGTCTCAACAATGTATTTATTCAAAATGTAAGGTCACTAACAAAGCAGGAACACCAATATGACATCTTATTGTGATGACCACATAAGGAAGCGTCATAATTTTTTTTAAGCTGTTGCCAGTTCATTGCAATGAGTTTTGTCATGTAGCTATCACATTTAAATTAAATTTAATTAAGGAGCACTTTCAGACTAGAGGCCTGCGACCAGTGGTGTGTCACAAGGAATGGTGCTGGGTCCATTGCTTTTTGTCATTTATATAAATAATTTGGATGTGACCTTGGAGGTATGGTTAGTACATTTGCAGATGACACCAAAAATGGAGGTGTAGTGGACAGCGAAGAAGGTTACCTCAGGATATAATGGGATCTTGATCAGATGGGTCAATGGGCTGAAGTATGGCAGATGGTGTTTGATTTAGATAAATGTGAGGTGCTGCATTTTAGAAAGGGAAATTAGGACAGGACTTATACTTTAATGGTAAGGTCCTGGGGATCATTGTTGAACAAAGAGACCTTGGAGTGCAGGTACGTACTTCCTTGAAAGTGGAGCTGCAGGTAGACAGGGTGGTGAAGGTGTTTGCTATGCTTGTCTTTATTGGTCAGTGCATTGAGTACAGGAGTTGGGAGGTCATGTTGTGGCTGTACAGGTCATTGGTTAGGCTATTTTTGGAATACTGTGTACAATTCTGGTCTGCTTGCTATAGGAGGGATGTTGTAAAACTTGGAAGGGTTCAGAAAAGATATACTAGGATTTTGCCAGTGTTGGAAGCAATGAGCCAGTTGGAGAGGCTGAACAGGCTGGGACTATTTTCAATGGAATGTTGGAGGTTGAGGGGTGACCTTATAGAGGTTTGTTAAATGATAAGGGGCATGCATAGAGTAAATAGCCAAGGTCTTTTCCCTGGGGTGGGAGAGTCCAAAATGAGATGGCACAGGTGAGAGGGAAAAGATTTAAAAGAGACCTGAGGGGCAACTTTTTCATGCAATTGGGTGGTGTGTGTATGGAATGAGTTGCCAATGGACATGGTGGAAGCTGGCAAATTTGACGAGATTAATTTCAGATATCTGGTCGGCATGGATGAGTTGGACTGAATGGTCTATTTCTGTCTGAAATATCTTTATGGCTCCATGACTCCACCACCAGATCAAAATTGAAGGTTGGCCAATTTTACATTTTTCTTCAGAAACTTACTGGTACCATTAAAAACAATGACAACATACACGCAAGTAATAAAATTACAAAGAAGATTGAGGGAAACAAATGTCTGGCACAACTGTGAAGGTGAAGACAATTGCAGAGTTTAATCTTTGATTTCAAAATCTTTGAGTCAAACTGCTTAGCTCTTTCCTCTTTTCTCAGGAGTAGTAAAGTCTTGCTACAAGAACTAAGTTGGCTTTTGAATAGGGTCCCAGGGTACCTTCAGGGGATGTCAGATCCTCTTTGAGAGGGGTGAGGTTTCCTTTGATATTGTTACAAGGAGAAATGAATGTGAGTAAAAATTGCCTGAAGCTATTGGAACTGGAGTAGAACTGTTAAGATACTGATCAAGAAAACTGACAAGGGGTGATCAAACTGACTATTAAGAAAGCTGCCCATAGTTGTCAAGGAATTGTCCAGGAGGAGAAAGTGAGGACTGCAGATGCTGGAGATCAGAGCTGAAAAATGTGTTGCTGGAAAAGCGCAGCAGGTCAGGCAGCATCCAAGGAACAGGAGAATCGACATTTCGGGCATAAGGCCTTCTTCAGGAATTATCCAGTCAACTATCCTTTGAATATTTGAGAAAACTGACTTCAATCTTAAAAGTATCAGGGCTTCCATTTCACTCTGACTGTTGACATAAGCCTGAGGTTTTTTTTTACAGTTGGGAAGCTCTTGGATAATCTGATTGCTGGCTCCAAGTAAATAAAACTTTTGATATAGAGCCATGAATGCAAGTATTTCGTTTTATAAGGAATCGACAGAAGTTAAACATTGTTAACTTGTTTGAAATAAAAGTTTTTTTGAAATAAGAGATTTTAAAAATAAAGACACTTAAGAACTTTATTTAATTTCAGCAAAGAACCTGAGCTCTGCCTGATGTTTACTTGATTGACTGGCTTAGGAGGCCTAAAAAAAAACCTAAAGACTCAAAAGGCCTCAAAAAGACTAAAGATAAAAAAAAAGATGGCTATAGGGGCATTGATTAGCATGGAGGATGTAAGAAGCCATGGGGAGCGAGGGAGGAGCATGTGCTGTCATCTAGAAAGACAAGGGCAGAAGGTACATGGGAATTAACACCATGTTCCCTGCCAAGCCACCATTCTGTCTTCAATTTGCTGATCCTTCAGTGCTGTTGGGTCAAAATCTTGGAAAGTCCTTCCAAAAAACATTGTGTATGTATCTCCAACAAATGGACTATAACAATTCAAGAAAACAACTCACCATCACCTTCTCAAGGACAATTAGGGACAGACAATAAAAACTGGCCCAAGTAGCAACGCCCACATTCCATTATTGATTAAAAATCCTCCACGACCCCACCTCCTTTCTACAAGATAAAAGTTTGAACACCCCGAGGACACTTTCTCCCATCTCTGAGCTTCCAACTCAGGAATAGAAACCCTTCCAATTGTTTAGCTTCTTATGCAGCAAGTTGCAATAATGGAGTAGAAATGTGGTTTCATTGCTGCCTCAGAGAGGGATGTAGATCGATTCAACAATAAATACACAAAAGAAACGAATAATAATTGAAGAGGAAACATTCTGTAAGACAATGGGAAAAATGGAGATTGGCTTACATTTGGTCGAAATTGAATTGTATTTTAAAGAGTTGATAATAGCTCAATAATCTCTTCCTGATTTTATCTATGATTCTTCTTGCTAAATAAAACTCTTTATATCATGCCTTGGGCCATGAGTAAACAGGTCATCAATGTACCATAACTCTTGACAGAAGTATATTTTGAAAAGATCAGGGCAATCATGACAGAAAAGAAAAATGAAATATTTTCAAACGGACAACATTAAGATAGATTGCAATTTTCATGGATTACTATAGACCTCTTTGTGTTTGGGAAAATCAATGAAGTTGATTTGACACACAATCTATGCAAGCGTATTGATACTTAGTTACTCCTGGTGCAATAATTCTGATAGACTGGTTACCTGAGTGCACCATTTTCACTGCTTTTGCTGAGATAATCAGTGAAAGCCATTGCTAAAGCCTGGACTGACCCTAACTGATGGAGCTCACAAGGAGATGAGTTGAAAATGTTTCAGACGGACCAGATAATTCAGTCATCAAACTGAAGCATGTGGTCTCCATAGTGACTTCCCAGAGTTTGCTACAACATGAAAAGAAATCATGTTTTGCACCATGAATGAAAATGAAATCAAATACTTTCAGTGAATTAAATCCGATTGACTGATTCTTCCTTTGCATTAATAATTCATGGGATACATGTGTCACAGGCAAGCTCAGCATTTATTGTCCATTCCTAACTGTCTGACTAAAGAGATAGCCAGCCGCCTCTTGAATCATGTGGAGTTGGTATTGACTTGTTCTCATCCATGCTTTCAAATCCCTTCCTGATTTGAAATCTCCTCCAGACCAACAAACTATTTCTTTCTGGACTGATGATGGCAGACTGGTGAGTTTCTCCAGCACGTTCCATTTTTATTTCTGATCTTCAGCAAGTGTGACACAATGCTTTCATTAAACCTCTGAGATAGCACTGCTGCTCCAAGTCAGACCACTTTCTCATCCCCAGTTGTAAGTCCTCTACCATTCTCTCTCTCTCCTCTTCTCTAAGACATTCCTAAAATCTATATTCTGATCACTTGAATCATAGAATTCCCACAGTGCATAAAGAGATCATTCAGCCCATCGAGTTTGCTCCAATCCTCTGAACAGCATCCCTCTCAGATCCAGACCCTCACCCTATTCCTGTGGCCTGCACTTACATGACTAACACACCTCGCCAAATTTTGCATGCCCAACCCACCTAACATACACATCTTTGAACTGTGAAAGGAAATTGGAGCACCTCGTGGAAACCCACATAGACATGAGGAGAACATGCAAACTTCACACAGTCTTTCGGGTGGAATTGAACGTAGGTCTTTGAGGCTATGAGTCAGCAGTTCTATCAACTGAGCCACTATGCTATAGATAGTAGCTGTCAATCAAACCTCTTGTTATAGACCACTGACTGTTAACAGCACTATTCCATGGAAAGATGATCAGCCCACTTCAGCATCTTGAGGATAGCAATCAGAAGAAGCAAAAACTCCAGCAGGAGTAAACAGGAAACTGTGAACTGCTGATACAAGAACAAATGTGACCTGAAATGATTAGATTTAAAGGGATATGCTCCATCTGCTCTACATAGTCTTGAAGTGACACCCAATGGTAATCCAGTCACATCTACACAATATAGATAAATTGCATGCATTTTTATCCACTGGCAATATTGCAACGTATCACTACAGGGAATTAAGTTTCCCCTTTAAGTGCATCTTGGAAGTAATAGCAACAAAATTAAAATTAAAAGAAAAAAGTTTTTCAGTTCAACTCATTCAGTCGTGTCTCTTTTCCCTACACAGTAAGTGCACTCATCATCCTTCCCTTCCAGGAAATATATTCACAGTTAGAATTTGCAGAATGTAAATTCAGGGCAATATTCTTGAAGTGTAAAAAAACTAATGGAAAGAAAGTCTTGCATTATATAGCACCTTATCAGGTTTCACAAGGATGTCTCAGAGCACTTCACATGCAGTGAATTGCTTTGAAGAGATTGTTAAAAATTCATTCGCAGGATGTAGCATCATTAGAAAGGCTAGCATTTAATGCCCATCGCTAGTTGCACTGAGAAGGCACTCAGATAGGAAGTGCTTTATCTAGCGCTGAAAGCCAATACTGCTCACTGCAAATTGAGATACTGGTCTGGATTATCCCTGGCTGGTGGTATCTACATATACACTGGTCCTGTGCTACTTGTTCCTTGCATCCATGTAAGTCTTTTCAAATATTTATGCACTCTAACAGTCCTTCATTTACTTTCTTTAAGTAATATATTATCAAATACAGCTCTCCAGTGCAGTATCTAAGACCTCTATCTTCCCATACATATTCTATGATGTGGAGGGACCAGTGCTGGACTGGGTTGGACAAAGTCAAAAATCCAAGGAGCAGGAGAATCGATGTTTCGGGCATAAGCCGTTCTTCAGGAATGAGGAAGGTGTGCCAAGCAGGCTAAGATAAAAGGTAGGGAGGAAGGACTTGGGGGAGGGGCATTGGGAATGCGATAGGTGGAAGGAGGTTAAGGTGAGAGTGATAGGCCGGAAAGAGGGTGGGGGGGTGGAGAGGTCAGGAAGAAGATTGCAGGTCAAGAAGGCAGTGCTGAGTCCGAGGGTTGGGACTGAGATAAGGTGGGGGGAGGGGAAATGAAGAAGCTGGAGAAATCTGTATTCATTCTGTGTGGCTGGAGGGTTCCTAGGCGGAAGATGAGGCGCTCTTCCTCCAGACGTCATGTTGCTGTGATCTGGTGATGGAGGAGGCCAAGGACCTGCATGTCCTTGGCGGAGTGGGAGGGGGAATTAAAGTGTTCAGCCACTGGGGCGGTTGGGTTGGTTGGTGCGGGTGTCCCAGAGGTGTTCTCTGAAACATTCCGCAAGTAGGCGGCCTGTCTCCCCAATGTACAGGAGGCCACATCGGGTGCAGCAGATGCAGTAAGTGATGTGTGTGGAGGTGCAAGTGAATTTGTGATGGATATGGAAGGATCCCTTGGGGCCTTGGAGGGAAGTGAGAGGGGAGGTGTGGGCACAAGTTTTGCATTTCTTGCGGTTGCAGGGGAAGGTGCCAGGAGTGGAGGTTGGGTTCCCAACGCCCCTCCCCCAAGTCTCTCCTACCTACTTTTCACCTTAGCCTGCCAACCCAACCTCTACTCCCGGCACCTTCCTCTGCAACCGCAAGTAATGCAAAACTTGCGCCCACACCTCCCCCCTCACTTCCCTCCAAGGCCCCACGGGATCCTTCCATATCTATCACAAATTCACCTGCACCTCCACACACATCACTTACTGCATCTGCTGCACCCGATGTGGCCTCCTCTACATTGAGGAGACAGGCCACCTACTTGCGGAACATTTCAGAGAACACCCCTGGGACACCCGCACCAACCAACCCAACCGCCCCGTGGCTGAACACTTTAACTCCCCTTCCCACTCCGCCAAGGACTTGCAGGTCCTTGGCCTCCTCCGTCGCCAGACCATGGCAACATGACGCCTGGAGGAAGAGCACCTCATCTTCTGCCTAGGAACCCTCCAGCCACAAGGGATGAATGCAGATTTCTCCAACTTCCTCATTTCCACTCCCCCCCCCCCCCCCACCTTATCTCAGTCCCAAGCCTCGGACTCAGCACTGCCTTCTTGACCTGCAATCTTCTTCCTGACCTCTCCGCCCCCACCCCCTTTCCGGCATATCACCCTCACCTTAACCTCTTTCCACCCATTGCATTCCCAACGCCCCTCCCCCAAGTGCCTCCTCCCTACCTTTTATCTTAGCCTGCTTGGCACACCTTCCTCATTCCTGAAGAAGGGCTTATGCCCAAAACGTCGATTCTCCTCCTCCTTGGATGCTGCCTGACCTGCTGTGCTTTTCCAGCAAAACATTTTTCAGCTCTGATCTCCAGCATCTGCAGTCCTCACTTTCTCCAAGGTCAAAAATCACACAACAGGCTATAGTCCAAGACATTCTAAGATTTGCATTTTAATCAATCGAAACCTGACTAAAGATTTCATGGGAAAATCACCCATTTTAGGTTTGTTCAATATATTTGCATCAGTTGTATGACCCTTTGATCTTTTACTTATAAATTCTGTGCCTGATGCCTCCTCTTGCACCATACCTGATGAAGGAGTAGTGGTTTGAAAGTTGGTGCTTTCAAATAAACCTGGTGTACTATAACCTGGTGTTGTGTGATTTTTGACTCAATACACATTCTAGATTGCTTTCTTCAGTCTGACTGATGTCAAAATTATATAATCAGTGATAATCATGGTCTTCGTGAATCTCATTATAACACAGTGAACCCCAGGACGTTGACTCAGTGAAGCATGTGAATGTGTTGGGAAGAGGATCCACAAAAGATTTACAAGAATTGTTGCAGGATTTGAAGGACTTCATTTACAGGTACATTTGAGAAGACAAGGAAGGGAGGAGATTTGATAGCAGTGTTCAAAAATATAAAGCAGTAGATAGGGAGAAATGGTTCCCATTGTCAGAAAGGTTGAGAATCTTAAGGTGAATGAGATATGAATCAAAAATAGCATGACAAAAAAAAATGTCTTTGCATTGCAAATTGTTAGGGCATGGAATTTTATGAAATTCATTCATGGGAATGCTTGGCAAGGCCAGTATTCACTGCTCATCTCTGATTGTCATTGAGGTGGTGGTTTCTGGAAATGCAACAGTGCATGTAGTGCAGGTATACCAACAGCCCTGTCAGGGAGACAGTTCCAGGACTTTTTTACACAGCAAAGGAATGGAAAACCAGTTCCAACTCGGGATGATGATGTGACTTGATGGAGAACATGCAGGGGATGGTGCTCCTGATGCTCTTGACCTTTTAATCAGTGGAAGCTACAGGTTTGGGAGGTGCTGCTGAAGGAGCTTTGTTGAGTAGCTGCTGTGTTTTGTGTAATTGGTACATGTTGTGGTGGAGAAATCTCTTGCATGATTGTGTGGCAGAGACAGATTTAATTGTAATGTCTGAAAGAAAGTTCAATAATTTTCCGAAGAGAATGAAACTGTTAGGCTCCAGGAGAAAAGCTAGGGAAACTTCTTTCTGGGGCCAAGGGAAACTGATGTTCTGGGGCCAAGATTACTGGCTTTCAACAACTACAGACTACTTGCATTTTGAGTCAAGATAGGTCCACCCACTTTCCTGAGAGATCCTCAGGAAAGCATTCACTTCAACTTGGATTCTGTGTCCCCATACTTTTCCTAATGACGGAGAGAAAATAGAGTGAACATTTTGGGTCCAGTGACCCTTCTTTAGAACTGATTGTGGGTAGGAAAAGGTTGATATATATGCTGAGGGCCCTATCAACCATAGTCTTCAGTTGTGTTTCGCCAGGACTCTCTGTTTTGTTTCTGATTTCCAGCATCTGCAGTTTTTTGTTCTTTTTTTTCTTTTCCAGATGATGTCTTCAGATGAAGGCAATTAGTTTTCACTTCACCTTTGGAATTTAGTTCAACATCCATGATCATTTCAAGGCTCTACTAAGATTTGAATGCTTCTGGCTGAAATGATTTTGATCACTGGTGATTATATTATTGATGACAAAGTGCCACTGAGTAGCATCGTTAATCAAAGCACCCATCACTTTTCTGATATTTGGATCTAGGCCCATGGAACATTCATTGGATCGGTTTGATTACTTCTCATTTTTGTGGATAAGACTCAACTGGGCCATTTTCCACATTCACAGCTGAGTGCCAGTGATGTATTTGCATTGAGATAGCTTGTTAAGGGATCTCCAAATGCTCCACACATTCAACCCTAACCAGGACCACAAAAAGGCTCGCTGATGCCCTTTTTACCAGAGATCTGTACCTTGAGTTATTATTGCTTTCTTCCACCTACTTAACTTTGTTCTCAAATTGAACAACCTCTTCCACTATTCTAATGTACATCAAAGAAGCTGCAGTAGGAAATGGCGTGGTCCTAGCTATGCTAACCTTCTCATTAAGTATGTGTAACATCGAGTCATGGAAAACATAAGCAGGAATAGGCCATTTGACCTCTCAAGCCTGCTCTGTCATTCAATATGATCATAGCCTAATCCCACTACCCCATATCCCTTGATACCTTTAGCCACAAGAGCTCTATCTACTTTCTTAAAAACATGGAGCAGAGTCTCATTCACTTTTTTTCCTGGTGAATTCAACAGGCTCACCACTCGCTGGGCAAATAAACATTTCCTCATCTCAATCCTGAAATCCTTTATTGTTAAACTATGACTCCTGGTCCGGACGCCACTGCCATCCAAAATGCCCTTCTGCATCTGACCTGTCTGATCCTGATGGAACGATCTCTTCTCATTCTTTTGAACTCTATTGAATATAATACTATTTGACTCAATCTCTACTCAGATGCCAGTCCAGTCATTCCAGGAATCAATTTGGTCAACCTTTGTTGCATTCCTCGTGTTGAAAGAATATCCTTCCTCAGATAAGGAGACTAAACATGCTCACAACATTCCAGACGTGGCCTCACCAACATTCTGCAAAATTGCCACAAGGCATCCTTGTTTCTGTACTCAACCCTTCTTGCTAATAAAGCCAATTCTTTGCTCCTACCATACTGGCTCATACTCACCTCACCTTCTCAGAGTATGAAATGCCAGTCTTTGTCCTGGTTCGAAGAGTTTAAAATTCAGTTGATTTCACAATCTGAGCTCCACTGACATTTTTAAAGTTGGATCCTGTTTAGCTGTTCACCCATCAGCATGTCTCTAAATATCAGATGTCAGGAATGGGGTAGTCTGAGGTGATTTAAGCAACCCAGGTGATTATGTGGGTGTTACATGATTATATAAATGGCAACTAATATCCAGGATTATGGGGATGGATGGGAAAATGGCACATAACACATTGATGCTCACTTGGAGTGCTGGTGCAGACATTATGAGGTGAATGGCTTATTTCTGATCTACAAAATGGTGTAGTCTACCTTCCTGCACTGTTTACACTGGTTGGGTAAAGCTGAATTGTTGCGCTCGTGTATTGGTTTGTTTGTTAAGAGAATGGTAACAAGTCAGAATGCACAAAGGACTACTGGCATCTATTGGTACCAGAGCAAGACAACTGGTTAGGTCTAGCTTGAGGGTAATTAGTCCACTAACTTGGGGTTAAGTTGAAGTGGCATATCGTCATGAATTACCATGCAGAGTATGGGAATTGAGCCTACGCTGTTAGCTTTATTCTGCACCACAATGTACCCACCTAGCTAATCAACATCTCCCTCAAGAGGTGCATAAAATCAGTACAATCACTTGACTGTATCTTTGTGTATGTGGTTGCATTACCATAGGAAGTAAGGAGAGGCTGGATAGACTGGGACATTTTTTCCTGAAGCACAGGAGACTGAGGGGTGACCTTATAGAGGTCTATAAAAAAATAACAGGTATAGATAAGCTGGATAGCCGACAGTCTTTCCTCACGGTAGGGGAGTCTAAAAATAGAGGGCACAGGTTTAAGGTGAAAAGGGAGAGATACAAAAGGGTCCAGAAGGGCACAGAGGGTGGTGAATGTCTGGAATGGGCTGCCAGAGGTAGTGATGAAAGTGAGTACAATTTCATCATTTACGAAATATTTGGACAAAAACCTGGATGAGATAGGTATGAAGCGATATGGACCAAATGGAACTAGTTTAATTGTGAGAACTGGTGTCATAGACAAGTTGGACCAAAGGGCCTGTCTCCATGCTGGAAAGACTCCATGCAATGTCTTGGTTAGCAGCCATCTTCATCAGCCTAAAGCACATGGAGCAGCAATAAGAAGAGCTTACCAATCCTGTGTTAAACCTCTACAACTACTGCCTCTCAGATTTTCTTGAGTAATAGTCGAGAACAATGCAATAAAAATGATAGTCTCCAACCCCCAATTCCCTTGCACCTCTGAAACACATTTGTCCTCAACTCGTAACGTTCTGACTCAGAGGGTGCTCATTTATGATGGGTAGAAGTGATTGTTACCATAAGGCTTTCATTTCTCCCACTTCTCCTGAGATCTTAGACAGTGCCACACTAAATTGACAGTGTTGAATTTAGCTGAATAAACAATTAGTGGAAAGGACAAGAGCAACAAAAGCAAAGAAGAGCAGAGCTCAGAAGAAAGAGCAAAAAACATTAAAGAAGGCTTTCAGTAATTTTTATCTCTTTTGCACATTATCATCTGCGCTGATATGGTAGGTTCTGAAAGTGAAACTTGATGAATAAATAAACAGTGCCACAAATCTTCAATGGGGTATTTTTACCTTGCAGGGAATATAATCCTTGGCTTTTGATACAATTTCTGCTGCAGGGAAAGACTTTCAAAGCTCAAAGTGTCTATGCAGTGCCAAGCATTCAAAGACCTCCTGCAGTGCACGTCACACTAAAAAATCTCTCTGAACATGTGGAATTAAATTTATCTCCGCAGTATCCGCAGTTCCCGCTTGCGCTGGGAAGCTCAGGCCTCATTTTTATGAACTTTCAAAATGCACACAAATGAGATACTAAGTGTCTCTCTGCCAGTGTAGCGGATAATTAGTGAAGTTTACTCCATTTACATGAAAGAATTGGAATTTTAAACAAGTGCAGCACAGGATGCAACTTTACAAGTTTCTTATGCCGACTCAGCGGGATCGAAAAGAAACGTCTGAAATATAGCAGTGCTATGATGTTTGCTGTGGACATTCTGATCTTTACAGTGCATGATTGTTAAAATGGGACTCAAGAGTGCTGAAGTTCTACACACAGAAATTGCTCAAATCAAGACTTAACTTCTGAAGTTACGAGGAGAGACTGAATGACTGTTTTCATGAAGAGAATAGAGGAGATTTGATTAAAGTATGCAAAATCCTTAGTGGTCTGAGCAGAGTAGATACCGAACAGGTCTTAACATTGGAGAAAGGATCAAGGACAAAGGGGCACAGATGTAAGATAATTGTCAAAAGAGGAAATGGCAATGTACAGTATAGAAAACAAATCTACACAATGTGTGATTGGGATCTCAAATGCACCGTATACACAGAGTGCGATAGAAGCAGGTTCAATCAATGAATTGAAGAGGAATTCGGGTTATCAGAAAAAGGGAAGAATGTGAAGGTCGATGGAAGAGGGGTGGGAGGAATGACAATTGGGAAATTGTTCCTTCAAAGAGCCAGCACAAACACAATTGCCTGACTTCCTTCCAGTAAACATTCTGTGACTGAGTGAAGAGCAAACTAGAGATGTTGCTAAGAATGAAAAATAATTCACCTCTGTCAGTAGATGCTTTTGAAACCTTTTTGTGCAAACATTCTCGAAGCTGAATTTCTGTTTTTATTATGTTTTATTGTGTGCTGTTGGTTGCATGATGGTATAAGCTAAATTTGGTGTTAAAATGTATGCAGTCGCTTTTTTTGAATTAGTGAAGTTTGCAAAGGAAAGCCCACAGACAGCAAATCAGAAAATAAGTTACAATTAATCATTTGCAATGAGTAATAGGTTCTTTTTTTAAGTCTGTGAGGTCAGATTTTATTTCATAACATGATGCTGGAAACTACTGAGCATGTACCGCTTTCATAATGTATTTTCAAACATCATATTCTTTGATTACTTTCAATTGAAATAAAATAAAATTTGCAAAGAGAAATTCAATCCAGATATCTATTGGGGTAGCATGGTGGCACTGCTGCCTCACTGCATCAGGGACTCAGGTCGATTTCAGGCTTGGGTGACTGTGTGGAGTTTGGACGTTCTTCCAGTGTCTGCGTGCTCTGATTTTCTCCCACAGTCCAAAGGTGTGCAGGTCAGGTGGATTGGCCAGGCTAAATTGCCCATAGTACCGAAGGATGTATTGGCTGGGTGGGTTAGGCGTGGGAAATACAGGGTTACAGAGATAGGGAAGGGGCATGTGTCTGGGTGTGTTGCTGTTCAGAGGGTCAGTGTGGGCTCAATAGGCTTACTGGCTTGCTTCCTGATGGGATTAATTCATTATCTCTGTCGAAAGGATCCTCTTGGAAAGAGTGATATTATCATGCTAGAATTTTAAGTGCAGTTTGTGGGCAAGAAACTGGAGTCCCACACTCGTGGTTTTGGAATTAAACAAAGATAGTTACATTCACATGAGGACAGATTTGGCCCTAGTGAACTGGGCAGAAAGATTAAAAAGTAAGGCAGTTGATAAACAATGTCAGATGTTTAAGAAGATATTCCGCCTCAGAATATATGTTCCAGACAGGAAGGAAGATTGTAAGGGGGGGATAAAAATAAACTCCATGGCAAAGCATGCAAGTCGAAGGTAACATAAAGACAAAAGTGAAAGGATACCTTATTATGAAGGCCAGTAGCAGGTAGGTAGGAGAGAAAACTTTTAAATATTAGTAACAGATTACTAAAAATGTAATAAAAAGCATAAAGGTAAATTATGAAAGAAATATTGCGCAAGATATTAAGAATAGATAGCTCAAGCATCTTTCAGTATATAAAAGGAAAGAGAGTAGCTCAAGTGAATTTTGGGCCATTGGAAGATGAGACTGGAGGGTTAATAATGGGGGAACAAAGAAATTGCAGAGACACTAAATCAATATTTTGCCACAATTTTGACAGCGGAAGACACCCAACAGAAACAGGTACTGCGGAGCTTAGAGATATCCTGGAATTCAACTGGACAAAATCAGTGACAGTGAATCGCTGGCTCGTTTCTCAGGGCAACACCCTCACCAATCAGAGTCAGCCTGCAGTTTAAAATGTAAACAAGCTTGGCAGTTAACCACTGATTGGTGCACATCTACCAGTCAGGACTCTCCTCTCATTCAACATAAATGTTAGTTTTCCCCTTTATTGATATTCCTGCAAATTGTCCTGATGAGTGCAAGGCAAGAAACTTTTGCAAAATGTGTATTTTTCCAGCAAAAATATATTTTGTTCAAGAGGCAAAAGAGGTTGCTCACTGAAGTAAGAATATAACAATAAGGGCACCGTTATGAGGCACTGAAATTATTTAGAGATAGCCACGCTCACATCAGTGATTCAAACAGGAATACTTGCATCATCTTTAACCTAACTTGCGAGGTAGTGAATCTATGGTATCGGGTGGGGAGTATAACATGCTGCAGAGGGAATGCCACTCAGATAAATTTCTACTTTCTGTGACCATCGTACACTCTCATACATTTTCCTTTTTTTGTGTTGAAGCAAAATGGAGCTCCAAGAATGATGAAACATTGACACGAAGAATAAATGAGCCAGACCTTTGGTCAGAATCCAGATGTTAGCCATCAGCTAAGGGTCACAGCTCCTTGTACTGTGTGGGGGACAGTCACCTGGCAATGATTTTGCCAAATTGGCCAATAAATGGAGACAGAACAAGCTCACCATCCAATTAAGAAGATTGGGTGAAACTGAAGGGATAAAGGTCCTCAAGATAGTAAGGAATAGCACTCTGATATTCCAGGCAAGACAGAAAGAGAGACAGAGAGAGTGTGAGAGGTACCCTCTAACTGAAGAATGACTACAGCAACCGGACTGTCACAGTGGAGGGGACTGTTCTGCAGGGTGATGAGCAGTCACTGCTGCAAGGTAAAAACAATGACTGCAGATGCTGAAAATCAAATACTGGATTAGTGGTGCTGGAAGAGCACAGCAGTTCAGGCAGCATCCAACGAGCAGCGAAATCAACGTTTCGGGCAAAAGCCCTTCATCAGGACTGCAGCCAGGTAGGAGAGGAGGCCCTCAAAGGCTGTCTCCAACACTTGTTCCCTGGTTGACCTGTGACAATTGGCCATAACAAGCTATTCACTAACCCCAATCCACTGCTTACTGGATCATGAATGCCACCACCTTCCTCCTTATAACTTAGCTGAGTGTTGAGAGCCATTCCCCTGAATATTCAGGCAAGGGCTTCTCCCTCCCACATTTATACTTGTTATTACGCAGTGATTTCTGCTGGGCTCCAACAGATGCTGAGGCCTGTATATGACAAAAAGGCTCGAAAGTTAAAATCTCTCCAGGCATCTATTAAAGACCTGATGAAGGAGCAGCGCTCCGAAAGCTTGTACTTCCAAATAAATCTGTTGGACTATAACCTTGTGTTGTAATCTATATTCTTATTTTTAATTCTATATTCGAGTGCTTATTGTTAATCACACTCACAAAAAATTGTAGCTTATGAGTGGACAATGAGAATGTGAAATGTGATACACATTATTTAAATAAACATTTAGACAGGTACATGGATGGGATAGGTATGGAAAGATATGGACCAAACATAGGTAAATGGGACTAGTTTAATTGTGAAAATTGTTTGGCATGGGCAAGTTGGGCCGAAGGGCCTGTTTCCAAGCTGTGGACTTCTATGACTCTATGATTCGATACTAACAGATCAGCCATGATCTTATAGAATGGCAGAACAGAATGAGAGGCTGAATGGCCTACTTCTGCCTCAATTTAGTTTGTATGTTTATAAAGATCACACTCATAATAAAATCCATGCAGCAATTATACCTTGCCCTGCAAACTAACAATTTCTCACTCATTTTTGGTTCTGGTGGCAAATTTAAGGAGTTGAAATGTGCATTAGGGGTAGACAACACAATGTTATTAATCATGTTGATTATATTGGCTAAACAAAGACTAGTATAAGGTTGCAAGAACATTTGCCATGCAAATGGAAGTCTGTAATTTAGTGATTAAAAGATCCTGTTTAACAACCTATAGTGGCATAATATTGGACTGGTGACCTGTCTCCTTCAACTACTTTTCTCATTTGATTTTTCAATCTCCTTATGTTTTATTTCCAATATTATAACACTATTGTTCTGGGTAAACTTGATAGTTTTGATAAAGACAGAATCAGAAAATCAACTTTCTCAATGTTTGTTGAGAAATGTATACAATTCTCATCACCCTGCTTTGGAAGGATATTATTAAATTGGAAAGAGTGCAGAAATGGTTTACAAGCAAGTTACCAAACTGCAGGGTTTGAGTTATAAGGAGAGGCTGGATAGGCTGGGGCTTCTTTCACTGCAGCATAGGGGGTTAAGGTTTCAGAGGTTTATAAAACTGAGGGCGTGGATAAGGTGAATAACCAAGGTTAGGGGAGTACAAAACTGGAAGGTACATGTATAACTTGAGAGGAGTCAGGTGTAAATGGGACTTGCGGGGCAACTTTTTCACACGAAGGATAGTTCTCATGTGGAATGAGTTTCCAGAGGAAGTGGTAGATGCAGGTGCAGTTACAAAATATAAAAGGCATTTGGTCAGGTCCATGAATAGGAAGGGTTTAATAGGGATATGGGCTAAATGGAGGCAAATGGGAATAGTTTTAGTTTGGAAAACCTGGTTGGTATGGACAAGTTGGGCCAAAGGGTCTGTTTCGATGCTGTATCACTGTATGACTCTGAATGTACACTTCACGTTCCTGTTTACCTCAGAATCTCTTTGAACCACCACTGATGGTCAGGCACTCATCTGAATAGACTCTAAACAGTGGAATTTCCTTCTTAGGCCTTTTGCCCCATGTCTACCTCTCTTTCATTGATAGGGAGATAGGTAGGGAGAGAGATAAATCCCGTGTCAGATGAAAGGAGGCCATTTGGCCCATCATGTCAGCACCATGACTCTGAAGAGAATCTCACCCAATCATAGCACCCACCCCGCCAATTTCCCACAACCCTACATTTACCATGGGTCATCCACATAGCCAAAGCATTCCTGAACATGATGGACATTTTTTTTTAACATGGCTAATCTATCTAACTTGGATATCTTTCTTTCTTTAAGGTTCTCTGAAAAAGCTGTCCCTCTCTCTCTTTCTGTCTCGCTGATCAAACCTAGCTTGTGTGCCCTAATATTCCTTTTTGTGGCTCTGTGTCGAATTTTATTTGCTCATCATTCCTTGGAGAATTGTATCATATTAAAGGTGCTATGTAAATGCAGGATTTGGTTATTGCATTTGAATTGTCTCCAAGTATAAATTCAATATATTTCCCACTGCAGGACAGCAATTTGTCTGTCATTATCAATTGATTCCTTCAATGCATAAGAATCCTTTTAATCTGCAATTTAATGCTCAAACCAGTTATTGTAACTACTTGGTTCATGGAACATGGTTTTTTAGTCTAAACAGCTCAAAATAGTCAAACTCCACAGAGCACTTATCTGAGATTGAACAGACTCTCTATTATATTCCATTCTTCTGATTCCAGTCATTCTCCTGTAATATATTACTTCTATCACTGTCTCTCTAAGATCTTACGTCTCACACTTACTTCAATTGTTGCAAACTTGGTGATTTATGAGCACCGTTAGTCAAAAAGACAGCAGTTAAGATTAGTATGGCAACTTAGCGAAGTTCACTTCAAGAGCAGCTTGTCATCAAACATTCTAATGGAAGAGAAATTCACAAGCATGTTCAAGGGAACAATTAAAATTTCATGGTTCACAGAGCAATAATGACTATCTGTTCCCAGTCACCGAGTGCTGAGATTTCCTGCCTCCATGATGGTGGCCTCAGAGGTGGGGAGCTGGAAAAGTAAGGGTGAGTCACATCAGGTCAATTCCTCAACATTTATACTGGTGGAGAACTTTCCCAGGGTGGATTTTCAAATCGGATGAGTGGCTTGATCTGTGGAGGGAATTTGATCGGTTCGCCTTCATTTTGCCACCAATGGTGTGCTCCCCCTCTGCTGTATTTGGAGCAACTGGGGCTATGAGCCACAGATCCCTGAAGTCGCAGAGCATGAAGATAAGCTGGTTAGAAAAGATTTAGAGGAGACTTGTCTTTGTTAGCTAATGCACAGGCTACAAGAGCAATGGGGCTCTGCTGGAGCTATATAAAACGCTGGATCGGCTACAGCTGGAAAACAGCATGTAGTTCTGGTCTGAGGGATGTGATTGCACAAGAAAGTATGCAGAGGAGATTGACAAGGACAGTGCCTGTGCTGGAGACTGTGAGCTAAGAGGAAAATTAGGTATTTTCCTTGGAGTAGTGAAGGTTGAGAGGGCACCTGATAATGAGGAGCAGGAAATTCCTGCTCCTCGGATGCTGCCTGAACTGCTGTGCTTTTCCAGCACCACTCTAATCTAGAATCTGGTTTCCAGCATCTGCAGTCCTTGTTTTTACCTAGGGGACCCGATAAAGCATTTCAAATTGAGCGGCATAGTTTGAGTGGACAGGAAAGCACTTTTCCATTAGTATTGGGGGTCAATAACTAGGGGAGTATCTGAATTCTACTCCCATGTCTTATGGCCATAATATATTTAAAATTGAGGTGGTCAGATTTTTAATCAATAAGGGCAAGGGGGTTATGGGGTCAAAGCAGGGAGATGGAGCTGAGGATTATCAGATCAACTATGCCGTCATTGACAGAGCAGACTCAACGGACTGAATGGTCTACTACTGTTTCTCTGTCTTATGGCCTTCTTTTAGATAAGAGGTATGTGGGAGTCTCACAGAGGATGATGGAAGTTGGCAGTTCACTGTTTGAATGGGGATTGTGTCAGCAACTCCCGTAGCATTTAAGTTGGAATGAGATATTCGCTTACACTGCCTTCAGGGCTATGGACCAAAAGCAAAAAAAGTGGCAATAGTACAGTCAGGTCTTTGTTGACTGGTGTAGGCATGATGGCCCACATTGCCTCCACCTGTGCTGGAAATGTCTGAGAGTCAAAGAGATTCTATGGTCCCAACAAACGAGAATTGAAACATCAACCCTTGACATTCAGTACAATCACCTACTATCAACAACATGGGGTTATCATCCAGAAACTGAACTGGACTCACCAAGTAAATACTGTGGCTACAAGACCACGTCAGAGGTTAGGAATCCTGCAGCATTAAACTTGGCTCCTGACTCCTCAAAGGCTGTGCACCATCTACTAGGCACAAGTTGGACTGATGAAATATTTTCCATTTGTCTGGGTGACTGCAGCTCCAACACCACTTAGGAAGCTTGAGCACATCCAGAGCAAAGTAGCCCACTGGACTGGCAGCCCATTCAGTGCTTCAGCATTCACTCTGTTCACTACGGACGAACAGCAGCTGCTGTGTACACTATCCTTAAAATGGTCATTATTAACTGACCAAGACTCCTTCATCAGCACTGCCCAAATGTGTGACCTCTACCACCCAGAAGGACAAGGACAGCAATGTACGGGAACACCACAACCTGCAGGTTCCCCTGAAAACAATCCTGACTTGTAGCAATGTCTCAATCCTTTCACTTAGTCAAAATCCTGGAACTCCATTCTGAATAACACTGTGGGTGTTCAGACATTGCAGAAAAATGTAGGGGTTCATTCACCACGGCCTCCAAGGCAAGTAGGGATGCCTCATGAAGTGCAGCATTTATCCCTGAACGAATAAAATAATCACTTGCTCGTGCAGTTCTGATGAAGGCTGGAGTGTGGCATGACACTAAAAAGCCTGTGGGGAGTTTGTGTCTCATAAAGGCCTTGTCTGCCCTTTCTGGTGGATATAACGGATCCCATAGCAGGATAATAAAGAAGAGCCAGAAATTTCTCACTGGTGTCCTGGCCTATGCTTATCCATCAACTAAAAGGAGCACTATCAGGATCGTGTGTCTACGTATTCTTAGCCTTAACTATCTGTAAGTTCTATAAGCAAATCTGATCCATTTTTGTCCCCTGGAGTGGCTTGTGTTGACTTTGGGGTTGGTAGCTGGAACAACAGAGGAGCAACCAGATGGTCTCAAAATTCAAAGAAGTTTGCAATATGGGAAGTGAGGTGAAAAAAAGAAAGAACTTGCTTTTATATAATGTCTGTCACAGCCTCAAGACATCCCATAGCACTTTAATATTCATTGATAATTTTAGAACCATAGTCAATATTGTCATGTGGAGAACACAGTCGCAGATGTGAATCTCACAATGTGCCACAAACAATATGAAAATAATTGGATACCCGTTTCAGTGGTGACTGATAAATATTGGCCAGGACATCAGGAATGCCACTCTTGCTCTACCACAAACACCGCCATGTGAAATGTACAGACAAAGCCTTGATTTAATGTCAGAACGAAAAGGCGGTATCTCCACCAGTGCAGCACTCCCTCAGAATTACACTGAAATTTGGCGCTGGACTATTTGGAATGAGCCATGGAACCACAGCTTTCTGCCTTGATCAGAGATGAGAGCTTCACTGACTAAGCCATGATCATATTGAATGAGGGAAACAGACTTGAAGGGCTGAATGGCCTATTCCTGCTCCAGAGGTTATTGAAACTCTCATATTCCCTTGGTCTGATTCCTGAGTTAGGTTGTCCGCTGGGTTACTTGCAGTATCCATCTGTTGAACCAAACAAAGCAACAGTTGAGGCACAACCATCCTACCTACCTGAACAGATTCCTGTTGCTTTGCAGTAAGCTGATGAGGTAAGCCTTGACTACAAGCTACATTTGGTGCAGTATAAATTTTACATTATATCAGTATTATAGGTTTATTACAACTGAACTGACAAGTACTGGATGCAATGAAATACAGTGGGTATGACTATAGTCATATTGTCGCAAAAATCTCATCAACCCAACCTCTAGTGTGGCTAAATCAGAAAAGTTCTTTGAATATAGTTGTGATCATATTGCTCCTTTAACTTGAGTTGTGTTTATAGCTGGACCAGTCTGCAACAAAGTACAGATTACATAAGTGCTGGCTACTATATGGACTGCAGCACAGTTCTTAGAGACTCTGGTGCAAAATTCAACCTGAGGTGTGATACAACTTCCATCATTTTGATTTCCGGAGACGTGAGTCATGTGTAACAGTATAATTTGACGTGTGACTCAATGCGCATTCCCCAGTGTGTCCATTTATTCTCGTCTGAGGATGTGACTCACACTTTGTGATGCAGTTGCAGAATTTACAACTACCTGACCTCCAAGAGTATTACTCTGCCCCCTGCCTGCTATGAAGACAGTTAAATTCACTCAGACAGTGTACACTTGAGGTTAGTGAACTCAATAATACTGTAAAAATTCAAGCTGCTGCTTGCAACAGCTGAACTGAATGTGTATATTTTCAGACTAATGCTCCATTCTGGTAGTCTCTTTTAAGAAAGGAACAGCCTTGCACAGGAAAAAGAAATTAACATTTGAGATGTGTTGAATTAGATTTTCTTTATGTGCCCCAAGAAACTATACAGATAAAAATGCACATATATTTCAAACACATCTCTCGAAATGAAGGTGAGAAACAACAAGCGCTAGTTACCAACCTCTTTGATATAAATTTCAGGCTCCATTTACTGGTTGCCTGAGATTGGATTTCATCAGGTAGAGCATGTTTTGCAATCTGTCACTGTCTGCTATATCTCCTTTATGGGGTAATTCACACTGAAGATCGAGGATTGAGATTTGCAAAGTTTATTCGATGAGAATGTTTTGTCTTTGGACTTAAGGCTAGAGATATACTGTATTTACAAAAAATAAGGGAGGATAACTCAGAAGTATGGCATGCAATTTCTAAAACTGCGTGCGAACATTTTGTGAGTACATTGGACTGGACAATTGTATAAAATAGGTAACATTGAGTGAGTGTATAACCTTATGCAACACTTCTACATTTTTGCCCAATCTCAAAATCACTGATAATCTCTCTTATCAGATGAAGAACTGAAACTTTGAGTGGCATCTTCTACCCCTGTGGTGAGGAAGACCACTTCAGGCCTTGACACACTGCTATTGAGATTAACTCAATCTCAATGGCCTACTGAAATTATCGCTAGACGATTAACCCAGAGATCTAGACAATGTCCTCGAACTGGGGACCTGAGTTTGAATCCTGCCACAGTAGATGGTGGAATTTAAATTAAATAAATATTTGAAATTAAGGATGTAATAGCAATAATTGCTGGTTGTTAGAAAAACCCTTCTGATTTACCAATGCTCTTTAGGGAAGGAAACTGTCATCCTTACGTGGCTTGGACTACATGTGACTCCAGTCTTACAGCAATGTAGTTGAGCTTAACTTTCCTCTGGGCAATTAGGGAAGGGAAATGCTGCATAGCCGGCATGCCATCATCCTGTGAATCAAGAAAGAAGAAATCTCATCAACAAGAAGGCTACTGACCACGCAGTGTTCATAATAGCTGCTACCCAATGAGCAGTTTCACCTCAGTGATGGGGAAGGGTTCACATCTCAATCAAAGCAATCATTGCCTGATTGAGGGACTGGATGTTGGGTGGGGTGTGCCTTCTGGAGGCCATCTTGTTATACCTACCACACATCCTCCATCCTTCAACTCAATGAGACTCCCTCCTTCACTTCAGTTCACTTATCTTTGTTCTAGGTCCCTTCATGATACTAGGACCCCAGGAATGTTCTACTGGCTAGTATCAACAGGCTTTCCTTTGTTGTTGTAGAATGCAAGGTCTATGAATGATTGGCAGCTTGTGGCCAGGCCTCTCGATTCCAATGGAAGGCCCACAGGTTCCCTCACCACTACCTGACGGACATTAGGTTAGTCTTCCATGGTCGAGGCTGCACAGGTCTCCTGCCATCTCTCTGACAGGTAAGACACCAACACCTGAACAAAATCTCATCCCTTATCCTGAAATAATCATTCTTTGTCAAACATTCGGTCCTTTAATTCATTTTGAATTTGATTCCTTTCATTCCAGCTTTGCGAAATACGACTTTCATTGAAGTCATTCACTACACTGATGTCTGGAATGAAATGGCATATACACAAACTGAGTTAGTTCCAAATGACAGCACTGTCACTATAAAATGCTTCTCATGCAGCAGAGTACACAATGGTATATAAATGCCATTGCATTACTATTTGCATCTTGTTGATGTTTTTACCTCATTATCTTCTTGGTTAATTTTTGTGCACATTAGCAAGGGAGATGCTTAAGAGACCCTTAAACAGTTTGGATCCTCATTAGTATATGCAAAGGGCAATCGAGGCAATTTAAGTCTGGGAATGTCTGAATATTGTATCGGGAGGAGAAATATTTTCTTTCGGTTAGACACATAACACAGCAAAACTGGCCTTTTCTTGTCTTTCTTTTCTAAGTGTAACAAGGAGCAAGTTTGAATATCCATTGTTTTTATCTCCTGTGTTAAAAAAAGTTTTCACCACAAGAAACAGCATAAAACGTCACAAAAGGTAAGATCAACAATCACGTCATTTGCCCGAAAGCTTCCTCATCCAACTTTTCCCACAACTGAAAGCACTTACAATTGAAAGTACACGTTATGACAGTTTTGACTCTTTTTTTATTAGCATAGAACTCATGCAATAAAAGACACTTATGTTTAAGAAATTGTTCATTTTTTAAAGGAAAAGGCCAAGATCTGCTTTTTAAAAACCTCTTGTTAAACATTTTCACTGCAACAATTATTAAGGCAGACAGACTGGAAAGATTAACACTAATATTTAGCATAAGCATTCTACATTTTAGAGTATCAGATCTTCATAACTTTAGAGTTTTAAGTTAAATGGGTAAATATAGAAATGTAAGACAGAAACATAATTTACATGTAACCAGGTAAGTATTGTCGAAGAATAGAAAAGAGGTTTTTTTGCTGTGCACATCTGTTCAATTTCAAATGGAATATTTCAAATACACAGAAGTGACACCAATGAAATAAACTGCATTCCACAGCAGTAATTTTCTGATTTTGTATTCAGAGAACTTCACCCACTGGAAACAAACAAAAATGTTTGCTGATGATTTCGAGTTAAAATAGCCAGAGTAGCCTTGTTTAATAATTACCTGAGATTCCAATACCTGCTGAGAGCATAATGCATTACAGCTTGAGAAACCTTTCTTTAAAATTCATATTACAAACTGAGTTCCAATAGATATTTATCATGAGGAATCTTAATTTTGGATTGTCAGAGCCTTTAATATTTAATATGTAAAATGTCAACTTAATAAGCTAACATTAGATGCCCTGGGACGTCATACAATAGCAGCAATAAACCCAAGGTGTATGCTGTATTAATTTGTGACTGTAATGGACTTTACCTTGAATTAGTTTAATTAATCCTTTGAGAACTGCTACAGCAAAATAAAAATACAACAATACTGCAATTTTGCAGTTTGCCTCAAGAATTAAATTAAGAAGCATTCTTTGATGTGAATTGGGAGCAGGGACGAGAGTCCATTTGCAAACAATTGCTGATGTACACCAGACCAGCATTTCCTTTCTTATCTCCATCTGAGGGAAGAGACTGCGGATTGGAACTGAACACTACCTACATATTTACTGCACTCATCAGTATGAGGGACAAGGGGAAGAAGGTGCAGAATTATTATCCACCAATTTCTCTGCACCATTAGAAAGGTTGACAAAACAAACAACAAAATTTGCATCAACATATATGACCTTCATGGTGGATCAGTTAAATATGTTACTGTTGTAAATTTATTTAATTTTGTTTGAAATCTGCTGATTAAAATTAGAGAGAAAGAACATAAAGAGGTGTCTGCAAAGAGGAGATGCTAATAAGTAAAGATTTAATTTACATAGCCATCTTTACATTATTTTTTACAGTGTAATCACTCTGGTACTGTGGTAAAGGTTGTAGTCAATTTGCACAGGGCAAGGTGAAGAAGGCAGTCTTGCCCAGAAAGGGCAGCCTTGGCTTGGCATGTCCGTCTTCATCAGCAGAAGTTTCAGGCCCAGTACTCCAGTGGACCGGCATGTTAGTCTTATCCTGGAATGACACTCTCATCCCAGAGTGGCGGTTTCATCCTGGCTGCATCTTCAGGGTATTCAATCATTCCTTAATCGGCTTTCCCCAGCCCAGGACCCGTTAACAGAACTATGATGAACATTGTCTTAATTTTACATTTTTCTTATTATTATGTGTGACTTCTGTCATTGATGTAGGTGCTGTATTGAAGACACTTATAAAATTTTTCGCTGTATTTTTCATGTAAATTATGTGTCAATAAATTTCTATTCTATTATATTCTCTCCAGAATGTATCAGCATCACAAGTAACTCATAAAGCCAACTAGCCCAGTGTGAACTCATATCAGTTGGAAAATAGTATTTCTGATGGTCCTTATACCAGTGTCAAATCAGACACTGGATCAAAAACATTTACCCAGTTCTGTTCTGGAGGTCTGCTAGATTTTAAGAAGTGGGGTTAAACCAAGGCCCTGTCTGTCCATCCGCTCAGAAAGCTGCAAAGATTTCCACTGCTCTACTCAAACAGGAGTGGGGAACATTGCTCTGTTGTCTTGGTCATAGAGTCATAGAGATGTACAGCATGGAAACAGACCCTTCAGTCCAACTTGTCCATGCCGACCAGATATCCCACCCCAATCTAGTTCCACCTACCAGCAGCCGGCCCTTATCCCTCCAAACCTTTCCTATTCATATACCCATCCAAATGCCTTTTAAATATTGCAATTGTACCAGCCTCCACCACTTCCTTTGGCAGCTCATTCCATACACGTACCACCCTCTGCGTGAAAAAGTTGCCCCTTAGGTCTCTTTTATATCTTTCTTCTCTCACCCTAAACCTGTGCCCTTTGGTTCTGGACTCCCCGACCCCAAGGAAAAGACTTTGTCTATTTAATCAATCCATGCCCCTCATGATTTTATAAATCTCTATAAGTTCACCCCTCAGCCTCCGACACTCCAGAGAAAATAGCTTTAGCCTATTCAACCTCTCCTGATAGCTCAAATCCTCCAACCCTGGCAACATCCTTGTAAATCTTTTCTGAACCCTTTTAACTTCCACAATATCTTTTCGATCGGAAGGAGACCAGGGTCACATGCCATATTCCAACAGTGGCCTAACCAATGTCCTGTACAGCCACAATATGACCTCCCAACCCCAGTACTCAATACTCTGACCAATAAAGGAAAGCATACCAAACACCTTCTTCACTACCTGCAACTCCACTTTCAAGGAGCTATGAACCTGCGCTCCAAGGTCTCTTTGTTCAGCAACACTTCCTAGGACCTTACCATTAAGTGTGTAAGTCCTGCTAAGATTTACTTTCAGTAATTATCCTCAGCCAACATTGTTAACAAAAATTAACTCAATATTGTCACATGATTGTTTAAAAGACCAATGTTTAATGGAATCAGCTACTGTTTCCTTCCTTACTGCTGACTAGATTTTAAATGTACAGTATTTATTCTGTTACTTAAAGCTACTTTAGGATGTCCAGTGGTCTGCATCTTTTGCTTTACTCAAAGAACTATTCCTCATATGGCGAACAATATTCGATATGGATTATACTTGATTGTGTTTTCCTCTTTTTTGATTTCAATCTATTTTGAATTAACTCTGAAATACTGAGGAGATAACTAGACTTTGTGAAAGGAGTGAGTCATATTGAACTCAAAATTGGAACAGTACAATTACTGATGTACATCAAGGTTAATGACAATTTTTCCCACTAAAGTTAATTCATCTCTCCCACCTTGATTGTCTCAGTAAGTGCTTCCAGTCATGTTACTCAATGATATCAGCAATGAACCATTCAGTCACAAATACTTAAAAATAAACAGAAACAGAATGACCCAAGTGACATTTATGTTAAATATAATACGTTATAACAGATGATAAAGCAAACTGCTTTGGTAGTTGACACCACCTTCAATATTAAAATAAAACCTCTATTCTTGGGCTTCCCATGGGTAGTGTCATATACATCTCCATGTGCTCTTCAAATTGGAGACAATTGAGTTGAATCCTCTGGGGATTAGGAACTACTAATGAGGGCCCATTATTATAGTAAATTTTAGTCTGGCTGTTAGATGTGTTTCTATGTGTTTCTTCAACTGGAAATAGTTAAGCAAACAACTCCACTTCTGAATAGCCTAAATGAGGCATTTGGATAAAAACCGAGTTAGAATCTTCACCCTCATCCCTCTAATAATACTCTCTATAAACCTGATGCGTGTGTGTTTTGTTAAAAAAACTCTTTTTCTGTATCATAACTGTAATTCTGATCGAGAGATCCAAATGGAAAGCAGGCTGGTTTCAAACCTTCAGTCAGGAATAACTTACCTCACAAGTGAATAGAACAAATAATTCATAATTGGCATCCACAAATGAGTTGGATATTTTCCTCCTTACAGTGTCACAAACTCTGTATGGAATGGCTCAAGAATTTTAATGAACCAAAAGTCCTTTCAAATTATGTCAACAATATTGATAAACTACTTGTAATATTGCATCAAGTAGGGATAAGTGATGCAATCATTCCAGTTCATAATACAATATATATGTTGTGCATTATAAATGTTCACTACAACTCATATTTATGCATATTAACAGCCTGGAAAGTCAAATTGCAGACATCTCTGCCACAAAGCATGTTAAGCAGATTTCCAAGATAATTGAGGAAGACCGATGTTACCTGAATTGCCTACAAATGTGTTCTATGTCAAAACAGTTGAAACACAGTGATGGAGCCAATGTGTGAGAAATGCCTTTGCTGTATAACATGTTAACACCTTACAATGGCCTAAACCTGGATAGTAAAAGGCAATGAAGAACATTGAGAGCTAGCTCTGGAAAAACTGACCTTTTTTTTTGCTTTACATGCTGTCGTCAGATGAGTTTAGGTTTGTTCAGTACATTTGCATCATTTGTAAGACCCTTTATCTTTTGCTTATAAATTCTGTGTCTGATGTATTCTCTCTCACTAGCTAGCTGAAGAAGGAGCGGTGCTCCAAAAGCATTCAAATTAACCTATGGAACTATAATCTGGTGGTGTGTAATTTTTGACTTTGTTTACCCCAGTCCAACACTGGCAGCTCCACATCTAAATTAATTTAGGTATCTGGAAGGCATGGATGAGTTGGACCGAAGGGTCTGTTATCATGCTGTACATCTCTATGACTACACCAACCCTCCAAAGAACATCCCACCCAGACCCAGCCTCCTACCCAATCTCTGTAACCCCAAATTTAGCTTGGCCAATCCACCCATCCTGCACATCTTTGGAGTGTGGGAGGAAATCGGAGCACCCAGAGGAAACCCATGCAGACACCGGGAGAATATGCAAACTCCGTGGACAGTCACATAAAGCTGGAATTGAACCGAGGTCCTTGGCACTGTGAGGTAGTAGTACTGCCCCTTGGTTCATACATACTCGTTCACAATGTGGGTGTGGCCATTTTATAGTCTCCACTACAGTCCTGTGATTTTGCATTCTAAACTGGTCTAATGCCACTTAACTACATTGCCTTGGCTACGTTAGACGTGTGCCAGAGTTCTGCTATTTTGAAGGTATCAGTCCAGAACATACAAATAGGTGAATTAGGAGTAGCAGTAGGCCATTCAGTATCTCAAGCCTGCTCCTCCATTCAATAAGCTAATGGCTTATGTGTTTGTGTTTTAAATTCCCCATTCTCATCAACCCTCCCTCAATAATCCATTCCCTAACAATCTACCAGCCTCGATCTTAAAAATATACAATGGCAGCTATCTCTACAGCCTTCTGAGGCAGAGTTCCACATTTCAACTAATCACAGACATACCTCTGTTGGATTTCTTATCTTCAACACAACTGGAATTTCTGAATTTGACTCAATGGCATTGCACTGCAGTGTCTTTAATGGAATGAAAGATCCTGAAGCACTTCTCAGGACCATTGTGGAACATAGCAAGACTTTAAGCTACTCAAAGAGACATTAAGTCGGATGGCCAAAAGCTTGGGTCAAAGAGGTAGATTTTAGGAAGTGTCTTAAAGCAGGAATGGTTGGGACTGAAGGAACAACAGCTGTCAGTGCAGTAGATATGATTTGAAGTGCAGTCAAGGCCAGAGTTAGAGAACAACTGATATCTCAGAAGGTTATGGTGCTGGCAGAGACTGTAGAGAGGAAAGGCAATGCTGTGGATTTCCCGTATGTCCACTTGACACATCTGTAGCATGTTCCAGAGCATTTTTCCTTCTTGTGGAACTATCTTTTTGAATGCTTCCCCATGGCAGTGATTCATAGCAGATTTTGTGTTTGGTTAAGTGCAAGTTCAGGGGAAGAAAAGCAGTCTGCATTTAGATTATCAGTTGCAGCCAAAATGGAAACTTTACCCAAGATCATGTCCTGGTTCAACTGAAGAAATTAAAAACAAAAGGAAGAATCAAGAGGTTCCAAGCAGATGTTTACAATTGATGCACAAAAAAGGGTGGCCTTATTGTACTTAGTGACACCTTTCTACCCTGAAAAGTTAAATATAATTATTATAGAGAGGAAAAGCAATGAAGAAAGAAAAAGATCATTGTGCATTTGTTTTACCATTGCAGTACATCGGAGGCTATATATTTCAAAACCTGCAGAGTGAATATTCCTTTGAGCTCTTTATTTTGAGATCTTGGAAATGATAATGTTAAAGTATTATTATACAATGTATGCCCTTTATCTTCATGTACAATACACTTATGTATAGGAGGTTCAATAATCACAGTGTCTCTGTGATTTATACTGTCTGGCAGGACCCATGCATTGGGATTCACAACAATGGTGTAAAGTGGCACAATAAACAGCTTGTATTGTCTTGGATGGCAACAGATGGTAAATCATTTTTCTAAAACTTTTTGGTCCTCAGTATTCAAGAAAGCCCAGAATAACACAACAAAAGAACTTTTGTTACAAAACATCTTTTATAATCTCAGGAATACTTTCAAGGCTCAGTCATCAGACAAGCAAACTTGGCAACCAATTTGGCCAAAGTCCTACAAAGAGCCAATTGTTTACACACCTTGTTGAGAAAGAAGCAAATGCATTATGAAAAGGATGGATCCTAAATAACTCAAGACACATGGGAATGGCTACTACCATATTTGTCAATTTCATAGAGTTTAATTGAGAGTTTGTCTCTGCCAGGCCAAACAGGCTTGGCACCATTCTCGTGAGTCTCAAACTTCCCTCATTAACTACATTCCATGCCCTTCCAGTACCCCTCCTACCCAATGCTTACTAGATTTTATCCCACATACCATAATTGAAATTACTTGCCACAGTGGGATATCCCAGGATCCCTGGCCATCTTTTAAAAGCCCAGTGTATACTCAGTCAAGCACTATCAGTCCAGATCGACTCTGTACGGTTCATGACATTTGTCCCGGGCATGACAGAGGAGACAAAACTGGTATATTGCTTTGTGAACATAGACCTGGAAGTGTTGGTAGATGGGCTGGTGTGCAGGAGGGATGTTCTCTTCCATCAGAGTAAGACACAATGCCAGAACCTGACACATCTCTGGGAGAATGCCAACCAGTTTAGGAAGCAAGTCAATAAATCTGCTCTACTCCACCATGCTAAGTACTACCATCTGCTGCTGCACTCACCTCCCACCAGCGTTCATGCTCTACCACTCTCATTGTTCCATGTAACTTCTTCCCTTACTCACTTTTACCCATCCAATTCCCCATGCCACTAACCCCACCTGGTCTCTAAGCTTGCAAGCCCAATACCCGAACACCTTACCACTTTTCTACCGACACCTCAGGTTTCCCCAAAGCATTTCAAAGGCAATTCATTATATTTGAAGTTGCACTGTTTTAATGTTGCCAACACACCTGCCAATATTCACTCAGTAAGCCCCCTCAATTAGCAATGGGGGAATGACCAGATAATATGCTTGTGTGAACAGAATCAGAAACTGTTGGAAAAACTGAGCTGGACAGGCAGCATCTATTTTGCAGAAGGGTCACTGGACCTGAAACATTATCTCTGCTTTCCTTCCACAGTTGCTGGCTGACCTTTTGAGTTAATGGAGAGCTGAGTTAATGTTTCCAGTGACTCTTCCTCACAATAGATTCTGTGTGTCCAGCTGAGTTTTTCCAGCAATTTCTGACTCTGTTTCTGATTTCCAGCATCACCCATTCTTCGTTTTTTTTTTCTTTAATCTGTTTTTGTGATCTTGATAGAGGGCTGAATATTATCCGGGTCAAGTTAAAGTCACCACTGTCCCACAAGTCCATAAGCTTGCACTCTCACTAAAGCTGACAGTCACTACCCCTCAGGTGAGGGCTGAGGTGGAGAAGGTGGGACCTTCATGGTGACCTCAGCAGAAGGGGAACTGAACCCACTCTGTTGACATCATGCATGGTATCACACTGCATTGTGGATGAATATCCAACTCTACAAAATCATAGACTCTTTTACATCAACCTAAAAGTGCATCTGAAGGTCGATGCTCTTCAGTACCACACTGGAGAGTCAACCTTCATATTTTGCTCTTAACCTGGAGCAGGACATGAACTCAAAAGAAATTGGGCTGATAATGTGGTGGTGGAAGTGCAATCAGGACCTTATTGAATGGAACATCAGGTTCGAGTGACCACTCCCAAATCTGTATTCATTCGCTGCAGCATTTGCTTCATGGAATGCTTCTTTACTTTTAATAATACATTTGTCACCAAACTTCATAATTTTTCAATGTTATGTAATACTCTGCTGTCGGTGTTCAGATTCATGTTCCTCTTAACCCCTAACTAGAAAATTTGCTTGATTACAGCGTTTCCTTTAAAATTTTATCATCGTTCACTCGAACAGTTGGACGTTTTCATATATGTTGACATAAATGATTTCATTGTATATTATTCTGTGAATTCAAGCTTTCAGAAAAATCAAGTGAACAAAACAAATCTGACAACAGGCTCATGGTATCTTTTGCAGTTGGTGTTTGCTGTGCATTTGACATCAAATAATATTTTGTTTTGCACTGATAGCAGGTACTTCTGAGATAGCTAATGCATGGATTATTTGCCCATTAAAATGCAAACAAAACATGAGATTGGGCAAACTAATCCCTGGGAGAATGCCCACCAGTTTAGGAAGCAAGTCAATAAATCTGTTCTATTCTACCATGCTAAGTACTACCATCTGCTACCACACTCACCTCCCACCAGCGTTCATGCTCTACCACTCTCACTGCTGCACAAAACGTCTTCCCTTACTCACTCTTACCCATCCAATTCCCCATGCCACTAACCCCACCAGGTCTCCGCCTACAGGTCATTGCATATATGTGGTACCTTACCACTTTAAACATCTCAAAGCTTGCCACACAATGGACAGAAACATAGAACATAGAACATTACAGTGCAGTACGGGCCCTTCGGCCCTCGATGTTGCACCGACCAGTCATACCAATCTGAAGGTGAGGGTGATAGGCCGGAGTGGGATGGGCCTTGACTTCCCTCCACCTATCGCATTCCCAACGCCCCTCCCCCAAGTCCCTCCTCCCTACCTTTTATCTTAGCCTGCTGGACACACTTTCCTCATTCCTGAAGAAGGGCTTATGCCCGAAACGTCGATTCTCCTGTTCCTTGGATGCTGCCTGACCTGCTGTGCTTTTCCAGCAACACATTTTCAGCTCTGATCTCCAGCATCTGCAGTCCTCACTTTCTCCATACCAATCTGAAGCCCATCTAACCTACACTACTCCATGTACATCCATATGCTTGTCCAATGACGACTTAAATGCACTTTAAGTTGGCGAATCTACTACCATTGCAGGCAAAGCATTACTACTCTCTGAGTAAAGAAATTACCTCTGACATCTGTCCTATATCTATCACCCCTCAATTTAAAGCTATACCCTCTCATGCTCGCCATCACCATCCGAGGAAAAAGGCTCTCCCTGTCCACCCTATCTTACCCTCTGATTATCATATATGTCTCTATTAGATCTCCTCTCAAACTTCTTCTCTCCAACGAAAACAGCCTCAAGTCCCTCAGCCTTTCCTCATAAGACCTCCCCTCCATACCAGGCAACATCCTAGTAAATCTCCTCTGCACCCTTTCCAAAACTTCCACATCCTTCTTATAATGTGGTGACCAGAACTGTACACAATACTCCAAGTGCGGCCGCACCAGAGTTTTGTACAGCTGTAGCATAACCTCATGGTTCCGGAACTCGATCCCTCTATTAATAAAAGCTAAAACACTGTATGCCTTCTTAACAACCCTGTCTACCTGGGGGGCAACTTTCAAGGATCTGTGTACCTAACACCGAGATCTCTCTAGTTAGCTACACTACCAAGAATCTTACCATTAGCACAATACTTTGCATTCTGGTTACTTCGACCAAAGTGAATCACCTCACACTTGTCCGCATTAAACTCCATTTGCCATTTCTCAGTCCAGCTCTGCAGCTTATCTATGTCGCTCTATAACCTACAACAACATCCTTCGTCACTATCCACAACTCCACCGACCTTAGTGTCGCCTGCAAATTTACTAATCCACCCTTCTACGCCCTCATCCAGGTCATTTATAAAAATGACAAACAGCAGTGGGCCCAACACCGACCCTTGCAGTACACCACAAGTAACTGGACTCCAGGATGAACATTTCCCATCAACCACCACCCTCTGTCTTCTTTCAGCAAACCAATTACTGATTCAAACTGCTATATCTCCCACAATCCCATTCTTCCGCATTTTGTACAATAGCCTACTGTGGGGAATCTTATCAAAACATCAGAGGAGTCAGGGTTCTTGGTGAACAGCAAAAGAATGAGTAAGAGCTCTGCATTGTTTCAGAAAGACCTGCCCCATCCTGCTGCACAGAGGCACTTGTCAAACCAGCAACAAGCTTTTATGCAGGATCCTATGGGTGAAGATCTGACTGCTGGCTAATTAGAGGGCAGAGGCTCAACTGAACCACAGTGCCTCTGAGAAGATGATGGCCCCTGCTCATCAGGACACCAATACGAGGCCTGGGGATGTTACTGGATCCCAGACCACAGGGTTGTGATCATTGGAGGAGGATGGCTGGGTTTTCAGAGGAAAAGTCTGAAGGTGGCTCTCTGCAAGCCTCCCCTTTATAATGATGGGTGTCTCAAACAGATAATGAATGCTTTGGAATGAGCAATTCACTCCACTTCCCCCTCCTCTGGGATCTCACAAGCAGTCCGGACGGGGTTTCCTTGTCTCACCCCCCAACATGGTGAACCTCCAACAGGCTGCTGGGTTACAGTGGTGGATTGATGGGGTATTAATTGACAACTTAAAAGTCCCAGTTGGTGGCAGGACAGCAAAGCCATCCATGGACCTTTCTGCCATGGATTTAATTAGAGTCAGAGAACAGGAATTCTGCAGCAAACAATTCACTTCCTAACTCTCTGAAGCTTCTCCACCATCTACAAGGCATGGATCAGTAATGTGATGGAATACCACTGGCTAGATAGGTTCAGCTTGCACAACACTCAAGAAGTTTGACGCTATCCCGGACAACGAAGCTCAATTGATCTATTAACTTCAAACTTAATCCCTTCACCACTGATGCCATAAGGTTAGGGTTAGCTACAAGGTGCAAAGTTCTTACTCCCCAAGGCTCCTTCAATAGCACCTTCCCAATCCATGAGCTTGACCACCTCTAACAACAGGTGCAGCAAATGTACTGGGAACAACACTTCCAAGCCACATCACATCATGATACAGAAACACACAGTCTTAGAAGTAAGGAGTAGCATCCGGTCATTCGACCCTTCAGGTTCGCTCCATCATTCAATGTGATTGCGACTGATCCTCTATCTCAACGTCATGCTTCCATTTCCCCCTTACTGCTGATTGGCTTTGGACTCTAAAAGAATTCTCTCTTTCTTTCTGGATTATATTCAGTGATAAGCCTCCACAGCCTTCCTAGGTAGAGAATTTCATAGGTTCACTACCCTTTGAGTGAAGAAATGTCTCATCATCTCAGTCCTAAATGGTCTCCCTCACATCCTGAGACTGTGCTGCCTGGCTCCAGACTCCCCAAACAGGGAAAATATCCTCTCTGGATCTGGCCTGTCCAGTGCTGTTAGAATTTTATAAGTTTCAACCAGATTTCCTCTCATCCTCAGAAGACAGTCCTGCCATATGTGGTATCAACTGAATGAACTGCCTCTGCACTTCATCTTTCTAAAGGAGAGACACCAAAACTGCATGCAATACTCCAGGTATGGTCTCAGTGAGTTCCTGTCTAACTGCAGGTAAGGCATTCCTCCTCTGAACTCACATCCTTACGATGAAGGCCAATCTTCCATTGTCTTCCCCATGACCTGCTGCACTTACCTTCATTGACTGGTGTACTAGGACACCCAGATCATCTTCACTTCCTCTTTTTAACATTTAAATAATTTTCTTCATTTCTGTCCTTGCGTACCAAAGTGTATAATTTCATACTTAGCCATGTTGTACTGCACCTGTCCACTCATCCAGTTGTCGAAATCATCTTCAAACCTCTTCATATCCTCCTCACAATCCTGCTCAGTTTTGTGTCATCAGCAAACTTGGAAATGTTGCAGAAGGTTCCTTCATCTAGCTCATTTATATATATCATTAATAATTGGGGTTCAAGCACTCAGTTTTGCAGTACTCACGAGGAACTCACTCAGAAAGAAAGACTAATTTACTCCTAATATCTGTTTTTCGTCAGTCAACTAATTCTCAATCCATGCCAATATATTATTTTGGTTTCATTTTCCCCACTAACCTTTTCTGATGGACCTTGTTAAAAGCCTTCTGAAAATCCAAATACACCACACTTACTGGTTCTCCCTCATCAATTCTGTAATCTAAATCTTCAAACAAAAACTCCAGTAGATTTGTTAAGTATAATTTGCTTTTCAAAGACCCATAATGACTTTGTGTAATCCTGTTAATGCTTTCGAAATGTTCTCTTCTCATGTCTTTTATAACAGACTTGAACATTTTCCCCGCCACTGATGTGAGGGTAATAAATCTGTAATTGTCTGTTTATTTCTTTTTCCCTTTCCTTTTCAAATAGTTGGGTTACATTTGCCCAATGTGTAGAGACTGTTCCAGAATACATAGAGCTTTGGATTTGGAACTGTAGTCATTCGAACCAAGTGGATTTCACTGACTGTGAGATCCTTGTTTTGGGTTGTTAACTTGGGCCAATCAGAAGCCCTGGCTGATCAATATAAACATCGGATAGCATTACCCTTTGATGTGAAGGGCACTGCTTGTCATTGGTCACTCTGGTGGTTTCCTATCTTCCTGGTGGTGGCAATTGAATAAAGATTTGTGCACTTTGTGTCTTTCACTGTGTCTCGCACCTACACAAAAAAAACAGAAAAAGTAAAAAAAAATAAACATCGGAGAGCATTATCCTTTGATGTGAAGGGCTCTGCTTGTTACTGGTCACTCCGGTGTTTCCTTTCTTCCTGGTGGTGGAAACTGAAAATTTGCACACCTGTTGTCTTTCACTGTGTCTTGCACCTTCACACACACAACATGGGTGTTGGGTAAAATATAAGCACTACCGCAGTTAGGCAGTAGTGTGGGGATAAAGGAAAAAAAAGATTTTTAAAAATATAACCAGAGGATTAAGCATCTTTTCAGTGTAGGGCACTGACTCTTCTGGCTGGTACCACTGTCAAAGTGTTCCTGCCACCATTAGTTTCTGACTTAAATAAAATATAAACATGGGATAGCATTGCCTTTTGAAGAGAAGGGCACTGCTTGTCACTGGCTACTTGGGTGTTTCCTTTCTTCCTGGTGGTGGGAATTAAATAAAGATTTATACACCAATTGTCTTTCACTGTGTCTCACACTGTACACACACAACATGGGTGCTGGGGAAAATATAAGCACTATCACAATTCGGTGGTAGTGTGGGGGGGAGGGGGGGGGGGGGGGGGGGGGGGAGAAGGGGAGTAATTAAAAAAAGGATGCCCACCTGCTGTTTTCACTGTCGCTCACACCTGCACACACATAACAGGGGTACTGGGGAAAAATAAGCACTACAATGGGATGGCACGGTGGCTCAGTGGTTAGCACTGCTGCCTTGCAGCGCCAGGGACCTGGGTTCAAATCCAGCCTTGGGTGACTGTCTGCATGGAGTTTGCACATTCTCCCTGTGGGTTTCCACCGGGTGCTCTGGTTTCCTCCCACAGTGCAGGTCTTTGGCCATGCTAAATTGTCTATAGTGATAGGTGCTTTAGTAGGGGAATGGGTCTGGGTGGGTTACTCTTCAGAGGGTCGGTGTGGACTTGTTGGGCTGAAGGGCCTGTTTCCACACTGTATGGAATCTAATCTAATCACTGTTAGGCAGTAGCGCGGGGTAAGAGAAAAAATATAATCGGAAAGAAATAGGATTCTGAATCTCCTCAGTTCAGGGATTGGCTGGCTACAGTCCTGTGCACAGGATCATGGTATCTGTGCAGATTTTTCAGGAATTACATTGTCATTGCTTCACTGTTGTTCGGTTAAAATCCTGGAAGAACCTCCATGACAATGCTGTGGATCTCCCTACACGCTTGAGACTGCATGAATCCAAGAATGAAGCTCACCACTGCTTTCTCTAAGACAGTTAGGGATCGGAAACAAATGCTGGCCTCACGAGCAATGCACACATCCCCTGAACTACTGAAGAGAAACATGGACCTTCATGACAGGAGAGGTTTGAAACTAGATCTGAGGTAAGATTATCATCACTATGCCAGAAACCTGATAGTACAAGCTTTATATCAACCATACCAATGCTTCTTAATTTAGTGGCAATTAATGCGAGATCTCTGATTGTTTCATGTTGTGATTTATGGCCCTCTGGGAACTGAGTTGGATATTCAATTAGACTTTATAGCCAGCTGCCAAAGAGGAAATGTTGGTTCCATTGGCTGATCAGCTTTAAATCCAGGTCCTAAAGATACAATTGATATTCTTTTTATCCATTCTGTATTGTATCTTCCAATTGGTATAATTGCTACGACATGGATTTCATGTAATACATCATCTTCCAGCATAGGTAACCTCAAACTTGATCTGGTGCCGAATTGAATTTTACAGCCTCAAGATTATATGGTTGAGAAAAAAGATATTGTTAATTTTAAGGTGTCCAAAAGCATGAATGCATAAGAGAAAGACAAAGATGTTTTTCAGATAATTAAACCTCTTAGCATGAATGTTAAAATGGTACCCAAAACTCTGGATTTCACAATGGATGCCATCATTCCCCGAGGATAGTCTGTGTAAATCTGAAATCCCAGTAAATCTTTTGATTAGCCACAAACGCCAAGAGCTTGTCATAGTCCATGTAGCAGATGTGATAGCTGTGTTGATGATTGGATTTAATGTATCAGAAATGGGAAACAATACATTTTTGGGAAAATGCAGTGAATAGAAGTCTATCTTAAATGCTAAGATACTTAAAACAGTGGAGGAACAGAACAATAAAGGCACAAGGAAATAGGTTTTAAAGGAGAGATAAGAGAGCATATATTGCAGCCGAGATTCTCAATTTTATATGCTGGCCCTTTAAACATAAACTCAAAGAGGTAATGTTGAATTTGCATGACTCTGGTGACAATTGGCATATTCAATGCAATTCTGTGCAGTCTATTACAGCACATTATTAAAGCGATGTAAAAGAGCTTCAAGATTCATGAGAATGATATGGGAATGGTACGTTACAGTTATGAAGGAAAATAATTGAAAAACGAATGCTTTCTCCATGAAACGGAGGGGATTGCATGAAATTCAGTAGAAGCTTTCAGAATTTTGAAAGGTTTTGAAGAGTAAATTGTGAAAGATCATCTCCATTAGTTGACAAATTAATGACTGAGAACGTGAACTCAAGATTATGATGAGAACGAAGGGGCAAGTTAGCACCCATCACCGATACACACAACAACAAATAGAATACATCACTATGAATAGCCATTGAAGCACAGATTTGATTATCCATTAAGAATGAACTTGATATACTTAAAATAATTTTCTCAAAACAAAGTCAGAAAAGAAAGGAATTTGTGTTTACAGTTGAAAACATAATGCTATTAATCCAAGCACAGGCATGACAGATTAAATGGCCCAACTCTCTCGTGTTAATAAGGCCATAAGATACAGGAGTAGAATTAGGCCATTTGGCCCATTGAGCCTGATCGGCCATTCAATCACGATGGGCATATTTCTCAAACCCGTTCTCCTGCCTTCTTCCCAGAATGTTTGATTGCCTGATGAATCAAGGACCTGTCTTAAATACACTCATTGATTTGGCCTTCCCAACTCTCTGTGACAATGACTTCCAAAGATTCATCACCCTCTGGTTGAAGAAATTCCTCCTCATCTCAGTTTTAAAGGTTCATCCCTTCAATGTGAGACTGTGCCAGTTGGGTCTGAGTCTCTCCTGCTAGTGGAAACATCTTCACCACATGCACTCCATCCAGGCCTCTCTGTATTCTGTATGTTTTAGGCCTCTCATCCTTCTGTCTTCCATTGAATGCAGACTCACTTCTGTACCACTTCTTTGTCCATTCTCCTCGCCTGTTCAAGACCTTCGGCAGTCTTCCTGCTTCATCAACATGACCTATCCTTCACCTTTCTTTGTGTTGTCTGCAAAATTAGCAACAATCCCCTCAGTTCCTTTGTTCAGATCATCAATGTATAATGTGAATAATTGTGGTCCCTGCAGAACACCACTACCTTCCTGAAAAAGATCTCTCTGCCTCTGCCAGTCAGCCAATCCAGCATCCATGCTAGTACCTTGCCCCTAATACCATGAGTTCTTATCTTACTTTGCAGCCTCCGATGTGACAATTTGTCAAAGGCCTTCTGGAAATCCAAAAAGGTCACGTGCACTGTCTCTCCTTCGTCTAATTCAGCCGTTACCTCCTCAAAGAATTCTAATAGATTTATCAGGCATGTTTACCTCTTGATGAAGATGTGCTAATAAAGCTTATTTTATCATGCAAGTACTCTTCAATCCCATCCTTATTAATGGACTCTAAAATCTTACTAATGATGAAGGTCAGGCTAACTGGCCTATAGCTTTTCCTTTTCTTCCTCCCACCCTTCCTAAACAGGGGTGTTAACTACATCGGTAGCATCACATAGAAAAGCCAAAGAACAAATGAGACTTAAGCTGTTAGCTAGTTTAAAATGAATGACTAAAGAAAAAGGGACAATCTGCAGCAGAAATGAGCCTACTCAGACTCATACATCCCCTGCATCAGCAGTGTCAGCCATAGCTCAGTGGTAGCATTCTGAGTAGGACGATTGTGGATTTATTTCCTGCTCAGAAAGCATGAGAATTCTCCTTGATGTCCATATCAATGTCTATTTCTCAACCAACATTGCTAAATTGGATGGTCTGGGTAACCATTATACTGTACTGCTTGCATACTAGAGTGAATGCACTTCAAAATTGTTTTTGGCGGCAATAGTGCCTTGAGGTGTACCAAAGTCTTGAAGAGAGCAATAAAAATGCCATATTTCAATTGTCGATTTGGGATTTTCCTCCTACACAACTGTTCAAGGAAAGACCAGTACTCTTACAATGAATAAAATGATTTGGAGATGGTGGTGTTGGACTGGGGTGAATAGCAGAGTTACACTGTACTTTACTCAAAAACTGCATGCATTCATGTAGAACTCTGAGTTCAAAAACTGCATGAATTTATGTAAAACTCCATTATCTCACTTTTTAGATTAGAATCAATCTAAACATCATGGCATAGACAGAGAATACAGGGGGCCAACACTTTCAACATATTGTCTAGCTATCACCATTGTTAACAGCTAACCCGGGAATGCAATGTTTTTAAAAAAAGGTTTTGTGATTTACACATGAAAGAAGTGAAACTATCACTGTATTCTAACAGATGAAAGGCTTAACAGACAATCAATTTTACAATGTATAATTTCAATGTAAATCACACTGAAATGTTTTTCCTCCTATCCCTGCTAATCCTTCTACCAATCAGTGTAATTTACATCACACTGTAAATTATTGCTATAAATTCTGTGTGTTAGGATTGAGCCCTCCACTACCACCTGATGAAGGAGCGTCGCTCCGAAAGCTAGTGTGCTTCCAACTAAACCTGTTGTACTATAACCTGGTGTTAGTATCAACTAGAAGAAAGTGAGGACTGCAGATGCTGGGGATCAGAGCTTAAAAATGTGTTGCTTTTATCTTAGCCTGCTTGGCACACCCTCCTCATTCCTGAAGAAGGGCTTATGCCCGAAACGTAGATTCTCCTTCTCCTTTGATGCTGCCTGACCTGCTGCGCTTTTCCAGCAACATATTTTTAAACTATAACCTGGTGTTGTGTGATTTTTAACAATGAATAAAATGACTGTGCAACGTGCCTTTACTTTCGCATTCCTACATGCATTATAGCACCCCAATACAGCTCACAGCACTTGGTATGAGGTAACTCATTTGTCACTGTACTCGTCTTGATCTCAGTTATAACAAATACACAGCAAAGCATCCAGAGAAAACAATGGAAGTGCGAGAGAATGGGGGCTATTCAGGCATCACATTTGCAACAGCTGAACAAACTAAACAATTGTTCTAATCCCACTTCCCTGTATCTGGTCTGAAATTCTGCAGGTTGGTGCAGATTCAGGTTCCTTGTAAATGAGTTGAGGGTTTCTGCCTTAGCCCATTAAATTAGGCAGTGAATTCTAGATATCTGGGTGAAAAATGTTTTTCCTCCTATCCCTGCTAATCCTTCTACCTATCAGTTTAAATCTGTGCCATGGAGCATTTCTCAAAGCTATTTTGTCCTCTCCTGGAAGTTTGGAATGTCAAAGCTCAACTGCATTCCTAATACCAGTGAAAGTATATTAACAGAAGGGTCAAGATGCTGGAAGATACAACATCATCAATCACCATCTTCTGCAACCCAATTTAATCTTACAGGGACCAACAGCAAACAAATCGCTTGAGATTTTAAAACTGCATGTTTTACGTTAACTTATGTTTGCTAAAGTGCGGTAACTATGATTCTCTCTCATGTAGTAGAGATTTTTAATCAGAAAGGAGTCAGAAATTATGGGGTAAAACAGGAAAGTGAAGTTGAGGATTACCAGATCAGCCATTAACTCATTGAATGGTGGGGTCAACTCAATGGGCCAAATGACCAAATTCTGTTCCCACAAATTATAGTCTTCTAGGAATTTATAGGAATGAATACTGACAAAAAAAATCAATGCACAATACTGAAGATGGAAACATTCTGGCAGATGGTGAAATGCTTGATGGAAAAGATAGGTTCTTAAGCATTTGGCCAAAAGGAGAAGAGAGACGTGGAAAAGGTTTAAGGGCGGATTTACTGAGCTCAGGACCAAAAGCAGTTGAAGGTACAGTCCCTAAAATGGAGTGAAGGGCATAAGGATGCATGTTGGTCTGAGTTGGAGGGATACACAGTTCTGAGAAGGCTGGAGGAAATTGCAGAGATGGGAAAAGCTGAATTGAACACAACCAGGAGAGTTCATGATAGAAATAGTCAAGCGCCTTGATTGCATCCAAAGTGTCGATTGTGATTGATTGATACATTGTTGGTCTCATTGGGCTGGGTGTCAGTTTTGAACAGGTTGTATTGGTGAAGCTTTCTGTCAGCTGTAATGTTTTATTTTGCAAATCACATGAAATGTGGATAGTTCTCAAAGAATATTTCTCAAAGAATTATCGAAAAAATATTTTGACAGTGGCATAACTGTTACAAGTCAAAATACATGCTTAGCTATGAAGAAGCATCAAGGTACAATTAATCAGGATATTTTACTGATAAAAATACTTTTAGGAAATAGTATTTTAGCATTCTTTTCCATGAGATGTAGTTTCATCTGAAGCTGCCAAGGATACAGCCACATAGAAAATGCAGACACACACACACACAAATGTACACACACATACACATGCACATAAATACATGCTGCTGGTGTGACAAATCACTAAAAAAATCAATTGGTCTCATGTGGCCTGGATGTCGGGCCACTTTCACAATCTAAGCTCAGGAGAGACATTTTAACAGGGAAATCATTATGCCTGCTACTAAAAAAGATCTCATTGCTATTCATTAATAATGATCAAGCTACCTAATTACAGGAGGAAAATTGTCATATCAGGACCAAAATTTTAAAAGAACACTTTTCAGAATCAGACTGCTGCCAACGTAATGTCTGCTAATGACAAGAATAAGCAATTATGAGGAGAGAAAAGGATTGCAGACGGGTTTCTCAATAATCTTGGTGTTTTGAGAGATTGGGATAATCGCTATGTGAGGTGTTATCAAAAAGAGGTGTCAGTCCCAAATTAGACATGCAGGCATGATAAAATGCTATCACTTCCAAACGATGAATGACATCTCATTAAAACATTGTCAGAGGATGCATGCAAACTGAAATATATGTCAAAGTTCACTCTGTAACATATTTTCAAATATGTTCATTTGCTCGGCCAAAAAAAGGGAGCAGAATATTCATGTAACAAACCAAATCTAACTTTGCAAGAATTAAAATAATGTGTAAGAACAGGCACCCTATGATCGAGTCATGGTTATCTTCTGAATTCTTCCTGTGGTGCCTGCCTGGTTGACAGGTTTTCTATGTAGGTGAATCATGTCTCATATCAAAATGGCTTGCATCCATTTCATGCATGCATCAAATAAATCCTACACAGAAACACAAGCTGTTAGGTAATTACAGGCAAGAGTGACCTTTATCTCTCTATTTGTCACAGGACACAAATATCTGACACTAATTCGAGGAAGGAATGCTCTTCGAACCACAGTAACATTGGTTTTGTGTGCAGCTTTATTACCGATTATTCCACAATGGGAAAACATTGTTTACCTTTTATTCATGATCATCTGTTTTGACTGTTTATGGACTCTATTAAAAAAATTGATACTCACATGAAAATAGCCTACCCAACTAAGTTCTGCCTTGGTTTTCAATATGCACCTTACATACGTATTAGCTGTATCACAAGAACAAAAAGCTACGATATTGATCAGATATCACAGTGACAACTACCGATGTCAGTGGGCATCTGCAAACCAAAAAAAAGGGTTCATTTTAAAACTAAAATGGATTTATCATTTTCAGTTATTCTTTTTGATGTTGAGGGAGTGAAGAGGTATAATTTGTGAAATGGAGAAAAAGAAACTGGACCTGACGTTTTCTGATGTCTGTTCAGATACAATTCATTCATTTACTTAGAGCCTGGGGTTGCAGGGTTTGTCAAGCACATATTTGTGCTAATATGCCTCACTTTTTAAAATAATTGACCTTGTTGCCAAAGCATACAAAACACAAAATTAAACATGTGAGCAATATCTGCAATACAGATTTTTTCCTACCCTTTGTAAGTACATTTACTCAGTAATAACATTGGGTTATGGTAAAAGAACAAAGGTCCATCTGCCCATCAGGTGTCCGTCAAAGATTTTATGTTACTGTTTCGAACAATTGAAGTGTTCTATCTGGTGTGCTGGCCAATATCTATCCCTCAACTATCATTCCTAAATACACTCATTAACACTTCACAGTTCATGGGATCTTGGTTTTTGTAACCTGGTTGTTATGTTTCCCATGTGACACAACAATGGCAGTGGTTGTGCAGCCAACCAATTTAAGATTGTCAGTTGGGGTTGCAGTGTAGTGCACTTATGCATATTGGAAACTAAATATATTGAAACAGGGGGACAGACGGAAAGAACAAATGGAACAAAATAGGTGACAGCCATTCTATGGTTCAATCCATCTGCTAATGCCTTGACCAGAGTCAAGATGCCTGGTTTAAATTAAAACTTGGCATTTAACTATCAGTCATCACTGAACTCAAATGGGTTGTTCACTGCAGACTCCTTACCAATTAGAGTCCACTTATCCATCAGGCGAAAGTGAGGACTGCAGACAGACTCTACTTGTCAATCACCCAGTAATATTTTTCATAGAGTGCAAAATATGTTTCCACTTTATAGTGGCATTTCTTGCAAATGTCCTGAAGAGTGCCAGATGAAAACCTGAACAAAATGTGTCTTGCCTTAGCAATTCTCATGTTCTGTATGACAAAGGACTATTTGTCAACTAATTTTTGCTTTTGTTATTAAATTAGGCTTGAGCATGTAGGGAACATTTTCAAGCAGCTTTCTGCCTGTCTCACTCTGGTAGTAAGAATGCAATGCCTGAGGTCAGGTAACCTTGGATGTGGTTCTGATATTGTTCAAGGAAATTATTCTAAACATTTGTTCTAATCAGTTCAGGATCAAATTCCAGACCAACATTTCTTTCCAGCAGTTGCTTGCTTTGTTACATCACTAATAGGGAAGAATTCAGAGTGTACTCTTTAAAAACTCAATTGTTTTCATTTCCTTTGTATCAATCTGGGAGCAGATTTGTAAGTACCCAACTCACTCTAGGAGTAGCAAAGGTTCCTGGAGATCTCACTTGCATTGCATTAAACGGAATAACAGTGGACTCAATGCTGTTCGTGGAATGACAGTGAAAATGAAAACTACCTGCTATTCAGATAAAGATTCAACTATGTTTCGAATGCGAACAACTTGGAGTAGAAGACATTACTTCAGGGCTTTGTTTTCATGATCAGTGCTTGATAGCGGTCTATTTTCCAGCTCAATTTGTCCTCAAGCATCCAAAATACTCAAATTATGTAGTATTAGCTAAAACCTGCTTGAAGACACTTTTTCATCTTGACACCATAACTTGAAGGCCACCTGTATTGCAGGACCACCCATTGATAATGATAATTTACTGTTATTCTGAATGTTATCAACTGCATTTTCAACCTGGTTTAGGAGACCACCTGTCTATAAAGACCACCTGAAGACAATCCCATAGGTGATCATTAACAACTGGCTTTGCCATTCATGAATATGAAACAGTCAGCATAAACTTCATTATTTTCTGAAGAACTGTCAACTTCATTTAAAGAAGTGGTAACATATTTGCCCCTTGTCTCTTTCTTCTCCCCAGAATAAAATACACGATTATGTTTCAAGCACCACATAACATAAAAATGTATCTAAGTAAGGCAAATATTTTTCCATAAAAGTCAGTTCACCAGCCGAGAGAACTGAAGAGTTTGTTAAATTAATACCTCTGAGAATTGAATGTTTCTGACATTTACAGCTGTTTGTTTCTGAGATATGATATAAATAAAGTATGAGTGCTGTGCCTTTCATACACTTAACAGATTTATTTCCCAGTGAATCAGGGGTGTGGGGAGCTCCATTAATTAGAGAAACAATTCATTTTACTGTCAAGCGTGGAACCCAATATGATAACTACAAAAGCAGGTTAACATTCAAAATCAATTAAAAGGTAAGTTTTCAAAACTGTAAGCTATTTCATCAATATTTATCACAGTAGCTCTGCTTGAACTGTAGCCACCTAGGCTCTTCCATTCAAACTATTGGGTGCGTGCAGCTGTTTTGAAGCAATGGAGCTGAAACTCCAGTCAAAATGGACAAGTTGATCTTGAGATTGTACAGGTACAGAATTGCTGACAAGGAACAGCTTTATATAGAGTAGAGTATTTCACAATAAGGATTATGATGAGCTGTAATTCTGTAAGGCCAGAGGGCAAATTGGCAGTGGTTGCCTTATGGGCCTCCTGGCATTTTGAGATGAATTATTGTCCCATATTCCTCTCTCCCAAACTGGTAATTCTAATCACGTTGCATGCCTTTGTGGTACATTAATGACATTTTACAATTTGAATTGAGCCAATGATTTTAGTCCCCGTGGATGACAGTTCACATTGATGTGTGCAGCATTGTATTTGGGTTAGAAAAATGAGCTACAAACACCTCTGATCATTTCATTAAAAGAAAGAGTTGCATTTATATTGCAATTCTCAGGACCACTGGATGTTTCAAATCACTTTAATGCCAATTAAGTACATCTGAACTGCAGTCACCATGACATTGCAAGTGAATGATTAGAAGTGATGCAAGATTATATAGATGTGAGTTAAAGCTGTTGTCATGTTATTTATTTCCAAACAATGCTGAAAAATATAGTTTAATAAAAGCACTTTTAACTATAACAACTTATAAAACTAATAATAATTAAATGATGCATTTTAAACCTTCAGTTCCAGTAGTGTCACTTGGCAGATTGTTCTGCTCTGCAGCAGTTATCATTGAGGTTGTTGGAAGCAGAGAACAATTAACAGACCAAAGCAGAAAGTACTGGAGAAACTCAGCAGGTCTGGCAGCATCTGCAGAGACAGCAACAAAGTTATTGTTTCAGAACTGATATGACTCTTCTTTGGAATCGAAAATTCACTTCTGAAGAAAATCATATTGGACTCAAAATGTTAACTCTGATTTTCTCTGTCTACAGATGCTGTCAGTCCTGCTGAGTTCCTCCAGCACTTTCCATTTTCATTTCAGATCTCCAACGTGTGGTATTTTGCTTTTATTTTAATCAATAGATCATCTGAATGCATGTTGACTACACGATAAGTGATTTCGACGTATGAATCAGCAAACCTGTTGGCACAGAGATCGAACTTAGCCTATAAAGTCGACAATGTAAAAACTTATCAACACCAATCTTTTCACCAAGTTCTTACAAAGAGTTTAAATAACTTCTCCTGGTTATTTCACAAAGTCCTTCAAGCAGAAGCTCATCAAAGGATTGCCATGAAGACCAAGGCAAACAAATGATTTGGGAATAGGGATTGTTCATTATTAAGATCACTTATTAATATTGGAAACAACATCTGAACAAAGACAGTCTGACCATAAAGGTTGCGAAGCACCACTTCTGCGAACATTTATGCCAAATTTGTTTTTTTCTGTTCTCATCTCTTTCTAAAGAGAGTTTGTCCTTTTTGTCAGATGGAGTCAAATGTTGCAAAATCTCTCACAGTACTACATTACATGTTAATTCATCATTAATATATCCTCTAATTCTCTGAAGTTATTTCATTATACTGCAAATGTTCTCCTATGTATGCAAGTTAGCTCACTGAGCTGGTAGGTTTGTTTTCAGACGTTTCATCACTATTGCTTGGTAACATCATTAGTGAGAGTCTCTGGTGAAGCGCTGGTGGTATATCCTGTCTTACTATTTAGAGGACTTCTATATTTGCATCTGGTGTTTTCATGGCTTGCTGTCCAGATGCATTTATTGCTTTGGCATTTGAACCAAGAGGATGATGATAGGAGAGACATTTTAGATTTTTTTACAGATTAGATTGCTTACAGTATGGAAACAGGCCCTTCAGCCCAACAAGTCCACATCGACCCACCGAAGTGCAACCCACCCAGACTCATTCCCCTACATGACCCCTTACCTAACACTATGGGCAATTTAGCATGGCCAATTCACCTAACCTGCAAATCTTTGGACTGTGGGAGGAAACTAGAGCACCCAGAGAAAACCCACGCAGACACGGGGAGAATGTGCAAACTCCACACAGTCAGTTGCCTGAGTCGGGAATTGAACCCGGGTCTCTGGCGCTGTGAAGCAGCAGTGCTAACCACTGTGCCACTGTGCTGCCACTGTGCCGCCCACCACCATTTCCTGAATAATTTGTGAGCAATGATTAGTACTATTCTAAAACTATGTAAAATCAAAATATAGAGATGCTTTGAGACCACAAAGAAATTAGGGAGTGAAGGAAAACACTGAAGCCTCGTTCTGTCTTACACTAACAGCTTGATCAAGAACAAAATCCCAAGTTTTATAATGTTAACAGTCAAAATTTTAGATCAGTAAAAACAGGAAAGAGTAAAAGCAGGACACATCAAAAACAATGCTAAAACAATCCTTATCACTCTTGTTTTTCAAATTATGCAAACTCCTCATTGATTTTATACAGAAGAAAAGAAATGGTAGAAACAACGATTGCTTTCCTCCCTTCCAATCCCCTGAACACCAATTGTAAATTAACAGAACAAAACAAAGAGCAAACTACGGCAAAAAGAATGGAATGTATTACCCAAAAAGATACACACAAACACGGAAAACTTTTCATGATCTCAAGGCAGTTGCACAAATCCATACGGCATTAGCCAGCCATTCCAATTGAAAGTAACGAGGGATAGGGCGCAAATGTTGGCCTTGCAAGTGATGCTGGCTACATCCCATGGAAGCATACATTTTAAAAACTCCTTCCTCCTGTAACAGCTCTAAAGTAATAAGAATAATAGGTTTTGCAGCTAACTTCCTTGGGACTTTCAGGTGCTGAGACAAGTTGTTGAACAGGCCTTCCCAGGAGCTGTCGGCCTTCATCCAAGTTATAATGAGCAAAGTAAGATCCTTGAACCCTCTTGTCTCACATTCCCTTATTGCTTCTATAGTCCTCATGCCCATCCATGTCACCTCATGCCCTCATACACAAGCCATTGCCCCACATGCCATTCAAGCCAGGATACGTCCCGCCATCCAAACTCTCTATTGCCTCTTGATCTACACGCTCAACATCGATTGCATTTACCCACTATCCACGTTAAAAAAATCATAATAAATCCTCTAATGACATTGATATGTATTTAAAAAGGTGAAAAAAAAACAATGCAGTGGACAGAATTAATTTTACTTTGGCCAAGTCCGAGTTGTGTTGAGTTTACTGGGGTCATGTCTACTGCACGGGCAAGCAGGTTCTGTCAGTAAATGCGCCTTACTAATGACCTATCCTGCACCAACAGCATCTGTGATGGTGGGAAAAAGTGCCTATTCCCGTGCTGTTCTCTTCTGTGTCTGACTCTGTCCACAATCTCACCTTGCAACATTCTCAAAACAACCCAATGCTCAGTGACATTCGCTGGATGAGGTGCCAGAAGACTGGAGGTTGGCTGATGTGAGATGCCACGATTTAAGAGAGGTGATCAGGAATAGTCAGAAAAATACAGACCTGACAACAGTAGTGGGCAAGTTGGTGGGAATCCTGAGGGGCAGGATTTTCATGCATTTGGAAAGGAAAGGACTGATTAGGGATAATCAATATGGCTTTGTTCATGGGAAATCATGTCTCACGAACTTGATTGAGTTTTTTGAAGGAGTAACAAAGAGGATTGATGAGGCAGAGTGGTGGCGTTCAACAAGGTTCCACAGGGGAGACTTGTTAGCAAGGTTAGATCACATGGAGTACAGGGAGAACTAACCATTTGGATACTGAACTGGCTCAAATGTAGAAGACAGAGAGTGGTGGTGGAAGATTGTTTTTCAGACTGGAGGCCTGTGACCAGTGGTGTGCCACAAAGATTGGTGCTCAGCCCATTGCTTTTCATCATTTACATAAATGATTTGAATATGAACATCTGAGGTACAGTTAATAAGTTTGCAGATGACACCAAAATTGGAGGCGTGGTGGACAGTGAAAAAGGTTACCTTGATCAGATGGGCTAATGGGCCAAGGAGTGGCAGATAGAGTTAAATTTAGATAAATGTGAGGTGCTGCATTTTGGAAAGGCAAATCGGGGTAGGACTTAATGCTCAACAAACAGTGGAACCTTGTAGCGCAGGTTCATAGGCTGTTGAAAGTAGAATCACAAGTAGATAGGATAGTGAAGAAGATGTTTGGTATATTTGCCTTTTTCAGTCAGTGCATTGAGTATAGGAGTTGGGAGGTCATGCTGCAGCTGTACAGGACATTGGTTAGGCACCTTTGAAATACTGTTTGAAATTCTGGTCTCCCTGCTATCGGACAGTTATTGCCAGATTTGGTGGGTTTGAGCAACATGTAAAGACTGAATAGGCTTGGGCTATTTTCCCTGAAGCGTTGGAGACTGAGGGTTGACCTGATAGAGGCTTATAAAATCATGAGGGGCATGGACAGGGTAAATCAGATGAGGTCTTTTCCCTAGGTAGGGGAGTCCAAAGTTAGAGAATGGCTGACACACTCCATTCTCTCACCCTTGTCAATGTTTAAGCACCACTCCATATAATTAACCTGTTTGTAGTAACATCCCATCTGAACACCCTTTTAGAAACATAGAAAATAGGTGCGGGAATAGGCCATTCGGCCCTCCGACCTTGCCCCACGATTCAATATGATCATGGCTGATCATGCAATCTCAGTATCTCTTTACCCGTTTCTCTGCACATCCCTTGATCCCTTTAGCCACAAGGGCCCCACGTCTAGCTCCCTCTTAAATCAATCTCGTGAACTGGCCCCGACAGCTTTCTGTGGGAGACAATTCCACAGGTTCACCACTCTGAGTGAAGAAATTTTTCCTCATCTCAGTCCTGCATAGCTTACCCCTTATTCTTAGACTGTGACCCTGAGTTCTGGATTTCCCAACATCGGGAACATTCTTCCTGCATCTAGCCTGTCCAGTCCCATCAGGATTTTATATGTTTCTATGAGATCCCCCTTATTCTTCTAAATTCATGGGAGGACAAGCCCTGTCAATCCAATCTTTCTTCATGTATCAGTCCTGCCATCCCAGGGATCAGTCTGGTGAACCTTCGCTGGACTCTGTCAGCAGCAAGAATGTCCTCTCTCAGACTAGGAGACCGAAACTGTGCCCAATACTCAAGGTGTGGCCTCATCAAGGCCCTGTATAACTGCAGTTAATGCTACCCTGTCCCCATTGCCCATGGCAAACCTACAGCTTGCCATTGTCCAGCATGGGACATTTTGTACAGGCAAGCAATCAAACAAATCTAAACATGAGTTTTTTACCTGCAGACAGCAAAAGCGAATGTAAATAAAACTAAAAGAGGCAGAAGTTTGCCTCCACAATGCCAGGCAGATTTTGGCATCATGACCAACAATGATTTTACAGTCCATGATAGTCTCCTGCATCTGCTCTTATCTACTGGAAATGGTTGACAACAACATCCTGTCTGACTTGAGGCATCTTACTCAACTGAGCTCTGTCACAGACAAGGACAGTTTCCTCCCCACCAATATCCTCATCGTCCTTGGGAGACTGCTCCTGCTTTCCCACTCCGTAGCACCTGCCTTGTTATCTGCTCTCATTATGGACAGTACAGGATGTTGAACCTGCCATTCCATTCAGTGTTGTTTCACTGACATGGCAGATGTTGAAGCAATGTTGTGTGGCTCACATTTGGAAGATGCACAAATAATGGTTCTTCTTTGGCCAGTATTGCACTTTTCTTAATGCATTGCTGCTGGCTTCAGCAGCATTCAGACGCCTATGTTCATTACGTAATTGCCGATGGGTGTGGTGCAACTTGACTTCGACCAATATCTGACCCCTAAGCACCTTCGCTCTGTGTGCTTAGCAAATAGGCAACATGTTTGCAAATCAAATGCAGCTGGGATTTGCATGCAGCTGCTTTATTCATTTGTTCCAGTGTCTTAGGGTCCAGCAAATGTGGCTCCCGCACTTTCACCAATCCCAGTTGCACTGAGTCCATCCACCCTTGGCAATGTTCCAGCCATTTATGAGAAACACCTCGCATCTAGGGAATGGAAAGTGATGGCAGAGAATGTAGCTCCCAGTAGACCCCTGCCTAGGCTTTAGGTACCTACCCAGAGTGTCCATGATTTCTTTCATCTCCCATGATCCCAACAGTCTATTAATGTCCATTCCTCCCTGTGGAAAACAACCACACTGAACTTCATCTACAAAAGAGGCAAACTGGAAATGCTAGAGAAACTCAACAGGTCAGACAGTATCTGTGGACAGAGAAAAGAGTTAACATGCTAAGTCCAGTATGACTGTTCCTCAGAAGAATTGAATCCTCAGGAAGATTCATACCAGATTGAAAATATTCCTCCAGCATTCTCAAATGCTTGTTTCAAATTTCCAGCATTTGCTGTGTCTTGATTGTCCTCTCTCTCTCCGTACCTCAGCATTTACCTTATCGAGGAGAGAAATCAGAGTTAATGTGTTAGGTCAAGGGACTCTTCCTCAGTTCTGCTGAGCTTTTCCAGCAGTTTCTGTAATTGTTTCTGATTTACAGCATCCTCAGCTTTTTCAGTTTTTACACCTTATCAAAACTCACTACTTCTCTGAGCTCACCCTGTGGAGGCCATGGTTGTGATTGGTGCAAGTAACCATCCTCTTGTATCATGCTATATCTTAGAATCCCTACAGCATGGAAATAGGCCTTTGGCCCAACATGGTTACTCTGAAGAGTAACCTACGTGGACCATTCCCCTACCCTATTACTTTACATTTCCCCTGACTAATGCAACTAACCTATACATCCCTGAGTACCTCGGGCAATCTGGAAAGCATGGCCAGTTCACCTAATTTTAACATCTTTGGATTGTGGGAGGAAACCCAAGCACACGTGGGGAGAATGTGCAAACTTCACATAAACAGTCGCCCGAGGCTGGAATCGAACCGAGGTCCCTGGCGCTGTGAGGCAGCATTGCTAACCACTGAGCCACTGTGCTGCCTCATGTTATCATCTTCCAATGTTGTTCTGCATATCCCCAATATGCCTGACTTTGTTCCCATCATCATTATGTGTCCACCTCTGCAAGTGACTTTGCTTTTCTCCATCTCAAGGTTTGACTTCTCTACCACTTTTTGCAAAGATCTCCCCACACCCTGCCAGTTTTTAGCCATTTGGGTCCAGTTCATCAAAGTGGATTTTGCAGGAGCTTTACATGACTGCTTCAAGAAGGACACTAACAATTGAATCTGGAGGGTAATCTGGATGCAATGTTAATGGAATCTTCAAGTGCTTAATGGTAAGGTCCTAGGGAGTGTTGTTGCACAAAGAGACCTTGGAGTGCAGGTTCATAGCTTCTTGAAAGTGGAGTCGCAGGTAGATAGGAGAGTGAAGAAGGCGTTTGGTATGCTTTCCTTTACTGGACAGTGTATTGAATACATGAGTTGGGAGGTCATGTTGCAGCTGTACAGGACATTGGTTAGGCCACTGTTGGAATACTGCGTGCAATTCTGGTCTCCTTCCTATCGGAACGATGTTGTGAAACTCGAAAGGGTTCAGAAAAGCTTTACAAGGATGTTGCCAGGGTTGGAGGATCTGAGCTACAGGGAGAGGCTGAACAGGCTTGGGCTGTTTTCCCTGGAGGGTCAGAGAGTGAGGGGTGACCTTATAGAGGTTTATAAAATCATGAGGGGCATGGATAGGATAAATAGATAAAGTCTTTTCTCTGGGGTCGGGGAGTCCAGAACTAGAGGGCATAGGTTTAGGGTGAGAGGGGAAAGATATAAAAGAGACCTAAGGGACAACTTGTTCACGCAGAGGGTGGTACGTGTATGGAATGAGCTGCCAGAGGATGTGGTGGAGGTTGGTACAACTGCAACATTTAAGTGGCATTTGGATGGGTATATGAATAGGAAGGGTTTGGAGGGATATAGGTCGGGTGCTGGCAGGTGGGACTAGATTGAGTTGGGATATCTAGTCGGCATGGACAGGTTGGACCGAAGGGTCTGTTTCCATGCTGTACATCTCTAGGACTCTATGGCTCTATGCTCTTATCTGCTGCTGGTCTATGGTCCAGATTGCACTGCAGTCCAGGAATGTGGTGGCACCAACAGCTCTATACACGAGAACTTATGTTGACTTGCAGGCATCTAATCTGTCAAACAGTCACTGCCATAATTGGTAGAAGGCAGAGCTGGTGCAGCCCATCCAGTGTTGGGTTCTTCATCAATGATTATATTTCGAAAGCAGTAGCTTCCAATTTATGGGAAATGCTCAACATATCTCACAGTACCTGCTTCAAAATAAATGGGAGGTGTGGATTGTTATGAGTTTCATTTCGACAAGCAGACTCAGTGGGCTGAATGACCAACATCTTCTCTTATGTCTTATGGGAGACTGCAATGATTTTTCTTAACAGATTATTTGTGTAAAAATTTTTTAACCTCTCAGTCAATGTTGTCATGTCAAACTGAAGGTCCAGTGAAAACCAAATTCTGAAGATTACCACACTTATTTGAAATATTTCCAGGATTATTAATATATCTTGATTTTTATTACATATATTTGTTAAGTAAGCCTCAGATTTTTAACCTCAAATACAAAGTTATAACAGAGATACTGCAATGGTCTATTTTCAGAGGACACGCAACACGGGTCTTGCAGTACTTTCGAGTGAGTCATAGTTATCAAATTTTATATTCTAGTCGCAAACTTTTTCAGTGGGATGGTGGGTGGGCAGAAGGAACAATCTCAATGTATGCCTCACTGTAAAGATAGATTTATTCATTTCTTTGGATTTGAAATCTGACAAGTTATTTTTTACAGACAAGAGCCCTCACTACGTGCAAAGGCCTAGTGTCGACAATACAATTAGGCTCGCCATATTGACAGGAATGGAGTTATATTCAATCAGTTCAAGCATCTTTCACACTCTTTGAAAACTCTGCCTCACACATAACAACCTCTGCTTAACTGCTCATATAAATTATTTTCTCTGTTAGTTTGCACAGGGAATTAAACTTTTGAGCAAGTTTTGCCTTCAAACAAATGCTCCCATTAACAGGATGCCCATCAACAGGGTGCCTATTAACTGGTGTAGACTGCACTCTGTCAAACTGCGAGAAGCTTTGTAGCTGCCTTTGTAGATTCCAGCATATGCAGAGTGACAGTTCCAGCATGGGGCATCAACATTAATGCAATGTATGCTTGCCCTGATGTGTACGTGGATTTGGGAGCTGTCGTGAGCAAAGCCGATGGCTATGGTGTCTGTGTTTCTCACTAACAGCAATACTGAGGATCTAACAATTGCGCTGCATGGGGTCATGGCAAAGGAGGTGCCTTGTAAAGACTGAAAGTATCGCCAAGGAGGAAACCAAAAAGGACTCACAGCAACTAGAACCAACTGAGAGTAGGGAATCATAGCTGAAGCAAATCAAAGCCCAAATTGCGGTCCTCAAAAGAAATATAACAAGTACACTGCTGACTTTGGCACAACAGGGCTCCCCATAAAACATTTTCTTTTTCATGTGCCTGTAACTTATGTAACTCAAGCTTTACAGATGTTTAACTCCTGAAATAATAATTTCAAACATTGCTCTGCCACAGGGAGGAAAGAATGAAATTTATTTCCAATTTTCACTCAAAGCCTTTCAATTGTTCAAGTGCTACACCAGATCAATTAGTTTGCCGGTGATAAAATGGAAGGAAAGAAAATATATTTTAAGGCAACAAAATGAGGAAGGTAAAGTGCATAGAAGCAAGCCACTTAGAAATTGCACAACTGTTGAGTATAAGCACTGCTCTTGAGTTACGTCATTCTCCTTTGCAACAAAGTAAACAACTAAGATGAAAAGAAAGAAATCATTCACATCATAAAATCTTGTTCAACAAAGATCTTGTTAAAGAAAAATCTGGTGGAGAATTGGAGCATGATAGGAGTTTGCACAGGAGTTTAGATTAGAGTGGTGCTGGAAGAGCACAGTGGGTCAGGCAGCATCCGAGGAGCAGGAAAATCAATGTTTTGGGCAAAAGCCCTTTATCAGGAATGATATTTGTCCAGGAGGCTATTGAATGGCATCAGGTTGGCTGAAGGGCAGAATTTTCCCCTCCCTGGAGCGGTGCAAACAATGGGGAGAATGGTGGTCACACATAGTGAGAATGAAAGAAATCCAACTTGACATGGTGAACGTTTTGTCCAACTATTCCCATGAGTAACAACTTCAGAACCTCACCATTAAGTGGTGACTTCCCTAATTCCATACATTTGCATTTTATTAATTCCCCACTGTACTTATGCGCCACTTTTTAATTTTTTCCCTTCACTGAGAAACAAGATGGTGCAAGTTCTCGAAGAGTACATTGGGGCTGCACACTGCTTGTTTCCCCAGATATCAAGCAACTGCGTCTTCATAACAACGTTCCTGCATGCTCCAAGGCCACCACTGCTTTTTAGAGGAAGGCAGCATGTCACAGGAGGAAGGGCTGAACACTCACAGGGTAGGCGATGTCATTGCAAAGCACCATGCCACATCAACACCAGCAACCTGGGCCAGCAGTGTACATAGAGAAATAAATGCTGCCTGTGCTTCAAGCTGGTAGCCATGAATGAGATTCAATGGGAGCAGTGGGGTGAAGGGCCATGGTAATGGCTTTGAGTGAAAATTGGAAATAAATTTCATTCTTTCCTCCCTGTGGCAGAGCAATGTTTGAAATTATTATTTCAGGAGTTAAACATTGCTTGTGCAATGTCTGTCCATTGATTGGCCATGGTGAATCAGGCACTTGGTCTTTCCAGGATTGGGGAATCCGTGTCCTTGCAATCCAAAATTGTGTCATGAGGACTGCAACCAGTTCAGTGCTTAAAGGTAAGTCAGTCAAGGAGCTGTGGAGACTGTCAGTTTGTGCAGGATGGGTGAGCCGTAGTAAATCTTGAGGGTTTGTTCATTAATGGTTAAGATAAAGGATCACGGGGTCTGTCCATGGATTCCTGGGGAAAGTTGCCAACTCAAGCCTGGAGGTGGACATTATTATACTCAGAAATTCCGGAACTGTGACAGTGATAGGGGCGCAAGTGGAAACAGTAGGAAGAACCTAGAGCATTGGGAGGGTAAGTTCGATCAGGTCACTGTAACTCCAGCCTCTCCATGAGGAAGGTTGAGGGGCAGAAAGGCATGAGAATTTCCAATCATGGAATCAGGGGTAAAGTGGAAAGTTCCATAAAAAAAGACTACAAAAAAGAGGGAAGGCTTAAGGGGCCACAGGGAGACCAAAAAAAAGACAACGTGAAGAATTAGTAGTAATTTTGATGGGGCGAAGTCTGAAACAATGTTGGAATATTGCTATGGCAACTTGAAATGCAGATGCAGAATTTACTGCCTAAAATAACTGACACCACATTTAAATAGATGCAATTTTTCTTTTGGGATTGAGCAAAAATTTTGAAAGCGGTGGCCCTGACAAGGGTAGCTGAAGGAATCCTGCCTGCAATCACTCAGTAATGTCATCCATCTGGCTTCAATTTGAACCTGCACCCACAGGTTATTTCATTGTATAAGAATTCACACCTAAAATTATGGCTTCAAACATTAATGACCATGAGTGTGTGTACTAATTGCCCCCTTGTCATGTCAGCTGAGCAACTGTAATGAGAACAAGGCACCTGAAAGCAACAGCTAAAGTCCCCATTTCAGAGACGCATTGCACAGCGAGCACTGCAAAGACAATGCTTCACAGCTGCCGCATTCACACATTGAACTAAACATTTGCAAGGACATGGTTTGTGATTTGGAAGGAAATCTTGTGTGGTAGGGGGGACAATAATAGTGGCTTAGTGCAGAATTCTAATCCCAAAGTAGCATGAAAAGCTTGATTGTGTGATATACAGTTGGATAAGGTCACATACGCCAGAGTTCCTTTTGGAGGCATGACCATGACCTCCTTGGGAAGCCTCCATGCTACACTGTGTAAGGGCATAACCTGGGGCTTCATTGTGATGAATATGAGGGATCAAGAGTCCCTTCAATAAAGTTGTGCTAACGTTCTGACATTGCATGTAAATTATCTGCGCATGCACTTCACACAGAGATAGTTCTGGCTGTGGTCCTTGAGGTTTTGGTGCGACAACAAAGACTATTTGGAAGGACATACCAATTACTATGCTATTAGCAAGGCCAGCAGGAACACCTATCTCCAGAAGGTGGACACCAACAACTAATCCAAAATCATCGGTTGAGTTCACAACATTGTTTATTCTTGGCTGCACAGACTCACACATGAGAATCCTTTGTCTGCAAACAAAATGTTCAAGCATTGTGCCTTTTTTGAATTACCTAGGAATATGCAGACCCTGTAGTTCCTCAATGCTTACTCCATGGTAACAGCTCAGCTGGAATTGTCTTACCAGTGAAACAGCATACTCTCTCCTAGAACATAGAACATAGAACAATACAGCACAGAACAGGCCCTTCGACCCATGATGTTCTGCCAAACATTTGTCCTAGCTTAAGCACCTATCCATGTACCTATCCAATTGCCGCTTCAAGGTCACCAATGATTCTGACTCTGCCACTCCCACAGGCAGCGCATTCCATGCCCCCACCACTCTCTGGGTAAAGAACCTACCCCTGACACCCCCCTCTACCTTCCACCCTTCACCTTAAGTTTATGTCCCTTGTAACACTCTGTTGTACCCGGGGAAAAAGTCTCTGCCTACTCTATCTATTCCCCTGATCATGTTATAAACCTCTATCAAGTCACCCCTCATCCTTCGCCGTTCCAATGAGAAAAGGCCTAGCACTCTCAACCTATCCTCGTACGACCTATTCTCCATTCCAGGCAACACCCTGGTAAACCTCCTCTGCACCCTCTCCAAAGCTTCCACATCTTTCCTAAAATGAGGCGATCAGAACTGCACACAGTACTCCAAATGTGGCCTTATCAAGGTCCTATACAGCTGCAACATCACTTCACGACTCTTGAATTCAATCCCTCTGCTAATGAACGCTAATACGCTATAGGCCTTCTTACAAGCTCTATCCACCTGAGTGGCAACTTTCAAATATCTATGAACATTGACCCCAAGATCCCTCTGCTCCTCCACCTTACTAAGAACCCTACCATTAACCCTGTATTCCGCATTTTTATTTGTCCTTCCAAAATGGACAACCTCACACTTGGCAGGGTTGAACTCCATCTGTCACTCCTCAGCCCAGCTCTGCATCATTTCTAAGTCTCTTTGCAGCCGACAACAGCCCTCCTCACTATCCACAACTCCACCAATCTTCGTATCGTCTGCAAATTTACTGACCCACCCTTTGACTCCCTCTTCCAAGTCATTAATAAAAATTACAAACAGCAGAGGACCCAGAACTGATCCCTGCGGAACTCCACTTGTAACTGGGCTCCAGGCTGAATATTTACCATCTACTACTACTCTCTGACTTCAACTGGTTAGCCAGTTATCTATACAACTGGCCAAACTTCCCATTATCCCATGTCTCCTGACTTTCCGCATAAGCCTACCATGGGGAACCTTATAAAATGCCTTACTAAAATCCATGTACATTACATCCACTGCTCTACCCTCATCCACATGCTTGGTCACCTCCTCAAAGAATTCAATAAGACTTGTAAGGCAAGACCTACCCCTCACAAATCCGTGCTGGCTGTCCCTAATCAAGCAGTGTCTTTCCAAATACTCATAAATCCTATCCCTCAATACCCTTTCCATTACTTTGCCTACCACCAAAGTAAGACTAACTGGCCTGTAATTCCCAGGGTTATCCCTATTCCCTTTTTTGAACAGGGGCACAACACTCGCCACTCTCCAGTCCCCTGGCACCACCCCCATTGACAGTGAAGACGAAAAGATAATTGCCAACAGTTCTGCAATTTCCTCTCTTGCTTTCCACATAATCCTAGGATATATCCCATCAGGCTCGGTGGAATTGCCTATCCTCAAGTTTTTCAAAATGCCCAACACATCTTCCTTCCTGTGGTATTAATGTTGATTGTTTGAAATTTGAAATTCTCATATGTGTCCTGATGAGTGCAAGACAACAAGCTTTGAAGACATGTCCAGCCTTTCAGTAATGAAAAAGGAATATGAGGATTGTCTGAGTATTTGATGAGAATATGGAAGAAATGGTAATAGTGGTCATGACATAAACAAAGGAGAGCAGCCTATCCGTTGAACTATTGGCCAGTTGTATTCTTGGTAGTTGTTATTGGATCCCACAAATTGGGGATGGATTTGATGAATATTTTTAAAGGAATAGGGCAATTGGAAGCAATCACCCTGGATTTGTATAGGGCATATTGAAATTAAACAATTAAAACATTTTTTTACAAACTTTCATGTGCATTAAAATCTTGATTGGTGCATTGGATTTCAAATTATATTTTATAAGGTGTCACTTGAGAGGTTTAATGTGAACATTAAGGCAAGTAATAGTATCGAGAACATAGCTATGTGAATGGAACGGTGAGGAGGGTGGAAGAAAGCAGGACACAGACAGCTGACTATTAAGGATAGTTTGCAGTTTGGCAGGCTGTGCTCAGAAATCTGTGCTGAGCCTTCGAAAACAGTTACGTAAATGACTTGGACAAATGTTCAGGAGGAACATTATTCCTCATGAAACCAACTGAGGAGAAGTGGGGAGCAGGCATGAAAAATGGAGATTTCAAGAGGGTAAGTCAGTGAGTGGAGTGGGTGGGGAGGTGGTTGATACACATCAGTGTCGAGAATAATGAGGAAGCTTATCCTAAACAGTCAAATTCTTAGCAGAGCGGAGGATCAAAGGGATCAAAAATTGTACTTTCTCAGATGATTAGAAGTAAAAGTAGAAAAGAAAGCATGTAGAAAAAGCCTTTAAAAGACTCATGGGATTATAGGTTTTAAATATAAGCTAATTAAATATAAACATCAGTGATGATGGGCTTTAACCAACTCTTTGGCGAGGTCATAATTGGTCTTTTGCATTTAATTCTGCTCATCCCATTATCGGAGGGATGTTAGAGCAATGAAAGGGAACAGCAAAAGTTCATAAAAATAACAGAAAAAAGATTGATTATAGTTCTGAATAATGGTTTTAAATCTGGAGTTTTTTCTCTGCACCAGGAAACAAAAGGCAACCTGGTTAAATTTTCTCACTGTCAACACACAAACTTTACTTTAAGACTGTACTGCAATTTGAGTAAGAATTTAATGTCAGCAATGGGAATTTCATCTTCCTGTTTGAGAATGCGCAGAGACCCTGTGTTGTCTCCACTGGGGATAGTCTGACAGAACTAAGCGCCCACTGTTCAGCAGGGAAAACCAGTTAAACTTGCAAATGATAAATACTGGTCTGACTCATCTTCTATATCTCAAACTGAAGCTCCAACATGACACTTACGCTCATTAATAAGTGTTACTATCTGTGTTTACTGGCTTTTTGCTTCATGCAGGCCCTCAGCTGGCCAGTCTTGGGTCACCCATGATTTGATACTGAACGCTGAAATTCTGCCTGCCAATCAGTGGCCGGCCACTATCAATCTTTTCTTATTATTCATTTGTGGGATGTGGGCGTCACTTGCTAGGTCAGGATTTATTCCCCATCCCTAATTGCCCCTTTGAGAGGGTGGTGTTACACACACAGTGCAGTTAGGGAGGGAATTCCAGGATTTTGACCCAGCAACAATGAAGAGGCGGCACAGTGGCTCAGTGGTTAGCACTGCTGACTCATAGCGCCACGGACCCAGGTTTGATTCTGTCTCGGGCGACTGTCTGTGTCGTGTTTGCACATTCTCCTTGTGTCTGCGTGGGTTTCCTCCAAGTGCTATGGTTTCTTCCCATAAACCAAAGGTGGACAGATTAAAGAATTGGCCATGCTATATTGCCCATTGTGCCAGGCGTATTAGTCAGGGGTAAATATAAAGTAGGGAAATGGGTCATGATGGGTTACTCTTTGAAGGGTCGGTATGGACTTGTTGGACCAAATGACCTGTTTCCAGACTGTAGGGAATCTAGTCTTTACAATGAACCGCAATGTATTTCCAAGTCAGGATGGTGAGTGGCTTGGTGGGGGGCTTTGCTGGTGGTAGCGTTTCCATGTATCTGCTGTCCATGTCCTACTAGAGTGAAGAGGTCGTGGGTTTGGAAGGTGTTGACTAAAGAGTTTTGATGAATTTCGGCCTGCTTTTTGTACTACTGCATCTGAACATTGGTGGAAGATGACCACCAATGCATCCATTAAATCTACAGCCAACTCTTTTACACTGGATTAGTGGTGCTGGAAGAGCACAGCAGTTCAGGCAGCATCCAAGGAGCTTCTCTTTCACACTGTGGTATAGATCACCAGTTGCAAGGGAGTTATAAACTTTCCCACTAATTTCCTGGTATCCATTTGTTAATAATATAATTCCTTGCCCGTTTCTCATTTTCACGATCGCTCCTTACTTCTCTAGCATTTTGGAGGTCAAGGTCTTGTCTCTCTTCCTTCATGGAGACAGTTGTGTTTAGTTTCTCTGCCATTTCTGAAATTACTATCGTAAATTCTTCTGCCTCTGCTTTAATCAAGTCAAGAGAACGTATTTGGTCTTGCTGCAATGATTCCTGCAATCTGAGAGATCTATGTTGAAAGTACAAGTTGTAACCTCGCCACACAGTGTAGATTCGGATATCTGTGACCAATACATGACAAAGGGAGGGCACAAAAATAGGTCTCATTATATGCATGAGGCCATTACCTATAAGGATTTTTATATTTTTAACCATGTGAGAAAAATGATAGATTCCTTCAGTTAATTTGGTGCATCGCAGCAATGTGAAAATTCCACCTGTACTCAGGGATCAGCAATACTGTGGTAAAGCATGAGAACCATATTCTTACAGCATAGTCCCCTTGAAGAATAGCAGGGCAGACCAACAGGCAAATCGAAATGAGAGTAAGTCATTCAGTCATTTGAACTTGTACATCAATGGCTGATCTGTGATCTAACTCCATCCATCTGCATATTCTTTCTTTACCATGGCTCGCAAACAAAAAAGTCCTCAATTTTAATTATTCTTTGAGCTTGGATAAGCTGTTCATTGTGAAAGAGAGCAGGACACTTCTGCCATCTTTTATGCGAAGAAGTGTCTCCTAACTTCTAAACTGAACAACCAGGCTCTGATCTTAAGGTGATGTCTCCCCTTGTCTTATAGTCCTCCATCAGCAGAAAGAATTTCTCTCTACCTCCCCTGAACGGCAGATATAGCATCTGCGTGTATCGTAAAGCCACCTTAAAGCAGCAGCAGTTATGTTGCAGAAATTAATTATTAATGTGATGCGTGGAGATGGCTTTCTGAGAACATAAATTGTGAGGCAATCAAGTGCAGAACCAGAAATCTCTGCTCAGCATCTTCCCCTGGCTTCCTGTCCTCGCACATATTACTCGCCCACACTTTCACCAACCAATGAAAATCCATGAGTTGTTTGAACCTGTTTGCACTGCACCTCAATTTTTACTCCACAGTGACATGTTCACCCTGCCAATTGCCTGTCATCCATATTGGTGGCCCAACCAAAGCAACCGTCCTGTGCAGTACCTGCTAGCACCCTCGAGTTAAGGAATGGGAAATCATGGGAAGTCACTGACAAATTCCTTGTAACAAAACCCCATCTTTCAAATGTGTCGTGAGAGTAGTCTTTGCCAAACAGGTTCAGAATAAGCCAGATTTCAAGTGCAGCCAACCTCCACCATTGGGTTCTCAGTACAAACCTCTTATGTATTTGTGAAGGGACACAACAACACTGCATGTTACTGAGAAGCACCCCCTCTCCAGACTAAATGGAGAACTAATTGCCTTAAACTATGCAAATAATGAGATTATCACTTACGCGTAGGGATTAGCATTCCACTAAATAAATATGTAAATAAATAAATTGTGGAATAAGTGGCAGGAAGTGTGCCCAGGACACTTGACCCACTATATACATAATTGCTGGCAATTTTGTTGCAGAGTCAGTTAATTCTAAATCTGCAGTTTTGAAACTTGCCAGGAATGACATAAGGCTGTTAGAAATTTTAATACCGACCAAGTCAAAGCTGAGTATTTGGACAAAGTTGATGGGGAGGAAGATGTTTACAGACAAATGAAGTCTTTCTCTCTCTCTTACCTCAATCTGCACTATTGCCTAGATTATCCTGTTAAAATTATAATGTGCCTTATTAACGTAGAAAATACCTCAGATTTTGATCATGAACACAATACTGGTCTTCAACAAAAGGCAACACCATTAATCACTGTCAGATCAAACACAAAAATATATGACCTCAGCTCCATTTAATGAATTAAATAGTAACAGAGAAATTGAGAATTTCGGAGCAACACTGAAAAGTTGGCAGTTAAGACATTCATATATAAAATATTCCACAACATGAAATCACATGTGAAGGAAAATGCTTTCTCTTTCAAGTGCAATTGTATGCATGAAGTATACTTGCACATTAATACAGCCTTGCCAAAACTCCTTTACTGTTCTTTCCAGCCAAATCAACCCTGCCAACTTGTCAGGGCAGGCACTAAAGTCAATGGCATCCAAATTTGCTCAATCCTGGGTGCCTCTGTAACTGTATGGTTGAATCTTAATTCCTGCGCTATAGGAGAATGCTTAACAATTCAGTCTCTGAGTGTTGGGAAACAGTGGCCAACTTCACAGCGGCTGTGAGGCTTACTGTGCAAGTGAGAAGCAGGCACTACTCATGAAGCAGGGATCTGGTGATAAAGGTTGATAAAAGGCTGCTTAACCTTCACAGTTAAGAAGGCTACTAAATTAAGATAGAAGGGAGTACAATAAAACAGTTATATCTTGTCTATTCAACTGTTGGATGGACGATCTTAGTCTCACAAAGGCTCTGGGCAGGAGTTGAACTTCTGAGGACTTCAGAAGAAAATATATAAAAATAAGCATTTTGAAGGCATCAGCAGTGTGAGAAACAAAGCTCACTCACTTCAATAATTTCAGTCCGAGACAAGATCTGAATCAGTAGTGCCATTTATTTTACACTTGCAAGTGGGTGTGATGTCCAGTGTCTAAAAAGGCAGAGGACATACACACACTAAATTCAATTCATCCACAACATTTATATGATTTGATGTCTATTGTTTTACACTGCTCCCTCCCCTGTTTACATCGTCCACTTCCCTAAGACCGGCCCCCATTACCCCTGTTTATCTCTTGCCTTATCCGGCCTTGTCTGTGACAAAATGCTTATTTCTGGTCTCACAAGGCTGTTTGACCTCATCCTGCTGTAGGTCATTGTTAGGCATATTCTTTCTTCATCATTATCTACCCCCTTCATCTGTGCCTTTCCCGAGGTCCTTCTAATCCCTATGACCCTTTTAATTGGGGTTTGTTCCTGTGTTTTTGTAAAAGTGGGAAGCACATGTTTATATCTACTGTTTGTACAGGCGTATCTAGCTTAGCTTCATCCCCTCACAACATCTTATCTACTTGCCCATAATGTCTACCTTCTGACATACAGTTTTAGCTAATACAAAAACAATTATATATTTCCTCCACATCGTTTCCATTCTTGTTGACTCAGCTCTTGGCTAAAACAATTACACACTGGTGTGAGTTCATTTTACTTTGTAAGATGGAATTGCAGAATTGCAGAAGTAACATTAATTTACCTATATCCCACAGCAGCATTACCCAGGAACAACCATCGCAGAAGCAAGATCCTGGGCTCAGAGTTCAAAGAAAGAGGACAGACCTAACGGAGAGACTGAAGCCTGGCTAGCTCTCCGTTGTCAGTGCGGATCAGACCCAAGACTCAGTCATGAGTCTGAGGCAGATTTGTTTTGTAACCTGATCCAGTTTTATGCTCTAGTGTTAAACAAACAGAGTGATAAATAAAGATGTAAATTTGCAGTAACAGTGCAGGCTGTGATCATTGTGTTCACTGGCATTGATCCAGAGAGGGAAATAGACAACACACATGTTGCATATACCTACAGCGTTGGAACCAATGACAGGAGCAAGGAAAGCCACATCCACAAACATTCAGTCACCCCACCATTGATGGTTAGTAGCAGCAGTGTGTACTTTCTACAAGATGTACTGGAGAAATTTGCCAAAGATTCTGAAGCAACATCTTCCAAAACCACAACCACTTCCACCTGGAAGGACAGGGCAGAAGGTACATGGGAACTTCACCACCTACAAGTTCCCCTTCAACCCACTCTCCACCCTGAACTGGAAATATATTGATCTATCTTCAGTGTCTAAACCCTGGATTTCCCTCCTTAACAGCACTGTGAATCGATCTATCTCCAGCTTGGAGATAGTGAGGACTACAAATGCTGGAAAGGCAGAGTTGATAAAATGTGGAGTTGGAAAAAGCACAGCAGCTCAAGCAGCGTCAATTGACTCTCTTGCTCCTCCAATGCTGCTGGTGCTACCCATCTACAGCACCTGGATTGCAGCCATTCAAGAAGGCAGCTCAGCTCATCACTAACTTGTCAAGGGCAACTGGGGATGGGCAATAAATGCTGGCCCAGCCAGTGACGTACATGTCCAATGGGTGAATAATTCAGTCAAAATATTGGCTTGTTGCCTCCTTGTGATAATACCAGCAAATTACGGGCCAATTTCAGTCCTTTAAGCAGCTGACTGGCCAATTGATTAAATGTTGCCTGAGGGCCTCTGGTAAAACAAACAGAAAAAAGCAGAAGCAAGTGATTGTTGATCAGTCAGGGAATGAAGATTTATGAGGAAAGAGCATGAAAGTGAATGTGAGGAATGTCGGATCAGCCATGATCCCGTTGAACGGTGGAGCAGACACGTGAGCTGAATAGCCTACTCCTGTTCCTATTTCTTACAGTCTGATGATCTTATCTCTTAAGTGGAAAGGATGAGGAGAAATAGTTATGATTTTAGAAAGTAATATAGAAGGTCTCCGAGTAAGATTTACTTGTAAGAACATACTTGTTAGATGGCTGGCATCATTCTACCTTTAAGATCTGGCCTGTTAGATAAGCAGGTGGGAGAAAGTGAGGACTGCTGATGCTGAAGAGTCAGAGTTGAAAAGTGTGGTGCTGGAAAAGGCACAGAGGATGGGGCAGCAACTGAGGAACAGCAGAGTTGACGTTTCGGCATAAGCCATTCCAGATGAAGGACTTCTGCCTGAAATGTCAACTCTCCTGCTCCTCATATGCTGCCTGACCTGCTGTGCTTTTCCAGCACCACACTTTTCGACTTGTTAGCGAAGCACCTGAAGATGCAGCATGCATATGCATACAATTGTGACTGGTAATTCGAACTGGCCAAATGGTATTAGGCCTCCTACTGCAATAGACCTGGTGCCTTTTCATGCAATCCCCAAGACAAATACTCAGCTGTACCAACCAATATGGCACACTTCCAGAGTGGGATAAGCATACTGTGCTGTTGCCTTGATTAAACTCTTGGGCACCAGATTTTTGATTGTAAAATACCAACTGTCCAGGCCAAAGGACATTTCCTGATCCTTGAGAACGCTTTTGTTCACTTGTCTAAAATTTTCTGAAAAACAATCATTTAAGAAGGCTACATTATGTAAACAGGGATTAAGTCTTGACCTTACCATGACCAACAGTTCTTCAAACTATTAAACACTTTTAATTAGTAATGTAGTATCTTTAAACAGCCCTCAGGGAACAAGCAAGGCTCTTACACTGAACAAAGAGGTCAGTCCCATATTACACTTCATCAAAGAGCTTGTCAAAACACAATGGTTTTAATAAAAATGCAGAAAGCAGGAAAGATAGAAACAGAGAGAACAAAAATATGAAAACAGTGCGATGAAATGCCACTGTCCGGTCAGAAAATAAAATGCAATTCAGGGACAGTCCAATAAACTGTACCACAAGGTCTTCCACCAATCAGTTTGTTTACTTTCCACTGTTGCTATCTCAGTTATAAAGCACTATTAGTAGGAATTGAATTTCCCTTTGAAGATTAACCTTCAAAGGGAAAAATCCAAGAGCTGAATGCACAGCATGAGGCAGCACCTCAGCACAGGCTTATGTGGAATAATTAACACAGGCTTAACTGATGCAACTGAATTTACAATTGCTTGGGACTTGGAATACTTCTTTTTAAATTCCACCTTCCATATTTCTCTTCAGAACTTAAGGGGCTCTTGATTCTTCCTTTTGAAGATTGATCTTCAAAAAGTGCAAGGAGCACATGGATAATATTGAAGATATCATCAGCACAGAGGAGCACAATATTTAGATGGAGTAAGCTGTATAAATTATAATTCCATTTATGTTTATAGTCATGGATGTCACACAGACAACTGGAATGGCTCTGAATTTGACCAAGATTGTTCATTTGTTGAATCATAGAATCCCAACAGTGTGGAAGCAGGCCATTTGGCTCATCGAATCCACAATGACCCTCTGAAAACTGCCCACTCCCAGATCCACCCCTTACCCTATCCCTGTACCCTGGATTTCCAATTTGTAACCCACCTATTCTACACATCCCTGGACAATATGGACAATTTAGCATGGTCAATCCACCTAACCTGTACATCTGTGTGGACTGTGAGAGGAAAGTGGAGTACCTGGAGGAAACCCACACTAAGATAGGGAGAATGTGCAAAAGCCACACAGTCACCTGAGGGTGGAATCGAACCTGGATCTCTGCTGCTGTTACTGTGCCACCACAAAATCTGTATGGGCAACATTCCATTGAATTTTCTTACCAAATACGTAGGCCTCTGATTCGCAAGCACAGCAGTGATTTGGAAATTGCCAAGCCAATCACAAAGCATGGAACATTCTAGCAGCAATGCACGTGTGCAGCTGCACAATTTAGGGGGAACATTGCTCACATGTTAAGGAGAAAATTCAGTTGATTAAAATGAGTTGACTTCTCACAGTTACTTTGAATTCTTGTCAAGGAGGATCAGTCACAGAATAATGGAAGATCTTTAGCTGACAGACTGTCAGGATTCTTGATATTTGAAACTTTATCAGGGTTTTTTTGACAAACAACTTCACTGGCAGAGAAAAAGTGAGCTCTGCTTTTCAGCTTCAAGCTCTGAACTCTTGCTGACTGAAGTAGATGGAATACTGCTTGTCCTGACAAAACTTCAACAGCAACTCTCCGCAGTATTAAACACATTATTTGAGGCTGGGAGGTGATGCTAGATGATGGCAACATAGTTCTATTAGCTGTTTCCAAGTCAACTAGTTTAACAATTTAATCAATGAAACCCCACCATTCTCGCTGACTAAAATCTTTCCTGGGCACAATTTTTGAAAGTCACTGTCTTTTTATCAACAACAAATAGACCAAAAGTCTTCATTGAAGCTTTAACTTTCCAGTTCCAAGCAATTACATTACAAATACTTTGCAGCTGAAACATATGGATATTCCAATTATTATAAAACATAAGTATATGTGTTCCCAACAAGAGCAACAGGAAACTAAAGGCTCACAAAGTTAATTGTGACCCCTTGGAAGTTTATCATTTTTGAGACTGACTTGGTGAGTTCTAAATGAGAAACTCTGTCTACAGTTCTCTCTGTTCATCAATGTTCAAGTGTTGGATTACCAAACCTCATGTGTTCAGGGCTAAAATTTGCATCACTGCATCAGAAAGTTGTGGGTCTCAAGCCTGCCTTTAGAGACTTGATCACACAATCCAAACTTCAATGTAATCCCAGAGGATATATTCATTTCACACATTAAATTAGTCTGCCTCCTCAAGTAGACATCAAAGATCCCATGGCACTAGATAAGGATGAACTTGTGTCATGGCCAATTGTTATCTCATAACCAACACTTGGAAAAACAAATTACTTCAGTTACCAACGTTCAAGCAAAGTACTTGATTCACTTTGAAATGACTAGTGTATGTGAAAAACATCATTTACTATAATCTTTTCTTTCTCTTATTGTTATGGACCAGACGACATTCCCTCAAAATATTCAACAATGTTTTAGGCCTACCTTTTTCTTATTTTCAAGGTAAATATAAGGCATTGTGTTCCAGCTGCAATTCAATTGGTTAAGCTGCCAGGTGTACAGTAAAATACACTTTATTCATCCACTATTGTTAAAATACAAGAAAGGAAAGAAGGAATTGGAATAACTTAACTCAATTGGACAACTTGTCAGAAGAATGGATCCAGTAACTATTACTGGTAACTGTTCAAATATAGTAACATCCCATAATCACACCTTTGGCAAAGGCAAATTCAGAAAACAGATTGTCTCATGTGCAACTCCAGTATCATGAAAAAAAACCCCAGCTTCTGACAATAACTGAGAGAGGGGAAAAAATAGCTTCCACTTCTTCAAGACTCTAACAGCAACTACTGAAAGCTAAAACTAAAGATCCTGGGTCTCTGGGAGTTTGACCAAACCCGTTCTGGCTACTTCTATTGTTCCAACTTTTACAAAAAGCCCAAAGTCTTACAAGATGTTTACTCTACTGGATCTGGTCGACAAATCAGGACCTCTGCCTTAAAACCTCTCTTCAAAAAAACCCAGAGCAAAATACACCTCTTAAAACCACAGTATCATTACAGTATTTATTGTATTAATGTTTGTTGGAGTTTGCACAGAAACTGGATATCATGCTTCCTCATTTACAATTGTGGTTGTGTTTTAAAAAAGGAATTCATCGACTGTAAAGTATTGTGAAACATCCTGCGATCACAAGAAGTACTGTTTTAGAGCAAATCTTCCTATCTTTCTTCTATTTCTAATCTGTTTCTAGCAGGGAGTCAATCATCTGAATAAAGATGAGGATCTACTCTCCCAAATGCACCGCCTGACACCCCAAAGATGACTCATTATTTATAAACCACAGTCAGGATTTTGGCAGAATACTGTCAGTTAGTCTTGATAAAGATAGCTCTGGCTCACTCAAGAACTATCACACTAGTCAGGGCAAAGCACCGCACTAGATCAGTAACCCATTCACCATGAGGGGGCTGGGCAAGAGTAGATCAGGAAAAAAAATGTCCTTCCTCATATAAGAAAACACAATGAGAGGGCATAGATTAAAAAAAAAGTAACTTGCAAAAGAAAAAAAAAGTGTGACAGAGAGAAAAAAACAGAAGATGGCATGCTGGCTTATTAATTAGCACGACTGCCTGACAATGCCAGGGACCTTGGTTTGATTCCAGCTTTGGGTGACTGTTTGTGGAGTTTGCACGTTCTCCCCGTGTGTCTGTGTGGGTTTCCTCTGGATGCTCTCGTTTCGTCCCACATGTGCAGGTTAGATGGATTGGCAATGCTAAATTGCCCATAGTGTCTAGGAATGTGCAGGCTAGGTGGATTGGCAATGGGAAATGCAGAGTTACAGGGATAGTGTAAGAGGGTGGATCTGGGTGAGATGCTTTTTACAGGGTCGGTGCAGATTTGATTGGCCGAATGGCCTGCTTCTGCACTGTATGCACTCTATGGATTCTAATTAGGTTATGGAATGTACGACCAGGAGGTTTGGCACAAGGTAATTTGCAATGAAGCAAATGTGAAAAATATGAAAACAAAAAACAGTTTTTACTGTAATTTAGAGCCTGGAATACATTGCATGGAAGTGTGGTGTAGGTAAGTTCAAGTGAAAAATTCAAGGGAACATTGGATAATTATTTAAGTAGAGTACTTAATTAGAAAGAAAAATCAGGTTTGTGGACAAGACAAAAGCATGACTGAGAATCATAATGCTCATTCAGAGTGTCATTGCTGAGACAATGGACCAAACGGCCTCTTTCTGCACCGTATCGGTTAATGAATTTTGAGAAGATTTGTAGCTCAGGTTGAGGTTCTGGATGTAGGTTTGCTCGCTGAGCTGGAAGGTTCATGTTCAGATGTTTCATCACCATACAAGGTAACATCTTCTGTGAGCCTCCAGGCGAAGCTTTGTTGATAATTCCTGCTTTCTATTTATATATTTGAGGTTCTTTGGGGTGGTGATGTCATTTCCTGTGGTGATGTCATTTCCTGTTCTATTTCTCAGGGGGTGGTAAATTGGGTCCAAGTCAACATGTTGATTGATAGAGTTCAAGTTGGAATGCCGTGCTTCTAGGAATTCTCGTGCATGTCTCTGTTTGGCTTGTCCTAGGATGGATGTGCTGTCCCAATCAAAGTGGTGTCCTTCCTCATCTGTATGTAGGGATACTAGTGAGAGTGGGTCATGTCTTTTTGTGGCTAGTTGGTGTTCCTGTATCCTAGTGGCTAGTTTTCTGCCTGTTTGTCCAACGTAGTGTTTGTTACAGTCCTTGCATGGTATTTTGTAAATTACATAAGTTTTGCTTGTTGTCTGTATAGAGTATTTCAAGTTCATTAGCTACTGTTTTAATGTGTTGGTGGGTTCATGGGCTACCATGATGCCAAAGGGTCTGAGTAGTCTGGCAGTCATTTCTGAGATGTCTTTGATGTAGGGGAAAGTGGCTAGGGTTTCTGGACATGTTTTGTCTCTTGTTTGGGTTTGTTGCTGAGAAATCTGTGGACTGTATTCATTGGGTACCCGTTTGTTTTGAATATACGGGATAGGTGATTTTCCTCTGCTCTGTGTAGTTCCTCTGTGCTGCAGTGTGTGGTGGCTCATTGGAATAATGTTCTGATGCAGCTTCGTCTGTGGATGTTGGGGTGATTGCTTCTGTAGTTCAATATTTGGTCCGCATGTGTTGTTTTTCCGTAGATGCTGGTTTGAAGTTCCCCATTGGCTGTTTGCTCTACTGTGACATCTAGGAATGGCAGTTTGTTGGTGTTTTCCTCCTCATATTGATTATTATTGCTATTGATGGTCTTGAAGGTTTCCTCTAATTTGTTTCGTTTAGTGATGACAAAGGTGTCATCCACATAATGGACCTAAAGTTTGGGTTGGATGGTTGGCAGAGCTTTTTGTTCGAGTCTCTGCATTAATATTTCTGCTAAGAACCCTGATATCAGAGATCCCATAATGTCAAAACTAATGTCATTTACAAAATACCGTGCATGGACTGTAACGAACACTACATGGAACAAACAGGCAGAAAACTAGCCACCAGGATACATGAACATCAACTAGCCACAAAACGACTTGAACCTCTCTCACTAATATCCTTACATACAGATGAGGAAGGTCACCATTTTGACTGGGACAACACATCCATCCTAGGACAAGTCAAACAGAGACACGCAAGAGAATTCCCACAAGCATGGCATTCCAACCAGAACTCTATCAACCAACACATTGACTTAGACCTGTTTTACAACCCCTTGAGAAATAGAACAGGCAATGACATCACCACCCAAAGAAACCCAAACATATAAATAGAAAGCAGGAATCATCAGCAATGCTTCAGCTGGAGGCTCACTGAAGATGGTACCGAGTATAGTGACAAAACATCTGAACATGAATCTTCCAGCTCAGCGAGCAAACCTACATTCAGAACTGTACCAGTTCTATGAATTCTAAGATTAAATATGCACTTCTTCCATAACTATTGTACAGTGGCAATAGTGCTGGCTACAGGGTGCCCTGCAGCAACTCACCAAAGCTTCATTGACAGTAGCTTCCAAACCTGTCAACCTCTATCACCTGGAAGAACAAGTCAACAGTTCCATGGAAGCACAACCACCTGTAAGCCTCCTTTTAAGCTGCATACCATCCTGACTCAGAACTGTCTCATTACAATTCCACTGTCGCTGGTTCAAAATCCTGGAACTTCTCCCCAACAGTAGTGTGGCTCTACTGACACACCATGGATTGCAATGGTTCTGGGTGCAGTTAACTACTACCTCCTTTAGATCAATTACAATGGAAAATAAATAAATGTTATCTTTACCATTGATGACCACATATACTTATGGATTTAAAGAAAAATGTAATTTAGAACATAGAACATAGAACAATACAGCACAGAACAGGCCCTTCGGCCCACGATGTTGTGCCGAACTTCTATCCTAGATTAAGCACCCATCCATGTACCTATCCAAATGCCGCTTAAAGGTCGCCAATGAATCTGACTCTACCACTCCCTCGGGCAGCGCATTCCATGCCCCCACCACTCTCTGGGTAAAGAACCCACCCCTGACATCTCCCCTATACCTTCCACCCTTCACCTTAAATTTATGTCCCCTTGTAACACTCTGTTGTACCCGGGGAAAAAGTTTCTGACTGTCTACTCTATCTATTCCTCTGATCATCTTATAAACCTCTATCAAGTCACCCCTCATCCTTCGCCGTTCCAACGAGAAAAGGCCGAGAACTCTCAACCTATCCTCGTACGACCTACTCTCCATTCCAGGCAACATCCTGGTAAATCTTCTCTGCACCCTCTCCAAAGCTTCCACATCTTTCCTAAAGTGAGGCGACCAGAACTGCACACAGTACTCCAAATGTGGCCTAACCAAAGTCCTGTACAGCTGCAACATCACCTCACGACTCTTGAATTCAATCCCTCTGCTAATGAACGATAATACTCCATAGGCCTTCTTACAAACTCTATCTACCTGAGTGGCAACCTTCAAAGATCTATGTACATAGACCCCAAGATCCCTCTGTTCCTCCACCTGACCAAGAACCCTACCATTAACCCTGTATTCCGCATTCTTATTTGTTCTTCCAAAATGGACAACCTCACACTTGGCAGGGTTGAACTCCATCTGCCACTCCTCAGCCCAGCTCTGCATCCTATCTAAGTCCCTCTGCAGCCGACAACAGCCCTCCTCACTGTCCACAACTCCACCTATCTTTGTATCATCTGCAAATTTACTGACCCACCCTTCGACTCCCTCCTCTAAGTCATTAATAAAAATTACAAACAGCAGAGGACCCAGAACTGATCCCTGCGGAACTCCACTTGTAACTGGACTCCATGCTGAATATTTACCATCTACCACCACTCTCTGACTTTGACCGGTTAGCCAGTTTTCTATCCAATTGGCCAAATTTCCCTCTATCCCATGCCTCCTGACTTTCCGCATAACCCTACCATGGGGAACCTTATCAAATGCCTTACTAAAATCCATGTACACTACATCCACTGCTCTACCCTCATCCACATGCTTGGTCACCTCCTCGAAGAATTCAATAAGACTTGTAAGGCAAGACCTACCCTTCACAAATCCGTGCTGGCTGTCCCTAATCAAGCAGTGTCTTTCCAGATACTCGTAAATCCTATCCCTCAGTACCCTTTCCATTACTTTGCCTGCCACAGAAGTAAGACTAACTGGCCTGTAATTCCCGGGGTTATCCCTATTCCCTTTTTTGAACAGGGGCACAACATTCGCTACTCTCCAGTCCCCTGGTACCACCCCAGTTGCCAGTGAAGACGAGAAGATCATTGCCAACGGTACTGCAATTTCCTCTCTTGCTTCCCACATAATCCTAGGATATATCCCGTCAGGCCCGGGGGACTTGTCTATCCTCAAGTTGTTCAAAATGTCCAACACATCTTCCTTCCTAACAGGTATCTCTTCTAGCTTATCAGTCCGTTTCACACTCTCCTCTTCAACAATACGGTCCCTCTCGTTCGTAAATACTGAAGAGAAGTACTTGTTCAAGACCTCTCCTATCTCTTCCGACTCAATACACAGTCTCCCACCACTGTCCTTGATCGGACCTACCCTCGTTCTCGTCATTCTCAGGTTTCTCACATATGCATAGAATGCCTTGGGGTTATCCTTGATCCTATCCGCCAGGGATTTTTCATGCCCTCTCTTAGCTCTCCTAATCCCTTTCTTCAGGTCCCTTCTGGCTATCCTGTATCCCTCCACTGCTCTGTCTGAACCTTGTTTCCTCAACCTTATGTAAGCCTCCTTCTTCCTCTTTACTAGACATTCAACCTCCCTCGTCAACCAAGGCTCCCTCACACGACCATTTCTTCCCTGCCTGATCGGTACATACATATCAAGGACACGTCGTATCTGCTCCTTGAAAAAGTCCCACATTTCCACCACATCCTTCCCTAACAGCCTATGCTCCCAACGTATGCTCCTCAAATCCTGTCTTACAGCATCGTAATTTCCCTTTCCCCAATTGTAAAATCTACCTTGTTGTGCGCACCTATCTCTCTCCATAACCAAGGTGAAAGTCACAGAATTGTGGTCGCCATCACCAAAATGTTCACCCACCAACAAGCCCACCACTTGTCCCGGTTCGTTACCGAGTACCAAATCCAATATGGCCTCCCCTCTGGTTGGACAATCTACATACTGCGTCAGAAAAGCGTCCTGGACACACTGCACAAACACCGCCCCATCCAATCTACTTGATCTAAAGAGCTTCCAATCAATATTTGGGAAGTTGAAGTCGCCCATGACTACGACCCTGTGGCTTCTGCACCTTTCCAAAATCTGTTTCCCAATCTGTTTCTCCACATCTCTGCTGCTATTGGGGGGCCTATAATAAACACCCAATAAGGTGACTGCACCTTTCCTATTTCTGACTTCAGCCCATACTACCTCCAGAGGCAGATCCCCCTCAAACTTCCTTTCTGCAGCCGTTATACCATTTCTAATTAGCAATGCCACCCCCCCTCCTTTTTTACCACCCTCCCTAATCTTACTGAAACATCTGTAACCAGGAACCTCCAACAGCCATTCCTGTCCCTCATCTATCCATGTTTCCGTGATGGCCACAACATCGTAGTCCCAGGTACCGATCCACGCCTTAAGTTCACCCACCTTATTTCTGATACTCCTTGCATTGAAGTATACGCACTTGAGCCCATCTCTGTGTCCGCAAGTAGTCCCTGTCAGTGCTACCTTCTCCACAGCCTCCCTACAGTCTTGGACATCCTGACACACAGCTAGCTTACTTGCTGGACTACAAGTCCGGATCCCATCCCCCTGCCAAATTAGTTTAAACCCCCCCGAAGAGTGCTAGCAAACCTACCCCCCAGGATATTGGTGCCCTTCTAATTTGAGTGAATAACCTCAATATGGTCAAGAATTAACATTAATTTAAATTTTAAACATTGGATTTAAGATTTGGAGACTTTGGCCATAAGCGGTTCTGGCATTCTGAGTTATTTGTTGTTTCAAAATTTTCTATTTCTGTTCATGCCATTTTGTTAGTCGCCATTTTCCTTGTCAATATTTGACTCATACTAATCTGTCATTGTGTTGTTTATATCTGTGACAATTTCTGATATTTTCTACAAAAGTTTGCTCTGTTGCTGATCTCTTCTGTTTCTTTTAGGAGACTGAGACCAGCGATTAAGCTATAAAACACAACATGAGAAAAGCAAAAGCAATAGGAGTTGGAGGTTAGGCCACTTGACAGTTCCAGCTTGCTCCACCATTGAATAATGGTTGATCGTCCATTTCAATCTATTTTCTTGCACTATCTCTCAAACTGAATTCACTTAGTGTCCAAAATCGTACTCAATCTCCGTCTTGTATATGCTGGATAATTGCAAACATTTCTGGTGGACTAGTGCTGCTAACTACACAGGTGTTCAAGCTAAGAGAAATAACTGGCTAATGACTGGCAGGAAAAACTGAGATTGAAACTCAAATTAGAGAATCACTCAAACCAAATCCTTAGTATTTCATCAGCATGTGTAGCAGAGTGAAAGTATTGTGAAAGTAAAATTAACATGTGAGTTAAATTACCCATGGGTGGGTCAGCACTGAGATCATCCTGCACACGGGGTCTGAAAGCTATCGGAGCCCAAGGCACAGATGAGCAATTAGTTGCACAGGTCCATCCTATTTTGACAAACACGGGTTAGCTTTGCTTTCTTTCAACTTTCTGCAACAAAACCAAATGCAACTCAAAACCCTTGAAGGTGAAAAGCATCAGTCTGTGCAGGAGACGTTTGTTAGTTGCTTGGGTATGCAGAGTAAAGTTTTCTCGGACTGCTGGATTTATTTATGATTATAATACAAGTACTCATAGAAAGGTTTTGTGAGATTTGCAACCTTTAAACTATGCTCAATTTTGTTTTCCAGAAATGATAGCTGATTGTTTACTTTAATGTCAGACCGAAGGGTCTGCTTCTGTGCTGTACATCTCTCTGAATTCATGAATGGAATTATTTTTTTCTTGGACTTCTAAAGCATTCAATCATGGCTATGACGAAAAGAAACCTCAACATTTTTTATGGCATCCAAGTGTTCTTCAGACACATTTTAAATGAGTCTCACAGGATCGAAATGGTGACTTCTCATTATATTTAGTCTGCCCTGGTAGGATATAGTAAATCAAAACAATAGTTTATAACAAGCTTTTGCTACAAGAAGAAACAAATTTGCTGGCTTTCTTAAAAACTTATATGTTAATACAGGATCGCTTGTTGGGATGGGCAAAATGTAAGCCTGAAGGAGATTGTGGAGTGAATTGTTGATGGGCAGTTATTCGAGGAGACAAAAGACCACTTGAACAACAGTGATAGTTATCAGATATTCAATATGATATCTTTATAAATATGAAAGACCTTGAACCACTAAATTGGGAACATGTAAATAACTGAGTGTGACTGACTCCCCTGCCAGATTTGAGGTTCATGAATTAGGCTCACGCACCTCTTCTTCTTTCTCCCCAACAAACCCCTGGCTACACAACAAAGATGTAAACTAAATCCCTGAAATAACTACATATAAGGTTAATGTGTTAAAACTCACTGGCCTGGATTTCCAATAAGTGGGATGAGTCAGCAGACTTTTAAGAATGACAGGCAGAATGAGAAGAGGTTAAGTAAGAATCGCACAAAAAGGACATACAAACACACTGGACTATTAAGCTTAGTCTTGAATTCAAACAGACTCTAGATTTGCTGTTCTGTGGGCTTGATCTGCAGTGTGGGAACCCCATGATTTATGAAGGAGGTATGAATACTTATGAAGGCTGGATTTAAGGTCTGTTTATGTGTCCTATTTTAAATGTTTTAAATCCCCAACCATTTAAAATTGTTGTTTTCTCTTCGAGGAAAAAGACACCTTCTGTTGCAGTGCATTGGAATGCAAGGTTTTGACAGGTTGTTACACGATTCCATAGCAAAGGATTCAATGGTGATACTGTTACACAACACCAGGTTATAGTCCAACAGGTTTATTTGGAAGCACTAGCTTTTGGAGCATCACTCCTTCATCTGGTGGTTGTGGAGGTTAAGATCATGCTCACAAAATTTATAGCCAAAGGAGTCCAGTGCCATGAAGATGTGAGACAGTAAATAATCTTAGATTAAAATTTTCATCTTTTAGAATGGGATTTATAATCCAAAGTTGTAAGCTAAGATTGTTTACTGAATCACATCTCCATGACACTCGACTCCTTTTGCTGTAAATTCTGTGAGCATGATATTAACCTCCACTATCACCTGATGAAGGAGCGGTGCTCCGAAAACTAGTGCTTCCAAATAAACCAGTTAGACTATAACCTGGTGTTGTGTAACATTATCACGATTGAATTCCTTGCTATGGAATCATGTAGCAACCTAACAAAACCTTGCACTCCAATGCATTGCAACAGAAAGTGTCTCTTTACTCTCAGGGAAAGAAATAATTTGAAAGCTAGTGCTTCCAAATAAACCTGTTGGATATAACCTGGTTTTGGGTGAGTTTTAACTTTGCCCACCCCAGTCCAACACTGGCACCTCCAAGTCATGGATACTGATAATGACCTCTGCTTTTTGGGACCATTGATCCCTGCAATGTGCAGGTGATCAGGAGTCGAGGATATATTTACAACTGAAGTTGATTGGCTCTCAGCTAACTGAGCAGGTTGGAAACAAGTTACAGCACAGAGTGATAGAGGTCCACAGCAAAATGCCAGTCAGCACCTCGAGTCTGCGCTGGTCAAAAACAACAACGCCATCCTTCTAAGTCAATTTTCCAGTACTTGGCCCGCAACCTTGCATGCCTTGGCATCACAAGTGAACATTGAACGACGACTTAACCATTGTGATGCTTCCTGCCTCTTTCACCCTTAAAGGCAATGAGTTCCAGAATCCAGAGACTGGGTGCAAGCATTATTCCTCATACTGCCTCTAAACCTCCTGTGCAGTACCTTAAACCTATGTCCCTTCGTCATTGATCTCTCCACCAAGGGGAAAGGTTTCTTAATACCTGTTTTGCCTATGCCCGTCATAGCTTCTTAAATCTCTTTCATGAACCCATCGGTTTCCTCTGCTCAAAGGAAAACAACTCGCTATCTCATCTCTCTTCATAACTAAACTCTCCCGCCCAGGCAACATCTCCTCTGCTCCCTCTCCAGTGCTGTCTCATCCCTTCTGTAATTGGAATCCAGCACTGCACATGGTACTCTCACTGTGGCCTAACCAATATTTTATGCAGTTCCAGCATAGAACCCCCGCTCTTAAACTTCATACACCAGGACAATGTAATGAAAACAAGCACACCTTATGCTTTTTTTCATTATTATATTTATCTGTCCTGCTACCTAAGGGAGCGGTGAATGTGCACAAAGGTCCATCTAATCCTTGGGTAATGCCCTTCATTATGTATTTACTTGTCTATTGCTCCTGCCTAATTGTACCAGATTGAATTCCATTTGCCACTGCTCAGCCCACCTGAGCAGCCATCTGTATCCTCCTGTAATTTACTCTACTCACTCTTTATCTCCCACCAATTTAGTATCATGCACACATCAAATAGCCTGTCTGCATGGTATGCAATAGAGAACATCAGTAGGTCAGGACTGTGAGCCTTTCGTTCTGGCTGAAGTGCCAGTGTGCTGACAGAGGTGATAGCTACCATGTATCAGTTATGACATCTTTAGAAATGCGAATGTCCTTGAACCAGTAAATTTGGCAGCTCTTCCAAAGCTAGTGCTTCCAAATAAGCCTGTTGGACTATAACCTGGTGTTGTGTGATTTTTAACTTTGTACACCCCAGTCCAACACTGGCACCTCCAGATCTACTAAATTGGGAACATGTGAATAACTGGATGTTACTGACTATCTCGCCAGATTTTAGATTCAATCCATGAAATGGGTTCCTATTCCTGCACTCAATGAGTCCTTGGAGCAGATTTTCAATGTTTGTGGCCTATGCATCCTGCAATGCAACTCATTGTGTAACATCCTCACTACTTGACTCTTTATTCTGGGTCGGAGAGGTGGCATGAAGATCGTTGGCAAATGTTTGAGGTCAATCTCTGTAGATGAGGAGTATGTGTGACTAATACCCATGGACTGTGCCCAAAGACACTGTTCAGTGCTGAGCAATATGAAGCAACATTAGGCATTTCACAAGTTATCATCATCACTTGTGGTCCTTCGCAGACGAGGATGACTCTCTTCCACGCTCAGGGTGAGTTTGTATACAGCTATTGCAGGCTCTGTTACACTTGGGGCTGAAGGTGGTCATGGGAAAGGGTGGATGGGGCATCTGTGTGGCAGTGCACCCCTTCTGCTGTTTTCACCTGGCATTAGTTTTTTTTTCCCATCGGCAAGTCTCAAGGAGCTCAATGTCTTCCTGATGCTCCTCCTCCACTTTGGGCAGTCTTGGGCCAGTGATTCCCTGGTGTCTGTGGGAATGCTGCACTTTGCCAGTGAGGCCTTCAGGGTATCACTGAAGCCCTTCCTTTCTTCTCCTGGGGCTCGCCTGCTGTTTCGGAGCTGGAAGCAGAGCACCTGTTTGGGGAATCTCCTGTCACTCACGTGGATGACGGGCCCAGCCCACTGCAATCAATCATAATTGGTCCGTGTCTTGATGCTGGTGATGCTGGCCTGGTAGAGGATGTTGGCGTTGGTGCGTCTTTCTTCCCAGTGTGTTTGCAGGATCTTACTCAGGCAGAATGGACAGTACTGCTCCAGCACCTTGATGCAATTGCCCCATTACTGGCATTGCACCACATTTCTGCTTAGTAAATGCATTAAAGATGCAAGACACTGGTCCTGACACTGAGATACATACGCTGCACCTCTCACACAATTCTGCTGCAAATCTCGCTGTCGCCCGTACCATTCAGACCTCTATCAGATTTCACCCAGGGAGTTTAATCGTATAAGAGAGCGAGTTCCAGTTGGTTCAGCATTTTCCAATTAATACTGAAGACTTCAACAGAGGCCTCATGCAGAGAAAAGTCAAATCACTGGCAGCAATTTCATAGAACATAGAACATGGAAAAATACAGCGCAGTACAGGCCCTTCGGCCCTCGATGTTGCACCGACCGAAGCCTACCTAACCTACACTAGCCCAATAACCTCCATATTCTTGTCCAATGCCCACTTAAATGACCATAAAGAGGGAGAGTCCACCACTGCTACTGGCAGGGCATTCCATGAACTCACAACCCACTGAGTAAAAACTCTACCCCTAACATCTGTCCTATACCTACCACCCCTTAATTTAAAGCTGTGTCCCCTAGTAACGGTGGGCGGCACGGTGGCACAGTGGTTAGCACTGCTGCCTCACAGCGCCAGAGACCCGGGTTCAATTCCCGCCTCAGGCGACTGACTGTGTGGAGTTTGCACATTCTCCCCGTGTCTGCGTGGGTTTCCTCCGGGTGCTCCGGTTTCCTCCCACACTCCAAAGATGTGCAGGTCAGGTGAATTGGCCATGCTAAATTGCCCGTAGTGTTAGGTAAGGGGTAGATGTAGATGTAGATGCAGATGTAAGGGTATGGGTGGGTTACGCTTCGGCGGGGCGGTGTGGACTTGTTGGGCCGAAGGGCCTGTTTCCACACTGTAAGTAATCTAATCTAAACAGCTGACTTCATTAGCGGAAAAAGGTTCTCACTGTCAACCCTGTCTAAACCCCTAATCATCTTGTCCACCTCTATCAAATCTCCCCTAAACCTTCTTTTCTCCAATGAGAAAAGCCCCAAGTGCCTCAGCCTTTCCTCATATGATCTTCCGACCATGCCAGGCAACATCCTGGTAAACCTCCTCTGCACTTGTTCCAATGCCTCCACATCCTTCCTATAGTATGGCAACCAAAACTGCACACAATACTCCAGATGAGGCCGCACCAGAGTCTTATACAACTGCAACATGACCTCAGGACTCCGGAACTCAATTCCTCTACCAATAAAGCCCAGTACACCATATGCCTTCTTCACAGCAGTATTTAACTGGGTGGCAACTTTCAAAGATCTGTGTACATGGAAACCAAGATCCCTCTGCTCATCCACACTACCAAGTAGTCTACCATTAGCCCAGTAATCCATCTTCTTGTTACTCATACCAAAGTGAATGACTTCACACTTAGCTACATTGAACTCCATTTGCCACTTTACTGCCCAGCTCTGCAACTTATCTATATCCTGCTGTAACCTGCCATATCCTTCTTCGCTGTCCACAACTCCACCGACTTTTGTGTCATCCGCAAACTTGCTCACCCGGCCTTCAAGCCCTTCCTCCAGGTCATCTATAAAAATTACAAACAGCAATGGTCCCAAAACAGATCTTTGTGGAACACCGCTAGTAACTGCACTCCAAGATGAACCTACACCATCAACTACTACCCTCTGTCTCCTTCCAGCCAGCCAATTCTTAATCCAAACCTCTAATGCACCCTCAATGCCATACCTCTGTAATTTTTGCAGTAGCCTGCCATGGGGTACCTTATCGAACGCCTTGCTAAAGTCCATATACACCACATCTACTGCTTTACCCTCGTCCACTTCCTTGGTCACCTTCTCAAAGAATTCAATAAGGTTTGTGAGGCACGACCTGCCCTTCACAAAACCATGCTGACTATCCTTGATCACATTATTCCTATCCAGATGTTCATAAATCCTATCCATTACAATTCTCTCTTAGACTTTGCCCACAACAGAAGTGAGACTCACTGGCCTATAGTTACTCGGGCTATCCCTGCTCCCCTTCTTGAACAAGGGGACCACATTCGCTATCCTCCAGTCTTCTGGCACTATTCCCGTAGACAATGACGACATAAAAATCAAGGCCAATGGCTCCGCTATCTCCTCCCTAGCTTCCCAGAGGATCCTAGGATAAATGCCATCAGGCCCAGGGGACTTATCTATTTTCATCCTTTCCAGTATTCCCCAGACCTCTTCCCTACGTACCTCAAGACCATCCATTCTAATCACTTGTGACTCAATATTCACATCAGCAACAGTGTCCTGTTCCTGAGTGAATACTGATGAAAAGTATTGATTTAGTGTCTCACCAATCTCCTCCGCCTCCACACACAACTTCCCACTACTATCCTTGACTGGACCGATACCTACCCTGGTCATCCTTTTATTCCTGACATACCTATAAGAAAGCCTTAGGGTTTTCCCTAATCCTACCAACCAAGGACTTTTCATGTCCCCTTCTCGCTGCTCTTAGCGTAACTGTGGGTGTGTGGACTCCAGAACGTGTTGGCAGTTTTAGAAGAGTAATGCTGGTTTTGTCGTCATTACTGCTGTCGTTACACCCAATCCTCTGAATGTCTTTCTACAAAGCAAACAACCCACTGTATCTAATCTTGATTCATAATGAAAACTATCCAGCCCAGGCAACATCTGCTATTTCTGACATTTCCTGTTTTTAACACACTGAAATTTATCAGTCATTGCCTCATCGATTCCGATTTCTCAAAAGTATTATTAGGAATATTTATTTTTGCACAATATCATTTTTATATGCAAATTATAATGTCTGCATGCAAATACTAATGACTTGCTCCAAAGGATACCACAAACAACACTGGGTTGGCGATGCTTCATCTGATTGTTGAAAAGTCAAAGAGCCAGAATCAAAATGAATCCTTCTCCAAAACAGTTTGAGTGGCTTCAGTTGATATCTTCTTCAAAAGATAATAACTTGGTTTAGTCAGGGGCAAAGGCAGAACCACATGAAAATACTCACGAGGCTTCTTGCACCAGCATGAAAGGAAGCAAGAATAGTTTGAGAGAAAATGGAGGGGCACACTTCCTTCTCCAGAATAAAGATTTGAATAGTGAGGATATTACACAATGACAGAATGGCTTCAGGCTGTATAAGGTAGAAGAAGGGGCCACTACATCACTGAAAAAAAGCTTTTCAAAGTGGGTAAAACCCATCAGGAATAAAATCTGTACAGACAACAGAAAGAAATGAAAACAGCTGGGAAGTGTAATGGGTAGTTCACATGCTGTTTCACACAGAACACATGTATTTTCATGGTCTGTCACTGCTGTGCTGAACTATACTTAGTTTCCATGTTATGAAATGATGCAGTACTCCACTGTGAACATTAATGCTCACTGACAATAATCCACTTTCTGAGTACCATCACAATTGTAGGAAACAAGTTGTTATATTCACTGCAGCATCGTGTCAGAGTAGTAGAATCAATGCTCTTTTTTTTCACGAAGATGAAGGCTCTGAAATGCAAAAATAATATCTTCTGGCAATCAAAATAAACATGACGAAAGAAAATAACATTTATGTGTTACACTTTGTAGTATCACCATGAATACAATTAAAAAGAATAGGTTTGCAATACTAATGTACAGAATAATCATTATTCTGTAATGTACAGAATAACAGTAACATCCCCACTGATGCTTTGATTATTTTCATCCTGTTGGTTTAATTCCAGTTCAACTTTTGGCATTATTTTCCTTTTCTAACCATTGTATTGGGCGGCACGGTGGCACAGTGGTTAGCACTGTTGCCGTACAGTGCCAGAGACCCGGGTTCAATTCCTGCCTCAGGCGACTGACTGTGTGGAGTTTGCACGTTCTCCCCGTGTCTGCGTGGGTTTCCTCCGGGAGCTCCGGTTTCCTCCCACAGTCCAAAAATGTGCAGGTTAGATGAATTGGCCATGCTAAATTGCCTGTAGTGTTAGGTGAAGGGATAAATGTAGGGGAATGGATCTGGTGGGTTGTGCTTCGGCGGGTCGGTATGGACTTGTTGGGCTGAAGGGCCTGTTTCCACACTGTGAGTAATCTAATCTGATGCTCACAACAACGGTGTTTCCATTGCCTGCCGAGTTCCTTCTGAGCTACTGCTTGCATATTTTGTGTCCTTATGCATGTTACTAATTAGACAACATGCTACAAGACTAACAACCTCTCTTTACTGTGTTATTACACACCACAGACTACATGAATGCCTGACAATTTCTTTCATTCTACTACAAAATATGATGAATATTAAACTGTTGGACCACTATGTTCATTTGAAACCAACAGGCAAATTTATGTACAGGGAATTAAAGACTACAAGGCTTGAAACTCAATTATATTCATGCTCTCTCAAGTCTAAGCAGACTAAGTTGTAGGAGAAACAGATTCTTCTCAAATGGTCAGGCATTGAAGATTGTACTGACTTATTGAAATGTTTCTGATCAGTCAGATGTAGACAATGAACTTATCCATTTCACTCAGTCTCTAAACCCGTGAAAGCTAGCATCAAGCTCATGTAAATGATCATCTCCAGATGTTCAGCATCCCCTCAAACAATAAATTTTACAATAAAAGTTGTGACAGCCGTTGATCTGGAAATATTTGTGATTTCTTTTTAAAGGTCTGTGCAAAGTGCAAAGTGTCATTCTTCTTCAAAGAATGTTTGAAAAAGACTTCACAGAAACAGTAAAAGGATTAGTTTTTTTAAGGTCAGAAATACTGTTCCATGTGGCCTGGTATCCCTTGACCTGGAAGCAGTATCAACAGCAAGGAGGTTAAGATATGGAAGCTGCATGTAGCTAACCATGAAGGAGACACATGGGAAAATGATACTTGGATATTGACTTTTGGCTACTTACCCTCTCCCATTGACCCTGGCACCAGGGAAGGAACACAGTCTTCAGGAGTAATATTTACTGCTGTGGAAATGCCTGGCTGATCCCCTGCCTATGGGAACCTTCATCAGTTTTGGTCTTCCACCCTTCTTTCTTTTCTCCTGTACAAATGAGTTGCCCCTGAATGCCACAAACTTGAATCTCAGGAACTACCAACTTCACTAGTGTACAAAAGAGAAAACTGATTAGCAAGTAATGCTGGAGAATTAATAATGGAAACTAAAGAGATGGCAGATAAAGGGAACAGGTATTTTGCTTTCAACTTCATGACAGAAGATAGAAATAATATCTCAGAGCAGCAAAATCAGAAACGGAATAGAAGGAGGGGTGCAGGAAAATTATAATCACCAGAGAAGTGGTATTAAGTAACATGTTAGAATTGTGGGCTGACAAGTAATTGGGTACTGATGGATTCCATATTCAGATCTTAAAGGAAGTGGCCAGTTGGTGCATCTGTTTCAATTTTCCAAAATGCCTTTTATTCAGGAAAGGTCTCATTAGATTAGAAAATGATTAGATTAGATTCCCTACAGTGCGGAAACAGGCCCTTCAGCCCAACAAGTCCACACCGACCCTCCAAAGAGTAACCCACCCAGACCCATTCCCCTACTAATGCACCAATCACTACGGGCAATTTAGCATGGCCAATTCACATGACCTGCACATCTTTGAACTGTGGGAGGAAACCAGAGCACCTGCAGGAAACCCACGCAGACATGGGGAGAATGTGCAAACATCACACAGACAGTCACCCAAGGCTGGATTCGAACCCAGGTCCCTGGTGCTGTGAGGCAGCACTGCTAACCACTGAACCACTGTGCCGCCCTAATATTGAATGCAACTCTTTCATTCAAAAAGGGAGGGAAATAGAAAGCAGGAAACTACAGGCCAGTTACTTTAACATCTGTCATAGGCAAAATGTTTGAAGCTATTATTAAAAGAGCTGTTAGTAGAGCACATGAATAAGTCTACAGCAATCAGCCAGAGTTAGCATGGTTTTGTAAAAGGGTAATCATATTTCTCCACATCATTTTTGTGGAGGTAATACGTTTTGTACATAAGGGGAAACCAGTAGAAGTACTGCACTTAGAGATCCAGAAGATATTTGGTAAAGTGCCACATCAAAGTTAGTTTATAATTTTGGGCATGACTACCTATCATTTATTGATCATTCCTAATTGCCCCAGAACTGAGTGGCATGCTAAGTCATAGTGTGGAAAATCAAAGCTCATGGTGTAAGGGGCACCGTATTTGCAAGGATTGGAGATTGGCTGGCCAGCAGGAAACAGAGAATACACATAAAAGAGTCTTCTTCAGATTGTCCGTATGTAATGAGGGGTGTGCCATATTAGAGTTGATCTTTCTCTGCATCTTCTCTGTCGCTGTAACATGGCATATTCTGAATTCTGTTCTAATACCTTGATATACTTATGTCTGGATATGATTGTCTGGATAGCATGAAAACAATATTTTTCACTGTATCTCAGTTCATGGGAAAATAATAAATCAAATCAAATTAAAACAAGTCAAATAAGTGCTGGCATCTCTACTGTTTATATTTATGTAAATAACTTTGATAAGGGGATGGATATCATGTTTACTAAACTTGCTGATGAAGTGTGTATGCAGGATGTTAAGTTGTGAACAGGAAAGAAACAGGCTATATAAATGCATAGATAGGTTAACTAAGTGGGTAAAGATGTAGCAAATGGAGAATAATATGGAAATGTTGAAACTGTCCATTTTGACAGGATGGGAAAAAAATGTATTATCTAAACGGTGAGAGATGCAGAATGCTGAAATGCAGAGGAAACTGGGTGTTCTCCTGTATGAATCGCAAAAGATTAGAAGGGTCAGCAAGTAACTCGGAAAGCAAAGAAAATGTTATTATTCATCACAAGGGGACTTGGATACAAAGAGAGGGAGATTATGCCCCAGTTCCTTTGTTCTTATGGTACTGGTGAGACCACATCAGTACAGTACACTGCATTAGCACCTCATTTAAGAAAGGATGTAAATGCATTGGAGACAGTTCAAAGAAAGTTTAGTCAACTAACACTTGGAATCGAGTGGGGGAGGACTGCAGGGGATAGTTTCTCAGAGGGAGAGATTGTCAGGCTAGCCTGTATCTGCTGGAATGAGAGGAGTAAGAGGTGACTTGTTTGAACCATCTAACACCCTGAGTGATCCTAACAATGTGGATGTCAATATCTGATGGGAGAGTAAGAACTAGGGTTACTGTTTAAAAATTCAGGTTGCCCATTTAAAACAGAAATTAAGTCACCACTTTTACTTCAGGGCGTCATGAGTTTTTGTAACTCCCTTCCCGAAATGGTTCGGATGCAGTCGTTGTGTATTTGTAAGACACACATGGATAGATTCAGGGATGAATGTCAGTGGTGTAAATAAAAATACAGATGTGAGGTTACCATAAGATCAATCAGGAAAGGCTGAATGGCCTATTCCTGCTCATAATTCATATGTCCCTAACCTGCCTGACTGGTTCCCTTAGACTGCCTCTTAGACATTGGTTTTCTGGCCACACCAATATTATGGTGTGACGACCTTCTAAATGTGCTATCCACAAAGCTCTCTGCTGTCAAGATACACAACAGTGACTCCCACCACCGCTTGACTTGCAAATCCATGAGCAACGAGTGACATTTCCTGCAATTGAATTCATTCATCATGTTTCTCTCTGCCTTCCCACTTACTGCAAGATAAACATTCCACTTGGCCGAAATGATCTGTCGACCTTCACTTTAACTTTTGTTTATTACGATCAAAATGAATAGAATAATTTAGGAATTCCTCAGTGACATGCTTCTTCCCCAGCTATCCATGCACAGAGCTAAGCTGTGTTGGCTCATTATCCCCTTTTGTGCAAATTTCTAAATGCTACTCTCCTGGAGGTTAACAATGTTAGAAAAAGAAAGAAGCACTTCCTCACCATCCTCACCAAACTTCCTCACTCACCAAAACCTGAAGTTTGTACTCTGTTTCAGCTGTTCTCTATTCATTCTAGCCTCCCTTATATGTATAACTGAGATTTAGTTAACTGAATGGAAATGTATCTTCTTATTTTGATTTACCACATGCCTGTTCATTCACGTTTTGCTTTAGTTTCTGATTTGCATCAGAGTAAGAGCTACAACAGAGAAACTTTGATTAATTATTGATTTGCTAATTTTCTGTCTTCACATGGAAACAATAACAAAGCTAAAACTGAAGACAGACTTCACTCAGACCATGTTTCAAAGGTACAGATCATTCCAAACCACTCTCTGATTCAAATTACTTGGTCTATCAAAAGCAATTAGCAGAAAGTGAGGACTGCAGATGCTGGAGATCAGAGCTGAAAAATGTGTTGCTGGAAAAGCGCAGCAGGTCAGGCAGCATCAAAGGAGCAGGAGAATCGACGTTTCGGGCATAAGCCCTTCTTCAGGATTCCTGAAGAAGGGCTTATGCCTGAAATGTCGATTCTTCTGCTCCTTTGATGCTGCCTGACCTGCTGCGCTTTTCCAGCAACACATTTTTCAGCTATCAAAAGCGATATCAGTATAAAATATTGCAGGGCAGTATTGTGCTTCTTTTTTTACATTCATTACTCTCTAGAAATCTACTTACAATATAGGAAGCTATTACCTTTCAGATCCCTTCATGAATTTCTAAATTATTTTCAAATGTCAAAGCTGTTAAAATGAAATGACCCATTACTTTGTTTTCAGAGCAGTACAACATCAAAAGCATTGGTTTAAATGCACAATTTTGTTCATCTGTCTGTGGACATGCATCTAATATCAGAAACTCTTCATAACTATAGAAAAGCTTTCAGAATATAGGTTTCCAAGATCCACAAGCCTGACTACCCCGGCCAACCCACCATCTCGGCCTACTCATGTCCCACTGAACTCCTCTCCACATACCTCGATATTGTTCTGCCTCCCCGGTCCAGGAACATCTCATATACATTTGGGACACCACCCACCCCTCCTCTTCCTCCTCGACTTTCATTTCCCTGGCCCCCAACACCATGTCTTCACCACGGATGCCCAATCCCTCTGCATCTCCATCCGCCATAACTTTAAGCCCTCTGTTTCTGCCTCTCCCAATGTCACTACCAGTACTCTTCCACTGACACTCTCATTCATTTGGTTGAATTGGTCCTCAAGAATTTCTCCTTTGAATGCTCCCACTTCCTGCAGATGAAAGTGGTGGCCAGGGCACATGCATGGGCTCCAGCTATGCCATTCCCTTACCACATGCCGCCCGCAGGAAGAACGCCTCATCTTCTGCCTCCATCCCCACGACATCAATGTGGATTTCACCAGTTTCCTCATTTCCCCTCCCCCCACCTTTTCCCAATTCCAACTTTCCAACTCAGCACCATCCTCATGACCAATCCTATCTGTCCACCTTCCTTCCTAACCATCCCTTATACCCTCCTCTCTGACCTATCACCATTATCTCCATGCCCATCCACCTATTGCACATTCAGGTACCTTTCCCCCAGCCCCACCCCACCCCTCCCATTTATATATCCACCCCGAGGCTCCCAGCCTCTTTCCTGATGAAGCGCTCCTGCCCAAATCGTCGATCTTCCTGCTCCTCGGATGCTGCCTGACCTGCTGTGCTTTTCCAGCACCACACTCTCGATCCTTTTTTTTTAACAGTCTGACTACCTTCATAATTTTCTGTTTCGAACATACTGGCTACCAGACTTGTAATTTTTTGAAATGCCAGATTGCTTTTCCTGTGCATCTTATACACGGTGCTGGAATCACACTGATGGTTGGTGTAGGGTTTGTCGGAATGGGAGAAAATTTTCCTCTTCGTGACAACTTTAGTAAACATAATCAACGTGAGTATAAACTAGAACTTTATAATCAAGGAAGCTTCTTTGTTGACTAAAATAATCCGCAGGAGGAAATTCAATCTGTTGTATGGAACTCTGTTTAACTTATTCCTGTCATTACTGCATCGAATATAGTGGAGTTACGTTGCATAAATGGGCCTGCTATGGCTTCTAATAAATGAAGGTAATATTGTGTTAAAGGATGATAAAGTTTCTCAACTATCAAAATTTCTCTCAGAAACAAATTAAATTCTGTACTCTGCAGCTCTCCAACAAATATTTTCAGAGGAAAATGCTTTGACTGCATTTTTGCATGCAATATGGGTGCTGTGCTGTGAGGGGATGACCTGACAGCAGATAAAATATTGATGACGTATATAACCACCTAGATGCATCAACTTGAGTGCCAACAGTCTACAGGCAGACCCTGGTTGCCACAGATTCTCAAACTATGGCTCTTATTAAAAGATCAGCAGAGTTACTTATCAGACAGTATGAGAATAGCAAACAAAGATATGAGGTGTGAGGATTTTGCAGAAGGGTGCCTTTTAGGTATGTAGCTTTTACAATAATTTGTCAAATCAAACTTGGAGTTGGTTAGGGGTAAATCTGGTCTTCAGAATCTTCCATAACGTGAGAGGAACATGCAAGTTTGAAGGCTGCGCTATCGCAGGCATCAAGATGAGATCAAATGTTAGAACAGCTTTTACTCCAGGAAGGGTGGGAATGATTCAGGAAAATCCCTTTAATAGTATCTGCCTTATTAATGGGGTTGCATTTTTGTTTTGCTGCATCCATCTCTTGCTTCTTCTCATCTCTATGGCAGGATTATGTGGTTTAACTTTGTACATAACAGTCTAGCTAACAGGATTATTGTGTCATGATAATTGTTATGATGCAGAAAGAGGCCAATTTGGTCCTTCTTCTTCAGTTCTTTGTTCTGATCACAATGGAAGGTTCAGATGAGTGGTCTGGATGGCTGGTTTGTGATGCAGAGTGGAGTCAACATTGCCAGATCAATTCCGATACTGGCTGTGGTCACCATGATGGGGCCCTGTCTTCTTAACATCGGCCCTTGTCTGAGGTGTGACAACCCTGAGATTAAACTCAGCACCAGTGATTTAAGAGAGAAGGTTATGGCCTTCTGAGACGATGGTAACTTCTTTCACTTTTCAACATTTTCATATTAAATAACTCCAATGGCATACTCAGTCAGAAGTCTTACTCCCGCAGGAGTAGCCCTTCAAGAAGTAGAATGGCAAATGTTGCTCATGAGGATAAGGCTGTAAGACATTTTTAGAGACTTAACTTCCTGTTTCTACACCACACTCTGTTCCCTTCCCTGTGTCAAGAGTGTGATGCTGGAAAAGCACAGCAGGTTAGGCAGCATCTGAGGAGCAGGAGAATCGATATTTCAGGCAAAAGCCCTTCATCAGGAATGAGGCTTGTGAGTCAAGAGGGTGGCGAGATAAAGGGGAGGGGGTGTGGCTGAGGAGAAGATATCTGAGAGCGCGATCGGGAGATGAAGGTGGGGGTGAAGGTGATAGGTCGGAGAGGAGGGTGGAGTGGATAGATGGGAAGGAAGATTGACAGGTAGGATGGGTCATGAGGTGGTGCCTAGTTGGAAGGTCGGATCTGGGGTAAGGTAGGGGGAGGGGAAATGAGGAAACTGGTGAAATCCACATTGAGCCATGTGGTTGGAGAGTCCCAAGGCGAGATGAGGCATGGGAGGGGGAATTGAAGTGTTCAGCCACAGGACAGTGGGGTTGGTTGGTACCGGTGTCCCAGAGGTGTTCCCTGAAGTGTCCTGCAAGTAGGCTCCCTGTCTCCCCAATATAGAGGAGACCACATTGGAAGCAACAGATACAGTAAATGACATGTGTGGAAGTGCAGGTGAAACTCTAATGGATGTGGAAGGCCCATTTGGGGCCTTGAACTGAGGTGAAAGGGGAGGTCTGGGCACAGGTTTTTCAATTCCTGTGGTGGCAGAGGAAGGAGCGAGGAGGGGAGGTTGGACTGGTGGGTGGCGTGGACCTGACAATGGAGTCGCGGAGGGAAATGGTCTTTATGGAACGCAGATAGGGTGCAGAGGGAAATATATCTCTGGTGGTGGGGTCCATTTGAAGGTCCCTTCCCTGTGTGCATAATCATTGGAGTAAATTGAGCGAGAATGCGGCTCCATAATTTTTCTCCTCTTTCGCACATATTTCAGTACAAGCTGACAAGTCTAACTTGGATTCTAAATTCAATTTTATACTTTCGGAAGGTGCAGTCCAAACACTCACACATTCTATTGTGATTGATTAAGCAGATCGTGAGTGATCAATTCTAATAATGCTGTCAAGTCAGTTGCAAAGCAATAGGAACGGAGAAGGGAAAAGAAACCTGTGCTTTTCATTAACAAAGAGCAAACAAGGGCACTGTTAAGCTTGAGAAGTATGTTTTGAATTACACACAGCTAACAGTTTGATTGTTTGAAATCAGACTGAACATTACTCATTATTACCTTGTCTCCAATGAATTTACCCAACTAAAATACCTTAAGCAATGCAAGGAACTATTAGTTCTTTCTTCCCTTTGAGTATATTGTATGCGATGTAAAGATTTTGTTAATATTCGACACCCATCAGAAGACATGGACAATTAGGTCAAATACTACCTGAAACTACTGAATTAAATAAACCTATTACCTATTTCTTCCCTTTTCAAATTGCGTAGGAGTTTCAGAGATACTTGATTATTCCATCCCAGGTTTCTTAATGAGATACAAGAAACTCAATTTCCTAATTAAATTATCTATTTGTAAAAAAGGCTTCTCTTCACCTCATTTTTTTTCTTATTAAAAGTGAAAGTAAGTGAACAGACACAGAACCATTGAAAAGATTTGTTTCAAACCTTGGTTTTGAAAACTCAATTTAAGTTTCTAGATTGACAATTCAGTTATGCATTTCTTTACCCTTGTTTTAATTAACCCTTACACAAAGTGCACTGGACATGTATTTACAATACCTCTCATTTCCCCAGTGGTCAGCATTGCAATTACGAAGCACAACTTTGATTATATTCCACCAAAGACCTGAACCAATCACACTGCTCCACATGTGTTTTTCTGCACATAGGATCCATGTGATTAAACTGTTACATTCAGTTAAGACAGATGGCATTGACAGAAGATTGCCAATGCTTGTTGATGTCTGGGGAAAGAATGATTCTGGAGCAGGCTATGAAAACAGTGGACCAATTCTAAGTTGTGAAGGACATCTCTATTCAAATACATAATTAGCACAGCAGCTCTATAGTGCTCCTCAAATAATGACAAGGAGCTTCACCGGGTGAAAGAGAATAAGCAGTTGGATGGAGAAAGTAAAGAAATAGTTTGGGACCAGGCTGAGATCATTCAAAGAAATGGCTTTTCATAATACCATGGCCAGGAGAGGGTGAAAAAAGCAGAGTGACTGAAGGAATATATTGGGAGCAAAAGCAGGATGTATATTTTTTGCAATACTGATTCATGGGATATGGGCATCTCTGCTTGGGTCAATACTGATTACCCATCCTTAGCAACCCTTGAGATGATTGCAGTTCATTTGGTGTAAGTACATCCACAACGTATCACACCAACACATCAGAATTGAAAATAACAAGGAGTCATCAAAGGGAGAATGTAGACGAAAGGATGTTTGAAGATACAACAGTGACGATAAAAATTTGAACTGTCAGTTTACTGGGGAGGCACTGGACCAGAAGTGTGACGTGAAAGGGCCCTTTGTCATGGATGAGAGTGTGAATTGCGTCATTCTAAATTAACTTGCAGTCCCACCAGATGGAAACACAGAAACTTGTCATGACAACAGTAGAAAATCCATCCTCATGATAATAAAGGTGTGGATAAAGCCATTGGGGGAATGTTTTGGAATTGCAATAAAGATTTCTCAGTCCAATTACATTACACAGTTTGCATCATTTTAACCTTGCTTTTGATTTGAACAAATACAAAATATCTGGTCCAGTCATAATCTTTTCAAAAAAAAAAGAAATACAGAATTTATGCTGCTTTCCCAAACATTTTTGCTGGCACATTTCCAGGATGCAAATAATTACAATTCACAAGGTGTATTTTCAGACTTGGAAATGCGTCATTTATGAACTGTGCAGCAAGATACAGCTAAAAGCTGTTGTCCCTCTAACACCACAGAGCTACTTTCAATCTGCAGCCAACTCTTGTTTTCAATGTCCTCAGTTTGTCATGGGTATAAATGAAGGATGGGATATCAAGGATGACATAGTCCCAGATCGCAATGTTCTCCCATCTGTGGTGAATTATTTCCCCCGTGATGCCATGTTTATACAATTTACACTGTCACTGTCATTTCTGAGCATATTTGTGCACCTGGTCTCTGAGGAGCGTGACTGTTGACAGATAATGGCAGTCTGACTGGCAGTGTGCAGAGTTGGAGTTCTGTGCCTGCTGATTGCCTTGATCAGAGACACTGCTATGAATGTGGGAAATATTGCAAAGGCATTCAGAGAATTCATTTTAGACTTTGGTGCATTATTTCGATCACTTAGACTGTCTAGTGTATGTGGTGGACATACAAACACCTTTTTTTAATTTCTTGGTATTCCTTTTCTGCTGTCACAAATTAGTTTCATTATACTTAATAGTACTATTATTGTAAAAATGAGGCTTGCATTTATAATCACCTTTCCACAATTAAAGTGCTTCACTGCTAATAAACTAGTTTTTCAGGAATAATTTTAATGTCGGAAGTGAAACCCAATCTGTGTCCAGCAAACTCCTGGAATCAGCACCTTATAACCATCAGATAATCTGTTCTCCTGTGTTGACTGAGGAAACAATATTGGTGAGGAGAAATAATGAGCAGTAAATGAGGGGTATCTCTCATGTACTTCTTTGACATTGTGTCAAAGTAAGTTTTAAAAACAAATGGCACAAGGAGTCCAATGTGTCATCTGAAAGATAGCACTTTTGACAATGCATCACATGTCGAGTACTACATTGGGTTTTAGCTGTTATTTTTGTGCTCAAGTAACCTTGTTTTGCTTCATATCATCTTTAGACTTTGAGTCGAGCATATTTTTTCATTAAGGTTTTGATCGCGAGATGCTTTAACCGTAGATATAGAACATAGAACATAGAACAATACAACGCAGAACAGGCCCTTCGGCCCTCGATGTTGCGCCGACCGGTGAACTATTCTCAGCTTGTCCCCCTACACTATCCCAAAATCATCCATGTGCTTATCTAAGGATTGTTTAAATCTCCTTAATGTGGCTGAGTTGACTACATTGGCAGGTAGGGCATTCCACGCCCTCACCATTCTCTGTGTAAAGAACCTGCCTCTGACATCAGTCTTAAATCTATCATCCCTCAATTTGTAGTTATGCCCTCTCGTACAAGCTGACATCATCATCCTCGGAAAAAGTCTTTCACTGTCTACCCTATCTAATCCTCTGATCATCTTGTATGTCTCTATCAAATCCCCCCTTAGTCTTCTTCTTTCCAATGAGAACAGACCCAAGTCTCTCAACCTTTCCGCTATAGACCTTCCCTCCAGACCAGGCAACATCCTTGTAAATCTCCTCTGCACCTTTTCCAATGCTTCCACATCCTTCCTATAATGGGGCAACCAGAACTGTACATAATATTCCAAGTGTGGCCGCACCAGTGTTTTGTATAGTTGCAGCATGACATTGCGGTTCCGGAACTCAATCACTCTACCAATGAAACCTCACACACCGTATGCCTTCTATCAACCTGGATGGCAACTTTCAGAGATCTATGCACATGGACTCCAAGATCCCCCTGCACATCCACACTACCAAGAATCTTTCCATCGACCCAGTACTCTGCCTTTTTGTTATTCTTTCCAAAGTGCATCTCTTCACATTTAGCTGCATGAACTCCATTTTCCACCTCTCAGCCCAATTCTGCAGTTTGTCCAAGTCCCCCTGCAACCTGTAACATTCTTCCAAACAGTCCACTACTCCACCGACTTTAGTGTCGTCTGCAAATTTACTAATCCATCTACGTGTGCCTGCATCTAAGACATTTATAAAAATGACAAACAGCAGTGGTCCCAAAACAGATCCTGGTGGCACACCACTAGTAACTGGACTCCAGACTGAATATTTTCCATCAACCACCCCACTCGCTGCCTTCTTTCAGAAAGCCAATTTCTAATCCAAACTGCTAAATCACCCTCAATTCCATGCCTCTGCATTTTCTCCATCAGCCTACCATGTGGAACCTTATCAAAGTCTTTACTGAAGTCCATGTATACCACGTCAACTGCCCTACCCTCATCTACATGCTTGGTCACCTTCTCAAAAAACTCAATGAGGTTTGTGAGACACGACCTGCCCTTGACGAAACCATGTTGACTATCTGAAATCAAATTGTTGCTTGCAAGATGATTATAAACCTTATCTCTTATAATCATTTCCAAAACCTCTCCTACAACAGAAGTGAGGCTTACTGGTTGATAATTACCTGGGTCATCTCTGCTAACCAACTTTTGCATGCTTTTTTTTCAAAATGGTAACATGTCCAGTGAAGATATATGAGCATCTTTTATGCACATTTAGCAGCCATTAGTCCCTATTTTATATCACAGAATCGGTACAGTGCAGAAGGAGGTCATTTGGCCTATCATGTCTGCACTAGCTCGCTGAGTGTTTCGACTTCGTGCCAAACTTTTGACTTTTATGCATAATATTTTTCACACGTTGTTATGATTTTTGTGATTCAAACACATATCAGCTGAAACTCACATGCATGATGAGAAAATAAAATTTTACACATCAATGGATTGACAAAAGCTATAACCATTTAACACCAGGTCTTTTGTTCCTCTCTGCATAAAATAGTATTCTGATAAACTTTCAGGGCTAGTTCATTAAAATACATTAACGAAGTGCATTAAAGTCAATGGTATTAATGATAATTAACCCCCATCATGGATTTTCCCGATTTTAATTTATATCAGACGTCTAACAATTTAGACCAGATAAGAGAGGACTGCAGAGTATTTTGGAAAGATACCCTGATAATCACAGACTTGCTGCAGTATGTTAATGGTCAGTAATGTCTGAAGTGAATTCCATTTGTTACTTTTCATTAGATTAATCAAGTTGGCAAATACCTCAGACTGAATATTCACTCATGGAGCATTTTGTCAAAGCCGGGGGAGCACAGGTTTTGCCTCCACAGAGCACAGAGTTTGCCCTCAGGAAAAGAATGCACTCCACATGGCATTGCTTCAAAGCAGGACTACATGATCAGATCTTTTGCTTGAAGTATTTGTCTGGAAGAGCCACAATGGAATAGTTTAGAAGAGAGGTGAAAAATATCAAGCGGCAATTATTAATTCAGTTTGTCTCCAGTTCCATAAATAATGGATATTTTACGGAATATAGTTTTTATTTCCATGATTAAGTTCTGACCAATTGTTTTCAGTCAAAAGAAAAATCTGTACTTTTTGCACAGGATGCTTTATTTTTACTTAAAGAAAAAATTCCATCACTGAGCACTCATGGTGCACAGAGTTTGTTATTTAAAAAGGAGTCCATTCAGTGTTTCTTCTCCCATGCTTGTTGTTGCATGACTTAATGAAAATAGAGATAGGGTTAAGTCATAAGTTAGCAGGTGTCAACAGGAATGTGGAGTCCAGGGCAATAATCAGGTCAGCCATGATCTTATTGAATGGCAGAACAGGCTAAAGGTGTCCCCCCCCCCCCAGCCTAATTCACAAGTTTGTAGTACAATTAATTACTATCAATTAACCTGTGATTGGGAACTATAAACACATATGTAAAAATTTGTATCACCAGTGGTTTCAGCAGAACAGGTGCTTGTTTGGGAGAAAAGTGTCAACTATATTTGTTGCTTCCCAACACTGGCATGGCCTACACTGAATGCCATGTTGTTGATCCCATCAATGAGACGTTATGTGGATGCTCTGAATTATACAGAGGAGGCATGTTATGGCATCAGTCAACATCCAATGCTTAATGACTCCCAAGTTGCCAGCTTTGATCTCATCACTTTAGTTGACCCCTTCTCATAAAGATGTACAGCTGGTGCTCAACTGTGCAAGAGATGCCATCAGCTTACCACATCGCGCCAGCCCTCCCAAAGTTATTTAAAGATTCATCATCCAATCAGCAGGTCAGTTGCGTGTTACTTTCTGCTGACTCAGCACATCCACAATTTGGACAGAGATTAGATTCCCTACAGTGTGGAAACAGGCCCTTCGACCCAACCAGTCCACACTGACCATCCGAAGAGTAACCCAAACCAGACCCACTTCCCTCTGACTATCACACCTAACACTATGAGCAATTTAGCATGGCCAATTCACCTGACCTGCACATCTTTGGACTGTGGGAGGAAACCCACGCAGACACAGGGAGAATGTTTAAACTCCACACAGACCGTTGCCCAAGGCTGGAATTGAACCTGAACCCTGGTGCTGTGAGGCAGCAGTACTAACCACTGAGCCACTGCCGCCCTTTTGTTTGATGGCGATTATAAAAATTGGTAAAGTCTGCAGGAAGTGCTTCTGGACATTGGAAAGATATTGGTTGCTATCAAGAGGCATCAGAGCATGTCACTTGTTCCCAGCCAAGGGGCTAACTGCTGTTACTCATTGGCTGTAGTATCATTTGGAGAGAGAGGCAGAAATCAAGACAAATGTCTCTGGATTGAGGAGGAGAGGGATGGGATGAAAGTTCATCCACTTTGGGTCTTCAGGGATCACTTTATTTCTCTGCATCAATGCAGGGAGCAGTAAGCTTGTCAGCTGTGCTTCACCAGGTGGTGGTTGTAGAACTGTGTCACTTCTTGGAATCAAACTGGTTATCTCCGGGCAGAATGAGGACACCGTGCTGAGTTGCCCCGAAGTGTCTGCAGCTCTGAATATTTTCATGAGCAGATCCTTCCACAGTGAAGTGACAAATATCTCAAGATTCAGCCACATTTCACTGCAGTCAGGAACTGGCAAAGGCTCTGTCAGGATGGTGGGCTTTATCCCAACTTCTTTATCAAGTGGCATCAGACAAATAAAGAGCATTCATGCGGCTTTGCAAAGAGACTGAGCTTCCCTCTGGTGCAGGATACAGCCAAAACTTGACAGAGTGCCATCTTAATAAACCACTCAATGTGCAGTTGATGTGCAACTACACCAAGCTTGTACATTAATCTGGTGAATGTCCTCTAACCTAGCAGGAGTCATGATGGTTTATTTCAATGCCAGTTTGCTGTTCTGCCAATCTCTTTGCCACAATGTCAAATGAAGGTGTGACGACAGAAAGGCAAAGTCTTTCTGGTCCACACGAGGCTTAACGCTTCCCTCTGCAACCCAGGAACACGGGAGCAGGCTTTTACTAGGATGGCCATGGTGCCACAAGCAATGTCATCAAGCAGGCCATTGGGGTACTCTATTCCATTGCATCAACTGCTCAGAAGGAACAAGCCAGTGACTCGCTAGCAGGTGCGCCAACTCGTAGAATTGTAGCATCTCAACAGAGTGCGAGCAGGCCATTTGGCCCATTGAGTTCACAACGGCCCTCTGAACAGCATCCCACCAACATTCATCTCACTACCCTACCCCTGAAACCCTGCATTTCCCATGGCCAATCTACCTAACCTGCACATCCTTGGACACTATGGGTAATTTAACATGGCCAATCCACCTAACCTGTGCTCCTTTATACTGTGGGAGGAAACTGGAGCACACAGAGGAAACCCACATAAACACGGGATAAATGTGCAAACTCCACACAGACAGTCGCCCAAGGCAGGAATGGAACCTGGGTGCCCGGTGACGTAAGGCAGCAGTGCTAACCAATGAACCATTGGGCCACTGTGCCACCCCGCATTCTGGTATTTTGCAACTTTTACAATGTGACTATCATGAGGACAACTTGCCAGCACAGTTTTGGAAAACACCTCTGAGGGGAGGGCAGAGGAACAGGAAGAGTGGAGGCAGCTGACATATCCATATTTGAAATGGGCTGCCCTTTACCATACAGATAGCTTCAGAAAAACCCCTACATTCCCAATTTTAATGCATCCCTGCCTGTACATCTCTCCGCTACTGCTTTGCAATGTCCTCTTGGCTACATTTTTGAAATAAAAGTCTCCACAAAGCAATCGTTCCATGCCAACTCTATTCAACATGTCAAATGCTCCATAAAACAGTCCTTGTAAAATACTTACGCATGCCCTCAGTGCCTACCCTGGTTGGGGGGGGGGGGGGTTGCCTACTCTGGTGCTCCTATACAAAGGCCGCAGGAGAGTTAGTGGAAGGCTGCTAAACTTCAGAAGGTGAGACTGCAGAGAGGCTTGAAAATCACCCTCAGGCAACCCTTGAGCCTTGGGTACAGATTTCACCAACTCAGCTCAGCTTGTTCTAATCTGGACTGCCTGACAAGAAACAGCAAAAACACTAGTACAGTGTCAGTTGTGGCAGTACAAATGCTACCGTCCTGATAGAAGTACAGCAGGGTTGGTCTTCACAGTGCCACTATCATGCCCCTGAGGCAGTGCCTCAGTAATCTGCTGTAACACAAAGGCCTTGTTTTCTGTGAGTTCCTGAATGATACTTTGAGCACTGGTATCCCAAGACAAGAGGACAGCACTCTGAGATTTCATGGGACTCAGTCTCAGCTTCCACTGCAGAACTCAAGATCGCTTCCGCTTCTGGTGAAATGGAAAATTGGGAGACTGTGATAATCAGATGCTGCATCATGAGTTTGATCCACAAGTTTTCTCATGGATTTGGCCACAATTTCAATGTTGGAAAGGATCTGCTTTAAGATCTATTTGAATCTCAAAGTCTATCGGTTCCTCCTGTCGGCCTTCAGCCACATCCACCACTGACTGGCTCAGTTAAAGCTGCTGGATTTTTGAAAGCATGAGAGAGATGGGAAGCATGTGGGAAGAGGCTTGAAAGTAAGAATTCATGTTTGCACCATTTGCAGTTTAGACACTGATTACAAGATGAGAGTGAAATGAAATTTGAGGAGGTCCCTTTGGCAAGAGTGTAACATTTTCAATAGCCTCTGCAATGGCTACTCCAATATTTTCCATGAAAGGGCAGGGGTGAGCATGGGCAGCTGTGCTGACAGCACATCCAATGGTCTCACTGATTACAGACTGCTGCCATTAAGTTTTTAACATTTATTGATGGGATGTAGGGGTTGCTGGCAAGGTTAGTACTTGCTATCTATCTCCCATTTCTCTTGGACTAAGTGTCTTGCTCAACTTCAAAGGATAATTCAGAGTTAACCATGTTGCAGTGGATCTGGAGTGATATGTAGGCCCTGGATGTAGGTTTGTTTGATGAGCTGGAAGGTTCATTTGCAGACGTTTTGTCACCGTACTAGGTAACATCTTCAGTGAGCCTCCAGTTGAAGCAATGGTAGTGTAGCCCGCTTTCTATTTATATGTTAGGGTTTCCTTAGGTTGGTGATGTCATTTCCTGTGGTGATGTTATTTATATGGTAATGTAATTTCTTGTTCTTTTTCTCAGGGGGTGGTAAATGGGATCCAAGTCAATGTGTTTGTTCATCGAGTTCTGGTTGGAATCCCATGCCTCTTGGAATTATCATGCATGTCTCTGTTTGGCTTGTCCTAGGATGGATGTGTTGTCCCAGTCAAAGTGGTGTCCGTCTTCATCCATATGGAAGGATACTAGTGAGAGTGGATTATGTCTTTTTGTGATATGTAGGCCCAACGAGGTAAGAATAGCATATTTCCTTTCCTAACGACATGAGTTAAAAGTAAATGCTGGCCTTGCCAGTGATGCCAACATCCCATGAAAGTATAAACTTCCACAAAACTAAACACAGTATGATAATGAATTTTAGCTGTGGTTGTGGTTAAATAGTGGCTAAGACAGTTAACATAACTCCCCTGGTCTCCTCCAAAGTAGTGCCATGGGATCTTTTAAGTGCATTTGAGTGGGAAGATCTCATCTGCAAGTCAGTACGATATAATGTCAGTTCTGTATCACTGCAACTCTGCTGAAGTAAGCCTTAAGTTGGAGCTCAAATCTCTGGAGGATGACTTAATCACACAATATCTGACTCAGAAGCAAGAGTGTTACTACTGAACCGTGGCTGACACTTCAACTTGTCACCTCTAAAATTACTCATACGGTAACTCGAAGTGTTATGTTCTGCAAGAAATTTGCCTAATTTTTACTTGGCTGAGTCAAATTTGACTTGCTTCCAATGACTCCCAGGGAGCCTGTTCCTTAGATTGAACAACTGTCAGTGTTAACATCGTATCGACAGATTAATTTTCAATTCACTCCATTCAACCACCAGTCTTGCTCATTGCTTCAATCATTGGACTTTTAGTAAAATAATATTTCTTGCAAAATATCTTCCTGCACTTTCTCATTAAATGACAAAACATTTTTCTTTAAGCACCAAGACATTATTAGAGTTGCATATCACCACTTGCCATTACACTGATTAAACCACTTTGTCAGTTTTATTTATAGACAGCTTTAATACTGTTCAAGGGCAAAAGGTGAAGCAAAGGAATTACAAACAAAATACAAGTTGCTTTTATAGAATTTCTTGAAATCAGTAAAGGACTTCAAAATTTTTTGCAGAGGCACTGTCAGAGGAGCTTGATACAGAGCATATGGCAGAAAGGAACACTTGCACATTTGACAAAACCCTGACTACTATCACTGTAGTCAATGTAATGAGGTCAGTTAGATGGACCTCATAGAATATGAGTTCTCTGACTGGGGCTGTTAATCTGGTCCAATCAGAGAGGTCTGGCTGATAGGTAAGAACAAGAGTGTCAGAGGTTCTGTTCACTCTGAGAGATGACTCAAAGGGAGCCAGACCAGTGGCAAGTATCATGGAAATAATGGGTGATCTAGTGACAGGATACTGGCCTCTGTGGAGTAATTTTAGTCACCATCGTACCATATGGAGCAGTTGTGTTCTCTGGAACCATCAGACAGTACATTTACTGTCACAAATCCATTGCATTACATTTGTCAAAACTGCTGACATCAGTTATACCATAGAATCACGAGAATCTTACAGTGCAGAAAGAGGCCATTCAGCCCATCTTACCTGCATAAGCTCTTTAACTGAACTTTACCTTGTTGCCAATGTCCTGCTTTTTCCCCATTATGCTCACATATTAGTTCCATCCAAATGATCAGCCAGTGTAGTCTTGAATATCTCAATTGAGCCTGCCTCCACAGAGTTATAGGCAGTGTATTCTATCCCCTAACTACTTAGTGAATGGAAGAGATTTTCCTCACACTTTGCTATTGCATTTTTTGCAGATTACTTCAAGTCTATACACTCTTGTTCTTATCCCTCTTACAAGGACAGTTTCTCCTTATCTACTCTATCCAGCTCACTCATGATTTTGAAACTTCCATCAGATTCTCCTCTTCACCTTCTCTCCAAAGAGCACAGCACCAATGTCATCAATCTATCCGCATGTCTGAAGTTGCTCATCCCTGGAACCATTCTTGTAAACTGCTTTCCCACTCTTTCCAATGAATTTACATCCTTCCTGTGAAATTGCATTTAGGAGTGTACACAATTGTCCTGCTCAGGTCAACAAGTATCTTCTATAAGTTCAATATCATCAGCTTGTTCCCATACTTTATGCCCGTTAATAAAACTGAGGATACTGTCTGCTTTATTGATTGCACTCTCCACCAAACCTGTTATTTTCACTGATCTGTGCAGTGATCCAAGCCCTCTGCTCTTGCACCCTCCTTAGAACTATACCCTCTATTTTATATTGTCTTTCCATATTCTTCCTGTAATCACTTTATACTTTTCTGCATTGAGTCTCATGTGCCACCCACCTGTCCACTTTACCAACTTGTTAATGCCATAGAGTCATAGAGATGTACAGCACGGAAACAGAATCTTTGGTCCAACTCGTCCATGCCGACCAGATATCCCAACTCAATCTAGTCCCACTTGCCAGCACCTGGTCCATATCCCTCCAAACCCTTCCTATTCATATACCCATCCAAATGCCTTTTAAATTTTGCAATTGTACCAGCCTCCACCACTTCCACTGGCAGCTCATTCCATACACGTACCACCCTCTGAGTGAAAGAGTTGCCCCTTAGGTGTCTTTTATATCTTTCCCCTCTCACCCTAAACCTAGGCCCACTAGTTCTAGACTCACCCATCCCAGGGAAAAGACTTTGTCTAATTATCCTATTCATGCCCCTCATGATTTTATAAACCTCTATAAAGTTACCTCACAGCCTCTGACACTCCATGGAAAACAGCCCCAGCCTATTCAACCTCTCCCAAAAGCTCAAATCCTTTAACTCTGGCAAAATCCTCGTAAATCTTTTCTGAACCCTTTCAAGTTTCACAACATCTTTCCAATAGGAAGGAGACCAGAATTGCACACAATATTCCGACAGTGGCCTAACAAATGTCCTGTACAGTCGCAACATGACTTCCCAACTCCTGTACTCAATATTTTGACCAATAAAGGAAAGCATCACAAACGCCTTCTTCACTATCCGATCTACCTGCAACTCTACTTTCAAGGAGCTATGAGCCTGTGCTCCCTAGGACCTTACCATTAAGTGTATAAGTCCTACTAAGATTTGCTTTCCCAAAATGCAGCACCTCACATTTGTCTAAATTTAAGTCCATCTGCCACTTCTCTGCCCATTGGCCCATCTGATCAAGATCCCATTGTAATCTGAGGTAACCTTCTTTGCTATCCACTATAACTCCAATTTTGGTGTCATCAGCAAATTTATAACTATACCTCTTTTGTTCACATCCAAATCATTTATATAAATGATGAAAAGTAGTGGACCCAGACCCGATCCTTGTGGCACTCCACTGGTCACAGGCCTCCAGTCTGAAAAACAACCCACCACCACCACCACCCTCTGTCTTCTACCTTTGAGCCAGTTCTGTATCCAAATGGCGAGTTCTCCCTGTATTCCATGAGATCTAACCTTGCTGACCAGTCTCCCATGGGGACCCTGTCAAACGCCTTATTGGAGTCCATATAGGTCACATCTACTGGTAGGCCTTCGTCAATCATTTTGGAGTTCTACACTCTCCTGCCCACAATTTACAATTCTTTCAAGTTTTGTGTCATCTGCACAAGTTGAAACTTCCTGCATACCAAGAACTAAGTCAAAGAGTCATACAAGGTAACAGACCATTCGGTCCAACAAGTCCATGCAGATTTTTCATGTACTTATCCAAATTTCTTTTAAATGTTGTAATTGTACCTTCATCCATCATTTCCTCTGGAAGTTCATTCCACAGACTAACCACTCTTTGTGTAAGAAATCTGACCCTCATGCCTTTTTAAAAATCTTTCTCTTCTCACCTTAAAAATATCCCCAAGTTTTAAACTCTCCCACCGAGGGAATAAGATCTTGGCAATTCACCTTATCTGTGCCCCTCATGATTTTGCAAACATTTACAAGGTTACCCCTCAACCTCTTACGCTCCGGTGAAAAAAGTCCCAGCCTATTCAGTCTATTTATTGTAACTTAAACCCTTGGTAAAATATATCAGGAAAAGCAAGGCTCTCAATACCAACTCCTGTGGAACATCATAGTTGTCCTCAGTATTTCTTAACACTCAGAAAGAATTCTGTCCATTTTGCAATTGACTCTTTATCCCATGAACTGTAACCTTCCTCAAAAGTCTGTTGTGTAATACTGTTATAAGCACTTTCTGAAAGTCCACACTAACAACCAGTGCCTTTCTGTTTGCTCTTCAAAAGATTCCAGCAAGTTAGTTAAATATGATTTCCCCTTTAGACACTTCCGAATCAGCCAACCTTTTTCCATGTAATGACGAATTCTATCCTGAGTAACTGTCTCGAGAAGTTTCCCCTCCATTGAAGATAACTGGCTGATCAGTCATTTCTGGGTTTATCATTACAAACTACTGAACAAGGCTGTATTGTTTGCAATTGTCCAGTCTCTGGCACCTCTTGTGAATCTAGAGAAGACTGAAAGCTTATGGCTAGTGCTCCCTGTCCCACCAAATGTTCCTCTATTGACACATGATCCACTTCTCCCACCTCATTTCCAACATTGTGTCCACAGTGTATGCCTTCTTATTCTCCTGGAAACTTCCTGCTGTAGGAAGTCTATTCTGTATGCAATTTAGGGACAGTTTAATGTGTACACTACAAATATCAGAGCCTATGTTTAGGTAATTGCAGTCTCCCATTGTAACTATAATGTTGGTATGTCTCTAATTTTCCTGCAGATTCATCCTTTCACATTCTTTCTACTAGTTGATGGTCTGGAAATTAAACCTAGCAATGTAATTGCATACATTTTTGTTCCTTACTTTGAACCAAATTGATTCTGTACTTGGACCCTCTGACACATTCTCTTTCTTCAGCACTTCAATACCCTCCTGCTAATTAATCCTGCTACCCGTCCTCCTTCCGTATCTGAATGCCATGTGTGTAGCAGTATATAACACCCAGTCTTCTCCTCAGAGAGCCACAACATTAAACATTTCCTGTGGCAATCTGCACTGACAAACTCCTCAGTCTTATTTAGTATAGTGCATGCATTCAAATACATGCACTGTAACCCTGATTTAAACTTCATTTATTTCTTCCTTGCTCTTTCTATTGCCTATGCTAGTGCCAGTTAAATCTCTTAGCATTTTTTGAACCTTGGTTCTATTATTCTCTCTTGGTTCCCACAACCCTGCCAAATTATTTTAAAACCTCCTCAATAGCAATGCAAAAATGCCCCATGAGAAACTGAGTCCCACATCCGTTCAGGTGAAATTCTGTTCTGCTTATGCAGGTGTCATCTTTCCCCAAAGCCAGTTTTAATGTCCCAGGAATCTAAAAGCCCTCCCTCCTGCACTGTCTTTCCAACCATGCATTCATCTGCCTTGTTCTCCCTTCTCTGTGGCAATGTGAGTAATGTGGAGATTACTATATTTGTGACCCTACTCACTAACTTTCTACCAACAGAGCTTCCTAAATTCTGATCATATGATGACATCTTTCTTGAGACCTTTCTTCAGTAATTGGCACGAACACGGACTGCAACTTCTGTCTGTTCACCCTCCTTTGCAAGAATATCCACAGCTGCTCTGTGATATCCTGGACCCTGGCACAAAGAAAAAGCATACCACCCTGGAGTCATCTTGATTGCCCAAGAAGTGCCTTTCTGTTCCCCGAAATAATGAATCCCTGATCACTATCACTCCTTCTTTCTTCTTTTTCCTCTCCTCCTGTCCAGCTGTATTGCTTGCAAACATGAATCTGACTGCACTTGTCTCAGGAACCAGCACCCTCACCAGTTTCCTCAATGGAAAATTGATTTGCGTGTGGGAGATCAAAATAATCTGCCTGTTGGCCTTGGCCTGCCAGGGAGTCACCTGCCTGCCCTCCAGCCCCTTGAACTGTACTGTGACCACCTCTCTGAATTTCTGTCCATGTAATTCTCAGCCTCACTGAGATGTGTCACAGTGTCCCCAGTTGTCATTTAAGCTCCAAAGCTCACAGCTCAAGTTTCTGTAGCTGGAAGCACTTCCTGAACATATGGCTGTCCAGGGCCCAGGTAGCGTCCCTACGCTGCCACAGAAATATAGGCTGCACATTCTATTCAACACACCTATGCTGCCATGTCTTACATTTAATCTTACATTGTCTTATGTAGACTTACACTTCATTTCCCTTATGCTAACTTACTCCACTTTGTTGACAAGATTGCACCTGAATTGAAAGGGGACTAATATACTGGCATGAAGATTTGCTGGAACTGCTCGAGAGGATTTCAACTAGTAAGGTGGGGGCATGGGACCCAGAGGAATGAGATCAATCTGAGATTGGTACAACTGGGAAAGGGAGTGAATCAAACAGAGCAGTAGGAACAAAACAGAGATCAATGTAGGACTGATAAATTAAGCTGCACTAACTTCAATGCAAAAGGTCTAACAGGGAAAGCAAATAAACTCAGGGCATGGTTAGAAACATGGGACTGGGATAGAGTCATAGAGTCAGAGAGATGTTCAGCATGGAGACAGACCCTTTGGTCCAACCTGTCCGTGCCGACCAGATATCCCAATCCAATCTAGTCCCACCGGCCCATATCCCTCCAAAGTCTTCCTATTCATATACCCATCCAAATGCCTCTTAAATGTGGCAATTGTACCAGCCTCCACCACATCCTCTGGCAGCTCATTCCATACACGTACCACCCTCTGTGTGAAAAAGTTGCCCCTTAGGTCTCTTTTATATCTTTCCCCTCTCACCCTAAACCTATGCCCTCTAGTTCTGGACTCCCCAACCCCAGGGAAAAGACTCTCTCTATTTATCCTATCCATGCCCCTCAAAATTTTGTAAACTTCTATAAGGTCACCCCTCAGCCTCTGACGCTCCAGGGAAAACAGCCCCAGCCTGTTCAGCCTCTCCCTGTAGCTCAGATCCTCCAACCCTGGCAACATCCTTGTGAAGCTTTTCTGAACCCTTTCAAGTTTCACAACATCTCCCGATAGGAAAGAGACCAGAATTGCACGCAATTTTCCAACAGTGGCCTAACCAATGTCCTGTTCAGCCGCAACATGACCTCCCAACTCCTGTACTCAATACTCTGACCAATAAAGGAAAGCATACCAAACGCCTTCTTCACTATCCTATCTACCTGCAACTCCACTTTCAAGGAGCTATGAACCTGCACTCCAAGGTCTCTTTGTTCAGCAACACTCCCTAGGACCTTACCATTAAGTGTATAAGTCCTGCTAAGATTTGCTTTCCCAAAATGCAGCACCTCGCATTTATCTGAATTAAACTCCACCTGCCACTTCTCAGCCCATTGGCCCATCTGGTCCAGATCCTGTTGTAATCTGAGGTAACCCTCTTTGCTGTCCACTACACCTCCAATTTTGGTGTCATCTGCAAACTTACTAACTGGATATCATAGCAATTACAGAAACATGGCTCAGTGATGGGCAGGACTGGCAGCTTAATGTTCCAGGATACAAATGCTACAGGAAAGATAGAAAGGGGGGCAAGAAAGGAGGGAGAGTGGCATTTTTGATAATGGATAGCATTACTGCTTTACTCAGGGGGAGATATGCCTTGGAATATATCCAGGTAAAAACAATGACTGCAGATGCTGGAAACCAGAGTCTAGATTAGAGTGGTGCTGGAAAAGCACAGCAGGTCAGGCAGCATCTGAGGAGCAGTAAAATCGATGTTTCGGGCAAATGGTAAAGCGCCTTTGCCCGAAACATAGATTTTACTGCTCCTCGGATGCTACCTGAACTGCTATGCTTTTCGAGCACCACTCTAACTAGACCTTGGAATATATCCAGGGAAGTTATTTGGGTGGAACAGAGAAATAAGAAAGGGATGATCATCTTATGGGGATTGTATGATAGACCCCTTAACAGTTAGCGGGAAATCGAGAAACAAATTTGTCAGGAGATCTCAATTATCTGTAAGACTAATAGGGTGGTTATTTTAACTGTCCAAGCATCAACTGGGACTGCCATAGTGTTAAGAGTTTAGATGGAGGGGAATTTGTTAAGTGAGTACAAGAAAATTTTCTGATCTAGTATGTGGAGGTACCTACTACAGAAGGTGCAAAACTTGACCTACTCTTGGGAAATAAGGCAGGGCAGGTAACTGAGGTGTCAGTGGGGGAGCACTTTGGGGCCAGTGACCAAAATTCTATTAGATTTAAAATAGTGATGGAAAAGGATAGACCAGATCTAACAGGTGAAGTTCTAAATTGGAGGAAGGCTAATTTTGACAGTATTAGGAAAGAACTTTCAAATGTTGACTGGGGGCAGAAGTTTGCAGGTAAAGGGATGGCTGGAAAATGGGAAGCCTTCAAAAATGAAATAACGAGAATCCAGTGACAGTATATTCCTGTTAGGGTGAAAGAAAAGCCTGGTAGGTGTATGGAATGCTGGATGACTAGAGAAACTGAGGTTTTGGTTAAGAAAAAGAAGGAAACATATGTCAGGTATAGACAGGATAGATCGAGTGAACTCTTAGAAGAGTATAAAGGCAGTAGGAATGCACTTAAGACGGAACTCAGGAAGGCAAAAAGGAAACATGAGATGGTTTTGGCAAACAGGGTTAAGGAGAATCCAAAGGGAATTTATAAATACATGAAGGACAAAAGGGTAACGAGGGAGAGAATAGGACCCCTCAAAGATCAGCAAGGCAACCTATATGTGGAATTAAGGGGTTTGGGAGAGATACTAAATGACTATCTTACATCAGTGTTTACTGTGGAGAAGGACATGTCTCATGAAATTCATTGAGTTTTTTGAAGTCGTGACAAAGAGGATTGATAAGGGCAGAGCAGTAGACGTGATCAGTATGGACTTCAATAAGGCATTCAACAAGGTTCTGCAGGGGACACTAGTTAGCAAGGTTAGATCTCATAGAATACAGGGAGAACTAGCCATTTGGATACAGAACTGGCTCAAAGGTAAAAGACTGAGGGTGGTGGTGGAAGGCTGCTTTTCAGACTGGAGACCTGTGACCACCTGTGTGCCACAAGGATCAGTGATGGGTCCACTACTTTTCATCATTTATAGAATGGTTTGAATGTGAACATAGGGGGTGTAGCTAGTAAGTTTGCAGATGGCACCAAAATTGGAGGTGCAGTATAGAGCGAAGAAGGTTACAGCAGGTTACAACGGGATCTTCATCAGGTGGGCAAATGGGCTGAGGAGTGGCAGATGGAGTTTAATTTAGATAAATGTGACATGCTGCATTTTGGGAAAGCAAATCTTAGCAGGACTTATACATATCATGATAAGGTACTAGGGAGTGTTGCCAAACAAAGAGACCTTGGTGTGCAGATTCATAGCTCCTTGAAAGTAGAATCGCAGGTAGATGAGATAGTGAAGAAGGTGTATGATATGCTTTCCTTTATTGGTCAGAGTATTGAGTACAGGAGTTGGGAGGTCATGTTGCAGCTGTACAGGATGTTAGTTTGGCCAATATTGGAACATTGTGTGCCATTCTGGTCTCCCTCCTGCCGGAATGATGTTGGGAAACTTGGAAGGGTTCTGAAAGGATTTACAAGAATGTTGCCAAGTTTGGAGGACTTGAGCATTTCGGAGAGGCTCAACAGGCTGGGGCTGGAGCATTGGAAGCTGAGGGATGATCTTATAGAGGTTTATAAAATCATGAAGGGCATGGATAGGATAAATAGACAAGGTCTTTTCCCTGGAGTGGGGGAGTCCAGGACTAGAGGGCATAGATTTAGGAGGAGAGGGGAAAGATATAAAAGGAATCTAAGGGGCAACTTTTTCACCCAGAGGGTAGTGCATGTATGGAATGAGCTGCCAGAGGAAGTGGTGGAGGCTGGTACAATTGTAGCAGTTAAAAGCGCATCTGGATGGTTGCATGAATAGGAAGGGTTTAGAGGGATATGGGCCAAGTGCTGGCAAATGGTACTAGATTAATTTAAGGTATCTGGTCGGCAAGGATGAATTGGACCGAAGGGTGCACATCTCTATGTCTCTATATTACTTTTGTTAGGTTACACTGACTTTCTCTCATTCTTGCTATTTCTCAGTTCATCCCTTCCTCCAAAAAATAGATTTTAAATTTAGGGACAATCAACTCACTATTTCTCTGTGATATCAAATTTAATTAGTTTGTTTCCCAGTCAGTATTTCCCCGAAACCGCAGCCAATCAACTGTACTCCCCCACTCCGGTTCATCCAATCGTCCACATCAATCATCTTGCTGCCTCTTTTCTCATGCTCTGCCCCTGATCCGGAGCATTTAAAGATCCTGTTGCTGCCTCCTCTCTCATTGTTGTCCCCCAAAATCCTGCACATTAACCTGTCCTCCTCATGTCTCCACTCTCACTGCTGTCCCTCGATCTTGAGCATCAACGTATCCTCACGCTGCCTCTTCCCTTTCTGCAATGTCAAAGGATATAAATTACTATTCCTGGGAGGAGCTGGCCAGGTAATCAGTGAAGGATACCTAGCTAATGCTTTTGTTGGAAGAAAGCATAATCTTGACAAATAGTAGAGGAGATTATTACTAGATACCTAATAGCTTGTTCGAGTTCATCTGAGATCCATAATTGCCCTCCGCCCACTATTCTGGGATGATGAGACATGGACGCCATACATCAGGCAAGAAAAAAAGGCTGAACTGTTTCCATCTTCACTGTCTCATGCATGTCTTGAGATGTTAAGAGAAAGGTCACTAGTTCAGAGGTCCTGAGGTATGTTAAGTACATCAGCATACCTTGATTGCTGGGGAGGTATTGGCCTATTGGTAATGTCACTGGCTCAAAATCCAGAATCTCAGGCTAATGTTCTGGGGACACATGTTCAACTCAGACCATGGCAGATAGCAACATTCAAATTCAGTAAAATTTGGAATTGTGATCACCTAAGTACTGCCAATTGTCATAAGACCCAATCCTCTTTGCTAACATCCCTTGGGAAAGGCAATTTTCCATGATTACCTGGTCTAGCCTATGTGTGACTCCAGTGACCCTCATTCCTGATGAAGGGCTTTTGCCCGAAACATCGATTTTCCTGCTCCACAGATGCTGCCTGACTTGCTATGCTTTTCCAGTACCACTCTAATCCAATCCTCACTTTCGCCTATGTATGACTCAAGACCCACAACAACTCTTAACTGCCCATACCTGGGCAATTGGGGATGGACACCAATATCCGTGAATAAATATTAAAAAAAAGTTGGTGACATCTGCGCTGACCAGGACATGTTTATAAGATGGGTGGTGGTTAAATACCCAAAGATCTTGTGCACACAAATCATTGGGACATGAATTCCCAGGCATCACCAAATAACGTGACCTCTAGGTGAGACACGGTAGGAGGGTGAACTTCAGAAGGAAGCAGAGATGTTCAGCGTATTTTGGACAATTTGAGTGAGTGGGCAAAACCTTAGCAGATGAAGTAAATTGTGGATAAATATAGAATTTCCCACTTTGTTAGAAACTGCAGATTATCTAAAGGGCAATAGATTGGGATAGGGTGAGCTAACATGAGAACCAAGACCAAGGTGGTCTTATACATCAGTCACTGAAAGTAAGCATGCAAGTACAACAGGTAGTGAAGAAGGCAAGTTGTCCGATGGCCTTCACAGCGAGAACAGGAGGAGCAACATCTTGCTACAATTTTCAGGGCCATGGTGAGACCACACCTGCAATACTGTGATCTCCATATCTGCAGAAGGATGTTCTGGCTGTGGAGGAAGTGCAGTGAAGGCTTACCAGAATAATTCTTGGGATGGAAGGACTGATGTTCAAAGAATTAACTCGCTGAAATTTAGATTACATCAGATTCCCTACAGTGTGGAAACAGGGCCTTCAGCCCAATCAGTCCATACCGACCCTGTGAAGAGTAACCCACCCAGACCCACTTCCCCCTGACTAATGCACCGAACACTATGGGCAATTTAGCATGGCCAATTCACCTGACCTGCACATCTTTGGACTGTGGGAGGAAACCCACACAGACATGGGGAGAATGTGCAAACTCCACACAGTCACCCAAGGCTAGAATCGAACCTGGGACTCTGGTGCTGTGAGGCAGCAGTGCTAACCACTGAGCCACCATGCCACAATTAGAATGGTGGATCTCATCAACACCTATAAAATTTGAACAGATCCAGACAGGATACACAGAGGAGCGATGATCAGGGAGTTCAGAATCAAGGGTCACATTTTAAAGAAATGCTGTAAGCCATTTAGGAATCAGATGAGGAGAAATTTCTTCACCCAGGGCGTGGTGAGCCAATGGAATTCTCTGCTGCTGTTTCCTTCTCTCTCCCAGGAAACAGCTTGTTTACATTGCTTTGACTCCTTCTCCCCAGAGATGGTTAACCAGCACGTTAATTTTAATTCCTTTATAACAGTTTCTCCTTATCCCTTGCATCTCAGGAAAGTTTATTGCAGACAGTTATTGCTGATTCTTTCAGCCCCTGAGCAGTTATTAAACATTTGAGGTTTACAGCAAGACACTGCCATGTGAAGTGGTTTAGGCCAAAACATTGAAAGTTTTCAAGAAAGAGTCAGCTATCATTCTGAGGATTTAAGAGATTAAAGAGCAAAGGGAGAAAGTGGAAACACGGTACTGAGTTGGATGATCAATATGAAGTGTGGAACAGCCTCAAAGGTCTACTCCTGCTCCTATTTTTTATGTGTCTATGAAAACAGTAGACTGACTAAACAACTGAGCAGTATTTGCTGATAGTCATTATCTGATGTGACTGACTGTTCAAAGGACTGTGAGGAATGAAAAGGAGAGCTTGGTTGGTTTAATGAAGAGAGAAATGGGCTTAAAGAATCCAGAGACCAGTGAGTCGTGGGCCTTCTCAGCCCAGTGCAGTCTACACTGAAAGCACATGTTAGAAAGAGCATCATGCCAAGGTTAGCATTCTGAGTCTCACAAGCTGTTCTTTAACACAGCATGACCAGAAAGAGGCAGAACATCGTCTCATGAGATCGGATGCACTCAAGAGGAGCACAGAATGCTGCTCATCAAAACCTAACTGGGTAAGATATTTCAGGCCTGGCATCCAATATATTAATTGAAGAAATGGTAAAGCAAGAGTCACATTGTAATTCTGGAAATGCAAATATTGCTTCGCTCAAATATACTGCAAGTCAGTACACCACAGTGAGAGTGAAGAGCTAAGGGTAGTCACCTTAGGGAATGACAGGAACGCGAGGCTGTCATTTTTCAAATTACTGTCTGCACACTGGGATTTCTCAAAATGCTTTCCCCGTGAGCGCTGTTGCCCATTGGGAACTCGGGATCAAGGAATTAGTCTCGAGGGCATCTGCCAAAGGAACAGTATCACATAGAAACTCAAATGCTCATAACTTAACATTTTAAGCCCTGTTAACAGTCTTACAATTCAAAGGGAAGTAAATGGGTGGACTGTCCATAAATTGAGTTCCAATTTTCACCACAATGCAGGTTCAATAATTACAGCATTGTGGAATTGCAAACAATAGCCTAGACTCGAGTGAACCTTGAAGACTCCTATGATTGCACCAACTTTCACTACTGCACTATAGTTCTGACAAAGTAGTGCAATTGGAATACTATCCTTGAGGGAAGGAAATTTGCTATTTTTACCTAGTGTTCATTACATGTGACTCCAGACCCACAACATGATGATAAACTTTTAACTGCCTGCTGAAATGGTTTAGAAAGCAAGGATGGGCACCAATTGCTGCTGTTGTCTGTAATACACTGAAAATGAATGAATATTTTTTCAAATGTTTGTGTTGCTCAATGAATTGGAATTTTAGTAGCTCAGGCGAAATAATCAGTGTTATGGAGTCATCTACATTTTACACTTTTCATGATAAAACAATAGTTCCTCCAGCACACTCTAATGTCATTAATGCGCTCATCTTTGTAAACACTCATGGTCATCCTTTTGACACTCTAAGATTCTAGTTAATGTTACTACTAGTTCACAAAAGCACAATGCCGCCTTCTTGATCAATAGTTTACTCATTGTAAACTGAAACACCCTGGGTATAATATGGTTGGAATATCGCGTGCAATGCTGGTCTCCTTCCTATCGGAAAGATGTTGTGAAACTTGAAAGGGTTCAGAAAGGATTTACAAGGATGTTGCCAGGGTTGGAGGATCTGAGCTACAGGGAGTGGCTGAACAGGCTGGGACTGTTTTCCCTGGAGCGTTGGAGGCTGAGGGGTGACCTTATAGAGGTTTACAAAATTATAAGGGGCATGGATAGGATAAATAGGCAAAGTCTTTTCCCTGGGGTTGGGGAGTCCAGAACTAGAGGGCATAGGTTTAGGGTGAGAGGGGAAAGATATAAAAGAGACCTAAGGGGCAACTTTTTCACACAGAGGGTGGTACGTGTATAGAATGAGCTGCCAGAGGATGTGGTGGAGGCTGGTACAATTGTAAAATTTTAGCGGCATTTGGATGGGTATATGAATAGGAAGGGTTTGGAGGGATATGGGCAGGGTGCTGGCAGGTAGGATTAGATTGGGTTGGGATATCTGGTTCGCATGGATGGGTTGGACTGAAGGGTCTGTTTCCATGCTGTACACCTCTATGACTCTATGACTCTATGATTGCCCAATCCTGGCTGGGCCAATTACTGCTAAGTGACCACGCAGGCCTGTGCACAAACGGGTTGGGTAAAGCTAACTGAGCACATTTACCCCATTTACTGACACAGGACATGTCTCTCACACTGTTTAAAATCACACAACACCAGGTTATAGTCCAACAGGTTTATTTGGAAGCACTAGCTTTCAGAGCGCTGCTTCTTCATCAGGTGGTTGTGGAGTATAAGATTGTAAGACACAGAATACTGTAAACTTTTGCTACAAATTCTGTGTCTTACACTCTTATATTCCACAATCATCTGATGAAGGAACAGCGCTCCGAAAGCTAGTGCTTCCAATTAAACCTGTTGGACAATAACCTGGTGTTGTGTGATTTTTAACTTTGTACAACCCCAGTCCAATACCAGCACCTCCAAATCATGACTCTCACAATGTGTTAAGACTTCTAAATTGTCATCAAGAAGCAGCCAGTGAAAAATGCCTAATGATCAGTAATGTAAGTGGTACTTTTGCATTGCAGAGGAGATAGGTGTAAATATATCAGCCACTGGGTGCAACAACATGAGAGGCAGTAATTAGACTATTATGATATACATATACATATACATATATTACACTGAAAATGACTGCTCTACATTGCTTGTTTCAAATGGGTCATGTGTGGATATAACACCACTCAAATATCCCAGCTATCTTATGAGCCAGATATCCAAGTTGAAGTCGAGTTATAATGGAGATCTTGGCTAATATTCATTCTCCTTAATACTTGCTGCATATTGATGTGTCAAACAGATTTAAACTGCATGCCACTACATTGCCCAGATATTTAATGTGTTCAGCAGAGCAGGATTTCCCCTCAATTGTCCAATTCTATTCATACCAAACTGCACTAATACACCCAGATGGCCTTGACATGGGTTAGAATTTCAACTGAGACAAATATATGGCTCCCATGGCATCTCTAATGATATATATATATATATATATAAGTATTTTCCTGACTGTCACACAACATAAACAAGCTGTACATGTGACTGTTCCAACGTTGTTAAGCATATTTGAATTAGTAAGTAACCGAATAAATTATTGTGACAAAGTTCTTCTGCAATTTGCAAAACACCAGAAGGCAAGAATTAGGAACAGGTGTAGATCACACAGCTCCTCACACCTTCTCCACCATTCCATGGAACCACTGCCGATTGTCACATCAATTGCCCTTTCTTGTCCATTCCCTACATCCCTTGAGTCCTTAAGAGATCAAAATTCTGTCTCTCTTAGCCTGGGATGTGTTCAACAATTGAGCATTCACAAGACTCTCAGGTACAGAATTCCAAAGAGTGACAATCTCTGGCGTGAGGGAATAACTCATCATCCCAGTCCTAAGTGACCGAATCCCAATCTTGAGGCTGTGCTCCCACGTTCTAGATTTCCCAGGAGGGAAAATAAGTTCTATGCCTACCCAATCAAATCCCTTCAGCATCTTCCATACAATAGAATCCTTACAGTGTGGAAACAGGCCATTTGGCCCATTGAATCCACACTGACCCTCTGAAGAGCATCCCATCCAGACACATCCCCTACCCTATCCCTGCATTTCCAAAGCCAATCCACATATTTTTGTACTGTGGAAGGAAACCATAGCACCCTAGAGGAACCCCACGTGGACACAGGGAGGCTGGTGAACCCAGGTCCCAAACGCTGTGAAGCAGTAATGCTAACCACTGAGCCACCTTGCCATTGCATAGCAAATGTTAAATCGACTACTTAATTTTACAAAGTTTTGTTGTCCAAGGAACAGAGGTGAACCAAAATAATCTTGCATAATATTTGGTATTTATATCTTGATACCTATAACTAATATTTAAAAGAGCGAGGATTAGATATATTTTTGACATAGAATCAATTCACATTTTTTTTTGTGTTGTGGGTAATAGCATAGTTTACAACCAGCTCAAAAGTCCAGAAACCATTCGCCATGTTGTGCCTCTTCAGAACTTGATGACAATTTACCACGTTTCACTCCTCTTCAGATTTCACATGAACTTATACTAATGCGACATTTTTCATCCCACATACTGCCACTTCCTGGGGACCCAGTGACAAAATTAAGTGTCAAACTTCAGGCAACTTTGTGCCAAAGATAGATGTTCATTGGAAACTGCGAGGTATATGAAATTTTTGGAAGGGAGTGAAAAGGGGTTGACTTCCAAGAGCTCTATCAGAGGGAGAGTCTGCACTTCAACCGGAGTGCCTGAAGGCAAAGAGTAACACTGGAGAATGTGAGGGTTTGATTGCTTGTGTGTTGTACAGTTTCTGAGCAATTTACACCCTGAGGAATTTGACAGAAGTGATTACAGAGACTTCAGCATGAATTGCAGTGCAAGAGGGGATTACTCTGAACCTAGGGACAATTGATCTAGTTGATCTTCTAAGCAGAATAACAGAATTCACCTCATTCTCTGGAAAGGGTTTGAAAGGTTACTCATTAAAAGTGACCAAACTGTCAAGGGCACGAATCATGGTTCTCTGGGCATTAACCACATTAGTCTCGTGAATATACAGCCAGCCAAATCCTTCGGCACAATGACATATTGTGGCAAAATAATCACAGCTCTCAATGATGTGTTTGGAGAAATATTTGGAGTCAAAACATAAGTATTGCAGCTTTAAGTGTCTGCATTCATCAAGGCAAGCAAAATATTATCATGACGGATTTCACATTCCATCTTTGCTGTTAGCAAGAGAGATTTTTCTAACTGGTGAATAGGAAAGCTACTCAATATAATGGAATTTTTTTTAACCAAGGGGAGAACATTTGACTTCAGGAATGACACAGCATAGATGATAATGATTGCAGATGTTCGAAATGTGGTGCTCGGTCATTAGATTAAATAGAGATTGATTAGGCAGAAAGTTAGGCTGGACCATAATTACTGTCAGGCTGGCTTATTCTGGGTGGTTCTGTTGCTTTAATTATTGCTGTTAGTATTTTTCCCAAGAAACTATCATCCATAAAATTATGATTATTGCTGTTTTGTGAAGGTGGAGAAAGAGCTCATAATCACCTAAAACTACTGTGAAGAAAAAGTGCTGAAGATCTGTTTGATTTGTAAAACTGGTATGTCATTCACTGCTCTTTGAATTACTGACTTGTGGATAAACATCTCCGTTTTTCAGCCATACAGACTGAGGTGATTCTGCATTCTGCAGTGCTGACTGACCTTAAATTGGGCAGAAAGAGAATGATAGAATTAAGAATAGTACACAACAGAAGGAAGACCTTCAATACATAGGGATTGTCCCATGGAATGTCCAAGTAAAGGTATTATCACATATTTGCTATTCTTGTCCTTCTAAAGGGGGGACAATGTGGATTTGGAAGGAACCTTGCAAAATTGCTACAGGGCATCTTGAAGAAGTAAACAATGCTATCACTCTCTATTAATGGGAAAGTGAATATGTGTTTAAGGTGGTGGATAGGATATTGTTTGAACAATTGCTATGTCCTGAATGGTGAGGTAAAAACAATAACTGCAGATGCTGGAAACCAAATTCTGGATTAGTGGTGCTGGAAGAGCACAGCAGTTCAGGCAGCATCCAACGAGCAGCGAAATCGACGTTTCGGGCAAGAACCCTTCATCAGGAATAAAGGCAGTGAGCCTGAAGCGTGGAGAGATAAGCTAGAGGAGGGTGGGAGTGGGGAGAGAGTAGCTTATCTCTCCACACTTCAGGCTCACTGCCTTTATTCCTGATGAAGGATTCTTGCCTGAAACGTCGATTTCGCTGCTCGTTGGATGCTGCCTGAACTGCTGTGCTCTTCCAGCACCACTAATCCAGAACATGTCCTGAATGGTGTCAAGCTTCTTGAGTCTTGTATGAGTCGCACTCAGTCAAGAAACTACATTGTCTAGTTGGTGGAAAGGCTTTGGAGAGTCAAGTGATGAGTTACTTGCTGTCAAATGCCCACACTCATGTCTATTCCTGAAACCCACTGTATATATATACAGCTGTTCCACTTATTTCTTGAACTGATGTGTCAGTCACGGTAATGTCATTAATCACTAAGTGACAATGGATAGATTCATTGCTGTTGGAGATTCTCATTGTCTGGCACTTATGCTGCATAAATGTACCTGCAAAAGCTATGAGCCCTGACAATATCCCTGCAGTAATACTGAAGATGCATGCTCCAGAAATGTGTCCCTAGCCAATATCTTCTCATACAGCTTCATCAGGGGACTTATCCAGCATTATGGAAATTTGCCTATGTATATCCTATACACATAAAGCAGGACAAATTCACCCTAACCAATTGCTGACCCAGTCATTTACTCTCAATCAATGATAATGGGCTGGAAGGAAGCATTAAAAGTGCTTTCAAGCAACACTTGCTTGGTAATAACCAGATCATTAATGTTCTGTTTGTTTTCCACCAGTGTCATTCAGCTCCTGACCTCATCATAGATTTGGACGAAAGGGCTGAATTTTACATGTGAAGTGACAGGAATATGCTTGACATCTCAGTCACAATTGACTGGTGTTGCATTAAGGAACCCAAGCAAAAATACAATCAGTTCTTCTAAAACGTGTACTTTGTTAATGTGAATCGGCTGTAATGCAATTGGGTGAATACGAGCACTGTTTCTAAAGTGCGAACTTTTAATGCGATTAAATTGCCAACACAAGATGTTATTTGTAATGTGCAATTTTTGTATAGCGCAGGCTTGCCCAGGAATACAACCATTGCATTTTAGAAGAATTAGCTGTAAACGGGAATGAGACGAGAAGCTCTCTGCTGGTTGGAGTCAAATCTTGCACAAGGGAAGATGGTTGTGGCAGTTGGAAGTCAGTCATCTCAGTTCCAGAACAAAATTGAAGGAGTTCCTTGGGGTAGTGTAATTGGTTCCACAAACTTCATCTACTTCACCAATTTCTTTCATCATTAGTTCAGAAGTGGGGACTTGTCTGAATGAGTGCATAATGTTCAGCACCATTCACAAATCCTCAGAAACTGAAGCAGTCCAAATGTACAAATGCAGTAAAACTTGGACAATATCCAGAATTGGCTGACAAAGTAGTGTGTAACCTTCACACAACATAAGAACCAGGCAATGGTCATCTCCAGTAAGAGAGGATCCAACTATTATGCCTTGACATTCAATGGCATCATCACCACTGAATACTGAATGATCAACATGCTGGTGCTTACTGTTTTCTTGAACAAATGTTCATTGGACAGTGATGGTCGAATGGCATTATCTCTGTGCTATTAATCCAGAGATTCAAGAATTGTTCTGGGGATCTGGATTGGAATCCCTCCGTGGAAGACAGGACATTCCTGTTCCTTCCTACCCACCTTCTCTCCCTTGCCCTCTTCTATTCACTTCTATTTACTCTCAGACCTGTCAGAATTGCAATAGGTACTGGTGCACAGAAATTGGAGATTATCCTGCAGACATGCCAAAGGTCATGTAATGTTTACACTTCATTGACTCTCAATAGCTAATATGCCATTGAATCTTGCTCTTCCTACTCTTTCAGCAACATGTAGAAATTACGGCATTTAAAATACAAAACAAAAAGAAAGGAAACCAATTATACACCATACATTAATGATGATGAAGAACAAAGAACAGTATAGCACAGGAAGGGGCCCTTTGGCTCACCAAGACTGTGCAGGCACCTGATGCCTTTCTAAACTAAAACTCTTTTACCTTGACACAGTCCGTAACTATTTCATGCCTATTCAGATATCCGTCAAGATGCCTCTTGAATATTGCTGTTGCATTGGTCTACACTACTTCCTCTGGCAGCGTATTCCAGGCACTTACCACTCTCTGTGTAAAAAGAAAACCTGCCTCTCACAAACTCCTTTAAATCTACCCCTTTTAGGTTCAAAGTACATTCCCTCATCTTTGACATTTCTACCCTGGCATAAAGACTCTATTTATTCTACCCATGCCTCTCATAATTCTGGAGACTTTTATCGGATCGCTCCTCTTCCTTCAATGTTCAAGTGAAAACAAACTAAGTTTGTCCAATCACACCTCACAGATAATACCCTCCGAACCAGGCAACATCCTGATACACCATCAAGACCATTTACAGCTGTACAATGGGAGGACACTCTGGAGGGCTCATTCACTGAGGCCATATGGTAGAGCTTAGGAAATGCATGTGTGCAGTCACTTTGATGGGATGGTACGATCAGCCTTCTCACAGCCAATGAGTGAGAGGGGAATAGAAATATAGACAGATTACAGAAAAAATGTAAAAATGATAGGGTCATTGAGGAGGGTGATTTTAACTTCTTAGTTTGACTGGGATTTCCTTCGTGCTAGGGGATTGGGTGAGGGGGAATTGGGGGTGTGGTGGGGCTGGGGGAGGCCAAAAGGGATAATTCGGGAAATTACACCAGGGGTTGGGAAATTACTGGATTCTTAGGGATAGGATTTACTCACATTTGGAAAAATATGGACTCATTATCTACTGGCAGCAGTAGATAGTGAGGGAAATATGATGCCTCACAAACCTGATTGATTTTACTGAAGAACTGACAAAGATCATTGATGACAGCCAGGCAGTAGATGTTGTCTATATGGACTTAAGCAAGACTTTTGACATGGCAGGTTGATATAAAAGGTGAAGTCACATTGCATCCACGGTGAGCTAGTCTAGAACTGGCTTAGTCATAACAGACAGAGAGTAACACCTGGAAGGGTGTTTTTCAGATTGGAGATCTGTGACCCAGTGGTGGTCTGCAGGGATATAACAAATATACAAAACAAAAATAAATGTTTTACCTACAGATAAATGATTTTTATCTTTATTTCAGACACACTTCCCACAGTAGTATTGATATAAAGAAAGCTCATGTTGCATTCATCCTACAGATGTAATAGTTTCCATGACAGATCTAGGTTAATGCAGGATCTCTTCTCAAAGAACCTTATTTTCAGTGAAAAGAAAGTTGGATCCTCTTAACTAATCCTACATTGCTCAGAATTCAGATGCTAAATTCAAATGATTGGATAAATAATTAATTTTCATCATTATAACATTTTGTCTATTTGGCACAAAAAAGCCTTTTTCCTGTTGCTAAAGTCATATTTCTGTAAACTAATGTTCTGTGACCCAGTCAGTGTATGATCATCATCATTAAAACTTCCTTGTTAGCAGTCTACTAAATGTTCCCAGTGTAACTGCATAAAGACAGCACAAAGCTCCCTATGTTATCCACTTGAAGTAAGAATCCACCCTTTAACCCATCATTGATATGTAATGAAAATGTAATGGGAGCCAGGCTCAGATCCTGAAATCCATCTGGGATAAATTTTATGGACACAGTTCATGATTCTCATCATTAATAATGTTCATTTATGCTGTTTCCTTGCTTCTTTAACCTTGTAGTCTGAATAAAACAACCTCTGTGCAGTTACTTTCTTTCATTTTTGATCGTGAATAAAAAATATGTCTTTCAACATTCTGTTCATGATCATCCCATAAATCTTTTGGAACTGAACACAAACATTATGACAATAATTACCAAAAGCAAGATGAGAAATAGTAACTTTAGCAGCATACTTTTTCAGTTTGCCCTCCACACCCCCACATATCACATCTTTCTTTAAACATTTCTGTCAATTATCAAGCTGATCAGTTCCACATTATTTCAAACAAGGTAAAGTGGTTTAACCTGGTCAGATGACAGGTTTTATAACGTTAACATTTCTTGGTTTGTTGTTTTGCAATATGGGCCAATTTCCCCATCCACTTTCCCTTAGCTTGGCAAAACATATCAAGCCCTTCACCATGGCTTCAGAATCCTCTGGTGTGGAAACTCAGAATGTGAGCAGAGCCCTTGCTGTCGGTAGTTCAATGAGCTAGATCACAGACTGCCCTTGGCTTCCTTCTCTTCTGAAATGAATTACCTGTTTTTCTCCAATTTTGCCAAAAACCTGAAGTTACAGCCAAGATTCCTCTTCCACAAACAAGATGCAAAACAGTGGGAGGAAATGCTAATTAGTGGCTTGGTTATTGATATGTCAGCTTTGAGTCAAGGGTACCATTACGAGTTAAGGGGATTGCAGATTTGAGCATTCAGGGAGTGCTTGCAAATGCTATATGACCCATTTCGCCAAAAACCTGTCTGCCAAATCTGGTTGACATAACAGAAGCTTGGCACTATTTTGATGTAAAGTAGGGGAGTTCTCCTTGATGTCCTGGCCAGCAATAATGCTTCATTCATCAGGGCCAAGAAATAGATTAGCTGCTTACTTGTTTCCTTCCTGTTTGAGGACCTTATTGTTTACACTTTGACTGCTGTTTTTCATTATTTTGTAACAATGTCTACATTACAAACGTACTTCATTGAAAGCAAAATACTTTGGGCCACATGGGAAATATGCATTCGGAGGGGAAATTGTAGCCCCACTGGTTTGGTGATCCAGAGATATAGATTAAGACATTAGGGACATAGGTTCAAGTCCCATTGCGACAAATGGTGAAATTGGAATTCAACTCATAAATCTAGAATTAAAAAAATAAACTAGTTTAATGGTGACCACAAAATTATTACACCTCATATGATTAACTATTGCGATTTAAGTAAGCTATTCTCAGCTTGTCTGGCCTACATGTGATCCAGACCCACAGCAATGAAAAGGCTGAGTAAGCCACTCAGTCTGATCAAAGAAATGAAATTAGAAGAACACTTGGCATCAAAAAGACATGAGAAATGACCGTGGTGAAGCCTGCTTGGGCCTGAACAATTGTCCTTAGTAACATATAGGAGACAGTGAAGCAATGGTCTGACACAGCCATTCTCATAGCATCATGCCTCAGACACCACTAGGACCATCTTTTGGAGTGCTCTGTCCTATTAAAAGGGCGGACGTATTAAAAATGGTGGCACTTTGGTGTACAGTCAGATGAAAGTTGCTGCCGATAGTGACTTGGTACACCATGAAATCTCATGGCAGTAGATCAAATATGAACAAGAAACCTTCCTGCTGAGTACCTACTTCTGGCCACACCTCAGCTAAAGTCTCAATTCTCCCAGTTCAATGAAAAGTGATGGCATATCAGAAGTAGTACTAGTAGACTTAAAAATGAGGTATCAACAGAGTGAAGCTGCAACACACAACAACTTAGGTGATAAGCAGAGGTTGCAGCTTGCAGAGATAAGCAATCCAACAACTAATTGATCAGAACCTAGCTCTGAAGTCCTGAATAGAGGTGGATGGTTAAACAACTCACTAGAGTAGGAGGCTCTGTGAATATCGCCATCCTCAATGATGAGAGTGCCCAGCACATCAGTGCAAAAGAAAAGTCAGAAATATTGACAAGATTTTCAGCCAGAAGTGACGTGTTAAATAACTTGGCTTCCTCCTGAGGTCCCCAACACTTTAGCCAATTAGATTTCACTCCAAGTCACATCAAGAAGCAACTAATAACACTGGATTCTGCATCAACAGTGTTATCAGGCAGCTCTTGGAAAGGAGTAGCTTGATCATTGCAAGTTAGTTTAGGTTAGGCTAGGCTCACTCAACTTCTCATTGCAGCCTTTTTCCAAATATGAATTGAAGAGCTGAACTCAGGACAGGAAGTGAATGTGTCAGCCCTTCACATCTAGGCAGCATTAGAAAATTGGAGGCAATGGGAATCAGAAGGATAACTCTCTGATTGTCAAAGTCATAACTAGCACAAAAGAAGATGGGTGTGGTTGTTGGAGGTCAATCATTTCAACTCCAGGGCAACTTGCAAGGATTCCTCAGGCTAGTGTCCTAAGCCTAACCATCTGAAGTTCCCACCATCATACATTCAGAAGTGGGGATGCTCGGTGATGATGTCTGCATATTGCTGAGCACTATTCAAGATGCCTCAGATACTGAAGGAGCCCATGCAGCAAAGCAGCAAGACTTAAAAACTTTCGGGCTAGGGCTCATAAATTGTATTAACACAAATGCTGCAATATTGCCAAGCAATGACCATCTCTGGCAAGAAGGAATCCAAAAATCAACCCTTGCTCCTGAATCATCACTGAATATTCCCCAATCAACATTCTGCTGAAAAAAAAATCATTGGCCAGAAACTGAACTGCGATCGTCATATATATATACTTTGGCTATAACAATGGTTGGACATTCCGCAGTGAGTAACTCAAATCCTGCAGCCTTAAAGAATGTTAACCAACTGCAAGGCGCGAGTCAGGAGCATGATGGAATACTCTTCATTTGCCTGGATGTGCACAATTTAATCAGCACTCAAGAATCTTGATACCATCTAGGAGAAAGCAGTCCACTTGACACCTGTCTAACATCTTCAACATCATTCCCTCTTACCAATGGCACACATTGGTAGCAGTGTGTGTTAACCACAAGTCTCATTACAGTAATTTACCAAGGCTCTTAAGTCAGCATCTTTCAATCAGTTATCTCTCCCAACACGAAGAACAAGGTTAGAAGATACATGTCAGCACCACTACCTGAAAGCACCTCTCCAAGCTACTCACTGTCTCGACTTGGAAATACATCACTATTCCTTCAGTGGGTCAAAATCCTAGTATTGTCTCTTTAAAAGAATTGTGGGTCGTCCAACACCAAATGGACTCCATTGGTTCAGTCAGGCAGTTTCTACCATCTTCTTGAAGGTAAGTAGGAATGGGCAATGGATGCTGGCCCAGCCAACAAAGGCCACATTCTCTGGTCAGTTGAATGCCTGAAATAATCAGGAACATGTTATCAAAAGCGAATCTCTTCTATCGGATTGTTATTTGCCCAGAGGAGAATGCGTGCTAACTTCCCATAGCTGCTGTCTTCTGTGCTTAAGGCAGAGCTGAGACACATTCCAAACACAGACAAAACCTGATGAATGTAGTTAAACCTGCAAAGTTTACAAGTGTGGAGCACTGGCAGCTTCCTGCTGCTTGTCCAGCAAAGATTGGACAAATAGCATGCTGGGTCATCTGCAACTAGTTGAGTAAAAATATCCATTGATAAAGCAAGACCTCTACATTCCATTTGTGAAGCAGGCAGTCCTCACCAGAGTTTGAGAACTCTCCCAGAATTCAGCATGTTCTTGACAACAAACTTATTGTTTAAAGTGTTTGAGTGATTTAAGCCAACTATGTCGCAAAGTAGCAACAGACAGAAATTAGCCAGAGGAGATGGCTCAGATGCCCAATTAAGAATAATGGCACAAAAGTTCACATCATTTTAGTGCGGAGGCAGGCTTGAGAAGTTCATTTTGAATTTCCTATCAAAAGAAAAATGAAGACTGCGTTTCAGCTGCTGGAAAATGTTCTGCAGAGTCCATTTCTTACTTCACAGTGTAATACAATGAATCACTGTCATGCCTCGTAATTATCCACATGATTCTAATCAACCTAATTGCTGTATAAGATAGCAAATAGTTAATTACCTGAATAAAATGGGAAGTATGGTCTCAAAACCTTGCAACCATATGTGTTTTAATTAGACCAAAGAAAAGTTGCAGTTGTAATACTCTTACACTTTTCTAAACTGTAAAACGGCATGACTACCCTGCTGATGATTGCAAGGATATTTATTTCTAAAATTGCTGAACGGATGACGCCAGTATTAATAAATATGCAGTTTCTAAATTTGCATTTTTCATTTTGTTTATCCCTCATTCTAGGTCACTCAATTACTCTCTTCAGCTTGGATAATGGGAGAAACATGGATTGCAGCTCTGATCTATGCTGCTTTATGGAAAGGAAGTGACATTCCTCACACCATCTGCCCAAGAACGCATACGCCATTTCATTGCCATTGAGTAGCCTGATTGATAGATGATGGAACTTAGCAAATTTGGAAGTCAGCCCAAATGACAAATGTACCAAAACCTTGAACCCATTGCCTTCTGATTATTAGCAAATAGTCTGTCATGTGTAAGCAAGCTGCTGTATAAATTGACAACTGAATAAAATCAGCCAATGGGCACAGTGTCTTTATCTCTACAGCTTTGTTAATATACAATAAATTAACTTTGGTAATGCTGATGAGGAAGTACAGTCAAATTTCGTAAATATGCTTTTAACCACTGGTAGTACAAAGTTTGAGTTTTGTGAGAAAAAAACAGACATTTTGTCAAAACTTTTCATCTGTCCTCATCAGGACAGAATTGCAAGAGTACTGAGTTGGGAACAATAATTTATACTGCCTGAGTGAAAGGTGTTAGTAACTGAAGACTGAATGGTAGAGGATTCAAGAATGCAAATTGGGAACAGGATATTGCTAACTTCTTGATTCCAGTTTGGATGGATAAGGAAAACAGTCAATGCTGGTCCAACTGCATGGATACTGTATAGGAATGGGGATCTTCTGTTCAAAGGTTGCTCTTGGGATTCAAGAATGAAAACTGCATTGATGAGACTGTTACAGCTTCAGAATATCCTTAATGCTCCACAGTCAATAAAGCAGTTTTGAACAGTAAACAATATTATTGCTTTAGTAAATGTGGCAGCTCATTCTGATGTCCCCTGAGTATCAGTCTTAATTTATACACTATAATGGAGTTCGCACTGCAACCTACTGACTCAGAGGCAAATCTATAGTCATTAATCGAAAACTAATAGTTAAATTGATAAAATAAAGACTTCCAAATCTCTCTTGACAGTCACTTGATAGTGCACAGCTTAAATATTACTGTAAAAGAGACACATTGCATAAGTATTTTAGGTTTTCGTTCTTGGGACAAATACAATAATGCTAAATTTCAAATGACCTCAACAAGTTATACATCAACAAGTGGTGACTGGGTGATGTGTCTGTCTTGGCATTTTGAAGTTTTGCATTTGTCCTGATGAGGACAGGATGATAGACTTGTCAGACTGATTGCTAGGATGGCAGGATGACGTATGAATAGAAGCTGGATTGCTTAGCACAATACCCACTTCAGTTTAGAAGAATAAGGGGAGGGGATGTCATAAAAACTTATACAATTCTAACAGGATCAGACAAGGTAAATGCAGGCAAGATATTCCCAATGACTGTGGAATCCAGAACCAGGGTCAGTCGAACAATATGGGTCGGCCATTTTGGGCTGAAATGAAGATAAATTTCTTCACCCAGAGAGTGGAGTGCCTGTGGAATTTTTTTTTACCACAGAAAGCGGTTGAGGCCAAACCATGGAGTCACAGAGTCGTAGAGATGTACAGCATGGAAAACAGATCCTTCGGTCCAACCCGTCCATTCCGACCAGATATCTCAACTGAATCTAGTCCCATCTGCCAGCACTCGGCCCATATCCCTCCAAACACCTCCTATTCATACACCTATCCAAATGCCTCTTAAATGTTGCAATTGTACCAGCCTCCATCACTTCCTCTGGCAGCTCATTCCTTACACTTACCACAATCTGAGTGGAAAGGTTGCCCCTTAGATCTCTTTTATATCTTTCTCCTCTCACCCTAAACCTATGCCCTCCAGTTCTGGAAAATATTTTGTCTATTTATCGTATCTATGCCCCTCATAATTTTGTAAACCTCTATAAGGTCACCCCTCAGCCTCTGATGCTCCAGGGACAAAGCCCCAGCCTGTTCAGCCTCTCCTTATAGCTCAAATCCTCTAACTCTGGCAACATCCTTGTAAATCTTTTCTGAACCCTTTCAACATCTTTCCGATAGGGAGGAGAGCATAATTGCAATATTCCAACAGTGGCCTAACCAATTTCCTGTGCAGCTGCAACATGACCTCACAATTCCTCCACTCAATACTCTGACCAATAAAGGAAAGCGTCCCAAACGCCTTCTTCACTATCCTATCAACCTGCGACTCCACTTTCAAGGAGCTATGAACATGTACTCCAAGGTCTATTTGTTCAGCCAAACTCCCCAGGACCTTACCATTAAGTGTATGAGTTCTGCTAGGATTTGCATTCCCAAAATGCAACACCTCGTATTTATTTGAGCCCATTTCTCAGCTCATTGGCTCATCTGGTCAAGATCCTGTTGAAATCTGAAGTAACCTTCTTCGCTGTCCACTACACCTCCAATTTCGGTGTCATCTGCAAACTTACTAACTATACCTCTTATGCTCGCATCCGAATCATTTATATAAATTACAAAAGTAGAGGACCCAGCACCAAATGTTTTCAAGAAAGATTCAGATAAAAAAGGTTTAGATATTGTTCCAAGCCCTAAAGGGATCAAAGGGCCTGGGGAGGAAACAGGAACAGGGTATTGAGTTTGATAATCAACTCTGATCAAATTGAATGAGTGAGCAGGCTCAAATGGCTGAATGGTCTTTTTCTGCTTCCGTGTTTCTGTCTCTCTTTTCAGCACCATTTCTATACCACCTTTCACAACTTGGGCTGTGACGCATGTCGTGACAGCCTACAAAGTACATTGATGTAACATTGGAAACATAGCAGCCAATTTACACACAGGAAGTTGTCACAAACAGCAAGATGATAACAACCAGATTGTCTGCTTTAGTCACATCAATTGAGGGATAAATATGGCCAGAACACCAAGAGAACTTTCCAGCTTTTTTTTTCAGATTCTTGCCATGTGATCATTCATCTTTACATCAGGGGACAGATGGAGTCTTTTTTTAATATTTGATCTAAATGACTGCTTGATGTCTATTTCAAACAGTTGACAGAGATCACATGATATCATTCAAAGAAAAATCAGGACGATTTTCATGTATTCTGGACCATTGTTCCTCTCTCCAAAGCAGTAACATCAATGCGAAAAGATTAACTGGTATTGTGTCTCCTTCACATTTATGAAACGTCGCTGATACTGAATAAATGCCAAGTTCCCCATCACAACAATGAACTCCACAGCCGACAAGAAAGAGTAAAGCATTTTGTGTCAGCCTTTGAGTAGTTTAATACCATGTTAAAGCATGTTAAATCAGACTATTTCATATTTCTTCTCTTGCCATTCAAGCGTTTTGGGGATAATTGTAACATAACCCACCCAGACAGAATCTGGCCAATACAATTCAGTTTCTTGTTATCACATTCCATGACATCTCTTGTCTCAAAATCATTTTCCATTCAGAGCTGGATCCATTCAGTGACAGTAATGTCACTGTTACAATCCAGAGGTCCAGACGAATGCAACTGGGGACACAGATTCAAATTTCACCATGGCAGCTGATGGAATTCAAATTACAAATATTATACTCTTGCTTAACATGTGTTGTAAAGATAACCCCTGCAATTACATAACAGTCAATTTAAGTTCAGTGAGAGGAAATATCTTGAAACAATTATTTGGAATAGGATTAACAGTCACATGCAAAAATGTTCATTAATTTGGAAGAACCCACTTGGATTAATTAATTTGCTGGAGTTTTTTGAAGAGGTGACAGATGAGAGAAAGGCTTTTGATGTAGTGTACATGAACCTCTGAAAGGTGTTTCAAAGAGCGCTACACACCAGGCTTGTGAGAAAAAGTTTTGGCTCAAATTAATAGGAATAAAAGGGGCAGTAGCAAAATAGATACAAAATTGGCTGAGGGTTAGGAAACAGAATAATGGTTGATGGAATTTATTTGGACTGTAGGAAGGGTTGTTGTGGAGTTCCCCACGGGTTGGTATTGGAACACTTGCTTCTTTATGAAATGTATTTATGACCTAGATCTTGGTGTGTAGACAATTTCAAAGTTTGTAGACAATGTCAAACTTGGTAGCATTATAAACTGTAAGGAGGACAGTACAGAACTTCAAGAGAACATTTACAAATTGGCGGAGTGGGCAATCTGGGGCAGATGAAGTTCAATATGAAGTGTGCGATAATACATTTTGGTACAAAGACCATTGAAGGCAATATAGACTAAATGATACTATTCTAAATGGTATGCAGGAGCTGAGAGATTTTGTTGTACATGTAGATAAGTTGTTAAAAGTGATAGGAAATGTTGAGAGTTGTTAACAAATGATAGAGTATTCCAGCTTCATTAATAGGGACATAAAGCATAAGTGCAAAGAGGTTGTCGTGGACTTAAATAGATTAATAGTTAGACCTCAGATGGAGTATCATGTCAAAAATAGAAATTGCTGGAAAAACTCTGCAGGCCTGCAGTATCATACAATGTTTCAGGAAGGAAATGAAGAGAGTGCAGAGAACTAATCGTATGAACTGTTTCAGGAATGAGAAATTTCAGTTATGTGGATAGATTGGAGATGAAAGCTGAGAGGAGATTCAATAGAAGTTTTCAAAATCATGATGGGCCTGGACAGAATAAAGAGAAACTGGCCCATTCATGAGGGGGTTGAGAGACAGAATACACAAATGTTAAGTGTTTTGCAAAATAAGACAATATGAGATTTAAAAAATATGTTTTCTCACAGTGAGTAAGGTTTGAAATGCACTGTCTGGAAGTGGAATGGTGACAAGTTCAATTAAGACATTCAAGGCAGCATTGGATGACCACTTAAATCAAAACAATTTTCATGGTAACAGAAAATAGCAGGAAATTGGCACTAAGCCAAAATGCAAACACACAGAGTCAATGGCCTCCTTCTGTACTGCAACAATTCAGCGATTCTGAAAAGTAAAATTTGTTGAGTTGCAAAATGGGTCTGTGACCCAAATCCATTAGTTTTCCTGCCTCACAGGTGAGGCTAAATTTACCTCTGAGCTTCTTGCACACATTCATAGGGACAGAAAAAGTCTATGTGGCTGATCAGAACTATGATAAACCTGATGAAGGGCTTTTGTCCGAAACTTTGATTCTGCTGATCCTTGGATGCTGCCTGACCTGCTGTGCTTTTCCAGCACCACACTCTCGACTCTGATCCCCAGCATCTGCAGTTCTCACTTTATCCTCTGAAAAACCTGTCCAAGTGCCAATCCCTGTTCGTTCCCACCAGCCTGCAGATTTCTTCTTTACCATGTGCACATGCAACTCTTGTTTGATATTTCCTCATGATTCTGCTTTCGCCCCTCCAGGCAATACACTCATGACCATGACAAATTCCTACATAAAATAGTATTTCCTCCAAAACCAATGATGAATTATTTTGTCATAATCTGCCAAATTAAATATGCCACATAAGACAGAAATGAGATGGATGGACACTGGCAGGCAAAGGATGAGGTTCCTTTATCCAGTTGTGACAATGCTGCTCCTTTAACAATGTTGTGTTGTCCTTGTATTTTTTCAGAGGGTCATAAACAGAGGGACTCCGCGAGATCAAGGTTTGAACGGTTTGAGTGCCAATTTGATTATAGCTAACAGATACTGTCTCAGAAAAAGGCTTTTGAGTTTTAAAAAAACACTTGTAGAATGAAAGGGAAGTGGCCTGTTCTCCAAGCACAGCTTTTCTCTGGTTTGGGTTTGATTTGGTTTTATCAGGCAGTGAGTTGTGAAGCTGCTGGATCCAAAGAAGTAGGTCCATGCCCATAATCCCTCTCTCTGACATCTCTCCTGTAAGACCCTGTGTTTGATCTTACCTTTTGTGCAAAGGGATGCTTATGGGGATTGTTGTATGTATTTGGAGCAACATTATTAAGTTGGGATAATCTGTTAGATTTTTGATAGGTTACGTTATTCTGTATTCTGTTCTCTTTTGTTTGTGTTTCTTTAATAATCTTGCAAATAAATTCTATTTTGTTGAAAACTAAGTGGTTGGGGCCGGCTGTATCTCTCCTGGAATATCCACTATATAACTGCTTAAAACAAAGAGCAAAGTTGGGGTCCAGGTTACTTTGAGAGAGTCTGGCCTGGTCCATGACACAATTGTCTGCCTGTCTCCACGCATGTGGCTCCTCCAAGATCTGGTAGTAGTGGAGGAAGGGAGAAGCTCTGGGGCACAGCTGCCACAGATCTTGCTTGAGAGGTCTGGAGTGACCGACTCCAAGAGATCGCAGAGAGGAAACTTTTCAATGCACCTGAAAGAATTGTACCTGCTGTATAACAGTTGACCTGTTTTGGTCAGCAGGGAAGTGTGATGGTTTTCCCAAATCAGAAGCCAATTAAACCAACACCAGGATTCTATAAACAGCATAGGGCTCCAATCTAAATAAACTGATTGGTCGAGTTGGCCACATCACTTTCAGTCACCTGTGCCAGATATGATCGGGACCTCAGACTGTAGGTAAGCTGCTTGTTTCTGACTCCCCATTCTCAGAGTTTAAATTTGCATTTTGTCTTTCTGACCTCTGTAAGTACTAGATTGACCTGAACATTTACCACTATTTATCGATTATACTATTGGCAGTAATCCAATACTAAGCATATTAATCATGAATTTGCACAGCCCATGTAACATAAAAGTTCAGCCGCATAGAAGCAGTTGGCAAGGCAATTATTGAGTCGCTTTTAAACACGTAATCAATTGAACAAGCAGCACCCGCCCCTAGTTATTTTTTAAATAAGGAGATGAACATGTGCAGTGTAAGTCAAATGTGAATTAAGATTTAAGTCTGTAATTTTATTGCACTGACAGTGACACATAGATTTTTCTTGCATAAATATTAATTTGCTATTAGCTGTAAGGCCATACAGTCTCATTACACTTTTTAATATGCACTGGATAGTGCATTTCAAATTCATGAAGCTGTGTGCAGTTTTCAAGAGTAATTTCTTCTTTTAACACTCATTTGCAATGGATTAAACAGTGGTCATTCACGACATCAATTTTATAAACACATTTTTCCCAATATTCTACAGATGAAAGAAGAAGAAGTGAAAGGTGCCAGAAACTGGGAGTGAAGACTTAAGTGCTGAATCAATTATGTGAAGGCAGTTTCCAAGCAATTTATTTTCCTTCTGATTCTGATATTTCTTTTCCCTGAACTGAGGACAAAGGCACGATGGAAAAGTCGATAAGGAATAATTTGCCTTTTGAATAGCATGGAGGTGAACTAATTTTATTACACAGTAAAGTAAGATCTCACAATTGCTAATAAAGGTTTCTGTCAAAATACAATCTTGAAAATCCATGAAGAAAAACATTCAAATTCATGTAGAAGGAGGCCAGACAGAGTGACTCCACCCATCCCACTAAGATGTGACACATCGTCCGCAGCAAAGTAATGATCAAATGAAATTGAGAGCTCAGACTTATGACAGCCGAGTAGCTCATTATGATATAGGTAAACAATGGAACCAACGTCTTTATTTAAGTGAAGCTAATCTCAGAACAAAAGATCACGCAGATCGCTAAAAGTAAACAGTGAACACCTTTCACCAATATTAGTCACTTGGGGTGAGTGGTAAATGTATAGTACCAATTGCTAACAGCATTTTACACACTTTGTGAAATATTTGGGACTGAAACTTACTGCAACACAAGAGCTGAGAAATGCAGCTCACTTCTTCAAGGGATCGATGACCAATGTGAACACTGAAAACAACAATGTCTCTTTAATCAATCAAAATGAAGAATTATTAATGAGCAATGCAGAGTCTAAACCAGGAAGTGTCAGCTAGAATGATACACTTAATGCTAAATCAGGTGCAGAAAGGAAGATAAACCAAGGAAAATGAAGATGGATAACAAGAGAGAAAGAGATAAAGAAGGCAGGAAAGTTAAAATAAAATACTTTTCTAATCTTCACAAAGAATAAGTATCTGAATAATTGAGATTCCAAAACAGTCAAAGGATAATCTGTAACGTAAGAGAAAACGTTTACATTAAACTGATCAGGTTAAGATGTGCATGCAAGGAAACTTTTAGCCCCATGTTTGTTCAGGTGAATTTTGTCAGTATTCTTAATGTTGATTTAAAAAATTCTCACAATTCTAAACATGTGAATTTCAAATCTCTCAGTGAGATGATACAGAGAAAAGCTTGGAGCACAAAATCTCTGCCAGCAAATGCTTAACTGTGAATTTACCACAGTAGCTTCACCTATACTTATATTGCAAATCTGGTTCACTATTAAAGAAAGGACATGCATTTGTGTTGCATGTCACGACAATTTTATCTTCAAATGTCAATGCAACAGCTGACAGGTAACATCTCAGATAATTAATACAATGGAAATAAATTTAGAGGCAACCGCGTAGTAAGTTGAGGATTCCTGTCATGTTACTGAATCAATCAGCTCATCCCAATTGCTGAGAATACTGGACAAAGCAAACTTGGCTTGATAGACCTTGAGTCTTCCTTTTGCAATTTGGTTACTAAAGTGGTCAGTCACGGAACATACTCACTTTCAGCGTACTTTCAACAAAATAAGTTTATTACACAAAACTAAAGAAAAGAGATACAACTCCCACAAGTTTGAAAGATCTTATCAAAAAAAAAGAAAGACATAAGTCTTTCTTGTGATAATTTTGAAAAATGCCTTCAGGGAATGTGTGCTTCACTAGCTGTGTCAAACGTGGAGCAAATGAACTTTTGGGGATGCAGTGCCAACTGAGAGGTTTGCTTTGTCCTGAATGGTATCAAGCTTGAGTATTGTTGGAGCTGCAGTCATGCAGGTAAGTGGGAAGTATTCCCTCACACGCTTGACTCGTGCCTTGTAAGAGGTGGGTGGGTTTTGTTAAGTCTATAAATTTTTTGTTCGCTACAGGGTTCCTCACCTCTGACTTACTCTTGCAGTCATGGAGTTTATATGGCTAGTCCAGTTCAGTTTCTGGCCAATGGTTACTCTCAGAATGTTGATTGTGGGGATCCAGTCATGATGATGTCATTGAAGGTCAAGGGACAATTGTTAGACTGTCACTTGTTGGAGATGGTCATTGTCTGGTTTGGTCTAAATATTACCTGCTACTTATTATCCCAAGCCTTGATGCATTTGGACATGGACTGCTCCACTATGTGAGGAATGATGAATGGTATTGAACATTGTGCATTCATCAATAAATAACCATCCCTGTGAAATAAAAGTTGAAGAGGGGAAGGCCATTAAAGACATAGCAGGTTGTGGTTGAACCTAGGACACTACCCTGAGGAACTCCTTCAGAAATGTGCTGGAGCTGAGATGACTGATTCTCAATAATCTTAATCATCTTCCTTTGTGCTAGGAATGGTTCCCATTGACTCTAATTTTCCACAGGGTGCTTGATATATACTGAACCAAATACAGCCTTGCTGTCAAGAGCTGTTACTCTCACCTCACCACTGAAATTCAGCTCTTATGTCCATGTTTGAAAGAAAGCTGTAATGGGGTCAGGAGCTGAGTGGGCCTGTCAGTACCTAAATTGAGTGTAACCAAGCAGGTTATTACTAAGTAAATGCCGTTTGATAGCATTTTTGATCCTTCCATCAGATTACTGATGATCAAGAATAGACTGATGGGGCAGTCATTGGCAGAATTGTGTTTATTCTGTTTCTGATCCATAAGACATCATTGGGCAAGGAACTGTCTGACATCCCATTTTGAGCTGTGTCTGGTTTTATTCCTGGCATGCCTTCTTGCTCTCTTCATTAAACCAGGTTTGTTCCTCTGGCTTGATGGTAACATTGGAATGAGGGATACATTGGGCCATAAGGTTTCAGATTTTGTTGGAGGACAATTGCTACTGACAGCTGACAGTAGCTCATTGATACCCAGCCTAGAGCTGCTGGAATGAATTGTATTATAATCATCACCGTCCAAGTTCTACATGATACAATGGAAGGTATCCTCAAACTGAATACAGCTTTTCATCTTCACAAAGATTGTGAGTCATTCCTACAAGTACTATCTTGGAGAAATACACTTTAGCATTAAGGTTCAGGTCAAGTAATGTTTTGTAATTTTGAGAAGTCTTCCTTTTTGAATTCCAAGTCCTGGTTATCCTGCAAACACATCCACGTAAAAGCTATGAAACTATATTTGTTTCTTTCTATTTGTGCCATTAATTCATGTGTCCATCATCAAGAACGGTTTAGCAGCACCACCAGGATCTATAGGACATAAATGTTAAGCTGTGTCTGTGGCTGATTGTGAAGGAATCAACAAGAGGAGAAAACATACTTGACCATACTTGACAGAAAAAGGACTTGATAAAATGGGTGAACCACCATAATTTAATAAAGTCAAGGAGCGTATACAATCAAAAACTAATGCAGACGAAACAGCGATAACCAGTGATAGGCCATGGTTCTTTAGGAATCAGCAATGGATGACTGAAAAACAAAACTAACACAGAGAGAAATTGATTATAAAAGTAAATTGTCAGAAATATTTTAAAAAAGCAAGAGCTTCTATAGGTCTATAAAAAGGAACAGGGTTTCTACAATGAGTGTGGGACCATTGGAGGGGGTGACTAGTGAATTGAAAATGGGAAACAGGGAAATTATATCAGTCTTCATGAAAGAGGACATTATAAACAGCTCAAAGATATCAAATAAGCAAGGTGCGACTGGGAAGAAAAGTCTATTAATAGTCTCCATCTCAAGCAGCAAGGTATTTAGCAAACTAATAGGAGTGAAGGTAAACAAGTTGTCAGAACCTGATCACCTGCGTCCAAGGGCTTTAAAGAAGTGGTGCAGAGATAGTGGAAGCATTGATCAAAATATTCCAAAACATTCTGGATTCCAAAAGAGTTCCAGTAGACTGGAAGACCATTGATGTGATGCCAAGCAGGAAACTACTTGTCACACTACAACCAGTCATTGGGAAAATGATAGACTGTTATGGAAGAAATAGCAGGATATTTAGAAATGCTTACTACAACCAAACAGTGTCAATGTGGCTATTTAGAACTTTTTGAGGATAGGACAAGCAGAGTTGAAAATGGGGAACTGGTTGATGTAGTCAATTTGGATTCCAGAAAGTATTCAATAAGGTACCACATAAAATATTATTGCAGAAAATATGAGCTCATTGTGTTGGGTTAATGAGTTATCATTGGTTGAGGATTTCTTATCATGCAGAAAGCAGGGAGTCAGGATTAAATGGTGAAGCAGACTTGAATGACTTAGTTCTGCTTCTGTATATCATGGTCTTATGGCCCACAACATTGAATGGTATGACATTTCAAGTGCTCATCCAAGTACTTTTTAAAAGTTGTGCAGTTATCCATCTCATTACCCTCCAGGCAGTGCATTTTGAAAACCCACCAGTCTCTGAGTGAAAATCATTTTCCTCAACTCTGCTCAAAAGTGGTTTCATTTCACTTCAAAGGTGGTTCTTCTTGTTCTTGATCCTTCATCTAAGGGGAACAGCCTTTTTATTATTCACCCTGTCTTTGCCCCTGAGTTAGGTATCATCTACAGCTCAGACTTCTCTGTTCCAAAGAAACAAGAAATAAGCTTATCCAGCCTCTCTTCTTAGCTAAAGTCCTTTATCCCAGCATTGAATCACTGGAAAGGTGCAGTTTCCAAAGAACTACAAAAGCAACAGATTAATTGACAATGACAATGATGACAACAAGAATAAGCCAACATTGTTATGTTGAACTTGATAAATTTACTGTGGTCAGTTATTACCAGTTGGTTATTACTTTAGAAGCTTTATGTAAATTCAGAGGTTTTATAACTCACTCAGGATGGCTCACTTGTTATAATCATCGAACCATGTGCATCAGTTGAATTGACCATGCTGATCTCCCTTTTGATGGTATCTGCAGATATTTGGCCAATGTTAATTTTCTATTCACAATATATATTAATGATTTGGATGAGGGAACAAGGTTTGCAGATGATACCAAGTTGGGTGGGAGGGTGAACTGTGACGAGGATGCAAAGATCCTTCTGCATGATCTGGACAAATCAATAAGTGAGTGGACAAATCAATGAAAGATGCAGTATTAATTTGGATGCATGAGATGTTATTCATTTTGGAAGCAAAAACAAGAAGGCAGATTACTACCTGAATGACTGTAAATTGGGAGAGGGAAGTGTGCAGCGGGACTTGGGTATCCTTGTACACCAGTTGCTGAAGGTAAGCATGTAGGTGCAGCAGCAGTAAAGAAGGTAAATGGTATGTTGACCTTTATTGTGAGAGATTTCAAGTACAGGAGCAGAGATGTGTTGTTGCAGTTACACAGGGCCTTGGTGAGGTCACACCTAGAATATTGTGTGCAGTTTTGGTCTCATTTTCTGAGGAAGGAGGCTTTTGCTCTCGAGTGAGTGCAGCGAAGGTTTACCAGGTTGATTCCGGAGATGGCGGGATTGACATGTATGAGGAGAGATTGATGAGGTTAGGATTGTTTTCACTGGAGTTCAGACAAATGAGGGGATCTCATAGACACTTATAAAATTCTAACAGGACGAGACATGGTAGATGTAGGGAGGATTCCCAATGGTGGGTACATCCAGAACAGGGGTCACAGCCTGTAGAATCAGGGTAAACCATTTAAGATGGAGATGAGGAGACATTTCTTTATCCAAAGAATGGTGAGCCTGTGGAATTCATTACCACAGGAAGCAGTTGATGCCAATACATTGAATGTATTCAAGAGGTGGCTAGATATAGCATTTGGGGCAAATGGGATCAAAGGTCATGGGGAGAAAGCAGGATTAGGCTATTGAGTTGAATGATCAGCCACGGTTGTGATGAATGACGGAGCAAGCTCAAAGGGCTGAATTGCTTCCTCCTGCTCATATCTTCTCTGTTTCTATGTATACTGAGCTGCCATACCTTTCTAACTTTTGCTTGATTTTGTTTCATGTGAGATTCGAACACATAATTTTTTATATCTATATGTTTATTGAAAAATACATTTTTTAATATTACAAATACAAAACAATACAAAGAAAGAATACAAAAATTTAAAAAACCCAAACTGCCCTCATGTATAAATATACAAATATATATTAAAATATTTCAAAAAAAATAACTACTGAACTAAATCAATTATAACTAATAACAGACCAATAAACAATAATAATACAGCTCAGGCAAACAAAACACTAACTCTCGAATATCAAAAGCATTTGTTTTCATATATTCATATGTTTGCAGCTCCCCCCTCTGGATATTGGACCCATTAAGCATAATCGTTATGGTTATATAAAAGCCCTTATTAGTGTGGCAGACAAATCTATGTCCAGGTAGCCCAAAAAGGGCCACCATGTCTTATAGAAATTCTCAGTTTTGTGGTGTACCATACTTGTAAGAAAATCCAAGGGGATATTCTCCATAACAATCTTAGGCTAACCTGACAGGCTCAGGGGATTTTCAGACACTCAATCTCACAAGATATTCTTTCTTGTGCAGACAGTGAGGATGTTGAAAAGTTTTTCTTATGCGCATCAGCAGGGAACATACTGGGCAGGCCAAGGAGAGATTGGGTCCTTCTCCACCCTGACACCCAAAATCCTCTCCATTGCACATGCCACAGCACTCCAGTATGTTTGAAATCTCCAACAGGACCACAGACAATGGGTAGGAGTGCCCGTACTAACTTTAGTCTTGGGGCATATTGAAGATATTCCTGGTTTGAATTTTGACAAACAGTCAAGAGCCAAGTGGATCCTGTGGAGAATCTTCAACTGTAAAGCATGGGTTCTATTGTAAATTTACTGCATTTTCCCAAATATCTGCCCATGCCCCTGAGGAGACCTCAATGCCTAGCTCTCTCTCCCACATCCTGCAGAGTTGATCGAGCTCATCTGAGGGGCCGCCCCCCCCAGTTGGTGATATAGAGTGCTGACAGAAAGTGTACTCTTAGTACTGAGCACCCTCTTCTCTATGCTGGATTTGTAGGGATCAGTCAAAAGTGTAGTCTTTTTATTTGAATAAAATCCCTAATTTGAGAAAAACGAAATAGGCCCCTGTTAGATAGCTCATATTTCCGCGTTAACCAATCAAAAGAATCATTGTGTCTCCCTCACATAAAAGGTCCATGCAAGACACACCCCTAGCAGCCCAAAGTTTGAACCCTTAATCCATCATCCCCGGTTGAAAACCTGGCATATCCACTACAGGTATAAGAAAAGATGTTTTGCTAATATTGCCTTCCATCTGCCGAATTGCTCTCCATGCTTTAACAGTATTGATAACTATTGGGATATGGCAATATTCCCTAAGTGCCCTCATTTCGTCCAAACACAGCAAGCTAGTAAGGAGATACTTTGCCTGAGAGGTTTTGATATCTAACCATATTGAAAGTGGGTCCCCACAAGCCTAATCACTCATGTAAGATAAAAGCAAGCTTAGATGATGGTGTTTAATGTCCAGGAGATCCACTCCGCCCCCAGGTCTGTGAGGCAATTGCAGTTTACTTAATTTAATAAGGGGCTGCTTACAATGCCAAATAAAAGAGCTGAACCAGCCGTTTGGTCTTCTTAACATTTGCTTATTGAAAATCAGGGGGAGCATTTGTTTAGGGTACAACAAACGGGGGAGAATATTCATCTTAATAAGAGTTATCTGATCTAACCATGAGACAGAATCGCCTCCCATCTTTGAAGGCCTTGTTTGATTTTGTTGAATAATTGAACAAAATTAGCTTTAAACAACTGATCAAAAACTGCAGTGATGAATATGCCCAAATACAAAAAGCCCCTGTGACTACTTAAATGGGAATTGAGATTCACCCTCTAGACCCAGCACCTTTGTAAGACAACCCATTGGCATAGCCTCTGATTTTGCAAAATTAATCTTGTCTCCCGAAAAGTTGACAAACGAGGTGATGCATTGTATCAGGTGAGGCACAGAAACTGCTGGATTTGACAAAAAAAATGAGGATATCAACCACATACAACAAAATCTTATGCAATTTTGACCCCACTTCTGGAGCTCATATATTGGGGTCCCAATGTATGGCCTTGGCCAATGGTTCAATCACCAATGTAAAAAGCAGCGGCAAAAGGGGACAGCCTTGCTGGCTGCCCCTAAAAAGACTAAAATTGCTTGTTCGTACCCCATTGGTGATGACCACAGTGAGAGGGGCACTGTAAAGAACCTTTACCCATCTTATAAAAGCTTTGCTCAAGCCAAACTGCTCTGGAGTATAAAAAAGGTACGGCCAGTCAACTTGGTCAAATGTCTTTTCTGCAACGAGAGAAATCACCAATCCCTGTATTGACTGTTGTTGACATGCTTGAATTACATTCAGCAGCCTCCGAACATTATTGGAGGACCTGCGGCCCTTCTTTAACAGTTGAAGGTAACAATATCCAGCCTTAACGCAAGAGTCTTAGAGAGGATTTTAAAGTCACCATTCAAGAGTGAAATGGGCCTGTACAAAGCACAGTCCTCCGGGACCTTCCCTTTTTTTTAAGAATAAGCAAAATATTGGCCTCTGTTAGAGATGGTGGGAGACGATCATGACTGTACGAGTCACTGAACATGTTGAGCATCAGATCTGAAAATATGTTGATAAATTCCTGATAAAATTTTCTGGGAAGTCCGTCAGGATCGGGTGCCTTTCCACTCTGAAGCTTCTTCACAGCCTCCTGCATCTCTTGCTCTGATTAAGGGGACATTGAAAAAAGACTGTTGTTCAGGGGTTACACCCAGAAGCTCGAGATCCTTGAGAAAGGACTCCACTTTGGCCTGCCCCTCTTCTCAATCCTCAGATTGGTAGAATTCAGAGTAAAATCTCTGGAATGCTGCATTAATCTTTTTAAAATCATGTTAGGTTCCCAGCACCTTCCCCAATGGCTTGAGGGGTACTCTTCTTCCTGGCGAGATATGCAAGGTACTTGCCCAGTTTGTCACCATGCTCATACAACCTTTGTTTTGCAAAAGTAAGCTCCTTCTTTGCTGTCTGCATGAGCATGGAATTCAATGCAGACTGCGGTGCTGTAATCCTCTGTAGCTTGGCCAGTAAGGCCCTGTCAAAGTAAGCCTTTTTGGCTGCCTTCAATCGTGCTTCAAGGAGACGTTGCTGCTTGCCCTTCTGCTACTTCCTCTTGGCAGAGTAGGAGATAACTAACCCCTTGGCAAAGGATTTGGCAGTTTCCCAAAGGATGGATGGTATACTAGCCGAGCCTGAATTAATGTCAAGGAATGCCCTAAATTCCTTAGAGAAGCGCTCCACAAATTTATTATCATTAAGGATAAAGGGATCCATTCGCCAGTGCCTCGGGACCACTATAGCGTCCTTAATCTTAACCAACAGGTACACTGGAGTGTGGTCGGAGATGGCAATATTACCAATCATACAAGATCCCACCAAGTGCAGGGTTGACACGGGGGTCAGGAAAAAGTCAATCCTCGTGTGACATCTGTGTGAATTGGAGAACAATGTAAAATCCCTGCCTGTAGGGTGGAGGTGCCTCCAGACATCCAGCAATTCTAACTCCACACACAGATCCTTGAATTGTTTAGTTTGTACAGAGGGTATCTGGGGGTCTTTGGACAACCTGTCTACTGTGGGATCCATAAGACGATTAAAATCTCCCCATATGATGGGATGCTAGGACTTGTGAACGATCAATTTAGAGAACGCATCTACCAGAAACTTGAGGGGATGGGCTGGAGGGCAGTAAACATTTTAAACACCATATTCTTCCCCATTTATCAGGGCTTTGAGGATTACAAACCTCCTGTGTGTGTCTTTAACACAGTCAAGTAAGTTAAATGGGAGATTCCTCCTAACAAATATAGCCTCTCCCCTATTTCTGGTATGAAAAGATGAAAAGTAAACCCGATCAAAGCCATTCTGCTGTCGTTTCAAATGTTCCCTTCATCTAAGTGTGTCTCCTGTAATAAAGCAATATCCACCTTTTCATTTCTAAGACTTGAGAGTACCTCTTTCCTTATAATTGGTGAGTGACTCCCCTTGATGTTCCAGGTATATCTTTTACTCAAGTCATTAACCATAACCTTCTGCAGTAACATTTAGATTCCAGAGAGGAGGACTTGAATTACAATCCACTGAGCCTTAAAGTCGCAAGATCTGTCGAACAGAAAAACTACCCAAACTAAAACCACTACAGTTAACAAGCCTACAAAGCTATCAAAGACAATATACACCAAAAACCAAAAAAAAACAACATATAAAGTGCCAATGGCATTGAATAGGGGAACTCACCCACTGCTCAAAGCGGTCATCTACACATCCCAAAACCCAACTTCCCATCCCACTGCCAATAATACAGCCCGGGCTTTTAAATATCTGAATAAGTGTAAACTGCCCATAAAGAGGCATCTAGCCATCCCAACCATTTTCTCTCCCCCTAGCAAGAGCCTCACCACAAACACAAACAGCAAAGAAAGAAAATACGCCATGGAATAACAATGTGAACAAAGAAATTTTGAAAAAAAAAGAAGTACCCCACCCGTTCTTTGGTATAATTTAATTTAGGAATTGAAAGTAAACATCCCAGCTGCCCCCGAGCACAGTTTAGCCCAGATTCTTACCAATAAAAAATAGGAAAAGAAAGCCCCAACCAGACTTTGTCTTTTTTTAAAAAAGTAGAGACATACCCAAACAACACTACTATTTGTACATAGTAAATTGTTCAGGTTAACTGAATTTGTCCACAAAGTCACTTGCCTTCTCCGACGTGTCAAAGAGATGTACAGATCCATCTAAGGTGATCTGAAGCACTGCCAGATACCTCAGAGAGTATTGGATCCTCACCTCCGCCAGTCTTCTTTTGATGCCATCATAGGATTTTCTTTTCCAGATCACTGCCACTGAGAAATCCTGGAAGAACATGAACTTAGAGCCCTCATAAACTTGGGCCTTCAGATCCTTCTCCTGGACTCTGGAAGCTTCCACGATTCTCTCATTATCGCTATGGTGATGAAACCGCACCAAGATAGGACAAGGACATTGTTCCAGACCAGATCTCTGTGCAGTGACCCGGTGAGCCCTCTCAATCTTCAAACTTCACATCCCAGTCTCCAAGTTAAGGAATTTCAGCAACAAACCCTCAATAAATTCCATTGATCGCTCACCTTCCTTACCGTCTGATAGATTGATGATCCGAATATCTTTTTCTTCTGCCCATGTACCCAAAGTCATCAACCTGGTCAAGCAAATTACAGACCTGAGTCTCAGGGCCTGGATCCTATCCTTGGAAGAATCAGTGTCATCTTCCACCACTGTGACCCTGCATTCTACTTCATCCATCCTTTTCTCGAGGTCTCCCAGCTGCCTTTCATACTTCTGCAGCATGTTAGAGATTGGGGCCAGATTCTCCTCTATCTGTTTACCCAACATCTCACAAGATGTTGCAAGTTCCATTACCAGGACCTAGTAGGAAATTGAGCCTGAGGATCCTGCAGGCTGGGCTGTGGGCCTGGCCTCGGACGTACCCGCTCCCTTCTTCGGCATCCCTGGACGGTGTAAGTTGTTCTTTTCCAGTTTCATGGCACGCCATGTCCTTTCCAGAGTCCCAGAATGTTACAGTGATCCGGGTAGGGTGTTTTGAACTTTGTCCTGCTTGCGATGTGGTGCGGAGCTCTGCAATACAATCTTTCTAGATCACCACCATCTTGGATCCCCTGAACACATCATTTTTAAATTGCTTCCATGCTGGGATTTGAACTCATGACTCCAGAGCATTACTCTTTGCTGGATTGCTAGGCCAATAATATTACCACTAAGCTAATGTATACAGATGAGGTAGGCTGATGGGCCTGTTTCCATGCAGTAAACCTCTACATAACCCCTCAGTAACACTGCCCCTGGAAATTAAACAAACTAACTTCAGTTAAATGAATTGAATATGGCATGCTGAATGAGAGAATGAAGCATATAGAAGGGAAATAGCAGGTGATCTACTAACATTCCACAATTCATATGGAATTGTAGGGGATACTGACAGCAGAATAGAGGGAAGCTGTGATCTTGTCTTGAAGTACTTTAACCCTCGAAAGCAAACAGAGATGAGATCTGAAAGGATGGTTCAGTGAACAAGGTGGGCAAGTGAAAAATGCGTATACAAAATCTTAAATGTTCAAAAAGGAAACAGGCAGGCTGGAAGGTATTTGAGAGAATAAAAGGTGCTAGGATGTAAAATAGTGAATAATCCATCAGGAAGAGTGGATGTACTGGTTAAGGTGGTAAAATAAAGCTAAATGTGACTCAAAAGTCCTTTAAGTCAGGAGCAGATGGAGAAATCTGGAGCAAATTCAATCAGAGAGAATTAATGCCAGTCTTGGAAGTCAAGCTTCAAGGCCAGTACATTGATCAGGGGTCCAATATCAGTCAGTGACCTGAAAGAATTACTTATAGCTTTACACAAGATGAACAGCTAAAATAAAGTTTGAATGCTGTGCTACTTTGTAGTAATGATACCAAACAGAAGTCTAGTATTGGCAAATGCCATTTTAGACAAGAGTTATCTATACTTTCCTGGGTTATCTACTTTTAACAGAAGGATTACAATTCGATCAAGTGTGTATCATTGCAGTTGTTAATGTATCACTCTCCACAGATATCATCAACAGCCACTGCTTTTCCCTTGGACTTACTGAATGGAGCATTGCATTTGTGTGTCAGTACATGATTGCTCTTGAATCTGTGTTCGCTTTTATATGTGGAAACAGAAACGTCAGAAGTGAGCTGCTGCAGTTTTGACAAGGTCGAGAAAATAACGCAGAGAATTTTGCTTGAACTTTTTTGATTCATCCTTTCAAGTGGCAGCAATGACAGCGTCTTTATTTCCCCTTTCTCTTCTTTACAATGATACTGTGAATATTATGCCAGTGAAAGGTAAAGACCCACAAATGACTGCAAATTATGAAAGGAAAAGCTCAGCCTGCCAAATAATCTGCTTTACCGCTTTGGACCTACTCTCCAGTAGCATGTGCGATATCTTTGTCTCTTGTTTCTTATTCGTTTCTGAAGCTTTTCTCTTAAAGTTGCTCACACAACTTTGTCTCAAATTTCTCATCTGAGGCAGGTGCCCATCTCTCTGCTTTTTTCTCCCTGGAATTTCTGGTATTCAGATGACAGTGGCTAAAAATCTCTCATGCTGCCCCAGTAAACTTATTTGTTGTTGATTAACACTTTTCAACGTTTCAGCACTCAAAGCTGTTTACTACCCGGGCTTAACTTTTGATGTTATGTGGCTTGGAAATACCTTTTGACAAAAGAATTAGATTGGGAGGTGAAGGGCATTTTCTTACCACCGTGAGCTGCTTTGATTTGAAAGGCACTGCCTGAAACAATAATGGAACCTGATCAATTGTAACTTTCAGAAAGAAATTCAGTAATGTAGTAATGTGAGGTCAACATGCTTATGAATGAACAACAACAAGTTTCATTTAATGTAAGTCTAGATTAGAGTGTGGTGCTGGAAAAGCACAGCAGGTCAAGCAGCATCCGAGGAGCAGGAGAATTGATGTTTCGGCCAAAAGCCCTTCATCAGGAAAAGAACATGATTGGAGATTGAAATCTTGGCAAGAAGAGAAGTGGTGTGGGTTGGATGGAGGGTGAAAAGACACGGAAGCAATGATGTGTTCATGGTTCACCATTGATATGTAAATGGGTACCATTAAAGAACATCGGGGGAGAGGTCAGTGGTGTAGTGTAAAGGAGTTATAACTTTGTTCGAAGGGTACCCCTGAACATGTGTGATCACATAAAACTCAAGTTTGCATCAGTGGGGGTCCAGATAAGATGTCCTCATTTTCTGATGAACCCTTTTCCTGATGAAGGGCTTTTGCCCGAAATGTTGATTTTCTTGCTCCTTGGATGCTGCCTGTCCTGCTGTGCTTTTCCAACACCCCTCTAATTGAGACTCTGATCTTCAGCATCTGCAGTCCTCACTTTTGCCTTCATTTAAGATAACTCTATCAAAGGACAGTAAACGAGGGCATTTTAGCTGGACCGCCACTGATGCAAACTTGAGTTTTATGTGATCACACATGTTCAGGGGTACCCTTCGAACAAAGGTATAACTCCTTCACTCTACACCACTGACCTCTCCACTCATGTTCTTTAATGTTACCCATTTACATGTTAATTGTGAACCATGGACACATCATTACTTCCATGTCTTCCCACCCTCCATCCAACCTCCACCACTTCTCTTCTTGCCAAAGGATCTGAATAGTTGTAAACAGTGCTGAACACTGGACAATCATCCACAGACATGCCCACTTTTGACTTGTGTTGGAAGGAAGGCCATTGATATGCAGCTAAAGGCGGTTGGAATTTGATACATCCTGTAAAACTCCAACATTGACGTCATGGGGCTGAGATAAATGGCCTAGGAGAAAGTGAGGACTGCAGATGCTGGAGACCAGAGTTGAAAAACGTGATGCTGGAAAAACACAGCAGGCCAGGCAGCATCCGAGGAGCAGGAGAATCGACGCTTCGGGCATAAACCCTTCTTCAGGAATGAGGCTGGTGAGCCAAGCGGGCTGAGATAAATGGTTGGGGGGAGGGAATTTGGCGGACGGGCACTGGGAATATGATAGGTGGAAGGAGGTGAGGGTGATAGGCCGGAGAGGGGGTGGGGGCAGAGTGATCGGGAAGAAGATTGCAGGTGAAGAGGGCGGTGCTGAATCCGGGGGTTGGGACTAAGATAAGATAGGGGGAGGAGAAATGAGGAAGCTGGAGAAATCTACATTCATCCCGTGTGGTTGGAGGGTTCCTAGGCAGAAGATGAGGCGCTCTTCCTCCAGGCATCGTGTGGTCAGGGTCTGGCGATGGAGGAGGCCAAGGACCTGCATGTCCTTGGCGGAGTGGGAGGGGGAGTTAAAGTGTTCAGCCACGGGGCGGTTGGGTTGGTTGGTGCGGGTGTCCCAGAGGTGTTCCCTGAAACGTTCCGCAAGTAGGCAAGCTGTCTCCCTAATGTAGAGGAGACCACATCTGACATGGTCAACCACATCCCCTCTGACATGGTCAACGATGGTCTCCACCGCATCTCCTCCACTTCCCGTACTTCTGCCCTTGAACCCCACCCCTCCAATCACCACCAGGACAGATCCCCACTGGTCCTCACCTTCCACCCCACCAACCTCCGGATACATTGTATCATCCTCCGTCATTTCTGCCACCTCCAAACAGACCCCACCACCAGGGATATATTTCCCTCCCCATCCCTATCAGCGTTCTGGAGAGACCACTCCATCCGCGACTCCCTCGTCAGGTCCATACCCCCCCACCAACCCAACCTCCAATCCCAGCACCTTCCCCTGCAACCGCAAGAAATGCAAAACTTGCGGCCACACCTCCCCCCCTCACCTCCCTCCAAGGCCCCAATGGATCCTTCCATATCCATCACAAATTCACCTGCACCTCCACACACATCATTTACTGTATCCGCTGCACCCGATGTGGCCTCCTCTATATTGGGGAGACAGTTCGCCTACTTGCGGAACATTTCAGGGAACACCTCTGGGACACCCGCACCAACCAACCCAACCGCCCTGTGGCTGAACACATTAACTCCCCCTCCCACTCCGCCAAGGACATGCAGGTCCTTGGCCTCCTCCATCGCCAGACCCTGACCACACGATGCCTGGAGGAAGAGCGCCTCATCTTCCGCCTAGGAACCCTCCAACCACACGGGATGAATGTAGATTTCTCCAGCTTCCTCATTTCTCCTCCCCCCATCTTATCTCAGTCCCAACCCCCGGATTCAGCACCGCCCTCTTGACCTGCAATCTTCTTCCCGACCTCGCTGCCCCCACCCCCTCTACGGCCTATCACCCTCACCCTCACCTCCTTCCACCTATCGTATTCCCAGCGCCCCTCCCCCAAATTCCCTCCCCCCTACCTTTTATCTCAGCCTGCTTGGCATACCAGCCTCATTCCTGAAGAATGGCTTACGCCCGAAGCGTCGATTCTCCTGCTCCTCGGATGCTGCCTGGCCTGCTGTCTTTTTCCAGCATCACATGAGATAAATGGCCTCCAACAACTCACAGGGTGAAAGTGAGGAGTGCAGATGCTGGAGATCAGAGTCAAGATTAGAGTGATGCTGGAAAAGCACAGCAGGCCAGGCAGCATCCGAGGAGAAGGAAAGTTGACGTTTCAGGCAAAAGCCATTCCTGATGAAGGGCTCTTGCCCAAAATGTCAATTTTCCTGCTCCTCAGATGCTGCCTAACATGGTGGTCTTTTCCAGCATCACTCCAATCTTGACTCCAACAACTCACAGTCATTTTCTTTTGTACAAGGTGTGACTCCAACCAGTGGAGAGGTTTCCCTCAATTCACATTGATTTCAGTTTTGCTAGGGTTCCTTGATGTCACACTCAGTCAAATGCTGCTTTGACATAAGAGCAGTTACATTCACCTCACTCTAGAGTCCAGTTATTTTGTTGATATTCAGAGGGAGGCTGTAATGAGGCCAGAAGCTGAATGGATCTCACAGAACTTCAACTAGATGCCAGTGAGGAAGTTACACCTCTTGAAATGCTGCACTGTCAGTGACCTCTTCCTCAATTTACTGATGATTGAGAGAGTACACTAATGGGATGGATATGTTCTATTTTTTGTGTCCAGGATGGGCGGCACGGTGGCACAGTGCTTAGCACTGCTGCCTCACAGCGCCAGAGACCCGGGTTCAATTCCCGCCTCAGGCGAGTCTCTGTGTGGAGTTTGCACATTCTCCCTGTGTCTGCGTGGGTTTCCTCCGGGTGCTCCAGTTTCCTCCCACAGTCCAAAGATGTGCAGGTCAGGTGAATTGGCCATGCTAAATTGCCCGTAGTGTTAGGTAAGGGGTAGATGTAGATGTAGATGTAGATGTATGGGTGGGTTGCGCTTCGGCGGGGCGGTGTGGACTTGTTGGGCCGAAGGGCCTGTTTCCACACTGTAAGTAATCTAATCTAATCTTAAAAAAAAAGATATACCGAGGCAATTTTCCACATTATGGGTAGATGACAGTGCTGTGGCTGTACTGGAACAGCTTGGTCCATTAGTGCAATTAGATCTGGAGCACAATTCTTCACAATTGCTGAAATAATGTCAGAATCTACAATATTTGCACTTTCCAGTGCCTCCAGCTGTTTCCTAATATTACATAGAGTGAACCACATTGATATTAGATTGGCATTTGTAGAGCTGGTGACCTAAAGTGTAGGCTGAGATGAATCATCCATTTTGCATCTGCCTCCACACATTTTACAGAGAAATTCAAAGTTTTAACTTGTAATACAAATCCTGTATCATTTTGATTATTTAAATTTTCGCACAGCTAAATTTTCTTCAGCAAGCAAATTGGTGTTACACCTACAACTTACATAAACCTCATCTGTCCATGATTGTAATTTATCAGATGACATATAGCAAAATCTGGACATAAATTCTTTTGTATTTTACATTTGTGTATTGTACGAGGGACATGGTAAATTTCAAAAGCATCTCTTCTATTCTCTTTTTCCCACTTGCAGTGCTGAAATCAAAATGCCCCTGTCCATTTGTCATTTGTTTTTGGCTGATGGAAACAGTGGAATCCATCTGGTAGCCCTAAACAATGGAGAAGCAAAATAATTTTCTGCACATTTTCTCCCAATGCTCAGTTGTCGACAAGTTACCAAATATTATTTTATTAAGAAGATTTTAACATATGGTCTGGGAACCGAAGTTATGCCTTAAACATCTGTTTAGGGATTCAAAGAAGTTGTATTCCCAAGGCATCATGATGAGATTAGCTGGCCATGGTGGTGAAATATCTTATTTTACACCAAACTGAACTGGAATACAGTTCATGGGAACAAATATCCCAACATTAATCCTCTGATCTGCACTACCCTTTAGGGATTTTGTTTTTACATATAACCAGCAAAACACATTTGTTCAGAATGTGTAAAGAAGGTTGTGTATTATTTTTAGGAATGGATTACAAGTGTGAGTATTCTTTCAATAAACCTAGAATTACATCAGAAACAGGAAACTGTTAGAAATATCAGAATTACTGTTGTGAATCTACTTTTTTGAAATTTTGATGCACAGCAAAATAACATGTGTTATGATCCCAGCTATTAACAGATAAAGTCAGATCCCAGACAGGAACCTGATTTGACAGATCACATTTTGATTTATTTTGGTTTCACAAAAGTAGTCTCTCGCCGAAGCATAATCTGCAGATTTTGTTGTATCAGTAAAGAAAAAGACGATTAATAAAATTTTCTCCACTATCTTCTTTCCATTTGACTTTACCTTCCCTCCATCTCTGCCACTGAACCAAGGCTCATGTATTAATCCTCTCACTATTGAATGCACCATCTTCCCATGCTCACTCTCACCCACCTCAACCCTACTTCTTCTGAGCAACACATAGCATTTCCTCTGCTTATCTATGCACTCAGGACAACTTTTCATCCAATAGCACCAGGCCAATCAACTGTGCCACCCAATCCTTTCCTTTCCTTTATTCAAGGAGAAAATAGCCTACAATGGAGCAGAAAGAGCCAAGATGGTTGGTGGGCTGCCCAACATCCTCACCCACTTTGAGGTGGTGATCCTGTCCCTGACCAATTATAGTCAGAGAGTCAGTGATGTGCAACATGGAAAGAGTCCCTTCGGTCCAACTCGTCCATGCTGACCAGATATCACAAGCCAATCTAGTCACACCTGCCAGCACCCGGCCTATATCCTTCCAGCACCCTCCATATCCCTATTCATATACCCATCCAAATGCCTCTTAAATGTTGCAATTGTACCAGCCTCCACCACATCCCCTGGCAGCTCATCCCATACACGTACCACCCTCTGAGTGAAAAACTTGTTCCTTAGGTCTCTTTTATATCTTTCCCTTCTCACCCGAAACCTATGCCTCTAGTTCTGGACTCCACGACCCCAGGGAAAAGACATTGTCTATTTATCCTATCCATGTCCCTCATGATTTTATAAACCGCTGTGAGGTCACCCCTCAGCCTCTGACACTCCAGGGAAAACAATCTCTCCCGATAGCTCAAATCCTCCAACCCTGGCAACATCCTTGTAAATCTTTTCTGAACCTTTTCAAGTTTCACAACATTGTTCCAATAGGAAGGGGACCAGAATTGCATACGATATTCCAACAGTGGCCTAACTAATGTCTTGTACAGCCACAACATGACCTCTCAACTCCTGTATTGAATACTCTCACCAATAAAGGAACGCATACCAAACACCTTATTCACTATCCAATCTACTTGTGACTCCACTTTCAAAGGTCTATGAACCTGCACTCCAAGGTCTCTTTGTTCAGCAACACTCCCTAGGACCTTACCATTAAGTGTATAAGTCCAACTAACATTTGCTTTCCCAAAATGCAGCACCTCACATTTATCTGAATTAAACTCCATCTGCCACTTCTCAGCCCATTGGCCCATCTGGTCCAGATCCTGTTGTAATCTGAGGTGACCCTCTTCGCTGTTCACTACACCTCCAATTTTGGTGTCATCTGCAAACTTACTAACTGTATCTCTAATACTCACATCCACATCATTTATATAAATGACAAAAAGTAGCGGACCCAGCACCAATCCATGTGGTACTCCACTGGTCACAGGCCTCCAGTCTAAAAAACAACCCTCCACCACCACCCTCTGTCTTCTATCTTTGAGCCAGTTCTGTATCCAAATGGCTAGTTCTCCGTGTATTCCATGAGATCTAACCTTGCTAACCAGTCTCCCATGGGGATCCTTGACATATGCCCTACTGCAGTCCATATAGGTCACGTCCATGCATTGCCCTAATCAATCCTATTTGTTACTTCTTCAAAAAACTCAATCAAGTGTCTGAGACATGATTTCCCACACACAATGCCATGTTGACTATTCCTAATCAATCCTACCTTTTCCAAATGCATGCACATCCTGTCCCTCAGGATTGGGCGGCACGGTGGCACAGTGGTTAGTACTTCTGCCTCACAGTGCCAGAGACCCGGGTTCAATTCCCACCTCAGGCAACTGTGTGTGGAGTTTGCACATTCTCCCCGTGTCTGCATGGGTTTCCTCCGGGTGGTCCGGTTTCCTCCCACAATCCAAAAAAAATGTGCAGGTTAGGTGAATTGGCCAGGCTAAATTGCCCGTAGTGTTAGGTGAAGGGGTAAATGTAGGGTAATGGGTCTGGGTGGGTTGCGCTTCAGTGGGTCGGTGTGGGCTTGTTGGACCGAAGGGCCTGTTTCCACACTGTAAGTAATTTAATCTAGTCTAATCTAACTTGCCCACCACCAACATCAGGCTCACTGGTATATAGTTCCCTGGTTGTCCTTACCACCCTTCTTAAACAGCGGTACCACGTTAGCCAACCTCCAGTCTTCCTGCACTCACCTGTGACACTCGCTGATACAAATATCTCAGCAAGAGGCTCATCAATCACTTCTCTAGCTTCCCACAGATCAGGCCTAGGGTTTTATCCACTTTTATGTGTTTCAAGACATCCAAAACTTCCCTACACTCTATATCTTCCATGTCCTTTTCTACAGTAAACACTGATGCAAAATACTTGTTCAGTATCCAAATGGCCAAGTGACTGTGCCCAAGTCTCTGGACTGATATTGCAGGCTCAAGATTAGAGTGGTGCTGGAAAAGCGCAGCAGGTCAGGCAGCATCCGAGGAGCAGGAAAATCGATGTTTCGGGCAATAGCCCTTCATCAGGAATATTGCAGGCTGCCATTGACTTCCTGGACCAGGACTTCCTGATTAAATGCTATCTCCACTGACTTGATTGAGGACTGCTGGCAACTATGACAGGTTTCCTGGCTTTGTGTTACACTGAATGGCAAGTCAAGATAAATTGCAAGTCAAAGTAATGGAAGCCTGGTAACTCTGGCTGGGGAATGATAAGTGCAAAAAAAGCAAAACAAGGCAGGGTTGCTGTGAGCATCTGGGTAGGCTCAAGGTCCAATCTATAAGCTTGCTGTGCACAAGTTTCTTGTAAGCAGATGAGAAAGGCATCACGAGGATCTCGACAGGCTGGGAGGTTTTAGATCAGAGTGGTGCTGGAAAAGCACAGCAAGTCAGGCAGCATCCAAGGAGCAGGAAAATCGCGTTTCTGGCAAAACCCCTTCATCAGGAATAGAGACTGGACGCCTCCTCGCAGAGCGCTTCAGCGAACATCTCCGGGACACCCGCACAAATCAACCCCACTGCCCCGTGGCCCAACATTTCAACTCCCTCTCCCACTCTGTCGAGTACATGCAGGTCCTGGGCCTCCTCCACCGTCATTCCCTCACCACACGATGCCAAGAGGAAGAACGCCTCATCTTCCGCCTCAGAACACTTCAACCCCAGGGCATCAATGTGGACTTCACCAGTTTCCCCTCCCCCCACCTTACCTCAGTTCCAACCTTTCAGCTCAGCACTATCCTCATGACCTGTCCTACCTGCAAATCTCCCTTCTCACCTATCTGCTCCAGCCTCCCCTCTGACCTATCACCTCCATCCTCACCCCCATTCACCTATTGTACTCCTTGCTACCTTCTTCCCAGCAAGCAACCCCCTCTCCCCCACCTCCCCCCACCCCCACCCCCCCCACCCCAATTTATCTCTCCACCATGGAGGCTTTCTGCCTCTATTCTTGATGAATGGCTTTTGCCCGAAACATCGATTTTCCTGCTCCTCGGATGCTGCCTGACCTGCTGTGCTTTTCCAGCACCACTCTGATCTAAACTCCGGCTTCCAGCATTCGCAGTCCTCATTTTTGCCTGGGAGGTTTTAGATGCTAGCGCTCAGAGATGCAAGGGGCCTTGGTGTGTGCCCTGCGAAGGTGTGACAGGGTGTTCATGTAGGTGGCCCAGACAAGCAAGCAGCTAGCTGACATCGCCAGCTACTTGCTCTGACTTTCATGTCAGGAGTTGTGAACATCTAGCTGTCGTGCAGCAAATGGTAGGAACGGAAGCTGCATATTAAGGAGGTGAGATTTCAGTTAACAACGATGACAACAAGCAACAATCCCTGCTAACAGACATCTCACCCCTGCTCAGAAAGAATCTCATCTCAATGTTAAGAATTCTATTTGAAAATAGAATGATGTCAAGAAAGGCCTTGGTCAACTTCTCACATCTCTCACATTTCTTGCAAGAATCCATTTAATTCAGGTTCCTGTAAGAATCCATCTCGCATCTTTATTTTCTCACATAAGATTCATTCACTCAGCTTCAGTTGCTAATGACAATTTTTCTGATCCTTTCTAGTCAGGTTCATTAATATTCTTTAAAACTGTTCTTAACTTTATTCACACTACAAACACTATTTTATGTCGGCTACAAATGGTTATACTTTAAACTGACAGTAGCATGAACACATTTCTGTCACATTACATGTTCTTCCATATCAGCCATTGAAGTCTTACATTGTTATTTAAAGCAATCTCTGGCACTTCTCTCTCGCCAAAACATCTCAAAACCATGTCACTTGTGGATATTCTCAATTTACTTCTTTGGTATTTGAACACCATCAGAGCATATGTGTTTTTTAACTCTTTAACTGATTCACTGAGAAAACTCAAATTTTACCTTTATTTTATTTGTTATTTTACATTAATTTATCTACATTTTGCAATTCAGTTTAAATTCAGTGCTCTTGCTTTTCTTAAAGTTCAATGGCTTACTCATCAATTTGCCGATTTAAAATAGACTGAAATCAACTGTTCCATAAAACTACACCACTGGCACTTAACTTTTCACAGATGGTGAAACGTTTCGGCAAATTGATGCACGTGTATTACTCTGCAAGAAAATGATGAAGCTATCTGCTTGCAAATGTCCAGGAAATTTCCTCATTCTTTGAAGGTTTAAAAGTAAATGTCAGTTGGAACACATGATTACAACAGGAACCAGGGACAAAGCCAGCACACATGCTTCAGGGTAGTAACTGTTCCCAAAACAAATGGACAACAAAGATTGCATGTGGATCTTACTCAGTTAAGCAAGAGAGGTAGGATGGAAATCCATTTCCTTTCAATTGTTTATAATAATTTACCAAAATTGGTAACAAGCAAATTTTCACAAAGCTGAATATCAATGTTGGATCCTGGATAAGACACTTAAATAATGAGTCAAAATTGTTGACTGAATTTATCACACCATTTGGGCAAGTTTGCTTCAACTGTTTGTATTGTGGAATTTGTTCTGCACCAGGTATTTTCCAAAAGGTGACTTATGAATCCTGAAACAGAAACAATGAGCCATTTCCCATATGGCTTGCATTTTAGTGCATGGTACAATGAAGAAGGAAAATGACCAGAGAGGTGCCAAATGCCCTACAGAATGCAGATCTTACACAAAATGAGGAATATCAATTTTCCGGAAAGATGATTACATTTTAGAACATATGGTCCAAGAACAAGTTATTAAGGTAGATCTAAGGTCAACAGCCTTCAAGGAATTGATGTATGCAAATAGTGTACATCACTTTGTAGACACAGTAAATCAAGTGGGAAACTTCATCCCTCATGTAGTCAGCCCTACTTAACCCATCAGAGAGCTTTTGAAAAAAACATTAGCAATCGTATTTGGAATAAGGAGCAGACTGCAGCTTTTGAAAGGATAAAAGACAAGTCACATTTCAGATGTTTTAACACATTATAATCCAGCCTCATTCATGATAATAGCCATCAATGCATCATCAATATGACTTGGAGTAGTCCTTATTCAGGTGCAAACTGACAGAACATGTAATCTGGCCTATTTGATATCAGGAACATTGATGAAGACTTAACAGAGTTATTCAATTCCAGAGAAGAAATATTAGCGCTGATGTAAACATTTCAAGGATTACTTCGTGGGATTCAAAGTTCAGGTCAAGTTGCACTGCAAACCTTTCGCAACATTATTGATATTGTACAAGTCCACTTGTATCCAAAAAAAAACCTTTCAGGCTGATAAATTACAACAAAGCCATAGTTTATGTCCTAGGTGAAGTGAAAGCATTTACAGATACACTCACAGGAGCAGCAGTCAATTGAGGAGAGAAAAAAAATGTATTTTTGTGAGATCTAATAAGGCTTTCAATGGTGTGGGTAATCACAAGAAATCTGGAAGAATTAGATACACAGAATTATTGAATCGCTCCAGTGCAGAAGCATGCCATTTGGCCCATTGAGTCCACACCAGCCCTCTGAAGAGCCCAACTAGACCCAGCCCCCTACCCTATTCCTGTAACCCTGCATTTTGCATGGCTAATCCACCTGGCCTGCACATCCCGAGACACTGTGGACAATTTAAAATGGCCAATCCACCTAACCTGCAAAACTTTGGAATTGGGCGGGAAGTCACATTAATGGCATTCCAAAGTTATTGAATATTCAATGGGCAAAAGTACAGGAAGTAAATACAATAACTGTCACAAGACAAAATGTATTAGGGAAACTAATGGGGCTGAGGGCTGAAGACCTTTAAGTCCCCTGGACATGACAGGATGTATCCTAGCTGAAAATGTGTTGCTGGAAAAGCGCAGCAGGTCAGGCAGCATCCAAGGAACAGGAGAATCGACGTTTCTGGCATCAGCAAGGAAGAAGCTGAGGTAAAAACAATGACTGCAGATGCTGGAAACCAGATTCTGGATTAGTGGTGCTGGAAGAGCACAGCAGTTCAGGCACCATCCAAGTAGCTTCGAAATCGACGTTTCGGGCAAAAGCAGAAGGGCTGATGCCCGAAACATCGATTCTCCTGTTCCTTGGATGCTGCCTGACCTGCTGCGCTTTTCCAGCAACACATTTTCAGCTCTGATCTCCAGCATCTGCAGTCCTCACTTTCTCCAGGATGCATCCTAGAACATGAATCAAAGTAGCTGTTTTTCACATGATACACATCCCTGTTGTTTCACTACTGCAAAACCAGGATTCTGGAAGTCATTTCCTGTCATCATTGTCAGTGTACCTAACGTCCAATGGATTTGAAAGGTTTAAGAAGGCAAACCACCTTCAAAAGGATCATGAGGGGTGGGAAATATATGGCAACCTAGGATCACATCTCACACAAATGTAAAGACGTTGAGCAGGTTGTGAGAAAGTGAATTTTATTAACTGTTTTATATAAAAGGTATGTAATTTTCTCATAAATTCTCAAGTGGGCGTCAGTAGAACTGTAAAAATAATTTGGTGCAACGTGTTAAGCTATTTTCAGTAACTCGTGAAAAAAGCTTAATTCTAGGGATAAAACCCATTTATTCTGATAAAACTAGATTGTCACACTTCAACACATCAAATAAACTTTAAAAGAACAAAGGGAACAATTATGTTCTCTTACAATGTCTGATTGCACTGTGTGCAACACGTGCAAGATTCAATATGTGTTTACTCAGATCACCCAAAAAGTGATTTACAGGATGCTGCCTGAACTGCTGTGCTCTTCCAGAATCACTAATCCAGAATCTAGTTTCCAGCATCTGCAGTCATTGTTTTTACCTAACTACCATTGTAAAGACAATAATCATTCTATCAATGTCAGCAACACAAAGGAAATGGCCATAAATTTCAGAAAGCAGAATGGAGGGCATGCACCTGTCTCCATTAATGGTGCTGAGGCGGAGATAGTCGAGAGCATCAAATTCCTGAGTATGATGATCACAAACAACCTGTTCTGGTCCACCCATGTCAACACATAGGTCAAGGAAGAACAACAAAGCCCAGGAGGCTAAGTAAATTCGGCATGTCCACAAAGCCTCTTCTCAATTTTTATCGATGCACTGTAAAAAGCATCCTATCTGGGTGCATCAAAGCACAGGATGACAATTGTTCTTCCTAAAACTGCAAGAAACTACAGAGAGTCTTGGAACATGGTCCACTCCATCACTCAAACCAGCCTTCTATCCATTGTCTCCACCTATACTTCCAGCTGCCTTGGGAAAGAAACCAACAAAATCAAAGACCCCTCCCATCCCTGTTGTACTCCCTTCCATCCTCTTACATTGGGTGGAAGATACAGAAGTTTGAATACACGTACAAACACATTCAAGAACAGCTTCTTCCTTGCTGTTATCCGACTTTTGAATGGACCTCTTGAATGTTAATTCTGATCTTTCTCTCTGCATGTTCTCTGCAGCTGTAACACTGTTCTGCGCACTGTTCTGCTACTCTGATGCACTTTGTATGGTGTAGCACACAAAATAGCACTTTTCACCATATCTCCGTACATGTGACAACAATAAATCAAATCAAATGACACTACCTGCCCAGAAAGAAAAGTCATGAAGCGTCAGTAATACTTAGAAATGAATGTTCTGGTCATACTGGACCTCTATTTTAAGGTATGCAAAATGAGTCATATCGGTACCATTAGTAGGTTTACTATTCTAATTCAGCAGTTTTTCCAACAGTTCAGTACTGGTTTATCCATCTGGCTTTTGTATGATAATGAATTTCAGCAAGAACATGATTAGGTCAAAAGTAGAATCTCCACATATATGCACATTGGCATGCTTTTCATTTGTCTTCAAAACTTCTATCATTCCTTTGCCTAAAGAAATCCAAATTAAAGACGAGCAATGTGAACTTCTATTCATTAAGAAATAATAATTAATCAAGACTTTAATCTACTGAAGAGCTGGATGACTGTTATGAATCACCAATTAACAAGCACAGGAAGAGTAACTAAATTGCTAAGTCAAAAGATGATGAGAAATTGTTTGACAATTGCCTGATCATGTGAAAAACTGATCCACAACAATGTTATTAAATTTACCATTGTGTTTCTCCATTGACAATAGCTGGAACAATGCTTTTGTTTTTTGTTGACAGGCCAGCTCACAAGTTTTTGCACTCCCCTGAGATTTAGTTATTGAGTTAGGCATGCGTACCCATCAATTATAAAAACAGAAATTGCTGGAGAAATTCAACATCGTCACCTGTGGGGGAAAAGCACAGGTTTCTTATTGAGTCTGCTGGAGCTCAGAGTTGAAGAGTGTGATGCTGGAAAAGCACAGTAGGTCAGGCCGCATCTGAGGAGCTGGAGAATCGATGTTTCGAGGAATGCTGATGAAGAGTTTATGCTTGAAACATAGATTCTCCTGCTCCTCGGACGCTGCTCGACCGGCTGTGTTTTTCAGCACCACACTCTTCGACTTCATCAGAATCTATCAATTAACATCTTTCATGACATATTTATTTCCAGTTACTTATGATTCTTACTCACTGATGTCCCTTCTCTTGTTTCTGTCAGTGGGAAAGATTTCTGCTGTGGAAATCAGCTTCCAAATGTGCTTATAAGGTTACTTTTTGCCAATCTTAATTGCTACCAGACCCAACGATGATTTTAGATTGAGCGAGCGTCACTTCTTTCTGAAAAGTAAAGTTCCTGTCTAATTTAGATGTAGATACACTATTATCAGGCATTTTTGAGTTTATTATTTCTGCTTCTCATCATAGCTTCCTAATTCGCTGTTTTTTTAAAAAAAGACATGCTTCTTTTTATTAACAGCTACATCTTTTGGTCACTTTAAAAATTACATTGATCCCTGAATTTAAAAAAAAAGTATGGTTTTTCTCATCATTTTCAGTTTCATGCGGAGCAAGGAGCAGCTATGATTACACAAGGAGTTTTTGATTAGTATATTTAATATTTAATCATGTAATGGCTGTTGCCATTATAAAGCAGCACTCCCCTGTGTTATCTTGAGAAGGATCTTGACAGCTGATTGAAATGATACAAAAAATCCATTTGTATTGAATACTCAATTGATTTCTGGCACAGGTTGCTGAATCTCTGCCTCTCAAATAGATAGTCATTCAGTTCAAACAATTCAAATTATTTAAGCTATCATTAAAAGAGTGTGCTTTGCCAGATTCATCCAGCATCAAATGCAGAGTTTGCTACTAACAATAAGTACACTACCTCTCAATTAAAGAATATCTGGTCAGAGATGTTTGGAGATACTTTCAGACTGTTCTCACCATGTGAGTATTCGTGGAGATCTGTAACTGTTGTGAGAAAATAAAGTGACAAATACTCAGAGATAACAAATTCCATCACAAATAGAGATTAACTTCTGTTCACATACATTTCAATATATTACCAATGCTTTCAAACATCAGTTTCTTATTGGAAATTAATTCCAATATCACTGAGTATACTGAAGCAGTCCATGTTCAAATGTAATAAGATTTGGACAACATCCAGGCTTAGGCTGACAAATAGCTAATAACGTTTGCACTGCACAAAGCCAGGCAATGTCCATCTCCATAGAGACAATCTAAACATCCATCCCTTGATATTCAATAATCTTAACATCACTGAATCCCCCACTATGAACACCTTTGGGTTACTATTGACCAGAAACTCAACTGGATTCACCGCATAAACACAGTGGCTACAAGAGCCGGTCAGAAGTTCAGAATACTGTGACGAGTAACAAACCTCCCAAATTCCCTAAGCCTGTCCACTATCTGCAAGGCACAACTCAGAAATGTGGTGGAATACTCTGTACTTGCATGGCTGGCTACAGCTCCAACAACACTCAAAAAGCTTGACACCATCTAGTACAAAGTGGTCCAGTTGATCAGCACCACATCCACAAGCATCCATGCCCTCCACCACCGACACTCAGTAACAGCAGCGTGTGCTATCTACAAGATGCACTGCAGAAATTCACCAGTGATCCTGCGACAACACCTTCCAAACCCATGCAACTTCCATCCAGAAGAATAAGGGAGCAGAAACATGGATACATGGAAACCTTGAAGTTCCCCTCTAAGCCACTCACCCTCCTGACTTGGAAATATATTGCTGTTTCTTCACTATCACTGAGTCAAAATCCCAGAATTCCCTCCCTGAGGACATTGTGGGTCAAACTACAGCATGTAGACTGTACCGGTTCAAGAAACCAGCTCACCACCACCTTCTCAAAGGCAACTAGGGATGGACAATAAACGCTAGCCAGCCAGTGATACACAAATCCCACAAGTGAATATAAAATAGAGGGATTGGCAATTAATGCTTGCCCAGCCAGCAATGTCAAACCCAATAAGTCAGTTTAAAAAAAAACTTCATTTTAAGATAATATATAAAACAACAGCCACAAATAAGTAACTTTGTTCAGCAATCAAGTATTATCTTCATTTCCACTTTTGCCTAATCCTGAGTTACATCTCAATAAACTACCTTTATCGATTTTGATAACATTGTGTTCTGAAGCTAAACCACAAAACATCAAGATGTTCACTTGGAATGATGTTTGACAGTGTGACAAATCTGACACTGATGTGCATAAAAGATGGCTATTTTCATTGCTGCACATCCTCAAATATATTAGGAAAAAGTCAAATGTTTGTTATCCAGTTAGCGTGATATGATCTCAATTTACCTGTCTTCATTTCATCATTGAAACACTTTAAATGTCTTGCTAATTGTATGCATTTTCAATTCACCTCAAGTGGATTCTGTGTCAGACAAAGATACAGCTTTCCTGTAAGTGGTTTGATTTGGCAGCACACTGCTCTCCTGAAGCAAACTGTGCTAGATAATTTGCAGTGTGGATAGGTCATGTTGCCGGTTCAACATAAAACTGCTTCAATTAGTTTCACACACCAGCAAAACCGTACTTTCAATATTTTAATCCACATTTATGTATTCCATTATGAACATGGAAGATACTGTGGAAGATAAATATTGAATCAAAAGGGAAATTAAAAAGACCTGAATATATGCTACATATAGATGGAGACATGTGCTTGTTTTGTGCTCCTGGAGAAAGGGAAGCTGTTGGGGACAGGTTCCATATTGCTTGACCTGCTCATTCTGACCTTTGTTTCATTGACAGAGAACAGTGAAGAATTTCAGAGGGGACCTCATTTGTGATAGCATCATTCAAAGTTCAAATGGCTAACTATCAAACAGCTTGATATGATACATAGAAATAATATATTGGTTCATGTATTCTTTACACTTCTGGATTTGTCTCAGCATGAAAATCAGGTCTGTTATTCACTTATTGGGCCTGAGCCTACATTGATCTTGAAAGAAGTTTGTTTTTTAGCAATTGTCAGAACAATTCTATTTGAAAATATTCAGGCCAAGACATTACTTGTGAGGGAGATTAAGATGAAACCTCTGTGGTTTGAACAATCAGATTTTTCATTGTCATTCTAGATTGATTTGGATAGCTTTCTTCAATGTGAAACCTACCTTTGACTGTATGAAATCTGACAAAGTTTCACCAAAACTTCCAGTGACAATAACAATTTTGTCTCTTGTGATTTTTGATTTCAGAGTTTTCAATAAATTGTGACACAATTCATGAAATTGTTTACCTATTATTCTGGAAGAAAATATGTGAAAGCCTCTTTGTTTATGAGTTATATTAGTTCTTAAATTGGAATAATTATCAAAAGCTTTTAGTGCATCTTCAATGTTGTATGCACTCTTTCTAATGTTTTATCTGTTAATAACAAAATCTGCAACAAGATTTGTGGAATATAACATTGATTAACTTGCTCAGTGTCAGTCTTAGTGCTTAATTTTGAGGTAATGTTGCATCTGAAGAATCTTAAGTTGCATGTTATTCAAACTTGTCTTCCATATGGTCCTTCTCTGACCTTGAATCTGCTAGGAAATATTATAACTTTTCCATTTCTTCTCAATGTGTGTATTAATCTTTTGTGATAAAGGTATTTGAATCCATATCATTTATATTGCTTTATATATGTTCTTGTATTCTTGCATTCACCTATGCTATTTTAAATTGAATTACTGTAGAGCTTGCTAGACTCTGTAAAAAAATGCTTCAGGACTTCCTTATCTGACAACATTTTCAATACCATTTCTCTAATATTGAATTGAATTCTTCAATTAGGCTTTAAAGTCTATTCCCAACTATTATGTCATCATTTGCTGCTTTCAAGATTTTGAGTGTAGTATTATATCACTGTACTGTTTCCTGGGCATCCCACCTTTTTCAGGGTTAAACCCATCTTTTGCAATGAACAGGGCTATGGCTATCCACATCTTTCAGGGTCTCCCATCTTTTAAAACAAGATAAATCGTTTCCTGCTTCCTTGTGTGAAAAATTGATCTTTTCCAGCCTTTCACAGCAAACAGTTTTGCAGTGATTGGAACCATGGCCAGGTGGATTTCATTGACTATGAGACTTTGAGAAGATTTGTAGTTCAGGTTGAGGTTCTGGATGTAGGTTTGCTCATTAACGAGCAATACTACATCCAGACTATGAGAGTCCTGATTGGGATTGTTATCCTTAGCCAATCAGAGAGTCCTAGCTGACAAAAATAAACAGGAGATTTTCTCCATCCAACTCTATTTTGATTTAGTCTCTGCCCTCCCCTTCACTGTTTGATCATGCAGCATTGCCCTTTGAAACTGGCACTGCTTGTCACCGACCATTTGGATGTTTTCTTTCTTCCTGGTGGTGGAACACAAATAAAGATTTACACACTTGTTGTTCCTCACTCTGTCCGACACCTGCACACCCACAGCATGGGTGCTGGGCAAAAATAAGCACTACTGCTGTTGAGCGGTAGTGTGGGAGATAAAGAAGAAAAAAACTTTTAGAAATGGAAACAATAAACAGGAATGTCAGAGGTCCTGTTCACTCTGAGAGCTGCCTCTTATCAGTGTGTGAAGAACTCCATTTTTGTTTGTTAAGGATAGGAGGAGACGAATCTCTGAACTGCCTGGACCACACGGTCAGTGTGCCTTAAAAAAAAACTGAGAGATTCAGAGAGTTTTCTCAGTCCTGTAAAGGGCTTTAAGCCTGTATACCATGCACTTTTAAATAAAGGCTGACTTGGTGACAGGATAGCAGTCTCTGTGCAGTTATTTCAACTTTCTTTCACGAGCAGTTTTCAATCATGTTTGATGGCCGAGGTTTTTATTACTCTACTTGTTGTAATTTTGGCTTAATTATTGAATTCCATTCCTTTTAAATCTTTAATGCTTCCTGACTTCTTCTGCTGAACTCTTATACTAGATTAATTAAACTTAGTCATTTCCAGCTGAAATAAATTCAGATGCAATCGTGATTCTACAGGCCTGGTCTTAACTTCTTTTCTGGCTTTTTCACTGTTTCTTGCAACTGTGGTTCAAGTCAAACATTGATGATGGCAATACACTCCCTTGACTTGCCTTTCTGGTCTTTGTGTTGTTTGTTTCCTAAAGTTTCCCTTGGAAAATTCCCTTGGAAAACTCTAAATTTACTTCAGGGGCATTCAGCTGTTCCTTGCAGGGATTCCTTCATGGGGGCCTTTGTATTTTATAAGTGTGACTGGCTTTTTTTCTCCTTCCTTAGCACATATGGCATTTTCATTTATATTATATATGTGTATATATATATATATATATATATATATCACAGTGACATGTCAACAAGCACGGGATAGAAGGGTACCATGTGCAGGTAGATGGGATTAGTTTTGAGTAGCATTATGTTTGGTACAGACAGAGTAGGCCGAAGGCCCTGTTTTTAAGCTGTACTGTTCTATGTTCTTTACATCTATCGTGGAACTTCTTATCATTTTCTGAATGAAGTTTGTCTTTGGAAAGCTGCTGTCTGTCTCTTTATTAATTGCATTTCTTCTGCTGACTATTTGTGTCTTTTTAAAGTGGCAATGCTATTAAAGAAGTAGATTGACTTATTTGAATTTATTTTTAGGTCTGGCTTTTCCCAAGCATGTTGGCCCTGAAGACTTGCTTCTGTGCTGTAGATGCTAGATGAGTTAAGTAGTCATATCACAGCTGATCTTAACACTCTGACAGTTCACATGTCCACTTTCTAGCAAGGTACAGTACAGTACTTTCCAGTGCAGTAATCACAAGCAAGAGACTGCTGTGTATCTGTTGCCCATCCCCAGTATTATGAGGTCACCTCAGTACAAGTCTCATTGTCTGCTATCCTGTTTTTATTAATCTTTTCCATTGCATATGCTTTGACTGAGCTTCTGGATTTTTTATTTACCATGACAACCTTAAATCCATAATTTATCAAAACCCAATCTTTGCGAACACTTTCTGTAAAATCATGACTGTGTATCTTACATAAAATTTTCAAAAGTGACACTGACTCATGTTTCACTAGAGGGAACTGAACTTATTGGTCTGCTCACCCAATGCCAATAAAAGCACATTAAACATAAGGGTCGTTTCAGAAGAAAATTATGAGAAAGCACAGGTAGGTCAAAGTGATCGAAACTCAGTAAGTCTTAACAAGTCTGCAGAGGAGGAGGAGGTGGTGGGGTAGAGACAATGTCACAACATTAGTAATCCAAAACCCCAGAGCCCATGAGTGAAAGGCTCACTTGGGTACCTGGTGAAACTCAATTTCAATCAGACTTTAGGAATAAACGTTTACCTAATGACGACCATGTATTCATTGTCAATCATTATTTTAAAAGCTTTGGTTTACTACATCCTTTAAAGAAGGAAATATGGCAGCTTTACCTGGTCTGATGTACATGGGACTTCACACCAAAGAAATGCAACTGATCTGTAGTTGCTAATTAGGGTTGGTTAAGAACTGCAGGCCTAGTCAGATATCCATACCCTATTAATACATAAATAAAAACATCATTTTTGAGTACAAATAAGGGCTATAATATAATGGTCTATGACAATTATTCTATTTAAAACTACGATATGTAGTGAAAGTGGTTGGTTAGCTCAGCTGGCTGGACTGCTAGTTTGCCATGCACAATGCCACCAACAGTGTGGGTTCAACTCCAGTTGCTGTTACCATTAAAGGTCCTGCCTCTCACCTCAGGCATGGTGACCCTCAGGTTAAACTACCATCAGCTATCTCTCTGTAATGAGGGAGCAGCCCTGTGGGTCCAGGATCACTATGTTGACTTTACCTTTGCATGTGCTGAATCAGTTTAAGAAAAGCATAGAAGGACTCCGAGGGACATGGTACATAATTAAAGAGGTGAGCTTGAGATGATATTGTGGGAAAATCTGCTTTGCTTCATGGAGAGGAGCACGCCAAAAGTTGCCACATTGCCAAATTTCAGTAACAAGTATTACCACCAGCCAAATGTAATATATCTGTCCTTATCAATAATTATCATTCACTAATCTGGTGTGCAAACCGACTGTTGTATTTTCAAAACAATAACAGTGTACAATAGATGTCCAGATATTATGAAAGGAGCCATTGATCTTAGAACTCCTACAGTGTGGAAAGAGGCTTTTTAGCCCAACAATTCCACACCAACCTTCCAAAGACTAACCCACCCAGACCCATTCCACGTCTCTCTTATCCTCTATTTACCTGTGCACCCAACCTACACATCTCTGAACACTTTAGCATGGCCAATTCACCAAACCTGCATGTTTTTGAATTGTGGGAGGAAACCCACGCAGACACAGGGAGAATGTGCAAATCCACACAGACAGTCACCCAAGGCTGGAACTGAACCCAGTCCCTGGCAGTGGGAGGCAGCAGTGCTAACTACTGACACACCATGCCATCCAATGCAACCTTTTTCTTTACAGCGATCATCTTGTCACGAGCAAGAGTGGTATTTTACTTTTCTTCCAAGCACAATAGCTGATACATTTTATTTTCACTTTTACCACAAATTGGATATGTTTTCAAAATATTCAAGGAAATGCAACTGAGAAGATCCAATCAATTTACCTCCTTTGGGAAGGATGCTGTGAAACTTGAATGGATTCAGAAAAGGTTGGAGGATTTGAGCAATAGGGAGAGGCTCAACAGACTGGGGCTGTTTAAATTAGATTACTCACGGTGCAGAAACAGGCCCTTTGGCCCAACAAGTCCATACCGACCCTCCGAAGAGCAACTCACCCAGACCCATTCCCCTACATTTACCCCTTTACCTAACACTACAGGCAGTTTAGCCTGGCCAATTCACCTAACCTGCACATTTTTCGGACTGTGGGAGGAAACTGGAACACCCGGGGAAAACCCACGCAGACACAGGGAGAATATGCAAACTCCACATAGACAGTTGCCTGAGGCTGGAATTGAACCCAGGTCTCTGGCGCTGTGAGGCAGCAGTGCTAACCACTGTGCCACCATGTCACCCACATTTATCCTGAAGCGTTGGAGGCGTTTATAAAATCATAAGGGGCATGGATACAGTAAATGGACAAGGTCTTTTGCCTGAGGTGGGGGAGACCGGAACTGGAGGGCATATGTTTAGGGAGAGAGGGGAAAGATTTAAAAGGGACCTAATTGGCAATTTTTTCACACAGAGGGTGGTGTGTGAATGGAATGAGCTGCCAGAGGAAGTGGTGGAGGTTGGTGCAGTTATAACATTTAAAAGGCTCTGGATGGTTATATGAATAGGAAGAGTTTAGAAAGATCTGGGCCAAGTGCTAGCAAATGGGACTAGATCTGGTCTGCATGGATGAGTTGGACCGAAGGATCTGTTTTTGTGCTGTACATCTCTATGACTCTCTGACTTCCTTCTTAAATTGCTTGCAAGCTAGCTTTAAGAATAAACCTGTCCGTTGGCCTGCAGAGACAGGGCTATCTTATGAAAATCTTATGAATATCAGTTCTAAGCTAGAGCACTGGTGAAAAAAAAATCCTCAGAGTTTTTTAGTTGTACTGATCAGGACATTCATGAGGATAACATTGGAGTCATTTGTTGTCCAGTCCAATTATTTAGCAATGCAATGTTGCTACATAGCCCTGACTTTGTTAAGTGTTATGTTGACAACCAACTTAATATTGGGAGTCAGGTTCATTGCGGTGGTTACTGGAAGCTGCATTGATTAGGACAGAGAATTTGCAGATTGAAAGAACATGTGCTTACATTGTGTTTCAACCAATCACCGATTCATTCCACATCGCAATGCCCCCACTGATTACACTCTACTTGCAAACCATTCAGCACTCTTTCCTCAGACAGTATAAAATAGCGGTTCCTTCTGTGTTGGCATTATTGAGAATATCCTATGAGTGCACAATGAAAAATTTCAATATTATTTGTCAATTATTGACAATATTCACATTTTTTCCTCCTAAATGCTTATGTCTAAACTAATTGGCATGTTGCTATCTATCACTGGTCAAGCTGTACATCTGATAACAACACTGCTTAAACTAGTACTATCGAAAAGGGAGATAAATTGAGAAAATAATTGCTATACATTCTCATGGCTGTCATTTCCATCCCAGTCGATCAATTGAATCCACAAACCACATGATAATGAACGTGAGATTAGGTGGCAGTTTTAAAATAATGATATGTCCATAAATCTGCCTGACTTTTATGAACATGTTTTCAGTGCCAAACCAGGGGAGTCACTGACTGCACAGCACTGTTTTCTTTAAATCCAACTTCAAAAACACATAACTACAAAGTTGTTGCATTGCCTCACAAACTAAATAAATAGTATCTAATTATGTGTAAAATACCCGCTGCAAAGCACTCCTGCCAACAATTTCTTCCACTGCTGGAATATTGGGGGTTGCATTTCTGTTGAAATGGCAGCTGCTTCTGTTGGCTTACCTCAGTTAAACAGGAAGGTTCATTCCACTTAGTCAAAATTCACTGATTTAAAAACAGCACCACATTTCTCATTCAGTAGAAGCACTGTCCTCTTCAACTTTTGTTGGAGTCAGTTTTCCTGCATTTATATCAGTTTACCCGCAAACTCTACTTCCCTGAAATGCTGTCTGGCCCACTTTGGGGATGTATGATATTGCCAGACCAAGATTAGAACATTTGTAAAAGAAGCCAATTGGATTTGGGAAACTGGCTTTGTAACATGAAACAGCAGGATCCAAGTTTTACAGCAGCTAAGTAATTGGGGATTCTTATTTCCCCGCTTCCTGTTTTCCAAGGAGAACATGAAAAAGACAAGGGAGAGAATTTGAACCTTTCCCAGCAAGTACAGTTTTGGAAAATTAGTCAATTATACAGGAAACTAGCAGTTTCTTACCATAAGATTTTGGAATCTGCCTGCAATTAGCACATTTTTAGCCACATACTCTGCTAAATCAGGAGTCTTTTGTATATTATTGTAACATCATACATCATGAATCATATTTGAGATTGAGCTGGTCTGCCTAGAATTTTCTAGAGAAGCTGAATTCCACTTGTGTTTAACTTCAGTCTGATTGTTGATTTTTAGGATTCTTTGGTTAGTTTCACTCTATTAAGTAACTTTGGCAATTTTTGGTAACCAATATTTCTGACAGCCCATTGTAATATCAGCATCCTGATCAATATTTATTATTCAATAATCTTGCATGCATGTTTGCACATTTGAAAACAAAACTTTGGTTCTAATCTTTCAGAATCAAATATTCAAGCAAAAAGTTCCAGTGACAATACTTTAGAAAGACAGACAGTCACATGGTCACAGTCAACAGTTTTCAGGAAGATGAGATTATGGTGCATTTCAGCCAAGATCTCATTAAAAGGCTGAAAGGGTTCAAAGGCTTGATTGGTCAACTCCTGTTCCTGTGCTTCTGTGGAAATAAATGTAAGAAAATTGTTGAAACTGTACTACACCGGGCTGCTTTGAGTTTGCAACATCTGGTTTTATAATGTTCCCGCCTCTCTCTCATTTGCAGCACACTTAAATCACTAATTTCTCTCATTTGTGGTCAGCAAATAAATATTCCAAACATTCGATCTATAGAGTAAGCTTTGTACCTGAATAAATGGGAAATACAAGCAAATTCTGACATTTGAGCCTGTGTTTTTCTTTCGTAGTCATTTTAGAAGAAAAAAATGCTTCTATAAAAGACAAAAAAAACTGTGGTTTCAATTACACCATCGAAATGAATTAACACAAAACAAACAAAACCCTTGAAAAACTAACAGCCTATTAATTTTGAATTAAATATCCCACATCGAAGGCTTCTTTTTAAAGATTTTAATTCAAGCAACTCATTATACATAACACTGATTGAAATTTCAACAAACTACACTAGGTGTATGAAGGCTATGAGCAGAACATCTGGAGACCATTGAGACTCAACTCAAAGAGAGAGCCCCTTTCAGCTTGTACAATACCTATCATTTGTTTGACATCTATCTATGAGTTATAAAAATTAAGATTCCGCACCCTTGCCAAGATCCATCCAATGAGAAAATGAACACATTAGTACCGAGTCAGACTGTATGGAGAAAGAGCTTGGAACATGGGAATTTGGTTGGACTTTGTTCTTTCATCTCTAAATCAAGTTTGAATTCAACTTTTATCAGTGGGAGAAAAATGTCTCATGAAAGTATCTGTCCTCTCAAGCATGAGTCTCACCAACCTAAACACAATCAACATGAGCTCACAACACAAAATGGATATGAGATCAGCACAAATTTGATGTTAAATTCAGAAGTCAGAGGTTGGTTGATGTGGGAAGTGGAAAAATTGCTCATTGATGGAATAGAGGCTTCTTTCTTAAGGATGGAGGTGAGGTATATTGGAATGGTGGCATGGAGAGAGATAAACTCTTCATTGAACCATTTTTTCACCTGCCTTCCTTGCGTCTAAAATAGAATATATTGTGTTACATATAATTAAAATACCTTACTTTTAACAAGCTTAAAAAGGTTGTCTGAAAATGCACCGCCAGTTTACTGTCAGATCCATGTCAGCCTCCTCCAGTGGTCCGCAGTATTACAGATACCAATCTTCAGTCAATCCAATTCATTCTACTTGGTATCAATAAATGGTTGGAATCACTGGATACTGCAAAGGGTATTGGCCCTGACAACATTCCAGCAATAGTAGTGAAGACTTGTGCTCCCAAACTTTCCGCTCACTGAGCCAAACAGTTCCAGTACAGTTGCAACACTGGCATCTACTTGACAATTTGGAAAATTGCCCAGGTATGTCCTGTGCATAAGAAGCAGAACAAATCCAACCCAGCCAATTACCACTCAATCAGTCTATGGTCCATCATCAGTAAAGTGATAGAAGTTGTCATCAATGGTGCTATCAAGCAGCTCCTGCTTAGCAATAATCTACTCAGTGATGCCCAGTGATTCCACCAGAGCCATTCTGCTCCTGACCTCAGTACAGCCTTGGTTAAACTTGGACAAAAGTTCTTAATTCCAAAGGTGAGGTGTGAGTGAAAGCTCTTGACATCAAGGCTACATTTGACTGAGTGCGTATCAAGGAGCCGGAGCAAAACTTGAATTAATGGGTATCAGGAGGCAAACTCTACAGTGGTTGGAGGAAGATGGTCATGGTTGTTGGAAGTTAGTAATCAGCCTTTACATATTGCGGCGAGTAACTTACCTCCAAACACCCAAAGGCATGTCCACTACCTACAAGGCATAAGTCATGAGTGAGATAGAATACTCCCTACTTGCCTCGATGAGTGCAGCCCCAACAACAATCAACAAGCTTGACACCAGCCAGGACAAAGCTGCCTGCTTGATAGGCACTTCATCCACAAGCATCCACTCCCTTCTTCACCAACAATCAGCAGCAACAGTGTGGACTAGCTACAAAATTCACTGCAGAAATTCACCAAAAATCCTCAGATAGCACTTTCCAAACCCTGGACCACTTTCATCTAGAAGAACAAGGGCAGCAGATGTATGGGAAGACCACCACCTTCAAGTACCCCTCCAAGTCACTCACCATCCTGTCTTGGAAATATATCGCCATTTCTTCACTGTCACTGGGTCAAAATCCTTGAATTCCTCCCCAGTGGCATTGTGGGTCAACCCAGAGCAGGTGGACTGTCATGGTTCAGAAAAGCAGCTCACCACCACCTTCTCAAGGGCAACTATGGACGGGCAATAAATCCTGACCAGCCACGATACTCACATCCCAAAAGTGAATTTTAAAAATTGTATTTTCACATTAAAAACACTACACCATTTTTTAAAACTAAATATTACTTTCTTTTAAAGTGGGGTTTATTGTTTTTTCAGGAGTTCCATGTGCCAGATATTTAGTTAACATGATCCTGTTACTTTTTAAACACGAATGATGTCCTTCCAACGCAAACAATGCCAATGTGTTATTATTGGCAAAAGAAGAAAATAATTCACGAAGTGTTCTTTAATTCTATAATGTCAGAATGTTAATTATCATTTTTTAAAGGTTTATGAATCTGCACCTTGTCTATCTTGCTTGAATGCAAGCTTTAATTACGCTTAAAGTTTTCACACGCGGCTGAGGTGTCAATAACATGATGACAAAATAATGAACAGAAATCCAATTGTATAAAGTGAGTAGAACCTGAAGGATGTCGGAAAGTTATAACAATTAAGCTTCTGAACAAGGCTACCCATGCAATTTCCCACATAAGTGCATGGTATATAAGCTCTTAAAACCTTCATTGCTTTTCTAACTGATGTGATTCCCTTTTGAACAGCTTAATTTTCTTTCTCTGAAATAACTGACCCCAGAAGCATTTGCGGTTCTTGTTTGTTTCACTACATTTTGCAATTTTTCTATCAGACCCTGTTAACAATATGACTAACGTAGCACATATTCTTCTCCAATTTCCAGTAGACTGTTGCATTTATAATTTCACAAAAACACTCCATATTTGATATGCATATCATGTAAGGTGGCACGGTGGCTCAGTGGTTAGCACTGTTGCCTCACAGTGCCAGGGACCTGGGTTCAATTCCTGCCTTGGTGACTGTGTGGAGTTTGTGCATTCTCCCAGTGTCTGCCCAGGTTTCCTCCCACGGTCCAAAAATGTACAGGTTCGGTGAATTGGCCATGCTAAATTGCCCATAGAGTGAGGTGCATTAGTTAGAGGAATGGGTCTGGGTGTGTTGTTCTTCGGAGGGTTGGTGTGGACTTGTTGGGCTGAAAGGCCTGTTTCCACACTGTAGGGAATTTAATTTACATCATGGCATTGTTAAAATGCCGCTTAATGCTTCTGTCCATTTTGTTTCAGTTGACATTTCAAGTGCTACATTTGAACTAATAATTGTAAAATGCAGATACCTTTTAAAACAACTAAACAAGTAGTTCATGGTATCATCTTTCAATTTGTAAGTGTAGCCAAAAGCTGACCACATGAAAACTGCTGCCTCACTGGCCAAGGGACCCAGTTCAATTCCAACTCTAGGCAAATGTCTGTGAGGAGTTTGCACACTCTCCACTTGTCTGCTTGGAGTACTCTGGTTTTCTCCCACAGTCCAAAGATGTGCAGGTTAGATGGAGTAGCTGTGGGATATGGAGGATTATAGGGACAGATTTGGGTGTGTGTCTGAGTGGGCTGCTCTTTGGAGGATTGGTGTGGAGTCAATGGGCCAAATGTCCTGTTTCCACACTGCAGGAATTCTATGCTTCTACATAGAACATAGAACATAGAACAGTACAGCACAGAACAGACCCTTCAGCCGACCATTGATCGTCATGAATGCACCCTCAAATTTCTGTGACCATATGCAGTCTCTTAAATGTCCCCAGTGACCTTGCTTCCACAACTGCTGCTGGCAATGCATTCCATGCTCTCATAACTCTCTGTGTAAAGAACCCGCCTCTGACATCCCCTCTATACTTTCCTCCAACCAGCTTAAAACTATGACCCCTCATGTTAGTTATTTCTGCCCTGGGAAATAGTCTCTGGCTATCGACTCTAACTATGCCTCTCATTATCTTGTATTCCTCAATTAGGTCCCCTCTCCTCCTCCTTTTCTCCAATGAAAAAAGTCCGAGCTCAGTCAACCTCTCTTCATAAGATAAGCCCTCCAGTCCAGGCAGCATCCTAGTAAATCTTCTCTGAACCCTCTCCAAAGCATCTACATCTTTCCTATAATAGGGCGACCAGAACTGGACGCAGTATTCCAAATACGGTCTAACCAAAGTTTTATAGAGCTGCAACAAGATCTCACGACTCTTAAACTCAATCCCCCTGTTAATGAAAGCCAAAATACCATATGCTTTCTTAACAACCATGTCCACTTGGGTGGCCATTTTAAGGGATCTATGTACCTGCACACCAAGATCCCTCTGTTCCTCCACACTGCCAAGAATCTTATCCTTAATCCTGTACTCAGCTTTCAAATTCGACCTTTCAAAACGCATCACCTCACATTTATCCAGGTTGAACTCCATCTACCACCTCTCAGCCCATCTCTGCATCCTGTCAATGTCCCGCTGTAGCCTACAACAGCCCTTTATAATGTCAACAACACCTCCAACCTTTGTGTTGTCTGCAAACTTGCTGACCCATCCTTCAATCCCCTCATCCAAGTCATTCATAAAAATTACAACAATGGAGGCCCAAGGACAGAGCCCTGTGGAACACCACTCACCACTGACTTCCAGGCAGAATATTTTCCTTCTACTACCACTCGCTGTCTTCTGTTGGCCAGCCAATTCTGTATCCAGACAGCTAAGTTCCCCTATATCCCATTCCTCCTGACCTTCTGAATGAGCCTACCATGGGGAACCTTATCAAATGCCTTGCTGAAGACCATACACACCACATACACCGCTCGACACTCATGAACTTTTCTAGTCACATCCTCAAAGAACTCGATAAGGTTTGTGAGGCATGACCTGCCCCTCACAAAGCCATGTTGACTGCATTTAATCAAGCCATGCTCTTCCAGATGGTCATAAATCCCATCCCTCAGAATCCTTTCCAACACCTTGCAGATGACAGACGTGAGACTTACTGGTCTGTAATTGCCGGGGATTTCCCTATTTCCTTTCTTGAAGAGAGCAATTACATTTGCCTGTCTCCAGTCCTCAGGTATGACTCCAGTGGAGAGCAAGGATGAAAAGATCTTCGCAAGTGGCGAAGCATTTGCATTTCTCCTTTCCCAAAGCAGCCGAGGACAAATCTGGTCCGGGCCTGGCGACTTGTCAATCTTAATGTTTGACAAAATGTTCAGCACATCAGCTTCCTCTATCTCTATCCATTCCAGCATGCACACCTGCTCTTCAAAGGTTTCATTCACTACAAAGTTCATTTCTTTCATAAAGACAGAAGCAAAAAACTCATTTAGGGCTTCCCCTACCTCCTCAGACTCCACACACAAGTTCCCTATGCTATCCCTGATCGGCCTTACTCTTTCTTTGACCTTTGTGTTCTCCCTAATCCATTCTGCCAAGCTTTTCTATTCTGTGATTCTATGTCTTTTCATTCTATCCTAACCTAAAAGTAAATTACTGCAGATGCTGAAATTCAGAGTTAAAACAGAATGTGCTCAAAAGATTGAGTAGTCCTTTAAGCATCCACTCAGACAGAAACGGAGTTAACATTGCAAGGCCAATACGACATCCTTCAGTGCTGCTTTTGTCTTCCTGAAGCTGAAAGAGAAAAGGTTTTTAAGATGCTGGATGAGATGAATCATGAAATGCAATTAAACTGCCACAGCTTTGAGGTAGGATTGAGCCAGAGCTGCTGGAGAAAGAGTTTGATTCTAAACATATGGACCTGTATGTATCACAATGTGCGGAGAGAACAGCAGTCTGAGGAATGCTGTATGTCCCAGAGATACCTGAAAACCTGGGTGGAATCAATACATCAAGGACGAAACGTCATGTGGAAGAGGCTAGAACCAGAGGAAGGAGATATGGCTGTAAAAGCATACTTGAGTAAAGGTCTTGTCAAATAGAGGGGGGGAAATAGAGAGAAATTAAGGTGAACAAGATGAAAGGGAGAAACTGATAGTCCATTGGATGAAAGAACAGATCAGCTAGGTATTTCAAGAAGAAGAGTGCCTGGGAATTAAACTCTGAAATGAAAGCAAAATAGGACAGGTGCTGAAAATTTCAAATTAAAATATAAAAATTAAGAAAAATCACTTCAGGTCTCACAGCGCCAGGGACTTGGATTCGATTGTGGCCTCAGGTGATTGTATGTGTGGAGTTTGCACATTCTCCCTGTCTCTGCATGGGGTTCCTCTGGGTGCTCCTCCCACAATCCAAAGATGGGCAGGTTAGGTGAATTGGCCATGTTAAATTGCCCATTGTGTTCAGGGATGTATTGGTTAGGTACATTAGTCAGGTGAAAAAGTAGAGTAAGAGGGTGGAGGAACAGGTTTGGTTGGGTGCTCTTCAGAGCATCAGTGTGGACTTGTTGGGCCAAAGGGCCTGTTTCCACACTTTCAGGATTCTATGATTCTATGAAGTTCTGGCAACACCTGTGGAGAATGAGGTTAATGTTTGAGTGTAATTTTTTTTGAAAGTACAACCCCAAGTGACTGTTATCTCCTGTTGACTCTCTTGATTCAGTGAGGTACAGCCAAACCAAAGTAAAGATGCAACTATCTGTCAGTTCCCGTACTGAACTTAGAACATAGAATATAGAACATAGAACATTACAGCGCAGTACAGGCCCTTCGGTCCTCGATGTTGCACCGACCTGTCATACCAATCTGAAGCCCCCATCTAACCTACACTACTCCATGTATGTCCATATGCTTGTCCAATGACGACTTAAATGTACTTAAAGTTGGCGAATCTACTACCATTTCAGGCAAAGCATTCCATACCCTTACTACTCTCTGAGTAAAGAAACTACCTCTGACATCTGTCCTATATCTATCACCCCTCAATTTAAAGCTATGCTCCCTCGTGCTTGCTGTCACCATTCTTGGAAAAAGGCTCTCCCTGTCTACCCTATCTAACCATTTGATTATGTTATATGTCTCTATTAAGTTACCTTCCAACCTTCTTCTCTTTAATGAAAACAGCCTCAAGTCCCTCAGCCAACTGCTTGGTTCTGTCAGCAAACACATGCAGGTAAACAGAACCAAAGAAACTTCCACCTCCATCACATGTCTCTTTGACAATGTCACATGTTTTGTGTTGTTCTGAAGCATTAATTCAACAAATTATTTTACCTTCAGTGTGACTCTTTGATTCTATTACCCAAAGGAATAATTTACAAGGCTTGTGAATTATACAACACTATTTCCAGGTTCTCTGGTTCATTAATAGAACTGCTTTTAGCTTCCTTTCATCTCAGAACAACATATTTAATTTTAATCTTCAATTGAAATAAGTAACATCCGCATCTTTCACACTTAACTCTCACCTGAATGCTATAATCCTAAAACTAGATGTTAAATTTGAAAACGTATGAACTGTGAAGCAGATTCCCACAACAGTGTTTCTGACTTAAACTTGGATGCTTCTCGTGATATAGGCCAAGAAGAAGGACCAAAGAGATTTCAAAGGTAAATTTGAGGGGTGGTCTAAAGGAGTGGTGTCTTTCCTTTGAACGAAACAAATACAGGCAGGATGTGTTACAGGGCAAGCAAAAATGTTGGGACAGTCCCAACAAAACCAGATAATGCAAAAATGCAAAACCGCGTTATAATTCCTATCAGATAATACTAAACATCCAACAAAGGGTCACCTTCGAAAACAATGGGAAAGTGAAGATGCCCCAAAAGGGCTAAACAAAACCATAAAAATGCAGCCAATTAAAGATTAACTCTGCTTTGTCACACCAACAGGAATGGTTCTTTGGAAACATCATCATTTCGGTCAACCACTTTGCTGAAAAGTTCTATTATACTGTTCAAGTTAACCTTATTACTGCCAGAGTTTTAATCTATGCCGAGGCAATGATGGCTATGCTTAGTGGATGGAAGTCTTGCTTCTTAATTACAAGGTTTAAGTTTGATTCCAGAGACTTTGGAACAATAATCCCTGCTGTTACTCCAGTTTCAAGGGAATGTTACTTCATCACAGGCGCCATCTTTTGATTGAAATGCACTCACAGATGCAGAAGACCACATGGCATGATTGTGAAGATGATAAAGGGAACCATCCCTGGTTTCCTGGCCAATTTTAAACCCCAATTGATATCATGAGTACAGATTACCTGTTTGTTATAGCCTTGCTGTTTGCACAAGCTTTCTGTCAACAAATTGGCTCCTGCCTTGCCAACATCATAAAACTGGGTAAAAACAATGACTGCAGATGCTGAAAATCAATACTGGATTAGTGGTGCTGGAAGAGCACAGCAGTTCAGGCAGCATCCAACGAGCAGCGAAATCAACGTTTCGGGCAAAAGCCCTTCATCAGGAATAAAGGCAGTGAGCCTGCAGCATGGAGAGATAAGCTAGAGGAGGGTGGGGGTGGGGAGAGAGTAGCATAGAGTACAATGGGTGAGTGGGGGAGGAGATGAAGGTGATAGGTCAAAGAGAAGAGGGTGGAGTGGATAGGTGGAAAAGAAGATAGGCAGGTCGGACAAGTCAAGGAGACAGTAAGTGAGCTGGAAGTTTGAAACTAGGATGAGGTGGGGGAAGGGGAAATGAGGAAGCTGTTGAAGTCCACATTGATGCACCGAGTTTGTTTCACAACATGGTTGAAGAGCTTCAGAGCAGAGGAAATGACCTGGGAGTTGCAGTGGGAGAGGGACTCCCTGAGATTCTTGTAGAGAGAGGAGGAAAACTTCTTCAAGGCAGGCATCCTTGCAAGAGGATTCATTGTTTTTACCTTGTTGATTTTAACCCTACTGCGAATCCTCTTGCAAGGATGCCTGCCTTGAAGAATCCTTGCAAGAGGATTTATTGTTTTTACCTTGTTGATTTTAACCCTACTGCGAATCCTCTTGCAAGGATGCCTGCCTTGAAGAATCCTTGCAAGAGGATTTATTGTTTTTACCTTGTTGATTTTAACCCTACTGCGAATCCTCTTGCAAGGATGCCTGCCTTGAAGAAGTTTTCCTCCTCTCTCTACAAGAATCTCAGGGAGTCCCTCTCCCACTGCAACTCCCAGGTCATTTCCTCTGCTCTGAAGCTCTTCAACCATGTTGTGAAACAAACTCGGTGCATCAATGTGGACTTCAACAGCTTCCTCATTTCCCCTTCCCCCACCTCATCCTAGTTTCAAACTTCCAGCTCACTTACTGTCTCCTTGACTTGTCCGACCTGCCTATCTTCTTTTCCACCTATCCACTCCACCTTCTTCTCTTTGACCTATCACCTTCATCTCCTCCCCCACTCACCCATTGTACTCTATGCTACTCTCTCCCCACCCCCACCCTCCTCTAGCTTATCTCTCCATGCTGCAGGCTCACTGCCTTTATTCCTGATGAAGGGCTTTTGCCCGAAACGTTGATTTTGCTGCTCGTTGGATGCTGCCTGAACTGCTGTGCTCTTCCAGCACCACTAATCCAACATCATAAAACTGATGAGATTCAAAAAGTGATTCAACTTGATATTAAACTAGTTGTAGGAATCTCAGGTGGAAAAAACTTTCTTTTCCACCCCATAATAATGACAGTGTTACAAGTAATCTACAGTGAACTGGAATTTTCTAAATGACAAATTCAATGTCAATGTAGTTCAATGTAGCTAAGTGTGAGGTGATTCACTTTGGTAAGAGTAACAAAAAGATGGGGTACTGGGCTAATGGTTGGATACTTGGTAGTGTGGAAGAGCAGAGGGATCTTGGTGTCCATGTACACAGATCTCTGAAAGTTGCCACCCAGGTAAATAGTGCAGTGAAGAAGGCATATGGCGTACTGGCTTTTATTGGTAGAGTAATTGAGTTCCGGAGTCCTGAGGTCATGCTGCAGTTGTATAAGACTCTGGTGCGGCCGCATCTGGAATATTGTGTGCAGTTTTGGTCGCCGTACTATAGGAAGGATGTGGAGGCACTGGAACGGGTGCAGAGGAAGTTTACCAGGATGTTGCCTGGTATGGTAGGAAGATCCTATAAGGAAAGGCTGAGGCACTTGGGGTTGTTTTCATTGGAGAAAAGAAGGTTTAGGGGTGACTTGATAGAGGTGTACAAGATGATTAGGGGGTTAGATAGGGTTGACAGTGAGAACCTTTTTCCATGTATGGAGTCAGCTATTACAAGGGGGCATAGCTTTAAATTAAGGGGGGGGTAGATATAGGACTGATGTTAGGGGTAGGTTCTTCACTCAGCAAGTCGTAAGTTCATGGAATGCCCTGCCAGTAGCAGTGGTGGACTCTTCCTCTTTATGGGTATTTAAGCGGGCATTGGATAGGTATATGGAGGATAGTGGGTTAGTGTAGGCTAGGTGGGCTTTGATCGGCGCAACATCGAGGGCCGAAGGGCCTGTACTGCGCTGTATTCTTCTATGTTCTATGTTCTATAAATAGCGCATGAATGACATATTAATGTGCAAACTGACAAGAAATTTGTGATGGGAAATAGATATTCCATGAAATATGAATTGCCATAGGTAGTGAGACAATTTGCAATACACTGACCAAAGCTTTGCAAAAATGACATCTCGTCTTTAACTTTTCAATGAGTTTCATGCAATTTGTGCATTTGCACATTAATTGCTCATTAAATGCGCCACAGAACATTAAGCCCAGTAATTAGCAGTGTATGCACACTTTGAACAATGTAATAGTTATCATTGATTGCCTCTCAACCTTGCTAATCTAAAAAGTGAAGAATTGAAAATGTTGAGTTGCATTCCTTATTCAATCTGATTCTTTGCTACATTTCTTCAGAATCCTTTCTTTGGTAATTTCTCCATACCTAAAACTCAAGGTTCACCAAGGTTTCAGTTATCCCCTTAACCTCTCACACTTACTGTGAAGATTTGATTTGATGATTGTCGCATGTACCGAAGTACAGTGAAAAATTATATTTTGCGCACGGTACAGGCAGATCATAACATACAGAGATCATAGGGTGACTGTAGAGAGTGAGAAATACAAAGTTACAGCTGCAAAGATGGTGCACAAAAAGCAACATCAACATTAGATTTGAAATTTGCATGGTCCATTCAGAAGTCTAATAACAATGAAGAAGAAGCTGTTCTTTAACTTGTTGGTGCATGTGTTTAAGCTTTGTATCATCTGCCGATCGGAAGAGGTTGGAAGAGATTATAACGGCAGTGGGAAGGGTCTTTGATGATGGTGGTTGCCTTTCTTCAGCATCAAGAAGTGTAGATGGAGTTAATTGGTGGAAGTTGGCTTGCATGATAGTCTGGGCTGTGTTCACAACTTTCTGTAGATTCTTATGGTCTTGGGCAGAGCAATTGTCATGCCAAGCCATGATGCATCAGATAGAATGCTTTCTGTGGTGCATCTATAAAAGTTGGTGAGGGTCCTTATGGACATGCTTCGCTTCCTGAGGACAGAAAGGCACTGAAATTGCCCATTTTTTCAATTTTTCAACACAACAGGAAAATTTGACACATGCATCTTTGTGAACAATATTAATTTGGAAACGTGATTCCTAGCCCAGAGTTAATATTGGCGAAAAACCAAAATCTGACTCTCTTTGTGAAATGAAGTGCTGTAATTTTGATTGCAAAATTCAAAACGACAAACGAGTGGATATGAAGGTCCACTTTATTTTTTGGCCTGACACTCAAAACAGCTCAATGCTGGTTGCACGCTTACTGACAGACTCAAACAAGTCAAAACAAGCTTCCAGATTTCTAAATAAGAATACACCCACATAACCAGAGCTCTTACACATTTACAGTAATTCATAAACTGTTGATTTTCTCAACCATTGCCAATGAAAAGGCTAAAATATGCAAATGAAAAAGTACCATGCATAGTCATTGATACTTTTTTAACTTCACTGTCAGCTCTGAAAAATATCCTAATTTTACTTGCCAGTGGGAACATAGATATAAAAGGACAATTCTACTCAGTTAAATGGTCTTTTAATGTACTAAATGGGATGTAAGAGCATCAATCAATAGACAGATGGAGATTAGGCACTGTCCTAACTCAAAACACCATTTTCATTGATCTATGTGATGTAGTTCACTAGTCTTTATGATCTGAACAGTGGCAAACTTCACCCTCTCACTATGACATGAGTGCCTGTTCAGTCAACAATACAGGAAATGAATGAGATTGGAATTTCTTCTCGACTGATCTTACTGCATGGTGTTGTATACAAAGAAGAGGGCCTACAGAATATTGGATGACAAGGTCAGACTCCTAAATAAAAGTAAAAGACTGCAGATATTAGAAATCTGAAATAAAATACAGCAAAAGCAATATGGCAGGTCTGGTGGCATCTGTGAATTCAGAAACAAGATTAACACTTTGAGTCAACTTTCAAGAATTATTTCAGAATCCTAATGTCTATTTCAAACATCTGACTATGCCTTCTTGACTGGGAGGATCCTTAATAGAGCATGTCAAATGTCAACCTCCCTAACAATAGTATTTACAAAAGTTGGAGAAAATTAATTGTTATAACAGCTCCAAGGTGCTCCTGGTACAACACAAACATAGCTGAAAAATCACTGTCAAACCAAAAAAAAATCAGTTGGTTTGAAACTGAAGCAAACAAGGTGAAATCTAGTTGACGGGGAGAAAGTGAGGACTGCAGATGCTGGAGATCAGAGCTGAAAATGTGTTGCTGGAAAAGCGCAGCAGGTCAGGCAGCATCCAAGGAACAGGAGAATCGACGTCGATTCTCCTGTTCCTTGGATGCTGCCTGAAATCTAGTTGACCCCAAGTAACTGCTAACACTGAAATCAGTACTGTTCAGTAATCACTTTTACAGAGTATCTGTTCCATTTGTTTTCTTTCTGTATTCAGGGACAGTGTTTAGCATTTTTGTCACACGGTTAGAGAATTACAAATTGATTTCATTCAGAAATTGTGTTCCAAGTAATGTTGATTCAGTGTGTTTTTTTTGCTGAAACCACTCAATTCACATGGGCAAATTTACTTCAGACACTCAAGAATCTCCAAAATTTTATATGCCATCAGATTTTTCAGTGAACGAGGGCTGGAAGAGGGATATAAATGTGTTGGGTCTTTAATGATATGCAAATGCAGGAAAGTAAGGTAGTTGCCACTCAATGGTAAGGTTGTTAAGTCACAATCTTAGACTTGAGGCAAAAATTGGGAATCTCCAAGATCATAATGTGAAATATTAGTTTAGCTTGTATTTAATACTAGATGCCATCTTGGTAAAGAAGTTGAAGTGCATGCTGGAGCTGCCTTCCAAAGGATTGTGAAGGAGCTGATTGTCTTTTAAGTTGCTCAATAAGGAACTTGCAAAACAGTTTGATGGATAGTTCGGACCTAACATGCTTCTCTCTTCATAAATGGATGGATGTCACCATGTCACTGTGGAAGATTTTGAGAACCACGTTATGGTATCTCTCGTTATTGTTCACTTGCTCAAGGTTGTGGAGAACTTTTGAAGTTCATTGGGATATTTTTCAAGGCACCGACAGACTATCAAAATTTAGCCCGCAAATTTTCCAATGGCTTTTCTTAGAAGAGTCAGAACTGAGCTACTGTACCTTACTGGATACCTCATGGGAATGACGATTAGAAAAGGACATGCTTGTTCATGAGAATTTTGCTAAGTTTCCCCCTTGATCTATTTACTTAGTGAGTGCTCCCTTCTATGTATTGCAAATGACATTGTCCAAGCGAAATTCTCGTGTGAATAACTGAATTATGTAGGTGAAGTCAAAATCACCTGAGATGGATACATTTTTGTACAGCACTGACCACTTGCCCTTTTGGCCCCTCTTATTGTTACCTTGACTGTCTGTCCCCACAAATTCATCCCTTGACCATGAACACAAGACTCAGGGACTGTGCCAAAAACTAGAAGCAAAAACAAATGGTTAATTATCTACACCTGTTTTTTGTCTTTTGTCTTGAACACAGAATTTGCAACATAGTTATGTCTTGAAATGCATCTTTAATTCAATAAAAAAGAGAATTCGGGAGAATTATCTCAGTTTAGAGATATGTTCATGTGATCTGGTTGCTATGGAGAGAAGGAGCGATATTTTTTATCCCTTTTCATAAGTCACAAGTCAAATAAAGAAAGATGTCTATTGCTTGAGACACAAAAGCTAAGGTACTCCTGTAGTGGAAAAGCTGGGGAAAATTAGTAATGTCAACAAACAAGCAGGATGATTTGGAGAGTTTCATTTTCCTTTAGGAGAAAAGGATTTTTTGATGATTTAAGAGGGAGTTACTGAGTGTGCCTACCTTGTCATAAAGTGAACCAGAGGGTGGGTCAGATAGGGAGTGACGTGGAAGGCTAGACCGTTCGATCTGGCCTCACAAGGACAAGAGCTATGAGTGGCTGCAGGGCAATTTCTGTAAAGTTGCACATGAGTCAGAAACCCTGACATTGTGTCAAATAATTTGTATGAAATAAGGAGGAATTTACCCTTCTCTGGCTAGTTGTAGGTAATGGCAAGAAAGGCCGAAAATGCAATGAAAATGAAAATATCTGATTTTCGATGTCAGGAAACGTTTCCCAATTTTCACCTCAAGTCTAAGATAGTGATTTAACAATCTGACCATTGATTAGATTACTTACAGTGTGGAAACAGGCCCTTCGGCCCAACAAGTCCACACTGACCCTCTGAACAGCAATTCACCCAAACCCATTCCCCTACATTTACCCTATTCACCTAACACTACGGGCAATTTAACATGGCCAATTCACCTCACCTGCACATCTTTGGACTGTGGGAGGAAACTGGAGCACCCGGAGGAAACCCACGCAAACACGGGGTGAATGTGCAAACTCCACACAGACTGTTGCTTGAGGCAGGAATTGAACCCGGGTCTCTGGTGCTGTGAGGCAGCAGTGCTAACCACTGTGCCACCGTGCCACCCACTTGAGTGGCAACTACCTAACTTTCCTGCATTTGCATCTCATTAAAGACCCAACTCATTTATGTCCCTTTTCCAATTCTCCTTTACTGAAAAATCTGATGGCAGTACCTGTAAATCACCTCGTGGCAGGAGCTGGCCAACTGTTATGGATGCATTTTATGCCTCACAGCTTCCTTTGTGCCACTCAGTCACTTTACTGCATACTTGAAGGCTGCCAGCCTCTGTATACATCACTAAGCTCTCCTAAAACACACTCACTGATTTCAGCACTGAGACGTGGACTGCTGCCATCCATGGGTGGCATCGCTTGTCAGCATAACAGGAGAGACAGGCAGTCTGTGACAGTGGAAAGCACTGAGCAGTCAATCTATCAGTCAGAAGGGGAGTGTCATGTTGCGGTGCAGAACCGTGCTGCATTTATGTCAGTTCTGTAGAAATTAGCAGCATTTATTTGGCAAACACATGGCATGTCTTCAAGCAAATGACCATATGTGAAAGTGAAAGGGAACAGTTGGTGGCATGAAGGGAGACTGCAGTCAATCAGGGGCCAAGCAGCTCATCATATTCTTCTTGAGGGTTTTGGACATGGTCAGTCCTGTAGTCCATGTGCAAGCAGTACAGTAATTACAAGTAGGTATTTTTTCTTTCAACAACTAGTGGATGAGAAACATAGAAATATAGGAGCAAGAAAGGTCATTTGGCTCTTTGATTCTGCTCCACCATTCAATATGATCATGGCTGATCATCCAACTCAGCCCCCTGATTTCACTTGTTCCTCCTACTCTTTGATCTTTTTAACCCAGGAACTATACCAAACCCATTCTTGAAAACATTCAATATTTGAGTCTCAACAGCTTTCTGTGGCAAAGTTTTCCACAGGCTCACCACTCTCTGGATGAAGATATTTCTTTTCAACTCAATATTAAAGGGAGTTTATTTCATTATTCATTCAGGGAAGGTGAGTGAAGTTGGGAAGGCCAGCATTTATTGCCCATCCCTAATTGCCCAGACAGAAATTAAGAATCAATCACATTGTTGTGGGTCTGGAGTCACATGTAGGCCAGACCAGGTAACAATGGCAATTTCTTTCTTTAAACGACACTTATGAACTCAGCAGGTTTTTCCTGAAAACGAGCAATGATTTTATGGTCATCATTAGACTCTTAATTTGAGACTTTTATTCAACTAAATGTTCACCTTCTGCCATGGCAGCATTTGAACCAAGGTCTTCAGAACATTATCTAACTGTCTGGATTAATAGTCCAGTGATAATTCCATGAATCCATTGCCTTCCCATCCCATATCATTGACTGTAACTGCTGGTTCTGGACTTCCTAATCATCGAGTGCATCCTTCTTACCGTTACTCTGTCTCGATCTGTGAGAATTTTACAGGTTTCTATGAGATCCCTCTCAATCTTCGAAACCCCATTGAATATAATCCTAACCAATCCAATCTCTCTTCATATCAGTCTCTTTTCATCCCAGAAAAGAAATCTGGTAAACCTTTGTTGCCAGAACATCTTTCCACAGATAAAGAGATCAAAACTGCACAATACTCCAGGCATGGTCTCACCATGGCCCTGTGCAATTGCAGCAAGCCAGCCCTGCTCCTATATTCAAATCCTCTCATGATGAAAGCCAACAAATTACTTCACTGTCTTCACTGTCCACTGTACCTGCATGCTTGGTTTCAGTGAGATGCATTCAAGGACACTCGGTTTTGTTGTGTCCCCCTCTTTCCAAAGCTCCTGCCATTCACTTGATAATGATTAGAAGAATGAAAGGCAATCTCATTGAGACATAGTGGATTCCTAAGGGGTACTGAGAGGATGTTTCCCTCATGAGAGGGTCTAGAACTAGAGGACATAATCTCAGAATAAATAGGTGCCGAATTCAGCCTGAGATGAGGAGGAACCTCTTCTCTCAGATGGTTGAGAGTCTTCAGAAATCTTTGCCATAGAGAGGTGTAGGGATACAGTCATAGGCATGTAGATAGGTAGGTAAGTAGATAGATAGATAGATAGATAGATAGATAGATAGATAGATAGATAGATAGATAGATAGATAGATAGATAGATAGATAGATAGTTAGACAGACAGACAGACAGACAGAAAGATAGAACATAGAAAATAGAACAATACAGCACAGAAGAGGCCCTTCAGCCCTCAATGTTGCGCTGACCTGTGAACTATTCTAGGCTCATCCCCCTACACGATCCCATCATCATCCATATACTTATCTAAGGATTGTTTAAATCTCTCTAATGTGGCTGAGTTGACTACATTAGCAGGTAGGGCATTCCACGCCCATACCACTCTCTGCATAAAGAACCTGCCTCTGACATCTGTCTTAAATCTATCACCCCTCAATTTGTAGTCATGCCCCCTCGTACAAGCTGACGTCGTCAGACTAGGAAAAAGACTTTCACTGTCTACCTTATCTAATCCTCTGATCATCTTGTATGTCTCTATCAAATCCCCTCTTCACCTTCTTCTTTCCAATGAGAATAGACCCAAGTCTCTCAGCCGTTCCTCATGAGACCTTCCCTCCAGACCAGGCAACATCCTGGTAAATCTCCTCTGCAGCTTTTCCAATATTTCCACATCCTTTCTGAAATATGGCGACCAGAACACACAATATTTCAAGTGTGGCCGCACCAGCATTTTGTATAGTTGCAGCATGATATTGCGGCTCCGGAACTCAATCCCTCTACCAGTAAATCCTAAACCACCATATGCCTTCTTAACAGCACTATCAACCTGGGTGACAGCTTTCAGGTATGGACTTTTATATGGACTTCAAGATCCCCCTGCACATCCACACTACTAAGAATCTTTCCATTTACCCAGTGCTCTGCCATCGTGTTTACTTCCCAAACTGCATCACCTCACATTTAGCTGTATTGAACTCCATTTGCCACCTCTCAGCCCAATTATGCAGTTTATCCAAGTCCTCCTGCAACCTGTAACATTCTTCCACACTGTCCACTACTCCACCGACTTTAGTGTTGTCTGCAAATTTACTAATCCATCTACCTATGCCTGCGTCTAAGTCATTTATAAAAATGACAAACAGCAGTGGTCCCAAAACAGATCCTTGTGGCACACCACTAGTAACGAGACTCCAGGCTGAATATTTTCCATCAACCACCACTCGCTGCCTTCTTTCAGAAAGCCAGTTTCTAATCCAAACTGCTAAATCAACCTCAATTCCATGCCTCTGCATTTTCTCCAACAGCCTACCATACGGAACCTTATCAAAGGCTTTAGTGAAGTCCATGTATACCACATCAACTGCCCTACCCTCATCTACATGCTTGGTCAACTTCTCAAAAAACTCAATGAGGTTTGTGAGACATGATCTGCCCTTGACAAAACCATGTTGACTATCTGAAATCAAATTGCTGCTTTCTAGATGACTATAAATCTTATCTCTTGTAATCCTTTCCAAAACCTTTCCTACAATAGAAATAAGGCTCACTGGTCTATAATTACCTGGGTCATCTCTACTGCCCTTCTTGAACAAGGGCACAACATTTGCAACCCTTTAGTCCTCTGGTACTACACCTGTAGACAATGATGACTCAAATATCAAAGCCAAAGTCTCTGCTATCTCCTCCCTAGCTTCCCAGAAAATCCTCAGATAAATCTCATCTAGCCCAGGGGACTTGTCTACTTTCACTCCTTCTAGAATTGATAACACCTGTTCATAACTAACTTCAATCCTTTCTAGTCTAATATCTCATATCTCATTCTTATCCTTTACAGTATTCTCCTTTTCCTGAGTGAAACATGATGAGAAATGTTCATTTAGCAAAAGATAGATAGATAGATTGATCAATCAAGAGATCGAGAGATGATGGATCCATGACCATTAGGGTGATCAAGAGTTATGGGAAAAGGAGAGGAAACTGGATGTGAGGAATGTCAGATTAGCCATGATCCTATTGACTGGCAACAAGGCACTCAATTAAATTTGGCAAAACTTTTCTCAAACACGTCATTCTCTGATAAAGTGCATTTCGTTCATGTGAATTCAGTATAATGCAACTGATAATTTGGAGACATTGTTTCTCAAGGACAAACTCTTAAAACAAGTGCTGACTTTAATGCAATTACATCGACAACACTTTAAGCGCTGTTTCTGAAGCACAATGTTTCTATAATGCGGGATTGCACAAGAATGCAACCACTGTGTTATAGAAAAACTACCTGAATTCTGGATGTATCTTATCAATTCATTAACTGCCTGTTATTCACTGTTGAATCATGTTGATATTAATTTTTGAAAATTGCTCCAAATCACCCATTTCTGCTGTGACTATTAATCCACTGACAGAGCCTCAGCGAATGAGACGGGCTGGGAGGTGTGATGATACTGTGGCTTTAAGAGGTGTATTTTGTCCAATTTTGTTTTTGAAGAGAAGTTCTAAGACAGAGCCGACGAGCTGTCTATTGAAATCCCATAAAGTTAAGAACTTTGAGAGGCCTTGGATCTTTTTAAAATTGGAATAATAGAAGCAGCCTGAATGTGTGGGACAAACTCCGACAGAACCAGGAATTGTTTTTAGTTTTGGTTTTCAGTAGCAGGGGTTTTGAAGCTGGATGTGGAAACTTTACTTCTCTCTCTGTTACAGCTAAAAGCTAGGGGGGCAGGGGGCGGTGGTGGTTGGGAGGAGGTGGATTTCTTCCTGCTTCTAAAATTGCACGTGAGACCATCCATTTCACTGAGTATGCCTTTGCCAAGACTTTGTTCATGGAGTTTGCAACATTGGAACAGTTACTGTTTAGTAGTTAAGTCATCTGTTATTCTGTTAAGTTTTCCAATACAGTTAAGTTGCTCCAATTTCTTCTTTGTTGTAATTTAACTGTAGTGTATAAACAAAGTCTGCTTTATTTCAGGACTGGCAGTTTGACCAAACAAATTACATCTGGAATGCAATGACTGGCACTTGCCTTTAAAATAAGAAAAAGTTAGGATCTCGGCAATCCTCTTAATAAAGTCTGAGGGGACTTGGTCTGGTCCATAACTGAGGGTAGTTGGAAAGGACGTTTATGAAGCTAGTGTCAAAAATTCCTCATGACTAACTCTTACTCCATTGAAAAATGCACATTGTATGTGGCACTCTGACTTCACTCCTGATAACTTTAAAAAGAAATTCAAAGTAGGAGCATGCAAATCTGTGGTCCTCAGTTCAATGACCACAGAATCCTGCAAAGCTCTTTAACAATCCACTTATCAGCTTAACCAGATAAGTTCAGAGGTATTCAGTGCTCTCTTGCTGCTTTTCATGCTTTTAAGCACATATTCCTTTTAGTCAAGAGTTTTATGTTGTTTTGTGAAGTGATCTGCATGAGAAATAAGCTCTTAAAATGATCACTTTACTAATCCATGCTTCTGCTCCCCCATTACTCTTTGCACCATATCATTTTACATATTCTGAAAGATGATACTTCAAAAGCTGAAGACCACTTTACTGGTACTGCGTTTATCCCATGTTTCTATTTATGGAACGTATCAAAGGATCTATTGGGAATTGCTGACCTGTTCATGCCTCTCTTCTTCAGATCATTAATGATTAATCCTTTTTGTCAGGTTTGGCTTTAATGTTCGGATGTTTTGATAGGCAGATGCTCAGAAGTAAAATACAGTGGTCTCCTCCCAATAAAGGTGGAAGGGAAATATAGATAATGATGTTTGCTTCCAAAAAAATGTATCCTTAAGCTAAGCCAGCAGAGAAAAAAATGCAAAGAGTTGCTTTGCCCAACACTGCTTGCTTTCAAGTGCACTATGAACTTGGTATGTTGTCCATTCACATTGATATTCAGGTTTTAGAAGGCAACAGGAGCAATGATACAGCAAACAAGATTAATTGATCAGAAATTTAAAATTCTAAAAGGATTTGTACTGCAAAAGTAAGGAGATAGAGCAGGTGTCCTTCTTGAGTCTTTGGTAGCATTCTCCAGAATCAGGGCAAGTAACTGATGTGTCAGTAGGGGACCACTCAGAAACCAGTGATTACAATTCTATCAGCTTTAAAATAGTTAAAAATCACACAACATGAGGTTATTGTCCAACAGGTTTATTTGGAAGCACTGGGTTATCAGAGTGCTGCTCCTTCATTGGGTAATTGTTTTAATCTGTTTTCAAACTTTTTTAAAACTGAAGAGCAACCCTTCACCATCACCCTCTGTGTCCTCCCTTCAAGCCAAGTTTGTATCCAATTGGCTAGCTCCCCCGGAACTTAAAAGCAGTTTTAAAATGGAAAAGGATAGTCCTGATCTCAAAGTAAACATTCCAAATTGGAGGAGAAGTCAATTCTGGCAGTATTAGGCCAAAAATTTCAAACGTTGATTGTGAGAGGCTATTCACAGATAAAGGGATGGTTGAGAAGTGGGAGACCTTTAAAAGTGAAGTGCGTGTTCAGAGACAGTATGTTTCTGTTTGTGCTAAGGGCAAGGCTGGTAGCTACAGGGAATGCTGGGTGACTACAGAAATTGAGGATCTGGTCGAAAAAAAGGAGATATATGTCAGGTATAGACAGATGGGATTGAGTGAATCCCAAAAGGAGCGTAAGAACGAAAGGGAAATCAGGAGAGCAAAAAAGGGACATGAGATATCTTTGGCAAACAGGGTTAAGGAGAATCCAAAGAGGTTCTGCAAATACTTTAAGGGCAAAAGAATAGGGAGAGAATTAGGCTCATTAAAGATCAACAAGGCTGTCTATGTGTGGAACCACAGGACATGGGGAGATATTAAATTAGTATTTTGTGTCAGTATTTACTGTGGAGCAGGATATGGAAGTGAGAGAACTTGGGGAAATAAATGGTGACATCTTGAAAAGTGCTGAAAATGTGTTGCTGGAAAAGCGCAGCAGGTCAGGCAGCATTCAAGGAACAGGAGAATTGACGTTTCAGCATCAGCCCTTCTTCAGGAGTCCTGAAGAAGGGCTGATGCCCGAAACGTTGATTCTCCTGCTCCTTGGATGCTGCCTGATCTGCTGCGCTTTTCCAGCAACACATTTTCAGCTCTAATCTCCAGCATCTGCAGTCCTCACTTTCTCCTACATCTTGAAAAGTGTCCAATATTTCAGAAGAGGAAGTCCTGGACGTCTTTAAATGCATAGAGGTGGATAAATCCCCAAAACCTGATTAGATGTATCCCAGAACTCTGTGGGAAGCTAAGGGAGTGATTGCTGAGCCCCTTGCTGAGGTATTTGTGTTATCGACAGCCATAGGTGAGGTGCCAGAAGATTGGAGGTTGGATAAAGTTGTGCCACAATTTTAAAAAGCAGGAAGGAGAAGCCAGAGATTTATAGACCAGTGAGTCTGACATCAGTGGTGGCCATGTTGTTGGGGGGATTCTGAGGGATAGGATTTATATGCATTTGGAAAGGCAAGGACTGATTAGGGATAGTCAACATGGCTTTGTGCATAGGAAATTGTGTCTCACTAACGTGAGTGAGTTTTTTGAAGAAGCAACAGGGATGATTGATGAAAATGGAGCAGTAAACATTGTTGATATTGGCACGGCTCCACATGGTGGACTGGTTAGCAGGTTAGATCGCATGGGTTCTGGGGGAGCTCGCCAACTCGATATAAAATTGCCTCAAAGGTGGGAGACAGAGGGTGGTGGTGGAGAGTTGTTTTTCAGACTGGAGATGCGTGACCAGCGGTGTGCCACAAGGATCAGTGCTGGGTCCTCTGCTTTTTGTCATTTATATAAATGATTTGGATGTGAATATAGTTAGTGAGTTTGCTGATGGAGGTAGCAAAGTTAGTGAATATTGAAGGCAGATGTGGATGGACAGGGTGAGAAGGCAGGAGTATTGGGTAAGGAAATCAACCAAAATTGAATTGGATAGCAAAGCAGGCTTGAGGGGCCACATAGTCTAATCCCACTCTTCATTCCTATGTTAATTCATCAAGCAACAGAATGCAATAGCATTATTTAATTATTAATCTCTTAGAGTTTGTGAGACATAGTTGTGCACATATTAGCTGTTGTTTTTCTTCCTGCATTTAGAGTCATAGAGATGTACAGCATAAAAACAGACCCTTCAGTCCAACCTGTCCATGCCGACCAGATATCCCAACCCAATCTAGTCCCACCTGCCAGCACCTGGCCCATATCCCTCCAAACCCTTCCTATTCAGATACCCATCCAAATGCCTCTTAAATGTTGCAATTGTACCCCAGCCTCCACCACTTCCTCCGGTAGCTCATTTATTGGTTACTCTGTCTACTTGATGGAGTTTAGAAGAATGAGGTGATCTTAGAGAGTGGATGCTAGTAGGATTTTTCTTTTGTGCATGAGACTGAAACCTAGGCAATACAGTAAGACTTAAGTGTCTCCCTTTAGGACTGGCCATTGAATTCAAATGGGTAGGATTTGTTTTTTCTTCATAGAAGAGCATTTGACTGGCTGTAAAGTGCTTTGATACATCATAGGTTAGCAAAGGCATTCTATAAAGGCAATTTATTTCTTTAACAGCCACCTTCCATGGAAAAAAAGTCACCCAGGAGCCAATTCATACAGGTCAGACCGAGCTGAAATCATTACTTTTTCCATGCTTTTTTTTTGCTGATGACACCAAAATTGTTGGTGTAGTGGACAATGAAGAAGATTATTGCAAAGTACAACTGGACTTTAATCAGATGGACCAATGGACTGAGGAATGGCAGATGGGGTTTAATTTAGACAAATGTGAGGTGTTGCATTGTGGTCACGCAAACCAGGGCAGTACCCTGGGGAGTGTTGCAGCAATAAAATGAAGCCATTGCCTCCTCTTGAGTTTTACATGAATCCCAGCATTTTCCACTTGTTTCACTGTGTCTTAATACCCTTCATGGACAGTACAGAATGATTACCTGGGGTTTAGTGCCCTAAAATTGGAGGGGGATGGGCAACTACATGGGTGACTAACTGTGAGTTGCTACAAAACCTTTGGATCAAACACCAATTTCCGACATTGGTGTTAAGGTGCTGACTGTGAGCTTGTTGTCCAGTTAGGAACCTTGTCACTGATGCATTCCTACTCGAAGCTCCTGACCAATCAGAGACCAACAGCTGATAGGTCCTGGAGATCATTGCTGGAGTGTCTGAGCTTGTTGTCCAGTCAGGAGCCTTGTCGCTGATTCATTCCTACTCGAAGCTCCTGACCAATCAGAAGCCAACAGCTGATGGGTCTTGGAGATCATTGCTGGAGTCTCAAGCTGTGAAATCACAAGTGGCTGAAATGTCGACAAGGTAAGTATCTTTGGGGATCTTGTGGTTGGCGGCGGGCGGCGTGTGTGCAGTTGAGTGTGTCTTGCAGTGGCCACTGTTATCCCCCCAATTACTCCTTTCATTTGTCCCCAGGTTGGGGGAACTTGTGCCCCCTCCCCCCATCCCAACCCCTTCCAATTTCCCAGTTACCCTGTCAAGCTAACCCTCTCTTGGCAGATGAGAAGGCAAAAAATTAACAAAAAAACTAGAAAGGCCAACTCAGCTCTTGATTCCTCACCTGCCATTGAATAAAGTCATAGCTGATCTCATTGTGGCCTCAAGTTCACTTTTGTCCTTGCTCCCTTTCACCCTTCAGTCCATTGTTATTTAAAAATCAGCCTATCATCTCTTTAAACTTATTCAGAATTCTGGCATCCATCACTCTCTGGAGGAGTTACTTTCACAGTTTCATGACCCTTTTGAGAGAAATAATTCCTCCTCAGCCCTGTTTTAAATCTGTCACCCCTTCACCTAACTATATAATCTCTTATTCTAGATTGCCTCACAAGAGAAAACATCTGCTCCACGTTTATTGTGTTAATCCCCTTCAGCACTTTTTATACATCAATTAGACCTCCCCTCATTCTTCTAAACCCTACCGAGTACAGAGTGTAATTTACTATTTAATGCCCTTAATTCATGAATTAAGAAGTTTGTACATGAGGTTTCTCATGTCACATCTTAATTGGTAAGATGGTGAGAAGGGGAAAATATCTTCTGAAGGCCAACTCACCCCATTATTTGCACACCTCCCACCTCAAGCCCTGCATGGAAGGGAAAAGCACGTTCATCTTCTCTGGTCACATTCAAAATATACAAGTAACAGAACAACAAAACATTAGGGCAGCATGATGGCTCTGTGGTTAGCATGCTTACCTCAGTGCCAAGGACCCAGGTTCAATTCCACCCTTGGGTGACTGTCTTGTGGAGTTTGCACATTCTCCCCGTGTCTGTATGGGTTTCTTCCCACAGTCAAAAGATGTTACATTACTTCGTCATAGGAAATGCAGGGTGAGGGTAGGTGGAGCTGGGTCAGGGCAGGATGCTCTTCAGAGTGTCAGTGTGGACTTGATGGGCTGAATGGCCTGCTTTCACAATGTAGGGACTCTACGTCACATTGTTTCAAATATTTTGGCTCCTTAAATTCTTTGATACATAAAATAAAGGAAATGTGCAAAGAGCCAGTTTAAGGGGATTAGAGTTTGACAGAATCTATTAATAATTCTGGATGAACTCAAATCTGGCTGGAGAGATGACAGTTCTATTAGTTTTCCCACTATAACAGCATTGAGTGAAAACTGTATCTAAATTACTAAAACATTGGAAGTGAATACAAGTTACAATACTGTGTTGCTGATACTCTTACACAAAGGACACTGAAAGATTAGTTTAAAAATCGAAATAACTATGTTCAATGGTCATACTTCTTTTCTAAAATAATAATTGAATTAGCAGTATTTAGATTTTGTATTTCTCAGGATTTCCATAGACATTGGAATTGTGAAATATCTACGAAAGACATCTTAGGATTAATGGGCAGAGATAATGAGATAGATATGAAGACAATGTTGTCTTACTGTCCAGTTACAGTCTTTAGTTGAAACTAAATACAGAATGAATTGGCCATGCTAAATTGCCCGTAGTGTTAGGGGCAGAGGTAAATGTAGGGGAATGGGTCTGGGTGCGTTGCGCTTCGGCGGGTTGGCGTGGACTTGTTGGGCCGAACAGCCTGCTTCCATACTGTAAGTAATCTAAAAAAAAATAGGCGAGAAATTTGAATAATTCAGAAGAGGACAGAAGGAGCTGACAGTGGAATATAGAGAGAATTAGCGAAGATTTGGCAAATGAAGTACAATATGGAAAATGGTGAAATTGACAATTTTGGCAGAAAGAATACAGAAGAAGCATTATTTCTAAATAGTGAGAGTTTGTAGAGCTCTTTGATGCAGAGAAATCTGTGTGTTCTAGTGCATCAATCACAGAAGGCTCACATGTAGGTACTGCAAATAATCAGGAAAGCCAATAGAACATATTGGTTTATAGTAGAAGAATTGAATACATGAGTAGGGAGATTATGCTTCAGTTATACAGGGGCATTGATGAGACTGCAGCTGGGGTACTGTGTACACCACACTCATAGAAGGCTGTTACCATGTTGGAAGCAGCTCAGAGAAGGTTTACCAGATTCAAGTTGGAATTAGCGGACTGCATTGGGAGGAAAAGCTAGAGAAGCGAGGTCTGTTTCCTCTAGTGTTTAGAACAGTCAGAGGAGACTTAATTGAAATATATAAGATCCTGAGGGGACTTGATGGTGTGGATTTTAAAATGATGTTTTCTCTTGTGAGAGAATTCAGAACAAGGGTTGGAGGGTTTCAAAAATAAATGCTTCTAAATGCTAGAGGATACAGAGCTAGCTTGTCTAGCTTTTCCTCCCAAGACAATCCGCTTAATCCAAATTTAGTCTGGTAAACCTTTTCTGAGATGCTTCCAATACAATAACATCCTTCTATGAGTGCAAAAAAACAAGTACAGACATTTCTTCTGTAACTGAATGGTTGCAGTCTTGTGCAGCCCTGTGTTATAGAAAAATTGCGCTTTCAGAGCAGCACTTAAAGTGTTGGCGCTGAAATCGCGTTACAGCCAACACAGGTTTTAAAAGTTGGTGCTTTAGAAATAATGGTCCCAATTTGTCAATTGCATTACCGCGAATTCGCATTGAGGAAACGTGCTTTATAGCAGAACGATCAGTACCTATTTAAAGCATAGATGAGGAAGTATTTTTCTCTCTAAGAGAGTTGAGAGTCTTTGTAATTCCCTTCCTCAAAAGGCAGTGAATGCAGTCTCTTTAAAATATTTTTAAGGCAGAGGTACATAGATACTTGATTACTGAGGGGATGCCAGATTATTGAGAGTGTGTAAGAGTGGAGAGTTGAGGTTAAAATCAGGTCAACCACAGTCATAATGAATGGCGGAGCAGGCTTGGAGGGCTCTGAGGCCGACTCTTGTACTTGTTTGTAGGTTTGCAATTGAAATCTGTTGATCTGAATCTAATCCAGTCTGGTAATGTCACAGGATCCACAGAATAGAACCATGGAATCCCGACAATATGGAAGCACACCATTCAGACCATCGAGTTCAAACCAATCCTCCAAAGAGCATCCCACCCAATCCTTGTAATCCTGAATTTCCCAGGGACAATCCACCTAAACTGAACAGTTCTGGACTGTGGGAGGAAACCTAAGCACCCAGAGGAAACCCACACAGACATGGCAGAATGTGCAAACTCCCCATAGACATTCGCCTGAGAGTAGAATTGAACCCTGGTTCCTGGCACTGTGAGGCAGCAGTGCTAACCACTGAGCCACCACGCTGCCCCATCATACAGGCAAAGAGAATTCTTTGCACATAATGTGCGTGACTCATTTCGGTTAGGGAGGGTCTTGAACATTAGAAAATGCAATAAATGCAGCACAAAGACAGTTTGTTGTGATTTTTGTCACTATTTTTGAGGCAATTCATTTTCTGCACTGTTAGATTTTATAGGAAAGAGTACAAACAATGGAATAGAGCTGTCACTCACACTTTGTGACAATCTTCCCATCTTCCACCCACTTCAACTTGCTGTGGTCACATGAAAATTACAGAAATGAAATCACATTGTGTAATATTCGTAACAACTGCAGTTTTATAAATTCCTTTTCCAATAAGTGTAATGAAAGCATTGGTTTGCAAATCCATAGGAAAAAGCATGGTAATTGTACAAAAAGATTTACTGTCATGGTATGATACTTGAATCAAAGATTCAGCATTGATATCAACATCAATGGGGGGGGTGGAGATGGGGACAGTCACCTTTGTCGATTTGATACTAATCCAAGAAAAGTTGATGAGTGACATCAGCTTGAAATCATTGGAAACAATACAAATCTGGCAAATTCAGAGATTCTCTCATGAACCTTCAGTTTTCATAGTAATGGGTCAGATAAAATAAAACTCTATTGGTTTGAATCTTTTTTTCTGGTGTAATTTCTCATCGTATCTTTCCAAACTCACTGATTTATTTATCAAGCCGACCCATACGGCATCCCACATGCCCCACCTCATAATTATCATTCCCGAACCAACTTGCCACTCAGTGGATACCTGCTAAAAGACCAGCATGCCTTGCGCCTATGCATCTTTGAAAGGCAAGTGTACACCTGAGGCAAGCATTAACAATCTGGTGTTGCCCCTCCTCAGCAACCCCAGAAATTTGGAATCGGACTTAAACATCTCTGGGCTTCCTGTGGACCGCCACATCCTGAGGGTGCTGCAGTAGTGACCTCTCCCTCGCCTGGGTGCTCCTGTTGATGGCTTAGTCTTGTCATCAGCCCTCATCGCCCTGTGACTGTCTTTGCCTTCTTAGGTAAGCAGCTGCAACAAGCCACATCCCACTAGTGCTGGATGTAAGGCTATGTCCTTGTGGGCAAAAGGGGCAGAAGTGGTTTTTGAAGAGGTTTGTAGATGCCAGAAGAATCAGTGTTGGCAAACCTTGCAGCTGAGGGCAGCACACACTCCATCCAGTTAAACATGCTGAACCCTGATCATGAGGGGCATATCCTTCATTTCCACTTCAGCCTCAGAGTGTGCATCAACTTAGTGAAGGTGCTACACCAGCTGAGTGACTAACACAGGGCATTAAAAGGGACCTGCTGCACTCCAGCCCCCTTCTTATCCCAGATGCACATCCATCATTCAATTTCATTCAGTATAGACCATCATTAAACTTAAATTACAGATGATAAACTGGCATGGATTGAGTCATGGCCAACCTACAGAAACACCAAGTAGCAATTAATGAGTCATGGGAGAAACAACAGGGGTGAGAGGAGGAAGGAGTAAAGGAGGGGAGTATAGGGGTGAGAGTGAGTTTTGGGGTGAGTAGGACAGGGGGAAAAAAGGCACAATGATTCAGTGGTTAGCACTGCTGCCTCATAGCACCAGGGACCCAGGTCTAATTCCATCCTCAGACGACTGTCTGTGCGGAGTTTGCACATTCTCCCTAAGTCTGCGTGAGTTTCCTCCAGGTGCTCTGGTTTCCTCCCACAATCCAAAGTTATTCAGGTTCAAAATTACTTACCTGTAGCGGGCAGCGGTTTTTTTTTTCTCTCTTCACAAAAAGAGCGGGAGCAGCAGAGGAAGTGACGGTAAACAGAGGGGCAGCCGGGAAGGAGAACGGTGAGTATAAATACTCCCCCTTTAATTCACCAACGGTCATTTGAGTGGGAGCAGCGGCCGAGGAAAAACGAACCCGGGAGACTACAGCTAAGGTAAGACAGTTTGTTTCAAAATTACTTACCTGTAGCGGGCAGCGGAAGTGAGGTTGGAGCGCATAGCTGGGCGGGAAGGTAAGTGATTAGTATTTGAGTGGGTGTGCTCTGAGATTCAGAAGGGAAAGGGGGAGAAGAAGAGAGCGCTAGTTATAGGGGACTCTCTAGTTAGAGGGACGGACAGGCGGTTCTGTGGACATGGGCGAGACTCTCGGATGGTTTGTTGCCTCCCGGGTGCTAGGGTCCGAGACGTCTCGGACCGTGTCTTCAGAATCCTTAAGGGGGAGGGTGTGCAGCCAGAGGTCGTGGTACACATTGGCACCAACGACATAGGTAGGAAGAGGGGCGGGGAGGTCATTCAAGAGCTCAAGGAGTTAGGCTGGAAGCTAAAAGCTAGGACAGACAGAGTCGTCATCTCTGGGTTGTTGCCGGTGCCACGTGACAGAGAGGCAAAGAATAGGGAGAGAGTGCAGTTGAACACGTGGCTGCAAGGATGGTGTAGGAGGGAGGGCTTCAGATATTTGGACAATTGGACTGCATTCTGGGGAAGGTGGGACCTGTATAAACAGGACGGGTTGCACCTGAACCAGAAGGGCACCAATATCCTGGGGGGTAGGTTTGCTAGCACTCTTCGGGGGGGTTTAAACTAATTTGGCAGGGGGATGGGATCCGGACTTGTAGTCCAGCAAGTAAGCTAGCTGTGTGTCAGGATGTCCAAGACTGTAGGGAGGCTGTGGAGAAGGTAGCACTGACAGGGACTACTTACGGACACAGAGATGGGCTCAAGTGCGTATACTTCAATGCAAGGAGTATCAGAAATAAGGTGGGTGAACTTAAGGCATGGATCGGTACCTGGGACTACGATGTTGTAGCCATCACGGAAACATGGATAGATGAGGGACAGGAATGGCTGTTGGAGGTTCCTGGTTACAGATGTTTCAGTAAGATTAGGGAGGGTGGTAAAAAAGGAGGGGGGGTGGCATTGCTAATTAGAAATGGTATAACGGCTGCAGAAAGGAAGTTTGAGGGAGATCTGCCTCTGGAGGTAGTATGGGCTGAAGTCAGAAATAGGAAAGGTGCAGTCACCTTGTTGGGTGTTTATTATAGGCCCCCCAATAGCAGCAAAGATGTGGAGAAACAGATTGGGAAACAGATTTTGGAAAGGTGCAGAAGCCACAGGGTCGTAGTCATGGGCGACTTCAACTTCCCAAATATTGATTGGAAGCTCTTTAGATCAAGTAGATTGGATGGGGCGGTGTTTGTGCAGTGTGTCCAGGAAGCTTTTCTAACGCAGTATGTAGATTGTCCAACCAGAGGGGAGGCCATATTGGATTTGGTACTCGGTAACGAACCGGGACAAGTGGTGGGCTTGTTAGTGGGTGAACATTTTGGTGATGGCGACCACAATTCTGTCACTTTCACCTTGGTTATGGAGAGGGATAGGTGCACACAACAAGGAAGTTTTTACAATTGGGGGAAGGGAAATTACGATGCTGTAAGACAGGATTTGAGGAGCATACGTTGGGAGCATATGCTGTCAGGGAAGGATATGGTGGAAATGTGGGACTTTTTCAAGGAGCAGATACGACGTGTCCTTGATATGTATGTACCGATCAGGCAGGAAAGAAATGGTCGTGTGAGGGAGCCTTGATTGACGAGGGAGGTTGAATGTCTAGTAAAGAGGAAGAAGGAGGCTTACATAAGGTTGAGGAAACAAGGTTCAGACAGAGCAGTGGAGGGATACAGGATAGCCAGAAGGGACCTGAAGAAAGGGATTAGGAGAGCTAAGAGAGGGCATGAAAAATCCCTGGCGGATAGGATCAAGGATAACCCCAAGGCATTCTATGCGTATGTGAGAAACCTGAGAATGACGAGAACGAGGGTAGGTCCGATCAAGGACAGTGGTGGGAGACTGTGTATTGAGTCGGAAGAGATAGGAGAGGTCTTGAACAAGTACTTCTCTTCAGTATTTACGAACGAGAGGGACTGTATTGTTGAAGAGGAGAGTGTGAAACGGACTGATAAGCTAGAAGAGATATCTGTTAGGAAGGAAGATGTGTTGGACATTTTGAACAACTTGAGGATAGACAAGTCCCCCGGGCCTGACGGGATATATCCTAGGATTATGTGGGAAGCAAGAGAGGAAATTGCAGTACCGTTGGCAATGATCTTCTCGTCTTCACTGGCAACGGGGGTGGTACCAGGGGACTGGAGAGTAGCGAATGTTGTGCCCCTGTTCAAAAAAGGGAATAGGGATAACCCCGGGAATTACAGGCCAGTTAGTCTTACTTCTGTGGTAGGCAAAGTAATGGAAAGGGTACTGAGGGATAGGATTTACGAGTATCTGGAACGGCACTGCTTGATTAGGGACAGCCAGCACGGATTTGTGAAGGGTAGGTCTTGCCTTACAAGTCTTATTGAATTCTTCGAGGAGGTGACCAAGCATGTGGATGAGGGTAGAGCAGTGGATGTAGTGTACATGGATTTTAGTAAGGCATTTGATAAGGTTCCCCATGGTAGGCTTATGCGGAAAGTCAGGAGGCATGGGATAGAGGGAAATTTGGCCAATTGGATAGAAAACTGGCTAACCGGTCGAAGTCAGAGAGTGGTGGTAGATGGTAAATATTCAGCATGGAGTCCAGTTACAAGTGGAGTTCCGCAGGGATCAGTTCTGGGCCCTCTGCTGTTTGTAATTTTTATTAATGACTTAGATGAGGGAGTCGAAGGGTGGGTCAGTAAATTTGCAGATGATACAAAGATAGGTGGAGTTGTGGACAGTGAGGAGGGCTGTTGTCGGCTGCAGAGGGACTTAGATATGATGCAGAGCTGGGCTGAGGAGTGGCAGATGGAGTTCAACCCTGCCAAGTGTGAAGTTGTCCATTTTGGAAGAACAAATAAGAATGCGGAATACAGGGTTAATGGTAGGGTTCTTGGTCAGGTGGAGGAACAGAGGGATCTTGGGGTCTATGTACATAGATCTTTGAAGGTTGCCACTCAGGTGGATAGAGTTTGTAAGAAGGCCTATGGAGTATTATCGTTCATTAGCAGAGGGATTGAATTCAAGAGTCGTGAGGTGATGTTGCAGCTGTACAGGACTTTGGTTAGGCCACATTTGGAGTACTGTGTGCAGTTCTGGTCGCCTCACTTTAGGAAAGATGTGGAAGCTTTGGAGAGGGTGCAGAGAAGATTTACCAGGATGTTGCCTGGAATGGAGAGTAGGTCATACGAGGATAGGTTGAGAGTTCTCGGCCTTTTCTCGTTGGAACGGCGAAGGATGAGGGGTGACTTGATAGAGGTTTATAAGATGATCAGAGGAATAGATAGAGTAGACAGTCAGAAACTTTTTCCCCGGGTACAACAGAGTGTTACAAGGGGACATAAATTTAAGGTGAAGGGTGGAAGGTATAGGGGAGATGTCAGGGGTGGGTTCTTCACCCAGAGAGTGGTGGGGGCATGGAATGCGCTGCCCGTGGGAGTGGTAGAGTCAGATTCATTGGCGACCTTTAAGCGGCATTTGGATAGGTACATGGATGGGTGCTTAATCTAGGATAGAAGTTCGGCACAACATCGTGGGCCGAAGGGCCTGTTCTGTGCTGTATTGTTCTATGTTCTATGTTCTATGTAGGTGGATTGGCTATGCTGAACTGCCCATAGTATCCAGGAGTATGTCAGTAGTAGATGCAGACGGATGGAGATGGAGATGGGTTTGGGCAGGATGCTCTTCAGAGGATTGGTGTGGATTTGATGGGCAATAGCCTGCTTCTGCATTATAGGGGTTCTGATGTTCTATTCTACACATTGCCAAACTGTAACTAGTGGGTACCAAAGGATCAATACTTGTGCCCCACCGGTTCACAATATATTTCAACGAGTTGGATTTGTGGACCACATGTAATACTTCCAAATACAAAGCTCAGTAGGAATGTGCGATGTTCGGAAGATGTAAACATTTTGAGGAGGAATTGGGTAGGCTCAATGATTGGGAAAGAAATGGCAGATTGAATATTATGTGGAAAAAAATGGGGCTACCCACTTTGGAGGAGGAATTGATGTGCCGAGTATTTCTTTAATGACAAAAGAATGGAAAGTATAGCTATGCAAAAGGACTTTGGTAATCCTGTCAATACATCAGTGAAGATCAACATACTGGTACAGCAAATATTAGAGTGTTCACAGAGCATTATCCTTTACTGCAAAGTGGATCTGAGTAGTGAAGTTTTGCTTCATTGCATAGGAACTGGGTTAGATTGCAGACACAGTAATGTGCACAGTTTTGGTCTCCTTATCTTGGGAATGCTATTATTGTCATAGGGGGATTGCAACAAAGGTTCATCAGACTTGTTCTGTAAACAGAGATTGGGCAAACTGGGTCTACATTCTCAGGGGTTTTGAAGAATGAGAGGTGATCTCATCAAAACCAGCAAAATACTTGAAGGGATAGACAGAGCAGATGCAGGAAAGATGTTTCTCTTGGTTGGGGAACCTCAAACCAGGGGCCGCAATTTAAAAATAAGGGGGGATGCCACTTAGGTCCAAGATGAGGTGACTTTTAGTTTTACTCAGAATGTGATGTGGAAGCTCAGTCTTTGAGAATATTTACAGGAGAGGTCGATAAATGTTGGATTATAGATGGCATAAAGAGTTATGTGAATAGAGAGGGTAAAAGATACTGAAGTGCTCAATCAGGCATGCATTAAATGGAAGAGCAGGTTCGACAGGTTGAATAGGTTACTCCTGTTCATATGTTCCTGTGAAACAAGTGTCTCCATTTCTCACAGCATCCTTGCAGGTAGCACAAGTTATGGATTGTATGGCAAGGTAGGATCCTGTGAGCATGCAAGTGAGCACTAAGAGAACAAGTGAGCAGCTCTATGATGCTGCCTGGTCCAATCCAAAAGCCTGTCCAAGTGTGTGAAGTAGCCTTGCCATAGCCTTTGACCATCTCTGACTTTAGTGTTGAGAATTCTCAATGCTAGTTTGAATGAATGATGATTTATTGTCACTTGTTCTCTACAATGAACAACATTGGAGAACAAAATGAAAAGCTTCAACTCTCGCCTCAATCCGGTGCCATTTCGAATAATTTAAGAACAAAAGGATATAGCCAAAAGACAGTCCATCTTGTTCTGCCACCTCTGGCATGGTCCTGAGCCCTGAATCAGCTCATTAATGACATCTGCACTGCCACCCCTCTTACCACCACTTCACTGCTCCTCTGGTGCTGGACCCACCCAAGTTGGAGTAGCAACACTTCAGGCACCACATCTTTGTTCCTGGGCCCACCTCATGAATGGGTCGCTGATGCCGGGTCCTGTGCTGGACCCAGACTCGCCCTAAAACCAGGAGACCCTGGCTGTGCTGCCACAACCACCTCACTGATACCCAGGAGTTCCCTGCTCCAGGCTTACTGCAACCAGGAATTCCTGGCTCTTAGCTGCTGATGCCTTGACAATGGCTAGAGTCCCTGTTCCGGGCCTACCATAACCAAGAGTCTCTGCCTTTTCTGCTAGGCCAGGCTGCTGCCTCGCCAAGAGTCTTATTTTGGGCGCCCTCCTCCATTATGTCACCTTCTCCGTGATGTCACCATCTTTTCTTGGTTGGTAAGATAGGAGGCAAAATATTAACAAGGAAGGTTGCAGTGTTGAGCAAGGTGTGTAACAAGCTAAATTGCCCTTTACTAGCACCGAGAAAGAGTCACCGGACTCGAAACTTTAACTCTGCTTTCTTCCGTCAGATGCTGATAACCCTGCTGAGTTTCTCCAGCAATTTTTCTTTCAGATCTCCAGTATCTGCAGTTGTTTGTTTTATTTTATGATTACCCTTTACTGGGATCTTGGCAATGCCTCATGAGAAACTCTCCTCGCAGCTTGGTAAATGTATAAAAGGTGCAGAGAGCTGCTCTTAATGTTGAGATAGGCTTTGCCAAACTGGTCATGTGATTCCACCACAAACATCATTACAGCCCATGTCACTCAGTTCCCAACAAGATTCCGCATGATAAAGGTAAGCATGTTAACCTGTATGCCACCCAAAACTATTACATCTTTTGAAGTTTTAACTGAGGAATGGGGTAAGAAAGCAGACTTGTTTTGGCAGTTAATTTGGACAATGTGCAGTATAAGTTATATCATCAAAAAACACAGGAGATTTTCCTCCAGGATACCTTGCATGTAAGAGGTTGAATGGCCTTCATTTTCTCACCCCAGGACATTTCCATGGTTCAGGCAATCTCTGTTGGGCTTTATATCAATGTGATCTTGATAGTCACCTGCAGCCACTTTCTTGGCTGTCAAGATTGTGACTGTCTGGCTGCTGCTGAACTTAGATTGTTTCAATTCATTGTGGGTAGCGTTGATGTCGGGATTTAAAATATGTTATCCCTATCAGACATACGTTTCCTTTCTGTCTTCCTTCACACTCCTCATGGAACAGCCACAGATCCTCCACTTCTTTGGTTTCCTGAGAAAGGTCCAACAAAGATTTTCACGGAGCTCCACTCGGAATGTCGCAGTGTTAGACAAATCATAACTCCAACAAGAAGTTGTGAAGTGATTCTCTTGGCAACGATGGGCACTAATCCATTTACATGTCAAGTCAAAGGCCCAGGAAATGTCACAGCAACCCATCTGGACATAGACTTGTTATAAGAGATGTCCACTCACTTCCTCTCTTCACTGCACCTGAGGACTACCAATTTCTCAGACACTAGAAGAGGAAATATCCAAGGATCAGGAAAATCGCTATTTTGGGCAAAAGCCCTTCATCAGGAAATGGGCTTTTCCCCGAAATGTCGATTTTCCTGCTCCTCGGATGCTGCCTGACCTGCTGTGCTTTTCCAGCACCACTCTAATCTTGACTCTGATCTCCAGCATCTGCAGTCCTCACTTTCACCTACTAGAAAAGGAAATATCTACTCAGGTGTCCTGCTTGTAGATATTAGATTCCTTGGATTCCAGCAGAAAAAAAGGATTAACGAGAATGAAAAATGTCTATGGGGGAGATCAGGAAACGTTTGAAAATATAGCTGTATTATTGCTCTAGTTTATTGTTATCTATAAAGCATGTTAGAGTCTGGTATCTGAGGTGGGACAGCCTCTGTATTCTCCAGGGGCCATACCTCATTACTCAAGGTTAACTGAGATATATGAGCCATGCTGAAACAAAAGAGCACATAGAATAAAGACAAGAGATTTTAGATTGTCACAGATTTGACAAACTTATGGAAATGGCTGACTATGTCAAAGCAAACTTAAAATGGTGAACAGAATGTATTTTTAAAAAGTAACCATTTATGAAGGTGACCTTTAGGCACATTTGTTTGAATTATGCCATTGGTATAGTCAAAACAATATTTACTATGGGTAAAACAATGATTTTTGATATAGCACATCAAAATGCTTGGAATTAATCTTCCAACAAAAAAAAACTGTGAGAAAGGAATGAAGGATGAAACGCCTGTGATCGAATAATTAGAACACTTCGCAACGAGTATTAAAAACATACAACTCATAATGCCAAGGCCATGAACGATAATCTTATAATTTTTAACATATTCTTCCAGATTTTCCAAATACTTCACACTGCTCAAAGTAATGAATGCGACCAAACAATTAAAAATGTATGACAAGCACTTCTCAAGTTGTCCCACTGGACAGGGCAAGTGATTTGCTCCAGCAAATGATTTGTTCTCAGTCAGGCCTCTCAAGGAAACCAGTGCTTCGACTGCTTCAGGCATTACATCTAACAAATGGCAGTGTTTGGCGAGTAAAGCTCAAAGTAAATGGACTAATTTGCAGGATGTCATGTTGTAGCAAATTGGCATCTAATCAATTTATTCATGTTCATAGAAGTACAGTTCCCACAGATAAATCTGACTGGCCCAGAACTAAAATTTAGGAGGCTGGGCCATGTAATGAGCAGCAGTAGTCACTCAAAGAATTAAAAATATCCCATTTTATCACCAGCATCACTCTAAAATTGATGGGGGAAAAAACAACAATGTATCAGAATGCAACTCAGAACATCCCTGTGGGGATATGGCTCAGCATTTTGAAGAGAGGCATGAGATGGCTGGAGGACAAAAGTAAACAAAATTCAACTGTAAAACTACCCATTATTCTGTATTTCATCATTTATTCAGATCTAAAGTTATAACACAGTTTTCAAGTGGAAAAGTAAAATTCAAGTTTTAATAATGCAAGCTGGTTTGAATATTTAGCCTTCTGACTGATTCATAGTTAGAATGTATTCCTTTTTAAAATTCCTTTTACGTACACATAATTCCAATAAGCCAGTATAATAAAACATTGATTTGGTGTCAAGAGCATGGCTGGAATATATTTCAGCTTTATTTTAGATATCAGCATTCCGGACGTAAATTTGCTTGTTGAGCATTTTGTGGACAATATGTTGTAGACCCATGTTCTTCTATTCAGCTGATCTGAAGATGATCTGAAGGAATGTGTCTCTGTTAATTGTGTTTACTGCTAAGACTCTAATGTAAATATTTATTAATATCCAAAAAAAAATTAAACTCCTATGGAGTCTTCAAGCTAGAATCCCAAATGGGGTTTGTGATCAATTATTAAAATACTACTTTAAAGATGCTTATAGTGACTTTTACATTTAATCCCCATCCAGGAAATTTCCAAAGTGCCAGAAAAAAAAATCACTTTTGAATGGAAGTAAAATTTGTGACACCCAAATTTACAAGGAGAATCGACACATTCTATTCTTCAAGTTAAGCAAAAGTGAATGAAGGAAATCAAGAACACAAATGGACATAAAAGAAAAGGATATTATCACAAGATACTTGTTTTTCTTTCTTAGGCAGTCCTTCAGGATCAGGGAAGACATCTTTTCACTTTAGTTTGATGAATTCTGAAATCACAGTTATATCCAAAATTTGATTTTCAGCCTCTGTCAGATGCAGGCAATAGCATTTGAATGATTTGACAGATAAGTTGTTTGTTGCAGTCTTAGATTCGCAATGTGTTCCAACTGAATAATTGCAACATCAGTAATAAGGTAGAGACTGTTTATGCTCTTTACCAATCTGTTACTTTCTACACACACATCCCACAAACCTGTCAAGTGGTCTATTTCTTGGTAATAAATTGTGTCCAACCTCTCATTTTGACAAGGAAGGATTGTATAAACAGACTGACCTGTTGCCTATGGGATTCAACAGCATGCACTGAACAACAAAGGGCGTTTGAGGAACTGGTTTCTCAATTATTCAGCAGAATTTCAAGAAGAATAATCTTTGGATTACCACCTGAGACATGTCAGTCACAAAGATTGGTGTGGGAAGTAGTGTTTTTTATTCATGTTTTGCTAGGGCTATCAGTGACTTAGCGAATTGTTCAACTCGATATATGGGAAGAGAATCAAACTAAATAAAAAAGTCAAGGTAAAGGACCTAAGCATGAACACATTCTGGCCTTGCAAAGAATAATTGTTAATAATAGTATTAGATTAAAATAGGGGGCTCTAAATGTTGCCAGGAATAGCAGTAATCCTGAAGATTGGGAATGCTTTCGAAAATAAGAAGCTGTGATCAAAATGTTGATAAAGAAAGAAAAGAGTTATCTGGTGAAACATAGAAAAACAAGTTACAAGAGCATTTAAAAGTACATAAAAAGGAGGAGAGTAGTTAAAGTAAATTCTGATGCCTTGAAAAACAGATACAGGAGAAATTATCATTAGGAATGAGAAAATGGAAAAGATGTTAAACAGATATTTTGGCCAATATTTCCATTTCTGAGGTGAGAATCAAAAGCCAGGCCATTGCTGGTTTCACAATCCCACACAAAAACCTGTTAGTATCTGTGTTGGTGGTGAAGATGAGTTGGAGTCAGTGACACCATCACCTCCAGAAATAGAACCTGAAGTAGGAATGAGGTTGATGGGTTATGGTTAACTGATGAAATGTCAATGAAATAATATCAATCTCTTACAACCAAGGGTACTGTTTTATGAGATCTGTGTTCTCCACGCTTTAATACGAGATTGTGAGATGGAGTAATTTACAACTACCAAGAAAGAAGATCAAGAACTTTCACCTCTTCATTATGGGCACTTCATGGAAGGACAAACTCATGAATGTGACAATCTTGTAAGTATGTTAGCAGTCATCAAGCAGAGGTGAGTGCATTGGATTGGGCCTGTCGTGGATTGGAAGTTGGATGCATGGCAAAATATTTTCTGTTGAGTGAGACAGCCACAGCAGAAGATTAGTCAAGAATCTACACTTGAAGGGTGCTTCCATTGTGACAAGGAGGGCCTAAAACCTGTCTTTCACACCTGAGTTATCCTAACCATTAACAGAGTAAAATAGTGAGCCAGTGCCAAAACCAATAACCCTCAATGACACTTGTTAAACCATTTCTGCCAGAAACAGCTTCTCACAATTGTTACGACAAGGGGTAAACTCTCCTGCTTAATTTAAAGCAGCAACACAGAAAAGGTTTATCCCATGCAGTAATCTGTGAAAATTCGATAGGCGAAGAACTAGTTAAAGTAAGAGTAACAGCTTTATTGCTTAAAGTATAAGAGAGAATAATTAATGAAAACTATTTACAACTCCTTCCTCTAATCTATCTTTTACCTTTCATTCTATAGTATCTGTCGGGTAAAACTCTCTATTAAGATTCATAAAGCTAAACTTATCTCAAAACCAAGCAGCTTTCAATTCTTCTTTGTATTCCTGTCTTCTTTTCTTCTTCTTGGGGATTCTGCTTCACAGGTCACTGACCTTTAAGACAGCTATTCTCTGGACAGTTTGCAGATGTCGTTGGTTTGGCAGTTCTCCTCCCAACTGTTCAATTTTCCCCGGTCTTAAACCCCCCCCCCCCCCCCCCCAAAGCATTGGATTGTGTGATTGGCTTTTAATAATATACTAAATTCAAACTTGATCGGAGATTTTTTTGAGGGGAGGGTATAATTTAAGTCAGTTGACCTGATTTGAATCTGTTTTTTGTCTCTGGGCAACCAGCTATCCTAGCTACCTCAGTATCTTACTGAGAACAGTTGGTGCTGTCACTGCTACCTTTTACCTCTCATAAAGGTACAGGACACCCAAATCTTCGTAACACAATTTGACCTCTTCAGCCATCACCAGAATTTCAGCACATGAAGCTACTATCATCACTAACAGACCCAATTTCCTGCAACTCCCATCACCTTACTGAAGTGGAAGGATGCCAATGATGACAATGGCTGTGTGCAAGATAGCCGCAAGTTTCCTGCAGTGACTACATCCATTGAAGTACCTTCTTAAGTATAGTCAAAATGGCAGCCATTGTTCACACAGCCATTATCATCATTGGTTCCTTGCACCAAGGTAAGGTGATGGATTTGCACTTTACATCTACTGAAGTAAAAAGTGCTTTCCTTTTTATCTGAATGTTTTCCATTCGCTGTTTTAATAATTGGAGCCTGTTTACAATAAGCAGCTTACTTTTTTTTATTCATTAACAGGATGAGGACATTGCTGGCCAGGCCAGCATTTATTGCCCATCCCTAATTGTTAAGAGTCAACCACATTGCTGTATGTCTGGAGTCACGTGTTAGCCAGACCAGCTAAAGATGGCAGTCTCCTTCCCGAAAGGACATTAGTGAACTATATGTTTTTTTACCCCTGACAATCAAATTCATGGTCAACATTAGACTGTTAATTCCAGATATTTATTGAATTCAAATTCTACCATCTGCCATGGGGGGATTTGAAACCAGGTCCTTACAATGTTATCTGGGTGTCTGGATTAACAGTCCATCTAGTTATACCATCAGATCATTGCGCACCCCCCTCCCCCCCACCCCGTTTCTGTTGGATTGACAGTGATTATTGATAAAAAATGCTTCCTTCCTTCCTTCCTTCCTCCTTCCTTCCCTTCCTTCCTTCCTACTTATCTACCTACCAACATTTGGTTTATTTTTCTGAGTTTTAAAATGACGCTGGAGAGTAGTAACACTAAACAACACTTTTCACTGTATTTTGTAAATATGTGACAATAAATCAAATAAATCAGATGGTCGACTGTAGTCAAGAAACCTTACTTTCAAGTCAACTAAAAGTGTCTCTTGTAGTTTTTTAGTTTCTTACATATTAAGACGTGCAGGATCATATGCAGGTAAATGGGATTACTTTAAAATTACATTATAGTTGATACAGACATGCTGAGCCAAAGAGCCTGCTTCTGTGCTATAGAGTGTTCTGTGTCCTATAACTACTAGATTATGTAGTGTGTTAGATGTTGCTACAGTGTCTTTCAGGTGAAGTGAACATTTCTGCCAATGAGATCCTCATTCCAGATAAATGCGGGTTAAGTGGAGCCATGAGTCAAGGTTCTAAGCAATTCTGCAAACAAATCCAAATGACATAATCATAATGTGTGGAATAATTATGTTCCTCAGTTTTAATCTTTGCAGACTTGTATACAGAAATCTCCATTTGAGAAAAAAAGTCCTGAGTATCCTGATAATGGTGATAAATATAATGATCAAATAAATATAATTGCAATTTCAAATTAAGCTATTATTGATTTAATGATTAGATTACTTACAGTGTGGAAACAGGCCCTTCGGCCCAACAAGTCCCCACCGACCCTCTGATGAGCAACCCACCCAGACCCATTCCCCTACACCTAACACTACAGGCAATTTAGCATGGCCAATTCACCTAACCTTCACATTTTTGGATTTGGGAGGAAACCAGAGCACCTGGAGGAAACCCACAAAGACACAGGGAGAACGTGCAAACTCCACACAATCAGTCACCTGAGGCAGGAATTGAACCCGGGTCTCTGGTGCTGTGAGGCAGCAGTGCTAACCACTGTGCCACTGTACCGCCCACAATACTTTTATTGGAATCAGAATGCGTACCTGCATATTCACATGAACAATTGCCAGCTTCAATGTGCAATGCATCCACATATTAGAACATTTTTGGCTTCCACAGAAATTTAATCTTTACCCACTAGTAAAGGTCAATTGAAGAGATTGAACAGTTTACTACTTGGGTAAATTTAATTTCAGCACCATTGTTGAAGGACTCCTGAGTATGTTTTCAAATTTAACAAGGCTTTTATCTTCCCATTTTCTTTATAAATACTTCAGACCATGTGCAATTTCTAGCTGAGAAGTCAGACATATGATGATCACTATACCCGTGGCTGAGTGAAAACATTGCGCTTCCATGGTTAAGTCAGCAGGTACTTAGTTCCAGTTCTGGTCCAGCACAATATATAGATTGGTGTTCAGTGATGTAGGTCAGTATCACCTTTTGGATACAATACAAAACTGAAGTCCCTTCTGTCCTCTCAAGTACAAAAGATCCCTCACCATTATTCAAAGAAGACTAGAGGCATTCTAACTGGGTTCTGAACCACCAGTGATCCCTCAACCAATATTTGCAATATAGATTACATGGGGTTTGTCACATTGTTATTTTGTGGGGCTTTGCTGTACACAAATTGGCTGTCTTGTTTCCTGTATCATGTTGAGAATTGCAAGCATTTACTTGGCTGTAGCTTGTAGTGGCCTGAGCTCAAAAAGGTGCTATATAAATGCAGATGTTGAGGGGAGCTGCTTTGATTTAATCTTCCCGCTTATGTTTCTGCTTTCTCCACTTTGTTTTGTCGTGGTGAGGAGTTGTTTGGCAGGAAGATCTGAATTTGTTGATGCAATGTTACTCAAAATATTAAAATCAGCTTCACTGAAACCAATCACTGCCTAGTTGTTGCATTCTAGCTGAAGAGACTAACATTGCAATATGAATGACTTTTCAACTGCAGTGTAGAACTGATAATAAATGGTCTATTACCCTATTAGGTCTCAATAATATTCACAGATGGGTGCTAAGCTGACACAGTACACTTACGTGTTTCTTGTTCCTCTGAGACACAGTTATTTTCTAGTCTAAACAGATAAGACAAAAGTATTGGATATTTATCGTGTCGTATAGTGTATAGTGTGGAAACAGACCCTTCAGTCCTATTCCTCTGTGCTGGCCAAACATCCCAATTTGATGTAGTTTAATTTGCCAGGATAGGGCATCGTATTGCCCTAAAAATCTGCAGATATTGGCACCAAAGTCAGAAGTTTTCAAAGGAAGTTTGTAGAAAATAATAAAGTTCAGTGAGTGCAGAAAGGGCTCAATTGCTAACGTCTGAGTTGTAGGAGCTCTGCCTTGCATCTGAAACTTGTTCCACAAAACATTAACAATTTCACTCGGGGTTCTTGTGGTGCAGTGGTAGTGTCCCTATCACCGGACTGGGAGGTCCGGGTTGAAATCCGACCTGTTACAGAGGTATGCCATAATGTGTCTCAACAGGTTGATGAACAAAATAGCTAACCTTGTGCTCAAGGGCTCTTGAGGCACAGTGGTAGTATCCCTATCTCTGAGTCAAGAGGCCACGGTTCAAGTCCCACATGCTCCAACATTTTTGAACAAGCTGATTAGAAAAAAATTTAATCAACTGTTCATTGGACATATCAATTGAATTTTGGAGAGATTGTGGGAGACATGCAACTCCTTCTACTCTAACCATCATATAAATTAATTGAAGGCCTCTTCTGAGACATTGGTAGTATTCCTACCTTTGAGCTAGAAAGCCTAGGTTCAAGTACCAACCTGCTCTAGAAGTGTGTCATGTCTGAATTGGCTGATTAAAACTATCTCAAATCTTGATGATTTAATACCCAATTTCTTAGCTGACTTCTGGAAACATTTCTCAAGGCAAAGAGAATTTCAGTGCCCTGACAATCATCAAGCCCTAATTTTTCTGATGGACCTTTTTTTTGTCATGTGACCAATACACACACAAAAACAATAGACAATAGACAATAGACAATAGATGCAGGAGTAGGCCATTCTGCCCTTCGAGCCTGCACCGCCATTCAATATGATCATGGCTGATCATTCCTAATCAGTATCCTGTTCCAGCCTTATCTCCATACCCCTTGACTCCACTATCTTTAAGAGCTCTATCCAATTCTTTCTTAAAAGAATCCAGAGACTGGGCCTCCACTGCCCTCTGGGGCAGAGCATTCCACACAGCCACCACTCTCTGGGTGAAGTAGTTTCTCCTCATCTCTGTCCTAAATGGTCTACCCCATATTTTTAAGTTGTGTCCTCTGGTTCGGCACTCCCCCATCAACGGAAATATGTTCCCTCCTGCCAGAGTGTCCAGTCCTTTCATAAGCCTATACGTTTCAATCAGATCCCCTCTCAGTCTTCTAAACTCAAGGGTATACAAGCCCAGTCGCTTCAGTCTTTCCGTGTAAGGCAATCCTGCCATTCCAGGAATTGACCTCGTGAACCTACGCTGCACTCCCTCAATAGCCAGAATGTCTTTCCTCAAATTTGGAGACCAGAACTGTACACAGTACTCCAGGTGTGGTCTCACCAGGGCCCTGTACAGCTGCAGAAGCACCTCTTTGCTTCTATACTCAATCCCTCTTGTTATGAAGGCCAGCATGCTATTAGCCTTCTTCACGACCTGCTGTACCTGCATGCTTGCCTTCATTGACTGGTGGACAAGAACACCCAGATCTCTCTGAACAGCCCCTTTACCTAATTTGATACCATTGAGGTAGTAATCTGCCTTCCTGTTCTTGCCACCAAAGTGGATAACCAGACATTTATCCACATTAAACTGCATCTGCCATGCATCTGCCCACTCACCTAACTTGTCCAGGTCACCCTGTAATCCCCTAACATCCTCATCACATTTCACCCTACCACCTAGCTTTGTGTCATCAGCAAATTTGCTAATGTTATTGCTGATACCATCTTCTATATCATTTACATATATTGTAAAAAGCTGCGGTCCCAGCACGGATCCCTGCGGTACCCCACTGGTCACTGCCTGCCATTTCGAAATGGAGCCGTTAATCACTACCCTTTGTTTCCTATTAGCCAACCAATTCTCTATCCAATCTAGTACTTTGCCCCCAATCCCGTGCGCCCTAATTTTACTCACTAACCTCTTGTGTGGGACTTTATCAAAAGCTTTCTGAAAGTCCAGGTACAGTACATCCACTGGATCTCCCTCGTCCATCTTCCGAGTTACATCCTCAAAAAATTCAAGAAGATTAGTCAAGCATGATTTCCCCTTCATAAATCCATGCTGACTCTGTCCTATCCTGTTACTATTATCCAGATGTGCCGTAATTTCATCATTATCCAGATGTGCCGTAATTTCATCACATGCACAAAAATGCACAAAATTACTTAACACTTATATATGTTAGCTGTCAATTTAAATCCATTTAACTGTCTGATTTTCTCATCCCTGATGAGCTATCTTTCTAACCAAACTAGTCAGAGATGTTATGACCCTCCTCTGGAACAGATGGGACTTGAACCCGGATCTCCTGGTCTAGAGGTCGGGACATTACTACTGTGCTATCAACTTATGACAAAGATTCTTCTCTCGAAAATACAATCTTTTATGTATTTTTGGTAGTGGTGTTGGCAGCAACACCAAAGGGATGGGAACTGAAGTTTCCCACTTGTGTATTCAGCTTGAAAAATGACCAGAGAAAAAGGACATTAAATGCAATCAACAAAAACAGCTCCAAAAACCATTATTCATATCCTCTATTATACGTTACTTGCTGAACTTCTTCCTCCCACATCAAAAAAGATCAGGAATTTCAGTAATAAATTTTCAGTAAGCCAAAAAGTGCTTTGAAATCAATTGTTATGAAAAGAACAACCATAGTTGTGATTAATTTGTTCTCTTTTGCTGAGGTAAGTGAAGGTTTCAACCTTGCTGTCGACCTTTAAAGCTGTACTTGCATAAGATGGGCTTATTCAGAAAAGTAATATTCCTTTATTCCATTATACCTGAATATTGATTGATGAGACAACATGTAGATAGAAACTAAATATGATAATCGGAGCATCTTTGTTACTCAAATGTGGTTAGTGTTAATCCTGTTAGACTGAACAATCCATAATGTGCCAAGTTACTTGTGGCTCTGTTAAATTGGACGGCCAGCAGCAAACGAGCAAAGAGAAGTGGAGCTATTCCAGTTGACATTTATTATCGTCACGTCATACTGCAGTGAGAGACGTATGATCTGGTCCCAATTAACAAAAAATACAGGAAGAATATATTAGCAAGCCTGCAAAATCTGCACTCAAAATAAATACTGGCTAATAATTCCTCTGAAAGTTATGAACCTTTCTCAAATCTTTGACATGTAACCTATACACCACATAATTGCTCAGTGCAATGTATTAGGCTGCTTGGCACGCTCGGATCTTTATTCTTAGAATGCATTTTCTTTAAAAATTGAATTAGATAATGTTCTCTATAAAGTTCAGAAGCACTCAATTGAGGCAGATGGTACTGAATCATTGGAATTACACAGCACAGGAGCAGGCTATTCATGTGCCAGCTCAATGGAAGACCTGTCCAATTAGACCTGCCCTCCAGTTCTTCTTTAATTCATTCATGGGATGAGGACATCGCTGGCTAGACCAGCACTTATAGCCCATCCCCAATGGCCCAGGAGGTGGTTAAGTGTCAACCGCATTGCTGTGGGTCTGGAGTCACGAGTACGGCAGACCAAGTAAGATGGCAGTTTCCTTTGCTAAAGGACATTAGTGAACTCGGTGGGTTTTTCCCAACAATCAGCAATTGATTTATGGCAATAATTAGACTCTTAATTCCAGATATTTATTGAATTTAAGTTCCACCATCTACCATGCCAGGATTCAAACCCAGGTCCCCAGAACATGACCTGGGCCTCTGGATTAACAATCCAGCAATAATACCTCTCCGCCATTGCCACTTGCTCTGTTGAAGTGCAATTTCCACCTGTTCAGGAGCAATTTTGAAAGTTACTATTGAATCTTGTTTCACCTCCCCTTTCAGAATGTATTTTTGGATCATAATCGCTCCTTGTGAAAGAGAAACTCAGCTTTTGTCAATTAACTTAACAGGAGAACTGATGCAGTCATAGGAACTGACAACACCATGGCCACTTTATTCTATTATCTCCCATAAGATCTTCTGCATCTGAAATATATGGCTGAATTCTGAGACAGCCTTGATCCTGGAATTCTGAGACGGCAAGATTAGCAGAATAGAATAGAATATCCTTTATTGTCACATGTACCCCAGTACAGAAGTATGGGAGCACAGTGAAAAGTTTTTACAATGGATGCTTCTAATGGCACCATCTTCCATACAAGTACCTTGGTACAAATATGAATAGGAATAAAAGGAAAAGTAGTAGCATTACTTACAGTGTCTAAAAAAAGTTAGAAATAAGATTGTTATCAGACAGTTAAAGGATTGAAATTACAGGCCACCTAAAGAGTTTCAAATAGCAGCAGCTCAGCATGTGACCTGACTGCTCACACCAACAAATGTCCTGCTCCTCTTTAGCCTTTAGTCCATTCCTCCGCAGCACTCAGAGGCAGCAAGGCATGAGGCGCTGCAGTGGGACTCACTTCCACACTGCCCCAGGACTTGTTTCTTCTCACACTGCTCAGAGACTGCTTCCTCACATGTTGTTCACGGATTGATAAAAACAGAGAAAAAAAAGAAAAGAAAGCAAAAGAACGGGTGGAGTAGAGGAGCTCCAGGTGGAGCTGCCTACTCTGCCGCCATAGGAGACCCAAAGAAATTAGTTTTTAATACACAAGCCGAGCTGGGGTCACAGAGCTTTTATAATGGTCTCACAATCAAACTGGAAAGTTAACAGATTTGGATTTGTATAGGAACTGTGCTTGGAGTAAGCACCAGAGCTTTCAAACAGACAAGCTCATGTTAATTTCCCGAGTTGAGACCAGCTTTCCTTTTCTTTCATGGGATGGAGGTATCACTAGCAAGGACACACTTTGAGGCCCGTCCTTACTGCCCTTCAATTGAATGGCATGCATTTGAGAATGCAGCTAAGCGTGCACCTCATTGTTGTAGGTTTGGAGTCACGTGTAGGAAAGACTGGGTCAAAGTTGCAGTTTTTCTTCCCTCATTAGTGAGCAAGATCTTAATTGCTGACAGTTCACATGACCGCCATTACTAAGGTTGGCTTAATTGGATTTAAATTTCTTAATTCCAGGTTGGCTTAATTGGATTTAAATGTCACCAACTCTATGGCAAGATCAAAACCCATGCCCTTGATGCATTAACCTGGGCCTCTGGATTGCCAATTCAGTCACATGAACACTACATGACTGTCTTCCCTAGGCAGAATATTAAAATAGTACAGCAGTATGGTTCTGCTGAAGGATCATTGGATCCAAAACATTGACTCTGCTATATCTCAGTAGATGCTTTCAAAGCTGTTGAGGTTCTGCAGTAATTTCTGTGTTTGTTTCAGATTTCCAGCATCCACAGTTCTTCATTTTATTACACCAGTCGGAAGTCTTGTCCTTCATCAGAGACATTCCAGACATAATGAAACAAAGGCAGCAGTGAAACAGTCTGAGCCAAATCTGGAGGTCTGTTCCAACTGTTGCTAAAATCAACAAGCCAGTTTGTTTTCAGGTATTCTTGATGTTGGACTCTTTGCATATTTTAATGATGTTAAGAATCTTCTGAATATTGGTGAGCAGTGCAGGGGCTGATCGCCTCAGGATTCTTCAGCAGCAAGAACCAAAAATTATGTTTTTTTAAAATTAATTCACACAATGTTGATGCTGCTGGTTCAGTCAGCATTTACTGCCCATCCCTATCTTCCCTTGAGAAAGTGGTGGAGAGTAGTTAGAATTAGCTAATGACAATTTTTAAAAAAACTTTTACGATCGATTCGATCCATGATCCACTGTACTGTGAGCCACCCTTATCCCCATTGTCACACCAATCCTGACACTTAACTCCAGCCCAGTAATCTTGTCATCAAACGTACAAACGGCTTTTGAAGACTGTAAAAGTACACAGAGCAACAAATTCAAGAGTTGGGTCCTTTGATCTAGTGGGTGGCACAGTGGTTAGCACTGCTGCCTCACAGCACCAGAGACCCACGTTCAATTCCTGCCTCAGGCGGCTGACTGTGTGGAGTTTGCACATTCTCCCCGTGTCTGCATGGGTTTGCTCCGGGTGCTCCGGTTTCCTCCCACAGTCCAAAAATGTGCAGCTCAGGTAAATTGGCCATGTTAAATTGCCTGTAGTGTTAGGTGAAGGGGTAAATGTAGGAGAATGGGTGGCGGGTCGGTGTGGATTTGTCGGGCTGAAGGGCCTGTTTCCACACTGTAAGTAAGCTAATTAGCAATACGTTTTGTTCAGAATCCAACAATGGCCTATAACCACGCTCCAATCTACGAAAACCAGTCATCCAAACTCTTGACATATGCCAACAAATACACTCAAGTGCATTGGAAGTAGCTCAAGCTTGACAGTTAACTCTCGTCGCAAGAACACTGAAATGTGATCCCACAAAATTGATTTCTCCAAGCATGAATTGAAACACAAATTAAACCTTCATATTATGCTCAAAGCATAATTTGCCTGATATCAAACTTGTTAGAGAAGTGAAGACAGGAGGTGCATCAAGTTTAATAGGGCTAAATCTGACATTTCTTTAGTTAACTGTAAGTTGGATTAAGAATTTTTCAGGGTTTCCCGCTAAGGGACTGAGAGTGATTTCTCACTATGTGTTAATAAATGTGCCTCACTAACTACCTATCCTGTGCTGAGGCACTCCTCACATCCAATTTCAGTCCTATCCTACCCCATGCTGTTCTCAGATCAACTCACCACTTCCCTGGTATGAACTGAAAGACCAACATGCCTTGTGCCCATGTCAGGTTGAAAAGGCCACCATGCACCAAGATGAGCACTGGCATTCCAAAGTGGCTCAGCTGAGTGTTAAGTGGATTCTTGAAAAGTTCAAGATGATGCTGTGATTCCCCGACAAGAACCTGGAGATCCCAATGAATGGGGATGGTGAAAATGTCCTCTTCCCAATTTCCGCTTCCCAGAGGATTGCAGAGGAGGCCATGAAACCACACCCAATCACGCTGATCCAGGGTCACCATCTAGGTCGTTGCAGTCTCAACAGTCCAGAGGCACAGCCAACAGTGTCATAAGAAGGTCAATCATCTTCTCAGCTCCAGTAAGGTAAGTCCCACATACTTCTCTCTGTACCGAGCACTCACTCTGCCTCTGCTATTGCACCCACCTCCCACCAAGGCTCATGTTGTGCCATTCTTACGATTGACTGCAATAAGGTGCCTTGCTTGTTTTTGTTTCACCCCAATATCCCTACCCTGCAGAACCTCAGTGCTGCTTACTCCCCAACTGGGAGCACTGCACCACCTTCCCCCTAGCTGCAAGCAGTAATATTCTTACCATCCACTTTCAGCTCAATCAATCCCTCTCTTTCTCTCATTCCAAGAGAAGACAGCTCACAATAGTGCTCGATAGCGAGGGGAACTGCTAACCGACTCCTTAGACTTCCAAGGAAAGAATCCTGATCCTTGCAGAAAAAGACAGGGACTGCACCTGTGGAAATACTGAGGGATCCATCTCCCAACAGCTAAGTAAGAACCACTGTTCATTTCGGTGCAACTCTCACACTAAACCACCAGTCAGTTTCATTCATTGTATATCACTTCTAACTGCTAGCAGCAACACCTTCTCTCTCTCGTCTTGCAGGTACCAGTGGGACGTCCACCGCCTCTGTTGTGAAATGGCCGGCTCTGCAAAAAATTATGTTCTCACCCTGTGAAGACAAGAGCATTGAACTCTCAGCGACAGGTTAGGAGCGTAAACACGTCACTGCAATATCATTGCAGCTGACTGAGGAAGAAATACCCCAAGTTGCTTGCATTCAGAGGACTGCTGGAGACCTGGCACCTTCTCAGCTCCAGACTGGAGCAGACCCAACAGTGTCAGTAAACAGGGATTTCACTCACATGTACAGAGAGGAACATCAGCAGCAGACTGGTATCTGGGATGCAATGGTCTTTATTGCCCAGAAGCTGCAGGAACAATAAACTCATAAATCACATTAGATTGGCCTACTTGCTAACGTTGACTCTTTGAAGGAGTTCCCAATTTGTCACATTCCTGTGACTTTTCTAGCATGACCCTGCACATTTTCTCCCTCTTCGGGTTCACATTCCATGCCACTTCAAAAGTTTTGATTTCGAGATGCCGGTGTTGGACTGGGGTGTATAAAGTTAAAAATCACGCAACACCAGGTTATAGTCCAACAGATTTTTTTGGAAGCACTAGCTTTCGGAGCGCTACTCTTTCATCAGATGGTTGTGGAGTATAAGATTGTAAGACACAGAATTTATCGCAAAAGCTTACAGTGTGATATAACTGAAAATATACATTGAAAAAGACCTGGATTGTTTGTTAAGTCTCTCATCTTTTAGAATGACCATATTGGTTTCAGTTCTTTCATACTTAAATTGGAAATATTTTTCAAAACTTACATTCTCAAGTGAACTTGAACAATTGGTGTCACTTCGGTCCAGATAATGCATTTAAGGTATGAAGTGCCCTGTGTGAGGCTGTCTGTGCCACAATGGTCAGACTGATTCTAATCTAAAATAGGGATTTACAGAATCTTACATGGATTCATGCAGTTTTTGAGCAAAGTAAAATGTAATTCTGCAAATACAAATTCACCCCACCAACCTCTGTGTGTGTGTGATTGTGTGTGTGTGATTTTGTGTGTGTGTGTGTGTGTATGCTCGTGCACGCGCGCGTGTGTTGGGGGGGTAGTGGCGGGGATTGTGAGTGTCTGTGAGACAGTGCGTGCATGTGTGTGTGTGAGTGTAAAGGGGTATAGGTCTGTGAGAGAGTAAGTGTCTGAGTGTGGGAGTGTATGTGTGAGCGCATGAGAGAGGGTCTACGTGGATATATGGGTCTATAGGAGAGTGTGTGTGTGTCTATATGAGTGTGCATGTGTGTCTGTATCTGTCTGTGTGCGTGCATAGTGCAATGGGGTCACCTATAGTGTGACATGAACACAAGGTCCTGGTTGAGGCCATCCCAATGGGTACTGAACTTGGCTATCAGCCTCTGCAAGGCCATTTTTCGTTGTTGCCTGTCCTGAAGTCCACCTTGGAGGACAGACACCCGATGGTCCGAGATCAAATGTCCTGGACCGTTGAAGTGTCTCTAACTGGACCTTGGACCTTCAGAGGTCTAGCAGAGGCTGATCGCTAAGTTCAGTACCCATGGGGATGACCTCAACCAGGACCTTGGGTTCACATCACACTACAGGTGCCCCATTAAACACACACACACACACACACACACACACACTCACCAGATAGTCAAAAAGAAAACAAAAAATAAAGAAGTTAAGATGGTGAGATACTGAAACGTTTCCTGGTGGAAGTCAAGAAGCAGGATTACAATGTCAGTCCACTGAAGGACCAGAAGTAGCTCACAATGAGAAAAAAATTTATAAAGACAGGGTGTCTTATCAAAATTATATTAAGTGGAAAATAGTTTCTGGATTTGTCACACTGAGCACACAGAAATGAAATATGAACATATTTACTGAATTGGATAACTTTCAGTATGGAAGCAGGCCCTTCGGCCCAACAAGTCCACACCGACCCTCCGAAGACCAACCCACCCCCCTCTGACTAATGCACCTATGGGCAATTTAGCACATCCAATTCACCTAACCTGCACATTTTTGGACTATGGGAGGAAACCAGAGCACCCGGAGGAAACCCATGCAGGCACGGGGAGAATGTGCAAACTCCACACAGATAGTTGCCTGAGGCGGGAATTGAACCCGGGTCTCTGGCGCTGTGAGGCAGCAGTGCTAACCACTGTGCCATCATGCTGTCTGCATATTTGGATTTTTGATCTAATTTCTGTGACAATTTTGCTCAGAACAAAAATGTTAATGAAAGGACTTCAAGTTCTGAAAGCTATTAAGTGCCAATTATGTTTTTCAATAATGTTCAACGTTTCAATAATAATTTGAGGGAAGCAAAGAATTCAGGTTGAATTTTTGGAAAAATATATCCTGGTAGTAAAGAAATTGTTACATTTGATCAAGAGAACTTGAAGTACTTGGGTAACTGACTTGCTATTCAGATCACCATTATACATTGCTGAGATTTATAAAAGAACTTGTGGTTTTCCTTTCAGTAAAGTAACGAGTTGAGTAACCAGCCGTAGTTGACAAAGGATCATTGACGTCCTTCCGACTGGACTGAGATAGTTGGTAACACAGGTACAGTATCTTGAATTCACATTTTTCCAAATTTTGGATTGCACATTTAAATCTTGATCATGGTGAAGTTTTAATGACAATTTAATGTGTGCATGGACACAACCATTTTGATTTGCCCATTTTCAAACTCTTTAAAACAGTTGGTAGGTCATGTTTTAGCTGTACAGGACATTGGTTAGGCCACCTTTGGAATACTTCATGCAATTCTCCCTGCTATAGGAAGGATGATGTGAAACTTGAAAGAGTTCAGAAAACATTTACAAGGATTTTACCAGGGTTGGAGGATTTGATCCAGAGGGAGAGGCTGAATAGGCTGGGGCTATTTTCGCTGGAGCAGCGGAGGCTGAGGGGTGACCTTATAGAGGTTTATAAAACTATGAAGGGCATGGATAGGGTGAATAGGTGTTTTCTGAATGGCAGAGAGTCCAAATCTAGAGGGCACAGGTTTAAATTGAGTGGGGAAAGATCTAAAAGGGAGCTAAGGAGCAATGTTTTCACGCAGAGGGTGGTGCATGTATAGAATGAACTGCCAGAGGAAGTGGTGGAGGCTGGTCAATGACAACATTTAAAAGGCATCTGGATGGGTATATGAATAGGAAGGGTTTAGAGGGAAATGGGCCAAGTGCTGGCAAATGGGACTGGATTGATTTAGAAAATTTGGGTCGGCATGGATGAATTGGACTGAAGGGTCTGTTTCCATGCTGTACAGCTCTATGACTCCATGACTAACCGCTGCAACTGACTATTAGCAGCATTCCATCTTTGACCTTAATGTTGATGAATGGTTGATGAGAGAAGACTTTTACATGGTTTGGGTCTCTAACAATGCTCCTCCAGAAAGACATCAATGATTGTTCTTGTGCTTGGTGCCCACCTTGAATCTGGGCAGCCATATATAAATTGGTAGCAACACAGTGAGACACAAGAAAGACACCAAATGGTTCTGTCATAATGGTGGAGAAAGTGAGCACTGCAGATGCTGGAGAGTCAGAGTCAAAAAGTGTGGTGCTGGAAAAGCACAGTAGGTCAGACAGCATCCGAGGAGCAGGCGAGTTGACGTTTCAGGCAGAAGCCCTTCATCAGGAATGGTGGTAAGCCCTTCATCATACTGCTGGCCCACACTGTGCTACAGCATACCCACTGAGGCACATGTAATTTCATGTAATATACAACAGGACAGTGCAAATTATAAGTTGCAAGTGTGAAGGTTCACCCACAGAGAAAAATAATGTCCAATTTTTTTATATAGCATGTGAGGTACCACAACTGTGCATAATTTGAGGGATACCACTCCGTCAGCATGGAGTAAGACATTCCTCGTTGAACTGCCTCAGTTGGTCGGCAAATGGCAGACAGACATGTACATTGATGTTATGTACAAAATGTATGCACAAATGTAGCAAAATATTTGAGTAGAATTTGATTAAGTAAATATTTCAATCTGTGCTTCCTGTTGATTGATTATTCAGATACATTTTTCTGCAAATCTAATTATAGTCATGGAGTCATAGAGAATGAGAAATATCTCGCATGTTTTCCTTCATAAGCATGTTACCGCCAGATGATTTGATATAAGCTTCTGTTAGGGATGGTGGGAAAGAGAACATCGTTCTGCTCTCATTTGCTTTTTTCTGCTGTATTGGACAGAGCTGAGCCGTTAAACATTTAATCACAGTTTCAACAATTTTGTTTATGTGCCATTAAGAATTAAGCCATATTTCAATTACAGCTGCAGTAAAACAGATTAAATTTACTCAGTTTGTACACTGCTCCAAGCTCATTTGCAATTCCCTGGATAGCATTTTGTTGCTGGGTATTCAAATGACACAGTCTTTGACATTCTTTTAAAGCTGTTTTTATTTCCTTAATTAGGCGGTTTTACCAAGACCTGTTCCTTGAACCATGAATTCTAATATGTTTCTGTCTCCTTTCTGGTTGACAGGTTTGGTGCTTGAACAGGGAACCAGATTTTGAAAGTCTACACATGCTGTCCTAATCCCTTGGTAATTACGTCCCACTCAAAGTAACCTTAAGGGTTCTTCTGCTGCACTTCGCACTCATGTTATGCTGCTTAATTACACTGTCAAAATTACCTCCTTGAAGCCGAATAGAGAAACAACAGACAAGATATTAAATGCCCTGACTTACTATGATTTATGCAGGGGATGTTTTGTGCAAACGGATTGGGTCTCTTGCCCACTATCCTTTCAATCACCTTCAAAGTTCACCCAATAAAAACATACGGTGATTGATGAGGCAAAGTCAGCAATTGGCCCACTTGATGAAAGTAAATGATTGGGAATCCATTAAGCTTGTTAAAAATTCAATTGATCCTAATATCCTATAATAGAATCGGTGTGGGCAGTTGGATGGGAGTTGGCAGCCCGTTTTTCTGAAAATAAATGGTAAGTTGGAAGTGTGCAACTATTTTTGGAGGATACTCTTTGGTCATCAGATGCATTTCCCAAGAAGACAGTCACTCTGACCCACCTATACTTCAAGCTCTCACCTCCTCCCTAAAGTGGGAAAACCCTCTGACCAATAGGACCCCAGATTATGGCTGCAGGATATAATCCAATTGTTGGCACACTGTTGATTTCACTTCAAAGAAGGGGGGATGGAGCAGTCACCTGCCTCCATGAATATCTGCCCTAAGTCTCTCAACTTTTCAGGAATAATTTTATAATCTTTTGCTGATCATATTTTCAACAGATAAGATTGTTTCTTGAACTCACATCTGATCTGGTTATTGACTTGTCAAATTCATATCCATTGAAATGACAAGAATAATTCTTAATTGCCACATTTCCTTATTATTTCAAGGTATGAGCAGTCATCAGTGTTGCATTATGGCTAAGGACTTCGAATTTCTGCATGCTTGGTTCTTCAACGATTTTGAACAAGTGAATATTTAATTCAAAAATGCATCTGTATTACTCATGTCAAAACTACTTATCATCCACATTGTCTATATCATAATTCTTGTCAAGGTCTGTTCACAAATCTCTGAACATTTATGAGTGTTGGTTCAGTAAATTACCAGTTCTGTATCAGTTGGTATCGGTCTCACAACAGCAAGTTGCAGTTCTGACATTGAGCACAAAAATTAAGAATTTTACTCAACTGAGGGAATGCAGCATTACCAGAATTTTGGGATGAGATATTGAACTGATGTCCCACCTACCCTGTCACTGATTTTAACAACATCGCATGGCAATTGTGTGAAGAAGAGCAGTGGTGGAATCCCTTGTGTCCTGGCTACTAACTATCCCTCAAATAACATCACATCTGGGAACTTCCTGTGCGTAAATTGGTTGCTGCCTTTCTCAAATTTCATCTGTCACTCCACTTCAAAGCTGCTTCATTGGCTAAAAAGGAACTTTGAGACATAAGAACTATTCAGGAAAGCACTTGAAATATTATTGACCTCAAGGCCACAGGCTAAATGCTGGAAAATGGGATTATAATGACTGACAACAGGTGTGAACATAGAAACATACAATCCCCACAGTGTGGGGATCCACATTCTTACATTTGGCCCATCCAGTCCACACCGACCTTCCAAAGATCATCCCACCCAGACCCACCCCTCGACCCTATCCCTGTAACCATGCATTTCCCATGGTTAATCGACCTAGACTGCACAGCACTGGACACTATGGAACAATTTAACATGGCCAATCCACCTCAGCTGCACATCTTCAGACTGTGGGAGGAAGCTGGAGTACCCAGAGGAAACCCATGCAGACATGGGGAGAACATGCAAACACACAGACAGACACCCAAGGCTGGAATCAAACCCAGACCCCTGGTACCGTAAGGCAGCAGTGCTCACCATGGGCTGAAGGGCCTCTTGCTGTGCTGTAAAACCTCAAAGATTCTCCATGCTATTTGGTGTCTGTCCAGGCATGTCTTTCTTTCCCTTTAATGTCACCTCAAGATTAAAATTTTAATTTTTGTATTCCAATCATCTCATCGGCTCAGCCTCCAAATCTCTGCAGCCACTTTGGGGTCAAACATCCCTGAACATACCTGCAGTTCTGTGCCCTGTACATCCTCAATTTTTATCGTTCACAATGCAAGCAAAGTGTTCAAGTGCCGAGCCTTTTGTTGAGGAATGATAACCCCAAGGCTAGCTAACTCTTTTCCCCGAGAAGGTATTTCAAGTAACATGTTTAATGACTACCATCACCAAAACTGAAATCAGCTTACCACAGGGCTAGTGGTTACATGACGATAGCAAGCATCAGGTTAATCTGACTAGCTCCCACTAGAAGATGCACTATATTCTGATCACAGTCTGTGATGACCTTTTTCATTATGTGTCCATATCCACAAACTCCAGGTCATCCACAGTCGTTTCCACTCCGGGAATATTACAGACTATATTGTGCTGCCTGCATTCATCCTTTTTCAAAGCAGTGGAAATATCAAACCATGTGTGCATCAATCTATAACCCACAGACATTGTCCAGAATATAAATAGAAAACTGTTGCTTTGTTCCAGTCTCTGTTGCCAGGAACAATCTTTTGCATTGAGGGTAGAAAAAAATCACTGCCTTGGAAAGTTGTGGCAAAATGTCTGGAAAAGTTGGCACAGGGTAATGAGATTTCTCCAAAGATTTCTTGCATTCCTTTGTATGTATCCAGATCATTTAGAGTGGAGTGGCTATTACTGCTGCCTTGCAGTACCAGGGACTCAGGTTCGATTCCACCCTCGAGTGACTGCATGTGTGGAGTTTGCATTTTCTCCCCGTGTCTGCACAGGTTTCCTCCCACAGTCACAAAGATGTGTAGATCAGGTGGATTAGCCATGGGAAATGCAGGGTTACGAGAAAGCGGTGTAGTTCTGGGTGGGATGTTTTTGGGAGGGTTGGTGAGAATTGGATGGGCCAAATGGCCTGCTTCATAGTAATTCTATAATTTCAGTTTTGCAATTGTTTTCTCACTGCCACCATGTTGCCAATCCAGTTAGTAGGAGTTACTCTCTTTTTCCTTGGTCCTCTCTGTTATCTGTTGGGTGGCACGGTGGCACAGGGATGAGCACTGCTGCCTCACAGCGCCAGAGACCTGGGTTCAATTCCCACCTCAGGCAACTGTCTGTGTGGAGTTTGCACATTCTCCCCGTATCTGCGTGGGTTTCCTGCGGGTGGTCCGGTTTCCTCTCTCAGTCCAAAAATGTGTAGGTTAGGTGAATTGGTCATGCTAAATTGCCCATAGTATTAGGTGTAGGGAAATGGGTCTGGCTGTGTTGCTCTTCGGAGGGTCAGTGTGGACTTGTTGGGCTGAAGGGCCTGTTTCCACAGTGTAAGTAATTTAATCTAATTTTTCAGGCTGAGCGTGAGGCTACTCGGACTCTCTGACTCCCACAGCTACCTGGATTACACCACTTCCCACCCTACCTCCTGCAAAAATTCCATCCCGTATTCCCAATTCCTCCGCCTCTGCCATATCTGCTCCCAGGAGGACTATTTCCACCACAGAACACACCAGATGGCCTCCTTCTTTAGAGATCGCAATTTCCCTTCTCACGTGGTTAAAGATGCCCTCCAACACATCTCATCCACATCCCACACCTCTGTCCTCAAACCCCACCCCTCCAACTGTAACAAGGACTGAACCCCCTGGTCCTCACTTTCCACCTTTACCAACCTTCGCATTAACCGTATCATCCACTGACATTTCCGCCACCGCCAAATGGACCCCACCACCACAGACATATTTCCCTCCCCACCCCTTTCCACTTTCTGCAAAGACCGTTCCCTTCGTGACTACCTGGTCACGTCCACGCCCCCCAGCAAACCACCTTCAAATCTTGGCACCCTCCCCTGCCACTGCAGGAATTGCAAAACCTGCACCCACACCTCCTCCCTCACCTCCATCCAAGGCCCCAAAGGAGCCTTCCACATCCATCAAAGTTTCACCTGCACATCCACCAATGTCATTTATTGTATCCGTTGCTTCTGATGCAGTCAGCTCTACACTGGGGAGACTGGACGCCTCCTCGCAGAGTGTTTCAGGGAACATCTCCAGGAGACCCGCACCAATTAACCCCACCATCCTGTGGCCCAACATTTCAACATCCCCTCCTACTTTGCTGAGGATATGCAGGTCCTGGGCCTCCTCCACCGCCGCTCCCTCACCACCCGATGCCCGGAGGAAGAATGCCTCATCTTCCACCTCGGAACACTTCAACCCTTCAGGGCATCAATGTGGACTTCACCAGTTTCCTCATTTCCCCTCCCCCCACCTTACCTCAGTTACAACCTTCCAGCTCAGCACTGTCCTCATGATCTGTCCTACCTGCCTATCTCCCTTCCCACTTATCCACTCCACCCTCCCCTCTGACCTATCACCTCCATCCCCACTCCCATTCACCTATTGTATTCTTTGCTACCTTCTCCCCACCCTCCTATCTGACCTATCACCTTCATCCCTATCCCCATTCATCTACTGTACTCTTTGCTACCATTTCCCCACTCTCCCCTCTGACCTATTACCTCCATCCCCACCCCCATTCACCTATTGTACTCTTTGCTACCTTCTCCCCAGCCTCCTCCCGCACCCCCCCTCCCTCCCCCACCCCACCACCTCCCCATTTATCTCTCCACTCTGAAGGCTTCCTGCCTTTATTCCTGATGAAGGGCTTTTGCCCGAAACGTCGATTTTCCTGCTTCTCAGATGCTGCCTGACCTGCTGTACTTTTCCAGCACCACTCTAATCTAAACTCTCTCTGATAGATGTTGAGTTTGTCTTACAATCTCATCTCTATCGATATGATATTCACCACAAAGACATGTAAGGGCTTGAAAAAGCATATTTGTAACCTTTTATCATCTGATCAACAATCAATGGCTTAGTGGGCTACAAAATGCTGTAAACCTCTTCTGGTCCACATAATGTTACTTTTTAAAATGTACATATAGTGTTATTAGTCCAAGCATTAGATTTGCTTCAGCTGAGTTGAGTGGATTTTGCTAAACATCTGCTATCTGGAACTCTAGATCTTTATCCTTCCTGTCGCATTGCATTGTCAGCTTCATTTTTTGCCTCTTGGGATGAGTATCTTTCCATCTCACAGCCTCAAGCACACCTTTAGAGAGTTTCATTTTTGTGTCATTAACTTGAGTCTCTTTTTACTATCTACAAAGTTCATAATGTTGCACAAGGCCCCTGTGTCTATCAGCCTTTTCACATTCATTTGCTGCTTTTCTTTTACAGATCCCTTTCTAACAGTCACAAATCATTTATCACCTTGAGACCCGATGGTCCTAGTATGTTGTTTGATGTAGAATTATTTATTAGAATCATCATCGGGTGTCCCTCCACTATCTCTCTGTGTAAGCTTGCTTTGCTTTTTTCGAACTAACCAGTTGCAAACTGATTCAACTTCTTGCTAATAGATCACAGCTTCCCTCGTGCTGGGCATACTTTCTTTTCTTTTGTGTGATGTCCTCCAAAATATTTAAATCCGACTTGCAGGCCTTGATCTGTCTGCTAGCCCAACTGCAAATTAACTTGCTGTTTGTTCAACATGATGCTCATATTCAGCCCGTAATGTCCCTTTGGATGATGCAAAGCTTCATTTGTTCTCTCATTAATGTGCACTGGCTGATGATTGTCTTAGGGACCAGGCCAGACCCCCTCAAAACAGTTCAAGAAGGTAGCCCAGACCCTAACTTTGCCTGCTGTTTAAGAAGGTGTCATGTGGAATTCCCAGGAGAAATGCCACTGGTCAAACCACTTAGTTTCAAACAAAACAGAATTTATTTACACAATTACTGAATGAAACACAAACAGAAAACTGAATAACCTAACCTCTCCAAACCCCAACAGATCATCCCAACTTATTGATGCTGCACTAAATACTTGCACCGATCCCCATAAACACCCCTTGGCAAAAAAAAGTAAAATCAAACACAGGGACTTGTATGATAGAAGTCAGAGACAGAGTACCAGCATGGATATGCTTCTTTGGGTCCAGCAGATTTTTCCATACTACTACTAAAAATCAAACCAACCCAGAGAAAAGCTGAGCTGGAAGAACTGGGCACTCTCCTTTAATTGTACAAGTGTTAAAAGTTGAAAGCCTTCTGCCTGAGGCATTATTTGTTAGTTATAAACAAATTGGACCTAAAACCCTTCAACTCCAGACTTTTCAGAGTCTGTGTCATTTCTGACCTCTCTGAAAAAAAGAGCCAAGTATAGCACAATCTTGTTAAAGGAGCAGCTTTGTCATAATTGACAAGGTCAGAACTTCTGAACTTTCTTGAGAGTACATTTCGCCCCTCTCTGCAGGCATGCTGTCACAGTGCGATAAATTTATGCCAAAGACAATCCTATCGATGTTGAAATAATATTCTGTTGTCCAAATGAGCAGGTTTTAGTTCAATATTTCAATGCTACCTCATTTTAATAAATAAGTTTCTTTGCCCGACACTGAACACATACCATTCATAAATAACATTAATTAGGGCTCGAAATATATCTTCAAAATGTGCAAAATCTTTCCAATGTGGATTTTCTGCCCGACAGTGGGATCTCTGGTGCATTCCAGCTTTTAACATCATTTCCCACTGATCAGAGTGATGTTACTCTTCTTTTCTTATCTTTATCTATCGAATGCAGCTAATATTTCAAAAATGTGCCACTGGGAATGAAAACAAATCTACCATCTTTTCTCAATTTCGCAATGGTAGGGCATGGAAAATTAATAGCCAGCTTGACTCACCAAATACTCCCAAGTTACAGACTGCGATTTTAATTTTTCCTTTTCCTTGTAAATGGTATTTTGTTCTGTAACAGCCTTGAAAACTTACCTAATCTCAGCTTCACACTTCCTATGCCAAGTTTCAAATAACGTCTTCAAAGGCTGCTACAAACGAAAGTAAAGGGAAAGCAACCTACAATAGCGATAGAGGTTACATGACAGTAGCAAGCCAGCCCATACACTATATAAAAACACACTTCTTGAACCAGAGGGCTCTCCTTAAAACTTACTTCTTTTGACCAAACACTTCTGTGTGCGCAGCATGGTGGCTCAGTGGTTAGCACTACTGCCCCACAGCACCTGGGTCCCAGGTTCCAGCCTCGGGTGTCTGTGGAGTTTGCACAGTCTCCCCGTGTCTGTGTGGGGTTCCTCCAGGTACTCCGGTTTCCTCCCACAGTCCAAAGATGTGCAGGTCATGCTATATTGCCCATAGGTTAGGTACGTTAATCAGAGGGAAATGGGTCTGGGTGGGTTACTCTTCGGAGGGTCATTGTGGACTTGTTGGGCCGAAGGGCCTGTTTCCACACTGTAGGGAATCTAATCTAATCTAAAATCTGAAACATCAAATTGTATGATGTGACTGACAAGGTGCCTTGCAATTCTTGCAGAGGTGGGAAAAATGGGAGACCTGCTAAGACAACACTGAAATAGTTGAGTGTGTGGGTCATCTATTGATTCTCACTCTTAAATTGCAGACTGTGAGTTATCCAACTGAAGATATTTTATTCAGGTTTGATTATAGACTTTTCATGGAGATTCTCAAGTTAAATTTTGTGATTCTTTTGTTGCTGGTCACTTGCGCAGGCCTGCCCAATAAGTAAAGGTCTGTTTGATGGCACTCTTCAATTTCCAGTCAATTTCAAGCACTGGAAAATTAGCAGAGCTGCAAGCTCCGTTATTGTTGGGGCTAAACACTCCTGTTTTGAGCAAGATGAACAGAACACCTTGTTAGTCTGCTGAGCACTGATTATCAGATCCTGATGGTCATAAAATCATTGCTTTGTTCACATATTCAATAACAGTTTTACATTGCAAGTCTGAGTCTTGACCTTTCTGAGACATAGATAGATTTATCCAATGTTAATGTGGAAGAATTTTGCAATTACTCAAGGGCACTTTTGTTACAAAATGTATTTACAATAACTTGAACCAGGATGATTATTTTCAATGTCAGTGTTGCAGAGGCAGATAATTCTTACAGTCTTATTTTATCAGCATGAGGTTGTGACTCATTCACTTCGTGTGTTTCTAAATGAATATTTTACAAATTCTGTGAGTAAAATCAGTTCTACTTTTTGAGAATCAAAGAAGGCAAGATTGTGTTCAAGAATTGCATTGTCATGATGCAAGTGTACCCTTGTTTTGTGACAGTGGCGTCTTGATCTGTGTCCTTGAAATCAAGATATCCGCATACTTTTTGAAAGTCTACATACCATGGTAACAAATTCTAATATTGGTCATTTAATGCATGGATTTATGTTCTCCCCTATCTCAATTTATCATCTTCGAACACAAAATAATAATCTCCAGAGATTTATCTCATTCTATTCAAAAATAACAGGGTTTGAAAAGGACCCTTTTGCACATCAAAGCCAGCTGAGAAACACAATAAGCACCTTTCAGAAACAAGCGAAAAGATCATGCCAAAATGAACACCTTGGAAGTCAGGCACGCTTGAAAATCAGATACCCATCTCTCTCACTAAAGTGTGGCATTATGAGCAAAACAGGTCTATATTATTCAATGTAAGGTTAATAATCTGAAACCTTTGGCAGAGTCTTTCTATATTTATGTCAATGTCACAAACACAACATAAGCCAGCAGATTACATGACATACACACTGAATGTGCTTTAACCAAGTGGCTATCTTTCAAAGTGTAAGAGGAGTAGTCCTCAAACAAATCAAATGGACGGTTATTATTCAGTGGCTGTTGCTACAGTCAGTCCAGTCCCTATCGGATACCTGTGCAGGATTTTGGTGATGGCCAAATGCATGCATGTCAGACACAACATGATACAGACAATGATAATGGCCCCCATCAATGTTTGATCCAGATTCCTGAGCGTCTCTGACAAAACCTACCTGCTGCTCTTATGTCTGTTTGTGCATTGTTACAAAGTTAGTAACAGCCAACACAATGGAGTTGTCTGTTGCCTGGTACTGTACAGATGCCTGGTCTTCAGTGGTTTTCTCAGTTCCACCAAATTGGAGCCTTCCTTTCCCAACCAACTATCAAGACATATCAGTGACATGCTTGTCAGAATGTGCTTCAAACACTAGTCTATGCAAAGTACCAACTGAGGTGTCAATATCTCAGCTGATGGAGAGTGCAGGAGATTGTGTTTTCTTTGACAGGTCTGTGTCTTCATTTTCAGAAACAAAGGTGTTGATTGGAAGGAGCATGTCCCTTCAAGGTAGAGACTTGTGCAAATGCTGCTGATACTGCAGGAGGCAAGAGAGGAAATGAGTTGCAAAGTAAAAGTACAAGCCTGAACTTGCTAAGAGTCTTAAGAACATACTCACATTGGTGGTAATGGGGAAGCAGCACAGCACTTGACAATGATCCTTATTTGCTTAGACATTCAGATCCCAACATCACCGTATGAGCAGTCTCTGTTCTTTCCCAAGAAGGGAAAGATTTTCTCCATGCAGGGGATAAGGAGATAAATATTCAGGACTTCATCACTGGTCTTGGCCACCTCTGCCCTACAGTGGGCCATTTTTTTCCTGATTCCTGATTCCTGATCCTGGTGTTGTGTGATTTTTAACATATTTTTTCCTGGAATGAAGTCAAAGATTGACTGGTTGAGATGTAAGTGGTTGGCATTCTTATTCATGTTGATGCAAGTGGAAAATAGGTGGGAGGTGGCTTGAATGGATAGGAAGGGCAGAGGGCCAGAAGGATTAAATGTTTGGAAGGAATGGGGCAGGGGTGAGGCTGAGAGTCATTGAGAGACAATGCTACATGCAATATTGAAAGTGGCGGATTATGAACATCGGTGGGCGGTAAGTGCAATGACTGAGATACCAGATGTTGTCTGGGCTGCAGAGTTTCAGTTATGAAGGGAGACTGGGGCTGTTTCCCCCAGAGCAGATGAGACTGAAGGTAGGTATAATTGAGATGTATTAAATAACAAGGGGCATAAATAGGGTAGACAGAAAGAAACTTCTCCCTTTGGTGGAGGGATCAGTGACCAGAGCATAGATTTAAGGGACAGAAGGTGGAGATGAGATGTAATGAAAATAACCTTTTCATCCAGAAGGTAGTGGTAATCTGGAATTCACTGCCTTTATGAGTGTTCGTAGCAGAAATCTGTTTAATTAGTATTTAGAGTGGACGTGTGATGCCAAGGCATACAAGGCTATGGCCCAACTGCTGGAAAATGGGTTTAGATTAATTAGGTGGCTGTTTCTGACTGGCACCGATTCAATGGGCTGAAGGGCCTTTTCTATTGCTGTAGACCTCTATGCCTGTATAGAGTGAAGATGGTGGCGAATAGCTTTGCAAAACTAAAAGGTCATTGACCTTCTTGTGGCGCTGCGAGGTGTTCCTCTCAAATGTAGATACCACACTGAATTGGCGAGCGATTTCTGATCAGACGGGCAGGGTTGGTGCAGTGGTCTCTTCTGATGGTCATGGGGAAAGAGGATGGTACCACCTCTTCACTATACTATTGACTAGGAGCCTCCAGGTCCCTCCAGGCAAAGCACAGTGCTAACTCGCTTTCTTCAGATCATTGCACTTCAATCAAGCTTAATTTCCTCTCGTGAACATTCAAGTCAAATCCATAAATTTGTGACTTCCACACTGCCAGTTAAGACCCTTCTAACAGTAGTGATAAATTCCATATAGAGCCCTAGTATGATTGGATTTCCGCCTGTTCAATTCATGTCTACTGCTTTCCCCTGCTGACAGAAACGGGATACCTGAAATGCGAGTTGGACATTTAGTCTAAATCGATCCTGCTCTTCTTAAAGGTCTCGAGTAGTTTTGAATTTGCAAAAATCAGGCCCTCTCAGTGGATAAATGCAGCGTGAACTATTGTCACACAAACATGGAAAAGCCTATGTTTAATTATTGGCTTGTACTGACTTTCCTACTGTCTGGACAATTGTTTAAAGTTCTTACTTCTGTCTGCTGCGCAGTAGCCGCTACAGAAACTGAGGATGTAAGAACAAGATCCTGTGTAACATCCACATGCATTATGGATAAATAGTCTGTGAATGTATGTGATGTTTTTATAAGTTTATGAAATGCCTGGAAGTGTAGATGATGCCCATAATATGAGAATATATTTATTATTTCTTTTCCTGACCTTTATACACTGAACAATGACAGAAGCAGAGCTGATTTAGCGAGGTTTCGAGAAGATTTGTAGCTCAGGTTGAGGTTCTGGATGTAGGTTGGTGCGCTGAGCTGGCAAATCTACATCCAGAGAGCTGATACAGTTGTTTCAGTGAAACATGTGAATTCTGAATCTCATATGAATGACAAGGGATAAGAAACACCCTTTTAGAGGGTTGTGAGGCAAATTTCTGTATCCTTACAGACAAATGATAAATTAGAATCAATAGAGGTGTACAGTACGGAAAGACCCTTTGGTTCAACTTGTCCATGCTGACCAGGTATCCTAAATTAATCTAGTCCCTTTTGCCAGCATTTGGCCCATATCCCTCTGAAGTTTCCCTATTCATATACCCATCCAGATGCTTTTAAAATGTTGTAATTGTGCCAGCTTCCATCACTTCCTCTGGAAGCTCATTCTATACATGCATCACCCTCTGAGTGAAAAAGTTGCCCCTTAGGTCCCTTTTAAATCTTGCCCCTCTCACCTTAAACCTATGCCCTCTAGTTTTGGACTCACCCACCCCAGAGAAAAGACCTTGTCTGTTTATCCTATCCATGTCCCTCTTGATTTTATAAACCTCTCGGAGGACATCCTTCAGCCTCCGACATTCCAGGGTAAACAGCCCCAGCCTATTCAGCCTCTCTCTATAGTTGAACCTCCTCAAACCTTCTCTGATCAACTTAACATTGGTAGCAATTCATGCTTCAATTTCACAAATTGAACTAATCGATTGAAACAATAAATCTATTAATTAAACTGAAAATAACTTTCGTCTAATATGTCACAAGGACAGAAGTTAACAAGGGTATAAAGGAAGAGCTTATTTCGATCCCATCTCAAGTGAAAGTAAGAAAGCCATGGCCAATGAACTGCAAGAGACAAGATCACTATTGATCAGACCACTGTAAATCACTACAACTGACTTGACTGTAGACCACAGCCTTTGTTAAGTATCACACATGTACACTCATGAAATATTTTAGTGAATCTGTTGGGCTTGTTTCGAATTACCAAACCCAGATTTGTATGTGAATGGTAACAAGTCTTTAACTTGAATGCAGCCAGAAATGTACAAGTGTCTGACATGCGGTAGGTTACCAAATGAAGAAGAGTGACTTGGATAAAATACTGGAGGACTACCAATAGCTATGAAACTGAAACCCAGTTCAAATGTGTGCGTCGGGAAATGGATTTTTGGTGCTTACAGGAAACATGATATGCAAGCAACTTAATCAGGCAGAATGTAAAATTTTGATTTCCCAACAGTGGGTTGACTTGCAGAGAAAATATCAACGGAGTGTTTGTGGGTGCAAGCATTATAATGGCATGTAGTACTTGTAATGACATGTCACAACTATTCATGGATACAAAATAGTTGCCAATAAAGCAATACTCTTGGGATAAATCAGCAGTGCATGAGAATTTTATGACACTGAGTTCACTATCACAGTGACTTTCTGCAAATGTGATTCATGTATGCATGTTGAATTCAGTGGCATAAGGTGCTGGGTGACAAAGGTTGGTGTTCAGGTGATTGGTAGTGAACTGGGAAGAAGGGAAGGTAGTCAGAGGATGCTGTTGGGTTGAAAGGAGATTCGCTGAAGGGAGGCACCGAAAAAAAGAGGTGAGTGGATCAAGCAGATATTGAAAATGGACTATGGCCCAAAAGGAAAGGGTTATGCTATCACTGGTCAGTCCTAATGGGTCAAATTGATGGTGTTGGTTAACAGAAAGAGCAGTCAGAGGAAAAGAGGGAACTTGAACTTGGTATGATCAGGGTCAAGTATTTGGGGTTTCATGTGTGTCCGAGGAGTGTGCAAGAGCATGGAGAAAGGTAGTGGAAGAGTTGAGGGTGAGAGTAGGCAATGGGATAGTTATAGGTACATAAGGGAAAGAAGGCATGCAGGGAAATGGTAATAGGGGTCATGGAAAGGGATGAAATTTCAAGAATAACTGGGTGATGGTAAGTTTGTGATGTCTGAGCCAAGGGTGAGGGGAACAAGTTTGATGGTAATGGGGAAAATTAGAAGGTACAGGCTCACATTTTGATTTTAACACACTGCTATTTGTGTCATTCTGACCTTGAGCATTCAGCTATAAGGACAGCAGATCAAATTGTGTGAAGCATCTGTGCAGGGAAAACATGTTTTGTGCCCAAGGACCTTTCACTCCAAATGTTTTTCTTTCTATAAATACTGCCAGACCTGCTGAATATCTCCAGCAGTTTCTCTTTTTGTTTCGAATTTCAGGCATTCACAGTTTTTTGTTTCATATTATTATCAGACATGAAGCATTCTTTTGGATGGATGCAAGTCATGTTTAATTGTTGAAAAATTAAAGGGAGTGTCTACTAATGAGTTAAATGGTTGAGAGCCATGGATTGCACGCTCTCAAATTAATGTCTGCCCTCTGCACATAGTACCTTTATTGCCACAACTATGAACGTCATTCTTGCAAACTCTAAAACAGAAGGGCAAAATGCAAAAGGAAAAGAGGTCTAACAGTCCAACAACAGAGGCCTCAAGGCCTACGGCAGATTGACCAGCTGATTTGGCTACAGTCGTTGTGGAAAGGTAACAATGGAGCATAGCAACATATCCAGATGACAAGATTGAACTAATTTCAGAGATCAAACAGGCAGCCTCAGAGGGTGGCCCAACAAAGGTCACTGAGATATGCTGGGCTATTGCTCATGAAAAACATATTTGATCAAAGTTTTTTGTCATCCATTTGTAGTTGAGTGTGATCAGATCACCTGTGATCTCATTGAATGATGGAGTAGACTCGATGGCCTATTTCTGCCTCTACTTCTTGAAGTGTCCATTATCAGACATTCACGGAAGCACAAGTGCAAAGAGGAACATTGTTTTACATTATTAAAACCGAGAACGTTATAGCGGAGTACAGACCCTTCAGCCCTAGATGTTACGCCAACCTGTGGAACCAATCTGAAGCCCATCTAACCTGCACTATTCCATTCTTGTCCATGTGCCTAACCATTAACCATTTAAATGCCCTTAAAGTTGGCAAGTCTACTACTGTTCAGAAGAGAATAGCGACTGTAGTTAAGCGGACTCAGATTCATAGAGGAATTACCAATGAGAATGCAGCACCTTGATGATGACTTAGAATTAACTACCAAGCTTTGTTGAAATATGAAACAGGCAGGTTGACTGAGCTTGCCCTGAGGGATGAACCAGAGAACAGTTGTCACACATTTTGTGAAGTTGAAACAGACGAGATGTATGTTCGTGGTCTATCTCTCTGGAAACAACAAGGGCCTGGATTTTGATGTTACTTAATGTCAACTGCAAGCCATGAACTAAATTCAGCTGAAGCTAGGTTTGTGCAAATTAAAGCTTTGTTGACTTTCTTGCTCAAAAAGTGCACTCACTCCCTCCAATGGCAATTCCATATGGTGCTGACAAGATTTTGCCCGGCAGTTCACCAAGTGGTGGAGAAGAGCAACATCCAGTCGGCCCAACAATCCCTTGGCCTGACAATTGCAGGAAGAACATAAAAGGTAAACATGAAGACTGAAAAAAATCTGGTCTGGGTAAATGAACCGAGGGATAACGCTTTGCAGATGATAGCATATTGGAGAAAAAAATACAAATCGGAGAGGGAATGTGAAACATTGCTAAAGGACAGATGCAAGAGATGCAATTCAATGGTGGATGCTTCACACTGTGAGAAAATACATGAGACATTTGTCAGTGAGAATAGAAGAAAGGGGTCACTTGACAAATTGCCATTACAAATAGAGTTAAGGAACAGAAGAACCCTGTTTTGTAAGTACACAGGCCATTCAAGTTGGCAACACAATTAAATAAGACAATAGAGTATTTGGTTTTAGTATCATGATACAACATGGGTGACTCCCATTTGGTATATCATTTTCTATCCAAAGACAGAAGGAAAGATAAGGCAATGTGACTTTGTAACCTTGCCTAGTTCGATGCTAATTGAAATATTGCATGGTAGATATGCAAATTAGATTCAACAAGCTGTTACTAAAAATGAAGAATTAATAGTTCTCGAGTTAGAAGTGGCAAGTTAATGCTTTTCATTGGGGTGTAGAGTTTAGAGGTGACCTGAAAGAGACATAAATTACTTTATACAAACAGATGGACAGTATGAGACCTTTTCCATGAGCTGACAAAAAAAGTGAATGCATAAATTAAAGATAAACACAGATTGTAGGTTAAAACAAATGCCCAGATTGGTGATGGAAAACATGACTTCTTTCCATTTAATAATCCAATCTCACCATTGGTAATTTGCTTCAGTTGTTCCAGCAATTCTATTTAAACTTGCCCCAGCATCGAAATAAGAGCAACAGATCAATCACCAATGTAATTGTATCAGGTGAACTGTGTGCAAGACTTGCATTTAAATAAAGCCTTTCAAGACTTTTGTGCTTTTCACCTATAGCGAGGTCACTTTCAAATATAATTCATATAAAATATTTACTCTCAATTAACGTCACTAAAAAATAGATTTTCTTGCCTTAACAAAACAAAAACCTGGAGAACTCTGGATGCTGGAAATCAGAAACAAAACAAAAGTGGTTGGAAAACTCTCAGACCAGGAGATTGTTGGGCCGACTGGTTGTTGTTCTTGTCCACCACTTGGAGAACTGCCAAGCAAAATCTTTTTAGCTCCATGTGGAATTGGATGGAGTGAGTGCATTTGTTGGGTAAGAAAGTCCATAAAGCTTTAATTTGCACAAACCTAACTTTAGCCTAATTTAGTTTGTGGCTTGCAGTTGACATTAAATAACATCAAATCACAGGCCCTTGTTCTTTCCAGAGATATAGACCATGAACGTACATTTACAGCAGGTCTGTTAGCATCTGGACTCAAAACGTTAACTCTGCTTACTTTCCACAGATGCTGCCAGACTTGTTGAATTTTTCAAAAATTTCTATTTTTATTTGTGTTTGCTCCACCTTGTCACATTTCTGTTTGTGGGACCCAGCTGTGCAGGAGAAGGAGCAGGAGTAGGCAACTTAGGTCCTCAAGCCTGCCCGCTATTTGAAACAAACATGACTGATTTCAACTCAGCCTCAACTCAACTTACCTTACAGCTTTCCATAAGCCTTCAACCTGTCCTTAATTATAAGTCTTCCTATTTCCTTCTTAGATTTACAAGGTGTCCCTGCATCCACCACACTCTGGGGTAATGATTTCTATAGATTCATGATCCTTTGAGAAAAGTAATTTCTCCTCATCTTGGTTTTAAACATGTTACCCTTTATCCTTAAACTATGATCTTTCATTTTAGATTGTCCCATATGAGAAAACATCCTTGGTTCGTCTTCTTTGTCAATCCCCTTTAACATCATAAACACCTCAATTAGACCGACTCTCATTCATCTCAACTCCAGAATGTACAGACCTGCACTGCTCACTCTCTTTTTATAAGACAAACCCCTCACCTCTGGAACTTTCAAGTGAACTTCCTCTAAATTGCATGCAATTCCTCCTCAACTTAATATCTCACTTGAGAGAAGGCATCTCTGACAGAGCAGTATACACTCGGTACTGCAGTGTCAGTCTGCCTTTTGTCCTCAGGTTTCTATAGATCAAGTCACAAACCTCCCACTTATAAAATTGAATATTTACTTACAGCTACAGCTGACACTGGAGGTGCTTGTGTTTCATTGAATGTAATGTGAAAACTGGCTCTGATACATGCTTCCAACAAGGAAATCAGACCAGGACTACGTGCACAATAATACAGGAAAAGACTGCACCTCCTTCACTGGCCACCGAAAGAAGTTCTGTTTCAACCTCAGTCCAAATACGGTTAAAGACAGCATGTGGAATTAGATTCAGCGAATAGTGGAATAGGTTCAAGGGCTTGACTGGCCAACTTGTGTTGCAATATTCCTTCTGAGAGATGAGGCACTCATTAGTTTAACGTCAGATTCCTCTTGTGCCTTCTCTGATTTACTTTCAATGATTACTTAAACTTCTTCCTGACAATCCTATCGATTAAGTCTCATTTTAACCAGAGCAGAAAGAATTAGTGGTCATAAGGCATGGGTAGTCTGGTAACATGGGTGACCCATGCCACTATTCTAATTTTCTCAATGTTTGGAGAAAGGAGAAAGGGGCCCAATCAGCAGTACATCTCAAACGTACACTGATAAGCATAAATGACGCAGGTTGTATTTGCTGGTTCACAACTTGAATACTTATTAAGGCTCACGTACTTGTAACTCTTCTCACCCAAAGACTGTTGCTCAGACAATACAGTTCAGGGGAATAAAGCCAGGCTGTTGACTCCATTATTTTGAAGTCGGAAAAGTCAGCAACATGGAAATTGGCACAAATCCAGTATGTAGGTGCTCACCATTGAATTTCAGAGAGAATGGTCTATGATGCTTAACCCTTCACGCACAGAGCAGTGGAAGTTATGTCATAAGTAACTTATGCCATGATTTTATCTTTCCTTACAACATTTAATGGTTTCTATGGAACATAGCTACTATTACAATGCCACACAAAAGCAATATTCAGGTCAGTATCTTTTTTTGAAGAGGAAGGCTAGAATGGGGAATTCACTGCCACAAACCATTATTGAAATGCAGTTCATAAATAGTTTAAAAAGATAATTGGATGACTCTCAATATTGAAGAATATTAAACTATATCGGGAGTGAGTGGGAGAGAAGAAATGAAGAAAATGCCACGAGAGAATAAAGCTGAATGACCTATTATGTTCAGATAGATTGCTTCCCACCTCATGTCACTCTCCCCCTTGTGTCAGATTGTGTCTGTAAAATACAATTTTCCTGAAGCAAAAGGCCCTAGAAATTTGCAATCAGCCACAAGGAAATGTATATTTAGCCATTCAAGCTGACAAATAATCTGATTTTCCTTCCATTCTCCATGGCTTAGCAATGCTGAAAGACCAGATTTTAATGGATGTAATGTCTCTTCCCAATGGATGTAGACTATTATTGCCGGAGGCCCATTGAATGCATACAGCAATATCCTGCCAAAATATCCAGTAGCCCAGGCTTTCTACAGTGCAATAATTAGAAATCAGCTGACTTTATTTACTTGGGATTGTTTGTCACATTTTTAACTATTCTGGAGGGATGAGATATGCAGATGCTCCAGACTGACAGGCATGTTGACAGGTCAGTAATTTGGCAGAACCTATTTCCTTATACCTAGACATGGCATCTTCGTAGAAGTACTCACTCCAGCACCATATATCACAGGATAAATTTTACACGCAGACAACTCTGACAACATATTGTGGGGCTGTCATGTCATTTTATTGACATCTCATACATGAAAGGCTTGTAATTGCTTTATTCAGTTGTCAATAACCATGATGCATGACATTATTACCTTAATTGGATCCCCAAAATGCGTTTCCTAAGTCCAAGAGTAGTCTTGAAACTGTGAAACAGGCAATGGCAAAAAGTCTGCAGTTTGTAAAATTAATAAGGCTATTTGATGGCTGAACATTAAAGCTTTTAATCAGGAACTGCATTTGTTGATCAAAATTGTTCTGTTCAAAAAGAATCAAAGGCCAATATATTGTCCAGCAATCTTTCCATTACCTGTATATACATAGTGGCCAATCGAGTAGTCCTAAGACCTAATTATGAAGAGTAGAGATAATTCCATGTTCCTGTGCTCTGAAGGATATGGAATACAGATTTTGCAAATGGGTGAAGTCATTGAAAGTGATGACTTCTTATACTTCTTTAAGATGATGTCCAAAGATCATGCATGCCTTGTTTCAAAGAGTTAGATTTGTCACATAGCATATACAATATACACAAACTTGTTTCTAAAGTGTGGTTTGATGAAGATTAGAGGGCTCACTTTCAGGAAATTATATTTTAAAGTACAATATGTGTATTTTGTGCAGCATGTTTGGTAAGTGCAGCATGGTGGAGGAAATAGGACACATCCGAAATATGTCGACTTTCTTTGCATCACACCTGTGTCTATTTTATTGAGGTTGCTTCTTAGAGGACAAGTCAAGTACAGCTGGAGCATGCAATGATGCAGAATGGATATTTCTATGTCAACGTTATCAAAACACTGCTATAATTTAGTCAGCTGCTGTTAAATTTTACCACTTTGTATCTTTTTTTTTACATTGGCAATTTTCACTATGGAACAATCCAGTGGTTAATTTGCGATACTGCTATGTCTTCTGAAGAATAATGAGATGTTTTACTGTAGAGTAATGTATTAATATTTATGATACAGAGATAAGGATGTGCGGTCAGCTAATTCAGTTGGTGAACAGCTGGTGTGCAATTCAGTGTGACGCCAACAGCATGGGTTCAATTCCTGTACTGGTTGAGGTCACCTTAAATGTCCCCCTTCCGCAACTTTGTCCCTCATCTAAGGTGTGGTAACCCTCAGGTGAAACTGCCACTAGTCACCTCTGCCAAATGAGAGAGAAGCCAGTCTGGGATGATAGCATGATTTACCAATTACATTAGCAGACGTGACAAGAGTCTGACGAGAGAAATGTACTTATCTCGAATCCAGTGCAAAGGATAGTAGAGGGCCTTAGACAAAATTAATTTCTAAGGAATTATACAATAGAAAATACTGGAGGAACACAAACAGGTTTGGCAGCATTTGTAAAGAGAGAAAAACAGAGTTCACATTTCAAGTCCAAGAAAGACTCATAATGGACTTGAAATGTGAACCTGCTGATACCTCCAGAACATCCTGCTTTACTTCAGATCTCCAGCATCCATATGTGGGTCATTCTTTGTTTTACTATCAAAATGGAGTCTTTTGGAATTGGAAGTATGTTTTAAAGGTCTGGATTCCTCTCATCATTTTGGAAGATCTATGGAATCTTTGTTACTCTGTGAATAATTGGCATTATGATTTCAAATATTGTATATTTTATGATTAAAACCATTCTCCTTTCTATAATTCAAATTGCACCAAATTAATTATGTATACTAAGAAATATTTTTCAAATTAATTGTTAATACTTACATGTTAGAACACTGCCTAAATGTTCTGGTTATTGGAAATATTCAAATGTGACAAAAAAGAATGGAGAAAAATGCTCAAAGTTTTGTTGCAATTTGCACCAGGATCCACAATTTTGGCCAAAAGCAAAACTATTGACATTACATCTTATCATAAACTTGAGATGGAACAAAGGCAATTCTAACAGAGAACCATCAAGACATTGTACGCAAAATTCAAAGACTTAAAATTACAGTTATGATCAAAATATATTTATATATCTATCTCATTCTTCATCATATTCAGTGACTAAAATTTACTTCATGTGTTTAGATTACATTCTTGCAGATATGTTCAAGCACCAGTACCAGTTTTGATATGCCCCTGTTCCTCCGGAGAATCTATAAATAATCATTCATCATGTTGGATAATCATAAATCATGGTTCTAGCTGAGAAGATGCTCCTTGGGGACAAGATGGCGGCAGCGTAGGAAATGTATGGGTGCCTGTGCCCAGGCTTGTCCTCTTAGTTTGCATTTTTCTTTTTCTTTTTCCTTTTTCCCCTTCTTTTTTCTCAAACACACCTGATAGCTCTTTGGCAGGTGGCATCTTCAGAGGCAGCGTGACTACAGTGACAGTAGATCCTCCTGTGAAGTCTGGAGCGGGACTCTCGTTTCCACATGGCTTGGACCCCTGGCAGTGGCATAGCATGGACAGGGAGGCCTGGAGTGGGACATTCTCAGTGGCAAGGCATAGGCTAGGAAGTCTGGAGTGGGACTCTGGCAGCGTTATGCTGTGTCAGCAGTGAAGGAAAGGTTGGACTCCCTTAAAGTTATCTTTTATTATTTCATTTCAAGTTATTGGTGCCTTTGTATGGCGACAGTACACACGTTTCATTGTATTTTGTATTGAATACACGTGACAATAAAGGATATCCTAAAGGCTGATAGTTTGTTGGTGATGTCAGAACCAGTTAATGGGCCAGATGCAATACACCACAGTCAGGAATGTCTGTAAAATGTGTTAGACAACTGAAACAAATTTTCAAAAAAGATATAAAATAATAGCCTACGCAATCAAGGGAATGCAGCAAAGATTCACAGCCCCAGAGGAACGTCAATGCACTGGAAGCAAATAATCCAAGGGAAAAATATTCCCACGTTGTATGGGTTGCCACATTAAATCCAACCAATTTACGTGATTGATTCAACTTTACTTCTCAGACCTTTCTTCTGACTTCATTTTATGAAATTATTCTTTTTGTGATTTCACTCAATGACTCACTAAAAGATTAACCAAGTTGATGCCAGTATGGGGAAACTACAGTTGCAAAGAGAAACTTGAATAAATGGGATTATTTTGGCTGAAGCAAAGAAGGCTAACAGGAGATTTAATTGAGGTTTATAAATGCCCACAGTTTTGACAGAAAATGAAATACAGGCCCAGATTTTCCAAGGTGGAACAATCTCACCCAGAATGCCACCCAGTCTCTTTTTCTTTCTATAAGAGAGATCTTGACATTTCTGACAGGAGATTCCAATCAGGGTTTCTTCAGAAATGCAGAGCCATACTTCCATTCTGACAGTTCTCCCGTGCTGCGGATCTTTTGGGATAGGCAAACCATGTCATTTTTTAACAACAGTCAGCCATTTAATGCTAGAATCTAAAGGTCCAGAATCACAGACTGCCACTTAAACAGCTGATGTCAAATGTTAAGTACAAAAAATGAACATAAGGTGAGGATGCTTGACTGTAAGGTGCCAGGTAAACAGACTACCGACTGGATAGGATGCCAGTGTGTGCGAGGTAAATAAAGTGCCAGTGTAGGGTGTGGGGATACACTGTGGAAGGGGGTGGGAGGGGGAGGAGGGAAGGGTGAGTTAGTTGATTTGTTTAGGTTGGGATGAATGGGAGAAATTGTTTCAGGAATGAGTGGATATTGGAACGGAAAAAGTGTTTGAGAAGACTTCCTATAAAGAATCAAATCAGACTTGAAACATGAACTTGTTTCTGTCTCTACAGATGCTGCCAGATTTGTTGACAAGTCAAATTGTGTTGCTGAAGAGTAAGTTGCTATTGGTGGAAGACAATGTAGGAGGGGGATCATGGGTATTGTTACAAAAGCCACATTTAATTGAACTCACCAATCCAACGATACTACCATAAATGGATGACCGGCAGATACAGGTGCCCCCTGGTATCAATTCCTGCAGTATGCAATACTGACAATACTTCACTGCTGACTAGCTCTGTCTACAGACAGTGGATAAATGGTTACAGCATGTGCTGCCATGTCAATATTGAAGTATTAATATGTGCTTAATTACTCATGGTGTGCCATCTGTTTTTTTTGCAGGTGAGGGCGCAGGAATGAGGAAGAAGTGACAGCATGAGAGGACTGGCATTTGTTATCCTCAGTGTCACTGTGCAGTGTCACCCCACAGCTAAACAGTGACATAAAGTGTGACTTACATGGGACAAAACTAGAGACACCTGCTGAAGGGTTAGGAGACACCAAATAGGGAAGCAGTTCCTGCAACTCCTCCTAACACAACAGCAGAAGTAGACTTTGTGTACATTCTATTGAGAACAGAATACAGGCTGCATCTGGAAAACATTTGGGCGGCACGGTGGCACAGTGGTTAGCACTGCTGCCTCACAGCGCCGGAGACCCGGGTTCAATTCCCGCCTCAGGCGACTGACTGTGTGGAGTTTGCATGTTCTCCCCGTGTCTGCGTGGGTTTCCTCCGGGTGCTCCGGTTTCCTCCCACAGTCCAAAGATGTGCAGGTCAGGTGAATTGGCCATGCTAAATTGCCCGTAGTGTTAGGTAAGGGGTAGATGTAGATGTAGGGGTATGGGTGGGTTACGCTTCGGCGGGGCGGTGTGGACTTGTTGGCCCGAAGGGCCTGTTTCCACACTGTAAGTAATCTAATCTAAAAATTCACCTGTCTCTCAGGAGAGCATTAAAGGTCTAATATTTTCACAATCCAAGGAATTGGATGAGGCAACTTCAAAGACAGCATCTAACTATTTACCCTCAGGGAGAAGAATGATTATAATAGAAGTCCTGACATACAAATGTCTGTCTTTATTTTTAAAAGTATCAATTCAAGTTTACAAGGTCATAAAATGCAAACAAAATACTGAGGTTCATTGATGGAGGAATTAAATTGAAAAACAGAGAAATAATGTTAAAGTTAACCTGTGTACAGCATTGTTTCAGACCACCAACAGCACACAGTCCTTGAGCCCATAACACAATAACAATGTTTATAAAGGCTCCAGAGAGGATGTAACAAATAATATCAGAGTATGGGATCACCTGAAAATAATCTTTCTGAAGCTATTTGATGTGGTATATGCTTGCAGAGAAAATATTCCCATGTCCGGGGAAGCTAAATCTCAGGGGTTGATTTTTCATGTTGTCTTTCAGACCAGGCTCAAATGGGGGTGAGAAACCTACACTGGATGGACAACAATCCCCAACTGGCCAATCAATAACCCGAGGACAGGGTCATCCCCGGGCTCACAAATCTAGAGGGACAACGGGAAGGCCTGGCAAGCTGAGGAAACATCAGGGTGCCTTTTCCGGTCGGTGATAGCCTGACACCCTAAGATTATCCGGCTCTCGCCTGCTCTCTGGTTGTTTTTGTTTTAAACATTCATCTTAGAAAAATGTCCCTAAACTATTATTTTGCAGAGCAAGCTGCAGTTGCACCTAAAGCCAGGCGGGCACACAGTATCTCTGAGCCCCAGGTGGTGTGCTGAGTTTGTTCTGCATCTGAGAGGCTGATTCCAGGGATCTACACTGTTCCCCTTAGGTTCCACCAAAGAGCCAGTGCAGGCATATTTGGCTAAAGAGCTTGAGCGAATGAGTCTGGCAGTGCCTATGACTTGACAATTCACTTACTGTTTGTCAGACCTCACAATATGCAGCTGTCTCTTCCTGTGTTCAAACACTGATTATGTTTTACAAGTACTTCGCTGGCAATTAAGCACTTCGGAATATCCTGAGGATGTAAAAGGAGTCATCTAAATGCAAATTCCTCCTTCATTTATGCTCAGCATCATGATCCACGGTGGGAAAACAGAGGCTTTATCACTGAGCAGCAGCTGCAAGTGTAGTATGACCATCACACAAAGATTGGCTATATTGAATTGGCATCATAAGTGCCATGAATGCTTACAAAATATTTGATATCTGCATAAATAATTCCAAGCTTTTAGTCACATATCAGTTAATACCTCAGTAAAGTGAAGCCCTTGTGTTGAATAAACTTAATGTATCTGAATAGCAATATCATAAAATGAACAAATCATTGAACAGTTCAGAACCTAGTCATTCAGTCAAAATAATCTGGTTTCTTTCACTTGAAGCTTTGCTTCCTGCTAACCCTAACACATGGTTTTCTGTAACTAAAACTCACTTGGTAAAGCATGAGTTCAAGTCTCTTGGCAGTATCTACAAGCAGCACAAAGCGTAAAGCATTTCTCCAGCACTGACAGTGTAATACTAACAAGTATTGACCCTGTAGCATGTCGTTCAACTTGCTGGACATCGGGGTCAATATTTATCTCCATTGCTGTAGCCTTATGAAGAGTAAACCAGTGTCCTGCATTTGTCACCAACTCTTAAGTTTATTTTCCCTTGTGCTAGTCCACAGTTACCAGATATAATAGTTTTGCAGAACTTAAGTCAAAACAGCATTAAATATTAAAGCATTTCAAATTTAAAATCATAAAACTTAAAGCATTAAATCTGCTCAATGGTGGATTTGTAAATTTAGTAAACTCTTGACTTCAGGCAGGGATGTTAAAATTTCATTTGCTGGACATGGCTGTCATCAACATTTATTGTCCATCCTTAATTGCCCTTGAGAAGGTATTGTTCTGTTGACTTCTTGTGAAAAACATAAAAGTTTGCTCGACAATTTCAAATGGCATTTCAGATTCAGCACATTTCTGTGTCTGGAGTCACATACAGGCAAGACAAAGAATGGCAAGTTTCCCTCCCTGAAGGACATTAGTGAATCTCACTTCTTAGAACTCACAGTTCAATAGACCCACTGCCATCATCACAGATACTAGATTTATTTTAATTCCAGATTTTTTACTTGGTTAACTTTTTCAGGGAGACCTATTGTAAACCTGTGAAGAAAAAGCATTGTGTCTCATTTCATACTTCGCCATTGGGCTTGTAACCATTTAACACTAAGGATTACTAGCCTAATGATATTACCACTATGAGGCTGTTTTCCCAATGGTTGAGTGTGCCATACGTAATTGATTAATAGTTTGGTAAACCTGTTGGAAAGGCTAAGGATAGATATCATGATCGTGAAATATAATTACTGTTGATTTCAAATTTTTATCTATGTAAAGTTTGAAGTTCTCACCAAAGTTGTCCATCTTTTCTGCAGTATTGAACATGCTGTTAATTTCCAGTATGATTTCTTTTTGGACAAGGTACATACTGCACTTCATCTCAGCAACTTGCAATATTGATTGCTACTTTCTTAATCTTTCCATTTTTGTATAAGTGACAAGAATCACCCTGTGCAAATTACTTTGAAAGGCTTTGACAGTATTCAGAAGGTGCTAAATGAAGCTGTTATAAATCTTCTCCAGAGGCCAAACTTACATAATACGTCTGCTTGCCAATAAATGATCCTCCCTCTCAATTCACTATTGACGGTAAACAATTGTCCAGCTCGAAGACAAGAAGAATAATAAAGTCATGTTAAATATAAAGCTGACATGCCAAAGACATTTCTCACATAGTCAAATACATCAAACAGAAGACTCATTTCAAAATCTGAAAAAATAATTACTCTCCGTCAAAGTTACCAGAGGCCTTCTGTCAGTGGTTTTGTATATTAATTTGAAAACCTTTGACAAATGAAGAGTTATGTGTTCCATAATTACTTCACTCTCATCATTCTTCCTGGAATGGTCATTTAAAATTTATTGAAGCCATCTGACTGGACCATTGATTATGAATTCATGAAACTGATGCATAATTGAATAAAAAGATTTTTAGAAAAAAGTTAATCTAACCTTGCATTAAAAAATGCACTTCAATGCAGTGCAGTGAAATATTGTTCATAGCTTAAATATATTGCCCTCTTTCAGGAGTTGTGTTTGCCTTGTGACTTCTTTCTTAAGAGGAGGTGTATATTACATTACAACATTAAAGAGTAGTACAATATCAGAAGGCAACTAAAGGAGAGAGAGAGAGAGAGAGTGTGTGTGTGTGTGTGTCATTGTATGTATGAAAATTGTATCTCAAATAATCAAAATGCTGAAACAATGACAAATAGATAAATTTGATAAATATTCAGAGGGTTGACCAATCAACTCTGTATAAATGCTTGCTTCATAGTCACTCAGGTGTTGCAGAACTTTCTGCATAAATAGAACACACTACATTGAAGTTTTTTATAGTTTTGAATATTCTTCATAGCATTGATAAAGATCATATTGGTTCATATCGAATAATGGACAGAAAAGTAAACAAACTGAGCTGGAGCTTGAAATAGGAGGTTAACAGCAGAGAGGAGAAAAACCATCATGATGACATTGAGTTCAGTGGTGGGGACGAGGATAAAGACATGGAAGAAAGACAATGCAAATGAAGTGCCCTTAAAGGCAAAGAGAGAGGCAAATGCTGAGGAAGGTATTCCACTGGATGAGTATGTGATAGCTGCAGTTATCGATGGTGAAATGCAGGATCTGGGAATCAAGTAGGAGCAACGGCAGAGAATGCAAAAAAAAGCTTCATGCTGGAGGAGAGCATAGGAATTGGATGGAGAAAAACCATGAAGGGATTTGAATGGGAAGATGAGGACATTAAAATCAATTCTGCATTTCTTGAGGACGCAGCAGTATTCAGAAAAGGCAGCAGTGGTGGAAATGTAGACATTAACATGGATAAGTGGACCAGTTATAACATTGCATATTAACTGCAGTTTAAATTTTTTTTCTGTACTTTGGAGAATCTGGGATACAGGACACATCATCTCACCAACTACACCATTCCAAACTCAGTTTACGGTTCACAAAAAAATGAGACAAATGATTTGATTTAAATGATTAGTTCTCAGAATTATTCTGAAGGCAGCAGAAAGCAAGTCAAAGTCCTATTAGCTCAGCAAATGTTTCTGTCATGGATCTACTTTCACGCCATATCCCCAAGTCTTGTTCCTCCTGCAGAAACATACCTTGTGTTTCATAACTTTTAGAGTGGAAAAGGTCTCTTACATTTCTATTATTACTTCTTACTTCCTGATTTTAACTCTAAACATATTTCATTCAACATCTCATTTTCAAATTTATCAAAGGATAGTGCATACTGTGGAGTTGCATCTATTGTCGGCTGTTCAGCGAAGGACAGTGCAGAACAGAGTTCTCCCTCCATGAAAGTCTTAATTGTGTATTCCCGAACCATCACTTTATTTCATTGTTTAGTCATGCCACTTTTATTGGGTCAAGAATCTCTGTAGCACACCTGAATATTCATTTGCATTTTCGTAGCATGAAATAAAACTATCTGAATAGATAATTACTGAATCATGGACTGAAACACTATTGAGAAGTTGAGAAAGATCAAAACACTATTTTCACCTTTTCAGCCTGCACCCTAATACCTGACAGCTGTTGCTAGGATATATGACTTTTTATCCATTTACTTTTTCAGTCTTGATGATATATTTACTCAATGCTGTCTCCTCAAGGGCAATGAGAGATGGTCAATAAAGTTTAGCCTTGTCAGCAGTACCTTCATTCCTTCAGGAAATAATATTCGGAATAGGTGAGGAGAGTGTCTATCTTGTTTACCATTCTTGATTCAACCTTAAAGGAGTCCTAGGGGGCTTCCTAGGTATGTTCATCAGCAGTGTATTTTCATCTAAATTTTCGACTCCAATTATTTCACAAGTGACCACAAACGCAATCTGAGATATTGTTCCAATCTTATTTGAAGTGGCAATCACTGTCAAAGTGTTACCTCTATTCCTACTGTTCTGCTTTCTGAGACTGCTTTTCATTTCTGGCTAGGTCTTCTAATTCAGGCTTATTGTCCCATGGAGAGTTCCATCGTAGTGTTAAGGTAAGCAAACCAACTACCTTTCTCTTTGGCACCAGCAGCTGTAACATGAGTTTGGATGTCCAGTATAAATGCTAGTGAGTGAGCGAATAGGAAAGCTGGTAGTGTAGTAGGTGAGTGAGGTAAGTTGGTTGATTAGGTGAGGTAACACTGGTAAGTAGGTATGCTGATAGGTAGATGCCATAGCAGGTAGTTGGGTTAGTAGATGGGCACCATAATGAATGACTAATCAAGTTGGGTTGGATCTGGAGGGTCTGTCAGATTGACTGGGCATTAATTGATGAGGGTAGTCAGGTTGGGATGAGGGTGTGGTCAGGTGGTGAAGGATAAATAAGCCAGGTTCACAGCTGCATTGTATGACTGGGTGATTCATCTGGTTGGGAAGAGTGATGGGGAGAGTTGAGCAAGTTAGAGTGAGAGATTGATAGTGCCAGTTATATAGTTGTCCAGAAGTTAAGTTAAGCCCAGCACAAAAACATCAACTCATTTTCCACTTGGAGACATTGCAGCCCTCAGGATTCAATATCGTCTTTGTTAACGTTAGGGCCTAAGCACCTATTTCCATCTCCTAACCCCAAATTCCACACATTAGGCCTTGTCATTACATGGGCTGTTGCCACAGCCATCCAATTGTCAGCCAATAATGGTCCAATTAGCAGCTACTGATCTTTTCCCATTCCTTTGTCTATCCAACTGTTGTTCATTCTCTCTGGGCTTAATCTCCACCTGTTGTTTACTCCTTCTCCTCTCCCCACCCCAACTTCAGCATCTATACGAACCTTTGCCAAGCTATAATTAGTTCTGAAGAACTATCACTGGACCCAAAATGTTGACTCTGCTTTCTCTCCATAGTTGCTGCCAGACCTGCTGAGTTTTTCCAGCAATTTGTGTTTTTGTAGCCTCTGTCTACATACTTTAACTACAGAATGGTACCTTTGACATGCAGACTGTAAACACGTGAAATATCAATTGACATCATACAACATTATATCCCTGGTAAATGAGTACCTTGAGTATTGCATACAGTTCTGATCTCCTTATCAGTGGAAAGTTACACTTGCCCTAGCGGGAGGGTAACAATGTCACAGGGTGATTAACAAAAAGAATTAAGCACGCTTGCCTTCATTGCTTAGGCCATTGAGTACAGGAGTTGGGATGTCATGTTGAGGTTGTACAGGACATTGATGACGCCACTTTTGGCCATTGTGTATAGTTCTGGTTTCCCTGCTGTAGGAAGGATATTATTAAATTCGAGGGGGTACAGAAAAGATTGACCAGAATGTTGCCAGGACTGGAGGGTTTGAGTTATAAAGAGAGACTGGATAGGCTGAGACATTTTTCAATGGAGCGTAGGAGGTTGAGGAGTGAGCTTATAAAGGTTTATAAAATCATGAGGGGCATAGATAAGATGAATAGCGAAGATCTTTTCCCCAGTGTAGGGGAGTTCAAAACTGGAGGGCATTCTTTTAAGGTGTGAGGTGAACAATTTAAAAAAGACCTGAGGGGTAACATTTTCACACAGAGGGTGGTTCCTCTGTGGAATGAACTGGAAATGGAAGTGGTAGATGCAGTTCCAAGATCTGAAAGATATTTGGAAAGGTAGATAAAAAGGAAAGGTTTAGAGGGATATAGGCCAAATGCAGGTAAGTGGGACTGTCTTAGCTTGGGAAACTTGGTTGGCATGATGAGTTGGAATGACAGGTCTGTTTCTATGCTGTATGACTCTATTAAGACAGATTAATAGACTGACTCTTTATTCTCTGGAGTTTAGATGATTGAGAAATAATCTCATTCAAACAAACAGATTTTGGCAGCATAACGACAGAAAGGACATTTCTGACAACTGATGGCAGAGTCTCATAAGGGAAAGACCATGAGGACTGGGATGGGGAGGAATTTTGTTACTCAGTGAGTGGAAACTATTTTGAATTCTCAACCCCAGAAAGCAGTTAAACCCCAGTCACAGTCTAAGTTCAAGACTGAGATTGACAGATTTCTGTATATCTAATACATTAAGAAATATAGAAATAGGCATGAGCATGATGTCAAAGTATATGATTAGCCATGATCTCATTGAAAAACAGAGCAAGATCAAAGGGCTGAATACCTTTCTTGTACTCTTATTTCTTGTGGTCTTATGCAACAAACTTATATGTATGTCACACCTTTTAACGTAATGAAATATCCCAAGGGCTTCACATGAGCATTATAAAACAACCACGTGACAGCAAACCACATAAAAAGATCTTAAGTTACATAGACAAGGAAGTGCATGAGGTGAAGAGGTGTAATGAGGGAATCACAGAGCTTAAAGCCCAGGTAACTGAAGGCACATCCAGCAATGGGGAAGCATTTATAATTGGAAATGTACAGTGGTCAATGTTAGATGAGTGTGATATCTCAGAGGTTTGTTGAGTTGGTGGAGATCACTAAGATAGGGTGAGACAAGATCAAGGATGAGAAATTTTAAAATGAATTGTTGCTTGAGAAAGGATCTAATGTAAATAAACAAGCACGGAAGTTACAGGGGAATGTGATTTGTTGCAAATTAAGATACTGGCAGCAGACGGATCTCTCCATGTTCATGGAGAGTGGAAGGTGTGAAGCCAGGAGGAGTGTGGTAGAATAATTGAGTGAGTCTCAAGATAACAGAGGCATGGATGATGGTTTCAGCATCAGCAGAGCTGAAAAGCTGAAAAGTTACATCCAATGACCTGTATCTAAACAATAACATTGCTGAGGTTGTGATTTAGCATATTTCAGGGAGTTGACCAGAAGGACAAATTCAGAAATTTCCCTTTTTTTTCATTGTAACACTACACTCCCAGAAACAGCAGCACATAATGGGCAATCCTAAATACCAGGTGATGATTAGTATGTGAGCACAGTCCCTGCTGAATAATATGTACCAAATTCCTTGGTTCTGTTTTATGCAATATTAACTGGAGGATATTACAACATATTGTATGAAAAGGTTAAAAATCACTTGCAATGGACTATTACTCACATTCTCTTCCATAAGAGCTATCATCCAGATTTACCTTTAAAACCATACCGCAGAAGCTTCAAGTTATTATTCCCAAAAAGGGAGTGGAAACAGATTTAAAGGGAACTTATTAAAATATTGGATGCATGCTTGAAAAGGAGAAATTTGCTGGACCATAGAATAAAGAGAAGGAGAGTGAAAGGATTTGGATAATTCTTTCAAAGATAAGAACAGGAAGTGCTGGAAATACTCAGCAGGTCAGGCAGTATTTGTGCAGGGGAAAACAGAGTTAACACTTCCTGTCTGTGATTTTTCATTAGAACTCCTTCAAAGAGTTGAATACTGGCACAGTCAGCCAAATTGTGTCTTCATGTGAGTGAGTGAGAGTGTGAGTGAGTGAATGTGTGAATGCAAGTGAGTGTGTGACAGCACGGTGGCTCAGTGGTGAGCACTGCAGCCTCACAGCACCAGGGACCCAGGTTTGATTCCAGCCTCTGTGTGGAGTTTGCACGTTCTCCATGTGTCTGCGTGGGTTTCCTCCGGGTGTTCCAGTTTCCTCCCACAACCTAAAGATGTGCAGGTTTGGTGGACTGGCCATGCTAAATTGCCCGTAATATTACAAACATTAGTCAGGGAAAACATAGAGGAAATAAGGGAATGGGTCAGGGTGGGTTACTCTTTGGAAGATCGGTGTGGACCTCCTGGGCTGAAGGGCCTGTTTCCACGCTGCTGGGATTCTAAGTTCTAAGTGTGTCCTTCAGTCTGAAGCTAGCATTATAAGGAGAATTTTAATGCTTTTTAGGAAGTCAGCATATGGTACAGGTAAATGTCCTGGGAGTTCCTGTGAGTCGCCAGCCTGACATTATTTGGCAAGCCACCTGAATGGCTTGCTGTGCGATTACGCACTGGAAATGGACATGGATAAATACATAGCTGGCTGCCTAGAGGTGAAGTTCGAGAACTGGAGAAGTTTCCTATTGGCACTGAGATAAGGCATAGATAGAGCCTGTCCCACAGAACTCATCTCTTCTGACCTTGACTCAGTCTTTTTTCCCCTGGTCCAGTCCCTGTCCACGTACATCCGTGATTTCTCTGACGCTTTTCGCCAGCTTCAGAATTTCCAGTTTGCAGGCACCAGCTGCCTCCTCTTTACCACAGAGGTACAATCCCTTTACATGTCCATCCCCCACCAGGATGGTCTCAGGGCTCTTCGCTTCTTCTTAGAGCAAAGGCCTGAAGCATCCCCACCCACCACCACCCTTCTCCACTTGGCTGAGCTCGTCCTCACCCTCAACAACTTCTTTTTTAACTCCTCTCAATTTCTTCAGGTCAGAGGGGTGGCCAATGATACACTCATGGGCCCCAGTTATGCCTGTCTCTTTGTGGGGTACATGGAACATTCCTTGTTTCAGTCTTATCTAGCCCCCAATCCACAATTCTTTCTCCAATATCTCAATGATATCATCTGTGCTGCTTCCATCTCCTGTCCGGATTTGGAAATATCTGTCAATTTCGCTTTCAATATCCACTCCGCCCTCACTTTCATCTGGTCTATCTCTGACTCCACCTTTCCCTTCATCGTCCTCTTTGTTTCCATTTCCGGGGATAGACTGGCTCCTAATATCCACTATAAACCCACCAACTCCCACAGCTACCCAGACTATACATCCTCACATCCTGTTTCCTATAAAGACTCTCCCAGTTCCTCCATCTCCATCGCATGTGTTCCATTAAGGCAAGTCTATCTTTGAATTGTCTACCTTCTTCCTTAGCTGAAGATTCCCCAGCACCGTTGGCGACAGGGCCCTCAAACAGGTCTGATCCATCTCCTGCACTTCCACCCTCATCCCCTCTATTCTCTCCTGCAATAGTAACTAGGCTCCCTTTGACCAGATCTACCATCTCACCAGCATCCACATCCAGAGGATCATCAGCTACCATTTCCGCCATCTCCAGCGAGATGCCACCGGCTGAGACATATTTCCTTCCTGTCCCTTGTCCACTTTCCGCAGGGACCGTTCCCTCTGAAACACTCGAGTCCACTCTTCCCTCATATACAACAACTCCACAAAGCCGCATGGCACCTTCACCTGCAACCGCCAAAGATTTAACATCTGCCCATTTACCCCCTCCCTCCTTAATATCGAAGGGCTCAAACATTGCTTCCAGGTGAAGTAACACTTTATCCACACTTCTCACAATCTAGTCTACTGCATTGTACTCACAATGTGGTCTCCTCTACATTGGGGAAATGACGCATAGACTGGGTGACCACGTTGCAGAACATCTATGTTCTACCCTCAAAAAAGACCGAGCTTCTTGTTGCCTGCCACGTTAACACACCACCCTGCTCCTGGCCAACACCTCTGACTCAGGCTTGCTGCAGTGCTCCAGTGAAACTCAGCCTAAGCTGGAAGAACTGCACCTCCTTTTCCTATTGGGGATCCTGCAGCCCTCGGGACTCAATGTCGAGTTCAATAACTTAAGGGCCTGAACTCTCCCATGTCTTAGCCCCCCCAATCCTACACACTAGGCCTTGATATCATATAGCCTACGATTACACACTACCTATTGTTAGCCGCTAACAGCTATTCATCCTTCCAGCCAGATTGTTGTCGACTCCTTAATCTGTCCAACTTTGGACACTGTCCCCACCTAGCATTTACTCCTTACCCCCTCCTCCCACCCTGTCTTTTGCATAAGAACCAACATTTTGCGGGCTGGCATCAGTTCTGGGAAAGGGTCAGTGGACCCAAAACGTTAACTCTGATGCTGCCAGATCAGCAACTTCTGTTTTTGCACAGATTGAGTTTTGGCTACTGTCTCATGCATGCCAGGAGGCATGAGGGAATGAAGGTTGTCACCACGGAAACTTGCCTTTTGAAGCCTGTATTTCTTCTGTACCAGACAAAATAAGGCAATATTAATCTAACAGGTCACTGAGTCAAGTTGGATCGGTGTTTTGCAAATGCTGAAGACAGTTTCAACAGGAGTGGGGTACTCCTTTTGGAGAGTCATTTCAGAATGTTGTGTAAATTATAGATTTCCAAAAACTAAACTAAAATTCACCATTTACTTCTGCTGCTCTTGGGAATAGGAAATGTTTTATTTAAACTCTGTTCTGAAGTCACCCAGGGAATTGGCTTGGAGCCCGACAGTGCAAAAAAGCATCAGTGGATATAATCGCTAACACAGATTGCTTCAGCTTCAGGCTAATTAAACTCCCTCATATTTTCGGGCTCAATAGTTCTTCAAGTCAGTTCTGATGATGTCAAAAGGAAGCAGAATTATCAGGTGAACCTGAAGTGCTATTGGTAAGGAATGCAATTCTAGTAATGTCAATTTAACTCTCTCACAGCACATGACTCTGTAATTCCGTCATGAATTACTATCATAAATGCTGAATTTCTGTCATAAATACTGAAGGTATCTAACAAATAGTATTATCAACTCCACCTTAAAATATTAATGAGAAACAAATCAAGTAAAAGACACTAGCCCAGAAATGTAGGCATGGGATACAATGACAACAAACACCCTTTCAAGCCATGCACCCCGGCTTGGAATTATATCAGAATTCTCTCAGCTTCACGAGGTCAAAATCCTGGAACCTTCCTTAACAGCACCTACACCTCAAGGAGACTGCAGCAGTTCTAGAAGGCAGCTCAACAGCCTAACAGGCAGACCGACATCAGATTTTCCTGAGTGTAGCCAATGCCAGACTGTCTCAAAGCAAACCAGCCTTGCAGTCCAGTGATGAGGCTCTTCCTTTACAAAAATAAGGCTCTGTCACACTTGTTCCTTGTAATGAGCCCTGCTTATTAATGTTTTAGCCTTTATCGATTCATATGAGCTTTCCGCTCATCACATTGGAAATGTAATGGGCAGGCCAGCACTGAAAGTAAACAGGCAAGGAAAGGCAAAATTTTTAGGGCATTTTATATATTTTATTTTTCAGAAATAGTGTAACATCTGCTTTATATTGGGCAGTGTAATTGAAAATTTGTTGAAACAAGGTCCTCAATCATCATGTGAATCAAACTGTATTGAGAACAAAGGCTCTGGGTTGGGCAAGTCTATTTCCATGCTGATGTTTTATGAGCAAGTTACTTCAAACCTCACTGCTTCACAGGAAAAGGACTGGAGAAGTAAATCTAGGACATTGTAACGCAAAGTACAAGAGGCTTTTCCTTCTGAAGTGAAGGAACTGATGAGAAAAACAGGTGGGCATTAAGCATTCCACATTTCATTCAGTTTGACCAACATATTGCAACCATTACAAAGTCTTCCTTGATTTCCATGCTTTCTGACCTACGTGGAAAGTTATACCTGTCATCAACATTTTGCTGGAAGCTGATTCTATCATTCCTCTGTCCTTTGATGACATACTTCCTGATGACTTGGAGGTGCCGGTGTTGGATTGGGGATGGACAAAGTTAAAAATCGCACAACACCAGGTTATAGTCCAGCAGGTTTATTTGGAAGCATTAGCTTTCAGAGCACTGATACTTCCTGATGTTACCCATGAATGGTTCAATTTTCTTTTTATGCACACATGGGATGAATGCATCACTGGCTAAGCCAGCATTTATTGCCAATCCCTAATTGCCTAAGAGCAGTGAAGAGTCAATCACATTGCAGTGGGTCTGGAGTCACATATAGACCAGACCAGGGAAAGATTGCAATTTCCTTCTGAAAGGACTTGAACGAATCAGATGAATTTTTTCAACAATTGACAGTGGATTTGTGGCCACCATTAGAGTTAATTCAGATTTTTGATGAATTTAAATTCTACTATCTGCTATGATGATATTCAACAGTTGAGCGATAATACCAGGGTATAAAAGTTCAGGAACTCCAACTTGATTTATTGTTGAAGACCAAAATAGAGCCACTACCCATGGTGTACACAGGCCAGTCCCAGCATGGGTCAGACAGTTGTGAGACACATCCCAGGGTCTGCTTTTTTTTATATACATCCGGAAGTGCTCTTACACACAACTGAATGACTTTCCCACTACCAAAGCACCGTGACATTATTTTTTACTATTAACTGCCAGGAGTAAGTCACTCATGCAGCCAACTGGATATCCACATGTAAAGTCCATTCCAGGCACGGCCAACCATCAAAAGTGAGGGAGGGGCTAAATCAAAATGGATTTAGAGGGAGAAATAAAGTGCAGACTGGGTGTGCTTTCTTTTCTCCCCTAATCAATTTATTCAGAGATGTCATTATACACCTCAGGAGGAGATGAGACTTGAACTCAGGCCATCTGGCTCAAAGCTAGGGATACTATCACTGTGTTCCAAGAGCCTACTTGGTCTGCATTCTTTTTTTCACTTCTTCCAGAGGTGTTATGTCGCAGAACTGGGTGACATTCCCACCACCATCACCGTGACTGCTTTTCTTGTATAAATCACTAATTACCACCAGAGATCTCCCCATGCAGCCAATTAAATAATTGCATGGAAAGCCCATTAGGGACAATACAAACCATCAAAGGTGAGGAGGGAGGGAAGGCAGTGGGTCTGCTTTATTCTTTTGTGATGAGCAGGCCATTGCCTGTTACCAAGACAACTCATGTTCAATGAGCTCCACGGGAGATGAATTAGCCATTCCCATAGGGATTATCGTATAAAGCACCCTCCAGTGATGCGGTGATAGTGTCCTGTCCCCTGAGCCGAGAACCCGGAGTTCAAGTCCCACCTGCTCCAGAGATGTGTAAAAACATCTCTGAACAGGTTGACTAGAAAAATAAGTTAAACTAAAAAAAGATACCTCATGTGGTGCAGTGGGAGGCAACAGATATTGGCCATGCCAGCAGCACTCATATCCAGAAATGTTTAAAACAAATGCACACACAAACCTTTATAATACACGTTATTCCAAAAAGCTGGAATGCAGCCTTTGAGGCAGCAAATAGCATTGTGAATAAGATATTCTAATCAGGAAATACAGCAGCTGTTTTACCCTTGATAATATAAAGATGCCTAGGCACAAAATATGTTTCACAACTTATATGCTACAAAAAATGCAGACACACACAATGCTTACAGTGAGTATAATTTTGTACATTTCAAACCAAATTGAAGTTGGTGTTGTGTTCACGCCTCACAAACAATTGTTTTTTCCAGAGATTTCTGATATCCAAGCACATATTTTCTGAACTTTACCAAGAAGCTGAGGATTAACTTTAAACTGGAATCTGCTGGGAGTCCCATGCTGCAGGTTACATCTATTCTCATCTTGTAAGCCTCTTACTTCAAAACCTGAAGATCTTACCACGAGCTTCGACTGATATGTCATGTCTAATTGCATAAGCCTGGTAATCACTGATAAACCCACAGTGGAAGGGCTCCGTGACTCTTGTAACACAGAGGACAGCCATGTGAATACACATTCAAACAAACCTGCTTCCCAAATTACCCATGGAAAAATAATCTGCAGACGTATTGAAAAAACATGTAATCAGAAGATTCTTTAAACGGGATAGGTCTGTGCTGAATACTTGAAAATAGACTGACTTCTATACATACATCAGGATTAGAGTGGTGCTGGAAAAGCACAGCAGGACAGGCAGCATCCGAGGACCAGGAAAATCGACATTCCTGATGAAGGGCTCCTGCCCGAAATGTCGATTTTCCTGCTCCTTGGATGCTGCCTGACCTGCTGTGCTTTTCAAGCACCACTCTAATCCTGACTCTAATCTCCAACATCTGTAGTCCTCACTTTCCCCTTTTATATTTCATATCATCTTGTCATGTCTTATTCATTCTGCTCCATCGGCCATTGATGGGCATGTTGAGATTCTCCAAATATAATAAATGCTTCAACATGATAAGGAATTCCTGCAAAAAAGCACTTCATTGGTTACATTAGAATGAATCCATAAATGTCATGACATGACCTTTGGAGTCATTGAGATAAACATGCATAAGCTGCATGTTAGCATTATCAATGCACCAGAACATGTCTGTTATTTTCCACAGAACGTCCAATTATTAGAAATTTTGGGTTGAATCTTACTTTTTTTTGGCTAAGTGATTATGAGCTGTAGTGAGTTTTATTTCAGGGTTCTTTGCTGTGCAGCCCAGCAACCCCACTGCCCCATGGCTGAACACTTTAACTCCACCTCCCACTCCCCCAAGGATGTGCAGGTCCTGGGCCTCCTCCATCTCCAAACCCTTACCACCTGCCTACTGGAGGAAGAACGTCTAATCTTAAACCTTGGGGCCCTCCACCCACTTGGGATCAATATGGATCTCACAGTTTCCTCATTTCCCCTCTCCCTATCTTATCCAAGATCCAACCTTCCAACTCGCCACCACCCTCTTGACCTGTCCTATCTGTCTACCTGCCTTCTTGCCTATCCACATCCACCCTCCTCTCTGACCTATCAACTTCACTCTCACCTCCATCTACTTATTGCACTCTCAGCTACTTTTCCCCCAAACCCATCCCCCTCCAATTTATCTCTCAGCCCCTCACCCCACTAGCCTAATTTCTGATGAAGGGCGTATCCCGTTCTTCAGATGCTGTGTGACTGGCAATGCTTTTACAGCACCACACTCTTGACACTGATCTCTTCTCGTACCTTACCAAACTCACCCCGACCTCTGACATTACACATTGATGTTGCATTGATTCTCTACACACCTTCTTTACCACACCTTGGTGCTGCCAATAAACCACCCCCTCCCTTATTGTTTATCATTTCCTCCAGTGCTGACCACGAATATCCTGAGATCCACTATTTCACTACACTTAACCCCACATTGACACATGCTTCTGCTTGCACTACATACACATGTAGTGGTGAGAGCAATAAGAAGCTTTTGGAGGGCTAGATTTCTAACATTCATCCCCATCATCCCCTCCCCAAATCTGGCCCAATTTCCAAATTATGGGGAAGATGCAAAGCTGACCACAAAACTGCTTCATTATCACGTATTATGGTGAGCTTTCCCTCAGGGGTCAGGTGGAGCTCCTATTTACTCTCCAGTGGTCGGGACAGACCCAGATTAAATTCCACCCTATGTGACTGTTTATTGGTAATATCAGCATAAATCTATTGGATTTGTGAATCTGGAAATCGTGCTATCATTGTTTCAGTCCAATTGCATTCTTCTTTCTCCCTAGAAACTAGCGATACTCGTGACACTATTTTTGAAGACACTTAATTACTGGTCAGAGCAATATACCTTTAAATATCTTGCATTTGAATGCGTAGTGCAATCAAATGAGTTGGAATATTGTTAATTTCATTTATATAATAAAAGTAAACAACTTCTGAAAGAACCATGAACAGAATTAAATAATTTAAGAACATCAAAGACAAGATAATATACTTTGATTTTGCATTGATAAATTTTTAATTGTGTGAATGAAGAATACTATCTGTTTCCCATTTAAGTGAACAACAACTTTTAGCTGCTGTAGGTGCATCATAAATAATAAAAACAGATTGATGGCAATTTTTCCTACAGATATTCTGATAATATTTTTACATTCTGATTTAGCATCTGTTTTTCTGATCACTTTTGACTTTGTAAAACTCTTTTCCACAGATTATTCAAGAAAAAAGCCATGGGTTACGGCGCAGATCTTGCGACCTCTGGATTGTTGGAGGCTGGGTTTACCACCCAAGATGTATAATTGGACCCCTTGGACATTGTATTGCATTGACCTCTGTGGGAGTTGCTTGGGAAATCTGGACAATTCCCACACTGCCCAGGACTCTTGGAAAAGTTCTCCAAATACATTCTGAACCTTTCGATGGTTCCAATCTTTTATGATGGAACCCTGTGTTGGTATCTATTTTATGTGGGAACAAACTACAAGCTATGACTTTTATGGTAGGGGACAGATCAAAGAGTTGTGAGATGGCTCATTCAACTTTGTCCAGTAATAGCTGAGTGCCATAACTCAAGGCTTTCAATAGGCCACTCAGGACAGTTCAGGGGTCAAAGCAAAGGGGTTGAAAGGTTACAATTACTTGAAGACAGAGACTCCACGTTAGAACGTGCTTCTGTTAACTGTGCTACTTAAGGCAGCACTTCGGAAACCAAATTTGGTCTTTAATTCCAGTTGTATTGCAGGTCAAAAGACAGAGCTTTCAGAACTGAAAATGGACAAGAGCTAGAGAAGTAAGTGGGGTCAATCAAGGAGTAACGAAGAACAGGAAGCATTTAGAATGATTAGTGCTTAAGAAAAAATTATTGAGAATGAAACCACAGACTTAATGACAATATTCCACAAATTGCCAGGTATTCTAAATATTTGGAGACATTGTGCAAAAAGGAAGGCACCCTAAAAGGCATTCTTTTCATAGAATTAGCATGAATTCAATTCTCACATTGCGGAATTAACATTGGCCTTTACATTACTTGCCTCAAGAGAGCCCTGAAACATCTGAGAATTTGAGATTCATGCAGTCTTTATGTAACCTATGGTATTGCAGCTAATATTAATGGCAAGATCAATAACTAACAGTTTAAAAAGCAACAGATGGCAAAATATAGTAACTTCAAATTTCAGCTGCTAACAACTCACACTGATTGTCCACTTGCGAGAGTGCAGGACTTGTTCCTGTTAACTAGCAAGTCATATTATACTACAACACTACAAGTCATCAACAGTATGATTTTAAATTCGGGAAATATATCAGCCAGTCTATGTTACAAGGGAATACCACATGACACCAAAGGGTCCCAAGGCAGCATATACCAAACATTTAAAGCTTGATTATTTTTTGACACCATTTAATTCATGATCTTTTAATCCATAATTACATTTGTGCCATATTCCTCCAGAAGTAATCTGTGGAAGACACATCAAAGCAAACCCAACAATAGAGTAATAAATGTGAAACTGTGAAGTTTTTGGCATTTTTGAGGAAGCATTGTTCAAACTAGACTAAGGAACGGTATATATTATGTGTACCAAAATACCATTTTTTAAATGACTATTGGTTATTGATTAAAATTTATGGGGTTGAACTTGAGACTAGATTACAAATAGGATGAAAGGCAAAACGTATTAATCATTAGTTTTAATTGGTTATATCAAGGTTATAGGAGGATATTGTTACAGGAAAGTCAAGACCACACAACTTCTAATTTATATTAATGACTTTTTTGGAGAAAGTCAATGCAACATAGATTGTTTTCTTGTCTATATTCACCCAAGCCTGGAGCCTTTTCATTGATAGTCAATCCAGCAAAATCTCTGACGACATGTGTTCCAGCTGGAAGCTCACTCAGGTGTGATCTTGCATAATATTTTTCAGATGGTGCCGAGTTGATGTTTCATTTTCTGACTGATACATCAACCTCTATATCTGGTTGTTGCCAGTCCATTTCCTTCTCATCCTCTATTAGGACTTTGGTCTTCCCATTGAACAGTCAGAAGGAAAACTGCATGAGATTTAATAGCAATTGACAGATTTTATAGAAATGGAATTGTAACAAACAGGAACTTTAACTATCCTAAGGCTCAAATGGGAAAAGAAAAAATGTTTATTGTCAAAAGGGAAAGGATTTGTTTTCAAAATCAGACTCTATTACAATTAATGAGGAACTGTTCAATTTGTTTTTGACTAAAAAAACAGGACAAGTTAGCAACTGGGAGGGATAAAAACAGTTTGAAAAACAAGCTCATAAGAATACATGAGCACTGAAAACAGCTTTTGAAAATGCATTTCTACCTATTTTTAAGGACTGAGATTTTGTCTGTTTCTTTTTTCACGAGGACCAGAGGCCTTTCAGGTCCTCTACATTAATCTTTCTTTCTGTATGCCTGTATCAAGGATAATGAGAACAATTTACTGACATCTTTCAGTACTATACATATTGTGCTGTCATATGTAATGCCAAAAGCTGATTGCCTTTTCCCTCTTGCCTTGCCTAGTTGGTTTTAACCCTACTGCGAATCCTCTTGCAAGGATGCCTGCCTTGAAGAAGCTTTCCTCCTCTCTCTACAAGAAGATTTTACTGCTCCTCGGATGCTGCCTGAACTGCTGTGCTTTTCCAACACCACTCTAATCTAGACTCTAGTTTCCAGCATCTGCAGTCATTGTTTTTACCTTGCTTATAATCTGTTCTGCCTTTATTCTATTGTCATCTATTTATCTTCCATTTCAATGCCACTGATTTCCCATTGTTTTTCCATTTAGCTCCCATCTACCCTTCCTTCTTTCATTGCCATCAACAAGCCCTTCACAATTAAGTTTCTAATTGCAATGCATTCCTCTCACTACCCTGGAGGTGATAGGTCAGAGAGGAGGGTGGGGGAAGGCAACAAAGTGTACAATGGGTGAATGGGGATAGGGATGAAGGTGATAGGCCAGAGAGGAGGGTGGAGTGGATAGGTGGAAAGGAAGATAGGCAAGTAGGACAGGTCATGGGGACTGTGCTGAGCTGGAAGGTTGGAGCTGGGGTGAAGTGGGGAAGGGGAAATGAGGAAACTGGTGAAGTCCACATTGATGCCCTGGGGTTGAAGTGTTCCGAGGCGGAAGATGAGGCTTTTTTCCTCCAGGCGTTGGGTGGTGAGGGAGCGGCGGTGGAGGAAGCCCAGGACCTGCATGTCCTTGGCAGAGTGGGAGGGGGAGTTCAAATGTTGGGCCCAGGGCGGTGGGGTTGATTGGTGCAGGTGTCCCAGAGATGTTCTCTGAAACGTTCTGCAAGGAGGCGTCCAGTCTCCCCAGTGTAGAGGAGACCGCATCGGGAGCAACGGATACAATAAATGATATGGGTGGATGTGCAGGTAAAACTTTGAAGGATGTGGAGGGCTCCTTTGGGGCCTTGAATGGAGGTGAGGGAGGAGATGTGGGCACAGGTTTTGCAATTCCTGCGGTGGCAGGTGAAGGTGCGAGGATGGGAGGGCGGGTTGTTGGGGGGCGTGGACCTGACCAGGTAGTCACGGAGAGAACGGTCTTTGCGGAAAGCGGAAAGGGGTGGGGAGGGAAATATATCTCTGTTCATTGTAAACAAATTGTCTCTAAAATTCATTCAACCTCACACTTATTGGAACCTGTGTCATTTACAACCTCTCTGAAAATAAGGACAATCTAACCTTGTTAAAGGAACCGGTTCATCACAATATGCATCTAACAATTCAGATTTTCACCTGTGAAAACTGAATATGGGAACCTGTACGTGTGTGTGTTTGTGTGTGTGTGTGGGTACGTGTGTATGTGTGGTGTGTGTGTGAGTGAGTGAGTAAATCAGTGAGTGAAAGACAGAGAGAGAGAGGAGAAGGGTGGAGAGGGAGAGAGAATCCTTGCTCATGACAAGAACGTGCTTGAGAGTAAAATGGGGAGGCTATGCTTTGTAGATACCACACGGTTCAAGCTGAACAGGAAACTCTTCTGCTCTTATCCACTGCCATAGACATATTGGATGAATTTACGGATTGATAACCTGCTTGAGGACAGGTCATACACTTCCAAAGTCATCGATTCCTGTGATGTGGCTTTAAACTGGAGTTTCTTACCCAGAGTTAGGGATGCTACCACTGTGCCAAAAGACCTCCTGAAGTGAAACTATGCAAAGTTGGACATGCATTTCTCATTGTCCATTCTAAAAGTGGGATGTCAGACTGCTGCACCAGAATCTGGGACTGGGTTGAATTGTGACAGAGAGTATTAAACTGAGAGTGGGTAAGGAAAACACTAATGCAACTGATATGAGGATGAAAGTTCAACTTGGAACGAATCATGATATATGGATTTGCATTTAGGTAGCAACCGAGGAGTGACATAAATGAACGGTCAAAAGCATGTTGGAGTAGGCTGGAATTCAATGTGACTTTCTTGATCATGAGATTGAGCATTTCTCTATTGAACGAAATAAGAATTCTACTGAGACAGTTGGAGGGTGTTAAAATAACCTTAGTATAACATATTTCTACACTGTAATGAGAGGTAGAATTTCAGCTTCATCATTCAGCTACATCATGCTGCTTTGAGACTTCAGAGTTAGAAGAGATGATGTTTAAGCAACTTTAGCACAGCGGATTCAAGATTCTTGAATACAAAAGCAGGCCATTAGGCTATTGATCCTGAACTAGCTTTTTAAAAGAACTATCCTTAAGAGAACAGCCATCACTTCCAACATAACCATTTCTGCCAATGCACCAATGCCCAACGTTTGCAAAAAGCCCTGCAAGTTTCTCATATTTACCTAATTCCCCATAGAAAGTTTGCAGAGCAATAACAATGGTAAAAGTGAAATGGAAAGCAAATCAGTGAAGCACACAACATGTAATCTGAAACACATATCATTTTCCAAGTAAAATGTGTCTGGCTGTTTCAGGAATAAATTATTCTCAAAAGGCCCATGACACCAGCTTTCTAAAATATCTTAAACATGTTCTTGCTTTTTTAATCTTGACAATCGTTCATTTCACCATTACTAAGAATACATATCTGCCAAAACCTGAAGGTTTCCCTGGGGTGGGGGAGTCCAGAACTAGAGGGCATAGGTTTAGGGTGAGAGGGGAAATATATAAAAGAGACCTAAGGGGCAAGATTTTCATGCAGAGGGTGGTACATGTATGGAATGAGCTGCCAGAGGAAGTACTGGAGGCTAGTACAATTGCAACATTTAAAAGGCATCTGGAAGGGAATATGAATAGGAAGGGTTTCGAGGGATAGGGGACAGGTGCTAGCAGGTGGGATTAGATTGGGGTGGAATATCTGGTCGACATGGACGGACTGGACCAAAGGGTCTGTTTCCGTTCTGTACATCTCTATGACTTAATGACTCTATGAAGTGGGCTTGAAACCTGCCAATGCACATACCGTAATGAAGAAGGATTCAAAGTAGAGGCTGAATGGTGTAACCAGCATCAAAACATTCTCTGCAGTCCATTAATGGCATCTTTTAATAAGTTGCATCCAAATATTATTGTGCAATTGACTTCTTCTTACTTAATAAGATTTTTGATGTTGGACTGTGCAATGTACTCACTGTATACCCCATTGTTTGAGGAATTAGGAGCCATCTGCTGGATTGATAAATTGGCCACAATCTCAACAAAAGCTCACACTCATTTAACATAAAATGAAAAGGGAAAAATCACTGCCTACTAGGAGAACAGTGTCCTTTTGCAATAGTATGTCATCGACAGTGCATTTCTCTATGCTGTAGTCAGTGAGTTTCTCTATGCTGTCATCAGTGAAATTGATGAAGTGGCCAGTGTTTTCAAATAATTCTGAACATGAGAGGATGTAGCTATGTACCATTTGTGTGAATCGTTACTCAAAATAGCCCGAGAAGAATTTAAGGTAAGAGCAAGCAGAGAAGCAAGATTCAATTTATTTTCACCTGCTTTAAAAAGTTTGAGCATCTGCTGAGTGCTGTTCTATTTTCAGGATCTTCCAAAGCTTTTTATGTACATGCTTCTGCAATGTAGTCACTGTTATTTTGGAAGCAGATAAGTCAATTACACACAGCAATGTCCAACAAACAGCAATGTGGTGAGTAACTAGCTATTGTGTCTTAGTTGCCTTCTCTGGTTGGTGTCACAGCTTGGAGTTGCTGAGATCAGTCCCAGGATAACTTGGCAGCTTGGTTGTGAAATTGACTTTGTAACAAAGACAAAGGGTGGTGCTGGAATGATTTGGAGGTGACCACCATTGTACTATACACAAACACAGACACTCCTGCACACACACACAGGCACTCCTATACACACGGACACACATATACACAGACACATACTCAGACACTCGCACACACCCTTACAGACACACACACTCCCACACTCACACATGTATTCTCTCAGAGACAGACCACTCTACACTCATGCACACATATACACTCTCTCTCACAGACACTCACAACCCCCCGCCCCAGACACACACACTCCCACAGATACACACACTCACACATGCACCCCCTCACAGACTTAAGACACTCTACACTCACATACACACACATATACATTCTCTCTCTCACTCAGAACCCCCCAACCCAGACAGACACACACACGCTTCTACATATATACTTGTGGGGTGAATTTGGACTTGCAGAGTTACATTGTACTTTGCTCAAAAACGCATGAATTCACATAAAACTCTGTGACCTCACTTTTTAGTTTACAATCAGTCTAAACATTATGGCACAGACAGAGAACACAGGGGGCCAACACCTTCAACATATTGTCTGGCTAACATCAGTTGTTACAGGTAACCTGACAATGCAACTTTTTAAAAAAAGGTTTTGTGATTGACACATGAAAGAAGTGAAACTATCATAGATTGAGTTCAGAAAACAAAACAGTTTTGTTAACAAGTCTGAGTTCTTGAAGGCAAAAAGAATAAAAGGTTTGAGATATTCTGGTGGCTGTCAGTCTGACATCCTAGCATGTTAGTCACCATTCATAACTCAAGATACTGAAGCAGTCCATGTCTAAATGCAGCAAAACTTGGACAACACATGGGTTTGGGCTGATAATTGGCAAATGACATTTGCACCACATAAGTGCTGACCAATATATCTCCAACAAGAGGGAAATTGAACCATCTCTCCTTGACGTTTAATGGTATCGCTACCATCTTGGGCATCACATTACCTAGAAACTGAACTAGACCTACCATATAAGTACCATAGCTCTAAGAACAGCCAGAGGCTCGGAATTCTGCAGCAGGTCACTCAACTGTCTTCTCAAAGCCTGTCAACTATCTAAAAAGGTACAAGTTAGCGGTGTGATGGAATGCTCTCCACTTGCCTGTGTGAGTACATCATTGGATGAGTGTGTGTTATGTCATAGCAATCAAGGCTATGGGTCTCATAAGGGAAAGTGCGGCTAGTGTAAATAGCAGTCTTTTTGGTGATACAGACTCGATGGACTGGTAGGCCTCTTCTGTACTTCCTGATTCTATAATCCTTTGATCTCAGCTGCAGGATATCTCTGCTGGAGTTCCTCAGAAAAATGACTGAGGCCCAACAATCTTCAACTGCTTCATTAATGACCTTTTCTCCATCCTAAGGTCAGAAGAAGGGATGTTCTGTGATGATTGCACAACATACAGCACCACTTCTCAAGTCGTGAAACAGTCTGTCCAAAGGCAGCAAGACTTGGATAATATCCAGGTTTGAGCTGATAAGTGGCAAGTAACATTTCTGCTACTTAAGTGACAGGAAAAGACCACCTCCACCAAATAAGAATTTAACCCTCACTCTGTGACATACAATGACATTACCTTGTCTTTTAGGGCACGATGGTATAGTGATAATGCCACTGGATTAGCAATCCAGAGGCCTGGGTTTATAGTCAAAGGATATGGGTTCACACCTCACCCTGGAGGCTGATTGAGTTGAAAATGCAGTGTGGAAAATCTGGAATTTTAATGTAGTCCTTTATTTCAAAGGGCACAAACTACAGAAGGAGGGAGGTTTTGCGAAATGATACATGCCAGACAGCAGACAGAATACTGTGAACAGACTTGGACCCCTCATCTTTGGAAAGATGTACTGGCATTGAAGCCGTCCAGAGAAGACTCGTTCAACTGACCCCAGGTATGGAAGGACTGTCTTATATGGGAAGGTTGAGTAGGTTGGGCCAGTATTTGTTGGAACATAGAAGAATGCGGGGTGAGCTGATTGAAACATCCAAGTTTGTAAGAGGACTTGACAGGATAGAGAAAGGGAAACACCTGAACCAGAGTGCATAATCTCAGAATAAGGGGCTGCCTGATTAAGACAGAGATGAGGAGGCATTTGTTCTTTCAGAGGGTTGTAGATCTGTGGAATTCTTTACCACAGAGAGCTGTTGAGGTTGAGCTTTAAGCATATTCAAGGCTGAGACAGATAAACTAGCGATCAGTAAATGCATCGAGTGTTATGGCGAAAAAACATGAAAATGGATTTGAGGATTACTGATCAGTTATGATTTGATTGAATTCCATAGCAAATTTGATGGACTGAATGGCTTGTGTTTGCTCCAAGATCTAATGGTCTTATATTTTTCCCCACGGTGAATTCCAATTTCATCTCTTGTTTCCATCTTGCCTGATCTGCCTTGATTGCATCCCTCTTTATTCCTGTCTCTTAAGTTTTTATTTAGCCTTTTTTATGCTCTTCATACCAAGAAGTATCCTGTAAAAGCTGCATAATAGTCATACCTGTTAGCTCAACATCCTTCTGCCTCAAATTGGGACTCAATAATCAACTGTAGTCCCACTAAGGTTTTAGACATAATTAATAAAACATCTCAAAATTTACATTCTGTGGTATTTGCCATTCATCCCAGTCTTCCATTATTTGTTCATTAATGGCTTCATGAACTCAAAGTAGTCGTTCTAATGACTTATGAACCCGAACCTGTAAATCTCTTTGTTACAAATGACTTCTCAATTCCAAATCAGTCTAAGAAACTACCTTTAACTCTACACTCCAGTTCTTTCAATCTATGTTTATTCCTGTAATAACTCAGGAAGCCCGACTAGAAAAGAACATCATTTATTACTGAACACTAAAATACAGTCATTACTCGTGGCATCCATTAACTATCCCCGGCCCAGGAAAGACAGACCTGCTGGGTCTGTTTTATTTTTATTTTTCTCATTTTATTAAATAAAGAGCAAACCACTGAGTTGAGATAGGGATGAATTTCTTCAGTCATAGCATAGTGAACCATTGTAATTCTCTACCTGCAAGGGCCGTGGTAGATCATTCATTGAGAATGTATGTTGGCTCCCAGGTTAGGTAAAGCCATGATACTCTTACAAGACCATAGGGCTGCTCTCTAATTTGAGAGAGACAATGGTGGTGTTTCAACTTGAGGGTCATCAGACCTCAGGCAAGGGGAGAGGTTGAAAAGAAGAGTCTTTCATCGTAACCTCAGCCTGTGCAGGATTGAGCCTGTGCTGTTTACAAGCTCAGTATTCAGCCAACTGAGCTAACTAGCCCTGGGTTCTGCTTTTTGAAAAATTTCTTTTAAGAAGAATTATATCCAGAAATGCTCTTCCGCACAGCTGAACGTTTTTCTCCCCATCACTAAAGCACTGTTTTTTTTGTTTTAAACCACTGACTATTACCAGTAAATCACCTGTTCAGCCAATTGAATATTTACATAGCAAGTCCATTAAGAGCAATGCAATCAAGTCTGCTTTATTTGTTTTCTCATCTTCTTTCCACATATCTGGAGGTGTTCTTGCACACAACCAAATGACTTTTCCACCACCAAATTATCATGACTTATTTTTGTTTTTAACTACAAACCACCAGCAGTAAATCACCCATGTAGCCAATTAGGCATTTATATGCAAGGCCCATCAAAGGTGAGGGAAAACCAGATTTGCTTCATTTTGAATTTTCTAATCAACATGTTCAGAGATGTTATTACTCGCCTCTGGAGCAGGTGAAACTCAAATCCAGGCCTCCTGGCTCAGAGGAAGAGATGTACCACGACGATGTTCCGACTGGGTCTGCTTTAGTTGTTTATTCTTTTTATACCCAGGATTTCTATCATGCACAACTGAGCGACTTTCCCACCGTTAAAATAACTGTAAACCTTTTTTATTATTTTCACCATGCACTGGAGAAAGAAGCTTGTTCTGAATTTCCATTACATTTCAATCTCATAACAACGGCCTCCAGCTATGCTGTTCCCAACAGAAGTAAACCTTCTCTCCTTTTCCACTGTATCAGAACTTCTAATATTTTGAAATTGCTATATTAAGGTACTCCTCCTTCTTCAAAAGAATGGAGATCCAGCCTGTCAAGTCATACCTGATATGTACCTTCACTTTTTGTGTCATCTTTGTCAATTTTTTCTAAACCTTCTGCAGTACCTCTATATTTTTACACAACAAGGCAACAAGAACTGTTAGCAGTTTGGATTAATACAGGTTTCAAGCACATTTACTCAAACTTCCAACTTTCACATTGCAACATGGTGGCGCAGTGCTTAGCACTACTACATCACAGCACCAGGGAGCTGGGTTCGATTCTGGCAACTGTCTATGTGATTTTTGCGCATTCTCCCTATGTGTGTGTGGATTACCTCTGGATGCTTTGGTTTCCTTCCACAATCTAAAGGTGTGCAGGTTAGGTAAATTGCCCATAGCATTCAGGGAAAATGTAGAGTGATAGGGTAGGGGTCTGGGTGGGATTACTCCTTGGAGGGTTGGTTTGGACTTGTTGGGCCAAATGGCCTGTTTCCAAACTGTAGGGACTCGATGATATTTTCAATCCCTCTACAAAAAAGGCTTTTTTTTTAGATTACTTACAGTGTGGAAACAGGCCCTTCGGCCCAACAAGTCCACACCGACCAGCCAAAGCGCAACCCACCCAGACCCATTCCCTTACACCTAACACTACGGGCAATTTAGAATGGCCAATTCACCTAACTTGCACATTTTTGGATTGTGGGAGGAAACCGGAGCACCCGGAGGAAACCCACGCAGACACGGGGAGAATGTGCAAACTCCACACAGAGAGTCGCCTGAGGTGGGAATTGAACCCAGGTGTCTGGCACTGTGAGGCAACAGTGTTAGCCACTGTGCCAACATGCTGCCCACCATGCCAAGCATCAATGAATTATATGTGAATCATTAACAAATAATTAAATATATGCATCAATGTTTCTATTATATTTTACACAGATTATTTTGAAATATATGGGTCTAATCCAGTGACACGAAGGACTTCATTGTCAAGTGCTGGAGCAAGGTGAGGACAGGACACTGAAAGTCTGCAGAGGGAAACAGATAGTTAAGTGAGTGAGCAATGGTCGCACAATGGAGCACAATGTCGGTAAATGCGAGGCCATCTATTTGGTAGGAATAACAGGAAAATGGATGATTATTTAAATGGAGAAAAATGGCAGCATGCTGCTATGCAGAGGGACCTAGGTGTCCTTGTGCATGAATCACAAAAAGTTGGTTTGCAGGTGCAGCAGCTAGTTAAGAAGGCAAATGGAATATTGTCCTTCATTGCTACAGAGATGGAGTTTCACAATAGGGAGGTTATCCTGCAGCTGTGCAGGGTGCTGTTGAGGCCATACTTGTGCACTGTTTTGGTCTCCTTACTTGAGAAATGATGTCATGGCACAGAAGGTTTACCAGGTTGATTCTGGAGTTGACAGGGTTGGCTTACGAGAAGAGATTGAGTAGACCGGGACTATATTTGTTGGAATTTAGAAGAGTGGGGAGGGGGGGCTGGGGAACTTAGAGAAACATTTAACATTATGAAAGGAATAGGCAAGATAGAAGCAGGGAGGCTGTTTCCATTGATGGGTGAAACTAGAACAAGGAGGCAAAGCTTCAAAATAAGAACCAACATATTTTGGACTGAGTGGAGGAAGAACATCTTCACCCAAATTCCCAACCCAGTGAAGCAGTTTAGACTACCTCGTTAAATGTTTTTAAGGCAAAGACAGACATATTTTCGAACCTCAAAGGAATTGAGGGTTATGATGAGCAAGTGGGTAAGTGGAGCTGAGTCCACAAAAAGAACAGCTACGATCTTTTTTGAGTCACAGAGTCATAGAGATGAACAGCACGGAAACAGACCCGCTAGTCCAACTTGTTCATGCCGACCAGATACCCTAACCCAATCTCTTCCCATTTGTCAGCACCTGGCCCATATCCCTCGAAACCCTTCCTATTCTACCCCTACCCAGAAACTTTTTAAATGTTGCAATTGTACCAGCCTCCATCACATTTCCTCTCGGAACTCATTCCATATACATACCACCCTCTACATGAAAATGTTGCCCCTTTTATATCTTTCCCCTCTCACCTGAAACCAATGCCCTCTAGTTCTGGACTCCCACACCCCAGTGAAAAGACTTTGTCTATTCATCCTATCCATGGCCTCTCATGATTTTATAAACCTCTATGAGGTCACCCCTCAGCCTTCAACGCTCCAGGGAAAACAGCCCCAGCCTATTCAGCCTCTCCCTATAGCTCAAATCCTCCAACCCTGGCAACATCCATATAAATCTTTTCTGAACCCTTTTAAGTTTCACAACATCCTTCCGACAGGAAGGAGACCAGAATTGCACGCAATATTCCAACAGTGGTCGAACTAATGTCCTGTACAGCCGCAACAGGACCTCCCAACTCCTATACTCAGTACTCTGACCAATAAAGAAAGCCTTCTTCACTAACCTATCAACCTGTGACTCTACTTTCAAAGAGCTATGAACCTGCACTCCAAGGTCTCTTTGTTCAGCAACACTCCTTAGGACCTTACCATTAAGTGTACAAATCCTGCTAAGATTTGCTTTCCCAAAATGCAGCACCTCGCATTTATCTAAATAAACTCCATTGACCACTCCTCAGCCCATTGGCCCATCTGATCAAGATCCCGTTGTAAGTGGAGGTAACTTTCCTCACTGTCCACTACACCTCCAATTTTGGTGTCATCTACAAACTTACTAACTTTTCCTCCTATGTTCATATCCAAATCATTTATATAAATGACGAAAAGTAATGGCCCCAGCACTGCTTCTTGTGGGACTCCACTGGTCATAGGCCTCCAGTCTGAAAAACAAACTTCCACCACCACCCTCTGTCTTCTACCTTATTGAATGGTGAAGCAGGCTCAACAGGCGAGATGGCCTACTTCTGCTCCTCTTCCTTACATGGTGGTTCAGTGGTTAGCACTGCTGCCTCACAGCACTAGGGACCTGGGTTCAAATCTAGCCTCAGGTGACTGTGTGGAGTTTGCATATTGTCCCTGAATATGTGTGGATTTCCTCCGAGCCCTCTCGTTTCCACAATCCAAGGTGAAAAGATTAAGTGGATTGGCCATGCTACATTGTTCACAGCATTCAGGGATGTGCAGGCTAGGTAGATTAGCCATGGGAAATATTGGGTTACAGGGATGGGGTGGGAGTGTGAAGGTGGTGGAGGGTCTGGGTAGGATATTCTTCAGAGGGTCAGTATGGACTCAATGGGCTGAATGGCCTGCTTCTGCACTGTAGGGTCCTATTTTTTACATTCTTAAGTTTTGTTTAGTTCACTCAAAACATTTAAGAATATTATTATCTTATCTTTCACCCTAAACTTTAATGTAGTTTTCCATCTCCGTGGTAAATACAATGAACAATAAGGCAAAACGAGTCAAGAGGGGTGGAGGGGTGCCTGATATTCAACATCTTCCCATTACAAAGTGGGGACATCGACCATGGCCACACTCTGAGTGGCTGACTGACTATGCTCCAGCCCTCGAATTGATACTGCCCTTGACTCCCCTTAGACTTTGACACATGGCTGTATTCCTCAAGCCCACACACTGTTGGCACATAGTGGAGATGGGAAATTAGCAAAGCACTGCAGTAATATGTCCATCCTGTAGATCAATGAATGCTGAAGAGCATGACCAGCTGTCTGGTTACATGTTACCACTAAACTGGAAAGCAATACAGGAGCACTGCAAGCTTTTAAGGGGCAAAGCAATGAAATACAAGGTAAGGCAAGGCAAGAATGCTGTGAGCATTTTGGTGTGTGCAAAGTCAGTGAGATCCAAGAGAGTAAGCAAACAGCCCTAAGATGCAGTCTGGTCCAGTCCATGAGCTGGGTGCTTGACCCTACATGAAAAATGTCCTGGCAGCTGTATTCCTATGGTAGTTAACGGTCTGCTCCAGAATGAATTGGAGAACTTATATTAAGGAGATAAGCATGAGTAATAATGAAGATGATAAAGAGTAATAATCCCCATCAGGAGGCTTCTTGCTGCTTAATGGTGAGAGTCTCATCTCAACATCCAGGACTTGGATAGAAAATCTATCTTGTCAGTCTCAATGGTGAAAAAGCCCAGCTCAACATCGCACATGATTTCTTCCACATTTTTCACCATAGCTCAAATCATTCACCTATCCTGTCTGCCCCTGAATGATCTAATTTCGGTCAGTACCATTATTGATGTAGCTGCTTAGAGGACCTTTGTTTTATGCTCTTCTTAGCTTCCTAATTGTTTCTTGACTTCTCTCCCCACCTCTTCATATTCTCTCTTGTCATGCATTGATCTGCAGTATGCACATTTGATAGTTCTCTTTCTGAACTCTCAACTGTTCCTTTTCAGCTCCAATCATAGAATGTGCAAAAGCAGGCCATTTAGCCCATCGACTTTACACTGGCCCTCCGAACAGCATCCCATTCTAAGTCATCCCTCTACCATATCCACAGAGCACTGCATCACCCATGAGTAATCTACCTCGTCTGCTCATCCCTGCACACTGTGAGCAATTTAACATGTTTAATCCACCGAAGCTGCACATCTTTGACTGTGAGAGGAAACTGCAGCATCCAGAAGAAACTCACACAGACACTGGGAAAGTGTGTAAACTCCACACAGTCACTCGAATGTGGAATTGAATCCAGATCCCTGGTGCTAAGAAGCAGTAGTGCTAACCACTAAGCCACCAAGCTGCACTATACACAGAATCTCTGCAGCATTTCGTGCATTCTTTCTTGTCAGTGAAATGTACTTTTCAGTTGAACTCTGATTGACATGCTTCTCATTTCTATTCTGCATCATTGCTTGCCAATTTTGCTGTCCATTTCATTTTATAAACTTTGGTTCGCAACCCCTCTAAAGCAACCCGTTTTTGGTTTATTCACTTGGCTTCCATGTAATTATTTCTTTCTTCATGATTACCCTTCTGGCTGAACTTGAAGGATTGAACAATTTATTTGGTCATTATCACCAGTGCAATGTCTGCTCCTTCTGCCTTTGTATCCAAAGTAATGCATTACTTTCAGCCTCCCTCTTACTCCTTATTTCCCATGTTAGGTTATTTACCAGTCAAAGAACAACCATGATGCCTCATGCCTTCCATGCCCAGGTATACTACTGCCATATCTCTTTACCTATTGTTCACTCCAAAGATCGAAGGAATCCTGTGGCTACAGTTGTATGTATAATAATGGCTATCTGGCTCCCAAACAAGCCTGAGAGTCCAGTCAACTGGACCCAACTTGCTTAACAGCTCCAGCAGTCAGATCTCCATCAACTTCATGAGGGTCATTTCCTTAAGCTTACATTGATTTAAATACTTTGAGATTTTGGATGTTGAAGCTTTAAAACGCAAGGAAAATTGGTACTTTTGTTGCCCTGTAATGAATTACAGTTTTCCATGGTGGTTTTAACAGCTGTAAATGATTATCTTTTTAAAAAGAGTTTTGCTTCACACCCACCCAACTGACACTCCTTCATTACTTCTATCCAGTGTGTATACCTGAATCAGTAGGAGGGTGACCATGGACTTTTCTTGAGGGGGGAATACCTTGGCATAAGGATATGAGTGGTGTGGGGTCAGAGGAGATGCAAATAATGGCATGGGGGCATACCTTAGCACTGGGGGCAGGTGGGGAAAGCACCTAGGCCAGGGGTTGTTTAGGAAGGGTGTGAGAGGGATCTTTAGAGCATACCTTTCCAAAGATTCACTCATGGAGACTGTGGTGTGTGATATCTCGAAGGTGTCATGAACAACAACTCTTTAAAAGGTCAACCTGATTTTGTAAGTATTTTGAAGGACTAGTAAATGCCTATCTTCACAGTGAGCCAGCTGAGTCAGTCATCCTAAATGGGGATTCCAAAGTAGCTCACACCCTTAAATTGTATTCCTGAAAATTAGAAAATTCCAATTAGAAAATTAGAATTGAGTCCCAGCTGCTGTTTTTGAAGGGGTCCCAAGTCAACCCAATTTGGTGGCTATCTGGACCATCTTACCCTCTGTACAATTTATTTTCTGACCTACTGTTGTGTTGTAATCAGCTTTAGCAGCAATACAGTCAGTCCGTTTATCCAAGGCATTGATCTCACTGCAAATAATTGAGACTCAGCACTAATCCCTATGGAATCGTCAACTTCAGAAAAGCTCCATTTATCCCAACTCCTTGTTTACAGTTATTTAACCAATCTTTCATATATGCAAATAACATGAGTAACATTTTATCTGACAATTAATTAAACGCTTCCTGGAAATCCAAATGCACTACATTTGCTGATTCCCCTTCTTCTACCCTTTTTTGTTTAAACTTCAAAGAGTTCAAACAAACTTATCAAACATCTTTTCCCTTTCACAACCGTATGAATTATAATGTTCTAAATGTCCTGCTACCACATCCTTTCAAATGGATTCTAGCGTTCCAATAGATGTGGTTTCTGTTTTTTGTCTCTCTCACTTATTGAATAAAGCTGGTATACATATTGGTTTGCAATCCATTAGGACACTTTCAGAACCTAGGAACTTTTGAAAGATTACAACTAATGTATCTACTGTCTCTGATTGGAAGAAAAATGGCCCAACCTGTGAAAATGGAGACAAGAATGGACATGAGAAACTTACTGCCTGGTTCTGTTTATTTACTTGTCCGACATAGTGTTAAACTGAACACTGCAATGTTCCAGAGTAGTTGTAACATTAAGTGATTGTACCGTATTTATGCTGTGATACCCATGACCAGATTGCCATATATTCAATACACACAACACTTAGCTTTGTTTTTGCATCATTGCAATTGAGATTGACAAAATAAAAATGAAAAATATGAATATTGGTAAAGCCCCTGATTGCTACTGAGTTTGCCTCCTATACAATGGAACATTCCGTTCACTCTTTGAAAATGTTGCTGTAAATATTGAAGTTTCATTCTTTCTCTGCACTCTCCTCGCTTCTCAGAGGCTACTGTTGCAAAGTCAGAAGCGGGTAAGTTGCAGAATGACAGAAGGCAAAGGGGTGCTTGATTCCTGATATTATTTCTTGAAAATAATTTTTTAATGTCAGTTGATAAAATAACTGGAGGCAACATATGAAGAGCCATTTTATCATGCAAGTTATGATGACTTGGAATGGGTTGTCTGATGGCGTGATAGAAATGGGTTTCAAAAAGGAATTGAACAAATTCTTGAAGGATAACATTTTACAAGGAAATGCTGTAAGAGCCAGGGAATGGGACAAACTGGATTGTTCTTTTAAAAGGTTGGCACATTTAGACATACCACACTTTCAAATAATCACAACGTGCAATTATATGTCATATTGCAAACTGAAATGGGCACATTACAATAGCAATGACACAAAATATTTCACAAGATCTAAGCATCAATCAGTCTTGCCATTTTTATTGCAGAAATGTCTTCAGCCTGCTTTTACTCTGTCAGTCTTTTCCATTTTGTGAAAGGTTTAGCTCTGTTAATCATACAATCAAATTATACCATTTACCTCATCAAGCCTGTACTGCCTTTTTGAAGTGTGTTGTATTAAGGCATGGATTCCAGACCAGATAGCTAGCAGTTGTAAATAAACTTCAAGACAACCATCTCAATGAGAAACTGAGGCTTTACGATATATATTTTGCAGATGAAAGCAGAAAGTGCATCATGGTGTCATAAATTGGGCACAAAAAGGTTCACCGTGACAACTAATCAATGGCAGAACCTGGACATTAAAGGCTAAAAGGTGAAATGGTGTATGAGGTGATTGCCAGCTAGAACAGCTGGAAAAGATCATCATCATCATTAGTGGGTTCCCAAATCATACAATGGTCCCTCAGTTGGTATATTCTCTCTTGGCATTTTGTGCTGAATTAAGACTTAAGAGAATGCGAGCATTAAAAACAAATAGATCATTACTTCGTAAGCTCTACATCAATGAATGCTAAACCATATATATACAGGTCATATGGGTTCAAAAATACCAAGGAATTGGCCTTTGAATCCATATATCGGCCTGGATAAACAAGGATATTGATCAACTCATCAAGATCAATTCATGGTGAAATGGATTAGAGCCGTGCTGGAAAAGCACAGCAGGTCAGGCAGCATCTGAGGAGCAGGAAAATAGATGTTTCGGGCAGGAGCCCTTCATCACTCCTGATGAAGAGCTCCTGCCTGAAACATTGATTTTCCTGCTCTCGGATGCTGCCTGACCTGCTGTGCTTTTCCAGCATCACTCTAATCTAGACTCTGATCTCCAGCATCTACAGTCCTCACTTTTACCTCATGGTGAAAATGTCTATTCCATCAGCCTCAACAATTGTAAGAGTCTCTCTTTCCACAAGACATTCCTTCTGAGCTGTCTTGCAACATTGTGGCAACTACATTCTGGTGACAGACTGTTTCACTATATTCCTTTTGGTGCAACAAAACAAAGATAGTGACATTTATTATAAGTACCAGGTGGCACAAAGGGCATTCCAACATAATCCAATGTTGCAGATGCAACTCAAAGGAGTGGTGAGTAACGGAGAGAAGTGTGAATGTTGGGGGCTGAGTGCTCTGCTCTGAGTACATTCCCTTGCCTTGGGCATATGTTGAGACAGCAGCCACTGGAGAGGCAAAGTGACAGCTGTCTGTTCCTCGCTTTCTTCCTGCCCGCTTCCCCAACCAATCCCAGCATCCATGCTGCCACCTCCTTCACTCCAGCTCATGCTCCTGGCCTTGCACTCACTCCCACTCCTAATCCCAGTGCCAGCTTTTGTGCCCTTTGAACTCTGGGGTCCTAGCACAGGCTCATCTTTTCAACCTCTCATCAGCAGTACATGCACTAGTCATGACCTTGCTGAGCACAGAACACGGTGCATGCACATTTCTTGTGACTCGGCCTGTTGCAGACATCATCTGCACAGCAGCCATATTGTATTTGGTATAATCAATCCAATCAAAGATATTACTGAAGCAATGGTTGGGGCCATATTGATTGCCATATTCGGTACGTTCAGTGTTTCTCGACAAATTGTGTCTGACAATGGTCCACTTCACTCTGGTGTACCCTCTCAAGACGGAAAATGGGGTGGCCAACATTGTCGTTCTTTTCCTCACTACCTTCACTTGAACGGTCTTGCAGAATGCACTGTTAATGCTGTAAAGTCTGTGATGATTAAATGTAAAACAGCTTGCTAAGAATTTGCCAAGGGGCAGCAGGATGGCTCAGTGGTTAGCACTTTGCCTCACAGCACCAGGAACCCAGGTTCAATTCCAGATTCAGGTGACTGTCTGTGTAAAGTTTGCACATTCTCCCCGTGTCTGTGTGAGTTTCCTCTGGGTGCTCCGGTTTCCTCCTACAGTCCAAAGATGAGCAAGTTTGGTGGATTGGCCATTCTAAATTGCCGTATAATATCCAAGCATTTGCAGGCTAGGTGGTTACAGAGATAGAGGAGAGTCTGGTGGGATGTTATTCAGAAGGTCAGTTTGGACTCAATTGGCCAAATGGCCTGCTCCCACACTGTAGGGATTCTATGATTTCTAGATACTGATAATAAACCTACATGGCAACAATTTACTCTCACTGGAAGCCCTCATGTTTTGAAGAGAGATTCATACAGTACTTCACCCTCACATAAGAACTAGGAACAGGAGTAGGCCGTTTGGACTTTCGAGCCTGCTCTGCCACTCAATAAGATCATGGCTAATCTTTTTGTAGACTCAGCTCTACTTACCCACATTTTCACTATCTCCCTTAATTCCTTTACTTTCAAAAAATGGTCACCTTTGCTTTAAAAGCGATTACTGAGTCTTGTGGCACAGTGGTTGTGACCCTATCTCTGAACCAGAAGGTCCAGGATGCAGCCCACCTGCTCCTTAAGTATGTGATGACATCGCTGAATAGGTTGATTAAAAATATCTTCCCCAAGAAATACCATAGTGATATCCCGGGCCTTTGACATTGGTGCGCAAATCAATCTCTTTTGGATCAATGATGATTGTTCAAATGTGAAGTTAGTCCTTTGACTCCAATTGACTTCAGTTTGATTTGAGTCCTTTGAAGCTGTACTCAATTAAATGCTACCTTGGTGGTAAGGGTCATCTTTTAGCATTTAGCTCTTTCAGCTTTCAACTCTGGCTTTGATGACAACTGGAGCTGAGCCGTTCTGACAGAACTTCAACAAAATATCCGTGAACAGGATTCTGATGGGTAGATAGTATTGCTTGTGACATTAGAATATGCAACAGAATCATTTGCATCTCATCATAATTCATACACTTCTGACAGGAAATGACAAATGAAGTGAGGTCAAGAAGTAAACAGGCCTCACAAAAAGGTTTGTGCGTCCTCTTTAAGCTTTAGTGAGTTACATAACAAGGATGTAATGCATAATATATTTACCTAGCCTGTAGTCCCTAGAGTGTGGAAAATTGTGAGGTGCTCCCTTTGCATTTAAAACTCAAAATCTATTTAATAGGGTAGAGAAGAGATTATGAGGAGGATGGACAGGGTGGGTAGCAAATGACTGTTCCCCTTAGTTGGAGAGTCAGGAACATGGTGAGTGAATTAATTAACTTTTAAGGTGAAACGCAGGAGATTTGAGGAATTTCTTTTCACCTAGAAGGTGGGGGAATCTGGTATGCCCTGAAGTGTGCAGTGTCACAAAATTTTAAAAAATTATTTGGATGAGCACTTGAATTGTCATAACATTCAAGGCTGTAAGCCAAGTGCTGGAACGTGGGACCAATGTAGATTCAGAGCAGTCTTTATCACAGAAGCTCTTTTATACTGTGTGATCCCATGTTTCTGTGAGGAGAAACCATTTTTTCTAATAAAGGAATAAAAATCAGATGATCAAACAATCTATATGTTTTAAAAGAAGACATATTTGAAATTTAAAGCTGAGCAATGCAGAACTGAAAAGGGAAAACACAAAAGGGAGATGAAATTGGAAACCGTCACCTCCAAAAAGACTGTGAATGATGGAACAACTTGAACTTCAAGACTAAGTCAAATTTGTTCGGTGAGGAAAGCAAGAGATCAAGAGCAAAGGTGGGAAAATACAGTGAGGTTTAGATTGGCCTGGTTTGGTTAAATGATGAAGTAGGTCCCAGTGAGATAACTGTTTGTACACATTAACGAGATTTAATAATGAGAGTGTCTATTTGCTTCAAGAAATTGTGTGAGAAGTCTCTCTAAAATAGTCTAGAAAGATAAGAGTTCAAGTACAAGCCTGTGTCAATGGAATGTTTCAAAATACCATCTGCTTAGTTGTAAAATATACAAAGTTCACAAGGACAGTGGACTTGCTGAGGTTAAAAACTTGTCTTGCAACCTTTCTCTGCCCTCTTTGTTTCTGCTCTTTGTGAACGAAAGATGTGAAAGTAAAATATATATTTCTGTAGACTGGCCTGAAGTAATTTCATCACTGATCGCTGTGTCCTTTTAACATCTGCTTTGCACATTGTTTCCTATTACATTGAAATAATTCATTGTTGTAATGAGCACTTGGATACGTGAGCTGGGTATTGGAAAACCACACAATGCCTGAACATTAATACATCTCACAGCACTAAACCACATAACAGTACAAATGATATCCTCGACAAACATTATTAAGAAGCAGGCTTATATAAGAAAACAAGATTGGATCCCCAACACAGTGTTTGTATTCCTCATGAATGATTTACATGCAAGTGAAACGGAAATGCCTGTGGCTGTGAGGGCTTTTTTCACTATTAATAGTTTACATAATAGCCTCCCCCTTATTATTTTCCATTCATCTTTCATGATTGCCAAGATAAATGATTGTTTCAGAAGCGAGAAAACAGATGTCATGATCATCATGATAATCATCCAAGTAAAATAGATTTGAATGCATTCTGACTTCCTCACTCAAGCTTACAATCCTAATTGCAATGCTTAAATACTCACTACTACCTTCCAGACACTGAAATAATAGAAGATTGAAATTATGCAACAGGATTCTTTAATTCCCATTGTTACCATGTCATATGCCACAGAACGATTCTTCTTAAAAGCTACACCATAATCAAACCGATATTAGAAACCATATCAAATGAAAATATATAATTTCTGATCCATGAGAGACACATGTCTTGTCATATTCTTTTCATCTTCTAATAATACTGGAAAAGGAAAATGCAAAAGCATCAAAAAACCTAACAATGGCAACTTGACAACTGAAACCCATTTCTCAAATCAAAACTCTCCTAAGCCTAGAATTTAACTCGATTTCAAACAACATGTATGCCTCTTCAGCCTTGCCTCAAATCCCATCGGATAGTTATTTGCCTTTGCGTGAAGAAGTTCCTTTGATAGTTTATCTAAATTTATTTTTCACAAGTTTATGTTTCAGACGTCTGCTCATATAGGCTTGCTTTATTTGAAAACAATATTCAAAAAGCACTTGAAACTGGATCAAAATAAATGGCTTTAACAATGACAAGGATATTCAATTTGTAAGACAACAGATGATAAAACATATTTCAAATGATAGCAAGTGTTTGAATGTAGGCTCCATTCAAATAGATGTTCATACCAAGTGAGCTATTTAAAATGAGAAAATAGTTCCGGAAATTGTTAATGTGGGATGATGGAGGCATAGTTCTATAATTTTCCAAAATTTACACATGACAATACAGGGAACTACAGAGAATTTTGGATAGATGAGGATTATGAATCAGATGTGTGGTATTTTTCAGTAGAATTCTGCCACCAGTACAATTTCTTGATGAAGTCTGAGAGCCTATTTAGTTTACAGTGGTAGAGAAGAAAATATGAATAAATATTAACAACAGGCTCTTGTGTAAAACAAGATAAAGTTATTGAATTATAACAATCAGGTAGAAAATACATCTGTTATACAAATATTGTCACTGAGACAGTGAAGAGATCTGTGGCTATGTGTCTGCACTCCAATAGATCCAACAATTCTGTCTTTTCCCTAAAGATGCCTGCATGACATTTTTAAAATTGGGTTAAGCTTACTGCTGTCTTCAATATTAACCTTTTCAAAAAAATAGATTTCACAGGAGAATGGGCTGGTCTGTAGAAGGAAAAGATATTCTGTACTAATGCTGTACTGTGGATAATGAATAAATCTAAGTGGAAGACAGGCTGGCTCCTGTTTCTTTCTTGATATATAGATGTTTGCATACTAACAAAATGGCAGTCAAAGGTGCAGACTATTGGAATGAGAATACCGGTTTCTCAGCCCTGATCCTGAAATGTAGAAATCAGGATGCCGCAAAGCCAAAAGTTACAGTTACGAAAAATTTACATCCAGGTGCAACAGGTCTAACAGGCCTTTGGCTGGAGGTTATGGTCAATGTGAGGCGTCTCATACTTCTTTCATCAACATACATCCTTCCCTCCCTTTCTCCTGTAGGTATGTAACCAATTTCACCTGAAATGCTACCATGCTTGGAGCCTCAACCACTCCTTAGAGGACCATATGCAACAAGATTAGTGTTAGGGTTATGGCTGATGAAAGTCTTCTGTTGAATTATGAGTGACAATCTTGTATTTTTGAATCTGGCGCCTCCGAGGTTTTGGACTCCCATCCAATCACCACAATTTACTCGATCAATCTTGTCAAACCACCTTCATGATCTTAAAGACCTCCATCAAGTTACCATTCAGTCTTCTCTTCTTTGTTTCTTTGAAATTTGTACTGTGTTATTGAAAACAAATTTAAAACTTGTTTTGTGCATCCCTTTTATCTTTACTTCTGTGGCATGCTGATATCGCGAGGGATCCTGGCCCAAGTCCAGCTTCTCAGCTCATTTATGCTATTGGATGATGCTGTCTTTGCTGACTTCACAAACTGAACAATATGGAGTCAAAACAAAATCGCGATGCATGCGAACACAAAACTCTTTGATGATGCTCGCACAAAAGAAACACCCAGTATTACAGCTGTTCCATATGAGACTTAAATACAGGTTGCTGACTAACATTTGACCTTTACAATGCAGCAATTACAGCTGGGAAAAAGATAACTCTGATCCATTCATAATTAACAAAAGTTGTCGTAGACCAAAACAGTTCTTGTCAATACACTCTTGTATTGAGTGAGACCTGCACAATGCATAAACACCACATTGGAGCATGAGAGAAACTCCATCAGCAAAAACTCTAAATTCAATGAGAAGATTGTTCAGCAAATGCAAATACACTCTCGAAATCAATTATCCAAGCATTCAAAGAAAACTCATGCAAAACCAACTCAGCTAGACCGGAAACTGTCCGGACAGCTGAAAACACTCCTGCTTTCTCCAGTTCTCAAATGGCCAACATTGCTGGACTGGACCTCATACAGGTTTATAAAGTCAGGAGGGGCATGAACAAGGTGAATATTCAAGGTCTTTTTCTTGGGGCAAAGGAGTCCATAACTAGAAGATATTGGTTTAAGACGAGAGGGGAAAGATATAAAAGGGGCCTGAAAGCAACTCTATCACACAGAGGGTGGTGTGTGTATGGAATGAGCTGCCAGAGGAAGTGATAGAGGCTGACACAATTACAAAATTTAAAAGGCGTCTGAATAAGAAGGGTTTGGAGGGATATGGGTCAATTGCTGGCAAATGGGATTAGATCAAGTTTAGCATATCAGTCGGCATGGATGAATTGGACCAAAGAGTCTCTTTCCATGCTGTATGATTCTATGACTATGTAATTTGGACGGTACATGAATAGGAAAGGCTTAGAGGGTTATGGTCAAGAGTGTGGCGCTGGAAAAGTACAGCAGATCAGGCAGCATCCGAAGAGCAGGAGAATCGATGTTTTGGGCATAAGCCCTTCAACAGGAAGTCGTTAACAATGAATGTGCTGTGTTAATTTTGTGGCTTAACTTTCTGTGATAGAATTTAATGAGCAATTCATGGACAAACACTGCAATTTCATGAAAGTCATGTGGAAATTACGTACGAAAGGCCACTTTCCCCTTGGAGGGTTATGGGCCAAACTCAGGCAGGTGGGATTGGTTGAGTTTGGGTAATGGGGTCAGCATGGAGGATTTGATTCCATGCTGTATGACTCTATGACAGAAGGTTGACATTAATGACTAGGAGAAGCTAGCTGTCAATCTTTCAGAATGGTAATGCCTTGGCCAACAAGCTGCATCACTAAGTTGCAAAGTCTTAATGATGAGGCAGAACGATGGCAGAGAAAGAAACCAAAAGAAGCAAACCTTGAATTCCAGATCTCACACTCTTGTGGAGTGCCCTACCTGGATGCCCCAAAACCTCTGTCAGATATTGGTCTATTCAGTCGCATGTCGCCAAATGGCAGGTGCACACAAGCCTGATCTGATGTCATCCTCAAAACTGAGGAACGGTCAACAATGACAAGGACAGAAAACAACAATTTCCACCCTTCATGTACGGGACGTGAATAGAGAATTTATGAAGTCACAAAGATGTTACAAAATTTACAAGGGCTCTTGTGGTGGAGGGTAGTATCCTTGAACCTGCAGAACAAAAGGATACAATTGATGAAGGGCATGAGAGTGGATTTAAAATTATTTGCTGAGTTATGGAGCCCTAAGAAGGTCAGGGTGGGTGGGTGGTGGTGAAAGGTTGCCAATGGGAGTTTTGACGGTTGCTATCTGCATAAGAATCAAGTCACAAACTAGGATAGGCCTATTTGGTAATGTCAAATAGCAAGTTAACTGCTTCAAAGGAGTGTGACAATTTTGCTGAACAGATTAATTAGGTGAATATCTAGAATAGTGTAGAAAAGGTGACCGCTACACATTAAAAGCCATTAGAACATAATCTAATAATCCGGTCTGAGAATGGTTTATGACAATACTCAGGAACTAATGCGTATAATCAAGATAAACATTTGAAATTTTTCTAGCTGAAGTTATAAGGCTTTCATACAACCTGGTTAAATGAATTTTGAAGTTTAACTTCCTCTTGGACATTTAAACTAAATTAGCCGAAGGACTGAACTGATCTTCTGAGCACATCTTCTCCTTTGGTTTTGCATTAAACATGTACATTGTATGTTAATCAGTCAGTACATTCTCAACAATTCACATCACAGGAACCAACCCCATGGAGGGCAGGTCTCAGATTGCCATCAGTACTTGGCATAACTTTCATGACCACAACATCACAATATCATTCACCATTAGACATGAAAAGGAATTATTAATTAGAATTCACTGATGTGTGTTACCTTTACAATTACTATTCCGGGGTGGCTGATGTCAGCTTCACAATGATGGTTTCAGAACCTGCAGAACAAAAGGATACAATTGATGAAGGGCATGAGAGTGGATTTAAAATTATTTGCTGAGTTATGTAGCCCTAAGAAGGTCAGGGTGGGTGGGTGGTGGTGAAAGGTTGCCAGTGGGAGTTTTGACGGTTGCTATCTGCATAAGAATCAAGTCACAAACTCGGATAGGCCTATTTGGTAAGGATTGAGGGTAGCCCATAGATTTTCCCCACCAGACACAGAGAGAGTTCAACATGGGCCACCAGTGGTCACTTGTCAAACAGTTCAATCATTAGGAGTTGTGAGAACACGTACAGATGAACACACAAGGAAGGCAGATTAGTCTTTCGCCAACATAGTTAATCTTAGCTAATCTAAAATCAGACCCTGACATATCTATGTATCAAAGCATTTCGGATGAAATGTCAAATAGCTAATGTTAATTTGAAGTCTCAGCTTGGCATTGCCATTGACATTGTTTTTTCCACGACCAGTCTGTCACAGTCTCAAACATATAGTGTGACATTAAGCTACAAAAGAGAAAAAAGATAAAAAGAGAACTGGCAATATAATGAGAACGGAATTTGAAAGGGCGTGAATCACATATATTGTTTATAATGGACGAATTCTAATTAATTCTCAAACTTATTTCAGTTCTCCACTACTGCTCATTAATACAAATTGCATAACTTACTCATCTGGACCCTGCCTGAAAGTAGGGTCTCTGCGCATTGCTTGCTGTGGCTTTATCCTGAACTTTTTTCCTTACAGTTGTTGACAGTGGTGATTTACCACATGTTCCACTGTCAGGGACAGAGTGAGAAGATAGATCCAAAGTCGACATGACCTGGAACAGTAATTATGTCAACGATGATGGGTTTTTTTCTGTTCATTTGTGTAATGTGGGTGCTTCTGGCTAGATGAGCATTTATTGCCCATTCCTGATTGTGCAGAAGGCAATGTATCTGGAGTGGCCCAGACCAGGTAATGATGGCAGATTTCCTTCCTTCAAGGATGTTTGTGAACCAGATGGGCATTTAAAACAATTGACAAAGGTTAGATGTTTTAAAGTTTAATTGAATTCAAATTTCACTAACAGTAGGTGTCGAAACCATGTGCCCAAAGCATTGATCTGGAACTCTAGATTCTGAGGTAAGTGACATGATCTTCTGTAGTTATAGCATCATAGAATCCCTACAGTGTGGTAATAGGCCATTTGGCACAATAAGTCCACACCAACCCTCCAAAGAGTAACCCACCCAGATCTATTCCCTTCTCCTTTTACTCTATTCTGGACCATAGGCTTGCCATCTAACCAAATGAGTTGACCACCTCCAGTCCAACCCCCCAATTAATATAAAATAACCTCTGAACCTTTCACTCATAGTTCTTCTTGACACCAACTCAGTACTGCATTTTAAAATTCTTAAGCAAGACCAAAACCTCTGATCATAATAAAGCAAAAACAGCATCTTATTATATAAGCCAGGTTTTCCAAGTAAGCTACATTTTATTCAAAATCCTGGTGCATTTATATGAATTACCAAAGAATCAGCTCAGGTCACCATAGTTACAGAGGATATTAGGGCTGCTCTCTCATTAGGGAGCGAGGTGACTGGTGGTGAGTTTAAACTGAGGGTTACCATACCTCAGGAGAGGTTGAGAAGGTGGGACCTTCGTGATAACCTCAGTCTGTAGAGGAACTGATTAACATTGGTGATCTCACGCCACATTGCAAACCAGCCGTCCAGCTGCCCGATCACCATTGGTCAGGGTAGCAGCTGTATATCAGACATGACAATTTATCAATTTATTAGATTAGCATTTTTCATTTATGAAATGAAAGCTATGAATGTTACTGCCCAAGCATTTGAAAAAAAATCAAAAGGTGCACAGTACCTTTTACAAGCAAGTTTGTTTTGTTGAAGTGCAGTCACAATTGCTGTGTAGGTGAACAATTAAGCTGGATTTACACAACAAGATGCCACATATTGCTTAGCATCTTATTTACAGTCATGGTGCTGACTGTTGGAGACATTTTGACTAAAACACCAGGAGAAATTCCTTCATTTTCTCTGGATCTTCCTAGCTCTGCCAACACAGCCTCAGTTTCACTTCTCACTCACAAGATCCATCTCTAACCATGTCATAAAACCATCAGGGCTGCACCAAAGTACTAAACCTGGATTAAACGCTCAATTCCTGGATTTGCAATCCATAATCTTCTGAATCACAATTGATGGTATTAGTGGAGGGGCCAAGTTGATGCTTTGATTAAAGAAAATGTAATTGGAAGCACACTAGCTTTCGGAGCGACGCACCTTCATCAGGTGATAGGTCATAATAGATCAAAAACAGCATCTTATTATATAAGCCATTTTTTCCAAGTAAGCTACATTTTGTTCTGAATCCTGGTGCATTGATATGAATTACCAAAGAATCAGCTCAGGTCACCATAGTAACAGAGGATAGTTCCAATTAAACCTGTTGGACCATAAACTGGTGTTGTGTGATTTTTAACTTTTCAACTTATTTATCATACTACACCATGGACCTCATTTACATTTTTTTTAATCAAAGCATTAACTTGGTCCCTCCACTATCACCTGATGAAGGAGCGTCACTCCGAAAGCTAGTGTGCTTCCAATTAAACCTGTTGGACTATAACCTGGTGTTGTGTGATTTTTAACTTTGTATACCCCAGTCCAACACCGGCATCTTCAAATCATAAGTTGAAAAGGATAGGGAACATTTTGGGCTACATCAGTGGCTAATCTGAGGAATAAGACTTATTTTCAGTTAGCTTGCAGTGTAGAAGCCCAAGAAAGGCGAGAGGTTTCATAGATTTGCAATTCTAGATAATTAAAATAAGGGAGAATTGGAACAACATCTTCATAAATTCAACACAGGTCTCCAGAGATACGAATCTAATTGTAATGACTGGGAGATGTGTTAATCTTTGATGTAACTTGCCAAAAAGTTTGGAAAGACCTTTCATTTTGTCTTATTAGACAAGCCTTACATATCAAGAGAAAGTAGATTTCTTTTTTAAGAGAGGGTCGCTGGGGAGTTTCCGGAGAAAATAAAACTAAGAACAGATGTGGAATAGTGACTTATGGAAGGCTCTGGGGAATAAGGCTGTTAAAACCTCAGTACATTGTGCAATTGAGATAAAATATTAACAGAAGGAAAGTAATTTGAATAACAATATTTTGTGACACAAACACTATTTTGCGAAATGTATGAACTTGGACAAAATGTATGTACGGTAGTAGATTCGCCAAGTTAAAGTGCATTTAAGTCGTGTTTGGACAGGCATATGGACGTACATGGAATAGTGTAGGTGGGATGGGCTTCAGATTAGTATGATAGGGCAGTACAACATCGAGGGCCGAAGGGCCTGTACTGCGCTGTAATGTTCTATTTTCTATGTACTAATGACATGACACTCTCACAATCACCCAACTCATTCACTCAACTGAAAGGCCACTGCTGGCTGGAGGACAACATTTTCATCAACTGAAAAACACATCCCTCCAATACATTGAGAATTAACTTCTCAAGGACAATTCTCACTGACCTTTCATCTTTGCAAACTTGCAACACAACTCAGCAAAGCAAATCCTTTTATGCATCATATCAAGAATTTTCCATCTTTGTGAAGTTGTACTGACTCTTTGGCTCAAACTTTCATGGATCTTTAAGAATGGCAAAGGGGCACCTAAATGCTAAACTCTTGCCCGCCTCCAATTTCTAATGGATCCATGTTTTTTTCCAATTCCAATGCAATGTCATTTGTCAAAAACTTTAACAGTCTTTCCAAATACCATTAAACTGGTTGAGCATTGCCAGCATTTTCTGTTTTGTATCCCACTCCTTACTGTTCTTCAAGGGTCCTTTATTCCTTCAAGTTAAGGTCTTGTGCAATATTTTCCAGCACATGGGATCATGAATAGGTTGGTTGATGGTAAACATGCCACAGTGGCTAATGCTCCGGTGAGATAATGTGATTTCAGTCAGAACTGGCCTGCAATCCTCACTGTGACAGACACTAGAAATCCCTAAGCGCAATCAAAAGCATCAAACACAGATCAATATCCCTTTAAATTTTTTGATGTCACTTTTGTTGAGCAATAAAGAGAATATACTGTTCAAGTTTGACTTTGCTGCACTGGTGTCATAGTTTCACTTTGTAGGCTGACAAATGGATTTTCGAAGAAACTGGGTAATATTTACATTAAAGAGTAAACTTCTGTTGCATGATTAAAGGACTATTGCACATTTTGAAGTTCAGGTTTCTGTTTTTCATCAGAACACTACGTGTTTGATGTAGACTTTGAAATGTAGAGTGACTTTTCATGCAGTGACCAGGTAGGAGGTTGACAAAAAAATGTAAAATAGATGCAATTCAATAAAGCGTCACATGTCTTTGTTTTTAGCTTATAGATATAATAGCGAGTCAAGTTCCAAGAGAATATTTCAATTGTTGTGTGATATCAGGAACAAAAAAATTCTTTTAATGTGCTTCATATATCTTTCTTTAACAATCACATTCAAAGAATAATTTAACAATAACTGCATACTTAAAATCATGGATTTAATAAAAAAAAAGTCTGAGTTCAAAAAATTTTTACAAACTGATAGAATTTAGAGTCTTGGAGATATACAGCACAGCCTTCACTCCAACTGATCCACACTGACCATTTGCCAGCATTTGGCCCATATATCTCTAAACTCTTCTTATTCATGTACCCATCCAGATGCAATCCAAATGTTTTAACTGTATCACCCTCCACCACTTCCTCTGGCAGCTCATTCCATACGTCTGCGTGAAAAAGTTGGTCCTTTGGTCCCTTTTAAATATTACCCCTCTCACCTTATCTCTACCCTCTAGTTTTCCCCCACCTGGGGAAAGGACCTTGTCTATTCACCCTATCCATGCCATGTATGATTTTATAAACCTTTATAAGGTCACCCCTCAGCCTTCAACGCTCCAAGGAAAATAACCCCAGCCTATTCAGCCTCTCACTGCAGCTCAAAACCTTCAACACTGGCAACATCCTTATAAATCTTTTCTGAATTCTTTCAAGTTTCACAACATCCTTTCTTTCACAGGGAGACAAGAATTGCAGTATTCCAAAAGTGTCCGAACCAATGTAACGTACAGCTGCAACATGACCATATAATTCCTCTCAATACACTAACCACTAAAGGCAAGCATGCCCAAATGCTTTCTTCACTATCCTATCTCCCTGTGACTCCACTTTCAAGGAACTAAGAACCTGCACCCCAAGATCTCTTTGTTCAGCAACACTCCCCAGGACACTACCATTAAGTATATAGGTCCTGCTGTGATTTGCCTTTTCAAAATGTAGCACTTTACATTTATCTAAATTAAACTTCATCTGCCACTCCTCTTCCCATCGGCCCATCTGATCAAGATCCTGTTGTACTCTGAGGTAACTTTCTTCACTGTCCAAAACACCTCCAATTTTGGTGTCATCTGCAAATTTCCTAACCATATCTTCTATGTCCATATCCAAATCATTTATGTAAATAACAAAAAGAAGTGGACCCAGCACTGATCCTTGTGGTACACGACTAGTCACCGGCCTCCAGTCTGAAATGCAACCCTCCACCATTACCCTCTGTCTTCTACCTTTGAGCCATTTCTGTACCCAAATGGTGAGTTCATCCTCTATGCTCAGCAATCTAACCTCACTAACCAGTCTACCATGAGGAACTTTGATGAACGCCTCACTGATGTTCATATAGATCATGTCCACCACTCTACCCTCATCAATCCTCTTTGTTACTTCTTCAAAAAACTCAGTCAAGTTAGTGAGATACGATTTCCAATGCACAAAGGCATATTGACTATCGCTAATCAATCCTTGCCTTTCTAAATATGTGTAAATGTTGTCCCTCAGGATTCCCTCCAACAACTTTCCCACCATTGATGTCAGTCTCACCAGTCTGTAACTCATTGGCTTTTTCTGACCACCTTTCTTTAATAGTGGCACCACATTAGCCACTTGCAGTGAAAGTTGCCAGAAATGAGAGATTTATCTGAAATCCATCTCCTGAAAGATCAGCATCTCACTGGATTGCTGCCAGCCTCAAACAAACATACTGTGACTCTCAGCAACCCTGTCTCACATAGCTCATGGAAGGTCACGAGGATGTTAGAAACAAAGACAGAAACTGCTGGAGAAACTCTCGGAAATTTATGGACAGAAAATGGTGTTAACATTTCGAGTCCAGTGACTCTTCTTCAGAACTGGGGATGAGTGTGGATGTCACATTGGATTCAACATTGACATGCTGAACACATCCAAGCTATTGTATTGAACAGCTCTTTGAGAACTGCATTCCAAATTTCAAATTATGTTGTCATAGTATTTTAAATAGTGACACTAAAAGTGATATTTAATTACATTATGCACAGATTTCAACTTTGCATTGGTGAATTGCTTAATTTTTGTCTTGAACAGTGAGAGATTGATGATTCTTCCTCCCTTTACAGTGGATGAGAGATTTCAAGTCAGTGGAATAGGTTATACTGAGAATCACCTCCACCAACCTGTGGCCCAACATTTCAACAACCCCTCCCACTCTGCTGAGGACATGCAAATCCTGGGCCTCCTCCATCACCACTCCCTCACCATCCGATGCCTGGAGGAAGAATGCCTCATCTTCTGCCTCAGAACACTTCAACCCCAGGGCATCAATGTGGACTTCAACACTTTCCTCATTTCCCCTTCCCCCACCTCACCCCAGTTCCAACCTTCCAGCTCAGCACCATCCCCATGACCTGTCCTACCTGCTCATCTTCCTTTCCACCTATCCATTCCACCCTCCTCTCTGACCTATCACCTTCAACCCCATCCCCATTCACCCATTGTATTCTTTGCTATCTTCCCCCACCCTCCTCTCTGACCTACCACCTCCATCCCCAACCCCATTCACCTATTGTACTCTATGCTACTTTCTCCCCACCCCCACCCCCCTCTCATTTATCTCTCCACTCTGCAGGCACCCTGCCTCTATTCCTGATGAAGGGCTTTTGCCTGAAACATCGATTTTCCTGCTCCTTGGATGCTGCCTTACCTGCTGTGCTTTTCCAGCACCACTCTAATCTAGACGCTGGTTTCAAGCATCTGCAGTCCCTGTTTTTACCTATACTGAGAATAAGTCATAAAACAGGAACGGTGAATTTTTTTACTTTTGATATTGAAAACACAGCATGAGACTCTAGCTTCCTGCAATTGATGTGCCTAAGCAATGCACGGGAATCCTTTCTGAGAACTCTCCACAGGGCAAGGCAGGAAAGAGTACAGATTTTTTTTAAAAAAATCATTCATGAAATGTCACTGCCTGGCCAGCATTTATTTATCCCTAATTGTCTTGAGAAGTTGTTGGTGGGCTGCCTTCTTGAATAACCACAGTCCATCCACTGTAGGTAGACCCACAATGTCCTTAGGAAGGGAATTCCAAGATTTGGCCCAGTGGCAGTGAAGGAATGGCAATATATATCCAAGTCAGGAAGGTGAGTCGCTTGGAGGGGAAATTACAGCTGGTGGTGTTCTTATGTATCTGCTCACTTGTTCTTCCAGACTGAAGTGGTAGTGGGTTTAGAAGGTGCTGTATCAGTTGCTTTGGTGAATTTCTGTAGTGCACCTTGTACATGGCATAGATGCAACCACTGAATGTTGGTGGAGAAGAGCATGGATCTTTGTGGATGCCAATCAAATGGACTATTTTTCTAATCAACCTATTCAGAGATGTTATGACACACCTCTGGAGCAGTGGGACCTGACCCTGGGTTTTCCAGTTCAGTGATAGGGTCACTACCACTGCACCACAAGACAGCCCTAAATGGATGGTAGCGTTGTTGGAGCTGCACACAGTCAGGTAAGTGGAGAGTATTCTATAGTTATCCTGACTAATGCCTTTAGCTGGTGGACATGCTTCAGGGAGTCAACAGGCAAGTTATTCAGGTGGAGCATCCCTAGACTCTATCCACTGTCGGCATAAATGTAGTCCAGTCAGTTTCTGGTAAATACAAACCCCCCAGGATGTTATAAAGGGCATAACATTTAAATTTCTGATAAATTTAAGCGACAAATATCAGAATAGATAATCGACTGGCGACAGGAAAAAAGCAAAGAGCTGCGCAGTTCTGGTGAAGAGAAACAGAAAGGGGGTAAGTCTCACAAAGACTTCCTGTACAGTACAGGATTGTTGGGATGAAGAGATGTTGGAGACTGATGGGAAACATCATTAAATATAAAAAGAACTTAATGTATTCTTCTTTACATAAGATGTAATAGAGTCATATCAGTGAAAACAAGATAAATTAGTAAAACAAGAAAATTTATTCAAAGTGCACACAGTAAATGCCAGATCTGGTAACATTTTTTAGCGTTACTACCAGCTTCAAAACAGCAAAACCCTCAGAGCAATGATACTTCCTTCATCAAGTTCAATTACAGGAGCTGAAAAGCACTGAGGAGGAGGAACTGTGAATTAAAAAAAAATACAAAGCTGCCATTAGCCCTGCAAAATTAATGAGATATGAAGACATCTATTTGAATTTGGGTTTTATTTGTATTAAAAGGGAAGATATACTTCAAGCGCAGCACATAATTTGTGCACAAGTACGACCCAATGTATCTTGGAAAACACCAAATTAGACAGGTGTTTAATGACCAAGCCTGGAACATTTTAGGACCAGCCGAAATAATTTTTGCAGCAAAAGCAAAAGAACTGGTCTGTACTGAAATCAAATGAAATTGACAAACATTGCTGATAAAAAAAATACAAATTGGTGTTTTGTAGAGTCATAGTCATAGAGTTATAGAGTTGTATAGCACAGAGACAGACCCTTTTGTCCAACTCATCCATGCTAACCAGATATCCTAAATAAGTCCAGTCCATTTGCCAACATTGGGCTAATATCCCTCTAAACCATTCCTATTCATATATGACTTTTAAATATTGTTTTTGTACCAGCCTCCCCCTCTTCCTCTGGCAGATCATTCCACACATATGCCACCCTCTGTACGAAAATGTTACCCTTTAGATCCCTTTTCAACCTTTCTCCTTAAACCTATGTCCTCCAGTTTTGGACTCCTGTATCCTGGGAAAAGGACCTTTGCTATTCACTCTATCCATATCCCTCATGATTTTATAAACATCTATCAGGTCATTCCTCAGCCTCTGATGCTCCAGGAAAAATAGCGCCAGCCTATTCAGCCTCTTCCAACAGCACAAACCCTCCAAATCAGCAACATCTATGTAAGTCTTTTTTCTGCATCCTTTCAAGTTTCACAACATCTTTCCAATAGCACGGAGACTAGAATTGAACACACTTTTCCATAAGCGGCCAAACCAATGTCCTGTACAGCCACAACATGACCTCTCAACTCTTATACTCAATGCACTGACAATGAAGGCAAGAGTACCAAATGCCGCCTTCACCATCCTGTTCACCTGTGAGGTCACCTTCAAGGGAATATGAACCTGCACTCCAAGGTCTCATTTAGTGAATAAATCCTGCATTGATTTGCCTTATCAAGTTGCAACACCTCACACTTATCTAAATTGAATACCATTTGTCACTCCTTGGCCCATTGGCTCATCGGATCAAGATTCCATTGTACTCTGAGGTAACCTTCTTCGCTGTCCACCACACCACCAATTTTGGTGTCATCTGCAAACTTATGAACCATTCCTCCCATATTCACATCCAAATCATTTATAACGTGGTGCGGAAAACTGTTAAAGAGAAAGAAATTCAATTGATCTTGTTATGTGCCATTAAAATTGTATGGAAATGTTATGAGCACAAGTACAAAGCAACGTCAAATTGCACCAATCAAACAGTGAATTAATTGAACATCAGAGGACATAGTGCATTGATCAATTGTGGGATAATGATTTTGCCATAGAACTAGGTAAATCTGTGGACCTTTTAAAAATGCCCCATTCACTGTCCTACGTTCATTCCTTGTGTCTTTACAAGGAAATAAGAAGACAACTCTCTGTTTTGTAACCACAATGTCAGATGATATTTCAAACTGATTAATAAATTCAAGACTTCAGCAGCAATCAGCTGGACAAAATGCACTGGAGTCTGCAATGATGGGACTACAACAGCCAGGAAGAAGCATTCTGGTATTCTAAGAAACACTGCACCATTGTCCTGTGTTTACACGAAGAGGAGTTGCTGCAAACGAAAATGGACCCAATCTTTCCATTGTTCACAACAGATCAGTCACACTTATTAATTTTATTATAAATTTCAGGCCTTTTGCTGTACTTTCTGATTATCTAAGTGGTGCAATTTCCTGCTCATAGCTAGTGAGGTGAGGTGGCTAATGCAAGATCCGAATTTTTAACAATATATTTCACTCCTAATAGAGAACGTCACACTTTTCTTGACTGAGAAGAAACTTGAACTTGTGAAATGAATAGCTGAATAATACTCTGCAAGATGGGAGAACTTATTTTTTGGCCGGTGTAAAATCATTGTTGCATCCAAATGTAAAGTGCAAGTATGAATAGCTCTGACCTGTAGCTCTTACATTCTTTCATTCAAGTAAAAAAACACTAACTCTAACCTGAGCAACTTTGTTGCACCTTTCTTTCACAAATATAGTACAAAATTTATGATGGAATTCGGTACCTATGGACTACAAACCTCTTTAGTGAGAATACATGTTGTTCTGCGTTAATGTCAATTCACTAAAACACGATTGCTGAATTTGGGCCACTGTTTCTAAAGCACAAATGTTTAAAATGTGTGTTGACTGTAATGAGAATTACATTGCCAACACTTTAAATGCTGTTTTTAAAGCCCAAATTTTCTATAATGTGAGGTTGAACATGAACACAACCATTACCTTATTGAAGAGCTGCCTGTACTGAAACTAAAGTTGCCACTCTTTGTCCCAATTTAGTGGAAGAGACTGTGTCACTTTTGTATTTGAAATAAAAATGCAGGATTTAATTTATCTTTCATCACTTCATTGATATTTAGTTGTGTGTAATGATCAAAGCATTAATATTATATTCTGTTTAAGTGTGATCATTGTGCTTTTGTGATTTAATTCCTCTTGTTAGGTGAGATTGACTCTTTGCCATCAGGCTCGCAAACACAATGTTCCAAAAGACACACTTTTTATAGCCTGCTTTGTATGTGGAATTCACTTTGAAGTGTAACAGTTTTAGTTTGAAGCCACAATTAGAAGCCTAAGTTGGTTTGATTTCTAACTTCATATGTGTAAGAACTAAGGGCTATTTTCTTCGAAGTATGTCACAGGCTAGTATATATAATGTTTATCGCATTTTTGGAATGAAGTTGTAGCTTATTGCAGCGATAGGGTTTGATTTCTGGTAATGTCGTGTGGTGTAATGGGAGTTAGTTCTGGAGAACAAAGAAAGTGGTTTTGTCATGGAACTGTTCCAGATAGCAGTAGCTACTTGTGAAATCACAATTTGACATGTGGTTGCTTCAACTAAAATACATTGACAGGCTTCTGAACTCTCTAGAACACTCAGACACATCAATTAGACACACGCAGACACTAAATTGTCATGTGGAGCCTCATTATCTTAGTGGAGAGCGATAAAGTTGGTAAACTAAAGAAAAAAAGCTGATATGAAAATGATAGTTCCAAAAATGATTGATCAAATCAAACAGTAACAGAAAAGGACTGAACCTTTGGATGTGCATGTTGAAGTGATCACAACTTTCCCAGTAAAAGTCAGATCTGCCCTTGAACCAATATATAACCCAAAATTCCATAAAACATAGAAATTAGACATTTTAAGATGGCTGCTGGATGGGTGTTCAATACTTGAATGAATGAACAACTGGGGAATAAATGAATGATGATTCATTGGCCCTTGTCCACAATGAACAAGACAGTAAAATACAGTGAAAAGTTTCAACTGTCACCACAATCAGGTGCCATTTTAAACAGTTTAAGAATAAACAAATACAGCTGAAAGGGAGCCCACCTTTACACAGCTACTTCACCATGAGCCCTGAACTCTGAGCCACTGACCAACGACACCTGTGTTGCAACCCTTTTGCTGTGTGATCCAGGCATAGCAATGTTGGAGTCACCATTCTTCAGGTGCTATCCCTTCGTCACTGGGCCCACCCCGTTGATGGGCTGCCAATGCTGGGCCCCAAGCCGCACCCATGCTCGCCCCAAAACTAGAAGTCCCCAGCTCTGCTGCCGTCACTGCCTCATTGATAACCAGGAGTCCCCAACTCAGCTGTCACTTCCTCACTTATATCCAGCATTCCCAACCACAACTGGGATCTTGTATTGTCATATAAAGGAATCACATGTGTTTGATTTTCTAGTCAATGAACTATCATTTTATCGCCCCTCCCACAACTTCAGAAAACACCAAGAATCTCCGCAGTTAAGTACATTTGACATGAATTTAAGGGTGGCACAGTGGCCTCTCAGTGCCAGGGACATGGGTTCGATTCCACCCCTCGGGCGACTGTCTGTGTGGAGTTTACACATTCCCCCCCCCATATACGTGGGTTTCCTCTGGGTGCTTTGGTTTCCTCCCACAGTCCAAAAATGTGCAGGTTCGGTGGGTTGGCCACGGTAAATTGGCCAGAGTGTTCAAGGATTTGCAGGCTAAGTGTGAAAGCCATGGGAAATGCAGGGATAGGGTTGGGGGGTGGGTCTGGGTGTGACATTCTTTGGAGGGTCAGTGTGAACTCAATGGGCCGAATAGCCTGCTTCTACACTGTGGGGAATGCAATGATTCTATGTGGGAATACATTATTTGCTTCAAATGTGGGATACACGTGAAATAATTTATGTATAGCATGATCCCACAAATATCAAGGTAATAATGAGGAGATAATCGATGTGTGTAGAAATGTCAGTTTGGTGATAAATATTGCCCAAAATACAAGTGACCATGAAATGGTGGAGCAGAGGAGTCTTTAGTTTAATGCTTCATCCAAAGACAACATTTCATCAACTGTATTACACTCTCAAATTCACACCCCTCACCTCAGAAAACAACAGATACAGAAGTGATCCAACTGATCGGTCAGCTTTTCTTTTCATAAACCAATGGACTGAACAGATTATAAGTAAATTAAACCAGTATAAATGATTAGTGTTAATTTAGCCACATGCCATTTAGGTTGAATTAAAGTTCACAGATTCAAGGCTCCAGGGTCATTTTATTTATAAAATGTTATTATTCTTTAGCCCATCTGGCTAAGTGCTTGCTGTAATTATTCTATTTCTATCTTCACGAGAACTGGCCATGTTTTTTTTTATGTCTTGTCCATCTATCTATAAAAGCAGAAAGGATAAAGGAAAAGATTGACCGCACAGTATTGCCAGTTAGTTTCAATCATTTTACTCACCGCTTTCCTCGCACATTCTGGGCATGTTTTAAATAAACATGATCCCATTGGAGCTGATTTGTAAAACTTGTTTTTGTGAATCCTAATGAGAACTTCCCACATAAATAACAGGCAAGAATAAAGAATTACTGCCTGTGTGAAAAGTACCCCCAGCATGTCGAACGATAGCTGATTATGATGAATAGATCAGCAGAACATGCATATCTTTGCACTACTTTGTCATAATTGTGCTGAATCTGTTCAGGCTTTTTTTTCCCAAGGTCAATAAATCTTACACTTACATCTCGAACACAGAACTACCATTAACAGCACTGTGTACGTGCTGGCCCTGAGAAACTGGGGCATAGATATAGTGGAACAATAAATCGAGGAACCCATGAAATAAGACATTTAAATTGAGGAAAATCCAAGAACTGACAGAACGATGGTCATCATTGTTCAATTGCAGTAGAAAGCCTGTTGACATCAGGACTGCACTTGCCAGTCAAAACGCTTGTGTTCCAATTAAAGCACATAGAAAATAAAGACAGCAAAAGGTTCCACCTGCCTGCCACATATCCTCTTTGGTGATGGCACTGACAGAAAGAATGGTTGAAATTTGCTATCATGCATTGTGATAGAACTTTCAGTTTCTCAGGAAAATAATTACCTGAAAATAATTACCGAAATTAATTATCTAAATTACCTTCTGGGGAATGTGGGACCTGTATATGAAGGACGGGTTGCATCTGAACTGGAGGGGCTCAAATATCTTGGGTGGGAGATTTGCTCATGTGGTTCAGGAGGGTTTAAACTAGTTTGGCAAGGGGGTGGGAACCAGAGCTACATACCTGAGAGGGGGGCAGTTGGAGATGAGGCAGTGACAGGATTTAGTGAATCTATCGGGAAGGTTTCTGTCATGAAGAAACAAAAGGATGGGTTAAAGTGAGTCTGCTTTAATGCAAGGAGTGTCCGAAATAAGAGTGACAAACATCGAGCATGGATCAGTACTTGGGATGATGATGTTGTGGCCATCAAGGAGACATGGGTTTCACAGAGGCAGGAATGGTTGCTCGATGTTCCAGGGTTTAAAACATTTAAAAAGAACAGGGAGGAAAATAGGAGGGTGTGTAGCATTGCTAATCACAGAATGCATGACAGCTACAGAAACAAAGGTTTGTCTACTGAGTCAGTATGGGTGGAAGTTAGGAATAGCAAGGGAGCAGTCACCTCTTTGGGGGTTTTCAACAGACCCCCAAATATTAGTAGAGAGATTGAAGAACTCAAAGGCTGGCAGATTTTGGAAAAATGCTTGGTATTCTGGGTAATCCAAGATGGAGGATGGGAAAAATGTCTGGCTATAACAGCTGCTCCTTTTTTTGAGGTATTTTAGGTGCTGGAAGTGATTTCTTTGAATTCCAGGAGCAGCAATTACTGTCTTATATGCTGTTGCATTGTTTTGGAACTTTGGAAAAAAAAATCAAAACAACAGCAGTTTTAAAAGGGAGAAAAACAGACAAAAGAAGCACATGGTGAGGACAGTGCAGGAGAGAGAGAGAGAGAGAGAGAGAACCTGCACAGTTACTACCTTTGCAGTTTCGAATTCAAATATCGCTGGACATCAGAGTGCATCTGGGAAAATTAACAAATAGTGAATTTCACAACTAATCTTGGAGGAACCTGTTTGGGCGAAGTTCACAGCACAGAATCAGATAAATTAATCGTTGTTTTAAGTGTGTCCAATAGAAAGGCTGCAGTAGTGAGTAGAGTGGGTTCTTTCTTGATTATATGTTTTTGGAGATATGTCTCTTGATTAAACTTAAAGTATAAGCCAGAACAATTATTTAACCTGGAGCAGTGTTTTGTAGACGAATAAGACTGTGATTTTCTGGGTCTGTAGATTGTGAAGGAGCAAAAATGGCCTTTAGGAGAGTGATATGTACTTCTTGTCAGATGTGGGAGTTTAAAGAGAGTTTAAGGGTTACTGCAGATTATATCTGCCATAAATGCTGTTGGATGTGAATCTTATCAGATCGATTGGATTGGTTGGAGAGACAGTTAGAAGCAATGAGGAATTTGCAATAGCAACAGTATGTGATGGATGGCAGTTATAGGAAGGGGGGGAAAGTCTCAGATACAGTCACATAGATGGGTTAACTCCAGGAAAGGTAACAGAGGTAGGCACCAAGGGCAGGAGTCTTTTGTGGATATACCCATTTCAAACAGGTGTGCTGCTTTGGAAAATGTAGGGAGTGATAGATTCTCAGGGGAACGTAGCATGAACAGCCAAGTTTCTGGTATTGAGACTGGCTCTAATGCAACGAGGTGTACGTTGGCTTTCAAGAGATTAATTGTGCTGGGGACTCTCTAGTCCGAGGTATAGACAGACGTTTCTGTGGCCAGCAGCGAAAAAGCAGAATGGTGTGTTGCTTCCCTGTGTGCCAGGATCAAGGATGTCTCAGAGAGGGTGCAGAATGTTCTCACGGGGGGAGAGGGGCCAGCAAGAGGTAATTGCCCACATTGGAGCCAACAATGTAGGAAGGGAAAGGGTTGAGGTTTGAGCTAGGCAGAAATTTAAAAAGGAGGTCCTCAATGGTAGTAATATCTGGATTAGTCCCAGTGCTATGAGCTAGTGAGGGCAGGAATAGAAGGATAGAGCAAATGAATGCATGGCTCAGGAGCTGGTGTATGGGAGAAGGATTCACATTTTTGGATCATTGGAATCTCTTTTGGGGTAGAAGTGACCTGTACAAGAAGGACGGATTGTACCTAAATTGGAAGGGGACGAACACACTGGCAGGGAAATTTGCTAGAACTGCTCGGGAGGATTTAAACTAGTAAGGTAAGGGGGTGGGACCCAGGGAGATAGTGAGGAAAGAGATCGATCTGAGATGGGTACAGCTGAGAACAGAAGTGATTCAAACAGTCAGGGCAGGCAGGTACAAGGTAGGATTAATAAATTAAACTGCATTTATTTCAATGCAAGGGGCCTAACAGGGAAGGCAGATGAACTCAGGGCATGGTTAGGAACATGGGACTGGGATATCATAGCAATTACAGAACCATGTCTCAGGGATGGGCAGGACTGGCAGGCCTGGCAGTTCAATGTTCCAGGATACAAATGCTACAGGAAGAATAGAAAGGGAGGCAACTGAGGAGGGGGAGTGGCATTTTTGATGAGGGATAGCACTACAGCTGTGCTGAGGGAGCATATTCCCAGAAATACATCCAGGGAAGTTATTTGGGTGGAACTGAGAAATAAGAAAGGGATGATCATCTTATTGGGATTGTATTATAGATCCCCTAATAGTCAGAAGGAAATTGAGAAACAAACTTGTATGGAGATCTCAGCTATCTGTAAGAATAATAGGGTGGTTATGGTAGGGGATTTTAACTTTCCAAACATAGACTGAGACTGCCATAGTGTTAAAGGTTTAGATGGAAAGGAATTTGTTATGTGTGTACAAGACAATTTTCTGATTCAAAATGTGGATGTACCTACTAGAGAAGGTGCAAAACTTGACCTACCCTTGGGAAATAAGGCAGGTCAGGTAACTGAGGTGTCAGTGGGTGAGCACTTTGGGGCCAGCGACCATAATTCGATTAGTTTTGAAATAGTGATGGAAAAGGATAGACCAGATCTAAAAGTTGAAGTTCTCAATTGGAGAAAGGTCAATTTTGACTGTATTAGGCAAGAACTTTCGAAAGCTGACTGGAGGCAGATGTTTGAAGGTAAAGGGACAGCTGGAAAATGGGAAGCCTTCAGAAATGGCATAACAAGAATCCAGAGAAAGTAGATCCCTCTCAGGGTGAAAGGGAAGGCTGGTAGGTATAGGGAATGCTGGATGACAAAAGAAATTGAAAGTTTGGTGAAGAAAAAGAAGGAAGCATTTGTAAGGTATAAACAGGATAGATCAAGTGAATCCTTTGAAAAGGCAGTAGGAGTATACTTAAGAGGGAAATCAGGAGGGCAAAAAAGGGGACATGAGATAGTTTTGGCAAGTAGAATTAAGGAGAATCCAAAGGGTTTTTACAAATACATTAAGGACAAAAGGGTAACTAGGGAGAGAATAGGGCCCCTCAAAGATCAGCAAGGCAGCCTTTGTGTGGAACTGCAGAAAATCGGGGAGATACTAATGAATATTTTGCATCAGTATTTACTGTGGAAAAGGATATGGAGGATAGAGACTGTAGGGAAATAGATGGTGACATCTTGCAAAATGTCCAGATTACAGAGGAGGAAGTGCTGGATGTCTTGAAACTGTTAAAGGTGGATAAATCCCCAGGACCTGATCAGGTGTATCCTAGAACTCTGAAGGAAGCTAGAGAAGTGATTGTTGGGCCTCTTGCTGAGATATTTGTATCATCGATAGTCACAGGTGAGGTGCCGGAAGACTGGAGGTTGGCAAATGTGGTGCCATTGTTTAAGAAGGGCGGTAAGGAAAAGCCAGGGAACTATAGACAGGTGAGCCAGACTTCAGAGGTGGGCAAGTTGTTGGAGGGAATCCTGAGGGACAGGATGTACATGTATTTGGAAAGGCAAGGACTGATTAGGGACAGCCAACATGGCTTTGTGCGTGGGAAATCATGTCTCACAAAACTTGATTGAGTTTTTTGAAGAAGTAACAAAGAGGATTGATGAGGGCTGAGCAGTAGATGTGATCTATATGGACTTCAGTAAGGCATTCGACAAGGTTCCCCATGGAAGACTGATTAGCAAGGTTAGATGTCATGGAATACAGGGAGAACTAGCCATTTGCTACAAAACTGGCTCAAAGGTAGGAGACAGAGGGTGGTGGTGGAGGGTTGTTTTTCAGGGTGGAGGCGTGTGACCAGTGGAGTGCCACAAGGATCGGTGCTGGGTCCTCTACTTTTTGTCATTTACATAAATGATTTGGATGCAAGCATAAGAGGTACAGTTAGTAAGTTTGCAGATGACACCAAAATTAGAGGTGTAGTGGACAGTGAAGTGGGTTACCTCAGATTACAACAGGATCTTGACCAGATGGGCCAATGAGCTGAGAAGTGGCAGATGGAGTTTAATCCAGATAAATGCGAGTTGCAGCATTTTGGAAAAGCATATCTTAGCAGGACTTATACACTTAATCGTAAGGTCCTAGGGAGTGTTGCTGAACAAAGAGACCTTGGAGCATAAGTTCATACTCCTTGAAAGTAAGAGTCACAATTAGATAGGATAGTGAAGAAGGTGTTTGGTATGCTTTCTGTTATTGGTCAGAGTATTGAGTACAGGAGTTGGGAGGTCATGTTGCAGCTGCACAGGACATTGGTTAGGCCACTGTTGGAACATTGCATGCAATTCTGGTCTCCTTCCTATTGGAAAGATGTTATGAAACTTGAAAGGGTTCAGAAAAGATTTACAAGGATGTTGCCAGGTTTGGAGGATTTCAGCTATAGGGAGAGGCTGAACAGGCTGGGGCTGTTTTCCCTGGAGCTTCGGAGGCTGAGGGGTGACCTTATAGAGGTTTACAAAATGATGAGGGGCATGGATAGGAGGCAAAGTCTTTTCCCTAGGGTCGGCGAGTCCAGAACTAGAGGGCATAGGTTTAGGGTGAAAGGCGAAAGATATAAAAGAGACCTAAGGGGCAACTTTTTCACGCAAAGGTTGGTACGTGTATGGAATGAGCTGCCAGAGGACGTGATAGAGGTTGGTGCAATTGCAACTGCAACATTTAAGAGGCATTTGGATGGGTATATGGATAGGAAGGGTTTGGAGGGATATGGGCCGGGTGCTGGCAGGTGGGACTAGATTGGGTTGGGATATCTGGTCGGCATGGACGGGTTGGACCGAAGGGTCTGTTTCCATGCTGTACATCTCTCTGATTCTTTGACTCTATGTAGCAGGGTTGTTTTTATTGGTGATTTCCACTTTCCCAATATGGACTGGACCTCCTTAGTGCAGATGGTTTGGATGGAGCCATTCTTGTCAGGTGTGTTCAGGAGGGTTTCCTTACTCAGTATGTAGACAGGCCGACGATGGGAGAGGATATTTTGGATTTGGTGCTCAGCAATGAGCCAGGACAGGTGTCAGATCTCGCAGTGGGATAACAAGTTGGTGACCGTGACCACAACTGCCTCACATTTACCATTGCCTTGGAGAGGGAAAAGGAGCAGTTACCAAGAGAGGGTATTTAATTGGGGAAAAGGAAGTTATGATGCTATCAGGCAGGAGTTGAGAAGTACAGACTGGGAGCAATTGTTCCGCTGAAAGGGCACAACAGACATGTGGAAACTGGTTAAGGAGCAGTTGTTGCGAATGATGCACAAATTTGTTCCTCTGAGACAGGTAAGAAGGGGTAAGATTAAGGAGCCTTGGATGATGAGAACAGAAGATTCTCATCAAAAGGAAGAAGGCAGCTTACGTAACGTAGAGGAAGCAAGGAACAAGATTAAGGAGCCTTGGATGATGAGAACAGAAGATTCTCATCAAAAGGAAGAAGGCAGCTTACGTAACGTGGAGGAAGCAAGGGTCCATCACAGCTTTAGAGGATTACAAGCTTGCTAGAACGGAGCTCAGAAATGGACTGAGGAGAGCCAGGAGGGGGCACGAGAAAGGCTTGGCAGGAAGGATTAGGGACAACCCAAAGGCATTTTACTCATATGTGAGGAATAAGAGAATGATCAGGGAGAAGGTATGGCCGATCAGAGATTGCATAAGGAACGTGTGCATGGAGTCTGAGCAGATAGGGGAAGCCCTAAATGAGTTTTTTCCTTCAGTTTTCACCAAGGAAAGGAACCTTGTTGTAAATGAGAACTTTGAGGAGCTGGGATACAGACTTGAAGAGATCAAGATTGATGAAGTTAATGTGCTAGAAGTTTGGAAAACATTAAGATTGATAAGTCCCCTAGGCCAGACCAGATTTATCCTAGGCTGCTCCGGGAAGCAAGAAAGGAGGTTGCTAAGCCACTGACGAAGATCTTTGCCTCCTCAGTCTCCACGGGACTCGTACCAGAGGATTGGAAGGAGGCGAATGTTGTTCCTCTTTTCAAGAAGGACATTTGGGAAATCCCTGGCAATTACAGACCAGTCAGTCTTACATCTGTTGTCAACAAGATTTTGGAAAGAATTCTGAGGGATAGGATTTATGACTATTTGGAAAAGCATCGCATGATTAAAGGCGATCAGCATGGCTTTGTGAGGGGCAGGTCATGCCTCACTAATCTCATTGAGTTCTTTGAGGAGGTGACAAGACAAGTCGATTAAAGTCGAGCAGTGGATGTGGTGTATATGGACTTCAGCATGGCATTTGATAAGGTTTCCCATGGTAGGCTCATTCATAAAGTCAGGAGATATGGGAGATTTGGCTATCTGGATTCAGAATTGGTTGGCTGACAGAAGACAAGGAGTGGTTGTAGATGGAAAGTATTCTGCCTGGAGGACAGTGTTGAGTGGGATCCCGCAGGGCTCTGTTTTTGGGCCTTTGCTTTTTGTTGTTTTCATAAATGACTTGGAGGAGGAGGTTGAGGGGTGGGTTAGTAAATTTGTAGATGACACAAAGATTGGAGGTGCCATTGATAGCATAGAGGGCTACTGCAGGCTGCAGCATGACATAGACAGGATGCAGAGCTGGGCTGAGAAACGGCAAATGGAGTTCAACCTGGTTAAATGTGAAGTGGTGCATTTTGGAAGGTCGAACTCAAATATTGAACATAGGATTGAAGACAGGATTCTTGGCAGTGTGGAGAAACAGAGGGATCTTGGTGTTCAAGTACATAGATCACTCCAAGTTGCCACCCAAGTGGATAGGGTTTTTAAGAAAGCACATGGTATTTTGGCTTTCATTAACAGGGGATCGAGTTTAAGAATGGTGAGGTTTTGTTACAGCTCTATAAGTCCCTGGTGAGACGACACTTGGAATATTGTGTCCAGTTCTGGTCGTCCTACTATAGGAAAGATACAGAGGCTGTGGAGAGGGCGCAAAGAAGGTTTACCAGGATGCTGCCTGGACCGGAGGGCTTGCCTTATGAAGAGAGGCTGACTAACCTGGGACTTTGCTCTCTGAAGAGAAGGAGGAAGAGAGGAAACCTGATTGAGGTATACAAGGTAATGAGAGGCATGGATAGAGTCAATAGCCAGACACTTTTTCCCCAGCACAGGATTGACTGGCATGAGGGGTCATAGTTTTAAGATATTAGGAGAAAGGTATAGAGAAGACATCAGAGGTAGGTTCTTTACACAGAGAGTTGTGAATGTATAAAATGCATTGCCTGCGGTGGTGGTAGAAGCAGAGGCATTCGGGACTTGTAATTGTCTCCTGGACATGTACATGGACATCAGTGAATTGAGGGGTGCGGAGGTTAGGTTATTTTATTTTACATTAGGATTAATCCTCAGCACAACATAGTTAGCCGAAGGGCCTGTTCTGCGTTTTACTTTTCTATGTTCTAAAGAAATCTTACTCAGAAGGGAACAGAAGTGTAAGGGAACAGAAGATGGGAACAAGTAATCAGGTGAGATGATGGTACACGTGGACTATAAGTTAAGAGCATCTTTGCTAAGTGGCCTATTACTGTGCTTTAGATTCGATGGAACACAGCATTTTACACTGTCATGACAATATATCAGAATCCAGACTATCAGACGAACTCCTGGATGTGGCTTCTATTCAGTCAGGAGAGAGGCTGTGGAATGTTGGAGTTGGGGGCTGTCAAGAAACTTCAGATAGACGAATTGCCGAAATGAACTGGATTTCCTGAGGATGCAGAGATAATGAAAGCCAATTACTTCCTCAGCAGAAACTATTTCCTGTGAGTTAAATCCTTGTGTGTGAGCATCATCTATGATCTAAAAGAAAGCAGTTCTGGGCAAAATACACAAGACAAGCAGTTAAAAAAAATTCCACATCCTGGCTCTCCATGGATAACTACATGTTGTGACTCGACAGGGCTGCTGTGAAGATCAGAGCTGAAGAACATCTACTCAGCACAACAGTGTGTGTCAGTAAGAGAACAGATCTCTCACTGATTGCTGGAAGCAAATTGAAAGCTCACAAAGCCACCATCAAAATGGAAACAGGACAATTCTCTTCAGGTAACTTCCAAAACAAAGAATCTACAGAAACTTTTTAACTTCTGAGGCCAACACAATCAGAACCACCTAACTTAGCGGCCAGCCTCTATTCCTCAAGGAAATGTTAAAACTGATTCAAATATCACTTATCTTACAATATGTATGTCCTCATTTCTCATTTCTAGTCTGTGTGCGAGTGGCATGTGCTTTATTATTGTTCATTGTGCTTTATGAGCTAATAAATGCTTTCTTTAACCCAAGCAAGCTTGATTAAAATGGCTCTTTTGAAAGAATAAATATAACTGGAACCAGAAAAGAAGGGATCCTTTGTGTTAAGTTAACCTGGTTGTGCACAACTGAGGTAAGGGGCAGGGTTGCATAAAAAATGGGAGCCAGTTCTTTGCTCCTCTCGGAGTATTCTGGTTTGCGGGTCTCTCACCTGGAATCATAAATTGGGAACCCTCACTTAGGGACCGGATGTAGTAAAAGACTGAGGTTTGCAAATTTTTTGAGAGCATAATGTAGCAGACTCCAGGCTGCTAAACACAAAGATCAATAACATGGCCAAGCAGCAAGGGATGCTGGGTACATTGGCCATGTAAAACCCTGAAATCATAAAACTCATACACCAGACACAGTGCAAACATAGCAGCCAAATGCTCATGATATTAGCATAATATAAAAGACAACAGTTATCCTGGACAGACATGCACCCATCAACTTATCCGCTAAACAAAGGAGGGCTCAGATAGAAAGACACTAGGTGCTGCTACCCAAAGAAACTAACAGCAGCATGCCATCCTAATGATTGACAATGTTTGAAACTATGAAACTTGTCTCCCTGATTGGCCAGAACTATAGAAAGCTCCAGAAAATCATCTAAAGGTTATAGAAACAGGGGTTCACTTGAAGAACTCTCTCTTGGAACCTCTCTTGGACCATCCAAGGAGATCAGCACTGGCAAAGGCAGAGACTGGCTGACCATCCAGAGACAGAGAGAGAGAAGAAGAAGAAGAAAGTGGCTTCGCAGATCCAGAGACAGAGCCACAGAGAGAGGGACTGCATAAATCTTAAAGAGACTCAGGAAGTATTGTAACCTTAAGGGGACAAATAGGATTAGAGATTGTATGTTTCATATTACAGGTTATTGCCACTTTGCTTTGCATTGGTACCTGCTGGTGTTTGTAGTGATTTGAGCACTTTGGTATTGTGGGACACCTGGGCAAGTACATTCATAACATTCCACTGGGAATTGTCTAACTTGTTTTCAGGAGAGACAAGACAACAATAAGATGCAGGAGCAGAAGTATTCAGAACAAGTCTACTCTATCATTCAATGAGATCATGAATGATCTGACAATCCTCAAGTCCACTTTCTTGCCTTTTCACAATAACCTTTGATTCCTTCACTGCTTAAAAATGTTTATCTCAGTCTTGAATATACTTAATGACACAGCCCCCATAAACTTCTGCAGTTAAGAAAATGCACAGATGCATTACCTTTAGAGAGAAAAACAAATCCTCCTCATCTCTGTCTTTAATGGGCAACCTATTACTCTAGAATTATGCCCTTAAGTCTGAGAATCTACAAGGGGAAACAACCTCCATGCATCGAGCTCCCAAAATATTTTGTTTGTTTCAACAAGCTCACTTCTCTTTACTTTATTCTAAACTCCAATGAGTGCAGGCCCAAATTACTCAACCTCTCTTCCCAAGGAAATTCTTCCATTCCCAGGATTAACCGAGTGATTTTTCTACACCCTGCCCCAAGACTAGTCTTTCTTTAAATAAGGAGACCAAAATTGTTTGCACTTTGTTGGTTTGGAGGCCTGTGAACAGTGGACTGCCACAAGGATCGGTGTGGAGTCCACTACTTTTCATCATTAGATAAATGATTTGGATGTGAGCACAAGAGATGGGTGAATAAGTTTGCAGATGACACCAAAATTTGAAGTGGAGGGGACAGCGAAGAAGGTTACCTCAGATTACAACAGGATCTTGACCAGATGGGCCAATGGGCTGAGAAGTGGCAAATGGAGTTTAATTTCGATAAATGCAAGGTGCTGCGTTTTGGGAAAGCAAATATTTGCAGAACTTATACACTTAATGGTAAGGTCCTGGGGAGTGCTGCTGAACAAAGAGACCTTGGAGTGCAAATTCATAGCTCCTTAGAAGGCACTTGGTAAACTTTCCTTTATTGGTCAGAATATTGAGTACAGGAGTTGGGAAGTCATGCTGTGGCTGTACAGGACATTGGTTAGGCCACTTTTGGAATATTGTGTGCAACTCTGGTCTCCTTCCTATCGGAAAGGTGTTGTGAAACTCAAAAGGGTTCAGAAAATATTTATAAGGATGCTGCCAGGGTTGGAGGATTTGAGCTATAGTTAGAGGTTGAAAAGGTTGGGCTGTTTTCCCTGGAGCATCAGTGGCTGAGGGGGCGACTTTATAAAAGTTTATAAAATCATGAAGGGCAGGGATAGGATGAATAGACAAAGTCTTTTCCCTGGACTGGGTGAGTCCAGAACTAGAGGTCATAGGTTTAGGGTGAGAGGGGAAAGACATGAAAGAGACCTAAGGAGCAACTTTTTCACGCAAACGGTAGTGCATTTATGGAATGAGCTGCCAGAGGAAGTCGTGGAGGCTGGTACAATTGCAACATTTAAAAGGCACTTGTGCGGGTATATGAACAGGAAGGATTTGGAGAGATATGGGCCGGGTACTGGCAGGTGGGACTGATTAGGTTGGGATATCTGGTCGACATGGACGAGTCAGACTGAAGGGTCTGTTTCCATCTCTATGACTCTATGACAACCTTCTTGGTGTGGTGTAACAAGTATCCTTTATAATTTTGGCCTATTTTCACACTCCATCTCTTTTGAAATAAAGGTCAACAGTTCATTTATTTTCCCCATTACCTGCTGAACATGTGTGTTAGATTTTATCTGACATTTGTACAAAGAGTCTCAAACTCCTCTGTGCTGTCGTTTTTTTCTGTCCAAATAATATTCAGCTCCTCTCTTCCCCCTGCCAAAGGGCATAAGCTTGCAATTTCTGTGTTCAAACGGCCAAGATTTTGCCCACTGACTTTCTCTATCCCTCTCTCTAGACTCTTTGTGTCAGCCTTCACACTGGCTTTTCAATCCACTTTTGTGTCATCCACAAACTTGGCTGTCAAACATTCACTTCCCTCATCCAAGTCATTAATATATATTGCAAATAATTGTGGCCCCAGCACTGATCTCTGTGGTCGTCCACTAGTTACATATTGCTATCCTGAAAATCCTGCCCTCTTATCCCGCCACTGCCCACATCCGACTTCTCTTTCTTCTATTAGCCAGACAATCCTCTATCCTGTACTCACTCCAACACCATGGGCTTTTATCTTATTAAGCAGCCTGATATTGATATCTTATCAAACTGCTTCTGGAACACCAACATTAAAATATTAAGCAAATTATACACTAGATTAATTAAGCCACACAATCAGGACATAATCCAATATTAAAAAATCATAATCCTACCATATATTTAACCTGTTTTTGAGCTCCTTCTTGACCCAAAGTTCAGGGGGAAGAAAGAAGCGATTACATTTATATAGCATTTTAATATTTTAGTGCTCAAATTTTTTTCCAAATCAAATTGTTAATTCTTAACCAGCAACTCTTGTTATTTTGAACAGGGCTTCAGTGTAATGCTCCAGCTCAAAACAACACTGACAATAGCACCCTTGAGGGAAGGAATCCTGCCTTTCTCTGTATGACCTCAGTTCTTGTGCTTGTGTCAGAATGATTTTCAGACATGGTTCAAATAAGTTACTCAGTTGCATCAAACATCTTCAAGGTGGTTCAATATTGATTATATCAATGGAAAACCAAACAGACCTCTGCTGCCGATGGTCTTTTCCCTGGGGTTAGCAAGTCCAGAATTAGAGGGCATAGGTTAAGGGTGAGAGGGGAAACATTTAAAAGGGACCCAAGTGGCAACTTTATCATACAGAGGTGGTGTGTGTATGGAATGAGCTGCCAGAGGAAATGGTGGAAGTGGGTACAATTATAACATTTAAAAGGCATCTGGATGGGTATATGTACAGGAAGGTTTGAGAGGGACATGGACCAAGTGCTGGCAAATGGGACTAGATTAGTTTAGGTTATCCAGTTAGCATAGACCAGTTGAACCAAATAGTCTGTTTCCGTGCTGTACATCTCTATGACTCTATGGTTACATCTCAAAACTTCATAAACAGCATTCCAAAGGTAAGTTTGGGATAACTGGTTAGCAGGGACGGGTTGGACCGAAGGGTCTGTTTCTGTGCTGTATGACTCTATGACCAATCACCTTGGCCATATGTCCCAATATTTGCCTGATTGAGTCAAACAACATGTTCTTTAACCTGTTAGGATTTGGCAGAGTATAGACTGTACTCAAACGGCCTGCTTTTGCAAAACTCATAGCAGTGCTTGCTGAGTAACCCCGTGTGCAATAATAACTACAACAACAAACAATTTAAGATAAATAGTCATGCAGATGGCATAGCTCATTTGTGCTGACAGAACTGCCATACATCAATATGTAATGTCCTATTCTCTACAAACAAGACTTAGGGGGTAGGGGTCAAAGATTGTAGTGCTGGAAAAGCACAGCCAGTCAGGCAGTATCCAAGGAGCAGGAGAGTCAACTTTTCACCCATAAGCTCTTCATTAGGAATGGAGAGATGGCCCAAGGGAACTGAGAAATAAATGGGAGGGGGTTGGGCTGGGGGTAAGGCAGCTTGGAATGAGATAGGTAGATGAAGGTGGTGGTAAGGGTGATAGGTCAGAGAGGAGGGTGGAGTGTATAAATGGGAAGGAAGATGGACAGGGAGGACAGCTCAGGAGAGCAGTCTTGATTTGGAGGATTGAATCTTGGATAAGGTGGGGGGAGGGGAAATGGGGAAACTGGTGAAATCCACATTGATTCCATGTGATCAGAGGGTCCCAAGGCGGAAGATGAGGCATTCTTAGTCCAGATGTCGGGTGGCTAGAGTTTGGCCATGCTGGAGGGGGGGGGGGGGGGGGGGGGGGGGGGGGCTGGAGTTTTGCCGAGGAGGAGTGTTGCTAGAGTTTGGCAGTGGAGGAGTATGGGGTAAAAACAATAATTGCAGATGCTGGAAACCAGATTCTGGATTAGTGGTGCTGGAAGAGCACAGCAGTTCAGGCAGCATCCAAGGAGCAGTTGACAGGGAAGGGGAATGGTTGGAGCTTGGCAGTGGAGGAAGATGTCCTGATCCCCGATCCAACCTTCCAACTCGGTGCCGTCCTCTTGAACTATCCTACCTGTCCATCTTCTTTCCCACCTATCTGCTCCACCCTCCTCTCTGACCTATCAGCTTCACCTCCACCTTCATCTACCAATCGCATTTCTAGCATTCCTTTGCCCCCTACCCTAGCCCCAACCCCCTCCCATTTTGTCTCAGCACTCTGAGCAACCCCCCTATTCCTGATGAAGACCTAATGCTCAAAACATCAACTCATCTGCTCCTTGGATGCTGCTTGACCAGCTATGCTTTTCCAGCACCACACTCTTTGACTCTGATCTCCAGCATCTGCAGTCCTCACTTTCTCCATGGGGTTTGGGTTGGAGGTATAGATCCCATTGGGTTTTCCACGGCTATGTCTCAACCAATTAGAACAGACTTATCAACCATATTCCTGTATTCCTGATGAAGGGCTTTTGCCCGAAATGTCGATTTTACTGCTCCTCGGATGCTGCCTTACCTGCTGTGCTTTTCCAGCACCACTCTAATCTAGACTCTGGTTTCCAGCATCTGCAGTCATTGTTTTTATCCAGACTTATCAACAAATCAGCATTCTTTTCTCTTGGTCATAAACTTGTGATCTTATTTGCAATTTTCCATTCTTGCATTGATCCTGATATCCTCTCAGAACCATAATAATGTAGCAGTTCTGATTACTCACTCGAGTCTTGGAAAGATGGCCAAACTGTAACCTTCTGAATCAGAATTGAGAAGTACACTGGGCTCATGCTGACATTCATTCTGCATGCCTATTTGTGGCTCATTCCTAACCATGTTTACAAAACATTATTTATCATTCAGCTTCAAATACAAAATAGCCACAACCAATCACCTGGTTCATTTTTTTTCTGCACAGTACACACTATCATCCTATTAAAATGCAAAACAACAGAAATTCTATTTGATCTACAAATTACAGAAGCAATATTAATTGAATGGAAAACAGCTTGGGATAATGTGAAGATGCAATAAGCTCCTCTATCAATTCAAGTGTTTCCTTTCTTTGGGAGCCGTGGTCCCTCTGAAATGATTGGCTGGATTTTACCGCAAGCCTCAGGACCCTGACTCTGGATTAGTGGTGCTGGAAAAGCACAGCAGTTCAGGCAGCATCCAAGGAGCAGGAAAATCGATTTTTCAGGCAAAAGCCCTTCATCGTATTCCCGATGAAGGGCTTTTGCCCGAAACGTCGAGTTTCCTGCTCCTCGGATGCTGCCTGAACTGCTGTGCTTTTCCAGCACCACTAATCCAGAATCTGGTTTCTAGCGTCTGCAGTCATTGTTTTTACCTCAGGACCCTGACCTCAGGGCCAGACAGTAAGAAGAGTTTTGAGCCCACTTTTGTAGCCAGTGTGACCAGCTGAGCAATCTCCTCTGAGATTATCTCCCACTTGGTTGGCAGCAGTCTCACCATGGTGCAGATAGGCAGGGCCAATCCCGGGATCAGCAGCTGTAAAACTTCTCTGGGCAACTCCTTTGAAGGGAAGCCACAGAGAGCCAAGTGAAAAGTTTAACATCCTTGGTTGCGGCTGCCTGTTTGACCTCTCGGCCCAGCGGCCCCCCAGCAAGGCTGCAGGGGAACTGCCTTTATGAAGCTGTGGCCTCCCTCTCATTCAATCATTACCCACTTCTGTTCAGTGGATGACAGGTTGGCATAGTGGCAGGACTAGGTTGGAGAGCCATCCTAGCAAGGGTTTCCACTGCTCCTCCACCTTTTAAATACATCCCCAAATCCTGTCCAAAGTCTTGAGAACCATAACCTCTGTAAACTTACAGGCCAATTATAATCATGCTATTATTTGATGGTTAGGAAGCCAAGTTATTGGAGAATTGAGATTATAGCACACGATAATGAAACCATGGCTTGAAACTGTGTACAAATACTTAATTTCTCTCTCTAATAATTCACTGCGGGAATTAACCCACTTAAAATAAATGGTGTGGCAGATCCACTAAATTAGCAGACAAAGGAAACTCAGATTAATGGATAAGCGTTTCAATGAGCTTCTCCCACAGTGTAATTACAAGGCCAATATTTGCTCTCGTTAAATCCACAAACAGTACAAATTGAGTAATATTCTTTGATTTTGTGCATTGCTGACTTCACTGGAAACCATCAATCATCGGAAGTTTGTGGACAAGTTGTGTGAGAGAGATAGAAACATCACTTCGGGAACTGAAAGATTTGTTCAGTGTTCAAACATAGCGATGATTTGTCAGCCCCCGAAAATGATCAAAATTCCTTCCTCTAGTAGCGCTTTCAGATGTTTTAAAGCAGACATACTCTGAGAGTGGAAATGATTTATTACCTTGTTCACAAGTTCTTTATCAAGCAGACTTTTCTCTAAAGACAGTCATTGTCCAAAAGACTGAGGGGTGAGGAAATTGTTGCTTTGCCAATGTTTATCGCAGGATATGCGGATGTATTCTTTATAAACAGATCACAATCAAGCAAAACAGAGACAATATTTCTCGGAGATATGGACACGTCATAATCTCTCTCTGTATGACTCTTCTGCAATAATTGGTCAAGGTCATTGTTGGGTCTGACTCTGTACAACATCCTGTGAAAAATGGACCTAGTAGGAAGGCACAGATTTGTGAATGTTTCAAATAAGGATATATTCAATGTCAGAAGATGATTGGGAATGGAGTTTACATGTACCTTTAACATGTATTAAGATAGCACAGATCAACTTTCTTTGCTCTGTAAATAGGAAGACCATGGACCAAGACATTTCATTGAATCCCGACAGTGTGTAAAGAGGCCATTCAGCCCAACAATTCAACACTGACCCACCAAACAGCATCCCATGCAGAACCAGCTCATCCCCATTCCCATAACCCCATATTTGCCACAGCCAATTCACCTTACCTGCACAATCCTGGGCATTACAAAAAACTTAGCATGGCTAATACAGCTAATCTGCACATCTTTGGGCTGTGGGAGGAAAGCAGGCCACCTGGAGAAAACTCATGCAGACACAGGGAGAACTTACAAACTCCACACAGACAGCCACCCAAGGCTAAAATCAAACCTGAGTCCCTGGTTAGCAGTGCTAACCACTGAGCCACCTTGCAGCCAGGCTCTCCTGTATGAGGAAGTGCCAAGGAGAGACCAATCTCTTTCCTACATATTAATGAGGAAAGAAGAAGCCAAACTATCTGCTGAACGCTGGGACATGGGCTTCAGGTTGGCTCTGAATTACAGAAGCACAGAATGGTGGCAACATAGACGGAGGCTATTTGACTTGTTGCATTTGCAATGGCTTATTGAAGGACCAACTCCCCAAGTATCCTTTCCTGACCTTCTTCACTGCCTGTGTATGCTTTTCAAATAATAAGTAATCCCCTCTTGAGATCCTACCTTCATCACACACTCAAGCAATGCTTTCCAGATCCCAAAATCTTGCAGCAGGCAAAGGTCTTCCCTCAGGTCATGTTGCTTATTTTGCCAACAACCCATCAGTCCTCAATTCTTCCACCAACAGGAATATCTTCCCTTTATAATTCTATACTTTCTGAGGAAAACCTCCCTCTGAAATTCTAGACAGAGAAGGTTGAGGAGATGCAGGAATTAACACATGGGCCAGAATCCTCCCAGCCAATGAATAATCTGGGCAATGGCATATTAGTCGGAAAAAGGTGACGAGAATGACCTTAATGAGATTCTCAATGCTGACAATTAAAAGTCTGTTCCTGCAACAAAATCTTCAATGACAACATGAGAATCTTGCTAGTGAAAAGCAACAGGTCTAACTGCATGAATTTTCATGTAATTAGTGCCTAATTTCACCTCTTCCATTTGCAGTTTCCCAAACTCCCACCCGCTGGATAGATTTTGAGGATCCTCAAATGGAAGTCAGAGCGGTAGCCTGTCTGCTTTCTCTTCTTGGCCTCCATCTTGGACAACAGTCACCAACATTTCAAGGCACACACCAGGAGCAATGATGGCCCAGTGCTACCCACCCACCAGATCCTGAGGGTATCTTCAGCTGCAATGTCTTCATGCCAGCAGCCACTGGACTTTGCTGTTGAATCTGATGTGCATTTATACCTTGGTGATGTGGGCAGACAGCAGTCACATCACATACAAATGACAGTTTAGCATCTCGCTGGATAGGGAGGATTCTGACACAGACAGCCATGCAAAGTCTCGACATTGACATTTGACAGCAGTGTCATTATTCTGAGAGAGGCAGTACAAGCCATGATGCTCAAATATTGCATGAGATTGAGAATGTGGTAGGACATGTTCTGTTTCTCATTTTCGGCACACAGACTCATCGAAACTTTGACCAATGGATTTAGCCCACAGCAGGGGTCATTGCTGCTGTGGCTGTGGTGTTATGAAGCCCCAAAGAAATTGAGGAGCAAGAGGACCAGCAGACGGCTGGGGAGAAACCTCTGCATGAGGAATTTGCAGCTCAAGGTCCCCTCAGGATGGGGAGGAGGTACAGCACACCCAGAGTCTATCTTCCTCAGTGTTATTTCCTCCAAAGGACTGAGGCATGGCATCACTGCAGACTGCAGATTTTCTGGGACACCGTCAAGAAACCACGCCAACTGCTGAAGCAAGACTTACGAACTGAAGGAGTGGGAGACTACCCTAAGCCAGGTTACAGCTGCACTAATTTGTTTACAAAAGTGACTGCTTCCCAGTGGAGACCTATATGGGGGTCTCACAAACCACAACCCACAACCGCCAAGTGTATCAAGGCTGTGACCAATGGAGTTTGGGCCAGATCCCATTGTTACACAGAAATGAGTTGAAGCAATGTCCTAGGTAGTTACCAACACAACTGGCTACCTCCTGGTACAGGGTGCCATTGGCTGCACAGAAATCATATTGTGATGAGACATCAATAAGACAAAATATTCTATTTCATCATTGTGCAAGTTGCCCCGTCACTGGTACCACATCTCTGAAGTCTGCACAGGGAGTTGCCATGATGCCTTTATCACTGAGAGCTCTCAAATCCCTGGCGACTGGGCGACAAGGGCTAATCTCTGCGGCTGTGGCTGATGACTCCATGACAAAAGGGCCCTGACTCAGCATAAGTAAAATGCAGATCATTCTTCAATCAGGGCCAAAGTGGAGCACACAATCGCCCTGTGAAGATAAGCTTCTGATGCTTCAAGTAGTCTGGGGATGGTCTCGCTATACAGTCTGAATGTCTTCTGAGTATGCTGCGCCCTTCACAGCTGCAGCAGGCAAAGGGGTGATACTGATAAATGCTGAAGAAACTAGAAAAGCAGAGACAGAATTCTGGAGAACGAGGACATTAAGCAGGATTACATCACTTTGAGCATGACAGAGCCACGACAAGTCAGACTGCAGTGATTGGCCCTCAGTTCTGACAGATGTGAGCTGTCTGCAGTGATCATTCAATGATGGTTCATCAATAGGCAAGAAGTCCCTGTCTGTTCTCAGAAGAAAATGCAGTTTCTCTTTGTTTTTTTCTTCACTTTTGACAACTGTTTGTGATTCATGCATGACGAGTCCCAAATCCCTCTGTTCTGTAAATTTCTGCAGTCTTTCTTCATTTAAATAACATTCAGCTCCTCTTCTTGCTACTAAAGTACATTTCCTCACTTTCCCACATTGTATTTCACGAGTTCCAACTTGCTTAGCCTGTCCATATCCATCTGCAGATTTACTGTCACCATCAGGGGGCGGCATGGTGGCACAGTGACTGGAGACACTGCTGCCTCACAGCGCCAGAGACCCAGGTTCAATTCCTGCCTCAGGCAACTGTCTGTGTGGAGTTTGCACATTCTCCCCGTGTCTGCGTGGGTTTCCTGCGGGTGGTCTGGTTTCCTCCCACAATCCAGAAATGTGCAGGTTAGATGAATTGGCCATGCTAAATTGCCGGTAGAGTTAGGTGAAGGGAAATGTAGGGAATGGGTCTGGGTGGGTTACACTTCGGCGGGTCAGTGTGGACTTGTTGGGCCAAAGGGCCTGTTTCCACACTGGAAGTAATCTCATCATTGGTTGTCTTTCCACCTATTTGTGTGTCATCTGAAGACTTGGCTAAATTCACTTTCCTCATCCAAGGCATTAACTTATGTCGTAAATAACTGTGGCTAACACTGCTCCCTGTGGCATACCACTAGTTCCACATTAGTATTCTGAAAATACCCACTTACCCCAACTCCCTGTCCTCTATTTGTTAGCTAATCTTCTATCCATGCTGATATACTGCCTCCAACATCATTGACTGCTATCTTATTAAGTAACTAAATGTGCAGTAACTTAAACATTTTTCAAAAATCTAGTTGTATTACATTCACTGTTTCAACTTTTCTCTGTACAGCTCCTTAAAGAATTCTTATAAATTAGAAGATGTGATTTCTTCTTGATGAAGCCATACTGACTCTGCTTGATCACATTATGATCTGTGATTACATTTTGTTTTCTAATGTTTTCCGATTACAGACATTAAGCCTATAGTTACTTATTTTTTGACCCCATCCTTTTCTAAACTCCACTGGGAATTTTCTAATTCTCTGGGACTTTTCCAGAACCTAAGTTTTCTTGGAAGATTATTGCCAGTGTGTTCATTATCTCTGTAGCTACTTCATTAATAAATCCTTAATAGGATACATCCCATCAGGAATTACAAGAAATTCCTTTTGATATAAAGGATTGCAGACATATGGAAGAAATTGTTTTGGAAGCAGAAACTCAAGAATAATTAACATAATACATAATAATTTCTAGATTATACAAACTGTTATCGGGGAATATTAGAATGTCTCTGGATAGTTACACAAAGATGGACTTTCCTGGCTTTGATTTATGATTGCAGAATGTGTATTGGGGGTGTCTAAATATTGTCTAGTAAAATATTTATGGCTTCCTCTAACAATTCAATGATACCTCTGTTGAAAACTGCTGAATCTTGCAAAAGAAGTCTTACATTTATCAGTGTCCTCTGTTGAATGAGCTCGGCCAGCTGCAACACCACAATGTGCCTCAGAAATAACATGAACCCCAAAACCGAAGTAGCTTTGGCTTGGGTCGGGGAAGGAATGGGTGGGGAAGAGTTTAAATTCTTCAGAGTAAATCCATTTGTAATCCATTTAATAGAGGGGCAAACATTGATCAGGGATAATCAACACAGTTGTTTTGCAAGGAAAATCATGTCTCACAAACTTGATTGAATTTTTTGAGGAAGTTACCGAAAAGGTTGATGAGGACAAAGCAGAAGATGTTGCTTACTTGAACTTTAGGAAAGCCTTTGACAGGGTTCAGCATTGCAGACTCATTAATAAAAATAGGTCACATGGGATTCAGGGTGAGCTTGCTGATTGGATACAAAATTGACTTCACTGCAGGAGCCAGAGAGTGGTAGTGGAGAGTTGCTTTTCTGGAATGGAGGCCTGTAACCAGCGGCGTTCCACAGGGATCGATTCCTCTTTTGTCATCAAATGATTTGGATGAGAATATAGAAGACATGGCGAGTAAGTTTGCGGACAACATCAAAATTGGTGGCACAGTAGACCATGAAGGTTTCCTAAGATTACAAAGGCAACTTGATTAAATGGGTCAATGGGCTGAGAAGTGGCAAACAGAGTTCAATCTAGATAAATATGAGGTATCGCAGTTTGGTTCAACAACACAGGCAGAGCTTATGGAATTGATGGTAGGGCCTTCGGTAGTGTTGTGGAACAGAGGGATGTAGGGGTTCAGGTGCATAATTCTTTAAAGTTTGCACTGCATAGAGACAGGGTGGTTAAAAAGGCTTTGGAATGCTTGCCTTCATTGTTCAGTCCTTGGTGTACAGTAGTTGGGAAGTCATGTTGAAGTTGTACAGGATATTGGTGAGGCTTCTTCTGGAATATTGTGTTTAGTTCTGGTCGCCCAGTTATCAGAAGGATATTATGAAGCTGGAGGGCTTTCAGAAGAAATTTACTAGTATGTTGCCGGGTATGGAAGGTTTGAAATATAAAGAGATATTTGATAGGCTGTGACTTTTTTTTCACTGGAGCACAGAAGGTTGACAAGTGACCTTATCAAAAAATAATGAGGGGTATCGATAGAGTTAATGGTCATTGCCTTTTCCCAAAGATGGGGTTATTCGAGATTAGTGACATTTTTTGAAGGCGAGAGGAGAGAGATTTAAAAAAGGCCTGGGGCAAATACTTTACACATGGGGTGATTCATGTGTGGAATGAACTTCCTGAGGAAGTGGTGAATGTAGGTACAATTACAACGCTTAAAACACATTTGGAAAAGTACATGAATAGGAAAAGTTTGGAGGGATATGGGCCAAGAGCAGGCAGGTGGAACTAGTTTAGTTTGGGATCATGTTTGGCATGAACTTGTTGGACTGCAAGGTCTGTTTCCGTGCTGTATAACGATAATGATGACTATGACTCTACGGCTTTAATTGAGGCCAAAGGTGGGAAGATAATCCATTCAAAGGAAGCTAGTTAGTAAGTTAAGTGCAATAAGGAGGCAGTGAGGTTCATGTCTTATTCAGTCTTCTCAGCTTTAACTCGTCTGCCAGGTCTTCCAAGCCCCTAATCACACCCCGCTATTTTGAGCAGCCAAATGCCTTCCCACGCCACTTACACACTGCACCATTTTAAGCTTGCTTAAGTTTCCCATTCATCTCAATTTGGTCAGAGAACCTGTCTTCTATGTCAAGCTAGGTTTCCAACTTCCAGGTCCGCATGCATCTGGACTCTTCTCCCCTACTCTCGGTGCTACACCTCCCTCCCACTTCACCCTCAGACACCTCCAGCTTTGAGCGAGACAGATGAATAAAAGCAGTCCTTGGTGTCTAATCTGTGAAAAAGTGACATTGCATTTCTGTGGATCCCGCTCAAGCAGCATTCCCATTCCACAGCATTTACTTAAAGGGAAGAATGGCAACTTGGCCCAAGTGCTATCGTACCTTCAAGTCCTGCTACCTGTGAAACTCTACACCAGCTTGAGTTTTCTTGCAATCTGTACAAAGATTTTATATTGCTATTCAGTGTTGATGAAATGTAATAAGGCACCACTGGGTAAAGTCACAGCAGTGTATTTACATATTTTACATTAAAATATACATATAGATAAACAGAAAGTGAATCCGACTGTTCCACCAGTAAAAAGGTATTTGCAATAACTCCACTCTGAACGCAGTGTGCTGATTGTGCTGGCACAGTACTATGCTGTTATTTTTCATAATTACTATGTCAAATAAGAAGGATTGGGACCACTGTGACTATCAGAGGAAAATCCTATTGTTATCAGACCAGCTCTCAAAAGCACAGTAATGTTAACATGAAATTACAGTGGAGAAATATTTAAATTCCAATTGAAACAGCCACATGATACTGCTGTTCATTTCACTTCACAAATTTCATTTGGCATCAGGGGTTTAGACCTGTATTGAGGTCTTTGCCATTGTTCCAGGTGGAATGTTGGGAATCAGAATGAAATCTTGTGTTATATAGGATTGCTCTGTGCAGCAGAGTGGACTATCCACCATTCAATGTCATGGACAGCATAACATTGCACCCGTTATTTCATCATAGAGTACATAGAAACAGAAGAAATCAGAGCAGGAATAGCCATGTGGCCCATCAAGCCAGCTCCGCCATCCAATAAGATCATGGCTGACCTTTTTGTGGACTCAGTTCCACTTCCCCACTTGCTCACCATCACCCTTCATCCCTTTACTGTTCAAAAATCTATCTTTGCCTTTTAAACATTGAACAAGGTAGCCTCAACTGCTTCACTGAGCAGGGAATTCCACAGATTCAAAACTCTTTTCTTCAGGTGAAGAAGTTCCTCCTCAGCTCAGTCCAAAATCTGCTCTGCTTTACTTTGAGGCAATGGCCCCTGGTTCTCATTTCACCCAGCAGTGGAAACAATCTCCGTGCTTCTATTTTATCCATTACCTTCATAATTTTAGAGGTTTCTGTAAGATCCCCTTTCATTCTTCTAAATTCCAATGAGTACAGTCCCAGTCTTATCAATCTCTCCTCTCAATTCCAAATAATTCACTGACTGTGTAGACTACAATGGAAGTAAAGTCAGAATGAAAGTGGAAAGATTTTAAAATGGTGGGAGGGATCAATTTTCAAGGTGACTGCCAGCACCCCTGTTTTGTGGAATTATTGTGGTCCAAGGACAAAGGTGGAGATAACAAGCATGCTGAATGCATGGCGTTGTGGGGATGGGCGGGTGGAGAGGTTGGAGGCAAGTGGAAGAGAGAAAGAATATTTCAAATTCCTGCATTGATAGTTTTAGGCAGGCATTTACAGAACGAGTAGTTCATGACTTTCCAAAGGAAGCACAAACCGAGTTGTTCTGTACGCTGGAGTTGGGAATATTTGATTTGTAAGTTTAAGATAGATGATCAACCTCACGTCACAGAGATGACTTAACTTTGTTTAAAACAGAATGACGGATGACTGGATTTTGTTCCGAAAAAGGTAAATGACAGTATTGACAAACTGTTCAGATGTTTTGAGAGTACTTCTTCCAGTGGATAATGTACTCATTGACATTCCCAATCCAAATAATCAGATATTAAGGTATATTGGGGGCCCTGTCTTTTTTTCACATCACTTTAACATCTGGATATCTGTTGACCCATTATGTATGTGTGTTTGAAATTTTAAATGAACACACTTTAAGTTATATAGTAATAAATTTGCAAGCCATTTTGGCTCATTTTTAATGAATATGTTTGTTCACAATAAATATGTGTTTTCCTGTTGATGATAAACCCTAATGTGAATTACTTCTGCCCTGAATAGAAATCAGTCAAGGAAATTGGTCAACTTAAAAAAAAGCTAAATATACCACAGAAATTCAACAGGTCTGGCACCATTTGTGGGAAGATGTTGATTTCCTTTATTTCAGATTTACAGCATCTACAATATTTTGATTTTAAATTGATCACCTTAGTGAATTACCTAGGCAGTAACAGATTGTGTGACAGCTTGGCAAACAGAGAGGCTTGTTTATTACTCAACTTCCTGAGTAGTGACAATGACTTTCCCTTCGGGAACAGTACATTAATAACAAATGGCGGATGTCAGAAAAAATTACTTTGCTACTGCCTTTATTGTAAAGGATACAAAAATATCCCTCTAATACTTGCAAATCAAGAAGTTGAACAAAGAAGAAGCTTTTTTAATTAATTCATGGGATGAAGGCGTCACTGGCGAGACCAGCACTTATAGCCCAAATTGCTCGGTTATGAGTCAGTCGAGAGTCACATGGCCAAACTAGGGAAGGATGGCAGTTTCCTTCCCTGAATACATTAGTGAACCAGTTGGTTTTTCACCGATAACTGACAATGATCATCATCAGACTCTTTATTCCAAATTTTTATTGAATTTAAATCCCACCATCTGCCATAGCAGGATTTGAACCTGGGTATTCACAATGTTACCAGGGGGTCTCTGAAATAACAGTCCAACCACACTACCAGGAGGCCATCACCTCCCCATTAGTGAAATTATAATCACAAAAGATGCAATTTTGGGCAAATCAATGGAGATATGATTTTATAAGTCTCCAGGTGGTGATGGGCTATATCTTCAGATCTGAAATGAAGTGACGAATGAGGTAGTCGATACATTTTGGTTAATTTTCCAAAATTTGCTATTTTTGGAAAGGTGCCAATGGACTGAAAAGCAGTAAATATAGCCCATCCAGTTAAGAATGGAGAGAAGCAAAAAATGAGAAACTACAGGCTTGTGCTTGATGTCTGTTGTGGCAAGGTTAGAATCGATCATTGTAATTGAGGTTATAACTGAGCACTTCGATAAACTCAAAGCAATAGTTAAAGGGTCTGAATGAATAAATGAATGATTTTATTGTCACCTCTATCTTATAGTGAGATAAAGAATAAAATACAGTGAAAAGCCACAATCTGGAGCCATTTTAACACTTTTAAGAATATGAGGAAAAAGAAAATTATAACTTAAAGGGGAGTCCATCAGTCCAGGGCCAGCTCATCATTAATGACATCCTTCCTCGACCACTTCAGCGCTATCTACACCAGAGCCAACCAACACTGAAGATGCCAATCATCAGGCGCCATCTTGCACCACTGGGCCAGTTCTCCTCTGCCATTGCCTCACCGCCACCTGCATAGGATCAACCAATGCCAGATTCACATCTCACGCCATTGGGCCCACCTCAAGCAATGATCTGCTTCCGCACCATTTCAGCACCTCCAGTTCCAGGCCATAAGGCCATAAGGCTTGGAACAGAAGTTAGGCCATTCATCCCATTGAGTCTGCTCTGCCATTCAATCATGGCTGATGAGTTTCTAAACCCCATTCTCCTGTTCTCTCCCTGTAACCTTGATCCCCTTGACAATCAAGAACCTATCTATCTCAGTATTAAATACATTCAATGACCTGGCCACCACAGCTTTCTGTGGCAACAAAGGTGCCGATCCTCAGGCACCATATTTTGCTGCTGGGCTTATCTCACTGGCATCACCTACGGCAATGTAGTAGCCATTGATTTTGATGCCAGGTCCTGTACTTACCCTGGAAAAATAACTAGGGGTTCACTCATAGAGTCATAGAGATGGACAGCATGGAAACAGACCTTTCGGACAATCCATCCATGCTGACCAGATATCCCAACTCAATCTAGTCCCACCTGCCAGCACTCAGCCCATATCACTCTAAACCCTTCCTATCCATATACCCATCCAAATTCCTCTTAGATGTTGCAATTGTAGCAGCCTCCATCACTTCCTCTGACAGCTCATAGTATACATGTACCACCCTCTGTGTGCAAACGTTGTCCCGTAGGTCTCTTTTTTATCTTTCCCCTCTCACCCTAAACATATGCCCTCTAGTTCTGGACTCCCCGACCCCAGGGAAAAGACTTTGTCTATTTATCCTATCCATGCCCCTCATAATTTTGTAAACCTCTATAAGGTCACCTCTCAGCCTTCGATGCTCCAGGGAAAACAGCCCCAGCCTGTTCAGCCTCTCCCTATAGCTCAAATCCTTCAACCCTGGCAACATCCTTGTAAATCTTTTCTGAACCCTTTCAACTTCCATATCTTTCCGCTAGGAAGGAGACAAGAATTGCACACAATATTCCAACAGTGGCCAAACCAATGTCCTGTAGAGCCACAACATGACCTCCCAACTCCTGTACTCAATACTCTGACCAATAAAGGAAAGCATACCAAATGCCTTCCTCACTATCCTATCTATCTGCGACTCCACTTTCAAGGAGCTATGATCCTGCACTCCAAGGTCTCTTTGTTAAGCAACACTCCCTCGGACCTTGCCATTAAGTGTATAAGTCCTGCTAAGATTTGCTTTTCCAAAATGCAGCACCTCGCATTTATCTGAATTAAACTCCATCTGCCACTTCTCAACCCATTAGCCCATCTGGTCCAGATCCTGTTGTAATCTGAGGTAACCCTCTTCGCTGTCCACTATACCTCCAATTTTGGTGTCATCTGCAAACTTACTAACTGTCCCTCTTATGTTCGCATCCAAATCATTGATGTAAATGACGAAAAGTAGAGGACCCAGCACCGATCCTTGTGGCACTCCAGGCCATAGGCCTCCAGTCTGAAAAGCAACCCCCCACCACCCTTTGAGCCAGTTCTGTATCCCAATGGCTAGTTCTCTCTGTATTCCATGAGATCTAACCTTGCTAATCAGTCTTCCATGGGGAACCTTGTCGAATGTCTTATTGAAGTCCATATAGATCACATCTACTGCTCTGCCCTAATCAATCGTCTTTGTTACTTCCTCAAAAAACTCAACCACATTTGTGAGACATGATTTCCCATGCACAAAGCCATGTTGTACATCCTGTCCCTCAGGATTCCTTCTAACAACTTGCCCACCACCGACGTCAGACTCACTGGTCTACAGGGGAAAGTGAGGACTGCAGATGCTGGAGTCAGAGCTGAAAATGTGTTGCTGGAAAAGCGCAGCAGGTCAGGCAGCATCCAAGGAGCAGTTTCGGGCATGAGCCCACCTTCAGGAATGAGGAAAGTGTGCCAAGCAGGCTAAGATAAAAGGTAGGGAGGAGGGACTTGGGGAAGGGGCGTTGGAAATGCGATAGGTGGAAGGAGGTTAAGGTAAGGGTGATAGGCCGGAGTGGGGGTGGGGGCGGAGAGATCAGGAAGAAGATTGCAAGTTAGGAAGGCAGTGCTGAGTTCGAGGGTTGGGACTGAGACAAGATGGGGGAGGGGAAATGAGGAAACTGGAGAAATCTGCATTCATCCCTTGTGGTTGGAGTGTTCCTAGGCGGAAGATGAGGCGCTCTTCCTCCAGCCATCGTGTTGCTATGGTCTGGAGATGGAGGACTCCAAGGATCTGCATGTCCTTGGTGGAGTGGGAGGGGGAGTTGAAGTGTTGAGCCACGGTGTGGTTGGGTTGGTTGGTGCGGGTGTCCCAGAGGTTTTCTCTGAAATGTTCCGCAAGTAGGCGGCCTGTCTCCCCAATATAGAGGAGGCCACATCGGGTGCAGCGGATGCAGTAAATGATGTGTGTGGAGGTGCAGGTGAATTTGTGGCAGATATGGAAGGATCCTTTGGGGCCTTGGAGGGAAGTAAGGGGGGAGGTGAAGGTGCAGGTTTTGCATTTCTTGCGGTTGCAGGGGAAGGTGCCAGGAGTGGAGGTTGGGTTGGTGGGGGGTGTGGACCTGATGAGGGAGTCACGGAGGGAGTGGTCTTTTCGGAACGCTAATAGGGGAGGGGAGGGAAATATATCCCTGGTGGTGGGGTCTGTTTGGAGGTGGCGGAAATGACGACAGATGATACGATGTATATGGAGATTGGTGGGGTGGTAGGTGAGGACCAGTGGGGTTCTGTCCTGGTGGCAATTGGAGGGGCGGGGCTCAAGGGCGGAGGAGCGGGAATTGGAGGAGATGTGGTGGAGGGCATCGTCGACCACGTCTGGGGGGAAATTGCGGTCTTTGAAGAAAGAGGCCATTTGGGTTGTTCGGTATTGGAACTGGTCCTCCTGGGAGCAAATGTGGCGGAGAAGAAAGAATTGGGAATATGGGACGGCATTTTTACAAGGGGCAGGGTGGAAGGAGGTGTAGTCTAGGTAGCTGTGGGAGTCGGTCGGTTTATAGTAAATATCCATGCGCCGATACAGTCATCAATATAGCAGAGGAAAAGGTGGGGGGTGGTACCAAAGGAGTAGCCATGTGCACCTTCATGGGCCCCAGCTATGCCTGCCTCTTCGTAGGATATGTGGAACAGTCCATCTTCCGCAGCTACACTAGCACCACCGCCCCCACCTTTTCCTCTGCTATATTGATGACTGTATCGGCACTGTCTCGTGCTCCCATGAGGAGATTGAACAATTCATCCACATTACTAACACCTTCCACACCGACCTCAAATTTACCTGGACCGTCTCAGACTCCTTCCTCCCCTTCCTAGACCACTCCATTTCTATCTCGGGTGACCAAATCAACATGGACATTTACTATAAACTGACTGACTCCCACAGCTACCTAGACTACACCTCCTCCCACCCTGCCCCCTGTAAAAACACCATCCTTGGACTCCTCCATCACCAGACCATAGCAACACGACGGCTGGAGGAAGAGCACCTCATCTTCCACCTAGGAACTATCCAACCACAAGGGATGAACTCAGATTTCTCCAGTTTCCTCATTTCCCTGCCCCCCACCTTGTCTCAGTCCCAACCCTCAAACTCAGCACCATCTTCCTTACCTGAAATCTTCTTCCTGACCTCTGCGCCCCCACCCCCACTCCAGCCTATCACCCTCACCTTATCACCCTCACCTTAACCTCCTTCCACCTATCGCATTTCCAATGCCCCTCCCCCAAGTCCCTCCTCCCTTCCTTTCATCTTAGCCTGTTTGGCACACTTTCCTCATTCCTGAAGAAGGGCTCATGACCGAAACATTGATTCTCCAGCTCCTTGGATGCTGCCTGACCTGCTGCGTTTTTCCAGCAACACATTTTCATCACTGGTCTATAGTTCCCTGGCTTGTCCTTACCACCCTTCTTAAACATGGCACCATGTTTGCCAACCTCCAGTTTTCCGGCACCTCACCTGTGACTATCGATGATACAAACATCTCAGTAAAAGGCCCAGCAATCACTTCTCTTGCTTCCCACAGAGTTTTAGGGTACACTTGATTAGGTCCTGGGGATTTATCCACCTTTACCCATTGCAAGACATCCAGCACTTCCTCCTCTCTAATATGGACATTTTGCAAGATGTCGACATCTATTTCCCTACAGTTGAGATCTTCCATATCCTTTTCAACAGTAAATACTAATGCAAAATACTCGTTTAGTATCTCTCCCATTTTCTGCGGCTCCACACAAAGGCTGCCTTGCTGATCTTTGAGGGGTCCTATTCTCTCCTCGTTACCCTTCTGTCCTTTATGTATTTGTAAAAACTCCTTGGATTCTCCTTAATTCTATTGGCCAAAGCTATCTCATGTCCCCTTTTTGCGTTCCTGATTTCCCTCTTAAGTATACTCCTACTTCCTTTATACTCTTCAAAGGATTCATTCGATCTATCCTGTCTATAGCTGACATATGCTTCCTTCTTTTTCTTAACCAAACCCTCAATTTCTTTAGTCATCCAGCATTCCCTAAACCTACCAGCCTTTCCTTTCACCCTCACAGGAATATATTTTCTCTGCATTCTTGTTATCTCACTTCTGAAGGCTTCCCATTTTCCACTTTTTGCTGCCATGAGGTCAGTGCAGGGCCCACTCAAGTCTGTGCTGAGGATAAGAGGTAAGTAAAAGGAAAACGAAAATTGGTTGGAGTGTATAAGCCCCAGCTCAGGAGCTCTACTCCGCCACTATCTTAATGATGTATGGCAAAAAAAGTCTGATTTAACAAATTTAATTCTTCAAAGGGTAACATGCTGTGGATAAAGGAGATACTGTAAATGATACTGTGCCTCAAATTCCAGAAGATGTTTGCGATGGTTTCATACAAAGATTTATCAAAGTAGGGGTTCATGTTGTAGGGTAATATACTCATATTTGTCAAAGATTGGCTGGCTGGCAGATCGCACTAACTATGCCTAAATATTTTCTTTGGATTGGTGGGATGTCACTATCGGGATCTGTGTTGGGCCCTCTTTGGATTGGTGGGATGGGACTCTTGGGATCCATGTTGGGCCCTCTTTGGATTGGTGGAATAACACTGGAGGGATCTGTGTTGGGCTCACAATCTTTCACAACTTTTATCAATGACTTCAATGAGGGAAACAAAAGTGCAAAATCTTCAGATGACACAACGATGGGTGGAAAAGCATGCAACGAGGATATAACAAGGATGCAAAACAATATAGGCAGATGAATGAACAGGCAAAGATCTGGCAGACCTAACTCCAGCCTGTCCCTGCCACTTTGGATTTGAATACAATGGACACTGAAAGGATGGAATCAAATCTTGAAGTCAGGAAAACTTCTGATTTCTGCCTCAGAGATGGTAATCTGGCTACACCATACCTGTGGCCTTAAAACCCCATTTCACATCGAACATATTCATTTCAGTAAAGCATTTGATAAGGTTCCCCATGGAAGGCTCATTCAGAAAGTTTAGAGGTATGGTATACAGGGATATTTGGCTGTCTGGATATAGAATTGTCTGGTCAAAAGTAGACAGCAAGTGGTCGTGGATGGAAAGTATTTCGCATGGAGGTCTATGATCTGTGGTGTCCTGCTGGAATCTGTTTTTGGGCCTCTGCTCTTTGTAGTTTTTATAAATGACTTGGATGAAGAAGTGGAAGGGTGGGTTCACAAGTTGAACACCAAGGTCGGTGGTGTTGTGGATAGTGGCGAGAGCTAATGCAGACTACAAAAAAAAGATATTGACAGGATGCCGAGTGATTTGATAATTGGCAGACGGAGTTCAACCTGGATAAATGTGAAGTGATTCGTTTTGGAAAGTTGAATTGAATGCTGAATACAGGGCTAAAGACAGGATTCTTGGCAGTGTGGAGAAACATGGGATCTTGGGGTCAATGTACATAGACTCTCAAAGCTGCCACCCAAGTTGAGAGGGTTGTTAAGAAGGTGTATGGTGCTTTGGCTTTCATTAACAGGATGATTGAGTTTAAGAGCTGCGAGGTTTTGCTGCAGCTTTATAAAACCCTGGTTAGACCACACTTGGAATATTCTGTCCAGTTCTGGTCCCCTCATTATAGAAAAGATGTAGATGCTTTAGAGACAGTGCAGAAGAGATTTACCAGGATGCAGCATGGATTAGAGAACTTGACTTATGAAGAGAGGTTGAGTAAGCTAGGGCTTTTCATGCTGGAGAGAAGAAGGAAGAGAGGTGACTTGACAGAGGCGTATGAGGTAATGAGAGGTAATAGATAGAGTAGATAGCCAGAGACATTTCTGCAGGACAGAAATGGCTATCACGAGGGGTAATAAGTTTAAGGTGATTGGATGAAGGTATAGGGGAAATGTCAGAGGTAGAATCTTTACACAGAGAGTGGTAGGTGTGTGGAATGCACTGCTAGTGGTGGTCGTAGAGTCAGAGACATGAAGAACATTTTAGTGACTGTTGGACAGGCACATTGATGGCAGTAAATTGAGGGATGTGTAAAATGTTTGGGAGAAGATTTGTAGCTCGGGTGCTCGTTGTTGTGGTTCTGTTCGCCGAGCTGGGAATTTGTCTTGCAAACGTTTTGTCCCCTGTCTAGGTGACCTCCTCAGTGCTTGGGAGCCTCCTGTGAAGCGCTTCTGTGCTGTTTCCTCCGGCATTTATAGTGGCCTGTCTCTGCCGCTTCCGATTGTCAGTTCCAGCTGTCCGCTGTAGTGGCCGGTATATTGGGTCCAGGTCGATGTGTTTGTTGATAGAGTCTGTGGATGAGTGCCATGCCTCTAGGAATTCTCTGGCTGTTCACTGTTTGGCTTGCCCTATAATGGTAGTGTTATCCCAGTCGAATTCATGTTGCTTGTCGTCTGTGTGTGTGGCTACTAAGGATAGCTGGTCGTGTCGTTTCGTGGCTAGTTGGTGTTCATGGATACGGATCGTTAGCTGTCTTCTTGGCAGTGTGGAGAAACATGGGATCTTGGGGTCAATGTACATAGACTCTCAAAGCTGCCACCCAAGTTGAGAGGGTTGTTAAGAAGGTGTATGGTGCTTTGGCTTTCATTAACAGGATGATTGAGTTTAAGAGCTGCGAGGTTTTGCTGCAGCTTTATAAAACCCTGGTTAGACCACACTTGGAATATTCTGTCCAGTTCTGGTCCCCTCATTATAGAAAAGATGTAGATGCTTTAGAGACAGTGCAGAAGAGATTTACCAGGATGCAGCATGGATTAGCGAACTTGTCTTATGAAGAGAGGTTGTTTGTCAAACAGGAAGACAGCTAACGATCCGTATCCATGAACACCAACTAGCCACGAAACGACACGACCAGCTATCCTTAGTAGCCACACACACAGACGACAAGCAACATGAATTCGACTGGGACAACACTACCATTATAGGGCAAGCCAAACAGAGAACAGCCAGAGAATTCCTAGAGGCATGGCACTCATCCACAGATTCTATCAACAAACACATCGACCTGGACCCAATATACCGGCCACTACAGCGGACAGCTGGAACTGACAACCGGAAGCGGCAGAGACAGGCCACTATAAATGCCGGAGGAAACAGCACAGAAGCGCTTCACAGGAGGCTCCCAAGCACTGAGGAGGTCACCTAGACAGGGGACGAAACATTTGCAAGACAAATTCCCAGCTCGGTGAACAGAACCACAACAGGGATGTGTAAGGTAAGCTGATCTTAGATTAAAATATGTGCTTGGCGTAACATCGTGGGCCGAAGGGCCTGTACTGTACTGTATTGTCCTATGTTCAATGTTCTATGTGGGATTCCTGCAGGTAACCCACTAAAAATCAGTATTATGATACAGTCTGTATGCACCATTAAGTCCTCATCTTTCTTATTAAAGTTACTTCTGTATCTGTTGTGTATATCGACACACTCCCAGCTCCTGTTGTTCAATGTTTACGTTGTTTATTTTCATTAATAAATCCATCTTAGTGGAGGTAATTTGATTGAAAGCAAATGAGCAGCAGTGAACCAGTATTTGTTTTTGCATATCTGACCCGATTTCTGTTTCTTCCCTCATGCTGACAATTAACTCAATAACATCCACTTTGCGCCTCACAATGAATGTTAAAATTACCTCCAAACTCCCTACCAATGACATGTTTACCAGCTCAGAAATCTTGCAGTTTGTTTCACAATCGAGCAATGGGATGGGAATTACTGCCCTACGCAGCAGAGTCCTGAATTCAGTCATGTTCAGTATTCAGCTTCTCCTGCCTGCTGTTGCCCTTTCTTTGATAATGCTATCTGCTTTGTTCAATAACACCAGTGGCCATTAATGCTGTACAAATTCCCTCCTGACAAACTTATTTTAAAGCCACGGTGTCGGTGCTTTGTTCAGTTCAGAACCAGGGAAATCAATTTCACTCCCCATCTGGTCAGGAATGCACAGTCCTTATCAATTCTCAGTTCTCGCTCTTTCCTGGAGATTTTCCTTAACAAATGAAATACACTTGGGTTGCACTCCTGAATTTCAGCTGAGTTTTCTCACCTCAGTAGAAAATCGTTGAAAGGTGACTGAGCAAAAGTTTGTCAGAATTGCCACCTCTCATTACAGGTGGCAAGTTAGCTTTGAAAAGATGCTCGTTCTTCCTGATGCTAAGTTTATATCTGAAATCAAATGACCTTTTGCTTCTTTTGTTTCGAGTTTAACAGTACTGTGTACCTGTGACCTTTTTCACAACTACGTCAGGGGAGTTCATGGAACATTGCAAACCCCAGATATGTTTTGTGTAAAGGCATTTATGATGTCAATGCATATTAATAAAGCTGATTCACACATCAACAGGACAAGATGGTTCCTCCCGGAGATGTCCATTTATTTTAAGATTTCAAAGCAGTTGTGTGTGACCGGAGCTGGTCTGGAATTGCTGACATAAATCACTGAGGTGAAACAAATTGTCCTTTAATCCCTTCAAAATTGCCTCTCATTGCAGATGCTACTCCTGCTAAAATAACAAGCTAAGGAAAATTACCCACTTCTTCCCATTCATTTCAAGGGGAAGGGGAATTTACAAATTATAACTCTTCAAGGAACATCCGCCCATTACTGCATCCTAAAGAGTGAACAAGCAGAAGGGGTGGCAAGTTTGTTGATACCACATCTTCTGGAAAATATGGCCAACAATACAGACTGCCCTCATCAAAAATCACTCTTTGACTAAGCCAAAACTGCAGTTTCCAACAGTGTGGGAAATTTTAACCCGACCTCATGCTGCCTTTTGTAACCCTGCATTTCGAGTGCTCATGTTACTGTCCAATTTAAGTCATGCAATGAGTTAAATTCAGTTCACTACATTATTCAACATGAGTATTTTCCCAAGAAGGTAACATTGACATTCAAGAAAAATCTGTCTTCATTTGAACAATTTAGACAAATAAAGATTTTAAAATTTAAAGCAAAGTACCATTACTAGTGTGCAATGAATTACATACACAGTGACAAACAGCCAGATCCAGTTACTTATTCCAGACTTATGCAAAAGCACTCGACTTGGAATGGATCTGTTAGATGATCCACCAAATTGAACACTTTGTCCATTGGTTGACCAAACAATAAACGTTGTAGGAGATGAAATTAATGAAACTGTTGAAAACTGGTCCAAAATTCAACCAACAAATTTCTCAGAGAGAAAAAAAAAACAAAATTTGGAACATGAAAAGGCACTCTCTGTCAAGGCTATGAATGAAAGCAAATTTTGAAATCATCACAACTCATTTGCTGAAAGCAGCTGCGCAAAGTATCAGATTAAGTCTGGAAATGAGTGCATTATAATTCTTGATGCGTATGTTGTTTGAATTCTTCCAATGCCATGAGTTTGCATTTTTATGAGCTGCATATCTGGGAGATGGAGTCAGTAAAACTCCACCCACTTAGTGATCATGTCACGATGCCATTACCTTTATGTAATCTATTTTTCAGCACTCTGTAATGAGGTCTTAGGGAGTAACATGAGAGAAGTAACTTCAACTGCAAGGTAGTTCTGTGTAAGAAAATGTTTCCATGTGTGGCAGAATCCAAATTTAGTGGGCATTGATTCCTGAAGGTTGCAGCACAGGAGGGAACCATTTGGTGAGTGAAGGCCAAACTCGCTCTGTGTAAGAGCAATTTCACTTATTTAGCTCCTTCGTCTTTTACATTGTAGCCATGAAAATCCTTCCTGTCAGCTGTCTATCCAATTCCATTTTGAAACCTATTGTTCAAGCTGCAGGCACCAGCCTCTCAAGGTGAACACGCCACATTCTTGCCACTTATTATCTCAAATTGTTTTGCCTCGTTTCATCTTTTTGGAAATCAATGCATCCACTAATTCACGACCTCTCTACTAGTGTGACCATTTCTCTTCATTTACCCTTTCTGGATCCATCATGATTTTGAACACTTCTAGAAAATATCATCTCAATCTTCTCCTTCTCTGAGAACAACCTTCAAGCTATCCATGTCACTGAATATCAAGAATCTCATTGTACTATTATGTCATATCACAATCGAGTTAATGAAAACAATAAAAAAAAAGAGATCTGCTCGGAGATAGGAATATGGAACAGGATTAGGCCATTCTTTCCCTTCAGTTTGTTCTGCCATTCAATGAGTTCATGACATCTGTGGCCTAACTCCATATCCTTAACACCATCGCTGAACAAAATATATTGATCTGAGATTTAAGATTAACAACTGATTTAGCATCATCAACTATCATGTTTCCCAAATGTATACAACTCTCCATAGAAGTATGATGTGCTTCCTAACATCACTCCTGAATGGTCTGGCCCTAATTTGTAGGTAAAAACAATGACTGCAGATGCTGGAAACCAGATTCTGGATTAATGGTGCTGGAAGAGCACAGCAGTTCAGGCAGCATCCGAGGAGCAGTAAAATCGAGCAGGCAAAAGCCCTTCATCAGGAATAAAGGCAGTGAGCCTGAAGGGTGGAGAGATAAGCTAGAGGAGGGTGGGGATGGGGAGAAAGTAGCATAGAGTACAATAGGTGAGTGGGGGAGGGGATGAAGGTGATAGGTCAGGGAGGAGGGTGGAGTGGATAGGTGGAAAAGAAGACAGGCAGGTAGGACAAGTCATGGGGACAGTGCTGAGCTGGAAGTTTGGAACTAGGGTGAGGTGGGGGAAGGGGAAATGAGGAAACTATTGAAGTCCACATTGATGCCCTGGGGTTGAAGTGTTCCGAGGCGGAAGATGAGGCGTTCTTCCTCCAGGCGTCTGGTGGTGAGGGAGCGGCGGTGAAGAAGGCCCAGGACCTCCATTTCCTTGGCAGAGTGGGAGGGGGAGTTGAAATGTTGGGCGACAGGGCAGTGTGGTTGATTGGTGTGGGTGTCCTGGAGATGTTCCCTAAAGCACTCTGCTAGGTGGCATCCAGTCTTCCTAATGTAGAGGAGGCCACATCGGGAGCAACAGATACAATAAATGATATTGGTGGATGTGCAGGTAAAACTTTGATGGATGTGGAAGGCTCCTTTAGGGCCTTGGATAGAGGTGAGGGAGGAGGTGTGGGTGCAGGTTTTGCAATTCCTGCGGTGGCAGGGGAAGGTGCCAGGATGGGACGGTGGGTTGTAGGGGGGCGTGGACCTGACCAGGTAGTGACGGAGGGAACGGTCTTTGCAGAATGGCCCTATTTCTAGAACCTCCATCCAGTGGAAATAGTTTCTGTCTATCTACCCTGTCTTTTCCTGTTAACATCTTGAAGACTTTGATCAGATCACCTCATAACTTTCTGAATTCTTGAGAAAACAGGCCTAATGTGTGTATTATCTCCTCAGAACTTAACCCCTGAAGTCCAGGTATGATTCATATAATCTTAAGTCGTACTCTCTCCAAGGCCAATATATCCTTCCTAAGGTCTGATTCCCAGGTCTATTCACAGTACTCTCTTTACCGGGAGAGTGATTGACTGCTACAAATTGCAAAAACCATGGATGTTAGTAAGAAGAAGCTGAGAAGGAAAAGGGATAAATTAACAGAAAGTACAGATAGGACTAAACGCAGAGAGATAGGAGGACACTTGCATGACCTGTAAACATCATAACTGAATAGTCAGACAAACAGCCCAGTTCTCTACTGCAAATTCCATGCAACAGGTTCATTTGACAATGTGCTAATGCTAAAATTAATGTCAGACTTGTCACCAAAAAATCTAGTCAAGAATTCAAAAGAAATGTCTGGATGCAAAGAGCGACAGGAACCACAATGAGGATTGAAGCTATTAATATTCATATGTTTAAGAGAAGCTAGCCAAATATGTGAGAGTGAAGAGGATAGAAAGTTATGATGGCAGCTTTAGATGAGAAAGGATGGGAAAGAGTTGAAGCAGGGGATAGATACTGCACAGCTGGTGGTTTTTATCTGTGCCATATATCTTGTTTAATCTTTAACAGTTTAAAGTAGCAGTAGTATTGCATAAAATATTTACACGTAAAACACAGTCACATTGAAGCAGATTTTCCAAATTAATATTTTGAGCACTGAGCTTTACACTAATGAAATAAATATTAAGACCAAAAGACTATGGGCGGCACGGTGGCTCAGTGGTTAGCACTGCTGCCTCACAGCACCAGGGTCGGGCGACTGTTTGTGTGGAGTTTGCACATTCTCCCCGTGTCTGCGTGGGTTTCTTCCAGGTGCTCTGGTTTCCTCCCACAGCCCAAAGATGTGCAGGTTAGGTGAATTGGCCATGCTAAATTGACCATAATGTTAGGTGTATTAGTCAGGGGTAAATGTAGGGGAATGGGTCTGGGTGGGTTGGTCTTCGGAGGGTCGGTGTGGACTTGTTGGGCTGAATGGCCTGTTTCCACACTGTAGGGAATCTAATCTGATCTAAATATACTTTAGATCATAAGACACAGGAGTAGAAGTTGACCATTCAGCCCTTCGAGTTTGCTCTGCTACTCAATGAGATCACAGCTGATCTGATCATCCTCAACTCCACCTTCCTATCTTTTTCTTGATTCTCATACAGATTAAACCTTTGTCTATCACAGCCTTGAATGTACTTAATGTTCCAGCATTAGCAGCGCTCTGAGATAAAGAATTCCATACGTCCACTCCCCCATGGGAGAAGAAATTCCTCCTCAAGTCTGTCGTAACACCTTATTCTGTGGTTATGTCCTCTAGTCCTAGAGAGAGAGAAAAAAACTTTCCACAGTGACCCTGTCAAGTTCTAAGAAGCTTGTATTTTTCAATGACGCTGCACTTTATTCTTCTCAATTCAAATGAGATCCAAACTATTCAACATCTCCTGACAGAACACTCCCTCCAGACGCAGGATCAGCAAAGTGAACCTTCTCTAAACTACCTCTAATGGCAAGAGACCTTTCCTGAGATAATCAGTGCAAAACTGTTCACAGCATTCTTGCTGTGGTCTGGCCAGTACCTTGTGTAGTTTAAGCAAAACATTGTTTATATTCCAATCCCTTTGAAACAAAGAACAACATCCATTTACCTTCCTTATTACCTGCTGAACATTTAAGCTGGCTTCTTGTGATTTATGCATGAGGCCTCCTAAATTCCTCTGTGGTGTAGCTTTCTGCTGTCCTTCTCCATTCAAATATTATTCAGCGTTTCTTTCTTCCTAAATTTGTAATCTCACATTTTTCCACACCATATTCCAGGTTTTTACTCACTCATGCAAAGTGCCCATATCCCTCCAAGGCAGGTTTGTGAATCAGAATGATGTCAACAGCATGGGTTCAAAATCCACCATGGCTGAACTTACCATGAAAGTCCCTCCTTCTCAACCTCACCCTTTACCTGGTCATGAAGTCCCTCAGGTTAAACCACAGGCGCGCGCGCGCACACACACACACACACACACACACATACACACACACACTCGCTTGCTCACTCACTCACTCACTCGAGAGTGTAGCCCAATGATCTGCTGGGACTATGGTAACTTTCCCTTTACATTATCACGTACAGTCTCTTTCTGTTATCATCACCACTTGCTTTTCCAACTAATTTTGTATCAATCTGAGAGCTTGGCTTGAATACATTCACTTTGCTCACCAATTGTAGGTAATCGTGACCCTGCACTGGTTTCTGTGACATTCTACATTCAGATTGACATCCTGAAAATGTACCCCTCCCCCAAACCAACCCTTATCTCAACTCTCTGCCTTCTATTTATCCATGATGATACATCACATCCAATACATGGGACCTTACCTTATTAAGTAGCCTAATGTGCTGTAGCTCACCAAACGCTTTCATAGAGATATACAGCATGGAAACAGACCCTTTAGTCCAATTTGTGCAAGCCATCCAGATATCCTAAATAAATCTAGTTGCATTTGGTCCATATCCCTCTAATCCCTCCCTATTCATATTCATCCCATCCATATGCCTTTTAAATGTTGTAATTGTACCAGCCTCCAACACGCCCTCTGGCAGCTCATTCCAGACACACACCACCCTCTGCATGAAAAAGTTGCCCCTTCGGTCCCTTTTAAATCTTTCCCCTCTCACCTTAAATCTGTGCCCTCTAATTTTGGACTCCTCCACCCTGGCTAAAAACCTTTGTCTATTTACCGTGTCCACGCCCCACATGATTTTATAAACCCTCTAACCCCAGCAACATCCTTGTCAATCTTTCCTGAACCCGGTCCAGGTTCACACCACCTTTTCCTGTAGCTGGGAGATCAGAATTGAACACAGTATTCCAACAGTGGCCTAACCAATGTACTGTACAGCTGCAACTCCTAAACTCAATTCAAAAGACACATATGAGGTATCAACCCTGTAGGACATCCCCATGTCATGAAATTTTCCTTTTTTTGTAAGACTAGAGGAAAGTCACCCTCCAAGTATGTTCTTAACCACATTGTTCATCTTCAGATACTAAGTATCATCTTGTATAAATGTATAATATCCCTGGAAAAACAAGTTCGAGTAAGTTGATCCAAAGACGCCCTTCCTCCAATTCCTGCTTACTGTTCTGTGAACGTTTGTGCCTCAGTTTAAAATTTTGCTTTCTTGCTGTTATTATTGTATTATTTAATGGGTTTGCAAAGATCAGTTGAGATGTCTTCCTTTCACAGCATTTTTTTTTCTCCAACTATCTCTACTTTGCTCAGTATTCCCTAAGTTACGGCTTGGAGTTTCCCAGAAACAGCACTGATGCAACTCAGCCAAAATAGGCCAAACCGTCACCACGCTTTCACCGCAATTTGCATTCAGTGCAAATCCAGTTGTACTCATTTTAAAAACCGCTCTCAGAGCTTGTTCCACCTACAAAGTAGGCTACACCTACAGGATGGATTCATCACAACTGGGAGTTTCTGCTAATTGTGCTCATCTCCAGGTCTTATCTGGGAATCTTTTCAAATTAAACTGGCTATTTGAGCACCAGGAAACTAACAGGTACGTCTTCAAATTGTATTTTGATCTAATGTACAAGGGAACAAATGAACAAACCCTTGCATTACTGGAGAATAATTTTTGTTTTATATTTAGATTTCAGTAATTTACTGTGATTAAAAGTACGAGATTTTAAAAACACAGCTGTTTTTATCTGTTTCAAGATGTACTGTTAAATATTTAAATTTGAAGGGTAATTTTTTTTAAGATTGCCCAATCGTGCTAGCTTGCAGCTAGACTTTGGGTCTGCTGATGTTCAACTGTGTTTGAAGACAAAATCAAGATCAAAAAGGCTTGATGTAGGCTGAAATGAGCAATGGCACGTAAAACAAAAATTCTAGCCTCAAAATATTTTCAAATATTTTTATTGCTTCTTATTCAGAATATTTTGTGAGATAGGTAAAATTTGTCATTACAGTCACAGTCTAGGGCTACAGTGTGGGCCATTTCGGACTGAGCTGAGGAGAAATGTCTTCACCCAGAGTGTGGTGAGCCTGTGCAACTCTTTGCCACAGACAGCAGTTGAGGCCAAACATCAAATCTTTTCAGGAAGGAGATAGATGTAGTTCTTAGGGCCAAATGGATCGAGGAGGATGTGGAGAAAGCAGGAACAGGGGATCAAGTTGAATCATCAGCCGTGATCAGTCTGATGGACCGAGCAAACTTGAAGGTCTGGTGGGCATACCTTTCCTCTTATTTCCTACACTTCTGTGTCTCCATTCGGAATTTAAATTCTGTTTTTTTTAATGCATGTAGTAATGTCTTATTGTGTCATCATTCATCAGTTGCACCACTGGAAACAGACGTAACAGATAGGACCAATTGTTCAAACCACCATGACTGTCTCTGCCTCAACAGGATTATGTATTGTAGTGAAGGGTGGGGACAGTTGTCGATAAATTGTATCTTAAATACATTTGGGGCATCCTTAAACTTTCTTCAAAACAACAGTAATTAGAGGAACTTGGTTGAAATGGGTGAAAACACCAGAGAATAAAATGTAGATGGAGCGACAGGTTTTAACATGAATTTGAAAATGTGAAGGTCAGGTGAAGTGAACATAATGTAGTAATGTCTGGCAGCATCTGTGGAGAGAAATTGAATTAATGTTTTGGGTCAAGTGACCCTTCCTCAGAACAGAACCTGAAATGTTAACTCTGATTCTTGTCCATAGATGCTGCCAGACCAGCTGAACATTTCCAGCAATTTTTGCTTTTGTTTCTGATTTACCAAATCCACAGTTGTTCCAATTTTTATGTAGTAATGTTCCTGGGGGTCTTGCTGGGTTCTGATGTTACAGAGGGAAGGGAATGACAGAAGAAAGAATTTGACAGAAACATTGGCGCCTGATTGGAACTAATGCTGATGCAGTTACTCATGGAGCATTCACAGTGGACCTATGCTGTTGACCCTGCCAGAGTTCTGAAGTGGGGAGTTCAATGTGTTCCAAAGGATTGGGGTGTGTTCAGGATACCTCCCAAACTCAAGAAAGCCAGAAGATCCTATAGGAAGGAGAAATGGGATGTGGGGTAAGTTAGGAAATGCTGATTCCTGGAGATTGCAATTCAGTTTTGAGGTTAAAAGATTCAATATTAAATCTTCCATACTCCCGGTCTTAATCCGAATCCAGACACTTAAATTATGCCCACATATGCCAGTGTGCTGAATGGCACAGCTTCTATAACCAGTGGCTCTCGGACACTCACTGGATGTTATAAGACCTTACTTTGAATGTGATCTGTGTGTCTGAAGCAATACTGCGTCTAGCAAAACATTCACTGCACCCCTCTAGCCCCTACCCTGTCGGAAAACCCGAGATACTTAGACCCCTTGTAATACTGCCAGAATTAATTAAAATATCCTGTATATTTTAAAAGGAAAGGGAAAAAAAGGATGAGGCGGTTTTGAACAGAGTGGAAGGGACTGTTTCGTAATCTTTCTCCACAAAAGAACTAGTGTAGACTTGAGAGGAGACCACAAATCTATCTGGGTTAATCTTGCTGTCTTTGTCAATTTTACCTTAGAACTAGGTTTGAATAGTACGCAGTGCAACTTTGGCAGTACACTTTAATAGGCTGATATTAAGGTCACTAATGAAAAACATATGCAGTGTATTTTATTCTAGGTCAGAGCTAAGGCTTGAAAAGGGAGACGTCAAAGCATTGCCGAAGTAATTAAGGAAGTTAACATTCAGTAATAGATGCTGTCACTTGTTTTGCGCTGCTCTCTCCTGGTATATGCCAGGTTGCCCTCTAAAATAAAAACATCGGGAAATGGGCTCTGTTTACCAGCATTGATGGAATTAGCGTTAAAAAAAATCGAGTTATTTTCTTGTCTAATACTTCACTTGCTCCAGCCACTTCAACATGTCGTGCACTGCCAGACGATTCAAGGCATCAATCTTAAACACATCCACAACTTTCCTTTATGTCCCTATGATGTGATGCCTACTTTTGAGTAATGTGAATGCCTCACTTGTGCCATATTCTTTAAGTCACTGAACCTTTTGTCTAGATCCTTCAAATAGTTTGCACAAATATTCTCTCGACATGATTTATTTTTGACATATGTCACTACTTCAGTTCCAGTCTTTGGAAGGAGGGGAGGTGTTCTCAGCAACTGTCTGTTATGTTTTCTTCATAACACAGGTGACTGACCTATTTGCAGCTCAGTCAGTAATGTTAATTTTTCAAACTTCATAGGAATACACTTTTCCCTAAAACTGCAAACTCCACAGCTAGATTATCATAGAATCCCTACATAGAGATAGAGGCCATTTGAAACATTGAGTCTGCGCTGATTCTACGAAGACCCCCTCCTCCCCATCCAATCCCCACAATCCTGTATTTATCATGGTTAATCTACCCAACCTGCACATCCTAGACACCATGGGCGATTTAGCATGGCCGATCCACCTAACCTGCACATCTTTGAATTGTGGAAAGAACCCAGAGCACCTGAAGGAAAGCCATACAGACAAAGGGTGAAGGTGCAAACTCCATACAGAGAGTCGCCAAGACTGGAATCAAAGCCAGGTCCCTGATGCTGTGAGGTAACAATGTTAAATGAATAAATAGTTTTTCTTTTGCTCAGTAACTACCTGAGGAATTTGAAAAGCTCATTTTAAATGCTACATGATCAGGCATTTTGCAAATTTCAGGTCTCCTAATGTGTTACAATCAGGAATACCTTGCTTTAAAGCTACACATTCCTAAGGGTTTAGAATGAAAGCAAGAGAGAATGGCCTTGTCTCCACAAAGCAGAACATGTTGATAGTTTGATCTTATTGTTTTAAGTCTCTAAAACAAATCCCTTCTTCCATGTTGCTCACATCATTCATATATTCTGGGATTCAATATATATTGATGATTTTTTTATTGTAGTAGTTTTGTTCGTTTGAGCCAATTTTATTTTCCCTTTGGGAAACTGCAAAAACAAATAATGTTTTTGATATTTTAGAAAAATAACTTACATCTCCTCATTCCCACAACAAATTTCTCTTTTCTCTTGATGACTGATTCAATAGCAACATTCAAAGGGGAATGAAATACATGCTTGGAAAGTGAAATATTTATAAAGCTGTGAGGAAAGGGCAGAGGATTGGGATAAATTATAAAGCTCTTTCAAAGAGTCAGCAAAGGTGCAATGAGCCAACAGGGTTCCATTTTTTCCACCTGGTGTACTATTCTGACAGGATGCAATCTTGAATAAATGTCCTGAGCAGGGTGCATATTTATAGACGAGTTGGCTGACAGAGATACCTCGTACTAACAGCGGACTCAAACGTTGTCGTTTGTTACCTTGCAGGATGCAAGTTGCATTGATATTTCAAAATGAAAGGAGAGGAAACAAATGCACAGGAAGGAGCAAATAGTGTCAATGATGGTTCAGGTTAGAATGGTTACAGAACTCAACCACATTGAACAGTCGGGTCTCAAATTTAATTCCAATACAAAATTAAATAATCACCAGCATTCAGAGCACTATAATTGACCTTTGTGTTCCTGACTTTGGGAAAAAAAGAGAAAATTAAACCAAAAAAAAATCAGAATTCAAATTTTTATTAGGAAAAATATCAGATAAATGCAAGAGTAAACTTAGTTATAAATCACCCATAGGTTTTCCGACATCAAAGTTCACATGAGAAGAATGGGTGGTGGATGAACTGCTTGGATGGCCAATTACAGAAAGGATCAGCAACATTTAAAGGAACAAAAGAAAAGCAGACACGAAAAAAAATAGAAGTGCCATCAAAGGACTAATGCTGGCCACACTCATCATAGTACAGGCACAGTCATTCGAGGAGTAGGCCACTACAGTCACCTCAGACCAAGTCGGAGATAATAAATACAGGCTTGCTGGTGTTAACTACATCACAAGTATTGCCTTTAATGCTAACTTGTCACTCTGTGTGAAATCGTTCAAGGCCTTTATAATTTATGATTCTGTGTGCTTCCAAATGCTAGACTCACCTAGGGTCAGCTTGAGACAACGAGGGATTCATCGTGAACTCTGCAGGATCTACCTTGTGAAAGCCATTTGTTGAATGTGTGGATCGTAAGCGATTACTTGGGGGGGAGATGGTGGTATAGTAATCTTGTCACTGGACCAGTAATTCAGAAAACCCCAGGCTAATACACTGTCAACTTGGCCTCAACCACCAATACGGTAGTTCATGGAATTTAAAATTAATCAATAAATTAGAATTCAAAGTTAGCCGTTAAACCACCATCAAGTGTTATCAAAAACACTGATTCTCCGAAGTCCATAAGAAAAGGAAATCCGCCATCCTTACCCAGTCTGTCACAACTGTGACCTCAAACCCGTGGCAATGTGGTTAACAGTGAACTGACCTCTGAAATGGTCTCCTGGCAAACCACACACTGAAGGGCAGTTCCAGATGAGTACCAAACAGTGCTCTTGCTTATGATATTTACATCCAGAGAAAGAATGAAAAGAAGTCTTATGTGTCCATTTCTCACACCTTGCCAACTTGCATTATGAAACTTGTTTCATCATCCTCTATGAAGTTACCATTCCTTGAAATATGGCTTTTTGTAGCCAGTTTAGGGAAGAGTTAATTCTTTACAATCAGAAGAAATGTTCTCATTGACAAGTCACTAAATGTCACTCTTAAATACCCTAAGGGTAAAATATTAGGTGGGTGCTCCAAATGTGCAATCTAATTAAATGTCACATTCTATATAATGCATGACTACACCATGTCATTATTTTAATCTTTGTTTGAGATATTAAATTTTGAATATCACTTCAGGTACCAACTCTTCTCCTCCCATCGGTGACTCATTTGCATAACAATAATTCGACTAATTAAAAGGAGGCGCACAGAGGTTGCTGGATATAGATATTTCTTATGATACAGACAAATAATATGGTGATTTATTTTAATTCAATTTACTCTGGAAATCCCAGTGCTTTCCTTATATCAAGTTGATAGTCCTGATGGTCTCAATGTGAAGTGAACTGTATGAAATATATCTTGGTTGCCGAGTAGAACTCTGCTTACTTGTTTGCTAACCTGATCCATATGCATAAAGTTTATTACTTCAGTCTCCATTGAGTCACAGAGACCCGTTCATATTGTCCATTTGGATTTGGGTTCATTCCAAAATAGAGGCTGAGGTGATAAACTGGTTAAGCACAATACTGAAAGGGTTCTGTGCAGGGGTCATTTTCAATTCCACAACCTCATGGAAATCTCAAAGAGCCATTCAACCAAAGCAGAAATGCAGTTACTGCTGTGAACATGGCATAGCAGCACCTGAGGGAGACAGTAGTAAAATGTCAGATAAGCCATAATCAGGTCTAATGCTCTGAGGATGCAAGTTCATAACCAAACATAGCAGCTGATGAAATTCAAATTCAATTGATAAGGTATGGAATTAAAGGCTACTCATGAAACCCATGAAGAATTGTTGTCAAAACATATCTGGCTCACAAACTCTTGTCTGAGGATGTACGGTTTACATATGACTCCAGTTGCACAGTAAATTTGCAGGTGATACAAAGATCAGTGGAGTTGTGGACTATGTAGAAGGTCGTCAAAGGATACAGCAGGATATAGATTGGTTGCAGATATGGGTGGAGAAATGGCAGATGGCGTTTAATCCGAATAAGTGTGAGGTGTTGCACTTTGGGAGATCAAATGTTAAGGAAAAGAATACAGTTAATGGCAGGACCCTGAACAGCATTGAAGTACAGAAGGATCTTGGAGTTCAAGACTATAGCTCCCTGAAAGTGGCCATGTGAGTAGACAGGGTAGTAAAGAAGGTATGTGGCATGCTTGCTTTCATTGGTCGGGGAATTGAGTACAAGAGTCAGGATGTCATGTTGCAGCTTTATAAGACTTTGGTTAGGCCACACTGAGAGTATTGGATTCAATTCTGGTTGCTACTGTACAGGAAGGATGTGAAGGTTCTGGAGAGGGTGCAGAAGAGGTTTGCCAGGATGCAGCCTGGATTAGAGGACATAAGCTATAAGGATAGGCTAGAAAAACTCAGGATGTTTTCTCTGGAGTGGCAAAGGCTGAGGGGTGACTTGATAGAAGTCTATAAAATTATGAAATGGACAGTTGGAGTTGTTGTGAGGAAAATCACCAGCCTTGGAGTCAGAGCCAGGGTTCAACGACAGAGTTTCTTGGACAAGGAACTACTGCAGCTCTGGGGAGAGAAAGACACCAACAGCACAGTGGTCAGCTGTGAGCCTTCTCTCAACCCGGAGCAAGATATCTTTATACATTTTGTGATATAATAGGTCAGTGATGAGGTTATTGCCGCTGTAACGTTGTTTGTTGTAAACATTGCAGAATCATTGATAGTTTTGTTGCAGTCATTGTCAGTTCCAGCATAGCCTTTGTTAATTTCAGCTCGGTTGTTTTCAGTTTCAGCGCAGACATTGTCAGTTTCAATGTCTGCACGGAAGTCCATTGCTGTAGTAATGGGCGCTAATCACCCTTCCCGAGAAGAACAATTACTGCAGTCCTGGCTATTAGCACTTTGCATTTAGCCTGCATCAAACAGCAATTCTGTCAAAGGTGTTGGCTGGACCCAGACACTTCAGTGGGCAGTATATGCTACTCACATGTATTCTCTCCCCCACCCACCTTAAACTAATAAACTAGGTTGTTCTGGCATTCTGGTGGCCCCAGGCAGTATCTCTGTTTGCTCTGCTGTCTCTCTCCATAGTGTGGCCAGCGGCCATCTTGTGTCTCAAGAAGCCAACTAATGGCTCAGTGGCCATCTCGTGTGTCTGTGTGCCTAGTGTCACCCTGCCCCGTGCCATCTCCCACTTCAGCAATGACAGTCAAAATCTTTTTCCCAGAATTGAAATGTCGAATATTAGGGGTTTAAGGTGAGAGGAGGAAAGTTCAAAAGAGATTTGAGGGGCAGGTTTTTTTAATACAAAGAGTGGTAGGAGTCTGGAACACGCTGCCAGATGTGACGGAGAAGCAGATATGATAGGGACATTTAAGAGAATTTTGGATAATCACATGAATCTGCAAGGAATGGAGGGATATGGACCAATGGCAGACAGAAGGAATTTTTTTTATTTGGCATCATGTTTGGCACAATTTTGGAGGCTAAAAGACCTGTTCCTTTGCTGTACTGCTCTATGTTCTTTGTTCAATGTGGTTAGCTGTTAATGGTCTAGTATGCTGCTCAGCTGAAGGTCAATTAGGGATCAGCAACAGATATTGCCAGTGGCCCTCCTGAAATCAAAGTGTGTCCACAACAGAAATGGGCAGATAATCTATTCTTGTGATGTTGATTGTGGAATTTATGTTGGCTAGGACTCTACAGACAATTCTCCAGTTCTTCAAAATTATGCCATGGGATGTTTTACAGCCATCTGGAATGGGGGCACAGTGAGGCTCAGTGGTTAGCACTGCTGCCTCACAGCAGCAGCTACCTGGGATTCCACCCTTGGGCAACTGTCTGTGTAGAGTCTGAACTTTCACCTTGTTTCTGTGAGGGTTTCCACCAGGAGCTCTGGTTTTCTCCCATAGTCCAAAGATGTGCAGGTTCAGTAGATTGGTCATGCTAAATTGGCCGTGATGTGCAGGCTAGGTGGATCAGCCATGGGAAATGCAGGGCTACTGGGCAAGGTCAGGAGGATGGGTCTGAGTGAGATGTTGTTCGGAGGGTCAGTATGGACTTAATGGGCTGAAAGGCCTGCTTCAACACTGTCGGGATTCTATGAATCTGTGATGACCTGTTTGGTAAGGTGAGGCCTCAACTGAATGTCAAAAGGAGAGTTATGATGGGCCAATTGATATCCTTTGTTGCTCTGCCCAAGTATGTTGTGACTGTACAGTGATTTCTGTCTCCAAACTTTCTATAATATAACCATAATCTGATAGAAAAACCCAAAATTGGCATCCGAAATATATATCATCTGCTAGCACATATTTTAATTCTCAAGATCAAGTGGCACCTAACAAATTATAAACCAAGAATTAACAAATGATTTGAATGATTATGATTATGATTTAAAACGTCAACAAAAGTTGAGATAACACAGTTGCTCTGCCTCTGTTGCTATCTAACTAAAAACTTATGCTTGCTTCCTATTAAAAAACATAACCTAGAACAGCGGTTAAGCATTAAACTTGATCCATTTTACCCTTTAGTCTTGATGCAGACCTTGTCATTTTCATTCGCCTTCTGGATAATCCTAAAATGAACAAAATATGAAAACTGCCTTTTGATTCAGCTTAATTTGCTCCATTAAAATCTGTGTAGTCTTTCCTGAATTGTAAGGATATAAAAATGAAGGTTTAATCCAGAAGACTTTTTTTTTGTTTAAGCATCTGAAGTGCAGATGATGTGGTGTTTCAGGGTGGGAATCATACTATTCTGAGTGCAAAAAGAACCCCTGAATATGATACTTCAGCTTGTGAACTCCTAAATGTGACTGACACATTGACAATGCATCTGACTTATTTTAATTAAATAAAGCTGAAAGCATAATTGATAACACTGTGAGAAATTGTGGAGGTGACAATGGATGTCACTGAGGTCAATTCATGCAGTTTGGATGGAAGGCCATTAAGGTATACATCTTGGGACACAGAAACTATCTAAAATGTCTCCTTCATTTTTCTGATTACCATGAAAGAATCGATATTGAGGACCAAAGTAGAGGTCACGAATAAACTGACCATATGGCTCATGAGGGGTGAATATAGCATTACTATCAATTTTGAGGTTGCATGATATTTAGAGAATTTAAAAAGTAACATCTGAACTAATTCAATGGAAGTAAACAACCAATACTTAACTCAATTTAAATTGAATTAAAATCAAATCTTAAATGTCCTGAAATAATCCAAATGTTATCAGGAACTCAGCTGCTTTGTGGCAAAGAAAATCCTGATATCAGTGAATGTTCTGATCACACAGTACATTTCTGTTCAGTGCACACTTTTGTCAAAGATCTGAGCAGCAATTAATGAGTAGCTTAAAAGCAATGTTTTGTCTGTACATAAAACATTGTCTAGAGTGTTCTCTAAGGGTTGGAAATGTTTATAAATTGTTTGTGCTTTGATCTTGCAGTACATGAGTTCATCTGAACCCCCTGAAACATTCCGACTGACTGAATCATCTTAGACATCGATATTAACATTTAGAAGATTTGCAAAGTGTTATAAAGACATCTGGTGGCAGCTACATTACACTGCACCACTTTATCGATCCTTGTGGACCTGGAATTGTATTTCTTCTATGTTCCTCGCACAGGCTTACTTTGTATGGAGGTCAAGGAAAGACAGGTTATCTTGCGCAGAGGTTGAACATACATCTGTCACAGCTAAGGATTATGCAGTGCTTATTGTAACGGAAAAAGCTTCTTTTTATTCCACAGCTTCACCTCAGCAACCACCAAGCAATTGTCAGGGTAGAAGTCATCAGTGTAATCCATGACAGACACTTGAAGATCATGTCAGGAGAAGGACATCCTTTTTTTATGTTAACGGGGGAACTATCTTAGTAAGATGTAGTCAGGATGACATGAAAAGAGGTGGGAGTGCAGGACTGTGTCATCTTGGCAGTTTAGGAGGCCTTTGCCCCACAAAGGAAGAATCTGGTATGTCCAGTGTTTGTATTAAGTAAACCATTAACAATTAAATGTCGGGGTATGACCTTGCATAAACAGAGGCGGAAGGTTAACCAGCTTTGTCTCTCATTCTGTATCATCCCTGGAGCTGTCCACTGCTGTGCCATTCCCTCTTCTTTTGTAAAGAAGCAGTGAATTCCCTAAAGAACCCCTGAAGTTTTGCTGAGCTAAAGCAACTGATTATTTAGGGATGGTCAAGTTCCCAAACAAATGATCTGCCCTATTCTACATTAAACATTCCATTCCAAGACTTTTGAATGGACTGGCAGGGCACAGAACAGCAGTAAAGTCAAATACAAGGATAATGGGTTCACCTTTGTGAACTTCTGCTTCATCAGGCGCTGAAAGTTTTTGGCCTCTTCTCCAGTGTGTGTTTTGTTTTGCTTTCCTGTGCACCAGAAATATCACACAATGGAGCAATTCCTAGCGGACTTGTGAAAGGCCCATCAAGATCTGATCAGGAGGCTTGTGCCACAGAACTCAAGGCACCTCTTTTTTCTTTCAACAAGATAATTCCCTTTTCACAAGTAATCTCTGTTCAGCACATGACATGCTCAATCACTTCCACCATAGAGACACAGAATCACTGAACTGTTACTGTGCACAAAGGGGTCATTTGACCCCTCATGCCTGCACCGACTCTTCAACTGAATATCATAACCTAGTGCCAATGTCCTGATTTTCCTCTAAATCTGTGCACATTAATTACATCTAAATAACCATCCAATGTTCTGTCAAATGCATCTAATTGATCCTGTCTCCACCACACTTCCAGGCATCGCATTCCACACTCAAACTATTCGCTGATTTTAAAAGGTTTTCCTCATTTCATCCTTGCTTCTTTTGCAGGTCACTTTAAATCTATGCATACCCTTTTGTTCATGTTCCTTTTACAAGCGGGAGCAGTTTCTCACCATCTACCCTGTCCAGCCAATTCGTGATTGAAAATCTCTATCACCTCTCCTCTTATCCTTGATCTCTCCAAGGAGAACAGTCCCAACTTCATCAATCCATCCTCATTACTCAAGTTCCTCATCCCTTGAACCATTTTTGGATGCCATCTCTACTCTCTCCCCAGTGTGTTCACATCATTTCCACCATGTCACACCCAGAACAGGACGGGCGAGGCCTAACAAGTATCTTGAACAAGTTCAACATCACGTTTTCACTCTTATACACTATACCCCTATTAATAAAGCTGAGGGTACTGTGTGCACAATATAGCGTATTTATATTATTTTAATAAGACACCTTAATTATATATAGGTAGGAGTCAGTTTCCTGAAATTCTAATTCAAAGCATCCAAGCATTTGAATCTTCAGTCTTTCTGAAAGATTCATCATTCACTGTAAGTCTGTAGCGCTCGAATTTACTACACAAGAGGCCATTAGTCTGCTCTATGTATATAAATATAAAGTATATAACTATATATAAATAGCTCCTCCTTGTGGCAATCCTTGTTGCTGTAACAATTCAAATTACTCTACAAGTTCATCTGTTCATATTTTCTGAAAGTAATGCTTTGCATTAATCTCTCACTCTGAAACAATGTACCCTCGGCTTATATTCCTACATTTCCCTATCAGTGCAGTGCCATTAAATTTTCACTGTTTTCACTGAAATAGGTCACCTTGCACAATGGCAGTTGCGAGTTAGATCTGCAGTTTGGTATCACAGAAACTTAAGCTCCACTGGCTAGACACAACAAAGACAATAGGATATTTTGGACTTTGGTGAATAAGTGAGCCAAAAATGTGATTTAACTGATGAGAATATAGACTGACAAGGAGGGTGAAGTAGTGTAGGTGAATTCAAAGTCAGATTAGACACAGTGAGGGACGTATTGAGAGGGGAAGAAATGATGAAGAAAGACAGAGACAGAAAAGGAAGAAAACAAAACGTGCCATTTTTAAAATCTTTAACAACAATTCACAACATGAATGAATGAGGTGTCACACTTTTGCTGTGGAGGTGTCGGTGTTGGACTGGGATGGACAAAGTTGAAAATCATACGACACCAGGTTATAGCCCAACAGGTTTATTTGGAAGCACTAGCTTTTGGAGCATAGCCCTTTCATTTGACCTGATGAAGGGGCTATACTCCAAAAGCTTGTGATTTCAAATAAACCAGTTGCACTTTTTTGGCAAGACAAGTTGTTTGGCTATTATCATCAATTAATTACATTCATTTAAAGATATTTACAGATTTTTTTTGTTGAGAGACTAATGACCCAAACCAATCAGTAAATTTTGTGATTTGCAATTTGAAAGCTATTGTTTCCTGGTTACAAGTTGCAGATTCATTTGTACAACAATGTACATTGTAAAGGTTTCACTATTTTTCCAGTGAAATCAAGGACAATGTTTCCTCACGTTCAAGCATTATGTATGTATATAAACACAGTTGCAAACCTGCCTAACATCTTGTGTACATCACAGCATGGGTGCACTGGTACCATGACGATAATGCTTTGCAACTAATAAACTGTCATGGCAAGGACATTACTTACTAGATTTGGCTGACTATCATTTTGACCATGTTAAAATGTCTTGTTCAAACCAATTAAAATGTATGAAAATACTACATTTTAACATCCTTTGCCTGGCTAAAATATAACTGTAGACATGATGATATAAGAGGAATTATAGAGAATACACAACACAGTAGTTGAACCTTTGTCTCAACAATGGCATGCATGTATTTCAGTCCTTCCAACTTTTCTTTGTTTTAAATGACCTCACCAGATCTTTCTACTCCTTTCTGCTTTGTCACTTCAGCTAGTTCTCCACTAAAATGGGCTCTGTTTCATAAGGTGAGGAGTTGCAGCATGTGTTCATCCATCAGAGGATGCTATGTAAATGTAAAGTGTTGTTGCCAATGATCAGTGACCTCAACAGAGCTTGCCAGGCGCTTTTCTCCTTTATGGGCTCTATGGTGGATTATTACTGATTGATTCCACTTTCCAAATGTATTCTTGTCCTTTCATCTTAAAAATAACAAAAGCCCAATTAATGCTGCAGCTTGGAGAACTGAATATAATCCAGTAAACATCTATGCCAGTTTTCTCTGGGCCCAGCACCCCTGAGATTTTACATATTTATTTAATTTACAATTGACAAATCAAGAGATTTTAACATTGATCATGTCTGGACCATAATTTAGCAGAGCTTTGAATAAGCGAATCACCATACAGTGTCATGCCCCTTTGTTCTTGATCTTAAAAAATGTTCATTTGATTCACTGATATATCCAGAAAAATGATTACAGAGTGAGAAAAGACTAAATTATTTAGCAATTTGATTTTCTAAGTTATTGTTTAAAGGCCCAAGGGCCAATATAAGCAGGTGACCTCAGAGATTTGGACCAAGTCTCTGGAAGATATGAAACTTATTTGGAATTAGACAAAATCTGTTTTGCAGGAACGCTCCTGCTTAAGAAGGTAATACAAATGATGTTGCTAATATTGAGGGATGAACAGGAAGCCAACTTCTACAAGGTCAGAGAGATCTCTGTCAAAATGTTGAAGGGTACATCAACCAGGAATTTGCTTAAAGCAGCAGCTTTTTTAAAAAATCATTTGCACGGCATTGCTGGCTAGGCCAGTATTTATTGCCCAGAGGGCAGTTAAGAGTCAACCACATTGCTGTGGGTCTCGAGTCACGTGTGGGGCAGACCAGCTGAGGGTGGCAGTTTCATTCTCTAAAGGGCATTAGTGAACCAGATGGGTTTTTATTGACAATTGACAATGGTTTCATGGTCATCATTAGACTCCTAATTCCAGACTTTTATTAAAAATTCAAATCATATCATCTGCCATAGTGGCATGCAAACCTGGGGCCCCAGAAGGTTACCTGGGTATCCGGATTAACAGTCCAACGATAATACCACTAGACCCAGACCCATTCCCCTACTACTCCACATTTACCCCGAACATAGGCACCTAATCTACACATCTCTGAACACTACGGGTAATTGAGTGCGGCCAATTTACCTAACCTGCACATCTTTGGATTGTGGGAGGAAACCAGAGCACCTGGAGAAAACCCACACAGACACAAGGGCAATGTGCAAATTCCACACAGTCACCTGAAGCTGGAATCAAACCCAGGTTCCTGGAGCTGTGAGGCAGCAGTGCTAACCACTGACCCACTGCGCCACCTATTTTTGGACCCTCTAGTCTCACCCAACAAGCCCCTTCATATCATCTCATCCACTTCCCATGCAATATCCTTGCCTGAAGAAGGGCTTATGCCCGAAACGTCGATTCTCCTGTTCCTTGGATGCTGCCTGACCTGCTGCGCTTTTCCAGCAACACATTTTCAGCCCTTGCCAAATCATGCCTACCCATGCCACTTCTCCCACTTCTTAAAAGTCTGATGCCAACTTAACATTAGACCATGTCAATCCATGCTCCCAGCCATTGAAGGCTCCTTAGAGCCTCAGACCAACTCAACATAAATTCATGTAAGTCTTCCCACTGATTTTTGCCTTTACACTGTCAATCTCAACTCACACAGTGTCTACTATTGGCAGACCTCAGTAGCCAAGTGGTCATAAAGTAAAATAAAGGACTAAATTTAATTTACAATATTTACTGGAGCACTTTCCAAACCCATGTCCGCTTCCAAATGGAAGGAAATACATGGGAACAAGAACCTGAAAGTTCCTCACCAAGTCACTCACCATCCTGACTTGGAAATATGTTGCCGTTTCTTCACTGTTGCTAGGTTAAAATCCTAGAATTCTCTCACCAAGCGTGTTGTGGGTCCGCCTACAGAACGTGGACTTCAGCAGTTCAAGAAGGGAGCTCACCACCACCTTCTCATGGGCAACACAGATGGGAAATAAAATATTGGCCAGCCAGTGACATCCACATCCCACTGTAAAAAATTCCCAATTATGAATGCCTATTCAAAACATTTAAGTCCTCTCAAGTACCTAATTCCATAAAAAAAAACAAAGACTTAACTTCAATCCCAGATCAGAGACTCTTAATCCTTGAAACTGTGCCTGGAAGAATGATTGGAAACAGTTTAACAATTGACAGATTCAAGAGGGCATTGGATGATTATTTTAATGAAAAATGTGCAAGGGTATGGTGCAAAAGTAGGAGATTGGTAATTGCCAATTTAGTTAAATGATGCAGGCGCGATGGGCCAAATGTCCTCTTTTTGCACTCAGCACTTGTGTGACTCTGTGAATAACCTCTTTATTCTAATCCCACTCCTCCACATTTTACAATATGAATTTTTTTTTAAAATCCAGTGACGTGACCAAATGAATGCTTCAGCCTATATGAAACAAGCATGCAAAAGTACAAAGTGAGAGTGAAAGTAGACCACCCAGACCCTCAAGCCTGCTCTGCCATTCAGTAAGATTATGGCTGACACTTTTGTGTTTTAAGTTCACATATACTCACAATAATCTTAGATTCCCTTGCCTAACAAGAAGTTATTTACCTCCATCTTAAAAAATATTCCGTACCTTCTGCCGGAGTCCCACAAAACTCAGATTAAAAAAAACTCTCATCATCAGTGACCTAATTTTAAAATAGTATTCCTTAGTTTTGGACTCACACACAAGAGAAACATTCTTTATCTTGGTCTAACATGGATCTTTCCATGACCACCTTTTTAAGTCCATTCAAGATCTTTTACACTTCAATCACATCGCCCCTTACTCTTCTGAGCACCGCAGATGCTGATCAGGGTCAAAACAAGTCCAATTTATTTACCCTTTCATCAGAAGGCAAACTCACTCATTCCATGTTTCAATCTCACAATGCTCCTCTGCACCACCGGCAATACACTTACATCTTTCATAAATAACAAGATGAAAGCTACACACAGTAATCAAGATGTGGTCTTACACAGCCCTGTAGAACTGAAATGTCACCTTCTTGCTTTTCTGTTCAGTTCCTATTGTGATGAAGGATAGCATACCATTATCTTTAATTATTTGATATACTTCCATACTAGCTTCTTGTAACTCACTTTCTTGTACCTAGAACACTGCAACTAGAACATTTAAACCAACACTCCTTCACCTACACCTAAGAGTTTTGCAGTTATGCTCCATTTAAATAATATTCTGCTTTTTCACTCTTCCTGTCAAAGTGAACAAGTTTACATTTCCATACATTATCTGCTATTTTCCACGTTTTGCCCATCACTTAACCTAAGTTTGTCTGTCTACAACCTTCTTATCTCCTCCTTCCAATATACTTTCCTACCTACCCTTGCGTCAATTGCAAACTTGGCTACAATGCCTTCACTCTCCACGTCAAAAGTATATTGTCTAACCTAAGATGTCACCTCTTATACATTCAAAAAGCCTTTAGTTATCTAGGAAAAAAGACTTGAAAGAATCTGGATTTTGCATTTTAATCAGCAGTCTACCTCCTAACCAATTAAAGAATTCAACAAAGGCAACTATCATACCTAACTTAGGGAAGGAGCTAAGCTGCGAAAGCTTGCAATTTCAAATAAACCTGTTGGACTACAACCTGGTACCATTTGACTTTTGACTTGTCCCCCCAGTCTATCTCCACATCACCACTCCTCATCCAAGTCATTGACATAAGTTGTAAAGAGCTGAAATCCTATAATTATGGGACTCCACTCATAAAACCTGCCCATTAGAGAGAAAAAAATAATTTATGCATATTCTATGTTAACTGCCAGCCAGCTAAGCTATCCAAACTCTTACGTAACCCAACACAATGAGCTCCTGCTTTGTGAAATAATCTTTTAAGCGGCATTTTGCCAAATGCCTTCTGGAAATCCATTTACAATAAGTTTACTGGTTCCCCTATGTCCACAGTACATATTACTCCTTGAAAGAGCTCCAATAAATTGGTTCAACATGGTTTCCCTTTCACAAAATCACACTGACTCTTCCTTGAGTTATTTCCTTTAACTCCACATTTATTCATTCCAATGCCTCACCCACAATAGATATCAAGCTAACTTACATATAGTTTTCAGTTTTGTAATTGCTCGTCTCCCCTCCAGCAGCATCTTTCCAGAATCAAAGTATTTTTGGAAAATTTAGACCAAAACATCGACTGACACACTAACCACAAAGTCTCGAGGATGACATCTATTCGGACCTCAGAGACTCATCACTTCCTTCAGTTTGGGCAGCATTGCTTCTTCAGTGATTACAACTTCAATACTTTCCTCTCCCACCTCTGCTTCCTGATCTCTATTATTGGAATGATTTTTGTATACTCTAGAAAGAAATCCAAGCAAAATAATTGCTCATTTCATTCATCAGTTCCTTACTATCTAATGTTAACTCCAATTCTCATCCTTTAGAAAACCAACACACGCATTACTTATTCTTTACCTTTTAAAATGCTTGGAGATCATCTTGCTATTCATTTTTACACTTCTGTCCAGCTTCTGCTGTTTTCGTTTTTCTTGATAGAATCTGTTCGAAATTCCATTTTTTAAAAACTATTTGAACAAGTTATCTGACCTTCCAATCACTATTGCATAATTTTGTTTTTTCATTAAAAATGCTCTCTTTCATTTAACCACCAATGATGGGTTGATCTCCTGAATATGTTTCTTTGGAGTAGAAATATTCTTATTATGAATGTTATAAAATATCCCCTCAAATGTCTGCTACTGCTTCTCTATTTATCAATCCCCTAGCTCAAAATCTCAGTTCACCTCAGTTAGCTGAGCATTCATAGTTGCTTATAATTAAATTTAAAATCTTAGTCTTCAATCTGCACTTTTCCCTTTCACATTGAAATTACAAGTTCCTTCACATTATGGTTGCTGCTGCCTAGGGGTATCTTTATTTTGAGGTTATTAATTAATCCTGTCAAATTACACAATACCCAAGTTTAATATAACCCGTTCTCAGGTTGATTCCAGAATGTGTTGTCCATTAGAAACTATCTCAAACATATCCTTTGAAATCCTTATCAAGTTTTAGAGAAAAAATATGGTTTTGTAATAAATATGATTATTGATTTATTATCAAAGTAAAACATATCCAATCATGATGCATTAATTAGTTACCATACACAGTTGGTAATATAGAAATATAAATGCTCATCACCCTAAATATCTCCAAAACATACGCATACACACATATATACACCCACATGCGCATACACACACATACAAACTTCAGGAAAAATATGCTTTTCTGCAGAGATATTCTGGAAAAATATATATTATACATGTTCAATTGTTTATTCTTGAAGTCCAAGTAGTGAAGTAGGATGCTGCAAAGTCTGCTGATCTGACTTTCTGACACATGTAGTCAAGACAGTGATCACACAGGCTTGGTTTTTGAGTCTTTGCAGACACATCTTGCTCAAGAAAAGCAATATTTAGAATTTCTAGCAATTGCCTTTTCAGAAAAAGGAATTGTTTTCACCCTGAAGTCAATCAGAAGATGTTTATTTCATAAATAGGACGGAATAGCTGGGCAACTCTTCCTAACAGGCTTCTTCTCCGCTGAATATCAGACAAAACAACAAGTCTTCTCAAGCCAGTCACCAACAGAAGGAGACCATTCAGCCCATTGACACATGTGCTCTGTAGAACAATCTAGGCACGTCCAATCCCCCACCCCACTCCCGATCATGGAACGTAGTCACCAAACTGGCAGTACAATGCACTCAAGAGGTTTGTCATGAAACAGCAGAGGGAAGATATTTCTTTGCACAGTGTCAATCTCCTGGGGACAGCCAACACCATGGGATAATCACCAAATCACATGTGTCATGGTGCAGGAGGAGAACATTGGGCCCATCATGTCTGGACCAACCATTAAAAGAAAATACCAGTGTCAGATATCCAGGCTCTGACCTGCAGAGCTGCCTGCCCCTGGAGAATTGAAGCACATCTGCACTTGTGAGTCAATGATTCCCCCTTTATTTCAAAATTACATTTTGAGATTTTTATTTAAGAGACTTGTCTGCATGGCTGGCTTATTCTCAATATGAAAATGTTAAACTGCATTTGGAATCTGCTCAATTTGTTGGAAAGCATACAATGATTGGAAAGCAGTGCACAGTCAACAGTGGAACTCTGCATCATGTCACACGAGCAACTGACATACAACAGGGCAATGAGCAAAACTGCACTAACATAAACATCAAAGGAACAAAATATTTTAAGTGTTGTAAGGTATTAAACATTTCCTGAAGGTTCTGACATTGTAATAACAGTATAGAACACTTAACAGAAAATATTAACCTCAGTTCCCTCTTGTTTCAGTTTGAATTTACATATCTTGCTCTCCGGTGTGTGTTTAAAACATCTTTTCTTTCCCAAGTGTGGTAGATTTAATTGGAAATAGTTTTTATATGTCAGCAAATTTCCTGACACTGAACTTAGTTCCAGGAGGCACTGAATGAAGAGCTGTTTTGGAATCACTTGTTGAGAGTCAACTAAACCAACATTAAATATCATAAGGTAGCAGAACAGAATTAGAAAGAATGTGCAGGCCATTCAGACAATCAGTCACCATGTGTAGTCCGATTAAGCCTTTCCCCATGCTGACTAAACTATGTTTTTAAGGGTGTCGTCATCCTCTCATCCTTGTGCTTATCTAGCTTTCCTTTTAATACATTTACACTCCTGCTGAGGTCCCTATTTCGAGTAGTATATTCCAAATTCTTCACGTAAAGAAGTTTCTCCTTCTCATAAAATGAATCTCAATGTGATATAATATGGAAGGAGACCATTCAGTCGAGTACAGCTGTGGCAGCTTTTTCTAAGCAGCTTTTTAAAAAAGTTTCTCTTGTGGGATGCGAGTGATGCATTTATTACCTTCCCCCCAGCTGCCCTTGAGAAGGTGGTGCTGCAGGCAGATTCACAATGCTGTTAGGGAGGGATGTCCAGGGTTTTGACCAAATGACATTGAAGAAACAGTAATATATTTCCAAGTCAGGATAGTGAGTGGCTTGGAGGAGCTGTTGAAGTTGATGGTGATCCCACATATTTGCTGCCCATGGTTGAAGTTGTGGGTTTGGAAGGTGTTGTCTTGTTCGGAACCTATGGAACCAGTACATACTGCAGCTACTGAGCGTTGGTGGTGGAGGGAGTGGATGTTTGTGTATATGGTGCAAGGCAAGAAGGCTGTTTTATCCTGGATTGTCTCCAACTTCTTGAGTGTTGTTGGAGCTGTACCCATCCAGGCAAGTAGGGGCTATTTCATCTCACTCCTGATTTGTGCCATGCAGATTGTGGACAGGCTTTGGGAAGTCAACCGATGTGTTCCTCACTGCTGTATTCTGAGCCTCTGGAAATCTCATAGCAACTGTACTTATTTGGTGAGTTGAGTTTCTGATCAATGATATTCTTACCCCCATTTCCAGGATGTTGACAGTGGAAGAATCAGTGATAGCAACTCCATTGAATGTCAAGTGGCAATGTTACATCATCTCTTATTGGAGATGCTCATTTCCTGGCATTTGTGCAGCACAAATGTTACTTGCTACTTACTAGCCCAACTCTGGACATTGTCCAGATCTTGTTGCATTTGAGCATGGACTCCTTCAGTATCTGAAAACTGTTGAAAGGTGCTGAACATTGTGTAATCATTGGTGAATATCTCCATTTTTGACCTTATAATGGAAGAAAGGTCATTGATGGAGCATCTGAAGATTATTGGGCCTAAGTTATTACCCTGAGGAACTCCTGCAGAGATGTCCTGAAGCTGAGATGACTGACCTCAAAATCCCATAACCATCTTCGTTTCTACTCATTATACTTCAACCAGTGGAGAGCTTTCCAACTGATTCTCAATGTCTGCAGTTTTGCTGGGGTTCCTTGATTCCACACTTGGTCAAATTCAGCCTTGATGTCAGGGGCAGTCACTCTGAACTTGCTTCTGGAATTCAGATCTTTTGTCCATGTTCGAACTAAGGCTGTAATGAGATCAAGAGCTGAGTAGAACTGGTGGAATCCAAACTGGGCGTCATTCAGCAGGTTATTGCTGAGTAGTGCTGCTTGATAACACTGTTGATGACATCTTCCATCACGTTATTGATGATCAGGAGTAGACTGATGGGGCAGTAATTTTGTACAGGACATACTTGAGCAATTTTCCACAATGCAGGCCAATGATAGTTAAAGATGTACTGGAATAGGATGGCATGAAGTGCAGCAAGTTCTGGAGCACAAGCCTTTAGTACTATTGTAGGAATGTTATCATGACCCATCACCTTTGCAATATGCAATATCTCCAACTGTTCCTTGATATCACGTGGAGTGAATCGAATTTGCTGAAAATTGGTGTCTATGATGCTGGGGATGACCACATTTTCCACATTTTCAGACAATGCATTCAGATCAAAACAATTCACTGTGTTTTTTCTTGTCATTTCTTGATCCTCTGCCAGTCAAAACAACATTGTGCCCTCTGATTATCAACCATTCTACCACCGGGAGTAGTTTGACCTTATTTATTAACATGATTTATATACCCGGATCAAACCATTTCTTACTTTTCTCTTGTCTATGGTTTTCTCCACAGAACTGAAGGCAATCACTCTGTTTTCATTCTCGTAAATCTCTTCCACATGCTCTCCATGGCCTTGAGTTCCTTAAAATTTGAGTTTCACAACTGAATACAATAATTCAGCTAGGACCCAATGGGTGTTTTTTTCGAAAGTTTGGCATTGCTTCCTAGATTTGATACTGTGTGTCTCAATCTACTGAGTTCTCCACTTGCCTTTATAACAGTCTCAGAATACGCCCTAACTTTAATGTGTATGCATGCCCCAATATCTCTATGTTACTGCACCACTTTTAAGATTATACTCTTTAGTTTGTCTTGCTTCGCCACAAGGCTCACACCAAAATATACCATTTTACATTCGTGTGTTAACTTTCATCCCCAGTATGTTTTCACATTTTCCCAGTTTTCTCACATTCTTCTAAAGTCAATCACTATCCTTTGTCTTTAATGTAGTGTATAGGCTGTACAGCAGAGGAACAGTCCCTTCAGCCCACCATGTCCGTACCGATCGTGATGCCATTCTAAGCTCCTCCCAGCTGCCTGCATATGTTTTGTATTCCTCTATTCCCTGCTTGTTCTCATGCCTGTCTAAATGCCTCTTGAACATTATGATCTGCTTCTGTTACCTCCCCTGGGAGTATAATTTGATCAGTATGTCTCAATGGTTATTCTCGTTTGAAAACTTTTAAATTATGTGCTGCATATGCAAGACAAGCTCATTAATATGTATATAAAACAGAAATCTATAAAATCAGACCCCAGTAAATGGCATTATATACATTTGTATGATTTGCAAAATCAATGATAAAGAACACTTTCTTTCATATCCAATCTTTCATGACTATTCGACATCTCAGAGCCCTGAGTTGCCAATATAGTGTTTTTGACTTATTCACCACTCCTTTCTGTTTTCCATTTCTGAGCAAATTTCTTATCCACACAGTTACATACCCTTAAATCCCATGAGCTTCGATTTGTCTTCAAAGTCTATTACGTCAAACTTTATGACAAGCCTTTATAGAGTCCATATGTATGATGTCAAACATGCTGAGCAAAAACCTAAAGGACTGTGGATGATGTAAATCAGAAACAACAACAGAAATTGCTGGAAAAAGCTCAGCAAGTTGGGCAGCATCTGTGAAGTTAAATCAGGATAATGTTTTGGGTCGAGTGACCCTTCCTCAGAACATCAACCCTTCCACCTGTTGTATAAGGTTGTTATGAAGTTGAAGGCATGCACTGTGACTTTAAGAGAGAGCAAAGCTGGTTTACACTGTGAGCTTGGAGGCACTTGTCATGTGACTGACTAGAAGTCTCAGAGTGTTCTGGAAAATTGAAAATATGTAACATTTGGCTATGAAACAAATATCTGAGGTTTGTTTGCTATTTTGACAACCATTTGAATTTAGTCTATCAGTTTAAATTATGCCCCAGGATACTAAAACCCAATCGCATTTGAATTTATTGTTTTTGCCAACCTCGACCCAATGAGATGATCCAATGTTTGGGATATAAAGAAGCAGGCAGTTTGAGAGTAAACTGTCATCTGGAGAGATCAACTGCCATTGCCAGAGTATCTGCCAGCAACATACTCTCTATCAAAAGTACCTTTCTCATATGAAACATCTTTGCAGCAAAAGACCAAAGACGACCCAAGGAGATCCACAGCCAGAGGAAGACAGACAGCGACGTGACAGCCACTGTGTGGTTTGAAATTAAGTTGATGTAATTCAATACAGGTTTCTATCAGTACAGTATATTGTTATCGAGTGGGAGGTAGATAACAAACATTTAAGAGAAAGGAGGCTTAGAGTTGTAAATAGCTGTTGTTTAATGTTCGTTTTTAGAGTTAAAGAATACACTAATATTTTTCTTTAAATAGTGCAATTTGGGACTCGTTTATCACTCGTACTTTAACAGATTATGGGGTGAGGTGATGCTTTCTGCGTTTTTGGTTTAATTAATAGAAAGGTTCACCGCTGTGTCATTACAAGGTAATGGATCTGGAAGGGTTAATATTGTAGATTGTGTTAAATTCCAGACAATCTGATGATGTCCTATAGCTCTGAGTGGGGAAAATCAGCACAACAGGTTTGTACCTGGGAGGGGACATATGTGCCACTTTGATCTCCCAATAGTTTTAGTAACCACATCAAACTTGCTACTGCAACAACTACCTAATTAGAGCCATTCCCTGGATAAAACCTTATTTACCCTATCCATGCCCCTCATGATTTTATAAACCTCGGCAAGGTCATCCGTCAGTCTCCGATGCTCCAGGGAAAACAGCCTCAGCCTATTCCGCCTCTCCTTAAGATCCTCCAACCCTGGCAATATCCTTGTAAATTGCTGTCATACAATAAAGACATCTGATTCAAACAAGAGCCCTTTCTTGTTCCAACTCCTTTGTGGTGGTTAATCTATCACTATAAACTAAATCAGCCTTTAGACTTGCTCAAGTAAAGACAAAAAGGTGGTTGCATTCATTTACCCACAAATATCACACTACCTTCTCATTTGACTTCACCAACAAATTCTAATATGTCAAGGGAGCACAATATTCTTTTCTAAAAAAAATCTGTGCTGAATCACACAATGTTCCCTGAATGCAAATTATTTTTTTCCCATGATAGCACCCCAACAAATTTTTGATGTATTGAGAACTACTCCCCCCCTCCCCCACTAAACCTGGTTACAGAATTTGAACCGGCCAAGGGTAAATATCAACTCCGGGTATTTACACTGCATTTTAAGACTGGGTTTGCTTGTGATCTACTGCAGCAAATTTCAAATCCAGCATTAGGAAGAAAGAGAAGTGAGTCTATTACCTGCAAACAAGCTTCATGACCCTCAATGTTTCTCTGCACCATTACATCACATCAGTTCTTCAGCAAAGTTCAGGATTAAGAATTGCAAAATATTATGCACATCACTACACTTTTATTTAACATCAGAAAATATTTAACATCTCACTGCTTCACCCAGACAAGGTCCAATTTCACAATTTTTGACTGAACAATGTTAAAATTAATTTATCCAATTTGTTTTCAAGAACACTATGTCAAAATTAAATTCTTATGTTAGAGGATGTTTAAGAATGTGGATGAACTGAAGATCACGAAGCAAGGATTTTTTATTCCATCTAGTCTTCACAAACATCACAGAAAGGATAAACTCATAGTTATCATCTTATTTGTCTGTCTCTCTCTCTCTCTCCCCACAAGGCCTCTGCCTTACAAAGACACTAATTCTCCAGACACAGTCCCCAAATATTATCAAGCTCCCCTGCTCAGTGTCCTCCATTATCATTGACACAAGCTGCTGGAGGCCCTGTTACATTTAAAACCTAAAAAAAAGAAGAAAATTATCAACTTGCAGATTTAGTCAAGGTACAAAGCAGTGATATTAAGATAAATTTCCGAGACGTGTAGGGAGTCTTCAGAAACGAGAGATTTAAAACACAAAGGCTGTTACCTTCACAATTAATGCAAATTGGAAAGTTTTTCTGTCTGTCTGGAGAGGCTAAATGTTCCATAATCATGCAAATTGTTGGACTTGAATCAAGATTTTAACATATATCATCCATGGTGTCAGACATTACAGTTTCTTGTAACTGTTGTCCTTTTCGTTCATAACAAAATCAAAAATTCTACTACCTTTATTTCCATCCTTTCAGGACCTCACCTCGGCTTAATATGAAGTTCATGAGTCACAAAAAGATATTAAATTGCTCTTCTTTGCACCAGGACACACTGCATTGTCTCTAGCTCCTTTCCGAAGGTCTTCTGCTCTTGTAAACTGCTAATCCCCCCAAGGGGATCTTTCTTCTTTCTTTTTGTTGGTCTTTTATTCCTCTCCTTTGCTAAATTAACCGTTCTTCCCTATTCCCTTCTCAAAGGGACTGCTGAACTAAAGGTCTGCAATTGTTCAACAGAGTTTTTGCTTAACAATCCACAAGTTTCCACATTTCTTGATTATTCCTCTCCTTCCTTATGCAATCACTTTCATTCAGCATCTGCATCTCAAAATACATTCCTGTTATATTGCTTTCACGATCCTTCAAGTTCCTCAGCACTTCCTACTTGCATCTTTTTATGCTGTACCTCCCCAGGGTTCAACTGTTTTTGTTTCTCATTGCACTCTTTCCAACAATTTTTACTATCTTTTGCCTCAATAATCCATGATGTGGCCATAATATCATCCATCTAAAATGGCTAGTTCCTGCTTCCTGAATTCTGTCACTGCTTTTCATCAGTGCAATGTCAGTAAAACCAACCAATGGATCAATTCAGTAAGGAGGAATTCTGGGTTGAGCTCCAAACTGATGCAACTCCGTGCATCAAAGCAACAGCATCTGGAAAAGCAGAGTTGATTTGAAAAGGTGGTGCTCACATTCATCTATTGGGCTTGCTTCTCTGGGTGATAGGGCATGGGTTTGGAAAGTGCTGTAACACTTGATGAATTACTGCAGTGCACTGTGGAGATGGTACACACTGAAGCCACAGTGTGTCAATATGAAAGGAGGAGTTTAGTGCCAATCAGATGGCATGCTTTCTCCTGGAAGATGTCAAGCTTCTTGAGAGCTGCTGGAGGTGCAACCATCTATGGAACTAGAGTATTCCATCATCAGTCTGACTTGTGATTTATGAACAAACATTATTAAGACAGAAAGTTGCCATATTATTCCTAACCAGTTCTACATCCTGAACTCAAGGATTCACAGGCAGATCCATTTAGTTTCTGTTGCAGCAAATAGGTGCTGATAGTAGCTCAGTAGTAGCACACTTTCATCTGAGACAGAAGATTGTAAGCTTAAAGAGACTTAAGCATGAAATTTAGGTTAACAGTCCAGTATAGTACAGAGGTCAATTAGCTGTGGTACTGTCCTTTCAGTGAAACATTAAACTCTGGGAGATCTCTTACCAAAATTGTCTCTTGAATATTTTGTGATGGACTGTAATTGATACAGGTAGGAATTTGATTAGCAATAACTTGCATTTAAATAGTTGATATAGAACAGTAAAATGTTCCACAGGAGCATTATCAATTGAAAATTTTAAAGAGATTTTGAGGCAGAATTTTGTCTTCACTGACTAATTAGTAATCTAGAAGGGTAGATTTCCCAAAAGAAATTTAAAAGGGAAGATTGGTTTGAATGGGTCTATATTAGATTGGGACTGCTATAGTGTTAAGGGCTTGGATGGGGGAGGAATTTGTGAAGTGTACTCAGGAGAACTTCATAAATATACAGATGGCGTGACGAGAGAAGGACAAAACGCAACCTGCTCTTGGGAAATAAGACAGGGCAAATGACAGGTGTTAGTGGGAGAGCACTTTGGGACCAGTGACCATAATTCAATTACTTTTAAAATAACTATGGAAGAGGATTGGTCTGGTCCACAAGTTAAAGTTCTAAATTGGGACAAAGCCAGTTTTGATTGTATGAGTTAGGAACTTTCAAATGTTGATTGGAGGGAAAATGCTCAAGGGTAAAGGGACATCTGGCACGAAGAGTTACAGCACTCCATCCAATCCACCCAGGAATTCCTAAAAATCATCAAAAACACCAAAATAGAGGAAGACGAAGCAATAATCTCATTCGACGTAACAGCACTATTCACCTCCATCAACATCGACCTGGCAAAGGAAACACTTACCACACATTTAGAAGAGACCATCACACACACCACAACCACCATCAATCAGATTACAAACAAAAACATCATGAAGCTAGTGGACCTGTGCCTCACCACCCACTTCATCTTCAACAACGTAATCTACAAACAAACCAACGGCACACCCATGGGATCTCCACGATCAGGATTCATAGTAGAAACGGTAAGCAAAGACTAGAACAAACAGCCTACCAACCATCAAACCAAAAATCTGGGTCCGCAACGTAGATGACACCTTTGGCATCACAAAACGAAACAAGATAGAAGAGACATTTAACATCATCAACAACACCCTCACAGGCATAAAGTTCACCAAGGAGGAAGAAACCAACAACAAACTCGCATTCCTGGACGTCACAGTTGAAAGAAAGGACAACGGAGAACTACAAACCTGCGTATACAGAAAACCGACAAACACTGACCAAATACTTAACTACACCAGCAACCAGCCCAACACACACAAACAAAGCTGTATCAGAACACTATTCCAACGAGCCACCACAAACTGCAGCACAGACGAACTTCAGAAAACAGAGGAGAACCACCTATACAACGTATTCAAGAAGAACGGATACTCAAGAAATACAGCCCGCAGATTCCTCAGGAACAAACCACGACAAGCAGACCAAACACAGCCAGAAACCCTATACACCTTCCCATACATCAAAGAAGTTTCAGATATGACAGCTAGACTACTAAGACCTCTCAGAATCCTAGTAGCACACAAACCCACCAACACTCTCAAACAAAAACTAACAAACTTAAAAGACCCAGTACAACCCATGGACAAAACCAATGTCATCTACAAAATTCCATGCAAGGACTGCCACAAACACTACGTAGGACAAACAGGAAGAAAGTTAGCCACCAGGATTCACGAACACCAGCTAGCCACAAAAAGACACGACCCTCTCTCCCTCGTAGCCCTACATATGGATGAAAAAAAACACCATTTCGACTGGGACAACACATCTATCCTGGGACAGGCTAAGCAAAGACATGCCAGAGAATTCCTAGAGGCCTGGCACTCCAACCACAACGCCATAAACAAACACATAGATCTAGATACCACCTATCAACCCCTCAGAAACGAATAGGAAATGACATCACCACAAACCCCAGGAACCCCATCCAGGACAAACATATAAATAGAAAGCAGGAGACAACAGCTTCGCTTCACTTGGAGGTCGCCACTGATGATGTTACCTAGCCAGGTAATGAAACGTCTGGATATCAAACCTACAGCTCAGTGAGCAATCCTACACCCTAAACCTCAACCTGAGCTACAAACCTTCACAAACCTTGCATTAAGTACAGGTGTTAGGACATCATGTTACAGCTGTACAAAATTAGTAAGGCCACATTGGAATACTGTAGACAGTTCAAGTTGCCCTGCTATAGGATTACATACAGTCATAGAATCATAGATCACAGAAACCTGCCCCTTAGCCCAAGTCATCCATGTCAACCAGGTTTTCTAAACTGAACTAGTCCTATTTGCCTGCATTGGGCCCATATCCCTCTCAACTCTTAATGTTTATGTACATGTCCAAATGGCTTTTAAATCTGGTAACTGTGCTCATTTCTACCGCATCATCTTTAGCGGGAACTGTATTTCAAATAATGACAATATAAAAGTGACAAAATAAATTCTTGATGATGTGATTTTCATTTCCTCACTTATGCCAGGTTTACCCACATTTCCCATCATTAACTACACCGTTGGTGAAAGCTGAGCATTCTGCCCATTATCTACACATCATCATGAAGATTGGTTGTGCTGGGATCTTTCTGCCTCTTAAGAAAATTTTTGGAAGGTAACAGCTCATAAAGAAACTGTCTCTTTCAGACCAGATTTTAACTTTAGTCGGTTCAGAAAAATGCAAACCGCAGCAAACTTTGTCAAGTACCTGGAAGTACATGGAAATGCTGAGGTTAGACAGAATGCAGGTCAAAAGCAATGCAATACCTGTACATTTTCAAAAAGCTGTCCTGACTAGGTCAATTGGAAAGAAGTACATGTATGAAAACGCCCAAAATTTGCTCATAAATATATGAAGGCTTCAGCAACTGTAAAATGAATGTCCGGAATGCAAAACCAATGGAGAGGATTGGAATTCAAATTCTCAAGTGAATTAAAAGCAGTGTGATTTGCCACTTTGCTATTCTTCACAGCTCAGCAGGACTCTGCTTATCAGAATTAGATCCAGGAACAATAACAGTGACAAGGACAACAGGAATATGATTCAATCATTGTAGATTGCAAAACATTGAAGGGCTTTAAACACTTCAAGATGAATTTTTATAACCAGTTTTAAGGAAAATTAAAATGGATGCAGCTAAAGCTCTGGATTAATTTGCCAAAAGGGCACAGTTTGTTACAAAGCATGAACAACAAAGGACAGAATACAGACTTGTTCATCTTGACTGTTCAAGAGAGCATGCTGGGATGCTTAGACAAGTTCAAAAGGTATTGCTATTGCTTCTAACTATTGAAGGCTGACTGGGAGGATATATATTCCTGAGTTAAGAGTTGATGTTAAGGATAAAACAGCTGCTTTGACAAGTTGAGGTGATTTTAAATCAGCAATTTGTTTGAAAAAGGGAATATGGAAAACAATATTAAAAACAACTTCAAAGAAACTAGATACAGTCCTGAAGATGCAGGATGTCAATGCCCACTATGATTTGAAGGAGCTGGTATTGGACTGGGGTGGACAAAATTAAAAATCAGACAACACCAGGTTATAGGAGAAAGCGAGGACTGCAAATGCTGGAGATTAGAGTTGAGTGGTACTGGGAAAGCACAGTAGGTCAGGCAGCATCAGAAAGCCCTTCATCAGGAATTGACGACACAACCACCTGATGAACAAGCAGTGCTTTGAAAGCTAGTGCCTCCAAATAAACCTATTGGACTCTAACCCTGGTGTTGTGTGATTTTTAATAATGCCCAGCTAACGCTTCAGCCTTCCAATCCAGAAGAATTTGACCATTTTAAGATTTGAAATAGACTATTGACAAAGTTGTAAGCAACTCAATTTGTAAAACTGTCGTGTTGTAATGTCAGCAAAGCCAAATGTGGGGAAACTTTGAAGGTGTGTTTAACCTAATCTTCAAATTACCCCAAACAGTGAAGAGATGGAGTAAGAAGCTCCCAAAACTGGAACCAGAACTTGAGGCTCAAACACAAAAACAAAGGGAGACCTGAAGGAGATTAACATGACTCTGCAATGCTTCCATTTTGGTGTGATGACTGGGAAATATGGACCTGCCTCTCCTCTCAGAATCCTGCAGTTGTAAACCTTTCCAATTGGTAAATGTAGCAAACAGTGTGGAACTGAACAACACAGAACTAAAAAAGTCCCACATTCAGAGCAGTATATATCAGTCAGATAATATAAGCTGGAACAGTCTGAGAGGAGCTCAGGTGAACTCAGGAGGAAGGTGGACTCAGCAGCCCCAGGTAATAAGAGAAAAGCAAACATGTTTGAATTCCCATTGTCCATCTCATGAGTACAGGTGTAAAGTGCATGTGAGAATACAAGGTCAGAAAAGAGCTTTCAATCCTTTGCTCCCATCCTCGCTCTGCAGTTGAACAGTCTGCTGCTACTGCATACTCAGCTGACTCTCAAAGATGGGCTGGCTGCTTGTGAAAATGACTGGAAAACAGTATATGAACACGAAATGATACCCTTACATGTGTCAGTGCCTTCAGGGCAGGAAGGTCACAAGTTCGAGACATATGAAATATCTCGGTATTGAATCATGATCATTTTCTTGAAAATAAGACAACTGTAGCTTAGACCTGATGGCAAAAGATCGCAACACAACATCAGAAACGTGTTCCGAAGTCAAGTTTGCAGCACTTCCCATTTGCTGGGAGTAAGTCCGTTCTTCACACACCATCCCGACAGTAGTTTATGAATACATTGCATCTGCTTCTGATATCTACACGACTTCATCTTGCTGTGTCAATGATAGTTTTAGTTTGCTCATAGGAACTACAGAAAACAGTTTGAGCTCCACCACTTCCAGGGCATGCGTCAATATTGAATGGACTTTGCAAAACAAGATGGTGAGGAGTTTGCAGACAGGCACAAAATTCATGTACACTTTTTTTCAAGATAGAGCAGACCACTTCCTCCCAGCCTTAGTGTGGCACGGCCAGCAGTGTGCAGGGTAAAGGGCCTGCACTGTGGAACTCTGTTGCACCAGAGTTTATAGCTTTTCTGCACAAGTCCACATGACAGGGATTGTGAGATTGCACATTCTCCCCATATTTGCATGGGTTACCTCTGGGTGCTCTGGTTTCTTCCCACTGTCCAAAGATGTACAGGTTGGGTGGATTGACAAATCTTAATTGCCCATATTGTCCAGGAACATTTAGGTTAGACAGATTATCTGTGGGAAATGCAGGGTTATGGGGGAGGTGGATCTAGGTCAGATGCTCTTTGGAGGGTCAGGATGGGCTGTATGGCCTGCTTCCACACTGTAGCACAGGAGTATTCTATTCATGCTATGCTAGAGCAAACATTTTGGGGTTGATTTTCTTTGGAGATTATTAAGTGTTCCAGATTTGGCACTATACCTTTCACTTCCTTCTTCCTACATCACCCAGGAAGTTCCTGGAGATAACATTGAACCGAAAACGCTCATCCCTTCTGAACGAAAAGAAAACAAAGTCGAGATTAGAGTAGTGCTGGAAGAGCACAGTGGGTCAGGGTCAGGCAGCATCCGAGGAGCAGGAAAATCGACGTTTCGGGCAAAAGCCCTTCATCAGGAATGGAGGCAGGGAGCTTCCAGGGTGGAGTGATAAGTGGTGGTGGCGGGGGGGGGGGGGGGGGGGGGAGGAGCTGGGGCGAAGGTAGCATAGAGTACAATAGGTGAATGGGGGTGGGATGGAGGTGATAGGTCAGAGAGGAGGGTGGAGCAGATAGGTGGGAAGGGAGATTGGCAGGTAAGACAGGTCATGAGGATAGTGCCGAGCTGGAAGGTTGGAACTGGGGTGAGGTGGGGGGGAGGGGAAATGAGGAAACTGGTGAAATCCACATTGATGCCCTGGGGTTATCTGTCCACCCTTGAGGCTCCCTGCCTCCATTCCTGATGAAGGACTTTTGCCCAAAATGTCGAATTTCCTGCTCCTTGGATGCTGCCTGACCTGCTGTGCTTTTCCACCACCACTCTAATCTAGACTTTGGTTTCCAGCATCTGCAGTCCTCACTTTTGCCTAGCTGAAAAGAAAACAAGCATTGCAAAAAATGATGTACTGATTCGGGGAGAACTGATTGCGCTTGCTTCAACAAACCTTCAGGAGATGCCTGGGGTCTTCTTTAGTTGGACATTAGTGTGGTCTTCAATCCAATCATCAGGTGTAGAAAAGCAGAAGAATTTTTACAAGATAAGACTTCCTATAGGGCTGTTCTTGGTTTTAAATCATAGAATCGCTACAGTGTGGAAACAGGCCATTTAGCCCAACAAGTCTACACCGACCCTCTGAAGAGTATCCCATCCAAATCCATTCTTCTACCCTATTACTTTATATTTCCCCTGACTCATGCACCTAACCTTCACATCTCTGAACACTATGGGCAATTTAGCATGGCCAATTCATCTAACCTGCACATCTTTGGATTGTGGGAGGAAACCAGAGTATCCAGAAAAAACCTATGCAGACATTGTGAGAATGATCAAACACCACACAGATAGTCAGCTGATGTTGGAATCAATCCCTAGCACTGTCAGGCAGCAGTGCTAACCACTGAGCCACCATGACGTCCCCAAAGATTAGTAAAAATTAAACATTTTCCTCAGCTTCCTTTTTAAAGGGCTTTTATTGGTCTCTCTCAGGGCAATCAGATAGACCTGGTGCAACTATGCATGGCTCTGTCTGATTCATGGTCTAAATGACATGTTTAAGCAGATTCCGACTGGAAAAGGAGTAACAATTTGCAGGCACACATGAAAACTGTAATGACTTGTCTTTGGGCACCATGCTGAGCCAAACACCTGTTGTTCAGCCAGCAGGAGAAAACCACTCATATGCTTTATTACATTTTAAAGGGAGCTCCGCGATTTTGTCAAAACCTTTCTTAAGAGAATGGTCAAAAGACCCGAAAGCGGAGCAAGGCTTCTTATACCTTCATCAGGTTGTTGCAGGGGGTTTCACCTCCAATTACTTTTGAAGTGTTTTGGTTTGCAGTCATTTGCAGGTCAATTTCAATTCAGGACCATTAAGCCATTTGTGTTTTCTCTGCTGTTGCTTAGAAGACGAACATTGGCTAAAATATTGCTTGACGTTTGTTGGACTTGGAGAATGGATGGGTATATTTCTGATCATCTGGGCAAGTAGGGAGGACCTCTTGTTTAACATCCTCATCTGAATGACAGCAATATTCCCTCACCCCTATACAGATGCCCCACACTATGAACCTCAAGTCTGTGATGGTGCTTAACATCTCAACTTACAAATCAGAGGGGGGAAGTTGTAAGACATTGATAATACTGCTAATTGTTTGACATTATATTGGTTTGAAGTAACACTTTATAAATTTCGCTTCGCCACCTTATTAAATTGTGTTAGTTTGGATCTTTGACAGTAAGACAATGAGCAGGACAGCTACTTGTAAGGGGCAGGTCTTACTGGCTTTGAAAGTCCTGAACATAACTGAAAAAACAGAAACAATTGTTTAATGCTGTCTTAAGTACCCAAAATGTAACTCAAGGTTTGTTTGTAATCTTTAAAGAAATAAATAAAAGCTTTGAAACTTGCTTGAAAATGACACCTACATTCAACCAAGAATTATGGATTATCAGCATGTTTTATTTCATTAACTGACTTAGTCCATTAACTGTCCCTGCCGAACTAAATAACGACAGGTCGTTCTGCTATAATGTGCGTTTTGTTAACACTAATTCGCTGTAATGTGATTGACAAATTGGGGATAGTGTTTCTTAAGCAAGAACCTTTAAAACATGCTGCAACACAATTACATCACCAACACTTTCAGCGCTGTTTCTAAAGTGTGATTTTTCTATAACACAGGGTTGCACAAGAATGCAACCATCATGTTTTATTAGATTAGATTAGATTCCCTACAGTGTGGAAACAGGCCCTTCGGCCCAACCATTCCACACTGACCCTCCAAAGGGTCACCCACCCAGACCCATTTCCCTCTGACTGTGGGTGGAAACCGGAGCACCCGGAGGAAACACGGGGAGAATGTCTGCGTGGGTTTCCTCCGGATGCTCCGGTTTCCTCCCATAATCCAAAGATTATGCAGGTCAGGTGAATTGGCCATGCGAAATTGCCCATAATGCCAGGTGCATTAGTCAGAGGGAAATGGGTCTGGGTGGGTTACCCTTTGGAGGGTCAGTGTGGAATGGTTGGGCCGAAGGGCCTGTTTCCACACTGTAGGGAATCTAATCCAATCTAATAAAACACGATGGTTGCATTCTTGTGCAACCCTGTGTTACAGAAAAATCACGTTTTAGAAACAGCGCTGAAGGTATTGGCGATGTAATTGTGTTGCAGCATGTTTTAAAAGTTCTCGCTTTGGAAACAGTATCCCTAATTTGTCAATCGCATTACAGCGAATTTGTGTTAATGAAGCGCACATTATAGCAGAATGACCTGTCGTTATTTTGTTCGGCAGGTACAGTTAATTAACTAAGTCAGTTAATGAAATAAAACATGCTGATAATCCATAATTCTTGGTTGAATGTAGGTGTCATTTTCAAGCAAGTTTCAAAGCTTTTATTTATTTATTTGAAGATTACAAACAAACCTAATGTTATAGAAGAACTACCAACATATGTTTCAATGATATCCTGAATCTCCACTGGAAATGTTGTTCTTAAACACTTCACTATTCCTTAGGATGTTTGGGTAATGGCTTATGCTAATTAGTATTATTGACAAGAGAATGTTACATTGTTTAGATAACTTCCTTGTATTTGAGTCATTTGTTCACACAATAAAATGTTAATCCTAGTGCCTTGGGAATGAGAGATGGACATTTGTTGAACCAGGGCGATCATCACGACCTTCATTTTAAGCGAATGCAAAGAGTTCACTTGAGTCATCTCACACTTAGAATTAGGAATAACAGTGAGAAACTCAAGAGTGTTTTGTGACACAGTTTTAATTAGAATACCCTTTATTGTCTTGCATACTTAAATACGAAAGGACTGGAATACAGAAAAAAGTTCACAATGTTGCCCCATTTTAGGTACAAAGTACCTAGGTCCAGATCTTAGATACAAAATGCAGAAATAAAGGGGGAAAAGAAAGGGAAAAAAAATACATACAGTTGTTCATAGTATAAGTTAGAAAAATGAGAATAAAGTTAAAAAGATAAGCATGGCTTTTGAATTCTAATTCTTGTGTGAGACAGTTTCATATAACATCGCTTTGGAGAAGACTCATAATGTCTCTGCTGGAAATATGCAAGAATACAAAAAACAGAAATTGCTGGAAAAACTCAGAAGATCTGGCAGTATTTGTGGACAGAAAGCAGTGTTAAGGTTTTGAGCCCAGTGACCTCTCTTCAGAACAGAAAGGATCTTGGGCTTTGATTGATAAAAAACTTCCGTGTTCACAGGATCACAGAATTATTGTGACAGTGCAGAAGGAGGGCCATTTGGCCCATCATGCCAAAGCTGGCTTTATTATCCAGTCTCACTCTATTACCGAGTGACAATATTCTGCCTTCTCCCCATATCCCTGTACATCATCATTATCCAATAAACACGCAATGTTGCTTTCAATATTACTGTCAGTTCTATTTTTTGCTAATTATTTATAAAATATTGCTCAATAAAATCTAGTTAATTCTTAAATTCTGCCTCTTCATCCCTTTTTAGATCAAGCCAAACTGAGCACTCTAGTGTTATGATTTAGAATTAAGAATTTAGAACTTTGCTCTTCTAAGTAAACTGGTTTTACAACTCAAAACCCCCAAAATGGCAGAGTGTCAGGATAAGTGAGTCTGAAGTTGATTCGATATTTATTCAGAACATCAAGTAGACCCCTTGCGTGGCATCCCAGATGACAATTGAAGAGAGACGGCAACAGTTAGAAAGTACTGCCTAGTAATGCAGCGACTCTGGGACCCATCAAAACCTACCTACGCAGTCACAGAGTTTAAGTTCAATGAACAAATCTAGAATTAAAAATGTGTCACACATTGACCATATCAACTTTTACGAAGTGTTGCAATGTCTTTTACAGGTCAAATCTGCCACCCTTAGCTGGCCTGGCCTGCAAGTTAACTTCAGATGCTCAGGAACATGGTTGACTCTTACATGCCCTCTGAAATAGCTGAGAAATCCACTCAGTTCAAGGACAATTAAGGATGGGCAAAACTTCCTCTTAAAAATTTATTCACTCTAGCACTACTGTTGTCAGCAAGATCTTTGACTGTGGAGAACATAAAAGCCAAGTTAAATTCTTTCCTCATCCGATTCTTATACAGTTTCAGACAGTGCGGAAAAGGCCCTTCAGCCCATTGAGTCTGCACCAACAATAATTACCACTGAAAGGTGTGCTAATCTCAATTTCTTACACTTGTTCCAAACGCTTGAATGTTGTGATATTTCAAGTACTCAACTAAATTTTTTTTAAGGATTAAAAGATTTACACCTCCACTACCTTCCCAGGCAGTGCATTCCAGATTCCCACCATCCTCTGAGTGAAAACACCTTTTTTTTTCCCAAACACCCCCGAATCTCCTACTTCTGACTCTAAATCTATTCCCCATCGGGATTGACCTTATAACCAAGGGGAACAAGTGCTCTCTATTCACCCTTCATAATCTTATTCACCTCAATCATTTCCGCTTTTAGTCTTCTCTGCTCCAAACAAAACAATCCAAGCCTATTTAGTCCCTTCGAACAGATCAATTTCTGGATGTAAGTTTGCTCACTGAGCTGGAATGTTCGTTTTCAGACGTTTCGTCACCATACATCATCAGTGAGCCTCCAGTGAAGCACTGGTGGCATGGCCCGCTTTTTATTTATGTGTTTAGGTTTCCTTGACTTGATGATGTCATTTCTTGTGGTGATGTCATTTCCCGTTCATTTGCACAGGGGGTGGTAAATGGGATCCAGATAAATGTGACTGTTGATAGATTTCTGGTTGGATTGCCATGCTTCTAGGAATTCTCGCATGTGTCTCTGTTGGAATTGCCCTAGGATGGATGTGTTGTCCCAGTCAAAGTGGTGTCCTTCCTCATCTGTACATAAAAATATTAGTGAGAGTTGGTCATGTCTTTTTGTGGCTAGTTGATGCCCACGTATTTTGGGTTAAATAGGGATAGCCAGCACGGCTTTGTCAGAGGGACAATGCTTATGATCGAAACGCCAACCATCCAATCCAAACATTGAGTCTGGTATCTGGATGACACCTTTGTCATCACAAAATGAAACAAATTAGAGGGAACCTTCAAGTCCATCAATAATACCCTTTTGGGCATAAAATTCACTAAAGAGGAGGAAAACAACAACAAACTGCCATTCCTAGATGTCGCAGTAGAGTGAACAGCCAATGGGCAACTTCAAACCAGCATCTACAGGAAAACAACACATACGGACCAAGTACTGAACAATAGAAGGAATCATCCCAACACTAACAAATGGAGCTGCATTAGAACATTATTTCAAAGAGCCACCACACTCAGCAGTACAGAGGAACTATGAAGAGCAGAGGAAAATCACCTATACCGTGTATTCAAAAAGAACGGGTACCCTATGAACACAGTCAGCCAATTTCTCAGCAACAAACCCAAACAAGGAAACAAAAGGCATCCAGAAACCCTAGCCACTCTCCCCTACATCAAAGACATCTCAGAAATGACTGCAAGACTACTCAGACCTCTTGGCATCACAGTAGCCCACAAACCCACCAACACATTAAAACATCAGCTAATGAACTTGAAAGACCCTGCACAGACAACAAGCAAAACTAATGTCATTTACAAAATACCTTTCAAGAATTGTAACAAACACTACACTGGACAAACAAGCAGAAAACTAGCCACCAGGAGACATGAACATGCACCAGTGCTTTACTGGACGCTCACTAACGATATTACCTAGCACGGTGTTTGAAAACAAACCTTCCAGCTCAGCGAGCAAACTTATATCCAGAATCTCAACCTGAACTACAAATCTTCTCAAAACTCGCTAAGATCAATTTCTCTATTCCAGTCAATGCCCTGGTGAACGTCCTCTGTACTCCCCCTACTCTCTACTGCTATCACAGCCTTCCTGCAGTGAGGTGACGAGAACTGCGTACAGTACTTTGGTTGTGGCCTGACCAATGCTCTGTATAACTCCAACATTACTTTGCCCTTGTACTCTATGCCACAACTGATGAAAGCAAGTGACCCAATGTGCTTCTTAACTATCCTATTCATGTAGTCTGCTGACTTCAGGGACCATTAATAATTATTCCAAAATCCCTCTACTCCTCTAAGCTATCCATCTGACCAACCCATCTATATCTTCCTGTAACCTATAACTACCTTCTTCACTATTAACCACTATCTGTCTTAAAGACATCTGGAAAAATGCTCAACATTGCCCCCACATTTTCATCGATATCATTTACGTATATAATAAACAATAAAGGTCCCAGTACTGATCCTTGCTGTACAATATTAGGCACTGGCCCCCAGTTCCGTAAACAGCCTTTAACCACTACCCTTTGTGTCCAATTACTAAGCCAGTTTATGAAACATATTGCCAAGTTTCCCTCAATTCCATGAACTTTATCTTCTCAATCAGTCTCTCATGTAAGACCTTGTCAAAGGCTTTGCTAAAATCTGTATCAACTACATCAACTGAACTTCCATCATCCACACATTCTCATAACATTCTAACAAATTTGTGAGGCATGATGTCCATCTGACAAAGGAGAAAATGAGGACTGCAGATGCTGGAGATCAGAGTCAAAAATGGGGTGCTGGAAAAGTGCAGCCAATCAGGCAGCATCCAAGGAGCAGGAAAGTTGACGTTTTGAGCAGAAGCATTGTCCAATTAAACCATGCCTTTCCAAGTGGGGATGAACTTACTCCTTCAGAATTTTCTCCAACAGTTTCCCTCTCACCCAAGTGTGTCTCTCCAATCTGTAATTTCCTGATTTATCTCTCCCACAGTGCTTGAAAAGTAGAACCACATCAGCCATCCTCCAGTCCTCTGGCTGTTTCCGCATGGTGAGAGAGGAATTAAAGATTTGTGTCAGAATCTTCGCAATCTCCTGCCTTGCCTCCCAAAGCAGCCTGGGATGCAATTTATCCGGGCCAGTGGATTTGTTGGTTTTTAAGCCCGACAGAGACTCTGGTAACTCCCCATTTCCTATGTGAAAGTATGGAAGTTCCACACAGTCCCGTTTCCTGAATTCTGTATCTATATTCTCCTTTTCCAGCTTGAAGACCAAACAGCAGTATTCAATTATCACCCTTCCAATATCCTGCGACTTTACACACAGGTTGCTCCCTTGGCCCCTCATGGGTCTACTCTTTAAAACAAAACGAAAGGACTGCGAATGCTGTAAATCAGAAACAAAACCAGAAATTGCAGGAAAAGGGAACATGGAAAAGGACTTGCAAACAGGATTACAGAAAATCCTAAGATATTTTCTAAATTCTTTAAATGGAAGAAGTTAACCAGAGAAACAGTAGGAGAAATTGCTGAAAAACTCAGCAGGACTGGCAGCATCTGTTAACAGAAATCAGAGTTAACGTTTCAGGTTAACTGTTCTGAGGAAGGTCACTCAACCCAAAAGATTAACTGAATTCTCTTCACAAATGCTGCCAGACCTGCTGAGTTTTTCAGCAATTTCTCCTACAGTTTCTCTGGTTAACTTCTTCCATTTAAAGAATTTAGAAAATATCTTAGGATTTTCTGTAATCCTGTTTACAAGTCCTTTTCCATGTTCCCTTTTGGCGTTCCGAATTACTTTCTTAAGTTCCCTCCTGCACTTGCTATATTCCTCTCGGGCTGCAGCTGAATTGCTCCGTGTGGACTTGCTCAAACCCCTTCTTTTCTTTCTCATCCAGTCCTGAATTGTCTCAGACACCCAGGGTTCTCTGAACTTATTGTACCACATTTCCCTCTAAAGGATACATATGGACACAATAAACAGCAGTCAATGCGAACCTTGTCTGATCTTAGAATGTTAAGAAAGTAGTCTTAACAAGAACCCTGTTGTAGTCAATTCACACAAGTGAAGACCAAAGATTAAACTAATTCCTTTTGGCTTAACTACTCATTGGATAATGCATTGTGCCTTCCAACAAACCACTAAATAACCATTATTTATTGTTTTAGAAAGTGTCAACAATAATATTTCCAAAGTGAGCAATATAGTTAGGATGTACACACATCTGCAATGTCAATCCAACTTTCTTTTAGACTATTTAAGGGTGAAATTGAAGCGGGCATCAGATTCATAGAGTCAGAGAGGTATACAGCAGTCCAACTCACCCATGCCAACCAGCTATCCCAAGCCAACCTAGTCCCACCTGCCAGTACCTTGGCCCATATCCCTCCAAACCCTTCCTATTCATATACCCATCCAGACGCTTTTTAAATGTTGCAATTGTACCAGCCTCCACCACTTCCTCTGGCAACTCATTCCATACACGTACCACCCTCTGAGTGAAAACGTTGCCCTTAGGTCTCTTTTATATCTTTCCTCTCTCACCCTAAACCTATGCCCTCTAGTTCTGGACTCCACCACCCCAGGGAAAAGACTTTGTCAATTTATCCTATCCATACCCCTCATGATTTTATAAACCTCTATAAGGACACCTCTCAGCCTCCGATGCTGCAGGGAAAACAGCCCTAACCTATTTACCCTCTCCCTATGGCTCAAATTCTCCAATCCTGGCAACATTCTTGTAAATCTTTTCTGAACCCTTTCAAGTTTCACAACATCTTTCCAATAGAAAGGAGACCAGAATTGCGCGCAATATTCCAAAAGTGGCCTAACCAATGTCCTGTACAGCTGCAACATGACCTCCCAACTCCTGTACTCAATACTCTGACCAATAAAGGAAAGCATACCAAATGCCTTCTTCACTATCCTATCTACCTGTGACTCCACTTTCAAGGAGCTATGAACCTGCACTCCAAGGTTTCTTTGTTCAGCAACACTCTCTAGGACCTTACCATTAAGTGTATAAATGTTTCTAAGATTTGCTTTTCCAAAATGCAGCACCTCACATTTGTCTAAACTCCATCTGCAACTTCTCAGCTCATTGGCCCATCTGATCAAGATCCCGTTGTAATCTGAGGTAACCTTCGTTGCTGTCCACTACACCTCCAATTTTGGTGTCATCAACAAACTTACTAGCTATACCTCTTATGCTCACATCCAAATCATTTATATAAATCATGAAAAGTAGAGGACCCAGCACCGATCCTTGTGGCACTCCATTAGTCACAGGCCTCCAGTCTGAAAAACAACCCACCACCACTACCCTCTGTCTTCTACCTTTGAGCCAGTTCTGTATCCAAATGGCTTGTTCTCCCTGTATTCCGTGAGATCTAACCTTGCTAATCAGTCTCCCATGGGGAACCTTGTCAAACGCCTTACTGGAGTCCATATAGATCACATCTACTGCTCTGCACTCATCATTCCTCTTTGTTACTTCTTCAAAAAACTCAATCAGAGACACAGGAGAGTGTTTTTTCATGTTAATACAGTAATTTCAGAGGAGAATCTTATTAAAATTCTCCAAATGAAATAAAACTACGTAAAGCAATATCATCTTAGGTACCTCTTTGAGACCTGCTATCTTCAAATTTTGTGCAGGTCAGACTTATGCATGCACATTTAAAAAAAAGGTAAAATGTTAAAGTTCAGACTGGTATTACTTTAACTCGAGAGAATGCAAAGTTTAATTAAATCTGTTCAGCTTGCATGTAATATTTTCATCTGCAGAAGCTTTAAAGATACAGTGATTTCACTATGTTAATAAACTGTTACTGAAATGCAATATATATTTCACTGAAAATATATCTGCTATAATAAGCTTAAAAAATCAGAACCTAATAAAAAGGATGTCCAGGTCTAAATCAATAAGAAAAATGAGATATTTCAGATCAGAGATTGAGCAGATCTATGTTAAAATCATACACCTTTTAGCACTTCCTGCCTACACAATCTTACTTCCTGTTATCATGTTTTCCAAACACCTCTGTTGTCACCTTTATCGTTGTGTACACAAATCTGTCTACCCTTAAAAGGAAGTTTTCCCACATCTAAAATGTTCACATCGTCCATATGTGCTTTGGACAGCATTTACAAATTGTTGTAATTAGAATTTTTACACTTATATTTACATCTCCTTGCTCTTTGGCCTATAGTTCAAAAAGGTTTCTTTCCTGCAGTGTGCAACTCCATTGGTTAGGTTCCAACTGATTTGTAAGAGAAGTGAACAGTCACTTTCCGCATTTAGTTGAGTCAGTCCGTGGATTTAGGTTGCATATTCATTCTACCATTGGCATTATTGAAAAATGGTGAAAATGCGTGGCATGTCACTTGAGTAATAATCCAGAGGCCCAAACTGATGGTCTGGGGGCGTGGGTTCAAGTTCCATCACAGCAGCCAGTCGAATGTGAAATCAATTAATATAATCTAGCATGGAGAACTAGTCTCAATAATGGTGACCATGAAACTACCACTACTTGTTGTGAAATGACATGACTGACTGACTGAAGTCCATTAAGGAAGGAAATTTCTGTGCTCACATAATCTGACCAACACGCGAGTCCACATTGACAGTAGTGCAGTTAATTCTTAATTGCTTTCTGAAATAGCTCAACATGCCCCTCAGTTTAAGAGTAAATAGAGGAGGGCAAGAATTGATGGCCACGTCAGTGAAGCCCATATCCCATCAAATATTTTTGAAAAAGGCACCATTTCCAACTGCACTGTATGGTTTGCATTTTCCCGTGCACGACCATTACAACGTTAGCCTTAAAGATGTGTAAAATGAGATTAGCTAATGTTTGAATTGTGTGACAGCCTTCATGCAAACTTTTATAACTTCATTTTCAATCTTCATTATTTTAACTGAGAATTTTAAAAAATGTTGGCATTGATCCCTTTAATTGGCGCAGCTGCAAAGGTGCAGGAAACACTTTTCAGGGCTTCAGGTCGAAAGCAGAGGAGAAACACTGATTGCACAGCACAGGTATGATGGGCCGAACGATCTCTGTGCTTCATGTTTCTATGGACCAGATTCTGCTAGAGAGGAGCACCACACAGTGTGGCCAGTTGGCAAGATCTTTGGCTTAATTACAGAATGTCAGTTTAAATAAAATAAATAAATCAGTGATCTAAAACGTCGTCTACAGATAACTTAAAACTTCAATGTTATATAACATGGGAAATTGGCAGCAATCAAGGATTTGTTTGATTAACAAATAAGCTCAGGGGTAAGTCCAATTATGGGAGAATACAACACAGAAAGCAAGGTGAGAGTTTGAAATGTTGGAAACTCTGAAAAATGCCCAGAAGGGGGCATAAGTGAGAACAAAATGGTGCCATGCACGATCACTGAGCTCAGATCTGCAGCTGAAACTGAGGAGCTCAGGGTAGCTACTTCTTTTGATATATAAAGTGCACATGCCTGTCTTGTAAATAACAGCAACTGCCTGAGGGAATCACAATACAATTCCAACAAGATTCCACTAAAATGTATGTCATAAAATCAGAATAAAAGTTTTAAACCCAGACTGCCTTGGGCTGTATATTTTGCAGTCACTTTGCAGGATGATGTGTTGTTACAATTTTAATTTCAGCGCATTAACTACCACTTCACACCTACCACTGACCTATCATTATTCATTCAATGAATCACTGTTGACAAACACAGGCCTTCAGAAACTCATATAACTGATACTGAAAAGAGACTTTGCATCATGTACTCATCAGGAAGAAATACAAGGGTGCTAAGTTTCCAACAACCACAACAATTTATACAATAGGCGAAAAAGGGGTACACAGATTGTTTAGCAAGTTAACTCTGAATGATTGAAGTGTTGACACAGAGAAAGCAAAAGGGTACTGTAACTACTCCATGGTTCTGGGAATTCAAAGAATGCAGAAGGCTGCAAAGTGATGCAAAGTAGATTTTCTAGTCACAGGCATATGAGTTTAAAAAGTCCAGCTGCAATCTATTTCAATAATTTATGCTTACATTGGCATGGATTTCACTTTCGGGTTGACAGTTTCAACCAACCCAAAATGCCCATTGGTACTTATGTACACTTCCTCGTTTCACCAAATCGATTTTCCTTGAACACTCATAGGATTACTCATATTCAAATCGAGAATGCACAGCAGGCTCACCCCACCAGGGCCAGTAAAAAAAACAGCGACCTTCTGATTTCTCAGGACCTCACCGTACAGGTTACCAGTCTTACAAGTATTTACCTCCGGGAACAACATAAGGATGACTGAATGTAAGGTTATATTGCAATGCCAAGGATTCCTTGGCATTTTGTGGAACTTTGTTGCAAATAAACACTTTTGCGCCATGCATAGTGTCACCACTCAGGTGCGATGAAACAAAGAAAATCGGTGCAGTAGTAGGCCATTCAGCCCTTCGAGCCTGCCCCACAGAGAATATGATCATGGCTGATCATGCAATTACAGTATCCCATTGCAATTTTCTCTCCATACTCCTGCATTCCTTTAGCTGCAAGCGCCAAGTCCAGCTCCCTCTTGAATATATCTAACAAACCGGCCGTGACAGCTTTCTGTGGGAGGGAATTTCACAGCTTCATAACTCACAGGTTAACAAATTCTTCCTCATCTCAGTCCTGAATGGCTTACCCCTTATTCTTAGACTGTGACCCCTAGTTCTGGACTTCTCCAACTTTGGGAGCATTCTTCTTGCATTTAGCCTGTTCAGTCTAATTAGGATTTTATATGTTTCTATGAAACTCCCCCCTCATTCTTCCAAATTCCAGTGAGAAGAAGCCCAGTTGGTCAAGTCCTTCTTGACATGTCAGTCCTGCCATCCTCAGAATCAGTCTGGTAAAGTTTTGTTGGATTCCCACAAAAGCAAGAATGTGCTTCCGCAAACCATGAGGCCAAAACTGCACCAAGGCCCTGTATAATTGTAGCAAGATATCCCTCCTCCTCTACTCAAATCCTCTCGCTGTAAAGGCCAGCATGCCATTAACTTTCATCACTGTCTGCTGCACCTGCATGCTAACCTTCAGCAACTGTTCCACCATGACACCCAGGTCTCATTGCACCTCTCCCATTCTTAAACTGCCACCATTCAGATAATTATCTGCCTTTGTGTTTTGCACCAAAGTGAATAACCCCACATTATATTGTGTTTGTCAAGTATTTGCCCACTGAGCCAGCCTGTCGAAGTCACCCTGCAGCTTCTTAGCATCCTCCTCACAGCATACACTGCCACCTAACTTAGTGTCATCTGCAAATTGGGAGATATTGCATTCAATTCTTTCATCCAAATGTTTACGTACATTGCAAACAGCTGGGAACTCAGCACTGAACCCTACAGTACCCAACTCGGCACTGCCTGCCACTCTGAAAAGGACCTGTTTTTTCCAACTCTCTGCTTCTTGTCTGCCAAATAGTTTACCATCTACATCAGTACATTACCTCCAAGACCATGAGATTTAATTTTGCTCACTGATCTCTTGTGTGGAACCATGTCAAAACCTTCTGAAAGTGCAGACACACAAAATCTCCTGATTTACCCTTGATCACTCGACTGGTAACATCCTCAAAAATTCCAGAGGAATTGTGAAGCATGATTTCCCTTTAGAGCATCCATGCTGACTTGGACTGATTCTGACAGTGCTTTCCAAATGCTCAGTTTTTACATCCTTCATAACTGACTCCAGCATTTTCCCCACCACCAATGTCAGGCTAACCAGCCTATATCTGGCTTTCATCCCATGAATTTCCCCAATAGCTTTCCTGACTCATAAGGATTTCCTTCAATTCCTCCTTCATGCTTGACCCTCTGTTCCGAGCATTTCCCAAAGGTTATCGGTGCCCTCCTTAATGAAGACAGATCCAAAAGATTTGTTCAACTGGTCTGCCATCTCTTTGTTGTCCATTATAAATGCAAGGGGCCTACATTTGTCTTCACCAGCCTTTTTATCTTCACAGTAGTTTGGTGGATTAGCCGTAGGGAATGCAAGGTGACAAAGATAGGGCAGGGAATGGGTTTGGCTGGGATGCTCTTCAGACAGTTGGTGTGGACTTGATGGGTGGAATGGCCTGATTCCACACTGCATGGATTCTATGATTCTATGATATCTGTAGAAGCCTTTGCAGTCAGTTTTTATGTTTTCTGCAAGCAATTCTATTTTTCCCTTCTGAATTAAACCCTTAATCCTCCTCTGCTGAATTTTAAATTTCTCCAAATCCTCAGGTTTGCTGCTTTTTCTGGCCAATTGATATGCTTCCTCTTTGGCTTTAACACTATCACTGATTTCCCTTATTAGACATGGTTGAACCACCTTCCCTGTTTTACTGCTATAGACAGGAATGTTCAATTGTTGAAGTTCATCCATATGTTCTTTAACTGCCTGCTACTGCTTATCCACTGTCAAACCTTCAAGAATCCTTGGCCAGTTTCTCTGACTCAATGCATGCCTCACACCATCGAAGTTAGTGTTCTTTAAGTTCAGAATCCTATTCTCAGGTCAAACTGTGTCATTCTCCATCTAATGAAGAATCCTACCATATTATGGTCACTCTTCCCTAAAAGATTTTGCACCACACGGTTGCTAGTTAATAGTCTCTCATTGCACAATAGCCAGCCTCAGGTGGCTTGTTCTCTAGTTGGTTCCTTGACATACTGGTCGGGAAATCCATCCCTCACACAGTTCAGGAGATCCTCCTCCATCACATTGCTACCAGTTTGGTTAGTCCAATCATTACATCAATTAAAGTCACCCTGCTATACCCTACTGCACAGACCTCTAGTTTCCTGTTTGATACAATCTCCAACCTCACAACTACTGTTTGGTGATCTGCAGACAATTCCTAATATCTTTCTCCCTTTGATGCTTTGCAGCTCCACCCATACAGATTCCAAATTGTCCAGGTTAATGTCCTCCCTTTCTACTGTGTTAGTAGCTGAGTGAGAGGTTCGTGTGATTCAGGTCAATGAATCAATTTTAACATTTGTTCTCAGTTCCTTTGGACGTTTGTGACCACCTTGATACTTTTACAGTTATCTAGCCTGCAGTCTGCTCACGTGCACGAGTGAGAGAGAGGGAGATGGGTATGGGTCTTGTGGGTAAGAGAATGCTAAAAAGAATTCGGCTTTAGTTCATGACACAGCAGCTCCACAGCTGCACTCTAAAAGACTGGGTGCTTATTGTTGCCTTTGTTCCATTATTCAACACCGGTCACTTTGCAGGCCCTGCTTAATTTATTCTCTTTCAACACTTAGCCCTTCAAGAACTGTGTAAAAACAATCACTGCAAATGCTGGAAACCAGATTCTGGATTAGTGGTGCTGGAAGAGCACAGCAGTTCAGGCAGCATCCGAGGAGCAGTAAAATTGACGTTTCGGGCAAAAGCCATTCATCAGGACTGTTGCTACTTCACATATTCCAACCACAGACTTTCACAAGAAGCTAGTGCAAGTATAATGTTCAGCCTTGAATGTTTCAATAAGCCGAACTGAAGCGATTCAACTCAGAGTTCAAAAATACAATGACTGCAGTTTAGTTGTGTGGTGATAAAAATAGCAGCAGAAAATACATTGTATACAGTGTAATGCTTTGTCGCATATTACTATAAGTACACATCATATGTTGTGATATTCCTTCTGTTCACCAGGAATACCTGCTGGCAAAATTGTCATAAAATAGAACTACAAAATAGGTACATCACAGCATGTGGTCATTTAACCCATTAGCACCTGTGTAAGCTTTTTGCATTTTGCTTGTTCCAGTTCACCGCCATTTGCCCATAGTCCTACAATCTCATCTCCCCCCCCACCCATGCCACCAAATCCCTGTTTCCTTATGACAAGTATGTTTCTACCATCCTCTTATGCAGAATATTTCATGATCTTTGACTCTTATGCCAACCACTTAAAATCTATTTGTCTGGTTCTCAACCCTCCAATGGGAATAGTTCCTCACTACCTACTCTTTCTCAACCTCTAACAATTTCAAACATTTCTACCTTCATCTCTGGGACAAAGTGAGGACTGCAGAAGCAGGAGATCAGAGTCGAGAGTGTGGTGCTGGAAAAGCGGGTCAGGCAGCATCCGAGGAGCAGGAAATTCGACATTTTGGGCATATGCTCTTCATCAGGAATGAGGCTTGTGGGCTGGGGGATGGTTGAAGGGGGGAAGGTAGCTGGGAATGCAATAATACTTCTCCCTCATCTTCACCTACCTATTGCAATCTCAGCTACCTTTCCCCAGCAACTGCCACCCCCACCAGCCCCCAGCCCACAAGCTTCATTCCTAATAAATGGCTTATGCCCAAAATATTGATTCTCCTATTCCTTAGATGCTGCCTGACCAGCTGCGCTTTTCCAGCATCACACTCTCAACTTGCTTTATCTTTGGTAAAATACCAAAGTTTTCATTGCAGAGGGACAGACAAGTTCAGGAAAATATTTAGTCCAGTATGACACCAATGTGGAGGAAGGATGAGATATTTTTTCATTCAAAGGCAGCCAACATAATAATATTTTCTCTTGGTTGCTTTCTTTGGATTGATTTCCTATTTGGAGACTGTCTTTATGACTTCAGGATCACTTTCTCAGCAGGGACTTTCCCAGATGACGACAGACACTGAAACAGCAGAGAGTGGTTCTGTTGCAAATTCCATGAATCAGCAAATCCTCCCCTGTTGATTGCCAAATTGGACACATCCAAGCTAGAAAGGTTCAACCACAGCCAATTATTGTTGTGCTTTTGGCTGCTACTGGATATTTTAGCAGCTTGGATTTATCACTATCATCAGGACTTCTACTGAATTTCCAATAAAGTTGTTCAGTCTTGAGCTCAAAATCATTCCTTGTTAACCAATATGAAAGGTTTCCACCACATTCAAAGTCTATTCTAACTACAAATGTCTCCACTGATATTCCATGAATGCGATACAGCTTGCAGTTGAAACCATTTTCCCTTCCTCATCTTTTAAGATGTTTTCTTCAGGCAATCAGCTTCAAGAACAAAATTAATTCCACTTACATCCAGATTACAGATATGACCCAAAGATTTTACAACATGCAAATGCCAGGTTTTAATCAACACCTGTGGGGTCTCTTGGCTAAACTTTACAGAGCAATATCCTGGTCAATTTTCTGTTTTCAAAGTGTTCTCTAACCTATTAGCCACAAACCAGATGCAACTGTTTGGGAATCCAAAAGTTGTCAAATTGCAACTTTGGTCAGGAAATGAAAAATGAGTAGCAGATATTATGAATGTGATTTAATGCTTTGGTCACACAGAGGATGCTTCTGTATGTGTGGCATTGTTTCTTGGGGAGACACAAAATACTGCACTACAGTCTCTTCACTCTTAAGTTCCCTAACTATTTTTTATTGGTCACCTGGAGTGCTGTGCCTAATGTTATGAAGATGTAAGGGGTACTGTACCTTTAAGAGAATTGAAGGATTTAGCAAGAACACAGAGTGCTGGAAAATTTACAATGTAACATTTGCTTCAGCAGCTAGCAGTATCTGGGTTGACAAAAAACAAATTCAAATTCAGCCAATCAGTTTAAATTATGCCCCTAGATACAAAACTCCAATCAAGTTTGAATTTGGTATTTTGACAGTATTAAAATCAATGAAATAATCTGATGATTTGGGGTATAAAACCAGGAACAAATTGAACAGTTGGAGGAGAACTGCCAAAGACCAACAGATGTAGGCTGCTAGTAAAAACTCTGAGAGACATCTGTCTGGAAAAGGCATTTACACAGGAAAAAAACATCATAATTGTAGTCAGGAGTTACAATTGTAATTATAAATTGTAATTGGGGGTTTTATCAGACCAGTGTTGTAGAGGGGAAGATAAAAGATAGGTTGAGATAAATGAGTTGTAAATAGTTGTTTGTTAATTATTCTCTGTTAAACTTTAAACAATTAACATTGTTAATTTTTACTTTAAATAGTGACTTTTGAGATAGCTCTTTGCCTCTTGAATTTTAACAAATTACAGCACAGGTTAAATCATTTTTGTGTTGTTGGTTTAAATTAGCGGAGGGCAGGGGAATCCCCATGTTGTAACATGTTAAAGAACTGTAAGAGAACATGGTCAACTCAACCATTGAAGGATCACACCAGCAGAAGTCAGAAAAGAACTATTAGTATTTACTTGAATTAGCAGAGAGGCCCGTGACAAACGGGTGATTGGAGATAAACACAAAGACATTCTGGATAGATTGATTGATTTATTAATACGTGTACCAAAGTACAGTGAAAAGCTTTGTTTATGAGCAATAGGCCTGTGACCAGAGGAGTGCCACAAGGATCAGTGCTGGGTCCTCTACTTTTTGTCATTTACATAAATGATTTGGATGTGAGCATAAGAGGGACAGTTAGTAAGTTTGCAGATGACACCAAAATTGGTGGTGTAGTGGACAGCGAAGAGGGTTACCTCAGATTACAACAGGATCTGGACCAGATGGGCCAATGGGCTGAGAAGCAGCAGATGGAGTTTAATTCAGATAAATGTGAAGTGCTGCGTTTTGGGAAAACAAATCTTAGCAAGACGTATACACTTAATGGTAAGGTCATAGGGAGTGTTGCTGAATAAAGAGACCTTGGAGTGCAGGTTCATAGCTCCTTGAAAGTGGAGCCACAGGTAGATGGGATAGTGAAGGCAGCATTTGGTATGCTTTCCTTTATTGGTTGGAGTATTGAGTACAGGAGTTGGGAGGTCATGTTGCAGCTGTACAGGACATTCGTTAGGCCACTGTTGGAATGTTGCATGCAATTCTGGTCTCCTTCCTATCGGAAAGATGTTGTGAAACTTGAAAAGGTTCAGAAAAGATTTACAAGGATGTTGCCAGATATGGAGGATTTGAGCTATAGGGAGAGGCTGATCAAGCTGGGGCTGTTTTCCCTGGAGCGTCAGAGGCTGAGGGGTGACCTTATAGAGGTTTCCAAAATTATGAGGGGCATGGAAAGGATAAATAGACAAAGTCTTTTCCCTGGGGATCCAGAACGAGAGGGCATAGATTTAGGGTGAGAGGGAAAAGATATAAAAGAGACCTAAAGGGCAATTTTTTCACGCAGAGGGTGGTATGTGTATGGAATGAGCTACCAGAGGACGTGGTGGAGGCTGGTACAGTTGCAACATTTAAGAGGCATTTGAATGGGTATATGAATAGGAAGGATTTGGAGGGATATGGGCCGGGTGCTGGCAGGTGGGACTAGATTGGGTTGGGGTATCTGGTCGGTATGGACGGGTTGGACCGAAGGGTCTGTTTCCATGCTGTACATCTCTCTGGCTCTATGACTCTAATACAGGAAGATTGTAGAAAGCAAGGATGTGCAGATCCAAGGTTGTAAAAAAAACTTAGACAGTGGCATATAGGTTACATTGCACAGAACGCGCACAAGTCATAAATCAATGTAAGCAAGATCAGCATTATTTGAGGGTAGAGAGCCCAGTCCCCAGTCTAAGAATGGCCAGGAAGAAGCTGCTTGTGCACGTGTTCAGGCTTCTGTGTCTTCATCTTGATGGAGGAGGCTGCAGGAAAGCACTACTGGGGTGCCATGGGTCTTTGATGATGTCGGCAGCCTTTCCATGGCAGCAAGCCATGTAAATGGAGTCCATGGATGGGAGATTGAATCCTGTGACAGTCTGGGCTGTGCACACAACCTTCTGTAGTGTCTTTAGGTCCTGTGCAGAGCAGTTGCCATACCAGGCTGTTATGCACCTGAGTAGGATGTTCTCAATGGTGCATCTGTAAAGGTTGGTGAGGGTCTTTGTAGACATGCCACATTTCCTGAGCCACCTGAGGAAGAAGAGGTGTTGTTGTGCCTTCTTGACTGTCGCATCTATGTGGGAAGTCCAGGACAGATTGTCGTTTATTGTCACTTTGAGGAACATGACACTCTCCACGCTCTCAACCTCCGCTCCGTTGAGGTAGATGGGGGTGTGTTTTCATCCTGTCCTTCTGAAGTCAATGATCAGTTCTTTAGTTTTGCTAACATTGAGTGAGAGATTGTTCTCATTGCACCATGTCTCGAAGCCTGCTATCTCCCTACTGTATTTTGACTCATCATTGTTAGATATCCATCTTATTACACTGATGTCACAGATGGGGTTCATTTGGAATTTGGCTTCACAGTCGTGGGTTACAGTGAGAACAGTAGGGGACTGAAGACACATCATTGGGGAAGCTCCAGTATTGAGGGTTATCGTGGAAGAGGTGCATTTACCTATCTTCACTGATTGCAGTTTGTGGGTCAGGAAGTTGAGGATCCAGTTGCAGAGGGTGGAGCTGAAACCAAGATCACGGAGCTTTGAAATCGGTCTAGATGGGATAATGGTGTTGAAGATGGAGCTGTAGTCAGTGAGCAGGAGTCTGATGCATGTGTCCTTGGTGTCCAGATATTCTAGGGATGAGAACAGGGCTAGGGAAATGGCATCCACTCTGGACCTGACACATCGGTAGGCAAATTGCAGGGGATTGAAGCAGGCTGAGAGAGTGCAGCTGATGTGGGCTATGACCAGCCTCTTGAAGCACTTCATGATTATGGAGGTGAGAGAAACTGGGTGATAGTCATTAAGGCACACTGCATGTGCTTTTTTAGGTAAGGGAATGATGGTGCTTCTCTTGAAACAGGTGGGACTTTGGCTTGTAGGAGGGAGAGGTTGAAGCTGTCAGTGAATACCTCTGCCAGTTGGTCTGCAAAGGATCTTAGCGCTTGGTTGGGTACACCATCTAGGCCTATCTCTTTCCTTGTGTTAGCTCCTGGGAAGTCGTACAGCATGGTGCTGGAACAGCACAGCTGGTCAGGCAACATCCGAGGGGCAAGAGAATCAATTTGAACATGATCCCTTCATCAGGAATGAGGTAGGGAAGATCAATCAGACGTCTGCAGCAGGGACCAAGGGAACAGATGTATCTAGGGCTATTGGGGCAGGAGTCATTGTGTCGCTGGCAGTCTGCTCAAACTGATCATAGAAAGCCCAGAGCACGACAGGGAGGGATGTGTCTTTGTCTGCTATCTGCATCATTTTGTATCCTATTATGTTGTCCAGGCCCTGTCGTGGGCAGTGGAAGTCTGTCGGGTAAGTTTGGGTCTCTAACTTGGTCTGGTACTATCTGTTGGCATCGCTGATGGCTTTGTGAAGGTCATAATTGGATTTTCTGTATTGGTCTGGGTGATCCAACTTGAATGCTCCATGCCTGGTGTTCCAGCAGGGAGTGGATTTCCTGCTTCATCCAAGGTTAACGGTTGGGGAAAACTCGGATTGACTTTGTTGGTACACAGTCCTCCATGCATTTGCTAATCAAGCCTATGACATTGGTGGAGTACCACAAGACAATAAGGATGGGACAGCAAGAGGAAAAGCATTGTCAGGTGGTGAGTGTAGCAGCAGGATTAAGTCCACTCAGCCCCTTGATTCTGCTTCATCATTCCATTGAACAATGACTGACTGGCAACTAAATTATTCCCTAAGTTTGTTCCAAATCCAATTGTACACTTCCTGGACAAAATTATAATTATTCTTGCTTACCTCTTGAAAACTCCAAATTACCCAGGATTCAAGTCTTCTCGGGTGGGTGTTATAATCAGGAGGCAATGGGAGGAGGAGAATGACTTCTTGAATTCCATGACTCTCTTTGCGAAAAATGCTTCCTGTCTTTTGCTCCTGTATGGTTTAGCTGTTGTGCTTTGTCATTCTTGAATAACAGAGGAAATTGTCTCTCTACATCTGCTCTCTTAAACCCTTTAATCATGTTAAACACCTCCACCAATCTTCATGATTTTATCCTCAAGTGTTGGCATCATCTGGTAAATCCTGTTTGAAGACTCTTGAATATATCCTGATGTGCCCAGAAAAGAAAGGAACACTCCAGATCCAATTTGATCAAAATTTTATATGTTTATGTAATAATTTCCTTCTTTGTTCTTATCCATCTCCCTAAGAATTTCAAATGTACATTTTTCTTCATAAAGATTTTAATGATTTATGTACTTTAACTTCCAAAACTCTTCATTCCTCTATTTTCAATGTTTTCACCAATTTAAAATGTTACAGCTTAACTTTTTGGAGCCTGGAGCAGATGACCTCACATTCCCCACAATGAATTCTACCCAACAGGTTTTCTCATTTACTTAATTCATTTATGGCTCTCTGCAAATTTTTATCCAATCTTAGAGTCATAGACATATACAACATGGAAAGTAGACCCCTCACTCAGTCCAACATGACAGGAATTGTACAAAATATTCCAAAAGTGGCCTAACCAATGTCCTGTACTGTTGCAGCAGGACATCCCAACTCTTATACTCAATGCTCTAACCAATAAAATAAATCATACCAAATGCCTTCTTCACTGTCCTATCTACCTGTTACTCCACTTTAAATGAACTATGAACCTGTACTCCAAGGTCTCTTTGTTCAGCAACACTCCCCAGGGCCTTACCATTCAGTGTATAAGTTCTGCTCTGATTTGCCTTTCCAAAATGCAGCACCTCACATTTCTCTAAATTAAACTCCATCTGCCACTTCTCAGCCCATTGGCCCATCTGATCAAGATCCCATTATAATTTGAGGTAACCTTCTTCGCTTACCACTGCACCTCCAATTTTGGGGTTATCTGAAAAGTTACTAACTATACCTCCTGCGTTCATATTCAAATCATTTTCATGAATAAGGAAAAGCAGTGGACCCAGCACCAATCCTTGTGGCTCTTGCTTACCCCTATCTGACAAACACACTGTGGATTACATTAACAGCGCAGCTCAAAAATTCCAAAAATGGCTGTTCTATAAAGCAGAATGCATAAGGAAGAAGTCCTCCAGGAGTTTGAGATAACTGTAGGGCTCAGTGATCAGCAAATTTTCCCAAGCGAAAAATACAGCAAATTATGTGTAGCTTTGGTGAGCATACCAAACAAAAACGTATGGAAAATGTTGGTATAAAAGCAAAGGATTGTGAATGCAGGAGATCTGAATTTTTTTTTCAAAAAGTGCCAGAGAAGCGCAGCAGGTCTAGTACTATGTGTGGACATAGAAAAAAAAGTTTATGTTCTGCTCCCATTATGCCAGATCTTCAGCACCTTCTGCAGGACTTTCAATTGTTACTTTATAAAGTCTAGGGCCTACTGAAGAGATCCTGGGGATTCGCTAGCTCAGATGGCTGGTTTGCAATGCCGAATAAGGCTAACAGTTTGGGTTCAAATAGTGAACTGGCTGAAAGTCCCACTTTCTCAACACTGAACCTTGCCTGAGGAATGGTGACCCTCAGGTTAAGCCACAAATGTCTCCCCTCATTAATGAGAGAATAAACTTGTATCCTTCTGGGACTATGATGACTTTACCTGATGAAAGAATGGACAGAGGACAGTTAAACAAAGGAAGTAACCACTGTGGGCTTGTGATCTGGAAATACATGGTACATGAACAGATATGGAAGTTAGGAACCAGAATTCAAATGGGAAAGGAAAGAACAGAATGATTTTAATTGGGGTAATGGGGGGCACTGTAAGGGAATGGAAGTAATGTCATGGCCAAAAGCAGTGAAAATGCACAATGAGATAATTCACAGTCCATTACTGAACAGAGTGAGCGAAGCATGCTGGGATAATGTTGATGGCTGTACAGTTACATCAGGAAAGTGACTATTTTTCTTATTTTTATGAAGTACTTTCATACCTGTCTCAAAGGAAATAATGAAACGTTTTGTACATGACAATAATGAAAAGCAAATCAAACTACGACATTGGGAAGTTTGTCTTTCTGAGTCAGAGTCTACGAAGTTCAGGCAACTATGAGAAGTGTGAAGGTCGAATGGCATTAAATAAATCTCCTCAACAACAAGAATATGGATTCATGCAGTTGACAATAAACGTATAGATTCATATTGTATGCAGATCAATAAGCACTCTAGACTGACCTTGATCAAACTGCAGCTGAGTGCTTTTACATTTGATCATTAAAAATCACTTACATTTTGAAATTTGTGCCTGTATTGTTTCATACAGAAGTTAGATCAATACTTAGAACTATCATTTAAGTGAAGGTAGTGGATCAGATATATGATTAACCAATTGCTGATTCAATACGCCCACTATTTCCTCAAGAATGCCATCAGGTTCCTGCCATGGCATTCAAAAAAAAAAGAATTCTCTTGTCTGCCTTGAAAATGGAAGAGAATCTTTCATTCCTCGGGTTGACAACATTGCACAAACACACCTTCCGAAGCACCTCGATCTCCAATATTTTTGAAACTAATGAATGAAAATGTTCAAATAGTATAAACAATATTTCTTTGAAGATTCTCAGTCTGCCTTCAGCAATGTCCAGGAAATGAAGTGCAATTCTTGGCAAGTGCCAAAACACCTTCTTCCAAAGTTGGTAACTCAAATCATGTGCTGAGAAGTCAGTGAAGCCGAGGCTTCCTATTAGATGATTCAAAAGCTACTCACAAACTAGACAACAGTATGTTAAATGAGATGCCAGTGGCAAGAATGGGATGAGGAAGCATTGAGGTGTGCCTTTTGTGAAGTGTGCCTTACGTTGCATAGCCACCATGGCAGGACATCAGTGGATGCAAAGTTTTGAGTTGAAACTTTTTCACATAAATATCATTCAAGACAGACCAAAAGTATACTCGACAAAAGATTATTTGTGGTCATGTTGCTTCTTTTGTCACGATTGTCACCACTAAATTGGCTGCAGCAATGATGAAACTGTTAGGAGAGAAAGTAATTTAAACCTTGCAAACCAGAAATTCCTGACTTTTATTTGAACTCTAGGCAGGTTTCTAAAGAAGGCGACACTACAGCCTGCAGTAAACGTAATGAGTTTCCAGTCACAGACAGCTGCAAGTATGGAACTGTCACAAAGGAAACAGTTTGTCATATCTCTTTAGAAAATAGACTTTGTAACTAACCAGATATGAGGAAGAAGTAAATTAAAGAGCCTGCTATGTTTGTCGAAACTTCTGGATGCAAGAGTCACGATGAGAAGAAGGATCCACTTATATTTGTGTATATATTCCAACCAATCTCACCATCCACTTAAAAACACTTGTGCAAAAAGAGTGCAGTAAAGCAACTTATAACTAATACTAAAAGATATGGTCAATAAAATAAAACATGTCACTTATTGAATCATTTTTGTATTTGTTATTATACACAAGTCAAAAATCATCTTTTTTCAATCCTTTGTTTCTCATCAGCTTTCATGTCACATTAATGTTACTATTCCCAATTTGTTTTAATTCACTTATGTATTTTATTGCCCATCCTTAATTGACCAGAGTGCAGTTCAGAGTCAACAAAGTGAGTCTGGAATCATGTCAGCCAGACCAGGTACAGATAAATTGAACTTTTCTAAAGGACATTAGTGAACCGCATGGGTTGTTCCTGACAATTAACAATGGCTTCATGGTCATCATTAGTCTCTTAATTCCAGATTCTTTATTGAATTTACATTCCAGCATCTGCCAGGGTAGGATTTGAACCCAGAACATTAGCTGAGTTTCTGCATAAATAGTCTACGATAATATCAGTCAGCCATTGCTTTCCCGATGACAGATGCAATCTTTCTAAAGTATATATTGATAGCGGTATTTCAGATTCACAGCACTGAAATAGCTTCTGCTCAACATATTACAGTTTCCTCATGCCCTTCTAAAATGAAGCCTAGGCTACAGCCCTTTCCTTTCCTCCTTTCTCCTTCATATGATTCTCTAGCTGCCTCTTAAATATATCCCTGCAATTTGCCTCACAAACTATTCATAATAGTGAATTCCAGGGTTTAGCTTTGACTTAAAGAAAGTGAGGACTACAGATGTTGGAGATCAGAGTTGAAACGTGTGGTGCTGGAAAAGTACAGCAGGTCAGGCAGCATCCGAGGAGCAGGAGAATTGAAATTTCAGGCATAAATCCTTCATCAGGAACTTTTTTAAACTTTAACTTGGCCTCCACAGCCTTCTGCAGCAATGAGTTTCATAGATTTACCCTTTGACTGAAGAAATTCCACTTCACTTCCATTCTGAAGGGTAGTTTCTTCACTCGGAGGCTGTGCCCTCAGATCCTCGTCTCTTCTACGATTGGAAACACCTTCTCCATGTCCGCTCCATCTAGGTCTCTCAGTGCTCTTTCAGTTCAATCAGATTCCCCTTCATCCTTCTAAACTCCATTGAGTACACAGCCAGAGTCATCAACTGCTCCTCATATGATAAACCCTTTATATGAGATACCAGTCACAAAACGACATGACCCACTCTCACTAGTACCCTTACATATAGATGAGGAAGGACACCACTTTGATGGGGACAACACATCCATCCTAGGACAAGCCAAACAGCCACATGCATGAGAATTCCGAGAGGCATGGCATTCCAACCAGAACTCTATCAACAAACACATTGACTTGGATCCCATTTACCACCCCCAAGAAAAATAATGGGAAATGACATCGCTGCAGGAAATGATGTCACCAACCCAAGGAAATCTAAACACATAAATAGAAAGCAGGCTGTGCCATCAGTGCTTCATCCAGCGGCTCACTGATGATGTTATCTAGTATGGTGCTGAAACATCTGAAAACAAACCGTCGAGCTCAGCTAGCAAACCTACATCCAAAACCTTCATCCTCAGGATCATTCTTGTAAACCTCCTGGGGATCCCCTCCAATTCTAGCACATTCTTCCTTATATACGGGGCCCAAAACTGCTCACAATATTCCAAATACGGTCTGACCAGAACCTTATACAGTCCCAGCAGTACACCTCTGCTCTTGTATTCTAGCCCTCTTGAAATAAATACTAACATTGCATTTGCCTTCCTACATGCCAACTGAATCTGCATGGTATCATTAACAGAATCTGCAACTCAGACTCAACAGTTAGCCCCTCCAGCTATCTTTGTGTCATCTGCAAATGCTGTCAGTTCCTCCATCCGCATCATTAATATGTAATATGAATAGTTGTTGTCCCAACCCAAATCCATGCAGAGCTCCACTAGTCACAGGCTGCCATCCTGACAAAGACCCCTTTTTCTTCCTCTGCCTTCTGCCAGTCAGCCAACCCTCTATCTCTGCCATGCCCCTAACATTATGGGCTCTTATTTTGGAACCTCCTGTGCAGTCTGTCAAAGGCCTCCTAGAAATTCAGATAAATCAATTTCACTGGCTCTCCTTTGTCCTCCTTGCTCATTAGCTCCTCAAAGAATTCTATCAGGCACGACCTCCCCTTGATGAAGCTGTGCTGACTCAGCCCTGTTTTGTCACACTCTTGCACATTCTATTCTCACTAGACTTTTTGGGAGACAAAGTTTTGTTGTATTATAGGCATTCAATGTAATTGGATGAAGTTAAGGTATAGATCAGTCATGAACTTATTTAGTCATAGAATCTCTACAGTATGGAAGAAGGCCATTCAGACATTGAGTCCACACCTACCCTCCAAAGAGCAACCATATAGACCCACCTCTCCACCATCTCCCCATAACCCTGCATTTCCCATAGCTAACCCACCTACCCTTCACATCCCTGGACACAATGGGCAATATAGCATGGCCAATCCATCTAACCTGCAATCTTTGGACTGTGGAGGAAACTGGGAGCACCTAGAGGAAAACCAAATACAGGGTGAATGTACAAACTCCACACAGATGGTCGACAGAGAATCATAGAATCCCTGCAATGTGGGAACAGGCCCTTTGGCCTAGTACGTCCACACCAACTCTCTGAAGAGTAATCACCCAGACCCGCTCCCCTACCCCATTATTCTACATTTACCCCTGACTAAGGCAACTAACCCACACATTCCTGAACACTATGGGCAATTTAGCATGGCCAATTCACCTAACCTGCTCATATTTGGATTGTGGGAGAAAACCGGAGCACCTGGAGGAAACCCACATAGACATGGGCTGAATGTACAAACTCTACACACACAGTAGCCCAAGGCTGGAATCGAAACCGGGTTGCTGGCATGTGACGCCAGCGTGCCACTCCTTATTTAGAGAATTTATTTAATGGTGGAATAGATTTGAGGGATTGAAAGACCTACTTTGGTTTCCTCATTCTCATATTCCAGAGGTATTTGCTTCAGGATTACTCATTTAATACCTTCACACATGGCCTAAGTTATATAGAATCATAGACCCAAAGAGATATACAGCATGGAAACAAACACTTCGGTCCAACCCGTCCATGCTGGCTAGATATCCTAAATAAATCCAGTCCCATTTGCCAGCATTTGGCCCATATTCAAGTTCAAAATGACGTAGACAGTGAGGCTAAATTTACAGATAATGCAGAACGAGTGAATATGTAGGTCACAAACCTTAGCCCAAGTTCCTTCACTGTTACTGAGTCAAAATCTAGAAGCATTATGAGAATCTCCCACTCAAAGGACTGTACCATTACAAGAACCATTTTCTTTAGGGCAACTTGGGATGGACAATAAATGCTGGCCCAGCCAGTGAGGCCTCCATCACCTGAAGGAATTACAAAGTTACAGAAGATTTTGAGTCCACTCAGGAATTGAACAGAGAGATGAAATTCATTGTGAACAAATGCAAAAAAAAACCAGATCTAATATTTTGTTAAATATCACATATTCCTGAGTACTCAAAAAGATATCAATATCTGTCCTGAATATATTCCATGATGAGCATCTCCAGCTCTCTAGAGTCACAAATTCCAAAGATTTACAGTCCCTTGCATGAAGAAATATCTACTCATTTCTGTCCAAAATGAATTGATGGCTCACATTCTATACAACGTGGGCGGCATGGTGGTTAGCACTGCTGCCTCACAGCACCTGAGACCCAGGTTCAATTCCCGTCTCAGGCGACTGACAGTGTGGAGTTTGCATGTTCTCCCAGTGTCTGTGTGGGTTTCCTCCGGGTGCTCCGGTTTTCTCCCACAGTCCAAAAATGTGCAGGTCAGGTGAAATGGCCATGCTAAATTGCCCGTAGTGTTAGGTGAAGGGGTAAATGTAGGGGTATGGGTGGGTTATGCTTCAGCAGGTCGGTGTGAACTTGTTGGGCCAAAGGGCCTGTTTCCACACTGTAAGTAATCTAATTTCTACAGCTGGAGATGTTGCCTTTCAGCATCTACCCTATCAAGCTTCTTAAGTATTTTATAAGTTTCAATTCGAACCGCTCTCAGTGTTCTAAACTCCAGGGCACGTAAACCTCTTGATTCAATCTCTCACGCATGGACAATTCCCTTGTCCCAATGACAAGATTACGCTGGCTTCGGGAAAGCCAAACCATCAAAGATTTCAAACAGGAACTAGGCAGGTTCTGGCCAACAAACAGAATTCAGCTTCTCCTGAAATGCATCAAAGGGAATACAGTGGACAGGACATATTGTACATGCAAACATCTGTCAGGATAATTCCAACGGAAAATTCATATGGACTGAACTCACATTTTTAGCATTTTCTTTCTCACGTGCATCAACCTTGTGCAACAAGGTGTCAAAATATAAAAAAAGGTGCAACTCCAACTGAGTAGCAAACACGAGATGACACATTGGCCATGATGACAGTGCAGAATAAAATCACACATTAATCATTAAATATTGATTTTCTTTTTCCAGATCTCATTTTTTTGTCCTATTCACCCTGTTAGCTGCGCACAGAATGCTGATGGTAAATTGTTCTGGAGTATAAATACATAAAACACACAACCCACTCACTCAAAGGCAGAGGGCTCCAAATCCTCACAAAAGCATTGGCACTGAGAGGCACAGCGTATGCCCAACAATGGACCTTGGGCTTCATTTGGTTCAGACCAGTGAGTGCCCATTGGCCATCCTGAAGCAAATACTGAGGTAGAACAGTTGACTTTGAAATGCTGTATGATGGAAAGTGGTCCTCAGGAGGATTCCGAGAATGTGGGCTTGAGAACATTGCATTATGGATCAATGCACAGCAGGTGGACGGCAGCCATTCAAGAATGCAGCTCACCACCAACATCTCAAGGGCAACAAGGGACTATATAATAGTCAATAAATGCCAGCCAGTCAGCAACACCTGCAAATGAATTTTAAAAGCCTTTTCTTTAATGAGCACATTCAGGCCAATGATGTCTGGCAAATGGGACAACAATTACACACTGTCTTCTTTGTTTCCAAACACAAACAGCTTAAAATGCCCCTTTTCCACCTTTACCAATGTCAGAGATAGCTTAGGGATTGTTCATTTACAGAAATGGACCAACCTGTTTTGTCCAGCACGGCTCAGTCAAGCTGTAGTGATGTGAGTTACACCACACAGGTAGACTCAAAGCTCCAATGGGGAGATGGTTGTAGCAACAACTTAGACAGGAGTTGGATATCAGATCCATGTGGAAATACCAGTGGAACTAACTTTCCAAGAAGTACACAGGAAGTACAAATTTCTTTGGGGCAATTATCTGGCATCTGAAATCCTCCATTAAATTTCCTGACTCTGAGTTAGATTCAGATCGTTTCATCTGATGAAAACTTAGTACTTACCCAAGAAAAGTTTGAGAGTTTCAAACTGCTCCAACTCCTGGGGTATCTATAAAAATAATCCCCTGATTCACCACTGACTCCAACTACACCTACCCATCCCCAATGGACCCAACAGCCAGTCGTCAACTCCCCAGATGTGATGTGCCTTAAGCCTGACAGCACATCCTGCCCCAGCACCTCCACCACCCCACTGCCACGCCACTATCAAAACTGATACCCTACCTGTCATGTCTGTACTGAAACTGGCAAAACCTGATGCTACCTGTCACCCTACCCCACCAATCCAACTGGCACCAGTTACCCACATCCCAACTGTCACGCTCACCCATGTACCATCTGTTACTCTACCTATTTAGATCCCGATAGCCTACCCACTTCAACCATCTTCTTCTGTACCTCACCTATTCCCCAACCCACCTGGCACACTTATTCACAACACCCTGCCAGCCTCGCCCACCATCTACTTTTGAACCCTCCCCACCTGGCACCCTATTGCCTACCTGACTCAACCACCAACCCTCTCACCTCCCAGACACTCCATGCCCTAACCCACCTGACAACACACGGTACGCTCTTTCCACACCATTACTCTCTCACTCATCTGCCATCCAACCACCCTCATTGCTCGACTCCCTAACCATGCTCTCATCTGCCACTCTTAACCCATAATCATGCTGCTCATTGTGATTGTCTATTTGACTGACGTGGGTCTTCAATGCAGTCCTTTACTTCAATTCCTGATAAAAGGCTTATGCTCGAAATGCCAATTGCCCTGCTCCTCGGACACTGCCTGACCTGCCGTGCTTGTGCAGCACCACGCTCTCGACTCTGACATACATACTTGCACACATTACATTTATCAAGTATTTGTACAGCTTCCTGGCACATCCCACAATTATCCCAAAAACTTCATACACAACAAGTTACAGTGAGTTGCAATCACTGATGTTGGGGAAGGTGGAGGGGGTTGTATCATCAGCAATTAAAAGAATGATTTAGAATCATAGAGATGTACAGGATGGAAACAGACCCTTCAGTCCGACTCATCCATGCCGACCAGATATCCTAACCTAATCTAATCCCATTTGCCAACACGGCCCATATCCCTCCAAACCCTTCCCATTCATAAACCCATCCAGATGCCATTTAAATGTTGTAATTGTACCAGTATCCGCCACTTCAGCTGGCAGCTCATTCCATACACATACCATCCTGTGTGAAAAGGTTGCCTTTGGGTCTCTTTTATATCTTTCCCCTCTCACCCAAAACCTATGCCCTCTAGTTGTGGACTCCCCGATCCCCGGGAAAGGACTTTGCCCATTTATCCTATCCATGCCCCTCATAATTTTGTAAACCTCTATAAGGTCACCCCTCAGCCTCTGACGCTCCAGGGAAAACAGCCCCAGCCAAAGTTCAGCCTCTCCCTAAGGTTCAAATCCTCCAACCCTGGCAACATCCTTGTAAATCTTTTCTGAACCCTTTCAAGTTTCACAACATCTTTCCGATAGGAAGGAGACCAGAATTGCACGCAACTTTCCAACAGTGGCCTAACCAATGTCCTGTACAGCCACAACATGACCTCCCAACTCCTGTACTCAATACTCGGAACCAATAAAAGAAAGCATATCAAACGCCTTCTTCACTATCCTATCTATCTGCGACTCCACTTTCAAGGAGCTATGAACCTGCACTCCAAGATTTCTTTGTTCAGCAACACTGCCTAGGACCTTACCATTAAGTGTATGAGTCCTGCTAAGATTTACTTTTCCAAAATGCAGCACCTCGCATTTATCTAAATTAAACTCCATCTGCCACTTCTCAGGCCATTGGCCCATCAGGTCAAGATCCCGTTGTACTCTAAGGTAACCTTCTCCGCTGTACACTACACCTCCAATTTTGGTGTCATCTGCAAACTTACTAACTGTACCTCTTATGCTCGCATCCAAATGATTTATGTAAATGACAGAAAGTAGAGGACCCAGCACCGATCCTTGTGGCACTCCACTGGCCTTCAGTCTGAAAAACAACCCTGCACCACCACCCTCTGTCTTCTACCGTCGAGACAGTTCTTTACCCAAATGGCTGGTTCTCCCTGTATACCATGTAATACAACCTTGCTAACCAGTCTCCCATTAGAAGCCTTGTAGAATGCCTTACTGAAGTCTATATAGATCACATCTACCGCTCTGCCCTCATTAATCCTCTTTGTTACCTCTTCAGAAAACTCAATCAAGTTTGTGAGGCATGCTTTCCCAAGCACAAAGCCATGTTGACTATCCCTCATCAGTCCTTGCCTTTCCAAATACATATAAATGCTGTCGGTCAGGATTCCTTCCAACAGCTTGCCCACAACTGATGTCAGACTCACTGGTCTGTAATTGCCTGGCTTTTCCCTACCATTTTTTAAAAATAGTGGCATCACGTCAGCCAACCTCCAGTCTTCTGGCACCTCACTTGTGACTATCGATGATACAAATATCTCAGCAAGAGGCCCAGCAATCACTTCTCTAGCATCCCACACAGTTCGAGGGTATAGCTATTTCTCAATTGCCCGCTGACTACTAGGGGGTCTATAATACAATTCCAATAAGGTGATCACTCCTTTCTCATTTCCCAGTTCCACCCAAATAACGTCCTTGGATGTATTCCCAGGAATATCCTCCCTAATTAAAGCCATAATGCTATCCCTAATCAAAAACACCACTCACCCTCCTCTCTTGCCCCCCTTTCTGTCCTTCCTGTAGCAATTGTATCCTGGAACATTAAACTGCCAGTCCAGCCCATCCCTGAGCCATGTTTCCGTAATTGCTATGATATCCCAGTCCCATGTTGTTCACCATGCCCTGAGTTCATCTGCCTTCCCTGTTAGGCCTCTTTCATTGAAGTAAATGCAGTTTAATTTATCAGTCCTCCCTTGTTCTCTGCTGTTTTTCCTGCCTGTCATGACTGTTTGACTCGCTCCCTTTCCCAATTGTACCTGATTCCTTAGTATCTCCCTGGGTCCTACTCCCACTCCTAACGAGTTGAAATTTACCCGAGCCGCTCGAGCAAATCTCCCTGCCAGTATATTAGTCCCCTTCCAATTCAAGTGCAATCCATCCTTCTTGTACAGATCACTTCTACCTCAGTAGAGATTCCAATGATCCAAAAATGTGAACCCTTCTCCCAAGCACCAGCTCCTCAGCCATGCATTCATCTGCTCTATCCTCCTATTCCTACCCTCACTAACTCATAGCACAGGGAATAATTCCAATATTACTACCCAAGAGGACCTTATTTTTAAAGTCCTCCTTAGCTTTCTCTATTTTCCCTTCATAATCTCATCCTCTTCCCTTCCTATGATTGGTATGGACGCGTTGGACCAAAGGGTCTGTTTCCGTGCTGTATATCTCTAAATGACTGAAACATTAGCGTTTGTTGAAGTAGTCGGGGGAAGGAGCACACAGCAACATTGCAGTTAGCGTATTTTAGAATATGGATGGAGAGGATTTCTCAGGAGGTGACTGTGGAGGAATCCTGAGAATGAGCAGCTTGCTCTCAATTCACTGCAACTGCTAAGGTTTTTGGTGAAATAGAGATGGCATATGTGTCGGATCCACTTTGAGCCACTACTTGACAGTCAAGCATCAGTTTAAACCTTGTCTTTCACGACTCATTGGCATTTAGATAGCATAAGAACATGAATATACTTTTCACAGCATGAGTGTGCAGCCTTAACATTAAACAATTGTCACTGGGGCAGCCAAAGTTCACTCCCTAACCCTACTGATTTTTTAAAAACATAATTAAATTCTTGTAATCCGTAGAATGCCAATGAATGATGAATATTGCAGTTAAAACTGACCCTATGACAAATTATTAATATATACCTTTCTCAGAGCTAGATTGAGGTAGTTCCAATGACTGAGTGGAGCTAAGTAACCCTGACCCTTTATTTGAATAAATTATGCAAATTCACATGAGAAGACTGTACTCAATGATTGGTTTTACCACAATCATGGAATAAAGATAACGTGGCACATGTCCATGATTATGTTGGAAAATAGAAGTGCAAACATTGGGTTTAAGAGCTAGAAAACTGCTCAGAATAGAACAGCCTTGTACTTTATGCATCATGTCAAGTCTTTAAAACCTTCTGGTGTCACACATATTACTGACTGCAATCTGAAAATTGTCACTTTTACACAAATTTGCACAGTCCCAGAGACAGTAATTGAGCTGATTCACTCGTTAATATTTATATATGTCCTATTTACTGATGCAGGAACCTTGATCAGAATTCTTTGCTTTCAGTCAAGTGTGCATTATGGACTGGGCCAGATCCTCTCATACCATTTCAAGAAGATAGCTCAGACCTTGCTCGGTTTTTTATGCAGGTGTATAGTGGATATTCCAGGTGTGATACAGATGGCCCAACCAGTTTTAAACAAAACACAACTTATTTATATACAAACAAAAGTAAACTGAATTTAGAACAATGTAACGATTTGAGAAACCAATCGCCTCTATCGCAACTTAATAATGCTGTTCCAAATACTTGCAACATCCCCATCAACACCCCTTGGCAATATCAATAAAAGCAAATACAGGTTCTTATATGAGAAATGTCAGAGAGAGAGAGGGATCAGCATGGAGCTGTTCTTTGAGTCCAGCACCTTCTCTGGGTTACTAGCTCAGGCTTGACCCATGGCTGCAAACAGGCTGGCATGGTGGCTTTAGGGCCGGCATGGTGGTTCAGTGGTTAGCACTGCTTCCTCACAGCACCAGAGTCCCAGGTTCAATTCCAACCTTGGATGACTCTCTGTGTGGAGTTTGCACATTCTCCCTGTGTCTGTGTGGGTTTCCTCCCACAGTCCAAAAATGTGCAGGTTAGGTGAATTGACCATGCTAAATTGCCCATAGTGTTAGGTGCATTAGTCAGAGGGAAATGGGTCTGGGTGGGTTACTCTTCAGAGGGTTGGTGTGGACTTGTTGGGATGAAGAGCCTATTTCCACGCTGTAGGGAATCTAATCTTAGTGTTAAGGGTGGCACAGTAGCTCAGTGGTTAGCACTGCTGCCTCACAGCAGCAGGGACCTGTGTTCAATTCCTGCCTCGGGCAACTGTCTGTGTGGAGTTTGCACATTCTCCCCGTGTCTGCATGGGTTTCCTCCGGGTGCTCTGGTTTCTTCCCACAATTCAGGGATGTGCAGGTTAGGTGAATTGGCCATGCTAAATTGCCCGTAGTGTAAGGTGTAGGGAAATGAGGCTGGGTGGGTTGCTCTGCGGAGGGTTGGTGTGGACTTGTTGGGCCAAAGGTCCTGTTTCCACACTGTAGGGAATCTAATTTAAAACAGCCAGACTGCTAAAACCAAACCAAACCAGAGAAAAGCTGAGCTGGGAGAACTGACCAGTCCCCTTTCATTGTACAACACTTTTTTAAAAAACTTGAAAGCCCTTTTCCTGAGGCAGTATCTGCTAGCTACAATCAAATTGGCCCTAAAACCCATATGAACTAGATACATTATAACCTATGCATCTAAGATCCCTCACAAAAAAAAAAGCCAAGGACAGAATAACTTTGTCAAAAGAGCAGCATAGTCACAAGTGTCATAAGACACACCTCTTTTCCAGGTAGTACTCACCTTGGAAAGCATCCAGATCACAGCACTTCCAGCAATTCAATATTTCCTAAATATTGCATAGACATGTGGACAAGTGTGCTCAGGCCCAAAACTGACCCACAGCCAGAGAAATTAGGCCTGACATAAAAAGTATCTGTTGGTTCCAGAGACAGTGAAAACCAATATCAAGAGGTCACAAAGATTCAGGGGGAACCAGTTGCAACCAGCCCAAGGGGTATCAATCAGACTTTCTGGCAACTTTACTGCCTGAGTATGTACACTTTATATTTCCTGTGGCAACAATAAAAAGTATCAGTGCAAGCTCTTTGGATATATTCTGGAAATATAGAATATTTTGGAATATTCTGGAATATTCACAGAATATTCTGGAAAGCGAGAGGTGATAGGAACATACAGTTGGACATTATCCCCACAGCGCAGACTCGGTGTATCCTCAGCAAAGATTTGATCTGACCCAGCAGTGGAGTCAGTTGGAGAAAAACAGAGAGAGAAAGAGAAAGAGAGAGAGAGAGTAAGAGTAGATCTGCCCTGATCCCGGCAAGATCCACCATTGTGGAAGCGATCCCACCCTCTGTTGGAGAGGAAGGAAATTCCAATGGTCCAGTTTAAACATGTGGATGATCGCAGGTAATATCTTTTCTCAGACAGATAGACCTCGCCACAGAGTAACTATTGTGGAAATTTAGGAAATGTTCACATCGTGTTTTAATAAGGAATATTTTGTTAATAAAATTGAGTTGAACCACAAACCGAATTCTGTGTCCCTTTGCCTGCCTCACTGACAACAGCACTTGGGAAAGTGTTTTTAATACAGCAGCTGGTCAAAGCGTCCAAAGCATAGACAAAAATATCAGCGAAGGCCACAAGCTCAAGCTTTGCCTTTAATCGAAAATATTCTGACTCAGACAAAAAAAAATCAATGGAACCAAGCTTAACCATCACAATCATAGTGCACGGTGATTTGCTGGAAAAACACAGCAGCATCCAAGGAGCTGATGAATATTCCTGATGAAGGGCTTATGCCCAAAATGTCGATTCTCCAGCTCCTTGGATGCTGCCCGACCTGCTGTGCTTTTCTAGCACTAGACTCTCAACTCTGATCTCCAGCATCTGCAGTCCTCACTTTCTCCTTCCCATATGATGATTTGTTTAAGTATGCTAAACCTTTGTACTTAATGGTATGAATGACATTGGTGCCTTCATTCAGGAGACAGCTGAGGAGACTAGAGGCAATGGTAGTGATCTTTCAGCAATCACTGAAGTGAGGAAGGGTCCAAGAGTACAGCAAAATGACTCATGTAACATCCCTGTTTAAGAAGGGAGGAAGGCAGAAGACATAAAATTATAGGTGAGTTAGCCTGACCTCAGTCATTGGTAAGAGTTCAGAGTACATTCTGAAGGATGAGACACTGCAGAGTATTTGGAAAATACTCTGATATAAAATAGGGCTAAGCCAGCATGGATTTTGTCATGCTTGACAAAACTATTGGAATTGTTTGAGAAGGTAACAAGTAAACAAGACAACGGGGAGCCAGTGCATGTGATCTATTTGGATTCCCAGAAGGCATTTGATAAGGTGCTTGCACAGGGAACTGCTAAATGAGGTATGAGCCCATGGTGTTGGGGGCAAGGTACTGGCATGAGCGGAGGATTGTTTGGTTGACAGAAGGCAGAACATAGGGATAAAGAAGTCTTTTTCAGGATGGCAGCCGGTGGCTAGTGAAATTCCGTAGGGGTCAGTAACAGGCTCACAACTAATGGGAGGCTGCAGAATAACTTGGACAGTCTAGCACAGTGTGCCAAGTAGTGGCAGATGAAAATACAACATGGGAAAGCATGAGGTTATGCACTTTAATAGGAAGAAAGTGGTGCAGACTAATTTCTAAATCAGGAAAGCTTGAGAAGTCTGAAGCATGAAGGCACTATGGAGTCCTAGTACAGGATTCTCCGAAGGTTAATATGCAGGTTCATTTGGTAGTTAGGAAGGCAAATGCAATGTTAGCATTTATCTTCTGGAGTCACACATAAATCTGACTGCAATCTAAAAACAGTCACTTTTACACAAATTTATGTATTCTAATACTTATGAATTCTCTGTCAGAATCTGGTCAGACTGTTTGGAATATTGAGAGCAATTTTAAGCCCCGTAGCACACTAAGGATGTGCTGGTGCTGGAGGCAGACCAGAGGAAGTTTACAATAATGATCCTGGGGATAAAGGGCTTGTCATTTTAGGAATGGTGAGGACTCTGGGTCTATACTCGCTGGAGTTTAAAAGGGTGAAGGGGGATCTGATTGAAACTTACAGAATACCGTGAAGCCTGGATGGAGTGGAAATGGAGAAGATGATTCCACTGGTAGGAGAGACTAGGACCCAAGGGCAGAGCCTCAGAGGGGAAGGACAACCCCTTAAGACTGACAGGAGGAGGAATTTCTTCATGCAGAGGTGCTTAATCTGGGAAACTCAAAGCTGCCGAGGGCTGTGGAGGCCAAGCTATTGAGTGTAGTTAAGACAGAGATAGATGGGTTCTGATTGATAAGGCAATCGAGGGTTATGGGGAAAAGGTGGGAGACTGGGGTTGAGAAACATATCAGCCAATGATCAAATGGCAGAGCAAATCCAGTGGGCTCAGTGGCCTAATTCTGTTCCTCTACCTTCTGATCTTTTTTGTTCTTGGATTGATTTTGGAAATAAATAAAGCAAAAATGTGAAAATGTGCTCCATGTCCACCTTCTATGAATAGTTTTATGGATGGCACTTTGATATTTTACTGTAATTTCTGAGTCCTATGATCCTGCCCCACTCGCTCCCTGATGAAGGAACAGCACTCTGAAAGCTTGTACTTCCAAATAAACCTGTTGGACTATAACCTGATGTTGTGCGATTCTTAGTTTTATACTATTGCACGAAGTCAAGGTGAACCCAGAAGATCAACCTCCCTCTTAATATGCCGAAAGGTGAGGCTTAACCTTAATCACAACAGTAAAGTATTCTGTGGGCTTTCAGCACAAGTGTTCCAACACAAAATGAAGTTGTGGTCAATATGGTAAATCAAATTGCCATGTATTGAGAACTGCATTGCTGAGACAAATGTGTATTGGCTCTTTTGCAACAAGAGCTCATTTCAATCGGGATGTGATTCAATTCTGGGATCCAAGAGGTGAAAGGGATTTGTTTCAACCTTATAAAGTTCCCCAATCCTTCTCTAATCTAAAAGAAAACAGAAATTGCAGGGTCTGGTAGAGTCTATGGAGCACAAAGCTGAAAATGTGTGGCTGGAAAAGTGCAGCAGGTCAGGCAGCATCCAAGGAACAGGAGAATCGACATTTCGGGCATAAGCCCTTCTTCAGGAATGAGGAAAGTGTGTCCAGCAGGCTAAGATAAAAGGTAGGGAGGAGGGACTTGGGGGAGGGACGTTGGGAATGCAATAGGTGGAGGGAGGTCAAGGTGAGGGTGATAGGCCGGAGTGGGGTGGGGGCGGAGAGGTCAGGAAGAAGATTGCAGGTTAGGAAGGCGGTCCTGAGTTCGAGGGATTTGACTGAGACAAGGTGGGGGGAGGGGAAATGAGGAAACTGGAGAAACCTGAGTTCATCCTTTGTGGCTGGAGGGTTTCCAGGCGGAAGATGAGGCGCTCTTCCTTCAACCGTCGTGTTGCCATAGTCTGGCGATGGAGGAGTCCAAGCACCTGCATGTCCTTGGTGGAGTGGGAGGGGGAGTTGAAGTATTGGGTTACGGGGTGGTTGGGTTGGTTGGTCCGGGTGTCCCAGAGGTGTTCTCTGAAACGTTCCGCAAGTAGGCGGCCTGTCTCCCCAATATAGAGGAGGCCACATCGTGTGCAACGGATGCAATAGATGATGTGTGTGGAGGTGCAGGTGAATTTGTGGCGGATATGGAAGTGTCCCTTGGGGCCTTGGAGGGAAGTAAGGGGGGAGGTGTGGGCGCAAGTTTTGCATTTCTTGCGGTTGCAGGGGAAGGTGCCGGGAGTGGAGGTTGGGTTGGTGGGGGGTGTGGACCTGACGAGGGAGTCACGGAGGGAGTGGTCTTTTCAGAACACTGATAGGTGTTGGGAGGGAAATATGTCCCTGGTGGTGGGGTCCGTTTGGAGGTGGCGGAAATGACGGCGGATGATACGCTGGATATGGAGGTTGGTGGGGTGGTAGGTGAGGACCAGTGGGGTTCTGTCCTGGTGGCAGTTGGAGGGGCGGTGCTCAATGGCGGAGGAGCGAGAAGTGAAAGAGATGCGGTGGAGGGCATCATCGACTATGTCTGGGGGGGAGATTGCGGTCCTTGAAGAAGGAGGCCATCTGGGTGGTACGGTTTTGGAACTGGTCCTCCTGGGAGCAGATGCGGCGGAGACGAAGGAATTGGGAATATGGGATGGCATTTTTACAGGGGGCAGGGTGGGAGGAGGTGTAGTCTAGGTAGCTGTGGGAGTCGGTCGGTTTATAGTAAATGTCCGTGTCGATTCGGTCACCCGAGATAGAAATGGAAAGGTCTAGGAAGGGGAGGGAGGAGTCTGAGATGGTCCAGGTGAGTTTGAGGTCGGGGTGGAAAGTGTTGGTTAAGTGGATGAACTATGCGAATCTCATACTACAATCTATATATTTCCATTCAGTTTTCTCAGTGTGAAGCCATTTTGTCTAAATAGGCTGTCAGGAGTCATAAAAAGTGATATCAGAACATTGAAAGCCATTTAAAGCCTTTCTTTCCAACACTGTAGTTGCTGAAGATTGGAATATGGTGGTATAATTTGTTTTACTGGAATGCAAGTACAGCACCGCTGTTCTAATTGTCTTTCTTTTTCTGGCAAGTTTCATGATATCTCATGTTTCTTATTACAAGCAGAGCAAGGGAACAGATTGAAAAATGATGCCCATTAGTCCACAAACATTTGTTAGCACATACAAATTGACAATAATGCTGGATAAATGATTTACGTGGGGTGGGTGGCTTGATACAAAATTGAGTCTAATTCCCTCGCCAAGTGCAATTTATGACAATATTCAGTTGAAATTGCTTCCCTGTACAGCTGTCCTCAGAAAATCAACAGGTTCAGTAGAAGTGAATGTCACCACAGCCTATATTTACTATTTTAGAATATCAGTGTCTAATATACATGCTCTATTTGAGCAGAATAAGCTGTGAAGAGAAACTACTTCATCAGCTTATCAATATTTCATAAGTTAATCAATGTTGGTGGTAATAGCTGAGAACTGTACTTCAAAAGGGGCAGGGTCAGATGTTTGGTTTTTGAAAATGTTGATAGCTAGGGCCTGAGGAGTCAAAGATTCATTACATTAAAGATGTAATGCAGAGAGTGGTGGGTGCATGGAATGCACTGCCAGCAGTGGTAGTAGAGTCAGAGACATTAGGGACAATTAAGTGTCTGCTGGACAAGCACATGGATGGTAGTAGATTGAAGGCTGTTTAGGTTAGGTTGATCTTAGATAAAGATAAATGCATGCACAGCATCGTAGACTGAAGAACCTGTACTGTGCTATGTTCCACGTTCCATGACTCTATGACGTATAAAGGAACCAAATGATTGAACATAAAATATGGAACATATACGACCCATGATGCATTACCCAGAAGCTTTTACTAAAGATAGACAATCTATTGTGGCAGCAGCTGCATGAAGCACATTTCTAACAATTCACCCATCTCTGCTCAAGTTTATCACAGCAATCTATCACGTGTTCAAACTTGGCACCACAAGAGATCCCATGTCAGCTTGATGAACTCCACTACCTAAACATCACATTACAGGCCTGCATTAGGAAATGTCACTTGCTATCGAGATCTGTGCTGTACAAATTACACGTTGCCATGGCACCACATGATAAACAAACCATTTATCTTAATCTTCTATCAGTACAGAATAAAGAGTACAGAAATGCCACAGAATACCATTATATAGTTGCTGTGTCATTTAAGAAACAGCATTTTTTTTTAACTTGAGTGTTAGATTTACTGACCACAATCTATAAACCAGAATTAGGAAACTTCATTGTGGACACATTAGGCTGAATGACTTCCTTTCCTGATGTAAATCTCTATTGTCTATGATCAAACAATTTAACTCAACAATTCAACAAGAGGGAAAAATAGGGGAGAAAAACAATCAGTACACCACAAATCTGACTCAATTCAGATTCACACAAGGTAGTAAGATCAGGTCAATGACTCTGTTCACTCCATCTAACTCCTGAATACTTTCAGTCCATCCATCACTGGTCTACTGTGGTTGCAGTGTGTATCATTGATTAGATGCATGAGAACATCTTGCCAAAACTCCCTCAACAGCAACTTGCAAGCCTACAACCTCCAGCTCAGAGAAAGGCAATAGCAGTAAGTGCATAGGGAAGCTACAATCTGCAAGGTCCATCACCTGTGAACTCTCTAAACCTACTTAGCCCTCTATTTCTTCCTGGAATCTTTCAACTCCACCTCCCATAGAGTGAGGAGGAACGTCTTCAACTTAATGAGCTGTGCAGAAGGCAGAGGGCCTGACTGTACAGTATTCCTTCAATACTGTACTTGAGAAAGAGTCAGCCTTGGATTCTGTGTTCAAGCACTAGTGTGAGAATTAAAACTAAATCTCTGTGACTCAGAGGTGAGTGTATTACCAGTTGAATCATACTGACACAACAATATCTGATCAACTTGTGATTTCTTCTTCAAAAGCATTGTGTTTTTTTTTGTTTAGAGGATGCTCCACAGTGGAAAATGCTAAAAGAGAGTAAGGCCATTAAAGTTTACAACACAGATGGTGGTGATTAGGCGGTTTTATTTGTGTCAGTTCTTGACTGGAACAACTCAAATTTAATTCCTCAACCCTCTGTTTTGCCAAAGCCCGTTACCTTCCTTAATTTCAAAGCTTTAAGCAAAGTTCCCTTAAAAGGTGCAATGGTCTCTGCCTTGGTCACCCTCTTTGGAAAACACAAAATATTCCTGAGGCAGAAATAACTGGTTAAAAAAAAGGTCTCTTTCCACCTTCTAACTATGTCACCTAATGGTGTCTTGAGGAGTCAAGCTGTTTGATTGACTCTAATAGGGATGGAGTGAAAGATATTTGTCATAGATAGATATTAATCACCTGATGTTGTCATCTGGAAAGGGTTAGTGAAATAATGAATCTTGCGGAGTCACTGAGGCACTTCCTGTATAGGTAGAGGTCCTGGAGATGATTTGCCTGATAATCCAACAATGTCTCACCATGCCTGGTGGGAGTGGTTTGTGGGAAACTGATTGGTACTGGAAGGGAAAAGAATTGGCTTCCAGCAGGATTGCAAGGGGCTCTTTTAATAAGCCCTTGTCATATGTTGGCTTAGGTTTGATGCAGCCCACCAGCAAAAAACAATCAGCTCAGAAATGAGTGCATTTTAACAGGCTGCGTAGCCCCAAACTGCACTGCAAAACTGAGTCAATTGGCAATGTGTTGAAACTTCAGTGTCTCACTGGAAAAGGTTGGGAACTGTCGCCATAGCAATGGGATTTGTGAGGCTCACCAGGTTTGAAGTGCACCATCAAAACCATGACAGGGGAGGAGGCAGTTGGACTTGCGGTTCTCAGAATAATCAGGGAGTGTCAAGACATTAAGATATACAGGATTTCTGTTCGGCAGTGTGAATAGCGGGTCTTGCTCAATTTCTTCCCCCAATTCTAGCCTTGTCTCTCCTACTGTTTTTAACCTATTGTTTAATTTTCTGTGAAGACAAATGAACTGGTCTTCCAGGAACCAATTGCACGTGTATTTCAGTGGGCAATATTCACAGCTGCACTGAACAGACAGGAACTATGCAACACATCCTCCTGAGCAGTCGCCTAGTCAAGCAGAATGGCAAACTGGGTCATAGACAAAGCCTCAATTGCAATTAACATCTGGGAAAAATAATACAATAGGAAACATTACATGGAAGCAGACATGTACACCGAAAACTTTTTAAAATAATTTAATGTTGATCAGTAAAGGTCAACTCAAGTTAATACTAGAGAGAGGGAAAGAGAGAGAGAGAGAAAGAAAAGGAAACAGAATGTCTCATGTCAAAATGGAAGATACAATGTCTACTGGCATAATGGCATAACAGTGAATGCACAGTAACAGCCCATGATGAGGAATTGGGTAGCTGATATCCACACAGAACCATTTGATAAGATTAACCAGCAAATTGGAGGGCATAGGTTGAGGGTGAGAGGCGAAATATGTAAAAGAGACCTAAGTGGCAACACTTTCATGCAGAGGGTGGTACACATATGGAATGAGCTACCAGAGGAAGTGGTGGAGGCTGGTACAATTGCAACATGTAAAAGGCATCTGGATGGGTATATGAATAGGAAGGATTTGGAGGGATATGGGCCGGGTGCTGGCAGGTAGGACTGGATTGGGTTGAGTTATCTAGTCGGCATGGACGAGTTGGACCGAAGGTTCTGTTTCCGTGCTGCACGTCTCTGTGACTCAATGACTCTAAATTGAAATTCATTAGTTTACAAAAGATACTAGCAATGAAGAGAGAGTCAACTATATCCTTGTTTGGACAGGAGACAAGGATTTAATTTATTTAACAGCTGGGTGCCTGGTGGAGAAGATAGCAGAAACCCAGGGAAAAATAATGTTTTGGAAAATTGAGCACCCATCTCGAACCAATGTCAAATCATTAGATCGACTCGATGAATTTCAAGACTTAACAGGATTTCAATATAAACAGGAGTTAAGTAAGCTTATTGACAACCTTGTCATAAAATTACAAGCTGTATCCAGAAAACCTAAGTTCAAGGGAACAGATGATCATCCGAGAAGTCAATGGATTTTCAATTCTGATGTACAGAAACACTAACTGGAAAAAACAAATTTATAATATCACAGGCTGGTGACACTATCTAAGCATATGGAGAAATGAGCAGGCACAATGTTCAGCACCATTCAAAACTCCTTGAATATTGGAGACCTGAATAATATCCAAGCCTGGGCTGACAAGTGGCAAGTAACATTCGTACACACAAATGCCAGGCTATGATGATCTCCGATAAGAGACAATCTAACCACCGCCTCTTGACATTCAATGGAGTTACCACCACTGAATTTCCAACTGTCAACATCCCGAGGCTTACCATTGACCAGAGACTCAGCTCGATATACCACTTAAAAACAGTGTCAACAGTAGCAAGGTGGAGGCTCGGTATTCTGCAATTAGTAACTTAAATTCCTGATTCCCCAAAGATTGTTCACCATCTATAAGGCACAAGTCAGGAGTATGATGGAATACCCCCCACTCATGAGGATGAGTGCAGCTCTACCAACACTCAACAAGCTTGACACCATTTAGGACAAAGCAATTTGCTTGATTGGCACTATATCAACAAATGTTCACTCCCTCCACCAACCACAGTCAGTAGCAGCAGCCTGCATTATCACAAGAAGCACTGCAGAAATTCACCAAAAATCCTGAGACAGCACCTTCCAAACCCACGGCCATTTCCATCTAGAATACATGGAAACACCGCCACCTTGAAGTGCGCCTTTAAGTCACATCATCCTAACTTGGAAATATATCACCATTCCTTCACTGTCGCTTGGTCAACATTCTGGAATTCCTTCCCTAATGGTATTGTGGGCCAAACTACAGCACATAGGTTGCAGCGGTTCAAGGAAGCAGCTCTCAAGGGCAAGTAGGGACAGGCAATAAATGCTGTCCCAGTCAGCGATTCCCACATCCCATGAGCAAAATTTTAAAAAAGACACAGTCTACTTAAATTACTAGGCTGCAGTTAATCCAAATAAAGATAACATGGTCAAGCGGTAAAACAACACAAGAAAATATACTGAGCTTGCAAGAGCTGTAGGCAACCATATGTATTCACCAGCAGATGGGTTAAGCTGTGCATTTGAGGTTAAAAAAAAAGGAATAACGTGATCTAAAAACTGAAATTCTTGGAGAAATTCAGCAGACTTGGCAGCATCGATGGGAAGAAAACAAAATTAACATTTCAAGATTGATGACTCATCTTCAGAACTGATCACAGCAAAGAAAATGTCATCTTTATGCTGAAAACAGGATGGACAGATGAGGGGAGGTGCTATAGAGAAGTAACTGGACACGTGAAGATGGGGTCCAGAGAGAGACAGAGAGAGAGAGAGAGAGAGAGAAACAGGGACAGAGAGAGAAATATGAAAGGATTCAATAAGCAATTATACATAGTTAGGCCAGGACAGAATGCCAGCTGACTCAGTGATCATGAGAGCGAAGAGGCGGAGAGAATGGGCATGCGAATGGGTATGGGAATGCAAGCAACTTATGGCATCGTATAATATAGACTTTGTGATCAATATGGACTTCAGTAAGGCGTTCGACAAAGTTCCTCATAGCAGACTGGCTAGCAAGGTTAGATCATACACAGTGGAGGGAGAATTAGCTATTTGGATGCAGAACTGGCTTGAAGGTAGAAGACAGAGGGTGGTGGTGGAGGGTTGTTCTTCAGACTGGAGACTTGTGACCATCTGTATGCCACGAGGATTGGTGCTGGGTCCGCTGCTTTTCATCATTTATATACATAATTTGGATGTGAATGTAGAAGGTATAGTTAGTTAGTTTGCAGATGACACCAAAATTGCTGGTGCAGTGGATAATCAAGAAGGTTTCCTCAGAGTATCATGGAATCTTGATAAAATGGGCTAATGGGCCAAGGAGTGGCAGCTAAAGTTTAATTTAGATAAATGTGAGGTGCTGCATTTTGGAAAGGCAAATCAGGGCAGGACTTATACACTTATTGGTAAGGTCCTGGGCAGTGTTGCTGAATAAAGACACCTTGGAGTGCAGGTTCACAGCTCCTTGAAAGTTGAGTCACAGAGAGACAGGACAGTGAAGAAGGAGATTCTTATGCTTGCCTTTTTTCGTCAGAACATTGAGTGTAGGAGTTGGAGGTCATGTTGCAGGTGTGCAGGACATTAGTTTGGCCACTCTTGGAATATTGCGTGCAATTCTGCTCTCCCTTTCTCTTATCGAAAGGATGTTGTGAAAATTGAAAGGGTTCAGAAAAGATTTACAAGGATGATTTCGAAGCTCCTTGGATGCTGCCTGAACTGCTGTGCTCTTCCAGCACCACTAATCCAGAATTTACAAGGATGTTGCCAGGGTTAAAGGGTTTGAGCTATAAGGGTAATTTTCTGTGGCGTATCAGAGACTGAGGCATGACCTTATCAATAAAATCATGAGGGACATAGATAGGGTAAATAGTCAGGGTCTTTTCCCCAGGGTGGGGAAGTCCAAAACTATAGGGCATAGGTTTATGGTGAGAGGGGAAAGATCTAAAAGGGACCTAAGTGGCAACGTTTTCATGTAGAGGGTGGTGCATGTATGGAATGACCTGCCAGACGAAGTGGTGGAGGCTGGTACAATTACAACATTTAAAAGACATCTGGATGGGTATGTGAATAGGGAGGGTCCAGAGGAATGTGGGCCAAATGCTGACAAATGAGACTAGATTTATTTAGGATAACTGGTCAGCATGGACAAGTTGGACCGAAGGATCTGTTTCCGTGCTGTACATCTCTATGACACTAATTGGACAAATTGTGGGTGAGAGTTGGTTGACTGTGCTAAAAGTCAATGACAGGACCAGGTATGGGGGGATTTGAAAAACATGGAAGGACATAATCAGGCTTATAGCTGTTGAATACAATATTGAATTCAAGAGGCATAAGGCTCCAAAGTGAAAGAGGAGTGGTGTTCTTCAAAGTTGCACTGAGGCTCATTGGAGCACTGCAGCTAACAGAAATATTTATGTGGTGTGTTAAAATGGAAGGCGACTGGAAGCTTGGCGTCATTTTTACAGACAGAAATTGTTATTTGTCAACCACCTTTTCCAAGTTGCCATCAGTTCTGATGAAGAGTCACTGGACGTGAAACGTTCTCCAGCAATTTTGTTTCATATATTGTGCAATCAAGGAAGAGCTAGAACTAACTAGCCAGGAACCAGTTGTATATGTAGGTGTTCCATTAGTCCATGCTTACAGCTGCACTGGAAAATCGGGTCTGTGGAACATACAAGTAAGACCTCTTGAATCACAGTTGTACTGTTCCTCCCCTGACCTGGCAGGCTTGGTTCAACTCCTCCAGTGGCACGGAATAAAATTTGAACAGATTGATTCAGGGAAACATGTAACACAATAACAGTCTAAGCTATCTCCTGACAAGTCAGCTTGACAAGTTGGATTGAAGACAAAGAGCTCTAAATTTAGTAAGCCGAAACATGTGAGAATTTAAAACATTTGGGATGCAATGAGGAGAAATAACACACCTAATGTAGTGTCAGCTACCTAAGACACTGCCCACTGCCAATTTGATACTGAAAAACACTCGCTTGGGATTCTGGTGTCATTAGGCACCTAGCTAGCCCGGTCTCTGCTCTTGCCTGTCGATCCTGACTTTTATCTCTCTGGTTTCAGGCAGGGAAATGCCTCGTGGTATGTAAAGAGGTCGAGCTAGGTGTTGAAAAGGCCTGATCTCACAAAACGTCAGATGGGAATTACAAATCCACCTGACTCCACCATCACAGCTGAAAGTAGCTTGAAAGTCAGCTGGAAACTGGAGATTGGCCAGTTTAGGCCTACACTCTCTGGAATTTAGAAGAATGAGGGAAGATCAAATTGAGGTTTGCGAGATGATAAAAAGTGTGGATAAAATATATGTGGAACAGATGCTTGCTCTTGTGGGGCATTCTAGGACGAGAGGTCATTGTCTTAGGATAAGGGGTAGCAAATTTAAAACAGAGCTGAGGAGAAACTCCTTCTCCCAGAGGGTTGTGAATCTGTGGAATTTACTAGCCCAAAGTGTGGTGGATGCTGGGACAGTGAATAAATTTGAGGAGGAGTCAGACAGACTTTTAATTTGTAATGGGTTGAAGGGATCTGGGGAGAAGGCTGGAAAATGGGGCGGAAAAAACTTATCAGCCATAATCGAATGGCGGAGCAGACTCGATGGGCCGAATGCCCTAATTCTGCCCCATATACCTAATGAACTCATGAACTTATGAAACTAGCTGGGAGTAACAAATGAACAGACAACTGAAGGGATGGAATCACTTTCTCTGCGCAGGTGCTCAGTCTGTCGAATCCTGAGTCTGTGCTTGGGACTTACAGCCAACAGAGAAGGGACATTCCTCATCTAAAAATAGCTTAGAAGTTCCAAAGATCCAAAAGGTCAAAACATTAATGGACTAACCCTCTGCATCCCCGAGCAACTTGTCTAGTTTGAAAACATAAATCTCAAGCTTACCTAAATAGTGCTTTACATATATTGTTTTTGACACTGTTAAAAATCACACAACACCAGGTTATAGTCCAACAGGTTTATTTGGAAACACCAGCTTTCGGAGCACTGCTCCTTCATCAAAAGGTTGTGAAGCAGGACCATAAGATATAGAAAAAGATGACAGTGTCATGCAAGTAAAATGATATATTTCACAAACCCAGATTGTTGTTAAGTCCTTCATCTTTTAGAATGAGTTACAGGTTTCGGTTCATTAATATGAAAATCCAGGAACTTCTTATAAGTCACATTCTCAAGATAACAAGGTTTTATGAAGGAAAAAAGGTAATATCTCAGCTCAGACAATGCATTAAAGGTGTGAGGCCAGAGTCTGTCTATATCCTACACTGGTTCTATTTCCAAAGTGGAATTTGCAAAATATTATATGGATTGACTGTGAGCATTGACTACCTACAGGTTGTGCATTTTTTGAGCAAACTAGAATGTATCTGCAAATATAATTCTGCAAATACAAATTCATCCCATAGACTTATATGTGTACGTGTGTACAGGGGAGAGGGAGAGAGAGAGAGAGAGAGAGAGAGAGAAAATGTACAGTGTAGTGGGGTCACCTGTATTGTGACATGAACTCAAGGTCCTGGTTGAGGCCATCCTCATCCTCACTCCACTACACACTCTCTCTCTCACACACAATCACACACTCACACACTCACTCACTCTCTCTCTCACAGGCTTATACCCCATCACACTCACATATACATACACACACACTTTACCAAGCTTGCACATACACAAAGATACACTTTCTCATGTGCACTCACACTCACACTCTCTCGCGCTCTCTCTCTCTCCCCTGTACACACGTACACATATAAGTCTATGGGGTGAATTTGTATTTGCAGAATTATATTTGCAGATACATTCTATTTTGCTCAAAAAATGCACAACCTGTAGGCAGTCAATGCTCACAGTCAATCCATATAATATTTTGCAAATTCCACTTTGGGACACAGACAGATTCTGGTCTCACACCTTCAATGCATTGTCTGAGCTGAGATATCACTTTATAAATCCTTAGGTTATCTTGAGAATGTGACTGAAAAGAGGTTCTGGGATTTACATATTAATAAACTGAAACCTGTAACCTGTTCTAAAAGATGAAGGACTTAACAATAATCTAGGTTTGTTCAACACATCATTTTACTTGCATATCACTGTAATCTTTTGCTATAAATTCTGTATCTTATGCTCCTGCTTCATAACCACCTTATGAAGGCGCGGCACTCCAAAAGCTAGTGCTTCCAATTAAACCTGTTGGACTATAACCAGGTGTTGTGTGATTTTTAACTTTGTCCACCCCAATCCAATACCAACTCCTCCACACCATGTTTTTGATACTAGTATGATCCCAGTGTATTCAAAACACTCACTCTTCTTGCAGCTCAGTGCTACGCAGCTCCATTTCAACAGTGTTGAAAGCAAATACTGCATGCAAGAATCAACACAGATAATTAGAACTGTGCTCTTTTCATCGGTTTTGCTTTGGGTTTGACAGGAGGGCTCATATTTCATCTTAAAATTCCATGACCTATGTCATTTTGACACTGTAAGCCAAACATTTCAAACCAACAAAGGAAATCAGTCACCTAAGTTGCTGCAATATGCACATTTTTGACTTGTTTTTGACAAATGCAGATACCTCTTCAAGAATAATCAGTGCCAGCAATGTATCTGAAATTATGTTCAGCGAATAATGGTAATAGCCTTGTGAATACACTTATTGCAGTTTTCCCACAGAACAATTGGAAATTTCCACATTCTTAGGCACTTTATAAGCTTTGAGAGAAGTACTGAGTGAGAAAAGGCCACAGAAATACACATATATTTCATGACATCCTGAAGTAGATCATTTCATCCAGGCTGATGGATGTTCAAGACAGGTAATGTTACATATATTATCTGAAGTCACATTCCGGAAGTATTGAACACAGTTGTGGAGGGGTTGGGAGTCTTCATTTTGAATTTGTGGATGACAGGTAATAACAACCCCACCCCTCCAACCGTAACAAGGACAGAACGCCCCTGGTGCTCACTTTCCACCCTACCAACCTTCACATAAACCAAATCATCCGCCGACATTTCCGCCACCTCCAAACAGACCCCACTACCAGGGATGTATTTCCCTCCCCGCCCCTTTCCGCCTTCCGCAAAGACCATTCCCTCCGCGACTACCTGGTCAGGTCCACGCCCCCAAACAACCCACCCTCCAATCCTGGTACATTCCCCTGCCATCGCAGGAACTGTAAAACCTGCGCCCACACCTCCTCCCTCACCTCTATCCAAGGCCCGAAAGGAGCCTTCTACATCCATCAAAGTTTTATTTGCACATCCACTAATATCATTTATTGTATCCGTTGCTCCCGATGCGGTCTTCTCTACATTGGGGAGACTGGGCACCTTCTAGCAGAGCGCTTTAGGGAACATCTCGGGGACACCCGCACCAATCAACCACATCGCCCCGTAGCCCAACATTTCAACTCCCCCTCCCACTCTGCCGAGGACATGGAGGTCCTGGGCCTCCTTCACCGCCGCTCCCTCACCACCAGACGCCTGGAGGAAGAACGCCTCATCTTCCGCCTCGGAACACTTCAACCCCAGGGCATCAATGTGGACTTCAACAGTTTCCTCATTTCCCCTTCCCCCACCTCACCCTAGTTCTAAACTTCCAGGTCAGTAACTGTCCCCATAACCTGTCCGGACTTGTCCGACCTGCCTATCTTCTTTTCCACCTATCCACTCCACCCTCTCCTCCTTGACCTATCACCTTCATCCCCTCCCCCACTCACCCATTGTACTCTATGCTACTTTCTCCCCACCCCCACCCTCCTCTAGCTTATCTCTCCACGCTTCAGGCTCACTGCCTTTATTCCTGATGAAGGGCTTTTGCCCAAAACGTCGATTTCGAAGCTACTTGGATGCTGCCTGAACTGCTGTGCTCTTCCAGCACCACTAATCCAGAATCTGGTTTCCAGCATCTGCAGTCATTGTTTTTACCTCGCTGATAATAACAAATCAATAACCTACTTAATATCTTACATCAAATTGCAGAATAGACAGCACTAAAATAAAAGGTTCTTACAATGTGTTCATGATGTCTCTATGTCTGAATTAGAAGGTATGGGTTCAAGTTCTGCCTGTTTCAGAAGTGTGCAATAAAATCTCTGAACAGGTTCATTAGCAAAATATAGCACAGAAACAGAACAGTCAATCCAAGCTGATGTTTACATTGTACATGAGAAACCTTGTGTTAACTCTTTAAATAATTCTACACTTATTTTTCACATCTCAGTATGATCTTTTAATATCTCAGCTGATCTCAGTACTCAAGACATTGAACTATTTGCTGCATATGCTTTTGTGCAGTAATAAATTCCAAATTCTCAAAGCTCACTGAGGGAATTTTAAAAAAAAACTTCTTTCTCCACTGATTTTTATCTTTCTCTTGTCGTGGGTTTCGTTGGGTGAGTCAGCTTTTTTTGCTCATCCCCAGTTGCATTTCAGAGACGGTGGTGAGCCGCTTTCATCCAATCACTGCAGCCGATTTGGTATGGGCAGACCCACAATGCCGTTAGTGAGAGTATTCAAGATTTTAACCCAGAAACACTGAATGAACATTATCTTGTATTGATAGTCCCAAGTTAATTCTATCCCGCAGTTGAAAATGTATTCTTTCTCTACTTTTTCAAAGCTTTCTAATTTTAAAAGACCATGATCGGTCATGTGTCAGATTTCTCTTTTTTAATTCATTCTTGGGATTGGGCATTGCTGCATGTGTCAGCATTTATGGCTCATGCTTAGTTGTCCAGAGGACTGTTAAGAGTCAGCCTCTACTGAACCATCAAATAATTTCACTTGTGTACACAAATTTCTTAATAATTTGCATGTATTTTATTGACAAACTATTTTAAAAATATCCCTAAATTTGTGTTTATGAAGATGAGCACGATTATGAAGATGAGTCTTCCTGAATCAGAACATCGATCAAAAAGTCTCACACTCTGACCTGGGATTTGGCCAGTTTCATGGGTTGATCTGACCCAAGCACATTGAGTCTTGAACCAGAGGGAAAGATTGTGGAAAACATGAACTTAAGTTGTTTTTTACATAACTCATGGGCTTCAAATTCCCCAATTGTTTGCTTCTGGTCAAACCATGATTGTGCTCATATGGTCAGTGGAGACTGTATCACCACATCTTTTAACTGTGACTTAGTGCCTTCTAAACAAGTCCAGAGTTTTAGCAGCTGTACAGTTACTCTTGGCAAAACTCAGTTATTGTATAGCTTCTGTAACTCTGACAAATTGCATGGGTTGTGTTGTACAAGTATGCCAGAGACTTTGTGATACAACACAAAGAATAACAATTGTGTGGAGGGAACAAGATTGACACATCAACCAAGTGGCAACACTTCCTGTTGGAGAAGCTACAGAATTAATGTTCATTTTTTCCTGGAACTCCTGACACACATCCACGTGGCCAGGAACAGTTTCCCATGTGTATAAGAACTTGTGAACATGTGTACACTGAAGCTTGCTCACATTGATGAGCCGGTGCCAGGACAGTATTGCTTCTGTGCAAAGTGATGCTACTCAATCCCTGAAGCTCCATGAGCCTTCTGAGTCTACATAGCCCACTTACACTGTTATCTCTCCCTCACCCTTTCCAATTGTAAGAAAACTCGAGTTTGTTCAAATGCACCAGTTTTCCCCACTAGATTTCAGTCGTTTTATCAAAACATCGTTTACCCCAGCATTTTCTTCATTTCACTTTGAGTTGGTGACAAAATGAAAAGGATTACACACATTGCTACCATTGACTTAGCCAGCTCTGTTCACTTAAAGTAAGGCTTGACTATGTAGATATGAGTCAATAGCCCCTCCATTTCCACATACTTTTTCACTGGAGCATAGCAGGTTGAGAGTTGACCTCAGAGGTTTGTAAAATCACAAGGGGCATAGATAAGATAAATAGCAAAGGTCTTTTCCAGAGGGTGGGTGATTTCAAAACTAAGGGGTATATTTTTAAGGTGAGAAGAGAATAAATAAAAGGCACCTGAGGGGCAATTTTCTTTTTTCACAGAGTGTGGTTCAGATGGAGAATGACTTGCCAGACGAAGCGATAGATGCAGGTGCAGTCACACATTTAAAAAACATTTGGATAGGTACATGTATAGGAAAGGTGCAGGAGGATATGGGCCAAAGGCAGGCAAGTAGGATTTGTTTAGTTTGTGAATAGCACAGTGGCTCTGTGGTTAACACTACCATCTCAAACAAAAAGGACCCAGGTTTGATCCCACCCTTGGGTGACTGCCTGTGTGGACTTTGCATTGGTGTCCTGCAGGTGCTCCTGTTTCCTCCCACAGTCCAAAGAAGTGCAGGGAAGGTGGATTGGCCATGAGAAATGGAGAGTTGCAGGGATAGGGTGGTGAGTCTGGGTGGGATGCTCTTTGGAGGGCCGGTGTAGCTTGCTTCCACACATTAGGGATTCCCTGATGCCATGAGTTGGACCGAAAGGTCTGTTTCCATGCTGTATGACTCTATCTGTGCCACCTCTGAATCCAACATGGGATTGGCAATATCAGACAACTCAGGTTTTCATTTGCATTACAACACCTGATAAATTGTTAACTTACTGTCCAAGATAATTGAGTGATGTGTAGGTCTCAGCTTTTGTATCATTTCTTCAAGGATGTGGTTCATAACCCCACATACACACAGAGGGACAGAATCTCACTTCAGTCACTCAATGACTTGCTCACAAATGTCACAATAAAATTCTTTGGTTAGGCTGATATAATTATTGTGATAATACTATGATGTTAACAACATTTTGTCCTTTTTTGAAGTGAGGTTTTGTGCCAGAGACCGCAAACTGTTCTATTCAAAGCCAATAAAGTAAACAGCTTGTGAAGCCTTGGGTGTTTTTTAAAATTAAAAGTTAGAACAATAAAAGCAGCATGAATGGGTGGGGTCAGGCTCATACAGATCTCGGGTTTTAGTTTAGTCTTCAGTAATTTCTGGGGTTTTGAAGCAGGTTGTGGAAGCTACTACAACTCTCTCTCTGTTACAGCTAAAAGCTCGCATTCTCTTCCCGTTTCTAGAATTGCATGTGACACAATCCATTTTACTGATTTTGCCTTTGACAAGGGTACATTTATGCAATGTTACTACATTGGAAGAGTTACTGTCCAGTCGTTAAATAATTTATTGTTCTCTTAAGTTTTCCAATAGAGTGAAAGTTAGATCAGTTCCTCTTTCTTTTGTTTCTATTTCAACTGTAGGGCACAAATAAAGTGTGTTTTGCTTAACGCTGAGTAGTGTCATCAATCAAATTACATCTGGAACTAGCACTTTCCACTTGCTTTTAAATAAGATAAAAGTTAGGGTCTAGGCTATTTCCTTGATAAATTTGAAGGGGGTTTGGTCAAGTCCGTAACATTATATTGCCAGAGAGTGGTTGAATTATGGAACACTTGGCCTGAGAGCGTGGTGGAGGCAGGTATTCTCACAACATTTAAGCAACATCTGGATGAGCACTTAAAATGAGAACATCAGAGGCTGGGGAGCGAGGGTAGGTAAATGGGAATAGCGCAATTTAGTTTTTCTTGGTCTGCATAGACATGGTGGGCTGAACAGCCTGCTGCTATGCTGTATGACTATGACATATCACTGTGGACCTGGTCTCATATGTGTGAGAGACCAAGTGAGGACAGCAGATTTGCTTTCTTGAAGGACATTAGTGAACCAGATAGGTCTTTACAACAACTGACAATAAGTGCACAGTTGCCATTGGACTAGCTTTTAATTCCAGATTTTTATTGAATTGAAATTTCATTATTGTCCATGATCTGGGGGTCACACCCATGTCCCCTGAACATTATCCAAGTTGTATGGATTAGTAGTTCAGTGATAATACCATCACACCACCACCTCCCCATTAAATGTGAATAGTTTACTTCTGCTCTTATGGTCTACAGTCTTAGGTTTGGACTTTCACTACCCTGGTCAGTTTTTTGTCCCAAGGTTACTGAGTACCCGAGTCAAATGAGAACCTCTTTGAAAGAAATAAACATAGGTTGGGGAGTGGAAAACAAGGGAACAGAGAGCAAAAGAAAACAATGAGCATGCACGTAAGTGGACCAGTCAAAAGGTGAACAACCCAGGACAAACTTTACAATCAGTTGAACAAGTATGGACTAATTATGGAATGCCAGCACAAATGTGACTTAACAGAAGTTCTGGAATTTACATACTAATGAACCGAAACCTGCAACTCATTCTAAAAGATGAAAGACTTAACAGCAATCTAAGTTTGTTCAAAGTTTGTGAGAAGATTTGTAGCTCGGGTGCTCGTTGTTGTGGTTCTGTTCGCCGAGCTGGGAATTTGTGTTGCAGACGTTTCGACCACTGTCTAGGTGACATCCTCAGTGCTTGGGACCCTCCTGTGAAGCGCTTCTGTGATCTTTCCTCCGGTATTTGTAGTGGTTTGAATCGGCCGCTTCCGGTTGTCAGTTCCAGCTGACTGTTGCAGTGGCCGGTATATTGGGTCCAGGTCGATGTGCTTATTGATTGAATCTGTGGATGAGTGCCATGCCTCTAGGAGTTCCCTGGCTGTTCCCTGTTTGGCTTGTCCTATAATAGTAGTGTTGTCCCAGTCAAATTCATATTGCTTGTCATCTGCGTGTGTGGCTACTAAGGATAGCTGGTCGTGTCGTTTCGTGGCTAGTTGGTGTTCATGAGTGCGGATCGTTAGCTGTCTTCCTGTTTGTCCTATGTAGTGTTTTGTGCAGTCCTTGCATGGGATTTTGTACACTATATTGGTTTTGCTCATGCTGGGTATTGGGTCCTTCGTTCTGGTGAGTTGTCTGAGAGTAGCTGTTGGTTTGCTTGCTGTTATGAGTCCTAGTGGTCGTAGTAGTCTGGATGTCAGTTCGGAAATGCTCTTGATGTATGGTAGTATGGCTAGTCCTTTGGGTTGTGGCATGACCTCGTTCTGTTGTCTTTCCCTTAGGCATCTGTTGATGAAATTGTGGGGGTATCCATTTTTAGTGAGTACGTTGTATAGGTGTTCTTCTTCCTCTTTTTGCAGATCTGGTTTACTGCAGTGTGTTGTGGCCCTTTTGAATAGTGTCTTTATGCAACTTCTTTTGTGTGTATCGGGGTGGTTGCTTTCGTAGTTCAGGACTTGGTCTGTGTGTGTGTGGCTTTCCTGTATACCTTTGTGGTGAATTCTCCGTTTGGTGTTCTCTGTACCATCATGTCAAGGATGTGAACATCTAAGTTTGTTCAATATGTTATTTCAATTGCATGATATTATGATCTTTTGCTATAAATTCTATGTGTTATGATCCTATCCACTAGTTACCTGATGAAGGAGCAGTGCTATGAAAGCTAGTGCTTCCAAATAAACCTGTTGGAATATAATCCAACTGTGCTGGGTGATTTTTAACTTTGTCCACCCCAGTCCAAAATTGGCTTCCTCCACATCAGCACAAACTTAAAAAGAGAAGCTCATGTTTAACTCAGTTATTTGCATTTTTGATAAGATAACAAATAGAATTGATCAGGGTAATGAAGTTGATCTGTTGTAAGAAGCCTTCCAAAAGGCGAGTGATAAAGTGCCACTTGGAATACTTGTGAAAAAACCCAACAAAGACGGCACTGTCCCAAACCCACATGCACTACCATCCAGAAAGAAAGGCAGCAGAAACATGGCAACACCACTTTCTGCAAGTTCCCCTCCAAACATGACTTGGAAATATATTGCTGTATCCTCACTGTTGCTGGGTCAATATGTTCACTCTTTGACAGCATTATGGGTCTACTTACACCAAATGGACTGCAGTGGTTCAAAAGGAAATTTACCACTTTCTCAAGGGCAATGAGGATTGGGCAATAAATGCTGCCTCAGCCAGCAGTGCCAACATCCATGAAATGAATGAAGAGTTATGGACCAGACCAAACTCCCACAAAATATATTCAGAAGATAGTGTAGAGCCAACCTTTTTCTTATTTTAAAGGGTGCATTCTGGATGCAATTCGATTGGTCAAACTACACAATGTTAAGCAAAGCACTCTTTATTCAGATACTGTAGTTAAAATACAATAAAAGAATGAAGCAATTGGAATAACTAAACTCTACTGGAAAACCTAACGTAATAACAGATTATTTAACTACTAAACAGTTAAAGTTACAATATTGTCCGATCCATGAACACGCCCTTAACAAAAGACAAATGCAGTAAAATAGACTGTCTCTCATGCAATTCAAGCAGTAGGAAGACAACCGCTCCCCCCTCCCCCCACCCCCTCAGCTTTGAGCTGTAACTAAGTGAGGAGTAACAGCTTCCAGAACTAGCTTCAAGACTCCAGCAACTGCTAATGAGAAACTAAAATTAAAAATCCTGGTTCTGTGGGAGCTTGCCCCCACCTATTCAGGCTGCTTCTGTTGCACTTACTTTAAAAAAAAGTCAAGGCCTCACAATTTATTTACTCTGTGGGCTTTCAACAGACAACTCCTCACCTCTGCCTTAAAACCTCTTTGCAGAAAAAAAACAGGACAAAAATACACCTCTTAAAGCAATGGTATTGTCACAAAAGATAGACTTGATTGTACAGATCACAAATGAAAACTGTGAGAAGGAAACAATACTTCAAAGTATTTCGAGACATAAGCATGTTCAAAAAGATATGGACAGACTGGTGAATGAGGCAGACAAATGGCTCATGACATTTGATGCAGAGAAATATGAAATTATTTGTTTTGCTGGGAACAACAAAGAGAGGCAAGATGAAATTCAAGGATACAAGAGCTGCGGAATGAAAGGGACCTTCCAGAACGTGTGTATGTGTAAATTATTGAATGAGGCAGAGAAGATTGAGAAAGCAGTGAAGGAAGCAGACATTATCCTGGGCTTTATGAATTGGACTCGAAGAGTGTGGTATTGGAAAAGCACAGCCAGTCAGGAGAATCGAAGTTTCAGACATAAGCTTTCATCAACTCTCCTGCTCCTCGGATGCTGTCTGACCGCCTATGTGCTTTTCCAGCTCTTTGACTCTGATCTCCAGCATCTGCAGTCCTGACTTCCTCCTTTATGAGTTGGGGACTAGGTATAAAACAAGTTATAATAAGCCTGTATAAAATACTGGTTTTGTCACAAATGGAGTATTGCGTCCAATTATGGGCACCACAATTTACGAAAGATATGAAAGTATTAAAGAGGATGCATAAAAAATCTGCAAGAATTAAGTAGGTCATCCTTAGAACCAGTTCCATAGATATTTTGTAGAAGTTGTGCTTGTGCCCTTGAAAGAGAAAATTAAGAGAAGACTTGATAAAGGCATTCAAAGTCTTGAAAGGCCCAGACAGACTAGATAGGGAGAGAGCTTTCCTATTGGCAGAAGGATTGAAAATTAGGAAACAGAGACTGGTTGAAAGTGGCAAGCGAAGCAATGGTGCCATGAGGAAAAGCTTTCTTTATGCAACAAGTGGTTAGGTTCTCTCATACAATATTTTGAGAGTGTGATCAAGGCAGATTCAACTATGGTCTTCAAAAAAACAATGAATAATTATCTGAAACCAAAGAAAATTCAGCCTATAGGAAAATGTAGGCAAGTGGCACTGGGTAAGTTAGACAATAGACAATAGGTGCAGGAGTAGGCCATTCACCCCTTTGAGCCTGCACCACCATTCAATATGATTATGGCTGATCATTCCTAATCAGTATCCTTTTCCTGCCTTATCTCCATAACCCTTGATTCCACTATCCTTGAGAGCTCTATCCAACTCTTTCTTAAATGAATCCAGAGACTGGGCCTCCACTGTCCTCTGGGGCAGAGCATTCCACATAGCCACCACTCTCTGGGTGAAGAAGTTTCTCCTCATCTCTGTCCTAAATGGTCTACCCCCTATTTTTAAGCTGTGTCCTCTGGTTCGGCACTCACCCATTTCCGGAAACATGGTTCCTGCTGCCAGAGCGTCCAATCCTTTTATAATCTTATATGACTCAATCAGATCCCCTCTCAGTCTTCTAAACTCAAGGGTACACAAGCCCAGTCACTTCAGTCTTTCAGTGTAAGGTAATCCCACCATTCCGGGAATTGACCTTGTGAACCTACGCTGCACTCCCTCAATAGCCAGAATATTTTTCCTCAAATTTGGAGACCAGAACTGCACCCAATACTCCAGGTGTGGTCTGACCAGGGCCTGTACAGCTGCAGAAGCACCTCTTTGCTTCTATACTCAATTCCTCTTGTCATGAAGGCCAGCATGCTATTAGCCTTCTTCACTACCTGCTATACCTGCATGCTTGCCTTCATTGACTAGTGTACAAGAACACCCAGATCTCTCTGTACTGCCCCTTTACCTAAATTGATTCCATTGAGGTAGTAATCTGCTTTCCTGTTCTTGCCACCAAAGTGGATAACCAGACATTTATCCACATTAAAATGCATCTGCCATGCATCTGCCCACTCACCTAACTTGTCCAGGTCAACCTGTAATCTCTAACATCCTCATCACATTTCACCCTGCCACCCAGCTTTGTATCATCAGCAACTTTGCTAATGTTATTGCTGATACCATCTTCTATATCATTAACATAAATTGTAAAAAGCTGCGGTCCCAGCACTGATCCCTGCGGTACCCCACTGGTCACTGCCTGCCATTCCGAAATGGAGCCGTTTAACACTACCCTTTGTTTCCTATCAGCCAATCAATTTTCAATCCAATCTAGTACTTTGTCCCCAATACCATGCGCCCTAATTTTACTCACTAACCTCCTGTGTGGGACTTTATCAAAAGCTTTCTGAAAGTCCAGGTACAGTACATCTACTGGATCTCCCTCATCCATCTTCAGAGTTACATCCTCAAAAAATTAAAGAAGATTAGTCAAGCATGATTTTCCTTTCATAAATCCATGCTGACTCTGTCCTATCCTGTTACTACTATCCAGATGTGCCGTAATTTCATCCTTTATAATAGACTCCAGCATCTTTCCCACCATTGAGGTCAGACTAACTGGTCTATAATTTCCTGCTTTCTCTCTCCCACCCTTCTTAAAAAGTGGTATAACATTAGCCACCCTCCAATCCTCAGGAACCGACCCCGAAGCTATCGAAGTCTGGAAAACCAATGCATCCACGATTTCCCAAGCCACCTCCTTCAGTACCCTGGGATGTAGACCATCAGGCCCCGGAGACTTAACAACCTTCAGACCTAACAGTCTCTCCAACACCAAATCCTGGCAAATATAAATTCCCTTAAGTTCAGATTCTTCAGCCACTGTTACCTCAGGGAGATTGCTTGTACCTTCCCTAGTGAACACAGATCTGAAGTACCCATTTAATTCCTCTACAAGTTGTTCTTGTAGAAAGCAATATGCACACGATGGACCAAATGGCCACTTTGTGACTGTAACCATTCAATGATTTAATGAATTTTAGCCAATGTATTGTGTTTCTTTTTGATGACTTCGCAGCTAAAGAAAAATTATTGCATTCTTGTTACTGATTTTGAAATAGGTCAGACCTGTTTGGAGGCTAAGACTGTGTTAAGTTAAAGGAATCAGATATATTTATGCTATTTCATTTCAGCCCTTCAATCATTGCTACTTTTGAAATAACATGACAAATACTTCCAGCGAAGCAAATTGTTCTCTTTAAAAAAAAGAAATAAAGCTTTTCAAAGAGCAATTTGCGAGTTCAAATCCCTAATTAACTGTAAAGTATACTAAGCATGATGCCATCACACCTTCCCTCTGAAAAGATTAATGCTAAATCAGTTTTAGCCTGTATTTAGTGCAGTAATTTGAGGTGTTAAGTATTAAAAAACTTTGTGTGTTGGCCAGTATGATTAATTGATCAGATCCCATATAATGAAATGTGCAGTACCATTTCTTTCTTATTCTTTTCTGAGGAGGGAAGCACTCTTGGTCAATGCTTGTCATACAATCATTGAGTATCATTGAGAAAGTGATGGTGATATAGTTCCAAGTCTGGATACTGTGAGGCCTGCAAGATGACTTGGAAGACGTGGTGCCCCAGTTTAGCGAGATTGGATCTGCAACAGGTGGTGGGGGAACCGGCAACAGGAAAACAGCATACTTGACCTCAGTGTCATCAATCTGCCTTTTGCGGCTGTCTGTGACTGTATTGGTAGGAGTAGATCAATCATTGTGGAGATGAAATTCCTTTTTCACAATAAGGACACCCCCCATCATGTTTTGTGGCACTACCATCGTGGGAAATAGGATTGATTTTGAACAGATCTAGCAACTCAAGACCAGGCATCCACAAGGTGTTTTGTCACCTAACATGCTACCCATTCTGCTATTACCAACAAGCTGGGGGAACAATGCTGGTACAATTAAGAGTGCAGGATGGCATGCCAGGAACAACATCTGGCATACCAAAAAATGAGGTTTCACATGGGTGAAACTACAACACTTGTGTGTGCCTGCATGGTGAGCAGCAAATGACAAACTGAGTGAAGTGATTCAAAGGACATATCAGATCTAATTTCTAATTTCCACATCAAATTGTGAATGATGGTGGACAATTCGACAACTAATAAGAGGAGGAGGTTCCGCAAATATCGCCATCTTCAATGATGAGAAAGTCCAGCCCATCATTGTGAAAGACCAGGATGAAGTAGTTCTTATCCATTTTGTTCATTTCACAATCTCCAGGCTTCTCAAGATAAAGGTTTTGTTTCAAATTCCATGAGAGAATCATAAGCTAAAATAAACCCTCTTACTAAATGACCCTCAAATTAAGGAAAAGAAAACCTGGCTTTGCTTTTTGTTCTTTACTTTTAACTTAAATAAAAAGAATCAGGAAAGCAGCACTTCAATAAAAAGGCTACAATGCAGCAAAATTACACTTTTAAATTCTTGCCTAGCAAAAATCTATCCACCTTTTTATTGAAAAATATTCAATGACTACATCTCAAGCACTTCCTGAGGCAAAGATTTCCAAATTTGCACAGATCTCAGGGAGAATAAATTCTCCTCACCTCTACCCTTAAAGGGGAAGGTCAAAGCTTAAAACAATACCCTCTCACTCAACCACAACAGCAAATATCATTTTCATATCCACCCTACCAAAACTAGCACTAGTTTATCAATAGCCTCTTGCTTTAAAACTCGAGAACGATGTGTATCAGAAGGGAACTTGTCAGTCAACAGGCAAGATACATTGGCTCAGGAGAGGAACAGCTCAGACTCACCAGGATATACACTAGGGTTTAAAGGATTAAATTGCAAGGACAAGTTTCAATGGGTTGGTTTGCATTTGTTCTGGTCACCACATTACCTAAAGGATGTGGACGCTTTGGAGAGGGTGCAGAGAAGGTTTACGAGGATGTTTCCTGGTATGGAAGGTGCTAGCTGTGTTGAGAGGTTGAGTAGGTGATGTTTATTTTCACTAGAAAAAAGGAGATTGAGGGGGGACTTGATTGAGGTTTACAAAATCATGAAGGGTAGAGACAGGGTGGATAGAGACAAGCTTTTTCCCAGGGTGAAGGAATCAAGAACCAGAGGTCATGCTTTCAAGGTGAGAGGTGGAAAGTTTAAGGGGGATACACATGGCAAGTACATCACACAGAGGGTAATGGGCGTCTGGAATGCATTGCCAGCAGTGGTGGTAGAGGCAGGCATGGTAGATTAATTTAAGATGCATCTGGACAGATGCATGAGTAGGTGGGGAGCAGAGGGATACAGATGCTTAGGAATTGACCGACAGGTTTTGACAGTACATTTGGATCAGCTCAGGCTTGGAGGGCTGAAGGGTCTGTTCCTGGGCTGTAAATTTTCTTTGTTCTTACTTATCCAAAATGCCATCTAGTTGAGGCAATTAAATGGACAAGAGATTAAATAAATTAGAAATAAATGAACCATTTCTCCTTTGCTGTGCAAATCCACAACAATGAAACTTTAAGCTGAGCCAGTGAGGAATGAAAGCAGGAAACACATCTTGTACGTGTAATTTATGAAGGAATAAATTATCAAAAAAGGATAAACTCAGCACAGTGAGAGATTGATTGATTAATTCTGTTCCGATCATTATTACAGTCCTTTTTTTTATAATACCCACCTGCAGGCTCAACTTGTGCTCCAGATAAAGGTAAAAAAAAAGCTAGGATTTCCCATCACAAACCGTGGCAAGACTTTTCATCGCAATTTGAAATTTATTGTTCTATATTTATGAAATATATAATCAGGGCATTAACTACTTGTGATTCATTCTCACAGCCCTCAGTGTTGTCTGAACTTTTGAATTAATTTACCACTTGTAATTACACTTGAATACCACTTAGTCTGTTTCCTTGTATGTCAATTCCTTCAGGTATTCAATTAAATGTCATATTTCCAAACTCATTCTTCATTACTTGCTCAGTATTAAATTACTGAATGACCTTTGATGTCTCTTACAGACTAAACCTTTTCAAAGGCAATTTTGCCAATGACAGTTTACAACACATAGCATGGCCAATTTTCAATTGCCTGGGAAAGAATCGGTAGTACGATTCATCGCTGCATTTCTATTTTTATGAAGGCTTTAGAATGGAAGGCGAAATGTTCCATGGAAACAGGTGGAACCTTCACTCGCCTGAGCGAACTGAAATCCTCCAACATCAAATTGGGTCCCAGCAATTCTGAAATCATGAGGGGCAGGGTGCTTACATCCAATAATATGCAGCATGAAAGGGTTTAACCAGCACTTACGAAAGGGCATTTTGCAGGCTGCTCAAAAAATGTGGCAAACAATTATTTATAAATACACATTGTCAGGTTTGGAGGAAAACTCCCCAAAAGTAATGCACCCCTGATGACAGATCTTTTTTGGGGCCATCACCCCTTACCAATTGACCTTGGTGGTCAAACCTTAGGACATCCCAACTCAACCAGTAAGCAAATCACTTCAAAAACATGAACCATTTGCTAACAGTTTGGACCATGCCTCAAGTTGGGTTGGGTCTTGGATTGTTTGCTCTGATCAAGTGACATCCTCTCATTCAATGGAAATTTCTCTGGGAAAATCTAACACAGCCTTTTTCACAGCAGGAAAGTGATGCGGTACAGATCAATCTTTTTCACAGAATCAAAGGTGCAGAATAATATATATCTGCGATCACAGGCAAAAGGGATTAGAGAGAAAGAGCTTCAGTGAGTATGCTGAACTGCTAGGCTGCCTATATTGACTGACAAGTTTAACCCTTTTCTCCCTGATGTATTGGATTCCACATCAAGTTATTGGTTTAAATACATGCAACAACTCAACTTGGCACTGAAGGAGCAGTGGGTTCAAAGTTCCAAACAACTGGATAATTGACTTTGACAGAATGATTTCAGGATGTAAGACTAGGAGTAAGCCACATCAGTCTCTCAAGCTGGTTATGCCGTTCAATTCAGGCTATGACTCCATTTAGACTGTATCAGAAATAAATTCTACCTGGCCAGCTTGTTATGGGGCTGAAGTGTGGCCAGCTCTGTATCTCCCAGTAATTTTGTAAATCCAACCTTTTTCAAACACTTCTACCACCTGCAACTTAGTTTATTTTAATCTTCTCACACTCCGTATTCTTTTCAACATGCTTAAAGATTGCATGCATTTCCATCGAGATGAAAGAAACTGAAAAGCTTCAAAACAGTTTGCTGTTACTATAATTTTGGTCATGTCTAAACTGTTTGAATCTTATTTATGAGCCTCAGAAACTGATTTTAGGTACATTTAATACAATCTTTGAAGGGAGAATCTGCCATAAAACATTAATCCTTCCATTTTCAGATGGATTAATTGTACTTGAGAATTGACATCATTCTTTCTGGGTCTTTGTTCCCCATTCTCCCAGATTGGTTTAAAATAGCTGTTACATGATATTCCCTAAGTAGATATAAAAGCTTCACAGATCCTCTGTAGTTGCAGAGCTAATAACTGAGCAGATTCCACTCCATTCAAAAAACAGTTATAAGAATTAAACACTCTGGGAAAGGGAGTCATTATTCATTATATGGCTACTGTGGAGCGAGCCGAAACTACTCTATCGCGAATACATTCTGGGCTCACGTTGGGAAATAGCTCAACAGGGTATTGGCATTGTGGAACCTCTGACTCCAAGTGAGTGCTTTGATGATTGCAATAAAACATGTGAGTAAAATTTAATAAGGGCACAACATAAAATTAGGGTTCTGTGGATCATTTGCTGAATATATTGCTGTCCCCTGTGACAGGAGTTGGCAGGGATTTATTCTGTTAAAATAATACAACTTAATCAATGCTCATGAATGATGCAATCTATATCTATAATACAGATATACAAACAGAAGAGAGCAAGCCAGCAGCACCTTGCACTTATTTTGAGTTCTACATGGCTCTATAACATCACAAAGTGATTTATAGCCAATCAAACACTTCAGGAAATATAGCCTAGAGGGTAGAATTTTGGCAATGATAAGTTTAGTTTACAAGTCTTGTGTTCTATAGCTGCAAAAGTAATTTAGTTATGTTGCACTGGAATAATTTGCTTATTGGTACTTATTGGTAGATTCATGTTGCATTTTGATATCAGTTGCAATTCTGGTATAATGTCGATCAGTTCCATAAAAGTTGTTTTCCCTACTGATGTCCAATACAAAATACATGCAACAACTCAACTGTAACAATACAAAATGTAAAATGCTAGAAATCCAAAATGATAAAAACTGTTGGAAATATTCAAAAAGTTAGTCAGCCAGAGAACAAAATAGTTTCAGGTTAAAATGACAATTCACAAGAACTGTTAGGGACCAGACCCCCTAAAAAAAATTTAAGAAGGTAGCCGAGACCCTAATTTCTTATTTTAAAGGCATATGTGAAGTGCCTTGTTTCAGATGCAATTTAAACACTTTTGTTAAAATACAAACAAAAGAAAGAGGAATTTAGAATAACTTGACTATAGGAAAAAATATCCAAATAATAGATAACAGAAACATTACTAATTCACTATTCCAATATAGTAGCATCTCATAAACACATCCCTTGGCAAAAACGCAAATTCAGACACATATTTTTACATGCAGTTCTCTCATCCAGGAGGAAAATAACATCATGAGAAAACTCAGAGAAAGCAGCGACTCTACTTGTGTTGGACCAAAAGAGATTGTGATGGATTGGGGCCAGAGGTAGAGTCTTATTGATGGACTGGGGCTGGTGGTCGAGTCTGGTTTAAGGACTGGGGCCAGAGGTAGAGTCTTGTTGATGGACTGGGGCTGGTGGTCGAGTCTGGTTTAAGGACTGGGCCAGTGGTAGAGTCTTGTTGCCCAGGAGAAAGTTGGGATGTTTGTTAAACGGTAATTGGAGTACAAAGATCAGGAAGCCATGCCATGTCTACACCTTTGTGAGTCCGTACTTGGACTATGTGCAGTTCTGCTTTCCAGATTTTAGTAAGGACAGTCTGATGTAGGTTGTCTAAATTGGTTTGAGGGATGAGAGGGTTGCCCAGTAATGAGAAACTGAATAATTTTGGCATAAACTTGCAGGGGTTTGGAAGAATAAGAGAAGAATGCACTGATAAAGACAATTCTGAAGGGGCTTAATTGAAATGTTTGTACAGTTTCAGCACAACCTCCCTGGTCTTAAACTCCAAGCCTCAACTAACAAAGGCAAGTGTTCCATATGCCTTCTTAAACACTTTATACACCTGTCCCCCCTACCGTCAGTGACTGAAAGACATTCACATTAAACGGTCCCTCTGATCCTAGTGTTTCAAAGGATTCCACTGTTCATCTTGTTTGTCCTGCGCAAGTGCATCCATTCACATTTATTTATATTGAATTCCATTTGCCACTGAGCAGCCTATCTGACCAACCCTTCTATATCCTCCTGCAATTTAAGACCATCCTGTTCGCTATTTACCAAACAACCATTTTCATATTATCCACAAAATTACTGATCAACCCTCCTACATTCAAGTCGAAAACACAAATAGCAAGCAGTTGTCACAATTGCTTGTCACAATTCTTGTTAAAGTATGTCCATGCAATTACTTACAAGGTTGCTTTTGACACTCCAAATACATGGTCCCAAAACTAATTTGTTGTGTAACGTGCTCATGAAAAATGTTGCTGTGAAATGTATTATGCAGACACAAGTATTATATTTTGAATCTGATTCCAGAATAGAACTACAATAACCAACACTCCTTAAATTCACTTTGCAAATCTGTTATCTGTTTATAAATTCTGATCTCTAATATTTAGACATAGAAACCCAAACCTCAGCAATAATTTCCAGACTACAGCCAATAGAGCAAACCATGTCAGAACCCGAGTTACTGTATTTGCTAATGGTCCTGCTGGGAAGTGGCCCTCAGACAGCACAGGTCAAAAAATCTTAAGGGTTTAAATTCAAACATTTGGATTATTTAAAATAACATACATGGCAATTGGGTGTTGCAGGTCTGTGAGTTTGCAACCAGTGTGTCTGTACAAGTTTATCAGAAGGTGAAAAACAAAAAGAGGTACAACTGATAAAACCACACAGGCTGATGACCAGTCACACTGCAGATCATGCGGCTCACACTTTATAACACCAAATGTGATCAAGCAACTCATAACAGTGTGACCAAAGCAATTTATTTTTCTATTTTCAGTTCTTCTGGAGACAGATTTATTGGAAGATCCATAATGTCTCAGTGATGATGGGACTGCTTATAGTGCAAGCCCCAGACAGTGGCAACATGGATGATTGACAAGGCACCAAATCCTATTGTAAATAGATACAACAGACAACCACTTCCAGTTAAGGCAAATTCTGGTGCAAATTTGGGTGCAGCAACTTAACAGTCAATGCGTGACTGATAAGGCCTTCTGTATTTTGTGTACATGATTGGATAATTTATTGGTTGAACCTAACCCAATCAATTAGATCATTCTGATGTAAACTCAACTCTATTTATCCACTAATGCAAAAGTAAAATACCTTGGATGTTGGAAATCTAAAATAATCATTTATCCAGCTCTAATCAATATTTCTAATAGTCAACAAAAATTGAGCAATCTCAGTCCTGAATGTTTCAATTCTTCACTCAGCCACAGCCTTTTAGATAAAAATTCCAGGTTCTTATTAAACATTGTGCTAAAATAACTCCACAGAGGCCGCTATCCTGTCACTAAGTCACCATTTACTTACACAGCAGGCCTTGACTTTAGCATTGCTGCTTGAGAGTCAACCATCATAGTGCCAGAATCAGGGAACTCATATCCTATGAGGTACAGCTGGATGGCTTCCTTACAATCACAACAGTGTGTAAAAGTGCATAATAAATGACCTAAAATTAGGCCCAAGTGGTCGAAATTTAAAATTAGCTCCTCTCATTCCGAGAGAAAATTGCATCCCTCTATTCACCGCTTCAAATTACTTCAGCGTTTTAAAGATCTCATTTCAAAGAAGTCAATCAACAGAAGATTATGAGAGTGAAGGTCAAGTTAATAGATAGTTTTCCTGGGTTATGCAAGATCATGACAGAATTGAGACTAAAAAGTATCATCTGCTTACATTAGTAACATTGGAATGAATGTCATGTGTCGTAAATTAAATGCAAAACTGTGACAATAAGTCAATCAGCTTGTATATTTTCCATTATTATCCAAACTGTGCTTAGATTCCACATTGTAAACAACAACATGGTGAGGTCAGTGCAGGAAAGAAAGAGAGAGAGAGAGAGAGAGAAAGAAAGAAACTTACACCACAGTGAACCTGCACAGTTACTGCCTTTGCTGTTTGAATTCATATATTGCTGGACATCGGAGCACGTCTGGGAAAATTAACAAACAGTGAAATTTACTACTGATCATGGAGGAACTGTTTGGGCAAAGTTCACAGCACAGAATCAGATAAGTGAATTGTTGTTTTAAGTGTGGCCGACAGAAATTCTGCAGTTGTGAGTAGAATGGGTTCTTTCTTGATTATACGTTTTTTGAGATACGTCTCTTGATTAAATTTAAAATAAAAGCCATAACTATGAAGTTCACCTGGGGCAGTGATTTGTAGAGGAATAAGACTGTGTTATTTTCTGGGTCTGTAGATTGTGAAGGAGGAAAAATGGCCTTTAGTAGAGTGATATGTGCTTCTTGTCGGATGTGTGAGTTTAAAGAGATTTTAAGGATTACAGCCGATTATATCTGTCATAAATGCTGTTGGTTGCGAATCTTATTAGAGCGAATGGATCGGTTGGAGAGACAGTTCAAAACTATGAGGAATTTGTCACAGAAATAGTATGTAATGGATGGCAGTTATAGGAAGGGTGGAAAAGTCACAGATACCGTCTCATAGATGGTTAACTATGGGAAAGTTAAGAGATGTAAGCAGCCAATGCAGGAGTCTTCTGTGGCTATCCCCATTTCAAACAAGTATGCTGTTTTGGAAAATGTAGTGGGTGATGGATTCTCAGGGGAATGTAGCAATGAACAGCCAAGTTTCTGGTATTGAGACTGCCACGAATGCAACGAGGGGTACGTCGGCTTCCAAGAGATCAATTGTGGTAGGGGATTCTCTAGTCTGAGGTACAGACAGACATTTCTGTGGCCAGCAGTGAAAAAGCAGAATGGTATGTTGCTTCCCTGGAATCAGGATCAAGGATGTCTCAGAGAGGGTGCAGAATGTTTTCACGGGGGAGAGGGACCAGCAAGAGGTCATTGTCCACATTGGAACCAATGACATAGGAAGGGAAAGGTTGAGATTCTGAAAGGAGATTACAGAGAGTTAAGGCAGGAATTTTAAAAGGAGGTCCTCGAGATAGTAACATCTGAATTACTCCCGGTGCTACGAGCTAGTGAGGGCAGGAATAGGAGGATAGCTAGGTGAATGCATGGCTGAGGAGCTGGTGTATGGGAGAAGGATTCACAATTTTGGATCATTGGCATCTCTTTTGGGGTAGAACTGACCTGGACAAGAAGCTCGGTTTGCACCTAAATTGGAAGGGGACTAATATACTGGCAGGGAGGTTTGCTAGAGATGCTAGGGAGGATTTAAACTAGCAAGGTGGGGTGGTAGTACCCAGGGAGATAGTGAGGAAAGAGATCAATCTGAGACTGGCACAGTTGAGAACAGAAGGGAGTCAAATAGTCAGGGCAGGCAGGGACAAGGTAGGACTAATAAATTAAAATGCATTTATTTCAATGCAAGGGGCCTAATAGGGAAGGCCAAGGAACTCAGGGCATGATTAGGAAAATGGGACTGGGATATCATAGCAATTACAGAAACATGGCTCAGGGATGGGCAGGACTGGCAGCTTAATGTACCAGGACACTAATGCTACAGGAAGGATAGAATGGGAGGCAAGAGAGGAGGGGGAGTGGCGTTTTTGATAAGGGTGAGCATTACAGTTGTGCAGAGGGAGGATATCCTGGAAATACATCCAGGGAAGTTATTTGGGTGGAACTGAGAAATAAGAAAGGGATGATCACCTTATTGGGATTGTATCATAAACCCCCTAATAGTCAGAGGAAAACTGAGAAACAAACTTGGAAGGAGGTCTCAGCTATGTGTAAGAATAATAGGGTGGTTATGAACATAGAACATAGAAAAGTATAGCACAGAACAAGCCCCTTGACCCATGATGTTGTGCCGAGATTTAATCCTAATGTAAAATATAGTAACTTAACCTACGTACCCCTCAACTCACTGCTATCCATGTGCATGTCCAGCAGTCACTTAAATGTCCCCAATGACTTCGCTTCCACCACCACAGCTGGCAATGCATTCCATGCATTCACAACTCTCTGCATAAACAACTTACCTCTGACGTCTCCTTTATACCTTCCTCCTAATATCTTCAAACTATGACTTCTCGTACCAGTCAATCCTGCCCTGGGGAAAAGTCTCTGGCTATTGACTCTATCTATTTCTCTCATAATTTGTACACCTCGATCAGGTCTCCTCTCTTCATCCTTCTCTCCAAAGAGAAAAGTCTGAGCTTGTTCAACCTTTCTTCATAAGACATGCCCTCCAGTCCAGGCAGCATCCTTCTTTGCATCCTGTCCAAAGCCTCTGTATCTTTCTTATAGTAGAGCGACCATAACTGGACACAATATTCCAAGTGTGGTCTCACAAGGGACTTGTAGAGCTGTAGTAAAACCTCGCGGCTCTTAAACTCGATACCCCTGTTAATGAAAGCCAAAACACCATATGCTTTCTTAACAACCCTATCCACTTGGGTGGCAACTTTGAGGGATCTATGTACTTGCACACCCAGATCCCTTTGTTCCTCCACACTGACAAGGTTGAACTCCATCTGCCATTTCTCAGCCCAGCTCTGCATCCTGTCTATGGAGAAAGTGAGGACTGCAGATGCTGGAGATCAGAGCTTAAAAATGTGTTGCTGGAAAAGCGCAGCAGGTCAGGCAGCATCAAAGGAGAAGGAGAATCGACGTTTCGGGCATAAGCCTCCTGTCTATGTCGCACTGCAGCCTGCAGTAGCCCTCGATACTATCGATGACACCTCCAACCTTTGTGTCATCTGCAAATTTACTAACCTCCTCATCCAAGTAATTTATAAAAACTACAAAGAGCAGAGCCCCAAGAACAGAGCCCTGTGGGACCCCACTCAACACTGTCCTCCAGGCAGAGTACTTTCCATCTACAACCACTCTCTGCCTTCTGTCAGTCAGCCAATTCTGAATCCAGATTACCAAATCTCCCTGTATCCCATACTTCCTGACTTTATCAATGAACCTACCATAGGGAACCCTATCAAATGCCTTACTGAAATCCATATACATCACATCCACTGCTCTACCGTCATCGACCTGTCTTGACACCTCCTCAAAAAACTCAATAAGATTGTGAGGCATGACCTGCCCCTCACAAAGCCAAGCTGACTGCCTTCGATCACACAATGCTTTGCCAAACCGTCATAAATCCTATCCCTCAGAATTCTTTCCAAAACTTTGCTGACTACAGACGTAAGACTGACTTGTCTGTAATTGCCAGGGATTTCCCTATTACCCTTCTTGAAAAGAGGAACAACATTTGCCTCCTTCCAATCCTCCTGTACGACTCCTGTGGAGAGTGAGGAGGCAAATATCCTCACCAGCGGCTTAGCAACCTCCTTTTATCGCTTCCCGGAGTAGCCTAGGATAAACCTGGTCTGGTTCTGGAAACTTATCAATCTTAATGTTTTCCAAAATTTCCAGCACATCAACTTCATCGATCTTGATCTGGTCAAGACTGTATTCCAGGTCCTCTGAGTTTTCATTTCCAACAAGTTCCCTTTCCTTGGTGAAAACCGAAGCAAAAAATTCATTTAGGACTTCCCCATCTGCTCAGACTCCACGCACAAGTTCCCTCCGCTATCCCTGATCAGCCCTACCTTCTCCCTGATCGTTCTCTTATTCCTCACGTATGAGTAAAATGCCTTTGGGTTCTCCCTAATCCTTCTTGCCAAGCATTTATCGTGCCCCCTTCTGGTTCTCCTCAGTCTGTTTCTGAGCTCCTTTCTAGCTAGCTTGTAATCTTCTAAAGCTGTGCTAGATCCTTGCTTCCTTCTTCCTTTTGATGAGAAGTTCCTCTGTTCTCATCATCCAAGGTTCCTTAATCTCACCCCTTCTTACCTGTCTCAGAGGAACAAATTTGTGAATCACTCGCAACAGCTGCTCCTTAACTAGTCTCCACATGTCTGCTGTGCCCTTTCTATGGAACAATTGCTCCATGTATGTACTTCTCAACTCCTGTCTGATAGCGTCACAATTTCCTATTCCCCAATTAAATATCTTCCTTTGGTAACTGCTCCTTTCACTCTCCAAGACTATGTTAAATGTGAAGCAGTTATGGTCAGGGATTTTAACTTTCCAAACATAGACTGGGACTGCCATGGTGTTAAGGGTTTAGGTGGAGTGGAATTCGTTAAGTGTGTAAAAGACAATTTTCTGATTCAGCTTGTGGATGTACCTACTAGAGAAGGTGCAAAACTTGACCTACTCTTGGGAAATAACACAGGGAATGTGACTGAGGTGTCAGTGGGGGAGCTCTTTGGGGCCAGCGACCATAATTCTATTAGATTTTAAATAATGATAGACCAGATCTAAAAGTTGAAGTTCTAAATTGGAGAAAGGCCAATTTTGACAGTATTCAGCAAGAAGTTCCAAAAGTTGATTGGGGGCAGATTTTCACAGGTAAATGGATGGCTGGAAAATGGGAAGCCTTCAGAGATGAGACAACGAGAATCCAGAGAAAGTATATTCCTGTCAGGGTGAAAGAAAAGGCTCGTGGGTATAGGGAATGCTGGATGTCTAAAGAAAGTGAGGATTTGGTGAAGGAAAAGAAGGAATCAGATACAAGGTATAGACAGGACAGATCGAGTGAATCCTTAAAAGAATAGAAAGGCAGTAGGAGTATACTTAAGAGGGAAATTAGGAGGACAAAAAGGGGACAAGAGATAGCTTTGGCAAATAGAATTAAGGAGAATCCAAAGGGTTTTTACAAATACATTAAGGACAAAAGGGTAACTAGGGAGTGAATAGGGCCCCTCAAAGAACAGCAAGCCTGCCTTTGTGTGGAGCTGCAGACAATGCGGGAGATACTAAACGAGTATTTTGCATCAGTATTTACTGTGGAAAAGGATATGGAAGATATAGAAAGTAGGGAAATAGATGTTGACACCTTGCAAAACATCCATATTGCAGAGGAGGAAGTGCTGGATGTCTTGAGACGCATAAAGGTGGATAAATCCCCAGGACCTGATCAGGTGTGCCCTAGAACTCTGTGGGAAGCTCGAGAAGTGATTGCTGGGCCTCTTGCTGAGATATTTGTATCATGGATAGTCACAGGTGAGGTGCCGGATGACTGGAGGTTGGCTAATGTGGTGCTACTGTTAAAGAAGGATGATAAGGACAAGCCAGGGAACTATAGACCAATGATGCTGATGTCGGTGGTGGGCAAGTTGTTGGAGGGAATCCTGAGGGACAGGATGTACATGTATTTGGAAAGGTCAGGACTGATGAGGGATAGTTAACATGGCTTTGTGTGTGGGAAATCATGTCTCACAAACTTGATTGAGTTTTTTGTGGATGTAACAAAGAGGATTGATGAGGGCAGAGTGGTAGATGCGATCTATATGGACTTCAGTAAGGCATTCAACAAGTTTCCCCATGGGAGACTGATTAGCAAGGTTAGATCTCATGGAAGACAGGGGGATCTAGCCATTTGGATACAGAACTGGCTCAAAGGTAGAAGACAGAGGGTGGTGGTGGAGGGTTTTTCAGACTGGAGGCCTATGACCTTTGGGGTGCCACAAGGATCGATGCTGGGTCCTCTACTTTTTGTAATTTACATAAATGTTTTGGATGCGAGCATAACAGGTTCAGTCAGTAAGTTTGCAGAGGACACCAAAAGAAGGTTACCTTAGATTACAACAGAATATTGACCAGATGGGCCGAGGGGCTGAGACGTGGCAGATGGAGTTTAATTCAAATGAATGCGAGGTGTTGCATTTTGGGAAAGCGAATCTTAGCAGGACTTATACACTTAGTGCTCAGTTCCTAGCTGAAAAAAGAGACTTTGGAGTGCAGGTTCATAGCTCCTTGAAAGTGGAGTCGCAGGTAGATAGGATAGTGAAGAGGGCGTCTGGTATGCCTTGGTCGGAGTATTGAGTACAGGAGTTTGGAGGTCATGTTGTGGCTGAACTGGACATTAATTAGGCCACGGTTGGAATATTGCATGCAATTCTGGTCTCCTTCCTATCGGAAAGATGTTGTGAAACTTGAAAGGGTTCAGAGAAGATTTATAAGGATGTTGCCAGGGTTGGAGGATTTGAGCTATAGGGAGAGGCTGAACTTCAGGCTGGGGTTGTTTTCCCTGGGGTGTTGGAGGCTGAGGGGTGACCTTATAGAGGTTTACAAAATTATGAGGGGCATGGATAGGATAAATAGGCAAAGTCTTTTCCCTAGGGTTGGGGAGTCCAGAACTAGTGGGCATAGGTTTAGGGCAAGAGGGGAAGCATATAGAAGAGACCGACGGGGCAACGTTTTCACCCACAGGGTGGTACATGTATGCCGGAGGAAGTGGTGGAGGCTGGTACAATTGCAACATTTAAAAGACATTTGGATGAGTATATGAATAGGAAGGGTTTGGAGGGATATGGGCTGGGTGCTTGTAGGTGGGACTAGATTGGGTTGGGATATCTGGTCAGCATGGATGGGTTGGACCAAAGGGTCTGTTTCCATGTTGTACATCTCTATGATTCCATGACTCTATAACAGTTGCACTCTCTTCAGCAAGTGTCAATACCTAATGAGATATTCACTTTATTGAAGAAATCAAGCCATTCACTCAGTCCACAATAGCACAATGATCAGTAAGTCAGCATAGATACCAACAAATTCATCTGGATCAATCATTAGGCTAGAAATGCAAAAGAAAATCCATCCTTACTGTCCAGAGTTTTGGCCAAATCAATGCCTTAATGTCTTTGCCATGAAAACTCTCAACACAGAAAATACCCACCATTCTCACCATTCCCTCAGCCTATGACATGACATCAGTGATTCAAACTTCACTCAAAGAAGATACATTAGAGAAGTTCCTTCAAGATTTCTTGGACATTCCAGCCATCAATAGAGATTTCAAAGGATACTGGAGAAATAGCTCCTCATTGTGTACCAACTAGAACAAAGCAAACCATTTAGAGTCATAGAGTCATAGAGATGTACAGCATGGAAACAGACCCTTCGGACAAACCCGTCCATTCCGACCAATTCTAAACCGGGTAATGTTAAAGAATGGTAATGGCAAGAATTTGGTAATAAGTTGTCTTCATCAAAAAGTCACAAAACAGTTTTCAAAATGGATTGAAATTAAATATTTGAATACAACAATGACAGAAGTTACCCTCAGAGCATTGAAAGCGATTTCTGCAACTCCTAGAAGTCCAAACAAGTTTGCATCTGACAACACATGCACTCTACAAGTGAATACTTCAAATATTGTTTCAGAAAGTAATGAATTTGATCATATTTCCAGTTTGCCAAGTTTAAGGGTGAAGATGAATGAAAGGTTGAAACTTTGAAAACAAAAGAAAAAGTTTCAAACAGCGCCGCTGACTTACAGATCCGCTCCACCATAATGTATGCTGACACCTGCTGAATTATTGATGTAAAAAAACCCTTAAATCTCAATTTATTATTCTATATCAGCAATTATTTCCAAGATTATAGTCTAAAGATTATGAAAGAGTTCAGGAAAAAGTGGAGTATTACAGGAAGCAACAAGGCAAAAGTTTTAATGAGACATATAACATTAAAGAATTTGCCAGTTGGGAAGGTCAAAGTTAGGGATACATGACCAAAACAGAGAAGGTGTGATCATTCAGAGTAATGAAAATCTTACATGCTGTGCAGAGGATAAGGTTCAGAAAGATGAAATGGAAGGAATATTCAGTATGTCATAGACATCTGCTTGAGACAGAGTGAGATGAAACAAATGTTGAACTTGAAATCCAACAGGAACAGGAAACACCTGACCCACATCATTCAAGTCAAGAAATGAATAGAACGGGAAAGTCTACCATTCCTCTCAGTCAAAAAGATAAACACATTTGGAAAGAGTTTTTAAATTCAAAAAACCAACATGTTGATGGGCCAGGACGTAAATTTAAATATAAAAGGATGACTGTACAGAAACAACATTAATTGAGACAAAGAATTAGGTGGAGACTTTAAATATGGGTCCGAAGAGTGCGAGTAGCACCAGTTGCTGTGATGATGTCATGCATATGGTCAGAGTATGTCTGAGACTGTTGACAGAGGGGGAGAGAGAGAGAGAGAGAGAGAAAGAGAGATGGAGGCAAACATGTAATCTGTGTAACATTTGCAGAAATAGAACAAACTTTGTGTTGTTTACTTGACTCCTGAGATTCTCAGCAGAGGAAGCCATGATACTAGGCTCTGCCCGTCTGGTTTGAGGTGCCACCTGGGTCAGTGAGGTCTCGATCATGTAGAAAGGAGGTCAATAACATTCTCTGCTTGTCAGGGTAACTGTTACCATCTTCTCTCCGCTCCCTCACACTCATTCTATCTCTGCTGATGCACCCACCTCCCTGCAAGGTTCATACTCTACCACTCTCACTATTACATGCGACATCCCCTCTCACTCACTCTCACCCACTTTATAGGCCCATTCTACTTATCCTGCATGGCTTCGGCACAGCCTCCTCGCTCACGTGGAACTCTTCACCATTTTTCGTCCATCAACACCAGTATTAACAGCGGTGGCAATCATTTTAACCTCAATTAATTACTCCCTTTCTCTCCTTCCAAAGAGGTTGAAAAAGCCAGGATGTGTGATGGGGAGACTTACATTCAACTCCATACCCCTTCTGAAAACATGTTCTTGACCTTCGCCCATCAGCACTAGCTCTGATCCATGGATATGCAGAAACATCCATCTCTCAGCAACCAAATATGCACTATCTTTCATTTCTGCCCTACTCCCCTTTAACCCCACTGTAAACACATTCTTAATAAGTCACAACCTCTGCCGGTTATTCACAGTGCTTTCTCTATTTTGCCTCCTGCAGGGGTGAATGGCATTAACATTGTCTCTCGGCAAGACAGACTGGTATCATAAGACCTCGCCCACCTTTGAAGAAGAGAGCACAAATGCCTTTTGAGGATAAATCAACAAAGCAGCATCCCACACCCACACCCACTCAGATATCAAAGCCTCAATCTGTACTTTAGATAGAGTCGGGAGCACTTCCTGCCCCAGGTAACTTGCACTCAGAGTCCAGGTACCTGCTCAGCCCAAGGCAGGGCAGGACCGTGATGTCAGCAACCCGTGACTTCACTGCCATGCCAAAGCATACAGTGGGTCTGCAGACATGTTGGCCAGGGGTACCAGACAACCTGACATAAAAGCTAGAGGACAGCAATGCTACTTGGACCTGGCTGCCTCAGGCATGTGACTGCCAGGCGCCTTTAGCAAAAGGTTGGCAGCTGCCAATGGACAGCCTTGTCTGCCTGATAGTCACACAGACCTTCAATCCATCGTAAAAGTCAGGAATTCTCAACACCAAGAGTCTGGTGGCAGGCAGAATCAAGCGATTTTGACCTCACTCCTGGAGCTTCTTCCTTTGGAGGAGATAGGGCAGTGCCACTGGATACCCAGCAAGAGGAGGATCCAGGTCCACTCCATCCAGATGTCTACCCTCAGGGCACTCCAGGGCACCCTTCCATCTCCATCCTACATGTTATTGTCAGTCCTGTGATATGTTAAACCTCTGGTCAGGGTACACTCAGCATATCTGGCTTCTCTGGAAACAAAAAACCCCTTGGTCACTCGACCAAAACTCTAAGGCCAACAGGCAGCACCATAGGACAGGGTGCCTATACTCTCCCTGCACAACCTGGGACTGCACACAAACTAATGGGGAGGGGGTACGTCTTTGGGACACACAGTAAACATGATCACATTTGTAAACGTGTGTTCGTTATTCTTGTCATCCTTAGCACCAGAAAAGCTGAAATGGGCAGTTCATGTACTATTTTTTTTTGCTGTGTGATCAAAACAGTGAAGGGGAGGGTAAGGACTAAATCAAAATAGAGTTGGACGGGGAAATAATACACTCCACTCCCTGCGGCGCCCACCTCTCCCTGAACAACTCCAGGGTGTTGGTGGACACCGCGTGCTCCTTCTCCAAAGACACCCGGGCTCTAATGTAACCCCGGAAGAGGGGCAGGCAGTCGGCCCTAACGACCCCCTCCACGGCCCGCTGTCTGGACCTGTTGATGGCCAATTTGGCCAGGCCCAGGAGCAGACCCACGAGGAGGTCCTCGGACCTGCTCTCCCTCCTCCGTGCAGTTCATGTACTACATTGCAGCAAACAGGGACTTGGCAGGTGATTGAAATTAGGATAATCTTTCCAGGCCTCAAAACATTGCTTGTGCAACACAGCCATTAGTGTGATTGACTCGTAATGTTGCATGAGGTGGTCAATTATGCTTGGAGCCAGGACTTTGGACTGCACACAGTAAGTTCATACAGCGGTTTCACAGCATGTGGAGCTGGCAAGTGCATTCCAGCTTTATTTTTCAGGTGTTAGTGTTGTGGTACTGCTCTTTGAGGGGCTTCACATCCTTTGAAAGTGAAGCCACTCCCTCACATAATCAAACACTTACCCCGCCCATGTCAGGTGTGGTAGCAGCTCCTTTGCTATACTCCATGGAACACAAGATAGAAACTGCTGTTGCTTATACTAGTGAATCAATATTTAGTATGCTTCATCTTCCCTGCCCATTAAATTAACAAAGGCATGAACCTGCTTATTTAAAATGGTTTTAACACTGGAGTTGAAAAGACAGATGGAGGACTGCCAGATGACTCAAATTTCCACTAGCCAAAATTGGCAAGTATTTTCCAGCTGATTGTTTTCATAGTCTCATCCAGGCAGAAAATATCCAAGAAATGAAGTGGGGTAGTGTGAATGATATGATTTATAATGTTAGAATAATTGTGTTGTGTTCTTGGCATACATTCATGTGATATTCTATTGTCCAATCGTTTAATAAATATGTAACTGATCATTTATTTTAAATTTGCATGACACCTGCAGAGCCTTCAATTTCATATAACAGTACTAACATTTTGAAATAAATCTTTTACAGAGATTTCTGTTTTTGCATATTTGACATGGAGTTATTCATGTCTTTTTATGTTTTCAAATATTTGGGAATAGCCCTTACTAAGGGAAGTAGAACAAATTCTAGACTGATGAAAATAAGAAAAACCGAGATAACAAAAAATTACTTGGGCTGTCAAAATTTGACATATATGCAACCTCACAATCTCATTAAAATACAAGGACAAGAAAAGGCCACTTAACGGTCTGAATGCCCTCATCATGATCCTGTATTTGGAATTTCTTCATGCCTATCAATCAGAATCACTCTGTTCTATAAAAAGGTGCTGGGGAATTGTTGCAGATTTGTTGGAGATGAGGAAAGGCTGGGTATTGATGAAATTGCCTTGGGCTTTGCGCTCTCATGTAATTGCCATCGTGTGGAAGACTTAATTAGACACTAGAATTTCTGACATCTTGCACAATTCTGAATGTCACAAAATTCCAGAATTAGATCCAAGTTTGAAAGTTGTGAACAATAACAAATCTAATGATGGCAACAGTTAATAAACCAGTTGGCACTTACTCTTCTGAATAATTTGTTGGCTGAATCTGCTCTACCTGACAGTGTGCCCAACACTGGTAAAAGTCATTCCGCTATGTTTGGAAAACATATTCAGTAATCTTTCTACATAGAAGCATACAGCAGGGGAGGAGGTCATTTGGCCCAATATGTTAGTTGTGGCTCTTTGAAAGAGCAATCCAATTAGTGCCAGTGCATCACTCCTTTGCCATAGCAAACTTTATTGCTTCAGGTATATATCCAATTGCTTTTGAAAGTTTCAGATGTTTTTAATCATTTTTTTACACAGTACGCTGCATACCAGAAAAACTCCGGCAATGGAAATTCTCCAACCTCCACTGACTGTTTCATCTATCTAATACCTTCTAGGTGTCAGCTATGACTTCGGCAGACACTGTTATAGAGTCATACAGCACAGAAACAGATCCTCCAGTCCAACTCAGACATGTCAGACCAGGTATCCCAAACTAAACGAGTTCCATTTGCCTCCATTTAGTCCATATCCTTCTAAACCTTTCCTATTCATGGATCTGTCCAAATGTCTTTGAAATGTTATAATTGTACCCACCTCTACCATTTCCTCTGGCAGCTCATTTCATACAAGCAGCAGCCTCTGCATAAAAAAGCTGTCCTTCACTTCCCTTTTAAATTTTTCCCCTCTCACCTTATCTATGCCCCTCATGATATTGTAAATCTCTACAAGGTTGCCCCTCAACCTCCTACACTACAAGAAATAAAGTCCCAGCCTATCGAGGCTCTACTTATAACTCAAACCCAGTTAGAAAATGATGGATTAAAGTCCCACTCCAGGACTTGAACACCATCATCAGATCTGACACTTCAGTGCATGACCGAGGATGTGGCAAATTATAATATCAGCTTCTTTGGAACCAACCCAGATCAAGCATACTTTTCTGATTAACGTTTAACTTCACATTAAGGAATTAAAATCCTCAAGATAGTAAATAGGTCTGAAGTATGGTCTAACTTTCCCCCAAAAGGGAAGCAGTAAACCAAGGTTGCTACCATACTCAAGAAAATATTTCAGCAAACTCAAGCCAGATCATAATATCCCAGATGCCACAAGAGTCTAGACATCTCAAAGAATTTACAAAGTTGCGATTTAACATTCATGATACAGAACAGTATGAGACCTCATAAATTCTAAATTATGTGGAAGTTTTCTGAAGAACAGGAATCCTAGAATTTGAGGAGATACTCTACCAGCAGCTGCCAAGGCCACCTCTATGTTGCAACTAAGTGTTGCAGCTGTGACTTCTGGTTGGGAATCCTGGGTCATCAGTTGGCAGGAAGGCCTACCCACAAGCATCCTATTAAGTGCTTGATGGATACAAGATCCAATGGGCCTTCCCCTTAAGTGTGGACACAGATATGTCAGCACATTTCATGCAATGCTGATACCCGACAAAATCAGAAGTTTCAATCCACTATTTTTTTGGATGAGTCATTAATCAAAAGTTCGATTTGTCCTCTCAAGTTGGCACAAAAGATCTCTCTATTTCAGAGAACAAAGGGGAATTTTCTCTATTGCCCTGGTCATACTTTCTCCATTGACCATAATCACAACAGGTTAGCTGGTCATTTTCACAATGTTGTTTATGGGACCTTGCCATGCATAAATCAACAATCACGTTGTGAAAGCTATGAAAAACATAAAAAACAAGTCATTCCTTTTGTTACTAAAGTCTCTCACTTGGAACCAATGTTATCATTGACAGTTTATATCTACAAAATCCACACCAATTATACCACAAAGTATTAAAAAAAAAGAACTTCCCATTACACACTTACAGCACAATCAATTAGACTGGATATGTTGTTGTAATACCAATTTGCCTGGGAGTGCACCGTTCCTTGGGAATTTTGTTCCAACAGCTTAGCCTTCCTGCAACTCCACGTGTTCATCGGAGCCTCTGTTCTTGGTTGTGTTCAAGACCAATGGGCAAAAGAGAGTACTCATGCCACTCGTTTCCTTCTACATCCTGGTTAAAACTGCATAGAAAGCATTCAGAAGCCCAATTCCAAAACCTGGATAGTCATTGGAGCAGTGTAGACTGGAGATGATCGTTGGGATCATGGGGATTTACATATACAACAAACTCCAAGAAATTTGCTCAAGAAATCAAATTTTCAATTGGCAGTTTCCCCGTTGCTTGATTGCTCCATAAAACAAAAAATCCATGTAAAGTCAGAGACTTTGCAGGGTTCCAACTCACTTGAAGCTTTGTAGCTACTTGTTAGAAGAATATGAAGCTAGGTAATAACTGCATTGAAACCCCAATTCACCACTGAACCCAAGACCCAACTACACCACTAAAACCCCTAATGCCTGTGGGCCTAACAATCCTGTGACCCAACCTCTACTCTGACCTGAGACCACTCTCTCCAATGTCTCAGCCTAACACTCCTAATCTGACACACTCCAATCCCCAATCCAACACAACACTGCCTATCAGAAAACACAACTTGACCGAGACCATATCATCCTCAACCTCATCCATCTCAAAAATGCCCTCTCACTGACCCCCTCCTTGCCCCTGAACTGAAACACCACCTCCCCCAGGCCAACATGGTGCCATCAGTCATAATAGCTCTTTTGACCTTACAACACTCCTGATATGTCCCAACACCACACCACTGCCCCCATCCTGACCTGATCCAAAAATACTTTCCACCAACCTCATCTAATAACAGCCAAAGCCAACTCAAGGCATACATTCAAGCCTGTCACAACATCCCATGATCCAATCTTAACCCCTTCTGAAGAAGCCTATATTACAACCCCATGCCAAAATTAATACCTATCCCAGCCGACTCAACACCATGCTCCTCTGCCAGATTCTTTACTACACATCCTTCCCAAACACCAATCATTCCAATCTACACCTAAGCACTCATTAATTTCCCTGGCACTGTCCACACTTTAACCATTTTTCAACATAGCTCCCTATTCCACTTGGCACCAAATGCCTCATTCCTGATGAAGGGTTGTTGCCCGAAATGTCAAATCTCCTGCTCCTCAGATGCTGCCTGGCCTGCTGTGCTTTTCCAGCACCACACTCTTGACCAGATGCCCCTCACTCACCTGGCACTCTATTGGCTCATACACCAGTCTCCAATGTCACTGACACACCCAACCCTCCAAATCCTTCCCCTCCCACAGTACCTCCTAGCTTACGTTATTACTCTTTCACAATAGTTGTCTCAATGTCTGGTCAATATTTGAATGACAGAATATGGCATTCAGTATTGTAGAAGGGGCTGTGGGTTCTCCAATGATTTTCTGTGATCCTGGATTTGAGGATTCCTGGACAGATTCATAACAGAAGGTCCCTGAACAGGAATCTCCAGCACAAAAGTAATCTAAACTTTTATATCTGATCAGGATTGCAAGTGGGGTTTCTGATCTCAGCTTCCAATCCAGATTCATTTCTTCCACTTCACGTTGGAATTCCATCACAATTGAAGTTGAAAAATAAATTCTGTAAAGAAAGCTTCCAAAAGAAAACACGGAGATTCAGTCCATTTATTTAAATGGGGTAAACTCTCCTGCTTAACTTAAAACCAGTAACACAAAAAAGATTTATCCCGTGCCATAATCTGTAAAAATTTGAGTTGCCAAGAATTATTTTAAGAAATAAGGTTATTAATTTTTGCTTTAAGTATAACAGAGAATAATTAACTAACAACAATGCATAAGTCCTTACTCTAACCTATCTTTTACCTTCCCTTCTACAATACTAGTCTGATAAAACTCCCAATTAAGATTTATAAAACAACACCTCTTATTTCAAAACCCGGCAGCTTTCATTCTTCTATTTGGATCTTCCTGTGTCTTCTTTTCTCCTTAGGAATTCTGCTTCACAGGTTACTGATCGAAAAGGTACTTTTAAGAGAGCTGTTTTTCAGGCAGTCTTTTACCCACTGGGGCTTAGCAGTTCTCCTCCCAACTGTTCCATTTTCCCCAGTCTTATACCCCAAAGCATTAGATTGTGTCATTGGCTTTTCAGATTGTCACTATACTAAATTCAAACTGGTTTGGAGTTTGGTATTTTTTGGGGTATAATTTAAACTGATTGGCTGAATTCAAATTTGTTTTTGTCTCCAGGCAACCAAGCTAATCGAGCTGTTCGACCAATTGTTACATTGTTACCTTATTGTGTCCGGTAATTCTGCTGCTTTTAACTCTCAAAGTATACCCACATCTTCGTAACAAATGTAATGGGCTACTAGTGAACACTCAACTCTCACTCTATATCCTCTTCAAATACCTAAATAAGATTCATAACTTATTCAGTTCAGTTTACAAGAAGACTACATACAAGCATGTGAACTAGAAGCAATAGTACATCATGTGAGACCTCAAGCCTCCTTTATCATCAGTAGATCACAGCTGATTTGTTTGAGTTTTGAATTCCATCTTCCCATTTACCCCAATAACCTTTGATTCTCCTGTTTGACAAGAAACAATCTACCTCAGCCTTAAAAATAATCAATGCCCCCACCTCCATTGTCTTCTGAGGCAGAGAGTTCTAAAGACACACAACCCTTTCAGAGAAAAAAAAGGGTTTCTAATAGTCTCTGTTCTGAAAGGGTGATCTGTAACTGTAAAATAATACATCGGTACTGGATTCACCCTATCCATATCGACCTTGTCAAGACCATTCTGCATCTTGTACACCCAAGGTAAAAACAATGACTGCAGATGCTGAAAATCAAATACTGGATTAGTGGTGCTGGAAGAGCACAGCAGTTCAGGCAGCATCCAACGAGCAGCGAAATCAATGTTTCGGGCAAAAGCCCTTCATTCCTGATGAAGGGCTTTTGCCCGAAACGTTGATTTCACTGCTCGTTGGATGCATCTTGTACACCCAGTCTTGGAATGTGAGTGCTGCTGGCAAAGTCCACAATTCAATCTCAAATTGACCTCTGACCTGCTCTTGCAGATATTGCATTTGTATCGCAAAATATGAACCAGGGTAGAGAACGAGACAGAGATGACTGGAAGGTAGGGCTGCAGGAGCATGGACAGAATGCAAAGTCTCAAATTGCGGACAATCTGGATTACCATTTAATTTCCAAGGCCAGGCTGTTCAGTGAAAGCTGTTGCCAGCTGTGATAGGTTTGTTCTTTTTCCGCAAAGGAGTTAGAGTAGATAGGCAGAATAATATTTAACCAACAAGCATGCTGGGAGTAGTGTAGGAAGCATCTTTTGTACGTTCAACATTTGCCTATAAAACCACCACATAATGCTGGATTTAGCCAGCTCTTTTCCTGTTTTGCTTTTATGCCTAAATTACAAGTGAACATTTAGAACACAGCCAAAATGTGTAACCAGCTTGCAAAAGCATTAATTGAGACAGTATCTTTATCCACAATTGAACTTTCCCAAGCTTCTTTGCTGCCCTATCGAGACTACTAATGTGTGCATTTGCATGTTGATAAGATTAGACTCCCTACAATGTGGAAACAGGCCATTTGGCCCAACAAGTCCACACTGACCCTCCGAAGAGTAACCCACCCAGACTCATTTCCCTCTGACTGATGCACCTAACACTATGGGCAATTTAGCATGGCCAATTCACCTAACCTGCACATCTTTGGACTGTGGGAGGAAACTGGAGCACCCGGAGGAAACTCATGCAAACTGATTCAGAGCTTTGACAGCTGTTTTACAGGATGCGGGCATGGCTTTGGGCAGGCTGCCTGATCTCGTTCTGATTGAGGCGTGTAAGTGGCCTTTTAAGGACTGCTTTGTGTCCACTCACAATAGTTAGGCTAGTTGGAGGTCAAGGACATTGGATGAAGTCTGGCAGGCTTCTTTACTTAGCCTTCAGATGGTGAGAAGGCATTTATCCACATGGGGCCCGTTTTGTAAACCTACCAAAGTCTAGTCTCCTCAGGTTTTTCTCCCCACCCCGCCTTATTCCTGACAAAGCTCTACCCTCTGCAATCCATTCCCTATCACCATGTTGCATCCAGACCCCGGACAATTCATTATGGTCCCAGATGGGATATACCAAAGTGTTAAGCTCCTCAGGGGAGGAGAGACTGCAACCCCTTCATAATCCACTCATCCCCTTAGTTGGTTGCAGCAAAGCTAATTCAACAAGGATACCTTCCCTTGTGGATACCTTTCACCAGATCCAAAGTAACTTATGTTGTAAATGGAGCCAATTTAACCAGGGTTCCTTGAATTTGCAAAGAAGAGAGAATATATTAATTGTTACACATGAAGGAATGTTAACTCAATGTGCTGTGGGGCAGCACAGTGGCTCAGTGGTGAGCACTGCTGCCTCACAGCACCAGGGACACAGGTTCGATTCCAGCCTTGGGCAACTGTCTGTGTGGAGATTGCTTTTGGATCATAAAGTATAGCTCTTTGCCAGAAATACAACAAACAATTTTTTTCTTAACAAATTTAACTGTAAACACACTGCTCGAGTCACAACAACAACTTTTTTTTTAAAAATCAACAGGGATTTTCAAATATATGTCATGTATATTTTCATTGCAAAGATTCTAGCAGTATGAGACCAAGTTGACTTGTTGAAACAAGATTGAACTTGTTGAGTTTGTGTTCATAACTTGGCAGGAAGCAATCTCAGGCTGAGATACTGCTGACCCTGGTCACAAATCACTGTCTTCCTTGTAAATGGGGAGAGCAGTCATGAGTGGGACTAATTGGGTCATTATTCAAGGGGCCAGCATCAATACAATGGACTGAATGGCTCCTGTTGTGCAATAAAAAATTCATAATTCTCTGAAAATCCATCTGTTAATTTATCCCATGTTTCAGCTTTCAGTCAGTGGCGAAAACTGAGTGAAAGGAGGAAATTGCAGAACAAGAAATAACCTCTCTTACCAGGAGGTAGTATAATTCTATTGCTTAAAATCAAGACACCTGAGCAGCTATCTTCATTTGTTAATTGCATGATAGAGCTAAAGAATGTGGAGAAATTAATCATTTTCCTGAACTTGGAAATTTCAAATAAAACCAAAATGTTCATGTTTGCTTGCTGCATTGCTTAGAATGCAGTGTCAGGTTTCAAAAGATCTAGCTCAGTGGGTTGCCACTTCACAGAAATGGCAGTCTTCAGTCTCCCAGTTTCTGACCTATAGAAGGGATTGAGTGAAAGTACACTTACCAAATGGTAAGTGCCTCTGAGTACGGTTATAACATTTTTACAAATTGGCCCAGAAAATGTTAAGAAAAGATGTCATAGCAACAGAACATTGTCTGATTGAGAACACATGTCTCAGGCAGCTCTTTACACATCCAAGGTGCCTTCTGAAAGATGAACTATAGGTTTCAAGAGCAGCACAATGACTTTCAAATGTCGACGAATGGAAGACGAAAAAACATCTGCATCAAATCTTGACTACACAAAAGAATACAAGCAATGAAAACTTAAAACAAAGAAAATCAAAACCCACAATAATGGAAACACTCAACAAGTCAGATCATTTGCAAGGGAAGCAAACAATGCTCAACTTTCAGGCCTCTAATAGAATATGCTGGATCAATAGAATTTCAATGGAAACATGCAAGTTGTTAATATTGAGAATTGATAGATGATGATAATTGGGAAATGAAAAGTCTCTACTTCATTCAGACACTCTCCTCAGAGATGGAAAATATATTTCTCACCTCATGCACTAACTCTGAACTGAAGATCTGCTTGAAACAAGTTTAAATCTCCTTCCTGTAGCTTATTACCACTCTGACAATGGATGCCTTATCGTAGTCATGATCTATAATTATAACATGATGCAAAAAGGGGAGTAAAGTCCAAAAGTTCTGACTATATCAAACAAAAATAATCATTATGACCCATGTCAGTGTTGATCATTCACTTATAAGAACATAAGAGCTGGGAGTAGGAATAAGCAATCCAGCCCTTTGAGCCTGCTCTGCTACTTCAGACAGTCAGGGCTGATCTCAATTCCATTTTTTTGCCCACTCCCCATAACCATTGAACTAATTACTCATAAAAATCCCATCACCTCCATAAATTTATTGTGTCCCAGCATACACTGCACTCTGGAAGAGTGAGTTGAACAGTTTCACAAACTTTTGAGAGAAATAACTCCTCCTCATCTGTTTTAAAGCTGCCAGGTGTTTTCCGACAACTGCGATCTCTCAATCTAGGCGACACCACAAGGGGAAACATGTGCTCCACACCCTCGTGAGTTTCAGCGGCTTTGCAATGGAATGGGGGTAAAATAGGTTAAATGATGCTAAAACAAAATGCTCTGCATGACTTGAGAGTTGGTAGATAGGACTCCTCAATGTTATTGCTACATTCTCATCAACACAGTGACCAGTCAAGAGAATTTTGAGCTGAGAAAAATAATCTATAGCTTGCTGATCAACAAGCAGAGGAAAAGTATTCAGCAGAATGAATTCCAAAGTTACATCTCAGAGTTGTCCCAGCTGGACAGCTAGATACAAGAGGTACCAAATGAATCACTGGCCACCCACTGCAGGGTGTCCAGGCAGATAGACAGATTGCATCCATTTCCTGGCAGTCTGTTCAGGCAAAGAGGTGGAAAAACAAACTACATTGCATGATAGCCTGAACATTTAACCACATTATGTAAAGGAATGTTGGCATACACATCTGAAGCATCTGTTGGAGAAACATGATGCACATCCTTTCCCTCTGCCCAGCTTCCCTTGTTGGAAAGTCCACACAACCAGCCACTTACATCACATTTACCACTATCATGGTAATATTTCCTTGTTGAGACAGGGACACAATCATGCAAACTGGCTAATGGGAACAAACAATCACTGCACAATGTACAATATCTAACCAAACACATTTTGAAAAGCTTGTCACAGTACTAATTTCTGACAAGGGGGTTTCAGTACATAGACACCAAAGAAATAACAATAATTTCCTTCAGGAAGGTTTAACAAGAGAGTTTACTGGGGTGTTCAATATCATTAAGGGTTCAGGTAGAGTAACCAGAGAAAACAGTCTTGAGATAATCAGCAAAATTGTTGTGGTTTTGTTCGCCGAGCTGGGAATTTGTGTTGCAGACGTTTCGTCCCCTGTCTAGGTGACATCCTCATAGACAGGGGACGAAACGTCTGCAACACAAATTTCCAGCTTGGCAAACAGAACCACAACAACGAGCACCCGAGCTACAAATCTTCTCACAAACTTTGAATCAGCAAAATTACCAGAGGAAACATGAGAAGATTTGCATGTTGTGATCATCAAGAATACATTGCCTGAAATGGTGTTGGAATTTTATTCAATGATGACTTTCAGAAGGAGAATTAGATATTTACCTGAAAAGGAGAAAAATTGAAATTTGACATTGGCAAAGGATGGAATGAAATTAATGATTTAACTGGGGGAATCAATGTATTTTAATATAGTTTGTTGTGCATTTGGGTTTCTGGTTTTCGTGTTCATAACCATTGTGTTTTCTGTGCATCTGAAGCTAATAATTAACTTGTAGGCATTTGCTTAGCATAGTGATTTCTTTTAAAACAGTGTTTGAGACCCGGTTTTAATGTGAATGCATTTTGTGTATCATAGAGCCATAGAGATGTACAGCACAGAAATAGATCCTTCAGTCCAACTTATCCATGTCAGCCAGATATCCGAACCTAATCTAGTCTCCAAATCATAATCTAGTCCCATTTGCCAGCACTTGGCCCATACTCCTCTAAACCCTTTCTATTCATATAGCCACTGGATGCCCTTTAAATGTTGTAATTGTACCAGCCTCCACCACTTCCTCTGGCATCTCATTCCATGCACGCATCATCCTGTGTGTGAAAAAGATGCCCCTTATGTCCCTTTTAAATATTTCCCCTCTCACCTTAAACCTATGGTCTCTCATTCAGGACTCCCCCCACTCCCTGGATAAGACCTTGTCTATTTATCTTATCCATGCCCATCATGATCTTATAAACCTCTGTAAGGTCCCCCCCACCTCCATCCACCCCTCAGCCGCTGACACTCCAGGGAAAACAGCCAATCTCCCAATAGCTCAAATCCTCCAACCCAAGCAACATCCTTGTGAAGTTTTTCTGAACCCTTTCAAGTTCCACAACATCCTTCCAATAGGAAGGAGATCAGAATTGCATGCAATATTCCAAAAGTGGCCTAACCAATGCATCCTATCCAGCCGCAACATGACCTCCCAATTCCTATATACAATGCTTTCAACAATAAAGGAAAGCTTACCAAAACTTTCTTCATGATTCTATCTACCTGTGATTCTACTTTCAAGGAACAATGAACCTGCACACTAAGGTCTCTTTGTTCAGCAACACTCCCCAGAACTTTAAGTGTATACGTCCTGCCTTGATTTGATTTTCCAAATGCAGTATCTCGCATTTATCTAAACTCCATCTGCGACTCCTCAGCCCATTGGCCCATCTGATCAAGATCCCATTGTACTCCTTCTTTGCTGTCCACTACACTTCCAATTTTGGTGTCATCTGCTAACTTATTAACTAGACCTCCTATGTTCACAGCAGTTCAGGCAGCATCCAACGAGCAGCGAAATCGACGTTTCGGGCAAAAGTATTTGGTTTTCAGCATCTGCAGTCATCGTTTTTACCTCCTATGTTCACATCCAAATCACTTATACAAATGACAAAAGCTAGTGGTCCCAGCACCGATCCATGTGGCACACCACTGGTCACAGGCCTCCAGCCTGATAAGCAACCCTCCACCACCTCTCTCTGTATTCTACCTTTGAGCTAGTCCTGTATCCAAATGGCTAGTGCTCCCTGTATTCCATGAGATCTAACCTTGATAATCATGAGGATCACATCTACCACTCTGCCCTCATCCAAACTCTTTGTTACTTCTTCAAAAAAACTCAATCAAGTTTGTGACATGTGATTTCCCACGCACAAAACTATACTGTCGATGTCTAATCAGTCATGGCTTTTTCCAAATGCACATAAATCCTGTCCCTCAGGATTCCCTCCAACCACTTACTCACCACTGATGTCAGGCTCACTGGTCTTTAGCTCCATGGCTTTTCCTTACCACTCTTCTTTTCTGGTGGCACTTTGTTAGCTAACCTCCAGTCTTCCGGCACCTACCTGTGACTATCAGTGATACAATTATCTCATCAAGGGGCCCCATGATCGTGTTCCCAGCTTCCCACAGAGTTCTAGGGGATTTATCCACTTTTATGCATTTCAAGACATCCAGCACCTCCTCCTCTGTAATATCGACATTTTTCAAGATGTCACCATCTATTTCCCCACATTCTACATCTTCCATGTCCTTCGCCACAGTAAACACTGATGCAAAATACTCATTTAGTATCTCCCCCATCTCCTGTGGCTCCACACATAGGCTGCCTTGCTGATCTTTGAGGGGCCCTATTCTATCTCTAGTTACCCTTTTGTCCTTAACGTATTTATAAAATTCCTTTGGATTCTACTTTAGTCTATTTGTCACAGCTATCTCATGTCCCCTTTTTGCCCTCCTGATTTCCCTCTTCAGTATACTCCTACTGCCTTTATACCCTAAGGATTCACTCGATCTCTCCTGTCTATACCTGACATATGTTTCCTTCTGTTTCTTAACCAAAACTTAATTTCTCTAGTCATCCAGCATTTTCTACACTTTGTTTTTAATTTTCTTTGTTTTTGCAAACCAATCAGGTAAATAATGGAGCCTCGAGATTTGGTCGAGATTTCTGGAACATGAACAGTCCAAAAGATGTGCATGTCAGGCGAATTGGCCATGCTAAATTGCCCGTAGTGTTAGGTAAGGGGTAGATGTAGATGTAGATGTAGGGGTATGGGTGGGTTACGCTTCAGCAGGGCGGTGTGGACTTGTTGGGCCGAAGGGCCTGTTTCCACACTGTAAGTAACCTAATCTAATGTTCTTTTTGTCTCAAGAGAGCTGTAGCTTAGCAAGGGAGACTTTTAGGTTTTACTTTTGACTTTTAGTGGGGTAGTCCTGTAAGGTCCTTGGAATAGAATGGCTGCATACTCACATTGATCTGAGAAAAGAATGATATATTGTGAACTAGATTGTCTTCGAGTGAGGGGTTAGTGTTAGTCCTAGACTAGAAATGAAGGGATAAACCCTGAAGAAGCTACTTGAAGCTGCATACATTGAACCTCAGGTATATAATAGCTCCAGGAAGAAGCTATCTGCAGCTCCAGAGGTCACAGTTGATTTTAACTTATCTATGTGTGAGATACAGGGACTCTGGTGTTCTTTGCATTTTATGTGCGGTGTTTTGAGTATTGTACCAGGAGCCTGTTTTGGGTACAACGCAAAAATTTTGTTCCTTTTTAATTTATAAGGGAGTGTTTTGGGATTAATGGAATCATCTTTTTGGTGTGATTGAGTATCTTTAAATTTGTATGATAAATAGATGGTTTGATTTATTCTATTTCATTAATTTTATTAATATATCTTTCCTTTTTAAAGCTGAAGCAAAATTTGCAGTATTGTGTGCAGTGTCTTAGTAAAAGATGATTTTGTTAAAACCATAACAAAGCAAAATATTATCAATCAAGCTAGGCTCCAGTCTGGGATCTGACTTCCCCAGCAATAATATTGCCTGGGATATATTAATTGCATTGTTCCATCAAAGAGCTGGCCCAGTCTTGATGGCCTCCTTCTGTATTGCAGCATTCTGTAATTTATTAAATGTACATGGACTTTATTCATAAGTTGGAACAGGCCAAAAGAGTAATACGAGTGAACTCTGATGCTGTTCAGTAGTTGCAATAGTTGAAGAAGACTTGCAGCTAATAGCACTCACTTGGGGGATGGAGATAGTTTCAGAACAGAAACAATATTCGAAGGTGCCCCAGTTCACTTCAATCACGAGCTGCCACATGGCATAGCTTAGTTTTCTTTTACGTTCAGCAGTGAGAGAAATTAAATGGCACTGTAGCTAAGAACAGAACAGAGAAGAAGGGAGAGACAGAGAAAAAGATGGAAAGGTCACTTTATATTATTCCAAGGGACGACATGGATGAGGACAGCAAGGAATAGAAATGTCAGATAAGACATGAGGAGACCTCCATCCTGCAATTAGATGAACTCTGAATTGGGAATTGAGAGGGGAAGACTTTGGTTGCTCTGGGATCGTGGGGATTCATTCCTTAGGATTACACAAGGAGACTATTTGTGTTTATTACATGCAGTGAGATACCACATAGCCGAATAGAAACACAATTTATGCTTTGACTTCATTTATGCTACAACATTCTCCTTAATTACCCAAGTAAATAAATTTGTCAAGATCGTGAGATACTCAGATGGAGATGGAAACTGTTCAAGTCATGTTTTCTCTTGATTTATCAGTGAGTGTAAAGGAATTGGAAAGTGGGTGATCTCTTACATTTTTATGTGTTACACAAAAAAAGCAACAAAAACAAAACACATTCAGAAAGGAAATGACATTGGCAAGCTGTTTGAGTTCACTCCTGCTGATCCCATCTCTATGCCCAAGAAATTTCTTGGCCCAAATATCATAGCTTTTTAAAGGTTGTCTGTATTTATTTAACAATTAAGAGTTACCAGTATTCTGGTTTATCAATCTCCCACAATACATCTAAGGAACATCATCTTTTAGGTATTTTTTTAAAGATGTAAAGCAGTTTGGAGAGATACAGTTGCGAACTGCTGACAGCCTCCAGCTCATAGTCCTACCACTACCGGTGAAACAGTTTGATTTGTCAATACATTTAAAAAAAAACTTTGTTTAACATTTAATTCTTCCCTCCTGTCATCTTGTACGGTCACAATAAAATTTAACTCAGAATGCAGTCAATTTTTATCTCTAATCATAAGAAATTTCATTCATCCATTCTGCCTGTGCTTCTTACAATGAGACAAAATGTCACTCCAGCAATGCAACTGAGCCACTTAGCATAACAGAAACAAACTTCACTTGTACATTCCAACTCAGCTTCTGTTAATCACAAGGAACTTCACTACTTTACTGTTCCTGTTTCTAAAACACTCAGGGGAAAAGAAATCTTGCATGTGTGCAGTGGTCTGCCCTTTCACTAGTCTACTTATCATGCGCAAACTTTAGCCAATTGAAGGTATGGACTGGTCAATTTTATACACTTTATACATCCCCACAGTTCAATAACATACATCCTGTCAAATGACAACACTACAAGGAACATATTTCCAGAAGATGACATATCCCAGCCAAACTTTTTCTACCTGCACAGTTAATTGGAAGATGTTCCAATATGACAAGTAAAAGAGACTGAAGGCTTCTTTTGATGCATGTCAAGTCACTCACAGGCAATGTTCAGAATATTACACTACGGCACAAACATAACAACTTTCATACCAATACAGAAGTAATGTCAGTTTAATAAGTATCCTTAAAAATACTAAAATAAAATCAGCGGTGGATGCTGAAAATCTGAAACAAAAACCAGAAATTACTGGAAAAATCCAGCAGGTCCAGCAGAGGAAGCAGAGGTCGCCATCACATCTTCAGCACATCTTCCTGTCCTTTGCTACCAACATTCACTGGACCTGTAACATTAACGTTGCTTTCTCTCCACAGATGCTGCCAGACTTGCTGAGCTTTTCCAGTAATTTCTGTTCTTGTGTCTTTAAAATGTAAAGTAAGTCGTGAAAATGAGCTGTCAACGTTTTTGAAAAGCCAGGTTTCAGATGGATAATGAAAAACCTAGTACTATTTTACCTGAGACTTTGAATAGTTGTTAACCTGGATCTGGAATTATTTTTTTAAATTCCGTTCAAACCATGTCACAATCTATGACAGTAGACTTGTCCCTCAGTAAATCTGCTGTCATTGAGATCAGTTAATTGTTTTTTTTTCTTCACGTGCACTTCTATTGAGATAGTATCACTTCAAAGAAACTGCTGTAAAAATCAGTACACTCATAAATTGTTCATTAATGGAGATTAGTTAGAGGAAGATGGTTGAAAATGGTTGGGGGTGGGGTTGTGATGGAGAGAACCCCTTTTAATTTTCGGAGTACACGATGAAATCTACTTTGTCAGAAAGCTGATTGGAATCCAAGTGCGTTCAAAAACAAGACAGAAAAAAAAGAGGTGCGATATTCGGTCCATTCTGACAGTGGGAAGATGACTGTCATCAGTTTTATGGTGGGACCTCTTGAGGTGGTTGCAGGGAGAGATGACACAAAATAAACGTGTGACTTACCCCCAGCGGAACAGCCACCAGCTCTCTGGGGCTCGTTCTGTTGAACGCTCCACACAACCAACGCTGCGAGAACGGGCTCAGCCTGCAGGAGGATCTCCGGTCGCTGTGAGCAGCTTAGAGAGGGCAAAGCTGCCAGAGAAAGAGAGAGAGAGAGAGACACGACGCCGATAGCCAGGAAGGGGAGAACAGCCAAAAAAAAAAGTGTCTTCGCCTTGTCACCAAATAACACTCAGCAAAGTGGTTGGAGCTGCAACAAGGTGGTAAGAGTTAATGAAGACACCGCCCCCTACCTCACACACACCTTAAAAAAAAACAAAAAGCCACACAGACAGATGTTGCTGTCAACAACTGGGCAGGAAATAAACATCTTCTCCTGCTTTCCCAGCCCCGAGCCTGACTTGGCGCTCCTGTTGTGGTGGGATTCCAATCCAGGGACTCACTGGCATCTGTCAAAATAAAAGCCTCCCGAGCTCCATGAAGCAGACATTCTGTATGTTTATATATATATGTAATTCTGCTGCAACTATCCCTGTAATTGTGTTCTGCAGAAGGGCAGGTAGAAGAGTTCATTATTTAGTCAAGGCGTTTGCTCAGCAAGGGAGATTGGGGAGGGAGGATGGAGGGCAAGGGAAGCTTTATCTTTTTGCTCAGTGGTTATCTCTGAAAGCTTGTTGCAATGCATTTTTCTGCCCAGAAGAGGACGCGGAAGCCTATAGAGAGAACGCTTCTCCTCTGCCAATTTTTCCACCGAGCGTTTTGCCTAGTGCAAAGGAGGTGCTGAAGGCTGGCCCTACTGCCAGTTCGCTTTCGCCCAGATCTCTCACTCCCACTCACACTCCTGTAAGATGCACCGAGAGTTAACTTTGCCACAGTCATTTCTCAACTCCGTTCAACTTTATTCTTGTCTGTAAACGCGTGGAAAGGGAAAGGGTGCGTGTATTTATAAAGCATTAACAGAAGCACTGCATTGAGTCCAGTTTGACCCAACTGCAGAAAAGATATTTTCCCAACTCCATGTGGACTTTGTGTTACGGGGTAATTAATCCCCCCCTAATTTCCCCGGTGACAACAGAAACACTTTCTCCCCTTTTCTGTCAGTTCTTGCTGTACACTCAGAAAACCTTTTTTTTGCTGTATGCGTTTAAATCCGCGGCGTTGTGTCAAACCTTTTGCGCGGAGGATAGCCTGCCCATTTTATTTGAATGCAGAATATTGAGAACTGTTGAAAATAGCGGGACAGCGTAGCAAGTTCCCGAAACATAAGTGACAATGTAAAACACTGCCTGGAATCCTGGAGGAGGCAGGTCAAAAAATGAGGCATTAAGAAGCCATTAACTGCTAGTTTAAATATAAATGCAACCTTTGACACCCTTTCCCAATCGCCCTGCACATGCTTATTGGGAGAGCAAGCGCAGATGATGGGCCGACTGGCCTCCTTCCGGAATAATTCTGTGACAATCTGTCATTACAGCAGTTTCTCTTGTCAATGATTGCCTGTTGATTAGAACAAACTGTTTATATTCTTTGTGTAAATCGCCCTCATGTGTAGAATAAATACCAGATTTTGTACACAAATAGCAGGTGTTCTGATCTTTATCACTGCACAGTGAGGGATCTGTAAGCCGAGACATTCACCGTGGGCAGGCTATTCAAATAGAGGTAGCTTGGGATTCTTTTTCACTGGCCATCGGGGGTCAATAGGCAACAATCAGGAGTGAATACCCTGTCTGAGCATCTCCTTCTCTGAGCCCAGAGTTTACAGGGAGCGCGCGCGCGAGAGAGAGGTGACATTTTTACAGTCAGCATCTTCCAAAGAAATGCAAACAATTAAAATGCACGGGCAAAGTTCGCAAAATCTTCAGAAGGATTAAGAAAGCACCTCACACCTTCAACATGTTGGGTAAATGGCTGTAGGTATAAATCCAGAAATTGTGCTCAAAAACCTCAGCTTTCACTCCAGTGCTCTGGGGAGGTGCTACCCTCTGTCAAAGGTGACGTTTTTCAGATGGAAAATTAAACTAAGGGGCGAAGTGCCTGCTAAAGGTGAATGAAAAGGTCCCATGATGCCATTTGAAAGAACAGAGAAGTTACCCCCAATTCTGGCTAATATTGAACGCAATCAATATTACAAAACAGATTTTCCTTGGCCTTTATTGTGAGAGTTTGCTCAATGCAAATTGACTGCAGCACTTCCTACATAACGACAGTGGCAATGCTTCAAAAGTGCTTCTTTGGCTGTAGAGTGCTTTGAAGCATATGATCACTCTGAAACATGCTTATATAAAGAGAAGTCTTAAGAAGACTTAGTGTAGCTAAATTTGTTGATAACAAGGAGAAAGTGAGGACTACAGATGCTGGAGATCAGAGTCGAAAAGTGTAGTGCTGGAAAAGCACAGCAGGTCAGACAGCATCTGAGGAGCAGGCGAATCTACGTTTTTGGCATAAGCCCTTCATCAGGAATGTCAATTCTCCTGCTTCTTGGATACTGCCTCTCTTGCTGTGCTTTTCAAGCACCTCACTTTTCGACTCTGATAACAACAAGACCTGGAAAGCAAATTGTATAAAGAGCACAGAAATAAAATGCAAAGGATATGGGTAGGCTATGCGAGTGGATTAACATTTGACAACATGAAGTACAATGTGAGGCTTTGATCTTTGGTAGGAAAATTGAAAGGCAGGACATGAAGAATGCTATGGTACAGAGGGATCTGAGCATTCATCTACTGTATTAATAAGCAGGTACAGTAAATAATTAGGGAGACAAATGGAACGTAAGGGGGATGGAAAATAAAAGTAGAGAAGTCTTGTTACAATTGTATAAATACATTGGAAAAAACAAATAGACTATTGTGCTGGGTTTTGATCGATTTATTCAAGGAGGGATATAAATCCCGACTGGAAATAGTTCAGTAGGATGATTCTTGATGAAATGATTGTCTAACAAGGAAAAGTTGAGCAAGTTAGGCCAGTTTTCAAGAATGAGATGTTACCTTATTTAAGGTTCTGATTGGCTTGACAGAATATTTCCTGAGACAATGTTTCCCCTCACGTAGAACCGAGAAATAGAAAGTGGTTTAATTTTTTTCAGACTGGAAGCCTGTGACCAGGTGAGTGCTACAAGGATCGGTGCTGGGTCCACTTTGTCATTTATACAAATGATTTAGATGCGAACATAGGAGGTACAGTTAGTAAGTTTGCAGATGACAAACAAAATAGGTGGTTTTTAGATTAGATTACTTACAGTGTGGAAACAGGCCCTTCGGCCCAACAAGTCCACACCGCCCCGCCGAAGCACTATCCACCCATACCCCGACATTTACCCCTTACCTAACACTACGGGCAATTTAGCATGGCCAATTTACCTGACCAGCACATCTTTGGACCGTGGGAGGAAACCGGAGCACCCGGAGGAAACCCACGCAGACACGGGGAGAACGTGCAAACTCCACACAGTCAGTTGCCTGAGGTGGGAATTGAACCCGGGTCTCTGGCGCTGTGAGGCAGCAGTGCTAACCACTGTGCCACCGTGTAATGAACAGCAAAGAAGGTTACCACAGATTACATTGGAATCTTGATCAAATGAGCCAATGGGCTGAGGAGTGGCAGATGGATAAATGTTTAGTGCAGTTTAGATAAATGCAAGGTGTTACATTTTGGGAAAGCAAATCTTAGCAGGACTTATACACTTAATGGTAAGGTCAGAGGGAGTGTTGATGAACAAAGAAACCTTGGAGTGCAGGCTCATAGCGCCTTGAAAGTAGAGTCGCATATAGATAGGATAGTGAAGGTGGTGTTTGGTATGTTTTCTTTATTGGTCAGAGTATTGAGTAGAGGAGGTGGGAGGTCATGTTGCAGCTGCACAGGATGTTGGTTAGGCCACTGTTGGAATATTATGTGCAATTCTGGTCTCCTTCCTGTCAGAAGGATGAGAAACTTGAAAGGGTTCAGAAAAGATTTACAAGGATGTTGGCAGGGTTAGAGGATTTGAGCTACAGGAAGAAGCTGAACAGGCTGGTGCTATTTTCTGGAGCTTTGGAGGCTGAGGGGTGACCTTATAGAGATTTATAAAATCATGAAGAGCATGGATAGGATAAATAGACAAGGTTATTTTCCCTGGGGTGGGGGAGTCCAGAACTAGACAGCATAGGTTTAGGGTGAGAGGGGAAAGATATAAAAGAGACCTAAGAGGCAACTTTTTCACACAGAGGGTGGTGCATGTATGGAATGAGTTGCCAGAGGAAGTGGTAGAGGCTGGTACAACTGCAACATTTAAAAGGCATGTGGATGGGTATATGAATAGGAAGGGTTTTGAGGGATATGGTCTGGGTGCTAACAAATGGGACTAGATTAGGTTGGGATATCTGGTTGGCGTGGACGAGGTGGACTGAAGGGTCTGTCTCTGTGCTGTACATCTCTATGACTCGATGATTCTAAGATGGAGATTTGGAGGGATTTCTTCTGTTAGAGGGTCATTAGACTCTCAAACTGCTTTCCCCGAAGTACATTGGTGGCTGTGTTATTGAATATGACAGATTAAACTTTGCACCTAGAAATCAGTGAAGGGATATGAGGTACTGGAGTTAAGACCACATTATAATTAGCCAAGATCACAATGAATTGTGGAGCAGACTCAAAGGGCTGAATGGCCTACAGCTGCTCCTAGAACTGCACAATGTACTCCAGAAGCACCAATGTCCTGCACAACCTCAACATGATTTCGTAACTCCAATACTTAAAGGTCCGAGCAATGAAGGCAAGGTTCGGTCAGCTCCTTCTGAACTACCATGTCTGCATGTGACGCAAATTCAAACAATTATGTACCTGACCCCCAAATCTCTCTGTTCTACAACACTATCTCAGGCTCTGTCATTAATTGTATAAGACGTGCCTTTGTATGTTTTACCAAAATGAAATTTGTCACATTTATTCAAATTAAATCTCCATCTGCCACAGCTCAGCCCATTGACCCAACTGATCAAGATCAGATAACCTTCTTCACTGTCTACTGTGCCACCAATTTTGGTGTCACAGTAGACCATACTAACTATACCTCAATGATGGTGGGACATATACAGACTGGAGAGGGTGCACCCAAACATAGCTGAAATTGCAGGGCAATTTGCTGGTGCGATTGGGAGGGATTAATTTAACGTGGTAGGGGTGTGGGAACAAGAAGTTAAAACTAGAGAGGGATACCAAGGTGCAAAGAAAATTGCGATAGACAAACATTGCGGTACTAGATTAGGAAATAGGAAGTTATTGATGGGTTCAGTGCAAGGGAAGAAACAAAAACGACACTAAGCAACCCAGTTTAAGAATAATTAACTGGGGCAAAGCCAATCTCAGTGCGCCGAGAATGGAGAGGGCTCAGGTTAATTGGAATTGAAGATTAGAAAGCAAAACTGTGACTAAGCAAAGAGCTGTCTTTGGAAATGAGGTGGTTCAATTATAGTCAAGGCATATTCCCACAAAGGAGAAATTAGAGCAAACAAATCCAGCAGTTCCTTGATGACAGAAGAGATAGAGATTAAGATGAAGCAAAAATTTAAAAATCTGTGCTTATGACAAATTCAGTTGAATAATATAATGGAGAACTAGGCTGGATATAAAAGGTTCAGAGGGGAATTGAGAGAAAAAAAATAAGAGAAGCAAACAGTTTGGGTTTACTACAATGGTCCATAAAACCAAACAGGCTCCTGACATTCAGTGTCAAATCATATACATGTATATGGGGAATGAGGTGAGCTACTGGATGCTATCTAGCAATTATAGAACAAACCCCTCAATAATGATTACCATCTAGAGAAAGATGCAAGAAGATGGAAAAGCGAAGATAAAAAACATCCGTCAAAAACTCTTTTCTCGTGATATATTCTTATAATCTCATTGTTAATTGCTAACATATTTATTTGAGTTGGAGTAGGTTTGTATGAATGATCTGTGTGCAGCATTCTAATTTAGTAAATCTGTATAATGTAGTAATTATTCCAATTCTGTTCAGTTTTGGCTGCACTTCTTATAGAACTGCAAGTTGGCAGAGATAATGAGAAGCGTATATCTCTAATAATCCACCTGCTCACCAATAGCACTTCACTAAATACTAAATCAGAATAATAGTCCCTTTAGCAATGTTAAGGCATAATTTTCAAATCATGTTACACTGGAACAGTCCTTTATGTGTAGACAAAGAAAATTAGAAAGATGAACTGACTTAAAGTCCCTTGTGTTGATATATTTATTAATTTCCTCACTCAGAAATGCTTGGCTTTCCCCACGGTTTTAATGGGAAGTAAATAAATGCGTTGATGCTTGAGTTTCCAAATTTAAGTTTGTTCAAAAATGTTGGTTCATCAAACCTGCCCTTCAGCTCATGAGTATCATATTTTCTCCTGCCACTTGCCCCATTCTCCCATCACCATGTAATCTCTGGAAGGAAAACTCGTGCAAACAAAAGAACAACAAGGGGAAAAAAAACAGTGGAAAATTCATGTTAATCAAAACAGTCCTTGAGATCATCTTGACAGCCTAATTCATTAATTTGCGAAAGATACTTTTAAACATGACACAGGACTAATGCACAATTCTTAACATCATTAATTTACTCCAGTTTAAAAACAGAAATTGCTGAAAACACTGCATAAGCCCTTAATCATCTGAAAATAGAAGAGAAATAGATTGCCATTTATATTTTCAGTGACTCATTGACCGTTTTACAGTTTTAGCATTTCCTGATTTTATTAGATTTCCAGCATTCACCTCTCGATCTCCATTATGCAATCCTGTTAATTCAGGAGTTCTCAATGACCTTAACTTACATCATGCCAATTAAATCCTGATTATATGTTTGCTGACAAAGTGAAGCAGTCTGCGCATTCGAAATAATATTGTGGCTTTGGCAATTTGCTTCATCAAGACTTGTTAATTATTATTATCCTCAAAAAGGGCCACAAATCCCAACCATTGTATTTCCCACAGGTCAGGTCAACAAAATAGTTCCAGCATTCCACAACCTCACTTCACACAACCAATGTCACTGACTGATATTAAAAATAAATCAGAAAAATAGATGATGATAACAATCCTGCTAATGGTGATGATATTTGAGGAGCGAGATAATGAAGAGTGGAATTAAAGGGAATATAAAGATAAGTAAATAAGCGAGGAGTGTCAGGAGATAATGAATCAAAGTGTTGCTTACTGTGAGCAGAACATTACAGGCATGTTTATGGCAATTATGAATTTGTTCTAAGCCAGTAGGGATTGCTTTGAAATAAAAACAGAAATTGCTGGAGAAACTCAATACATCAGGCAGAAACTGTGGAAGGAAAGCAGAGTTCATGTTCAAGCCTCGTAACCCTTCTTTAGAAAGGTCTTCGCAAGACGAAGGGTCACTGCACATGAAACATGAACCCTGTTTTCGCTGATGTGGAGCTGCCGGTGTCGGACTGGGGTGGACAAATTCAGAAGTCACACGACCCCAAGTTGATGATCCAGCAGGTTTATTTAAAATCACAAGCTTTCAGAATGCTGCTCCTTCGTCAGGTGATGAAGGAGCAACGCTCCAAAAGCTTTTGATTTCAAATAAGCCTGTCGGACAATAACCTGTGGTCATGTGACTTCTGACTCTGTTTTCTCTGCACAGATGCTGCCAGACCTGCAGAGTTTCTCCAGCAGTTTCTGTTTTTGCCTTAGGCTTTCAAAATCTGCAGCCCTTAGCTCTATTTTACCCACAATTTTTAATTTGTCTCAGGGTGAAATGACAATGAAGGATCATCATCTCAGTCCTCATCTCTTTTGGTTATGATTTCCTTCACAGTTAATGGGATTATTCCTCCCATTACAGATCTGGATAGACGTTGGGCAGGCAATGCTTGAGACATTCCATCATTAAATGTGTCATGATTCCAAGAGGCATCTGCCTGTTAACTCCTGTTTTCTATCTACAGAGGCTACCTGATCTTGTAATTCCAACATTTTTTGTTACGTAGTGGATACTGTGTGATGTAGACATGCCATACATTAGCAGAAATGCAGCTTAGTAAAAATCAGTCAGCTTACCAAAAGCTAGTCACTAACTCCTTTGCCCCTGACATTATTTCGTTATTCCTTAAAGCATGGTCAACAAAAATATCTTTCAAATATTAGAAGGGCTGGAATAATGTGTGGAATTTTCTTATTCAAAGCTTCTGGTATTTTATCCTTCTGTATCCATGCAATTTTCATCAAGGGTATCAACCATGACTCTCCTTGAACCAGGTGTCTTGATCAGAAAATTGTGTGTTCAAGCAGAGGTACTGTCTATTGGATAAGACGTCATACAGAGTTGGAGTCATAGAGTCTTTAAAGAAGAAGGAAAAAGGTTTTTTGAGTCATAGTGTCTGTGCTGGTCATCAAACATACATCTATTCTAATGCCATTTTCCAGAATTTAACTTGGAGCTTCCTGTGCTATGGCATTTCAAATTTTCATCAAAGTTGTTTTTAAATGTCATAGAATCCCTACAGTAGGAAAACAGAGCATTTCGCCCATTGAGTCACTCTGAAGACCATCCCACACAGTCCCAGCCCACCTACTAACCTGCTGTTGCCATTGCTAACCCACCTAGCCTGCTCATCCCTGGACACTATAGCATGACCAATCCACCTAACCTGCACATCTTTGGACTGTGGGTGGAAACTGGAGCAGCTGAAAGAAACCCATGCAGACGTGGGGAGAATGTGCAAACTTCAAGCAGGCACTGACTGAAGCCAGAATTGAACTTGTGTCCCTGGTGCTGTGAGGCAGCAGTGCTAACCACTGAGCCATCCTGCCATGCATTTTTTTTTAAGGGTTCCTTCCTCTACTACCATTTTAGTCCACCACCAGATGCCGACAACTCTCTACCTAAAAATGTGTTCACTCAAATTCCCTCTTAACATCTTGCTCATCACCATAAAACTGCTCTTCCAAGTTAAAAACAATGACTGCAGATGCTGAAAACCAAATACTGGATTAGTGGTGCTGGAAGAGCACAGCAGTTCAGGCAGCATCCAACGAGCAGCGAAATCGACGTTTTGAGCAAAAGCCCTTCATCAGGAATAAAGCCAGTGAGCCTGAAGCGTGGGGAGATAAGCTAGAGGAGGGTGGGGGTGGGGAGAGAGTAGCATAGAGTACAATGGGTGAGTGGGGGAGGAGATGAAGGTGATAGGTCAAGGAGGAGAGGGTGGAGTGGATAGGTGGAAAAGAAGATAGGCAGGTCGGACAAGTCCGGACAAGTCAAGGAGACAGTTACTGAGCTAGAAGTTTGAAACTAGGATGAGGTGGGGGAAGGGGAAAGGGGGAAGCTGTTGAAGTCCACATTGATGCCCTGGGGTTGAAGTGTTCCGAGGCGGAAGATGAGGCGTTCTTCCTCCAGGCGTCTGGTGGTGAGGGAGCGGCGGTGAAGGAGGCCCAGGACCTCCATGTCCTCGGCAGAGTGGGAGGGGGAGTTGAAATGTTGGGCCACGGGGCGGTAAAGGAGCCTTCCACATCCATCAAAGTTTCACCTGCACATCCACTAATATCATTTATTGTATCCGTTGCTCCCGATGTGGTCTCCTCTACACTGGGGAGACTGGGCGCCTCCTAGCAGAGCGCTTTAGGGAACATCTCCGAGACACCCGGACCAAACAACCAAACCGCCCCGTGGCCCAACATTTCAACTCCCCCTCCCACTCTGCCGAGGACATGGAGGTCCTGGGCCTCCTTCACCACCGCTCCCTCACCACCAGACGCCTGGAGGAAGAACGCCTCATCTTCCGCCTCGGAACACTTCAACCCCAGGGCATCAATGTGGACTTCAACAGCTTCCTCATTTCCCCTTCCCCCACCTCATCCTAGTTTCAAACTTCTAGCTCAGTAACTGTCTCCTTGACTTGTCCGGACTTGTCCGACCTGCCTATCTTCTTTTCCACCTATCCACTCCACCCTCTCCTCCTTGACCTATCACCTTCATCTCCTCCCCCACTCACCCATTGTACTCTATGCTACTTTCTCCCCACACCCATCCTCCTCTAGTTTATCTCTCCACGCTTCAGGCTCACTGCCTTTATTCCTGATGAAGGGCTTTTGCCCGAAACATCGATTTCGCTGCTCGTTGGATGCTGCCTGAACTGCTGTGCTCTTCCAGCACCACTAATCCAGTATTTGCTCTTCCAAGTTGTTGACCCCTTCAGTAAGGGAAAAGGAGTAAGGGAAAAGGTTTCTTCCTATCTAACCTGACTATTCCCCTCAGAACTTTGTATATCTACTGGATCCCAACCATCCTCTTGTAAAATGTCCTGTGGCAGTTTTGTGAAAGAGTAGGGTAATTTTCCCCAGTATCCTGGTCAATAGATAACACACACACACACACACACACACACACACACAGAGAACCTCATTAAAACATTCAATGCAGTTGTTACCACATAGCTTGTGTCAAAGATATTGCTGTGCACAAAATTGACACAAATGTTTCCTTCTTGGCATTTGTAACTGTAATTCAAAAGGGCTTTGTTATCTGCAAAGCAGTTCGGGACATTGCAACATTTGACAAGTGCCATAAAATTCCTTTTTTTATTTTTGGAAGAGCAAGGAAGCTCAATTGTCAGGGCAATGTCATAGAAATCCTTCAAAAATATAAACTGGAAGACCCAGAGTTGAAATTACTTTAGACGTAAAGATGAAAAACTGCTTTGCCAGGAAGTGAAAAGGAGGGATTGAGATTTTCAGGGAACACAAGGTGAAATGCTGTCTGAAATATTTTAGTTTTAATTTTAACACTCTCCCTCCATCCTCTTCCTCCCTACAAAAGTTAGAGGGGCGTTAAAATCTTTGAAGAAGTAATCTCAATTTGAATCTGTACACCTGTTGCCTCTTTTCTTAACCATTGGATCATATGCCATGTGCAAGTCTTATTTAGGAGGGAAGGGGCCCTTCAGCAATAAATCAGGTTGCTCTGATACAATTGTGAAGCTGATGCTATTTTTCAAATGGGTTACTGTGCAGATTTTCCACAACTCAGGAAACCGGAGGTGGGACCTGTTGACTCAAGAAAAGTTTTATAGCATATCTCATGAACCAAGAGAAATAGGAGTGTTCCTGCTACCACCAAGAGGAAGCCCTCAGCCTCCCTTTTATTCATCATGACAAGCTTCCATTCTTGGACCAGTTCACCTCTTCTCACTCAGCTACCAATGGCATATGCTTGGTTGGTATGAGAAGATAGTCACAGAGTCATAGAACTGACCCTTCCGTCATACTCGTCCATGCCGACTAGATATCCAAAATTAATCTAGTCCCATTTGCTAGCACTTGGCCCATATCTCTCAAAAACATTGTCTAATCACATACCCATCCAGATGCCTCTTAAATGTTGTCATTGTGCCAGTCTCCACCACTTCCTCTGGCAGCCCAGTCCATACACACGCCATCACCTCTGTGAAAAAGTTGCCCCTTACGTCCTTTTTAAATCTTTGGCCTCTCGCCTTGATTTTCCTGCTTCTCTACATTTGGACATGGTTACTCCAGGAAATAGTCCTTAGCTATTCACCCTATCCCTGCCCCTCATGATTTTATAAACTTCTATAAGGTCATCCCACAGCCTCTGATGCTCCAGGGAAAATAGCCGAATTGAACAATTTCGTCTCAGGCCCATATTCAGCATTTCTTGGCAGGAAAAGACAGAGTCTGAAACATTTCACTTCTGTTAGGTTACTCATTGCTAAGCCAATGACATCTGAACAAATGACAGTCATACTCCCAAAGATCTGCTCTGTAGTCAACTGGGCAAAAGTGGGTGCTGCAGATGCTGGAGATTAGAGTCAAGATTAGAGTAGTGCTGGAAAAGCACAGCAGGTCAAGCAGCATCCGAGGTGCAGGAAATATAATTCATCAGGAAAAAAGCCGAATGAAAGGCTTTTGCCCGAAACATCGATTTTCCTGCTTCGCGGATGCTGCCTGACCTGCTGTGCTTTTCCAGCACTACTCTAATCTTGACTCTACAGTCAACTGCCTACTGACTAGCTGTTATGTTACACCTCTTAGCTATCCATACCTCCATTGCAAAGTAAATTGAAAGTGTGATATCACCATTGTGGGCACCGACACACAACTGGGAAATACTCATTGATGGCTTATTCCTGATGAAGGGCTTTTGCCCGAAACGTCGATTTCGCTGCTCCTTGGCTGCTGCCTGAACTGCTGTGCTCTTCCAGCATCACTAATCCAGAATCTGGTTTCCAGCATCTGCAGTCATTGTTTTTACCTCGGTGACCTTTGGCGGCTGACTGGACAGGGTGTGCATAAATGAGAAAAGCTCAGCAAGAAGAGGGTCCAGAGAAACAGTGTTAGTGAATCCCACACCTTCTCAGACCACTGCCTTCATCTGCAGCTAATGTGCAAAGACCTGCACTTGAGCTGTTGAGCCGCACCAGTGATACGTGATACAAAGTTAACCCTGACCACACAAACTATTGTCCTATCAGTTGGAAGGCCATCACGTGTTCTGCATAAGCAAACTTGTGTTTCAATTGACCAAGCAACCATTATCTAAAGTTCTATTTCAGATTAGGCATACATAATTAATAATACCAGGCAAGGTAAGCTGAATGCTGGCATCACAAATGATGCCAAGCTATATGACTATGTGACAAATATAAAGAGGATAAACTGTACTCAAAAAGCAACTGGTCTGAACAGCAACAGAAGGAACATAATGGAGACGAACGGGATATAATTTTAGTGATATAGTGGCGTAGATGTGCATTTGACAAAATTGTGTCCTATAGAAAATGTGAAGAAAAATGGTGTTGAATGTGAGGATAGACTAAACAATTTCTACTTGACACTCTATTGTATAGTCTATCAGCAATCTATCACAATTTTTCATAATCTCACGGTTCTCTCAGGTGAGGTGAGAGGGACAGCTCTTTGACATCGTGGGCATATCCAACTGAGTGTTGTATCAAGAAGCCCCAGGCAAAACTGGAATCACTGGTATCAGGGGTAAACTCTCTGCTGGTTGGAGTCATACCTGGCAGATCGGAAGATGGTTGTGTTTGTTGGAGGTCAGTCATCTGAGCTTCAGGACATCTCTGTAGGAGTTCCTCAGGACCTCAGGGTAGTGTGCTAGGCCCAACAACCTAAACATAGAACATAACAGCGGATGCTGCTGGAGTTCCTTTGGCCCTCGATGTTACACCGACCTGTGAAACCAATCTGAAGCCCATCTAATCTACACAATTCCATTATTATCCATATGTTTATCCAATGACCATTTTAAATGCTTTTAAAATTGGCGAGTCTACAACTGTCGCAGGCAGCGCATTCCACGCCCCTACTACTCTCTGAGTAAAGAGCCTACCTCTGACATCTGTCCTGTATCAATCACCCCTCAATATAAAGCTATGACCCTCATGCTAGCCATCACCATTTGAGGAAAAAGCTCTCACTGTCCATCCTATCTAATCCTCTGATCATCTTGTATGTCTCAATTAAGTGACCTCTCAACATTCTTCTCTCGAACGAAAACAGCCTCAAGTCCCTCAGCCTTTCCTCATAAAACCTTTCCTTCATACCACGCAACTTCCTAGTAAATTTCCTCTGCACCCCCTTCCAATGCTTCCACATCCTTCCTGTAATGTGGCGATCAAAACTGTACAGAGTACTCCAAGTGCGGCCACACCAGAGTTTTGTACATCTGCAGCATGACCTCATGGCTCCGAAACTCATTCCTCTACCAATGAAACCTAACACACTGGATGCCTTCTTAACAAACCTATCAACCTGGGTGGCAACTTTCAGGGATCTATTTACATGGACACCGAGATCTCTCTGCTCATCTACACTATCAAGAATCTTACCATTAGTCCAGTAATCTGCATTCCTGTTACTCCTTCCAAAGTGAATCACCTCATGCTTTTCCACATTAAGCTCCATTTGCCACCTCTCAGCCCACTCTGCAGCTTATCTATGTCCCTCTGTAACCTGTACCATCCTTCCACACTTGTCCACAACTCCACCAACATTAACGTGATCTATAAATTTATTAACCCATCCTTCTATGCCCTCATTCAGTTCATTTACAAAAATGACAAACAGTGGCCCTAGAACAGTAACCCACCAGTAACTGAACTCCATGATTAACATTTCCCATCAACCACCACCTTCTGTCTTCTTTCAGCTAGCTAATTACTGATCCAAACCACTAAATCACCCTCAATCCCATGTCTCCATATTTTCTGCAATAGCCTCGTGTGGGAAACCTCATCAAATGCTTCACTGAAATCCATACACATCACATCAACCACGTTACCCTCATCCACCTGTTTGATCACCTCAAAGAACTCAATAAGGTTTGTGAGGCATGACCTCTTTGCCCGAAACATCGATTTTACTGCTCCTCGGATGCTGCCTGAACTGCTGTGCTTTTCCAGCACCACTAATCCAGAATCTGGTTTGCAGCATCTGCAGTCATTGTTTTTACCTATGACCTACCCTTCACAAAACCGTGTTGACTGTCCCTAAACAAATTATTTCTTTCAGGATGATTATAAATCCTATCTCTTATGATCATTTCCAACACTTTACCAACAACCAAAGTAAGGCTCACTGGTCTAAAGTTACCAGGGTTGTCTCTACTCCTCTTCTTGAACAAGGAAACAACATTTGCTATCTTCCAGTCTTCTGGCACTATTCCTGTAGACAATGACGACATAAAGATCAAAGCCAAGGGTCCTGCAATCTCCTCCCTAGCTTCCCAGAGAATCCTAGGATAAATCCCATCTGGCCTGGGGGGGAGTTATCAATTTTCACACTTTCCAGAATTGCTAACACCTCCTTCTTATGAGCTTCACTCCCATCTAGTCTCATCGTCTGTGTCTCAGTATTCTCCTCAACAACATTATCTTTTTCTAGTGTGAATACTGATGAAAAATATTCATTTGGCACCTCTCCTATCTCCTCAGACTCCACTCAAAACTTCCCACTACTGTCCTTGACTGACCTTAATCTTACTCTGGTCATTCTTTTATTTCTGACATACCTACAGAAAGCTTTAGGGTTTTCCTTGATCCTATCTGCCAAAGACTTCTCATGTCCCCTCCTGGCTCTTCTTAGCTCTTTCTTTAGGTCCTTCCTGGCTAGCTTGTAACTTTCAATCACACTAACTGAACTTACACATCTCATTTGCAGTTACTTAATCAATGACCTTTCCTCCATCATAAGGTCAGAAGTGGGGATACTCGCAGAAAATTGCACAATGTTTCGCATCATCCGCAATGCCTCAAATACTGAAGCAGTCCATATTCAAATGCACCAAGATCTGTACAATGTACAGGCTTGGGCTGACAAATGGTAAGTAACATTTGTGCCACACAAATGCCAAGAAATGACCATCTCCAATAAGAAACAATATAATTACCATCCCTTGACAGTCAATGGTGTTACCATTACTGAATCCACCACTATGAACATCCTACGAGTTACCATTGACTAGAAGCTCAACTGGACTAGCCACATAAACAGTGGCTACAAGAGCAAGTCAGAGATTAGGAATACTGTGGCAAGTAACTCACCTCCTGACTCCCCCAGTTCTGTCCATCTCATCCAAGGCACAAGTCAGGAGTGTGAGGGAAAACTGCCCACTCACATGGATGGGTGCTTGACACCATCCAGACAAAATAGCCCACTTGAGTGGCAATATACCCACAAACATCCACACACTCCACCACCGACACTCAGTACTTCACCAACGACTTTTAGACAACACTTTCCAAACCCATGACCACTTCTATTTACAAGGACACTGGAAACAGATACCTTCAATTTTCCCTCCACACCACTCACCTTCCTGACTTGCAAATATATCAACATTCCTTCACTGTTGTTGGCTTAAAATCCTGGAATTCTCTTCCTCACAGCATCATAGATCAACCTACAGCATGTGTGCTGCAGCAGTTCAAAAAAGTAGCTCACCACCACCTTCTCAAGGGCACCTCGAGACAGGCAAGAAAAGCTGGCCAGACAGCCCACGTCTCATAAGTAAATAAAAAACACACTAAAAAACTTCCCAGTTCTTCCACCGTTTGCAGTTAATTACAAATCCCTTCTGGCCTTCCACTCTTTGTTGCTGAATTTTCTGTGCTCAGTGAATTTCAGACACACATGATGTTGAACTCATCTTTCGTCACCTGTGTGACCATTCCTTTGGACAAGAGTCCTTTTGCCATCTCACTGATTCCTTCACCCATCTCCAACACTCTCCCTCTTCCTGGACCCCTGCTCTGGCCTGCTACCTGCAATCAACCTGTGCATTGAGAATTGGTTGTGCAACGTTAGTTGTCTTTATTTCTTTGCACCCCTCCCCCCTTACCCATTCAGACATATGCCCTTCTCAACTGACAGCAGGTCATTCTCTCAGATCCAATCATGACTTTATCATCAAGCCTGCTGACGATGGTGGTCAAATGATGTTGTCTCACATACTGACTTCTACAGTCCAGAGACTAAGTATCAGGTCTTGGATATATCTTCCTATCTCCCCCTGGACCATGACTGTACCATCGAGCATCAGGCTGTTGTGTCCATGACTGTCACCAACTTCATCTCATCTGGAAATGCCTCCTCTACTGCCTCCAAACTCATAGTTGCTAACCACCCCCCCTACAGCCCACTTCTACCTTCTCCCCAAAATCCACAAACAGGACAAAAGATTAATGAAAAAGACACATTCTTTTCAAGCTTTTCAGGACATTTTGCAAGAATACCAACCAGAGGGAAGAATCAGTAAAACTGTTGAATAACATGTGTTGGTCAGATTCATCTTATATACATCAAAACAGAAAGCCAGTGTAATTAGAAAGTTCATTTCACAGTATTTCTGTATTTTATTTTTTCCTCTTGAAATGGAGAGGTGAAGACAATATGTTATACTCCGTGAGAGAAAATTGTTAATTGGTTGGCAGTTGGACTCAGATTGGTTGAATTATTACCATGGAGAATGCACCAACTCGATGATGACTGACAATTAGCAGGCTCGGTTTCCTAAGTTGTTTAAATATTTCTGGTCCTAGTGCCTCAAGGAACAATTGGAAAAAGAACAATTTTCTGTGTTTCTAACCCCTCACAGATCTCCGGCAATGTGGAAAGAGGCCATTTAGTCCATTGAATCTGCACTGACCTTCTAAAGAGCATCACACTCAGACCTATCCCATCAACAGAAACCTGCTTTTACCATGACCAATCCACCTAACTTGCTCATCTGGATTGCGGGAAGAAACCAGAGCACCCCGTGCAAACTCCACACAAACAGTCACTGAAGGCTGGAATCGAACACAGTTCTTGAGGTGGTGAGGTAGCAGTACTATCCATTGTGCCACCATGCTATCCACTCAGATCAAAAATGTCTAATAGTTACTATTATGAGGGTAAGAAATGAAATGCAGTTAGATGCTAATCTTCCTGCTGCTAAGAGAAGAGGAAATGTGACCATTCTGTGAGCATCAATGTTGGTGAAAGTCATTAAGAGACATCCACCCTGAGCGTGAGGAGGAGGCCACCTTATCTGAAATATTGTTTGTGGTGTTTTATGCTGTGATGAAAATCTTTGGAAGCCACCTTATTGCAATTTATGAAGTTTATTTTATGACAAGTTACAATTGACAATCAAAAGTAGTACTAAAAGAAATAAACAGTGCTTGCTGACAAATTGGATTAGAGTCAATTGACCAAACAGATATACTGCACCCATAACCAAAATTAAATCACCCTCTCAGGAACAGCATTCATTTTAGGCAGAATGTTTGATTTCAGATTGTCTTCATTAGATTGGAGCAGATTATTTGGAGGAACTTAAGGAATGGTTTGAGCCGCATTGGTTCTTTCTCAATAAACAAAAAGAAAATGCAAGTAAGTGCTACAATTAAATTATTTTTTTGCCACAATTTGTTACTGTGACAAACAACAAAGCAAACATTTACCTTGGCACCATACACTGTACTGGTGGATAAAGATTCATGCAAAACATGAAGACCCAAAGCCTCAAATTTCTTCATTGATTGACGCACCTTCTGACTCCCAAAGTATTCTCCTCTATCTACATACAAGTCAGGGATGTGAAGTAGTAATTTCTGGTAACCTGGATTGATGCAGTTTCAACAATACTCTAGAACCACAATAGCATTGAGAACAATGTAACCTGCAGATCTTCCAGTACCTCAGTACCGAGACACTTTGACTGCAGTTGTATTGTCTGCAAGGTACCCTGTGGGAAACTTGCCAAAAGATCCTTGAACGGCTTCTCCCCTTACCTCTGTTCATTCAAAAGACAAGGGAAAAATAGTCTATGGGAACACCAGCATTTCCACATCCACCTCTCAGCCTTTCAGGTGGTCCCCAGTATGTGAATGAGTTCCGTTCCTGAGTCTGTGTGCAAGTTGATTTGTATGCAAGTCAGAACACACTTCATGGCAATCAAAAATAGCTATTCGTAAGTAGGAGAAATGTTTGTATGTCAGATGTATAAAATTGCACCCTGGATGGGATCACATTCATAAGTACACAGTTCCTAAGTACAGAATTCATAAATTGGGGACCCCTGCTTATCACTTTCATCCAGTGGTGCTGGATTAATATTTTGAGACTTATCTTCAACATTGGTAATAATGACAAATTCCACACCACTGGGGCATGGGGCATATCATGATTGCATCCACCAGAAACATCCCACAAATCCTTTTTACTGGCATTAGAACAAATAAATTACTGATACCAAGTGGGGAAGGGTGCCTATACAAAGCCTTCAGAAGAAGTTAGGCTCCATTTGGATAAACAGAATACATTTATTCTACAGTACTTAACATAATATTCACTGTGCCAACCTTTTATGGACTAGGCCAGACCACTTAAAACATTCTTAAGCAGGTAGCTCAGACCATAACTTTGCAATTACCTGGAGTAAGTTAGCTAGGTTAAATACCAGGTTTTAAAACAGAGAAAAATATTCACAAAATTACACAAAGAAAGACAAAGGTCAGAATAAAGGACACGACAGAACTCAGTCGATCCAAACTAAACTTAATTTTGCTGTTCCAAATCTACACAACAGTCCCATTAAGCAAACCCCCTTAAACACAGTAAAAATGAAACAAAGGCTTACAGGTTGAAGTTAGAAGGGCAGAAGGAGAGAAAGTCTAGATTAGATTAGATTACTTACAGTGTGGAAACAGGCCCTTCGGCCCAACAAGTCCACACCGCCCCACCGAAGCGCACCCCACCCATACCCCTACATCTACCCCTTACCTAACACTACGGGCAATTTAGCATGGCCAATTCACCTGACCTGCACATCTTTGGACTGTGGGAGGAAACCGGAGCACCCGGAGGAAACCCACGCAGACACGGGGAGAACGTGCAAACTCCACACAGTTAGTCGCCTGAGGCGGGAATTGAACCCGGATCTCTGGCGCTGTGAAGCAGCAGTGCTAACCACTGTGCCTGCTTCCACACAGCCTACAGTTGAACCTCCTAACTAGGTCTGACTGAACTGCTCAGCTGGAGAGCTTGCCACGCCCCCTTGACTTCTAAAAATATAAGAACTTTGGCCTAAAATTCATGTGTTTAATGTATAAATAAAAAGGTCTTTCATTTCTGTACCAAACCCAGCCCTTTCAGAGTCCAGCCTATTTACGAGCCCTCTAATTAAAAAAAAACGAAGGACACAGTATCCTTGAGAAAACGAACATCTTTTAGAAGAAGGGACCAGTTTGTGACAACTAGTTGTTTGATAGCCTGTTGTAAGCTATCGGCATGGACTTAAAAGAAGTACACATTATCATTTGCCTGCAAAGATCTTAATGACTAAAACCAAAACTGCAACACATGTACGGGCTGCAACTCCCAAGAATTATTTTTAAAAACCATAAAACCATAAGAAATAGGAGCAGGAGTAGGCCATCTGGTGTTTCAAGCCTGCTTTCTCATTCAATAAGATCATGGCTGATCTTTTCATAAACTCAGCCCCACTTACCCACCTGCTCACCATAACCTGTAGTTGCTTCAGTGTGCAAAAATCTATCTTTGCTTTACAAACACTCAACGAGGCAGCTTCAACTGCTTCACGGACAGGGAATTCCATAGATTTACAACCCTCTGGGTGAAGAAGTTCTTCCCCAACTCAGTCCTAAATTTACTTCACCTAATTTTGAGGATATGTCCCTTGTTAAAGTTTCAGTGGAAACAACCTTCCTTTTTCTACCTTATCTATTTTCTTCATAATTATATGTTTTTAAGGTTCCCCTCATTCTTCTCAATTCCAATTACTTTAATTCAAGTCTTCTCACTCTCAACTCCAGAGTCAACCGAGCAACCCTCCTCTGCACCCTATCCACTGCCAGTACGTTCTTTCTCAAAGAAGGGACCAAAAATGTACTTGAAGGAGCAAAAACAGAGGTTGCAAGAAAAGCTCAGAAGATCTGACAGCATCTGTGAGGAGAAATCAGAGTTAGCATTTTGGGTCCAGTGACCCTTCCTCAGAATTGATGGTAGCTAGGAAAATGTTGATGTATATGCAGAAGGTATGGAGGGGGAGAGGGTATAAGGAATAAATGACAAGTGGGGTAAAGCCAAAAGAGAGAGAAGAATTAGTTGGACAGACAACGGAGTGGATAATAATCTGTCTGGGAGGGTGAATACATGTTAATAGAGAATATTAGTGGCTAACAATAGGGAGTGTGTAATGGCAGACTATGTGATAACAAGGCCTGATGTGTTGGTTATGGGCCTAGGACATGGGAGAGTTCAGGTTCTAACATTACTGAACTTGATATTGAATCTGGAGGGTTGAAGGATCCCCGAGTGGAAAATGAGGTGGTGTTACTCATGCTTGTTGAGCGTTGCTGGAGCACTGCAGCAAGCCTGAAACAGAGATGTTGGCCAGGGAACAGGGTGGGGTGTTAAAATGGCAGGCAACTGGAAGCTCAGGGTCTTTTTTTGCAGGCAGAATGTAGATATTTTGCAAAGTGGTCACCCAGTTTACGCTTCATTTCCCCAATGTAGAGGGGACCACATTGTGAGCAGCAAATGCAGTAGATTAGATTTTGAGAAGTGCAAGTAAAGTGGAAGGTATATTTGGGCCTTTGTATACTGAGGGTGGAGGAGGTAATTGGGTAGGTGTTACATCTTTGGCGATTGCAGGGGAAGGTGCCATAGGGCTCTGGGTAGAGGGGGTGGGAGGTGTTGGAGTGAAAGAAGAGTGGACCAGAGTGTCCGGAGGCAACAGTCCCTGCACAAGGCAGACAAGGGAGGGGAGACAAGTATGTGTCTGATGGTGACATCTCACTGGAGGTGGCAGAAATAGTGACTGATCATCTTCTGGATGTGGATGCTGGTGGGATGGTAGATAAACCTCTTCATAGTACTCCTGGTGCAGCCTCACCAGCACCCGATACAGCTGCAGCATAACTTCCCTATTTTTAAATTCCAACTCTCTAAAATGAAGGACAATATTTAATTTGCCTTCCTAATCACCTGTTGCACCTGCAAACCAACCATTTGTGATTCATGCACAAGAACACCCAACTCCCTCTGCACAGCAGCATGCTGCAATTTTTCACCATTTAAATAATGATACATTTTGCTGTTGTTTTCTGATATTTTCTAATAAAACTTGCTTAAATGGTCAGGACACTATACCACTAGAGCCCAGGATAGTCCTTTACATACTGATGAATAAGTTAACCCTCTCACATACGAACTGCCTTACACAACTAACAGTGGGAGTGCATGAATTGCAGGGCTTGAAAAAGTCATTCCACCACCATCTCCTCAAGGGCAACTACAATTTTTATTCGCCCAAAACCTCATTACAGTTTTTTAAAAGAGGACTTCAAAATTCAGAAGCTAATATATCAGTTCAATATCTGATATATGTTGAAATCAATGCTGTAATTAAATCTCTCAATTGAGAAGCATCAGGTTGAATTTTCTGGATCTATTGGAGATTGGATGAAATGTGGAAGGGCTGGCACAATGACAGGGAAATGTCAGGAGGGAAGATCGAGAGAATTCATGAATGGGATGTGGTCATCACTGGCTGGGATAGCATTTATGGCCATTTATCATTTACAAGGTAGTGGCGACTAGTTTCTTAAGGTGCTGCAGTCCATTTACTACAGTTAGACCTACAATGACATGAGGGTTGGTTTGAGGATTTTGATCCAGCAACAGTGAAGGAACAGCAATATAGTTCAAAGTCAGGATGGTGTACAACTTGGAGAGGAATATTGAGCTTGTGGTATTCCTATGTACCGAGTCCAAAGATCACCATCCCGAGGAATTCATGCAGAGATTTGCTGGAGCTGAAGTGACTGACCTTCAACAACTACAACCTTCTTTCTTTCTGCAAGGTATGGCTCCAACCAGTGGAGAGCCTTCCCTCTGATTCCCAAGGATTCCAATATACCATAATGTTTGGGGGTTGGGCAGGTACTGTTTAAGCAGCCTTGATGAATTTTGGCACTGAATCTTAAAAATGATACACACTCCTGCTACTGAGCATGATGGTGGAGGGAGTGAATGTGAATGTATTGTCTGTCAAGAAGGCTGTTTTGTCCTGGATGGTGCCAAGTCACCCATCCAAGTAAGTGATGAGAATTCCCTCACACTACTGGCTTGTGTCTTCTTGATGGGAGACAGACTTTGGAGAGTCAGAAGATGAGTTATAGCAGAATTCGTAAGCTCTGGCCTACACTTGTCGCCACAGTATGTATATGGCTAGTCCAGTTTAGTTTCTACAGTATGTTGATAGTGGGGGAATTCAGTAAGGGTAAGGTCAAGGGATGATGGTTAGATCGTTTCTTACTGGAGATGCTCAGTGCCTTGCACTTGTATGGCACAAATGTTACTTACTTTAGTCAGCCAACTTGGATATTGTCCAGTTCTTGCTGCATTTGGATGTGGGCTGCTTCAGTGTTTGAGGAGTCACGAGTAGTGTTGAACAAAACTGTAGTCATCAGTGAATATCTCTACTGACCGACTGATGGAGGAACGTGATTGATGAGTGGTCCAAAGACCACCATCCTGAGGAATTCATGCAGAGGTTTGCTGGAGCTGAGGTTTCTGACCTTCAATAACCACAACTTTCTTTCTTTCTGCAAGGTATGGCTCCAACTAGTGGAGAGTTTTCCCTCTGATTCCCAAGGATTCTGATATACCAGTCAACTATAGCCTTGGTGTCAAGAGCAGTCACTCACCTCACCTCTGGAATTCAGCTCTTAATGTCTGCATTTGTACTGATATCATAACTATTTTTATTGCAAAAATGTACTGCATTCATAAAATAAATCCATACATAGATACAAAGGTCCTATAAGAGACTTTACAGTGAAAAAAAAACACATTGGAATTTAACATTCCTCAGCTGAAAGGCAAAGGCATTTTCTACTCATTCAGGGAAAACTATTCCTTTTAAGGCAGAGAAGAAGGTCTCAGAGTTTGGCACACCATCCTTATATTTTGGCAGAAAGATTTTGGACAGTAGCGTTTCCCTACTGCACCTCAGTGGCAGCTGCCCCAGGCTTTAGTGACTTGGACCTTGGTATCTGCCAGGCTACAACCCTCATTTGAGGTGAAGTCTCTGTACTAGAAGTTCCACATGTTTCGGTAAGACCAAAGGATATATTTTACTGAGCTGATGGTCTTCCAGGCAGAATTGATGTTTGTTTTTGCTGTGCATCCCAGGGAACAAATTGTAGATCATAGAGTGTCGTGTCATGGAGCTGCGCAGGATGAACCTCAGCAAAAGCCATCTCTCTCCAGACCTTCTTTCCAAAGGCCCACTCCAGAAGGCGGTGTCTGACAGTGTCTTTGAGGGCAGAATTATCTCCTCACCACTTGCCAAGTGACATCTTGGTGCTTGTTGGAAAGTTCTGGCAATGAAGTGTTCTTCCACTGCCTTCTGCTGGCTGACTGTCGCATACAGGGTAACCAATCAGCTAGGAAGGAAACATAGGAGCTGAATGTGAAACTGTTGATCTGCAGAACACTGAGGAACTGAAAAAGGATTGGACAATTATTGTTGGAGAACCATGGAACCCCTTGTTGTGCCTCCAGCACACCGGTGGGAAGAAACCAAGGGGAACATCTCAAGGTTTTTCATCCTCAAAGATGTTCAGAGGCTGAGAGAGGTGGGTAAAGTTGTCCAAACTCCAGAAGAGCATCAGAGATTGCTCCTGCTGCAGTTCATGGGGATTGATGACAAGGAAGATCTCCAAGAGATGAAGAGCTAGTTGCTTCTGTGGCCTCCAAAATAATCTTCCAGTCCATGGTCTCCACCATGGAGTGGGCTCAGACATGCTCCTGTTTCTTCTTCCAGAAGGTCCTCAGGGAGACCTCTGTACTCAGCAGCTTGAAGGAAGAAGTTGACTGGGTAACATCTGACATCCTGAGGATCAGCAAATCCTTTTATCCAAGACTGTATCTCACACAGTCCGCAGACAACACAACTTCCCAGTCTTTCCTATCCTTTATCACAGAACTCTTAGATCTCAACACACAGGAGAAACAAGAGAAGCCGTTATCTCTGGATGAGCTGAAGAAGCCCTTTGAAAAAAACCCAGTAAAACTCCCAAAAAAATGCTGGTTAACCAGCTGAGTCATTTTCATCTCTGCAAGACTTAATTGGCCAAGACCTGCAGGAGGTGTACAACAGTGTGCTTCTGGAAGGTAGCATGTCACATTCATGAGGAAAGGCATCGCTACCTTCATATACAAGCAGAAGGGGGAGATGCAAGAAATCAGAAATTAGAAACCAATTTCACTGTTGAATAAAGATTAAAAATTCCTGTACAAAGGTCTTCGCCAACTGCGTCAGGACTGAGGGAGTTGACTGTTCAAAGCAGTGGAGGCCTGCAGTTGAAGGCCTCTCTGTACTTGGCCAATGTCGCCATTTTCTGCTGTCAGTGTGCAGAGTCATGAGCATCCATGGCCTCATGATCTGGCTTCAGGAACCAAGGTAAATGAAAGCACTAGCGAGGTCATATTCTTTGGGAACTGAGCCAATCCTTTATCCCCCTCACTGTCAGAACAGATTACCTGAAGTTACTAGGTATGAGGTATTAGGCGTGTACCAGAATGTGGGAGGAGCTTATCACCAGTTAAGGCAGAAACTGCGGAGATGGGACCAGCATTACCCCTGAATTCTGGTCGTCAGGTACTGTTGGTATTGTTGTATGTGGCGCAGGCCTGGCCCATTCACCAAGTCTGCACCATCGTACTCACCCGAGCCATCTTCCAGTTCATCTGGAGATCAAAGATGGACTGAATCTGCAGGGCCACCATGTACAATGCTCTAGCTAAGAGGGGGGCAAAAGTACCCAACATCAACCTCATCTGGAGGACTACCTTTATGTGCAGCATCATCAAGCAATGCTTGGTACCCAAACACTAAGTGTCACGACATTCTGAGGTTCTATCTGACACCAGTGTTATGATAGGTGGACCTGGCTTTGTTGTTGCGTAACACTCAAAGAACTTGGACCTTTCTGTAACACCTGTCCCTTGGTGTTCCCCTTGATTTCTTCCCACCATTGTGCTGGAGACTCAACATGGGGTTTCATGGTTCTTCAACAATGATTCTCCAATCCTTTTGGAATTCCTCAGTGTTCTAGAGGTCAACAGTTTCACATTCAGCTTCCATGTTTCCTTGTTGGCCTATTGGTTGCCTGGTCGGTGACAGTCTGCCAGCAGGAGGCAGTGGTCAGCAAAGAACACCAGCTTGACGTCGGTGGTCGTGACAGAGAACAGGAAATCTATCCTTGAGTGGATAGACCCATCTGACCATGCCCAGGCTTTCTACAGAGTGCTGTAGACCTTTCCAGCTTGGTGTCTTTTATCATTTCCATCAGGAAGCTGGGCATGGTGTTCAGTTTGCTGTCAGCTCGTCCAGATAGTCCAGCTGCAAGCAGAGTGAACCTGCCAGAGCCAAAACTGGGTATGAGTGAGCAGATTATTGATAGCATTGTTGATGACATCTTCCATCACCGAATAATGCTTGAGAGTAGACTGATGGGACTGCAATTGGCCAGGTTGGATTGGTCCTGCTTCTGGTGCACACAACGTACCTGGGCAATCTTCCACATTGTTGGGTCGGTGCCAGGGTTGCAGTTGTATTCGAAAAACTTGGTGAGGGGCACAACAAATTGTGGGGCACAAAGTTTCAGTACTCTCTCAAGAATGTTGCCAGGACCTGTAACCTTTGCAACATTCAGCATCTTCCACAGTTTTCTGATAACGTGTGAAGTGAATCAAATTGGATGAAGACTAGCACCTTTGATGTTCATGACTTCTGGAGGATGCTGAGATGGATCATCTATCTTAAACATTGCCTGCAATCTGACACGTTGGTGAGTAAGTTGGTAGCTCAGCTCCCCACCAGTTGGCCAATTCTGTCATTTAAGAGGCCCATTAAAGGTTATGTATCATCTCTGTAGGCAGTTTGCCTGTGTTGAGAAGGACTTACTCCATGTCAGCATGATTGTTCTCAGTTCCACCTGATTGGGCTAGCAGTTCTTGGAACGGCTTGCTGTCTCTTGGCCAGTCAGGCTCCCTGGGTCCATAAACACACTGACACAGGATCACCTCCTCCCTTTTGGTGGCCTTCAAATTAAACAGCAAAAATCAGCCCAGAAACATATCCAAATTTCCTCTCGCCTGATAGTGAGTGCATTCTTTCCCAGTAGAAACACAGCTGTTTATTAATATTCTGAGAATCGAGGTATATAGTTAGTGTAGCCAAAACACGTGGAGTCCAATGTATGCTCAAGCAACTTTCTTGACTTTAACCAGAGAATGCAAGAATTTTGCATTACTTTAGCGCCTATATTATAAAATAAAATATCATCCCAAGGTAGATCTAAGTGTAATCAGACTAAAGATGTACACATTAGTCATTGAAGGATATCAAGATGGGACTGCTAATTAAAGAGGCAGTCTTAAAAGAGAAGAGAAAAATAGGGAAGAGAAGAATTTTAAAGATAGAAAGGGTCGTCAGAAGCCAAGACAGGTCAATAAAAACAGGTATAGTGAGTATATCAACCTCAACATAGTCAATGATACAGAGGAGAGTTTTGATGATATATCTCAAAGAAGGAAGGGTTAAAGAAAGGAGACAATGAAGAGAAGGCAGCAACTGCATTTGTGCAGAATAATTGCAGTTCTAAAGTACAAATCTTTGAAGCACTTTTGGACTTTGTGAGGTATTATTGAAATTCCTTTCCCAGTATAGCTCCAAAATCCCACATGAAGACTCATCCGTTGTAATCTACAATCCAATTCTCTCCTAAATCCACATATATTTTCTCAGCACTGCTAGTGTAAGGTAGTTAAATTTCAACCTCTTTCATTAGTACTCTGGTGGTGAACATAATTACAGCAACAAACAAATGAATCATTCTTGGAAGAAAATACTGAAGATGCTTCGGACTTGCTAGCTGCTTTACATGCTGGTCAGGAAACAATGAGAATATCAAATGAAGCGATCAAATAAAAATGTGCAAACCTTAAAATATGTCAGAATTTACAGTAATTCTAGCTCCTTAAAATGTCTTAATTCATTAAAAAAGATCTTATCTGTCTTACATACCCATCTGCTAGAAATTTTGAATTTAAAGCACATCAGTGCTGTAAGATTAATTTAGCTTACTGATATATATGGCATACGAACATCAAATCACTTCCATGACTGATGTAACCTCAGAACCCAAACAATATGTGACTGAGCATCAAAGCAATGAGTAAAGCAAATTCTCTGATTTACTTGGACCCCATATAGCTATCTTAAATAAAGCACCCTAGCAGTTCTGACACAACCTATGGCAGTATTTTAAGATTTTAAGGATATGCGTATTCCTGATAGAAGACAACTTCTAAGCATATCATCACGAAGACATTTCACAAGAATAGCAATTCAAGGGAAAAATAGAACAACTGCAAGAGAGAAGAGGACTGATTGGCTGGAAAATAAACTCCTAATGATAGAGACAAGACCATGGAAAATACATTCACTAATCCTTACTTGCAGTTCACTGCTAGTCTTTGAATTTTCATCTCAACTGGTAGACTTTCATTCAACACATAGAAAAAGTAAATGACAGCACTGATAGAAGATTGCAGTTGAAATGCTGAATTCTGAAACAGCAATTATTTAATACGGGACTAATCACAAATGAAGAGTTTGATTAAACATCTAAAGTTAAGTCAATTGGTCTTTTAAATGTTTGAAACTTTTAGTAGACTTCAGAAAACATGAAATACATTGAAATTGTGATGATTCCAATGATGTGATGATGTGTCCAACTTGTCACCCATTCATGTCAACTGACGAACAAATCCACTGGAAGGATGCACCTGATAAGCTGAAAATGTAAACCGTTAACTCCTGATTTGCTGTATTTATGAAAGCTTGATATATAACGGTGCTGACCAATCAGAATACAAGATCATGCGGCACTGGGTAAGCCATCATTTGACATGGCGTTCTTTCTGTGCATTCTTTCACTAAGCCTGGAGGGATGGCTAACCCTGTGAGGAAGTTGGAAGTTAAAAGTGATGTTGATTGGAGGAAAGGTGAGATTGATACAGTAAATGGAAAACCATGGTGTGAAGCAGAGAGCAGACATCATGAATGAGTGGGTGCTGACACCATCAGTTTGTCAACCATTGAAGCCTCAAGGCAAACACCTTGGAACAGGTTGATAAGCATATGTCTTCCCCAGCCAGATCGAGGTTAATAGCTCGAGACCGCAGAAACTCTGCTGACAATGTCTTGAGACAGCCCAGTCCAGCACTGCAGGAAAGGCGAATCACTCATGAAAAGAGACTGGACTTCATACAACTCATCTGCACTGGAGGATGGCCAGACTAATTAAAGACTAGGCATAGCATTCATCTTCCTCGTGGTAAGCACTGAGAGTGCAACCGTTGTGACAAAAGCCTTAGAGATGCTTTGGGATTTTACACTGCAGCACAAATACTCCAAAAACATGTTTGATTGCACTGATATCATGAGCAACAGTATCTGAAGACAGCAGGCTCAGCCAAGAAGGTTTCCTAAGTTTTTCCAGAGCTTCAGCTCAACATTATTCATTGCCTTTTACAAGGTCTGGGCATTATCAGGTGTGAACAATTTAAATAAAGGCAGGTTTCAAACATTCACTTTACTGTGTTTTCATTTGGCATTTTTCTCACACAGTCCGGTTGTAGACAACTTGGGCTACATTGAGGCTTCTTCAAGTATCATTGAAACTCGGCTTTACATGAATTGGTGGGAGGATCCCTTGGGATTCAACGCAACAGGATTCTACTGTCGTATAGAACACTTTCACAGGTACCATTTTTATCTTCCTTTTTGAATCTCCATTCTCAGAATTTTAGTATATGAAGGAATCATTATTCCTCTTTGAATGCAGAGAAACTAACGGCAACACAAATCAGTTTTCAGCAACACTTAAAACATTGCTCAGGTGAAAAGAAAATTTGTAACAAATGGAAAAATTGTTAAGCTTTATCAATTATTAATCTTGGAAGAATATGTAATTCTATTAACTCTTCAAAATTGGTTTAATGGTTTTTAACTTTGCACCTCAATGTCATAGTTCAGGCATACCAATTTTTGCTGCTTCTACGATTTTAGAGCGTTTTTAGGAATTGGTGTAATGGAATGTCAAAATGTGTTTGCAGCTGTAATTGGGAACATTCCTAAAATTTGAACTCATCTTGTGGATTTTGATAAAGTGCAGAGGATTTTTTTAAATTCAAAAAAACCTGAATTAATAGTTGGAGAGAAAATTTACAAGATTTCAACATGATTACAAAATTAACCTTTGATCAATTATATCTTGTCAATTACACATCAATCATAAATTACAAATATATATCAATGACATCATCATGCACTCCTACGACTTTGACAGCCTGAAAAGACTGATCAATTTCTGTTAAGCAGGAATATTAATGATATAACAGACAATTAATTGGGAGATCGACTCCGATTAGTCATTTTTTCAGACCGTGAGACATAGGAGCAAAATTAGATTATTCGCCTTATCGAGTCTGCTCCACCATTCAATCATGGCTGGTGTGTATCTCAATCCCATTCCCCTGCCTTTTCCCAGTAACCCTTTATTCCCTTCTGAATCAAGAACGTATCATTGTTTTAAATCTACTCCTTGCCACAGAGGGCTGTGGAGGCCAAGTCAATATGTTCCACAGGCTGAGGAAATTTCTCCTTATCTCAGTTCTAAAGAACCATCCCTTCACACTGAGGCAATGCCTTTGGGTCTTAGTCTTTCCTACTAATGGAAATTTCTTCTCCACATCCCCTCAAGTTACAAGTCCAATATAACTCTTCTTTGACTATCCTTGCCAGACTTGCTGGGTTTCCCCTGCACTTTGTTTTTATTTCAATTCATGGAGTTATACAACATGGTCTAATTTTCTCATGCTAACCAGATATCCTAAACTGATCTAGTCCCATTTGCCAACATTTGGTCCATATCCCCCTAAACCCTTCCTTTTCATGTAACCATCCTAATGCCTTTTAAATGTTGTCATTGTACGAGCCTCCAACATTTCCTCTTGCTTCGTACACGCACCACCCGCTGCACGAAAAAGTTGCCCCTTTGGTCACTTTTAAATCTTTTCCTTCTCACCATCAACCTATGCCCTCTAGCTTTGGATTCCCCTACCCTGGGAAAAAGACCTTGGCTTTTCACCCTAAAATGTCCTTCATGATTTCATAAACTTCTGTAAGGTCACCTCTCAGCCTCCGATGCTCTAGGGAAAATAGCCCCAGTCTACTGAGCTTTTCACTTTCGTTCAAACCCTCCTACTCCGCCAACATCCTTATAAGTCTTTTTCTGAACCCTTCCAAGTTTAACAACATCATTCTTAAATCAGGGCGACCAAGTTTAATAACATCCTTCCTCTATAAGGATTCCAGAAGTGACCTCTCAGATCGCTAGCCTTCATAATACTTTGATTTAAGGTGTATTCTTACTGTAAGTCATAGCCAGAGTGATTTCTAGTGTGACATCCATTTTTTAAGTAGCCCAATAAAACATTCAACTGTTTTGTGGACCACCTAATAAGTATTGTTACCAATAAGTTTTCTGAACAGTTTATCTTCTCTACAAAGGAAATGTCATGCAATGTTAAAAGATTATATATTATCAAATATCTAATTTTTTTGTTGTTAGCAGGAACTGCAATGGGTATCTGAATTAAAATCGAGCTTCAATTGCATCTCTTTATAACTTTGAAATTCCTCCCAGCTATGATTATGGAAATAGATCAAAACATATTGAGTAATAATTCTTCATCACTCAGAGAATGATATAGCTGAAGCCTGAATATTTCAGAGTCTTCCTTCCAGGATTGTTAAATATTACTCTTTTGTCATTTCAGGGTTGCAGTTGTGCCTCAGTTTTTACAGAAGGCATGAGCTTTGGATTGTAATCATTACCAATAACTCAAATTTCATAACTACCAGTTTACAGGCTTGCACATAACACACAGCTTGTATATAAACTATTGTTTCTGTCCGAATAATAGGTGGGGGAGGGGCTTTGTCAGGTTAGAATAACGTTCTGTTACCAAGATTTAATTACATCCAGAATATGATGCTATTCCAAGAAGGAATCAAATTCTTTTCCACTTTTTAAAAAAGTCTTAATTGCTCCCCCGAGAACCAGAACTGCAACCACCATACGCTTCATGCATTATTCATTGTCTGAAGGTTTCTAAGAGAAAAACTATTTGAACATCTGGGAAAACTAAAGTGAGGCAATTCCTTGTGCTGCTGGGAGTGCTTTTAATGTGACACCATCAAGCTTGGTAAGCATTTGACCACAGCCTTTGGATTACCTTCAAGACTGCTTCTCCTCCTTTGACAGGTACTTCTGCTTGTACATATCCAACAGCATTGTACAGGTTACTTCTTATTGACAGAATGAAAGCATAATGTCATTTGCTTCCCTGTTTATCTTTAGGGCCCTAATAAAAGCATTATAAATGAAAAATAAATCTTGAGACTCAACAAAGTTGTGAGCCCATAGTTTACTGTTTATTGGGTTCATTAATCTCTGTGTGACAATTAATTCTCTGGGTTTCTGGGCACAGTGATGCTGGAAAGTGACAAATTTAAGTGCTTATCCTCATGCATATTTTTGGTTTAAAAAAATCTTCATCCACTTCCCATAGTAGCAGATATGGCAACAAAAATATCTTTGATTAATATTAATCATTAATTATTTGTGCAAACCAAAAAAAACCTGAAATAAAGTTTGATTTCAGAGGATAAATAATAAAATCAAAATAGTATGTCAAAGATAATGTTCTTATGGAAAAGAAATTCTGAAGGCTTTGATTCAACCTTCCACTTATTCATATTTATTTGGATTACACAGTGCCCTTCTGCTTGGATTGTAAAAGGTGATCTCACATCATTCCTTAATATTTTAGACACACTTTGAAAACTTTTTAAGTGACAGTCATGTTTCCTTTTGTGTTAATGCTGAGAGGGGAGATGCAGTGAGCTAGCAGAAACAAAGCACTGATGGAGAACAGCTCAGCTGTCATAAACCAATCAATAGATATATGCTCCAAAGAAATACTGAATTATTAGGTATTATCATTCTGAAAACTGGATGCAGCATCAAACAAAAGATTTTGCACTATAATTATTTTGACTTTTTTCAAAACTGTTTTAATGACATAACAGTAATAAAATTTCAATATATTAATATTATTGATCTGTTGATCATAATTCCAAAACTCATTCCTAAAATACTCGAGAGGCAGCTGTAAAATGAACATTTAAAGCCATCGACCTAAAATGCATTTTCAAAAGACACAAGGAAATCAAGTGGATTGGTGCTCAGCTTGAATAGTTTACAAGGTTGAAGAGACCTACTTCCGACAGTAAGTCTCATCGATAATAAGCTGCCTTGCTATCAATGTCTCCCTCTTCAATCAAATTCATGAACAACCACGAAAGGGAAGATGAGGAGTGACAGAGGTCTTTAGGATTATAAAATTGATAAGTTACAAGTAGGGATGAGATTTTCATCTGGCTGGGGGACCTGCAATAGAGACCATAAAAAGCAGATAGTCCCTAATCAATCCAAAGTGAATCCTGCAGAAATAGCTGTCTTTCAAACAAGTATCTGAAATGTTAAGAAAATGGATAGGAAGTAGAACTTGCTATGATAAGGAGCAGTTGAAGCAACTAAACAAAGAAGAAACTTTCAGACACTTGTTTGAAAGACAGATACTCACGTGCAATGTAAACATTGAATGCACTACTTGGGTCAAATTGCCAGTTTCTGTGCTGCATAAGTTTTCAGTATTTGTAATGTATAAATTTATAAATACTAAAGATAAAAACTGTGTGTGCAGACATTAGGCTACTCAGCAGCTTCTATTAGGATAACTGCAATATGATGTGTTGTTCGTTGAAAATAGAAGGACTTCAAAGTCACACTTACAGAACGGCAGAGCACTCCAACAACTAATTAGACCAATTGTATGATGATCCTTAATCATCTGAGAAAGTTAGTTTAAAGTTTTAAACACTTTTACACATGTGACAATTCAGGGGATGGAATGCACGACCTGGAACTGTGTTGCAGGCAAGTTCAGTTCATGGCATTGAGTGATTATCTTGATAAAAACATAACTGCATGATGGCAGGGAAATGGCAGGAGATTGCCGTTATGTTAAAATATTCAAAGAGCTACTGCAGACACATTGGTCTGAATCATATCCTTTGTAAGAATTTTATAATGATTGAAGCAACAAGGGTAACTTGTTCTCAATGTTGACTTCCATTAGAATCTGAGTATTTGGGTGGGTACCAACGCTGGTTTCCCCACTATTATTTTGATAATGCCAAAAAGGACTGAAGAGACTAAGTACTGACTAGATGACAGCTCTCTGGATATGAAGGATTGTTGCTCGACATTTCAATAAACTACCTTGCTGCCATAACAAGCCTATTTTAATAAACTGCAATTACTTGTGGAGAAGTAATAAACTACATATGGTTTACTCTTCTTGTTATACCAGAAGGGTGGCTATCTTCTCATACACTAGACTAAGCGCCTAAAGAACCCCAAAGGATATGCAGATAGAAGCAGACAACAGTAAATGCTGTATGCTGACCTATACAGGTTCTACAAGTCAGATTATGGCAAATCAAAATAGTTTTGGATGTTAACTCTATTGGAAGGTGTTATTTTGAGGCAGGATTGTTTAAATGGCACTTATGTACCCTGGATTTATTTGAGCTTAAATTGATTGGGCTGCACAGAACATTCACTTCTGATTCAAAGATCACTTGAGAGCTTTTAGACAACATTTTGTTTGACACTTATGCTTTAGTGTAGCCCTGAAGATCCTGAAGTGGTGAACCTAGTTCACTTACACCCCCAAAATGAATGACTGATGACGCTATAAAGTATAGTTAATGCCTGAACATTGAGTGACTGCTGTAATGTCCATTTTAAACAAGAGATAGAATGTAAGTCCGAGTGTGCCCATTCATAATGCTGTTTGGGAGCTGTAACAAGCAGCTCTGTATTGATCCAGTTATTTACTGTCTGACAATGATTACTTTTGTCCGTGCAGTGCTGGAGTCACGGAGAGCTTTTTAAGGCTGCACCTCCTCTCTCCCCTGTGCTGTTTGCCAATGGTCCTTTTTCTCACCCATACTGTCCCGGACAATACTTAGCCTTTAACTAACAGCAGTTTAAAGAGAACAAGTTATGCCGTCATAACCTCATTGAGCAAAAAAGCAACAAACTGGCTAATGCATTTTCTATTACTCTAATCACACTACAAAAATGAAAATCATTGCTGGAAAGCACGTTGGGAGGATTTGGAATCATAAAAATTGTAGTATAAATGCACATCTTTCTTTTACAGCTCCGACCTGAGCTGATAGAACACTGCATTTCATTATTTTGATTTTCTTTCCCACTGCCCAGGAGTGGGTGATGCATGCCAGGCCAGCATTTATTGTCTAACACAATTGCCTTGAGAAGGTGGTGATGAGTCACCTCTTGAATCCTTCATGTCCATGGGTGCAGGTACACATCCAGTACTATCAGAAGGAGATTCCAGGATAAGGAGAGTAGAGGGGGAGGGGAGGACCTCATAATAGGAACTCAGCATCACTGAAAGGAACGAGCAATGTGAGGCTGTCATGATAAGGCATGATGAGTGAAGGTTTGTGGTTGTCGAACCCATAAGAAAAAGTTCGGGTGATTAGAAGAGTTCAGGGAAAAATCAGCTCCAGCAAAAGCACGAGGCCAAGCTACTGAAGCAGCAACTAACCCCAATGAACTCCACTAGTATCTGAAAATGCTGACACAAAAGTGAATTTTATGCCAAAAACTAAAAAAAACCCACAGATGTTTGGAAGATAGTGAGTAATTTGTTTTTTCTGCACATTCAAGCTGCATAAAGAAAGATAAATTCCAGCTTTTATTTCCTCAAAAAAAAAACCTAAATAACTTCCTAATTTGCTGAAATTTAGCTGGAAGTTTGGCAGGGATGCCCAGTCCCATATTTGCAGTGTGTGAGAGGTCTGACTCACTTTTGGCACCTACAGAAAATGCAATTGGTTTGACCAACTTTAGATGAAACAGGTAGGGGTGGGACAAGACTAGACAATCAACATTTACTCCGATTTTTTGAGCTGTTGGCCCCTTTGAAATTTGACAGGCAATCGAGCTGAAGAGTGTGTGGATGGTGGTGCTAATGTGTCTTTTCAACAAGACTTAAATTGGTCACCACCGCGTGACTAACAAATCTATTGATTAAAAACATGTTTTCACTAAGAAATGCAACTTGCATTATGTTAGGTGCTTTGCACCCATCTACATAAACATTTCAATTTTCAAAAAGCAATTTAGAAGCTTTGGTATTCTCCATTAAAATGAAATAATGTGCTTGCTGGTACTTTATAATCAGCACAATCACCATTCACTGTAAACACAGTGAACACAAAGCTCAGTTACATTCATTCAAGACTCCCTTGAAATTTTAGGATCAATTTCAAAATGCTGTTTGGTTAAAATCTCTTGTAAATGTAGGTAATGTGAAATTATTACTGACAAAAGCACAATCAAATATGCACTGTGAAAGAAAACATCATTGTTAGTGTTTTAGCCCTGATAGAATAGTCATAGACATTTAATCACACAGACAAAAACACACATAATAATGCAGCTACAAATATTCAGGAACAGAACCAACCTGCCCATTTGCTTTATTCAAATGGTGTGCCTCCTTCCTAGTCAATCAGAGACCACCCACCACAGTTTTGCCTGTTTCTATTCACCATCCTGCCCTGTTCTGTCCAAAATAGCCCACATTTGGTCCTGCCACCCTGGCCCTGGTGAGATTCTGGGCATCATTGTTCCCTCCCTCCCAGGCCTCCTTTTCCTCGGGCTATGGCTACTGGTCCTGGTGTGGCACTGTGCTGCTGGGCTTCTGCTCAATCAGAAGCCAAAGGAATGAAGAACCACTTTTTAAAATTGAATTAAAAGTTTATGAACCAGCTGTAATGAGATTTGAAATCACACGGTCAGATCTTCATGGTGCTAGAGTGCAAGTCCTGATTCCATAATTCCCACAATCATTTTCAGAGCTTATATCGCTCATCAGTGCAGAATAAGAGCACATTTAGTAAACCTTGCCTTTTCACACCCAGTTACAAATTCCATCTTTACAGAGTCTGGCCAACTTCTTGAAGACACCCAGAGGAAGCAGGAACCATCCATTATCTAGATTCCTGTATCCAGAACTTGAAAATTTAAATTGGGGCCCCCCCATTTTCAATGTATAATCTAGCCCCTGGTCTTTGCTTCAATCTTGAGCTCTCATGGGAATTTCCACAGATTAGCAATTCCCTTTAAAAGTGTGGGGTGGATTTTTAGTTGTGGGGAGCTTTGTTGCATGCCTTTCCATCCTGTTTGAGAGACCAAATGCAGGAATTCTTCAGTGAATAATCCACTTTCTTCTTCACCAAAGCACATCCACCTCAATTCCAGGAGTGTGACGGAATACTCCCTACATGGACACATCTTCAACAACATTCAAGAAGCTTGACACCATCTAGCACAAAGCAGCCCACTTTTTTAGGACCACATCTACTATCTTCAATGTTGTGGTTCTGTTCGCTGCGCTGGGAATTTGTGTTGCAGATGTATCGGACCCTGTCGAGTGGCCTCCTCGGTGCTTGGGAGCCTCCTGTGAAGCACTTCTATGATGTTTCCTCCGGCATTTATAGTGGTTTGTCTCTGCGGCTTCCGGTTGTCAGTTCCAGCTGTCCGCTGCAGTGGCTGGTATATTGGGTCCAGGTTGATGTGTTTGTTGACCCAATATACTGGCCATTGCAGCGGACAGCTGGAACTGACAACCGGAAGCCGCAGAGACAAACCACTATAAATGCCGGAGGAAACATCACAGAAGCGCTTCACAGGAGGCTCCCAAGCACTGAGGATGTCACCTAGACAGGGGACAAAACGTCTGCAACACAAATTCCCAGCTCGGCGAACAGAACCACAACAACGAGCACCCGAGCTACAAATCTTCTCACAAACTTTGAACACTATCTTCAATAATCACTCCCTTCACCAGTTAGACACAATGACAATAATGTGTATCATTGACAAGATTTACTGCTGTAATTCAGCAAATAGACTTTGACAGTAACTTCCAAATTCTTGCATCCTCCCAATGAGAATGACAAAGACAGCAGATGCATAGGAACGCTACTACCTGAACCTTCTACTCTGAGCCACTCGCTATTCCTTCACTGTCGCTGCTGTCAAAACCAGGAACTTGCTTCTCAGCAGCATTGTGGGTGCCCCTGCATCCCAAAGACAATCAGTTCAGGAAGGCAGCTCAACACCGGGCTGAATTTTTTTTAGAAACGTCTCTCCACAGTCACAATATACTGTCAACATTGGAATGCGTGTGTGTGTTCTGAAGGACAATAAAAGGGAGTGACCAAGTGGGTATACCTTGGGTAGAGGTAAAAATGAGTTGCTGGAAAAGCGCAGCAGGTCAGGCAGCATCCAAGGAACAGGAGAATCGACGTTTCGGGCATCAGCCCTTCTTCAGGATTCCTGAAGAAGGGCTGATGCCCGAAACGTCAATTCTCCTGTTCCTTGGATGCTGCCTGACCTGCCTCGCTTTTCCAGCAACACATTTTTAGCTCTGATCTCCAGCATCTGCAGTCCTCACTTTCTCCTTGGGTAGAGGTACACAGGAAAACCCCGAAAGATGACCCACCCAATTCCCACTTTTTCAATGAAGCAGACTCACCCTTTCACCCACTTGTTGACATAAAGTGCATCGTGAATTGTTGACAAGCTCAATTATCTGAAGACTTTATATGGAAATGGCAGATGGGCTGCCAATTTTAGCACACTCCCGATTATTGTGTTATTTGACTTTGTCATTCCTAGTCTTATACTTCTCAATCACTGGAAACAATTTTACATTATCTATCCTGCTCCAGCTAGTCATTTTTAAATAATTTCATTAACATTTGAATCTGAGTCAATTTTTCACCTGATTATTAATTTGAAAGAGAAGAGCAATTTTAGCAGATGGGATTTGGCAGGCTTTGGTTAGGATTTGATGTGAAGCTGGCCACTCATCCCAAGTAATTATTTTAATAGCTGTCTGACAGTGTGTGTCTCCAGTCTTCAAGCAATATTAACATATCATTTAATTGCAGCATGACTATTTTCGTGAACCACTTATGAAGAAAAAAGGCAATAACTTTGTAAGAATTTTTTTTGCAATCTTTGAATACAACATGGGATGCAACACCAACTCACAATGATTGGAAGTCAAATTTACGATGCGGAGGTGGCAAGAGTATTAAAATTTGAACTCAAAAAGAAAAAAAATTAAGTAGCTTTCTACACCTCATCTTTTGTGCACACTTGGTATAAGAATGGATTCAGCCTTCATCTTAATCCACGAAACACACTTAATTTTTATTGTCTATTCTCACATGTGAAAATTTGTAATTATCCTTCCACGCTGAACAATTCCATTAAGATGAGACACTGTTTCCCAGCAGTGACAACACCTCAAAAGGACTTTGTTGACTGTGAAGAATTGTGGAATGTCCTGAGGTTGCAAAACATTTGCCTATGAACCAAAGTTGTTCTTTTTAACTTTCTTTCTGTGGAGGAAAAGAGGCAGGCAATGTAAACTGTTAAAAAGGTTACATTGTCATTATGTTCTCTAAGTGAAAATTATGCTTGAAATTTGCACAGGCCAAGATCATGAAAGATTTGTTCTCCAGTATTCAACGGATTAAATTTTCTGAATGCCCTGGGTAGCCAGGTTGCAGGTTAGACAGATCTGGACTCCAGTAAGCATTAGCAGGAGAAAACATGGCATGACTCTCCCTGCACTAAGTTCTGCTTATTAAATCCCAGTTATCCAAGACTCAGCATGCCCAAATATGCTTCAAATTAAAGACCGCTGAGAATGTTATAAAAAAATGTCACTGGGAGGATGAAATAGGAAACCCTGCTTGGGACTGATGTCAAGATTTGCACTATAATTATGGAAAGGGAGGATGTGGTCCAATGGTAGAGCACAATTCAGATGCAGAGCAGAGCTGCTTTTCACAATGTCACAAATACCTTAATTTGAACTGAGAAAGAACAATCCTCACTTCAAGTTTATTTTCCTATGCTGCCATCCTTGAGTAATATAGTGAAACTATTATTCAATTACCAAGTAGTTCTCAGTAAATGGGCAGATTTATGCTACAACATATTTCTACCAGTAATTAGACAGCCACAAACTCATTTAGTTTGACATGTTCACAGCCAGAGATTATTTTGGAAACCAATGCAAATTGATGTAACAATCTGTCCGAGAGGTGAAACAAACCTTTTGCAACCCAGTGTGCTGACCAGTTATCTCATTGCATTTACCGTTAAAACATGAGAGCATGCTTTGTAGAGAAAACATTAAGGCATTTACTACCTTCAATCATCCATCTGTTAAAATTAATGTTAAAATCACTGGGTTGAATCTCACCTTTTTTTGGCTAAGTGCAAGTCATGCTGAATTTTCATAAAATCATTGACTTGTGTCTACTTCAATGCCAGAAGTATAAGAAATAAGGTAGGTGAACTTGCAGCGTGGGTTGGTACCTGGGACTTCGATGTTGTGGCCATTACAGAGACGTGGGTAGAACAGGGACAGGAATGGCTATTGCAGGTTCCAGGGTTTAAATGTTTTAGTAGGGTCAGAGGTGGGGGTAAAAGAGGGGGAGGTGTGGCATTGCTTGTCAAGGATAGTATTACAGTGGTGGAAAGGACGATGGAGGAAGACTTGCCATCTGAGGTAGTTTGGGCTGAGGTTAGAAATAGGAAAGGTGAGGTCACCCTATTAGGCGTTTTCTCCAGGCCTCCTAATAGTCCGAGAGACGTAGAGGAAAGTATTGCAAGGATGATTCAGGAGAAGAGTGAAAGTAGTAGGGTGGTTGTTATGGGGGACTTTAACTTCCCAGATATTGACTGGGAAAGCTATAGCTCGAGTTCATTAGATGGGTCGGTGTTTGTCCAATGTGTGCAGGAGGGTTTCCTGACACAATATGTAGACAGGCCAACAAGAGGTGAGGCCATACTGGATTTGGTTCTAGGTAATGAACCAGGCCAGGTGTTAGACTTGGAGGTAGGTGAGCACTTCGGGGACAGTGACCACAACTCGGTGACTTTTACTCTAGTGATGGAGAGGGATAAGTGTGCACTGCAGGGCAGGAGTTATAGCTGGGGGCAGGGAAATTATGATGCGGTGAGGCATGACTTAGGATGTGTGGATTGGAAAAATAGGCTTCAAGGGAAGGACACAAATGATATGTGGAGCTTGTTCAAGGAGCAGCTATTGGGTGTCCTTGATAAGTATGTACCAGTCAGGCAGGGAGGAAAGGGTCTTGTGAGGGAGCCGTGGTTTAATAAAGAATTGGAATCCCTTGTAAAAGGGAAGAGGGCGGCCTATGTAAAGATGAGGCGTGAAGGATCAGTTGGGGCGATTGAGAGTTAAGGTAGCCAGGAAGGATCTAAAGAGAGAGCTAAGAGCAGCGAGAAGGGGACATGAAAAGTCCTTGGTTGGTAGGATTAGGGAAAACCCTAAGGCTTTCTGTAGGTATGTCAGGAATAAAAGAATGATTAGGGTAGGTATCGGTCCAGTCAAGGATAGTAGTGGGAAGTTGTGCGTGGAGGCAGAGGAGATTGGAGAGACACTAAATCAATACTTTTTGTCAGTATTCACTCAGGAACAGGACACTGTTGCTGATGTGAATATTGAGTCACAAGTGATTAGAATGGATGGCTTTGAGGTATGTAGGGAAGAGGTCCGGGGAATACTGGAAAGGGTGAAAATAGATAAGTCCCCTGGGCCTGATGGCATTTATCCTAGGATCCTCTGGGAAGCTAGGAAGGAGATAGCGGAGCCATTGGCCTTGATTTTTATGTCGTTGTTGTCTACAGGAATAGTGCCAGAAGACTGGAGGAGAGTGCATGTGGTCCCCTAGTTCAAGAAGGGGAGTAGGGACAGCCCTAGTAACTATAGGCCAGTGAGTCTCACTTCTGTTGTGGGCAAAGTCTTAGAGAGAATTGTAAGGGATAGGATTTATGAACATCTGGATAGGAATAATGTGATCAAGGATAGTCAGCATGGTTTTGTGAAGGGCAGGTCGTGCCTCACAAACCTTATTGAGTTCTTTGAGAAGGTGACCAAGGAAGTGGACGAGGGTAAAGCAGTAGATGTGGTGTATATGGATTTTAGCAAGGCGTTCGATAAGGTACCCCATGGTAGGCTACTGCAAAAATTACGGAGGTATGGCATTGAGGGTGCATTAGAGGTTTGGATTAGGAATTGGCTGGCTGGAAGGAGACAGAGGGTAGTAGTTGATGGCAAAGGTTCATCTTGGAGTGCAGTTACTAGCGGTGTTCCACAAGGATCTGTTTTGGGACCATTGCTGTTTGTCATTTTTATAAATGACCTGGAGGAGGGGCTTGAAGGCTGGGTGAGCAAGTTTGCGGATGATACAAAAGTCAGTGGAGTGGTGGACAGCGAAGAAGGATGTGGCAGGTTACAGCGGGATATAGATAAGTTGCAGAGCTGGGCAGAAAGGTGGCAAATGGAGTTCAATGTAGCTAAGTGTGAAGTCATTCACTTTGGTAGGAGTAACAAGAAGATGGATTACTGGGCTAATGGTAGATACTTGGTAGTGTGGATGAGCAGAGGGATCTTGGTGTCCATGTACACAGATCTCTGAAAGTTGCCACCCAGGTAAATAGTGCTGTGAAGAAGGCATATGGCGTACTGGGCTTTATTGGGAGAGGAATTGAGTTCCGGAGTCCTGAGGTCATGTTGCAGTTGTATAAGAGACTCTGGTACGGCCTTATCTGGAGTATTGTGTTCAGTTTTGGTCACCATACTATAGGAAGGATGTGGAGGTACTGGAACGGGTGCAGAGGAGGTTTACCAGGATGTTGCCTGGTATGGTAGGAAGATCGTATGAGGAAAGGCTGAGGCACTTGGGGCTGTTCTCATTGGAGAAAAGAAGGTTTAGGGGAGATTTGATAGAGGTGTACAAGATGATTAGGGGTTTAAATAGGGTTGACAGTGAGAACCTTTTTTCGCGTATGGAGTCAGCTGTTACTAGGGGACACAGCTTTAAATTAAGGGGAGGTTGGTATAGGACAGATGTTAGGGGTAGATTCTTTACTCAGCGAGTCGTGAGTTTCATGGAATGCCCTGCCAGTATCAGTGGTGGACTCTCCCTCTTTATGGTCATTTAAGCGGGCATTGGATAAGCATATGGAGGTTATTGGGCTAGTGTAGGTTAGGTAGGCTTCGGTCGGCACAACATCGAGGGCCGAAGGGCCTGTACTGCACTGTATTTTTCTATGTTCTATGTTCTATGTTCTTATAGTGTGGAAACTGGCCATTTGGCCCAACAAGTCCACAATCGACCCTCCAAAAAGAGTGTTCCCCAGCCGGACCCATTTCCCTACATTTTTGCTCGACATTTCCCCTGATTAATGCACCGAGTGTACACATCCCTGAACACATTTGGGCAATTTAGCATGGCCAATCTACCTAACCTGCACAAGTTTGGACTTTTGGTGAATTTTTTTTTCTGTATTTGATCAAACCTGCCTTTTTACTCCCAATCTCACACATATGGTGTCCCACTTGTCCGATTCCATCCACATCTTACCAAGTGTCATTTCAGAAATAAGTCACCACTCATTGCTTATCTTCCAAAAGACTGGAATTCCTGGTGCCCATGCTATTTTTAAAAACCCATTTTGCAATCAGACAGGTACTGTCAGTCCAAGCATGCACTGTTCTTGATATTTGTCCTGGATATAGCACAGAAGGCTTGATGGGCTGAAGGTCCTGCTAGACAGGAAGAGACAATGGTGTTGGTGGTGTCATCTCCCCCAGTAGCAGCAGCAGAAGCCATAATATCAGGCAATGCCAACCTAGCCTGAAGTTGCTACCTGGGTCAACGCAGTTTCAAACTTCAGCAATGAAAGAGGCAGAAAGCTTCTAGAATCTGCCAATGTAAGGGAAACCCTCTCTTCTCAGATACCTCTCAGTCTATTTGTAACCAGACTCACCTCCCACTCAGGGGTCATGCCCACCACTGACTTGCCTGCAACATTTTATTCACTCATTCTCACCCATCCTGAGCCACAACTGCAATGATATTGCACACCCTCTGCACTGCCCACTCATTTGCTTGGGACAGGTCACCTACCATACCAAAAGTAACAGCTGTGCCAGTACTTGTATCTCCTGACATACATGCCTCTCTCCAATTCCAGGAGGAAAGCAGCCCTCAATGGGGCAGAAAGATGCAAGGCAGGTCGTGGACTACCCAATACTCCACTACTGACCCCTTATATGGAGAGCACCCTGACTTGGACCAGCCTGAGCAGCTGACTGACTATGACCGAGCTCCTGGGCTGACATCAGAGGTAGCCTTGACTTACTGAGCCAGGATCACCAAAGTGAAGGCTATCATCCTGGAAATGAAACTTCCTGGCCTGAATGCGCCTGCCCTGAATGGCACAGCAAGACAAAAGTGAAATAAGCTTGGTATTTCTGACCGTAAGGACAAAGTAAGACGATACAAGGAAGAATGTGGTGAGCATCCAGATAGACTCAGAGTGACTGAGCACTGTAACAGTAAGAAACAGCCTGGAGATGCAGCCTGTCCAATCCACATGTGTATTCCTGAGCACATAGCATCCTTGCAGCAGTGTTAGAATGTTAGCAGTCTGTGGCACATCATTGAAGAGCAGAAATATCCTGTAAGTAAATCACAGATGGGCCATTAGGATTTTTAGAGGCTGTCACATATTGGATGCCAATGCCGATGGTGCATGCCCTGAGATGTGAGTGCCTAATAAGCAACTTCGAGCTCCTTCACAGAAAGCAGTGAGCTCATGTCACTAATCATCCACCATGTCAAGTATTCTTAACGTCGAACCAGTTTGGCTCATTTGGTAAGATGGGCAGCTAAATATTGAATTAGCCATTAATAAGGCATTTAACAAATTAGAATCCCTTTTATTGGCAACTTGCTATTAGCTAACTAGAAACTTGCCTTTCCCCTCAGCAGATGCAACAAGACGTTCCTAACGTTGAGATAAGCTTGAATTCTCATCTGATTCTGCCACAAATCTTGTGCATCTCACCAGGCCCCTGTAATATTCTACCCTTTTTCTGTTTGTTGACATGACAAAAGATTAACAACCTCAAAGCAACCCATAACAGTTACTGTTATGAACAATAATGGTTTGGCAAATTATCCAGCATTATTCATGTTAAATGTCACGAATCAAACTCGGATTACCTGTGATTGACAACCTATTCTTAATTTGGTTCCATCAACAATCAGGAGTTTCCTGGAAACTATGATAATTATTCCAATTTTGCTTTTCAAGGGGAAAGGGAGCTTGGAAACAAGTTAAAACTTGACAGAATTATTTTGTAATATTCAAATATTATTTTCAATCTTCTGACTCTGAAAGTCTGTCCACCATCTGGAAGGCACACATCGGAGAATTGTGATGGAATACTGGATAAGTACATCTCCAACAAGAGTCATTAAACTTGATACCATCCAGGACAAAGTTGCCTGTTGACTGGCATCCCACCCACAAATTGAACATTCACTCCATCCATCTCTGGCTCTCAGTAGCAGCAGTGTTTTCCCTCGATGAGATACATTGCAAAATGTTCACCAAGGCGCCTTTGTCAGCATCTATTCCTATGTTGCAACGTCTATCACCGAGAAGGACAATGGTAACAGTGAAGACAAGTTAAGTTCCCCTCAAAGCTACTGATTATCCTGATATGGAATTGTTTTGCCATTCTTTCGCTGTCATTGGGTCAAATCTTGGAACTCCCTTCCGAACATCACTGTGGTGTAACTACAACATATGGGTGCAGGAGTTGCAGAACGTAGCCCACTACCACTTTCTCCATGGGACTTAGAGATTGACATAAATGCTGGCCTAGTCAGCACGAAGAAATAAGAATCTATAAAAATATATTAGACCAGCAACTGCATGTGTCAGCATAAGCCATTTTAAGCACACTTAAGAAATGCCATTTGCAGAAAGAAGGTTCACCCGGAGAGTGGTGGAAATCTGAAGTGCACTGGAGGGCAGTAGAGATGGAAAACCTCAAATTCATTAAGACATATGTGGATGAGCACTGAAAATGTCTGAATTTTCAAGACAATGGGGCCAAGTGGTGGAAAATGGATAAGTGTAGACTGCTTGCTGCAGATTCGTTGAGCTGAAGGACCTTTACTGTGCCATATAACTCAATGACTCTATGACTATGACCTAGTCTTTGAGCTAGCGAGGCAACTTCACATCAAAGTAAATTATCTCATTACACAGTATGTATAAGTTGTAAAGTTATGAAGTTTCTTGTATCCTGAATGCCACATGGTGAGATAGATTGTCATGTGACAGAAATGTTATAGTATTATTAAGAAAAATTATAATTCTTTATCTCTGCTTACTCCTGTCCCTAAGTCATCTTGCTATCTGCATTAAACATTGTTTCTTTAGGGAAGGAGACCTAGGATTTTGAAAATGAAGGAGCTCTGAATTATGTCTAATATGTGTGCATAAAACAAGAAAACAAGGGTCCTTCCTCAGGACCTTCCAAACTTGCAACCATTAGCAACTAGAAGTACAATGGTAACAGACACGCAGGAATGCCATCACCTGTAAGTTCCCTCCCAAGTGACTCAGCATTCTACCTGGGAACTACAGTGCTATTAATTCCTGCTAATAGATCAAATTCAATGAGCACAGAAAACGTACTCTTGCCACAGACTGTAGTAGCTGAAGGTGGCAGTTCATTACCCACCTTCTCAAGGGCAACAAATGCTCACCTCTCCATTGATGCCTGCATCCAAAGCACAAAGAACATAAATGGATGATATGAGAAAACAATTTCTTCATTGTTTCATGATGGGGAATGCAATGACCTACATGGAGAACAGATGTAATAATAAATTATAAAATGTAATTTGTAAACACACAAAGGTAACATAAAACACTACACTCTAAAGAGGAGATCATGCAAGAAGGGCGAGTGGATAGCTTTCCATGATGGGTCAAAGGGCCTTCGGTTCTGGAATTATTTTACGATTCTGTGTGATCCTTTCAACAGGAAGATTACTCATGTGTTTCAAGGAACTCCGATTTAGGTGACTAAAATTAATATTAAAATCCAATCTATTTATTTTGGGTATGTAATGAATTTCCAAGGTAATGCAGTGCCAAAATATGGAACCCAGGCTAATTAAAACACTCAGCTTTACCTCATGCTTTTGTTAGCTCTTTGTCCCCCTTCCATTATAAAACATGCTGAAGCATTCATTATTTCTGGATAAAATTATTATTTTGTCAATAAAGTTGACAATAATACAAAGTCAGTGTCTTGAATTTTTGGAGTGGATTTTACCGTCGGTAATTATCTATCTAATCTTGTGCATACATCTTCCTTCTGCATGTTGTTGCTTTGTCCACAATATTTTAGTCTGTTTCAGTATTTTATTCACAATAACCCTGCATTTGTCAAGCAAAACAGGTAATAATATTATCAGTGGCTCTCAGTGTAGGATAAAACTAATCCTCTTTGATCCCTTCCAGCATACATCTCAGAACTGTATGGAAATAGTAACTTCCTAATGCAAGAAAATCTGCTTAAATCAAGTGATGTGAAGGAACCTGAATGCTAATATATTTTTCTTACATGTCTTGCTTTAAGAAGACTTAAAGTAAAGTATTTTCATCTTTTCAGTAGCAAAACTGACCTAGCAAACGACAAACTAATCAGATTGACAGTTGGAGAGAGTGGCATTCATGTCACTGGACTAATAACTCAAAGGCCTGAGTTAATGCTTCAGACACATTAAGTAATTTTACTTTTGAACCAATCAGGTTTGAAATACAAAATTTGTTTCAGTAATGGTGAAGACGAAAATATTATTGAATGCTGTGAAAACTAATCTGGCTGACTAAAGCCCCTTCAGCAAGGAGATCTGCTGTCCTTACCTCATCTAGCCTATGAAAGATTTCACACTGAAGCAATGTGGACCATTCTGCTCAAACAAGATGGCGTCAGTGGAGCGCTTCTGAACTGGAGATTGTCAGCTCCAACTGCTTTTCTTTTCCACTTTTTTTTAAACCTTCCTTTGCATGTTTTTTTTCTTTCTATACCTTCACTTGTCTCTTGTCCTGAGCTTGGAGGGCATTGGCAGTGATGAGAGCCCAGTTCCAAATGCTGATCTTGCCAGTGATGCTTTCATCTTATGAAAAGAAATAAGAAAAAATAAAAATTTCTCCTTGTGGAGCATTCTTACTAGAGGTAAAATCATAGAGAACTGAATGAACATGAAACTGTAAAAAGGTAGGCAAAATGGTGATGGGAAAGTTCTGCCAAGTTGATTTACCTTTTTGTTGGAAATGGTATCTTAGCCTTAACTATCTTCATCTGCTTCGATCAATCAATCACCTTCCCACTAATGTGAGGTACTCACTGATGATTACACAACGTTCAGCGCTATTTGTAACTATTCAGATATTGAAGCAGTCCATCTCAAGATGCAGTGAAATCTGATGTTTGCACCACAGAAGTACGAGGCAATGACCATCTCCATTAAGTAAGAAAATAACTATTTGTGTAAAAAAGCTTCCTTTCATAACTTTCTTTCATTTAGATGAGGGCATTGATGGAAAATCATCTTCCGAAGTACCTTTGCCATCTGATCTGTCCAGGCAATATGCAGATTAAAATCACCTATGACAATTGTAGTACCCTTCTATAAACCTTAGAATTTTATTTCTTTCTTTTTCTACTTTATACCTTGGTCCGGGTGGGATGCTCTTCAGAGTGTTGATGCAGACTCAAATGGCCAAATAGCCTCTTCCTGTACTGTGGTGATTCTATGATTCTTATTCTTCAGTAGCCTATGGATATTTTTCCACCTGTCACTTCTTCCTCTTGCCATTGCTTTCCTCTACCCCATTCCACATCATGATCTATTATAACTATATCACTATTTGCTACTGCATTAACACTTCTTTATTAACAATGCTTTTCCACCTCCTTAATTCTGTTTGCCTATTTTTTGCAGAATTTCAAATACCGTGGAATAGGAGTTGAGTCCCTGTCACCATGCAACCATATCTCTGCAATCACAATTAATCAGTCATATTCGTTTATTAGTTTTGTTCTATTAACTCATCTAACTTGTTGTAAATCATGTGTGCATTCAGATAAAAAGTGTCAAGCTTTGATTTTTTTTTCCACGTTACTGCTGATTTTTGTTCTAATTTCTGCTGAACCCTTCATTCACCTCTTCACTATCCTATGCCTCTGCTCTTTTTTAAAGATTTTTTAAGACTTCCCTTCAGCTGAAACCTCCTAACTAGTTTAAAGCCATAGCTTCAAATCTAGTTCTGCAATTCAACAGTACAATAGTCCCTGCATGGTTTAAATGAAGCCCATCCCAATGGAACAACTCTTTCCAGTACTAGTGCCAGCGTTCCACGAATTGGAACCCAGTTCTCCCACTCAAATCTGTGAGTCATGCATTTACTTCTCCAACATTATTAACCCTATGCAAATGTTGACATGCCTCAGGTTGTGATCCTGAGATTATTACATTTGTGGTTCTGCTTTTTAATTTAACCCTGACCTGCTCATTATCCTTTATTTTTCCTGTCAGGATTTTCCTGTCTTTGATGCAGAGAATACGGTCTATCCCCCTAACTGTGCCATCCTTTGTTGTGATGATTTTTTTCTTTTCTCCACACCACATGAATCACACTCTGTATGGTGGTGCTTTGGCCATTTCACTCATCCTTCCTGCAGTCTGTGCTTTTGTCCAATCTGGGAGTCATGGCTTCGGATCTATTGGACAAGAGTTCTGGCCCAGGCAACCCTGAATATTGGATCCTAATATGTGTGTCGCTTAAAGTCACACTACTTGAACCGGACTGTGGACCAAATTTTATGTAATTATTTCAAGGGGTCTCTCTGAAATAGTGTTAAGGTAACAGTCCCCCTCCCTGACATGTCGCGGGATCCACAGCTCAGAGTCCAGCTCAACAACTCTGAGCTGAAGGTCCATAAGTAGCCAATATTTACTGCAGATGTGGTCCTGGTCTATCCACTTGGTCCCACATAATTCAGCTGCAACAGGCTGCTACTGTGTTACCTCCACCCAATTACTGTGACTATGTAATTCCAGTACCGAAACACATTGGCTGGGGCTATAGACCATTCTGAAGCATTTGTCTTCAGTAGTACAGCGAGAATGTTGACAGGGCTCCATAGCTTTTTCCACTCAGTATCATGTACTTATAGTTATTTCTTGATATCAGGTGGTGTGAATTGAATTGTGTTATGAAGGTGTAAGGGGTCCTGTACCTTTAAGAGACCTGAAAGTTAACAAGAACTCAGAGGCACAGAGAGTCTGGAACAAGGTAACAATATAACACTTCATCAGAACAGCTAGCAATGGCTGGGTTGCTAGGAGACAAAAACAAATTCAAATTTTGCCAGTTTAAATTATACACCAAGATACTAAACTTCAATCAGGTATTTTGGTATTTTGACAATATTAAAACCAGCGAAACTATCTGATGTTTGGGGTGTATAAAACTGGAAAAAACTTGAACAGTTGGGGGGAGAACTGCCAAAAGAACAACAGACATAGGTTGCTTGTAAGAACTCTCTAAGCGGTACTTGTCTGGAGAAGGAGTTTGTACGAAAAAAAAACACATTGTACATTTCCTCTCTAGGTCAGTGTCAGAGAAAGATATAAAAATAGAAGATTTGACAACTAGCTGGTTTTGAAATTTGAATTTTTCTGTAAATCTTAAATCGGGGGTTTTATTGGACCAGTATTGTAGAGGGGAAAGCAAAAGATAGGTTGAGATAAATGAGTTACAAACAGTTGTTAGTTAAAAGGATCGGTGCTGGGCCCTCCACTTTTTGTTATTTACATAAATGATTTGGATGCGAGCATAAGAGGTACAGTTAGGAAGTTTGCAGATGACACCAAAATTGGAGGTGTAGTGGACAGCGAAGAGAGTTACCTCAGATTACAACAGGGTCTGGACCAGATGAGCCAATGGGCTGAGAAATGGCAGATGGAGTTTAATTCCGATAAATGCGAGGTGCTGCATTTTGGGAAAGCAAATCTTTGCAGGACTTATACACTTAATGGTAAGGTTCTAGGGAGTGTTGCTGAACAAAGAGACCTTGGAGTGCAGGTTCATAGCTCCTTGAAAGTGGAGTTGCAGGTAGATAGGATAGTGAAGAAGGCGTTTGGTGTGCTTTCCTTTATTGGTCAGAGTGTTGAGTACAGGTGTTGGGAGGTCATGTTACGACTGTACAGGACATTGGTTAGGCCACTGTTGGAACATTGCGTGCAATTCTGGTCTCCTTCCTATCGGAAAGATGTTGTGAAACTTGAAAGGGTTCAGAAAAGATTTACAAGGATGTTGCCAGGGTTGGAGGATCTGAGCTACAGAGCGAGGCTGAAAAGGCTGGGGCTGTTTTCCCTGGAATGTCAGAGGCTGAGGGGTGACCTCATAAAAGGTTTACAAAATTATGAGGGGCATGGATAGGATAAATAGGCAAAGTCTTTTCCCTGCAGTCGGGGAATCCAGAACTAGAGGGCACAGGTTTAGGGTGAGAGGGAAAAGATATAAAAGAGACCTAAGGGGCAACTTTTTCACGCAGAGGGTGGTACGTGTATGGAATGAGCTGCCAGAAGAAGTGGTAGAGGCTGTACAATTGCAACATTTAAGAGGCATTTGGATGGGTATATGAATAGGAAGGGTTTGGAGGGATATGGGCTAGATGCTGGCAGGTGGGACTAGATTGGGTTGGGATATCTGGTCGGCATGGACAGGTTGGACCGAAGGGTCTGTTTCCATGCTGTACACCTCTATGACTAATTATTCGCCGGTAGATTTTTAAAAATTAAAGTTGCTAATTTTTACTTTAAGTAGTGTCTTTTGGGATCGTTTGTTACCCTCTCAAATTTTCACAGATTACAACTCGGGGTGAATCTTTACTGTGTGTCGGGGCAAATTCCTTTGCGAATTTAAACCTATTTTGTACTAATTGTCTGAAGACCAGCACCGAAGTTGTTGGGGAGTTTTATTTGGAATGAAAGACAGTAAGGAATCTGGAGCTAATTTGGTGTGGCATTGAGGAAAAAGATCAGCCATGATTGAACCTGGTGTATCATGTAACAATGGGCTGAACCATCTATTCCGGCTTCTATTTCTGCTACTCAGTAGGAGACTGGTATAGATTACCCAGCATCTCTGGCTAAAGATGGTTGCAAATGCTTCAGCACTATCTATTGCATTGATATGCTGGATTTGCACACCATTGCCAATAGTTTTCATTTTATTTAGCCTCCTTCTTCACATCATTGTTTAACTTTACAATTTAAAGTCATTTAAAATCTGTGCCCTGCGGTTATTAATTGTCCTGCTGTTAGAAACAGTTTCTTTTCAATTTGCTCCATCAAAAAAAAACCATGATTATTAACACCTCAACCATGTTTGTTCTTAACCTTCTCTGCTTTGAGGAAACCAAACCAGCCTCTCCATGCTCTCTGTATCTTCATTCTGAGTGTAGTTCTAAGAAATCTCCCCTGCACCTTTTCCAAGTCTGGAAGATCCTTCATAACATGTGCAATGTTGAACAATTTATTGCACCTGATCAGTGTTTTATATAGTTTCATAGTAATAGCCCAGGTTTTTTTGATCACATTTTCTAATTTCAATCAGACAAAATATTCACACTCACCTTTTGATGAGTTCTTCTCTGGAATTTCTTAATTTGGAGTCTTCACTCCTGAAGTAGTCTTAGAGTAACCCACAAGAACAGGAACAGAGTGGAACGGCTTAGAAATCATGACAATTTTCCAAAGTGAATTATGGGAAGACAATGGTCCATTGTATTAAGAGTCTGGTGATAATACCAGAGTCAGAGTCAAAGGGAATGTTCTGATTACAAGTTTCGACATGGTGGAATTTGATTTTTTTTAAAATCTGGAATTACAAGTCTAACTGATGACCATGAATCCATTGCTGGTTGTCAGAAAAACCTATCTGGTTCACTAATGTCCTTTAGGGAAGGAAATCTGCTATTATTACTTGGTCTGGCCTTTATTAACCTTCCAGACCCACATCAATATAGTTGACTTTGAATTGTTATCTGAGCAATTAGGAATGGGAAATAAATGATGAACGAGCTCATGATGCCCTCATCCCATGGAGGAGTTCAAATAAAATCTGTCAATTTTAAAAGTCTTTGTGTCATTTTTCTAAAGGTCCTGAGAGAAGGTAAGTGTATGGGATAATTGTGGAGGTTGGGGGGAGGGGGGCAAAAGAGGGATGTGTTGGTGGTAAGGCTGACAGGTGGGTAAGAGCATAAGGGACAAGGTTGGAGGGGGAGGACTGCAGGTCTCAAGTATCAAAAGTTGGGGGAATCAGAGGGGTAGGAGAAGTCAGTTAATGGATTAGTGGTGCTGGAAGAGCACAGCAGTTCAGGCAGCATCCAAGTAGCTTCGAAATCGATGTTTCGGGCAAAAGCCCTTCATCAGGAATAAAGGCAGTGAGCCTGAAGTGTGGAGAGATAAGCTAGAGGAGGGTGGGGGTGGGGAGAAAGTAGCATAGAGTACAATGGGTGAGTGGGGGAGGGGATGAAGGTGATAGGTCAAGGAGGAGAGGGTGGAGTGGATAGGTGGAAAAGAAGATAGGCAGGTAGGACAAGTCCGGACAAGTCAAGGGGACAGTTACTGAGCTGGAAGTTTAAAACTAGGGTGAGGTGGGGGAAGGGGAAATGAGGAAACTGTTGAAGTCCACATTGATGCCCTGGGGTTGAAGTGTTCCGAGGCGGAAGATGAGGCATTCTTCCTCCAGGCGTCTGGTGGTGAGGGAGCGTTGGTGAAGGAGGCCCAGGACCTCCATGTCCTCGGCAGAGTGGGAGGGGGAGTTGAAATGTTGGGCCACGGGGCGGTGTGGTTGATTGGTGCGGGTGTCCCGGAGATGTTCCCTAAAGCGCTCTGCTAGGAGGCGCCCAGTCTCCCCAATGTAGAGGAGACCGCATCGGGAGCAACGGATACAATAAATGATGTTAGTGGATGTGCAAGTAAAACTTTGATGGATGTGGAAGGCTCCTTTCGGGCCTTGGATAGAGGTGAGGGAGGAGGTGTGGGCGCAGGTTTTACAGTTCCTACGGTGGCAGGGGAAAGTGCTAGAATTGGAGGGTGGGTTGTTTGGGGGCGTGGACCTGACCAGGTAGTTGCTGAGGGAACGGTCTTTGCGGAAGGCGGAAAGGGGTGGGGAGGGAAATATATCCCTGGTAGTGGGGTCTGTTTGGAGGTGGCAGAAATGTCAGCGGATGATTTGGTTTATGCGAAGGTTGGTATGGTGGAAGGTGAGCACCAGGGGCGTTCTGTCCTTGTTACGGTTAGAGGGGTGGGGCCTGAGGGCGGAGGTGCGGGATGTAGACGAGATGCATTGGAGGGCATCTTTAACCACGTGGGAAGGGAAATTGCGGTCTCTAAAGAAGGAGGCCATCTGGTGTGTTCTGTGTTTATCTCGAAGACAGTTAAATGATGAGTTGGGGTTCAGATTAATAGTTACCAAGAGTTTTAAATCTTCAAACATGTTCCTGAGGAAAATTAAGCTTGAGAGTCAGAAGCCTATACAGTCGCCCCCCTTTTAAAAAGGGCCTGTTTGGGATATTCAAGAGAAATCTGCCTCAAGGAAAACTTCACTTTCCTGGATAATTCCCATGGAATCAGCTGCATTATGATTTCAGCACAAGCAAACACGCACCTTCAGTCTGTGGTAGTGCAGGCTGCTCACTTTCTTTCGGCTAACATTTACTTCCCACAGCTGATGGGGAACCAAGGTGGGCTGGCTGAGGAGAGGGTATGGAAACGGAGGTGAAATAGTTTGGAATCTACATTGGTATATAATTTCCGACCACTATCTTCCCACGGAGAGATTTTCTCATTGTGGGCTGAGACATGGAGGTAGGCAGCCCAAATTGATTCATTGCATAGAGCCACCAGTAATTTATAGATGGCAGGATGTTCACTCTCCCACCCTTCCACTTCCCCTCACCAATCAGACCCAGGTTTACGTTGCACATGAGCCAGAAAGTTAAATGTAACAGTCAAAGAATCATTCGCTCATCAGTCAATGGGTTATTTTGTTGAAAACATTAAAACACATTACAGGTACAAAATCAAGTGGTTTGGACACAGGTTATAGACCCACAACAGACTAGATGCTTAACAGAGTTGAAATAATGTATGCATACAGTTTCTGGATTAGTGGTGCTGGAAGAGCACAGCAGTTCAGGCAGCATCCAAGGAGCTTCGAAATCGATGTTTCGGGCTTTTGCCCGCAACATCGATTTTGAAGCTCCTTGGATGTTGCCTGAACTGCTGTGATCTTCCAGCACCACTAATCCAGAATCTGGTTTTCAGCATCTGCAGTCATTGTTTTTACCTCTATGCATATGGTATGTTGAGTCCGAGAAGTTAACTCTGTCAAAAGGCAGGGTATGTGTATAACCTGAGTGAGGCAGGATCCATATAACATCAAAGATTCAGGAAATGATGCATTCCTGAAAAATGATTGCATAATTTCACTCAATATTAATTCTGCATGAGTTTCTTGAGAAAGGCTGGCTGCTTAACAACCTGGTAACTGTCAGACTAATTTCATTTTCATTTCTCTTGATTAAATCCAAAGACAACCTTATAACAGTAACTGTTTCATCCATCAGAGTTTTTTTCCAGTTAAAAATCAATGCAATAAGTGGTTTTGATTTCAAAAAAATTGATGTATTAAACACATATCTGAATCTTGTGAATCATTTATGTTTTACTTAAGTGTTTGCCGAAATTTTCTTTATTCACACTATGATAATATAAATATGTGCAAGAATATTTTTTACAAACCTACTGAAATGCTTTGCATGTGACCCACAGAATTATAATGCTCTTACAAAAGATGGATCTTATGATTTGTATCAAGGATGTGACAACATACCAAGTTACTTCCACCTTAATATATAAAAGTGAAGTGTTATTACCCGTGACCAGAATTTCTATGAAAGCAGCTACACACATTCAATATTAAAAATCTTTTGTTAATTCAACAAATTGTATAGATTTTTCAATATTTGGCATTATATGTGAGGCAAAGAATGAGGAGATGAATCAAAGAGTTAAAGTGTGAAATACATCTGATATAATGGCAGTTTATAGAATGTTACTTGGAGTAAAACCAGAAGCTTCTTGTTTTCATATGGAGAAATAGGTGGTACATGAAACAAGGTTGAGATGTATAAAATACAGGATAGACAGGATGCAACTTTTCCCCTTGCTGGAGGGATCAGTGACCAGCAGGCGTAGACGTAAGGAAAGAGACAGGAGGTTTAGAAGGAATATGAAAAACATTTTTTTCACCTCCTGAGGGTGATGGAAATCTGGAACTCACTGATTATATGAATGGTAGAGGTAGATATCCTCATCACATTTCAGAATTATTTTGATGCACACTTGCAATGTAATGGTGTGCAAGACTATGGGCAGAGTGTTGGAAAATGGGATTAGAATAATTTCGTGGTTATTTTTGACTGGCACAGACTCAATAGGCCAAAGGGCATTTACTGTGCCATAGATGTGCATATCTCTATGACTCTGTGACAGGGGATTCAGGAGAAGAAAAAAGCCAATCATCCTAGGAGTATCAATAAAGCAGAATGACAGGATGATTGATGTCAAGTTATACTGGAGGAAGAAACATCCTTGAATATTTTTAAAAGCAGTGCGAGATAGACTCTTGTCAAATAAAGGGTTGGAAAATTCAGTATATGCATATATTTGAGGTTATAATGATCTTCAGTAATGAAGCAGACCCAAAGGACTAAATGGCCTACTCTTGATCCTGTTCACGTGTTCAACATGAGAAGAAATTGTTTTACATGGTGAGCGGTTAGCATCTGATTGTGTAGCAGAGGCAAATTCAATCCAAATATCCAAGAGAAGGAAGTTCTTGTTTGATGGGAAAATGAGGGTTGGGGACAAGGTGAATTGCTCTTGTAGAGAGCCAGTACATGAATGGCAAATTGGCCTCCTTTTGTGCTATAATTATTCTATGAGTCTATGATTCAATGTTCTAGTTGACTATTGGAGATGTTATAACAGTCACTGTGGTATGCCCAGGTCAAAACTAGCATTCATGTAATCACCAGACTCTGGTGATAGAACAATGCTATCACTGGACCGGATTTGGCTACAAGTTTACTTTTCACCAGATCTCTGGTTTTCCTTCTACATTTCTAGGTGCTTGTAATCTGAACATGATGAGTTTACATTCATGCCACAGGCAAGCTGCCTGGTTTACTTATTTTGCTCGTCATGGGCTGATCTCAGGCAAGGCAATATTGACAAGGGAGCTTTTGGCAATGTCTCCACCTCCAACTGTTGCTCCAGATTTGATATCCTCCTTAGTTTTGGTCGATCTATCTCAGCAGGCGTCACAAGTGACAGCAGTTCACCCAATTCAGAAAGGTGAATCCTGAGTCGGCTAAGAGAGCTTGAGAAACAATTATTCCTTATCAAGTCAAAAAGATGATGTGTGAACAGTTGCTCTATTTTCAATGCCCCATTCTGCTCACTGTTAAAACCGTTGTTTAACTTCAGTGTACAGGTGCTGAATTAGAGTCAATAAGAACAGAGTCTGTAAACAGATGCTGCCAAGGCCCATTAGCTCCATTACCTGTTTGGAGACTGAATGAGAGAACATAATTGCGCGTGGTGAGCTATCAGTCACAGCTGGCCAGGAACACAAAGTCTGAGCTTCTCTTCACATATTTCCAATGGGCTACAAAAATAAAAGTGTTAAGGCAAAATTGAAGAGGACATGCTGAGGGCTAAAGTAATGTCAATTTACTTTTTGTTAACAAAGCAATTACATTGTAGAGTCTCCATTATTATATGAATAATTTCTGCTACTGTTATGCCATCTTCTACATTCAATAAATTGACACATAACAATAATTATCATGAAATCAGAGGAGGTCTTTGTTGAGAAATTGTCCAGACCATTATTTCACATTAGAAAGAGGAACTGAAATTCTTCTGAATAAAATAAAACAGTCCATTTCTTTGAGGAAGCAGAGAATCTCAATACTTTGAGCAGCTAGATATTTAATAGATTTTGGGAACTGCTCCTTCTGCATTTTGACCATGTTTAAAATGGTCATTTGAGACCTGTGTAAGCAAGTGGGCAAACTGTCCTAATCTGTTGCCTTCAACTGATTAATTTAATTGTTCTGTATTAAGAGTATAACTTCATTTTATTTCAATGGAAGGAGGCTGTATCTTAAGAGATTTTTCGGGAAGACAAACGTGCTTAGCTAATCAAGACAGCACCAGCAAAAGGAAGCGTCCTTTTCAAAATGTGGAGGTGCTGGTGTTGGACTGGGTGGGGGGAACCAAGGTCAGAGGTCACATGACACCGGGTTCTGGTCCAATATGTCCTTGAAGAAAGAAAACTGCCATCCTTACCTGGTCTGGCCTACATGCAACTCCAAACCCACAGGCAATAAATGCTGGCCGAGCCAGCAATGCCCACACTCCATGAATGCATTTTAAAAAAAAAGACTTATTTGAAATCACAAGCACTGCTCCTTCATCAGGTGAAGTGAAGAGAAGGCCCAGAAGTTACAGGAAGAGATATCAAAAGATCATACAAATGGTGCGAGTGGAGTGACGACAGACTGAATAACAAGTAACGGCAGGTGATCAAAATCGTCCGACAGTGTGATTTCAAATAAACTGGTTGGACTATAATCTGGTGTCATGGGACTTCTGACCTCTTACTTTTCAACTCAGTGCCAAACTTGCCGTTTGGACCAAAGCTTCTGTTGTTCCATCTTTAACATTCACCTCTGCTTGTCAGTGGTGTGACAATGCTGTCACTTCAACAAGGTTATTTTGTCCTTGTGTTTTTTTAAACTAGGCTGTTTATAGATCCCTCTGCACCTCAAAGACAGAGGTGCAGAAGGGTCCATAAAGAGTTTAGTTTAACAGTGGCAGGAGAGTGGTCAGATATCCCATTTCAGTTATTTTTTCTAATTTGAGTTGCCTGCAGCAGTCACAAGATGTTGGAGTCCAAGAAACATTTGTAAGTTTCAGCAAATGATTCCTGACTGACTTTCTCTCCGAAATATCTTTGGAAACTGTTGCCTGCCTGCAAGAATCTGTGTTTTAATTTACCTTTTTTGCCAAGGGGGTGTGCTTGTGGGATGTTACTGGATTGAAACAGCTCCTTAGTTGAGTTACTATATTGGTCAGTTAAGTTTTCCAATAGTCAAGTTGTTCTAAATTCCATCTTTTTTGTTTGTATTTCAAGTGTGGCATTGAAATAAGTTCTGTTTTGCTTAAAGCTGAATGGGGTAATTAACTGAATTTTCAAAGTTGTTCAATCGGGGAGAGCCATCATAGATTCATAACAGGTAGGTTATACCTGAGAAACCTCACTGAATATTTTGAAGAGGTGTTTAAAGGTAGTGAAAAGGTGATTCTCCATGGATAATGCTTATATGGACTTCCAGAAGGCATTTGATAAACTCCCTCATTAAAGTGATTAACTAGGGTAGAATCCTTTGGAATTAAAGGCAAATTAGTGACTTGGCCAGGAAATTGGTTTAGTGTCAGGTGACAGAAATTAGAGATAATGGGTGTTTATTAGCAAAACGCAAGTACTGGTATCCCACAAGGATGAGTATTTTAGCACAATTATTCACTAATGGCTTGGATCATGGCATAGACCATTGTACATCCAAATGTAGTGGTGGAACAATATTAGGTGGCATTGTAAAAACTGTAAATGAGAGTCTATCAATATCCCTTTGCAATATTATGCAAAGTGAATGGGCAAATGTGTAGCGGATGGAGTTCAATTTAAGCAAGAGTGACATTACCCACTTTGGACTGACAAAAGAATAGATCAGAATACTTTCTGGATGTATGAAAGTAAATACAGTGGATATCCAAAGAGACTTCGGGATTCAAGCGTATGAATGTTTAAGATGTCCCAGACAGGTTCAGATCATAATCAAGAAACTATTGGAATGCTGGCTTTATATCTAGATGAGTGGACTATAAAGGCACAGATGCTATGCTTCAGTTATTAAAAAAACCCTGGCTAGACTCCATTAGGTGCAATGTGAGCAGGTGTGGGCACTCCACCTGAAGGAAGGATATTTTGGCGAGGAGGGTGTATAATGTAGGTTCACAGGAATGTTACTTGGATGTCAGGTCTTTCTGTAGAATTTAGGAAGTTAAGGGGTTTTCTGATCCAAGTCTTCAAAATATCAAAAGGGATAAGAAAGTGTCAGTAAAGATAAACTCAATCTTAGACTGTAGCGCTAATTTTAGAATCCCTAACCTAAGACTGAGAATTAGGGCCAGACCATTCAGGAGAAATATAAGGAAGCACTTGACACAAACGATGGTGGATGTTTGGAACTCTCTTCAACAAATGTTAGTGGATGTGGGATCATTTGTTAATTTCTAATCCTTGATTGCTTAACAAAAGTTTATCTAAGGTATTAAGTCAAATAGGCCAAAGGCAGGTATGTAGAGTTAGGCCACAGACCAGCCAGGAATTAACGAAATAGGCTTGAGAACTGAATGGCCTATTCCACTTCCCATGGTCGAACCTCCTCGCAGAGTCCCTCCCACATGACGAGATGTCACGGTTATTTCATAGCATACCTCAGAGGCACATCTATACTTTTCAAAGACCCTACATCTACACCCTTCATGTTTAAAAAAAATACAATGTCCAGTAGTTTTGAAAAAAGAATGACAGGACATGAAATGTTAACTGTTTCCTCGGCAATAAATTCATAAGACTTCCTGAGTTTATCCTTTCATTTTTGTTCTGTTGAAATTTCTAGCATCCCTTGCATTTTCCTCTTAATTTCAACTTTCCTGTTTAACATATCCAGAATGCAGAGAAGTACTCGTTTATTTCATTGTTCGAAGTTTGTTAAATATTTGCTCACATCCTCCAGTTACACATTCATTGTTTATGTTAAGCAGTCTGCTTAAATTTGCATACATTATGCATATCATATTTTAAAATATCCAGATGCTGTGTTTAAAATAGAGCAAGGGGCACATACAAATACAGGTATAAAATATGCACACAATCTGACTCCAAGATCTTTGAAAGTCTGCTTACCATTCCAACAACAACTTCTATTCAGATAGCTCTTTTATCATAGTCAAACAGCTCAAAGCTTTAGAATGGAAGATCAAATAAAATTTGACAGTAAGCTGCATAAGAAGGTATTAAGGCAGCGACCCAATGGCACAGTTAAGAAGTCTTCTCTACAGAAAGACTCAATGAAAAGAGTATGATAAACAGACAAAGTGTATAGGCGTGAATTTCAGAGTTTGGGCAAATAAAGAAAGGCATATCAAAAAGTTGCTTTCTGCAAAAAAAAGTTACCTTTGAATATAATTGCTTGAAATGTATTGAATTTAAGGAAATAATAGCAGTGCGTTTAGAAAGTCATTTTACAATCAAGCAGAGTCACCTTAACTTCATGAAAGGGAAACCTTGTCTGACTCCATTGAGTTTTTTCAAGGAAGTCTCAACCCGAGTTGATAGAGGGGAACCAGTAGATGCTTCTATCTGGACTTCCAGAAGGCATTCAACAAGGTATCTCAAAATGTTTCATCATGAAATAAGCACCAATGGTGTTGAATGTAGCACATTGGCATGGATAGAGACCAAGACCAGGAAACAGCAAGTGGGGATATGGAGTTATTTATCAGGTTGGCAACCAGTGGCATTCCACAGGGATCAGTGAAGGGACTGCAACAGTTCACAACATATATTAATGACTTACAGGAAGGAGGTGAATGTTCTGCTGCCAAAATTTTCAGATGACAAAAATAGTTGGAAGGGCAGGTTGTGAAAGGGAAACAAAGAATTTACAAATAGATATTGATGGGTGAAGTGGGCAAAGTGTTGGCAAATGAATACTATGCGACAAAATGTGACATTGTTCATTTTGGAAGAGAGTATTTAGTAAACAGAGAAAAACTACATGAAAGCTCTAAGATAGAGGGACTTGGGGTTCTTGTGCACAAAACACAGAAAATTAGTACACAGCTACAGTAAGTAATCAGGAACGCTAACAGAATATTGACCCTTATTTCAAGGGGTGGAGATTAAGATTGGTTATCAGACTTAAGAATGGACCTCTCGTATGTTAAAATTGGTCTTACTCAACACCTTCTCTGCAGCTGTTACATTATATTTTGCACTCTGTTCTGTCACCCTGATGTACTTAATTCAGTGACAGATTGAGAGAAAAAAAAGACAGGGTCATTTGATACATTTGAAAGGGAATTGGAATTTCTTTGGAAAAGGAAATTTGGTTACGGAAAGAAGGGGATTGGCACTAAGTCAATTGTTCAGTTAGTGCAGAGATGACAAGCCAGATAATTTATTTTTGTGCTGTAACCGTTCTATGACTTTGTGACACTGAATGTTCACGCCTGTGAAGAACAGGCACTTCTGCTCCAATATTTTTGTTTGCCTTTGGGTGACATGATTGCTCAACAATTAGGAAGTCTGCAGTGTAACGAATCAAAAGCTATTAAAATTAATGTATTTTAAATATGTTGATAACACATTCATTTGAAATTAGTTAGTGACAGCATGAAGAACATGTTGGTGAAACCTTGGTGTGAGTTGATAATGCTTTTACAAATATTATATACAATCTGTTTTCAGAGGAAACTGTTAAAAATTAGCACTTGCTCTATGCAATTTTTTTTATTTTTATTTACCCGCAGCTCTGGAAATTCCACACTAAATTGACTAAAAGCTTGGCCTCAATAACTTTGAGAATAGCCACTATCTCTACAACACCATCATCATGCAACATTGGCATTCTTGATCCATATTGTGTTGGTAATGTCACTTGACTAAATACTCTGGATGGTCCAGGCTATTCTTTTGATGACATTGGCTATGGTGGTCGGATGTGAACCAATGGAATTCAAATTCAATTCATAAAAATCTGGAATTGAAAATTTGTCTCCACAATGCTGATCATGAAATCATCATTGACTGTGATGTGAACCCCACAGTTCAATCATGCCCTGAGGGAAGGAAATCCACTGTCCTTATTTGGACTAGCCTACATTGGACTCTAGACCCACAGCAATGTGGTTGATTCTTAACTGCCTGTTGAAATGGTCACACAAGCCACTCAGTTAAAGCACAATTCAAGGCAGACAACAAATTCTGCCCATGTCAGCAACTCACATTTTATGAAATAATAAAAAAAAAAATAGCTGTCAGCCAATCAGCCCAGAGATTCTGCTCTGTTATTCAATCCTTTCTTGGTTGAACCCTAACACAAATTCAGTTATGCACCTTTACTCCATATTCTTTGATACTGATATCTAAAAACCTTAGTTTCTTGACTTGTATTTACAAAATCCCACACTAAGTTAAAAAAAGGATGTGAAACATTGCAAAATGTAGCTAGTAAAAAAGTAAAGTTGCCATAGTCCCAGAAGACCATAAGGCTACTCTCTCAGAGAGATGATGAATAGTTATTTAACTTGAGGATCAGCAAAAGTATATTCAAGTGAAAAGAAAGGACTGTTTAAAAAAAAAAGGTAATCTGTCATGGGTGTCTAAGAAAATAAGGGAGCCTATCAAATTGAAAGAGAAGACAAACAGTGGCCAAGATCTGTGGGAAACTAGAAACTGAGAAAGTTTTAAGTGTCAACAGAAAGCCATAAAAACAAACTATAAAGAAAAGAAAGATTATGAGGAAAAACTAGCACAGAATATAAAAGGTAGATTGCAAACATTTCTACAAATACATAAAATGAAAAAGAGGAGCTGAAGTAAATGTTGGCCCTATAGAGGATGTAAAGGGGCATTTTATCATGGGATACGAGGAAATGGCAGAAGCATTGACCACGTATTTTCACAGTGGAGGCCACTAATAACATGCCAGTAATTGACAAAGAGATGAAGGTAAGTGAGGACTTGGAAACAATCATTATCACAGAAAAGGTAGTGTTGGGCAAGATAATGGAGCTAAGGATAAACAACTCTCATGGCCCTGATGGAATATATCGCACAGTACTAAAAAGAGATGGCAGGAGAAATAACAAGTGCACTTGTGGTAATTTTCCACAAATCACTGGACTCTGGGGCAGTTCCAGCTGATTGGAAAAAAACAAATGTGACACCACTGTTTAAAAGGGGAGTAGACAAAAGATGGGGAATTATAGATCAGTTAACTTAACTTGTGGTGGCAAAGATGTTTGAATCTATATTATCAAGGAAGAAATAGCAAGGCATCTAAATAGAAATTATCCTATTAGGCAGATGCAGCATGGGTTCATGAAGGGCAGGTCATGCTTAACTAATCTTTTGGAATTTTATGAAGATATTACAATCATAGTAGACAACGAGGACCCAGTAGATGTGGTGAACCTAGATTTCCAAAAGACCTTTGACAAGTTGCCGCTGCATAAGATAAAGATGCATTGCATTATGGGTAAAAATTAGCACAGATAGAGGATTGGTTGACTAACAGGAAACAGAGTGGGGATAAATGAGTGCTATTCTGATTGGCAATCTGTAACAAGTGGTATGCCTCAGATCAGAGTTGGGACTGCAATTATTCATAATGTACATTGATGATTTGGAGTTGGGGACCACATGTAGTGTGTCAAAGTTTGCAGATGACGCGAAGATGAGTGGCAGACGACTTTGAAATTTTGCAGAGGAACATAGATACTTTAAGTGAGGAAGCAAAGGTCTAGCAGATGGAATACAATGTTAATAAATGTGAAGTCATAGGTTTTGGTAGGATTAATAATAAAAAAAGGTAAAAATAATAAAAAGGACTATTACTTGAATGGTAAAAAGTCGCAGCTTGCTGCTATGCAGAGGGACCTGGATGTCCTTGTGCATGAATCACAGAAGGTTGCTCTGCAGGTACAACAGGTAAATAAGAAGGCAAATGGAATGCTGTCCTTCATTGCAAAAGGGATCAAGTTTAAAAGCAGGGAGATTATGTTGCAGCTGTCTAGGGTGCTGGTGAGGTCACATCTGGGGTATTGCATGTAGTTTTGGTCTCCTTACTTGAGAAAGGATGTACTGGCACTAGAGGGGGTGCAGAGGAGGTTCACTGGGTTGAGGGCTGATGCCCGAAACGTCGATTCTCCTGTTCCTTGGATGCTGCCTGACCTGCTGCGCTTTTCCAGCAACGCATTTTCATCACTGGGTTGATTCCAGGGATGAGGAGGTTGGCTTAGAGGAGAGACTGTCATTTGGGATTATATTCATTGGAATTTAGAAGAATGAAGGGAGAATCTTATAGAAACATATAAAATTATGAGGGGAATGGACAAGATGTTTCCACTGGCAGGTGAAACTAGGACAAGAGAGCATTGCCTCAAAATTAGGGGGAGCAGAATTCGGATTAAATTGAAAAGGAATTGCTTCAGAGGTTGTGAATCTATGGAATTCCATGTCCAGTGAAGTTGTTGACATTACTTCAGTAGGTGTTCTTGAAGCTAAGACAGATATTTTTGGAACAACAAAGGAATCAATAGCTGTGGTGAGAGGACAGGTAAGTGGAGCTAAGGCCATGAAAAGATCAGCCATGATCTTCTTGAATGGCAGAGCAGGCATGATGGGCCAGACAGCCTGCTCCTAGTTCTTGCATCACCACGCCTCACGTGAGGGGAGAGGCTGAGAAGGAGAATCTTTTTCTGATAAGTGCAGGAACTGAACCAAAACAATTTGCGTCACTGAATTGCAAAGCAGTTTTTTAAAGATTAGATTATGGACAATTTAGCATGGCCAATCCACCTGACCTACACATCTTTGGACTATGGGAGGAAACTGGAGCACGCGGAAGAAACCCGTGCAGACACAGGGAGAATGTGCAAACTCCACACGAAGTCACCTGAGGAATCAAACCTGGGTTCCTGGCACTGTGAGATAGCAGTGCTAACTACTGAGCCAACGTGCAGTTTTGCAAAATCATTAACCAATACTGCTTTAAATAGAAAAGCATACAACTACTATTCTTTAACTAAATGTCAGAAAATTAACGTGCCAATTTTTACTACAATGATTGTAGCAACGCTATTTAATATATAATTTATTAGCTAACACGCCTGGATTGAAAAGAAAAATCAGGAGCTATGGTCCTTTGCATACACGGAATATTAAAATGATTTCAAATCAAAAAACAATTGCTATTTCAACATAGCTTGCACTATTGTTTGTCACTACATAACAATGTGAGCCAATGCACAAAACTTCAACATTAAACTCTGTAAATGGGTAAGAATTAAAAGCCCAGAGAACAACTAGAGAAAGGAGAACACCAAGTAAGAACAGGAGTAAACCTTTTTCTATGCTCCAAGCCTGTTACACCATTCTATTCAATACGGGTTAATCTTGAGCTTCAAAACAAAAGGCAAAAATATTGTGAAAAATCTCTACAACTTTGCTCTGCTGATGAAGTAAAATGCTAAAAAAAAGTGTTTATTGTGCACTTTACACAAGCTGTTCAAACACTAAACTTCCAGCGACACTAAAAGTTAGTTTAACATAAAATAAATTTTTAATCTTGGTCTCATTGACTAATACTATTTCAAAACCTTGAATTTTAATAAACTCTGAACTTTTGCCGGATTTGGCTGTTGCTACAATTTGAACATAAGCCCAATAAATCGGGTGAACAACTGTTAAAAGATTGGGCTACCACACACTCAGACTCATTTGACTGCTAATAGTGAACACAGCCCTTAATGACTATTTAACAGGAATGAAACTAATCAAAAAGATCAAGGTAGAATTTCAATTATACAATAGCACAGAGATAAGAAGGAAATATTTAATTAAGCTATTAACATGGCTGTCATCTCAACTATGAAACAACCAGGGAAACAAAATATGGTTCAAAACTAAATTAGAAGTGGATTACATTTTCCTTTACACCAAAATAATCTCTTTCATATTTTGCGCCTTGGAAGCATCATCTGAAGACAAGGTTAGTTATCAAATGCACAATGATGACAACCAGCTCAACTTTAACCATTCACTGGCTTTCTCCACGGTTGTAAAATAATCAAACTACTCAGCTGACATCCAATGCTCCATAGTTAGAAATTTCCTCCATATATTGGGATGACTGAAGTCACTGTTTTCAGATTCCTCTCCAAACAATATTCCACTGATTCCCTGACAACAATCCAAACCAGTCTGTTCACTGCTTTGATCTCAAGATGAGCTTGCAACGTCACATTTGTGCCATCACTTCCACCTGCATAAATCATTAAACCTTGCTTGTATTTTAGCTCATCTGCTCATGAAATTCTTCTAAACATTACTTCCAAACTTGACTTTTCTAATGTATTCCTTAGAAGTTTTCCTGATTCTTCCTCCTCATAAACAGAGGTCATCTAAAAGTCTTACCCATGTCATAACTCAAACTGTTCTCCAATCATCCTTGTTCTTGCTGACCTACAGTGGCTTCCAGTCAAGCAATATCTTGATTTTAAAAAAAATTCGAAAGAAGCACAATAATTTTAAGACCATACCCTGCTCTAATTCTGGCTTCTTGAACATTCCCAATTATAATCTACTATTAGTTACTATGCCTCCAATTATCTATGTCCCAAGCTCTGGAATACCTTCCTTATACTTTTCTTCCTGCAGAAAGTTCTTAAAATCTCTCTTTGTCCAAACTTTTGGTCATTTGACCAAATATTCCCTTATGTGGGTTGGTGTCATATTTTGTTTCATAAAGTCCCTGTGAAGTGTCTTGGAATGTTTCAATATATGAAATAGTTGTTGCAATTATGATGATAACTCTTTATAAATCACAAAAGGGGTGAGAATTGCCATTGCTAAAATTACATTTTGGCAATGGCAATAACAGTTGTGCAGCCAATTGACTTCCCTTTAAAATAAACAATATTCCATTCATGGAAATATGAATACTTTAAGCACCATGATAGGAAGGAAGTCCTTGTTCCAGGGGCATGACTGTTACATTCAAAGAACATGAAATAAGTGTCTCAAAATTATTCACAGGGACACAACAACAACAGTAGACTATTCCATTCTCCAAATTCTGGATTAGTGGTGCTGGAAGAGCACAGCATTTCAGGCAGCATCCAAGTAGCTTCGAAATCGATGTTTCGGGCAAAAGCCCTTCATCAGGAATAAAGGCAGTGAGCCTGAAGTGTGGAGAGATAAGCTAGGGGAGGGTGGGGGTGGGGAGAAAGTAGCATACAATTTCACCATTCATTCAGATCATAGCATCCTTATGCATTAATGCCATTTAATAACCTTTAATCTACATTACTGAGTATGCTTCATTATAATCTTAGTCATGAAAATATCAGTTGGCCCACAAACTACAATGGAGTGTGTTCCAGAGTTTCATCAGTTGTTGCTAAGTAATGGAGATTTCACTTCTGAATAGATTAGCTCTAATTGTAAGGCTTTGCCCTCTTGTCTTGGTTCTGCTCTAGAGCAAATGGTTGGTATCTATCTATTCAGTCAAATGTTTTTTTGTCATTTTCATCACTTCAATTAAAACACTCTTCCAACCATCGATACTCAAGGAAGTCAAACAGAGATTAGACAATATCTTCTCTATTCGTTATAAACAAATAATTTTGCTGAATCTGTGCTGCACACACTCTAAGGGCAATATATACATTGATGCACAAGAAAAAACAAACAAACTAATATTGCTTTATTTCATGTTAATTTATTTAATCATTAGGTTTTGCTCATCAACTAAATTTGTGTTAAAAGTATGATCAGGTGTGTTGCTAATGAAATCTTCACTGAAAAGATACGTTACGAGACAGAAGTTCAATTCTGGTCTCCCTGCTGCAGGAAGGATGTTGTGAAACTTGAAAAGAGATCAGAAAAGCTTTACAAAGATGTTGCTGGGGTTAATGGATTTGAGTGCTAAGGAGGGGCTGAATAAACTGCAGCTATTTTCCCTGGAGCATTGGAGGCTGAGGGGCGACCTTATAAAAGTTCATAAAATCATGAGGGGCATGGATAGGCTGAATATTAAGGTCTTTTTTACCTCAGGAGAGGGGGAAAATTAAAGGTTTACAGGAAGCCTGTGACTAGTGGAGTGCCACATGGATTGGTGCTGGGTCCTCTACTTTACATCATTTACATTAATGATTTGGATGTGAGCATAAGAGGTACAGTTAATAAGTTCGCTGATGACACCAAAATTAGAGATGTTATGGACAGTAAGAAGGTTACCTCAGATTACAACGGGATCTTGATCAGATGGGCCAATGGGCTGAGAAGTGGCAGATAGAGTTTAATTTAGATAAATGTGAGGTGCTGCATTTTGGGAAAGCAAATCTTAGCAGGACTTATACACTTAATAGTAAGGTCCTAGGTTGCTGAACAAGGAGACCTTGGAGTGCAGGTTCATAGACCTTTGAAAGTGGAGTCACAGACAGATAGGATAGTCAAGGCGGCATTTGGTATGCTTTCCTTTATTGGTCAGGGTATTGAGTACTGAAGTTGAGAGGTCATGTTGCGGCTGTACAGGACATTAGTTAGTCCACTTTTGGAGTATTGCATGCAATTCTGGTCTCCTTTCTATTGGAAGGATGTTGTGAGGCTTGAAAGGGTTCAGAAAGGATTTGAGGATGTTGCTAGTGTTGGATGATTTGAGCTATAGGGATAGGTTTAATAGGCTCGTGTTGTTTTACCTGGAGCGTTGGAGCCTGAGGGGGTGACCTTATAGGGGTTTATAAAAATCCTGAGGGGCATGGATAGGTTAAATAGACAGTTTTTTTCCCCTGGGGTGGGGGAGTCCAGAACTAGAGGGCATTTGTTTAGGGTGGGAGAGGAAAGATATTAATAAAAACCTAAGGGGAAATATTTTCACAGAGGGTGGAGTATGTATGGAATGAGCTGCCAGAGGAAGTGGTGGAGGCTGGTACAATTGCAACATGTAAAAGGCAACTGGATGGGTATATGATTAGGAAAGGGTTGGAGGGATACGCACCAGCTGCTGGCAGGTGTGACTAGATTGGTGGGATATCTGGTCAGCATAGACAGGTTGGACCGAAGGGTCTGTTTCTGTGCTGTACATCTCGATGAGAGGGGAAAGATTGAAAAGTCCATTTTTCATGCAGAGGGTGTTTAGAGGAAGTGGTGGAGGCTGCTACAATTACAACATCTAAAAGGCATCTGGATGGGTAAAAGAAGAGGAAGGTTGAGGGGGATTTGGGCCAAATGCTGGCAAATGGGACTAGATCAGTTTAAGATATCCGATCAGCATGGACAAGTTGGACTGAAAGGTCTGTTTCCTTGCTGTATAACTTTATGATTCTATAGTAAGCGTAGAATTTCCACTTTGGTGATTGAGATATAGAGAAGCATTTTAAAATAATGCTTCTCCATCTCCTGTGTTACTGTTCAAACCTATTTGCAGAGTCAGCACATGAACTATGAACCTGTATGATCAGGCAGTTTCAAAACAGATTTTCCATTCAAAAGAAATGGCATCACAATAACAAAAATAAGCTTTCTAATTCAGTGTCATAATGATTGCAAATTTCTGGAAATGAATTTCAGATGATGTGCAATATTTTGTTTCTCTTCTCATCTATATGAAGCACTGTCTGATTCGTAGTAGACTTAAATAAAAACAATAATTCAGAGCTTTTCAAGTTATGACTCTTAGCATGCGTCCAAAAATTTCAATTTAATTTTTGGAGCTTCCTTACAGGCTTATAAATGAACACAATTCAGGGGAATAGAACACAGTGATTAATTCTTCCTGGATCATTGCCAGTTATAAGTGTAGGCTGACTTTTAGCAAAATGATTTCAAAGCTATTTCAAGAGGAATTCAAGCTCGTCTGCATGCAGAATGCACTTAACACTTCGTAATCTTTTGAACTGGTTACCCTGATTTTACAGGAATTATGCCAATATAAGAAACACAGGCAATTGGAAATTCATTGAAGGGATAGAGAGAGAGGCTGAACTGGCTGGGGCTGTTTTCCCTGGAGCGTCAGAGGCTGAGGGGTGACCTTATAGAGGTTTACAAAATTATGAGGGGCATGGATAGGATTAATAGACAAAGTCTTTTCCTTGGGGTCGTAGAGTCCAGAACTAGAGGGCATAGGTTTAGGGTGAGAAAGGAAAGATATAAAAGAGACCTAAGGGGCAACTTTTTCATGCAGAGAGTGGTACGTGTATGGAATGAGCTGCCAGAGGAAGTGGTGGAGGCTGGTACAATTGCAACATTTAAGAGGCATTTGGAGGGGTACTTGAATAGGAAGGGTTTGGAGGGATATCGACCGGGTGCTGGCAGATGGGACTCGATTAGGTTGGGATATCTGGTTGGCGTGGACAGATTGGACTGAAGGGTTTGTTTCCATGCTGTACATCTCTATGACTCACTGACTTACTTGAACATAGTCAAGCTGGAGTGCTTCTCCTAGCTCAACCAATCGAACATCCCCACCAATCTCCACCCACCACTGTTGTCACAATTCACTCTGGGGTTCTGTTTCTCAATGTCTTTATGTTCGTCATGAGCAGCATTCCCAACATTCCAGCAACACATTGACGACCAATTTTGTCTTGTCCTATATTGCTTCCATCACACTCTGTGAATCTTATGTTTGTGTTAATCTGTTCAATCAAAGGCCTCCTCCTTTTAATTTCTTCTGTCTGGATGTTAGCCATGCATGCTGTTGTGCGTTGTACATAATAACTTAAAATTTGCATTGCTGAACAGCAGAAAATAACTGAACACATTTACAATATTTAAGTGCTAAGAATTATAATAAGGCTATCGTAATCCAGGGCTTAAAACATAAATGATATTTTGTAACTTAAATGTTGGAAAATTAAGAAGGAAAGAATCCTTGTCATGTTGTTGTTTTCCTCTCCTCTCAACTTTCTCTGAAAATAATTGGTAGAATCCAGTGTGTCTATATGTTTTGGACATTGTGCCTTGAAAATATTTGCTTTAACTTCTAAGACTTGTATAAATTGATGTCGAAACATGAGTGTTTAAGCAAAGCAATTTTTCACATCATTACATGCTTTATGAGGGCTATGACAGCACAATAACTATTTTCAAACAGCTGTTTTAAAATGAATCTAATCCCATGATCCACCTTGTAAATGCATTTTGATGTACACAATTATGAGTACTCAGCCATCAGAGAAAATGAATAGCTTGTCCAGATATTGATGAAAACAACAAAATACACTCGATTGTATCGATTCAACTTATTCAGAACTCAGTTTCGAGAATCAGCTTTAATTTTTCCTCCTAAAATGGTCAGCTCCAGGTATCTTTCTATATGCCTCATTTAAAATTGAATACAAAATATCGTAAATAGTTGAATGACTATCTTGACCAGCATTATTTTGTTATGAAGAATCCGTACAATATGGAAACAGGACATCCGGCTCAACAAGTCCACACTGAACCTCCAAAGAGCATCCCATCTCGACCCATCCCCCTATCCTATCCCTATAACCCTGCATTTCCCATGACTAATGCTCCTAATCTACACATCACTGAATGCTATGGGTAATTTACAATGGCTATTCCACCTGACTTGCACATCTTTTGACTGTGGGAGGAAACTGGAGCAGCCGGTGGAAACCCATGCAGAAATGGGGTGAAAGTATAAACTCCACGCAGACAGTCACCTGAGGCTGGAATTGAACCCAAGTCCCTGGTGCTGTGAGGCAGGTGTGCTAAACATTTCTGCCATAAAAAAGCATGCTTAGACCTATCAGCTCCTATAAAATACACAGATGTTGAAGATTTAGGTTCCCAGGTTGCTTGAAGTCTAATTCCAAAGAAAATGTGTTCTGTCACATGGCAGAAGACAAATGCTGCTGAACTCATTACACTTTAGGAAGCACTGATTTAGGCTTTATAATTTGGCTGTTCACTAGAATCTTCATAGGCCATTGTTGGAATACTGCGTGCAATTCTGGTCTCCTTCCTATCGGAAAGATGTTGTGAAACTTGAAAGGATGCAGAAAAGATTTACAAGGATGTTGCTAGGGTTGGAGGATTTGAGCTATGGGGAGAGGCTTAACAGGCTGGGGCTGTTTTCCCTGGAGCGTCCGAGGCCGAGGGGTGACCTTATAGAGGTTTACAAAATTACGAGGGGTATGGATAGGGTAAATAGGCAAAGTCATTTCCCTGGGGTCAGGGAATCCAGAACTAGAGGGCATAGGGTGAGAGGGGAAAGATATACAAGAGACCTACGGGGCAACTTTTTCCACACAGAGGGTGGTACGTGTATGGAATGAGCTCCCAGAAGGAAATGGTGGAGGCTGGTACAATTGCAACATTTAAGAGGCATTTGGATGGGTATATGAATAGGAAGGGTTTGGAGGGATATGGGCCGGGTGCTGGCAAGTGGGACTAGATTGGGTTGGGATATCTGGTCGGCATGGACGGGTTGGGCCAAAGGGTCTGTTTCCATGCTGTACATCTCTATGATGATGATCAGAATAAGTTGCCGACCATGTACAACTCCTTTCGTTTTTTGACAGTCAAATTATTTAGAACTATTTAATTTCACAACTTGATTGTTTCTTTCCTATTCCTCCAGTCATGGTTTCCTTGACCTTTATGATCTAATTTCATCCTGAGTTATTTCTATTAGTCCAACAATCTGAAAACATCATTAAGACACTTTTATGTTTCTCTGGGTATTGCATTTTACATGAGCATTTGAAGGAAATAAAAACAACTTCCGCTCTCAGGTCAATTAGTTCAGATGGAAGAATGGAGTGCTACCTGCCCCATTTACATGACATCCATCATTTTAGGTAATTATAATACTTAGTCAAGAATTGGGAGTATCTCAAAGCATTGCACATGTCTCTACACCTGATTCTCTTAACAGTGCAAAGAGAAAAAAATGCAGCAGCATTTACCCATGGTGTAGACCCTGGTCAAACAATTTAAATTGCTTCAATCACAGCACTCTACAAGATGAGAATCAGAGCTTGCCACAAAAAGGTCTCCATGAAACAGTTCACTTTCATTGCACAATTATCAAAAATATGGAACATTGGTATCAGGTGATCAGTTTTTTGGTTAAATGACCGGTCTCAGGTTTTGAAAATCAGCCTATCGACATTGGAACAACAAATGATATCATAAGGGCTCAAGTGCAATACAATGGAGACATTGAGGTTAAAATATAAGTGGCTTTAGATCAAAATTTGGATCGGAAAAAGAATTAGCAACCTTGAAACTATAATTGAATTTTTAGGAAGCAAGACCACAAAGTATTAACATCCAACAGTTGGAGTCTTAAAAGGCATTCCAAACAGCATTCAAGCAAAATAACCAACAAAGAGCTCAACAAATAACTTCTAACAACTTTCAACACATAATAGAACCATCATCGGAGATTACATCTTTGTGCACAAGGCTTTATGGAAAATTTCACTACAACACTGCTTGGATTTTATTCATTAATGCATATTTCGGACCTCCCCCCCTCCAAGTTGGAGAAGTAGCATGAAATCAATCTTGCTTCCAGACTAATAAGCAGCTATCAGCTCCTTAATTGGTCAGGACTGGGTCTCTTGGAAGATTAAGGCTCTTGGAGAATTGAAATCTGCCTTTGAAGGATGTTGGTTAATCAGAGGCTAACCACCTGCTATTGCAGACAATGCCACCATAGTTAATGCTAGTAATGCAAAGAGGGGCTGGCCCTGGACCCGAGGTTACAGGTCAGTGACAATAGGCTGAGGGCCCTGGGAAGGAGTTGCTGATGAGATGGGGGCAGGGATAGTTTTTCAGTACTCACCTTCTTCAATGTTTGGTCCCAGGATTGGACATAGAGTGCCTGTTAATGTTATACACCCAACCTCACTTCGCGGAGAGGGGAGAGGGGAGAGGGGAGAGGGGAGAGGGGAGGAATGTGGGCTTTGTGACTAGCCTTCAGGAGGGACAGAAAACATTATATGAGTTAATGAGAAGCCCTGACCTCCTATTAAATTTCAGTAGGCTTAGCGATAATTTGCTTTGAGTGGCTCATGAATGAGCCTAACTATCTTTCTGCTGATGATTGAAGTAATTCTCCTACAAGGTTCCACCCTCTCTAACTTAATTGGAGACAGTTTTCCAAATGTTGGGAAATTCCAGGCAGATACTCATAGCTTGGCCCATGTGCCATCATGTCTACTTCAGTATGCTTCACTGAATGCAGCCTACTGAGTAATGACAGGTAATATTAATATCAGTCAATTTCGACTTGTCAATAGAATGATGGTGAGTTGGGTGATGATGACAAGATTAATTGTCTGAGAATCCTTTAATAGTGGCAGGGCCAGCTACCCAGGTAATCCAAATTAGATAATCAGAGCAGTGTTGCCATGTGGTTTATAGTGAAAAAATATTCTTGAATACGTGGAGTCTGTATTTTGACAAGATTTATGCTTTGTCACAAAGCATATGGTCACCTGTGTATACTTATTTTTAAAATCAGGCAGCATTTATATAAAGTATACAACATGTTAAATATCATATTTTACTCAGTGTCCTCACCTCTATGTAATGGATTCAAATCCCACTCCAGAGACCTTCAGACGTCATCAAGGCAGACACTTCAGTGCATGGCCAAGAGGATGCTTGCTGTCTACTGGGTTAGGATGGCAAACTCTCTCAGTGCAGGTCCCGCCACCCCGCTCAGGTAAACAGAGAAAATCTCCAACGACTATTTGAATGGGACCAGGTCCGACTTAGCTAGTACCTATCGCTCAACCAATATCACTTGATTGCCTGGTCATTATCCAATTTATCTTCTTGCTTTCAGGAAACATAAGGGAGTCTTAAATGGAGACAAATTGGAAATTTCAATCAATAATAAATTGCAACCAGCGTCATGTCAGAGAGAAATTTTTGACAAGTATTTGAGAATGTAGAAGCAACATATTCTCGAGTTATATCCATGTTATCATAGAGCATACAGCATATAGAAACGTAATGTAATCCATATGAACCACATAATGGCTATTGATTTGCCACAAATGTAAAAGAGATAACAAAAAATTGCCAAAAGTTGGCAATCTAAGCAGCCAATTCAGTTCAAAAGGAATGCTTGTTAAAACACTCTGTCATTCATTTGCATTATTTCTTGCCATGGAAAGTCAACTTAACTAATTTTCTGAATACATTTTGGCTGTGGTAGGCTAGAAATTTACCTTGGAAATTTGAGGTGAGCCAAACCCACAATCATATTTCGGTATATTGGGATACATCCTTCAGCTAATTTTCTTTCTGGTTTTCATACTCTCTTGGCCAGCATTTACTGCCACTCCCAATTGCCTTTGACAAAGTGGTCATGAGCTATCTTTTTAAACTGTTATAGACTATGTGGTGTAGTTACATTCACAGTGCTGTCAGGGAGGGGATTCTAGGATATTGGTCCAGTGAAAATGAAGAAACATGATATAACTCCAAGTCAGGATGATATGTGTCTTGGAGGGAAAATTGGTTGATGTACCTATACATTTGCTGCTCTTGCCCTTCCGGGTGGCAGAAAAGTACTGCCGAAAGGGCTTTGGCGAGCTATTAAAGTGAATTTTACAGACAAAAAAGAAACATAGAAAATAGGAGCAGGAGTAGTTCATTAGGCTCTTCGAGCCTGCTCCGCCATGCAATATGATTATGGCTGACCATCGAACTCAATATCCAGATCTTGTTTTTTCCCCTTATCCATTGATACCTCTCAGGCCTTATTATACTGCAGACACAATGTATCAGTGGTGGAAGGACTGTACGTAGGCTGCCATTTAAGGGGGCTGCTTTGTCCTGAATGCTGTTGAGCTGAATGTTGCGGTTGCATCATTAAAGCAAATGCAAAATATTCCACCATGCCTCTGACTTATGCTTTGTAATGGTCTCAATTACACATAACACATATTTCTTCATATCTCCGAATGCATCATTAAGGCATCAGAATAATTGATAAAAGGTATTTCAAAATAACTCAAAATAAAGTGTGGTTCAGTGGTCAGCACTGCTGCATCACAGCACCAGGGGCCTTGGGTTTGATTCCATCTTCAGGCGACTGTCCGTCTGGAGTTTGCACATTCTCCCTGTGTCTGCATGAGTTTCCTCCAGGTGCTCTGCTTTCCTCCCACTGTCCAGGGATGTGTCGGCTAGATGGATTAGCTGTGGAAAATGCAGGGTTACAGGCTTAGGGTAGGGGGGTAGGTCTGGATGGGATCCTCTGCGGACAGGCTATGTGGACTTAATGGGTCGAATGGCCTGCCTCCATACTGCAGGGATTCTATAATTCTACATTCACATTCTTTCAAACTTTCTGCTCTGCAGTTTCTCCATTATATGTACCCAGGTAATTGTAGTTGAAAGAAGCAGTACTAAAGGTTATACATATAAAGCATATGAGTTGCATAATAATCACCTTGCAGTGGAATATTTATTTTTTGACATGTGGACCAATCCAGTTCACTAATTTCCGAGTGGGAAGGAAATTTGTCATCCTCACCTGGTCTGACCTATTTGTGACTCCAGCCACAATACATGGCAATGTGTTTGAATCTTAACTGACTTCTGAAATATTTGGAAGTAATTTAATGTGAGGGCAATAAAGAATGGCCTTGCTACTAGCACGCATATCCCATGAAAGAATACACTTTAAAAGTCAAAGACATCTCTGACAACCAATTGAAGACATCTGTTGTGCTCCACTCTGCTGCATCAACTCAATAACTTAAGACAACAGTGACCAATGTCTTAGAATCTTCAGTTCATAAGTTCATAAGATATAGGAGTAGACTTAGGCCATTTGGTCCATCGAGTCTGCTCCGTTATTAAATCATGGCTGAATTGCTCCTCACCTCCATTTTCCTGCCTTCTCTCCACATCCCTTCGATCCACTACTATCTGTCTAACTCCTCCTTAAATTTACTCACTGTCTCAGCAGCTGCAGAATGGTGCAGAATGATTGTTTTAACTTGTCAGCAACTCAATTTCAGAAAATTGCAGGCCTAGAATGTTTAAAGGCATTTGGTGATATTGTGCCATTTTACTTGCCATGTTTTTGCAATATGGTATCACAAAAAACATATTGTAATGATCAGTAGAAGTATCACTGGAGGTGGTTTTCATTCGCTTAGGGGTGAGAAGAGGACCGGCAGCTGTACAACCATGAAATGGCATTGTTTCATCCTTTTATATGACAGGATCCTCCAGAAGTCACTTACAACTGCAGAAAATAGCTGTAAGCCATATGTATGAAATTGTATTATTATGTGATTTCCTTGCATCTGTATTCTCCTAAAGGCTTGCCAATTTAAAATGCCACAATGGATCTTGCAATGAATCATATCTTTCTCTGCTGTGCAGAAAGTCAAAGTGCATGCCTTGTTATCTAGATAACCAATAATGACTTCCAGCAGTCAGTTTACAGGGCAATAGCGTTGCCATTCAACGTTGTCTCCTCCAGTCACGCTCTCAAAGTCCACTGCCGTATGAAAAGCTTTCCCATTATTTTTGGGCTTACTGCATCAGATGTCAGCGAGCATTGGCACTGCTATGGAAGTCCCTAGCCTTATGGTTGAACTAGACAAATGCAAATTTCAACACCCTTGTGAAAACCCAAAACATGGTTCATTAACTGAGACTATAAAACCTGAGACTGGCTGAGTCTCATACCTTACAGTTAAAAATCAAATTAAGTTTACAGCAATTAAATGAATGAATAAAGAATTAAAGCTTTGTACTTCATTCTGTGGCTGGTAATGAAGTGCAGTATCAGCCAAGGTCTCTTGTTACACTGATTACAAAATGCAGTGAGGCCTAAGCTTTATCTCAGCTATCATATGGATAAGAGACTGTAATAGGATTTATCTAGCCAAGAAGACTGAGAATTACTGGAGTTCAACCTTCAGTTTACAACCAATTTCCCGCTTATGACAAATTTATACAGTATCTCAGTCAGAGAGTAATTTTTTAAAAAGTTGTTTTAAGTGAGCAGATTATTGATTGAAAGAATTGCTTTAAAGATTGATTTTGCAATAAATTGTACAGTACCTTTTGTAAAATTCACAGTTCTTTGCCATATTTGATTGAACAATAAAAAAGTATAGATGTTGCTGTTGGTCATAGTTATGAATAAGTGCTGAGCGTATTTGTCCTGAATACATTTGCTATGTGTTTTAGCAGACAAGCTCGCTTGCTTTAAATGTACAGGCGAAATGAATATCAAAATGAGCAACAGAGGAATGGCATGTGGCTTCTCATGAATGCTTATCAAGAAAGTTGTTTCAAATGTACCTTTAACTCAAAGTAAAACAGAGAATTTTGTCAAAATACCATTGCTCAGAGACAAGTCAATTGATCCAGTTATTATGGGAAAAGAAACACAAACATGAACCCATTAAACATGTGTCAGGTTTTTATACTTTATCGAAGTAACTTACAGGAAAATGGCAGCTGCTGTTTGAGAGGAAGCCACACAAACACATGGAGTGTTTTGTACGATCAGCCAAGCAGGACACTGACAAGAGTTCAGTCTGTTTCTGTCTAATATGGTGAAACAGATGACTCACCATGTTGAGGACTGGCTAAAACAATTATATTGCCCCATGGAGTAATGAAACTAGAAACTAACAGTGTCGTGCACTCATCTGAGTTGAAACATAACCATCAGGCTTGTCTGTAAGACCCAATTCTAACAACATTTAAGTGAAAGTTGAGGAGGAATTATTGGAAAAGGAGGGAAGAAAAGACAACAGGTTTCTTGTGCAATATTAAGCCACAATCATAGAATCTCTACAACCCATCAAGTCTGCACCAACCCTGCAAAAAGCATTCCGCTCTCTCCCTGTAACCCCATATTACCATGGTTAATCCGCTGAACCCGCAAAGCCTTGGACACCATAGGACAATTTCACATGGACAATCCAGCTAAAGCGCACATCTTCGGACTGTGGGAGAACACCAGGTTCCTGGCGCAGTGAGGCAGCAACGCTAATCACTGAGTCACCATGATGCCCCAAAATGGCTCAGGCACCTGTTAGACTTTTATGAGGTGCAAGACTGATTTCTGAGGATTATAAAAAAACATAACCAAAGCAAGGCTATTAGAATTGGCAATAAGTCGAAGTTAGAATGAAAAGCAGGGTATTGGAAAGGAGACAATAATACAACATTCAAGTTTGGAAGAAGGACAAAGCCAACAAAGTGGTCAATCAGTTAAGTTTGCAAAAGGAAAATAACTCTTCATCTCTCAAATGAGACAAGTAAATCAGCAGGAATTCTGAGGGATATAAGAAACACCCAAACTCTTTTGCCAGACAAAGGCAAGACTTTCCATCAGAGAACTATAAGAATGCCAGGGTTTCAGTGAAAGACATTAGGAAGGAGTATGTGCCCGCATCTTGGTAGAGGATGTACCTGGAGTGTGACCTTATCTCTGGAATGTTAGCTGTAGGGTTGTCCATAGTTTGCCTCTCAACTGATGAATTATTTGGCCAGAGTAATGGTCATAGGCTCTCTAGTAATCATGGAAGGACCAAGTGAGATTAAAGAGACTGAGCAGTTACAGGATAGATTTCCCTGAGTTTTTATTTTGTGTGTCATGATCCAGCAATGGTTCAACAAAATCCATTGTTGGAGGTCAAGTTGGTCCCTCAGAGACATATTGGATCAAATCTAAGTTCCTTTGGGGGTTTGGATAATCCAAAGGATATATTCAGCAAGTCTCCTCTGATCAAGTCTCAGCTAATTAATCTAGATTTAAGTGAAGGAGCCCAATTGGCTCAAACTGTAGCTGAATGCTACAGTGTTAAAAATGAGTGCTGATAGGGAAATGAAGATCTAGTCTCCGAGCTTTAATGAAGAGTGGATAGTAGATTGCCAGATAGTCATATCATCCAGATATCAGCAAAAGGTATAAAAGATAGATCATAAAATTCAGATGACAGGACATTTAGGGATCTGGAATACCCAAGCATATAAAAGTTGACATTTTATTCAGTCCTGGTCTTCACATTGTTGTGAACTCGGTCTGAACCGCTCCAAAAATATTTTAAGAAGGTAGCCTAGACCATAACTTTTTCTTATTTTAAAGGGAGATGTGAAGTAGATATTTCAGGTGTGACACAGCTGGTCAAACCACTCAGCTTTAAGAGAAACAGAATTAATTTAAAAACTACAATTGAAACATGAACAAAAGGAAGCGGAATTTAAAATAACTATTGGAATACTTAACCGACTCGATACAACAACTTAATTTAGGAGCTGTTTCAATTCAGTAACATCCCATAAATACTTCTCCTTGGCAAAAATGTGAATTAAAACAAATATTTTTACAGACAAGAGGGAACAACATCAAAAGAGGTTTCAGACAGAAAATTCAGTCAGGAATCTTCGAGCTTGCAGCCTTTCCTGGACTCCAGTATCTTGTGACTGCCATAGCTAAACCAAACAAGACAAAACCTGAACTGGGAGAACTGGCCAATCCCCTGTCAGTGTTAATCTCGGCACTTTCTAGACCCCTCGGCACCTCTGTATTTATAACCTCTCTTTGAAAAAGAACCCAAGGACAAAATAACCTTGTTAAAGTGACTGCATTGTCACAAGAGTGAAGCATTGTAATTTTATAAAATGCGCCCTGTGTGACAATTGATAAGAAAACCACTGCTTAAACGGACGCCTCTAATTTCTGTACCATATTTTGAGATTTTTAGTAAGATGTTAGTCTGCTGTGTGCTATCTTTACCATAGATTATTATATCCTTATTACTTTGAATGTTGTTACTCAATTCCCTCTTGAGATAGTAGTCTAGAAATCAGTCCAGTTCTTCTCTCCTTGTGGATTATCAATGAAGATCCTTATGAAATAAGGTATTAATTTTATATTTATAGGTTTTCATGAATGGATGAGTAACCTGGATGTAACACAGTTAAGCTGTCACTCACAGAAACCTCAAATTGGTGGTTAGGCTATACTGTCATAAATATTCTCATGATTGGGACAAAGAATTGGAATTTTTTGTTGTTTGCCACCCAAGATTCACCTTGTATGCCCACTGGGATTAATCCTTCTGAATTAATTGATGGGCATGCGATAAATTGGCTCTCAGTCTAAAGACTTCATCTTTTAAAATTTTTTTGTATTTTTAATTATGGACTGAAATAAGAAAAGAGCTCTTCAAAAATTTGTGATTTTGAATATTATTGCATGATATTGCTGCCTGAATCAAATGACTTGACTCAACATCAAGTTCAACAAGATTCGAACCTGATTCTATTCTATGTTTTTTACCCACTCCACACCTAGTCCTCTTATGATTTGGGTTGCTCCTAGCACAGACTAACTCTCTGATTATCGTGGAGAAACATTAATTCTGATTTCTCTTCACAGCTGCCTGCTGAACTTTTCTGGCAATCTCTGTTTTTGTTTCTTATGGTCACTTATTCAGCTTCTCTACTGTCCTTCATTTACTGACCTCTTTCATACCTATTTCTCTCTCCTTGGGATCCATCTCCACTTATCCACTCACCTCTCCCTTACTCCCAGCTCCCTGCCTCATACTCATCTTTTGCAATAAATACTAGTTTTTTTCCAAGCTGCTATCAGTTCTGATGAAGAGTCAGTGGGCTTAAAATGTTAACTCCGCTTTTTCCCCTACAGCTGCTGCCAGAGCTGCTGAATTTCACCAGCAGTTTCTGTTTTGACTTCATACACATTGTGAACACAGTGTGAACAGCTATGGGTTACAACAATGGTTGTAGAAGAACTGGAGCTGAAGAGTGGTGTACAAATGGAGCTCTCAATGGCAATGATTATGGGTGTCATTTGTGGACTAGTGACACATGACAGAAAAAGGGTTTTCTACCTGCCAACAATGATATGAGTGGTTCTCAGCTAGCTTAACAGCTTGGGGCTTTGAATAAGACTTAGGGAATCCTTTTGGACCACGTTCATTCAGGAGCTCTCCCTCTTTCTCTGTTCTCTGCAGTAAGCCACTTGAAGTCTGAAGAAAATCAATTTATTTTTCCTTTAGCAGTTGCTGTCAGTGACATTTACGTAATCATTCAGAAATGAACCTGCCACTTTGTCCTTCTTGAAAACTGATGTAAGCATCCAGAGAAAAGAAACTGAGAAGTACCATTTTGAATCATTTGATTAACCTCAACAGATATGTGAACGACAGCTACTGAACGATTATCCCATTGTTCCATCCATCCATAACACTCATGCCATTCTTTGTATGGGTGTGCATGTGTGTGGGAGAGTGAATGGATGTAAAAAGGGGAGTTTATAATGAGATTAGAGTTTTAATTAATAGAGTTATATGCTGAACATACATAACTACCTGAAGCTAGAGTCTAATTACTTGTAAGAATAGTCATTTTTGTTAAGTTCAGAAACCTGTTAGATGCTTTCAGTCAACCTCAGTCTAAAAGATGGATAAATTGAGGAATTCTGAATTCGTTTTTGAAAAATATCATTAATTTTTGTGATGACTCCAATACACTACCCCAGTGAGTCACAGCATCTGAAACTCATCAAAGAAGAAGTTTTCAAAGAGAGGGACAAATTCTCCATGTCAGATTGTGTGTGAAATAACACAGGAGTCTGAAAAATGTGGAATATGAAGAGACATGTGAAAAGCCTGGCAAGGTCTATCTCACATCAGGAGCAACCTGCCACATCTTTTATCTGGGTTCTGGGCATCGGGTTGAAATTATTGCTTCAGAGCTGTGAGTTGCCGATTAAGGATGATTATAGCTTGTTAATGACCTTATTAACTGTACACCGTGCTTCTTAATATGCAGTTTCCTGTCCTACCACCTGCTGGGAGCAAACTACATGCCAAGACTTCCCGACATCACAGTCAAAGTGGATACCTGACAACGCCAGCTTGCTATTTGTCGCAAAGGACCTCCATTTTTTATACGAGGCAACAACATCTCAGTATACTCTTTGTGGGCACCATTCACATGCACCCTACATTCATGGACATTTGACGTGAGCCAGGCTTTAAGATTCCTTATGGCGTCTCTCCGGTTCACTTTTGCTCATCAGGGTGCATCAGCAATGCTGCTGTGAGGATGCTCAGGGATGTGCACCCTGTTCATGGACTGGACCAGATTGCATTTCCGGACTGTTTACTTGCTCTTTTAGCACTCACTCATTCTGATCTGACCTGGATGCTCACGGTATCCCTGCCATGCCTTGCCTTGCATTGTCTTCCATGTCTTTTTTCTTTTTGCCCCTCAGCCACAGATACCAGGCTCACAGTGCTGCTGTCTTGCCTTGCTGTTGAGCATAGACTCAGCTCAGGAAACTTGTCATGTTTGTCAGGAGTCCTTCATCAAGTCAAGGGTGACACCCTTTTCTCATTGGGTTGTGGCATAATAAATCAAGGGCAGCCTCCCATATTATTACAGGGGGTTTGGACATGGTTAGTTATGGACATGGAAAGAAAAGTCAAGGCAAGGGATTTTGTGAGTTTCAAAGTTGACACGGAGTGAGTGAGCATTAAGAAAGCAAGAATGCAGCCCTGAGATGTAATCAGACCAATTCTGCATGTTGGGTTCCTGTCCCTGCATCCTTGCAGCAGCATTCTCATGAAAGGTGTTAACTTCAAAGAGCAGCATTGAAGTTCAGAGGCATTTTCAAAGTGCATTGGAGATGTGTCAATATGGAGAGGCTGATGTGTGTCACAGTGGATGTGGGGTATGTGCAGCCACTGGTTTAGAGTATAGCCTGAGACTTTGGTGATGGGTGTCTAAGATGGCAGTTTGGAGGAGGAAGTCAGGTACCTGCTCTGACTTTTATGTCAGGAATTCTCGGCGCTTTGTATTCAGCCAGCAGGTGATAGAATGGGAACCTGCATATTAATGAAGTGAGATTAGTTCGGAATGAGGGTGATAATGAGCATTTATCCCTGTTAATAGGCAACTATTCCTCAATACAGAGAACCTTGTCTTGACGTCCAGAGTTTAGTCGGAAAATGCAACGTATTTATCCTGATCATGAGGAATGGCTTGTTTGGCTTCTGACACATTTCCCCCAAATTTCTTACTGAAGCCCAATTCAGGGCCTGGGTAAATTCTATCCAAAGAAACCTCTGACAACTTTCTCAAAAAGAAAACCTATTTCAAAGTAAAACACTGAATATAATCCCAAAATCTAATCCCAAACTCCCAATGCCAATTTTAGATGATTCTAACCATCTGTTTAAATTTTTTGTGTTAATTGGTTTACAAACACATGCATATCCTGAACTCCCACTACCCATCTTGACAATATTATTAATGAGTACCCATTGCTGAAAATATCAGTTTGTAACTCCACATCTGTGCTCTATCACTGTTGATAACTTCTCAATTAGACACAATTTTCCACTTTGGTTTTGTTAACCTGAGTTGTGATCACTTTTATTCTTCTTGAATATTCAATGCTTATCATTGTTGCCATCTGAGATGTTCAGAATTTTTACTGAGCTATACATATTGTAAATGATTTATTTTATAATTAGGTAACTGGAAAGAAAGAACTCCTGTGCAACAATCTTAAATTGGGAATAAATACAGAGAATTCAGATAATGAGGTGTCTTAAATTGGAACAAGACACTTTTTAGCCATGCCATATTGTGTGGCACAATCTTACATCCTTAAATATTCAGTCAGAAGTGAAAATGTATTCAGGCACCAGACTGACAGTTTTGTTAACTGTGAAAAATATTTGCATTCAACTAATTTCTGCTGCTTAAGAATGGTTCAATATGGCCCAAAGCTGTGAATCTTTAATCAGGTTATTTCAACAGTGGGTGGGTGTGGATATGTGTTTATCAAAGCCAGGAAATGAGTTGAAAATCATGTTAGGATCTAAGGAAATGCATCAAAAGGCAAGTTCATGCCTCTATAGGTACAGGAAATAGAAGAAAGCTTGGACAAGCAAAATGCTTTGAAGCACATTCCTTCCAAAGATCACAGACATTTTAACCTGAATCGGCTTCAATTAACTTACTTAGTCTGCAGAAGGCAAGTTTGTCAGAATTTTTACCTTACTCTACAAACATAGTCAAGCAAAGTTGCAATTCTCATCTTCAGTTCTCAATGCAGGATTTTAACCTTTGCAAGTTACATTTCCTCAATCACAAAAGATTATTAGTGTTCATTAGTAGTCATTAGTAGTCATTAGTATTTATAAGTGGATATTAGTGTTATATTGCAAGAAGCCATTGTCAAGGTTGGAGGTGGAACCAATATTTGCACTTTCTTTTTCTGGTGATGCACATCAGCCCTTAAGGAAAGAAATTGGGACCCACCAAGATGAAAAACATTGCCCTGAAGGTTATGATAGGAGGTGTGAGGTTGAATCTTGAATTAGTGGAATGTGGGATTGGTCTGTGTCTATGAATGGGTTTAATTTCTCCAGCTTTGGTGATTTGTGTTCCAAACACAGTGTGAGAGTGAGACTTCCTGGAGAACACTGATGTATTGGTTTCATTAGGGGAGTTTTATGAATGAACAGAACAAATAGTTATACATTAGCTTTCACACAGTGTTCAGGACCTGTTTTCTTTCTGCTGAGGGGAATGACACATAGTTTGAAGAAATCCTCTGGTTTCACATTTGCAGAACTCTTAGCTGGAACTGGATGTGTAAAGCACTTCCTCCAAAAGAAAGGAAACGTAAAATAACTGCACAGAGGCCAGTATCTTGACACCAAGTCATCCATTATTCACTTGTGCACAGTGGACTGGCTGTGGCCAGCCAACTCAAAGTCAGTCCCCTGAACTTAGGAGATGCTGAATCCTGAGTTTATATTCGTCAGTCAGGGATTCATGATTGACCCAGGTTAATGACCCCAATCAAGGATCTCAAAGTCAACAAGATCCACCTGGTTCCAATCACTACAGAATGGTTATGAAAGAGCAGTATATGGAGCCTGTGCCCCACAACCTGAGCCGCCTCCGGAATTTTAATTTTGTCCCTTTCAGGGATATAAAAAGGAAGGCCCTGTATCGACTGCTGCTGCACACCGTCCACCTCTTCTCCCTCATCCACCGTCCGGACACGCCTTGGCGTGCCCATTTGCCACCGGGCGGTGGGGATCCCCAGTGGAGGGCTCTCTACGCGGGAGTCCTCCCCCTTTCTCTCGGGGATCTGGGGTGGAGGGTGCTGCACGCAGCAGTCCCCTGCAACCGCAGATTGCGGTGGTTCACGGACTCCCAGCCCAACTGCTTGTTCTGTGGCGCTGTGGAGTCCGTGGACCATGTATATATTGGGTGTGGGCGTTTGCACTCCCTTTTTGATTTTCTTAAAAACCTCCTCCTCTGTTTCTGGCTGCACTTCAGTCCCACGCTCCTGATCTTCGGGCACCCGGTACGGAGGAGGGAGGGCAGGTCCGAGGACCTCCTCGTGGGTCTGCTCCTGGGCCTGGCCAAACTGGCCATCAACAGGTCCAGGCAGCGGGCCGTGGAGGGGGTCGTTAGGGCCGACTGCCTGCCCCTCTTCCGGGGTTACGTTAGAGCCCGGGTGTCCTTGGAGAAGGAGCACGCGGTGTCCACCGACACCCTGGAGTCGTTCAGGGAGAGGCGGGCGCCGCAGGGAGTGGAGTGCATCATTTCTCCCTCCAACTCTATTTTGATTTGATCCCTACCCTCCCCTTCACTGTTTTGATCACACAGCATTGCCCTGTGGTTTGAAGGGCAGTGCTTGTCACTGGCCACTCGGGTGTCTTTCCTATCTTCCTGGTGGTGGAAATTGAATAAAGATTCGTGCACTTTGTGTCTTTTCACTGTGTCTCACACCTGCACATACACACCATGGGTGCTGGGGAAAAAAATAAGCACTACCGCACTTAGGCGGTAGTGTGGGAGAAAAAAAGAAAAAAAAAGAAAAAAAAAATATAACCAGGAGATGGCCCTGGTGTCCTTGGAGAAGGAGCACGCGGGTGTCCACTGACACCCTGGAGTTGTGACTGGCCACTTGAGTGTTTCCTTCCCTTTGGAGATTGGATCATTTTGTAAAGAAGAAATGAAAGAGCAGTATAAGAAGTCTAGTTTAAATATTCCAGACAAGAAGTGTTGGTGAAAATTCCAAATAGGTTATTTGAAGTTAAGAATGCCTGAGTTCAGTTTGACAAAGATTCAAGGAAAATGCTGTTTGATTCTGAAGAAACCATTATTATCTTGAGTTAACGAAGGGTGTTGTCGTTGCTGTGGGAACTGGAAAGGAACACTGTTGTAATTATTGGGATTGTACTTGAATGTGTGTTTCAAAATCATTAAATTTGAGTTCTTATACACATAACTTACTTTATTCTCTTTCATCTTCACTTTTTTTCATAACAAGTTTCAGTTTTGTTGTTAAAATGGAATCTGCAGGATGAGGTATTTGAGTTTCAGTGAAAATAACAAAAGAAAAACGATCAAGTCAGATCTAAATCTTATCCAATAATAACTTTAACTGGGATCGTAACAGAGGGAGCTTTCCGGGATAGTGAGATTAGATGTTAAGCAGAAAAAGAACTAACCTCCGAGGTCAATCGATCTTAAGATATGCGACTTGAGAGAAAAGAGCTTACACTCAGAGAACAATTAGAATGTGGAAATTTCCATGGTAAGAAGTGGCTGAGAATTTATTTAATGGGAAGTAAGATCAGGATGTCAGAGAAGAAGGATTAGACAAGCTGTTGATAACATGCGATGAAGTAAGATGTGAGGAAGGAGACAGTGAGGTCTGCAGGTGCTGAAGATCAGAGTTGAGAGTGTGGTGCTGGAAAAGCACAGCAGGTCAGGCAGCATCCGAGGAACAGGAAAATCGATGTTTCAGGCCGGATCCCTTCATCAGGAAGCATCCGGCCCGAAACGTCGATTCTCCTGCTCCTCAGATGCTGCCTGACTTACTGTGCTTTTCCAGCAACACACTCTCAACTAAGATGTGAAGAACATAGAACATAGAAGAATACAGCGCAGTATAGGCCCTTCGGCCCTCGATGTTGCGCCGATCAAAGCCCACCTAACCTACACTAACCCACTATCCTCCATATACCTATCCAATGCCCGCTTAAATACCTATAAAGAGGGAGAGTCCACCACTGCTACTGGCAGGGCATTCCATGAACTTACGACTCGCTGAGTGAAGAACCTACCCCTAACATCAGTCCTATATCTACCCCCCCTTAATTTAAAGCTATGCCCCCTTGTAATAGCTGACTCCATACGTGGAAAAAGGTTCTCACTGTCAACCCTATCTAACCCCCTAATCATCTTGTACACCTCTATCAAGTCACCCCTAAACCTTCTTTTCTCCAATGAAAACAACCCCAAGTGCCTCAGCCTTTCCTCATACGATCTTCCTACCATACCAGGCAACATCCTGGTAAACTTCCTCTGCACCCGTTCCAGTGCCTCCACATCCTTCCTATAGTATGGTGACCAAAACTGCACACAATATTCCAGATGCGGCCGCACCAGAGTCTTATACAACTGCAGCATGACCTCAGGACTCCGGAACTCAATTCCTCTACCAATAAAAGCCAGTACGCCATATGCCTTCTTCACTGCACTATTTACCTGGGTGGCAACTTTCAGAGATCTGTGTACATGGACACCAAGATCCCTCTGCTCTTCCACACTACCAAGTATCCAACCATTAGCCCAGTACCCCATCTTTTTGTTACTCCTACCAAAGTGAATCACCTCACACTTAGCTACATTGAACTCCATTTGCCACCTTTCTGCCCAGCTCTGCAGCTTCTCTCTATCCCGCTGTAACCTGCCACATCCTTCCTCACTGTCTACAACTCCTCCGACTTTCGTATCATCCGCAAACTTGCTCACCCAACCTTCTAACCCTTCCTCCAGGTCATTTATAAAAATGACAAACAGCAATGGTCCCAAAACAGATCCTTGCGGAACACCGCTAGTGACGGCACTCCAAGATGAACCTTTGCCATCAACTACTACCCTCTGTCTTCTTCCAGCCATCCAATTCCTAATCCAAACCTCCAACTCACCCTCAATGCCATATCTCTGTATTTGCTGCAGTAGCCTACCATGGGGGACCTTATCAAACGCCTTACTAAAATCCATATATACCACATATGTGGGTGGCACGGTGGCACAGTGGTTAGCACTGCTGCCTCACAGCGTCTGAGACCCGGGTTCAATTCCCGCCTTAGGCGACTGACTGTGTGGAGTTTGCACGTTCTCCCCGTGTCTGCGTGGGTTTCCTCCGGGTGCTCCGGTTTCCTCCCACAGTCCAAAGATGTGCAGGCCAGGTGAATTGGCCATGCTAAATTGCCCGTAGTGTTAGGTAAGGGGTAAATGTAGATGTAGGGGTATGGGTGGGTTACGCTTTGGCGGGGCGGTGTGGACTTGTTGGGCCGAAGGGCCTGTTTCCACACTGTAAGTAATCTAATCTAATCTCATCTAATCTATCTAATCTAATCTAATCTAATCTAATCTAATCTAATCACATCTACCGCTTTCCCCTCATCTACCTCCTTAGTCACCTTCTCAAAGAATTCAATAAGGTTTGTGAGGCACAACCTGCCCTTCACAAAACCATGCTGACTATCCTTGATCACATTATTCTTATCCAGATGTGCATAAATCCTATCCCTTACAATTCTCTCTAAGACTTTGCCCACAACAGAAGTGAGACTCACTGGCCTATAGTTACTAGGATTATCCCTACTCCCCTTCTTGAACAAGGGAACCACGTTTGCTAGCCTCCAGTCCTCCGGCACTACTCCTGTAGACAAAGAGGACACAAAAATCAAGGCCAATGGCTCTGTAATCTCCTCCCTTGCTTCCCAGAGAATCCAAGGATAAATGCCATCAGGCCCAGGGGACTTATCTATTTTCACCCTTGCCAGAATTTCCAACACCTCTTCTCTACATATCTCAAAGCCATCCATTCTACTTATTCGTGCCTCAGTATTCATGTCGACAACAATGTCCTGTTCCTGAGTGAATACTGACGAAAAGTATTCATTCAGTGCCTCCCCAATCTCTTCAGCCTCCACACGCAACTTCCCATTACTATCCTTGATTGGACCTATTCCTACCCCAGTCATTCTTTTATTCCTAACATACCTATAGAAAGCCTTAGGGTTTTCCCTAATCCTACCAACTAAGGACCTTTCATGTTCCCTCCTTGCTGCTCTTAGCTCTGCTGTGTATATACTGGCAAAGACATGTTGAAAATTGGCCTGATTTTGCAATAAGGAGTCTATGTACTGCACATGCTCATCAACAGTCAATTATTTAAGATCAACATTTTGGGTCAAATGTCAGTATGTCATCTTTGACACAGATAGGATATTTGAGGAGTTGACATGGATGCTGAAATTGGGACCAGGTGAAATCCAAATGGAATGGAATAAAATTAAATCAAATACATATTCATTGTCACTTATAAACCTATCATTGTCATAACTTGAATTTTAAAAATTAAACATTTGAATGTTTCAAACATATACTTAGTGGTTATAATTTTATTAGTGTTTATGTATTTTTAATAAAATTTGTATTGTCAACATCTCCAGGATTATACATTGATTCGGATATTTTTTGGGATTTGGATTTTGATCCTGAAATCTAGCATCGACTTTTACAAACAGGTTGTAAGAAATTCTAGCTTTGTCAGTTGAAAGTCACTGAATCGATTTTTATCTGTTTGACTTTTAAGGGAGTTTATCAAGTAATTCTGTTCGACTGTCCCCCTCCCCACCTCATCCCTCACCCATCATCAGCTCTCCCCATTCAACCCTTCTCCAGTCAAATAAATAGAGACCCCATGTCAAACAGGGTCTTTGAAGGCTTTTGAGGAACCAAGCTGACAGTGGTTTCATTGCTCCAGTCTTACAGTCAAAACTCCTATTTCAGTAGCTGACTATATTTATGCCTGTTCATTTTAAAAGAGCTAGTACAAGTTTGTACTCTTTATTTTCCGTCATGCTAACAAGTTCAGCAATATGGGTCGCTTTTCTTGGCTTAAGACCGAGAGTTGCACAGTCATTGCTATTTTCTGACCTCTTTTGACATCATAACATTTTGTTGGCAAGGTTCCCAAAGCAGTATAGAATTATCCAAATGTGACCTCTGCAAAATTCGATAAAAGGTGCTGACCTACACGATTTCATCCTCCAGAGACAACACTTGTACACACTGTTCAGCCTGGTTCCTAACAGCTAACTGGGAACCGTAAGTGAATGGTCAATAACCGAAGCACAAACCCTTAGCTTATTTCACCTTTATGAAAGGTCACCCACTTCTTCATGTACATTTTTAACACTCAATTGCCTGCATTAATCGGTCAATCTTTAACCATTCCACATAATAAGCACGGGTGTTGCTGAAGACTGTTTATATCTTTAATATTCTCCACAAGATTATCAAGATGGCAGCGAAGTAGCAGTGCAGTGTGTGGACTCCTGAGCCAAGGAGCCCAGAGCTCGTCGGCTCCATCTGGTTTTACTTTTCCTTTCTTTCTCTGCTTTCTTTTCTTACTTTAACCTTAGTTGCTGAACTTATGTGGACAGCTTGAATGGCATCAAGGTATCCAGTACATTGGAGGCAAGGATTTGTTCCAAGTGACGGTGGCGGAAGGAGTCCAGTTTGTGCTCCCGGTGAGGACAGTGGCCGAGGGAGGGCGAGAGTGTGGTCCTGGCTCTCACTGAGGTAGGGCAAGAGTGTGGTCCTGGCTCTCACTGAGGGAGGGCGAGAGTGTGGTCCTGGCTCTCACAGAGGAAGGTTGAGAGTGTGGTCCTGGCTCTCACTGAGGTAGGGCAAGAGTGTGGTCCTGGCTCTCACTGAGGGAGGGCGAGAGTGTGGTCCTGGCTCTCACTGAGGGAGGGCGAGAGTGTGGTCCTGGCTCTCACAGAGGAAGGTTGAGAGTGTGGTCCTGGCTCTCACTGAGGGAGGGCGAGAGTGTGGTCCTGGCTCTCACAGAGGAAGGTTGAGAGTGTGGTCCTGGCTCTCACTGAGGGAGGGCGAGAGTGTGGTCCTGGCTATCATTGAAGGAGGGTGAGAGTGAGGTTCTGGCTGTCATTGAGGGAGGGAGAGAGTGTGGTCTTGCCTCTCACAGAGGGAGGTTGAGAGTGTGGTCCTGGCTCTCACTGAGGGAGGGCGAGAGTGTAGTCTTGGCTGTCATTGAGGGAGGGTGAGAGTGTGGTACTGGCTCACACAGAGGGAGGGTGAGAGTGTGTACCCACCAGTGACTGTGAGAGGCAAGAGTGAATGCCCAATAGTCACTGAAGGCTACTTCGCTGCCATCTTCATAATCTTGTGGAGAATATTAAAGATATAAACAGTCTTCAGCAACACCCGTGCTTATTATGTGGAATGGTTAAAGATTGACCGATTAATGCAGGCAATTGAGTGTTAAAAATGTACATGAAGAAGTGGGTGACCTTTCATAAAGGTGAAATAAGCTAAGGGTTTGTGCTTCGGTTATTGACCATTCACTTACGGTTCCCAGTTTGTGCCCAGTGTCCAATGTAGGAACCGACAACTTCAGCTGCATTTCTCAGATTGGCTCAGTGCTGACTTGTGGCAGCGATGTCGTTGGTAGAGGCAAGATGGCGACTCTGTTCCTGCAGTAGCTGCACTGCAGTGAAAGCAATCAAGGCTGGATTCGGCCTAGTGTTGATCTCCATGTTTGGGTGGAAGACCCCATGTTTAAGTACTGTAGAAGGATTGTAGTGTTGAACTTTTAACTTTATTTTGCTTTTTTTCACTTTATACCTAAGGTTTAGTGCCTAGGTTCCTTTGTACCTAACATGGCACTGGGAACAGTGAATTTGTACACTTTTCACTGTACTCTTGTATCTCTGTACTTGACTACATATAACAATAAAATCTAACTCTAAGTCAATCTGATCTACAAAAATTGTTGTGCCATAAGATGCACTCTCCCCTATAACATGTATAAATATTATAATCAGTAGGTAACTCAGTGGAATAACTGCTCATTTCCCAAATGAAGAATAATATATTTGATTAAAATTCCAGGGGAGGCCATTTGAAAACATATTTGAGACAAGGTGCCATTTCTGAGGTCCAGTGGTCCCATTTTTAAGTGTTCTTAATCCCAGTACAAATCCCAAATTAGGCAACTCACATTAATACAGTGCCACTTGAGTACTTACCTTAAAGAGGGTGAAGAGATGGGGCTGAGGGAGAGGGAGGAAATTAGCTGACAGCCTATTTCCCAAAAAAAAGTGAGATTATTGGACTGTGATTATTCAATGACAAAAAAGCTAAAACTAAATGTCCTATTTGGGAGATGAAAACACTATGATCACTCACATTGCAAAAATCAGAGATTATAATTCTAAAACTCTCTTTCATTCAACATTCCATACAATTGATAAGATGAATAAATATTATGACTTCAAGGCAGATCATAGGCTGGATATTCTGAAGTGAATAATTCAAAACCTATCAATTATCTGGAAATCACCAGTCAGGGTTATGATAGAATATTTTCCATTTACTTCAAGGAGTATAACACCCACAACATTTCAAATGCTTGACAAGCTTGATGAAGGAGTCAGTGGTTTATTGAGAATGTTACTGGGCTAGTAATCCAGCGAACGTTCTGAGGAATGGAGTTGAATCCCATGACAGCAGATGGTGAAATTTGACGGAGCTATAAACCTGGAATTTCGAAAAAAAAAAGCAAGCCTATTGATGACCATAAAACTCTACTGATTGCTATGATAACCCATCTGTTTCACCAAAATACTTTAGGGAAGAATACTTGTTATCCTCACCTGGACTGGCCTGCATATAATTCCATAGCATCAATAAAATGATTGATATTGACTGTCCGGGCAATTAGGGATGGGTAATAATAACATGCCTTGCCAGCAATCCCCATGTTAAATGAATGAACACAAAAGAAGAGTCATCCATGGATGCTGGCCTTGATGGTGAAAGTCACATCCCATGAACAAATTAAAAATGAATTCCATCCCTACCCTGACCATTCAGAAGTGGCACCAAGCAAAAGGTTTATGAGCTAAAAGCCCGAAGTTTGAAATTTAAGATATGATTCTGAATGTCGTCAGCAGGAATGATTCAAATCCTCTCCACAACGCTGTTACAGTTCTGATTAGATTAGATTAGATTACTTACAGTGTGGAAACAGGCCCTTCGGCCCAACAAGTCCACACCGTCCCGCCGAAGCGCAACCCACCCATACCCCTACATCTACCCCTTACCTAACACTACGGGCAATTTAGCATGGCCAATCCACCTGACCTGCACATCTTTGGACTGTGGGAGGAAACCGGAGCACCCGGAGGAAACCCACGCAGACACGGGGAGAACGTGCAAACTCCACACAGTCAGTCGCCTGTACTAAATATTGCCACAGCTTATATGTTTGTACTTATTCCTAATTCTGTTGTGGACAAGAGCGATGCTTTAAATTGTTTATACACTCAGCTGTTGATGTTTGGAGTGTATCGGGAGATTGAGTTGAAATTTATATGTGACCTGTGATATCCTATGGTTTGCATTATTCTGGAGTGACAAAATCAAAAAGTTCAGGCAGTCTACACTGCAACGTGAAACAGATTCTTAAAATTCAAACTATCCCATTGAGGAAGGTTATCAGGGAACTGATAAAGGACGGTTGAAATCTGACAAACATTCTTCTGAAAAATTAAAAGCCTAGGCTGTTGAAAATTTCAAAACTATCTCACTATTCAATGATAATTTTGAATCATTTAACAAAGCTCCCTCATCTTTTATAATTGACTGCTAATACATGCAAATTTTCTCAGTGAACGCAATAATAAGTAGAATTAATGGACTCTTTCAGTTCAAGAGATCAATTGCTTTCACCAGCAAATGAAGATCCTGGTAAGAGTGCTCAGATTACAGTCATTGATCTGGAATAGAAATTGGCTGGCTAATGAGCACTAACCAACAGTAGTGGACCATCCTTGAGCTAATCCTGTTATTCAATTCAGATCGTGATCAAGGTATATTACAATTCCATCCTGCTACCTTGATAAAAGCTCTTAATACTCCTGGGGTTGAACAAAAGTCTTATAATCTCAATTTTGAAATTTTCAACAGTCTAGACTTTTTAGCTTTCAGAAGAGCATGTGCCAGATTTCCACTATTCCTTACAAAAGAATTGTTCCCCTGATAACCTGCCTGAGTGGGATGGTTTTAATTTGAAGATTATCTTCCATTGTTCTGGACTTGCCCACAAAAAGAACCATCAACACCTTTAGTCATCTTAAACACGTCAACTGGATATAATTCGAATGTAATACATAATTATAAGAAACTTCAAGGTTTATTGTATATTAACATTGAGTCATAGAGATGTACAGCACTGAAACTGACCAGATATCCTAGATAAATCTAGCCACATTTACCACCATTTGGCCCATATCTCTCTGAACACTTCCTGTTCGTATACCCATCCAGATGCCTTTTAAATGTTGTAATTATACCAGCCTCCACCACATCCTCTGGCAACTAATTCCATAAACTCACCACACTCTGCATGAAAAATTTGCCCCTTAGGTCCCTTTTAAATATTTCCTCTCTCACCTTAAACATATGCCCTCCAGTTTTTTCCTCTACCCTGGAAAAAGTCCTTGATATTTACCCTCGCCACATCCTTCATGATGTAAACTTCTAGAAGATCACCCCTCAGCCTCTGATGTTCCAGGGAAAACAGCCCCAGCCTATTCAGCTTCTCCTTATAGCTCAAACTCTCCAACTCTGGCAGTATCCTTGCAAATCTTTTGTGATCCCTTTCAAGTTTCACAACATCCTTCATACGGCAGGCAGACCAGAATTGAATGCAATATTCCAAGAGCTGTCTAACCTGTACAGCCGTAACATTGCTTCCCATCTTCTTTACTCAGTGAACTAATCACTAAATGCCTTCTTCACTACCCTGTCTACATGTGACTCCCCTGTCAAGGAACTATGAACCTGCACCCAAAGTTTGTTTGGTAACACTTCCCAATACCTTACCATTAAGTTAAAAATCACACAACACCAGCTTATAGTCCAACAGGTTTAATTGGAAGCACACTAGCTTTCGGAGCGACGCTCCTTCATCAGGTGATTGTGGAGGGCTCGATCGTAACAGAATTTATAGCCATCATTTGCAGTGTGATGTAACAGAAATTATACATTGAAAAATTGACAATCAATTTTTCAATGTATAATTTCAGTTACATCACACTGCAAATTTTTGCTATAAATTCTGTGTTACAATCGAGCCCTCCACAATCACCTGATGAAAGAGCGTCGCTCCGAAAGCTAGTGTGCTTCCAATTAAACCTGTTGGATTATAACCTGGTGTTGTGTGATTTTTAACTTTGTACACCCCAGTCCAATACTGGCATCTCCAAATCATGATTACCATTAAGTGTATAATTCCTATGCTGATATATCTTACCAAAATGCAACACCTCACATTTATCGAAAATTAAATATCCTCACATAAAATCAAGTAATATTATGCATAAATATCACTTTGAAACAAGTGTGATGTCATCAGTCTATAATCTGTATTCTGTCTAGAATAAATAAGTGTAATATTTGACCTCTCATGCCTCTGAAATATTTATATGTGTAAAAGTACCACACACCTTTTTTTTTTCCACTGTTCAGGCTTGCGTTGTATTACTTACTGACGTTTGTACTAGCATACTGTATGTTACGATGTTTAGGGTCAAGCAACAAATTCCCAGCCAGGAGAGGAACATAAAATAGTCTATGAACCACATGTAAGTAAAGACTCAACATTTTGTACACAAGTGACTGTCCATTTTTATGTACAATTCACAGCTTATCTACAGACTTTGAAATTGTTTGGAAATTACAATGCCAGGACTTAATACATTCATATGATATTACTCTATGTGCAATTGTAATGAAATACTGGCTGATTTATCTTAAATTGGTTTATTCCATTAAAACAGGGCACCAAAAATAATTTAAATCAGAACTTTTAGAAATTTACATGCTAACTTAATTATGATTTTCTACAAAAGCATTTCAAGGGAGAACACGACATCCAATGTCATTAGCAGACAAAGCTTGGTCTATTTCTGCTGTTGAACCTTGGGAAAAAAAACCTGACCACATTCTCAAACTGCAAGTTTCAAGGACTCACACAGGCTGACCTCACCCGGGGAAATGGTTGCAAAAAACTTACAACTCTCCATAATTTCTGCAATGGGTGTAACAGTGAAATCTACAAAATGAATATGACACTTTTATTTGTGAATAAAACTGTATAACAAGTGGATGAAATGGCCAGTTTTAAAGATAAAAAGCAATGAGGGAGACTAAAATTGATGGATAAGTTGGTAGTCACAATATAGAGGATAAATGTGACAGTTCAACAGTCCTGATACTTCCCATCTGGACAGGTGTAGAATGGAACATACACGACAGAGGAGAAGTGTTGTTATGAGGGCACTCTATGTATTTTACTGCAAAAAGCTGATTGTTCCTGTCAGTTCCAAAATATACGAAAATACCTTCTCACAGAAACTATCATCAACAGCTACATTCTTATTTCTTTATTCTTTAATGGGATATAGGTCTCACCAACAAGGCCAGCATTTGTCATCCATCCTCAATTTCTCTTGTGTTGAGAAGCATGCTGGGCCATTTCAGAATACAATTTGATGACTATATTGGCATGAGTTTGGAGACAAGGAAATGGTGGATTTCCTTCTGTGAAGGAATAGAACGATCAAAAAAGTCACCATGGCCATCACTACTATCACTGGCTTTATTTTCCAGATGTGCTGACTGAATTCAAATTCCACAAGCTGCTTTGGTAGGATTTGAAGCCAGTCTATTAGTCCAGGCTCTGAATTATCAATTCAGTGACATTACAACACCAATTTCTTCCCAACAACTAATTTAATATGGTCTAAAAGGAGAAACGATCAAAGCTTTACTGTAATGCTGTGTCAGATAAAGATGGATGTTAAGGCAAAAAAGGAGACGTGAGAGTACTTGAGCCGTAAGTCTTATCAAAAATGGTTGCTTTTAGTGGGCAGCTTAAAGGAGGAGTTTGAAGAAATGAAGGGATATTGGGGAGGAATGGCACAGGATGAAGTTTAAACAGTCAAAGTTACAGTTGTCAAAGTGGTGGTCAGCATGTGCAAAATGGTGGAATCAAAGGAATGGAGTGATTAAGGGGATTTGTATGGCTGGAGATGATTACAAGGTTGGGAGGCTGAAGGATATAAAGGGATCACAGGAACAATAATTTTAAATTTGCCAAGTTGGCTCCCAAGAACTGATCAATGGAAAATTCATGTCCATGTAATAAAATAAAACAGCGTTGATGAGAGAAAAAGCAACCAGTTCTCTAAGTCTTACGCAACTAATTAATTTATTTTATAAAATATCTCATATTCAAAACATCCCCGTAAAATTCCAGAATGTATGTTGAATTCTAATGAATGATTTTTTTTATATCCCAATCTTTGAAGGAATTGACTTCCCATCTACTCTCCTAGCTTTTTAAGAACCATATCATTGTGTTCAACCTTTGGTCATTGCCTGTGACACAAATGCTGATAATTCTCAATCCTATTCTTCCCAGTTGTGCTGGCCTTTCATGGTTTTAAAGACATTGCAACATCTGTGAGTTTATTTAACACTTCCACTACTTTGAGAGGAGGGAATCTTTCTAATCTCCAATTTGTTTGAGCCTCACTGGCATTGTAGCTAGACCCTTCAGTGAATAATAAAGCACAAGAAACTTATTTGCATTTCAATCAAGAATGTCCTTGCAGTGCAGTAAAAATCTGGATCATATCCCTTCTGTCATAATCTTTTATTTCTTGAATACTTTGTAAAATGCCTCTAATGATATAAAAGTTACTAAATAGCTAGTCAACTCTTATTGGGCCAAACAATAAAGTCCTGTCATACAGATGACTTTGCCTGGTATTGTTAGTTAATTAGCTGGTGAAGGGTAAGTTGTCAGCTTGCTATGAACGCAGCATTTCTCCTGTACAGTCACTTGGCACTGCCTCGTGAAGGCATTGTCAGTTGAGGCCTTGTCAAAGGTGCATGCTAAAGTAAAAGTGACTTTGTAACTAGAATGGAAATATGTCAGACTGAAAGTAAACATTTTTGAAATAGACTATCTTTCAAAGTCTTCTTTATGGAGAAGTCTCAAGTCGTTGTCACATTTCGGACCTTAATCAACCTTGAAGCCCAAGTTGATGTGCAGAATCCTGTATTCTAAATGTTTCCTGCTGACCGTCTCCTAAGCTCACCATCTAAAATTTCCATGGCCAATAATAGAGAGCACTCAGCTGAGCAAGCATTAAACCACTCAGGATCATAATATAATCCACACTGAGCAAAGTCACAAGAATGATCTGCGAGATGAAGTATTCAATATGAATTCCCATCTAGTTGAGGAGACAAAAATTCTTCCTCGTAAAAATTATAGAACAACTCCTTATGAAAACAATTCAAGAAAAATAAAGCTCAATAATTATATGTGTTGTGGATATGCTCACTGGAATCACCTAAGATGCCTTGGGAAGTTTGATCTTCATATTCGTTTGAGACTTAGCCACAAGAACTGAGTGGACCTGCTCACACAAATCCTTCACCAGAGTTAACCCACGCTACTTAGTCACCAGTTACATCTGAGTACATGATGGTCTCTTGTGAGAAATTCAGCTAGATGCAAAAGTACACATTACTGTTTGCTACAGAACTAACACAGCTGACTCAGACTGTGTTTTACTCCTGCCCAGCTTATTACTTTTTGGTTGTTAAATTTCTTATACAATTGTTTCATGTAATTGAAAGAGTTTGACCACAATCCCTTCTCCCACAACCTCCAAACATTTGACTTTATCAATGACTGATGACTTGGTTGTGTTGATTTGTTTGAGAAGGAAGCATTTAGGTTCGTTTTGTTGTTGACCTGGAACATGTTGGATCTTTGAGTAACCAAAAGCCTTTTGCAGAGGATGAGTTCTGGCATTGATGTTGCTGTCGAATGTTTATTTCCACTGAGGATCATTAACTTCCACAGTTTCTCAGTTTTCTGAAAGATCCTTTTGATTTTTGTGTGCGCAATGCCTGCACCAGCCAGTCTCTGTCAGAAGGTTGTAGTTTAATCCTCTTCAACCATGAGTTTTTATTTTCAGATCTTTTAGTAACACAGTCTCCCTGGTGACAAATTTGAAATGAACTGGATGCCGGTCAACTTGCATGAACTATCTGTTTCAGATGACTCACCTAAAATCATAGGAATGTTGGAGGTGCACCTGCTAATGGTGGTTTACTCTCATATAAAGATATCTGTGCTTAAAACTACATCCTGGTAATCCTGAATCTTTCCCAAAGATGTTTTCTGTCTGCTGTTCACCTTTTTATGAAAGTAAGCTTCAGTAGATCGTGGTTCAAAGTTGGTTTTCAGCTTTTGCATTTTCTCTGGAAATGTCCTAATTTCGAACACAAATATTGATGTCATGAAGCTGGACATTGTGTATCTAATTTTAACTCCATATTTTTGCTTTGTTTGTTCATGGGATTTGAATATTGTTGACGAGGCTAGCATGTATTGCACTTCCCAATTACCTGGACAGGCACTGGTAAGATGCCTTTTTGAACCATTGCTGTCATTGTGAGGGGCTAGATTCTCGGCACTGTCAGGAAGGGTGCTCCAGGACTTTGACCCAGAGACAATGAATAATTTGGTTCCAAATTGGGATGGTGCATATCTTAGGAACATCAGAATACTCACAGGCCATTCAACATGTTGGAGTATTTCAATTCGATCATGCTTGATCATCTACCTCAATGTCATTTTCCCTCACGATCTCCATATCCCTAGAGGTCAGAAATCTCCAGAAATATATCGATCTTTGACTTTAACGTCCTCAATGATTGAGCATCCACAGCACTTGAGAGTGGAAAATTCCAAAGATTCACCACTCTTGGATTGAAGAAATTCCTCTTCACCTCAGTCTTAAGTGGTCTTTAAGCTGAGCTGATTCCTCGTGGCTTTAAACTCACCAATCAGGGGAAACATTGTGTTCACATCCACCGTGTTCTGCCCTGTAAGATTTTGGAGTGCTCAACGAAGTCCTCATTCTCATTCCCAAGGTTCATTCTTCAATACTCCAGGGAATTTTGATTCAGTCTCCTTAATCTATCATAAAAGAATTTTGCTTAATCAGGATAATCCGGTTAATCTCTGCTGCATTCCCTCGATCTCCTTCTTTAGGTGAGGATTTCACAACTGTACACAATACTCCAGGTGAGGTCTCAAAGGCTGTATAAAATTGCAGCAAGGCAACTTTACTCCTGTACTCTTAAATCCCAAATTACCATTTACCTTTCCAGTTGCTTGTTGCACCTGTATGTTAATGTTGTGACTTAAGGTCAAGGATAGAACATAGAACATAGAACAGTACAGCACAGAACAGGCTCTTTAGCCCACGATGTTGTGCCGACCATTGATCCTCATGTATGCACCCTCAAGTTTCTGTGACCACATGATGTCCAGCAGTCTCTTAAATGTCCCCACAATTTCCACAACTGCTGTTGGCAATGCATTCCATGCTCTCACAACTCTGTGTAAAGAACCCACCTCTGACATCCCCGCTATACTTTCCTCCAACCAGCTTAAAACTATGACCCCTTGTGTTAGCCATTTCTGCCCTGGGAAATAGTCTCTGGCTATCGACTCTATCTATGCCTCTCATTATCTTGTATACATCAATTAGGTCCCCTCTCCTCCTCCTTTTCTCCAACGCAAAACATTAAAGCTCAGTCAATCTCTCTTCATAAGATAAGCCCTCCAGTCCAGGCAGCATCCTGGTAAAACTCAGCTGAATCCTCTCCAAAGCATCCACATCTTTCCTATAATAGGGCGACCAGAACTGGACACAGTCTTCCAAGTGGGGTCCAACCAAAGTTTTATAGAGCTGCAACAAGATCTCTCAACTCTTAAACTCAATCCCTATGTTAATGAAAGCCAAAATACCATATGCTTTCTTAACAACCCTGTCCACTTGGGTGGCCATTTTAAGGGATCTATGTACCTGCACACCAAGATTCCTCTGTTCCTCCACACTGCCAAGAATCCTATCCTTAATCCTGTACTCAGCTTTCAAATTTGACCTTCCAAAATGATCACCTCTCATTTATCCAGGTTGAAATCCTTCTGCCACCTCTCAGCCCACCTCTGCATCCTGTCAATGTCCTTCTGCAGCCTACAATAGCCCTCTATACAATCAACAACATCTCCAACCTTTGTGTCATCTGCAAACTTGCTGACCCATCCTTCAATCCCCTCATCCAAGTCATTAATAAAAATTACAAACAGTAGAGGCCCAAGGACAGAGCCCTGTGGAACACCACTCACCACTGACTTCCAGGCAGAATATTTTCCTTCTACTACCACTCGCTGTCTTCTGTTGGCCAGCCAATTCTGTATCCAGACAGCTATGTTCCCCTGTATCCCATTCCTCCTGACCTTCTGAGTGAGCCTACCATGGGGAACCTTATCAAATGCCTTGTTAAAGTCCATATACACCACATCCACAGCTCGACCCTCATCAACTTTTCTAGTCACATCCTCAAAGAACTCGATAAGGTTTATGAGGCATGACCTGCCCCTCACAAAGCCGTGTTGACTGCATTTAATCAAGCCATGCTCTTACAGATGGTCATAAATCCTATCCCTCAGAACCCTTTCTAACACCTTGCAGACAACAGACGTGAGACTTACTGGTCTGTAATTGCCGGGGATTTCCCTATTTCCTTTCTTGAAGAGAGGAATTACATTTGCCTCTCTCCAGTCCTCAGGTACGAATCCAGTGGAGAATGAGGACGCAAAGATCTTCGCAAGTGGTGAAGCAATCGCATTTCTCTTTTCCTAAAGCAGCTGAGGACAAATGCCGATACTTGGATCCATTTCAACATCCATATTTTCCAACCTCTAACCAATTAAGAGATATTCTAACTTCATGCTCTTTTCCTACTAAAGTGAATAAAGTTGTACTTATTCATATTATCTTCTAGCCATTTTGAAGTCCAGTTACTTAGCCTGCCTAGTCCCCTTGAAGCTTTCTTGAATTGTCTTTACAACATACATTTTCACCCCGTTGGCATGGAGGGGGACATGCTCATCATGGTGTTCCCATGCATATGTTGCCCTTGATTTCCTCAGTAGCAGAGGTTTTGCATTTTGCAAGGTGCTGTTGACGGAGACCTGATGAGTTAATGCATTGCATCCTGTAGATTATAGACATAGCTGCCACGTTGCATCAATGGTGAAGGGTGTGAATACAGAATGTGATGGATGGGATGGCAATTCTATTTATTGCAGATGGTGTTGAGATTCAGGAGTGCTGTTGGATCTGCATCTATCCAGGAAAGTGTAAACTATTCCATCACACTCCTGATTTGTATTTGTAGAGGCACTGGGGAGAAAGGAGGTGAGTTACTCACTGTGAAATTCTTATAATCTAACCTACTCTTGTAATCACAGTAATTATATGGCTAGTACAGTTCAGTTTCTGGGAAACGGTGAGGTCTGCAGATGCTGGAGATCAGAGTTGAGAGTGTGTTGCTGGAAATGCACAGCAGGTCATGCAGCAAACGATGAACAGGAAAATTGACGTTTGGGGCCGGAGCCCTTCATTAGGAATGAGTTCAGTTTCTGATCAAAGGTAACCCTCCGAATGCCAATATTGAAGGATTCAGTGATAGTAATGCCATTTAATGTTAAGTGATGATGGTTAGACTTTCCTGAAGACTGTCATTGTTTAGCATTGTGTGACATGAAGGTTACCTGAAATTTATGAGCCAAACCTGGCTGATGTAATTTTTTATCCATTGCTGGATAATGATGATGAATTGATAATAATGCTTTATCATTTGGAAATATTATTATTTTAATGAATACATTTATTTCTATCTTATTTCATTCTCAGAAATTTCCATTTGTATCTGTTCATCAAAGTTGAAGAACTTCTAAATGTTTCAGAGTTCTGTTTTTGCTGAAAGAAAATCTATTAAAGATTATTTGAATGCTTTAAGAGAAAGAAATGTTTCCATTTTCATCATTTAAGATGAAGTTCTGTCATTTTCCCATTCTTCCTAGTTGATTTAACAAACTTTTTAACTTTATGGGCAACTCATGTCCTTTTCACTTTGTTTCTATGAGGTTTGTGTTTTTTTTTTCAAAATGTTGCCGTTTTAACATTTTAAGATAAATTTTGATTTTATAATGAAACATATTTTACTTCAAAATGGTGATTCTTAATGAACTCTTCATCTGGCTTCAACTTTTCACTCCAATATTTGCATTATACTGCTTTTTTTAATATATAGGTAATATTTCTTTATTTTACCAGATATTTTCCTAATTATTTGATATAATTACAACAATACTTCTCTATTAAACAAAGGAAACAAAACTTTCGTTAGCTTCTTTGTCGAGAATCGTTCCTTGAAGGGACTTATCTTAGGAATAGATATCAACTGCTTTATCCTGGATTGATTATTTGGATTTGGCTTTTGTGGGTTTGGTAAACCTCTCCAATGCCAGCATAAGCCATATCAGTAATTTCCATGATTTGTAGCTGTTGCCAGACTTAGTACTGTATCATTCTGCAGTATTTTAAAATGCTGACTGCTACATTCACAGGGGCTGAGTGACTTTGTGGACTTTTAGATGCTTAATAATTAAAGACACACTCACGGTTATTTGGCTCAAACCTCTTCTTCTTTCTTCTCCTTCAATGCCTGTGGCTTTTGTAGAACTGGGCTGCATGGTGGCTCAGTGGTTAGCACTGCTGCCAAACAGCACCAGGGACCCTGGTTTGATTTCACCCTCAGGCGATTTTCTGTTCAGAGTTTGTACATTCTCCCCATGATTGCCTGGATTTCCTCAAAGTATTCCGGTTTCCCACATCCAAAGATGTGCAGGTTAGCATGGATTGGCCATACTAATTGCCCATTGTGTCCATCGACGTGCAGGCGAGATGGAATTGTCATGGAAAGTGCCTTCTTTAGGCTTGTGCCTGAAGCGTCAATTCTCCTGCTCCTCGGATGCTGCCTGGCCTGCTGTGTTTTTCCAGCACCACATTTTTCAACTCTGGTACTCCAGCATCTGCAGTCCTTACTTTCTCCTCCTCAATTACATCTGGGTACAAGATGCCATCTTGTAAGTGTTATGGACTAGCCCAGACCACTCAAAACATTCTTGAGCAGGCAACCCAAACCATAACTTAACTATTTGTTTCAGGAAGTGTACAGTGAAAATTATCTGAAGTAAGCTAGCAGGGTTGACTGCCAAGTTTTACAACAGAAATTTATTCACAAAATTACATATGAAACACAAAGAACAGAATAAAGAACCTTTACAGAACTCAATATATCCAAACTAGACTTAATTTTGCTGTTCTGAATACACACAACAGTTCCAATAAGCAAACCCCCTTAAAATACATGTAAAATTGGAACAGATGCTTACTGTTTGAAGGCAGAAGGGCAGAGAGGGAGAGAGAGAGCCTGTGTTCACATAGCTCACTGATGAACTGTGACTGAACTGGACTGAACTGCTCAAGTAGAGAGTTGACCACTCCCCTTTCATTATACAGGTCACTCCTAAAATGTGACCACTTTGGCGTGAAGTCTCATCTGTTTACATATGAACAAAAAGGCCTCTCAATACCCTTTAGTCTCTGTACCAAACCAGTCTAATTGGTGCCTGGCCTGGTTTATCGCCCCTCTGAAAAAAAAGGAACAGCTTATAGAAAAAAGGAACCAGCTTTATGACATAAGTTGTTTTCGATGTAAGATTCAATCAAACTGTTGTAAGCTACATAGACCGAGCATTAGAACAACAGCTACAATACATTGGTTAGCTTCTCCCAAGAACAGTCTTTATATCCTGGGCAGCGCTTGTCTCAACGTTTGTTAACACTGTCAAGAACAACTGCCTTTTACCACAAGTGAGATAATACTTCCACATGTTCAATTGGAGGATAAAGATACAATTCCCAAAAGTATTGCAGATTAAAACTATAATGAGAATGAAACTTTGCTGTGTAGCTTTGGTGTTGGAATTCTTTTGCTTGTTTGTTCAATGCAAGTTTCAGTCTATTCATTTGAATGGCCCAATTCATTTGGACAACTGACAAGCAGGGGGATTTCACACAAGCGTATTGACACCTCAGTCACTAATGTAGAATAGTGTGCTGATGGCTTTGCTGTAAGTGCTGCCATTTTGCAGGTGGCTGCCCTGAGCAGCTGCGACATTGGTTCACTTCTTAGGCAGTGCACTGCACAGAATCAAACATGATACATTCACTACCAAGCCATCTGTCATTGCAGCTGACAGTGCCAGCTGGATGGGAGAACTAATTCCCTCATTATTTTTTGTTTAATAAATAACTTTTAAAGAATTTAAAGGCATTATGCTGTCATGTTGAATAAAATCACATCCAGTTTGCGTTCAAAAAAAGAATCTTTCAATAAGAATTTTGTTCATTTTAATCCAGGCTTTTGCCAAATGAGTGTTGTGCCCATTTATTTTTGTTTCGTATTTCTTCTTCTCACAATTGCATGTCTCTCATGAAATGAAACAGGAAAATTTGACGAATTTGATGTTTTAATTGAATGATAAATTACGAAGTCAAATCTCCTTGGGACTTCAAATGCTCCCCTAGACGTTCCCCACACACATAATCAAAGGTTCTGCCAAACATTTGGCAGCAGAACAAGAGGTGTGCCCAAGTAAAACCGTCCCCTCTGTCTCTGCCTAGGTAAACAGCTGCTGCCCTTGCCTAGTAGGGCCGTCTGTACATGTGGTTAGTTGTCAGCATATTAGAACAAAGGTTTCAGAATGCCTTGTTGTAGCATATTTCAAAGATCTGCTCCCATCCCAGACTGCAAGAGCACCGATTCAGTCATTGATCAACATCATCTGAAATCACAGGAGTTATTTCTTTGAAGGAGTGTTCTTTATAACAGCAAAGATAAAAATATATACAGTTGAAGGAAATTAGTCATTTGTGGTATCATTAAAAGTGAAAATAGGCTTCCTTGTTGTGTTGACAGAATAATCATACCTTGTTGGCTTCAGCCTTCGTTATTATTTCTCCCATGCACCATTGTTGCTGGGACCAGCATTTCAGTCCCCAATCAAATCCAGCTTATATGGTGCCCTTGAAGCAGACTCATATGACACTGCACACTGCGTGTATACATGGCTTTTGTAGAAATGTATTAAAAATGAAAGAATAAAAAATGTTTCAAGCTGTGGAGCTTGCTTTGTTTTCCATTTGTTCTGATTGTGTGTCAATCTAACATCGGGTTACAGATAATTGCAGTCTAGATCAAGTGGGATATACACATGAAGCAGGGTTACCTGATAAGGAACTAAATTGGATCAATGCACACAGACAAGATTCAGTTCCCTAGCAGAATAACTTGCAATTGTATTGTGTCTTTTAACCTCAAAACACTCAAAGTACCACAGAGGGATATCATAAAATTTTTAAAAATCACAAAATTATATTGAAAGTTATGAATAGAGATCACCAAAACCTTGACCAAAGATGTAGGTTTTAAAGGATATATTACAAGAGGTGAGGGACAAAGAAAGACAGAAATGTGAAAGGGAATATTCCACAATTTATGGCCTGGACAATGAAAGACATGACCATCAATAGTCGAATGGTTAAAATCACAGATGAGGCTGAGAGCAGATATAACGTGGAATTGGTGAGATCAGAGAAGATTTCAAGGTTGGGGAGGGGTGAAGTCATACAGGGACTGAAAACAAGGAAAAACATTTAAAATTGAGACTTTTGCATAACCAGAAGCAAAGATCTGTCAACAAACACAAAGGGCAGGAGAGAATGAGCCTTGTTTCATGTTACAGCAGCTGAGTTTTATTTGACCTGAAGTCTATAGTGTGAAAGATTGTGGGTGTGAGCCAGCAGGACAATGGAATAGTCAAGTTCAAAGTTACTAAAAGATATGGATGAAGCTTTCAGCAGCAGATAAATGCCATACAAGATAATGGAACTTCAACAGCAAATGTTGAAGGATCGTTAGGTTCCTTGCAAGCTGGTGACATCACAGACAAAAATATAAATTATTGGAAAAACTCAGTAGGTCTGGCTGCATCTGTGACGAGAAATCAAAATTAACATTTCAAGTTGAGTGACCCTTCCTCAGAACTGTGATAATTTCACAGTTTTTGAATGGAGAAGATGCAGTCTAGCATGAAGTAGTGATGCAGGCAAACATGTCACCTTTGGATTCTGATAGCCTTTGTACTTATACTTCACTAAATAATAGGCACAACTTACCCACTTTTGCAAATTAAGTGTAGGGGAATGGGCATTTTGGGTGGTGACTAACCCAGCATCCCCACTGCAAGGATATCTCATGCAATCCTGTGTCAACCAGCTTCTGAAGAGCAGACAGGCAAAGCTTTGGTGAATTGCGGACCTCAAAACTAAGATTCTGTGTCACCAGAAGCTGCCAGACAATTAGAGGTCTTACAGGTCATTGGTAGAGTCATGCTCCTCAGTGGATCCAGCAATGAGAATGTAAGTGCTTTTGTCTTTGTGTTGTTTGGTGGTGGCCACAGGAAAAGTGGGGTCATGTCAAAGGCAGGAATCTGGCTTTCAAAGGCCAGATATAAGTCCCACTATTTGTTACTCCAATTAGCCCCAAATTGGGACTCCCAGCTCAGCAGGCAGGTCGCTGTCGTCAGTAAGCGAACCACCTCTCTTGCTGTTGAGAAGGCTGGCAATTAGTGAAGTGGCAAGTTTAGGACCTTTCATGGTCTTTAGTTGATTGTTTAAGGGCCGTACTGGTGATGGATTGAGAAAGTCCCCAATGCTTAGACCAACATTTCAGCTTTCAGTTGAAAATCCTGTGATTTCTGATTCCTAAAATAGCTGCTCAGGTCCTTTGAAAAATTAATTTCTAACATGTTTTGGAGAGAACATTCAGATCCCAAGAGCAACCTGAGTAAGACAAATATACCCCCATCACTCCTCTAGATCTTTTGTCAATGATTTTAAATCTATGACCTCTTGTTATTGACTCACTCACCAGAGGGAATAACTTACTTTTTCCTCCATCAAACCTGTCATGTCTTGAGAAGCAAGTCAAGTGACTCCTTAACCTTCTCTGTTCCAAGGAGAACAATCCTAACTTCTCCAACCTTTCATTATAACAAGTGTATACGATTTACAAGATGCACTGCAGCAATTTGTTAGGAGTCTTTTGATAACACCTTCCAAATCCACCAGCTCTTACACCTGGACGATTAAGGGCAGGAGATACATGGAACAACATTACCTGTGTCATTACCATTCAACGTGAGTATCATTCTGAAATCATTGTAGTGAGTGGAAATGATGATCAGTGCTAATGACACTGGGCTAATTCAACAGAACAGACTAATGCTTCACGAGAACACACTCAAGAGTAAATTGTGTAAAATAATAAACAAAAGCAGGAATTGCTGGAAAAACTCAGCAGATCAAGCAGAATCTTTAAAGAGAAAGCAGAGCTAATATTTCAGGTCCAGTGGTACCTCCTTCAGACAGATCAGAGTTAGGGAAAGGTTGGTAATTATGCAGAAGATGGAGTTGGAGCAGGGGGAGGAGGAGTGAACGATTAGTGAAGATACAACCCAAAGAGAGAGACAAACAGTGGTGCAAGCTGACCTTGACTCAGTTCTTCGTCTGTCCAACTGTTCTTCTCTTTTTCTGGGCTCTATCTCCACTTTTCATTTACTCCTTCCCCTCTCCCCAATCCATCTTCTGTATAATTAGCAACCTTTTCCAAACACCCATCAGTTCTGCATCTGAAATGTTAACTCAGCTTTCTGTCCACAGATGCTGCTAGACCTGCAGAATTTTTCCAATAATTTCTATTTTTGTTTTGAATTTGGAGCAACCACAGTTCTTTAGGTGTTTTTTTGTTAGAAACAATAAATCTGGAATATGAAGATAATACCATCAATTGTTGTAAAACCAGAGTTGCAGGTAGATAGGATAGTGAAGAAGGCATTTGGTATGCTTTCCTTTATTGGTCAGAGCACTGAGTAGAGGAGTTGGGAGATCATGTTGCAGCTGTAAAGGACATTGGTTAGGCCACTTTTGGAATATTGTGTGCAATTCTGGTCTCCTTCCTATCGGAAAGATAATATGAAACTTGACAGGGTTCAGAAAAGATTTACAAGGATTTTGCCAGGGTTGGAGAATTTGAGGTTTAGGAAGAGGTTGAATAGGCTGGGGCTGTTTTCACCGGAGTGTCAGAGGCTGAGGGGTGACCTTACAGAGGTTTATAAAATCATGAGGGACATGGATAGGATAAATAGACAATCCCCTGGGGGTGGGGGAGTCCAGAACTAGAGGGCATAGGTTTAGGGTGAGAGGGGAAAGATATAAAAGAGACCTCAGGGGCAACTTTTTCATGCAGAGAGTGTCATGTGTATGGAGTGAGCTGCCAGAGGATGTGGTGGAGGCTGGTACATTTGCAACATTTAAAAGGCATCTGGATGGGTATATGAATAGGAAGGGTTTGGAGGGATATGGGCCAGGTGCTGGCAGGTGGGGCTCGATTGGGTTGGGATATCTGGTCAGCATGGATCAGTTGGACCGAAGGGTTTGTTTCTGTGCTGTATGTCTCTATGTCCAAGAGGAAAAAAAAACAATCTGTCATCCTTACCTGATCCTGCCTCGATGTGACACCAGATCTACACTGATGTGCTTGTCTTATAACTGCCCTCCCAAAAGGCCCAGCAAGGTATTCAGTTTTTGGGCAATTACAGGTGGGCAACAATGCTGGTCTTTCAAGCAATTCCCACATCCCATCAAAGAATTTAAAAAATGGAAAATTGTCTCAATTTCTTCAGTGTCACTGGGTGAAAAGCTTAGCAATGAACAGCCTGAACAGCACTATGAGAGCACTAGCACCATGTGGGCTGCAGCAGTTCAAGAAGAAAGCGCACCACCTTCTCAAGGGTAATCAGCGATGGATGGGCAGTGAATCCATTTCCAGCAATGCCTACACTCCATGAACAAACAAAGAAAGTAAATGAAGCAGCTAATTTTTAGCAATGTTTCATTAAACATCCCCTATGTTCTTTGGAACACAATGATGCTTTTATGCCTTTTCTGACATTCAGCACCCAGAATCTACCAAAACATTTCTGTTGAACTTAACCATTGACTTGGAAAGTTCTCAAATTATAGGTTTGTTTCTTTTTAATGTCCTATTCATCTGTTTGTAAACCCATGTATTCTTCTCTTAACCATCTTGTTAATTCTCCTAACACCTCTAAAGATGTATGTATCTGGACCCCAAGATATGGCAGTTCAGCTCTACTTTTCAGAATTGTAACACTTAGAGTAAGTTGTCAGAGTCCCAGAGGACCATAAGGTTGCTCTTAAATTCGAGAGTGGGATATGAGAGATGGTGAATTGAACTTGAAGGTCACCCTGCCTCAGGTGAGGTGGAGGATGGATAGGCAATGAATACTGGACTTTTCAGCAACACTCATACTCCATGAACAAGATACCTGAAGTAATGTATTCATAACAATGTAGTATTAAACATCTTCTGTACCCTGTGCAATGCAATTACAACTTCAGATCTTTCCTGAAGTTTAACACCCTGAGTCATCCAAAATGCTACCATTGTGTCTTACCAGTGATTAGAAAATCCACAAATTATTGCCTTGGGTGAGAAGATGGGACCTTCATGGTGAACTCAGGAATTTAACCTATGCTATTGGCATCTTTCCACATTGTGAACCAGTCATCAGGCCACTGAGTTAACCAATTCCCTAATTTGTAACATACTGTCTCCAAATTGGTACCCCAAAGCACACTTCTCTGTTTCTTCATTTCTCTGCTATATTCAATGGGCATTGAACAATTGTGATGAATGCCTCTGCTTTGTGAACTGATGCTTCTTTTCAGCGACCGAGAATGCACTCCATTCAGTGCAGGTGACTTCTCAAATTCCAATTTTGATGAACTTAGAGTCAAAGAATCATCGAGATGTACAGCATGAAAACAAACACATTGGTCCAACATGCCCATACCGACCAGGTATCCTAAGTTAATCGAGTCCCATTTGCCCATATTTGGCCCATTTCCCTTGAAACTCTTCTGATTTATATAACCAGCGAGATGCCTTTTAAATGTTGTAATTGTACCATCTTCAATCACTTGCACTGGCAATTCATTCCATACACACATCCCCCTCTATATGAAAACGTTGCCCCTTAGGTCTCTTTTAAATCTTTCCCTTCTCACCTTAAACCGATGCACATTAGTTTTGGACTCTGGGAAAAACCTCAACTACTCACCCTAGCCCCTCATGATTTTATAAACTTCTATAAAGTAACCCCTCAGTCTCCGACACTTTAGGGAAAATAGCCCCAGCCTATTCAGCCTTTCCCTTTTGCTCAAACCCTCCAACCCTAGCAACATCTTTGTACATCTTTTCTGAACCCTTTCAAGTTTCACAACATCTTTCCTCTGGCAGGCAGACCAGAACTGAATGCAGTATTCCAAAAGTGGTCGAACTAATGTCCTGTGCAGCCACAACATGACTTCCTAACTCCTGTACTCAATGCACTGACCAATAAAGGCAAGCCTACCTTCTGTTATTATCCTGCCAATAACTTTACTTCCTTCATTTAATCTAACTTCAACAATATCTGCTACATTCAAACAAAGATTTCATTTAATACTTTAGCCAATCCTCTGCCTCAGCATAATTATTTTTCTTTCAGTCAATTCCAACCTTTCCCTCAGCTAACTTCCGACATCATATATTCACAAAATGTTTTCAAGTTCAATTTAATGTTGTTTGCTAATCTTTGCTCTTAATCTTTCTTTGCCTCCTGTATTAACTTTTTCTATTACCATCTGTAGATTACTTAGTCTCCTGTGGTTATTTACTGAATCTTTCTTCTGTCATTTGCCATGAGTATTTTATTTTAGCTTTATTTTAACTTTCATTTCTACATCATCCAAAGCACATTAACTTTGTCTGGCTGACTATTTCTCCTCAAAGGTATTTACCTTGTTCGTAACTAAAAAAATTAAGGCTTGAATGTCAGCCAATGCATTATTACAGCATTACCCTACGATGACTGTCAAAGCTGTCAAAGGTTGTATACCTCAAGATAGAATCTCAAGAATATTAAATCTCTAAGGGAGCAACAATTTATACCACCTGCTACATAATATTCTTGCAGGTCTACCCTGATGAGCACAAGATGCAAAACCTCCAACAACATCACATTTTTAAAAGCTATTTTCAAATCTATTTGAGATGGACCCTCCTTAAATCACTGAAATTAGTTCTCCCCAGTTAAGCCTTTTTACCTTTGATTATTTTTAAATCTCCTTTCATGATAAATCTAAGCCACATTATATTGTAGTCACTCATAACTAGATGATCTAATATAGCAAATTCTACTTAATATACTTCAATTCCCAGGAGCAGATCCAAGACAGTTTCTTTTCTTGTTGAATTGAAGACAACTTGCTTCTACACAGATTAGAAATTCCTCTCTTGCCTCACTGCTAATACTTTTTTTTCCCAACAGTCTATACTGTATGAGGGTATTAACATAAGCATCTCTTTTATTGTTGTAATCTTGTGATATGCTTTTTAAATTCACCAACCAATTTTTCAATCTATCTCTTCCCCACTGTTTGTGGATGAAACTCTCAACAAAGTATGTTATTAATTTATATTTCCAATAATTTGCAGCATAAAAATAATCTAAAACAAAAGTTTTTTCCAATTCACTGCAGTCTTTGTCAAATGACCAGTTCCACCAAATTCATGGCCATTTTATGAAGATACTTGTGTTAATTACATTCGTGACTAGTTTGTCACCTAAATAAAAAAATTACAACAATTCCACAGCATTCTTTTGAAAAAGCCCTTCTTTCAAAATAGATTTTTACACGAATGCTGAGCATTATAGCTCGTAATGGTATACAAGAGAACAGAGATGAATTGGGGTCACCAAGTTCATTAAATTCCCTATTTCTGATTTCTTTTGTGATGTGGTTTGATTTTTGGAATTGTTATTTCAAATTCATTCAATTGTTGAAGATTGGCATGTTTTACAATTGCACAATAATGATTCAATCAGGATATTTTAATGCTACTACAAACAATCTGATTGCTGGTGTCAAATAATTGTCATAAAATTAATTGAGAATTGGAAGGGGCATTGAGTATAAGTTTAGCCAAGTTATGCTGCAGCTTTATAGAACTTTATTTCGGCAACACTTGGAATATTGTGTACTGTTCTGGTCACCACACCACCTGAAGGATGTGGATGCTTTGGAGAGGGTACAGAAAAGATTTGACAGGATGTTGCCTGATATGGAGGATTTTTGTGATAAAGAAAGGTTGGATGGGCTGGGTTTGTTTTCACTGGAATGCAGGAGGTTGAGGGGCAACCTGATAGAAGTTTATAAGATTGTGAACAGTATGGATAGAGTGTAAAGTGTGAGGGGACACAGGTGTGAAGGGGACAATTTAAAAGAGATGTGCAAGGGAAGTTTTTCACACAAAGGGTGGTGACTGCCTGGAATGCATTGCCAGCAGAAGTGATGCAAGCAGACACAATAGCAGCATTTCAGAAGCATCTTGGTGAATACGTGAATAGGAAGCAATACAGGGATGCAGACCCTGGAAGGGCAAAATGTGTTGGCACAGGTTTGGAGGGCCAAAGGGCTGGTTCCTATGCTGTATTGTTCTTTAATAATAAACAATCCAGTGTGATAAGATCTCATTGTTCATTTTATAGATTGGTTTTATTATTTTGGCTCTATTTAGCCTAAATTGAGGCAGTTGCTACAGATGGAAATTGCCAATGTGTTGCATGCAGGTGACACATGACAGCTTTCATACAGCTGGATTAATGATGGTCACCCTACTATTGTAAATTGGAGGAAAAAATAAATTACACTGCTATTGCTCGTGAATACCATAGTCAACACTTTAATGTGCTGAATGCAAAATACATGCAAAATTCCAAGTAAGTCCAACATTTTCATGCACATAAGTTAATAACACGAGAAGCAACAAAACAAAAGTGCTTCTTAGTTGCAGTTGTCAGTGAAATTATTCTTGATCTGTGTTTGAGAAATAGGTCAAAAATGGAACTTGCAGACATTCCTGATACCATGACACAATTAAAGGCTGGTCACAGATAATTAGACTGCCAGATGCTGAGAATCGGTGACGCTGAAAAAAATGCAAAAGTATATTTATGAAGAAAACTCATGTTTTATGTTGGTCCAATCATCCATCCATGGCTGTTAACTTCTATTTTGTACAGATATGCTTCTCAGTAAACATTGACAATGCTTGGAAATGAACCAGTTTTATTGACACCTTGCACTCAGCTGGTATGACAGGTCGGTGCAACATCGAGGGCCCAAAGGCCTGTACTGCGCTGTAATGTTCTATGTTCTATGTTCTATCACAGCTCGTAGGATAATATTGGGGAGAAAAGGTCATGTTTCCACAGGTGGTGGGAGACCCTCAACTTATAGACTTCAAAGAAAATGGGAACAGTTTCTCAGGAAGGTCAACTTCAAATATGCTGGAGAAACTCAATAGGTCTTACAGTATGTATTAAGTGGGAAATACAGAGTTAATGATTCAAATCCAGTGATACATGTTAATTCTATTTTTCTCTCTCTCTTTCTACAGATTCTGCCAAACCTGCTGGAGCTTCTCCAGCATACTCTGTGTTTGTTTCAGATTTTTCGCATCCTCAATATTTTGCCTTTATTGCAAGAACTTCAATGACCACACATTGTGTCTTCAGTGTGTGTATCCTGACAGGACATCTCACATGCATTAAATCAGCAACCTCTGCACAATCTACCAAAACTCATCACTCAACCAAAGCAGTCTCTGTTGGCATCAGGTTTAACATTCAAATAGTCATTTGGGGGGAGTTGATGACCTTATGGTGTTATTAATGGACTGTTACTCCAGAGACCCAGATAGTGTTCTGGTGACCTGGGCTTGAATCCCATCATGGCAGATGATGGAATTTGAATTCAATAAAAAATAAATCTGAGGCTAAGAGTAGAACAATGACTACAAAGCCATTAAGGAAGAGGTGGGGACTGCAGATGCTGGAGATCAGAGCTGAAAAATGTGTTGCTGGAAAAGCGCAGCAGGTCAGGCATCATCCAAGGAGCAGGAGAATCGACGTTTCGGGCATAAGCCCTTCATTTCTATCTCAGGCGACCGACTCAACACAGACATTCACTCTAAACAGACCGACTCCCACAGCTACCTAGATTACACCTCTTCCCACCTTGCCCCCTGTAAAAACGCCATCCCATATTCCCAATTCCTTCACCTCTGCCGCATCTGCTCCCAGGAGGACCAATTCCAATACCGAACAACCCAGATGGCCTCCTTCTTCAAAGACCACAATTTCCCCTCAGACGTGGTTGACGATGCTCTCCACTGCATCTCCTTCACTATCCACTCGTCAGCCCTTGAATCCCGCCCTTCCAATTGCCACCAGGACAGAACCTCACTGGTCTTCACCTACCACCTCACCAACCTCCAGATATATCGTATCATCCTTCGTCATTTCCACCACCTCCAAACAGACCCCACCACCAAGGATATATTTCCCTCCCCTCCCCTCCCCCATCAGTGTTCCGGAAAGACCACTCCCTCCGCGACTCCCTCTTCAGGTCCACACCCCCCACCAACCCAACCTCCACTCCCAGCACCTTCCCCTGCAATCTCAAGAAATGCAAAACTTGCGCCCACCCCTCCCCCATCACTTCCCTCCAAGGCCCCAAGGGATCCTTCCATATCCATCACAAATTCACCTCACCTCCACACACATCATTTACTGCATCCGCTGCACCCGATGTGGCCTCCTCTACATTGGGGAGACAGGCCGCTTACTTGCAGAACGTTTCAGAGAACACCTCTGGGACACCCGCACCAATCAACCCAACTGCCCTGTGGCTGAACATTTTAACTCCCCCTCCCACTCCACCAAGGACATGCAGGTCCTTGGCCTCCTCCATCGCCTGACCATGGCAACACAACGCCTGGAGGAAGAGAGCCTCATCTTCTGCCTCGGAACCGTCCAATCACAAGGGATGAATGCAGATTTCTCCAGCTTCCTCATTTCCCCTCCCCCCACCATATCTCAGTCCCAACCCTCAGATTCAGCACTGCCTTCTTGACTTGCAATCTTCTTCCCGACCTCTCCGCCCCCACCCCCTCTCCGGTCTATCACCCTCACCTTAACCTCCTTCCACCTATCGCATTCCCAACGCCCCTCCCCCAAAGTCCCTCCTCCCTATCTTTTATCTTAGCCTGCTTGGCACACCCTTCTCATTCCTGAAGAAGGGCTTATGCCCGAAACATCGATTCTCCTGGTCCTTGGATACTGCCTGACTTGCTGCACTTTTCCAGCAACACATTTTTCAGCTACTAATCCATTGTCAATTGCCAGAAAACCCCATCTGGTTTGCTAATGCTGTTTAGGAATGGAAACTGCCATCCTTACATGGTCGGGCCTATTTGTGACTTCAGACCCATACCAATGTAGTTGAATATTAACTGCCCTCTGGGTAATTAGGGATGGACAGTAAATGCTGGCCTAGCCAGCAATACCCTCATCCCGTGAATTAATTAATTTTTTAAAAATTCCACCGTTTCAATCTCATTGCTACATGGCACTGTTTCCAAATACCTCCAGCTTTCCAAAATGGCAGCATTACAACCACTACCCTCCATAAAAATCAACTAAAAGGGGTAAAGTGGAAGTGGTCTGGGCAGTAGTGCACCTGCACTACCTTAACCCCATGGGAAAGATTTTGCTGTGATCCCAAAGGCTGTAATGGAGCTTACTACATCTGGCATCAAGTTTGGTAAAGCTGAAGGACATTTCCTGGCCTTTGTTCCTTCTCAAATTCCATCTCACCTTCATCGTGACTTTCAGTGCATACAAGTCACTCCCTCATTGAGGCCATTTAACAGCATAGGTCGCCTTGTGGATCACATTCGAAGTGGCTGGAAGTGTTGCTATTGCTACTTATCAATCGCTGATTTCCACCAGCAACAAATTTCATGGCTTTAGACTCGTGTTGTAAAAATCATTGCATTTTAAGATTCAGAGTGGTCAAGACTATTATCGTGTTTGTGATAGCTTTCATCGTAGGTCTCAGAACCGAAGGATATCACTTCCGAAGTTTATAGAATTCTTCAAAAAAAGCCAAGAGATTTACAGTGAAAATGTGTTCTTTAGAAAAGGTCAGATCAAATATAAAAGGTTACATACACTTAGGTGTATTTTAAAAGGCTGGCTGCTGCTGCAAAGGAATTGGAGACTGAAGTTAAAACCTTCACACACTGTAATTTCGAGGGACAGACGCAATGGGTCTTCAAAATATGTTTTCCACTTGAAATCTTACATTCTGAATTTCAATGAATATAGTCCTAACTTGCTCAACTTTTACTCATAAGCTGACTACCTCAGCCGAGTGCTAATCCCTCCTTGCATTTGTTCCTTTATTAGGAACCACAACAAGAAGCTACAATGGGACAATTCAATTTGATTTTATTGCATATAGTAATAATGAAAACAGATTTGGAGATTTTTCATCGAAGTGTAGGACGCCATTCAGTCCACTGACTCTGTGCCAGCTGATCACAGAGCAAAGCATGTTTTATAATAATGAAGGAGGAGGCAAGTAAAAGATGAAAGAAAATAGTAGTTAGGACAAATAATTGGCAATGAAAGATATTTACTCTCTACAACATTCTAAAGATCGCAGTGTTAAGAAGGAAGTGATATACTACATATTTGTGAAGCTCTCATTCCTGATTTCATACTTGAATGGTCTAATATTAATTTTAGCATTATATCCCTCTTGTAAGTACTTCTCAGTGAGAGAAAATGTTTTTTTTTCTGCATCTTAGCCTGTCAAATCCTTTAATCATCTCAAACACCTCAATTTATCTCCAATAATCTTTAATCTTCTTTAATCTTCTATTCTCAAGGGAACACAAGCCTCATCTGTCTAACCTGTTTTCACTATTTAACCCTTCCAGTCTTCAATGTTTTCTGCAGAAAAAAAAGTCTTCTCTAATCACGCTACACAAATATCCTTGGATAGTTTAATCACCATTCCACAATGTCTCACATTTCCATGATGTGCAAGGATGTAGGAGAAATATTGAGGAAAGCTATTGGAATAAATGCCATGTAGAGAGTCAATTGGGAGGTGGCATGAATGAAGGTCCTATTGAATCAGTGCAACAATGTTCACGGGGAGTGTAGAGTTACTCAGCGAAACATGGTAACCTTATGGGCTGGATTTCATGTAGTAAGGATTATCTCACTCCCACCCAAAAAGTCGATCAGCATTCCATCGACATGAAGTCTGGATGCTCCACTGTGATAATGCATTAGGAATAACCAGTGTATTAGTGATGCACCACAAGAATCCAGAAGATAGGACTGCAGTTGTGTCAGTTTCCGCATTTTCCAACAGCTTTGAGTTTTTCTCAGCTTGTCTGGATAAGATCAAGGGCTGTGTGATGAATGAGTGAAATGACCATGGCACCGTTGTACAGAAAGCGATTCAAACAAGGAGATCTGAAAGGAATGTAGTGGTAGTAGGCACTAGCGTATTCAGGGTGGTTGGTACTGCTTTGTTTAGCAAAGAGAATGAGTCGTTTGCCTGATCCTAGGTTTCAAGATGCCTGCTCAGGGCTGGAGTATAGCTTGTTAAAGATTGGGATGCTCCAGTTATAATGGGCCAAGTTTACACAAATAATTTGGTAGAACTCAGGAAAGAGGTTCTGCATAGCCAGTCTGAGGAAACATGCACAAAATTACTAAACAGAACTTCAAATCTCTGGATTATTAAGTTCAGAGAGATGAATATGTGGCTGAAAGACTTATTTGGGAGTGGTGGGCTCCAGTTTGTGACCTAGATTGGGATCTGAATATTGAAGGGTATGTCCATTTAGGGAGGATGGGAAGCTAGGCAAGGGTGGAGGAGGAGAATTGAGACCTAACTTTGGGAAACCAGGACACACAGAAGCAGTTAGTCAAGGGCCCGTTCCTATTTCTTATGGCTTTATGGGTAGGGATGAGGAATGATAAAAGCAAGAAATCATTTCAGGGAGCTATGTACAGGACCCCAACAGTAACCACACAGTAGGGTCAATAATGAGGAAGGAATTATGGGAGCTTGTCAAAAGGGTTCGGTGATTATGTTGGGAGATTTTAACCTTCATGTCGACTGGAAAATTCAGATGAGAGAAAGTAGTCTAGCTGAGGAATTCGTTGAACCTCTTCGAGCGGTATGATATGATACCAACCAAATAGCAGGCTAAACTTGCTTTTGACCAATGAGATAAGACTGTTCTCAGAGTGAAAGCAATCCAGACAACAGTGATCATACTTTCATTGAGAGAGATGTTTGGATCCAAGACTACTATTTTGAACTTCAATCAGGGCAATTACAAGGGCATGAAAGCAGAGTTGGCAGAAGTGAACTGGCAATTTATGTTAAAGGATAGATCAGTAGAGACATAATGGCAAACACTTAAGGGAATATTCCAGAAAGTGCGGAACAGATACAAACAAGAAAAACTAAGGATAGACCTGCCATTTGTGCTTGACTAAAATAGACAAAAATAGTATCAAAAGAAAAGACATAATTCTGTCAGGATAGGTGGCAGGTTGGAAGATTGGATACAATATAAACAAAGCAAAGGATTACTTAAAATTAATAATGAGGGAAAAACTGGAGTACAATGGAAATTTAGCCAAAAGCATTAAAAACTGATAGGAAAATGTTTCTTTGGCTATTTAAAAAAGAAAAGAGATAATAAATTTAGGATTGTACCTTTCCAAAATGAGCCTGGGAATGACAGATGAATTGAGCAGGAATGTTGCATCAATCTTCACTACTGAGAATACAAGTGACATCCTGGATGTAGCAATGAATCAGGAAATGAAAGGGAAAGTGAAACCTAAGCAAATTACAGTAAGTAAGGAACTGGAACTGAATAAATTGCTGGAACTGCAAGTTGACAAATCCCTGGGCCGTGGTGGCTTTAATCCTAAGGTCTTAAGCAAAGTAACTCGTGAAGTAGTTGATGTGTTGGTTTTATTTTATCAAAACACATTAGATTTTGGAAGGTTACTTCAGATTGGAAAATGGCTAATGAGGTTCCTTTATTCAAAAAACGGGAGGCAGGCAGAATACGCGAAACAATAGACCAGTTAGCTTAACATTTGTGACACATAAAATTCTTAAAGCCATTATTAAAGACATTATAACAAGGTACTTGGATAAGTTCAAGGTAAACAGGTAGAGCCAACATGGTTTTATCAAAGGGGTATCATGTTTAACTAAGTTATCGGAGTTCTTTGAAAAAGTAACTTGTGCTCTTAATAAATGGGTTCCAGTGGATATCTTGTACTGAGATTTTGAGAAGGCATTTGAATAGATACAACATGAAAGATTATTGAGGAAAATAAAATTTCATGGTTTGGGGGTAAAATATTGACATGGGGAGAAGATTTGCTGACAAATAGGAAATCGGGTAAGAAGAACTATACCTTTTTCAGACTGGCAGGATGTTATGAAGAGTGTGCCAAAAGAGTTGGTGATGGGGCCTCCAATCTTTATATGTATGATTTGGGTAAAGTGACCAAAGATATGAAAGCTAACATTGCTGATCACACAAAGATAGGTAGGAAAGTGAATTATAAGTACATAAGGAGTTTACAAAGGATACAGTTCTGTTAAGTGAGTGGGCAAATGGAGTACAATGTGGGAAAGTGCGAAATTTCCACTTTTGTAGAAAGAATACAAAAAATAAATTATTGAAGTGGTGAAAGGTTGTAGGATTCTGAGATGCAGAGTGCTTTTTCTGTCCTTGTGCTTGAATCACATAAGTTAAGTTACTTTATAATTCATGGACTGAGGGCATCATTTATTACCATTTCCTTAATGCCCAGAGGGCAGTTAAGAGTCAACCACATTGCTTGTGGGTCTGGGTTCACAGGCCAGATTCCTTCCTTAAATGATACTAGTGAACCAGATGGGTTTTTCCCGACCAATCGACAATGGGTTCACGGTCATCATTAAACTTTTATTCCCAGATTTTTTTTTCATTTAATTCAAATTCCACCATCTGTCATGACGGGATATGAACCTGGGCCCTCAGAACATTCCCTGGTTCTCTAGATTCACCCAATGACTAGGCTGTTGCCTAGTTATAAACAAATAATCAAGAAAGCTAACAGCATGTTCTAGTTTATTGTGGGGGTTAGTTAGTATGTCATGCTTTTATTATCTATTTACTGTACTTACAGAAGATGTTAATATGTTTGAAGCAGTCCATTGACTAATACCTGGAATGAGTACATTATGAGGAAAGGCTAGGCTTGTATCCTCTGGAGTTTGGAAGGGTTGTAGGTGATTTAACTGAAACATGTAAGATCCTGAGGAATGTTGACTGGAAGACATTGAAAGCATGCTTGCTGTTGCGGAGAATCTAAGACTCAGGGTCATAATTTGAAAATAAGAGTTTTCCCAATTAAGACAGAGATGAGGATTTTGCTTTCTCTCAGCGGGTTGTGAACCTTTGAAATTGCCTTCCTCAAAAGGCATTTGATGCAGAATAAGCACAGGAGGATCAATTCTTGATTACTAAAGGGATGAAAGATTATTGGGTATAATCAGGAATGTAGTGTTGAAGTTAAAATCTGTTTAGAGAGGCTGGGCGGACAAGGTTGAAGAGGATTATGATCTTGAGAGGTGAGTGCCTGAAGAAGTTACCTCTCTCTTTGCCAACAGCATGTTGAGTTACCAGGCTGCCCAAATATTTTTGGCTTCTTTTGCAAACCAAAAAGGAAGTTGGCAGAGGAGGAAAGAGACCCTTAAATGACGAATAAATGTTCACTTAAGGCCACAATAGGGCTAAGAGTAGCCGGGCTAGGGGTAGTGTCCATAACCCTGGACTGGGAGGCCTGGGTTCAAGTCGCACCTGCTACAGAGGTGTGTAATAACATCTCTCAGTAGGTTGATCAGAAAAAAAATGTCACTGAGCAATTTGATGCCTTGCAGATCCCTAAACATGGTCCAATCACAGCATTTGACTGTTCTGTATAGCACAGTTGAAGCAACAATAGTCAAGCTCTGTACACCACTACTTAAAAATGATGGAAATGTATAGTAAATTGCTCACGTACTGGCAATTAACATAGATCCAGAAGTCAGTGCACTTTGCAGGTTTATGCCAAATAAACATTTTTGGCAAAGAAGAAACACACAGGATATTTTAACCTCTGGGCCAAAATGTGAAACCTTGACTTTGTTGCATGAAATGATGTCTGAAATCAATCCAAAATGTCCAGGGTTTCCAAACTGTGCAATTTCTTACATCCAAGGATATAAATGCAAGTCACCAGTTTTCCTTTAGCACAACAGAATTAATAGCAGTCATGTTTGCAAATATCATTTCTTCAAATTTCTTGATAGGATTATTCGTATCACCAAATGTAAGCCAGCAGAAATAATCCCTCGGTGCTAAACTCCTCGGACAAAGAATGTCAAAAAAAATTTAAATTGGAGTGTGGAACAATTATAAAGACATTTGTTCAGGGACATGGATCAGAAAGGTTGAGAGGGATTTGGGCCCAGTGCAAACAAATGGGACTTACTCGGTTGAGAAAACCAGGTCAGCATGGACAAGTTGGGCTGATGGGTCTGTTTCTGTATGATTCTATGAGGCTATAGAGTGGCTCTATATATCAAAAATTATAAGCTGTATTCATTGAACCAAACAGCAGCTAGGCAAGTTTAATATCCAGTTTTTAATGATGTCTTGGAAGTGAATCACCAAGAAAAATCTTGGCTGGAATCAAAGGAAAGCAGGACTTTGGTCAACAAGAGGCCATTCTCAATGAGTTGAATTGAATTGAATTTATTGTCACATGTACCGAGGCACAGTGAAAAGCTTTGTCTTGCAAGCAATACAGACAGATCACAGAGTTAAGTAGCATAGATAAATAAATAATACATAAACAGCGGCAAAAACAACAATACAGGTATAGGTGAATGTTAAGAGTTTGTGAGTTCATTCAGTATGCTAACAACAGCAGGGTAGAAACTGTTTTGAAACCGGCTGGTGCATGTGTTCAGGCTTCTGTACCTTCTCCCCGATGGTAGAGGTTATAGAAAAGTATTGCCAGGGTGGGATGGATTGTCGAGAATACTGGCGGCCTTTCCTTGACAGTGGGTCTGGTAAATGGATTGTATTGATGGGAGGTTGGCTTTGTGATTGTCCGGGCCGAGTTCACCACTCTCTGTAACCATCTCCGATCTTGAATGGTATAGTTGCTATACCAGATAGTGATACCTTCAGACAGAATGCTCGTGATGGGGCACCTATAAAAGTTGGCAAGGGTATTCGCCGTCGCACCAAATTTCCTCAGCTGCCTGAGGAAGAAGAGACATTGTTAGGCCTTTGTAACCAGCGCATCCACATGAAGAGTCCAAGAAAGCTTGTTGTTGATGACCACGCCCAGGAACTTGACACTCTCCACTCATTCCACCTCTGTGCTGTTAATGTGCAGGGGAGCATGAGTAACATCCCGCTGCAAGTCAATAATGAGTTCCTTGGTTTTGCCGGAATTGAGAACTAGGTTGTTCTCAGTGCACCATTTTTCCAGGTCTTCCACCTGTAGTCTGTTTCATCGTCATCTGAGATTCAAATGACTACGGTGGTGTCATCAGCGAACTTGTAAATGGCATTAGTCTGGTATTTGGTGACACAGTCATGTGTATACATTGAGTACAGTAGGGGGCTGAGTACGCACCCTTGGGAGCTCCAGTGTTGAGTGTTAGTGACGATAAAATATTGTACTCAATCTTTACTGATTGTGGCCTGTGGGTCAGCAAACTGAGGACCCAGTTGCAGAGAGTGGGGCTTAGTCCAAGATCCCTAAGTTTAGTAATCAGTCTTGGGGGGGAGAATAATGTTGAAGGCTGAACTTTGTCAATGAGTAGGATTCTTACATAGCTGTTCTTGGTCTCATGATGTTCTCGGGAAGAGTGAAGGGCAAGTGATAGGGCATCTGATGTTGATATGTAGGTCTGATAGGCACATTGAAGTAGGCCAAGAGTAGTGGGGAGGCTGGAGTTGATTCGTGCCATGACCAGCCTTTCAAAGCACTTCATGACCACCGTGGTTGGGGCCACTGGGCGGTAGTCATTGAGACATGCTGCATGAGCCTTCTTGGGCACAGGGATGATGTTGGCCCTCTTGAAACAGGCAGGGACAGTGGCCTGCTGCAGGGATAGGTTGAAGATGTCTGAGAAGACCTCTGCCAGTTGATCTGTGCATGCTCTGAGTGCACGGCCTGGTACTCCATCTGGTCCCATCGCTTTCCTTGGATTCACATGATCGAAAGTTGATCTGACCTCTGATGCAGTGACTATTAGGATAGGTTTGTCAGGACTTGCCGGAATAGGTTAGATTAGATTAAATTCCCAACAGTATGGAAACAGGCCCTTCGGCCCAACAAGTCCACACTGACCCTTCAAAGAGTAACCCACTCAGACCCATTCCCCTACCCTATATTTACCCCTGACTAATGCACCTGACACTATGGGCAATTTAGCATGGCCAATTCACCTAACCTGCACATTTTTGGATTGTGGGAGGAAACCGGAGCACCCGAAGGAAACCCACGCAGACACGGGGACAATGTACAAACGCCACACAGTTACCCAAGGTGGGACTCGAACCCAGGTCCCTGTTGCTGTGAGGCAGCAGTGCTAACCACTGAGTTACCATGCCGCCCCAACAAGGGGTGTTACCTCTCTGCTGAAATTCTGCTCAAAGCGAGTATAGAAAGCGTTGAGACGATCTGGGGGGGAATGTGTCATTGTCTGCTATCTTGCATTGTCTCGTCAAATGAGTTAAAATGTGGGCTTCAATCTTAGCCCTAAAATTATCTCCTGCTACGATGATTGAAACCAATGTTACTTTGTTTGAAATTCATACTGATCACCATCTTGAAGGTTGAGAGGAAGCTGGGCACTAATGAAGAAGTATAACTTGAGACAGTTCTTGACTTACTATTCAATTAGAATGGAATTACAGTGACCAACAGCCTGGTCAGGTATTTGATCACTCTCTTCCTGCATGACCGTGCTTTCTGAAATAACATACCACATATAGATGTAAAAGTATATTTGATGTGACAGTAGAATGGAATAAACTTCACGAGGTTTATTTATGTCAATAACACAGCAGCATAAGTAATGCATGGTGCAGTGGCTGTCGACTAGAAAATTGTTATTGAAAAAGTTCAACTAAAATACCACTCAGAATACTTTCACCATCAATGACCCAAAAATATACAAGTGGTGAAAATGAAGGGAAATTGGTGAAACATATCAGGTCCACAGTCATCGACAGATGACAAGTTTTAGTATTGGACAGAACTTGAACAGTAGCCACTAATTTGTTGATAAGTCTTCTTTCATTTTCAAGAGAGCTCTTGAACATTATCTGCTCCTGCCTTAGAATCACTTGATTGTTACAAATATTGCAGTGCAGAAACATTTATGACATGGAAGGAAGTCAGCCATTTCTGCTTGTGTCACCTCTTTGCTGAATCTATCTAAGGTTAGTCCCATTGCCATGTGCCCATGCTTAATGACATCTGCTATCTGTCTATCTACTCTGCTAAACTCAAATGTCTTCCTGAAGTTGTTTCAGTTCTCCTCATTGCCTTTGGTCTGAGTCAAAAATCAATGTGACTTGATAGGCCAATGCTACAGTGCCGTAGTAAGGGAGAATTGCTGCACCAGAACAGTATTTTGGAGGAGGTATTGAACCAATTCTTTTATTTTGCTTTATTCATTTAAGGGACATAGACATCATTGGCAAGGCCAACAATATGGTCTCATTCTCAAAGCAGCAACTTAAGCAAACTGGAGCGAGTGGCAAATGCAACTAGGCTATGGGCTGAGTGTTGGAAAATGGGACTTGTGTAGATTCAGTGTATTTTTGTTGGTGCACGTTTGATGGGCTAAAAACTCTCTTCTGCACTGTATGACTCCAACTCCATATGACAATGGACACTAAAATGAGCATTCAATAAAGGGTGAATGCAAAAGCGTTACATTGTTTTTCCATAATAAAGAAACTGTTTCTAATTCCCCTGTAACAGTTAATGTATGGCAACCATGAGGCATGCCAGAATAGCTCTCTGACTAAGTTAGTCTCAATATGGTACACATGAATAACTAATGCAGTATGAAACATTTACAAGTGAGATTAAATTTGGAAAGTCAGCCATGACACCTTTGTGCTCTCAAGTCTTATGTTGAAAGCAATGCAGTTCAGCAGTAAAGTTGTGAAGTAAAACTTTCCCTGTTTGCCCAAAACACTTCTGAATAGGCAAACTCTAGACACAGCATTATCAGTTGGACTTTATCAATGAAAAACTTTGCCTGTCGCTAAATCACATGTTTTGTACACACATTATTGGCATGGAGGTTTAATCATAAGCACATGGGAAAGCTAAGAGAGAAAGTGGAAGCTACATACAGTTGTGGTTACAACATCGGAAATGGCATGTTGTTGAGAAAGTCTTGGTCATATTCTCGAAACTTTTAAAACAGACTTATGTCAGGTATCTTCATGAAACATCTTCAGCAAATTGGTGTTCAGTGCATAGAGCATACCCTTTATCTATTCATTCATTCACTTCTGCTATTAAATTTTTCAAAGATAACCATGCTGAAAATTGTGCAAAACCAAATGTGTAAAACTAGCTTCCTAAACCACCAGTTTGAAACAGAAAAAAAAACTGAATATAAGAACAATCAGGATTTTCCAAAGACATTTACAGATAATAGTATATTTTAAAAATGTAGTCACTGTTATACTTGGAGAAATGTAGCTACCAATTTGAGCACAGCAAATTTGCAACAATAGCAGTGTGAAAAATTACCAGATAATGTGTTTTATTGATTTTTTTTGAAAGAGTGATATTACTTTCTGATTAGTCCCACTTATCTCATAGATCAACTAGAGAGGGCAGTTTGTAGCCCGAGGTTTTCAGTACATTCTTAAGTCAAGACTCTCACTATTTCATTCCTGTGTTTTTGATACATCCTGGATTATGTATCTAACTTGCATACCTAAAAGAGCCTGTAGCTGTCACTTACTGACTCAAAAACAAGAGTGTTCACATTGACCTGATGCTGACACCTCACAGTTCTCAGCTCTACCATTGACCTTGGACAACCCTGAACATTTCTTTCCTTGAATGATTGGAAAAAGGCTTCGCTTGTATTTGTATAACTTTCTTGAAGATAGAAAAGAAAACTGTTCAGAGTTCATTCACGGACAAGGAACAGGCAGCTGCAAACCTTCAGAACCGCAGCAGAGGCAGCTCAGACAAAGTTCACCTGATTAATTTCAGAAATGAAAGACTTGTCTCAAGGAGAGATCGAGCAGTTTAGTAGCATAAGAGTAGATCTAGTTGAGATATGTAAGATGCTAGAAGTGATTGACAAAGTCAATATAGAGTGGATGTTTTCCTTTGTGGAGCAATCTAGAACAAATAGTTTTAGGCTAAAGGATAACACATTTAAAATGAAAAAGAAGATAAATTATTTCTCTCAAAAGGTTATGAATCTGTGTAATTCACTACCTCAGACTGCAGTGGATGCCAGGACATTGAATAAGTTTGAGGAGATAGACAAATATTTGGATAGTACTTAGTTAAAGGGTGAGAGAAGCAGCCAAGAAAAAGGAGTTGAGGCCGAGATGAGATCAGCCATGATTGTGTTAAATGGTGGAGAAGGATTGAGGGGCTGAATTATCTGTTCCTGCTGCTAACTCTTTTGTACTTGAGGATGCCCACTCCTTCTTCCAAGAACTCCAGCAGGTATCAGATTTAAAACAGAGATGACAAAGAATTACTTCTGTCAAAGGATTGTGAATCTGTGGAATTCACTACTTTAGACTGCAGTAGACACTAGGACACTGAATACATTTAAGGAGGAGATTGGCAGATTTATGATCAGTAATGGGTTAACAGGGTTATGGGAAGCAGTCCGGAGAGTGGAGTTGAGAACGAGAGGAGATTAACAATTATTATATTAAATTGCGAAGCAGATTTGGGTTCTTATGTTCTAAAACAAATTAGTGTTACTTTTCCTACTGTATTGTTGTCAGGCATTATGCCAATGGTTTTGCATTTTGAGTTCAAAGCAGATTACTTAAGGAAAAAGCATGGTCAAGTATCATCTTCAGATTGAGGCATCTTTCGAACTCTCTTTCTTGCATTTCAACACTGAATATAATTATGCATAGTAAACTGCAGTATAATACGCTTTAACTTTACCCTTCCTTTAACTTAACCCTGCCTGTGTTTTTATGGTCAGTGGACAGCAACTCCCTGACATCATTGTAAATTTTATCCAGGTTCCTAAATCCAGAATATAGTATCGACCTAACAAGTGAAGATCTAAAGATCTAAATTGACTAAATTATGCATTCTATACAATAACTATAGCTCAACGTGACCTGGAATTTTACCTCAAAATCTGAGTGCCCATGACATCAATGCAAGCTCAACCAATTAGTTTGGTAAATCAGATCGTTCCTTCAGTAATGCATGAAGGCAACTAAATTAACTGATAAAAATCAGAAGCACTTGAAAATGTTTTAAGTGATTGCAGCATTTGATTACAGTATTAGCATTAGCTTTACAGACTCTGCAGGTACGCAAATTCTCCAGGTCTGTCATTCTAATCCACTAAAACCACTCAGCGTACATATAGTCTTCCCTCTTCTTGCACTACTTCTCCACAAAGTGATTACTACACTAATGCACAAATAGCCAGGCCAGCAGAAGTTCTCAATTCCGTTCTGGCCCTTTGAATGTTTGACTTTACCAAGAGAATTTTTTTCCTTTTTTGTCTCTTATGCATGCCTCCTCTCTCGAAAATTCAACACATCATCCAAAGGAATCTCTCGCCCTGTATATGAAATTCTTCCGACAAATTATTTTGTAGCTGTATTTTCTGCCTATTCTAATTCCTCTGCTGCACTTGCAAAGAACATTTGAATGTTTCTCTCTAGGCAGTTCAGAAATAGAATGATTGAAGAATCATGAACAGCGGTATCAAAGACAAAAATCAACCACACAATATAGAATAAACATTCTCAATAATGAGCTGGGCCTGGACGAGAAAGTTATTTGGTGAGTATGCAGTACCAAGTTCAGCCCTACATCCTCCTGCAGTGTCTAATCCTCCTGTTTTCTCTATTACAATAAGTCATCTACAGTTGAAGTGGTTTATTTTACATAGCAATTATAAGGTCCAGAGACAGAAAAGACCACTTTGATTCATCTGACCAGCCCTTGAATTCAAAAACAGAATCCACAACAATAAAACTTTGCATTTATACAGCTTCTTCAGCGAGAATCATGTTCCACGATATTTCACTGGAGAGATGCCAAAACGAAACTGAGAGCCACCCTCAAAAGCAGATATATTTAGCAGGTGGCTGAAAGACCTCCAGATCAGATCTCCAGACATCGAAAGGCATGGTTGCCAATACAGTGCTGCCCACTGTACATCAGATGGTAGATGTAAATTGTGAGACATGTACATTGTCCTCTGACTAAACTCTAAAGTTTTCCGCTTTTGGGATAACGAGCAAGCATTTCCGACATGCTTCTGAAGATTGGGATTTTGACACCAATCTTGGTATGGAACAAAACCTGCTTTGTTTCTGCTCAGGGTAGCCTACAATTCAAAATGAGGGACATTCTTTCTCCATTTGTGACTAAGTGTGATACAGTTGTGGCATGTACTCACTAGTTCCCAGCTGTTTTCAGGATGGAGGAATCATAACTTCTTTAGAATCCTGTAGAAGCTGAAAAATAAAACAATGAAGCGTGACCAGTGACTAACTAGTAATGAATGTTCAGTCAGACCTTTCATAGTTAATGTCCAGTTTGAAGGAAAATTTTTTGAAAAATTAAAACAGCAAATGTTAAAAATGCAACATTAATTGAATGAGCATTTGTGGAAGAATGGTGAACATTTTTAATGGGTACTTTTCAGCTGAGCTGTCATCTGTAAAATATTATTACAGCTGATTAGGAATATAGGAACTCAAGGCCATTTATTACCTTGAATCTGCTCCACCAATCAACCAGACCGTGGTGGATCTGTGATCTGACTCCATCCAATTGAGTTTGCCCTGTGGTTCTGAAAATATTTGGTAACATTCAACTGTCCATGTCAGATTTAAAATGAACCATTGAACCTGCGCGAATTGGATGAGGATGTCAAATTCTATCAAACTCTCTTGTGGAAGTGTTTCCGTAATCCACATCTGAAATATCTGATTCGAAGTTTTAGGACTTCCCAATTAATAGAAGTAATTTCAACTGACCTTACTAATACGTTTGCCTTAAAATATTGAAAAATCCATTTAATAATCCTTGGAATTTCTTATTTCTAAGCGAATACAACGCCAATTTGATTTCACACCACTCCACAAGATTTTATCTTTGGAGTGCAGATAACAACTTGGTAAATTTCACTAAAAATGGTAAAATAATAAGATTTCTTGACAAAAAAGTGAAACAGATTTTCCTATTAAGTTAGGTAGAAGCCAAGGTTTAGTGCTTGGTACATTTGAATGTCTATTTAGATACAGATTTAAAATAATTGTCTTTGAATTTGGGCCTGAAAATGATGCATATTACAATTACCAAGTCACATCTTTGTCATTTTTCTAAGCTGCTTAAACACAATGCACTAAGATTCTGACTAACAATTTAAAGGTGGGCTGTAAAAATAATAGTTCCTTGTCAGAGACTTGAAAACTGAAACACTGTACAGTAATGAATTTTGGAATGCTTCGTCAACTTTAAATCAACCTCTGTTTTACTAGTAATTATTGGCTTGCACTTCAGAACAATTTTAAAGAGTAACAGTCATTAAGCTAGCTACTTCTTTTTAACATGAATATGCCATTAAATCGTAATTTTTCTTAACACGTGAGTGGAGAACAACCAATTATTTTTAAACTTTCACCAGCATTTGAGTGTTTGAAGGCGGCATACTAATGGGTTTCTACTGAATTTGGTCCTCCTATTTCCAGTCTATATTAATCATTTGTATGGCAGGATAGAAAGTACCATAGCTAAAGTTGGAGATAACAGTAAAATAGGTGAGTAAGTAAGTTGAAATGAAGAAATCAGAAATTAACAAAAAATATACTTTAATTGAATTGTTTGACAGATGAAATTTAAGGGATAGGTGCTAAGTTATTCATTTTGATTGGAAGAAAAGAAAGGTAACTTATTATCTAAATAAAGAGAAACTTCGGAGTCCTTTGGTGCAGAGAGATCTGAGTATCCTTGTACATAAATCACAGAAAACCGGAACACAGATACAACAGATAATAAGGAAGGAAAATTGAATTTTGGCATTTATTGCTAAAGGAATGGAGGATAAAAGTAAAGAAGCATTGCTGCAAATGTTCAGGGCACAAATGTCAGCATACCCAGAGCATTGTGTACAACTTTGGTTCCCTTACTTGAGAAGGGATGCAGCCATATCGGGGGCACTTCAGAGAAGGTTCAATCGATTGATTCTAGAATTGAAAAAAAGAAGTACAACTAATCCTAAAGCACTATGCAGTATATAACTATAAATTCTGGTGCATCTATAATTGTTAACCAGCACTTATCCTCACGCATTCATCTCATGGCACTTTTGAGTGAGATGCCAGTGTAATAATGTTGCCAAACCACAGGGCTTTGTGCTGTGTAGTTTTGATCTATCCTGGGCTGTCACAGCTTGGATATTAGGAGAATTTCACTGAAACAGCAATACGTAAGAAAAGCAACACCGCGTTATTTTACATTTAATTTCCAAGAAATATTGAGAGGTACACCTGCTGAGGTGTCTCAATGCATTTGATTTGTGCTATCTTTATTCGTGATTAATACAATCCTCTTTGTATTACTTCTTTTAAAAAAAGGATAAATTTATATCTCACTGGCCAGCTGTCAGAATGAGTCAGAGCAGCTGAATTTCCTGAATGTGAGTTCTGTCGCGTAATCTGTCCCTCTGAGCATAAAATACCCACAGGCTACCGCTAATCGAATGACAAATCAGAGAACAATGTTACCAATCTCTTCTTGTTTGGTAGTAGACGTATTGCTTTTAACAAGGATCGTGCACTTTCACTGGATTTATATATTACCACATTCTGTCAAAATACCTCAAAAGAAACCATGTTCACACAATGAATCACTTTTGAACTGTGGGCCTTTGAGGTGAATCACATCTCTTCTGAAAGTATAAAGATGCAACACAAAGTGCAATATGTTGAATAGTCAGTTCATTCTTTTTTTCTGATTAAGGGAGTAATGTTGGCCAGAATGATGGGACACTCCTCCTTTCTTTAAAGAGGCACTTTGACCTTTGAACAATAACCCAAATCAATTGAATGAACAGCTGAATGAGGATTGATCTGGTGCACCAGCTTAGATTATTAATTCATTATTTGAGGTGGAGCTTGAATGCATGTTTGTGTTCTCAGAAGTGGTGATATGGCCAAATGAGCTAAGGTGAGGTAGTACCACACGATAATGATTGAGGGCAGTACTTTAGGTTCTGGATCTTATTTTGCTGTTCTCTTATTCATATCTTCATTTGAGTTGAGTAGATTCCTTACAGTGTGGAAACAGGCACTTCGACCCAACAAGTCTACACCGACCCTCTGAAGAGTAACCCACCCCGACCCATTCCCCTATATTTACCCCTTTACCTAACACTACAGGCAATTTAGCATGGCCAATTCACCTAACCTGCACATCTTTGGACTGTGAGTGGAAACCGGAGCACCCGGAGGAAGCCCACAAAGACACAGGGAGAATGTGCAAACTCCACACAGTCAGTTGCCTGAGGCGGGAATTGAACCCAGGTCTCTGGCGCTGTGAGGCAGCAGTGCTAACCACTGTGCCACCATGCCACCCATGAGAATTGAGACTTTGGAGCTGGAGGAATGCCATAGAATCTTTACAGTGCAGAAACAGGCCATTTGGCCCAACATGTCCACACCGACCCTCTGAAGAGTAAGCCACCCCCACGCATTCCCCTATTACTCTACATTTACCCCAGACTAATGGACCTAGCCTGCACTTTCTGGGGCAATTTAGCATAGCCAATTCACCCTAACGTGCACATCTTTGTAACTGTTGGAGGAAACTGAGCACATGGAGCAAACCCACGCTGACACAGTGGGGAGGATGTGCAAACTCCACAGTCGCCCAAAGCTGGAATTGAACCTCGGGCCCTGGCTCTGTGGAGAAGCAGTGCTAACCACTGAGCCACTGTACTGCCCATTTTTTGCACATTTCCTGAATCTATCTTGATCTTCTTGACCATTTATAACCCACTTATACATCCAGTCTTCCTGTTAGCAAGCCAATATTCTATCTGTGTGATTTGTTACACCCTGCACATGAACATTTATTTTCTGCAATAACTTTTGATGTGGCATCTTATCAAATGCCTTCTCGAAATCTAATTTAAAGCATATAACTTCCTGAAAATTACAGTAAGTTAGAAGGATCAGGTTTAATTTTCATAAAACCATTTTTATTCTTCCTGATTACCTTGAACTTATTGAAGTGCCTTGCTTTAATATCTCTAGTAGTGAGTTTGAACATCTTCCCTATGACAGATTTCTATACTTATGCTAACAGCATGGAGATTCACCATGTCCTTCCCTTTCTAGATGTAATGCTTCCACTTCTGTGTTTTAGATTAGATTCCCTACAGTGTTGAAACAGGCCCTTCGGCCCAACCAGTCCACATCGACCCTCCCAAGAGTAACCCACCCAGACCCATTCCCTAATGCACCTAACACTATGGGCAATTTAGCATGACCAATTCATCTGACCTGTACATCTTTGGACTGTGGGAGGAAACTGGAGGAAACCCGCTTAGATACGGGGAGAATGTGCAAACTGCACACAGACAGTCGCCTGAGGCTGGAATCGAACCTGGGACCCTGGTGCTGTGAGGCAGCAGTGCTAACCACTGAGCCACTGTGCAGCCCTCTTTACGTGCCTCTAATCTTTCACATTTAATATTTAATATCTTTCACATCTAATATTTAACATCTTTCACAAGTCTGATTTTCAGTCCTGAATGAGAACAAATTACATCTAACAATGTTAATGAGTTTTGAGAAGATTTGTAGCTCAAGTTGAGGTTTTGGATGTACGTTTGCTCGCTAAGCTGAAAGGTTCATTTCCAGATGTTTTGTTACCTTACTAGGTAACATCTTCAGTGGACCTCAGGCGAAGCAATGCTGAAAATTCCTGCTTTCTATTTATATGTTTGGGTTTTTTTGGGTTGGTGATGTCATTTCCAGTGGTGATGTTATTTCCGGTGGGGAAGTCACTTCTGGTCCCTTTTCTCAGGAATTGGTAGATGTGTTGATGTGTTTGTTGATAGAGTTCTGGTTGGAATGCCATGCTTCTAGAAATTCTCTTGACCCTCTCTCACTAGTATCCTTATTGACTGGGACAATACATCCATCCTAGGACTAGCCAAACAAAAGACATGCACGAAAACTCCTCGAAGCATGGCATTCCAACCAACTAGCACCCCGAGAAATGGAAAAGGAAGTGACTTCACCACAGGAAATGACATCACCAACCCAAATAAACCCAAACATATAAATAGAAAGCAGGAATTTTCTGCATTGCTTCACATGAGGTCCACTGAAGATGTTACCTAGTAAAGTAACGAAACATCTGGAAATGAACCTTTCAGCTCAGCGAGCAAACCTACATCCAAAACCTAACAATGTTGGGAAGACTCAGTCTTCAATCTGTATTACAAACTCAATTGATTAGCCCCTGGACACTGTCTAAAGTTATAACATACTGTTTGCAACCTTGGCATCCAATATGGTCTCAAGATCAGTTTTTTATTTTATCTTCACTCCATTATCAAGGCTAACTACTTCCAGCAATTGGCAACCTGGCAACCATATGTAAATAAATAATTAAAGGTGAACTGAGATTATCCAAAATTCAATTGACACGACCTACCCCCCCCCCCCCCCCACCCCACCCCCACAACCCTCTTTATGCCCTATCTTGGTTGGTGTGAGAGGGCAGGCAGGAGTAGACAACCGTTTCTTTTCATCATGTTTATACAAATGCAGGAAGATTCACTGGTACTATCTTTGGAGGGTCCCCTTTGCACAGATCGCAGAGGATAGGAATCACCTTTCCATTTGAACTTTACCCTCTCAACACCTCACCTCCTCTCTAAGTTGACCAAATACACCTTCTTTGTGTCTCTTAGTTACCTGGAGACTCAAAGGGACCTTTATTCCAGGACTGGTTGTACTGCGGAGCTTTCTCATCATAGATCTGCTGGAGCTGCCTGCCAATCAGACTGGCTTGAGTGTGGAACATCACCCCACAGACATTTGACTTTGGCCTCTGTCAGCCCACCCACAGTGCATTATGGCTGTGCAATAAGCTTGTTCAGAGACTGTCAGCTGGTCATTTTATGTCCATTGCCTCTCAGTCACTAATACCTCCATTTATTTCATTCTTGTTTTCCAATTACTCAATGCCTTCACTCCAACATAGTTCTACAAGATCCCCCATTCCTACTGCCTTCTGTGAACTCCTTCAATTGCTCAGTTGTTAATGGTTGTTCTGATAACTGTGCATGTATATGATATACAAGTTTCTTCCCAAACTCCTCAATGTCTCTCCACTATTAATGCATTCTTTCAAGTTGTTCTCTTTGCTAAGCTTTATTGATCATTTGCCCTAATATCTTCTTATGTGAATTAGATTCCAGTCTTGAATTGTCATGCTCCAGTTGAATTCTTTAGACTATATGAAAACTAGTTTTTCTATTGTTCTTTGATAACTTAGATTATGTTGTCATACTCTTCACCCATTCTTCATTGATACCTAGGTAGACAATTGGGAATCTGGAAGAGCACAGCTAGCCGGGCTACATCAGGAGGTGGAGAAATCAATGTTTTAGGTGTAAGCCTTCTTCATTGATACCTTAGCATGTTCAAGCATTGTACCCAGAATAGTGAAAGAAAATGTTTTTTTTTAAGTTCCTCATGTTCTGGTCAATCCTGTCCCTGTATAGAAACTTTACGCATCTTTAAGAAGAAGAAGAGCAGAAGGAATCAAACAACATTCAACTACAATAAATGAAAAATTAATGAACTCACAAATACATTTAAAATGTCCTGTGCATGCATTTACAGTAGTTACTGTTAAGAAAAAGCTAGTCCCTTTCTTTTCTAAAATCTGATCCGTGGCTCAAGGATATTCTGTCTTTGTTTCTTTCAGAGGGGATGTAAGCCAGACGGGCTCTGATTAGTCTGGTTTGGTACAGAGGTGAAAAGGATTTTGAGAGGTTGTTTGTTTCTATGTAAACAGATGAGCATTCAGAGCAAAGTTGTCATGTTTTAGACGTGACCTGTATAAAGAAAGGGGAGTGGTCAGCTCTCTAGCTGAGCTGAGCAATTTAGTTCAGTCATGTACTGGTGAGGAGTTCAACAGTGAGCTGTGTGGAAACTGTCTCTCTCTCTCTCTCTCTCTTTCTACCCTTCAACTTCAACCTGTAAGCATGCATTCCATTTATACTGGGCTTTAAAGGGAGTTTGCTTATTGGGAGTGTTGTGTACATTCAGAACAGCATCCTTAACTCTAGTTTGGACAGACTGAGTTCTGGAGGGGTTCTTTATTCTGTTCTTTTTGTTTCATTGTGTAATTTTGTGATTTTTTTTGTCTGTTTTAAAATCTAGTAATCAATCTAGTTAACTTAATCTGGACAAATTTCACTGTACACACTGAAACAAATTGCAAAGTTATGGTCTCAGTTGCCTGCTAAAGAATGTTTTGAGTGGTCTGGCTTCGTCCATAATATTATTGCTGCTGATCTAAAAGAAAGCATTGTTGAGGGATCTGTTGACATCAATGACAAGAAATGCATCTCTCTTAGCAAGCAATTGAGTATTACATAGTTTAACTGGGATTCCCAACTCCAAATGCTTCAAGCTATTCATTCAACCAATCCAATTGTTACAGACAGACAACCAGGAAATGAAAAGCATGAATTCCCACATGACTTTTGAAACATTTTATCGAGTAAAATAAAGATTGGGACAAATGGATGGGGTTAGGGTAGGAACAGAATTGTAACTTAAAAACTTCAAAATGGAATTATCTCAAAGTATTTGCTGTATTAAGCAACATACTGAAATCTTTTCAGGGCTAGACCAGGTGTTCAGAAATAATTGTTGCTCAGATTGCTGTTAAAAAGAGTGAAGGAATATTCAGACTGAGACAAAAAAAAAACAATTGCATCTCATTTCAAATGTTGTTTGAATTTTTAGGTGGTTTCAAAACACAATGAGAGCATGGAAAGTGAAGGTTCTCACTAGATCACTTCTTGTGATTGAAAGATAAAGTGATTTATTTAATCTGATACCGATCTTCACTCAGCTTGAAGAAAAAAGCTGTTACAAATTTCTGGAGAGAGATCAGTTGTGGGGTTGGTGGGTGCTGAGGTTACATTACTTACAGTGTGGAAACAGGCCCTTCAGCCCAACAAGTCCACACCGACGCTCCAAAGAGCAATCCACCCAGACCCATTCCCCTACACCTAACATTACAGGCAATTTAGCATGGCCAATTCACCTAACCTGCACATCTTTGGACTGTGGGAGGAAACCGGAGCACCCGGAGGAAACCCACCCAGACACAGGAAGAATGTGCAAATTCCACACAGACAGCTGCCTGAGACATGAATTGTGAGGCAGCAGTGCTAACCAATGTGTCACCATGCCGCAGTGCGGAGGAGAGATTGAGCCCAGTGCGGGGAGAGATCGAGCAAAGTGTAGGGGAGAGATCAAGCCCTCGTGGGGAGTACAAGCTGTTGGGAACACCCAGCATGGAGCATCTGCAAGCCCATGGCTAAAGATGGACTGTAATGCCGAACTTTTTACTTTGTTTTTTAAAAACTTTATGCTAAGATGACTTGTAATGTTAAACTTTTAACTTATTTCTTTACTTTTCTACCTTGTACCTAGGATTTTGTACCTGGGTAGCTTTGTATCTAAGATGGTATCAGGAGTGGTGACATTGTACATTTTTCGTTATACTTCTGTATCCCTGTACTTGAGTACTCATAACAATAAAGTCTAATTCTAATTGTTTTACTGATTGCTGGATCTTGGCCAGTGTAGTGAGGAGGGATGGGGATGAAGAGGCAGAGGGGAAGATGCATGGTGGAGTCTGTTGAAGCAGTGAGTCACAGTCTGGACTTCAAGATTTCTTGTTTCATCAGCTCCTTAGCTACGAGCTTGTGCTCCCATCAGTCTAATAATGAACGCATTCTGAAAGTTGGCCATCAAAAGCCTTGCAAATTCTAAATCATTACACAGCATGAGCTCTTTGCAATAAGTTCAATAAAATGCACTCAGACATAGTTTGCAGTCATGTTTATGGGAGCTATAAACAACGTTTGGTCATTATATTCTTTGCATAAAACCTTCAGTTGTTCTCAACTGCCTGTGGATGTGTGAGCACCTGAGCCATTATTGTAGAGTGAAGGCATAACCTTTTGAGGTACGTTTGAGCCTATAACCAGTAGAATTCAGATGAAGAAGGAGTAACCTGAGTCAGGGTGGGTGTTGTGTTCATGTGTGTCTGCGTATGTGTGCATGTGTGTGTGTATAAGAGAGAGAAAGAAAGGACAGAAAAAGATCAGCCAGATCAAGTGGGGATGACTGCTGTTCCTAACTTACACATTTGGATTATCAGGAAGGAGAAAGGGAGATATGGGTGGTGCAACAGTAATATTATAGAAATACTGAAACAAAGCCCTCCATCCAACTTGTACATGCCAACCAGTTTTCCAAACCAAACTAATCCTATTTGCCTGCGTTTGGCCCATATCCATCGAAACCTTTCCCATTCATGTGCTTGTGCAAATGTCTTTACAATGTTGTAACTGCACCAGCCTCCACCAATTCCAGCTCATTCTATTTATACACCACCCTCTGACTGAAAAAGCTACATCTCTAGAACCTTTTAAATCTTTTCCCTCTCACCTTAAACTTCTGCCTTCTAACTTTGGACTCTCCTACCCTGGGAAAAAAAACCTTTAGCTATTCACCCTATCCATGCCCCTTATGTTTTTATAAATATCTATAAAGTAACCCCTCAACCTCCTACTTATCAGTGAAAATGGTGTCAGCCTATCCCCTCTCCCTGGGGTAACCCAGAGGGCCATACTCATGTCTGGGAACACAGGTTCAAGCCACATCATAGTCACCGGTGGATTTTAAACATAATTAATGTAGTTAATAAAATCTGCGATTCAAAGCTTGTCTTGTAACCTCTTTCACAATCACTATCTTTGGGTCACTATGGATCAGAGATGGAATTGGATCAGTCACATTCATATTATAGCCACAAGAGCAGGTCGGAGGTTTGGAATTCTGAGGTGAGTAAATCACCTCCACCCTTCCCAACGTCTGGCCACTGTCTACAAGGAACAAGTCAGGAGTGTGATGGAGTACTCATCATTTTCTTTGATGGCCACAGCTGCAACAACACTCAAATAACTCAACAGACTCCAAGGCAAAGCATCTCACTTGTCCATCACCCCATCTAATACCTTCAATATTCACTTCTCTACCAATAATGCACAGTAACCATTGTGGGTACTATCTATAAGATTCTTTGCAGCAAATTATCCAGCGTGCTTTGCCAGCTTCTTCCAAACCTCAACTATGCCACTTCGGAGGACAAGCGCAGCAAATGCATTGAAACACCACCTTCTGAAACTTCCTCTGAGTCATATTCCTTAGATACTACGAGAAAGAAAAAAAAAACTACTCAATTAAATATTTTAAAAATTGCTTGTCCAGAAATTCAGGATATTGTAAGGAACTTGTTGCAGTAGAGCAATGGTTTCAATGATAGACATTCACAAGACTAAAGGTGCTGTTATATTAGGTGTTGTTATAGAGCAACTATTGGAGTTGGCAGGAAAGAGTTAATCTGTGAAGGAAATTCATAGCTCAGAGTTCTCCAGATAGGAAAATGGATGAATTATTGGATTTAGCAGGATTAATACTGTCCAAATCCAAAGGAAAGACATCTAAGAGATGAAAAAGATCCTCAGCTGAGAATAAAGGACAAGATCAAAATTACATTCAGCACCTCCCAATCTTCCAATTCAGAAAAGAATGGATTCTGGATGAATTGTGACAACTCCTTACCACCTACATTTGTGAAGTCAGAGGCTAATGGGACAGTGTAAAATAAATTACATACATGAATGCCTTTATGATCGAGGCTGCAAGACTGCAGAGTTATTCATTCCTCTTCCTAGTCACAATATGAATGAAAAAGACACCTTCCAGTGACAAAGGTTTCCAAGTAAATGCCTTATCTGTATCAGATTTCGAACGAGGTCTACCAAACAGGCATCTTCAATTGAAATATTGGTTTAATATTAAAATAATAAAGATGTCATACTGACAAACATACAAAGTTATTAATACATACGTACAATGATATATCCCTATAAATCTCCTCAAAACATATGTGCAAACACACATTTGCATGTTTCAGGAAAAAATTCTCTGCAAAGATTGTTTATCAGAAAACAGTCTTGGTCAAATTACTCTTGAAGTTTTAAGGATAAAGCTGTCGTTATTCTAGAGTCTGATGCTCTGTCATGTGTGATCCAGGCACTAATCACATACAGTTGTCTCTGAAGACTTGCAGGCCGTGGTTGCTAAGAAATAGAAATAGGTTTCACCCTGAACTAATGCAGATGATGTTCCTTTCAGAGATTGAAATGATCACCTGGGCAATTTGTACATCGCAAGCTTTGCTCCAACCCAGCTGGTTTTCAGCAGACTTTCCTTCAACTGAGCCATACAAAATGAAAACCTCTACAAGAGAGTTATTGTCCACACACAGCCCCATCAGGTCAGACAATAAAACAAGCATTGTTAAAAAAAACTCCAGTGTCTACAGAGAACTTTCAATGGCCTCTCAAAAGAAACTACCCCATTAATGTCCACAAAACCTGCAACAAATCCCTTTTCCCAAAATCCTATAAAATATAAACACTTCCAAAAAATGTTTTGTAAGTGTTAACTATGAGAATAAAAGCTCTTGGAGAGATGGCGCATAAGATAAAGCCACCATAATCTTTCTACACCTTTGTCCTGCTCTCTCATTAGACAATTAATGATTGGCGTTGGTTTACCCAGACTCATGCAACATGAGAGATTGAAAAGCATGGCTCTTCATGGTAACCTTAGCTGGTGTTGGGAATTGAACCCAGGTTGTTGATATCACACTGCATTATGTACCAGCAATCTATCCAATGGAGCAAAACAATCCCTACTTGCGTACAGTGATATTTCTGAAAGAGGTAATTCTAAAGTTGAATCCATCTCTACTGATGTTGGCAGTCTTTGGTGGAGACTCAGTTAGCCAAGGGAGAGTTCACAACAGAGAAAGACGTGTTCTTTCTGGTTCCTGATAGTCTTAGGTCAAGGTGACTTGCGCCTTTTGTTCTCATGCAATAAATGTCCCCTCATTATATGAGACACATTTTTCTTTTTATTAAGACTCACAAGTAGCTCATGCTCCAGCACTAATAAATGTTCTTCAACTCAATATAGAATGGAGCATTTGTGGTTAAACTGTCGACCAATCACAAGCTGCCAGAGATTAGTAGCCTAGAGCGCAATATGAATTGACAATACTGCCATGGGTTTGGAATCAAATGAAGACCAAATCAAAAAAGGAAGATTTTCTTTCTCCAAATGAAATGAATTAACCCATTAAGTCTTTTTTTTTCCACAACAATTGTTGATATGGTTATCATTGTCAACTTACTCAGCCTAGTTTTTTTCTATTCATCCAGGTGATATGCTGGAATTTTAACACTTTCATCCAGAGTATTGGCCTGGACTTGTTAGTCCACTGACATTGCTTCAAATGCCACCATCTCCATTGGAAGAACAATGGAGATTTCAGTTCAAGATAACATCCAAAGAATCAACAATATGTGATTGCCCTGAAACTATGGACAATTGAGATGCTTTAATTTCCTTTGGACTATCAAAAGGGTAAATTTCACAACAAAGAAAACATAATAGATGGAAATAATAAATGCCAGTACTGCTTTTATCAATATTTATATTCCATTAGTCTTTAATCCAGTGCCTGTGAGGATTTAATAAGCAGCTCCACCTCGATCACATTAGCCAAGAAATATGTGAAACAGTAATTACAAACGCTACTGATTGCACGAATTATTATTTAGCAGATTTTAATTCCCAAGCAAATTGTTGATTGCATGTATTGCATTCTTTTACATAATTCTCTCAATACTGAATAAAATCTTCGAATAATCTAATAAATAATTGTGGACATATCTGCTTCATTTCTACTTTCCCCAAGGAAACTGTTTCAGTGTTTTTTGTAAAGCAATCTTTCCTTTTGCATTTGTTTCAATTGATAAATGTACAACACAAGAGGGAGAACTCTATTTGCACATAGCACATTTAGGATTGACAAACCATTTTCTGGTTGCTTTTCACTTCAATTTAAATGAAATTGCAAACTTGTATCTCTTGTGTGAGTACTTTCAATATTATAGTATAACTCTGAGGAGAATCAATTCAGCTAATCCAGCCTTGTAACACACACTTGAAGTGAATCCAAGTACCACTAAATAATTTGGATGGAGGATACGCCATTGAGGATACAGAAATAAGATTTTAATTTTCATAAATGATGCAAACTGAGTAACAAAGAAGATGTCATTAATTTGCAAGTGAATTTCAGCCTGTCTCGTGAGTGAGAAAAAGAATTGCATCCATGTGCACATTCTATTTATAACAAATGAATGGATTTATAATTGAATAAATTTAAAATTAATTTAAGATTTTGCTTTCTTTCAATGAGGATTATTCCATGCACACATTGCACCATAATGCTAGATATATTATGCCATGCAGGCCAGCCTCTTAAAGTAGCTGGCAGCCTCTCTTAGTAACAATGAGAATCAATTCCATAATCCTGCCTGATGTGTCTGCTAAACACAGGAATTGTGAGAAGATGAATGTGCAATCTGATTTCTTGTCAATGAACATTGTGCACTGCAATTTTCAAAGAGGTGCACAAGAAACTGGGAATTTGCTTCAACAACATAGTTTTGGGTGAAGTAATCCATTCATCCCATAAGGTTCATCAACCCAGAAAGAAGGCTACATGAGGGCTAAAAGAACTGCAGATGGAAGAAAATGCGATAATTGCGTAGTTACCCAATTTCGTACGCAGTGTAGAGTACTTTTTGAATGGCGAGAGATTTAAAATTTTAGAACAATAAGATTATGCAATAGAAACTTCCTCATTTCTTAAAGGACAGAGTGGATACAGAAATGATGCTGCCCCTGACTCTAGGGTATAGAACCAGAGATACAGTCTCAGGATAAAAAGTAAGTTGATGACTGAGATGAATAGGAAGCTTTTCACTTAGAGGTTAGTGAATCTTTTGAATTTTCTATTAGTGGGGATGATAGAAATTCAGTCATTGAGTAAGTTCAAGGCAAAAATTGCTAGGTCTTTAGTTACTCATGACCTCAAGGTATAAGGAGATTGTGTAGGAAAATGGCATTGAACTAGATAATCTGTCATGATTCAGAATGGCAGAGCAAGTTCAAGTAGCTAAATGGCTGACTATAATGTCACATATATATATCTCAAATTATATTTATGCAATGCATAATATACAATAATATATTGCTCCCATGTTCCTTTCATCCTTCCCTTCTACCATTTGTTGTGCTGAGTTGTGGAAGTATCTTAAAGACGGTGTGTCTTAAACTGTTATCAAACACTATACCTTGACATGTGATTTGATATTGTATTCCCATGACTTTGAACTAATCATACAGCCGCAACTGGTCAAAATCAGATTTGCATGTTTAGTTTCCCAGGTGACATTGTTGGTAGGTAACTTCAAAACACAAATTCACTTTTTTTTAATCAATCCTCATGATATGATTCGTAAGTTCATGTCGAACAGAAAAGTGTGGCAGTGCTTATCCAGTTTCTTTTGAATCAACAATTGATAGAACAACAATTTTACTTTCGGTCTGTTGCTGTGTCAATAAGTTTTCTTCATATGACTCATTTGGTTGTTTCACCAATCACCTTCAGACTGCGTCTGCTGATTCTCCATTCCTGTGCCAATGGAAACAGTTTCCCTCCTCTGCCTGCTTTATCTCAACCTGACATGAGTTTGACTACCTCCATTAAATTTCCTTTTAATCTGCAGGAGCAAAGTCCTGGCTTATTTTCAATCTATTATGGATATAACTTGAGAGATCATTTAGAAGGACTATTGGAAAAGTCAAACTCAAATGTAACAAAGGCTTCAATGATTGTAGGGCATTGGATGCAACAATGAGCAGCTTTCGTGATCAAACATAAAGTCACTCTGGCAATCCATATTTGTCTTATTAGAAATTGTGCTCATCTGATGCCTGGCAATTCATAGAGTCATAGAGTCATAGAGATGTACAGCATGGAAACAGAACCTTCGGTCCAACTCATCCATGCCGACCAACCTAATCTAGTCCCACCTGCCAGCAACTGGCCCATATTCCTCCAAACCCTTCCTATTCATATACCCATGCAGATGCCTTTTAAATGTTGCAATCCTACTAGCCTCCACCACTTTCACTGGCAGCCCATCCCAGACACACACCACCCTTTGCATGAAAAGGTTGGCCCTTAGATCTCTTTTATATCTTTCCCCTCTCACCCTAAACCTATGCCCTCCAGTTCTGGACTCCCTCACCCCAAGGAAAAGATTTTGTCTATTTATCCTATCCATGCCCCTCATGATTTTATAGACCTCTATAAGGTCACCTCTCAACCTCCAATGCTCCAGCAAAAACAGCCCCAGCCTATTCAACCTCTCCCGATAGCTCAAATCCTCGAACCCTGGCAACATCCTTGTAAATCTTTTCTAACCCTTTCACGTTTCACAACATCCTTCTGATAGGAATGAGACCAGAATTGCACGCAATATTCCAAAAATGGCCAAAGCAATATCCTGTATAGCTGCAACATGGCCTCCCAACTCCTATACTTAATACTCTGACCAACAAAGGAAAGCATACCAAACGCCTTCTTCGCTATCCTATCTACCTGCGACTCTACTTTCAAGGAGCTATAAACCTGCACTCCAAGGTCTCTTTGTTCAGCAACACTCCCTAGGACCTTATCATTAAGTGTATAAGTCCTGCTAAGATTTGCTTTCCCAAAATGCAGCACCTTGCATTTATCTAAATTAAACTCCAACCACCACTTCTCAGCCCATTGGCCCATCGGATTAAGATCCCGCTGTAATCTGAGGTAACCTTCTTTGCTGTCCATGATGCCTCCAATTTTGGTGTCAGCTGCAAACTTACTAACTATATCTTTTACGCTCACATCCAAATCATTTATATGAATGATGAAAAGTAGTCGATCCAGCACCAACTGTGACAATAATAGTTACTTGTGTTGCTCTTGGAGCATTAAAGAGGTTAAAAGCGATCTATTCTATTACTACTGCATTGCATCCAAGAGAAGCTGGGGCAAAAGGTAACAGTCAGGAAAACAAAAATCAATGAGAAGAGTGCACAGATAGAATAACAAAAGATCAAGTTACATGAAAATGTAAATAAGGATGAAAAATGGAAATGAACATACTTCAGACAAAAAAGAATGACAACATGAGCAAAGCAAAATCAGAGCTAAAGTCAACAGCATAAATGGATCAGAGATTCACAAAACTCGATATGCTATACATTTAAATAATAGTGAAAACAGAGTGAATCAAAAACCTCAGCATATATAAAATTCACTAATGGCAAATTCATTTTGTCGAATACATCACACGTTATCATTTATCACTTTGAAGTATTCTAGATTTGAACTTAATTAGATCTGAAATTATTGTGCTGGGGTATACATAATTATGTAAGCTCAACTTTGACTTTTGTGAAGAACAAGGTTTCGCTAATTTCTGGACAATATCTCTCTTCATGTAATGGTGCTTTTGGGTTGCTATTTCTTTGATTCTTGATTTGTTCTTCAGTGACATAGATAGTGAGTTTGCATTCAGCAAACCATTGCAAAATGATTAATTACATGTTGACAAGTTCACTAACTTTTCTTTCCTGGCTGGTATTTCTATTAGAGAATTAAATGATGCATATTCAACATTCATGATCATGACATTTATTATGCTTTGTCAAGATAGGAGAGAATATCAAATTTATTTTGAAATCAGAATACAAATTAAAGGAACGCATTGGAGAAATTGAAGCCTAGTAACTAGAGGCTACCATATCTTGACAAGTATATTAACTAATTTTGTAGTTTTAGCATTCTGTTTAGTTTGCTTTGCATGTTGTTAATCATATAGCTTTTCAAATTTTAAGTTGTGTCTTCTTTTATACTAACTCAGTCTTTATTGGTTCTCATGTAATCATTTTTCATTCTAACTTATTATCTACTTTCTTTCACCTAGAGTTCCAAATTCAAATATTTCACCTTTCGTGCCTTAACCAAAAATTTATTTTATTCTTATTAACACTTGGAGGTGCCAACTTCCAGTGTATTTATGGGCAGACTGAGTTCTGTACAAAGGCAGACACTTGGTGATTAACCTCAGTGAAGTGCCATGGTAGCTTTCTTCGGGTAGAGTGAAGATGCAAGCGCATCGTCTCCCTCAACAGGGATCAAACCCCATGCTATTGGTGATAACCTGACACATACATACTAGCCATCCGGCAAATGGAGCTAACTGTCAACATTTCTGCATAGACTACTGGGATTATTACAATACGTTGTTGGAAGCTAATATATGCCTTTTATTTCTATGTATTTTCTAATCAACCTGTTCAGAGATGCTATGACACACCTTTGAAACAGATGGAACTTGAACCCAGGCTTTCTGATTCAGGGGTAGGGACACCACCACTGCATCACAAGAGCCCTTTGCCTTTTATTTCAATCATGTAAAATATTCTTTTCATTGGTTTAATAATCAATCCCATTATCATAAGATTTCAGCCACAAATTCATTTTGGAATATACCTTGTAAATTACCTTCTGATGTGGTTGTATCTGTGAACCTTCACATTGCACTCATGTATTACTCTTGCTCGGAATGCCAATAACTTTGATAAGCATGGCTTATCTTTCAGGAACATGCTTATTGCCTTAGGCATTGTTAATTGTTAATAAACTGTGAATGTTATTTCTACTTTCACTTCTTTAGTATTCCCTGATGTTTCCAAAGAATATGCAAAACAAAACTGATTTAAATGTTAAGGGAATCAATCCATTTGTGCTCAAATTACTTCTATATAACAGATTAAGAAAAAGGATTTCTATCCAAGAAAGTCTTATTGTATTCCAGAAAGACAGGTGCTGAAGTATAGACTGGTGCCAATTGTTTTGCATTTCTATATATATTTACAGTGTAACATATTACAAGTAAAAGAACAATCACAGTTCCAGTGTTCATCTATTTATTGGGATTCAAGTAAGTCCCCAGTTAATAGGGTGGCACAGTGGGTCAGTGGTCAGCACTAGGGACTTGGGTTCGATTCCACACTCGGGTGACTGTTCGTGTAGAGTTTGCATGTTTTCCTCATATCTGCATGGGTTTCCACCAGGTTCTCTGATTTCCTCCCACAGTTCAAGAATGTGCAAGTTAGGTGGATTGGCCATGCCAAATTGTCCATAATATTCAGAGATACGTAGATTAGATGTGTTAGCCATTGGAAATGCAGGGTTGCGGTGATAGGGAAGAGGGGATGGGTCTGAGTGGGATACTCCTTGGAGAGTCGATATGGATTTGTTGGGCCGAATGGCTCATTTCCATACTGTATGGATTCTAATGTCTATCACAAATGATATCCAATTAACAGTTTCTCATCTTTCTCCTCAATCTAAAAATGTGAGTAAATACACGCTCTGATAAATTTCAAAACACATTAAATCACAAAACCCCATGTTCTGTAAGGTGTTACATTGTAAGACATCTATCATGTCCATCTATCCAAATAATACCTTTGTGCTTCTGGAAAAGAAATTTGATCAAACCATTTGCACTCAGCCTTTCAATTTCCAAACTTTCCTTTCTATCCAGCCAGGTGTGGATTGACGTAGTTGAGGAAGTGAATAGCGGGATCGTTGCCCCAAAAACTTGGAGATGATGCCCCATGAGTTCAATTACCTCAGAATGGCACAATAATGAGTGGCTTATCACTTTCAGGTCCAAAATGCCCAGCACACTGCCTTTCCCAGATTCTCCCTCCACAATATACCTTATAGCTTCATGGGCATCCCTCTTCAAGTACCTCTTTGCATTCACACCTGAATACACAACACTCATTCTTGTCTTCAAGCTACCTCATTCCCAAGTCTTACACTCAGCTTATCCAAATATTGCCTCTCTCTTTTTATGATTTGTTCCTCATTCTCACAACTCTTTGCTTTTTCTCCTGGAGAACACAGGTCAGAACTGCAGGAACTGGCTGAGAATCAGAAAAGAGCTGAGAATCAGGTTAGAAGTTGGCTTCCATTGAGACTCACCTTGATAACCAGTGGTAATGAACAGCATCTAAATCTGCAGAGAGAGACATTTCGTTCTAGGTGGCTGCAGATGTGAGGAAGCAGCTGCTTTAAAAACATAAGCCTCTTCAGGCACTGGTACTCAGACAAGTCAAGGGAAATGATTGTTTTCTTGTAAACCCAACACTGGGGCATCATGCCTCTTCAGTGCCAGATCTCTGCGTATGTTCTCTCATTCATGTGGAGAAGGCTGTTGGTGCTCTTGGAGTTGCTTATTGGAGAGACAATGTACAGCTGTGTCAGCTCCTTACATGTGGTGAGATACCACAAATCCAGGTGAAGTGGAGTACAGGAGTGGTGAACTACTCCTGAGATGTTCACACTCATGCATCAAGCAGTGAAAGCATTCACTGAGAATAAGTGATTTGATCAACAGCCTAATGCTTGGGAATGTCTGCAGCTCTTCAGTCACCTTCCTGTTGAAAGCCTTCCTGGCTGGTCAGTTTCAGTGAAGAACTCCACCAAACGTACGCTCACCACGGTGTTCCTGGCGAGTTGTTGGAAAATTGGTGAGTTGGCTTTTAAAGTCAGAATGGTTGCCTGGATTAGCAGTTGGTGGCTTGTTATAAATGATATCTCATGACTTGAGAGGTCCAAGCAGATTCCTCACTCAAACTGTCCATAAGTAAGCAGGATGATGTCAAGATCCTTCCCCAATGTCTTTTGAAATCTTTAACTACTTTTTACATTTACAGTCATCTTCGCTTGCAGTTAAAATTCTGCCTCATGTCTTTGCTATTTTGAAGACCTTGGCTTCAATCAAAAATAAAAGGAGCCTTTCTTTCTCACTTGAAGTTTGCAGTCACAGAGAAGTCGCTGTCATGATTCTCTGAAGGCTCTCCAGTGATGCTTGACAGAAACACATAACGTTTCACGTGTAACATGTACGTGTAATGTACAACAATGTAACATGTGTTTTTGTCCACAGATGATCGAATGTTAAACTAACCCGATTGACTTGTAATCAAATACTTCTGGATAGTCAATGACTAGGATGTTTTTTTTCAAATAAATGGAATATTTCTCTGGGTAGTAGTTGCCTTAGAACCACAAAAGAGAGGGATGGCGCCTCTCTGTAAAAAATCTACTGGAGAGAAATGAAGGCTATTTGATAGCACAGCTGTGTCTGTCAGTGCCAACATCTGCCATCAGTTGCATATAGACCGGGAATCATGCTGTTGACTGCTACTTTGTACCTTTAGCTATGAAGGTCACTGCAGCTCAGATTATTACTGCCACTGGTTACTCCCATTACAAATCCTTGGGAAGGATTATACAGGCAAATCACAGCCCAACATACAAACTGCCTCACAAGTTCACAGATGTGCTACTAATGAAGGTTTTCAAAATAGCGACCGTTTCTCAAGAAGGTGTGGGGCTTCATATAGCAACACGATGGCTGTGCCTTTCCAGAATCCAAATGCTCTGCCTGCAAGGAGATTACTTTGTACACAGGAATGGAAAGGCAATCCATTCTATGAGATAATTTTGTCTTAGAAATGTCATAACCCATGCTCATACTTAGTACACAGTGCCAGCATGTGACTAATTTGTTGTTTCCCAAATGACTGTTACTGGAGAGCTGACAGATAACAGTGGATAAAATCCAAATTTAACAGAGAGCATTGGAGACTCAGTCTTCAACATGAAATCTTTAGATTTCAAATATGCTCCCAGGTTCTTTTCACAGGTAAATCAAAGATTCATTACAGATTAAATATAAAAAGAACAAAGCACAAAGAAAATTTATAGCCCAGGAACAGGCCCTTCGGCCCTCCAAGTCTGAGTCGATCCAAATCTACTGTCTAAAACTGTCACCCAATTGCTAAGCATCTGTATCCTTCTGCTCCCCGCCTACCCATGCATCTGTCTCGACATATCTTAAATGAATCTACCGTGCCTGCCTCTACTATCTCTGCTGGCAACACATTCCAGGCACCTACAACTCTCTGTGTAAAGTACTTGCCACGTGTATCCCCCTTAAGCTTTTCAGTTCTCACTTTGAAAGTGTGACCTCTCATTATTGAATCCTTCACCCTGGGAAAAAGCGTATGTCTATCCACCCTGTTTATACCCTTCATGATTCTGTAAACCTCAATCAGGTACCCCCTCAATTTCCTCTTTTCTAATGACAAAAACTTAACCTACTCAACCTCTCTTCACGGTGGCACAGTGGGTGGGCGGCACAGTGGCACAGTGGTTAGCACTGCTGCCTCACAGCGCCTGAGACCCGGGTTCAATTCCCGCCTCAGGCGACTGACTGTGTGGAGTTTGCACGTTCTCCCCGTGTCTGCGTGGGTTTCCTCCGGGTGCTCCGGTTTCCTCCCACAGTCCAAAGATGTGCAGGCCAGGTGAATTGGCCATGCTAAATTGCCCATAGTGTTAGGTAAAGGGTAAATGTAAATGTAGGGGTATGGGTGGGTTACGCTTCGGCGGGGCGGTGTGGACTTGTTGGGCCGAAGGGCCTGTTTCCACACTGTAAGTAATCTAATCTAATCTAATCATCTAATAGCTAGCACCTTTCATACCAGGCAACATCCTCATAAATCCTCTCTGCACCCTCTCCAAAGCATCCACATCCTTTTGGTAATGTAGTGACCAGAACTGTACACGGTATTCTAAATGCCAAACCAATGTCGTGTACAATTTTAACATGACCTGCCAGCTCTAATACTCAATACCCCATCTGATGAAGGCAAGCATACCATTTGACTTCTTGACCACTCTATCCACCTGTGCAGCAACCTTCAGGGTACAATGGACCTGAACTCCCAGATCTCTCTGCTCATCAACTTTTCCCAAGGCTTTTCATTTAATATATAATTTGCTCTAAAATTAGACTTTCAAAAATGCATCACGTCACATTTACCTGGATTGAACTCCATCTGCCACTTCTCCGCCCAACTCTCCAGTCTATCTATATTCTTCTGTATTCTTGATAGTCCCCGATGCTTTCTGCTACTCCACCAGTCTCAGTGCCATCTGCAAATTTGCGGTTCATATCAACAGTGCCCTCTTCCAGATCATTAATGTATATCACAACCAACAGTGGCCCCAACATTGACCCCTGTGGAACACCACTGGTCACCTTTCTCCATTTCAAGAAACTCCCTTCAACTACTACTCTCTGTCTCCTGTTGCTCAACCAGTTCTTTACCCATTTACCTGGAACACCCTGCACACCATATGACTTCACTTTCTCCATTAGTTTACCATGGGGAACCTTATCAAATACCTTACTAAAGTCCATGTATATGACATCTACAGCCCTTCCTTCATCGATCAACTTGGTCACTTCCTCAAAGAACTCTATTAAGTTGGTAAGGTATGATTTTCCCCACATAAAACCATGTTGCCTATCACTGAGAAGCCCATTCTTTTCCAAATATAAATCAATTTTATCCCTCATTACCTTCTCCAGCAACTTCCCCACCACTGACATCAGGCTCACTGGTCTGTAGTTACCTGGAATTTCCCTACTACCCTTCTTGTACAGGGGGACATCATGAGCAACCCACCAGTCCTCCAGCACCTCACTGTGTTGAAAGATGCTCTCTGTCAGGGCCCCAGCTATTTCCTCTCTCGCCTCCCTCAGCAACCGAGGATCGATTCCATCCAGTCCTGGGGATTTGTACACCTTAATAACCTCTAGCCTACCCAACACATCTTCTCTACTTATGTCAACGTGATCCTGAATAATCAAACTTCTATCTCTAATGTCAGCATTCATCATGTCCCTCTCCTCAGTGAACACTTTGGAAATATGGAAAGGTAGAAAATGGAAGCAGGAGTAGGATATTCATCCCTTTGAGCCTGTTTCACCACTTATTATGATTATGGCTGATCATCCAACTCAAAGCCTATTTGTGCTTTTCCCCCATTTCCTAAGATCCATTTCGCCCCAACTGTTATATCCAACACCTTCTTGAAATTAGAAAATGTTTTGCCTTCAACTGCTTTGAGCAATTGCAAATTCCACAAGCCCATCTGGATGAAGAAATTTCTCCTCATCACAGTCCTAAATTGTTTAACCTGTATCCTTAGACAGTGAGCCCAGATTCTGGACTTCCCCATCATCAGGAATATCATCCCTGCAACTACCCTGTTAGAATTTTATCGACTTCCATGAGACCACCCCTCCTTCTTCTGAACTCCAGTGAATATAGTCCTAACTGATTCAACTTCTCCTGATGAGTCCATTCTGCCATCCCAGGAATCAGTCCAGCAAACTTTCATTGTACTTCGTCGACAATGAGGACATCCTTCCTCAAATAAGGAGAACAAATCTGCATATGATATTTTAGGTGAGGTCTCACAAAGGTCCCTGTATATTGACAGTAGGATATCCCAGCTCCTGCACTATGAAAGCCAACATACCACAAGCTGTCTTCACTGCCTGCTCCACCTACATGCTTACCTTCAGTGAAGCGTGGTGTGAAGACACCCAGATCTCATTGCACATTCTCCTCTCTGAATTTATAGCCATTCAAGTAACAATCTGTCTTCCCAAAGAGGATAATCTCACATTTTTCCACATTATAGGATGTCTGTCACACATCTGCACATTCATTCAGCCTGTCCAAATCACACTGCAAATCAACATTTCTCCATCCTCCGACCCAGCATTGTATCAATTGCAAATTTGGAGACTTAATCTCATCTAAATATATAATGTGAATATCTGGGATCCTAACACAGATCCCTGCAGTACCCCACTGGACACTGACTAGTATTCAGAGAAAGACTTGCTTATTCCTCTTTATTTCCTTTCTGTCATCTGGTTCTCTATCCATCTCAACATACTGCCCCAATCACATGAATCAATAGAACAAATCACATACTGTTTTAGAAGATATGAGGCTTATAAAGTTATGATATTCAATATATAGTAACATCCTGGAACCTTCAGCCTGTTCAACCATTCAATTAGATCACAGATAATCTGTTTTTCTAATCTGAAAAGCAACACTATCTTGTTTCCATATTTTATACTCACCATCTCTTACAAGAATCATGACATTCTATGTGCTAATACTACACCAATTTGGCCTGCAGTGTGGTCTACATCTTCCTTTATTAATCCGAACAGTACTGGTTTGGGAAATTTGAACATTGTTCTTTCTCAAAGGAGAAGAAAACTTTGCAATTACTATCTACCAATGTATGTTGAACTGGATCAAAATAATAAAGCAGATGATTAAACAATTATGAAACACATAAGATTTTTAGAACTCTTTACAAGGTCGATATAGAGTGATTGTTTCCTCTTGAGGGAAACACTTGGGCCAGAAGTCAAAAATCTCAGAAGAAAGGGTCGCACATTTAAGACAGAAATGAGGAAGAATTTCTTCTCTGAGAGTTTAGTGAATCTTTACCCCACAGGACTGTAGAGTTTTTTTACTCAGTAAGGGAATCAAAACTTATGAGGATTATCAGACCAGCCAAGATCTCATTACATGGTGGATCAGACTTGATGGGCTGAATGGCCTACTTCTGCTCCTATGTCTTGTGGACTTTGCTGAAAGACTCAGCATGCTGCCTGTCGCAGGTCAGGGGCAATAATTTTTAATAATGGCATTGGAAACATTATCTTTTGCGTGTGTTACCAGCAACTATGATACAGTGCATTGTGCCTTTCCTAGGGGAAAGCTAATAGCAGGGTTTGCAGTACAAGGCTTGTTAAGGATGGCAGCCAGAAGGTTATATAACATTAGAAGTCATCGAGTTGGTATTTATGTAATCCACATGTGTAATTTATTTTGACAGCAATGCTAAACAATTTTGATTCTCTGTGACTCATCCTTGTGTGCCTGGTCCTTATTTTCATGAAAATTGAACTGCGTTGGATATGCGTTTCTTAATATCATCTTTAGCAAATTGGTCCCATCATGCACTTCATCCTTTTTGTGGGATTGTTAATTAACTGGTCCCAATTTGTCTTAAGTCATTTTTGATGTATTGTGTTTTTATTGCATGTTAGTCATCACCAAATACTGGTCCTTGATGGGTTCACTCCAGAACATTTTACAGATATTCTAAGGTTGAGTTTTTTTGCAACTGGTGATTAGAATTGGAAACTCAGCACCTAATAAATAAGGGGGTGAGAGGTGTTGAGAGAGCATTGTGTGCAGGGTAGGTGAACCATGACTGACAAGCTTCAGGTTTGCATTGTAATCAGTCCTCTAGAGTGCCATTGGAGAGCAAGCTATTGAAAGCAAGGGTCAAACATGAGTAAAATACTACAGACACTGTCAGTCTGAAATTTTCACAGCAAATGTTGGAAAGACTCAGCAGGTCTGGCAGCATCTGTAAAGAGAGACACAGAGTTAACATTTTGAGTCTCATGGCTCTTCTTCAGAACTGAACAGGGCTAGAAAATTATGGTAGTTATGTTTTTGACAGAGGAGGAGCATGTGAAACAGATGCCAAATGTACCATATATCCCAAGCAAAAGACAAAGGGAATATTGATGATAGGAAACGAGTAATCTCAATGTAGAATGAATGTTAATGGTAACTTTGCACAGCTAATAATAAGATTGCAGGGCATCTTGTGGTGCAGTGGTAGTGTCCCTACCCTGAAACCAAGAGACCCTGGTTCAAGTCTCACCTACTTCAGAGGTGTGTCATACATCACTGAAGAGGTTGATTAGAAAAAAAAGCAAAAATAAACAATAATAGGATGGCTTTGCTGTGAGCTAACAAGACAAGGTTGGGGACCATGTGTGGAAGAGGTGTAATGAATGATCGTGTTCATGAAGTTGTTGAGAATTGGAAAATTCCTAAAAGCTGTAAAGTACCTAGTCGTGAAGTGAAGTATTTTTCCTCCAGTTCGTGTTTGGATTTATTGGAACACTATTGCAGACCTAGGAAGGAAATGTTAGCCAGGGAGCAGGAGAATAGACTGAAATGATGAGCAGTTGGAAAGTTGAGGTCATTTTTACAGACAGAGCAGCAGTGTTCCATGAAGCAGTCACACAGTCTGTATTTGGTCTCACCGACACAGCGAATACAAGAGATGAAATTGAATGAAGTCCAAGTAAATCATCACTTCACCTTGATGGTTCATCTGGGATTCTGAACAGTGAGAAGGTGAGAGATCAATGAGCAGGTATTACCCCTTTTGCTATTGCATGGGAAGTTGCCATTTTGAAGTAACAAAGTGTCAGGAGTGACAGCAGATTGTACCAGCATGTTCAAGAGTGTATCATCTCTGTAGAATGCTGAGAAGTGAAGAGAAGAGAGGATGTGTTTGGTTGTGGCATTCTGCTGAAGGTGGCAGCAATACTGATCCTTTGAGGGTAGCTTTTGGATACAGAAATTGATGGGATTGGAAATGAGGACAAGAGAAATCCTTTTGTTGTTCTGAGAGGGAAAGGGGTGGTGACAGAAGTGCAGGCAATGGGTCAGAGATGACCGAGGGCCCTCTCAACAAAGAGTCAATTGGATCAGGACTCAGACATTAAACTGCATTTCTAGTGGTAAGTTTTAAGAAGGCTACAGCCAGAGAATTTTCTTTTTAAAATTATGTGGATGGAAACACATTTTGTTTTGGACTTATAAAGGCAGGATAATATCCATTTTGCTCGTAAAAAAATCAGGAATGGTTGATAATCAATAGAGTGAAGATTATTGAGGGAGACAGGAGTATGGAGTAATTAGAACTTCCACGGTCTGGAAGAATGGGGGGAACATCCTTGAGAGACTGAATGGCCAGACTCTGCTCCTAATTCACAGGAATAATCTAGTTTCACTGCGAACAGTCAGGAGACGTTTTGAACATTTAAAAAGTTACAAAATCTCAGGAAGCAGTATAGAGAAGCAGCAGTGCAGTAAAACTGAATTTAAAAAATATTAAAGCAGCAAAATACATCAGCACAGCCATTTAACAGAACTTAAAGAGTTATTGAAGAACTAAATCTGTTTTGTATTAATATTGCATTAAAAAGTACTGCAGGGAAAGAAACCACTACAACATTGAAATAGTATAGATCCAACCAAACTGTTCTAAAGAGAATTTAAATCAACATTATTGAATGCAAGAATACAACTGGAATGAAAAGCAGATTACGAGCAGTATTAAAATGTTATAGTTTTTAAAGATGTTTGCAGTAATAAAAATTAATGAGCAGATTGAAATGGTATAGGAGGAGAAATAAGACATGCACAAAGCTCCAACGTCAGAGATGGACTACGCAGAACACTTAATTAGACATCTTAGAGAAAACAGTCCTTAAGATACAGAATTGCCTCAAAATAAACACAAGATATGAGGCTGAACAAATTAATACACTATTCTATTCAGTTGGTCCAATAACAATAATGTTATTAATTGGCTGTCCATTAAAGGGAATTACAGAATCCTGTCAGATGATTTATCGTTAACAGGAAGAAATCACCGGCTTTATAGGGCTGGTGATCCTCTATTTTCTGAAACAGATCAGTCAAGACTAATGACAAAGAAAGGAGCAGAAATCTTCCAGTAAATCAATGGGAAAAGGTTCAGTTCAACAGTCCAGCAATGATAGAGGGTGACAGAAGTTATTAGGTGTGATCACCAAATTGGGAGAGACAAGTTGAATATAATTCCATGGGAGACAGTCCAATATCTACAGATCGAGGACCCAGTCAAGAAGAAGAAATTACCTGCTCTAAGAACTCAGGATGCTGCGAGAAAGGGGGCCCTTCTTCCAATCAGAAGGTACTACCTCGTGCAGAAATTCAGCATGCTGCAAGGAAGCAACTGGATATTTCAATGGAACAGCTTTCTTCCATGATGGACATTCACAAGATTAAAGGTCTCCCAGAGATTGTTGTGATGCAACCACCTGATTTAGCAGGGAAGAGTCCCTCTGTGGAGAGAATTCAGGACCTTAAAGCTCCCAAAGATAAGAAAAAGGACAAACAGGTTTACATGAAAGATGTTCAATTGATAAAGGATCCTCCAGCAAAAAAAAATCCCATATATCAGAGTCAAGGTCAACAGTCCTCAAGAATAAGACCTACCATTTGTTCAGTAAAATAAAAGCAAAATAATGCAGATGCTGGGAAAGTGCTGGAGAAACTCAAATCTGGGAGCATCTGTGGAGAGGAAAATAGAGTCAATGTTTAGAATCCAGAACGACTCTTCTTTGTGAAGTCAGAGGCTTGGGTGGGGGTAGGGGGATGTGGAAGTATGTAAATATGGCTGTTTTGTACATTAACATATAATGGCTTCTATGGGAGGGAAAATGTAAATATAATATAAATAATGGTCCTGAAGGAGTTAATATTCATGTTATATTTGCTCCAATCAATCTGATACATTCAGCCTTTTGTTTGAAGGAGTTGAGATCTGCAAGTGTCCCCACAAGGAGCAGGTGTCTTCTGCTTAGCTCTGATAGTTATATATGGCTATGCCGAGAAGATTAACATAAAATGCTATCATTAACGAGACTATCTTGTTCTGTAAGAAAAGTATATCTTTTGCTTCGACTCACCAATGAGCTTTCTTTTGTCACTGTTAATTTGACAGATCCAACACTCAGCACAGAGAAACCAAGATTGGTGGCAGTAACATAACTCACCAAGAATTCAGCACCCATTATCAAACTAGTGATGAGAACTGACAAAGACCAAATCTGCTGAGTTGACCCAAGAGTTGAAGCAACAAATAATAGGCAGAACAAAGAAACTCCACAGCCAATGGATCAGCAAAAGCTCTGTCAGCCTCACACATCCAGTGGGCATTGGCAATTAAACATTGAACAGAAGGAGTACAGTCGACAATGATGGTGAGATCCAGCAAATTAGGGCAAAAAAGCAGGTTGAAATGTTTGGAACCAAAACAGAAACTGCTGGAAGAGCTTAGGCTGCATCTGTGGAGAGAATTCAGAGTTAACGTTTCGGTTTGAGATAATCTGCCTCAGAACTGATGGTAGCTAGGAAAATGGTACCTAACATCAGTTCTAAGAAAGGGTCACTTGACCCGAAAGGTTAACTCTGATTTCTCCCCATAGATGTTGCCAGACCTGCTGAGCTCTCCCAGTAATTTTTGTTTTTGTTTCTGATTTACAGCAGCTGCTGCTTTACTGATTTTAACTGAAACCATCATCAGCTAGTGGTGTTGATTTCAAGTTCTATCTCAGTCTTTGTTCAAGGTTCTCAACATCAAAGGGCAATTTCAGCTCATTTAGTTCACTTCATACGATACCAAGAAATGGATGAAGATACAAGGTACTGAAAATGGTGTGAGCCCTGACAACATGTGTCTGTGGTACGGAAGGTTTGCTCTCCAGAAGCATCCACACCCCCAGCAAATCATTCTGTTACTCCTACAACATTGACATCTTCCAACAAATGGAGGATTTATCAGGTATGTCTTGGTTATAAAATATCAAGAAAAAGCCAAACCAGTTATTTCCCTCTCCCCCAATTATCCTACTCTCAGTTGTCAGCTAACTGATGGAAATTGTCTTTGACAGTGCAAACGAGCAGCACTAACTCAGCAATAACCTGCTCAGTAATGCTTCATTCAGGTTTCAGTAGGATAACTTGAGGAGATTGGTTGATGATTACGCACTGTTCAGCACCATTTTCAAATCCACTGATAATCAAGCAGTCTGTACTTGCATCCAAGTAACACCTGGAAATAAAACATCAGTCTTGGACTGATAAGGGCCAAGAAACATTTGTGCCACACATGTCCCAGGCAATGACCACCTTCGCTTGATATGCAGCAGCATTATGAGATTCATACCAATACCCTGGGAGTTGCATTTACCAGAGTCCGACTCTTAGCGAAGAGAGTGGACATTCACCACCAACTAACTCAGCGCCTCCTGTCGACAATTCTCAAGATTCCTGCACCATCACGTCCCAACCTGTATCCACTAACACATGGATGGAAAAGATGGTAAACCAAAACTTGTAAGATACCCTCTGAGCCACACTGAATCCTAACTTGGAACTTTATCACTGATCTTTTGCAAATTGTACAGTTAAAATTCTGGGACACCCTCCTGAACAAGATTTGAGTGTACCTATACCACACAGAGTGCAGAAATACAAGAATACAACTCATCACCATATTCTTGAGGGCAATTATGAATGGGGAAATAAATGCTACCCTTGCCACTGATGCCAAAATTTCAGAAATGAATTTTAAAAAGTGAAACATTACGTATGTTTGCAGTAATTTTGCATTATGACAAAATAGTGTTTCATCAATGAAAAAAAACCTAAAATGCAAAATACATATTTAATTGAATAAAGCTGATTAACATGACTTGAGTGAATTTGTTGTTTCTGAACTGTTGTTTTGACTGTCTAATTAGATTAAAAATGGCAACAGGCACATCAAGTCATACACAGCCATTCTTCATCAAGATTAAAAGCACGTCGCACTGAAAAGAGAAAAAACATTTAACTGTGGGTAAATATGTGTCTCTTCATTTTCAGTTCCTCTCTGTGCCACTCCTTTAATCGTGAAAGGATGTGATTAAATTTCCATTGTTCAAATGTGGGTCATTAACATTTACAGATAAGAATAATTTCCCTTGAGCCTGTGGATTTCAAACTGACACCTCTCTGCTGTGTCCATATAATTACAATAATTATTTAGAACTCAGGAATTGAGTGGTGCCCAAGCCAAGATCACTGTTACTTAGTTTATCACACAACTAACAAGACAAATGAGATATAGACATATGGACAAATAGACACTCATACAAACACACACACAGACAGCCACACACAGGTTCACATGTGCATGCACGCAACAGTGTACAGTACACGCAACCCTTTCTTCATTTTCTCATTTGGTTATGGGATTTGAGTGTTACTGGCTGGGCCACCACTTACTGTCGATTCCCCAATTTACTATAAGAAGGTTTGCCTTAAGCTACTTCCATGAACTGTGGTCATCCTTTTGGTGGGGACACATCCGTATGCCATTAGGGGGGAACATTCTGGGATTCTGGACCCAGTGCGTGAGCCCCCACCCCCGTGCATCCCCGCCTCCAATCTGTCCAACACTGCCCTCCCCCACCCCGCCCCCAGCACAAAGCGTGTGAGCCCCACCCCCAACACCGCTCCCAACCCCGTCCAGCACTGCTCCCCACCCCCCAAAGCCGTCCAACACCGCCCCTAACACCATCCAATACCGCCCCCGTCCCCAACTGCATCCAACACCGCCCCCATGCCTGCCCACCTCCAACCCCATCCAGCCCTGCCCATCCGTGTGCCCCCCTCCCCCAACCCTGTCCAACCTCGCCAGCCTGTGCACCCCCGAGCCCCAACCCTGACCAACACCGGCCTCCCCATGCGCCCCCTTTCCCTCAACACTGGCCCCCAACCCCATCCCCCATGGACCCCCGCCCCAACCTCATCCAACTTTGCCCTGTACAGGACAATGTTGGAGAGATTATGTGCTGAAGGGGGAGTTTAGGGTACATGCCTGTGTAGAACTCCAGGGAAAATGTGGGGAGAGAGAGAGAGTGGGAGGTCAGCCATTTGGAGACGGTGCCTGTTTAATAACTGTAACCAAAAGACGCGATCACTGTTGGAAACATATTTTTGATGTAATGTTTCTATCGGGATCTCGAGATCTCCTTCGGATAATCTGATTTTCGGATAATTGGTATTCAGATAATTGAGGTTCCTCTGTAATCGGAACCAGGAGGCGTTTACGACCCCTCTGCAAAAAAAAACAAGGACACAGTATCCTTGAGAAAAGGATGAGCTTTGTGACACCATGTATCTGCTGCACTTGTCCTTCTGGATGGCTGTGTTCATAACTTTTGAAAGTGTTTTAAATGGAGCTTATGGATGGTTCTTGCTGCTGATACTGAACTTGGTGGAGGAGAGATTGAATAGCACCACATCTACAAACAATAGAAACACAGCAACATACAAACATAGAAAATCACAGGAGTAGGCCATTCAGCCCTTTGAGCCTGCTTTGATATTCAATATGATCACAGCTGATCATCCTGTTCCTTATTTGATCCATTTGGACCGAACAGCTAAAGCTAACTCCTTCTTGTAAACATTCAATGTTTTAGCTTTAACCATTTCCTGTGGCAGAGAATTCCACAGGCTCAGTACTGCCTCCCTTCCTCACTATCTGAGGCCCCAAACCATCCTTCAAGTGAATGGATGATTTCAATATTTGAATAAAAGCAAAATATTGCAAATGCTGGAAATCTGAAAGAAACATGGAGAATGCTGGAGAATCTCAGCAGGTCTGGCAGCATCCGTGAAGAGAGAAACACAGTTAATGCTTCAAGTTTGGTCTGATTCTCCATGAATGTAAACACACACAGCTGACCCCATCCCATCCCATCCCATCCCATGTTCTCTCCTTCTGAAAGCACAATTCTGTTCTCTCACTTTCACCTTCAGCCAGCAGCATGTTTAGCCCAGCATTGCTGTTAGTTTCTTCCTATCATCCTGTGCTTGACTCGTATTCATTCTCTTTAATTCTGGAGGGTGTTTTCTTGTGATTCGATGTCCTATCACAGACATTCTTTTTGATCTTGTTCCATCCAGACCTTCCTTGAACCCTATTGCATCTCCAGCTCCTCCTAATTCTGGCAATGTCATAGACCTGAAACATTAACTCTGGTTCTCTCTCCATAAATGTTGCCTGACCTTGGCTTGGTTATTAAGTTGTCCACTTTTGCCTGTGAATGGATGGCTGTGTGTTCAAGTCCCACATTGTATGGTCTGAAATGCTGTCTTTAGGATGAAAAATTAAACCAAGGAGACTTTGCCATTTCAGGTGCAATTAAAACATCCAGTGACCTGTTTTGAAGCAGAGCATGTGGGTTCTTCCAATACCCTGGATGACATTTTTCATTTAACTCATACTATCAGAAATAGACAATATGGTTATTTATTTATCTTTTTTTAAAGTGCTTGTTATGAACATACACATATAAGACCATATAGGAGATAGGGAGAAAGCAGGAACGTGGAGTTGCGGATGATCAGATCAGATCAGCCATGATCTCATTGAATAGGAGCAGACTTGATGGGCCGAATGGCCTTCTTCCATTCTCCCCATTGCCTTTGATTCACTTACTGATTAAAAATCTGAGAAGAATATAAATTTGCTCCCACCCCATCGTAGACATTCCTTTTGACTTTCTGCCATCCAGCCTTCCTGAAAACCTGTTGCACCTCCAGATTCTCCCAGTTCTGGCAAGGTTATAGACCTGAAATGTTAACTTGGTTTCTCTGTCTATAGATGCTGTCTGAGCTGTTTAGTACTTCCAACAATGTGACGACACTTCAAAAGATGTTCTTCATTGAGATACCATACAGTGAGTCAAAGTGAGTTCAAATGCAAGTCTTTTCTCCTTTATCCAAGGTATCACTAATAAATTAAGCAATCTTCTCCAAAGAGCTGGACCACCAACAATACTGAACATGCAAATTGTCAATTGAACAGGAGGAGGTTTAGTGGTGGTTTAATACTTGCCATTAGTTAAGTGGGCGGCACGGTGGCACAGTGGTTAGCACTGCTCCCTCACAGTGCCGGAGACCCGGGTTCAATTCCCGCCTCAGGCGACTGACTGTGTGGAGCTTGCACGCTCTCCCTGTGTCTGCGTGGGTTTCCTCCGGGTGCTCCGGTTTCCTCCCACAGTCCAACGATGTGCAGGTTAGATGAATTGGCCGTGCTGAACTGCCCATAGTGTTAGGTAAGGGGTAAATGGTGGGTTGTGGACCTGTTGGGCCGAAGGGCCTGTTTATGTAATCTAATCATGGTTTCCTGAAGATTTGGCTATTTTGATAAAATACATTCATGGACCTTACTTCTTCAGCATCTAGATGCCACGGAGCCATAGGAAAGATTATAACATGCCATTTAGCTGGTCATATCTATGCCAGACAAACAAACAAGCCTGTAATTCTAATCCCACTTTCCAGTACCTACTCCATAGCCTTGCTGGTTACAGCAGTTCAGGTGCAGATCCATGTTATTATTCAAATGAATTGAGGGTTTCTGCCTTAACCACTAAACTGGGCAGTGAATTCCAGGCGCCCACACCGTCTCGGTGTAAACCTGTTTCTTCATGTCCCCTTCTACCTTCCAGTTCTTTGACCTTAAATCTGTGCTCCCTGGTAACTGACTTTGCCGTGAGGTGAAACAGGTCATTCCTGTCACTCTATCCTTTATTATTTTGTACACCTCAATTCTTCTGTTCCAGGAACAACATCCCTAGCCTGCCAAGCTTTCCTCATATCTGCAATTTGCAGGCCCAGGCAAGCCTCTTGTAAATCTCCTCCTTACTCTTTCTTGAGGAATTTTGTCTTTTTGTAATGTGGTGACCAGAACTGGACACAGAACTCAAACATTGACTCAATCAATGTCTTGTTTATATCCTTGGCCTTGTGTTCATTATCTCATCCACTGATGGAAAATATCCCATATATCATCCTTACCACTTTATCCATCTGTCCCATCAACATCAGGAAGCTATGGAAATGCACTCAAAGTCTCTCCCTTTTTGATAACCATCCTCCTGCCATTACATTGCAGGGACTGTTCTTCAATATTTTTAAGTGCCTGAAATTCCATCCCCTCGTGCCCTTGTCACTTGCATCACATGCAAAGTGTCAGAAAGAGCCTGCAAATAAGTAACCTAGCAGACCTTGAATTACTGAGCAGCTATATACATTTAATAATAAGCATGAATACATAGGATCTGGAGAGCAGTGATCCAGGCAGGTTTGTGTCAGAGCTTGTTATCCACCCCATTACTTTTCTGGACTTGTGGAGACTTACCAGTTCACATCTCTTTTACTCCCTTGGACACTTTCATTATGCCACTGATGGAGAGCAGACACTTTCATCCTGGTAGGGTCTATTAACGCAAATGAGCTTTAAATCAAGATTGCAGAATTGCTGAATCATGGCATCAGTGAGGTAGAGAGCACCTACTTTTTGGAAAATTTTCAGACTGCAGCAAAATGCTGTATTTTAAAACAAACTAGAATAAGATAGGACATTTTACAATGTCTGCTCCTTCTATGATCCATGTTTGATTACTTTATCATAGATTGGACTCACACAATATCTATTCACCTCCTAAGTTTAGGGAATAAGAATTTATTTCCTCAACGTTCCCTGAAGGACAGTCAGAAACATTATTAAATATATCTGCAACTTTCAATGCCGTTTCTCAACAAACAGTGATGCTGTTCTGTCTCAAGGAACCAACTGGCCTTGAATCAACATTTGCTGAGACTTTGTTCTGCATATCAACTATCCATTCCCTCTATAACCTTGCTGAGGACTTGTTCATTTTGCATTTCTGTCCTCCTTCAGTCTGTAGTTATTAGCTAAGACCTCTGCCTTGTTTACTTTCACCTTACCTATACCTTTCATTATATCGAAAATCCATTTTCTCATTTCCTCTCGGTCTTCTTCAGCTAAAAATAAAGTTTAGTCTCCCAATCTTTACTTCATGCTGTCCCATAATTTTAAAATCATTCCAGATTCTCTTCTCTGAAGCTTTTCTTAAATATTCAAATCTATATTAAGGTAGTGAGATTAAATGGAAATTAAACATCAGAAGCACATCATTGATTTTTACAAATTGTCTGAACTGCACCCTGCTCTCGCATTTTCCCTCATTGCTGAAATCTTGTTTTTTAGCCATCTCTGACTCCAGATAACTTAAATTATTGGTGATTTTAGCTTCTTGTTCCTGTTTGCATGACTTTCTGTCCATGTGTGTGAAAGTTCATCATTCAAAGATCTAGGTGACGTTATCGGTCTGTTTCTTGAGATGATCAATCATTTTTCAATGTCATTGTCCTTTCACAGAATCTGGTGTCAACAAAAACCTGAATAATATTACAACACATGACATTTTTGCTAGTTCATTCAAAAGTTTGAAGAAAGTGAATTTGAAGGCTGCTTCAAGAGACTTTGATATTTCCCTGGGCAAAAGCATTTACTTACTATCAACAAGTGAATTGGTGTAAGCATTGATTCATTAAAAACATGCTTCTTTTGAACCTAATTCATGTATTGGAGGAGTTGCTACATGATAAACATAACTGATAAGATTGAGAGAACTGAAAAGGCACTTACATTATTACTATCGTATAATGAGAGGTTGAATTAGATCAGCACGGTGGCCCAATGGTTATCATGGCTACCTCACAGCGCCAGAGACCTGGGTTTGATCCCACCCTTGGGCAACTGTCTGTGTGGAGTTTGCACATTCTTCCCGTGTCTGAGGGGGTTTTCTCTGAGTGCTCTAGTTTCCTCTCACAGTCCAAAGATGTGCAGATTGGATGGAATGGCAATGTTAAGTTGCCCTACAATGTCCAGGGATGTTTACCCTGGATGGGTTAGCCATAGAAAATTTAGGGATGAAGGGTGGGTGTGAGTGAAATGCTCTTCCAACAGTCCATGTGAACTTGATGGACCAAATGGCCTGCTTCCACACTGCAGGGCTTCTATGATTCAGCTGGGTCTTTATTCAGTAGAGTTCATAAGAAAGAGAGGGAAACTATCGAAATCTATTAAATTCGAACAAGACTAGACAGGATAGATCTTGGAAGGATGTTACAGTTGATGGGGCAGTCCAGAGTCCTGAGGCTCACAGTCTATGGATAAAGAGTAAATCATTTAAGTCAGGAATGGAGAATAGGTTGTACGAGGATAGGTTGAGAGTTCTCAGCCTTTTCTCGTTGGAACGGCGAAGGATGAGGGGTGACTTGATAGAGGTTTATAAGATGATCAGGGGAATAGATAGAGTAGACAGTCAGAAACTTTTTCCCCGGGTACAACAGAGTGTTACAAGGGGACATAAATTTAAGGTGAAAGGTGGAAAGTATAGGGGAGATGTCAGGGGTGGGTTCTTTACCCAGAGAGTGGTGGGGGCATGGAATGCGCTGCCCGTGGGAGTGGTAGAGTCAGAATCATTGGCGACCTTTAAGCGGCATTTGGATAGGTACATGGATGGGTGCTTAATCTAGGATAAAAGTTCGGCACAACATCGTGGGCCGAAGGGCCTGTTCTGTGCTGTATTGTTCTATGTTCTATGTTCTATGTTCTAAATATATTCCTGATGAAGGGCCCTGTCCCGAAACGTTGATCTTCCTGCTCCTCAGCTGCTGCCTGACCTGCTGTGCTTTTCCAGCACCGCTCTAATCTTGACTCTAATCTACAGCATCTGCAGACCCACTTTCGCCATGAGGAGACATTTCCACACCCAGAGTATAATGAGCCTGCAGAATTCATTAAGAAAGCAGATGTGGTCAAAACATTGATTTCAAGAAGGTATTAGATATAGCTCTTGGGGCTGAAGGTATCAGAGGATTTGATGGAAAAGCAGAAACAAACTGCTGAATTGGAAGACCAGCCATGATCCGAATGAATGGCACAGCAGGTTCAAAGGGATAGATGCTCCGACTGCTATTTTTAAGTTTATATTTTTGCATTATGATTGCACTATATTCCAGCATGGGATGGATTCGCTCAGTTGGCAAAATGGTTTGTAAGTGGATCACATTGAAAGCAACAATGTTGAGTTTCATTCATAAAAAAACAAAGAACTGAATGCTGAAAATCTGAAACAAAAACACAGAAATTGCTGTAGAAACTCAGCAGATCTGGTATCATCTATGGACAGAAAACAGTGTTGAAGGTTTGGGTGCAGTGACCCTGCTTTAGAACAAGACAGTAGCCAGGAAAAGATAGTATCTGTGCTGAAGACAGCGGGTGAGTCTAAACGCGTAAACGAGAGGTGGAGATGGAGCACAGAGGAGAGAAAGACAGTTAGACAAACAAATAGATGGATAATGATGAGCCAGGGAGACCATTTTGCTCTTGGAAATATCCCCATCTACCACCACTAAATCGTTTTAAATTTCCACTCTGCTCTCACCTTCACCTGGTCCATTTCAGACTCCTTCCTTCCTTTCTACAACATTTCTGTTTCCATTTCTGGGGATAGGCTGGTCACCAATATCCACGACAAACCCACTGACTCCCATAGTTACCAGGACTGTTCATCCTCACACCCTGCTTCCTGTAAAGATTGCATTTCATTCTCCCAGTGTCTGTATCTCTGTTGTATCTGTTTTGATTATGTTACCTTCTACAGGGAGGCTTCATAAATATCTACCTTTATCCACAATCAAGGATTATCCACCAACATAATTGACAGGACCATCCCCCCTTCTCTTGCCACCCACAACACTGATAGAGTCCATCAGCCTCACTCACCAACTCTCTAGCATCCACAACCACAAGATCATAAGCTGACATTTCTGCCACCTCTGGTGGGATGCCACCACTGGAAACATATGCCCCTCCCCTTCGGAAAGATAGAGAAGATGATGTCGGCCATTTGGCCCATCGCCTCTACTCCACCATTCGATCATGTCTGAAATTCTTCCCAACTCCATTCCCTCACCATAAGCCTTGATTTCCTTACTAATAAATAACCTAACTACTTCTGTCTTAAAAACATGCAATGATTTGACCTCCACAGCCTTCTGTGGTAATGAGTTCCATAGATTTACCACCCTCTGGCTGAAGAAATTCCTCCTCATTTCAGTTCTATAGGGCTGTGCCTTCAATCTGAAGCTGCACCCTCACCCTCCTATTATCTCCTACTGATGGAAACAACTTCTCCAGGTCCACTCTATCCAGGCTGCCTGTCACAACATTGGCTGCTTTTAGCATGGCCAACATACCATAACTTACTTATGATCCCCTTTATCAGCTCTTCCATCTCCCTGTTGCTCACTCCTTTGTCTGCTTAACTGTCCTTCTCTCCCTCTGGGCTTTATCTCGACCTATCACGTATTCCATTCCCACCACCACTCCCTCACCCTCTTTAGCTTACATACCACCTTTTTCTATTTAATATATAGTCCTAAAGAAGGGTCGCTGCACCTGAAAGGTTAACTCTGCTTTCCCTCCACAGACGCTGGCAGACCTGCTGAATTTCTCCAGCAATGTCTGTTTTTGTTTGAGTTTGATTCATGCTATGGCTGAGCTTGACTGAGGAGCTGTCTCCTTGTCTTGGCACTGACAGTGGAAGGCAATGGAAACTAACATTAATCTTACAAACAAAACTGGCTCAGGATGAAGCATTAACAGATGGAGTGTTGAGGACCTGTCACCAAGAAAAGCACATGCAAAGGAAGTGTAGTGTACTGCCACTGACGTGTGTGCAGAGGAAGTTCACGAGGTTGATTCTGGAGTTGAGAAGGTTGGCTTATGAGGAGAGTAGAATGTGACTATACTCATTGAAATTTAGATGAAAGAGGGGGGATTTTGTATAAATGCATAAAATTATGAAGGGAATAGATGAAGTGGAAGCAGAGAGATTGCTTCCACTGGTGGGTGAAACTAGAACTAGGGGGTATAGCCTCAAAATAAGGGGAAGCAGATTTAGGACTGAGTTGAGGAGGAATTTCTTGACTGAAAAGGTCATGAATCTGTGGATTTCAATGCCTAATGTAATTGTTGAGGCTACTTCATTGAATGTTTTTAAGGCAAAGTAGACAGATTTTTGAACAGTAAGGGAATTAAGGAATTTTTTGAACGTGTACGTAAGTGGAGCAGAGTCCATAAAAAGATCAGCCAGTATCTTGTTGAATGGCAGAGCAGGTTTGACAGGCCAGATGGCCTACTTCTGCTCCTTATGTTATCCTAGAATCCCTATAGTGCAGAAGCGGGACATTCAGCCCATCAAGTTCACACCAACACTCTGAAGAGTATCCCATTCAGATCCACCTGCCGAACCAATCCCTGTAATTCCCACGGCCAATCCACCAAACCTGTAAATCTTTGCACACTGTGAGGAAACCAGAGAGGATCCATGCAGACATGGGGAGAATGTGCAAACTGCACACAGACAGCCTCTCGAGAGTACATTTGAACCTGGGTCCCTGGCGCTGTGAGGTAGCAGTGCTAACCTCTGAGCAATAGTATTGCCCATTCTAATATTGTTAATCAGTTCATGTCTGGTTTGGCCCCAAATTTATCTCAGCCAAAATGGAGATCAAGTGTAGTGCTGTTGCCATTGTTTTTGTCCACATGCGAGAAACCTAGCCAACTATTCCCCCCATCTCTCCTGACCACCAATAGAGTTTTAGAATGTGCCTAAGTCAATGTTTTATTGTTGTCAGTCCAGTTGAGTTACATAAGTATTTGAAAATTTCACAATGCCTTCCCCTGAAATCAGAATCCTGCAGATTGACCTTCAGCATGATGTTCAAAAAAACAATTTCAAGGTAGGTAGCTTTAGATTGCAAAAGGATTGGATGCCAATATTTCAATTATGAAGGGATAAATCAGAAACGGTGCCCATTAAAGTGTGGTGTTGAGTTAGATTGATATGAATTGGGATTTTGGAAAAGCATTTACGTATGAGTTTTGTTTATTTGCAATAAAGCAAGGAAACGTTCATTTTTAAAACAAAAAATGTTTCTACTGGCCCAGTTATGTGATCAAATTTGAATGCCATTCATTAACATTATAAATGTATTTGAACTATGTTGCTGTCAAATACAGTCTGGCAAATTTTATTTTGTAAATAAAACATTTTTCTTTATTATCATTCCATTTTGTTTAACTGAAAATCTTTCAGAATTGTTAAAAGAAATATAGTAATGTGTTACAAATTTAGCCACCAGTTCACATTCCTCACTTCTATATGAAGTTCCTAAGATAGCAAACTTCTGGCTGTTTGAAAAAAACATGTATAACACAGAGGATTGTCAGTCGAAGAAACTGAAAGGCACTTTGAAAGATGTAGCATAGCTGTAGCGGGCCAAATGATCTCATCCTGAGCAGATACATGGATTGCTGATTTTAAAATGCCTCAACTGGTGAATGGCAACACAACAGTAAAATGGTAGAATATTAGCCATTCTTCTTCTTGAACAGGCACATCTGAACCATGAAGAGGATTGACAGCAATGACAGAACATAGACTGATGGATTGGGTTCATAAACATTAGATGTTGCTTAATACAGAGAGATGCAAGCTGGTAGATATTGTGAAATGTAAAATCTTGAACGAACTAGAGGAACAGAAATATTTTGCTGTTCAAGGTGCACAAATCTTTAAAGTTGTGGGAAAAAAACTGATAAAGTTTAGTTTTTGGTAAGGTTTTGCATTTGGGATATTAGATTTTATAAACAACAGTTGAGGGTGCAAAAGTGTGATCCGGTAAGATGATAGCAGGCTTCAGTTATCAGAGACTGTGGATTTGCATTGGAAGAAATGGTAAGGGGACAATTTAATGGATTTTTTGAGGGTATTAATAAAGTTGTGGTCATGTTCCTACCATTCAGGCTTGCTCCAGTGGTGTGCAATGATACCTCTAAATAGATTGATTAAAAAATATCTAATGTGATGAACTCTCAAGATTTACGAGGCTGTTATGGTACAGTGATGGTGTGCCCGATCTTAGGCCAGGCTTGGCTTTATATCCTGTCTCCTCCAGAGGTTTGTCTGACTAGATTGCTTAAAAATATCAATCAGGAAAAACTACATTGATAAAAAGGGGACATAAATTGAAGATGATCATGTAAAGACTGCCAGAGGCTGGTACAATTGCAACATTTAAAAGGCATTTGGATGGGTACATGAATAGGAAGGGTTTGGAGGGATATGGGCCAGGTGCTGGCAAGTGGGACTAGATTGGGTTGGGATATCTGGTCGGCATGGACGGGTTGAACCGAAGGATCTGTTTCCATGTTGTACATCTCTATGATGCTATCTCTTGAACTTTTATTTTTCCCAAGCTTTATTAGCAACAACTGAAATAGTGGTGGAAACAAAATCCACCAGACCTTTAAAGTGAATTAATTTAATAACAACTGAAACAGATTATTGAGTGAGGGCATGGAAATGGGTCTCAATTGACAGTGAACCAGGACAGGAGTCAACAGTCTTTTGTTTCTCTACTGTAACCAAATAAGGAGATGAGTTTAAGATGCAACAACTGACATCAAGAAGATAAAATAGTGGTGCAATGCTTATCACAATGGATATTAATGTCTCCATCCTCTTGTGTATCATTCTTGCTTTTCACTAGCATTAGCAGCTGTGATTTCAATGAAAAGAACTTTGCAACTCCCTACACTTTCCAGCTCTGATACATCCTCTATTTAGGCTCTTCTTTGACCAGACTCTAGGTCTGCTCTGACCATTTCCCTCATAATACTTGTGGGCCATGCTTTGAGGACATAATTTTCTATCAGAAAGGCTGTAGATTCCCAGTTGACCTGGTACCTTGGATTGCCTGAAGGCCTTATTCTCATTCATATAATGTTCATTTATTGTCAAAGCTATTAATAAATATTTTTCTTAAATATTATCCCTACAAAAAAAGGCATGAAGACATTTCATAAATTCAAAGCCATACATGACAGAGTTAAAAATCACACAACACCAGGTTATAGTCTAACAGGTTTATTTGGAGGCACATGCTTCAAAGCTTTTGAATTTGTATCTGCAGATTTATATTTGCAGGTACATTCTATTTTGCTCAAGTAATGCATAACCGACAGTCAATCCGTGTAATATTCGGTAAATCCCACTTTAAAAATAAAACCAGTCTGTCTCAAAATTGGGACAGAGACATACTTTAACATCACACCTTTAATGCATTGTCTGAGCTGTGATGGCACCTTATGTGAGAAAGCCTGAAGTTAGCTTGAGAATGTGACTTAAAAGAAGTTCTGGGATTTACATATTAAAGAAACAAAAAGAGCAAACATATTCTAAAAGATAAAAGACATAATCTAGGCTTATCATTTCAGCTGCATGACACTGTAATCTTTTGCTATAAGTTTTGTGTCTTATGGTCCTGCTTCTCAACTACCTGAAGAAGGAGCAAGTGCTTCTAAGTAAACTTGTTTGACTATAACCTGGTATTGTGTGACTTTTAACTTTGTCCACCCCAGTCCAACACCTGCTCCTCCAAATCATACTTAGAATCATAGAGTCATAGATGTATAGCACAGAAACAGACCCTTTGGTCCAACTTGTCCATGCCAACCAGATATCCCAACCCTCCCTCCTGTCAGCACCTGGTCCATATCCCTCTAAAGCTTTCCTATTCAAATACCAATCCAGATGCCTTTTAAATGTTGCAATTGTACTAGCCTCTACCACTTCCTCTGACAGCTCATTCCATACACGTACCACCCTCTGTGTGAAAACATTGCCCCTTCGATCTCTTTTATATCTTTCCCCTCTCACCCTAAACCTATGCCCTCTAGTTCTGGACTCCCCCACCCCAGGGAAAAGACTTCGTCTATTTATCCTATCCATGCCCCTCATTGAGAGAGTTATAATAAATTGGGTGTAATGAAGCACAATAATTCTGTAAATTTTGTACAGGAGGACTATGCTTTGAAAACAAACGGTTGTTTTTTTTTCCCCTGGCCAGTGAAACGTGACTTTTAAATTAGTTTGATGCTCTGCTTCCATGTGACATGACAATTGTCATGCATGACTCTCTTGTGGAAGCTTCTGAGGAACATTCCACCTTTTCACTGTACTGACACTATTTCCAAACATAATCAACACTACTTTGTGCATTATAACAACCCACGAAACATGAAAAGAGGAATGGGCAACATTAAAGCTAATTAGGTCACAACAAAGAAATTGAGAGTTCTACAAAGAACTTGGTAGAACATAAAGGACATCATGGGATTTGGTCTTAATATATTTTATTGGATCTGTCCAGCAGGCAATATGATTTTGCTCAATAACCTGATTTATGTGATGAATTGCGTGCTGATTTACAGTTAGTGCAGTTTTATCGGTGTTAACGAATTTGTCAGGAACACTTGACTTCCACGCTGCTGGTTATTTTCAGGTCCCAGCTGGTGAAGTGTCAAGTATTAGCAAATTCATTTTGTGTAATCATTGTTGTCAGTTTAATTATGGATTGGTCATTCAAGTAGAAGCAGAAGAAGCAACTAAAGCAACAAGAAGCAGAACATTTTTGTGCTATATTGACATTTTAAGGATCCTTGTTTCAAATAATTAATTACACATATACAACCCCGAAATGTAACTTCATTAAGTTCAAATCACTTATCACAACAGGGAAAGGCTTAATTTAATTGACATGTATTTTCTGGTTTTAACATCACTTCACATTTGATTAAAAAATGAATTCGAATTAATATAGCTTTTTCTCATGACCTTCATGTTCCAAAGCAATTTACAATCCCGCAGGTACATAGTAGAAAATTTGCATTTATGTGACAATAAATGGCAATGTGACAATGACAGGGTAATGTGCATTTTAAACTAAAACATCAGGGGGCTCCCCTTTATCTTCACCAAATTGTGCCACAGGATCATTTACATCCAACTGAGGAAAGATCGGATCTTCTTTCATCATGTCATCAGAAAGCCAGCATCTTCACCAGGACATTTTTATTTGTTTATGGGATGTAGGTGTCATTGGCTGGGCCAGCATTTACAGCCCGTCCTGAATTGTCCTAGAGAAGGTGGAATTGAGTGTCTTTGTAAACTGCTGCTGCATTGGAGAAGAGGGGAAATCCACTGTGCTATTCAGATGGGACTTCCAGGATTTTGATCATGAAGGCAAGGAGACATAGTTCTGTGTGAAGAGGGTGCGAGATTTGGAGAAGAACTTCCAGATAGTGGTGACTTCCATGCACCTTCTGCCCTTGTCATTCTATGTTTTGGAAGTGGGGGGTTTAGAAGGTGCTGTTCACCAAGGAGCCTTGTTGAATTACTACAGAGCAACTTACAGACAATACACACTGAACCTGTAGCCCACCATCTTCCTTACTCTACCATTATCAAGTTGAGGGATTAAAGCTGGTTCAATGCAAGAGGGTCAGCACCAGACATAATTAAAAATTACATTTCAAGCAGCTGAAACTAAAGCAAAGGACAGCCTTTGGGCCAAGAGGCAAAACAGTATGTGACAGATAGGGCCAACTGACCCCAAAACCAATTGGGATCAGATATCCCTACAATGTGGAAACAGGCCCTTCAGCCGAACAAGTTCACACTAAGCCTCCAAAGACTAAACCCCCAGACCCATTCCCCTACCCTTTATCTTATATTTACCCCTGACGAATGCACTGAGCCTACACATCCTTGAACACCATGGGCAATTTAGCATGGCCAGTTCACCTGACCTGCAAATATTGCTGGCGGTCAATCCGTTCAGGCCCAGGATGTCACTTTTGAAATTCCTCAGGATAGACCTTCATGCCATCATGAGTTCAGAGCTGGGATGTTTACCCATGATTGCAACAATGTCCAGCACCATTGACAGCTCCTCAGAGACTGGGAAGAAGTCTATTTCTTTTAACATGGACAATATCGAGGTTTGAGCTGATGAGTGACAAGTAACAAAATAACATTCACGCCACGCAGGTGACAGGCAATGATTAATCTCAAAAGCAAGGCTAGGATGGGCCAGAAAATGAACTTGATCAGCTACCTAAACATTGTGATGAGAGGAGCAGATCAGAGGCAACCTGTAGTGTGTAACTCACCTCCTGCAACTATCTATGTGGCACAAGTCAGGAATATGAAAGGATAGTCTCCGTTTGCCTGGATGAATATTTACCTTTAGATACATTTTGCTGCACTGACATTAGGGACTGCCATCTCATCAAACCATTTCCATTTCTTTCCCTTGACTACCTCAATTCGTTGAGGAGAATATTCTGGCAGAATAATGTCAAATCACACTCATTCAATATTATTTAATACATTATATCAAATCTTTTACAAGAAAGAAATTTTCTGTAAGATCTAAAGTGCTAACAAACCACATGTGGAAAATGTGTGTAAGTGTTGCTTCTGCAGAAGTCATAAGACTCAGTGTGGGTTATCAGGGGAGGAAGTGCTGCTTAAACAGAAGTCTGTGGGCTATCACGGGAGGAAGTGTTGCTTCAACAGAAGTCATAAGACTCAGCTATTGGGTGCCAGGGTGGTTGGGGGGGGGGGGTGTGTGTGCACGCTAACAATACACCACAGAGGGATGTGGTAAAAGGGTTAAACTTGCAGCTGCACTTGGCATGTACAAGGAACTGGATAGGATAAAGATAACCAAATAAGGCAAGAAATAAACATGGGTTGGGGGGGGAATAGAATTAGAGTAATGGGAGAAGTAAACAGAGGTGGAGTTGAAGCTAGGGCTTGTGATAGGCTACACGCATTAGCAAAATCAACCAATGACATGAAAGGGGAAGTACCCAGAGACTCACAGAGACTGTATAAAAATGCACTGATATTGTTCAGCGGTGTGCCTACTTTGTGGACACCTGCTCTTGCAAGAATGTATGAATAAAGACTGCTAAGGAATCTGACTCAGACTAAAATTATTTGGCAGTGAGCTTCGTTTCTCACACCATATACAACAGATAATCCAGTAGAAACTCAAAAGAGTTGCGATATTTTCCTCATGTCTTTTTTTCCTTTACTTTATTTGATGGCTACAACTTAACCAGATATATCTTTCATTTACCATTTGCTTTTTTGCATAATGACCTTATAAAGAGAAACTGGAGGGTACACAAGTATAATACCTCGCTCTTAGTATCACAGCGTTAACAGAAATTGAGAAGCAAGTCATGAAATTGTAAGGTATCAATTATTTTTACTGACTGGAATGCATTATCTTTCCAGTCAAAAAATAATGTTTTAATTCACAAAAACTTATAATATGAGGGCAGAGAGTTAATCATTCTTAAACTTGAAACTTGTGGTATTCTTCTAAGTATTGCCACTCTGCAGTCTTGCTGTTGTAATTAAAGATAAAACTGGTTCATCCTGTCAACTTTAAGTTCTATAGAAAGACTCAGATGGTGTTTGTAATTGTATTATAAATCAAAATGTTACATTTCCATTCTAGCTTGTGAGGCAGAGCAGTACATCCAGGTTAATGAGTCTGTCTATCATCAGTCTATCCACACTGTCGACTGTCTCCCGAGGAAGCCACACAAGAGATAGGTTTGCAAGTGGAAATTGGTTGAACTCTGCTAAATATGTTTAATAGCTTTCCTCTGAGTGACCACTTTCTGTCAGGTTGTGGTATTTTGTATAATCTACTTCGCATGAAGTATATCTTTCCCAAGATATCTCTGATCTGCTGCCTGTCGCCATGGGAAGCATCTTTCACAGAGGTTACCTCGTTGCAAGGGATGTCACAATGATTGATTGGTACATATCCATGTCAGCGGGGATTGACAAACCAAGAGAATAAAATATCTTTGCTGCTTGTTTTTTGGTGGAAGCGTGTTTTGTTAAGAACTTCAAGGACCCTGCAGTTTTTCCTGGACATTTCAGCTCGAATGCTAACTTGAGAGCAATAAATGTGCAGATATTTTTCAGCTCCTTTCATTTTAGTAAAGCCAGATTATCAAGACAGTGTAATGCTTTGACCATATGTCAACAGGGCTCCTCATTGTCAATGCCTGTGCACTAATGAGTTTGAAAGCATCACTGCGGGGTCAGAGTTTGAACTTAGTCTGGCATTGAAACTGCCCAAGAGATTTGCATGCCATTTAAACCACTTGAATTGTATTTATTTCTTGTAACCCCACATTTGGGGCCATCGGAAATTGCTTTCATTAGCACTTTTTATCTAAAAAGTCACTGCGAGGAAGACAGTTCCAATTTCTTTATTGGCACCGATTGTCTACTTAACTTTCAACAGTGTGTTAACAAACTGATAGCACAACAACAGGTCAGGACAGCAATCAGTTCAATATATGCACTGCTCAAAAAGAGAGTCTCAAATCACAGTCAAACTGCCATATTAAAGAGATGTATTTTCAGAACTGCATTATTGTATAAGTAGTTGAATAATTCAAGTGTTGGATCAATGTCCTGTAACTCTGAAGTTTAACAGGACATTGCACTTCACAGGTTGCACGTCACAAAGTATCCTCACAGCAACCTTTCAGCATCACCTAGCAATAGGCGACAAATCTTGGTGACATCCACAACTGTGAATGAATCAAATTAAGATCCCAAAGGATACTAGTGTAAGATGTTACAAGAGCAGCTTGTACAGATCTTTTCCACTACCGGGACTTCAAACAAATGCGTGCACAGAACCATGTTTTCACACTCTCAAAAGTTAGTTTTCTGCTGGATGAGCTGGCAGTTTTGTAATTTTCTTTTGATATTTTGATTAATTGGACAAAGCAGACACAAATGACAACACTTTAAAATTAAATTAGCTTGTTTGACAGTATGCTCATTGCATGCAGTTTAAATTCCAGCAACTGGTTATACATTGTGTTCTATAGAGAGACGATTGCAGCATTAATGCACTCTCAAACAGCTTGAAACTGCAATAATGATTGTCCACTGAAATGGAATAAAAGTATTTATAAACGTAATATGGACATAGACCTCTAAGATATCAAATCAACTAAGAGGAAAACTTAAATGAAAATGAACCAATATTTAAGGATATTAACAACATTGGTGAGACAGGATTATGACATTCATCAAATACTAGATGAGATTTCATACATCTAGTATGAATGATCTTCTGAATAAGCAACAACTACAGCTGTACTTATATGATAATCTAAGAGGAAGGGTTGGAGGGATATGGGTTGGGTGCTGGTCGGTGGGACTAGATTGGGTTGGGATATCTGGTCAGCGTGGACGGGTTGGACCGAAGGGTCTATTTTCATGCTGTACATCTATATGACTCTATATAAGTCTGATAAATCTGTGAAGAAGAAGGAGGAAAAGCCTTCAATTATATGGAGCCCATCACAGCATTAAAAATGTCCTAAAGTGTTCTGCAGAAAATGAAATGTCTTTGAAGTGTTGTCACTGGGGATAAATTTCAGTTACTTCAGGCCGCAAAAAGGCAGAACTACCTCCAAGCTGATGCTCTCATTCTCATTTACTCCTCAGGCAGGTAAAATGAGAACAGTTCTATTCTGGGGTTCTCTGGGTGGTTAATTGTTGCCCAAAGCTTGATCTGAAATTCAAAAGAGGCTTGGTGCTCCAAAACGGGTGTTCGACAGGAATGTGCATCAACCTTCGGGAAATTTCAGCCCAGTGTTTCCCATATCAAAGTCATCTTGAATAAAAGTGCATCAAGTACTGATTTCTGTTTCACATTTTCCAGATCTTCTTCAGTATTTAACTGAATACTTCGTTTCCTGTCTCTCCATCAACTTTATGTTCCTATTAGTACTTTTAAACATGGCTAAAAAGAGACACTAAGTTGGAGTTTTACATTTTGCACTCATCAGGACTAGGATGAAATAAAGTAAGTCAATAAAGCTAAAAGCAATTTATACAGGATGAGAACAATGTACTGATTGGTTGGACCATATTAGCATCCTCCTTCCATGCTGCATAAATTATTGCCCTCTTTACCAGTTTGAATTCTTGCATTGCAGTCTTGATGCAAAGCTTCAAATTTGTGTCTCTTTTTGGCAAGAATAAGGAACAAAGAACAAAACAGCACAGGAACAGGCCCTTCAGCCCTCCAAATCTGCACTGAGACATTTTGCCCTTCCACTCTAAAACTGTCTTCACCTACAGGATCCATATTCCTATGTTCCCTTCTTATTCATGTATTTGTCCAGGTGCTCCTTAAATGCTGCTATTGTGTTTGTTTCCACTAGTCATAGTCATAGAGATGTACAGCAGGGAAACAGACTCTTCGGTCCAACCCGCCCATGTTGATCAGATATCCCAACCCAATCTAGTCCCACCTGCCAGCACCCGGTCCATATCCCTCCAAACCCTTCCTAATCATATACCCATCAAAATGCCTCTTAAATGTTGCAATTGTACCAGCCTCCATCACATCCGCTGGCAGCTCATTCCATACACGTACCACCCTCTGCGTGAAAAAGTTGCCCCTTAGGTCTCTTTTATATCTTTCCCCTCTCACTGGCATCGCATTCCAGGCACTTACCACTCTTTGTGTGAAAAACTTTTCTCGCACATCTCTTTCAAACATCATCCCTCCCTCCACAATGAACCTGTGTCCCCTAGTAATTGACTCTTCCACCCTGAGAAAAAAATCTCATTCTTTCCACTCTACCCATGCTTTACACAACTTTATAAACTTATATCGTGTTGCCCCTTAACTTTCTGCATTTCAGTGAAAACAAACCCAGTCTATCCAATCTTTCTTCATCGTGAAAATTCCCAAACCAGGCAATATCCTGGTAAACTGTTTCTATACTCCCTCCTTCTGTTGTATGGTGACCAGAACTGTATGCAACATTCCAAGTTTGGCCTAAGTCTATAAAATTGCAGCATAACTTGCCTATCCTTATGCTCAATGCCCCTTCTAATGAAGACAAGCATGCCACAGGCCTTTTTTTACGACCCTATCTACCTGCCTGCCACCTTCAGGCAAAGTTTACATTCTGTCCTCCCAGCCAATTACTTGACTGTACATTTCCACGTGCAACATTTTGATTAATCTTTCAAAGAAACTCTATAAAAGATACTTTATCAGTTTCCAAAAAAACTGACATACACTGCATGTAACATCGCCTTTATTTATACATTCAGTCACTTCCTCGATAATCTATTTGATTTGTTAAACACAACCATACTGAAATGCTTTCTAAGCAGGATGATACCAGATGAAGAAAGACTTTGAATTGACAGAGCATCATTCTTGATTTCTCAAAGTGGTTTATATCAATGAAATATTTTAAAAATGTAATTCTTGCTGTAATGTGGGGAGATGCTGTAACCAATTTACACATAGCAAAGTTCCACAATAGTAATGACCAGATAATTTACCTCAAAGAGGATTAATTGAGGGGGAAAAGATGTCACAGGGTTCAGACATCTAATTCAATATTTGGGTAACCTTTGTAAATATAACTGAGTCCATAAGAAACATCAATCAAGCAAATGTACAGCAAATTAAAGTGGCCATATTCATATTTAGTGTCCATATATCATACAAAAACTACCTGTTGAAAAATACTGAACTGATTACTCTTGTTGGTGACCAACTGAGATGATTATTGCTTATTTTTGAAATATTGCATTGAAAGATGGCTCTCACACCAAAGCTTGCATCAAAGCTAACCACAGACTTTAGGAATTCTGCTTCAACTGCTGTTTGAGGAAGATCGTTCCAATGATTTGTAATCGTCAGAGAAAAATGGGCTAATTTTGAATTCCATCATGTCATGGCCATTTTCTTTGGACTGTGAATTTAGAATGAGTGAATGGGAAAGAAAATTGGGCAAATAGGGTTTAATTTGGGAAAATTGAAATTGATCATTTTGATAGAAAGGATAGCAAAGAAAGTTAAAAATCACACAACACCAGGTTATAGTCCAACAGCTTTCAGAGGGCTGCTCCTTCGTCAGATGGTTGACACAATCTGAGATTGCAGAGCCTGGAGTAGTCAAGGATCTGGATGATGTAGTGTATGAACCACAAAATGCTAGTTACAGGTACAGCATATAATGAGGAATGTTAATAGAAATTTGTCATTTATTGCAAAAGGGAATCAAGTACAAAAGAAGGGAGGTTATGATTCAGGTATGCAGGCACCAACCACAACTTGAGTACTGGGCACAGTCTTGGTCACTTTATTGAAGGAATAATGTGAATGTATTCAAAACACTTTAGAGAAGGTTTACCAGACTAATCACTTGAATGAGTGGATTGTGTTATGTGCCATGTTTGGATGAGCTTGACTTATATCTGCTGCCAAGCAAAGGCATTAAGGACAATGGACCAAAGGCAGGTATGTGGAGTTAGGCCATGGATTAGCCACATCTCTTTAAATGGCAGAACAATCTTGATGGACTGGATAGCCTACTCCTGTTTTTTGAGTTTGGCAAAGTAAATGGTCTTGACTGGCAGGATAGAGGAAGGATGTTGCTCTGATGGCAATGTTTAAAAATGAGCTATCATCCATTTAAAACAGAGATAAGGAGATTTTTTTTCTCACAGTGGATTGAAGATCTGTAAAACTTCCTCAATGGGCAGTGGAATTAGAATTCCTAAATATTGTTCAGAAACAAATAAGCAGATTCTTGATAAGCGAGGAGGTGAAGGATTATAAGAAATGATACAAATATGGAGTAAACTGAATGTGTCAGCAGTGATCTTGTGGAATGACAGTGCAAGCCCAAGCAACCAAGTGTCCTATTCCTGTTCTTAATTCGTATATACAGTAGTCCCCCTGTATCTGTGGGTGATGCGTCGCAAGACCTACCGCGGATGTCCGAAACCATGGATAATAGCGAACCCTATCATTTAAATGGGAAATTTACTTTCCTGGCAGCCCTCGGTCTTTATTTCTGGAATGTTGCGTGTAATATTCTCAGGCCTGGGTAACTAAAACAGTGGAAACCAATTCTGGATATGGGGTGTCTACTGTACATAATTTTGTATTTAGGGAGCATCATAGAATCATCATAGAATCCCAACAGTGTAGAAACAGGACATTGGCCCCAACAACCAATGCTCCAAAGAGTAATCCACCCAGGGCGATTCCCCTACCATGTTACTCTACATTTACCCCTGACTAATGCAACTAACCCACACATCCTGAACACTATGGTCAATTTAGCATGACCAATTCACCTAACCTGCACATCTTTGGATTGTGGGAGGAAACCGGAGCACCCGGAGAAAAGCCACACAGACACAGGGAGAATATGAAAACTCCAAGGCTGGAATCGAACATGGGTCCCTGGCACTATAAGGCAGCAGTGCTAACCATGTCCTGAAGTCAAAGAGAGAAGAGGTTTGGAAGCATTCATATAGGGTATTTATAGTGTTAGGAAAGCAGCTCTTCTTAGTTTGGTCAATTCTACCAAAAGGAAATGAGGGAGGCCAGAGCTAAAGAGCAGAAGGATGACCATATAACGAATGAGACTGTTTCCAGGAATCTTGATAGTTCCCACAGAGGTCAATCCCAAAACCTGCATCACTATGTACCTTGGGAAGGTGATCCTTGACAGTAAAATGCAATCTCATGAAACTGAAGAAGTTGAAACATGATTTATTAAAATTTAAATGATATCAAGGCACATAAGTGAAGCATCATTCTTGAATGTGAAAGCATCGTATTGTCTGGTTTTCAAAGAGTAGCAAATACACATGATCTGAGTGAGGCAAACTCAAGAAAAATATCATGAAGTCATCGCATGGGAGTGAATGTGACTACAAAACTGAGCAAAATATCAATGTACTTCTGCATAACAACAGGGAATGTAGCTTCAAGTGGTCAGTAAATGACATATCACTGAGATCATAATCAAGGTTGTAGGTCATGAACCATGCAACTTTCAATCATTGAATAATGGTATAAACATAATTGAAGGCAAAACAGAAGCAAAACTCAGCTCTAGGATGAGGGTGCAGTCACTCACTGAAACACTTGAGTAACCTGTATTGGGCAGAATCAATAACATATTGTCAATGGCAGCTAGTAGTCATGATGCTGAACTGGTAATCCCAAGGCATAGTTCAATAATCCAGAGAGGATGACTTTATAATCCTACCATGGCAGTTTGAGAATTTGAATTCGGTTATAAACAGCTACAACCTAAAAGCTGCCTTCTGTAAAAATGACTGTTGTGTGGCATAAAATCACAAATGATTCACGGCAAAAACCTACAGTCCTTAACTAGTTCAAACTGCATGTATGGCTCCAGTACTGTGCCAAGGTATGGCTTTTAGCACACATTGAAGTGACTTAGAGAGCCAGTAAGCAGCATCCTACAGCTCCTTCTCTACAGTAACACAGGAAACGCACTATGGTCTGACATTACTGGTGATGCTGAGATTGATTTGAAAAATAAATAAAATGGTTTCGCTATTTCATTGTTTGCGGACTTCACTACTTTCCTCATTCCCCCCTCCCCCACCTTATCCCAGTTCCAACCTTCCAAATCGGCACCACCCTCATGACCTGTCTGACTTGACAATCTTCCTTCCCACCTATCCACTACACCCTCCTCTCTGACCTACCACCATTACCCCCACCTCCATCTACTTATCACACTGTCAGCTACCTTCACCCCAGCCCTAATCACCTCCCATTTATCTCTGTACTCCTCAGCTCACAAGTCTCATTCCTGATGAAGGGCTCTTGCCCGAAACATCGATTCTCCTGCTCCTCAGATGCTGCCTGACTTGTTGTGCTTTCCCAGCACCACACTCTCAACGTTTGAATCATTCACTCCACCCCATTTCACTTTAATTGTCAATGCCAGCTTTCATCAGTAAATTTGCTTAAAAGTTACATTCCTTGCAAGGTGGACCTGATTAAAGACAAATTACAGTGGCAACGAACAGCTTGCATTATCTCAGATACAATTTTGCAGATTAAAGGAAAGGTTTTTTTTTCATATTTTGATGAACTAGAATTGGTAATTTGTGCTGCTTGTCTGATGTAACAAAAAAACAAACTATCAGGGGCAGCATGGTGGCTCAGTGTTAGCCTGCTGCCTCACATTGCCAAGTATCCAGGTTCAATTCCAGCATTAGGCAAATGTCTGTGTAGAGTTTGCACATTCTCCTCAAGTCTAAATGGGTTTCGTCCTACAGTCCAAAAATGTGCAGGTCAGGTAAACTGGCCATGCTAAATTATCCAAAGTGTTCGGTGCATTTGTCAGAGGGAAACAGGTCTGGGTGGGTTACTCTCCGGAGTGTTGGTGTGGACTTCTTGGGCCGAAGGGCCTGCTTCCACACTGTAGGGAATCAAATCTTGCCATATGAAAATGGAAAATGTGAACATTTGTATAATCAGTACAATCTCATGTATTTTAAAGCGAAGAAGCTTCCTCAGCTGTTTAGAAACAGGTCAGCTTTTGTCCAGCCTATCATACTATTAAAGAAATATCCTCATTTCATCTCTTCTCGGCTTCACTTTCAGGAAGTCACGAGCTACATTTAGGATAATAACAACCTTCCATGTAACTACTCAGGCAAATGTCGTCCGTTTCTGTAACCTTCGCAGATGGACATTCTTATAGTTGTACGATAAGTGATATTCACACCTATTTCTGAAAATGTTAAGTAATTCAAGGCCAGACCCATATGTAGCAATGTAAAATAATATCAAGGTGACATTATTGAGAATGATCCTTGTTGGTTCCTTTGAAACTTTTCTTCAAATCCAACATAATTTTTGACAGTCCCTCAGAGATGTGATGAGGTTGAAGGCAATGCACTGAATTGCTGTGAGATTCAGTGGAAGGCTGCTCGTTCACCATAAAATGAGAGTATTTCTCACCACCCTTCATTCCCACCACAATAATGTGAATGGTCTCATCAAGTATTACATCCCCATCAGTTACACAGACTTATTGACACTCTTGAATTCAAAAAAATTCTAGAATCTGAAGAGTCTAATGATGACAGTGAATCTATTGCCAATTGTTGGAAAATCCCATCTGGTTCACTATTGTCCTTCAGGGAAGGAAACTGCCATCCTTAGCTGGTCTGACCTACAGATGACTCGAGACCCACAGCAATGTGATTGACTCTTAACTGTTAGGGATAGGGTAATATACACTGGCCTAATCAGCAATGTTGTCATCCCATAAATGAGTTAAAAAAAACTACAATAGTGCCAACTATAAAGCTGAGGGCAGGTTAAATTGAGGAGTTGTGGGATTGAGGGGTGAGAATTGAAATGCAGGTTTAGCTAGATTCTTGTAAGTTTCTTTTGTCCTATTGGCACAATTGTACATTATTCATGGCTCACCATTGTGCCAAAAGTGCAGCTCGAGTGAATCCACCTGTATCTTTAATTTTCTTCCTGAAGCTGATGATAAAATAATCTTATTTTAACTTTAGACAAGAGTGAATATGATGAAAAATGGCGCATAATCCAATTTGGCAACACTTTGCACTGTTATAGCATAGCTGTTGTTGGGAATATGACACAAACGCAGTGATTTCTGCTAAAGATTATGTGAATTGCTTCAAGGTTCACAGAAACAAGAATGAATGATTTATAATGGAATTTTTGAGAAACAGGCAATAAGCAGCTTATGTTATATTTGTAGAAGTACTCTAACCAGGATTAAGTTACAGCCTCTAAGCAGCCACAATACAAACTATGCGGTTCAAATAGCGAATGCTGAAAAATTTACAGAATTTAATTTCTCAAGTTAGACGAGACATACAGTTCTCTGTGAAGGACAAACCTTTGAATTGAATATAATGGCAATTCATTTTAGCATTTGTGCAGCCAGGGAAGTTTCAACAGGACAGAGTGGCAGAACAGACTAACATTATGTGAACATACAGAAGAACATGTAGCTCAGAAAAGAAAGGAGGTCACTCAGCCCCCTAAGCTGGGTCCACCATTCAATAAGGTCTCAACTGATGTGATACCTCCACATTTCTGCCTACCCTGACGAATTTCACTCCTTTGTTTAATCAACAAGCTACCTACACTTCTCTGAAAAATACTTCTGAACACAGCTTCCACCTTATTTTAAGGAAAGGAGTTCCAAAGACTCATGGCTTGCCGATGAAAACGCATCTACTGGATTAGTGGTGCTGGAAGAGCACAGCAGTTCAGGCAGCATCAAACGAGCAGCGAAATCAACGTTTCGGGCAAAAGCCCTTCATCAGGAATAAATTTCGCTGCTCGTTTGATGCTGCCTGAACTGCTGTGCTCTTCCAGCACCACTAATCCAGTATTTGATTTTCAGCATCTGCAGTCATTGTTTTTACCTTGATGAAAACGCATCTCCTTGTCTGTTTTCAGTGAGTGACCTTTATCTTTAAATAGTGACCCCTAGTTTGAGGATCTCCCACTGAAGGAAATAGATCCTTCACATTCACCCTGTGAAGATCTTTCAGGATTTTTTTGTTTCAAGCAAGTCACCTCTTACTGTTCCAAATTTCAGAAGACACAAGCCATGTCTCGTAAGACAAATAATGCATTCCATGCATTAGTTACACGAGCCTTTGCTGAACTGCTTCTAAAACATTTTTAATCCGTCCTTAAATAAGGAAACCAGTACTGTATCTGAAACTCCAGATGTGATCTCACCATGGCTTGTATAACTGAGGCATAACCTTCTTCCTTCGAGGTTCAGATATCACGTTCCAGAAAACAGTTAGTAAATGATAGAATTGGAACTAATGCAGAAGCATTGAATAGGTCTGTTTTTACTAAAGAAGGCCTAGAAAACTTGCCAAAAAGAATTGAAAATCAAGAGGCAGAAGTGAGGAAGGAAATTAAAATGATCCTGATCAGCAGGGAAAATATACTGGGAAAATGATGAGGCCTAAAGATTGACAAACCCTCAGAACTTGATAGTTTACATCCGAGAGTCATTAAATGAAGTGACTGCAGAGGTTGTGCAGCCGTTGGTTATAATCTTCAAAACTTCTTTAAATTCTAGAAGTGTTATCTCTAAAGGTTGGTTCACTGAGATTATTCAAGGCTGTTCGAGACATTTTATTCAGGAGAGTTGTCAAGGATTCTGTGAGACAGTCAGGAAGGTGGACTTAAGACCATAATTGGAGCAATCACAAGGATTTTAAATGGTGTTAGATGCCTCGATTTCTGTTTGACCTTCTAACATTTCTTTACCTTTAACATCCAAGTGAGTTAAATGACCTAGGTGCATTTCATAACAGGTCACATGATCAATTCAGACCTCCATTCACCTGAAATTAAGGAGACTGTCCCAAGATATAACAATATCAGAAAATGTGTCCATCTTAACAAATTACTGAAGGAGAATATGGTCTCTGAATATGACTTTTTTATTTAAAGTTATTTTGGACAGACTCTGCTGTGTATTTTGGAGACCAATAATCTCAGGCACAGAACATCACTGCAAAAGCTTCTTAAATTGTTTTTCCAGAAAAGACATCCCTGTGGCCAATGAACCAGTGACAAGCAAAGCCCAATCTCTTGGTTAACTTTTCTTTTACTCTGTTTATGTTTCTTTTTTCCTTCTTCTCCACACTGTCAAACAGCTGTGCGTATTTCTCCCCAACATCCATGTCATGTGCGTGTAGGGGTGGGACACAGTGAAGACACATCAAGTGCAGAAACTTTACTTGTATTCCACCACTAGGAAAAAAAAACATCCGAGTGGCGGCCAGTGACAAGCACTCTCTTCAAGGGTAATGCCTATGTGAATGAAAAAGTGAAGAGGAGGGTGGGGGTTAAATTAAAATAGAGTTGGCAGGGGAAACAAAGCATTCCACACCCTGCGGTCCCCGCCTCTCCCTGAAAACCTCAAGAGCATTGGTAGGCACAGAAACTTCTTAGACTGGTGTCCAAGACTGAATGATTTTCAGCTACTTCATCAATGATGTTTGCTTTGGGTGCTGCTTGACCCGCTGTGCTTTTCCAGCACCACTTTAGACTTTTTTATGTAGTCAGGAGTTGAGTCAGTCTCTCTAAAATTCAGAGCCTCAATGGGGAATGGCAGTTAAATATCAAGGGAGATGGTTAGATTCTCTCTCAACACCTATGTCATTGTCTGGCACTTGTGCAGTGTGGATTTTTCTTGCACTCATTAGCACTAGTTCAGATGTTCACTGATGGTTGCGCTCTGTTTTGCATCATTATTAATTACTCAAATAGTTAAGCTGTCTGTGCTGATATGCAGAGAATACCTTGTAAACATTCAGATTTGTGCGAGTGAGTGCAAGAAAAATCCACACTGCACGAGTGCCAGACAATGACAGAGGTGATGAGAGAGAATCTAACCATCTCCCTTGATATTTAACTGCCATTCTCCATTGATGAATGTGCCATCATTATCATCTAAGGGATCTCTATTGACCACAAACTTAAGAGGACCAGAGCTGGTGTGAGGCTCCGAATTTTGGAGAGACTGACTCACCTCCTGACTGCATAAAAAAGTCTAAAGTAGTGCTGGAAAAGCACAGCAAGTCAGGCAGCATCCAAGGCTGGAAAAAGGATGCTCCTGATGAAGGGCTCGTACCCGAAACATCAATTTTCCTGTTCTTGACTCTAATCTCCAGCAGTACCCACCTCCGCCCTGTATAAAACAAAAACCTATCCACCATCCAAAAGACTTAGGGCTGTGAAAAAAATGCTGTTTGTTTCAATGAATACAGTTCAAAAACAACAAAAAATCTCAAGTAACAGACTCAATTGACACTTTATTGACTGGCCTAACTACTCATCTCCCCCAACTTCAGTAGAATGCATCCACAATATTGACCAACTGTGAGATGCACTTCAACTGGCCACTAAGTTACCTTCAACAGCACTTTCCAAATCCATGATATCTATTAACCAGAGGAATATAAAAAGCATGTGCATGAGAACACCACCACTTTTAGGTTCCACTCCAGTTCACACACCAACCTGACGTGGAAATATATCAGCATCCCTTCATTTGTTGTCATGAGAGGATCAATGGCTCCTCAGTCCCAACATCACCACTCAGAGCAGTGGCCATTACTGGTACTGCAGCTAGTCAGAACTAATAACAAAAAAAAGGCCCCAGATGGAACTGTCTGAAATTCACAGGGAGCTATCAGAAAATACTCAACAAGGCAGTTGTGTGAATATTGCTTGTTCTGGGAAGAGGAAGCTTTTTCAGGAAAAGGCATTTGTGAAACAAGTTGTAGACTTCAAGGGCATAAAATGCTTGCAAGAAGCCTACAGCTTGCATGTGGATACAGAGATGCCTCTCTTTGCCCTAGTGCACCTTTGACTGGATTTCAGGAAGTAACAAAGGCCACAGACACTGATCCTCTTCTTCTCTCCCTGTTCTACCTCCCAAGGGCCTGACAGAGGAGGGGAAAAATGATGCTAATTATATCCTTTAACCCCCCACCCCCACCCCTGCCCCAATATAAATGCCTCAGATTAATTACATTGAGTTTTGCATTGATTTAGCTTTATTTCTGGATGGCCATTTACACACAATTATTAGACCATTACCCTTGGACCATTACTTTTTTTTTAATTTCTCTCTTGCTCTCACTTTATTATTTCTCTGTATTGACTCCTCAAGTCAAGTTCCATTGTTATATACATGAGATATGAATAGAATGCTATTATAGTTCCATTTCAAATACCTAACTTATTTCAAAATTACTTCCTAATATGAACTCTTTGTTGAGAGAGAACACCTCGACATGTACATAGTTACAAAACAAATAAAATTGAATCCAAAAATGAATTTATTCTTGATTGTCCCGGACCCTGGGTCAGTTCCTTCTTAGTCAGATCTCCCTTTTGATTTTGTGTGTGTGTGTGTGTGATGAGATAGTGGGATTGAGCTTGTGTGAGAGGGTGAAGGTGCATGAGAGTGTGCTTGAGCATTTGTGTGTGGGTGTAATTTCTGAGTAAGCATGTGCGTGTAAGAGTGAGAGAGTCCCGGGACTATTGAGAACAAAGGTGCTTCTCGTCAAAAGGAAGAAGGCAGCTTACATAAGGCACAGGAAGCAAGGCTAGCACAGCTTTAATGGATTACAGGCTGACTATAAAGGAGCTCAAAAATTGACTGAGGAGAGCCTGGAGGGGACATGAAAAAGGCTTCGAGGGAAGGATTAGGGAGAACCAACGGTATTTTACTCATATGTGAGGAATAACAGAATGATCAGGGAGAAGGTAGGGCTGGTCAGAGAGAGTGTAGACAGTGTAGCTCTAAATGTGATTTTTGCTTCGGTTTTCACTAAGGAAATGGACCTTGTTGTGAATGAGAACTTTGAGGAGCCAGGAAACAGGCTTGAACAGATCGAAATTCAAGAAGTTGATGTGCTGGAAATTTTGGCAAACATTCAGATTGATAATGCCCCAGGGCCAGACCAGATTTATCTCATGTTGCTCTGGGAAGTGAGAAAGGAGGTTTCTAAGCCATTGGTGAGGAACTTTGCTTCCTCACTCTCCACGGGAGTCGTATCGGATATTGGAGGGAGGCGAATGTTGTTCCTCTTTTCAAGAAGGGGAAAAGGGAAATCTCTGGCAATTACAGACCAGTCAGTCTTACGTCTGTGGTAAGCAAGGTTTTGGAAAGAATTCTGAGGGATAGGATTTATGACTATTTGGAAAAGCATATAGTGATGAAAAGCAGTCAGCATGGTTTTGTGAGGGGCAGGTCATGCCTCAAGAATCATATTGAGTTCTTTGAGGAGGTGGCGACCTGGATAAATGCGAAGTTATGCATTTTGGAAGGTCAAACTTGAATGCTGAATATAGGATTAAAGACAGGATTCTTGGCAGTGTGATGGAACAGCAGGATCTTGGTACAGAGATCCCTCAAAATTGCCACCCAAGCAGACAGGGTCATAAAGAAAGCATATGGTGTTTTGGCTTTCATTAGCAGGGGGATCGAGTTTAAGAGCCATGAGGTTTTGCTGCAGCTCTACAAAACCATGGTGAGACCACACTTGGAATATTGTGTTCTTAGTCCTATTAGTTAGTTCTTAGTTCCAGTTCTTAGCCCTATTATAGGAAAGATGCAGAGGCTTTGGAGAGCGTGCAAAGAAGGTTTACCAGGATGCTGCCTGGACTGGAGGGCTTGCCTTATGAAGAGAGGTCAACTAAGCTCGGACTTTTCTCTCTGGAGAGAAGGAGGAAGAGAGGTGACCTGATTGAGGTGTACAAAGAGGCATGGATGGAGTTGACAGCCAGAGACTTTTTCCCAGGACAGGATTGACTGCCACGTGTCGTCATAGTTTTAAGGTGTTAGGAGGAAGGTATAGAGGACACATCAGAGATAGGTTCTTTACACAGAGAGTTGTGAACGCATGGAATGCATTGCCTGTAGTGGTGGTGGAAGCAGAGTCATTAGGGAATTTAAGCTACTGCTGGACATGCACATGGATAGCAGTGAGTTGGAGGGTGCATAGGTTAGGTTATTTTATTTTAGATTAGGATTAATCCTCAGCACAACAGTGTGGGCCAAAGGGCCTTTTCTCTACTGTGCTTTTCTATGTTCTATGTTCTTGAGTGAATATACGTGGGATTGAATAAGTGTATGACTCAGTGTGAGTGAATGTCAATGAGGAAGTGAGTGCTGTTTGAGAGTGGGAACATATTGATGAAATGGATGGGATGTGAGGGAGAGTGAGTTTGTATGAGAGTGAGCGCATATTAAGAGCATATGTAAAAGTGAGTGTGAGAGTGAGTGTATTGATAATGAATGTGCATGTGAAAAGGTATACCCTGAAGTCAGGGTTACACATTCTTCCTTCTCTTATTCCACTCTCCACAAAATTGGTAGGGAGTCTACACAAACCCTCTAAAGAATACCCCACTCCACCCCCGCACATCCCATGGCTAATTCACCTAACCTTCACATCTTTGGACTGTGGGAGGAAATTGCAGCACCTGGAGGAAACCCAATAAGATGCAGGGAAAATGTGCAAACTCCACACAGTCACCTGAGGGTGGAATCAAACCCAGGTCCCTGCCACTGTGAGCAACAGTGCTAACCACTGAGCCGCCATGTTTGTTTTGGAGACCCTGGGAATAACTAACTACAAGAATAACAATTATTGACCTGTTCTTATGGCCCACAGTTTTTCAGTCTGTTTTCTGATCAGTGATGATCCCAAAGAAATTGAAGGAAATATCAGTAAACCCAATAGCCATTGAAGGTCAAGGGTAAATGCTTAGATTCTACCTTATTGGAGATGGTCATTGCATGGGCCTTGTGTGACAGGACTGGTACTTTCCACTTACAGGGCAAGCCTGAATGTTTTCTTGGTCTTGCTACATTCTACAGTGTCACTGGATGAAAGCCCCAGACTGCACTCTTAATGGCATTGTGAGTGAACTTACACCAGATGGACTGATGTGACCAAGAAGGCAGCTCACTTTCACATTCTCAAGGGTAACTAGGAGGGACAATGATTGCGAGCTCAGTCAGCAACACCCATAATCCTCAGAATGAATTTCAAGAAACATTCAACAGTGGATTGCCTTATTGACTGGGCATTACATGTGTATCTGAACTCCAAGCAACAATTAGCAAACACCCAACTGAAAAGTCCAATCACCGAAAAGCTTTTCTGACTGGTTTCCTCTGACTTCAGTTTTACAAGGCTCTTTGATATCGCAAGTCACTCTCACCTCATTATGTTGAATTTTCTGGTAATTAACTGCACATTACATTATTTTCTCATAAATCTGCATTAGCAATGTTACTATCATCAATCTGCTTGCTTGAAATGTTCATATATTAAGGGCATTCACACAAGATATACATATATAATATGCCACACTGATCACTATTTTCACAGGGTGCTGCTACTGGCTCTGAAATTGACTGAAAAGGAATTAAATTTCTAGATAAATTTGAAACTATAAATATTATGAATAATAAAACAAGAATGCAATAGAATCTTCAAATTCAACAGACCATATTAAGCTCACTTGAGATTAACTCTCATGGTATATTTTAGAATCTAAACTTCCCTGATTGGATTTTTGTCTTGTAATGGCTCCAAGGTATCCATTAGTCTATGTATTTTGTTCTCATTTGTACATTCATTAACCAGTTTCTTTTTAGGGATCATGGCTGGTAGTTAAATGCACATGGTTTATTTCCTGGTGACATTTCAAAGACTGAATTACCTGAAAATATTCAATGTATTTGCGAAATTTGAAGTCTGAAATGCAGGAGACCACATATTTGTAGCTAAGAAGGCAACAGATTTGCAGTACGGGGAGAAAGTAATACAAGAATACGCAAGTGACAATTAGATACATTTCTGAAAGGAGCTGGATTGATGAGCATGGCAGGAAGGCAATAGATGAGATTAATCTATCAAAAGATGATAGGTATAATGCATTTACCTATTCTGAATACTCCCATCTTATCATCTTATGTTGTTATTTAAACAAAACAACAATGTCATGAGAATCAGCAAACTTTGAGACATTAAAAGAGGCTGATCAGTCCATCATTCCCATGCTGCTTCTTTGAAAAACTGATCTACAACTCCCATTCACTTTTACTTTCCCCATACAATTTCTCATCTCTTTTCCAAATATAAATCCACATCACTTGTAACAGCTGGTATGGTGTCTGCTCCCACTGTTCCTCCTGCTGAAAGCTTACACTTTTCAAGAGCCTTCTGCAGAAAAACAAATTCCCCGGAACTCACTTTTACTTCTGGTCTTCAATATTCAGCACTGCAGAAAGAGTTGCAGAGGTTGGAACTCCACAATCAAAATGGAAAAAAACATCAGCACATCTGGCTGTTTCTGTGGCGAGAGAAATGCAAATTTGTTGAAGCCTCATCAACTGGAACTGCTTGGCTTGCCACTAAGAGGTGAATAGTGATAGGTAAGGAAGCAGGCACAGTATCATACTGCCGGCTGGCATGCCAGTTTGTTAGTACTAGCCCATCCCTGGGCCATTTTTCTGGGAGTTGGAAAGGACAATAACAATGCCATCTGCCCTATGTTCCCTTTCTCTTACTTACTCGAAAAGGCATTTTGTTGTTTCTTCAGTGCCATTGTGGCTTTAAGCGCCAGTACGCCATTCAGAATTAAATACTGAGCTTGTCTTTTATCTATTAAATGGCCAATTATTTTTCTGAACAATTACTGCCCAGTGGCTTTTTCTGCCACAGTGCAGTGAGCTGAACCTCTCCTCCCATATTTTGACCTTGATGAAGTGATCCCAAAGCCCATGGAGTAAATTGTGCCCATCAATACTGTTTCTGTCTCCAGAAATCTTGCAAGGTCTATTACATCTTTCCAGCATTTGTGGCTTCTATTTTAAGTTTATGCCATCTGCATCATGTCACACTTGTAAGTGAATATTATTTTCCCAATGCTCATGTGTTGGTTGGTTAGCTCTGATGGCTAGAGCATGGTACTAATAACATCAAGTTTGTGGATTCAATTCTCCACACTGACCAGTTATAGCATTGGGGCTTGTGAGTGGCAGGTTCACAGGTGTGTGTGCATGTGAGCACTCAGTGGCTAGCACTGTTACCTCACAGTGCAGGGACCTGGATTTGAATCCAACCTCAGGTGATGGTCTGTGTGGGTTTCCTCCCAGAGTCCAAAAATGAGTAGGTAAGTGAATTGGCCATGCAAAATTGCCCATAGTGTCAGGTGCATTAGTCAGAGGGAAATGGGTCTGAGTGGGTTACTCTTCAGAGGGCCAGTGTGGACTTGTTGGGCTGAAGGGTCTGTTTCCACACTGTAGGGAATCCAATCGAATCTTTGTCACTCTTTATATCCCAATCAAGATTTTAAACAATTAGATTAATTTACTCTTGACCGTTTTTTGTATTAGCAGAAAGAATCTGTTTCATCATAATTGAAGCCTCTCACCTATGACCTCTACACAGTGCGTCTCCATGATATCAATATCTCTCTTAAAGGATGGCCAAAGCATGAAGGTTCAACCCAAGCAATGATTTATATAGGTTCAGAATTACTTTTTTATGTTTGTATTTTATACTTATATTTAGAAATACTAGGATCATAACTTTCCATCTGTTTCTTCTTACAACTTTATAACCTTATTAGAAGGACATGGATGTTTTAGACACGGTGCAGGGAAGCTTTACCAGGATGTTGCCTGGTCTGGAGGGTTTTGTTGTGAGGAGAAGTTGGATAAACCCGCATTGTTTTCACTGGAAAGACAAAGGCTTAGGGGCAATCTGATAGAGGTCATCAAAACTATGAGACACTCAGATAAAGTGGATAGTCAGAGGTGTTTACCCAGACTGGAAAGGTCAACTAAAACAGTGCACAGGTTCAAGGTGAGAGAGGAAAGTTTAGGTTGGATATGTAGGGAAAATATTTCACACAGAGGATGATGGGTGTCTGGAATGCACTAACAGTGGAGGTGATGAAAGGATGCACAGTAGCAATGGTTAAGGTGCATCTTGATAGACACACGTTGATTGAACGTGAGGCAAACAGAAGGACAGATATCATGTATGGGCAATAAATAACGTGTCCAAATAAAGACCAGCAATCAACACAGGCTTGGTGGGCCAAAGGGCCTGATCCTGTGCTGTGTTGTATTGTATTGTTCACCCACTCCTAAATGTTTTTGTCGCTGAGCCACTAACATCTCTCTTCATCAGCAGCATTGAAAATGTTACTGTTTAACGTATGGGTCCTGTACTTCTTATTTTTCCAAATATGAATCATCTCCTATATCCTCCATTTGATATTTTATTAATCTACCCAAACTTATAACTGAGATCCTCCTGCACTGATGCAAAGTCTTCTTCATGGTCAACAAGACTGATGGCTTTAATGTCACCAATGCTTCCTTGGCTGGTCTCCAGTCTACCACCTTACAGGAAATTTAACTGGTTTAAAATCTCCTATGTTTGGGAATTGGGTGAAGTTTTCAAAACTGGAAGTCAGCAGATGCAACACCTGCTCCATCTCATAGTCCAAGATGTAATGTGTTGGCCAAACAAATAGAGTCACAGAATCATAAAGCTGTACAGCATGGAAACAGAACCTTCGGTCCAACTCATCCATAACAATCAGATATCCCAAGCTAATCTAGTCCCATTTGCCAGTGGTTGGCCCATATCCCTCCAACCATTCCTTTTCATATATCCATCCAGATGCCTTTTAAATGGTGCAATTGTACCAGCCTCCACCACTTCTTTTGGCACCTCATTCCAAACATGTACCATCCTTTCTGTGTGAAAAAGTTGCCCTTAGGTCCCTTTTATATCTTTCCCCTCTCACCCTAAACTTATGCCCTCTAGTTCTGGGCTCCCCCACCCCAGGGAAAAGACTTTGTCTATTTATCCTAACCAATGCCCCTCATAATTTTATAAACATCTATGAGGGTCACCCCTCAGCCTCCGACGCTCCAGGGAAAACAGCCCTAGCTTATTCAGCCTATCCCTATAGCTCAAATCCTCCAACCGTGGAAACATCCTTGTAAATCCTTTCTGAACCCTTTCAGGTTTTGCAACATCCTTCCGATAGGAAGGAGACCAGAACTGCATGCAATATTCCAAAAGTGGCCTGACCAACATCCTGTATAGTCGCAAAATTTCCTCCCAAATCCTGTGACCAATAAATACTCTGACCAATAAAGGAATGACATTTAGAACCTGACGCTGTTCCAACAATGACATCATTGAAACACCGTTTGACCTGAAAAGGAAGATGTTCTCAAGTCTCAAACAAATCCTATTCACTATTGACTATTGGTTGTTCCTCTAACTTGTTCATGGATTTGTGAATAGAATTGCTATGTCCTGCCATTCTTTTGCAGCTGACTCTTTGATGGAGTCTTAAATAGGCACTTGGCACTCTTAACCATATATAAGGAGCTTAATATCTGTTCCAAGTGGACATCTGGATACTCAGGAAACATTTCTTTCTCAGGTGGAGCACATGGAGACCAAGCTCAAGTATATTTTAGGCTGAGATAAATAGATTCAGGGGGAAATCAAGAATTATGAGGCAAAAGCAGGAAAGTGGATGTGAGGAATCTTGGATCAGCCATGATCTTATTGAATGGCAGAGCAGGCTTGAGGGGCAAAACAACCTACTCCTGTTCTTATTTCTTAGGTCTTATGATCTTCTTATGGAAAGAGTAGGTAGAATCCATAGTGTCCCATCCAGTCACGTCATCGAAGACCACCTGCCCACCCCCATCTGTGGCACAGTCTGCAGTTCCAGGACTGGACTATTCAGCCAGTGCAGGGTTTACTGTATATCTCTGATTATGCAGAATATTTGATCAAGTAGTTCACTCCTGGGGTCCCATAGATGCTCGTTAATAAAAAGTTTACTGAGCATTGTGTGTTTTTTAATATAACTGTGCACACGGCTCAAAACACAAGGACAGCACCTCCATTGTACTTTGTATCCAGAATACATTTGAACAATTCAAGAAATGGATGAGGAAATTTCAATTGTAAGATCAAGATTCTCAACTTGGTGCCTTCATTCCAAGCAAAAATGTGTCCTATCCATCATTAAGGAAAGCTACTGCTTCCAATTAAACCTGTTGGACTATAACCAGGTGATGTGTGATTTTTAACATCATCAAGGAAGATTTTCCAAAACATGAGATGGTATCAGCCTCGATAAACTGCCCTACATCTCACTGTTGAGCTGTGATTTGGTTTTAAAAATATCAATCTTGCTTTCAATCCATTCCATGATTGCTCTTCTCACGATCTTTCTAACTTCATTTTAGCCCAACAATCCTTGACTTTATTCTTTTTTAGGATGTGGACATTGCTGACAAGGTCAACATTTATTGCCCATATCTAATTGTCCTGGAGAAAATGTTGCTGAGCTGCCTTCTTAAGCCTCTGTTGTCCTTGAATTCCTGAGAACTCTGTGCTCCTCGAACACTGGACTGTTGCACATCTGCAATTTTCATTTCTCCAACATGTCTTCAGCTGTCTTGGCTCTGATATCTGGAACTGCTGTCTAAACCTTTCTCCTTCTCTCCTTTAAGATGCTCTTTAAAACGTACCAAGTATTTTTCACCTGTTTTCATATGCAGCTTGGAGAGTGTCAAATTTTAAGACTGCTCCTGTGAACTGGTAAGGGACTTATACAGTTAATGGTAAGGCCTTGGGGAGTATTGTTAAACAAAGAGACCTGGGGGAGCAGCTGCACAGTTTCCTTGAAAGTGGAGTTGCAGATGGACAGGGTGGTGATGAAGGTATGGGGCTCCCTTGCCTTCACTGGTCAGAACATTGAACATAGAAGTTGGGATAGTTGGATGCTGCCTGAACTGCTGTGCTCTTCCAGCACCACTAATCCAGTATAGAAGTTGGGATGTCACGTTGCGGCTGTACAGGACATTAGCAAGGCTGCTTCAATAATAATATGTGTAATTCTGGTCACCCTTCTTTTGGAAAGATGTTGTGAAACCTGCAAGGGTGCAGAAAAAAATCACAAAGAGGTTGCAGGGACTGGAGAGTTTGAGTTATACAGAGAGGCTGAACTAAACTTTTTTTCCCAGAGTATCGGAGGCTGAGGGGTGACCTTATAGAGATTTACAAAATTATGAGAGGCACAGCCAAGGTCTTTTTCCTGGGGTGGGACGGTCCAAACCTAGAGGGCATATGTTTAAGGTGAGAGGGGAAAGATTTAATAAAGACGTAAAGGACGATGTTTTGATGCAGAGGGTGACACATGCAAGGAATGAGCTGCCAGGGGAAATGGCGGAGATTGATACAATTACGACATTTAAAATGCATCTGGATGGGTGCATTAATAGAAAGGGTTTAGAGGGATATGGGACAAGTGCTGGCAGAAGGTATCAAGTCAGATCGGAATGGCTGGTCAGCATGGACGAATTGGACTGAAACGTCTGCTTCTGTGTGGCATAACTATGACTCGAAAGATAATATGTGCCAGGATTTACCTTCTAGGCCTCATTACAAGGCTGAGGGTTAACTCCAGTTAAACTAGGGGCAGCGATTCAGCTGCCAGCATGGACAACTGTGGGGCAAGAGGCTGCTGTCAAGCAGTCAAGGGAATGATCCCTGTCATGAACCAAGTTGTTGGGAAGGTAGTTCCAAAGCAATCACAATTAGGACATAAAACATGGAACAGTACAGCACAGGAATGGGCCCTTCAGCCCACAATGTTGTGCTAAGCATGACACCAAGTAATACCAATCCCTTCTGCCTGCCTTTTGTCCATCTCCCTCCATTCCTTGCATATTCACGTGCTTATCTCCAAGTCCCTTAAATAATCCCTATTGTATCTGCCTCCACCACCACACCTGGTAGCACATTCCAGGCTCCTACCATTCTGTGTAAAAAACCTGCCCCTCACATCTCCTTTGACCTTTCCACCTGTCAACCCTATGCATCTCATAATAATACAGACTTATCAAGTCTTCCCTCAGCTGCTGCCACTCTAGAAAAAGCAACCAAGGTTTTTGTAGCTTCTCCTCATAACTCATACCCTCTAATCCAGGCAGCATCCTAATAAATCTTTTCTGCACCATCTCTAAAGAGTCATAGAGTCACAGAGATGTACAGCGTGGAAACAGACTCTTCGGTCCAACCCGTCCATGCCGACCAGATATCCCAAGCCAATCTAGTCCCACCTGCCAGCACCAAGCCCATATTCCTCCAAACCCTTCCTATTCATATACCCATCCAGGTGTCTTCTAAATGTTGCAATTGTACCAGCCTCCACCACTTCCTCTGGCAGCTCATTCCATACACGTACCACCCTCTGCGTGAAAAAGTTGCCCCTTCGGTCTCTCTTATATCTTTCCCCTCTCATCCTAAACCTATGCCCTCTAGTTCTGGACTCCCCAACCCCAGGGAAAAGATTTTTGCCGATTTACCCTATCCATGTCCCTCATGGTTTTATAACCCTCTCTAAGGTCACCCCTCAGCCTCCGACGCTCCAAGGAAAACAGCCCTAGCCTGTTCAGCCTCTCCCTATAGCTCAAATTCTCCAACCCTGGCAACATCTGTGTAAATCTTTTCTGAACTCTTTCAAGTTTCATAGCATCCTTCGGATAGGGAGGAGACCAGGAATGCATGAAATATTCCAAAAGTGGCCTAACCAATGTCATGTTCAGCTGCAACATGACCTTCCAACTCTTACACTGAGTACTCTAACCAAAAAGGAAATGCTTTCTTCACTATCCTAACTACCTGCGACTCTACTTTCAAAGAGCCATGAACCTACACTCATAAAAACTATGCAGTTAATGGCAGGACCTCTGAACATTATTGACGTATAAAGCGATCATGGTGTTGAAGTCCATAGCTTCCTGAAAGTGACCATGCAATTAGATCAGGTGGTAAAGAAGGCGTACGACATGCTTACCTTTATTGGTCATCAGGATGTCATGTTGCAGCTTTCTAAGACTTTGGTTAGGCCATACTTACAGTCTTTCATTGAATTCTGGTTGCCACATTATATGAAAGATATGGAGGATATGAAAGATTGATGAGGGCAGAGCGGTAGATGTGATCTATTTGGACTTCAATAAGGCGTTCAACAAGGTTCCCCATGGGAGACTGGTTAGCAAGGTTAGATCTCATGGAATACAGGGAGAACTAGACATTTGGATGCAGAACTGGCTCAAAGGTAGAAGACAGAGTGTGGTGATTGAAGGTTGTTTTTCAGACTGGAGGCCTGTGACCAGTGAAGTGCCACAAGGATCGGTGCTGGGTCCTGTACTTTTTGTCATTTACATAAATGATTTGGATACGAGCATACGAGATACAGATAGTAAGTTTGCAGATGACACCAAAATTGGAGGGGTAGTGGACAGCGAAGAGGGTTACCTCAGCTTACAACAGGATCTTGATTAGATGGGTCAATGGGCTGAGAAGTGGCAGATGGAGTTTAATTCAGATAAATGTGAGGTGCTGCATTTTGAGAAAGCAAATCTTGGCAGGACTTATACACTTAATGGTAAGGTCTTATGGAGTGTTGCTGAACAAAGAGACCTTAGAGTGCAGGTTCATAGTTCCTTGAAAGTAGAGTCGAGGGTAGATAGGATAGTGAAGAAGGCGTTTGGTATGCTTTCCTTTATTGGTCAGAGTATTGAGTACAGGATTTGGGAGGTCATGTTGCAGCTGTACAGGACATTGGTTAGGACTCTATTTGATCTCCCGAAGTGCAGCACGTAACACTTACCCAGATTAAACTTCATCTTCCACTTTTTTTGCCCATATCTACAACTGATCAATATTCTGCTGTCTCCTTTGACAATCTTCTACATTATCTACAACTCCACTGATCTTCTTTTAAATGATTAACTCACTGTCTACATTTCATCAACATTTATAATTGTAGAGCAGCGCTCAGGTTAGGATCAGCTCAAGGTTTCTTTGTATGGAGGTCTGAGAGATCACTCCTGGTTTTTCTCATTCCTGCATGGATATCAGTGAAGCATTACATGAAAGAGCCTACCTTTGCATGGGTTCCTTCAGCCTCAGTCTTGCTTCAGCCAGATTCCACTGCCTGTTCCAAAATTGCACGTCGCTGTCAATTAATATGCCACTGAAGTTTGAATTTCTTCCTTGGACTCCAGTCAAGGAGTCAACCCAAACAAATCGTGCACTGCACAATCCAGCATTGCTGAAAACTCAGGAGTTCACCCTTTGAGAGCACTTGAACAACACAGTTCATCCCAACCTCACTGTTGCCGACAGTGTTCACATTGGGCCTCCAGTTTGTAAATGGATCTTACTGCCCATTTCCAGTTGTCCCAATGTTTTTCTCCTAATGGAGTTGTATGTTTGAAAGCTGAACATTGCCCATGGTATACTGTTTGCAGCAGAAAAGAGATCTCCAGTAAATTGCTCAATGAGGAAGTTCACTGATTAGGGCTAAATTCTGCTACATTTAAGAGATGAATTCCTCCCAGGATTTTTCCAATCTTCTGCTGTAAGATCACAAGGTAGAGGAGCAGAAGTAGGCCATTCAGCCCATTTATTATGTCCTGTCATTTAATTATCCTCATCTTAATTTCCCTGCCTTTTCATCATAATCTGTGATTTTCAATGATTAAAACTTCTGTCTACCTCAGCCTTGAGTACTCTTAGCAAATCAGCTTAAATAATTCCACAATTCATCACTCTTTGAGAGAACAAATTTCTCCTCAACTCTGTTTAATGGGTGATTCCTTGTTTTGAGATTATGCTCTCTGGTCCCAGAGTCTCCAAAAAAGGTAAGGAAACTATTCTACTTCTACCCTGTCAAGTCCACTGATACTCTTCAATAAAGTCGCCTCTCACTTGTCTAAATTCCTAATATAGGCCCAAACTACGCAGCCTTTCAGAAGATAATCCTTCCACTCCTGCGATCAATCACACATGATTCCAATGACAGCACATGTTTTCTCAGATAATATGGTCTTGATATTTTGGTTTCTTTTCCTTCAACTTCACAGAGACAAATTCGAACATGGTTGCAAAAGCTTTCCTCTTCCATGTTTTTGCAAAAAACAAGTTGGATTGCCTGAGCCAGTGTGTTTAAAAACAACAGAAGAAAATGCACAGACGAAGTCAACATGTCACATTGAGAGAATAAGCATGAACACAACCTTTCTATCAGGAAATTGCATCCCAGTAGAAGTATTAGCCGAGACTGGGAGTCTGTTGTTTATGAAATGATGGTGGTAATTTACTGGTATTCCAATGGTCCATGTTGCAGGACATTGCAGTTTGAAAACATTGCTTCCTGTTACTCACCTGTATTTCTCTATTTCTTCCAGACAAAAAAGAGTGAATTCAATGATTATGAACTCACAGAATAGCTAAAAATAGCTCAATCTTGACTGCAAATCAATGAGAAAGTGTGAAGTGATGACACAAACACAATTGAAGATGGAATATGAGCTGCTGCGAAATGTTCACTTATTTTGACCATCCTTACAAAACTTGAGGCATACATTTGAAAAGTCAAACATTTGATTTTTGGCTATATTTGTGCCTTCTAGTTCTGTTATTCTTGTGAGGTTGCAGAGGAAGTACCATAATAAAGAAGGGGGGTATTTCTCAAGTGAAAAGAAGCAAATCTTTGTATTTGATGCACTAATGACACTTGATGCACTGAACCCCACCTCTCCAATTGCAGCAAGGACAGAACACCCCCAGTCCTCACCGTCCAACCTCAAGATACAATGCATCAACTTCTGCCACCTACAAACACATCCCACCACCAAGGGTACATTCCCCTCTCCACCCCTAATTGCATTCCAGAGAGATCAATTCCTCTGCTACACCCCTCTTAGTCTACACCCCACCAACCTACCCTGCATTCCTGGCACCTTCCCCTGCCACCGCAAGAAGTGCAAAACCTGCACCCACACCATCCCTGTCATCTCCAGCCAAGGCCCTAAAGGAACCTTCCATATCTGAAAGAATTGCCTGTACTTCCACACACATTATCTACTGTGTCCATTGTTCTCAATGTGGTCTCCTCTACATTGGGGAGACAGGACGCCAACTTTCAGAATGTTTCAGAGAATACCTCTGGGACAGACATGCTACGCAACCCCACCACCTTGATGCCAAACACTTTAACTCCCCAGGACATGCAAGTCCTGGGCATCTTCCACCGCCAAACTCTCGCCACTTGACACCTGGAGGAAGAACGCCTCATCTTCCACCATGGGACCGTCCAAACACATGGGATCAATGTGAATTTCACCAGTTTCCTCATTTCCTCTCCCCCCACCTTATTCCAGATCCAACCTTCCAACTTGGCACCACCCTCATGAACCATCCTACTTGTCCATCTTCCTTCCCACCTATCTGCTCCCCCCCTCCTCTCCTACCTATCACCTTCGCCTTCACCAGGGTCCTCAGTGATTTTTTTTTGCAGGATGTGCATGAGATGCGTTGGAGGGCATCTTCAACTATGTGGGAAGGGAAATTGCGGTCTTTAAAGAAGACCATTCTGTGGTGGAACTGGTCCTCCTGGGAGCAGATATAGCAGAGGCGGCAGAATTAGGAATACGGGATAACATTTTTGCAGGAGGTAGGGTGGGAGGAGATGTAATCCAGGTAACTGTGGGGTCACCCACACCTCCATCCATCCATTGTACTGTTTGCTACCTTCCCCCATTCTCCTCTCTGACCTATCACCTCCATTCCCACCCCCATTCACTTATTGTACTCTTTGCTACCTTCTTCACCTCCTCCCCCCCCCCTCCCCCCACCACCCCATTTATCTCTCCAACCCAGAGACTCGCTGCCTCCATTCCTGATGAAGGGCTTTTGCCCAGAATGTCGATTTTCCTGCTCCTCAGATGCGGCTTGACCTGCTGTGCTTTTCCAGCACCACTCTAATCTATCACCTTCACCCCCAACTTCACCTACCTATTGCATTCCCAGCTAGCTTTCCATCAGACCCATCCCTCTCCCATTTATTTCTCAGTCCCCTTCGGCCACCCCTCATTCTTGATCAAGAGCTTTTGCTCAAAACGTTGATTCTCCAGCTCTTTAGATGCTGCCTGACCGGCTGTGCTTTTCCAGCACCACACTCTTCGGCACTGATGACACTGCTGACAATCTAACAAGATACACCACTATTGCTTTCAGTTTTAATCCATTCCAATGCCTTCTCCTTCAAACAGTAAAGATTACTTGGGCATTTAATACAAATGTTCAAAACTAAGAAATATTTTAATGGAGTGAAAGTAGAAGAACAAATTCCCAATTGTGGGAGATTCCAGTACAAAACGACAAAAAAAAAATCATTGTCAAAACAACCAGACAGGAATTCAGGAGCTTATTTTCTTATGGTGACTGATTCAGAATAAACTGTCTGAATGGTCTGTGTGACATTCACAAGGGAGTTGGTATCTCCTGGAACTGAGAAGATGTTGCCTGGTGATGGTGTATCAGCTGCAGAATGAGATTAATTGGATAGATTTTTCAAAGGAAGAGAATTGGGCTGAAGGGCCAAATAGTATCCAAAAGAAATTCTACAAAAAGCTTAAAGCATACACAGCCTTTTTTGCAACTAGTTTTGTCCTCAAAAGCTCTGGTTTTTTTTTAGTTATTGACCTTGTTTCTCATGTTGTTATGTTCCTTCACATTTCTTTGCCTACCTGGTTTTAATGATTCTTTTTGCACAATTACAGCCACTTTTTTCCTTGACCGACTGTATTTTATTCGCAATCACTAAGCCTGAAGTCTGTTACTTAACCAAAGAGGTCTAAAATGCAGGAGAGCTGTTTATTCTTCAACTTGGACCACTAATGGACAGTCAATTTAAACTGACATTCTCACTGGTGGCCCCAGTACAAAATTCCTGCTGCACCAGTCTGCCTTATTGAAAGTCATTGAGTTTTACTCACATGTATTGAATGTATTAGTTAGCTTGCTTTTATATCTGTGCTTGCAGCTAACCATAACAATGCTGACAAAAAAAAGCATATTTAGGTATGAAAAGATGATAATGGAAATAAAAATTAAAATTCGGCAGGTGAATGACCACATCACAAAAAGGCAGCCCCCTCTTCCACTCCCTAGCTGTAACCTATATGACTCATAGAGTCATCCAACATCGAAACAGACCCTTTGGTCCAACTCGTCTGCACCAGCCAGATATCCTAAATTCATCTAGTCCCATTTGCCAGTATTTGGCCCATATCCCTCCAAACCCTTCCTATTCATATATCCATCCAGATGCCTTTTAAATGTTGTAATTGGACCAGCCTCCACCACTTCTTCTGACAGCTCATTCCATACATGCACCACCCTCTGTGTGAAAAAGTTACCCCTCAGGTCCCTTTTAAGTCTTTCCCTTCAACACATTAAAGCTATGCCCTGTAGTTTTGGACTTCTCTACCCTGGGGCAAAGACCTTTGATAGTCACCGTATCTATGCTCCTCAAGATTTTATATAGCTCCTCAACCTCTGATGCTCCAAGGAAAATTGCTCCAGCCTGTTTAGCCTCTCCCAGTAGCTCAAACCCTGCAATCCCACCAACCTGTTTGTAAATCTTTTCTGCACCCTTTCAAGTTTAACAATGTTTTTCCAAAAGTAGGGAGATTAGAATTGAACACGATATTCAAAAATAGGAAGTCTTTCTTGTATAATATTTGGAGATCTAGCATGTCCAAAATGCCAAACTTTTTGAATCACTGACATTTGTTCAAGCCATAAAATTATTGAACTCAATCTTGAGTCCTGAAGGCTGCAGGGTCCCCACAGGAAAATGTGATGCTGTTCTTCCAGCTTGCACTGAGCTTTGCCGGAGCACTGCAGCACACCTGAGACACAGATGTTGACCAGGGAACATGGTGGTGTATTGAAATTCTGCCTGAATCCCTCCTTCCATGTCCTTTACCCATTCCCACACTCCAGGCCTGTTGTGACATTGGCTGTTTTCAGCATAACCAACTAATTTTCACCCACTCATGGTACCCATTATCAGATTTTCTCCTTCCCTGGTTGACCATCAACCATCTCTATGTCTGTGTTCTTGTTTTTGGAGACAGTGTACAGTCATGGCAGCGCAGGCGGTGAAATGTTCCTCCTGCAGGATGTTTGAGGTAGGGGTGACCACCGATACTCCTGCCGACTTCGTGTGCAGGAAATGCAGTCAGATCCTGATCCTCACCGAATGAGTTAGGGAACTGGAACTGGAGCTGGATGAGCTGAGGATTATTCGAGAGGCTGAGAGGGTGATCGATAGAAGCTACAGGGACATAGTTACGCCAGAGAACAGAGGTAGCTGGGTAACAGTTAGAGGTGGGAAGGGGAAGAAGCAGGCAGTGCAGGGTTCCCCTGTGGTCGTTCCCCTAAAAAATAAGTATACAGCTTTGGAAACTGTTGGGGGGGACAGCCTTGCAGGTGTAAGCTGCAGTGAAGGGGTCTGTGGCTCTGAGATTCAGAAGGGAAAGGGGGAGAAGAGGAGAGCACTAGTTATAGGGGACTCTCTAGTTAGAGGGACGGACAGGCGGTTCTGTGGACATGGGCGAGACTCTCGGATGGTTTGTTGCCTCCCGGGTGCTAGGGTCCGAGACGTCTCGGACCGTGTCTTCAGAATCCTTAAGGGGGAGGGTGTGCAGCCAGAAGTCGTGGTACACATTGGCACCAACGACATAGGTAGGAAGAGGGGTGGGGAGGTCATTCAAGAGCTCAAGGAGTTAGGCTGGAAGCTAAAAGCTAGGACAGACAGAGTCGTCATCTCTGGGTTGTTGCCGGTGCCACGTGACAGAGAGGCAAAGAATAGGGAGAGAGTGCAGTCGAACACGTGGCTGCAAGGATGGTGTAGGAGGGAGGGCTTCAGATATTTGGACAATTGGACTGCATTCTGGGGAAGGTGGGACCTGTATAAACAGGACGGGTTGCACCTGAACCAGAAGGGCACCAATATCCTGGGGGGTAGGTTTGCTAGCACTCTTCGGGGGGGTTTAAACTAATTTGGCAGGGGGATGGGATCCGGACTTGTAGTCCAGCAAGTAAGCTAGCTGTGTGCCAGGATGTCCAAGACTGTAGGGAGGCTGTGGAGAAGGTAGCACTGACAGGGACTACTTGCGGACACAGAGATGGGCTCAAGTGCGTATACTTCAATGCAAGGAGTATCAGAAATAAGGTGGGTGAACTTAAGGCGTGGATCGGTACCTGGGACTACGATGTTGTGGCCATCACGGAAACATGGATAGATGAGGGACAGGAATGGCTGTTGGAGGTTCCTGGTTACAGATGTTTCAGTAAGATTAGGGAGGGTGGTAAAAAAGGAGGGGGGGTGGCATTGCTAATTAGAAATGGTATAACGGCTGCAGAAAGGAAGTTTGAGGGGGATCTGCCTCTGGAGGTAGTATGGGCTGAAGTCAGAAATAGGAAAGGTGCAGTCACCTTGTTGGGTGTTTATTATAGGCCCCCCAATAGCAGCAGAGATGTGGAGAAACAGATTGGGAAACAGATTTTGGAAAGGTGCAGAAGCCACAGGGTCGTAGTCATGGGCGACTTCAACTTCCCAAATATTGATTGGAAGCTCTTTAGATCAAGTAGATTGGATGGGGCGGTGTTTGTGCAGTGTGTCCAGGAAGCTTTTCTAACGCAGTATGTAGATTGTCCAACCAGAGGGGAGGCCATATTGGATTTGGTACTCGGTAATGAACCGGGACAAGTGGTGGGCTTGTTAGTGGGTGAACATTTTGGTGATGGTGACCACAATTCTGTGACTTTCACCTTGGTTATGGAGAGAGATAGGTGCGCACAACAAGGAAGTTTTTACAATTGGGGGAAGGGAAATTACGATGCTGTAAGACAGGATTTGAGGAGCATATGTTGGGAGCATAGGCTGTCAGGGAAGGATGTGGTGGAAATGTGGAACTTTTTCAAGGAGCAGATACGACGTGTCCTTGATATGTATGTACCGATCAGGCAGGAAAGAAATGGTCGTGTGAGGGAGCCTTGGTTGACGAGGGAGGTTGAATGTCTAGTAAAGAGGAAGAAGGAGGCTTACATAAGGTTGAGGAAACAAGGTTCAGACAGAGCAGTGGAGGGATACAGGATAGCCAGAAGGGACCTGAAGAAAGGGATTAGGAGAGCTAAGAGAGGGCATGAAAAATCCTTGGCGGATAGGATCAAGGATAACCCCAAGGCATTCTATGCGTATGTGAGAAACCTGAGAATGACGAGAACGAGGATAGGTCCGATCAAGGACAGTGGTGGGAGACTGTGTATTGAGTCGGAAGAGATAGGAGAGGTCTTGAACAAGTACTTCTCTTCAGTATTTACGAACGAGAGGGACCGTATTGTTGAAGAGGAGAGTGTGAAACGGACTGATAAGCTAGAAGAGATACCTGTTAGGAAGGAAGATGTGTTGGACATTTTGAACAACTTGAGGATAGACAAGTCCCCCGGGCCTGACGCGATATATCCTAGGATTATGTGGGAAGCAAGAGAGGAAATTGCAGTACCGTTGGCAATGATCTTCTCGTCTTCACTGGCAACGGGGGTGGTACCAGGGGACTGGAGAGTAGCGAATGTTGTGCCCCTGTTCAAAAAAGGGAATAGGGATAACCCCGGGAATTACAGGCCAGTTAGTCTTACTTCTGTGGTAGGCAAAGTAATGGAAAGGGTACTGAGGGATAGGATTTACGAGTATCTGGAAAGACACTGCTTGATTAGGGACAGCCAGCACGGATTTGTGAAGGGTAGGTCTTGCCTTACAAGTCTTATTGAATTCTTCGAGGAGGTGACCAAGCATGTGGATGAGGGTAGAGCAGTGGATGTAGTGTACATGGATTTTAGTAAGGCATTTGATAAGGTTCCCCATGGTAGGCTTATGCGGAAAGTCAGGAGGCATGGGATAGAGGGAAATTTGGCCAATTGGATAGAAAACTGGCTAACCGGTCGAAGTCAGAGAGTGGTGGTAGATGGTAAATATTCAGCATGGAGTCCAGTTACAAGTGGAGTTCCGCAGGGATCAGTTCTGGGTCCTCTGCTGTTTGTAATTTTTATTAATGACTTAGATGAGGGAGTCGAAGGGTGAGTCAGTAAATTTGCAGATGATACGAAGATAGGTGGAGTTGTGGACAGTGAGGAGGGCTGTTGTCGGCTGCAGAGGGACTTAGATATGATGCAGAGCTGGGCTGAGGAGTGGCAGATGGAGTTCAACCCTGCCAAGTGTGAGGTTGTCCATTTTGGAAGAACAAATAAGAATGCGGAATACAGGGTTAATGGTAGGGTTCTTGGTCAGGTGGAGGAACAGAGGGATCTTGGGGTCTATGTACATAGATCTTTGAAGGTTGCCACTCAGGTGGATAGAGTTTGTAAGAAGGCCTATGGAGTATTATCGTTCATTAGCAGAGGGATTGAATTCAAGAGTCGTGAAGTGATGTTGCAGCTGTACAGGACTTTGGTTAGGCCACAGTTGGAGTACTGTGTGCAGTTCTGGTCGCCTCACTTTAGGAAAGATGTGGAAGCTTTGGAGAGGGTGCAGAGAAGATTTACCAGGATGTTGCCTGGAATGGAGAGTAGGTCGTACGAGGATAGGTTGAGAGTTCTCGGCCTTTTCTCGTTGGAACGGCGAAGGATGAGGGGTGACTTGATAGAGGTTTATAAGATGATCAGAGGAATAGATAGAGTAGACAGTCAGAAACTTTTTCCCCGGGTACAACAGAGTGTTACAAGGGGACATAAATTTAAGGTGAAGGGTGGAAGGTATAGGGGAGATGTCAGGGGTGAGTTCTTTACCCAGAGAGTGGTGGGGGCATGGAATGCGCTGCCCGTGGGAGTGGTAGAGTCAGAATCATTGGCGACCTTTAAGCGGCATTTGGATAGGTACATGGATGGGTGCTTAATCTAGGATAGAAGTTCGGCACAACATCGTGGGCCGAAGGGCCTGTTCTGTGCTGTATTGTTCTATGTTCTATGTTCTATGTCTGTTGAACCTTATTTCTCTCTTTCAGGGCTCCATCCCCATATAGCCACTCATTTTATTTCCCCCACTCCTATAATCAATGTCTACATAATCACCTTTTCAGTTCTAAAGAAGGGTCACTCAACACAAAATATTAACTCTGCTTTCTATCTATAAATGCTCCCTGACCTGTTGAGTTCTCCAACAATTTCTGGGTTTTTTTTTCAGATCTTCAATATCCATTGTTTTTTGTTTCATTATCCCAATCAAATGCATATCATTTTTAATTATCAGGTGGCCTTTTGCACTGATGTTTAACATTTTGCTCTGATGGTCACGAACTTTAATCTTCCAGCTGCCAGAGGTTCTAAGTTATTTTTAATTTTTAACAAATCTATTGCAAGAGGGAAGAAAGTGACACTGTGGGAGTTTCTCTGACCTGTTAATCCAGAGGTATAGGCTAATGCTGTAGAGACACTGTGTTCAAACCCCACCCAATGCAGCTGATGGAGCTTAAATCTGGAATTGAAAGTTACTGTCAGTAATAGAAAAGAAACATCAATTGTCACAAAAACAAAGAAAATCTGGTTCACGAATGAATTCTGACATCCTTCCCAGGTCTGGCCTGCATCTGATTCCAGATCCACAGCAATGTGGTTGACTCTTAACTGCTTTCTGAAATAGCTGGCAAACCACTTCGGTGTCAATACAGTCTCCACAAGGTCAGTCAAGATCAGGGAATAAATGCGAGCCTTAACAGTGATGCACACATCCCATGGATGAATTCAAAGAAAAAGAAAACATCAGCAAAGCACTTGAACGCAGTCACAAGACTCTTCTGCTCTTCTGAACTGTTGCATTTTTTACAAACACAAACAACCTACTTGTTTTGAAGTATAAAATATCACATTCTGAAGGCTCAACTTGTTTTAAACCCCTGAAAAAAAGTGTCATTGAAGTGCTATTAACTTTTAAATACATCCTGTTCATAATTCAAGAATTAAAAATGAGCCCTGGGATATTGAATAATGCAGAGGAGAATACATCCGACTGAAATGACACTGGATCTTTTCAATATAAAATATCAATATTGTAATTACGAATCAGTAAAATACCACCATCAGCTTTGTAGCAGATAGAGTCATAGAGTCATAGAGAGCATGGAAACAGACCCTTCGGTTCAACCCGTCCATGCCAACCAGATATCCCAACCCAATCTAGTCCCACCTGCCACACCAGACCCATATCCCTCCAAACCCTTCCTATTCATATACCCATCCAGGTGTCTTCTAAATGTTGCAATTGTAGAAATGGTATAACGGCTGCAGAAAGGAAGTTTGAGGGAGATCTGCCTCTGGAGGTAGTATGGGCTGAAGTCAGAAATAGGAAAGGTGCAGTCACCTTGTTGGGTGTTTATTATAGGCCCCCCAATAGCAGCAAAGATGTGGAGAAACAGATTGGGAAACAGATTTTGGAAAGGTGCAGAAGCCACAGGGTCGTAGTCATGGGCGACTTCAACTTCCCAAATATTGATTGGAAGCTCTTTAGATCAAGTAGATTGGATGGGGCGGTGTTTGTGCAGTGTGTCCAGGAAGCTTTTCTAACGCAGTATGTAGATTGTCCAACCAGAGGGGAGGCCATATTGGATTTGGTACTCGGTAACGAACCGGGACAAGTGGTGGGCTTGTTAGTGGGTGAACATTTTGGTGATGGCGACCACAATTCTGTCACTTTCACCTTGGTTATGGAGAGGGATAGGTGCACACAACAAGGAAGTTTTTACAATTGGGGGAAGGGAAATTACGATGCTGTAAGACAGGATTTGAGGAGCATACGTTGGGAGCATAGGCTGTCAGGGAAGGATGTGGTGGAAATGTGGGACTTTTTCAAGGAGCAGATACGACGTGTCCTTGATATGTATGTACCGATCAGGCAGGAAAGAAATGGTCGTGTGAGGGAGCCTTGGTTGACGAGGGAGGTTGAATGTCTAGTAAAGAGGAAGAAGGAGGCTTACATAAGGTTGAGGAAACAAGGTTCAGACAGAGCAGTGGAGGGATACAGGATAGCCAGAAGGGACCTGAAGAAAGGGATTAGGAGAGCTAAGAGAGGGCATGAAAAATCCCTGGCGGATAGGATCAAGGATAACCCCAAGGCATTCTATGCGTATGTGAGAAACCTGAGAATGACGAGAACGAGGGTAGGTCCGATCAAGGACAGTGGTGGGAGACTGTGTATTGAGTCGGAAGAGATAGGAGAGGTCTTGAACAAGTACTTCTCTTCAGTATTTACGAACGAGAGGGACTGTATTGTTGAAGAGGAGAGTGTGAAACGGACTGATAAGCTAGAAGAGATATCTGTTAGGAAGGAAGATGTGTTGGACATTTTGAACAACTTGAGGATAGACAAGTCCCCCGGGCCTGACGGGATATATCCTAGGATTATGTGGGAAGCAAGAGAGGAAATTGCAGTACCGTTGGCAATGATCTTCTCGTCTTCACTGGCAACGGGGGTGGTACCAGGGGACTGGAGAGTAGCGAATGTTGTGCCCCTGTTCAAAAAAGGGAATAGGGATAACCCCGGGAATTACAGGCCAGTTAGTCTTACTTCTGTGGTAGGCAAAGTAATGGAAAGGGTACTGAGGGATAGGATTTACGAGTATCTGGAACGGCACTGCTTGATTAGGGACAGCCAGCACGGATTTGTGAAGGGTAGGTCTTGCCTTACAAGTCTTATTGAATTCTTCGAGGAGGTGACCAGGCATGTGGATGAGGGTAGAGCAGTGGATGTAGTGTACATGGATTTTAGTAAGGCATTTGATAGGGTTCCCCATGGTAGGCTTATGCGGAAAGTCAGGAGGCATGGGATAGAGGGAAATTTGGCCAATTGGATAGAAAACTGGCTAACCGGTCGAAGTCAGAGAGTGGTGGTAGATGGTAAATATTCAGCATGGAGTCCAGTTACAAGTGGAGTTCCGCAGGGATCAGTTCTGGGTCCTCTGCTGTTTGTAATTTTTATTAATGACTTAGATGAGGGAGTCGAAGGGTGGGTCAGTAAATTTGCAGATGATACAAAGATAGGTGGAGTTGTGGACAGTGAGGAGGGCTGTTGTCGGCTGCAGAGGGACTTAGATATGATGCAGAGCTGGGCTGAGGAGTGGCAGATGGAGTTCAACCCTGCCAAGTGTGAAGTTGTCCATTTTGGAAGAACAAATAAGAATGCGGAATACAGGGTTAATGGTAGGGTTCTTGGTCAGGTGGAGGAACAGAGGGATCTTGGGGTCTATGTACATAGATCTTTGAAGGTTGCCACTCAGGTGGATAGAGTTTGTAAGAAGGCCTATGGAGTATTATCGTTCATTAGCAGAGGGATTGAATTCAAGAGTCGTGAGGTGATGTTGCAGCTGTACAGGACTTTGGTTAGGCCACATTTGGAGTACTGTGTGCAGTTCTGGTCGCCTCACTTTAGGAAAGATGTGGAAGCTTTGGAGAGGGTGCAGAGAAGATTTACCAGGATGTTGCCTGGAATGGAGAGTAGGTCATACGAGGATAGGTTGAGAGTTCTCGGCCTTTTCTCGTTGGAACGGCGAAGGATGAGGGGTGACTTGATAGAGGTTTATAAGATGATCAGAGGAATAGATAGAGTAGACAGTCAGAAACTTTTTCCCCGGGTACAACAGAGTGTTACAAGGGGACATAAATTTAAGGTGAAGGGTGGAAGGTATAGGGGAGATGTCAGGGGTGGGTTCTTCACCCAGAGAGTGGTGGGGGCATGGAATGCGCTGCCCGTGGGAGTGGTAGAGTCAGATTCATTGGCGACCTTTAAGCGGCATTTGGATAGGTACATGGATGGGTGCTTAATCTAGGATAGAAGTTCGGCACAACATCGTGGGCCGAAGGGCCTGTTCTGTGCTGTATTGTTCTATGTTCTATGTTCTATGTTCTATGTACCAGCCTCCACCACTTCCTCTGGCAGCTCATTCCATACATGTACCACCCTCTGTGTGAAAACGTTGCCCCGAGGGTCTTTTTTATATCTTTCTCCTCTCACCCTAAACCTATGCCCTCTTGTTCTGGACTCCCCCACCCCAGGGAAAAGACTTTGCCTATTTATCCAATTCATGCCCCTCATAATTTTGTAAACCTCTATAAAGTCATCCGTCAGCCTCTGATGCTCTTGGGAAAACTGTTCCAGCCTGTTCAGCCTCTCCCTATAGCACAAATCCTCCAACCCTGGTAACAGCCTTGTAAATCTTTTCTGAATCCATTCAAGTTTCACAACATCTTTCCGATAGGGAAGAGACCAGAATTGCATAAAATATTCCAATAGTGGCCTAACTAATGTCCTGTACAGGTGCAACATGACCTCCCAATTCCTGTATTCAATACTCTGACCAATAAAGGAAAGCATGTCCACGAAGCAGATTGTGATTTGGGAATCTCTTTGGAACTCGACCTCACATGTTTTTGGGTATTAGGATTCCCTTCAAAATGGAGTTCTTCGTGTATTCCACATTTAGTATTTCCTGCGTAGCATGAGATCTCACTTAACTGTCACAGTTTTAACCAGCCTTTTACAAATATAAATAAAAGATTTATCGAACCCTTTTATGAATGCGATGTTTTGGAAAATAAGATTTTGTTCTCAGAGGGAATTAAAGCTAAACTTTGAATGGCATTGGACAAGTGGACAATTGTCCTGACACCAGTAATAACTGTGCAGGGTCGATGGCTTTCAGGGTTCAGACAAGAGATTGAGAAAGGATAGACTGCCAGTTGCTAAAATAATATATCAACAGGAATAGGTGGATAGGTGACAACAAATTTCAGAAATGGAGACCTCAACAGTATAAGACCCTTAATTTATGCATTTACATATGATGATGAAATCCATTCACTTTGTGTCTTGCTCTGCCAAATAGGACCTGAGCAAAGTAGCAGTTATTTGAATGGAGATTGTACCATTTAATTTGTTCAATGTTTTTAGGGTGATTTCGCCTGGGAACTGGTGGTGAGATTTGTTGGGAGATTTAGTCGATCAATCATATCAGTTCAAATGTCAATTGTCAATCATGAACAGTGAGTTAAGTTTTAATGACAAAACTGTGGATAGTACTCCAAATGTAGTCTCACCAAACCCCATCGAAATTGCTGCAAGACTTCCACATTCTTACACTGTACTATCACTCCTCATTGCAATGAAGACAATAAACAATATGCCTTCCTAATTGTTATTTGTACCTACACAGTCTATGAACACGCATCCTGATTTCTTTCAAATTCTAAAACTTTCATTTGTTGAATTTAAATTGGTGCAAGTCTTTTTCATGTGTATTTGTGAAATCCTAACTTAATCTTGGTTTTTTACTGAGACATTTAGTTTACAAATGCTTTGTGCATACATGCCAACTTTTTTCTGTTTCAATAAATGGTCAGCACAGCTGCCTCACAGCACCAGGGACTTAGATTCAAATCCAGCCTTGGGTGACTGTCTGTGTGGAGTTTGCACGTTCTCCCCATGTCTGCGTGGGTTTCCTCTGGGTGCTCCAGTTTCCTCCTATAGTCCAAAGATGTGCAGATTTACCATCGGGAATTCAGGTTACAGAGGCTCAAGTGGGAGTCTGAGCCAGGGGTGCGAGATTCTTTGGAGTGTTAGTGTGGACTTGATGGGCCAAATGGCCTCTTTCCACTCTGTAGACTTCTATGATCCTAAAACATTGAAAGGCATTAATGCCTATTTGGAAATAATGCTGAAAATGTGTTGCTGGAAAAGCGCAGCAGGTCAGGCAGCATCCAAGGAACAGGAGAATCGACGTTTCGGGCATAAGCCCTTCTTCAGGAATGAGGAAAATACTCTCCACTGGTTGGAGTCATACCTTACACAGAGGAAGATAGCTGAGGTTGTCGGAGGTCAATCATCTCAGCTCCAGGACATCACTGCAGGGGTTCCTCAGGGTGGTGTCCCAAACCCAACCATCTCAGCTGGTTCATCAATGACTTTCCCTCCATCGTAAGCAGGGGAGTAAATCAGAGTAGAATTGTAGGCCTATCTTCAACTGCTTCCTCAAAGACATTCCCTTATCTTAACATTGGAGATTGGGATGTTCGTTGATAATTGCACAATGTTTAGCACTGTTTACAGCTCCTCAGATACTGAAGCAGTCTATGTCAAATTGCAGAAAATCCTGGACAATATCCAGGCTTGGGCTTTTAGGTGGCAAGTAATATTCATGCATCACAAATGCTGGGCAATGAACATTCCCAACAAGAGACAACCTTAGCATCTTTTCTTAACTTTGAATAGTACTGCTATCACTAAATACCCCACGATTAACATCCTGGAGGTTACTATTGAGTAAAAAATGAACTTCACTAGCCATATAAATACAATGGCCAGACAAACAGGCCAGAAACATGAAATATTGCAATTGTTAACTCAGCTTCTGACTCTCCAAAGTCTGTTCCATCTTCTACAAGTCAGGAATGTGATGAAATATTCCCCACTTGCTGGGATGAGTGCAGTTCAATACTTTAAATGCTTGATATCATCCAAGGCAAAACAGCCTATTTGATAAGCACCATATCCACAAACATCCATTCCCTCCAGCACTAACATTCCCTGGCAGTAGTGTGTACCATTAAAAGATGCACAGCAGAAATTCATCAAAGATTCCAGGCAGCACGTTCCAAATCTGCGGACACTATCACCTGCAAGGACAAGGGCAGCAGATACATGGAAACCACCATTGCCTGCAAGTTTAGTGCCTCCAATCATTTCTTGACATCCTTTGCAGTGAATTAAATTGGTGAAGAGTGATATCTGTGATGCTGGGAACATCTGGTGAAGGCTGAGATGAATCATCCAGTCACAACTTCTGGCTGAAGATTGTCGCAGATGCTTCAGCCTTACCTTTTGCACTGATTACATCCTCATTACTGAGGATGGGAATATTTGTGGTACCTCTTCCTCCAGTGAGTTGTTTAATTGTCGTTCAACAATCACAATTAGATGTGATGGGATTGTTGGTTCTGGAATCGCTTAGCTCTGTCTATCACTTGCTGCTGAGGCTATTTGGCATGTAAGTAGTCCTGCTTTGTGACTTCGCTGTGTTGATACTTCATTTTTAGGTATGCCTGGTGCTGCATCTGATAGTATTCTAACAGTTAACTACTCCAGTATTGAAGATGGTGCTCACAGGAATTTTATATAAGAACACTTTATTCATATGGCATTGCTTCAATGCAGAAGTCCTGCAATGATATCAGTGAAGACACTGTGCAGGTATTAGCCCACAGTTCTACCTGTCTTTTGGAAATCAATGCGTGCTTACATAGTACTGCTAGAGTTTTTCCCTCTGTCAATCTGTGCAGCAGTGAAAGCGCCCATTGTGCATTTCTCACGGATGAATATTTTTTGCAAACAAGTGTAATTGGATAAATTCTTCAGTCACTTGAATAAGATTTGACAGTTGCACAAAAATGTGGAGTTCGGCCAGACAGACTAGACCTGGATCCACTGCAGTTTAGAAGATTAATAAGTAACTTAATCAAAATATGCAAGATCCTGACTGTTGCTGCTTGTGGGAAAATCTACAACTATGGGTTGAAATTAAAACAGAGATGAGGAAACACTTTATTTCTGTCAAAAGGTTGTGAGTCTTTGGAATTCCTTTCATGGATTAAGAATCTTTAAATATTTCTAAGGCAGGGATGAATAAATTCTTGCTAACCAATGGAGTGAAACATTATCAGGGATATGCAGGAATGCAGAATTGGACCTAAAATCTGGTAGAATCTTATTGAATGGTCTGCTAAGCCTTAGGGGTCAAGTGGTCAGTTGCTGTTTCTTGACTGTATATTCGTAAAACCTGAAACTTCTGTTGAAAAGCAGGAATTACCAGTGCCCCATAGCCAGTGGGTCTTTTCGTCTGAGATGAGTCTGTGGCCAATACCATTACTCAGAAGCATCACATTTAGATTTGTAAAACTGGAGGGATCCTTTTACACTCTCAGTTTTTAATTGAAAACATTTTTCACGTATGTGTTTTTGCAACCAGTTAACATCTCTGCATATTAGGCAAATATTAGGCAAAGAAATGTCACAGGGATGCATTATGTTCATCATTTGATGTTTTCACCGAAATTTCTTTTTTCTAGACTCTTGTGTCTCAAAAGTCAAATCTATCATGGTTCACCATATGGGAGATCAAATATCTTACCAGATGAGTTATTCATTGTTTAATAGTCAGTCAGTCTCAAATATAATTTATTCTCAGTATCTGCTTTTATTCTCAAATACAATTAATTTGTTATTTGCATTTGTTTCCATGTTCCCTGGTCCATTAGGCTTACCTGGATATCAATAACACACTGTACTGGGATAGACCCTTTTTTTGTTATTAGAGCAAGGTACACGACAATGATACTTCAATAACAGTAATGCATGCCGAGCTTACCCGTACAACACTTAGAATCACAAGTGAACTGGTATCTGTGGACTTTTCCATGGATCAAACCAAAACACATGATCAGCCTGTTCTGTCCCATTCTCCAGTTGTTGATCAGATGACCCCTGCTCCTGAGCGAGCTCGCTATCACCCACAGGCATACTCCCTTCTACCCTTTTCGATGAATGCACCCTGTGTGATCTTTCCTTGACACTGTTAATCTTCAGTGATTGATCAGTAGACCACTGGCAAATACTATAAGTGTATCAGTTCACCTTTCATTCATTATGACATCTGCATGTTTTCACTGGAAGGAGGCTTATCTCTGGGTGTTAGTAAACATTGGCCCCAGGCCAGCCTGTTTACCATTGCTCATCTAGACTGTCTCCTTGTAGCTTTTGTGTCCTGCAGTCAGCCTTGTGTTGTTTACAATGAATGAATTTGTGGTCAAAAATATTTTGTTTTGCAGACAAATTGTCCCTTGTTCAGTATATCTCCTAATAAATTGTAACATTTAATTTGATATCACACACATCCCTTCAGATAACACAAAAAACACTTACATCAACATTCAACTGATTGATCTTTCAATAGAGCATACTTTATATATTTTATTCTCATTTTGGTTGACCGGGCAAATTGCTACCTACAAAATCCAGTCTCTTATGCATTCAGAATGCATGTAGCAATAGCAGTTACATTCAAATATGAACAATAAAACAATTTTTCCAAAACTTTAGCAAATGATAAAGTGGTATGGGATTTGTTTTAAAAATTCAGAGACAGAAAGAGTGAAATAAATTGCCTTTAATTAAGGTAAAAACCCACCAAGCTGAGAGTGAAATCGATTTTATACATTTTTTGTATCACTGTGCATAGATGATTTTTTTGTCTACAACTTAACTCTTCCATTATCATTTGCCTAAAACTCCAATCCTTGGAACTAGAAAGTTTCACCTGTCCCATTAAAACATTTATAATAGCCATGACAGAGTACAGTTATAGAAACTGGAGTTTGCATTTACCTGTGCAATCTTGCAAAGCAATGCCCATGTAGACTGTCTTAATGTCGATGTCCAGTTTGGAGCACTGGCAGATTCTTTGGCTGTGAGTCATTTCAGTCAAGGACTAATCCCATCTTTTGCACCTTGATTACATCCATATATTTTCCAGTTGTGTCACTTGATAGCTACTAGGGCTGTAGTACCACAACATGGGGGCAATATTGCCAAACCTAATGCTTTATTTCAGCTTGGAGCTGATGACTCAAGATAGATGAGAAATTGGCAGGGCTTGGTAATGCAGCATGGACTTCATTGCCAGAACTCATTCAGCCCTTTCTAATCTTTTGTTATTAAATATATTGTTTAATACTTCATCAGTAATCCAAAACTGTTTTTTTACTGCAGTAGTGCCTCATGAGAACATTAAAATGGATTACAAAGTGAACAATTTAGTTGTATGATGAATATTAATAAACTTCCAAAAAAATGAACATTTGTTCATCTGTACACAAAGTGAAAATGGTAATGGAGAATGAAGTGCTAAAATTCTGCATGTAATTTGCTCTACAAATGAGAACAAAAGATTGGACTCACAGTTGTTCTCTGGCAACAACCCAAGGTTCACCAAGCTGTTACTGACTTGAATGCCTGTGGAAACAAGGTCAAAATATTGAAACTGTCAGGAGTGAAAGAAATGTCATTAAGATTCCTCCTCACCTATATATAGTGCTTTATCTTTGGCAAGGTTACCAATTATGTTGGAAACCGCTGTCCCTCCCCCCTCCCCTTTGCACCCAAAACACCTCACAGTGAAATGCAGGCCCTGTGAAATAAGACGGAAATGTTCAAAGAAAAGAAATCAAGGTGAGCCTCAAGGCTAAAATATAAGCAACTTTTATTACAGTCAATTATAAAGGATGTAACAGCAGAGGATTTGGAAACACACAATATAACCATGTGGAGTCAGCACAGATTCATGAAGGGGAAACCATGTCGAACAAATTTACTGGAATTCTTTGAAGAGGCAACAAGCAGGACAGAGGCAAAAGAGAAACAACGTCTGTAACATATTTGGATTTACAGAAGACATTTCAGAAGGTATCATACATTAAGCTCTTTCATAAGATAATACCTCATCATGTTGGAAGTATAATTGAGGACATTTTCTGGATGGCAATCTGTAACCACAGTGGTTTACCATAAGGATAAGTGCGAGGGTCATAATTATGAACATTATATCGTATGACAGGTGAGGAATGTGAATGTACTATCAGCAAGTTTGTGAATGGCACAAAAATAGATGGGAACGCAAATGGTGAAGATGACAAAAAGAGGGATATAGACAGTTTAAGTGAGTGAGTAGGCACATGTGATACAATATGGGAAAATGTGGCATCATGTACTTTGGCAGGAAGAATAGAAGAGCTGAATAATCTTTTAAAACTGAAATACAGCAAAAAGCTACAGAACAGTGGTATTAAGGAATTCATGTCTATGAATCACTAAAGGCTAGCATCCAAGCTCTGTGGTAATAGGAAAAGTAAATGGAAGGCTGGCCTAATTTCAAAGGAAAATGGAGTATAAATCAGAGATGCTTTACTAAAGGTATACAAGGCATTGGTCAGACCAGGACTGGAATGTTGTGAATAGTTGTTGGCTGTTATCAATGGAAAGACATCTTGGCACCGGAGGCCGTCCAGCAGAGGTGACCAAATGAAAACAGGGACCAAGGACCATTGTGTATCATCCTCTCCTATCCATATGCATCATGCATCAATTATCACTAAACAGTCATCAAGAATGGGAAGCCGAGGAAATGTTTTAATCTTGCAAATCCAAAAGGCAAAAGCTTGATCATTCCTTTACTCTATGGTTCAGTTCCACAGAGCCATGAATATAATTATCTCCCAGCCTTCATTGCTGTCTAAATTGCAAAGATGATCAAACCACTGAACCAAAAACAAAACTCTCCTAATTCCTGCCTTAAATTGGCACTCCTTATTCTGAATCTAGAGTCCTTGCCTTTGATTTTGCAATATTAGGCTGTGGAGAGAGATTGGGAAGCTTGGGGGGAATGTGGGTGTTGTGGGGAAGTGATACTCACCTTAAAGCCTGAAGACTGAGAAGGGGGACTTGCTAATCAACACTTCATCCTCACTCCTGCACTCTTCCTATCTGCCTCAAAATAGAAATAACCATTCAATATCAATCCAGAAACCAAGGTAAGGTTCAGCGGACTTATGTTCGAATCATGCCACGGTAGATGGTGGAATTTGAATTCAATAAAAGTGTGGAAATAAGAGTCTAATGATGACCATGAAGTCATTGCTGACAGTCAGTTGCCTTTAGGAAGAACACCTGCCTGGTCTGGCCTACTTGTGACTTCTGACCCACACCAATATGGTTGACTCTTGACTTGGGGAATTAGGCACGGGAAATTAGCCACTGACACCCATATCCCACGAATGATTAAACAAAAGATACTCCAGGGCTTACTTGTGGGGAGGGTGAGCAGGCCATTCTAGGACCTGCTTGCTCCATGTACAATTGCAGATAAGTCAAAGGCAGATGGGATGGCAGTAGGAAGGCCAACAGAGGAATTGTATGGGCACCAACCTACCCACAAACTAGCATCTGAGCACAAAGTTCTATCTATTTTCTTTGTTAAACATGCTGTATAAATGCAAAGTGCTGTTGTTTTCATTGGAAGTAATGTTTGATTTTCACTTCTCTTCCCAGCTCATAATATAGTTTTTAGCTTCTAATTGTCAAGACTTGAAACCTCACTTTTGATCTTTGGTAATGAGATTTGAATGAAGGACACAAAATATTCCTGTCTAAAACATCAAATTGGTTAAGCAAGACTGAAAATGCTGAATTTTCTGATTGACTCTGTAATTTTCTTTTCTGTTTTGCTGATGATCATTCTTTAGTGATGGGGCATGTTGAACATTGTACCCAATCATATCCTTGTATCTTCCATGTTTACACTGAGATATGGTGGATTATGCAAAGCATTTCTTTTCCTTTTTGGAAAAGTCAAGATTTCAGCTATTCCATGAATTTAGAACCTTTTTTTTTGTTTCTGACATCCACACTTTGACTTATATTTAAGAATGACTTGATCTCCTAAACTCCTTCCAGTAGCCTTCAGGAACCCTGCAACTAGGAAGAAAATGACACTCTGCAAGTTTATCCAGTTTGAAAAGGCATACACTGAAACAGCAGGAAAATATCATCAAGACAGACCCATTGGTCAGTGTTTTGACATAACCAAGCCTTCAGTGTATTTCTGCAGTTTTTTGCAAATGCCAAACCAGCAAAAGGAACAACAGGAGAGTTTCTACAGTGGATTTAGTCATGAGAGCTCAATTACTGAAGAACAAAGTTTCTTCCAGACACAAATGCACAAACACACTCAAACAGCAAAATACATAATTTCAGTTTAGCAACTCCAATATTCAGGGTGGAACTGGATGAGAATACAATCCAATAACCACAGTACAAAGATTTCCAAACTGCTTTCTGCTTCCAATTTCCACAGACTCCACCTCACATTTTATGTTGAGGTTACCTGCTTAAAATTTTGATCTCAACTTATTTAAGCAGACCACTTAATTAGACTCGATATAACACATCCACAGACCATTAGCATTGAAACGCACTCTGTTTGAGTTAGTAGTGGATCCTAGTGACAGCTGCTCACAGATTATATTGATCTAAAATTGGGGACCACCAGCCTAAAAGTGATTTTGAACTTCAGACATTGTTTATCCAACAACTCCTTACGCAAATCTGAAACCAATGGATCCAATGTTTGAAATGTACTTACCGTCCACACAGATGAATATGAATTCAATATTTCTATGAGGTTTCACAGAGAGTTTTAAGCATGCCAGCTCAGTTTACAGTTGTTTAGACTCAGGAGAACATGTGGCTTCTGCACAACATCAAATCAAGGCAAACATAAGTTGCTTTGATTGTGATAAGTACGAGAATCAAATTTTAACTTCCATCCTTTTATTTTTATACCCGAGACCTGTCAGAGATTTAAATGGCTTTAAATAGTGGAGTCAGTACTCCCAATGGAGATTGGCCACTGCCATTTAAAATGGCCGCTTTGTTAGCCAGCTTGAAGGGACAATGGAGCCAATGTTGAGAATATATAAACTAACCATATTTTGCAGCTGCTTGGCCATGCAAAGCAGTGGGGAGAAAAAATGCAATTAGAAGCCTATCTTTCTCTCTCCCCCTCTTCATATTACTCCAGACAACAGGACTTGGTGAAAAGGTAAATGGTAGTCACAATTATTCACTGAAAATTTAAGACTATCAATGAACTTTGCCATTTCTGAGAATAACTATCCATGATTAAACAAATGTGGTCTCAGGTTAAAAACAAAGGACTGTTTACATTAGACACAATCTCTTTTTGAACCTATTACGTGTGTGTGTGTGTGTTTGATGTTGAATGTTGGTTATCTCTTTTGGGTATTGGTAGGTTTTTCTTTTATACAAAAAATAGTAATTGTCTCCTTCAGTTTCATCCAGCCAACTACATTTCTAATTGATATCTGATATTACTGTGTATTAAAAATAAAATTTTAAAAATTGTTCTGACTAAGAAGGATTTAAAATGAGGGGAGTGAAATCATTCCTAATCATGTGAGGAATGTCTTCAGAGCTTAAGAAGGATCAGCTCTTGTATGAGAAATAGCAGCTAAGAATGTAACAGGTGGGAATGGAGATTACAAAGCCTTCCAAACAGCTCCCAATCTCATCTTTTTGATGAAACAATTCTGTTTAGTCATAAATTCAATGACACAAGTTCTAATGAACACAGACAGATCATGATATAATTCTTCTTCTTCTTCTTTTGAAAGACTTTTTTTTAGATTGATTGAGTCAATTTGGGTTAAAAACATCAAGTGAAGAAATTACAATAAGAGAGCAAACCTGGCGAACATCCCCAAAAATCTTCAAGACATAAGAAACATAGAGACATCAGAAATGTCCATTACAGACAAAGATCATGTTGCCATGCCAGCACTCTAAAAAAGATGACCTATCCAGCCTAATTGTCCAATGTTTGATCATTTGACCAGAGCATCAAGAACAAGAGCAGTAGCAAGCCATGTATCCTTTGAGCCTGCTTGCCATTCAATGTACTTACGACTGATCTCTTGCCTCATGGAATTTATTTTTCCATATCCCTTCATTCTTAAGTGATGACAAACTGATTAAACTTAACTTTAAATATAACTATTGACAGAACACCAAAATCTCTGTCAGGCAGAGAATTCCAAAGGTTCACGAATATTTGAAGAAATTTCTCCTCATCTCCATCCCCTTGTCCAGGGATCATGTCCTGTGAGTATTTACCTTGTCAAGCCCACTCAGAACCTTAAATGTTTTAGTGAAATCGTCTCTCACTCATCTGAACTTTAGAGAGTTCAGGTCCAATTTACTTAGCCACTTATCATAGGCTAGCCTTTCATTCCAGGAGAACTTTCAATGTGGAATTAATACAAGGATGTGAACAGGTTTAATTTTCCAAAGTGTGTTTAGGAATCTAAAGAGAGGTTTAACTTCAGGTTTCTGCAGGAATACAAGGAGCTTGGCGGAAGCATAGAAATCGGAGTTTAGGTGAAGGTGGCATTGTGGTACTGTCAATGGACTAGTAATCTAGAGACTCAGGAAATGTTCTGGGGACCTGGTACAAATTTCATGGAAGGATGGTGCTATTTGAATTCAATAAAATCTGGAATGAAAAGTCGTGTGCTGTAAAAAAAATACATATAACATTTGTTAATATCCTTTAGTTAATGAAATCTGCAGTCCTTACCTGGTCTGACTGATATGGGACTCAAGGTTTACAACAACGTGGATGACTCTTTTCTACCCTCTTAAATGGTCTAACAAGACACTTGGTTCTATCAAACTGCAAAACCTCACAAAAAGGATAAAAACTGAATGAACCACTCAATCCTCACTTAGACCCAGGAAATGACATTGTCAAACTCAGCCCCACTGATGTACAAAGTACTGCTTTCTCACATATGGGAAGTCCTTAGGAGAGCTTGTTTCACAGATCAGTCAATTAACAGTCTAACACAGTCATACTTTCAGAATTGTTCCATGCAGTTAATGTTCCAGACACCACCATAATCATGTCTCTGTAGGACAAACTCAGTAGAGGTGGCGACACAATGGTACAGAGTCAGGATGGATTAACCCTGGCATTTTTCAACTTTGACTCTGGAGTACAGGAAATCTCAGATCAAATATGGGCAAGATAACATCCTGCTCATTGCCACATACTGTCACCCCTTTGTTGGATGGTTCATCCACATTGAACACCAGTCGGAAGAAGTACTGAGGGAGACAAGGAAACAGAATTCACTCTGGACTTAAATGTCTGCCACAATGTCAGCACCACTGCTGACCGAGATGGTCAGGTCCTAAACATCACAGCTTGGTCTACAACAGGTGATGAGGAATAAACATATTCAACCTTCTTCTAACCAATTTATCTTTTATAAATATATGTGTCCATGACAGTATTGGTAGGTGTGAGTGTAGTCCTTGTAGAAGCTAAATCCAATGTTCACACTGACGATAGCCTGCATTGTGTTGTATGCCACTATCACTGTGCTCAATAGGATAGATTTCAAACAGATCTAGCAGCTCAAAACTAGACATCCATGACACGCTATGGACCATCACCAGCTCCCAACACATCCTCATTCTACCGTTAGCATCAACCCAAGAGAACAACCTTCGTTCAATGAAAAATGCAGGAGGAAACGACACATTTTGTTGAAGCTTCTCATCTTGCACTCATCAGGATCATTTGCAAGAATACCAGTTGAAAGGAAAAGCTGTTATTTATACAGCATGAATTGAATTGCCAGTGAACTCTGATCGCAGAAGCATCATCATCAAGAATACAACCATTAACATTGTTTGACAGTTCGCTGCCAGGCTTTGTTCAAACATAGTGGTCAACATTAAACGTGATTTCCAGAAAATCTTGAATGTGCGAGTATTTACATGGAGAACCAATTTAAGATTGTCAGTCAGGCTCACATTGTGGTGCATAAGTGTGTGTGCTGGAAACAACATTTATTAATACAAAAGCCTTTGTTCTTTGCAAACAGAAAGAACATGTAGACGCATTACATCTGTTTCAACTTTTAAAAAAGGAGGCTGCCATTTGCTCCTTCATTTCTAAGGGCAATGCACTGACCAATAATAATCAAACTGTCTGATTTAAAATTTAAACTTCGTTCTCTGTCAATCAAGAATAATGGATGCATTCTATACAGCAACACCTCTTCATAAGCCAACCAATCAGCACACACCTCTCATGCAGTGTAAATATTGGTTTTCTCTTTAAATTGTTATTCGCAAGAATTGACCTGAATTGTGCAAGATGAATAGTTTAAACTATTAAACCCAAAATGTGTCTTTATCTTTCAGTCAAATAGTGACAGGCATTGAACATCTAGAATGACAACTGGCATTCTTGGAATAACCTGATGTTAGAATATTCTTGTTATATTTTTGATTTAGGTTTTGAAATCCTGTCAGCACTGAAAGGATTACTCTAATCCTCATAACCTCAGTTCTAATCATTAATAATACATGCTTTTTTGTGGCAATTTAAAATCCTTCTGGTGACCTCATTTAGACACAGATTACTGAACTGCCAATGAAATATGCACCTTGAGGCCACTGATATGTTGTGAAAGATTATGGCACTCCAAAACTTCATTCAAAATTCAACACTGCAGTACCGCAACAGTCATACCTACAATAACATATCATTGTGATTTGTTGTATATTCATGGACTTCTGTTTCACTTGAAACTTCCAGATAAACAGACTTTGAATTATTCCACAACTTATCATTATGCCATAAGCCAGAAACCCTAACTTATTGACAGTGCATTCCTCTCCTTGCTTCTCAAATTCCTTCATGACTTTGCAGCAGGACTGTGTTTGTGACTTCTCACCAAACTTTTGTTCTTAACCTTTTGTGATTTGGACCATCACTGACAAGGCCCACTGTTAATTACTTCCTCTCCAACCATTGTAGTCCACTTGGAATTTTAAAAGCACATTGAATTGCTAGATCATTGCAGAAGACAGTTCAGAATCTGTCACAAAATTGTGGCCTGGAGTCACATAGCCAAACTCATGTGATGACCCATTGGACTAGTGCCCCATAAATTGTGAACCACAATTCCTGAGTCATACTAAATGTTAAGGATGTGTCGGAAGTACATGCATACAATCAGAGCAAGTTGATTGAAGACCAGGTTTCTGTACTTATCAAAAGTTATTATTGATCACAAGTGATTAGACTATAGCTACAGGTAAAAAGATATATACCATTGACATGCAACACTATTAATTAAAACTGTCAATCCTCTGATAAACTCTCCCTTTTTTACATGCACACACATACACAAAATGGATTAAACAAAGTAAAGAAGTGAGGATCTGAAGATCTGAAACAAAAGCACAAATTGCTGGAGAAACTCAACTTATCTGGCAGTATCTATGGAGCGTTTCGATTCCACGTTTTTTTCTATGTCTTCAAAATAAATTATTGGCTGATGTAGAAAAACAGGAAAGACAGTCTAGTGGTTTTTACTTCTTGATTCTGATATTAAGATGATCCTCCTTCAGCTGGCCAGACCACCTGTTGCTCAAATGCCTTTGCCTGGAAGCTTCCGTTGACTTGTAAGAAGCACAGAGCGATTGTTTCACTTCAAAATTATCTTTGATTTGTCAATTCAGAAATCACAGCTTTTGCACCAGCTCCAGGAATAGTCAGGTTTTTATTAGGTTTAAGTTGAGTTTTTGACTACAGAGAACAGGTAGCTTTAGGGTTGGGAAGAGATCTGCCTACTTTCCCTTTTTCTCTGTAACTTGTTTCCAGCTCCAAGCTGCTCAACTACATGAGAATGACTCACGTGGCTGTTGACAGACCAAAGGTCTCAGTCATTTAGACTTGTCACAAATACACAGACCAGTCAATTTCTTGTTGCAAACAAGAGCTATGTTAGTGCAAAGTTAAAAATCACACATCACCAGTTTATAGTCCAACAGTTTTAATTGGAAGCACTAGCTTTCAAAGCGCCGCTCCTTCATCAGGTGATTGTGCAACCACCTGATGAAGGAGCAGTGCTCCAAAAGCTAGCGCTTCCAATTAAACCTGTTGGACTATAACCTGGTGTTGTGTGATTTTTAACTTTGTACACCCCAGTCCAACACCAGCATCTCCAAATCATGACTACAGTAGTGCACACCCTCAACTTCTGATCATCTGGAACTTGAACTTTAATTACTGCTTGTTCAAACAGTTGCTTACAATGTCGGCCATGGAGATCAGATTCAAACTGATTTTTAAAAACAGTACTTTCTTTTCAGTCCTCAGTTTTGAAAAACACAAAAATACAAATACACAGACTTTACACAAGGGGCGCAGAGCAGATTTCCTGCCCCAAAGGTCACGAATGAATCAGATGAGTTTTTAGAGCAACAATGATAGTTTCCAATCTATCACTGTTAATGAGACAAGCATTCTATTTCAGATCTTTAAAAAGCAATTAAATTCAAATTTGAATAGCTGCAGTGATTTTATTTGCATCTATATCAACAGAGCATTAACCTGGGATTCTGAACATCAGCACCACCCCACAATCTCACCAACCAAGTCAGGGTGCGGAATGGGTTGGAGGGAAATTGCAATTGGTCAGATGGCCACTTTTTGAGCTGAAACATTTTCTCAGTCCACTGCTGCTTCGACAATTCAAACTGCCATTAATCTCTACTCCCACACAATAACGCTGATTTGTCTATCAGAGCTGCAATTTCACTTTCAAAGTTTGTGTTTGTAAATGGAGAGGTGGAAATTTATAATATCAACAATTTGCATTTAATTAACAACAGTTACACAATAGAATGTTCTAAGTTTTTACAAGTGAATATTACCAAACAAGACACGACACAGAGCCACACAAGGCAGATGATCAAAGAGATTTGGCTTTCTATATGTTATTCCAGATAACATATACCCAAAAACACCCAGGTTCTGATTGAAACAGAAAAATGACAGTTTATTAATATCTAACTATGTATACCAAAGTGACATCTTACATATACAGTCTGAGTTATATGCTCATGTAGATTACCATTATGACATACATAATTGACAAAATGACTAACAGTCCAACTGAGTGTTCGTCTAAATTTTCCTGTCTGCTTAACCGACTGAATAACCAAGTAATTATCCAGAGAACACGATGGAGACCTTTTATGCAAGAATGTCAAACATCATGACATTATTCAGCTGTCTCAAAGATATAGTGCCTTTCTGAGACCTGTTTATGTACAATGTCACCCTTTCTCCTTTTGAAGAAAAGAAAACATTGTAAAGGCACAGCAACTTAAGTCTGAGATAAGGAGGAAGTTTTTCTCTCGGGGGTTGAGAGTCTTTGGAACCCCTTGCCATAGAGAGTGAAAGGAGCAGAGTCCTCAAGTATATTGAAGAGACAGACAGATGCTTTATCAGTAGAGGAATCAAGGGTCACAAGGAAATGAAGGAAAGTGGACATGAGCAATGTTGGATCAGCTATGATCCTATTTAATGTTAGACCAGACTCAAAAAGCCAAATAACCTTCTCCAATTTCTTATGGTCTTATTGATTCAATGTGTATATAATTGGATAAAAGCTGTGTTTGATGGAGGAACTGTGTGGATCCAACTTCAAAACATGAAATCTGACAGTATGAGAAGAACTTAGAAAAAAAGGAAGGGGAGTTGGCTATTTGTCTCCATAAGCTGTCCACCCTCACCCTGATTCAACAAGATCATAGCTAATCTGCCTCAATTCCTGTGCTGTGTCATTAATGTCCCAATATTTCAAAAATCAACCTACCTCTCTTGAGGTGCTTTCAGTGATTTAGCTTCCACAGTTCTCTGGGGTACAGAGTTTCAGACACTCAGTACGGCCTGTGTGAAGATATTGCTTCACAGCTCCATTTTAAATGGGCCTCCCCTTGTTCCCTAACTGTTCATGATCCACCCACTTGAGGAAACATTTTCTCAGCACTATCAGTAATCCTGGAGAAGTAACATGCAAATTTAATACAGCTGTCTGAAAAACTTTACAAGTAGCTTTCAATCTTAAATTTTTGGTGAGATATGAGTTATGCTCATTTTGGAAGAACTCTTGCCATGAAGACCGGCAAGATTTCTCGCTGTATTTTACCAAACTTGCCTCATTAAATACTACCTCACTTCTATAGGATACCTCATGTCTGATTTTAGCTCCATCTTACCTTATCCTATTCCCAGAATAACTCACCATTCTGGCAAAAGGCCAGCAACCCTGGCACTCACGCCACATGTAATCAGTCATTCTGCACCCATGCCACTAACCATGCATAGCCTCTGAGCTGCCGACTTACTCCCAACAAATATCTCACTTCCTTTCACATATCTGCACCAGCAGGAAAAGCTGTACCACCCACTTTCATCACACTCAATTGTTCCCTTACTTTAATTCCAGCTTATACTTGAAACATCAACTCTCCTGATCCTTGGATGCTGTCTGACCTGCTGTGCTTTTCTAGCAACACACTTTTTGACTCTGATCTCCAGCATTTGCAGTCTTCACTTTCTCCTCGATAGAGTCATAGAGTCATAGAGATGTACAGCATGGAAACAGACCCTTTGGTCCAACCCGTAGATGCCGACTAGATATTCCAACACAATTTAGTCCCACCTGCCAGCAACTGGCCCATATCCCTCCAAACCCTTCCTATTCATATACCCATCCAAATGCCTCTTAAATGTTGCAATTGTCCCAGCCTCCACCACTTCCTCTGGCAGCTCATTCCATACACGTATCACCCTCTGCATGAAAAAGTTGCCCCTTAGGTCTCTTTTATATCATTTTCCTCTCACCTTAAACCTATGGGGAGTTCTGAACTCCCCGACGTAAAGAAGTGCCCAATATATGACAACTCAGCCCCTATGGGGAAGGACAAGCCTTTTTTTAATCATTCACTCCTGGGACATGATTGCTGCCAGAATTTATCGCCCATCCCTAGTGGTGGTGAGCTACCTTCTTGAACCACTGCAGTCCACACACTGTAGGTTAACCCACAATGCCTTTAATAGGAGAAACTACTCCTGCGGCGATGTAGAGGAACCAAGACTTTTTATTCCACTGCACATCAATGGTGCTGTCATTCCTGTTCATAGTTAAAATTCCCACAACACTAGGTTATAGTCCAACAGGTTTATTTGGAAATACAAACTTTTGGAGCACCGCTCCTTTGTCGGATAGCTATTGACTAGCTAGGAGTAGCTACCTAATGAAGGAACAACACTCTGAAAACTTGTACTTCCAAATAAACCTATTGGGCCATAACCTGGTGTTGTGTGATTTTTAACTTTATCCACACCAGTCCAATGCTGGCACCCCCACATCATGATTCTCATTCATTGCACACCACTTCTAACCATTCGCCAGAACACTCTCTCTCTCTCTCTTTTGACTTGTAAGTTTAACTCAAGTGTTCACATTTTCATGGATAAAATACTAGCTCTAACAGAAGCCAACTCCTTGGCCCCCAAAGCTGACAGTACTAAGGCTTCAGAGTAAGCATCAGCAAGAGTCCACCATAATGGCATTGTGAGTCTACCTGCAACTCATGGACTGCAGCAGTTCAAGAAGGCACCTCACCACCATTTTCTCAGGTACAACTAGGAATGAGCATAAATGCTGACCCTGGTCAGCGACACCCATGCACCACAGGTTTTCTTTTCTTCAAAAGGCAAAAAGGTGACAGTGTACCATGCACAGATCTCAGAAAGGCCTATACCTTTAAGACAGCTGAATAATGTCATGGTGTCTGACACTCTCGCATATCTGTTCTCTGGATAATTACTTGGTCATTCAATCAGTTAAGCAGACAGGAAAATAGCAATTTAGACAAACACTCAGTCGGACTGTTGGTCACTTTGTCAATTATGAACAACTGGATGAGCCATATAAACACAGTGGCGATAAGAGCAGCTCAGAGGCCACTATTTACAAGATACTCTGCAGAAATTCATTAAGACTCCTGAGACAGCACTTTCTACACCCACCAGCATTTCCATCTGGAAGGACAAAGGCAGCAGGTACAGGGGAACACCATCCCTTGCAAGTTCCCTCCAACCCACTCCGCACCCTGACTTGGAGGTATATTGCCATTCCTTCACTGGGTCAAAATCCTGGAATTCCCTCTCTAATGGCATTGTGGGTCAACCTTCCGCAAATGGATTGCAGCGGTTCAAGAAGTCAGCTCACCTCTACCTTCGCAAGGGCAACGTGGAATGGGCAATAAATGCTAGTCAGCCAGTTATGCCCACATCCTATAGATGAATAAAAAGAAATACAATTGCTTCCTACCCCTTCGCAACTGTCAACGCCCTCCCCCTCTTCCTGCAGCACCAGTTCCTGAATAATAGTTTCCGAAGCATCTGTTCCATGCGGCCGTGGTGAGTTGCTAATTATGGAGAAATACAGTCTGTTGAATATCTTATTAAGATGACAGGTCACCTCATCAATATTCAACCTCTTAAGTTGCCAAGTGCATCAAACAACTTGGAAGTCAAGAACATGGAACTTTGTTTTCTGAAGAACAGACACACCAAACTTGAAAAGTTAACTCTATTTTTCTCCATAGATGCTGCCAGACCTGCTGAATTTCTCTAGTGCATCTTTATTTATGTTCCCCAGAGCATAGATTTGAATGTCTCAATTACTAGTCCAGTGACATTACGAAACTCCCTTAAATGCAGCCAGGGCAAGGCTCAGTGAAACAGAATTTGAAAAATTGCAAACACCTTCAGTGAACAAATTTCTCCTCAATTCAGTTCTAAATATCTGACCCCATGCTCAAGAATATTCAAATCAGGCCAGTGAAAACTCACATTGATAACATCTCTTCTTAACAAATCAGGTGTGTAAACCCTCCTGCCATGTGGACACAGTAGAATGGGCAGACAAATGACAGGTGGAATTTAATGTGGAGAAATATGAGATGATGCATTTTGGCAATGGAAATTAGGGAGAAGCAATACATGTTCAATGGCACAGCTCTGTAGAATGTCGAGAGACCGAGGATCATTTGGAGATTTGTGAAATATATTGAGAAAGTGGTTAGCAAGTCAGACAGAATCTTGAGCTTCACAGATAAACATACTGAGTACAAGAATGAGGAAGTTAAAAAGGTCTGGTTTGACCACCACTCAAGCACTACGTGGTTCTGTTCACCGAGCTGGGAATTTGTGTTGCAGACGTTTCGTCCCCTGTCTAGGTGACATCCTCAGTGCTTGGGAGCCTCCTGTGAAGCGCTTCTGTGATCTTTCCTCCAGCATTTGTAGTGGTTTGAATCTGCCGCTTCCGGTTGTCAGTTCCAGCTGTCTGTTGCAGTGGCCAGTATATTGGGTCCAGGTCGATGTGCTTATTGATTGAATCTGTGGATGAGTGCCATGCCTCTAGGAGTTCCCTGGCTGTTCCCTGTTTGGCTTGTCCTATAATAGTGGTGTTGTCCCAGTTGAATTCGTGTTGCTTGTCATCTGCGTGTGTGGCTACTAAGGATAGCTGTTCGTATTGTTTCGTGGCTAGTTGGTGTTCATGGATGTGGATCGTTAGCTGTCTTCCTGTTTGTCCTATGTAGTGTTTTGTGCAGTCCTTGCATGGGATTTTGTACACTACATTGGTTTTGCTCATGCTGGGTATCGGGTCCTTCATTCTGGTGAGTTGTTGTCTGAGAGTGGCTGTTGGTTTGTGTGCTGTTATGAGTCCTAGTGGTGTCAGTAGTCTGGCTGTCAGTTCGGAAATGCTCTTGATGTATGGTAGTGTGGCTAGTCCTTTGGGTAGTGGCATGTCCTCGTTCCGTTGTCTTTCCCTTAGGCATCTGTTGATGAAATTGCAGGGGTATCCGTTTTTGGTGAATACATTGTATAGGTGTTCTTCTTCCTCTTTTTACAGTTCTGGTTTACTGCAGTGTGTTGTGGCCCTTTTGAACAGTGTCTTGATGCAACTTCTTTTGTGTGTGTTGGGGTGGTTGCTTTCGTAGTTCAGGACTTGGTCTGTGTGTGTAACTTTCCTGTATACCTTTGTGGTGAATTCTCCATTAGGTGTTCTCTGTACCATCACGTCTAGGAATGGGAGTTGGTTGTCCTTTTCTTCCTCTCTAGTGAATCGGATTCCTGTGAGTGTGGCGTTGATGATCTGGTGTGTGTTTTGTATTTCTGTGTTTTTAATGATTACAAAGGTATCATCTAAGTACCTGACCCTACTGCGACCACTAGGACTCATAACAACACACAAACAACAGCCAGTCTCAGACAACAATTCACCAGAACGAAGGACCCGATACCCAGCATGAGCAAAACCAATGTAGTGTACAAAATCCCATGCAAGGACTGCACAAAACACTACATAGGACAAACAGGAAAACAGCTAACGATCCGCATCCATGAACACCAACTAGCCACAAAACGACACGACCAGCTATCCTTAGTAGCCACACACGCAGATGACAAGCAATATGAATTTGACTGGGACAACACTACTATTATAGGACAAGCCAAACAGAGAACAGCCAGGAAATTCCTAGAGGCATGGCACTCATCCACAGATTCAATCAATTAGCACATCGACCTGGACCCAATATACGGCCACTGCAACGGACAGCTGGAACTGACAACCGGAAGCGGCCGATTCAAACCACTACAAATGCCGGAGGAAAGATCACAGAAGCGCTTCACAGGAGGCTCCCAAGCACTGAGGATGTCACCTAGACAGGGGACGAAATGTCTGCAAGACAAATTCCCAGCTCGGCGAACAGAACCACAACAACGAGCACCCGAGCTACAAATCTTTTCACAAATTTTGATCAAGCACTACATTCAGTTCTGGTCATTAAGAAGAATGTGATGATCTGCACAAAAGTATGGACAAGATTTAATAATGATAATTAAATAACAATATTATAATGAAATCTAAAATTAAAAATTCCGATACATTCAGGTGAAATCCAGATCCATAGCAATATTATAAAAGAGTATTTCTAGTCAGTTCAAGTTTGTGAAGTGCTTTGAAATAGTCTGAAGTCATGAAAGGTGCAAAGGAAATGTAAGTTTTCCATTCTCCTTTCAGGTCATTTACATCAATTAATGTTGTGAATATTTTTTTTATTTTCACTTACCCAGCTTTCGTTTGGTCAGATGTTTCTACAGCATCTCTAGACACTCTGACAATTTTTTTAAACACTTACCACCTTTTGAATAAAGAAATTTCCCACAATAACTAATCCAAATTTATTTTTCAATCATTTATACTTTGATGGTTTTGGTTTCACCAGCCTAAAGTAATGATCTGGATTGACTTTATAAAAATATTTTATCAACAGTACATCACCAAGCTCCTTTTCTCTCTCCACACTCTCGCCTGTAGAGATTTAGGACAATTTTAATCCTTTTCCTTAGCTCATCCTTGTTAAGCTTGTTGCCTTTTCGATGATCTCCAAAACTTGTACATCAGTTTTGGGACAAGGTAGCCCTACCCGTGCACAATACTTTCAGTTTGATCAAAATGGTGGTCAACCAATTCCATATACAATGTTTAATCTCGAAGCACATGGCATTCATTTTTTTTCTTGTTTTACTGCACTGTCTAAATATTGACAGTGAAAAGACCATGATTGTTCCAAAATTCCGCTGTTCCCTCATAAAATCTGTGCTTTTTCTGATTTAGCCAAATCTAATTCATACAAACTTAATTCAGTCAGACTCGTAAAGTCTGCCAGTGCCGGTGTTGGACTGGAGTGGAGAAAGTTAAAAATTAAGTAACACCAAGTTCTCGTCCAACAGGTTTATGTGAAAGTTCAAGCTTTCGGAGTGGTGTTCCTTTATCAGGTGACAAACAGGCAGTGCTCCGAAAGCTTTAACCTGCGAGACTATAACCTGGGATTGTGAGTTTTAACTAATTGAGATAATCAGCAGAGGACAGCAACAACACCGATTGGCTGCCAGGATGAAGATTTGCATTGTCGTAGTCACCAAGATCAGAAGGAGGACCTCAGCAAGACACCCTCCAAGGACAAGCAGTCACCTGCATCCTAGCAGAGCGCTTTAGGGAATATCTCCGAGACACCCGCACCAATCAACCAAACCGCCCCGTGGCCCAACATTTCAACTCCCCCTCCAACTCTGCCGAGGACATGGAGGTCCTGGGCCTCCTTCACCGCCGCTCCCTCACCACCAGACGCCTGGAGGAAGAGCGCCTCATCTTCCGCCTCGGAACACTTCAACCCCAGGGCATCAATGTGGACTTCAACAGCTTCCTCATTTCCCCTTCCCCCACCTCATCCTAGTTTCAAACTTCCAGCTCAGCACTGTCTCCTTGACTTGTCCGGACTTGTCCGACCTGCCTATCTTCTTTTCCACCTATCCAATTCACCCTCTCCTCCCTGACCTATCACCTTCATCTCCTCCCCCACTCACCCATTGTACTCTATGCTGCTCTCTCCCCACCCCCACCCTCCTCTAGCTTATCTCTCCACGCTTCAGGCTCACTGCCTTTATTCCTGATGAAGGGCTTTTGCCCGAAACGTCGATTTCGCTGCTCGTTGGATGCTGCCTCAACTGCTGTGCTCTTCCAGCACCACAAATCCAGTATTTGGTTTTCAGCATCTGCAGTCATTGTTTTTACCCTGCATTGAAGAGTAGGTTATTATTGGTTTTGTGTGAAGGAGTGCCCAAGCTCAAACACTACGTAACTATAGTGCTTCCCTACTTCACTTTTCATCCAACCAAAAAAAAGTGAAGGGTCAAAAGAGTTAGAAGTAAGGCTTTGGCTAAAGGGGCTTTGGAGAGCAGCAACTTAGCAAAATGTACAGGTGAGCTGAGGTAAAGTCCTTTTAACTTTCCATTTTAGTTTTACAGCAATTAGGATGGCAATTAGGGCAGTTTCATGTTCCTCCTGTAGGATATGGAAGCTCAGAGACACTTCCATTGTCCCTGATGACTACACCTGAGGGAAGTGCACCCAGCTGCAGCTCCTTGGAGAATGCATTAGAGAGCTGGATCTGGATGCATTCAGGATCATCCAAGATGCTGAGCTTTATTGAGGTTGTCGCACCTAAGGTGCAGGCAGAGAGTAGCTGGGAGACCACCAGGAAAGGCAAGGGATTAGGCAGAGAATCCCCTAGGGCAGTTCCTCTTGAGTATAAGTATACCATAAGTATAAATAAGTATACCATTTTGGATACTGTTGGGAGGGATGACCATTCAGGAGCAAGTTGAAATAGCCAAGTTGGTGGCACTATGATTGGCTCTGGGGTAAAGCGGGAAAGGGTAAAGGATTTTAGTGATACAAGACTCGATAGTTAGGGGACAGATTCTGTTGCCACAGACAGGAATCCAGGATGCCTTGTGGATCGAGATATCTCAGAGCAACTACAGAACATTCTGAAATGGGAGGGTGAGCAGCCAGAAGTCACTGTGCACATTGGAACAAATAACATCGGTAGAAATAGGGATGAGGTCCTGCAGGTGATTATAAAGAGCTAGGAAAACAAGTTAAAAACCAGGACCTCATTGGTAATAGTCTCTGGATTACCTCCAGTGCCATGTGCTGGTGATTTTAAGAAGAGGAGAATATGGCAGTTGAATGTGTGGCTGAAGCATTGGTGCAGGCAGCAGTGATTCAGTTTCTTAGATCATTGGGATCTTTTCTGGGGCAGAGGCGACCTGTTCAAGGGGGATGGGAAAGGATTAGAAGGATATGGGCCAAGTGCAGGGAGATGGAGTTCTGTGGATAGACATTTTGTTCGGCATGGACAAGTTTGGGCCAAAGGGCCTGTCTCCATGCTGTAGGACTCTGACTCTATAAGATAATTTCACTGATAGAACGCGAAGCCCAGGTTTTTAAAAAAGCTGTTCCATCCACCATTTCATCATGATCTTGTTGGGCATATAGTTCAATATCAGAACTGTTGTTATCTCCTTCATCACAGACATATCTAAAAGTCCACTATTAAACCACCCCAACTTTTGACTTCAGCTATTTTTGTTAGTTTTTGTTTTGTTGTTTTGTGTCATCAGCACACATCATTTTCAGCCAAAAGAACTGAAGTAATTACTGCAGTAACTGTTAGGGCTCTGGTGAAGGGCCATTGGACCTGAAACATTAACCCTGCTTTCTCTCCACAGATGCTGCCAGACGTACTGAGGTTTTTCAGTGATTTCCGTTTTCGTTTCTGTCATCCAGAATCCTTTCTGTTTTGTTTTTGTTGAACTATTGCACGTCTTCAACATTGGCTTGGCACGTAAGCATATTTAACACTCTCCTATTTCATTCCAAATGTCCAATTTCATAATGTGTTAAGCCGTCTATTTTAAAGCAATCAATACATGTATAAAAATAGCCCACATTGTAACCGAATATATGGATCCATTCTTAACAAGAGGAGTAATGGAATAAGCGTGTTTGAAGCATTCACTGATGAAGATTGCTGGCCTGAATTTTTACCCTGACCATAACAAAAAACATAATCTAACAACTGAAGTTGTTTTCAAAACACCACCCATGTAAAGATTGAGCTGCACCCTTTGAATAACTGATGGCAGTTCCACCTGCACTTCCACATGTCAGTTATTGTAGCCGTTGCTCCCAATGCGGTTTCCTCTGCAACAAGGAGACTGGACGTCCACTCACAGAGCGCTTCAGGGAACATTTCCGAGACACCCGAACCAACCAACCCCACCATCCAGTAGCTGAACATTTCAACTCCACCTCCCACTCTGCTGAGGACATACAGGTACTGGGCCTCCTCCATTGCCACTCCCTCACCACCTGACACCTGGAGGAAGAATGCCTCATCTTCTGCCTCAGAACCCTTCAACACCAGGGCATCAATGTGGAATTCACCAGTTTCTTCATTTCCCCTCCCTCCCACCTTACCCCAGTTCCAAGCTTCGAGCTCAGCACCATCCTCATGACCTGTCCTATCTGACAATCTCCCTTCCCACCTATCCGCTCCACCCTCCCCTCTGACCTATCACCTTTACCCCCACCTCTATCCACCTATTGCACTCTCAGCTACCTTCTCCCTAGCCCCACCCCCCTCCAATTTATCCCTTCACCCCGAGGCTCCCAGCCTCATTCCTGATGAAGGGCTTTGGGTCAAAACATCAATTTCCTGCTCCTCGGATGCTGCCTGACCTGCTGTGCTTTTCTAGCAACACACTCTCAACTCTGATCTCCAGCATCTGCAGACATCACTGTCTCCTCGTTGGAAAGATGGGTGCAGAAGGAAGAGCTTTAGTTTCCTGGGTCAATGTTAGTTCAACTTGTCAGCCTGAGCCTGGATATTATCCAGGACTTGCTGCATTTGAACGTGGACTACTTCAGTCATGCGGAATTATGAATGTGCTGAGCATTGTGTAATCACTGACTTCATGATGAAGGGTAGGAACAGATGGAGCAGCTGAAGATGATTGGGCTGACAACACTAACCTGAGGAATGCTTGCAATGATATCTCAAGAGTATGATGATTGATTTCCAAAAACCATAAACATTTTCTTTGCTTTAGTATGACTCCGACCAACAGAGAGCTATCCACCGATTCCCATGAACTTCGGTTTTGCTAGGCTTCCTCGATAATACACGTGGTAAAATGCAACCTTGCTGTCAAGACTTACTTCCCTTCCTGAGTTCAATTCCTTAGTCCATCTTTGGATGAAGATGTAATGAGGTTAGAAAGTAAGCATCCCTGCTGGAACCCAAACTGAGTGTCAGTGGATAGGCTATTGTTGAGCAAGTGCCTTTGGTAGCACTGTTAATATCTTCTTCTTTTGTTTATTATTAGTGTATTCTGATGGAATGGTGTTTGCCAAAATGGATTCATACTGCTTTTTGTGACAGGACAAACCTGAGGAATTTGTAGACTCTACTCAATATTTAATTGACCATGGCTATTAGTTTGAATCTGACTGCTTGCATCAAAAGTATGTGCTTGTAACATTCTGATTTTACCATTGCACCACTCTGCAATCCAAGATTCAGTAGCACTGTCAGCTGTGAATTTGTTTGTCGTATCTTTGGCTCTATTGGTAGCACTCTCATCTCTGAATTACAAAACTATGAGTTCAAATCCTATTCTGAAGACTTGAGCAGAAAATGTAGGCTGACATTTCAAAGCAGTTCCAGTGATCGCTGCACGGTTGGAGTTGCTGTCTTTCTCATAAGCCATTAAACAAAGACTCTGTCTTGTTTCTAAGGTGAATGTGAACACTCCAAGTGCACTATTAGGAGGAACAGCAGGGGTATTGTCTTCAGTGTTCAATCCAATATATATTCCTCAATCAACATCACAAAAACAATATTGTCTGGTTATTCACACATTGTTGCATATGGGAGCTGGCTGGCAAAGTGGTTGCCCCATTTCCTACATTATAACAGTGACTACACTTCAAAATTACTTTATTTTCATTTCTTCTTGAGGTGGGAGTATGACTGGTGAGGTTGACATGTGTTTCCCATCACTAATTGCCGATGAGAAAATGGTAATGATCTGGCTTCCTCAACCATTGCAGTCCATGGAGTGAAGCACACCATCAGTAGGTCAGGAAGGTGGAAAAATCCCAGGGTTTGTGAAAGCTGCTCCATAAAGACAATCATTTCATCATTCAGAATAATTAGTGTTTGGGATATCAGGTAGCATCTCTATGTTTGAATGTGGCAAATGCATGAGGAAGCTGTGGAGAAAGTCACGTCTTGTGCTACATTTTGCAATCTAAAGGCAAATGTTTGCTGCCTCTGTTCTCATTATCTTTCATTTTCTCTCAACCAAAATGAATTGATGGAAAGTTATGTACTGTTTAATGCAGTTGTGGAAAATCCTGAAAGAAATGTTTACATGAATGTAGTCAGTATAAATTATCAAAAGATTCTCGCAACACCTCCAGAACTCTTTGTGCAAATTCCAGTAAAATAAGTTAAAGTCTTTTTGGAACGCATTTGCCCTGAAATAATTGATGCAAATACATTCATTATACATGCAGGAGATAGTAAAACACAGATGTTATGTATTCAAGTAAAGATTTGTGAATTCAGAAAGAGAAAAAGACAGATGTAAGGTAGGTTGGCAGAGTTAATGGCTCTATTGAATGGCAGAACATGCTTGTGGGTCTCTGCTCTTCACAACGTTTCAAATTACTGGTGGTGCTTTACAGTAGTTTGCATTGTGGTAACATGATTGAGACATAAATCTGTGCGAGATGATGGAAAGCCATATAATATGAGACATCTGTGACTGAATTTCACACTGCATTGCTCCACCCTGGTTCAAGCCATCATCATGATGGTAGAATTCACAGAGGAGGAGGAAACATCCATTACACAGCCTCCTGGTCAAGTCCATTCAGGATCTTAACACTTTAATCAATTCACCCCCTCACTTTTCTAAACTCTAGTGGAAACAAATTCAGGGAGGAGACAGTGAGGTCTGCAGATGCTGGAGAACAGAGTTGAGAATGTGTTGCTGGAAAAGCACAGCAGGTCAGGTGGCATCCGAGGAGCAGGAGAATCAACGTTTCAGCTGGTGCCCTTCATCTGGAATGAAACTGGGAGCCTCAGGGGTGGAGAAGTAAATGGGAGGGAGGTGGGGCTGGGCTCTCTCAGATGCTGTCTGACCTGCTGTGCTTTTCCAACACTACACTCTCAACACTGGAAACAAATTCAGTTTGTGCAATCTTTGCCATGGAAGACAACCTAGTCATTCCAAGTATCAATCTTGTAACTCTCTTCTGAACTGCTTCCGACCCTTTTAATTCATAGACAGTACTGCACACACAATAATAAATGTGATAAAGTATAGTGCAAAAATGACAATAGACAATAGGTGCAGGAGTAGGCCATTCTGCCCTTCGAGCCAGCACCACCATTCATTATGATCATGGCCGATCATCCTCAATCAGTATCCTGTTCCTGCCTTATCCCCATAACCCTTGATTTTCTATCCTTCAGAGCTCTATCCAACTCTTTCTTGAAAGTATCCAGAGACTTGACCTCCACAGCCTTCTGGGGCAGAGCATTCCATACACCCACCATTCTCTGGGTGAAGAAGTTTCTCCTCAACTCTGTTCTAAGTGACCTACCCCTTATTTTTAAACTGTGTCCTCTGGTTCAGGACTAACCCATCAACGGAAACATGCTTCTTGCCTCCAGAGTGTCCAATCCTTTAATAATCTTATACGTCTCAATCAGATCCCCTCTCAGCCTCCTAAACTCAAGTGTATACAAGCCCAGTCGCTCCAACCTTTCAGCGTAAGATAGTCCCACCATTCCGGGAATTGACCTCGTGAACCTACGCTGCAGTCCCTCAATAGCCAGAATGTCTTTCCTCAAATTTAGAGACCAAAATTGCGCACAATATTCCAGGTGTGGTCTCACCAGGGCCCTGTACAGTTGTAGAAGAACCTCTTTGCTTCTATACTCCATTCCTCTTGTTATGAAGGCCAGCATGCTCTTAGCTTTCTTCATTGCCTGCTGTACCCGCGTGCTTGCTTTCATTCACTGATGTACAAGAACACCTAAATCTCATTGTACTGCCCCTTTACCTAACTTGACTCCATTTAGGTAGTAATCTGCCTTCCTGTTCTTGCTAAAGTGGATAACTACACATTTATCCACATTAAACTGCATCTGCCATCCATCCATCCACTCACCTTGCCTGTCCAGATCACCCTGTATTCTCCTAACATCCTCCTCACATTTCACGCTGCCACCCAGCTTTGTGTCATCAGCAAATTTGCTAATATTACTTTTAATACCCTCATCTATATCATTAATATATATTGTAAAAAGCTGCGGTGCCAGCACTGATCCCTGCAGCACACCACTGGTCACTGCCTGCCATTCCGAAAGGGAGCCGTTTATCACTACTCTTTGTTTCCTGTCAGCCAACCAATTTTCAATCCATGTCAGTATTTTGCCCCTAATACCATGTGCTCACTAACCTCCTATGTGGGATTTTATCAAAGGCTTTCTGAAAGTCCAGGTATACTACATCTACTGAATCTCCCTTGTCCATCTTCAGAGTTACATCCTCAGAAAATTCCAGAAGACTCGTCAAGCATGATTTCCCTTCATAAGTCCATGCTGATTCTGACCTATCCTGTTAATGCTATCCAGATGTGTCATAATTTTGTCCTTTATAATTGACTCCAGCATTTTTCCCACCACTGAGGTGAATGACGAGAGTTAAATTAGGGCCAATCAAGGAGAATAGTGGGAAGTTGTGTGTGGAGTCAGAGGAGATAGGCGTAGCACTAAATAAATATTGTTAGACAGTGTTCACGATAAAAGATGAAAGTGATGGCGAGGAAGATACAGAGATACTTGCATCTAGACTAGAAGAGATTGAGGTTCACAAGGAAGAGGTATTAGAAATACTGCAGAGTGTGAAGATAGACAAATCCCCTGGGCTGGATGGGATCTATCCTAGGATCCTTTGGGAAGCAAGGGAAGAGATTGTCGAGCCTTTGGCATTGATCTTCAAATCATCATTGTCTACAGGAATAGTGCCTGAGGACTGGAGGATAGCAAATATGGTTCCCTTGTTCAAAAAGGGTAGTAGAGACAACCCTGGTAATTACAGACCAGTGTGTCTCACTTCAGTTGTTGGTAAAATATTGGAAAAGGTTATAAGAGATAGGATTTATAACCATCTAGAAAAGAATAATCTGATCAGGGACAGTCAGCACGGTTTTGTGAAGGGTAGGTCGTGCCTAACGAATCTTACTGAGTTTTTTGACAAAGTGACCAAACAGGTAGATGAGAGTAAACTGGTTGGTGTGGTGTATATGGATTTCAGCAAGGCGTTCGATAAGGTTCCCCACAGTAGGCTATTATACAAAATGCGGAGGAATGAGATTGTGGAAGACACAGCAGTTTGGATCAGTAATTGGCTTGCTGAAAGAAAGCAGAGGGTTGTAGTTGATGGAACATGTTCATCTTGGTGTCCAGTTACTAGCGGCGTACCGCAAGGGTCGGTGTTGGGTCCACTGCTGTTTGTCATTTTTATAAATGACCTGGATGAGAGCTTAGAAGGGTGGGTTAGTAAATTTGCAGTCGACATTAAGGTCGGTGGAGTTGTGGATAGTGACGAAGGATGTAGTAGGTTGCAGAGAGACATAGATAGGATGCAGAGCTGGGCTGAGACGTGGCAAATGGAGTTTAATGTGGACAAGTGTGAGGTGATACACTTTGGACGGAGTAATCGGAATGCAAAGTACTGGGCTAGTGGTAAGATTCTTGAGAGTGCAGATGAGCGGAGAGATCTTGGTGTCCATGTATGCAGATCCCTGAAAGTTGCCACCCAGATTGACAGCGTTGTTAAAAAGGCAGACAGTGTTTTGGCCTTTATTAATAGAGGGATTGAGTTCCGGAGCCAGGAGGTTATGCTGCAGCTGTACAAAGCTCTGGTACGGCCACACTTGGAGTATTGTGTATAGTTCTGGTCACCGCATTATAAGAAGAATGTGGAAGCTTTGGAAAGGGTGCAGAGGAGATTTACTAGGATGTTGCCTGGTACGGAAGGAATGTCTTATGAGGAAAGGCTGAGGGCCTAGAGGCTGTTCTCGTTCGAGAGAAGAAGGTTGAGAGGTGACTTAATAGAGACATACAAGATAATCAGAGGGTTAGATAGGGTGGACAGGGAGAGCCTTTTTCCAAGTATGGGGGCTGCAAACACGAGGGGACACAACTTTAAAGTGAGGGGGGATAGGTATAAGACAGATGTTAGAGGTAGTTTCTTTACTCGGAGAGTAGGAAGGGTATGGAATGCTTTGCCTGCATTGGTAGTAGATTCGCCAAGTTTAAGTGCATTTAAGCCATCATTGGACAGGCAAATGGACGTACATGGAATAGTGTAGGGGGATGGACTTCAGATTAGTATGACAGGGCTGCGCAACATTGAGGGCTGAAGGGCCTGAAAGGCGCTGTAATTTTCTATGTTATATGTTCTATGAGGTCAGACTGACTGGTCTATAATTCTCTGTTTTCTCTCTCTCTCCTTTTTTAAAAAGTGGGACATTAGCCACCCTCCAATCTGCAGGAACTGATCCTGAATCTATAGAATATTGGAAATGAATGTGATAATATAATATCATTTCATATACCATGTACTTCTGTTAGCTAAATCATATAAGTGTTTGGAGAGGACCTTTTGTGAAACTTGTTAATATATCTCTATAACTCTATGACTCCAAGGAGGACATTTCAGCTTGGAAATGTGTGTAAGCATGAAATAGTGATACAATGTATTTATTTGTCCATTGAATCAGTTACACCCTTGTCATTTCTGGTTATTTGTAAATTTTCAGGTCTCTACCTGACATAATTGTGTCTGGTTAGTTATGAGCCACAGTAAATGATGAGAAAACTTGGCAAGCTAATCATTCCTCAGGCATCTAACTCCCAAGTGCATACACCTGGAGCCAATGCCTTAGACATTAGTCTTCAGAACAAAAGGAATGGTGATACTCCGGGTCAACAAGAACAAGACAAATGCCACACAAGTATAACTAAGCACTATGATTTGCGATTGGAGAGAGAATGTCCATACATATAGCTTTTACATCATAAATGCAGGATACACATCACAGTTTCCTTACTCTAAGAAGCACTGCAGCCAACTTGCACACAGCAACACCATTCAAGCAGGAATGGGAATCAATAACAAGATATCTGTTTCTGTGATTTTGGTTGAAGGATAAACGGGAGCCAGCATATTTGGGAAAGATGGTGTGACACTCCTTTGCTAAAAACTTTGATGTTCTGTTGGACAGGGTGGTGCAAAGGGGGGACACTCTTTTTATGGAGCACAGCTAAAGGACCAGGTGCCAGGAGCCTAGTCTGAGATTACCACACTGGTGAGTGCTATCTCAACACTGCGGAGGAATGCCAGCAGTGCCAGTAGAAGTTCAATAACCTTCTTGAACTCCGCCAGAATAAGTAGTCTTCTCCTGGCTCCCTTACAATGAATTCCTTCTTTGTGACTACTTCCCACCAAGGCTTCTACTCTGCAACACTCATTATAGTCGGCAACATTTTCTCCTCAATTGCTCACCAGACATCAGACCCCTCAGCTCCTTTGAAACGTCAATCCTGGCAAGAGAAGACCCAGCATCACTCCTGTGAAGATGCTGAGACATTCATTTCCTGCCAATTAAGTACCAATCTTCATTCCAATCCAATGCAACTCCCACTGTAACCCCTAAGTATCATTCATTGCACACCACTTCTAAATACAGTGATAGCTTCATTGTCTTTTGTCTTGCTGGGATCAGCGGGAGGTCCAACACCTCTGAGGGAAAATATGTCACTCCTTGCACCAGCTCAAGTACTGACACATCAGCAAGACACTTCGCATTCGAAAGTTTGGCAGCACAATCCAGTGAGCAGCTCTGAGGTAGGCTGAGGAAGGAATGGCCCAGGCTATTGGCACTTGAAGGACTAACAGAGATCAGGCACACGCTAAGCCCAAGTAGGAGAGGACCCTGTAGGCTCAGCAACAAGGGACTTTGGTGATCAGGGAGCACAGGGAGCACCAAAAGTGACAGACAAGCATGTGGAATGCAATGGCCCTCATTGCCTGGATGCTACCTATGTTATTGGGAAACAGTAACTCCAATCATATGACCACCTGGCTGCTTCCCTGGGCAGGTTGGTGGTTGTTATAGTGAGCTGTATCCAAAATCCTCAGGATGTCCCAGAGAGGTGCATACACCTGGAGCCAATGCCTCAGACATTAGTCTTCAGAACAAAAGGAATGGTGATACTCCGGATACCCCTTTCTCACAAGGAGATGGGGTAGGCAGGAGGCACTAGTTGGAGGGGGGAATCACATTCAGCCTCCCTCCAGCCTCCTCCCCCCCCCCCCCCCCCCACCACCCCCCGCTCACGGCACACACACACACACACACACACAATAGTAACATAGAAAATAGGAATGAGTAGGCTGTTCAGTCCTTTAACCCTGCTGTCATTCATTATGATCATGCTAATCAACCGTGATGAAGGGCTTTTGCCCAAAACGTCGATTTTCCTGCTCCTCAGATGCTGCCTGACCTGCTGTACTTTTCTAGCACTACTCTGACCTAAACTCTGGTTTCCAGCATCTGCAGTCCTCACTTTTGTCTAACAAACTCAGTAGCCTATTCCTGCTTTTCTCCACTATCCTTTGATGGTGCTATTTCTAACTCCAGGTACTATATCTAACTCCTTCTTGAAATCATACAATGCTGTGACCTCAACTGCTTTCTGAAGTAGCAAATTCCAAAGGTTTACCAGTCTCTGGATGAAGAGACTTCTCCTCACCCAGTCCTAAATGGTTTACCCTATATCCTTAGATTGTAATCATAGGCTCTGGATTCCTCCTGTATTCAGGAACATCTCAGAACACCGTAGAGGTGGACTGCCACCCTACTCCGACCCTTGGAAGCTCAAGCTGAGGTGGTACCCCTTGGCCTTGGTCTCCAATTTTGCCAGACCAAAAGTCTTGGGCCAATGGGTTCCATTGCTGAGCAGGTTCCCTAAATCCCAACTGCAGAAGCATGGACTATACTGAAATGGAATGGAATGGTGTGCAAGACAAGATCTTATTGTTGACACTGTGGTGGCATGGGTGACATTGCACTGTATTCGAAGTCTCCAGTTTGTATAAATTTGATTATTTTGTACGACATCTATTTGTTTGACTCTTTTGTGTAGCCCTGGATGTAACTATGTCAGCATGATGCCTAAATTCATTTCCACACACAATGAACAATGGGTCAGTCTTGGTGTTGAGAGCCTGCTGCACTACGTTGAAGCAAGAGGAACAAGCTATGTGCAGTGTTGTGCATTCTGCTGAAATGTCCCTCATTCTGAAACATCCCATATTCTTTCTCTGGCCTGTGTGTTCAAAACTGTTGGTGTGAATGGTGTGGTCAGTGACATCTGGAGCTAATGTATGAGGCTGGCTAAGGATGAGGGGGCCTACAGATCTGTGTCCTGTACACTGCATGATCTGTGTATTATGTTGCCTCTCTTTAAAGTGGCTCACATTGGTGAATCTGGTTTCTCCACCTCCCTCACAGTTCCAGACCCTCAGCCACACCCACTCTGGGTGTGGTCACCACCATGTTCTTCCTTATTGCATAGTATATATTTCCAACATGATGGAAAGTGAGAGTGAGTGCTTATTGGCCAGTGCTTCCGTTTTCCACCTTAACATGTCCAAACATCCAGATTCCCTTCCTGAAGGCTGATCCAGTTAACCCTATAGTCTTTGCATCTCCCTGTGTCCCCACACATGCCAACTTCATGAAACTACACCTGCCCAACATCTCCCCGCAAACCCCAGTTACTGTTCCCTCTTGAAGCAATGGTACTCCTGACCATGGATGAGCACCCCTTTCCCATTATCCTGTCCTCATCCATGCTTGTATCATATCCCTACTTTATGAATACAGTTCACATTTGTTAATGCTCCCAATGCCCACCCACACCCCACCCCCCTCCAAGTCCTTCAACCTTTAAATCCAACAAGTAGGTTCCCCAGTCTTCTTCCCATGGCTGCAGAACGCCTGGTCTTTTTAAAAATTGTAGCCAACTGCCTATGCTCTGGGGGACTTAGAATATTAAATGCTTCAGAAAAACTGAAACTGATGACTTGAAGTTGCCCAACAAAGTGTTTTGATGACACACAGTACTTGTCTCATTTCCCTGAATGCTTGTGGAGAATGCTTCAAGGAGGACATAAGTATTTGTTCCATGGTTCTCCTGTTGATTTCAGAGGATGCGGGAGAATCATTGCTGATGGAAGTTCTATCGTGCTCTCATATGTTCTTGATATGCATTCCAGGTTCACTGTAGCCCAGGAGTATGGTAACAACAACTGCTCTCTACAAAGGTGGCACAGTGGCTCACTTGGTAGCACTACTGCTTCACAACACCAGGGTCCCAGGTTTGATTCTACCCTTGGGTGGCTCTCTGTGGGGAGTTTGCACATTCTCCCTGTGTTTGCATGGGTTTCCTCCAACAGTCCAAAGATGTGCAAGAAGGGTGAATTGGCTGTGCTAAATTGCCCACAGTGTTAGGTGCATTAGTTGGAGGAAAATGGGTCTGGGTCGGTTACTCTTCAGAGGGTCAGGTTGGGCTGAAGGGCCTGTTTCCACACTGTAGAGAATCTAATCCAAAATATTTGTACTTTGGGATAATTTGTTGTGTTGCCAAACAGTCACAGCTGTCCTTTGCAGATGGTTGAGCTTGTGCAGCTGATCTGATGCTGGATGTTTAGCTTTTGATGTTGTTGGATTGATTGTGATTCCACCACTCTGGAGCTCTGGAATTCCACCAGCTTTGTAACTCCTTAACTGTCACCACATTTTAATCAGATTCCAAAACACATACATTAAATCAGAGTGAGAGGGACTTTCATGTTGGTTTCCCTTTGCTAGATATTCCCCAGTAATCAGTTTTAGTTTATCTGAAGTATTTAATATTCTAAGTCTCCCATAGCATAGGGGTTGGCTCCAGTTTATATTGAGCTTCTTTAAAATGATGGGGGTGGCGGGTTGGATCTGTGGCCATGGGAAGAAGACCAGGGAAATTATTTGTTGGATTTGAAGGTTGAGGGATTGGGGTGGCGGGGTGGGAAATGTTGGGAGCATTAACAATTTTGGACTGTATTTGTAACATAAGGATCTGATACAAGCATTTGCGGAAGATCCACCCTGAGGTGTCTTTTTAATGGAACAAAACTCAACTTTTATGAAAATCGCATCAACATAATTCAGATTGAATTCCTTCTTTTGGGCCTAATCCATTCTTCTCCGAATGACCTGATGGCTACCATGACATAGTTAAAGCACTAGACTCAGCATGCAGATGGACCTATCTGTAAAGAGACCAGTTGTACTGCAATTGCACAACACAAATATTTTCAACATATTGAGGCCTTTTTTGATCGGGCTCCATGAGGCAGTTAGGGAATTGGAATAGCAATTTGGAACAATGAGAGCTATATTAGCTAAGGACCGTGATAAGATAATGAGAAATGGAAGCAGTTATGAATAAATTCATGCTTTGAAAACCTCTCCAGAAGCAGTTATCTTGTCAACTGTAATGGACCTGCCCATCCTCAGTGATCAGGTTTGTTCACAAATTACTGAACATAAGATAAACTTAAAATAATGCAACTTTCATTAAAGTCTGCTTCATCTCTATCAATAATAAGATATTGAATTTAACTTTTTTTAAAAAAAGATATTTGAGTAAAAATGTTACTTTTCTCACATACATACAGGTCTCTTTTTGCAAACATCATCAAAAATCCATCGTAAACTACGATAAATGATCACCTCATAAGTTGCTGCTGGCAAATTGTCAAGATGTGATAAGTGGCTTGGCAAAAACAGAGAAGATTGCTTCTCATGAAGAAAGAAAGCTGCTATATATTCTCACAGGAGTTAAATAAGATACAGTACTTTGATAGATCAGCATATTTTCCACCAAATTTCTGAATGCAATCCAGCAATTCAACTTTTAGCCTCCATTTTTAAGCTACAAATGTTCTTTCCTATATTCTAATTGCATGAATCTTTTCACTTTGAAGATAATGTTCTTCTTCCACATTATTCTCCCACTCATAAGAAGCATATTAAAAGCTAAAGATACATACAAAAATGCAAACAATAAAAAACACTTAGTTTGAACAGGTAGAGAAGATTTGAAAACAAAGGAATAATGATAGTGATGTTAAAAAAGAATGTGGGCTCTGTATTCCAAGCAGAAGTATTCAAAACATTGTCCAAGAACTGGATGTCTTGTTAAATTCATATTTCTCACACATTTTGGTTCCCAGGTGACCATACCAAACAATGGTTAACATTGTAGGAAATTTAAAATAAATTGAGTTCATAATCTATATGATCAGTTCAATGGTTATATTGCCACATAATTTTGTGACAGTAGGTTTGATCTTGAACAGTGTGTTTATGCTCTGTTCTCTATTTTATTGTGAAGGTATGTTTGTAACTAAAGCTCGGAAGATAACCAACTCTTAACATGACCAGTTAGCCTGAACTGGAGCACATGATCTTTATTCTTGGCCTTCAGGCTAGTTTAATACGTTGAATGGAAAAAGATTATTTTTCAGAAATTGAACAACAAACAGTCAGATTACAATTTACTCTGGAAGTGACATTATCAAAAAGACAAACAGGTAAACAGAAAGCATTTTTTAAGTATGTTCAGAATTCAATGCAATCTTTTGCTAATTCAAAGAGAAAATCTGATAAATAAGCCTGGGGCTTCAGGCTGCTGGGAGAATAAAACAAAATAAAACAAGAGGGACACTACATGGTGCATCTCTCAGAGTCTTTTGGACAGAAATGAATGCATTAAAGCCAATACAAATTAACTTTATGCAACACATAAATGTAGGATCTAATCAAGTGTAATTGAATGGTTAGATTTATTGTCGTGCCAGTAGTAACAGTATAGCTCAGTGTCAAAGTAGAATCCTTTGAGGTGCTATGTTTGAATATAAATCAATTTACTCATACTAATTCATACCTGGAACAATCTACCTCAAAGTTCCACTGAACTTTGATTGTGATCTTGTAATATTAAAAAGTCTTTTGCTCTATTTCATTCTGTATTTGTACATAATTTGGTCAAATTAACTTTGAAAAAATGTCCTGAAAGACTGAAGGTAAAAAATAAAAGATATACAATTGGAGGCAAGTACAGAATGGGCTATATATTTCTGACCATCTATGAACTATATTGTATGGCAAGTGCAATAGCAGTACAGAATCCATATGGATAAATTAGACAAATCACTTTATACTTCGCTTGAGAACAACATCTGCTGCCCCTGCCAGAAATTCATAAAAGTGAAAAGGCCTGCTCAGGAGGAAATGTTAGCAATGATGAACAAAAAGACAGCTATTTAGTTTTATAAACTCTGCATGCATTCAAAAGCAACAACAATTTTCTTCAATTTTTTCTTCAGTGTAAAGTCCCTTACCCACCCACTTACTCATCCCCTTTAACTGCACCCCCCCTCCTCCACCCCCCCTCCTCCACCCCCCGCCCCCCCCCCCCACATAGCGTAGGTTGATTACCTGAAACATTTGCTTTCTAAACAATCAAAGTGACTCACTTATGCAAACTCTAGTTCCTGACTGGTCTGTGGGTCCTAGTACCTGTCAGTCAGGGGAACATTCTGCACACAGTCTAGTCATCAGCTGGGGATGGTCAGTGTCATGGGATCTCTGACTGTCTGTAGTTTGGGGACTGGGCAATGATCGGTTCTCTAGGACCATTAATAGCTGCATTTTGTCAACTGGAGAGCTGCAAAGTCAGTGTACAGAGCAACATCAGAGGCTTGGTGATGAATACAGTCCTGAAAATCCCTTCTCTGATCTCTCAAGAGGGTGCTTTGGGTAGTGCAGTGTCCTGTGGGGTCATGGAAGGATCACCACAAAAAAGAAATAGAACACTCAAGGTTGCAGATGGTGGTGAAAGCAATGAGATGACATGACAGGAGCCAGAAGAATGGAATCATTTATCCATACAGAAAGGTGAGGCCATTGATATCTTTTGGTAGAAGACAGAGCTCAGTTGTTCTCAGCGCTACAAGGCAGACAGGACCTGAATGACAATCGATGTTAGTCGACGTGAGCTGGGTGCAGAAACCTATCAAGGACTGACCTATCAACACAATGAACTCACCCAATATACTGACCATTGCCACAACCAATCGGAAGCAGCAGGAATGGAACCAGAAGACACAGCAGAACAGCGCTTCACAGGAAACTCCAAAGCGCTGAAGGTGTTACCGAGACAGGAGACGAAATGTCTGCAAATCAACTTCTCAGCTCGGTGAACATATCCACAACTACGACAAGGACTGTTAGTATTTGGTTCATAGTATATGGTGATGTGTGCAGCCTGTATTCATTTCCCCTGTATTCCCTTCTGCTGGCTCTCCATATAAACTCGTGATTAGATTTGAGTGTGCTTGCCTGGGTATGATGTTGCCCTACCTGACAATGACAAGCTGCAGGTGAGCATCAGACATCAAGGAAATAGCACCACGGACTCTTGGAGGGTCTTCAAACGGGATGCATCTAAGAATAGGGCAAGTGTATGGCATGGTAGTCAAGTGATGCAGAGGGTGAGAGAAATGGGTGTGTGTGCAAGGGAGTGTCAGTCCTGACAGCTCAGTTCCAAGGGCAGCACGGCACAATGGCTGATGTGCTATCACACAGCCATGTGCGGGGCAATATTAGATTCCTAATGCTTGTCTGGGTACATGGTGACCTTTCAAAGATGGTGCAAGTGTAAATCATAGAATCCCTACAATGTGGCAGCCCATCAAATCAACATCAACCCTCCAAAGAGCATCCCACATGAACTCAACCCCTACCCTATCCCTGTAACTCTGCATTTCCCATGGTTAACCCACCTCACCTGAACTTCTCTGGACACTATGGGGCAATTTAGCATGGCCAATCCACTTAACCTACACATCTTTAGACTATGGGAAGAAACTGGATCACCTGAAGGAAACCCTTCGCAAACATAGGGAGAACATGTCAACCTCAAACAGACAGTTGCCCAAGGTGGAATCAAACACAAGTCCCTGGCACTGTGAGGGAGCCATGCTAACTACCAAGCCACCATGCCACGTTAGGTGGATGCGAATTGGTCTGAGATTCAGATAGAATTGGACACATGTCATTGGCAGGGGATGGTATTTAATAAGGCACATTTGGCAAGATCATGGAGAGAAATCTCACTAGACCACGTGGCAAGAATCTCTCACATCAAACTTGGTGCAGCTTGCATTTAGCCAAAAGAAATATAAGATTCAGCCCGTAATCACCATAACTGGCAGTAAATGAGAAGATTTGTTTTTCACTAATTTTGTTTTTAACTTCTTTAGATGTTTTCCTCTCCATATATTTTCCATGAAGCACAGCAAGCAGGCAGTTGATTCCCAGGTGCTACCAGTGAAGCTCTTAGCAAGTTGTCTCAACTGTGTAATAATCGAATGACTCAATGTCATCAAATGTTCTTACAGTTACATGTTACTGACTAAAATGACCTTTATAGGCGTTTACACCTCTTTCCTGTTTCCTGTAAGTCTGCTACATCATGGTGCAGCTGCAGAGCAACAGAATCCCATGTTAAAAGACTCCATGTCTCACATCCAGTCATCAGTTCTGATGAAGCATCACTGGACTTGAAACATTATCTCTGCTTTCTCTGCAGAGAGGCTGCCAGACCTGCTGAGTTTCTAAAATACTTTCTGCTTTTGTTTCAGACTTCCAGCTCCATACTTAGTTTCTAAACTTATTTTGTATTCCATAGCAAGCGTCATCCTGGTTTTAAGGGACAATCAAAGAAAGGAGAGAGATACCTGTTGCACCAACTAGCAGCCTTTATAGAAGTAACTGGTAAATATTTAATTTCAACTTCGTCTGTCACTTTTGCTGCTTCACAAACTTTCTCAGGCCCCATGAGATGCATTCAAGGGGAAGGTTAATACCTGCCAGAGGAAAGAGGGATACTCAGATAGGGTGAAATGAAATAGGGTGGAAGAAAGATGCATAAACATGCAGATTATAAGCATCAGTTAGGTCTGAAGGTCTATTCTGTCCAGAAGCAAAATACTGCAGATGCTGGAAATCTGAAATAAGAGCATCAAAAGCTGGAAAAACTCAGCAGGCAGCATCTGGGGAGAAAAGGAGAATAAATATTTCAGATTACTGGCCTTTCATCTAAATCTAGTCTTTCTTTTCTGGATTGTACATTCTACACAGTCCAATCTATATAAACTGGTTGCCTTGTTCATTATGATCATTCAGATACCAAAATTCATGGCCTGATATTCTTTCTCAACTACTTAGTACACATTTCCAGAACTATACTTTAATTCCTTATTTTCATTTAATCTGTCATGAAAAAGATGGTGAACTTGTGCTGGGGTATCGTACTATAGGCCTTATTATTGCCTTCCAGGAGCTGGCCCAAGTGTATCAGTCATGCATGAATCTCGATAGCTAATGCCAGTAGGCTATTTGATCATGCGGTAATGAGGATAGTGTTATGCCTGAGAATGATTACCACTCTTTATGCAAGGGACACTCAGGTAACTGTAACATCTGCATCACCAACTGGCTGAAGTGAAATAATTCCAATAAGTACCACAGATTAAACCATAAAAGGTCAGCCAAAAACCCAGAGATGATAAAGTTATGTTAATCTTCAATAAATAAAGCTAGCAATTCAGTGGATATTTTTATCCTGACAGTAGTTGGTATGAGCACTTCTCTCTGAGAAAGAGTAGTTGAAGTCATTGACATAGGTGTGTTTGATAGATGAGTATGTGTGACAGAAACGAAATCTGAGGACTGATCGAGTTTGATGAAGAGAGTTGAAATGATGTTTAAGTCGAGTTTAAACTTGAGTAAATCATGTTGGGGCGAATAGCTATGCTGTTTCATTCTATAATTCTATCAACCCCTCCAACAGCAATCTCTCAATCCACAATGCCTCTTTTCTCTTTCTATTTCACACACTATGTATTGATCTCAGATTACAACAGGATCTGGACCAGATGGGCCAATGGGCTGAGAAGTGGCAGATGGAGTTTAATTCAGATAAATGCGAGGTGTTGCATTTTGGGAAAGCAAATCTTTGCAGGACTTATACACTTAATGGTAAGATCCTAGGGAATGTTGCTGAACAAAGAGACCTGGAGTGCAGGTTCATAGCTCCTTGAAAGGGGAGTCGCAGGTAGATAGGATAGTGAAGAAGGCGTTTGGTATGTTTTCCTTTATTGGTCAGAGTATTGAGTACAGGAGTTGGGAGGTCATGTTGCAGCTGTACAGGACATTGGTTAGGCCACTGTTGGAATATTGTGTGCAATTCTGGTCTCCTTCCTATCGGAAAGATGTTGTGAAACTTGAAAGGGTTCAGAAAAGATTTACAAGGATGTTGCCCGGGTTGGAGGATTTGAGCTCTAGAGAGAGGCTGAACAGTCTGGGGCTGGTTTCCCTGGAGCGTCAGAGGCTGAGGGTTGACCTTATAGAGGTTTATAAAATTATGAGGGGCATGGATAGGATAAATAGACAAAGTCTTTTCCCTAGGGTCAGGGAGTCCAAAACTAGAGGTCATAGATTTAGCGTGAGAGGGGAAAAATATAAAAGAGACCTAAGGGGCAACTTTTTCACGCAGAGGGTGGTAAGTGCATGGAATGAGCTGCCAGAGGATGTGGTGGAGGCTGGTACAATTGCAGCATTTAAGAGGCATTTGAATGGGTATATGAATAGGAAGGGTTTGGAGGGATATGGGCCGGGTGCTGGCAGGTGGGACTAGATTGGGTTGGGATATCTGGTCCGCATGGACAGGTTGGACCGAAGGGTCTGTTTCCATGCTGCGTACATCTCTATGACTCTATGACTCTAAGTCAAGTGATTGTGAGTTCAAGCATTATTCGAGAGATACAACCTTGACTAACACTTCAGTGCAGCACTGAAAGACAGTAATATGCTTGAGATGCCATCCTTCCAGTGAAACATTAAACTGAGGCCCATCTGTCCTCTCAGGAGGAAATACAAGGTTTCATGGCACAATACTGACAAAGACCAAGAAACTTTTTCCAACATGCATCCTTCAAGCAACATGATTAAACCTGATTGTTCGATTTCATTGCTGTTAGCGGGATATTGCAATGAAATTGACTGCTGCAGTTTCTGCACAATAACTACATTTCAAGAATGCTTCATTGGCGGTGTCATGCTTTATAAAAATGTGATTCTTTATTTTATTTTTTCATTGCTGTAGTCTTTTTCCTTTGCATTAACTACCTCCTTCACTTAATATAAATCTCCATTGACTTCAATCTCTCTTCAGAGCCATACAGACAGTCATCCGAGTCCACTTCCTGATGTTTTCTCACTGTGAATTCTGGTTGCAGTCAGGAGTTGTCTGTGTGTTCAGAAATAATTTTGTGCTACAGATGAAGACAATTGGTCTCCTGTCAGAACTGGAACTCGGAGGGGTTTTTTTGAAATCACAAAGGCTTCAGTCACAGTAAATAAAGACAAAGAGTTTCCGGTGATGGATGGATCAGTAAACAGAGGACACAGATTTAAGATAACTGGAAAAAGATACAGAGGTTAGATTTCTCACGTAGACAGTTCTTATCAGGTGGAGTGGACTCTCAGAAAGGGTGGAGGAAACAGATTCAATAATAAACATTGCAAAAGTAATACGAAGATACTAGAAAGAAAAGAATGGGTAAGTGGGACAAATTGAATAGCAAGGTTTCATGGCACAATACTGACAAAGACCAAGAAACTTTTTCCAACATGCATCCTTCAAGCAACATGATTAAACCCGATTGTTGGATTTCATTGATGTTAGCGGGACATTGCAATGAAATTGACTGCTGCAGTTTCTGCACAATAACTACATTTCAAGAATGCTCGGACTCGGATGACTGTCTATGTGGCTCTGAAGAGAGATTGAAGTCAATGGAGATTTATATTAAGTGAAGGAGGTAGTTAATGCAAAGGAAAAAGACTACAGCAATGAAAAAATAAAATAAAGAATCACATTTTTATAAAGCATGACACCGCCAATAGCAAATTGAATAGAGGAGCTAGTAACAGACGCAATGGCCTGTTTGGTCCGTCTCTATGCAGTATCATTGTATGACTCAACTTGCAGCATTCCGCATACAGATACAGTTCCTTACACCAAAGCAGCAGTCTCAGCTACAGATTTCAGCTGAGACCAATGATAAAAAGATCAAGAAGCAGAGCAACGAGTGAATTCTTGAATAGATCTCTTGGGGCACGAAATCAGTTTATGCATCATAAATGCAATGGGTTTGCTGCCCCAAGTGATTAGTAGGGTTAACTTGCATACGGTGCTTACAAATGGCTATCCCCCTGCAGTTCAGTTACTTATTTCATAAAGCTTCCAAGACATTAAGATGGAAAGGGGTTTGCATATTTTTTGCATCCCAGACTTAGAATGTTCTTTCTTTTTCAAAGTTTGATCTAACATCAAGAAGGAGTGCTTGAACCCAGTGGCAACTTGAATCACTGCAAGTCCATGTGATTCCAGACCACATCAATGTGGTCAAATGTTAACTGCTCTTAAAGGAGTTATGAATGGGCAACAAATACTGGCCAATGATGCCCACAAAATCCCATGAGTTAAGAAAAGACAACATCATACACAGGTTGACAATTCGCTGTTTGTGGCACTTTTACCTGTACATAATGATAAGTATGTTTGGCAATGTAAAAACAGTGACTTCTGCATTTTGGAAATGATAAGGTGCCATACAAATGCAGATTTCTTATACTGAATGAAGAATATGGCAACCTTGAATAACTGGCACATAAAATATCATATCATTCGCTCAAACTCCATAAGAATTTGCTGAGCATTTCCAGGTAACTATCAATTCAAATAGTTTATATACAATATTCAACAAGAACTATTGAGATATCAAAGAAACTCCATTCATTTCTTTGACACTAATAGATATGCTCATCACAGAAAAATACCTCTGTACATAGTCAACAGAGCAGTAATTATACAACTAAAGTAGAAGAAGAAAGCTTCCTGATTGTGTCCATGAGGAATGATCCACTTGCTGCGTCCAAGTCCATGCTCACCTGCTTCTTACAGCCAGATATATCAATTCATCCCATTGTACAATTCCGCCAAAAGGCTTGTAACATCTTTGTTATTTCATTTTTAGATGTAAATGAATGGAGTATGTTACATGCAACTAATCTAATGATTGCTGCTTAATCGGATCCCAAATATTGCTGGAAAAATACACTTGTCTTGCGCTCATCAGGACATTACACAAGAATTTAAATTCAAGATGAAAACCAGCATTCGTATTGCAAGGAGGATTGGTGATTAGTTGACAAGTAGATTCTAGTTGGTAGAGATGTTGCCATAGAGAAAGCACCCATTAATGCTAATTGACAGTTAACTGCCAGGCTGTGAAACTTTAAACCAGGCAGGTTGACTCTGATTGGTCAGGGCATTGCTCTCAGAAAGAAACTAATAAGTGGCACTATTTTATTAAATTGAAACTGCTGCAGTGTGTTTCCATGTTCTTTTTGCCTGCAACAAACAGGACCCTATGTATCACTGCCTGTCGCTTCCAATACATGCAAATGTGGTATACTGCCAACCCAAATGACAATCCGAAATAGGTTTTCACCATACTTTCCCCCACATTCTGAACAAAGTCTGGCTGGCAACCGTCAATCAATTCCCCTCATAATCAATCATAACATTCTATTCGCTTTCCTAGTTGTATCTCCAGGTAAGCTTTTTGCAATTCATCCACAAAGACAAGCAGAACCCCCAGCATTCCACAATCTGTCACCATTTCAAAAATATGCTTATTTTTGATTTTTCCTGCAAAAAGAGAAAATTTCACATCTTCCCACATTATACTCCATTTGCCTTTTGTCTTTATTCACTCACTGGATGTATTCTTTTTGTAGCCTTCTTGAGTACTCTTCACAACTTACGTCACTATCTTTGTGTCGTCAACAAATTTGGCCATCATGCCTTCATCCAAATTACTTTTGTAATTTATTGACAATTTAAAATACAACAGTGATCCCTGTAGCATACCACTAAATACATAATGTGAACCTGAGAAAGACCCATTGCTGCCCACTGTCTACTTCCTGTCAACCAACCACTTTTCTATGCATGCCAATATGATACCACTTAAACTATAATCTTGCTCCTTCCTGTATCTCCAACTTTCCTCTAACCCAACATCCTGGCACTCCATAAATTTTGATGTATTCCCAACTCTCTCACTACATTGTTGGTGGTCACAACTGCAGCAGCCTAGGCGCAAAGCTCTTGATTTCCAATTAGACCTCACCACATTTCTCTCCTTGCATTAAGATGCTTTTTAAAGCTTTCCCATTTCTTTGAACTGTTGCACTATTCTAACTGCTTCTCATATGGTCCAGAGTCAAATTTTGTTCGTTGGTCACTTCAATGAAGCACCTTTTGGATGTTTTACTACTTTAAAGGCACTATACAGATGCACATTGCTGGTGTAAATGAAGTAAATCTGATACATAACTCTCTGTTGAAATTATAAACTATAGTGGGTAGTAGTAAACATTCTTGTGCCACAGGAAGAAAATAAGGTTCTTTCCTGGTACCCCATTCAAAGCATCTTTCAATCTGGCTAACTTAGCGTTAATTGCTTTGGTTTTACCCAACAGATTGGCATGCCCAAAAAATTGTTGCCAGTTCAATTTAACAGCACTAACTTATGCTTCTTGTCAAATTGTGTCACTTGGGAGTGCTCATGTCTCTGACTCAGAACATTATACATTCAACCTCTTCTTCAAAATTAGCGGAAAAATAAACTTGACACTCCAGCGCAGTTGCCAAGTAATTGTCCCAATGTTGACAGTAATAACGTACTTTGAAGGACCTGCTAAACTGGGGGTCTCTCTACTTGTGCTGAGGACTATGTGAAAACTCACAGCAAAACAGCTGACACGGCAGGAAGAACAAAAGATTTAATATTCTTCCCCTGTTGAAAAGCATCGATGAATAGGTCGTTGGTATTATTGCTGCTTGCAGGTAGCTGTTTGTGTTATGAATATATAATTTCACAATTCATATGTCTCAGTATGATAATTTTAGGTTTTCGGGATTGAATTTTCAAAGTAAGTGGAAACAAACAGGTTTCGACAAACTGGTAAACAAAGCCTACAGCAATTACAATTCAAAGGTAAGTTCATATTTACTGAAAGTGTTACAATGAACAATGTTGAAAGAACAAGGACTTCTTAAGTTTTTTTAGTGGAGCCAAGATTTCTACATTTGTTTTCATTACAGGGTGAAGTTATTTGTCGGTCTCATATTCAAGAAAGGTTTGAAAGCAAATGATAAACAAAGGGCGATCTTAATGCATCTGTATACTTTTCAGGTCAAAAAATGGATTTAAAGTGGAATTTAATTTGTTGATATCTCTACCTGGAACATCTTAGGTGTGCCACAATGCCATAGTAATACATGGCAAGGAAGCAGTCTTTTAGCTTGGGATTAGCTGTGTGTTTTTTCTCACAAAAAGTTGTTCAGATGAGAAGGTTGTGAGAAGCTAGTGGTGTATCCACAGGAAGCCATCGCAAGGAGAGGGAATTAGGGAATTCCTGATTGAGAGTGATTGGGAATGAGAGTCACTGTGTGTGGGGCTCAAGCTTGGGAATGAAAAGTCCAAAACCATAAGAAATTAAAATTAATGTCAAATTTGCCTGGTAACGCTAGAAGAACAGTTGAATCCTCACAGATTTGGAAATCTAAGTGCCAGACATGAAAGTTGAAAAGTTAATTCATAGGAGCAGTTACCATCTTGGTTTGCTCTGAGGAAAAATACAGGACCCTTCAAAATCTTGGAAATAATAGGGAACTCTGGAACTTATGGGGAATTGTAAAACAGACTAGGGAAATGGGTCTGTTAAGAATATTGTGTTTAAATAATAAACATGTATGATAGATAGCATTGAATTAGCCTTACTTGCCTTGTTTAATTTTAGTGTAGAATTTTTAAAATCTGGAGTTAAGTGTCATTTTCACACAGAGAGACTGGTGAAATAATAATATGGGGTCTTTATTCCTCGGCTGGAGGAAGAGCACCTCATCTTCCACCTAGGAACCCTCCAACCACAAGGGATGAACTCAGATTTCTCCAGTTTCCTCATTTCCCCTTCCCCCATCTTGTCTCAGTCCCAACCCTCGAACTCAGCACCACCTTCCTAACCTGCAATCTTCTTCCTTACCTCTCTGCCCCCACTCCCACTCCGGCCTATCACCCTCACCTTATCACCCTCACCTTAACCTCCTTCCACCTATCGCATTTCCAATGCCCCTCCCCCAAGTCCCTCCTCCCTACCTTTTATCTTAGCCTGCTTGGCACACTTTCCTCATTCCTGAAGAAGGGCTCATGCCCGAAACGTCGATTCTCCTGCTCCTTGGATGCTGCCTGACCTGCTGTGCTTTTCCAGCAACACATTTTCAGCTCTGATCTCCAGCATCTGCAGTTGTCACTTTCTCCTCTTTACTTCAAGAAAAAGCAATTTGCTGGGAGATCTTATTTTTGTATTCACATATGGAATACTGATTTGCTGGCTGGTCCAGAATTTATTATGTATTAATATTGGCATTACTCCTCAATATGCAACAATGTTTTGCATGCTTGGCATCACATTAACTACACTCGACTTACGAGGTCAGATATTTCTGAAATAAAGTGTAAACGTACACGTTAGTATTAATGCACAAATCAATGAGCATCTGGCAGTAGAAAGAAGCTCAATTAACACACATTCTTGTCTCTCATTGCAAACGTGGCCTCTCATTTGTAATTTTGACATGGCTTTCATGAAATTGGAGTGTTTGTCCATGGATTGCTCATTAAATTCTACCACAGAAAGCTAAGCCGCAAAGTTAACACAGCACAGTCATGGTTAATGACTTCCTGATGATGAGCTTATGCCCGAAACGTCGATTCTCCTGCTCCTCGGATGCTGCCTGACCTGCTGTGCTTTTCCAGCAGCACACTCTCGACATTGTTAATGATGGCCAATCAACTATTGTCCAGATAACAAATAATTGTCGGTGCAATGAGATTTTAAAGATGTAAAATTTTAAATTACACATTGTTTTTATAATTTTCCTTTTAGTCTTTCTTTATTCTTTCTCTCTCTGTGAAGAAAATACTTCTCCCCTTCCTTGCATCTCTCTTTCAGAACCTGACTTGATGTTGAATTTGTCTCCTTCATCATCAGCTTGCTTCTCAGTCTGTTCTTATTTATTTCTGAATCCTGAGATCTCAAGAGCTATACTGCTTATGATATAATTAACCAATCTTCCAGATTTCTTGTTGCCTCTCTTATATTCCAACAACATTGCCGGAATTTTAAAAAAATATGAACACTAATTGGGTCCCACTCCAGCAAAAAAATCCCAAAGAGCTGCAGGTGCTCGGAACAAAAACCAGAAACAGAAATTACTGGGAAAACTCAGCAGGTTTGGGAAACTATTGGGAAAACTCCATCATCTGTGGAGAGAAAACAGTGTTAACATTTTGAGTCCAGTGGCCCTTCTTCACAACCAGCAAATCCTGGCTCACTGGTCCTTTTGCACACCACAGAAGGCCAGCGTATGGTAAACAAGATAACAGTTCAGAAAGAGTTCATGTTTGGAGACTGTTCCTCCTAATCTGATAATATCATAGACAGATTCAAAGAGATCTACAAGACAGAAAAGTCCCTTTGGCCCAAGTGTCCACACCAGTCAAAAACAGCCACCTTTTCTCAACCCATTTTCCAGCCTGTGGCTGATTGCCTTATATGGTTCGGCATCACAAGTGCCCCACATCAAAATATTTCTTAAATATTGAGAGGGTTCCTGCCTCTATCACCCATATAGACCATTTGTTCCAGATTCCCACCACCTACTGGGTGAAATAGTCTTCCCTGATATCTCCTAAAAAACTGCTTCCCTGACCTTAAATCTATGCCTCCCGGTCATTGATCTCTCCATCAAGGGGAAATGTTTCTTCCTGTCTATCTTATCTGTGACCTTCATAATTTTAAACATCTCAATCATGTCCTCTCTCAATCTCCTCTACTCTGAGGAAGACATCTCCAATCTGTCCAATTTCTTTTCATGATGAGAACTCTCCAAACCAGGCAGCATCCTGGTAAATCTCCTCTGCACTTTCTCCAGTGCAGTCACATGCCTTCTAAAATGTGGGTTCCAGAACTGAATACATTAGTCTACCTGTGGCTTAACCAACATTTCATATAATAGCAGCATAACCTTCCCATTCTTGAACTCTATGCCATCACAAATAGAGGCAAGCGACCCATGTGCTTTCTTTACCACTATCTAACTATTCTGGCAGACAAAAAGACAATGTTGACAAGGACAATTCTGAGATACAGGTTATTAGACTAGATGGGAATGAGGTTCATCAGGAGGAGGTGTTAGCAATTCTGGTAAGTGTGAAAATAGATAAATCCCCTGGGCTGGATGGGATTTATCCTCGGGTTCTCTGGGAAGCTAGGGAGGAGACTGCAGAGCCTTAAGCTTTGATCTTTATGTCATCATTATCTACAGGAATAGTGCCAGAAGATTGGAAGTTAACAAATGTTGTCCCCTTGTTCAAGTAGGGAGTAGAGACAACCCGGGTAATAATAGACCAGTGAGCCTTACTTGTGTTGTGTGCAAAGTTTTGGAAAGGATTATAAGAATAGGATTTATAATCATCTGGAAAGAAATACTTTGATTAGGGAACGCAGCATGGTTTTGTGAAGCATGGTTGTGCCTCACAAACCTTACTGAGTTATTTGAGAAGGTAACCAAAGAGATGGATGAGGGTAAAGCAGTTGCTGTAGTTTATATGGATTCCAGTAAAGCACTTGTTAAATGTTCCTCACAGTAGCTTATTGCAGAAAATACTGAGGCATGGGATTGAGCGTGATTTAGTAACTTGGATCTGAAATTGTCTAGCTGAAAGAAGACAGAGGGTGGTGGTTGATGGGAAATGTTCATCCTGAAGTTCAGTTACTAGTGGTGTAGTACAAGGATCTATTTTGGAGTCACTGCTGTTTGTCATTTTTATAAATGACCTGAATAATAGCACAGAAGGATGAGTCAGTAAATTTGCAGATGATACTAAAGTGAGTGGAGTTGTGGACAGTGCAGAAGGATATTGAAAGGTTACAGAGGTATATAGATAAGCTGCAGAGCTGGGCTGAGAGTTTAATGCTGAAAAGTGTGGAGAGTTTAATGCTGAAAAGTGTGAAGTGATTCATTTTGGAAGGAGTAACAGGAGTACAGAGCAGTGTGGATGTGCAGAGAGGTCTCAATGTCCATATCCATATGTATCTGAAAGTTGGCATCCAGGTTGACAGGGTTGTTAGGACAGTGTTAGCTTTTATTGGTAGAGGGATTGAGTTTTTGAGCCATGAGGTAATGTTGCAGCTGTACAAAACTCTGGTGTGGACGTATTTGGAGTATTGTGCACAGTTCTGATCGCCGCTTTATAAGAATGATGTGGAAGCTTTGGAAATGGTGCAGAGGAAATTTCCCAGGATGTTGTCTGGTATGAAGGGACGGTCTTATGAGGAAAGGCTGAGGGGACTTGAGGCTGTATTTGTTAGAGAGACAAAGGTTAAGAGGTGACTTAATAGAGGTATACAAAACGATCAGAGGATTAGATAGGGTGGAGAGCCTTTTTCCTCAGATGGTGATGGCTACCATGAGGGGACATAGCTTTAAATTAAGGGGCGCAATATATCGGACAGATGTCAGAGGTAGGTTCTTTACTCAGAATACTAAGGGCATGGAACGCTCTGACTGCAACAGTTGTGGATGCTCCATCAAAAAGGGCATTTAAATGGTCATTGGATAAACACTTGCTCTGGCAGCTTGTTCTATACACACACCATCCTCTGCCTGTTAGGTCCCTTTTAAATAATTGCCCTCTCACCCTTAAACCTCTTCCATCTAGTTTTGGGCTCCCCTACCCCAGGGAAAAGACCTTGTTTACTTATCCTATCCATACTCATCATGATTTCATAAACTTCTACAAGGTCACTCCTCAGCCTCCGATGCTCCAGGGAAAATAGCCCCAGTGCATTCAGAATCTCCCTATAGCTCAAACCTTCCAAAAATTGGCAATATCCTTGAAAATGTAAATTGTGGATCCAATTTGTCAAATTATCTTGGATCCCATGGGTTCTGAACTGTCATCTCCCAAGTGGAGCCTTATCAAAAGCCTTCCGGAAGTCCAAGTTGACTACATCAAAAACATTGCCCTCATCTACATATGTGGCCACCTCTTCAAAAAATGTTGGTCAGACATGAACTCCCCTTATCAGAATCATGCTGACTATTCTTGATTAATCTCTCCCTCTCCAAATGTAGGTTAATTCTGTCCCTCAGAGTGGTTTCCCCACCACCAAGGTTAGACTGACCAGCCTGTAGTTTCCTGGTTATTCCTGGCCCCTTCTTCAATAACAGTACTGCATTGCCTGTCCTCCAGTCCTCTGGCATCTCTCCTGTGGCCAGAGTGGAATTGAAAAGTTTTGTAAGTGGCAGTATGGTGCAGGGATAAGGCAGAACATCTTCACACCTCATGGAGAGTAGATCTTCAGCCCCAGTACACCTCATAATCTTAATAACAGTGTCTGATCAACTAATGTAAAATTGTTTTTAACCATACTGTTCAAACACTTTGTGATACACTGTCAGAGCAGGTGAGACTTAAACCTAGATAGAGAGACACAAGCACATAGCTAATATCCGATTACCATACTTCAACAACTATATCTTGTTCAATCACGTGTCATGATGTTGAGATTCAATAGTGGAAATGAATTGGGCCCTTAGATCCTGCCAAAGGAGAGAGAATAAGAGAATCTTTTTTGCTTTAAATACCACAATGGGATTTTTTTTTACTGTTGCAAGTATTGGCACAATTTTTAAAAAGAAAGGAATTGGCAAAGCTGGTTTATTTGCTTATGATTATCTTTGTGCCACTCATGTAGTCAACACTGGGTTGGAACTTGGGCGTGATCTTCACGCTGCCTGGAACTTTGGAGTAGAAAATACGAGACACAGCTGCATGCCAGCAGTCATGGGCAGAACAGTTTAAGTAACATGAAAAATAAATAAATGGGAAACATTTTGAGAATGGCACAATGTAACATTAACCCAGCAAGGTATAATACAATGGTTGCAGACAAGCTTGGTGATGAATTGTCTGAGATACATTTTCACAGCACCCTACTTGCACTGGTTCTTCCCACTTATCCTGAAACTTATTCACAGTTCCCCCCACTGTCTCGGAGCGTAAGATATAGTGAAAGTCACCTCGAACGTCTTACTACGCATCCTACAATAAAACATAGAATTCAGATTCCTGTGCCTTCCTTACTTTTCACTCCTTTTACGATAAAAGTAGGGCCTTGTTTTGCACACACCCAAACACATCTCAAACACTCATGATTTGTTCAGTTTAGGTTGAAAGAGAATCTCAGGCTAGAGTTTGCTTTACAGATGGAATTCCTGATGGAATACTGATGAGTAACTTTACTGGATATGTAACCAGAAATTAGATCACTCACACAAAGTTGATTGAGGTGAGAGACAAAAACAAAAAAAAAATCAACAAGTCATGACTCATATGCAATCATCTGTTAATCCTATTGTAGAAGTTAGCATAGAATCATAAAATCCCTGCAGTGAACGTAATGCCCATTTGGCCCATCAAGTCTGCACTGATCGTCCAAAGAGCATTCCACCCTTCAACCTTGTCCCCATTAACCCACAGTTACCATGGCTACTGTAATGATTGTAATGAGATCAACTCAGTAGATATCATACAATATGTTAGAGGTAAAAACAATGACTGCAGATGCTGGAAACCAGATTCTGGATTAGTGGTGCTGGAAGAGCACAGCAGTTCAGGCAGCATCCAAGTAGCTTCGAAATCGACGTTTCGGGCAAACGCCCTTCATCAGGAATAAATCATTTATTCCTGATGAAGGGCTTTTGCCCGAAACGTCGATTTCGAAGCTACTTGGATGCTGCCTGAACTGCTGTGCTCTTCTAGCACCACTAATCCAGAATCATACAATATGTGTTCCCTTGATTGAAGCTGTTAACCTGGTCTAATCAGGGAGCCCTGGTTGACAGATATAAAGAGGAGGGTTCCCCCTCCAACTCTATTTTGATTTAGTCCCTACCCTCCCCTTCACTGTTTTGATCGCACAGCATTGCCCTGTGGTTTGAAGGGCAGTGCTTGTCACTGGCCACTCGGGTGTTTTTCCTATCTTCCTGGTGGTGGAAATTGAATAAAGATTTGTGCACTTTGTGTCTTTCACTGTGTCTCACACCTGCACACACACACCATGGGTGCTGGGGAAAAAATAAGCACTACCGCACTTAGGCGGTAGTGTGGGGGTTACAAGAAAAAAAAAGAAAAAATAAAAAAAATAAAGAAGACTACGCAAAAAAACCCAAAAAATAAAGAGGAGGGTTCCCCCTCCAACTCTATTTTGATTTAGTCCCTACCCTCCCCTTCACTGTTTTGATCACAAAGCACTGCCCTTTGATGTGAAGGGCAGTGCTTGTCACTGGCCACTCGGGTGTTTTTCCTATCTTCCTGGTGGTGGAAATTGAATAAAGATTCGTGCACTTTGTGACTCTCACTGTGTCTCACACCTGCACACACACACACCATGGGTGCTGGGGAAAAAATAAGCACTACCGCAGTTAGGCTGTAGTTGGGGGTTAATAATTAAAAAAAACAGGAGATTGATTGCCCTTTTGTGAAGGGCACTGCTTGTTACTGGCCACCCGGTTGTTTTCCCTTTTGAGAGTTGGATCAGTGTCAGTGTCAAAAAAAGAAAAAAGAAAAAAAAATTTAAAAAAACTAAAGAGGAGGGCTCCCCCTCCAACTCTATTTTGATTTAATCCCTGCCCTCCCCTTCACTGTTTGATCACACAGCATTGCCCTTTGATGTGAAGGGCAGTGCTTGTCTCTGGCCACTCAGGGGTTTTCCTATCTTCCTGGTGGTGGAAATTGAATAAAGATTCGTGCTCCTTGTGTCTCTCACTGTGTCTCACACCTGCACACACACACACACCATGGGTGCTGGGGAAAAAAATAAGCACTACCGCAGTTAGGCGGTAGTGTGGGGGAAAACGGAAAAAAAAAGTAAAAGAAAAATAAACAGGAAAAGAAAAAAAAATAAAGAGGAATGTTCCCCCTCCAACTCTTTTGATTTAATCCCTGCCCTCCCCTTCACTGTTTGATCACACAGCATTGCCCTTTGATGTGAAGGGCAGTGCTTGTCACTGGCCACTCGGGGGTTTTTCCTCTTTCTGGTGGTGGAAATTGAATAAAGATTCGTACACCTTGTGTCTCTCATTGTGTCTCACATTTGCACACACGCACCATGGGTGCTGGGGAAAAAATAAGCACTACCACAGTTAGGCGGTAGTGTGGGGGTAAAATTAAAAAAAAAGAAAATAAAAGAAAAAAAAGGAGTTTCTCCCCTTCACTGTTTGATCACACAGCATTGCCCTTTTGTGAAGGGCACTGCTTGTCACTGGCTCCTCGAGTGTTTTCCTATCTTCCTGGTGGTGGAAATTGAATAAAGATTTGTGCACTTTGTGTCTGTCACTGTGTCTCACACCTGCACACACACACCATGGGTGCTGGGGAAAAAATAAGCACTACCGCAGTTAGGCTGTAGTGTGGGGGTAAATACAAAAAGAAAAAAAAATAGGAGGGTAAACTGGCCATAAACAGGTCCAGACAGTGGGCTGTGGAGGGGGTCGTTAGGGCCGACTGCCTGCCCCTCTTCCGCGGTTATGTTAGGGCCTGGGTAACCTTGGAGAAGGAGCACGCGGTGTCCACCAACACCCTGGAGTTGATCAGGGAGAGGTGGGCGCCACAGGGAGTGGAGTGCATTATTCTCCCCTCCAATTCTATTTTGATTTAATCCCTGCCCTCCCCTTCACTGTTTGATCACACAGCATTGCCCTTTGATGTGAAGGGCACTGCGTGTCACTGGCCACTTGGGTGTTTCCTTTCTTCCTGGTGCTGGAAATTGAATAAAGATTCATACACCTTGTGTCTCTCACTGTGTCTCACAGCTGCACACACACAACATGGGTGCTGGGGAAAATAAACATTTCCGCAGTTCGGCGGTAGTTTGGGGGAAAGGAAAGAAAAAAAAACACAGGAGCATCAGAGGTTCTGTTCACTCTGAGAAAACAAAAGAAAAAAAATAAAGAGGAGGGTTACCGCAGTTGGGCGGTGGTGTGGTGGTAAAAACAAAAAAAAAGGAAAAAAACATAAATAAATAGGAGTGTGAAAGGTTCTGCTTACTCTGGGAGCTGGATCAGTGTCAAGGACTCTAAAAAAAAAGGAGGGTTAGAGGTTCTGTTCACTCAGCACTGGCTTTGAAGAAGCCGGACCAGTGTCAAGTATAACATATGTAAATAAAGGGTGACTTGGTGATGGGATATTGGCCTCTGTGGAGTTATTTCAGCTCCTCCAACTTGCATATCCCTCGACACTGGGGCAATTTAGCATGGCCAATCCATCTAACCAACACATCCTTTGGCAATGGAGGGAAACTGGAACACCCTGTAGAAACACAAACAGACCTGCTGAGAACATGCAAACTTCAGACAGACAGTCACTCAAGGCTCGAATCAAACCTGAATCCCTGGTCCTATGAGGCAGCAGTTCTAACCACTGAGCCACTGAAAATGGTAGATATGGCAAACATTTAAGAAAGTGGAATAAAATATATGGAAGAGAATAGAAGACCAGAAAGTTTAACATGGAAGGACCACTGACAATACTGGTCATATTAATGTTCGAGGTCTAACCAGGGTGGACACTGGAAAACTCACCATTAACCATCCTTCGGCTTTTCCATCATGGACTTCCTTGACGTGGAGGTTGCAGGATCCCCACCTACCAGTCCATTAGCTGACAGGTTACCCACCCTGCCTCCAGACTCAACACAAGGGAAGCCATAGAATACCATGCAGTTGTTTGATGTATGGAATGTTGGGAGTCTGTGGGGGTGTGTGGTGGAGGTGTAGTTAGCTAAAAAAAACAAATAGAAGTATGGTCCTGGAGACCCCAAATGAGAACAGTAAGTGCTGGAGAAACCCAGCAGGGCTGGCAGCATTTGTGGAGAGAGAAACATAGTTCATGGACTGAATCTTCATAGAAATCAGGTAAATCTCAGTTCCATTGGGTTTCACAGAGGGTTTCTCTCAATGAGGACAAGTGAATTTCCTCACATGATCACACCAAACATGTCTCATTAACAAAGTTCCGATGGTCCGATGCTGGTGGTACTCTCAGAGCATAGAGTCAGAGATGTACAGCATGGAAGCAGACCCTTTGGTCCAACCCATCCATGCTGACCAGATATCCCAACCCAATCTAGTCCTATCTGCCAGCACCCGGCCCATATCCTTCCAAATCCTTCCTATTCATATACCCATCCAAATGCCTCTTAAATGTTGCAATTGTACCAGCCTCCACCACATCCTCTGGCAGCTCATTCCAGACACGTACCACCCTCTGTGTGAAAAAGTTGCCCCATAGGTCTCTTTTATATCTTTCCCCTCTCACCCTAAACCTATGCCTTCTAGTTCTGGGCTCCCCAACCCCAGGGAAAAGACTTTGCCTATTTACCCTATCCATGCCCTTCATAATTTTGTAAACTTCTATAAGGTCACCCCTCAGCCTCTGACACTCCAGGGAAAACAGCCCCAGCCTGTTCAGCCTCTCCCTATAGCTCAAATCCTCCAAATCTGGCAACATCCTTGTTAATCCGAAAGTACTCCCCTACTGAAACTTCAATCACCTGGTCGGGATCATTCCACAACCAGCCAGGTGGTTGAAATTTCATTAGGGGAGTACTTTGGGAATAGTCATCTCAATTCCATAAATTTTAGAATACTCATGGACAAAGATGAGAGTGGTCTGAAACAAAGAGTGCTAAACTGGGGCAAGGCCAACTATAGCAACATTTGGCAGGAGCTGGGAAATGTAGATTGGGAGCAGCTGTTTGAAGGTAAATCCACTTTCGATATGTGGGAGCCTTTTAAAGAGAGGTTAATTAGAGTGTCGGACAAACATGTCCTTGTGAAAATGAGGGATAGAAATGGCAAGATTAGGGAACCATGGATGACAGCTGAAATTGTGCAACATGAACTCGTTACATCAGGTTTCTGTTCTGTTTTTTGGGATCCAACTGGTGCCCAACCAAGTATTTTGATTGGAACTCAGGAAGTCTTCAGGAGATTTCAAGACCAGTGTCAACAGCACCGTGTCTTGAATTACATAACCCCTTTCATGTGGAAAAGGTTCTTGCTGCCCAATACAGTCTGTTCTGACCCTCCAAAATGCATCCCACCTAGACCCAGCTCCCTTACCTGATCCCGGCAACACTGCATTTGCCAAAGCTAATCCACCTCACTTGCACAGCCCTGGATAATGTGGGACAATTTAGCATGGCTAATCCACTTATGCTGCATATCTTTGGACTGTGAGAGGAACTGGAATGCCCAGAGGAAACTCATACGGACATGCAGCCCCGAGGAAGTTCTGAGAAAGGGTCACTGGACCTGCAACATTGATTTCTCTTCACAGGTGCTGCCAGACCTGCTGAGCTTTTCCAGCAATTTCTGTTTTGTTTCATTTAAAACCATGAGTTTTTTAAAAAAAACGTCTGGTTTGATTTTTACCCTTGATAAGTTTCTTCGCTATTTATTGCTATTTAGGTCTGTTTTCTTGCCTTACTTCTTAAGATCCAATTAAGTTTTTCACAACTTTCCTCCTTCCAGCTGTTATTTTGTTTGCAGTAACTGAGAAATCCTATTGAGGATTCCAATGTGCTACCAGAAGTTTTGAGGACGATGAACAATTCTTCAGGGGATAAAGATAAGGCAGGCATGACATATGCATCTGTACTTATCACAGGATCCACATCTATTGCTTGAATATATCCTTGTGTCACATCGGAGATTTGTTGTAAAGGTAATCAGGGCACAACTTAGCTCACAGGGATGGGGTCTCAGCACTGTATACAAAATACTGCTACACAGATTTTTGTAAAAACGGTATGACAGTGAAATGTTTCATTTACTAGACTCAGACATAAGGGCCTAATAATCAGCAGATTATGAGGTCAAATGTGGCAGCTTGAGAACTTAAATACCATTTTATTTCAGAAGAAATGCAAGTGAGCATGAAGCTCTCAGATTGCTGTGGAAATCACAATCCATTCCTTCATAAACGCAACACCAGTCCCACATCGACCATTCAATTGCATTGATACAGATTGACAATTAATAGTGTTTTTCTTTCTTTATTTGTTCACAGAAGGTGAGCTTCACTGGTTGAGCCCATATCTCTTGTCCATCCCGCATTGCCCTTTGTGATGTTAATTTTGAGCTGTCTTCTTGTACTGCTGCAGCCCACATAAGTCTTGTTACAGCCACACTGCTGTTCTGGAGGGAGTTGCAATGCCACCCAAACTTCAAGACTTATTTTGAGAAAGTTGGCCGAGATCAGACTCATCACGTTAGTTTAGATTTCATTAGGAAATACCTCCACTGGATTGTGGAAAGAAAGAATCAGGTCAACAAAACACAAAGTGTTTCTTTGGAGTCAGGGTTCCCATAGTGCAGAACATCCCATTTTGAACCTGTGTGCAGTATAGACTATAGATGCTGATCACCCCCACTTGGATAGGCAAGATGATTCTGCTCAATCTTCTGGACCTGCCTGCAAGCACCTCTTCCCTGATCTTTTGAACTGCCACAATAACATAGCTGTCTCCGCCTGTGCTTTTTCACATGTCCATGATTGATTCCACATTCTCTATTGTCGGTTATTGTTTCTGAGGCCCATCCAGATTAGTTATCATTGTGATACAATAGGAAGTTAATAGTGGCCATTCACCTTCATCTGACACAAATTAAGTTTCAATCTTCTCCTTTAGCCAGTAACATAGCAACAATCTAGCAACTCCATTGTCTCGTGGTGTTGGCCTCTCCTTTACTAATGAGATGTGTGAATCCCACAGATACCTGTGCAACATCCATACTTCTGCTCATAATAATTAACTATTTTCCACAAACATGGTACTATCAGCTGTCTACATTCCAAGTCACATGTCCTGCAACAGCCATCCGAATGCTTTGTTTGTGTCCCATTGTTTGAAAGAATTATTTGAAATTTCATAGCATAACAAGTCTGTCGTGGGTACGACACAATACCCAATGCAAAATAGTCAGCTTAATTTAGTTATAAACTTTATTATTCCCCATAATGTGGGAAAAGAATGACAATATGTTTCACTGAGCTCTCTCTCTGCACAACGGACTTTAAAAATGAATGTTCTCTTCATGCCAATGCCATGGAGTTAAGTAGCATAGGCCCTCTGCTGGTGGCAAGCTAAAGACTCATTAGCTGGGCTCAATCAATTGAAGATAAGTCTAAATTTTTCTCCAGGGTCAAGTGTATTGAATACCTGCAATTACTGGCAATTAACAAGCTGTCCAACCAGTCATCAAATATACCATTTAACAGAATAATATACACAAGCCTGCGTTTAATCAATATAAGCATATTGAGTTCACCTCGGGTGCAACATCAGTGATCAGTCAGGTAATGCCTGTTCTGATCTTGATTTCACACTGAATCTATATCAGGTAGCTGGCTATATGAGTTTGTCATTAATTACATCAGACCCAATAAAATAATACCATTCAAAATTACTTTGTGGTCACAATAACCTGGGAAATATCTTTTAAGCTTAGCATCCCTGCTTCTCCTAAATTTGTGTGCATGCTGCTTCTCTGTCATCAAATCCCAAACAAATTTCAATTTTATTTTCATTATTACACAGTTAGTTTTTCAAACTTGCTGTGTGCAAATTAGTTGCCATGATACTTTAAATACAACAATGACAGCACACCTTTAATAATTTTGTTGTCTGCAAAATGCTTTGGATTGTCTGAAGATTGCAAAATGTGCCACGTAAATGCAAGTGTTTCATTTATCTCATGACCCAATCGATAAAAATACGCTGCAACTAAGGCAGCATCTGTGGAGGGGGGAACAGGATTAACATTTTAGTCTGCAAACAGGAAGTGATGGAGAAGCTCAGCAGGTCTGGCAGCAACCGTGAAGAGAGAAAGACAGAAGGAGTTCACATTTCAATACAATGATTGAGAAAAATGGACAAGGAAAGGTCTTTGTGATATAATAAAGTGGGGAGAAGCAAGTCAAAACTTAAGTGAAGGATAAGAGAAGGAGAGAAGCTAAGGGAAATTAGAGATCACATACATCAGATTAAAAGATGAACTGAGTGGTAATAATTGTACATCAGTGAGATAGATCAAAATGAGATGTTAATAGCAGAATATAGGTCAATTGTGTTGACAAGAAAATAAGGGAAACCAGACAGTGAAGGGGAATGGGGGACAGAGGGAACAAAATGAAGAACCAGAGTTAACAAGCTGAAATTGTTGAGCACAACATCGAATCCAAGAATCTGTAAAGTTGCTAAATGGAAAATGACGTACTATTTCTCCAGGGTGTGTCAGGCTTCACGGGAACACTGCAGCAGCCTAAGATAGAAATGTAAGCATGAGAACAAGATGGTATATTAAAATGGAAAGCAACCAGAAAATCGGATTCATACTTATGAATGAAACAGGGGTGTAACACAAAGCAGTTATCCCAATTTGCACTTCCCCACGTGGAGGAGACAACTTTGTGGTCACAATATGCAGCAAATGAAATTTGACAAAGTACAGGTAAATCATTGCTCTACCTGGGAGAGGAATTTGAGGCTTGAACAGTAAGGACAAAGGAGGTAAAAGGAAAAGTGTTATCTCTCTTGTGTGTGTATGGGAAGGTGTCATGGGAGGGGATGAAGTGTTTCAGGTGATAGAGGAACGGAAGAGGTGCCAGTGATGAGGTTAGAGGTGGCAAGAATGATCCTTTGAACTAAATTGAATGTTGCCTTTCTATGATTTTGAACTGATGATCTTTCATCAGAGCTGGGAACGACTGTAGAGATTTAACAGTTTATAAGGAAGTACAAAGCTGTGCAAAAGACAGGGTGGAGAGGCCGTGTCAAGCTTGATCTAATTGAATGGCAGGGCAAGGTTGAAGGGCAGGGTGACCTACTTCAACTTCATTTCTTGTGTACTCAGAATTATAGAACTGCTGCAGTGCAGAAGACGACCATTTGGTCCATCATACCTGCACTGGTTCTATTACATATTGCCAGTCGTCTGCCCTTTCCTCATATCACTGTCTACCATTTCTATCCAAACAATCAATCAATTCCCTCCTGAATGCATCAATTGAACCTGTGTCCACCACATTTCCAGGCGTATCCTAACTACTCACTGTGTGAAAAAAATTTTTCTCACATCACCTTTAAATCTATGCCTTCTCACTCTTTTTTATGAGTGAGAACAGCTTCTTCCTTTCTACTCTCTCCAGACCACTCATTATTTGTAAACTTCTTCAAGTCTCCTCTCAGCCTTCTTATCGCCAAGGAGAACAGTTCCAATTCTTCAAACTATCCTCATCAGTGAAATTTCTCATTTCCGGAACATTCTTGTAAATCATTAATGCAATCTCTCCAATTCATTCCCATCTTTCCTATTATGTGGCACCCACAACCATACGTAACACTGCAGCTGAGGTCTAACAAGCTCAACATCACCTCCTTGCTCTTGTGCTCCCTATGCCCCATTAATAAAATCAAGAACACCATATGCTTTATTAAGTGCTCTCTCCACCTACCCTGCCACCTTCCATGATCTGTGCACGTAGGTAACTATGTCCCTCTACTCTTGCACTCTTTCGAATTGTACTCCCTATTTTATCTTGTCTTTCAGTTGTGAGAAGATTTGTAGCTCAGGTTGAGGTTCTGGATGTAGGTTTGTTCGATGAGCTGGAAGGTTCATTTCCAGACGTTTTGTCACCCTACTAGAAAACATCTTCAGTGGGCCTCCAGGCGAAGCAATGCTGATAATTCCTGCTTTCTATTTATATGTTTGGGTTGATAATGTCATTTCTGGTGGTGATGTCATTTCCTGTTCTTTTTTTCCAGGAGTGGTAGATGGGGTCTAACTTGATATCTTGCAGTATTCTTCCAAATAAAGTGCAGCAGCAAAAGGACTGTGATGTCACTTTGGTAATATCATTGAGCACTCGACAGAATATAGGAAGTTCACACCAGAAAAGTAGAATAAAGTTAGAGGAGCATGAGATGAAAACTCATACCTAACATAAAAGCAATCTAAAAGTCTTCTATAAGTACATCAAAAGAGGAGAACGGGCCAATTAAAGACCAAAAAACGGGACATATGCATGGAAGCAGATGGCACGGCTGAGGTAGTAAATGAATAACTTGCACCTGTCATTACTAAGGAAGAGGATTCTGCCAAAGTCATAATTAAAGCTGTGATATTGGATTAGCTGAACATGAGCTAAACAGGTGACAGATAATAAGAAGGCTGGCTGTCTTTCTTGTTGATAATTTGCCAGGACCAGATTGGATGTATCTGAAGAAAGTGAGGTAGACATGGCAGAAACACTGGCCATATCTTTCACCAAATTGGTACCCAACTTTTAGGTATGTCTCATGCTGTTCCTGGAAGGTATCTTGATATTTCATATTGGACCTTGGTTTAATGGTAAAGGTAGAATAAAAGATGTGCTGGACCATAAGGCTAGATATTTTCTAGCCAACCCATTCAGAGATGCTATGACATATCTTTGGAGCAGGTGGGACTCAAGCCTGGGCTTCCTGGCTCAAATATGGGGACACTATCCCTGCACCACACGAGCCATGGGCTATAGGTTACATATTATGTTTGAATTCAGTTCAGCTGCTGGTTGTTTAGTTTTGAACTGCTAAGTCTATTCTTGCCTATTCCTTGGACAAATATGGATGAATTAGAGAAGGCCAGCATGGATTTGCTAAAAGCACACCAATCTCGACGTGACATGACAGTACAGAGTGTTGATGAGGGCAGTATGGTTTATGTGGTATACATGAACTTACCACTTAAGGACAAAAGAAACAGGAGTGCAGCTCGGCCATTTAGCTCCCGAACCCTCCCCCCAAGCCTGCCCTGCTATTCATCATGATAGTAGCTGATCTGCCCCAGGCGTTAACTCATCTTTCTTGTCAAAGTCATACAGATGTACAGCACGGAAACAGACCCTTCAGTCCAACACGTCCATGCTGACCAGATATCCTGACATAATCTATTCCCAGGTAGCTTTTGCCCGAAACATCGATTTCGAAGCTACTTGGATGCTGCCTGAACTGCTGCGCTCTTCCAGCACCACTAATCCATAATCTATTCCTATTTGGCCCATATCCTTCTGAACCCTTCCTATTCATAAACCCATCCAGTTGCCTTTTAATTGCTGTAATTGTAGCCTCCACCACTTTCTTTGGCACCACTCTCTGCGTGAAAAGGTTCCCCTTGGGTCCCTTTTAAATTTTTCCCTTCCCACCCTAAATCTATGCTCTCTAGTTCTGGGCTCCCCCCACCCCAGGGGAATAAAAAACCTTGTCAAGTTACCCTATCCATGCCCCTCATGATTTTTTAAACCTGTGTACAGTCATCCCTCAACAGTCTGACTCTCCAGGGAAAACAGCCCTAGCCTATTCAGTCTCTCTCTGGAGCTCAAACCCTCCAACGCTCGAACATCCTTGCAAATCTTTTCATCTGATCACAGCCAATAACTCCTTAATATGTAAAACAAAATCAGTCCACCTTAGTTTTAAATACTTTCAGGAATATATCCTCTGGGATAGAGGATTCCAGACTTTCTAAACACCACAACTAATGAAAATAAAGGATTTTAAAAAGGTGCTGAGAGAGTAAATAAAACTGCTTGAGGGCATGAGAAACTTTATTTTCAAAGTCCTCTTTGAAAACAAAACGGTAGGGAAAAGGTTTGACAAAAGTGTACAAAATTGTACACAGCAGATAGAGAGAAACTGCTCCCCTTGGTGGAAGGGGAGTGTGCCGGATCTGTCCAATTTAAGTCAGAAGTCAAACGATACCTAATTATCGTCCAACAGGTTTATTTAATGTGACAAGGTTTCAGCAGACTTCTGACTTTATCCATCCCAGTCCAAAGCTGGCATCTCCACATCCTGTCCAATTTAAGATACATGGCAAAAGGAGGAATGGCAACAGGAGGGGGAAAAATGCAATGAGTGATTCAAAGTTTTATCAGGGGGAGATTTGGAGGCAGATTTAATTGCAGCTTTTAACAGAGAATTTGGAAAACAAACAAATGAAGAGGAAAAGAAATACACAGAGCTAAGAGAAAGAAAAAGGTTTCTGACTATGTTCACAGAGCTGGACGGCCTTCCCGTAAACAATAACAATTCTATAATCCTTTGATGTTTCAGAGCAGCATTAAACATGGTGGCTCAATGGTTAGCACTGCCTCAAAGCACCAGGGACTCAGGTTTGATTCCAGCCTCGGGCGACTGTGTGGTGTTTGCACATTCTCCCCGTGTCTGCATGGGTTTCCTCCGGGTGCTCTCGTTTCCTCCCACAATCCAACGATGTGCAGGTTAGGTGAATCGGCCATGCTAAATCGCCCATAGTGTTCAAGGATGTGTAGGCGAGGTGTATTAGTCAGGGAAAATGTAGAGTAATAGAGTTGGGGAATGGGTCTGGGTGGGATACTCTTCAGAGGGTTGGTGTGGACTTATCGGGCCAAATGAACTGTTTCCACACTGTAGGGATTCAATGATTCTACGAATAGTACAAAAACAAAGTACTGTGAATGATGTAAATCTGAAGCATAAAAAGAAAATGTTGGAAATACTCAGCACACCTGACAGCTTACATGGAGAGAGAAACAGAGTTAATGTTTTGGTCTGTGCTGTATTATCCGAACTGGAAAAGTTAGAAATGTAATAGACTTTGAGTGTGTGAAATGAGCACAAAAAAGTGGTGCGGAAAGTGAAGATATGGAAACACTATTGTGTCTTTGGGAGTGAGGTGAAGGGGAGAAAGTGAGGTGAATGAAATGGAGCGACCTCTGTAGAGGACAGTTTTAACTATGATGATAGAGAGTACACAGTTGATGGGAAATAAGACATATTTGCAGCACTGATTTGGAAGGTTGCATTTTCAGAAGAGACTTAGCAGAGACAGCAAACCCAGGAAAACAGAATGGAGGAAGTTTGGACAAGGTAGCTGTGGACATCAATAAGTTCCTTGACTGTAAAGCACATGAGACTTTGTTCCCACAGTTTATTACTTACTGGTGACATCTACAATACATACGGCAGGAGATTTGCTCCCAAAACTGTTGTTTGCTTTTAATTTTCACTGACCTTGGTGTGAGTAGGATTTGTACAATTAAATCAGAGCCACTGTGTGATTTTTTTTTCATCTGGGGCGAAACATTTTAAAACCTATAGCCAAATTCTGGTCTCAAAAAAAGTGATTTGCATCACCTTCGAAAAAGCTGAGTTTACCAGTATTTTGTATTTTCTGCTTAAAAGATCCCAACATGGCATGAAAAAGTCATAGAATCAAATCTGTACAATCCTTTGTACCTGCGCCAGTAATCTGATAAAGTTATTCAGCACATTCCAAACCCTCAATAGGTAGTCCTACATTTATTTTAGATTTGTGAAATTCAATTCCATTTGAAACTTACTGCTCAAACTGCTTTGACCATCCTTTTCCAGATTATAGCAATTTAGCCAGTGAAAACAATCTCATTGTACTCCCTGGTCCCTACCCTTACCTTTTTTGCCAATTATTTTAAATCTGTGTCCTCTGATAATGACCCTCCTGCCTGTGGAAACAGTTTGCCTTTATCGACTCTTATCTGCAAATTCTCACTTCATCATTGTGTTGCCTTTGAAACACTTGTTGATAGATGTGGCTGTAGTGTACATTTTGCAAATAATTTTGAGAGATCCACGATCCTGAAATCAAATCGTACATGTGAGATTTGATTCTGTTCATAATTTCACAATAACATAGCTGCACTCCAAGCCTTTTCATGTAATATTTGCTATTTTACTATTCCTTGGGAGTCTTCACATTTTGCTGTGCTTTCCTCAATTATTTTTTAAAAATATATATATTTGTAATACAGCTTGCTGCTGAAAAGTAATACAATGAACACAATTAAGGGATTCTCTACATTGGTACCATAGTTTGATCATTGCTTATCTTGTACACTTATTGCCAGTTGTTAGGATCTTCTGCATAAATCTGTGACTGCAACTTTATTCCTTTGTAAATCACACTCCTGTACTCATATTGTTTTAGCAGAGCAATTACATTTCTGATTTGTCTTAACAACACTTGAGACATAGAAACAGATGCATGTGTTTACCTTAAACATACATTTTAAATTAAACAAATCCAAAAGCTTTTAACAGCGCCAGAACCAATACAATATTATCATCGAGCAATATACCTGAAATGCAAATCTCATTGCGTTCCAAGCTAATAAATGATTGGAGTTTTTGATTAAAGGTCACTGACCTGGAAAATCAACTTTTTCCACAGCTGCTATCTGATCTTGCTGAGTTTTCCAGAATTAGTCTTTTTTTTGGAGCCTTTTTATATTTTAAGTATACCAAGAAAATGTCACTAAACCTCTCTCAACAGTTTGAAGACAAGTTTCATTATTCAATGTAACTTGATGGCAGCAGCAAATACTATTCAGTTACTGACAAAAAAAAATGGAACAGCAAAACAAGTATATACTGACCTTCAATGAGTCTGTCCTTAGTCTGAAAGTCACACCGCATTAAACAAAATGTCACCTTTGGCCTCTAACTTCACTTAGCTTACATTAATGTTTAATACTGACCACTGCCTCAGCGGAGAACCATTAATGATGCAACATTGAACAGCAACAAGTTATAAAGGAATGAACTCGAGGCTACATAGCAATCTCTAGTGAGTAGTAAGACCATTACCCTTGGTACACATACACTATACATATAACAATACTTCAACATTATAAGGCATAATTGCCTTTTGGGAATGGAGTTACTCTTATGTCAGGATACAACGCTGTACAGATTTAAAATTCAGCTTACAGAGAAAGCGAGCTTGTTTTACACTTAAATATTAATCTATAGGTAATAGTATAGATTAAGATTTTTGTATCCAATTTGAAATGAGCATTCAACTTCTGACTGTTGCTGTGATATACATGTTTATATATATATATATACATAAACAATAATAGATATTATATGTTATTTGAAGATGGACTATGAGCAATTACCAAAGACCAAATTCTTCTGTCTCCAAAATTCAACTAGACGAACAATGGTTAAATATATGGTGCAGAAAGCAATACCTGTAAAGTATTCAGAGGCTTGTTTGCTAGGCTGAAAGATATTCAGGAGTTCAGATAGAAATGTCGTTCAAGACAGCAGCAAAGGCAGAAAAGCCTTTTGATGATGAAGGTTACAGAGGTCCATGTGCAAAGAGGTTAGCTCTTGAGAAAATCACCCCTTGGCAGCACAGTCTGCATGAATCTCCCCTGCCATGCTCTTTGTCACTTCTTCCAGACCGTACAACTTTTACAACCAATATTGGCTGTGCTCCTGGAAGGAAGGATTGAACCTGACAGCTCTTCACTCTTAACAACAGTGAGAATCCGGCAAACCAGTCACTTGTATCTGTCCAGGTTCCTGAATGTTCCTCTAGAGGAAAACTGCAGCACTGATAGTGTCTGGATGGATGAGAAAGAAATAACAGCCTACTGAATCGGTGTCATATAAATACATTCTGTCACCAGTGATTTAGAGCTAGTGAGTATGTTAATGGTCTTCTACTGGTTTTCATCTTCACTCATCTGATGCTAATATGTCAAGGGAATAACCTTTTATGCTGGTTCAGACTCCAGCACGTATTACACTAATGGCTGATGCTTGCACATGCTGCATGAGCTCAATGGTAACTGGCTTCATTTATTCCAGGGTTAAACGACACAGCAGCAATGAGCAGGCAGCCTGCCCAGCAATAATCATTTACCCTTCACAGCAATCCATGTAGCCTGCCATTAAGAGCAGAGCAGCAGATTACAACACCGAAATATTAATTACTCCTTTTTTGAAACTAAAGCGATAAGAAGCAGCCGGTGCAAAGATAAAATAGGTTATTTTACAGGTGAAGATTTTTGCTTCAGAAAATATCTGTCTGCAGATCTTTTTCAGCTGCCACTACCTTTAGTCCTTGGGAAATGCTCGTGAGCATTTAATTTTTGGAATGCTAGATTTTCATGATTAATAACAACATGCTGCCAGAAATTTGGAAAAAACATAATTGACATACTTCAAGCGACTACCATAATAACAGTTTTCAAGCTGTCTGTAATGGTAACAAACCTGACAAATAGATTTTTTGACAATCACCTGCCCTTACTGCACTGAAAGAACTCCGAGAGCAAAAAAGGTTTTGCTACTTCAGACAAATAACTTGGCCTGACTTAATTCAAAAATATTAGAGTGAAAAGATGCAATCTGATTAACAGCCTAATTTCAAATGCAAAAAGGATCTTGCTTGCACATTGCTAGTGAAAACAATAATCACAGACAGCAAAACACATTGCATTATGAATCCTGGTTATTCTTTACTTTCCTATTTTTGAAAGCTACAGAACATTTGGTGCTATGCTGGCCTTCAACAAACAAAATAGAAGATGTTAAATTTTGACATTTTAATTTGAAACCGGAAAATTTGAATGGGGTGATTAGAATGTGTTAAGAGCAACATGCATTTGTCCAACAATATGCATTTCTCAATATGCTACAGGTGTTGTTGGCTTTTAGTATTTCACATTCCTTTTCATGAATGCTGCACTCCTTTTTTCCCTTCCAGACAAAATTCTGATGAGACAAAATATTCTAGACTGCAATAAATTCTTAGAATAATTGAGTCTTTGATACAATATCTGAATCCTATTTAAGGAATGTGCATTTGTATTCCACAATCACTTAGATTCAGTGTTGTCTGATTTTAGACCATTCTATTAATGGGAACAGTATATCCAATCTATTCTTTTCAAAGCTGTCATGATTTTGAACATCTTCTTCAAATCTATTGTAACCTTCCCTTCCCAAGAAGAACAACCTCAACTTCTGCAATCTATCTAAAAAACTGAAATTCCACATCTTTTGACTCTTTTTTGTAAAAATTTAAAGCTTTCAAATCCATTTGCGATGTGGCCTGTCCATTCCACCAGTTCAACGTTTTCTTGAAGTCCATCACCAACATCTTCACATTACTGTCAAATTTTGGATCATCTGTAAATTTTGTAATTGCACTCTGAAAGCCCAGGACCAGATCAAGAATACATCAAGAAACCACTCAAGCCAATATTGTTGTTTGGAGAACCCCCTGTATATGATCCTCCAATATACAAAACTACAATAGACAACTCTCTATTTCCTATCATCTGGTCAAAACTGTACCCATGCAATCTTTTCCTCTTTTATACCATTGGCTTAAAAATTACAGGCAGTTCTATAATGTAGCGTTTATCAAACAGATTTTGCAAAACCATGTACACTAAATCAACTATATTAGCCTGACCAAACATCATCAAAAATTCAATTAAGTTTGTTCTGCACAGTTTGTCTCCAACAAACCTATCCTGGTTTTCTATAAAATTAAGCCAGATTCTGTGTGGAATGCTCTGCCCCAGAGGGCAGTGGAGGCCCAGTGTCTGGATTCATTTAAGAAAGAATTGGATAGAGCTCTTAAAGATAGTGGAGTCAAGGGTTATGGAGATAAGGCTGGAACAGGATACTGATTGGGAATGATCAGCCATGATCATATTGAATGGCGGTGCAGGCTCGAAGGGCTGAATGGCCTATTCCTGCATCTATTGTCTATTGTCTATTGTCTATATATCTAAGTGACAATTAAATTTTGTTCCTGATTATCATTGTTATAGGCTTTCCTATTTATCTTTACAATCTAATTTGTAAAAAAAGAGTTTCGTCCAATTCCCTATTTCCAACACTGTATCTCATGGGTAATTGCAAGTTCATAATCACTGTCCTGATGAAAGGTTCTAATCTGAAACATCAACTTCCTTTCTCCTCTGATACTGTTTGACCTGCTGTGTTTTTTTGTGAGCTCCACACTTTATCAACTCTGACTCTCCAGCATTGCAGTTCGCACTATCTCCATAATCACTGTTAAAAGTCATAACACCAGGTTATAGTCCAACAGGTTTATTTGGAAGTACAAGTTTTCAGAGCACTGCTCCTTCGTCAGTTGGCTAGTGGGGCAGGATCAAATGACACAAACTGTATCCTATTATCCTGCCTCACTAGCTCCCTGACGAAGGAGCAGCAACCTGTTGGACTATGGCTTGATGATATGTGATTTGTAACTTTGTCCATCCCAGTCCAACACCGGCACCACCACATCATGGCTTCCATAATCACTGTCTTTGCAATTGCATTTATTGTATTACTTAATTTTTATCATGAAATGAGCTCTATTTTTGCTTGATTTATAATTTCCTCTTGTGAAAAGCAAGCTTGACTGTATCTGTATCATCACCTGTTTAAAAGAAGCCCATTGTTTCATTGCAGCTTTTCCTACCAATCTGATTGAAATTCTGCTTGTTTGGATGTGTCCTTACCCCATTAAGGTGGCCATTTCACCACCAATATCAAAACTTTTACTTGAGGTGCTGCTCATCCTTTTGCATAGCGAACCTAATGATAATATAATCACTGAGCAGCTAAGACAGTGATCTCACACCTTCCTATCCTTCCAGAACTACAGTCAGCTTCCATTTCTTCCTTCTTTCCAACTCCCATCATCCGTTTCAATGGATTATCCTCTGCCATTTCAACCACTCCAGTCTCGTGGTGCCACCAAACAGATGCTTCCCTCTCTTTTCAGCAATCAGAAAGGTTAATAGATTTTGGACAACTGTGGTCTTCTTCTTGATTACTCCCAACATCTTCTCTCTTTTCCCAAGAGATCTTTCCATGCAAGGATAGGAGATGCAGCCCCTGGAACTTTACGAGTGGCTTTCCTTTCATCCTGGGCCCTGTCCACTCCAGTCAAATGAAATATAGTGTACTTCTTTCAATTAAGAATATTGCATTTTCTTCATGTGATGCAACCTCTTCTACATCGACGAGACCAAAGAATTATGCATAACCCAATGTGAGTTTTGGCGTTGTCATTAATAAATTGAGAAAAGAGTACTCGCAGCTCAGCAATCCCAGCAGCACCATCATCATCTGTGACTAATCCTGACACTCTAGCTGCAAGAAGATGGTGCCTCAATGGTCAGGCACCAAAGTGGATTTAGCCACACTGATCAGAGCTATGTCACAGTGCACAGGTGGCCATTTCCATGGGGATGCCCTTCATGGCTTGTGGAGTATCCAAGAAGGAATCCACTGGGAGATAGTCTGATTTTAATGGTTGATCTCTCCATCTTATGAACTGAAGTGGGAAGTGATTGTATGACATTGATTGGTATCTGGTAAGTGGTCAGTTTGTCAACTGTCCCATAGTTGGCTACGTTACATGGTATTGGGAACTCTTTGTGCACAACTGAGTGCCTTCCTGTACCACTTTCCCAGCCTTCCCACCTCCCAGCTGATCACTAAGTGGTTATTTCATTCTGGCCTACAATAAAACCCAGTGTCTCACATACTTTAACAACTTGTTCAATATTCCTTAACACATCAATGATTGGTGCACAAAAACTTTTATATCTCAGTTTTCCAACATTCACAGTTCTTTATTTTATTATAACATTTATTCCTGCACTTCACTAGAATTATACCCTTCAGCATGCTTCTTGCTTCTCTTCTTTCTTCCCAACAAACTGTATCGCTTGATATTGCTCTGCATTAAACATTTCATCTGCACGTGTCCACCCATTCCACATGCCTATCTCCATCCTTTTTAATCCATTGCTAACTTCCTCACAGCTCATCATGTTTACAAGGTTCCTGTCATCTGAAGTGTTTTGAAGAAAAGTAGCAGCTCTGGACTGCTACTAACCCTGGGAAACCTCACTTTATTCATTCCTCTGGTTTTCTGTCACTCAGCAAATAGTCAACTGCTGAGAATGAAATATGAATTCAATAAAAGTCTGAAATAAAAAGCTAACCTAATGGCAACCGCATAATTATTGCCGATTGTAGTAAAAAACCCATTTGGTTCACATATTATTTGGGGAAGGAAATCTGCTATCGCTGCTAATCCAGCATACATGTGATTCCAGACTGAAAGCAATATAGTTGATTCTTATCTGATGCTCCCTACATACCATGAATGAAAAATAGATATGAAGTGACACAGAAGGTAACAGATTTGGAACGCTATATAGAACCAACTCATGGACATACTAGCTTAGACTGATGAAAAGGTGGATTTGGGGTGTTTGTATTGATTACTAACATGAAAACACCTGAAAGAGCTTTGCTTTCAGGCAAGAAACAAGATTTTGAATCAGATAGCAAGAAAAAGGTAACTGAAGATACTCAAATCTTTAAGGTTGTGTTTGGTGGGTGGCACTGTGGTTCAGTGGTTAGCATTGCTACCTCACAACGCCAGGGACCCAGGTTCGATTCCAGCCTTGGGTGACTGTCTGTGTGGAGTTTGCACATTCACCCTGTGTTTGCATGGGTTTCCTCCGGGTGCTCCAGTTCCTGCCCATAATCCAAAGTTGTGCAGGTTAGGTGAATTGGCCATGATAAATTGCCCATAGTGTCAGGGGTGAACGTAGAGGAATGGGTCTGGGTGGGTTACTCTTTGGAGGGTTGGTGTGGACTTGTTGGGCCAAATGGCGTCTTTCCACACTGTCGGGAATCTAATCTAATCAAAAAAGGCTGTAAGATGGTAAGACAGAAGAAACTTTGCAGGGGCTCAAAAAATTCTGGGAATTGATCTTAACTGATGAAGCAGGTAAAAAGTAGTAGCTTTGTATTGGAGAATCAGAGGATGTATACAAAGAGATCACTAATAGGGAAGATGGAGATTAATGCCAAGGGAAGTATTTTGAAATAAATTCCCAAGGGAAGAGGAAAGCAATGGAGCCTGAAGAGGAGGCAGTTGATAGAAATGCTGTGGGTTTGTTACTAGGTGCACTTCAGTAGTGGTGAAGAATAATTTTAACTGGCAAAATTAATTGGTACTGATCTTCCATATCTTGTCATGCACCTTCCATATGCAACAGCACAAGCTTGCCAACAACAGAATTTATCAGTGAGAGATGCAATTCCCTGTGCCCTGTGCTAAATGCAAATCGCCCATCTGCAGCTATGACAGGGACAAGATGAAGTGCGATGTGCCCAAGGGAAAATAAAAGCAGATCCATAACATTTTTGTTTACATACTAAACAATCCATGTTCTTATATCAGGCATCATTGCTATAAGACTACATTAAATAAAATTGCACTTCCATTATATATATTTAAATATTGTGAGATTGCTGGTTACTTTTCAAACAACCATCACTTACCACATCATCTTTATTTCCTTTGGCAAAAATTTAAACACAAGGGTTATTCATTCTAATTTATACCAGAGCAGGACAGGTTAGACAGAACTTTCAACACAAAAGATAACTGAGATTTTAGAATATTTTGGAATAAAAGGCTTCACTGCTCATATTCTAATTCCCTTTCACCCATCAGTCTTGTGCTGATCTACCTTGGCTCAATGTACAGCGAGGCTTCATATTTGAGACTCTGATCCCTGGATTTGGAGATTTCTCTAAAGTGTCTGTTCTCTCTGTGCCTGAAGCCTTCAAACTGAGACTCAGCTATAACCCTCTGAGAAACTTGTGTTTCTCCAATTCCAGCCTCTGCACTTCTCTTATACTCTTTACTCCACCAGCGACCTGTCCAAGTGTTGGAATTTCCTATGTAAATATCTTCATCTCTGTCCCTCCTCCTTTACACCGTTCCTTAAAATCTTGTTCTTTGACCAATATTTAAGCCATCTGTCACAGTATACTCATTTCACTTTCATATTTTTGTGGGGTCTTAAACTTTGCTTGGTAATATTCCCATTGTGATGAGACTATGGCTTTAAGAGGTGTATTCTGTCCTTTCTTTTTAATGAAGAAGAGTTGAGGCAGAGATGCTGATCAAAATGCTCAAGCCAAAAAACAGCTTGTGAGGCACTGGCTTTATTTTTTAAGTTGGAACAATAGAAGCAGCCTGAATGGGTGGTGTCAAGCTCCCACAGAACCAAAATTTTTAGCTTTAGTTTTTCAGTCGCAGTTGCTACTGAAGTCTTGAAGCTGGATGTGGAAGATGTTTTTCCTTTTTGTTACAACTAATAACTGGAGGTTTTCTTCCTGTTGCTAGAACAGTGACAAAATCAAGCATTAAGTCCATTATGTAGAGTAAACAAGACCATGTGTGAACACTTAAGATAATTATCTCTGTTTTTAGTTCAGAAGAATCTAGGGTTATGCAATTTGTTTTTAATTCAGTTCTGAAGGTACCAGGGTTGAGTTCAGAAGCAGATTTTGTATTGTTCTGAGGATGAATTAAGGGCAGTTCATATAACTTTTCTCCTCAGCAGAACATGTATAACTTGTACAGGGTTCGAAACTGGAGAACCTGGTTAAATACCTGCATGTTATTGAAACTGAGAAAGTTTAGTCTCTCAGGTTTGTGAAAGATCCTATCTAGACACTTACAAAAGATTCAGCAGAATGTCTTCATATCCACAGCAAAGAAACTGGAACATGTCAGTGAAGTGAATAAAGACAAAAGACTATGGACAATGAAAGTCTAAGATAAGTGCAGAAAATGCTGGAGAAACTCAACAGGACTGGTGGCATCTGTAGAGAGAGAAAGAGAATTAAGGTTTTGAGTCCAGTGTGACCTTTTTTGGTACCATTCTAAAGAAGAATCTCGCCAGAAGGTCCACATATGCTACCAGATCCATTAACTTTCTCTAGAATTTTATGTGTAGTTAAGTAAATACTTAAAGAGTTGATATAGAGGTGTAATTTCTCTGGACTTGAATGTTGGTTACAGATCGTATCAGGAAACATATTGAAACTTTTTTATCACTGATTTATGACTGTTCTAACTGTTTGCCATATTTAGATAGTGTTTTTGTTTTATTCTTTAGTGTAGTAATGCTCTGCTATTGAAAAAAAAATGCAACCAAAAATGATTATATTTTGATGACCAACTGCCTGAGAACTGATGAAAAAGATGTCTCAAGTCAGTTTCCATCTGACTTATCCATGACTGTCATCACCTGGGATCTAATAATATGCACTATAGTGCAAAAGGAAATTGGACAGAGGAGGTGAAAAGACAGTAAAGTAGAAGTGAGATGAGTGAAATGTTAATTAGTTATTCTAACCCTAAAATTTGGAAGCTTCTTGCCTTAGAACCTGAAAGGAAAGAAAAGGCTGCAGGAAGTAAAAAGATTTCAGCAATGTTTGATTTAATGATTTTTTTTGCAGGATAAAGGTTTGTTGAAAATTACATTATAAAAGTGCCCCTATCAATCACTGCGCATTATAATGTCTGTAACCAAGACAAGTAACTGTGGTAATAGGTTACTAAAATGGATCACATTTGGAAGCACATTACATTGTCAGAGAAACTACAGCTATCTGAGTACATAAGTACAATAAACAATCAAATAAGTGCTGGAGTCATATGAGCAACAGAAATGGTCGCTAATGGTAATGCAGATGAAGTAATACATTTGATTTTTCAAGATGTTTGATGAGGTACCTTGCAATGGATAGGCTGTGAAAATAAATACTCTTGAGTTAAAGCAAATTATAAATTGGTGAGTAAATTAGCAAAATAACAAGAGCACAGTGATCAAAGGTGCCAGTCCCTGTTGGACAACTGTGTACAGAATATCCTGGAAGCTGTCACAAGCAATTTACTAAAACAATATCTCCATGCGAAATTTTAAATATTGAATAGCTAATTATGCAGTGAACATCATGTTGGGAAGGGGTGTCTCAAAGTTCCCTGTAATCTTGTGACAACTGGGCAGAGAAGTCACAAACACGCTACATGGCAACAAATTGATGTTAAAAATTACAAGTATTTCTCTGTACTTTCTAGATATGTTTAAGATTCACAATGCACAAAACACATTTTTGCCATGTTGACAATTTATAAAGAACTTGACATAATGCTTTTGGAGGATAAGGCATTATGCTGTAAGTACCAAGTCTGTGAACAGCCATCATGCATTGCACTGGCCACCTAAGTGTTAATGTTCATTTTAAATGGTGCCATTATCCTCGGCATAGCACAGAAGATACAGAGACAATTATTGTGTGGAAGTACTTCAGCCTGCTTACAGCTTGGAACTAGATATTGTGTGATTTTCCACATTTTCTTTTTCTTTCTTTGGTTTGTATTTGAAACTAACTGAGTTAAGTTAGGTGGAAATTACCTCTCTATTCTGCTCATGAAAGATTTTGCAAAAGAGAGATAACAATCTCAGTCCAATTCCAAGTAGATGTATGTTCATCATACAAAACCACCTAAAAACCATCCACATTGTCCATGCATTCAAGAAAATGTCTTTGATTTAATAATAATCTTTCAGAGAGATGGTCCATTTAAAATGAATGGATTAGAAGTTGGTGTTACAATGGCACAATGTATTTGTTATTGACAAAAATAATTTTTCATTTGAAGCTGAATATTTCTGACTAACAGCTTTAAACCATCAGTCCCTTTCCAATTTGCACCAGTACCTAACTAAACTGCAACTATTCTCTGACTGATGGTAGACTGTGTTAACATTTTGAGTTTGACTGCTGAAAGGAACTCAAATGCAGTTTAGTTGACCAACATCTTGTGCACTGGAAGATAAATTATTTCTGTCCATTTGACATAGCATATCGAAATGGAAGAAAATTCCTTCGAGAGTTGATAAGAATAACTGCTTTGGGAAATGAAAAGATTTACACTCTTGTGAGCTCTGGTTATGATACACAATGCAAACAATATTACTCTACCTCGAGCCAATCATGTAACTAAACTCAAAGCGCACAAAATGCAATCACATTCATATGCCCGAGTAAGGTCATTCACTTGAGCATATAAATTTGGCAGAAAAATCAAAGGAAGACAATAATCTGTCCTCTTCAATAAGCTACTGAGAAAATGTATTAGTTGAATTGAGCCATTCAGACTGGAAGACTTGAATCTGTGCTGAGTTAGATGATCTCACAAGGAATAGCACCAGGCATTCAAGATTTAATTGGGCTTCTTCTGGGCTAACAATGAGGAAATAAGATCATCTCCTGCTCATGTTCCAACAGCCTCTTCTAGCGATAACATATGCACAATATAAATAATGACGAGATAAAATACAACTGCGATATTCTCAGGTTGAATAGCATATGCCAATGCTCAATATCTCGATTTAGATATGATTAACACTGACTTGGGTGAATCAATTTTGGCCAACAATTCCACCAGAAACTAGATGTCATCATGAGTTAGGCATGCTTTGGAAGGGAGAATGAAAATAAGTAATAGATTGTCACAGTGAAATATCTTAATACAGCCAGATGCCAATGTGACAACAATCTGCAAAAGAAAATCTGAATATAAGGCACTTTCCATCTGTGTTTCGAATGCTGATTCAGGTTCTCTTTAATAATCACCAAATAAACAATTTGGTTCTTTAGCCTGAAGACCACAGAGGGCTGTGTTTTAGAATGAATACGACTATGATCATATAAGACAGAAATATGTTGCCACGCTTGGCTATCCTTTCTCCATAACATGAATCTACATTGCCACTGTTCTCAAGAGGTGTCACCCATGATAAAACTATAACATTACTGTTCAGAACGTTCCTTTTTATTGTTCATCTCATGCGAGCAAATGTTATTGTATGTTGATATAAGCCATCTCTAATGAATGTTATGAAAGCAAATAGTGTTGTGAGCTTGTCTTCACTTGATGTCTGCTGACACTTGACTTAAAACAACAAGCAGTAACTAAACATCTGAGGACACTTGACAGCCATTAGCAGCTGCAGCATTTCTTCAAAGGTAAGTTAAGCGGCTATGTGAGTGAATTTATGGTTAATTAGTGGAAAAATCAAAGCAAAGTCAAATCATTAAAAATGGAGATCCACAGTGAGCCAGATTGAGTGAGAAAGTTCATTATTTTTGGCCATGACCCAGCAGTGTTTAATCTGATGGAAAGTCAAGGCTGAGTATGCCACCGAAAGGAAAACTTAAACTCATTTAGATGGCTTTTTATGTTACCGCCTACCAAAAGGTTTTCTTCTCTGGGTAAAGAAATTAAAAATCTTATCCAGAAAAGTAAGGAACTCCAACCACAATAGAATTCATAGAATCCCTATAGTGTGGAAACAGATCCTTTGGTTCAGCAAACCCACACCAATCCTCTGAAGAGTATCTCACTCAGACTCATTCCTCTATTACTCTGCATTTACCCTCAACTAATGTGTCTAACCTACTCATCCCTGAATGCTATGGGCAATCAAGCATGGCCAATTCACCTGACCTGCACATCTTTGGACTGTGGGAGGAAACTGGAGCAACTGGAGGAAACCCACGCAGACATGGGGAGAACATGCAAATTCCACACAGTCACCCGAAGCTGGAATCAAATTTGCATCCCTGGCGCTGTGAGGTAGCAGTGCTAACCACTGAACCACCATGCCACCCAATGTCACATGCTTTGACACTGAGCAATTTACTGCATAAATATGACCACTGTTTAAGATTGGCTTGATAGATGGCATCAATCTGTTACAGAGTCATAGAGTTTTACAGCAGTGAAACAGACCCTTCAGACAAACTCGTCTATGTTCTGTCCCCCCTTCCAAACACACACACTCATATCCTCAGCAAATCAAACTGATCGACTTCAATTTTCTTTGGTGCCTTCATTTCTGACTTGCAGGTTATTCAGCTTGTGCCTTCTCAACTTACACTGATTTTCAAGTGTAAATGGCACATTTCATCCCCAATTCTTTCTTAATCTCAGTGAAGTAAGGATTTTTTTTAGAATATGCATTCAATAATGTACAGTTGTTTACATGGTTATTTTGTTCCGGGTGGCAAATCTGACATGTCATGCTGAATTAAAAACTAATTAAATTCACACTTGGCTTATTTGTTCTTAGGTGCACAATGATGTTAGTTTAGTGCTCTCATCCCTGAATTAAAAGAGTTTGTGGTTAAATTCCTATTTCAGGGATTTGAGCAGCAAACTATCGGCTGATACCTAAGTGATGTTGCATTGTATGGTCTGCTTCACTTTTTTTGTGGATGAGACATTTACATGAATTGGTCAACCAAGGTCCTTTCTGCTTTCGGGTGTATGCAAAAATCCATTGATGCCACTTCAAAGAAGAATAGGCAAGCTCTCCTAAGTATCTTGGCCAATATTATTCCCAAGCTAAGAGAATCATTTGTTCATTCTTAAATTGCTGTGGAAGTTGCCGTGTTGCTTACAACATAAAATCATTTTATCAGCTGTAACGTGTTTTGATTCTGACATCATGAAAGGCACAGCATACATGCAAATCTTTCTTTTTCTGTGTGTATGAATCAGAAATCTGTGCAAAAATTCACAAACAATTTTCACATGCAGTTTTCAGTTTTTCCTCAATCCTGTTTTTCCAGCTGCAAGCTGTTACTGTACACCATTATTAAACATTTAAGGCTGCCATCCTCCAAATTAGTGCTCTTGTGTTCTTTGTTAAGATTTAATGATTTGTCTCCTCTTGAGATTGAATTTGTAACAACTGTAGGCTGCAGCATAACCACAAATTGTCTGCTCTTGCACTACATTGTAGTTGCTGCTTATTATCCTAATGACACGATTCCTCTTTTGATGTCTTTGACAGTGAATTGAACGATAGTCAAATCTACTCAGGTTCCTGCCATCAACTACTGTTCTACACCAGAGACATCAGACAACATACCTGTGATGAACTTGAAAGTTATTTTCAATTCATCACTTCCAGATGACAAAAGCTGCTAATTCAAATCAAGGTGAAATGACTTCCTACATGCCAGCAGGTCACACGGCCAGCAGGGATGCGTATTTATGTCAATTTTGGTCTCTTTGTTCCGATTTGACATTAAAAGTAGAGTCTGTCTGAAGCAAATATTCAACTGTTATGGTAGTTCCGCACAAAAAAGCATGCATCTTCCTCAGTATAAGCGAAAATGGTATTAGCTTGAATTCCATAGTGTATTTTCCTCAAAGGAAACCATGACAACATTAACACTGCAGACTTAACACAAATAAAACAGAAAACATTCTTGAGACATGACTGTGGAGGATTCTTGGAGAACTTGGCTCATTCAGTACAATTTTGAAGGGGATCGTGGTAGACTCTGTTCTCGACAGTAGGAAAAGCATCCAAAAAAGGGCCGCCGTTAAATTGGAAAGAGCGCGAGAGAAGATTTACAAGGGTGTTGCCAGGACTAGTAGGCCTGAGTTATAGGGAGAGGTTGATCAGGATAGAATTTTATTCCTTGGAATGTAGCAGAATGAGGAGTGACCTTATTGAGATGTATAAAATCCTGAGGGGCATAGACAGAACAAATGCAAATAGTCTTTTTCCAGGGATGGGTGATTGAAAAGTAGAGGGCATAGTTTAAGGTGAGAGGGGAAAGATTTAAGAAGGACCTGAGGAGTGATCTCAGAGAGTAGCACATATATGCAATGGGCTGCCAGAGAAAGTGGTTGAGGCAGATATAATAGCAATATTAAAAAAAAACATTTGGATTGGGAGGGATGAGAGGGATATGAACCATATGCAGGTGGTTGGAACTAGATGAGTGGGACCTCTGGTCAGAATGGATAGTTTGAGCAGACAGGTATGTTTCCATTATGTATTACTCTATGATTCTATGACACCACTGAGAAGTGGTGAGAAGGATGCTGGGGGAATTGTTTCCTTCTGGTTGCAGCATACAAAATGGAGGCAAGCACAAGTGGGAGTGGCCAATTTAGGGAGTGTTTGTGAGGTGGCAGTGCTGCTGATGAGGTCAAAGGGCAAGCTTCAGTGAGCACAGGGTTTTGCTGAGGAAGGTGAACAGCATTAAGGAACGGCAAAGTAAGGCTTTTCCTTTTCTTTTAATCCAAAAGTTATTGGAGGGTGGGTAATGGCAGTTAGTGCAGTGGTATGCTCCCTCCTGTGTGATATGGGAGAATAGGGAGAAGGCAAATGTCCCTGCCAAATATATCTTCAGGAAGTGTGTCCATCTGCAGCTTTTCCCAGGCTGCCTGGACCAGTTAGACCACCAGTCAAACTCATTGAAACCATACAGGAGCAAAATGTTCCACAGATAAAGGTTTCAGGGATATGGTCACACCAAAGGTTCAGCCAGATAGATGTGTGACCAGCAACAGTGGCAAGCAGGCAGTGCAGGAATCACATATGGTTATTCCTCTCTCAAATAATTATGCCATTTTGGATATTGTTGACTCTACTGAAATTCATTCGCAAATTAAACACTAATTCTACAAATCTCTTTTATTAACCATTTTTTAAATCTTGCATGGGATATGGGCATTTGGCAAGGCCAGCATTTCCTGCACATCCCTAATTGCCCTTAACCGAGTGGCCATTTCAGAGAGCAGTTAAGAGTGAACTACATTGCTGTTTGTCTGGAGTCACATGTAGTCCAGATCTCCTTCCCTGAAGAACATTAATGAACCAGATGGATTTTTAAAAATGAAAATTAACAACAATGACATGGTTGCCATTTCTATCTTCCAGATTTTTAAAATTGATTTCAAATTTCATCATTTGCTATGTTGTAACTTGAACACTTGTTCTCAGCACATTAGCCTGGGACATTGGAGTAATAGTTCAATGATATTTCGACCAAGCCACCATATCCTCAACCTCATTATGTAACATTGTGATATTTAAACTCATGCTCCCAGACAATGGATATCTGGTCAATCTAATCTTTGGATTACTAGACCAGTAACAATACCAATATGCCATAACTTCCCCAAATTTGCAAAATTACAAACACTTTCCACATTGTCAGCTTCATTTTCATCAGAAGAACAGCCTCATTTTGTTAAAAAGAGTTGATTATATTCCCTACAGTGTGGAAACAAGCCCTTCAGCCCAAACCGACCCTCCAAAGATTAACCCACCCAGATCCATTTCCCTCTGACTAATGCACCTAACACTATGGGCAATTTAGCATAGCCAATTCACCTGACCTGCACATCTTTGACTGTGGGAGGAAACCCACACAGTCATGGGGAGAATGTGCAAACTCTACACAGTCACCCAAGGCTGGGATCAAACCTGGGACCCTAGTGCTGTGAGGCAGCAGTGCTAACCACGGAGCCACTGTGCTGCCCAGAGGATTCAAAATAACAAAGTAGAGTAATCAAAGCAGACAAAACAATTCAACAGTTTAAAGTCTGGAATTTGGGACAAAACACAGTTCCAATTTGATTGGCCAGGAATCTATGCTACTGGAGATTTCAAATAACAGATGTTTTCACAAGTTCCTGGTAGGGACATCATTTTGTCAATTTGACAGCAATACATCAAAGATAACCTGTATTAAAAGCAGGAATACTAATTCTGCAGATGGATCCAAAGTTGTCTGTCCTTAATGAGGTTAACTTTTCAAGGTGCTCTCCTTCAATATTTAAATGGACTGTAATGAGAATTTATGTCAACCTTATTTCAGAGAACTATTTGAATATGCAACATGGAAATATACCACATTATCCAACTAGTCCAGACCAACATTATAACTTTACCTGAATCTCTGCCCCTTCTTCCACATGCATTTCTCCCAGCACAGTCTTCTATTTGGTTCTCCCTTATATTCTCATTAGCTAATTTAGCCTCCCCTTAAAAGCATTAATACTCATCACCTCAATCACAATGTATCCATTCTGTGTTACTTCCTGACCAGTCTCTGTGAATGTTTTGATTGATTTCTTGGTGAGTATTTCCTATTAATGGCCTTTAATTTAGGTTGGCCTAACAAATGGAAACATGCTCCCTGTATTATCTCTATCAAGACCTTCCATAATTTCAAATATCTCTATTCAATTACTTTTTCTTTCCACTTGATTCAAAAAGAAGCCAAAGGATATAATTAATCTGGGTACCTTTGCATTGCTAGTGGATCTATCAAAAGTGGACTGGCCTTTCCTACGAGCGCAAACACTTCTGCTTTGTAAACACTTCTTCCCACCAAGCTGTTCTTCCATATTTGATATGTTTTCTCAAGTGCCTCTACATTCTGTGAAGATTGCCATTTTCTGGCTGGTTCTAAAAGGTTGAAAGGTAGGCAAATCCAATACCTGTTCTTGTGGAAAGGAAGCTCAAAAGCAAAAACAGTCTTGATTAGAGTACCAAGCACTCTTTTTTTTCCAAGGCTCAGGATAAATTATTTTAGCTCTCATCAGAACTATCACAACATTGTAGAATAATGTGAATGAGGTTTCTGGATGATTTTGTGCTGACATCAGTAATCATCTGTGAGATCCAAAAAGAGAAGGAACAGTTTATATTAGAGATAGAAATGTATTGATACTGTTAACAAAAAGAGGGTTTGCAGAAGTCCTTCAGACTCAAAATAGGAGGAACCTTCCTGATATGTACAAGATCTTGAAGAGGTCTCCAAACAGACTCCAAAAGTGGAAGCAAATGACAATCTATAAAAACACTAGTCTTTTAATATTTAAATTTCAGCAGTGTTGATATTCATTTTTTAACAGAAATCTCAATTCTTAAATAGACTTCATGCAGAGCAAATTGCACTTACAAAAATATTTAATATCATTGCAAATTATTAGTATTGGTCAATATTTTTTGACTCTCCCTTTTCATAATTGTCCATATTTGATACACGTTATTAAAGATCTTGTAGAATTAGCTGCGGCATTATTCAAAGATAAAGGTGACACTAAAGTAAGTAGATGAAGAAATTGCTGGTGTATCTGCTCTCCAATCTTTACCTTCCATACTACTCACATAAAACAGTGCAATAAATAATCAACATAAACTGCATGACTAAAGAAAATGCAAATTCAAACCATTAATGCAATCATAGAGTCATAGAGAAGTACAGCATGGAAACAAACATTTCGGTCCAACCGTCCATGCCGACCAGATATCCCAACCCAATCTAGTCCCACCTGCCAGCACCCAGCCCATTTCCCTCCAAACCCTTCCTATTCGTATACCCATCCGAATGCACCTTAAATGTTGCAGTTGTACCAGCCTCCACCACTTCCTCTGGCAGCTCATACCATACACGTACCACCCTTTGGTCTCTTTTATATCTTTCCCCTCTCACCTTAAACCTATGTCCTCTAGTTCTCGACTCCCCGACCCCAGGGAAAAGACTTTGTCTATTTATCCTATCTATGCCCCTCATAGTTTTGTAAACCTCTATAAGGTCACCCCTCAACCTCCGATGCTCCAGGTAAAACAGACCCAGCCTGTTCAGCCTCTCTCTATAGCTCAAATCCTCCAACCCTAGCAACATCATTGTAAATCTTTTCTGAACCCTTTCAAGTTTCACAACATCCTTCTGATAGGAAGGAGACCAGAATTGCACGCAATATTCCAACAGTGGCCTAACCAATGTCCTGTACAGCCGCAACATGACCTCCCAAATCCTGTACTCAATACTCTGGCCAATAAAAGAAAGCATACCAAACACCTTCATCACTATCCTATCTACCTGCAACTCCACTTTCAAGGAGCTATGAACCTGCACTCCAAGGTCTCTTTGTTCAGCAACACTCCCTAGGGACCTTACCATTAAGTGTATAAGTCCTGCTAAGATTTGCTTTCCCAAAATGTAGTACCTTGTATTTATCTGAATTAAACTCCATCTGCCACTTCTCAGCCCAATGGCCCATCTGGTCCAGATCCTGTTGTAATCTGAGGTAACCCTCTTTGCTGTCCACTATATTTCCAATTTTGGTGTCATCTGCAAACTTACTAATTGTACCTCTTACGCTCGCATCCAAATCATTTACATAAATGACAAAAAGTATCGGACCCAGCACTGATCCTTGTGGCACTCCACTGGTCACAGGCCTCCAGTCTGAAAAACAACCCTCCACACAGTTAATCACAGGAAAACTGTATCTTTAAACAGACTGTTCAGGCCAAATATAACAAGGAACAAAGAAGTTACTTCTGATAAGAAGGCAAACTGCAGATTTATATTGTTTTGGATGAATATCAATAATATCACATCATAAACCTGAAGGACAAAATAAAAAAAAACTGTGGGAATCAAGCACCAGAACAGTCCAGCAGCAGAACTTTAAAGAATAACACTGCATGAGGATTGCACCCTGGACACTTTCGGAGACAGACACTGTTAGTCAGAAGCGTAGCTGAATTCTACCATTAATCAGGTAGTATTCAAGATGGGTTGTGAGGCTTAACTTGCCTATTTGAGGGGTCTTATTTTGGTTGCTGCATGCAATAAAGTTTAAATCATTGGTTCAGTACTTGATTGTCTGTGAGATTTTGTGATAAGTAGCCAAATTAAAGATAACTTGTGCTGATTTACCCACAACACGCATTTCCCTTATCCCCATGCCACACATTACTTTCAATGCCACTAATAAAAGCATAAGAACTATGAGCAGGAGTAGGCCGTCTGGCCCTTTGAGCCTGCTCTGCCACTTATTAAGATCATGGCTAATCTTTTTGTGGACTCAGCTACACCTATCCGCATTTTCACCAATTCCCTTAATTCTTTTACTTTTCAAAAAAGTATCTACCTTAGCTTTAAAGGCGATTACTGAAGTAGGGTCAACAACTTCCCTGGGCAAGGAATTCCATAGATTAACAACCCTCTGGATGAAGAAGTTCCTTCCCAGTTCACTTCTAAACCTGTTTCCTCTAATCTTGCCCGAGTTTTACCTCCCAGTGGAAACATCCTATCTGCTTCTATTTTATCGACTCCCTCAATAACTTTATAGGTTTCTATAAGATTCCCCCTCATTTTTCTGAATTCCCCAATGAATACAGTCTCAATCTATTCAGCCTCTCCTCATAAGCCAACCCCGTCAAGTCTAGAATCAACCTAGTGAACCTCCTCTGTCCTCCCTCCAGTGCCAGTACATCCTTTCTCAAGTAAGGAGACCAAAACTGCACACAGCATTCCAGGTATGGCCTCACCAGCACCTTTTCCAGCTGTAACATTACCTCTCTGTTTTTAAACTCAGCACCTTTAGCAATGAAGGACAAAATTCCATTTGCCTTCCTAATTACCTGTTGTACCTGCAGACCAACCTTCTGCGATTCATGCACAAGGACATCCAAGTCCCTCTGCAATTTAGCATGCTTCAACTTTTTACCATTCAAGTGATAATTCTATTTTGCTGTTACTCCTACCAAAATATACAACTTCACATTTACTAACATTGTATTCCAACTGCCAGACCTTTGCCCACTCACTCAATGTATTTATGTTACTCTGCAAAGTTTTCAGTCCTCTGCACACTTTGCCCTGCTACTCATCCTTGTGTCATCGGCAAATTTTGACACCATTCACTTGGTCCCCAACTCTATATAAATCGTAAATAATTGTGGTCTCAACACCAATCCCTGAGGCACACCACTAGTCACTGATTGCCAGCCAGAATAGCACTCATTTATCCTCATTCTTTGTTTCCTATCAGTCAACCAATCCTCAATCCACACTAATACTCTACCCCTAACATTATGCATCCTTATCTTACACAGCAGCCTCATGTGCAGCACCTTGTCAAAGGCATTTTGGAAATCTCAGTATACCACATCGACTGGGTCCCCGTTGTCCATCTTGCTTGAAATGTCTTCATAGATTTCCAAAACGTTTGTGAAGCATGACCTGCCCTTCATGAACCCATGCTGCGTCTGTACAATAGGACAATTTCTTTCAAGATGCCCTTCTACTTCTTCCTTGATAACAGACTCAAGCATCTTCCCCACTACAGAGTTAAGCTCATTAGTCTATAATACCTCATCTTTTGTCTACTTCCCTTTTTAAGCAGTGGTGTCAGAATTGCTATTTTCCAATCTGCTGGGACTGTCCCAGAATCCAGCGAATTTTGGAAAATTATCACCAGTCCACCTGCTATTTCTCCAGCCATCTCTTTTAGAACCCTGGGATGCATTCTATCAGGGCCAGGAGACTTATCTATCCTTAGCTCCAACACTAACTCTCCTGTAATAATAATTATTTCCAGGTCGTCACCTACCTTTGTCTCTTCATTCATCACTTATTGGTATGTTATTAGTCTCCTCCATTGTGAAGACTAACGCAAAGTACCTGTTCAATGCCTCAGTCATTTCATCATATCCCATAACTAACTGCTTCTTCTCATCCTCTAAAGGACCAACATTTAATTTAGCCACTCTTCTTCATTTTATATATTTACAGAAACTTTTGCTGTCTGTCTTTATATCCTGCACTAGTTTTTTCTCATACTCTATCTTACTTTTCTTTATAACTCTTTTTGTGGCTTTCTATTGATGTTTAAAGTTTTCCCAATCCTCGAGATTCCTGCTGTTTTTGACCATTTTGTATGCCTTCTCTTTCACTTTGACAGCCTGCCTTATTTCCTTAGACACCCATGGCAGATTACTCCTCCTCTTACAGTCCTTCCTTCTCACTGGAATATACCTTTGATGAGCACTTCAAAAAATTTCTTTGAAGGTCCTCCACTGCTCGTCAACTGTCGCACCATAAAGTCTCTGTTTCCAGTCTACTTTAGCCAGATCCTCCCTCATTCTATCATAGTCCTCCTTATTCAAGCACAGGACCCTAGTATTAGACTTTATCTTCACACTATCCAGCTGTATTTTAAAGTCAACCATACTGTGACCACTCCTTCCATGAGGATCCCTGACTATGAGATCATTAATTATTCCTGTCTCATTAGACAGGACCAGATCTAGGATAGTTTGCTCCCTCATCGGTTCCATTACATGCTGTTCAAGAAAGCTATCATGGATACACTCAATAAATTTCTCAAGACTATCCTGACTAAGCTGGTTCGACCAATCTACATGCAGATTAGAATCCCTCATGATAATAGCTGTACCATGTTTGCAGACAATAGTTATTTTCTTGTTTATTGCCCACCCCAATGTGATGTTATTTCTTGGTGGCCTATAGACTACGCCAATCAGTGACTTTTTCTTCTTGGAATTCCTAATTTCCACCCAAATGGATTTGACCTCATGCTCCATCAAACCTATATCTCTCAGCACAGCCCTGATGTCGTCCTTGAATATCAGAGCTGCACCACCTCCCTTGCATTCCTGTCTATCCTTCCGAATAGTCTGGTACCCCCTGGACATTTAATTCCCACTCATGACCATTCTGCAACTATATTTCCGTGATGCCTATCAAATCATACTTGTTCACAATGATTTGTGTGTTAACTCATCAACCTTGTTACGATTGTTACGAGCATTCATTTAAAGCGCCATTATGATAGCTTTCTTACCATCATGATTCACAGCATCTCTAACATCTCCTGAGTTATCCTTCATTTTTGATTCTTTCATGGCCTGCCTTGAACTTAAACCCTCCTGCATGCATGCTTTTTATACCTGGTTAAACCTTACCAGTTTTTGGAATGTGCTGGGAGGCAATAAAACCGGCAAAATAGTACAGCAAGCCCAACAGCTTTCTACTGCTCCATCATTTTGCCTACTTCTGCTCTTCTGTTCCATATTTTGTGTCAATAAAACAAATGTAGTAGATGAGGTTGGTTTTCAAAATAAAACATTGATATGATATCACACGAACAACTGAAGGAAGAATAAGAAATGGCACACAATGTTTTTAAGGAATGTAGCCTTTTTAATGGTAGCATTCCTGAACTAATCGGTAGTGCATTTGTTCTACAAGTAAACCAGGGCCTCATTTCTTCAAAGCTCCCCTCCTGCCCCCTGTAGCCTGCATCTTTGCGTATCCAGATGATTGTACCAGCCACTGGTCATGTCTGGAGAGGCTCAAATATGTTTCAAAAACATGTGAAATCATTTTAAAATTAGGCATAGTTCGTGCTGTCAGAAAATTCTGGCTATATTGGCTAAGACATATTCACAATCTTTTGACATTAATGATTTTCCTCTAACCCTTTCATGGAAAGATGCCAAAATCAGAACTAACATGGGTTCAGAACTCAGCTGGATTATTATAATGAGGTAGCTAGGAATCACTGCTGCTCATTTGCAGCTTATTTTGTATCATCCTGCACTATTGTTAGACCTTTTAACAGAATTTCTAGGTATGTCTCATATATGCTGGCAACAAAATGAATCAAAAGCTGTTGATTTTTTTAATCATCATACAACTATTGAAACAAGTGAAGAGGGCATTCTATATATCTCTGTCCTGTCATAAAATGTAGGAGCAGAAATAGGCCATTCAGCCCATCAATTCAGCCCTGACATTTAATGAGATCATAGCTGATCTGATAATCCTCAACTCCATTTGCCTGCATTTCCCCATAACTAAATGTTATTATAACCATCCAGTTCTTCCTTTACCCTGCCTGAATGATACCTTGCAACTACTAAGCTGAAATAAATGATTATTTTATTAAGTGCTTCCATTTTGATGAAGAAACTTCATGTCAATCCACATACAACAGCCTACCATGAAAACTCTGCACATATTTTGGCAGATGTGATGAATGCCGCAACTATAGCTGAGACAATCCACAAGATTTGAAGATAATCAACGACTTCTGAATTAAACAACCCATAATATTTCCAAAATTAGCCATTTGCCCTTAATCCCATGTTAATAAAACATTTAAAAAATTCTTGCAATCTTCACCTTTGATAAAAGTTAATGATTTCTTCCTTGAACCATAACAAATCTTGATGAAACACATCGATTAGTTTTTGAAATGTAATATTAATGAACAAATGCATGGGGAAAAAGAAACATTATTTCTGCCTTCCTTTGTTGTGAAGGCAATACAGTAAATCTTGTGCTTTACAAATATTGCTTCACATGGTATTGGAATGGTAAAGTTGACATTCTCCAAGAGAGAGTCACTATGCATCAAGCAAGGGGAGAGGTTGAGATGAGTCCTTCGCAGTAACCTCAGCTGGTGTGAGAACTGAACCCATGCTGTTGGCATCACTTCACATTACAAACCAGCCTTCCGCCTAACTGAGCTAAGTCAGGGTGGGGGTTTAAACATTGCTGTAAATGTGCTGTATTTATGATTGACTGGATAGAATGGTGTGTAGATCAATATGTGATGGTCAACCTGTATAAGTTCATCAGAGAATGCTTCTTTGAAATAATCATCCCAAATGGGCACTTGCCTATTCTTGAAGTAATCACCGAACATATAAAATAACATATAAAATAACACTGCTTTACCTTAACAATTTTCAAAGGAAAAAGAAAATCAATATTATTTAACTTCTATTCTCACTTTTTTTCTGAATATCATAGCTTTTTTTTTAGCATTACCACGGCGAGAGGGTTATGAAATCTTTCAAAAATTACAGACTCGAAAATGAAATTCCTTCTTGTATTTTTTTTACTAGGAATCTATAAATCATATTTCCCCCTAGAGATCTCTAGCAATATTATATTTGATATGTGACATAGTGTTTCAAAGCAAATAATTTTTGGTTGTTTCCTTAAATACTACTATGACCTTTCTTCCTTCAATTCCAAATATTTGATCTGGCTCAGCAGATGGTATCTTTAACTCTTCTGCTTCTTTCTAAATTATTTTTGTGATATTGATATTTGAAAAATAAACCCTCAATTGTTTTCTCAGTAATTCGCAGTCAAAAAAGCAGGTCCATTATTTTGTTCAATAATAGCAATATTCTAATGCCAGCAACATTAAGGTTGTGGAATGGAGTGGTCTCTGGGGAACCAGAGAAGATTTGTCTCCAAAAGAGTGTGTATGAGGTAAGTGTTTCTCCCAGGATAATTTACAAGCAAAGGTTTAATAAACTCCACTTGTTGTTTTATATGAACCGATTTCAAGAGCTCCTCTGTGTTTATTTATTTAATTGAAGTGGACTTAGTAGATGGTATGAGGACCTTTTTATAAAAACTTGTTTATTCTTCCCAAAAAACATCAGACTGCTTTCTTTAGAAACCATACAGACTCTATATGGACCATATAAAAAAATCTTCACACGGTGTTAACATACAACACTGTTGACAGCAAAATCAATGTAAGCATCTTTTTTGCTAAAATGGTTAAAGGGATAGTACTGTTCAAATCTGTTATGAGATGGCATGATTCAATGAATAAATAGATTCACTTCCCTAAAATGATTAAAATTATTGTGTGCAAGCAACCGAAGTGGGCATTAAATGAATGAAGAGTATTGAAAAATATGTAAAGTAGTGTCTAAGAGGACAGATCTTGAAATATTCAGAGGGAGTTGTGAACAAAAAGAGCGCTGCAGATCAAGCCTGAAAGATTGAAGGGCTTGAAGGGCTGATTAAAATTGGACATCAAGGAGGAAAGAGCATGGAAAGTTGAAAGGATCAGGCTGGAGACACTCCAGATCTGTGCACATCAATCCAGAATGACCCAATTTCAGAAATAGCCAAATCCAAGATTACAGTCTAAGATGTCGCCCATTATAACTACATAAACCTCACATGATTTTGAACACTACTATCGAATCTCCTCATTTCTTTTCTTTGCCAAGGTGAGCAGCCTTAGCTTCTCTAATTTATCCAGGTAACCGGAAATACCTCATTCCTGAGCCATTTTTAGAATTGGACAGAAGATTCCAAATGAAGACACATTGGTGTCTTCCAGTGAACATTCTCTAAGAAGCACACTAATTCCATTAAACGTGCAGCCAAGACCAAAAATTATTTTAAGTATAATTGATTTCAAGATCCTTGCATTTTTCATCATAGCATTATCATTTATTACCTCAATTTTCTTGCTCATGGTAATGAATCAGAATCAGCAATACATAAACGCATTTGTAATTAGGTCAACTTAACCACTTGGTTTTGACTGACTTCTTTTCTCTTTCACTGCTTCTGACTTATTGGACTTCAAAATTCTCTCCTTTTGCTGTCCTTTTCTACTGTCAGTAATTTACATGCATCACCATAGTTACAGCAAATACTGAAACTCTTGAACCCAGAACTTGGCCCCTTAATGGCAGGAAGCTTGAGAATATGTGACAATGAGAAGCATCTGTTCAAATGCACTTATCTTGTCAATGTGATATTTAGTTCTTTAGTTCTGTTATCTCCAGTTTACGTCGCTAACTCGCTCATTTTCCCATTAAAAGAGCACAGACGACATCCAAATATTTTTGGCGAAGTTTGATTTTAGCAACATAGGAGGGTGAAGGGGTGAGGAGAGGAGAGGAGGGAGAATAGTCTTAAAGTCATATATATTACTTATCAAGATGTTGTCAAGTGAATCTGAAACAACAGTACTTTTGATATGAACTGCATTATCCCATTCTGTGATTTGGCCAACATTGCCTGCGCCGTTCGTTTACAAATATTTTTGTCTTGTAAAAATGCAAAATTTGATCTAATCATTGGATGTAATATTTTAAACATTTAAATGTTGGAGTGGCATCTGGAGAGCAATGAGCAGCTTGAGGACTGTCCAACTTCATTGGAAAGAATCAGTGTCGTGGAGGGGGGGGTTGAGGTTGAGTTCACCATGTTTGAAACTTTAATTCTGCCACTCACCATCTGGGCGGGGTGGATGATGGATAGAACCTTTCTCAGTGGAGAACACAAGTGTTAGAGATGATCAAATTGAAATGTGTCAGATCTTGAGAAGCCTTGACAAGGTCATTATTGAGAGAATATTTCTCTTCCATTTATCTACAAGTAGATTCAGAATAAGGAGTCACCCATTTCAGACAGATCGAGAAGGAAATTTGTCTCTCAGAACGTCATGACTTTTTGACACTTTGTACCACAGGAACAATGGAGCCTGAGTCATTGCATATACTCAAGGATGAAACAGATGGATTTCTAAACCAAAAGTGAGTGAAAAGTTGATGAAAAACCATCAGTAAGGAAGAGTAAAGAGCAGGATCAGGTTAGAATCATCTCGACGAATGCTGCATTTGATTCAAATTGCCATCTAGCCTAATTATGTATCTGTTTCTCATGTTTTTGTGCTAAAACAGTAACTATAAGTGACATTTCCATTATGATTAGCGAATTCACCTGTTCTTCATTTCAGATTTGATTCATGGAACAGCATTATTGATCAAAGGGACATACTTGAAGAGATGAGAGGAGTCTAAGAAAATCATTACAAACTATGTGCAAGTATTCCTTTTTAATGTCCTTCACTGACAGTGTATGCTATATGGAATCATCATGTTTTAAAACATGAAAGAAACCATTTGGCCCACACAACTTGACTGGCAACCTGAAAATGCATTCCCTTCGTCCAATTTTTTTGCTGCTTTCACAGCTAAAGCTTTCACCCTAATAAATAGATTTACTATTTTGTGAGACACAAACTTCCATCTTTTCTGTGAGAGACTCGTACCAGTGGGGACCTTTTGGATTGATAGATTTCTTTGATCGCAATGTCAAATGGGAGAGATGCAAGGATCCTGCAAGGGTTTCACTGCTTCCTTTAGGAAACAAAACTTTAAGAAATTTGAAAGAAATTATTCACAATGTCACCATCTGTAAAATTGCTCCAAGCATTAAAATATTTGTAAATCCTCTCTCTTTTTCTCCTTCCCAATGAACGAGATGATTACACAAGACCAGGTTTAAGAGCTCTTGGACTTGGGGGAAGAAACATTTTTTTCTTCAGGCTCAGATTTGAATGCTGTGCTGAGATTGATTTGAATTAAACTGAGGTACCTATCCAGGCTTCTGTACTCCCTCCCTGTGGAGTTCTATAATTGGATGCAAAGAACCTGAATGTTCCACTCTCCACATCAGCAGTTGCAAAAGCAAATATGCAAACTTTTACAAACGTATTACCATACTAGCCCATGTTCCATGGTCACATGAAAAAAAAAACCCTATTGAAGTGAACAAGAACCAGTTCAAGAGCCTAAAATGGACATTTTAAAACACATTATAGATGAGAAATTAAGTTGCGTAATATGGTCTTATGAAATCTTAGCTTTTTTATTTTATTATTTTAACAAAAGTATTTAGCAATAGAGAATTTCACAGCACTAAAAGAGTCCACTTAGCTGACCCTGTTCACACTGAATCCCAATTCTGCAATTTACAGATTGGGTCAAAGGTGGAGAGTTGACTTTCAGACTGGAGGCCTGTGACCAGTGGCGTGCCACAAAGATTGGTGCTGGCTCCACTACTTTTTGTCATTTGTATAAGTGACTTGAATGTGAATGTAAGAGCTATGGTAAGTTTGCAGATGACATCAAAATTGATGGCGTAGTGGACAGCAAAGAAGGTTACCTCAGAGCACAATGGGACTTTGATCAAATGGGCCAATAGACTGAGGAGTGGCAGATGGGGTTTAATTTAGATAAATGTGAGGTGCTACATTAGACAAACTTCTAATTCCAAATTATCATTGATTCCAAACTTCACCATGTGCTATGGTGGAATTAAACCTATAGCTCCAAAATATTAGCCTGGGATCTTGGATTACTAATCCAGTAACATTAAAGCTGAAAGAATTATTTGGATGAATAAGAAAAGTTGCCCCCTTTGCAGTTTTAATCATGGATAGAAAATAAATGATCAAAAACTATATCAGATGACTTGCTGTGTTAATGAAGTTACATCTAGATTTTAAAATGACTGTACTGGCATTATAATTTGACATGAAAATACGTGTGAAGACATAAATAATTTTCTAGCTGCAAACTGGCAGAGTTTTAGGTTCCTGCTGGAGATGACTTGAGAGGCAGGAAGGTCCAAACATTGCTGCCAGAGAGTGGTGTGCTAGATTGCCAGCATTTTCCCAGCCTTGACCCATTTTCATTCTTGGCCAAGCAGGAGGTGAAAGGTAACACACCCACAAACAGCAAGTAGCATCTGAGGCCAAAGCAAGGTCGGGACCTGTACGTTCATGAGACATTACCACCTGATCACAAAAAAACAAAGATCCAACCCAATCACGCTACAAAAAGGATCATTATTGATTTTGTTTATCCATTAATCTGGAAGCTAGCTATGGTTATCTATATTGATATCATCACTTCTAAATTGGGGCATCATGACTTTTTTTTGTGCGCATCAAAATAAAATTAGCATGTAACCCAGCAGACTTCTGAGTATGCAACAGCGTTGAGGAATTAAATCCCTCCATGAAGCTTCCTTACTTTTTTCTGAGATACCAAAGACTGCAGCATAATTTCAGATTGAAAAGAGTCAGATGAAAGTTTAAGCTTCATAGAACTTATCTATTTTCTCTATCCAATACTTATCTTGGTAAAAGGAAACTGTTTGATAAATAATCACTTCAACTCAGTAGGTTCCCAGATTTTGATTCAATTCACAAACCTGAACGAAGACACTGGATAACAAGAAAACCTTAAACATGCTTTGTGCCAGGATGTTTGTCTCAAAAAATATTGATAATAGTTGAATGATACATTTTCTTTTTCAGAATTAATTCTGTTTCAAAATCACTTAATTAATGTGCTGAAAAGAAAGATTTTTGTATAATTAAGGCTAATTGAATTATATTCTTAAATGGATGAAGTATTGTGCCTACCCCATTAAAATGATAATGAAGCTTGTGATTACCAAACTGCTTAGCAATTAATGTTCTATGAAGAAATAACCAATTATTCATAAAATAAATAGAACTATCTTTGGTCATCATTCATTGGTTTTGATCCCAAAAGACAACAACCATTTCATTAACTTTTTCATGACTCCTTTTGCATTGGTGAAGGGAACTTTCATTTCCCTTTGTGTCCTGGTAAGCATTTCCCCATCCATCACAATTGCTAGAAATAGATGATCTTGTTCTTATCACAGGACTGTCAAGAAGATAAGGAGTCTTCTTTTAATGGGTGGATTTTTCTATTTTCATTTCAGCGTTTCATGGAGTAAGTTTAGTTTAGTGACCACCGCTAGGACCTTCTGCGGGTCATGACACTTTAATGCCGAGCTGCTCACTACTTCAGATGCTGCAAGCCAGTAACTGACCCTCACACTAGCCATGCAAGGTATCCTACGCTGATACTTGAGATGGGTGCATGTCTCCCTGTGTGAAAAATGACCTGGCAGAAGCATGCAACTTGCAGGTGTTCCTGAACAACAATGGCAAAGTATTGGGCTAAAGCTGACAGTAAGTCTGAGAGCAGGACTGATGATATGGTGAGGCCAGTGGTTTGTTGATGCTGCCTCGTGTGGGAGCAATGCCAAGGAGATTGCAGCAAGCAGCGGGTGTTATCTTGAATAAAAAAAATGGAGTATGGCTGAGAAATTTGGTGAGCTGCAGACACTTACATATCAGGAATTTGATTATCTAGTTTCTGAGGAAAGATAGAAAAATCAAAAATGGTTTTTAAAAAGGACAAGTCAAGATTTTAATGGGATGTAAATACATAGAAATTATGTAGTCACCACTCAGTGTTAAGATTCTGAAGTCACCCTTCTAAGGCCTGAGGGGAATCTTATCTCTACATCGAGATTCTGATTTCTTTTAGTTCTCTTCTGCATTTTCTTTGCTTTCACTCCATTGCTCATGCTACAGCAGGAACATGAAAATTCAACCAGTCAATTGTGATAATTAGGAATGCATTGCTTTCAAAGGTGGAGGAAGCAGACTGTACAGTAATTTTTTAAAATGGGATTGGATTTATACCCGATTCTGACCTTGTAATAGCAGAGCAGTTTGTTTGAATAGATTACTTGTTCAAAGAGTTGGCTTGGACACAATGGGATAAGTGGCTTCACTCTGTTCTGGAAAATACTAATTTAGATCCAGTTTGGGCTGCAACAGAAGAAAAATTATCAAGGAACTATTATTGCCAACACAGGCGAATGAACACCAAACTTAGTCATGATGTTCCTCTGTCTGCTATTTTAGTGAGGATGTAATGCCTATGTCAAAATAGTGGACAAAAATACAACATTTAAAAGGGATAACCATTTGTCAGTTAATATGGCCAAAAACAAAGAAAGAGAGTAATTTTATTCATAGAGAGCCATTCATATATTTTCCATAGTGCATTTAAAGGTGTTTCATGAATTTTTAGCCACTGTCACCTGTACAAAATAATTTCCAAGCTAAAGTGCCAGATATTCTGAAACATATCTCTTTCATTGGTTAAGGTTACAATCGGATTTTACACAGCTTGAACTTAGTTATTTGAAAACTGTTAGATTTTAATTTTCAAGTTGAGATTTTCTATATCAAATGGCCCTGGTTGTCACCAGGCCAGGATAGGAAACAACATCTGAGCTTATCTGTGGTTCCAGTTTGAAATAAAGTCTCTGAAGGCAAACATAACCTCTCTTCTGGTCCCTTAATCTGATTCTCACCAGTCATGAATCAATAACACAATATTTCTCTTAACTTTGGGTATTGGCACAAAACTGGCATCCTCACTTGCAGAAGCCATGAGGACAGATGGTGTGGGAGATGTAAATGTGTTGGTATAACAGAAGGGTGATATCACTGAGACACTACAGGGTATCTCTACATTGAACATGACCCAGGCTACACCTGACCTCAGGAAATCATCACTGTCACTTGTTGAAAAAATATGTTTCATTGCCTGGAATTGTCTCATCTTCAATGCCTTTTGGAGGTGGTGCTGCACGTCCTTTCAGATCAGACCTGAAAAACAAACCACTGTTCTCTCTTTCAAGCAGCCATGAACATTTATGGACATCAAAGAAATGTGGACCTTGTCTTCCAGTATCTTGGCCAGCATTTATTCGGAGGAATAACGAGACAATTAATTTTTGTAGGACAGTGTTTGTGTGAATTGCCTACATCATTTCCCTATATAGAAAGAGAAACTACACTTTCAAAGTACTTGCTTGTTATAAATCAGTATCCAAAGTGATTTTGCTGCAACAATATTTATTGTTAAGTTCAATGCAACAAAATGTGAAGCAATTTGCTCTGCTTGTTGTTTTGTTTAGGTTTCTGATGTTTTCATTTGGCACTACAGTGTAGAATAGTTATGAAAGCAACTTCAAAACAGTCCCATTCATTTTGTTAACACTCCCTGAGAAGAGTCTTTAAGTATTTGATGCCAGCTTGATCTGGAATTCAAGAAATGGGCAAGGGAAATACGAGGTTGATTCCATCCCAGCCCAGTGAGACTTCCAATCTCATCTCCCTTAAGCCTGATGTTGTTTTATTAAACATTCTACACAGCCTGTCCAAATAACATCCATCCTACCTCTGCTTTTTCTGACACCTCACGTTTCCACGTTTCCACGTTTACCAGGTCCCCAATGCCTCATCTTCACCATGGACATCCAGTCCCTGTACACATCGATCTGCCATGATGAAATTCTCCAAGCTCTCCGTTTCTTCCTCTCATGCCATCCCAACCAGTACCCTTCCACCCACACCCTCATTCGCCTGGCTGAACTGGTCCTCACTCTCAACAAATTCACCTTCCAATCCTCCCATCTCCTTCAAACCAAAGGGGTAACCATGGACACCCGCATGGGACCCAGCTATGCCTGCCTGTTTGTCGGGTAGGTGGAACAGTCCATCATTCACAGTTATACCAGCACCACCCCCACCTGTTCCTCCGTGACATTGATGACTCTACTGATGCCACATTGTGCTCCTACGAGGAGGTTGAACAGTTCATCAACTTTACCAATACCTTCCACCCAGACCTCAAGTTCACCTGGTGCATCTCAGACACCTCCATCCACTTCCTGAACCTCTCCATCACCATCTCCGGGGACTGACAAGCCACAGACATCGACTACAAGCCCACAAACTCCCAAAGCTACCTCGACTACACTTCCTCCCATCCTACCTCCTGTAAAAATGCCTTACCTTATTCCTAATTCCTCTGCCTCCACTGCATCTGTTCCCAGGATGACCAATTTCCATCTCAGAAAGTCCCAGATGGCCTCCTTCTTTCACGATCGCAACTTCCCTTCCCAAGTGATTGACGATGGCCTCCAGTGTATCGCATCTCTTCCATTTCACGCATCGCCACCCTTGAACCCCACCCCTCCCAATGCAACAAGGACAGACCACCCACCCCCCCCCCCCCCACCCCCGGTCCTCACCTTCCACCCCACCAACCTCCACATACAACGCATCATCCCCACCACTTCCGCCACCTCCAAATGGACCCCCTCAACAAAGATATATTTCCCTCCCCACCCCTATCAGTGTTCCACAGAGACCATTCCCTCCACGACTCCCTCATCAGGCCCATGCCTCCCACCAACCCACACCCCACTTCTGGCACCTTTCCCTGCCACCGCAGGAAATGCAAAACCTGTGCCCTCACCACTCCGCTCACCTCCATCCAAGGCCACAAGGGATCTTTAACATCCATCAGAAATTTACCTGTTCCTCTACTAATGTCATCTACTGCATCCGTTGCACCTGGTGTGGTCTCCTTTACATCGGGGAGACAGTACACCTTCTTGCGGATCATTTCAGAAAACACCTCTGAAACACCTGCACCCACCAACCCCACCACCCCATGTCTGAACACTTCAACTCCCTCTCTCAGTCTTTCAAGGACATGTGGGTCCTGGGCCTCCTCCACCACCAAACTAGTACCACCCGACACCTGGAGGAAGAACGCCTCATAATCTGCCTTGGAACCCTGCAACCACGTGGGATAAATGTGGATTTCAACAGCTTCCTCATTTCCCTGCTCCTCAGATTATCCCAGTCCCAAGCCTTCAACTCAGCACCACCCTACTGACCTGTCAATCACTCCCCGCTCTGACCGAACACCTTGTCCCTCACCTTCATCCACCTATCGCTTTCTCAGTTACCTTCCCCCCAATTCCCCCTCATTTATCTCTCAGCACCTGGCCCACAAGCCTCATTCCTGATTATTCTCCTGTTCCTCGGATGCTGCCTGACGGTTATGTTTTCCCAGTAACACACTCTCAATTCTGATCTCTAGAATCTGCAGTCCTCACTTTCTCCTGATCGGAAGATCTATCCAGTTAGTCCCATCCACCTGCTGTTGTCCTGAGTAAAAATAAAACATTTTCTTTTTGTTCCCAGCTGGTTTTTTTTTGACAATTATCTTTAATCCATTTCCTCTGCTCCTTCAAGTTAACATAATTTCTCATCATCTCTGTAAAAGAAAATCACCCTTCCCCCTATATATTTAAACCATCTGTTAAATATCCTCTGAACCTTCTTTGTTTCTTTTATAAAAATCCCTATTTCTACAATGTCACTGTGTGGCTGATGTCCTTCTTCATTGGTAATATGTTGGTAATTCATTTCTACATCCACTCCTGCATTTTGACATCCTTTCCAAAGTGTAGGTACAAAACTTTATGAATGACTATTATCTGGGCTATAGTTCATCAATCCTTTCAGAATGTGTGCCCAGTATCTTCCCACCACCAATGGCAGGACAGTTCAGGAGCCAGGTCCCACGAGAGCCCATTTGAATCACTGACATGCACAATTACCGACTTTGTATTTCCATGGGCATTTTGCCTCCATCAGTGGGCAGTGGGGGATGAGGCGTACCACACATGGACAAGTTGTCCAGTATGTCCTGGTGGTTTCCCAGCAGACTGCGGGCCAAGGAGGAAAGTGGGTGGTTCCCCCTATTTTGTTACTCCTTGGGCTGTCCAGCAGAAACACTGCCCCCTGCCTGCAGCAACTCTCATCTCCCAGTCACCAGGCTCCCTCGCCTCAGCCCCTATGTACCTGTCTTCAAGGACACCTTCATTATTCAAGTACATGCAAGGCAGTACTCACTGATGGTCATACTGCTGCTGAACCTCTCTATGATGGCATGGCTCAGTGGTTAGTACTGCTGCTGCACAGCGCCAGGAACCCGGGTTCAAATCGTGCCTCGGGCGACTGTCTGTATGTGTGTTCTCCCAGTGTCTGCATGGGTTTCCTTCAGGTGCTCTGGTTTCTTCCCAAAATCCAAAGATGTGTAGGTTAGGTGAATTGGCCTTGCTAAATTGTCCATAGTGTCGGATGCATTAGTCAGGGGTAAATGTTGGGTAGGGGAATGGGTCTGGGTGGGTTACTCTTTGCAGAGTTGGTGTGGACTTGTTGGGCCAAATAGCCTATTACGATACTGTAGGTAGTCTAAAAAAAACTGGCTGCTCTTGGTTAGGAGGTGGACCATTTCCTTATTACAATGGCAGATACATTCTGTACCGTCTTACATTGACCCACTGCCTAGGGATCAAACAATTTTGTCATTCTCCTTAAAACATGGCCATTCAAATTTATCCTGCCTCACTTCAGTTTTATTTTCAAAATGCGTAACTTTGCCTTTTGTTTTACTTTATTCTTTCAAAGTCTGTCAGCATCACTGATAAGTCTGGCATTTGCTGCCCATCCCTAATTGCCCTTGAACTGAGTGGTTTGTTAGGGTCATTTCAGAGGGGATTCAGGAGTCAACTACTTTGCTGTGGGTCTGAAGTCACATGTGGACAAGACCAGACAAACTTGGCAAATGTCCTTCCCTAAAGGACATGAGTGAACAAGATGGGTTTCTGCAAAAGGTTATGAGAGTTTCATGGCACCATTGGTGAGACCAGTACCATATTTTAGAGTTTATTAATTGAACGGAAATTTAATTTGGCATTTAAGCCTGCATCCCTGAAACATTACTCTGAGTCTCAAAATTACTCACCCAGAGACATTACCATTACACTCACCCCATCCCCAAATTCTCACCCCATCCCCAAAGAAGTTAACTAACTTATTGTTGTTCTTATGTCTGATAAGATAACAGATCAAGGAGCGTGATTTTGCTAGCAATATTTCTGAGCTCATTGTGGTTAACCCCGCATCTCTGCCTATAGCAGTTATAGTTCAGTAAGCTCCACTGATTAGCTAGCTCGGCTGTAGTTTTGAATCCTTTTACAGAAGGGCTGAGAGATGGGAACACAAGCAAAATGGCACTGGAAGATGTCAGATGATGTGCTCAGTGTCTTCTCACCATTTTGGTTTCTGGTCAATGGCAGGAAAGGTGTCAGTTCAGGTGTTGCCTCCCAACATATCCCCTTTGAATTACTGAGATGGACAGTTAAGGACATTGCATGTGAATAACCAATGGACTTACGAAGAAAGATTTGCTTTTTATTTTCGTGCCTTTCACAAAGTTATGAAGTTTAGTCAATGTTGCAATATCTAAACACAGGAGACAACTTGTACAAAGCAAGCCTCCACAGACAGTAGTGAGATGATAACCTGGGAATGTACATTCATGAAGTTGGTTGAAGGATTAATTTCAGCCAGAAGTGTGAAGGAATTTCCTCTATTCTTAGAAATGCAGAGTCAGCAAAAGTTTCATGAAGGGGAACTCAGGCCTGACAAATTTACTAGAATACTTTGAGGTGGTTACAAGCAGGGAAAGCACTGGATGGAAGATGTTTGGATTTTCAACAGGTGATCAATGAGAAGTATCGTACATAATGTTACTTAATAAGCTCAGAGCTCATGACATTTAATGTAGTGTATTAGATTGGATAGCATATTGGATAACTAATAGCAAACAGAGATTTGGGATGGTGAGTGGGGAACTTTCAGGACGGCAATCTGTAACGAGAGGTGTGCCATTGGGACCAGTGATGAGACATGATTAGTTACAAAATATATTAATGACCTGGATGAAGGAAGTGAATGCACTCTAACCAAATCAGTGGTTAACATAAAAATAAATGGAAAGGCAAATAGTGAGGAGAACATGAACATCCTGCAGAGGAGTATCAAGAAGTAAAAGGAATGGGCTAAATCTTGGCAGGTAGAATATAATGTGAGCAAGCTGAGGCAATGAACGTTAGTCAGAAGAATTGATGAACTGAATATTATTTAAATAGAGAAAGACTACAGAAAGCAGCAGCAAAAGGAATTTGGGTTCCTCACCATTAATTAAAATATAATGGAGTATAAAAATAAGAAAGTTGTGCTAAAACTACACAAAGCACTAGTCAGACCTCACTGTAATAAGGTCAGCCAGGTGGACTTCATAGAATATGAGTTCCCTGATTGGGGCTGTTAATCTGGTCCATTCAGGGAGTCTTGGCTGACAGATCAAAAGAAGAGTATCAGACCTTCTGTTCTGGCCGGCTCTGAGAGAGCTGGATCAGGATCAAGGACTCTCCATGTGTAATTAAAGGGTGACTTGGTGATGAGATACCAGCTTCTGTGGAGTGATTTCACTCACCAAGAAGACTGTGAACAGTTCTGGATCCCATTGCTGAGGAAAGGCATTCTGACATTGGAGGCAATCCAGTGAAAGTTCCCTTGGCTGATTCCAGGCATGGAGGGGTTTTCTACCAAGGAGGGTCAGAGTGGGTTTGGCCTGTGCTCTACAGCATTTCGAGATGGAGAAACAACCTTAATAATAAAATTTTTAGGTTATTGACAGGGTAAATGCAGAACATTTGTTTCTGTTTTACAGAAATTCGAGGACAAGATGTTATAATGTAAGAAATTGTCCATTTAAAGAGATCCAAGTGAATGTTTTCTCTCAGAGGGGAATTCTTTATCACAGAGGGCTAGGGATTTAAGGCTGGGATGGGCAGCTTTTAATCAGTAAAAGAATTAAGGGTTGTGGGGAAAAGGTAGGAACTCATTTCATGGTGCAGCTGACACGATGGGTCGAATGACCTATTCCTGCTCCTTATTCTTATGGTCACTCGTCCTTCGAAAAGAATATGGGGTCTTTTACTTCTTTTTGACAGGGTAGGTGGGGCCTTAATTTACCCAGTCCAAAGAACAGAATCTCTATTCTGTCAGCACTCTCCATCGGGATAGCACTGAAGTGTCAACAAAGACGACATAGTCACTCCTGACAGTCAGACCAAATCCAGTCACCATCTGGTACATAATGTTAATGTTCTGGTAATGCAGAGCCAAGGATTACTTATCCAGAAACAGGAGTTCATGTCCCAGCAGGGGAAAGTGGGAATTTGAAATGAGTTTGTATAAAGATTTTGAAATATAAATGTGGCTGTGACGCAATTGGAGTGTCCGAAAAACACAAGTGGTTCAGAAATATCCTTTAGAAATGATAACCTGCTGCCATTATCCAGTTTAATTTCAGGATTAATACCCGCATAATTAACTTGATAGCCTTCTGACATGGCCGTGGAAAACATTATTTTGTACTAAACTGACACTTAACATTCACTTGATGTTCTACTCTACAGTCATCATTCTACCTGTGACAAGCATTTATCACCTCTATTTCCGACTCTAGATCTGAGTGATTCATCAGAATTAGCATTTACATCTCTGCACCAACCATATTTATAGGCCTGATATCCTTCTTTCCAGCCCATGAAACCATACCTGGAGAAATGCATACAATTCTGGCCCTTACTTGAGGAGGGATCCATTTGCATTGCAGACAGTTCAGATGATGTTAAGCAGCTTGATTTCAAAAATGAGGGGTTTGTCTCACAAAGAGATATTGACCATTTTAGGCCTGTAGCCTCCAGAGATTTTATGAATGAGAGGAGATCTAATTGATGCATTTAATACGCTAAAGGGGATTGACAACAGATGTGGAAAGGATGTTGCCTCATGTGGGACAATCTGGAACGAGAGGTCATAGGTAAAGGTTAAGGAGGAAATGTACAGATGTTTAATTAGCAATTGGTTGAAGCGTTATGGAGTAGGTAGGAAAGTGGAATTAATGCCAAAATGAGGTCAGCCATGATTGTGTCAAATGGCAGGGCAAGCTTGGAGGACTGCATATCTACTTCTGCTCCAAGCTCTTATTTCTAAACACTTGTATGAAAAGTGATTCAGCTTCTTGCATTTAGCACACTGCTTTCCCCAAGCTTGACACACTCTCTTTTCTTAGTGTGGTGTCCTCCACAAGATCTACATTCTGTGTTCTGGCCTTGACCTTTCTTGTCAGCCCTTCTGCAAATACTTCCCTGCTTCTTCCATGCCAACACTCTCGTGAGGCCTGGATTGATTCTCAGTATTTATGACACTGCTGGGAAAATTAGCTTACCTCCTGGATTGGTGCCCCCACAGCAGTTTGACTGATTTACCTATCATTCCCAACTGGTTGGACTTAAACTGAGTAGGACTGACTGTGCACTCGCCCATGGATTAGCAACTCTCCAAACTGTGGTAGGACCAAGTGCCGAACTGACAGCAGCCAACCCCTGGGCTAGAACTGGTAAAACACCTTGTCTGACCAAAGCAGCACCCCAGGACTGTCCAAAATCCTCCTTCACTTGGCGTACTGTAATGACTCAAGCATTTTGACTTTCAGACACAGCCATTTTGTTGAATACATGCAGTGTTGCATAAGCAGCTGGCACATGATGTATATGAGACATTGATATAGTACGGTACCATTGACCAATCAGTGCTCCAAACCATGACAAGCTGCCTACAGCTCCCTCTATGTGAAAAGTCACAGAGGCCAGCAACCATCTAAGCAAGCACAAAGTGAGTGAGACCGAAGCAATGAATCTAAGAGCTCAAAGCATCTTGTGCCGATGGTTGAGATGCACGATTGTCCTCATCTGTAAAGTGACCTGGGGAAAGCATTGCCGTTCTAAGTTGTCCCTGAGCTCCAAGGTTGAAGAGATGAAGTGAAGTGAGTGTTAATCCGAGATCAGGAATGATGATATGGTGAGGCAGGTAGTTCATACATTCCAACTTGCGGAGGTGAAGGAGAGGAAAAGAACCATGTCCGTGGAATGTGCAGGGACATTGTGATGAAGCCAGAGTCAGCAGAAAGGACCAGAGAAGCAATGATGAGCTGTTTCCACCAGGTAACTTCCATGTCAGAGGTTGGCGCTGTCGCATTTCTTGGGGAAGGAGAGGGGAATTGGAAGCTCCAGTGGTAAGAGCAGGTTTGTGCCATTAATGAGATGCCAATGCTTGGAAATAAAGGGGTCACTGCTCATTAGAAAACTTTTCAAGGCACCATTTCAATCTTAACTGGAAATTGGAAAATGTTTTCCTTTATATTAAGATTCTGATTTTTTTTCCTCATTCTCTCATTCTGGCCAACACCCACAGTGATCAAGAGAGCAGAAGAATTCACCATATGTTTCATCTGGAGGTTTTTATTGGTTACATCTCCTGAATTGTAGTCTTTACAGCTCAGGTCACATCACTATATCATGTTACTGTACTTACAAATGAATTTCTTCAAAAAGAATTAACCTCATGTGGAAGTCTCTTCACCCAACAGATTGTTGAGGTTATCACACACACAGCTCATGACCAAATGCTGTCCAACAGTTAGGTTTGCCATTGGACCCTGAAAGGATGTTTCCATTTGTTGGTGAAACCGATAACAAAGGTGACAGTTTAATAATGAGGTCTCCATTTAAGATGGCGATGGAGAATTTTCTTTCATCAGATAGTTCTATCTGGAATTTTCTTCCAAAGTTAATAGTGGAGACAATGTTATTGACATTTTGTAAGGTAGAGTTAGATAGATTCTTTACTAACAAGGGAGCCAAAGAGTATGGGATTAGATTAGATTAGATTCCCTACAGTGTGGAAACAGGCCATTTGGCCCAACATGTCCACACCAACCCTCCCAAGAATAACTCACCCAGGCCCATTTCCCTCCGACTAATGCACCTAATACTATGGGCAGTATAGCAAGGCCAATTCACCTGATCTGTACATCTTTGGACTGTGGGATGTTAGGCAGCAAAGCATGAGTTGAGGACATAACTAGTTTTTTTTATTCATTCACAGGATGAAGGTTGGCTAGGTCAGCATTTATTACCCATCCCCAATTGCCTAAAGGACAGCTAAGAGTCAACCACATTGTGTTAGAATTGTATGTAGCCCAGACCAAGTAAGGATGGCATTATCCTTCCCGAAAGAACATTAACAAATCAATTGGGCTTTTCACCTATGATTGACTTGTCATCATTAAACTCTTAACTCTAGATTTTTATTGAGTTCAAGTTCCACCATCTACCATGGTGGGATTTGAACCCAGGTCCCCTGGGATCAGTCCAATGATAACACCACATGCCCATCACCTTCTCATGACCTTGTTGAATGACAGAGACTGTTTGAAGAACAGATGAACTACCCCTCTTAATTCATGCTTGTACGTTCATATTAAATTTCTACTTTACCAGGAATGTATATATCCCCAGAATACATTTTTGAAATGTTTCCAATTTGACTTCACATCCATATTATTCCCCAGATTCCAGCAGATTATATCAAAATCAGCAAAAATGCACTTTTTGAATTAGTTTTTCAATGAATATTTGCCAAGAGGCATACATGCCTTAGCATGGCATTGAACATGTAGACAAATAGTCTCTTACCATTTCTTATCATGCTTCAACTTTTTCAGAAATGCAGAAATTTATCACACAGAAATAGATCATTTCACCTGCTACCTCTGTGCTGAGTCTCAAAACACCAGTTGTTGAGGTCTATTTTCTGCCCTTTCCCAACACCCTGTCACTGCTAAGTATATTCATTTTGGTGTTTAGTGCAGTCAGCAAAAGGAATACCAGTCATTGTTTACATGAGAACACAAGGAAAATTCACTTCTTTGATTCACATCAGGAGAAAGGTTGATTAAGTCAGTATGGCTTTTCAATTGAATCAAATGTTCCTTCGAATTTCAAGTTGTTTGCTGATCTTAATCAATTATCATAATTAGAACTTTATTGGAAACAGTGGTACTGATTTTCCGATTGGTGGATTGTTTTTTTTCGACAGTGTACATGGGAGTTCCACATCAAGGTCCTGTTAACTCCCAGTGCAACAAACTCAAAGGGAACTCTGTGGAAAAATGAAGATTCCACTGGGCAAATGCCCTACATCTAGAACCTTCTGAATGTATCCATTTAAATTGGCGAATTCGGAAAAAATTGCTGTCCTGATGGTAACTCAGGAATAAATAGATCTTTAAAAATGTAATCTAATTCATGAGCAACTATTAAAATGACCTTTCCATTTTGCACACTCAGACTATACCGACCCTCGACCCCTAATGCCCACAAAACCTGACATGACACCCATCTCTCCACCTGTGAACTGACATCCCTTTACTACCAGACCCGATACATGTCCTCTGCCCACTGATGCACCCTTGCCAATGGAAATGACACTCCATCCCAACAGCCAACAATCTCCCCTTCCCTTCTGGGACCTGACATCCCCTTGATACTGGGCCTAACACCTGCCCTCTCCTCACAGGACCTGACAAACTTGCATCAAGATTAGAGTGGTGCTGGAAAAGCACAGCAGGTCAGGCATCATCTGGGAAGCAGGAAAATCGATGTTTCGGGCAAAAGCCCTTCATTAGGAATGACAAACTTGTCTCTATCGCCAGACGCAGTACAATCAGGGACTACATACTCGCGGCCATGCCCAGGACCTGACAAACCCAATCCCTTCCCAAGGCATGCCCCCACATCTGATCCCTTTTCTATCTTCCAATCTGAACTGGACTAAGGCATTCCACCCCCTACCACCTTGGTACCCGATGTACCTGATACTGAGGCACCCTACCTTGTGGCATTTTAAACATTCACTCTCACTGTGTCCTTATCCATTCACAAGTGTTGTCCAAGTGGCTGTCTGTGATGTTGGCCATTTAAATAATAGAATGCAGTAATTACTGCTTTTAAAAAGGGGAGGTGGTATGATTTCCCTTGACTCTCCAGTACTGGCACATATTTTTGAATGAGGCATGATTAGAAACTCCAGTCCAAAATGTGGAACTCTTTGATAACATAAAGGCCAGAAGACCATAAGGTATAGGAGTAGAATTAGGCCATTCAGCCCACTGAGTCTGCTCCACTATTCTATCATGGGTGGTATGTTACTCAACCCCATTCTCCTACTCATGATCCCCTCATCAATTAAGAACCTATCAATCTCTTTCTTAAATACACTCAATGACTAGGCTTCCATAGCCCTCTGCAGCATTGATTTCCACAGATTCACCACCCTCTGGCTGAAGGAATTCCTCCTTAACTCAGTTCTCAAATGTCATCTCTTCATTCTGAGGTTATGCCTTCATGTCCTAGTCTCTCCTACTAGTGGAAACATCTTCTCCACATCCACTTTATCCAGTATCTCAGTATTCTGTAAGTTTAAGAATTCGTCCTCATCCTTCCAAATTCCATCAAGAATAGATGCAGAGTCCTCAACCACTCTTCATATGACAAGTACTTCATCCCAGGGTCATTCCTGTAAACCTCCTCTGGACCCCCTCCAACACAAGCACATTTTTCCCTCAATAGGGGGCCCAAAACTTCTGACAATATTCCAAACGCAGTCTGACCACAGCTTTGTACAGCCTCAGCCGTACATCTCTTCTGTTGTATTCTAGCCCTCTCAAAATGAATACAGACATTGCTTTTGCATTCCTAACTGCCAAATGAGCCTTCATAGAGTCATAGAGATGTACAACATGGAAACAGACCCTTCGGTCCAACCTGTCCATGCCGACCAGATATCCCAACCCAATCTAGTCCCACCTGCCAGCACCCGACCCATATCCCTCCAAACCCTGGATAAAAGCAAATTACTGCGGATGCTGGAATCTGAAACCAAAGGAGAAAATGCTGGAAAATCTCAGCAGGTCTGGCAGCATGTGTAAGGAGAGAAAAGAGCTGACATTTTGAGTCTAACTGACCCTTTGTCAAAGCTTATCAAAAGGTGAGCTTTGACAAAGGGTCAGTCAGACTCAAAACGTCAGCTCTTTTCTCTCCTTGCAGATGCTGCCAGACCTGCTGAGATTTTCCAGCATTTTCTCTTTTGGTTTCCCTCAAACCCTTCCTATTTATATAACCATCCAAATGCCTTTTAAATGTTGCAATTGTACCAGCCTCCACCACTTCCTCTGGCAGCTCATTCCATACACGTACCACCCTCTGCGTGAAAACGTTGCTCCTTAAGTCTCTTTTATATCTTTCCCCTCTCATCCTAAACCTATGCCCTCTCGTACTGGACTCCCCCATCCCAGGGAAAAGACTTTGTCAATTTATCCTATCCATGCCCTTCATAATTTTGTAAACCTCTATAAGGTCACCCCTCAGCCTCCGATGCTCCAGGGAAAACAGCCCCAGCCTGTTCAGCCTCTCCCTATAGCTCAAACCCTCCAACCCTGGCAACATCCTTGTAAATCTTTTCTGAACCCTTTCAAGTTTCACAACATCATTCCGATAGGAAGGAGACCAGAATTGCACGCAATATTCCAACCAATGTCCTGTACAGCCGCAACATGACCTCCCAACTCCTGTACTCAATACTCTGACCAATAAAGGAAAGCATACCAAATGCCTTCTTCACTATCCTATCTACCTGCAACTCCACTTTCAAGGAGCTATGAACCTGCACTCCAAGGTCTCTTTGTTCAGCAACACTCCATAGGACCTTACCATTAAGTGTATAAGTCATGCTAAGATTTGCTTTCCCAAAATGCAGCACCTTGTATTTAACTGAATTAAACTCCATCTGTCACTTCTCAGCCCATTGGCCCATCTGGTCAAGACCCTGTTGTAATCTGAGGTAACCCTGTCAACTACACCTCCAACTTTGCTGTCATCTGCAAACTTACTAACTGTACCTCTTGTGCTCGCATTCAGATCATTTATGGAAATGACAAAAAGTAGAGGACCCAGCACCGATCCTTGTGGCACTCCACCTGTCACAGGCCTGCAGTCTGAAAAACAGCCCTCCACCACCACCCTCTGTCTTCTACCTTTGAGACAGTTTTGTATCCAAATGGCTAGTTCTCCTTGTATTCCACGAGATCTAACCTTGCTAACCAGTCTCTCATGGGGAACCTTGTTGAATGCCTTCCTGAAGTCCATATAGATCCCATCTACCGCTCTGCCCTCATCAATCCTCTTTGTTACTTCTTTTAAAACCTCAATCAAGTTTGTGAGACATGATTCCCCATGCACAAAGCCAGTGTTAATCAGTCCTTGCCTTTCCAAATACATGTACATCCTGTCCCTTAGGATTCCCTCCAACAACTTGCCCACCACGGACGTCAGGCTCACCGGTCTATAGTTCCCTGGCTTGTTCTTACCATCTTTCTTAAACAGTGGCACCAGGTTTGCCAACCTCCAGTTTTCCGGCACCTCACCTGTGACTATCGATGATACAATTATCTCAGCAAGAGGTCCAGCAATCACTTCTCTAGCTTCCCACAGAGTTCTCAGGTACACCTGATCAGGTCCTGGGGATTTATCGACTTTTACTCGTTTCAAGACATAATGGTAGCCTTCAGAGAAACCTGAATTTGGACCCCCAAGTCATGGAATCCCTGCAATGCAGAAAGAGTGAAGAAGAGTGAAATGAAAAAAAAATGAAGTGAGAAAATAGATCGATTTCTTGTGCTTTCAGGTGAGAGCAAGCATATCCGAGGCCACCATTTTGAAGATGATAAGGGGAATGTTATCCCCATTGTTTTGGCCCATACTTATCCTTCTTTCAGAAATATTAAAACAGACATATGTGAGTATTACAACATCTCTTGTACACATCTGCTATCATTTCTATATAGTACAATTAAGGACTACCTTTTTAAAATAGTTGGCTATGAAGCATCTAAAGGTATCTAAAATTGTGAAAGACTCACAAGAAATGAGAGTTTGATTGTGCCTAGCTTTTAATTAATTTTCTGTATCTACCTGAAATTAGATTGGGACTTCGGGCCTCAGTTTAATCTTACATTTGGATGAAGGGTCCAGAGATGTAGTAGTTAAATTCACCAATGACACCAAGCAGGATAGTAAAGTAAGTTGTCAACAGGAGGTATGTAGTCTTGAAGTAATATTGACAAATTCAGACAGTGGACAAAAATCTGGCAGATTGAGTATAACACAGATAAATGTGAACTTGTCTATTTTGGCAGGAAGAATAGAAAAGCAGCATATCATTTAAATTAAGAGAGATTGTCGAACTCAGCAGTTCAGAGAGATCTGGAGACCCTAGTATATAGCAATCATGCAGGTACAACAGAAAGGTACATTGTGTACATTGGTATACATTGCAATGGAAATGGAATATAAAAGGAGGGACGTTTTATTGCAACAACAGAGTATAGAATTTTTGACTTCTTATTTGTAAAAAAGATGTAATGTCTTTCAAAACAGTTCAAAGAAGGTTCACTTAACTCACTCCTGGACTCTAGAGTTTACCTTATGATGAAGAAACAAGATTAGGACATATTCATTGGAGTATATGAAGTGATCTTATTGAAACTTAAGATCTTGAAGGGACTGGATAAGGTGGCTACTTGGAGGACGTTTCTTCTTGTGAAGGAAACTAAAACAAGGGGACACGGTTTAAGAATGAGAGGTGTCTCTTTTAAGACAGAGAAAAGGCTGAATATTTTCTCTTCGACATCATTGGAATGTAGAATTATCTTTTCTGGAAGATAGTTGGGTTAATTTTACATTTAAAACTGAGTTAGATTCTGATGAACAAAGACATCAAATGATATTGAATGCAGACAGGAAAGTGGAATTGAAATCACAACCCAACCTTTTGGAATTACAGGCTCAATGGGACAATTAGAGTAATAGAGATGTACAGCGTGGAAACAGACCCTTCGGTCCAACCCATCCATGCCGACCAGATATCCCAACTTGGGCTACTCCTGCTCCCAAGTTCAACGTTTCTTTGTCCTATGTTCCCCAGTTTAACAACATATTGTTCTTAAATGAATGCACATTCAAATTTGTGGTCTTATAAATTTGAAATGCCTCCTCTTTGAACTAGCTCACAACCATACTGTGTCCATAATTGAAAAATACAGCAAACCATAAGACCATAACATATAGGAGTAGAATGAGGCCATTCAACCATCAAGTCTGCTCTGTCATTCGATCATTGCTGATACATTTCTCAATCTCGTTCTCTTGCCTTCTTCCTGTAACCACTTCATCCTCTTAACATTCAAGAACTATCTTTCTCTGTCTTAAATACACTCAGTGACTTGCTCTCAACAGCCTTCTGTGGCAATGAGTTCCACGGATAACTGCCCTCTGGCTGAAGAAATTCCTCTGATCTCATTTGTAAGCCACTATGGTGGATGTTTTTTTTATGACTCTTGGACATGATAACTGAACCTGAATAAATCTGCAACAAAGAACAAGACCACTCAAAATCATTTATTTTGTCAAAAATAAAGAGAAGCAGTTCAACCAGAATATTGTTTCCTGTTTGCTTGCAAGCGGTTCTGTATCTACTTTCACATTCAGCTCACTCACACACTTTATAACTTGCTGCATGAGATTAGTGGAGTAATTCTGAGGCAACAATTCATTGCAGGAATAAACACTGAATGTTATCTTTTCTCTGAAACACCGATTTTCCCTGTATAATAAACAATTCTCTGCATAACATTCTTATCCGAACAATTGATCCAGCTGTGTCTGCATCCATCCATCCAACAATATGCAGTGGACATCCTCTCAACAGACAGATGATCACCCACTCACAGAATCACACACAATAGTGAATGAATCAGGCACAAGAGTGATTTGCAGCAGACTGTGGACCTAAAATTTCATAGGCAGAAGTTTCATCCATTATGAATCCAACTGGGGAAAAGGCAGGAGATTGACATGAGATGAGAGAAGCAGTGCAGGCACAATGGAGGTGGCCTCCTTTTATGCTGTAATAATTCTATGATTCTGTGAGTACCGGGCTTCAGGTCATAAGAATGCAAGATAGGTGGCCACCTGGGGCTATCCAGGAATCACCAGTAGCTCACCAATGAAGAAGATTTTATTTGAGCTTATCGCTCTGTAGAAAGAGGCAGAAGCTATCAGGGAGAGATGTCTGGAAGACAGCTACAGGCTAGTGGGGATCGAGATCAGGGATCTGAAGAATAATCTGAGTGTATGAGATGTGACAACCACCAACATTACCACAGTGAAGCTGCTCCCAACTTGGTTTTCAGTAATTGTTTTTAAAAACACGTGTATCTGCAGTGATTCCAATGAGTTCAGCCAGCTGGATCTCATAAAATATGAGTTTCCTGATTGGACCAGGTTCGCACCCTCAATCTGGAAGATCTAGGTGACAGATCGAAAGAAGAGTGTCTCCCACACCTGCACAGACACAACATGGGTGCTGGGAAAATATAAGCATTATCGCAGTTAGGCAGTAGTGTGGGGAGAAAAGGGGGAAAAAAAGGAAATGAAAACAAAAAGTAAAGAAAGAGGAATGTCGGAAATTCTGGCACTCCACTAGCTGACTCTGAAGAGGCGGTACAAGAGTCAAGGACCGTTCATATGTGAATAAAGGGTGATTTGGTGACGGGATATCAGCCTCTGTGGGGTTATTTCAGTGGTGACAAATATCAAGCACGTTCCTGAAGAAACTCACTCACAACAGTGGGCTTTGAGTTGGGGGTAAACATTTCTTCCATCATGGAGTAAGTGAGGACTGCAGATGCTGGCGAGTCAGTTGAAAAGTGTGGCACTGGAAAAGCACAGCAGGTCAGGCAACATCCAACGAGCAGGAGAGTCGACATTTCAGGCATCATCAGGAATGTGGAGGGGGAAGAGGGCTGAGAGATCAATAGGAGGGTGGTGATGGGTGCTGGGGGAAGGGTAGCTAGGAAGGTGATAGGTGGATGCAGGTGGCACCTCCAATCCCCCTATTTATCTCTTAGCCCCTTTCCCCTTCCACATTCCTGATGAAGGACTTATGCCTGAAATGTTGACTCTACTACTCCTCGGATGCTGCCTGACGTGTTGTGCTTTTACAGCGCCGCACATTTCTTACATCATACCTTTGTTTGGGAAGCTTAACTTGTTTGATTCTACTGTTGGTGACTGGGCCCAGCCTCTGGAAAGAATGTGTCATTTTTTTCCAAGCAAACAGCATTGTGCCAGACAAAAAGCAACAAATAATTCTCTTGACAACCGATGGAGGCAAAACTTTTTCTATTATTAACTTTCCCTGCAGCACCAGACGTTAAAACCTTTCAAGAATTGATGGACATAGTTAAGGAATATTACAACTCCAAGCCTTCTCTAATTCTGAGATGGTCTCATTTTTACTTGTCAATTTGAGAACCAGGTGAGTCCATATTGGAATTTTTAACTAAGTTAAGGCAACTGGCAGGGGTATACGACTTTGGTTTAACCCTTAATGAGATCCTGAGACACCATTTGGTGTATGGGATTCATGATGTAACTATGCAGAAACGCCTACTAGCTGAAGTCCTGCTGGATTTCAAACAGGCACTACAATTGGCTTCATCATTGGAAAATTTGGTAAGTGGAGCATATGAGTTACAGGGTATTCTAGTAGAAGTGGACACACCCTCGAGGAGAAAGTGAGAACTGCAGATGCTGGAGATCAGAGCTGAAAATGTGTTGCTGGAAAAGCGCAGCAGGTCAGGCAGCATCCAAAGAACAGGAGAATCGACCTTTCGGGCATAAGCCCTTCTTCAGGAATGAGGAAGGGCTTATGCCCGAAAGGTAGATTCTCCTGTTCCTTGGATGCTGCCTGACCTGCTGCGCTTTTCCAGCAACACATTTTCAGCGTGGACACACCCTCACCAGTCTGACTGGGCTTGAGGAACACCACTTGAGTGCAGGCTTTTGCATAGCCTCACTCAAGACATACCTTGAACGGAAGGGACCCACGGTGGGCCATACCAAAACCCCAAAATAAAGGCAAGCCTCCTCGGCCAAATGTTTAACATTTCCTTCAGGATGGCAGACCATTGTTGTTGTTGCTTGTATGCGGACTTGAGACAGCAAAAGAGTCTCACTTAACCTAACTTGAGTAAGAGAACTCAGAGGCCAATATCCAGGAGAGTGCATACTTTGAAAGTCCACCTACCTCTGGTTTGGAACAGTTAAATTGCTTCACAACATCCAAATCAGAACCCAATCAAAATAAACAATCGATTAAATAGCCATCTGGTTCTCTTGGAGGTCAATACTGGCACGGCTGTTTCAGTGAATGTCGAACCAGTTTTAAACAAAATTTGCTCTAGACTTCAAACTTTAATTTTATGCAAGCTCTCAGCTAGGCTGAGTACCTATACTGGGAAACATTTACAGATTTAGGGTACAACTTCAGTTCCAGGCTCCTTTGAAAAGCAGTTGGTTCAGTTACCAGTGAAAGCAGTGAAAGGCTTGGGCCCACGCTTGATGGGGTGAAATTGTTTGTGAGAGATTCACTTAGACACAGTCAATATTTTTAGTTAGAAAATGGTTGCCTGAATGAAGTCCTAATTAAATACACAGAGTTCTTCCAGAAAGGTCTAAGGACTATCAGAGAAGCCAAGGCCACCTTGCAGTTGACCATGAAGCAATTTTGTGATTCTGCAGAGTCTGTGCAGTGCCATTCACCTTATGGGCAAAAATATTCACCTTAGGGGAAGAAATCAGGCAGCTGGAAAGTGAAGGAATTATCAAACCAGTCTAACCTGCGGAGTGGACAGCACCGGTAATACTGAGTTTTGAAGCCTGATGGTGTTGGTTTGTCTTTGTGTGAAAGTTAAACAAGCAGTCAACCATTTATCTCAGCTGGATAAATACCCAATCCCTCAGACAGATGATTTACAGGTCGTTCTGCTATAATACCAGTTTCTTACATGCAAGTTTGCTGTATCGCGATTGACAAATTGGGGATGTTGCTTCTCAAGTGTGAACTTTTAAAACGTGTGTTGATTGTAACACAATTACATTACCAACACTTTAAGTGCTGTTTCTAAAGTGCAATCTTTCTATAATACGGAGTTGCACAAGAATGCATCCATTATGTTACAGAAGAACTGACTGTATACACAAAGCTGGGGTGGGCTGTCGCTTGTGAAGCTGAACATGAGCCACGCTTACTTGCAATTGTGTTTTAGACAAGGATTCCCAGTGATATGCTACAATTAATACCCATAAGGGCTTGCACTAATGTACGAGTTTGTCATTTGGGGTATCAACAGCCTGGGCAATTTTTCAGCAGATGATGGAGAACATGTTGCAAGATCTACCTCAGTTTGCCATTTATCTAGATAACAGGGAAATCTAATAAGGAGCACTTAGAGAACTTGGATACAGTCCTAAATCATTTTTCCAAGGTTGACATATGCCTTAGAAGGGAAAAAGGGTAGACAGGGTGCAGAATAGATTCATCAGAATGTTACCTGGGCTAGAGTTAGTCAGCTATGTGGAGGCACAAGGTAGGCCTGGGTTGTTTTCCTTCGAGCAGAGAGGACTGAGGAGAGTGGTGGGTTGGGCGGCTGGTCGACTTGATTGAGGTGCAGAAAGTTCTGAAGGTCATGGATAGTGTAATTAGAGAGAAAAGATCCCCCCTATTCGAAGGGTCAATAATCAGGAGGTGCTGTTTTAAGGTAGAGGCTAGGATGTTTAGAGGGAATTTGAGGAAAATGGCTTTTGACCCAGAAGGTATGATGGGCCAGATTTACACCCTTATTACAAACTGTCATGCACCATGCACCACGGTGATGGTGGCATAAAAGAGATATCAAGTGCTTGCCTTTGAATAGGCTTTAGTCCATTTGCAAATCAAGAGCACAAGGGTCCAGTGTTTTGAGTTCTATTATGTTTTCTGGATCCTATTAGTTAGGAATATGTGTCAGACTTCGGACTTTAAATGCTTCATCAAGTGTTCTACTCCTCTCACCGTGTGGTTGATAGACTGTTACTGATTGCTTGGTACTCAGTTGCAATTCCTGATAAAAATTATGGCAAACTGCATGTGCGTTCTCATAATAATCAGTGCCTATTCTGTATACTCTAACGATATAACTGTCCCCAATAGAAAACTGGTATGATCTGATTGCCTTCATCTATATTCAGCCAAATGTAGCAGAAACTGGGCATGTAAAGGTGCTGCTGGAGGCTGGAACTGAAATAACTCCACAGAGGCTAATATCCTGTCACCAAGGCACCCTTTATTGACATATGAACAGTCCTTGACTCTCATACTGCCTCTTCAAAGTGAGTTATCAGAGTGCAAGAATCTCTGACATGCCTCTTTTTATCTGTCAGCAGGGCTCTCTGATTGGGCCAAATTAACAGACTAATCAGGGAACTCATATTCTACAAGGTCCATCGTTACAACCACGACATCCCTTCTCCTCAGAGTCCAAGGACACAGGCTTTTGGAGAGCCTCCTGGGGCATTTAGCACTGGGTCAGGTTCCTCCAGCTTGGTGTCTGATATGGGCAGCGTGACACTCATGGGCGCTTGCCTCTTGCACCAGGACCACTCGGTAAAATGTTACTTTTTCCTTCCAGCAGCAAAGCAGCTATTTCCGTCATGACCGTTTCAGAGTCGGAAGTCTGGTCAACACTTGACAGAGAGATAATAAGGTTCCAGCACCTTACTTGGCTTTCACTGGCGCAACCTTGATGGGATGAAGGGCCTTTTTCAGTGTTGCAAGCCTTTATATTCTGACTTATTAATGAACCCTTTCTCACCCTGCATATTATATCAGATTTAATTAGCAATACTGTGGTACTACTTTTGTCAAAAAATGCTTCTGTATTTCCTGTTGAATGATATTTGACAGATCACCAAAAACAATTTGTGAGACCTAGATGAAAAAATTCATGTGAAGAAGACTGGAATATTCCAGAGGATATGTGACTTCTTATTGGTGATAAAACCAGAAGGGATAGTAGTCAAGATAGCTAGTCTTCATTGCAGTTGAAAGTTCATTGAGTGCTTTTAATACATCAATGGATATTATGAGAAGTACACCAAAGTACAGATTCTAATACAATCAGAGGACAATATTTTGCACAAACTATCTCTTTCTCTTTCTGTTTTACATGATCCTCACCTGCTATCCACTATTGTGAATTTTCTACAGTTCAAAAACTTCCAGTTTCCTGGTTCTGAACATCTTTATCTTCATGTGGATCTGGAATCTCTCATCATCTCAATCCCTTCAGGATATTCAGAGGGTTCACCACTTCTTAAAATAGAGAATTGAACAGTCCCCATCCATCACTGCCCTCTTCTGCCAGACTAAACGTGTTCTCACTGAACAATTTCTGCTTTAACTTTTCTCACTTTCTCCAAACAAAAGGTGTGGCTTTGGGTACTCATGACGATATCTATCTTTCTATGTGATATGTTGTTCTACTCCCTGTTTGAGTTCCTCCCTCATAACTCTTTCTCTGATTTAGTGATGACTGAACTAGTGCCACTTCATGCTCTCATTTGGAAATAGAAAAAATAATCAATTTTGGTTCCATTTTTCACCCTTTTGTCACCTTTATCTCTGACTCTTCCCTCCCTTGAATTCTCTGCTTCTATTTCTCACCATAGACTGTCTACAAATATTCATTACAAACTCTCTAATTATACAGAAATCTCTAACACACTTCCTGGCATCCTACTTCCCTCAAGGATTACATTTTCTTTGCACAATTTATTGTATCCATTGACTCTCTTCTGATCATGCCAGTTTCTAAATAGTTTCTCTTTCTTCAACTGAGAATATGCCCAGCTGTGGTTGTTAGGCACATTAACTGTGGCCAACTCTCTTTCTACAATCTTCAGTACTCCACTTCTCCACCTCTCAGAGCCATTACAGGATTCCTCTTATCCTCACTATTTTTGTTCAAAAGTTCCTCCTTCACCAGTTTGTGACCTCCAGCATGCTGCTACCACCAAAATGAATGGACTCACAAACTCTTAACATTTGCCTGTACCTACGTTTTTGTTTTTACTGCTGTTGACCTATTATTTACTTATCTATGCTACTTAATGATGTGATCTGCCTGTATTACTTGCAAGACAAAGCTGTTCACTGTGCCTTGGTACATGTGATAATAAATTCAATTCAATTCAATTCAAATATATTTTCCTTTTCTCTTCCCTGTTTGTATTGCAGATGAACCATGAACCATTCCTGATGTGGTTTCTGGGTAAAACATAACTACTAATATGATATGGCTTGAGTGTTCCCTATAGTTTAGCCATTAAAACGTAAACTGTATGATAAAGAATGGGTTTTTGCTGAGGCACATGTCTCAGATTTTATTTACAACATTAACTGTTTACCGTGTTATAAGATCTAAGACTCTCCACATAGTCTGGGGCCTGTGTCTTTTGACTTACATAGAGCAAAGAATCAGTCACTTTAATTACTGCTATTACTGGCAATGAGGCCAGTCACGTTATATTGGAAAGTCACATGTCATGATATCATCTGACTGGCTTGAAGATACATTGCCTCTAGTCTGGGATCTATGTGATTCCATGGTCCACTTCTCCAGCAACTTATCCTCCCCCTTCTTATGATACCTTCCCATGCAGTTACAGAAAGCATAGCTCTTGCACAATTTACCTTCTCACTATCCAAAATATCAAACTATTTTCCTTTCAGATGAAGCAGCAATTTACTTGTACTTCTTTCCATCCCGTGTACTGCTCAGAATGCAGTTTCCTCCCCATTTACAGGATTTGGGTGTCACTAGCTAAGCTAGTATTGATTGCCCAGAGGACAGACAAGAGTCAACTAAATTACCATGGGTCAAGAGTCACATGTAGGCCAGATTAGGTATGGATTACAGATTTCTGTCCCTAAAGGACGTCAGTGAAGCAGATGGGCTTTTCTCCTCCCGATGATCAGCAATGGTTTTATGGTATCATCAGACTTTTATTTACAAATTAGTAGTGAATTCAAATTCCATCTGTCATGGTGGGATTTGAACCCGAGTCCAGGATCATTATTTGGGTCGCTGGATTAATAGTCCAGCAATACCACTATTAGGCCATCCTCTACCCCAAATACGTCCACTCTGTCTACAAACAGAACCTTGATCTTCCAATCTTTTGCCATTTCAATATCTCATGCTCAAATTCTTGTCCTAGGTCTGTGACAGTGTTCTGACGATGCCCAATGTCAGTTGAATGGAGCTGCGATCGGAGTATCCTAGGTGATGATATCAAAGAATAAGGATGTAAATGATGGGCGTAGAAGATTTATAACTGCAAAGAGGGACAAAATCTTGGATTTTAGATGATATTCTTCTGAATCTGGAACTTACATCTCCCAGTTTACCTGCTCCCCACCTGCAGACCCTGAATCCTGTTTTTGGAGGGTTTTTTTGGAGTTGAACTGGAGCAGTGTCACAATCATCTGATGACTGATCAAATGGAAAATAGGACCCGGAGTAGGCCATTTGGCCCATTGAACTAGGCCCACCATTCAAACAAATGGCTGACCATCTAGCTCCATGCCATTTTTCCCCACGTATCCCCTTGATATTATTACTGTTCAAGCACCTATCGATTTCTGTCTTAAACATGCTCCGTGATTGATCTTCCACAGGTCTTTAAAGTAAAGAGTTCCAAAGGTTCACCACCCTCTAAGTGAAGAACTCCCTGCCCAGCCCAGCTTAGAATTGCTCATGTTCCATTTAGCTGCCTCCTGAGTTTTAGAATTCATATTAACTTTGGTGCATACCAGCTATTGACACAAAAGTTAAAGTGGTGTTTACTTCTGCTGTTGGGACTCATAAGTCAAGGATTAAATTCCATCCACATGTGGGAAAACAAACTTAAACATATCAATGTTAAACATTGCTAAAGTGAGACAAAAGGAGCAATAATAAATTGCAGTGAAATACATCAAAAATAAAAATTCAATGTTGTGTTCGAATGATAGAGTGCAATATTCAGCACCCCCACAGACCTGAAATAAAAACATCGAATGTTTCTGGTCAATACATTTGCAGGCCTAATTCTAATACAGTCAACTACTGTGTCGTATTATCATGCCACTACAGGATTCTGAAAAATTGATTGTACTAGATTCCCAAAGTCAATTGTCAACCAAAAGCTCTCAAGTGATGTGAGAAAAAAGATGAGTTCCCGAATGAGGCATGAGCACATCAGTGACACGTTCTGGGTTTACAAATCTGACAACTGCAGTTTCTATGTGGTGTAGAAAATAAATTTCCCCAAAATATCAAAAAGAAACAGTTAAGTTTCATACAAACTATTGTCAAAAGATGGAAAACATTAACTACAAGCATCAGCTCATTTAAGTGTTCAATTCTAGTATTATCAGATCTCTCACTAAGTGTGTAAAATACCAGTCAGTTTTACCAGTAAAAATAACTATCTATAGTGCACTGATATGGAAGATGCTTTAAAAATATGCCTGTCCACCTACCTAGAGTGACCAACTAAAACTGAGACTAAAACTGGTATAACTCAATCTTTTTTAAATTAATACCTTCATCAATATGAACTGACATTTTAATTTCGAGGAGACACACTAGAAACTTGATCAGTAGAGAATAGATAATAAAGAAAAAGGTGATACATATGCTATCAACCTGAAACATGTTCTGACACAGGCTCCATATCCAAGTATTAACCCACCTTTTTCACTTTTCAGATGCTGCTCTGTATGTTCATTGCATTTTCTGTGTTTCACTTTATAAAGAACATGACTGTCCTTCTAGAAAGCAACAGAAAGCACACACATAAACATATTGAGTTTCCCTTCTGACTCAGCAGCACTGCAGACAATACTGGAGATGTTCAACTGTTTGAGCCATTATCATTACGTCCCTTGCACACTGCCTGTCATTTATCTTACCTCTGTTTATTTACTGACTAATGGTTCCAGTTAATACAAGCCTCTCCTGTTGGAAAAGTAGAATTACATAGACCTATACGGTATGTTCTGGGCTGAAATTGGCCTTTTGGTCCAAATGATACATGCTCTAGATGAGACCACGCCTAACACCATCAGCATAACCTTTGAATCCTTTCTTCCTAATGCCTTTATATTGCTTCAACTCAAATGCATTTAGTGAGTAAATTTTCAACATTAGGACTGAAATTTTTTCAAAGGATGGCTGCAAATGTACAAATCCACAGAGAAATCGGAAGTGCAACTTTGCTATTATTAGCATTATCATAAACATTTTAAGAAAACTATATAAGGAAAAACTGCCTGTAGTGTTTTGCAATGATGCTTTAGCTATCTTTATTCTCGACCTGTCAGTGAAGGCAGCTGAAGACATCACTTGCACTCTTGATATTTTTGTTGTTATGTGTCCCAACTGTTGTACAAGGTCTGAAGGGGTTAATGTTCACATTACTTTGGTTCACCACATTCTAATAATGTTACACATTTGTGGGTAAAGACGTTCTGCTGTAGGGTTTGGAAGGTGTAGGTACATCGGTATTATGTCCTAGTATTATGTCCTTTTATGCCTGACCAAATGCAGTTGGACTTACTGCTATCATGCAGCAAACATTCTTGCTATGTGAGAATAATGCCTATTCTGTAGATTTTTTTGATATCAAAATATATATATATATATATATATATTCACAAGTGCTGTTAGGTTCTGTACAGTAGCGTATCAAGGAAACAAACACACATAGGAGTTTGATTCTATCCAAACAATCCAAAGATATCCCTTGTACAAGACTACATATGCATGCATTTGAGGCACTAGGAGGGTCTGATAACTGAACAGACCCCCATTAACTACTGGATGATGATGTATCCTTTTACCATTAATCCTTAGATAGGCTTGAATCATCTCAGGCACCCCTTATCCAGTACCACGTACAGTTAGAGGTGGCAAATATCATAAGTTACCAGAGTGACAATCTGGAAAAGTGCCACAACAGCAATGAATCTACTCCCATTGAGAGAAAGGTGATGACAAGATTACTAAGCACTGTTGTGTTGTTCAGTGCATTGTCAATGGCTCTGCTCAGATAAAATTTAAACTGATCAGTGTCATTTATTTTTAATAATAAAACCCATTCAGGTTATTACCACATTGCAATGACCTTATTAGTGATCAACTGTTTCCATGCATCAAAACATTATGAAGGTGATATCCTGTCATAACATTTTTACCTCTTGCCTACCTAAAGCTATACAATGTCACTGGCTACAAGGTATGATTCCACAAGTAATGCTGTCAATGAGTCTGACTGAAAGAGATACACTTTTATTAGACATTAAGTCAATTCAAATCCATCTGTCATAATGTTCCATGAGCACTGTTCAATATTCTTTTCCACAATTTCCTTTATTCTTAAAGGTGGTGACTCACATTAGATTTAAAAATGATGATCAAAGTTCAGTACATCACCCAAGTGAGAATTCCTTGTCTGTGAACCTCTGCAGTGAATGTTTTACAGGCTCATCTTCCAGGTGACTCTGGCCTGTTGTATCTGACATACATGTTCCAGTAAGGGTCACTGCATTGCAATTAAGAATGGAATTCACCTTCTAAATCAATATACATCATCTAATTTAACTCTGATTCAGAATCCAGCAATTCTGGCTGTACCTATTGCATGATGGTATAACAACTGAATTATGATGAGCAGTAGTGGAGCTGAGCAGAAGGTAGTGGGGAAAAGATGGAAGGAAGGAAGATGAATTCAGCTAGCATTATGCATTAATAAATGATGTGTCTGTTCAATTAAGTTTTCCATGAGAGAATCTTAGATTTATTCTGGCACATGCACACAAGTAAATACTGAACTGAGGAGGTAGATGAGATGATTCGTTTTCGTCATCTGTGTTTGACACTTTTGCATAACACTTTATCATAGAAATCGTGCACTATTCTAAATCTGTTAAAAGATGTTTAACATTGAAATCTTTTATAACAACAAAAGGTACAATTAAGGGCTAGATGTTTATGGAACTTATCATAAGACTCTAAATTTAAATTTAAATTTCACTGCATGTTTCCAAAGAACTCTAGAACAAATGTGCCAATATCCATTGCAAATTGTGTTACATTACATGAGACAGCACCAGAAATAGACCAATTGACTCAAACATCCCATTCCAGCATTTATCTCCATTTCAGCCTCCTCTCATTGAACATTATTAGCATTATTCTTTTTCCTGAATATGTTTAGCACACTCCCTTAAATATGTCCATAATAATCACTTCAAATTCTCATGTACTGGGAAAAATTGTGAAAAAATTCAAAACATTGAATTTCCTATTTGATTCCATGGTGGCTATTTTATACCAATTGCCTTTAGTTTTGCTTTATTCTGCAAATGGAAATATCAGACCAATGTGGTTGACTTAACTGTCCACCTGACAATTAGTGATGGGCAGTAAATACTTGCCCAGCCAACGATGCCTTTGACCCATGAACAAATTAAAAAGAAAATATGTGATGGCCTTTACATCTTCTCATCAGTACCTTTAAGATTTCCCTGTACAACTATGCTGTACCACATCTTTACTCATTGGGTCAACTTGTGAATGCAATACTGTGGATTGTTGGGCGAATCTGCAGAATGAAATTGCCAGAAAAGAGACAACGGGGCATTCAGAATTTTATTTTTTCTTTGTTTATGGCAACAAGTCAGGATGTAATGTCCATCTTTAATTAGCCTTGAGAGGGTTGGAATAAGCTGTCTTCTTGAACTGCTGCAGTCCATATGGTGGAAGTGACTTCAGTGTTTTTTACATTTCTTTAGAAGTTTGAAACAGCTGAGTGGTTTGTTGATCCACTTCAAGGGGCACTTAAGAGTTAATCACATTGCTCTGAGTCTGTAGTCACATTCAAGTCAGATCAGGTGGGCTGACAGATATCTTCCCAAAAAGACTTTGTGAGCAGTTGGATTTTAAACAACCATTCGATGGTTTTCTGATTATTATTACTGAGAATAGCACTTTTATTCCAGATGAATCATGTAAATTTAAATTCCCCGAGCTACCAAGGTGAAATTTGAAGTCATGGCTGTAGCCTGGGACTCTGCATGACTAATACATGCAAAATTACCAACTCACTACCATCTCCATGAGCTAATATTGATGAAGGCTCTGAAAATGTTGGGTCAGTGCTCAACACCGAGTGGGGGAGGTTGGTTCAATGACTATCTCCTCTGTTTAATAGTGTCTTACTCCAAACTACCTGCTTTCACTAGTATATTCATTCCAAATCAAAGCCAGTCAGGCAGCATCCGAGGAGCTGGAGAGTTGACGTTTTGAGCATAAGCTCTTCATCAGAAACATATTCCTGATGAAGAGCTTATGCTTGAAACGTCAACTCTCCTACTCCTCAGATGCTGCCTGACTGGCTGTGCTTTTCCAGTGCCATACTTTTTGACTCTGATCTCCAGCATCTGCAGTCCTCACTTTCTCCTGTTCATTCCAAATGCTGATTACCAATATGAAGAAGCACTTTCTCACGTCAAACCCAAAATTATCTTGTAAGAAAATAAGAACCATCAAGCCATTCCATGACTAAAACAGATCATAGTCAATCTGCTACCTCAATCTTATTGATCTGCCTTTCCTAATGTTTCTTGAAACCATTACCTAACATATATCGATCAAAACCAGCTCTTCACAAGCTAAAATCTGTATCAAAATGCCCCGTTACCAATGTTTACTTGTAATAATGCTGCAGGTTAATGTTTTCAATATTATTCATAATTCATTGAACCCCCTCTGTACAATATGTTGTGTGACTGATTCATTCCATCAGTTGTTGATCTATGGCCAACTAACGGGAATGGCATGCTGTAAGACATTTATAAAGCATGGTTGAGTTGCGATTGAGCTGTTTGAACTCTGGAGGGTTCACAGCAACTCTTTCTTTTTGCATGGAATTAAAGAACCAGCCAGCACAGAAGTGTTCAATTCATCATGCCTGTCCTCGATCATTGAAAAAAGCAATCTAATTGGATGCACTCTCCCACTCTTTGCAAATAGCCCTGTGAATTTCTCCTTTTTCAATATATATTAATTCCCTCTTGAACATTACAATTGAGTCTGCTTCCACCAACCTTTCAAATAGTGATTCCAGATCAATACCGACTTGCTGTGGAAAACATCTCCCATTGAGTTTCACTGTCTATTCACTTGACACTGCATAAGAAGTAAGAAAACAGCATGCATTGTTTCCAAAAATTGCTTTTTATCCATAGAGTGCATTGCACTCAAGGAAATTATTAACAGCAACCAGTGTGAACCTGCAGAATAGATTCTACATCTCAAGTGCACCCATTCAGATCCTCTCCAGATTGTGATACATGTCAATGGGAAATGAAACTTCTTTGGCTCAAAAAGTAAAAGAATCTTTGCATACGCATTTTAAAATTAAACACATTTCCTGATCTACAGAACTTGCAGCTAGTACAAATGCGGAATAAAAAACAAACAATCATTGGTAATATCAGCAGATAAATCTTCATCATGCACTCTTTTGTGCTACAGTACAGGCATTAATTAGAGTCATAAAGTCTCAGAGATTTGCAGCATGTAAACAGACCCTTCAGTCCAACTCGTCCATGGTGACCAGGTAACCGAACCAAATATAGTCCCATTTGCCAGCACTTGGCCCACATCCCTCTAAATCCTTCCTACTCATACACCCATCCAGATGCCTTTTAAATGCTGCAATTGTCCCAGCCTCCAACACTTCCTCTGGCAGCTCGTTCCATACAGGCACCGCCCTCTGCGTGAAAAAATTACCCCATATGTCCTTTTTAAATCTTTCCCCTCTCACCCTAAGCCTGTGCCCTCTAGTCCTTGACTCCCCCACCCCAGCGAAAAGTCCTTGTCTACTTATCCTATCCATGCTCCTCATGATTTTATAAACCTCTAAGGTTATTTTAAAAGAATGGTTTGATTGGTGTGCTTATGTGTAAATGCTAATCAAAAGACATATCAGCCTATCGATTAATTTGGGGCTGTGACAGACCATGTAAAGATACAAACAAAGGGTAGGTGTAGGCCATTCAGCCCATCAAACATGCTCTGCTGTTTTAATACGATCATCTAACTGCAACCACAGCTCCACATTCCTGTCATGTCTGTGCAGACTGCTAATGATTTTATAAAATCTAACACAAAATACAAACTAAAAGTCAGTATGACTGTAAGACATAGGAACAAAACTAGACCATTCAGCCCATCAAGTCTACTGTCTCATTCAATGAGATTGTGGTTGATCTGATTCTCTTTAGCTACAGCTTCCTGTCTTTATTCCAGAATTCTTGATTCCCTCGAATAAAAATTATAAATCTGTCTATCTAGAACATAGAACAATACAGAACAGGCCCTTTGGCCCTCAATGTTGCGCCAACCTGTGAACTATTCTCAGCTCATCCCCCTATACTATCCCATCATCATCCAGGTGCTTATCCAAGGATTATTTAAATCTCCCTAATGTGGCAGAGTTAACTACATTGACAGATAGGGCATTCCACGCCCTTACCACTCTCTGAGTAAAGAACCTTGCCTCTGACATCTGTCTTAAACCTATCACCCCTCAATTTGTAATTATGCCCCCTTGTACAAGCTGATAGCATCATCCGAGGAAAAATGCTTTCATTCTGATCATCTTGTAAATCTCTATCAAATCCTTTCTTAGCTTTCTCCTTTCCAATGAGAACAGACCCAAGTCTCTCATTCTTTCCTCATAAGACCTTCCCTCCAGATCAGATAACATCCTGGTAAATCTCCTCTGCACCTTTTCCATAGCTTCCACATCCTTCCCAAAATATGGCGACCAGAACTGTACACAATATTCCAAGTACGGCCATATGAGCGTTTTGTATAGTTGCAGTATGATATTATGGCTCCGGAACTCAATCCCTTTACCAATGAAACCTAATACACCGTATACCTTTTTAACAGCACTATCCACCTTGGTGGTAACTTTCAGGGATCTACAGACATGGACTCCAAGATTCTTCTGCACATCCGCACAACCAAGAATCTTTCCATTGACCCAGTACTCTGCCTTCCTGTTATTCTTCCAAAGTGCATCACCTCACATTTAGCTGCATTGATCAGCCATGATCATATTTAAGGACTGGGAAAAAGACTGACCTCACCCACTCTGGATGTAGTCACAGTAATTTTCCATTTCCATCACATGTTTATGATTTGCATGAGTGCAAAAGGCAACACAGATCAAGCTTGGCACAATGAGTCACAAGTTCAACCTCGTAATTAAGGGTATCCCAGAATCTCCATGTTTCTTTTTTGCTTGAACTTACAGAATAGAGAAACTAGGAGCAGGAGTAGCTATTCAGCCCTTTTAGCATGCTCCACCATTCAATATGATCATGGCTGATCCTCTGTCTCAATGCCATATGCCTGCTTTCTTCCCATATTCCACTTCCTGAGCTTCAATTAATTATCACACATCTCTTTGAACTATTACTTTTTTGTCCAACATACCTCATGAGACCTAATTCTACCCCATAGAAGGCAGACTGGCCAAGGCTGAAAATGTGTTGCTGGAAAAGCGCAGCAGATCAGGCAGCATCCAAGGAGCAGGAGAATCGACGTTTCGGGCATGAGCCCTTCTTCAGGAATGAGGAAAGTGTGCCAAGCAGGCTAAGATAAAAGGGAGGGAGGAGGGTCTTGGGGGAGTGGTGTTGGAAATGCGATAGGTAGAAGGAGGTTAAGATGAGAGTGATAGGCTGGAGGGGGTGGTGTTATTGCAGATATTGAGTGGGAGGGGGAGTTGAGGTGTTGAGCCATGGGGTGATTGGGTTGGTTGGTCCGGGTGTCCCAGAGGTGTTCTCTGAAACATTCCGCAAGTAGGTAGCCTGTCTCCCCAATATAGAGGAGGCCACATCGCATGCAGCGGATGCAGTAAATGATGTGTGTGGAGGTGCAGGTGAACTTATGGCAGATATGGAAGGATCCCTTGGGGCCTTGGAGGTAAGTAAGGGGGGGAGGCGTGGGCGCAAGTTTTGCATTTCTTGCGGTTGCAGGGGAAGGTGCCGGGAGTGGAAGTTGGGTTGGTGGGGGGTGTAGACCTGACGAGGGAGACACGGAGGGACTGGTCTTTTTGGAACACTGATAGAGGAGGGGAGGGAAATATATCCCTGGTGGTGGGGTCCGTTTGGAGGTGGCGGAAATGATGACGGATGATACCATGTATATGGAGGTTGGTGGGGTGGTAGGTGAGGACCAGTGGGGTTCTGTCCTGGTGGTGATTGGAGGGGCGGGGCTCAAGGGCGGAGGAGCGGGAAGTGGAGGAGATGCAGTGGAGAGCATCGTTGATCACGTCTGGGGGGAAATTGCAGTCTTTGAAGAAGAAGGCCATCTGGGTTGTTCAGTATTGGAACTGGTCCTCCTGGGAGCAGCTGCGGCGAAGACGAAGGAATTGGGAATATGGGATGGTCTCTTTTGTAATAAATCATATCTTCCATTGTATTGTTGTATACACATGATTTATTTCTTCTATAATCTCCTCAATGTGTTGTTCCAATCAAAACACTGACTTATTTTGCTTTTACTGATCCTCATATTTAGTTTCCACCACACTCGATAACAATCGCTTAATTGTTGGGGAGAGGTCAGATCAAGGGCATAGAACATTGAATGTGGAGTTATGGGGTTCAGGATATGAAAAAGCATTTCTGCATATAAAAGGTAGCAGAAATCTGGAACTCTGTCACTTAAAGCACTGCTGAAGTTTGAACTTCAATTTGAAATGTTAAAATTAACTTTTTTCCCAGACAAGGATTTGAAACGTTATGGAACAAGGTAGGCAGATAGAACTGTCATCACCATGAATCATAACTGTGGACCATCCATGAACAGTTGAACTTTTAATTTCAGGAGTTGTTTTTCAGAAAATGAACTGATATAACCAAGATGACTGTGGACCTAAATTTAATGGCTGTCTGGAAAGAATTCTGGAATTCTCACACCCATACAGATTTAGGAAAACGTCAAACAGAGAGACTAATAAGACATTGACTACTCCATGTCCTAGCAACAAGAAGCCATCTTCTGTAGACTTTCTTGGGTCTTACCCTTCCAGACTTTAAGAATTCACTCTTGTCTGTGTGTATTAGTGCCCTGGTGTCCAAGTATATGGACTCGTGCTGTGAAAATCTCAAGTTTCAGAAAAGCCCTGCGCTGAAAGTAAATAAAGGAAAAGAAAGAAAGACTCTAATTGCTGTCAGTCAGCCACCTTCAAAAGGACCAAGACAAAACAATGTGAATAGACATGCAAAGTCAAACATCTCAAAGTTGACTGTTTGACTGCCAACATCAATGCTAGTTGTAACAACCACTGTCACAGCATTCTTCCATTTACTTTTCGCAAATGATGTAAAGATTGACAAGCATCTCTTTTATTGGATTCACTTCTTACTCCAAATCTATGTGCATGTGAGTTACATTATTATTTCTCCTCATGTTTAATAACCAATAAACTCATTCATCTAATGAGAAAAAGCCTGGCTAAATTGGTTCCTTTTAAAATGTAAATTACTTTGGTCTGGAAGAAGGTACCCACAAGGGAAATGGTTATCCAAATCAAAGCCAATATTCTTCTCACCCAAAGTTTTTTGAACAGGATTTACTGGCAAATAATCATGGCTGAAACCTTGGGTTCCTCCTGACATTGCCAAGGGATTTTAATCGCTGAAGGATATCTTTGGAGCAGCTCTTTTCAGTTCTGCAAAGGCAGCTGTTACAAACCAGAACAAAACTTCTAAATATGACATTGAACTCACTCAACTTCATTCTCTATAAGGATGGATACTTTCCCAAACTGCAAACGAAGCAGTTCCGGTACAGTTACATAAATCTACTAGGCAGGAGCTATAGCAAATGTATGATCAATTTATTTAGCTTTTGCAAATTAATACTGAGCCCTGATTACAAGTGCAATCCAGATGAATGGGCAAATAACTGCCAATGAGTATTATATTTGGATGTGAAATCATACTAAAGAATGCAAACAATATCAAATCTGTCCCGGGACTATTTTATTATTAAAATAAATTCATCCTAACCACTAAACATGATGCGCAAATATTGATGTTTTTTAACTAATGCCATTACATTGTGGAATTATTCTGGATAAAATCTTATGTCTACTGTGCTGTTCATCCCAAAATGAATAACTGAAAAAGGTTTGATACCTGAAAGTGAATTTATGTGTTATAATTGATTGGGAACAGACAGTATTCTGTTTAATCAAGGGATAATTGAGAATGACATAAAGTAAGGCAAAAGCAATACTCCTAAATTCATGAAATCCATCCTTTCCATAGAAAATGTATGAGCTTTTTCGTCATTGAGTGTACCCCATCCATGTAACATACTGAGTGACTTATTCAGTGTTATCCTTTCAAGAGATGTGGACATGACTGGAATTTTTGAGTATTTTTGAGTGCTCATCCATAAGCACTCTTGAGAACCCTGCTTAACAGCTATAAATGTAATATCAGTGTTGATCGGAAGGAAACTCTAGTTTAATGAAGTAATGGCAATATAATTTCAACTCAGGATAGAGTGTGACTTGGGGAAGAACCTGCAGGCAGAGGCATTGCCTTTCATCTGATGTCCTTTGTCAAATGATGCAAGTTTGGAACTTGTTGTTGAAGAAGCCATGATAGGTTGTGATAGTTCATCTTGTACATGATACACAAGTTCATGGTTGAAGGAGTGAATGATAGAGGTAATATATGGAGTGCCAATCAAACAAGCTACATGGTCCTGAGTGATGTCAAGCTTTTGGAGAGTTGTTCAAGCATATTCATTCAGGAAATTGAAGAATATTTCATTTCCTCCAAATTTAGCTCTTGTAAATTCATGACAGGCTTTCTGGAGTCAGAAGGCAAGTTTTGATCCATGTCCTGCCTTATAGTCACAGTATTTATGTTTTTTTTTAATTCACTTGTGCAATGTTGGCATTTTTGGCTGGTCCATATTTATTACTCATCCCTAGCTTCCCTTGAGAAGGTGGGGGTGAGCTGCCTTCTTGATCTGAAGGAGTCCATTGTGCTGCAGGTGCACCCACAATGCCATTAAGGAGGGAATTCCAGAACTTTGATCCAGCGACAATGAAGGAACGGTGGTATATTTCCAAGGTGGGATGGTGAGCAGCTTGGAGGGGAACTTGAAGATGATGGTGTTCCCATGTATGTGCTCTCCTTGTCTTTCCAGATGGAAGTGGCTGTGGGTTTGGAAGATGCTGAATGTGGCTAACTCAATTCAGTTTGAGTCAATGGTTACACAGAGGATGGTCATGGTCTCTGGCTGTCAGGAGATGGTTTGCTCCTCTCTTGCTGAAGAAGGTCATTTTCTGGCAACTGTTACTTACCACTTTTCCAGCCAAATTTTAAGGTTAGTCAGATCTTGCTGCACATGAGCACAGTCTGCTCCAGTATCTGATGAGTGTTAAGTGATATTGAATATGATCTGACCATCAGCAAATAATCCACGTTTTGATCTTTAATGAAGGGTAGATCATTGATGTACAGAGGAAGATGGTTGAGCCTAGGATACTATCTTCAGCATTGCTTCAGTGATGTAGTGGGCTTGTGATAATTGGCCTCTGACAACCACAACCTCCTTCCTTTTTGCAGCTATGTATCTAGCTAGCACAGCGTTTTCCTCATGTTTCCCACTGACTTCAGTATTTTGTATTCATTTGCTTGTGGAAGATAGGCATCATCCACATAGTTGTTTGGACTGGCTGTGAGAAAGTGAGGACTGCAGATGCTGGAGATCAGAGTTGACAGTGTGGTGCTGAAAAAGCACAGCAGGTCAGGCAGTATCTGAAGAACAGGAGAGTCGACGTTTTGGGCATAAGCCCTTCATCATAAGATCTGATGAAGGCCATGTGCTCGAAACACCAATTCTCCTGCTCCTCAGATGCTGCCTGACCAGCTGTGCTTTTGCACCATCACACTCTTGACTTCAGACTGGCTGTGACGAGCAATGTGCTGCAAGGATCAGTGCTGGGTTCAGTGTTGTTCATCATTTATATAAATGATTTGAATGGGAATGTAGGAGGCATGGTTAGTAAATTTTGGGGATGAAACCAAGGTTGGTGGCATAGTCAAATGGGATCTTGATCAATCGGGCCAAAGAGCTAAGGAATGGCAGATGGAGTTTAATTTTGATAAATGCAAGGTGTTGCATTATAAGACAAACCAGGTCAGGACTTACACTGTTAATGTTAGGCCCTTGGGTAGTTTTGCAGAACAGAGAGATCTCAGGGTGCAGGTACATATGTCCTTGAAAGTGGCATTGTAGTTGATCAGGGTGTAGGAAGGCGTTTAGCACATTTGCCTTCATCGATTCAGGTGTTGGGACACCACATTATGGCAGTACAAGACATTAGTAAGGCTACATTTGCAGTACAGCATACATTCTGGTTGCTCTGCTACAGGAAGGGTATTATTGAACGGGAAAATGTGTAAAAAACAATTTACCAGTACATTACTGAGACTGGAAGGTTTGAGTTCTAAGGGGAGGCTGGATAGGCTGGGAGCGTTGGAGGCTGACGGGTAACTGCAGACAGTTATGAAATCATAAGGAACATAGATAAAGTGAATATCCAGCGATTCCCAGGGTAGGGCAGTCCAAACCTAGGGGGCACAGGTTTAACATGAGAAGGGAAAGATTTAAAAAGGACCTGAGGAGCAACCTTTCCACACAGAGGGTGGTGCGTATATGGAATTTGCTGCCAGAGGGGAGTAATATTATGACATGGATAGGAAAGATTGAGAGGGATATTGGTCAATTGCAGGCAAAATGGAAACAGTTCAGTTTAGGACTCCTCAACATGAACAAGTTGGGACTAATGTTCTGTTTCTGTGCTGTATGGCTCCATGGTTCGATCTAGAATTAAGGGTGCATGGATGACATTGACTAATAAATCCAATATTGATTGTTAGAAAAAACCCACCTCATTCATTAATGTCCTTTAGGAAAGGAAACTGCAATTCTCACTTGATCTGGCCCACATGTGACCCAACAGCAATGTGATTGACTCTTAACCACCCTCTAAGCAATTAAAGGTGGCAAAGGAATGCTGGCCTAGCCAGCAATGTCCTTATCTTGTGAATGAATTTTTAAAAAGATGTCAAGTACAGGATATTTATCCAAACTGCTATTGGACTTTATCCTGCTATGTCTAGGAAATATTTCATTTCCCCCTTCCTAATGAAATACATTTAGCAGGACTGTTTAACTAAATTAACTAGAAAATGCTTGGATGATGTTCAAACAGATGAATTGGCAGGACAAAGCCACTCAGACCTGTTTCTGCCAGTTTGCTCATCTGATTGTTCCACACTCAAGCCGCACCCTCCAAAAAACCTCTGCCCTCTTGATTATCAAGAATCTATCTCCATCTGTTTTTCAAAAGTAGGCAAAAAGACTCTGCTTTCACTAACTTTTAGGGAAAAGACTTCTAAAGACTCATAATCTTTTGCGAATAAAAATCTCCTTGGCTATGTCTTAGATGGGTGACCCTTTTATTTTAATAAAATGTATGCTAGTTTGGGATTCTTGCACAAGAGGAAATATCCTTTCCATATCCACCCTGTAAGAGCCTTCATGATCTTACCTGTTTCAATCAAGTAACCTCTTACTCTTCTAAACTTCATTGTATCTTAGTCCAGCGTGTTCAAACTCTTCATATAAAACAACACATACGTTCCAGGTATCAGTTCATATCAGCTGCGTCGTTTAGGTATTCCATCATTTCTTAATCGGCTTTCCCTGAGTCCAGAAGCCGATAACTGAACTGCGATGAACTTTGTCTTAAGTTTATTTTTTCCTTTATTATGGATGACTTATATCATTTATATATGCAACTTCGAAGGGCAACTTATAAAACTTTTCATTGTATTTTTCATATAAAAGTACATGTGAGCATAAATTTCTATTCTATTCTTTTCGATTAAAACTTCTCTGGATTGCCTCCAACTCGTTTCCACCTTTCCTTAGATGAGAAGATTCATTTTCTTTCTTTGCAAGCACATACTTCATTCATCAAAAGCCAAAAACACGTTCGAATCATTTCTAATTGGAAAACAGAATAAAATAAAACTTTTCTCCATTCAGCATGCTGCATTCTTAGAATCCTCAATCCAGTTACAGTACATGACATCTGCTATATGCATTCAGTGACAAACACCATGGTATACTTTTTCTGATATAAGGATACCAATAATGCTGCACAATGTCATATATCTGTAGAAGTGCTATTTTCTTAGTATTTCATGACATCTAATCTTTTTTTAGGCTATATCATACAATTATTATGAATTCCTAAATTGCAACAAAGTTCAATGTTAGGGAATTGTGGGTGCCTACTTATGAAATGAGATGAACACGTCAAATGTTCTTCCTTACTATTGTTATCTGTTTGATAGTTGGTTCATTCTTTTCGCAGGAAACAGCATTGTTTTGCATGTGTCATTAAAATCATGAACAAAGATCGAAAATCTTTGTCAATCTAATTATAAGTAATGAACAGAATTACTTTATTTCTATCTATTGGCTCCCTTTCCCTTTCCTCCCATGTTTAAGGCAGAACAGGACCTCATTCTGTGGGTGTCAATAGATGTTGCATCTCACTGAAAGTAACCTTTCCTCACAGGCAATCCATGTATCATTACTGAATGAACTACATTTTCTTACTGCATGGACAATTGATTCTAAATACATTATGGGGGAGAAATTTCCTGAGCTTCTTTGTGTTTCCTTCAGTTCAAACTCCATGATATTATTTCTCTCTGTTATGTTGGCTGAGATGGCATAACTCAGCACAGGTTTGAACTTGGAACTTCACTGTTATGATTCAGTAACACACCAGATGGTACATTTAACCATTCAACCATTATGGGAGTCTTAAAGCTTACAATTTTTCCCTATTATCTACACCTGCTGTCAAACAGTATACCCTCTAGGGATTTGCAACAATTCACTGGTGATATCACTAATACAATTCACTTGCTCTGTTGCATGGCAAATGCCAATCAGTAACTTTACTGGTCTTATATTTTTAAGTACCAACAGTTTGTATGTATATCTGCAGCATATAATACATGTGAAGATTCAGTTTTCATGTAAACTACATTGTCAATTTGAATGTGTGAACTGATGTACGTTATTCTTGTTCAAGCCTGTTTCACAATTCGATTTGTTTATGGTTGATTTGTACCTTAACTCCATATAATCCACTTGATTCATCACTCTTGATAGTTCTACTTCATAAAAATATGTTGATCATAAAATTGAAAACTTCAATAGCCTGTCATCTTTTGAGGGAGAAAAATCCCATTAGTTCTATTGCCCATTTCATGGAAAAGTAGATGCTGATTTTAGTTTTCAATGGCCCAGCTTGAACCGTTAATATTGTACCATTTAGTTCTGGATTACCCCACTAGACGATTCCTTTGAAGTCCAATTACATTTCAGCATATCTGTACCGCAAACACTTCAAAGCAGCCCCCCTGTGGTGTACTGAATAGAATTGAAGGAAGGATTACAGATGGAGTCTGAGCAACGTGTAATAGATCAGACCAGACTTCCTCAGGATATTTTTTAAAAGTAGCCTAGACCCTAACTTTTTATTATTTTTAAGACAAATGTAAATTGTCATGTTCCAAATGAAATTCAACTGATCGAACTGCTTAAAGTTAAGCAAAACACAATTTACTCAAACATTATTGTTAAAAATACAGCAAAAGAGAAAAGGATTTAGAATAACTTAACTCTTTTGGAAAACTTAACAGAATAATAGATAATTAACTGTTCCAATGTAATATCATCCCATAAACACACACCTTGGCAAAAAGGCAAATTCAAGAAAATAGATTGGTCTCACAGGTTACGCAGCAGCAGAGAAAAACCCCGGTTTCTAGCTGTAACTGAGAGAGGGAAAAGATAGCTTCTACTTCTTCAAAACTCCAGCAGATCCTGCCCTGTTGAGAAGCTACTGAAAGCTAAACCTAAAAAACAAAAAAAAAGTCGAAACCCTGGTCTGTGAGAACTGGATCACACCCACTCAGGCTGCTTCTATTGTTCCAACTTTAAAACAAAATGCAAGTGTTTACCTTCCCATAGAGATTGGGGCACAACTGGCGAGCAGTCTGTCATGAAAAGAAACTAGGATTGAACAAGCTTTTTTTTAATGGAAATATTTTTATTGAAAATTTAATATGTTTTTACAAGTGTACAAATAAAAAAAAGTATAAACATTGATATGCAATTAAATCTTAAATAAATAATAACCAAAATCTATCAAACAGAAAAAAGAGATACCGAGAAAAAAAAACCCAACTAAATACTAATCTAATCTACAACTAACCAGAGTGTATAATTAAATCTCTCACATTATTCAGGGGTAAAAAAATGACGGATAACACAGAAATTGAATAGTGAAATACATGCTCAGAATGCATTAACATCAGATCATAACAACCGATTGGGTCTTGTCTGATCAGAAATCAATCTGGCTGGACATCGAGGCTTCTCAAGTAAAATGCCCACTTATTAGCCTCTTATTTTCAGACAAGAGGAAAATCACGGATCACTGTAAAAACCCTATAATACTAAACACAATTAAAGCTTGGAATATAATGTGGCAAAATGAGGGCAATTCACATAAAACATCCCCCTATACTCGGATAGTGGGAGTATGGGGTTTTCAACTGGGACTTACAGATGCCATTTTCAAACTCTGGAGATCCAAGGGTATCTCCTGTTTAGGGGATCTGTTTAAAGAAGGGGTCCTGATGTCTTTTGAACAGCTGCATCAGAAATTAGGAATACCTAATGGTGATCTTTTTCGATACTTCCAAATTCGAGATTACATACAGAAGAAGACTACGCTATTAGATAGTCTTTATAAATCAGATAGAGAACGTAGAGTGTTATGGCCAATGCGGGTATCTTCGGTCATCACTATTTATCATTTATTAGATGATGAAGTACCGGAAGATATGGAAAATCTGATTAAAACATGGGATCAGGATTTGGGGCTGGAAATCTCTCTAGATATGTGGAATGACATTTGGGAAAATACCAGAAAAATCTCCATCTGCAACAGAACTCAGGCCATTCAGTTGAAGATACTTCATAGGCCCATATAGCACCGGACCGATTGGCAAAATTTAAGGCAGGAGATGAAAGCTACAGCATTGTCACAAAGGATCTACATAACTGAAAACAATATTTTTCTCTATTTTGTATTTATAGATCAAAGAAGCAATGTAGCCATAACATGGGGCTCGAACCCAGAAAGAAACTGAGTGACCAATTCCAGTTCCTACTTTAAAAATTCAGCCCTTAATCATTTAATTTAAATTGAGAAATCAAGCAGACTGCAGTCGACAGTCTGACTGTAACTTTCCCTTACCATTTTTGTTGGTCTATTACTCTTAAATTAATAAATTGAGCTTGTTTAACCTAATTGCAATTCCTTTTATACCATACATTCTGATATTTTTTGACAAGTGTGAGGATCAACTGAAGGCCTTTAAGCCCAAAAACGTTGTTGTATTTGATGGATCAAGCAATAATCATCTTTTTTCAGGTTAAGAATAAATGAAACAATACATATCCAAACAGTACCTTCCATGTCTTCAGAATGTCCACTATAATTTATAGATAACAATTACGAGTTGAAGCTTTTTCCAAGAAAAATGCAACAGTTATTTTGTGAACAGAAATATTCTACAAATAGCATGTATGACAAATCAATTGGAGTTGAAGATATTTGTTAATGGATACATTTGGCTGGAACTCTAGGAATGCTCACTTGCTCCTCTTCTCATCCGTTATGCAATTTTTAACATTCCCTTGGACAAATATTTGGGGCTTTGGTTAAGCAGCTGATGTGAAAATAGGAAATAAGAAACAGAATAGGCCAATGAGTCCTTTAAGATGCCAATGCCATTTAACTGGATCTTCCCTCATCTTTTACCTTAATGCTATTTTCCCCACCTTCCTTGGTAGCTGTAGTAATTTTCACAGAATTACACAATCCCTACAGTGTGGAAGCAAGCCATTCGGCCCATTAAGTCCAAGCTGACCCTGTGAAGAGGACACCATTCACTCTATCCCTGTAACCCTGCACTTCTTAAGGTTAATCCACCTAGCCTACACATCTTTAGACTGTGGGAAGAAACCAGATTACCTGGTGGATATCCAAATACACATGAGGAGAATGTGCAAACTCCACACAGGCAGTTGCCCAAGGCTGGAATCAAACCCAGGTCCCTGATGCTGTGAGGTAGCAGTGCTAACCACTGAGCCACTATGCCACCCCTGGAATACAGTTAACCTCTGTCTTCAATATAGTCAATTACTGAGCCTTCACAGATCTGGGCTGGAGAATTCCAAAGACTTACCACGGGCTGAGTGATAAAAATCTACTTCAGCTCATATCTAGATTGAGATTGTGTGTCTTAGTTCTAGAATCCCATTCCCATCTCCAGGGGAAACAACCATCCTTCATCAATCCCATTGAATCCAATAAAAGTCATCTGACATCTACATCAATGCACCACTTTCTCCGTTCTGTTAATTGTGTGCTCAAGTCCCAAAGAAAGGCACCTTGTACCCTTCCAAATCAGCAGCATGAATGTACTCATTGAGTGTAAAACATATGACACTTGCATTTGAACATCATTTTTTTGCCTTATAACTTGATGCTCCAATTACTATCTCTGAACTCCATGAATAATTTTTGTAGTGCTGAGATTTTGCTCTTTGCTAATCCATGACATTGCATGATTCTTGAAGAGCACACAAACACAACATAGCAAGTAATGTCAAATTCACAATTGCAGCCGTTCCAGTTGCTATTAACTTCTCTGGCATGATTGTGATGAATGTGGCTTGGGATGGAAGTGTTGTGAAAGTTGGAAGTTAGGAAGGGGGGAAGAGAAAGAGCAATGTGCAAAGAGAATGACTGAGATGAAATGAAGGGAAAATACTGACAATACCTCAGCACAATAGTTAAAAATGAAGCAAGTTAAAGATCCCAGAGATAAGAGAGTTTTGCCTGCATCAGTGGGTACAATTCAGGGGAAATTGTGTTATTTTCACAACCTGCAGCTCTATATGGTCTCCAGGTTTGCTTCTGCCTGGAGAACATCAGTTAACAGAGAGGTTAACTGAAAAACTGTGCAATTCACACCTCACAGTCCAACCATGTGTATCTATAGATGCCTTGCCATGCCAATTCTTCCACTTCCATCACAGAAATTCTTTGGAACTACATACCCCCTACACCCCCGTCCTTCCCTACCATACATGTATACACATACACAAACACATAGATAACTTATTACACCTCCAATGTGATGGAATCATGTTCTCGGAAGTTGGCAAACTGATCAGTGTTTCAGCACTAACCACAGTTTCGGCGTGCTTTAATTATGTGAATCATTGATAAAAATAGACAGCGAGAAACTGTTTCAACTGGCTAGAGGGTTGGAGAGCAGAGGAGACAGATTTGAAATAATTGGCAAAAATATCTATGGCGGAAATGGGGAGTTTTTTTCTCTTTGACTGAGCTGTTGTTATGATTTGGAATGCACAGCCTGAAAGTGACTGAAAACAGATTCAGTTGTAACTTTCAATAGAGAAATGGAAGCATACTTGAAAAGGTGAAATTTGCAGAACTGTTGGACTAATTAGATAACCTTCAAATAACAGTCACAGGCATGTAGCTCCAATAATTTCCTCAGAGCTGTATGTTTGAGCTGATTGGTTAATAATGTCTCTGAGAGAATAACCACCTAAATGGCACATTTTTGTTTTTGTCTTTGTTTCATTCATGTTCATCTTGGAGTGATGGCAACTTCAAGCGTTCTTTTACTTGTTTGAAATGTACCTTGTGAAATCTTATTTTAGCTTGCATTGGCTTTGATTTGTTGGTCTCAACTGCAGATCACTGTGTTCCCATGAAGCAAAATGTATTCTTTTCAGAGCATGTCTCCATCCATCAGAGTTCTCAACAATCCTCAGAGCAGCAAAGATGCAAGGTCAGCTTTAGCAGTCATCAGACATTATTTCATTTATGCTGGAATTAATCGATTTAGAAGCAAACTCCCTGGATGAGAGATGAAGATTAATGAAGAGCATGCCAAACATTTGATCTGATCTGACTTACTTTCTTCATCCTTTTGTGGGATGTGTGTATCACCAATGAGGTCAGCATTGTTGCTCATTTCCTTGAACTAAATGGCTTTCGTTACCATTTCAGAACGAACTTTAGAGTTAATACTGTGTGTGCGCCCGGAGTCCCACAAGGTCGGATCTGATATTTTGTCCCATAAAGGACTTGGGTGAACTAGATTAGCTTTTTCTACAACAATTGATGATAATTTTAAGGTCACTATTATTGGGAAAAGGTTTTAATTCCAAGATTATGCATTAAATTTAAAGTCCACCAGTTGTTGTGTTTGCCTGGGCCTTAGAATTACTAGTCGATTACATCAATACTATGTCACAGCCTCCCCGTTTGTTGCAGGGGAACTACCATCTGATATTTTCTGGTAGTCAATTGATGAGCTAGTTCAATTGTAAGAATGATACTATCTTTTGTAAAATGAAGATTTTCTCACTAGTTATAAGTCACACTCACCACATAGGTACATATGAAGATCTAAAGCCTTAAAAAGTGAGTAATGAAGTCTTCTGCATCTCAAAGATACAAAGAACAGATCCTTCAACTCATTAAGACTCACCAACACGCAATACCTTGTAAAACTAAAATCCTTTGCCCCATGCGGTCCATATCCCTCTTTTTTCAGTCTACTCATATATCTGTTGACATCACTTAAAGGTTGCTGTTGCATCCACCTCCACCATCTCCTATGGCAATACATTCCAAAAACTTAGTACCCTCTGTCTAAAAGACTTGCCTCTTATATTTTCTTTAAACTTACCCCCTTTTTCCTTAACCTATGTCCCATTGCAATTATCTTTTCTACCCTGGGAAAAAGACTCTGACCATCCATTCCATCCATGCCTGTTGTAATTCTATAAATTCAGTCAGGTTGCCCCTCATCGTTCAATTTAAAACAAACCAAGTGCGGCCAATCTCTCCTCATAGCTAATACTCTGCAAATCATGGAAAATCCTTGCTTCCGTAACTTCTCCAAAGCCTCCACTTCCTTCTGGTGGTGCGGCAACCAGAACTGTACATAATATTAAAAATGTGTCTGAACTGAAGTTCTGCACAGCTGCAACGCAACTTGCCAATTTTCATAGTCTATAGCCTGACCAATGTAAGCAAGCATGCCCTATGCCTTATTGACCACCTTATCCACTTGTACTGCCACTTTCAGGGAAATGTGGACCTGTATGCCTTGATCCCTCTGTATGTTAATGCTGTTAAGGTTTTTGCCATTTACTGTCTACCTCCTTTCTGCATTAGATCTTTCAAAATGCATCATTTCACATTTCATAGATTCCCTAAGCATGGAAACAGGCCATCTGGCTCACCAAGTCCCCACCGACTATCCAAAGAGAACACCATGTAGACTCTCCTCCACACCCTATCCCTGTAATCTTGCATTTTTCCAAGGTTAACCCATCTAGCCTGCACATTCTTGGACACCTGGGCAATTTAGTATGACCAATCCACCTAACCTGCACATCATTGGACTCTGGGATGAAACTAGATCACGTGGAGGAAACCCATGCAGAATGTGCAAACTCCATACAGACAAGGCTGGAATCAAACTCCAGGACCCTGGCGCTGAATAGCAGGAGTGATAACCACTGAACTATTGGGCTATTTGTCTGGAATAAACTTCATTTGCTATTTCTGTGCCCAAGATTCCAGCCTATCTCTATCCAGCTGGATCCTCTGGCACATCCCCTCACTATCTGAAGCTTCCCCAATCTTCATGCCATCCGCAAACTTACTATCAGGTTAACATTCTCCTCCAAGTCATTTATGCATATTATAAATAACAGTGGTCCTAGCACTGATCCCTGCGGAACACCACTGGTCATCGATCTCCAGTCAGAGAAACACTTTTCAACTGCTACTCTCTTAGTCTTTCATGACTAAGCTAGTTCTGTATCCATCTAACCACCTCTCTGCAATAGGTCCTGATTTTTTGATGGGAAGCAAGCCTCAGGTACTGAAAGGTGATCAGTGACAGTTTGAGCAGACAACAATGAAGCTTTTGCAATACAGCTTGAAAGAAGTGGCAGGAGAAGATACTGTGGATGGGCAGTTACCACTGCAAGTTTGTCATTCTCTGTCCTACGAGCAGTCCCAGTCATGTCAATTTGTCTGAATATGTCAACTTGCAGGAATGCCCCGTGTATTGTAGAGCAATGACAGAGTCCATGACTGCATGTTAACCGAACAAATTTCTTTTCATCTATCCCTCTACATTTTATTTATTTCACAGGTGTTAGTAGGAAATTCTTCAACAGGCATGGAGCTAGATCTGCCCAAGGAGATACTGCTAAAAACTGAGGCGTGGTAACTTAAGTGACATGACTGGACACTGAAGTGCAGCTTCAGGAAAAAACAGCAGGAAGGGGAAGATCTCCCTTTTGCAATGGTGGATCTGTTGGGGAAGAGGGTAGAAGCTAAAAATGGCCAGCATAACTTCTGACAAAAGGAAATACAAGGGAGGTTTAGCATTTATATAGCACCTTTGATTCCTTTAAAATGTCCCGAAGAGAATTTTACAGCCGAATAAATAATTCTGCAGTGTAGCCCACAGCTGCAGAAGCCATGTTTCATACATGAATGCCCCACAACAGTAATATGATAACGAGCAAGTTATTTTGCAATATTGGTTGAAAGATAGATGTTGACTCGGTCACTGAGGATGAAGTCTCCTGCTGTTGCCTTAATATGCCCTAAAGGTCAAATTTTCATTCATTATGGACAGTTTGAAGGAGCAATGGTCTTCCTCTAAGGACCTCCATAATCAAGCTCTGAGATCTGTGGTTCTCAAATTTTTCAGTAAGGTAAAAAGGCAAGGTCACCATAGACCAAGCAATAGGGCGATTAGCTGATAGTAGACAGAGATGACTGATAGTGGTTTAACCTGAGAATCGCCGCACCTCAGTTAAGAGGAGACTGAGAAGGAGAGTCCTTCATGATAACCTCAGCCTTTGCTGGAATCCAATCCACACTATTGGCATCATATTGCATTGCGAGCCAGCTGTCCAACCAACTGAGTGAACCAACGGCCATTTTTCAGGAATTTGGCACACTTCAAAAAGGCAAACAATTCCATAGTGCACCCACTTTTATCAGCTGAATTGATTGTCTGACATCACACTCACTCGCATTTACCATTGGTATAGTTTTACTCGAGAGGTTTGCAACACAGTGCACACTACAAGCTAAAGACAAAGCGAATGCATTAATGTTTCAAATTTGTTTTACATTGATTTTCATTACCTTTGTACAACATTTTTGACAGTTCTTACAGCGCACTGGTTCAAAACCATTGCCACAAATACATCTTCAAAACCATACATTAAAAATTAATCAAAGTGTGTATAAAAGAGGTGTTCCAGTCAGTCACCATTCAAATTAAATTAATATGCTGAATTGAGTAAAATTGCCTTTTAAGAGCATCTCATAGTTGACTTATAACAGCCCATGAAGGACATTCTTTTGCAGCAGAGTTCAGTTTTCGTTTAGTACAATCTTCTAGTCATTACCATAATTTACTTTCTTACAATGAGTAGACACTATTGATCATGTCAGTAAATAAAAGTGTTAAGATATGATCACCAGGACTTGCATGCAAAAGTAGGCTATAAAGAAGTGGCCAGACTTATTATAAACACACAATAAAATCCCTTCGTTCCTGATAGGTTGATGTTCCATTACACTCAATGGAGGACTAGAAACTGATTAATGAACCACTCTCAAAAGCAGGATTGCTTTGCTGCTTCCTAAATTTAAGACCCCCCTTTTTCTGACAGATACTGCACTGAGTTACTCTGACCCCATCCAAATTGCTTCCTCTGCCTGTAAATGCATAAAAAAGCATCTCTTTCAAAACTGTCACCATCCTTACCCTCTTCATATTTAATCCATACATATTTATGGAAATCCTGAATGATGCTATTGACTCCCAATTCTGGGCCTGTCTTTCCCACAATACAATGTTTGAATGTTTTCATTCCGGTTTACTCCTCTTCTGCTCCCTTAAATAAGAATATAATGACAAGAATAAGAATTGGAGCAAGAGTGGGTGAAGCTGTCCCTCAAGCCTGTTTCACAATTTAATACAATCATGGCTAATCTCACCTTGACCTCAACTCCACTTTCCTGCCTGCTCCCCAGAATCCTTTAATCCATTATTAATTAAAAGTCTGTCCATCTCCTCCTTAAATTTAGTCAGTGTACCGGTATCCAGCAAAATTAGGGTCGTAAATTCTACAGGCTCATGAAGAAAATAATTCTTCTTTATTTCTGTGTTAAATCTGCCATCCGTTTGCTTAAAATTATGATCTCTCGTTCTCGATCACCTCACAGGGGGAAACATCCACAACATGGCTGTTTAGTTATCAAATGACATCCTTTGTTACTGTTTGGATGCATTTTCTTACCCAACCCTCCATGGCCTGCGCCCAAGCTTCAACAATTAAACACATCATCACTGGTGCTGTCTCACTTTAATGAACTCATGCCTAACCAGTGATTGACAGAACAACATTGGCATAGGTGTCCCCTATTACTGGACACCAATCACTACCACTTTGCCTCAGAGGTAAAGTGAAAGTGAACGCTTTTGACATTGACTAAGTGTGACACTAAGAAGTTGCAGGAAAACTGAAGTAAAACGAAACTCAAGGGAAAAAAAAGTCTGTTTTTTGGTTCTTGAAGACCAATGTTCTCAGCTCAGGATTTTACTGCAGAGATTTCTCGAGGCAGTGTCACAGGCCGAACCAGTGAATGGTTTATGCGGTGTTTGATTTAATTGAAAACTTCAGTAAATAAAGCAGCCTATGTCTCTAAGCCTTTGGGGAGTGGGCAGTTGAGTCATGCAGATAGTGGAAGTTACATTCAATTAATTCATAAATCTGGATAATAAAGCAAATTCGAGCAGAAGATTTGAATGGATCTGTTTTTGTAAGGTGTGTTCAGGAGGGTTTCCTAACTCAGTATGTTGACAGGCCGACGAGGGGAGAGGCCATTCTAGACTTGGTGCTCGGAAACGAGCCAGGACAGGTATCAGATCTTGTAGTGGGAGAGCATTTTGGTGATAGTGACCACAACTGCCTCACATTTTACATAGCCATGGAGAAGGAGAGGATTAGGCAAAATGGGAGGATATTTAATTGGGGAAGAGGAAACTATGATGCGATTAGACATGAGTTAGGAAGCATGGATTGGGAGCAATTGTTCCATGGTAAAGGCACTATAGACATGTGGAGACTGTTTAAGGAACAGTTGTTGCAAGTGATGAATAAATATATCCCTCTGAGACAGGCAAGAAGTGGTAAGATAAAGAAACCTTGGATGACGAGAGCAGTGGAGCTTCTTGTCAAAAGGAAAAAGGTAGCTTACATAAGGTGGAGGTAGTTAGGGTCGAGCTCAGCTCTAGGGGATTACAGGCAGGCGAGGAAGGAGCTTAAAAATTGTCTGAGGGGAGCCAGGAGGGGGCACGAGAAAGGCTTGGCAGAACGGATTAGGGAGAACACAAAGGCATTTTACACTTATGTGAGGAATAAGAGAATGGTCAAAGAAAGAGTAGGGCCGATCAGGGATAGCATAGGGAATTTGTGTGTGGAGTCTGAGGAGGTAGGGGAAGCCCTAAAAGAGTTTTTTGCTTCTGTCTTTACGAAAGAAATGAACTTTGTAGTGAATGAAACCTTTGAAGAGCAGGTGTGCATGCCGGAATGGATAGAGATAGAGGAAGCTGATGTGCTGAAAATTTTGTCAAACATTAAGATTGACAAGTCGCCAGGCCCGGACCAGATTTGTCCTCGGCTGCTTTGGGAAACGAGAAATGCAATTGCTTCGCCACTTGCGAAGATCTTTGCATCCTCACTCTCCACTGGATTCGTATCTGAGGACTGGAGAGAGGCAAATGTAATTCCTCTCTTCAAGAAAGGAAATAGGGAAATCCCCGGCAATTACAGACCAGGAAGACTCACGTCTGTCGTCTGCAAGGTGTTAGAAAGGATTCTGAGGGATAGGATTTATGACCATCTGGAAGAGCATGGCTTGATTAAATGCAGTCAACACGGCTTTGTGAGGGGCAGGTCATGCCTCACAAACCTTATCGAGTTCTTTCAGGATGTGACTAGAAAAGTTGATGAGGGTTGAGCTGTGGATGTGGTGTATATGGACTTCAGCAAGGCACTTGATAAGGTTCCCCATGGTAGGCTCATTCAGAAGGTCAGGAGGAATGGGATACAAGGGAACTTCGCTGTCTGGATACAGAATTGGCTGGCCAACAGAAGACAGCGAGTGGTAGTAGAAGGAAAATATTCTGCCTGGAAGTCAGTGGTGAGTGGTGTTCCACAGGGCTCTGTCCTTGGGCCTCTATTGTTGTAATTTTTATGAATGACTTAGATGAGGGGATTGAAGGATGGGTCAGCAAGTTTGCAGATGACACAAAGGTTGGAGATGTCATTGACAGTATAGAGGGCTGTTGTCAGCTGCAGCGGGATATTGACAGGATGCAGAAATGGGTTGAGAGGTGGCAGATGGAGTTCAACCTGGATAAATGCGAGATGATGCATTTTGGAAGGTTGAATTTGAAAGCTGAGTACAGAATTAAGGATAGGATTCTTGGCAGTGTGGAGGAACAGAGGGATCTTGGTGTGCAGGTACATAGATCCCTTAAAATGGCCACCCAAGTGGACAGGGTTGTTAAGAAAGCATATGGTGTTTTGGCTTTCATTAACAGGGGGATTGAGTTTAAGAGTCGTGAGATCTTGTTGCAGCTCTATAAAACTTTGGTTGGACCGCACTTGGAATACTGCGTCCTGTTCTGGTTGCCCTATTATAGGAAAGATGTGGATGCTTTGGAGAGGGTTCAGAGGAGGTTTACCAGGATGCTGCCTGGACTGGAGGGCTTATCTTATGAGGAGAGGTTGACTGAGCTTGGACTTTATTCATTGGAGAAAAGGAAGAGGAGAGGGGGCCTAATTGAGGTATACAAGATAATGAGAGGCATAGATAGAGTTGATAACCAGAGACTATTTCCCAGGGCAGAAATGACTAACATGAGGGGTCATAGTTTTAAGCTGGTTGGAGGAATGTATAGAGGGGATGTCAGAGGCGGGTTCTTTGCACAGAGAGTTGTGAGAGCATGGAATGCGTTGCCAGCAGCAGTTTTGGAAGCAAGGTCATTGGGGACATTTAAGAGACGACTGGTCACAGAAATTTGAGGGTGCATACATGAGGATCAGTGGTTGGCACAACATCGTGGGCTGAAGGGCCTGTTTTGTGCTGTAATGTTCTATGTTCTATGTTCTAAGATAGTGGCAACCATGCAACTATGATTGAATTTTGTAAAAAAAAAATTCGATCCCAACTGTTCTACAAGGCCACTGATGTCCTACAGGGAAGGACATATATTAATCTTACCCGACATGTGACTCCAGTGTTTTGACTCAGTCAAGGACATTAAGAGACAAGCAAGAAATGCTGACTTTGCCAGTGACAGCCACATTTTATGAAAAAATAAAAAACGTGACATGTAACGACCATTTCCAACATGCAAAAATCTAAATATCTCCCTTTGGCATTCAATGGCATTACCATGCCATTGAAAGAGAGATTCCTCCTGAACACTTTGTTCCTTCTGGTTCACTCTACATCTTCTCAACATTCGCTGCTCATTCTCCTGATTGTCCTACTGTTTTGTTCAGCCAACCCTCTTTACCAAATGCTTCAGCATTCTTCTGAGGTTTACCTGAAGGTCTTGACCTGAAAATGTCCCTTGATCAGTCAGCCTATATAGCTGGCTGCATTCATGTCAATTAGGCACAATATCATATATCTTGAGCCCCTTCCCCTGCTGATGTGGGGATCTTTCCCTGTATCGAATTTGTTGCATCTCGCCTAGTTCCAGACCATTGTATTTTAGGAGTTTTCAACACAAGGGCTAAGTATTAAAGATTCTGGAGACATCTCTTAAAACACTCTCATTCAGTACTGGTCCCTGGATATGCTTCATATAACAATATGAATGCTCAATTTGTGGATCATACAGAAATGAGCTTAGAGCACATTTGTCTACTGTCTTTAAAATTCACCTATAGCAACATCATTATGTTTGCAAATATGGAAACATGATCTCATTATACATTGATGCACTATTTCCCTTACATTTTTTGGTGCCATGAAGCAATATAACTGAAAGTTTAAATGGTTGATATTTGCTGAATGGTTATTTGTCCTGGAATAATTAAGATAAATCTGTTTTCTAGACAAAAAGGTAAAAATGACTTGGCATAAATCTGCACTAATCTGATTAACATTAAGGACTTTATTTAATAGATGCAGAGCCAGAGGTAACAATTAAAATTGAGTAGCTCATGTCTCAATATTTGCCATACAGTTTGCTGGAGAATTTAACTGCTGGCTCAATAATCTTACAAATCATACCATTTCTTCAATTTTGTTAATTTTATAAATCATTCTTTGGTTCCAGAACTACTAAACTCCCAAAATTCACAGAGCAAACTTATTAACTCAATTCCTGTTCACAGGGCTGTTTCCTGCACATTTTCCACCAGATGAGTTTTCAAACCTTAAACGTTTGCTTATGATTTTGCATGCATAAAATAAATTTACCTCCCAACTCATTTACTGTGATACTGACTGTCACAATAAAATATCAAGCAACCCAACGACATTGAAAAAAAATCCTTTTCTATTTCGAAGAAAAATGTTGTTTCAATTTGACAGAAAATTGACAGACCGCAAAAGAAAAACTTCCAAAGATCGGAAACATTTACCAAGGATATTATCATGCAATTGTATTCACTAACTTATCTGGAACATTTCTTTTGAGAGCAAGGAAAAGTCAAGGAAAGGTCAACTAATGTGCAAAAATCTGACACAAATGCAAACGATTGAATTAATGTACTGTGTAGTTTTAGAATTGCTAAGACACCTTGGTTTGGATTACTTACAGTGTGGAACAGGCCCTTTGGCCCAACAAGTCCACACCGACCCGTCTAAGCACAACCCACTCAGACCCATTCCCCTGCATTTACCCCTTCACCTAACACTACAGGCAATTTAGCATGGCCAATTAACCTGACCTGCACATTTTAGACTGTGGGAGGAAACCCACATGAATGTGCAAACTCCACACAGTCAGTCGCCTGAGGTGGGAATTGAACCCGGGTCTCTGGCGCTGTGAGGCAGCAGTGCTAGCCACTGTGCCACCGTGTCGCTGTGCTGCCTACAACTTGCCTATCACACAGAAAAATAAGAAATATTAATGAGTTTACCATCCTTAAAAGAGGATAAATCAGAGATCAGAGATATTGTTGAGGTAATATACTTCAGCAAGGTAAAAGAACACATGGTGAATAGGAGGACCCTGGAATGCACCCAAGATCAGAGAGACCTTGGAGTATATTTCCACTGGTCCCTTAAAATAGAAGTACAGGTAGGTAAAGTAGCTGATAAGGCAAATGGGACACTTGTCTCTGTTAGCCAAAGAATAGAGTTTAGGAGCAGGGAGGACAGGCTGGAACTGCATAAAAGGTTAGTTGAGCATCGTCCAGAGAATTGTGTACTTATCTGTAGTCCACATTATAGTAAGGATGTGATTGCATAGGAGAGGGTGCAGAAGAGATTTACCTGGATGTTGCCTCAGCTGGAGAGTGTTTGTTATGAGGAGAGATTGGACTGACTAGGGTTGTTTTCCTTGAAATAGAGGAGATTGAGAGGGACGTGATTCAGATATATAATATTATGTGGAGCATTGACAAGCTGGACAGGTAGAAATGTATCCCATTGGTGGAGGGGTCAAAAACTGGGGTCATAGATTTAAACTAAGAGATGCAGTGGATAGGAGGAATTTTTTTTCCCACAGAAGGTGGTGGGAATCTGGAATTCACTGCCTGTAAGAATGGTAGTGGCAGAAACCCTTATAACATTTCAGAAGTATTTAACTCTGCAATTGTGATGCCAAAGCAAGGCTATGGGTCAAATGCTGGAAAATGGGATTTGAACAGTTATATGCACCCAAGAGACTTGATTGGCTGAAAGGACATTTTCTGGACTATAGAACCTCGATTGTTGGGGTGGGGTGTGGTGAGGGAGAGGGGTCAGTTAGCTGAGTTGGCAGACCAGCTAATTTGGGGTGTGGAGTGACACCAATCGCATAGATTCAATTCCCACAGCAGCAAAAGTCACCATGAAAGACTCACCTTCTCAAACTTTTCCCTTGCCTGAAGCATGGTGACCCTCAGGTTAAACCTCTCTCTAATGAGAGAGCAACCACATGGTCCTTTGGAACCACGGTAACCTTTCTTCACATGATTTGAAGAGGCCTTAATGAGATGCACCCCAGGCTGTTGAGGGAGGCAAAGGGAGGAGAGTAATTTTCAAATCCTCTCTCTGGCCACAGATGAGGTGCCAGAGGACTGGAGCATTGCTGAAGTTGTTATTTTATTAAAAAAGAGAGGAAGGGAGGGACCAGGGAATTTTAGACAAGTCAGAGGTGGGAAAGAATTCTGAGGGACAGAATTTGGAGAGACGTGGACTAATCAGGGACAGTTAGCATGGATTGGATAAGAGAAGGTTGTATTTCACAAATTTGATTGAACTGTTTGGCAGACATATCTAAAACTAAAAGGCATAAGTTGAAGATAAGGGGCAAGTGGTTTAGAGGAAATCTGAGAAAAATAAATTTTACCCACAGGGTGGTACAAATATGGAACATGCTGCGTGAGAGGGTGGTGAAGGCAGGCAATTTTGCAACATTTAGAAAGCAGCTGGATAAGTACTTAAAGTGCCAGAGCATAATAGGCTATGGACCACGTGGAAGTAAATGGCGTTAGTGTAGTTTGGTGTTTTGTGTTTGATACAGACATGTCAGGCTGAAAGGCATGTTTCGATGCTATATGACTCTCTGACACTGTATAACCAGGAGTGTTTATGGGGATAATTAATTTGATGTGGTCTACATGGAGTTTAGCAATGCTTTTGATAAGGTCCCTCATGGCAAACTGGTCAAAAAAGTAAGAGCAGATAAGATCGAAGGTGAATTGCCACATTGGACTCAAAATTGGCAGAGAGGCAGGAAGCAGATAGTGATGGTAGACAGACGTTAGCCCACAGCTGGAGTATGATGTGGAGTTCAGGTCACCACATTGTAGAAAGGGTAAGATTGTCCTAGAGAGGGTACAGAGATTTGAGTTGAGAGTGAGTTGCTGGGAAAACACAGTAGGTCAGGCAGCATCCGATGAGCTGGAGAATCGACGTGTCAGGCATTAGCCCTTTATCAGGGTGCAGAGATTTGCCAGGATGCTGACTTAAGAAGTTCTGAGCTATGAGGAAAGATTTGAGAAGCTGGGGTTGCTTACACTGGACTAGCGAAGATTGAGAGGGAACCTGACAGAGATGTATAAGGTTATGAGGGGAAAGCTGGGAAGTCACAGCTTTTCCAGTCACAGAGGAGTTAAGAACTTGTGGGCAAAAGTGGAAAGTAAGTGGTTGACGTCTAAAAGTTGAGTTGAGAAGAACTTCTTTCACCCAGAGCGTGGTAGAGTTTGGACCTTACTCCCAGAAAGGGTGGTTGAAACAGAAACTCTTGCAACATTTATGCAGTGTTTATATATTGATTTGCATTGCCATAGCCTCTAGCACTGGGGGCCAAGATCTGGAAAATAGGATGACTGTAGTCAGACCTTTATTGACTGGCAGAAACAAGATGAGCCAAGTGGTCTTTTTTGTGCTGTAAATGTCATTGAGCATTTGAGTTGAAATGAAATACAAAGCTCAGAGTGTTACTGGCGTGGGCAGCTGAGTCATTTTGTAAGCAAGCAGTTACATTGAAAATTAGACTGCAGTGTTAACCGATGGAACAATAAAATACCACGGATGGTTTGGTGATGGGGAGAAGAAAAGGTTCAGTGTGTGTGAGACCACCTCTGGATATAAATGAAAAATAATTATTTGAAAATCAGCCATTTAAGAGCTGGTTGACCAACTTTCATGAGTATCTCAGTCTATCGCGGACTTCAATGGTATCCAGAGCTCCCTAGGTGCTACCAACCAATCAGTGATTGGCAGTTTCTGGGTTCTAAAGATTATTGGTCAAGGACTACATTGAAGAGAGTTCAACAGATTCTTACTGGTTGGATTCACAGGGAGATCAAAGCCAGAAATGAAGGATAAGTAGGAAAATTAACATGATTAATTTAATTTAGTTATAATCATATAGTCAAAGTAAATGAATTTATTAATCTAATTTATTATTCTGCTTAACTATAACCAATGTGGACTTTTGTACATTAATATCATATGACCCAGCTTAACCTCATTTAACAAAGTAAAGCACCATGGGAGTTTGAACAGAATAATCCCTTATTATGTTCATTTCCATTGCATAGAATTACATTTCCACGACTTGTACTTTCATGGTTGAATAACGTGAGTTAACATCCTCCTGGTATATTAAAACTTTACGCAGCAACAAACAAAAATGAGAAAGAAGTTACTGGAAGAAGAAAGAAAAGAAACAGCTATGATCTATACTGGCTTTGTTTTAATTTGTAATATCTTAGAAGGGAAACAGTAAAAAGTAACTCTTTGTGTATCCAACACTCATTGTCCTTTAATGTTGATTGATTTAGCAGTGAAAATGATCTTTCTATGTTTACCTCTATAATTCCTATGTATGAATATGTAAAATCACAACTCATGTTTGCTGACAACATAAGAACATAAGAACTAGGAGCAGGACTACGCCATCTGGGCTGTCGAGCCTGCTCCACAATTCAATAAGATCATGGTCATTCTTTTCATGGACTCAACTCCACTTACCTGCCCACTCATAATAACCCTTAATTCCCTTATTGTTCAAAAATCTACTTGTCTTAGCCTTAAAAACATTCAACAAGGTAGCCTCAACTCCTTCACCAGGCAAGGAATTCCACACATTCCCAACCCTTTAGATGAGGAAATTCCTTCTCAACACAGTCCCAAATCTATTCACCCTTGTTCTGGTTTTACCTGCTAGTGGAAACAATCTCCCTCCTTCTGGCTTATCTATTCCCCTCATAATTTTATATGTTTCTGGTAGATCCCCCCCCCACCTGCTCCCCCCCCCCCCACTATTCTTTAAGTTCCAATAAGTATTATCCCCAGGTAGTCCACCTCTCCTCATAAGCCAACATCTCAACTCCGGAATCAACCTCGTGAACCTCCTCTGCACCCCCTCCAGTGCCAGTACATCCTTTCTCAAGTAAAAAAAGACCAAAAGTGTATACAATACTCCAGATGTGGCATCACCAGTACCCTATACAGCTGCAGAATAACCTCCCTGTTTTTAAACTCGGCCCCTCTAGCAATGAAGGACAATATTCCATTTGCCTTCTTAATTACCTGCTACATCTGTTTACTAACCTTTTTTGTGATTTGTGCACAAGGACACCTAGGTCCTTCTGCACAGCATGCTGCAACTCTTCACAATTTCAATAGTAGACCATTTTTCTATTATTCCTACAAAAATGGATAACCTCACATTTGACAACATTGCACTGCATCTGCCACACCCTTGCTCTCTCACTTAGCCTAGCTATATCCCTCTGCAGACTTTCAGTGTCCTCTGCACAATGTACTCTAACATTCATCTTTGTGTCATTTGTGAACTTGGACACAGAGTTGGTCACTAACTCAGAATCATCTATGTAAATTGTAAACAATTATGGCCCTAACACTGATCCCTGAGGCACACCATTGGCCACTGATTGCCAAACAGAAAAACATGAATCTACCTCCACTCTTTGCTTCCTGTTCGTTAACCAATCCTCTATCCATGCCAGCATGCTACTCATAATGTTGTGCACTTTTATCTTATGCAGCAGCCTTTTGTGTGGCATCTTTTCGAATACCTTTTGGAAATCTGGATATGCCACATCCATCAGTTCCCCATTGACCACTGTGCACATAATCTCCTCAAAGAATTCCAATAAATTAGTTAAACATGACCTGCCTTTCATGAAACCATGTCACATCTACCTGATGGGACAATTTCTATCCAAATGCTTGGCTATTTCTTCCTTGATTATAGATTCAAGCATTTTCCCCACCACAGAAGTTAAACTATCAGGCCTATAATTACTCGCCTTTTGTCTACCTGCTTTTTTAAAAAGTGTGTTGTCACATTTGTTGTTTTCCAATCTGCTGGAATCACTCCGCAGTCAAGTGGATTTTGGTAAATAACCACAAGTGCATTTGTTATTTTCTCCACCATCTCTTTTCATAAAAGGATCAGACAGGGCTTGGCAAGGATCAGACAGGGATGGGAAGGATCAGACAGGACTCCAGACGGTTACAAGGCAGCTAGAAAAGAACTGAAAAATGAAATTAGGAGAGCTAGAAGGCGGCATGATAAAAGTTTAGCAGGTAGGACAAAGTAAAAAAAATAAGGCATTCTACAGTCATGTGAGGAACAAGAGAACGGCCAGAGTGAGTCTAGAGCCAATCAGGAATAGTGGAGGGAACTTGTGCCTGGAGTTGGAGGAGGTAGGGGAGCTCTTTAATGAATAATTTGCTTCAGTATTCACTACTGAGAGGGAATGTAGTGTTTCTAGGACAGCATGAAATAGACTGATATGCTCAAATTGGTTGATGTTAAGAAGGAGGATGTTTTGAAAGTTTTGCAAATCATGAGGTTAGATAAATCACCTGGGCCAGATGGGATATACCCTAGGTTTCTACAGGAGGGAAGATATCGCTGCACCTCTGGTGATGCTATTTGCATCTTCACTGTCCACTGGAATAGTGCCAGATGATTGAAGGGTGGCAAATATTACAGCCTTGTTCAAGAATGGGGCTAGGGATAATCCTGGGAATTACAGACCAGTCATTCTCATATTTATGGTGGGTAAAATATTGGAGAGGATTCTGAAAGACAGGATTCATGATTATTTGGAAAACCACAGTTTGATTCATAATAGTCAGCATGGCTTTGTGAGGGGCAGGCCCTGCCTCACAAACCTTATTGAATTCATTGAGAATGTAACAAAACATATTGATGAAGTTAGAGCAGTTGGTGTGATATACATGGATGCATTTGATGCATATACAGAGGAGGCATTTGATAAAGCTCCCCATGGTAGGCTCATTCAGAAAATAAGGAGGCATGGAATGCAAGGTAATCTATTTATCTGGATACAAAATTGGCTGGCCCATAGAAGACAGAGGGTGATGGTATATGGAAAATATTCAGCCTGGAGCTCAGTGACCAGTGGTGTTCCACAGGGATCGGTTCTGGAACCTCTTTTTGATTTTTATAAATGACTTGGATGAGGAAGTGGCACGGTGGGTTAGTAAGTTTGCCAATGACACAAAAGCTGGTGGAGTTGTGGATAGTGCAGTGAGCTGTTGTAGGTTGCAAAGGGACATTGACAGGATGCAAAACTGGGCTGATAAGTGGCAAGTGGAGTTCAACCTGGAAAAGTGTGAAGTGATTCATTTTGGAAGGTCAAATTTGAATACAGAATATAGGATTAAAGGCAGGATTCTTGGCAGCATGGAGGAAAGTGGGATCTTGGGGTCCATGTCCATAGATCCCTCAAAGTTGCCACCCAAGTTGATAGCATTGTCAAGAGGGCATATGTTAAGTTGGCTATCATTAGCTGGGGCACTGAGTTTAAGAGCCGCGGGGTTATGCTGCAGCTCTATAGAGCCCTGGTTCGACCACACTTGGAATATTGTGTTCAGTTTTGGTCACCTCATTATAGGAAGGATGTGGAAGCTTTAGAGCGGGTGCAGAGGAGGTTTACCAGGACTGGGGGACATGACTTATGAAGAAAGGTTGAGGGAGCTAGGGCTTTTCTCATTGGAGCAAAGAAGGATGACAGGTGATTTGATAGCGGTGTACAAGATGCTGAGAGGTATAGATAAGCATGGATGACCAGAGACTTTTTCCCAGGATGGAAATGGCTATGACAAAGGGTATAATTTTAATGTAATTGGAGAAGGTTTTAGGGGAGATGTCAAAGATAGGTTCTTTACACAGAGAGTGGTGGGTGCATGGACTGCACTGCCAGCAGTGGTAGTAGAGTCAGAATCATTAGGGATATTTAAGCAACTCTTGGATATGCACATGGAAGATAACACTGAAGGGTATGAAGGTTAGTCTGATCTTAGAGCAGGATAAAAGGTCGGCACAAAATTGAGAGCTGAAGGGCCTGTCCTGTTTTCTGCTAATCTATGTTCTATGTTCTCTGTCCCCTAGGATGCATTGTCTACGTTTAGTCCCATGAGCTTGCTCAATGTTACTTTTATAGTGAGAATGATTGTTTCTAGCTCCTCACTTGCTATAGTCTCCTTGTCATCAATTACTGGCATATTATTTGTGTTTTCCTCTGATGACCAACGCAAAATACTTGTTCAACATCTCAGCCATTTCCTCGTTTTCCATTATGAAATCCCCCTTCTCATCCTCTAAAGAAAGAATGTTTACGATTGCCACTCTTTTTTGTTTTATATATTTGAAGAAAATGTTACTGTTTTTCTATTCTGAGTTTGTTTACTCTCATAATCCATCTTACCTTTCTTTATAGTTTTTCTCATGGCTTTTCACTGACCTTTAAAGATTTCCCAATCCTCTCGATTCCCACTAAAAACATATAAGGATATTTTAAAAGATGTTTCAGTATTTCACTCTGTATACAGCTGCTTTGAAACAATATGTACATATCAGTACTTTGTGACTTTTGTATTCACTTCATATAGTTTAAAGTTAAGGAACTTATCCACTATGTCTTAAAACATTAATTCCATGCCCTTATAACCACAGAGTGGAAAAGCATTACCTCAAACATAATGTCCCAGTATCAATCACTGAGCACATGTTTCACTTCCTTCGGTAAAGAAGATATCAGATAATATCCTCTTATTAACAAAGAGACATAAAAGTAATAATAATAGACCAGAATGAAGATGATGAGCCCGTGGATACCGAAGGAATCAGTCAGGAGATAATGAGGTGACCCCAGTCAATGTCAATCACCCTGAAGAGCTAATTGAAGATTAATTAAGTACACTTCGAAATGAGGAGACAAAGAAGAGGCTGGAAGAACACAGCAAGACAGGGAGCATCAAGAGGTGGAGAAGTCAACATTTTAGACCCTTTCTCGTCTCCAACCCTTCAGATGAGCATTGCCTCACCTAAGCCAGTTAGAATGCAATGACATGATCAACCCTGCTGTGGGTTTTGGAAAGAGTTAATGTCCGTGGCAGTATCAATCACCAAGTGTGAATTGAAGTTGGTGGAGTCGGTCTGATCAGAAGCAAAAGAGACCAGAAACTAACTACTGACCCCATACAGTAGGTTGAACTGGAAAGCAGGAATCATGGTATGCCTATAAAGTCACATCCCTGCTTGAATAAATATGACTTTATAACTTAAGTTTGCTGAGTTACTTCATCGTTTTACTGTAATGATTAATGAGTCAAATGAGCAATCAAATATTGGGATTTGAGTTTAAGTTATGACCTAAAACATGCAACAGTGTTTGGATACAAGGATAAGGGAGTGGTTTTCAGAGACTGACCTGTTCCACTCACCACCTCCCTGCACCCCCATCTCCCCTCCCCCCCACCCACCTCCAACCCTGCCTCCCAACCTGGACCTCCAATCACCCCCTGACTGAGTCAATTTGAAGCCCTGCCCAACCTGTCAGGCAGGTTAATCTGGTTACCAAGTCAGGGAAACCAGCAATTTTTCTCACCTGCCATAAAAGCTGGTAAATGGAAAGGTGGCGAACTGGGGCCTTTCAGTCTCCATTAATTGACCACAGAGGCCTTACTTGATGGAAGGTCAAGAAAATCCCAAATGGATCTTCTCCCTTGCTGCGAAGGAAGTGAGTATATCTCCAGCTTCAATTCAACTAATTACCTGCCCTTTTCACCATGTGCCTTACCAACTCCAGGGAGGGAAATTGCGTCCGAAGATTAACCATGGTGAAATGGAGGATGCTTTAATCTTGAATTCCATCCATGTAAGGGTTAAATATTTGCCCTTAACTTACCATATCCCCATGGCAGAAAAATGTGTTGCTGGAAAAATGCAGCAGGTCAGGCAGCATCCAAGGAGCAGGAGAATCGACGTTTCAGGCATAAGCCCTTCTCCAGGAATGAGGAGGGTGTGCCAAGCAGGCTAAGATAAAAGGTAAGGAGGAGGGACGTTGGGGGAGGGACGTTGGGAATGCGATAGGTAGGAGGAGGTTAGGGTGAGGGTGATAGGCCGGAGACAGGGTGGGGGTGGAGAGGTCAGGATGAAGATTGCAGGTCAAGAAGGCGGGGCTGAGTCCGAGGGTTGGGACTGAGATAAGGAAAGGGGAGAGGAAATGAGGAAGCTGGAGAAAACTGCATTCATCCCTTGTGGTTGGAGGGTTCCTAGGCGGAAGATGAGGCGCTCTTCTACAAGGATATCCCCATGGCAACATGACAAAGATTAGGAAGTTACAGCTGCTCCTCATTATTACATTTTGCCCTCAATAGAAAGTCATGTGAAACAATTGATTGCATCGGCAATCATCCCAGTACTCCCCATTGTTCAGATCGGGAACGCAAGAGTTAGAAGTCCTAATTCTAGCTGTCAATGGGAGCATTGAGAAAGCAAGTGAAGAAATTATAACTCTGATTCAGCTCTGATGAAGACACATCTAGACTTGAAAAGTTAACTTGCTCTGTCTCCATGGATGCTGCCTGACCCACTGTGATCTCCAGCAGCTTTTGTTTTCAGAAGAAATTATAACACCAAGCCTATGTCCCATTGCTCTGCAGTGCTCACAAATAAATTACCATTTAAAATATATTCTCCTGTGTCTGAAATGCTTTCATGTGCACAACCACAGCTTTAAAGGTCACAAGACTGAGAAAAACAACACATTTCAGTGTCAGTTTTAGCAGTCTCAGGCAATTCGGGATTGTTTTTGATCTTAACTCTTCTTTTCTAGACGAAAAACATTAATGAGTGAAATTTTGTAATTGGTGTGTGAATTTAAGGCTTATATTTCAGACGTAACCATCTTTTTCGATATTTGCAATATGTTTAGAAGGTGATGATAGGATGAACAATGAAACGAAGACTAGTGAATAACCTCTGACCATAGAGATAGAAGCTATGGCTGGGGAACAAAATTTGTGGCAGAGATCAAATGGCTCCAGCTTATCCAGACTTTATTTCATACAGAATGTCAGGCAAACTATGGGACAATTCGAATACTCTGGAGTGGTTTTAAGACTGGTGTTGTTGAGGTCATGCTGTACATTGCAAGCAATAGGTGTTGCACAGGTGTAGCTTATAGATGAGAAAGTGGTGGAAGCCAACAATACAGGTCACCAGAGGTAATGATATAGGAACAGGAAGAGAAGTGATTGCGGGTGGTCTCTGGCTACAGTTAGAAAATTAAAAATTGCACCAGCTGAATGGAGTTTTGGCTAGCTGGGTGATTGTTGAAAAGTCATTGATAGAGAATGGTGTGGTCGATGGTATCACAGGCAGCAGATAGATTGAGAAGAATGAACTGTTGCAATCAATTGATATCATTTGTGAATTTAGGAATCTTTTTTGTACAGTTGTTTGGTATTACATATTGCTGAAAATAAACATGTTGTTGAAGTTTTCCATCTTACACTCATCATTACATTCACAAGAATACAAATTCAAGGAGAAAATCAACATTTATCCTGCATGACTGGAGTGCTGATTGGTAGGCAAATGGATTTTGATTGGGAGAGACATCACAATGCAGAATGTACCTGTTCATGCTGATTGACAGTTAAAGACCTGGTTTTATGTTGGTTTTGCCCTTGAAATTTGTGTTCTTGTGAAATGTCCTGAAGAGTGTCAGATGAAAACCTTTGGCAGCACTCCAGTGGCTAAGTATATCATCTTTCATTTATACTATCTGAATTCAAATTCAATTCAGACTTGTGGGATTTACTTTTTTTTTTCCCATTTGCTGGCTGAGAGAGCCCAAACAGGGCTGAATTTGCATCTGTTTTCCTGTCTTCTTTCACCCCCTTCCAAGGTTCATTTTATCCTTGGGATTGACCTCCTCTTCCCTCAATTTTCTCCTCACTAAATTGCTGACCACTCAGTTTGCTTTCTTAACTCTATGGCCATGAACAAATGAGCTGACCTTGTGCTAGGAAGGCAAACTGAGTGGTCAGCAACTTAGTGAGGAGACAATTGAGGGAAGAGGAGATCAATCCCAAGGACAAAATGAACCTTGGAAGGGGGTGAAAGGAGATAAGATAGGAAAACAGATGCAAATTCAGGTCTCTTTGGGCTCAGACAGCCAGTAAATGGAAAAAAAAAAGTAAATCCCACTGTCTGAATTGAATTTGATTTCAGATAGAATAAATGAAAGAGAAGAAACTTAACCACAGTGTCATCCAGCCATTTATTAGAGCATTTATCAGGTTGGTTTGGTTTTACTTTGGAATGGATTGTTTGTAAATATCTTGTGACATAAATTATTTCAATTATGCAACATAGTAATGTGTGAACTAGACTCCAGATGAATCAATGAACGAACTGACTCATCTTAAGCTTCTATACTTGTCTCATTATCATTTCGTTTTATCCTTTGCAATTGACTCACTGTTGCTTCCACCCTAAAACAGGGCTAATCCTTTTTCTCCATTTCCTTTATTCGTATTTGTTTTAAAATGTGCTTAACTGTAACACCTCTTTGTTCAGATTTTCAAAAATCCTTTATAGGATGTAGGCATCACTGGCTGGGTCAGCTTTTATCATCGATTCCTAGTTGCCCTTAAGAAGGTGGTGGTGAGCTGATTTCTTGAACCACAGCAGACTATTTGGTCAAGCAATAACTGGCTCAAAACATTAATTCTGTTTCCCTGTGCAAATGCTGCCTGACCTATCTTCCTTTAACATGACAGTGTGCCTTTTGAAATATTAGATAGCACAGACCAGGAGTTCTGCATGGAATCAAAGTTGATAATGGCAGGAAATTAAAAAGCAAGGTAAACTGTTGTTCAGTTTGAAGAAAAGTTGGAATTTGTAGTACATTCTATCCACCTTTTTCCACCCAAATACAGATGATTTGGACAGGTGACAGGAGAACCATATCAACATTGATTGATTAATTTGATTTATTGTCACATGTACCTAAGTACAGTAAAAGGCTTTGTATACAAGCAGTACAGGCAAATTCTAGTAAGCAAGGACATACAGATCATAGGGTGAAAAAAAACATGGACAGAGGCACAGAGGGTACACCTCACAGGATGTGCGCGAAACAAGATCAACATTAACAAGATCAATCAAAAAAAGATTGAAGTTAGAGAGTACATTCATCAGACTAATAACAGCAGGGAAGAAGCTGTTCTTGAACCTGCTGGTGCCTGTGTTCAAGCTTCTGTATCTTCTGCCTGACAGAAGAGGTTATAGGAGAACATTATTGGGGTGCAATGGGTCTTTGATGATGTTGGCAGCCATTCTGTGGCAACAAGAGGATGTAAATGGAGGCCATGGATGGAACATCGGTCTCCATCATGGTCTGGGCTGTGCACACCATCTTCTGTAGTTTCTTATGGTCCTGGACAGAGCAGTTGCCGTATTTGGCCATTATGCACCCGGACAATATGCTTTCTATGGTGCATCTGTATAAGTTGGTGAGCACATGCCAAATTTCCTGAGCGGCCTGAGGAAGCAGAGACATTATTGTGTTTACATGACTATTGTATCTACGTGGGAAGTCCAGGACAGGTTGTTGATTATTGTCACTCCTCAGAACTCAATATTTTCAACCCTCTCAACCTCCGCTCCATTGATTTAAATGGAGGCGACTTCTCCTCCTTTCTTTCTGAAGTCAATGACCATTTATTTTGTGTTGCCAACATTGAGAGAGAGGTTGTGATCATTGTACCGCAACACCAAGACCCCTACCTCCTTTCTGTATTCTAAATCATCATTGTTTGATATCTATACTACCACCATGGTGTCGTCATGACAACATGACATTGTGAAACAAGCAAACAGCAAGGACTGTAAAAGACTTCAGAATGATCTAAAACAAAAACAGGAATTGCCGGAGAAACTCAGCAGGTTACATGTTATTTGTGCGCACAAGGCAGCGTGTATGTTTCATATCCAGCGACCCTTCTTCAGCACTATGTTTATCTATGTCAGCAGAATAGACAAACAGCTGCAATTGAACACATAGAGAAGTATAAGATTGTGCAATTTGGGAAGCTAATAAAAGAATGAAAATTGTAAGTTAATTAAGATATTTTTGTTGTGAGAGGAATGAAAAGATGAGCCTAGCACTTTTTAAAAAATGGTTCCCTGCAATGAATGCAATTAAGCGAAGACATATGAACAATAACATTTTGGCTTATTATATACCAGACATTGGTTAGGTAAGAACCAGACAGAAGTGTGCAAGATTTGTGTACTGCATCGCAGAAGAGGTATTTAATTCATGCATGTAGACATGTGGAGATATGTTGAAATACTGGAAATATTTTCATTGGGGAAAGAAAACCAAGAGGGATTTTAACAGAGATTTTTGAAGTATGAACCTTTCATAAGCTGAATAGACAAATGCAATTTTGTCTTACTGAACAGCAAGTGAAGAGAAATCCTCAAGTTTTAAGTGTTACTCAGTGTGTAAGGATGGCTATCACCATGAATGTCTTTACATTTACACTTATAGAAAGTCAGAATGTTTTGTCAAAAGGAATAATTGAGTCAGAGATGATTGGATCTTTTGAAATAACTCAAGTCGATGAAAATGGCAGTCTACGTCTGGAAGATGGCAGAGCATTAGAATGATGTTTTTGGATTGTTATGATGAACGCCTGACACAACAGGTCAAATCATTTCCTTTCCCGTCAAAAGATCTATTTTTGTTTGTTTTCAGATTAATCCATTTATGACAGTCAATCGATCTAATCTGAGCAATTGTAGGTAGATTACAATTAGTCCAAGTTCACTTTGCAACAGAATCTCAGAACACAGAAGTTTTACGGCTCAAAGGGAGACCAGTTGGTCCATAGCTTGAGCAGCAGTTCCAATCTGCTGGTTTTTTTCCCCATACATTACTTTTATCCAAATAATTATCTGAAGCCCTCTGGAATAACTCAACTAAACATGACTCCACCGCACTTCCATATTTGAGTATGCCAGACACCAACCAATTCTTGAGCAAAGAAGTTTGTTTCTCACATCACTTGTACTTCCTTTACAAATCACATTACTTCCATGCTTGCTTGTTCTTGTTTGGATTTGAGTGGAAGCACTTTCTCTATCTACGCTATCCAGCCTGCTCACAAATTTGTAAACCTCTATGAGGTCTTTACTTACCCTCCAAGTTGAATGGTCCAAGCTTCTTCCTCCTCATAACTGAAATTTCTCATCCTTGAAACAATTTATAATTATCACTTCTTCACTCTGTTCAATCTGGTCATTAGCTAGAGTCATAGTGATGTACAGCGCGGAAACAGACCCTTCAGTCCAACACGTTCATGCCGACCAGATATCCTAAACTAATCCAGTCCCATTTGCCAGCATTTAGCTCACACCCCTCTCGACCCTTCCGATAAATGTACCAATCCAAATGCCTCTTAAATGTTGAAATTGCACCGGCCTCCACCATTTCCTCTGGTAGCTCATTACATACACGCACCACTCTCTGTGTGAAAAAATTGCCCTTAGATTCCTGTTAAATCTTTCCCCTCTTACCCTAAACCTAGGCCCTGTAGTTTTGTAATCTGCTACCATCCTATAATGTGGTGCCCAGATCTGTACAGCTATTCAGTTGAGGTCTAACATGTCTCTTATACAAACAACTGAAGGGGAAGCCAAATAAAAACCAGCTTCTCTTCTCTGGATATTTATTCTCTGAACTCAATGGAAAAACTCATGTAAAACTATCTTTGGCTGAGGTTGGTATGTTTTCCAAAGTCCAGTGTCCTGCAGAATTCTCATGAGCTAGGCGTTGCCCCTGGAAAATGGCCACTTCTGAAACCGTGCCATGTAATTCAACCCTTCCAGAAAAGCATGGTGAAAATTGGAAGAAAGTACACTTGGAACAATATTGAGTTCTTTTGTAACATGGATTACAAGGCTCTGAAACTCAGAATGAAGAACTGCAGAACAGATCGACACACTTGAATAACAGCTTGCATGACAAACAAAAAGCTGTCACATTGAATCCAAACATTTGCATTCAGCTCACTAATATCACCAGCAAAGGTTAGCTGAGGCTGTAAACCCTTAAGCTTAGTTATCCGCCAGAAGATAATAGAAATTGCTCTTCAGGTCCCCGATGAATGGCACATAGAGCACCACAAAGAATTTTACATCTCCATGATTATACTTGCATTGCTATTTGCATTCTACTTGCTGTGTGACAACTGCAAGTGACTATGAACATCAGCAATATGTTCAATCTGGGAGACTGGGTAACGAAGGCCAACCACTTACAGCAATATCAATGCTTCTGACGTTCCCTGTAGAAACAATAATTGTATCGGAGAATTGGTGTGACTGAAATATGTGGCCCTCAAAGAATTCCCTTATGTCCCATAAATACATATTAAGTAAACATAAACAATCACTCCACCAGCACAGAACTTTGAAATATGAAGTTTCTTGTGGAAGTCAAAGTCAGGAAGCAATGTGACAAGAATCCTGCAGATCCAATGAGAGCTCCACATTGCCACTTTTCAGGACGGTCTACAAAACGAAATACCAATCAGGCATCAAACATGTCATGGTGACACTTGCCCCAAGGATGGTTCATGAGGTAGTTTCCTTGTGCCTTCCTCATATATGCTTAAAGGAAATACGAGTTCTCTTCCGAAAGATTCTCCACCTGAAAATAGCTGTTAATCCATGAGGCTCTAGCAGTTCTACCATCACCATCCAAAAAATCACTGTTTTTACCATTTACACAGTTTATGACTCTGAGTTCTTAACTGGGCATGGGCTGACTTGAAAAAAGTAGGCATGAGCACACCCCCCCCCCAAAAAAAAACTCAAATGGCCTTACTTTCCTGATATATTAAAGTATAGATGTACATTATTAATGATTTGAAATGTACAGATAGTTTCAAATTGTGTTTGAAAAAAAATTGATTGATGAAGTCTGAAGTTCTGATACAAATTAATAGCAATGTATGTTTGATTTCACAAACCAGTAGGCAGATTTAGATGCACTCTGATTGACCAAACATTTATGGATGCATTTATAAACCTAGTTATTCTATTTCTTTTGCATTAAACTGGTAAAAAGATTTTTTAAAATTTGACAAAATGAAAATAATTGTTTGTACTTGTCTTTATTTTTCAATTTATAAAGGTCATAAGGAGCAATTTTGAGCAGAAGTAAGCATCATAGTGTCTAGTAGAAATTTTTTTTGGTTTCTGGTATGAAGGCATGGCTCCAAGCAGAATAAGAATAATCTGTATTATCATTCATATTATCAGCAATCCTCAGATCACTTTCAAATGAATTATTTTTGTAGAGCACAGAATGCGCTGTCAGAAAGGCTGCTTGAAGTAGTGCCTGAAGAAAGGGAACTGAATGAATACTTGAAAAAATAATCGGATGAGAGCAAGGGAGTGGGACTAATAGGACAGCTGTTTCAAAAACTCTGGCTTTTCATGATGAACCTAATGACCACTTTCTGTTTGATGTAATTCTATGACTGTGACTTGAAGAAATGAAAGGATCAAAATTATTCCACACACAATAGGATCAATGTGAATCAGTAAAATTCAACAGTAGAATTTCTAGCTGCCCAAAGGGCATAAGAGAAAGCACATTGATGCATTTCCAATTTGATTTGATTAATTATTGTTACATCTACCTAGATACAGTGAAAAGTTTTGTTTTGCATGCTGTGCAGGCAGATTATTCCATACAGAGTGCATAATGGTAATAGAACAGAGCAAAGAATACAATGTTATGTCTGCAGAGTAAGTGCACAAAGAGCACGGTCAACATTAAATTTAAAATTTGAGAGGTCCACTCAGAAGTCTAATAATAGCAGGGGAGAAGCTGTTCTCGAATTTGTTGGGTACATGATAGATGAACAAATGAGAGACAAGGAAATGAAAGGGGATGCTGTTGGGTTGATTGGACAGCACTGGGGGTGAAGCTGGGGTTGAGCTTAAACATTGACACAATGCTTTGTGTAGGCTGTGTGGTATATATCTGTGTTATACATTCGAGATTACTCTGTGCAATGCATATTTATGTGCTATGTATTACATTCTAGATTACTCGATGCTATTTGTAAGTGGCCAGTTCAATTTACATTCAATTTAATGGAGAACAGCTGAAGCAAGCAAAACAAAATTGTTGGTAAAATATTTGTATCGGGTATCTGGAACTTGGTTCCAGTAATGCTGACATTTTGGTGGTTGTTATTAAATCTAGCAAGCCATTTTGTATCTGTCAGCATTTGAATGTGTGTCATATGTGAAGAAATTTAAATTTTCAAGAGAAACTCAGAAGTGACTGTTCAAAAAAAGGGGATGTTCACAAAGATGCTATTTGCAAAGCAAAGAGTTATCTTCTGAAAGTTAATTACACAATGCAATCTGGCAGAATGAATTATTTTGTAGTACTTTTACAACATTGATGAATCTCCCATCAATTTATATGGAGAGTAAATTGTGTAAGGCTTCATTTATCCCATGTGTGAGAAAGGTTCTGAAGCAGTCTCCATGGATATATCAAAGTACAATATCATTTCAGTGTACTGGATACTGCTGATCCTTCAAATAGACAGTGAAACTTGAAAATGCTTTTGCTCATTGACAGAATTCTTCCATTTTCAAAAGTTAAAACAGCAAATTTCTGTTTGTCTAAAAGAGAATGTTTTGGGCAGGCCTGTAAATATGATGGCTCACATTGCACTTTTGGAAAGTAATGCATTTAAAGAGGTGTGCCACTTAAAAACCTCATGCCCTTATGCTCAATTTCACTCTCTATGGGCAGACCTCTTTAGCCACATGAATGTGAGAAGGTAAACCTCCAACATTCTATTTTGGCTCTAATTCACAATTGAAGGTGGAAAAACTTCCATTCATAAAATTTCCTCTCATAGTTAATCTGCTTAAAAACAAAAATGTCTTCAGGAGCCACGTCAAAGACATCCTTGAAGGTGTGAATCAAACTCTGAACTCAGAACACACTGCTGACACAATTCAAGCTTTGAATCTCAGCCAAGCATTGACAATAACATAATGACAACACATGGCCAAACATTACATTTTTCCCTCACTTTTGCTTGCTTATCAAAGCAATCCAGCAATGGATTTTCTTTAAATTCTCAGTATCTGTAGCCAGTTCATTTTTGAAATTTAAACAGAAAGGTATTTTGGACCTATCTACCACTCGAAAGCGTTTACATCGACTCCATCAAGTTCTGAATTCCACACTGCACATAAAAGCCCTTGAATCAGCAAAAAAAAAGCCTACTTAAACACAGCACTGAGTTCAAATGTCACTGCTGTGAGTCATGCCCCTTCTGCTTTCCTTTACTGGCAACAAGGGGTATGTTGGAACTGGGACAAGCTTCTGCATGCAGCTTCAAGGTCTCGGTATTCTACCACATGCCACAAAAAATCTGTCCCATACAGAAGCAGTGCTATGGAGGGGAGGGAATTCCAGAACTTGAGGGGCCCAGATAGCTGAAGATATGGCTGTTAAACTGTTAAAATAGGGGATCTTCTTGATGTCAAAGTTGAAGAAGTGTGGGGGTTTCAGACAATTATAGGGCTGCAGGACGTTATGTAGATAGGGATGAGCAAGGTAATGGAGGGATTTGAAATAGAATTTTACAGTGGAGAGATGCCATCTAGTCCATCATGACTGGCCAGGGTCCCAAAAAAGCTGTCCATTTCTCCAGCCCTATCTCCATTGGCTTCTAAGTTCAATTTCAAATGTATGTCCAGCTCTCTTTTGGAACTTTCTATGGAATCCACCTCCACAACACTCCAGCATTCCAAATTCTAACAATTTTCTGAGTACAAACGTTTCTCCTTATTGCACTCCTAGCTCTCTTGCTGGCAGTCTTGAAGTTATGACAGTTAGTTACTGACGTACCAACTAGTGGAAACAGAATATCCACCTTTACCCTGTCAAGATTGTTCATAATTTCAAAGACTTCAATAGGGTTACCTTGTAATCTTCGCTGTTCTAGGAGAATAAACCTAATTTCTGCAATCTTTTGTTGTATCTAAAATTCCTCATTCCTAGTATCATTCTCATCAATTTCCTTTGCACTGTCTCTGGGGCTTTAATAGCCTTCCTTAAATAAGGTACACAGAACTGAACACAATACTCCAAATGATTTGTAGAGGTATAGCATCACTTAGAACCATCGAGCTATAGAAATGATACAGCACCATAGGGAACCATTTGGCCCATCTTGTCTATGCATACCCAAAGTCACACAGATACCCTTTCTAACACTATTTTCCTTCACTTTGTTGTTTATTTTCACCCTGTGTCTCTATTTATAAACACAAAACACAAGAAATGTAAGGAGTCTTTTTAGCCTCCTGCTGTTATGGTTTACCCACACCACAGCCAAATATATGCAACCTTTCAAAAGCAAAGGAAATTATAATGGGAGCCATGCTGATCACCCTGGATAATGTGGAATGGAATTAGGAGAGGAGACCAGATAATTTACATCAAAGAGACTGATGAAGAATTCCGAGCCAAGTAAAAGGTTGGCATTTAACTTACAAAAGCGAAAGTCTGAAATGAAGTCAGGAAGGAAGGGAATTTAACACTTTGTTGACCTGGACAAATAAGGCAAGCAACTATAAATGTGACACCAAGATAGAAGTAGATAAAAGCAATGATAAAGGAATGTGTGAATCTTACTACATTTTCAAAGTAATTGAAATGTTTCTTCATCAAAGAGAATTGGCTCACAGAATGTAGCAACGTATTTCACTATAATGTGCCACTTGGATGAAAAAGATTGCTAATGATAAGTAATAAATTACCTTTGGATCAGAATATTGTCACTAGATGGGGAAAGAGAAGCTACATTCAAACGAAAGTTGTGTCTTTTTTAAAAATATGCCTAAATCAGTCACATGTTTAATATTTGGATGTTTTATGACTGTGAACTGAAGCAATTGTTTGATTGATGTTCTTTACAAGAGTCTCACTCTTATGAGAATAAATATAAGGACAATTAAATATGTCTTTGGGAAAATTACAGGCTGATAACTATTTCATCACCTTACATTGACTATCACTAATTTCTCTATTTTCTTTGTTCTTAAAGAAAACCCAGCAATGATGGCACCATGCTGAGTTTCAGCACACGCACAGCAGAGCCCTTCATGTTTTTTTATTGAACTTGCTGAATGGGGCCAGATTCATTGCCAGCATGCAAACATGCAGGGAGAGGAAATACATTATTTAAACTGCATTGTAAATGAGTTTTATGAGTGCAATTCAAGCTTTGCACCAATTAACTGAATCAACCTGAAAGTGTTTGCCACATCCCTAGTCCTAGATTACCTCATGTTCCCCTTCTGGCAATGAAACAACAGTTTGCATTTATATAGCACTGTTAGTATAGTAACAAAAATGTTCCATAGCCTAATCTGCAAGCAAAACCTGGCACTGAGACACTCAAGAAAATATTGGGGCAGGTAACCAAACTTTTAGTCAAATTGCTGACTTGAAACTTCTTACCAGTGGAATAGCAGGTGTTGGCATATTTTACCAAGTGCTGTCGCTGATGCAACACTGAGGCAAGATATTTGGCCAAGCAACTACTGAGGAACAGCTTTAAATGTGAAGAATAAACAAAATTGATTGTAGCTGTCTTCCCTGATTGCTATGCGAACACAGCGGGAAACCATTGCACTGCTAGGAGCCTAGCTGTGTCTGATGGGAGAGGTAAGCGACAAAAATAAGATATATTAAATTGAAAAACACACGCTCACAGCAGGGAGGATTAAAAATTGTTCTACTGCCGGCTTCAGCACTGCTGCCATTCTCATCAGAAAATAGCAAAAATAAAGTAATAGAAAAAAGAAAGTACATCACATGCAAAATGTTAGCTCTGAAATTGCACTCAAAGTAATAGTGATGCAAGTATCACTGAACATTACTTAATTGCAAATGTTACACCAAGTTCAGGCGGGTTGATTGAATATGGAAATCAGGAAGTTATCATTCGAGGTGTACCACATCATCAGTTGATAACGAAATATCTCTCCGCCTAATTCCACATTTATATAGACTGAAAAAGTTAAAAATCACACAACACCAGGTTATAGTTCAACAGGTTTACCTGTATTTGGAAGCACTAGCTTTGATAATCACCTGATGAAGGAGCAGTTCTCCGAAAGCTATGCTTTCAAATAAACCTGTTGGACTATAACCTGGTGTTGAATGATTTTTAACTTTGTATACCCCAGTCCAACACTGGCATCTCCAAATCATGACTGAAAAAGTTGATATTCTTGCACTCAGGTGGTCGAAATGAAATAACTGGTCAATGAAATTAATTCAAGTTCATCTTTTTGGTGCATAACAAGCGCTGGTTTTTGCCAGTCAACCTATGTGGTACTGAAAGTGGACCATTATAAACATGGAATTTCAGTCCCTCAGGTTTGAATTTTTATTTATTTTGTCTCTTTCTTTCTTGTCCCTGTAATCCAATTTTTGTTTCCTTCTCTGTTTATGCCAGCCTGAGTTGATATTGAAATTCATTCATTTATGTTCAGACCATGTGTTGTTCGGTTCACAACCTCTTGATCTGCTTAACTGAGGAGATGCAACATTGTTTGCTTTATTCTCTCAGAGAGTAGCAGTTCTTCGGAGACAACTGCCCCATTTCTCACTTGAACTTCCAACATCTTCCTACAATCACAGATTGAAAGCTTAACTCAACCTTTGAAATCTTGAAAAAATCCTCTGAAACGTGTCAATTTATGGATCAAATATAAATTCGGAACTGCTGCCATTTGTGGCATATTATATGAATAAAAACTAGAAGATTGATCATTGGATTCATGTCACATTACAGGTGACCACCATTGCACTGTACACACACACAGATACTCCTACACACACACACTCTCACACACGCACACACACACGGACACACATATAGACAGACGCACACACAGACACCCACACATACCTTTACAGACACACACACTCCCACACTCACACATGCACCCCCTCGCAAACTTAAGACACTCTGCACTCACTATACACACACACATTTACTTTCTCACACTCACAACCCCCAACCCAGACAGACAGACAAAGACCCACATGCACACAAACATTTTGTGGGGTGAATTTGTACTTGCAGGGTTACATTGTACTTTGCTCAAAAACTGCATGCATTCATGTAGAACTCTGAGCTCAAAAACTGCATGAATTCATGTAAAACTCCGTTATCTCACTTTTTAGATTAGAATCAATCTAAACATCATGGCATAGACAGAGAACACAGGGCACCAACACCTTCAACATATTGTCTAGCTATCACCATTGTTAACAGTTACCCCGAGAATGCAACTTTTTAAAAAAAAGGTTTTGTGATTTACACATGAAAGAAGTGAAACTATCATTGTATTCTAACAGATGAAAGGCTTAACAGACAATCAATTTTTCAATGTATAATTTCAGTTACATCACACTGTAAATTTTTGCTATAAATTCTGTGTTAGGATTGAGCCCTCCACTACCACTTGATAAAGGAGTGACACTCCGAAAGCTAGTGTGCTTCAAATTAAACCTGTTGGACTATAACCTGGTGTGTGATTTTTACCTTTGTATACTCCAGTCCAACACCGGCATCTCCAAGTCAATCAATTAAGAAGGTGAGAAAAACATTCATTTCTGAGGTGAAAGTTGAGGCTTAGTCCGAGTTTGAGTAAAACATTTCATAGCAGAAATAAAGGAGGGGAGAAGCAAAGTATCCATTGAATGTAATACTTAATGTGTATATGAGCCCTGAAAAAGTAATGTTTTTTCCACTGCAACTTATATTAATCCTTTTGCATTCACCTTCTCTCATTCCCTTGAGATCAACACAAAGCTAGTCAATCACCTCCTCCATTTCCTCTGATTAGTCCACGCATTTTTTACCCAGAGTCTGCATTTAAATCTCTCACTACATTGTTCTTTAATCTCAGTTTAAATGTTGTCCACCTTTCTTTCAGTCCTGTCTGAATCAATAATTTTGACCAGACATTCTCCCTCTCTCCACAACAGATGATCACACCATTTCATTCGAGACAGTGTTTGCTGACACCTGACATCGTTTGCAACTGCGCACGAGAGGCACAGAAAAGGACTGTGCTATTAAAATGGTGTTCAGGAGGGGGAATGAGAGGGAGAGTGAAGACAGTGGGAAGGGGAGTGAGAGGGAGAGTGAGAGGAAGAGTGAGAATACTGGGAGGAAGGGTGAGAATAGTGGGAGTGAGAGTGAAGACAGTGGGAAGGGGAGTGAAAGGAATAGTGAGAACAGCGGGGTGGAGTGAGAGGGTGAGTGAAGACAGTGGGTCCAACTCATCCATGCCGACAAGATATTCTACACTGAACCACTACCACTTGTAAATCAGAAACAAAAACAGGAGGTGTCGTGGACAGCATAGAAGGATACTCAGAGTACAATGGGATCTTGATCAAATGGGTCAACCAGCTGAGGAGTGACAGATGGAGTTTAATTTAGATATATGTGAGGTGTTGCATTTTAGAACATAGAACATCGAACATTACAGTGCAGTACAGGCCCTTCAGCCCTCAATGTTGCGCTGACCTGTGAAATTAATCTAGCCTACACCTTTCCATTATGATCCATATGTCCAATGCCCATTTCAATGTCCTTAGTGTCAGCAAGTCTACCACAGTTGCCGGCAGGGTGTTCCATGCCCCTACTACTCTCTGAGTAAACAAATTACCCCTGATAGCTGATCTAAATCTATCACCCCTTAATTAAAAGCTATGTCCCTTCATGTTAGCCTTCACCATCTGAGGAAAAAGGCTCTCACTGTCCACCCTATCTAACCCTCTGATTATCTTATACGTTTCAATTAAGTCATCTCTCAACCTTCTTCTCTCCAACAAAAACAGCCTCAGTTCCTTCAGACTTTCCTTGTAAGACTTTCCTTCCATACCAGGCAACATTCTAGTAAATCTCCTCTGAACCCTTTCCAAGGCTTCCACATCCTTCCGATAATGTGATGACTAGAACTGTACGCAATACTCCAGGTGCAGCCTTACCAGTGTCTTGTGCAGCTGAAGCATGACCTCATGGCTCCAAAACTCAATTCCCCTTACCAATAAATGCAAACACACCATATGCCTTCTTAACAACTGTGTCAACCTGTGTGTTAACTTTCAGGGATCTCTCCGTTCATCCACACTGCTAAGAATCATTCCTGTTACTTTTTCTGAAGTGAACTACCTCACATTTTCCACATTAAACTCCATTTACCACTTCTCAGCCCAGCTCTACATCTTATCTATGTCCCTCTGTAACCCACAACTATCCACAACTCTGCCTACCTTGGTGTCATCTGCAAATTTACAAACCCATCCTTCTACGCCCACACTTATACACTTAATAGACAATAGACAATAGACAATAGACAATAGACAATAGATGCAGGAGTAGGCCATTCAGCCCTTCGAGCCTGCACCGCCATTCAATATGATCATGGCTGATCATTCCCAATCAGTATCCTGTTCCAGCCTTATCTCCATAACCCTTGACTCCACTATCTTTAAGAGCTCTATCCAATTCTTTCTTAAATGAATCCAGAGACTGGGCCTCCACTGCCCTCTGGGGCAGAGCATTCCACACAGCTACCACTCTCTGGGTGAAGTAGTTTCTCCTCATCTCCGTCCTAAATGGTCTACCCCGTATTTTTAAGTTGTGTCCTCTGGTTCGGCACTCCCCCATCAGCGGAAATATGTTTCCTCCTGCCAGAGTGTCCAATCCTTTCATAATCCTATATGTTTCAATCAGATCCCCTCTCAGACTTCTAAACTCATGGTAAGGTCCTCGGGCTTGTTGCTGAACAAAGAGACCGTGGAGTGCAGGTTCATAGCTCCTTAAAAGTAAAGGTGCAGTTCGATATGTTAGTGAAGAAGGCGTTTGGTATGCTTTCATTTATTGGTCAGAGTAATGAGTATAGGAGTTGGGAGATTATGTTGCAGCTGTACAGGACATTGGTTAGGCCACTTTTGGAATATTGAGTGCAATTCTGGTCTCCTTCCTATTGGAAGGATGTTGTGAAACTTGAAAGGGTTCAGAAAAGATTTACAAGGATGTTGCCAGGGTTGGAGGATTTGTGCCACAGGGAGAGGCTGAACAGGCTGGGGCTGTTTTACTTGGAACGCCAGAGGTTGAGGCGCGACCTTGTAGAGGTTTATAAAATCATGAGGCCATGGGTAGGAACAATAGAAAAAGCCTTTTCTCTGGGGTTGGGGAGTCCAGAACTAGAGTACATAGGTTTAGGGTGAGGGGTAAAGATATAAAAGAGACCTTAGGGCCACCTTTTCACGCAGAAGGTGGTGCGTGTATGGAATGAGCTGCTAGAGGAAGTGGTGGAGACTGGTACAATTGCAACATTTAGAAGGCATCTGGATGGGTATATGAATAGGAAGGGTTTAGAGAGATATGAGCCAAGCACTGGCAAATGGGATTACATTAGGTTCTGATATCTGTTCAGCATGGACAAGTTGGATCAAAGGGTCTGTTTCCGTGCTGTACATCTCTGTGACTCAATGACTCTAAGTTGCTGGAAAAGCTCAGCATCTGTGGCAGCATCTGTGAAGAGAAATCAAAAATAACTTTTCGGGTCTGGTTACCCTTCCTCAGAACTGGGCACCAGACCCAAAATGTTCACTTTGATTTCTCTTCAGAGATGCTACTTGACCTGCTGAGCTTTTTCAGCAACGTCTGTTTTTGTTTCTGATTTACAGCATCCGCAGTTTTTTTGTTTTTTATAAAGACTGGCATAATGTGAGGATATGTAGCGGACAAATTACTTGCTGCAACATCCCACAAATATATTATCCAGTTTTGGATCACACTGTTCAAATCTTTTTTTTAACAATGCAGGTTAAGCAATAGAAATTGGCCAGGTGAGAACACCTTTGCTTTCTTTCAAATAGTGCTGCTGACTCTTGTGACCTTAAAGAGGACAAAAGGGATTTGAGTTAACATTTCATCAGAAAATTAACAACCCCCACCCCCAACACAGCAACCTCTGAGTAGCGAACTGTCATGTCAACCTGGATTATATATCCTGGCCTCTGGTGCTGGGTTTGAATCAATGGATTGCTGACTCAACAACATTTCTGAGAAGCTCCCATGAAATCATTTAAAATGCAAATTGAAGGGTATGAGACTGGTTATGCTCTTAGAACAATTTATGTTATGAAAAAAAAAACAACTGCAATATTGTATCATTCATGGGAATATTTGGTCATAATATCTTAATACTGTCCAAGGTTTTTGGATGCTTTGTCTATAACATGAATGGTTGTGGGGTAGTGTGGGGTATTGTGTGGGGATAGGCGGATTGGTGCAGTTAAAGAAACCCAAGCAAGGACTCTTGTTCAACTTGAACTTCATTGTTCCAATCCAATAAAGGAAAACACAGCAAAGTTACAAAAGCAATGGTTCAAATGCTGACTGCTTGGCTGTTGAAAAAGCAATTAAACTACCTAAACCATTTAATTGATTAGCCTTTTCAAAGCAATAGAGAACAGGCCAGAGAAAGTCACCTGCTGACATCAGGGAACGAAGGCTATCACCCCCAAAAAACCATATGCATATTAATGATAAAACTTCAGCTCACTTGATGGCAAAACATATATTGATATAACTTTCAGCAGGCAAGAGGCTGAAATTTATTCCCTGTAGGTGCAACCCTGACAGTGTAAAAAAAAATCGCTGGTTCTTTCTTTCTTTTGGTAATATGACAGATCCCCAGTCAGCTTTAACCCTCAGGTCAGTAGTTTAACATTGCAGCCCTTAACTGATTCAATATTTATATAGCGCTGTATTGATTTCATTAATTTATAACAATTGCAGTTTGATAGCAGAGCTCTTGACTACAGCTATAATGAAAGAGGAGACCGTCTGGATACAATTAGATATATTGTGTTTCCTCTTGCAATGCAAGGACTCCAGTATTATCAAAGAAGTGTTGAGAACAGATACTGAAAGCAAGAGTATTGTAATCTACAAACAGATATATGAATCCAAACCTGAGATTAGGGGCTAATCGAATTAAACTGTGATCTAATTTAAATTATGAGCTCTTCACACCTGGATCTATTTGTTTCCCTTTGCAAAGATGTCACACACCAGCAAACAATTAATCACCCTCACTCAGTCTCTTCTGAATGACTGAACCAGTTTTGGGAAACAGATGTTCACAGCATCAGTGTAATCTTTCCTGTTAAATATTAAACTGAATATTGCAATGTCCTGCCTCCTATATTCTACCAATATATATTTTTCTACATTTTTAAATATACCTTGAAAAATTAATGATAGGTCTTGTCTTCTGAAGAAAACACAATAGAAGTTCAGACCTTGCTAGGTCAAGATTATCATGATTCTGGATTAGTGGTGCTGGAAGAGCACAGCAGTTCAGGCAGCATCCAAGGAGCAGCGAAATTGACGTTTCGGGCAAAAGCCCTTCGTCAGGAATAAAGGCAGAGAGTCTGAAGCATCATGAGTTGAACCAAATGATTTTCAAACTGTGACTCAAATAGAAAATTCTGAAAATTGCTACTATGCCAGGAAGATCAGAAGACAGAGTGGACAAATTCTTGTTTTGGAAATGACTCTTCAAAAACGACACCCTGAAAAGATTATATGGATCTCCTTTGTGGTTTAACATATAGAGCATCAGGATTTTCAAAAGGTTCTCTCATCCTTAACTCTCTGAACCTCTACAAGGCATATGTTACGAGTAGGTAGAGAGCAGATGAGCGCAAAAAAACTGGTGGCCTGAAATGCATCTACTTTAATGCAAGGAGTATATTGTGTAAGGCAGATGAACTGAGGGCTTGGATTGGTGCCTGGGAGAATGACATTATTGCAATCACAGAGACTTGTTGAAGGAAGGGCATGATAATTGGCAACTAAATTTTCCAGGATTTAGACACTTCAGACAGGACAGAGAGGAAAGGAAAAGGGGGTGGGGCGGTGTTGCATTGCTGGTCAGGGATGATATCATGGCTGTGCTAAAGGAGGACACTATGGAGGCCTTGGGTAGTGAGGCATTATAGGTGGAACTCAGAAATATGAAGGGTGCAGTTATACTGTTGGGACTGTATTACCTCAACAGTATTCTACCTCAACAGTGAGCGTGAGGTAGAAGAACAAATAGGTAAACAGGTTATGGAAAGATGTAGAGGCAATAGGATAGTGGTGATGGGAGATTTTAATTTTCCCAACTATGACTGGGATACACTTAGCATCAGAGGTCTGGATGGGGTAGAATTTGCAAGAAGTGACCAGAAGAGTTTTCTAGAGCATTATGTCAACAGTCTGACGAGGGAAGGGACGTTATTGGATCTGGTATTGGGGAATGAGCCAGGCCAGGTGGTAGAAGTTGCAATGGGGGATTTCTTTGGGAACAGTGACCACAATTCTGTAAGTTTTAGAATACTCGTAGATAAAAATGAAAGTGATCCTAAGGAAAGAGTACTAAACTGGGCCAAGGCCAATTATATCAAAATTAGGCAGGTGCTGGGAAATGTGGATTGGACACAGCTATTTGAAGGGAAGTCCACATTTGAGATGTGGGAGGCTTTCAAAGATAGGTTAAAGGTAGTGAAGGATAGGCATGTCCCGTTGAAGGCAAAGGATAGGAAGGGCAAGATTCATGAACCATGGATGACAGGAGAAATTGTACGACTAGTCAAGAGGAAACGGAAAGTGTACATAAGGTCTAGGCAGCTAAGAACATAACAGGCCCTGGAGGAATATCGGAAGAGTCAGACATGTCTTAAATGAGGAATCAAGAGGGCTAAAAGGGGGCATGAAATAGCTTTAGCTAGCAGAATTAAGGAGAATCCCAAAGCATTTTATTCTTATATAAGAAGCAAGTGGGTAACTAGAGAAAGAATTGGTCCACTAAAGGATAAGGAAGGAAGGCTGTGTGTCGAACCTGAGAAAGTGGGTGTGATTCTGAAAGATTACTTTGTATCAGTGTTCACTGAGGAGAGGAACATGATGAATCTTGAGATTAGAGATAGAAGTTTGATTAGTCTGGATCATGTTGACATAAGTAGGGAAGATGTGTTGGGTAGGCTAGAGTTATTAAGATGGAAAAATCCCCAGGACCAGATCTATCCCAGGTTGCTGAGAGAGGCAAGAGAGGAAATAGCTGGGGCTCTGACAGATATCTTTGTGGCATCGAATGAGTTCTTCGAGGAAGTGACCAAGTTGATAGACCAAGTCATATACATGGACTTTAGTAAGGAGTTCGATAAGATTGACCATGGTAGACTAATGGAGAAAGTGAAGTCACATGGTGTGCAGGGTGTTCTAGCTAGGTGGATAAAGAACTGGTTGAGCAACAGGAGACAGAGAGTAGTAGTTGAAGGGAGTTTCTCGAAATGGAGAAAGGTGACCAGTGGTGTTCCACAGGGGTCAGTGTTGGGGCCACTGTTGTTTGTAATATACATAAATGATCTGGAAGAGGGCATTGTTGGTATGATCAGCAAGTTTGAAGATTGGTGGAGTAGCAGAAATCATAAGGGATTGTCAAGAGAATACAGGAGGATATAGATAGACTGGAGAGTTGGGGCGGAAGAGTGGCAGATGGATTTCAATCCAGACAAATGTGAGGCGATGCATTTAAGCAAGTCTAATTCTCGGGTGAATTTTACAATGAACGGAAGAGCCTTGGGAAAAGTTGATGGGCAGAGAGATCTGGGAGTGCAGGTCCATTGTACCCTGAAGGTTGCTGCACAGGTGGATAGAGTGGTCAAGAAGGCATATATTATGCTTGCCTTCATTGGACGGGATGTTGAGTATAAGAGCTGGCAAGTCATGTTAAAATTATACAAGACATTGGTTCGGCCGCATTTAGACTACTGTGTACAGTTCTGGTCGCATATTACCAAATGGATGTGAACGTTTTGGAGACAGTGCAGAGAAGGTTTATGAGGATGTTGCCTGGTATGGAAGGTGCTAGTTATGAAGAGAGGTTGAGTAGGTTAGGTTTGTTTTCATTATAAAAAAGGAGATTGAGGGGGGGACCTGATTGAGGTTTACAAAATCATGTAGGGTATAGACAGGGTGGATAGAGACAAGCTTTTTTCCAGGATGAAGGATTGCATAACGAGAGATCATGCTTTCAAGGTGAGAGGTGGAAAGTTTAAGGGGAATACATGTGGTAAGTAGTTCACACAGAGGGTGGTGGGCGTTTGGAATGCGTTGCCAGCAAAGGTGGTAGAGGCAGGCACGGTAGATTCATTTAAGATGCATCTGGACAGATGCATCGGTAGGTGGGGAGCAGAGGGATAAAGATGCTTAGGAATTGACCCACAGGTTTAGACAATACATTTGGATCGGCTCTGGCTTGGAGGGCCAAAGGGCCTGTTCCTGGGTTGCAAATTTTCTTTGTTCTTTGTTTCCCACTTGGATGAATGAAGTTTAACAGTGCTCAAAAACCATCCAGGCTGAAGCAGTCGATTCAAATGGCAGCACATTGACAAATTTTCACACTCTCCATGCACATCAGCATATACCATGTACAAGATGCACGATAGAAAATCATCAAAACTTCCAGGGTTCACCAAGGCTTCGGCACCTTCCAAACCCATGACCACTGCCAGCTGGAAGGAGGGAAGAAGCAATACCCATTGGGGCAGCACCACCTACGCCACCCTCCAAGCCACAAACCATCTTGAGTTGGCATTGCTGTTACTTTACTATCATTGCATCAAAATCCTGGAGCTCCCTTCCTCATAGCATCACAAGAACAGCAGTGGTTCAAGAAGGCAGCTCACCACCACCTTCATATGGGCAGTTATGGATAGTAATAAGTGTTGGCCTACCCAGTGAAGTCCAAATCCTGCAAAGAGAAAAATAAAATCCATTGCAGTTCTCTCAAAGATAGCATTTCAACTGTCATCTTTTATTCAGATAAAAGCAAAATACTGCAAATCCTGGATATCTGAAATGAAAATAGAAAGTGCTGAGGAAACTCAGCAGGTCTGGCAGGCATCTGTGGAGAGAGCAAACAAGATTAATACTTCAAACCTGATCTGATTCTTACTCAGAACTGCAAATGTTGACTCCACAGAGGCTGATGGACTTGTTGAATTTCTCCAGCACTCAATGGGTCAGTGCAAGATACTTACATAATATTTAATAAAAGAAACTGGGGAGCAAACCATTAATTTTTCTGAAAGCAGAATGCCTCAATGCTCAGCAGCCGCTGTGACCACCTCTGATCGGCCTGAATCCTTCCAGCGCTTGCCCACCCATCCCCAATCACTCTGAAACATTCAGGTGAGTTTCTTCGCAAGTGTACATGCAAACCTGGAGAGTTTCCCTGCCCTGCCACATAACTCAGGACCAACAGTATGCACTTGATTAATGTGAAAACCTAACATTTCATTCTCACAACCTCAGCAAACATAGGTTTTGATTGGATATGTGTTCATACACAGGCGTTATAAAGGTAAATACAAAAACATCATTTTACTGCTAATTAAATCAAAATCAAAAGACTGTGAGTTTTAGATACAAAATGGGTGAATTAGAAAGTCTTTCTTCCACAGTTATTAGAGTGTAAAGTACTGTGGTAGAAATGATCATTGTTGCTTACTTCTGCTCAACAGATACTGCATTGAAAAAGGACACTTGGTAAAAAAAGTAAGAATTACTGAACATTGATTTATATCACACAATTAGGTAGGCGAATGCTGCAGCCAATTTGCACACTGCAAATTTTCTCCCAATAAAGCAAGAAGCTAAATTACCATTTTGAATGGATTCAAGGTATTTTAATGAGCTCTATTAATTTTGTTGCATAAACTTTGTTAATCTGTCTCCCTATTGTGATGTTCAAGTGTCTTCAATATAATTGGAAATTCTATTGCTGTAAATATAAGTGACTGTGGGAGCTGAAAGGAATGTCAAAAACAGGAAAGGATGATAAGCTTAATGTGGACTTCACCCCCCCCAAAAAAGATGAAGCAAAATGTTGTGGATGCTGGAACAAGCACAGTGACTAATGGAAAAAAACTCAGCAGGTCTGGAAGCATCTATGGAGAGAGAGACAGTGTTAATGTTTCAAGTCCAGTGTGACTCTATGGATTCTCTATTGGGGGCTCTGCTCAAACAACTTGCCCAGCTTTAATATTTTTGGGTGATGGCCTTCAATTACTTTGAGATGAGATTAGTTTTCTGTCTGTCTCTGGCAGGAATGAAGCCTCACAGAGGCGCTGGTGGCTAATCACTAGTCTACATACCAGCAGTATCAGCAGGAGTGATGGGTACTGTTGGCACTGCAGGATGGTGGTGCTCAGTGATGGATGCAAACATTCAGGTAGATCAGGTATCTCAGTGGGGAACGTGACATGACCCAAGAGGCAGTTTGTGAGGCATTTTCCATATGGATTGAAAGTGTGGGTGAGAAGAGTGGGTATAGGGGGAAAACTGGGTGATAGGCCCTCCAATTGGCACTCAGCAAGAGGCAGCCTTCACAGTTTGAATAGATTCAAACCACCTCTTACACCATTCTTTGACAGAGCAACCACACACACAGCGAAACTGGACATTGAGTAACAGCCTCTCTTACCAACCATTACATGAGAGTGGTCATCGTTGTCTCATGCTTCCCAGTGCTGTTTTGACACCCTTTGTTTAACCTCCCTCTCAGAGTGACTCCCTTGATTTAACATTGGACAGAATTCCCCAACCTCCTCCCAAAACTGAAGCCCTATCTCTCGAAATCCTCCCCCTCAAACTCTCCTGCCAGAAGTGACACCCTCCCCCACCTGTTTCAGTGATATACCCCTGTCTAAAATGAGGCTTCTTGTCCCATCCTGGTCACCAATGACCACCCTAACACAACAACCTCTCCTGGACAACTAGCCCATCCCCTCAACCCGGACCTAATTCACCCTATGCCAGACCACATCGCCATCCTCCCCGCCTCCTGCCTGGTATCTGTAGGACCTAAACACAACATTCCTGTCTGTGTGAAATCCTATTGCACCTGACAGTTCCTTATCCTGGACACTTATTCATTCAGCTCATACACCAAGCACTTGGCAAACTATCAATCTGACCCAACTGGCACCCTGGCACATTCAGCTATCTGGTACACTGCCACCCTCACCCACTTGTCACATTAGTCCATCACCCAGCTGACACCTTATTCCCAAATTTATCTTGTAATTATTCCTTCACAGGAATGGCTCTCTCTGCTGCTGGACATAGCACAGTGACTGGTGCAAAAGGAAACATTGTTTCTGCGCCAATTCTCTTCCACGTTAAGAGGCACTGAGCAGTTCTGGCAAGCAACAAAACTTCTTAAGTAGACCCTCTTTGCTCATGCCTGAATGCCATGGTACAATTGATGAAGAAAATATAGACTGGTCTCCTTTGATCATGGCATCTCTCTTGGCAACTCTTTTGACTGGGTGGTTCATGTCAATTTTAGAGCTTCCAGCTCTGCTGAAATTAAAGGGAGGAAGATATGTTAGCCAGGGTCTACAGTCTGACAATTCCAACATGGCTCAAATACATCTCATCCAGTGCTCAGCTGGGAGATCTTGTGACAGTTGTTTCAATTATTGTAGTCACCTTCATCTTGTACAGGGTCAAAATCTTTTCATGACACACATTGTGAGGCACTGCCCTCTCTCCAACAGAGACAGAAGAGTTTGTGCAGATGTTGCAGGAGTGTGAGTTTCTTGTGATGATCGGTTCAAATGGAATACCATTAGCGCATGAAGCTTTTTGCACAGGAAATAAGTTAATACTTTTGGGTGTTCAATTCCCAGCTTTTCTATGACAGACAAGTGTCCTATTGTGACTATAGTTTCCTTTGTATCACTGTTTTATGCCATCCATTTTTCCAACTGTTTCATGGAATCAGTGATAACCTGCCCTGTCTGTATTTTCAATGGAGCTCAATTCTTTCCAGATGGGTCTATTGCCTTTCTGATGTCTTCATACATGCCCAGAATCTTCCCTGTGTTGAAGGATAACTGGATATTCTGTCAAAATTGGAAACAGTAGTCATTGGCGCATTACATACAATGATGCTCTTTTAATACTGCTGGTCTTCCCTTTGAATAAGATCTCATCTGTAATAACTGAAACTAGTTGGATCATTATCCATGTTCATATTAAACGACAAAGTAAGCTTGAAGGGTTGAATGGGCTATTTTATGTGTTTCCATATTTCTAGAATCTTTTGGCCAGCTTACAAAATTTCAAATTCACTTTTTTTTTCCCTTTATTCATTCATGGGATAAGGGCGTCGCTGACTAAGCCTGCATTTACTGTTGAGAGGGTAATTGAGAGTCAATCACATTGCTGTGAGTCTGGAGTCACATGTAGGCCAGACCAAGTAAGGATGGCAGTGCCCTTCCCGAAAGGACTTTCCGACAATCAACATCAGACACTTAATTCATTTTTTTAAAAATTGAATTCAAATTCCACCATCTGCAATGTCAATATTGGAAACAGTAGTCATTGATGCATTGCCTACAATGATCTTAACTTTGAGTCACAGCTTATCATCAGGTCGACAGAACGTTATATGGGTCTCTGGATTAACAGGCCAACAATAACACCATTTGTCCATCACCTTCCCTTGAAATAAAAGTTCTTCCTCTGCAGTCTGGTTGCTCTGAAACAGAAAACAAACTGCTCTGCTACATATTACCGCAAGAGCATAATTTCTTTTTGTTGATCCTAACATTCTATTGTTTATGTCTCACGCAACTTGGTCATGTAATTATGTGCTGGAGCCTGGTTGCTCTACTACAATTAACTGCTTGAGAAACCCAGGGCTGAGGAAAGGCCAAGGCGCTAGGATTTCTGTCTCCCTTTGGGTCTCTTCAGGCAGTGAAGTGCCATTCACTGGGAGGATAACCAAACAGCTTTTACTGGAAACCCTGGCATTTGACAAAGTGGGGAGGGAGCATTGCTTGAGGCCATTAGGGGTACCGTTCCCTCAGGGTCAGACATCTCCTATGCCCCTCCCCCTGGCTACTTAATCCCAGCCCCCACAACCTCCACCCCACTCCCTGGCAAAACCTCAGTTTCACTTTCAGTATCACCTCCTGACCTAACTCCCTTCTTTGGGGCCTGTCTATTGTCCCAGTAGTCACTATTGATGGAACCTGGTGCTGCTCATCTACAGAGTTGCCAGATAATCAGATTGACAATATCTCCTCTCCAGATGGAGGCAATAATCTCAAGTTTAACCAGTTAACACCCTGTCAAGATTGAATAGTTGCAGGGTCTTGGGAGAAAGTAAGGACCGCAGTGCATTGCCAATTTGGCTTGCCGCAAAAAGCCATCCTCCAAAAAAACTTTCCCAAAAGTTAGCTGGTACTGTTTGCGTTTGGAGCTAATGCATCTTGAACCATTAATGTTGGGGGGGGGGGGGGGGGGGGGGGGCGGTGGGGGGGGGTGGGGTGGGGGGGGGTGGGGTGTGGGGGGGGTGGCAACATAGGTTGGGTTGGGAGTGGGGTGGAGCTCTGTCCTCAAGTTTGCCTCGCTCCTTACTGCAAAGCCTATACCTTGGTTCTCTGAGCACCTCCACTGCCAGATATATGTGCAATGCTTTTCTTTCAGTGAAACTGTCTCATCAAGCCGAGTCCCTTGTTAGAAAATAAAGTTAATGCTCAGTCCACCGAGGTTCGTGTCGGTAACAGCTGTTTTATCTCCGGCAGTGTGTGTCCCCATCAGTCTGTGCAAACTTCCCATTCAAAGAATTGGTGATTTTGTTTCTTTGACCAATGTAATTCTGTTCTTTGACTCAGCAGAAACTCAAAACTCCAAACACCTACTGAAGCAGATAGGATGATGGAGGAGGAGTTAGCACCTCACTAGTCAAGGGGTGCTTGACCTGAGGTGGGCAATGAAAGACGAGTGTTGAACTCTCACACTTGTACTCTACATCAATCAAATTGGGCTTATCACTTGTAACTGCAGTTTCCCAAGTTGCATTAAGGCTCTGCAACAAACTGGAGTGTACCCTTCAGTGTTTAAAAGTGTGGCACTGGAAAAGCACAGCATCCATGGAGTAGGAGAATCAATGTTTCAAGCATCACTTCAATCGCCCTTCCCACTCCAAGGACATGCAAATACTGGGCCTCCTCCACTTTCAAATTCTAGCTACCCGGCGACTGGAGGAAGAACACCACATCTTCTGCCTTGGGACCCTCCAACCACATGGAATCAATGTCAATTTCACCAGTTTCCTCATCTCCCCTGCCCCACCATATCCCAGATCTAACCTTCCAACTTGGCACCACCCTCTTGAACAGTCCTACCTATCCATCTTCCTTCCCACCTATCTGCTGTACCCTCCACTCCAACCTATCACCATCACCCGTCACCTTCATCAACCTATCACATTCCTATCTCCCTTCCCTCCCCTCAGCCCCAACCCCTTCCTATTTATCTCTCAGCCCCTTTGGTCCACCCCCCACATTCCTGATGAAGGGCTTAATGCCTGAAACATCAACATTCCTGCTCCTCGGATGCTGCCTGGCTGGGTGTGCTTTTCCAGCGCCACACATTTTGACTCTGATCTCCAACATCTGCAGTCCTCGCTTTCTCCTGTACTCTTCAGAGTGCAATTTATGGGAATCCTGAGCTGTCCAAACAACAATGTCCCCCTTTTGCCTCCCCAGATAAGTGTACAGGGGACACAAAACATTATTTTTGGCACATCTCAATTACATTAGTTTGAAAAATGACAACAAACATAGACATCAGTACATGTTTGGAAACTGCTAGAGTAAACCTTTTACTCTTAGTCGTCTAAGGTATGCACAAAGCAGAGAAGCTGGATGTGCACAGCTAGGAGATTGTGACATGAGTTTTGGGAAGCCTCACATCTCAGTGGATAAAACACTGCATATCTAGCTGCCTCTGAAGCTTTCACTGAGGGCTAAAAGGATCCAGTTTCTGAGGAGGCACAGCCAAGGACTTGTCTATGTTATGTGTTGAGAGGGAGAGAGTTACACTTTTGGCTTTCCTTTCACACATTGGTACAAGCCAGCAGCGTGGGCTGGAATTAAGAAGCCAAACAGTTTGCAATAAGTGGGAAGGTGCTAACTCTCTCCACCCACATTCATTATACATCACAACAGTCTGTTGGACACTGAGATGTCATTTGTAACACTCACTACTTGCTTCAAGGATTTTGCTAACCAGCCAGTAGACTCTCAGTTCTGGCTGCCATATGCTTCTAAACCTAGTTTTAAATGTGTATGGACCTCAAGAACAGAGCTACTTTCACTGCAATATGTGGTGCATTCAGTTCCCTCCACCTGAAGCCCTGGAACAGGTGTAACAAATGCAGTTTATCATATAAACCCCAACCTTAGCAGAATGACCATAAAAGTTCAAAACAATTTAGTAAAATAAGAATTGCCAATAATACTGCAAACAAGAGAAAATAGTTCATAGAATCCATACAGTGTGTAAACAGGCCATTCGACCTATCGAGTTCACACCAACCCTCTGTATCCCTGCATTTCCCATGGCTAATCCACCGAGCCTGCACAGCCCTGGAAACTATGGGCAATTTAGAATGGCCAATCCATCTAACCTGCACACCTTTGGGCTATGGTTGGAAACTTGAACACCCAGAGGAAACCCACACAGAAATGGGGGAATGTACAAACTCCATGCAGACACCTGAACCCTGGTCCTGGACACTGTGAAACAGCAGCGCCACTGAGCCACTGTGCCATTCATTTCGCTGTCAAAATAGTTTTGCACACCACATTATCTTTGGGGTGAACTGATTTTTGGGTTGGCAAGCATTGCTGGAAGCCAATCATTACAACAGTTTTTGAATAAATTGAGATGGGAAGCAAGTGATTTCCACATATTCCCCCTTTGTCTTTACACACAAAGTAATTCAGCGTAAAAGGAAGCCATTGGACCGACTGCACCAACAAGTTACCTGTCTGAAAACAAACTGAAAGATTTTTCAAAGCACATCCCATTCTACACTGAAGGACACTCTTGCTGCTGGGCAAAAGAGGACATTAAAATCAAACACATGAAAGGCTCAAGCATTTTGCAGGAGTGTTTTGGGGATTTGGAAAATGATGAGAAAGTTACTCCTTTATTGTTTTTTTTTGTTTTATTCAATGCACAAGGACAGTAAGACACTCATTTTGCTGAAATGAAGGTTAAGCCATGTATACACGCTGCTACATTTCTTTCAAGTGATCTTGTTGGTTTATTGGACATAACTGTGAGAAGCAGCAGTGCAGATTATTCCTATCTTATATTAAGCTTCTGTGTAAATCTCCCTCCTACTACTCGAAGACAAAATGAGAAAATTGCAACTAAAAATGACATTGAAAAGAACGATACTATTCTTTGATATTGGTGCACTTAGAACTAAAAACCATGAAGTCAAATTTTAGTTAACCAGGTAATTCTTCATTATGGTTAATACTAAACTAACAAGTCATTCAATTGTTTGAAATTCTGCAAATATGAACACACAGTTTCTTTAAAAGCCTGGTTATCCATAAGAAAAAGAAACAGTTGAAGAATAATGGAAGCACAAGAAAATGACCTTGGTTTTTGTTACTCTAATTAAATCTTGCATCTGGTCTATATCAGTTTCAGATCAAAGAGCCCACATATGTAAAATATACACCACATTTGGCTTAAATGTTGCTCAGTGTAAAGCAATAACTCCCTGCAACGAGGACAGTGTTCACTGCCACAATTACTGATTTGATTTACTACTGTCAGATGTACCGAAGTACAGTGAAAAATGTTGTCATTTATGCTTTACAGGCAATTCATACTACACAACTAGTACAGAACCTATCCTGATATTATAAATGAGGAATAAATTAACAGCAAAAGAATTTTTTGAATTCATTTAGTCCACATTTTAAGAATTAATCTGAAATAAACAAGAACAAGAAGTGCCACTTTCAGAGAATGGCCAGTGCTGAGAGAACCAACAGGAGAGAAAATTCTGTTTGAGCCTGACATCTAACTGCCAAGGATGCATCTGCCCATGGCAATATTGGTAAGATTGACCACCACATACAACTTATGGAGACAAAGTCCCAGCTTCATGTTGAGAATACCCTCTATTGTGTTGTGTGGCATAATCAATATGTTAAATGGGACAGATATCAATTTCACCTAGCAACTCAAGACTGGACATGTATAAGGCACTGTGTATCATCATTATCATCAGCAGCAGTAGAATTTTATTCCACCACAATCATGGTTAATTCCTGGTTAGACATCTGCCCCACATGACTATTTGCAATGAGCCCGGAAATTAAGCTGAGTACAATAAAGATTGGAGTAACACATGCCAGCAGCAGTACCAGGCACATCTAAAACTGAGGTGATAACCTGGTAAAGCTACAACACAGGGCTTCCTGTATGCCCAGCAGCAGAAGCAGTATGTGTTAGTTAGATCAACTCAAAGAAAGTAAGGACTGCACATGCTGGATATCAGAGTCGAGAGTGTGTTGCTGGGAAAGCACAGCAGGTCAGGCATCTTTGTTGCATTGGGAGGGGTGGTGTTCAAGGTCAGTGGTGTATAAAGTAGAGGAGATGCGCTGGAGGGCAATGTCAGCTACATGGGAAGGGAAGTTGCGATCGTGAAAGAAGGAGACCATCTGGGACTTTCTGAGGTGGAATTGGTCATCCTGGGAACAGATGCAGTGGAGGCAGAGGAATTTTTTTACAGGAGCTAGGGTGGGAGGAGATTGAGTGTAGTTCACCACGGGAGTTGGTGAGCTTGTAGTAGATGTCTGTGGTTAGCTGTCGCTGGAGACGGTGATGGAGTGTTCCAAGAAAGGGAGGGAGGTGTCTGAGGTAGTCCAGGTGAATTTGAGGTCAGGGTGGAAGGTATTGGTAAAGTTGATGAATTGATCATTGTCCTCGTGGGAGCATGAGGCAATGCCGATACAGTCATCGTTGTAGCGGAGGAACAGGTGGGAGTAGTGCGGTGTAACTGCGGAAGATGGACTGTTCCATGTATCTGACAAAGAGGCAAGCGTAGCTGGGTCCCAGACGGGTGCCCATGGCTACCCCTTTGGTTTGGAGGAAGCGGGAGGACTGGAAGAAGATTATCAACAGTGTGTCAATTGGCAACTGCAAAGGAATAATCTGTTCTAGACTGCCAGTGCCACTTGGCTGCTGACCTGATGAACAGCCTTGGTCCAAACATAGACAAACATGGTATCAAGGCAGCATACTGTTGAGTATGGCCATCGAGGAGCCTGAGAGCCTGCTGTGCTGCTGGGCTAACATCCTGCAGTTCCCCACCTGGTCTCATTAGGGGTGTGCCTACATCACAAGGACTGCAGCAGTTCATGAAGGCTGTGCAACAACAGCTTCTGCAGGACATTTGGGAGTGGACAGCTCACAATGTTGCGGTGAGGCATGACTTAGGATGCGTGGCTTGGAAAAGTAGGCTTCAAGGCAAGGGCGTAATTGATATGTGGAGCTTGTTCAAGGAGCAGCTATTGAGTGTCCTTGATAAGTGTGTACCTGTCAGGCAGAGAGGAAAGGGTCGTGTGAGGGAGCCTTGGTTTAATAAGGAATTGGAATCTCTTGTTAAATGGAAGAGGGCAGCCTACATAAAGAGGAGGCATGAAGCTTCAATTGGGGCGATTGAGTGTTATAAGGTAGCCAGGAAGGATCTGAAGAGAGAGCTAAGAGCAGCAAGGAGGGGACATGAAAAGTCCTTAGTTGGTAGGATTAGGGAAAACCCTAAGGCTTTCTATAGGTATGTCAGGTATAAAAGAATGACTAGGGTAGGAATAGGTCCAGTCAAGGATAGTAGTGGGAAGTTGCGTGTGGAGGCTGAAGAGATTGGGGAGATACTGAATGAATACTTTTCGTCAGTATTCACTCAGGAACAGGACATTGTTGCCGATGTGAATACTGAGTCACAATTAATTAGAATGGACGGCTTTGAGATATATAGGGAAGAGGTGTTGGAAATTCTGGAAAGGGTGAAAATAGATAAGTCCCCTGGGCCTGATGGCATTGATCCTAGGATTCTCTGGGAAGCAAGGGAGGAGATTGCAGAGCCATTGGCCTTGACTTTTATGTCCTCGTTGTCTACAGGAATAGTGTCAGAAGACTGGAGGATAGCAAATGTGGTTCCCTTGTTCAAGAAGGGTAGTAGGGATAACCCTAGTAACTATAGGTCGATGAGTCTTACTTCTGTTGTGGGCAAAGTCTTAGAGAGAATTGTAAGGGATAGGATTTATGAACATCTGGATAGGAATAATGTGATCAAGAATAGTCAGCATGGTTTTGTGAAGGGCAGGTCATGCCTCACAAACCTTATTGAATTATTCGAGAAAGTGACTAAGGAGGTGGACGAGGGTAAAGCGGTAGATGTGGTGTATATGGATTTTAGTAAGGCATTTGATAAGGTTCCCCATGGTAGGCTACTGCAAAAAATACAGAGGTATGGCATTGAGGGTGAGTTGGAGGTTTGGATTAGGAATTAGCTGGCTGGAAGAAGACAGAGGGTAGTAGTTGATGGTAAAGGTTCATCTTGGAGTGCAGTTATTAGCGGTGTTCCGCAAGGATCTGTTTTGGGACCATTGCTGTTTGTCATTTTTATAAATGACCTGGAGGAGGGGCTAGAAGGTTGAGTGAGCAAGTTTGCAGATGATACGAAAGTCGGAGGAGTTGTAGACAGTGTGGAAGGATGTGTCAGGTTACAGCGGGATATAGAAAAGCTGCAGAGCTGGGCAGAAAGGTGGCAAATGGAGTTCAATGTAGCTAAGTGTGAGGTGATTCACTTTGGTAAGAGTAACAAAAAGATGGGGTACTGGGCTAATGGTCGGATACTTGGTAGTGTGGATGAGCAGAGGGATCTTGGTGTCCATGTACACAGATCTTTGAAAGTTGCCACCCAGGTAAATAGTGCAGTGAAGAAGGAATATGGCATACTGGCTTTTATTGGTAGAGGAATTGAGTTTCGGAGTCCTGAGGTCATGTTGCAGTTGTATAAGACTCTGGTGCGGCCGCATCTGGAGTATTGTGTGCAGTTTTGGTCGCCATACTACAGGAAGGATGTGGAGGCACTGGAACGGGTGCAGAGGAGGTTTACCAGGATGTTGCCTGGTATGGTAGGAAGATTGTATGAGGAAAGGCTGAAGCACTTGGGGTTGTTTTCATTGGAGAAAAGAAGGTTTACGGGTGACTTGATAGAGGTGTACAAGATGATTAGGGGTTTAGATAGGGTTGACCATGAGAACCTTTTTCCACGTATGGAGTCAGCTATTATGAGGGGGCATAGCTTTAAATTAAGGGGTGGTAGGCAAAGGACAGATGTTAGGGGTAGATTCTTTACTCAGCAAGTCGTGAGTTCATGGAATGTCCTGCCAGTAGCAGTGGTGAACTCTCCCTCTTTATGGGCATTTAAACAGGCATTGGATAGGCATAAGGAGGATAGTGGGCTAGTGTAGGTTAGGTGGGCTTGGGTCGGCGCAACATCAAGGGCCAAAGGGCCTATACTGCGCTGTATTCTTCTTCTTCTTCTTCTTCTTCTTCTTCTAATTACATGAACTATCAAACTGAAGAAATTGATTATAAGTATGCTCGAAATATTTAGACATATAAAGTACATTAAAAGCTGTCTTGTTTGCTCAGTAACCTGAGCTATGATCCTTAAATGATTCCTCCATTGCAGTACATTGTGTTTACATCATCATTCAATGGCAAGTGAGCAACTGTTGCAGCTCTCTAATGCCCCTTGAAGGTGGTGATGAGGTGCCTTCTGAAACTATTTTAAAAATCACACGACACCAGGTTATAGTTAATTTCAAATAGCCTGTTGGACTATAACTTGTGTCATGTGATTTTTAATTTTGTCCAACCACCCCAGTCCAACACTGGCATCTCCACAGCATTCTTAAACTATTGCAGTCTATGTGGTGTAGATACATCCATGATGCTGTTCAGGGACAGAGTTCTAGGATTATAACTGAGTAATGGTGAGGAGCTGGAGTTATGTTCACAAGGAATTAAGGGCTACAGGGAGAGCGTGGGTAAGTGGAGTTGAAATGCCCATGAGCCATGATTGAATGGCAGAGTGGACCTGGTGGGCCGAATGGCCTCACTTCCACTCCTATGTCTTATGGTCTTATATTTTCATTGCAGGATCATATATGACTCAGACGCCCAAACATGCAGACGGTAGGATTCCCCTATATCTGCTCTCATTGTCCTTCTATATGGTAAAGATATGCAAACTGGAAAATGCTTTTGAATGTTTAACATGATTCATGGATGTCATCCAAGCTTTGTATTGTTTGATATCAAGTTTTATTGAATGTCATTGGTGCGGCAGTCATCCAGGCAAGTGAAGAGTAGACCATCACTTTGCTGATTTGTGTCTCATAGTGGCTCAGGCTTTGAGGAGTCAGGAGGGAATAATTTGCAAAAAAAGTATCATTAAATTTAATCATGCTGTTAAGTTTTCTGTGTTAGCCACTGATTTCTTCCATTAATTCTCCTGTCTCACCGGGGTCTTGTGCACAAGGTTTTTGCTGCATCTCGAACTTGCTCATTTTCCCTATTGATATTCCACTGAATATCTCACTACAAAGAGAAATCAAAATAAGGCATTAAGCAGGTTCTTTGGCATATGGTTCATATTTTTAAACACAACTTCCACACTTTGCATTTGACAGACTTAATAAACCTGCTGGATTTTATCAGTAGTTAGCAATTTTTAATCTTTCTGTATTTATTATTTTTTCCCCTCATTATTTTTAACCTATTCTGGTGGGCCATGGGGACAGGTGTTAACTCTTCAGCCCCTCAACCTATACTACTTTCAATTGTCAACCTGAAACCTAAATATATCTGTTTTTCTCCTTTCACAGGATTTGAGTGTCGCTGGCAAATCCTGCAATTCACGCTTAAACCCAATTGCCCTGAAAAAGTCAATGTTATCTTATCTTCAAATGCACTTCATCTGGAATAAATACACACCACACTAGTGCACAGGAGGGAATTTCCGGAAGGAACAGGGATATAGTTCCAATGCCTAGTGAAGAATGGACTTTTGGGGAAACAGTTGGTGATGGTGTTCTCAAGTGTCTGCTGTCCCTGTCCTTCTACTTGGTTGAAATTGAGTTTTCAGAAAGTGAAAACCTTGCTGAGTACCTGCAGTGTATCTTGGAGAACAGAGGGTTCCAACATTTTTGTGTCGGGGAATCACATGCTATGTATTCTTTCATTCTTGGACTCATGAACAAATTTCAAAAAGGTGCGCTTTGCCACAAAAGTAAGCATAATTTTCAGAAAACAGAAGTTCTTAACAATAATTTAATAATTTGAAGTGAGTAGTTCATGAAAAATAATCATGACAAATTGCCAAGAAGTAAAACTAACTATTTTTCTTTGTCTTTTTTGTGAACAGACACAGCTAGAGAGAAAAAAAAAGACAAGGCCTCAAGTCCTGATCAACAAGAAAGAATGGGGACAGAACCAAGCAAATGTGTTGGATTCAACTAATGCAAACCTTGGTGGGTTACACTCTTTGCTGGCCTCAGTGGATTTCCCATGTGGCTGCATTGTGTTTTATTTGGTATTTCCTTCTCCTCTGGCTTAAATCGTTGAGGCAGCAAAAGAAGGGGAAGCATGGGTGTGTGTCTGGCTCAGTCTCACTCACAACCCCAAGTACACACCATTCACCCAGTTACCCACCCGCATGCCCCTTCACTGGCATACTGCTATTCACCTCTCACTGGTTCACTCACACCCAACCATTCACACACATACCCATGCACTCATTGACTCACCTACACATACAGCCAATCGTCCATGCACCACCCATCATTGGCCCACACCCAACCACATAGCTGCCCAGAAAACTCACTCCCATACCCAAGCATATCCATTGCACACCCATCCAAACATCCAGGCACCAAATGATCCAGCCAAACAACTATCCGTTTACACACAGATTGGAGTATCCATCCAAACACCCAACCATCCACCCATATCACCACCCAATCACCCACACAGCCACTCATCCACCTGCACACCCACCCATTCACCCACACAATCACCTATTCACCTGCTCATCCATACAATCACCCACGTCGCGCATACTCTCATTGTGTGTTTGCAAAGAATAAAGATTTGGGATAATTCTCGGTAACAGTTTCAATGTCGAGCCATTTAATTATTCAGAGCCTCTGAGGACTGAATTGTTAATTTTGTACATTGAATTGTGAACACAAACATCACCTATTCCAGTGAAAATGATGGAAGGTTTCAGGAATGTCAACTCCAAGCCCAAACCTGTCATTTCTAATATTCACTGGGGTAGGATGGGAGAATATCTACAGTTCATGCATGAATAAGTCACTTCATTGAAGTGATGACACTGTGCCTTTAAGAGATGTGCTCTATCCTATTTCGCTTGCGGTAGGGTATTGTCACAGTGGGACTAAAATGTCTCCTTCAGACAGGCAGTTAGTAAAAACATTGAGTTCTCCCTGGTTGTGTTTATTAAAGTAAGACAAAAGAATCTTGAGTGAGTTGCATCAGGCTTACATAGACCCAGAAGGATTTTAATTTTAGTTTGTGGGTTTTGCTAGCTGCTGGAGCTGAAAGCTTAAATTCTCTGCTGCGAAAGCAATGTCTCAGAAGCGAGACTTCCGCTTAAAAATTAAAAGGGGTAAACTGTTTCTTTCAATGTTTCTTTCTTCTGAATTGGACAGACACAGCGTGTGACAATAATGTGAGTTGCATTGGGTAGGCTACACTTAGAGTATTGCATTCAATTCTGATTGCCATATTATAGGAAAGATGTGGAGACTTTGAAGAGGTTCACCAAGATGCTGACTGGATTAGAGGGTATGAGTTATAAGGAGAGGCTGGAAAAACTCAGGTTGTTTTCTCTTGAGCAGCAGAGGCTGAGGGGAGATTTGATAGAAGTCTACAAAATTATGAGATGCACAGTTAGGTTTGATGGTCAGATTTTTTTTCCCCTCGAGTTGAAATGTCTAATACTAAGAGGAATCCATTTGAGATGGGGGGGGGGGGAGGGGGGTGGAAATGCCAAAGGAGATGGGAGGGTTTTTTTTACACAGAGAGTGGTAGGAGTTATGGGCTGAAGTATCCATTCCTGTGCTGTACTATTCAATGTCCTATGTTCTTAAGTTATGCCAATTCTTCTTTTTGTCGTATTTTAATTGTGCTGTCAGAATAAGTGTGTTTTGATAAAGCTGAGGGATAGACCAACTGAATCATATCTGGAACACTTGCTTTAGAAAAAGATGTAAAAGTTAAAGTCTAGGCTATCTCCATAATATACTTTGGAGATCTGGTCTGATCCATAGCAATTGAGTTGATGCCAAAGGCATTTGATAAGGAACCACCATTCACAATTGGATGTGGGCAGACCACTGAGCTTAGATCTGATCCATTGGCTGTGGGACTGCTTCACTCCAACACTCATGCTGTTTGGCATGCAAGGTGTCCTGTTTGGTGGCTTCACCAGGTTGACACCTCATTTTTAGATATGCCTGGTTGCTCCTCCCGTCATGCCATCCAGAATTCTCAATTGAACCAGGGTTGATGTCCTAGATTGATGACAATGATCGAATGGGAGATATGTTGGGCCATGGAGTGCAGAATGTGTTGAAGTACACTTCTGATGCTGTTAATCGCAACAGAACCGCATGGAAGTAAATCCTGAATTGCTAGATCTTTTCAAAATCTGTTCCATTTAGCACGGTGACAGCACTACAAAGCATGATGGAAGGTATTATCAATATCAAGGTGGGACTTCATCTCCACAAGGATGTTGTAAGATACTATCCTGGACAGCTGCATCTGCTGCTGGCAGTTTGGTAAGGATGAGACCGAAAATGTTTTTCCCACTTGCTGGTTTCCTCACCTGCTGCAGACATAGTCTGCCTGCTATGTCCTTTAGGAATCAACCACCTCAATCAGTAGTGATGCTGACAAGCCACATTTGGTGGGGGACATTGAAATCCCACACCCAGAGTGTATTGTGCATGCTTGCCACCCTCAGTGCTTCCTCCAAGTGTTGTTCAACATGGAACAATACTGATTCATCAGCTGAGGGAGGATGGTAAGTGATAATCAGCAGGAGGTTTCCTTGCTCATGTTTAACCTGCATCAATGAAATTTCACGCAGTCCAAAACCAATGTTGAGTTCTCCCTAATTGTTTGTCACTGTGCAATCATCTCTACTGGTTCTGGCCTGCCAATTGGACAGAACATATCCTGGAATGGTGATGGTGGCGTCTGGTCTATTGTCTGTAAATATGACTATGTCAGGCTGTTGTTTGACTAGTCTGTGAGATAGCTCTCTAAATCTTAACACTAGCCTCAGGTAGTATTGAGAAGGATTTTGCAGGTTTGTCAAGACTGTTTCTGGTGTTGTCTTATCTGGTGCATGGATTGGTGACAGGTGCTCCATCTGTTTCATTTCTTTGTTGAGATTTTGTGGCAACTGATACAACTGAGTGGCTTACTTCACATGGAAGTTGAGAGTCAACCACGTTTCTGAGGCCCTGGAGTCAAATGTAGGCTAGACCAGGAGAAACTGGCAGATTTCTTTCCCTGAAGGATATTAGTGAGCCGGATGGGTTTTTTCAACATTCAACAATGATTTCAAGATCATCAGTAGACTCTTAAATCTAGATTTTAAAAAAAAATTTCAAATTCCACCATTTGCCCCAGAACATTAGCTGAGTATCTAGATTAAGAGTCTCGCAAAAATGCCATCAGGTGCTGGCCTCACTGAGTGACCTGAATGCTCTTGAATTTTGAAGAATGAGAGATGATTTAATTGAAACATACAGTATTCTTACAAAGCATGAGAAGTTTGATGTAGATAGGCTGATTCTTCAGGCTTAAAAATGTGTTGCTGGAAAAGCGCAGCAGGTCAGGCAGCATCAAAGGAGGAGAATCGACGTTTCAGGCATAAGCCCGAAACATCGATTCTCCTTCTCCTTTGATGCTGCCCGACCTGCTGCGCTTTTCCAGCAACACATTTTTAAGCTCTGATCCCCAGCATCTGCAGTCATCACTTTCTCCTAGTTGATTCTTCAGGCTGTTGAATTTAGATCCAGTAAGAATACTCTCAGAATAAGGGGCAGACCATTTCGGACCAAGATAAGGAGGAATTTTATTCTAATTCTTTTAAATTCTTTAGTCGAGAGGGCAGTGGAAATTCAATAATTTAGTATGTTCAAGACAGAAATCAATAGGTGTCTGGAGAATATTGATGTCAAGAGATATGGAGATAGCATGGGGATGTGGTGTTGAGGTAGATGATCAACCATAGCCGACTGGAACGGTGGAGCTGTCTTGATTGAACCACTCCTTTTCCTATGCCTCCAAATAAAAAGAGAAAGAGGGGAAAGGACTTGTTCTTTCGGACCTGTATTCAATTCTAACATCTTTTTGTCCACCGACCAACTGGACCTCTCTCTGAAAGTGGTGTCACCATTCAAGCAAACATTTTTTTTTGTGCTACTGCAGCTGGAGTCCTTTGCTTTGCAAAGTTTATCTTCCAAGAGTCCAATGTATTGATACGTATACAATCAACAATACTCTAAGTCATTATTTCAAAGAACCCACCTTCAATACAACATGCAAATCAACCAAATATACTTTTTTTCTGTCCATGTTAGGATTTTGCTTCAAATGCCTCATAGTTATAAACAGCATGTAAATTAATGTAAAGCACATAGTTCTGAAATCTGTTATAACTACTGTATCATTCAAGCTGGAGGTAATTTACACTATGATTTAAAATCCAGAAGGATTCATTTCAAATAGATTGTTCTTCAGAAGAACTGTGTGACATCTTGCTGCTTAAGTCTTTTTTTAAATTCAATTACTGTCAAGTAGCAGTAATCAGTTGTTCAAAGGGGGTTATGGTATATGGATAAACATTCATATAATCCTTCCAGTGTGAAAACAGGCCCTTCGGCCCAACCAAGCCCACATCTACTCTCCAAAGAGTAACCTACCCAGACCCATGCCCCTGACCTGTTATCCTATATTTACCCCTGACCAATGCACCTAACTTACACATCCCTGAACACTATAGGCAATTTAGCGTGGCTAATTCACCTGACCTGCACATCTTTGGACTATGGGAAGAAACCGGACCACCCAGAGGAAACCCATGCGGACATAGGGAGAATGTGCAAACTCCACACAGACAGTTGCCCAAACTGGAATTGAACCCAGGTCCCAGGCGCTGTGAGGCAGCAGTACTAACCACTGAGCCACCTTGTTTCACCCCCCCCCCCCCCCCCCATTAAGTTATTCTTAATAATAACCCGTTATTGATAACCTCTGAGTGCCTGTTGATCAAAGATGAATTAACCTTGTTCTGTCCAACCAATGAGGTGGTTGAATGAAGAAGGTTAGACACTTGATTCTTGTTCACGTGGAATTTAATTGTTTAGGGTGTCCCACCAGGAACAATGATGAATTGGGGAACTTCTTCCAAGATCTGGTCAAACAGCTAAAATGCAGCCTGTAATCACTGTCCATACAGTGATTTACTAAACGTACATGTAACTTCAAACATTGCTGCTTGACTGTCTTAACATCTGACATTATTCACAATACAAAATCTTGGCCCATATGTTTTACATAAGTTCCATTTCAAGTAGTATATTGCTGATCATACTAATGCTTACTTGATGATGTGGAGAATTGTCGAGGTATGCCCTGTCCACAAAAACACAGGACAAATTTAATCTGACCAATTATAACCATCTCAATCTGCTCTTAATCATCAGTAACATGATAGAAGGTATTATCAAGAATGCTGTCAAGTTATGTTTACTTAGCAATAACCTACTCAATGACGCTTAGATAGACAAGCAGGAGACTGGAAGAACACAGCTCGCCAGACAGCATCAGGAGGTGGAGAATCCAACATATCGGGTGTAACCCTTCTTCAGGATGCTTCAATGTCTTTCAGTTTGGGTTCCTCTGAATAACATCGAACATGGACAAAATAACTGAAGTCAGGAGATTATATGACTGCCTAGTCTGCAAATCAGGATTGTACCAAGTGATGCATTAGAGAACACAAACAAAATTGAAATTAATAGACATCAGGGAGAACATCTTTGATGTTTGGAATCGTACTTCACGAAAGGAAGGACGGTCGTTGGAGGTCAATCACTTCAGGTGTTCCCCATGGGCCCAAACATCTTCACCTGCTTTAATGATCTTCCCTCCATCACAAATTCAAACATTGAAATGTTCACAAATGATTCCACAGTGTTTATTACATTCAATACTGCTCACACTGAAGCAGCTCAGATCCTTGTGCAGCAATACTCAGATAATATTCAAGCCTGTGCTGCTAAATAGGAGAAAGTGAGGACTACAAATGCAGGAGGTCAGAATCGAGAGTGTGCTGCTGGAAAAGCACAGTAGGTCAGGCAGCATCCGAGGAGCAGGAGAGTTGATGTTTCAGGCATAAGCCCTTCATCAGGGCCCAAAACATCGATTCTCCTGTACCTCAGATGCTACCTGACCTACTGTGCTTTTCCAGCACCACACTCTGCACTGCTAAATAACAAGTATCATTTTCAACACTAAAATGCCAGATAAATGACCATCTCCAATAAAAAGTGACTCAAATAATCTTCTTTCACCAATCAATCGCTTTACCATCAGTGAATACCCTCAACATCCTGAGGTTTAGCACTGAAGTGGAATGTAACCAAAACAGCCATATCAATGCTATAACTACGAGAGTAGGCCAGTGACAGGGAATACTACACTGAGTATCTCACATTCCCACTTCCCAACTGTCCATTAAGCACAAATCAGAGTGTGATCAAACAGATTTGTATTGCCTGGATGACCATCTTAATAACGGCTCAGAACCCCACATTATCATTGTTAACTTAACTACAAAATATGGTTTTTTTAAAGGGGTTTGTGACAGTGAGAAAATGACTACAGATGTAAATTCCCTCACTGTCTGGCAAACGACTGGTTTGAAATCATGAAATGTTTCAACTCTGTCGTGTCAGGGAAACTTTAAACAGCAAGACAAATATGACTGGAAGAGACAACAAGAAGCTCAGCTAATCTCCACTTTCAGAACTGCAAATCCCCTTTTGCTTATTTTTGAGATTTTGCCTTCTGGGATTATACAAAAATAGAAATTAAAACTGATTATAACATTAGCCTGTGTAGGCTAGTGGCCTGACATCTTTGAGTGTGCGGACCGGTTTGCTGTGTCAATAACAGTTCTGAAAATGGCCATTTAAACACCCCTTGCCTGCAGGTAAAGAAAAAAAAAGTCACCTGAGGGCTTCCTAGACAGCCACTGTTAAAAATAAGCAGGATAAAAAAATTTTGATTTCACCTTCAAAGCCAGGAATTTCAACCACCAACATCAATGCTCTTAGTAACATTTACTGCAATATTCAAATATCTATTCTACATGAACAATTCAGAGAGTGATCCAAATGTCATTTTTCAAATTTTGTCTTTTTGGACTCATCTTCATTTGCATGTAAGTGTGTTACATTACTGTTTCTTCTTAACATAGTAATTAACAAATTCACTCTTTTTGTTAATTTGCAAAGGTTTGGTGAAACTGGCTCCTTTCAGTACATGTGAATTTGTGTCAGGGAGAAAAGTATCTACAAGAGAAGGAAGCCTTTCCAAGTCAGCCTTGTTGTGACTAACTGAGGGGATAGTTGAATAACCAGAGGAGGCACCTCACTCTTCCTCACCTGGAAGTTTAATGGTTTGACGTCTCCCATCTGAAACTGCAACAAATTGAAGACCCTCACTCTGCAACTCATAACAATGAGTCCAGCTCTAATAATGCTCAAGGAGTTTCCTCACCAAAGTAGCCCTTTTTATTAAATAGTCACTTTCTCCACCACCAATATACAAGTCTATCAATATGCTTTGAAAACCTATGATGTCTCCCATCTAGGTGTGTACAAGGGTAGAAGAGGTACGGGAGCAGTATCAACTGCAAATTATTAGAACCATAGAATCCCTACAGTGAGGAAACAGGTCATTTGGCCCAACAAGTCCACACCAACCCTATGAAGAGTAACCCACCCACACCCAATCCTCTATCCTGTTACCCTACATTTACCCTGACCAATGCAGTCCAGAGTGTGGTGCTAGAAAAGTACAGCAGGTCAGGAGGCAACCGAGAAGCAGGAGAATCAACATGTTGGGCATAAGCCCTTCATCAGGAATCTGATTCAACTATTCCTGATGAAGGGCTTATGTCCGAAACGTCAACTTTGCTGTTCCTCGGATGCTGCCTGGCCTACTGTGTTTTTCCAGCACCACATTCTTGACTCTGATCTCCAGCATCTGCATTCTTCACTTTCTCCTCTCTGACTAGTGTAAACAACCTACACATCCCTTAACAGTACGAGCAATTTAGCATGGCCAATTCACCTAACCTGCACATCTTTGGATTGTGGGACGAAGCCGGAGCACAGATGAAACCTATGCAAACACGGAGAATGAGCAAACTCCACACAGACAGTCGCCCCAGGCTGGAGTCAAATCTGGGTCCATGGCACTGTTGAGGCAGCAGTGCTAACCACTGAGCCACTGTGCTATCAAGCTTCTTCTCCAAGCCTCAAACTATCCTGATGTGAAAGTTTATAGCTGCTGCTTCACTGTCACTGACAGTACTTTGAGTGCACCAACACTAGATGGATGGCAGCAGTTCAAGAAGGAGGCTAATCATTATCTTCTAAAGGGCACTTAGTAATGGGCGATAAATACTGCCTTTGCCAATAATGCTTATTAATTGCATGAAAGAATTTAAAGAATCTAGGCTTTGGCATTGAGCTTAGTATGTTCAAACTAAATGTACAATAACATGACTTAAATGCCCAACAACTACCCAAGCAGATCAACAACCCCACAACATTAATTCCTCTTGCACTTTCTCTCCTCATTCTCTCAGTTCTGGCACATTTAGAGATTGTGATTTTTCTATTATGTAATCTGCATGCTATCTACCTCTAACACTACAACCATCACGAATCATTTCACTCCAAGTTTCACACAACTTATTTTCATGTGTGTTTCCAAATAAAATATACTTATTGGTTGTTATAAATTATACTGATATTTATGAAATTCATAAATTTATGGTTCAAAACAAAATATATCTGTTGAATAGATTCAGGTTTGCAAAAGTCATGTCGTCCTTATCTCTAAAATGCAAATAAAATTTTTGACTCACACATCATTGCAATTCCTGTCATCTCAAAGGTAAAAATAGATGTGTTAGTTATGTTTTGGTTTCCTGCGTATGACTCTAAATTAGATTTTTAGTTAATGGATCAATATCTCAATTAACATTTAATATGAAAGTCTTTAGACGTATTCTGGCAATAAATATATTTTGAATTGAACTAGCAAATCTCCTAATATCCTACTGTTAAATATTCACTCCTTAGGTTGGACAACTTTGTTAACCTGTAAAATGGACATTTTGGAAATCATTTCAACAAACACTGAAGGGAAACAAACTTAGGGATTGCAAAACATTTTGAAAAAAGTCCTAATGTCTTATCGCATTTGAGCATTCTGTTTCTAAATGTGAAAATGTTGATTTGTCAATTGTTGAACAAGACAGTGATGCAAAGTAACAATAATGTTTTTAAATCTTCAAATTGATTGTCATACTGCAAATAAATGAATTAAATTGTTAACGTTAACATGCTTTAGAATGTTTTCAGTTCCTTAGCCTGGCTGACATCAAACGCTGGTAAAGAATAAAATGGAACCAGACAAACAGAAAAACAATTGACACACAACTAGGTTCTACATACAACAATGTGATAAATGTCTGTATACTCCATTCTTCATGGTATTGGGTGATGAATACATATTGGCCAGCATTGCAAGAGAATGTTGAGTCATTGCTGTACTTTCTCTCAGGCTTTCTTTTATCTTTACAATTTAAAAAAAAATCATCTGCACTTTGAACAACTGCTGGAATAATTTCTCTTTTCTTCCCCCCACTCTGAAACTAAGTGTGGTGTTCCCTTCTTCTCCAGTTGGCATCCCTAATTAATCAGAATCATGAAAACATAACTCATCCCATGACATGAGAAGCCAGATCCCATGTCAACTTCAGTCAGAACAGGGACTGAGCCCCAGATATTGGTTTAATTATAAACCACACGCATACCATTCAGCCATTATTATGTCTCTGATCATTTTCTGTATTCTACGAGCAAAACAGTTTTGAGTGCAGAGAAATAATTTGTTATTAATTACCCGAGTCTGGATCTTCCTTAGAAGCTGTGCACTTCCAGTATTTAACAAACAGCTTTATGTATTTCAAGGAGTTAATTAAGCTGGATTCATGCTTCCACTTTTATGCTCCTAATGTTTTGTGGAAATAACATTTTTGAAGTCAGATCCTGATCTGATAGTGCAAAGCAGTGGTTAAAGATCTCTTGGGGATGGCACTTCATGATTTATATGAAATAATTGCACTCTCAGCATTCCCTAAGACTTGATTTATAAATAAGCTATTAATGAATTGATCGTCATGCCTACTGAATATTATTGACCCCCTACTCTCTTGGCTCCTGGCTGCACAAGTGCCACAAATTCTCCATTCAGTTTGCACTCAATTTTTTTATTCTTGCATTCAAGATCTTGATCTTCGACATTATTGCGACTGTTCTACCTGCTTTCATATTCCAGTACTGTCCTCTTGGAACCCTGGCCTCCTTTAATCATACCTAAGGTGTCTGTTCTCTTTGTGAAGATCAATTTGAGATACAGATGTGTCGAGATTTAAGGTAATCAGGATGAAATCTTAAAAAGTGAGAACTGTTTACAAATCAATTTTATATATCTGTCAGCTTGAGCATTAAGTGATCAAATAAATTTAAGAAATAAACTAGAGAACTGTGGTTGCTGGAAATCAGAAACAAAATCAGAAATTGCTTGAAAAGCTCAGCAGGTCTGATAGCTTCTGTGGAGAGAAAGCAAAGTTAACATTTCAGGTCCAGTCACCATTCCTCAGAATTGATCATAGGGAGGAGAAGGTTGATTTTTATGCAGAAGATAGCATGGGGGGAGAGAGATAAGGAGTAAGCAAAAGATGGAGATAAAGCCCAAAGAGAGAAAAGAATAGTTGGACAGACAAAGGAGTAAATTTAAGAGACTGTTAGCATTGTTGGGAATGCAGTTTTCTACTTAAGATCTGAATAGAACTTTGGAAGCTATGGAACAGTTTGGATATGTTCTGACTTGAAAGGAGTTTACTATCTGGTAATGTCAAGGAATGACAAGTCCAACTTGTGTGATAACTCACATGCTGTTTACAGAAAAATCAAGTGAACTTGAATTTGCAGAAAAGGTAAGCAAAGCTCTTAAGGAACTAAGATACAGAGTTATGGCCCTTAATTATTGTTAAACCTGACCTGTAAGGAATTCGAGGACTCATGGTTATCTTGCAACCAATTGCTAAGCTGCAAGCCTGCACATGTACACAGCCATTTTGATGTTCTGCACACAACAAATTTAGCCTCTGATGCCCAGAGTAATTGCTGCACCTTGGCTTCAGGGATCCACACAGCCAGTAAATCAATTAGAAAGAACACTGTTCGAAATGCTGTTAGACTTAGCTTTCTGTTTTACAGACCTAAATAATCAGTAAAGAAGACACCAGAGAAGGTGCAAATCTTTCCCTTTTCTTGGTAGAAGTTCCTGGGAAGTTGATAAGTGTTTCGAAATATCATTATTCCTGACTAACTTGTCAGACCTGAAAAGCTAGACCATGACCACTTTCCAAAAACTGGATTGGTGACAAACTGAACTGACCATCTTCCATTAGTCCATGCCTGTCAGCAATTCAATTTCATTTGCAGGAAACCTGGGGGATCATGAGAAGTCAGAAAATTCTAACATTTGCTTTCAAAGGCCTGGCTCACAGGAGTGTCTGTTATTCGCTTTTTTGGCTCAGTTTTAAGGCTCCATCTCTGCACAGACTGTTATCTTTCCATTTTGTGTGAGCATGTTTGTGTTGAGGATCACAAGGATATGTTTCTAATTCCAGATCATAGTTCGGATGTTGACTAATGTGTAAACCATGATTTAGTAACAGGATTTTTGTTATGATGAATTATCTTCAGCTCTGGAAGTAGCCTGCTGAAAGTAGCTCGTTTGTTCTGAATAGTAATACGAAACAGCAGCCATTGTGGTCACTGCATCAACAGATTCATATAACAGTCCAAGTGGTGGATGAGTGGGTTTTAGAAAATTCCACCCTATCACAGTCATAACAGCATGAAATACAGGGCAATCACGTATCTGTGGAGTCAGTTTCCATGGTTTCAGTTACCCATGGTTTACCACAGCCCGAATATACTATGTGGAATATTCCAGAATCAGGAACCAGGGATTGCTGGAAGAAGTAAATTTTCCATTTAAAATGAATGGGTTCACTGCTACCTGTGGTTTTGGGCTTCCGCTGTAGGTCTTGGAATGTATCTCTCATGGGTATGGCAGGGGTGGGAGTGGCAACTGTACCTGACAACAGCTCACCTTTTCTCAACTGAACCATTTTTACACAGTATTTACAATTTCTGTGCAATCGTGTGACAGAAATAGCTTTTATGTTTCATTTTTGACAATGGGTTTAATAGTTCAGGTGATATATTCTTGAGATATTGTACTTCTTAATAAGCTCTGAACTCCTCCACTGTCAGAGTTTGAGCTTATTATGTCTCTGATCATTTTCTGTATTCTATGAGCAAAACAGTTTTGAGTGCAGAGAAATAATTTGTTATTAATTACCCGAGTCTGGATCTTCCTTAGAAGCTGTGCACTTCCAATATTTAACAAACAGCTTTACGTCTTTCAAGGAGTTAATTAAGCTGGATTCATGCTTCCACTTTTATGCTCCTAATGTTTTGTGGAAATAACATTTTTGGAGTCAGATCCTGATCTGATAGTGCAAAGCAGTGGTGAAAGATCTCTTGGGAATGGCACTTCATGATTTATATGGAAAGCACAAACATACCTACCTTCCCAGCATTAATCTGTGCTTGAAGGGAGTGTGAATTTGAAAGAAGGCTGCACCACTCCAGCCTCAGATTTGCCGACATTCAAGCCCATCAAATGGGCTAAAATTAAATCTTTGGTATCAATTGCTGACTGAAAGACAGGGAAAAAATAAATTAATTGGGATGCTCATCAATATTTTTGCAAGTTCCATGATCAGTTTGCATTGTTCATTGAAATCGAAACACGACTGCATTTCAAGTTCAGATACCAGATATCATCACACTGCTCAATTGTAGAGATACATAAACTTGGGAAATACAGACAGCCCTGCTGATACTTCAGGCCGACATTTGAAGAAATATATATTGCATGCTTGGATGAGTGCAGTTGCAATAAGACTTAAAGAGGTTCAACATATTTCAAAGGCAGAGGAGACTCAATGACCAGCTTCACAACCAACATTACAATGTGACTGCAGTAAATATAGAGTGCACTGTTCAGAAAATAACCATGGGAAGCATTATGCAAAGTGTGATATTGAAGCATTGTGTAGAAATTCTTAATACTTATCTTGTGGCGTTGTTTTATCAGAAAAGATTTCCTTTGCTTATTTAAGCATTTTTCTTCCATCAGTTGGTGTGGGGTTCAAATTAAATGTTCTCAGGGAGCACATTGCCTAATAAGGAGCTTCCCAAACAATGGCTGAGGCCAGATTTTGGGGTCATGAGCTTTGACGCATCAACACGTGGGAACACTACGACTTGCAAGATCCTCTCCAAGTCATTCATCATCCAGACCTGGAAATATATGAACATTCCTTCAATGATTCTGGGTCAAAATCCTGGAATTCACTCCCTAATGGTTCCATGGGTCTACCAATATCTAATAGACTACAGCAGTTCAAGAAGGCAGCTCACGACCACTTTCCCAAGGGCAGAGGGGATGTGCAGTAAATGCGGACTCAGCCTGTGATGTCCAAATGATTGATTTTTTTTTAAAGAAAAAAAAAGATTGGCTACAATAAAGTTTAGACTGTCTGCTAAATGTTCACTGAAATCCTTCCATGTTTTTATTTTCCAACTGATCTTTTTGGTCAGACCCATGCTGCAACAGAAGTGTCTGCAATTGTTCCTTCTTTAAAAAAACTTGCAAATTTAGCACTTCCTGCCATGCTCAACCTCACTTCTGCCACCCCCTTCTGTCACTCTGCAGGTGAAGGCCTACAGCCCGACCCCGGTTCAAAGGCAGAAAGCCCCCTGTCCACAGCTCCTTTGTTAATCAGCTCTCATTCCCTTCAAACTTTCACTCAAGGATCATATAAAGTCTTGGACATGAAAATGGGGTCATGCCAGGAAAAAGCTAGGCAAGCATTGACTCTACTCACCTTCATTGAATCCCTACAGTGTGGAAGATGGCCATTCAGCCCACCAAGTCCACATGATGCTCCAAAGAACATCCCACCCAACCTCTGCATTCACCATGGCTAATCCACCCAACCTGCACGTCTTTGGACTGTGGAAACTGGAGCACCTAGAGGAAATCCAAGCAGCCATGGGGAGAACATACAAAGTCCACCCAGTTACAGTCGTCTGAGAGTGGATTCAAACCCGGGTCCCTGCTGCTGTCAGGCAGTAGTGCTGATCACTGAGTCACTGTGTCACCCGCATTATTGCAGCAATTGTTAAAGCGTTTTCAGTGACGAGAACTGGCTTTGAAGCTAAATGATGTAGGAAACCAAATACCAATCTCTTACCCATTAACAAAATGCAATCTTGCATATGTCTGCCTCCTATCCAATCATTGCCCAGAGGACTAGGAGTTTTTCTTTACATGTATCCAAAGTACTCAATTAATTAGAGTCTATCACCTTCTTAATCTAACTAAAAGAATAAACATACCATGAGAAAATATCCCACATTTTACAAAAATGAGACATAATAACACATGCTTCAAAACAACAGGAGGAAAAGGAAACGAACAAATGGTTTCTATATCCTCTCCAACATATCTTTATCAGGGTTCATTGGAACATGTCCAATTAGTGCATCTATAGCAGGGGTCATCATTGCTTGAGGCTTAATGCCACAATGGTGCAGCTAAATTGAGGAGGGCCAAATGTGCCAGCAAGCTCAGGATCATCAGCAACCTCTAAAAGCTGCTGGTCAGCCTCCAAAGGAAGAAGTCACAGCTAACATCCCTTCAGGACACAGAAGAGTCTATTGTCCTCGATGCCTTTCCTTGAGATGAAGGAGGAACATCAAGGCCACAGACTGAGGATGTCCTGGGACACCATATCAACTGCTGGAGCAGGATGTGTGACCTAAAGGAGTGGGTGAGCATTCTATCCCGATGGCCATCAAGGTGAAAGTTGCATTGGCATTTTGTGCAACTTGCTGCTTCCAAGGATCAAATGGGGACCTGTGTGGGATTTCTCAATTCTCAACCCACAAGTACATCAAGGGGGGTATGGTGCCTCAATGGTTTGCACTTCTGCCTCACAGCGTCAGGGACCAAGGTTTGGTTCCGGCCTTGACTGATCATCTGTGAGAGTTTGCATGTACGCCCAACATGGGTTTCAGCTGGGTGGTCCTGTTTCCTTTTACAGTCCAGTGAATGTGAGGGTTAGGTGGATAGGCCATAGTTCAGGTTAGATGAGTCAGCCATGGTAAAAAAAAAGGAATAGAGAGATAGAACGGAGGGCTATGTTGGGGTAGGATGCTTTTCAGAAGGTCAGTGCAGACTCAATGGGTTGAATGGCCTCTTTCCACACTGTAGGGATTTCATGATCTAATGACATTAACTCATATAATTTGTGCACGATTACAGTACTCCATCTCACTTCCCTGTGACAAGTCCAGTGCTGCAGCTGACTTTACCATCATAACTGGCTTCCAAAAATACAGAGCTCTTTAGACTGTTTTGTGTTGTGAGCACCGTATCGTGACACAGTTGACTTCACAAATGGAAAAGAGTTTCATTCCATTCCTGTGTAAGTCATCTGAGATCATTGCTATAATATTTCATAAATTTTCAGCAGACACCCTGAAAGGTGAAATCACATCGATATCCTTGAGAACTTTGTTGTTCATTTCAGGACCAAAGTCCATGTAAAGAATGGCTACTGGCAACCAATGAAAATGTTCTGTCATGTCTCCAAGGCTATGTACCAAGGGCTGGAAAGTGTGATTAATGCAGAGTTAGAGTAGTTTAGTTGGATGCAGACTTGATGGGCCAAAGAGCCTCATCTGCACTGTCTGATCCCATGGTTCTATAAGAAATTGGAGCAGATGTGAACCAATCAGCTGCACAAACCTGCCCTGCCATTCTAGAAGATCATGACTGATCTGCTAAAAGCCTTGATTCCTTTTTAATGCCAATCTTTCACGCCCACAACTCCTTGATATTTCAAAAGTCCATCTATTTCCTCCAGATTCTTTCAGTGATCTAGCCTCCATGACTGTCAGGAGTAGAGAACTCCAGGCATTTACTCGTCCCTGAGAGAAGTTTCTTCACATCTTGGTGTTAAGTGAGTGTCCCCTAACAACGTAACTATGATCACTCGTGCAAGACTTTCCCATCAGTAAAATCATCTCCTCAACATCCACCCGAACTCGATCCCTCAGGATCTTACATTTTTCAATAACATAATTTACCATTCTTCTAAACTCTCATGAATAGAACCTAACCTATTCAGCAATCAATAAGATTAGTTGCTCAGATAGTTGATGAGAAGTAGAATTACATTTACAGCTGTGAACTTGTATTTGCAACAAACTGTCACCTGTGTCAGTTAATCTTTGGATTGATTTATTATTGTCACATGTTCCTAAGTACAGTGAAAATGCTTCGTGTCCTCAGAAGTTTTGTTTTCCCTTGCCGTATATAATCACAGTGAAGAGTAGTTCCTGCCTGACAACATTTGACGTGATGCACAGCTGAGCTTTAAATAGGATGCCAGCTCTGGAAATCCTGAAAAGTCCCAGTAGTGGTCAATAGTGTCTGCAAGGCACCAGAGAGGCATGGTGCATATGTCATTTGGTGTGTTGTGTGAAATTTTGTGAGGAAACGTGCTCAGACTCATGGATAAAAAAAAACTCTCCAACATTTGGAGATGCTGGTGTTGGACTGAGGTAGACAAAGTTAAAAATCACACAACACCAGGTTATCGTCCAACAGGTTTAACTGGAAGCAATAGCTTTTGGAGCGCTGCTCCTTCACAAACATCTGATGAAGCAGCAGCGTTCTGAAAGCTAGTGCTTCCAATTAAACCTGTTGGACTATAATCTGGCGTTGTGTGACTTTTAACGCTCCAACATTGAACATTTCTGATTTTTTCTTCTGAATTTTAGGAAAATTCACCCCGAAGTTATGCTTTCATTTTATTGCAGTGCCATTGCAATTATTGCCTTTGGACAGCACGATGGCTTAGTGGTTAGCACTTCTGCCTCACAGCACCAGCAACCCGGGTTCAACTCCAGATTCAGTTGACTGCCTGCACAGAGTTTGCAAGTTTTCCCTGTGTCTGTAGGGGTTTCGTTCGGGTACTCTAGTTTCCTCTCACAGTCCAAAGATGTTCAAGTTAGGTGGATTGGCCATGCTAAATTGCTCATAGGGTCCAGGGAATATGCAGGCTGTGTGGGTTAGTCATGGGAAATCTAGGATTATAGGAATGGTGGGGGATGGGTGTGAGTGGGATGTCCTTTGGAGGGACAATGTGCATGCAATGGGCTGAATGGCCTACTTCCACATTGTAAGGATTCACTGAACTATTGCAACACATGGACCAATTAAGTCCCAGGTAAGTAGCAGTTCATCAGGAGCACCTATTGATTAGTTAAATACTGTAGCTAGCTGCACAACTGTCAGCGCAGTTAAGAGTTCAATGCAACATTCCCATTCATTAGCTAGTCTTTCAGTGCTAATAGGAGAAAGGACAATCATTTGTGATGAAAGAGCATTGCATAACAAATCGTATGAATCTTGACAATTACCTCATTTTATTAATACACTGCCTGAATATCATAAATTTGCGTATAAGATGTTCTGCTGGTGATTTTCTAAACTGGTATGAAGCATAGCATCCTTCACTGCAATGAGCCATTATGCAGTAACAGCAGGACATCCTTTTAGCTTTATCAGAATCCTGTCTGCCCCTAACAGTATCTGATTCCATTGTCAAGCCACTCCCTTGCTGATCATATCTTCCTTTTCTGACATGCCACCCCACTCCAAAAGGTGCCTGCCTTGATTTGGACAGGTTTACTGCATTTCATTATATCATCTATGTTTAGAATACCACCTTGCTGCAAACAGTGGCTGTTCCATTTAACAAGCTGACCTTCCATTAATGCTGTCTACTTCCTTCCGCTGATTTTCAGAATCAAGGATAATGGACACATGCCTATTTATTTTTAAATACCTCGCAGCAAAAATAGTTGCTGGACCTTCTATTAGACAGTAGCTGGAAAAAACCAAATCAGTCTTAACCAGTGTTTACCCTGTCCTGGATGTCAGTGCAATTTGCTCAGGCACAGAAGCAAAGAGATTGTATTGTGAACAAATATTTCAAAGTACATTTTTAACTGCCTACTAAAAATAGAAAGAGAAGCACTTTGACATAAACTTGGCCAGGAAATGTCTTTTGAAAAGGTAGGGAGAGTTGCTGTGGTTGGAATTCAGAAGTACAAGTGTGATATATACTACCCATTACTAAACATTCTGAATATACAAGCTCATTATACATTAAGTCAAGGTTTCATTAGTAAAATAAGACCTGATGAGTAGTCAAGGTGGGCTGGGATTTGTAATCATCAGAGTAACAATATGGCAATGGCAGCATAGTAATAATGTTCGTAATTCTGGAGTGATGCCCTAGGGTATGTACGCAGATTGCATTATGGCAGCTGGACGAATTTAAACCCAATTAATTAACAAGATAATAAAAGGCTCGTCATTGTTAATGATGATCATGAAATCACTGAACTGTTATAAAACCCCATCCAGTTCACTAATTACCTTCAGGATGTGAAATTTGCTGTCCATACCTGGCCTTGTCGATGTGTGAGTCTAGGCCTTTGGCAGTGATGTTGATTTTTAACCAGCTTCTGAAATTTCCTAGCAAGCTACTCAGTTGTATGTAATTGCTATAGAAAATGTGAATAGGAATTAATTTGAATCTACTATAAAACCAGAAGATCATGAGATATATGAGCTAGATGAGCAGAATTAGACTATTCGGCCCATCAAGTCTACTCCGCCATTTGATCATGGCTGAAATACTTCTCAATCCCATTCTCCTGCCTTCTCCTCACAATGACTTAGCACCAACACGATCATCAATAATGTCAAAGATGCACCCTAACCAGTCAACCCTGCAAAGTCACCTTCACTAATATCTGAGGACTGGCATCACAATTGGGAAGAGTCATTCCAAGACTTAGTTAAACAACAGCCTGAAGGTTATGCAAAAGTAAAAAATCTGAACTTACAGCCAGTGCTCCAGACTTCTTTGTCATCATCTCTTGTTATGTTCCAGCCCACCGAAAGAATTGACTGATCAGAGTTGGCTGTATAATGGTATGTTGTGATGAACTACCATCAACATTGACTTTGGAATTTGCAAAGTGGCATGGAATCAGACAAAATGCTTTCATGTGAATGTACCATCAACTTCCCACCACAGAAAATAATGCATTTCTTTCATTTTAAACATTGCTTGGAAAAAGCACCAACAATCTGAGTTTGGGATTTCAATGTCCATCACCAAGACTGGATCAGCTGCATCAATATTAATTGAGGCATTTGAATCCTGAAAAGCATTTCTGCCAGATGTGATACCGGTGATGAGAGAACCTGCAAGAGTGAAAATCTTACTTAACCATGTCTTCTTCAATCTAGATGCATCTGTCCAGGACAGTACTGGCAGGAGGCACCTCAGAGTTCAGACAAAGTCCCATCTTCACTCTAAGGATAAGTGATGTGCCTCCCCATCATACTAAATAAGATAGACAACACCTGATGAAGGAGCAGCGTTCCAAAAGCTAGTGTTTCCAAATAACCCTTTTGGACTATAACCTGGTGTTGTTTGATTTTTAACTTTGTCCACCCCAATCTAACACTGACTCCTCCAAATCATAAGATAGATTCAGAATAGATCCAGTAGATTTTGTATTGACATGAGTCATCAGTAGCAAAATAATGGTATCTCACACCGTGGTCTATCCCTCATTGCCATCAAATCAAGGGATCAATCTAGTTCAGTGAGGACTGAGGTGCAGAATGCTCAGCATCACTAATAATGGAATAGAAACAAAGTGCTGGAGAGCCTCAGCAGTTCTGAAGAAGTGTCATATTTGACTCAAAATGGGAACTCTGTTTTTCTCTCCATTGCTGCTGTCAGATCTTGCTCCAGCACTTTCAACCATCATTTCAGATTCTCAGCATCCACAAGCATTTCTTTTATTTCAATAATGAGATATCAATCCGGGGAAGCTGCAAAAAAACAGTTACATGCATGCTATAACAGATAAAACAACGTGCTACAGATCTGGGTGGTCACACAAGAGCTCAGAACTGGGTTCTGCTGTTGTGTCACAGCCAGTCATGAATGGAGCTGGACAATCAAACACCCAACAGCAGGAAGAACTCAACTAAAATTTATTCTCAATGCTGGAGGAGCCCAGCAAATCAGTGTGAAGGACAAGGCAGAGATATTTGCAACTCTTTTCAGTTAGATGTGCTGAGCCTCTTCTGAGGTTCCTAGCATCATTAATTCCAATTTTCATGATTCTACACCAGAAATCACAGAATCATGCAATCCCTATTGTGGAAGCAGGCTATTCAGCCCATCTAGTCCATACTGACCCTCTGAAGAACATTCCAGCCAGATGCCCATCTTGCTACCCTGTAAACCTGCATTTCCCAAGGCAAATCCACCTAACCTACATCTTTGGAAACTATGGGCAATTCCCCATAGCCATTGGAGAATTCTGGGAGTACATTGTCCTGATTAGTACCTTCATAAGGTTCAAATTTCAGTTCTCGTGTATGCCTGATGCTGCTTCTTTGCACCACCCATACCCAAGTTCTTCTTTAAACCAGGATTAATCCCTTGGCATGACTGTCATGGAAGATTAGATGATATGCTGGGCCATGAGGTTGCAGATTGTTTTGGAGTACAATTCTGCTGCTGCTGGTGACCCACTGCACCTCATGGATACCCGGTGATGAACTCCTCCATCTATTCAAAGTCTATTCCAATCAGCATGGTGATAGTGTCAGACAATACAATGGAACTTATCCTCAATGTGATGATGAAACCTCTCCACAAGGACTATACAGTGGCCACTCTTATTGATACCATCATGGACAGATGCATATGCGTCATGCAGATCTGTGAAGATGAGATCAAATATATTTTTCCCTCTTATTGGTTCCCTTGCCATCTTCTGCAGACCCAGTCTGAGCAGTCACATACTGGGGACTTAGGACTTGGCCAGCTTGGTCAGTAGTGGTGCTGCCAAACCACTGTTGATGATGGGAACTGAAATCCTTCACTCAGATAATATTCCGTGCCCTTGCCATCTTCAGTGCTTCCTTTGATTGATGTTCAACATAAAGGATCACTGATTCGTCAGGGATGGAGACACTAAATGGTATCCAGCAGAAGGTTGCCTTCCCCATTTTGTATCTCATTTCAAAAGAGAGCATGAGGTTCAGAGTCATCGTAGTGGACTCCGAGAGCAATTCCTGCAAAACTGTGTATCACTATGCTGCCATTTTGCTTATGGGACACAATAAAACCACAGATGTTAATGGCATTATCTTGGACCTCGTGTATAAGGTAGCACACAACATAACTAGTGATCCTAACTATTTCAGAGACTTGCTTGGCTTGTCTACAAGACAGGTTCATTAACATTTGGCACGACCTACCAGATGCTGATGAGGAGAACTTTGCAAGGCCTACAGGACTGAATTTTGTAGCATTGAGTTTGATGCAAGGTTGTCCATCCAGCATTCCATTTTCTTTGGACTTTTAATGGTTGATGAAATCGAATAGTTTGCTAAATGTGGCTGGATGGGCCACTCAAAATGATGGTTTTAGGGAAAACGGACAATAAATGAGGCTTGCTGAGAAATTAAGACAAGTCTTGATCAAAGTGACAGTGCTAAAGAATCCAGACAGTCTGCAGCTACTGACAGACAGTATGTAATTGACCCAGCAGCTGCAGACAATGCAAATTTGTATTGAATAGAATCAATCTGAATGCCATCCCCAGGACATCAGACACCTTGAGTTGTTTACAAGGCACAGGGGCACCTCACACCCTTATTTGGAGAGGGCTACCTGATCGATATGCACCTAACACCTCCAGGAATGGATGAGCAAGGACCATTAACTAACAACTCATTGGGCCTGAATAAGCAGAATGATTGAGCCCTGATCAATCTATTGGAGGACACTAAGGGCTGGAACAACTACGAAGTATAAGAATCACCACTGCTCCAGCCTCAGGAGCAGTAATGTGAGGCCAGCCACAGTGAAAGAGTAGACACCCTTGGGACCACCGGGAGAAGATGATCAGATGATCAGATGATCATTGCCTTGTAGTTCAAGGTCAAGATCTAGTGTGGTGGTATATGATCATACAGAGTTATGTTAGATGACAAGATAGTTGGTTAGATTTATAGTGTAAATTGTAATTTTATAGGACATTTAGTCGTTATAGTATTAATTGTGTTATCGTGTCACAGAGTCAAAGAGATGTACAGCATGGAAACAGACCCTTCGGTCCAACCTGTTCATGCCGACCAGATATCCCAACACAATGTAGTCCCACCTGCCAGGACCTGGCCCATATACCTCCAAACCCTTCCTATTCATATACCCATCCAAATGCCTTTTAAATGTTGCAATTGTACCAGCCTCCACCACTTCCTCTGGCAGGTCATTCCACACACGTACCACCCTCTCCGTCAAAAAGTTGCCCCTTAGGTCTCTTTTGTGTCTTTCCCCTCTCACCCAAAATCTCTGCCCTCTTGCTCTTGACTCCCGACCCAAGGGAAAGACTTTGTCTATTTATCCTATCCATGCCCCTCATAATTTTGTAAACCTCTGTAAGGTCCCCTCAGCCTCTGACGCTCCAGGGAAAACAGCCCCAGCCTGTTCAGCCTCTCCCTATAGCTCAAATCCTCCAACCCTGGCAACGTCCTTGTAAATCTTTTCTGAACCCTTTGAAGTTTCACAACATCTTTCCGATAGGAAGGAGACCAGAATTGCACGCAATATTCCAACAGTGGCCTAACCACTGTCCTGTACAGCCACAACGTGACCTCCCAACTTCTGTACTCAATACTCTGACCAATAAAAGAAAGCATTCCAGATGTCTTTTTCACTATCCTATCTACCTGCGACTCCACTTTCAAGGAGCTATGAACCTGCACTTCAAGGTCTGTTTGTTCAGCAACACTCCCTAGGACCTTACCATTAAGTGTATATGTCCTGCTAAGATTTGCTTTCCCAAAAATGCATCACCTCGTATTTATCTGAATTAAACTCCATCTGTCACTTTTGAGCCCATTGGCCCATCTGGTCCAGATCCTGTTGCAATCTGAGGTAACCTTCTTCGCTGTCCACTATACCTCCAATTTTGATGTCACCAGCAAACTTACTAACTGTACCTCTTATGTTCGCATCTGAATCATTTATGTAAATGACAAAAGGTAGAGGGCCCAGCACCGATCCTTGTGGCACTCCACTGGACACAGGCCTCCTGTCTGAAAAACATCCCTCCACCACCACCCTCTGTCTTCTGCCTTTGAGCCAATTCTGTACCCAAATGGCTAGTTCTCCCTGTACTCCATGAGATCAAACCTTGCTCATCAGTCTCCCATGGGGAACCTTGTTGAGCACCTTACTGAAGTCCATATAGGTGACATCTCTGCCCTCATCAATTCTCTTTGTTCCCTCTTCAAAAAACTCAATCACGTTTGTGAGACATGATTTCCCACGCACAAAGCCATGTTGACTATCCCGAATCAGTCCTTGCCTTCTGAAATACATGTACATTTTGTCCCTCAGGATTCCCTCCAACAACTTGCCCACCACTGACGTCAGACTCACTGGTCTATAGTTCCCTGGCTTGTCCATACCACGCTCCTTAAAAAGTGGCACATTTGCCAACCTCCAGTCTTCTGGCACCTCACCTGGACTATCGATGATACAAATATCTCAGCAAGAGGCCCAGCAATCACTTCCCTAGCTTCCCACAGAGTTCTAGGGTACACCTGATCTGGTCATGGGGATTTATCCACCTTTATGCATTTCAAGACATCCAGCACTTCCTCCTCTGTAATATGGACATTTTGCAAGGTGTCACCATCTATTTAACTACATTTCATATCTTCCATATCCTTTTCCACAGTAAATACAGTTGCAAAATACTCATTTAGTATCTCCCACATTTTCAGCCTTTTGTCCTTAATATATTTGTAAAATCCCTTTGGATTCTCCTTTATTCTATTTGCCAAACCTATCTCATGTCCCCTTTTTGTCCTCCTGTTTTCCCTCTTAAGTATACTCCTACTGCTTTTATATTCTTCTAAGGATTCACTTAATCTATACCTTATATATGCTTCCTTCTTTTTCTTAACCAAACCCTCAATTTCTTTAGTCATCCAGCATTCCCTAAACCTACCAGCCTTTCCTTTCACCCTAACAGGAATATACTTTCTCTGGATTCTTGTTATCTCATTTCTGAAGGCTTCCCATTTTTCAGCCGTCTCTTTACCTGCAAACATCTGCCCCCAATCAGCTTTGGAAAGCTCTTGCCTAATACCATCAAAATTAGCCTTTCTCCAATTTAGAACTTCAACTTTTAGACTTGGTCTATCCTTTTCCATCACTATTTTAAAACTAATAGAATTATGGTCCTTGGCCCCAAAGTGCTTCCCCACTGACACCTCATTCACCTGCCCTGCCTTATTCCCCAAGAGTAGGTCAAGTTTTGCACCTTCTCTATTAGGTACATTCACATATCAGAAAATTTTCTTGTACACACTTAACAAATTCTTCTCCGTCTAAACCCTTAACACTATGGTAGTCCCAGTCTATGTTTAGAAAGTTAAAACCCCCGACCATAATCACCCTATTATTCTTACAGTTAGCTGAGATCTCCTTACTAGTTTGTTTCTCAATTTCCCTCTGACTATTAGGGGGTCTATAATACAATCCCAATAAGGTGATCATCCCTTTCTTATTTCTCAGTTCCACCCAAATAACTTCCCTGGATGTATTTCCAGGAATATCCTTGTAGCACCAGGAGTAATCCAGATGCAGTAGCGCCTCGACATACGAACGACCCCGTTCATGAACAAGTTGGTTTACGAACAGGATTGTACATAAAATTTTGCTTCAACATACGTACGAACAAAGGTACGAACTCAAAACGCCCATGTGCGACCACGTGGTTACAGTGTTCTGCTTTGTTACGCGCGCTTTGAACGCAAACGCTCTTGGGCCCCACGTGATCTCATTCAGTTCGTCTTTGGCGCGCACGCGCGCTGTGAACATCGTTCATTGCAACATCCAAGCATTCTTACGCTTGGGAAAAATTAATTCAATTCACCAACTTTTCGGTTCGCAAACCGGGTCCTAACCAGTGGCCTAACCAATGTCCTGTGCAGCCGCAACATGACCTCCCAACTCCTGTACTCAATACTCTGACCAATAAAGGAAAGCATACCAAACGCCTTCTTCACTATCCTATCTACCTGCAACTCCATTTTCAAGGAGCTATGAACCTGCACTCCAAGGTCTCTTTGTTCAGCAACACTCCCTAGGACCTTACCATTAAGTGTATAAGTCCTGCTCAGATTTGCTTTCTCAAAATGCGGCACCTCACATTTATCTGAATTAAACTCCATCTGTCACTTCTCAGCCCATTGGCCCATCTGGTCCAGATCCTTTTGTAATCTGAGGTAACCCTTTTCGCTGTCCACTACACCTCCAATTTTGGTGTTATCTGCAAACTTACTAACTGTATCTCTTATGCTCGCATCCAAATCATTTATGTAAATGACAAAAAGTAGAGGACCCAGCACTGATCCTTGTGGCACTCAACTGGTCACAGGTCTCCAGTCTGAACAACAACCCTCCTCCACCACCCTCTGTCTTCTACCTTTGAGCCAGTTCTGTATCCAAATGGCTAGTTCTCCCTGTATTGCATGAGCTCTAACCTTGCTAATCAGTCTCCCATGGGGAAACCTGTCGAACGCCTTACTGAAGTCCATATAAATCACATCTACTGCTCTGCCCTCATCAATCTTCTTTGTCACTTCTTCAAAAAACTCAATCAAGTTTGTGAGACATGATTTCCCACACACAAAGCCATGTTGACTATCCCTAATCAATCCTTGCCTTTCCAAATACATGTACATCCTGTCCCACAGGATTCCCTTCAACAACTTGCCCACCACTGAGATCAGGCTCACCTGTGTATAGTTCTCTGGCTTGTCTTTACTGCTCTTCTTAAACTGTAGCACCACGTTTGCCAACCTCCAGTCTTCCGGCACCTCACATATGACTATCGATGATGCAAATGTTAAGTAAATAAAGATTACAGTTTCTTATTGTTAAAAGTTGACTCACAGTCTCTTTGCTAGATATAAGAGTTAAACACACAGTGTGGCAAGCGCAACATAAGCCATTTCAGAGGGTCAGGCAAATTGTTCTAAGTTTGGAGTCACATATGGGCCAGAGCAGCAAGGACAATCTAATGATGACCATGAAACCATCGTCAATTCCTTTAAAATCAGCTGGTTCATGGAAATGCCACTGTGGAAACTCCAGAGATCATCTTGCACAGTCCATGGAACTAAGGAATAAAGTAAATTACTTGAAACCTAAGATGGCTTTGAAACCGAGGATGGCTTTGAAGCTGTCAGTGTTGAAGTGTTATTTTGGAGATGCCGCTATTGGGCTCGGGTGTACAAAGTTAAAAATCACACAACACCAGGTTAGTGTCCAAAGGTTTATTTGGAAGCACTAGCTTTCAGAGCGCTGCACCTTCATCAGGCAGTTGTGGAGGACACAATTGTAAGAAACAGAATTGACAGCAAACGTTTACAGTGTGATGTAACTGAAATTATACATTGCAAAATACCTTGATTGTTTGTTGAGTCTTTCATCTGTTAGAATGACCATGATTGTTTCACTTTTTTCATATGTAAATCACAATTTTTTTAAATAAAAGGTAACATTCTCAGGTTAACTGTAACAATTGGTGTCAGCGCAGATAAGATGTTGAAGGTGTTGCCCCCCTGTGTTCCCTTTCTGTGCCATAATGTTTAGACTGATTCTAATCGAAAAAGTGAGTTAACAGAGTCTTACATGGATTCATGCAGTTTTTGAGCAAAGTACAATGTAACTCTGCAAGTACGAATTCACCCCACAAACGTGTATGTGTGCATGTGTGCATGTGTGTGTGTGTGTGTGTGTGTGTCTGGGGTGGGGGTTTGTGAGTGTCTGTGAGAGAGAGTGTATATGTGTGGGTGTGGGTGTAAAGTGGTTTAAGGCTGTGAGAGGATGCCTGTGTGAGTGTGGGAGTGTGTGTGTCTGTATGAGTGTGTGTGTGTGTGTGTGTGTCTGTGAGAGAAAGTGTACGTGTGTGTGAGTGTAAAGTGTCTAAGTCTGTCAGAAGGTGCATGTGTAATATTCCTGGTTAGCTATGCCTTAATATTGGACTATCTGCTGGACAGCAGAGGCAGTTATTAAATCAAGGATATTTCTGATGGTCTTTTTAATCTTATGCATTTTGGGTTAAATTCAAAACAAGCTCCAAAATTTGAATATTCTCAGGCAGTATGCAACACAATGCAATTCAGTCATGTGAAAAGCGATTAGCTATCATCATCAGACATTTTAAGTGACGCGTATTAAATCATTCTGACATCATTTCGAAACTTAAGAGTTTGGAGCAGGAGGAGACAATTCAGCCCCTTGAACAGCTCCTTATCATAGGATGATGGCTGATCACATCTCGGCATCAACTTCACTCTCCTGCCCACTTCCTATAACCCTTCAGTCCATTATTCATAAAAATCTGTCTAGCTCCTCCTTAAATTTATTCAATATCCCAGCATTCTGTAGATTCAAGACTGTATGAGAGAAGCAAGTTCTGCTCATTTTAAAAAAAATCTTTAACCCTTTAGCCCAACTGTAACATCTCGATCTAGATTTCCATGTAAGTTGACACATTGTCAATCCTCCAAAGCATCTTATATACCTCAATAAGATCTCCTCTCATTTTTATTTTTCTTCTCCAAGTGATGAAGACTTCAGCCTTTCATTTAACACTGGATTTATATATAAATTCACTGTAGGTCTGTTTGCCTTCTCCCAAATCAACGCTCAGTATTCAGGAGTCTCTCTTTACACATACTCAAGATACTTAATCAGTCTCTGTTCTTCACCTTTGTATCCTAAATTTTAATAGAACCATGAAAAATAAGCAATGCAAAAGGAAACTAAACCTCCAAATTTGTAACTACCTACTACATACCAGAATTCACAAGGAACAGCAAGACCAGAAGAAAGGAAGACAATAAGTGGAACTTCGTATTTGACGAAACTCTTGTAATTTTTATAACGAATGGCTCACTGGTAACAACACATTTTGAAACAGTGTACCCTTTACAATGATGCATTCCCAATGTTTTGTTTGTAGGCAGCTATTTTTTTCAAGTTAATGTCACTCTTGGATTAATTACTAAGTTTAAAGGAAAGGTAGGATGTCAGAAGTATCAGGCATAAACTTGATGGATTATGTCCGTTAGAAATTGAGAACCACTGAAATTTGCAGAAGGTTTTTGGAAATTGAGACCCTGATTATCATTCAAGGTTTTAACAGATGAAGTAAGTCAATTTAAAATTGCTTTTACACAGTTGACAATAATTCGCATTAACCCCTCAAATTTCATTATTTTAGAGATTCAGAATAGTGGTTGTTTGATTCACATTATTGACACTGAAAAGGTGACAAATAATTGATTTTCCTTGCGATTTCATTCAAAGTATAGGTTGTAAATTTAATTATTCTTAATTATCTATTTTCAAATTACTCTGAGTGACTCCCAATAAAGACATTGTGGTTAGGGAATTACAGTAATTTGAAATCAATACAGCTGATCATTTAAAGCTGGGGTTTCTTTTTAATGAAGTTTCAAAGCTTTGCCTTGCTCATTAAGCCCTGAGATGTCTCTATGGTCTGGGGGTCTGAGTGATAGAGGTTGCTTTGTAAATGTCTGCAACACTTATGTCTGTGGTTTTTTTATTGACTGCAGAATCTTATGCTTGTGATCTGCTCTGACTCTTTTCAAACTTGCTTCACTGATGCACGCATTGATCTGTTTGAAGTAACAAAAAACACATTTTGCAAAAGTGTCCCTGAATAAGTCTATTTAACATACTTACCCAGCTATTATGAGTTGCACAACCAAATAATCTATTAGTTACTCAAAATGCACAATATTGTCACATTGAATTTCCAGCTGTTTGGTTTTTATGGGACTAACATTGTTCCGATTCAATTTGTCTTTGTTTCTCTATTCACTCACAGGCCTTGATGGCTGAGCCAGCATTTATTGCCTGTCCCTGGTTGCCCTTGAGAAGGTAGTGGTGAGCTGCCTTGTTGAACTGAAGCTGTCGAACACTTCTAACATGCCCTTATTGCACTGATCCACGATCCTCTTAAATACATATAGTGCTGATGATTTACAGTTCACTTAGGGCGTCCATGTTGCTGTGGCAACATGTGCTTTTACATGCCTGTATTGGAGCCTGAAGCTGTGGTTAGAGTGATGGAAGAGTCTCTGATGTTCTTTTCATCACTTGGCTAACCAGGAATCTCACCCTCTCTTACAACCCCTGCTAGGCACGCATGGGGAGAACCTGCAGATTGATATTTAACCTGTGTGGCTGCACTATCTACACACCATTCTTGCCCATCAAGTCCTGGGGTGTGATTTAACTCTGGAGCATTTTAGATTAGATTACTTATAGTGTGGAAACAGGCCCTTCAGCCGAACAAGTTCTCACCGACCCTTCGAAGAACAACCCACCCAAACCCATTCCCCTACATTTACCCCTTCACCTAACACTACGGGCAATTTAGCATGGCCAATTCACCTAACCTGCACATCTTTGGACTGTGGGAGGAAACCGGAGCACCTGGAGGAAACCCACACAGACATGGGGAGAATGTGCAAACTCCACACAGACAGTTGCCCGAGGCAGGAGTTGAACCCGGGTCTTTGGTGCTGTGAGGCAGCAGTGTTAACCACTGAGCCACTGTGGTTTAGAGCAACTATTTTACATTTATAATTTCTAGTTTTAGAGCTGGTGTTGGTGTCTCTATCCTATATTTTTAACTTTTAGTTCCAGAGTTACTATTTTATATTTATAATCCCTAGTTCTGAGGCCACTATTTATAAACACTAATGTTGGCGTGCATAAAGTATATTCATAATCTGTAACTCATGTGCTCTTCAGGGAGTTGGTGCAGACCTGTTGGGGCAAATGCCCTCCAAGTGCACTATAGGGATTCTACAAAAAACACCTCTACTATTACAGTCTATTTGTATTGTCTATTCAAAAACTGCACACAGACTTTTGTGAAAAGAAAGAAAGAATGTAAATGGCATGAAAACAGGAAAGGCTGAATGTCTTAAACGACATGAAAGCCAATTATGTAATGTTAATTAACCAGGAATGCACAGCAAAAACACTGCCTGTTAATAAACTTGCTGAGATTATGAATTGAAGATACATGCAATAGATCAAAAGAAAGCAACTACAGCAGGTGCCCAAATTTTAAAAAAAAGAACAGGACCTTGTCTGTAAACTGAAAGGAAGGCAAAATAGACCAAAAACTAAATGCACCTCAGAACCTATAAGGAATTAGAAGGGCTTCAAATAAACTTGATTTTCATTTGTTTTGAAATAGAAGAGTTGCTTATAATTATTCCACTTATACATTTTAATGAAGATTGTTTATTTGTTTTTGGAATTGTAAAGTTAGTTAGACAGGAACTAGTTTATTAAATAAAATCAAGAAAGTGAACAGTGTAATATATTCACAGCTTCTGAACATTCACATGATGCAGTTACAATATTAAAAAGTGGCCATCTGTCTTTCATTCCAAGTGTCTCTCAATTTGTAACTGGCTTTGTTTTGGTTGAAAGTTTTCCATAACCAAGGAATGTCCCTCTCATCCAAATCCTCAGTTGGTGTGAGGCAGAGAAAACATTTCATAAAGTCAACAAAAACAGGAAATAATCTAAAACTGCGATGGATGGGCAGAAATCCAAAGACTTGGAGAGGCCTTACATGATCAACTTGGACATGTTTTGTAGGCATGTTGTATGCTGTTGGTGTCCAAAATATATTTTCATGACCAGTTGTCTGGGTCTTTGGTCAATCCAAACCTCAGCACATTAGCAATGGATGTTAAGAAATCCCTGGCTCTTAAACTACTCTTGTAAAATATGACTAAACGGCTTCCGGTTCATTGGTCATTGTGCTGTTATGGATTGAATAAATGACTCAATTTTGCAAATTATCTCAATGCCATTTCTCGTCTGGCTATCAGCCATCATTCTGGAGAACATATCTGTCATTGTCTGCCATTTTCTATGAATGTATGTATTTTATAAATAAACATCATTTGAAACACATTACAAATCTCTGCATTTTTGGAGTCATTCTTGCTAGTTCCTTTTCATCTGGTACAGCAACTATAGGTTGGTAAGATTTATTGACTCCATATTTCTAACAAGTGCAAGCTGGGTGGATTAGCCATAGGGAGAACAAGTTCTAGCCTCTGGTCTTTGTCTTCTTCATTGTCCTGATTTCTAATGTGTGATGGTGACTTCCCCTTCAAGGATTGAACTGTGTTCCTTTTGCACTCCATATGCCTGCTCTACTTAATCTAGAGTCAGTTTCCCTTTGGATTTTAATGACCCTGATAAAGACTCACCATTAATTCCTACAATAATTCAGTTCCTTATGAAGTATGATTGAAATCACCATAGTTGCATTTCTCCAATGATCTTCAGAGAGCATTGATTAAATCTTCTACAGATTCCCCTGGATACTGAAATTCACAGTGTGAATAATCCTGCTGTGGTAATTATTTTCTCATTTTTGTGGTTAAACTTTAGCATTCTCACCTTTCAGTAATGAAAAGGGAAGATTCCCACCTTTTTTTTAACTCATTCATGGATATGGATGTCCCTGGCTGGGCGAACATTTATTGCCCATCCCTAGTTGCCCTTGAGAAGATGGTGATGAACTGCCTTCTTGATCTGCTGCTGTCTACTGTAGGAAGCATGCTGTTCAAGAATTTAATAAACTATTTCACATTTAATCATGATTTTATTGATGGCTTCTATTGTTTGAAGAAATGATTTATGCCTTTACCATGGTTTTCATAAGGGATCTCCCACTTCCTCTGTGGTTTGAATAAAATCTTTCAAACTTTCTATTTGTGTTGGGCCAGGTCTGTTCAGGCTTTTGATCTGTCGAACATTAGTGCTTTAATTAATGGCTTCATGATGTCCTTGTAACTGTGACCTGGATGATTAAGTCAATCACAAGCCCGTTTTTTCTTAAGCCATATCTTATGGTGCATTCTTGATATGGAAGCAGTGCTTGATCTGAGCTATAAGTAATTTCTTAACTGCTCATTTTTTCAGCCTGAATGTTGACACCACTGTAAAGTTTCTCCTGACCCATCGCCATCCATAAGCTTTACTCATGGTCACAGGCCTCCTGTCTGAAAAACATCCCTCCACCACCACCCTCTGACTTCTGCCTTTGAGCCAGTTCTGTACCCAAATGGCTAGTTCTCCCTGTACTCCGTGAGATCAAACCTTGCTAATCAGTCTGCCATGTGGACCCTTGTCGAGCGCCTTACTGAAGTCCATATAGGTGACATCTCTGCCCTCATCAATTCTCTTTGTTCCTTCTTCAAAAAACTCAATCACGTTTGTGAGACATGATTTCCCATGCACAAAGCCACGTTGACTATCCCGAATCAGTCCTTGCCTTTCGAAATACATGTACATCTTGTCCCTCAGGGTTCCCTCCAACAACTTGCCCACCACCGACGTCAGGCTCACTGGTCTATAGTTTCCTGGCTTGTCCTTACCACCCTCCTTAAACAGTGGCACCACATTAGCCAACCTCCAGTCTTCCAGCACTTCACCTGGACTATCGATGATACAAATATCTCAGCAAGAGGCCCAGCAATCACTTCCCTACCTTCCCACAGAGTTCTAGGGTACACCTGATCTGGTCCTGGGGATTTATCCACCTTTATGCATTTCAAGACTTCCAGCACTTCCTCCTCTGCAATATGGACATTTTGCAAGGTGTCACCATCTATTTAACGACATTTCATATCTTCCATATCCTTTTCCACAGTAAATGCAGATGCAAAATACTCATTTAGTATCTCCCACATTTTCAGCCTTTTGTCCTTAATATATTTGTAAAATCCCTTTGGATTCTCCTTTATTCTATTTACCAAAGCTATATCATGTCCCCTTTTCGCCCTCCTGTTTTCCCTCTTAAGTATACTCCTACTGCCTTTATACTCTTCTAAGGATTCACTTAATCTATACCTTATATATGCTTCCTTCTTTTTCTTAACCAAACCCTCAATTTCTTTAGTCATCCAGCACTCCCTAAACCTACCAGCCTTTCCTTTCACCCTAACAGGAATATACTTTCTCTGGATTCTTGTTATCTCATTTTTGAAGGCTTCCCATTTTCCAGCCGTCTCTTTACCTGCGAACATCTGCCCCCAATCAGCTTTGGAAAGCTCTTGCCTAATACCGTCAAAATTAGCCTTTCTCCAATTTAGAACTTCAACTTTTAGACCTGGTCTATCCTTTTCCATCACTATTTTAAAACTAATAGAATTATGGTCCTTGGCCCCAAAGTGCTTCCCCACTGACACCTCATTCACCTGCCCTGCCTTATTCCCCAAGAGTAGGTCAAGTTTTGCACCTTCTCTAGTAGGTACATCTACATACTGAATCAGAAAATTTTCTTGTACACACTTAACAAATTCTTCTCCATCTAAACCCTCAACACTATGGCAGTCCCAGTCTAAGTTTGGAAAGTTAAAATCCCTGACCATAATCACCCTATTATTCTTACAGTTAGCTGAGATCTCCTTACATGTTTGTTTCTCCATTTCCCTCTGACTATTAGGGGGTCTATAATACAATCACAATAAGGTGATCATCCCTTTCTTATTTCTCAGTTCCACCCAAATAACTTCCCTGGATGTAATTCCAGGAATATCCTCGTAGCACGAGGAGTAATCCAGATACAGTAGCACCTCGACATACGAATGACCCCGTTCATGAACAAATTGGTTTACGAACAGGATTGTACGTAAAATTTTGCTTCAACATACGTACGAATGAAGGTACGAACACAAAACTCCCATGTGCGACCACGTGGTTACATTGTTCTGATTTGCTATGCACGCTTTGAACGCAAAAGCTCTCGGGTCCCATGTGATCTCATTCAATTCGTCTTCAGCGCGTGCGCGCGCTGTGAACATCATTCGTTGCTACATCCAAGCATTCTTACGCTTGGGAAAAATAGATTCAGTTCGCGAACTTTTCGATTGGCGAACTGCCTCCGGGAACGGATTAAGTTTGTAAGTCAAGGCGCTACTATATTACTAGTCTCGAGGACCTCCTTTTTAAATCTTCAGCTATTCCTTGCTGCTAATTGTGCTTTCTAAGGAGCTGAGTAAAACCTGAGTCTGAAGATCTCCCCCCACCCCCACCTCAATGCCCAGTGCATGTTTTATGAACTGTCAAAGCAAATCATACACCAATATCTATCACATTGCAAGGACATGCCAGATTACAATACTGTACGAGCTGCTGCTCTTGATAAGGGTTGCTGCCATTGTCTTCTCTAAGAGTAGAACACTACATGGCCTATTTAGTGTAAGTGTCAGCAAGGACAACCACTTTGTGGCTTAAATAGATGATTTTCTTGTGGTTAACACAAGACAGGTTGCATTTTAGTAACTAATCTTGTTACATACATAATAACAGAAGAACTAAGAGCAGGAATAGAGAATTCAGTGTCACAAGCCAGCTCTGCTATTTGATAAAATCATGTAGATGATCGATCTCATCTCAATCTCAAATTTGCTACCCCATACCCTAAAATTTTGACCCATCATCGAGACTGTCCCACAGAAGGAAACATCCTTTCTATGTCTACTTTATAAATCTTTTTTAGCATCTCATGTATCACCATTAGATCTTTTCTCATTCATCTAAATTCCAGAGACTATCAGGCTAAAATATTGAATCTCTCTTGATAAGACAAACTTCTTAACTCTGGAATCAACCCAGTGACCATCCTCTGACAGCCTCCAATGCAACTACATCTCTGCTCAAGGTATAGGACCAAAATTGTAAGCAATGCTCCAGATGCAGTCTCACCAATACCTTGTACAGTTGTAGCAATACTTCCCAACTTTTATACTCTATTCCTTTTGCAACAAATGCCAAAATTCCAAGTACCTTCCCTGTTGTAGCTGCAAACTAGTTTTCTGCGATTCATTTTTGACGACACCCATACCCCTCTGCACGAAAACACTCTGAAGTTTCTGTCCATTTCAACAATATGTTATGTTTCCTTTCCTCCAATCACAATGGATAACCTCACAATTGTATATATTACACTTCCTCTGCCAAGTTTTGGTCCATTTCACCTAACCTACCAATATCCATTTGTAAATTTCTTGTTTCTTCATTGCAACCTACTTTCCCAACTCAGAGGTTGCACTCATATTATAGGCACTGTTACTGAGACTTTTAATGTGACTGGATGTTATAACATCCTCCTTTGGCAAACACTAACACACTTGGCTGAATGGGATTTCCATCAAATGGTTTGGAAGAGAAGTTCCCAGGATAAATTCAAATGTAAAAGGGAAGTGGAGTATCATAAGCAAAATACCTTTCAAATTATGTGCACAGTTTCTCTTTGAAACATGCTTCAAAAAAGAATAAAAATAAACTTACATTTATATAGAATCTTTCAGACCTTCAATCAATCTCAGAGCATCAATCAGTCAGTAAATTGAAAATATGATGGTTAGAGCAAAAAATTCACTGGCTCATCCAGCTTGTTCCTCCAGGTTTCATTTTATTCCTTTTGAAACGCAATTACTGTCAATTATAACAACTTGTGGCTGTTAGCAAGGTTCCACAAAGGAGAAATTAGATTTTAAAAGATCAGTTCATCTGTTTTTGACAAATACTTTGAGCTACAATCTTATCCAGCATTCTTCAAATGAAATCTTCTCCCTAAACAAGGAGACAAGGCCTTCGTGAAATATCTGTTGAAGGACTATATGTCTGACAGTACAGCACTCCCTCAGTACTGCACTGAAATGTCAACCTGAATTTAGTACTTCAATACACCAACTTCACTGAAGTATTGGGAGATTGCTACATTGAAAGAAGCACCATCCTTCGGGTCAGCTAATAAACTAATGTTCCAATCTATGTTCTGCAATTACTTTTATGATGATTGTTAGTTCAGCTTACTATGGATTTTAACACATAATCTAAAATTATATTTTTGTGGAACACTAAGGAACTGTTTCACGATTGGAGGTATCATTTTCAAATGAAATGTGCACGTGAATTTGAAACGTGCTGAGGGTTAGAATAAGGCACTGTGTAAATACAAGTTCTTTTATTGTAAAGAGTAGAGCTTATTGTACAGCATAGAGGAACAAATGTTGTTACATGCTTCAGTACTCTTGCATCTCTCTTCTTTGGCTTGCTTGAGCCAGAAGTCATAAAATGACTAATTTTTGCATCTCCATTCAACAATCTATCAACAATCACAATGTATCTGCAACAAACCCCACAACCTCCTGTAATGTTTCTGATCACTTGTACTAGGTTTCTGAAACTTACTGATACCTTTGTGCTGTTGCCCCGTCCAAAGCCCCGTACATAGGTCATATGTAATATCATTAACTAATGCATTTCTGATGAAGAGCCACCAAACTTGAGACGTTAACTCTGCTTTCTTCCCACAGATGCTGCCAGACCTGCTAAATTTCTCCAACAAATTCTGTTTTTGTTTCAGATCTCCAGCATTGCAGTTCTTTGTTTTATTTCAGTTATTGCAAAGATTGGTGTAAGCTTTGCAGACAGACATCCCTCATATGTACAGCATTTTCATGTCTGGCTGTATAATGAATCAATCCATTTGCTTTCTTGAATGACTTTGTAATTACCAGTCAACAACTTCTGGAGCAGTAGAACAAACCATGAAATGATCGTCCTTAGCCATGTCCCTCTTTCCTGATGAAGGAAGGAGCAAAACAAGGCAGCAAGCACTATTCAAATATCCAAACTGATAAATCAAATAATACTTATATTGATTTAACAGAGCAGACGTGACAATATAGCTTTGACATTTTCATATTGATCTCTCTTGTGCCAAATAAACTACCAAGGAAAATCCTATTAATTTCAGAAACTGAGACCTGATCAAATTCATCTCAAGTATAGTTTAATGGCTCTCAGATGATTCTACAAAAAAACAGGCTTTCATCTCATAGGATTGTTAACAAACATGGATAATATTTATCCCTGAGCCAACATCACTAAAAAACAGATTACCTGGTCTGTATTTTTGTAGAACCTCGCTTCTTACAAGTTGCAGTCCCTGTATTCTTCAGAAGAATTGGTTCTGAAGTGTTTTGGGACATCAGCAGGTTATGAAAGCGTAATGGTAGTGTGTTATAATGTCATTGGACTATTAATCCCGAACCCTGGGCTAATGATCTGGGGATAGGGGATTGAATTCCAACATGGTAGATGGTCAAACTTGATGTCCACAAAAATCTAAAATTAAAAAGCTTGTCTTAGGGTGATCATGTAAACAGCATTTATTGTTGTTTAAAACCCATCTAGTTCCGATTAATGTTATTTAGGGAAGGAAATCTTTCATCCTTTGTCTGACTGGTCTACATGTGGCTCAAGACCCACAGCAATGTCATTGACTCTTAGCTACCCTCTGGTGAACTGGGGGTGGGCAAGAATTGCTGGCTGTGCCAATGATGCACAATTTTATGGAATAAAAAAACCCAGATATTTTTACTGTATATATCAAGGTCATTTCTTTTGATAGCAGTGCTTTCCAATAAATTTGATCCACTTATGCCCAAGTGTCAAAGAATTTTGTATTAACTTATTTCGACTGAATTATTATTTCATGTCCTCTGGCAACAAAAGAAAATAATGGAGAACAGATCTGATATAAATATATTGACCATGCATAAAACATGATTATGGTCTTCAGTTAAGGGTAACACAATGGTGCATTTTCAAAATCCTACAGTTCCTTTGAAATTAAAGCAGTACCATTTTGACATTGGTGGGAAGATGGGGAGATTCAGGAAAGGAGAAAATTCAAAGTGAGGATATGAATGGAAAAATAGAGTTCAGTGAGCAGTGGTTTTTCACAAGTGTTTGATTTTGTTTGTTCTGTGGTTTAGTGCTTTCTTGCTCTGGCTTAGTTCAAGATAGAAATTGTTTGACCTTGTAGAAGAGTCTCTGACCACAGGGCATAATCGCAGAATAAGGCATAATTTAACACAGAGACAAGGAGCAAATTCTTCTCTTCGAGGGTTGTGAATCTGTAGAATTCTTACTACAGAGGGCTATTGAAGCTAAGTCATCAAATGTTTTTAAGGAAAAGGCAGGAAAAAGGAGTTGAGGATTATCAGATCAGACACAATTTCATTGAATGGCAGAGCAGACTAGATGGATTGAATAGCCCATTTCTCCTCCTAGGTCTTCTGGTCTTATTTGATATTGCATCAATGAAGATGACTAGTCCTATCTCAATTTAATCCAGAGCTTTCCAATACCATGCATGACTGCATGAGTAACACTTATGTTTCCTCTACACGTCCATTAGATTTCACCTGCTATTATTCCATCCAATATCCTCAACATAAAACACTTAGTTATAACGATGGTGATGCCAGCCTGATAGGAAGTGTTAGGTCTTCTGAGCTCGGATACTCCAGGCCAGCTGCATCCTTCACTCACTATCCTTTGCCATCATTTTCTTTCTCTCTTTTTTTCTTTCATCTCCTGATGTTGTGGGGAAGCCAAAGTGGTGTCGGAGGTCATCAGAAGCGGTGGCAGCGCCCAGAGTGAGGTCTCCTGGCTTTGGTAGACCTAGAGCCTGAACATGGGAACTCAATGGGTCATTGGCTGCAGCAGAGATTGGTGTCTGGGGTAAACCGACAGCAGGGACATGAGAGCCTTTGGCTGTGATGGACCCACAGCGGGGAGTCAAGGGCCTTCAGCTGTGATAGACCCATACTGGGGACTCAATGGCTGGCTACAGTGGAGCTTGGTTTCTGGAATGGGGCTGCATCCTTTGCACAGCAAAAGGCTAAGGTTGATGTGAGGTAGAGGCAAGGCCTGGCGTGGATTGGAGACAAGGGCCCAGCAGGGTCTGGAGGCAGGGCTCAGAGCAGTCTGGAGAAGAGGCCTCGAACTGTTTGGAGACAAGGCCTGGTGCAGCCTGGACGTGAGGCCTGGTGCAGTCTGAAGGTGAGGCCTGGTGCAGTCTGGAGGTGAGGCTTGGATGCTGTCAGGAAGTGACGCTTGACACAGACTGATAGCAAGGCCTGGTGTGATCTGCTTGAAGGACTTTACAACTGATTTTGTTATTTCTTTGTTCTTCTCATTTATTTCTAAGATCCAATACCTAGGTACCTTTGTACCAAAAACACCATTTTAGAGACTTTGTGTACTTTTCTCTGCACTTGTGAGTACATGTGACAATAAACCTAATTCTAAGTTTAATACCCAGGTAATTTGTACTGAGCCCAGAGAGCAAATAGTGAACCCTCATCCCTGTATTTTCTGCATCAAAAGTGTGTTCGACTACAATCTTTCTTGATGTTGGAATGCTTCAGAAAACGTATCTCATGACCTGCTTAAATATATTATTCAGCTTGCTTTGCTTTCTCCAGTTATAGTCCTTCATACTGGCTATCAATTGTCATTTTTCTCAATTCACATGTTGCGTCTGAAACCAAAGCACTGTATCAATTAGATTCCACACTGGTCACAGCAATGAGCCCTCTGATATCCAACGATGCACTTCACCCCACCACAGTATAGCTCCTCGAAATGCCACATTTTACTTGCTTTTATTGCTAAAATCTTGCAAGAAGAGATTATTGATGCTGCACCTGTTGAAGATATAACCCATTTCATTGCTTCTTTTACTTACCCATTTATTGCTTCGTAAAACTTTATGGTGGTGTATAACCTATGCCTCCAGCTAGTTAAATGCTTTTTCTGACGTTATCGACGTCAGACCAGATGACAGTCAGACACACAATATAACCAGGAAGCAAGAGTTTAAGAGTTTGATCAGTAAACTGGGACCCATATAACTTATCCTGATGTGGGATAAATATAAGCTCGAGTTTACCATCAGTAACAACTCAAGGACAGGTGAGTTCCAAGCCTTTAGATCTGAACAACAACCTGGAGTAAAAGCCCAAAAATATTACTTTTGTCTCTGACCACAACACTGCAAATATCCTGTCCCATATTTAGAACATGGCTGATTTTGAAGGCTGGTATAAATTTGGCCAAGCTTCCAATTCTTCCTTTTTTTGGATGCATCAAACTCCAGTTCTCATTTTGCATGCTGATGTTCGAACAACAACTTGCATTTATGGAGCACCTTGAATCGAATAATGCAACCTGATTAAGAGCTTCAGATCATACTAATGTGAACTTTATTCAGCTTTTGCTATTGTGTTCCTCCCTTAAATCATTAACTTTCTTCTCATCTGATGCAAGAGCAGGGTATCTGCAATTCAGCTCACCTTAGGAACAAATGTTACGAAACATCATTTCACGCATACTTCGATGTGCCAAAAATGCAAGTTAACATGGCTAAAATCTTCCACTGGGAGAATGGATAACTGCCAGCATGTTAGGAACATAGTATCAGGAGTAGGCTATTCAGCCCCTCAAGCCTGTTCTGCTATTCAATGAGATCATGGCTGCTCAGTGATCAAACTCTATATACCTACCTTTTGGCCCATATCCCTTAATATCTTTGCTTAACAAAAACTTATCTTTGGTTTAAAATTAACAACCTATCTAGCTTCAAATGCTGTTTGTGGAAGAGAGTTCCAAACCTCTATTGCCCTTTTGTGCATAAAACTGCTTCCTAATCTCTCTATTGAATAATCTGGCTATAATTAAATTATGCTGATGAATAGTATATAGCATCAGCGATGCCTGCTGACATACTTGGAACTCGGACTGAGCCTTTAATGTTCCATGAATGATCACTTGTATCAACTCATACATGTACTGTAAACAGATAGGAGTTGCAAGAGGACTTGCAATAATTTATTTTGCCCTTGTACAAAAAGTCATTTCCTCTGTTCTATAACTCTCTTGCCTTGTTTCATGGTGTATTTGTACTTTATTTGCAGTGTGGGGTGAAGTATTCTTGCTTTATGTAATACTGCTGTTATAGTCAAAATCCAAAAACTCAGGAGAGAAAGTCAATGACATAGAACATAGAGAACTGAGTTACTGGAGGACTGAAATCCCAGCACTTTATTTCAGAATCGCTTCAGACTTTGAAACTGATTTTGTTCCATTCTTTAATATTGGTATAAAAGCAAAATGGTTTGCAGTGACACTTCAGAAAGATACATTGTTATCTGACTCATTATGGACTCATTATGAGTAGATGTGTTCTCCAGGAAAACTAAACCATTGTATAATGCAGACAGAATCCATTGGGCAGATGGATTTGCTGCCCTACTGTATCTCTGCTTTTTCAAATACTCAATCTTCCTTCAAAAGATTTTAGTCACAACAATTCCCCAATAACACAATGTGCAATGACACTTACTTTGTATAAAGCAATTAATGCCTTAAATTAGTAACTGAATCTTGATATAAGCTCTGCCCATCAATAATTCAAGAACTGTTCCTGTCAATAGCCAGCCAATGAGTTAGTTGTCGTTCTCATGCCTAGATTAATGTGGCTATCAGAACTACATGCTTATTCTTTATTCTATCCTGTTGTCTTACAAGAGACTATCATGACACTCAGTTTTAATGTATCCAGTTATTAAATACTATGCAATAAATCTAAAATAAAAAAAACAAAGAAGTGCAGGTGCTGGAAGTCAGAAATGAAAACAAAAGTTCCTGGGACAACTCAGCAGATCTGGCAGCATGTGGGGAAAGAAAGCAGAGTTAATGTTTTGGGTCCAGTGACCTTTCTTCACAATTGATTGTCGCAATGCAATGGTTGGTATATGTGCTGAAGACGAGGCGGGAGGTGGGGGAGGAATAAGCAATAGGTGGGGATGAAGCCCAGAAGAAGAGAACAACAGTTGGACAGGCAAAAGGAAGGAGTAAAGGAGCCTGGGGGGAATCAATTGCTGCTGCTTGGGACCATTAGTGGCTGAAAATGGGTTAATTGTATCAGCACATATGATTATTTTGGTTCGGCCACTTTTGGAAAACTGTGTACAGGTTTGGTCGTCACATTACCAAAAGGATGTGGACGCTTTGGAAAGGGTGCAGACGAGATTCACCGAGATGTTGCCTGGTATGGAGAGTGCTAGCTATGAAGAGAGGTTGAGCAGCTTAGGATTATTTTCATTAGAAAGACAGTTTGAGGTGGGACCTGACCGAGGTCTACAAAAATCATGAGAGGTATAGACAGGGTGGAAAGCAAGAAGCTTTTTCCCACAGTGGGGAACTCAATTACAAGGGGTCACAAGTTCAAAGTGAAAGCTGAAAAGTTTAAGGGAGATATGTATGGAAAGTTCTTTATGCAGAGGGTGGTGAATGCCTGGAATTCATTGCCAGCGGAGGTGGTAGAGGTCGACACGATGGCATCATTTAAGATGTGTCTAAACAGATACATGAATTGGCAGGGAGTATAAGGCTTGGTGTATCGGGGTTGGGGTAGGGACATGGGAGAAGGTGCTCAGGACCTAAAACTATTGAGCTCAATGTTGAGTCCTGATGGCTGCAGGGTTCCCAAGTGGAAAATGGGATGCTGCTCTTCCAGCTTATGCTGAGTTCTGCTGGAGCACTGCAGTTAAGCCTGAGACAGAGATGTTGGCCAGTTCGCAATAGACTATTTAACAAGACCAAGACTCTCTTTTACCAAAGGTTTCAAATGGACATCAATCCCCATTTCATTTCAGGAGCTTTTATTAATTTCATTAAGAAAGTTTGGTGGCAATGATGATATCTCAGACTTCTAAGTGGTTCTACTGGTGATGACCACCAATTATACCACACAGCATAAAGCTGTGTGGATCTCATAATATATCCTAATTAGGACAGAGGTCTACATTCACCCTCAATGATAATGTTAAAAATGATGCAGCTTGTACATGGATGTGTCTGCCCAGCATCTTTCACTGCTATCAGTTAAAATGAGTTTGCATATACCTTGAATTACAGGATAAAATGCCATGGATATGACACTGGCTTTATATTATGAATGAGCACAGACTCCTCATTTATCAAACTTACTTCATACCGTCATGCTTTTGACATTACATTGTGTTGACCTGATCAAGATTACAAAGCATCATATTAGAACTGTAAGGAATGCATTGATAAAAAAAACCATTTTGTCAAAGCTTTTTTGCCTTGAACTCATCAAGACATTTCACAAGATTGTAATTTCAAAGGAACATTTTTACTGCATGAGACGGGAGTGCTGACCGTTTGACGAGTGGAGTCTGGTTGGTAGAGGTGTTGCTATGGAACGTATTGGAAGCTGTACATATTAATATACCTGCCTCTATCCTTTTTGGACAGAAGTAACATTGTGCCTGCTTCAACTCAACAAAATGCAAGACAGCCAGTCACTGCTCAATTTCTCAGGAGAATGCCCTGATTAATCAATCAACCTGATGGATCTAAAATTTAACAAAGCCTTGCTATTAACTGACAATCAGCATTCATGGCTACATTCTCTATGACAATGTTGCTACCCATTTAGTGTCCACTTTCCAACCATTAGCATTCTCCGTGCATGCAAAATGAATGACGGTTTTTCCATTGTCGTTATATTTTTGAGAAATGTCCTGACACTTGCGTGACCAAACATTTACAATACTTTCTTCTCCTTTTTCAACAATACTCAAGTTCTGTACTACAAAGTGACAACAGGCAGGGATTTTAAAAAATAGAATGAAGAAATCAGTTGGGAAAAACAGCGAATGAGAGACTCTACAAAGAAACCATCATGACAGCCAATGGTTAGTGAAACAAAAAAAATTAGTAAACAAAACCCATAAATGGTTTACAGGAATCACTGGAAAACCCATAAATGGTTTACAGGAATCATTGTGTTTTTCTTCATCCTAATTTAAGTTATGGTTTTCTTGTCCAAAATAAGAAATAATGCGTTCAATTTGTAATGTTTCCCAGATCTCCTGATTGTCAGTACTCCTGTGAACTGCTTCCGAACTTTGATCTCCTGTTAGCTCTGTTTAATCCTAGTTTAATTCCCTTAGTGCCACTGAAGCCTAGAAATGCTCCCAGGAATACCAAACCTTTAGGTGTAACTAAATTTATGTTCTAATCTGTTAGAAATTGGACTTTAATACAAACACGTTGCACATTTTCCATTGTTTATTCCTAGATTTCATATTGATACGCAGTAAAATTTTAATGCATGGAAAAAATGCACATTAAAGCATCTAACTATTTATGGCTTTCATAAAAGAATGAGCAGTTAGGGAATTGAACCCCAAATGGTGCTTAATAAAGCAAAACAAAATAACATGGAATTATAAACAGATTTGACACAGCCATTGAAACAGTGCCATAATTTCAAGGAGTATTGCATTTGCTGTAATGCAATTTGAGAGTTCATGATATTCTATAGTTGCTGTGAACCTGTTGTTAGAATCTACATTCTGACCGAAAGTGACCACTGTTATGAAAGGATGGGCCACTTAACTCATCATGAGTGAAGTACATAGGAGATCTGACAATATGTATTATACAAAATAATAAACAAGGAAAGAAACTTGAACACAAGCTCGAAATTCTTGTGGAAAAGAGACTACTAGAAACAATGTAAAGTATACTCTTCAGTGGAGTGCAAAAGTCCCTTAGTTATTTCCTCTTGCTCCTCTATCCCAGTGACAATAATTACAATTGGTTACTTTCAACAGAATGTATTTTGTATGTTATTCTTGACTGACAATATAATGTGTAATTCTTTATAGCCTGATGTTTGAATTCACAAGACACTGAGGAACCATAAGTTATTTATTCTGTCGTTGGACATATTGCCCCATCATAATGTTGACCTGTTATTTTGATGATTCCAGGTTTCATAACCCTGTAACCCTACTTGAATACCTCAACCAGAGGAGCATACTCGAGTCTTTGCACATGCACAGTTCTTTGTTTGAGCACATGCATTGAATGGGTTCATAATTTACAATTATAAAGGAACGCTCCTGATTTTCCAAAATTAAAATTAGTTTTTAGTTCTGTTTTGTCCAGTGAATCTCTGCTCTCAGTGATAGCTGAATTGAATTTATCCTGCAGTTTCTGTTGACATTAAAACTAATCTCAACAGACAATGGACAAATACCTATAGTCAAAATGATGGATCAATTAGAGTCAAATGAATTTTTCCATTTCTGCTATGTGCTTCCAAAAAGAAAAGAAAATTTCACTTAAGTATCACAGTGCATTTGGCAGATGAGCTGTTATCTGTCTCAACCAGGAATTAAAATTCTCGATGTTCAGCCTATTTTTACAAATTCTATTGTTAAAGAATGGATACTTACAGACAAAACACTTGATGATACAAAGGCTGCGAGAGGCACATTACAGTTGTTAAGTGCAGTTTTAAAGTCATAGAGATATACAGCGTGGAAACAGACCCTTCGGTCCAACTCGTCCATGTCAACCAGTTATCCTAACCAAGTCTTGTCCCATTTGCCAGCACTTGTTCTATATCCCTCTAAACCATTCCTGTTCATATACCCATCCAGATGCCTTTTAAATGGTGTAATTGTACCAGCCTCCACCACTTCCCTGGCAACATGTTCCACACATGCACCACCGTCTGTGTGAAAAAGTTGCCCCTCACGTCCTTTTTATATCTTTCCCCTCTCACAGTAAACCTATGCCTTCTGATTCTGGTCTCCCCAGCCCAGGAAAAAAAACCTTGTCTATTTATCCGATCCATGTCCCCCATGGTTTCATAAACCTCTAGAAGGTTACCCCTCAGCCTCCAAAGCTCTTGCAAAGCAATTGCCATTCCTCTTCTCTGACATCTTTACAATGGTCTTACTTTTTTTACTTTGCTGAAAGACCATTACATTTTACCTCTTGCTGACCTTCACTGTTGGTTTATACTCAATTGAATCAATAAGGCAGAAAAGTTGAAAAAAAAACCTACTGAAATTAACGGAGGATCCTCGGCTTTATTTTCAGAAGAATAGAGCGCAAAGGCATTTAGGGTAATGCTAATCAATACCATTTAGGATTCAGGGGTCAGTGCTGGGCCCCTTACTGTTTGTTATCTATATCCTGCTCCTCGGATGCTGCCTGGTCTGCTGTGTTTTTCCAGCACCACATTTTTCATATCTATATCAATGATTTGGATGAGAATTAACAAGGCATGATTAGTAAGTTTGCAGATTACAGTAAAATAGCTGGTATTGCGGATAGTGAGAAAGTCAGCTATTACAAGAGGGCATAGCTTTAAATTAAGGGGGGGTAGATATAGGACTGATGTTAGGGGTAGGTTCTTCACTCAGCGAGTCGTAAGTTCATGGAATGCCCTGCCAGTAGCAGTAGTGGACTCTCCCTCTTTATGGGTATTTAAGCGGGCATTGGATAGGTATATGGAGGATAGTGGGTTAGTGTAGGTTAGGTGGGCTTTGATCGGCGCAACATCGAGGGCCGAAGGGCCTGTACTGCGCTGTATTCTTCTATGTTCTATGTTCTATGTTATAAGAAATTGCATTAGGACCTTGATCAGCTGGGGAAGTGAGTCAAGAAATGGCCAATGGAGTTTAATATAGATCAATATGAGGTGTTGCATTTTGGAAAGTCAATTCAAGATAGGGGTTTCATGGTGAATGGTTGGGCCTTAAGGCGTATAGTGGAACAGAGGAATCTTGGAGTTCAGGTGCATGATTCTCTGAAAGTACAATCACAGATAGACAGGGCAGTGAAGATGACTTTTAGCACACTGGCCTTCATCATTCAGGGTATTAAGGGAAGAAGTTGGAACTTCTGCTGCAGTTGTACAGGACATTGGTGAGGCTGCACTTTGAATATTGCGTTCAGTTTTGGTCACCTTGTTATTGGAAGGATGTTATTAAGCTGGCAAGAGTGCAGAAGAAATTTACAAGGATTTTGCCAGGACCCCAGGGTCTGAGTTACAGGGAGAGGTTGGACAAGCTCGGACTTTTTTCTTTAGAGTGTAGGAGACTGAGGGGGAGTCTTGTAGAAGTGTATAAGATTATGAGAGGCATGGATAGGTGAACACACTCAGTCTTTTTCCCAGAGTTGGGGAATCAAGGATAGAGGGCAGTTTAAGATCAGAGGGGCAAGAATAAAAGGAAACTGAATGGCAACATTTTTATAGAGAAGGTAGTATGCATATTGAATGAGCTGCCAGTGGAAGTGGATGAGATGGGTACATGAACAACATTTAAAAGGCATTTGGACAAATACATGGATAGGAAAGATTTTGAAGGATATGGGCCAAGTGCAAGGAAATGGGATTAGCGTGGATGGACTTGTTGTTTGGCATTGACCAGTTTGTGCTGTAGGACGCTATGACTCCATGACTCATCTGGAGTATTATATTCAACTCTGAGTGCCATACTTAGGCAGGAAAGTAAGTTGAAGTGGATACAGAAAAGATTTATTGCAATGGTGTCCAGGGTTAAGAACTTGAGTGATGTGGAGAAGTTGGAGAAACTGGTCTTTTTTTTTAAGCAGAGAAGATTAAGAAGAGATTTGATGGTGGTGTTCAAAATGATGGATAGCTTTGATAAGAATAAATGAAAAAGAATTCTCACCAGTAATTAAATAAATTATCTGAACCAAAGGACACAGTCTTAGGTGATACATGAAAGTGAATTCATGAGCAGCATTCTAAAGGGAATTGTCTGAATACTTGAAGGAAAATTATTATCAGATTATGAGGAAAGAGCAGGGAGAGGTGGCACAATGGCTTGCTGCCTCACAGCACCAGGGACCAGAGTTCAATTCCAGCTTCAGGCGACTGCCTGTGTGGAGTTTGCACATTTTCCCTATAACTGTGTGGTTTCTGTCAGGTAGTCTAGTTCAAAGATGTGCAGGCCCTGCCAAATTACCCTGTAGCATAGAGGGATGTGTAGGCTTGGTGGATTAACCATGGCAAATACAGGAATAGGGTGGGCGTGATACTCTTCGGAGGGCTGATGCAAACTCAGTGGCCCAAATGGCATTTATCTGCAACTTTATGATCCTAAAGGAATTGACTTGATGACTGGACCAAAGAGCTGGTACTGAGGTGATGAACTGTGGTGAATGGTTTTATTCTGTGTTGAATCATTCTATTATTCTATGAGCTTAGCAAATAGGTGCCAAAATAAAATATGTCCTTAAATGTATAGAAAATGTCATCCTTTTAACAAAGATAGAAGCATTTATGAGAAGATTAGTTCCATAAACTATCACCATCTATTCTGACAGTAGTTGGAATCGGCCTTGCAGATATCATTGCTTTATTGTCATTTCCAGATATCATCTGACTGTAAGAAGCGTAATTTTACCACAAAGTGGAGTCCTGAAGCATTGCTGTACCTGGTCTTGAAAATGAGGTGAGCCAAGTGGATCAAGTCTCAGTGATACTCAATAGGAGACAGTGGTCATTGTATCATAAGATACAGGATGGTGTTGAAGAATGGCATGCATCAATCCAGAGTGAGAAAAATCAGTTGGCTGAGAGCTGACTTTAATGGGGCAGCATTGATTGGATTGGTGAGACAAAATCATTACAAAACAATGGGCCACCTTCAAAGAGCATATCGCTCGGGTGGAAATGTACAACAAACAAATCCAGAATTCCCTGGGTGACAAAGGAAAGCCAAATTAACACTAGAAAGAAAAAACGTGCATGTGACAAGTGTAAGGAAGAAATTATAATCAGGAACCCCAGGAATATTGAAGATTTATGGGGAGATGAAAATATAAATCAGAGAAACAAAAAGGATTATGAGAAATGACGAGCAGCTAACATAAAGCATAATCTCAAATTCTTCTTTGGGCAGAGAAATAGTGGAAGAGTGGTTATTAGGTAATAAGGGCTAATTAAAGACCAAACAGGGATTCAACTTGGGGACGGGTGCACAGCTGACATGTGAACAGAATACTTTGCATCTATCTTTTCAAAAGAGGAAGAGGCTGCCCAGACCATGGTGACAAAGGACAAAATGGATAAGGAAGAAATCTTGGACAAATTGCAAACCTTAAGTGTCAATAAGGCACCAGGATGGGATGAGATACATCCGAGGATCTTGAAGGAAGTGAGGGTAGAAATTATGGGGTTGCTAGCCATGAACTTTCAATCTTCCCTAATCTTGGGAGAGGTACCAGAAGACTGGAGAACTGCAAACTTGATGGCCTTGTTCAAAGGTTATAAGGATTATCCTAGCAATTAAAGGCTAGTCAGTTTAATGTCAATGGTGGGATAGCTTCAAGAAACAATCATTCGGGATGGAATTGTAGTCATGTGGAAAAAGGTGGGAAGATTCAGCAGATGTCTAAAGATCTTTAACCGACTTGTGGAATGTTTTTTGAAGCAGTAACCTGAAAGGATCAATGAGAGTAATTCTGTTGAAGTGTTGAACATGAATTTGTCGAAAACATTTGAAACATAAATCTGCACACCAGACTTGTGAGAGATCATGGATTAAAAGGGACAATAACTACATAGGTACAAAATTAGCTGAGTGACAGGAAACAGAGAGCAATAGTCGATGAATATTTTTCAGACTGGAAGAAGGTTTGGAATGGAATTTCCCAGAGGTGGCATTGCAACCCTCGCTTTTCCACATTTTTATTAATGTTATCAATCTTGGTGTACAGGGGACAATTGCAAAATTATCAGATGACAGCAAACTTGGAAGAATTTGAATCAGTGAGGAGAACAGTGCAGAACTCCAAAAGAATATTGGTAAGTTGGTGGAGTGAGCAGAGAGGTGGCAGATGATGTTCAATGCAGAGAATTTTGAGGTGATGCACTTTGGTCAGAAGAACATTGAAAGAAAAGTTTTAAAAGGGATAAAGTAATACAGGAGATGTGGGAGCAGAGGGACCTGGGTACATATGTACACAGATAATTGCAAGTGTCAGTACAATTAGAGATAGCAGTTGATGTATCATACACCATTCTCAGCTTTATAAATCGGGGTGTAGAGATGTGGGATATGCAGGCTAGATGGGTTAGTCATGAGAAATACAGGGTTATAGGGAAAGGGTAAGGGGGGGTGGGTATGGGTGGGATGCTCTTCAGAAGTTCAGTATGGACTTGATGGGCTGAATGACCTGCTCCCACACTATGACAACGATTCTATGAGAAAACAAGAGCAAGGTGGTGATGCTGAACTTTCACAAGACACTTGTTTGACCTCAGCTGGAGTATGATGTGCAGATGTGGATGCCACATTATCGGAAAGCTCCAAATGTATTGAGCTCACGCAGAAGTGATTTACAAGAATGGATCCAGGGATGAGAAATTTCAGTTATGAGGAGAGATGGAGGAAGCTGAGGCATTTATTCTTGGTCAGAAGAGAGCTGAATGAGATTTGATCAAGATTTTCAATATCATAAGCATGTTGGGCAGAGTCTGAGGTTATTTAAGCAGAAGTACCATTGCTAGCCATCTTTCTATATGTAGACCTGAAACAGCTTAGGGCAGGCATCAAGAAATGCTTCTTGACAGAACAATTGATCAAATAGGTCAGTGGACTAATGCCAGGATATTTGACATATACAAAAAAAAGAATATAACGTTAGAATTAGTCTTCAGTTCAGAAACGCAGACTTCAGAGCATTCTATATTTTATCCTTTTCACTCTCGAGAATAACCGTGGAAAAAATTTTCATTATTTTTAAAGAAGTGATCCTCTGAAGAGAGAGAAAGCTATTTTTTATTCTTCTCTTTTCCAGAAATGTGTGTGTAAATATTTATAGATCCATATTCACATCTCTGTGTGTTAATCAATTATTCCTTATTCCTTATTCATTCAAGGGTTTTGGTAATAAATTGATAATTGCATTTTTTTAAAAACCTGGTAAACAGATTTTTTTAAAAAATTAGAATCCGATATAGATAAAGTATTTCATTGACCACCTCAATCGTTGGGAAATGTATTTTATTTCCTGTTGTGATCCATAAGTGGAGGAGTGCAATCCTCCACCCTCAGTTTTCGTAGTGTGAGAATGGGCATGTTTTGTAATTACTTTTCACAAGTATGGAATAATTACAACCTGAGGATCTTTTCATCGCACAGAACTAAACTCGTACAGCTCTATTGAGTCAAGCAGTCAGAGGAAATTAAATAATTCAGATGTTATGCAGTCACAATATATCCAATTCAAACTTAATTGAGAAAAACATGAAATTTGCTTTTTTTTAGCTAAGGATTCATAGAGCCCAACATAAATCAGAAAAGTCAAGATCAAGGGCTTCAACAGTATTTTAATGTTTAGCATTTATCTTTATTTATGTTTATTATTGTTTGCTTATGCTTTTTATAAACAAGTCACAAGAGTATTAAACTGTCACAAGCAACAACCTTTTGTTCACCCTTATTGCTTTTTTTTATAAAAGCACAAAGGTCTATCAAATCAATCAAATAAAACCAATAATCCGAGAACAAGAAATATCCTTGGTTGTATTGCAATTAAACAGTGGTAAAATCGCAAAAACAACATCCAATTCTTTTAAAGGGTCCACAAAATAGGAATTTTCAACAATGGGTTGATACTTGAAACATGAACCTTGATTTTTTTTCTATTAAGATGCAGTTCAGTGTACTACATATTTCCACAATGTCTGTTAAGTTCAATGTCTAACCTTTTATTTCCTAAAAGTACATCCATTAACATTTGACTTCAGGCTGAGGTTATTCAAGTAATGGTAGCACTGCTGGCTATAAAAGTTCACACTTCGATATGTCCATCTGAAACAGTTTAAGGTGCACACAGAAATCCTCCTCGAAAGAACAACTGATCAAAGGAGTAAGTGGATTAATGCCAGGAGATTGGACACATACAAAAAAAGACAGTAATGATGTTAAAATTAGTCTCCTGGAAGGATTAGAACAAGTATATCGAAAGGTTTCCTTCTGGAGCCTAGTTTATAATATTAATTTTAATTCCTGCTTTTTTGATGCATTATGCTCATCAGTAGGTTCTATTGAAAATAATAGTTTCTGTGTTTGTTGAATAAAAGGAAGTATCATATTTAATTGTAAATGTAAAATAATAACAATAATTCATTATATGAACCAAGAGTCTGGGTTAATTAACCTTGATGGCTGGAACCATTAGTGCTGTCTTGTTTAAATGGACGGAAATCTTATTAAAGTGTTTTCATTGTTATGTTTCAGTCAGTCAGACTCCATTGTAGTACATTTCATGGGAAAATCTGCAAATTTATTTCATATTATATGTAAAAAATGACCTCATTTGTACTGAGACCTATTCATTTTCTCAAATTTAGTAGTTACACAAGGCTTTCTTGAAGAACATTAGTATCATATGTTCAGAAAATGGGATTGCATAACATAATTAGTGTTTAAGCATCAGAAGTGGGTGATTTTGCACAGGAACCATGTACGTTATTATAGGTCATGGGTACCATTATCTGAGCAAAGGTTTTGCAAATGCAAATTAAAAAGAAGAGAACACTCACATTTTGCAGTAGTCACCAGAAGAAAAACATCCGTCAGTTTGTTTAGAATGCACAATGTTCTGGATTTTCTGTATCTGTCACAAATGTATCTTCAAAGAAGTTGCTGCAATTATAACAAACAAAACTAAGAAGGGTGATCATAATATTCACAACATCCAAGCAGAATGTACAATTTCATTTCAACACATCACATTATCTTATCTTCTTAGCTCTACCTTTCCCTTGTTTATTTATGAACAACAGCAATTTATTGACCTATTTCTAAATCTCATCTTCACCCATTACCCTGAAAATGAAAGCATCATTGGTTATCATTGCATCTGATTTGGCCAACATGTGGAAACTGACTGAACCCACTGTCAGAAATACATATCAAAAGTATGGCATAGATTTTTTTTCAGGTAAAGTGTGAGTTCTAGATACATGTTTAGTGTTATTTACAAGTCATCACAACAGGAATATGGATCAAACTAGGAATCATGCAGAGAAATTGAAAGCAGCACTCCTCTTTTGATCTTGGAATGTGCATCAGACAGAGGGACGTAATTATGTTGATCATTAGCACTAAATACTGGCAAATTAACATTGCGATACCTGCTACACAATAATTGCTCTCCACTACCATTGTATTAAATAGTTCCTTTTAATGATTTTCTTTTCTACTAATGGCTAATAAGTTGGTTAAACAAGATATATTTTAAATAACAATAATTTATAGAATTATTGCAGTGCAGAAGAGGCCCAACAAGTCTGTACCAATCCTCCAAAGAGCAACCCAGCCAGATTCCCCCAAACTCTCTCCCTGTAACCCTGCATTTATCATGGCTAATCCACATAGGCTGAATTATCCTGGATCCTATTGGGCAATTCAGCATTGCCAATTCACCGAACTTGCACATCTCTGGACTGTGGGAGTAAACCAGATTACACAGAGAAAATCAACACAGATATAGGGAGAATGGAAATGATCCATAGCACCTATGTTAAATTAAGATATGGCAGGCAATCTATTTGGCTATGTTAATGTGTCTGAATAGTCAAAAGGCAATTTAAAACAAACCAGTGAGAAAGAAACTGCAGTTATATTAGTGATCATGTTTGGTTGGAATGGACAATGACTGCACTGAGATAGCAGAAAAATTTGAAATACACCAGTTATTGCATTGATTAAAATATTGTGCAATTCAACTCCAATCTACTAACTGATGTTTCAAATTTCCAACATTTTGGAGCTTCTATCCCAGTGTGTTTAATTTGCAGACCATTCTACTTGGATCTTCCTCGGCTGGTACCAAACAGTCATAGAACATAGAACATAGAAGAACATAGAAGAATACAGCGCAGTACAGGCCCTTTGGCCCTCGATGTTATGCCGATCCAAGCCCACCTAACCTACACTAGCCCACTATCCTCCATATACCTATCCAATGACCGTTTAAATGCCCATAAAGAGGGAGAGTCCACCACTGATACTGGCAGGGCATTCCATGAACTCACGACTCGCTGAGTAAAGAATCTACCCCGAACATCTGTCCTATATCTACCACCCCTTAATTTAAAGCTATGCCCCCTTGTAATAGCTGACTCCATACGTGGAAAAAGGTTCTCATGGTCAACCCTATCTAAACCCCTAATCATCTTGTACACCTCTATCAAGTCACCCATAAACCTTCTTTTCTCCAATGAAAACAGCCCCAAGTGCCTCAGCCTTTCCTCATACGATCTTCCTCCCATACCAGGCAACATTCTGGTAAACCTCCTCTGCACCCGTTCCAGTGCCTCCACATCCTTCCTATAGTATGGCGACCAAAACTGCAAACAATACTCCAGATGCGGCCGCATCAGAGTCTTATTCAACTGCAACATGACCTCAGGACTCCGGAACTCAATTCCTCTACCAATAAAAGCCAGTACGCCATATGCCTTCTTCACTGCACTATTTACCTGGGTGGCAACTTTCAGAGATCTGTGTACATGGACACCAAGATCTCACTACCAAGTATCCGACCATTAGCCCAGTACCCCATCTTTTTGTTAATCTTACCAAAGTGAATCACCTCACACTTAGCTACATTGAACTCCATTTGCCACCTTTCTGCCAGCTCTGCAGCTTATCTATATCCCGCTGTAACCTGACACATCCTTCTTCACTGTCAACAATTCCACCGACTTTCGTATCATCCGCAAACTTGCTCACCCAACCTTCTAGCCCCTCCTCCAGGTCATTTATAAAAATGACAAACAGCAATAGTCCCAAAACAGATCCTTGCGGAACACCGCTAGTAACTGCACTCCAAGATGAACCTTTACCATCAACTACTCTGTCTTCTTCCAGCCAGCCAATTCCTAATCCAAACCTCCAACTCACCCTCAATGTCATTGGGAATCAAATTCAAGGTCCACTTCCATTAGGCCAGAAGTTACTGATTATAGCTCAAGGTTTGTATGGTTACACATCAGAAATGCCATGGTTAAGATAAAAGCTGTTAGTACTAATGATAGCGATCCATAACACACTACCTTGGAGAATAGGGGAAGAAAATTGTAAGTACGAGGGTCCTTGACTTCCAAATGTTCAACTTACAAATGCTGGTACTTATGAACGCAATCACACACATGGATTTTAATTCTAAAGGCTTGACACACAAACATTTCCAGAATTGGCACATTGGCACAGTGGTTAGCTCTGCTGCCTCACAGTGCCAGGGACCCACGTTCAATTCCAGCCTTGGGTGGCCATCTGTGAGGACTTTACACATTCTCCCAGTGTCTGCATGGGTTCCCTCCAGGTGCTCTAGTTGCCTCCTACAGTCCAAAGGTGTGCAGGTTAGGTGGATTGGCCATGGGGAATGGGGAGTTAACAGGTATGGGGTGGGTCTGGGTGGTTTGCATGGGTGCAAACTCAATGGATCAAATGGCCTCTGTCTGCACTGTAGGGATTCTATAATTGCTTGGAGACAGTGAGGACTGCAGATGCTGGAGACTCAGAGTGGTGGCGCTGGAAAAAGCACAGCCAGTCAGGTAGCATCTGGGGACCAGGATAGTCGATGTTTCGAGCAGGACTTCTATGACTACTGTGCTAATGAATGGCTGCTTTTCATTGTCCCACATTGTGCCCTGTTCTGCAACAAATCAACTTGTGAACGGAGCCCAGAACAGAACCCTTTTGCACCCGGGGTTGCCTGTCGATGTGGTTCTGAAGGGAAGGGAGTAGAAGGTAGCTCATAGCAGGGAGTTGAGTTGTTTCACGTTTAACAACAATGGAAAAAGGCAGTGCACTGGCTCACAACCTGTATACTATTTGAAAAAAAGTATAGTTCAAAATCACAACCAACAATAAAAATGGCCAAATAGAAAATGCTGGAAAAATACAGCAGGTCCAGCAGCACCTGTGGAGAAAAAAACAGAGTTAATGCTTCAAGTGTCTTCAGAACAGTCATTTTGGATTTGAAACATTGACTCTGTTTTGCACTCCACTAATGCTGCTAGAGCAGGGTTTCACCAGCATGTTCTGTTTTTTATTTCAGATTTCCAGCATCCACTGCATTTTACTTTTATTTGAATAATATACATCAACCTGGCTCAGTTGGAGATATCATTGCATTGGGTTAGAGTGCTTGCAGACTGAAAACCCAGTGCAAGTTTAACCCATAAAATGAAGATTGCACTGATATCGTGGGTAATTACTTCTCTGAAAAACATAAGCATTTCTCTCACACCAATTTACTCTGAAGGGTATTATATAAGCAGTGTAAATGCAATTTGAATGAGTTGTCAGTCTAAATCAGAACCCAACATCTGTTAATACCATCAAGAACATACCAGTTGGCTTCTCATTTGATGGTTACAACAAAATGCAAACAACTGGCCATTTGTAGTATATCGCAACAACGCGCACCTACCTGTACATGCATGTGTGTGTACGTTAGGTTAGGTTATTTCTGAATGTGGAATGAGTTAGATTTTTACTTTGCTTTCCACACCATTCACCAGGCCTGGCACAAACACACCAAAGGAAGAAACAACTTTCATTTATGTAGTGTCTTTTTGGCCACAATATGTTTCAGTACACTGGCAAAAATGTAGCCTTTCTACTGTCTAAAAGGCACAATTTGGGAGTGTAACAGAATACTCCCCACTTGCCTGGATGAGTGCAGTTCCGACAATGAGCAAGAAGCTTGACACTATGCAGAACTAAGCGACCCCTTTGACTGGCACCACATCCACAACCAATGCTTAGTAGCAGCTGCAGAAATTCTCCAAGGTCACTTAGGCAGCACCTTTTGAACACACAACCACTTCCATCTCAAAGAATAAAAACAGCAAACATTTGGGAACACGACCAGGCACAAGTTCCCTTAAAGCCACTCATCATTGAGGCTGGGAAATATATTGTTGTTCCTTCACTTTTGCTGGGTCAAAGTCCTGGGAGTTCCCCTGTCCCCCAATTCATTGAGGGTCTACCAACACAAAATGGACTGTAGCAGTTTTGGAAGTCAGCTCACCACCATCTTCTCAATGATAATTAGGAATGGGCAAAAAAGTACTGGCTCTGCTAGCAACACCCACATTCCATAAAACCACAAATAAAAAGCAGAAAATAAATTAATTAACCAGCAACAAAGGAATCTTAAACATGAAAAATAACAGAACTCTGAGTGGCAGTGTGGCAGCATTCATGAGAATAGTAATAATAGGCAATTTTACAGAAAACTGGTAGTTAATTGCTTTTTTGATGGCGTTTTAAGAAATGACATTTCCAAGCAGCAGGAATGTTTCTGATGGTGAGGTATCTAACCCTGCCAGGAGTGAAGCCAGCAGCTAACACTACCCAATCAAATCAGGGCTGTTCTGAAACCTTTAATACTCTCTCACTCTCATTAATCATGAAAACAAAACTAATTTCTCAGAGAAGCAACTGGGAATGCAGGATTACAAGGAAAATTCTGGAAAGTTCCTCTCCAACTCAGTAAGGCAATCTTACAAATCCTGGGAGACTCAAATGATCCACAACATTTCAAGTGATACATTTAATTAATACCCCTATCTCTCAATACAATCCTCATTTGCAAACTTATCAAGCTTCTTTTATTTTGAAACAACCAAACTTGCAAGCTCCTAAGATACTAATTGTATCTGTGGGACAATAAAACACAACAGTATTTGTTTTGAATTGAGATTATGTTTGGAATTTAGCAGACAAACTACTTCAGTAGCCCAGGATCATTGGGTCATTATGGCACTGGACTTCTCACTGGCAGTGTATTATTTTAAATAAAAACGAATCTGTAACAAAAAGCACATTTTAGTTGTGCAATCGTCCAGTACTGGAATAATATGATTAAAGTGGTTAAAATTCAGGACAGTTATTCTACTTTGATTTCAACATCAATTGGACAAAAAACAGATCTGATAATTAGTGTGCAATTGACTGTGAACTCTGAAATTATTCTTCTTCTCTCAACACAAAGGTAACTGACTTAGTCCAGTCATCAGTCTGGAGCCAACCAGTAACACAATAAGATTTGTTACAAATCATATCTGCTAATTAGACAGTCTATGTGTGTGTTGCAATCTATCCACATCCAGCTGCCACAGATGTTGTGCACTGACAGAAATCAGTCTACGGCCTCAGGCTTTGTTTGGTCTCGTGTTTTGCCATATTGAAATGGATAATTTAATAGCTATAATCACTTCTGTAAAATGAGATGACACTATAATATTGCACCCAAGACACAAATATTAACCCTGCAGGCCAATGGCATTTGTCTAGAGTCAATAAATAAACTAATTTTGACATTACAAACTTTCTTTTCTGTGACTGGAATAACAATTTACTGCTTTGCTCAAAAGGTGAGCGAAACATTCTGAAATGAAACAAAATGGTGTCCTCATTTAAACCCTGCAAATGGCTTCTGTTTTTCAGTCCAAAATTACTGAACCAACTGTATACTATTGTTATCTGAGGCCACAACCTGAGTTCACTGATATTTCCTTATTTGCAAATTGCAATCTTAACATTATGAGAGGGATTGTTGGCTAGATGGTTTGTGTGTGGTTTATATTCTAACCTTTGGAATAATGCCAATAAGCACGGTTTCGATCCCCATGTTGGCTAAAGTAATGTATGGACCTATCTTATTGTCCTATTGTCTTATTGCAAGGACTGCAGCGAACACTACATCGGACAGACAGGCAGAAAACTAGCCACCAGGATACACAAGCACCAAAGAACATGACCAGCTATCACTAGTATCCTTACACACAAAGAAGGACAACACTTCGACTGGGACAACACATCCATCCTAGGACAGGCTAAACAGAGAGATGCATGGGAATTCCTAGAGGGCTGGCATTCAAAGAGGAGCTCCATCAATATGCACATAGATTTGGACCCCACTTATCAACGTCTGTGAAAAAAAATGGAAATTATATCACCCACCTCAACAGACCAAGACACACAAATAGAAAGTGGGACAGAACCCCAGCTCTTCACCTGAAGCTTACTGATGATGTTACCTAGTGTGGTGACAAAATGTATGAAAATGAACCTAATAGCACAGCCAGCAAACTTACAACCTCAACCTCAACCTGAGCTACAAATCTTCTGAAAAATCGGAATATTGAATGTCTATAATTTGGTATTCAAACTGATATTAATAGGAACTCATTTCTCTCCACTTATTGTCTACCTCCCATATATAAATTAGGATTTCACTTTTGGTTCCTTTCCAAGATTTTCTTTCTTAGTTTGTGAGTACATGTAAAGAATAAAAGCACATCATCCCCGTTACAACCTGACCTTCAACAACTGGCCTACCTAATGAAGAATAAATGGAAAATTTCAAGATTCTGCATCCACCGTTTTTTGAGAATTCCAGAGACTGTCAATGCTCTGAGAAAAAAAAATGCTTCCTCACCTCTGTCTTAAATGGGTGACCTCTTAATTTTAAACTAGTTCTAGATTCTCCCATAAGAGAAAACAACCACACAGTCAAGTTCCCTCAGGATCCAAGTGGATTTTATTTTCTGTTGAAGTCAATGCAAAAACAAATCAAATGTAAAGTACATCAGATGGGAGGTTCAATCCTTCTCTAAGGTTAATGAGTTAGAACTCATTGTCCATGCTCCAAATAGGTTAGCAATCTAAGGTTGTTAATTAGTTACAGCTCACTGGAGACCATTGGCTTTCAGTCTCTTAGACTGAGTGAAGTGGTTCTTTAACTTGAGAGGATACCGCTCTATGCCAAGTGTGGAGCAACGCAAACAGGCACCCCTTCATGAACTACCACACCTTGTAGAAACATTGAATCTATTCCTTGTCATTAGTCTGCATCATGTTTCAGACATCTGTGTTAACTAACTATCACGTAAAAAGCTTGGAAAAAGAGATACCACTATAATGCAATGAGTGTACTCAATCTACTTGAGAACCTTCTGGAGGTGCACAGCATTTGTCCACTATGGGAAAGGATGCTCATGTAAATCCTCCTGAAATACGGCTTCCCCTTTATAGAAGGGGGTTCCAGAAACCCAGTGCAGTTTCCAGCCATCCAGAGGAACCACAATGATCTTTGTGCCTTGGCAAATCCAAGAAAATGGTGTGCCTCGAGGCAAAAAATTATACTGGACCTTAACTGATTTGTTTAATGTCTTTGACTCCATCTGTTGTGAAGGGCTTTGGAATGTCCTCGAAATACTTGAGTGTGTCGCACCAATATGTCGCTGTGTCAGCAATAGTCCTTCACAATGGATTGGAGGAAAAGCCTTTTCTATCTAAGGGGTGTCAAACAAAGTGCTGTGATTCTGCCATCTCTCTTCATGATTACAGTCCACTCATGGAACCTATTGCAGACTTTTGTTACTCCTTTCCCTGGTACCTCAGGTCATCAATAACCCAATTCAGTTCTGACAATGAGATATACACAGTTGATCTTCATTGAAGTGAGGTACATTGCAAAATACTGCAAAAACTGCAAGTAACCAGGTTTACGTGGACATGGCCATGTCCATGAGAAAGGGATTGAGAAACCTATCAGCTATATTTGAATGTCAGAGCAGACTCAACGGATTGAATGGCCTAATTTCTGCTCCTGTGGCTATGGTCTTATGCTTTAAAACATATAATCGGCTGACTCTGTCTCAAACTCTAATCACTGATCAGAAGACTGTTCCCAGGTTGGATAGCTCTTGTTCTGAGGCACATTCTTTTATACTATTTATCCAAGCAAGTAGCCTATGCTGTAGAGTCATACAGCACAGAAACCCATTGGTCGAACTAATCCTAAACTAAACTAATCCTATCGGCCTGTTAGCGGCCCATTTCCCTCCAAGCCTTTCCTGTTCATGTATTTTCCTAAATGCCTTTTAAACGCTGCAATTGTGCCCACATCCACAACTTCTTCAGGAAGTCTGTCCACACACAAAGCAGCCTCTGTATAAAAGGTTTGTCCTCATGTCTTTTTTAAACATCCCTCCTCTCACCATAAAATTGTGCCCTCTCGTCTTGAAGTCCCCATCCTCGGGAAAAGGCAACCATCATTGACTCTATCTATCACCCTCAAAAGTTTATAAGCTTCTATTAAAAAACCTTGACACTGTTCAGTCCTCAGCGATTTATCAGTTTTACCACTGACTCTATCTATGACTCTACTGTAAACAATACAAATGCATTGTTTATCCTGGTTGGCTAGTCCTTTGCTTCTTCAGACAACTGTTTGTTTTCTCCTGGTTAGCTCTTGGTTTTAATGAACTTGATTGCAAACGAGCCCGCTCAGGCTGCTCATAGAAGCCACTTACTTGCAGCTTTTACCTCATCTAGTTCTCCTTATGGTATTTACACACCACGACCAAATGTTCAACTGCACTTGCTCTGCTGACAAGTGGGTCAGCTATTACATCGAGTCCACATCAGTTTTAAATCAGAACTTGAGCCAGAACATTGTGGCACCATTTACAACACTCAATGTGATTTTTTTTTCTCTCTCTCATTTCAGCTAACAAACAAACACATGCACACTTCATAAGGAGTTTGACAGGGGATCATGACTGTGGTTTTATTTTTTTGGAAATGTTTGTAACCGGACTGAGAGAAAAGGAGGAATTGACCATCCAGACATCCATGACTTTCAAAATGTTGGAACATGATGCACACTCCAAGTAGGATTCGGATTGCCTTCAACTGCACTTATTGTTCAACATCAGCAAGAATGAAATCCTTCACCAGCCCTCCCCAAGGCAATTATATACATCTCCAGCAAATGTTATTAATGGGGACACTTCAGTAGTTGTTGAACACTTTTTTTTTTAAATAACCACTTTTCTCAAAATCAAAGAAAATATCTAGCAAATAATTAACAGGGAAAGCAGAGCTATTTCTGTCATTCATGGGATGAGGGCGAGTTGGGCCAGCATCAGAGGGCAGTTAAGAGTCTATGACATCGCTGTGGGTCTGGAGTCATATATAGTCCAGACCACGTGAGGATGGCAGTTTCCTTCCCGCAAGAATATTAGTGAACCAGATGGGTTTTTCCGATAATCAACAATAGTCACTGTTAAACCGTTAATTCCAGATTCTTACTGAATTCAAATTCCACCATGTGCCACAGTGGTCTTTGAACTCAGGTTGCCAAATCATGACCTGGGTTTCTAAATTAATATTCCTGAAGAAGGGCTTATGCTCCTTGGATGCTGCCTGACCTGCTGCGCTTTTCCAGCAACACATTTTTCATTTCTAAATTAATAGTCCAGCGAAAATGTCACTACAGCTTCCAAATATTGTACAACTTTTGGTAAGGCAAACCTTAGGGCAGGACTTATACAATTAATGGTCGGGCCCGAGGGAGAGTTTCCAAACAAAGGGACTTAGGGTTGCAGGTACATAGTTCCTCACGAGTGGAGTTGCAGGTGTTCAGGGTGGTGAAGAAAGCATTTGGCAGTTTTGCCTTCATTAGTCAATGTGACTGGGAGAAAGTGAGGGCTGCAGGTGCTGGAAAGTCAGAGTCAAAAACTGTGGCACTGGAAAAGCACAGCAGATGAGGCAGCATCCGAGGAGCAGGAGAGTCAACGTTTCAGACATAAGTCCAAATGATTTCTGATGAAGGGCTTACATCCAAAACGTTGACTGTCCTATTCCTCGGATGCTGCCTTACCTGCTTTGCTTTTCCAGTGCCACACTTTTCAACTTCATTTGTCAATGCATCGAGTATAGGAGTTGGGATGTCATGTTGCGACTGGGCAGGACATTGGTTAGGCTACTTTTAGAATATTATGTTCAACTTTTGTCTTCCTGCATGAGGAAAGAAACTCCGAAGGCTTCAGAAATGATTTACAAGATTGTTGCCAGGGTTAGAGGATTTGAGCTATCGGTACAGGCTGAATAGGTTGGGGCTTTTTTTCACTGGAGTGTCAGAGGCTGAGGGGTTACCTTATAGAGATTTATAAAATCATGAGGGCACAGATAAGTGAATAGCGAAGGTCTTTCTACCAGGGTTGGGGAGTTTAAAACAAGAGGGCATAAGTTTAAGATTTTAAAGTGACCTGAGGGGACAACATTTGCTAACAGAGGGTGGTGCGTGTATGGAATGAGCTGCCAGAGGAGGTGGTGGAGGTGGGCACAATTACAACATTTAAAAGGCATCTTGATGGAACAACTAGGAAGGGTTCAGATGGATGTAGGCTAGCTGCTGACAAATGGGACTCGATTTGTGTATGATATATGGTCAGCATGGGAGAGGTGGACTAAAGAGTCTGTTTCTGTGCAGCATAACTCTGACTGGATTTTTTGAGATGAGAGCTGTCCATAACAGAACTGAGGTTCTGGTTTCGGATGCTGTTGCCATCACCAGCCCTTTTCATGTTAGTGAGACTTGAGTCACCCACTGAACACATCTCCACATGCTGGTAAATTTCCATCAGCAGGTACTCTACAGGATACTCAAGTGGGAAGACACATGAACAAACATCAAAGGATAAGTCATCAAGTATCACAAGCCAATGTCACCCAATCTCATGGAGGTCAGGGAAACTGTTTGAAGGACATTCTGAAGGCTTCATTGAAAATAGGTCAATTAACATCCATTCATAGAAGGAACATGCCCCAATTTTTTTCCCATCCAACAAGGTGAATGCAGTCAGAAAACCACCACAAAAATATTTTGCAGACTGACATCCATATGTTGAATTAGGCAACAAAATACTTCCAGAGGTTTGTTAGGGTTTTATTGTAAATTTATAGTTGAGTAGAAACATCAGTTTTCATCTTTCTCTTTTGGACATACTCTCTATCCAGAAGGCAACACACTGCTGGGAAAGACTCAGCTTTTATTTTATATTTAAGATGTCCTTCACCAATTACCAAATCATCCAATAACTAAATAGAGAACATGGACTAAATTAAGAACATTTACAAAATCACCAGCTCACTCGAATCAATCATAAACAAATAGGAGCCCAGCACTTTTTATTTTAATTTAATCACTGTGTTCAGATACAATATGATATACCTCTGGAGCAGGTGGGACTTGAACTCAGGCCTTCTGGTCCAGGGTAGAAGCCAGCTCCTCTTCTTTAAACTACAATCAATTCACCCATTTCACCACTAATAAGCACTGTCCACTAGAGGGCAGTGGCACCAATGACTACATAAGGCATGGTAGAAAGAGAGGGAGGAAACTAAATTAAAATGGAGTTGAAGGTAAAACCAAGCTCCTTTTTAAAAAAATTAAACCACTACAAAATCACCATGTTGCTCATTGAATAATGAACAATGAAAATACACCACCCGCCACGGCACTGCAGCACTAATAATCTAAGGGGCAGAACGGTGGCTCAGTGGTTAACACTGCTGCCTCACAGCGCCAGGGACCTGGGTTTGATTCCTGCCTGGGGTGTCTACCTGTGTGGAGTTTGCACATTCTCCCCATGTCTGTGTGGATTTCCTCTGGGTTCTCCGGTTTCTCATTCCTGATGAAGAGCTTTTGCTCAAAACCTCGATTTTCTTGCTCTTCAGATGCTGCCTGACCTGCTGTGGTTTTCCAGTACCACTCTAAGCTCGACTTTATTTCCAAGTGCATTGTGCATGACATTGATCCAGCTAGCACAGAGCTAGAGTGACACTCCTGTTTATACCCTGTCAGACAGGGCTCCCTGCTTAGACCAGAGGAACAGCCCTGATCAGGGAACTCATAGTCTGAGGTCCGCCGACCTGAATTCATTACAATCACCACAGAGGGGAAAATCCAACTCATTTTATCCTTTCTTCTTTTCATCTGTTTTGTTTTTCCCACAACTAGAACTGCTTTCATGTCTAGCCAAATGGTTTATTTCCAGCATCCAATCTCCCTATATTTTTCACCATAATCTACCATTAGTAAATCAGCTGTGTTTCCAATTACTCATCAATTTGTATGCAATGACCATCAGGGTGGCAAGTGCTATAATATTAAAAATGAGAGACTGTTTGGAAGAGAGGGATATGACTGCATTAAAATGGAGTTTGAGGGGCAAACCTATCACTTCCCTTCTTCCCACCATGGGGTGGTACAGTGGCTCAGTGGTTAGCACTGTTGTCTCGCAGCACCAAGGACCCGGATTCAATTCAAGCCTCGGGTGACTGTCTGTGTGGAGTTTACACATTCTCCCTGTGTCTGTGTGGGTTTCCTTCGGGTGCTCCAGTTTCTTCCCACAGTCCAAAGATGTGCAGGTTAGGTGAATTGGCCATGCTAAATTGTCCATTGTGTCCAGGAATGTGTAGGTTAGGTGCATTAGTTAGGGGTAAATGTCAAGTAATAATTTTGTGGAACAGGACTGGATGGGTTAGTCTCTGGAGGATGGGTGTGGATTTTTTTGGGCCGAAGGGCCTGCTTCCACACAGTAGTGATTCTATTCTATTCTTTCTTCTTTTGTATCCAGAAGTGTTCTTACACACAACTAACCATGTCTTTTCTCACCCCGTAGTTTTATTTTACCTCTTATCTACCAGCTGTAAATCACCCACATTCTCCAATTGATTGATTTGCATGCAAAGTCCAGTAAAAGCAATGCAGACCATCAAAGGTGAGGGAGTGGCAGGGAGAGGGTTATGGAGCTAAATCAAAATGGAGTTGGAGGGGGAGATAAAGTGCTACATACCCTGTGCTGCCCACCTCTCTCTAAAGGCATGGAGTATTAAAAAACCCAGCAGTTAAATTCAAAGTTTGAGAGGTATCACCCATTGTCAATCAACCCCCATGTGTGAGCTGTTCTGGTTGATGCTCAAAAAGATTTTTAACACTGACAATAAACCCTGCTGTAGAGCAGCAACAAATCCAAAAGGAGAGATAGCAGTATCCCAGGAGAGATAGCTTGAAAACACCCCTTCCTCAGGCAACTCTTGTCAGCTCTGGTCAAAGACCTAAGGATCCAGCATTAGTCTGCAGAGTCACTTGAGAAGTCGAGCAGATATCTTCCTCATGTTGAGGAACCAGTGATAAAAATGTAAATGTGAGTTTGAACAGTTTATGTTTGTGAGAGTGATGCTTTGACATCTGAAATAAAATTGATTTTGCAATTCCAAATCAGTTTTTGGACATTGCTTTTTGTTATCAATGGACAATTTCAGGCATTAAGAATGTCGTCAGCTGGTTGGAGAGTTTGCTGCAATGTGAAGGGGGGCAAGGGGTTCAGAAGTAAACATAGGGGATGGGTCCCAGCAGGTCTCCCTGCCCAATATCCGGTCCCTTCTTCAGACACTGACCTCCTTTGAATAAGGAATGCATCCTCCAACGTGGTGAGGAGAAAGGTGTCCAATTTTAAAAGATGCAACTTTCCATATGCAAGCTGACAGAAGTCAAATAGTTTGATGACATTAATCTAGAATTCTCCTTGTGCTTCATATGTTTCAAAACACAGCCTTGAGAACAACGTGAAGGCCATGATTTATTGGCAGTGGGCAAATAGATTTTTCAGACAAACAAAAAGGGAGCAAAATAAAAACATACCAGTTTCAGTATAAGAAAAATATGAATGCTTCCAGGAAGAATAATACAGCAACATATTGCAGATCAATTCCATATTGTATTGCATCAAGGGGGGAATTGCATTGAAGTGGGAGGGTAAGTTAGGGAATCAAGACTATAATGAATCAGTCCTACACCCAAATGTACGACCTTCAACCTTCAATCACGATTTGAAGCACAGGAATACTTTTGTTAAGAATTGTTTGAAACAGCAAGGTGACAAGAAGAACTGTTCAAAAAAAGAGCCTTGGTACTCTTTGAGGAGGAATTATAATTAGCTCTCTCTGGTACCATGGAAAATGAGTTGGAACTGATAATGAGATGAACGAGGTACATCATTTTTTATAAGGCAGCAGGTATAAATGAAAGATTAAACACTGGCGATTCAAATCTGAAGTTTCAAATCATTAGGAAGGCAGGAGGAAAAAGCAGAGATCATTAATGAAATATCAGAAAGAAACTGTTTGACTGGTTTTGCACTTTGTGACTTTCTGTATAGGAACAAAGTATAGTCCATTCTAAAATTACCCTGAATGATAGATTCCTTGATTGGGATTCCATCACCAGAGTGAATAGTTTCTCTGTATCAGCACAATCAAACTCTTTAATCATCTGATATACCCATTCTATCATCCTAACATTTCTTTATTCAAGAGGCTACAAGCCAAATTTATGCAACCTGCTTTCATATAATGCTTCCACTTTCGGTATCATTCTGCTAAATTTGCTCTGTGCTCCCTTCAAAAACATTATCTTGTTCCTGAAGTGTGGTGCCCATAATGAGTATATCACTCAATGTGCAGTTCAGCCAATGATTTATACAACAGGGACACAATTCCCGTGTCTTTAAGAACAAGGCCAACATCCATTTGTCTCTTTAATTATTTTTATTCTTGTAGTTTCTGGACTTTGATCTCTAAATCTACTGCTCTACAGTTACTATCTTCTTACATTTACAAATTACTCAAATTTATATGTCATAGGCTCAGAGGTGATGACCCCACAATTCCACATATTGAACTCCTTCTGCCACAGTTCTGCACGCAATTAATTTCTCAATGCCCTTTGCAACCTTTTGCTTGCATTTCCACAACTCACTGTGTCACTTAATTTAATATCGTCAGTTTGATTACAAATATCTATTCCTTCCTTCAAGTCATTTAAGAATACAGAATTTGGTGTATTGTCACATACATCATGAAAAGCAGACACCCTAGTACAGATCTTGAGAGACAGCACAGGTCATTTCATGTCAATCTGAATATTGAAGATTTGTGAATAGATTTGTAAACATATGGCCTCATTCAGTATAACAGCATTGTTCACTTCAGTTGACAAAACTCCAGCCAGAGAGACAATAACCAACCTCCTGGACAGGTAGAACAGACGTAATGACGGGGGACCTATCAACAAGGACTGCACACTCAAACTACTCGACCTGTGCTTGACGACACACTTTACATTCAACAACCAAATATATGAGATCAATGGAACACCTATGGGCTCACCCATCTCTGGGCTCGTAGCAAAAGCAGTGATGTGAAGACTGGAACAAACAGCCTTATCACAAATCCAACCAAAATTCCGGATCAGATATATAGATGACACTTCTGTTATCATTAAGAGAATAGAAATCGAGAACACACAGCAGATCATCAAAACCATACTCACAGGGATCATATTTACAAGAGAGGAGGAAACCAACAATCAACTCCCATTCCTGGATATGATGGTACAAAGGACATAGATTGGTGAATGCACCACAAAAGTGTACATGAAAGCCACACGCACACAGACCACATCCTGATTAAAACAGCAATTATCCAAACAGAGGAGAAGCTGCATTAGGACCTTGTTCAAAAGGGCTATAACATAATGCAACACTACCTGCCTGCAAAGGGAATAAGAAGAACACCTCTACAGAGCATTCACTAAGAACGATATCCCTGCAGCTTTATCCAGAGATGCCTTACAGACAAACAACATGACAAGGACATACCAAAACCTGACTCACTAGCCATGCTACTTTGCATAAAAACATCTCAGAACTGACAGCTGGACTTCTCCGACCACTCAGGTTCATGACAGCCCATAAACCAACAGCCCATAAACCAACAGCCATGCTCAGACAACAACTCACCAGAACAAAAGACCCTATTCCCATCATGTGCAAGACTAATGTAATTCACAAGATTCCATGCAAAGACTGCACGAAACACTATATAGGACAGATAGGCAGACTACTAACAATCCGCATCCACGAACACCAACTAGCCATGAAATGGCATGACCAACTGCCCCTAATAGTCACACACACAGATGACAAGGACCACAAATTCGACTGGGACAACACAACGAACAAAGACAAGCTAAACAAGAGTCAGCCAGAGAATTCCTAGAAGCATGGCACTCATCCATGGACTTCATCATCAAACACACAGACCTAGACCCAATATACCGGCCACTACAACGAACAACCAAAACTGGCAACTGGCAGCAGCAGGAACAGAACCAAATAAATTCCAGAAGACACAATACAGCCGCGCTTCACAGGTGGCTCCACACCACTGAAGATGTCATTGAGACAGGGGGCGAAACATCTGCAAACTAACTTCCCAACTTGGCGAGCATAGCGACAACCATGTCAATTTGAATATTTTTTCATTCTCCATGCCTTCTATCTCCTATGACCTGATGAATTCCCTGCCAATGGCAACAGATTGCTTCAAATTGCATGTGATTTCAATTTTCCCAGTCTATTCTGTGATGCCTTCCTGAATAAATTCAGGAAGTCCATAGACACTCACTTATTGAAATGGAATCACAAAACCATGGAGAGGAGGAGGCCTTTCAGCTTCTTGTGCCCTTGACAGTTCTCTGAAACTCAGCCAATCCTACTTTCTGCCTTTTCCCATTGTTAACGCAAGTATTTTCTCTTCAGTTAGTCAGGATCCCCCACCTTGTAGATATTTTTCTCTGACATCAAATGAATTTCAGTTTGAGAAGGAGCCAATTTAAACAGGCGTTCTTGTGAAAACAAAAGAGAGGGTTTACTGTTAACTAAATATGCAAATAAGTAATAACTCATTGTTGTGCACACAATTTAGAAATACAAAATGTGCCCCAAGAAAATAATGAAAGAAGTTAAATGATATCTGGTTCCTTCTCTGAGATATTTGCGATGAGTAGATATAGTTGAGCAGATGTTTTCTGGAGGTTTGCTTCGCAGTTTAGTTGAAATTCTTTTTTACTGTTTCCTTTTGACTAGCTTGCTGGTTAAATGGCTCAACACTGATAGGGAGAGTCCTTTTCCTGCAGCTCAGGGATATAGAGTGGTGATTCTTTGACTGTGACTTTCACAGCATACTGCATTCAATCCCAAACTAGCTGCAATATTTACCTTAGCATCCTTGCACATCTTCTTCCACCAGCCACATTGATCACATTGCTCTATCTTTTAAATACTGTTTATATATTTCTGAAAGAATGAAATGCAAACATGTCTGCAGGACTGATCAGGGATAGCTAACATCTGAGAGAAGAAGTTTCAGTTGCACCGGTCTTAAAAATGAGACCCCTTGTTTATAATGTGTCCTCCAGTTCCAGACTTTTCAATGAGAGGAAATATCCTCTCAGAATCTATCCTGTCAAACTCATTCAGAATCTTACATGATATTATTAGGTGGACTCTCATCCCCCGAATACAAGCACAGAAAGTGCTGCAGAAACATTTTGAGTCTGTTTTAATTCTTCTTCAAACTTCCAATGGGTATTGCCCCAATAAACATAAATTCATAAGACAACTCATTCATTTCAGGCATCAGCCTAGAGGAATCTTCTTTAATCTGCTTCCAACACAAATATGTCCTTCTTTAAGTAAGGAGTATGTATTACCACTTGTGCAGAATGCATCATTAGGTGCAGCAGCTTGAGCTCTGGATTTCAAATCTTGAGATGCATTTGGTAGCACTGCAGTGCATCTATCTGTGAGACTGAAAGCTATGTCAATCGCACCTTTATCTATGTGGTCACCCCAGAGCTAAGCAATCAGCAGGGGACGAGGGAATGGGTGACCACCAGTTGGTCAAAAGGGAACAGGCAAGTCTTGAGAGTGCATCCTGGTCTCCCCTCCAATATTCAGAGCACAATGTCATTGATGTCCAAATGACATTAGAATCAATAGTGCAAAAGAGACTTATAAGTTAGAGCTCACACAATAAAAGGGACAGAAACAACATGGGTGACAGAGACAGAGCAACAGTTAATAAATAGATTTCAGTCTAGAGAAAGGTTTGTGTTGGAGTTTCCAACAGTCAGTGTTGAGATCTTTGCTTTCCTTGTGGCTTATGAATGATCTCGACCTTGGAGTAGAGGGCACAATTTCAAAATTTGAAGATGATACAAAATTTGGAAGAATTTTAAAGGGTTGGAAGGATAACGTAGGACCTAGGAAGGACACAGAAAAGTGGGTGGAATGTGTGGATAGTTGGCAGATGCTTAATGCAAAGAGGTGCAAGTGGATACATTTTGATAGAGAGACCATAGTGAGAGAATATAAAGGATAGGGCACAACTCTAATGGAGATGCAGAAGCAAAGGGACCTGGGTATATGTGGATAAGTAATTAAATGTGGAAAATCAGGTTGAGAGTAATTCAAGATCAAGAAAGTTCAGCCTCATCTGGAGTATTGTGACCAATCCTGGGCACTTTGAAGAGGGAAGTAAAGACATCAGGGAGATGTTAGAGGTTAGAATAATGGTTCCTGGAATGAGGAATTGCAGTGATGAGGATTGGGATTGTTGTCCTCAGAGAAGAGCAGGCTGAGAGGCAAATTAATTGCTGTATTTAAAAAGATGAGAGACCTGGATAGAGTAAATAGGCAGATAATGTTTCTACTCGAGATAGGATCAAGAGTGAGAAAGCATAGATTTGAAATGATTTTTAAAATCAATTCAAGTATGCAGAAAATATTTTTTCACACAGTAAGTCATTAGAATCTCAAATGCACTACATGAGAGAGTAATAGATGCATTCTTCTACACTGTAAAAAGTGATCCCATAACGATCAAGGCAATATACTGCTCAAAGATAGCTTCACCAATGTCATCTACAATTGTAGAGCCTTGGCATCACATGAAGTTGGCTTAATCATAAAAACTTCTGGCTTGATGACATCATTTTCTGAACCAGTGAGGTTGATTACAATTGAATTCATAGAATCTATGCAGCGTGGAATCAGTCTATTTGGCCCATCAAGCTCGTACTGACCCTGTGAAGAACATCCCATTCAGACCCACCCTGGGCACTGCAGGCAATTTAGCATGGCCAATCCACCAAACCTGAACATATTTGGACAGTGAAAGGAAACCAGTACAAACCCACACAAACATGGGAAGAATGTCCACATTCCACACAGACAGTTGCCTGAGGCCAGAATTGAATCCAGGACTCTGGCATTGTGAGGCAGCAGTGCTAACCACTGAGCCACCGTGTCATCTGAATCAACTATCATCACACATTATGCTCTTAATGATCAGTGCAAACATTGTGATGAATACGATGGTCAGTTCATGTTTAAATTCAGCAAGATTTTGAAATATAACCAAAGAACACTTTGTAGGGCATGGTCATGTCCCAATCTCCAGTCGAGTTGGTCCAAGTTTGAGTTCCATCTGCTTTAGAGGTCTATAATAACATGTCTCACCAGGCTGTTAGAAAAAAATATAATGTTTATGAAAGCTAAGGGCTTCCCAACTCACTTGTTGGCTGATTTGCACCTGATTATCAGCTTGTTAACAAACTTCATTACTTTTTTGCATTACTTCACTGGATGTGGTGAGCAAAATGATGGGTCCTGATCCCTAGCTTCTCTTAAACTGAACAGTTTGCTCGGTTATGTCAGGTGCTGTTCAGAGCCAAAATGTTGTGGGTCTGGATTCAAGTGTAGGCCAGTCCAGGAAGAAGAATAGTGAACACATGGGTTCTTATATAAAACAATAGTTGATCATCACTGAAATAAACTTTGCAATTCCAGATTATATTAATTGCATTCAAATTCAATCATCTGTCACAGTGGGATTTGAATCCTTGGAGGCTTAGGTCTCGTGACATAACCGCTATACTGTGGTTTATTCTTTCATCACATGATTTGGTCCGATTCAGTGTTTTACGTGAAGAATGAATGTCTAAGGAACATTCCATGGACAGTTAGATTGCAACAATTGGTTTGAATGTGTCTCTTTCTTGTTCAAGCTCGTACAATGGGTGATAAGAAAGTATCCTTCATAATTAAAACTGTCCAACATAATAATTACTTCTATTAGTCTTAAAGTAGAGATAAAGTGAATGCACAGATGCATTTTTTTTCCATAAGCAAAGCTTAGCAAAACAACATTTGACTTCATTAAATTTGGATCCCAAAGCCATGTATTCATTTACATGCAGATTTTCAATACAAAGAGATAAAGGAAATCTCAGAATACAGCTGTTATGGCTTACATTTTTATTAACTCCCTGTTCTTCCTACAAGCGCATATCAAAGCACAAAAAATCATTCTTACAGCTTGAAACAAAATAAAATCAATTTCTATCACTTCTACTTCGATGGAGTTGCATATACAAGAGGCTCACAGTTTTGTAATTATGTTTATATAAAAAGAAAGTCATTTAACTCTGGATGTTATGGATACTACGAGTGTTCAAAGAAAAATTAGGAGAGACACTGGAGGAATTCAAAAGATTGTACAAGTGGCTTATGCAGTTTCTACGATTCCTTAACATCCTCGTGTGCCTTATTCAGCCACTGATGGATAGGGAACCAGGTTAATAGTTTCAACCACTTAGGTTTACAAAAATGAAACTTCCAGCAGGTCAACTGTATTCTGAAAAGGAACAAGAAGGATGTTATGTTATTGCTGAGACTTCAGAAAGGTAGACAAATGATGCGATACTCCAGTATAAGAGGTCTCCACCTTGTTCTCTGTATATGAGTCAGCTGGACTGTTAGCCAGTCATTTAGACAGCTCAGTGAGTCAGTCAGCCAAACAAGTAATGCAACAGTAATCTAGGTATGATTATAATTGGACTGTATATGTGAGTCTGAGATGTCACATTTGTGTATATAAGTTTATTGGTAATCTGCCTAAATACAATCCTGACTGTCTCTGGTACATACAATGTGGGCGAACCTATAAAACAAAAACATCATATCAGAGGAGATCATTCAGTTCGGAAGTGGTGTCCTGATCAATTCTTGGGTCCTCAAATTCAAACTAAGGCCTGACATTTTTGCTGCCAACCTTGAAGTTCAGGTTCAGGCAAGTTTTCAGTTCCACACATCCTGCTCAGAATAAAGTGCCCTGGCTGTAGTGGAGGGCAGAATGGATTTTAACTGGAGTTAAGACCACTAGCTGAAAACATGTTTTTTTGGACAGCCACAGGCGATTTTTGATGCTGAGGTAATCCTTTATCAGGAACTTGGTCAAAGCTGCCAGATAAATACAACAGTGCCTTATTTCAGTAAGGTGTTTGATAAGGTATCCTATCATAGGTTATTGTACAAAATACGGAGGCATGGGATCGAGGGTGATTTAGTGGTTTGGATCAGAAATTGACTTAGTGAAAGAAGACAGAGTGTGATGGTTGCTGGGAAAGATTCGTCCTGGAGTTCAGTTACTAGTGGGGTACTGCAAGGAACTGTTTTGGGCCCACTGTTGTTTCTCATTTTTATAAATGACCTGGATGATGTCATAGAAGGATGGATTAGTAAATTTGTGGATGACACTAAAGTTGGTAGAGCTGTGGATAGTGATGAAGAATGTTATAGAGAATGTTACACAGAGACATAGATGAGCTGGGCTGAGAGGTGGTAAATGGAGTTCAATGTGGGAAGAGTGTGAGGTGATTCACTTTGGAAGTAGTAACAAGAATGCAGAGTACTGGGCTAATGGTAAGATTCTTGATAGTTTAGATGAGCAGAGAGATCTTGGTGTTCAGGTACATAGATCCTTAAAGTTGCCACCCAAGTTGATAGGGGTTAAGAAAGCATAGGGTGCATTAGCATTTATTGGTAGAGGGATTGGGTTTTGGAACTGTAAGATCATGCTGCAGCTTTACAAAACTCTGGTATGGCCACATTTGGAGTATTGCGTACAGTTCTGGTCACCGCATGATAGGAAGGATGTGGAAGCTTTGGAAAGGGTTCAGAGGAGATTTACTAAGATGTTGCCTGGAATGGAGGGAAGGTCTTACGAGGAAAGGCTGAGGGACTTGAGGCTGTCTTCGTTAGAGGGAAAAAGGTTGAGAGGTGACTTAATTGAGACACATAAGGTAATCAGAGGGTTAGAGAGGTTGGATAGTGAGAATCATTTTCCTCTGATGGCGATGGCTAGCATGAGGGGGTGTAACTTTAATTTGAGGGGTGATAGATATGGGTCAGATTTCAGAGGTAGTTTCTTTACTCAGAAAGTTGTAGGGGCGTTGAACGCACTGCCTGCAACAGTAGTAGACTCGCCAACTTTAAGGGCATTTAAATGGTAATTTAATATTGATATGGATGAGAATGGCATAGTGTAGATTAGATAGGCTTCAGATTGGTTCCACAGGTTGGCACAACAGCGAGAGCCTGTACTGTGCTGTAATGTTCTATGATCTATGTTCTATGTGTCTCGAGCGTGGTGCTGGAAAGCACAGCAGGTCATGCAGCCCCTAGGCACAGGAGAATCAACATTTCAGACATAAGCACTTCATGGTGAAAACATGTTTCCTGATGAGGGGTTTATGATTCTCTTGCTCTTCGGATGCTGCCTGACCTGCTTTCTTTTCTAGTACCACACTCTCGACTCTGATCTCCAGCATCTGCAGCCCTCACTTTCTCTGACAACAAAAGTATAAATACCACTTCAGTCCTCAATTTTCACATTGCCTAAACCCCCAGCTAGGTTACGTCATGCTCTTTTCAGGCATGTGCCCTCACGTCCTCCATGCAAAACTATGACCGCGATCCAATCCAACATCACGCTATACTTTCCACACCACTTATATGCCCTGCTATTGACAATCCATGGCCCAATGCTAACTTACGACCATTTCATGATAACCCAAAACCCCAATTATCATCCTTTTCCTTTACAAACTTTATGCTAATTCACTGCTTTCACCATGAACATATTTCAGAAAGTATTTTCAGTTGAAATAAAATAAAATTCTTAAATTTCTATTGTTGAATTTGCTATTCAAGATTGTTTTGATAAAATTGCTGCATTTAATTCACGTCAAGTACTTAAACCCATTTAAAAGCAAGCATTTGTATTCATCGACACATTTCACTGGTTTTGCAAGCACTTGGAGGTAAGAATCAGACTGCAAACAAATGGGGTCCATGCTACATTAATGATTGATCGTGAAATCATTCTTGTATCACGAATCCTATTTCTGATTAAAAATCACCAGATCAAAATGTAAACTCTGCTTTCTTCCCACCGATGCTGGTAGCTCTGCTGACTTTCTCCAGAAATTTTCTCACTCATTCAAAACCAAAGTTATGGGGACTTTTCTTGGACATTGCAAGTCTCCTATTGGGCACTACGTTCTTGGAATTTCAGGAGTAACTTCCAAGACACTTTAATTCATTCTCTTTTTCATCAGCCAAGAGAAAGGGTCGATAAAAGTGCTTCCCCTGTGTGCTGTTATTACCTCCTATTATTAACAATGGAAGATGCTTTTAAATAGGGCAAGTCAATGGTATGCAGTCCCTCTCTTTCACTTTCCTCCTCTCCTCCCATCTCCTGCTCCCTCAGCCCCATAAAGGAAGCTACAGCTTTTAAGTTGCATTCCAACTGGTAATAATCAAGAACAAAAGAAAACTTCAATCGACATGAGACAGGCAGATTTGGGCAATTGTAATTCCTGAGATCTGGGAGCAGGCTTGGACAGTTATTGGATTCAGTTTGTTGTAGATTAGTGCAAGTTATGGAGCTCTTCTGGGAGACCGTCACTGATGGCCATGAGCTCTGTCAGCTAATAGGGAGGATCTAATTGAAGCTTACAGAATACTGAATGACCTGGACAGTGTAGATGTTGGGAAAATGTTTCCATTGGTAGGAGAGACTAGGACTTGAGGGCAGAGAGTAAAGGGAAGACCTTTTAGAACAAAGATAAGGAGAAACTTCTTCAGCCAGAGAGTGATGAATTCATTACCACAGAGGCTGTGGAAGCCAGGTCATTGAGTATATTGAAGACTGAGACAGATAGGTTCTTGAGTAACAAGGGGATCAAGAATTACAGGGAGAAAGTGGGAGAATGGGGTTGAGAAACTTATCGGCCAGGATTAAATGGCAGAGTGGATTCAATGGGCTGAATGGTCTCATTTCTGCTCCTAAATCTTATGGTCTTATGGGCTGATTGTTCAGGGGGACAAGAGGCGAGCAGAAGGAAAAAGCTGAATTAGCCGAGAATCCAGAGAAATCCCCTGACCCCAGCCTTCCCTCTGCAGCAAATGTGGCAAAGACTGACGATTTCATCACTTCCAGCATTTAAGAATCATTTAGACATGTGCTTGGATGGGATAGGTATGGAGGGATATGGACCAAATGCAGCCAAAAGGAACTCGTTTAAATTGTGAAACCTGGGCGCAGCACAGGCAAGGTGGTCCAGAAGGCTTGCTTTCATGCTATAGGCATCGATGACTCTATCTCTGTGACTCCTAAACCACATTAGATGATGCTAAATGCAGAATTGACCACCACAGAGTAAACCATAATTTTATGAAATAAAGGTGAGCACCAGCTACTGAGTTAGACGCAAAATCTGGAATAAAGTTCCACATGTCCTGTAATTCTTTGAAATAGCTTTTCCAAGATAAATCTCAGCTTTGTCATGGTCAGGAGGTTAATATTAATCTTGTTTCTTTCTGTCTCCATACTTATATGTTCCCACTGAATCCCAAAAGTTCTATTACTGGCCATACTCCATTGAGCAGCTCTTAAGGAACAAGAATTAAAGAGGGAATATGAAGTGTTGAAATGTAAAATGTTTCTTTTATAGCATCCAAACCTCCACAGATATGGATGTGAGAGGTTAAGCATCGTTGTACAAAGCCTGAAAAAGGCAAGATCGATATTTTATGCCTTTCATGTGCTTTGTGTCAACTGCCTGATTCTGCTGACATTATCAAGGCATTTTATGGGCAAATGCTTGCTAGAAAGAGTATTTTATAAGCATGTCATGTTATGAACTTACATTGTGTAAAGTAAAGTCAAATATATTAAATCTCATCAATTCTGAAGACTTCAGACTGTCAAGTTTACATTTGACGTCTGCAAATGCTTTCACACAAAATGCACACATCCCTTAGTTAGCTCAAAATATTTCCCCGAGTAACTTTTCCATCTTTGTTTCCCTTGTTCTTGTCACTCTAGTTTGAACCCACTGTACCAGGGAATGTCTTTGCAAGGATGTTGGTCCTGCTGGAGTGCACCCCCTCCTGTCTTTCCCAGAATCAGTCCACATGCCTCAAGAATCCCAATCACTCTCTCGAATATCATCTCTCCTGCCAGAGATGTGTACAGTCTATTCTCCTATTCCTTGTCACTCCAGCATCTGGTGCTTTGAGTAATCCTGAAATTACTACTTTTGAAGTCTTGTTACTTAATGCCTTTTCTAGCTCCCCATATTGTGCATGAAGGATCCGGTTCTTTCTCGTTACCTATTCTGTTGATACTGACTTCCTGTTCTCCCTCCCCCTTCAGAATGTACTGCAGCCATTCTATGACACCCTTGACCCGGGTCCGATTCCACCCTCGGGCTACTGTCTGTGTGGAATTTGTGCATTCTCCCCGTGTCTGCATGGGTTTCCTCCGGGTGCTCCAGTTTCCTTCCACAGTCCAAAGATGTGCAGATTAGGTGAATTAGCAGTGCTAAAAATTGCCCCTACTGTTCAGATGCATCAGTCAGGGAAAATGTTGAATAATAGGGTAGGGGAATGGGTCTGGATGGGATACTCTTCGGAGGGTTGGTGTGGACTTGTTGGGCCGAATGGCCTGTTTTTGCAATGCAGAGATTCTATTCTACTCCATAATTAGCTCCAATGAAGCTGGCTTTGTCTCTGACTGCCTGATTAGGGGTTTTCACCCTCGTCTTCTTCTCCGTGTGATGGTGACTGCCTCCAAAAGGCACCTTGCCTTGTTTGCTCCTTTCAAATGATGCTTACTGCCTGTCTCGAGATCCTCACCACTCTTACTCTATCTCTGTCAGGCTGACTGCTTGTCAAAGGGGTTCTTACATTGCCTGCTCCTTCTCAATAGTGCTGACTGCCTGTGTCGGGATCCTCCTTTCTCCTGCACTTCACCATTAGGAAACATTGTGTCTGAGATCAGTTGGGCAATTGGAGACTTCGCAGCACTCATTTCCCAGCAGCATGAGCAGAGGCAGGAATGAAAGGCTCTCAGCATTAGTGGTGGGATGTAATTTGAACATGGGGGTTTGCAAAGGCCAGACAAGCAGAAGGGCTGGGGATATCGTTGGAAGAGGCAAGATGTGGGCGAGAATGATTTGTTGATTAAAGGGACCTCCAATAGACATCTGGTGCCCATCAAGGAAGCACCCCACTCTGTGATGTGACACCAATCCTCATCATTTTTCAACAGATGGCTTCATGGCCAGGTTTTAGTTTTGACCAGAAGACCAAAAGAAATAGGAGCAGAAATTAGGCCATTTGGCCTATTGAGTAAATCCCACCATTCAATCATGGCTGATAAGCTTCTCAACCCCATTTTCCTGTTTTATCCCTGTAACTTTTGATCCTCTTAACAATCAAGATCTGATCTATCTCTGTCTTACATATACTCACTGACCTGGCCTCCACAGCCTTCTGTGGCAGTGAATTCCAAAGATGCACCACTTTCTGGCTGAATAAGTTTCTCGTCATCTCCATTCTAAATGGTCTTCCCTTTATTCTAAAGCTGTGCCCTTGGGTCCTAAACTCTTCTGCTAATGGAATCATGGAACAAGAGGTTGACATTAGTATGGTGCCCAATTGTACTCCCTTCCCTCCTGCCTGCCAAATGAGGAACTGTGAAACTCCATCCTTGGGTAAGAATCAATAGAGGAGCATGACTCACCAATCCACTAGATCTCCATAGTCACCAGTGAAAATAAGGTTTTAATATATAGTTAAGAATCATGAGGATACATTTTCAAGTTGCTTCGTTGTGCCGAAATGCTATTGCTTATCTATTGCCTGCCACAGAAATCTTCTGATTCTCATCTTCTTTGAAAATTGAAAAGTGTTACTAATGTGAGGCAGATTCGCAATTCCAGATGCATGTGTGAATTCAGTAGCTACTCAACAAGTTGTTATTTTCTTTAAAGGAAGAGTCACAGAGGACCAAAAGATTGATCCCTGGGCTAAGATTGGGAAGAAGAGGCCAGTTAAGACTCCTGAGCTTTGAAAGAAGAAAAGTAGACAGTTTGAAGAGAGTATAAAGTTATTAACTAGAATAAAGAAGCTATATGTCTCCAAGACTAAGGTACAAAAACTGATGAGTAACTTAAAATTACTGTTGAAAAGTATTTTCTCAGTGCACTCAGTAATTGTGCAATCTGGATTGGCTGGCGAAACAGTTAAATTAATTGTGAAATCAAGTGTCTCACTGCTTCGAAAGACTGGGATAAACGTGTTGAAAGACCTCGAATAATTGTTTTGCAAAAATGTTTCAACGCAACTCAGTGTGCACTATTTCTGGTCGTCTTGATGACTACCATTTGTTTTGGATGAGCCATATAAATACTGTGAGATACAAGAGCAGGTCAGAGGTTGGGAATTTGGTGGTGAAAATTTCAGTTCCTGACTCCCCAAAGACTGTCCACCATCAGCAAGTCACAAATCAGAAGTGTAATGGGATACTCGTCACTTGCCTGCATGGGTACAGTTCCAACAATTCAAGAATCTTCATAACATCCAGGACAAAGAAGCACATTTAATTGGCACCCTAACACCCACTTGTAATGTTCACTCTTTTCACCACTTACACAGAAGGGAAGCAGTGTATACCATATATAACATGCACTTCAGCAACTCACCAAGGCTGTTTCAATAGCATCTTCTAAACATATGACCTCTACCACCTAAAAGAACAAGGACAACAGACACATGGCAACACCACCACTGCAAGACTCCTCCAAGCCATCTTGACTCGGACTGTATTGCTGTTCCTTTTTAGTTGCTGTCAAAATCCTGACACTGCCTTCCTAACAGTATCACTAGTGTACTTGCATACACAGTCTGCAGTGGTTCAAGAATTCATCAGCATCTTCTCAAAGTCTATTAGAGATGACCAACTGGTCTATCTAGCAATGCCCACATGCCATGAAAAGATTAAATAAAACTATCAGGCCTGCTGTCTGTGGAATATCGGCTGGTGGCTAGGATCAGACTAATTCCTAGAAGGAAAGCAGCTGAAATTGTGAGTGAGGATAAAAAGAGGTTGAAGTGTTTTATGACTCACTGTGATCATTAATTTCAAAGTAGAGAACTGAGCTAATTTGGAACATTTGTTTTTGGCAGAGTGGTGGTCTCGTGGCAATGTCATTAGTAATTCAGCACTCCAGGCTAAGACAATTATTGGCCTCGCATCCAAAAATTGCTGTTAATGTCCAAACACAATTTACCGATTAATTCATGTTTATAACATGTTAATTCTGAATTTTAGGCAATTGGAATGTATTGCAGTTTAGTATTTTCCTTTCTGACTCTTTTATTGGAAATGTCCTTTTGTTTAAGAATGTGAAAGTTTGTGTCTTTATTCAGTTAGCAAATAGCTGGAATCACAGATTTCACCTACATCCCCTCTTGAGCTTGTAATAATATAACATTCATTCATACAAAACCATTTAGTGCTACATCCTGCAAGAAAATTAAGCAACTTAAGTTGTGTATGGAATAACATTTTCTTTCTCCCTCTAGCCCATACATATATATTTTTTGGATCCCACAATGGGAAATGTAATTATAAGAGGCTTTAACCAAGTATTTTGACCCTTTGCAATGAATGCTTATTAGATTTTTCATAAATGGATAGGTTTACCTGAGGTTATTTGATTACATTTGGTGTAATTTCCTCCTGTTTTAATACAATAGACTCAATCCCTAATGAGCACAAAGGGTGGCTATAATTGCATAATATTACCAAATGCTAAACTGCTTCTACATCATTTCATTTCTTGTATACTTACAGCACAGGCACGTCTCATTTTTGGACAGGAATACTTACATTGATATGATTTAAAGTGTAAACATTACTATGTCGGAGAGCTTGTTACAGATTTAGTTTATTTGATAACTGTGTATTGGATACCCAAAAATTATTTTGCTTCTTTTATTGAAAATGTTTTCACTCTTCCCATCAGTTTTGACTCTTCGCTAGAGTCTTTAATGACAAACTGAAGTGGCCAATATCCATGTTATGAGTGCCTGCAGGCTATGTTTGCAAACAATTACATTGAATCTATTACAACAAAACAGGCCTGTTTATGTTCTGCACAATCTGCCTCCCATTCTATTTATAACATCTCAACCTATGAACATACCTTTCTATTACATTTTCCCTCATATCCTTATCTATCTTTCTCTGAAACGCTGCTATACCAGTCACCTCAGTTGAAATACATTCTACCTCATGGTTTGAGGCACCTGAACCAGCTAATTCCTGTGCCTAACACAAAATGAGTATTGGTTTACCTTCAGAATGTTTTGAGTATGCAAATGCAGTGGAGTGGCTGTTTACTAGGTAAAGAGCAACTGGTTCACTAATGACTTTCAAGGTAGGGATACTGCCTGATCTAACTTACTTTGCATTGTCTAGTCAAACAATCAATTATAAATCAAACTAATAGAACATTCACCATCATGGAATCCCTACAGTGTGGAAAATGGCCACTTGGCCTGTCGAGTCCACACCAACCCTCTGAAGAGCATCCCAACCAGACTCTACTGCCTTCCCCTGCATTTCCCATGGCTAATCCACCTAGCCTGCATATCCCTGGGCACTATGGGCAATTTAGCATGGCCAACCCACCTAATTTGTACATCTTTGAACTGTGGGAGGAAACCAGAGCACTCAGAGGAAACCCACGCAGACACAGAGAGAATAGGCAAACTCCACACAGACAGGCATCCGAGAATAGAATTGAACCTGGGTCTCTAGCACTGTGAGGGAGCAGTGCTAACCACTGAGCTATGAGCAATTAGGGTTAGGCTCTCTGCCATTATCTACAACTAAAAACCAAACACAAAATTGTAGGTAGGAGTCAGAAATAGGCACTGAGTTTGATTGTAGCTGCTTTATAGAACTCTTGGTGAAATCAGCACTAGCAATTGGATCTTTTTCATCTGAATGACTGAACTACTCACGATCTTTTACAGCTGAGTCAAAACAATATTGAAAACACCAGGACATGACAACCGCTGCAATATATTAGAGCCCCAAAGTACTGAGATGAGTGCAAGATTGCTCCCCAGCCACGGAATTCCTGAATTAGTTATGTTATAATTGTCAGGCTTCATCAATACAGAGCTTCTTCAATGTCTTAATATTTATACATGTTGTTGCCTTTGTCTCGGATTCTCTCCTTCATCACCTTGAGCTTATTTTTGTTCTCAATCAGGCATAACTATTTCCAAATGTCAGCTACATTTCTTGTCTTGGGCTTTGAAATTGTAATGATAGAAACATTGCCAACTTTCACTGTTGTTGATCTCTGAAGCTGACAACAATTTCTGGCCTCTGTATCTTGCATTTAAGCAAGAAGACTCGGAAGATGCCTCAATGGACCCCCTGCTTCTCAGGGTATGCCATTGAGGGCTTCACTGATCAGCATTAGGTCAATTAGAAAACACTCAAATTATTTGAATTTAAACTGTTACAAACGATCTTCATTGCTAAAAAAAAGTCCTTGAAGTATTAAGACTTATTGAATGAGATAGAACTGAGTTTTTAATTGCATACTGAACAATAGTTATTTTGAAACAACCTTGGAGAACTGATTTTATGTGTGTGAAATGCATTACATTTTAGTCCCATAATTAAAGTCACATAGATTTTTTTTGAAATATCTGCTTGTACTCACTTGCTGAGAATTTGCACCATTGTTTTGTTTTTTGTTCTTTCTAGAAGTTAAAATTATTTTTGCTTTTACAGTTGATTTGATGCAGGAAAAGAAAGAGATAACTGTTTTTGTGACAATCGTTATGGATAATTCATGATGAAATGTGAGTGATATACCTTTTTTTGAAGAATTTGAGTTTCAAACTAATGGCATAAGATGGTGGTCCATTTTTGTGAAGGGGCTTAAAATCATTTAAGTTAGTTTTTCCAGAACAATGTATTTTAAACCAGTTTGCATCAGAGAAGATGATTGCAAGGATCCTTGGAGTGTTAATTGAAGTTTCTTTATACTATGGCTGTTCACAGCAGGAGAGAGAAAACATTAAGCCACTACCTGCAACAGAAACTAGGATGAGCAAGTTTATTGCTGAAAATGTGTTGCTGGAAAAGCGCAGCAGGTCAGGCAGCATCCAAGGAACAGGAGAATCGACGTTTCGGGCATAAGCCCTTCTTCAGGAATGAGGAAAGTGTGTCCAGCAGGCTAAGATCAAAGGTAGGGAGGAGGGACTTGGGGGAGGGGTGGAAGTGGTGGAAGGAGGTCAAGGTGAGGGTGATAGGCCGGAGTGGGGGTGGGGGCGGAGAGGTCAGGAAGAAGATTGCAGGTTAGGAAGGCGGTGCTGAGTTCGAGGGATTTGACTGAGACAAGGCGGGGGGAGGGGAAATGAGGAAACTGGAGAAATCTGAGTCCATCCCTTGTGGTTGGAGGGTTCCTAGGCGGAAGATGGGGCGCTCTTCCTCCAACCGTCGTGTTGCTATGGTCTGGCGATGGAGGAGTCCAAGGAAATGCATGTTGGGTTGGTTGGTCCGGGTGTCACAGAGGTGTTCTCTGAAACGTTCCGCAAGTAGGCGGCCTGTCTCCCCAATATAGAGGAGGCCACATTGGGTGCAGCGGATGCAATAAATGATGTGTGTGGAGGTGCAGGTGAATTTGTGGTGGATATGGAAGTATCCATTGGGGCCTTGGAGGGAAGTAAGGGGGGAGGTGTGGGCGGAAGTTTTACATTTCTTGCGGTTGCAGGGGAAGGTGCCGGGATTGAAGGTTGGGTTGGTGGGGGGTGTGGACCTGATGAGGGAGTCACGGAGGGAGTGATCTTTTCGGAACGCTGATAGGGGAGTGGAGGGAAATATATCCTTGGTGATGGGGTCCGTTTGGAGGTGGCGGAAATGACGGCGGATGATATGCTGCATATGGAGGTTGGTGGGGTGATAGGTGAGGACCAGTGGGGTTCTGTCCTGGTACCAAAAACTTTCATGTAGTTACCCCTACACTCTGGGTTCCTCAACTGTTCCAGAATCTTCCATCGGCCTCCAAAATCAGTCCGGCGCCATTAAACAAGCGGCCGCTACAGCGCCTGTGGCAACAGCCACCGCCGTGGACCATGACGTCACTTCCGCCCTCACCGACCTCGCAGCCTCCGCGATTGCTGCCCAGACAACTGCCTCCGCGACTGCTGCCCAGACAACCGCCTCCACGATCACCAGGAAGACCATCGCTGACAGATTTGCGGCCTCCGCGGCTATCGGGAGTAACACTGTTTCTGTCGTCGCCACAGCCACTTCCGCCCCCAGTGACATCACTAACCTGCACGACCACAACGCCGCATGTGTCTCCGCCCCCACGCCGATCTCTGTCATCATGCCTAACCCCGCCCCCACGCCGATCTCCGTCTCCGTCCCCGCCCCCACGCCCAACCCCGCTCCCACACCCAGCTCCAGCCCCACACCAGGTCCTAGCTTCCAGCCCTGCCGTGTTTTCACCATCCCTCCAGAACTACCCCTCTCTGAGGATGAAAGATCAGTCCTCAGCATAGGCCTCACCTTCATTCCCCTACGCTCTCGGATTAACGAGATCAACATGCGGTGAGACATCGAACAATTCTTCCACCGCCTTCACCTCCGTGCCTACTTCTACAACCAAGATTCTCGCCCATCCTCTGACGACCCCTTCTCCCGCCTCCAACACACCCCATCCACATGGACACCCTGGGCTGGCCTCTTACCCGCCCTCGATCTCTTCATAGCCAACTGCCGTCGCGACATTAATCGCCTCAATTTCTCCACCCCTCTCACCCACTCCAAACTCTCACCATCAGAACGTTCAGCCCTCCACTCCCTCCATTCCAACCCCAACCTCACTATCAAACCAGCAGACAAGGGAAGCACGGTAGTAGTTTGGCGCACCAACCTTTACACCATTGAGGCTAAACACCAGCTCGTGGACACCTCCTTCTACTGCCCCCTTGACCATGACCCCACCTCCCACCACCAAACCATCATCTCCCAGATCATCCATAACCTCATCACCTCAGGGGATCCCCATCCACCACCTCAAACCTCATAGTCCCACAACCCCACACCGCCCATTTCTACCTCCTGCCCAAAATCCATAAACCTGACTGCTCCGGCTGACCCATTGTCTCAGCCTGCTCCTGCCACACCGAACTCATCCCTGCATACCTCGACACGGTCCTGTCCCCCTTAGTCCAAGAACTCACCACCTACATTCGGGACACCACCCACGCCCTCCACCTCCTCCATGATTTTCGCTTCCCTGGTCCCCAACGCCTTATCTTCACCATGGACATCCAGTCCCTGTACACCTCCATCCCCCATCACGAAGGACTTAAAGCCCTCCACTTCTTCCTTTCCCGCTGTACCAACCAGTACCCTTCCACGGACACCCTCCTTCGACTGACTGAACTGGTCCTCACCCTGAACCACTTCTCTTTCCAATCCTCCCACTTCCTCCAAACCAAAGGAGTAGCCATGGGCACCCTCTTGGGCCCCAGCTATGCCTGCCTCTTCATAGGATATGTGGAACAGTCCATCTTCCGCAACTTCACTGGCACCACCCCCCACCTTTTCCTCCGCTACATCGATGACTGTATCGGCGCTGCCTCATGCTCCCACGAGGAGGTTGAACAGTTCATCCACTTTACCAACACCTTCCACCCCGACCTCAAATTCACCTGGACCATCTCAGACTCCTCCCTCCCCTTCCTAGACCTTTCCATTTCTATCTTGGGCGACCGAATCAACACGGGCATTTACTATAAACCGACAGACTCCCACAGCTACTTAGACTACACCTCCTCCCACCCTGCCCCCTGTAAAAATGCCATCCCAATTCCCAATTCCTTCATCTCCGCCACATCTGCTCCCAGGAGGACCAGTTCCAAAACCGTACAACCCAGATGGCCTCCTTCTTCAAAGACCGCAATTTCCCCCCAGACGTGTCCACCGCATCTCCTCCACTTCCTGCTCCTCCGCCCTTGAGCCCCGGCTCTCCAACCGCCACCAGGACAGAACCCCACTTGTCCTCACCTACCACCCCACCAACCTCCACATACAGCGTATCATCCGCCGTCATTTCCGCCACCTTCAAACGGACCCCACCACCAAGGATATATTTCCCTCCCCTCCCCTATCAGCGTTCCGAAAAGACCACTCCCTCCGTGACTCCCTCATCAGGTCCACACCCCCACCAACCCAACCTTCACTCCCGGCACCTTCCCCTGCAACCGCAAGAAATGCAAAACTTCCGCCCATACCTCCCCCCTTACCTCCCTCCAAGGCCCCAATGGATACTTCCATATCCACCACAAATTCACCTGCACCTCCACACACATCATTTATTGCATCCGCTGCACCCGATGTGGCCTCCTCTATACTGGGGAGACAAGCCGCCTACTTGCGGAACATTTCAGAGAACACCTCTAGGACACCCGGACCCAACCAACCCAACCACCCCGTGGCTCAACACTTCAACTCCCCCTCCCACTCCACCAAGGACATGCAGGTCCTTGGACTCCTCCATCGCCAGACCATAGCAATACGACGGCTGGAGGAAGAGCGCCTCATCTTCCGCCTAGGAACCCTCCAACCACAAGGGATGAACTCAGATTTCTCCAGTTTCCTCATTTCCCCTCCCCCCACCTTGTCTCAGTCAAATCCCTCAAACTCAGCACCGCCTTCCTAACCTGCAATCTTCTTCCTGACCACTCCGCCCCCACCCCCACTCCGGCCTATCACCCTCACCTTGACCTCCTTCCACCTATCGCATTTCCAACGCCCCTCCCCCAAGTCCCTCCTTCCTACCTTTTACCTTAGCCTGCTGGACACACTTTCCTCATTCCTGAAGAAGGGCTTATGCCCGAAACGTCGATTCTCCTGTTCCTTGGATGCTGCCTGACCTGCTGCAACACATTTTCAGCTCTGATCTCCAGCATCTGCAGTCTTCACTTTCTCCTGAGCAAGTTTGTTTCAAAGATTTCACTTTTACCTTAATTTCATGTGTTTACCCAACTTTTATTTTAATTTCAGTAGAATTATGAAAAGTGAATAAGAAAATCTATTTGTGACATTCTTGTTTGATCCCTTGGAGAAGTCTGCATGTCAACAATTGTTTACTGTTGCTGGAAACCTCCCTAGAAATACTGCCAGAATGAATTTAAATCAGGGAAGATAAACCCCAAGCCATAGAGATCACTGATCATTGTTGTGGTTCTGTTCGCCGAGCTGGGAATTTGTGTTGCAGACGTTTCGTCCCCTGTCTAGGTGACATCCTCAGTGCTTGGGAACCTCCTGTGAAGCGCTTCTGTGATGATTCCTCCGGCATTTATAGTGATTTTATAAACCACTATAAATGCCGGAGGAAACATCACAGAAGCGCTTCACAGGAGGCTCCCAAGCACTGAGGATGTCACCAAGACAGGGGACGAAACGTCTGCAACACAAATTTCCAACTCGGCGAACAGAACCACAACAACGAGCACCCGAGCTACAAATCTTCTCACAAACTTTGAATAGAGATCACTATATACATTAGGTATTTTGATGGCAGATTCCTTTATGGACCATATCTGATCACCATCATTTTACCTCTGTCTGCAAAATCTGGGCCCACCAATATTGTCCCTAATCCTATGGCCTTGCATTTAACCCTCTTCTCTGCTTATGTGACAAGTGATCACTCATGCTTGGTAGCTTTACAACCCACAATTCAATTGCTCTTCTACATTCTGCTTTGAACTGTCTGCTGTCTTGAGGCACCTTGACCTCACCATTGAAAGCAACTTCTATGCATTCTATATATTTTCTAAACAACTTGTTTGGAGACATATCTCAACACACCTGGAGCAGATTAGACTTGAATATGGGCTTTTGGGTCAGAGGTAGGAGGTTTTGTCCACTTTTTATATCGTTTATGTTTTCATTACTACTTCATATACAAAAGTAAAAAATAAGTTAGATGATAGATCTGAACACTGGTCATGCAGTATTCCTTGAGGTCCACACTAACACAAAATATGCTCATTTTAGCACAAAATAATTGCCGATGGGAGACAAGGTGGCCTAGTGGTAATGTCAATGGACTAGTAATGTCAAGGCTCAGGCTATTGCTCTTTCAACATGAATTCAAATTGAACCACAGTAGCTTTTGGAATTTCAATGCAATTAATAAATCAAGACAGTGGATTGCAGAGAGAAGGAGAATTTACTTATCTTTAAAGGTTGTGAATCTGTGGAACTCACTACCCCAGGGTAAGGTGAATGACTGAATATTGAGTAAATGCAAGGAGGAGATAGACAGAATTCTCATTATTAAGGGGATGAAGGGTAAGGGAGAGCAGGCTGGAAAGTGGAATTGAGGCCAAGATGAGATCAGCTATGGTTGTATTGAATGGTGGAGTATAAAGCTAGGCACAGCAATGATATTGGCACTGTATAGATAGTTGTTTTAAGTTCAGGAAATCAGCATTCGTAAATGCTTTGTGTGGTGATGAGAAATTATAAAGGCAATACGAGTGATGTAAAAGCCCCCCTTATAGTAATCACACAGTAGAGTGCTACATGGAAGAAGGAACTGGTGAGACCACATCTGGAGTACTGAGAACAGAATCAATTTCATTATTTAAGGAAGGACATAAACATATTGGAAGCAGTTCAGATAAGGCCGATCAGACTAATAATGGGAATGGATGGCTTGTCTTATGGGAAATTTGAGGATTACGTCAATGATTGTGTCAATTTTTGTGTAAATGCCATAAGCTAGTGGTTTTTCTTCTATCCTATCCGACACCTTTAAAATAAACATAAAGCAGTCCTTTCCCGAAGTTGTTTCTGTATAAGTTATAAAAGCATTTTAATTTCCATGTAGCAGTGGATCATTAGAATAGCAATATGCTTGGCTTTCCACTTGACAAATATACTCTCTTCCCATGCCCACCTCCCACCCCTCCTTACCCCACTGTGATTTTCACAATTTGGAGATGTCGGTGTTGGTCTGGGGTGCACAAAGTTAAAAATCACACAACACCAGGTTATAATCCAACAGGTTTAATTGGAAGGACACTAGCTTTCGGAGCGCCGCTCCACAACCACCTGATGAAAACTAGTGCTTCCACATAAACCTGTTGGACTATAACCTGGCGTTGTGTGATTTTTAACTTGGATTTTCATGGCTTTTCTCCTGTGGGAAAATCTAGATTCAGGTGACACTGTTTAAAATCAAGGGTCACCAATTGAATAGAGAGACGAGGCTTTTTTGTTCTCCCCAAGGATCGTGAGTCTTTGCAAATATCTTCCTAAAAAGATGGTGGAATGAGACAGTTTTATTTTTTTTATGGCAGAGGTAGACAGATTCTTATTGAGCAAGGGGTGGAAGTGGGGAGTAGGTGAGACTGCAGACTTGAGGTAACAATCAATTCAGGCGTAATCATATTGAATGGCAGAAGAGGCTTAAGGGACTGAATGGCTTACTGCCCCAGGACACCAGCCCGGTGTTAAAGATGACTAGTCCAAATGGCAGTACACTCTACCACCATTTGACTCTTAATCCAGAGACCAGTAATCTATGAAACGTTCTGGGGACTCAGGTTCAAATCCCCCCAGGACAGATGGTGGAGCATCAATTCAATAAGATTTAAATTAAACAGTTTAATGATGCTTCGGAAATCATGGTTGATTGTCGTAAAAATGCACCTGGTTCACTAATATCCATAATCACAGGAGATTCAGAGTACTGTGTTTGACTCTTAACTATCCTTGGAAATAGTCCAGCAAGCCACATGGTTCGAGAGAAAGTAAGGATCAGCAAAAGCAATACCTACATCTCACGAAAGAATAAAACAAAATGAAAACGTGTTGCATAATTCATGTCTCCTTAATTTACAGGAAAAATAAATGAAAGGTCCACTGCACTTTGCTTTTTATATGAAGGTCCACAGATCAGTTTGAGTTCATTGAGTTCGATAGAGTGGGAGAACTGGAAGGTGTAGAAGACTATTTCTTCTTCATGCTGAGTTGTGACAAAGGGGAATAATCCCAAAGCTGGATCTAATTCATTGTAGAACAATGTCAGGGTGCACTTCTTCATGCAAAGAGTAGTGACAAAAATGAAATCCACTCTCTCCTAAAATATTGCTAAAGCTAATTCAAAATTGAGTGATAAATATCTGTTTGTACAAATTTTAATAGTTACAGATCCAATATGATATTAAAATTCAGATCACCCATGATTGAATGGAGTGACAGAACAGACACAAGATCTGAAAAACCAAATCCCATTCCTATATTTGCTAAACATTCCATGAACAGCTTAGCCAGACACTTTAGGATTTTAAATAAGTCAAGGCTCCGGCATCTGTAATAAACATTGGGATGTGTAATGACACAAATGCATATTTTTTCACACCTAATTAAAATCTTGAACAAATGTCATGATTAGGGGACCACTTGTGGGTATTCCAACTGTTTTCTTTTTCATTGTTGATTGCACAGTACCCATGGATTCTAACTGGTAAAATATTTTCACCAATTTGAACTGTCATGATCCTTCAGCACCAATGTTGATCTACAGGTACCTCGGTATGAAGAAGGTGTGAAAATCAAAGTAGGGAAAGGAGGGTGGGAGGTGAGCATGGGAAGACAGTATATTTTTCAAGTGGAAAGCCAAGCATGTTGGTATTCTAATAATCCAAATGGAAATTAAAAATACTTTTATAACTTTATAGAAACAACTACTTCTAGAAAGGACTGCTTTATGTTTATTTCAAGGTGTCTGATAGGATAAAAGAAAAACCACTGGCTTATGGCATTTACACAAAAGTTGATACAATCATTGACATAATCCTCAAATGATCAAACATGATTTATTGTATCACATTAACACAATGACCATGACCATGAAATAGCAATCTGTGCGCATTATAAGCAAGGTTATCATTTTCATTGGCAAAAATAGATTTAAAAGGACATTGAATCTTGGACATTGACAATAATCCTGGAATCGCATGCAGGGGTAACTGATTTTGACTTCAGTCTGAGTGGCCCAATGTTCTTAAGGCAACTCTATCTGAACCAAGGGAGCTCCATGGGTGGTTGTGAGGGTGATGGGGGTGGTAGATTGGGGGTTGGGTGGCTATATTTAGAAAATTGCAGGCACAGGCTTGACTAGCTCATTCATAGAAAGGCTGAGTGGAGCATGTTACCTGTAACTATTCAGCTCAGTTGTCTGTGGTTAGTTCATTTCCAAACCTCTTCAAGATTATCCTTACTAAAATTGCAACCTTGGTATCTGACAATTCTTCCTTAATGTAATGTAACATTAAATTCAATCTTGTTATTCCCAGCATTTTAAAGATGTCTCACTAACTTCAGATTGTTTCCTAATTCTAGCTTGTTATTCACTATTACCCTTCACTGTGTCCTGTACCTTTTAGAATTGTAATTTTTTTTTCTAGGAAGGAGATCAGTCCTAGAAATGTATTCCTTTTACTGATAAATCTGAAACTGCACGGAGAACTCATTTTGGTTTCAGCTTTCCCCAATGTGATTCCACTCATAAACATGTAAATAAATGGGACTAACATAGCTAAGTTGGTTGCTAAGTTGACAGGAGGTTTTGAGTTTCAGTCCTACCTGAGGATTTGAGCTTAGATATCAAAGTCAACATTCCAGTGCCTGACTGAGGGAGTGCTGCACTGGCAGAGGTGTTGTCCTTCAGATGAGACATTAAACTCATAATTTGAGAGCAGGGGAATTATTACCAATGTCCCGGCCAGCATTTATCCCTCAATAACAGGACACAAAAAATAAAATTCATATTCTTTGATCATTACCACATTGTTGATTGTGAAAACTTACTGCGTGTAAATTAGCAACTGTACTTCCCACATTACAATTGAGACGACACTTCAAAAGATTGTAATTAAGTGCAAGAAACTTTGAGATATCTTTCTTCATTGTAAAGGACACTATATGAGTGAAAGACATTCTTTTATATTGAATAACACTCTGTTGACACATGTAAATCTTATGTTTCGATAACATTCAAATAACAGTCACAAGACAAACAATATAAACATTTTAATTTCCAAGTCATATTGCGGCAAGGATTCACATATTCAGATGTGGATTTCTAGTGACTTTTGAATGGGGGTGAATGTGCAATTCTTTGCAAATCTTGCTGTTGGCTGAAGATCCTTATCAGCATTGATGTTTCATCATCGTTGGCTCTTAAGTTAACAGCTCGGAAGCAGCTTTTAAAAGTGACAAACTGAGTTAATATTATAGTTTAAGAAAGCATGATTCACATATCTCAGAAAGAAAATGTAGCAAGTGCGCATATGTTGAAACTGCTAATATGTTAGTGCCAACAGGAAATTGTAGCTCTGCAGAACTTTGTCCACTAATAAAAGTCTGAAAGAAGTTTTGTTGAGGAATAAAGGAACAAGTTTCCTCTTTGTTGGTAAACTATGAGAGCTGACAGAAGTGTTGTAAAGTTTGGGAGGGCCGAGAGACAAATAATATAGAGATGGGGCTCAAATGAGCAATGTTGAACTTCATGAAACTTCTGCCAGAAATGTTCAAATTAAAAAATATATAACGTAAAGGAAGCCAGATTGAAACATTTATATTACACAGGGGAACAAATAAGGAATGAGGAGATTTCAGATATGCAATGATGCAAGGCTCCAGTGGAATGTGTAGACATGTGGAGGGATTTTAAGATTAATACACTTGTATTAAAATACTATACTAAGAAATGAGGATTGCAAGAATCGAGTTGAATGATGTGTGCAGCTAAGTTTCAGGCAATTTGTAACTCAAGTGAGGAGAGTTACGGCAAAATCAGATTGTGGAGTTGACAAAGGTAGCAGAGGTGATATGGTGATAATGTAAACCACTGTTACAAAGACAGAAGAACAATGGGTTTTTTGGGGACATAAGTGTGACATACACTGCAATTACATTATTTCATAACAGATCTTTACTACGGTTTACCGAACATCACAAAATATCTCAATACACTTCACAAGTGCGCTATCAAACAAGAGTTGGGAATGAGCTATGAAAAAGATCTTAGGACAGATGAACAAAAGCTTGGTAGAGATTTTAACTCTGATTTTATTCAAATTACACTGTACTTAAATAAAAAAGATTAACATTTAGTCGGTAGATCGAATGCATGACAAGAAAAAATCTATATGAATAACATGGTAAAAATATCCAATATTTGCCTGAACGAGTGTAGCTCCAACTCTCAAGAAGCTTGACACCATCCAGGACAAAGCAACCCACTTGATTGGCATCACATTCATTGGCATTCGCTCCCCCACCACTGATGCTCATGAGTAGCAATGTGTACTATCCACAAGATGCACTGCAGAAATTCACCAAAGATCCTTAAACAGCATCTTTCAAATTTATGACCACTTAATCTGGAAGATCAAGGGTGGCGCGTGCATGGGAACACCACCACCTACAAGCACCACCCTCTCCGCCCCCCTTTCCACCAAGCCACTCACCATCCTAAATTGGAAGTATATTGCTGTTCCTTCACTGTCGCTGGATCAAAATCCTGGAATTCCCTCCCTAAGTGCATTGTGGTTCTACCTATAGTACATAGACTGCAGCAATTCAAGAAAGGAGCTCACAGCCACCTTCTCAAGGGCAATTAGGGGCAGGCAATTAAAAGCTGGCTAATCAAGGACATCCATGTTCCACAAGTGATTAAAAAATTAGAGAGGATTGCCTTCCGCATCTTTGAACTGATAAAAGTCAGATATGACCATTGAAAATTTAGACCTGAATCAGGTCATAGCAACAAATTATTACTTTCACCTTGTAATATAATTGAAATTCTGTTTCATACTTCTGTTAGACAGACACCTGGCTTACCATCATTAAGACTATGCCAGGAGACTAGGTTAACAAAATAAAAATCACTGCACACAAATATTGATTACTGTTGAAGACTGTAGTAGTAAATAATTGCCTCCAGGGTTTCTTAACTGAGAATGTTTTACAACATTCAAAGCTGGTAAGTGAAGGTACTAGCAATTAGAGATGCAACACTTTACAAAATTCTTCTGCTGATGATGTGGGCTGAATATATATATATTGTTCACTTAGATCACAAAATAAGTTTCCTATACATAGGAAACTTATTTTGTGATCTAAGTGAACAATATTCTGAGGGGATGTCTGCTGATGTCTCTGAAATATTATATGTTGAGCACTGAGAATGATCTTTTAATCATTCATGGAATGAGGACATTGAGGCACACCATGTGATATAGCTACATCACAGTATTGTCAGGGAGGAAGTTTTGACCCACTCACAACGATGGGAGAGTAACACTGTTCCAAGTCAAAATGAGATGTGGTGTGGGGGTGAACACCTCATTGGTGTTCCAAGGCAGCTGTTACACTTCTGTAGTAGAAGCTGGAGGTTTTGAAGGTGCTGTCAAAGGAGTCTCATTGAGTTGGTACAATGCATTCATTAGATCATACACTGTATCACCATTGTGTACTGGTTGTGGAGGGAGTCAATGCTAACATGCTGAATGGCATATTATTTAGTCCTGATGCTTTGATCTGGATGGTGTCAGGCTTCTGAACTTTTGGTAGAACTGTACATATCTGGACATATCCAGGCAAGTGTACAGAATTCCATCACACTCCTGATCGGTGTTTTGTAGTTGATGGACTAGGGTGATGAGACGTTAGTGATTTGCCACAGAATTACCAGTCCCTGACCAATTCATGTAGCCACAGTATTTATACGGCTGTTAAAATGAAGTTTCCTGCCAATGACAATCCACAGGATAGCACTGTTGATGACACCTTTCATCACTTTACCGATGATCGAGTGTAGACTGGTAGGGCAGTAAGTGACTGGGTTAGATTTGTCCTGCTTTTTGTGAACAAGGACATAAGTGTACAATTTTCCATATTTTCAAGTAGATGCCAGTGCAAGAGCTTAGCTAGGGGATTGGCAAGTTCTGGAGCACAGGTCTTCAGTACCATTGCCAGACTGTTGTCAGGACCCACAGTCTTTGCAGTATCCAGTGCCTGACAGTTTCTTGATATTGTGTGTAATGAATCAAATTCACTGAATGCTGACATTGTGATGCAGGGGACTGCAGGAAGAGACAGATATGGATCATTCACTTGGCACTCCTGGCTGAAGATTGCTACAAAAGCTTCAGCCTTATCTTTTTGCACTGAAGTGATGGGCTCTTCCATCATGGAGGATGGGGGTACTTATGAAATCTCCTGTGTCAATGAGTTATTTAACTGTCCACTACCATTCATGACTGGATGTGTCAGGACTACAGAGCTTAGATCTGATCCATTGATTGTAGGATCACTTAGTTTTGACCATTACTTGCTGCTTATACTGTTCAGCATGCAAGTAGTCCTGTTTTGTAGCTTCACCAGTTTACCACCTCATTTTTTTTGTATGTCTTGTGCTGTTTTTGGTATGCCCTCCTGCAATCTCCTGGCTTAATGGTAATGGTTGATTGGGGGATATGCTGGACTACGAGGTAACTCATTGTGTTAAAGTACAACTTTGCTGCTGTTGATGGCCCAAGGTGCCTCATGGACGCCCATCATGGAAAGGGATAACAATACTGCAGTTTCTAAATTGGAAGAAGGTCAATATCAATAGACAGGATCTGACAAATATAGACTGAGAGCAGCTGCTTGCAGGTCAGAATTTATCAGGAAAGTGATAGTCATTTAAAAGCAGTGTTGTGAGAATTCAGGGTTAGTGTGTCCTTCTTAAGGGCAAGTTCACTCAGTCCATGAACTCCTGAATGTCAAGAGATGTTGAGAGTTTGATGGGATGGTGAGATTTTAGAACTCGTTAAGATACAAGGAAGAGTTAATAGATTAATAAATCCCCAGAGCTTGTTGAGAGCTGGCAAGTCATGTTAAAATTGTACAAGACATTGGTTCAGCCACATTTAGAACACTGTGTATAGTTCTGGGCACCACATTACCAAAAGGATGTGGACGCTTTGGAGGGGGTGCAGAGAAGGTTTACGAGGATGTTGCCTGGTATGGAAGGTGCTAGTTATGAAGAGAGGTTGAGTAGGTTAGGTTTATTTTCACTAGAAAAAAGGAGACTGAGGGGAACCTGATTGTCTATACCCTTCATGACTTTGTAAATCTCAGAGTGGATAGAGACAAGCTTTTTCCTGGGTGAAGGATTCAATAACGAGAGGCCATGCTTTTAAAGTGAGAGGTGGAAAGTTTAAGGGGGATACACGCGGTAAGTACTTCACACAGAGGGTGGTGGGCATTTGGAACACATTGCCAGCAGAGGTGGAAGAGGTAGGTACGGTAGATTTATTTAAGATGCATCTGGACAAATGCATGAGTAGGTGGGGAGCAGAGGGATACAGATGCTGAGGAATTGACAGACAGGCTTAGACATTTAGATCGGCTCAGGCTTGAAGGGCCGAAGGGCCTGTTCCTGAGCTGTAAATTTTCTTCATTCTCTTTGTTCTTTGAGACAAAATCCAGGTTGCTTGGGAAGTAAGAGAAGGGATTGCTGGGGCCCCGGCAGAGATATTTCATATCTCGCTTGCTGCAGGCAAAGTGCCAGACGATAGAGGATAACTAATGCGCTTCTTTTGATCAAGAAAGGTTAGGTAATTACAGACCGGTGAGTCTGATGCCACCGGTCAGGGGATTAGTGAAAATATTCCTAAAAACAGGATTATTTAAAACTTGGAGAAGCAGAGATTGTTCATGGATAATCATCACAAATTTGTCAGAGGGAAATCCTGTCTGACTCACTTAATTGATTTTTTTGAAAAGTGGCGAACATATTGATAAGGGCAATTTACTTTGATGTGGTTTATGGACTTTAATAATGACAGGGACACACATGGAAAGTTCATCCAAAAGGTAAGAGCTGGTGAGGGCCAAGTTAGCAAACTGGATCCAAATCTGGCTTTCAAATAGGATTCAAAGGGTAACAGTGGGGGTTTGTTTTTGTGATTGAAAGGCTGAGAGTGGGGGACCACAGCGATAGGTGATGGGACTCTTGCTGTTTGTTATGACTTGGATATGAATGTGTGAAAAGCAGAATTACTAAGATTGCAGCTGACATAAAATTCTTGTTGCTGGTAGGAAGGAGGATGATCTCCGGCTACAGTCTGATATTGATCAGCTGGTAAATTGGGCAATACCCACTTAGGAGGGCTAATAAGGAAAATGGATCCACAATGAATAGTAGATCCTCAGGGAGTACTGAGGAAGGATGTACAAGTTAATAGATCTCTGACAGTATCAGCATATGTGGATAGGGTGTTAAAGAACACATACAGGTTTATTGCCTTCATTAGCTGGAACTATTGGAACAAGGAAGACTTGCTACAACTTTATGAAACATTGGTGAGGCCACACATGGAATAGGATGTGGCTGCACTGAATGACATAAATGACATAGTGCAGAGGAGATTCACCAGGATGTGAATGTCTTAGTTATGAAGAGAGGCTGGATAGACTGGGATTGTTTTCCGTAGAGCAGAGGAGGCTGAGGGGAATTCTGATTGAGGGATACAAATTTATGAGAGGTGCAGACAGAGTAAGTCATGAGAATCTCTTCCTCATTCCATAAGACCAGAGCAAGTGTGTTTACATGATTCAGAGGGATCCTGAGGAGAAAATCTTTCACTCAGAAGATAATGGATATGTGCTGCCCTATAATATGGTGGAGGCAAGTACTCAAAATTTAAGAAGCATCTGAGTGATCACTTAAAATGCCAGGGCACAGTCAGCTGTGAACCAGGTACAGATAAATAGGATTAGTGTAATTTGTTGGTCAGCATAGACATGGTGGGCTGAAGGGCCTGCTTCTATGTTGTATGACTCTAACATTGATAACTGGAGCGGCAGGATTGCAGAGTTTAGATCTGATCTCATTCAGAAGTTTTATAAAAATGATAAGTTTAGTGTCAGTTTCATGCAGATTTTTTTTTCCTGATTGATGGTTAATAATAGAACATTCTGTGGCACTTCATTCAGTCAGTAATGACACAGATACCTCGTTCTTTGTCTATAACTGTATTGCAGATACAAAATGAAGATGACTTTTGAGCAAGATGGAGGACGGGAAAAATTTCTGGTTGTAAGAGCTGCTCCTTTTTTTGAGGTATTTTTGGTGTTGGAGGTGATTTTCTCGAATTCCAGGAGCAGCAATTACTGTTTTATATGCTGTTGCATTGTTTTGGAACTTTGGGGAAAAAAAGTCAAAACAACAGCATTTTAAAAGGGAGAAGAGTAGACAATGAAAGCACATGGTGAGGTCAGTGCGAGAGAGAGAGAGAGACACACACACACACACACACACACCCCCACTGGACATCGCATCTGGGAAAATTAACAAACAGTGAAATTCACAACTAATCTTGCAGGAACTGTTGGGCAAAGTTCACAGCACAGAATCAGATAAGTTCATTGTCATTTTAAGTCTGTTCAAGACAAAGGCTGCAGTAGTGACGAGAGTGGATTTTTTTTTGATTATATGTTTTTGGAGATAAGTCTCTTGATTAAACTCAAAATATAAGCCATAGCTATTAATTTAACCTGGGGCAGTGTTTGTAGAGGAATAAGACTGTGTTATTTTCTGGGTCTGTAGATTGTGAAGGAGCAAAAATGGCCTTTAGTAGTGATATGTACTTCTTGTCAGATGTGGGAGTTTAAAGAGAGTTTAAGGGTTACTGCGGATTATATCTGCCATAAATGCTGTTGGATGCGAATCTTATCAAATCGAGTGGATATGTTGGAGAGACAGATAGAAGTGATGAGGAATTTGCACAGCAACAGTATGTGATGGATGGCAGTTATAGGAAGGGGGGAAAGTCTCAGATACAGTCACATAGATGGGTTAACTCCAGGAAAGGAGAGAAAGATCGGTACCTAGGGCAGGATTCTTTTGTGGATATACCCATTTCAAACAGGTATGCTGTTTTGGAAAATGTAGGGGGTGATGGATTCTCATGGGAAAGTAGCACAAACAGCCAAGTTTCTGGTATTGAGACTGGCTCTAATGAAACAAGGGGTACCTCGGCTTCCAAGACATTAATTGTGTTCGGGGATTCTGTAGTCAGAGGTACAGACAGACGTTTCTGTGGCCAGCAGAGAAAAAACAGAATAGTGTGTTGTTTCCCTGGTGCCAGGATCAAGGATGCCTCAGAGAGGGTGCAGAATGTTCTCACGGGGGAGAGGGACCAGCAGGAGGTCATTGTCAACATTGGAAGCGAAAAGGTTGAGTCTGTGAAGGGAGATTAGACAGAGTTAGGCAGAAATTGAAAAAGGAAGTCCTCAAAGGTAGTAATATCTGCATTACTCCCAGTGCTACTCTCAAAAGCTGACTGGGGGCAGATGTTTGCAGGTAAAGGGACGGCTGGAAAATGGGAAGTCTTCATAAATGAGATAACAAGAATCCAGAGAAAGTATATTCCTGTCAGGGTAAAATGGAAGGCTGGTAGGTATAGAGAATGCTGGATGACTAAAGAAATTAAGGGTTTGGTTAAGAAAAAGAGGGAAGCATATGTCAGGTATAAACAGGATAGATTGAGTGAATCCTTAGAAGAGTATAAAAAAAGTAGGAGTATACTTAAGAGGGAAATCAGGAGGGCAAAACGGGGACAAGAGATAGCTTTGGCAAATAGAATTAAGGAGAACGCAAAGGGTTTTTACAAATGTATTAAGGACAAAAGAGTAACTAGGCAGAGAATAGGGCCCCTCAAAGATCAACAAGGCAGCCTTTGTGTGGAGCCACAGAAAATGGGGGAGATACTAAATGAATATTTTGCATCAGTATTTATTATGGAAAAGGATATGGAAGATATAGACTGCAGGAAAATAGATGGTGACATTTTACAAAATGTCCAGATTACAGAGGAGGAAGTGCTGGATGTCTTGAAAAGGTTAAAAGTGGATAAATTCTTCACGACCTGATCAGGGGTACCCAAGAACTCTGTGGGAAGCTAGAGAAGTGATTGCTGGGCCTCTTGCTGAGATATTTGTATCATCGATAGTCACAGATGAGGTGCCGGAAGACTGGAGGTTGGCAAATGTGGTGCCACTGTTTAAGAAGGGTGGTAAAGACAAGCCAGGGAACTATAGACCGGTAAGCCTGACCTCGGTGGTGGGCAAGTTGTTGGAGGGAATCCTGAGGGACAGGATGTACATGTATTTCAAAAGGCAAGGACTGATTTGGGATAGTCAACATGGCTTTGTGCGTGGGAAATCGTGTCTCACAAACTTGATTGAGTTTTTTGAAGAAGTAACAAAGAAGATTGATGAGGGCAAAGCAGTAGATGTGATCTATTTGGATTTCAGTAAGACGTTCGACAAGGTTCCCCATGGGAGACTGATTAGCAAGGTTAGATCTCATGGAATACAGGGAGAACTAGCCATTTGGATAGAGAACTGGCTCAAAGGTAGAAGACAGAGGGTGGTGGTGGAGGGTTGTTTTTCAGACTGGAGGTCTGTGACCAGTGGAGTGCCACAAGGATCGGTGCTGGGCCCTCTACTTTTTGTCATTTACATAAATGATTTGGATGCGAGCATAAGAGGTACAGTTAGTAAGTTTGCAGATGACACCAAAATTGGAGGTATAGTGGACAGCGAAGAGAGTTACCTCAGATTACAACAGGAAATTGATCAGATGGGCCAATGGGCTGAGAGGTGGCAGATGGAGTTTAATTCAGATAAATGAGAGGTGCTGCATTTTGGGAAAGGAAATCTTAGCAGGACTTATACACCTAAAGGTCCTAGGGAGTGTTGCTGAACAAACAGACCTTGGAGTGCAGGTTCATAGCTCCTTGAAAGTGAAGTCACAGGTAGATAGGATAGTGAAGAAGGCATTTGGTATGCTTTCTTTTATTGGTCAGAGTATTGAGTACAGGTGTTGGGAGGTCATGTTGCGGCTGTACAGGACATTGGTTAGGTCACTGTTGGAATATTGCGTGCAATTCTGGTCTCCTTCCTATCAGAAAGATGTTGTGAAACTTGAAAGGGTTCAGAAAAGATTTACAAGGATGTTGCCAGGGTTGGAGGATCTGAGCTACAGGGAGAGGCTGAACAGGCGGGGCCTGTTTTCCCTGGAGTGTCAGAGGCTGAGGGGTGACCTTATAGAGGTTTACAAAATTATGAGGGGTATGGATAGGTTAAATAGACAAAGTCTTTTCCCTGGGGTCAGGGAGTCCAGAGCTAGAGGGCATAGGTTTAGGGTGAGAGGAGAAAGATATAAAAGAGACCTAAGGGGCAACTTTTTCACACAGAGTGTGGTGCGTGTATGGAATGAGCTGCCAGAGGAAGTGGTGGAGGTTGGTACAATTGCAACATTTAAGAGGCATTTGGATGGGTATATGAATAGGAAGGGTTTGGAGCGATATGGGCCGGGTGCTGGCAGGTGGGACTAGATTGGGTTGGGATATCTGGTCGGCATGGACGGGTTGGACCGAAGGGTCTGTTTCCATGCTGTACATCTCTATGACTCTAAGTCAGAAATATTTCAAATTTGAAACTTCATTACCATCCTTCTGGACATCTTGCACCAAGCTTGGGGTGAGGGTGGGGGGGGCAGGGGGGAAGTTTTACACATCAAAGGGTTTTTCCACTTTGCTGTTTATCAGCTCATCATGATATTACCACGTCACTGAGGTGGTGTTGCCATTCTGATTATCCTGCACCATTTCTTCCTATTTAATTAATGAACTGGACCAAATTAAAATTGACAGGATGAAGTTGGGTTTTGGTAACTCAACACAGTTTGGCCATTGTTACAGACATTTCTTCGGAGTACTTTTTGTTCTGTGGTCTCCTGTTGTCTCAATATTCTGAGGTGCATTTTATCACAGCTTTCCAGCAAACAGTGAGTAAAATATTTACATACTAGTTGACTTCCTCACAGATCTGTCAGTGTGGAGATTATATTTGCAGGACGAAGCCCACAGCCTTTTGATGTGCATTTGCCTGACTTGTCGGAACGCCCTGAGGAACTGACCAGTTGAGAACTCGGGTTGTAACACAACAGCTTGTCGAAAGCTGGGTTGCTCAACTCTTGATCTTACTCTCTAACTCATGGGAGTTGAGAACTTAAAAGTGTGCACATTTATGCCTGCACCAGTTGTGGAACCACTAAATCACTTTGGCAATGCTTACATAACCTGTGGCAACATTTAGCAGTTGCTCTAAGTCTTGGGTATACATTCGTGCAAAAGGCAGCAGTCTGTTGATAATACGCAGCATTTGAAGTAAACTCATTTTAGTGAACTCTCAATAAATACAGCGCAATGTGATTCCATGTAGCAATTTACAGGCTGTTTGTTCTTCCGCCCACCCCCCCCCCCCCCCCCCCCCCACCAACAGATCAGCAAAACATTCATTGTGTCATATTTCAACACCAGTCGTTTTCTCTTCGCAAAACTTTTGAATGTATTGGATAAGATTCAAAACAATTATTTAGAAAATAGTATAATGAGAAACAATTTGCCAATGAAAGCTGTCCCATCTAGAAAATGTGACCTTTGTGCAAACTCTCTTGGATGTTATTACGGTGCATTAATAGAACGTAGAACTATACAGCACAGGAATAGGCCCTTCAGCCCTCCATGTCTGTACCAGCCATAATGTCATACTAAACTAATCCCATCAGCCTGCGTATGGTTTGTATTCTTCTATTCTTTGCCTGTTCCTGTGTCTGCCTCAATGCCTCTTGAAATGTCGTTCATGTATCAGCTTCTACCATCTCCCCTGGCAGTGTGTTCCAGGCACATACCACCCTCTACATAAAAAAAACCAACTTGCCTCAAAACATCTCCTTTAAAAGTCCCCTTTCTCATCTCAAATATCCTAGTATTTGATATTTCCACCCTGGAAATATTTGCACATTTAATGGGACACAATGTTCTGAATGATAAAACATCATGCAGCTTGTGCCAAGAAAGCAATAACCCATGAATTGTGATGTAGTACATACAGTTCCAGGCAATTTGTTCCATCTCTCTGTAAGCTGTGCAATAGCTCTTGTGGTGCAGTGGTAGCATCCCTACCTCTTAGCTAGGGGTCCTTGACTGGATGAGTTAATTTAAAACCCTACTGCTGCTTTCCAAGGGCTTTTTCTGACACTATGGTAATGTCCCTGCCTCTGAGCCAGGAAACCACGGTCCAAGTCCTAACTGCTCCAGAGGTGTGTCATAATGTCTCTGAACAGGTTGATCAGAAAATATGTGAACTTGATGCTGGTGGATGTGTACCTCTTACTCATCAGATGGACTGGGGGGAAATACTGCTGGATTCAGAGGGCATTTGTGGTGCTGTGTGGTATTGTCGCTAACTCTGAAACAGAAGTTCTGTGTTTACATTCTACCTGCTCCAGAGGTCTATCATAACATCGCTGAAATAATATTGGAAATTATCTACTGCTGAATTCAAAGGCTTGTGTGGCACAATAGTAGTGACCCTACCTTTAAGCCAGAAGGCGGTTCAAGTCCCACCTCTCCTGAAGTGTGTAATGACATCTGAACAGATGGATTAAAAATATTTGGAGGCTCCAGTACAGAGTAGAGACAGCTTTATATCATGGTCTTCCTCATGAATAAAGGATAGTGAACTGTTGTTAATGTCTCCGGCCCGAACAAAAAAGTTCATTGCTATGGTTACCCTCACAGCTGCAGGCAAAATGGTCTGACTTTTTCTGCTGCAACTGCAGTTGATCAGAGTTCAGTGAGGACCTACTTATTGCTGTTTTACAAATTGAATTTCACTCAGGTTTATGTCAGAGAATTATCAGCTGAATACCTTCTATCAACCCGTCCTCTAAGTTTTTGTGCTCTCTGCTCAGTCTCCTAGAAAATTCTCTATTCCAAAGTTTTCCAAAAGCCTACATATGCTATGACGTCAAACAATTGATTTGTGCTGACATCTTACATTTAGCAAAATAAACTTCACCACTGTCACACCACCCTTTGTGTATACAAATATATACAGCACAGTTGTGGAGGTGCAGGGGTTGGACTGGGGTGTACAAAGTTAAAAATCACACAACATCAGGTTATAGTCCAACAGGTTTATTTGGAAGTACAAGTGTTTGCTATAAATTCGGTGTCCTATCATCCTACTCCACGAGCTACCTGACAAAGAAGTGGCGCTCTGACAGCTTTTACTTCACTGCAGAACTGCATCATGGTGACTTAGTATACCACCATTGTGAGAATCACTCTGCATTGAACCCATAAATTCAGCAATTCACACAGTTGAGTTCATTTTAAATGACATCATGCATGACCAAATAGATTGTGTTGGGATTAATTCCCTTGTAGGCTCAGCCCTGATAAACATCCCTATTTGTTTCCTTGTGAAATGTGTCTTTGTGGAACTGATAACCTCCTACCCCTCACAAAATTCCAAATATGTCAAGAGTGTGCTTGCTGTATTTGAATCTATATCCATGCCTTCACTGTCACGAAGTTAAAATCCGGAACACCCTTCTTAATAGCCCTGTTGGTATAACTGTTGCTCAAGGACTATGGTGACTCAAGGAGGCAAATTGTCACCACATTTTGCAGGCTAATTAAGGATAAGCAATATGTGCTCTCTTAGGCAGCGGTGTCCACACCCAATGAACAAATTAAGCAGAATGTTAATGGGCCGAAGGAAGTGATGCTGAGCTGATACCAGAAGAAATGGTTAATGCACATGAACTGCAAAGGCTTGAAGTTATACTTCAAATGACAGAGGAGAACAATAAACTCGGAATTATGCTGTATGCTGCTTATGTGCAAGCACTCACTACACTTGCATGGAGCTATTTTGTCTGATATTTTAATGAAGGCCTTAATTTGTTTACAATAAACAGGTTAATGCCCCTATTTAATAACAAGGAAAGCAATTTCATATGAAACATTAAGTCTTGAAGCTCTGAACAGCCATAGTGCAATTTTACCCTAATGAGTCTCTTAAGTACATTATATACATAAAAAAGATTTGTTTGAGCTTTCAGGACTGACAGAAAAACAACATCATATGCATCTGCCTCTTCGAAATACTGAATAATTCAAATAAAATTTACTACGGTTCACTGTAAAATATGACCCAATTCAACTTGGCTATGGTCTGGCAATAATTATTATTAACACAGAGGTTGATAATTGATTTCTATTGTCTCTACATGTGAAAATTGTGATGTGCAGTTGGCAGTTACAACTGGAATTCTCACATTTCAAGACACAGTAAGACAATTGATGGACATATCAATACTTTGAGAATTTTCTCATTTCAGAATTCACCACCTGTTCACCACTGTCTCCAAAACCATTTTAAACAAGGTGGGTCAATGAATTCTTTCTAAATTCTTCACAAATATACAAAATCAAATTAAAGTGATAGGTTGATTGTTGAGAATTTATCACCAAAGAATTAGGAATACCTGTCCCAAATGTCAATATATTGATGCATTTTCTGTCTTCATCCACAATTATTATGGATGAAAAGTTTCTTTAACACGCTATATCAACAATTTAACTCATCCATCTGGACGACATTAATGCACAGCAATGTCACATTGGCAGAGTTGCTGAAGGTATTGACAATGCTAATCTCAGAGGTGGGCAACTTGTCCGTCTGAAGGCTCAGAAGGGGATAGGTTTAATAACGATAAACAGGACATTGTTTTATACTTTAAAATTCAAGTTAAAAAATGGCATGTACTTAGTAATAATTGTGTACCAATAATGCTTGCACAGATGATTTTCACTCAGCACAACTCCATGTGTGGCAATTTCAGTCCGTTGTTTTGCAGTTCTGCATCCTCGTTCAAGTAGTCATTTCTTTAGTAAATAGAGAGCTTTTTTTGACACTAAATGAGAGCTCACAAAGCTCAACAAGCAGAGATGCGTGAAAAGGGACTTTAAATAATCTGAATTCCAAGTCAGTTTATACTCTTTAGCACTATGACAGAGGAAAGCGCATGACTGGAACTGAATCACGGTTGGCTGGATTTCTTTTTAATGATGCTTAAAGAAAGAATCAATGGGACTTTAGGAAGGAACTCAAGGAATTAATGCAAATAAGTGTATTACTGAGAAGTGCAGTCCATAAATAAATTGCATCATACATCAAATATTACATTTAAGTCACAGTCTGTTTAGTGGATTCCAAGCTATGCATTGTTAATCATAAATGGCCCCAGATTGCAGTCTGCACTATTATTTTTGCCCCTTGTGGAACGAGGAATGACTGTGCTTTAATATTAAAATATAATTGTTGAGATCCTATTTCATTAATAAAAGCTTATTTATCTTTGAATCTGTGCACACAAATAATTTATCTTCAATATATTTTGCACCGAAATTCTAAGTAGCTTTTGATTAAACAGCATTTCAAGCAGCATTGCTTATAGTGGCAGAGCTGTATTTCTATGCAAATTGTGCATACACCTTTGCTTTTGTATTACAGCCACAAATGGTATTATAAATAAATAAATAAATGCAATAAATAAATAGCTAAAAATAAATATAAAAATGAAAAATAAATATGAAGTATTAAAAATAAATAAATAAAAATGTTTATATTTATTTTTATATATTTTTCTATTTTGATATTTATTTAAGTATATAAATAAACTCAATTGTTGCCTTTTGGACATTAGCTAAGCATGCAATACCACCACCTAAGTTATGTCTGCAGATTCAATGGAATTTTGGTTTTGCTCCCAGTCTGACACCATACAAATCCACATTGCTACGTAAATCATGTCCATATGTTATTGGCAATTATCGTGGAGCTGAATTGCTAAAACAAAATCTGGTATCGATGCATGTTTACAGACACATTTGAATGTAAGAAGGAGAATCTGAAATTTATGATTTAATACTGGAGGAAGGTTTGCTGCTCCAAGGCTCTGGCTAACCGCTGTTAACAAATTTGTGGTAACAGAATAGTGCATATTCTTACTGGAATAGTGAAGGGATGAGAGGTGATTATGGTTGCAATCCTTTGGCTTCTAAATAATCATGTAAAGCATGTATTCCACCTTGAACAGACAGTAGAACCAGAGGGCACAGATTGTGCATACAACATAAAACTTAAATCAAAATTGTGAAAAAAAAAATTCAATCCATGGATCTGGCTCCCCAAGGAGCCCGTTGGCACGATGCAAATTAGATGGATTCTTTTTTCAGAAAGCAGCACTTTGGGTTACAGTGTGAAAGTAATTTGAGACATGACCTTAGGAGTTGTAACATACTCAAAAGGAAAAAAAAAGTTCGATTTAAACTTAGGATTCCCAAAGCTCTCTGCCATTGTTCAGTTTTGTATGTTATATCAGAATGTGTTATAGACTAACTGATAAGGATTTGATTAGTTCATTACCATTATATCATGCTCCTTCAAAACCTCTCCTGTGTTTGTCAGCTTGGGGATCTGACTGTATCTTCTTCCTTTCTGATACACCTAACTGTAGCCAGAGAGTCATTCATAATGGCTTACATTTCTCCTCCAGCACCATGACACTGGTGTCCCCCAAGAATGTATACTTGCCCTCTTCTGTTTCACATTTACATTTGTCCTTTGTTGACAGCATTTGAAAAGCAGAGCTTTATTTTTCTCATGCAATGACAACAAGTTCTGCCTCAAGTCTGTCTTTCTTCCTTCCTTTACTGTAGATAAATGGTCTGTTATCTACTACTGGAGCAAAAAAGCTTTTCTCTCACAAAATAATGGAAATTCTGACCTAACTCATCTATTTACCTTTTTTATTGATGCCTCTTAGGTTGCATTCCCTTTTAATTTAATTAGATTCCTTTTCGGTGAAGGCATATTGATCTAACCCCAGTTAGCTTTGTTTTAATGATCCACTGTGGCTGCCTCATTTGGGCAGGCTTGTGGGTCCTATCAGCCTTCCCCCTAAACAACACCGTAACAATCCTACAAAATTAAGCCTGTGACCTACGAATGGACCTTCTCATGAATTGCTGAATATGCAGATCCTTCATTATGAAACCATGTATGAATGTCTCTTCTTGTAGGATTCAGTTAGTTTTCCATAATAAATAACTTAACCTGAGTAACCAAGTGAGGAAATATATTAAAATCGTGCTTAATTGTGTTAAGGTGTACAACACTTTCTGTCAGATAGAAAGCCATGTGGCCTTGGTCAAAAACAAGTTATTTGGTTTTCAGGTTGAGTTTTACGCTTTGACATTACAAATAAATGTCAATTTCAAATGCAATTACTGATAGATATTGGAAAAGACTTAGATGTATCAGTTGTGCCATATAGGATGATACAACCGGGTGACATTACATACTCTAATCCTGACACACAAATGGCTTATCAGTTAAATTGGCAGGTTGATGAAGGCAATCTATTAGAAAAGGGATGACTTTACAAAGTAAATGGCATGTCAACGATTGAATCGGGAGGCAATCGTCTCACTAAGATGAATAATACTTTTAAAGAAATCAAGTAGGAATACCTGAGATACTACCTAGCCAACCTTACATCTCCATACATTGTGAACTATCATTGGCTTGCCAATGACCATGGACAATGAGTAGTGGCTGGGAAAGGTTAACAACTAGTGAATCTTAACGGTTCAGTGTACAAAGAGGAAGACGAAGGACAGAACAAATACTTCTGCCAACAGAAGCAAACAACAGGTCTGAGCCCATTCAAACAACAATGTAATATTGTATCCCAAAGTGAGTTGACTATCCTATAGTGCTTTTCATAAATATTATTTATTTTGTACTTATGATGATACACTTGATAAATTCTATTCAGTCCGTGAAAACATATCTGTGTCCAGAAAGTGTCTATCTAGTGGAAAACTTCATATACATGGGTCAAGAATCTTGGCAGGGAAGATGGAGAACAGTGTTCATGGAGTGTCAAAAGCCAAAATGTGTTTTTAAAAGAGGGCTGATTTACTGACAAACTATTGTAAACTCCATTGCTACAGCTGCAATGGTCAACTATCTGCTGTTCACCGACAATTCAGAGATTGATCTATATATTTGTTTTCTTCATAATTTTTATATTTTTTGACTCAACTCATCTCGAATCTGTGTACACGTGGGTTGCATTAATAAATTTTCTCACAATTCGTGTTTAGTAAACTCGCTCACTGTTAACTCAAGAAAACCTGGCTCGCTTGGTCCCTTTTCATACATAAGTTCATTTGGGTCTTGAAGAAAAGGTATGAAACGGATGCATTTTAAATTTAACCTTGTTGTTTTATAAAAGCAAGGATTTAGATGAATAAAGAAAGGAAGCTGGTTCATCCCTTCTCACCCTAATAATTTGGGGCGATCCAGCTAGATCTGTAACCAATTGGGAAACTTCAGCAGGGGACTGGGTGCAACAATATGAATTGGGTCCATGGTGGATCTGTGCATTCGCCTTATTAATTACCCCTTACGCCTTCTAACATCTCCATCCTGGCCCAAGAATTCCATCCAAAAAGCATCTAATGGCATGTCGTATTCTTTGCTCAAAACCCATGCTTCTGTTAACTCCATCATTTTAGGTGTCTGTGCAATTCTCCTACATAATTTGTCGGGGACCAACATTCTGACAGGCATGTTTGCCATTGCATCACAGGTGTGTTTAAACTAAGTAAGGGGGGGGGGGGGGGGGGGGGTGAAAAACAAACTGGAAATTCAAGAAGGACGATAAAGGGAAAGTGAGAATAAAAGAAGTTAAGAAGGACAACAGAATCAATGGAGCAGAAAACTCAAGAAGGGATCATACAGTATGGTCAAGTGAAATAGGGATTGATGGGAAGGTTGATGGGAGTGACAAATTAAAAATATTATATATGAACGTATGAAGCAAAAGAAATAAGGTGGATGAGCTTGAGGCTCAGTTGGAAATTGGCAGGTACGATGTTGTGGGGATAACTGAGACATGGCTTCAAATGGACGGGGCCTAGGAAATGAATGTTCAAGGCTGTACATGCTATCAAAAGCACAGACTGACAGGCAGAGGGGGTGGGGTAGCCCTGTTGGTGAGGAATGATATACAGTCCTTTGCAAGTGGGAGGTGGGGGACATAGAATTAGAAGATGTTGAGCCAACATGGATAGAGCTGAGAAATTCTAAGGGTAGAAATACACTAAAGGGAGTTATCTGCAGGCCCCCAAACAGTAGTCTGCATGTAAGGTGTAAATTGAAGAAGGAGTTGAAATTGGCCTGTTGCAAAAGTATTACGACAGTTATGGGGGATTTCAACATGCAGGTGGACTGGGAGAATCAGGATGATACTGGACCCCAAGAAAAAGAGTTTGTGGAGTGCCTCTGAGATGGATCCTTAGAATAGCTTGTACTGAAGCATACCAGGAAGAAGGCAATTCTGAATCTTGTGTTGCGCAACGAACCGAATTTGATCAGGGACCTTGAAGTAAAGGAGCCATTAGGAGGTAGTGACCATTATATGATAAGTTTTAATCCACAATTTGAGAAGGAGAAGGGAGAATCGGAAGTGTCAGCACTGCAGTTGAACAAAGCGAACTATGGCGCTATGAGGGAGGAGCTGGCCAAAGTTCAATGGTTCAATATCCTAGCAGGGATGGCAGTGGAACAACAACGTCAGGTATTTCTGGATATAATGAGAAGGTCAGTTCATTCCAAAGAGGAAGAAAGATCCTACGGGGAGGCAGGGGCAGCCATGGCTGATGAGGGAAGTTAAGGACTGTATAAAGATAAAAGAAAAATATAACATCGCAAAAATGAGCAGGAAGCTGGAGGACTAAGAAACCTTTAAAGAGTGGAGGATAACTAAAAAGGCAATATGCGGAGGAAAATAAAAGAGGCAGGAAGGCAAACTGGCCAAAAATATATAAAAAAGATAGTAAAAGCTTTTTTTAGGTCCATGAAAAGAAAAAGAAAGAATGGTTAAGACTAAAATTGGGCCCTTGAAGACAAATGGGAGAATTTCTTATGGGGAAGAAGGGAATGCAGAAGAGTTGAGTGGGTACTTTGGATCTGTCTTCACTGGGGAAGACACAAGCAGCTGAAGGACCGAGGGTAATGGATGAACTGAAGGGAATTTATATCAGGCAGGAAATGGTGTTGGATAAACGTTTTGGTCTGAAGTCTGATAAGTCCCCTGGACCTGATGGTCTGCATCCCAGGGCCCTTAAGGAGGTGGCTCTAGAAATCATTGGCACATTGGTAATCATTTTCCAGTGTTCTGTAGATTTAGGATCAATTCCTGCAGATTGGAGGATGGCTAATGTTGTCCCACTTTCAAGAAAGGAGGGAGGGAGGGAGAAAACAGAATTATACACCAATTAGCCTGATGTCAGTGGTGGGAAAGATGCTGGAGTCAATTATAAAAGATGAAATTACAACTCATTTGGATAGCAGTAACAGGATAGGTCAGAGTCAGCATGGATTTATGAAGGGGAAATTGTGCTTGACTAATCTTCTGGAATTTGTTTGAGGATGTAACTATGAAGATGGACAAGGGAGAGCCTGTGGATGTAGTGTACCTGGACTTTCAGAAAGCCTTTGATAAAGTCCCACATAGAAGATTAGTGAGCAAAATTAGGGCACATGGTATTGGGGCAAAATACTGACATGGATTGAAAATTGGCTGGCTGACAGGAAGCAAAGAGTAGTGACAAATGGGTTCCTTTCAGAATGGCAGGCGGTGGCCAGTGGGGTTCCACAAGGTTCGGTCCTGGGACTGCAGCTGTTTACAATATACATTAATGATATAGATGAAGGTATTAAAAGTAATACTGGCAAATTTGCTGATGACACAAAGCTGGGTGGCAGGGTGAAATGTGAGGATGATGTTATAAGAATACAGGGTGACTTGAGCTGAAAATGTGTTGCTGAAAAAGCGCAGCAGGTCAGGCAGCATCCAAGGAGCAGGAGAATCAATGTTTCAGGCATGAGCCCTTCTTCAGGAATTCTTCTTCTTCTTGAAGGGCTCTTGAAGGGCCTGAAGAAGGGCTCATGCCCGAAATGTCAATTCTCCTGCTCCTTGGATGCTGTCTGACCTGCTGCGCATTTCCAGCAACACATTTTCAGCTCTGATCTCCAGCATCTGCAGTCCTCACTTTCTCCTACAGAGTGACTTGGACAGGCTAGGTCAATGGACGGACGCATAGCAGATGCAGCTTAATGTGGATAAATGTGCGGTTATCCACTTTGGTGGCAAGAACAGGAAGGCAGATTACTATCTAAATGGAGTCAAGTTAGGTAAAGTGGAAGTACAACAACATCTAGGTGCTCTTGTACAACAGTCAATGAAAGCAAGCATGCAGGTACAGCAGGCAGTAAGTGAAGCTAATGGCATGCTGTCCTTCATAACAAGAGGAATTGAGTATAGGAGCAAAGAGGTCCTTCTGCAGCTGTACAGGGCCCTGGTGAGACCGCACCAGGAGTATTGTGTGCAGTTTTGGTCTCCAAATTTGAGGAAGGACAGTCTGGCTATTGAGGGAATGCAGCGTAGGTTCACAAAGTCAATCCACGGAATGGCGGGATGATCATAAGTTGAAAGATTGGAGCGACTGGGCTTGTATACCCTTGAGTTTAAAAAGGATGAGAGGGGATCTCATTGAGACATATAAGATTGGACAGTCTGGAGGTAGGAAGCATGTTTTTGCTGATGGATGAGTCCAGAACCAGACAACACAGTTTAAAAATAAGGGGTAGGCCATTTAGAACACAGTTGAGGAGAAACTTCTTTACCCAGAGAGTGGTGGATATATGGAATGCTCTGCCCCAGAAGGCAGTGGAGGCCAAGTCTCTGGATACTTTCAAAAAAGAGTTGGATAGAGTTCTTAAGGATGGTGGAATCAAGGGTTATGGGGATAAGGCAGGAACAGGATACTGATTGTGGATGATCAGCCATGATCATAATGAATGGTGGTGCTGGCTCAAAAGGCTGAATGGCCTACACCTGTACCTATTGTCTATAATTTCTATCCTCACAATATGCTAATTATTTATTCCCACATTGCATCCTTGATTATGTCAGATTATTTCCATGGCTTCTTTGGAGCATCAAATTTAGTTAGGTGCCTTATTGCTCATTTCCAACTGTTATCAGTCGTTTATGATTTGGGATTTTCATAAAGCTAGCCCTTCGAACTAAATCTGATTCTTGTACCATTCACCACAACCAAAAAAATACTCCCACTCTTTCCTCATACACTGATGATTTTATGCACCTTTAGCAAGTGACTACGTTAAACAAGGTTAAAATGAAGGCTCGATCAGGCAGCATTTATTTTTAGATCCCCCCAGGGCTAACAGAGACATCACCTATTTTCCAAATGAAACTCAACCTAAGCAATTCCTGGCATAACTCAATTTTGAACAAACGGTGGGATAAATGATGTTCTGACTATGCTCACTTCTCAAACAAAAGTCCTCTGAGCAATGAATAAATGTGTTTATTTGGAATGGAGGTAGTTCAGCTCATTGTTGCAAAGTTATACCTGAAAAAAATGTAATTCTGTACAGAAGAAAAGCACTGTGCACCTATTGACAGTTAATAGACATGTCTAAGCAGAAGTGAAAAAGAGAAATCCAATCTGACAGTAATAACTCAAGATCTAAAGAACAATTCATGGTAAATGATGTAAATAGCCCCTATTGGGAATCTGTGACAGACAGACTACTGCAATTTTTCACAGATAGTTTTATAAACAGGAGACTGTGTCGTGTTCTGAGCAGTGGCTTTCAACTGCTGGCCGAGTGTAGATCATAGAATGGTTTCAACATTGAAGCAGACCGGTTGGACCATCGTGTCTCTGCTAGCTTTCTGAACAAGTTATTCCTCTGCCCACTCCCTTGAACCCTGCATATTATTCCTTTCCAGATAATAACTCATTTCTCACACGAATGCCTCGATTGAACTTACTTCCACTACAACCTTGTGGGTGACACGGTGGCAGTGGTTAGCACTGCTGCCTCACAGTGCCAGAGACCTGGGTTCAATTCCCACCTCAGGCGACTCTGTGTGGAGTTTGCACATTCTCCCCGTGTCTGCGTGGGTTTCCTCCCACAGTCCAAAAATGTGCAGGTTAGGTGAATTGGCCATGCTAAATTTGCCTGTAGTGGCGGGGAATGGGTCTGGGTTGGTGTGAACTTGTTGGGCTGAAGGGCCTGTTTCCACACTGTAAGTAATCTAATTATTAAAAAAAACTCAGACGGTGCAATCCAGATCCCATCTGCTCACAGTGAAAAGGTTTCTTTTCATGTTGTCACTGCTTTTTCTGCCAATAACCTCATATTTGTGTAATTTGATTCTTCATCCTTCAAATAATGAAAACGTTTCTTCTTATCTACTGTCCTGAGCTGACAATCATTTTGAATAACTTTATCAAATCTCCTCTCAACCTTCTCTTCAGAGGAAAACAATCTCAACTTTTCCATGATTTGGAGATTTCGGAGCGAAAGCTAGTGTGCTTCCAATTAAACCTGTTGGAGTATAACCTGGTGTTGTGTGATTTTCAACTTCTCCAGTCCATCTCCAGAACTGAGGTTCTCTATCTCCAGAACTATTACACAATACAGCACAGGAACAAGCCCTTCAGCCCACTAAACCTGCACTTATTTCTATTCCTTATTTACACCCACTATTTATTGCCCATGTGCACCTTCTATCCCTTTGTTTATATTTTTATATTTTTTCTACACTCTAATTTCTTCACATCCTTCCTGAAGTTTTGAGAGTTCAGTTGAAAATAACTTTTTCAGCACTGGAAGAGGACAAGATATGGACTGGTAGAAAAACAGTGGAGTCTGTAACATTGGAGGTCCACCTGCCTTTTTTCATTTAACTTCCTGGATAACAGGAGCTTTCTCTTTGTGAGATACTTTATGCCTCATTCTTTTGCCCTACTCCTGTAATCATTTGGATCAGTTTTGCATTTCTGTGCACATCTTTCTTTAAAAAACAGATTTGTTGATTTATCACAAATAGAAAGCAAAATGCTGTTCTGATCAAAGTCGCAGCCTGCAATGCGAACGCTGTTGCTCTCTCCACAGATGCTACCAACTCCGCCTTCTCAAATGTTCACCATCACCTTGCGAGGACATCTCGAGATGGGGATTAAATAATCACCAGACAGTGACACCCACATCCATTCGTGAATTTCAAACAACCTGCTGGGTATTTCCAGCATTTTCTGTTTGATGTTATTTCATCACCCTGTCATAGACCACTCGCGGTTACTTTATTCCTACTCCCATCTCCCTACCCAACTCTTAACTTGTTTCTGATGGACTCTTTTTATGACCAAAAGACCTTCAACCTAAATTCTGAACTTTGCCTTGCTCTCGGTCTCTCCCTCTGCAGATGTAACTCAAACTGCTGAGCAGATCGGACAATGATGTCAATCTCCTGCTGGTCAATTTCAAATCCTTTCCTTTGTTTCCCTAGTAAGATTAGATCAGTAGTTATTTTACACCCCATGCCTCAAACCCCAAACAAGTTTCATTTTCTACTAACTTCACTAAAAAATAAAATCAGATGTGGAGTTGATCTGATCGCTTGGGGCTTGAAGGAGATAAAGAAGTAAGAGCATTTGTTTCTTGCCAGGATGCAATTCTACTTTTAGTCAACAGCAACATCCTTTTACAAGCAAATGTATGCAGATTTGCTCTTTTTTCCAAGCAGGTCATACTCCTCAAATCAATACAATTCAAGAGGATCCTCAATGGTGTCTAGAAAAATTGCAGACTATCTAAGCTTACAAAGTACAACAGAATCATTGAAGTAAAAGGCTAAAGGAGAAATAGAATCAAAGTTAGTTCATATCTGGAGAATTTTTGCTCAAAGAGTGAGCAGTTTATGGAAAGTTAAAAATCACAACACCAGGTTATAGTCCAACAGGTTTAATTGGAAGCACACTAGCTTTCGGAGCGATGCTCCTTTATCAGGTGATTGTGAAGGAGCGTCGCTCCAAAAGCTAGTGTGCTTTCAATTAAACCTGTTGGATTATAACCTGGTGTTGTGTGATCTTTAACTTTGTACACCCCAGCCCAACACCGGCATCTCCAAATCAGTTTATGGAAAGCAGGGATGGCAAGTAAAAGAGTTATTCAATTGATGTTTGAAAATGTGGGTAGGAAACTGAGTGATCTTTCCAACAGAACAAGTATGATGGGTTCTTGATCTAATTCCTTGTTGCCCACTCTCTAGTAACAGTCTAGGTTTGATCTGCTGTAAATTAGATCAGATTCGGTATAAGCAGGAGAGCTATAAATATCTTTGAATGGTCTTTCAGTCAGGATTTAAAAACCCCATCCAGGATATCATCTCACAGAGTTAAAGTGTAAGTGAGAAGGTTGTCAATGTCATTGGTGCAGCAATAAACCCAACTCTTTGCAGAAGATGGGGAATGACACACAGAATGATTAGGGAAAGATGAAGTCATCATAGTCCCAGAACACCATAGGAATTGGGAAGTCATTGTTGTGGTTCTGTTCGCCGAGCTGGGAATTTGTGTTGCAGACATTTCGTCCCCTGTCCAGGTGACATCCTCAGTGCTTGGGAGCCTCCTGTGAAGCGCTTCGATGATGTTTCCTCCGGCATTTATAGTGGTTTGTATCTGCTGCTTCCCGTTGTCAGTTCCAGCTGTCCGCTGCAGTGGCCGGTATATTGGGTCTAGGTCGACGAATTGGGAAGTCATGTTGAGGTTGTACAGGACGTCGGTGAGGTCTCTTCTGGTGAACTGTGTCCAGTGCTTGTCATCCATCTTCAGAAAGCATATTGTCAATCTGGAGAGGGTTCAGAAAAGATTTACCAGGATATTGCTGGGAATGGAAGGTTTAAGTTTTAGGGAGAGGCTGTGTAAACTGGAACTTTTTTCCCACAGGAGATGAAGAGTTGAGGGATATCCTGATAGAGTTTTTAAAATCATGAGGTGTACAGATAAGGTGAATGGCAAGTGTCTTTTCCCTGTGGTTTGGGATTTTCAAGACGAAGAAGCGGCATATTTTTAAGGCAAGAGGAGAAAGATTTAAAAAGGACATGAAGGACAATTTTTTAATCAGCGTGTAGTTTCTGTGGGGAATGAACTTCCACAGAAAGTGGTGGATGTGGGTACAGTTACAACGTTTAAAATACATTTGGATAAATACATGAAAGGTTTGAAGGGATTTGGGCCAAAAGCAGGCAGATGGGACTAGTTTAGTTTGGGACAGTGGTCAGGCTGGACTGGTTGGACCAAAGGGTCTGTTTCTGTGCTTTATGGATCCATGATTACTCTCTTCTTAGAGAGACAACTGGTGGTGGTTTAGCCTGAGGGTCACAATGCCTCAGGCGAAGAGAAATATTAAGAATGAGAGTTCTTCGTGATTATTAGTTGACTTTTTTCCACTTTATTTTTTAAAACAGTTTTTTGGATTTCATCTTCAAGCAGTAATTTCATTGCCAATTCAAAATTTCTGACCTTACATGCGGAAACATTATTATTCCAGAGTGGATTGATATGCTGTGTAATTTAGTTTGTCAATGACTAAATAATGGTTCCCTTTGCTAGTAAAGGAGCAATTCAGTCTTCCTTGTAAGAATATTTGACGGCTTCACTCGAAGACTCTGTCGCATAGTCAAGGTCACGTTACAAACATTGACATGATAAATGATTGATAAGTCATGTATTCAGTGAATATCACAAGGCAAAAGTAAGTTGCAGAGTTATGATGGAAGTAGAGGAATGGGATTAACAGAATAGTTTTCTGAGGTACATTAACCATTCAACATATGTTTACTTCTTGAAGATTTTTATCATAGGGAACACTTGAAAAATGTCAATGAATATCAAATGCACAACTGCAATTTACTAAAAAAAAACAATTTTGGGATGTGACCATTCCTTCAGGTGGTAATGTTAATTCTGTGGGCTCAGGGCTTGCTTTGTGCATGGGATAGGTAGAGCGAGAGCGAGTTTGGTTAATTGCAGGGCATAGACTTAGCCTCCAAGCTTTGGGACACAAAGAAAATGAGGTCTCACAGAGACACTCAAAGAAAACTGCAGTGAGATCAGCAGAAGCAATAGGTTACAATTATCAGTGAGCTGCCATTCAGGTGAAGGAACAAAGGATGGTCTCCAGTGGAAGAGATGGATCCCATGAAAATTTAAAGACACCAGAGGTTTTTCTTTGGTGTAGACAAAAAGGAGAAATCACCAGAATGAGCCCGACTGTATTGCCAGCTTGATAATTCTGCAAAAAAAAGGGAAGGGCCCACTGGCAGGATTCTGTGCTTGTAATCCATGAAGCAACATAAGTAATGGAGAGACCAGTGGAATGAGAGGGAATGAAACAGGAGAAAGGAAGAGAGCAGTTGTAGTGTGACCACAATTCATAGAGTCATAGAGCTATACAGCATGGAAACAGACCCTTTGGTCCAACTTTTCTATGTCGACCAGATATCCCAACCCAATCTAGTCCCAGCTGCCAGCACCCAGCCCATATTCCTCCAAACCCTTCCTATTCATATACCCATCCAAATGCCTTTTAAAATGTTGCAATTGTACTAGCCGAGACCACTTCCTCTGGCAGCTCATTCCATTCAGCCTCTGCATGAAAAAGTTGCCCCCGAGGTCTCTTTTATATCTTTCCCCTCTCACCCTAAGCCTATGCCCTCTAGTCCTTGACTCCCCAGTCTGAGGAAAAGACTTTGCCTGTTTATCATATTCATGCTCATGATTTTATAGACCTCTATAAGGTCACCCCTCAGCCTCTGATGGTCCAGGGAAAACAACCCTAGCATATTCGACCGTTCCTTATAGCTCAAATCCTCCAACATTTTTGAAAATCTTTTCTGAAACCTTTCATGTTGTTTCACAACATCCTTCCGATAGCAAGGAGACCAGAATTGCATGCAATACTCCACTGCCCTAGCCAATGTCCTGTACAGCCACATCATGACCTCCCAACTCCTGTACTCAATACTCTGACCAATAAAGGAAAGCATACCAAACGCCTTCTTCACTATCCTATCTCCCTGTGACTCCACTTTCAAGGATCTACGAAACTGCACTCCAAGGTCTCTTTGTTCAGCAACACGCCCGAGGACTTTACCATTTAGTGTATAAGCCCTGCTAAGATTTGCTTTCCCAAAATGCAGCACCTCACATTTATCTAAGTTAAACTCCATCTATCACTCCTTAGCCTATTTGCCCATCTGATCAACATCCTGTTGTAATCTGAAGTAACCTTCTCACTGTCCACTACACCTCCAATTTTGGTGTCATCTGCAAACTTACTCACTATACCTCTTATGCTTGCATCCAAATCATTTATATAAAATGACAAAAAGTAGTGTACCCAGCACTGATCCTTGTGGCACTCCACTGGTCACAGGCCTCCAGTCTGAAAAACAATCCTCCACCACCACATTCTGTCTTCTACATTTGAGCTAGTTCTGAAACCAAATGGCTCGCTCCCCCTGTATTCCATGAGATCCAACTTTGCTAACCATGAAGAACATTGTCGAACACCTTATTGAAGTCCACATAGATCATGTCTACCACTCTGCTCTCTTCAATCCTCTGTTTCTTGTTCAAAAAACTCATTCAAGTTTGAGAGACATGATTTCCCATACAGAAAGCCATGTTGACCATGCCTAATCAGTCCTTGCCTTTCCAAATACATGTAAATCCTGTCCCTCAGGATTCCCTCCAACATGCCCAACACCAATGTCAGGCTCACCAGTCTATTGTTCCCTGGCTTGCCCTTACCACCTGCCTTAACTAGTGGTATGAGGGGGGAAGATTGAACACCAAGAGATTCCAAAAAGGAGTCCAAGGCTCAGTCAGTAGTCTGGCTATGTTCTGAGAAACAAAATTGTGACTTCACATGAAAGCAAGTAATTGATTATCAGTATTTTTTTTCTCATTTGTTCCTCAAAATCCAGTTAATTTCTTTGTAATGGTAAGATTTTATTTCAGATAATAAAACTTAGCATCACATTTATACATCAATAAGAAAAATAAATTTATACATCACAAAGATGGTAGGACAAGGGGAATGTTGCAGTATGGGAAGGCTAATGGAAACCAATGCATCTCTTGAAGGCCTAGAACTCAAGGAGTTCCCGATCGGAGTCATTGAGTTGGAGACAAAGCAACCAACGCTGTGATACATCAGGGAGAGAAAATGTTATTGGAACACTGACTCAGAAGGCAATCACACTCTTTAGGATAGGATTGTTTGATGCAGTCAGTGGTCAGGCACAAGATGGTACCTGTGAGAATGAGTCAAGTAAGGCTGGGTATAAAATATGCTGGCAGCACAGAATGGAGATTTTCTACCTCTTATGAATAGCACATTGGGATTTTCTTTGTGCGCTTGTGAGGAAAGATGGAGTATCAATTTAGGGAGGTGGTGATAATGTTAGAACTCTAATAGTCTAAAGACAAGCCTAATATTTTGGGTCATGGGTTTGAAACCTAACAAATCAGCTGGTGCAATGTAAATTCAATTGAGGCTGGAAGTTATTCTCATTATGAAAATCAACAAAAGTTTCGTAAAGTCCTTTTGGGAAGGAAATCTCCTATCCCTCATGAGACTCCAGACCTAGAACTATGGGTTGAATCTTAAATCAAGGGCAGTTAAGGGCGGGCAGCAAATACTATCCTGACAAGGACCGTTTACAGCCATTAAAGAAATACAATAATAAAAATCTCATTGAAAAGACTGCATCTCCACAAAGAACTATCAGCCAAAATGAAATGTTCCAGTGGGAGTTTTGTTGACTCAGGCATCAGCTGCTGATCCAGAGAGATCTTTGGAAGTGGTGGATGTGCAAATTACAAAACTGGGCAAAATGACTGAAACTAGCTAAGGGTTACATAGACTTGGCACATGAAAGCACGTAACTTAATTCTCTATTATAATGCTCACCGTTTTAGAAAAGGCCAGTAGACTGAACCTGAACGACTGAGAATGTAGATACTTAAACCCTTGAATGATTGGCGCACACACAATGACAGGAAATAAAGGATACTTAGACACCAGCAAGATTGAAACTGTATTATATTTAGTCTAAAGTTAACTCAGATGTGGTACATGAGGAGTTTTGATTGAGAAGGATTACTGTTTTCATGGTCTGATTGGCCAGAAGATGTGAATTCAAGATAATTACATCTAAATCTAGAAGTGGGATTGTTTTTAAACTGAATTGTTATGATCTGAAATGCAAGACTCGAAAGTAACTTTCAAAATGTAAATTTTCATACATTCATGACTTCTGGGCATGGAATTAGGGCCAGCATTTATTGCCCATCTTAATCGTCCTTGAACATAGACTAACTTATAAAGGCACAAATCCAAATGACAGAGAGGAGGATGGGATGCTCAGGTCTTTCAGGGAAACAGCTCAGCACCACACTGACCACCCATTCTGCGCTGACCGTTTGTGATTTGATTCATGTCCTTATGGTGACTCGCACCACAGATATGCTAAGGGCTATCTCCCTTCAACTCAAGCCAAGGTCAGGACCATAAGGTTAACCATGGGTAGTAATGAAGCAAGCAGCCTGATTAAGACACATTCAGATTGTTGGCCATGTTGCGGGGCACAGTAAATTGCTGGAATGTATGAGCAAGGATGTAAGTTGCTTTTGCTGTCTCTAAAACCATCTGCATTGTTAAAGCTATGCCAGCATGATCCAGCTGAATCGTTCTCGGAACAGCATGCGACTTTGATTGCACACAAATTGGATATCCTGCTTTCCTTGTGTTTACGATCTGCTTCTGCTTGAGCTGCAAACGTGGTCTGAATTTGGCAAAGGATAGTAATAGGCATGAAGCCAAGATGCCAACAGAAGAATTGTGCGACTTTAATAATCAAAGCAAGTGCTTTGTTCTGCGTGGGGTGACTCACCCAAAAGGTCAAGTACTCAGAATGCTTAAAGTTGTTGTTGAATGGAATTACAAAGGCTGAAGTGGCAATGACAATCACAAAAATGGACAATGTAGCCAAAACTAATCAAGGGATACAGAGATCTTGATGCATAAAAACACATGACGTATATCTTTTCTAACACTTTTGTAATAGTAACCTTTCCAACAACACTTGCATTCCAGAATTAATCTCTAAAAAATTTCAGTGCTTACTGAAATGCGACACATTGCTCTAACCCCACCGGCAACTTTGGATGATAATTATTGTGTCAAAACATAACCCTTTAATCCAGGTGAAGATTTGTACTTGATTCATGCCATTAAGTTACTATTGTATTTACAGGCCATCAGCCAGTCTGGCAGCTGGTTGTTAAACCAAGTGTAGGTCTTGCTTAATTAAATTAGAAACCTATTGGTTTTCAGAAAATTAGCTGCTGAATGTAGGCAGCTGTTAAATCAAGGTTGCCAGAAGGACATGTTTTATTGCTGAAATTTAATATTCAAAGACACATAACATCACAATAGCTTTGGCTTAGCACATGTCACATCGACATCATGTATAATAGGGAATTTTACCTGGGATCTGTGGTGGTGATGTTTAAGTGAACACCAAGCTGGTCTCATCAGGGAGAGATTTTGGGTATTGTCAACTCTAGAATTTAGCTCGGTAACCCTCGATTAGTTGGCCAATAGAAATGGGCAACAGAAAAAGCAGTAACTCGCCTGTGGTGGGAGACCATCGGATTAGAATCACCATCAGTCAGAAGGAAAATTCATGGAAAGGTATTTTGCGAAGGTCTAAGCATGTTTCCTGGGGGCCAACTGCCAGATTAGATCAGGCCTTTGACTTTCACTGTCCTCTCAAGGAAAGTCTTATTCTCTAATGACGTCTGAACTACTACTTCCTCTGCCAATGCTTCCTTCAATCAGCCCAGAGTTAAAATTGCAGTTTGGAACCAATGAATTCTGACCTGTGTATTTAAAAGGGGAAGTCCTCTGGCTTCAGGTATTGCCTTTGGTGTGCACTCTGAAGGGAAGGTTAGAATTGAAGGAAGTTGCATTTAGATATTTCCAGTAGTGACCTGTTACCTGATCAATTTTAACTGCTCATTCTCCTGTTTCTGTGAATCAGGAAAATTATCTTCTAATTCTGGGAAGCAATAAGGGGATGGCAGAATGCATTTATCTAATCTACCTCACCTAATTCGTATAGAATTTCAGTGCGACAGTTTATTTGACAATATTGCAATGAACTTCCTTCAGACATTTTACTGTGTTAAATGTGCTACATAAATGCACATTGTTGTTTAGGTGCAAAGGAGATTCATTAGAATGTTAACAAGGAAAACAGAGAGCCTTCATCGGTAACCATAAAATACTTTAGTAATTAGAGTAGCCAATTGATTTAATTATTGACAATTTAATTGTGCTTATTTATTAGCTCTTCACAACTTTTTATTTTTCACAGCTTGGTTGGTTCTTAATATGTATGTGTAATATACATAAGTGTAAAGGGTCAACTTCAAATTTAAAAATAGACTGTCTAAATCAGTGATATGAGATTTCAGGACAACAAACTGTATTGAGACATGATTCTATATAAAACTCCATGCTAAGCATTGTCTTATTTCAGGAGAAGACAATGTATAATAAAAGGTCCTCATCGGTCTAGGAAAACTCTGCTCTATTTTGAGATGTCTACGAGATTATTTTTGCATTTCCAAACCACTTAATTTCAATTATTGCATAAAAGCAAATTACTGCGGATGCTGGAATCTGAAACCAAAAGAGAAAATGCTGGAAAATCTCAGCATCTGTAAGGAGAGAAATTTTTTATTATTATTGCATTTTGTTTTCAATGAGCCACCAAAATACCAACTCCTTCGATTCTATTACCATTCCTCCCAAGAATTCTTGGAAGAAATCCATCTGATTCTGTCACATTACGGATTCTGAAGCAATTTTACTGTCATGACCTTTTTCATCACCATTCCTCATTTTTCACTAATAGGTCCAATTTATTATCAATTAGAAATTTTACACTGTTGCAATATTTGATATGGTGAAAAACTGACATATGATACATCTGTCTATACTTTTCTGCCAGCTTTTTCTCAGTTTGCCTCAGTTACTAGCTCCAGTTTAAAAATGTCATTTGTTTAAGAAACTTGGCCACATAATTTAAACTGACATTTCAAAGAACTGCCAGGGGATATAGTTTGTTAGAAGTGTAGAGGTAATGTCACTGGATAGTAATCTAGACTCATCCTGTGGACTTCATCCCCATAAATGTGGAAGCAGGCCATTTCGCCCATCGAGTCCACACTGAACCTCCAAAGATCATCCCAGAACCCCATCCCCCCCTTAACCTTTCCCTATAACCCTGCATTTCAACTAAGGTTAACATCCCATTTTGGTAGATGGTGAATTTTGAATTCAATAAAAACATTAAAATAAAAAAGTAGTTTAATGGTGACCATGAAATGGTTATCAGTCATGGTAAAAGCCCATTTGCTTTTCTCATGTCTGTTAGGAAGGGAAATCTGCTTATTTTACCTGCTCTGACCTACATATGACTCCAGACCCAAAGCAATGTGATTGAAATTTAACTGCCCTCAGAGAAATGAGGGGTGAGCAACACATACTGTTTTAGCTATTGAGACTCATATCCTATGAAGGAATAAAGAAAAATTAAAACTTCCATGGTTTGTTTAAATTTTGAAATGGATAAATTGATCATGATTGTCAAGGCATTGTCCTGAAGAATAAACCAGGGAATGGCTATCATCTGTTTTGTTCAATTGCAGCAGGCAATATATATATCCTCCTTTTGGAGGATAAACAGTCGGGTTATAATGGACTAAAATATGCAAGTGTGTGTCATATTTTAAGCCTATTGACTGACAAGTCTAAGTTGGTTTTAACATATTTGTTTGCACACTCTGGTGTATTAAGGTAGTATTATCTTATTGTGGAATTACTGTGTTGCCAACTTGCACTCTCTTCTCCCACAGTAAGTGTCATTTTATCTTTATTTTGGTATTTCAAATTGCCCTGATGAAGACAAGATAAAACCTTTTGACAAAATGTTTCTTTTTTTCCCAGCAATTCTCAAATCTTGGCAAACCAAACAACTCTTTTTTCAGTTCATTTGAATTTAACTTGAGGGTATCCACTTTGTTTGGACTAGTGAAATCAGTCACTATTTACCTTATGATAACCCTTTTAATGTTGAAGGCCTCTTTCAGATTGATTCTATTTTGTTCGGTTGTAGCGGATTCTCAACTTCCTCTTGGAGGACTATAATTCCTCATTCCAACATGATTAAATTTAGGCTACTGATTTCCCATTGCTTTTCTAGAATCAGGGAATCACAGAATGATAAAGCAAAAAAAAAAGAGACATTCAACCCCTCATGACTGTGCCAACTATGAGATAATGCTATCCAATTAATCCCATTCCCCTACTTTTCATCCACAGTCTGTACTTTCTTTTCCTTCAGGTACTTATTCAGTTACCCTTTAGTTGTTGTTATTGAATCTGCTTCCACCAGCTTTTCAAACAGTATCCCAGGTCACAGCAATGCACTAGAAACAGTGACCTCATGTCATCTCTGGTTCTTCTGTCAATCATCTTAAAACCTTTGATCACCTACTCTTCCACCCCTCAACTTAGTTTCTTCTTAAATAAACTAATTATTTTGAGTGCTCGTAAAAGCCCTGTCAGCCTTCCTCGTCTCTCATAAAATTGTAATCCTTCAGCATTCTTATAACTCTTGTGTACATTTTGAGACATCCTTCCTGAATCATGAAGAGTGGCCAGGATTGAGACTATTATTGCAGCTGAGGTCAACTCTCCGTCTCTCGCTGTCGCTCTCTTCAGGTAGCGGCTTCAGCTGTCCAACACTTATTGTGCCTCTCCACATATCTCGATGGCTCACAGACTTTCCATGATACAATGCTATCATAATAGGGAAGGAAGAAGAGACAGTCCCCACAAATCATCTACCAGAACAGTGTTGTACCATTGCCATTTCTATCCTTTACACCCTATCCATTTTGGTTAGCTGGTGCGATCATTGTCATTTCATAAAGGTGTGGCATACGTTCCTTGCTTTCACACTTTAAGCTTCTATTATTATAACCATGGATCCAAGACACATTTTAGCAACCCTCTGAACTCATTAACACAAACAAACACCAAGTCTTTGTTCCTGTATGCACTTTAATGTTCTTTAATTTAAAATTTGGTATGTCTTTTGAAAATAAGTGGACAATAATCTCTTGACGCAAGTTAACATTTCTTACACATTCATCATTCCCTCCTCACTGTTGTAGTCTGCGTTTCTAGATATAAATAGCCTCTTTGTACATTAATGGTTATCATGTATGACCTGTGATACATAGCTTCACAACTTCATTTAAAGTATGATAATTTATGCTTGATCATAGAGAAGTGATTGCTGGGCCTCTTGCTAAGATATTTGTATCGTTGATAGTCGCAGGTGAGGTGCTGGAAGACTGGAGGTTGGCAAACGTGGTGCCACTGTTTAAGAAGGGCAGTAGAGACAAGCCAGGGAACTATAGACCGGTGAGCCTGATCTCAGTGGTGGGCAAGTTTTGGAGGGAATCCTGAGGGACAGGATGTACATGTATTTCGAAAGGCAAGGACTGATAAGGGATAGTCAACATGGCTTTGTGTGGAAAATGTCTCACAAACTTGATTGAGTTTTTTGAGGAAGTAACAAAGAGGTTTGATGAGGGCAGAGCGTAAATGTGATCTATATGGACTTCAGGAAGGCGGTATTCCACAAGGTTCCCCATGGGAGACTGATTAGCAAGGTTAGATCTCACAGAATACAGGGAGAACTAGCCATTTGGATACAGAACTGCCTCAAAGGTAGAAGACAGAATGTGGTGGTGGAGGACTGTTTTTCAGACTGGAGGCCTGTGACCAGTGGAGTGCCACAAGGATCGGTGCTGGGTCCTCTACTTTTTGTTATTTCCATAAATGATTTGGATGAGAGCATAAGAGGTACAGTTAGTAAGTTTGCAGATGACACCAAAATTGGAGGTGTCGTGGATAGCGAAAAGGGTTACCTCAGATTACAACAGGATCTGGACCAGATGGGCCAATGGGCTGAGAAGTGGCAGATGGAGTTTAATTCAGATAAATGAGAGGTGCTGCATTTTGGGAAAGCAAATCTTAGCAGGACTTATACACTTCATGGTAAGGTCCTAGGAAGTGTTGCTGAACAAAGTGACCTTGGAGTGCAGGTTCATAGCTCCTTGAAAGTGAAGTCACAGGTAGATAGGATAGTGAATGTGGCATTTGGTATGTTTTCCTTTATTGGTCAGAGTATGGAGTACAGGCGTTGGGAGGTCATGTTGCGGCTGTACAGGACATCGGTTAGGCCACTGTTGGAATATTGCGTGCAATTCTGGTCTCCTTCCTATCAGAAAGATGTTGTGAAACTTGAAAGAGTTCAGAAAAGATTTACAATGATGTTGCCAGGGTTAGAGGATTTGAGCTACAGGGAGAGGATGATCAGGCTGGGGCTGTTTTCCCTGAAGCGTCGGAGGCTGAGGGGTGACCTTATAGAGGTTTAATAAATTATGAGGGGCATAGATAGGATAAATAGACAAAGTCTTTTCCCTGGGGTCGGGGAGTCCCAAATTAGAGGGCATAAGTTTAGGGTGAGAGGAAAGATATAAAAGAGACCTAAGGGGCAACTTTTTCGGGCAGAAGGTGGTACGTGTATGGAATGAGCTGCCAGAGGAAGTGGTGGAGGCTGGTACAATTGCAACATTTAAGAGGCATTTGGATGGGTATACGAATAAGAAGGGTTTGGAGGTGTATGGGCTGGGTGCTGGCAGGTGGGATTAGATTAGGTTGGGATATCTGGTCAGCATGGACGGGTTGCACCGAAGGGTCTGTTTCCATGCTGTACATCTCTATGACTCTAGTCCAAAACATAATTACAGTTATTTTGATATTGGACTGCCATCTTTCAGCTTGCATCCATTATGCTGATGCATCCATGCTCTAAAGATGTCTATTACATTCACCAAGCAACTACCTGAATGGGACGGTGCTGCTGTTGAATGAATACATACTGCATCTGGCCATAGTCAATGATGGAAAAGATTCAATGACCAGAAATTATTTGTGTTCACTGGACCTACTCATGATTGGGTGATTTCATCATTTAGGAAGGGAGTACTACTCAACAATTTAACAGTCACACATACCTGATGCTTCATACAATGAGGAATTACCTTTGAATGTTAGGTTTACAAAGGTAGAATCCATCTGGATTAAAATCCCAATTTATAATGATTTATACACCTGTAGAGGATAAAAATGTTTTGAATTCAAGGTTGACTTCAAATGGATATATGAAAGTACGGGCAGAGAAGTGGCTGATGGGATTTAATCCAGGTGAGTGAGAGATCAAATTGGTTAAGTTGGGGGATCAAATGTTAAGGAAAAATTAAGTATACAGTTAATGGTGGGACCCTGAACAGCATTGATGGGGGATCTTGGGGTTCAAGTCAATAGCTCCCTGAAAGTGGCCACTTGAGTAGATAGGATAGTAAAGGAGGCATGTGGCATGCTTGCCTTTATTGATTGGGGAATTCAGTATAACAGTCAGGTTGTCATGTTGAAGCTTTATAAGACTTTGGTTTGGCCACACAAAGTATTGCATTCAGTTTTAGTTTCCACATCACAGGAAGGATGTGGTGACTTTGGACAAGGATGCTGCCTGGATTAGAGGGCATGAGCCAAAGGGACAAGCAAGAAAAAATGAGGTTTTTTTCTTCCTCTGGAGTGTCAGAGGTTGTGGGGAGACTTGATACAAATCTATAAAATTATGAGATGGACAGATGGGGTTGACAGTCAGAATCTTTTGCCTCAAGTTGAAATGTCAAACCATGGGGTATGCATTTAAAGTGAGAGGGGGCAAGTTTTTTTTAAACCACAGATAATGGTCGGAGTTGGAATGCACTGCCGGGGTGATGGTAGAAGCAGACATGATAGGGACGTTTAAACAGACTTTTAGATAAGCACAATATATAAAGGAATGGAGGGATATGGACCAAGGACCATGCAGAAGGGATCAGTTAAAGTTGGAGTCATGTTTGACATAACATTGTGGGCCGAAGGGCCCATTCCTGTGCTGCATTGGTCTATGTTCAATGAACTGAGCATTGTTGCATTTTTTTGCTAATGGTCTTAAATAAAGACCATTCAAGAAAGAAATGTGGAAATTCAGCAGCTTTTAAAACCCTTGGCCAATCATTACAACTATTTCATTTGTGGCATGTGTTGAAATGATGACTTTTATGTGAGAAACCGGAGGGAAATATATTATGCAGTTTCCATTTCAACAGCTATTAAATACAACAATCTGCAAGTTCTTTGAAACATTACCATACTTGATTTTCAGTCAGATTAAGGCACAGTACTAAAATAAATCCAATCAATCAAATCATGTGCTTAGGCTTTATTTTCATACTTGAAAAAAAAATGTTTTCAAGTATTAAAACTTGAATATGGTCAGTGATCCACTAGACCTTGACAAAAATCCAGAAAGAAATTAAGTCTTTGTAGACCATCCTAAGTATGATACCTTTTTATTCACACAACCAAAAACAGTCAAAAGGTCACTGTGCAGGGTGGTTATGTTTTCAGTCTATTTGGTATCAGCTCGAACAGTATTTGCCATGAGTTGGACTTATCTTCACATGATGAGTTTCCAAAAAAATTTAGTCATTAGGAAAATGTCAGAATATATTATTAATGAAGCCTTAATATTGCACTTAGAAAAGTACAGCACAATTGGAACAAGTCATCATGCTTCCAGTTTTTCCCAATGTTTCTCCAACATAACTGGAAGTTACGCAAGGAGCCCTTGGAGTTCCTATCATTATCCTGCTGCCAGATACAATTGCCCTTCTCCTGCCACGGTGTCCAATCCCTCAAAATCCAGATTTGACAGCCCTGCCTTTGCCTTAAACAAATCTGCCATTCCAAGATCTATAAACCCCATCCTGGGACCTATTCCCTCTTTTGTCAAATTGAAGCTGATGTCCTATCCTCATGTTTTGGATTTGACCCCTACCTTTCCCTGTTCCAGACCTAAGCAGCCGATCCCCAGTCCAGACCCAAACTCCCCACCAGCTTCTGCTTGGGTTGATAAAGCATGGCGCTGGAAAAAGCACAGCAGGTCAGGCAATATCTGAGAAAGAAGAGTTAGCATTTCAGGCATAACCCAAAACCCAAAAACATTTACTCTTGCTCCTCAGATGCTGCCTGACCTGCTGTGTTTGTTTCCAGCATCACTGTTTATCAAAAGAAAAGTCCTGCCAGATAAAATTATTGTGCTTTGAGGATACAAGCAATAGGTTTGTCAAGTAAAAGCCATCAATGTAATGTACCTCGATTTGTAAAAGGCACCATACAAATGTTAAAGGACAAGGGTTCATTGAATTAGGGCCAAATCGAGTTTGGTTCATAGATAGGAGGCAATGAACCATAAAATCATACAATGTTGAAAAAGCCCTTCGACCAAATCAGTCCATTCTGATAGAAGTAACTACATTCACAGTAATCCCACTTTCCTGCACTTGGCTCATAGCTTTGAATGATGTGACAGTTCAAGTGCTCATCCAAGTACTTTTTAAAGGAACAAAAAAAACTGAAAGAATTGCAGATGCTGGAAATCAGAATCAAAACCAGAAATTGCTGGAACTCAGTAGGTCTGGCAGTATCTGTGTAGAGAAAGCAGAGTTCACTGATTTCTCTCCACAGATGGTGCCAGACATGTTGCCCTTTTCCAGCAATTTCTGTTTTTGTTACTTTTTACAGGTGGAGGCTTTCCATCTCAATGTCTGCCCCAGGCATTCCAGAGGCCCACCTCCCTCTGGATGAAAAGAAAGCCTTTTCTTAAAGTCTCCTCTAAACCTTTCACTTTCGAGGTGTGCCCTTGTGATTGACCATTCAGCTAAGGGGAACAGTTGCATTCCATCCACCCTGTCCATGCCCTTCAATTTCCATCAGGTCCAATTCCTCAACTTTGTCTGCTCCAAAGAAAGCAACAAGCTTATCCAGCTTCTCTTTGTAAATAAATGCTCCATTGTAGGCAATGTCCTGGTTAATCTCCTCAGCACCCCCTCCAGTGTCATCACATCCTTCCTGTTGTGTAAGGACCAGGACTACACACAATACTCTAGCTGTAGACAAACTAAAGTCCTGTACAGTTCAAACATAGCCTCCCTGCCCTTATAATCTAAGCCTTCACTGAAAAAGCAACTTTATATGCCTTTGTAATGACTCTATTAACCTGGCCTGCTGCCTTCATGGTTCTCTGGATGAGCACCTCCAAGCCCCTCAGTTCCTTCGAGCTTCCTATTGCCCTGTCATTCACTACATGTACTGGATTAGTGGTGCTGGGAGAGCACAGCAGTTTAGGCAGCATCCAATGAGCAGCGAAATCGATGTTTCAGGCAAAAGCCCTTCATCAGGAATAAAGGCAGTGAGCCTGAAGCATGGAGAGATAAGCTAGAGGAGGGTGGGGGTGGGGAGAGAGTAGCATAGAGTACAATGGCTGAGTGGGGGAGGAGATGAAGGTGATAGGTCAAGGAGGAGAGGGTGGAGTGGATAGGTGGAAAAGGAGATAGGCAGGTCGGACAAGTCCGGACAAGTCAAGGAGACAGTGCTGAGCTGGAAGTTTGAAACTAGGATGAGGTGGGGAAAGGGGAAATGAGGAAGCTGTTAAAGTCCACATTGATGCCCTGGGGTTGAAGTGTTCCGAGGCGGAAGATGAGGCGTTCTTCCTCCAGGCGTCTGGTGGTGAGGGAGCGAGGGTGAAGGAGGCCCAGGACCTCCATGTCCTCGGCAGAGTGGGAGGGGGAGTTGAAATGTTGGGCCACGGGGTGGTTTGGTTGATTGGTGTGGGTGTCTCGGAGATGTTCCCCCATTGCTCCCGATGTGGTCTCCTCTACATTGGGGAGACTGGGCGCCTCCTAGCAGAGCGCTTTAGGGAACAACTCCGAGACACCCGCACCAATCAACCAAACCGCCCCGTGGCCCAACATTTCAACTCCTCCTCCCACTCCGCCGAGGACATGGAGGTCCTGGGCCTCCTTCACCGCTGCTCCCTCACCACCAGACACCTGGAGGAAGAACGCCTCATCTTCCGCCTCGGAACACTTCAACCCCAGGGCATCAATGTGGACTTTAACAGCTTCCTCATTTCCCCTTTCCCCACCTCATCCTAGTTTCAAACTTCCAGCTCAGCACTGTCTCCTTGACTTGTCCGGACTTGTCCGACCTGCCTATCTCCTTTTCCACCTATCCACTCCACCCTCTCCTCCTTGACCTATCACCTTCATCTCCTCCCCCACTCAGCCATTGTACTCTATGCTACTCTCTCCCCACCCCCACCCTCCTCTAGCTTATCTCTCCATGCTTCAGGCTCACTGACTTTATTCCTGATGAAGGGCTTTTGCCTGAAACATCGATTTCGCTGCTCGTTGGATGCTGCCTGAACTGCCAGCACCACTCATCCAGTATTTGCTTTCCAGCATCTGCAGTCATTGTTTTTACCTCATTCACTACATGTGTACAAGTGGGTTTTTTTATTGGTGGTTAGTGATTGGCACAAGGATCAATCTTGGGCCTCAATTATTTATAATCCATATAAAAAACTTAGATGAAGAAACAGTAATTTATCTAGCTTGCTGATGATACATAACTAGCTGAAAGCTAAAATGACAGGAAGGACAGATTGGCTGCAAAGAGGTATGAACAATTAAGTGAATGGTGAACAAGATGATCAATAAATTATCACAGGGAAGTGTGTAGAAAAATTTTAAAACCTTGTGAAACAATTAGTTTTGCTCATACAAATTACACAAATTTGGAATGAAGGTACAGCCAACAGTTAGAAACACAAATGACATGTTGGCCTTTGTTGTACGGGAATTGGAGAACAAAAATAAATAAGACTTGTACATAGGTCTTTGTCAATAAGTTAAGAGTGTTTATAAAATAAATAGATAAATAAAAATATAGAATCATAGAATCCTTCCAAATGCTGAAAGAGACCATTTGGCCTATTGAGTCAGCACTGATCCTCAAGACTATCCCAAACAGCCCCAACCCCCCAACTTATTCACATAGCCCTGCAATAACTATGGCTAATTGTCACAGTCACAGCCTGCACATCCATACATATTGTGGGGCAATTTAGCATGGCCAATCCATCTAACCTGCACATCTTTGGGCAACAGAGGGTTGTGCATTTTTGATTTTTAATGATTTTAAGGCAGGAATCACAGATTTCTTTGATCACTCAGAGTCATGAGCTTGAGGAGAGAACAGCATTGGAGAATTAAAGCCCAGTATTATCCATGACCCTATTGAATGTTGGACAATATTCTCTACTCCTGCCCCGATTTCCTGTGTTAACATATTCACGTAAGACCAAATCTCCATGAAGCTTACAACCTCCTTACCCAACAAGTTTCTTATACCTACAGTAAGATTGATTACACTAACCTCCCTTCAAATTCTCGTGTGATCTCTGGGAACTGCCTCCTTAAACTGCTGCACCTCATTGTTCTGACATCCAAGTGCCCAGTACTCACCCCCTCCTACATCCCCCTGATACTGTCAGATACATATACCAACAACCCCCACCTTACATTCCTTCTGCTCCAGGTGGGTCAAGAAAATCACACAGTACGTCCCTTAAATCTGTTTCCTCACAAATGCTGTCAGACATGCCAACTGTTACTGACAACTTTTAGGCTTAGTCCCATGGTTACTGAAACAAGCACAATGAGACAAGCAGATGGACAATTCCTCATTGAGTGAGCAACACCTAATCTCATTATTCTCAACAGCAAATGGGTTGAATTGACTGAACTAATACCAAACCCCTGCAAAAGGAGCCTCACTCTCCTCTAACTGATCTGATCTTGGTATTCCTTCTCAAGAAAGCTTGTACATCACTGACCTAAATTCAAGTAACATTTGATGACAGCTCACACTGAATTAAAAAGCTGCATTTTCCTTTGATCCAACAATTGCTAGAAAGCAGCTGAATGCTGTGTTGGTGACTGTTCTCCAGCATTAACACATCTCATCAGTAACCAAGCATGACACTTGATCATACCATTTATTTAACTGGTTGTTCAAAAAGACAAGGTACAACTAAACTGATTAATGGACATATAAATGATTTGTATGAGAAAACATAAAATCTGGGCACCCAGCCACAAATTTCAAACTTCCTGACACTAAATGCAGTGCGACAAAGATTTGCAGAAGAAGCAATTAAGGTACTTAATCATAAAGCGGATTGGAATGTCATTTGTCCCTGAGTGACACTGTAAATAATAATTTGAGTATTGACTGTATTCACTCAAGAGAATTGCAGCATATAAAGATACTAAATTGCAGATGCCTTAAAATTATTCTGGATTCTGATGAGTATTAACATCTTGCAAGACCAAGAACTGATGGGAATACATTTACAAGGCCATGTGAATGTGAGCAGTCCAATTTTTCATTCCAATCCACTTTGTAAATGACAATGTGGCTTCATCAGAATGTCTGTGAACCATTTTCTTTTTCTACAGCCATTCCTAGTGTTCTGCCCTATGGAAACGAAACATCTCATTGCAATTGTGTTCAGAAACTGCTTGCCTGCTCGGCCAACGCCCACTGCTGATTCATAAGGTGAAAGGCCCTCTCTAGCTGACAAATACATTTTGGCTAAAAGTCATCGAGTAATTGAATGATTATGGGCAAGTGTAGTTCTAAGGTGAATCAGCTATTACTGAGCCTGAATACACTTAGTGTATCAGTTTAATAAATTTCTCATCCTTTAACATCACAGATGGTAGACAAAGTAGCAAGAAGTACATTTCAAGATGTCAAACTAAAACAAAAGGACATCCAGGATTCAATGGTGTTAGTGTATTCAGAAAGCGAACACCTTGATTGACGTTTCATTGTCCGTCTTTTATTATTACCCCTGATATTTTCTGCTCTCTTATAGTCAGAGTCATACAGCATGGAAACAGACCCTTGGTCCAGGCTACACTGACATATTACTAAACTAAACCAGTCCCAGCTCCCTGCACTTGGCCTATATCCAAATGTTTTTTAAACAATATAACTGTACCTGCATCCATTATGTTTTACAGCAGTTCATTCCACACGTGAGCCACTCTAAAAAAAATTCCCCCTGTGTTCTTTTTAAATCTTTCTCCTATCACCTTAAAAGTATTCCCCATACTTTTGAACTCCCTCACCTGAAGGAAATGACATTTTAATTCACCTTACCTATGCCCCTCATAATTTTAGAAACCCCAGTAAAGTCATTCCTCAACCTCCTCCACTCCAGTGAAAAATGTCCCAGTCGTTCCAGTCTATTTTTATATCTCAAGCCCCCTCCATTCCCGACAACATACTGGTATATCTTTTCTGAATCCTCTCCAGATTAATGATATCCTTCCAACAACAAGGTGGCCAAGAACTGGTTACAGTATTCCAGAAGAGGCCTCATCTATGTCCTGTATAACTTCAACATGACATTGCAACTCCTATACAAGTACTTCTCAGATAACGTGTGTTCTGGCAATCCGATTTGCTTATAATTTCACTGAGGAATTAAGGAATGGTCTTTTCAAGAATGCTTACCTCTGTTCACAATAGCGCGATTCCAGTGTTGATCATTTTGATCTGCACATGCGCCGATATCAGCTGTCAACAGCAGCTTTGAGAGAGGTACATTGAGCAGCTTCCTGTGAAAGGTATACTACTCCTAGATTATCTCTTTTAAGAAAAATAATGGCGGGGTATAGTGACAAGAATGGCAAAAGTGATGACTGCAGATGCTGAAGATCAGACTCAAGAGTGTGGTGCTGGAAAAGCACAGGTTAGGCAGCATCCGAGGAGCAGGAGAATCAACGTTTCAGATACAAGTCCTTCGTCAGGAATGAAGTTGAATTCCTGATGAAGGGCTTATGTGTGAAATGTCGATTCTCCTGCACCTTGGATGCTGACTGACCTGTTGTACTTTTCCAGCACCATACTCTCTATCGTGATAAGAATGTTAGCAAGAAGCATCCTGGTGATAAAATTGCATGTGGTGAACACAAAACAAAGGCTATAAACACTGGAAGAGAAGCTAGATATTATAAAGCATTTTGGGCACAAGGAGAGAATGTGTGATATAGCTCACTTAACAGGCATGAGGTAGTCTACCTCAATACCATGATGACCGTTTGTCACTGCATTAACATGTAAAATTTACTTTTGTTTCATTGATAGATACGATTTATACCTTCATTCAGGCTGTGCTGTACTTTGTATTAGACGTTTGAGTGATTTTTGAGTGATCATAAGTGATATGTTTTGCTGGCCTGCCCCAATCTCAGTTTTCCCATACACCCAGTTATTTATGTTAACAATTTTCTAAGAAGTGATTTTTCGCAGGTGCATACCTGCAGTGTTTTCAGAGAACTACCTGCACACAAATGTCTGCTGGGTACCATTTGATCTTTGTTATTTCTGGTCATATTTGTAAGACAGTATTGACAGTGCAGATTATGTAACCACTAAGACTATTTCGGCCAATCCTGCACTTCGTTTGTGTATGAAGACATTCATAAAGAGCAAGAATCCCAATTTTTTTTTTAAAAATCATAATACACAAAACAAAATCTCCAACAAAATCAAATTCCTGGAAAATTCAACAGGTCAGACAACAGCTATGAATCAAAAGCAAAGTTAACATTTCAGCTGACCCTCCATCAGAATGATTAACTGGGCTTTCTCTCTAAAGATACTGCCTGACTGGCTGAGTTTTCCAGCAATTTCTGATTTTGTTTCCAATTTCCAGCATCTGCAATTCTTTGTTTTTTAAATAAAATCTCTAACATTGTTCTATTTACCCTTTCCATGCCCCTAAATTTTGGCAACCTCTAAGATTACCCCTCAGCCTCTGACACTCCAGGGAAAACAGTCCCAGCCTGTTCAGCTTCTCCCTATAGCTCAAATCCTCCAACCCTGGCAACACCCTTGTAAATCTTTTCTGAACCCTTTCAAGTTTCATAACATCTTTCCAATAGGAAGGAGACTAGAATTGCATGCAATATTCCAACAGTGGCCTAACAAATGTTCTGTACAGTCGCAACATGACCTCCCAACTCCTGTACTCAATACTCTTACCAATAAAGGAAAGCATACCAAATGCTTTCTTCACTATTCTATCAACCTGTGACTCCACTTTCAAGTTTGAGAATCCTCTTAGAAACAGTCGGCATTTTTTTCAAAAACAGTCAGCCTCCTAACATGGAGCTTCAAAAGCCTTATTGGAGGAGAATTCCAAATGTAACCTGTGGGCCAGATGACCTACTCTTGCTCCTATTTCTTATGTTCTTACATAAAGCAGAACAGGTCAAAATGGAGCAATCTCAAACTGTGTTACAAAATCCAATGTGACCAAATCCAAAAAGATTTTACATTGCAATGTTTCAGGATTTTCAGTGGCTTGTGAGAAATTATAAATCCTGGAATAGAGAGGTCTGAAATGATATTTGAGATTCCAATAGATCACAGTCCTCTGTGAGTAATTACATTATCTGAAAAATACCGATTTGAAATGTTTAAACATTTAATTGGATGGTGTACTTTACAGGTGATTCACATTCAATTATAAGCCAAAGTGTATTGTAGCCCTTTCCTATTCTCGAAACTCATCTTATTTTGCCACTACAAATGCAGGCTATAAAGTAGATATCTCCTTTGCCACTATGCCTTTGATAGGGTTACAGCAATGTTAAGCTCTAAGGAATCCCTCAGCCATGGATTCATACTGATGATTAACTGATAGAAGGGAAAAACAACAACTTTCTACAATCCAGTGTGAAGCTTAAACTATTTGCCAACGCACAATCTATCCAAAGATGCCAACTTAGAAATTTCTTGAAGTCGGCTGTAAGATGATCAGGGCTCAGTGTACAGAAGTCCAGATCAGGTCAGTCCAATGTTCAAGTGAATGATGCAACTATGTTCAAAGACAATGTTCAAGCAACGGACAGAGACGTCTCATGGTGTAGTAAATAGCATGCTTACCTTTGAGTCGTTCGAAGAATTGATGGCCAGTGACAGTACACTCAATGTAACCAAACATGCGAAGAAAAAGGAATCTGTGTATGCTTCCCACAGACACCAAAGGCAGACAGTAAGAGTGGGAGAGATCCCTGGTGAATCATGAAATGGAAAGAAAATTACAGGCGATGATATTTCTGTCAAAACAGCATGAACCCACACAAAGTAGATTTTGTTTTGGTGGGATGGCGGAAGGATCAGATTAGTGCCAAGAGCGTAGCGTTTGATCCACAATTTTTCTGCATTGGACTTGGGTCAAGCAAAGAATCCGATCCCATCAACTGAGGATTGGATACACCATCAGGCAAAAACCTGAAGAGGAAGCATATGTAAATACTCTGCTTGGAAAATGAAACGTTTTATGTATATATGGTATGTATGAATATACATGTATTAATGTACATTTATAGATATTGTTTATATAATGCAATGTTCACATAAGGCAGAAGCCAATAAATAACAAAAAATACACATTTAAACACTGACATGTGGTGCATTAGCAAATTACAGATAAAATAACATTTGGTCTCTTGCATTGCTCAGCTCATTGTCAAAATGCACCAGAGCTCCTGCTCACAATTTGCAAAGCGTACTTGATGTTTGCATATGAGAGTGTTCAGTAAAGTCAGGATTATGTTTCATGGTAATATGTACAAACCTTGACAAAATTTGCTTTTAAAGCTTACTGAAAAGGAGAATGGTAATGAAAGAGGACTGCTATTGTTTGTGGATCTATAATTCAACATGAGCTGCTGACTTTAAGAGAAAGCCGTAAGAGTAGAAAATTATGATTAATTAGATTAAAGTTAAGTTGAAGTAGATCGATAGCAAATGAATGATATTTACATTGTGCTTGGGAAATCATGTCTCAAACTTAATTCAGTTTTTTTGAAAACGTAACGAAGAGGATTGATGAGGGCAGAGTGGTGGATGTGATCTATATGGACTTCAGGAAGGCGTTCAACAAGATTCCACATGGGGGACTGGTCAGCAAAGTTAGATCTCATGGAATACAGGGAGAACTAGCCATTTGGATATAGAACTGGCTCAAAGGTAGAAGACAGAGGGTGGTGGTGAAGGGTTGTTTTCAGACTGGAGGCTTGTGACCAGTGGAGTGCCACAAGGATCGGTGCTGGGTCCGCTACTTTTCATCATTTATATAAATGATTTGGATGTATTGTGTTAGGGGACTCTAGTCCGGAGGCACATATAGACGTCTGTGGCCAGCAGTGAAAAATCAGAATGCCGTTGCCTCCCTGGTGCCAGGATCAAGGATGTCTCAGAGAGGGTGCAGAATGCCCTCAAGGGGGAAGAGAGACCAGCAGGAGGTCATTGTATGCATTGGTACCAACGGCATAGGAAGGGAGAAGGATGAGATTCTGAAGGGAGAATATAGAAAGTTAGGCAGGAATTTATAAAGGAGATCCTCGAGAGTAGTAATATCTAATTTACTCATGGTGCTGTGAGCTAGTGAGGGTAGGAATAGGAAGATAGAGCAGATGAATGCATAGCTGAGGAACGGCTGTATGGGAGAAGGATTCACATTTTTGGATCATTGGAACCTCTTCTGGGGTATGAGTGACGCGTACAAGAAGGACTGATTGCACCTAAATTGGAAAGGACTAATATACTGGCAGACAGATTTGCTGGAGCTGCTCAGAAGGATTTAAACTATTAGGGCCAGAGTGTGAGACCCAGGGAGATAGTGAGGAAAGAGATCAGTCTGAGACTGGTACAGTTGAGAAAAGAAGCAAGTCAAACTTTCAGGGCAGGCAGGGACAAAGCAGAGAACAAGGTAGGATTGATAAATTGAACTTCATTTATTTCCAAGGCAAGAGGCCTAACAGGGAAGGCAGATAAACACAGGGTATGGTTAGGAACATGGGACTGGGATATCATAGCAATTACAGAAACATGGCTCAGGGATGGACAGGGCTGGCAGCTTAATATTCCAGAATACAAATGCTACAGGAAGGACAGAAAGGGAGGCGAGAGGAAGGAGTGGCATTTTGAGAACACATAGCATTACAGCTGTACGGAGGGAGGATAGTCCTGGAAGTACATTCAGGAAAGATATTTGGGTTGAACTGAGAAATAAGAAAGGGATGATTAAGTTATTGAGATTGTATTATAGACCCCCTAATAGTCAGAAGGAAATTGAGAAACAGATTTATTAGGAGATCTTGCTTATCTGTAAGAATAACATTTCTTCAGCCAGAGAGTGGTGGGCCTGTGGAATTCATTGCCACAGAGTGCAGTGGAGGCTGGGGCGCTAAATGTCTTCAAGGCAGAAATTGATAAATTCTTGATGTCACAAGGAATTAAGGGCTACGGGGAGAATGTGGGTAAGTGGAGTTGAAATGCCCATCAGCCATGATTGAATGGCGGAGTGGACTCGATGGGCCGAATGGCCTTACTTCCGCTCCTATGTCTTATGGTCTTATAATAGGGCGGCTATGGTAGGGGATTTTGACTTTCCAAACAGACTGGGACTGCCATAATGTTAAGGGTTTATATCGAGAGGAATTTGTGAAGTGTGTACAAGACAATTTTCTGATTCTATGTGAATGTACCAACTAGAAAAGGTGCAAAATGTCACTTACCCTTGGGAAATAAGGCAGGGCAGGGCAGGTGACTGAGGTTCAGTGGGAGAGCACTTTAGGGCTAGTGACCAAAATTCTATTTGTTTTAAAATAGTGATGGAAAATGATTAGGGGGTTAGATAGGGTTGACAGTGAGAACCTTTTTCCACGTATGGAGTCAGCTATTACAAGGGGGCATAGCTTTAAATTAAGGGGGGGTAGATATAGGACTGATGTTAGGGGTAGGTTCTTCACTCAGCGAGTCGTAAGTTCATGGAATGCCCTGCCAGTAGCAGTAGTGGACTCTCCCTCTTTATGGGTATTTAAGCGGGCATTGGATAGGTATATGGAGGATAGTGGGTTAGTGTAGGTTAGGTGGGCTTTGATCGGCGCAACATCGAGGGCTGAAGGGCCTGTACTGCGCTGTATTCTTCTATGTTCTATGTTCTATGTTCTATGGTTAGCACTGCTGCCTCACAGCACCAGAGACCCGGGTTCAATTCCCGCCTCAGGCGACAGACTGTGCGGAGTTTGCACATTCTCCCCTTGTCTGTGTGGGTTTCCTCTGAGTGCTCTGGTTTCCTCCCACAGTCCAAAAACGTGCAGGTTAGGTGCATCGGCCATGCTAAGTTGCCCGTAGTGTTAGGTGAAGGGGTAAATGTAGGGGGTATGGGTCTGGGTGGGTTGCGCTTCAGCGGGTCGGTGTGGACTTGTTGGGCCGAAGGGCCTGTTTCCACACTGTAAGTAATCTAATCTAATCTAATCTAATGATAGATCAGAACTAAAAGTTGAAGTTCTAAATTGGAGGAAGGCCAATTTTGATGGTATTAGGCGAGAGCTTTCAAAAGCTGATTGGGGGCAATTGTTTGCAGGTAAAGGGAAAGCTGGAAAATGGGAAGCCTTCAGAAATGAAATAACGAGAGTCCAGAGACAGTTCCTGTTAGGGTGAAAGGAAAGGTTGGTAGTTGTAAGGAATGCTGGATGACAAAAGAAATTGAGGGTTTACTTAAGAAAAAGAAGGATGCATATGTCAGATATAGACAAGATAGATCAAATGAATCCTTAGAAGAGTATAAAGGCAGTAGGAGTATTCTTAAAAAGGAAAATCAAGAGAGTAAAAAGGAAACAGGAGATAGCTTTGGCAAATAGAGTTAGAGAATCCAACGAGTTTTACAAATGCATTAAGGACAGAGGGTAACTAGGGAGAGAATTTACCCCTCAATGATCAGCAAGGCAGCCTTTGTGTGGAACTGCAGGAGATGGGGGGAGATACTAAACAAGTATTTGACATCAGTGTTTACTGTGGACAAAGAAACAGAATGTCGGGAAATAGATGGAGTTATCTTGAAAAATGTCCATATTACAGAGAAGTGCTGGATGTCTTGAAACACATAAAACTGGATAAACCCCCAGGATGTGATCAGGTGTACCCTTGACCTATGTGGGAAGCTAGAGAAGTGATTGCTGGGCTCCTTGCTGAGATTTTTGTATCATCGATAGTCAGGTGAGGTGCCAGAAGACAGGAGGTTGGCTAACAAGTTGCCACTGTTTAAGAAGGGTGGTAAGGACAAGTCAGGGAACTATAGACCAGTGAGCCAGACGTCGGTGGTGTGCAAATTGTTTGAGGGAATCCAGAGGGACAGGATGTACATGTATTTGGAAAGGCAAAGACGGATTAGGGACAATCAACATGGCTTTGTGTGTGAGAAATCATATCTCACAAACTTGGAGTTTTTTGAGGAAGTAACAAAGAATTGATGAGGGCAGAATGGTGGACATGATTTATCTGGATTTCAGTAAAGCGCTCGACAAAGTTTCCCCATGGGAGACTTGTTAGCAAGGTTAGATCTCATGGAATACAGAGAGAACTAGCCATTTGGATATAGAACTGGCTTAAAAGGAAGGGTGGTGGAGGGTTGTTTCAGACTGGAGCCGTGACTAGTGGAGTGCCACAAGGATCGATACTGGGTCCACTATTTTTCGTCATTTATATAAATGACTTGGCTGCGAGCATAAGAGGTAAGTTTGCAGATGACACTAAAATTGGAGGTGTCGTGGACAGCAAGAAAGTTACCTCAGATTACAACAGGATCTTGACCAGATGGGCCAATCGGCTGAGAAGTGGCAGATGGAGTTTAATTCAGATAAATGAGAGGTGCTGCATTTTGGGAAAGCAAATCTTAGCAGGACTTATCCACTTAATGGTAAAGTCCTAGGGAGTGTTGCTGAACAAAGAGACCTTGGAGTGCAGGTTCATAGCTCCTTGAAAGTGGAGTTGCAGGTAGATAGGATAGTGAAGAAGGCATTTGGTATGCTTTCCTTTATTGATCCGAGTATTGAGTACAGGAGTTGGGAGGTCATATTGTGCCTGTACAGGTCATTGGTTAGGCCACTGTTGGAATATTGCATACAATTCTGGTCTCCTTCCTATCGGAAAGATGTTGTGAAACTTGAAAGGGTTCAGAAAAGATTTACAAGGATGTTGCCAGGGTTGGAGGATTTGTGTTACAGGGAGACGTTGAAGAGGTTAGGGCTGTTTTCCCTGGAGCATCAGAGGCTGAGGGGTTACCTTGTAGAGTTTTAAAATCATCAAGTGAATGGATAGGATAAATAGACAAAGCATCTTCCCTGCGGTTGGGGAGTCCAGAGCTAGAGGGCATAGGTTTAGGGTGAGAAAGGGAAGATTCTGGATTTGTGGTGCTGGAAAAGCACAGCAGTTCAGGCAGCATCCGAGGAGCAGTAAAATCGATGTACAGGTACTCTGCCTGTAGTCCTGATGAAGGGCTTTTGACCGAAATGTCGATTTTACTACTCCTCATCCTGCTGCTGCTGGAATTCTCCCAGTCAGAGGGAGAGAAATAAATCTATGTGATAGCTGTCCAGTAAAACCGGTTGGGAGATCCTGTAACATGCTAATCCCTTGCATTTAGGAGGTACTCAGTGGCCAGTTGAGAGATAGTGCATTGAGGAGTAGAGAGTCTGGCAGGAAACTATCCTCTTCTTTCTATTGAGCACCTTCCACATTCCTCACTGGTGAACCCACTTCCTTGCTATTCCTACCATGTCCACACTTAGTACTTTGCAGTATTCTATCAACCTTTGGTGGAAGCCCATGTATAGTACAACATTAGCTCATGGTGGAAGCTTTCAGACTTGGATTGTCCAGCATCTCTTGGGTCAGAAGTTCTGCTCTGCACTGGACTTAATTCAAAAGGAGGATATTGGTCCCAGGTTAAGAGCCTGATTGTTACAAGATGCCATTTGACATCCTTAAATATGGCTGACATGGGGTTCTCACCTTCTTTCCAACTGGTGGGTTTGGACCTACCAATGGAATTTTTCTATTAATCATATTGCATATCAAACTGAAGGGAATTCTTACTTTATGATCAATTATAAAATCTGTTAACTGCTTGAACACAGTGAAATGAAACCAGTGCAAAATTGCACAGAGTATGGTGATGCACTTAAATATAGAGTCATAGAGATGTACAGCATGGAAACAAACCCTTTGGTCCAACCTGTCCATGCTGACTAGATATCCCAACCCAATCTAGTCCCACCTGCCAGCACCTGGCCCATATCCCTCCAAACCCTTCCTATTCATATACCCCTCCAAATGTCTCTTAAATGTTGCAATTGTACCAGCCTCCACCACATCCTCTGGCAGCTCATTCCATACACGTACCACCCTCTGCGTGAAAAAGTTGCCCCTTAGGTCTCTTTTATATCTGTTCCCTCTCACCCTAAACCTATGCCCTCTAGTTCTGGACTCCCCGTCCCCAGGGAAAAGACTTTGTCTATTTATCTTATCCATGCCCCTCAATTTTGTAAACCTCTATAAAGGTCACCCCTCAGCCTCTGACGCTCCAGGGAAAACAGCCTCAGCCTGTTCAGCCTCTCCCTGTAGTTCAGGTCCTCCAACCCTGGCAACATCCTTGTAAATCTTTTCTGAATCCTTTCAAGTTTCACAACATCTTTCAGATAGGAAGGAGACCAGAATTGTATGCAATATTCCAACAGTGGCCTAACCAATGTCCTGTACAGCCGCAACATGACCTCCCAACTCCTGTACTCAATACTCTGACCAATAAAGGAAAGCATACCAAACGCCTTCTTCACTTTCCTATCTACCTGTGGCTCCACTTTCAAGGAGCTATGAACCTGCACTCCAAGGTCTCTTTGTTCAGCAACACTCCCTAGAACCTTACCATTAAGTGTATAAGTCCTGCAAAGATTTGCTTTCCCAAAATGCAGCACCTTGTATTTACCCGAATTAAACTCCATCTGCCACTTCTCAACCCATTGGCCCATCAAGTACAGATCCTGTTGTAATCAGAGGTAAACCTCATCGCTGTCCACTACACTCCACTACACTCCAATTTTGGTGTCATCTGCAAACTTACTAACTGTACCTCTTATGTTCGCATCCAAATCATTTATGTAAATGACAAAAAGTAGAGGGCCCAGCACAGATCCTTGTGGCACTCCACTGTCATAGGCCTCTAGTCTGAAAAGCAACCGTCCATCACCACCCTCTGTCTTCTACCTTTGATCCTCTTATGAATATACTTTCGTCATCAGTTTCTAATGCACCAAATAACTGAGAGATAATGGCTTTTCTTAATAATTAAACTCTGAGCATTGGAATTTTAGATAAGCCTTTAGAAATGACAGAATTTTCGATGCAGTTCTTGACCAGGTATACATAACTAACAGGTTGCAGATACAGGATGACTTCATCAAGTGAATGGAATTTGCAATTTTTAATTCAAATGCATTATAAATGAATTATTAAGTGTGAATACAGTAAAATCAAACATGAGAATAGGGTGAAAAAAAATCATTTTTATAGAACATTGTTTTTCAACTTATGTGCAACAAGATAGGTAGGCAATGGCCTTGTGGTCTTATTGCTAGACTCTTAATCAGGAAACTCAACTAATGTTCTGAGGACCTGCATTCAATTCCCATGAGTGGAATAGCAGAAAGTGGAATTTGAAAGTAATTGAAAACACAATCTCAAATTAAGAATCTACTATTGACTATGAAAGTATTGTCGACCCTGCACTGTCCATGTCACTAACATCTGGGGGTTAGTGCCAAAATTAGGAGTGCTGTCTCACAGCAACAGTCTGAGATATTCAGACATCGTCATGGTATCATAATTGACCTCGAACATGCCCCACACGCCACGATTACCATACTTTGATATGTCCTGTTCCACCAGAGTTAGCGGCACAGGGATACACAGTCAGGTGGGAGTTGTCCTGGGAGTCCTGAATATTAACCCCACAGTTCATGAAATTTCTTGGCTCTAGGTTAAACATAGGCGAGGAAACCTCCTGTCGGTTAGCATGTACAATCCTCCCTCAACGGTTAATCAGTTTTCACTCTGTATTGAGTAATACTTGGAGGAATCAGGGATGGTATCAAGCATAGAAAATGTGCTCTGATTGGGGGATTTCAATGTCCACCACTAGCACTACTGAAGGACATGCTAGACTGGGTTCAAAAGACTACAGACCATAGACAGGAGCAGAAATTAGGCCACTCAGCCCATTGAGTTGCTCTGCAATTCAATCATGGTTGGTAAGTTTGTCAACCCCATTCTTCCACTTTTTCCCGTAACCCTGGATCCCCTTGATACTCAAGAACATATCTATCTCAGTCTTAAATATACTCAATGGCCTGGCCTCCACAGCCTCTGTGGCAATTAATCTGCAGCAGGTGGTGAGAGAGCTAACAAGGGGGTAAAACATCCTTGACATCATCCTGACCAATCCGTTAGTATCATGGACAGATGCATCTGCAGCTATCAGTAGAGTAACCACTGCACAGTCCTTGTAGAGGTGAAGTCCCACCTTCACATTGAGAATACCCTCCTTCATATTATGTGGCACTATGATTGAAGTCTGTCCCATTTAGCAAGAAGAGATCTAGCAACTCAAGAGTGGGCATCCATGAGGTGCTGTGGGCCATTAACAGCAACAGAATTGTACTCCAGCGAAAATCTGCAAACACAGTCTGGATTATTCTTAATTCAAGCATTAACATCAAGCCAAGGGATCAACCCTGGTTCCATGAGGACCAGCACCAGGCATACCTGAAAATGAGGTATCAGCCTCATGTGAAATGACCAAACAGGACTACTTGTGTGTCAAAAAGCATCTGCAGCAAGTGGTAGATAGTGTTAAGTGAGCCCACAACAAACAGATCATACCTAAGCTCTGTGGTCCTGCCACATTCAGTCATGAATAGTGGTCAACAATTGAACAACTCAGTGGAAGAGGAGACTCCACAAATATCCTCATCCTCAATGATGAAGAGCCCAGCACACTGGTGAAAAAAGGGAAGGCTGAAAAATTTGCAGCAATTGTCAGCTGGAAGTGCAGAGTGGATGATCCACCTTGGCCTCCTCCAGTGGTCCCCAAAATTATAGATTTGTCTTCAGCCAAATTGATTCATCCACAGGATATAAAAAAATGGTTGGAGACACTGGATACTGAAAAGGCTATGGGCATTGACAATAATCTGGCAATAGTTCTGAAGAATTATGCTCCAGAACTTATTGGTCTTTGATCCAAGCTCTTCCAATATGGTGACAAAACTGGCATCTACCTGATAATGCAGAAAATTGCCCATGTATATGCTATACATAATCAACTGGTCAAATCCAACTTGGCCAATCACTGCTCCATCAGTATACTCTTGATTATCAGGACCGTGATGAAAGGTGTAATCAACAGTGCTATCCAGGAGCACCTGCTCAGCAGTAACCTGCTCAATGATGCCCAGTTTGGCTTCCTTCAGGGCCATTCAGTTCCTGACCTCATTATAGCCTTGATTCAACCATGGACAAAAGAGCTGAATTTCAGAAGTGAGGTGAGAGTGACAGCCCTTAACATCAACTGAATGTGGCATCACAAAGCCCTCGCAAAATTGGTATCAATGGGTATCGAGGGTAAACTCTCTGCTGGTTGGAGACATACTTGGCACATAGGAAGATGGCTGCAATTTTTGTCAGACATCTTAACTCCAAGACATCTCTGCAGGAGTTCCTCAGTAGTGTCCTAGATGTCACCATCTTCAGCTGCTTCGTCAATGACCTTCCCTCTATCCCCAAGTCACAAGTGGGGATGTTGGCAGATGATTGCACAATGTTCAGCACCATTTATGACTCATCATGTACTGAAGCAGTCTATTCTCAAATACAAGATCTGGATAATAAGCAGGCTAGGGCTGCCAAGTGGCAAATCACATTCAGGCCACACAAATGCCAGGCTATGACCATCTCCAGTAAGAGAGACAATCTAACCACTGACCCTTGAAATTAATTGGTGTCACCATTGACCAAAACTCAACTGGACTTGCCACAAACAGTGGCTACAAGAGCAGGTCAGAGACTGAGGATACTGCAGCAAGTAACTCATTTCCTGACTCCCAAAAGCCTGCCCATCATCTACAAGGCACAGGTCAGGAGGATGATAAGACACTCCCCATTTTTCTGGATGTGAAAACTACATCAACGCTTGAGAATCTTGACATCAACCAGGACAATGCAGTCTGTTTCATTGGCACCACATCCAAAAGCATCTATTCCCTCCCCACTGACACTCAGTCACAGCAATGTGTACTATTTACAAGATGTACTGTAGAAATTCACCAAAACTCCTCAGACAGCACCTTCCAAACCAAGGACCACTTTCATCCTGAAGGACAGGGACAGCAAACACATGGGAACAACACCACCTTCAAGTTCTTCTCCAAATTAATCATCATCCTGACTTGGAAATACATCGCTATTCCTTCACTGTCACGGAGTCAAATTCCATCCCAAAGTGCATTGTGGATCAATTCAGAATAAGTAGATTGCAATGGTTCAAGAAGGCAGCTCCCTACGACCATGTCAAGGGCAACTAGGGATGGGCAATAAATGCTGGCCAGCCCATGACACTCATCCTACAACTGAATAAAATATAAGCAATCAATATTGCCAATACTGAATCTTGTACAGTACAGGATAATTAAACTGGTCAGTGATTGTAAGCATTCCAACCAGTTTTGCCAGGCCATAGAGTGAAAATGATAAGAGACTCAGTACTCTATGACAATGATTACATCATGAGAATTATATCCCATGGTACAATTTATGAAATTCAGAGCATTTGCCTCAGTCCAGAGAAGCTCACATATCAGTCCATCTAAAGCTTAACGTCCCTGATTCTAGTCATTTGAAGAAATCGCATCTTTACCTAACCACCAGTTGTAGCATTGTCAGTCAAATCAGCTCTCTCTTTTGAGATGTATTCTCCACTTCAGATCACTTTCTGCTTAAAAGCTCTAAAGTGTCTCTGCAGTGAAATGTTTGACCTAATTTCTTAACCTTCCTCCTTTCCGAGTGCACATTCAGCTCCTATGTTCATCTACACAGTACATGACTTTACATTGCTGTTCTGCAATGTGATTTTGTTATTGTTGTGGCTTTGAAAGCAGTCTGTAGAATTGCCGCCTGTCAAGTGTGAAAGTCCCAGGTTGCAATGTTAGAAAGACACTTTTTAACCTTTATTGAAGGTAATTGAGGTAATCAGAAATTTCTTGCAAATTTTATCTGTGCCTATTCACCACTTCCTGGAGATGAGCTCTTTTAAAAAAAAATTCACAATGATACAAATTGAACATGCTTTGTTTGCAGATGATTCAATCAAAAAAACGGATATACCTCGTCATTTAACATAATAGAGGGTGAGGTGCACATGGATATTTTCTGACAGGTACTTGAAAAATCTCTGAAATCTAAAGTAGAAAGCAGGGAATGAATTATTGTTCCTTTGTTACAAAAAAAACTTTAGATATTCTATTGACTCCCAGGGACTCATTGGTTCTATAGTGGACATTGGGGGTTCGATTGGCTGGATGGTTGGTTTGCAGTACAGAATGACGCAGACAGCATGGGTTCAATTCCTGTACCAGTTGAAGTTATCATGAAGGACTTTCCTTGTCAATTTTTTCCTTTGTCTGAGGTGTGGTGACCCTCACAGTAAAACACAGTCAGCCAATGCTCTCTAATGAGAGCTCAGCTCTATTGTCCAAAGAGCAAGAGCTTGCTATTATCCATTGAAGAAGAGTTCATGCTCAAACAACAATTCTCCTGATCCTCTGATGCTGCCTGACCAGTTGTGTTTTTCCAGCACCACACTTGACACCATGGTCCACCTTTAGATTAGGTTAGATTTGATTCCCTATAGTGTGGAAACAGGCCCTTTGGCCCAACAAGTCCACACTGACCCTCCGAAGAGAAACCCACCCAGACCCATTCCCCTACACCTAACACTACGGGTAATTTAGCATGGCCAATTTACTTAACCTGCACATCTTTTGGACTATGGGAGGAAACCAAAGCACCCAGAGGAAACCCACGCAGATACAAGAACGTGCAAACTTCACACAGACAGTTGCCCAGTGCGGGAATTGAACCCGGGTCCCTGGTGCTGAGAGGCAGCAGTGCTAACCACTGAGCCACCATGCTGCCCACCCCCCACAGTGGGCATAAAAGTACAATTTTGTCATTATTCACTTACACAATGTGCATGTCATTCACTGGGCTAGAATGTATTGCCCATCCATGGTTAAATCATAGAATCACTACAGTGTGGAAACAGGCCAACAATTCCACCCCAACTCTCAACAGCAACCCAACCAGACATTTCCCCATCCCATCTTCCAATATTTACCCCTGACAATTCAGCATGGACAACCCACCTAACCTGCACATGTTGGATTGTGGGAGGAAACTATAGCACCCGAGGAACCCATACAGACGTGGGAAGAAGGTGTCAACTCTACACAGACAGTTGGCCAAGGTAGGAATTGAAGCCAGGTCCCTGGCACTGAGTCAGCAGTGCTAACTGCTGAGCCACTGCTGGCCATGGTGATGGTGAGCTACTTCTTGAACTGTTGCAATCCACTTGTAGTAGGTAGAATGTCATTGGGAAGGGAGTTCCAGGATTTTGGCAGAAGAAACAGCGATATATTTCCAAGTGGCTTGGAGGGGATCTTTCAAGTTGCTGCCCTTGTCCTTCTCGATAATATTGCTCCTTGGCAATTTTCCACATTGTCAGAAGGGATGCCAGTATCATAGCTGTATTTGAACATTTTGGCTCGGGGTACAGCAAGTTCTTATAACATATGTCTTCAGTATTATTGCTGGGATATAACAATGCCTGATCCTTTGCAGTTTCCAGAGCCTGAAACCCATCCCATGGGTGAATTGAAATGTTGAACATCATCTGCAAAGCTAAATCTGTCCATTCTCAAATGGCCAGTGTTCCAGGGGAGGATAAAAATCAAATACTGGAAAATGGTGTGAAGATCACCCAGAAGGGTGACAGCATTGGCATTAATACCTAGGAGGTGTTTGCTCCCAATCCTTCAACAATGGAGACAACTTGTCTATCAAGTTACATCATCCCCAAACACACTGTCTTAAAAGGGGAGACAGAGTGGTGGCCAAGAAAGACAGGGAAAGTCGAAAGCCCTGCTCTCCTGATTCCACCACCCTCTGAAACATCCTGTCCCACATGTACAAAGAATTGCAGGCCCTGAATCAGACAGTCCTGCTACACGAAGAATGCCGGCAGAAACTCAATTCTGAGTAGATATCATCCTCGGATCAAGGGACAGCCATTGCTGCTGACTGTGCCAATGTTGCTCCAAAACATCAAAGAATAATTCTAATTATCACAGACTAATAAAGCCTTATGCTGCAGCACATTGCTTCAAAAATCCAGGGACTCTCCATTGCACTTATCAACCCATTGATAGCATTTAACAAAGTTAATTACAAGGACTGCAAAATAAGCATATCAAACAAAAGTTATTGGAATTTGATCAGTAGAACTTTACATCTTTCTTACATCTCTGAAATGAATTAGCACTCCAATATTGCTCTGCAAGCAGTAGAATTAAAATATTTTTAAAAATGCTGTACTTTCAGAAGTAACTTTATATATTGGCAAAATAGTTGAACTTTTGCAAAGTATGATTGGAATTAGAATCAAATGCAATTGCAATATCAAGCACATACTATCAATTAGCATTGTCCCCTCAGGAAGGGAAACAGCAAGCTACATGCTAAGATTTTGACACAAATAAAGCTGTAATACTGATTGTGAAGTACAGAGCTTGCATGTGCACTGTGTGCCAGACAGTGGGAATTGCTGCATAATGACTATGAAATCAATGGCTTCAGCCAACTGATGCTGATAACTTGTACGGTCTTGATGTTCAAATACCTGCCAGAGATTAAACAGAGCACTCTCATCATCCTCAGAGCCACAAAGGCAAGATCCAAAATGGTTACCCAATCTCTAAGATTAATTAAAATATATTTTTCTGCAGTTATCCTATTCGTCTTCTGAACAGAAGAATTGCAGTATTACAAATATATATTTTTGTTATAATGGATGAAGAGTTCACACAGAGGCAGTGCACTTTGTAAAGAAGAGGGCTACTGTGCATGAAGAGCTTAGCTGGCACTAAAACACAATGTCTTAAAATCCCTTACCATAACAGTGCGCATTTCAAGATAAAGACAGGGTAACTTTTCTTATCTCTAGAAGAAATTCTATCCTCAGGCTCTGTACTTAAATATCACTCAAGGGCAAGCCAATGGCCTCAGTGGTGACCTTGTGGTATCATCACAAGGTTATGAATCCAGAAACTTGGAAAGTGTTCTGAGGATGAGAAATATCCCCATCTTCAAAGAATGAAGAGCTAAACTCAGTGCACAAGGTAAGGCTGAAACATTATTGGCAATCTTCAGCCAGAACTGCCAAATGGATCATCCATTTTGCTCCTTCAATAGTCCTGAACATCTCAAATACCCCAGTCTTCAGCCAAAACTACGACTCAATAGATCCAAAGAAATCATCCTATCCAGATGCATCACATGGGTACCATCAGCCTTTGGGTGAAATATTATTTCCTCTCATCTGCTTTAAATCTTACCTTCAAGACTATGCACCTGATTACAGACCTTTCTAATTAGAGGAACATGTTCTTACTATCTATGCTCCTAATAATTTTGTACATCTTAGTTAAGAAGTCCCTCAGCCTGCACAGTTCAAAAGAAAACAAACCCAGCCTATCCATTCTCATTTCACAGCTTCACCTTCTCTGGCATAACTACATCATTCATATCAGGTGATGACCAGAACTGCACATAGTATTTTGGCTGTGGCCAAAATAAACTTATACACTGCTCCATCATAATCTCATTGCTGTAATATTCAGAGTCTTGATGGCAAAAAGCAGGTATCCAATATACATTGTAAACACATTATCAGCCTGATTTGCTGCTTTCAAGGATCTATGGGTGTGCCCACCAATGTCTTTCTGAAGATTTGTATTTCCAAGGGTGCTAGCATTCAGCATTTACTTTCTTTTCTTGTTTGTCCTTCCAAAATATATCTCTTCACACTCTTCAAAATCAAAATCTATTTGCCACTGTTCAGCCCATTGATGTCACCCTGTAATCTGATCACTTTACCACACCACAAAATGCTTGTCATCTACAAACCTACTGGTCATGCATCCTACATTTATATCTGGGGTCATTAATGTATACAGCAAATAGCAGGGAACCCGACATTTAAACCTGTGATATACCACTAGACACAGGCTTCCAGTCACCAAGCCATCCTTGCCAATCATCCCCTGACTTTTGCCACAAAGCCAGTTTTAATCCAAATTTTCCCGGATCCCACCAGCTCTTAGTTTCTTCACCAACTTGTCAACAAGCATTACTGAGGTCAATGTAGACTACATCAAATGCAGTAACTTTATCTAATAATTTTGTCACCTCAAAAAAATTCAATCAAATCTATTAGACATGATCTTCCCTTACAAAGCCTACTGACTATCTTTGATTAATCCATGACTCTCCAAGTAGAAGCTAATTCTGTCTTAAGATATTTTCCAAAAGTTTCCCAACCACTGATGTTAAACTTAATGGCCTGTTGTTTCCTGCTCTATCCCTGTCACCCTTCATGAATGATAATTCCACATTACTTCTCTAATCCTCTAGCATTCTCCATATCATCAGAAACGATTTCAAACTTAATGTCAGAACCCTTGCAACCTTCTCCTTTGACTCCCACAGCAACCTGAGACACATCTTAGAACATAGAAAAGTACAGCACAGAACAGGCCCTTTGGTCCATGATGTTGTGCCAAGGATGAATCCTAATGTAAAATAAAATAACCCACACACCCCTCAATTCACAGCTATCCATGTGCATGTCCAGTCGTTTAAATGTCCCTAATGACTGCTTCCACCATCACCGCTGGCAACGCATTCCATGCATTCACAATTCACTGCATAAAAGAACCTGCTTCTAATGTCCCCTCTATACCTTTCTCATAATATCTTAAAACTATGACTTCTCATGCCAGTCAATCCTGCTCTGGGGAAAAGTCTGACTATTGACTCTATCTATGCCTCATTATCTTGAATACCTCAACCAGGTCACCTCTCTTCCTCCTTCTCTCCAAAGAGAAAAGTCCAAGCTTAGTCAATTTCTCTTCATAAGGCAAGCCCTCAGTCCAGACAGCATCCTGGTAAACTTTCTTTGCACCCTCTCCAAAGCTTCTGTATCTTCCCTATAGTAGGGCAACTAGAACTGAACACAATATTCCAAATGCGGTCTCACCAGGGACTTGTAGAGCTGTAGCAAAACCTTGTGGTTCTTAAACTCCATCCCCCGTTAATGAAAGACAAAACACCATATGCTTTCTTAACAACCCTATCCACTTGGGTGGCAACTTTGAGGGATCTATGTACTTGCACACCAAGATCAGTCTGTTCCTCCACACTGCCAATCCTATGTTCTTTATCCTATATTCAGCATTTGAGCTCAACCTTCCAAAACGCATCACTTCGCATTTATCCAGGTTGAACTCCATTTGCCATTTCTCAGCCCAGCTCTGCATACTGTCTGTGTAGCGCTGCAGTCTAGTGATGACACCTCCAACCTTTGTCATCTGCAAATTTACTAATGCAACCCTCACCCACCTCATCCAAGTCATTTATAAAAACTACAAAGAGCAGAGCCCCAAGAACAGAGCCCTGTGGGACCCCACTCACTGAGCTCCAGGCAGGATACTTTCCATCTACGACCACTCTGCCTTCTGACAGCCAACCAATCCTGAATCCAGATAGCCAAATTTCCCTCTATCCCATATTTCCTGACTTCCTGAGCCTACCATGGGGAATCTTATCAAATGCCTTGCTGAAGTCCATATACACCACATCCACTGCTCGACCTTCGTGGACCTGTCTTGTCACCTCCTCAAAGTGCACAATAAGATTTGTGAGGCATGACCTGCCCCTCACAAAGCCATGCTGACTGCCTTTAATCATGCTATGCTTTTCCAAATAGTCATAAATCCTATACCTCAGAATTCTTTCCAAATCTTTGCTGACCACAGACGTAACACTGACTGGTCTGTAATTGCCAGGGATTTCCCTATTACCCTTCTTGAGAAGAGGAACAACATTTGCCTCCTTCCAATCTTCCAGTATGACTCCCGAGGAGAGTGAGGAAGCAAAGATCTTCGTCAGTGGCTTAGCAACCTCCTTTTTCGCTTCCCAGAGCAGCCTAGGATAAATCTGGTCTGGCCCTGGGGACTTACCAATTTTAATACTTGCCAAAATTTCCAGCACATCAATTTAATCTTGATCTGTTCAAGTCTATATCCCAGCTCCTCAAAGTTCTCATTCACAACAAGGTCCCTTTCCTTAGTGAAAAGGGAAGCAAACAATTCGTTTTGGGCTTCCTCTATCTGCTCAGACTCCATGCACAAGTTCCCTACGTTATCCCTGTTCAGCCCTACCTTCTCCCTGATCATTTGCTTATTACTCACCTAGGTCTGGCGATTTATCCGCTTTCAAGTCGGCTAAAATGGCAAATATCATCTCTCTCAATATTAACTTGTGAAAGCATTCCACAGTCCCCTGATGTCTAAACTTACATTGCCCTTCTCAATAGTGAATACAGATACAAAATAGATACAAACTCCGTGGTTGAGGTCTCTGCTCTGCCCTCAGCAGCAGGATCCTCAACTTCCTGACCAAGGACCACAATCACCGAAGGTAGACGAGAGCACCTCCTCCACAGCAATCGTCAAAACTGGCACCCCACAGGGGATGTGCACTCAGTCTCCTACTGTACTCCCCATGCACTCATGGCTGGGTGGCCAAATTCCCCCAAACTCCATCTCTAAGTTTATTGGTGACACCATTGTTGCAGACTGGATATCAGACAATGACGAGACAGAATATACCGGAAAGAGGGAGAATGCTTGACGATGTGATACAAAGATAACAATCCCTCCCTCAATGTCAGCAAAACTAAAGAGCTGATCATTGATTTCAGGAAGCAAGAAACAGGACAGGCTCCTATCTACATTAATAGGGCTGAAATGGAGAAAGTTGAAAGCATTAAGTTCTTGGAGGGACAGCAAACAACAACCTATCCTGGACCAGCCACATTGTTGTGATCATCAAGAAGGCACAACACTTCTTCTTCCTCAGGAGGGTAAGGAAATTCAGCATGTCCACAAAGACCCTGACCAACTTTTATAGACACACCGTAGAAAGCATTCTATATAGATGCATCAGGGCTCGGTATGACAAATGCTCTGCCCAGGACCATAACTACAGAGAGTTGTGAACATAACCCCAACTATCACACAAGCCAACTTCCCATCTGTTGACTCCATCTACATTTCACATTGGCACAGAAAGACTGCCAATTTCAAAGACCCCTCCCACTCCAGTTATAATCTCTTCCAATCTTTGTAGAAGGTACAAAAGCTTAAACACATGTACTCAAAGATTCAAGAGCAGCATCTTCCCTGCTGTTGTTAGACTGTTGAAAGGACCTCTAATTTCAAACCTAATGTTGATCTTACATTTTGCACACCTTCTGTACAGCCATAACTTTGTATTCCTCATTCTGTTCTATCAACCAGTTATCTGTATGTTATGATCTGCCTGCTATGCATGCTAAAAAAAACCTTGTGTCCTCAGGTAATGTGACAATAATAAATCAAATCAAATCAATTGTTTTAAACCTCAGTTTTGACTTCCAGCTCCAGATACAGATTACCATTTTGGTTCCCCAATGGACCATGTTCTTTCCCTGGTTATTCTCTTGCCCCCAATATATTTATAAAATGCCTTTACATTTTTATTCATATTCTCTCATTTGTCCTCTTGGTTCTCCTAATTTCCTGTTTTTAAGTAAGCCCTACACTTTCTATATTCCTCTTGGTATCCACAAGAAGCTTTCTTTAATTCTCTTGTTCAATTCTGTACGTCATTTGAAGTCCAGAGTTTTCTAAACATGTTGGTCACTTCCTTCATCTTTATGGCAACATCTTGGTCCTACATTCTCACGATTGTCACTTTGAATATGGCCTACTGCTCTGATGCACATTTTCCTGCAAATAGCTGCTCCCACTTTGGCCAGATCAAAATCTACCTTCCCCTCAATTCAGAGCTTTTACTTCTGGGCCATCTTTGTCTTTATTGATAATTACTTTCAATCTGACTGATTTATGCTCATTTTTACCAAAATGAGCTCCTACTGTCACATCTGTGACTTGCCTGGCATTGATCTTAATTTTGTCTTGGGTCAGCAGAACATATTTTAGGAATTTTGTCTCCTCTAAGCCTTTCACACTTTGCCTATCCCAATTAATATCAGGAAGTTGAAATCTGTTACCTTATTATTTTAATACTTATTTGAGATTTGCCAACATATCTGACTTTCTATCTCTCCCTGACTGTTTGGAGTTCTTAATTTTGTCTTGGGTCAGCAGAACATATTTTAGGAATTTTGTCTCCTCTAAGCCTTTCACACTTTGCCTATCCCAATTAATATCAGGAAGTTGAAATCTGTTACCTTATTATTTTAATACTTATTTGAGATTTGCCAACATATCTGACTTTCTATCTCTCCCTGACTGTTTGGAGTTCGATCATGCAACTCAGAAAAGTGATTGACCCCACTTAGGTTTTATGTTCTACCCATATAGACTTATTTGAGGAACATTCTAAGATACACTCCCAACATCTTACCTGAAGAATCTTCACCCCATGATAGCAATTTTGCTGTGTTCATCAGCACCCTCAGTTGAACTGCCTCACAGGTAACTCTCCTTGCAGTAAAATAAATGCTATCTAGCCTTGCCAGGCTACACCTGAGCATCTGAGCATTTCCTGATGAAGGGCTTTTGCCCGAAACGTCGATTGCGAAGCTACTTGGATGCTGCCTGAACTGCTGTGCTCTTCCAGCACCACTAATCCAGATCTTACACCTGAGAATGTCGATATTCACATTGTCTTTTAAATTGACAAGGTTCCTCTGCAAAACTTGACTGCACATTACTCCTAGTGTACCTCCATTCCGTATCTCATCCTCCAGCCAAATTAGTTTTAATTCCCACCAACTGCACAAGCAAACCTCTCTGCAAGGATGTTGGCCAGGCCTGTACGGATCCCACCATCCACAGAGCTTGATCCAGTCATCCAGGAATTTAAAATCCTTTCTCCTGCTCCAACTCTTCAGATACAAATTAATCTGGACTGTCTCCCTCTTTGTATGCTCCCTGGCATAAGAACTGGGGGATCACATCTTACAGAGAAAGAAAAAGCATCCATTTTCTTACAATACAGTACTTCAAGTACTGCACAATGAAAGAAGTAATACTTGAAGTGTAGTCATGGAGGTATTTTAAAAAATACATTATTCTGGGGACTTCTGTAACTCACAAACAACAAGACAATTTGATTTTGTGGCATTAGTTGAAAAACTATGCTGGAACTCTCCAGTTTTTCTTTAACAGTACTTCAGAATCCTTTAAGCCCCCCTGCGTGTGTAAATGGGACATCAGTTTGATGTCTTATTTGAAAGGAAGTACAACAATACCCTCATATGGCACTGAAGAGTCAGCCTGGATATTGTGATTCTCTTGCTAAATGACTGCAGAGTGCAGGTGAAAGATGTTTCTACCTGTCTATTTTGGTTTCAAATTGCTCTTAAAGCAAGATAGCAATTTCAGCTTAACAGATAGCAACCAAGCTCGATACCATCCAAGTCTTTTGTCACAAATCTGATATTACAGATGAATAATGGTTAAAAATTGAGCACTGTATATGATAATTCTATATGATACAGATTCCAAGTGGAAATGCATCCATTGGTTGGAAAATGCTGAGATCACATGCAGTATTGGTGTTCAGTTAATGAATATTTGCAACTCTTGTCCATAAGATTGCAAGACACAGGAGCAGAATGAGGCCATTTGCCCCATTGAATCTGTTCTACCATTTAATCATGATTGATATGTTTCTCAACCCCATTCTTCTGCCTTCTCCAATAATTCTTCATCCCCTCACTAATTAAGAACCCGTTTATCTCAGTCTTAAGTACATTCAACAATTTGAACTCCACAGCCCTTTGCAACATTGAGTTTCACAGATTAATCACCCTCTGGCTGAAGAAAGTCCTCCTCATTTCAGTTCTAAAAAGTCAATCCTTCACTCTGAGGCTGTCTCCTCAGGTCCTAGCCTCTCCTATTAGTGGAAACACATGCACTCGATCGAGGCCTCAGTTGTCTGTAAATTTCAATCAGATCCCGCTTTCATTCTTCTAAACTCCACTGAATATAGACCCAGAGTCCTCAACTGTTCCATATATGACAAGCCCTTCAACCCCAGGATCAATCTCATTAACTTCCTCTGAACCCTCTTCATTGCCACCACATCCTTCCTTAGAGACGGGGCCTAAACTGCTCACAAAGATTGTCTGACCAAATACCTTAATACAGCCTCAACAGTACACCTTTGTTCTTGTATTCTAACCCAATTGACATAAGCGCGAAAATTGCATTTGCTTCTCTACTGTCAACTGAACTGATATGTTGACATAGTAATCCTAGTTCAGGGTTATTGCAAAGTCCCTATGTGCTTCAGATTTCTGAAGCTATTCCCCATTTAGAAAATAGTTTATGCCTCTATTCTTCCAACCAAAGTGCAAAACCTCACACGTGCCCAGTCAGTTAGTTTTGTATCCATGCTAATACATTGCCTCTAACACTTTTGTCTTATTTAGTAGCTCCCTGTGTGGCACCTTGTCAAAGGCCTTCTGAAAATCCAAATCAATCACGTCCATTGCCTCTGCTTTCTCTAACTTCCTCATTACCTCCTCAAACAATTCTAATAGATTTATTAGGCACGTTCTCCCCTTGACGAAGTTGTGCTGACTCAGCTTTATTTTACCATACATTTCCAAGTACTCTAAACTCATCCGAAACAATGGATTCTAAAATTTTACCAACGATGGAGGTCAGGCTAATTGGCCTATATTTTCCTGTCTTCTACCTTCCTCCCTTCTTCGACAGGAATGTCACATTTGCGTCTTTCAATATCTTTTCAATTTTCCAACCCTCTGGGACCCTCCTTGTTTCCTGTGATTTCTGAAAGATCAGCAACAGTGCCTGTGCAATCTCCCCAGTGATCTCCTTCAAAACTCTGGGGTGTAGTCCATTCAATCTGGGTGATGTATCTACTGACAGACCTTTGAGCTTTCTCAGCACCTTCTCCTGAGTGATGGGCCCTACAACCACTAACCCCCCCGCCTACCCCACCCCGCCACCCCCCCTCCCGCCGCCCCTTGAAGTTCTGATATGCTGCTGACGTCTTCCACTGTGAAAACTGTTGCAAAGTACCAATTCAGATCCGCCATTTCTTTTTTCCCCATTACTACCTCTCCAACTTCATTTTCCAGTAGTTCAATGTCAGCTCTTGCCCTTTTGGTATCTATAAAAGCCCTTGCAATTATTTTTAATATTAGTAGCAAGCTTACCCTCACATTTATTCTTCTCCCCCCTCACTCATTGTTGTTTTAGTTATCCTGTAACTGTCCCCCTTCTCATAGTTCAGACCTCATCTCCTGTGCCTTGAAGTTAGATTCCTGACCCTTTCCATATTCTTCTGGAAACTTTAAAAACATCTGCTGAGCCCTCCTCCTCCCTGCCCACTTTAATTTTTTTCATAATTACCCCTACACACTATTTAGTTTGAAGGTCTATCCACAACCCAGAGTCATTTCATAATGAGATGTCTTCTTATTGTTTTTGACCCTTGACTGGATTGTTCTGTTGCAATTAACCTGTAAGTGCCGGTGATTGACTCCAGTTTAGAATAGAAGCATCCATGGTTCACAATGTTGACCAGATTCACAGGGGTACCTGCCTTTCCAGATAGCTATCAGGCCTATCTATATTTATAACTCTGCACTTGTTGCTGGAAATAATTTTGGAGGCAGTCAAAAAATGTCTTCACAAACACAGCTTAAAAAATACTGACTTTTTTAATCAGAATATACATGGAGTTTGAGGATTTACCAGTCAACCTGTCTCTTTTCATTTGAGAATTTCTCCAGAAACAACTACAAGTCTGTCCCATGGTATGTACCTTATCCTTTGGGCAAATAATTCTGTTACAAGAACATGAAGCTTGAGAGTGTTGTGACCATAAGCCAGCTTAAAAATAATAGACAATACTATCATTCTCCTTTTGTCTTGTCCATTAAAGTACATGATAAAACAAATTGCTTTTGATCTGTACTGGCTGTTATATAGAAAAAAATGCAATAGCCCATGAGTAATAATGTGAAGAAAGACTGGTTAAACTGCTTTTCAGTGGTATAAAGTCACAGAGCAGAGGAGGTGATCATGTAGCCAATTATACCTGTCCTGACTCTCTAAAGCACAATCTAATAAGCCTCTCTTCACACTATTTCACATAAGCATTATTTGTCCTGTTCAAACACATATACAATTCCCTTTTGAATTCGCTATCAGCACTTGGTTATCTTGAGCTTTAAGCCAATACTGGTACCTGCACATTGAAACAGGCTATGATTCATGCAGTGTCTCAGAGGCTGTTTGCTCCTTATCTCAAGTATCTCCTCATGAACTGTAACACTCCTTTAGTTACATCTTGGCATATATTCTGTAGAAGGCTATTAATAACCTAATCCAGTCCACTAGTTATTGTCCCACTTCTGACAGTCTTCAGTTGTTCATTTTAGACTGGGGTCTTTTCATGACGTCCAACTTATGCCATTAGTTACATCATTATGATTGTTATGAATTTCATTACCGTATTTCTCCCTAAGTTTCTCTCCACTTAGTCTGCAGAATTGCTGTTACGAACTTTTACTTCATGAGAAAATCTTTGTAATCAAGAAAATTGGCATAAACATCCCTATTCACCTTTACCATTGTTATGATCATGATCACCATCTTACACATATCTCTCCAAGTCCAAATCCCATAGGTCACGATGATTTAAAACATGACAGGATATCTCAATCTAGTTGGCTCAAGTTCAGCACTATGTCGGTGGCATTGTCCCACGTCTGGTATTATTATACCACTCTGTACAAAGTCTGATGTAGAAAAGGTATATCTGTTCCATAGACTGTGATAGTCACAGTCTCACTTCTTGGTTCACCTAAAATCAATGTATTCCTGTTCCTTCTGGACATTCCTTCAGGTGTCTGATATTATCAAATCTTGGTTAATCTGTTTCTCTGACTTCTCACTTCCTGTCCCTTAACCAGATTTTCTGCACTGTCTTCAACATTGACAGTTTTTTTAAAAAAAACTCACCTGTATCTAAAGGTCTGCCACATCATTTTGCTGAGGGTTTTTCTCTGTTTTAACTTTTCATCATTTTGATAGCTATGATTCACCTGAAGTCATGCACTAAGACTAGTACGTCTGTTTATAACCTCTTCTCCGTGAGCAATTCTGCTTGCAGTCATGTTGATTTGTAACTGAGCGGAGCTAATTACTAATTTATATCCTTTTGGATCAATGTTTTCACAGCTTTAACTGTTTCACTGCCTTTCCATTTGACTGAAGTTGGAGTGAAGATCCTCTTTTTTATCAGCTGGTTGATGCCTGTCTCTAATTCGTGACCAAGGATTTCAGGAAGCTCACTTTGAAAGTCCATTGGCCAATAACAAATCTTGAAGGAAACTAAGTGTCACAAAGATCCAATTCAGTCAGCTGATCACTGCGTTGTTGTGGCTGAGGAAGCATTTAACCTTGAAAGTGGAGTCGCAGGTCGATAGAATAGTGAAGAAGGCGTTTGGTATGCTTTCCTTTATTGGACAGAGCATTGAGTATAGGAATTGAGAGGTCCTGTTGTGGCTGTACAGGACATTGGTTAGGCTATTTTTGGAATATTACGTGCAATTCTTGTTTTCCTCCTATCAGAAGGATATTGTGAAACTTGACAGGGTTCAGAAAAGATTTCCAAGGATGTTGCCAGGGTTGGAGGATTTGAGCTATAGGGAGAGGCTGAATATGTTTTCCCTGGAGTGTTGGAGCCTGAGGGGTGACCTTATAGAGGTTTATAAAATCATGAGGGGCATGGATCGGGTAAATAGACAAGGTCTTTTCCCTGGAGTGAGGGAGTCCAGAACTAGAGGGGATAGGTTTAGGGTGAGAGGGGAAAGATATAAAAGAGACCTAAGGGGCAACCTTTTCAGACAGAGGGTGGTCTGTGTCTGGAGAGGAGGAAGTGGTGGAGGCTGGTACACTTATAACATTTAGAAGGCACCTAGATGAGAATCTGAACAGGAATGATTTAGAGTAATATAGGCCAAGTGCTGGCAAATGGGACAAGGTTAATTTAGGATATCTGGTTGGCATGGACAATTTGGACCAAAGGATCTGTTTCCGTGACTTCAAATCATTTAAACTATAGTCATTCAGAACTAAATACATCTTTCCTTTAATATCAAACAAGCCTGAAACAAGGGTTTCCCATCATCTTTCCAGATACTCTCGTGAAATTATTGGATTAGTTAACCCTTGGCTGTGTGTGGCAGACATTTGGCAAGGCTGGACATGAATCCTTTGTTTTTCAAAGTGCCTGAACAACTTGCTGATTGTTGCGATCTTGCTCTGCACTTTGTGATACCTAAACATCACCCATGGTGTTTCTGTAGGATTTCACTTTGCATAGACTTTTCTATAAACATTTCTCTGTTCACATACCTATAAATCTTCCACTATTGTCAAGTGTTGTAACTTCTCATGGTGCATTATCAGCACTCGATCTGCTGGATGAGATTTCAACCACCCCTGCAGAACAAGAGTCATCTGACCTTTGTGAACTACTTGTCAGATTTTTGTTTCATGAATTTGTCTGAGTTTTCCTCAGTTGCCAGTAAAGTCTTGTTACCCCAATGTTGAATACGACTGTACTGTCTCGACAAGAATAAGACATTCCATTTCTTTGTTGATCCACATCCAGTCTCAAGATGTATTTGCACTAACTTGCACTTTGCCTGGAAAATAGACTGTAACAATAGTTCATCAGCCTAAACCTGAATCTTTACATGATATTTTTGAGATTTACTCCAGTCAAGCTATGCTACCAAAGGCTTGTGGTCCACTTCAATATAGAATTTATTCATTTGTTTGTTGTCACATGTATTTTGTGACAAAATTCAGTGAAACGTGTTGTACAGCATCACCACACTTCAGCGCCATCTTGAAAAACTGAAAAATAAACCAAAACATAGAACCCAAAAGCGGAAAAATAAAGAAATAGTGTCGAACTTTGCAGTCCTTCTTGTTTAGTGCTCCACCATGGGCTATGTGCCTGGTTGGCAGGCACGAGTCTCCTTCGCTGTGCCACCGCTGCTGGAACAAGAATCGTTACTCTTTGGTAGCGATCTCACCCCCACCCAACGCCCCTGCCACTGAATCCTTGCCAGACCTTACCCTTGCAGTCTCCACCGATGCCACTGGGTATCTCAGTGGCCCAAACGTTACTCTGCCACTTTCATGAATGCACTTCGGGCCCACCTCACCGATGCAGCCACTGCCACCAGGTCATATACTGGGACCAAACTCACCTCGGCTGGACTCACACACCAATGGGTATCCAAACCCACCTCCACCGCAGCAGTAATGATTCGGCCCTAGGACTGCCTCATTGATGCAGAAGCATTGGGCTCACTTCGAGTCTGCATTGGGCTCACTTGCCGCTGCTGATGCCATCACCCCGACTGTGCTCTTCAACAAGGGGCAAGTAAAAGAAAAGGAAACAAGACAAGAGAAAATAAATAAAATAAATTAAAAAAAACAGATGGGGTGGTCGAGACCCGCGCTCAGGAGTCTTACTCCACTGCCATCTTACTGGAAGTGAATTTCAGTTTCATGAGGTATTTGGTGAACTTGTCATAACTTTGTTAAAATGCCAATACATTTTTCTGTGTGGCTAAGTACTTCTGTTTGGTCTTCCTCAAGCTTTCAACATAAAATAACTTGCTTTTGTGTTCTGTTAGTTTGTACTTAACTCAAGGCTGCTCCTGATCATGTAGAAAGTGTATCTGCAACTAACAATTTAATAGTGAAGAAGCGTGGATTCTAACATACTAAAAGATCATGAAAAATAACATCCGTTTAAAAGATTTTACAAGATACCATGCAAGAACTGTAAAAAAATGCTATATCGGACAAACTGGCAGGAAACTTGCCACCAGGATACATGAACACTAACTAACCACCAAAAGACATGACCCACTTTCACTGGTTTGCATTCATATTGACAAGGAAGGACATCACTTTGACTGGGACATCGCACACATCCTAGCTCAGGCGACACAAAGACACGCACAAGAATTCTTAGAGGCATGGCATTCTAACCAGAACTCCATCAATATGTACATCGATTTAGATCCTATCTACTTTCCCTTAAATAAAAAACCGGAAATGACATTACTCTCTGAAGAAACCAAGACCGATTAAACAGAGAGGCGGGACATACCACCAGCACTTCACCGAAGACTCTCACTGATGATGTTACCTAGTCATGATGATGAAACATCTGAAAACAAACCTTCCAGCTCAGCGAGCTAACTTACATAGTTAGTCTTGTGTATCATTTATCCAATTCAGTACTGGACATTTATTCGTGGCTCTTACCTTCATCCAAACAAACTTACCTTTGTTCTTGGATAATGTGTTCGAGAAAGAAAATCACCTTTCTGAAGAAACTACATTTCACATTTATTAAATGGCCTACATTCTATAATGCCTTTAATATATCCCTGCCTCTCTTGTCATATTCCTTCTTCATTTTACAGAAAAATGGTTCCATGTGCCCTTTGTAAAATCTTGAATGCAGACAAAATCCAAACAATAGTGAACAAATAACATTTGCACCACACAAGTGCCAGGCAATGACCACTTGCATCAAAATAGAATCTTACCAACACTTCTTGCCTTTCAATGATGTTACCATCACCAAATCGCTCACTCACAACATCTTGGGGATTACTATTGACCAGAAACTGATGAGCTAGCTATCTCAATATGATGACTAGGAGGCCAGTTCAAAGGGTGCCCAATTCTGGCAAAAAAAATCAATTCTTGAATATTCTAAACCAAAGGCAAACTCATGCCTTTCTATGTTCACATAAAAATTACAGAATATAAACAAATGCTTCAGGAAAGACACCAGGTAGTTGTTCTCTGACATGTATTAATTTAAAAATCATTGCTTAATGAAGACTGGCAAGTTAATTGTTAAACTCCTAACAATACATAGCCAAAACCCACATACCTCTGATGCAAACTCCAAGCTCTAAAATAAATGATATTGAATCACACACTTTATATCGCATTAATGATTCTAAAGGTGTTACTCCCATTCCCATAACGTTGCCTAATTTCTTCCCTACTTCATTTTAACACCTGCTGAAACCCTCATTCATGCCATTGTTACCATTTGATTCAACCATGATAATGGACTCATGGCTAGCCTCCTATGTTCTACCTTCTGTAAATTGATGTCATATAAATTCTGCTAACCATGCTTTAACCTAATTCCAATGTCTGTCACCAGCTGTGCTCAATTTACTAGGTTCACTCCTGGTCAAACAATAACTTGATTTTATAAAATCCTCTTTTTGTTTTCAAACCCTCCTCAGTATTCCTTCACCCTATCTCTGTAATCTTCGCCAGTCCAACAGTACTCAGGGATAGCTGTATATCTCTAACTGCCTTCTTGTGCAACCCTGATTGTAATCACTTCATCATTATTGCCATGTCTTCAGTCGTTCAGGTGTCAAATTCTGAAAACTCCTCTTTGTAGGTCTCCTCTTCTCCATTTATTTTGAAACCCTGCTCATATATTGCAGTTTTGGCCAAGCAGATACTTGTGGCTTGCTGTCAACTGTTCTTTTATAATGCTCCTGTGAAGCACCTTCAGATGGTTTATTGTGTTAAAGGTAATGTATAATTTATTGTGGTTGTTTTTGTAATCTTTTTCAGAGGATAATTGGTCTTCACTTTCAGAGGTATCCTAGAGCTGTGATTTTTTTCTTCTTGGGAGCGCATCATCATCAACAATTTAACTTTCCCACCGGAACGTTTACCTTGATTTTGTGGTCAGCGTGTTGCAGAGTTGAACCTCTCAATTTTCCGGGTTAAAAAATGCCTGATATACTCTACCACTCTATTCTTTTTCTAATTATATGTATGTTCTCTGCACTATTGGATGAACCAGTTTAGGTTTCACCGGTGATGCATTTGCTCAGTGAGAGTCACTCAGTGAGTTCTGTGTGACAAAACTCTTACCTGTCTTTTTTTGTTATAGAAAAGAACCATTTTCACATTTTTAATGCAGCCATTTTAAACAGGTTAACAACTCCACTAAAATAAGCAGATAAGAACAAAAGTAAACTATTTAGCTTCTCAAGCCTATCCTGACTTTCAATTCGACTGCAGGTGAAATGGATCTTAGATCTTGCCATGGCCCGCATCACTCAGATCACTTTAAGATTCTGCCAAAAATACGTAGCTGCCAGTAAACAAGTGCATGATGCAATGAGCCCAATTGACGATTGAGGGCTCGTTGTCAACATGGTTCTTTGCACACTCAGGAATATCTAACAAATGTTGTGAATAGCAGAATCACACCATAGGTTTTACTCTGTTGTGAATTTAAAAACATGAGTTGTTTGAATACCACAAAGTACTTCGCTTGGTGCAAAGAGCCAAAAGAATGTGCTGTTTGAGATCATTTGCTTGTCTTTGGGTATTGGCCTACACACCTGACATCACACCAGCACTGAAATTCATATATCACATTATCCATTTACATAATAGGCAGAACGGGTCTTTTTTTTTCTTTTGATGGCAGCATCCTGTTTGTAGCAAATTCCACATGTGATGTTGTTACAGTGTAACAGCTGGCTTTACCTGCTGTCCCAGCTTTTGAGATACTTTACCCTTTCAGGGTAGTCTGAGAGAAGCTGGCCACTTTACTCTCCATTTGCGTTACCAATCAAGTTGTACCCTCCACCTGTGTTCGCCTATTGCTATCTCACCACCCTGCCCCACCCCACCTTATCTGAAGCTCCCCTTACACCCACCCCTAGTAATGAAGAAGGGTTACACCTGAAATTGTTGACTTCTCAACCTCCCAATGCTCTCTGGCTTGCTGTTTTTTCCTCGCCTCCTGATTGCCCACTTTCTAAGACCAAGAGTGACTAACTTTGGGCACATCATGAGTTTTCACCATAAACAGTCAGAAATAATCTGATTACAATAGCCGTTGTCCAACAAAATGTCCAGGATATGTCTGATTTCAAGATCCAGTTTGTACAGCGAGCAAATAGCTTGCGTCTTATTGCTGATAAGGACAATTGCATAGTTTAGTTTAGCTTAGGTGAGAGAAACCATCACAATGCAATGGAAGGTCAGTGGAGTGTATTCACATCCATCCAACGTACACTGAACTTCAATGCTCCTTTTGGTCTATGGTGAAATGGTGGTGCTGTAAAATTGATGTTTCGGGCAAAATCCCTTCATCAGGCTGTATTCCTGATGAAGGACTTTTGCCCGAAACATCGATTATACTGCTCCTCGGATGCTGCCTGAACTGCTGTGCTTTTCCAGCACCACTAATCCAGAATCTGGTTTCCAGCATCGGCAGTCCTTGTTTTTAACTATGGTGAAATGGACAGACATGTTTCTCGAATTCTCTCATCCCTTTGTGTTGATTCAATCTAAAATAAAAGTACGTGTAAACATCCAGGGTGGCTGTAAATGTCTATATTTTACTTTATCCACTCATGGGAATGGAACATTAGTGTTGCTGGTGAGATCAGCATTTATTGCCTGCCACAAGATATTCACTTGAAACTCAGGGCTGTCTGAAGTTCATAAGATACTGGAGTATGACATTTGTAATGGTGAACATTTCACCTGCATGAAACATGAGTGAGGCTGAACTGCTGAAAAGGAGGGTTGTGGAAAGAGTACATAAAGCCAAATAGAACATTTCAAATATTCCAGAAGTGTAGAATTACTGGAAGATCAATCTGAATAAATAACCTTTTTATTTTCAAAATCAACAGTTCCATCAACTCAATAGAAATGCAAAACTAATGTATAACAAAGAATAAAGAACAAAGAACAATGCAGCACAGGAACAGGCCCTTTGGCCCTCCAAGCCTGCGTCACCACATTTTGCCCTTCCGTATTAAAACTGTCTTCACTTGCAGGATCCATATCCTTTTCTTCCCTTCCTATTCATGCATTTCTCCAGATATTTCTTGAATGCTGCTACTGTGTCTGCTTCCAACACCTCCTCTGGCAGCGTGTTTTGGTACTCACCACTCTTTGTGCGAAAAGCTTCTCTCACACATCTCTTTTAAACATCCCCCCTCACACCTTGAACCTGTGTCCCTCATAATTGACCCCTCCACCCTGGGAAAAAATCTCATGTTTTCCACTCTATCCACACCATTCACAATCTAATAAACTTCAATCAGGTCACCCCTCAATCTCCTGTGTTCCAGTGAAAACAAACCCAGGCTATCCAATCTTTTTTTCATCATTAAAATCCCCCATACCAGACAACATTCAGGTAAACCCTCCCCAAAGCACCCACATCTTGCTGGTAGTGTGGTAACCAGAATTGAATGCAATATTCCAAGTGTGGCCTAACTAAAGTTCTATAAAGCTGCAGCATAATTTGTACTCAATGCCCCTACCAATAAAGGCAAGCATGTCACAGGCCATTTTTGATGACCTTATCTACCCATGTTACCACGTTCAGTGATCTGTGGATCTGCACACCCAGATCAATGCTCCTAAGGATTCTGCCATTCACTATATAATTTCCACCTGTACTTGACGTTCCAAAATGCATCACCTCACATTTGTCTGGATTAAACTCCATCTGCCATTTTCCTGCTCATGCCTCCAACAGATCTACATCTTGTTGTACCCTTAAAAAATCCTCCTCACTCCACCAATCTTTCTATCATCCACAAACTTACAAATTAGACCAGTAATGTTTTCCTCCAAATTATTTGTGTCGACCACAATCAGCAGAGGTTCCAGCACTGATCCCTGTGGAACACTATTAGTCACAACCCTCCATTCTGAAAAGCACAACCTCCCCTGCACAAAACCATGCTGTCTATTTGCTGCTAAATGTGTCCTGATTTTGTCCCTGAGAATCTTTTCCAATAATTTCCTTCCTGCCAACATGAGATTCACAGGTCTGTAATTTCCAGCATTATCCCAGCTATCATTCTTAACAATGGGACAACATTGTCCATTCTCCAGTCCTCTGGGACCTCACTTGTGGCCAAAGAAGATACAAAGATGTCTGTCAATGCTCCAGCAATCTGTTCTCTTGCCTCTCTCAATATTCTAGGATAGAATATTGAGAACATATCTACTTCAATACTTTTTAAGACAGCCAACACATCATTCTTTTTAATAGTAACTTGGCTCAGAAATTTGACACTCGCTTCCCGAAGATCATCCTCCATCAATTCCTTCTGTTTGGTAAATACTGACAGAAAGTATTTGTTTAGGACCTCACCTACCTCATTTGGCTCAAAATACAGGTTCCCTCCTTTCTCCTTGAGTGGGCCAAACCTTTCCCTTGCTACCCTCTTGCTTTTTATATTTGTCTAAAAAGCTTTTGGATTCAATTTAATCCTGTTTGCTAACAACTTTTCATGACCCCTTTTAGCCCTTCTAATTCCTTGTTTGATTTCTTTTTTACTTTCCTTACATACTACAAGAGCTTCATCAGTTCCCATGTTCTTAGACCTTATGTATGCTTTCTTTTTCTTTATGACCAATGTCATAACATCCCTGGTCATCCAAGGTTCACGTAACTTGCCATACCTATCCTTCATTCTCACAGGAACATGCTCTTCCGGAACTCTTACCAACTGCCATTTGAAATATTCCAACATATCTGGTGAAGATTTATCCTCAAACAGCTGCCTCCAATCAAACTTCTCCAGTTCCTGCCTCATATTATTGCAGTTCACCTTCCCCAAGCTTAACACCTTCACCTGAGGATTGCTGTCATACCTGTCCATGAATATCTTGAAACCTACAGTATTATGGTCACGACTCCCAAAATGCTCTTCCACTGAAACTTCACTCACCTGGCCTGGCTCATTTCCCAAAACCAGGTCCAATATAACCCCTTCCCTGGTTGGACTGTTTACATATTGTTTAGATCAGAGTGGTGCTGGAAAGGCACTGCAGATCAGGCAGCATCCGAGGAGCAGGAAAATCGACGTTTCAGGCAAAAGCCTGAAATAGACGAATAGATGCAGGAGATAAATGGGGGTGTGGGGTGCTGGGGAGAAGGTAGCAAGGAGAGCAATAGGTGAATGGGGGTGGGGATGGAGGTGATAGGTCAGAGAGGAGGGTGAAGCGGTTAGGTGGGAAGGGAGATTGGCAGGTAGGACAGGTCATGAGGACAGTGCTGAGCTGGAAGGTTGAAACTGGGGTAAGGTGGTGAAAGGGGAAATGAGGAAACTGATGAAGTCCACATTGATGCCCTGGGGTTGAAGTGTTCTGAGGCAGAAGATGAGGCGTTCTTCCTCCAGGCGTCGGGTGGTGAGGGACTGGTGGTGGGTGGAGGCTCAGGACCTCCATGTGGGAGGGGGAGTTGAAATATTGGGCCAAGGGGGCAGTGAGGTTGATTGGTGCGGCTGTCCTGGAGATGTTCCCTGAAGCGCTCTGCTAGGAGGCGTCCAGTCTCCCCAATATAGAGGAGATGGCATCGAGAGCAATTGATACAATAAATGATATTGGTGGATGTGCAGGTAAAACTTTGATGGATGTGGAAGGCTCCTTTAGGGCCTTGGATGGAGGTGAGGGAGGAGGTGTGGGTGCAGGTTTTGCAATTCCTGCGGTGGCAGGGGAGGGTGCCAGGATGGGAGGGTAGGTTGTAGGGGGGCATGGACCTGACCAGGTAGTCATGGAGGGAACGGTCTTTGCGGAAAGCGGAAAGGGTGGGGAGGAAAATATATCTGTGGTGGTGGGGTCTGTTTGGAGGTGGCGGAAATGTCGGTGCATGATCTGGTTAATGCGAAGGTTGGTAAGGGTGGAAAGTGAGGACCGGGGGGTTCTGTCCTTGTTACGGTTGGAGAGGTGGGGTTTGAGGGCGGAGGTGCGGGTTGTGGATGAGACGCGTTGGAGGGCATCTTCAACCATGTGAGAAGGGAAATTGCGATCTCTAAAAAAGGAGGCCATCTGGTGTGTTCTGTGGTTGAACTGGTCCTCCTGGGAACAGATATGGTGGAGGCGGAGGAATTGGGAATACGGGATGGCATTTTTGTAGGAGGTGGGGTGGGAAGAGGTGTAATCCAGGTAGCTGTGGGAGTTGGTGGGTTTGTAAAAAATGTCAGTGTCAAGTCGGTCGTCATTAATGGAGATGGAGAGGTCCAGGAAGGGGAGGGAGGTGTTAGAGATGGTCCAGGTGAATTTAAGGTCAGGGTGGAATGTGTTGGTGAAGTTGATGAACTGCTCAACCTCCTCGTGGGAGCACGAGGTGGCGCCAATGCAGTCATCAATGTAGTGGAGGAAGAGGTGGGGAGTGGTGCTGGTGTAACTACGGAAGGTGGATTGTTCTATGTAGCTGACAAAGAGACAGGCATAGCTGGGGAATCCCTCCTGAATGGCCCTTACAAATTCTGACCCATCCAAGCCTCTAGCACATAGTGAGTCCCAGTCAACATAGGGGGAAGTTAAAATCTTTGACCACAACAACTCTGCTGTTTTTACATTGTTCCAAAATCTGTCTACCTGTTCTCTCCTCTATCTCCTGCTGGCTGTTGAGAGGCCTGTAGTATACCCCCAGCATTGTGATTTTACTTTTCCTATTTCTGAGTTCAACCCATTTTGCTTTGCTGCACGAGTCCTCTGTTGTGTCCTCCCTCAGTATAGCTATGAGACAATCCTTTATCAGCAATACAACTACCCCACCCTCTTTTTAATTTGTATCACACCTGAAACATTTAAATCCTGGGACGTTCAGCTGCCAGTACTATCCCTCTTTCAGCCAAATCTCTGTAATCACAATACAGAGGTCTACATAAGAAGCAAATGCTTTTAACACCTTTCTCAGATTTTGCCCAACAGAGCAGAAAATCTGAAGCAGAACACTATTACTTTAATCTTTCTTTGCTGGATCAGAATTATTATATAATTAGGAAGTACTGACATTGTCAACTCATTATGAAATGTTACAGAACGAAAAGAAGAAATGATCTGCTAATGTAATTTTGTACCGATCAATGGAATGTCATTGAACATTATATGCAACATCATAAATGAGTTTCATCGATTCTTTCCAATCTAAATCTGCAACATTTAGATTAATTCCTTTCCAGCTAAACTTCCAAATAATTCATTATTTAAAATCAAAGTTTTGATTTCGTTCAGGTCTACCTCATTTCTTAAACAATGAAAACAAATGGGCTGAGGTTCCAAATATCTAAACAAGCCTTGGTAATAGATTTACTCTATTGCATTAAAATTGAAGCAAAACAAGACTACTTCACAATGACTTGGAGTTGGTGTGTCAACCCAGTCAGGTAGTGCACTCACTTGCAAATTTAATAGCAATATAAATGCAGTGTTGAAAGTATGACAAGTAAATAAGGGTTTTATGGAACCAAGTCCCAAATTAAGGCGAATAAAATTCCCTCCGTCATTGACAAATGTCTTGATTCAGCTGCTTTTACCTCCACATTAACAGGGAGCAAACTTGCATTGCAACCAGCAGCAGCTTTATGAATGAATGCTTGTAATACCTTGCACAAGTGAAAACAGCAAAACTTGAAAAAAAAACTTGTCTTGTTTTGTATACCTGAAAACTGAACTCCATTATGACATGTCTGTTCATTCCCTTACTGTTTACTTTGCTCTGTGTTCTTCTTGGCATAAGCATCACATAGAGTATAGCTTATGATGGGTGTGATAGACTTGGGTTGTGAAGCATTACAGACTCTCTTGGTCATCCCAGGCACATTGCAAATTTATGTGGTGTTTCGTCAAAGGGAGAATTGTTGATCCTCACAGTTAAAATTTTCCATCTCGGACTGAACAGGCCAACCTCCAAGTTATCCTCAGGAAATATGTTTTGCAACTGAACAAAATATATTTGGGTATCATGAGATCAGAGACAATTTACCTGCAATCTTAGAAACTCAATTAGATTCCTCATCTTTATAGTTCAAGGGTTTTGTCAATGAACAAGTTCTGATAACACTCCAGGCCACTCTGATGCAACTCTTCATCTAATCACTGAAGAAAGTCTGGAAGAAGTGCCATTTATTTCAGGAAAACTCATTGGCACAAGATCGCTCAGAAATAAGACAAGCACAATGTCCCTGGCATTCCCTCCCACCTCCCACTGAAAAAAGAACTTCTGACTGCACTGAAAAATAAGAAACAAGGATAGAATCATGGAGACAGCATATTTGTGTTACCATAGAAACATCTTTGAATTGATATGATCAATTGCACTGAACAAATGCTTATTACAGCACAACACAGAGTCTCAGAGAATATAAAAATGAAGCTCATCACGCTGTTGTTCAGAATGAACACTTAAAATGTACTGCACCCATCCTCGATTGTCTTATAGTGAAAACCTTTCTTTTTGCTGTAAGCCTCTACAGTTTAAATTGATCAGTTTGCTTACCAACCAGAATGTGTTTGAAAAGTACAGAATTGTCCAGAGTCAACGATGGCAGAAGTACAAGCTCATCGTTTTTAATGTCGGCTTTAGCACCTACAATTTAGACTGAAATCACAGCAAGTGAACAGAAAGAGACAGTGAAGATGGAAAATATTGGGAAATTCGAAACATGACAGGATATATATATATTTGCTGAAGAAAGAGGCAGAGGTCAAACAAAATAGTGACCAAGACTTATTTCAGAACTGGTCAGATGGTCAATGATGACTCTTTTCTGGTAGTGTGCATGTTTGTGCTAATATGTCCTTCATCAAAAAACACCGGACAACCAGAACAGTGCAGAATATAAATGATTAATTTTGCTAAACACATTACCTTGACTATCATAAACTTCAGTTTGCAATTGAACACATGGCAGTTAAAGAAAACATATTTCATTGCAAAATAAGCCCCAGCGTTATTTTACTTATGATGAGCTCTCCTAATTGATGGCCTTAATTTACCTGTTCCATCTTGTTTACGCTTTGAGGCATAGAAATAACAGGAGATACAACCAATAATTGGACAATAGTGCAGCCAAGTAACTGTAACCAGAGGCTTCTTCACAATTTGGCCCCAGATTAATGTGAAAGTAAATTACATTTTACATTATTAAATGTAATGCCCTGAATTCTGTACTCAATGTAACATTTCTTTCTCTCTCTTTACTCCCTTATGAAAGCATTTACTTTCTGTCAGGGTACAGTTCCATAATCAACTGTTTGTAGAGGCATGGAGATAAGCCAAGCATTCATCACACTTGAGGAAAATTGGCAGGATGAGTATTTGATCCATTTAACTGATAATACAGTTAAGCTTGATCTTCATCCCATGTTCTCATACAAGCATTCCCAACTTAGGGCACTAATAGAAACAAACTTCCCTAATTTTTCTGATCCTGTTTGCAAAGCGACTGGAGTGCTCCATCTTCATTTATTTTGTACACATTTTAACTTCCATCTTCTGAATGAGACCCCAACCTTACAACTAGTGTTGGGAGCTCACCTGAGGTAAACTGCTGCCAACCAGAGAAAGACAATTGTAAAACCCATTCTCAGTGTTTTATTGGTTAAACTATTGGTGGAACTTACACATTGCCTAACCTGTTTCCGAAAACCCCACAAAGTGAAATTGTAGCAAAGCCAAGGAAAACGGATGTCTAACATTCGAAAATTCTCTGTATGTTCCTACCCTTTGTTAAATATTTAAAGGGATTATATTTTACTATGGCAACACAATGGTTAAACAGGCAAAAGCAACAATTTGTGACATAAATTGACTGAAGCAGATTTATGAGCAACAATATTAAGTAGATAAATCAGTATTAAAATTGAAGTGTTGAAAATAAAGGACAGACTAAACACATTCTTTAAAACATCTCAGGAGAGAATGAGTTTTATACAAAAATCAATAGCAACTCAATGGAAAATGTTGTGGAGCAAGTGTAGATGTGTTATATATACGCAATTAGGACATGGTTGTTTACTGGAATTCACAGGAAATGGACTCAAAAGTCTTTTTTAGGAAATATTTTTCTCAAGAAATTGTTCACTTATGAGAAAACGGGTTCAAAATACCTGGTCATTAATTTTGGAAACAATTTTAGGAAGCCTCACTACCCTACAGCTTATTTTATTTTTAAATTAACAGTGACTATGAGCAACAAAAAGCACTGATTGAATTACTTATGTGCCAATATGTCTCAAAAATAGCAACTAGTTCCATAATTAATAATTACTTATATCAATAACTATGGACCAAAGTAGCTCAATTTTAAAACTGAATCATATTTTCAAAAGAACCTCACTTGTCTCTCACCTGTTCTATTTCAAAGCCCAGCAACTTACATGTTTTTCAAACTCCTGACGATCTAACTTTTGGCCTTCATGATATATTTGCATTTACCAGTTCACTAAATAACACTTTTGCTTCCAGCCCTGATGATCTTGCAAGTTCCCAGTTACAGCTATTATTCTCTTTCATGTTGGCCACTTGTTCTCAGCACTAAGTCCAAAGGAATTGAATAGATTTTGTAACCATTCACATCCAGATTTGGTTGGACTAAGTATGGCGAAAAATACATGGATTTCCGGGCAAGAGGCAATCCATTCATTTGGTGATATTGTTCACATCTTAATCTAAAATGTATGGATTTCTTTGGTAAGAGACTATCTATACAGCCACACATCCCAGTCTGCAAGGCCAACGATCATCTATATTCTTCCATGTCCCAGCTGTGAACTGGCCTCTTTCTCTAGTTTTTTTATCCTATCTTATGAACTGTCTTCTTTGAGTTCATTTTGTCGCTGAGAGCCCTCTGTACTTTTAACTCAGTAGTAGACTAACCACTTTTTAATTTCTAGTTCCTATGTTCCTCACATGGTTAGCAGTTGTCTCTCCTCAGGTACTGCCAGCTTTACAATCAAATTTGGCATCATCACCGTAGCCTTCAAGAAACAATGTTTTAATCTCTCTGCCCTTCCAAGCTGTTGCCCATCTTTAACTTCTTTTGCCTCTCCAAAGTTTTAAAGCTGCTGTCATCTCCCAAATGCACACTAATCTTTCTTGGAGGTCCATACTTGAAACTTATAAACATGATTCTGCATTTGCCACAGTACAAAAAACCAATTCTGAGACAAATCTGCACATGACATAATGAAACATCCCTCTTTGACTTTCTCAACACAACCAAAGCTTTTCACATGATTAAGTACAACTACCTCCTCCAACAATTTTCCATCATCATCCAGCTGTGTGGATTGCATTCATCTGATTCCATCTTTATTTATCTCGTCAGAGCTACAGTCTTGCTTTCTTCCTGCTCTGACAACATTATCCCTGATGTTCTCTAAGGATCTGTTCCACTTCCCTCCAATCTTTTTGTTTAATCTTTCATAGAGTGTAGACATCACTGACAAGGACATCCCACATCTTAGGGAATTTAGATGCAGAGAGATTCATTTGCCCCAATCTCAGAATAAGGGGATGACCATTTAAAGCTAAGTTGAGGAGCATTTTTTTTTCTCTCTTTTGGATGATTGTGAATCTGTGGAATTCTCTACTGCAGAGAGCTGTAAAATATTTGTCATTAAGTATACTCAAAGCTGAGATAAACTGATTTATAGTCAGTAAAGGAATCAAATATGACTGAAAAAAAAGCAAAGTGGAGTTGAAGATTGTCTAGTTGAATGGTGAGCAAGACTTGATGGGCCAAATGGTCTGCTTTTGCTCAACAGTCTCTTTTCCTAGCTGCTGACTTTATCCCCTTCCTGCTTGAAACTGAACCAATCTCTTTGTAACCTTGGTATTTGACTCTGGAATTAATTTCATGTACTGCTGTCTAACATCCAATTTTCTACCTGGCATAACCTTAAGGACATTCAAAACTCTGCTACCCATGACCTAATTTACATTTAATCGACCCCATATATTATTTTCCTTTCTCACTGTATTTGGTAACCTACATTGACTCCTGGTTATAAACTACTTAGTTTTTAAAATGTTCATACTTATTGTCAAATCCTTCCATAGTCTCAAACTGCTCTGGCCCTAAAGTTCACCAAAGTACCTGTTGAGCCTTCAATTCTGATTTTTAAACCTGCCCAAATATAATTGATCTATCATCCATGACTATGCCTTCAGCTACAAAGCCGTAAGCTCTGGAATTCCCTTCCTGCATTAAATATACATTCAATTTCAATTTCTTTCTTTTTATAGAATCTACTTCAAACACTCTTTTCAGATAGTGTCAGCCCAATAAGTTATTTGCCTTTCTATTCTTCTTTACTCCTTCAACAGGCTCCTCAAAACTTTCTCTTTGATCAAGACTGCCCTGACATTTCCTTATGTGGCTTGATGCCAATTTTGCATATTAATACTCCAGAGAATCTGAGGCTTATTGCTACATTGATGGTGATATAGAGCTTCACACTACTGCTGTTATTTCTAAGTCAATCCAAGATCCTTGCACTCAACCCAAAAACATTCATTTTAACTTAATTGGGCCAGCCATTTGCCAAATTTATGTGCTGGGAATTACAATGATTAGTAGTCATGACTGCACAGAAAACACTGAAGGTTGGCTGAGCATTTAATAGCTGGAATAGATAGGAATGATTCTGCTTGAATGTTCACTGCACTTGATCTATGTTCATGTTGTGTAAGACAATAATTCTGAAAGGACTAATGTTGGAGACTGAATGAAGCTGCACCCAACTTGATGATACCTTTAGAACTTGAGTGGGTAAAGGCAACTCATCGTCAATCTTGTCGAGTGAAGACCTGTATCCACAGTTGTCCCAAAAGTCTTTGTAACAATGTCTATCTCACTCGTGTAATGTCCTTGATCACTAGCATGTAATGCACTCTCACTTGATTAAAACAAGAACCTCTTCTTCTCAAGATTCTTCCTCCTGGGAAAAAGCCCTGGGGACATGACTCCAGAAAGTTTAGAGAACTTTAAGAGACACTGAATCTTCTGGCAGTGGTCAACATGGAGCTTGGACATGGCAGATTATTGGCTGTAGCAGTGACGGAGCCTGGATCAGGGACTCTTGGTGGCTGTGGCAGTGACGGTACACAATGCTGAGACCCCTGGCTGTTGTAAAGGGACACTTGGCAGGGTTGTTGTTGCTGCACCCAGAAAGGAGATTCCTCGATGCTTGGGACAACTTGCAGAAGCCCTGGAGCTGTATTTGAAGACATCTTATACAGAAGGTGAACTCCATTTATGCAAGTTTATTTTGTTCTTTTTGTAAATTGAAATGGCACCTGGACTGTGGTGATAAAACACTTCTTGCTGTATCTTTCTTGATATATGTGACAATAAATGAATAAATCTGCAGCTCTATCACTGTAAGCTAAACAGGCTGTTAGACCCAGTCAAGGAAAATGGATAGTGGCGACAAACTATCCCAGTCGTCAGCTTGAAGCAGTTGGCATCATCGCACACACAACAATTCAGAACCATGATAAGGTCAACAGTTAGATTGGAGAAGAAAAACTTGTATCTAAATGGTACCTTTGAACTCTTTTAAAATACCACAATATAAAGCAAAGTCTTTTTTTTGTGAGTGAACACAGTAAAGTATCATTAACAACAATGTTTTGAATAACCAGGTAATTATTTTTAAACCACGGTTTAAAAATAAGGGGTAGGCCATTTAGAACAGAGTTGAGGAGAAACTTTTTCACCCAGAGAGTGGTGGATATATGGAATGCTCTGCCCCAGTAGGCAGTGGAGGCCAAGTCTCTGGATACTTTCAAGAAAGAGATGAATAGAGCTCTTAAAGAGAGTGGAATCAAGGGTTATCAGGATAAGGCAGGAATACGATACTGATTGTGGATGATCAGTCATGATCAGAATGAATGGTGCTGCTGGCTCCAAGGGCTGAATGGTCTGATCCTGCATCTATTGTCTATTATCTACTTTAATTTGTTATTGGCTGAAGTGTCATTATTGGTTAAGGGAGTGATTTTGACCATGTCACTCAGAGAACCTCTATTCTCCAGAAAGGAGCATGGGACTTGGACACTATTTTGAACAAATGACCAGGACCTTGGTTTTACAACTCACAAAAAGAGAGCATGTCCAACAACATAGAATGAAACTGAATTATCAGCTTTGATTTTTAAACTCAAATAGGAGAGTGGGGCCTGACCAAAACGCTACTGTGTGTCAAAAACAAGAGTGTTACTCACTGAGCCATTCTGCCCAGATTAGCATGTTATCATTCTGGATCAGTCACCTAAAGTGAATAATCACTTCTCACAAAACAATTCACACAAATTCCCTCTGCGAAATCTTACAAATCTTTGGGGTTTTACATAAGTCATTTTTTTCCATGAGATATTTCCAATTCATCTACGGCCATATAATTAGAAGCATTTGGATTTGTTCATAAAAAGTTACAATCACAAATTCTCTAAATGTGATGCATTAACTGATGGGGTGTCCAAACTTGGAATCATAAATATGATTGTCATTACTTGTGCCAAGGTAGAATTTAGAAGAAAGGTTTTTACTCAGAGTGAGTGAGAATTTGTGACATTGCACACATTAACTGAGGTGAATACACAGTGAAAACGTAAGGGGAATTGAAGTACCTGAGACAGAAAGGAATGGGAGAAGATGCCAATAAAGTGAGATGATGTATCAACTTATCACAGCAACATTGAAAATAGGAACAGGAGTAGGCTATTTGACTCCTTCAGTTTGCTCCACCATTCAATATGATCACGGTTGACAAAGAACCCTATCCCCCATTTTACCCCATACCTTCTGATCTCTTTAGCCCTAACAACTCTATCTTTCTCTTTTGTGAAAACATTCAATGTTTTGACCTCAACTGCTTTTTGTGGCAGAGAATTCCACAGACTCACCATTTCATTGGTGAAGACCTTTTTTTCTCAACTCTATCTTAAATGGCCTACGCTGTGTCCCTAAATTTCATAACCATTGTGTCAATCTGTCTATTGCACCCCTTGTTCTAGAATCCCAGTCATAGGTGATAATAAAAGATATTCTGTTCTATCCTATTCTATTCTATTCTATTCCTTTCTGCTTTTGGAAACAATTTCTCCCATTTACTTTAAAGAAAGCCTTCACAATTTTGAAACCACCTATTAAATTTCACCTCAACTTCCTTTGCTCTGAGGAGAGCAATCTAAGTTTCTCTTGTCATTAATACAACTATCTATCCTCACCTGTTATCTTTCTGTACATTTTCTCTGCACCCTCTCTCTATACATATTTTTTAAATTGTTGAACTGGAATTGAATGCAATATTCCAGAGTATTGTGCACCAAGAAGGATGTACTGGTCCTGGAGTGTGTTCAGAGGAGGTTCACGAGAATAGTCCCAGAAACGAAAAGCTTAACATAGGAGGAACATTTGAAGACTCTGGGTTTCTACTTAATGGAGTTTAGAAGGATGAAGAGCAATCCAATTGAAACTTACAGAATACCAAATGGCCTGGACAGAGTAGATGTTGGGAAGATGTTTCCATTGGTATGAGAGACTAGGACCCAAGGGCATAGCCTTGGAGTAAAGGGAAGACCTTTTAGAATGGAGATAAGGAGAGAGTGGTGAATTAATTGAATGCATTGCCATAGAAGGCTGTGGAACCAGGCCATTAAGTATATTTAAGACTGAGATAGATAGGTTCTTGATTGTCAAGGGGATCAAAGGTTATGGGGAGAAAGTGGGAGAAAGGGATTGAAAAACTTATCAGCCATGATTGAATGGCAAAGCACACTTGGTGGGCTGAATAGCCCAATTTCAGCTCCTATGTCTTAAGGTCTTATGGTCCAGCTGATTGTTTTATAAAGATTTAAAAATCATTTCTTTCACTTTCTACTCAATGCTCCTCTTTAGAAAATCTAAGGTCCCATCTGTTTTCTTTTAACAGTCTTCTTAACTTGTTGTGTCACCTTCAAAGGTTTGAAGTCTCTCCTCATTTTTCTTCCACTTTACACTTCTCTGCATTACATTTCATCTGCCATGTGTCTGACCATTTTGTCAATCTGTCCCTATCATCCTGATGTCTGTTACCAGTTCTCCACACTGCGTTCTACATTTCGAAGTTTGTTATCCAAGCAGCACATTTCCAAACAGATTTCTTATCCTACTGTTGAGTCACAGGCTTCAATTCATGTCTCGACTGTAGGTATGGAAATTGGTTAAATGAGTCCAAGGTTAATTACGTTTGAAAACAGATTGTAAGGAGCATAATTAGAGAGCATTTTATCAGACATACCAGTACAAAATAGGTGGAGAGTAGCAAAATACTGAGAGGTCATTATTGGGCAAAGAATAGAAACAAAGAGATTCAAAATTTGGGTTGATACTCCATGCAACCCTGACAGGTCTTTCTGTCTTGGGGTAAAGTATGCACTTTAAAATTCTCAGGTTGGAGCTATTAAATTCTAAGGAATAATGCCAGCTACAGAACTGTATTGATAGTAATGAGGTCAGTCAGGTGGACCTCATAGAATATGAGTTCCATGATTGAGGCTGTTAATCTGGTCTAATCAAGAAGCCCTCACTGACAGATCTCAACAGGAATGTCAGAGGTTCTGTTCACTCTGAGAGCTGACTCTGAGGGAGCTGGATCAGTATCAAAGACTCTCCACATATAAATAAAGGGTGACTTGGCGATGGTTGTGGAGTTATTTCAAGAACAAATTTGACCCATGCTCTTTCTAGCCTATATTTGACACAAGAGTGCTTGGGCTGATGTCTGGTGCAACAAACTATTTTGATCCTCAGTATGAACATTTCTTGGAAGGGAATATAACCTGTTGGACTAACAAGAGAAATTGAGGAACTGCCTGACCTAAATGGTGTTGACCTATCACCCACCCTCTCCAAACCTTGCTGGACCTGATTCATCCAAGCTATTCTGACCAATCCTGAATACTGAATCACTTACCTTGCCATCTTGCATAGTTGGCACCCTTCCCAACTGGCACCCTCCCCCTTACTCAGCCAATACCCTATCCAGATAGCACTGTACTTACCTCACACAACTCCCTACTCATCTGATTCCTTACACCCTATCCACTTGGCATTCCAACTATAATCAGCTGGCAGCCGACTGACTAAGTATACCAACACCCAACCCCCAGCATGCTCCTTACCTGGTACCCTGTGCTCCCCTCCCCATCTGGCACCCTACTCTCCCAGCACCCTACATCCCACTTACAGTTTGACACGAGCTGAGAAAGTGACTATCAAGATCTTTAAATTTTAAAATATGGCAGCTCCCTCCTCTGAGTGAGATAGCCGCATGGGAACGTCATGACCTGTCCAAAAAACAAATTTATTTTATTAAAAATAAGAGACACTTCAGGTCTTGTAGCACAGTGTAAGTGTCCATATATCTGGGCCAGAAGGTTTAGGATTAAATCCCACTTTAAGATGCAATGGTCACAGAGGTATACCATAACATGCTCAGATAGGTTGATAAATACACAGAGATACTTATTGGAAGTGTGCTTTGGTTAAGCTTAGAGGTGACTGCTTGAAGTGATTTCTTCTATAGGAAAGTAAGCTCAAGCAGCACATTGCTCCAGTATGATCCTTCAACAATTGGCTTTCTGGATTATAAGAACATATAAATTTACCATAAACCACCAATGAGGAGCTGAGATGATTGGTTTGGATCAGATTGATCACTATTTGTTTTTACAATTCACCCACACTCCTTCCACTGACTTAGGCTAAGTTAACTTCAGGCAGAGAAAATACCAGGAGCAGATCAGTCTCTTGGTACTGTATTTGGTCTTGGAATCCAATAACAGAGTGTGAGTGTTGTTGGAGCACTATGTGGTGTATCAAATGAATGCCAAATCTTTTCTCCTGTATTTTTGTTTCTTGCATTTCTAGTAAACCCCCTTTATAGCATAAGTCATTTCCTATGTAAAAAATGGTTTAATATTGTAAGCATTGAAAAAGAAAAGAATTAACATTGCCAGGCCTACATCATGTATCCTTGGCAATATACAATATACGAACCATAATATTCTTTAAGCTGAGGCACAATTTGCTGCGCGCCACTTTAAAAATAAATTAGCAAGTAGATGCTGTGAGACTGCTGACATATCCTTTCAATTACACCACAGGACAGATCATAAAATACAAATACATTTGCAACCCATCCATTTTTTATTCCTTGTAACTTAGAATTTTATTGGTACATCATCCAATAACATATTACAACATGTGTTTAGTAGAATAAATACATGCATTGTGAAACTAATGCTCTTTTAATGATTTTGTTGCAGAATACTATATTTCAAGCTGTACTTTGATATTTTTGAATCAGCTGTGGTTTGGTGATAGCTTTCTCAACTTTTATTTAGATTGGGCAAAAATTTAGGAAGCTTCTACTTGAGTAATGGAGTAATACGTCTAGAGATTGTTAAAGATTCACTGACACTTTTGAACAAAAATAGGGACGTCTACTGGCCACTTGGCCAATACTCATCCCTCAACCAGCATCATTTTAACAGATTATCCATCTATTTCCTCATTTTATTTTTGTGGAACCACACTGAGTGCAAAATGGCTTCCATGCTTCCCACAATACAACAGTGACTGATGACAAAAATACATCATTGGCTGTAACATCTTGAAGCTATGAAAGGTGCTTTATAAAGATGAGCCTTTCTTTGTTGTATTTCTTTACTGTATTAAAATATTTACACTACGTTCCATTTTATTGTGTTCCTTTTTCAATAGACAATAGACAATAGACAATAGATGCAGGAGTAGGCCATTCAGCCCTTCGAGCCTGCACCGCCATTCAATATGATCATGGCTGATCTTTCCCAATCAGTATCCTGTTCCAGCCTTATCTCCATAACCCTTGACTCCACTATCTTTAAGAGCTCTATCCAATTCTTTCTTAAATGAATCCAGAGACTGGGCCTCCACTGCCCTCTGGGGCAGAGCATTCCACACAGCCACCACTCTCTGGGTGAAGTAGTTTCTCCTCATCTCTGTCCTAAATGGTCTACCCCGTATTTTTAAGTTGTGTCCTCTGGTTCGGCACTCCCCCATCAGCGGAAATATGTTTCCTCCTGCCAGAGTGTCCTTTTTCAAATGAAGACAAGTGATAACTTTCACTACCAAGGCAAAATACTGCAGATGCTGGAAGTCTGCAACAAAACAAACAATATTGGAGAAACTCAACAGGTCTGGCGGCATCTGTGGACAGAAAAAAGTGGAGTTCATGTTTTGAGGCTGGCAGGACATTTCTTCAGAAACATTCACTTCTTCATTTACAGGGAGTTAGTCTCTGGAGCTCTGTCCCATGATGTCGCCACTTCACTTACACTGAAAAGGCCAGTTTGAATTGCATGGGCTATAAATGATTACAGTTCTGTTTAAGGTGAGAAGGCATCATTAGGAAAGAAACTTTGACTTACACAACATCAGGTTATAGCCCAACAATCAACAGAAGGGAGTGTTCCATCCCAGTCGGAGAACACTTCAGCGTTCCAGTGCGTTCAACCTCGGACCTTTGGATTACCGTCCTCCAAGGCGGACTTTTGGACAGGCAACAATGAAAAATGGCTGATAGTCAAGTTTGTTACACATGGGGATAGCCTCACACGGGAACTTGGGTTCATGTCACACTACAGGTGGCCCCATTGCACTATACACACACGCACAGACATGCACACGCACAGACAGATGCATACATACAGAAACTCTGATACACACACACTCTCCTACAGACTCATACACTCATGCAGACCGTCTCTCATACACTCACACAGACACTCCTACCCTCCCACACACACACCCTCTCACAGGCGTAAACTCCTTTACACTCATACACATACACGCACTCTCGAACAGACACCCATAACCTCCCCTCACACACACACCTACATACACACACTCACATGTAAGTTTGTGGATGAATTTGTACTTGAAGAATTACTCAAAAACTGTATGAATCCATGTAAGATTCTGTAAAACCCTGTTTTAGATTAGAATCAGTCTGACAATTCTAGCACAGACAGTCTCACACAGGGCAGCTCACACCTTCAATGCATTATCTGGGCCGACATGACACCAATTGTTAAAGTTCACTTGAGAATGTAACTTTTAAAAAAGTTTTATGATTTACATATGAAAGAAATGAAACCAACATAGTCATTCTAAAAGATGAGAGACTTACCAAATAATTCAGGTCTTTTTCAATATATAATTTCAATTACATCACACTGTAAACTTTTGCTATAAATTCTGTGTCTTACAATGTTATACTCCACAACCACCTGATGAAGGAGCAATGCTCCAAAAGCTAGTGCTTCCAAATAAACCTGTTGGACTATAACCTGGTGTTGTGTGATTTTTAACTTTGTACAACCCAGTCCAACACTGGCATCTCCAAATCAAAACTTTAATTCAGCTTTTCCATTCTGAATATTATACTCATTGCTAAATACGTTTGATGTAGGTTCTTCAGTATTAAAACCCACTTTGTAAATAAAAATCAATTCAACTTAATCTTAGACAAAAATTGACAATGCTTGTCAGTCTTTTATGCTCATTTATTATCAAACTTGGTCTCCCATTATTTTGGAAGGTTTCTTCCTCTGGTAAGAATAATTTGTTTCTAATTACAAGCAATTGACCACTTGTATTGATTATAGGCAATCTGGCATCATTTGGTCTGGAGTTGCTTGTATTGATTATAGGCAATTTGAAATCATTGGTCTGGAACTGCTCAGTTTGGCATTGGTAGTTCCTGCCTGCCTATCCTCAGGGAGTAGATTGTAGTTTGTTGTTTATACTCGTCTCTAGGGCTCTGGGCAAGCCCATTTCATGACCGTATGAAGCATTCAAAGTCACCCTCAAATTCTTTTATTGTTGACTGGGACAACATATCCATCTTAGGAAAAGCCAAACAGAGACTTACATGAGAATTCCTAGAATTCCAACTGGAACACTATCAACAAACACAATGACTCGGATCCCATTTACCACCCCCTGAGAAAAAGAACAGGAAATGGCATCACCACAGGAAATGAAATCACCAACACAAGGAAACCTAAACACATAAATAGGAAACGGGCCACACCACCAGTGCTTCATCTGGAGGCTCACTGATGATGTTACCTAGTATGGTGACAAAACGTCTGAAAATGAACCTTCCAGCTCAACGAGCAAACCTATATCCAGACTCTTTTATTGTTTAAAGCGATTGTCTGTTCCTCCTTCTAGATGGATTAATTATATCCTGCAATAGATTTCCATTGATTGCCCAAGGTGGGAGTGTAGACAGGCTCTTTGTAAATGTTGTGCTCTAACCAGGTAGTCAACTTAATATGGATCCAGACTAGAATTTAAGATTTTTGTGCTCAACATAGTTCTGTTTGCTACTTGAATCAACTGAACCATATAATGGTGCTGTAAGTTGTTTTGGATTTTACTTTTTGCTCCATAATTGTTATAAATAAAGGCAATTGTGCTCTATTATATTGCACCTCCTTAGTTAGAATTTGGCAGCAGTGACTCAGTCTCAATTTTGAAAGGACAGATGGTGTGACTGTAGGTTTGGGGTTGGGGAGCAAAAGTAAAAAAGCAATATTACGAAGGCCATCTCATTAGCGAGTACGAAATGAATAAAGAGTGAAATTGTAGAAGATAAGCAGGCCTTTCACAAGGAGTGGATGATGCTGAGGCCGCCTCGAGAATGTGGAAGCTCTTCAATTTCTGAGGGGCCCTTTCAGAGTGACAGAGGTTTTTTTTGTTGGTTTTGTTTATGCTGGAGCCATATGGAGAGGCTTCGATGATCAGATGGGAGTATCTCCAGCAGGGAGGTGGAGCGTAGAGACAGCCTTTGTCACCAGTTGTCTCCCCTTTGGACCATGATGGAGGAAATCACTGACTCTGATATCATCTTGGTTTTGTTAGCAGTTATTGACTTCAGTGTTCAATTGGAAGCTGACTAACCCTGCCTGGATAACTATTTATTACTGCCCAAGGCCCTCAGTACTATGTTACAAGCTGTAAGCTCTGTGTGGACTATTGTTTCAGCATAGAGGGAGAAGCAGGCAGCTTGTAATGCTGACCAATTAATCTATCAGACCGGGAGGTGGGTATGTCACTGTACAATTCAGTACATCAATATGTCGGGGCTTACACTACAAACAAGAGAGAATCTCACCACTGTTCCTTGACATTCAATGGCATTATCATCACTGAGTTCCCCACTGTCAATATCCTGGGGGGTGGGGGTGGGTTCCCATTAATCAGAAACTAAATTGGATGAGCCTCTTAAATATTGTGGATTGAAGTGCAGTTCAGAGGCTTGGAATCCTGCAGCATGTATAACTGACTGAACACTCCCCAAAGTCGATCCCACCATCCACAAGGTACAAGTCAGGATTATGATGAAATACTGTACTCCTCACTTGAATGAAAAAGTTCAGCTCCAACAACACTCATGAGGCTTGACATCATCTGGGACAAAGCAGCCCACTTGATTAGCACCACTTCCACAAGTATCTGCACCCTCCATCACTGACACTCAGGAGCAGCAGTGTGTACCATCTACAAGATGCACTGCAGAAGTCCACCAAGGCTTCTCCGAAACGAGCTTCCAAACCTTGCCAACTACAAGGACCAGAGCAAAATTGATCTCAAACACTACCATCTGCATATTCCACTCCAAGCCACTTGGAAATATATTGCTGTTCCTTCACAACCACCAGGTCAAAATCCCGGAACTTGCACCCCAACAGAACTGTGAAGGTCCATGGCCTTTGCAGTATCCAATGCCTTCAGGCCTTTCTTTGTGTGATGTGGACTGTGATCCTTGGGGGCCTTGGATGGAGGTAAGGAGTGCAGGTGCCAGGAGTGGAAAATGGGTAGGTGGGGGGAGTGGGCCTAACAAGGGAGTCATGGAGGGAATGGTCTCTGTAGAATGCTGATAGGGATGGGGAGGGAAATATATCACTGGTGGTGGGGTCTGATTATAGGTGGTGGAAATGGTGGAGGATTATGTGTTGTATCCGGAGATTAGTGGAGTGGAAGGTGAGGACCAAGGTTTCTATCCTTGTTGCGGTTGAGGTGAGGGAAGTGGAGGAGATGCGTTGGCAGGTATTATTGGGAGGCGAAATTGCAGTCTTTTAAATAGGAGGCCCCCTAGGATGTTCTGGGATGGAAATGCTCCTCCTTGGGAGGAGATGTGGTGGAGATGGAGAAAATGGAGTAAATGATAGCATTTTTATGGTGGGAGGAGGTGTAGTCCAGGTTGCTGTGGGAGTTGGTGGGTTTGAAGTAGATGTTCATGTTAAATTGGCTGCTGGAAATGGAGGTGGAGAGATTCAACATCTGTAGTCATCACTTTCTTCTCTGTGGAGAGACATCAGAATAAACAGTTTGGGTCCAATGACCATTCTTCAGAACTGATGTTAGCGAGGGTAAGGTTGATATTTCTGCCGAAGATGAGGTGGGAGGAGAGTAAATGATAAAGTGCAGATAGAGCTGAAAGTGAGAGAAAAAAAGCAGTTGGACTGACAAAGGAGTGGGTAAAGGTCAGTCTGGGGGAACGAATAGCTGCTGTTAGTAATTGACAATGGATTGTACATGGCAGCAGCCCACGTAATGACAGGCCTGGTGTGTGGAGATTGGGGTAATGACATGGGTGAAAATTGGAAGCTCAGTGCAAGCTGGAAGAATAACATCTCATTTTCCACTTTGGAACTCTGCAGCCTTCTGGACTCAGTATTGAGTTCAAGAATTTTAAGGCTTCACGTCATGTCCTTACCTCAATCCCCACACACAGACCTTATCATCACATGGACAGCTACCACACACAATTCATTGTCAGTGATTGATAAACCCCATTAGTAACTATTCATTTCCCTAGACTGACATTTATCCACTTCTTTGTCTGTCCAATTGCTTTTTTCTCTCTCTTTGGGCTCTATCTCCACCTGGATGTAGGTTTGCTCGCTGAGCTGGAAGATTTATTTTCAGACATTTCATCACCATACTAGTTAACATCTTCAGTGAGCCTCCAAACTAAGCATTGCTGATGATTCCTGCTTCTATTTATATGTTTGGGTTTCTTTGGGTTGGTGATGTACTTTCCTGTGATGATGTTGTTTCCTATGGTGATGTCATTTCTTGTTCTTTTTCTCAGGGAGTGGTAAATCGGGTCCACGTCAATGTCTTAGTTGATAGAGTTCTGGTTGGAATGCCATGCTTCTCAGAATTCTTGTGTGTGTCTGTTTGGCTTGTCCTAGGATGGACGTGTTATCCCAGGCGATCTCCACCTATCATTTACTCTCCTCTCACCTCATCTTCTGTATAAATATCAAGCTTTCCCTCGCTACTATCAGTTCTAAAGAAGGGTCACTTGGTCCAAACTGTTCACTCTGATTTCTTTCCACAGATGCTGCCAGACCTGCTAAGTTTTTCCAACAATTTCTGTTTTTGTTTTTGCTCCTGACATGTCCTCCTGCATTCCTCACTGAATCAGGGTTGACCCTTGGCTTGATGATAATGGGAGCGTGGAGATTATGTCAGGTCTTGAGGTTACAGATTGTGTTGAAGTACAATTGTACAGCTGCTGATAGTGTACAGCTCCTCCTGAATTACTCAATCTGAGTTGCTAAAGCTGTTTTGAAATTTATCCCATTCCACATAATGGTAATGCCACACAACACAACGGAGAGTATCCTAATTATGAAGATTTGTTTTTTTCTCTACAAGGACTGGGCAGCAGTGATTCCTACTGGCCTTGGGAAGTTGCATCTGTGGTTTGTGGACATGAAGATGATATTAGATTAGATTAGATTAGATTACTTACAGTGTGGAAACAGGCCCTTCAGCCCAACAGGTCCACACCGCCCCGCCGAAGCGCAACCCACCCATACCCCTACATCTACCCCTTACCTAACACTACGGGCAATTTAGCATGGCCAATTCACCTGACCTGCACATCTTTGGATTGTGGGAGGAAACCGGAGCACCCGGAGGAAACCCACGCAGACACAGGGAGAATGTACAAACTCAACACAGTCAGTCGCCTGAGGCGGGAATTGAACCTGGGTCTCTGGCGCTGTGAGGCAGCAGTGCTAACCACTGTGCCACCGTGCCACCCATAAGATATCAAGTATGTTTTTCCCTCTCGCTCATTCCCTTTGCTCAAATCCAGTCTATATGATGATTATACCATAAGAAATGGGCACAGGGGTCGGTCTTTCAGTCCCTCAAGCCCGTTTTGCAAGTCTATAGGATCATGGTTGATCCAACATTCCTCACATCCACTCTCCTACCTTTTCCCATAACATTTGATTTCTTTACTGATCAAGAATCTATGTCTCTCAACCTTAAATGTACCCAAGCACTCTGTTTCAACAGCTCTCCATGGCAAGAAGTTCCAAAAACTCACAACCTTCTGAGAGAAAGAAATTCTTCCTTATCTGAGTCTTAAATTTTATTGTGAGATTATTCCCTCTGGAGCCAGACTCTCTCATGAGTGGAAACAGTCTCTCAGCATTCTGATGAGCCATTTTAGAATCCAATATGTTTCACTGAGATCACCTCTCATTCTTCAAAACTCCATGAGTAGCATTCCAAACTGTTTAACCTTTCCTTATGAGACAATCCCTCCAAGTCAGGGATCATCCAAATAAACTTCTCTGAACTGTGACAATGAAGTGATATCTTTCACTAAATAAAGAGACCAAAACTACTCTCAGTACTCCAGATATGATCTCACCAGCACCTTGCAGATTTACAGTAAGACTTCTGCACTCTAATACTCCAACTTCCTTGAAATAAGGGTCAACCTTCTTTTCATCCTCCTGATTACCTTCTGAACCTAGGTGCTAGCTTTCTATGTTTTGGGTGCAAAAGGAACCCTTTATCCCGATCAACTATTTGCTGCCCATTAGCCAATTCTTTATCCATGCCAATAAATTACGTTCTACAGCATGAGTTTTTCTCTTCTGACTTAACCTTTTGTAAGGTCACTTGTTGAAAACATCTGGAAATCCAATTTAAGACATCTATTTATTATCCTCTATTTATTCTGGTGAAAATCACCTCAAAAATTCCAATAAATTCATCAGACATAATTTCCCTTACTTGATACTATGATGGCTACTGCTTGATTAGATTATGATTCTCCAAATGTTCTCTGATTACCTCTCCAGCAATTGATTCCAATAACTTTCCAACAATAGATATAAGGCTCATCCATCTAACAGGATCCTTTAGGAACATTCAGTGCCTTTGACACTTTAAATGCTTTTTCCAAGTGCTCAACATAAGAAGTACTGATACATCAGCTATGGGGAGCGTTAGGTGATTCATGATAATCAGCAGGAGATTTCCTTGCTCGTGTTTGATGGTTCATAGAGTCAACAGCCAAATTTCACAACTCCGAAAACATCTCCTTACTGACTGTACGCCATTATGTTGCCAACAAGTCTGGGCCTGTTCTGTAGCGGGACAGAGATGATGAGATCTGTGACATTTTAAGGTAACATTTTGAGAATATGACTATATCGGACTGCTGCTTAATCAGTCTGAGACAACTCTCCCAAGTTTTGCATTTGTCCCCAGATATTGGTAAAGAGGGCTTTGGAGGGTCAAGAGGGCTGAGTTTGCCATTGTCGTTTCTAGTGTCTTGGTCCATCCAGTTTCATTCCTTTTCTGAAACGTTTTGGTTGTTTGATACAACTGAATGGCTTGCCAGGCCACTTCAGAGGGCAATTAAATCACATTGCTGTGCCTCTGGAATCACATATACACCAGAGCAGATAAGAACAACAGATTTCCTTCCCTGGCTTTAGAGAATCCAGACAGGTAGTAAAAGGAATAATTGTGAGGTCATCATTTGACTTTTGACTCTAGATTTTTAGAACCTATTTACCGTGGTGTGATTCAAACCCAGGTACCAAGAACATTACGTGGGTCGCTTGACTGTAAATCTAATGACAATACCACAATACATCATCACCTCTACACAAATTATCCACAAATGCGAAGAACTGCCTTTATATATCATTTGTTATTAATCATGTGGCTGAAATTGGTATAATACTGGAATTCTTTAATCCCAAAGTCTGTATAATACCACCAATGACATAACATCTGCAGACAAGAGCAGTGCAAACTTTGTACTTCAAGATTTAAGAGCTCCATATGTACTTTGAAAAGCCTTCCAGCCAGACTCTAAAGCTTGGAGTTTGTCTGAAAGATAAAGGAACCTCATGATACATCAATCTTGAATGTTTGCCTCCATGGCCTGCTGAAATTTCCAGAAGGAATCTGATGTTAGTCTGGACATGTGACACCAACTGAACTTATCTGAAATAAAAGTCAAGTGTTGATAAAAGTTTTCTTCTTTACTTGCTTCAAAGATATTTGTACTGTTGATTTTTATTTTAGTTTAATACTTGGAGAAGTGTATTAGCTTCTGTAATTGTACCTTTGTTGAGTGTCAGATGTGGCTGGCATAGTGATAGAGCATTCAGTGTGATTGTGAGAATAAATAGTCCTTTTCTTTTTGCTCAAAATTGTCTCCTGTTGGATACTTTTAAATTGACTGCACACAGATTGCAGTGCGAAAACATACACACCTGCCTTTTCAAAATGAAATCACACTGACTTCAGATAGAATGGATTGTCACTTTCAGTTCATTTCTCCTCTTCCTTTAACAATGGTATATTCAGGATATTGATAGTGGGGGATTTAGCAAAGGTAATGCTACTGAATATCATGGAGAGATAGTCATTAGCTCTTGCATGATGTGAATCTTATTTACCATTTCTCACCCCAATGTAGGCCTTTCTGCATGTAGACTGTTTTAGCATCTGAGTCCCATCTGGTCCCAGATATTTTGAAGCAATTAGTGACTGAGTGTATCCTTCAATAATGTTAACCATCTGCCTCTGTGCTAGGTATGACTCCAAACAGCAGAGAGTTTCCCCTGATTCCTTATGTCTTCAATTTTGATAGGGTTCCTTGATGTGACAGTCAGTCAATTGCTGCCTTGATGTGAAGTGCAGGCACTCTCACTTCACCTCTTCAGTTCAACTCTTTTGTTTGTGGTTGAACCAAGGCTGAAATGAAGTCAAGAAACAACTAGACCTGGTGGAACCCAATCTGAGCATCAGTGAGCAGGTTAGTGCAGTGAGCGCAATTTGACTACACTGCCAACCTCCATTACTTTATTGATGAACAAGAGTAAATGGATTGGGCAGTAACATGCTGGGTTGGATTTATCCTAAGTTTTGTGGCCATGATATGCCTGAGCTACTTTGCATGCTTTTTGTTAGATGCCAGTGTAGTAGCTATACTGAAACAGCTTGACTAGAGGAGCAGCCAATGCTGGAGCACTAATCTTCAGTACTATTGCCAGTCTGTTGGCAGGTCCCATAGTCTTGGTAATATCTGATGCTTTCAGCTGTTTCTTGATATCACATGGATGAATTGCACCTGAATACTGACATCTGTGATGCAGGGGCCCTCAGGAGGAGGCTAAGATGGATCACTCACTCAACATTTCTGGCTGGAGGTTGTTGCAAATGTTTCAGCTTTACATTTTGCGCTGATATGCTGGGTTCCCCATTAATGAAGACAGGGATATGTGTGTCACCTCTTCCTACTGTTGATTGTTTAATTATGCATGACGGGATGTGTCAGGACTGCAGAACTTAGGTATTTATTGTGGGTTAACAGCTCTATCTGTCACATGCTGCTTCTGTTGTCTGATATACAAGTTGCTTCACCAATTGGCATCTCTATTTTATTTATGGTGATCTATACATGCTTTCCTATATCCTTCATTGATAAAATGATGCCAGGTTACAGGTTGTTGTTGAACACTAGCTTGCTCTCTCTCCATGAACGCTGTCTGACCTACGGAGATCTCCAGCATTTGTTGTATTAAGTACAAATTCCAGCAAATGTAATAATTTGCTCCACCATTTATTTCCAGATGTTTTCTGAGAGACACGCATTGGCCAGGACAACAAAATATACAATTCATGACCATGTATATTGGAATATAAAAACTTAAAAACCTCAAACTCTCAACCTCCAATGAGTTTCATATAAAAAGTTAATAGTGTGAAATGTATATCAATTTGGACTATGGCCTCGGTAGTTTATAAGTTCAAGGACAATTAGCAAAAGTAACAAATGTTAGCCTTGCCAGCATCATCTACATCCAATGAAAGAATAAATAGAAGACATATTTTGAGGAACATAATATATTTAAATGAGAACAGCACCTGTATGTACATTCATTCAAATACTCCTGTATAACTTAATTGGCATTATGAAGTGATGAAGAGAATGTCATTGAGATTTGCTTTTGACATTTAATCTATGTAGAACAGCACAATGGTATTTCAAAGTATTGAATTTTACTCCCTAGGTATGCTTGACAGACAACATGATCCAACATATATAGTGCTTCACTCTATACCAACATCATATTTTAAAAAGGTGAGAAATGTGAAGAACAATTCTCCTGGCAGCTGTTTGAACAGCTGGGCTGCAGTCATCTGTCGACGGCACTCTTCAAGGTATTGCAATCCTCACATACCTGTCAAATTTCATAATCTGTTTTGCTAAACGAGCAAAGATATCAAAACATTTAGATTCTATGAATTATAAGCTGCGCCAGATGCCTGCGGAAATAATCACTTTAACTTCAGCAGCCTCAACACATGCTGACATTCAGTGGAGGTCGCACTACTTGGCACATGCTGATCTGAAAACTTATGTTCTGCACTTGCTCAACAGCATGAAGGCTGGGATTTTCCCAAAAGAGGGGAATGCACCATGTAGGGACCATGGAAAGCTCTGTTCCCACATCAGAAGTCAAGGGGAACCACAATAGCAGTCTTCCCAGTAGCTGCACATCACTTAGTTAAGTCTCAACATGATTGTCCCCAGAGTGTGCAAGGGTCTGCAAGGCGTAGTGGCCTCCTGGCCTGGTGTAGCAGTCTCCTAGCCTGGCATGGTTGCTTCCCGGTGTGACAGAGCATCCTTGGCCCAGCATGGCAATCTGGAGCGATCTCCCAGCCTTATGATCAGGACCAGGCTGACTAACGGCTACCTGCCAGCTTTGTGTGGGTTTGAAGAACGCTGTTCTGGACTTCTTCTGCAATGCTGGACATTTTATTTCTCTATTTTCTAAGATCTTGTCACTAAAGAAGATGTACCGAGGGATCTTGTACCAAAGATGGCATTGTAAGTGGCAATGCATAAACTTTGTGCTGTACAGCTCATTCTGTAATAACGTGTGTTTCATCAAAACAAATTCACTGTAACACACTTAACGAATTGGAGACCTGTTTCTACAGTGCAAACTTTTAAAATGTGTATTGGTTGTAATGCGATTACAGCGCCAACATTTTTAGCTCGGTTTTCTAAAGCGCAATTTTTCAATAATGTGAGGTTGCACAAGAACACAACCATTGCGTGATAGAAGAACTATCTGTACTCATTGTGTATATGTGACAATAAAGCTAATTCGAATTCTAAGTAGGTCCCTCAACTTTGAATTATATTTTTTCCCCCTCTGTTGTGTCAGGCAGGCAGGGTCAAATGATTAACCCCTCCGGTCAGAATGTTGCAGCATCTGGGACAGCTTTTCACTCTCGCGGGTCCCCTCCTTTGTCAATGAGGCCTCTGAGTGATGATTCTCCCCTCCCTCTCCCCAGGAGACCAGCAGATGTAAAACAGAGATGAGGAGAAATTACTTCTCTCAAAGGGTCGTGAACTTGTGGAACTTACTAACCCCAGAATGTGTTGGATGGCAGGACAATGAGTAAATTTGAAGAGGAAATAAACAATCTTTCGAATTTGTAACCAGTTAAAAGATAATGGAGAGAGGGCAGGAATGTGCAGTTGAAGCCATAATGAGATCAGCCATGATCACATCAGATGGGGAGCAGGCTGCCGGGCTGAACTGCTTGTTCCTGCTCCTAGGTTTTCTCGTCTGATATCCTTCTGCACACAGACCCACTTTGCTGTCAGCAAATGTCCACTTCATGAGCCACTCAACTGGGCCATTCAGTCATTATGTCTGCTCTGCCTCTAATTCCTGTCCCTGGGGAAATGGCCCAAGAGAGAGGTTCTCTCGGGGACTCCTCTTAATGCAGTGCCTGGCATTTTACCACCCATTTGCCAAAACTACCCCTCTGTATTAAAATCCAGGAGTCACTAAAATCTCACTCTCTGGCTAACTATGGGAACTTGTGGGAAATACTAAAACTTTATGTGCACAGAAGTGCAATGTACATTGTGAATTCTGAATATCTGTCATGATGGAGGGAAACCCCACTCTGAATGGCAGAAATTGGAGAGTTTGCAGACTTCTGCACTCTCTTAATGATTGTGGTTCCATCTTGCAACTGCAGTCTGTTTTGCCTGTTACAGCTCCCCCCACAATCATTGTAGTTTCTGGTATTGCACATATAGTATACAACGTCCAAGGGCACTAGTCAGATCTCGAGCAAGCTAATCCATCCAATGGAGATCTATAACCACATCTGATTTATGCACCACCACATCTTTTGTCGCCATGGATTCAGTTTTTTCTAAATTGGCTGACAACACTCGTTTTCTTTTTTGCTACCCTACCTAATCTTTGTCTGGCTACCTCAATTCTTATTTTGCTCTATTTTATCTGCACTTGTGAACAAGATTTGGATTTTTGTATGCCTAAATGAATCAGGTATTCATCTTAGCAGCAGCACTAGCCCAAGACTTGTGCAAGACCTCATGTTGGAGCGTGTAAATTAGTGTACAGACTAATGCCGTTTCAAGGGACTGAATTTGCTGGTTTCATTTAGACAGGTTTGGAACAAAGCCAAGAATCCCAAATTGAGGCAGCTCCACAATCCAATCCCACCTCCAAATGACAACTGTGGATCTCGAGTTTGACTCACTTGTCTACCTAGTTGGAAGAGGGTGAAAGGGACACTGACTCAATTCAGTCTCCAAGTGGAGTAACATTGGTTACACTGAAGAATTACAAAAATGTAAGCATACATTTGGTGCCACAGCTGCCAGCCAATCAGAATGGAAAGGCATTCCCACAGCTATGGACCTGCGGCACATGTTGGTATGTGGTTTACTTCCAGCAGAGTATATTTACTTTATGCAGTAATGACAATGATATCCCTCATTACATAAGAAATAGAATTCTGTGATGTAGAATTGGAATATCAACAGACGTTTACTGCAGCTTACTGGTACAAATAGACATTTCATTAACTGGTATATCTGTGAGTGGGCTACCACTAAGTGTGGAGCTGGAAGAGCACAGCTGGTCAGGCAGCATCCGAGCATACGATCTTCATCAGGAATGTTGGGGGGGGGGGGGGGGGGGTGGTGGTTGGTCAAACAGGGCTGAGAGATAAATGAGAGGGGGTGGGGCTGGAGGTAAGGTAGCTAGGAATGTGATGGGTGGATGAAGGTGGGGGGCAGATGGTGATAGGTTGGAGTGGAAGGTTGAGCGGATAGGTGGGAAGAAAGATGGACAGGTAGGATGGTTCAAGAGGCTGGTCTGAGTTGAAAGGTTGGATCTGGAATAAGGTGTGGGGAGGGAAGATGAGAATACTGGTGAAATCAACATTGATTCCGTGTGGTCGGAGGATCCAAAGGGGGAATGTCAGGCTTTCTTCCTCCAGGCGTCGGGTGGCTAGTTTTGGCGGTGGAGGAGGCCCAGAATTTGCATGTCCTTGGCGAAGTGGGAGGGGGAGTTGAAGTGGTCAGCCACAGGGAGATGGGGTTGTTTTGTGTATGTATCCTAGACGTGTTCTCTGAAATGTCCCACAAGTTGTCATCCATCTCTGGGACACACGTACCAAACAACCTCATTGCCCTGTGGCCGATCACTTCAACTCCCCCTCTTACTCTGCCAAGGACATGCAAGCCCTGGGTCTCCTCCACTGCCAAATCCTGGCCACCTGATGACTGGAGGAAGAATACCTCATTTTCGGGCAGCACGGTGGCTCAGTGGTTAGCACTGCTGCCTCACAGCGCCAGGGACCTGGGTTCAATTCCAGCCTCGGGCGACTGTCAGCGTGGAGTTTGCACATTCTCCCCGTATACGCGTGAATTTCCTCCGGGTGCTCCGGTTTCCTCCCACAATTCAAAGATGTGCAAGTTAGGTGGATTGGCCCAATTTAAATTGCCCATAGTGATATGTGCATGAGTAGGGGAATGGGTCTGGATGAGTTACTCTTTGGAGGGTTGGTGTGGACTTGTTGGGTCGAAGGGCCAGTTTCTGCACTGTAGGGAATCTAATCTAATCTAGTCTCCCACCTTGGGCTAGTCTAACCACACAGAATAAATGTCAATTTCACCAGTTTCCACATCTTTCCTCCCCCCCCCACCTCATCCCAGGTTCAACCCTCCAACTCAGCATCACCCCTTGACCGCTACTTATCCATCATCTTTCCCACCTATCCGCACCACCCTTCACTCTAACCTATCACCATCTTCCCCCAACTTCATCCACCTCTCGCATTCCTAGCAATCTCCCCCCAGCACCACTCCCCTCCCATTTGTCTCTCAGCCCCCTTGGGCACCTCCTCCGCACACAACCCCCCCCCCCCCCCCCCCCACATTCCTGACAAAGATCTTATGCACGAAACATCAACTCTCCTGCTCCTCAGATGTTGCCTGACCAGCTGTGCTTTTCCAGCTCCACACTTTTTGATTGTAACAGATTACGGGTCAGGTGACATTACTTACAAGGCTGCCACCTTGACATAGGTCACTTGCATTAGGTAATAAAAGATAAAGGACATCTATTAAATGTTTCCTTAGGAAAATTCATTGGTTTGGAACTCATCTTTTGTTAAAATTATATAACTAACAAATAATAAGCACCAAATACAGTTTTCTTCCTGTGGAGCTGATGGGAGAAGGACTTCTCTTGAGCACCTTGTGGCGGCATGTGAGTGTCTTCTCCATCACTCCCAGTAATGAATCTCCAGAGAACCATTACCAGCTCAAATTTGATGCTATAACATCGAAGCACAGCAGGCAGCTCATCTCTCAACTGAGGCCTAATGCCCATTCAAGACTCAAAAATAGGCCCAAACTAATTCTTCAGCACCTTCCCGGTTAAAAAGGAGTTGTTGTCTGTCTACTAAATGCAAATATCGATACAATTTTAAATGGCAATTTATTCTATTTGGCAAACTCAATTCCCTGAGGCTGGGCAATAACATCCTTATTTGATGGGTTTCACATGATTGATCCACTACCTAGCATGTAGACAGGTCATTCCTCAGTGATACGCAGCATAATTTGTGGCTCTCTATAAGTGTACAAGGAGTTTTTATGGTGGACCGCTGATTGAAGTTGACTGCACAAAGGCCATGGCTTGTCCTGAACCCGTTTACCCAGAAGATTAACTGGATCTCTGGGTGAACAGTTCATTGTTAATATAGCTAAACTATTGCCTCCCTTTCCAGACTCTCAGATGGCATCACAAATTTGATTTTCCTGACAACTTATATTTGGAATTAAACAAAAGAAAATAAATTTCCAAGACTCAATCTAACCCTAAGCTTTGCCTTTCCAAATTCAGATTATTTGAATGTTGTCCCCAAACAGTTCCTCTTCAGATTTGAAAAAGTGGCAAGTTGTTGGGGAGAAGGTAACTTGTCAAGTCCTACCAGCTCTTGAATGAGATTGAGGTCAAAACATGCCTTTCTGCTCAGCCATGAGAATTCCTGGTGGTTAAAGACAAACAGGTTTTCTGTTACTTGATGACCTGAAGTTGGTCGTAAGATATCTTTAAAGCTGAGTGCAGTGCGCCCTGGAGCATGTAGTTGGCTGTGAACAGTGTTTTGTTGACTATCTGATAATAAAGTGATACTTACTCCCATGTCTAACATGAAACTTATGAGATGCCCTTTGGTATGAATACTGACTTGTCAAAATGTTTGGTCTGTGACACTGAGTTTCTCTCAAAAAACCTCTTCTGCCTTCTATTGGAGACTGTTCTACCTCATTTACCACTTTTTTGGATAGTTCTATGGTCTATTGTATTTCTTGTAGCTGTGTCCTGTTTCTGCATACTTTGCTGATGATTTAATTTATAATTATTTTACAAAAGAAGTGTTCCAATTTAACAGCTGGGCATAATTTACTCCTATGAGGGCTTTTGTGTGATAAAATTTTAGAAAGAGCTATTTGCATCCGGTGTCAGTTCTACCCACTTCATTGTTTATCCTCTGCCTTTTTAAAAATCATTCTGTATCTTTGGAAGTGTGTGGATTTCAATGGCCTTCTATGTGAAGTCTAATCTTCTTCCCATGTGCTTCTTCCAAAGCTCTGCTTTGTTCGTTATTGCAATGGCATTCTCTCGAGTCATTGTTATTTGGACTGTAATAACTATGACAGAGACTCATTCGTAATTACTACAATAATTTGGTCTCTCATTTAAGTCAACATTGTTGCTTTTGCCATAAGTCTGTAAAGATTATGAATTACATCATCAATGGGTTCCTCTGGATACTATATTCTTCTGTTAAATCTTGCTCTTTTAAGACTTGCATTAATTCAGAATTTTACATAAAGTTTTTCAGTTCCTCTTTGATTATATCTGTTGTATGTTTTCCCCTTGGCAAGCAATAATATCATCTGTCATGCTCCCAATTGTGAATTTAAGTGAATTTACTTGTTCAGCTTCTAACTTAGGATCCAGTTTTGAAGATAGATCATACCTCAAGACTTGTTTTATTCTAACAAAATTGGACTTCCTGGAGAAAATAAAGAACTGCAGGTGCTGGAGATCTGAAACTAAAACAGATTGCTGGTGAAACTCAACAGGTCTGAAAGCACCTGTCAGAAGAAAACAGAGTTACCATTTGAATTCTGGTGACAATTCATCAGAACTCATGAGTAGATCAAGTCTGAAGTTCAGATTAAGAGTCACTAGTCTTGAAATTGTGCTTTATTCGCACAGATGCTGTCAGATTTGCTGAGTATAGTCAGCAATTTGTGTTTTTATGTCCAATTTTGTGTTCCATTTGGCCCATCTGTGAAATTAATTCTTTCTGGCAGGATGTTTCCTGTTGCCTTGGTTTCCTTATTTGTAAATGATCTTCTTTAAAGTTTTTTTTGTTGTAGTAATGGTGGCTAGCCCATATTTCCTACAGTCTGACTGGATGCAGCTGTTTTGGAGGATTCCAGTCATTTCAGAAATACGGAATTATTATGGTACGAAAGGAGGCCACAGAGATAAGTTAATCTTGATGCCAATCTCCATTACCCTGCAAATTTAAACTATCATCCAGCACCCTCCTGCATGCCTCAATTGAACCTACTTCCACTACATTTCCAGACAGTGAATTTCAGTCTGTACCTATTCAGGAGTTAAAAACATGTTAACCTCACATTAAAGTTGTGACTATTAATGAGGATTTCTACATGTTGTGATGGAATCATCTTCTTCTTTAACTTTAAATGACTGTGGTTATGGTTTCTCTGGTTCTCCACACCCAGCCTATGCAAGACTCTCTCCTGTTAGTTATTTTTTCTCTCCACCTGTCTCATAGACAACTCTGCATTGTGACATTTAATCTCAAATGGAAGTTTATTTGTTTAATTCTTCCCAATTCAGTCTGAATTACAGTACCATTTAAAATTTCCCTTTTGTGGTTGGTATTTTAGTATTGACTCAGACAATCCACAACGTTTGTTCACTCACTGGCAGAACTTAATCTCAGGACCTCTCCCACATTCCAGTGCCTTGCAATGCAAATTGCAATTTTTGCCTTGGATCAATAGGTTTCTTCTGTTCCAGCCCTTGTCTGAAATGCTTTCATTATGACTTTTTGGAGGTATTTTCAGTGTTGGATACTACAACAAAAACCTTACAGTTGTTGCCCTCAGCAATTGAGGGATATCTGTTTTCCTTACCCCACAGGAGCGAAGACTAAACTCATGTGGGCCAAACCCATCGTTTCAGGATAACAAGGAACAGATTTAAAAAGAACTGAAGAGAAATTATTTGTCTCAAAGGGTTGTGAATCTGTGGAATTCCCTACCCCTGAATGCAGGGAGTGCTAGGGCATTGAGTAAATTTAAAGGGGAGATAGACAGATTCTTAATTAGTAAAAGGTTGAAGGGTTCTGGGTAATGGTCGGAAAGTGGAGCTGACATCAAGGTGAAATCAACTATGATCCCAAAGAATTTTGGAGCAGGTTCAAGGGAACTACACCTGTTCCGAGCTCTTATGTTCTTCCTTAACCATCAGCCCTTGTCATTCAATGGAATTACTATCATTGAATCTCCCAATAACAACATCCTGCGGATTGACTAGAAGCTGGACTGGATTTGATTTATTAACACTGCGGTAATACGGGCAGCTCAGAAGGGGCGGCAAGGTGGCTCAGTGGTTAGCACTGCTGCCTCACAATGCCAGGGACCCAGGTTCAATTCTCGCCTCTGTCTGTGTAGAGTTTGCATATTCTCCCCGTGTCTGTATGGGTTTCCTCCCACAATCTAAAGATGTGCAGGTTAGGTGAATTGGCCATGCTGAATTGCTCACAGTGTTAAGTGCATTAGCCAGGGGTAAATATAGGGGAATGGGTCTGGGTGGGTTACTCTGCAGAGGGTTGGTATAGACTTGTTGGGCTGAAGGGCCTGTTACCACACTGTAGGGAATATGAAAAAATGTGAGGAATCCTGCACAGTAGTATGGGACCATGAGCAAGCCATTCTGCTCATTGAGGCAAAAACAATGACTGCAGATGCTGAAAACCAAATCCTGGATTAGTGGTGCTGGAAGAGCACAGCAGTTCAGGCAGCATCCAACGAGCAGCGAAATCGACGTTTCGGGCAAAAGCCCTTCATCAGGAATAAAGGCAGTGAGCCTGAAGCGTGGAGAGATTCTGCTCATTGAGCTTGCTCCACCCTTTATTCAGATAATGGCTGATCGAATACTCCAATGCCTTTTACCAACCCAATTTCCATAATCTTTTGCACAATTGGTGATCTGAAGTCTATCAAAGGGGGTGGCACGGTGACTCAGTGGTTAGCACTGCTGCCTCACAGCGCCTGGGTCCCGGGTTTGATTCCAGCCTCGGGCAACTGTCTATGGGGAGTTTGCACATTCTCCGCGTGTCTGCATGGGTTTCTTCTGGCTGCTCTGGTTTCCTTCCACAGTCCAAAAAGCTGTCCAGGTCAGGTGAATTGGCCATGCTAAATTGCCCATAGTGTTAGGTGCATTAGTCAGGAGTAAAAGTACTGTAGGGGAATGTGTCTGGGTGGGTTACTCTTTGGAGGATTGGTGTAGACTTTTTGGGCTGAAGGGCCTGTTTCCACACTGTAGGGAATTGAATCTAAATTCCAATTAAATATATCAAATATATTCGAGGAATAGTCGATTTTTTGATGACTTTTTAAGGTTAAATATATGGGCTTGACTATTACATGGATACTACTTTTGAGGGGCTGAAATTCATGCCCATCAAAATTCATACTGTATCATTAACAGAAGCCCAATTGCTCTCTAAATGAGTAAAGAAAAACAAATGAATTATAGTAATTCTGAAAACCTGGAGAGGAACGAAACAGTCAGCCGACTGGAAGACCAGGAGTGGAGCAAAACAACCGGCAGACTGGAAGCTGCAGCGGGATGTGACTCATAAATGTTGATCTGTTATCTGTGAATAACTAGGGTCAACTTCTACACAAGATGTGGGAAAAATTCCAGATTATTTGGCCAAAAATAGGGAGTCGGCTTTTACATGAGATCGACTATTACTTGAGTATATACAGCAGTCAAAGATTGAACATCCATAAGAACATAAGAACTAAGAGCAAGAGTAAGCCATTTAAACCTTTGGGCTCACTCCACCATTTAATAAGATCATGGCTGACTTTTTTGTGGCTTCAGCTCCACTTACCTGCCCTCTCACCGTAACACTCAATTCCTTTACTGTTCAAAAAATTATCAGTCTGAGCTTTAAAAACAATAAATGAGGAAACCATTTCACTGGGCAGGGAATTCCATAGATTCACAACACTTTGGGTGAAGAAATTCCTAAATCTGATTCCCCCTAATTTTGAGACCATGCCCTCTTGTACTAGTTTCACCGGCCAATGGAAATATCCTCTACTTCTAACTTATCCATTCCCTTCAGATCCCCTCTTATTCTTCTAAGATCCAACGAAAGAATCCCAATCCACTCAGTCTCTCCTCATAGGCGAACCCCCTCAACTCCGGAATCAACTTAATGAACCTCCTCTGGACCTCCTGTACTGCCAGTGCATCCTTTCTCAAGTAAGGAGACCAAAACTGTACATGGTATTCCAGATATAGCCTTACAAGCACCTTATACAGTTGCAACATAGCCTCTCTGCTTTTAAACTCAATCCCTTGAGCATTGAAGAACAGAATTCCATTTCCCTTCTTAATTAGCTGTTGTACCTGCAGACCAACCTTCTGTGATTCATGCACAAGGACACCCAGGTCCCTCTGCATAGCAGCATGCTGCAGTTTGTTATCATTCAGATAATAGTCCTTTTTAATGTTATTCCCATAAAATGGATGACATTACATTTATTAACATAATACTCCATTTGCCAGACCGTTGCCCATTCTCTTAATCTATCCTTGTCCCTCTGCACACTTCACTCTCCCACTCACCTTTGTGTCAACCGCAAACTTTAACACATTACAAGTGGTTCCCAAATCCAAATCATGTATGTAAGCCCCTCTGGGATGAAAATTCCACATTTGCACATACTTCTGTGCAGAGAATTGCTCCTCATCTTACATAACTCACCACTTAATTCCCCAAAGCATGTCTACCATTTGCATGGCACAAGTCAGGAGTGTGTGTGTGAGATAGAATACTCCCCATTTGCCTGGATGCAGTCACTCCAATAATACTCAAGAAGATGCCCCAATTTAGAATAAGGTAGCCCACTTAGTAGCCCAATATTCCCAACCATTCACTCCTTCAACTATTGATGTTTAGTAACAGCAAATGTACCAGCTCAAGATGCATTGCAGAAATTTTCCAAAGCTCCTTGGAAAAAAAATCTTCCAAACCCATGCCTGCTATGATCTAGAAAGACAAGGACAGCAGATACATGGGGACACCAACACTGCAAGTTCTTCTTCATGCCACTCACCATCCAGACTTGGAATATAGTGCTCTTTGTGATAAAGAACAAAAGAATAAATAGCAAAGAAAATTACAGCACAGGAACAGGCTCATTGGCCCTCCAAGCCTGCGTGATCCAGATCCTCTATCTAAACCTGCCTCCTAATTTTTGAGGATCTGTATCCCTCTGCTCCCCGCTCATTCATGTATCCATTTGGATACATCTTAAATGAAGCAATTGTGCCTGCTTCTACCACCTCTGCTGGTAATGCATTCCAGGCACCCACCACTCTCTGTGTAAAGATCTTTCCATGCATATCTTCCTTAAACTTTTCCCCTCTCACCTTGAACTCATAAACCTCAGTAATTGAGTCCCCCACTCTGGGAAAATGCTTCTTGCTACCTACCCTGACTATACCTCTCATGATTTTGCAGACCTCAATCAGGTCACCCCCTCAACCTCCATCTTTCTCTTGAAAATAATCCTAATCTATTGAACTGATCTTTACAGCTAACACCCTCCATAGCAGGCAACATCCTGATAAACCTCCTCTGCACTCTTTCCAAAGCATCCACGTTATTTTAGTAATATGGTGACCAGAACTGTGTGCAGTATTCCAAATGTGGCTGAACCAAAGTCCAATACAACTGTAACATGACCTGCCAACTCTTGTGCTCAATACCCCATCCAATGAAGGAAAGCATGCCATATGCCTTCTTGACTACTCTTTCGATCTGCGTTTCTACCTTCAGGGTACATTAGACCTGAACACCCAGATTTCTTTGTACATCAATGTTCTCCAGGGCTTTTTCATGTACCATCGGGTTTGGTCTTGAATTGATATTCCAAAATGCATCACCTCGCTTTTGCCCGGATTGAATTCCATCTGCCAATTCTCTGCTCTCCAATCTATCTATATTCTGCTGCATTCTCTGACAGTATCCTTCACTGTCTGCTCCTTTACCAATCATAGTGTCATCTGCAAACTAGCTAATCAGATGTCCTATACATTCTTCCAGATCATTTATGTCTATCACAAACAATAGTAGTCCCAGCACGGATCCCTGTGGAACACCACTGGTCACAGTTCTCCATTTTGAGAAACTCCCTTCCATTACTACACTCTGTCCCCTGTTGCCCAACCAGTTCTCTACCCATCTAGCTAGTACACCCTGGACCCCATTTAACTTCACTTTCTCCATCAGCCTATCACGGGGAACTGTATCAAATGCCTTACTGAAGTCCAACTGTATGACAACTACAGCCCTTTCCTCATCAATCAATTTTACTACTTCCTCAAAGAATTCTATTAAGTTGGGAAGACATGACCTTCCCTGCACAAAACCATGCTGCCTATCACTAATAAGCCCATTTTCTTCCAAACGTGAATAGATCTTATCCCTCAGTGTCTTCTCCAGCAGCTTCCCTACCACTGACATCAGGCTTACCAGTCTGAATTACCTGGATTATCCCTGTTATTCTTCTTAAACAGGGGGACAATGTTAGCAATTCTCCGGTCCTCTGGGAATTCTCCCATGTTCAAGGAAGCTGCAAAGATATCTGTTGAGACTCCAGCTATTTCCTCTCTTGCTTCCCTCAGTAACCTGGGATAGATCCCATCCGGATCCACCTTAATGCCTTTTAGATTATCCAACACTTCCTCCTTCCTTTTGCTGACTTGACCTAGAGTAATCAAAATTCTATCCCTAACCTCAACATCCATCATGTCCCTCTCCTCAGTGAATACCAACGCAAAGTACTCATTAAGAATCTTGCCAATTTTCTCTGACTCCATACATAACTTACCTGCTTTGTCATTGAATAGTTACCCTCTTGCTTCTTACATACATATAAAAGGCTTTTGGATTTTCCTTAACCCTGTTTGCTAAAGATATTTCATGACCACTTTTAGCCCTCTTAATTCCTTGTTTCAGATTGGTCCTGATATTCTTCCAAAGCTTCGTTTGTTTTCAATCATCTGGACCTTATATATGCTTCCTTTTTCCTCTTAGCTAGTCTAACAGTTTCACCTGTCATCCATGGTTCCCTAATCTCGCCAATTCTATCCCTCATTTTCACAGGGATATGTCTGTCCTGAACTCTAATCAACCTCTCTTTAAAAGCCTGCCATATATCAAATGTGGATTTACCCTCAACCCATATTCCCCAGCTCCTGCCAAATTTTGCTCTGGTTGGCCTTCCTCCAATTTAGCACTCTTCCTTTAGGACTACTCTCATCTTTGTCGATGAGTATTCTAAAACTTATAGAATTATGATCACTATTCCCAAAGTTAAAAATCACACAACACCAGGTTTTAGTTCAACAAGTTTATTTGTAAGCATTAGTTTTTGGAGTGCTGCTCCTTCATCAGGTGGTTGCGCAGTGTAAGATCATAAGACACAGAATTTATTGCAAATATTTATAGTGTGATGCAACTGAAATTATATATTGAAAAAGATCTGGATTGTTTGTTGAGTCTCTCATATTTTAGAATGGCCATGATGGTTTATGTTCTTTCATATGTAAATTCAAGAACATTTTTTAAAGTTACATTCTCAAGTGAACTTTAAGAATAGGTGCCTTGTCAGCTTAGATAATGCATTGAAGGTGTGAGGCGCCCTCTGCGAGGCTCTCTGTGCCCCAATGTTCAGACTGATTCTAATCTAAAAAAGGGTTTACAGAATCTTACATGGATTCATGAAGTTTTTGAGCAAAATAAAATGTTATTCTGCAAATTCAAAATCACCCCACAAACTTATATATGTGTGCATGCATGGAGATGTATGAGTATCTGAGAGAGAGTGTGAGTGTGAGAGCAAGGGTGAGAGTGAGAGATACAATGGTGTCACCTGTCATGTTTAATGAATCCAAGCTCCCGGTTAAGGCCATCCTCCTGGGTACAGAACTTTGCTATCAGCCTCTGTTCGGCCTCTTTGCATTGTTGCCTGTCCTGAAATCTGCCTTGGAGGATGGTCATCCAAAGGTCCTAGGTCAAATGGTGAAGTCTTCTCTGACTGGGAGGGAACACCCCTGTCTGTTGATTGTTCTGCAGTGTTCATTCATCCATTGCTGTAGTCTCTGCTCAGTGTCACCAATGTACCATGATAACCTGATGAAGGAGCAGTGCTCTGAAAGCTAGTGCTTCCAAATAAACTTGCTGGACTATAACCTGGTATTATGTGATTTTTAACTTTGTACACCCCAGTCCAACACCGAAACCTCCAAATCATATTCCCAAAGTAAACGTGTACTGAAACTTCAACCACCTGGCCGGGCTCACTCCCCAACACCAGGTCCAGTATGGCCCCTTCCTGAGTTCGACTGTTTATGTACTGCTCTTTAAAACCCTCCTGGATGCTCCTTAAAAATTCTGCTTGATCTAAACCTCTAACACTGAGTGAATCTCAGTTAATGTTGGGAAAATTAATATCTCCCATCACCATCACGCTGTTGCTCCTCTACTTTTTCCATGATCTGTTTACATATTTGTACCTCCATCTCACACTCGTTGTTGGGAGGCCTGTAGTACAGTCCCAACATTGTTACCACACCCTTCCTACTTTTGAGCTCTACCCATACTGCCCTCCTTCAGCACAGCTGTGATATCCGCTCTGACCAGTAATGCAACTCCTCCACCCATCTTACCTCCCTTGCTAGCCCACCTGAACATCTATAACCTGGGATATTTAGTTGCCAATCTTGCCCTTCCCTCAACCAAGTCTCAATAATAGCAATAACATCATACTCCCAGGTAATAATCCAAGCCTTAAGTTCATCTGCCTCAGTCACTACAGCTTTCGCATTAAAGTAAATGCACCTCAGACCACCTGCCCTTTTTTGTTCATCACCTACTCCCTGCCTACTCTTCCCCTTAGTCACGCTGACTCCATTACTTGTTCCTTAAAGCTTTAGTTACTACCTCCTTACTGTCCATTAACTGCCTCGTTTGGTTCCTACCCCCTGCCACATTAGTTTAAACCTTTCCCAACATTGGTAGCAAAAGCACTCCCTCGGACATTGGTTCCAATCCTGCCCAGGTGTAGACCGTCTGATTTGTAACAATTCCACCTCCCTGAAACTAGCCCCAATGTCCCAAAAATCTGAACGCCTCCCTCCATCTCTCAGGTGACTCATTCATCCGGACTATTCTATCATTTCTACTCTGACTTGCATGTGACACTGGTAGCAATCCTGAGACGACTTTTTAACTTGGCTCCTAACTCTCTAAATTCTACTTGTCAGACCTCATCCCTTTTTTCTACCTATATCATTGGTGCCGACATGCACCACAACAACTGGCCGTTCACTTCGCCCTTCAGATTGTCCTGAAGGCGATCTAAGACCACCCTGACCCATGCACCTGGGAGGCAACATACCATTCCGGAGTCTCGTTTTCGACCACAGAACCGCCTATCTACTCCCCTATGACTATTGCCCTTCCATGCTTCCATGCCCTTCCATGCTTCTGTACAGCAGAGCCAACCAAACTGCCATGAACCTGGCTGCTGCTGCCTTCCCCTGGTGAACCATCTCCCCCAACAGTATCCAAACCGGAATCCCTATTTTGGAGGCAGATGACCGCAGGAGACACCTGTACTGCCTTCCTGCTCTCTGTCTGCCTTTTGGTCACCAATTCACTTTCTCCCTCAGCAAACCTAATCTGTGGCGTCACCAATTCACTAAATGTTCAAGACCTCATCAGCATCATGGACGTTCCAAAGTGATTGCATTTGCAGCCCCAGAGCCATCATATAGTCTACTTGCTGCATGGGAAGGAGTCAGGGACATCAGCCACATCCCTGAGCTCCCATATTGAGCAAGAGGAGCACAACATGGGTCTGAGATCTCCTGTCATTTTTAATCTTAAGCTTAATTTAGCCCAACTATAACATCAAATAATAGATAAATGAAACATTTTTTTTTACCAAACACACTGCTTACCAGCACAGAAAGAAAAAAAGAAAAAAGAAAAGCCTTACCTTATCCACACACCATAGACTTTTGCTTTGCTTGGAAGAGGAGGGTGGGAGAGAGACACTACATGAGTAGAGGCTCAGGTTTAGCCACTACCCAAATATATCAGTGCACTCATCTTCCCAGAATGCAATTTGACTGCTTCCACTGATCTCCGCTGCTGCAAAAAAACTGCGCATAAATTCGAGAACTCCCTCCCTAAATCATTGTGGGTCCAGCTGCCAAATGGATTACAACTGTTTAAGAAGGACGGAAAAGACAAGCCAGGGAACTATAGACTGGTGAGCCTGACCTCAGTGGTGGGTAAGTTGTTGGAGTGAATTATGAAGGACATAGATAGGATAAATAGACAAAGTCTTTTCCCTGGAATCAGGGAGTCCAGACCTAAAGGGCAGAGGTTTAGGGTGAGAGGGAAAAGATATAAAAGAGACCAAAGGGGCAAATTTTTCACGCAGAGGGTGGTACATGTATGGAATGAGCTGCCAGAGGAAGTGGTGGAGGATGGTACAATTGCAACATTTAAAAGGCATTTGGATGGGTATATGAATAGGAAGAGTTTGGAGGGTTATGGGCCGGGTGCTGGCAGGTGGGACTAGGTTGGGTTGGGATATCTGGTCGGCATGGACGGGTTGGACCGAAGAGTCTGTTTCCATGCTGTATATCTCTATGACTCTATAGCTGTATGACATCCCATTCTAAAAGATGGAAGACTTGATCTAAAATTGTTTAATGTATCATCACATCTCCATGATACTGTACTCATTTGGCCATCTTATTCTCCACAACTTCCTGAGGAAGGAGAAGCGCTTCAAAAGCTTGTGCTTCCAAATAAATCTGTTAGATTGTAACCTGGTGTTGTGTGATTTTTAACTTTGTCCTCCTCAGTCCAACACTGGCACCTTCAAGTCAAGATGAAAGACAGACCAGTTGGCTATCTGTTTGCCTCCTTTCCTTCCTGTGGAGATATTCTGGTCTTGATTTAATATTCAAACGTCACAGAATTTGACCATGATTGAATGAGTGGAGTTACATGTATGGCTGGTGATTGCTTCATTCAAAACAATGTAAAGCCTATGTAAAAATAGTATTTAAAAAAAATGCTTTTCTGAACAAACACAGAAATTGCTGGAAAACCACAGTAAGTCTGGCAGCATCTGTGAAGAAAAACCAGAGTTAACGTTTAGAGTCCAGTGACCCTTTCCCAGAACTGGACCCAAAATATTAACTTTGATGTCGGCTGCCAGACCGGCCTGAGCCTTGGTAAAAACAATGACTGCAGATGCTGGAAACCAGAGTATAGATTAGAGAGGTGCTGGAAAAGCACAGCATTTCAGGCAGCATCCGAGGAGCAGTAAAATCGACGTTTCGGGCAAAAGCCCTTCATTAGGAATACAGGCAGAGAGCCTGAAGGGTGGAGAGATAAATGAGAGGAGGGTGGGGGTGGGGAGAAAGTAGCATAGAGTACAATAGATGAGTGGGGGAGGGGATGAAGGTCGGGGGGGAAAGTGGAGTGGATAGGTGGAAAAGAAGATAGGCAGGTAGGACAAAAGTCATGGGAACAGTGCTGAGCTGGAAGTTTGGAACTGGGGTGAGGTAGGGGAAGGGGAAATGAGGAAACTGTTGAAGTCCACATTGAAGCCCTGGGGTTGAAGTGTTCTGAGGCAGAAGATGAGGCGTTCTTCCTCCAGGCATCTGGTGGCGAGGGAGCGGTGGTGAAGGAGGCTCAGGACCTCCATGTCCTTGGCAGAGTGGGAGGAGGAGTTGAAATATTGGGCCACGGGGCGGTGTGGTTGATTGGTGCGGGTGTCCCTGAGATGTTTCCTAAAGCGCTCTGCTAGGAGGCGTCCAGTCTCCCCAATGTAGAGGAGATTGCATCGGGAGCAACGGATACAATAACTGATATTGGTGGATGTGCAGGTAAAATGTTGATGGATGTGGAAGGCTCCTTTAGGGCCTTAGATAGAAGTGAGGGAGGAGGTGTGTGCGCAGGTTTTACAATCCCTGCGGTAGCAGAGGAAGGTGCCAGGATGGGAGGGTGGGTTGTAGGGGGGCGTGGACCTGACCAGGTCGTCATGGAGGGAACTGAGCCCTTCCAATACTTTCTGGGTTTGTTTCTGATTTACAGCATCTGCAGCTCTATCGGTTTTTATTTAATGCTTTTTAGCCATTGGGATAGATCCAACTTTCCTTTGAGAAGATGGAGACTGCCTTCAATATGCATGAATAAACATTAGTGAAGCCTTCACTTATTTGTCTGATTTTGAGCGTTGAAATTCATGAAAGAAACCTTCCCTTGGACCCCTTGTAAACCTTCCAGTTTCACGTCTAACAGTCAGTTTCCTTTTTTCTCATTCCTGGATCCGGGGAATGTTTGCTGGCAGATCTTGCCTGGAGAATTTTCTTCAATTTGTACCACTATCCCCTGTGTTATCCTACTCCAAAGCCCCCTTCTCCACTGAATTTTTTAAAAGAACCATTTTCTTTGTACTTTATAGTTTTTCTGCCTACCTTAAGCTAGATAATCTTTTCTAAATTCTCTTTCCCACTAGCAAAGTAATGATGAATGGATAAAGTAGCATTTAATGTTCTTTCATCCTTCCCTTGATTCCCAAGTCAGTGTGAGGAGCAAGTTAAGTGCACTTTTATTGGTTGTAAAATGTATTTTTGTTAAAGTAATAAAAAGATCAGACTCAGACTAATGTGGTTACATCATGAATGATTAGATATATTTTTGCACAATGCTCTCACAGCTTTAGAAGCTATCTTACAGTACTGTGCACAGTGCTCATCTTCTCATTATACAAAGAATATCGAGGAACAGGAGAATGCACAGAAATGATTTACAGTGATACCATCAGATATAAGAGATCAGATATAATGGGCGGCACGGTGGCACAGTGGTTAGCACTACTGTCTCACAGCGCCAGAGACCCGGGTTCAATTCCTGCCTCAGGCGACTGACTGTGTGGAGTTTGCACGTTCTCGCCGTGTCTGCGTGGGTTTCCTCCGGGTGCTCCGATTTCCTCCCACAGTCCAAAAATGTGCAGGCCAGGTGAATTGGCCATGCTAAATTGCCCGTAGTGTTAGGTAAGGGGTAAATGTAGGGGTATGTAGGGTTGCGCTTCGGCGGGTCGGTGTGGACTTGTTGGGCCGAAGGGCCTGTTTCCACACTGTAATGTAATCTAATCTAAAAAAAAGAGGTAATACATGTGACGACAAAATGAAGAGATTGGGGCTTTTCTCTCTCAAGATGACAAGATTGAGAGTTGATCAGCAGAGATCTTTAAGATACTGATATCATTTCCACAAATTAGATAAGATCTTTTCCCCTGGTTGGGGGAGATCCAAAACTAGAGGGCAAAGGTTTAAGGTGAGAGGAGAAAGATTTAAAAGGGACCTAAGGGGCAACTTTTTCATGCAAAGAATGGTGTGTGTATGGAATGCCAGAGGAAGTGCTGGAGATTGGTACAATTATAACATTCAAAAGGCATCTGCATGGATATATGAATAGGAAGCGTTCAGAGGCATATGGACCCAATGCTGGCAAATGGAACTACAATTATTTAGGCTATCTGGTCAGCATGGATGAGTTGGACTGAAGGGTCTGCTTCTATGCTGTACAGTTCTTGTGGCTCTGTGGTTAGCATGCTGCCTCACAGCACCAGGGACTCAAGTTTGATTCCACCCTCAAGTGACTGTCTGTGTGAAGTTTGCACATTCTCCTCATGTCTACATGGGTTTCTGCTGGGCGTTCTGGTTTCCTCCATCAGTTCAAGGATTTGTCGGTTAGGTGAATTGGTCATGCTAAATTGCCCCTAGTGTTCAGGGATGTGTTGATTTGGTGTGTTAGCCATGGGAAATGCAGGGTAACAGGGAAAGGGTCAAGTTGAGATGTTCTTCGGATGTCCAGCATGGACATGATGGGCCGAATGGCTGTTCCTGTACTGTAGGGATTCTATGACTCTATTTTGGAGACACATCAAAAGCCATGGGCTACAACAACAAAACAGTTACTAATATTCCCACTGAAACAAACAATGCTGGCAATGTGGTCAGGCAGCATCCATGGAGAGAAAGCAAATGAACATTTTCAGTCAAGATGATTCTTCATCAGAGGTTCCAGCAGCTGTCGTAATTTGTTCCAACTGAAACCTCCAGTCGGAGATTCAAGGGAAACAACTTTAACCAGTGAAATTAGAATCTGGAGCTCCTGAGCACAAAGAAATGGTGAAAACATATCATGAACACTTCTGAGGGAAAACTACATAGACACTTGGAACAAAAAGGAGTAGGGGGATGAGTTGATTGGGTTAAATGAACCAGAAGGAGAAAGTCTCACATACAACATAATCTGAGATGGGACAGATATTCTGAATACTCTGCCTGTATGTTAATATAGTATGTGATAAACTCAATGTTAATTGAGTTAAAATCATTTGGAATCTAGCATTTATTTTCCTCACCTGCTCCAACTGTTTGTGTGACAGACATCCGAGATGTTCTATGCCAGGAGAAAGCAGGTGAAAGTGTTTCGAGAAACAGGCCTGCAGTGGTTGTTGTGTGCACTGACAAGGCTGAGGAGGTACTTCAAGCGCTGCTGCTGAAACGGTTGGCAGCAACGGATCAGCTCTGGTACAGAATTCTGCCACGGCCCAACCGCACTTTTCTGCACCAAATTTACAAGATGTGAAATAACCTGCTCAGGATTCTAACATAAAGAATGGCAGCATGTGCTTATTGGGAGAAAGTGAGGACTGCTGATGCTGGAGAAGCAGAGTGGAAAACGCGTGGTGCTGGAAAAGCACAGCAAGTCAGGTAGCATCCAAGGAAGAGACTTGACATTTCAGACGTAAGCTGTTCTTATTGCCCACTACGTTGGTGAAAGTTATCAATGTCATGGGTAGGAACCTGAATCATTGAACTATTTTTGGGTGCCAAAAAAAACCTAATACTCATCTGAGGTCCTCCTTTGGAATAAACATAACCAGCACGTGTGTCATAGGTTAAGCTTTGCAGCTAAACTAGAGAGTACAGGAGTTGGCATCTTATGTTACAAAATGTTGGTACCTCTTCCAGAGTGTTGTGCCCAGTTCTGGTCACCCTGTTATGGGAAGGGTATTATTAAGCTGGAGAGGTTCAGAAGAGATTTACAAGGATGTTGACAGGAATGGAGAGTTTGAGTGAAAAGGAGAGGCTTGAATAGGATGAGACTTTTATCACTGGAGGACAGGAGGTATTTCTGATGAAGGGCTTTTGCCTGAAACGTCGATTTCACTGCTCCTTGGATGCTGCCTGAACTGCTGTGCTCTTCCAGCACCACTAATCCAAAATCTGGTTTCCAGCATCTGCAGTCATTGTTTTTACCTAGTTTGAGATTATGGTCAGCATGGAGTGGTTGGGCTGAAGGGTCTGTTTTTGTGCTGTTTGACTATGACTATACATTTTTAAGACTGCCAACACAAGTCAGATTGAACTAATGTTACCTGCCCTATTGTATGGCTCCTGCTTCCAAACTAAATTGGAGGACCACAGCTAGCCTCAATTTGTCCATTCCCCCCAAAACCATGCAATTCTCATTTTACAAAATTCATTGCCATCCTTCGGAGACATCCAAGCTGATTGATCTTCCTGCATCTGAGGAAGTAAGAGACAGACAAAGAGACAGAGAGAAGGAAAGAAAGGGCAAAAAGATGCACATACACAGCTACTTCTAAAGAATGCTTCAGCTTTAGAATGAAGTAATTGTTTCACCTGCATGATAACAATGCAGTGTACCTCGCCAAATAACCTGACATTGATGAATGAATAAAGAGCGTCATGTCTTGCAAAATACACATACTGTGCAGATTGAAGCACTAAACATGCCAGTACAGTGCCGAAGGAAGAAAATATCTGATGCCAGGTATTTCAACAATTCTGATCTTACAGAAACAAGGACGCTGCCTGAGAAATTAATGATGCACTTAAAGACAGCTCTCATTCAAATATTCTGCTCTTCAAGAAAAACATTCTGCATAATGTTTAATGATTAAACTTAATTGAATAGCTGTTCCCTGAAAGTTTCGAACATTTGTTCCCACCAACAGTAACAGAGGTTGTTTTCTGCATTTTGCATTAAAATATATGAACCTCAAATGTCGTAAGGGTTAAATTAGCTAACTTCTGCAATTATAATTTAGAGGTTAATTCAATGATGCTTACACAACCTGCCCCATTGTTTGATTATGCATCGCAGCAGACATATTTTGAGAGGCATGTGCCACCAAACGGCAGTTTGCATGTCAAACCCGTGAGGAACATAGTGGCTGTAAGAAATATCGGTTTTTTTTAAGAAAAGCAAAGTTGGGCTGTGATCTTTGATAAATAACTGAAAGTTTGAGGGAATAAGCACCCCCGTTTTCAAACAGTGCATTGGAGACAAAAACAGAAATTGCTGGAAAATCTCAGCGGGTCAGGCAGCATCTGTGAAGCAAAATCAGAGTTAACCTTTCAGGTCCAGTTCTGAGGAAGAGTCACTGGACCCAAAACATTAACACTGATTTCTCTCTCCAGTTTCTTCCAAACTTGCTGAGCTTTTCCAGTATGTCTGTTTTGTTTCTGATTTCCAGCACCCTCAGTTCTTTCAATTTTTATTTAGTGCATTGGAGATTTTGGTGAAAGATGTGGTGGAGTTAGCAATGTCCTGCATTCCCAGGGGGACAAGTGACCCTTCAGGCATAGACTGGGCAGGCACTGGGATGGGTTACTGGTGGTTTTGCTTCAATAACATAGGGAGCAGAGGAAGTATTACAATAAGCTCACACCAGTTATTAATGTGAGTTCAGCAGCAAATGCCTTATTCTGCACCACCCTGTCTCATCCACGAAACCCGATACCGTGGAAAAGTTTGTAAACCTTGCTCTCACTCTGCCTGCTTGATGCAAACAAAAGGGAGTGAGATTATACTGCTTGACTGACCAAAGTAACCTCCATTATGAGCGGTGTCTGATAAACTGTGAGGTGATGCTTACATCTCCAGCTACAGTTTATAGTATGACACAAACCTTCACTGTCATGTTGACAGCTACAGGTAATGCTATTCTTATCCTGCATGGGGATACAATTGAGGCTGTAGCAGCTGCCAGATGTTGATCACTTTTGATGAGCAGAGACATCTCACATGGGTGAGTACAACCAAGGTCATAGTTATTCTGTGGTGGACATGGCTACATTCTGAAAACCTTTCTATCAGCCTGACCTGTTGTCCTGGTATCTTTTCATTCTCCCAGGCATGCTCAATTCTGATCAATACTTCTGTAAAAACATGGAAGAATTTAATAGGAGCTTGTTCCTCCACAAATATCACAAACACAAATTTTCCTTCTCAATTTCTACTGCTTGGCCACCCATATTTGGAAACAAGTAATTTCAATAAATAATACAAATATTTAAGAACCAGCCAGAGTGCAGACTATTCAAACTTTCACCAAATTTAGGGTAGCCCCATAAATATGTTAAATTACATCCAGAAGCCAGAATAAATAACTCACTAACTCACCTGTAAATAGTTCATGCTATATTTAATAAAGAATACAGATGGGGGAGAGAACAGTAAAGGAACTGATGGGTCCCTTATCTCACATCAAATGAAACTGTGAAATTAAAATGGAATTTTAGCTGAAAATGGCACCATGACCACCAAATTAATACGATACTTTTATTCACATCATGATCCCTACTCTACACTTCATACTCAGAGTCAAAATGTGTGGTGCTGGAAAAGCACAGCTGGTCAGGCAGCATCTGAGGAGCAGGTGAGTCGATGTTTCGACTCCTGATGAAGATCTTATGTTCATAACGTCGACTCTCCTGCTCCTTGGATGCTGCCTGACCAGCAGTGCTTTTCCAGCACCACACCTTGTGACTCTGATCTCCAGCATATGCAGTCGTCACTTTCTCCTTCTACATTTTATTTGTTAATTTATTGTTTATTCTACAATTTACATGTTAATTGTCATTAGGTGTGTACACAGACCCTTTTGCAAAGTTGGCTTGCCATGCATTTTCCAAATATGCAAGTATCCCTTATGCACTACTTTGAAAGAGTTGATGATCATGTAATAGTTAAAAAGAAAACAGTGATTATCAGAAAACAGAGATGGCTCAATCCATAATTCAATACAAAAGAGAAAATAGCCCTTGGTATTAAGGTTCATCAGTCAGACAGAGTAGCTGTAGCTCCCTTTGAATAGTGACTAGATGGTATCTCATGGCACACACCGAGTTTTCACTACTAAGACTCGACTCAGATCTAACCAGACTGAATCTAGTTTTGTGAGGGCACCAGTGGATCTCCCAGCTAAACAGCAACTTGCATTGATATATCACCATCAATGTATCAAAATTTCCAAATAAGCTTCAAAAGTAAGTATTTTGATGCCACTAGAGACACTAGGAAAGCTGAACAAAAGCTTGGCTGACAACAATAACAGGGAGATAGAGGGATAGTAAGTGTCTTTTTAAAGGAAGGAAACTGAATTATAATTAGAACATAGAACATAGAACAGTACAGCACAGAACAGGCCCTTCAGCCCACGATGTTGTGCTGACCAATGATCCTCATATATGCACCCTCAAATTTCTGTGACCATATGTATGTCGAGGAGTCTCTTAAATGTCCCCAGTGACCTTGCCTCCACAACTGCTGCTGGCAACGCATTCCATGCTCTCACAACTCTCTGTGTAAAGAACCCGCCTCTGACATCCCCTCTATACTTTCCTCCAACCAGCTTAAAATGATGACCCTTTGTGTTATTCATTTCTGCCCTGGGAAATAGTCTCTGGCTATCAACTCTATCTATGCCTCTCATTACCTTGTATACCTCAATTAGGTCCCCTCTTCTCCTCCTTTTCTCCAATGAAAAAAGTCTGAGCTCAGTCAACCTCTCCTCATAAGATAAGCCCTCCAGTCCAGGCAGCATCCTGGTAAACCTCCTCTGAACCCACTCCAAAACATCCACATCTTTCTTATAGTAGGGCGACCAGAACTAGATGCAGTATTCCAAGTGCGGTTTAACCAAAGTTTTATAGAGCTGCAACAAGATCGCACGACTCTTAAACTCAATCCCCTGTTAATGAAAGCCAAAACGCCATATGCTTTCTTAACAATCCTCACCACTTGGGTGGCCATTTTAAGGGATCTATGTACCTGCACACCAAGATCCCTCTGTTCCTCCACACTACCAAGAATCCTATCCTTAATCCTGGACTCAGCTTTCAAATTCAACCTTCCAAAATGCATCACCTCGCATTTATCCAGGTTGAACTCCATCTGCCACCTCTCAGCCCATTTCTGCATCCTGTCAATGTCCTGCTGCAGCCTACAACAGCCCTCTATACTGTCAATGACACCTCCAACCTTTGTGTCATCTGCAAACTTGTTGACCCATCCTTCAATCCCCTCATCCAAGTCATTAATAAAAATTACAAACAGTAGAGGCCCAAGGACAGAGCCCTGTGGAACACAACTCACCACTGACTTCCAGGCAGAATATTTTCCTTCTACTACCACTCGCTGTCTTCTGTTGGCTAGCCAATTCTGTATCCAGACAGCTATGTTCCCCTGAATCCCATTCCTCCTGACCTTCTGAATGAGCCTACCATGGGGAACCTTATCAAATGCCTTGCTGAAGTCCATATACACCACATCCACAGCTCGAGGCACATCCTCAAAGATCTCGATAAGGTTTATGAGGCATGACCTGCCCCTGACAAAGCCGTGTTGACTGCATTTAATAAAGCCATGCTCTTCCAGATGGTCATAAATCCTATCCCTCAGAATCCTTTCTAACACCTTGCAGATGACAGACGTGAGACTTACTAGTCTGTAATTGCTGGGGATTTCCCTATTTCCTTTCTTGAAGAGAGGAATTATATTTGCCTCTCTCCAGTCCACAGGTATGACTCCAGTGGAGAGCGAGGATGAAAAGATCTTCGCAAGTGGCGAAGCAATTGCATTTCTCGTTTCCCAAAGCAGCTGAGGACAAATCTAGTCTGGGCCTGGTGATTTGTCAATCTTAATGTTTGACAAAATTTTCAGCACATCAGCTTCCGCTATCTCTATTCATTCCAGCATGCACACCTGCTCTTCAAAGGTTTCATTCACTACAAAGTTCATTTCTTTCATAAAGACAGAAGCAAAAAACTCATTGAGGGCTTCCCCCACCTCCTCAGACTCCACACAAAAATTCCCTATGCTATCCCTGATTGGCCCTACTCTTTCTTTGACCATTCTCTTATTCCTCACATAAGTGTAAAATGCCTTTGTGTTCTCCCTAATCTGTCAAGCCTTTCTCGTGTCCCCTCCTGGCTCTCCTCAGACCATTTTTAAGCTCCTTCCTTGCCTGCCTGTAATCCCCTAGAGCTGAGCTTGACCCTAGCTTCCTCCACCTTACGTAAGCTACCTTTTTCCTTTTGACGAGAAGCTCCACTGCTCTTGTCATCCAAGGTTCCTTTATCTTACCACTTCTTGCCTGTCTCAGAGGGATATATTTATTCATCACTTGCAACAACTGTTCCTTAAACAGTCTCCACATGTCTATAGTGCCTTTACCATGGAACAATTGCTCCCAATCCATGCTTCCTAACTCATGTCTAATTGCATCATAGTTTCCTCTTCCCCAATTAAATATCCTCCCATTTTGCCTAACCCTCTCCTTCTCCATAGCTATGTAGAATGTGAGGCAGTTGTGGTCACTCTCACCAAAATGCTCTCCCACCACAAGATCTGATACCTGTCCCGGCTCATTTCCGAGCACCAAGTCTAGAATGGCCTCTCCCCTTGTCGGCCTGTCAACGTACTGAGTTAGGAAACCCTCCTGAACACACCTTACAAAAACAGCTCCGTTCAAATCTTCTGCTTGAAGGAGGTTCCAATCAATATTGGGAAAGTTAAAGTCACCCATTACAACAACCCTACTACATCCACACTTTTCCAAAATCTGCCAAGCTATGCTTTCTTCCATCTCCCTGCTGCTATTGGGGGACTGTAGTAAATCCCTAAAGAGGTGACTGCTCCCTTGCTGTTCCTAATTTCCACCCATACTGACTCGGTCGGCAGATCTTCCTCGACAATGGAAGCTTCTGTAGCTGTGATACCCTCTCTGGTTAGTAGTGCTACACCCCCTCCTCTTTTTCCCCCCTCCCTATTTTTTTTAAATGCTCTAAACCCTGGAACATCCAGCAAACATTCCTGCCCCTGAGAAACCCATGTCTCTGTTTTGGCCACAACATCATAGTACCAGGTACTGATCCATGCTCTAAGTTCGTCACTTTTATTCCTGATACTCCTTGCGTTAAAGCAAACACACTTTAACTGATCCCTTGGTTCCTTGCCAGGAAAATCCTTCCCACTAGCTGGTCTACCTCTTGCTACTGCCTCATCTGCATCAACTCTCACCTCTGGTATACAGCTCAGGTTCCCACCCCCCTGCCATACTAGTTTAAACCCTCTCGAACTACTCGTGCAGAACTTCCACCCAGGACATTGGTCCCCTTGCAGTTCAGATGCAACCTGTCCTTGTTGTGCAGGTCCCACCTTCCCCAGAATGCATCCCAATTATCTACATATCTGAAGCCCTCCCTCCTACACCAGTTGCGCAGCCACTTATTAAGCTGCGCCCTCTCCATGTTCCTCGCCTCGCTATCTCGTGGCACCGGTAGTAAACTAGAGAACACTACTCTGTTCGTCCTGCTTTGCAGCTTCCATCCTAACTCCCTGAAATCACTTTTTATATCCTCGATTCTTTCCCTGGCTATTTCATTAGTGCCAATATGTAACAAGATTGCCATGAAGAAACAGTGCTACGGAATCCAATTTAGTATCCAACAAAATTTCCTGGCTAACTTTTGTGTGGCCATAAGTGAGCATTTGGAAAGTATTTTATTTCTGATAATTAACACACTTTTAGAATAATTATATATGAATTGATCACTGCTAAACAAAGCTGGTTTTCCTCAAATTCAGCCAGATTCCTCTCCTATTTCTGACTCGCATTAAGCGAATTTTCCCCTTCACTATCCAATGAGCAGATGAAACGAAGTCAGAAACGGGTTACTTCTTTTGGCTTTTATTCAATATTGTCTTGGAACTGAACTGAAATATATTAAACAGCCATTTATTTAGCGTTGCTCTTTTTAATAACAAGTTTGTTTGCAGAGTGATTCACTGGATCAGTTTGATCCAGTTACAAATGGTCTTCACCAGTTTAGTTTCAGAGTTTATTTTGTATTCCATAATACTTCAAAGTTTTAAAAAAAATCAGCACAGGAATGTTTTTTGAGCATATTGCTGCAGTCACACAAACACTTACTTTTCAGTTCTAATATTCCAGAAAATTACAACACAATGAGGTGACTTTTTTTAAAAAATGAGTTTATATTAAGAAGTACTTTTTAAACTTTGTTTCTTTTATTACATTGTACCTGTGTTTTGGTAACTATATACCTTTGTATCTAAGATGGCACTGTGACATTACACATTTCACGGTACTCCCATACTTCAGTACTGGAGTACACAATAAAATCTACATTTCAATCTAAATCTTAAAAAGTTCATTTCTGAAGAAATCCTAATGGATTCCAAGTGTTAATTCTGTTTCTCTTTCCACAAATGCTCCAATGTTTTTATTTCAGATCTCCACCATCTATGCTATTTTGTTTCTGGATTAGGTAATAAAGATTGAGTCTCAAACAATTTCACAGGATAGAGTGCAGTGCAGATAAACAGGACTTTGTATGGATGTAGCAGACCATTCCCCCCTTGTGTTCACATGTTCCAGATGTCAAGGCCAAATTTGACTGAACAAAGAAGTTGGGCTGGGCACTCTGCATCTGGTACAACAAAATAAGTAATAGTTTCAGTCTTTGAAAGCAAGCACATATATCAGAGACAGAGAGAAAATGCAAAGGGAGGAAATCTTGAGCCATCAACTCATTCAAACTGACTTTTTTCTTTTGTTGGATGTGGGGGTCACTGGCTGGCCAACATTTATTGCCAGTCCCTAGTTGCCCTTGAGAAGGGCAAGTTTGGCCTATTGAACCACTGCAGTTCAACCAGTCCACGAAGCCATTATGGAGGGAATTAATGTTATATCTTGTCCTATTTGTGGTAGAACTTCCAAGCACAAATTAGCCTTCGCATTCCAGCTATTGAGACCCTACCAAATCCTCCAATGATGAACATTGTCATCTTCTCCTCAAAAGATGGCCAAGAATTCAGAAAGTATTCTAATCCACTCTTGTTAGCCCCAATTTGCATACTGTCAGTCTTATTTATATTTAAATAAATTTGACAGTTTTATTCATTTACTTAAAATATGAATATATTTTGTATCTTTATACTTTCAGCTTCACTGTTTAACAATGCAGCCAAAGTTTGTGTCATTGGTAAACTTGAGTCATACGGCTCTTGATCCCATCAATATGGACATTAATAAATGTAATAGATAGCTGAGGCGGCAACACAGATCTCCTGGGGGAACCTCTATTTATACCTACACACTCAGATTACCTGTCCATTATCTTTACTGTCTGTCTTCTGACAATCAGCCCATATCTTAACCAGGTCCACATATTCCCTTCAATTCCATGAGCTTCAACTTTAGCTTTATCGATTGTTTTCTCAAATTCCTTATAACTAACATTGATAGGCACTGCGCACTCCACGACTACATTAGATCTCTCTTCAAAACATTTAATCAAGTTCAGCACACATGACTTGCCCTTTACAAATCCAGGTCCGTTTGCTCTGGTGAAAATTTTCAAAGTTTTCAGTCACTGTAAATTTAGCTTTCGACACCACGACAATGGTGTTTGATTATTGCTTCCTCTCACAAGTTTTCTAAATAATAGCTTGAGCATCTTTTAAGTTTAAAGGAATAGATTTTGTATTCAAACAACTTTGGAAGACCATTGTTTTTATGCTTTTCTTTGGATATTTTTGAAATTAATTGATAGCATTCAGTTAATTAACTTTTGTCTCGTTACGTGTTCACAAGTGCACACCCTGTTCTAGAAGATTCCCAGTATTGGGATAGCAGCTGAATCTAATGTTGAAAGGTTGGCCAATTTTCTTTTCTTTTATTTCATTCACAGCATGTGGGCACTGCTGGCTATATCAGCATTTTTTTGATCATCCTAATTGTCTAGAGGACAGTCAAGATTAAACGACATTTTTACGGGTCTTGCTATGGATTAGGCCAAAATGCTCAAAACATTCTAAAGCATGAAGCCCAGATTGGAACTTTGTTACTTGTTTTGGTAAGTGTACAGTGAAAATGATCTGGAGTAAGTTAGCTCGGGTGATGACCAGGTTTAAAACAGATGAAAATTTATTCACAAAATTGCGGAATGAAACACCACAAATTCAGTCTACCCAAACTAGACTTAATTATGCTGTTCCGAAAATACACAACAGTGCCAATTAACAAACCCCTTAAACGCAGAGTAAAACTGAAACAGGGGCTGACAGGTTGAAACATCAGTGCAGAGAGACAGAGAAAGAGAGAGAAAAAAAGAGAGAAGGAGAGAGAGAAAGAAAGAAAGTGAGAGAAAAATGAGAGAGAAAAAGAGAGAGAAAGCGAGAGAGAGAGAAAAAGAGAGTGAGAGAAAAAGAGGGAAAAAAAGAGCGAGAGCGAGAGTGAGAAGACAGGAGAGAGAGGTTCCTAGCCTTCTTCCATCCTGCTGAACTGACTAAAACCCAGAATTCAGCTTCCAGGACTGACCACTCCCCTTTCATTATACAGGTTACTTCGAAAACATATAATGGCCTGAAGACACATTTATTTACATATGAACATAAAGGCCTCCTGATATCCTTTTCATCTCTGTACCACTTCAGCTGATTCGGAGCCTGGGCTGTTGTCTGACCACCTGAAGAAAACCAAGGACACAGTACCTTTGAGAAAAGGAACAGCCTTTTCCAAAAAAAGGACCAGCTTTGTGACATTCTGCAGTCACACTGAGACCAGACTGGGTAAGGATGGCAGATTTTTTTTACAAAGAACACGCGTGAACTAGATGACTTTACTGTAATGACAATCAACAGTGTTTACACAGTCACTGCTAAGCTAGCTTTTTATTCCAGAATTTGTTTTAAATTAAATTCAAATTTGACTATCTGCCAGTGTGGGATTTAAACCAATGCCCCAGAATATAGGCACGGGGTTCTGAAGGACTAGTCCAGTGACATGACCACATTCTTAGAGCCTCCAGATAACTATTTCTTTAAAAATAAAGGACAATATCTTCTGAATTCAATGAACTCAAAGGAAACGAGGGAGGTTGAATGTCTAGTAAAGAGGAAGAAGGAGGCTTACATAAGGTTGAGGAAACAAGGTTCAGACAGAGCAGTGGAGGGATACAGGATAGCCAGAAGGGACCTGAAGAAAGGGATTAGGAGAGCTAAGAGAGGGCATGAAAAATCCCTGGCGGATAGGATCAAGGATAACCCCAAGGCATTCTATGCGTATGTGAGAAACCTGAGAATGACGAGAACGAGGGTAGGTCCGATCAAGGACAGTGGTGGGAGACTGTGTATTGAGTCGGAAGAGATAGGAGAGGTCTTGAACAAGTACTTCTCTTCAGTATTTACGAACGAGAGGGACCGTATTGTTGAAGAGGAGAGTGTGAAACGGACTGTTAAGCTAGAAGAGATACCTGTTAGGAAGGAAGATGTGTTGGACATTTTGAACAACTTGAGGATAGACAAGTCCCCCGGGCCTGACGGGATATATCCTAGGATTATGTGGGAAGCAAGAGAGGAAATTGCAGTACCGTTGGCAATGATCTTCTCGTCTTCACTGGCAACTGGGGTGGTACCAGGGGACTGGAGAGTAGCGAATGTTGTGCCCCTGTTCAAAAAAGGGAATAGGGATAACCCCGGGAATTACAGGCCAGTTAGTCTTACTTCTGTGGTAGGCAAAGTAATGGAAAGGGTACTGAGGGATAGGATTTACGAGTATCTGGAAAGACACTGCTTGATTAGGGACAGCCAGCACGGATTTGTGAAGGGCAGGTCTTGCCTTACAAGTCTTATTGAATTCTTCGAGGAGGTGACCAAGCATGTGGATGAGGGTAGAGCAGTGGATGTAGTGTACATGGATTTTAGTAAGGCATTTGATAAGGTTCCCCATGGTAGGCTTATGCGGAAAGTCAGGAGGCATGGGATAGAGGGAAATTTGGCCAATTGGATAGAAAACTGGCTAACCGGTCAAAGGCAGAGAGTGGTGGTAGATGGTAAATATTCAGCATGGAGTCCAGTTACAAGTGGAGTTCCGCAGGGATCAGTTCTGGGTCCTCTGCTGTTTGTAATTTTTATTAATGACTTAGATGAGGGAGTCGAAGGGTGGGTCAGTAAATTTGCAGATGATACAAAGATAGGTGGAGTTGTGGACAGTGAGGAGGGCTGTTGTCGGCTGCAGAGGGACTTAGATATGATGCAGAGCTGGGCTGAGGAGTGGCAGATGGAGTTCAACCCTGCCAAGTGTGAGGTTGTCCATTTTGGAAGAACAAATAAGAATGCGGAATACAGGGTTAATGGTAGGGTTCTTGGTCAGGTGGAGGAACAGAGGGATCTTGGGGTCTATGTACATAGATCTTTGAAGGTTGCCACTCAGGTGGATAGAGTTTGTAAGAAGGCCTATGGAGTATTATCGTTCATTAGCAGAGGGATTGAATTCAAGAGTCGTGAGGTGATGTTGCAGCTGTACAGGACTTTGGTTAGGCCACATTTGGAGTACTGTGTGCAGTTCTGGTCGCCTCACTTTAGGAAAGATGTGGAAGCTTTGGAGAGGGTGCAGAGAAGATTTACCAGGATGTTGCCTGGAATGGAGAGTAGGTCGTACGAGGATAGGTTGAGAGTTCTCGGCCTTTTCTCGTTGGAACGGCGAAGGATGAGGGGTGACTTGATAGAGGTTTATAAGATGATCAGAGGAATAGATAGAGTAGACAGTCAGAAACTTTTTCCCCGGGTACAACAGAGTGTTACAAGGGGACATAAATTAAAAGTGAAGGGTGGAAGGTATAGGGGAGATGTCAGGGGTGGGTTCTTTACCCAGAGAGTGGTGGGGGCATGGAATGCGCTGCCCGAGGGAGTGGTAGAGTCAGATTCATTGGCGACCTTTAAGCGGCATTTGGATAGGTACATGGATGGGTGCTTAATCTAGGATAGAAGTTCGGCACAACATCGTGGGCCGAAGGGCCTGTTCTGTGCTGTATTGTTCTATGTTCTATGTTCTATGTTCTATGTTCTATGAAACTGCACTCACTTGTTGTGATTCATATTACTGGACAAGTTGTATTCCATAATTAAATCTGGCTTGATAGATCATTTTCTTTGAATTTCACACAGTGATGATTCACTGAAACATAGACTCAAAAGATTTTGGTCAGCAGGAAAACAGAAGTTTATTACGTACAAAAAAAAACAAACCAACTCATTTAGCACGGTGGCTCAGTGGTTAGCACTGCTGCCTCACAGTACCAGGGACCTGGGTTCAATTTCACCTTTGAGTGACTGTCTGTATGGAGTTTGCACATTCCTCCCATGGCTGTATGGATTTCCTCCGGGTGTTCCAGTTACCCCCCCCACAGTCCAAAGGTGTGCAGGTTAGATGGACTGGCAATGCTAAATTGCCCATAACATCCAGGGGTGTGGAGGCTAGGTGGCTTAGCCATGGGAAATGCAGATTTACAGAGATAAGGTGGGGGTTGGGTCTAGGTGAGATGTGGACTCGATGGTCCAAATGGCCTGCTTCCACACTGCAGGATGCTATGATTAAATATAGAGCACAATTTGAAAGATTGCAAAGCACACTACAAAACCAAGCCTCATGTATTCCCAGAAACTATCACTTTGCAGTGATCCAAATCCAGAGAAATTACTGTTCTGTATCAAATATTTACATTCCACTTAACTGCTTTCCCCAGTTCTGTTCTGTGAACTGTGAAATCTTTTCATACAAATACTTACTAAACAGAAAGATTAAACTTTCTCAGTCCAAGAATCATAGAGTCATATAGATGTACAGCACAGAAACAAACCCTTCGGTTCAACTCATCCATGCTGACCAGATATTCCAACCAAAATCTAGGCCCACCTGCCAGCACCCAACCCATATCCCTCCAAGCCCTTCCTACTCATTCACCCATCCAGATGCCTTCTGATTAATAATGTATAGAGTTCTGGAAAATTTCAAAGGCAACTGTGAGTGTCCATATTTCATTAGGTCTTTGATTGAGATTCATGAGTGGAGCTCAGAATGCTCTCGGCCAAGTGGTTTACAACAGTCATTTCAATGATCCTTTTTAAAGTTTTAACTCAAAGTCCTTGATGTGCTGGAACATTACAGTATTGAAAGCAACCTGATTGAGCATACGATTGAATGAGACTGGATTTTTGATAATCTAGAACAATTTATTTTAGATTGAAAACTGTCACTTATAGAAACCTGTATTATACTTTTTGCTGACTTTCTCCCATGATTAGAAATTTAAAGGACACAAGCCAACAGATTCCTTTTTTTTGGATATTTGGTATGGATGTGCTGGTCTTGGACTGGGGTAGACAAAGTCAGAAGTCACATGAAATCTTGCTATGACTTCTTCACCTATGCGTTCTGTGCCTGTGTGCTTCCCTCCACTTCACCTGATAAAGGAGCACTGCTCTGAAAGGTTGTGATTCCAAATAAATCTGTTGGGACTACAACCTGGAGTCATATTGCTTCTGATTTTACTACAATCCAGATATAGCAAATAAACTATTAATTAATACCTCAGATTACATTTGAGCATGATGCTTCTGATTTCCTTAAGTAATTAACAGGTTATGTGTGTGTTTTTTCTTTCAAAAAATGTACAGTGTCCACAGCTTGATACTGATTAAGCAAGAATGTCCTCTGTGAATTTTTTGCAGCCCACTGTATTTTTCAAGCATTATCTGTGTAACAAACTGGCTTTTACGAGATGTAAATTGTCCACCCATGGGAGATTAAAAGAATGGAAATTTGCCTCAGGGAGGTTTCCTGTCCCAATGCTGGTCTATAATGTACTTGCTCCAAAACTGTTTCTTTCAGCTAGTGTTTCCCCACAGGCACTTAAAAGAAGCTGCTAAATATTACTTAAAACAGTTTCTTCTCTGTTGCCCCTCCCCCACCCATGGCCTTTTGCTTCTGCAACTTATTTTTCACTGACTTCTAAGCAACTCACGATCTCTCCTGAGCTCTGACTGCTTGGAGACTGCTAGTCAGTACACTTCTGCTGTTGTGGGTCTTTTATCTCTGCATGAATCTGATTCTGGCTCCTTCTCTCTCCCTCGGGTGATCATAAGACGCATGCCAGAAAACACCTCAGCAATGAACTCACTAGGTGGCTTGCTGGTCATTCAGTTGAAATCACTTGATTTCTTGTAACTGGGGTTTTGAACTCAATATTCTGAAATGACTTCCTTTTTAAACTCAGAATTGGAAACTAAAATTCATTTCTTCTCCAGTTTCAATGCATGTTCTCTAATAATAAGAATAACATAACTTTTAATAAATTAACTTATTTTTCTAATCAATCTGATCAGGGATGTTATCACACATCTCTGGAGCAGCTGGGACTTGAACCCTCACCTCCTGTTCCAGAGGTAAAGACACCACCAGTGTGTTACAAGAGGGCCCCAGTAATACTAACATATAGTGACCCATCAGAATAGATTTCAATTGTAGGGAACTGTAACGGTTTTATTTGTAATCTCGACTCCTAACCAAAAAATACACAAATTTAGCACCAGTTGGAAATCAGAAAAATTAGAGAATAAATTAATACAGGAAATAGAAATGTGAAGCTTTTGCTGTAAACCCCTTTTCTGTCATTGTCATTGAAATAGATTGCTGAAGTAGAGTGTGTTTTATCATATTATATCTGCCTTTGGAGTACTGAATGTTAATATAGGCTGGCTAAAATTATGTTGTGTTCTATTCTTATACAGGCCCATTTTTTCATCTCAAACATTAACAAAATCCTGGATCTTGAATTCATCATTTACATTGAATATGGTCCAGAATATATATGGTATACCTTGAAAAATATAAATCATTATTAATAGTGTCATGAAATCCTTAAGGTATGCCTTTTTTTGCTGCTAAGCTAACCAGCACCTGTGACTTGTAACAGACAGTTCCAAAATTTTCTCAGTGGCAACATATTTCTGCCCTGTAATAGGGACATGGTTTATTGCAAGGTTTTTACCAGGTCAATCAGAACAGTTTGGGCATCATGGAAAGAGCAAAAGATTATAAACATGGACTGAACATCAGCGAATTGTGAAACAGAGGGAGATGTAACCTCCATATCAGAAGTATAGATCTTTGGTTATGCTACAGGGAAACTAATTGAACTACATAGATTGTGTCTGTTTAGGAACCCAGTGAGAAGTCAGACCAGTTGAATAACTCTTGTGCAGTTAGGGCACAGGGAAGCCCAAGAAGAGGTGAGTTGTTGAGCTATGTTGCTGGAAAGGCATCTGAACAACATCGGTTCTATGCAGGACTCTCAATGGGATAGCTGATGATAAAAAGCTGGAGTTATGCTTGTGAGTAAGTATTGAAACATATAGTTTTCAAAATCCATGAGATGATTAAACAGAACTGGACTAATCATCCAGCTAGTTCATGACAGAACATTTATTGATAGGAAGTTTCAAAGCTGTTCAAAAAAGTGAAGAATTGTAATCCCTTATGAAGTTTAAGAGGATTTCATGACACATTGTGTGATTGACATTTAGGGGGAGTTACTGGGAATCTTGATTGCATTTACTATTTGATGCATGCTGTGGAGGTGAGGGGACAGTGTTGTGTGTTTAATAACTGCATTCCCAGGCTTACTGCATGTTAATCTTGGATGTTTGTAGATTGCATTACTGTTCTAACTTCTGTATTAAAGCTTCTGCATTTATTTATACCATGGAATTTTCTGTAAAATAATCTGGTGGTCTATTCTCAGATTAGAGAGTAATTTGGTGATTTCAACTATGATCATAATATAATGTTGACATTCTGGTCTGGGACCATATCAGTAGTTGTTATTAAATGGCTGATAAAGCCGACATACTTAAAATATAGGGGATCACAAATTCAATACAAACATGATAATAAATAATTTAACATAATTAGTTGTGCCCTTTTATAATCTGAAAAATATTATATTAATAAAGCTGTCTGAATGAAAAATGCAATAATCTAAAATTGTAATTATAATTTTTATTTTGGACCTGAATTAACGATTTCCATACAAAATATGCTGAAATCTAATTAACTCAATATATTATACTTCCCACTGTACTTGAACAACAGACAACTCATTCTTAGAACATGGGTACTATTTAGGTCCATGTTACTGAGAGCTGACTGTAAAACCTTCTGTTTAATTACCTGCTAAATTCAACCCTTAAGAGATTTCCATAACATTGACTTAACAGGTTTTTATTATTATTGCCTTCACAAAGATAATCATAAATATTCCACTTCTTTCCTTACACAGAATGATTCCTTGGATTAAAAAGTCACTAGTGACACCCCCAATGATAAAGGCACCATTACCATCTCTGGAAAATGTGTTATATTATAATACATTGGATTACAAATTAACAATGTAAACCTCTTCTCATTTCACTGTAGTGTAATTACTGATTAGACAAGATGGCTATGTGACCTACAAAATATAAGTTGCTTCTATTTTGGGTCACACAATTTGAAACCTGTCTGAGGTTTCAACTTGTTTCTGAATAACATTGCAATCTGTGTGATGAGATTACCCCAAGTATGCATTATTTTGTGCATACTTCAACATTGTGTATCTCAATTCACAAAATAAATGTTAAAAATACAATCTTTTCTTTTAATCTGATCGGCATCTGCCGTTGGACTCATTCTATTTACCTCTTTTGATGAAAATTTCAAATTATTGGGAAACCTAATGCAGAAAAAGAATAGTGATATAATATCAGCAGAGGTGATACTTGCAGCGTTAGCTGGTTATAGAGCCTTGGTAAAGCTATATTAACAGAGGATTGAAAGCATAACTGATAGTTTTACTGATTATGACTTTCAGACTATGTTTAAAACTATGCAAGGTCTTGAGAAGCCCATTTGAAATGTTGAGGCAATTTTAAGTTAACAAAAGTAACTCATCTAAAAATAAATAAATGATTAATTAGAAATAATTCTAATAAAAATGTGAGCAGAGGAAGAAGAGACAGAATTTAGCTCAACAATTCTGTTTTGACTTGCAATGAGATAAAAGCTGAGCTGTGACCGAACACGATGTTGCCTGCCTTTGTTGTCTCTCTTAAAACCTTTGCTCAACAAAAATCTATCTACATCAGTTTTAAAATTAGCTACTGATCTCGTATTAATTTTGAGCTTTGTGGAAGTGAGTTCAAAACTTCACCCAGCCTTTGCCTGCAAAGTGTTTCTCATTTCATTTACAAAAGGTTCTGCCTTAAATTTTAAATTGTGTTCCTGAGTCATAAAGTCTTGAACAAGTGGAAACATTTCTCTCAGTCGTTTCTGTTCTCCTTAGTGTATTGAAAACTTTGTTCAAATCACCCTTTAATGCTCTAAGTAGCAGAGAACATGCCATTAACTTGTGTAATCTCCCCTTTTTGAAACACAAAGAGAATTTATAGATAATGGAAGAAAATTAAAGTAAAAAAATGATTATGATGCCTGCTACAAATAAAGATAAAACTGTTCAGGCAACTCCATTTTATGTAAGCCACAATGTAAAGAATTAGCTCATTCATTCATCAATGCATTTAATTACATTCACCTAATGATCAGGATAGTTTGATTGTTATCGTGGTCAATGATATTTCGCAACATCCCTGCTGTTTTCATTAACTGCATACTTCTCTTTGTATAATTGTCTGTTCCTTAAATCTTGTAATAAGGAATGAAGTTAAATTGACCAGACAGCTGTCAGCACTTGCTGAACAATACCCTAGCATTAAACTTTGTTCACAGGAGAGTCAGGAAGAAGTGTCTGTACAGAAGTCTGAAAGCAGACAGTGACATGTGGAAGGCTGTTCAAAACAATACACAGCATACTCCAAGTCCAAATTTATACTCAGCCAACGAGAACTTTCATTTCTTCAATGACCTTAATACAGTAAAATATCTGAAGCTGCTTTGTTGGTGTGTTAGCAAAAGAATTTGACATCAAAATACACAGGAAGATATTGGACTTTGTAGAATTTTGTGGATTTCCCTAAAAGGAATGAAGAATAAAGAGGTGGAGAGGATGACAGAGGACATTTCAGAGACAGGCAGCTGAAGACATGACTGCAAGATGTGTAGTGATTGAAGTCAGGGATGTGAAAAGGGGAGAAACGGAAAATCTCAGAAATTTTTAGGACCTGTCAAGACTACAGAGTGATGGAGGGCTGATTCCACAGAAAAATCTGAAAGTAAAGATGTGAATCTTAAAGACGTTTTGAGACACAGAGACAATATAGCAGAGCATGAACAGGAATTGGTGTGAATTAAGATAAGAGTTTTGCATGTGTTCAAGTTTCCAAAGAATGGAAGATGAGATTCAGCTTGATTCTTTTCCATTAATCATCACCAGAAATTGATCAGAGCTGGAAATTCTGCCTCAATTTTCCTTAGTCAAAGTGCAATAACTGCAGAGAGGTCGGTATCCTGTCACCAAGTCATCCTTTATTTACATGTGCACAGTACACTGGCTGTGAACAGAGTCAGTCTCTGACATCAGAAGATCCCCTAAATTCCCTGTTTATAGCTGTCAGCCAGAGCTCCCTGATCGGCCCTGGTTAATAACCCCAATCAATGGTCAATGAGATCCACCTGGTTCCAATCACTGCACAAGACTAATTATATTATTTTGTGCATTAGTTAAACTAAGCAGAAACAATGAACTGAATCTGTGATATCCTTAAGAAGGAGTATTAAATCAACTGTAATTCATGAGGGACCATAGGCATCTCTCCTGTGAAGGAAGGAGACGTGTTTTTTTTTGTATTATATGTATCTTGAGGGATACCGCTCCATATCAAACAAGGGGCAAGGGAAGAAGGCAGCCCTCCATTAACAACTGCTCCTCAGATGCTGCCTGAATTGCTGTACTCTTCCAGCACCACTAATCCAGAACCTGTATTGAATCCGCTCCCTAACCCCCCCCACCGAATTTACATTTGTCCGCACCATACTCTAGCCTCCAAAATAACTGAGCTAACTAACTCACACTCTCACAATGTCTATGAAATGAGTATGAGTGAAAGGCACAAAAAAAGGACATTGTCATCACAAAAGCTTATTGTAAGTTACTTCACAAAGTAAATTCTTTAAGTTACATTTTTGGAGCACCTGGCATCATAGTTGCGCATGGTTTACAGTGATGTGGAGAGCATTGAGCAGGAAACCAGAAATGTTGGGAGAGTAGTGAAGAAAATGACACAGGGCAGAATCCCGTAGACATTGGAGTGATGTGGGTTATGGTTAGATGCGTGGTGGAATGAAGCAATAACTCTCACCATTGAGAATATCTCGTTTTATCTACTTTGCTTTTCACAAGCAGCGTGGTGGGATTCTCACTAGGCAAGAGAGGTTGTTCAATGCCTTGCTAATAGCCTAACTCATCATTGACAAGATAGGAAGCTGAAAATCAAACTCACCAAACAAGCTCGATGTCGGGAAAGCTTGACAAGGAAAGCAGAGTGAGTGCTCAGTGGATTCAGCTCACCACTTGCTCTGACCAATCTCTGTGTTGGAAATTTGGGCACATTCAATGGGCACCAGCCACAGGAATCCATATCCATGGACATTAGCATCTGACATGTGTGTCAGCCTCGAACAACTTCGATGCTGCACCTCAGCCTGCACCCTCAACTCTGATTGTATTGCTACAGCCAGGATACTTGGCACTCAGGAACATATATTCAGCTCATTGGCTAGACCAGTCTGCATGTCTGCGATTTTCACTTATTTCCATAGCTCTCCCTCACTCTGAGCCTACTTGGATGCATTGCCTTGCCTTGTCATTTTTTCACATTTATCCCCCTCATCCACAGATGTCAGATTCAAGCACTAGTACATGGCCATGCCATTTAGCATAAGCACAGGAAGCTTGTTGTAATTGTCAGCAGACTTCAGTCAATTCAAGGGACATCATCTTCACTTAGGAGTTCCAAGCATGTTAAATGAAGTGCAGTCTCTGTTACCAGTCCAGACCTTGCTCAGAGTCAGGATCCTTTCCTCATAAGGAGTACAGAGGTTAAAGTTGGGCACTTTTTGACCTATCTTGACACTTACTGCCCTTTACTTGTCTATTTTCCACATGGAATGAGCAAAAAGTAGGTATTAAGGGAGATGAAAGTGGCTGGTACAGCTGTTCCTGTTGATGCAAATAGGGAAGAGACCTGAGCAAATGAGTAGGTAGTACAGAGGGCACGCAGGGTGAGAGAGGGGGTGGAGGTGAGACAGCGGAAGATCTTGCAAGCATTAATGAGAGTCAAGGAGCATGAAACCTAGTGGGAGGTGGGTAACATACTGCAGAAAAAGTGAGTGTGACGTATAGAAGTATTGAAAGTATCAGCTTGTTTCGGCCATCTGACACTTTGACGCTGCCTTGTCATTTAACATGATCATGGCTGATCATCCAACAGAAGATGGTGAATCTTATGCTGGCAGAGTGGAGAAGGACATTGGCCCTCTGCCTACAGTGCTGGGCATTTCTCCAGATAGCTGAGAGCATCAGCTGCAATCAAGGTGGGAACCTCATCTGGGTTGATCTGGTGTCATGGCATCCTACTGCTCATCCTATGGTTAGGAGGAAGTCCCATGCTGGTATCTCATCCCTGCCGACACAGCAGGGCACCAACTTGCTCATCCGCCATACCTAGGAAAACGTCAGCAACCGTGCAGGGCCCCTCTACATCAATGTTGCCTGTCTGGTTGCACCGTGGACTTTTAAACATGGCACAGGCCTGAGAAACACCAGTGGGTTCCAGGATAGCCTCTAATTGGCAAGCTGTTTCGGGTATGGTGATTGGGAAGATGGGATGGAAATTGGACATGAGAGATGTGTAAGGATGTGGCTGCTAATTAAAAAGATTTGGTAAATACAGTGTGACAACTCGCTAGGCCTTCCCTAAACCCTTCAAAACCTCAACCAAGTAAGATTCAGCCCACAGTTAAACAAATAGATTTTTAAAAGGGTTTTCGATGACCAAACCAAGATGAATTTTATTCCTAAGTCCACAAGAGATCAAGTCTGCTCTCATCTAATTTTATGCATACCAACTATAATTTTATAAGATGTAGCACTATTTTCAGTGGCAATATTAATGGAGTCAGTAAATGTAACAAGCATTGAAGATAAACGCTACTCGCCTGTTCTCACCTCACATCGATATCAGCAATAAATCTAAAGAAACAGTTTCCTAATGTGAGCGAAAATTAATATACCAGAAAGGAGGATATTAAGCACAGAAAACCTTTTTAGAAAAACTAAAGGTAAGTTATGAAGAGATATTGATGATTCAGTCCAGTTATTATTTTAGCTCCTATTCAGTATGAATCTAATATGTCTGTCGTAGCACGCACAACTGCAAGTCCATCAGGCAAGGGTCTTATTAATTGCTTCAGAACGGATTTCTGCATCTGAGAATTTATCTCCAGGGAGGACACTGACTCATGGTTTCCAGTGATGCAACCTTGCTGATGTTCCAAATCCCAAAACACTGAAATCAACATCATACCACATAATAGCAAAGCTTTGATTGTGCCAGACTCAGAGGTTCATGTATATATAAGATGAAATTGAACTTTTATATTTGTTTTCAATATGAACCATTTTATTTTTAGTTTGTGCCATAAATTCTCAGAAGTCTGAATTCCCAACTAACTTGAAATTGCTCTGAATATTAGGAAATTGAAGTAAAATGGATCCTTTCTCATGAGCTACTCCAGATGCTATGAGGATCTCCAATTTAATTAGACAATCGGCCAGGGTGCATTTTGTGGCACAGTAGTAGTGTGCCTATCTCTGAGCAAGGAGACCTGGGTTCAAGTCCCATCTGCTCCAGAAATATGCAATAACGTCACAGAAAACAGCTTGATTAGACAATAGGCCTGAAGTTGCATATCAAACCACATTTATACTACTTGATTAGATCGTTTGTGCACTTCATTACCACAAAGGCTACCAAATGTATCTTCTACTTACAAATAAAACATTTTGAATCATTTGGAAAAAAATGTTTCCTGTTTTATAGAGAAAACAATAGGCTAAATCTTATCATATTTTGGCTCTGTGCCAATTTGGTCGAGTTTCATGGAGGGTTTTGCTTTGCAATGCCTCATGAATTTTGTTGTGCTATCATCCAAAGTCAACTCAATAACTACTTACCACACCCCTGCGGCATCCACCTGGTCTGCTATTCACTGAATACTCCCACTCGCCATGGCCAACTTTGTTTGCCACCGCTGGAATATATCAGCATCACTGGCATCTTTAAAATGTCACGGCACTGTACACTCAGTCAAGAGCTGTCAGTCCAGAAATTAATTTGTATTTTGCAGAAGCTTGATTGACACCATATCTTTAAGCATTCAACCACTCCAGAACCAATGTTTAAGAGCAACGATGGATACTGTCTACAAGGCGCACTGCACAAATCCACCAGGGTTCCTTAGACAGCACCTTCCAAACTCATGACAACCACCATATGGAAGAACAACATGAGCAGATATATAGAAACACCATCAACTATTAGTTTCCATTCAATTGACTCACCACCCTGCCTTGGAAGCATATTATTGTTCCTTCTGTATTATAGAGTCATACAGTCATACATCACAGTAACAGGCCCTTCAGCCCAACTCATCCATGATGACCAGTTTTCCTGAACTGAACTGGTTCCATTTGTCTGCATTTGCCCATATTCCTCTAAACCTTTCCTGTCCAAGAACCTGTCCAAATGTCTTTACAATGTTGAAATTATACTCGCCTCTACCACTTTCTCTGGCAGCTCATTCCAATTATGGATCAACCTTTGTGTGAGAAAGCTGCCCCTCAGGTCCCTTTTAAATGTTACCCTCTCACCTTAAACCTATATCCACAAGTCTTGGACTCCCCTACCCTGGGGAAAAGACCTAGGCTAATCTCCTTAACTCTGCTGTATAAACCTCAGCCTCCAATGCTCCAGGAAAAATGTCACAGTTTATTGAACCTCTCTCTATAACTCAAACCTTCCAGTGTCAGTAACATCCTTGTAAATTGTTTTTTGTTTTGCACCCTTCCCAGTTTAATAACATCCTTCCGATTGCACGGTGACCTGAATTGTATGCAGTACTCTAAATGTATACAGCCATAACATGACATCCCAACACCTGTAATCAATGGCTTGGCCAATGAAGGCAAGTATTACGAACGTCTTGTTCATCACCTTGTCAAACTCTGATGCCACTTTCAAGTTGGTGGGTCAAAATTCGAGAACTACCTCAGTAACAACATTTTGGGAAAACCCAGACCAAATGGAATACAGCCATTTAGGAAGATTACTCACACCCACTTTCTCAAGACCAACTAGGAATGAACAATCAATGCTGGCTGATCCAGCAACATCCATATCCTATAAAGTTTGAGAGATGCACTGACAGCTACATGTTGCAGTTTTGTTTCATTTGACACAGGTTACAACAGTGCAGACCTTTGAGATGATATTTTGTTTTATTGTTTAAACGAAGAATACAGAGATGCAAGTTATTGTGCTGCTGTTTAGTTTGACCATAATATAGTTTAGAGATGAAAAGTGTGGCGCTAGGAAAGCACAGCAGGTCAGGCAGCATCCAAGGAGCGGGAGAGTAGATGTTTTGGGGATAAGCTCTTCATCAGGCCTCTGACTCTCCAGCATCTGCGGTCTTCACTTTCTCTCAGTTGCTATAATATGGAATATACCAGTTAAGTTTATTCTGCTGTTGTTTTGTTTTGTTCTAACATAACAGACAACAGTGAAGACTATTGTACCTGTCTTGTTTTTTTAGACACTTTGGTACACTACTAATGAACATTATATGCTGGTGCATTGCTTCACTTTACAAATTAACAAACATGTATTAAAGATACTGAAGAAGGGTCACTGAACTCGAAACTTTAGGTTTGTTTTCTCTCCCTATGGGCTGCAGGATCCAGAAATTTCTGTCTTTGTTATGAATCTGGTTTATTTCATAAGAACATAAGAAATAGAAGCCCATCGAACCTGCTGCACTATTCAATGAGATTATGGTTGGCATGTTCATGGACTCAGCTCCATCTACCCATTTGCTCACCATAATTCTTTATTCTTTCATTGTTCAAAAATCTAGCTTTGCCTTAAAAGCAGTCAATGAGTTAACCTCAACTGCATCACTGGGCAGGACATTCCAGAGATTCACAACCTTTTGGGTGAAGAAGTTCCTCCTCAACTCAGTCCTAAATGTGCTCCTCCTTATTTTGAGGATATGACTCCTCATTCTAGTTTTATCCGCCAATGGAAAAATGCTCCCTGTTTCTATCTCGTCTATGCCTTTCATAATTTTATATGTTTCTCTCAGGTCCCCCTTCATTCTTCCATTTTCCAATGAATACAGTCTCAGTCTACTCAATCTCTTCTCATTGGTCAATCCTCTCAACTCCAGCATCAATCTAATGAACTTCCTCTGCATCTCCTCCAGAGCCAGTACATCCTTTCTCAAGTAAGGAGATCAAAACTGTAAACACTAAGTGAGATCATGGCAGCACCTCATACATCCTATTTTGATGCCAATGCAAAATGATTTGCCCCAGCCATCCTGGCAATTTTCACTCTTCCAACTGGGGTCATTAGGTGAAAAGGTTTGGAGACCATTGGCTCATGTTATATTCCTCTCAATGATACAGTGATGAAAATCAGGAATGCACAAGAAGAAGGAACTCAACGAGTACAGAGAAATGGGCGATGCTGTGGCACATATAGACAACTGGCTTCTGAAAGCGAGATGGGTAGGTAGAGTGTAATGGCTTTAAACACTGTTTAAAATTAAAACTCAGTTGTGACATCCAGACATGATAAAAATATTAATGGCAGAGTCACAGTAACAGGATGAGTGGCAAATGGTGACACAGGAAATGAGTGCAAAACAAGATGATCTAATTTACTAAACAATGTTTACAAGTTTTACATGTTGCACCTGCACTCAAGCACTTCCAGTAACACACTTTGTGTGTCATGCTTCCTGAAATGTTTCTGCATCACTCTCAGTTTTAAGCAAATTTGTTCCAACACAGTTGATTTGAAAATTCTGCCCATAAGATAGTGAGTCCTGAATCGCAGCTTTATTCATTTAAACAGAGTACGAAATTAATTTGTATTAAGGCACTTGAAACAATGCCACTGCCAAGAATGTAAATATTGGAAAATGTTAAATTTCTCAAACTTGCATCTTGCAAATGTAGCACTTTAAATTTTCCACTTCCTCTGCTTACTTTCTTATATACAGCATTGACATGGGTCATTTAGATCAACTCTGCAAGGATTTTGAATGACAGATCCATTTAGTCCCATTCCCCCACTCTTAATTCACAAACCTTTTTTCTTTCTTCTTGTCAAGGTCTTATTCTTTTCATTGTTACTCTTAATTCTGAACCAGTACCTTTTAATCCATTCCAAGTGATTGCAATTTGTTATGCATCAGAATATCTCAAATTCTTAAATCCTTTTCCCAATGGTCAGGTGCCGAGGTTCTGTGGTTACTGATTCAACCTGCCACTGAAAATAGTCACCTCCTAATAGTCTTTCAAAATCCCCCATAATTCAAATATCTTTCTAAAATGTCACCTTAATTTAAGAGGGAGGTGATGAGGTGATGATGTTGACATTGGACTAGTGATCCAGAGGCTGAGGTAATGTTAGAGGGGCTGGAATTCAAGTTCCTCCATGGCAAGTGTAGTTGACCAGTCTGGCCTTCATGTTCATCTCAATCCATTGCAATGTGTTTGACTCTTAATGGGAAAGTCGCTCTGCTGAATCTAACCACTGGAAAGTATTAAAAACCAGACCAACTGGTCTTGACAACATTAGGAATCTCAACTTTGTTATAACTGCCGAGTCCTCTTTCCTAACATCTATCAACTAGTAGCAAAATTCAGAGAATTGAGGAACAGAATAGTCAAGCAACGACATGATATAGGCATCCTCGCAGTATTATCCTTTACAGACACTGTCTCAGGCATCACCATTATTGTGCTTTCTAGTTTGTGCACATTATGTTGGGAGAGGCTGAGTGTCCTTTTAAGAGGTGAGTCATGAGCTGAGGCTCCAGGGCTTGAGCAGATTCTTGAGGTTTGCAGAATATCAAGCTGCAAACAAAACCTCCTCATTGTGTTACAGAATGGGACACTTTGTGCAATTTTTAAAAGTTGTGTCTGGAATCTCAGAACTGTTCAGTAAAGAAAAGAAACGACCTCTGTCCCACCAACTGACATTGTGATTACACAACTGGAAAGGAATTATCATGGGAGTCTTCAACATTCAGTTCAGACCCCATAAGGTCTCAGGGAACTTTGTCAATAGGGGCAAGGAAACATCCTGCTGGTTACCCACATACTAGATACCTCAACCCACCAATCTTCCGACTCTGAGTTGATGTGTTAGTGTTCCTCCACACTGAACACCACTTGGAGGAAGCAGTAAGGATAACAAAGACCCAGAGTGTACCTTGGTTGGAGGACTTCAATGTCCACTACCAAGAATAGTTTGGCAGTAGCACTACTGACTGAGTTGGCTGGTTACTAAAGGGCATTTGTGTTTATTTGATCAGTACCATCTCCAAGATCACAGCAGAAATTCACCAAGACTCCTTAGACAGCACTTTCCAAACCTCTGACCATGACCTTTAATCCACTCATACATACTTCTTCCACCATATTTTGCTTTTCTTCAATTGTCAGCAAGTCTATCCAAGAAAAATGTATCATCTGCAAAGTCCTTTCAACACTTCTTAAAAAAAGTGAGCAAGTCATTGGTATATGAGCAAACTGTTCTACCCTCAGAAAATAAATTAACAAAACTGTAATATCTGTAGTCCACAGATTAAAACCAAACATTACTGGCTTCCAAACCTTGCTACATTTAGCGGGCATACTTTGCAGTCTTTAGACAACAGACGAACCTAAGAGGAGGAATGCTTGGGATGGGCCAGTATTGCACACCATGAATTGTCAAAATGGAGCCAATCTGGAACACAATGGGTCAAAGGGCCTTCTTTGCTGTGACAAAGCTATGGCCTATCTTAGAGGTGAATATTAAACCTCACAATTATAGGAACTATAATGAGCTAAGCAGTATTTGTTTCTGGCTGCAATAAATTCAACACACTTGATGGCAAAGTGAAAAATCATCAGTCTACCTCACTATATAAGAATTAATACCAATCCTACAGAGGCATTTCCTGTAGACTAAATCCACATTTCTGCCCTCACTTTTTGTTTTCCCTCAATTATTGGAAGGGCAGATGGAGTTTAATCTAGATAATTGTGAGGTGCTGCATTTTGGAAAGGCAAATCAGGACAGAACTTACATACATTTAATGGTAAGGTCCTGGGGAGTGTTGCCAAATAAAGAGACCTTGGGGTGTAGGTTCATAGTTTCTTGAAAGTGGAATGGCAGGTAGACAGGATTGTGAAGAAGGCTTTTGGTACGTTAGCCTTTATTGGTCAGAGCATTGAGCATTTGTACAGGACATTGGTTAGGATGCTTTTGGAATAATGCATTTAATTATGGTCTCTCTGCTATAGGAAAAATGTTGTGAAACTTGAAAGCGTTTAGAAAAGATTTGCAAGGATGTTGGCAGGGTTGGAGGGTTTGAGATAAAGGGAGAGACTGGAGAGGCTGAGGTTGATTTCCTGTAGTACTGGAGGCTGAAGGGTGACCTTAGAGAGGTTTATAAAATCATAGTTAAAACTCACACAACACCAGATTGTCATCCAACAGGTTTATGTGGAAACACTAGCTCTCAGAGTGCTGCTCATTCATCAAATCAAAATGATAAAATCATGAGGGGCATGGATAGGGTGAATAGCCAAGGTCTCTTTCCTCAGGGTAGGTATGCAATGAACTGTAGAGGTGGTGGTGGAGGCTGGTACAATTACAACATTTAAGAGGCATCTAAATGGGTACATAAAGAAGAAGAGTTTAGAAGAATATGGGCCAAATTCTGGCAACTGAGATTAGATTAATTTTGGATATCTGATCTTCATGGACAAGTTGGACTGAAGGGTCTGTTTCTGTGTTGTGCAGTTCTATGACTCTGCAGGAAACTTTACTGAAGGACAATTACTGGTTGTTTCATATGCAATTTTCTTTCATTAAAAAAACATTTAGCAGACTTCTTTCATGATTTTTTTAATCTTACAAAATTCTCCTATGTCATGAAAATCCATGTTGCTGAAATACAACAGCTACAATTCCCATAAAAGGAAATGAATCCAAATTTCCTTCATCTGAATCCACTGCTGAACTTTTCTCATGTCTGTTTGTTAGGGGCAACTGGACATCATGAGGAAACTGATTGTATCTTGCATTCAATGGTTTACATACGGCTTTGAAGCTAAGCTTGAATTTTTTGAGTTTTTTTCTAACTTTAAATCTCTGCTGCAGCATCTGTATCTCTAGATTTACTTCAGCTCAAAGGATGCTGCTCTGATCTAAATAATATTCCACAGCTCCTGCCAATTTCCCAACAGAATCAGTCACCATGAGGTGTATTCTTGACTAATCTTGCCATCCTTCCCCTCTTGCATAAGCATCCAAAATCTCAATCTGGCATCCCTCATTAGGAAGCACAGCATTTACTTGTCAAAGCAAAAGAAGTTTAAAAAAAACACAAATACTGTAAGTGTGAAATAATATTAGAAAGCACTGGAAGTGCACAGTAAGTCATACAAAACCTGATAAAGTTATGTGAGCTTGAATTATTAGCAATTTCTCTTTCAGATATTGGATATTTCCTGAGTTTTGCTTATTTTGTATGTTTGCTGTCTTTGGGAGTCACAGTTTGAATTGTTTTCAAATCTGGCTAAACTGCTCCTCAGTCCTGCTTACATGGCTCAAGATTCAGGATAAATCAAGCACTTTGCAGGCATTTGAATTTTTTTGCTTCTGACAAGGATTCTTGAAATACTTCCCCTGTTTACACAACAGATCAAATCAATTTTAAACCTATTGACGTGAGCCAAATTTGATCTCTTGGTATTTATGCAGCAGCTTGTTCTCAACACAACTCACACACCATCAAATATTAACTTGATACATGAATTGTCTGGTACACTAGAAAGGCAAAAGAAAAATCAGTAAAGCTAGCTGTCAAATCCAAATTTTAAACCTCCACCATTGAAAATACTGACACAACCCAGCACAAATTGATTGTTGTCAGAAGTTAGGCTTCCATTTCTTTGTTTGTTCTCTTTCTATTCCATGCACTGATAAGGCAGAATAGTTCAACCAAAAGAGAAAATGCTGGAAAATCTCAGCAGATCTGGCAGCATCTGTAAGGAGAGAAAAGAGCTGACGTTTCGAGTCTAACTGACCCTTTGTCAAAGCTTTGACAAAGGGTCAGTTAGACTCGAAACGTCAGCTCTTTTCTCTCCTTACAGATGCTGCCAGACCTGCTGAGAATTTCCAGCATTTTCTCTTTTGGTTTCAGATTCCAGCATCCGCAGTAATTTGCTTTTATCCAGAATAGTTCAGCGTCCATTTCAGAGAAAGGGAAATCAGATTTGGAAGTTCTTTAAGGAAGTAACCCAACTATCTTCAGTTGCTTCATCAATGACCTTCTTTCCATCACAAGGTCAGAGTTGTATGTTTGCTGATAATTCAACAATATTCAGCATCATTCATGACGCCTCCGATACTAAAGCAATCCACATCCAAATGTAACAAGCTCTGGACAATAACTAGGCTTTGGCTGGCAAGTGGCAAGTAACAGTCAGACCACACAAGTGCCACGCAATGACCATCTTCAATAAGAGACACTCCAATGACTGCTCCTTAACATTCAGTTGTGTTAAAATCACTGACAGCCCATTATCAACATTCTGGGGATTACCACTGATTAGAAACGCAACTGGACTCACCACATTGTAAGTACAAAAACAAATCAGAATCTAGGAATACTGTGGTGAGTAACTCATCTCCTGAGACCTGTACATAAGGTACAAGTTAAGAGTGTGATGGAATATTCCCTACTCACCTTGATGAGTGTACTGTCAACAACATTCAAGATGTTTTACACCATCCAGGATAAAACAGTCTGCTTCATTGGCATCATATTCACAAGTATACATTCCCTCCATCACCAATGCTCTGTAGCAGCAGTACTATCTACAGGATGCAATGCAGAAGTTCACCAAAGATCTCTGAGCAGCACCTTCTAAACCTGCAACCATTTCCATCTACAAGGACAAGGTCAGCCGACAAATGGAAATGACCAATACTCGCAAGTTCCCTTCTAAGCCACTTGCCATTCTGACTTTGAAAATATTTCTTCACTGATACCAAGTCAAAATCCTGGAATTCCCTCCCAAGGGTCTACCTACATTGTGGGTCTACCTGCAGCACATAGATTGCACTTTTCAAAAAGGCAGCTCACCACCACTTTCAAAAGAGCAATTAGGAACAGGTAGTAGAATGCTAGCCCAGCCAATGGTAGCCACATCTCACAAGTGAATAAACAAAAATAATGTGGATAAAAGAATGGTTGTGTTGTACCTAGATTCTGGACCACTTCTGATAAGGTGATACATGAGGTTATTGTGAAAGATAAAAACTTGAATATTCTCAAAAAAAGCCACACTTTTACAAAGGTGTCAGCCTTGCACTCACATGTTACAATGTGCAAGAATATCAATTCAAGGGGTTAAACAAGCATTTAACGTGCATGAGAAAAGTATGTTGATTGTTTGATATGCCTCTGACTAGTTGAGGCATTGCCTTGGAGCATGCACCAGTTAATGTTGATTGATAGTTAACATCCAAGTTTTGTTTAAATCAGGCAAGTTGTCTTTGATTGGTCAGGTCATTGCCTTGAGAAATCAACAAGCATTTTGTTATGTAAACATGGACACTATGTATGTACATTTATTTTGTATGTGAGATTCAAGGTTTGAATTAATGACTAAGAGCCCAGACATCCATTAGACTGAGGAAACTGCTGTACTGAATGGTAACATCAAAAGGTTTATTTACAAAACATAGTTTTTTTTTGTTCTTGATACTTAAAAGTCTGGATTATTACCACTTTATAAGGCAGTACTAAAGACCATTTTTAAAGCAGGTTTTCAGTAAGTCACTACATTTGTGAAAAAATTTTCATTGCTTAGCATCAAAGTGTTACTTTCATTGTTTCTATAAGGTGGAGGTGATAGCCTAGTGGTGTTATCAGCTGATTGCTAATCCAGAGACCCAGATAATGTGCTGGGGACCTGCGTTCAAATCCCACCCTGGCAGGTGGCGGAATTTGAATTCAAAAAAACATCTGGAATTAATTCATCAAACGATAACCATGAATTGATTGTCGGAAAAACCCACCCTTTAGGGAAGGAAACTGCCATCCTTACCCAGTCTGGCCTATCTGTGACTCCAGACGCATAGCAACATAGCTGACTCTTAACTGCCCTCTGGGATGGGCAATAAATAGAATAGCCATGCAAGGACCTCATCCCGTGAATAAATAAAGGAAAAAGAAAAGGCATTTCTAACATGTCTGAAATGAATGCTTCTGAGTAAAATATGATAAGTTGTGACATGGACCAGCATCTGGAGTTCAATACCAGGTGGTAGGAGTGTGGAGCATGAAAGGGGAAGAATTCCAACCAAAGACTTGATCGAGACTTCTTAAAAAAAACTATACAGGGACATGTTAAGGCATGACATTGAGATAGCAGTTTACCCCCAGATATTCCATCCACAATTATTTACAGAGATTGATTTCTCTGAATTTGTGTGAAAGTGACACCATATCTACTGCTGCCACACATGGAGGTTTTCCCTGTTAAGAATCGGAAATGACCACGAGGTTTTTTTCCTGTATAGCTATTGTGGATAACCTGATTTGAGGTATTACCTTTCATGCCAAATGACCAGGGTCAGAAAGGGTTATAAGGCACAGATCACAACAACGTCACTGCCGCAGCCAGAGAAACATGATGGGGTGAATCACAGGAGGATTTGTTGGTGCAGTTAGCACCTGATAACAAGCTGGTGGGTAAGATATTGGAGAGGATTCTGAGAGGCAGGATTTAGCTGCATTTGGAAAGATAAGGCCTGATTAGGGATAGTCAGCATGGCCTTGTGCATGAAGAATCATTTCTCACAAATTTGATTTAGCTTTTTTGAAGAGATGACCAAGAAGATTAATCAAGGCAGAGTGATAGACATTGTCAACATGGACTTTAGCAAGACCTTCTACAAGGTTCCGCACAGCGGACTGATTATTAAGGTTACATAAATGACGATCCAGGGAGAGCTAGCCAACTGGATATAAAATTAGCTTAATGGTAAGAGACAGAAGGTGATGGTAGAAGGCTATCTTCTTTTCCACCTATCCACTCCACCCTCTCCTCCCTGACCTATCACCTTCATCCCCTCCCCCACTCACTTATTGTACTCTATGCTACTTTCTCCCCACCCCCACCCTCCTCTAGTTTATCCCTCCACATTTCAGGCTCTCTGCCTTTATTCCTGATGAAGGGCTTTTGCCCGAAACGTCGATTTCGCTGCTCCTCGGATGCTGCCTGAACTGCTGTGCTCTTCCAGCACCACTAATCCAGAATCTGCAGTCATTGTTTTTACCTAGAAGGTTGCTTTTAGGATTAGGGATCTGTGATCAGCAACGTGCCACAAGTATCAGTGCTGGGTCACTGTTGTTCATCATTTACATAAATGATTTGGATGAAAATATTGGAGGCATTAGATTAGATTCCCAATAGTATGGAAACAGGCCATTTGGCCCAACAAGTCCACACCACCTCTGAAGAGTAATCCACCCAGAACCATTCCCCCACATTTACCCCTGACTAATGGACCTCACACTATGGTCAATTTTGCATAGCCAATTCACCTGCCCTGCACATCTTTGGATTGAGGGAGGAAACGCATGCACACACAGGGAGAATGTTCAAACTCAACACAGACAGTCATCCAAGGCTGGAATCGAACCTGGTGCTGTGAGGCAGCAGTGCTAACCACTCAGCCACTTGTTCCAGCCTTTTTCAGACTCCTTCGAGTTGGAATTGAACCAATGACCTAAGGATGGCAGATTTGTGACACACTACAGTCCTCTACTCTGTAAACCGTGCTATCAAAGAAGAGCATGATTAGTAAGTTTACAGATGAGACCAAAATTAGTGGTATAGGGAACAGTGGAGAAGGTTATGTCCAGTTAAATTTTAAGAGTTATATCAAACAGTGAAGTTAAAAGGGTGGAATTGAGAAATCAGAAAAGGATAGTCACCTTTTTGGGATTACACTATACACCCTCAATAATCAGTGGGAAATTCAGAAGCAAATATATAAGGAGATATCAGATATCTGTAAGAATAATAAGGTTGCAATGGTAGTGGATTTTAACTTTCTAAACATTGAATGGGACTGCCATAGTTTTAAGGGCTTGGATGGAGAGGAAGTTGTTAAGCGTGTGAAAGAAAATGTTTTTATTCGGTATGTGGATGTACCGACTAGAGGAGGAGCAAAACTTGACCTTCTCTTGGAAAATAAGGAAGTGACTGAAATGTCAGCAGGGAAGCGCTTTGGGGCAAGTGACTGTAAATCAATTAGCTTTAAAATAATTGTGAAAAAAGGCCAGACCTGATCTAAAAATTAAAGTTCTAAATTGGCGTAAGGCCAATTTTGACGGTGTTGTCTAGGACCTTTCATAGGCTGATTGAGGGAGACTGTTTGCAAGTAAAGGGATGATTGGAAAGTGGGAGACCTTCAAACATGAGATAATGAGTTCACAGACAGTATGTTCCTGTTAGTGCGAAGAGCAAAATTGATAGCTGTAGATGTTACATGACGAGAGGCTCTTGTCAAGAAAAAGGAGGAGACATATGTGAGGTATAGATAGCTGGGATTGAATGAATCTCTATAGAGGAGTATAAGGGCAGTTAGAGTATACTGAAGGGGTGAATTAGGATGGCAAAGAAGGGAAAATGAAATAGCTTTGGAAAATAGGGTTAAGAAGAATCTAAAGAGATTCTACAAATCACTAAGGGCAACAGAGTAATGAGGGAGAGAATCCAAAGAGATCTGACAAATATATTCAAGGGAAAGTAACTAGGAAGGGAATAAGGTCTCTTAAAGATCCAAGAGGCTGTCTGTATGTGGAACCACAGGACATGGATGAGATACCATACTTCATGTCAGCACTTACTTTGGAGAAAGACACGGACATGAGAGAACTTGGGGAAATGAATTGTGAGGTCTTGAAAAGAGTCTATATTACAGAAGAGGTGGTGCTGGAGGCCTTAAAACACATCAAAATAGATAAATCCCCAGGACCTGATGACATGTATCCCAGAAATTTGTGGGAAGCTAGGAAAGCAATTACTGGGCACCTTGCTGAGATATTTATATCATTGACCGCCACAGGAGAGGTGCTGGAATACTGGAGGTTGGCTGATGTTGTGCCATTATTTAAGAAAAACTGTAAGGAAAAGCCAGGAAACTATAGACTGTAAGCCTGAGGTCAGTGGTGGGTACACTGTTGGAGGAACTTCTGTTTTACATGCATTTGCAAAGGCAAGGATTTATTAGGGATAGTCAACATGGCTCTGTCAATGGGAAATCCTGTCTCACTAACTTGCTTGAGTTTTTTTGATGGGATGATAAAGAAGATTGATGAAGGCAGAGTGGTAGACGTTGCCTACCTGGACTTCAGCAAGATCTTCAACAAGGTTCCGTATGGTTAGTAAGATTAGATCACATGGCATCCAGAGGATCTATCCAGTTGGATACAGAATTAGCTTGAAAGTATATGACAGAGAGTGGCAACAGAGGTTTGTTTTGCAGATTGGAGGCCTGTGATCAGTGGTTTCCACAAAGATCAGGCTGGGTTCATTGATTTTTGTTATTTATATAAATGATTTGGATGTGAATGTAAGAGGGATGGTTAGTGAGTTTGCAGATGACACCAAAATAGGTGGTGTAGTGGACAGCAAAGGAGTTTATCTGAGAGTACAATGGGACCTTGATCAGATGGGCCAATGGGGCAAGGAGTGCAGATGAAGTTTCATTTCAGTAAATGTGAATTTTAGTAAGGTAAATCAGGCAGGACTGGTACAGATAATGACAGGGCCCTGGGGAGTGTGGTGAAACAAAGTGACCTAGAGGTGCAGATGCATCATTCCTTGAAAGTGCAGTCGTGGTTAGATGAAATGATGAACATGGCATTTGACATGCTTAAGGTTATTGGTCAGTGCATTGAGTGTAGGAGTTGAGATGTCACGTTGCGGCTGTCCAGGAAATCGGTGACTTTTAGAATACTGTGTTCAATGCTGGTCAACTTGCTAGAGCAAAGATGTTGTTAAACTTAAAATGATTGAAAAAAGATTTGCCAGGATTCGTGGATTTGAGTCAGAGGGACAGGCTGAATAAGCTGGAGCTTTTTCTCCTTTGGAACATTGGAAGCTGAGGAGTGACCTTAGAGAGGTTTATAAAATCACACAATTACAACATTTAAGAGGCATTTGAACAGGTACATTGAATAGGAAAGGTTTAGAGGGAAATGAGCCAAATGGGACTAGATTAGTTTGGGAAACCTGGTTAGCATGGACAAGCCAGACTGACACATCTGTGTCAATTGTAAGGTGAATCTATGGGAGGTCAGGTCAGATGGGAGGGATACTTGGCAAGGTTTTGGGATGGAAGGGAGGGAGCCAAGTGTGCTTTTCCAAAATGATCACTTTTGATATCTTCTATTGGCTTGGACACCACTCCTCCCACAAACTCCCATTAGAATCCAGCCCAGCAAAGCATCAGACGGTCAAAGCCCACTCAAAAAGCCTACCAATACTGAAGATATGTGAGACAAGGTATATTACAGCTGACCTGGAGTACAGGATGAAAGGCAAAATTACAGAGCTCCTATGTGGATCGATCGCGATCTTTTTGAATGGTGATACAGGCTTGATGGGCTGAATGGTCGTTGCTCTGCTTTTATAAGATGGTCAGAGATAAGCTGGTTGAATGTGAAGGGCCATTTGGAGGTGAGTGGATGGGTATAGGTTGGCACTGGAAACATGGGTAAGAGCTTTTGAACTACTTTCAAAGGGATCCCATCCAGAGTATCATTCATGATGCCTTGGAGGCCCCATGAATGATTAGTCTTTGAAAAGCTGCGCACTTCAAAAAAATTGGATAGAGTTGGGGAATGTCGATCACCACAGTGGAGCTCGTCAGGTTGAAGCACATGGTGTGGGCTCTTGTCCTGTGCTCATATCCTACACTGCGTAAAATCAGAGGCAATGAAAGTGGGAACAGGAATCCAGAATTTTGCTCGACCCATCATTATGCAGGTCTGTGGAATCTCGCTTCGGCTCCATAAAAAATTGGCAGCATCCATCAACAAATTGTGCTGTAGAGATAGGACACATTTCAGTCCATTATACCTGCACTAGCTGTCATGATGGATTAAATTGGCTTAACATGTTGGATTCTATAGTTTAAGCAGCAAAGCCTGTTTTGCAGTTTCCATTTTATGCACTGTAAACATTTTCGGAGACCATATTCTACATAATTAGTACAATTTAGCATTCTACACTTGACCTAAGTGGAAAGTTAGCAGATTAAAATTGACTTAATTGATTTTATTGCACTGTTAGGAACAACACAGGGACTCTTCATCCCATCTGAACTGTGGCTGGAAACAGGTTCTGAAGCTGTTGGAATATCTTTAATTACATTTCAGCACTTCCCTGACTGTACTTTGAATATCTTTAATTACTTCCAGAGCTGTTAATACAGAGAAACATTGAGGGTGATATTCACTAATCCGAAAAAAAAATGAGATTGTTGATCATAAAGACGTATTTTTAGAATTTTAAACAAAATTAACAAGCCCCAGGAGACTTGATTACTTGATAATTAATGTGAGACTAAACCTACACAATCAACTTCTGTAAGGTGTTTTAGAATGTTATCAAAGAATTGATACAAAGTATTACAATTACGTATGTCTCACAAACAAGATGAATATTTGTTAAACAGCAATTATTTTACAGAGATTGAAGGAAGAGCATTACCCATTGTTGAAGAGAACCTTTCTTTTCTTTAAGAACTGGCATGGAATTTTCTACGAGGAGAAAGTGAGGACTGCAGATGCTGGAGATCTGAGTTGAGAGTGTGTTGCTGGAAAAGCACCAGCAGGTTTGGCAGCATCTGAGGAGCAGGAGAATTGGTGTTTTGGGTGTAAGCCCTTCATCAAGAAGCCCTGATGAAGGGCTTATTCCTGAAACGTCAACTCTCCTGCTCCTCAGATGTTGCCTGACCTGCTGTTCTTTTCCAGCAACACACTCTTGACATGGGATCTTTTACATCTGTCTAAATAGATTATTTCAAGTTTTAACCAAAAAAAAACAGAGAAAATTTAAAACACTTGCACTTTTACAGTCCGTTTCCCAAAGTTCCATATTTAAAGCCTCAGGAAAGCAGCCAACATAATTAAAGACCCATCCAATTCCGGTTATATTCTCTTTCACCGTCGTCCATTCGATAGAAGACACAAAAGTTGGATTCACATACCAACAGGTTCAGAAACAGCTTCTTCTCTGCTGCCATCAGACTTCATATATTAGAGTTGATTTTTCTCTGCACTCTCCCTTTGGCTGTGACATTACATTCTGCATTCTGTTCCATTGTACTAATGTAAGGTATGATTTGTCTGGATAGCATGCAAATTAATACTTTTCACTGTATCTTGGTACAATGACAAAAACAGTTGTCCATTATTTTTTAAAATCAAACCAAACCAGAATATGTCTAAGTGGTCAATGAGTTACCTTTATTGTAAAGCGATGTAACTTTGCACAGCAAGATATCAATATTAACCATGTTACAGGGGACACTGTCTCTGCTTTTCAAAATAGAGCAACGGATTGTTTTTAAATTCATAATATACAGCCATTGCAGATTTGGCTTAATGCCTCAGATGAAAGAGGAAACCTGTGATAGTGCAGCAGTCCCTCAGTATTGCTCTCGCTATTGTTATGAATTATGTGTCACATTTCTGGCATAGAACTTCAGCTCACAAGTTCAGCCTCAGATGCAAGAGTGCTACCTTGAGGCATAGTTAAGCACCATGTATAACCCTTCCTGAATCAAAATCAAGTGTTTAGATATGTTCAAAATAATAGTGTGCCTGACTGAGACAGGCAAGAACCATAAAACATATTGTTGCTGAAATACATAATTAAACGAGAAACTGTTTTCACATGAGATTTGCCCTCAAATTAATGCATCAGCCTTTTATGAAGAAATCAGTACCTTGTAATTGTTTTCATAATTGAGCAGGTAAATTTAATTTCCTCTCAAACATTTTTTCATGAAAGGGCTGAGAGAGAGCATTTGCTTGAGTAAATTTGAAATGATGGTTTGGATTCATAATGGAAAAAGTAAATGCAAGACTAGAGAACTGCAGTCAGCTACAGCTTAAAGCTTGTCTGATACAAACCTGTATCAGCTACAGATTTCTGAAGTGTTCTGAAAGGTTTCCTTTCCCCTTGATATAGATATTCAAATATTATGAGAAATAGTCCTCGACTGATTGTTTGGCCTGAATTATTGTTGAAAATATATTTTTATATATTGGAAATTACAATAATTTTTCAATCCTGCATCACATATCAATATCTAAATCTTCTGTTTTAAATTCTGATCCAGTACAACAATCACAAAGGGACATATTAAGATTCAGCCTCTGATCCTCGCATTTGTTTGGCTTATCAAATTGTCTTTGAGTTAGAAGATGACATAGCAGTCTTCAGTGAAAGATAATATTATTCATGTGAGGAGTAGAGTGTAAACATAGCTGATGTATGGCATGAGCAGAGAAAAGTAGTCTTAATGTCCTCGTGGTTTGAGCATGATTGGGGTTTAATAGTAGCAGTATATAGACTACAATGTAATTGCTTCCAGATATAAAAGCATTATGTTCCTCCCTCCAGCTTTGTAGCAGCATTGCCAAATAAATTAGATAGAAGGATGACATTGGTTACCATCTAGATCCTTCCTTCTTAACCACTTCTGTCACCTGACACGTGGTGACCCTCAGGTTAAATCACCAACAATCATAAGAGAGCAGCCATGTGGACCTCTGAGACTATGGTGATTTTACCAAAATCCTCAGGTGAGGAGTGTATGCCAGAATTCTCAGAATGTCTGCTCTTATTGAGTTCAATGCAACATGTCCTGTTATTGGTCAATTCTGAAAGAAGAGTTTCATTACAAGGGGGTCTGCCCTAAACTGTAATTCTGATATCATGATAGCTTTCTCCATCAGTTTTGCAAATGTTCCTTTATATTTTTATTCTTCTGGCAAACATCTGATGTGTCAGAGTCCATGACTCTGTTAACTTTGTGACTCCTGCATATCGCAAAAAATTATTAAAGTGTGAATTATTTGCATCTCAATTAATGGGGAAAGAGGTAAATGCTATTGGAGTTGATCACATTCTTTCTCATTCTATAACCTTTTTTCACTTATCCCTTATCACCATGGGTGGATTTTCAGTGGATGTGGATTTTCAGAACTTTTTTTTTGATACATTAAAAATATTCAAGGGAATGGACATGATTGAATGGAGAGGGTCAAAAAAAGCCTCATCAGTTTGCCTAGCAAACTGGGCCAATTGCAGCTGAAGAGAGCACTGCTCTTCATTCTTTTGCAGGCTCCTTCCAGGTTGCAGGTCATGCCTGATAAGGCCCAGGTTCAAGTCCCACTTGCTTCAGAGATGTACAATATCATCTCTGAACAGGTTGATGAGACGACATCTAATGCTACTGAGGATGTTGACTGGTGATACCTTCACCAGATCATGTAGACCCTTTAGGGGATATTGATCATTGAGCAGGCTATTGTGGTTTTGAAGGAAAAATGGTTGAACAGGAAGGAGGCTACAACATACCAGGAATTGCTAGTCTTCAGTGGAATTTTCCAAGGCATCAGCAGGCAGCTGATGATACCAATGTTTAAAATTTTCAATAGCATGCACAGAAAGTGTGAGGGGTTGGTTAAGAGGTGGCCTGTAAGAATGTCTTTTATGAGGAGCTCCAAAATGGAGGTTTTAAATCTTATCGCTGGCAGAAAGTTGGCCTTGATTCTAAATGTCAAGATCAAGAGATTACATACTGTTATTCGGGCAACAGGAAATAATGCTGCCTCCTTTGAATATCTTCATGCAGCATAACATACAAGAAAATGTCTCAAAAGAAAGTGACTGAAACTGAATCATCTTGCCAAATGCTGTAAGAAACAAATCTTGTAAGCTTTCCAGGAACAGCTGTCACATTGAGCTACAGCACCTATCAACCTCAGTCAATTTCCCACTAGCCACTAAACCCCAGGCCTCCACAACCAAATCAGAATTTCATCCTATACACTAGATTTGTGCTCGTGAGTGGCTGAAGATTCTCTCCATAAGCTGATACCGCAAATTCTGTCATTCCTTGGATTCCAGTAAATACTGTCAGCTTTGAATGTATATGTTGCATGGAAAACAATAAATGTGTTCTGTCAACAGTGAGTGGGATGATTCTACTTTTGTTATGTTCTAATTAACCTGTTTAGAAATGCTATGATATAACTTTGGAGTAAATGGGGCTTGAACCAGTGCCTTCCAGATGAGCAGTACAGCCACTACCACTGAGTCACAAAGATCCTTTGTGATTGGGATTCTTAAATTACTTTGGCAATTAATGAGATCAGTGTTGAGACGCTTCTCCAATTATCAGCTCACTTAATAATGATAGTGCATGTATGCATTAATTGGTGTGTGACAACAGAGATATTGTGAAATAGCAGTTGAAAATTAGATTTAGTTTCATTTATTCAAACACTTTGAAGTATGATTTATGCTACAACTTGATCAAACCAAATCGAGTTTTCCTCCTGAGCAAGCAACATTGACAATAAATATATTGACCTGCGTTCCCCGTATAGATCATGATGTAGTTCTTCCTTCACTTAACCTGAAGAGGGAATCTTCAATTACTGCAGTTTAACACTTCATCAGACATAATTGAACTTACAAAGTCTCAGAAAGTGTCCCTTGGTTAGCTTGCCACTTAATAATTTCATCCTAATTATTTAAATATATTGATGATATTGATATTTCCCTCCCTCTGTTTCTAATGCATTTAAAATTTAACAGCTAGGAGACATGCAGTCTCCTAATGAGACGCATTTGAATCAAAACCAAGCAGTATGAATTAAGTATTCCCTGGCTCTGGTTTATATCGCAGGACTTGAAATTGACATGACTTAAAATATCTTAGGAGACAATCTAATCATTGCCCCTTGACATCACTGGCATTACCATCACTGAATCTCCCAATATCAACATCTCAGGTAATAACAACTGTTGTAGCCAGAGTATTTAATACCTCCTCCAGTTCATTTTTTGATCAAAGGTAACCCTAAGATGTTGATATTGGAGGATTCAGTGATGGTAATGCCAGTGATGTCAAGGGGCGATAATTAGATTCTCTCCTAAGACATGTTAAATCATGTCAATTTCAAGGCCTGATATGTTCGGGATGGCCAATAAATGCTGACTCAGCCAGTGACATCCACATTCCATGAGTGAATAAATTAATAAATAAAATGTCAAGTTATCACATGAGCATCATAAAGTCAACAATTCTGAAAGGAGTCCAGTTGCTAACAGGTCGGATGGGGGAACTTCAAGACTAAGGCACACATATTTAAGGTGAGAGGAGAGAGATTTAAAAAAAAAGACATGAGGGACAATTTCTTTACACAGAGAGTGGTTCATATGTGAAATGAGGAAGTGGTGAATATGGCTACAGTTTCAACGTTTAAAAGGCATTTGTATAAGTACATGAATAGGAAAGGTTTGAAGAAATATGAGCCTAGAGCAGGCAGGTGGGATTCATTTAGTTTGGGATAATGGTTGGCATGGACTGATTGGACCGAAGGGTCTACTTCCATGCTGCATAACTTTATAATTCTATGTTTTCAAAATGATAAAATAAAAGTAATGTTTGGTGATTCTGCTAAGGGCTGCATCACGCAGTCAACATTTGGCAAAATAAATAAAAATGATTACTGTTTTGTTTGTGAAACTCCGAGCCAGAATATCCTACAAATCTAACAGTTTTGACTAAATACACTAAGAATAAAATGCTCAGCTTCTTGTTGTCAAAGAAAAATTCAATATGTCCTCTCATTGAACTGATATGATGCAACATAGCAACTGGAGTCAGCTCCTTAGAGATGGCTTCTTTTGCAAACACAAATCTGTTTTTTCCTCAAGATCTCTTGCAGATACAGTGATGGGCTTTTAACATTGTGCAGGAAATTTGTGCCTGTTAATATGACATTTATGTTAGTTTACAGAACATAAGAATGAGACAGGGGTAACCTGGGACTGAAGGATTCAAACTGCTAAGCAGTTTGGATATAAAGTGTAGAATTCTTCCCTCATGTTGCAAGAGGAGTCAGCAGATTAAAAACCTGCACCTTGAAACCATCAGACCACATCATGAGACAGTGATAACATCATCAACATGTATTGTATAAATTGTATACTGCTCAATAGCTGTGACACATCATGCAATTTTTTTTAACCCGAATGATGGGAGAAATAAGGAATGTGCTGCCTGACAGGGTGGTGGAGGCAGGTACTCTTGCAATATTCAAGAAACATCTGGATGAACACTTAAAAAGCGAGAGCATAGAAGGCTAAGGACTAAGTGTAGGTAAACAGAATTAGTGTGGTTTGATGTTGGGTTGGTATAGAAATAGTGATGCTGGAAAAACACTGCAGGTCAGGCAGCATCCGAGGAGCAGGAAAATGGACGTTTCGGGACGGAGCCCTTCACCAGGAGGAGATTCCTGATGAAGGGCTCCTGCCCGAAATGTCGGTTTTCCTGCTCCTCGGATGCTGCCTGACCTGCTGTGCTTTTCCAGCACCACTCTAATCTTGACTCTGACCTCCAGCATCTGCAGTTCTCACTTGTTCCATAGAAATAGTGGGTCAAAGGGCTTGTTGCATTGTTGCATTACTCCGACTCTATGAATAACTATCTCAGACAGCATTCTGATGAGAAACATAATACACAATTAAATCCTGCTTGTCATGTGACATAACATATAATGGAGTAGATTTTTAATTTGCCTGAATGTACAGTTATCTTTAGTGGGTCAGCTGTTCAATAGTTTACGCAAAGTGAAAGTCCAGCAGGTGGTACACAACTCTAATTGTTGGCATCTACTTGAATATCTCTCCTAGTACTTACTTGTAAAGTTGAGCTTGAAATTTATTTTTACATTACAGTATGTGATAGTAATACTTTGTAGCCAAAGGGTACTTTTAAAATAAAAACAAAACACGATTGGAGAAACTCAGCTTGTCTAGGAGCATATTTACAAACGAGAGGGACCGTTTTGTTGAAAAGGAGAGTGTGAAACGGACTGGTAAGCTAGAAGAGATATTTGTTAGGAAGGAAGATGTGTTGGTCATTTTGAAAAACTTGAGGATAGACAAATCCCCTGGGCCTGACGGGATATATCCTAGGATTATGTGGGAAGCAAGAGAGGAAATTGCAGAGCCGTTGGCAATGATCTTTTCATCTTCACTGTCAATGGGGGTGATACCAGGGGACTGGAGAGTGGCGAATATTGTGCCCCTGTTTAAAAAAGGGAATAGGGATAACCCCAGGAATTACAGGCCAGTTAGTCTTACTTCAGTGGTAGGCAAAGTAATGGAAAGGGTACTGAGGGATAGGATTTATGAGTATCTGGAAAGACACTGCTTGATTAGGGACAGCCAGCACGGATTTGTGAGGGGTAGGTCTTGCCTTACAAGTCTTATTGAATTCTTTGAGGAGGTGACCAAGCATGTGGATGAGGGTAGAGCAGTGGATGTAGTGTACATGGATTTTAGTAAGGCATTTGATAAGGTTCCCCATGGTAGGCTTATGCGGAAAGTCAGGAGGCATGGGATAGAGGGAAATTTGGCCAGTTGGATAGAAAACTAGCTAACCGGTCGAAGTCAGCGAGTGGTGGTAGATGGTAAATATTCAGCCTGGAGCCCAGTTACAAGTGGAGTTCCGCAGGGATCAATTCTGGGTCCTCTGCTGTTTGTAATTTTTATTAATGACTTGGAAGAGGGAATCGAAGGGTGGGTCAGTAAATTTGCACATGATACGAAGATTGGTGGAGTTGTGGACAGTGAGGAGGGCTGTTGTCGGCTACAAAGGGACTTAGATATGATGCAGAGCTGGGCTGAGGAGTGGCAGTTGGAGTTCAACCCTGTCAAGTCTGAGGTTGTCCATTTTGGAAGGACAAATAAGAATGCGGAATACAGGGTTAATGGTAGGGTTCTTAGTAAGGTGGAGGAGCAGAGGGATCTTGGGGTCTATGTTCATAGATCTTTGAAAGTTGTCACTCAGGTGGATAGAGCTTGTAAGAAGGCCTATAGCGTATTAGCGTTCATTAGCAGAGAGATTGAATTCAAGAGTCGTGAAGTGATGTTGCAGCTGTACAGGACTTTGGTTAGGCCACATTTGGAGTACTGTGTGCAGTTCTGGTCGCCTCACTTTAGGAAAGATGTGGAAGCTTTGGAGAGGGTGCAGAGAAGATTTACCAGGATGTTGTCTGGAATGGAGAATAGGTCATACGAGGATAGGTTGAGAGTGCTAGGCCTTTTCTCATTGGAACAGCGAAGGATGAGGGGTGATTTGATAGAAGTTTATAAGATGATCAAAGGAATAGATAGAGGAGATAGTCAGAAACTTTTTCCCCGGGTACAACAGAGTGTTACAAGGGGACATAAATTTAAGTTGAAGGGTGGAAGGCATGGGGGGCTGTCAGGGGTAGGTTCTTTACCCAGAGAGTGGTGGGGGCATGGAATGCACTGCCTGTGGGAGTGGCAGAGTAAGAATCATTGGTGACCTTTGATCGGCAATTGGATAGGTACATGGATGGGTGCTTAAGCTAGGACAACATCGTGGGCCGAAGGGCCTGTTCTGTGCTGTCTTGTTCAATGTTCTATATGTGGAGACAGACTGATGCCTCCATAAAACACCTTAGCATTGTACTTCTGATGCTGCCTTGAATTCAAGAGTTATAAATCACATAGTGATGATGTTCTTTCCTTTAAATTATTAACCTTCTGTTAAGGTTTAATCAGTTGGTTAAAAGAACCTCTCTGTACCTGTTGCCTGCCTTAGAAATGGTCACCAAAGTTTTTGTGCCAAGAGTTCTGACCAAACTCTTGCGTTTCAGTGCTTCACTGTGCAAAAATTAGGAATCAGTCTCTTGGGCTGCTGTTGTTTTGTAATGTTTGCATCAATGCAAAGTTGTTCCTACTGTACGTTAACACAACAGAGTCTTGAGGTCAAGCCAGTGTGGACCCCCAGCCTCAGCATGGACTCCTGGTCTCGAGGTGAATCCAGCTCAGATTCCTCCCATTGACAACCTCAAGGTGAAGAGAATTAAACTGAAGGCAAGTTCAGAATAAGAGGCCTTCAAGCAGAGCGTGATCTGGAGGCTAGATGTATTGTGGACTGGGCTTGAAGGACTCTTATTCTGAACTTCTTATTTCTTTATTTTTCTAATTTATTTCTATGATTTTGTCCTTTTGTACTTTAGTTGGCACAAAGGTATGTAATGATGGACTCCTTTATCAATTAGGAGAAAGTGAGGACTGCAGATGCTGGAGACCAGAGTCGAGAGTGTGGTGCTGGAAAAGCACAGCCAGTCAGGAGGCATTCAAGGAACAGGAGAATCGACGTTTCAGGCATGAGCCCTTCATCAGGAATGAGGCTTGTGGGTCAGGGCTGAGAGATAAATGGGAAGGGTTGGGGTTGGGGTTGGGGGAAGGTAGCTGGAAGGCGATAGGTGGATGAAGGTGAGGGAGAAGGTGATAGGTCAATGGGGAAAGAGAGCACTGCAGACGCTGGAGATCAGAGCTGAAAATGTGTTGCTGGAAAAGCGCAGCAGGTCAGGCAGCATCCAAGGAACAGGAGAATCGACGTTTCGGGCATAAGACCTTCTTCAGGAATGAGGAAAGGGTGTCCAGCAGGCTAAGATAAAAGGTAGGGAGGAGAGGCATTGGAAATGCGATAGGTGGAAGGAGGTCAAGGTGAGGGTGATAGGCCGGAGTGGGGGTGGGGGCGGAGAGGTCAGGAAGAAGATTGCAGATTAGGAAGGCGGTGCTGAGTTCGAGGGATTTGACTGAGACAAGGTGGGGGGAGGGGAAATGAGGAAACTGGAGAAATCTGAGTCCATCCCTTGTGGTTGGAGGGTTCCTAGGCGGAAGATGAGGCGCTCTTCCTCCAACCGTCGTGTTGCTATGGTCTGGCGATGGAGGAGTCCAAGGATCTGCATGTCCTTGGTGGAGTGGGAGAGGGAATTGAAGTGTTGAGCCACGAGGTGGTTGGGTTGGTTGGTCCGGGTGTCCCAGAGGTGTTCTCTGAAACGTTCCGCAAGTAGGCGGCCTGTCTCCCCAATATAGACGAGGCCACATCGGGTGCAGCGGATGCAATAAATGATGTGTGTGGAGGTGCAGGTGAATTTGTGGTGAATATGGAAGTATCACTTGGGGCCTTGGAGGGAACTGAGGGGGGAGGTGTGGGCGCAGGTTTTGCATTTCTTGCGGTTGCAGGGGAAGGTGTCGGGAGTGGAGGTTGGGTTGGTGGGGGGTGTGGACCTGACGAGGGAGTCACGGAGGGAGTGGTCTTTTCGGAACGCTGATAGGGGAGGGGAGGGAAATATATCCCTGGTGGTGGGGTCCGTTTGGAGGTGGCGGAAATGATGGCGGATGATACGTTGTATATGGAGGTTGGTGGGGTGATAGGTGAGGACCAGTGGGGTTCTGTCCTGGTGGCGGTTGGAGGGCCGGGGCTCAAGGGCGGAGGAGCGGGAAGTGGAGGAGATGCGGTGGAGGGCATCGTTGATCACGTCTGGGGGGAAATTGCGGTCTTTGAAGAAGGATAGGTCAGAGGGGGCAGTGATGGACGAGTCTGGAGGGTTGGAGGCTTGGGACTGCGATCATGTTCTGGGAGGGGAAATGAGGAAGTTGTTGAAATCCACATTTATCCTGTGTGGTTGCAGGGTCCCAAGGCAGAATATGAGGCGTTCCTCCTCCAGGCATCGGGTGGTAACAGTTTGGCGGTGGAGGAGGCCTGGGACCTGCAATTGTTTTTCTAACTTTTTTCCTAAGAATTTGTACTTATGAATCTGTACTTAGGTACATTAGTGACAACTTGACAGTGAGTACATGTGACAATAAAACTAATTCTAATTCTAATGTTTCAAGGCCAACATGATTCTTTGTGTAAACCCTTACTAGGAGTATCAGAAGAAATTTTGGAAACGCAGTTGCCATTCGATATCAGAAATATAATAGCCAAATTGTATGTACCACACTCCCAAAACAGCAACACAATAACAACTTGATGATCTGACTTATTTGTGTTGATTGAGGGATAAATATTGGTTGTGGAGTAAACATTCTGTTCTTCAAGACAGCTCCATAGGATCTTTACTATCCACCTGAGAAGGAGAGGGACTTTGGCTTAATGTCTTAGACAATACGACTAACAGTACAACACTCCTTCAGTTCTCCACTAGATTCTCAATCTATATTTTCAAATGCAAATTTTTGGAATGCCATTGAACTAACAATTTTCTAACTCAGAGGCAAACCCACTACTATTTGAATCAGAGACTGGATCTTTTCTGATTAACCAGTCCAGAGATATAATTACATACATGGGATTTTCACCTGATCTCTTGGCTCAGAGGGAGGGACACTACCATGGCTACATCGGGGAAAGCCCTCATGAACCAACGCCCAAGAAGCCCATGAAAGCACCATCACCTGCAAGTTTCTGACAACTAAACATTATGCTGCCTCAAACATAAATCATAGATACTCAATTTTCACTGGGTCAACAGAATGGAACATTGAAACAGACAGCACTTTGAGATTGAATGGCTTTGGCACGTGAACTTCAGAGGTTCAAAAATGCAGCTCACCACCAAATTTCTCATTTTTCAAATGCAATGAGGTACGAGCAATTAAAACCTAGTCTTGCCAATGATGGCCAAATCCTGCGAATGAACTTTGTGAAAAGGTTTAAATGTTGCCATCTATTGTGCCCAGTACAGCAGATCAAAAAATGCATAGCGGTTTTGTGCAATTAGTACACTGTCATTATATTTCTTTTATGTCAACTTCTGAATACTACTTTCGCAAACTCAACCACTAATGAGTACAGAGTATATATCCAGCATTAATTGTGTGCAACCACAATCATATTAAGATAACCTCATTTTTAACACTGATTCCCATCTCTCCAGACTCTCATCTAAACAATTATTAAAAATAATTTATGACCTGTCAGGAAAAAGTCGACACTTAGCAAAACGGCTGCTCCCGGGCTCAATTGCTCCCATTGTTAGTGAAGAACTGGCTACGAAGGTGCTATTAACGTATCCTTGCTCATTTACTCGTCCTTTAAATATTCATGTCCTGGTGGAGAATGTAACTGGCTTTTCAAAGCAATTTCCATCATATTTCTTGTTCTTTCCAGTTAATATCCCAAAAAAGAAAGACACAATGGGAGGAATCAGAGTGGTAGTAGGTCATTTCAACTCTCGGTCCTATTGGACCTTTTGACTAGTTTATAGCTGATCTGTACAGCAACAGTGTAGTTCACTAACCCATGTCTATCAAGCTCAGTTTTGAACATTTTTACTGACCGAGCCTCAATCATGTTTTAGGAGAGTGTAGCAGATGTCTTTACCTTCTTTGCGAAGGGATACCTCCTGACTTCACCCCTGAACGGCCTCACTCCTGTTTCAATCCTTTCTTCCCCTTGTTCCGACTCCATTACCAGAGGAAATATTTCTTTATACCTACCCAATCAATACCTTTAATCAACTTAAGGTCTTCAATTAGCTCATCCCTTAATTTGCCAGAGTATGTATTTTTTTTAAATTATGTCTCAGAATATCTGAAATATTAATAAATCAAAGTAACATATCATTTTACAAATTTGGACTAATTTAGACTTCTGACACTAATGTAAAATGAGTTAAAAATCCTTATAGTTCGAAACAGATCCTTCATTCAGCCTTAAAATAAGAGAATTAAAGGATTTTTCAATTATCAAGAAATGATTTATTCTTCAGCTTGTTATTGATTAAGTTATCTGTTATGAAATTGAAGATCTGAAAAGCTGTGTAATGAATCACTGAATCAATATTACCCATTTCATTATACCCAAGGTCAAAATTACTCCTGTTGAACATATACAAGGTTGCACTTGTAATTATGTCCTCCATACAGCATAAAAACCCTGTGTGGAGGTCAATAAGCACATTGCAAGAAGATTGCTAGATTTTCACAGCAAGGATACATCCATGGACCACAAATATTATGTAATTAACAAAACATGGGTCAATAGACTTGAACACCATGGAAGTTAAATAATCTTTACAATGTTACTTTAAGACAGTCCTGACAGCAATAAAACCTGTTAGAGAGAAAGCAAAGGCATAGAATGTGATACTCACTTCACCCAATTTCTTTGTGAAAATCAGGTACAAAAGTATCTAGTCTCAGATTACAACACACCTATCTCTGTGTTACGGTGCTGCTGTATGGAAGAAGGTGTGCTTACAGAGTCTCTTGTAACCAGCATATGGAAAGTACTGATTGCTTGCCTGTGTTAGACTCTTGTTTAAGGTTCCTGTCTTGGAGATAGTGAGGATTACAGAATCTGGAAAGTCAGAGTCAACAAAATGTGGAGCAGCATTCAGAGGGGCAAGACAGTCAATGTTTTAGGCAGGACCCTTCATCAGAGTCCTGCTCGAAACATCAACTCTCCTGCTCTTCTGACGCGACTTGACCTACTATGCTTTATTCAGCTCCACAGTTTATCGAATTCAAGATTCCCATGAGGAAGTTAGAAAGCCACAAAGGGATCAGCTCTAGGTTTTACTTCTCTTTCAAGGCATACTAGGGACTCAAGGGTTAAACATTCTACTACCAAAGAGACTCACTGCAGTATCAAGTTAAAAATCACACAACACCATGTTATAGTCCAACAGGTTTAATTAGAAGCACACTAGCTTTCGGAGCGACGCTCCTTCACCACAATCACCTGATGAAGGAGCGTTGCTCTGAAAGCTGGTGTGCTTCCAATTAAATCTGTTGGACTATAACCTGGTGTTGTGTGATTTTTAACTTTGTACACCCCAGTCCAACACCGACATCTCCAAATCATCACTGCAGTATCAATTACATGTCTGTCCTCTTAGAGAACATCTCAGTAGGAAGGAGGCCGACTGAATCTTAGAGAAGGAATCCATTGGAGCTACACATGTGGATTCCTCTACAGCATCAGACAAAGGTCCTCCCCAGACAAGACTGATAGCCTTGGCCACAACTCTTAAATTGCCTCCTGCTTCCATTATCTTGGTTCCTGTCCATATTAGCATAGGTATGTGAATCCCCCCCTTGAGAACAGGCAAATCCCTTCTGTTTTACTCTCTTCCAATCAACACATGATCATGAAGAATACGATAATCAGTCCCTGTAATCCATTTATTTATTATCACAGGACATAGACATACGTCGGGCTTTGTAAATTTATAATTGCCTATCTTAAACTATGTCATGACAATCAACCATGTGACTGAAAGACGTTTTGTTTAATTCCTATAAAAAATACTGTGTTTGTGAGTAGGGCAGAGATTCATGGAGAAGTGTCCCCACAAGTAGACACACGACTACTTTTGGGGACATTGAGAATTTCTCGTTCGCTGTCCAATAATAAAGCATCTATCTTTGTACATAAACTTGTGTCATCCGTTTTGTGGAACATCAACATTTGGTGCCATGACTCAGACCTCAACAACATCTCACAGAGCTGAGTAAGTGACATGAAAGTCTGAATTGAACAGAACAGAGTGAGAAGGGCGCCCCAGGGTATTTCACCCCAGACTTCTCCTTGTGTTCAACCAGACAATCTGTCCCTCGCCCAGTGGAATTGGTACCTTGAAGTGGTCGAACAAACCACCCAGACCCACCTTGTACGGTTGGAAACTTTTGTCAGATTGCTCTGAATTGCTGCGGGGTGATATTGGCTACTCTGTATTGTTCCTACAGGAAAAAGGTCGGGATAGGGGACCCCAGTCAGGGAAATGTTCATCACAACCTATCAGGTTCATTTTAGGGAGCTGCCTCTTTCAGATATGGCTGGTGAAAATTAATATATAATAAGGAAAGAGGGCAGGCTCAGTAAATGTCTTACCCCGCAGTATTGATATGGCTGCTGGAAATTGTTTACGGCAGAGCAAGATAAGGTAAAATGGGACCATCCTTCTATGTAGTGGGGAAGGGGCACAAACTGTGAGAAAATTCATGATCAGGAAAATGGTTATCAGGGTTGTCGGCCCCTCTGAGAGACTGGTCATTTTGCTAAATTTTCATATACAAATTAAAGGATATCCAGTTTGAATCTTTGAGTGATTGTGATGGTATGTGTAATAAAAGCTTTCATTTGAATGGTGAATTGATTCCAAAACTTTGACTTGGCACTTTTAATTGTGATTGCATTAAAATAACTGACCAGGGTGCCAGCGTTTAGTCCTGTCTGTGTGAGTTTTGCATTGTTGTTGTTTGTTTGTTTCTTGTTTATTTACTTATAGAACACTGGGCTGAACTCTAAAATGCCAAAGAAAGGCTGCCCCCGGGGACAACTAAGTCTTGTCTCACTGAGAAGGGTGGTCAAGCGTCAGTCTGCTGTCTCACATAGGACACAGAAGCGCCCTGTTGCAAGAGTTAGGTGGGGGGAAAGGAAATATAGAGAGTGGGTGCAGAGACCCTTTGTGGGGTGGGATTCATGCGATCCCCTGCCTGAGCTGCGGTTCATCAGTCCCCTCAAATTAAAGAGATCGTAGACAGTGTCCTGAGGGCTCTTCCACCACGTCGCTCTATTCCCCTCAGTACCCCCAAAGTTACCGTCAGTGCTGAGCAATCTGACCCTCGGATGAATGAGGTCGCTGCTTTGATCACTTCTGGTCACACAGGGGGAGGCTGTTCCAATTCTCAGTGCGAAGCAACAAGTTACTCGTGTCAGTACTCAACAGGGTCCTAGTGCCCGGTCAGAAATCGCTGGTGATTTGTGAAACTTTATGTGCTCATTTCTTAGAAAAAATCTCAACCGAACATTGAGGAAAATCACCTCGGACATAAGCATTTGTTCATTAAGTGGAGGAATTACAGTGTAGTTTCATGCCAAAAAAATTGTAAAACAGTGTATAAAGGTGGATCTGAATACAACAAACCAACAATATTGTTTTCAGAAAATGATATTGGTTGAAGGGGACTCAATAGTTAGACGGATTGACAGGAGATTTTGTGGTCAGGAACGGGACTCCCGGAAGGTATGTTGCCTCCCCGGTGCCAGGGTCTGGGATGTCACCAATTGGGTTTACAGGATTCTGAAGGGGGAGGGTGAGCAGCCAGAAATCGTGGTATATATTGGCACCAATGATACAGTCAGGAAAGGGATTGAGGATCTGAAAAGTGACTACAGAGAGTTATGTTGGAAGCTGAAGAACAGGATGACTAGAGTAGTGATCTCAGGTTTGCTATTGGTGCCACGAGGTAGTGAGGTGAGGAACACTCAGCGAATGTAGCTTAACACATGGCTGCGAGGATGGTGCAGGAGTGAGGGCTTCAGATAGAACATAGAACAATACAGCGCAGAACAGGCTCTTCGGCCCTCGATGTTGCGCCAACCTGTGAATTATTCTCAGCAATGGTCTAAGATACCTAGACCACTGGGATACCTTCTGGGGAAGGTGATTGAAGGACAGGTTGCACCTGAACTGGAGGGGTACAAATGTCCTGGGTGGGAAATTTGCTCAAATGATTCGGGAGGGTTTAAACTAGTTTGGCAGGGGAGTGGAAATCAGAGCCACATGCCTGAAAGGGGGACAGTTGCAGATGGGGCAGTGACAGGACATAGTGAATCTATCGCGGAGGTTTCTCACGTGATGAAACAAAGGGATCAGTTAAAGTATGTCTGCTTTAATGCAAGGAGTGTCAGAAATAAGAGTGACGAACTTAGGGCATGGATCAGTATTGGGGGCTACTGTGGCCATAACAGAGACATGGGTTTCATAGGGGCAGGAATGGTTGCTTGATGTTCTAGCGTTTAGAATGTTTAAAAAGAACAGGGAAGGTGGAAAAATAGGAGGGGGTGTAGCATTGTTAATCAGAGAGTGCATCACAGCTACAGAAATGAAAGTTGTTGAGGAAGGTTTGTCTACTGAGTCAGTATGGGTGGAAGTTAGGAACAGTAAGGGAACAACCACTACATTGGGGATTTATTACAGACCACCAAATAGCAGTAGAGAAATTGAAGGTCTCATAGGCAGGTAGATTCTGGAAAAATGCAGATGTAGCAGGGTTGTTGTTATGAGTGATTTCAATTTTCCCAATATGGATTGGAACCTCCTAAATGCAGATGGTTTGGATGGAGCTGTTTTTGTCAGGTGTGTTCAGGAGGGCTTCCTGAATGTAGTATGTAGACAGACCGACGAGGGGAGAGGCCATTTTGGGAAAGGAGCAGTTACCGAGGAAAGATATTTAAATGGGGAAAAGGAAATTATGACGCTATCAGACAGGAGTTGGGAAGTACAGACTGGGAACAATTGTTCCACAAAAAGGGCACAGCAGACATGTGGAGGCATATTTAAGGAGCAGTTGTTGCGAGTGATGCACAAATTTGTTCCTCTGTGACAGGTAAGAAGGGGTAAGATTAAGGAACTTTGGATGACAAGAACAGAGGAGCTTCTTGTCAAAAGGAAGAAGGCAGCTTACGTAAGATGGAGGAAGCAAGATCTAGCACAGCTTTAGAGGGTTACAGGCTTGCTAGAAAGGAGCTCAGAAATGGACTGAGGAGAACCACGAGGGGGCACGAAAAAGGATTGGCAAGAAGGATTAGGGAGAACCCAAAGGCATTTTACTCATACGTGAGGAATAAGAGAATGATCAGGGAGAAGGTAGGGCTGACCAGGGATAGCAGAGGGAACTTGTGCGTGGAGTCTGAGCAGATAGGGGAAGCCCGAATAGGTTTTTTGCTTCGGTTTTCACTAAGGAAAGGGACCTTGTTGTGAATGAAAACTTTGAGGGGCTAGGATATAGGCTTGACCAGATCAAGTTTGATGAAGTTGATGTGCTGGAAATTTTGGCAAACATTAAGATTTATAAGTCCTCAGGGCCAGACCAGATTTATCCTAGGTTGATCCGGGAAGTGAGAAAGGAGGTTGCTCAGCCGTTGGCAAGGATATTTGCCTCCTCACTCTCCACAGGAGTCATACCGGAGGATTGGAAGGAGGCAAATGTTGTTCCTCTTTTCAAGAAGGGCAATAGGGAAATCCCTGGCAATTACGGACCAGTCAGTCTTACGTCTATGGTCAGCAAGGTTCATAGAATCATAGAGTCATAGAGATGTACAGCATGGAAACAGACCCTTCGGTCCAACCCGTCCATGCCGACCAGATATCCCAACCCAATCTAGTCCCACCTGCCAGCACCCGGCCCATATCCCTCCAAACCCTTCCTATTCCTATATCCATCCAAATGCCTCTTAAATGTTGCAATTGTACCAGCCTCCACCACTTCTTCTGGCAGCTCATTCCATACACGTACCACCCTCTGCGTGAAAAAGTTGCCCCTTAGGTCTCTTTTATATCTTTCCCCTCTCACCCTAAACCTATGCCCTCTAGTTCTGGACTCCCCGCTCCCAGGAAAAAGACTTTGTCTATTTATCCTATCCATGCCCCTCATAATTTTGTAAACCTCTATAAGGTCACCCCTTAGCCTCCGACGCTCCAGGGAAAACAGCCCCAGCCTGTTCAGCCTCTCCCTGTAGCTCAGATCCTCCAACCCTGGCAACATCTGAGGGATAGGATTTATGACTATTTGGCAAAGCAGAGTGTGATTAAAGGCAGTCAGCATGGCTTTGTGAGGGACAGGTCATGCCTCACAAATCTTATTGAGTTCTTTGAGGAGGTGACAAGACAAGTCGACAGAGGTCGAGCAGTGGATCTGGTGTGTAGGCTCATTCATAAAGTCAGGAAGTATGGGATACAGGGAGATTTGGGTATCTGGATTCAGAATTGGCTGGCTAACAGAAGGCAGGGAGTGATTGTAGCTGGAAAGTATTCTGCCTGGAAGACAGTGTTGAGTGGTGTCCCACAAGGCTCTGTTCTTGGGGCTCTGCTCTTTGTAGTTTTTATAAACAATTTGAATGAGGAGGTTGAGGGATGGGTTAGTAAATTTGCAGATGGCACAAAGGTTGGAGGTGCCATTGATAGTATCGAGGACTATTGGAAGCTGCAGCAAAACAGAGACAGGATGCAGAGCTGAACTGAGAAATGGCAGATGGAGTTCAACCTGGATAAATGCGAAGTGATGCATTTTGGAAGGTCGAACTCAAATGCTGAATATAGGATTGAAGACAGGATTCTTAGCAGTGTGGAGGAACAGAGGGATCTGGGTGGGCAAGTACATAGATCCCTCAAAGTTTTCACCCAAGTGGATAAGCTTGTTAAGAAACCATATGTTGTTTTGGCTTTCATTAACAGGGGGAATTGAGTTTCAGAGCTGCGAGGTTTTGCTGCAGCTGTACAAGTCCCTGGTGAGACCACACTTGGAATATTGTTTCCAGTTCTGGTGACCCTACTTTAGGAAAGATACAGAGGCTTTGGAGAGGGTACAAAGAAGGTTTACCAGGATGCTGCCTGGACTGGAGGGCTTGCCTGATGAAGAAAGGTTGAATAAGCTCAGACTATTCTCTCTGGACAGAAGGAGGAAGAGAGGAGACCTGATCGAGGTAGGCAAGGAAATGAGTGGAATAGATAGTGTCAATAGCCAGAGACTTTTCCCCAGGGCAGGATTGACTGGTACGAGGGGTCATAGTTTGAAGGTGTTAGGAGGAAGGTATAGAGGAGACATCAGAGATAGATTCTTTACGCAGAGAGTTGTGAATGCATGGAATGCGTTGCCAGCTGTGGTGGTGGAAGCAAAGTCATTGGGGACATTTAAGCGACTGCTGGACATGCACATGGATAGCAGTAAGTTGAGGGGTGCATAGGTTAAGTTATTATATTTTACATTAGGATTAAACCTCGGCACAACATCGTGGGCCAAAGGGCCTGTTCTGTGCTGTACTTTTCTATGTTCTATGTTCTATGAATGTTTCGGACTCTTATATCTCCACTTAATTTTAAGACTGCTGCATCTCCTTTGTCAGTATGGACTGCCAGTCATAGCTTTATCCTATGGCAATTTCCCTTCCTCACTGAGACCTGAAGTGTCAATTCAACATAATCTTGCAAAAACAAATGTAACAAAAGTTAAGATACTGTGGTAAATATCTGCGTCTTTGGGTTTGTCATTATTTGTGCATATGAAGTAACTTGACAAGACTTTTATTCATGCTGCTGCAATCATTTCACAGCCTAGGACATTATAAATGAGCAATGATTGATCAGAACTGCTCAAAAAAAAACAAATTGGGGATTTAAATTGAAAGACTAGAACCAGGTAATTATAATGGAATTCAGAATTGGAAACTGTGCACATTCGACATTACCACATTGAATTTTGATTAAATGAATTTCCAGTTTGTATTGAAGACTCTAAACAAAACTTCTACTCGATAGGAAAAAAACTTGTGATTTGGTCAGCTAAGTGGGATACTCATGTAATTGAACAATTCTGATACAATTTCGTATATACAACACTGAGCAGATTTGAATCATTTCTGTGGCTTTGAAATCTGTTCATTCTTATTACTTCACAGTGCAATGTCTTGTCACTTGTTCAGTTTCCATCTCTCATTAAGTATGCTTATTCCTCAATATTTTACAACAATTTGTACTGTCCTGAACTGTATAATCACAGTTAATTAATTAATTGATTAATTGGCAAGGCTTTATATCTTTCCACATCATTGCCTCATGGTTTCTTTAAAGCATGGCTGTATTGATTAATCTTTAATTGGTGACAGAAGTTATGGCAATATGAGGAAACATGTAGGTAGCACAGCAAGTGAGGAACTGTTAAGGGAAAGTGAGACTTTGTGTTCCTCATGCAAAGCACTGAAAGTTGAATAACCTTCTTTGCTGTAGCCGCTTGTATTTTTATTCGATAAATTGCCTAGGAGTAGGACAAATCTAATTGATGGGATTCTTTACACTATTATTTCTGGACAGCATGTAGGCAATACTTCTCTTAGATGTTGAAACTGGATGTATTAATTAGAGCCGCCCAAAACTATGCTCCATATAAGAAAGCTACTGAACCCTGAGGAAGATGAGCCACCAATTATTGGGTCTATGTACCCTGGAAATTCCAAGAGATAATCGTGATAATGAATCAGGCTCCAGATTGCTCAAGATAAACTTGCCCAATTCACCCAATATGTCCTGCACCCAATTCAAATGGACAATGCAACACCCAAGGATCTGTTTGCCCTCTGTTATATGATCTTGTCACCAGGAGGAAGTTACTGAGTGGCAAGAACAAATGGGAGAGGGTGACGGAAAGGTACAGGTCCACACTTATGATGATTTAAATGACAGATTCAATGAGGACAGCTCAAGTGTCACGGCCATGCTATGCACATATAACATGGATTGATCTGAGAACACCAGGACACAGATGAGGAGAGCCCTTATTTATTACTGGGATGGCCAGAATGACTCCAAGTCATGCTCTAAAGGTCACACAAAAACTGAGTTTGTTCAGCTGCCCCACAATCACAACGCATCTTCAGCCCATACGAATGAATTTCATTGGGACCAAATACAACAGACCTGCCACTTGAACATGGAGAAGTCACTTTTTATGTGGATGGCAGCTCCTTTATTTCCCCCACAGGTCAGCGATGCTGTGGATATGCGATTGCTATGGATTCTGAAGTGGTTGAACATGCAGACTTTGAGAATCCACTGTCAGCACAGAAGGCTGAATTGTTTGCCCTCTACTCAGGCTTGCATCCTGGCGGAAGGGAGATCGGCCATTGTTTATATGGACTCTCACTGTTTTCAGCATTGCCCATGACTTTGGTGCCTTATGGGAGCATAGGGGATTTTTACCCTCAATGGGGCAACCCATTAGTAATGCTGTTTTTGTATATAACCTTTGCAGGCCTCACAGTTACCGTCCAGCCTAGCAGTGATCATATGCTCAGCTCGCATTGGGGCCGCTGTCAGAATCTCCAAGGGCAATGCGCAAGTAGATGCCACCACCAAGCAGGCAGTGTAACACCCTGCTTTCCTGGTTCCTTTGGGCTCACAGCAACACCTCATTACAAAATGAATGGGGACAGGTATGCCAAATCTGGTTGAGATACGTCACTTACAGGGTGACACCCTTGCAGAGGAACACAGACTGTGAGTCATAGATGGAGTGCACCCTTGATGTTCATACCAAACTGTGGGCCAGGTCTGTGTTCCTTCTTTGCTTTCACCAATCTTGGTGGATTATGTACATTACACACCTAGGCAATGAGGGAATGGTCAGCACTTTGCTGCAAACCTAATGGCACCCTGATTCCCAAAACAATGGCTGAGAAATGAGCCAAAGCATACTTGATCTGTAAAAAGACAAATGCTGGAAAAGGGATGCCTTGAGGTTCTGGGACTACCCACTTACCTGGTAGGCCTTTCAATTGTCTACAACTATATTCCACAGAACTGCTTGGAGTACAGCGCTCTAAGTATTGTTTGGTAATAGTAAATGTCTTCAGCAGATGGATTGAGACAATCTCAACAAGGGACAACACGACTGCAACAGTGGTAAAAATATTGTGGAGGGAAATAATTCCCCACTATGGACTCCCAGAGACAATAAGTTCAGACAATGGGCCACACTTTGTGGCTAAAATTAATCAGGGGATCTGCAGGGAACGAGCGAGAAAACAACAATTCCAGTGCACTCACCACCTAAAAGCGGCTGGAGTGGTGGAACGAGCAAATGGTACCCTAAAAAATCAGCTGGCAAAGTTATAATAGGAAACAGGCTTAAGTTGGTTGAAGGTCCTCCCCCTGACCCTATTCCACATGAGGGTTAGCCCTTCAAGCAAAACCAGTCTGTCTCCTGCTGAGGTGGTTTATGGGAAGCCCATGAGGACCCCATGAGGACCTGGGATAGTCTGATTTCCCCTCCCTGAGATATGAACACCCTGGGAGAGGAGGTGGGGATGAACCTCAGGGGCTAACCAAAATTTTCCAAAGTTTGCATTCACAGGTATGCCAGGCTTACAGAGAGAGCGATGATCTGCCTGAAGGACACTACCCTGCTGCCGAGCCAGGGGGCTTCGTCCTGATAAAGGACTGGGAACAAAAGAAGCTGGGACCAAGATGGAAAGGACCATTCCAGGTGCTGCAAATCACTCCATGGCTATGAAAATACAAGGCCATCCCTGGTGGATACACAGAACTGATTGCAAAAGAGTCAGTGTGGAAGAAGACAACAACTAAGGACAAGGATGTTTTCCATACTTGTGATTTGGGTGACTTTGAGAAATGGGGCCTTGATAACAGATGGATTTCAAACTGACACCACTCACCATAATACCTTTTTACACCTAGCCTATCAGACAGTCCGTGTAACAGGGAGAGACACCTGCTGCTGGGTATGTGCCTACATGCCACCTGACTCAGGGTCAATGGGGGGTGGGGGAAATCCCTTTGTGGCCCGTACCTTTCTGCTGACACGACGTGACTGAATGGCTACTATGTCAAAGCCTTTCCGGTGCTCTTGCTAACACCGATGATGCATGGGAATGGCAGTCGGCAGGGTATAACCTGAACTCATCCAGGGGCTGGTATCGCCATAATTACAACCAATCGCACTTGCCCCCCTCCCTTGTAGTTCTCAACAACACCATCGGCTGCATCATATGTTTCAGGCGGGAGGGAAGCCCTCCAAACGTACTTACATGGGACAGAGTGAATGCTCTTCTGCCATCCCCTGAGTCAAACTTATTCAGAATTCAACAGAATATGGCTAATTTATATTTGGTTGGTACACCGTCCACAACAGAACCTCAGGGCAACCCTGGAATAATCCAACTCACAGGCTTTGGGGAGCACTGTTTTCATCTTGACAGCTTACAACGGCAAATACTTTATTTGTGGGTTAAAAGCCTACCCCTGGCTTCCCTCTGATTGGAGGTAGCCATGTTACATGGGGTGTGTTGTACTCCGCATTTGCATTTTGAATATCTTGCCCTCACCCCGAGACCCAGAAGGTCCCTTGCCATGTTCCTCACCTGGTGGGAATATTCTCTCCCCCGATGAGAATACATTTACATGCCCAAGAACTTAGTCAGCTCAGGACTGTATGGGAAAGGGTTGTCAATGATACGGCTAGTGCTTTAACTGAAATTAATGCAGAACTACTTGCAGTTAGGACTGTGGCCCTCCAGAATCGTTTGGCCCTGGACTTCCTGCTAGCCGAGGGTGGTACCTGTGCTATTGTTGGGGCTGACTGCTGTACCTACATCCCTTACGAGTCCACCAACATCTCTGAGGACATCTCTAAAGACATCACACAGGAAACCCAAACACTCCAAACTATTGACAAAGGATATAGCGATGACATGGAACAGTGGTCGCTAGGGGGCGTTCTTGGAGGGCTGGAAGGCTTGCTGGTACATATCAGAATTACAATACTAATTGTCATCGCCTGCATTCTAGTGCTTTGGTGCTTATGGCTACCGTTGTCCAAATGTTTTTGCTATAGGGTCTGAGTGGACCTGGTTGATCATCGAATGATCAATAGGAGGGAATTAGGTCATTAGAAAACCACAAAGGGATCAGTTCCATGTTTTACTTCTCTTTCAAGGCAGACTGGGGACTTAAGGATTAAACATTCTACTACCAAAGAGACTCACTGCAGGATCAATTGCATGTCTGTCCTCTTACAGAATAGACAGAACATCTCAGTAGGGAGGAGGCTGACTGTATCTTAGAGAAGGAATCCATTGGAGCCACACATGTGGATTCCTCTGCAGCCTCAGATAGAGGTATTTGTCCTCCCCAGACAAGACTGATAGCCTTGGCCACAACTCTGTTAAACTGCCTCCTGCTTCCATTACCTTGGTTCCCGTCCATATTAGCATAGGTATGTGAATCCCCCCTTGAGAACAGGCAAATCCCTTCTGTTTTACTCTCTTCCAATCAACATATGATCATGAATGATGCAATAATCAGTCCCTGTAATCCATTCACTCGTTATCACAGGGCTTTATAAATTTATAATTGCCTATCTTAAACTATGTAATGACAATCATCCATGTGACTGATAGACCTTTTGCTTAATCCCTATTAAAAAAACAATGTCTTTGTGTGGAAAGCAGAGATTCGTGGAGAAGTGTCACCACAAGTAGATGCATGACTACTTTTGGGGATATTGAGAATCTCTCGCCGCTGTTCGATAATAAAATATCTACCGTTGTACAGAAACTTGTGTCATCCTGATTTGTGGAAGAAAATATACATCAACACCCATATCAAGCTGGGCTGTCATAAACTGAGAACAGACATTTGCTTGCTGCAGTCAAAACATTTTGAACAAGAAGACACCACCAAAATGGTACATTTTCAGTTCTCACAATGTGATATGGACACAGAGGTGTAGTAGGACCTCTCCCATGACTGTTACCCTTGCAGGACCTTCCTGCAGACTGTCAGTATGTTAAAATGAATGAAGATCTATCTCTGAAAGCCATGGTATGCTCTGATGGTTCACACATACATTACTGAATTGAGAAACGTAATAAAGAGATCAATCAAACACACATCATTTAAGCTCTTTTGCATATGCTGCTGCCTAACGTTTCGACATTTGATTATAGGGTTACTTTTTGTTCTGCATCACAGAAATATAACACTTGTGTCTTTTTATTGTACCTTTATTGTACCTTTTGAAACTGGTTTGCATACATTCAAGATGAGATCTCTTCTTGCACAGAACCTTATATTTTGAATTAAATGCTGTGCGGGAATTAATAAGGCTTTTTCTCCTGCCCTGCTGCAATTTTTAAATTAGAATAAATGGAGGTCATTACTATAATTAAAGTGCTGAATTGGTGAAAGCTACAATCGACATGAAGGAGCCATAGAAACAGAAAAGTGGAGCAGGAAGGCCATTCAGCCCTTTGAATGCTGCACCATTCGAGATGATCATAGTTGCTCATCCAACTCAATGCCTTGTTCCTGCATTCTCCTTATACCCTTTGATCCCATTAATGTAAAGACTATGTCTGACTTCTTTTTGACAACATTCAATGTTTTGGCCTCAACCACTTTGTGTGGCAAAGAATTCCACAGTCAAAAAGTGTGGTGATGGAAAAGCATAGCCGATTGGGCAGCATCCGAGGAGCAGGAGAATCAACATATTGAGCATAAGCCCTTCATTAGGATTCCTGATGAAGGGTTTATGCTCGAAATGTCGACTTTCCTGCTCCTCGGATGCTGCCTGACTGGCTGTGTTTTTCGAGCACCATACTTTTCGACTCTAATCTCCAGCATCTGCAGTCCCCACTTTCTCCTAAAGAAATCCACAGGGTCACCATTCCCTGGGTGAAGAAATTTTCCTCATCTCAGTCTTAAATAGCCTTCTCAGCACGTTTAGACGGGTTCTGGACTCATTATGAACATCCTTCCTGTGTTTACCCTGTTGACTCCTGATAAAATTTCATAGATTTCTTCTAAACGATCGTAAATTGGCACCCATTTACACCCACTCCCAGAATCGTCCACGAGGAGTAACATCCTCTCAGCATTTACTCTGTCAAGCTTCTTAAGAATCCTATCTGTTTCAATGAGATCACCCCTCATTCTTCTGAACTCCATCTGGTGTCACTTGATGTCATGAAGGCATATTATCAAATCATCTCCAGACCTAACAAGTGCCTTTTTTCCAATACAAGAGACAATGATAGATTAAGGAACATAGGTTGACTTATCTCAACCATCACAAAAGCACTGAGGCCAATTCTAGAAACTGTACTCCTGAGGCAAGAGAAAATTAGTGAACAAAATGGCTTGAGAAAATTGGAACTGAATTACGTGGCTTGAGACACTTTCAGAGTGACTGGTCATGCAGGAACTCATAAAAGCTAAACCGCACTAACCTGCCATCTTAACATCTTCACCCACTTACTCCACTCACTTTACACTTAACCACACTTACATACTTATGCACCTTCATGTTCACCCATTCACTCACTGTCATAAGAACATGCTAAGATCTGAGATATTTAATTGTGACACACTGGGACTGTAGTTTCTGCACAGTTTCTCTGCCCTACTCTCTTCGAGAGTTCCTGAGTTCAGGGAGTTTTCCATGATTCGCCTTTCTGTGATTGGTCAGAAAATTCAGAGAAGGTGAGTAATTGTTTTTATCTGATCAGCATCAGAAAGGGGTATGTGTGTGTGTGTGTGTGCGTGGTGTTGATGGGGGTGGGGGGGGGTCCATAGTGACTGGGAAATTAAAATTGATTTGTTGAAATCTGCAGACACCAATAATTGGTGGAAAGTCTGACCTTTGAACTCTGCAGTAGGAGTGATCAGAGTCAGAGAAATTATATCTTAACAGATATCATTTTTCTGAAATGGTACTGAAATTAAATGGAATAGCTGCAGTTAGTTTGTTAACTTCCCTGTTATATTGACTCATTAAAGGAATGCTTTCTTTCCAGTTCGGCTGAAAGATCATCAATTTGAATTATTACCAATCTTTTAAATCCCCACAAATGCTGCCAGACCTGCTGAGAATTTCTTGGAAGATTTTGTTTTTATGTTTGCTTTTATCATTCCTTGGTGATTCCCAAAGACATTCCCATTCTCTCATCTTTATTCTCTCGTGGGATTTCAGCATTGTTTACTACTCATCACTAATTGCTCTTCTGAAGGTGATGACGAGCCAGTGTCATGAACTGCTGTGGTGTAGGTACACCCACTGACCTGCTTGACAGGGCATTCCAAGGTTTGAATCGGCGATATTCAAGGAACAATGATATAGTTGCAAGGTAGGATGGTTTGTAGCTTTGAGGATTGCCATACCAGTTTCTCACCATTGAATGATTATGCAATGAATTGCCTTTGGAGTTCATAAAATGTGATGATGTAATGATTTGCACTCCTTTCACATCCTCAAATTTCTAAAGCCATCACAGCTAGATTCCGCAAACAGGGAACTTGGAAAAGTTGAAGAAGTCTAAAAAAAAAGCCATTAAAAATGACTTCAATGACAATACATAACGTAATAGTAAACTTTTTAAAATTCACTCACAGGATATGGGTGTCACTGGTTGGGCCAACTTTTGTTGCACTTCCTTAGTTGCCTTTGAGAACATGGCAGTGAGCTGCCTTCTTACACCACTATAGTCCATTTGGTGTTGACACAACCCAGTAACACTGAAGGATCTATTTCTCAGTCAGGATGGTGAGTGGTTTGGTGGGGAATTTGGAGGTGGTGTTGCTACCATGTATTTGCTGCCCTTTTCCTTCTGGATGGAAGTGGTCATTTGGAAGGTGTATGTCTGAGGATTTTGTGGTGAATTTCTGCAGTGCGTCTTGTAGCAAAGCATCAACGGTGGAGGGAGTGAATATTTGTGAAAGCGGTCTGCTTTGTCGTGGAATAGGATAGAATCATAGAATCCCTACAGTGTGGAAGCAGGCCATTCGGCCCCTTCGAGTCCACGGTACCCCTCCAAGAACATCCCACCCAAACCTCTACCCTATCCCTCTAACCCTGCATTTCACATGGCTAATCCACCTGGTCTACACATCCCTGGACACGATGAGCAATTTAGCATGGCCAATCCACCTCAAATTTCATGAGTGCTGTTGAGCTGCACTCATCCAGGCAAATGGGGAGTATTCCATCACATTCCTGACTTAGGCCTTGTAGATAGGCAACAGACTTTTGGGGATTCAGGAGATGACTTATTTTTTGTAGTGTTCCTAGCCTCTAACCTGCTCTTGTAACAGGTGTATTTATATGGCTAATCCAGTTCAGTTCCTGGCTAATGATAATCCCTATGATGTTGATAAGTAGCTTTCAGTAATGGAAGTATCACTGAATGTCAAGGGATGGTTGTTAGACTGTGTCCTTTTGGAGGTGGTTATTGCCTGGCATCCATGTTGTATAGGTCTTTCTACATTTGGAAATAGACTGCTTCAGCACTGAATGAGGAACTTTGTAGTCAGTGGTAGCATCCTTACATCTAGGCCAGGGAGTCTGTGTTTAAATCCTACCTACTTCTGATGTATTTCATAACATACATTGATTCAGAAAAAAACAACTGTCTCCCCCTCTCTCTCTATGCACCTGAAGATATCTTTGGAGATATCCTGGAGCTGAAATTATTGATCTCCAGCAAACACAACCACCTCCCTCAGTGCCAGGTATGACTCCAATCAATGGAAAGCTATCCCTGTGATTCTCATGCCAAAACATGTAAATTTGCTCGCACTCCTTGATGCCTCACTTGGTTAATCTAGCCTTGATATCAAGGGGTGTCACTCTCATCTCAGCTCAATATGAAAGGCACCCATTGAATTAAAAGAGCTTATGTGTGTTTGATTGATCTTTTTACTATGTTTCTCTGGCGACATCCAAACCTTCAATACAACATTCTCCAGACCCACCCATTATTCTGAGCAGAAAATATTCAGGTAAACGAAAATATATTCTATTTAACTTGTAAAGAAAGCTAACTGGTCTTCAACTCAGCGCATTGAAGTGACAGGTAAGAAAGAATATAAATAAAATATCATATAGATTTAGATAAAAGTGATCCAGTTTAGTTTGAACATATCCAATGTGGGCATTACTAACATGGCACAACACAACTTCAAAGCACAGGCATTTTCTACATCCTTCCCTTTAATATATTTCAAAGACCTTTTAAGATTAAAGATGGTGAAAGCTTCTGAAATGCTTATCCAAAGTTCATTCCTTGGTATTTTGAAATGCAGGAAGTTCACAAAACCATTTTGGAAATATCTCAAAATCCTTCACTGTATCTCCTTTTGAATGATTCATGTATCTTCCCACAATCCTAGAGTGCAGAATCACCAGCAGTCTCACAGACACACTGCTGTTTAAGGTTTCTTTGACTGCAAAGGCATTATGAGTAAGCTTGATCAGAAAAAGAGATCTATCTTTTATTGCATGCTCAGGTCATTCATCTTCAATAGGCTTTTAGGATCCTAAACTGCAGTTACATAATTGAAGAAGCTTGCTGAAATGTTCTAATTCTTCCATCTTAAATTTCTGCTGCTATCACAGACCCTCTCCTGTGTGGGAAGAATAGGAAGACTCTAAGAGAAATGTTTCTTTATAACGTCAGTTAATGGAAACTGTAATGCATCTTAGGATGTAGGAAGATGATAGATGTCTGCCAGTTAATTGCAGAGGGAGGCAATTACATTGTGATATTGTTGCTGATCTAGTAATCCAGCGACTCAGAGAATCCTCTGGGAACTTGGGCCTGAATGTGACTACATCAGATGAATGGAGCTTGAAACTTTTTTTTAAAAAGCTTGAAATAGATTATAATAATGATTCCAAAATCATTGTTGTATAAATCCATCTCAGTCACTAATACCCTTCCTGAAAAGGATTCTGTCACCCTGACTTGATCAGTCCCACAGCAATGTGCTTGTCTCTTAATTGTTCTCCAAAATGGTCGAGAAAACCATTCAGTTGCATAAAATTAAAAAAAACTCAGAAAAGGAATGAAATAAAATAGATCACTGAGCCGACACCAAAGCATGGGAGACAATAAAAGCAAAGTCAGGCCTGTCAACCCTTAGTCTATTTCTGGGGATGGTGCCAAAATTGGAAGAGCTATTTGAGAGACCAGTCACAAAACAACTTAACATAGTCATACTCATGCAATTATATCATACAGCGTCCTAGACAATGCCATCACCATGCCTGGGTTAGTGTTGTCCCACTCGGAGGACAGACCCCACAGAGGTGGCAACACAATGAAGTCTTGGCATCAGGTCAAACATGGGCAAGGAAACTTTCTGATGATTTCCATGAACCGTTAAACACCCTAACCTGCCCCACCCAACCCTATCCCCGAACCCAGTCCCTTCGTCTCTGCTGATAAATCAATGCTCCTCCAAGTTGAAGACCTTTTGGAGGAAACCCTGAGAGAGCCAAAGACACAGATGTATTCTGGAGGGGATAATCAAAGTCCATCACCAATGGTAGCTCAGCAGCACTACCAGTGATCGAGCTGGTTGAGTACAGAATGAAAGAGCCTGGAAGATTGATCTGTTGAAGAAAGCGAAAAGAGGAAAGAACATATTGGACCTTATTGTTACAATCTGCCTGACAATAATGCATCTGTTTATGAGGATATCATTAAGAGTGATCAATGCACAGTGTTTGTGAAGATGAAATCCTGTCTTCATCTTAAGGAAAAACTCCAGCATATTGCACTAAATGACAAAAGCTAAAGAATTACAGATTCTGAAATTCAGAAAGGAAATGAGAAATTGCTGGAAAAATTCAGTAAGTTTGGCAGCATCTGTGGAGAGAAAAAAAAGTTAACATTTTAAGTACAGTGACCCTTCACTAGAATAATCATGTTGTTTCATATTGTATTGCACAACCATTACACTGGATCTAACAATTCAAGACAAGGCATCCGTGAAGCTGTGTGGGCCAGTAGCAGCAGCAAAATCATACTCCATCACAATTTTCAGTCTCATGGCCTGTCATATCTTCTATTCTTCCATTGCTGTCAAGGCAGCGATCAGCCCTGCTTCAATGGAGTGTGCAGGAAGACATTCCAGAAGCAATACCAGGAATATCTAAAAATGAGGTCTCAACCTGGTGAAGCCACACTTGAAAAATACCTGTGTGCCAAATAACATAACTCACAAATTGTGGGCAAAGTTAAACAATTGAATGGTCAATTGTTCAGATCTAATCTTTGCAGTCCAGGCACATCCAGTCATGAATGGAGCTGTATAACCTATCAACTCACTGGAGGAAGATGCTCCACAAATAACCCCAGTCAACTGACAATCAGCAGTAAAGTGACGCAAGGTGTCATCAACTATACAATCAAAGGACACTTGCTTAACTGTTCAATGATGGCCAGTGTGGTTTTGCCAGGGCCACACACCATCCCCTTTGGGTCACTGGGACAAAATCGTGAAATTCTCTCCCTAATATCATTAGGGGTCTATTTGACCAACTGTAGTGGTTTTAAGAAGGCAGCTCACCAGCACTTTTGCAATGGTAATGGGTAAAGGGCAATAAATGCTGGCCAGCCAGTGAAACGCACATCCCATGGATGAATGAAAAAAAAGTTGTAATTCAACAAAACATCAAAGTCCTCTCAAGTTTATGTCAATTTCTTTGGTGAAGGTGAAACAAAAGAGCTGAATTTGATGATCTGAGTTACACTGATTGTCCTCATAAACAATGTAATCCTTGTGGCTCTGGTCCACTGGGAAATCTTGACAGGAATATAAACCTTACATCTTACGCCACCTTTCACAATTTCACTGAAAGTATTTTATTGCTTATGTAGTAAACTTTTAAGTGTAGTTACTGCTGTAACATAGGATAACAATTAATTTTCATACAGTAAAGTCCGATGAAGAGTATTGTGGTGTCTTGAGAATCGGATTGAGACATATTGGCTGCAGAAGATGGGCAGATGTCGATGTAATGATTATGTTACTGGACTCGTGTCCCAGTTCTGGAGACACTGTTTCACATCCTACAGCAGCTGGTAGAATTTAGAACCCCTACAATGTGGAAACAGGTCATTCAGCCCAACAAGTCCACCCTGCCCTCTGAAGAGCATCTCACCCAGATGAATGCCCCTACCATTTCCTTGTAACCCTGCATTTCCCGTGGTTAATGCATCAAACCTACACATCCTTGAACACTAGGGAACAATGTAGCATGGTCAATCCACCTAACCAGCACATCTTTGGACTGTGAGAGGAAACTAGAGCACCTGAAGGAAACCCACACAGATGTGGGGAGAATGTGCAAAATCCACACAGACAGTTGCCCAAGGGTGGAATCGAACCCAGGTCTCTGGCACTCAGTGCTGTTACATCTAGTTAATAAAATCTGAAGATGAAGTCGGTGACTATGAAACTACCATTGATCATTGTAAAAACTAGGTTCATTATTTTCATTTTTGAAGGAAAATTATTGTCTTTGGATTTGCTTTGTGTTCCCTCAGATTGCCTAACAGAATCGCTTGTGACTTCTGCAGAGTACTGACAGGGCTTAGGTTTGATAACTCATCTGGGAGCTTTGACAGAGCAACAGTAGCTTGCTAGTGTGTGACTTGAACTTACAACCTGAGCTGGATCGTACATGGGGTAGAGTTACGAATGTACCTGTTAGCACTTGGGTTGGTTCACTCCACAGCCATTTCAGAGTCAACCGGCCTTCCATTTGCTTCTGGAAGGAATACCCCCTTTATCTAAGAGCAGGTTCCTCCTCTAATGCATGTTAAACTTTCACATTGTTGCAGATGAATTTCCATAGAGCTGAATACATCAGCTTTTTTTTCTGGAATATTTAATACTCGTGCCACACAAATGCCAAGCAATGATCATCTCTAACAAGAGACAATCTAAGCACTGCCCTTTGGCATTCAATGGTGTTATCATCACTGAATCCCCCACTATCAACATCCTGGGGTCATCACTGACAACGAGCTCAACTAGACTGAAAAAAAAAACAATGGTTACAAGAGCCTCCTGACTTCTCAAAGCTTATCCACCATCGACAAGGCATAAGTCAGGAGTGTGATGGAATACTCCTCACTTGCCTTGATTAGAGTAAGAAGCTTGACACCATCCAGGATAAAGCAGCCCCGCCTGATTAGCAACACATCCATAAAAAATCCACACTGTGCACCACAGACACTGAGAAGCAGCAGTGTGTACTATCTACAAGATGTACTGCAGAAATTCAACAAAAAATCATTGACAGGTCCTTCTAAACCCACAGTCACTTCTATCTGAAAAGACAAGGGCAGCAGTTTTGTGAGAATACCAGCAACCTTCGAGTTTCCCCTCCGAGTCACTCATCATCCAACTTGGAAATAAATCACCATTCCTTCAGTATCAATGGGTCAAAATCCTGGAATTCTCTCCCTAATAACATTGTGTATTTACCTCTAGCACATGGATTACATCAGTTCAAGAAGGCAGCTAGGATTGGGCAATATATGCTGGCCAGTCAGCAATGTCCACATCCTTCTAGTGAATAAAAAAACATAAAATTAGTGGGTAACTCATTGGTAAAAAGTGCCACTTCATACCCTGATATGGATTTTTATTGTTGAGTAAATTGACTGGCTATAATCCAGCCAAACCTCATGGAGGTGTTGGTGGATTGGATGTTGCAGTCAAATTTACTCTCCGATAACAGCGAACACTGATGTCCCAGCAGTATGATTGGAGCAGTGACTGGGCCCAATGTTCAATCCAAGCTGATCTGCAAAGTCAGAGCTACATTACAAGAGAACAAAGCAGCAAATTATTATCAAGTTCACCTTCAGCATGGTCCTAGTTGTCCATGAGAAGGTGGCAGTGAGCTGTCTTTCTGAACTGTTGCAGCCCATTTGCTGTAGGTAGACCTACAGCACAATAGGGAGAGAGTTTCAGGATGTTGACACACCAGTGAAAGAACGAAAACATATTCCTAAATCAGGCTAACCTTCTACTTACTCACTTCTCTGCTGGGAGAAAGCGAGGACTGCAGATGCTGGAGATTAGAGTCAAGATTGTGGTGCTGGAAAAACACAGCAGATCAGGTGGCATACAAGGAACAGGAGAATCAATGTTTTGGGCATAGGCCCTTCATCAGGAATGTTGATTCTCCCGCTCCTCGGATGCTGCCTGACCTGCTGTGCTGGAAAAGCACTACACCCTTGACTCACTTCTGTCCTTGTCTAATACTGCCCTTGTCCTTCCAGATGGTTACGGTTGTGAGCTACAAAAAGAGAATTTGAGCTTAGAGCCTCAGTAAATGAAAGTACCCTGACTTATGTCCGAGTAGTTAAAATTAGGAACACACAAAAGGGCACAAAAAAGGTTACGCAAAGATACTGATGAGTTCAATGAGTAAATAAAGATTTGGGAAAATGCAAATGTCTATTTTACAAAAAAAGGGAAAGAAGCATAATTTCCAAATCGCAACAGACTGAGGAGCTCTGAGGTGCCGAAGGATCTGGATGCCCTAGAGCATGATAAGGGAAGTGAATAGAAGGTTATCATTTATTGCAAGGGAATTGAATATAAAAATAAGAAAGTATTCTTTCTGGGTGCATGACACTGGTAAAACCACATCTGGTATATTATTCAGAGCATTGGTCACATTATTAAGAAAGATGCATTGGGAGGCAGTTCAGAGAAGGTCCACTTAACTTTTAGCTTTAACAGGCAGGTTGACTAATGATGAAAAGCTGGACAAGCTACACTTACGGAGTTTCAAAGAAAAAGAGGTGATTTTATTGAAACAAAGTCCCTTGGCATCTTAACAGGGGAAATATGGTGAGTGCATTTGTTCTTATTGGAGATGCCAGAACAAAAGGCCACTATTCCAAAATCAGTGGCCTGTGTAAACAAAGAAAAGTTAATTTTTGCTCACTCTCTCTCTGAGGATTGAAAGCCTTCTGAACTCTCCAGTGAAGCAGATTTCTTGGATAGCTTTAGATTAGATTCCCTACAGTGTGGAAACAGACCCTTTGGCCCAACAAGTCCACACTGATCCTCTGAAGAGTAACCCACCCAGACCCATTTCCCTCTGACTAATGCACCTAACACAATGTGCAATTTAGCATGGCCAATCCAACTGACCTGCTCATCTTTGGACTGTGGGAGGAAACCAGAGCGCCTGGAGTAAACCCACACAAACATGAGGAGAATGGGCAAACTCCATACAGACAGTTGCCCGAGGCGGGAATTGAACTTGGGTGTCTGGTGCTGTGAGGCTGCAGTTCTAACTATTGAGCCACCATGCCACCCCAAAGACAGGCAGCTAAATTTCTGTGAAGGAGGGTTTGAAAAGTTATCACAGTAAGAAGGAATGTGGATTTGAGGTTAGAGACACGTCAGCCATGATCTTATTGAATATCTCAGTAGGTTCAAAGGGGCTAGATGGCCTACTGCTGCTCATGATTCAAAGGTTCATATGTTCTAAAGACACTAGACTTAGATAGGCTCAGATTGTTCAGCGTTAATGTCCCGGTGGCAGTTGGAAATGAAGAAGTCAAGGGCAGGTAATAGGCCCTCTGTTTTTTTCCTCTCCTGACATCCCCAACAGTACCCTTCCACCGACACTCTCATTCGTTTGGCCGAACTGGTCCTCACCCTTAACAATTTCTCCTTCGAATCCTCCCACTTTCTCCAGACCAAAGGGGTAGCCATGGGCACATGTATGGGTCCCAGCCATGCCTGTCTCTTTGTTGGCTATGTAGAAAAGTCAGTCTTCTGTAATTACACCGGCACCACTCCCCACCTCTTCCTCTGCTACACTGATGACTGCATTGGCGCCACCTCGTGCTCCTGCCAGGAGGTTGAGCAATTCATCAACTTCACCAACACATTCCACCCTGACCTTAAATTTGCCTGGACCATCTCTGACACCTCCCTCCCCTTCCTGGACCTCTCCATCTCCATTAATGACGACCGACTTGACACTGACATTTTTTACAAACCCTCCGACTCCCACAGCTACCTGGATTACACCTCTTCCCACCCTATCTCTTGCAAAAATGCCATCTCATATTCCCAATTCCTCCGCCTCCACCGTATCTGCTCCACGGTGGACCAGATGGACCAGTTCCACCACAGAACACACCAGATGGCCTCCTTCTTTAGAGACCCCAATTTCCCTTCCCACATGGTTAAAGATGCCCTCCAAAGCATCTTGTCCACATCCCCCACCTCTGCCCTTAGACCCCACCCCTCCAACCATAACAAGGACAGTACGCCCCTGGTGCTCACCTTCCACCCTACCAACCTTCGCATAAACCAAATCATCTGCCGACATTTCCGCCACCTCCAAAAAGACCCCACCACCAGGGATATATTTCCCTCCCCACCCCTTTCCACCTTCCGCAAAGACCGTTCCCTCCATGACTACCTGGTCAGGTTCACGCCCCCCGACAACCCACCCTCCCATCCTGGCACCCTCCCCTGCCAGCGCAGGAATTGCAAAACCTGTGCCCACACCTCCTTCCTCACCTCCATCCAAGGCCCTAAAGGAGCCTTCAACATCCATCAAAGTTTTACCTGCACATCCAACAATATCATTTATTGTATCCATTGCTCCCGATGCCATTTCGTCTACATTGGGGAGACTGGTCACCTCCTAGCAGAGCGCTTTAGGGAACATCTCCGGGACACCCGCACCAATCAACCACACTGCCCTGTGGCCCAACACTTCAACTCCCCCTCCCACTCTGCCAAGGACATGGAGGTCCTGGGCCTCCTTCACCGCCGCTCCCTCACCATCAGACGCCTGGAGGAAGAATGCCTCATCTTCTGCCTCGGAACACTTCATCTCCAGGGCATCAATGTGGACTTAATCAGTTTCCTCATTTTCCCTTCCCCCACCTCACCCCAGTTCCAAACTTCCAGCTCAGCACTGTACCCATGACTTTTGTCCTATCTGCCTATCTTCTTTTCCACCAATCCACTCCACCCTCCTCCCTGACCTATCACCTTCATCCCCTCCCCCACTCACCTATTGTACTCTATGCTACTTTCTCCCCACCCCCACCCTCCTCTAGCTTATCTCTCCACCCTTCAGGCTCTCTACCTTTATTCCTGATGAAGGCTTTTGCCCGAAACATCGATTTTACTGCTCCTCGGATGCTGCCTGAACTGCTGTGCTCTTTCAGCACCACTAATCCAGACACTGAAGGAACAGCATACTGAAATTAAGACACAGTCAGCAGATATCGGAAATTTGGGAGACCAGCCAGATGTGCATTCAAATATTTATATCTAGAGGTAACAAAGGCAAAGATGAATGTTTTACTGGCAGATGAGCTGAGACAGTGCAGAGTTGAGTACTCTTCCTGAAATATAAACATTTGGTCTTAACACTGGTGCAAATATAAGTTTGGAAGTTCTTTTTAGGAATGTATGTGAGACCAAGACTGTAAATAGATTTGTTTCATCTCAAACTTTTATGAGGAAGAGAGACCAAGTTGATAGAGTAGGAACAGAATGTGGAGCAGGGACCAAAAATAATGGGCTCTCTCTTCCCAATATTTGTCTGGAGGCAACTTCTGCTCATGCAGTATTGATGGTTTCGCAACTGTAGCCCAGTCAAAAGGTAGGGCCGGGTGACATCAATGTACGTGGGAAAACAAATGCTGTGACTTCAGAATATTTTGCCAAGGAGAATATGGAGAAGCCAAGAATCAATCCTTGTAGACACCAGATGTTAAAGTGTGGAAGCAGGAAGAGAAGCCATTGCAAGTGATTCTTAGGTATTATTAGATAAGTAAGAATGGAATTAAGTGAGCGCAGTCCAATATTCAGTGAAGAAGTACCACAGGGTTTTGCTGTGATTAATCATTTCAAAGGCTGCAGGAAGATCAAGAAGAATCCTTTGGGATAGCCACACAGGATGTCTTTAATAAGAGCCATACCAGTGCTGTGACAGGGGTGGAAACTTGATGGAGAAGATTCAAACATGAAATTCCTGGCAAAGTGAGAATGGATTTGTGAAGTGGCATGCATTCCACATTTGAAGAGAGGAATAATGATGACAGATATAAAGGAAAGGTGGACGACACCTGAAGAAAGAGAGCCATTACAATATCTGTCAATACGTAGGCCAGGAAGGAAAGTTGGATGGTTTGCAACTTAGTACGAATAGATCAAGAGGACAGGAGGTGGGTGGCATGGACAAGATGAACTGCACAGCGGGGCTTAATCTTAATAATTTCAGCTTAGCCATTCAGAAATAAGACTAGAAAGTACTTACTACTCAAAGAACAGAAGAATAGTGAACTCTCTCTTTCTCCCAAAAGCTATTGAGACCAGATCAATTAAGAATGAAACCTATGCATGTTCAGCAATGGTATTGTCGGCCACAGAAGCAATGTGCAAGGAAAGGAAGGTCAGGAGACAAATCAGCCTTGATTTAATTGGATGACACATTAGGCTTAATTATCTGAAAGTCCTTCTCATGCTCCAATGCTCCTCCCTTAAATTCATCATTTTATTGGAGATTATTGTCAGGATTACTGTTGGATGTTTTAATTATTCTTGGGCACTGTGAATAGAAAATTATTGATGAAGCGAAACAAGTTGTGGGAAAAATAATGTGTGCTTTTAAAGCACGACAAAGGTGTATTGACAGCAGGAGAGTAAAAAGCGTGACCAGACATTACATTGCCTAAATCTTGGAGCTGAGCAATGGTTACACCTGAGTACTTAGCGGCAAGAATTAGCATTTGCCAAATTTCCTTGATTTTATTTCTGAAGATGGCATTAGCACAAAGATATGAAAGGATCCAGTTACTTTTTTTGATGCGAATGAAAATTCAGAATCAGTGGTAACAACATAGCAAACACAGCAATTGGATAACTAATAGTTTACATTGCAATATTTGAATTTGGGTTTTTTTCCTTTGCATTGTTTTGTTATCATTCAATTTTTCCCCCTCTGTTGTTAGATAGCAACATTAGAATGTGCTTTCACCCTATTAAAGTTAAGACAGAATACATCTTGCCTCCCATTGCCTCGGTGATTTGTTTGAAGATAATCTTGCTGTACTAAACCAGAAAGGCTTTGTCACCTGTGGTGCATTCTAAAATGGTTCCTTGCGAAACAGTGATCATCTCTAATAAGGCAATTAAAGGTGAGGAGAGCATAATTTTCTGCAAGCTGTCCCCAGTGGATTTGACAGTGGGAAATCAAGGCATTTAGACACCCTTGAAGGCAATAATCTGTTCACTTACTGTGCACAGATTTAAAAAGCAGTAGTCGTCAACTAATTTATTTTCCATTCGTCATTGCCTATTACAGGAAACCTTTCTTTCCAACATAAAGAAGATTTTAATAGTATAACTTCTCCCTTGATTTCAAAAACACAAGTTCAGTTTCTCTTTTCTTTGACCTTCATTTGCCAGTCCTCTACTCAATTTCTTTCATTCTGATAGAGAGCTCTTCGTGTGAATGTCACATCATATTAATAAGTTTTGCCACTTTGAGAAACATTTTTTCATCTGTATCCTGGTTAACCATTTTTTTTCACTTTCAAAGTGTTGCCGATCTTCACTTCACTGCCAAAGGAGCCTTATTTACGTTTTTGACTCCTCCAGGTTTGACTTTTGTAATGACGGCCTAAACCTTGCACGCACCTTTTACACAAAATACAATTCATTCAGAACTCTGTTGTTAATATAAAGTCTGCTCTATATTAAGCCCCATTCCATTGCCAGTCTACTCCATTACACTGACCATCCCTAACTTGCCAAAGCCTGATATAATGACACCAGCATCAAGTACTGCAGCACTTCATGGCAGCAGCTTGCTACCATGTTCTCCAGAACAATTAGGAATGGTCAAAAAATGCATGCCTAGCCACTGGTGCTCATCTTCCGTGAATTAAGAAAAATAAACTATTTCAGACCATTCTCTTTCTTTTCTAACATGTGATCTGCAAAATCCTAAAGCAGCTAACCCTTGCTGCATCCTTCATATTTTTGAATCTTGCTTTTAGAGTCCTATACCTTCAGTATTTAATCACCTTGGCCTTCGTCACTGGAATTCTTTCCCCAAGGCCCGTTGCCTTCTTTCATTGTGCCCTAGCTTCTCAAAAACTGTATAATCACTTTTATATTCAATTATTTTCTCAAATAATACCTTCAGCTTTCGTTTGCTGTTGTTTGCCCTCATTTGAAAAGAGGCTCAACATGCATCACTGCATTGATGGTGCTTTTGAAATATAATCTGTTGTTTCATGACTTGCATTTTGTCTTCATGTTAGCCTGTCTTGCACCAGGATCCATCAAGTCCATCTTCAATTACTTAAAATAGTCAGTTCACTTCTGACAGAAATTTGAAATTGTAGTTTCATGTTGAAGTCCAGGATTTTGTCATCGAACTTCATCTCGCCCAACAAATACCCCTCCTGAATTCTGTGTTTCTTTCATACTATCTGCATCTACCTCTTTTACATTTCCATGTCCAAATCACATTCCATCAAAAACCTTCCCAAAAGTTTTTCACACACCATCTTTCCTTGTCAAGCCATCCTTAAAGTCTCCCTTTCCTTATCAAGCTTATCGTCATCCCATTTCACATTCATTCTTATCCTGAAAATTTCTGAACGTTTCAAATGTTCTTCCATCTCAAAGCCTATATAAATAAAACTGGACATTATTGAATAAAAGACATCTCAACTTATAATAGTTTGTTGATCACAACACAAATGTGTCAGATACAAAGCAACAACACAGTGAAGGCAAGGTTTGTGAAGGTTTGTAGTTCAGGTTGAGGCTTAGGGTGTAGGATTGCTCGCTGAGCTGTAGGTTTGATATCCAGACGTTTCATTACCTGGCTAGGTAACATCATCAGTGGTGACCTCCAAGTGAAGCGAAGCTGTTGTCTCCTGCTTTCTATTTATATGTTTGTCCTGGATGGGGTTCCTGGGGGTTTGTGGTGATGTCATTTCCTGTTCGTTTTCTGAGGGGTTGATAGATGGTATCTAGAAAATGATGTTTTCTTTTCTTCCATCTATCAACCCCTCAGAAAATGAACAGGAAATGACATCACCACAAACCCCCAGGAATCCCATCCAGGACAAACATATAAATGGAAAGCAGGAGACAACAGCTTCACTTCACTTGGAGGTCGCCACTGATGATGTTACCTAGCCAGGTAATGAAACGTCTGGATATCAAACCTACAGCTCAGCGAGTAAACCTACATCCTAAACAGTGAAGACAATTAAATTATCACTGATAACTCTTTTTCCCACATTTTGGGAAGAACGTAAGTTATGAGGAGGAATTTCTTCAGCCAGAGGCTGGTGAACCTATGGAACTCATTGCCACCAAAGGCTGTGGAGTCCAAGTAATTGAGTGTATTTCAGACAGAGATAGATAGGCTCTTGAGGAAGGGTTATAAGGAGAAGGCAGGAGATTGGGGGTTGTGAAACATATCAGCCATGATTGAATGGCAGAGCAGACCTGATGGTCAGAATGGTCTAATTCTGCTCCTGCATCACATTTTTTTTGTTTTAGACTCTGTGTTACTTCACAGCTCAAAGTAGACACCATCAACTTTTGCAACTTTGGTTTTAACATCATTCAGATATAGCTTATAACACTTCATTTTGACACAGTGGCAATGCCTTTTGATCTATGTGTTCAAAACTGCACTGAAGGCAAGAGGAAAGGAAATTGTTTAGATTGAGTGGACTTAAGTAGGCAGTTCCCTGAAATGAAAAACAATTCTCCAGTGCAATTCACTACAAAGGCAGAGAGTTTAGATCATTTCTGATGACTCTACCATGCTATCCATGTCGAAGTTTGCTGATGAACAAACTGAATTTTGGCTGTTTGATGGAGCATGTGCTGAAGATTTAAAAGTCTCCAAGTTTCATGCAGGTATTTGTAATTTTTTGTGTTAGTAAAATGTATGGAACAAATTCTTTTGTTTTCTTCTCCAGCGACTTTGCTCCTGTTGTACAATTTTGATGTATACCAGTCAGCCCCCAACAGCTCACTCAAGTGGACATTCCTCATACATGAAGAAACAATCAGCATGGTCTATTACTATCAAAAGCTTTACAGCTGAGATCAATCCTGCGTATAACCAACATCATAGTAAACACTTGTCCAGCAGGAGTTCCTCACCAGCAATCAGGAGCAAGAACCCTTGCTGATATCCTTCGCCGAGGAGGGTACAAGAGTCATTTTTTCTAAAAATCATCAATAAATTATCCTTCACCACACTTTCAGGCTGTGCATTCCAGATTCTAACCACTGGCTGCCCTAAAACATCATGCAATTCCTGGCTCTTCTGTCAAACTCGAGAGACTGTAGACCCAGTTCCTGCCATTTCTACTGTGAGGAGAACTCTGCCATCCCAGGGAATGATCTGTTGAGCTTTTTGTTACACTCCCTCACCCATCCTCAGAATCACTCTCAGAAACCGAAACTGCACACAGTACTCCAGGTGCAAGGTCACCAAGGCTGCATACAATTCCAGCAAGACATTTTTACTTTTGGAGCTGGAAATGTGTTGCTGGAAAAGTGCAGCAGGTCAGGCAGCATCCAAGGAACAGGAGAATCGACGTTTCGGGCATGAGCCTTCCTGAAGAAGGGCTCATGCCCGAAACGTCGATTCTCCTGCTTCTTGGATGCTGCCTGACCTGCTGCACTTTTCCAGCAACACATTTCCAGCTCTGATCTCCAGCATCTGCAGTCCTCACTTTCTCCTTGAAAATTTTTACTTTTGGACTCAAGTTTCCCTTAGGATAAAGGCCAACATACCATTTGCCTTGCCTAGCGTTGTTGCTAGCTTTAACTCATAAGCAAAGACACCCAGGTCTCATTGAACACTAAACTTTCACCATTCAAGCAATATCAAACTTTTCTGTTTTTCTGAGTGAGTGGACAACCTCACATTTTGCACTGCACTATACTCCATTTTCTGTATAAGGTATTACGTCCAAAAGAGTAAATGCTGACATCACATTAATTCTACTCAATCTGCTGATTTCACAAAGGCTTTAGGAAGACAGTTAGTCTGGCACAAGGTCTTGAAGGAGACAGATGTGACAGACCCAACTCCTGATATTTGAAATTGTGCTTAATCAGTTAATGGTAATTGTACCCATAGCTATTGTAAAATAGATTTTATATTGTTTTGCAAGACAAGTGCTTCTAAAAGACTTTATACTAGTCTATCTACAATCACAGAAGATTGCTTGCCTATCACAGATGGTTAGGGCAACCCTTAGACTCACTGTTGAAAAGAGAATTGGTGGTGTAAACAACTCTAACCACAAAACATTCAACAGGGTCCCCCTTGGAAGTTGGGATGAACTTATTGGACCAGTAGCAATAGAATCTACTCAAGGTTTGCTGGTGAATCGCCACTTTTTCATGTCTAAATGCTCTGATCAGTACAGCAATTTCCTTACTTAACACTATTTTCCTTTAGGAGGAGAGGCAGCACAATCCTTTTGTCATCCTAAGTTTGCAGGAAGGCACACACAAAGGTATCCACACAATGAAGCCTTCTGCCAGGCTGGAGCCACTGTGGGTCAGTGAGAATGGACTGCGAGTTGGGGATGTAGTTTCTAATTCAGGCAGCAAAGATTTGCTTGAGCTCAAGCTCAGTGGATAGTGACCAAGTAGGAGCACATTGGAATATTTGAGTCTCGATGTAACAAAGCCATGCAGCAGGAGGTCCGGGTCAAGGCAGACACATATGGCAAAGCTGGAAGTGAGCGGTCTTCTTGATGGAGCCTTTGTGAGGTCAGAAGTTTAGCACAGGGTCAAATTGGACATTCACATTATGAACAAGGCTAAATTATTAAGTCTTCTAAAGTCCAAAGAAAACCACGTTTGTAATATGCAGATTGTTAGCTGCCATTATCAAAATGATGCACAATCTAAGCACATATTCTGCACTCAAGCTCAAATAAGTGAAATTTGGAATAGTTCTGCTGCAGATAGAGCTGACAACATTAGCATCCAACATCAGCCAATCCTTCATTAAATATAATGAACCTTCTGAACTTGAGGTCATTTTCACACATTTATTGTCCACAAGCACCTCTGTTTGCAAGATATTGTTCTTTGGGCTAAAGAGTCAAGGCACAGAGAAAATGCGGGAACAGTCTACTGATTGAATAGTTAGCTCAATCATTTTGACTGAATGGTCTCCTTACTTTGCTGAAAATTCAACAATGCTATCCTGTCTGGTATTTGGCTGAACTGATGCTAATTAAAATAATATTTAATCAACATTCCAGCAAACAATCAGTTTTGTTTTGCAGAAATAAATGGAACTGTGCAAATAAAGTGAGGCACATGAGCATAGAAATGATTATGTACAGAGAAAATACTAATGTTGTTAGTGTTTTGCTGTGAATATTGCACTTTCCATTCATATTGAAACCCACACAATACAGGAGCATGGACTAATGCTTAATACGCTCGCATCCTACTTGTAATGTTCAGATTACATAAAAAGGAAAAGTGCATTGTACATATTTTAAAATGTCATACAGTTGTCAGAAATTGAAGTGAAAAACGAATGGCAAAGATCCCTGAAACCTAGGTCATAATGTTATTTTTTTCACCTGTGTGCCAAATATCATCCTACGACAATGTGACATAATTTATACAGCTCCTGTCACTTTGAGTGAGCCTGTTGAACACCTCCACTTCCAAAAGACTGCCATCCTTTGATATGTGGTGGGAACTGGACTGATGATGCTCGATGCTGTTCTCCATAGTTACTACCATATGTCTCAGGACTACTGAATGATGCAGAGCCACTTAAAGTGATATGCGCTGAACTGACAAAAAGAAACACTAAAATTCACGTAAGTGCCACTTTTTGATGAAATATTTTAACAGACTTCATACTGCAGAAGAATCAACATTATGCATTCATAGTCATTGTTTTCCGAAGTTTGAATATTCCAATGAAAGGTTATCAACTGTTCTGTTTCCTATTATTTTATGAGTGGTACACCTCCTTATCAAATCCTACAACTGGATTTCTTTTTGATCTCCCAGTTAATCCAGTTCTACTGTTATTGTTTACCACTATTGTACAACAACATCCACTTGTATTATGCAGTTCTTTCACACAAAAATACATCCTGCGGCACCACACAGGTACATTATCAGACAGAATTTAACACCGAGTCATTGGAATAGATCAGAACAGCAGAAGACTAAAAGCATAGATGTCGGTTTTAAGCAGTTTTTTTTAAGTTGTGAGAGGTTGAGGAAGAGACAGAGCAGCAACTGTTTTCTTTTAAATATGCTGCTCAGTGACATCCTATGTTTGAATAATATTGATGCCTTATGAGGCATCAATATGATTTTTTCAAAATGTCTGCACATGGACCTAATACAGTGCAAATGTAAACTATTCAATTATTTCATATTTATAGATGCATACGGTATTTCAGCAAATGATCCCTCACCTTTGACATTTTGAAAGTTTACCCTTTGGAAAACCTACGTATCAACTCTCCTCCTTCCCAACTCTGGACAGATGCAATTTTTGCTTCCACATTGTGTCACAGTGATAAATCACTGGATTCGTAATCCAGAACTTCAGGCTAATGTTTGAGGGACACAGACCGGGTCAAACTATGACAGGTGTTAAATTCAGAAAAAAATCTGAAATAAAAAGCTTACCTAATTGTCGTATATTAAAGTAAAACATCTGGTTCCCTATGTCTTTTTATGACCCAATCTGGATTTTTAACAAAGTCCTTCAATGTTGATACTGGGACAAAAGTGTCAGTTTCTTTTGATGGGCCATAATAGAACATAGAACATAGAACATGATTCAGGAGAAGAGTGAAAGTAATAGGGTGGTTGTTATGGGGGACTTTAACTTCCCAGATATTGACTGGGAAAGCTATAGTTCGAGTTCGTTAGATGGGTCGGTGTTTGTCCAATGTGTGCAGGAGGGTTTCCTGACACAATATGTAGACAGGCCAACAAGAGGTGAGGCCATACTGAATTTGGTTTTAGGTAATGAACCAGGCCAGGTGTTAGACTTGGAGGTAGGTGAGCACTTCGGGGACAGTGACCACAACTCGGTGACTTTTACTCTAGTGATGGAGAGGGATAAGTGTGCACTGCAGGGCAGGAGTTATAGCTGGGGGCAGGGAAATTATGATGCAGTGAGGCATGACTTAGGATGTGTGGATTGGAAAAATAGGCTTCAAGGGAAGGACACAAATTATATGTGGAGCTTGTTCAAGGAGCAGCTATTGGGTGTCCTTGATAAGGACATACCAGTCAGGCAGGGAGGAAAGGGTCTTGTGAGGGAGTGTGGTTTAATAAGGAATTGGAATCCCTTGTAAAAGGGAAGAGAGCGGCCTATGTAAAGATGAGGCATGAAGGGTCAGTTGGGGCGATTGAGAGTTATAAGGTAGCCAGGTAGGATCTAAAGAGAGAGCTAAGAGCAGTGAGAAGGGGACATGAAAAGTCCTTGGTTGGTAGGATTAGGGAAAACCCTAAGGCTTTCTATAGGTATGTCAGGAATAAAAGGATGACTAGGGTAGGTATCGGTCCAGTCAAGGATAGTAATGGGAAGTTGTGCGTGGAGGCAGAGGAGATTGGAGAGACACTAAATCAATACTTTTCATCAGTATTCACTCAGGAACAGGACGTTGTTGCTGATGTGAATATTGAGTCACAAGCGATTAGAATGGATGGCTTTGAGGTATGGAGGGAAGAGGTCCGGGGAATACTGGAAAGGGTGAAAATAGATAAGTCCCCTGGGCCTGATGGCATTTATCCTAGGATCCTCTGGGAAGCTAGGGAGGAGATAGCGGAGCCATTGGCCTTGATTTTTATGTCGTCGTTGTCCACAGGAATAGTGCCAGAAGACTGGAGGATAGCGAATGTGGTCCCCTTGTTCAAGAAGGGGAGTAGGGACAGCCCTAGTAACTATAGGCCAGTGAGTTTCACTTCTGTTGTGGGCAAAGTCTTAGAAAGAATTGTAAGGGATAGGATTTATGAACATCTGGATAGGAATAATGTGATCAAGGATAGTCAGCATGGTTTTGTGAAGGGCAGGTCATGCCTCACAAACCTTTTTGAGTTCTTTGAGAAGGTGACTAAGGAAGTGGACGAGGGTAAAGCAGTAGATGTGGTGTATATTGATTTTAGCAAGTCGTTCTACAAGGTACCCCATGGTAGGCTACTGCAAAAATTACGGAGGTATGGCATTGAGGGTGCATTAGAGGTTTGGATTAGGAATTGGCTGGCTGGAAGGAGACAGAGGGTAGTAGTTGATGGTAAAGGTTCATCTTGGAGTGCAGTTACTAGCGGTGTTCCACAAGGATCTGTTTTGGGACCATTGCTGTTTGTCATTTTTATAAATGACCTGGAGGAGGGGTTTGAAGGCTGGGTGAGTAAGTTTGCGGATGATACGAAAGTCAGTGGAGTGGTGGACAGCGAAGAAGGATGTGGCAGGTTACAGCGGGATATAGATAAGTTGCAGAGCTGGGCAGAAAGGTGGCAAATGGAGTTCAATGTAGCTAAGTGTGAAGTCATTCACTTTGGTAGGAGTAATAAGAAGATGGATTACTGGGCGAATGGTAGGCTACTTGGTAGTGTGGATGAGCAGAGGGATCTTGGTGTCCATGTACACAGATCTCTGAAAGTTGCCACCCAGGTAAATAGTGCTGTGAAGAAGGCATATGGTGTACTGGGCTTTATTGGTAGAGGAATTGAGTTTCGGAGTCCTGAGGTCATGTTGCAGTTGTATAAGACTCTGGTGCGGCCTTATCTGGAGTATTGTGTGCAGTTTTGCTTGCCATACTATAGGAAGGATGTGGAGGTACTGGAACGGGTGCAGAGGAGGTTTACCAGGATGTTGGCTGGTATGGTAGGAAGATCGTATGAGGAAAGGCTGAGGCACTTGGGACTGTTCTCATTGGAGAAAAGAAGGTTTAGGGGAGATTTGATAGAGGTGTACAAGATGATAAGGGGTTTAGATAGGGTTGACAGTGAGAACCTTTTTCCGCGTATGGAGTCAGCTGTTACTAGGGGACACAGCTTTAAATTAAGGGGAGGTTGGTATAGGACAGATGTTAGGGGTAGATTCTTTACTCAGCGGGTTGAGTGTTCATTGAATGCCCTGCCAGTATCAGTGGTGGACTCTCCCTCTTTATGGTCATTCAAGCGGGCATTGGATAAGCATATGGAGGTTATTGGGCAAGTGTAGGTTAGGTAGGCTTCAGTCGGCGCAACATCGAGGGCCGAAGGGCCTGTACTGTGCTGTACTTTTCTATGTTCTATGTTCTATGTTCTATAACATAGAACATAGAACAGTACAGCACAGAACAGGCTCTTCAGCCCATGATGTTGTGCCGACCATTGATCCTCATGTATGCACCCTCAAATTTCTGTGGCCATGTGATGTCCAGCAGTCTCTTAAATGTCCCCAATGACCTTGCTTCCACAACTGCTGTTGGCAACGCATTCCATGCTCTCATAACTCTCTGTGTAAAGAACCCGCCTCTGACATCCCCTCTATACTTTCCTCCAACCAGCTTAAAACTATGACCCCTCATGTTAGCCATTTCTGCCCTGGGAAATAGTCTCTGGCTATCGACTCTATCTATGCCTCTCATTACCTTGTATACCTCAATTAGGTCCCCTCTCCTCCTCCTTTTCTCCAATGAAAAAAGTCCGAGCTCAGTCAACCTCTCTTCATAAAATAAGCCCTCCAGTCCAGGCAGCATCCTCGTAAACCTCCTCTGAACCCTCTCCAAAGCATCCACATCTTTCCTATAATAGGGCATCCAGAACTGGACACAGTATTCCAAGTGCGGTCTAACCAAACTTTTATAGAGCTGCAACAAGATCTCACCACTCTTAAACTCAATCCCCCAATTAATGAAAGCCAAAATACCATATTCTTTTTTAACAACGCTGTCCACTTGGGTGGCTATTTTACGGGATCTATGTACCTGCACACCAAGATCCCTCTGTTCCTTCACACTGTCAAGAATCCTATCCTTAATCCTGTACTCAGCTTTCAAATTCAACTTTCCAAAATGCATCACCTCGCATTTATCCAGGTTGAACTCCATCTGCCACCTCTCAGCCCATCTCTGCATCCTGTCAATGTCCCGCTGCAGCCTACAACAGCCCTCTCTACTGTCAACGACATCTCCAACCTTTGTGTCGTCTGCAAATTTGCTGACCCATCCTCAATCCCCTCATCCAAGTCATTAATAAAAATTGCAAACAGTAGAGGCCCAAAGACGTTGTACCTGTGGAACACCACTCACCACTGACATCCAGGCAGAATATTTTCCTTCTACCAGCCAATTTGTATCCAGACAGCTAAGTTCCCCTGTATCCCATTCCTCCTGACCTTCTGAATGAGCCGACCATGGGGAACCTTATCAATGTTATGAAGATGGAGAAGGAATACCTTACTCCACATCCAAAAATGTTCGACCAAGGTAGAATCAGTCTTGGCTATGATGATGATACTGAATTGTGGTCAGTAGTTCACACAGGGGATTGACAGTCTGGCACAGTAACATCACAAACTTTCAAACAAGCATAAATGCCTTCAGAGGAAGATGGGAAAATGCTGTCAAAAATTAAAACATAAGGATACCAATTGATAGAATGCTTCTTGGAATTTGCCGAGAGCAGCTTCCCAATGGTAGAATCAGGAGGCACAAAATACAAACAGTCAAAAAAGATTGGAATGTTTTTACCTTTCTCCCCCACAACTTAGAACATAGGAAAGTCGAGCACAGAACAGGCCCTTTGGCCCACGATGTTGTGCCGAGGTTTAATCCTAATGTAAAATATAATAACTTAACCTATGCACCCCTCAACTCACTGCTATCCACGTGCATGTCCAGCAGTCACTTAAATGTCCCCAATGACTCTGCTTCCACCACCTCAGCTGGCATTCCTCTGCGTAAAGAACCTACCTCTGACATCTCCTTTATACCTTCCTCTTAATATCTTCAAATTATGACTCCTCGTACTAGTCATTCCTGCCCTGAGGAAAAGTCTCTGGCTATTGACTTTATCTATTCCACTCATTATCTTGTATACCTCTGTCAGACCTCCCCTCTTCCTCCTTCTCTCCAGAGAGAAAAGGCCAAGCTTATTCAACCTTTCTTCATAAGGAAAGCCCTCCAGTCCAGGCAGCATCCTGGTAAACCTCCTTTGCACCCTCTCCAAAGCTTCTGTATCTTTCCTATAGATGGGCAACCAGAACTGGACACAGTATTCCAAGTGTGGTCTCACTAGGGACTTGAGGAGCTGTAGCAAAACCTTGCAGCTCTTAAACTAAATCCCCCAGTTACTGAAAGCCAAAACACTATATGCTTTCTTAACAACTGATCCACTTGGGTGGCAACTTTGAGGGATCTATGTACTTGCACACCCAGATCCCTCTGTTCCTCCACACTGCCAAGAATCCTGTCTTTAATCCTATATTCAGCATTCGAGTTTGATCTTCCAAAATGCACCACTTCACATTTATCCAGGTTGAACTCCATCTGCCATTTCTCAGCCCAGCTCCGCATCCTATCTATGTCGTGCTAGAGCCTGCAGTAGCCCTTGATACTATCGATGACACCTCCAACCTTTGAGTCATCTACAAATTTACATGCCTCACCCTCCTCATCCAAGTCACTTATAAAAACTATAAAGAGCAGAGGCCCAAGAACAGACCCCTCCTCAAAACTGACCTCCAGGCAGAATACTTTCCAGCTACAACCACTCTCTGCCTTCTGTCAGCCAGCCAATTGTGAATCCAGATACCCAAATTTCCCTGTATCCCATACTTTCTGTCATTATGAATGAACCTACTTTGGAGAATCTTTTCAAATGCCTTGCTGAAGTCCATATACACCACATCCACTGCTCGACCTTCATTGACCTGTCTTGTCACCTTCTCAAAGGACTCAATAAGGTTTGTGAGGTATGACCTGCCCCTCACAAAGCCATGCTGACTGCCTTTTATCACACTGTGCTTTGTCAAATAGTCATAAATCCTAACCTCAGAATTCTTTCCAAAACTTTGCTGACTACAGATATAAGACTGATTGGTCTGTAATTGCCAGGGATTTCTCTTTTACCCTTCTTGAAAAGAGGAACAACATTTGCCTCCTTCCAATCCTCTGGGATGACTCCTGTGGAGAGTGAGGAGGCAAATATTGTCGCCAGTGGCTTAGCAACCTCTTTTTTCGCTTCCCGGAGCAGTTGAGGATAAATCTGGTCTGGCCCTGAGGACTTGTCAATCTTAATGTTTTCCAAAGTTTCCAGCACATCAACTTCATCAATCTTGATCTGGTCAAGCCTGTATCCCAGCCCCTCAAAGTTTTCATTCTCAACAAGGTCCCTTTCTTTGGTGAAAACTGAAGCAAATAACTCATTTAGGGCTTCCCTATCTGCTCAGACTCCACGCACAAGTTCCCTCTGCTATCCCTGATCAGCCCTACCTTCTCCCTGATCATTCTCTTATTCCTCATGTATGAGTAAAATGCCTTTGGGTTCTCCCTAATCCTTCCTGCCAAGCCTTTCTCGTGCCCCCTCCTGGCTCTCCTCAGTCCATTTCTGAGCTCCTTTCTAGCAAGCCTGTAATCCTCTAAAGCTGTGCTAGATCTTGCTTCCTTCACCTTACGTAAGCTGCCTTCTTTCTTTTAACAAGACTCTCCTCTGTTCTTGTCATCCAAGGTTCCTTAATCTTACCCCTTTTTACCTGTCTCAGAGGAACAAGTTTGTGCATCACTCACAACAACTGCTCCCTAAATATGTCTCCACATATCTGCTGTGCCCTTTCTGTGGAACAATTGTTCCCAGTCTGTACTTCCCAATTCTTGTCCGATGGCATCATAATTTCCTTTTCCCCAATTAAATATCTTCCCTCGGTAACTGCTCCTTTCCCTCTCCAAGGCTATGGTAAATGTGAGGCAGTTGTGACCACCAAAATGTTCTCCCACTGCGAGATCTGACACCTTTCCTGGCTCATTGCTGAGCACCAAATCCAAAATGGCCTCTCCCCTCGTCAATCTGTCTACATACTGAGTAAGGAAACCTTCTTGAACACACCTGACAAAAACGGCTCCAACCAAACCATCTGTACTTAGAAGGTTCCAGTCCATATTGGGAAAGTTGAAATCACCCATAATGACAACACTGCTACATTTGCATTTTTCCAGAAACTGCCTGCCTATGAGTTCTTCAATCTCCCTACTGCTATTAGGTGGTCTGTAGAAAACCCCCAATGCAGTGGTTGTTCCCTTGCTATTCCAAACTTGCACCCATACTGACTCAGTCGACAAACCTTCCCCAACAAGCTTCATTTCTGTAGCTGTGATGCACTCTCTGATTAACAATGCTACACCCCCTCCTTTTTTTCCACTTTCCCTGTTCTTTCTAAAAGTTCTAAACCCTGGAACATCAAGCAACCATTCCTGCCCCTGTGAAACCCACGTCCACATTATGGCTGCAACATCAGAGCCCCCAGTACTGATCCATGCTCGAAGTTCGTCACTCTTATCTCGGACATTCCTTGCGTTAAAGCAGACACCCTTTAACCGATCCCTTTGTTTCATTGTGTGAGAAACCTTCTTGATAGATTCAGTATCTCCTGTCACTGCCCCATCTGCAACTGTCCCCCTCTCAGACATGTGGCTCTGATTCCCAGCCCCCTGTCAAAATAGTTTAAACCCTCCCAAATCACTTCTACATAATAATACTTCATACTTAGAGTTGGCCACCATGGTTTCTGAGGTATAATCAATAAAAGCTTTATTTGTGATTGCATTAAGTCTGTTCACATTTTCAGAACTGAAAATGCTTTGTATTGGATCAGAACAGTGGCAGAGTCCTCAAACGGGTACAAATTATTCACACGTTCCGAAAATGACAAGCTAAACTATTTATTGATAAGATATTCAGATGATGATATGCAAGACATTAGTTTGTTTGGAGAAAGAGCATTTGCTAATGAATATTTAACATGCTGTGGCAGAGTTTGGTCACATCAGGTCAAATGTTCATTTCCTTTGGTCCCTGAAAACTAATTTAGATCGCAGTCAGCCATAAAAAAACACATTTTCTCACTTACTTGTCACTCGATTATCATAAACCTCAGCACTTCCTGGTTGAAATTAATTTAACTTACGCCTTTTCTAAAAAAAAAGCAACATTTGATTAGGATTTCTGTGTGCAATGTGCAGTCTAGTGGGTTTATATTTGTTAAATATTTATCATTTATATGCAGTTCCTTCTATTCAGTTCTAGCAGGAAAATAAAAGTCAGAACCAAACAACGTCTGATGCTGTCTCTAAACTTGATACTTTGATAGAAATCAGTTTCAAATACACAGTGATATGAAAGTGAAATGAAATCTTCTGAATATAATCTGATTGCTGGGTTTGAATCTGACTGCCATATCTTTGAGTATTGCGTTGAGGTTTTTTTTACCCCATTTCATCACTGTAGTATTTCCCTCCTTCCCCCCTCCTCTATCCAAAACAAAATGTGGAGGGGTAGAGAGACATAATGGGCAGCTCAGTGGTTAGCACTGCTGCCTCACAGAGCCAGGGACCCAGGTTCGACGCCGGCCTAAGGAGACTGTATGGGGTTTGCACATTCTCACTGCGTCTGCATGGGTTTCCTCCGGGTGCTCCGGTTTCCTCCCACAGTCCAAAGATGAGCAGGTTAGTTGAATTGGCCATGCTACATTGCCCATAGTGTTCAGGGATGTGTAGGTTAGGTGCGTTAGTTTGGAGAAATGTAAAATAATAGGGTTAGGGAATGGGTGTAGGGGGGATACTTTTTGGAGGGTTGGTGTTGTTGGGCCAAATGGGCTGTTTCCACATTGTAGGGACTGTATGAATGAATATTTCATCATGGGAATGAGGTATTGCTAATCAGACTGGCATTTGTGGCTGTCCCTACTTGCCTTGATCCAAGTAGCATGTGAGCCAGACCAGATTAGGACCAAATAAGATTTCCTTCCTTAAGTATGTTTGTGATCCAGATAGTTTTTTTTTAAATAACAATTAACAATGATTAATCACCATTACTAAAATTCCAGATTTTATTTCTTGAATTTAAATTCCACCAACTGCTGTAGTGGGACTTTAATCCATGTTCTCAGGGCATTGCCTGGACTTCCAGGTTACTAGTCCAGTGAGATTACAATTATTCCAGCTCCATTGTCCTACCAGGCTACAGGGCTACTGTCTCATTGGAGCGAGATGACTGGCGATAGTTTAACCTGAGAGTCACAACCTCTCAAGCAAGGGGAGAGATTGATGGTGACTATCATACCATCTCCTCACTGGAGCTCAAACAGCTGCATTGACCCAGTCAAGAGTGAAGATGCATATTTTCAAGCATCAAACATGGCTTAAAAATATCAGCCCCAAAAAAGCATCCACTTTCAAATAATACTGGTGGGAAAGATATGTGCATTGGAAACTGGAAATTTGCTGACTGGTATATTGATGTGTAGAGACCTATTGGAGTCAAGAGCACATGTCCAATTATACAAGCAGCATAATAATTCACTTTTTGCAAGAGCTATTATTGACACTGACATATTCCCCTGTATTACCTGACACAGGCCAAAATCACCCAGCCATATATGGTGTTAATGAGTAGAAAATACCAGAGTAACTCTAAAGGTTGTTGCAGCCAATACAACTTTGTTGCTTGTTTATTACTATCTGTCAAGGGTTAAACACTGATCATTTGTTTTTTTTAATTACTCATCTAGTGGACATAGGCTTTGTGGTAGGCAAGCATTTATTGCCTTACACCTAATTGCCCTTCAGAAGGTGGTGGAGAGCTGCCTTCTTGAGCTGCCACAGTTTGGGTGCTGCAGGTAGGCCCATGATGCTATTAGTGAGGGAATTCCAGGATTTTGGCCCAGCAACATTGAAGGAACAGGAATATTTTTAAAGTCATGATAATGTCTGGATTGATGGGGAACTTGCAGGTGATGGTGTTCCCAAGTATCTGCTGCCATTGTTCTTGGAGACGGTAGTGATTCTATGTGTGGAAAGTGCTCTCTGAGGAGCTTTGGTGAATTTCTGCAGTGCATCTTGTAGACAGTACACACTGCTGCTACTGAGAATCAGTGGTGGATGGAGTCGATGTTTGTGGATGCGGTGGCAATAATGCAGGCTATGTGCTGGATGGGGTTAAGATACTTGAGTGTTAGAGTTGTATTCATACAGGCAAGCGGGGAGTATTTCATCACACTCTTAGCTCATGCCTTGTAGGTGATGAATAGTCTTTGAAGAGTCACAAGGTGAGTTGCTTATGTGGCTATCCCAGGTCAATGGTAGTGCCTCGGATGTTGACAGTGAGGTATTCAGCAAGAGTACTTCCATTAAATATCTCAGGGTGATGGTTTGATTCTCTCTAGTGGAGATGGTCATTGCCTGACACTTGAGTAAGCCTGAATGTTACTTGCCATTTGAGGTAATGTTATTTGCCATTTGTCATTCCAAGCCTGGATACTGTCCAATACTTTTTGCATTTGGACATAGACTGCTCGAGATTCTGAGTCGTCATGAATGGTGCTGCAATCATTGGAAAACATCTCCTATCTAACCTTGTGGTGGAGGGAAGGTAATTGATGAAGCAGCTGAAAGTAAGACCCTCAGATATAGGAGCAGAATTAGGCCATTTAGGCCATTCAGCCCATTCACTCTGCTCTACCATTCAGTCATGGCTGATATGTTTCTCAACCCCATTCTCCTGCCTTTTCCCCAAAACCTTGGATACCATTACTGATCAAGAATCTATACACCTCTCTCTTAAATGCACTTAATGACTTTGCCTCCACAGCCTTCTGTAGCAATGAATTCTACAGATGCATCACCCACTGTCTGAAGAAATTTTTTCTCATCTCAGTTTGAAAGGTTCGTCCCTTCACTTTGGGACTGTGTCCTTGGGTCCTCATCTGTCTCCAACTAATGGAGACATCTCCACATCCACTCTATTTAGGCGTCTCAGACCCAGACTGCTCCAGAGGGTTGGATCTTGGACACTACCCTGAATAGCTGCTGCGGTGAAGTCCTGGTGCTAAACATCCATTAAGTACAGTCAAAAGCTATGATGAGGTCAGGAGCTAAATGGCTCTAATGCAATCCAAACTGTGCATCAGACTGCAGGATATTGCGAAGCAGGTCCTGTGTGGTCACACCATTGAGAAGCTCTGTCACAACTTAATGGATAGTTGAGAGTGAACAGATGCTGCAGTAATTGGCCAGGTTGAATTTGTGCTTTTTTGTGTGTGTACAGGACAACCAAGTTGTCAGACAAATGTTAATGCTGTAGCCTGTTGAATCTTCTTCTTGGCAAGCGTTCTCAATCTTGAAATCTCACTTTGTACAAACAGAACAAAATTCTGCGGGTGCTGCACTGTAAGTTATTGCTTCTGAAACAGTTGGCATTCACTCGTTTATAGTCTCATACCTTTGGAACTGAAGGATGAGCAGAGTCTCAAGGAGACAGTTGCTAGAAGGGAACATGATGTCAAAGTTTACATCCACATTCAGATAGCACCATTCCTACTTTACATTTAGTGAGGAGCCATGTCTCGGCACAATGGCCAGCACTGCTGCCTCACAGTGCTAGAGACACGTGTTCAATTCCCACCTTGGCCAACTGTCTGTGTGGAGTTTGCACATTCTCCCTGTGTTTGCATGGGTTTCCTCCAGGTGCTCTGGTTTCCTCCAAAAATGTGCAGGTTAGGTGAATTGGCCATGCTAAGTTGCCTGTAGTATTAGGTGAAGGGGTAAATGTAGGGGAATGGGTCTGGGTGGGTTGCTCTTTGGAGGGTCGGTGTGGACTTGTTGGGCCAAAGGGCCTGCTTCCACACTGTAAGTAATCTAATCTAATCTAAGTGTCCTTGTTTTACCAAGGAGCAGGTCACTGTGCCATATCTTATGTTGTCGTCGCAACCCAAGACTTGAATCATGCTATAATTGCTGGAAATCTGAAAAGCAGCTCATGTGAGGAGAATTTCCTCACATTCCATGCCTCAGTCAAAAATACAACAGCAGTACCATGATCTTGACCACAGTCTCTGCGACCATCTCTTGAGAGGGCTGATTTTATTTCAGAGTTATGGGTTTTGTTCTCACAACAAAGATGAGCACCAAAATCAAATCAAGAAATTAAGGAAAACATCAAACAAAAATGGTTACACTGTAATAGTAGGATAAATAGATAAAGTATTTTCCTGGGGTTGGGGAAGTCCAGAACTACAGGGCATAGGTTGAGGCTGAGAGGGGAAAGATTTAAAAAGACCTAGAGGGCAACTTTTCCACACAGAGGATGGTATGTGCATGGAATGAGCAACCAGAGGAAGTGATGGAGGCTGGTACAATTGCAATATTTAAGAGGCATTTGGATGGGTATATGAATAGGAAGGGTTTGGAGGGATATCGGCCGGATGCTGGCAGGTGGGACTAGATTGGGTTGGGGTATCTGTTCAGCATGGACAGGTTGGACTGAAGGGTCTGTTTTCATGCTGTCCATCTCTATGACTTGATGACTCTAATTACATTGACAAACAAAGATCCTTGGTACCTACATCTGAGGCATGTTGCAAAGTGGGAACATTATAGCGAGCATGAATAGGGTTTATTTACCATAACTCTATGGAAACTGACAGACTCGGGTTCAGTTTCACATAATCTGATTTTATTATGATATACTTCAACATGCACATGCTCATACAGTACTTTTAAAGATTAGGTTAATCCTTTACTTGACAGGATGCTCCTTACCCTAATTCTCCAATAAAGCTAAAGGCTACAGCTTGGATTTTTATTTAAATTGTTATGCATGACTGGATAACAAGTTTGACTAATGCTGGTCCTGGAAGACCTGCCTGCAGAATGTGCTGTCATAACATATACCAGGTCACTCTGTGCAGTTGATTCAAACAAAGCCACCAGCAGAAAGAGTGAAAATAATGTTTTTACACTGGAGAAAAAGGCAGCATCCATACCTTCCATTGATCTAGGATTTTTCTCCTAGTGATCCTGTAGCTGTGCAGAAGTGATGTACGTCGCTATGAAGCTTTGATCCAAAAACTCCAGCTGATATTGGTACCTAAAGTCAAGTTGGCAGTTACCTGAGCTCTGATGGTCACTGTGAAAGCTGACAAGACAAATCCTGTGATGGGAGGCAGTGCTGTTGCAGATCATGAAACTGACCACTCAGTCAGGTTGGGACAGACTAACATCCATGATCTAGTTGAAGCCTTAAGGAGAGTCGGATTTGGACTTCCCATGCTGTAAAAGAGACTGTGTAAAATTGTTGGCATGCTGCCCAGTGCTTCTTGTTCTCCCGATTTCACACCATAAGACCACAAGACATAAGAGTGGAAGAAAGGCCATTCGGCCCATCGAGTCCACTCTGCCATTTAATCATGGCTAATCGGCATTTCAACTCCACTTACCCACACTCTCCCTGTAGCCTTTAATTCCTTGCGAGATCAAGAATTTATCAATCTCTGCCTTGAAGACATTCAACATCCTAGCTTCCACTGCGCTCCATGGCAATGAATTCCACAGGACCACCAATCTCTGGCTGAAGAAATGTCTCCTCATTTCCATTCTAAATTGACCCCCTCTAATTTTAAGGCTGTGACCACAGGTCCTAGTCTCCCCGCCTAATGGAAACAACTTCCCAGCATCTACTCTTTCTCAGCCATGCATTATCTTGTAAGTTTCTATTAAATCTCCCCTCAACCTTCTAAACTCTAGTGAATATAATCCCAGGATCCTCAGCCGTTCACCGTTATGTCAGGCCTACCAATCCAGAGATCATCCGTGTGAATCTCCATTGGACACGTTCCAGTGCCAGTATGTCCTTCCTGAGGTGTGAGGCCAAAAATTGGACACGGTACTCTAAACGGGCCTAAATAGAGCTTTATAAAGTCTCAGAAACACATTGCTGCTTTTATGTTCCATCCTTCTTGAGATAAATGACATTATATTCACTTTCTTAATTACGAACTCAACCTGCAAGTTAACCTTTAGAGAATCCTGGACCAGCACTCCCAGATCCCTTTGTACTTTGGCTTTATGAATTTTTTCACCTTTCGGAAAATAGTCCATGCCTGCATTCCTTTTTCCAAAGTGCAAGACATTGCATTTGCTCACGTTGAATTTTTTCAGCCATTTCCTGGACCACTCTCCTCTGTACTACCTGCCTGTCCATCTAACATCACATCATCAGCAATCTTTACCAGAATGCCTCCAGTCCCTTCATCCAGATTGTTAATATACAAAATGAACAGCTGTGACCCCAACACTGAACCCAGCGAGACACCACTTGTCACCAGCTGCCATTCCAAAAAAAACCCTTTTATCCCAACTCTGTCTTCTGTCCAATAGACTCTCCTCAATTCATGCCAGTAGCTCACCTCGAACACATGGGCCCTCACCTTACTCAGCAGCCTCCCATGAGGCGCCTAATCAAAGACCTTTTGGAAGTCTAGATAGATAACATCCACTGGGGTTTCCCTGGTCTAACCTACTTGTTACCTCTTCAAAGAATTCTAACAGGTTTGTCAGGCACGATCTCCTCTTACTAAATCCATGCTGACTTATTCTAATCTGACCCCACACTTCCAGGAATTTAGAAATCTCATCCTTAATGATGGATTCTAGAATTTTACCAAGAACCGAGGTTAGGCTAATTGGCCTGTAATTTTCCATCTTTTGTCTTGATCCTTTCTTGAACAAGGGGGTTACAACAGCGATTTTCCAATCATCTGGGACTTTCCCTGACTCTAGTAACTTTTGAAAGATCAAAGTCAGCACCTCCACTATTTCATCAACCACTTCCCTCCAAATTCTACGATGTAGCCCATACGGGCCAGGAGATTTATCAAATTTTAGACCTTTTAGCTTTTCTAGCACTTACTCTTTTGTAATATCTACCACACTCAACTCTGCCCCCCACCGACTCGCCTTAATTGTTGGGATGTCACTCATGTCTTCCACTGTGAAGACTGACGCAAAGTACTTTTAAGTTCTTCAGCTATTTCCTTATCACCAGCACGAGGATTCTTGCATCAATTTGAGATGCCTAACATCTAATTTTGTTTCTTCTGTATTGAAAGAAGCTTATACAATCATTTCTAATATTACTGGCTAGTCTACCTTCATATTTGATCCTCTTCATCCTATTTCTCTTTGTTATCTTCTGTTCATTTTTGTAGTCTTCCCAATCTTCTGATTTCCCAGTGCTCTTGGCCACTTTGTAGGCTCTCTCTTTTTCTTTAAACATTTTCTGACTTCCTTCGTCAGCCATGGCTGTCTAATTCCACCCACCTCCCCACCTCCGCTCCCCCCTCTGCTACGCTAGATAATCTTTATTTTCTTTGGGATGAACGTCTGTACTGTGTCCTCAATTACACCCAGACACTCCTGCCATTGTTGCTCTACTGTTTTTCCCACTAGGCTCTGCTTCCATGAGCCTCCTTCTGTCTTCTGGGCCTTTAGACCTCTCTGTAAAAGGACTGATGTGCAGTTTCTGGAAAAACTTTCTGATGACAGAACCCAACACACTATTTAAAAAAACCAAAAGAACAGTGGATGCTGTAAATCAGCAACAAAAACAGAAGCTGCTGGAAAAACTCAACAGGTCTGGCAGCAGCTGTGAAGAGAAATCAAAGTTTGAAGTCCTGTGACCCTTCCTCTGAGGAACGTTATCTTTGATTCCTCTTCACAGATTCTGCCAAACCTACTATGCTTTTCCAGTACCTTCTGATTTTGTTCCCAAAACACAAGGAGCCTGATTGTTTTCAAAAATATCCAAGCAAATATCAGGAACAGGTTATACCACAATTGTTTAACTGCTTCTGTTTACCAGAATGTTCACAGCATACACATTCTGTACCTTTAAATGAATATTGTTATCTGATAAATGTATCAATTGTTGTGTCGTGTAATGTTTTAAAATTTTATTTCGTGGTGTTATAATGTTGCTTTGTAATTTTACAAAACATACATTTACTATACAACATTACTTAAATAATCATGGGTAACAGATGCAGCCATTAAATCTGACAGCCCCAAACAGACTAGGCTTTGTTGTTGTGCAGAAGTTCAGTTGTATTTTTAAAGGACACTGAAAACCATATAATGTATTGTTGTGCATGTTCATGAAGTGTGACAACATGCAAACGAAACAAACCCTACCAGTTTTTCAATGGATGAAGAATGAATAGCAGCACTGGATATTTAAAGGAAGTCAATGTACCATTAATAGCACAATCATTCCATCCCCAGACCAACACTACTTACTTCTGACTCGTACCAATGCATTCATTCTAAAAAGCACTTTGGAGGTGCTGTTGCTGGCTCCGTGTGACAGGCACTGCATCTATTATCGCATCAGTTAAACAAGAAGGTGAACATCTGTTCTTCTTTGAAGTGTTTTATCTAATGATATTCTGTGTCCATCAGCCATACTGACGTTAAAAGAGCAAGCATCCCCTAGTGAGGTGTCTTATGAAGCTTCTTGTCACAGCAGAGATGCAGTGTAAACTGACAAGGTCTGTGGCATGAGGATCACATTGTAGAGACAGTCAATTGTGCCTGCCACTACACTTGTATTTTATAGACTGGTAATAAAAGAGGTTCAACTCCATATACAGAACATATGAGTGCTCGGTCAGGAAAGTATTTGTTCCAATATTATCTAAGTGTGATAGCTAATGTGAAGCTCCATTTGCAGGTTTTTCCATTAATTAACCACTTGCAAAAATCTACCATATCTTTTTGAAATTTAAATTGTATGGCTGCAATTTAGTTTGAGTTTATCGTTGGTATTTTCATGAAACCTCAAAGTAATAAAGTTCTAACTAGAACAACCAATTAACAAAAGTGAAAGCAATTATCCAAACTTTGCAGTGTTTTCTGCACTAAAAATAAAGCTTACAAGTGAGAAAGCAGCACAATCTGTGCTAAACACAAAATGCACACTACTGAAAGAATTTGCATTAGAGTTTTGATCAGCATGTTAACTCCATTTCTCTCCATAGGTGTTTCCAGACCTGCTGAAAATTTCCACCACTTCCAGTTTTTTTATTCACTTGTGTGATGTGGGCATTGCTATCTGGGCCAGCCATTTTTGCCGTCCCTAATTGCCCTTGAGAAGGGAGTGGTGAGCTACCTCTTGAACTGCTGCAGTCTACATGCGGTTGATTGCCCCACAGTGCCCTCAGGGAGGGAATTTGCTGTAAATGAATTGCATAACAAATAAAGATGGTGACTGAAAGACATGGAGTTTTGTGCTTGTCAACATTAGTGTTGGGGAGTCATAATGATAGACTTTCAGTCAAACTAGTCCACGCCAACCATATTCCCGAAATAAACTCGTCCCACCTGCCTGCATTTCACCCGTATTTATCCAAACCTTTGCCATTCATGTACATATCTAAATGTCTTTGAAATGTTGTAACTGCACCTACATCGACCACTTCCTCTGGTTGTTCATTCCATACATGAAACACTCTCTGTATAAGAAAATTGTCCCTCTCACCTTAAAAATATGGCTCCTAGTTTTGATCTCCTCTGTCTACAGAAAAGACCTTTGCTATTTACCTTATCTATTCCCCTCGTGATTTTATAAACCTCTTTTGACACACCCCTCAATTTCCTATGGTCCAGTGAAAACTGTCTCAGCCTTTCCAGCCTATTTTTTATAACTCAAACCTTCCACTCCCAGCAACAACCTGCTAACCCTTTTCTGAACGTTCTCCAATTTAATAATCTCCTTCCTATAGCAGGGTAAGCAGAATTGCACACAGGACTCCAGAAGAGGTCTCGCCAATGTCCCACACAACCTGAACATAATGTCCCAACTTCTTTACTCAAAGGTCTGAGCAATGAAGGCAAAAGTGGGAAAGGCTTTCTTTACCACTCTGTTTACCTGTGATTTCAAAAAAAATTACGTACCTGAGGAGAAAGACACTAAATTATTGTTTTGAGTACTTAATGCTGTGGAGACAGGGGTAGAGGAAAGCTCAAGAGACTTGAGTACCCAATCTGGATTAGGATCTCTGGGAAGCAATGAAGAACAGTTGGAGGTACTGTCTTTTCGAGGTGAAACTGAGGCCCTTTTGGCCCTCTCTGTATACTGAAGGAATCAATGATACTATGTTCAGGAATGAACAAACCAAACATTAACACCTTCAAGTCTCTCTGCATAGGTTAATTACCTCGGTTCACATGGAGAATTGGCACTTGCAGGACGACCTGAGAGGCAGCCATTTCTTTCAAGTTTACTTTGCAAAGGTCAAGACTTCAGGGCAGGAATGGAGCAAATTTTAGAATAATAACCACAAAATAAGTGATAGATCTTGAAAATTCGGAATGCTTTAATCAAGAAAATTCATAAAGCTCTTCAATTTATTGATTTGACACAAATATAAGGAAAATTCTCAGCATGTGTATCTCACAATCTTGTTGGAAATATTACACAGGCCCAGGCACTGATCCATAGATTAGTATGAACTATCAAGAGGACATTCTTGCCACTCTCATGAAGGCTAGCAGGCCAGACGGGGGTGATCCCGTGTCTCTGTACTTGAGTAGGGGCGGGGACAGGGAAGAGACTCGATGAAGCTCATTTTTAATAGCTATAAACATTAAATACTAAACTGCTTAACTATAATTTTTACAAAACAACCCAATACGACGTAGGAGTCAGAATAGGTTATCCAACCCCTTGAACTTATTCCTGCAATCCACTTCCCTCATAATCAATTAGATCAAGAATGATTTCCATCTAGCACTTCACTTCCCTTATGGCTCAATCTACTTCCCTCATAAAAATCTATCAATATTAGCTTTGAACTTTTCAAATAACTGAGCCTTAAATAAATGTGTAGAATCATCGAGTCATAAAGATGCACAGTACAGGAACGGACCATTCAGTCCAACGTGACCATGCTGACCAGATATCCTAAATTAATTTAACCCCATTTGCCACCATTTTGCCCATATGCCTCTAAACCCTTCCTATTCATACCCGACCCAGATGCCTTTGAAATTTTGAACTTATAGAGGTTTATAAAATCATGAGGGGCATGGATACGGTGAACAGACACGGTCTTGTCCCCTGGGTGGGGGAGTTGAAACCTATAGACCAGCTTCCACCACTTCCTCCGGCAGCTCATTCCAAATGCACACCACCCTCCACATGAAAAATTGCCCTTTCAGTCCCTTTTAAGTCTTTCCACTCTCACCTTAAAGCTATGTCCTCTAATTTTGGACTCATCCACCCTGGGAAAAAGACCTAATCTATTTACCCTATTCATGCCCCTCATGAATTTATAAACCTCTCAGGTCACCTCTCAGCCTCCGACACTCCAGGGAAAACAGCCCCAGCCTATTCAGCCTCTCTCTATAGCTCAAATCCTCCAAACCTGGTAACATCCTTGTAAATCTTCTTGAAACCATTTCAAGTTTTGCAACATCCTTCCTATGGCAGAGAGACCAGAATTGCATGCAGTATTCTAAAAATGCCCTAAACAATTTGGGACGGCACAGTGGTACAGTGGCTCAGTGGTAGCACTGCTGCCTCATGGCTGCCTCACAGGAACCTGGATTCAATTCCCGCCTTGGGCAACTGTCTGTGTGGAGTTTGCATATTCTCTCCATGGCTGTATGGGTTTCATCTGGATGGTCCAGTTTCCTCCCATAAGTCAATGATGCACAGGTCAGTTGAATTGGCCGTGCTAAATTGCCCATCGTGATTGGTGCATTATTCAGGGGTAAGTGTTGGGGAATGGGTCTGGGTGGGTTACTCTTCAAAGGGTCAGTGTGGACTTGTTGGGTCAAAGGGCCTGTTTCCATACTGCAGGGAATCTAATAGATCAATCTCCTCTATGCACAACATGACCCCCAATGCCTATACTAAATGCAATGACCAATAAAAGTAAACATGCCAAACGCCTTCTTCACTGTCCTGTCGACCCAGGACTCCACTTTTAAGGAACAATGAACCTACACTCCAAGATTTCTTTGCTCAGCAACACTCCCCAGGACCTTACCATTAAGCACATAAGTTTTGCTGTGTAGAGTTTCAGATTCTCACTATTCTGTGTGAAGAGTTGTTTTCTGATATTATTTCTGAACTGCTGAGTTCAAATTTTAGGGTTACACTTACTTTGGTCTTCTTCACCAGACAGCTCCAAATTGTTTATTTAATCAACTGTTATAAGCTTAACTGTTAGTTAAAAATCACATAACACCACCTTATAGTCCAACGGGTTTACTTGGAAGCACAAGTTTTCACAGTGCTGCTCGTTCATCAGGTGGTTTTGGAGTAAGATCATAAGACACAGAATTTATGTCTTATGGTCCTGCTCCACAGCTACCTGATTAAGGAGCAGTGCTCTGAAAGCCATGCTTCCAAATAAACTGTTGGACTATATGGTCCTGCTCCAACAGCTACCTGATGAAAGAGCAGTGCTCTGAAAGCAAGTGCTTCCAAATAAACTTCTGGACTATAACCTGGTGTCGTATGATTTTTAACTTTGTCCAACACTGGCTCCTCCACATTTAACCATCATAAACACCATAAATAAATCAGCCTTTAATCCTCTGTACGCTGATTTCTGTTTTTGCATTTAATTTGGCAAATTGCAAAGTTTGAACATATTTAGGTAGCTTTCCTCAAACATCGCTTTGATATTTGAGCAAATATCAATCTTTCTTTATTCTTTCATAGAATGCAGGTGTCACTGGCAAGTCAGCATTTGTTACTTCCTCAGGAGGCTAAGGAAATTTGAGATGACCAAAAGGACTTTTACTGATTTTATAGATGCACCATAGAAAGCACCCTTTCTGGATGCATCACAGCACAGTTTGGCAACTGCTCTGCCCAAGACTGCAGACACGACAGAGAGGATTGAATGTAGCACAGTCTATCACACAAACCAGCCTTCCATTCAGTGACTGCATCTACATTTCCTGTTGCCTCAAGAAAGCAGCCAACATAATCAATTCCCCTCCCACCCCAATTAATATTCTCTTCTGTCAGGCAGAAGATATTAAAAAAATTGAATACACATACAAACAGATTCAAGAATAGCTACTTCATCGCTGTTATCAGACTTTTGAATGAACCTCTCAAACGTTAGTTCCGATCTCTCCCTCTCTCTCTGTCAAGACATTCTCTGCCACTGTCATGTTCTGTTCTGCTCCTCTGATGCACTTTTTTATGGTATGATCTGCCAAAATAACACTTTTCACTGTATCTTGGTACATGTGACAACAATTGCCATTGAACAGAACTGCTTGCTTGATCAATGTGCAGTTAAGAATCACTGTGGATCTGGAGTTGCATGAAGGGCAGACCAGATTAAGACAGCAGATTTCTTCACCCAAGGAGTGGCGAGCCTGTGGAATTCTCTGCCGCATAAAGAGGTTGAGGCCGTAACAAGAATTAGATAGGGAAGAAAGTGGGAAGAGGGTACTGAGTAGAATGGTGGAGCAGGCTCAAAGGGCTAAAGTGTCCCACTTCTGCTCCTATTGTTTGTGCTTGTTTGTTTCCCTCCCTAAAGGACATAAATAATTTGGACGGGTTTTTTCCAACAATCAACAATATTTTCAACATTACTGTTAGATTGGCTTTTCAGATTCCAGATTTATTAACTTAAGTTCCACCAGCTGCTGTATTTGGAAATAAACCACTACCCCAGTGATAGAAAGAGAAGGGCAGCATATTATTGAAATGGTGATCTGTTGGGGAGTGTGGATGGACAAAGCGTGGATATGGGTGTCTATGAGAATAGACAGGTAATCAGAATGGCAAATGACATATTGGCCTTCATTGCAAGGGGTTTTCAGTGTGAAGTAAGGATGCCTTACTGCAGCTTTGGAAAGCTTTGGTAAGACGTGAAGTATTCTGTGCAGTGATGGTCTCCTTCTCTAACAGAGGATATACAGATTATAAAATGAGTCGAACTCAAGTTCACTTGGCTTATACCGGGGAAATCAGGAATTACATTGAGGTGAGATTGGTTCAACTCAGTTTGCATTCACTAGAGTTTAGAAGGATGAGAGGCGATCTGACTGAAATGTTTCAACTTCTAACAGGGCTAGACAGATTAGATGTAGAAAGGATGCTTTTCCTTTTGGGAAATCTCGAACCAAGAGTCATAGTTTCAGAATTTGGAGTAGGTCATTTTAGACTAAGATGAGGAAACATGTCTTCATAATGAGGATGGTGGATCTGCAGAATTGTCTACTACAGAAGGCTATGGAGGTTGGACCAGTGAATATATTCAAGAAAAAGATTGGTAAACTTTCAGATGTTCAAGGCATCAAGGGTCATGGAGACAATGCAAAAATAGTGTTTGAGATCAAAGGTCAGCCAATCATCCTGCTTTTTGTTTCTGTGTTTATATTATTATGGACTTCAGGATTCTTAATGTAATGACACTACCACTATTCCACCACTTTCCCTAAAAACCTTAGTTTTAAGTTTATGATGTAGGGAGTGCAGGAACATCAAGCCACTCCTGCTGATACAACCTCAGAATTTTAAATATGACAACATGATGACTACAGATAAAATAAACCAATCTGTCGACAAACAGAACAGAAAGAACTTGCATTTACATTACAGTCATGTCCTGAAACATTCTGCAACAAATGAATTATGTTTGAAATGCGGTCACTGCCATGCAAGAAGAATGATCAATCTCATAATTCAAACTGTATTTAAATAAGGTTGCAATAGACACATCTATCTATGCTTTCATTGCTCTTGCTGATCATAACATGAATTCCAACTCTTCCCTCCTGTGTGGAGAATCTGATAACATTATCCTTAGCATTGAACTGTTGTAACATCAAAAATAACTTTCCACAAATGAAACTCTTATTTAATGCGTCTGCATTTTCATGCACTATACAAGCAGGGAACAATGGGACACAGAGATCATTCCACGCGTAAAATTTTCACAATCCATTTGTCACTTCATTACTCCTATAATGAGAATCCTGCACTTGAGATAAAATGTTTTTTGACATTCCCATTACACATTTTCTCCTTCATCAGAAGAAAGGTTCATTGATGTTGTTTAACTCTTCATGCTTATCGATCCCATCTGTTACATTATTTAATATCCATTGGATTTCCTCTCTGAGACTGCATACTTTACACTGTTCTGCATCACCCATTGCTGTGTCAGAGATACAAATCCTTCAACAAAAAAATACTTCATTGGGGATCTGGTACAAATCTTACCTTCACCATCCAAACTAAAATGATATGCAACAATAGATGGTACTACAGCAGAGTGGAATAAAAACGTACCAGGCTAATAATGCATTTTGACACGTAATAGCATTGATAAGAAGCTCCTGCACCCCACAAAAAGATTGATGATTAGAATGTGCTTTAGAAGCTCCAGATGCTCTGGAAGAACGCAAGAAGTAAGGGCAGGCGGAGGTGATTCAGCCCCTCAAGCCTGCCCTGACATGGTATTAGATCACAGCTGATAATTCCCAGGCTTCAACTCGTCTTTCTTGCCAGCTGTTCATCACCCTCATCTCCTTGATATTTCAAAACATCCATCTACCACGTCCATATATTTTCAGTGATTTAGTCTCCACAACTCTCTGATCGAGTTCTATGCATTCACTGCATTGTGGGAGAAGACATGAACCTGCATCTTAGTTTTAAATGAGTGTCCACCCATTCTGTAATTATGTCCTTCAGTTCAAGGTGTCCTTACTTGTGGAAACACCTTTTCAAAATCAACACTGTCAAATCCCCTTTAGTTCTTCTATGTTTTAATAAGATCACCCTTCATTTTTTAAAATTATAATGAATAAAGGCCTAACATATTTATATATTCTTAATAAGGCAATCACTTCATCCCAGGAATTAGCTTAGAGAATGTATTTTGAACTGCATTCAAAGCCAGTATATCATCTCTTAAAAGTGGGGACCAAAACTGTAATTAGTATTTCAAGTGCAGCCTCACCAATGCCTTATATAATTGCAACAAGACTTCCCTGTTTGTTAATTTCAAACCCCCCCGCCTCTTCCCCCCATCAATGAAGAACAAAATTTCATTTGTCTTGTGAATTACTTGCTGCAGCTACACACTAATTTTTTGTGTTTCAAGCACAAAAACACCCAAATCTCACAGCAGTTCAATTTTTGAAGTCTCTCTTTTCTTAAATAATACTCTGCCTTTAGATACAAAGTTGATACGAAGTTAGGTGGACAGGCAGGTAGTACTGAGGAAGTGGGGAGGCTACAGAAGGATCTAGACAGTTTGGGAGAGTGGTCCAGGAAATGGCTGATGGAATTCAACGTGAACAAATGCGAGGTCTTGCACTTTGGCAAAAAGAATAAAAGCACAGACTTCTTTCTAAATGGTGAGAAAATTCATAAAGCCAAAGTACAAAGGGATCTGGGAGTGCTCGTCGAGGATTCTCTAAAGGTCAACATGCAGGTTGAGTCCATGATTAAGAAAGCGAATGCAATGTTGTCACTTATCTCAAGAGGGTTGGAATATAAAAGCACCGTTGTGCTACTGAGACTTTATAAAGCTCTGGTTAGGCCCCATTTGGAGTACTGTGTCCAGTTTTGGTCCCCATACCTCAGAAAGGACATACTGGCACTGGAACGTGTCCAGCGGAGATTCACACGGATGATCCCTGGAATGGTTGGTCTAACATATGAGGAACGGCTGAGGATCCTGGGATTGTATTCATTGGAGTTTAGAAGATTAAAGGGAGACTGTGCTTTTCCAGCATCACTCTAATCTAGACTATGAGCTATGTTGTTGCCAACACAATATGATTGACCAGGATTATCCAGGAAAAAACATTTTGGCATCCCAGGAAATAAAAACATGTTTTTAATAATTTAAATTCCATTGGACGTATTTACTGACTAATAATAAAAATATTGGTGACAGGAGAGGGGAAGGTGGTTTGACAGGGCAGGCTGTTGAAGACAAAGAGGAAACCTCCAGGACTTGATCTGAGTAGAATTTGCAAGCCTAGCAGCCAACGATGGGAAATCCCAGGGTTGGCCATCTCTATCCCAACTTCCAGTGAGCTTCCAAATTTCTGCTGACATATTGTGATATATATTGATATATCTTAAAAAGCCTGGATGGGAGCAAGAAAAATACACTGGACGTAACCACAAATGTGGGATATCAATATTGGCAGACATTTTTTGAAAAATAAATGGGTAACAAATTTTGAAAAATGTTTATTTGCCAATCAAAACTCACTTTCAAGACACAAGACCAACCAATAATGACATAAGATGAAGAGCAATAGAAATTGCTGGAGAAATCAGCACACCTAGCAAGGTCTGTGGACATAGAAATGGTTAAACTGTCGAGTTCAATGACTCATGGGAAAAGTTCAAGCATGTTCTCTTCTTTCAATGAGTCATTAGATTTGAAACATTAACTCTGTTTTTCTCTCCACAGATATTGCTGCACCTGCTGAGCATCTCCAGCACTTTCTGTTTTTTTTCAGAACTCCAGCATCCACAGTATCTTGCCTTTATGTCAATGACACAAGACAGTTGACAATCATGCTATCAATAATAAGGAACAATAAACAATAGAATGAAACTCCTTGATTCTCACAAACTGTAGCAAGCAAGGAGGTAGATGTCTGAAAATCTCTCAAAATTGAAGAGATGCAGTGAGTGTGGTGCAGCTCAAATTTGGATATATCTTTTTTTCAAAATTGAGACAAACATGTCATCGAGTCATCCAGCATGGAAACAGACCCTTCAGTTTAACCAGTCTGTGCCGACCATAATCCCAACTATACTAGTCCTATCTGCCTGCTCCTGAATGATATCCCTCCAAATATTTTTAATTCATGGGCTTATCTAAATGTCTTTTCAACATTGTAATTGTACCCACATCCACCACTTCCTTCGGAAGTTCATTTCATACATGAACCATTCTTTGAAAGTTGCCACCCAGGTAAATAGTGCAGTGAAGAAGGCATATGGTGTACTGGGCTTTATTGGTAGAGGAATTGAGTTCCGGAGTCCTGAGGTCATGTTGCAGTTGTATAAGACTCTGGTGCGGCCTCATCTGGAGTATTGTGTGCAGTTTTGGTCGCCATACTATAGGAAGGATGTGGAGGCATTGGAACGAGTGCAGAGGAGGTTTACCAGGATGTTGCCTGGCATGGTAGGAAGATCGTATGAGGAAAGGCTGAGGCACTTGGGGCTTTTCTCATTGGAGAAAAGAAGGTTTAGGGGAGATTTGATAGAGGTGTACAAGATGATTAGGGGTTTAGATAGGGTTGACAGTGAGAACCTTTTTCCACTAATGAAGTCAGCTGTTACTAGGGGACACAGCTTTAAATTAAGGGGTGGTAGGTATAGGACAGATGTTAGGGGTAGATTTTTTACTCAGTGGGTTGTGAGTTCATGGAATGCCCTGCCAGTAGCAGTGGTGGACTCTCCCTCTTTATGGTCATTTAAGCGGGCATTGGACAAGCATATGGAGGTTATTGGGCTAGTGTAGGTTAGGTAGGCTTCGGTCGGCGCAACATCAAGGGCCGAAGGGCCTAAACTGCGCTGTATTTTTCTATGTTCTATGTTCTATGTTCTATTCTGTGTAAAAAATTTGCACCTGATGCCTTTTTAAAATCTTTCTCCTCTCATCTTAAAAATGTGCTCCCTTGTCTTGAAATCCCCCATCCTAGGGAAAAGATAACTCTATTTATACCTCTCATTATTTTATACACTTTCATAAGGTCACCTCTCAACCTCTTATAATCCAGTGAAAAAAGTCCCAGCTTATCCAGCCTTTCTTTATAACTCAAACATTCCATAACCAGCAACATCCTGGTAAATATCTTCTGAACCCTCTCTAGCTTATTAATAACAGGAGACCAAAATTAAAATTTTGGAGAGTGTTGTGAGAAAAGTTAAATTATTTGAAACTCATTGCTTTATTTAATATATTAAGACTGGGAGGTTTGAAAGTGAAAAGAATCTTACTGAATTTTTTGGATGAGACATTAAGCCAAGGCCCCTTTAGGCTGGTCATGTAAACATTAAAGATTCCATGGTCCTCTTTGAAGACCAGAGTTTGTCCAGTATTCTGGTTAAAATGTGACCCTACAGCAGTGTGAAACATCAGCAGATTAAGTAGTCATTTATCACATTATATCTTGTAATGTCTTTGCTGGAAGTAACTTGCCGGGCATGATCAACCCACAAAATAACACTTCAGAACTAATTAATTGAAGCTGTGATGGGGAATTGTATTAATGAATGTGATTTTTCTTGATGTCCTTCAGTGCAGTTGTACTGACCATCACATTATTTGTTCAGTAATACCTCATGCACAGTGACCTTCCCAGGCTCAAACTTATCATTATCTGAAGGCATGGGCACTGGGCACCTCTTCGCCTTATCAAACAATGGTGGTCCACTTCTAGAGGAGTGAGAAACAACATATTCACACAATAGCCAAATGGTAGAAATGACAAGAGAATGTCAACATAAGATATCATAGATAGATTGTCCTCCTTTTCAAAAAACATTAACGAAGGAGTAAAATAAATTATCCATTTCATACACACCAACCATTTTCTACTTTAAAAAAAGCTCATAGCTGCAACTCAGGAGTTGGAAGGCAAAAAAGGAATGTGCTAAGGCATGGTAGCTAAACTTGAAGGTATCTCAAATATATAAGTAGAAAATTGTATTTGGAGGTGAATGATGGTTAACAATACGTGGTAAACGTTTGAGATAATAGTTCATGTCTCACAGCAAAGAAAATTCCCAGTGAGAAAGGAGGATTCTTGGAAGGGAATAATCCAACCAGGGAAGTTAAAGCTTGCATCAAATTGAAAGAAAAACATATAATGTGGTAAAATTAGCAGCAAGCTGGAGGATTTGGAAAATTTAAAAACAACAAAAGTCCAACACATAAAAATAGAGTGAGAAGATAAACGTTGAGGCTAAACTTGCAAATATTATCAAGATAGACAGCAAATACTTCTTTAAATCCATAAAAAGGAAGAGAGTGGCCAAAGTTAGCATCAAGTCCTGAGAATGAGGAAATTATGATGCCGTGCTCAATAAGCGGATAGAGCTGTGGGCTGTCAATTCCTCTGATCTATGTCCAAGGATCTCATTAAGGGGTGGCTAAAGAAATCGGAGATGCATTGATGTTAGATCCTGGAAAGGTTCCATTAGACTGAAAAGTAGCAACTATAACTCCTCTATTCAAGAAGCGAAAGTGACAGAAAACAGGAAATTATACAAGATTTAGGTTGATGTCTATTATGGGGCAAGAAATAGAGTCAAAGAGATTATGGCTGGGCACTTAGAAAAATTTAAGGGAACTATGAAGAGTTAGAATGAGTTTGTGAAAGGGAAATCATGTTCAATTAATTCAGTGGAGTTCTTTGAAGGAGTCACATGCAGTGCAGTTAAAGGGGACCCCATGGACATGCTTTATTTAGATTTCCAGAAGGTATTTAGCAAGATAGCACATGAACACTTATTGCACCAAGTTGGAGGTCATTACATAAGGGTAAGATATCAACATGGACAGATTATTATTGGCTGACAGAAAACAGAGAGAATGTGCAAATGGGACTTTTTATGAATGTCAAGTTATGACAAGGGGAATGCTGGGTTAAGCAGCCTGAAATGTTTGCAATTTATATTAATGAGTTCAAATCAGGGGAGGGTGGACCCCTTTAGGCATAGTGGCAATGCTCCTACCTATGAGCTAGTGCCACTACATCTGACCAGGACCCAGTGTTCTACACAAAAGTTGATCTATACCCTCACCTACACCTAACGGACTGCTTAATAAAGCAGCTCATCACCACCTTTCAAGGGAATCTATATGCTAGCCAGACCAGTGACACCCACATCTCATGACTTAATAAAAAAGATGCAAGTTATGTGGAGACCCAGAAGGCCTGGGTTTAAGTCCAACCTGCTTCAGAAGTGTTGAACAACATCTCTGAACAAGTAGATTGCAGGACAAAATGGATAGATAGAGTCATAGAATCATAGAGATGTACAGCATGGAAACAGACTCTTCGGTCCATCTCGTTCATGTTGACCAGATACCCTAACCTAATCTAGTCCCATTTGCCAGCACTTAAAGTCATAGAGTCATAGAGATGTACAGCACAGAAACAGCAGACCCATCGGTCCAACTCGTCCATGCCAACCAGATATCCCAACCCAATCTAATCCCACCTGCCAGAACCCACCCCATATCTCTCCAAACCCTTCCTATTTGTATACCCATCCAGATGCCTTTAAAATCTGCAATTGTACTAGCCTCCACCGCTTCCTCTGGCAGCTTATTCCATACATGTACCACCCTCTGCATGACAAAGTTGCCCCTCAGGTCTCTTTTCTGAACCTTTTCAAGTTTCACAACATCCTTCCAATAGGAAGGAAACCAGATTTGTACACAATATTCCAAAAGCACTTGGCTTAAATCCTTCTAAAGTCGGGAGTGTAGTGCTAGAAAAGTACAGCAGGTCAGGCAGCATTCAAGGAGCAGAAGAATTGACATTTTGGGCAAATATCATCAGGAAATATCCCTCTAATATCTTTCTATTCATATATCCATCCAATGGCTTTTAAATGCTGCAATTGTACAAGCCTCTACCACTTCCTCTGGCAGCTCATTCCATATATGCACTACCCCTTCTGTGTGAAAATGTTGCCCCTTAGGTCTCACCCTAAACCCATGTCCTCTAATTCTGGACTCCCCCACCCCAAGGATAAAACTTTGTTGATTCATCCTATCCATGCCCCTCATGATTTTACAAGCACCCATCTGCTTGTTCTTATGGATGGGAGTGGTCATAGGTTGGGAAGGTATTGTAGTAGAGGTTTTGATGGGTTGCTACAATGTATCATGCGGACGCTGCGCAGGGCTGCCACTCAGTGTCAGTAGTCAAGAGAGAGAATATTTAACATACTGGTTGGGGTACTAATAAAGAATTCAACAAATGAAGGGATTTTGTATCTGATCATACTTTGCTGCTTTCGTTATCTAAAAATGGTAGTTTACTTGTGTCTGGTTATGATTTATTTGTCCCCATTCCCAGTAGTACTTAAGTATTTTTAAAAACATTTTTTAAGTGTGAGTTTTTGCATAGATACTGTTTGCATAGATGGTTAAATGGCCATTAGGCTAAATGTAAAACGGGAAAACTAATAGTCAGAGTACAATTTGTAGCTTGATTTCCAGCAGCAGCCTTGTATATGACCTTATATTATTATAGCAGTGTAGCACATTAATGAAACACTCTCAGGTAAGTGAGAGAAATTACCAACTCCCCAGAGTATGAATGGGACAAACTGAATTTTCCACTGGATTAATGCAGCAGCATATTTTTTCTGTTTAACCTTATTAAGGTTCGTGTCTGAATAATAGGATTAACAGTAATCCACATTCCCCAGAAATGCTGTCAATGTAAGCGCTGTTTGTGATAGTCTTATATGTATTGAAAGTAGATATGATTTACACATCTGACCACAAAACAAGCCCAGGGTTTCAATCAAATTATTCACAGAATTATTATTTGAAGCTGATAAAAATTGAACAACATCAGTTACTAATCATTATGAAGGGGGAATACTTCTCAGTAACAGTACGTCAATTACAAAATGCATATTGGCTAAAATATCATTTTAAGCACATTGATGAAAAAAATTCTGTTAGAAGGACATTTTATGGGTTTACTGTTGCTCCAGCAATTCTATAATCCTTAATACACTAATTAATGGAAGTTCATGTTTCATCCCAATTCAATAAATGATTTTTGTTCTTGTTGTAAAGTGTTGTGTTTATTCCCAGGAGAGATTTCTGGCAATTATTTCAATTATAGCTTTTTCTTGATAATTATTCACAGTCTGAGGGTAAAATATTAACAGAGTTACAATGTGACTAGAGTTTCTGCAGGCGCAAATGGTGTGTCAGATCTTACAAATATTTGTGGCTCTCAGCGAGGAGATAGTGAGGACTGCAGATGCTGGAGAAATCAGTGGATGAAGTATGGCACTGGAAAAAGCACAGCAGGTCAGGTAGCTGTGCTTCTCAGCTGCCCACCCTCCACAACCTCCGCTACTACAATTGACACAATTATTTAACTGAGCTGATATTTCAAGACTGCTGAAAACTGTGTGAAAATATGTTTGCATATGTCTGCGTGTGTATGCATGTATGTGTGTGACCATGCATATATGAATGTGCGTATGTGTAAATAAACAGATTTCCCTTTTCTTGGGCAGTACCAACAACATAAATTAAGCAGGAGAAAGGTTGTGTGGAGATCAATATAATGTCATAAGTTACTTGCAGAAAAGTAAAAGGCTGAGGTTTCAACAAACATATTATTAATCTGAAAAGGGGTTGAAGTGAAATTGGACTATCCAATTCTTAAGGTTAAAACAATGACTGCAGATGCTGGAAACCAGATTCTGGATTAGTGGTGCTGGAAGAGCACTGCAGTTCAGGCAGCATCCGAGGAGCAGTAAAATCGACGTTTCAGGCAAAAGCCCTTCATCCAATACTTAATGTGAAATTTAAAAACAATCAACCTTCCCAAGATGAAAAAATTTAAACCACTGCAACTAGCTCAGTCGTTCCAACTTCCTCCCAACAATTTTACACAGCTTGTGAGATTCAGCTGAAGTGCCAGTGATTCCTTACAAAACTAATCTTCCCACTAATTCAGAAGCAGTTCAATTGGCTCCCAGAAGATTTGAGTTTTTACTGTTGAACTAAAATATTCAAATAAAATAAAAGATAATAAAAATTGCAAGCACACTATTAATATAAAATGGAGGGTTTGAGTTACAATGAGAGGCTGGATCAGCCAGGACTTTTTTCACTGGAGTGTAGGAGGTTGACAGGTGACGTTATTGAGTTTGATAAAATAATGAGGAATATAGATAAGGTGAATAGTAGATGTCTTTTCCCTAGGGTGGGGAATTTTAAGACTAGGGAGCATTTCTTAAGGTGAGACGAGAACGTGACATGAGGGGCAAATCTTTTTACACAGAGATTGGTTTGTGTGTGGAATGAACTTCCAGAGGAAGTGATGCATGCGGAAACAGTTACAACATTTAAAAGGCATTTAGATAAGTATATGAATAGAAATGTTTGGGGGACATGGGCTAAGTGCAGGCAGTTGGCAGTAATTTAGTTTGGAATTATAGTCAGCATGGACTGGTTGGACCGAAGGATGTGTTTCTATGCTCTATGACTGATAAACTGGAGCCTTGTAGAATGGATAGAGCAACGAGAAGCCCATCAGTTTAATCTCACTGCTGCAAAACCTTTTAGAAATAATAATCCAGGACAAAATGAATTTTCACTAAGATATGTTTGAATTAATGAGATGTTAATGCAGTTGATGTGGACTTTATAGAATTCTATGAGTGTTTCTATAAAGTGGTTCATTGAGGAAAGTTCAATCCTATGCAAAACAATACAGTAGCAATTTGGAATAACAGGAAAAAGAGTGTAGGAGACTACTGGTGAACAGATGTTAGTCAGGAAGGTGCGCAGTAGAGTCTCACAGGAATTTGATACGAGGACCACAAATTTTCTTGATATTGAGGATACATAGACTTAACTATTCATTACACTATTTCAAAATTACCAGATGACACAAAATGTCAAAGTATTGCAAATTAAGGGTAGATTTCGTGAGGACATGGGCAGGTTGGAGGAATGGGCAAATATGCTGCAGATGAAACTTGGTGTAGAAATGTGTAAAATGCTTCATTTTGGTTTCAAGAGTTAAGAGAAGTGACATAAATTAGATACTAACTTTAGAACAGAGACACTGGACAAAATGTTTACAAATTGTTGAAGGTCAGAGTGCAATTTGAAAAAGTGATTGAAAATGTATGCGGGGATCCCAACCTTTCTGAATAGATGGACAGAGTACAAAAACAAGGAAGTTTTGACAAGTCTTTGTACTGCTTCAACCTCACTATAACCTTGTGTCCAATTCTGTGGTTGTACTTTGGAAAGGATGTGAAGATTTCATAGAGGGTACTGAAAGAATTTAGAAAATTGGATCCAGGATGAAGAACATCAGTTACGTGGATAGATTGGATATGCAACAATTGTTCTCCTTAGTAAGTTTTAGAAGAGATTTAATTGAACTGTTCAAAATCATGTCTAGACAAGGTAATTAGAGAGAAAACGTTCCCACTGACATAGGGTTTCAGAACTAGAGAACTTGATATATTGGCTTGAGACATCTGATCTGGATCAGAATCCCTATTTTTAACACATTGTCCACTTACTTTTACAGGACATTTCCATGTAAGCTTCCAAAGTAGGAGCCCTCATAACAAAGCAATTCAGTCTTGTCCAATCCAATTGGCCAGTCTGCAAGTTTATGGATATCCTTTTGTAATTTCTTCCTTCTCATTATTGACCATTATCCCACCATTCACAATGTAGAACCATCTGTTAATTTAAAAATTGCGTTTTGCTTTCGAAATCCAAATTATTCATGTAAATGGTGAACAGCAGTGGTCTCAGTTTTGTTCCTGGTGGAACATAATTTCTGCCACTCTGATTAACCATCCTTTGCCTTGAAGCCAGCTAGCTCGCTATCCATTCTGCTACTTGTCCCCAATCTCTGACCTTATCGTTATGGAGATTCAGACACAATGGTGAACACAGGGGAGTTGCACAGCTGTCACGTTATGCAATGCTCATTTACTGGATCTTGGTCATAATAAGCTTTGCTATTAATTGTCTGCTGAATCACTTGATACAAGTGCCATGTACAGTTGCCAACAGCTCCAGATTGTATCATATAATGTGCAGCTGGCAAACTCAAATGAGACTGCCAATTGCACCATTTATATGCCCACGTATTCAAGAATTGATATGTGGGTAATATTACTTCGCTCAAAACTCTCATCAGGGAAATGTATTCCACTGAACTGCAAGTCTGGGAATGGACCACACATCTCTAACTCTATCCTATACATTCTCTATTCCAGTAACTTCCCATAACACGTGCAGGAGGAATGAATCAATTCTGCAAATATTCCACACACAGGACAGCTACTTTTTAACATGAGCAGAACTTAAGTTTTCTACCACTGAAATACAACAGAGTAACTTGATATGCTTTTCAGGCAGCTTCTATACATCCCTGGAGTCACTTTCAAGTCCACGTGCATGATACTCCAATTGTGTTTTCCTGTATGTTAGCCACAAACTGCATATGACTAATTGGGATTCCAGATGAGGCAAATTGCCTTGCTGATTGTCAATTATGGGTAAATCCAAAACTCAATGGCATTGTTATACAGTAGCAGTCACAGTTTCAGGACAGAGATAAGGTGAATAATTTTCTTTCAGAGCTGTGTGACTTTAGAATTCTCTACATCAGAAGACAGTGAAGACAAGGTCATCAAAGATTTTTGTCAGGTGGAAGAACGAATCGTTGACAGGAGTAGACAGGAAAATAGAAATTAAAACAGATCAGCCAAGATCGTATTAAATGAGGGGTGGGCCCAAAGACTATTTCTATTTCTGCTCCCAGTTCTTCTCCCAGGTTTATATGTCTGTATGTTGGTTTCTAATTAAAAAAACACTTTCACCTTTGTCGACTCACTACCATATTACTACTAATAACTGTAGCTTTTATTAAGAAGATTCAAAGGAGGGAATGTAAATATTTTGTGACCATTGAATACTTTGCTGCTTTGTTTTTTTTCATTCACAGGATAAGGGCATCACTGACTAGGCCAGCATTTATTGCCCACCCCGGTTGTCCAGAGCGCAGTTCAGAGTCAATCACATTGCTGTGGGTCTGGAGTTACATGTAGGCCAAACCAGGACAGGATGGCAGATTCCTTCCCTAGAAGACATTCGTGAACCAGACGGGATTTTTCCAACAATTGGCAATGGTCATCATTAGATTTTTAAATACAGATTTTTATTGAATTCAAATTCCACCATCTGCCATGGTAAGATTCAAACCCTGATCCCCAAAACATTGCTTGTGTCTCTGGATTAATGGCCCAGCGTTAATACTACTAGGCCACCACCTCTCCTTACTTAATTACTTTATGATGATAGGTATTTGTTAAGTAAGCCTGTACACGTGAAGTATATTTACCTGCATTGTGTACATTCAACTGAGTCCACCACCATAATTGATTATGGCTAACCTGCACCTCTATTCTGCTAACCCATCATTTCATTACCTAAATATCTTGTCTTGACAAAAAACAAATTTCAATTTCTATCCTGGAAGGTTTCATTTGATCCACAATCTCTCAGGGCTGAGTTTCAAATGTCAACCAGTCTTTGTGAATTTTTTTTCTAAATGTGATTGCAGTTTAATATGATCCAGACTGAGCAAAAGGATATAAAATGCTGAAAAAACTCAGCAGATTGGGCTAATCTTAGGACTGTGTGTTCTTGTTCGTTGTTCTTCTCACCAGGATTTTTTAAAATTCTTTGCCAGATCCCTTTATCATTTTAACTGTCTCAATCTGACCACCCGCAAGGGGTTAAACTTTTTTGGATCTGAACAGCTGTCAGATTTGGAAGTCTTGAGAATAAATCAATTACATCACCTTGTAAATCCAATTCCTTGACTTCATCATTTATAAAAATCTTCCCTCAGTATCCTGGTTAATAAATGTCTTCTCTTTGCTTCAGCTGCACTCTGCACATGTTATGTACTTCTGCTGACATCTTCAATCTATTACCCTGTAGGTTTTGCTGCAATTAAACTCAAGCTTCGCTTTCCTCCCTCCCTCTGGGTGATTATCCAGTTTATTTTCACCGATCTCAGTAGTTCCCCACAATTTATCCATAACAAGAAGCACACCAATATTATGCTCTCTGTAATTAAGTACAATTGACTTAATTAAGTTAAGATACTTTTTAGTTGTGTTAATAAGATACTGTCACAATTTTTGTTTAAACTTTCCTGTTGTAAGGAAGGCAGGCAGAGCTTGAATGGTTTCTTCAATATTCATAATTCCCGTGAGGTCAGTTCAAGGTTAACTTCATGGATACTTTTGGCTTTTTGTCAGAATACAGTACTGGAAACAGAACAGGACTTAGACATAATATTGATAGCAATCACAAAAATAAACTTCGCAGACCTGTACATATACTTAATTTAGTGGTCAGCTTAGCTTAGTTGGCACACATGCATCTGGGTTCAAGCTGGACTCGAGGAATGTCAAAATTTAATTTGACTCTTCAGTGCAGGTTGGAACACATGACTTGCAAACAGGTGAAGTAGCAAGAAAATAGACAGAGCTAAGCAATCCTACAAACTGAGGACCACATGGAAAGTCTACAGCAATGCTAGATCTAGTTATGAATAATAGTGGACAATTCAACAAATAACAGGAGGGAGAGACTCCAACAGCATTCCCAACTTCAATCAGGCAGGAGCCCAACACAGCTGTAAAAAAGCCAAGGCTGAGTGGGAGATGAACTTTGGCCCACCTTCAGCCAACTTGATCCACGACACACGTTAAGGAATAAGGGATGGCACTGGATGCTGCAAAAGCAATGAACCCTGACAATATTCAGGCAATTGTACTTAAGACTTGCACTCCAGAGCTAACTATACTCCTGGCAAGGCTGTCCCAGTACATGTGTAACTCCACCATTTGCCCCTTATTGTGTTTAAATGCCCATTGTTTGACTGTAGACTGTGCACTGCTGATAGTTAAGCCTCGGCATGAAGATTGAAAAACAGAAACTAAACTGAAAACAAACACTGAGCATAAAAGCTAAAGACTCACTTAGTAACCCATACAGTGTAGATCCAATTTCTATTGTATTGCACCTGCCTGGCTTCACACACAGCATTAACAATGTGTGTTAGCTGGAAGGGTCGATTTCAAGTAAGAGAGGTCTCCTATTAGATCAAGTTAAACCGCATCACTAAGCCAGGACCTCATGCCTTCAATAACTTTTTCACTGATTTTGTTTTGACAAAAAAGTTGAAAATATGTTAGTAAGTTCTGAACCCTCTGTATATCTTTGAACAATCTCAATAATCCCATATGTGGCAGTGGGTTTATATAAATCCTATCTTCACAAGTTGGAAATTGAAAATGAAAAGTAAAATATTATTACAATACTTGAAAAGTTAATTCTTGCTCCAGTGAAAGCACCATCTCAAATTTTAATATGAGATCACCAAGCTGAACATGGTGTAACAACACATTTTCTGACTAATTACTTGCACATCCAATGGTCTGTCGGGTGATGCTGAACACTATAGTTTTTAGTTTCAAATCTTTATAGAATCTGAGCATAATCTGTATTCCCCAGTGAGGCTGGTAGAATTCACAGTTTTGTGGAGAGTTCCTGTGCTGCTAAATCAGACAGAAGGAAAGGTCATGGCTCAGCAGGGCAAATGCTTCAGGCTGATTGATCCAGAACATCTAAAGTTCGGGAGCTCAGCAGCACAGCTAGTTAGAACATCACCAGGCAATGCACCACTCTGAGAACATGAATGCTTGAACTGCCCACTGCTCTGAAAGCTAGTGTGCATGGACTGCACTTATTCACCAGACCTTGCCTCTTTCTCCCTGAATGCTAGTCATGTATAATTCTTGTCTCAGTAAAACAAATACAGCTTTGACTGATCTCAAAGAGATCAACCAAACTAACACAATAGAGTAGCTATGTGAACTGTGAACAGCAGCTCGGAAAGTAGTTTCATTCATTTAGGTCCTTTTTCATTCCGAAGCCTTTGATAATCAATGAGCTTTCTTTTACTTTTAGCCACCATAGCTGAGCTGAGATGTGTGACAGCTAATTTGCACACAAAGAGAGGAATGAGCAATTAATTTATATTAATAGTATTGGTTTATGGAAAAATCAAGTGTCAACCATAGCTCAGTTGATAATTCCCTCGCCTGTGGATTGAAGGTATAAGTCCTATGTCAGGTATCGAATACAAAGATCCAACCAAGACTCCAGTGCAGTATTGAAGGAGTGCTACATTGTTTAATGTGCTGTCTTTGGGATGTGACATTAAATAACAGCCTAGTTGTCCCACTCAGGCTGAGTTAGAAGATGCCATTACATTATTTTAAAGCAGGAGGGTCAGTCTACAAAGATCCCTGGTCAATCTTTACCCCTCAACCAACATCACAAAAACAGGCATTCCAACTGTTAAAAAATCTGGAATTAAATGCTTTTTAAATAGTATAAATCAAAGAAAAAAGATCATTGATTGCCACAAACTGTTTCTGGTGTACAAATGTATGTTTAGAAATGAAAACCAGTATCCTTATCTGTAGACTGACATGTGCGTCCACATAAACAACTGAGTCCACCTGGTTAACTCTGAACTGCTCTCTAAATAGCCAAGCAAAGCACTTAGTTGCTACAAATTCTGATAAAAGCTGAAGACAAACTGATCACCCAGTAGTGACCATAAATGACAATGACAGACACAAGCCTGTCAAGCTTACAAAATCCTCCTCACTCATACCAGGGAGATTGAGCTAAAATTGGGAGAGCTGTCTCAGAGACTAGTATCTTGGCATCGCATCAAACATGGGCAGGGAAATCTTGTGCTCATTAGTACTGTTGCACTCCTTGGTTGATGAATCAGTGCTCCTTCAAGTTGAACACCACTTGCAGAATGGTCTGAGGATAGCAAAATATAATTCTACGTGATGGACTTCCATATCCATCGAGTAGCTTGGTGGCATCACTATTAACCAAATGACTGACCTTGCCATGTCCCAAAGGACATAGTTTCTTGCTTGGGCCTGTAGCTGTTGCTGAGGGAACCAACAAAAGAGAAAATCGCACTTGAGCTGACTCTCACCAATCAACGTGTCACATGTTTGCAGCCTTTAATGATGATATTGGTAGAGAGACAACTGCTCAGACCTTGTGGAGCTGATGTCCATTTTGATACTGTGGATGCCTTCCATTGTGTTGTGCAGCACTACAACCATGTTAAATGGGACAAGATCTCAAATAGACCTTGCAACTCAAGACATGGCATCCGTGAGGTGATGTGGACCATTAGCAGCAGCAAAATTGTATTTAACCACAATCTGAAACTTCATGGTCCATGTTATCCCTTATTCTACCATTGACTTGTGATCTCCCCTGGCTCAATGTCTTGAGCCTCGATTGCATTTTTAGGCAGTGATACCTCCAACTGTGAAAACGTTTATCCTCAAATCCCTCCTCAACTTCCTGCTCCTTACAACTGTGCTCGATCCCTCAATAAGGAAAGGCATCTCCCCATCTCCCATATTATGTTCTTCAGAATTTTGTACACCTCAACCAGAGCTCTGTCTCAGCTTCTCTGTTCTCAGGAAAACAACTCTCACTTATCTAGTCTGTCCTTATAGCTGAATTGCGCTACCACGGCAATGTCCCGATGAATGTCCTTTGCACTATCTGCTGTGCAAATATATCCTTCCTATAGCATGGAGACCAGAACTACACACTATAGCCTAATTAACATTACGTTGGGCTCCATCATAACTTTACATTACCTCTACAACTTAGATGCTTAAATTATTTGTCTCGACTTGCCATTTAGTGTAGAGGTAAAGTCAGCCAGCTATATTCAGATGAGCAATTGAAATAACATAAAATATAAAGCAATGGACCAAGTTGTGGAAAACAGGATAGGACTAGATAGATGTTTGGTTATTGGCTTAGATAGAATGGCCACAGGACTTATTTCCATGCTTTAAACAACTCTTAGTCCCAAAACGATAAGACTGAGACACTATGAGAATTCAAGAAGATGTAAAATGAGAACTGACAGAGAAAGTGAGAAACTGAGATGTACTTCAGTTCAATTTATGAGATGGGTGATTGTGCCTCTGTATAAAGTGTCCTCAGCAACATCACAATGACTGGGGCTGGTGTGCTCCAAAATGCAACAATGAAGAGCAGAACCATTTTGCAGATAGATTTTAAATGTGCTGTGAGGGCATGACAAGGCAGATAACAAACCCAACGTCATCGTCAATCAATGGAGCAGTCACTGTTCATGGATTGACCCAAGATATCAGTGCTTGATGCCTACGATGGAAGGTTGGATAAGCAACTAACAAGTTGAAGTTGTCTGGTCCTGTTTTGACTTCATGTCAGGAAATGATGCTGACTAGTTTCTATCCAGTAGATGATGCAAGAGGAAACTGCATACAAATGAGGCGAGATTAACTAATAATCACATGTTGATACAAGCCAATGGATGCAAATAGGCCTCTGACTGCTCACTGGTGAGAATCTTGACTCATTGTTCAACGGTCCCAATGTTGAGATGATCCTCACTGCAATGCCCCAACTTTCTTAGCAATGCCCTCATTATTCACTGTCTGGAACAATTCTGCCCATACTTTTAGTTTCAATTTTGAGTTGTGTGGGTGGAAATGGGTTCTGGAAATTTGTTCACATAGATTTAAATGAGACTTTCAGGTAAATAGTTCAGTGCTTTAGAAACACGACTAGAAGAGGAAAAAAGTGGGTATCAATAAAGTATCCTATGACAGTGAGACAAGTGAAAAAATAGTTTGTCTGAAAATGACAGTAATATCCAGAAGGTTAGTGTGCAGGCTTCCTTCAGTGAGGTTATATGAAAGAGTAAAAAGATGTAAAAAAGGAACAGCAGCATAGCTTAGTAGTCAGAGTAGAAGGAGAGGTCCTGAGTGGTTCAGATCAGTCAGAGAAAAATTCCAAAAACAGAAATCTGTGAAAGAGGATTTCTAAGGAGCTCATGATAAAAACTACATGAGCTGGGTTAACTGCTTATTTAAAGGTCTCAGGAAGAGACGTTCACAAAAAAAATGAAGTGAAGGCAGAAGTTTGCTGAAATGAAATTAACAAACTGTGTCCACAGAACAATATACTTCATAGTGGACCCATAATGATCCTTCACTGAAGTTTAAGTATTTGGAATGTTGTTGAGGGTAAAAAGGTTGAAACTTTATTTCTGATCTTTTAAGAAGACCATTTCAACAAAATACTGATCAGTGTAAAACAATTCATGTTTCTTCCTTCCTTTTGTATGTAATGCACTTCAATTTTCTTTTGTTAAAAGTACATTGTCGGACTCTTGTGAATATGTTCAATGACTAATCACCAAATTAACAAATTGCAAAAATAAAGCTCATGGTCTATCAAGCTTATTCTGATTCTGGAATTGGGCTTGCCCACAGTTTAAAAAAAAACCACAGTCACAAAAATTGATTGGAGTCACACATAACACAAATGAAAGTGGTTGTGTTTATTGGACATCAATCATGTCACCCACAGGACTTCACTGCCAGAGATCCTCAAGGTTCCTAGGTCCAATCATCTTCATCTGCTTTATTAATCACCTTGCCTCCATCACAACATCACTGATGTTTACAAATTGTCAGCGCTATTTATAACTCATCAGACATTGAAACAGTCAATGTCCAAATACAGCAAAACCTTGGCTTTGACTAATAAGTGGCAAGCAAACTCTGGGCAACACAAGTACCAGGCAATGACCACCTGCAACAAGAGAATTCAATCATTACTGAATGAAATTAACATTGTTGAATCCCCAAATATCAATGTTAGAGATTATGATTAACAACGTACTGAATTGGATGAGTCATACAAACATGTCGATACAACAGCAGGTCAGAGTTTGGTCATTCCGCAGTGAGTAACACACTTCCTGGCACCATCCATCACAAATAGATGGAATACTACCCGCTTGCCTGGATGAGTGCAACTCCAACAATACTCATGAAGTGTAACACCATCCAGGATAAATGACTCTCTTGACTGGCACAACACTGAACCCCTTCAATATTCACTCCTTCCATCACTGATGAGTAGTGGATTCGGACTTGAGTTCAAAATGTTTTTACTGAAAGTACCAGCATTGAATTAGACTGACAGCAAAGGGAGCTGTAAATAATTACATGAAGAATTATTGCAACAAACATTTTCAAGAACCTAAAAGGATGTTGTTAAGTTAGGATGAGAATTGTGAATTTGATGTTTATATGAGAAACCAATGGTTGTTAGTAAGAGCTCATGTCAGCTGAAGCTCAGCAGCACAGATGAAATTTACAGCTGAAGTTTGCTGCTTATATCTATATTTATGCCTTTGGTACCTCTGGACCTGACCTATTGAATTTGCTCCTCGCCTACATTTCTCACTTTGGACAACTGAGGCTATTGAAAACTTTTTTGACCATGACCAACACAAGCATTCAGTAAAACAACATCTTCATTATAAAATTTGGACCTTGTCTTGAAATCCCTACAAGGCTTCAACCTTTCCTACTACATCTCTGATTTCCTGCAACCATGTTATTCATGAAAATATCTATGCTTCTCTGATTGTGGCCTTCTAAATATCCTTGATTTTACTTGCTCCAATTTTAGTGGCTGTGCCTTCAGCTGTTCTGACTCTGAGCTCTGTAATTCTCTCTCTAGATTTCTCTCCGTCTCTAACCTCACCTTCCTCCTTTCAGACATTTCATCAAAATTACTTCTTTGATCATACTTTCAGTCATTTTCCCTTCAGTTCCCTTTGTGTCGTACTTTCTTTTAAATGCCACTGTGAAATGCCTTGGAATGGTTTCTCGTGTTGAAGACACTACAGACATGCACATTATTTTTAGTGTGGAAGGTGTTAAGAATTTTGATGACAGATAGTAGGTTGGATATTGTGTGTATATTAATCACAGAATGAGGTCACCTTGGTTATTGGAATAAACACTGGTGAGTCATAATGGAGTTCAAAGGTAGAGACAAGCATGTTAGAATGAATAGGTGTTATGGAGGAAAGAGGTAACTCTAACCAAATTGTCACTGGTGCTATCATAGAATTGGAAGCTTTTGTGATGAATTTATGTGGGAATGATCGGAGAGACGAATATGTAGTTAGAAGGAAATTCTACATTAAAATACAAATGTTTGCAGAGGGCAGAGAGATTAGAAAAGAGGCCAACAGAGGGTTTGAGGCTTGGGTTTTTGAAACGACAATGAAGTCGAAATTTTGAAGAGTAAAATTATCTTAATAAGATGCATGAATTTATTTACTTGATAAAGCAATCTTCATGCATGAACTGATCTTCAAGAATCATATTGAAAATAGCTAAAAAAAGAAAAATATGACAACAGTTGAAATTATATTTATAAAAGTTTCAATGAATTTTCCAAGTCTTGTCGAATGGCTTTGTCAGGTTAGCCATAAAAGTCACAAGTGACTCAGGTTTTCATTTACTATTAGTGACCTTACAGCCTTTTTGTTGATCATAACATGGTTTCCCTCTCATATTTATTAGCATGGCATCAAATGTTCATTTTTCATCAGTTTGTACCTTCCATTTCGGAGCATAGGTAACTCAAACAGTAAAGTACCTTTGTAAAGTAATGATGGTCTTACTAATATTCTTGGAGATGTAATTTGGAAATTTTCATGGTACAATTTACAGGCTAAATCAATGCAGTTATGTTTTAATTGAAAAAAGAAAACTGTCAGACAAGAAAAAGCTTCATGCAAATTGCATAGCACTATGTTTATAGAACTCCACTTCACATTTTATTCTTTAATCTGAAAACGGCTGTTCACGTGCATCAAGATGAGTGCACTTTGTACACTGGCACTATGTTAATTTACTCAGCGCTGCACTTGAAAATGATGTGGGAGTGAAAAGTGAAAGAGAGCTACATGCTGAGAGGCGAATGGGCTGCTCTGATAAAAATTGGTCTTTGCTCTGGGCTCAACTTGCCTCAACTCAAGTCAGAAGAGGGTTCAGCATCTCCCACATCATTGCATGAATCCTGATGGAATTTAATCTGTCCAACCATTAACAAAAATATTTTAAAGTTCTGCATGACAGCACACTTGTTATTATTCAGAAAAGAATAAAACTTTTAAGCACGAGTCTACATCTTCCTACATGTCAGTGATTTATATATTTGGGAATATGATTAATGCTGAAGAAAATATAAAATGCTAACCTCTGTGTAGAATGTGTGTTTAACTGTCAAGTATTTTACATTATAAGTTAATGTAGTACATTTTAATAGGAATAACAAGGCCACCTCCTCCTTGGGATATGCGAAGGTTACTTTAAATTGGCAAGGTGTGCAGCAGGTTGTAACGACAGGAACTACCAGAATATTGGCAGTCTGGCAATGAACCCAATCTTTAACCTGAGTGTCATTTGCAAAGTACAGGAAACCCCCATGGGACAGACAAGCCTGCTAGTTAAATATATAAACTTCTCATTAGCTGATTCCTGAACCCTGAAATTTCATTTTGTTTTTCCCTGACCACTCAAGAGGGAATGCAATCCACTGTCAACCTGCCGACCCCTGTCAAGCAGTCCTGCAAATCAACAACTTATACTCCTTGAGCAATACCCTTTGCTTGTCTATGCTTGTCATGCTATTCATCATGAGGCAAAAGCTGACTTGGCAGGGGGTGGGCAAGAGTGAGCAAAATTTACCATGGAACAATGAAAAGCAGTTCATGAACCTGAAACACAAATGTGACACTGGTGCACTGTGTTAAGTACCAAAATAAACATTTCATTGATATTTTTATGTGGTATGATGTACTCACCTCATCCCACATTGGGCCCAAACTTCCCTTCGCTGTCACCTTTGGCTCCAAGTGACATGTAGCAACCGGTAAACACCCCAGTAAATCACTTCATTGGGTAGGGCGAAACAAGTGAGGGGAGCCAAGCGTACAGATCAAGCAAGCACTCTGTCAACTGCTGCAGATGGTACACCATGATCACGCTTACTCTTTCAATGGATGTTGACATGATCGGAAAGACTGGAGGCAGAAGATAGCCATGTCAGGCAAGGAGTTATCAGGTTTCTCTCTCCCAATGTGTCAACCGTATTGGGAAGGTTGACAGAAACTACATGCATTTTTACTGAAGTTCCAGAACAGTTTGCTTCAATGTTATGTCCTGGGTTCGAACTGTCAAGCTGAGTAGTGCTTCCAGTATTCAATTAGATGGGTCGATGGATCTCTCCAATACTTTTCCTGTTTCAACTACGCATTCCTGATTACTTACAATGTGCAAACCTTTCCCTACCTCCAGCCTCACAAACCTACAATGATCCCCATCCCCTTCCCTTGGGTCCCACAGCCAAGCCCACAAAACCTTAGCCTTACACTGAAGTCTGGATTGCATCACCTCTTCTTTGTGATTATCTGTAGTTGCAGCACTGGCCATAGCTCAGTCCTATGCAGAGCCAGAACCACCAAGTTTGTCAAATTAACTGGCAGCTCTCGAAGGCAAGACCTCCCTCCCCAGGCAGGGTGTAAATTGTACTCTGAAAGAATGATGGCTGTTTGCAGAGCAACATCACTGTAGACCAGCCAGGCTTTTGATTGTAAATAGTGGAGTATATCAGAGCCATTGGTTGAGGATTGACTTTTCCATAAAATTAAGACATGAAATCCGGACCTTCAGTGTTTAGGTTTCACACCAATGCCATTCCCTTTAAGCTACTAATGAACATTGAGATTAAACAGAAGGAAGGGATCAATACTGGGGCTTGGCCGGTACAGGTCCATTTCACACTCAACAGTACATTTCCATGCTATGGCTATCATTTACAAAGGTTAAGTAGCTGATTTGTCAAGCATTAAGCGATGTAACTCACTGATTTGGAACTTAATTTGATCAAATGCAGAAATGCTTTCCTGCCATCTGGGCTCTGATAAGAGAATTGGAAGCAATGAAGGTAACACTTAGTTGACAGCAATTCAGCAAGTTTATAGATGAGTCATTGCCAAATCAGAGGGAAAGATTCTCGATATGTTCAAAGCAAAATTGGAGAATGCTTTGAAGGGATACAAAATACCTGGGTTAGTTGTTAATACAGCAGGAAGGTGGACAAAATTAAATTGTAGTCTTTTGAACTTAAATGTGGTTTCACTCTGGGCTGGAACCGAAAACTTCGGCTGGAACTGTTCCACCATGATTTTATCTTTTTGTGGTCTTCAAGGAAAAATGTAAGAGATTGCCCCTTCTGTCTGTCGAAGCGGACTAGCCAAATTCTTGCCTCTGTAAAAGACCACTGGTGATGCCCATTCTGTGACAAATGAAAAGTACTCCTGCGGACAAAAGTGTACACAAATATAGACCAGACTGATGTATCCCTTTAGCAATTTATCTTATGTGGTCAAAATGTAATGAATAGAGTCATAGAGTCAGGAAATATGGAAATAGACCCTTTGGTCCAACTCATCCATGCCGACCAAGTTTCCCAAGTTAAACTAGTACCACTTACCTGAGTTTGGCCCATATTCCTCAAAACCTTTCCTAAACATGTACCTATCCAAATGACTTTTAGATGTTGTAACTGTAATTGCATCTATCACTTCCTCTGATAGTTCATTCCACATACAAACCACCCTCTGTGTAGAAAAAAATGCCCTTCAGGTCCCTTTTAAATCTTTCTTCTCTCACCTTCAAAATATGTGTTTGAACTTCCCAACTCTAGGGAGAAGTTGCTATTCACCTTATCTATGCCCCTCAGGGCTTTATGATACATTTCTTCAAAGGGGAACTGAAGCATTCCTGCATGGCAGGGACAATTCAAGTTCCAGACAGTTCAGGAACAATTGTAATTGTCATTGTCAGTCATTGCAGTCTCAAGGTATGCGCCTTTTTTTGAGATTCAGAAAAAACTTTCCCAGAACTGTTTCTCCAAACTGTTCTGAAGCTTTTTCTCGAGGGCTTTCTTGCTTCTGCTCAGAAATTGAGTGATTGGGCTGCCTGGGATGATAATGCACAGAGAAAACATTACGCCTGAATGTTTCTCCTTTGCTCATTTGTAGCAATCTATTCTAGAATAGAATGAGTTCCTGCTAAAAGAGAATTAATTTTTAAGGTACGTTTTCTTTTTGCCTTAATGTGCATTCATGTCTACTAGGTTACTAGTGATTCAAATAAACTTTCCACCAACACTGAACCTATTCCTTTCATTTAGCGAACTTCAACTGCATCACTTTTAAATCTATGATTAAGTTTTCCCCTTTGTTTTGACAAAGCATTTTCTCGAGTGTGATTCATGGCACCTGATCCATCGCAGACTATGTCATCTTTTCTCACACAATTCAGCTCATTTATCATGCAACTGGTTTTTTTGTCGTGTGGGATTTTCTGACCTTCATGCTACTGACACTGTATTTAAACCTAAGTGTGTGCCTCTTCATCCAATTATAAACTCCCTTCACTGTGAAAGCTGGCCAATCATCCCATCGAGTCCACACCAACCCTCCAGAGAACATCCAACGCAGACCCAACCCTTCCACCCCATTCCTGTAATCCTGCACCTCCCATTGCTACTCCACCAAGCCTGTACATTTTTGGACTGTGGGAGGAAACTGGAGCACCCAGAGGAAACCCACGCAGACATGGGAAAACTGTGCAAACTCTTCACAGGCAGTCACCTAAGAATGGAATTGAACCCAGGTCTCTGACACTATGAGTCAACAGTGTTCACCACTGAGTCACCATTTTCATTTGTTGTAAGATAGGAACTGCCCTTTACAATGTGATCCAGCACCATTATCCTCAAGGAAATTGTCAAAAAAATGAAGTTAGCTCCTAGGTTCATCGGCAGGGAGCTGATAGTGCTGGTAGAGGGCTATTGCAGGTGATGGCAATGCTATATCCTCTTTACTGGCATAGGAGGCAACACCACTACACCCAGCCAGCCATATACATTCAAGCCAGGATGGTGAGTGATTTGGAGGGAACTTGCTGATGGTATTGTTCTCAAGTACTGGCTTCCCTTATTCTTCTGGACGGAAGTAGTCGTGGGTTTGGAAGGTGCTATCCAAGGATCTTTGGAGAATTTCTGCAGTGCATTTTGTAGACAGTACACACTGCTGCTATGGAGTGTTGGCAGTGGAGGGAGTGGGTGCTTATGTGGTTCCAATCAAATGGACTGCTTTGTTCTGGAGGGTACAAACTCTGAGTGTTATTGGTGTTGCAGTCATTCAGGCAAGCGGTGAGTATTCAGTCACACTTTCTGACTTCAACTCAGTAGATTCTGGATAGGTTTTGTGGTGTCACAACATGATTACTTGCTGCAGGATTACTAACCTCTGACCTATTCTTGTAAGTCATTGCATTTATATGGTTACTTCAGTTCAGTTACTAGTCAATGATAAACCCCATGATATTGATGGTGGATGATTCAAGGATGATGGTTCGATTCTCACTCAGCAAACATCTCCATTTCATTGAAATCATTGGTGAAGCAGTTGAAGATGGTTGGGCTGAGGACATTACCTTTGCTCCTATTTCTTCTGTTCTACACAATCTCTATACAACTCCAAGACAACATGCTCTGTGGGAAGATTAAAAGAAATTCAAACATCTCACCAAAAATTATCCTCTAAAAATTAGAATTCTGCTTCCTTGATAATAAAGTTTTGTGAGAATTTTTTGTTCTGCTTCTTATACTTTGCATTTCATGCCACAAGTGCAATTATGGCCGCAAGACAAGGAAGCCAATCTGCTTCACTTCAGATGCATGTCACCACAGCTTGTCAGAGAGGCTTCATGCACAACCTGAGCAGCTCCCCTGAGCTTTCAGGGCTAGTGCTGGAGACATCCTGGACAGTAATCGTGACAGTCACTTTGAACTGCAGGCACTGCTTTCTTATTTGCTGTTGGTGTACAAAAACACTCAACAGCCGCTTGCTACATAGACTGTGGCACAGCTCCAGACAGAAGTGACCTTAACATCAGGCTCAGTGCTTGTTACTTTTCATATTGCTCAGGATAAGCATAAGCCACTCATATTAGTGCTACATTTGTACAAGTAATGCATTATTTGTGGCTTTATATCTTTAAAGTTGTTTGCAGTGTCCTACCAATTAAGAATTGCTTGAGATATGGCTTTAGCTGTCAATACACTTGAATCTGCCTCCAGTGCTTTTTGCTTCTCTTAAAATCCATGAGCAGAAAATGACTTTTCAAAAAAAATGTTTTTATCTCTCAATATCTGATAAGTACTCAGCAGGATTTTCACAGCAGCAGAACCATGTAGAAAGAATGTGAAACTTGTAGCTTTAGGCAGAGAGATTCCTGAAAATCTATATTTTTTGAAAGAATGGCCATAACTGTTACGTTATAATATTACATAATGTGTAAAAGAAAAGCTAATTTCACTTTAAACACACAGGTGCAGCCGAAAAAGATGGCAGCCAGAAATTATGTGGCTATTCTTGATAAACAGTTAAGCCATAGAGTCATAGAGATGTACAGCATGGAAACAGACCCTTCGGTCCAACCCATCCATGCCATCCAGATATCCCAACCCAATCTAGTCCCACCAGCCAGCACCTGGCCCACATTCCTCCAAACCCTTCCTTTTCATATACTCATCCAAATGCCTCTTAAATGTTGCAATTGTACCAGCCTCCACCACATCCTCTGGCAGCTCATTCCATACATGTACCACCCTCTGTGTGAAAAAGTTGCCCCTTAGGTCTCTTTTATATCTTTCCCCTCTCACGGTAAACCTATACCCTCTAGTTCTGGACTCCCTGACCCCAGAGAAAAGACCTCGCCTATTTATCCTATCCATGCCCCTCATAATTTTGTAAACCTCTATAAGGTCACCCCTCACTCTCCGACTCTACAGGGAAAACAGCCCCAGCCTGTTCAGCCTCTCCCTGTAGCTCAGATCCAGTAACCCTGGCAACATGCTTGTAAATCTTTTCTGAACCATTTCAAGTTTCACAACATCTTTCCGATAGAAAAGAGACCAAAATTGCACACAATATTCCAACAGTGGCCTAACCAATGTCCTGTACAGCCGCGACAGGACCTCCCAACTCCCGTACTCAATACTCTGACCAATAAAGGAAAGCATACCAAACACCTTCTTCACTATCCTATCTACTTGCCACTCCACTTTCAAGGAGCTATGAACCTGCACTCCAAGGTCTCTTTGTTCAGCAACACTCCCTAGGACCTTACCATTAGGTGTATAAGTCCTGCTAAGATTTGCTTTCCTGAAATGCAGCACCTCGCATTTATCTGAATTAAACTCCATCTGTCACATCTCAGCTTATTGGCCCATCTGGTCCAGATCCTGTTCTAATCTGAGTTAACCCTCTTCGCTGTCCACTACCCCTCCAATTTTAGTGTCATCTGCAAACTTACTAACTGTACCTCTTATGCTCGCATCCAAATCATTTATGTAAATGACAAAAAGTAGAGGGTCCAGCACCGATCCTTGTGGCACTCCATTGGTCACAGGCCTCCAGTCTGAAAAAAACCCTCCACCATCACCCTCTGTCTTCTACCTTTGAGCCAGTTCTGTATCCAAATGGCTAGTTCTCCCTGTATTCCATGAGATCTAACCTTGCCAATCAGTCTCCCATGGGGAACCTTGTCGAACGTCTTACTGAAGTCCATATAGATCACATCTACTGCTCTGGCCTCATCAACCTTCTTTGTTACTTCTGCAAAAAACTCAATCAAGTTTGTGAGACATGATTTCCCACGCACAAAGCCATGTTGACTATCCTGAACCAGTCCTTGCCTTTCCAACTACATGTACGTGTATAAGTCAAAGCGCAGACAGGCTAATGTGTTTTCATCAAATCACACAGTGCAGAAAAGGCCCTTTGCCCCATCATGTCTGCACTGACATAACTACCAATAAAGCACATGAATTCCAACTTGGGCCAAAGAGTCTTTTCTGCACTGTGTGAATTGATGAAAGCACACCAGCCTGTCTGCACTTTGACTAACTGTTTATCAAGAATAGCCACGTAATTTCTGGCTGCCATCTTTTTCGGCTGGACCTGTGTGTTTAAAGTGAAGTTAGCTTTTCTTTTACACGTTATGTAACATTACAACTTAACAGTTATGGCCATTATTTTATAAAATATAGATTTTCAGGAATCTCTCTGCCTAAAGCTACAAGTTTCACATTCTTTCTACACGGCTCTGTTGCTGTGAAAATCCTGCTGAGTACTTATCAGATATTGAGAGATAAAAACATGTCTTTTTTAAAATCATTTTCTGCAAATGGATTTTGCTTAAGGGAACCAAAAAGCACTGAAGGCAGGTTCTAGTGTGTTGATGACTAAAGCCATACCTTGAACGCTGTGATATTTGAAATGCTCATCCAAATATGGTTTATCAGTTGTTAGGTTTCTGGCCTCCACTACCTTCCCAGCCAATGCATTCCAGATTCTCACCACCCGCTGAGCGATAAGGTTGTTTTTCCCCAAATGCCCTCTGAATCTCCTGCCCCTTACCTTTAAAAACTCTGCCCCCTTGTGATTGACCCCCTCAACCACAGGGAACAACTGCACTCTGTTCACCCAAGGACTTTGCTTCTCTCCTCTGCAAGTGGATCCTCGATTTCCTGATCCACAGCACACAGTCAGTAAGGATAGGTGACCTCACTTCCTCTACAATAATCCTTGACATAGAGGTGCTGGTGATGGACTGGCACAAACAAGATCAGAAGTCAGATGAAACCAGGTTATAATCCAACAGGTTTATTTGAAAGCACAGGCTTTCTGAGCATCGTCCCTTTGTCAGAGTACTGGAAGAAGATTGAGTGCTTAGTGGCATGGTGCAAAGATGGCAATCTCCCCCTTGATAGCAACAAAACAAAGGAGTTAGTCATCGACTTCATGGAGTGGGGTGGAACATGCCCTGGTCTGTATCAATGGTGCTGAGGTGAAGGTGGGCGAGAGCTTCAAGTACCTGGGAATAAATATCATCAACAATCTAACCTGGTCCACTCACATTGATGCTACAGTCAGGAAAGCACATCAATGCCTCTACTTCCGTGGGAGGCTCAGGATTTCAACGTGTCCACGAGGACTCTTCCAATTTTAATAGGTGCATCATCGAACAGGGTCCTATCTAGATGTACTACAGCTTAGTATAGCAACTGCTTTGCTCAAGACTGCAAGAAATTACAGAGAATTGTGAATGCAGCCCAGTCCATCATGAAAACCAGGCTTCCTTCCATTCCCTTCATCTACGTTCCCACTGCCTTAGGAAAGGCAGTCAAAATAATTGTTTTAAATTAAGACTTTGTCTTAAGTTCTCTTTATTTTATTTTTAAAATTAAATTATAGTGGAAGGACTGTCATTCTGAACTTTTCTTTGTTCATTTTTCCAACTTATGACTGATATTGTACTTTTGAAGATCTGTATTGCTGGATGTTTTATTTATTTCTTTCTTTTTCAAAATTTTTTTTCCTTAGAATTTGTACTCAAGAATCTGTACCTAAGTGTCTTTGTACCTCAAATGGCACCAATAAGTAGCAATTTGTAAACTTTTCACTGTACACATGTGGGCATATGGCAATAAAACTCATTCAAATTCATAGTCTAAGACCTCTCCAACACTTGTTACACTCTCTTCCATCAGGTAGAAAAGACAAAAGTTTGAAAACACCAACAGATTTAAGAACAGCTTCTTCACTGCTGTTAGCAGACTTGTGAATGGTCCTCTCGTATATTTGAGTTGATCTTTCTCTGCATTCTTTCTGTGGCTGTAACACTTTATACTGCATTCTGTTCTATTGCCCTGATGTACTTCTGTAAGGTATGATTTGTTTGGTTAGCACACAGAACGGTATTGTTCACTCTATCTTGGTATGTGATAATAAAATCGAATCAACTGACATTGCTTTGTCGAGCAATAATTCACCAAGAGTTTACAAAGCAACCATGTTAACTTGTCATCTGTATAATAGTGGCTGACTACCATTTGAAATGGAACTATTCTGAGAAACCTCCTTGGAGAGAAAGTTCCAACCCAAAGGCAGCATTCCAAGGTCAACCACAGCTCTGCTAAATGTGTCTCAGCAAGCTAAAAGTGCTATAGGGACAGGAAACCTTCTCTTTCTTTAGGCCTGCTCTAACTACAGGGTCTACCTCTACAAACAATCCCTAACTATTTACAAACTGACGCCATCTCAGTTGCTGAATTCTGACTTCAAGTTTTCAACATTTGGAAAGAGAACCATGAAAAAAAATCTTTTCACCCGACCTACTTTAACCTTTGTGTGCGCATTTTAGGCAACAACTGTGTCACTTTTTATGCGATAAATTTCAGCAGTACATTCTATAATTAGCTAATATTTGATCTTGTTTAAGACAAGAGATTTACTGTTGGTTATCCTTATTTTTAATTGGAGTACTCAAAAAACTAAAAGAGGACTGAATAAGCTCTGCAAGTTTGTGGTTCCTCGACCACTAAGGACCTACTCAGTGTCAGTAGCATGTGGGTTTCATGTTGCCTCAGATAAGATCCTTCTGGCAATAAAATCATATGGATGACAGTTGTCATTGTGGTTTTGAAAGTAAGAGGTTAATGTTTATTCTGTGAACATGAATAGGGCAGCATAGTGAAGAGGGGATAAATACATAGGAACCAATAGTACCACGGAAGACATGGAATGCAATAAGTCACAATAGATTACCCCTCCGTCCATTGGTGGATTTGGAAGATTGTCATGCTAAGAGTGATTAATGCTACTCATGTATCAAATGCATTTGGTTTTATGCGGTAAAGGCATCAATTGATGTCTCACTCAAGAAATTCAAAGGTGTCACTTAATAAAACTGTATAGGTCAGTTAGGAGGGTTATCTTTGTCAAGCATCACATTGCAAATAAATGTAAGATGAAGTAGATGGTGTGTAACACCCGTAACCGAGTACGGACAATGAGGGTAAATGAGGCTCAATTCCTTTATCCTTGCTATTTGATCACTGACTTTTGTTTCAATGAGTTGATTGCCTCTGACAATCATTAGGATAAAGCAAAACAGCACTCATAGATGTTAAACGGGGGCTTTGCATTACGAGAGAAAACAAAATCTTACTCATCTCAACATGGTATCTGTGACATTCACCTCCCTGTCTTGCACTCTTCTGTACATCCCTGCATCTGCTGGAAAACCCCAGCAAACAACAAACAGTGAACACTCCTTGAACAACTCGCATATTAAGACCTAGCATTGTACATGCAAGTGTGCCCTAGGGATCAGAAACTTATCCAAGCATATTATCCAGATGCCATCTGGCCAGATTACCTCACTTGTGCACTGATACCTAAAGTCGTCCTGCAGTCAGTTGACAGTTCTCCTGCCCCACCATACATTTTGTGCATGAAACACACACCTGGGTAGAAGTCAAATATATCAGGTTGGTAGAATGGCCTCAGCATTTTACCTCATTGAACTGGCAACCTCAAAATCAATATTTTGTTTGTTTTGTTGATTGCTACTCGATCCAAATTTTATTTGCATTTGTCTGGAGAGGTCATTAGTTCTAAACATATCATTTCATGAGATGCTTTACATAGCTATGTTTCCAAATTGACCTACCCACAGTTTTATTAAGTACCATCTTGAATATACTTTTGAGTGAAACACCAATTGATGCCTTCACCACATAGAAGTAAATGCAATTGATTTCTGACTAACATTAACAGTTATAGCACCACAATCTTTCAAATCCAACAATAGATGAAGGGGTTATCCATTGTAATTCACCTCATGTCCTCCATGGTATCATTGGTTCCCACGTATATATTTTCCATTCAATATGCTACACTATTCATATTCTGTAAGGACTGCTGTGTGCCCAGTGAAACTAGCAAACTACAATTTGAATCCAATTTTTCCAATTGTCTTACATTTCTACCTGTTAATTTTTGTCACTAAGACAAGTGAAATTCTGTACTCTACGTCTACCCTTAACAATCGATTTCATAAAGACCTTGATCAGGACATTCCTCAGCTTTGCTTATCTTGTGAACACAGCCCCGTTAGTTCAACCATTCCTGACAGGCCCTCCTCTGAGCTCTTGTATTGTCACAATCCCTATTTTGTTCCAGAAGTGTGGAAGAACTGTCAAAAGTTGCAAATATAAAGTTCAACATTCTTTTCTGCCTGCTTCCTTCTCTTTTGAAACCTAATGTTTGATAATGATAAGTTAATATTCAAGGCAATCTAATTGCAGATATTTTGTTTTGATTACTCAGGAGGATGCCTTTATACTTGTGAAAAAAGTTTGAACTTGTGAAGTTAGAAATTTGTCTCAGGTAGTGGTGCAAAATGATAGTTATTAATTCAGCTGCCTGATCAGTGCATCGCCTGATAATTATTATCATTTATTCCAATGAAATTGAATATCAGGCATCACGGCTAAATTGATAGTGTCTGTTTTGTGCCACCAACAGAGTCAAATATCTGGGCTGATTTTTTTTCTGACTTGCCAGATTTAGCTTATAGAGTCATAGATCCTTCAGTCCAAATTGTCCATGTTGACCAGATATCCTAAACTAATCTCATCTTGTTTGCCAGCACTCTCTCCCTCTAAACTCTTCCCATTCATGTACCCATCCAGATGCCCTTTAAATGTTGTAATTATACTAGCCTCCACCACTTTCTCTGGCTGTTCATTCCATACGTGCACCACCCTTTGTGTAAAAAAGTTGCTCCTTAGGCCCCTTTTAAATATTTCCCCTCTCACCCTTAACCTCTGCCCCTTAGTTCTGGGAAAAGATCCTATCCATGTTCCTCATGATTTTAGAAACCTCTATAATATCACCCCTCAACCTCCAACACTCATGGGAAAACAGCTCCAGCCTATTCAGCATCTCCCTATTGCTCAAACCCTCCAATCCTGGCAACAATCTTGAAAGTCTTTTCTAAACCCTTTCAAGTTTCACAACCTCATTCGATAGGAAGGAGATCAGAATTGCACACAATGTTTCATAACCAAATGTCCTGTACAGCCGCAAAATGACCTCCCAAGTCCTATACTCAATGCTCAACTCTTATACAAAGTCTCCTTATTCATGATATGAACCTACTATCTTATTCAATTTTTCCATTATTATTGCCCTAACTTTGTAAACCATTTGTTTCAGACATTTATATGATCTTAAAAATTCTATGAACCAAAAATTTGCATTAAACTTTAAAATATTGATAATTTAACTAGCTAACTTCCCAGAATAAAGTCTCCAATAGATATTTTTAAGACAATGAAGATTTTGGTAGGATTAATAATATTCTTGATAAAGTTCTGCTCTTCTCTCCAATAAGATTTCCATTTAGATCTTCTACTTTGTTCACCTTCTTTACTTATGCCCCTTCTAATGTTTGATCACTCTTTTTGTCTGTTGCTTTAGGAAATATTTTATTATTGAACCTCCCCTTCACTCTGACCCAGATCTTCTCCTTTGTTGTCCCTGCCCACTTCACTCTTCAACTGGTTTAAAAATCTTTGTTTTTCTATTTCTCTTCAGGTCTGAGTGAAAGGTGCCAACCTGAAATGTTAAATGTTAGCTGGCTGACCTGCTGAGTTCAATGCTGATTTCAAATTTCCATCACCTGCAGTATTTTGGTTCCATTGAAGATATTTCTAATTGTCTGGAAGACCAAAGCCTGGTCACCTTATTCACAAACTTATCCAACAAGGTAGTTACTTCGTTTCCCAGAAACCTCTTTACCCAGAGATAGTGGGGTGAGAATGGGAAATGTGCTAGCACAAGAAATACTTGAGGCAACAAGCATAGATCTACTCAAGGGGAAACTAGATGAACACATTTGTGAGCAGTCTCGATCAAGTATTTTGTGGACAATGGAATGGATCAAATTATCTAATTCTGTACTGTAAAAACTACACACTGCATAATATTGTGTAATCTATTGTGTAGGTCATTATCATAGAGACTTTATTACTCAAGTGGTGGAAAGACCTGAAATTTACTTTAGGTTTAAATTGGTTCTTGCTGAAAGATATTTAGGTGGGAACCGCAGTCCTTTTTAAATTTGTCACTCAGCTGGTAGGATGAAGGTTCTCTCAGATTTGGGACAGCATAGCTTGCTGTCAATTCAGCTTCCCTTTATACTCAACCTCAATATCTTCCCTCAAATAGAACTGTTCATGAACCAGTGCGAATTTTTCCCAATTGCTAGGTTTTGTGCCAATTACTTTTGTGTTTTGAATACCTGGCCTCAAGAAATCGAAGCTTCGCAGGGCGAAACCACTTGTCAGTCCATTAATCTGCGCTGAATTTCAGCACAAGTCCCAAAGGTGAATCAGCTGTGTGCTAGCGCACCGTGACTCCCAGATCTCCCCCTAAGGATTCTGGGATATTGATCACACTTCTAAAAATATTCGAGTTTCTCAAGTTTCGCAATTTAGTGCTCACAGCACAAAGCCTCAACTGACAGGAGCATATATCAGAAATGCAGGAACAGAGGTTAGACAATTTTCTCTCCAAGATTTCCATCTTCACCAGCAGGAGTGCCAAATTCTGAGGTTCATCCCATTTACTCTTGAACAATTGGCTATTTTTAAGCCCGTAGTCATCATTTGTCATTAAAACTGATGGATGCCCATGACATTACTTATGGATTTATATGGATTGACCTAGTCCTGCTCTCAACTGCCTCTACAGTAATGAGTGAATTATAATTGGAAGTCAAGGCCTCCCAGTTTGCTACTTCCAATGCTAAACTTTTCCCCTCATTCAGTTCATTGTCTGGTTGCTTGTCTTTCTCTCTCTCTCTCTCTCTCTCCCTCTCTCTCTATTATTTCAGCCCACACCTATATTAAGATTTGATCTCCACATTGTGGTTCCTTCATTGTCCAGCCTAGTTTTAATTTGCTTTCAACTCAAATTTTTACATATTGTTCGGCACAGGGTGGGGGAGTTTAACATCCTAATTGCTTCTTCCTCAGAGATCTCTCGACAACAGGAGCAAATTCAAAACATTTTCTCCTCAGAGGCATCACAAGATGGTGAGTGGTGCTGGGATGTCAAACCTGCGATTCATCAAGAATTACTGGGCTGCAATAAGACGAAGAATTGCGAATGCTGGAGATCTGAAACAAAAGCAAAGTGCTGGAGAACACAGCAAGTCTGGCAGAAACTGTGGAGAGAGAAAGAAAGTTAACATTTCGGGTCCAGTGACCCTTTGTGGAACTGCTGAGAAATGGTGGTATTAGGGGGCGGGGTATGGGAGACTTGTCAAAAACAGAATGGTAAACAGAAACTTAAACACAGAATCAATAATGAGGAAGGAACCTGGACTGGTGTGAAAGGTGCAGTGCTTCAACTGTCATAATGGTAATGAGAGACTCAATGAATCTCTCTGCATGACCTGCAAATTTTGTGAAGACAGGGTCAAATAAGGCATTCAAGAAGGTATTTGATCATTTTTGTTTGGCTGGTAATAGTGTATAGGGTTATGGAAAAAAAGGCAGGAGATTGGCACGAGGTAATAGAACAGGCATGATGGGCTGAATAGCCTTATTATGCAACATCATAATTCTGTGATCCTGTGAATAGGGCAGAAAAGGTTTTATGGCTGACAAAGTACTGACTTGCATAGATCTATTAAGGTCAGCACAAGACAATCTCACACTATGATTTTCCTTTCTCCACAATAGCAATTAAAGAAGTTCACATTGAACTTGCTTTGTGGAAGTTTTTAATAGTTTTTTTTAAGATTAATCAGTTATGCTGCCAATTGAATATTGCAAGGGGCACACCTTGTTATAATTCCTGCTTATTTATACCAAGAATCAGAAGCTGCTTTAGATGTCCATGAAAGAATCCTTTGAGAGGGTATGTAGTAGAGATGAGAATTTGCATGACTCTCACCATATTGTACCTTTATTAATTTCCCACTCTACACCTGTAACTGGAAACAATGTGATATAATCTCAAAATCAGCTTTTGGTCACAAGAATTCAATCTGAATATACTTATTTTATGTGTTAGCCAAACATACCCATCCAATTTTCCACACAGGAAATCCTTGGCTTCAACCAAGGAAGAGATTCTGAGACACAGAATTGTCTTTTCTGAGAATGAAGAATCGAATATTACAGAGTTAAGTTATTATTTGTATGGCATTTCTTCCATCCAACAACATTTCAGAATGCTTCTCAAGGGACCTAAGTGGACACCAAGCAGGAATCAGAAAGTAAAAGCACAACTTTCAAAATATAGTTAACTGAGTCCTGGACCAACTATGAATTCAGAGCTGAAAAATGTGTTGCTGGAAAAGCGCAGCAGGTCAGGCAGCATCAAAGGAGCAGGAGAATCGATGTTTCGGGCATAAGCCCTTCTTCAGGAATGAGGAGGGTGTGCCAAGCAGGCTAAGATAATAGGTCGGGAGGAGGGACTTGGGGGAGGAGCGCTGGGTTGGGACTGAGAAAAGGTGGGGGGAGGGGAAATGAGGAAGGCAGGTCCTTGGCCCCCTCCATCGCCAGACCATGGCAACATGACGCCTGGAGAAGAGCGTCTCATCTTCCGCTTAGGAACCCTCCAAGGGATAAATGCAGATTTCTCCACCTTCCTCATTTCCCTCCCCCCATCTTTTCTCAGTCCCAACCCTCGGACTCAGCACCACCTTCTTGACCTGCAATCTTCTTCCCGACCTCTCCGACCCCAACCGCTCTCCGGCCTATCACCTTCACCTTAACCTCCTTCCACTTATCGCATTCCCAACGCCCCTTCCCCAAGTCCCTCCTCCCAACCTTTTATCTTAGCCCGCTTGGCACACCCTCCTCAGTCCTGAAGAAGGGCTAATGCCCGAAACGTCGATTCTCCTGCTCCTTGGATGCTGCCTGACCTGCTGCGCTTTTCCAGCAACACATTTTTCAGCTCTGATCTCCAGCATCTGCAGTCCCCACTTTCTCCCAACTATGAATTCATTCAAATAGTATCCAAACTCACCTTGTTCCTCAATTTAAATGAAAGTTTGATCCAATTAATAGAACAAAGCAGTGTCTTCACACTGAGCAATAGAGACAACCAAAGAAGAAAATTGCCTTCCTCGACAGAGAGAAGGAGAGCGAGGCCAAAATAAATAAGCCATAAGCACCCTTACATTTGGGAAGGTTATAAGAGTGCAGCCACATAATTTTGGTAAGGTCAGATGAGACAGCATCATAGATTCATACAGTGCAGAAATAAACTCTTTGGTCCAACTCATCCTTGCCAACCAGATTTCCCAAACTGAACTAATCATATTTGCCTCCGTTTAGCCCATATCCCTCTAAATCTCTCCTGTTCACATACCAGTCCAAATGTCTTTTAAGTGTTCTCAATGTACTCAACTCCACCATTTTCTCTCGCAGGTTAGTCCATGTATGCACCATCCTCCGTGTGAAAAAAGTTGCCCTTCAGGTCCCTTTTAAATCTTTTCCCTGTCATGTTAAAACTATGCCGTCTAGTTTTAGATTCCCCGACTCTGGGGAAAACATCGCGGCTGTTTACCCTATCCATGCCCCTCATGATTTGATAAACCTTTATCAGGTCACCCCTCAGCCTCCTCCCTTCCAAGGAAAGAAGTCCCAGCCTATCCAAGCTTCCTTTATAACACAAACCCTTCAGTCTCAGTGACACCCTTGTAAACCTTTTATACAACCTTTCCAGTTTAATAACATCCTCCTATAGCAGAGCGAATCATCCGTTGTATTTCTTTTGAATGGCTGAGAAAGCTGATCCTGAAAAGGAAAAATATGTCACAAGTGCCATAGTTGTCTCTTGGTGAAGATACAGGATGGCTTTGACTTGAAGCTTGTTCTGGGGTTACCATCTGGTTTGGAATATTAGAAGCCATTGTGGTGGCAAACTGCAGTCACAATTAGTGTCACCATTTGCATCGACTGCAAGTCAGAGTTTCTCAATTATCATGAATATTCTCCTGACAGCATCATGAATTGGAGCTTTCTGCACCCTGCCAGTCTCGTGATATATGCTACCTCCCCCTCTAATATTGCATATGGGGGTGTTATCAGCTCCCATTCTCTGCACATACCCAAAACAGTGAAACTTCCTTTGCTTGATTTGGTTTATTATTCTCATATGTACTGAGATACAGTAAAAAGTATTGTATTCTATGCTAACCAGACAAATCATACCTTACAGAAGTATGTCAGGATAATAGTACAGTGTAACAGTTTCAGGGTAATCCCCAGTTTCAAAAGGAAAGACTGCAAGAAAATGGCCTTTTGTGAAAAACTGATCGACTTGGCATTAGTGCAGGCAGGATTTCCCAGCAGGCCTGCCAGAATAAAGACACACCTTCTTCTGGGGACAGAGGTCCTCAGAGGTATGAGACAACTTGACTAACAAAACCGCACCTGCCAGATATCATACCAAGGGACAGGCATAAAAATGGTAATGAATCCCAAAAGTTTGAACAATGGAGCCTGTCTAGTTAATGGGATGACGATTTATACTCATCCGAAAACAGTTGGAGAGACTCCATGAAGTCATCAAAATTTGGGGCGGTATTGACCCTTTTGCTTCCATGAATGATGAGATTAATCGGGCCCCAGCGATCACTGGAGATTCTTTGTGAAATGGAATGACCTGAGGGGCGGAGCCAGCCGGCCCTTTGGAATTGCACGGGTAAAGGAGGCAGCAGGGCCTGCTATCGGGGACTCTGTTCCTTTCTCACTCTCCTCACTCTGAGCTCACTGTATCTGTGTACGCCAACTCTTTGGGTCTGAAGACATTGAGCCTGTCTGAGACCTCAGACTTCAGAAGTCAACAACAATATCCGAGAGGGAGCTCCACCGGACAAGCAACAAGTCCCTCTGAGACCTTAAGAACCCTTTTCAGGCCTGGGACAGTCGTACTCTGGAGTAGTTGGTTAGGGATAGGGGGAGGGTGGTTGTGTAATTCTTAAAGTGTAAGTACCCTACAAATTGTGTAAGGTTAAAGATTTACATTGTGTCCACTCCAATTTTCTTATATTTTATATCATAACTTGGAGTGTCAGTTTCATCGAAGTGTTGTATGGATTGGGCAAGTTGAAATTTTCTCTGTAATAAAGCTCACTGGTAATGTTGAACTCACATTTGAGTCCATCTGTGCTCCTTCTGGGTACACCAATTCTGGCTGAGTTCACAGCAGATCCCAGACTAATTCCAGTGTCAAGGACTAAAGGATGATCTGGGTGATGTGAAACACCCACTCAAGAGGGATTGCTGGCCTGGATAAGCAGTTTGATCTCTCTTTTTCTCTCTCTTGGGGTACTGCCCGAGTGGGTAGGTGCCAGGTGGCCGTTGTCCCACCAACAAGAGAGGGAATCGCCCAGGCATTGGTGGTGGTCAAGATTACTGAGTGGAGATAAGTTCTGACTCACTGGTCAGGCTATAAACAGTGAGTTTGGTTTAGTGCTCTCTCTCCAGTGGTGTTGCCCTCGTGAGGCATTCCGGGTCTTTGAAGTTCAGTAATCGGTGAACCCCAGACATCGGCCTGAGGGTGGAGTAAAGGAAAGAGGCCCCTCCACAACCGAATGCAGAATATAGTGTGACAGCGATAGAGAGGGTGCAGAGAAAGATCAACGCTAACATATGGAAGGACGGTTCATAAGTCTGACAACAGCAGAAAAGAAGCTGTTCTTAAATCTATTGAAAAATAGAATCCCTACAGTGCAGAAGCAGGGCCTTTGGCACGCCAAGTCCACACCGATCCTCAGAAGAACACCACACCCAGAACCTTGCCCCTAATCTATTCCTGCAGCCCTGCATTTCCCATGGGAAATCCACCCAACAGACACATCCATGGACACTATGGGTAATTTAGCATGGTAAGGCGACGCAACAGCCTAGTCGTGTTATCACTGGACTGTTAGTCCAGAGACCCAGGTAATGTTCTGGGGACCTGGGTTCAAATCCCGCCATGGTAGATGGTGGAATTAGAATTCAATAAATATCTGGAATTAAAAGTCTAATGATGACCATTAATGCATTGAATGGAAAAACCCATCTGGTTCAATAATGGATAATGTCCTTTAGGAAAGTAAACTACCTTGCTTACATGGGATTCCAGACCCACAGCCATGTGGTTGACTCTTAACTGTCCTCTGGTTAATTAGGAGAAAGTGAGGTCTGCAGATGCTGGAGATCACAGTTGAGAGTGTTTTGCTGGAAAAGCACAGCAGGTCTGGCAGCATCTGAGGAGCAGGAAAATCGACATTTCGGGCCAGAGCCCTTAATCAGGAATGGGCTGATTTCTGATAAAGTGCTCTGGCCTGAAACATCGATTTTCCTGCTCCTCGGATGCTGCCTCTTCTGCTGTACTTTTCCAGCAACACACTCTTAACTCTGATCTCCAGCATCTGCAGACCTCACTGTCTCCTAGTTCATTTCAACCTTACTGTGAAGCCCCTTCCAAGGATGCCTACCTAGAAGAAGTTCTCCTCCTCCCTCTACAAAGATGTCAGTGAGTCCCTCTCTCACTGTACTCCCCAAGTCCTCTCCTCTGCCCTGAAGCTCTTCAGCCGTGTCCTCAAGCAGACTCGTTACCACAGCCACATCTCTTTCCTCAGTGCCTGCTTACAGAACCATCTGATCCCACATGGGGTCCGGACCACATTCAGAAAAACCAATTTGGATCTGAACAGGATATTTAATACACATTACAAATCCTAAACCTCCAACAACGATTCTCTTTCGGGATTCTCCGCTCCACGCTAGCAGCCATGCGCCGACATCTACTCTACCTGCAGTCAGTCCTACCCGAGCACAGAGCCACACTCTCCCAGACCTACATCCTCAGGAGGATACATGCACTCAACAAACAGTATTTATCTACCTCATTCCTGATGAAGAGTTCTGGCCCAAAACATCGATTTCCCTGCTCCTTGGATGCTGCCTGACGTGCTGTGCTTTTCTAGCAACCCACTCTCAAGTTGGGAAGGAGCTCAGCAAGTCAGCCTTATTATCTATATTGACGTGGAAAAAATAAATGAGAATTTTAAGTTATTGAATTCAAACAATGATGCAAAAAGATCTGGGCAACAGCCAGGCTTCTGCTGATACGTAGCAAATAATATTTCCGCCACACAAATGCATGGCAATGACCATTAGCAGCAAGAGAAAATTGGCATTACCATCAGTGAATATCATCACCGGATCCCCAATTATCAACCTCTACCATTGAACAGAAACTGAATTGGATGAGCCACATAAGTTCAATGGCTACAAGAGCAGGCCATGCCTGGGAATTCGACAAAGAAGAACTCACTGGGTGCTTCCCCAAATTCTGTCCACCATCCACAAGGCATAAGTAGAATCATTGAACGCCTATAGCGTGGAAGCAGGCTATTCAGCCGAACAAGTCTACACTTGCCCTCTAAAGAGCATCCCACCCAGACCTACCCTATCTGTAAACCCTGCATTTCCCATGGCTAACCCAGCTGGACATACCTGCACACCATGGGTGATTTAGCATGACCAATCCACCAAGCTGAACATTGTTGGACTGTGGGAGGAAACTGGAGCACCCAAAGGAAACCCACAAAGACACAGGGAGAATGTGCAAACTCCACACAGTTGCCTGAGGATTGAATTGAATCTGAGTCCCAGTGCTAACCACTGAGCCACTGTGCCACCCAGGTGAGTGATGGAATATCTCTCCTTGCTTGGATGACAGCACATCCAACAATCTGCAGGAAGCTGACAACTAGGACAAAGGTGCCCCTTTGACTGGCAACTTCTGCACCACCAAAGCACAGTGGCAACAGTCCGCACCATCGACAAGATGCATTGCAATAACTCTGGCAGAACCTTTCAAATCCATGACCTCCACCAGCTACACCAAGGACAAGGGCAACAGATGCATGGGAGCATTACCACCCGCAAGTTCTCCTCCAAATTATGCATCATCCTGATTTGGAACTATATCACCATTCCTTCAGTGTTGCTCAGTCTTGAACTTGAACTCCCTTCCAAACAGCTCTGTGCCCCCACACCAGAAGGACTACAGAGGTTGAAGACGACAGCTCGGCACTACCTTTTCATAGTTCGGAATGGATAAGAAAATCTGCCTGAGACAGTGATGTCCACATCTCATGATTGAATTAAAAAACATCTCAGGCAGGAATTTATGGAGCCTACTGGGGTGGACAACATGGGCAGGCACAAAGCATTACACAAGTGACTGCCGTTAGAATCCCAATGGCTGGAAAATCTTAAGTGATTAATTAGGGGGGAGGAAATTTAATAAAATGGGAAACATGTCCATTAGCAGTGGGAAGATCATTTTTATGCTTAATTGTCCGTGTGGATGTAATTTAAATGCAATTCAATGAGATTAAATCATGCCTGTACAATTTACTGAAACTTAGACATGTCCCTTGTGTCTGTCATACCTATCCAGTGCAAGCTAGTGGCTTAATTGTGGCTTGCTTGGCTCACTGCATGAATATTTTAGACTCTTGGGAGACTGAATCACAAGGCATAATCATGCAGATGTTTTCAAAGTTTAAACGTCTGTTGAGCTGATACTCTGAAACATCAGGAGGGCAATTGCGAACTGAGACGTATTGGGTAGAAAATTCAAAGGGCTAGCATATGTCTGAAGTGCAGAAACAGTAACTCTTAAGTATCCTCACAGATCTGTATCCAAGACAGAAGGACATTTCGAAAATTTGCTACAAGGAAAGCCAGAGGCATTGTCAACATATGAATCATTCACCCTATGCTTGTTCATCCTTGAAGACGAGTTGGGGATGCACAATTGATGTCCCAGACCTCAGTTAAAGCTACTGCTCACTAAATTATCTTACGTTGGAGGAGGAACTTTCTTTTTGTATTTGGAATGTCTTTTAGTGCCACAGCAACAGAAATGCCGATGCTGGGGATTTAAATGCGGAACTTTAAAAGTTTGCAAGATGATTTACAACTCAAAAACAGGGCTGGCTGCCCTACAAATATGGCTTTGTTTCCTCCACAGCCACAAGGTGAGGCAGGGCCTTTTGATGTTAGAGTTCCCATCACTTTCACCATGTGACTGGGCAGCATGCCTATAAACCCACCTTCATGAACTTGCCGCAACTGAACCTATTTCAATTTATTGATACAGGTCAGCTCCAGAGCCCGCTGACTTCCTGGTCCACAGGCAGGTGCTTCAAGAACAGGGCGAAATCCAGTCACGTGCAGTGTTACTCTTACTACAATAATCAAATTAGTCCTACATAGTTCTTAAATTATGACCTGACAATCACTGCTAATGAGCACTTTCCAGGGCAAAACCTATGATCACATATATTTTGACAGTAGGTTGTGCAGTTTGTAACGTTAACAGCATACACTTTTTCCAGCAGTTAATTCAAGTGAGGAAACCTGACTTGTCCAGTACCATTTGCTAATTGTTTCAATCTAATATCTGGGTTGCACAGAAACTTGGCTAAATGAAACGGGCATACACAAGCACATGCACAAAGTCAGTGAAAGTTATAACCATTATGAAGAAACCACAATATCACCCACGCTTAAGATTCAAATAACTTTCATTTTTATTATGCAGAAGTTTTCTGTAGGCTGAATCATTTAATTGATGCAGAGCAAACACTGAACATGCATTTTTCTAGTCAATATAATTTCATGCTATGTTGAGCAATTCTGATCACATTGGGAGCTTTTGATGTGCCTCTAAGCCAAGATGTTGGATATGACTTGAAGAAAATTTGCTCGAATTGTAAAGAAATTTTGTTTTGTCATGGTGAGGATTTGCTCAGAAGTTATTTTATTTTTCGAACTGACATTTGCACTGGGCAACACTTTTTCTGTTTTTTTTTCAGTTTCCCTTTGGCAGTCTATTTGAAATATTCATAAATACCAATAACAGACAGTGCTTCCCACTTGCAATCAGCATTTTGGGAGCTGATGCTGTCAACAATTGATGACAAAAATGAAGTCAAGCCAGGCTCCTCTTTCAAGCTATAGCTATTTTAATCAAGGTGTATAGACATGCTATGACACACCTCAGTGGCTGGTGGGACTTGAACCTGGACCTCCTAATAGAGAATCGACGTTTCGGGCATCAGCCCTTCTTCAGGAATGCCCGAAACGTCGATTCTCCTGTTCCTTGGATGCTGCCTGACCTGCTGCGCTTTTCCAGCAACACATTTTCAGCTCTGATCTCCAGCAGTCCTCACTTTCTCCTCCTAATAGAGACACAACCTTTGTACCACATGACCCTCCCCCCCCCCACTCCACATGCATTCTGTTGCTCATGGCAGTGATATCTAATGTAACAAACTCTGAGTAGGTGATCTTCTGAGAAGAGGGTTTCCCATTCACCAGCCACATCATCCAGAATTATTTCCTTTCAAAGAAACTTTCGGAGAATACGGGGCCTCAAAACAGCAATAATCAGAAATACAGTTCGGAACAGAAAACAACAAAGGGTAAATGGATAAAAATGGATAACAAGGAATGAGTGAAGTTGAAAAGGAAAAGGAAAGGGAGAAATAAAGGAGGAGAGAAAGAAAGAGCAACATGTCAGAACTGTCTTTTGTGTTAGAGGAGGGAAGAGAATGCTAAAATTACCTGAAGGGTAATCATAAATCAAAACCAAAAGAACTGCAGATGCTGTAATCAGAAACAAAAACAGAAATTGCTGGAAATGCTCAACAGGTCTGGCAGTATCGGTGAAGAGAAATCAGTTAACCTTTTGGATCCGGTGACCCTTCCTCAGAACTATTGTTGAGACACTATTGTCAGTAGGCAGGTTCAGAGGAAGGGTCACCAGACCCGAAGTGTTATCAAGGCCAATAATAATATGTGTCAAGACTCAGGTAAATAAAGAGGCACTGCACCATCATCAAATTTTTTAAAAAGTATATTCTCAGGATGTAGAGAACCAGTTTATGAAACCGCATTGCTGTGGGTCAGAAGTCCCACAGAGGCCAGAGGAGGCAAGGGCAGTAGATTTCCTTCCTGACAGGACGTTCGTGAACCAGATGAGTTCATTGTGAGAAAGAATAATAATTTAATTGACTTGAGACCACCATTCAATTCCAGATTTTTTAAACTTGGAAAATGCATGCAAATTCCACTTGTTGTGGTGGCGTTTGAGTTTGTGTACTCATAGCATTGGTTTACAGCCATGAATTATTAATCCAATGATATTATCATGACACCACCATCTCTCCCTGTGCAGCGGTGTAAAAATTATCCATCATTAAAGACAGTGAAGGGTGGAGAAGTGTGTCAGCTTCAACTGAATGGGAGAAGTGACTGACAACTTGAATTGTTTGAGTGACTGGATAGAGCTGTGAGGTGGGAAGATTTCCTGAAGGTTCGGAGAATCAGATTGATTGGACTGGAAGGGAAAAAAAGAATGTCAATTTGAATCGAGGCTGGGGCAAGGAGAAGATGATGACTAACTAAGCTGGAGATGAGGTTGCTTCAGATTTTCAGTAGACGGGAACAACAGGGTGATCCTGATGAATACTACGAGCAATATAAGAAGTGAGAAACTATCTGTCCACAGGTTCTTGAAAGTGGCTGGATAAAGATAGATGCTTTCATGTAATGCTGGAACTATATAAAACATTGGTGAGGTCACAGCTGGAGCTTTAAGTACAGATTAGAATCCCCACAGTGTTGAAACAGGCCATTTGGACCAACCGGCCCTCGGAAGAGTAACAATCCCAGACCCATTTCCCTCTGACTAATGCACCTAACACTATAGAGGTAAAAACAATGACTGCAGATGCTGGAAACCAGATTCTGGATTAGTGGTGCTGGAAGAGCACAGCAGTTCAGGCAGCATCCGAGGAGCAGTGAAATCGACGTTTCAGGCAAAAGTGCTTTATTCCTGATGAAGGGCTTTTGCCCGAACCATCGATTTCGCAGCTCCTTGGATGCTGCCTGAACTGCTGTGATCTTCCAGCACCACTAATCCAGCACCTAACACGATAGGCAATTTAGCACAGCCAATTCACCTGACCTGTACATCTTTGTGACTGTGGGAGGAAACTGGTGCAGCCCCATGCAGACACGGGAAACGTGCAAATGCCACACTGACAGTCATCCAAGGCTGGAATTGAACCCAGGTCCCTGGTGCTGTGAGGCTGCAGTGCTAACCACTGAGCCACCATGCCCTCTATACCTTGTCATTGATCTGGTCATTGTATTTCAGGAAGGAAGAATTGTTCTGGATGGAGTATAGAGGAGATTTACAAGAATGTTGGTATGGCTTGAAGATTATAGCCATGAAGAGAGATTGACCAGGCTAGCATTGTTTTCTCGGGAACTGAGGCAGCTTAGGGGGTGACTTAAATGGGGTGTGCAAAATTATGAGGATCGACAGAGAGTGGGCAAGAAAGAACTGATGGAGATTGCCAAGAGGTGCAGATTTAAGGTGGTTGGTCAGAGAATTAGAGGGGATACGAGGTAAAACATTTTCATCAAGAGAGTAGTGGGTGTCTAGTTTGGTGGTTGGCAGAAAATCTTTATTCATTTAAAATGCTCCTAGATCTGCACCTGAAATGCGACAACCCACAAGGCTGTATACCAGGTGCTGGAAAGTGGGATTAAAATGGGTGGCTAATTTTTCTCAGCTTTCATGGGCACAGGGGGCTGAATGATCTCATTCTGTGCTGTCACATTTCTAATAGTGCTGTGGTTCAGTCCTAGCTGTTTGTTTAAAGACACATTATTCAACGTTTACAGGTAAGTCCAGTTTTTTTGCCCTTGGACTGAATGGTTTGCTTCAGCGCACACATTAAGAGTCAACAACAATGCTTTGGATCTTGAGTCATATTGAGGCCAAACCAGAGAGGGGTAATAGATTACCTTCCCAAAGGCTTAGTGAAGTAAAGCCAAGAGTGTAGTGCTGGAAAAGCACAGCAGGTCAGGCAGCATCAGAGGAGCAGGAAAATCAACGTTTTGAGCAAAAGCCCTTCATCAGAATTCATGATGAAGGACTTTTGCCTGAAATGTCAATTTTCCTCCTCAGATGCTGCCTGACCTGCTGTGCTTTTTCAGCACCACACTCTTGACTCTAATCTCCAGCATCTGCAGACCTCACTTTCGCCTTAGTGAACCAAATGTAATTGTATAACAATCAATGGCCAGCGCCATGGTTACCATCGATGATCGTCATTTTAGGACCCATATTTATGAATTCATTGCAATTGCCATTAGCTGACATAGTAGAACTTGAAGCCATGTCCTCAGAAAATTAGGTCAGAAGTCACATGATACCAGGTTATAGTCCAACAGGTTTATCTGAAATCACAAGCTTTCAGACTCACTTCACCTTTCGAAAGAGCAGCACTCTGAAAGCTTATGATCTCAAGCTTGTGTTGGACTATAACCTGGTGTCATGGGACTTCTGACCTTGTCCACCTCAGCCCAACACCAGCACCTCCACATCTCAGAAAATTAGCTGAACCTCTGTCTTACGAGTCCAGAGTTAAGTCTCTTATTCCTCCTTAAAAATCTCCATAATAAGACTCCTCGAACAGACATGGAGAGTGGGGTTAGCATTCTGGAATTGAGTGGACAAAGATCAATATGATTGAATATAAATATGCTAAGGTGCATTGGGTGAGTAAAATGTACAACCCTTTTTTTGTCTAAAGCTCAGAGTAAGAAAGATCATATCAGACACAATGTTAAGGACCCCAATTTGTTATACCAAACCATATCAAGGACATAGTCTTGACATCAACTTTCATCTTATTTAAAGGCAAGTGGAAGGTTCTGCACATTCCAGATGTGATTCAATTGGTCAAACTATGAGCTTTTAAGCTAACACACACTTTACTCTTACACAGCTGTTAAAACCAACAAGAATTGGCATAACTTTAATCTATCAAAATACATATGATATTATTTAACTACTGCTCATCAACTGCTCCAATATAGCAGCATCCAATAAACAGATATGCTCATGTTCCATCTCCAGTCCAGGACAAAAGTAAAACCAAGAATGAATCTAGCAGCAGAAACAGAAGTCAAGTTTTTTGCAGTAGCAGAGAGAGAGCTGTATCTCGCAGCTTCAGCTCCAAAAACTCCACTTCAACAACTGGAACCAAAACCAAAACCTAGGGTTTGTGTAAGGCTGACTCCACCCACTCATGCTTCTTTGTCTACTTTAAAAACAAATCCAATGCTATTTACTCTGTTTTCTATGAAGAACACACCTTGTCACCAGGTTTATAATACTGCCCTTCAAAAGAACCAGACAGACAAATCCCTCTCAAAGGCACATATTATCACACACCACAGTTACAGCTTAGAGGGAAAGGCAGGGGTGGAAGCTGGGAAAATGGTGACAGAAAGTGATGGAACTGATTATATTTTGGACCAATGGTGAAAGAGCAGGATTGGGAGAATGAAGGCCTACAAATGAATCTAATTTCAGACCTTTGGTTTACCAGTTTAATGATAGTTTATGTTGAATAATGGAAAGATATGCAAAAAGAAAACATTTTCCCAAAAGTCTGGGACAGATCCACCTGAATCCAGACAGGAAAAACTGATAGAGAAAGGAGACTAATGCAACTTTCATTTAATTGCATATCAGCCACTGCACCACCTAGTCTCCTGATCAATCACTCTGAAATATTAAGCATGTGAAAGCAGCACGTCCCTTAATAAACAGAACGATCACTTTCAGCCACAGCAGAGGCCAATTTACTGTGGTATGCAGTAACATTGTGATTCCATGTCAAAAACTAATCCTAAAACATCCAATTGATCAAATGCACTGATTTTATTCCAGTCTAGTTTGTCAGCAGCATATTGATCAATGCTTTCCATTGGGAAAAAATAAAAACAACTTTGTACATTTGAACTCAAAAGATGTTTACTTGAATTTTATGGTAAATGTAGTGATGAGGCTAATTGCACCTGGCATTTTTCACAAAGATAAATCAGACAGTAACTTATGGTTCAGTTATGCATCAGGAAGTGGCTAGCAAAGTAATCCAGTTCCTCCAAAAATATTGTTGTATGACAGCAAGAAAAAGAAGCAGGAATAAACTGTATAGTCCATCAAGCTGTATATTCTTGCTCACCTTTGGCACCAAATTCATTTTCCCATCTTTCGATATATCCCTTAATTCCAAGTTGGGAAAATTTATGGTCCATCTCAGCTGAAATGTATTCAACAATGCAAAATACATAACATTCTAGGACAGAAAGGGACAAAGATTCACAACTCAATGAATGAAGAAATTTCTCATCTTTTTGAATAATTGATCTCTTATCCTGACATTGCACCCCCAAGTTCTTGATTCACCTGCCATTGTCTTCCTCTTTAAACCCCCTGAGAATCTTATATGTTTCAATGAAATCACCTTTTATTCTTCATAATTTTCAGAGATGTTGACTTTGATTTACTCAGACTCTCATCATAAGAAACCATTTCATTCCAGAAACCAATTATGAGAGCATTCACTGTGCTGTTTCCAGTGCAGATATATCCTGACTTAAATATGGAGACCAAAACTGCACACATACTTAAATATAGCTGAGGTCTCAGTAGTCCCCTGCACAACTCCAGAAAGGTTTCCTTAGTCCTGTACTGCAAACTCCTTGCATTAAAGATCAACATGTCATTTGCCTTTCTTACTGCTTGTTGTTCAAGCATGCTAATTCTGTATCCCTTGTTTGAGTTTCCCAGCAGACCCAAAAGTGGCTCTCTGGTCCCAGCTGCAAAAGCTGAGAACAGTGGCCACTGCTGTGTTTGGATTAAGCAGGCTAACCACACTGAGGAATCCACACAAGTCTGGATTTGGGTTCTTAGGCAAGGGCTTGAGTGGGAGGGGTTTGGTGAGCTAGGTTCAAGTGGCTAGACTGTTGCTAAAGGGAAACAATGACCTTTTGTGGAGATGGTTCTGAGGGGCCAAAAGGCTTGCAAATGTCTGTCCTCAAACACCAATGTTCCACGCAGCTAAAGCTCTCTTGCACGACATGGACCTTCCCTATCATGGACAAAGCATGAGTGTGAGCAGCTTGAGACTGTTAAATAATCATTGATTGGTCACTGAAAGGTTGCACTGGACAAAGGATGGGCCATTCTCCCCTCCTCCCTAACCTTCAGTCAGGTTAAGGACACTGCAAGGAGGAGGCAGTGTGAAGGCCACCCACTGGACTTTACATGCTCCCTCTCCACACTTCAAACCTACCAGTATAAAATGGATCTTTCTTTCAATTTTTGGACATGATTTGCTACTAAATAAAATATTTAAATTTTATTCTCAAATGCAAGTAAAGAGCCAATGGGATGATCAGTTTTGTCTTAATATTCAAAAGTTGAACTGATTGCAAGCATGCTAAAGTTAGTTAGCCATAATTTACTGCAGCATGATATCTAACAAAGCATTTACACCTTCAGCTTTTAAAAGTTTTCAGTGGGGTGGCGGGGGGGGGGGGAGGAGGGGTTGCTGAAAGCACAACATGACAACAGAACAGCAAATGGAACAGAGCATCTAAAACCTGAATGAAACAAACACAGAGAACATTGGAGAAACTCAGCAGTTCTGGCAGCATTGATGGAGAGAGAAACAGGCTAACACTTTGAGTCTGATTCTGAAGAAGAGTTATCCCAGATTCAAAAAGTTAACTCTGTTTCTCTCTGCAAAGATGCTGACAGACCTGTTGAGCTTCTCCTGCATTCTTTGTTTCAATGTTCCAGCATTTGCATTTATAAGACACCAGCGATCCAGCTTAGAAATTTTATGTATTTAGCAGACAAAAAGAGAAATTATACAAGAAACAGTACAAGGTTGATGGAGAGTCTGCAATTTAGGGTGATTTCAATACCAAATCAGGTCCATGAAGCCAAATAGCAAGTAAAACCTGAAGGAATGAACCTCCACATAGGTTTAGGGTGAGAGTGGAAAGATATAAAAGAGACCTAAAGGGCAACTTTTTCACACAGAGGGTGGTATGGGTATGGAGTGAGCTGCCAGAGGAAGTGGTGGAGGCTGGTACAATTGCAACATTTAAGAGGCATTTGGATAGGTATATGAATATGAAGAGTTTGGAGGGAAATGGGCAGGGTGCTGGCAGGTGGGACTAGATTTGGTTGGGATATCTGGTTGGCATGGATGGGTTGGACCAAAGGGTCTGTTTCCATGCTGTACATCTCTATGACTCTATAATACATCCCATTGTCAAGAACACATGCGCGAAAAGGATCAAGATTACAGAACAAATTCGATTAAATCATTTTTGAAGTGAGTTATCCTCCTGTCAGAAGGATGTTGTGAAACATGAACAGGTTCAGAAAAGATTTACAAGGATGTTGCCAGGATTGGAGGATTTCCCTGGACTGTCGGAGGCTGAGGCGTGAACTCATAAAGGGCAGGGATAGGGCAAATAGACAAGGTCTTTCCTTGGGGTGGGGGAGTTCAGAACTAGAGGGGATAGGTTTAGGGTGAGAGGGGAAAGATAATAAAAGGGACCTAAGGGGCAATGATTTCACACAGAGGATGGTGTGTGTATGGAATGAGCTGCAAGAGAAAGTGGTGGAGGTTGGTACAATTGCAACATTTAATAGGTATCTGGATGGGTATACGAATAGGAAGGATTTGGAGGGATATGGGCCAAGTGCTGGCAAATGACTAAATTAGGTTAGGATATCTGGTCAGCATGGACGAGTTGGACCAAAGGGCATGTTTCTGTGTGGTACATCTCTGTGACTCTATTACTCTATATGGTTAAGATACACCAGTTAAAACAAAAAAATCATGTGTTGTGGGTGTTTTAGGCAAAGTCTATTACGATTGGCTATCACGATTTATCCTGGAGAAGGGAGTGGTGAGCCATCTTCTTGAATCCTGCAGTCCTTATTGTGCAGCTACATCTACAATACTGTTAGGATGGGAATTCCAGGACCATGACCCAGTGACAGTGAAAGAATGTTCTCAGTCCAGATGGTGTGGGCCTGGTTGGGAACATGCAGGTGATATTGTTCCAATATCTGCCACCCTTGTCTTTTGAAGTGAGAGAGGTCATGGGGTTGGAAGATGCTGTTGGAGGAGCCTTCATGAGTTGTTGAGGGACACATTATAGATGGTACACACTGCTGCCATGGTATAGTATTCTTAAATATAAGACACAAGTTGGAGTGAGTGCTAATAGCTGAAAATGTGTTACTGGAAAAGAACAGCTGGTCAGGCAGCATCCAAGGAGCAGGAGAATCGACGTTTCGGGCATGAGCCCTTCTTCAGGAATGAGGAAAGTTTTTCCAGCAGGCTAAGATAAAAGGTAGGGAGGAGGGACTTGGGGGAGGGGCGTTGGAAATGCGATAGGTGGAAGGAGGTTAAGGTGAGGGTGATAGGCCAGAGTGGGGTGGGGGCGGAGAGGTCAGGAAGAAGATTGCAGGTTCGGAAGGTGGTGCTAATAGATCAGGAACAGATATGATATGCTGCATTCTGTATATAAATCTAATATTGAAAAAAGTATTAGTGTTCATATTCATCCTTCACCAACTGGCCTAATATCAATTTAACAGCTTGAACGTTTTGAGCATTTTGATTCCAGTCATGTTTATGTGTGCGAACAATGTCGTCAGAGGTTTTTTTTCAGTAGCGCTAGGCAAGGAGGGAGAGGTTGTAAAAATAGTAAGGTGGTATATTTAACACTCATATCTCAGACATTTAGGATAAACAGACAGGCAGACAAGACAGATCTTAGCTTGATGAGACTAGTTTTGTAAGATTGCAAAACCTACGGGAAAAGTTGCAATTTCAATGGAAACTGCTGACTAGCTATAGGTGTAGTTAGTGCAAAATCATTTTAAATGTGGTTACCAATTTTAATTGAAGATGTCTGCAGGTAAATAGCTCTCAACCTGCAGCAAGCAAAGAAATAGAACCCTAACAAAGCCAAAAAATAAGACTCATCATGCAACATGTTACTGATGTTTGAAGATGGAATGCTCAGTTAGTTACCATTCAGAAACACTGATAACCATATCTGGATTCCTAATTAGCTCCAATGAGGCTAGCAACAGATATATTGGAGAAAACTGGAAGGCTAGAAATGCATCACAAAATGCCAAGTGCACAAATTACTGTGTTCTGTTACTTAATTTAATGAGCAGAAAGCCAGAAAGCCAGCTCTGATTTGCAGCAAGATGGTTTCCATCAGTAGCACTGGACAGTGGACACTCAAAATACTACCACACATCTCAGCTAAAAGTGGGTGCCACTGACAATGCCTCTCATTCACTATTAGGAGTATAGATCAAGCACCTAACTTTACCAAACTCAGATGTCAAGTTGCAAATTCTGTTTAATTCTGGTTGTCATCAGCTGTGGTCATCAGTCCTTTTTTTTGTCTAAGTTATTAACGCTGACTACTTTTCATTGAAATTCTTGAAAAAGTAGAATTGTTGCTGATCACATTGAGTAAGTTAATTGTTAATTCTGTCTCTTTCTCCCCCAGGGGGCTTGACTGGCATTCAATGAAATTAGTTTCAGATAATCTGCCAAACTGTTTCATTGCCTGTCATACTAATAACCCAGGTATTTCAGCAAAGCAGTCTCCACAAAAGCACATTTTCCTCATTAGACTTTAAACAGCTTGAATTTAAATACCAACCGGATTTAAATTTTAATTTGTACAGATAATTACATCAAAAGATGTAAATGTAGTGAAGCCCGACTGACAATTTACAGAATTAATTTGAAATTATTGTCCATTTGTTGTGAAGCGGTTGCACAAAGAGGAAAAAAATGTAGCGAAGATATTTCAAAAGGATTTCATGATTTCTGTTCCTGCTTCTAATTTTAACCCATCTTAACTCCATCGGTTCAGAGATTAAACTTCCACCCCAGTGTTGGAGGTCTGTGGGTTCAAATCATATTCCGTAGACGTAATGCTTGATGGGGCGATGGTGTGAGGGAGGTGGCAGCAATGGTGCACTCAACTGGGGTAGGCCTGCGTTCTGCCTTCCTGTCTTGCCCATGGCAGAGGTTGCAATGCTGTGGGTCAGACATGCCTTTTGGCAGAAAACTGATGAATGAAGACCAAAGTCAAAGTGGCGCAGTTGTTTTTAGAGGCCAACTTATAATATGCAGAAAAGTAAACCGATCAATGGAACACACGTTGGATTTGTCCAAAATCCCAAGGCTTACCAATTGTCCATTAAGCACCTGACCATTGTTAGTGATTCTGATTTGGTTTTCATTTTGTAACATATGACTTGAACACACAGAAGATCTGAAGATCAAAAAGCAGGAATTCTTTACTCCACTGGCAGGAGCAGTGGAAGCTGAGGGGAGAATTGACAGAAGTTTATAAATTTATGAGATGCATAGATAGGATTGATGGTCAGAATTCATTTCACAGAATTGAAATGTCTAAAACCAGAGGGAAAGCATTTCAGGTGAGAGAGGGAAAGTTTTTCTTACACAGAGAGAGGTAGAGTCTGGAAGAGGGGTGGTGGTGGATGAAGACACGACAGTGGCATTTAAGGAACTTTTAGATAAGCACATAAATAATCAAGGAATGGAGGGATATGGAGCAAGAGTAGGCAGAAGGGATTAGTTTAACTTGGTGTCATGTTTGGCACAACATCATGGGCTAGAAGGACCATTTTTGTGCTGTACCGTTCTATGTTCTATGGCATTAACTCATAAGAAACAGGGAAGTAAATTGGAGATGTGCCATGAACTATTTACAGTATGTACATGGGGCGAGGTTTTATTATCCTGAGAAATTCTCTATCTTCTCTCCCCAGCCCATCAGCCCTCAGTTCAACCAAAGACACCCTTTGTTCGACTGCTCCAGCTATTCTCCATCACCATCACTACCTACTGCCGGAGATCCCATCACAAGAGAGGCAATTCTTAGCTGACAAAGGCATCATCTTGAAGCAAAATGCTGCCTGAAATTGACTTTGATCATCTTATTCTGTAACTCAGCATGGCCCTTGTCCAGACAAAGCAATACTGTAACATGAACAACAAGTTGAACTTACTGAAAATTATTGTGGAAACATCCCAAACATTTCACAGGAACATTATCAAACAATATATAACAGTGTGCCACGTATGGAGATACTAGAGAAGTTCACCTGAAGTGTGACCAAAATGTAAGATCAAGGGAGCATCATAAGAGCATAAATTTAATTCCAAAGCTCTCACCTTGGCAGTGAAAAGCACAGCCACCTATAGATACAGCAGTAAAAAACAGAGAATGCACACAGAAGACCAGAATAAGTTGAGTGAAAATATCTTGGAAGATGTCTGGATTGAAGGAGAAATTGAGGAGCGATAATATGGAGGGAATTTGAAATAGTAATGAGAATTGTTAAATCAATCACTCATTAACTCAGTCAATGAGCACAGGAGTCACAATCATATTATTGTTTTGTGTTCCCTATTATGGTCACTTTTGATGCCTATTGACAGTTGGGCAATATGGTAGCTCAGTGGTTAGAACTGTTGCCTCATGGGACCAAGGCTCAATTTTTGCCTCGGCTGACTGTGTGGAGTTGCACATTCTTGTTGTGCCTGCGTGGGTTTCCTCTGGGTGTTTTGGTTTCTTTCCATAGTCCAAAGGTGCAGGTTAGGTTGATTGGCCATAGGAAATGCAGGGTAACAAGAATAGGAGTGCTTTGGGTGGAATGCTTTTTGGAGAGTCGGTTTGGATGTGTTGGGCTGAATGGCCTGTTTCCATGCTGCAGGGATCCTATGAATAGTTTATCATTTATAAACTGATTGGATTCCTGGATGGTATTGTTTCGTTGGTCAAGGAGTGGGCCTACTGCACTGCTGGAAAAAGCAAGTTTAAAGATATATGGAAGTCATTGCCATCAACTGCAGAAAACTAGTGCACTGAGAGTCATTGGAATCACATCAACATTAACCATCTTTCACCATCACAAACCATTCGGGGTGGGTGAGTTAGTGCAGTGTCTGGTTTCCAATGCAGAGTTACATAGATTAGATTAGATTACTTACAGTGTGGAAACAGGCCCTTCGGCCCAACAAGTCCACACCGCCCCGCCGAAGCGCAACCCACCCATACCCCTACATCTACATCTACCCCTTACCTAACACTACGGGCAATTTGCATTGGCCAATTCACCTGACCTGCACATCTTTGGACTGTGGGAGGAAACCGGAGCACCCGGAGGAAACCCACGCAGACACGGGGAGAACGTGCAAACTCCACACAGTTAGTCGCCTGAGGCGGGAATTGAACCCGGGTCTCCGGCGCTGTGAGGCAGCAGTGCTAACCACTGTGCCACCGTGCCGCCCATAAAATATAGAAATATAAAACTGTAGAAAAAAAAGGGAGTAGGCCATTCAGTCCTTTGAGACTGCTCCACAGTTCATTATGATCATAGCTGATCATCCAACTCAATAGCCTGTTCCTGTTTTTCCCTCAAATACTTCGATCCATTGAGCCATGTACAAAACCCGCCTCTTTCTTGGAATTGTACAATGTTTGTGTCAACTGCTTTCTGTGGTAGTGAATTTTACAGGCCCCTGACTCTTTGGATTAAGTTCATCATCAGTAGTCTCCTTCTCCAATCGGAGAGCAGACTATGACAATTTTCGCAGCCTTGCTTCATATCTTTGACTTCTTACATTTCAATATAATATCCTCCTACAGTAATGAACTATTTATTTTTTATTATTTCCAGAAAAATTGATGACTGGATAACCATGCTTTGAAATCATGTCCATATGAGCATGAATTAAATACTACCCTTTATAATGGTGACAACTTATCTGAATACTTTACAGAATGGGAGCCAGGGAGAAGAAGAAAATCTCTCAGTCAAGCCTAATCCTATCCTTCAAATTACTTCTGTCTTTCAGGAGAAGTAGTTGTCAGCAACTACATGCAAAATCTGGAAGCTTCTGCATTGATTGAATGAGTAATTTTGAGGCCCTTTGATGTGATCCATTCACCAGTCCTTTCTCAATTGGCCAAGTCAACATTGTCTGAAATTAAAGACCTAAGTGGGAAAACAAAAACCTTGCAAAAGCAGAATACTTGATGTCTTTTTTCATTTAAAGTTATGGACTGACTTGACCTGAAGCCATTTTTTACCTTTGGTTTTGTTTTTAACTGCCTAGCTCCTTTCATGGGCAGTTTATTTGGTCAGTGTGAAAGGCCACTAAAACTGAAAGATAATTTAGCTGTTACCTGGGATGGAGACACAGTATGCAAAACTTTCTGCTCTCACTGGGAGCACGGAGATGGAAATGGAATTTACGTTGGTGGGGCTGGGTCCCACTGAAGTCCTGCGGATTTCTCACATTCACCACATATTCCTGCTGGCTGCCAATTACTACGCCCCACTCGGCAACTAAGGATTATTGAAGGTTGTTCCACCATCACTGGGATTAATCCCAGCTGCAGAGAGATCTGTTGCCATGTCACATGCATGACAGTTCAATCTGTGTAAACTATGTATCACACTGGCGGAGCTAGCGTCCCCAGATCAATACTAATAGTGTCTGATCAAGGGAGTGGCTATCAGGAAAGGGGGAGAATTGTTAAGATTTTCTGATCGCCTTGCCCCCAACGCCATACCCCCCCCAAAATGTTCCCCTTTCAAACAATGACCTCAACCATATAAATGCCTTTCCTGTGCTGCCTTCCTGGATTCTCTGCAATCTTGGGGGTCCAGAGAATATTCCTACAACTGAAAGTCCTTGCCTCCTCACTGGCAATACTGGGTGCAAGAGTCGCTTGCCTCTGGCTGGTAGTTGTCATTATAAGTGGGACTTTCAGCCTCACAGAATCTCATGGGATCTTGATTTAAAAGGAAGGCTTTGGCTTGAGTGGACTTTCTGGAAAGAGGTAGGGAGGGTCGCTCGCATGCTCACCAGTTGATAAACGAGACCAACCCATACCCCAAAAACAAGATTATTTCATCCAAATATTCTCAACCGTGGAAACAAAATTGAGATATTCTTTAAGCTTCCTCGACACCAACAGTGCAAACCTAATTTGTTTCATCACAAAGCACAGTTTGGATGAGTTATATAATCCTTGAACAAAGAATGAAATTTACTGATCTGCTACTGAGTGAGCTGCTGGAGTGTTATTCTTCATTCTTGTAACCAGCAATTTAAAACTACCCTCCCTGTCTTTGTTCTCTTCAACAACTTTTATGATTGCTACTCTCTGGCTTTCCCCTATTGAGTGCTAATAGGTATTACATAATTCGACTGTTTAGCTGTCTTACCCAGCTAAGAACTATCATCAACCAAGGTAAAAGTGTATGTTGGACATATACGAAGGGGAAGGATAAGGGTTCTAATGATGTCATTCCATTTAACTATTTCTCTGATTCCTGGAATTGTGAGTGTGAGCTCGAGGGTAGCTGTTGTTTTCAACCCATGATAGCAGGTAATGTGATAATGATAGAGCTGCCTGAACAAGCCTTATCATGGGCATTTTCTGTCATTGCTGCTTTATGCTCTGCAGGCAGTTCACATCTTTGGGTTTTGCTTGGCAGTTGGCAGCCGAGTTCGAGGTCAGCCCAGTTAATTCAAGATTATTTCTATTTTATTTTTCTGCATTTTTGATTGTGGACTGAAATGGGAAAATGACTGGTTCCAAACAATGAATTGTTGAATAATTGCTGTACTTCTTAAAAACAAGTGATCTGACTTTCATTATAAGTGCTATTTACACAGCTGCTTGTTTAAGTATTAGTAGAAACCCAGTTACAGGTGAACTGGAGCCAGGTAAATTAATAAATGGAGGTTTGGCAGAGACAAATATCTGATTGGTTTGTGAACTAGTGACCAATTATCAATGACAAAGACCTTCTGCCTGTGGGTGGCACGATGGCACAGTGGTTAGCACTGCTGCCTCACAGAGCCAGGGACCTGGGTTCAATTCCTGCCTCAGGCGACTGTGTGGAGTTTGCACATTCTCCCCATGTCTGCGTGGGTTTCCTCTGGGTGCTCTGGTTTCCTCTCATAGTCCAAAAATGTGCAGGTTAGGTGAATTGGCCATGCTAAATTTCCCATAGTGTTAGGTGCAGGGGTAAATGTAAGGGAATGGGTCTGGGTGGGTTGCACTTCAGCGGGTCGGAGTGGACTTGTTGGGCCGAAGGGCCTGTTTCCACACTGTAAGTAATCTAATCTAATAAACTGTGTGACTGGCTTCCAGGTTGCTGAACAGCTTGGGGGTGTAATCGCTTGGGAGAAGCTATTAGATCTTTGCAGGAGCAATAAAAACCACCTTAATCCTGAAGAAAGCTGATTTCTTTCCCTTCAACAGTTGTTTTTAAGCCATAACTTTTCATCAGTGATTAGGCATGTTATTGGTGCAAGCCAATTGCACTGTACTTTCTACAAGCAAGTGGAAATATCTAGAGAAAAAGAGTCAAGGAGCAGTATATCCTGACATGACAAAAGAAGCATTTCAGCAAACTTTGTGATGAGGGACCAACCCATCTTCCCTCTACCTACCATATGCATGTTTTATCTCCTTGTCTGTGTCTGTGTGTATGGAAAGGAAGTTATAGGGATGAGTGTTCTAACAAGTAGAGCTATACACCAATGATTTTCTAATTGTCGACTTGTAGCGAGAATTTATTTGTTTGCAATAAATAACCATTTTTATTAAGGAGAGAAACCTGATCCATGCTTTCCATCTACCTTCATCTGAAAGACAGACAAATTTGGGGATTTTGCATGCCTTTACAAAATCTTTAACTCTTATGATTTGGAGATGCTGGTAATTGGACCAGGGTGCACAAAGTTAAAAATCACACAACACCAGGTTATAGTCCAACAGGTTTATTTGGAAGCATTAGTTTTCGGAACACCGCTCCTTCATTAGGTAGTTGTCGACGACAAACATCTGATGAAGGAGCAACACTCAGAAAGCTAGTGCTTCCAAATAAACCTGTTGGACCATAACCTGGTGTTGTGAGATTTTGAACTTTAGCTTTTATGACGGGTCTGGGAATGGTGGGACTTAATTTCCATTGGCATATTAATAAATGGGATATGTCAGCAGTGATGCATGCTGATGTCCAGACAAACTTGAAGCTTTTACTGGACCAGCACTGCTCTAAGAAAGCTTCCTGCACCCCAACTCTGCAGACAGTGTGTACTGCAAATAAAAAGGTCCCTTTTCACCGGTATGAAAGCTATGTACAAACTCAATAAAACCACATAGAACAAATCGAAAATCTATGCAGGTGGTCAAAAAGAACAAGCTCAGGAAGAAGTTAGGAAATAGGACAAAGAAGCTGAAGTAATTACAGACCTTTTTCTGCATCTTATCTTTCTTGCTTTAAACAATTTTGCCGATGATAAGGCTGATGTGTGTGTGATTTATGTATCTCTTGTTAGTGAATAAATGTGGTGTATAAGACATGCTAAGAATGACATGCACCTTCATGTTCTGCTGCAAGCAGCAAGAAATCCTCCATGAGTGTTTTCAGAGCTCACAGACTGATTGTCCTGCTCTTCATCCTCAATGGTAGCAGCAGAGTAATGTCATTAGGCTGACAGAATTAATTTAATGTTTGTTACCATTATTTGTTGTGGTAAATGAAAGTTGGGAACTAGAGATTTCCTAAGTCAGGATGAAGCACAACCAATGTACCCCCATTACATTCCCCAATGGGAAGATGATCCAAAGCACAAAGACTCAGCAAAGTATGATGTGGCCTGATTGACTCACTACTTGCCTTTGGCATCAACATTTTTAAAAAATGATCTTCGATATTTGTCTTTCCCTTGAAAACAAGCTGGAAAACAGCCATTTGTTTTTGAAGAAAGAAGCTTGCTCATGGCTGTGTGGTTTGAATAGCAATTGGCCTTAAAATGAATGGTCAACACTGTGATTTAAACAAATCAAGATCAATAAAGATTGCTTCAGCCCTTTGATCCTCAAAAGTCATTTTGATGCTCTAAGTTTTGGGACGTGTGCCCTGTCTGTTAGATTTGGTCATGGGCCAGCCAAACCCATCACACTTAAAAATAAATCTGTGTTTTTTCTCTCTCTCTCTCTCAGCTGTCCTGATTTTTCTTGGACCTTCCATTGTAACAGGCAGGTGTTGTGAACCTACCCACGGCAACCTCTCTGACCACAAAGCAAAGTAAAACTATTCCTGGGGTACTGACACAAAAATCAATTTTCACAGAGGCATCACATTGCAGAAGGAGGCTATTTGGCCCATTTGCCTGCACGAGCTTGTTCCCGCTTTGGGTGACTGTCTTTGTGGAGTTTGCACATTCTGCCTGTGTCTGCGTGGGTTTCCTCCAAGTGCTCCGGTTTCCTCCCACAGTCCAAAGATGTGCAGGTCAGGTGAATTGGCCATGCTGAATTGCCCATGGTGTTAGTGCATTAGTCAGGGGTAAATATTGGGTAGGGGAATGGGTCTGGGTGGGTTACTCTTCGGAGGGTCAGTGTGGACTTGTTGGGCTGAAGGGCCTGTTTCCATACTGTAGGGAATCTAATCTAAAGGAGTGCTGCCAATCTACTCCATGCTTTTTCACATCAAATAATCAATTTTATTCAAATAATTAGATTTTAGATCAGATTAGATTCCCAACAGTGTGGAAACAGGCCCTGCGTCCCAACAAGTCCACACCGACCCTCCGAAGAGTAACCCACCCAGACTCATTTCCCTCTGACTAATGCACCGAACACTATGGGCAATTGAGCATGGGCAATTTACCTGACCTGCACATCTTTGGATTGTGGGAGGAAACCGGAGCACCCGGAGGAAACCCACGCAGACACGGGAAGAACGTGCAAACTCCACACAGTCAGTCGCCTGAGGCGGGAATTGACCCGGGTCTCAGGCACTGTGAGGCAGCAGTGCTAACCACTGAGCCCCGTGCAGCCCATTTTTGTTTGCAAGCCCCTAACCCATCTCCCATCTCCAACATATACTCTAGCTATTGAGAGCCTTACACACAACTACTTACCCTCCACTGCTCCCAACCTCCACACACACCCAGGTGCTCTCTCAAACATAACCCTTCTATATCCCTACCATTCAGTTCAATACTCTTGGCTAGTTCAGTATTGTTTGATTTCTCACCTACCTCAGCCAGTGAGCCATCTCATGCTGTCCATTCAGCGTTGAGAATAAAACTGATAAGAGCCATCTTACCAAGGTAGTTGGTGACTCTTGCTGCAACAACCAGGTCAACTGTTAATCATCAGGCTCAAGGAGGTTTGACATACTTGGGTTAGAAATGAGACCACTGTGCTGAGTTCAGGGTCTGGGAGTCCAAACCAGGAATGACAGTGGGACCCCTACATTCTATTCATGCCCTGATGATCACCATACTTGCCTCCTGCCCATGATACCATGGCAAACCAAAATTGGCATAGTGAGTGTTAATAATAGTTGTAAAAATATTTTCAGGCTTGGAATGATTCTTTAAAATTTGTAACTTGGATGCAGGCCACACAAGGAAGGCTCAATCTGGATGTAGGTTTGCTCACTGAGCTGAAATTTTAATTTCCAGATGTTTCATTACCTTACTAAGTAACATCTTCCATAGACTTTATGCAAAGCAATGCTGAAACTTCCTGCTTTCTATTTATATGTTTGGGTTTCTTTGGGTTAGTGATGTCATTTCCTTTGGTGATGTTATTTCCTGTGGTGAAGTCACTTCCTGTTCTTTTTGTAAGGCTCAATCTATTAACTTTCTCTAGTCACTTTGAGGTGCTGGTGTTGGGCTTCTCTCTTGAGGGGTGGCATGGTGGCTCAGTGGTTAGTACTGCTGCCTCAGTGCCAGAGACCTGGGTTCAGTTCCAGCCTTGTTTGACTATGTGGAGGTTGTACATTCTCTCTCCCATAGTCCCAAGATGAGCAGGCTAGGTAGATTAGGTGTGGCCAATGCAGGGTTACAGCTGTAGAGTCGGGATTGGGTCTGGTTGAAAGCTCTGCAGAGGGTTGGTGTGGACTGAAAGGCCTGCTTAAACACTGTTGGGATTTGATGACTGTGCTGTGATTGTGCTCCCCCAGGATTTGCAAAATATCAATTCAACAGAAGGAATGCTGATAGGTGAGCAGGTCAGAATGGTGTATAAATTGTTAGCTGGTTCTACAAGGTTTTTGAAGGGGGTACTGTGAAAGGAATGACGGTGAATGCCTTCTTGGAGGTCGATATGGAGTCCAATGTTGAATACTCAATCAAATCAATGACTCTCTTCCGCATATGTAGTGCAGTTTCAATCTTATTCTGGATACAGATGAATGTTGATGAATGTGCCTAATAAATTGCTCAGAGCTGTCAAGGTGAGCTATTTCTGACAGAATATTGAGCCTCCACCTTGCTTTTACACCTAGAACTTTAGGTTTTAGTAAATGATAATCATCAAATTTTCAATGCTGGAAAACTTGGCTCTATGGCATCACTGAAGGTGGAGGATAACTTAAATTACTCCAGGTCATTGTTACTTAGCACTCCAAACCTAATTTAAGACTAAGCAGTTCTGTAGCCCAATCTAGACTTATTAATCAACAAATTAATTTGCAAATTAATCAGCAAAAAAACAGAGGGAACAGTGGTGACAGAAGGAAATCTTTTTTTTAATTAGCTGTTCATAGGATGTGGCCAGCAGCTATTGCACATTGCTAACATTGATGTTTTATCAACCTAACTCTCAGAAAATTAAGGGAAAGAGGCTGCCATAGTGCAGTGGTAATAACACTAAGTTAGCAAGTGAGAACCTCAGATGAATGGGCTGTGGACATGAGTATGAAATAGCACATGGGAATAAAAGGATATAAAACTTGCCTAATTATCACCATTTAGCTACTATCATTTGTACTAAAAGCATTCTATCTGGAAGGAAATCTGTTATCCTCACCTGGTTTGGAAAGAATGAGATTCCAGACTGACAGTAATGTAGTTGACTCTTAAAGGGTCTCTGGACAATTAGGGGTCTACAATGAATACTGGTCCATTCACAGATACTATGTCCCATGAACAATTCCATGATTTCAGTGAGCACATCTCCCTGGGGAATTTCATCAGCATTGCCTTGGAACTGACTTTCCCCTGACAGTGACAATCTCTTTGACTTCAAACTGTGGTAGATTTTGCCTTCGAGCCCAATGCAAAAATGATATCTCGAAACCAGATTACTTAGGATTAATCAAAAATGGCAATAAACAATTGATTGATGTTTTGGGCAAAAGCCCTTCATCAGGAACGAGGCTGGGTGCCTTGAGAGTGGAGAGATAAATGGGAGGAGGGGAGGGAGCTGAAAGTGTGATAGGTGGATAGAGGTGGGGGTAACGGTGATAGGTCAGAGGGGAGAGTAGAGTGGATAGGTGGGAAGGAAGATGGACAGGTCATGAAGGTGGTGCTGAGCTGGAAGGTTGGAACTGGGATAAAGTGGGGAAAGGGGAAATAAGGAAACTGGTGAAATCCACATTGATGCCATGGAGTTGGAGGGTCCCGAGGCAGAAGATGAGGCGTTCTTCCTCCAGGCGTCAAGTCATTAGGGAGTGGCGATGGAAGAGGCCCAGGACCTGCATGTTGAGGTGGAGTTGAAGTGTTCTGCCATGGGGTGGTGGGGTTGATTGGTGTGGGTGTCCCGGAGATGTTCTCTGAAGCGCCCACCCCCCTTGTTGGGAGCAATGAATACAGTAAATGACATGTGGAAGTGCAGGTGAAATTTTGATGGATGTGAAAGGTTCCTTTGGGGCGAGGTGTGGGCACAATTCCTGCAATGGCAGGGGAAGGTCCTGGGAGGGGAGGGTAGGTTCTTGGGGGCTGTGGACCTTACAAGGCATTTGCAGAGGGAACGGCCTTTATGGAAAACTGATGGAGTGGGGAAGGAAATATATCTCTGGTGGTAGGGTCCATTTGTAGGTGGTGAAAATAGCAGAGGATGATGCAGTGTATGTGGAGGTTGGTAGGGTGGAAGGTGAGGAACGGGGTGGGGGGGCGTTCTGTCCTTGTTGCAATTAGAGGGGTGGGTTTGAGGGCCGAGATGCAGGAAGTTGATGAGGTGGGCCATCAGATGGCCTCCTTTAAAGACTGCAATTTCCCCTCCCACATGGTTGTGTTGCCCTCCAGCGACATAATTGGGATCTTATCATGCCCAACTATTGCTTAATACTTTGATGAACTTGCAACCAGTAGATTGTAACATTATCGTGAATGTACCATCACCTCCACAAATGGTACCAGTCACATGTCTATTAAAAAGGTTGAGTTGCCCTCTCTGCAAAATTCACTTGCAAACTCACTTTCAGTTAATTGGTCAGTGGAATGAATTCCTTGAGTGCTTCTTTAGAGTTATCACTGATGTATCATTATGCAATACAAAGTTTACTGTTTTTTTGATGGTTGAATGGGATTCTTCTCCCTCCAACATAATAAGTATTTCACAAATACAATCTGTATATTCTGCAAACGCGCCATGGTTAGTCGCTGTTAACATATTCAGACCAGCATTTGAAGTCTTTAAATCTTCTGTGATATCACATTTCACTAAATCCAGGGACACCATATTTTGGGTTAAAAAAAAAAGTCAAATGCTGAAAATATTGAAGTAGTTTATAAAACTGGAAATACACAATAAATCAATGTTACCTGCAGGTAACAGGCATGTTCATACAATCAAAGTGTCTCAAAATTGGCAACCATAGGACCATGTCTATGCCAGCTTTTAAATCCTGCTAGTCTTCAGGTAGGGTGCTTCAGCTGAGATTGGTCAAGCACATCATGTTGGTTTGGGTGATGTTAGGGGCTGGTTGGAACTTGGGAAAAGTCTCGCATGCCAAGCAGAGAACTAGTCCTGTATAGCATTGTACCAATGCTGCTACCAGCTAAAAAAGCTGCAAATTTCACTAATCCAATCAGAATCAAAAGTCAGGTATGCAGCTTACAAAAATGCTTTTTTGGCCATCTCCGCGTTTTCGCTAACTGGATTTGAGAAACTGTGCACATCATAAGTTGCATCTATTCATTGAAATCATTGAGTGGAATTGTTTTTAAATTTTAGGTTTTCTCTTTAAACACAGCTTCACTGCATCTAAATTGGAAGCTTGAGTCATACTAGTGCCTGTGAATAATTTGGTCTTCTTGAGATTCCCTGTTAAACATAATTCACGTTAATTAATTCGGGATGACGTGGTGGCTCAATGGCTAGCACTGCTGCCTCACCATGCCAGGGGCCCAGGTTTGATTCCATCCTTTAGCAACTGTCTGTCTGTGTGGACTTTGCACATTCTCCCCATGTCTGCAGGGGTTTCGTCTCATGGTCCAAACATGTGCATGTTAGGTGGATCGACCATGCTAAATTGTCCGGAATGTCCAGGGATGTGAAGGCTAGCTGGATAAACCATGGGAAATACAGGATTACGGGAAAAGGGTAGACCTGGGTGGGATTATTTTGGAGGGTCAGTGTGGACTTGATAGGCTGAATGGCCTGCCTTCACACTGTAGGCATTCTATAATTCTAATTCTGAAACTGCAGACAGCACTCATCTGTGTTTCATGGATAACAAGGCAAACATATTGATAAAGACTTTCTTTACACATAGGAAACGTTCAATGTAGATTAGATTACTTACAGTGTGGAAACAGGCCCTTCGGCCCAATAAGTCCACACCGCCCCGCCAAAGCGCAACCCACCCATACCCCTACATCTACCCCTTACCTAACACTACGGGCAATTTAGCATGCACATCTTTGGACTGTGGGAGGAAACCGGAGCATCTGGAGGAAACCCACGCAGACACGGGGAGAACGTGCAAACTCCACACAGTCAGTCACCTGAGGCGGGAATTGAACCCCGGTCTCAGGCGCTGTGAGGCAGCAGTGCTAACCACTGTGCCACCGTGCCGCCCACAAATGTATCCATTATTTCAGTTCCAGTGTGAATAGGAAAAAAATCTGTGAACAAAACAATTTTGCAATTAAAATTTCACGTTGTTATTAATATATAGTAGCAGCTCCTCAAAGAGAGCAGAGGATATAGTTTAATCCAAAACTGTAATGCCTTTTCAGGCAAAGTGACAGTTTTACTTTCTCCAAAAGAGCTCATTAAACTGCGAACAAAGAAGAAGGTTAGATGAAATGCTGTCTAGTTTGATCATACAAATGTCAATCCTTGGAGTTTGAGAGACACATAATTAGCTCCTGTGAAAATAGGACAAATTGGTACTTGGGAAATTCATGCTGTTTGTGCAATGCATGTATGTCTTGAGAACATTACGTGAGAAACAATTAGCAAAACTAATTACAACTGGAGAGTTGGTACCGGGCACGTTTAGTAAGCATGTGTTCTTTATCACTAACTATTGTTAATTACAAGTGCCCCTGAAAAATATTGAGAAGGTCTTGGTTTCCAGGGAACAAGGAATATGATGTTTAATAAGAATATACATTCTTGAAATGGACTGTGATCTTTGAAGTTTTTTTTTGAAAACTGATTCATTGCATTATTCCAATGCACCTCAGAATTTCTGCCAAAGGAGAGCCATGTTAGACATCAAACATTTACACGAATGGAAAATAAGTGCGACAAAGCATCATTGCAAACAGCTGTAAGATATTAGCATTACACTAAATGGTGAACTTAATCTGGCCTAGTCACACCGCTGCTGTAGTTTTTTTTCTGCATTTACGGTTCGAGTACTATTTAACATGTGCTTTCTGACTTTCTGTTCAATGTACTTCAATTCTGAGGTAAAAATTGCTCTATTCCTGATGAAGGGCTTTTGCCTGAAACATCGATTTTCCTGGTCCTTGGATGCTGCCTGAACTGATGTGCTTTTCCAGCACCACTCTCATCCTTACTTCAATTCTGAGACAGCAGAAACTCCATTCACCTATAATTCACCACTGAATTTATTATGGTATGTATGTAGAAGTGCGTTTTTTTAAAAATTCATTCATGGGATGAAGGTGTCACCAGTTGGACCAGGATTTTTTGCCCATCCCTAATTGTGCACAGGTTCTATGTTTCAAGAGTCACATATATGCCAGACTGGATGACAATTACAGATTTCCTTTTTTGAAGGACATGGGAGAACCAGATGGGTTTTCTAACAATCAACAATATTTCATGGTCATCATTGGACTCTTAATTCCAGATTTTTATTGAATTCAAAATATATATTGCAGAATAAAGAGCACATCTTTGGTGCTGAATCTGTCCAAAGGTTTCCTTTGCCAAATTCTACTTTCCTCACACAGACTGGCACAAATATCAGTGCAATATCGTCCCCATGGTTTCCACTTCTAACTGCTTTTGGGATTCAAGTCTTGCTTATAAGGCCAGCATTCATTGCTTATTCTTGATTCCCTTTGAGTCATCCAAGAAGGCAAAGAATTGAATGACCAACTACTCTTGTTTGAGTGACATTGATTGGAGGGTATACATATTGGCTGGGACTCTCGGAAAGAAGTCTTTGCACACAGTTGAGCATTAAAATGGAATCTTGTCATCGTTGAAAAGATCAAATGAGATTTCAGACTGACATCTCATCCAAAAGCTGATACCTCCTACAGTGTATCACTCTCTCAGTAGGGAGGCTGTCATGATTGGAACCAGGACCAGGTGGATATGCTTAACTGTGAGATCCCTCATTGGCCCAGGGTGACAGCCCCAATCAGGGAGCCCTGGCTATCGATACATACAGGAAATTCAAAGGTTTCTCAGGCAAGGGACTGCCTCTGAGCTGGCTGTTCAGACTCCATGTACTGTGGACATATAAATTAAGGGTAGCTTGGTGACAGAATACTGGCCTCTGTTCAGTTATTTCAGAGGCAAAAAGCATTTATTTTTGGAAATTACTCAGAACTCACAAACCTCAGAAGTATTAATGAAATGAAGGGAGGCTTAGCAACCATTTTGAATTCTCCTGCAGGACTGAGACAACCTCGATACTAACTTTGTGATAATGGTTGATGATTTCAGGAGCAATAAGTTGAATGAGATTTGATCCCACATGACCCAGAAATTCTGAGGTAAAATGAAGCACCTTTAGGTGCTCCCCTGTCAAATACTTGTTAACTCAGAACAGACCAGGGATCAAACTTGAAAGCTACCCAGTAAATAAGATTGGGAAACAATTTAGTGATCTGAACTATAGACACATTTAAACATCAGAAGTTCTACAGTACAATGCAAAGTGAGGTCTTCATTCAGCAATGTTTTCTCTGTACACAGGGCTTGAGGCACTTGAGGAAGCCAAAATAAATCAATTATTGTCAATAGCTTTCACTCCTGCTCTCAAGAAAATATCCCGAAAGCCTTTCTCTTCACCTAAGGTTCTCTCAAACGTCCTAAACTTAAATGAACCTTAAAACAACACTGCTCTTGAGAAGAGAGAAAAAAAGAAACAGAGAGAGATTTTTCTTTGGAGTATTTATCTTTCTTTTTTAAAATGTCTCCCTAATTTGGTCATTCTACAGATTAAGAATATCAAAATTGTTAGACATACAAAGATCAAAGTACATTGGGTTTCTCTTCCATTATCTTGCTAGTCACATACTCCAGCAATTTTGAAGTCATGGTATTTGATCTCTCCCAATGAGGCTCCAGACCCAGTCATGATGTGAGGAACTTCCTCGATGGGAAGTATTAGAAGACAGGTTACTCTTATCGACAGGTAGAGAGCCAGTTAATCCATTTTCTCCCAGAATCAGAAACACTCGGGAGCATCCTACCTCAAATTGTGATGAATTAGGGACCTTTGCCTCGGGATCGATCATAACATATGCTGTGTCTTAAACTTTACTACGTTGCAAAATATTATTACCCAAAATTGGCTATCTCTCACAGGTAAGGATAATTGACTAACATGAGACCAAGGATGACTCACAAAAGTGATTTTGGATCTTCAGTCCTTATGGTACTTGAGTCAATTGTTGTCGTTGGGATGTCCGATCAGGTATTGTTAATTTGGGTCGTGGTTTGTCTTTTTTGCTGCACTCACTTTTTCTCGTCATTATGTCTCATAATATTGGGATCTTTAACACAGACTCTGCATCAATCTGGGTCAGGTAGGTGAAAGTGAGGACTGCAGATGCTGGAGATTAGAGTCGAGAGTGTGGTGCTGGAAAAGCACAGCAGGTCAGGCAGCATTCGAGGGGCAGGAGAGTCGACGTTTCGGGCAAAAATCCTTCATCAGGAATGGCTCCTGCTCCTCGGTTGCTGCCTGGCCTGCTGTGCTTTTACAGCGCCACACTCCTGACATCAATCTGGGTCAGGCCAGCCTTCTCGGGTACTAATGTCTTCACGTTGGCTTTCAATAACTCATTGAATCACTTCTCCTATCTTCTTTTGCAGCAACCACCTGGTTGAGCTGGGAGAAGAAGACCTGCTTTGTGAGCCAACATAAAAATAAATGAGCATTTCTGTTCTTTCCAATGAATCTTGGTCTATCTCCAGGTGAAGCTTTTGTATTTGGATTCATCACTTATCCACACATTCCTCCTGGACCATTTTTCACAGAATGAAAACAAACAAAAAGCACTTCAGTGTAAACACTTTCAAATGTTATACTATCATCTTGAAGATGAAAGATATTCAAAACTACAGATAGCACATCTTAATTATAGATTCAGAGATAGACTCAGAAATTTTCAAAGTGCAGAAAAGGCCTTTTGACACATGGAGTCCACACCAATAATAACGATTACTAAAGTTTCACTAATCCCAATTTCCTGCGTATGTTCTATATTCTTGAATGTTATGACATTTTAAGTGTTTATCCAAATATTTTTTCAAAGTTGTAAGGTTTCCAGCCTCCACTACCTTCCCAGGCAGTGCATTTCAGATTCCCACCACTAACCAAGTGAATTTTTCTTTCCCCAAGTCCCCTCTGAATCTTCTGCCCCTTACCCTGAAACTATGTCCTCTCACGATTGACTCCTCAACTAAGAGGAATAGCCTGATCATACCCTTCAATCTTATACACCCCAACCGTGTCCTCCCCGCAGTCATCTCCGCCTGACAGAAAGTTAAAAATCACACAACACCAGGTTATAGTCCAACAGGTTTATTGGGAAGCACTAGCTTTCGGAGCACTGATGATGTTGATGTTGTTTCATCAGGTATTTGTGGAGAATAAGATTGTAAGACACAGAATTTATAGCAAAAGTTTACAGTGTGATGTAACTGAAATTATATATTGAAAAAGACCCGGAATTTTTGTTAACTCTCTCATCTTTTAGAATGACCATGTTAGTTTCAGTTCTTTCATATGTAAATCACAAAACCTTTTTAAAATGTTACATTCTCACTGGTATCTCCAAATCATGACTGAAAGAAAACAATCCAAGCTTACTTAGTCTCTCCTTATAGCTCAATTTCTTCATCCCAGGCAGCATCCAGGTAAACCTCCTCTGTACCGCCTCTGATACAATCACATCCTTGCTGTTGCGAGGTGACCAGAACTGCACACAGCACTCCAGTTGTGGCCTGACCAATGCTCTGTACAACTCCAACATTACCTCCTTGTTTTCTACTCTGTGCCACGCCTGTTGAGAGCAAGTATCTTTCTTAACTGTCCGACTCACATGTTCTGCCAACTTGAGGGATTTGTGAGTAATTACCCCAAGATCCCTCTGTTCCTTGAAGCTACCCAGTGTCCTGCCAATCATTAAGTACTCCCTCATCTTGTTTCTTATTCCAAAGTGCATCAGCTCGCACTTACCAGCATTAAATAACACATGCCATTGCTCTACCCATCTGACCAACCCATCTGTATCATCCTAAAGCCTACAACCTTCTTTTCTATTAACCACCTGACCAATCTTGGTATCAACTGCAAACTTGCTTAACATTCCCCCCACATTTTCATCCACATCGTTTATGTATACGACAAACAATAAGGGTTCCAGTACTCATCCTTGGGGTACACTGCTAGACACCGGCCTCCAGTTACTCAAACAGCCTTCTACCACTAATTTTTGTGTCCTGTTCTAAGCCAGTTTCTGATCCAAGTCACCAAGTTTTCCTCAATTCCATGTGCTTCAACCTTCTCAATCATTCTCCCGTGTGGGACCTTATCAGAAGCCTTGGTCAAAATCCATATAAACGTCATCAACTGAACTTCCCTCATCCACACTTTTGATCACATTTTCAAAAATTCTAACAAATATTTTAGGCATGACCTCCTTTGACAAAGCCATGTTGACTATCCCTAATTAACCCAGGCTTTTTCATCTCCACCACCCTTCTGAAACAGTGGAACTACATTAGCCATCCTCCAGTCCTCTAGCATTTCCCAGTGTTCAGGCAGGAATTAAGAATTTTAGTCAGAGCCCCTGCAATTTTCTGCCTCACCTCCACAGCAGTCTGGGATGCAATTCATCCAGGCCAGGGGATCTATCTGTTTCCAAAGCTGACAGCACCTCCAATATCTCCCCATTTCCCATATCAATCTGTGCAAGTTCCTCACAGTCCCTTTATCTGAATTCTGTTCCAATGTTCTCCTTTTCCAGAGTGAAGACAGAAGTATTCATTTAACACCCTTCCAATATCCTGCGGCTTCACACAAAGGTTGCCCCCTTGGTTCCTGAGGAGCTATACTCTTTCCCAGGTTAACATTTTCCCTTTAATGTATTTATAAGGATTCTCCCTAACTCTCAAATCCTTTTGCCTGCCCCTTGTTTGCTCTCCTAATTGCTTTCTTCAATTCCATCCTGCACTTCCTGTACTCCTCTGGGCAGCAGCTGAATTGCTCCCTTTCAACTTGCGAACAGACCTACTTTTCTTCCTCATCCAATCCTAAGTTGTCCTGGATATCCACGGTTCTCTGAATTTACTGCTTCTACATTTGCCTCGAAAGGGTACATGTTGGAACCATACTCTCCTCAGCTCCTTTTTTTAATGCCTGGTGTTGTTCCGTTGTAGACTTCCCCACAAGGAGCTATTCCCAGTCTCCTGTTGCCAGATCCTGCTTCTTTTTAATAAAATCTGCCTTCTTCCAATCCAAAGGTGTCTTTTGCACCCCATCCTTTTCCTTGACCAGAACAAATTTGAACCGTACTGCGTTGTGAATGCTATTAATAAAATGTGCCTCCACTGACACATGGAATGCTTGTCCGCCTTCTTTCCCCAGAACCAGATCCTGCACTGCAGCATTCTTTGTTGGATCTTCTCTGTATTAACATAAAAAACTCCCTGAATACATCAATAAATCCACCCCTCTAAACTCTTAACACTAGGGATATCCCAATTTATATTGAGAAAGTTGAATAATTACCCGATCATTATTCTTACATACCTCTGTGAATTGTCTACATATTTACTCCTGTATTTCCCAATGACTCTTTGGGGACCTCTAATACATACCCAGTAAAGTGGCTGTCCCTTAACACTGTACCCACAAAGCCTTGTTTGATGACCCTTCCAAGATATCTTCTCTCCTTAGTGAAATAATTGACTCCATAATTAATGGTGCTACACCACCACCCTTTGTACACTCTCTCTGTCTTGTCTAAAGATCCTATAGCCTGGAATGTTAAGTTGCCAGTCCAGCCATTTTCTCGACCATGTACCTGGAATAGGAACAATATCATACTTCCATCACCAATAAGACACACTCTAACCGCCACCCCTTGACATTCAACGGTATTACCATCAACGAATCCCCCACTGTCAACATCCTTGGGGTTACCATTGACCAGAAACTCAATTGGACTCACCACATAAACACAGGGCTACAAGAGCAGGCTAGAGACTAGGGATACTGCGGTGAGTAACTCACCTTCTGACAACCCAAAATCTATCCAACATCTGCAAGGCACAAGTCAGGAGTGTGATGGAATACTCCCCACTTGCCTGGATGTGTGCAGCTCCAACAACACTCAAGAAGCTTGACACCATCCAGGACAAAGTACCCTGCTTGATTGGCACCACATCCACAAATATTCAATCCCTCCACCATTGGTGCTCAGTAGCAGCAGTGTGTACTAACTATAAGAGGCACTGGAGAAATTCACTAAAGATCCCCTGACAGCACCTTCCAAACCCATGGCTACTTCCATCTGGAAGGACAAGGGCAGCAGGTACTTGGGAACACCACCACCTGCAAGTTCCCCTTCAAACCATTCACCTCTCTGACTTGGAAATATACCACCATTCCTTCACAGTCATTTGGTCAAAATACTGAAATTCCATCCTTACCGGCATTGTGGGTCAACCCACAGTAAGTGGACTGCAGTGATTCAAGAAGGCAGCTCACCACCGCCTTCTCAAGGGCAAATAGGGATGGGCTATCAATGCTGGCCAACCGGCGACGCCAAAGTCCCACAAGTGAATTTAAAATAATGGGTCAATCAACGCCATTAACTCATCAGTCTTAACTATTACACTCTTAAAATTAAAGGAAAGCCTTACTTATGAACTGAATGATTTTAGTGGTTGGACAAATTTACCAGTAAAGGGAAAATCATGTCGGTCAATTTACTGGCAGTTTTCACTTTCCAGTCTGTGTTAATGCCTGCCAGGAATGGCGATTACGAAACTTGCTGAAAATCAATGAAACCAATAAGTTGAGGCAAATCTGTCAAAACTGACAGATTATCACATCCAGCTCTTAACCCAATACCAAGCATAAGGATTATGAAGGCTGAATTTGTTTTGATGTTGGTGTATCATTAAAAACATTTTCACAGACAGAATCTCATTTAGTGAAAGCTAGACAGAAAGGAAAATTGTGAAATTCATTGATCATATGAAATGTTTCTTTCAAACCTGACAAATAATATGCTGTGTTGCTTGATCTGTGCATAACTGTATACAAAAAAACAGCAACTTGCAGAATCCTATGACAACTGGAAAATAAATCTGAATGCAGATAAATGTGAAGTGATACACGTTGGTAAGAAAAATAGGGAGTTTGCATGTTGCTTGTCAATAGACAAAAAAATTCAGCTTGAAGAACAAATGAGGTTTGGAAAAATAAAAAAGAGATGCAAATTACCAACAGGTTAGGAGACTTAATTCTCTTGGGACAGATTTGAAAAGCAGATAGGTTTTGCTCAGATGAGTCACACTTGAAACACATTGTGCAGTTCTGCCCACCAGATTATAAAATTATTGTGGGGACAAAATGATAACGAAGGATAAAATGTCAGTATTGGCGATTCATAAAGAATGAATAGGTCAGGTGTTCTTACTCCCAAAAAGAGCACGGTGAGAAGTACCTTCCAGTGTTCAATAAATTTGTGAAAAATCCAAAGCAGCCAAAATAGCTGGAGAGAATGTTCTTCCTGGCTAACATAGGCATGAAATTTGCTGCAGAGATAAATTACCATCTGGTTCTTTTCCAGGTCAGCCCATTAATTCTTATCCTTGGATGGACCTGATCCTAACAGGCTGTCTGCATCCTTCTAATGTGGAAACTGATAACTTCACTCATGAACATCTTCAAATAATTCGATATTTCTCACACAGGATGAAAACATGTTCTTTCCATCAGTGTAAAGTAAACTTGTTTGTCTTTGATCTTATGGCCAAACACTAACAAGGAAGTCACACCATCCTTCCTCTCCTCATGCTGCTGAAGAAAATTTTGTTGATTTTCACAACTGATTATACCAGACATGATTAATTTGTTCAATTAAGTGGGGAGTAAAATCTTTTCATGGGCACTTTTCAAATAAAGAATGTCTCCTGTGAAGTACCATGGAGCTTGACAGGGTTGTTCTGCTCAGAGAGTTATTCATATTAGATTAAATGAAAATTAATACATCTGCCTTAGTTTTGTCATACAGTTGTACATACATGCTACATCAGTCTTTTTTAATGCACCCTTTTATGTTGCAGTAAATTAGGAAAGGACACCTGAGGAAAAGCGGATGTTAAGATCACTGCATTCCAGAGAAGAGCTGTTCAATTTATTGGTACCCGATGGTCTGTGTGCTTGTGGTTATATTATGGAAATGACACTGTTGAACAGACGTTAGTTCTCACAGTAATTATTTATAGAAATGGCACCTCAGCTTCAACTGGAGCAAAGGAAAAGACTCCACACATCTCAATACCACGACAAATGTCAAGCGGTTTGGTATTTACAAGATGTATTCACAGCTTTAATGGTATGCTGTCAAGTTATCGCTACAGCGTACTCAGCATTGCTAATTGTCATCTATTACTCATTGATGAGAGCAAGGGTAACATGGCGATAGCATCAAAGATCATGACTGCATTCAGCATGAAGAGTTCTATCTATAATCTACACTGTATCTTCAATGGCATAAATTACTACTTTGCAGTGACATGGCAACAAATTAAATTTCTAGTTTGATGTAATTTGCAAAAGTGGGGAGGACAGGTAAGCTAGTGCTCTTGAAGACAGATATGCAAAGGCTAAAATAACACGGGACAATTTAGGTTCCTTCAAAATAGGAATTAGTTTGGATGGATACAGATCAATGCAAATAAGTCTGATTTGAATTAATTAGATTTCCCACAGATTATAATTCCAATTCAAACTGAAATTGAACAAATCTATTTGACACAAGTTTGAATCAAATCTACAGTGCTTGTTCAACTCGATCAGTTTAGAAAGATACGTGTTGACTGAAAATGATAGACAATAGGTACAGGAGTAGACCATTCTGCCCTTCGGGCCTGCACCACCATTCATTATGATCATGGCTGATCATCCTCAATCAGTATCCTGTTCCTGCCTTATCTCCATAACCCTTGATTCCATTATCCTTGAGAGCTCTATCCAACTCTTTCTTAAACGAATCCAGAGACTGGGCCTCTACTGCCTTCTGGGGCAGAGCATTCCACACAGCCACCACTCTCTGGGTGAAGAAGTTTCTCCTCAACGCTGTCCTAAATAGCCTAGCCCTTATTTTTAAGCTGTGTCCTCTGGTTCGGGACTCACCCATCAGCGGAAACATGTTTCCTGCCTCCAGAATTTCCAATCCTTTAATAATCTTATACGTCTCAATCAGATCCGCTCTCAGTCTTCTAAATTCAAGGGTATACAAGCCCAGTCGCTCCAGTCTTTCAGTGTAAGGTAATCCTGCCATTCCAGGAATTGACCTCGTGAACCTACGCTGCATTCCCTCAATAGCCAGAATGTCTTTCCTCAAATTTGGAGACCAGAACTGCACACAATATTCCAGGTGCGGTCTCACCAGGGCCCTGTACAGCTGAAGAAGAACCTCTTTGCTTCTATACTCAATCCCTCTTGTTATGAAGGCCAGCATGCTATTAGCCTTCTTCACTACCTGCTGTACCTGCATGCTTACCTTCATTGACTGATGTACAAGAATACCTAAATCTCGTTGTACTGCCCCTTTACCTAACTTGACTTCATTTAGGTAGTAGTCTGCCTTCTGTTATTGCCACCAAAGTGGATAACCATACATTTATCCACATTAAACTGCATCTGTCATGCATCTGTCCACTCACCTAACCTGTCCAGGTCACCCTGTAATCTTCTAACATCCTCCTCACATTTCACCCTGCAACCCAGCTTTGTATCATCAGCAAATTTGCTAATGTTACTATTAATACCATCTTCTATATCATTAATATATATTGTAAAAAGCTGCAATTCCAGCATTGATCCCTGCGGTACCCCACTGGTCACTGCCTGCCATTCCGAAAGGGAGCCGTTTATCACTACTCTTTGTTTCCTATCAGCCAACCAATTTTCAGTCTAAGTCAGTACTTTGCCCCCAATACCATGCGCCCTAATTTTGCTCACTAACCTCCTGTGTGGAACTTTATCAAAGGCTTTCTGAAAGTCCAGGTACATTACATCCATTGGATCTCTCTTGTCCATCTTCAGGGTTACATCCTCAAAAAATTCCAGAAGATTAGTCAAGCATGATTTCCTCTTCATAAATCCATGCTGATTCTGAACTATCCTATTACTGCTATCCAGATGTGTCGGAATTCCATCCTTTATAATTGACTCCAGCATCTTTCCCACCACTGAGGTAAGATTAACTGGTCTATAATTTCCTGCTTTCTCTCTCGCTCCTTTCTTAAAAAGTGGTACAACATTAGCCACCCTTCAATCCACAGGAACTGATACTGAATCTATCGAACCCTGGAAAATAATCACCAATGCATCCACGATTTCTAGAGCCACCTCCTTCAGTACCCTGGGATGTAGACCATCAGGCCCCGGGGACTTATCAACCTTCAGACCTAACAGTCTCTCCAACACCAATTCCTGGCAAATATAAATGCCCTTAAGTTCAGGTCCTTCAGCCACTGTTACCTCAGGGAGATTGCTTGTGTTTTCCCCAGTGAACACAGATCTGAAGTACCAATTCAACTCTTCTGCCATTTCTTTGTTCTCCGTAATATATTCCCCTGTTTCTGTCTTCAAGGGCCCAATTTTAATCTTAACCATTTTTTCCCTTTCACATACCTAAAAAAGCTTTTACTATCCTCTTTTATATTTTTGCCAGTTTACCTTCGTACCTCATTTTTTCTCTGCATATTTTCTTCTTAGTAATCCTCTGTTGTTCTTTAAAAGCTTCCCAGTCCTCCATTTTCCCACTTATCTTTGCTCGGTTATACTTCTTCTCTTTTGACTTTATATGTTTCTTAACATCCCTCGTCAGCCATGACCACCCATGCCTCCTCCTAGGATCTTTCTTCATTTTTGAAATGAACTGATCCTGCATCTCCTGCATTATACCCAGAAATATTTGCCATTGTTCCTCCACTGTCATCCCTGCTAAGGTATTGCACCATTGAATTTTGGCCAGCTCCTCCCTCATAGCTCCATAGTTCCCTTTATTCAACTGAAATATTGTCACTACCGATTGTACCCTCTCCCTTTCAAATTGCAAATTGAAGCTTATTGTATTATGGTCACTACCTCCTAATGGCTCCTTCACTTCGAGGTCCCTGATCAACTCTGGTGCATTGCACAATACCAGATCCAGAGTTGCCTTCTCCGTGGTCGGCTTCAGCACCAGCAGTTCTAAGAATCCATCTCAGAAGCACTCCACAAAGTCTCTTTCTTGAGGTCCAATATCATCCTGATTCTCCCAGTCTACCTGCATGTTGAAATCTCCCATAACAACTGTAGTAACACCTTTGTGACAGGCCAATTTCAGCTCCTTATTCAACTTACACTCTACATCCATACTACTGTTTGGGGGCCTATAGATAACCCCAAGAGGGTCCTTCTACCCTTAGAATTTCTCAGTTCTATCCATACTGACTCTACATCCCCTGAATCTATGTCCCCCCCCCCGCAACCACACAAGGGACTGAATATCATCCCTTACCAACAGGGCCACCCCACCCCCTCTGCCAGTCAATCTGTCCTTACGATAGCACATATAGCCTTATATATCTTATATTTTAAAGCAAAGCTACATAATAATGAAAATAAAAATTAAAAACAACATCATTGTCACGAAATCTTCAGATATTGCAAGATATTTGAGTGGGAGCAGCGGCCGAGGAAAAACGAACCCGGGAGACTACAGCTAAGGTAAGACAGTTTGTTTCAAAATTACTTACCTGTAGCGGGCAGCGGTGTTTTTTTTTTCTCTCTTCACAAAAAGAGCGGGAGCAGCAGAGGAAGTGACGGTAAACAGAGGGGCAGCCGGGAAGGAGAACGGTGAGTATAAATACTCACCCTTTAATCACCAACGGTCATTTGAGTGGGAGCAGCGGCCGAGGAAAAACGAACCCGGGAGACTACAGCTAAGGTAAGACAATTTGTTTCAAAATTACTTACCTGTAGCGGGCAGCGGTGTTTTTTTTTCTCTCTTCACAAAAAGAGCGGGAGCAGCAGAGGAAGTGACGGTAAACAGAGGGGCAGCCGGGAAGGAGAACGGTGAGTATAAATACTCACCCTTTAATCACCAACGGTCATTTGAGTGGGAGCAGCGGCCGAGGAAAAACGAACCCGGGAGACTTCAGCTAAGGTAAGACAATTTGTTTCAAAATTACTTACCTGTCGCGGGCAGCGGAAGTGAGGTTGGAGCGCATAGCTGGGCGGGAAGGCAAGTGATTAGTATTTGAGTGGGTGGGTTCTAGACCCCAGGTCCGACTTCCGTAGGGCCTCCCTCCCACCCTCCTCCTCTAACCTAACTTTAAAGTCCACAGGTTATTGACTCAGTGTTCTTGTTTTTGGAGACAGTGTACAGTCATGGCAGCGCAGGCGGTGGAATGTTCCTCCTGCAGGATGTTTGAGGTAGGGGTGACCACCGATACTCCTGCCGACTTCGTGTGCAGGAAATGCAGTCAGATCCTGATCCTCACCGAACGAGTTAGGGAACTGGAACTGGAGCTGGATGAGCTGAGGATTATTCGAGAGGCTGAGAGGGTGATCGATAGAAGCTACAGGGACATAGTTACGCCGGAGAACAGAGGTAGCTGGGTAACAGTTAGAGGTGGGAAGGGGAAGAAGCAGGCAGTGCAGGGTTCCCCTGTGGTCGTTCCCCAAAAAAATAAGTATGCAGCTTTGGAAACTGTTGGGGGGGACAGCCTTGTAGGTGTAAGCTGCAGTGAAGGGGTCTGTGGCTCTGAGATTCAGAAGGGAAAGGGGGAGAAGAGGAGAGCGCTAGTCATAGGGGACTCTCTAGTTAGAGGGACGGACAGGCGGTTCTGTGGACATGGGCGAGACTCTCGGATGGTTTGTTGCCTCCCGGGTGCTAGGGTCCGAGACGTCTCGGACCGTGTCTTCAGAATCCTTAAGGGGGAGGGTGTGCAGCCAGAAGTCGTGGTACACATTGGCACCAACGACATAGGTAGGAAGAGGGGTGGGGAGGTCATTCAAGAGCTCAAGGAGTTAGGCTGGAAGCTAAAAGCTAGGACAGACAGAGTCGTCATCTTGGGGTTGTTGCCGGTGCCACGTGACAGTGAGGCAAAGAATAGGGAGAGTATGCAGTTGAACACGTGGCTGCAAGGATGGTGTAGGAGGGAGGGCTTCAGATATTTGGACAATTGGACTGCATTCTGGGGAAGGTGGGACCTGTATAAACAGGACGGGTTGCACCTGAACCAGAAGGGCACCAATATCCTTGGGGGTAGGTTTGCTAGCACTCTTCGGGGGGGTTTAAACTAATTTGGCAGGGGGATGGGATCCGGATTTGTAGTCCAGCAAGTAAGCTAGCTGTGTGTCAGGATGCCCAAGACTGTAGGGAGGCTGTGGAGAAGGTAGCACTGACAGGGACTACTTGCGGACACAGAGATGGGCTCAAGTGCGTATACTTCAACGCAAGGAGTATCAGAAACAAGGTGGGTGAACTTAAGGCGTGGATCGGTACCTGGGACTACGATGTTGTGGCCATCACGGAAACATGGATAGATGAGGGTGGAATGGCTGTTGGAGGTTCCTGGTTACAGATGTTTCAGTAAGATTAGGGAGGGTGGTAAAAAAGGAGGGGGTTGGCATTGCTAATTAGAAATGGTATAACGGCTGCAGAAAGGAAGTTTGAGGGGGATCTGCCTCTGGAGGTAGTATGGGCTGAAGTCAGAAATAGGAAAGGTGCAGTCACCTTGTTGGGTGTTTATTATAGGCCCCCCAATAGCAGCAGAGATGTGGAGAAACAGATTGGGAAACAGATTTTGGAAAGGTGCAGAAGCCACAGGGTCGTAGTCATGGGCGACTTCAACTTCCCAAATATTGATTGGAAGCTCTTTAGATCAAGTAGATTGGATGGGGCGGTGTTTGTGCAGTGTGTCCAGGAAGCTTTCTAACGCAGTATGTAGATTGTCCAACCAGAGGGGAGGCCATATTGGATTTGGTACTCGGTAATGAACCGGGACAAGTGGCGGGCTTGTTAGTGGGTGAACATTTTGGTGATGGCGACCACAATTCTGTGACTTTCACCTTGGTTATGGAGAGAGATAGGTGCGCACAACAAGGAAGTTTTTACAATTGGGGGAAGGGAAATTACGATGCTGTAAGACAGGATTTGAGGAGCATACGTTGGGAGCATAGGCTGTCAGGGAAGGATGTGGTGGAAATGTGGAACTTTTTCAAGGAGCAGATACGACGTGTCCTTGATATGTATGTACCGATCAGGCAGGAAAGAAATGGTCGTGTGAGGGAGCCTTGGTTGACGAGGGAGGTTGAATGTCTAGTAAAGAGGAAGAAGGAGGCTTACATAAGGTTGAGGAAACAAGGTTCAGACAGAGCAGTGGAGGGATACAGGATAGCCAGAAGGGACCTGAAGAAAGGGATTAGGAGAGCTAAGAGAGGGCATGAAAAATCCCTGGCGGATAGGATCAAGGATAACCCCAAGGCATTCTATGCGTATGTGAGAAACCTGAGAATGACGAGAACGAGGGTAGGTCCGATCAAGGACAGTGGTGGGAGACTGTGTATTGAGTCGGAAGAGATAGGAGAGGTCTTGAACAAGTACTTCTCTTCAGTATTTACGAACGAGAGGGACCGTATTGTTGAAGAGGAGAGTGTGAAACAGACTGATAACCTAGAAGAGATACCTGTTAGGAAGGAAGATGTGTTGGACATTTTGAACAACTTGAGGATAGACAAGTCCCCCGGGCCTGATGGGATATATCCTAGGATTATGTGGGAAGCAAGAGAGGAAATTGCAGTACCGTTGGCAATGATCTTCTCGTCTTCACTGGCAACTGGGGTGGTACCAGGGGACTGGAGAGTAGCGAATGTTGTGCCCCTGTTCAAAAAAGGGAATAGGGATAACCCCGGGAATTAGAGGCCAGTTAGTCTTACTTCTGTGGTAGGCAAAGTAATGGAAAGGGTACTGAGGGATAGGATTTACGAGTATCTGGAAAGACACTGCTTGATTAGGGACAGCCAGCACGGATTTGTGAAGGGTAGGTCTTGCCTTACAAGTCTTATTGAATGCTTCGAGGAGGTGACCAAGCATGTGGATGAGGGTAGAGCAGTGGATGTAGTGTACACGGATTTTAGTAAGGCATTTGATAAGGTTCCCCATGGTAGGCTTATGCGGAAAGTCAGGAGGCATGGGATAGAGGGAAATTTGGCCAATTGGATAGAAAACTGGCTAACCGGTCGAAGTCAGAGAGTGGTGGTAGATGGTAAATATTCAGCATGGAGTCCAGTTACAAGTGGAGTTCCGCAGGGATCAGTTCTGGGTCCTCTGCTGTTTGTAATTTTTATTAATGACTTAGATGAGGGAGTCGAAGGGTGGGTCAGTAAATTTGCAGATGATACAAAGATAGGTGGAGTTGTGGACAGTGAGGAGGGCTGTTGTCGGCTGCAGAGGGACTTAGATATGATGCAGAGCTGGGCTGAGGAGTGGCAGATGGAGTTCAACCCTGCCAAGTGTGAGGTTGTCCATTTTGGAAGGACAAATAAGAATGCGGAATACAGGGTTAATGGTAGGGTTCTTGGTCAGGTGGAGGAACAGAGGGATCTTGGGGTCTATGTACATAGATCTTTGAAGGTTGCCACTCAGGTGGATAGAGTTTGTAAGAAGGCCTATGGAGTATTATCGTTCATTAGCAGAGGGATTGAATTCAAGAGTCGTGAGGTGATGTTGCAGCTGTACAGGACTTTGGTTAGGCCACATTTGGAGTACTGTGTGCAGTTCTGGTCGCCTCACTTTAGGAAAGATGTGGAAGCTTTGGAGAGGGTGCAGAGAAGATTTACCAGGATGTTGCCTGGAATGGAGAGTAGGTCGTACGAGGATAGGTTGAGAGTTCTCGGCCTTTTCTCGTTGGAACGGCGAAGGATGAGGGGTGACTTGATAGAGGTTTATAAGATGATCAGAGGAATAGATAGAGTAGACAGTCAGAAACTTTTTCCCCGGGTACAACAGAGTGTTACAAGGGGACATAAATTTAAGGTGAAGGGTGGAAGGTATAGGGGAGATGTCAGGGGTGGGTTCTTTACCCAGAGAGTGGTGGGGGCATGGAATGCGCTGCCCGTGGGAGTGGTAGAGTCAGATTCATTGGCAACCTTTAAGCGGCATTTGGATAGGTACATGGATGGGTGCTTAATCTAGGATAGAAGTTTGGCACAACATCGTGGGCCGAAGGGCCTGTTCTGTGTTGTATTGTTCTATGTTCTATGTTCTATGTTCTAACATAAGAACCAGGTAGACCGAATCGTGAAGAAAGCATTTGGTGTGCTTGCCTTTACTGGTCAATGCATTGATTATTGGAGTTGAGAGGTCATGTTGCGGCTGTACAGTAGATTGGTGGTTAGGCCACTTTTGGAATACTGTGCACAATTCTGGTCTCCCTGCTATAGGAATGATCTTATGAAACTTGAAAGGGTTCAGAAAATATTTAAAATTCTGGCAGGGTTGAATGGTTTGAGTTATAGGGAAAGGCTGAATAGACTGGGGCTGTTTTCCTTGGAGCATCAGAGGCTGAAGGGTGACCCTCAGTACAGAAATTTATGAAATCATGATGGGCATGGACAGGGTGAATAGACAAGGCCTTTTCTCCTGGGTGGGGGAGTCAAAAACCAGACTGCATAGGTTTAAGGTGAGGGGGAAAGATTGAGAAGAATCCTAAGGGACAACTTTTTCACACAGCAGGTGCTGCATGTCTGGAATGAGCTGCCAGAGGAAGTTGTTGAGACTGGTACAATAGCAACACTTAAAAGGCTTATGGCTGGGTATTTGAATAGGGTTAAAAATCATCCAACACCAGGTTATAGTCCAACAGGTTTAATCAGAAGCACTAGCTTTTGGAGTGCCGCTCCTTCATCAGGTGGTTGTGGAGGACACAATTGTAAGGAGGACACAATAAATATTTGTTATAAATTCTGTGCCTGACAATTGTGCCCTCCACAACCACCTGATGAAGGAGCGTCACTCCGAAAGCTAGTGTGCTTCCAATTAAACCTGTTGCACTATAACCTGGTGTTGTGTGATTTTTAACTTTGTGCACCCCAGTCCAACACTGGCATCTCCAAATCATATTTGAATCAGAAGGATTTGGAAGGATATGGACAAAATGGTGGCAAATGGGACTAGAGTAATTCAAGATACCTGGCTGGCATGGATGAGTTGGGCTGAAGGGTCTGTTTCCATGCTGTGCATCTTCAGAACTTCATGACTCAGAGGAGGCAATTCAGCCCCTCAAGGCTGCTTTGATAATCAATATGGTCATAGCTGATCCCATATTGGCCTCAGCTCACTCTCCTGTCCACTCCCCATCACTCTTTAAATTGTTACTGAATAAAATATCTGCCTATCTGTTCCCCTTAAATGGATTCAGTGTCCCATCATCCACTGCAGTCCAGGGCAGTGAATTTCATTGATTCCCAACACTTGGAGAGAAATAATTCCTGCTCATCTCAGTTTTTATATCTGCCACCCCACAGCCTAGAACTATGACCTCTCATTCTAGATTGTCCCACCAGGGAAACATCCTTTCTATATCTACTTTGTCAATCCCCTTTAGCACATTATGTATCTCAGTTGGATCTCCTCTCATTATTCTAAACTCAATCAAGTACATGCCTAAACCACCCAATCTCTCCTCATAAAACAGGCCTATAATCTCTGGAATTAATCTAGTGAACCTTCCTCCAATGAAAGAAGAAATAAGCACATGTTCCCACAAAGTGGTCGCACGCACAGAATGGACTCTGCCTCCACCTTTCCTCTCACTCCTGTACACCCCTCCCCCCAACAAAAACCCTCTGTCTTCAGCATATATACCATCTTTTCTGAGCTACAGCTGGTTCAGATGTACGGTCAGTGGACCTCAAATGTTGACTCTGCTTTCTCTGCATAGATGCTGCCAGACATGTTGAGTTTCTTTAGCAATGTTTGTTTTCTTTCAGAATATTTCATCATTCCACCTGTGAGTTCATTCATATAAGATCACATGTTGATGCCACATGAGACTTCTTTTCTCTTCTGCTCAAGAGAAAAAAAAATGAACAAAGCAATATTGTGTCTGAAATTCTCCTTCGTCATGCTCCCCAGGTGATATCATGCTAACTGATTGCAAATGTCTGTAAATTAGGGTCTTCCCTGTTTCTAAGCTTGATCAAACAAGGTAAGCTTGTCCTTGCATGTGTTATGGTGCAGAGGCCGAACCCCCTCTGTTTATTAAAACCAAACACCCAGTGTTATGGACTAGGCTGGACCACCCAAAAAATATTCCATTCAAAAAGATGAAAACTTTAATCTAAATTTGTTTAAGAACTATAACCTGGTGTTGTGTGATTTTTAATAAAATTGTTGAAGATGAGGTAGGTTCGCAAAGATAATGCTCAATAGGAACGAGAGTGATAAGGTAGTTGTTATTGCGGGTCCATGAGAAGTATGTACTGGTTAGGCAGGGAGGAAGTTGTTTATTAAGCAGGGAGGAAATGGTTTACTAAGGAAGTTAAATCTCTTGTCAAGAGGAAGAAGAAGGCTTATGTTAGGATCTGTTTTGGGTGCACTGTTGTTTGTCATTTATATAACTGACCTGGATGAGGGCCTAGAAGGATGGGTTAGTAAATTTGCAGTTGACACTAAGGTCGGTAGAGTTGTGAATAGTGACAAAGAATGTTGTAGGTTACAGAGAGACATAGATAAGCTGCAGAGCTGGGCTGAAAGTTGGCAAATGGATTTTAATGCAGAAAAGTGTGAGGTGATTCACTTTGGAAGGAGTAAGAGGAATGCAGTGTGTTGGGCTAATGGTAAGATTCTTGGTAGTGTGGATAAGCAGAGAGATCTAGGTGTCCAGGTGCATAGATCCTTGAAAGTTGCCACTCAGGTTGATAGGGTTGTTAAAAAGGCATAAGGTGTGTTAGCCTTTACTGGTAGAGGGATTGAGTTTTGGAACAATGAGACCATGCTGCAGCTGTACCAAACTCTGGTGCGGCCACATTTGGAGTATTACGTACAGTTCTGGTCACCGCATTATAGGAAGGATGTGGAAGCTTTGGAAAGGGTGCAGAGGAGATTTACTTGGATGTGCCTGGTATGGAGGGAAGATCTCACGAGTAAAGGCTGAGGGACTTGAGGCTGCTTTCATTAGAGAGAAGAAGATTGAGGGGTGACTTAATTGAGAAATATAAGATAATCAGAGGGTTAGATAGGGTGGACAGTGAGAGCCTTTTTCTGAGGTTGGTGATGGATAGCATGAGGCAGCATAGCTTCAAATTGAGGGGTGATAGATATAAGACAGATGTCAGAGGTAATTTCTTTACTCAGAGAATAGTAGGGGCGTGGAACACACTTCCTGCAACACTAGTAGCCTTGCCAATTTTAAGAGCATTTAAATGATCATCGGATAGGCATATGGACGAGAATGGAATTTGAGGGCCTAAGGACCTATACTGTACTATAATGTTCAATGTTCTGTGAACTCTATCACTACAATTCCATGACACTGTAACTCTTTTGCTTTAAATTCTGTGTAATATGGTCATGTTCCACAACCACCTGATGAAGAGGCAGCGTCTCGAAAGCTTGTACTTCCAAATAAACCTGTTGGACTATAACCTGGTGTTGTGTGATTTTTAACTTTGCCCACCCCAGAACAACACCAGCACCTCCAAATCTTCTCTATATTCAACAGAGAATACAAAATATCCAACAATCAGGGCTCTTTAACAATTACAAAATGGTTGATTTATTTTAAAACTAACATCTTATTTAACACGATGTAAAACTGGTTTATATATGCAGTTGGTAACATAAAAACACAAATATTCATCTCTCTAAATTACCCAAAACCTACCCACAAACCAGCTGAAGGATGAAAGTTTGATTTTTCTTTGTAAATATTTACCTTCACAAAAAAGAACAACTTTTTGACCAATAATGATTAGCTCCTGAAGGGAAGAATAGAGAGGAAATGGAATGTTTTGATTTCTACTAATGACTGGACATGTGCAGTTGTCTCTGGCATTTGGTAGATACAGTTTGCTAAGGAAACACAGTATTAAGAAGTCTTGCAGAAATTCATCAAGTGGACAATCAGATTTCAAACGGAACTTGCAACAAAGCTATTTTGCAGAATGGAGGGAGATGACCTTTTCCTCAACTGGTTTATCCCCAAACCATCTTGAAACAAAGGTAGTCAACTCCCAGTCAGAAAATCAAACATGTTTTTCATCCAAAAATGAGGCAAACAACTCACTAAAACAACATGATTCCTAAAAACAAAATATTTTGCTCAAAGAAAAATCTTATGTCTAAATTGATCTTTCAGTGAACCATTTTTATTTGAAAACTGAGGTCTTCACAGAACTTGTAAAAAATACAGTTCCACGATCTTTCAAAACTCAATCAAATTGTCAAACAAATATAACTATGAAACCTTCAAAAGACTCAATTTGAAAAAGATTAAGTATTTCAACCTTATCTCTGTATTTTATTGAAGAACCAAGTTTTGTTCCACTTTAGTTTCCTTTACACAAATAAATTTAAAGTACTTGCTCTTTCTTCATAATTTAAACTCTTTTGATGCAAAATGAACCCATCCATCTTAGCTAAATTATTTTATTTCAACATCTGTAGTGGTTTTGAAATGGGGTTGATTACCATATCTTGCCAGATGCTTGATTATGCTTTATTTTTGATGGGTACTGGCAGAGAATGGAGAGAATATATTGAAAAGAGACTTGGTGTTCAAAGGGTTAATTTTACTATGTAAACAGGATAGACCAGCAATCACTAGCAATGTAAGGTGACATAACTGCCAGACCTAATGGAAGGCGACTCTATGTTGAAGCTGCATATGAAGGGCGCTGTATGATGTTAGAAGAAACCGACCACTGAAAGATAATATCCACCAATAATTAATACAGCCTGCATCAAGCCCTGCCCAGGGAATACGTTGATGACAATCACAGATGGTGATAACAGAGGTACAATGCTCTAGATTCTTTGTCCAAATTTGTTTGAAACGGAGAGCTTACATTTCCAAGATAATAAAAGTGGTTGACTGGCTACTCTGGGGCTACATAAGTTTTAAGAACTGAGTTAGCCCTTTCTTTCCATGACAGTTACCTCATGCCAACAGCTGCTCATGGTCAACATTCTGTGGTTTATTCCTAGGCAAATGGAGAAATTAGGATCCGAATCCATTATTTTTTAAACTGATTTTTCCCTCACATCAAATTTGAGGAATCTAATATTTGAGCAAACAAATCACAGAAACCCATAAAACAAGCCAATAGGATCTTTCGTTAACTATATATTGAGTCCAAAGCTGGCAGGCCCAGAGGTTAGCAGGTAGGTATGAATATTTTTGGTGCAGGTTTATTTGCTTATAAGGAAGCAGGAGAGTTCCTCCAGGCCTCTTGATTAAATATTTGGATCTCTATCACTGGGAGCATTAACGGAACTACCATCCCTTCCCAACTTGTAATTTAATGGCCTTTTAATGTCAATTAATAGTAATTGCTGAAAAATTAGGAACTGCTCATTAAAAACCCAGAGGCTGGGTGATTTCTGTTTTCTCATAGGGTAGTGAAACTTTGGAATTCTCTTCCTGAAATGGTGGTGGTTTCAGAGATTTTGAAGTCAGAGAGAGATTGATTTTCATTAAGCAAGGGGATGAAAAGTTACCAGGATAGGCGGGAATACAGATTTAACACTGCATTCATATCTCAGTAAATGGTGAAGGAGACCCAGGGGTCTGAATGGCCTACTCCTGTGCCCAACATGCTTGTTTGCATATAATTTCCTTTCAGTGCCATTCCTCCAGGCTCTGATTCCCATATCTGGACCTGGAGGACACTGTGCAGATTCCAAAGTAGTTGGCATTTTCTCCACTGATGTCTACAATTTTCCTTTCTTTTTCCAGAAAAGAAACACCAGCTTTCCTGATATTGTTCCAAATCAGAGCAACAGACCTTAGGAAAAATTTTTACTTGATGGGAAAGTTTTCTCAGTGAATTGACCTGTTGTACCATATTGATAAAGTTAGATGGAAAAAAGTAGGGGAATGTTTGTGTGCAACCTAAATGTGCCATAAGGACCTATTCAAGAAAATGACACCTTTCTGCATTGCAGATGCTATGCAATGGCAACAAATTTGTTTACTGCCCTGTTTTGGTACACAATTTGCAAATGAAGGAACTTACAGATAACAAACCACATTGTTCGACAAGTTATTTTGATTTGGCACAATATCTTGAGCGAGGTCTTGGAAATTTATGAGAACGGACGAGGGGAGTCAGTCAAATTGATTGAAGGGCATAAAACCAGACAAATGTGCTACTGAGTGAAGTTCAGTATCTCAATTGGAGACATCAGAAGTACCAATTACAAAGTATAGTTTCAGATTGAATCCACCTCATAAGCATAGTCACACTGGAATTTATCAAAGTTTGCAATCCTTTTGTAAAATTCATTTGGTAATATGGAATGTGAGTACTGTTGAAAAAAAGGCACACTTTATTGAAGCTTTTCTTCTTGCATGCATGAGAAGAATTCTCAAGAAATTCTCAAGTAAAGGTGAACAACATTTTGATACTGTATGAGGGAAGTATGCTGGTTGGCAGTGGACTCTGACTTGTAGAGGTGCTGTGAATGTCCTGATAGGAGCAAGATAAAAAACAGACATGTCTATTTTCAACAGCACACAGTAAAGTACACCTCATAAAGAATGTGAAATGAGGCATTGTCAACTTAGTGCACTTAATGTCATGATCATCCAAGATCAGAAATATTCCATCAGTTATAAATTCTTTATGAGGTATATTTTCTTGTATATTGTTTAATATTGTATGTTGTTTGATCTGCACATCTGAGAATGTGCCAACTAATGCAAACTAATATTCTCCCTTAAATAAACTACATTTCAATTAGAACATAAGAGTATACAATAGCAGTTGCAAATTCGGGACATCTGATGAATTAAAGGACCTGCATGTCATTCTCATCATACTGAGCTTGCTCACAAGTGACATATCCACAAAAGATGAATGTGATTTTAAAATAGTTGCCTGGAAGGATGAGAATTCTGAAGGACTCTGAGCTTCCTCAACAGTAGGAAGAAAAATGTTGAGTGAACACTAACTGCAGCTATTTTGAATCCTTGGAAATCTTTCAATCAAAAAATGCTGCATTGTCATAGGTGGAAGGAATGGAGGCCATCAAATATTTACAAATCACAGAAAACAACATAAATGCTATATTAAGGTGGTGTAGTTGTTGTAACAAGGTCAGCCAGGTGAACCCCATAGAACATGAGCTCCTTGACTGGGCTGTTAACCTGGTTCAACCAGGGACTCCTGTCTGATAGATAAAAGAGGGGCATCAGATATCATATTTACTTAAAGGTATCTCTCAGGGAACTGGATCAGTGTCAAACAAAGGTTAACAATGTGAGGGGATATTAGCCTCGGTCAAGTTATTTCAGGTGGTAAGATTACTCCTAGCTTCCCTGAATTCTCTCATCTGAAGTAACTTTGCTGTCCAAGGCTTGATAATTATGGTTCAAGCCATGGTATCACCCATGGAGTAAGGAGAGGAGGTAGGCCCCAAACACTGCTTTAAATCAATGTAGGGACTGAATTGGCATTATCCAAGCTGAACCAGACTAATCATCTGCACCAAGGACATCCACACCTTGGGACGAGGCAATCAGAGCTAAATTTATACTGTTGATCTTGACCGACAAAAATTGTGTGAAAAAGTACGAGTGAGGAAGAAACCTCAAAGTTGCCTCTCTGAAGACAACTTTAAGGCCTATGCTCAGCCCTATCCCTCAACAATATAATGAGATTAGGCATCGCTTATAGAGCAGAACACAAATCTCTGGCAACTGTTCAATATCTGGGTAAACTATGACAGCAAAGGACTGAATTGTCATCAGTGTCATCTTCTTAAAGTTTCTGAACGTTAAGAAATATACATTTAGAAATAACAAATGCTCTGATACACATTCATCAAAATAGCTAATTCTACATGAATTGGTAAAATCTTTACACCAAGATTGCTGCAGATTGCTTGTGAAAGCCTAATAGCCTTGTCACGAAGCCACTGAATATATATTTTTAAAAAAACATTGTTATTCACTTTAGAGTTGTTAGTGTGTGAAGTACAGCTGAGATATAGAGTGCCCATTAAAATCAGTGCATTAATAGAGAACTAATATTCCAATATACATACATCATATCAATGTTTGACTCCTGTGCTTAGACCACAAAGTCTATAAAATGGAAATGAACTATGAATTGAAGTATGAATACCAGCGAATGGATTTAACAATCTGCATTATCCGGTGATTCATATCTATTTATTGAATTTATCTCAGACTATCCTTTCCTCCCAAATTTCAGGCTGCACCTACATCTTTCAACTTTCAGATTTATTCATTTCAATTGTTTCTGACACACATCAATGAAATCTACACTCCACTTTCCAGCAGAACTGAAAATGATCAGAGTCTAAATTTGTTTGAATAGCAGTCTGACAAGAATCAGTACAAAAGCAAAATAGTGTGGATCCTGGATATCAGAATGGAGACAGAAAATGCTGAAAATCTCTGCTGGTCTGGCAGTGTCTTTGTAGATGAAGATAGAGACTGTTTGGACCAAGATCTCAATCTACTTCTATTCTGGGTTAGGAAGCTGGAAGTGCCGATGATGGAACAACACTCACAGGTGGATTCGTGAATCACAAATCTGACTGAGGGAGAGTGAATGGCTGAGTGGTATTATGGTTGCCTTTGTAATCCAGAGACCCAGGTAATATTCTGAGAAACCTGGCTCAAATCCTGCTATAGCAGAAGGTAGTTCTGAATTCCATACAAATCTGTAATTAAGAGTTTCACGATGACCTTTCATCCATTGTAGATTGTCAGAAAAATCCAACTAGTTTACTAATGTCCTTTAGGGAAAGAAACCGCCATCCTTATTTAGTCTGGCCTACATGTGAGTCCAGACTCACAACAATGGTTGAGTCTTAACTGTCCTCTGGGAATAAATACTGGCCTAGTCAACAACACCCTCAGCCTGCAAATGAAGAAATAAAAGGGCTAACTAATCTTTGTTGTCCTGAAGATTTGTATATTCTTCATTCCACAAAAGAACTAAAGGGACCACCAGCACAAAAATAATTCTCATTAAGTTGACCAAAATGTTAATAAATCACAAAACAATCATTACAATCCACTAAGAATGTAAAGATGAGCAAAATGTCACACACATGAAGTATCCTCTCATGTTGAAAGAATTGACAGAATGAGATTGTTAGAATGCTTGGTACAGAGTTGCATTGCTGTATTTACTTAGTACAAAGCTCTGAGGTTTAATGGGGAATTCCATGGTAACCCCACCAGGAGACATGCGTTCTTCTGAGATAGATCTTGTTGCAATTGTACAGGGCATTGGTGAGACCACACCTGGAGTATTGTGCACAGTTTTGGTCTCCTCCATTAAAGAAGGATGATCTGGCTCTGGGTGGAGTGTATCAAAAGTTTACCAGACTCATTCCTGGCAGAGCAGAACTGGCATATAAAGAGACACTGGATCAGGTAAGACTGTATTCAGTGCTGTTTACAAAAATGACACCTATAAAAGTTAAACATGATTAGATAGGATGGATGTTCACAATGAGCGGGGAGTTCAGAACCTGGGTTTTCACCCAAAGACTGACGTGCCTATGGAATTCTCTGCCTGAGAATGTGATTCATGCCAAAACATCGAATGTTTTCAAAAAGAGATCATATTCTTATTGCTCAAGGAATCAAAGTGGTATGGAAAGACAGTGAGAAAAGGGTACTGATTGGATGATTAGCCATGATTATATTGAATGGCAGAGCAAGTTTGACAGTGAAATAACCTGTTCCTGCTCCTATTTTCCATGTTGCTAGGATTTGACTATATTTGTCACATGTACCTAAGTACAGTGAAAAGTTTTATTTTGCAAACAACTTGGGGAGGAGTGGGGTGCAGATAATAGCAACAAGGTTATACAGATCATGGGGTGCTTCAACAGAGTGAAAAATGTAAGGTTAGGGCTGCACAGGAGATGTACAAAGCAAGACATTAGATTTGAAATTAGAGAGGTCCATTCAGCAATCTTATAATAGCAGGGTAGAAGCTGTTCTTGAACCTGTTGGTGGGCGTTCAAGCTTGTAAAATGTTAGGAGTTCCTCTTGGCCACAGATATCATGCAATCACATGATAATAGCGGACAAGAAACACAAAGAAATTGCTGGAAAATCTCAGCAGGTCTGGCAGCATCTGTGGAGAGAAACTGAAATGTCTGAATCTGAACCTGAAATGTTACCAGAATAGACACTAGACAGGGTGTCGAAATCACCCCATGTGCACAATACTTAAATTGCTAACATCATTTGGTTTTCCATTGCAACTTCTTTCCAAAAGTCTTTCCTGAAGGGTGGAAAAGAAAATCACTAATCTAAGAATGAAATGTTCCTTCATTCCAATGCTAACCCTAAATTAATTTTATCACCTTCCAACACCTTTCATAATTAATTTTTGTTGCCTTAAATTTTGTATCTTCCACAAGCCAACTACTTCACAAAAGAATTACAGTGCTTACCAGCTCATTATCAATTCTCATCAGTTTAGCAAAGAAAAGGTAATAGATCAGGAAACAACCATTATAGTCTATTAAAAATGTGAAGATTAACAAGTTATCATGCACATGAAGTATCCTCTCATGAAGAAGTAATTGGCAGGTAACATTGTGTTTGGCAGTGAGTAACATACTGTGTTTATTCAGTACAACACTACCAGGTTTGATATGGATGTGACAGGGTCTCTACAATACTCTTTAATTTGTTCTTAGCTACATTTTCCAACAGACAAAGTACCCAACAGGCAAATCAGATAATGTGCATGCATACAGTGTGGCATAAAAATAGGTTGGTACCATACAAGCCGTATTTATAATGATCGGATGTCGTTATCCTCCTGCTTCTTATAAATGTTCAAATAGAACTTTCAGCTTTCTGGAATATTTATAAGATATGAGTTAGCTTGTATAACAGAGCTGGATTAATCATAAAATCAAGATTAAGGCAACATACTGCAACACCAAGTGCTACTTAGAATGACATTGTGAAAAGGAAAAGAACCTTGCTTTCAATTGCACGGTCACTTTCCATATCATCACAGAGTGATTCTGATGGTTCAAAGCTCAGGTCTTCAAAATCAAATGCACAGCCCGAGGACAGGATTTCTGGCAGATTTCAGGATCCCACTATTAAACTATGAGATGGAGGGGTGTCCAAAGTCTGTGCAAGCACCTGCGATTTTCCTGCATTTGTCAAATAAATGCCAGAGAGGACAGGCTCACCACATATTTGAGGGTGAGATGTGAGGTTGCAGGGTCTCAGAGAGACAGGTAGTCAATTGAGAAGTGGGGGGCAACCAAGTATACTGGGAAGAGGAGAGCCAGATGCAAGGATAGCTGAGCTTAGGACATAGTGAGAGTGGCAAGGTTTTCTTGGGCACTAGTGGTATTATCCACATGCACACAACCGCATCCTCTGTGGTGGGATCTAACCAACACCACCTTTGTACGTGCTGATGATGGCCAACCATCTGGTCATAGGCAAGAGACACTCCACAAAATTGTTCTCTAACTTACACATTCACAGTTAATGGAGTATTTTTAATAGATAAGAAGGCACATAAAAGGCAACAAAGGATGAGAAGTGGTAGGGAAGAAGCAGAATTATTTAATTCTGGCATCTTGGTGCCAAAACAATTGCTCTGATTAGCCTTATCAGCTATTTTCTGTTTCTGCGTCTTGTTCAGCTCATTTAGAAATGGGTGTCATTTGAATAATGAGCAATTTTTTCAGGAAATCCATTAGTCCCCTCTTCCCACACAGTAAATCTGGGTGATTTAAATGTTTTATTCTGAATGTTCTGTTTCTCCACAGTTTTAAGCTTGACTATTTTTCTCTCAGGCATTACTCTTCATGTGTAGCAAGCCAGAACGGAACATTTATGTCAGCACCTTCTAATCCCATTATCTTAAATTAGTGCTCTGCAACTAAGTCCCTAAATCACCGTTTCTTTAAAAGTTTTTAGAGGCCTTCTATTTCTTCCCGTTGCCTATTTGATTGATCCATCAATTGTCCAAATTTGGGAAGGTGAGTTCTGGCAGCTTGATCATCACTGGCTTTTGTCACACATTTTCTGTGATTATAAGGTGCAATCTAATTTGTTGCACATATTATATCAGATAAGGCAATACTTTTCATAATTTAATGGCAATGGTTTGCAGAATCAAAAAAAAATGCTTCATTGAAATTCATTTGGAATACCAGTAAGGTGCCAGCGAATTTAACAAAATCTTGTCCACACTGTGCAATTAACATTTCAACCCTTGAGCATTTCTTGAAACTACTCCACAACCAACGAATCAGATTTAAGCTCTGTGGTTCTGACTTATTCAGTTATAAATGGTAATGGACAGTAAAACAACTCAATGGAGGAGGAGGCTTCAATGATATCCCTTTTCTCAAAGATGGGGGAGCCTATACATTATTGCAAAAGATAAAACTGAAGCAATTAATACAATCCTCAGCCCGAAATTGCCAAGTGGATGATTCATCCCGGCCTCCTCCAGAGGTCTGCAATATCACAGATTGCAGTCTTTAGCCTATTTTATTCATGCTATCTAATATCAAGAGATAGTTGAAAGTACTGGATACTGTAAAGGCAATGGACCCTGCAACATTGCAATGATCGTGCTGAAGATATGTGCACCAGAATTTATCATGCCCCGAGCCAAGCTCTTTCAATACAACTACAACACTGGCATCAACCTGGCAATTTCAAAAAGTACCTCAGTAATGTTCTGTCTACAAATAGCAGGATAAATTAAACTCTGCCTGTTGTTGCCCCATTATTTTACTCTCAATCATCAGTAAAGTGATGGTGGTGATCAACAATTCTATCAAGGACCACTTGCTTAGCAACAATCCGCTCCCTGATGTTCAATTCAGTTTCATCAGTGTCATTCAAATCCTGACTCATTACAGCCTCACTTCAAACATGGACAAAGGAGCCGAATTCCTTGGGCGAAGTGAGAATGACTGTCCATGACATCAAGGAAGAATTTCACATCAAGGAGCCTGAGCAAAATGAGTCAAAGGCAACTAAGGGAAATATTTTCTGCAGGTTGGAGTCATACCTAGCATAAAGGAAGATGGTTGTGGTTGTTGGAAGTCCTCAGTTCCTCAACCCTCTGTATGGTAGTGTTCTAGGTCCAACCATTCTTAGCTGTCTCGTCAATGACCTTCCCTCAATTAGAAAGTTAGAAATGAGGATTCTCATGATGATTGTTCAATGTTCAGAACTATTCGCTCTTCCTCACGGACCATTTGCAGCAACATCTGGTCATTATCCAGGTTTTAAATAGATTGTAATGACATTTGTGTCACAAAGTGTAACGAATGACCATCTCCAACAAGAGAGAATCTAACAACTGCTCCTTGAAATTTGATGTCACTATCATTTCCGAATGCCAAGCTACACTGTCCTGGTGGTTAGCATTGACCAGAAACTAAACTAGACCAGCCATATCAATGCTGTGGCTACAATAGCAAGTCAGAAGCTAGGAATCCTGTAACGGGAGTAACTGACCTCTTGACTCCCCAAAGCCTGACCAACAGTTACAAGGCACAAATCAGGAGTGTAATTTAAAACAAAAAAAAATCGAGAATGTGTTGGTTAGGTCATCATTCATAGCTTTACCCACTTGACCTTGAGAAGGTAGTGGGAAGTTGCCTTCTTGAACCACTGTAGTCTGTTTCATGATTTCAAGATCTATATATTCCTGTGAGGGGAAAGGTAAGTTTAACAGGAATAGGGAACCCTGGATGATAAGAGATATTGTGATTTTGACCAAAAAAAGGAGGTGTGGCTCAAGTACAGGTAGCTGGGATCAAGGGAATTCCTGGAGGTATATGGGGAAGACAGGAGTTTATTGAAGAAGGAAATCAGGAGGGCAAAAATGATGCACAAGATAGCCTTGGCTGAGAAGGTTAGGGTGAATCCAAAGAGATTCTTTAAGTATGTTAAAGGAAAAAGAAGAACGAGAGAGAGAATAGGATCCCTCAAGGATCAAAGTGGACATTTATGTGTAGATCCACAGGAGATGTGCAAGGTCCTCAATGAATATTTCTCCTCTGTGTTTACCATGGAGAAAGATATGAAGACTTGGGAATTGGTGAAGGTACAGTCCATATCACAGTAGAGGGGATGTTGGATGTATTAGAATGTATGAAGGTGGATACATCTCCTGGTCCTGACCCGATATATCCAAGAACACTGCAAGAGGCAAGAGAAGAAATTGCAGGGCACCTCACTGATATTTTTGCATCATTGTTAGCCATGGGTGAGGTTCTGGAACTGGAGGGTAGTGAGTGTTGTGCCATTATTCAAGAAAGGCTGCAAAGAAAAGCCTGGGAACTAAAGACCAGCAAGCCTAACACCCGTGTTAGGTATGTTACTTGAGAAGATTCTGAGAAATAAGATATACATGCATTTGGAAAGACAGGGTTTGATTAGAAGTAGTCAGCATGGCTTTGTGCTTAGGAGATCATGCCTCACAATTTTGTGAGAGCTTTTTGACGAAGTGACCAGGAAGGTTGACGAGTGTAGGGTGGTAGACATAATCTACATGGATTTCAGTAAGGCCTTTGATCAGGTTTCACATGGTAGGCTGCTTTGGAAGGTTAGATTGCATGGAATCCAGAGGATGATGGCAAATTGAAAAAACAATTGGCTTAATGGTAGGAAGCAGTGGACAGTAGTGGGAGGATGCTTTTGGACTGGAGTTCAGTGACTAGTGGAGTGCGTCCAGGGTCAGTGCTGGGTTCATTACTGTTTATTATCTATATCAATGATTTAGATGGGAATTTATATGGAATGATTAGTAAATTTGCAGATGACACTAAAATAGGAGGTATCATGGACAGTGAGGAGGGTTATCAGAAATTGCAGCAGGACTTTGATGAGTTGGGACGTGGGCCAATGGAGTTTAATACAGATAAGGGCAAGGTCTTGCATTTTGGAAAGTCAAATTAAGGTAGGATTTTCACAATTAATGGTAAGGCCTTAAGGAGTGTAGTGGAACAGAGGGGCCTTGGACTTCAGGTGCATGGTTCTCTGAAGTTGGAGTCATTGGAAGACAAGGTCATGAAGAAGGCTTTTGGCACACTGGCATTCATCCATCAGGGCATTGAATATTGAAGTTGGGAAGTTAGACTAGAGGGTATCAGTTTAAAGCTAGAGGGGAAAGAATAAAAGGGAACCTGAAGGGCAACCTTTTTATACAGAAGGTGGTACGCATGTGGAATGAGCTGTCAGCAGAAATGGTTGAGACAGGTACATTAACAATATTTAAAAGTCATTTGGACAAAGAAATGGACAGGAAAGTTTTAAAAGAATATGGGCCAAGTGCAGGGAAATGGGGTTAGAGTGGATAGAAATTTTGGTTGGCATGGACATGCTTGGGCCAAAGAGCCTGTCTCCATGCTGTAGGACTCTCTGACTCTATGCAGTGCTTGAGGGAGTTTCAAGAGTTAAGTCCCACAACAGTGAAGGAACAGCAATAGGATAGTGACTGATGGAATTCGAGTCATAGAGTCATTGAGATGTACAGCACGGAAAAAGACCCTTCAGTCCAACTTGTCCATGCCAACTGGGTATCCCAACCCAACCCATTCCCACCTGCCAGCAACTGGCTCATACCCCTCCAAACCCTTCCTATTCATATACCCACCAGATGCCTTTTAAATGTTGCAATTGGATTAGCCTCCACCATTTTTTCTGACAGCTCATTCCATACACATACCACCTCCTGCATGAAAAGGTTGCACCTTAGGTCTCTTTTATACCTTTCCCCCCTCACCCTCAACTTTGCCCTCTTCCATTGACATGGGTGTGTTTAAATCCATAATCACTGAAGAAGCTTGACATCACAGACAAAGCATCATACCCACAAATATTCAATAACTCCATAACTGATCTACAGGAGCAGCAGTATGTACCATCTATGATATGTACTTCAGATACTCACCAAGGTTCCTCAGATAACATTTTCCACAATCATGACTACTAACATCTGGAAGGACAAGGGCTGTGGATTTATGGGAACACTAACACCTGCAAAATCCCCTACATGCTATACATCATCCATACTTGGAAATATATCTTTCAGTGTCACTGGGTCAAAATTCAGCAAGCCCTTCCCTTATGACATTGTGAATCTACATATGGCAAATGGATGCAGTAGATCAAGAAGGCAGCTTATCCCCATCTTCAAGGGTAATTGGAATAAGCATGTGGTGCTCCCGATGTGGTCTTCTGTACATCAGTGAGATCCAACAAAGACAAGGTGTACATTTCACCAAATAATTTCACTGGACCCAAAATGGTCAGCCTGACCTCCTGCTCACTGCCCATTTCAATTACCCCTCCCACTCGCCCTCCAACATGTTCATCCTCCTCCTTTCCTGAAGTGAATCAGACCAAACATTGGAGGAACAACATCTTATCTTCCACATGTGCAGCCTATGACCTAGAGGACTTAACATTGAGTTCTTGAATCTCAAATAACCTTCGAAGCCATCCTGTGGCTCCCTTCCCAGCACTGCCATCTCCCTTCCATTCACCTGTCGACCCTTCCTTCCAGCTTCCAACAGGATTCATCCCTCCCATCGACCAACCAGGTTGTACCAAAACCTGTGCTCACCTGTCACTACCTCACTATTCTGCCACTCTCCCTACCCACCCAACCCCCTCATTACCTGTAGTGCCCAAAACTCACATCTGGTCCTGAAGAAGGGTTACACCTGAAATGTTGACTTCTCGATCTCCTGATGCTGCCTGGTCTGCTGTGTTCTTTCAGCCTCCTGTTTGTCTCCTATAAATGCTGGTCTAGCCAGTGAAGCCCACATCCTCAAAATGAATTTTAAAAAGAAGTGATATTGTCTGTCCTGAATCTGTAACGTGACTGATACTACAGGACACTCTTTCACAGTTTGTTTTTTGAAAGATGCTTCAAGGGTCATTGTAACTTTGATAATAATGTTAATTTCTGGATTGTTGATAGACTAGGGTATTGAGGAATCTACAAGTTGTTTGAGTCCTATTATCTTTACTGGAGTATGTGCTCTACATGACCCTAATATGAGTGGATCACTGCTTTGGAAATCTTGCAAAGCAGTTTGCTCAAGTTATTTGTTGAAAATACAGGTCAGTAATGAACTTTTGGAAAACAGTTTTAGCTTCCATTAAGTATTTAGCTGAGGATTATTAGTTGCACAATATGCATTAACTTTTCAATTACTGTTAGAGTGAAGTTGGCACCCACTGTTCTGCTTCTTTGATTAGTCTCTGAGATACTTTCAGTAATAGAGTATTTAACAGATGCTTCACAAGGGTTTTAGTTCAGAATATTACAATTAATTTAAGAAATGAACTATTATTTGCCATCTGATTACATTTGAGATTTTTATCTCAGTGTTTTATTGCAGAAATTTCACAGCAGCTGAAAATTATTGAAACTCCAAGTGCGCTGCCAGCACAAGGAGAGCTTCAATAGAGAAGGGAATAATGCCAAAGGACTGCCAGACATGAATGCTATTCCCATACTTAAAGCAGAAAGAGATCTTCTCCTGAGAACTATAGACCAGTGAGCTTGCCAGAACATAATGGGATCTTGAAGAACATAAGTTTCGATCACGCCTGATTTTCTACAATTTTTATGCACTATTTCTATATGATAAAAAGTTAATACGCCAAGGCAAAAACCAACACATATTATGACGACTAATCAACACATGCTTGAGTGACCTTTTTGAAGACTAAAAGTAAAAGAGAACAAGAGTTATGTTTCAATGCAATAAATTTGAATGGTTGACAAGGCATTTGTTAAGATACTACAGAGTAAATACAGGAGAGTACACAATGCTGAGGGCATGTTGCTTCAGAGGACAGATGGCTGTATGGATGGAAAGCTAGCTGCAAAACAAAAAAACAGAGAGCATGGGTTAAAGCACTGACTCAAACTGTGAAAATCTGGAAAGTGGTATTCCATAGAGATCAGTGCTTGGACCAATGCTGTTCACAATTTATATTAATGACTTTGACTTGAAAATCGATGTACCGTACACTTAGGAAAATTGCAGAGCAGACAAAAACAGGAAGCAAAGTTAATCCAAAGCAAAAATTTAAGAAAAAACACTGAAGCATGTTTAATATGTTTTCAGAATGGGCATTTAATTGACAAATATATTTCAGTGCAGCTTAGTGTTAACTTTTTATTCATTCATGAGATGTGGGTGGCACTGGTTGGCAACATCGATTGTCCATCCCAAATTGCCTGAGGGAAAGGTGAGGGTCATCTACATTGCTATGGGCCTGGAGTCAAATGATGGCCATAGATACCCTTCCCTAAAGGAAGTTAGTGAACAATTAACAGTATGGTCAATTGGACTAGTTCTTTATTACAGAATTTTACAATCTTCCCTGGTGGGATTTGAACCTATGCAAATAGATTGGTTCAATTGGAGAAGTGAGAAGATGAAAATATTGAACCTGTGTCCCAAAGGCATTAGCCTCGGGCTCTGGACTATTATTTCAGTGATTTACCTCTTTACCACCAGTCTCTCAAAACATTAAGGAGGTCACATATTGTTTGGCTACTAACAATTTTAATGTGAAATAGAAGCAAAAAGACATCAAGGTCCAGATCAGTAAAACTAGCAAAGCAGGGAAATAAGATGATGACAAAAAGCAAACTCAGTGTTGACGTCCATTTCTAAAAAGGTAATATTGAAAAGCAAGTTGTTGTGTCAAACATGCATCAGACGCTGGTGATATGACTCATGTAGCTATTTCTGCGGCGACTGACAAAGCAAAGATACTCACAATTAAGCTTGAAGAAAGCTGCCCAAGAAGATTTCAATCTCTATCATGTTTATGTTTCATTTCCTAATATTACTTTCATCCTGGCATTAGCTCAAGTTTATTTCCCATACCCAACAACAGTGCTGTCTTCAGACCGCTTCAGCAGCTGTTCACACGGACAACAAAACATCAAGTAAAAAACATGGATTATCATTTACTTTTAAAATATTATGCAGACAGCAAAGTAAAGATGGAGATATACACATGGGATTAATGTAGAGAGCACTATAAATGAGTTTTTAAAAGTATTTTTTATGACTTCAAAAATCCTTGCTGTTTATGGAAATGGAAAAAACTAACAGAGGGGTCGCTCAAGAATAACTATGAATCAATATTCCATTATAAACTCAATTGCACATCATTCAGACAGGAGGAGGTTTTTCAAGGGATTTCATAGCAGGGATAATGACAAAAAAAAGGAAGCTCATTGAAATAACTCTAGAGGCCAAGTCATCCTTTATTTACACACGGAAAATTCTTGACACTGCTCCAGCTCACTCAAAGCAAGCTCTCAGAATGTCAGAATATCTGACACTCCTTTTTTTTATGTCAGTCAGGGCTCCCTGATTGGACCACATTAACAGCCTCTATCAGGGAACTCATATTCTATAAGGTCCACCTGGTTGACCTCATATCAATCACTACACTCATAGCAAGTCAAATTATTGCTGAAAATCTCCACCAGCAAGTTCTTCAAAAGCTGTGGCTATGCCTGACAGCAACTTTTGGATTTTACAGTAGCTTCTGTCAACTTAACAGCAGTAATGATGGCAAGAGTTTGTTGTTTCATTGACTATACAAGGGGAAACAGAGGACACCATAAAATGCATATTGATTGGAGAAGAGAGCACAGAAAAAAAAATGAGAGGGCTGGTACCAGAACTGAGAGGACACGTTGATAAGGAATGAATAAACAATGAACTAAAGTTGGTACTGCAGGCAAGCACACCGATAAGGAGCCCCAAGGGAAATTGCCCAAGGTAAATCCTGGATACTGGGTCAGGGAGGATGAAAAGCTTAGGGAGGGTTGTGGGGCTCAAATGAGTGGGACTTGCAGAACAGCCAGATGTAAAACAAGACGTGTGCAGTTGTTTGCAGGGTTAGCTCCTCAGCACAAGGGATACCCATTGAAGACAGTAACCTCCTTAATTTCTGTTGTTTTAGAAACCCTTTACAAAAATAGGAATCCAGTTTCTGCCAGCTTGTTCGTGCCAATTGTGGTTTTGACCGGAGCATAGTATTAGGGTCAAACAGTTTTTTTAAAAACAGGCTCAATTAACATATCCTGGTGCATTTATATTTGGTGACTTGCTGCCAATGTAAGTGTATTTTTCACTCTGTATTAAAGGGGGTGAGCTCAGGGATAGATGTAGAGGTGATGGACTGGGATCATGTTAAATGCTCCCCTTTCCTCCTTCCTGCTTTCAAAAACACCCACAGAGGGGTATTTAATATTCATCATATGATGTTCATATATCTGGACATTTTCATTGTGGATTGGATAAAATTTGCACATGAAGTTAACTCCACCTAATCTAATATTTCAGCTGAGGGGAAAACCTGAATGTGGAAATTGCCACAACAGTGTTCCCTCAATCGATTTATTTAACAAGGCATTCTGTGACAATAAGGAGAAAGTGAGGACTGCAGATGCTGGAGATCAGAGCTGAAAATGTGTTGCTGGAAAAGCGCAGCAGGTCTGGCAGCATCCAAAGAACAGGAGAATCGATGTTTCGGGCATAAGCCCTTCTTCTTATGCCCGAAACATCGATTCTCCTGTTCCTTGGATGCTGCCTGACCTGCTGCGCTTTTCCAGCAACACATTTTCAATTTTGTGACATTAACAAAACTCAATCATAAAACAAAAAGAATCCTTCAGTGCTGACAATGAAATACCTCATTGATGCAATTCTTTGAGGGATTCTTTCAAGGCAAACCAAAGAATCTCTACAGTGTGAAAGCAGGCCATTCAGGCCCACCAAGTGTAACTAACCCTCCAGATCTCTGCATTTCCCATAGCTAGCCCACCTAGCTTGCACATCCCTGGACATTACAGGCAAATTAGCATGGCCCATCCACCTAATCTGCACAACTTTGGACTGTGGGAGGAAACTGGAGCACCCAAAGGAAATCCGTGCAGTCAAAGGAAGAATGTGCAAACGCTGCACAGACAGTCACCCAAGGCTGGAATCAAACCTGGGTCCCTGGTATTGTTAGGCAGCCATGATAACCACTTAGCCACCATGCTGCCCATTGTATCCTGCCTAACTATGTCATGATAATGTTTATATTGCATTCAAATATTCTCCCTGCTTTCTGCTTCTAACTATGTTTGCATGATCCGCTATTCCACCTTATGCTCATCTTGCCTCCCACTCAAAGCATCCATACTATTCGCCTCAAGTACTTTTTTTGATGACTTCCACCACTGCATCACTCTCTGTGTAATGTAGCTTCCTCTGATTTTCTATTTGATTCCGCTGCAACTCTTATATTGATGCCCTCCAGCTTGGCTTTGCTCTATGTATGGGAGTATTCTCTTTCTGTCTGCTCTACTGAAACATGTTATACTTATCTCAGCCTCTGTTGGATAGCTATGATCCTCCTCGTATTACGTGAAGTGAGAAATAGCCTTTCATCCTTTTTTTCTGATAATTTCATTCTGTTACTTCTCGTATTCCCTTATAAATGTCTTCTATACTATCTCCATATCCCTTTTACAAGATATTAACCATGACTGTATGCAGTTCTTCAAATACCATCTAATTAATGCTTGATACATGTTTATCTTCACTTTTCTACTTTCCAATTGTATCCTTGAGAAATAAACCCGACTGTTCTCTTTGTAGGTGTTCTGGCCTTATCGTTGCTACTTTTAGTGATTTATGGGTTTGCATTCCAGATTCCTTTGCTCCTTTACTCCATTTACATTCTTTTTTTTTATTTGCAAAATATTGTGGACTTTCTCCAGTGACTGACAAAAGATTACAAAGCAGTGCCAAAATCAATCAGAAAACAGGCCTAGAAGTACTGGATAAACTCCAAAAGAGCAGCTGAAACCTTTCTCCACGATTCAACACATTATGTTGTCACTCATGTCTGTGGTTGTTTAATAAGGTGGGTTATGAAGCCATTGGGGAATGTTTCCAACACTTGGACTAGCTCTTCAGGCATTAATTAAGCATCACATATTTGAATGTCTTGATGCCAGGACATCTAGCTCCTTGATACCACTAAAACTCTGGTGTTCTCAACTGCAGATATTTCAACTCATTATAGCTGAACATGTGAGATTGTATCCTTTTACACAGTAATCACTTGACCACATGATGAAACAAACGTTTGTTCTTCCAGCCTCTGCCTGCTCAACCACTCTATGGAAGCCATTTTATAACAAGGCTCCGGACCTCAAAGTCAGGAGGAAAATTTGAATTGCAATTTCACATTTGCCAGCTGTGGGTCTTGCCCAGTGATTTTACCCCATCAACCCTTCTGATTGAACTGTACACTTGAAGGGAGTCAATGAAGACAATGAATGAGTTCTAACATTGTCTAAAGGATCAGTAGCTGTGATTTTCAGAACCTAGGATCAGGTGCAGATTATTTATTCCCTCTGGCCTGCTCCTTAATGTAAGGTAATGGCTGATCATCAAAACCAATGTCATATTCATGCACTATCCTCATATCCTTTGAAGTCACTAGTAACTAGCAATCTATCAATCTCTGTCTTGAATTTAGTTAATGAGTCCCACAAAACTTTTAGGCAGAGAATTCCAAAGATTCACAACCTTCTAAGTGTTACTGTTCCTACTCACCTCAGATCTAAATAGTTTTTTTTTCTAAGACTGTATTTCCTCGTTCTAGACTTCCCAGCCAGGGGAAAAATCCTTGCTGCATCTATTTTGTCTATTCTTTTAAGAATTTTTAAAGTTTCTATGTGATCACCTCTCATTCTTCCAAAATCCAGACTATTCAGTCTCACCATTCCAGCTGAATCTCTTTTGCACTTGAATTATGGCTCGTATGCCCATCTTGAGATGATGGGACCAGAACTGCACACAATACTCCAGGTGTGATGTAACCAATGTTTTATACAATTGAAGCAAAACTTCTTTGCTTCTGTAGTCAATAGTCAAAGCAGCTTTCAATAAATATTAACATTCTGTTTACCTTTTGAATTTATTGCTGCACCTGCTCGCTAACTTTCAATGATTTATAAGCAAGGACTCTGAGTCACTTTGGACATCAATACTTTCCAATATCCCACTATTTCGAGAAGTGCTCTACACCATTATACCTTAGTTAAATGTGGACAATCTCATATAGATCCACATTGCTTTCCATCTGCTATGTTCCTGCAAACTCATTCAGCCTGTCTAAATCACGTTGAAGCCAACGTACAGCACCGCTACAAATGACCTAAAAATCACTGCTTTCACAAAGTCATCTGCAAACTTGGAAACATTACACTGGTGCCTACATCTAAATCATTGATACACCACTTATGAATGCTGGGGCTCAAGCATTGATCATTGATGTACCCCACTGTGAATTGACCTATTTGTTCAAACTCTCTGCTTTCATCCCGTTATCCAATCCTCAATCCATGTTCTCATATTACCCCCAAAACTCCACACATAGTTTAATTAAGAAATGACAGCAAATAGATCTATTATTATCCAAGTAGTACATGACCTCCTTATTCGGCTGCCACACAATTTAAAAGAGGACATTGGATCTGTGTGTGATCAGTGTAAATATGCTAAATCTCTCCTGTCTTTATTATCCATCTTCCTGCACACCCCTAACCCCCACCCTGAAAAGAAAATGTCTTGCCGTGACTCAACCCTTCTTAATAATGAGCCTCCCATGGCAGCCATCTATCTCATCTGGTCACACTGCTGAGAAAGAGTAATGCTGGCTTCTGATTGGTTGGCAGTTATCATTAGGAAGGCTGTCTAAAAGTATGTCAAAAATCTCAGGGAGTCCCTCTCCCACTGCAACTCCCAGGTCATTTCCTCTGCCATGAAGCTCTTCAACCATGTCCTGGCTTTATTCCTGATGAAGGGCTTTTGCCTGAAATGTCGATTTTGCTGCTCCTCGGATGCTGCCTGAACTGCTGTGCTCTTCCAGCACCACTAATCCAAAATAGAAGTATGGTGTGAATAATTGCCATTCTGTGACAGAAATAAAAAAGGCAATTTTTGGTATGAATTACAATTCTCAAAACATGATGTGTCTTGCGAAAGCTATCTTTTGCAAGATATAGGCAATGACTCATGAATTGGACAGTGAAACAACAACCAGGAAAACATTACAGTTTTGAAAGGAGGATGTTCTCCAGGTTGATTCTGGAGTTGAGAGGGTTAGCTTATGAGGAGAGACTGATTTGACTGGAACTATACTCATTGGAACTGAGAAGAATGAGGGGAGATCTTATAGAAACATATAAAATTTTAAAGGGAATAGCTAAGATAAAAGCAAGGAGGTTGTTTTCACTGGGGGGTGAAAGCAGAACTCGGGGCATAGCTTCAAAATAAGGACTAGCCGATTCATTGAGGAGGAACATCTTCACCCAAAGGGTTGTGAATCTGTGGAATTCCCTGACCAGTGAAGCAGTTGAGACTTCCTCATGAATGTTTTTAAGGCAAAGAGAGACAGATTTTTGAACAGTAAAGGAATTAAGAGTTATGGATGGGTAAGTGGAGCTGAGTTGCGGAACAGGCTCAAAGGATCAGGCAGCCTACTCCTGCTCCTATTTCTTATGTTCTTATGAAACATACAAAAGACAAGTGCACCAGTCACTTGAGATCAAATGACTATGTGCACAGGACAAATGGATATGGGGAAAACCAACGACATGTGATATTTTAGACAAATCTCAGATCAATATGGACCCCGCAAAGATTGATCACACACCGAACACCATTTCAAGGCACAAAAAGATCACAGATGAGGACAATTGAGTTTTAGCAGGAAGATAAAAGGAGGCAAAGAACCTTCATTGGCATGATGATAGCAGAACAAGAATATCAAGGACAGAAAATATACCACATCAGATCCTTTTGGGTTGCTTTTAATCGAGATTGGCTATCTTGTGGGGAGCTCCATGTACTTTTTTAAATTGCTTTGTAACTCTTTTAGTTTTAAGGTTTTTGATCATGAAAAGCTGCTATTTTTAAGTGAAATTAATTCTAATCCTCCATCTGTTGAATATTACGAAGTAAGTTAGAATCATTATGTCTGATAGCCATCAATTTAAATTATTTTAACAGCATATAATTATTATCACAAAAACTAAATCAAATGTAAAGTATATATATTAAGTACTATTTTTGGCCAGTAACTCAGCATTTAATGCACAATGTCAAGTTTTCATCAGGATCAGAAGCAGAATGTAAAAATATTATATCAAAATGACATAAAGCTTTTACTCTTTTCAAAATAAAACAAGAAACAAATTCTACCACAACTCAATCCATCAAAGTTCAGTGTGCATGTGTCTTCCTGGGTTCAGCACTATTAAATATTACTTTCAGCAAAGTGAGTAACTTTTACTGTCTGCAATCACTTTTATGATGACATAACCATGGAGTGTAAGTGATATATATTTCATTGTGATCTGGAGCAAACATTTACAAAACCCTGATTTTCAGGTTCGATGAATTGGAAGATGAAACTAATCTTACCACTATCATCCTGGCACTGCCTTGAGTCTGCCAGAAGGCAAAATATTACAGGACCCCAAACCCAAAGCTAGCTGAAAACACCAGAGATAGCAATGAAGTGAGGCACGTTCACAACGAGTAGTTTTAAAGACCTGTAATCAACCACAAAATAACTGGGCCTGTAAACTCCAATGCAATTGGTAGCTCAGCGATATACAGTAGAACCTTCTGATCACTTTAGATACCCCCCTCACCACACTCAGTCAACTCCTCATCCCACCCTCACTCTCATTCTGCCCGTCTCACCCACCTCATCGCCTCATCCCCTATCATTACCCCACATACTCTCATCAATTATCCACTTTATAAGCAAAGCTCGTAAGCCAATTTATAAAAGTCATAAGCTATTGAACAACCTATAGGGGACATTGATTAAACAAACAGACTCATCAAAGCTACATAAAAAAAGTCAAGAACTCGGAAAATTATGAAGTAAGTTGGACTGCAGCTAAAAGTCCACTAAACGGCCCAAATCAATGAAAGAACTTTAGAAATGTTTTCTGAACAGATAGAACATAGAAACGTACAGCACAGAACAGGCCCTTAGGCCCACGATGTTGAGCCAAGACTTAATCCTAATGTAAAATACAGTAACTTAACCTACACACCCCTCAACTCACTATTATCCATGTGCATGTCCAGAAGTCGCTTAAATGTCCCCAATGACTTTGCTTCCACCACCTCAGCTGGCAACGCATTCCATGCATTCACAAATCTCTGCATAAAGAACCTACCTCTAATGTCTCCTTTATACCTTCCTCCTAATATCTTTAAACTATGACTCTTGTACCAGTCAATCCTGCCGTGGGGAAAAGTCTCTGGCTATTGAGTCTACCTATTCCTCTCATTATTTTGTACACCTCGATCAGGTCTCCTCTCTTCCTCCTTCTCTCCAGAGAGAAAAGTCTGAGCTTATTCAACCTCTCTTCATAAGGCAAGCCCTCCAATCCAGGCAGCATCCTTCTTTGCGCCCTCTCCAAAGCCTCTGTATCTTTCCAATAGTAGGGTGACCAGAACTGGACACAATATTCCAAGTGTGGTCTCACTAGGGACTTGTAGAGCTGAAGCAAAACCTCACAGCTCTTAAACTCGATACCCCTGTTAATGAAAGCCAAAACACCATATGCTTTCTTAACAACCCTATCCACTTGGGTGGCAACTTTGAGGGATCTATGTACTTGCACACCCAGATCCTTCTGTTAGATTAGATTAGATTAGATTACTTACAGTGTGGAAACAGGCCCTTCGGCCCAACAAGTCCACACCACCCCGCCGAAGCGTAACCCACCCATACCCCTACATCTACATCTACCCCTTACCTAACACTACGGGCAATTTAGCATGGCCAATTCACCTGACCTGCACATCTTTGGACTGTGGGAGGAAACCAGAGCACCCAGAGGAAACCCACGCAGACACGGGGAGAACGTGCAAACTCCACACAGTCAGTCGCCTGAGGGGGATTTGAACCCGGGTCTCCGGCGCTGTGAGGCAGCAGTGCTAACCACTGTGCCACCGTGCCGCCCAAAACTGTTCCTCCACACTGGCAAGAATCCTGTCTGTAATCTGAGATTCAGCACTCAAGTTCAACCTTACAAAATGCATCACTTCGCATTTATCCAGGTTGAACTCCATCTGCCATTTCTCAGCCCAGCACTGCATCCTGTCTATGTCACACTGCAGCATGCAGTAGCCCTCTATACTATCGACGACACCTCCAACCTTTGTGTCATCTGCAAATTTACTAACCTACCCCTCAACCTCCTCATCCAAGATGTCAAGACTAAATACATAAAAGCAATGGGAAAAGATTAGCACTTACACATTGTTATTATACTAGGCGATCCTATTAGATGAACCTTTAAACTGATCTACATACATTTACAATGCTGGTTTTTGACTTGGCAGCTTGCCAGTTGGCAGAAGTGAAAATCTGGCTAGCACAACCTTAACCTCATGCAGTCATCGCACTCTGATGAATCAACTTAATGCTTAATCAGATAAAACTCATGACAGAGCATTTCATGTTGAATTGTGAAGGAGGAAAAAAATCACTCTATAATTTAAACTGTTCCTATTTCAGTTCATGGACCACATCTCCACGCACCTGAAGTAAAACCCAACTTCTGCTCAAGTCTGGGTGCTTCCATGAATATTAAATAAAAATTATCTGTGCAAACTTTCAACAAACCCACAATGCCATTGGTTGCCTCCTTAATAGGATCTGCAGGGTGATGGAAGAACACAGCAAGCCAGGCAGCATCAGGAGGTGGAAAATTCGACATTTCAGGTGCAACCCTTCTTCAGGACTGGAGTGGGAGCTGCAGGTAAAGGAGGTGCTGCAGGCAGGTTGGTGAAGTGGGGATAAGTGAAAACACGAAGAGGGTGCGACCTGGTTAGTCAATGGGAGGAATGAATCTGCAACTCCCCTTACACCCACCCCCAAATCCTGAAGAAGGGTTACACCCAAAACGTCGAATTCTCCACCTCCTGATGTTGCCTGGCTTGCTGTGTTCTTCCAGATTCCTGCTTGTCCACTTTGGATTCCAACATCTGCAGTTTTTTTGTCCTTAACAGGATCTGACAGTGTCCAGAATCCACTCCTTCTTCCACCCTCATGACAACGGTCAAGGATGGAACCATTGGCCAGCCATTTTCTTTCTAATTTCCATCTCTTTTTGACCCCAAATGAGACAATAAAACTGCAGTCTCCAATTGTTTTACCCAAAATGCATATTTATTCAACTTCTCCCACGTTCAGGAACCCTTGAAAAGCTACGTCCCAAATAAACTCATTTTCATTTCTACAACGTGGCTCTTCCAAATAATAAAAAAGTAATAAACGTCAATGCTGTCCCATTTTAGTAGATCCCCTTGCTGAATTCAAACCTAATTATGTGACTCCTCTCTCCAGAATGACAACCTTCCCATTGCCTTTGGCTTCCCTGTTCAGCATTATTCCTTCCAAAAACCAAACTGCCCATCTTGTTGATTGTATTTATGCTTGACATCTTCATAGCTTTCACTCAGCAAGAGAGGGAGTAAATGTTTTCCAAATGCAAATGTCCTCTGAAGAGATGATCAAAAGATGCAAAGACATGTTTCGAAGATCAATTCTGTATTCTAAAATATAATCACATTCTGGAACACCCAGTTGCAAGAAATTGAGGAAGAACCTTACTTTTTTTACCCCCTAGGTAAGACTGCATTATGAATTAGCTATCTTTTATGAAAACAAATCAATTTTCCTCTCAGCATCCATATGAAAAGCACAGAGTCTCTCTCATGAGTAATGATTCCACAACGTCAGTTTTGATTGAAACAGCTCATACTCAATGCCATTAAATAATTTGTTGGCATATTTAGAATGTATGCAGGATTGCAAATATCCTCTCACCTCACCTATCACCAATCACAGATTCACCCTAGCTCCATTTCCCACCACCAAACATCTTAATTTGGCATAGCAACGGGGCCATAGGCTACAGAGTATGGATTCTAAGCAATATACTACATTCATCCGAAGTCCACCATGGTTTCTGTTCAAGATAAAAAATGAAACTGACTTCAAAGCTCTGCACACAGATAAATTTCGAAACTGCATAGCAGGGCATTATGGAAGTTTACCCAAGAAGAACATTTTGCATTATAGATGGGAATTTATGTGCCCTGTCAACCTGTAGAGTCCCTCATGTCGAGATTCCCAATTTGCACTCTTTGCACAAATCTGTACATGGCTCTCTTAAAATGATAATGATCACTCTCGTGTGAAGTGAAGATCCCCTGCAGTTGCTCCAAGATTTACTTTTAAAAATTATTTCTGCAAAGAGCGAAATAAAACATTTTGAAACACTGACAATGCAGATTATTAATCTGTAACTTACCACTCTTCACTTCTCAGATTTCTGCACGCATTCACCTGTAAGTACAAAGGAAATAAATGTGTAAAATTGATAAAGTTAACATATATCTCCAACATTTAAGCAACTTGCATTGAGAATTTAAACAGAATGTACTTTATTTCAACAGGAGAAATTTTGATATAATTTCTGTTTCCAACTAAGTATAAAGTACAAAGGGATCCAGGAGTGCTCGTCGAGGATTCTCTCAAGGTAAATATGCAGGTTGAGTCCGTGATTAAGAAAGCGAAAGCAATGTTGTCATTTATCTCAAAAGGATTGGAATATAAAAGCACCGTTGTGCTACTGAGACTTTATAAAGCTCTAGTTAGGCCCCATTTGGAGTACTGTGTCCAGTTTTGGTCCCCACACCTCAGGAAGGACATACTGGCACTGGAGCGTGTCCAGCGGAGATTCACACTGATGATCCCTGGAATGGTAGGTCTAACATATGAGGAACGGCTGAGGATCCTGGGATTGTATTCATTGGAGTTTAGAAGATTAAGGGGAGATCTATTAGAAACTTACAAGATAATACATGGCTTGGAAAGACTGGACACTAGGAAATTGTTTCCGTTAGGCAAGGAGACTAGGATCCATGGACACAGCCTTAGAATTAGAGGGGGTAAATTCAGAACAGAAATGCGGAGACATTTCTTCAGCCAGAGAGTGGTGGGCCTGTGGAATTCATTGCCGCAGAGTGCAGTGGAGGCTGGGATGCTAAATGTCTTCAAGGCAGAGATTGATAAATTCTTGACGTCACAAGGAATTAAGGGCTACGGGGAGAATGCGGGTAAGTGGAGTTGAAATGCCCATCATCCATGATTGAATGGCGGAGTGGACTCAATGGGCCGAATGGCCTTACTTCCACTCCTACGTCTTATGGTTTTTTGGTCTTATATTTTGACATAATAATTGAATAATTGAATAATTGATGTGCAGTGTAAGATAAAAGCAATGTTTGTTATTTTGCTTGAAATCAACTCTTAAACAAAATTGCCTGAAGAGTTACAAACTTTGTATGTAAGCTTAGAAGATCATTGTTGTTGAAGAGACCAACATCAGATGACCATGTTCATGTATCTATACTCTGACTGCAGCCTCATGGATCATCTGAAGCTGCAACAAATCCATTCATGGTCACAATGTGATCACCAGAGTAATGTGATCACCAGTGTCCAGAGTAATATTGCAATAAGAGCATTTGTCAGTTTCAAACTAAAGGAGCTCTTTGAATGATCAGCTCTTAACTTCTCTGTGATTTATTATTATCTCAATCTCATTCATTAAAAAAGCGTGAGATCATATTTTTACATCAAGAAAGGCAAAGGAACACTTGGACAATAATTCAAGTCACATCCATATCAGCCCAAGTGCTTAATATAAGCATTTTCAGCATTCCCAGGCATCTATTCACTTACCCTAGAAACTAGTAGGATAGCAATTAGAGAAGATTTATCTACTTAAGATCGCAAAAGAACATTGATCTAGTCATTGCATGTACTTTTACACAAGATATCAAATGGAATACCTCTTAAGCTTTTCGGTGAGTGATAAATTCACAAACAAATTACACAAAGGCGACAGGATGTGAAAATTAAACTTTCCTTTCTTACAATACAACTGGTTGTTAAGGTTATCTGTCTCCATAACTCTTGATTCCCTTGTTGATTAAAACTTTATTTATCAACCTTGAATATAATGACGTAGCTGTGCAGTTCTCTGTAGTAAAGATTCCTCAGATTCGTTATGCTTTGAGAGAAGAAAATTCTCCTTATCACTGTCTTAACTGGGCAACCCCTTCTTCTGAGACTGTGCTCTCAAATCCAAGACAGTCCATGAAAGGGAAACATCCTCTTTGCATTGACCCTATCTATTTCCTTTGAAATAAAGGCTAACATTCCACTTGCCTTTCCTATTGCCACCTGAATTTGAATGTTAGCTTTTTGCGATTTGCTTGCAAGGTCCCTAAATTTGTCTGTGCTGCAGCTTTCGAAAGTCTCTATACATTATTTTCTCTCTCATCTTTACCTTTCTTCATTACTATCCAAATAGCTGAATTCTGAAAATGTATTGAAATGAGCTGTGCCACGTTCAATAGTCATGGACAATTAGACAACAAGATGGAGTCACCACCAATGTCCCCATGCTCAACAGTGTCAGAGGACAACATTTCAGAATGAAGTACGAAGTATGAAGTAGAAAGCTGAAACAATCGCAACCACTTTGCATTCAATTTGCCTGGAAAATTATTTTTCTTGACACCCCCCACCCCCCCAACTGCAGTGTGCAACATCAAGGATATTGTATATTATTAAGAGAAAAAGCTATGTGAACTGATCACAAAGGATTGCAACAACATGGCACTGTTCTGTTGACAACTAATACAATAGAACTGGCAAACATGGCAATTGTAGTTGATTACACAAGTTAGGTGGCAATGGGAAAAATGCATGGGTTTGTCTCATGTAACATGAACAATATTCAAAAAGCCCCACACCAACAAGGATAAAGCATTGCACCCTCCAAACTAAGTAACCTCCCAATAACAGGTAGTGAAGTACAGACACTGGGCCAAAATCCTGGAACTCTATCCATTGCAGGATGCCTCTACTGCACAGAGAGGTTAAGAAAGCTGTACGTCCCCACCTTTTCAACAGCAATTAAAGATGGGCAACAAATTCTGGCTTAGCCAGTGACATCCATGTCCCATGAACAAATAAAAAAGGTCATGGAAAGCTGTGGCACAGAATAAAGTCATGCCTGTGGCTAGCTCTTTGAAAGCACTGACTACATTGTCTCATTCCCAGAGCTGTTCTTCCAAATAGCCCCACAACATTTTCCCACTTCAAGTATTTCTCCAATACACTTTTGGAACTTGTTATTAAATCTGCCTTCACGATACTACATTCTTAATTGTAAAAACTTGCTCTGAGTTTTAAAGATTGCTTGTCTATTGTTGTCCTGGTTCTTTTGTCAATTACCTTAAATCTGAATTCTCTGGTTTGTGATCCTCTGCCAGTGTAAAAGTATGTTCTCCTTATTTTCTATTTTGAACACTGCACACAAAGTCTTTTTAATTTCCTCTAAAGTAAGAAGAACAAACTCTCCAGAGTTCCCTCTTTCAGAGTTGCTACCCATTCCAAAAAAATTACTTTATCTGAATGACTTAGCAAACTTCCTTGCTTTGTATTCTTTCCCACCACTAATAAAGGTTACATTTTCTTATGTTTTATAGCATCCTTTTTAACTTGTTCAACAGGGACAATGAAACAATTAGGAGATATACACCAATGACTGGGTACTCTGAAGGCTAAATGTTTGGCGAGGTTTCAGAAATAGGGAGAGAAAAAGCAGCTTGGCTGGCTGAGAAGAAGGTTCAAAGGAAATGATGAATCACTCATCTTCTCAGTCCATTGCCTTAATATGCAGCGAACACAGCATCGGCTTCCATGGAAAAATGGAACACCTGAGCCAAACTTGGCTGTGCTTAACACAGAGTGAATCACCAAGACACAAAGTTATACACACATAGGCCATGATTGCTCTGTTTAGATTTCCGAAGGTATGGAAACAGGCCTTATGGACCAACAAGTCCACACTGACCATCCAGACAGTAACCCACCCAGACCCATTCCCCTGCCAAATGCACCTAACACTATGGGCAATTTAACATAGCCAATTCACCTAACCTGCACATCTTTGAACTGTGGGAGGAAACGCACACAGACAGTTGCCCGAGGCCAGAATCAAACCGAGGTCCCTGGCGGTGTGAGGCATCAGTGCTAACCACTGAGCCACTGTGCAGCTCTATTTTTGAACTTCCTTGGAACTTCTTCACTTCACTTCATGTTGCCCCATCTCATTTTTCCTGTCAAAATCTACTATTTTCGCTGAATTAAATTTCCATCAGCTTTACTTTAACCTAACCTGCCTGTGTTTTCCTATCCTACCAGCTGTTTTCTACAGTTTCATGTTTTAGATCATTCATTACTTTTCAACAATCCTCTGCGTACCCAAGACCCAGTCATTAACATGAAACACCATAAGACCATAAGACACAGGAGCAGAAATTAGGCCATTCAGCATAATATATCTCTCCACAGAATTGGCGTGCAAGGTGTAGGGAATAAAATAGTGAGTGGGGGATACAGGTTGGTGTGAGTTGCTGCTACATTGGCAGATGGGATGAGAACAGGCCATGAGGATGAATGGAGGACCATTATTCAGCAGGGAAGGCATCAGGAGACAATGGGAGTTGCTGAAGTACATAGGTTGAAATGGGTTGTCATGGATATGGAATGAATGGTTGGGTGTTAAGCGGATGTGAATTGCAAGAGTTAGACAAGCTAAACACTAGCAGGGACAAAAAACCAGAAACCAAGGACGGTCTTTTAACCAAGCAGCCTTGCCAAATGGCAGCCCTTGTGTTTATGTCATATCTGCATACAGGGCAATGGGCCTGACCCTCTGCAGTAATCACTCTGAAATGAAAATCACAGCAGGTGAGGCACTTTCTCCTTAGGTAGGTGTGCCAAGCTGGGAAATTCCCCAACTCCTGCTTCCCATCTTGAAGATAAAAGTCCAACATTATAAAGATATACACCAGAATATAGATATCCAGGTAATTATAGATTCTGCTGAAGATTTTTGAGGGTTTCTCCACAATTAGACTTTGACAAAAACATTAAATACTCCAAATAGCAGCTATTCATCAGTTTCCTGACAAGGCACATTGCTCAGTAGTATGGCATTTATACTTACCGTAAGAGTACAATGATAGAATGTAAGATAAAGCTATTTCTAAAAAAAAATGCATTTCAATTACGTTTCAATCACAGATAGTTAATTATTTATGAATGGATATAATCTGGTATTATAATAGATATTATATATCATAATATTTCCTCATAATATACTGATGATTGTCACTGAATAAATTTGCAATACTCACAGTAGAACACTTAAATAGGTCTGAAATTGACAGACAAAAAAAAAAGACACTGTTTTAATAACAATATTGCAGAATATTGAAAACAAAGATAACTTGGAATAACTTCAAACGTGCAATCACTGCCAGGTACTCATTATGCTTCACATAATTACCGAAACACAATTTAATACAAGTTGCTTATCCAGTATTTTTATGCTCTTCTGACACCATCTGCGCCACATCACTGGCTTTTATTTTGATTCTCAACATAATCCAACAGGCAGAAGAAACTAGTGAAGTGACAATCAAATATGTAACAGGTATATTTATGGAATTGTCCAAATTAAATAGAAAAAAAAATGCAGATTGTGCAGTAACATTTAAGGTAGGGAAAAACCAATCAAATGGCAATGAAAGATGCAGCGTCTATAAAATTCCCTAAAATTAAATAGAAAAAATACAACAATTATCCAGGAACAATTAAGGTGGAAGGAGAAGTCACACACTCATTTTCTCTGAACTGTGAGTCACCTCTCCCCATTCAAACACTTGCTCAGTTAATTGATATAATGCAGTACCATCAACTCCACAGCCAACAGTAATTAGCAACCACTGTGGGAGTAAGTAACCACAAGGATTGATTGATGTGTGCACCAGGCCATTAATTCTTATTGCACACCCTGGTAATTATATTTATAAAAAGTTAATACTTGGAGGCCACAGTAAATGCATTAAGGAAAAGGTTGAATTGCTGCTAAATCCATTTGAAGAACAAAAGTAAAAAGTTCAATGGGTTTCTAGAGAGCCCTGTAGTTTTCACAGAGATTGTTGGTTTTATGATGGTAGTCTCAAAGAAAAGGTCATTTCATTACAACATCATAAAAGAATATTAAGGGAAATCAAATGAGGTTTCTAAGGTGGCAGTGCAGAAAAGTGAATTGATCATCCCCAGAAGTGTGGCCTTCGTGGGTAATATTTCTGATGTATGACTCACATTGCAGCAGTGGGTAAAGACAGTACAGCAAAATAATATTACATTTTAATTATTTCTACTTGAAAACTGAGTGGAAACTTCTGGATAAAACTTCACTTCCATTAACTTTATTGAGTTAATGCTTTTTGCTATGTCTCAAGTACATTGCTAACAACTCTGGGGAACACATGCATTTGTTTCTAGAAATTCACTCATGGGATGTGGGCGCCGCTGGCTGGACTAGAATTTATTGCCTGTTTCTAGTCACCTTTGAGAAGGCAGTGGTGAGCTGTCTTCTTAAACTGCTGCAGTCCATTTGCTTTAGATATAGCTCAGTGCTATTAGGAATGAAGTTCTAGTATTTGTATCCAGTGAAGCAATGATAGATTTCCATGCCAAGATAGTGAGTGGAGTGGAGAAGAATGTGCATTTTGTGGTTTTCACATGTATGTAACATCTTTGTTGTTCTCGACATTCGTGGTTGTGTAATTCGAAGCTGCTGTCCAAGGATCCTCCGTGAATTTCTGCAGTACGCCTTGTAGATAGTACACACTTGTTACTGAGCACCAATGGTGGAAAGACTGAATATTTGTGGATATGATGCAAATGTCTTGGATGATGCCAAGCTTCTTGAATGTTGTTGAAGCCGCACTTATCCAGACAAGTGAGGATTATTCCGTCACATTCCTGACTTGTGTTTTGGAGATGGTGGACAGGATTTGCAGAGTCAGAAAGCCAGTTATTCACTGTCGAGTTCCTAAATCCTGACTTATGGTTGAAGTCACAGTAATTATATGGTGAGTCCAGTTCACTTTCTGGTCAATGGTAACGCTCCAAAGTTTTCATAGTGGGAGATTCATCAATGGTAATACCACTGATTAATAAGTGGTGATGGTTAGGTTCTCTCTTATTGGAGATGTTTATTATCTGGCACTTGTGTGGCATGAAAGTTATTTGCCCTTGCCAACTTGAGAAGATTCTGAGGGGTAAGATATACATGCATTTGGAAAGACAGGGTTTGATTAGGAGTCGTCAACATGGCTTTGTGCATGGGAAATCGTGCCTCATAAATCTGTTAGAGTTCTTTGATGAAGTGACTAGGGAGGTTGACAAAGGCAGTGCAATAGACATAGTGTATGGATTTCAGTAAGGCCTTTGATAAAGTTCCATATGGTAGGCGGCTCTGGAAGGTTAGATCACATGGGATCTAGGATGAGCTGGCAAACTGGATACAAAATTGGCTTGATGGTAGGAAGCAGTGGAAGGATGCTTGTTGGACTGGATGTCCTGAAGCTGAGATGACTCAGACCCAACAACCACAACCATCTTCCTTTGTGGAAGGAATAGCTCCAGCTGTCAAAGGGTTTTCCCTGATACCCATTGATTTTAGTTTGGCTCAGGCTCCTTGATGCCAAATGCAGCCTTGGTTTCAAAACAAATCACTGTCACCCCTTGCAAATAATTATCCTTCAACAACATTAAAACAGTGTGCAAATTGGCTATTGTGTTGCTTGTATAATGAAAATGATTACATTTTAAAAGTAATTTATTGGCTGTAAGACGCTTGCAAACCCTGAGCTTGTGTGGCCTCTGTATAAGCGCAAGTACTTTCACTTTGCATTGAGCAATATCTAGTCAAATATGCATTTACCAGATAGAGAATTAACAATTAAATATTTTCACCACCATGGTCATAATTAAATTCTATGCACTGGAGGTTAAGGCACAAACTGAGAGAGGGGTGTGGGCAGGGATTGGTGGTGAAAAACATATATTTAACAACTGCCCAAAATGGTATGAGTCAGTGTAGCTGATCGCAGATGCCAGCACTGAATCATAGTGCAACATAGACTTTGTTGCAGCTCCTCTGGCTTCGTTTGATCTGACGAGAGGTTTGAAGTCCTTATGCAGAGGGGTCAGAAGCAATTCAATGTGATCAGGCAGGTTACCATCTGGTAGCAAAGGGCAGAGTGTACACAGGGAGTGTTCCCTCATTAGCTTTGAAATTGGAGCACGTCAATGGCATCAGAGTTGTCTTTAAGCAGCTTTCCACCTAGATCAGGTGGACATACTGTACACATTTGAAAAGATGCATGCAAACTGCTTCAGGCATGCCTTAGGCCACCAAAGTGTAGCCAATGTTTCCTCCACTCGTTGCCCTGAAACTCTTGACGCACATTTATTTAGGTGAAAAACAAGACAGCTGAAATTGAAAAATCAGTCAGTGTGAATTTAAGGGACAGAGAACATGTTGTTGATGATTACACCTTTAAGAAGACAGCACCTTAAGCTACTGTCAATCATTATCCACCCCAACAGTTTGTGATGCATTAATCCCATGACTTCAGAATGGTTTGAAATAGCAGTGATAGAAATTGGATGCATCCCAGAAGGAATAACTAGTAAATCTTGCAAAGGACGCTTAGTGGACTGACTTGTTTTGTATATAACAGAACAGTATTTCAGTACAATTGTATCTTCGTTTAGAAGTGCTCCTTTTTCTAAACCATAAAGTCAAAATTCCCCTGAGTAAATCCATTGGCATCTTCAAGTCAACCACATTTTTGTTTCACTAGTCCCTGTGCTTGATTTGATACATTTAAATCTAAAAGAAGAATGCAACAATTATCCACTCAACTAAAGGATAGGAAAAACAGGTCTTTCAACGTAGGAGTCCATCTCCTCAAAGCAGTAGGTCAGGCACAGATTTTCAACTGACACTTCAAGTGAATCCAAGTCACAGCTCTTTCTCCATCCCTCATTCCCTCTTCCAGTTGAAAACCACATTCATGGTGATGCTTATGGACTTGTCATCTTACATTATAGTTAATGCAGATTTACACTAAGTCCACACTAATTTAAAATTGTTTAACTTTTAGATACCCTGCAGTTGTAGACAGAGGAATCTTACATCCAGTCAGTCCCAGCTGGATTCAGAGTTGAATGACTAAACTATTCAAAATTTTTAAGTCTTTTACCTCACTGCGCTTTTGTTCCATACTTTTTGCATTATCATTTCTTGTGATGAAGCAGTGGCTTCTGGATTCAAACTGGAGGTGGCATGGTGGCTCAGTGGTTAGCATGCTGCCTCACAGCACGAGGGATCCAGGTTTGATTCTAGCCTCAGGTGGGTCTGAGTGGGATGCTCTTTGGAGGGTCAATGTGAACTGAATGGCCTGCTTCCACACTGCAGGGATTCTATGATTCTTGGCAGTTCCCAAGAAGATTTCACGTGGTTTGATGTTCTTGCAGCACAATACTTCCTTCTCTAACTGGACCCATTGAGGGTTACAGAGTCAAAGCACAAAACTTCATAGAGTTATAGAATCCCTACAATATGGAAGCAGGCCATTCTGCCCAACAAGTCCACACTGATCCTGCAAAGAGTGTCCCACCCAAACTCATTTCCTATTTCTCTGCATTTACCCTTGACTAATGGACCTAACCTGCACATCCCTGAAAACTATGGGCAATTTAGCATAGATAGTTCACCTAACAGCTGAAATAGCTCATTTGGGAGAGTGATTGACTGAAGATTTGAAGGTTCCTGGTTCAGTCCTGGGTTGTTTCAGTGCTCCTGCCTTTGTTTAGCTGTGATGGAGGCAAGCAAATCTGAAGCCTTGTATCTTGTGTTGCTGGCACAATGGTTGATTTGCCAAAATGGCCATAAACAGGTCCAGGAAGGGGGTTGTTATGGCCAATCGCCTGCCTCCCTTCTGTGGTTATGTCAGAGCTGGGTGTCCCTGGAGAAGGAGCACGCAGTGTCTACTAACATCTTCGAGATTTTCAGGGAAAGGTGGGCACTGCAGGCAGTGGAGTGTATTATTTCCCCCCAACTCTATTTTGATTTAACCCCTGCCCTCCCCACACTGCTTGTCACTGGCCACTCGGGTGTTTTCTTTCTTCCTGGTGGTGGAAATTGAATAAAGATTTGTACACCTATTGTCTTTCACTGTGTCCCACACCTGCACACACACCTCAAAGGTGCTGGGGAAAATTATAAGCACTACCGCAGTTAGATGGTAGTGTGGGGAAAAACAAATAGACAATTCACCTAACCTGCACATCTTTGGATTGTGGGAGGAAACCCACACAGACACAGGGAGAATGTGCAAACTCCACACAGACAGTCACCCGAGGCTGGAATTGAACGTGGGTCTCAGATGCTGTGAAGCAGCAATAGCTAACCACAGAGCCACTGTGCCACCCCATTCAAAGGAATGTGAAGATGGGAGATATTTTGCAGTGTAGAAGTGCAAGTTACGAAACTGTTAGACATCTGATTCAATTCGTTTTAGTTTTGTTTTCACAGGTTTTCATCAGAATAGATTTTGTAGCATATGGAGGGAAATAAAGCCTTGTTTACTCCATCTGTGTGTTTATTGTCCAGTCACTCTAATAACATTCATGCAAAAGCTCTGCTATGGATCATGCTATGACATGACTGAAAAAGATGAGCATGGAGGAAAATGACTGACAGTCGCAGTACAAACACAAGGAAAGAAACTGGAATGCCATATATCGAACAAATAAAGTACAAAATTTAAAGAGACATTTTTCGAAAGGGAAAACATTTCACTTCTGACAAATGAAAGTTCAGTCAAGTTTCTATCTTTAAAAAAAAACACATTTCTTTTCTCAGATAAAATTCTATGGTCTTTGTAAAGAAAAACCATAGACAAGAAATCATTTGTCACTGTCATTTTTAAACTCACAATACTTCAAATTGAAATGGTGTCAATCTGATTTTCTCCACAAAGTAGGGCAAATAATTTGTTTCTGACTCAACTGCTGAAATCTAAAAATGCTTATCTCATATTACAGTTATGTGGGACTAAATCTTACTTTGGTCCATTAAGTATCAAATTTGTTGAGCTTTACAGAAGGTATTCTGAGGCTGAGTAGACTTTCTTGACCTATCATCCAAAACCCACTTTAGTAACTACCTCCCACACCCCTATGATGCTCCTCATGTCCAATGCTATATTACTGTGATGCATCTCATGTCTGATGCATTTAATACTCATGATAGGCAGAAAAGCTGACCACTGTCTAGATACATCAGAATAGACTAACATCCCCAGTGTCTACATCACCTTTAAAAGGCTGCTGTGCACCAAATAAGCCTGGTTAGTCCAGATTGTCCTGCACAGGTTTACTGCAGACATTTGATTTGGTTTATTATTGTCACATGAACAGAGCTACAGTGAAAAATGTTTTATTGCGTACTAACCAGACAAACTGTACCTTAATTAAATACATCAGGGTGATAGAACAGAATGCAGAATATCATGTTCCAATGACAGAGAAGGTGCAGGGAAAGATCAACTCCAATATTTGAGAGGTCCATTCATACTTCTCATAACAGAGGAGAAGCAGTTGTTCTTAAATCTGTCGATACATGTTTTCAAACTTTTGGATCTTCTGCTCAATGGAAGACGGTGTGAGGTGTGTTTGACTATGTTGGCTGTTGTCCTTAGGCAGCAGGAAGTGTAGTCAGAGTAAATAAAAGGAAGGCTGGTTTTTGGGATTGGCTGGGCTATGTTCATAACTCTCTGTAATGCCTTGCACTCTCAGGAAAAGCAGGAATTTGGTTCCCCGCTTTGCCGACAGCTATGTGGAGGAACTTGTGCATAACATAGAGCACAGAGGGCTGTTCACCTCTCTCCCGACTGACATGACACCGTGATACCAGACTCTCCCAGCCTTGTCTGAAACTACCACCTGGTCCAGTGCAGTCTCAGCTGTCTGGAGGAATGCCCAAAGAGTAGGAAGATGGTGAATGTCCTTCTCTGTTCGACCAGGATGAGTGCCACAATCTTCTCTCACAATCACCTCACACACGCTCTCTGCTCCTGCACCCACCTCCCTTCATTTCTGATGTGCTATCTCTTTTGCAATTACGTGCAAAACCTTTCCTCAGTCACTCTCGTACATTACTGCCTTCCCACCACCCTTCAGGGCCTTTGTGTTGCTTATTCAACTGTTTGGGACACCTCACCAACCTTCCCCCACCAGCTGTCATTATCAGCTGTGCCACCTTGTTTCATCTAATCTGCTTTTTCTCTCATTCTGGGAGAAAGTAGTCTGTAATGAGCCAGAAAGAGACAGGACGGATGGTGGCAGGCCATCCTTTGACTCCTTACCACCTCATGAGGAGAGGGTTAAACTATAAGATACAGGAGCAGAATGAGTCAATTCAGCCTATCAGATCTCCTCCACTATTCGATCATTGCTGATTTGTTTCTCAACTCCATTCTCCTGCCTTCTCTCCATAAGTGTTGATTCCCTTCCTAATCCTGACCCTGGCTGTCCCAAGTGGCTGAATGATGGTACCCAAACATCTGGACTGATATCACAGGCTGCTGTTGACTAATTCTATCAGAATCCGCTGATAGAATTGTTTGACTTGACTGAGGGCTGCTGACAATTACGTCTAGCTTCTTGACCTTGTGTCGAATCGAAACAGCAAGGCAAGACAGAAGTATTGTGTGCTTGGTATTGCAAGCTGGTTGTGGAGTGCTAAGTGCCAAAAAGGCAAAGCAAGGCAAGGCAGGGATGCTGCTAAGATCTAGGAAGCCTCAAGGTGACTGAGCATTAAGAGAGGGAGTAAGCAGCCCTGAGGTGCATTCATTGCTTCTTGTTGGTGTATCTCAAAATGCAGCTTTGATGTGCAGAGATGTCCGATAGAGAGATACTATGAGGCTTCTGAAAGGCTGGCATGTGTTAGAGGCATGTAAAGGGGGTGAGTGCCCCCTGTGCCCTGGAGCATGTCCTGTAGTGTTGTCACGTGTTGAAGAAGGCAGTACAGAGCAGCAAGCTGCAGTGACCAGGTACCCACTCTGTTGGGAATTCTTGGCATTTATTAGATAGAAAGACAGGCTACTGCACATTAATGACACTCAATGTGCAGTTAATGAGACCAACAAGAGCAATAATCCTGGCATCTTGTTGCTGCCTGGTTAGTATCTGATCTAAAAGTCCAAAACACTACTGGAAAAGTTTCCATTAGGAAGGAGACCAGAATTGCATGCAATATTCCAACAGTGGCCTAACCAATATCCTGTACAGCCACAACAGGACCTGCCAACTCCTGTACTCAATACTCTGACCAATAAAAGAAAGCATACCAAACGCCTTCTTCACTATCCTATCTACCTGCGACTCCACTTTCAAGGAGCTATGAACCTGCACTCCAAGGTCTCTTTGTTCAGCAACACTCCCTCAGATCTTACCATTAAGTGTATAAGTCCTGCTAAGATTTGCTTTCCCAAAATGCAGCACCTCGCCTTTATATGAATTAGACTCTATCTGCCACTTCTCAGCCCATTGGCCCATCTGGTCCAGATCCTGTTGTAATCTGAGGTAATCCTCTTTGCTGTCCATTACACCTCCAATTTTGGTGTCATCTGCAAACTTACTAACTGTACCTCTTATGCTTGCATCCAAATCATTTATGTAAATGGCAAAAGGTAGAGGGTCCAGCACCGATTCTTGTGGCACTCCACTGGTCACAGGCCTCCAGTATGAAAAATAATACCCCACCACCACTCTCTGTCTTCTACCTTTGAGCCAGTTCTATATCCAAATGGCTAGTTCTCCCTGTATTCCATGAGATTAACCTTGCCAATCAGTCTCCCATGGGGAACCTTGTCGAACGTCTTACTGAAGTCTATATAAATCACATCTACTGCTCTGCCCTCATCAATATTCTTTGTTACTTCTTCAAAAAACTCAATCAAGTTTGTGAGACATGATTTCCCATGCACAAAGCCATGTTGACTATCCCGAATCAGTCCTTGCCTTTCCAAATACATGTACACCCTGTCCCTCAGGATTCCCTCCAACAACTTGCCCACCACTGAGATCAGGCTCACCGGTCTATAGTTCCCTGGCTTGTCTTTACCACCCTTCTTAAACAGTGGCACCACGTTTGCCAACCTCCAGTTTTCTGGCACCTCGCCTGTGACTATCGATGATACAAATATCTCAGCAAGAGGCCTAGCAATCACTTCTCTAGCTTCCCACAGAGTTCCAGGGTACACCTGATCATGTCTTGGGGATTTATCCACCTTTAACTATTTCAACACATCCAGCATTCCTCCTCTGTATTATGGACATTTTGCAAGATGTCACCATCTATTTCCCTACAGTCTATATCTTCCATATCCTTTTCCACAGTAAATACTGATGCAAAATATTCATTTAGTATCTCCCCCACTTTCTGTGGCTCCACACAAAGGCCACCTTGCTGATCTTTGAGGGGCCCTATTCTCTCCCTGGTCACCCTTTTGTCCTTAATATATTTGCAAAAACCCTTCCGTGTCTTCAGTGTTAAGAAATGAACAACACCCACCAGGAGGATGGAGTCAATCAGACACAAAATCCACATCTGCACAGTGTAACGTGGCAATCCTTCACTCCACCCGACCATGGACTGGAGACCCTTCATACAACCTGGCATGGACAATGTGGGAGGTGGGGAAAGCAAATTTAATTTAAAGAAATCATATCAGCAACTGAATATTAAAAATGGAGAACTAGCTAGGTTGCATTTTCAGAGTGGTGGCACACATTCAATGTATCAAATCAACTACTTCTGAACTGCAAACATACCATGATACAAGCATGTAAGGTTGTTTTCAGGTGTTTCAGTACCATGACTAGCTAATATCATCAGTGAAAGTTTCTGGTGAAGTGCTGGTGGTATGTCCCACCTCTCTATTTATATTGGGTTGCGTCTTCTGGTGGCTAGTTGGTGTTCATGTATCCTGGTGGCTAGTTTCCTGCTTGTTTGCCCAATGTCGGAAACTTGCCACCAGGATACATGAACACTAACTAGCCACCAAAAGACACAACCCACTCTCACTAGTTTCCATACATACAGACAAAGAAGGACACCACTCTGACTGGGACAACACGCACATCCTATGACAGGTGAAACAAAGACATGCACAAGAATTCTTAAAGGAATGACATTCTAACCCAGAACTCCATTAATAAACACATTGACTTAACTCCCATCTACCTTCCCTTAGAAAAAAGAACCGGAAATGAGATTCCCCACCTGAAGAAACCAAGACCAATAAGTAGAGAGACAGGACGTATCACCAGCGCTTCACTGGACACCCTCACTGATGATGATACCTAGTGTGGTGACGAAATGTCTGAAAACAAACTTTTCAGCTCAGCCAGCTAATTTACATATTCATCATCAACCTGAACTATAAATCTTCTCAAAAATTAGTACCAGGATATATTTGGGGAAGGAAGCTGATGGGCAAGTGGTATTATTGCTGGATGATTAATCCAGACACCCAGATAATGTTCTCGAAACCCGGGTGTGAAACCTGCCAGGGCAGATAGTGGAATTTGAATTCAATAAAAAATGTGAATTAAGAGTCTGACCATGGCTATGAATCCATTGTCGATTGTTGGAAATATCCATCTGGTTTAATAATGTCTTTTCGGGGAGGAAATACCATCTTTACCTGGTGTGGCTGACATGTGACCCCAGACCCACAGCAATTGTTTGAATCCTAAACTGCCCTCTGGGCAATTAGGAAGAGGCAATAAATGCTGACCTGGTTAGCGATGTCCTCATCCCATCGATGAATAAAAAAAGTTGTATTTTTCACATTTCAATAATAAAGTTAATGCAAATTAATTACTTACATTATATATATTATGTTTTTTTTAAGGCTGTACCCATAGTTTTAAAACTGTAAGACTCATCACATATCTGCATCCCAAAGCCCACTGACATTATTTAAATGTGGATTCACCTCATCGTTTTGAACTTGAGGCTCAGTACTGAGGCTTCAGTACACATTTGTTTTCAAACTCTGTGAAGCAGATTTTTTTGTAGCTCAAGAAAATAACACCTCATTTGCAGATGGAGTACAGAAGAAGGGTGGGTGCTAAAATGAGGGCTGAATTCATCTGACTGCAGTGGAAATATTTTTAAGTAGCAACATTTCCTTTATAATCTTGGCATTCATCAGCAGCCGCATATCAAAATTCAGATGTCTCTGCATCCGCAACTATGTTATAGGATGTTACATGTCAAATGCAGGGATGATGCAATTATTAAACATGAAAATAACATTTTCTGAAATGCCTCAAAATCCATCACTAGTAATGAGTTAATTGAAGTGCATTGACCTAACAATGATGGAAACTAACAAAGTAAACAATTTGAGATCCTGCAAATTAGAATAATATGAATACACAGTTCATCTGCATTTGGTGACGACATTGTGAAGGAAATATTGGCCACAGTTACTTTATTTCTGGAAGCATAATGGGTTTAATTCTAAGCTAACCCAGTCAAGTACGGAATAATGACAATAAATACCAAAATCTGTGCATTTGCAGTGTGTTATACTTTATTAAAGCCTATTTCAGTTGGCCATAGTCCAAGGAGAACAATAAACATGTCTCCTCATCAGGGAGGGACCATTGTACACATTGCTACAGGGACAACTCTTACCATTAAATATGGGGCAAGGTGTGAGGACACAGAAGCATCAAAACAAATAAATTAGGAACAGGAGTAGCCCATTTTGCCCTTTGAACCTGCTCCATCATTTACACAATCATATCATCCATAAATTATTGTAGCCAGTACTGAGGTCAAGCCAGTGCTGTTGGCATAAGTCTGCACAATGCTCAAGCCATTTAGCTTGTTGTATAAGGCATTTAGTACCTGAAAGTGTTATCTGATACAGCAAGACAAACTCCATCCCTCTGGATGGAAAGAACTACGCCTGGGAGGTGCTAACCAGAGTGTTCAGTGTGTTCATATGTACTTACTAATGTTACAGGACCAGTTGTTCGAGTGCTAATTCAATGTGTGCTTCCTCTTAAGGAGAGCCTGTTGTCTCACAGCAGATAACCATGTTCTTTTTACTTCTTTATAGGATTGGCATTGTTGGCTAGGCCAGACTTCATTGCCCATCTCTAATTGTCGAGAGGACAGTTGACAATCAATCACAATGCCTGTGGGTTTAGAGTCAATTCACGAAAGTTAAGGATGACAGATTTTCTTCCCTAAAGGATGGAAATGTTTGAAACTGAACTATTCATTTGTGAATCAGATGGGAATGTTTTGTAAGACAATGGATATAGTCACGATTAAACTAGCTTTATATTCTCGAGCTTTTAAAACTCAAATATCGCCATCTGCTATGTTGGGATTCAAATTTTCTCAGAACATTAGCCGAGGGTTCTGGATTTCTCATGCAGTGAGATTCTCTCCATATAACTGCATCCCCATCAGATTTATCAATATTAGCTATTATGAACTTAATCTTTACTCTTCATCAAGATTGAGCCATTTTCTGCTAAACAGCTTGTGTGCACATCCTTTTCCATTTGGCAACAATAACTTTGGCTAATATCTCAAACAGAGATTGTTAGCAGTGAAAGGACTACAGATGGTTCAGGCACGTAGAGCCATCAAGGCATACAACATGGAAACAGATCTTTCAGTCCAACTCACCCATGCTGACCCCGTTCCCAAACTAAACTTCCCCCATTCCCCCTTACTGGTTTTCGCCCATATCCCTCCAACTCTTTCCTATTCACATACTTATCCAAATGTCTTTTAAATGTTGTAACTGTACCTGAATCCACCACTTCCTCTCTTCATTCATTCCAGACACAAATCACCCTCTATTTAAATAAGTTGCCACGCGCTCATGTCCTTTTTAAATCTTTTTTCTCTCACTTTAAAAATATGCCTCCTAGTTTTGATCTGTCCCTCATTATTTTACAAATCTCTACAATGTCACCCCTCAACTCCCCACACTCCAATGAACCAAGTCTCAGTCTATCCAACCTATTTTTATTATTCAAACCCTCTTTTCCCAGCAACATTCTGGTAAATCTTTTCTGAACCCTCGCCAATTTAATAATTAATAATCCTTCCTGTGACAGGTGACCAGAATTGAACCCAGTATTCCAGAAGAGGCCTCAACAACACCTGGTACAACCTCAACAGTGACCTCCCAACTTGTATACTTAAAGGTCTGAGCAATGAAGGAAAGCATGCTAAACACCTTCTTAAACACCCTGCCTACATGTGATGAAAATTTCAGAGAATTATGTACCTGAACCCCTAGGTCTCTCTGTTCTACAACACTACCCAGGATCCTACCATGAATTGTATAAGTCCTGCCCGATTTGTTTTACCAAAATGCAATACCTCGCATTTATCTATCTAAACTCCATCTGCCACTCCTCAGCCCATTTACCCAGTTGATCAAGATTTCTATTTAATCTTAAATAACCTTCTTCATTGATCACTATACAACTAATTTTGTGTCATTCTCAAACTCACTAACCATCTCTCCTGAATTCTCATCCAAATCTTTCATACAAATGATAAACAAAAATGGACCTACTGCCAATCCCTGTGGAACACCACTAATCACAGCCCTCCAGTCCTAAGACAATTCTCCACCACCACCCTCCGTCTCCTACCATCACGGCAATTTTGTATCCAGTTGGCAAACCCCTCCTGAATCCCAAGTGATCTAATTAGTCTGTCATGCAGAACCTTGTCAAAGGCTTTATGAAAGCCCATGTAAACAATGTCTATTGCTATGTCTTCATCAATCTTTTTGATTACTTCCTCAAAAAACTGAAACAAGCTTGTGAGACACAATTTCCCTCATTCAAACTCATGCTGACTATCCTTAAGCAGACCTTACTCCTTCAAACACTCATCTCTTTGAGACTCAAATCCAATAAACTATCCATTTCTGAGGTCAGACTCACAGATCTACAGTTTCCAGGCTTCTCTTTCCAGCCTTCCTTAAATAAAAGCACAACATTAGCCATCCTCCAGTCCCTCAGCACATAATCTGTGGATATAGCTGATACAAATATCTCTGCTAGGGGCCGCACGATTTCTCCCTTAACTTCCCGCAACATCCCGGGGATACACTTGATCAGGTCCTGGAGATTTATCTATCTTCATGTTTTCTAAAACGTCCAGAACTTCCACTACTATAATGTGAGCTGTTTTCAAAACATCAATATTTATTTCCTTGAGTTCTCTTACTTCCATTTCTTTCTCCACAATAAAAACTGATGCAAAATATTCATTTAGTATCTCTCCCATCCTATGAATTTCAATAAATGCAGAACCTTGTTCATTGTCAAGAGGCCCTATTCTCTCCCCGGTTTCTCTTTTGCTCTTAATGTACTTGCAGAATCTTTGGATTATATTTAAACTTATTTGCCAAGTCTGTCTCATTTCCCCTTTATACTCTCCTGATCTCCCTCTTAAAAATACCCTATACTCTTTCTACTCTTTAAGAGATTCATTTGATCCAAGTTGTCTGTATTTAATACATGATTCTTTCTTTTCTTGATCAGAACCTCAATATCTTTATTCACCCATTGTTTCCTATTCTTAACTGTCTCACCCTTCACTCTAACATATGCCTTTAAGCTCTTGTTATCATACTTCTGAAAGCCTCCCACCTGTCAGTCATCCCTTTATTTGCAAACAGTCCACTCCAAACAACATTTGAAAGTTCCTGTCTCATACCATTAAAATTTGCCTTACTCCAGTTAAGAACTTTAACTTTGATGAATGACCTATCCTTCTCTACAACTGCTTTAAAACTACCAGAATTGTGACTGCTCGTCCCAAAATGCTCCTCTAGTATCACTTCAGTCACTTTCTCTGCCTATTTCCCAAGAGAAGGTCAAGTTTTGCTCCTTCTTTAGCCGGTACATTTATATATTGATAAAGAAAATGATTTTGAACACATTTAAAAAATTCCTCGCCATCCAAGCCCTTCACACTATGGCAGTCCCAGTCAATGTTTGAAAAACTAAACTCCCTACTATTACAACTCTATTATTCTTACATATACCTGAGAATTCTCTGCATATTTGCTCTTCAATTTTCCTCTCTCTATGAGAGGACCTATAGTATGAGAAGAATCAGCTGGTTTGAAATTTAATAATTCTGCAAAACAAAAATGCTTCTGTTAGCCATAAAAAGTTCAGAACTTAAAAACAAATACAATACGTTATAGATTATAAAAAGCTGCAAATGCTTATTACAGTTTATGTTCATATCCTGATCATAAATCGAAAATTTCAGGACAATGATCATTTAGCCCAATATACACAAATCCAAAGACAACCAGTACCTACAACAAATCCAAAGACAACCAGGACCTACACAAAATCCAAAGCATGCAGAAATGGTTCCCAAATTTCCTTCCTCAGTGCCTGCCTATGGAACTGACTGATCCTGCACGGACTCTGGATTATATTCAGGCCATCACAATTTGCACCTGACCAGGACAACCAGTATTGCAGAAACAGTTCCCACACCTCCAACCTACAGTATAATCCCATCAAGGTGATCATCCCTTTTTTGTTTCTAAGTTCTACCCATATAGTTGCACTGGATGATGCCTCAAAAATATCCTAAGTACAGTAATAACGTTTTCCTTAATCAAAAACGCCACTCCCGCTCCTCTCTTGCCTCCCTTTCTATCCTTCAAATAGCATTTAAAACTCAGAACAATGAGCTGGTTGTCCTGTCCTTCTCTCAGCCAAGTTTCTGTAATCGCTATATATCCAAGTCCCGTGCATCCATATATTGCCTGAATTCATCAGCCTTCCCTGTAAACTCCTTGCAATAAAATAAACACAGTTTGTTCTTCAAAATTACCTTGTTCTCTAACCTGCTTCCGTCTGTCTCTTTTAATTAACCTGCTCTTTTTTGATTCAGAGCCATCCTCATCTGCCTTTGTGTTTACACTGCTCATTTGGAATCCCCCAGACTACTCCCTACCAGTTTAAAGGATCCCAAAAGAGAACTAGCAATCTCCCCACCAGGATGTTAGTCCCTTTCTATTTCAGGTGAAACCCATCCCTTTTGAACGTATCTTTCCTGCCTCAGAAGAGACCCCAATGATCCAAAAATCTGATTCCTTGTATGTTGCACCATTTCTTCAGCCATTGATTTATCTGCCCTATCTTTCATTCTGACTCTCATTAGAAAGTGGCACCAGGAGTAAACTAGACATTACTCCCTTTGAGGTTCTGCTTTTTAGCCTTCTACCTAACCTCCCTTATTCACTCCGCAAAGCATTAACCCTTTCCCTAACTATGCCATTCTTACCAATGTGTGCAATGACTTCCAGCTTTTACTCTCCCCTTTGTCAATATGCTTCAATCATTTTGAGAAGTTCTTAACTCTGGCATAAGGAAGACAACATACTATCCTGGATTCATGATCATGGCTACAGAACCTCCTGTCGGTGCCTCTCGCAGGAGAGTTCCTCTATAACAATTATTCTTTTAAACCTTGACAAACCTTGCTTCACAGAAGGTTCATACTTAGTGCCAAGATCTGACTGCCACTTCTATTTTCCTCTGAGAGATTATCACCTTTAACAATACTCAAACTGGAATATTTGTTTGAGAGAGCAAATGCCACAAGAGACTTCTGAACAACCTCTTGTCTTTCCTAACAGTAACCCATATATCTGACTGACCCTGCTGTGTACCCACTTCTCTATATCTACTAACCATCACACTTTGTGTCTCCTGTATACCCTGAGGAACATTAAACTGAAAAAGTATCACTTAAAAGAATCACAGATATTACAAAAAAAACTACCCTTCCTTCCCCACACTCCTTAATCTTAAGCATGCAATCAAAAAACAAAATTAAACATTTAAAGCCTGTTAAAAAAAAATCAAGTACTTGGTTCAAACTTCAAAAAGCCTCCTCTTCAAATCCTCTGTCAGTCATCTTTCAAATCACAGAGTCTGAGGAAAGAAATGTCAATCCCTGACCCTGTCATTCTTCAAGCAGCCACAATAAACAAGTTGAAAAGGAAAATTCTCAGAATTCAGTCCTTGCAAATGGGAAAAATAAAAAATCTCTCTCCAGGCTCATCGACACTCGACAAGCATGAGAACAAACTCTGTCTGAAAAACAGTGTCTCCTTCCTGACATTTTTTATTCTCTTTGACAATTTGTTTTTTGGGCTATACAAGTTTCCAAAAATGATTTTAAATAAAAATGTAAAAATTGACATGACCTGACATTAAAAGAAGCTGTCAGAGATGACTTGGTGGTTCAGTGGTTAACACTGCTGCCTCAGAGCACCAGGGACCTGGGTTCTATTCCAGCCTCTATGTGGAGTCTATGGGACTGTCTATGTGGAGTTAGCACATTCTCCCATTTTTTTCTGTCGTTTTTACTAAGTGCTCTGGTTTCCTCCCAGAGTTCAAAGATATGCCAATTAGGTGGATTGGCCATGGTAAATTGGTCGTAGTGTCCAGGGACGGGTGGGTTAGCACTAGGAAATACAGGGATGGGGGGTGGCTCTGGGTGTATTGTTTTTCAGAGGTTTGGTGTGGACTCGATGGGGCAAATGGCCTGCTTCCACACTGTAAGAATTCTATTTCATACATGATTGACTGAAGATCTAGTTTAACCATACCATATTACAAGATAACCAACTGAGTTAATCAACCATGGCTTTCTTGGATTTTTTTTCCAAGTATTTAATACTGCAGTATTTATCATTTCAGTAGCTCAGTTATATTTTTATGAGCTATTTCTTGTGAAGTTCACAGCATTTAGTGAGAATGTCTTCTGCTATTGGCAGTGAAATATAAACTAATAGCAAACTTTACAATTTCGTCACATACTGTGCATAATATTCCACATAAACAATGTTAGCTTCAGTAGAGACCTCCACTGTTAGTCTTTCTGAAAGCAACATTTAATGGGTACTAAATATAACTACTGAGAGAATTTGTGATTATGGAGTATTTTTGTTAGATGAGATTGCATTCTAGAAGAAAGAGTATTTAAAATTCAATAACTCAATTTGCAGCAGTGGGAATGTTCAGAGTGAGGACAAGGGGTGCAGCCAGGAAGGTAAACGTCCCTCTTAAAGACTTGCCTCGTGAATAGGTGGTGTGATGGCTCAACAGGAGTGGATACGGACACAGGGATTGCTGGGCACATGAACTGATATATCCGAGTCGTGGCTAAACCCGAGACACTACACGTGTTGTGTCTCCCACCAGTCCTCCTTCTCTAACCAAAAATAAAAGACAGTGTGTGGAGGGTTGGTAAGGCAAGGCTTTTTCTTTCTTCATTTATTCAATCTGTCTTGGCAATTTAGAGCAGAGGGGATGGAGACTAGGGCAGTTGCATGTTCCTCTTGCAGGATGTGGGAAATAAGGGTCACCACTAGTGTCCCTGTGGACTTCACCAGTGAGAAGTGCACTCAACTCCAGCTCCTCACAAACTGTGTTAGGGAACTGGAGCTGGAGCTGGATGCACGTCGGATCATTCAGGAGGCTGAAGGGGTGATAGACAGGAGCTTTAGGGAGGTAGTCACACCTAACTTACAGGATAAAGGTCGCTGGGTGACCATCAGGAAGGTAAAGTGAATAGGCAGGGATCCCCTGTGGCAGTTCCCCTCAATAATAAGCACATTATTTTGGATACTGTTGAGGGGAATGACATACCAGCGAAAGCCACAGCGACCAGGTTTCTGGCACTGAGCCTGTTTCTGTGGCTCAGAAGGTAAGGCAGAAGAATAGGAGATCAATAGTGATAGGGGATTCAATCGTGAGAGGAACAGACAAGAGATTCTGTGGTTGCATGCGAGACTCCCAAATGGTAGGTTGCCTCCCGAGTGCCAGGGTCGGGATGTCTTGGATTGAGTCCACAGCATTCGTTCCCAATTTATTGGTAGTTTTCTACAGACCCCCCAGTAGCAACAGAGACACAGAGGAGAAGATTGGGAAGCAGATTTTGGAAAGGTGCAGAAGTAACAGGGTTGTTGTCATGGGTGACTTTAACTTCCCTAATATTGATTGGAACCTCCTTCGTTCAAATAGTTTGGATGGAATAATTCTTGTGAGGTGTGTCCAGGAAGGGTTCCTGATTTAATATGTAGATAGGCCAATGTGAAGTTAGGCCATATTGGATTTGTGCTTGGCAACAAACCATGCCAGGTGTCAGATCTCTTGGTGGGAGACCATTTTGGTGATAGTGATCACAACTTCCTGACCTTTACTGTACTCGTGGAGAGGGATAGGGAGCAGATGGTATGGGAAGGTATTTAATTTGGGGAGGGGGAATTACAATGCTATTATGCAGGAACAAGGGTGCCTGATGATGTTCTCAGGGAAATGCATGACAGAAATATGGAGGTTGTTTAGGAAGCACTTGCTGATAGTGCTGGACAGGTTTGTCCCACTGAGGCAGGAAGGGATGGCAGGGTGAAGGAACCTTGGGTGACAAGGGATGTGGAACATCTAGTCGAGAGGAAGAAAGAAACGTACTGAAGGTTGAGGGGGCAATGATCAGACAGAGCATTAAAGGGTTACAGGGTATCCAGGAAGGAACTGAAGAATGGACTTAGGAGAGCTAGAAGGAGGTATGAAAGAACTTTTAGATTTTTAGGATTAAGGAAAACCTTGAGGGATTCTCCACTTATGTGATGAACAAGAGGATGGCCAGAGTAATGGTAGGACTGAGATCAGGGATAGTGGAGGGAACTTGCACTGGAGTCGGAGGAGGTAGGGGAGGCTCTTAATAAATACTTTGTTTCAGTATTCACTACTGAGAGGAACCTTGATGTTTCTGAGGACAGTGTGAAGCAGACTGATATGCTCAAACAGGTTGATGTAGGATGTGCTGAAAATTTTGGAAGATATTAGGATCGATAAATCACCTGGGCCAGACAGGATATAACTTAGGTTACTACAGGACGTGATGGAAGAGATTGCTGCACCTTTGACAATGATCTTTGCATCTTCACTGTTCACTAATGTAGTGCCAAATGATTGTAGAGTGGCAAATATTATTCTCTTGTTCAAGAAAGGGAATAGAGGTAATCCTGGGAATTACAGACCGGTCAGTCATATGTCTGTGGTGGATAAAGTATTTGAGAGGATTCTGAGATACAGGATTTATGATGACTTGGAAAGCTATAGTTTGATTAGAGATAGTCAGCATGGCTTTGTGAGGGCAGGTCATACCTCACAAACCTTACTAAATTCTCTGAGAATGTGACAAAGCACATTGATGAAGGTAGAGCAATGGATGTGGTGTACATGGATTTTTAGCAAGGCATTTGATAAAGATCCCCATGGTTGGCCTTTACAAAAAGTAAAGAGGCATAGGATACAGGAAATCTGGCTGTCTGGATGCAGAATTGGATGGCCCATACAGGACAGAGGGTGGTGGTAGATGGAATGTATTCAGCCTGGAGCTTGGTGACCAGTAGTGTTCCCTAGGGATCAGTTCTGGGACCTTTGCTCTTTGTGATTTTTATAAATGACTTGGATGAGGAAGTGGAAGGGTGGGTTAGTAAGTTTGCCGATGACACAAAGATTGGTGGAGTTATGGAAAGTGTAGGGCTGCTGTAGGTTGCAACGGGATATTGACAGGATGCAGAGCTGGGCTGAGAAGTGGCAGATGGAGTTCAACCTGGAAAAGTGTGAAGTGGGTCATTTTAGAAGGTCGACTTTGAATGTAGATCATAGGGTTAAAGGCAGAGTCTGGGCAGTGTGGAGGAACAGAGGAATCTTAGGGTCCATGTCCATAGATCCCTCAAATTCCCTCCTAAGTTGATCGGGTTGTTAAGAAGAAGTTTGGTGTGTTGGCTTTCATTAGCAGAAGGATTGAGTTTAAGAGCCGCAATGTTATGCTGCATCTCTATACAGCTCTGACTAGATCATACTTGGAATATTGTGTTCAGTTTTGGTTGCCTCATTATAGGAAGGATGTGGAAGCTTTAGAGTGGGTGCAGAGGAGACTTACCAGGATGCTGCCAGGACTGGAGGGCATGTCTGATGAAGAAAGGTTGAGAGAGCTAGGGCTTTTCTCATTGAAGCAAAGAAGGATGAGAGGTGACTGGATAGAGGAGTATAAGATGATGAGAGACATAGATAAAGTGGATGGCCAGAGACCTTTTGCCATGGCAGAAATGTCTATCACAAGGTGCATGATTTTAACATGCTTGTAGGAAGGTTTAGGGAAGATGTTAGAGTAAATTCTTTACACTGAGAGTGGTATGTGTATGGAATGCACTGCCAGCAGTGGTAGTAGAGTCAGATACATTCAGGACATTTAAGTGACTCTTGGATTGGCAAATTGAGGATAGAACAAGATGGTTACGAAGGTTAGTCTGATCTTAGAGTAGGATAAAAGGTCAGCCCAACATCGAGGGTAAAAGGGCCTGTACTGTGCTGTACTGTTTTATGTTCTATGTTCTATGTATTCTTCACAATCTTTTGCAATAGAATGTGACTGAAGATACAAAAGGTTTGCCATTATATTAACAAGTGAAAATAAATTGAATAAAATACACTGAATGGAGCCTCATTTAGCCAGTCACAGTCAAAGGGTACAATTATGAGGCAGCGATCATAATATGGTAGAGTTCAGTCTGTAATTTGAAAGAGAGAAGGCAAAATTGGATGTAATGCTGTTACAGTTAAATAAAGGTAATTACAGAGGCATGAGAGAGGAACTGACGAAAATCGACTAGAAGCAGAGCCTAGTGGGGAAGACAGTAGAGCAACAATGGCAGGAGTTTCTGGGTGTAATTGAGGAGGGGCAGGAGGAGGGTGGCAGGGATTACACAGCCATGGCTGACAAAGGAAGTCACGAAATGTGTCAAAGAGAAAGAGAGGGCCATTAAAGTGGCCAAGACTACTGGGATTAGGAAGACTACAAAAACAAATGGAGGATAACAAAGAAAGAAATAAGGAAGAAGAGGATCAAATATGAAGGTAGGCTAGCCAGTAATATTAGAAATGATAGTAAAAATTTCTTTCAATGCACAAGAAACAAATGGGAAGGAAAAGTTGAAATTGGACTGCTCCAAATTAATGTAGAAGGCTAGTGCTGGGAGATAAGGAAATAGCTGAAGAACTTAATAAGTACTTTGTGTCAGTGTTTACAGTGGAAGACATGAGTAATATCCCAACAATTAAGGAAAGTCGGCGGGCAGGGTTGAGTAAGGTAGCCATTGCAAAAGAGAAAGTGCTAGAAAAGCTAAAAGGTCTAAAAATGGATAAATCTCCTGGCCCTGATGGGCTACATCCCAGAGTTCTGAGGGAAGTGGTTGAGGAAATAGTGGAGGGGTTGGTTGTAATCTTTCAAAAAACACTAGAGTCAAGGAAAATTGCTGTTGTAACCCTCTTGTTCAAGAAAGGATCAAGCCAAAAGAAGGAAAATTATAAGCTGAATAGTCTAACCTCAGTTGTAGGAAAAATTTTTGAATCTTCTAGAGATTCTAAATCTCTAGTATGAGATTTCTAAATTTTTGAAAGCGCAGGGTTGGATTAGAACAAATTAGCATGGATTTAGTAAGGGGAAATCATGCTTGACAAATCATCTTTCGTTAGTACTGCTCTTGTCAGAAAGACATTGATCTGAAATGTTCTAACGAGGGCAATGTTGATGAAAGATGATAGCCTGAATTGCTCAGTGTCTCATGCTTCGCAGATGCTGTCTGTCCTCATGCTTGTTCTCCAGCACTTTTATTTGCACACAAATGTAAGGAGTATCAATGAGGCTAGTGCAGTGGATGTTGTATACTTGGATTTTAGTGAGGCATTTGACAAAGTCCCACATTTTAGACTGGTCAAAAAATGTTAAAGCCCATGGGGCACTGCGTAACATGTCAAATTGGATCCAATGTTGTTTAGTAACAGGAAACAAACAGTCACGATCAATGGCTGCCCTTCCAAACGGAAAATTGTTTCAAGTATTGCTCCACAGGTCTCGATGTTGGGACCCCCGCCTTTTGCTTTATACATTAATGATTTGGACTTGAACATGGGGAGCACAATTAGGAAATTTGGAGTCAACACATAAGTTGTTCGTGTAGTGGATAATGCAGAGATTGCTGTCAGCACCAAACTGATATAAATGGGTTGGTTGAGTAGGCAGAAAGCGACAGATGGAGTTCAATTGGGATAAGTGTGAGGTAATGAATTTGGGGAGGTCAAACAGTAAAAGAGAATACACAATAAATGGGAATATACTGAGAGGGGTAAATGAAGTGAGAGATCTTGGCAAGTGAGTGCACAGGTCCCTAAAGGTAGCAGTACAGGTAGACAAGATTGTACAGAAGGCATATAGAATGCTCTCTTGCATTGGCATAGGTATAGAATACATAAGTCAGTATGTAATGATTAAACTGCATTAAACAGAGGTGAGGCCACAATTGGAGCATTGTAAGCAATTCTGGTCACAACAGAGAGACTGCAGAGAAGATTGATTTGAATGTTACGGGGGCTGGAAAATTGTAGCTATGAGGAGAGATTAGCGGGGTTGTGGTTGCTTTCCTTGGAATAGAGAAGGGTCGGGGTTGACATTATTGAGGTATACAAAATTATGAGAGTTGGAGAGAGAGTAGACAGGAGGAACCTGTGTCCCTTTGCAGAGAGTTCAAAAACCAGAGGTCAGAGAATCAAGCTGAGTGGCAGAAGGATTAAAGGGGATGTGAGGAAAAGTGTTTTTACGTGGGGAGTGATGGGTGTCTGGAATTCACTGCCTGAGGTGGTGGTGGAGGCAGAGAGCTAAAAGAAGTACTTGGATCTGCAGCCTGAATGCTGTAAACTGCAGGGTTATGGGCTGTGCACAGGAAGATGGGATTAGAAAGGACATCTGGTTGTCTTTAGTTCAGCATGGACAAGATGGGCCAAATGGTCCCTTTCTCATTTATATCGTTCTATAGTAAGTGTTTGTTAGATAGCTACAGTAAGTGCTGTCACTAATTTTATGATGAGTGGGCCCTGAATATTAGTAATCAGTGTAAACGCCTTGATCTTGGATTATAATCCTGGATCACCCGTGGACATATAAAACTTTAAATTCAAATATGTACTTTATTTTGCAAGAAAGATGAGTGCTACGGTCAAAATGGCTGTGGATGTCAATTCAGTGGACGTCTGGAGTGAGAGATTCTGGAATGTTACACCTGATGAGATTTCAAGGAAGATTCAAATAGATAAATCTAAAAGACTGAACAGTATGGGTAAGAGGCTGTCTTACCCTTAAATTGTATACAAGAACAAAGGTTAAAAAAAAAAATCACATCTGATTTGTGTGCATGTTAATAAAAGGTGCACTACTGATATGACAGGCTAACAAGTGCCAGTTGAACTGAGGTACTCATGTTCAGTATTTGAGGTTAGAGCACCAGTATGATCACAGGTGAAGAAGCATCTACTAGTCACTCCTCTCTTGCAGATAATGGATTTTCTCACTCGCGGTACTCAAAGCCAGCTAGCCAATAAGCCAAGAAATAGAAGAAAAACTTTCAATCACCTGCAAACTCACAAATCTCAAAATCAACTACTCAACTATCGGTTCTCCACTACCTAGAATTCACAAATAATCATCTACTTTTAGTGCTAATCATTTCTTTTAATGTCTAATCTGTGTATATGTGTGTTGCATTATTTCTTCTTGCATTTCAAAACTAAAAAAAAAGTAACATTTTAAAAAAAGCTTAAGAAAGCCTAGTAACATCATGTGGACTGAGAAAAAGGCATCACAAGGGAGGGAGGGACTTTTTCAAAATTAACCTTTTTGTAACTAACAAAGCGAGCAGCTGTATAAAGAAAGGCAGCCAGTTCATCCCTCCTGACCTGGAAGCTTGAGAAGTCTTTATTACTTTGCCTGAAACACCAATAAGTGGTACTGGAAAAGCACAGCTGGTCAGGCAGCATCTGAAGTGCAGGAGAATCGATGTTTCGAGCATAAGGTCTTCACTTTTTCCGTGAAGCTGTAATAACTTGGGGTTATCACCTTGGATCTGTCTGGAACAGGAATAATTGAAAACAGTGGGCAAAAACTAATTTCCTGTAACCTTATAGATAAATATTAAGCTCAAAGCATTGCTAAAATTTCTTGACAGGCTGTTTGCACTTCTACAATTAAATATTTTGTTAAATTCATCAACTGTTCTAATCTATCCTTTTCATTAACTTTGCTTGACTTTTCTGCATTTTAAAAGATGTATCACCTGCTGTTATCAAGAAAAAGAAAACTATTTGTTGCTCAGCCAAGTTGTCCAAGCCATGCCTAAGATGGTTACAAACATTTCTGTGAATCAGACACTTCTAAATATACTTAAGTAATCAATGAGAGGTATCAATAAGAAGGTTACATTCTAGTGAAATGTATTTCAAGGTGATATTCATCACTATAATTGAAGCAGACAGCCAAGCTTTGTGGGTTAAAATGTGAACAAATTTAGCTTCTTTATGTCCTTGTCCTTCACAGTCTTTCAGTTGTTAGTGCTGACTTCATTCTTCCCTCAACTGGGAAATAAATCCAAGCAACCAGAGTAAGTGAGGTTATTCTTAATGACATGGGGTTTAAGGCATGCAGAAATCGAGGAGAGAGACTTCACAAGCACCATCTCCCCATGAATAATTCTTGAATCAGGCTAATTTCTGCATTGCAGGCGCCTCAAGCTATTGGACCTGTTCCCAGCTGCTAGTCTGTCAAACTGTGAGTATGACAGCATGATGGCAGCTCAGAGCTGCCAACAAGTGACAGCCATATCACATCAGTGTCCAACCGATGATGAGGAAAGGAAAAGTGAGACTGGGCCTCTAGTGGCTTCTCCAGAGACAATTTGCAACCAGGCAGCCTCCGCTTTTGGAACATTTGATAGCATATCAATCTATCACAAAGTATCTGTGCCATAGACAAAACGCTGAAACTCAGTAAAATCCTGAGCTTATTTATCAGCTGCATGAGCACAGTGACTTAACAATGAAAAAAACATGGACTGAACTCTGAAAAGCTTCTAAAAGGGCTAGTGGGATATTCAACTGCATTTAGGAAAGAATATATTTATAATGCAACTACTTTAGATTTTCAATTTATCACTGAAAGAATCTGGCTGTGCAGATAGTCTCTGCAGGGCATTCAGGGAGTTGTAAAAAAAAATTTGGATCATATTATACATTTGTACAAGGTTAAAGGGAATTTGCAGAAATGCTATTAAAAGGAAGCAACTCCGTGTACTTGATTCTATTTTATTCAATAACTCTGAAACATTAGGACGACTTCCTAATGAAAGCCATTACCAGACCCAGGAATTAGGTATTATGACAACAAAATGGCACAATTTCCTTCAAGTCTTATTTCATTCCAAATGAGTTACTCAATTGGTTCAGTGATAATTGAAATCTTTGAGGTCAGATAATCAAACTTACTATACACAACATGAATGCACTTTGCTGAAGCCATTAATTAGGATGATGGCGACAAAATAGCTTTGTTTGTCAAATAATCTCTTTTCAGAAATGTCAGCAGTCAATACCCTGAATTAAATTTACTGTTAGCCAAAAGATATCTGTGAAATGATAACTTCTAAATTCTGTCTTATTTAAGAACATTCCATTCCAATTACATCATCTGCAATTGCGCTCTATTTTCAGATTGTTGCGTTCTGTTGGATTGAGGGTATTTTGACTTCAACTAATCAGTTAAATGTTCATGACATGTACATATTAGAGGAAATTACTCAAGTTTCAAACAAAATTACATTCCAATGGTCACCCATGCTGACTGCTGATTCAGAATTTTGCTGGCTAACATCCTGAATGTACAAATTCAGGCATGTCTCTGAAATCTTCAAATCTCATCGTGGCAATGGAAAATACTTATGCCCTTCTCCGGGGAATGTTTGGAGATCGGAGTAATTGTTTGTAAAGAAGGGTAACACATGGGACCCTGCCTCTTTCCCACTTCTGTACTGTTGTAGGGAATGAAAGCTCCTGCATTGTAGTTCATGCCCATTTAAGAACCGCATTTTGCTGCTATTTGCATTCACCAAGTGGCAGGTGACGCAGTTGTCACCCTGAAAAGCAAACCATGTTGTGATTGCTTGGAGAATGTTGCTGCAGTGTCCCTGACCATCCTGATATCTGGAAGTCGGGTAGTTCTCCTTAGAGTGCCCTCTGCCCTTGCTACTGACATCATTCATGAGCAACCTCCCACTCCACGATGCCCATTCTACTCTCATTCAGCTGTCTCCTTTGTTGGTCCCAGTTACACTGCCTGCAATGTACAACTGTCAGCCTCTGACTGACCAATAACTCTTGGGTGTGGGGAGGGGGGCTTTCAATGCAGCATTGCTCCTTCCAGAAAAGAAGGTGACATGAACTTCCCTCTGGTTCTCCACTCGGTAGGTGACACTCCTTCACCCACAGTAAACACTGCCCTAGGGCTTAGACGAAAGCTTCACCTAAAGCCAAAGTGACACAGAGGTAGGTATTATTATCATACTAGTCAACAGCATTTCTTTTAACGATGAAGAAAATGTGGAGTTGGACTTTCAATTCAGGGTCAAATAGCATTCTAAGCCTGAGACGGTCTGATGCAGTCCATACAGTGACTGGAGGTTGGGATAAAATTGGTGACAAGTTTTTGTTTAAATTCATAGCATCACAGAATCCCTCCAGAGCAGAATCAGGCCATTAGGCCCATCGAGTCCACACTGACTCTCCAAACAGCATCCCACTTGAATCCACCCTCTATCCTATCCCTGTAACCCTGCATTTCCCATTGCTAATCCACCTAACTGGGCGGCACGGTGGCACAGTGGTTAGCACTGCTGCCTCACAGCGCCAGAGACCCGGGTTCAATTCCCGCCTCAAGCGACTAACTGTGTGGAGTTTGCACGTCCTCCCCGTGTCTGCGTGGGTTTCCTCCGGGTGCTCCGGTTTCCTCCCACGGTCCAAAGATGTGCAGGCCAGGTGAATTGGCCATGCTAAATTGCCCGTAGTGTTAGGTAAGTGGTAAATGTAGGGGTATGAGTGGGTTGCGCTTCGGCGGGGTGGTGTGGACTTGTTGGGCCGAAGGGCCTGTTTCCACACTGTAAGTAATCTAATCTAATCATATATAGGGCAATTGAGCATAGCCAATCCACCTAATCTGCACATCTTCAGATTGTGGGAGCACCCTAAGGAAACTCACTCAGACACAGGGAGATGTGCAACAGTCGCCTGAGGCTGGAATCAAATCCAGGTCCCTGGTGCTGTGGGACAGCTGTGTTAACTGCTGAGTCGCTGTGCCACCCCAGTAAGATTAGCAACAAAGACGATGGTTTAGAATTCTCAACATTTTTGCACACATTTACTGTTACCAAATAACTTGTAATATTTTGTTATGGTTCGCTAAAAATCACCTCTTCAGAATCCAATTTCTATTAAAAAAACTGTTACAAAACATTAGCAGACATTTAAGTTAATGTAAAGAGCTATTATCTTTCATTTCAACAAGATGGACCAGAATAGCATAGTATTGCTCCTTTAAACTATTTCTTCTAATCAAGGATTACAATGACCAGAAATTGCTTGGGCTTGACATTTACAGTTGATCCCATGACAGGAACCCTTTGGCTATGACTGTAAATATGCTTCCAATTATTTAATATCAATAAGGCAATGTTTTAATCTTCATAAGAGAATTTGTTGTTACAAAACATACTTCACAACAGAAGCTAGCATTGCAGCAATGTGGATGTTAATGTTGCTTGCTCAGGTCACTAACAACCGCAGTAGCGATGACACACGATACAATGATATAGAAGTGAGTGTGCATGAGAGTGAGGTAGTGAACATTAATGAGTTAGTGATAATGTACAAATCATGAAGACCCAAACAAGCTTACAATAAGTTGGGCTTGAGAGCTGCTTAAGACAGAAGGGTGGGCAGGTAGATTCTGGAGGAGTTAATAATAACACTGCTGGCTTTGTTGCCAACAGGGTCTTCAGAAATCAATATTGGAATTAACGTTGGTACATATCATGAGTAGTATTAGCTATCAACTGTACAATTGTTGTTGTGATATAGCCCTTGGTTCACTTACAGTTGAAACACTTCATCAGTTCCAGAAATCTTTACTACGAGACACTGATGTTGTCCCTGAGAGTCATTTCCTGATATAGGACAGAACGTTGAAGATGCTATTGATTTGGATGGAGAAACTGTTAAAGCTCAGTGAAGCTGATTAAGTTTCACATCTGATAGGATATTGGAGAATATCCTGAAATTGAATTGTTGAGTGAGCTCCTATATACACAGGAGAAAAGTGACAAAAACTACCCAAGAGGGTCTTTGAAACTTTTTAAACTAAAATTTGAAAACTATACATAATGTTCTCCACTACCCAGAATCAAATGAATTAAAAAGAGCTATTTTTGTGCCTATCCACACTGTTGAAAAGCAATCTGTTGAAAATCTTAATGACTGGCACTTGTGTCAGCAAGGTCTCTCTAGAAATTCAAGGACGTATAAGCATTGAATATATGAATAAGAGTAGGCCATTTGGCCTGCATGCCTGTTTCACCATTCAATATGATCATGACTGATCATCAAACTCAGTACCTTGTTCCTGTTTCTCCTCACATTGTTTAATCTCTTGGATTGTAAGAACTATATCCACATCTTTCTTGAAAATCTTTCATGTCTTGGCCTCAGTAGTTTCTTGTGGCAGAAAATTCGACTGAACAGCATTTCCTGCTATTATGTTGCACTTTAAGGTCAGTTTCCTCTCCTTCGGCTATTTGCTGGGTCTTCCCTCAAACTCTCCCCATTTCCACATCCCAAGCCCAGAAACAAGAGTAAAACTTAACAAAATAGGAGTGAACTTGAAATGGTAGGTGGCTAAACTGGACTGCATGGCTGGTGTCACCAAATTGTGATTGGCAACTGAGAGCCAGGAAATAGGATTGAGGTTGCTGTCACTGAATCCCCTCCCACCGATTACAATACATCTTTCAGGAGACCTTTCCAAACAGCACCTCATTTCAAAATGAAAATGAATGACAATGATATTTAAATTAGGACAGACAGTCTGCCCAAATTTCTCTAAGTTCAATCATATATATAAGATAGTTGACAGGATGCAAGAAAACTCATTTGACCAGCTTAAATTGTCCATCTATTTCCTGTATTGAAATACTGGCTAGCCTTAATTTGACACATTACCAACAGCGAGTAATTCTTCATCAGATCTCTTATCTTTTGAACTCTAAAATTAGCACCTTCAATATATGCAAGACTGGATGGTGATCTGAAGGGGAGAGTATTCTGGGACTCCATGTGTGCATTTTCCTTTGTCTATACTTCCTCACACTAGCAAAAGCAAAGCATCAGCAGAAAAATGGAGCAGCTCTTCATCCATCGCAATTAATTGTTCCTCAAGAATATATAACAGCTTGAAGATGAGTAGTCATGAACTTTTGCCCATCCATGTATTATTATAGACAGGCCTAAAGGAGAATCATAGGCTCTATACGCATTGTCAGGAAGGAGAATCACACTGCCGACTGGTCTTGCTACTTCATTGAAAAAATAAGTGAAAGTTTCAGAAGTGGAAAATAGTGCTACAAGTAGACTTCGCACATTCACACTCTGTTCTCTTGTTTTCTTTTGCAATTGAATATAGGAATAGGGAAAAATTATCTGACCTCTTAACCCTGTTCAGTCAATCAATTCGATCATGGTTCATCTGCATTTTGTCTCAATTTACCCGTCTGTAGTTTACTTTTGCTCAAAATATTTCTCAGGCTTGAAAGCTGCAACTGTCCTTACAATCATGGTTCCAAGTGTTCACTACCTGCTCCTGAATTGACTCTGAAATGGTCTCACTCTAACTTTTAAAATTCTGCCCTTTTGTCCTCGATTCCACCACCAGAGGAAGTAATTTCTCCACATCTACTTTGTCAAATAGCCAGAAAGGTAGTTTGCTGATATTGGCAGCAACATATCCTATTTTGTGAAAATGAAACTAGTTAAAAAGCTTTCATAAGTTTTTGTTTGTTGTCTTTAGCATGATTGCATTGACCTAACAATTGCAAGTTTCGGGTCAGGAGGATCACTTAGCAAAATGTTGTAGGTCTGATTTCCATGACCTTCCATTAATGGGGAAAAAAAACTTTTCCCACAAAACTGTAGACTGCACAATCTGAAGGTATGTACTAACAAACCTACTCAAAGAAAAAGTTTTTGAAAATTATCCAAAGCATGAGACATATTTGGTGATTCATTTCAAACCTGGAATGAATTTAACTTCTGTGTTGTTATTTTGTTTCAATATACAGTACAATGCTTTTGAAATTAAAGAATTTCATATTTTCTAGTGCTTATAAGTTTGACATGGTTATTTGTCATTGTTATTGAAACAGAAAGGTTTAATTCTTCTGTACAAGATTTAGATTAGGTTCCCTACCATGTGGAAACAGGCCCTTCAGCCCAACAAGTCCACACTGACCCTCCGAAGAGTAACCCACCCAGACCCATTTCCCTCTGACTAATTTACCTAACACTATGGGCAATTTAGCATGGCCAGTTCACCTGGACTGTGGGAGGAAACTGGAGCACCTAGAGAAAACCCACACAGACACGGGGAGAACATGCAATCTCCACACAGACAGTCACCTGAGGCTGAAATCAAACCCAGGTCCCTGGCGCTGTGAGGCAACAGTGCTAACCACTGAGCCAGTGTGCCACCCTTAGAGTTAGCGTGATTTTATTAAGAAAGGTTAAGAGCATATTTATATCCACTACTGAATTCATTTGAGGACTTTTTCAGGTGTCATGCAATATTGTTCGTCAATCAGACCCTGAGACATGCCTAACAATTATAAGCTTTAATAGGTTGGATTAGAGTGGTGCATACTGGAAATATAAAGCAGCTTCTTCAGACTGCAAAGGCATAAAATGAGGCATTGTTTCTGGTATAACTTATCTTAGAATATTGACCCTTGTCTTTTTTCTAAACTTAATATTCTCTTCCAATACTTCCCATTTTAAGATGTTAGTTTGGATATAACAGAGCCGAAAAGAGAAGTTTACCAAATTTTAAAAAAGGGCACTTTGCTCCAAGGAATGCAAAAAAAAACCCAGTCACAAGGCAAACTGACTGGATGTCAACAGCTAGACAAACACAGAAATAGCCAAAAGCCTCCGAAAAGGAAGTTTAAAAGAATGGGAGTAACTTCACATTTAGGTCCCCTGCAGTCACATCGTCCTTCAACTGGCTTCCAAGGAAGGAAGCACAATTTACATCGGATAGCCAATTTACATAGACCCACAGAAATTCATGTTGTTAACCTCTGGGGAACCTTTCCTGAAACTGCCCAAGTACAACTACATTGCTTGTGAGACATAACTCCTTCTTGTTACAAAGACAAAGGTGTCAATGTCAGCTCCCCTCAAATCTCTTTGTAGCAATATGAGGAATCAAGTGTGACAATCTTGCTTTCAAGCAACTGTCACATTCAGTATTTTTTTTCTCAATGTGGAAGCTCAAGAAACAAGTAAGGCAGTATTATTCTTTTAGGGAACTTGCTTCCTTCAATAAAGCACAATAATGATGAGAAAAATAATTCACTTATTAGAAGCTTTTATGCTTTGAAGCATCTAGATAAATTGACAACTTTGTTTCAAAGATTCACTCAACATTTTCCATTCCTGATAAAAGCAAGTGTTGAATTACGTGATTTCAGCCATCTCAATACCTTTCATTGTCATGGAAGGCCAATTAAATGTTGTATAAATCTTGAGAATAGTGATAAAGCAGAAGAAATTTATGACCTTTTAAGAATTCACTCAATGTGGGCCAATAAAATCCTGTAGATGTTCAGAGTGACATGATCATTTGGAATAAATACATTATTAAGAATAAAATCATAAAGGAGGTAATAAATTGAAATTTTTCGGATAGTGTTAGAAGGCTCATCTCCTCACATAGGTTACAAACTTGCTTGTAAAGCACTTACAAACACAGAAAGAAATCCTAAATGCCACCAATTTGAATTTGTAACTTGAATATTTATTTGTTGACCCATATATACATTTGCTGCAGGCCTGCCTGATCAGCAAGTGTTCAAAGAATAAAAGCATGTCAAACCTGTCAGAGTGCAGACTGGCAATACTTAGCAGTTTGTAATGAATTACTGCTTTGTATGTGTGAGATGGATACATGTTGTTCTCACCAAAACATAATACAAAAACTGGATCACATGTAAGACAGTAGGTATCCCTTATTGATTGGTTCGCAAAATAATATTTCCCTTAGCTGCCAAGACAATCAATACCATGAAGGGCATATTGCCTTGAACTTTGTCAATACACACTGCATGATATCTCGTGTTAAATATGTGATAGCGCGGGTGGTGAAATTCATCACTGCTGATTTTACCAAATAGCAGACAAAATGAAAGACTTTTCTTTACAACAATGGTGTTTTCACTCAACCATACAGGAGGGATTTCATGCCAAATGCTTTGAGTTACTGTGACCACTGAATGAAAACATATTTAGGAAATAATCATGGACATCCAGCTAAGAGAAGTGGTTAAACTATTAAGATCAGATCTAACCTCTGCAGTCTTTCCACACCCAGTCATGAATGGTGTTGGACATTCAAACATTTCACCAGAGGAGGCAGTTCCACCATCAATGACAGGAGAGACCAGTGCAAAAACTAAGACTGAAGTATTTTCAACAATCTTTAGCCAGAAATGGTGAGTGGATGATCCATTTTAATCTCTTCAACGTTCCAATCTTCAACCAATTTGATTCAATTCATGTGAAATTGAGAAACGGTTGGAGGTACAGGATACTGCAAAGACTATGGGTCTTGACAACATTCTGGCAATAATGCTAATTGGGGAATTTTCCTTTTTGGCATGAAGGAAAGAAGAGTTTAATGCTACTTAAATTGAGAAAAAAGCAATGCAGAAAGCTACACAACAGAGGAATTTGGGAGCACTGATCCACAAATCACAATAAATGAACATCAAAGTTCAGCAGCTAATAAGAGAGGAAAATGGAATGTTGGCATTATTTTCAAAAGGAATGAAATACAAAAATGGGGAGGTGATGTGAAACATGTATAAGGCACAAGATAGACCACAGCAGAGTACTGTGAATAGTTTAGGGCTCATTATCAATGGAATACATACTGGCATTGGAGGTAATCCAAAGACTACTGTCATCCCGGTGCCAAAGCAAAATAAAGTAGCATGCCTTAATGACTAATGCCCAGTGGCTCTGATATCCATCATTATGAAGTGCTGAGAGATGTTAGTAATGGCACACATCAACTCCAGCCGCCCAGATTGTCTTGATCTGCCACAATTCGCCTACAGTGTCAGTGAAGATAAACTTCCATTCTAATCATGATATGGAGGTACCGGTGTTGGACAGGGATGGACAAAGTTAAAAGTTACACAACACCAGGTTATAGTCCAACGAGTTTATTTGGATGCACTAGCTTTCAGACTGCTACACCTGACGAAGGAGCAGCGCTCCGAAAACTTACACTTCCAAAGAAACATGTTGGACTATAACCTGGTTGAAAGTAAGGACTGCAGATGCTGGAGATTAGTTCCGAAAGTGTGGTGCTGGAAAAGCACAGCAGGTCAAACAGCATTCGAGGAGCAAGAAAGTCGATGTTTTGGACAATCCTTCCTGATGAAGGGCTTTTGCCCGAAATTTTGATTTTCCTGCTCCTTGGACTATAACTTGGTGTTGTGTGTTTTTAACTATGAACTTTTTATTGACTTTCACTATGCCTTCAACACCATAATACCTACAAAACTCATCTCCAACTCCGAGAAAGACTTGGCTCCTCCATCTGCAACTGGATCCTTTACTGCCTGACCCACAATCAGTAAGGGTAGGCAACAATATATCTTTCACACTAATTCTCAACACCAGTGCCCTACAAGGCTGCATACTCAGCCCCTTACTGTGCTCCCCATCATGACTGAGGCCAAATTCAGCTCTAATTCCATTTACAAATTTGTGGATAGTATCATCATAGAGGGTTGGATCTTTAACAACAAATAGACAGAGTATAGGAAGGAGACAGACAGCTTAGTGGCATGGTATAAAGGCAACAATCTCTCCCTCAATATCAGCAAAATGAAGGAGCTGGTCATGGACTTCAGGAAGTGGAGTGAAGGACACATTCCTGTCTTCATCAATGGTGCTGAGGTGGAGGTGATCTCGTGCTTTACATTCCTAGGAGTAAACATCACAATCTATCCTGGTCCATCCATGTGAACACTACAGTCAAGAAAGCACACCAACACCTTTACTTCCTCAACTTGGCAGTGGTTTAAAACAAATTATAAATGTTTGAGGAATTTTCCTGACACAAAAAAAAGTCATACTCATGAGCAAGCTGTACAGAAGTGCTGAAATGCAGGTTTTATATTGTTTGCTGATATGAAAAATGCGAACAGTAAGAAATATGTGAACACAATACAAAATAACTTGACTTTGGAGATAAATTAGTAGCAATATCAGTTCGATTGAACCTTTATGAAATTCTGAGGATCTGCTTTATAAGTAATTTCATACAGCTGGGTATAATATTTGCTGTAACTTAGAAAATCTTCCTTGGCCACAGAATATAGTTAAACTGGCAGAACATTCTACTGCACATGTAACGATTCAGTTGGGTGCAATTTAAGATACTTAATGTGGTCAAATATTTGGAATATTTGTTAAATATATTTGGATTGAAACTCATCTTGTTGTGGATCCAGGATGTTTAAGAATAATGTTTAAACTCTTCAATTTGAGTGTGAGCTCATATTCACATTTTGCTCAGTGAACAGTGGACTTGCTACACTTATTTCTCGATATCTCTCGCTTTCTTGCATTCTTGCAGTTTGAGTCCCTCTGTGACATTTAGTTGTATGCAGAGGAATCTCGATTATCCAAAGGATGCAGGCTGGGAGTACTTCTCTTGTTTAATCAAATTTCGGATAATCAAATGCTGGATAGCAGAGTTTAGCCAAGTATCGGGATCTTGTGACCTTGCCAGATAATTCGATATTCGGATAATCAAATGCTGGATAATTGAGGATCCTGACAGCATCTAAGGAGGAGGAGAATCGACGTTTTGGGCATCAGCCCTTCTTCAGGAATGTCATGCCCGAAACGTCGATTCTCCTGCTCCTTGGATGCTGCCTGACTGCTGCGCTTTTCCAGCAACACATTTTCAGCTCTGATCTCCAGCATCTGCAGTCCTCACTTTCTCCTAATTGAGGATCCTGTGTATTTAGGAAAATCTGAGCCTGTTGATAGGGATTCTTCCCCTCTTAAATCCCATCTCCACAGCAGTGAGTATCTCAAGCACCCTAAATTCATGTAAACTATGCTAACTAGTTCTCCTCAACATTGCAATATTCCGTCAATCACATACACATGCATATGTCCCAACTCTTATCTATCTTGGAAATGAATATACAGATTCTAGAATTACCTTTAACAAAATCAGATATCTCTAACACCTCCTTGGGACCTGTAGGCTCACAGTTTATCTACATTAAAGCACTTGTATCAATCATCAAGCTTGACAGTTATGTGAGAAGATGTCAGGAAGTTTAGCCGAGCAGAATGGATTTGAGGCCACTTGTGGAAATGCAGACAGAAGAGCTGTGGGATTGCCTCAGGGAACTTTAAGGCAGGATGTGGGTCAATGTAACAGAGGACCATAATATTTCTGCTGTTTACCTTGCAATCTCAATCTGAAAATAGTACCTATCTGCCACCAGCACCCAACAAATAAAATTCTTCTCACACAAGAACTCCATGTTCTCTCAATTCCTCTACCTCCACCATATTTGCTCGGATGAACAGACATTCCATTCCCAAGCATTCTAGATGTCCACCTATTTCGAACGATGTGCTTTTCCCTACCTCTGTTATCCAGACAGCTTTCCACTGCACTACTTCCATTCCCCGTTACACTGCTCAAAACCATGCCCCCTCCAAAGGCAATAAAAATAGAGACCATTTCCCTCACCTGGCATCCCACAAGTCTCTGCATCCAGTGCATCACCCTTAAACACTTTTGACAACTACAAGAGACCCCACCAGCAAAACCATCTTCCCCTCTCCACCCCTCTCTGCCTTCTACAAGGACCGTTCCTTTTGACAGTACTTGGTTTGTGCCCTTTCCCCACCAACTCTCCTGAACCCTCAGGTACCTTCCTCTGCAATCAGAAAAGATGCAAAGCCTGCCAGTACACCTCCCTGCCTCACCTCCATCCAAGGCTTCAACCTTCCACATGAGACAGAGGTTCACCTGCCTCTCTTCCAACCTAATTTACTGCATCAGGTACTCCCAATGTGGACACTTCTACATCAGGTACACCAAAAATAAAATTAGGAACAGCTCGCTGAGCATCTCCCAGTCACCGGCCATTTTAATTTCCCTTCCAACTCTCTTTCCGACATGACCATCCTTGGCCTCGTCCATTGCCATAACAAACCTAACTGCAAATTCTGGAAATTTGCATTTTGGGAAAGCAAATCTTAGCAGGAATTATACACTTAATGGTCAGATCTTGGGGAGTGTTGCTGAACAAAGAGACCTTGAAGTGCAGGTTCATAGCTCCTTGAAAGTGGAGTCGCAGGTAGACAGGATAGTGAAGAAGGCGTTTGGTGTGCTTTCCTTTATTGGTCAGAGTATTTTGTACAGGAGTTGGGAGGTCATGTTGCGGCTCTACAGGACATTGGTGAGGCCACTTTTGGAATATTGCATGCAATTCTGGTCTCCTTCCTATCGGAGAGATGTTGTGAAACTTGAAAGGGTTCAGAAAAGATTTACAAGGATGTTGCCAGGGTTGGAGGATTTGAGATATCGGGCGAGGTTGAATAGGCTAGGGCTGTTTTCCCTGGAGCATTGGAGGCTGAGGGGTGACCTTATTGAAGTTTATAAAATCATGAGGGGCATGGATAGGATAAAGAGACAAAGTATGTTCCTGGGGCCAGGGAGTCCAGAACTAGAAGGCATAGGTTTAGACTGAGAAGGGAAAGATATGAAAGAGACCTAAGGGGCAACTTTTTCAGACAGAGGGTGGTATGTATATGGAATGAGCTACCAGAGGAAGTGGTGGAGGCTAGTACAATTGCAACATTTAAAAGGCATCTGGATGGGTATATGAATAGGAAGGATTTGGAGGGATATGGGCCAGGTGCTGGCAGGTGGGACTAGATTGGGCTGGGATATCTGGTCGGCATGGATGAGTTGGGCTGAAGGGTCTGTTTCCATGCTGTACATCTCTCTGACTCTGTGACTCTATCTAACTCAAGTGTCAGAACACATTCAAGGTTCTACAATTGAGGAATCTCATAGGATTGTGCTCATTTAAACTTTATGTATAACTTAAACTAAAATGGATGAATGAAAGGCATCATGTGACTTTCTCCAAACTGAGGGGCAAAACACTGGGGCTGAAGCCAATATTGTCCACACATTGTCAGAACAACTGCATTCATTGACTAAGTAGTCTGCCAATCTTGATGGTCTATACACCAGATTCAGTGTTTTATATATGACCAGAGCAATTACAATTATTGTCTCTATGGGATAATTCAGATTCCCCAGTCACTTGCTTAGAGCCAAAATAAAACTGCAGATGCTGGAATCCAAGGAAGACAAGCAGGAGGCTGGAAGAACACCGCATGCCAGGCAAAATCAGGGGGTGGAAAAGTTGACGTTATGGGTTTAAATCTTTTCAGGAATGGGGGTGGGTGTAGGGGGAGCTGCAGATTGAGGGGTTTGCAGGGGCAGAGTGATGAAGTGGAGATAGGTGAAGACAGAAAGAGGGTAAGACCTGGTTTGTCAATGGGAGGAATGAATCCGGTTGGTGGCAGGGAGGAGTGGAAGGGAAGGGGAGGGGCTGGGAGGGAGTCGGGGGAAGGGTATGGAGATTTTTTGAAATTGGAGAACTCAAGTTTGAGCCCTCTGGGCTGGAGGCTCCTCTCATCAATATGTTTGTGTGACCCTTTCAAAAAAACTCAATGAAATTAGACAGGATCCCTCTCCCACAAATCTGTGCTGACTATCCTTAACAATCCATGTTTTCACAAGTCTTGATTAATCCCATCCCTCAGACTTTTTTCCAATAATTTCATGACCACTGCCATCAGACTAACTGGTCTGTAATTACCTGGCCTATCCCTGCTGCCCTTCTTGAACAAAAGAACCACATTGGTTATCCTCCAGTCAACTGGCACTTCAGCTGATCAAAGTTTGCATAGATTTCATCTGTGGCCAATAAAGTATTACATTTCTCTGCCAGAGTCCCAGCAATGTCCTCCTTTGTCGCCTGTAGTACTTTTGGTGATTTATGCACTTTTATGTCAGATAAAACATCTAATAGCTTCTCTTTATTAATCTTAACATGTTCTCAAACTTCACCATCCCAAATGACACACAGTCATAGAGTCATAGAGATGTACAACACTGAAACAGACCCTTCAGTCCAACTCGTCAATGCCGACCAGATATCCCAACCCAATCTCGTCCCACCTGCCAGCACCTGGCCCATATCCCCCTAAACCCTTCCTATTCATATACCCATCCAAATGCCTTTTAAATGTTGCAATTGTATCAGCATCCACCACTTCCTCTGGCAGATCATTCCATACACGTACCACCCTCTGTGTGAAAAAGTTGCCCCTTCAGTTTCTTTTATATCTTTTCCCTCTCACCTATGCCCTTTAGGTCTGGACTCCCTGAACCCAGGGAAAAAACTTTGTCTATTTATCCTATCCATGCCCCTCATGATTTTATAAACCTCTATAAGGTTACCCCTCAGCCTCCAACGCTCCAGGGAAAACAGCCCTAGCCTATTCAACCTCGCTCGATATCTCAAATCCTCCAACCCTGGCAACATCCTTGTAAATCTTTTCTGAACCTTTCAAGTTTCACAACATCTTTCCGATAGGAAGGAGACCAGAATTGCACACAATATTCCAACAGTGGCCTAACCAATGTCCTGTACAGCCGCAACAGGACCTGCCAACTCCTGTACTCTATACTCTGACCAAGAAAGGAAAGCATACCAAACGCCTTCTTCACTGTGCTATCTACCTGCGACTTCACTTTCTTTCAGCAATGAACCTGCACTCCAAGGTCTCTTTGTTCAGCAACACTCCCTAGGACCTTACCATTAAGTGTATAAGTCCTGCTAAGATTTGCTTTCCCAAAATGCAGCACCTCACCTTTATCTAAATTATACTCCATCTGCCATTTCTCAGCCCATTGGCCCTTCTGATTAAGATCCCGTTGTAATCTAAGGTAACCCTCTTCACTGTCCACTACACCTTGAATTTTGGTGTCATTAGCAAACTTAATAACTATACCTCACATGCTCACATCCAAACCATTTATATAAATGATGAAAAGTAGTTGACCCAGCACCAATCCTTGTGGCACTCCACTGGTCACAAGCCTCCAGTCTGAAAAACAACACTCCACACCACCCTCTGTCTTCTACCTTTGAGCCAGTTTGTATTCAAATGGCAAGTTATCCCTGTATTCCATGAAATCTAACATTGCTGACCAGTCTCCCATGGGGAACCTTGTCATACGCCTTACTGAAGTCCATAAAGTTCACATTTACCAATCTGCCCCCATCAATCCTCTTTGTTACTCCTTCAAAAAACTCAATTAAGTTTGTGAGACATGATTTCCCACAAATAAAGCCACATTGACTATCCCTAATCAGCCCTTGCCTTTCCAAATACATGTACATCCTGTACTTCAGGATTCCCTCCAATAACTTGCCCAGCACTGACTTCAGACTCACTAGTATGTAGTTCCCTGGCTTGTCCTTACCATCTTTCTGAAACATTGGCACAGCATTAGCCAACCTCCTGTCTTCCGGCACCTCCCCATGACGATCAATGATACAAATATCTCAGTAAGTGGCCCAGCAATCACTTCCCTCGTTTCTCACAAAATCCTAGGGTACATCTGATCAGGAGGAGAAAGTGAGGACTGCAGATGCTGGAGATCAGAGCTGAAAATGTGTTGCTGGAAAAGCGCAGCAGGTCAAGCAGCATCCAAGGAGCAGGGGAATCGACGTTTCGGGCATGAGTCCTTCTTCAGGAATGAGGAAAGTGTGCCAAGCAGGCTAAGATAAAAGGTAGGGAGGAGGGACTTGGGGGAGGGGTGTTAGAAATGCAACTGGTGGAAGGAGGTTAAGGTGAGGGTGTTAAGGTGAGGGTGATAGGCAGAAGTGGGGATGGGGGCAGAGAGGTCAGGAAGAAGGTTGCAGGAAGAAGATTGTCCACAGTAAATACTGATGTAAAATACTCGTTTAGTATCTGCCCCATCTCCTGTGGCTCCACACAAAGACCGCCTTGCTGAAATTTGAGGGGGCCTATTTTCTCCCTAGTTACCCTGTAAATCCTATTTGCCACCTTTCGGCCTGAGCCATGTGTTTTGTCCACATCTTGCTTTATATTGTTTCAGATATTTCTTGAGAGATAATATGTTCAATGCAACATATTGCTCTTGCATCAAATCCATTAATTAGAGTAACTTTAACATCAGTTCAAACCACTATGTTGCATAGAACATAGAATATAGAACACTACAGCACAGTACAGGCCCTTCAGCCCTCGATGTTGCACCGACCTGTCATACCAATCTGAAGTCCATCTAACCTACACTATTCCATGTACATCCATATACTTGTCCAATGACGACTTAAATGTACTTAAAGTTGGCGAATCTACTACCGTTGCGGGCAAAGCATTCCATACCCTTACTACTCTCTGAGTAAAGAAACTACCTCTGACATCTGTCCTATATCTATCACCCCTCAATTTAAAGCTATGCCCCATTGTGCTCGCTGTCACTATTCTTGGAAAAAGGCTCTCCCTGTCCACCCTATCTAACCCTCTGATTATCTTGTATGTCTCTATTAAGTCACCTCTCAACCCTCTTCTCTCTAAAGAAAACAGCCTCAAGCCCCTCAGCCTTTCCTCATAAGACCTTCCCTCCATACCAGGCAACATCCGAGTAAGTCTCCTCTGCACCCTTTCCAAAGCTTCCACATCCTTCTTATAATGCGGTGACCAGAACTGCATAATAGAAACAAGAATTTGTACAGGCAAACTAATGCAATAAACCAAGTACTGATCAGTGGTCTCAAGAGCAATGAGAAAATTTTGTGGAAATGACCAGACAATAACAACCTGTATTTACATGACAACCTTAACATTGCAAAATATCCCACGGTGCTTCAAAAAGAGTGTAATTAGGCAGTTAAATATAGAAGACATGAAGACATTGTTTTAAAATGCTTGATCAATGATGTGCATTCTGTACAAAACTTTCAAACCTATCTCATTATTATTGAGGAAAGTTAAGCAGTCAGTGGACAGACATTAGACAAAGCTGAGAAAAGAGTACATTTATCAGAGCAAAATAATCATTATGAAAGGACTTGGGATCTGAGGGATAAAAAACAATTAAAATACCAGGGATTGGAATGTATTCCATTCTGACCTAAAGTTTGGAAAAAAGTAGATTCTCCACAAGTTAAAAAAATGATAAATAATTCAAATGCTGGGATAGAATGATTGTCAGATATTCTAATGATGATAGATTTGAGACTACACTTCAAAGATACCTCACTGGCTGCAAAGTATTTTGGGGTGCCCTGAGGTCATGAAAGGCACTATATAAATACAAGTTTTTTCTTTGAGTAGCTATTGATGGTGGAATGTCATTATTGGAGGAACATTCTGCCATATTAACTGGTGACATATTCATAATGTCAGAACACTTGTTTGAAACCATTATTGCTATTCCACCTTTATTTCAAAATCAGAAACCAATGTGTTATAGAAGAAATTCAAGAGTGTCCATCACAAATGTAAACGTTTGTGTGAAGTTGAAGGAGTTGAAACTTTGAAAAGATGCATGAGCTGCCAAATCAGGCTTGCTTTCAGTGAAGCATCAAGATTTTCAGTGCTCGAGTGCACAAAGGTTTGGATTCAAATCTTACTAATTGCAAATTATATTCAAGAAGGCCAGGACAATTCATAAAATATTCATATGACATCAAACTATCTGGCTAAAAGAGCAGTGTGCCTGAGGCAGAGTTTGTCAGTGACAGGATCTCGCATAATGTGATACAACGTCCAAAGATGTGCCCGCTGAAGTTATTTTCATTTTCAGAAAAAAGAAGTATTTTGTGTTCTTTGTTAAAGCTTTGTTAAATTCAGAATAGTTTCTCTGCAGTTTTCAGCATAACGACTTGAGGAAACTGACTACAGCTTTTGCCCATATGTAACCAGAGACCAATTGATTGGCACATGGACATATATCCTTATTAATGTCCAGAGCATGCAGAGAATAATATAAAGGGGTCAGGCTTGTACCTCTTTCACTTAAAGGCTAATTTCAATCAATATTATCTTACAAAGAATAGACATGAACAGCATTTTACAAGTGACAGCGTAACATGCTTGATAACATGCTTTTCCTTTGTCTCGAAGAAATTCTCTTGCATTGTAATCATAAACCAAATGGGTTAGCATAGCAAATGACAGACCACAATGCATTGGAGACCTCGACAAGATATGCTTGTCCAATTGGTTATACTGCAGCAAGTCTTACAGAGCTGACTTTTCTTCTGAGTGCAAAAGATCACGATCAGAAGGATAAAGCTGGGTAGCTGCCTGTCAGATTCAGAAACAAAATGGCCAGCACCCTTTTGAGATATGAGTTTTATTTCAATACAATCAATGAGCTGAGGCTGGCAAATGCAATTTAATAAACAACACGCAAGTGAATTTATAATAAGCCACCGATATTAAAGAGGTTAGCTTTTTGTGCGCTATTTGCCAACTCTTCAATATGGATTATTCAAAGTTTGTGGTTTGATTAAAAAGTCAACAGACATTGCAACCAAAAAGATTGAGGCATTAAAACCTACTGCCAGCAACTTCCATTCACATGATGAAGAGTGGCAGAATGAAAACCAAGAGCTGGTCAACTTTCAGTTATGGAATATTAAAGATATTTATAAATGGGAGAAAAAAGAAATATTAATGGTGAAGTTCTTTTTCAAAATGAAAAATGACAGTTTGCAGTTGCTGTTTCATGTACCTAAGATTATGATAATTTGAACAGAAATAACCTGACAGACAAGAAAAGACAGCCAGTTTGTCAAAGCTGCCCCACACCATGATCAGCTATATAACTAAATGCTTCTTCTCTGCCCATAACTCTATAGCCATGAATCTGAGAATGCGAGAAGAAAAGAGGAAGGCACACTCCAGCAAAATCCTCTATTCTCCAACCCTCCTCCTAAGCAATTAGAACCACTGCAGAATATCACAGATACTAACTGCCATTTATGGAGGATACCTAACTTGGATAGGATGCCACCTCTCCCCTTGCAAAAACCATACCATCTCCTACTGATGGTATTGCAGAGCTATGGTTTTCCAGTGTGAACAAAATATTTTCCCACTGAGCATCCCAGCTGCCCACAATCACTTCATCTTTCTCAAAAGTCTATTTTTGCTTATTCTAAACGGAATTGGTGAGAAAGCAATGAATATAAAATTGTGCACAAACTCCCACTTGGCAAGTCAAGCCTTTTATGCTCTATCAGTGAATTATTGAACAACAGGAACATCTGACCATTTTCTCTCAACAGTAAGAACTGAAAAATAACATAAGTATCTGCAACTGAATTACCAACTGATAAAAATCTTACAAAAGTGCTTCCCCATAAATCACAAAAACAGCATTAAGTTACAATGTGCTTCGAAACAAGGTCAATCCTTGCAGTTGCATTCCTCCATGGATTTGTTCTATTTTCTGGTCCACTCGAGTACATATTTTAAGCATTGTAGAGAGTATCGTGAGCTTCGAAACATCTGAAGTCCCTCCAGGAATATATGCACGTAATATAATATATCCATCAATCCTTATGCTACAAAGGTTCAGGAAGCCCAGATTGTGTGCACAGATACATTGCCAGCCACATATCCAGATCAGAAGTAGGCCATTCAGTCCCTTGAGCCTGCTCTGTCATTCCAGCTCATGTTTGATTATCTATCTCAACATCATGTTCCTGTGTTATCCCGATATTCCTTGGTGTCAATAGCACTGGAAATGTATTAATTCTCCCTTAAGCTTAATTAAGGATCCAGCTTCCACAGCACACTGGGATGGAATAGTCCAAGGACTCACCACCCTGCGAGTGATGGAGTTCCACATCATATCGGTCCTCAATGACTTGCCTTTTGTTCATTATGGACACACTGGTTACAATCTCCCACTACACCCCTTTCTCCCAGCCCACACCTCCCCCCCGCCCCCCCCCCCCCCCAACTCCCAAACAAATTCCAATGTCGGGGAGGCATCCTTTCTGCTTCTAAATTACCAATCATCAAATAATTTTGTGCAATACCAGTAGATCACCTCTCGTTATCCTAACATCCAGACAAGAGATGAAGTATAATGTGGAAAGGTGTGAGGTTATGCACGTTGACAAGAAGAATAGAATAGCTGAATATTGTGTAAGTGGAGAAGAACTGCAGGAATCCTTGTGCACAAATATCTAAAAGATAACATACAAGTTCAACAGATAATAGGGAAGGCAAACGGAATGTTCACCTTTCCTTCAAAGGAAATGGATTCAAGAGTTATAGAGTCATAGAATCATAGAGATGTACAGCATAGAGACAGACCCTTCAGTCCAACCCGTCCATGCCGATCAGTTATCCCAACCCAATCTAGTCCCACCTGCCAGCACCCAGCCCATATCCCTCTAAACCCTTCCTATTCATAAACCTATTCAAATGCCTTTTAAATGTTGCAATTGTACCAGCCTCCACCACTTCCTCTGGCAGTTCTTTCCATACACGTACCACCCTCTGTGTGAAAACGTTGCCCTTTAGGTCTCTCTTTTATATCTTTCCCCTCTCACCCTAAACCTATGCCCTCTAGTTCTGCACTCCCTAACCACAGGGAAAAGACATTGTCTATTTATCCTATTCATGACCTTCATAATTTTGTAAACCTCTAATAAGGTCACCCCTCAGCCTCTGACACTCCAGGGAAAACACCCCCAGCCTATTCAGCCTCTCCCTATAGCTCAAATCCTCCAATCCTGGCAACATCCTTGTAAATCTTTTCTGAACCCTTTCAAGTTTCACAACATATAAGATAAGAAGGAGACCAGAATTACACGCAATATTCCAACAATGTCCTGTACAACCGCAACATGACCTCCCAACTCCTGTACTCAATTCTCTGACCAATAAAAGAAAGCATACCAACTGCCTTCTTCACTATCCTATCTACCTGCGACTCCACTTTCAAGAAGCCATGAATCTGCACTTCAAGGCCTCTTTGTTCAGCAACACTCCCTAGGACCTTACCATTAAGTGCATAGGTCCTGCTAAGATTTGCTTCCTCAAAATGCAGCACCTCGCATTTATCTAAATTAAATTCCATCTGCCATTTCTCAGCCCAATGGTCCATTGGGTCAAGTTCCTGTTGTAATCTGAGGTAACCTTCTTCGCTGTCCACTACACTTCCAATTTTGGTGTCATCTGCAAACTTACTAACTGTACCTCTTACACTCGCATCCAAATCATTTATGTAAATGACAAAAAGTAGAGGACCCAGCACTGATCTTTGTGGCACTCCACTGGTCATAGACCTCCAGTCTGAAAAACAACCCTCCACCACCACCTCTGTCTTCTACCTTTGAGCCAGTTCTGTATCCAAATGGCTAGTTCTAACCATGCTAAGCAGTCTCCCATGGGGAACCTTGTTGAATGCCTTACTGAAGTCCATATAGATCACATCTACTTCTCTGCCCTCTCCAATCCTCTTTGATACTTACTCCAAAAACTCAAACAAGTTTGTGAGACAGTTTCCCATGCACAAAACAATGTTGACTATCCCTAATAAGTCCTTGCCTTTCCAAATACATGTACATCCGGTCCCTCAGGATTCCCTCCAACAACTTGCCCACCACCGACACCAGACTCACTAGTCTATAGTTCCCTGACTTGTCCTTACCGCCCTTCTTAAACAGTGGCACCACGTTTGCCAACCCCCAGTCTTCCAGCACCTCACCTGTGACTATCAATGATACAAATATCTCAGCAAGAGGCCCAGCAATCACTTCCCTAGTGTCCTACAGAGTTCTAGTGTACACCTGATCAGGTCCTGGGGATTTACCCACATTTATGCGTTTCAAGATATCAAGCACTTCCTCCTCTGTAATATGGACATTTTTCAAGATGTCACCATCTATTTCCCTACATTCGTCCACAACTTTTTCCATAGTAATTACTGATGCAAATTACTCATTTAGTATGTCCCCCATTTTCTGCGGCCCCACACAAAGGCCGCCTTGTGGATCTTTGAGGGGCCCTATTCTCTCCCTAGTCACCCTTGGGAAAAGGCAGGAAAATAGGGTTATGGATTATCAGATCAGCTGTGATCTCATTGAATGGTGAAGCGGATTCGATAGGCTGAATAGCCTGCTTCTGCTACTTTGTTTTTTGGTCTTATGTTCAATATAGCCCCAGGTTCCTCAATTTGTCCTCATGGGAGAGTTGTACCTTTCAAGAAATAAGTGAGTTGAACCTCCACCACACTTCCTCTCTATCAAATATATCCTTCTGTAGAGACAGGAACTAGAACTATACACAATGCTCCAGGGCCTTTCTCATTCAAGCTATGTACCATTGAAGAAGGGTGTTTTATGTCTGTACTGAAATATTTTTGAACAAAGGTTCACATACTATTTGCCTTTCAAATTGCTTACTGCACCCACATGCTAGTCACCAGACAATTTTGAACACCATCTTGGCCCCTTTGGATATCATCACTTTCTATTCTCACAAAATTTAAAAATTACTCCGCATATCCATTCCTTCTTGTTATTTATTCAAGGGATCAGGGCATCACTAGTTGGGCCACCATATGTCGCAATCCTAGTTGCTCTTGAGAAAATGATGGTGAACTGCCTCCTTGAATTGTTAAGATCTATCTGTTGGCATGCACCTACAATGCTATTAGGGGGAGAGCTCCAGGTTTTGACCCAGTGACACTGAAGGAATAGCAATACATTTTCAAATCACGCTGGTGAGCAGCTTGGAGGTGAATATACACATGGTGGTTTCATGATGAGTCTGTTGCCCTTGTCCATCTAAATGGGGCCGTGATGAATTTCTGCACTGTGTATTGCAGTTGGTACTGTTCTACTGCTGCTGTTGAGCATCATTGGTGAGGGGAGTGAATGTTTCTGAACTGGCTGCCATTCAAGTAGGCTGCTTTTGTCCTGGATAATGTTGTTGGAACAGCTGTCATCTGGACAAATGGAGAATCACACTCCTCACCTGTGTCATGTAAACAGTGGATGAGCATAGGAGGAATTGAAAGTGAGTTACTCACTATGGGATTCCTAGCCTTCGTCTGGCTATTGAAGCCACTGCATTTATATAGCTAGTCCATTTAAGTTTCTGGTCAATGATAAACTCCGAGGTTGTTGATAGTGTGGTATGCAACAATAGAAATGTCATTGACTGACAATGGAAAATGATTAGATTCGCTCTTGTTGGAGATCGTCAATGCTGGTACTTTTTGAAATTTACTTGGACCTTACAGAGGTTTGTAAAATCATGTGGGGCATAGATAAGGTATTTCCTTCAGGTTGGGGAGTTCAAAACTAGAAGGCGCATTTTTAAGGTGAGAGGACAAAAGAATAAAAGGGACCTGAGGAGCAACTTTGTCACACACTCGCTGGTTCATATGTGGAATGAACTGTCATAGGAAGTGATAGGTACAGGTACAGTCACAACATTTGAAAGATGCTTGGACAGATATATGAATAGGAAAGGTTTAGAGGGATATGGGCCAAAAGTAGGCAAGTGAGTCTAGTTTAGATTGAGAAACTTGGTCAGCATGGATGAGTTGGACCGAAGGGTCTGTTTCTGTGCTGAATGACTCTATGGCTTGTAGGGCATCGGTGTTGCTGCCTGGGCCAACATTTATTGCCTATCCCTAGTTGTCCTTGAAAAAGGCAACAGTGTGGAACAAATGTTATTTCTCATTTACAATATCCACGTTTGGACTGATAAAAGTATTACTGCATTTGGATAAACACTACTTCTGAGGAGCGGTGAATGACCATTGCATATTCAGGAAACACCCCCACTTCTGACCTTATGATGGAGGGAAGGTCATTGATGCAGCAGCTGAAGATAGTTGGACCGAGGACACTGCATTGAGGAACTCCTGCAGTGATGTCCTAGAGCTGCGGTAACTGGCTTCCAACAAACAATCCGAATCCCATTTTTAAAAAAAATTATCTCCTGCATGGAACTTATCAAAAGTCTTCTGACAATTCGAGTGCACAACATCCACTGGCTCCTTTTCAACTCTGCTGGTTGTTGCACAAGGGCTTTAGGTCCCTACAGCAACCTTGCATAAACATGATGAAGTTTCTTGCTGGGCATAAATAGCAAAGTTTTGATGGAGTGAAGAAGAAGTGTATCACAGATAGTGAGCTGAGCGTAAGACTGAAGTCTCGCCAACAGGATATCAGGAAAACATTTGGAGTACACTTGGCTAACATAACGTTGTAGAATGTGTGGAAGACCCGATAATTAAGGTATAATGGATGTAGGTTTGCTCGCTGAACTGGAAGGTTCATTTCAGACGTTTTGTCACCATAGTAGGTGGCTCACTGAGGATGCTACCTAGAATGGTGATGAAACGTCTGAAAATGAACTTTCCAGCTCAGCGAGCAAGCCTACATCCAGAACCTCAACCTGAGCTACAAATCTTCTCAAAACTTGCTAATAAAGTATAATATTACAGCCTGGTATATCTCTGAATAACATTTATTACAGTATTGAATTTTCATTTGAAATAAAATGTTACAAAGAAGCTTAAGCCTGAAGAACTTACCTCCTCCTCAACCAATCTGTCTTAAGCCAAACTCGTGAATATGGGAATAAAACTACATAACAAAAGAATGGTGGCAGTGGCAGAAAACACTCCCTTGAAAATTGTGGCAACAGTGAAGATAAAGAAACAGAATTGGAATTGTTTGGAAAAGAGAACAATAAAAATCACTTCTTTCAAAAAAAATCTTGAGTACATCTTTAAAATGAGCAGGCAGTCAGAAAAATCAGAGCTCATAAGCTGCAGCGAAAAAAAAAAACACTAAACCAAAAACAACTGCAACTCTGAATAAAAGCCTTTTGCAGCCATTAATAGGGGGAACAGGTTTAGTAGTGATTGAGCACTTATGAAAAGACTTTGATTGCCAGACACATAAAGCAGATTCTATCCCTTAAAGGGAAAAAAATAACACTTTAATTTCACCAGAAAGAACGATGCTGCGAAACAGATTTAGCACTTCCAACAGGTTATAACCTATTATTTTGAGGACAAGGTGAATAGCAAGCACGTTGAGAAAATTCTTCAGAAACAGGCTTAAGGTGAACTGAAAAAAAGGGATAAAAATTGTCTGTAGTTTCAAAAGCCTAATATGAAATTAATTAAACTTTGATTATCATGACAATTTGAGTAAGAGACATTATTTTTATTCAGAAGCTAAGAACTTTCACCAATTTTAATTCTACAAGTTGGTGGTAAGGGAAATGATTACCAATCTGGTTATGTGGTGTTTAATTCCTTACAAAAATACAAGAAGATTGAACAGAGCCAACATCATATCAGACATGGTGATAAATCATTGAATTTTATTAATTGAAGCAATTTTCAGAAAGTTTTTTATCCACAAATCTTATAGAAAACATTTTAAACAATTTAGAAAATGAATATCTTCGTTCGTCCCTATGATAGTATAATTTTGGTGAAGGGAAACCTAATTTTACATTGAAAACTGTGTATAGACACTTTAAGAGTTTCCAGTTTACTAGAACATAGATTCAACATTAACTTTAATAAATTAAAACTACAAGAGGGAAAATGAAAGATGATTGGAGGACAAAGAGATCAACACCCCAAGAATGATTATCCAGATCAAGAAAATAATCAACAGCTTCAAGTGCTTATCAATTACCACCACTGCAAAAAAAATTTCCAACAGAGAAAAAAAATCCAAGCTATCAGATTCATTCGATCGAACAATGAATTGGCAAATTTGGAAAGCACAATTCTGAATATTTCATACAGTTTCAGGATTGGACACCAAATCAAATCCAGAACAGGTTAGCATACCTGTTTACTATTTGTGAAGATTATCAGATCAGATTACACATTGACCACAGATTGCTGAGAACCAAAATTGTTTTTGATGAATTCTGAAAAGTTTTGATCAATATTTTACTTCAAGAACAGACAGAACACTTGTGAGATCATGCTTCAACAGCAGGAAAGAACATAAATAATTGATAATTGGTCTGTGAAGACAAAGAAAAACTATCAATTTCGCTTCTCTGCAAATTCTCTGTTCCCTATCATAAATTCTGAGTAACTGACCCAAATTTGTTTTTGTCATCTTTTTATTTTGCATATCCATAGATGTTTTTACAATCCATTTCTTAACATTCTTGCTATTCAACATTTCTCAGGTTTTTAGAACCACCTTTCAAAGTCTTTCTTTGATCTAATTCCAGTTTTAACTTTGCTTGTTAGCCATGACTTTCTGGATTTTCAATTTAAGTAGCTTTGCATTAAAGGAATGGATATTTTTGAAAACCTAGTTGAGCTATAGGGAGAGTTGAATAGGCTGGGGCTGGTTTCCTTAGTGGGTTGGAAGCTGAGTGGTGACCTTATTCAGGTTTATAAAATCATGAGGGGCGTGGATATGGTAAATTGAAAAGGTCTTTTCCCTGGGTTGGAGAAGTCCAGAACCAGAGGGTATAGGTTTAGAGTGAGAGGGGAAGATTTAAAAGGGACCGAAGGGGCAACTTTTTCACACAAAGAGTGGTGCATGCGTAGAATAAGCTGCCAGAGGAGGTGGATGGGTACATGAATAGGAAGTGTTTAACAAGATATGGGTCAAGCGCTGGTAAATGAGGTGAGATTAATTTAGGATATTTGGTCAGCATGGATGAGTTGAATCGAAGGGTCTGTTTCCATGCTGTACATCTCTACAATTCTATGACTCTAATTGTTAAAATACTAGCTATTGCCTATCTAACAGCATATCTTTTAATATATTCTTCTAATCCACCAAAGCCAACTTGTCCTTCAGATTTTCATAACTTTGGTTTAGATTTTACACCCAAGTTTCAAATTAAACAAAATCTTATTCAAGCTGATTGGAAAATTCTATTATGATATAGTTAGATTTCATAAAGGTTCTTTTGCAACAGATTATTTAGCACTTTCTCACCACATAATACTCATTCAAAAATCATTGGTCCACTAATGGATTTCTCTAGACAGCAATCTCAAACACAATTCAGGAATTCTTCCTCCCAGTCTTGGTGTTCATTAGATTTACCCAGTCTATGTGCATATTAAAGTCATCCATAACTAATGCAGTCACCTCACTACATGCATCTAATTTCCTGATTTACACCATGCCAAACATTACCATGGAGGCCATGACTGACAGTTTTTGTCACTCTAATGTTCGCTCCACCCAAATAGATGCCACAACCTATTCTTTTGAAAGCAGATTCTCTCTTGCTAAAATACCTGTCCCTTATCATCAGCACATCCTTTTTAGTATATCCTTTCTAAGATGTCAAATATTGTTTTAATATTCAGTCACCAGTCTCAGTCACCCTGCAGCAACATCTCAAGAATGACACTTCAATCGTTTCTCTTTATGTCTACCACCTCTATCCCTTCACCTACTTTGTTGTGAGTGTCGCATGCGTTCATACAGAGTATCTTCAAATCTGCATGTTAACTCTATTCTGTAACTTTCCCCCAGTTCCTTCTTGTATTTGCTTCTGCTGCTTTCCATTTTCATTTACAGTTTCTCAACTTAGCTTAACCATCTTAGTTTTTATTCCATCAACATTCCTTCTCAGGTTTCCACCCTCCTGTCAGCTAGTTTAATCCTTCTCCAACAGCACCAGCAATCCCGTGAATGAATTAAAAGAAAATCCAAATTCCGTCAAAATGTGACCCGCCCTTTCTGTATAGATACCACCAGACACAGAGTTCATGTCCCAGAATTCTCAAGCCCTCCCACCTGCAACATTTTTCCAGCCGTATATTCATTCCCTTGTTCTTCCTATTTTTGTACTTGCTACCATGATGCACTGGGAATAGTCCTGAGCTCGTTGCTCTCGAGCTCCTGCTTTCCAGGCTCATGCCTAGCTCTGTAAATTCTACTTTCAGAAGTTTGTCCCTCTTTACTGATGTTGTTGGTGCTAATGTGGACCTCAACCTTTTAGCTCTTCACCCCTCCTTCTCAAAGGAATGCCCTGCAACCAGTGTGGAATATACTTGATCTTGGCACCAAGAAGGAACACATGCCCTGATGTCACATTTGTAGTCACATTTGCAACCTTCCTGTTGCCCTGGATATCAGATCGCCTTTCATTATTGCCCTTTCTCTCTTGCTACATTCCTTTGATCAACCATTGCCTCCTCAGCATCATAGGCAAGAAACACTGGAGGCTCCTGCACAGAATAGAATTCTGAAAAATTCGGCGTCACAATCTTCCAACCCATCACTCAGTGCAACAGCTTCAATTAGACTGCTAAATTTCCTCCCTTTTTAAGTTGGAACTACATTATTCAGTTCACAGTCCCCACAGCAATATTTAACATTTCTAAGGTGTTCTCTTTTATATAAAGAAACTTCTTGGAGAGTACGTTCACTGTTTTTAACTTGGGAGAAGTGTGAGGATCAAGAATTAGAACGCAGCACAGTCAAGAGGAGATCTTAAGTAGGTGTTTGAGGTCAAGAAGACAGCAGGTAAAGCAGAAACTTAGAAAATAGTTGGAGTCAGCCATTCTGACCTTCAAGCTTTCAATATGATCATGGCTGACCATGCAATTTCAGTGTCACCTTCTTGCTTTCTCTCCATACCCCTTGTTTCCTTTAGCCCCAAGGGCCATGTCCACCTCCCTCTTGAATATATTTAATGAACTTGCCCCGACAGCTTTCTATGGTAGAGAATTCCACAGGGCATAACTTTGAGTGAAGAAATTTTTGCTCGTATCAGACCTGAATGGCTTACCCCTTACCATGAGACTGTGACCCCGAATTCTGGACTTGCCCAACATCAAGAGCATTCTCTTCACATCTAGTTTGTCCAGTCCCATCAGGATTTTAAATGTTTCTCAGTGATCTCCCTCATTCTTCTAAAACCAATGAAATAAATAGTCATCATTGGATTTCCAAGTTGTGTGGTTAAAGAGACAGTCTTCTTGACAATAAGAGATAGGCCAGTCAAAACCAGAAGGATACAAGTTGAGACATTGGGTGAACGAATTCAAACAGAATTGATGGGGGAATAGAAGAGAGGGATTTGAAGTCAGGATTATAATCTCAAAAGATTGAAAGGAATAGTGTACAATTCAAAACATTGATCTGTTAATATAATTTTCAAGTTTTCCCATCATATGGAAATAAGATTGTTGTTCTGATGTCTTTTCATTGGGATAATTATGATCAATAAGAAACAATGAACAAAGAACACTACAGCACAGGAACAGGTCCTTCATCCGACCAGGACTGCTCCAACACATGAAGTCTTTCTAAACTAAAAACATTTTGCTTCTATGTGGTCCATATTCTTCTCTTCGTTGTCTATTCACGTATCTGTCAAGGTGCATCTTAAACAATGCTATTGTATCCAACTCCACCACCTTCACTGGCAGCATATTTTGGGCACTTTAGCATTCTCTGTAAAAAAAAAAATTCCCCTCACATCTCCTTTGAGCCTGCCCCTTTTTACCTAAAAGATATGTCTCTTAATAACTGACTTTATCACACTAAAAAAAAGACTTCCACTATTCATTCTATCCACATTTAGGGTATCCTTAGATTTCAGAAAATGTTTCTATATTTTTATTGGCAGCTCAGATTAATCAGAGGTCTGTTGATAATGGTAATTAATTAGATTTTTTTGACTTCATTTTGCAAAGAACATTATTTTCAATTTAGAGGAGTGCTGAACTATTTTGCAAGCAACACCCCTCCCCCGCCCCCACAATGTGATCCCACCAATTAAAAACATTTTATATTTGCATCTTGCCTTGAATTCTGGCACTCAGGAATACAATTTAGAATTCCCACAGGCACACATTAAATGCAAACTTGCCCTGTTTTGAAGGTTAATGGGCCCTTATTGAAAAATTCTCCATGCCTCTATTTGTACACATTTGCTCAGCATGGAAAGGTAGGGGGATACAAACATTTTACAGGAAGATATTGTGATACGTGAAGAGAGTGGGCAAAAGGTTGGCAAATGTAGTGTAAGGTGAAAAAAACGTGAAGTTGTTCAATTTGGAAGGGAGAACAGAAGAACTGAATATAATTTCAATTGAGGGAAACTGCAGGAAGTTGTAACACAAAGGGACCTAAGCATGGAACACAGAAAGCTAGCACACAGGTTCAGCAGGAAATCATGAAAGTTAATGGAATGTTGCCCTTATTTCAAGGCATGTTGAAGTATAAGAATAGGCAAGTCCTACTGCAACTGTACAATGTGCTGGTGAGACCACACTGGAGTACTTCAAGCTATTCTGGTCCCCTTTCTTCAGGAAAGTTATCATTTCATTGCAGGAAGCTCAAAGAAGACTCATGAGGATGATCCCTGATATAGAGTGATTGTCTTATGAGCAAAGATAAAATAGTCTGGGTGTTGACCCCCTGGAGTTTCAAAGTATGAGAGGTGATCATATTGAAACATACTGGAGTCTTAAACTGGTTTGAAAGGGTAAATTCTGAGAGGATATTTTCTCTGAAAGGAGAGTCCAGCTCTTGAGGGCATAGTCTCAGAATAAAGGGGCACCACTTTAAGACTGTGAGGAGAAGGAATTTCTTATATCAGAGGGTTGAGAGTCTCTGGAACTCCTTGCCACATACAGCTATAGGGGCAGAGCCCTTGTGTACATTTAGGGCAGTGATAAGCAGATACTTGATTGTTATGGGAATGAAGGATTACAAGGAAAGGGCAGAAAAGTGATCATGGGGAATGTCAGATCAGCCATGATTCTATTGAATAGTGGAGTAGGCTTGAGGGGCTGACTTGCCTACTTCTGTTCCTATTTCTTGGGTCTTTTGACTTCCCACTGCTGCCAGCCCTCTTAAAACCTGAACGATCTGAACATTATGAATAGAAATCAATACCTGATCAGTTTGCAGAAGATCTTCACTCACACAGGGGTAGGAAAACTGGACCTGTTGTACCTCCTGTACGAAATTGTCACCTTCATAAGTAAACTTTAACCTCAATCTAATGGTCCTGGAAGACAAATATTTGTTGTCCCCATTCATTGTAGCTTTTCTTTTGCAAGTTTCCACTTGTACAGGACCTCTTCTGACAGGTTAACTTTGAAACAAGCATTTATGGCTCATTTAGTTACTCAGTTTTGAAACTTGGGATGAGAGACTGGACTTACCAGGACAGGTTGAAAATGTCAGGACTGTTCTCTTAAGAAAGAATAAGATAAAATTGAGGCTGAATTGCTGCTCTCAGGACAATGAAAAGTTTCGACAAAGTCAAAAGAGAAAACTGTACCATCTGGTGGATGGGTCCATAACCGAGGTCATAGACTCAGCATAGGATCTACAGGAGAGAAAATGTTTCACTCAGAGACTTGTTCGGTTCTGACTCCAACTGAAAACATGATGGACACTGATTTCATCAATAATTTTAAAAGGACGTGGAGGATAAGGAACACATAGGGGTTTGAACATAAAGCAGAGGTACAGGGGACTAAGTACAATTATTCTTTCAAACAGCTGTTGCAGGCATCCAATACTATAGGTTTCAATGAAGTAAATGGAAAAGGAGTAGGCCATTCAGCCCCTCAGGGGGAATGTTATTACTTTCTTCAGCACCTTCCTTAAACTGGATATTTGAAAGCATGAAGATAGGTTTCTATTTATTGGTACAGGCAACTTGGGGAACCAGAAGACTTGGAGATTAATTATTTTGCCTTGAGATGATTCCTTCAATCATAGGTATCTCGTAAACTTTCATTTCATACCTTTTCACTACTTCCCACTGGCAGGAGGTTCTCAGAGGACCCCTATACTGTGTGCAGTCTGTGTGAGTCACGGATTTAAGAAAAACGTTCTTGTTTTTATGACCCATTGACTGAAAAGCCAAAATTACTTATTCATGGATAGAGGCAAATAATTTAGAGAAAATTATAATAATGTATTGCTCATTGATTGAGTTGTCCTCACTCTTCAGAACTAAGTGGATTTAAAAAATTGTGTGGGTGGAAAACCATCGTACATTTTAAAACAACACATTTTTATGTTGTCAAGAGTCACATAACATCAGGTTATAGTCCAACCGGTTTATTTGAAATCCCAAGCTTTCTGAGAGCTGCCCTTTGGTCAGGTGAAGTGACATCACCAAACAAAGGAGCAGCACTCCGAAAGCTTGAGCTTTCAAATAAATCTGATGCACTATAACCTGATGTCATATGATTTCTGACTTTTTCCACCTCAGTCCAACACAGCAGTTCCACATCATTTTTATGTTAACCACGAAAAATTATTTCAGTTGTAAAGATTGAATCTTGAGTTTATTTATAAATTAGAAAGCACCACATATGTACAAGAGGCACAAAAGACAATGGTTCTTACCAAATAACACTATGGATGCTACATTTGTGGAAGATTGTTGTCGGTATTTCTAATGGACTTATGAAAACACTATGCTGGCAAGAAGTGAAGATTTACTACTACCGAATGGGAAATGTCATCAAAACACACAGTAGTGAGCCATTCAATAAAGAGAGGATTTAGCTATTTTAGATCTTATTTTGACCATCTGCCCCCAATGAGTTTGGTTTTTCTAGTTATTTGAGTCTGTCTGTTATTTTTGACATATGACTATTCTACTTTTTTGACTGAATGGCGAGATGAGGCAACTTACAGCAGATATACTATAAAATTCAATAAAGACACATGCACTCCCCTACTGCTACAAAAATAGATTGTGGCCTGGTCATGAAAACATAGGTGATTGAATTCTGTCACTGAAAAGTGACCCGATCATTGCAGTTGAGGGGAAGAAAAATAGCCTCTTGAACTAAGCCATTGAAACAATTTAAATATCTGTTCAGCAAGTCCAGTTAAGCAAATATCAAAAGGCTGGAATTAAATACTTCATACCCCATGCCTGCTCGCAGTCCCCAGTTTGAAATATTTCCTTCATAGATGTTCTGATGTCCAATTCCTCCAACAGGAGCAGACAGCAATCCCATGTACTTACTGACATGAACAGATGGTAGTTGTCCTCTTCAGAACAATGAATTGAACCATCAGGAACAGAGCTGAAGTAATTAATATTACAGGCTGCTTTCAGGTTGCATTTTAAGTAGTAAATTGTCAACCATGACTGGGGTGTTTGTACCATAGTGACAGTCACAGGTTGCATGGGAAAATTGAACTTTTTAGCCCTATTATAATTATCTTTCAAATTGTGTGCAATCCTATTAAGTGAGCAGTCTGCTTTTACATAGCCTTCTAAAAGCAAGGAGAATAACACCTCTTAATTGTTTATAATTTTCAGTTTTGCAAACCAGATGTGATTATATTATTAAGCAAAGTACTGAAGCAAACAAAATATATTATTATTTTAATGTTAGTTAGCACACTTCCTTATAAAATTCATACAATGACAATAAAAATTAATTGCTTTGTTTGTTGAATGTGGAATTCCCGTGAATTCAGTGTTATAGCAACAACACAAAACAATTATAATTCTTCATAAACTCAATACGGTGATAAGCATTCATATTTGTTCAGGGACATCTCAAGCTAACGTTTATGAGCCCATTTCAATTGGAAAGTGTCCCAATTCATAATTTCCAAAACAAAATATGTATTACTCCCATTGAATATCTGACTTAAAAGTTTTTATTTTAAAAGAAAAGACTGTTAGGTCAGACATTTATAACTGGCTGTTGTTTGTTGCATTCAGCCATGGATTTATTTAAAAGGGTTTGAGAGTGGTATTGAGACTGCCAAGCTGAAATCTTCACAACGCTTGTATTTTTCAGTAATTCAAGATGAAAGCCAGGATTTTCATTTTCCATACTGATCATTTTTTGACATTAAATTTCTGCAGTGTATTACTGCCCACTGTAGCATTTAACCTATTGTTCACTGGAAGAAACACTGATGCTGAAACCACCAACTCCAATTCAGAAGAGTCAACTTAAATGATTAATGATGGAATGATGCTATTTTCTGTCATCATTGCCTGAGCAGAACTGGGCTTAGAGATCACAAGAACCAGACAGAAGGTCTGACATGCCAGCAAAGGCACAGCATGTTTAAATGCTGCAATAGCTAGCCAAGTCAGTTAAGCTTGCAAGAGACAATCAATTAAGTTTTGGAGATTGGTAAATCTTTGAAGAGTTCCCAGTGTCACCAACACTAACTCACTCTTTGAGACAGTATTCCTCTTTAGGCTTAAGCAGGTACACACAGTACCCACCATTGCTCCTATTGTCCATGACAAAGTGAATAAAATGTGGAGAGTCTGGTTAAATGTTGCAAATTACTCTGACCTAGAAAATTGGCAAGATTCAGTGCCAATTTAAACTGTGCACGAATCACATCCATGTTAGTAAACGGACTGATCAAAACTCTTACTGAAGTCTAAATCACTGCTGTGAAACAACACATTTAGTGAGGAAACTATTGTTTTTCTTCATTCATAAGTCAAATAAAAGTAATCCTCACTACTAAAATTATCTGTTGCACTATATTTGGCTCTAAGATATGTGAGATATAAAGAAATATTGTGCATTGATGCAAGATATTTCTGACTGTTGTCGTAAAATACATATCATTATATCATTGGTACTTTACAAAAATTTGAATGAGGTTTTGACATCATTGAATACTTGGAGGTGGCAAATCCAGAAAAATAGGGGGTATCCACAATGGGATGATCCTCTGTCTCATACAAGCTGATGGAGAACTTTGCTTTTTGTTTTATATCCATAAGTGCTCTTGCTCGCAATTAAATGTTTTATCTTCCCCATCATCAAACCATCTGTGGTATCTTTTCACCGATTAACTGCTGTCAGTGAATCACGCACATTCTCCAGTTGATGAGTTTACAGGCAAAGCCTTTTAAGGGCGATGCAGACCATCAAAGGTGATGGGGACTGGAGAGGTGGCCATGCAGAACTTTCCTAGATGTGGCCTGGGAATCAGATCAGTTGCCAATTACACATATTAACGTTCCAATAATGTTGGAATGAGGCGACTTAAGAAAAGAGAACAAAACTGATATCTTTACCTGGTCTGGCCGACATGTAGCTCCAGACCCACAGCAAATGATTGAAACTGGCAGTTAGGGATGAACAATGAATGCTGACATTGCGTGAATGCATTTTTACAAAATGCATGCTGGGTGGAGCTCATTGAAACCTGTGGCCCATAAACATAAAACATGTCATTGCTGATGCAGCAAATGCAGCTTTGGTGCTGATCCATTTTTTCTTTCATCAATTTGCCTCGAAAGCACCCAACTTTCCTGGTGGGATTGCCAATGCTCCAGAGGTGCTGATCCTCCTGACGAGGAACACAACAGCACCAAATGGCTGTTTTCAAAACAATGCCAAGGATGGAAACCGAAGAAGACCACTGTCATGGGTCCCATTCAGTCCTGACATAGATAGAGATTTATATGATCTGAAGAGAAACCAGAGTACACTCTGGATGTGAAACCTGAAGGCAAGTCCAGCCAATGCTCTAAACCCCGCAGAAATGATGCATTCATTGAAAAAGGTATTAATGGATATGAATTGCATTAAGCTGTATTGCTTCTTCTCCCCATGACTGTCAACTGATATAGACCCTGTGGACTGCAATATAAATGGATTCCATTTAAAAAATCATTACAATAACTTTGATATTGCTCAAATGGATATTATTCTGTTAAACTGCTTCATTCCTACACTGGGGATAATATTGTACATAGTTGCTCATGGGAGGGCATGTCAGGCAATCAGCCTCATCTGTGCCCTCGAAAATCAGAGGATCCTGTGGAATGAAATGACTTACTAATATAGCACAGGAGCCTCTTTAAACATGGAAAATGGGAGCAGGAATACGCCATTTGTGCCTGCTGCACTATTCAATTTGTTCATAGCTCATCATCCAACTCAGTACCCTGCTTCTACTTTCTCCCTATAGTCTTTGATCCCTTTAGCCAGAAGAGCTATATTTATCTCCTTCTTGAAAACATGCAATATTTTGGTTCCAACTGCTTTCTATGGCAAATCTTGGTTGGTTTACAGAAAATCTGTTATTACATCAGAGGAAATAAAAACTAAAAACATTTTATAAATCTCAAAAAACACCTTCGAGATTTACAAGGTTAAACTGTACCTGTCATTTCCAATGCAGAAAACACACAAAAGCTTGATATTATTTAATTTAAAAACTGCAGCTTTTTAAACATTTTTGCCAAAAGATATGTTTATTGTTGCCTAGTCCAGCATTTATTCCCCAATGTTTAATTGCCCTGAGGAGTGTGGTGGTTAGTTGACTTCTTTAACTACGGCAGACTTTCAGGTGTGGGTCACCCACATTACTGTTCGGAAAGGGATTCCAGGGATTTTGTCCAAGTGACAGTGAAGGAATGAACATGTGTCTCTGATTTGGAGGAGGACTTACAAGCAGTGGTGTTTCCATGCACATGCTGCTCTTGACATTCCCGGTGGAAGAAATCATAGGGTCAGAAGGTGCAGTCAAAGGAGCCTTGCTGAGTTACTGAAGTGCATCTTGTTGATGGTCCACAGGTCTGCTGGTGCACACAAATAGTGGAGCAAGTGAACTTTAATGGTGGCAGATGGGGTGCCAATTAGGCGTGTAAGTAGTATGGAGCTCCTTAAGTATTGTTGGCCTGATCCAAGCAAGTAGAGTGTATTCTATCACATTTATAACTTGTGCATAGCTTTCAGAAGGTTTTGGGGAGTCAGGAGGTGAATCAAGTGTCGCACAATTCCAAGCTGTTGTAGGCATAGAATGTATATGACCTGTCCAGTTCACTTTTGTGGCATGGAAACACCGTGAAGTGTGCTTTTCAGGATAAGGAATCAGTCACATATGACAAGGATGAGTAGTGTGCTTTTTAAAAAAAAAATGCTCATCTGAGCAAGGAGTTACAAGATTATCAGAAGCTAGTATCTGTTCAAGTTATTTAAAAGGGAACAAAAACAGAAATTGCCAGAGAAGCTCAGCAGGTCTGGCAGCATCTGAAGAGAGAAAGCAGAATTAATAATTTGAGTCCAGTGACCTTTCTTCAGAACTGACAAGAACTGACAGTTTTTCACCACAAAAATCTGATGCCAAATGATCAGTAGAGGAAAGGAAAATCCTGGCTTTCATCTTTAATTCATAAAAAATACAAGCGTTGTGAAGTTTTCAGTTTGGCAGTCTCAATATCACTTTCAAACCCCTTCAAATAAAACTGTGGTTAAATACAACCAACAACTTAAAGGCCTGACAATAATGGTCCTTTTCTAAAAGAATTAAATTTGCATTTAAGCCAGATATTCAATTTTTTTTTGAAAATGATAGATTACAAACAATTTCTGATTGAAATAGACTCATAAAAGTTTGTTAAGAGATGTCCCTGATCAAATATGAATGCTTGTCACTGCTCTGAGTTTATGAAGAATTATAATTGTTTTATGTGCTTGGTATAACACTGAATTCACAGGGAAAAGTGATATTCATGCTGAAGCCAGAGGGAGCAGTGGTGGGGGTAGCGAGCAGATAAACAGAGATGCAGCCCAGAGAGAGAGAGAGAGAAGAGAGACAGACAGACAGAGACAGACAGAGAGGGCGGGAAAGAGAGACAGAGAGAGAGAGAGGGAGAGAGAGAAAGAGAGAAAGAGAGAGAGAGAACAACAATCAGAGAGACAAAGGGGTGGCTGGTCGAATGCTTAGAAGAAAGAAAAGCTGATAATGAGGACCATAAATAGGGGTTAAATTGATTGGCTGTGCTGAAAGTAGTCCATTTAAGAGGGAAGCTCATTTCCTTCGGAAGAGCTGCAGCAAGTCATTGTGAAAGTGACCTCAATCTGGAAAGGTCACAAGAATAGCACAACATGGTGGACAGTTGTCTCCAAGAGTTTCTGAGGCTACGCAGGATGCCTTGGTGCAGTGGTGCAGTGGAGTCCTCCAGCCACAGGGATAAAGGGATGGGGGAGGCCCTCTGGACAAAGTATTAGGGTTAGATGATAGGGAAAAGTTAGCATTGACAAAGGGATCAAACAGGCAACACTGATTAGAAATTGACTAGCACTGATTCTAATGGTTTCCTGCACATTGACGTAGACTGGATTGGTCTGCATACTGGGTTCGACTTTGGGGTCAGTGTGGTATGGAAATTTCAAACATTCACCGTCACTTTTCTTTGAAGCTGACAGAGGTTTTAGGGGCCAAATCTAATAAAACAGGCCTACTCACATCAGGAGGTGGAGCCAGCACAGGGAGAGCCCAATTGTCATGGGCAGTGCCATGCCTTTATGAGTCAACGATGACATTAGGAATGATCTGACTACAGAATGAGCACTATTAGGCAGAAGTATTACACAGCAGGAGATTTATAGTCAAGGAGATGCCAGCAAGTTTCAGAGTGAATTAATTTTGCCTTGCATTCTATGGATTTCACATAAGAAGGAAACAGAGGAAAGCCATTCCTAGCATATCTTTTCCTTGGATGCCCATCTCCAGGATCTGAGGGATTGCTATGAATTGCCGTGTCTTCATGGATGAAGAAACTAAATCAGCAGAAATGGAAATGGCTGAGAAAGTAAGCAGCCAGATGTAATCACTTTGATCTCGACACAGTGCTTCATGAGTCAAGAGGGATCGACCTTACCTCCAAACGTTGCTTCTACATTTCCCAATATTTTACTCCACAATGCTCCCTCTGACTAACATTCTTTATAGGTCAGCTCATTTCTCTCTCTCAAGCCACCTCCTTGCATCCAATAAACACAGTCACTGTCACCCAACCCAAACCCTATTACTATCTTATGCTCATACCTCACGGTCACACTTCACAATTGAAGGTTATAGTCCAACAGGTTTATTTGAAACCACAAGCTTCCAGAACCTGATGAAAGAGCAGAAATCTGAAAGCTTGTGGTTTCAAATAAACCTGTTGCACTATAACTTAGTGTTGTGTGATTTTTAACTTCAGAATTGATGTTATTCCCTGCTGTCTGCAGTATCTATTTCTCACAACCCTTAATTCTTTGCTTTCTCTCCTTGCAAGAGAAGGGAGAGCTAGACCACCTTGATTGCCTGGCAGTGCATGCCCATCTGAAACATTATGATGGAACTCTTGTGTCATGAGGCTTAGATTAAACTGAAGTTCTAGGCAGTTGAAATAATCTCCAAAATTTTGAAACCCGCTGCAGAACAGTGAAATCAGGCTTTCAGAACTTCAGACTTTGAGGTAGTCGTCCAGTACAAAATACAGCAAGTCTGATGTTAAAAAGATACCCAGCCTGTTAACTTTTTGAATAGTTGTTTCCCACTGTGCTTTCACCTTGGTGATCCTTATGAGCTCCACATCAGAAATCCTTGCCTGTTAAAGTCAGATTTAATGATAATTAATTAGTAATGGGACAGTCCCCGATCTACACATAACATGTAAGTGCAGCAAGCAATTAAAAAAGAAATAGCACATTGGCCATTATTACAAGGGGATTAGAGCACAAGAACAAAGAGGTCCATCTACAATGTATGTGAATTTAGAGAGTACATCATTGTGTGCAATGTTAGTCTCCAAATTTGAGGAAGAAAAGACTTGCATTGGAGATAGTAAAGGGAAGATTCACTGGATAGGTCAACCTTCTCACCCAGAAAACAATGATAAGAGATTGAACACATTGGGTCTGTATTCTATGGAGTTGAGAAGAATTAGAGGTGATCTCATTAAAATATTAAAGATTATAAAGGTTTTGACAGGGTATATAATGGGAAATTATTTCCCTTGGCTGGTGATTCTATGCCAAGGGGTCTTAGGATAAGGGGTCAGTCATTTTTGGTAAAGAGGAGAAATTTCTTCACTCAGTGCATTTGGAATTCTCTACTCCAGCAAACTGTGAATGCTTCTTCATTTGAATATATTTTAAACTGAGATGCAGGCAAGGAATCAAAGGACATGGGGAGAAGGCAGGAAAGAGGAGTGAATCCCAAGATCAACAACAGTCACAGTGAGTGGCAGATCAGGTTCAATAAGCCATGTGTTTCCCTGTTGTTTTTTTTTATGGTTGCATTCTTCAATGTGGACCCACCAATTATTATTGGCACAGTTTATAAATGAACACCCAAACTACTTATAACATTACTTTGTCCATTACTTAGCCAGAGGCATGAATGTCATCAAAATGTGTCCAGTGCCTGACTTTACAAGCAATCATTTCTAGCCTCTCATCAGTCCTGACAATGGGAGATGCATTATGTCGAGAGTGGGAGGAGGGGTAAATAATTAAGTAGCATGGCAGTTTTTCAGCTTTCATGCTGTGAAGCCCAAGTCGATTAAACTATAATTGCTCAGCTCTTCAGCATGCCTAATTATCTTTTTCCACTAGATAAAAGGGTGAATCTAGAAATTGCAAAGGGGAAATTATGATTGCTAATCGCAACACATCTGCAGTTGCTGAAGGCACAAATGAAAATAAAATAGAACGAATTCGATTCAAAAAGCAGGTAATAGAAATTACATACTTAACTGTAATCTACATAAAGGATTCTCAATCACATTTGGGAATGTGTATTAAAAAAGTAGAAATGAAGAATATGTAGTTAATATGCATAAGTTAGACTGCTTAGAAATTCCTTCTACATTGCTTCCATAAAGTCCACTGGAGTTTGTCTTTAAGAAGTGCAGCAGTCCTGTACCACAAATCTCATTCATCGCAGCAATGTACATCAGTTAGACCTTTCAAATTAGTTTGAAAAAAAACACTTTTATGTCCTCCAAATATAACCCAAGTTGCTCATTGTTCCTAAGTGCAATTTTCAGAGAATCTCATATAATGTGAATTGTCAAGCAAGGAAGAGATTCCCAAGCTGTTTACTATAATACACGGCATTCAAAGATAAAAAGGTACATATAATCTCATAACAAGTCAGGCTTTACAAATCCTGGATAACATTGCTTGGGTTGCATTGATTGTAATGTATACTGTGATTATCTTATAACAAATAGGCTTTGTTTTGTTTCTAATTAAATGTTTTCCTTCCATTGTCTTATGAATGGAGTCAAAAGAAAATTATAATGTCTCTCCTGAATTGAACTTATTGTCACATGTACCGAGGCACAGTGAAAAGCTTTGTCTTGTGAGTAATACAGGCAGATCACAGAGTTAAGTAGCATAGATAGTAAATAATAGGTAAACAGCGGCAAAAACCAAAACAGGTGAATGCTAAGGGTTTGTGAGTCCATTCAGTATTCTAACAACAGTAGGGTAGAATCCGTTTCAAAACCGGCTGATGCATGTGTTCAGGCTTCTGTACCTTCTCCCTGATGGTAGAAGTTGTAGAAAAGCATTGCCAGAGTAGGATGGATCTTTGAGAATACTGGCAGTATTTCCTTGATAGCAGGCCTAGTAGATGGATTCTATAGATGGGAGGTTAGCCTTTGTGATTGTCCAGGCCGAGTTCACTACTCTCTGTACCCGTCTCCGATCTTGAATGGTACAGCTGCCATACCAGGTAGTGATATATCCAGACTGAGTGCTCTCAATGGCGCACCTATAAAAGTTGGCAAGGATATTCGACGTCAAGTCAACTTTTCTCATTTGCCTGAGGAAGAAGAGACATTGTTGGGCCTTTGTAACCAGTGCGTCCACATGAAAACTCCAAGAAAGCTTGTTGTTGATGACCACTCCAGGAGTTTGACACTCTCCACTCATTCCATCTCTGTGCTGTTAATGTCTGGGGGGATGAATAACATACCGCTGAAAGTCAATAATGGGTTCCTTGGTTTTGGCGGCATTGAGAGCTAGGTTGTTCTCAGTGCACCATTTTTTGAGGTCTTCCACTTCCTCTCTGTAGTCTGTTTCGTCACATCTGAGATTCGACTGACTATGGTGCTGTCATCAGCGAATTTGTAAATGGCATTAGTTTGGTATTTGGTGAGGCAGTCATGGGTATACAGTGAGTAGATTAAGGGCCTGAGTATGCACCCCTGGGGGGCTCCAGTGTTGAGTGTTAATGAAGATGAAATATTGTCCCCAATCTTCACTGATTGTGACCTGTGGGTCAGGAAACTGAGGATCCAGTTTCAGAGAGTGGGGCTTAGTCCGAGATCACTAAGTTTAGTAGTCAGGGATAATAGTGTTGAAGGCTAAACGGTAGTCAATGAGTAAGATTCTTACATAACTGTTCTTGGTGTCGAGATGTTCTAGGGTGGAGTGAAGGGCAAATGATATAACATCTGATGTAGATCAGTTGGTCTGTTAGGCAAATTGGAGAGGGTCAAAAGTAGTGAGGAGGCTGGAGTTGATTAATGCCATGGCAAGCCTTTCAAAGCACTTCATGACCACCAAGGTTAGGGCCACTGAGCGGTAGTCATTGAGACATGCTGCATGAACCTTCTGAGGAACAGGGATGATGTTGGCCTTCTTGAAACAGGCAGGGACAGGCAGAAATTCTGCTCAAAGCAAGTATAGAAGGCATTGAGATGATCTGGAAAGGATGTGTCATTGTCTGCTATCTTGCACTGTCTCTCTTTAGAATGACGTCATTCAGTCCTTGCCATAGTCGCCGAGTGTCTGGGTCTCCAGTTTGGATCAGTATTGGTCCTTGGCTATTTTACTGGCTCTGCAAAGGTCAATCTTGGATTCTTTATATTTGAGTAGGTCTCCTGATCTGAAGGCCTCACACCCCCTTATTAGCAGACTGAATCTCTGCATAAATTCTGAAACATGGTAGAGATACTTCCCCGGTTGTGGCTACACCATCTCACATCTCTCATCTGACAAGAAGAATGCATCCTAGGGACACTTTCTGAACAGGGGGAGTTCAGAGTTTTCATACATGAGTCACTAAAAAGCAAGCATCTGAGTTGAGTGGGTATCAGGAAAGGCAAATGGAATTGACCTTTACTTCAAAGAGATTGAGTATGAAAGCAGGAAAGTATTGCTAAAACCATACAAGGCGTCAATCAGACCATGAGAAAGTGACGACTGCAGATGCTGGAGATCAAGGTGAAAGTGTGGTGCTGGAAAAGCACAGTCAGTCAGGCAGCATCCGAGGAGCAGGAGAATCAATGTTTCAGGCAAAGGCTTATGTGGGGGAGGGGAAATGAGGAAAAATGCCTCATATTCCATCTTGAGACCCTGCAACCACACAGGATCAATGTAGATTTCACAGTTTCCTCATTTCCCCTCCCCACATTATCCCAGTCCCAACCTCCCAACTTGGCATTTCCCTCCTGGCCTGTCCATCACATTTCCCATCCATCTGGTCCACCCTCCCCTCCACTCGGCGACTATCACCGTCTCGCTCACCTTCATTACCTATCGCTTTCTAAACAACCTTCCCCTGCACCCCCCCCAAACCCACCCTCCTCCCATTTATCTCTCAGCCATCCTGGCGCAAAAGCCTCATTCCTGATGAAGGGCTAATGCCTGAAACATTGATTCTCTGCTCCCCGGATGCTGCCTGACCTGCTGTGCTTTTCCAGCACCACACTGTTGACTCTGATCTCCAGCATCTGCAGTCTTCACTTTCTCTCAGTTCATTCTTAAAAGTCCAGTTTGAATTTTTAAAATGATGTCCCCCTTGTTCTATCTTCCCCAACCAGAGGAAACAATTTTCTCCCAGCTACTTTATAGGATATCATTTTGAAGACCTTAATTATATCACCCTTTCAACCTTCTACCTCTCAAATGGATTCAAACTACGTTATGCATCCTGGGCTCACAATACAGTTTGTCGTTTATTAATGAGAGACAAGAATCTGAAATGCAATCTCTACTTATGTTTGCCCTTGGGCTTTAATTGGGAGGATGACAAGTTGTCCATATTTGCTCAATTGGCAACAAATACTGAAGATTCAAAAGTGCAAACGGAAGGGTGAAATCTACATGCAAGGCCATAGCATCTCCGAGTGGCTAAATTAGGAATAGCACGGTCAACAAATTCAGTGGCGAACCTGTCTTATTCTCTTGAACAGCAAAAGTTTCTGACGTGTGGAAAAAAATTAAGGAAGTATTAGTGAGGGAGTGAGAGTGGGGTGGGCAAGACAGAAATACAAAACCCAGCTTTCTGTCATTATTATAGTGAAAGGTTTAAAGATGAAAAAACAATATTTTCAGTGAATATGATCAAACAAGAAGGTTCCCTTTTTGGTTATTCATTGCAATTGAACTAAAATTACTTTATCCCCACAGATGTAGCAGGAGTGCATCAAGTTTTTTTTCTGACTTTCTCTCAGAGTTCCATGATCCACTGTGTTTGGTTTAGTTTCTTTATTTTGTTCCACAATTCCACATTCCTCTCCTGAGAAGGAGGGGTGAAGACTATGTACATGTCAGATTGTGCACCTGAGAATTTGGTGAGTGAGGGAATTTAGTGCAATGATGGAGGTGGTGCTATTCCAACATTTAATATAAAATCAGCAGGTCTGATACAAAGTTGATAATCTCAAGACTAAGTTTCTGGCACTGTGATGCATCAGGAAGGAGAGAGGTTATTTGCACATTTTGTTTTCAAAGACAGTAACACCCGTCACACTATTGGCTTCTGATTTAGTACATGGTCAGAAACAGGAGAGTTTTAATTGCATGTGAGACAGAAAAGGGGACTAAGCAGGTAGAAGCGGAAAAGTATCCGTCTTTACAATTGTCCAACAGCTTTGTGTTCTTAAAGCCTGTGTGTGGATGAAAGCGGGATGGCATGAATGATGAGTGAGCTGGTCATGGCATCGTTGAAGTGGGAGTAATACATAGGAATGTAACAGTATGAGGAGACAGTACAATCAGGAGGATAGCCGAGAAACCAATTGTGATATGTGATAAGTGTGAAGTGTTGAATTTTGGTAAGGCAAATCAGAACTTAAACATTTAAGGAAGAGCCTTGGGGAATGTTGACTAACAAAGAGACCTTGGGGTGCAGGTAGATAGGATAGTGAAGAAGGCTTTTGGCTCACTTGCTTTTATTGGTCAGTGTAGTATAGGAGTATACTGAGGAGAGGATTTGGAATGTCATTTTGCAACAAGACATTTGTTAGGCCTCTTTTGGAACACTGCGCTCAATTCTGGTCTCCCTACTGTATAAAAAATTGTTAAACTTGAAAGCATGCAAAAAAGATTTACCAGGATGTTTCCAGGGTTGCAGGGTTTGAGCTGTTGTGAGAAGCAAATTAGGCTTGGGCTCTATTGCCTGGAGCATCAGAAACTGAGAGGTGACCTTATAGAGGTTAATAAGATCATCAGGGGCGTGGATGGGAGAAATAGACAAGGTCTTTCCCCAGGGTGGGGAAGTCCAAAAATAGACAGCATAGGTTTAAGGTGAGAGGGGAAAGATTTTAAAGGGACATCAGGCATAACCTTTTCACGCAGAGGTGCTGTGTGTACAGAATGAACTGCCAGAGGGAGTGGTGGAGATTGGTACAATTACAGCATTTTAAAGGAATTTGAATGGGGTTTAGGAAGATATTGGCTGAATGCAGGTAAATAGGGCTAGATTAATTCTTGATATCTGGTTGACATGGACAGGTTGGACTGAAAGGTCTGTTTCTGTGCTGTGGTGCTCTTTGACTCCATGACTTTCAGTCTCTGTAGCTGAGAACATGAGTCCACATGACTGTGTTGCCTACTTGGCGTCATGGTCAGAGGCATCTGCTCTGACCTGATTGAATTGGACTAGGGAAGAGTTCATAACTAGGGAGTATGAGTAGATGGAGCAAAACGTTAAAAACAGAACCTCAAATATCATAATTTTGATTATTACCAGAGCATTGAGTAAAATGACATAAGATGAATCAAATTAGTAAAATGAATGCACAACTCAACAAATAATGTTGGAGAAATGAGTTTTGATTCATGAGACACTGGTACCAGGCTTCACCTGAACCTTACTGGGATCAGAGTTCTGGCAAGGCATGTAACTAGGGCAGCAGCAAGACCTGAAGACTGAACAGTGGGGGAAAGGATCATCTGAGAGAAGATGTGAGCGGATAGTGACTTGGATAAAATTAACCAAAAGTGTGGCAGGAGTGATAGAGAGTGAAAATTCATCAGTAGATAAGGCTAGAGATAGCAAAAATGACATTTAGACAGAATTAAAGACTCCGAATCTGAATGTGTGCAATGATTGTATCAAGATAGATGCATTGTTCAAAGTGATAGAAATAATAATGCAACATGCAATAACTAAGATACAATTAGTTCCAGGGTGACCAAAGCAGGGATTTGAATATTAAAAGTTATTAAGCATGTTAAAAAGTCAGCAAAATAGGAAAAGGTGGTGGAGTTTCTCTTTTAATTAAGGATATCATTAGTACAATAGTGAAAGATGATCTTGGCTCAAAATAGCCAAGAGGTAAAATTAAATTCGGTTGAGATAAAACATAAGAATATTAAATAGTCACTTGAGAGAGTATTTTAAAAAAAGGAAATATAATGTTGAACACAATATAAAGGAGAAAACAAATGTAGCACATAAGAAAGGAAACACAATAATCATGGGTGACTTTAATCTATATGCAGATTGACTAAATAAATTTAGCAAAGGTAATCTGGAAAATGAGTTTCTCAGGACAATGTCATTAGGATAGAGGACTGGAAATCAAACCCGACTATTCCGGGAATCATTGAAAATGTGAAAAGACTTAATCAAACTATCCAAAGTCTCTACTTAACAGACTGATGAGCCCAGATTAAAAGAAAATACAGAAATTGCAAGCAATAACTCTCTGAAACTTAAACTCTGCCCCTTAAAACAAAATTCCAAACACATACATACTGGCACAGTAAAAGACAACAGAAGGGTCAAATATTACAGGGAGAAGGAAATGAAGGAAAATCAGTAAAGCACAGTTCAGGCAGCAGTCCAGAATCCAGACATTATTGAGATGTTTGACATCCGATAATTCAATTTCTCTTGGCTCTTTGATGAGGACACAAAGTTGTAGATACATTAATTCTCAAACGTTCATTCACTGGTCAAGCATTTGCCCTTTCAGCGTCTCTGAAGATGTTTTTTTCAGTTTTTCTTTTCAAAGAAGGGAATTTTCAGAGAAAGACAATAGTTAGATGCTCAGGATTTTGTTTTTCTTTCCATTACAGAAGGGAAAGAGTTGTCTTCTTCTCAGTTTGGATGTTTCTGAGGTACTGTCCAAACAAACACAAAGTGATAGCCAATCTTCTACAAAGTTGTTACTTGGTTCACTAGTATGACCCCCGGTACGGAAGGAGTGTCTTATAAGCAATGGCTTAACAGGTTGGGACTATACTCACTAGAATTTAGAAGAATTGGAGATGATCTCATTGGAATAGAGGGTTCTTAAGGGGCTTGGCATGGCAAAAATGTAAGAGGATGTTTCCCTCATGGAGAATTTAGAACCAGAGGACATATTCTCAGAATAATTGGGTGGCAATTTAAGACTGACCAGAGGAGATTTTTTTTCTTTTAGAGGGTTGTGATTCTTTGGATTTCCTTTCCACAGAAATCTTTTTTTGGGGGGGGGGGCAGAAGGGTAGAGTCATTGAGATAGAGTAGATAAGATAGATTAGATAGATTAGTCAAATAGATAGTTAGATTAGATAGGTTAGATAGATTAATAGATTCTTGATCACAGGTAAATCAAGGACTAAAGGGTAGAAGCAAAAAGATGGATGTGAGGAACAATGAAGGGCTTATGCCTAAAATGTTGACTCTCCTGCTCCTCGGATATTGCCTGACCTGCTGTGCTTTTCCAGCACCACACTCTTCGAGTCGTGAGGAATTTTGGATTAACTTTGATTCTTTTTGATGGAAGAGCAGGCTCAAGGGGCTGAGTGACCTATTCCTTTTCCTATTTCTTATTGTCTTGCTGTGATGAGTATGACTGAACATGTACAACTGGTCAAGGTTGAAAAATGAAGTGCGAGATAAAACTGCCCCTGGACACAGACCTACAGAGGTGAGGTACAAAGCCTCCTTCCCCATTGCTTGAATAAGGCAATACTATAGGTACAACACAGAATGGGTTTTAATGACTAGTTTTCTTTTCCCTAAACTGGAGCATCTTCTTCCACCTTCCCTTGGTTTAAGCAGCATTTGTTCCAATCTTTAAGCCCACAGTTCAAAAATGTACAAGTGTTATTTACATAATCCATAACCTTACAACAAAATAGCCCCGAGGTAACATGATCATAATAGGAAATACACATTTAGCTCGAGGGAGAGATATGCAAATTGAAGACCAGTGTTAACTGTAAGGGTACGAAAGCAAAGCTAACTAATGTGAACTAGAAAATATGCTTGAAAATTCAGCTCATAGAGATACAATTGGACGCTTTTAAAAGTATTGAATAATTCTTAGCAAAGACTGCAAAACCAAATCTCCGAAAAGGATGTGTAATCTGTGGGAGACTTAGGAAGTAAATTGTAACATATTAATAGTATCATGATAGTTTTGCAAAAATAGCATAGGTCAGAAGATTGATCATGCTTAAGCTGCAAAGAATAACTGAAAAGGAAGAAAGCAGAGTGTGACAGAAAGCTGGACAGTAGTATATAAAAACATGTAAGAGTTTCTATAGTATTCAAATTATAAGAGTAACTAAAGCTAGAGTTGGTCCTCTCTGGAGTGAGACTGGGTAATTGTTAAGTAAAAAGAAGGACATGGTAACGGCATTGATACGAGGCATGTATCAGTCTTCAATATTGAGAAAACCTCCCAAAGATATTTGAATATCAAGAGGTATATAAGATCACTATCAATAGGGAACAAGTGCTGGAGAATATATTAGACCTAAAGATTGACAAGTTCTTGGGAGCAAGCAAAGACTGCAACTTAGGGCCTTAAAAGAAGTGACTGCAGTGAGAGTAAACATATTTGTTATAAACTTCAAAACTTCCTTCGATTCTGGAAGAGACATAACGATTTAGAAAGTAGAAATCCAACAGCTTTAATCAAGATAGGAGTAAAACAAAAAGCAACCAGCTGTAGGTCAGCTAAATAAATGTCTGGCACATGGTTCCATTGTTACAGAGGTTATAGCAGGGTACTTAGAAAATCATAATATGATCACACAGAGTCAAACTAGCTTTGTGCAAGGGAGTGTTTTGACATTTAAATTCCGTTTCTTGAGAAAATAACAAGCAGAGTAGATGGAAGGGATCTATGGATGTGGTGTTTCCAAAGGCATTCCATACATTGCAACATCAAATGTTATGACACAGCTGAGAACACATGGTGTAAGGGGTGACACATTAGCATGGGTAACCTATTGGTGAGGTCAGAGGAAGCGAAGAGAAGGGATAAATCGGTCCTTTACATGTTGTCAGGGATTAGTGTCTTACTCAAGGCATACAAACATGGAGCAGGGGTAACTCATTTGTCCTTCAAGCCTGTCCTTGGTGTTTCAGAATCATGACCCTCTCAGTGAAAAAAGAAGCTTATCTTCATCTTCAATAGGAAACACCATAATTTTAAACTATTGTCCCTAGTTTTAGCCTCCCGAGCAAGGGGATCCTTTCAGCATCCGCCATGTCAACGTGCCCTCATGTTCTTACATGCCTCAATAAGATCACCTCTCATTCTTCTAAACTCCATTGGATAGAAGCCCAGTTTGCTTCACATTTGGTCATGAAGTAAAACCTCCACCCAAAGTATTGGTTGTGTGAACTTTCCCTGAACTGTTTCTAAAGCATTTATATCCTTTCTTAAATAAAGAGAGCACAATTGTAAGCAATACACTAGATGAAGTCTCGCCAATGCTCTATCCAACTATCGCAAAACACCTTAATTTAATATTTCAATCTCCTCACAGTAAACAACAACCTTTGTTTGTCTTCATAATCACTTGCATGCTATTTTGTGATTCATGTATCAGGACATGCCATATACTATAGAGCAGCTTTTAATTTATGTAACTCTTCTTGGCTTTCAAAAAAAAGTATTCACCAGATGTGGGCATAACCAGCAAGGCCAGCATTTATTGCCTATCTTAAGACCATAAGACCATAAGGCATAGGAGTGGAAGTAAGGCCATTCGGCCCATCGAGTCCACTCCGCCATTCAATCATGGCTGATGGGCATTTCAACTCCACTTACCCGCATTCTCCCCGTAGCACTTAATTCCCCGAGACAACAAGAATCCATCAATCTCTGCCTTGAAGACATTTAGCGTCCCGGCCTCCACTGCACTCTACGGCAATGAATTCCACAGGCCCACCACTCTCTGGCTGAAGAAATGTCTCCGCATTTCTGTTCTGAATTTACCCCCTCTAATTCTAAGGCTGTGTCCATGGGTCCTAGTCTCCTCGCCCAACAGAAACAATTTCCTAACGTCCACCCTTTCCAAGCCATGTATTATCTTGTAAGTTTCTATTAGATCTCCCCTTAATCTTCTAAACTCCAATGAATACAATCCCAGGATCCTCAGCCATTCGTCGTATGTTAGACCTACCATTCCAAGGATCATCCATGTGAATCTCCGCTGGACACGCTCCAGTGCCAGTATGACCTTTCTGAGGTGTGGGGACAAAACTGGACACAGTACTCCAAATGGGGCCTAACCAGAGCTTTATAAAGTCTCAGTAGCACAACGGTGCTTTTATATTCCAAACCTCTTGAGAGGGGTGGCATGGTGGCTCAGTGGTTAGCACTGCGATCTCGCAGTGTCAGGTGCCTGGGTTCGATTCCAGCCTCAGGTAACTGTGTGTAGAGTTTGCATATTCTCCCCATGTCTGCGCAGGTTTCCTCTGGGTGCTCTGGCTTCCTCCCACAATCTAAAGATGTGCAGGTCAGATGGATTGGTCATGCTAAATTGCCCATAGTATTCGGTGCATTAGTCAGATGAAAATGGGTCAGGGTGGGTGATTTTTGGAGGGTCAGTGTGCACTTGTTGGGCCAAATGGCCTGTTTCCACACTGTAGGAAATCTAATCTTAAATGCTCAGAAAGTAGTTCAGAGTTAACCATGCTGCAGAGGATCAAGAGTCGCATGTAGGTCAGGCCAATTGAGGATGGCAGATTTTCTTCCATGAAGGATGTTAGTGAACTTGACTTTTTTAAAATGACAACTGACCTTGGTGGTAGGTTCACCATAAGTCCAGCTTTTTTTTTATATTGTTGAATTCAAATTTCACCACAGCAGTGGTAGGATTCAAACTACAGAACAACCTGGGGTGTGAGATTACTAGTATGTAGTGGCATTACCACTGCACCATCACCTTCTCAAAGAAGTAGCATCACAAAGTCTGCCTTGCTGTCTGCTCAGAGCCAACGTAGTTCTGAATGCATACTTTCGGCTTGACAGCCTCTAGGTGCAGGTTAGCTTTCTATGGAAATTGGGAACCAGTAATCCGTTTACCTAACATGAAAGCTGAACGTGAACCTATTAATGTTCTGAATACTAGATTGGAGCTCAGTCTTTTATTTCTCTCAACTACAGCAACATACTTAGATTCTTCACAATTTCACAAACAGTATGAATCTCTTGATGTCAAGTTTGGAGATAGTATTAGATGATGTTAACAAAATTACTATAAACTTTAGCATGATGCATTTGAAATGCCTTAGCAAGTCATGCAGTTCAAGGGCAATTAGTGGCAGCTGTTCTGGTTCATACACTCATCCCATGAAAGACAAAAGGAAAGTAAAGTACAACTATACATCTGAGAAAAGAATTCATCAGTTATCTGAAGCTACTGTCCATCATTTGTACTTTGCACCAAGTCGCATTTGGTATTTCATCTCAGATGGAATAGCTGGGGGAGTTTCACGGCATTATAAAATGTACTCATCTATTTTTTGGTTGCCCTTTCATGAACTGACACCAGGAGTTTTATCCCAGGTGCAATATAACAATCATAACATTGTCAGGTACCTCAATTTTTATCCATCTCTACTGTGCAAAAAAGGTAAGGATGGAAATTGATTTCTGGCACAGCAGGTTCTTTTTCCTGAGATTGAAATCAAGAAATAAGACATCTCACATCAGAACTGGGGATTTTCGTTAGATCTGCCAGAACAGAAAATGATTAATTCAAAAAGATCAGTTCAATCCTTTACTCAACGTCACATATTAATGTTAGTAATAATTTGAAAGGTCAATTGAACTTCATCTGTCTTGCTTGTTTAATTTAGTTTTTGTTCCTTACACAGACAGGGAAAAAACGTCAAAAGTTAATTGTGACAATTTTCATCTTCTTCAGATTGGCGTGATTTCTTTTTCTGTTAGGGAAAGCAAAACCCTGCACACTGGCGCAAATTCCCACATAACTAATCAACGTGGTCTGTTTGTTCAGCACTCTCATCTCTGACAACTGTCATAAGAAGATTGATTCACATGGCTAATTGCTGTCATACAGACACTTACATATTGGATGCACAGACAGTCAGGACAGAAGAAAGGGCTATTCAATTCACATTTGTCATCTGAAGAACTCAAAACCAGTGTTAGGGTACTCTGATTAACTTTAAAGAAAAGTCATCAAATTTAAACATGTACAGTTTGTAACAAGTGCATTTGCATGGTAAATTCTGTTCAATTTTTGCTAAATGTCAAGAGAACTCACGAGCTGTCACTTAAGTCTGAACAATGGCAAAAGTATAGAAGAACATGGTTAACTAATGATCACTATTTGTCTGTTACACTACAAATGCATTCTCTTCCCAATGTGACCTTGCCTCTCAATTTTTTGAGTCTTTCTATGACACACTGCAATATATCTGTCATTCTTCTTGAGAGATAAACGTGAATCCAAATTTAAAATTTGAAATTATTTTAGAGTCGGAGAGTCACAGAGATGTACAGCACAGAAACAGACCTTTTCAAAAAGCCTTTTGTTTTCAAATAACCTCGTGCTTCCTTGTATTGTCATGACTACAGTACTCATGGATAGATTTAACAAGATCTCTCAGCATCTGTGCTATTACTGTAAATATCCTCTGATCATTTGGACATTTGAGAATGGCAATCTGAACCAAAGCACTAAGACATGCAGTCTTGGTAGCTTCCCTCAACAATGAACTCTGACCCATGATTATTGACTACCCTGCAATGGTTGACAGTCGGCAATCATCGAGCACCCCCATGCAATCTTTGAACCTTGATCTTTCCTGCAGACATCAAGCCCATTACCTGACAATCACCAATCCTACCTGATCCCACACCTCCATCAAAGGTCTTTCTCAGGTCCTCCACCAATCACTCCCTAGACTTTATCCAGCAGAGGCCACACCGGACTCGAATCATGAACACTGTTCCTCTCTCCACAGGTGCAACTTCACCTGGTAAATTTCTCCAGCATTTTCTCTTTTAACTCCCTTTGACTTTCCCAGTGGTGTATTATGCACACTTCACCATCATCCCACCTCCCACAAGCTACACAAGGACCATTTGTAATCCCTACCCATTCATGGAGAGCTAACTGTCTCTGGGTAATCACCTGTTCTCAGGTGAGAGCCAAGCCTGTCCATCAGACTGGTTTCTGGGCAGGAAGCTATTAAATTTCAATTGACAGGGATGCTATGAAATTAGAATTCATGTGTCATTATGGTAACCTTCAGTTGACTAAGCCTTAAGCTTTGGAATTCTCTCCCTAAACTTGTCAGTTTTTCTACCTTTTGCTCTTCTTTTTCAGATTCTCTTTAAAACCTACTTCTTTCAACAAGCTTTTCATCCTCCAATCTAAAGGATCGGTGCTGAGTCCTCTACTTTTTGTCATTTACATAAATGATTTGGATGCGAGCATAAGAGGTACAGTTAGTAAGTTTGCAGATGACACCAAAGTTGGAGGTGTAGTGGACGCGAAGAGGGTTACCTCAGATTACAACAGGATCTAGATCAGATGGGCCAATGGGTTGAGAAGTAGCAGATGGAGTTTAATTCAGATAAATGCGAGGTGCTGCATTTTGGGAAAGCAAATCTTAACAGGACTTATACACTTAGTGGTAAGGTCCTAGGGAGTGTTGCTGAACAAAGAGAACTTGGAGTGCAGGTTCATAGCTGCTTGAAAGTGGAGTCACAGGTAGGTAGGATAGTGAAGAAGGCATTTGGTATGCTTTCCTTTACTGATCAGAGTATTGAGTACAGGAGTTGGGAGGTCATGTTGCGGCATTGGCTAAGCCACTGTTGGAATATTGCAAGCAATTCTGGCCTCCTTCCTATCGAAAAGATGTTGTGAAACTTGAAAGGGTTCAGAAAAGATTTACAAGGATGTTGCCAAGGTTGGAGGATTTGAGCTATAGGGAGAGGCTGAACAGGCTGGGGGCTGGGGCTGTTTTCCTTGCAGCGTCGGAGGCTGAGGGGTGACCTTATAGAGGTTTACAAAATTATGAGGGGCATGGATAGGATAAATAGGCGAGGTCTTTTCTCTGGGGTCAGGGAGTCCAGAACTAGAGGGTATAGGTTTACCGTGAGAGGGGGAAAGATATAAAAGAGACCTAAGGGGCAACGTTTTCACACAGAGGGTGGTACGTGTATGGAATGAGCTGCCAAAGGGGGTGGTGAAGGTTGGTACAACTACAACATTTAAGAGGCATTTGGATGGGTATATGAATAGGAAGGGTTTGGAGGGATATGGGCTGGGTGCTGGCAGGTGGGACTAGATTGGGTTGGGATATCTGTTCGGCATGGACGGGTTGGATTGAAGGGTCTGTTTCCATGCTGTACATCTCTATGACTCTATATGTTTCTCGGTAACAAATTGTGCTTGATAATTCTCAAAATGCCTTAGAACTAATTTAAAGATACAATAAAGATATAAATTGTTTGATATATATTTTAAACACAGTATCTTTTCCCTGCTACCCTACAATACCTGAACAACTTAATAAAAAAGCAATTTTAAAAAATCCCAAAAAGGTCCTTTCATGATTCGCGACTGCATTTGTTGGCACTTTTTCCTGGCCTTCTCTGCTTCTTCACTTTTCACATCACTTCAAATCACAGAGGAATCGATGTCCCCACCCCCATGACTGTGCAGACAGATTTGCCCCTACTCCCACACTCTGACACAGTTCGATTGTGATTACAAGTGTCAAAACATACAGTATTCAGGAAGCACAAAAGCTGAACCTGTTCTTTTCTGTCCTTGATTCTAATTCATTGCCTTTGTGTAGCTCATGTGATGCAATGCAGTATATTTGTTGCTGCTGTGTTTATTTTATAATGAGCCATTTCAAACACAAGGGCTTCATTGTTGTCAGTCTGTCGTGTTTACCTGAGCTGCTGATTTCTGTGACAAGGATGAAGGAAAAATTACACCTTGCCTTCACTTGTAGAATACCCAAATCATTTTGTTTGTCAAGTTTTTTCATGTGAATATCAAAAGGCATTTGTTGATCAACAGCACTTTTTCTCTCTCCCACATTATCAGAATCACAAAATTATAACAGCGCAGAAGGGATTATTCAGCCCGTGTCACTGGGTCACTGAATGAAAGGTTCATTTCATGCTAATCTTTTATCTGCTGCTTGTAACCTGCACATTGTGCTTTGTTGCATAATTAGTCCAATTTACTTTACAGAGCCTTCACTGAACCTGCTGAAAATGTGTTGCTGGAAAAGCGCAGCAGGTCAGGCAGCATCCAAGGAGCAGGAGAATCGACGTTTCGGGCATGAGCCCTTCTTCAGGAATGAGGAAGGGCTCATGTCCGAAACGTCGATTCTCCTGCTCCTTGGATGCTGCCTGACCTGCTGCGCTTTTCCAGCAACACATTTTCAGCTCTGATCTCCAGCATCTGCAGTCCTCACTTTCTCCTCTTCATTGAACCTGCCCCACCACACTTTCAGGTCATGGATTCCAGACCTGAGACACTCACTGTGTGAAGGACCTTTGTCTCTTGTCACTTCTGCTACTTCTGCCAATCGCTTTAAATCTGCTCCCCCTTCTTCCTGGTCCTTTCATGAGTGGGGGCAGTTTTTCTTCCTATTTACTCTGTCCCCCAGATTCCTCAAGGTTCTGAATATCTCTCAGATCTCAGCCTTCTTATCTCCAAGGAAGCAGTACGAGCTTCTCAATCTATCTTCATTTCTGAACCGCTCATCCCATGAATCTTTACTATGCTCTCTTAGATGCCTTTACTTTCATTCCCAAAGTACAGCATCTAGGTCTGGACAAATAAACACCAACATGTATCCATTTCAGCCTCCTCCAGAGGTCCCCAACATCATAGATGTCAGTCTTCAGCCATGATTTGGAGGTGCCGGTATTGGACTGAGGTGGGCAAAGTTAAAAATCACACAACACCAGGTTATTGACAAACAGGTTTATATGGAAGCACTAGCTTTTGAGGCACTGCCTCTTCACCACCTGATGAAGGGACAATGCTCCAAAAGCCAGTGCTTCCAAATAAACCTGTTGGAGTATAACATGGTATTGTATAATTTTTAACTCAGTGTTCAGCCAATTAAGTTCACTGTGATATCAAGAAATGGCCAAAAGCAAGGGATGTTTCGAGAGTCATGGGCCCTGACATCTGATAATACTGAGGTCTTATGCTGTTGAACTTGCCATACCCCTAATCAAGCTGTTCCAGTCCAGCTACAACACTGGCAATTTCCGATGATGTGGAAAATTGTGCAGGTATGTCCTATGTATAAGGAGCAGGACAAATCTAACACAACCAATTACCACCCCATTTCATTAACAGCACTGTCTTCATAATAACCTGCTGACTGATCCTCAGTGTGGAGTCTGTGATGACATTTCAACTCTTGACCACAGAATAGCATTAGGTTCAACATGGACAAAAGAGCTGAATTCTAAAGGAGAGTTGGAAGTGACTACTCTTTTAGCATCAAAGCCACACTTCATTGTGTATCTAGAGTTCATGTGAATCGGGGACAAGTCCCTGTTGGTTGAAATTATACCCAACACAGGTGGTTTTCATAGTTGAAGATCAGTCATCTCAGCTCCAGGATATCTCTGCAGGAGTTCTTCAAAGTGGTGTCACAGACCAAATCATTATCAGTTGATTCATCAATGGCCTTCCCTCTACCTTAAGGTCAGAAATGGGGATGTTCCTTGATGATCATACAATATTCAACACCATTCCAGACTCCTTCAGTACCTGATGATTCAATGTCCAAAGGCAGCAAGACCGCGATCAATGAGATCCATTTTAAATTTGTCAGCACCTATTGAGTTTCAATGCATTTATAATCCATGATGAAGGAGGAAAACAAGCAAGCTGGTGTTATTGTGCTTTCCGTTGACTGGTCATAAAACATTGAAAATAGGAGTAGGATTAGCCATTCAGCCATTTGAGCCTGCTCCACCGTTCAATATGATCACATCTGACTATCCAACTCAGTACTCTGTTCCAGCTATTGGTTTCAATAAGCTTTCCACAGTCAATAGCATCACCTTAGAAAGCAGTTACAATTTGAAAATTACAAACTGCATGGGTGTAACAAGAACACCAAAGCAATATTGTCGCATCTAACACAACTGTGAGAATTGTGTATGTCCGTCGAGAAAATATTCTCCTTATTTCACTGACAAATGCAGCATACAAAAATTCAGTTATTTGTTAAGCTGTCACTGCATCTGGAGATCAGGGACTCAAACACAGTTCACATGAAGTCAAAGTAAAAACCAAGTCAGTGTATTACCTCAGCTGTAAGACCCTGAGTTGAATCCCAGAAACAAGTGTAATAGATATAAAATGTAACGCATGAACTGATGTCCGGCAGCCTAATGGCGGCTGTAAAGGAAGATGGGAAGCTTGTAAAAGTTGTGCTGCGTTACACTTTTGCCTGTAGCAAAGTATCATGAAAGTTTTGAGCGCAAGAATTTAAAATATTCAGGAGAATGGGTCAGTAAAAAGATATTCACCAAAGTTTTCAGCCTTTCAAATAGTTATGTGACTAAAAAAACAGAAAGTGTTGGAGAAACTCAGCAAGTCTGGCAGCATCCTTGGACAGAGAAATTGAATGAATGTTTTGAGATCTGTATAATCCTTCTTCTGAAGAAGTCACATTGGCTTTTATACATTATATCTGTTTTTCTGCAAAACCTGCTGAGTTTCTCTAGCACTTTCCTTTTATTTCGGATTTCCTGCATCCGTGGAACTTTGTTTTTCGTCACGTGTCTATTTATCCTTGTCCCTTTTAACTTACGCCTGAAGTTTCGTCGAGGCAAGAAACAACTATGAGGAAAGAGTAAATATAATGAATGTGGCAATGTCCAATTTGTTTGTTTTAATATTGTAACAATTAATACAAGGACTACATTTTGACCTTTTCTATAATGTGCAGGAGAGAAAGAAAACCTTGGAATTATTCAAGGCTCATGACAGCCGGAGGAGGAGTCTTTCAGAATGGATATGCAGCCTCACCTGTAAAGAGTTTGTGGCAGAGATGCAATTCAAGAATGAGAGGTGTACCTCTAAATCTGAACTTGTCTCATTGCTGAATCCAATCAAGTAAAATAATGTCTGCAAGGATGGTTGCTGCCATATTTATTACTGCAAACTAATTTCCTATCTGTACAAGATAAATTTTGATCCTTTTAGTGTCTGCATGAGAAACAATACAGCACATGTGAATGTATGGTCTGTCTCCAACCTGCTTTCTGAACTGATATATGAATGCAAGAATGGATGAGAGAAAAAGAATTGTGTGCTGCATTTACCTTTGAGGCATTTCATGTTTAACCACTGCAAGTCTCACAAAACAAAGTGAAGAAATGGCATTCATTTTTGCCGCCTGTCTGAAGCCAGATCACAGACTGGAGGGCTTGCCGTATGAAGAGAGGTTGATTAAGCTCGGACTTTTCTCTCTGGAGAGAAGTAGGGAGAGACGTGACCTGATCGAGGTATATAAGGTAATGAGAGGCATGGATAGAGTCAATAGCCAGAGACTTTTCCCCAGGGCAGAATTGACTGGCACTGGGGGTCAAAGTATTTTGAAGGAAGGGAAAGGCTGTGATCTGGTCGGTAAGAGAGATAGGTGTGACAATCTGAGCAAAAGAAAATATATATATATATATATATATATATATAAAATGTCCCAGGAGCAAATATAAGCTGACTGGCAAAAGGTGAAGGAAACAGTAAATTGGTAGCAGAATTTGGGATCAAGAGAAGCCATTGATGGGTTGACGATGTGAGGGTGGGAAGGAGAACATGGTGGTGGATGGCATTGCCAAGAAACAACACTGTGTATTTAAAGATGCTAGATAAATGTAATTCTTTCTTTGGCTTTTATATTCTAATTGAATGTGAGATGAGGTAAAGCAGAAGACAGCATTATTGTCCATCCTGAATTGTCTCTAAGAAGGGGCTGATGAGCTATCTTCTTGAATTGCTGTGACCCATTCATTATACACTCACCCACAATGCCATTCCCCCATTTATGTCTCCACCCTGGAGGCTTCGTGTCTCTATTCCTGATGAAGGGCTTTTGCCCAAAATGTCAATTTTCCTGCTCCTCGGATGCTGCCTGACCTGCTATGCTTTTTCAGCATCAATCTGATCTAAACTCTGGTTTCCAGCATCTGCAGTCCTCACTTTTGCCACAATGCCATTCAGGAGACAGTTCCAGGATTTTGAACCAGCAACACTTAAGAAACAGTGATCCGTTCCCTCGTCAGAATGGTAAGACTTATAAGGGAACTTGAAAGTGGTGGTATTCCCATTAAAGACAAATGAGGGAAGTTGTCATCTTGGGTTAAGGGGATGAAATAAATTGCTTCTTACTTGAGGAAAACTGATACATTTAATCAAATACATGGATCTCTGTATGTTTGTAATATGTCTCAGATATAAAATTACAATCTCACTGGATTCATTTATCTTGCAAAGCTTTTGGAATTGAGTTGTTTTATAATATTGTGCTATCTTAATGCATGGTCTCGAAAAATTGATTTCAATTGTAATCAAGCTAAAATACAATTCTAATCCATTCATAAGCCACTTATACTTGGCAGGTGCTATAAGTTAGTTTGATCAAAAATGCCAATTTCTATTTAAATCATTCATGGAAAAATGAGAAATTAAAAATTGATAACTTATTATATTCCAAGGAGCTTCTCAGTGGGTAAGAGTATTATTGTCAATTTATCACACATATGAAAGATTGAGTTACAAGGGCCTTGATGAAAAGAGATTAACAATTTCTTTCATCTGCCACATCTTCAGTTTACACAGAAAATGATGAGACAAAATAGTATACAGTTTAGGATGAGAATTAGCTTTTATCCAACTACAGTGGAAAGCAATGTATAAATTATGTGCAAGATCTAAACATGACTTTCATTCATTTAGTAATCCTTTTATAAATGCAAGCAAGTCTAAAGCAATGTTTTATTCAGCAATCCTCCACTGCAAGTGCCAATCTGCACTTGGGCAAAGCTTATGTAGTCCAACTAAGTTGCAATGCTGTCACATAAACTGTAAAATATTTTATTCGTCGACAGCAAGAACACAATTTGTTTTTGTCCACATGAAAATGAAAGAACTTCAGACGCTGTAAATCAGAGACAAAAATAGAAATTACTGGAAAAGCTCAGCATGTCATAGAGTCATAGAGATGGACAGCATAGAAACAGATCCTTTAGTCCAACTCATCCATGGTGACCAGATATCCTAAATTAATCAGGTCCCATTTGCCAGCACTTGTCCTATATACCTCTAAACCCTTCCTATTCATATATCCATCCAGATGCGTTTTAAATGTTACAGTTGTACCAACCAATAGACAATAGACAATAGGTGCAGGAGTAGGCCATTCTGCCCTTTGAGCCTGCACCACCATTCAATATGATCATGGCTGATCATCCTTAATCAGCCTTATCTCCATAACCCTTGGTTCCACTATCCTTGAGAGCTCTATCCAACACTTTCTTATATGAATCCAGAGGCTGGGCCTCCACTGCCCTCTGGGACAGAGCATTCCACACAGCCACCACTCTCTGGGTGAAGAAGTTTTTCCTCATCTCTGTCCTAAACGGTCTACCCCGTATTTTTAAGCTGTGTCCTCTGGTTCGGCACTCACCCATCAGTAGAAACATACTTCCTGCCTCCAGAGTGTCCAATCCTTTAATAATCTTATATGCCTCAATCAGATCCCCTCTCAGTCTTCTAAACTCAAGGGTATGCAAGCCCAGTCGCTCCAGTCTTTAAGCGTAAGGTAATTCCGCCATTCCAGGAATTGACCTCGTGAACCTACGCTGCACTCCCTCAATAGCCAGAATGTCTTTCCTCAAATTTGGAGACCAGAACTGCACACAATACTCCACCACTTCCTCTGGCAGCTCAACCCATACATGCCCCACCCTCTGCATAAAAAGCTGCCCTTTTAGGTTCCTTTTAAATTTTTCCCTTCTCACCTTAAACCTATGCCCTCTAGTTCTGGACTCCCCCACCCTAGGGAAAAGATTTTGCCTATTCACCCTTTCTATGCCCCTCATGATTTCATAAACCTCTATAAGGTCACCCCTCAGCCTTCAACGAGTTCTGAGGAAGGGTCACTTGAATTGAATTGTTAACTCTAATTTCTCTCTACAGGTGCTGCCAGACCTGTTGAGCTTTTTTTTTTAGCAATTTCTATTTTTGTGTTTGTCCAAGTTGGTTGCACAAAAGAGACATTTTTTCTTAAAGAGTAATCTAGGTGTGCCATTTCATTTTAGTGTAAAAATTCTAAAAACCTTTTGTTACTTGTTCATATAAAAGCTTATTTTATTCAAGTGCACAGGGGCCAACAAAATAAAACCAAGAAGCAGAGTTCAGATTTTGGAAATAAAACAAGAACTTTAGATGCCGGAGATTGGAAGCACACAAAAGCAAAAAAAATGTGCTGGAGAAGCTCACAGGTCTAGCAGCATCTGTGGAGAAAAGACAGAGCTAGTGCTTCTGTAGAAGGGTTATGGCATTTTGAGAAGTAACATTTAATGAAAAGACTCAGTAACTCTGGTTTCTCTCCATAGATGCTGTCAGACATGCTGAGTTTCTCCTGCAATTTCTATTCTCTGTGTTTGAGACTTTATGAAGCTGTATTCCTGTTATGGTGATCTTTGACAATGAGCAAGGTAACAATATCAATATTACAGCATCATTGCCCAGATTTTCAGCCATGTATGCACCACTGGAATTTTTCCTGCTTGTGGTACAGTGTCTTGCAAAAGGGTTCTGCATAATTACAACAATACAGTGACTTGAAATACACTGTAACAGTCATGAGTAAGCTTCTCAGATTTATATAATTGAAACTCAAGCATAGGTTTGTCATTGCATGAATACATTCCTCTGTTCACTTAATACGGTGAATGTGGTAGCGTGGTGAAAATGTACAGGATGAAGAGGATGCAAAATTGCTATAGATTCATGCACTGACATTGCCAACAATTTTGAGGTGTAGATTGAATGGATAAGGTATTCCACCCAACGTGGCATTGATCCAAACGGAGATTCTGTTTAAAACAGCGAGTTCCCAATTGTTTCCCCAGCACTCTGCAGTAATCTAAAGCCATCTAAAATGACTTTGAACCTATTTTGCCCTATAATCAGCTCATTAATCATGATTTTGCAGCCTTAGAAAAAAGGAAGCTGTTGATATAGACTATAATTATTTCTTGCCCTGTGCAAAGGTTTCAAGCTTGCTTGATAGACATCATATTCTAACTCAATTCACATGGAAGATATTTAGTTTTACAATCATGGATTTTAGATTGGGAACTTCTAATTCTGAATGAATATATGGCAAAAAACACAACAAACAGGTTCACAAAAGGGGTCTGAATGAAACAGATTAAAGTTTGCTGTAACAAAAATACCCAAACTGGACTTATGTTTGAGAAATAATTTCTGTTTCTGAAAGTGGTAATTTCACATTCCCATGCGGATAAGTTAAGACAAAAGAGAGAATTTAAACTGAAAAAAAAGTTACAATGAGTTTTAAAAATTGTTTTGGTTTCTCTTTGGATGCACCACCTGATATTAATAGAACAATGGCGGCTCAGTTAACAGCATGAATTTTACACAATCATTTATATCCTGTTTAGATAAAAGACCTCCTAACTGCACCCATGTGTAACCAAATAGGAGACATTCTTGATTAAAAGGATGTGATATACAGAGCACAATTTTCCTGCCTGCCTCAGGCTGAATAATGCATATGACCACACTTCACTAATGAATATGAAATGATAAAGACAATGTCCATGAAAACATATTTCTTTTAAATTGACCAGAAGCTAACATTTTAACTCCTCTTCACAGTTTTTGTGCATAACAGCCTTTCAAAGGCATTATATTATGTCAATGTGTCCGATGCTATGTTCCTTCAAATGTCTTGTTCAATCAGGAATTCCATTTTGTTCAAAACATATTGGCTATTAGCAACTAAAAAAAGGCTTGGTTAGATTTCTATAATTAGTCAATTTCATTTTACCCTTTATAGTCTTTAACTGTATGGCACTGAATATCAATTCACTTCTATATACTATATTCAGATCAATTAGCAACAATGGACTCTTGGCTAATAGCTATTTTCAAGTCCAAATAAGCTCTTATGCAGAAACATTGTACAAGCTGCAGATCTTATTTTTTTAATTCACAAATTATGAGCACTGCTGGTCAAACAGTTTGTATTGCCCATCCAGCAGTTAAGAGTCAACCACAGTGCTGTGGGTCTGGAGTCACATATAGGCCAGAGCATGTAATTCAATGATATAATAGCCATTGAATGTTAAGGGTGGGTTGTTAGAAACTTTCTGTTTAAGGATACTCATTGTCTGGCACTTGCATGGTATAAATAAAACTTGCTACTTACAGCCAGAGTTGGAATTTTGTCCATTTTTTATTGCTGCATATGGACATAGACTGCTCCATTATCTGAATAGTTTTGGATGGTGCTGAACACCACAGAATCATTAGGGAACATGATGTGGTTGAAAATGATCCATTGATGCCATTGTGTGTCCAGAATTAAAATATAATAATGGAAAATAAATATACAATGTAGCAATGTGATAAACATTATAAGATCATAGCATTGAACTGTGGGATTGTTGCAGAACATAGGGAGGCTATTTGGCCTATTAAACCTCAATTGGCACTCTACAGGAGCAATTTAGCTGGTCATATTCTCATGTCTTTCCCTGTAGTCCTCAACCACTTGGTTTTTGTTTCAGATTCTTGTCCAGTTTCCTTTCAAAAGCCATGACTGAATCTGTCTTCCTCAAAAACTCAGCTACTGCCTGTCTAATTGTAATTGTTCAAAAACGATATACCTTGTTGCCTTTGGTTCATTCATCAAACACATTAAATCAGTAGGAGAAAGTGAGGGTTGCAGATAGTGGAGATGAGAGTGGAAAGTGTGGCGCTGGAAAAGCACAGCAGGTCAGGCAGCATCTGAGGAACAGGAGAATTGCAACCCCCCACCCTCCACCTTATCCCAGTCCCAAGCCTTCAACTTGGCACCGCCCTCTTGACCTGTCCAACATCTTTCCCATCTATCCATTCTATCCTCCACTCCAACCTATCACCTTCTCCCCCACCTTCATCGGCCTATTGCATTCTCAGCTACCTTCTCCCAGCCCCATCCCCCTCCCATTCATCTCTCAGCACCCGTGGCCCTCAAGCCTCATTCCTGATGAAGGGCTTCTGCCTGAAACAGTGATACTCGGATGCTGCCTGGTCTGCTGTGCTTTTCCAGAGCCACACTCTTGACATTAAATCAGTATCGTATCATAGTCCTACCAAATTTGCTTTATTAGAATGCTAAGGACAACACTGCATACTTTTCTTCCCACAACAAATAAATTTGAAAGTGATTAATCTTGGAGGAAGAAGGCATTACGGTAAAATTAACACACATTGATTATTTTTGAAAAGTCCTCCTTACCTACGTATAAAGCAAGGAAGATGATCGCATTTACATATCACGTCTGATCCTTAAGACATTCAAAGGTGTTTCTATTAGCCAATACAGATTCTGTAAAGCGTAATTGCTGTTACAATCACAGAAATGAGGTTGTCAATATTACACAAATGGCATTATGCTCTTCACCAGATCATTTCACTTTTAGGTCTTGATCGAGGGAGAAATATTGATCAAGACTTTTGGAATATTTCCCATCCATTGAGGGCCAATATGATTTCTCAGCCTTCCATCCCTTCTCTCTATTAAAACCTGGTATGAGTAGCCTATGTGCCTGTCAGCCACTAAGCCTCCCAATCAAGTGCAAAATTGCAAATCAAGTGTTGCCATTAATTTCAGCACGATGCTGGGGAAATTTAAGATTCTGGATTTTTTTTTTCAAACACAAAGCTGCTCCTCTCTATCCCTTCCCTGCATATCTACTGACGTTGAGACCAATGTGTCAGCTTCTTACAAGGTAATGGAATACCGATTATTGGAGATTAGCTAGTCACTTTTTAAGTGGTCAGCCAGGTCCTGCTGATCCATTTTGGTTGAAAGCAGGTAAACGATGTGGTACTTGTCATGGATCATGAACTCGCTGGCAATTCAGAGTCTCCAGGCACTTTCAAAACAAAATTCCAAGTTGCTGCTAACAATTTCAGCTGTCAGAATGCTACAGTGAAATGCACCTCACCATTTGATGCTTTTTAGTGTGCACTGACATAAGAGCACTGCTTTGACCTTGGGAACAGCAGTGAAAGCATAGCTTTCTTCGTGATAAATAATTAGAGCTTTTTTGAAATCAATAATTTATACTGGCAAAAGAGACATTTCGCTCCATAAATTATTTAATGCATTGTTCTATTATCCTACAGTCAAATTATTTCCAACAAAGAGCATCCTTTTATTTGTATGAATTCTACAAGAAATTTGCAAAATATAATTACCCACAGTAACATAATAACACTTTACCATATAAGCCATATGCGCACAAAGCTTAGAATTGATAATGCAACCCTTTGAATCACAGTGTTTTTTTGAAGAATATATTTTAAGATCACAGGAAGGAAAATGTATCTTGAAAAAATTGTACCCCTAAATGCAGCAATAATGACTTGCTGCTATTTAGTAAAATACTTAACCAGAAAACTGACATTAATACACTTTTATTGTTATTTTCTTAAATCCTGTGATTAAGAACTGAGAATATCTTTATTATACATCTTCCATGACTGTTATTTCTATATTGATTTTCCCAGTACTTAGCTAGCATGCAGTTTGTCATGTTAAAAACATAAATAAACATATTGCCCAGATCTTCTAAGGAGCAGCAACCACCATGAAAAGAAAGATATGTAAATGGGTAGGTTGGGTGACGTAAATCTGTAAGGTGGGAGGTTGACATGTCAGAGGGCTGCATGTAGTTCAGGCAGAAGCTGGGTAGAGTGGAGGTTGGGCAGAATCATGTTGGGTTGGGATGCATTTTGGTAGGAAGAAGAAGTGTAGACTATTTTATTAATGGGGTAAAAACAATGACTGCAGATGCTGGAAATCAGGGTCTAGATTAGAGTGGTGCTGGAAAAGCACAGCAGTTCAGGCAGCATCTGGGGAGCAGTAAAATCAACGTTTTGGGAAAAAGCCCTTCATCAAGAATACAGGCAGAGAGCCTGAAGGGTGGAGAGATATTAATGGGGAAAAGCGTCAGAAATCTGAGGCACAAATGCACTTGGGCGTCTACTTCAGGATTCAGAAGGTTAACAGACAGATTCAGCTGGTGGTTAAGAAGGCGAATGTAACATTAGCATTCATTTCAAGAGGTCTGGAATACAAGAGTGGAAATGTACTGCTAAGGCTGTGCAAGTCTCTGGTCAGACCACATTTGGAATATTATGAGCAGTCTTGGGCTCCATATTTAAGAGAGGATGTGCTGGCATTGGAGGTGATCTAGACAAGTTTTAAGGGAATGTCCCTGATGATGAAGGGCTTTTTATATGAGGAGCAGATGAGGACTTTGGGTCTGTACTTGATGGAGTTTAGAAAGATAATGGGGGATTTGATTGAAACTGACAGAATACTGAGAGATCTGGATAGAAAAGTACCTGAGGGCACAGCGTCAGAATGAAGGGGTGATCCTTTCAAGCTGAGATGAGGAGACATTTCTTCAGCCAGAGGGTTGGATCTGTGGAACTCATTGCTGCTGAAGGGTGTGGAGGTCACATCACTCAAAACAGAAATAGATAGTTTACTGATTGATAAGGGGATCAAGAGTTATGGGAGAGAGCAGGAGAATGGGGTTGAGAAACATATTAGCCATTATCAAATGGCAGAGCAGACTCAATGGGCTGGAATGGCCTAATTCTGCTCCTCTTTCTTATGGTCTTATGGGATGGTTATCAGTTCAGGGATAAAGAGATTTGGTATTGAATGGTAGTCGGGGTTAGGTTGGTTTGATGGTGGGCTCGAGCCAGGTCAAATCAGGGTGATGCTGAGTGGTCACAGGGATGGAGTCCGGTGATGGGGTTAAGTAAGACAAGGGAGTGGATTCAGACTGCTAAGAGATGAATTTGATGTTAGCCTCAAGTCAAGTTGGGTCAGGGTGTGGGGGTAAGGGGTCTGTTCTATTGTTTTCAGAAGTTACTTAATGACTTTTCTTAGTAATTGTGATGGTTGTTTGTGATACATTGTGTGGCCAAGGGACCACAGGCCCAGAATTGGACATTATAAATTTACCCACAGGTAGAGAAATTGGGCCTGACAGAAAATCACCCAGGACAAATTAAGCAGCAGCCAGGCAACAGAGAACAGTGGAAATCAAGGTCAAATAGTTCACAAAGGTTCGGGGGAACCAGTTCCAACCATCCTGAAGGTTGTATATTGAAGAAGAATCAGCCAGTGCCTGAGAATATGCATTGTACAATTCCCCAAAATAGCCACAGTGAAGGCTGTTGGGGCAGTCCCATTGGATGCTTTGAACCCTACTAATTAGCCAAAGACAACAACACATTCAGGAACATTAGGGATAGGGGGATGTGGGCTAAGAACACACACCTGGACACCTTATCTCAGTGAAGGCTAGCCCTACCCAGCAAATCACATGGAGAGAGAGAGATGGGGAGGGGGAGAGAGAGAAGGAGGGGGAGAGGGGGTGAGGGAGAAAGGAGAGAGAGGGGGAGGATGGGGGGGAGGGGAGAGAGAGAAAAAGAGAGGGAGTGAGAAAAGAGAGAGAATGAGATTCCACCCCAACCTGAAAGACCCATCTGTGTGGAGAGAATCAGCCTTATATCAGAGAGACAGGTGATTCCAATGGCCCAGTTCAAACAGATGGATTGTTTCAAGGAACATCCTTTCCCAGAGTTTGATAAAGAGGATATATTGTGGGAATTGGGAAATATTCTTATGGTGTTTTTTAATGAAGAATATTTTGTTAATAAAATAAAATTGAACCACATACTGAACTCTGTGGTTCCTTTGCCTCACCAAAAAATACTTTGGTAAAGTTTCTTTTTAATAAAACTGGTTAAAATTTCCAAAACACAGACAACAATCATTATTGTTGGGAACTTCAATTTAACGAGAGTGAATAAATGGATTTTAGTTGACAGGACAATGAAAAAGTGACGTTCCCTTTTTTCAAGTAAAAGGTCAGAAAGTAATTTTGACCAGTGAACCAAAGACATATTACATATTTGCCAACAAGACATGGGATTTAAGTTAAGTGACTCAGATACATGAGAAGTTATTTTGCTTCATGGCTACAAAGTTGAGTTTCATGACTTGCCTAGAAACAGGTGGTTGGGGGTATTCGTGGGTCAAGTGCAAAAGAACAGAAGTTATTCTAGCAGAAGGGCAGTTTTTTTTAAGTTTGTAGAAATCTTCAAGCAGTCAGAACAGTAAACTGGTCATCATGCCATCAGACCTGACAAGAAATCTCAAAGGTTCAAGCAGTCCTTCGAGAAGATCTGGAAAGAGTTGGTAGAGTCGGATATCCTTCACTGAAGCTCAAAGTTACTGTAACTTTTGAGTGACTGTAACATATATTTCTGGGAAAAGAGTTTAATCTTTGTTTTTGCTCTTTATGTTAAAATCTTTCTCAATTGGCTTACAAACGCATTTTTTTTTACTTGTTCAACAAGCATGTGTTTTTTGGTTGAAAGAACATTGAACATAGTCACATGACGCTGCCAACGACTGTGCACTATGATAACCAACCTGCAAAAAGAAAATTTATGATCTATCAAGCCAGGTCACACTCTGGGATCTGACTTGTTCAGCATTATCAGCAGGTGCTAGCATAACAAGCATATCCTTGGTACCTTTCCAGATAAGTAAACAGAAACTGTCCAAAATCTGTGATCTTAAATCAGAGTCAGAAACTTTATTTCAGAAGGGCCCAAGGTACAGGAATTGCACATCTGACGTTTAAACTCGGGGGGTAGTTTCCAGAGTCAGTAAGTTGAGACTTCAGAGATTTCCTGATGCCTATCTGTTGTCGTGCATCTAATCTTTGACTACCCGGAGACCAGTGTACTTGGATGAAATATTTGGCAATTGGAAGTGCATCTGAAGACAATAGGATAAATACATGTTTGCTTAGCTCTGTACTTTATGGTTCTTTATTTTGCTAAAGCTTCTTAATTGCTTCACTATGCTAATCAGAATGATTTACATGTACAGCAAATTATGTAAACCCTAATGCCTATCTGAACTGAGGTGGCATTACACTTACTTTAGCAGACAGGCTGTAATACATCCAAAACTATTATTTTTGCAAAAAGTGCAAAACATTTGAAAATTGTACAAGTTGCTGTTGTCCCAATTAATTTTCTTCTTTTTTAAAGCCAATGGGAAGGAAAATCAGGTAGATGTAAAATGTCAGCCCACTGAACTATCACTGAAGAACAATGTCACCCTCAAAAGATCGAGATCTTGATGGAGTCACAAAGGCTCAGAAAGAGGGTGTTCAGGCAATTGACATCAATTCTATCCATTGTAACTGTTTAATTTCTGAAATGCACTGATAAATATTAGAAGTATTCTATTCTTCAAACTCCACATGCAGATGCAACCTTCGTAAACAGATTTCGTTTTAATCCAATCCTCAACAGCCATATTTTTGATAGGTGGTATGTCACAATGGAGCCTTGTGGTGCTGCTGTACTGTATTATAATCAAGCTTCATCCTGTTACAGAGGAACTGCGCAACAAACTGTTTGTAAATTGCAAGTCAGATTGGGAGAGATCTGGATCTGGAATTAGGAGGGAAAAGGTAGTATATTATTGAAAGATTACAGAATTGGGGTTAAGGAAGAAAGTGGAGAGATTTCTTTGGGGCCATGGATCCTGATTTCAATGTATTGAGGGTAAGGGAATCACTGTAATGCAGATAGATAGGGCTGAAGAGAAAGTAAATGTCAACATTGAACAAGATATGTCCTACAGAAGATTGGACCTGTAAATGGCAGATGGAAACACAGTAAGGACATTGTTGATGTAATAAAATGAAGTGATAGTGGGTATTCTGGAACTTAATGTGCATGGAATTGGAAATAGATTGGATGCAGAGTTTAAAATTCAGCTTAGACTCAAAAAGGATGTCAGCACAGTGAATGTTCTGGCTCAGCCCAGGAATGACTGAAAGCATGAATATTACCGATCAGAAAGAAATGGAATTTATAACAGACCTGATGGTGATGGTTTTAGTTTTCCTAACATTTAAAGGTGCAGAAAATTGAACTCAAGCATGATATGATATTGAACATTTGTCTGACAGCATACAGACAGGGCTCATGAGATAAGTAATTGAGAGATTAATTGGCTAACAATAGCATAAATGTAGACATCATGACAACATACTTTCTTGTTTAGAGAAAATGAGGTAAGGAAGACCAAGAACTGAGGAAATTCTCTGATGTGATAGTGCAAAGGAGGGAAGAAAAATTGCTAGAAATACCTTTTCTACATTAAAAGGATTAAGAATAGATTTATTCAAAGGAAGTCTTATGGAGATATATGGTGAAAAAGAATACAGTATGTTGAATGACTGTTGCAGAATGATCAATGAAGGATAACAAAATAAAAATCATTACAATATACTGTTTGTAACCATCAGATGCCTTAAATGCTTTACAACTAAAAAATGACTTTTGAAGTATTATAATTGATGAAATACAATCACAAATTTGAGAACAGCAAGATTGCAGGAATGGCAAAATAACAAGGACCAGATAACATGCTTTTATGAAGTTAGTTGAGAGATAACTATTCAACAATTTCTCTGCTCTTTGAATCATGCATGTAATCTTTTAAATCTAGGGACAAATCAACTAGTCTGAAAGATGCAGTTCGACAGTGCAACATTCCTCAGTGTTGTACGGGAATGTCTTTTGTGCTCACATCCCAGAGTAGAACTTAAATTTGGAACCTTGTGACACAGATGGAAGAACGCTACCAACAAGACATCACTTTCATGAAGACAGCATTTGGTTAGCAGGCAAATGTAAACTTAGTGACAAAGAATGCAAGTTGAAACAAGTGCTTTAATCAAACTATATAATGTTTAGAAGTACATCTATATAATAGTAATTATTTCAATTGTTTTAATCACTGCATCTAAAAGGTTCCATGTAAACCAATAATATTCATCACAAGGCTGGTGGCATAGCCAATGTTGACATTGTTCATTGTTCGGCCTGAAACATTTAACATGATGTACAATCACATAAAATACAGCAGTAAGAAAATTGAAGACACTTCATGGCATCAAGCTCCTCTAATTCTACAACAACTGCAATGATTTTGATGACATGACTGATTATATACAATGGGATGAATGTCTGGAATCCATTGCCATTAACAAAGCATTGTTTGTATAGGACACTCTCAGTACAACGTCAAAAGCTTAAAAATGTGTTGTTGGAAAAGCGCAACAGGTCAGGCAGTATCAAAGGAACAGGAGAATCGACGTTTCGGGCATAAGCCCTTCTTCAGGACTGAGGAGGGAGTGCCAATCAGGCTGTTTGTAAAAAGGTAGGGAAGAGGGACTTGGGGGAGGGGCGTTGGGAATACCCTAGGTGGAAGGAGGTGAGGGTGAGGGTGATAGGCCGGAGAGGAGGTGGGGGCGGAGAGGTCAGGAAGAAGATTACAGGTCAAGAAGGCGGTGCATCAAAGGAACAGGAGAATCGACGTTTCGGGCATAAGCCCTTCTTCAGGAATGAGGAGGGTGTGCCAAGCAGGCTGTTTTTAAAAAGATTCAACTGTCTATCAAAATGTAATTTTTTACATCTTTATGAAATGCCAGATTTAATTTGAAGAACACATGAATGATATATTATTTGCACAGGATGCAAAAAACTTACAAACGTGATGCTGGAATTCTGGTGTTCCTCACTTGTAAGAATCAAGCAGTTACTGAGAATAGTACAATGCATTTTTGGAAAAATTCTTTGCTACTAAGTCTCATACATAATCATGGTAATAAATGTCAATCTTCACTGCACCTAAATCAACTTTGGCAACTGAAAATCCAAACTCAGAAGCAAAAATATTTTGTAAACTTACAGCCATTATTTGCAGGGATAAAGCATCAATATATGACATGACTGCCTTTCTCAGAACTGAAAACATGAGACATATTTGTTGAAAAACAACTTGCTCCAGATGTGCACAATCAAATGAAATCTTTCTAATCTGTTGCCCCAACCATTACATACATACATTATTATTTTGCTTTCTGCCTTCAGTCTTTCCCATCATCACAGCAATGTTTTAATTGCTTCACTGAAATTATGATATTTTGTAATTGGACAATATTGCATGCTGATTAAAATCATTCATTTTCTTTCCTCATCAGATTCTTTTGTTTATGCTCCCATCCTTACAACAATGTAACTCTTATCCCTTTCTCTCAATGATTCAAAACATTTATTTATTTTTCTCTGTTTGGTGAAGGAGACTTAAGCTGTTGGAATCTCCACCCTCTCCAAAAAGGTTCTAAAACTTGCCTACTATTTAGTTGTTGTACACAAATTGTCAGTTCCAGCTTAGCTTTCAAAACAGAACTTTGATAAAATAATCGCCTGGTAGCAACACCTAGCATCAGTCCAATCAATATTTGTTATTTGTAAAAACAAAAGAAAGCATGTTCCAAATTTTCAGAAATTCAGTAATCAAATTCTGCACAGCAAAACCCCACAAATACAAAACATCTGGCTGATATGATTTTGCCTGCTTTGTACAGTCAACAGAGGCCAATGATGTCATCACCATTTGGATACACCAATTCTTGATACTTTTAATAAAGGAAAAGTGTATCTTTACCTGCCAGTCTTTGTCATACTACCTATATAATCTAAATCTTAGCACAACTGTTAAGGATGGACAGGAAGCTGTATTCAAGTTTGCATCTAATCAATGAAATTTCTATCGACTGATGATCTGTGTGTTACTCTAGTTCTGCGGGTATCATTATGTATCTGAGTCACCAGGTTTTGAGCTTAAGTCGAATTCTAGGGCTTCAGCACAAAGTCAAGGTTGACTCATCACTGTAGTACTATGTGAATACTTGGAGATGTAAACCTTCAGATGAAACCTTCGGATGAAATCTTAAACCAAGAGTCTTAACTACCTACACAGTTGGATGTATGTGATCCCATGATAAATGCATGATGAAGAGCAGAGGAGCTGTCCCCAGTTTTCGAGCTAATATTTATTTATTAATTCATCTCACTTCCACAATTCATCTGGTCATTTTCACCGTGTAGTTTACTGTGTTTTCCATATGACAACTCAAAGGACACTTCAGAAGAAATGCAATAGCTCTAACAAATTTGGAGTGTCAGGTTGTTGTATAAGCTTTATATATTATAGATGGCTGAGTATAAATTGACCTTTGAAGCCTCAGAAACTCCTTTCAAAAATGGGAACCAAGTTATGCGCCAAGCACAAAAGTGAATCACTTGTGTGGACGAGTGGACAAAATGTGGCATTGTTCATTCGTACATGGCACAAGGAATGAGTATGTCTTAAACTTTTGCGTATCTTTGCAACACAGCTTGTTGGATTTCTGTTCTCCAGTTATAAGACTACCACAATTAATTAAGGCCACCTACTGATGCAAGTGTACCAAGTCATGGCTCAAAGGGTGGGTTGACTTAAATGCTGACTGCAGAAAACATGATTTTTAGGAGCAGAAAAATGTGTGAACTTAGATGCTTAGTCGATTTATGCATCGCAATTTATGATGAATATAAGTCTCTCGCTTTTGTACAGTGGATCAGTCTATTCTTTATGGGTTTAAAGTGGGCAGAAGCCAGGAAATGGTACTGTTTCTTGTTTCATCAGCTCCCTGATTTGCACAAGTAATATGCCATTTTCTAGGCAGCACTTTGCACTGGCATGTACACACAGAAGGTGGGAGAGGTTCCATGCCAATGGATCGCAATAATGAGCTGTCATTTAGCTCTTGCGTCTGAATAATGTTGAGTGCACAGATTAGCCATTCAAAACAGAGTTTATCGGCTAGTCATGCAAAGCATTCTTATACCATGGGCATTTTATTGTTTAATTGCAATGAAAATGAGCACTTACGCCCCATACATAGTTTCATAGTAATAGAAGCAGGAGTAGGCTATTTGGCCCATCAAGCCTGCTCCGCCATTCATTATGATCATGGCTGATCTACCCTTTGTCTCAGCTCCTCCAACTTGCATTATCCCCATAACCCTTAATTCCCCTAGCATGCAAAAATCCATCCAACTGTGCTCTGAATATATTTAACGAAGCTGCCTCTACTGCTTCCTTGGGCAGAGAATTCCATCGATTCACTTTTCCCTGGGAAAAGCAGTTCCTCCTCATCTCTGTCCTAAATTTACTCCCCCTCATATTGAGGCCATGTCCCCTAGTCCCAGTCTCACCCACCAGCAGAAACAACTTGCCTGCCTCTATCTCATCTATCCCTTTCATAATGTTATATGTTTCTATAACATTCCGTCTCATTCTTTTAAACTCTATTGAGTACAGTCCCAGGTAGCTCAAGTACTCCTCAAAGGATAACCTCCAGAGTCAACCTGATGAACCTCCTCTGTACCGCCTCCAAAGCCAGTATATGCTTCTTCAAGTGAGGAGACCAGAACTGCGCACAATACTCCAGGTGCAGCCTCACCAACACCTTGACCAGTCGCAGCAGAACCTTCCAGCTTTTAAATTCAATCCCTCTATCAATGAAAGTCAATATTCTGTTTGCCTTCCTGATTGCCTGTTGCACCGGCAAATCAACCTTTAGCAATTCATGTATGAGCACTCCCAAGTACCTCTGCACATCACCTCTGGACTTCACCAGTTTCCTCATTTCCCCTCCCCCCACCTTACTCCAGTTCCAAACTTCCAGCTCAGCACTATCCCCATGACCTGTCCTACCTTCCCACCTGTCCACTCCACCCTCCCCTCTGGCCTATCACCTTCATCCCCACCCACATTCACCTATTGTACTCTTTGCTACCTTTCCCCCCCCCTCCCCCCCGCCTCACCCCCACTTATCTCTCCACCCTGGAGGCTCCTTGTCTCCATTCCTGATGAAGGGCTTTTGCCCGAAACATCGATTTTCCTGCTCCTAGGATGCTGCCTGACCTGCTGTGCTGTTCCAGCACCACTCTGATCTAAACTCTGATTTCCAGCATTTGCAGTCCTCACTTCTGCCTACCTTTGCATAACAGCATGCGACAATTGTTCACTATTTAAATAATACTCTGAACTTGCTATTTTTACTTCCAAAGTGGATAATCTCATATTTACCAACATTGTACTCCATCTACCAGACCTATACCACTCACTCTCTCGAAATCTCTCTGCAGACCCTCCACATCCTCTACAATTTGCTTTTCCACTCAATTGAGTGTCATCAGCAAACTTGGATATGTTACTCTCGGTCTCCTCTTCCAAATCATTTATATACATCAGGAACAGTTGTGGGCCCAACACTGACCCCTGAGGCATCCTGCTCACCACTGATGTCCAACCAGAGCAACTCCCATTTATCCCAAATCCCAATACATAACAATCAGAGTAAGTGACATAAAAGTTTGCTTCAAAATACATTCAAGATGCCAGGTATCCTCCGAATCCTGTTGTGATTAAGTCCTGCAGCATCTTGCACTGGATTATAAAGGAATCCTGCACTTGGCTCTACTAGATCTGAGTTGTGTCCTGACTTGATTTCTGCTGCTCACTTTCTGGTAAGTCTTCCATTGTTTGATCCTAAACATCAAATGATCCATTTGAGGCATCAGAAACATTCGCAGAAATTGTGACTTCGTACACTTTTCGTTGTGCTGATATATCCCTGTAATTGAGTATATGTGGCAATAAACCCAATTCTAACTGTCTACCACTGTGCTGCCAACTGTGCAGCGATGCTGTTATCTGGGACACTATGTGTAAGGTATGATTCCACGTATGTGACTGTACCAGAATGCTGCTTGACACACCTGTGAGAAATTTTCCCCAATTTTGACACAAACCCCCAACATGTTAACAAAGAGGACTTTGCATGATTGACATGGTTTGTGTTTGACATTGCCATTTCTGATGGCTTCAACAATCTCAGGTTATCCTTCTGTTTCCAATTGAATGGCTTGCGAGGAGTTTATTGCCCAGTTCAGAGCAACCATATTGCTGTAGGTCTGAATTCACATGTCGGCCAGACCAGGTGTGGATGGCAGTTTCCTTTCTTTAAATATGAGATCCTGATTGGCCCAGATTACCATCCCCAGTCAGAGTGTCCTGGCTGAGATACAAACAGGAGTGTCAGAGAATTTCTGCACTAGGAGCTGGCACTATGCTAGCTGGTCAGAGTCCATGTACTGTGCTCGTGGGGTAACTCTGCAGCTATTCACTTCCCAAAAGGAAAACAGTGGTGGGATTCAAATTGGGGCCTCTCCAACACTACCCATGTCTTTGGTTTACTAGTAAAATGACTACATTACTAGGCCATCACCTCCCCGAATATACCATCACAAATCTTTCAATTATTTCGCAAGTCCAACTTTATCACACAAAGCAATTCCATTGAGTGAACATATTTACACTCCCACAGAGCTGCCCAATACTACGAGCACATGTTTTCATTGATCTGCTGCCACGATAGCTCTAGGTACAGCTGAGTGAATGACCAATAGGATGACAGGCAACTGACGAATGCCAGATCAATTCTTGTGTGTGAGACCAAGCCAGTGGAATTGCAGCAGAAACAGAAAAAGTAGGAGCAAAATAGGACATTTGCTCCACTGAGCCTATAATCACCCTTCAACATAAAAGCCGAAAGACCTACCAAAGCCAGAAATCAGAGACAAAAACAAAAATTGTTGGAAAAGCTCAGCAGGTCTGGCAGCGTTAGTGGACAGTAAGCAGAGTTAATGTTTTGGGTCACTCAACCTGAAACAATAACTCTGTTTTCTCTCCACAGATGCTGTCGGACCCCCTGAAACATTCAACCATTCAACATAGAACATACAATAGTACAGCCCTTTTGGCCCACAATGTTGTGCTGGCCTTCCATCCTACTCAAAGATCAGACTAACTTATATACCCTTCATTGTACTATCTTCCATGTGCCTATCCAAGAGTTGCTTAAATGTTATGAATGAATCCAGCTCTACTACCACTGCTGGCAGTGCATTCCAAGCACTCTCTGTGTAAAGAAACTATCTTTAGCATCTCCCTGAAGCCTTCCTCCAATCACCTTAAAATTATGCCCCCTCCTGATAGACATTTCAGCCATGGGAAAAATCTCTGGCTATGCACTCTATCTATGCCTCTCAACATCTTGTACATCTCTGTCATGTCACCTCTCATCCTTCTTCACTCCAATGAGAAATGCCCTAAATCACTCAACCTTTCTTCATAAGACATGTCCTCCAATCTAGGCAGCATCCCAGTAAATCTCCTCTGCACCCTCTCTAAAGCTTTCTCATCTTTCCTGTAATGAAGTGACCAGGAGTGAACACAATATTCCGAATGTGGTCTAACCAGGGCTGTATAGAGCTGCAGGGAGAAAGTTAGGACTGCAATGCTGCAGATCAGAGTGAAAACATGTGGTGCTGGAAAAGCATAGGCAATCAGGCAGTATCTGAGGAGGGGGACAGTTGACTTTTCGAGAATAATCTCTTCATCAGGAAGAGCTGATGCTTGAAACATTGATTCTCCTGCTCCTCGGAAGCTGCCTGATTAGCTGTGCTTTTTCAGCACCACACATTCTGACTCTAGATAGCTGCGGCATAACCTTGCGGCTCTTAAACTCAATCCCCCTGCTAATGAAAGCCAGCACACCACAGGCCTTCTTAAAAACCCTATCAACTTGGGTGGCAACTTTGAGGGATCCATGGACATGGATCCACAATCCCTTTATTCCTCCATCATGCCAAGAATCCTGCCTTTACCTCTGTATTCCGCATTCAAATTCAACCTTCCAAAGTGAATCACTTCACACTTTTCCAGGTTGAACTCCATCTGTAGCATATCAGGCCAGTTCTGCATCCTGTCAATGTCCCATTGCAATTTACAGCAACCCTCCACACTATCTACAACTCAACCAAACTTTATGTCATTGGCAAACTTACTAACCCACCCTTCCACAACCTCATCCATGTCATTTATAAAAATCACAAGGAGCAGAGGTCCCAGAACCGATCCCTGTGGAACACCACTGGTCACCGTCTCTAGGCTTTCCATCTACCATCACCCTCTGTCTGCTATGGACCAGCCAATTCTGTATTCAGACAGCCAGATTTCCCTGTATTCCATGCCTCCTTACTTTCTGAATGATCTTCACTGATTTTCTATTTCAGTTCCATACTCCTCTTCTCTCTCCCCAATCCTCTTGATACTTCCAGTTTGTCCAGCCCTGTCAGAACTTTATAATTTGGAGATGCTGGTGTTGGATTAGGGTGTACAAAGTTAAAAATCACACAACACCAGGTTATAGTCCAACAGATTTAATTGGAAGCATTAGCTTTCGGAGCACCGCTCCTTCATCATGTGGTTGTGGAGAACACAATAGTAAGACACAGAATTTATAGCTATAAATGTGTCCTCCACAACCAACTGATGAAGGAGCAGTGCGCTGAAAGCTAGAACTTTCTATGTCTCAATGACATTCCTTGCCATCACTGCCATCACACAGTTAAGATGCATGCATATCATCAGCTTCGAACATTCCTGCCCACAATTGTTCCATTTTCATTCTTTAAATCACACAAATAACACAACTTAATTTCTGAAATATAACAAAGAAATATGATAATCAAAGCCTCAACTGATGCATTGTCAGGTTGATGATTGAAGTCTGACAAATTGAAAAAGCTGTAATAAATGTTGGTAAAGAGTCATGTTATGTCTTTCTACATTAAGCAGCATGAACTTGCTGGTTAACAGAACATACCTGTTTTTTCTTCCTGCTTCTAATGACCCTTTAAGTCTCCACTCTCTTGTTCTCCTTACTTCTTAGTGAGTGACAAGAGGCCTATTTGCCTGTCATCTCACTATTACCAATTCTGGCCTCATTTATACATAATTTAATATTCTCTGAAGTGGCAGGGTGACTAGATGGTGACAATTCACAACATGAAGTTTGAAGCAGGTACTTGGTGACTCCAGTTTGCCAGTTTCTCCCCACGGCCTCCACTTAGACCAACAATCTCCAACATCTCTGGGCATGCTTCTAGAACAGTGAGTACCTGCACTCCCCATTCACAAATATTGGCAGTAGACACACAATGGTGTTACAACATCATGCCACACCTCTGACTCACTTAGACTACAGTTCTGCACTTCATTGCAGTACTTTGGAGTGCACCAACACCGTTCACTGTGATCCTGCTATCAGGCTACTTTATGTAGGCAGGCACCTATCTGTTGGTTTAGACCAGGTTGCAGCTTTGGATTTTTTACTTGATTTCTTAGTGCTCACTCTATTTGTACCAACTTGAAAGCTTAAAGCACATCTGACTTTTGTCTTTTGCTCTTTCTTGCCTCATTCAGAACTTACAAGCTTACATTTGACATGCCTTGCCTTTGAATGCTGACACATGGCATGCAGGTTGTCATATTTTCCAACAATAATTCATTAAGAGGGCAGACATGTTGCTGTTTGGCATCTTACTGCTTTGATGTCACACCTGCAGCATATGTCAACAGCTCACAGGGCAACACATAGAGTAAGACATGATATCACATTGACAAATATCCACTCCCTCCAACACTGATGCCCAGTCATGTGCACCATCTACAAGATGCTGGACAAAAATTCACAAAAGATCCTTCAGCAGCTCTTGCTGAACCCATGACCATTGTTAACTAGAGGGACAAGATACATGTGAACACCACCACCTGCAAGTTCCTCTCCAATCCATTCCCCATTTCAACTTGGAAATATATCACCGTTCCTTCAGTGTAACTGGTTCACAATCCTGGAACTCCCTCCCTTGTGGCATTGTGGGTCTACCTACAACACTGCAGGAGTCCAAGAAGGCAACTCAAAGGCATCTAGGGATGGACAATAACTGCTGGCCCAGTGATCAAAATCCATGTCCTGCCAGTCCATAAAATAAAACTGCATCAAGGACATTTTTTTAAACAAACTGATTCTATGTGTTGCATTCACACTGCCAAGTTATTTGAAATAACTCACAATGTTGAAGTGAAAAGGAAGTGACATCTCAAATTTTATTCAGTTTTGAAGCAAGTGAATGGGTTTGCGATCCTCATGCAGTTTACAATTTTTTTTTCCCTATTAGCTTGAAGGTCAAATTATTCTGTTTGGATTTTACATGAACAGATTTAGCAATGAAATTACTCTCTGTGGAAAATTAAATATAACTACTATGCTAGAGCCAAGCTAATGACCAATAAGTTAGAACTACTTTACAAATATAATATGAAATATATTGGGTTTGCAATAAAAATCCATAATCTGTTCAGCCTGAAGAAAGCTGTAGTTTAATATGTAGGATGGCAGTATTAGAAGCTATTTTTATTCTTGAAAGAAAGTTTCAAGATTCAATCAAAAGTTATAAACTAACCATAACAAAGGGTTTTTCTTTCTTATTTATTCTTTCATGGATGTGGGAGTTGCTGACGGGACCAGCATTTGTTGTCCGTCACTAAATACTCTTGAGAGCAGTCAAAAGGTTAGAGATATGTTAAGGGTTAATTTTTCTGTTCATGAGCTTGTGAGTCAATAAGGATGTAAGCCTAGGAGCTTGGAAGAAGTAGAAGTGAAGAGAGGGAATGAAGAAGAGGTGTTATTTATGGAGAGGCTTTTTGGCTGTGTACAGTTGCAAGTGAAGAACTTAAAGATAACCTTACTAGCAGTCCAAGTCCAAGTTAATTACAGAGTCGGAAGAATCGAGTTCAATGCAGCAACTTTTTCAGACTCATGGGGTGGCACAATGGCTCAGTGGTTAGCATTGCTGCCTCACATTTCCTGCAGTGTTATGCAATATTGCATGACTTAGTGCATTTCACTACAACAGGGAAGCAAAGCTTTTCTTTTAATTAAACCAAAAACCCAGAAAGGTTCACCTCATATCATAATCTGTTAAAATATGAGTGACAGTGAACTCCTAAATTCTGCTATTTAAAGAAAATAACATCATTTTTTACTCTAAAAGTGAGCATTAAACAAAAACTATTCACAAATCTAAGTCCTCCTTTCTCTTAACTGCTTTGGCAATGTGCTGTCCCAATATGACACTTATTAAAATTATATCTACTTAATTTCAAAACCAAACTGTCTCCGACTTCTTCTGTGTCTTCACTCTTCTGGCTGATGATCTCCCTAGCTTGTCGTCTTTCTTTTTACAGCGAGTATGTTTCACATGAAAAGGTACATTTGACGGAGAGTGTTTCCTAATTTCTTTGAGAGCAAGATGTTAGATAGGCAATTAGCTCCATCTCTCTACAGCAGTTGTTCTCTGATCAATTTTCAAAATGTCTGGATACTTATACCTCCAAAAATCAGATCATCTCATTGGTTAGAGACCAAACTCAATTAGATTTTGGTATCCTAGGGCATAATCTAAACTGATTGGTTAAATTTTAATTGTTGTCAAAACAGCAACCAAAACTCAAGTATCCAATTTACGGCCAAATGTTATGTATTTTAAATTTTCCAGTACACTCTGGAACCACCATCTAGTCATACCATCTAGTCATATACACTGGTGCTTGTAAATTCTCAGTTCAGAACAGCATTCTCTCTCTTTTAAAGGTATGGTAGACCTCTTCAACTTCATAATTTCTAAATCAAGAACTTGGGTCCAATTGATTCCAATGAATTTGACTTGCGGATCAAAATGGAGGGAGGTAGTCTGAGAAGCTGAAAGCAACTTTTATATAACATTAACGAATCAATAGAAAAACAGTGGGGCTGTCTGATTACAAATTGGGAGATTTGGGTGTCGAAATTGATGCTACATTGATGCACTGGAAGCAATGAAATTGGACACTAAGTAATGCAAATGAGCAGCACAGTGCTAAGTGGTGAGCACTGCTTCCTCACAGCACCAGGACTTGTGATCAATTCCTGCACTGGGTGACTGTCTGTTTGAAGTTTGCCATTCTCTCCATGTGTGTGGGTTTCCTCCAGGTGCTCCAGTTTCCTTTCACAATCCAAAGATGTGCAGGTTAGGTGAATTGGTATGCTGAATTGCCAAAGTAAATCGAGATGTGTAGGTTAGGTACATTAGTCAGGGGTAAAATGTAGAGTAAGAGGGTAGGGGAATGGCTCTGGGTGGTTTGCTTTAGAGGGTTGGTGTGGATTTGCTGGGCCAAAGGGCCTGTTTCCACACTGTAAGGGTTCCATAATAAAAAGAAATTCTACAGAACGATGATTCCAAAGTCAGGAGTTCATGTGCATTGCTATGAGTTTTGAATCAAATGGGGTAAAAATGGCAGATTCCCTTCCCTGAAGTGCATCAGAGAACCAGATGGGTTTGTAGTCAATCATATAATCATGGGCAATATTACGGAGCTTAGCTTTCTGATCCATATTTACAAATTGAATTCCATGGTGATGGATTTTAACCTGTGACCCCATATATTGTGACATGGCCCAGTATAATTTTGATCTCAAACTACATCCAGAGCTAATGCCTAGACCTCTGGGTGTAGTTTAAAATCATATTACTTTTGTGGGCCTTGTGGCACAGAACTTTGGACCACAAAGCTGGGCCTCCAGCATTCATAAATTAATGTACAAAACCCACAAAGCTGTCTGTGGGAAGCAGCAAGTGTGATGAATGCCAAGTGCCAATTTTCACGACTGGTTGTAAAAACTGGATTATGCTTTTCAGAAAACAATCATGCAGATCTAATTTTAACTATATGCAAATATACCCATAGTTGGGTGAATAAATATTTTAGTCTTGAACAAATTTATTTTCAGCATTGCACAATAATTTTCAATTTTTTTTTTACTCACTGGCCCTTATAAATGTTGCATTCACTATTATAGAAATAGGGGTATCAATAAACAGCTTCAGTGAAAGATTTGCACATTGGTTTTACTCCTGAAAGGTTAATGTTGGAACTTGAAATGAATTTAAAACACAGCATAAATGCAAGCAGATCTGTTTGTTTTTGTCATTTGCTGTATAAAGTACTGATGGCAAGTATGAGGAAATGGTGTAAAACTTCTTGGTCCAGAATGTTTGCAGATAAAGATAACGCCAAGGGCTACAATTCTAAAGTAAACTGATATAGTCGTAACACACTCTTAAAAAGGTGACTGCCTGCATATGTTTAAACACGATGAAAGACAAAAGTACGATAATCTACTGCTTGTCATGAAACTGTAATGCATAATGTATTACAATTTCTTTAAAAGAATAATTGCCCTTTTTTTTGAAGGATTGGAAATTCTCATGACAAGCGTTTTGCAGTGAAATAGAAAAGAGATTGGGACGGATTGCAGCAATAGTGTTATAGACCCCCAGACTTGATAGTGATTCTTTTTATAGGAAAAAATCCTTTTCACTTAAAGATAAAATTAAAGGTTCGAGAAACACCCAAGCTCAGAGACATGACTCTGTGGTTTGGTTGCTATGGAGATGAAACCTAAACAGAAACTTAATCTTGAAATCAAGTGATAGTTTTCACACCTATACACAGTATCTCACAGTAAAGGGACTGTTTTGAGAGATACTGTGAGACAGAGGCAGATAGACAAGGCAGATACTGCAGGCGAACAAAGGAGCTATTTTTCCAGAGAAGATAGAACATAAAACATAGAACAGCACAGCACAGGAACAGACCCTTCAGCCTTCCATTTCTGTGTCAATTGTGATGCCATTCTACACTAATCCTGACTGCCTGTACAGAGTGTATCCTTTTATTCCCTGCTTGTTCATGTGCCTAAATGCCTCTTGACTTTGTTAACACACCTGCTTCTACCAGCTCCCCTGGTAGTGTGTTCCAGACACCTACTACTCTCTGTGTAAAATATTTCCTCACATATTTCCTTTAAACATTTCCCCCTCGCCTTTTGTCTGCATCCCCTTGTATTTGACATTTCCCTCCTGGGATAAAGACTCTGACTATCCACGCTTCTCAATTTTATGTACTTCTATCAGTTCGTCCCTCAACCTCCAATGCTCTGGTGGAAACAATCCAAGTTTGATCAACCTCTCCTCATAGCCAAGACACTCCAATCCAAGCAACATCCTGGTAAACCTCTCTTACATCCTGTTCAAAACCTCCACATCCTTCCTGTAGTATGGCAACCAGAACTGCTGAAAAATGTGTTGCTGGAAAAGCGCAGCAGGTCAGGCAGCATCCAAGGAGCAGGAGAATCGACGTTTTGGGCATAAGCCCTTCATTATGCCCGAAACGTCGATTCTCCTGCTCCTTGGATGCTGCCTGACCTGCTGCACTTTTCCAGCAACACATTTTTCAGCTCTGATCTCCAGCATCTGCAGTCCTCACTTTCTCCAACCAGAACTGCGCATAATAATACAAATGTGGCCTAACTAAAGTTTTATACAGCTTTAACATGACTTGTCAACTTTTATACTCAGTGCTAAGACTGATTAAGGCAAGTCCTATACCTTCTTTACCACCATATTCACTTATGTTCCCACTTTGAGGGAGCTATGGACTTGGACTCCAAGATCCCTCTATATATCAATACTTCTAAGGATCCTGACATTGATCCCCCAAAATGCTCGGTGTCTCTGACCTCCTCAATTGTGAAGTGCTTCGAGAGGTTAGTCATGGCTCACATCAACTCCAGCCTACCAAAATTTCCTTCATACTTTGCAATTTGCTCACTGGCACAACAGGTCTACAGCAGATGCCATCTCTATGGCCCTACACTCATCCCTGAAACATCTGGATAACAAGGGTACCTACATCAGGCTCCTACTTATTGACTACAGTTCTGCCTTCAGCACCATAATTCCAAACAAACTCATGTCTAAACGCTGAGATATTGGTCTTGGCTTCCCCCCCTCTGTAACTAGATCCTTGACTTCCTGACCAATAGACCACAACCAGTAAGAATAGGTAACAGTGCCTCCTCCACCATAATCCTCAACACTGGCTCAGCACTCAGCTCCCTACTATACTTCTAAACACTCATGACTGTATGGCCAAATTCTACCCCCACTCCATTTACAAGTTTGATGATGACTTCACCATGGTAGGTTGGATCTCAAGTAACAAGACAGAATACAGAAAAGAGATTGACTGCTTAATTGCACGGTGTAACAACATAAATCTCTCCAACAGCATCAGCAAAATGAAAGAGCTGGTTACTGACTTCAGGAAGCAGAGTGGAGGGCACACAAACAAATGATACATTTTGCTTGGAAGAAGAAATAGATTGCACAGTACTTGGAATACAAGGGAAATGGTCAGCAGTGTGGAAAGGTTGATGGCCTTCCCTGCTCTGCCAGGGTAAACATCATACTCTTTTCTGTGCTACAACACACTTATTCTATTTCTGTTACTGAACTCACCTCATATCAATTCTCACACTCTACCACTCTCACTACTGACTGCAACATGGTCCCTCACTTACTCTCACCTCCCCATCACCAACCACCCTACTAACAGTGCATGGTCACTGCACTGCCTCTTCAGTCACTTGGGGAGGCTGTGGCGTGGTGGTATTATCACTAAGCTGTTACTGCAATGAGTCAGGTAATTCTCTGGAAAGCCCAAGTTTAAATCCCATTAGGAAAAATCATAATCTCATCATGTATTGTCAGCATGGCTTCGTGAAAGGGAAATCTTGTCTGACTAATTTATGAGAGGGTTTCAAGGAAGTCACAAACAGAGGACACTGAGTTGATGTGTTGTATTTGGGCAGAGTCTTTGTACTTACTGAAGACTGAGATAGATTGCTGATCAGTAGGGGAATCAAAGCATGGCAGATAGTGGAATTTAAATTCAACGAAAAAAATCCTGGAATTAAGAATCTAATGATGACCATGTGTTAACGATTGATGTGAAAGAAAACCCATTGGCTTCACTCATGCCCTTTAAGGAAGGAAAGTGCCATCCTAGCATGGTCTGACCTTTCTATGATTCCAGACTCACAGCAATGTGGTTGACTCTGAACTGCCTTTGGGTAATTAGAGATGTGAGGTAGATGCTGGCCCAGCCAGTGACACTCATATCCCAGAAATGAATTTTTAAAAACCTTGTTCTGAATACCTGCCCATCTTGTCCACATCTTTAATAGCATGTACAGCTATGCCTACCTACTTCCAAAGTATTAATCCCTTCCTTTCTCCCATCACAGGAGAAAACAGTCACACTCGGGCAGAAAGGGCACTGATTGATAGACGGGCTCACAACATTGGTTTCTTCAGCTTTGATGAGGAGAAAGTCATGGTCCTTGCAGGAGAAAACTGGGACTGCTCCTGTCGGGATGTCAAGACATCAATGTCATGTCACCTGATTAAGTACTGCACTTCATTCCCCTGCAACTCTCATAGTAATCTCGCTGCCAGTGTCATTTATTGCACACCAATTCTTATCATCAGCTGCAATGGCTTCTCTCTCTTTTTAGTTGAAAGTACCAGTGGGTTATTCACCATAAGAAATAAGAACACAGGATGTTTGGCCACTGGAAGCTGCTCCACCACTCAACAGGATCATGGCTAATCCAACATCTTTCATGTCCAAGAGGACTTTCTTGACTCTCCCCCAAACCTTTGATTCTCCAACTGATCAGCAATCTATCTCAGTCTTCAGTACGTACAAAGACTGCCTAAATAGAACACATCAACTCAGTCCCATCTGTTTGTAACATCCTCGAAAACCTCTCATTAATTAGTCAGACAAGATTTCCCTTTCATGAAGCCATGCTGACATTGCATGATGAGATTACGGTTTTTCCAAATGTTCTGCTGTTACCTCCTGTACAACAATAGATGAGAGGCCCATCTTCATAGAGAAATGGCCTGCTCCACCAACAACTACCTCCTCGAACTCTGAGTATCATTGGCATCAGAGGAAACACCAGCAAGGCTGCCTCCTGCATCCCTTCACCAGATACTGACACCTTCTGGATTTGCTGTCCTTTAGAAGGTTTACAAGCACAATCTGGTGAACAATATCTCAGTAGCTGGCCAAGGTAGGAAGGATCCAGGCTGCTAGCACTCAGAGGACTGCTGGAGACATGAAACCTGCACAGCAGCCCCAGGCAAGACAGGATCCGGGACTTTATCAGAATACACAGAGAGGAACGTAGGTCCAGATATCCATGTGTAAAGGACGCATTGGTCCTCATTGCCCAGAGGCTGCAGCAAATCATGTGACTGTCTGTCTTTTACCCAGGAAAGAGAAGGGTGAAAGGGGCCTGCTTCCCATTTGAAAATTCTGTAAAGTGTTTGGTGCATAGAATTAGATAAAATCTTTCCACTTGTGCCGAAGTCTCAAGCTGAAGATCATAAAGAGTCACTTATAAAATCCACAGAACATTCAAAATAATTTGATTGATCAGTATCTATTGACATTATCAATGATCAGTATGGGGACTGTAGTTTCAGAACCTGTAGATGAAAGAAGCAGGGTTAATGGATTTAAGGAGAAGCCATGCAAGTGTACAGGGGAGAAAGAAAGAGCAGGCTAAGTAGACTGCAGGAAGCTCTTATCAATCATACATCAATTACGCTAAATGGCCAGCATGTGGGCTTTATTTGATGCAGTTTTCTAGCTTATCTTCAATGAATCTATGCCTCAACTACTCCCACTAAGTTTTACATTCCAAATAGGCTGTGAATAATTGGTAGTTACTGCACAGTCTCTGGAAAGGATGTTATTCCTCTCATGATCAACTAACTACCCCTGCTGAATACCTAAGAGTAAATGTGTATATACACAATACACACGTCTCAGATTTGAATTGATTTATTTATGAATGGCATCACATGAGTTATATGAGATTCAAACTTTATTATTTAATTTACTTGCACTGTCTATGTATTGCTGGCCCTGAATACAGATATAACACACTCACTGTCTGAATGCATACAAACCTAAAATGGCATTCACAGAAATAACATACACTCTTGAGAGAGTGAGAGAGAGAGAGAGAGAGAGAGAAAGAGACAGACACTAAAAAAAGGCTTTAGACTTGCAATTCTCTCAGAATTAACACCAGAGGCTGGATTTTATGACTTGTTACACATGTTTTTGACAGGAGATTAAATTACTTACAGGTTGGAAACTGGCCCTTCGGCCCAACAAGTCCACACCAACTCTCCAAAGAGCAACCCACCCAGACCCATTCCCCTACATTTTACCCCTTCACCTAACACTACAGGCAATTTAGCATAGCCAATTCACCTAACCTGCACATTTTTGGACTGTGGGAGGAAACTGGAGGAAACCCACGCAGACACGGGGAGAATGTGCAAACTCCACCCAGACAGTTGCCTGAGGCGGGAATTGAACCCAGGTCTCTGGCGCTGTGAGGCAGCAGTGCTAACCACTGTGCCACTGTGCAAATTGCAGCTCTCTCAGAATTAACTCCAGAGACTGGATTTTATGACTCTTTGCACATGTTTTTGAGATGTGGGAGAGCATGTAAAAACTAAAGGATGGGAATCCCACCAACATCCTGCACCTCTAATCCTGGCATCTCCAATAATACTACAGGTGGAATGGTGCCAAAATTAGTAAATTGTCCCCAATTTTAAATAACTAATTAACCATTAATTGAATTTGTTGGAGTCATCGAGATATACTTCATGGAAACGAACCCTTCAGTCCAACTCATCCATGCTGACCAGAAATCCTTAATTAGTCTAATCCATTTGCAGCACTTGACTCATATCCCTCAAAACTCTTCCTGTTCATATATCCATCCAGATGTCTTTTAAATGTTGTAATTGTACTAGCCTCCACCACTTCCTCTAGCAGCTCCTTCCATACATGCATCACCCTCTGCATGAAAAGGTTGTCCTTTAGGTCCCATTTAAATCTTTCCCCTCTCACCCAAAAACCCATGCCCTCTAGTTTTGAACTTCTCCATCCTGGGGAAAAGACCTTGTCTATTTACCCTATCCATGCTCTTTCCGATTTCACAAACATAAAACCAATTGAACCGACTATTGTACTGACATGCCATAATGCGGCCAAGCATGCAGGAGTGAGCAGATTGCTTGTAAAACACAAGTGGTTGAAAGGCTGGAGTGCAGCAAATCTTCTTTAATGAGTGCTTTGTATGTCTTGGGTTCAGTTCCCCCCTCCACCCCTCAGAAAAAGTGTTTACTGCTGTACTCTTCCTCCCTTCCTAAAGTCACAAACTTTCACTGAATTACCATTGTCAAACAATGTATGCAGTTTCATTTCACACATCAAGTGGTAGACGATCTTGACAATAGAGCACTAATAATCTGGTTTGCTATTGGCAAAGAGCAGCTTCACAGAATCAATGTCCAAACTTCCTGTGGAAGATCAGGGAGATCCCAAAAAGATCCGGAAAGTTCCTGAAAATCAGCTCAGTAACTGATGTCACACAGACAGAAACTCCAATGGCATATTGATTGGTTTATTGAAAGATGCCCCAGAAAAGGGCATGATTGCAATCTTTCTGCAATACAATTATCAGAAATGAAGAAATTAGTCATCATTTTTTCACTCACTACAGCCTTCAGGAAGCATGTACTGGGCAAGATAAAAGGCCAAGCCATTGATATCCATGTTGAAGATGGACATATGCATATTGTTAGGTCAACAATAATTGCATGCTCCAGGTGCAGTTAGTACCATTGTTATGGTCACCTCCGTGCACCCAACTAAAAAAATCTTGAACAATTGCAATTTTTTCCAGTGGATCAATTGCTGTCCATGCTTTTTTGAATAATTGTAAAGGCACCTAAGGAGACGGGGTCAACATGTGTAGGAACTCTGTTTCCTGAGGCAGAGCAAGACCTGATAACAAAATCCTTTTACTCCTGATGAAGGGCTTTTGCCCAAAATGTTGATTTTACTGGTCCTCAGATGCTGCCTGAACTGCTGTGCTCTTCCAGCACCACTAATTCAGAATCTGGTTTCCAGCATCTGCAGTCATTGTTTTTACCGAACAAAATGCAAGTGACCAACAAGATGGTGCAATGCCATAGCACTGACAGCAAGAAAAGTGTTAGAAGATATACAAACATTTTAATATGGAATAGACTGAACCAAGTGAAATGTGAATTTCAGAAGGTGGCTATACTTTCTATGTTGTTCACTGACACGACGTTAATGGCGTAAGTGATCAGAAGCTCTTACAATCGATGGTATCATAAGCACTGTGGTGGAAACAGATCACACATTGCACAACCAAATCAATCAACCACCTCAAAAGCCTGGACATAGATAGAGTTGATACAAATGAAAATTTTAAAAGTGTGATGGAATATTGCATCACACTTTTGATGCAATCCAATTAATTGATTCTTCAAAGAAGTACAGAGTCCACGCATTCCGGAGAAGCTTCAATGGAGTTGAATGAGATGGAGCAAAATAATGTCGTTCAGAAGGTTGACCACCATACAAAGTAGTGTAGCTCCATTTCATGGATTAGTGGTGCTGGACGAGCACAGCAGTTCAGGCATCCAAGGAGCTTTGAAATCGACATTTTGGGCAAAAGCCCTTCATCAGGACATGCACTTCAAAGGCAATTGAACTTATTTCTGGCTTCATATTACCCCAGAAATTTAGATATCTGAGGAATGTATTCATTGTATGTTATTGTTAGCAGTAATGAATATCTGTTGGATTCTTCAATACCACTTTATACACATATTCCTATGTTACAAGGGGTAAGATAAGCATTGCTATAGTAGGTAAAATATACCTTACTGGAGGCAAAATCATACTGCTTCTTTTTCCACAAATGCTGCCAGACTTAGGATATTTTCAGTGTTCTCACTTTTTTTTAATATTACCAGCAACCTCAAAGAAGTTTAAACTCGACATGACCATGCTTTCAGTCTGATACTCTTGGGTACATGACAGGCAGAGTTCCAAAATGGCACTTCAAAAAATAGCAATCGAAAATGTTACGAAGAATTGATTTTCTGTGAACATACGTTGCTTACAATTGTGTGATTTTCAGAAGTTTTTCAGTTGATTTCAAGCAGTTTGTATTGAAATACTAGTGTAACCTAACAGAAACTTGACACCTTACTCTTTACACCTTAACCAGTACACCCTGATTGTGCAGGGAGTGCATTGTGTGGTCCTGCTCATGTTCAAAGTGAAACAAAACCCTTTTTCTTTCCACATTATTTGAGCCTAAAATAAATTATGTTTAAGTACAGGGAATACTTTTGCACCGAAGGAATTACTTATCACAAACAAACAGTATCACAAGTTAGGTTTGTCCAGTACTTCAAAGTTGTCATGCAGTTTTAAATCACAATATTCAAAATTTTACTTCTCTTTCAGATTTTTATAAATTAGATTTGATACTGCACCATCCCCGATCACTGAAATTCTGCCATGGACACACAACTGACAATGTGAGAAATTCATAACCAAAATGTTATGAAACAGTCTTTGATCGTGGCATTGAGAAAGAATTGGAATATTTGAGCTGGTGACTAGTTTCATGATTTTCTTTCAGCTTCTGCTTTAAGTATCACGTGAACATAGAACTTAGAGCAGGAGAAGGCCATCTGGCCTGTAGAGCCTGCTCCACCATTCAATAAGATCATGGCTGATCTTTTCATGGACTCAGCTTCACTTCAACGCCAGCTCACCATAACCCTTAATTACTTGACTATTCAAAAATTTATCTTTGCCTGATCAACACTCAATGAGCTAGCTTCAGCTGTTTCACAGGGCAGGGAACTTCACAGATTCACAGCCCTTTAGGTGAAGAAGTTCCTCCTCAACTCAAACCTAAATCTGCTCCCCCTTCCTTTGAGGCTATTTGCCCTTGTTCCAATTTCACTCACCAGTGGAAACAGCCGCCCTGCTTCTATCTTATATATTCCCATTATAATTTGACATGCTTCTATAAGATCCCCTCTCAATCTTCAAAATTCCAATGAGTATAGTCCCAATCTTCCTCATAAGCCAACATTCTCAATTCCAGAATCAACCGAATGAACTTCCTTTGCATCCCCTTTGGTGCCAGTACATCCTTTTTCAAGTAAAGAGACCAAAACTGTACACAATACTCCAAGTGTGGCCTCACCAACACCCTGTACAGCTGCAGCATAATCTCCCTGTTTTTAAACTCCATCCCTTTAGCAGCAAAGGACAATATTCCATTTGCCTTCTTAGTTACTTGTTGCACCTGAAAACCAACATTTTTGTGAAACATGCACAAGGACACCAAGGGTCCGCTGCACAGCAGAGAAATTAGTTTTGATCCAAGAACAACCTAAGAAAGTCCAACAGGCATCTTTAAGTTTTGTCTTTTTTTGATAAACATTTCAAAGACTTCAAGATATTTTTAATGCAATTAATGTGAGTCTTCTGGATGGTTCAATGTGTGAGTTTGGCTCTACAAATGGTGATGTCATCAGTAGTGTTGCTAAAGGGATGGAGTTTAAAAACAGGAAGATTATGCTGCAGCTGTACAGGGTGTTGGTAAAGCTACATGTGGAGTATGGGTGGCACGGTGGCACTGTGCTTAGCACTGCTACCTCACAGCGCCAGAGACCCGGGTTCAATTCCTGCCTTAGGCAACTGTCTGTGTGGAGTTTGCACATTCTCCCCGTGTCTGCGTGGGTTTCCTCCCACAGTCCAAAAATGTGCAGGTTAGGTGAATTGGCCATGCTAAATTGCCCGTAGTGTTAGGTGAAGGGGTAAATGTAGAGGAATGGGTCTGGGTGGGTTGCTCTTTGGAGGGTTGGTGTGGACTTGTTGGGCTGAAGAGCCTGTTTTCACACTGTAAGTAATCTCATCAGTTCTTAAAAGCCGATTGGAGAGTCAACCAGAGAGAAATTGAGTTACTGTACCTCTTCAATGCATCAGCTTAAAGTGAAACTGAAAATTAGACTTTTAGCTTGGAATTCAAAATCTCATCGTGTGCTTTTTAAAAAAATTACTAATGAGAAAAGGGAATTCAGATTAACTTGTTCTTTTGTCTCAAATGCCTTTGAATAGTAAATGGAATATGTTGTTGTCGGAAATAGCTGACTGACAAAAAGTTTACTGAATCCGAACAAAATGAATGAATAGTCATTGGAATTCAATTGTTAGCCCAGGGTACTTCACTTTCACCATGAAAATGAAACCATGCACTACACCAGCCTCATAATATTGTTGTTAGTTACAGTAATTCAACCCAATCACTTTTCCTCTTTTATCTCTATTCACTGTGTGAACCCCCCATGACAAAATTTTCTACCCATTACCAACATCCACTTTCAAACAATCTTGCAGTTAAACAAAATCCTATATAATGGACTTGTAAAAAACTGATACTGAGAATTATACTTAAAAGTTGTGAAACTCTGTACTGGTGACCTAATAAGTGAAGATTTTAAAAATAAAATGAACAATTATGCGGAAATTTTATTTTAATAGAATTAACTTGTCCCTTTGAGAAGTAGAACACTGCTTACATGTTTTACAAATGTTTGCTATCTTCAACACTATTAACATATCCGCAATGAATCAGTAATATTTATAATTATCTGATATGTATAAATCCTAAATTCAGATGACCAGTACTGTTCTCAGAATCTTAATTGAACTTACATATGTGCCTCATTCCAACTGCTGCTGTAGTGCTCGTTGGTTGCCAGATTCCTGAAACCGAATGATACCTCACAGAATGTTTCCTCGGGTTTACAAATAAACCGCTGTTCCAAGTCTCTGATACTGCAAACAAATATGGTACTCTCCCTACTTCCCCCAATACATCTGCTTAAGGTTTAATGCTCACCCCCTCCCCTGAGATCTGCAGTATTCATGTGACCAGCATAGTATATGAAGAGTGTGAAACAAGAGGCAAACCACAAGCACTCTAATGCATTCTACCTGATACAGACTTCACCAGTACCATCGATGGATCTGAATGATCAAATAGCTGTGAGCGATGAGCCACAGATCAATACCATATGACATCCTCACAGAACTTTGCAATTGCAGTGCACAGCAAAAGGAAATAACAGAAAGAATACTGTCACATCTCCACTCCCCATGTTCTGATTTACAATATAGTTAGATTTTCATTGGGCATATTCGTGACCTTAGGGAATAATGTTTTTTTTAATGTTGATAAAACAAAAGGCCACAATTTTTTTTTGTATCATTATGAATGTTAATGAGAAAGCCTGTTCAAGCTGCTGTTTTCTCTCAATTGATATCTAGAGCAGTAAATGTACAGAACTGTGTCAGATGTGGGTTCACCAGAACTGATTATTAAAAGACAAAAATGAGGAATGCTATGGAAAATGGTATGGAATTGGTAATAGTTCCCTCTTCCATCTTAACATTATCTCAAAGACTAGAAATATCAGAAATGTTAACATTTTTGAGAATTTAGTAATTCATGTTTTGCTTCCTTCAGCAGTTTTCCAGGTAGAACCAAAATCAAAATCATCCCAGGCTCATTTTTTCCTTTCGTTGTGAGCAAAGTTGCAAACCAAACCGCAACCACAAAATTAGTTCTTTATAAAATCAGCAAAGTAACGAAACCACTACTTAGCATCAATGGAATGTCAGCATGGAAAGGTAAAATCACCACAGTCTTACCAGACCCTAAGTCTGCTCTCTTATTAAAGAGAGAGAGAAAGAAAGAGAGAGACAACTGGTGGTTTAACCTGAGGGAAACTGCGCCTCAGGTGAGGGGAGAGATTGAGAAGAAGAGTCCTTCCTGGTCACCTCAACCAGTGCAGGACATGATCATGTAACAAAACCTGGAGAGATAAATCTTGAGAGAGGCAGTTATCTCTCCAGCCTTCAGGCTCTCTGCCTGTATTCCTGATGAAGGGCTTTTGCCCGAAACATCGATTTTAATGCTCCTCGGATGCTGCCTGAAATGCTGTGCTTTTCCAGCACCACTCTCAGCTAAAATCTGGTTTCCAGCATCTGCAGTCATTGTTTTTACCATGTAACAAAACCTCCCAAAGACTAGGAAATTAGGGAATAGCCAAAATAAATCTTGCTAAAATCTTAAAACCAGAAATTTCTGGAGAAACTCAGCAGTATCTATGTGGAGAAAACAGAGTTAACTTTGCTTCCATGGACAATTCGTTATATTTGTTTCAGATTTCAAGCATCCACAGTTCTTTGTTTTAATTTTGTTAAAACCTTATGTCCATGCATTCCAATCTTTGTTAGTTAATAAGCCATGGCTGAATGAATGTCAGAAATAGAAGCAGGAACAAGCTACAGCCTCTTGGTATGCTCCGCCATTCACTAGAACTGACCTGAAGTCTATGTTCTCATCCAATTCCCATGTGCCTTGACTCTTAGATTAAGTTACATTCTCTACAGTATTGAAACAGGCCCATTGACCTGGCAAGTCCACACCGATCGTCCAAAGAGTAATTCATCCAGACCCACCCCCCTACCCTATATTTACCCCTGACTAACGCACCTAATACTCTAAGCAATTTAGCATGGCTAGTTCACCTGAACTACACATCTTTTGGATTGTGGGAGGAAACCGGAGCACCCAGAGGAAACCCACGCATACATGGGGAGAATGTGCAAATGCCAGACAGACAGTCACCCAATCCAGGAATTGAATACAGGTCCCTGGTGCTGTGAGGAAGTAGTGTTAACCACTTAGCCACTGTGCTGCCCAGTTGCATTACTTAATGTCCAGTTGCACTGCTTCCAGTGCTTCAATGCAGAATCAATTTCAATACCCAAACCTCCCAGTTTGTAATCAGTCAGCCCCACTATTTTTCTATATAAAACTTGCTTTCAGCTTCTCAGACTACCTCCCTCCATTTTGATCTGCAAGTCAAATTCATTGGAATCAATTGGACCCAAGTTCTTGATTTAGAAACTATGAAGTTGAAGGGGTGTACCATACCTTTAAAAGAAAGAGAATGCTGTTCTGAACTGAGAGCTTACAAGCACCCGTGTATATGACTATGGTTCCAGAGTGTATTGGAAAATTTAAAATATACAACATTTGGCTGTGAATTGGGTACTTGAGTTTTGGTTGCTGTTTTGACAACAATTTGAATTTAACCAATCAGTTTAGATTATACCCCAGGATACCAAAATCTAAATGAGTTTGGTCTCCAACCAATGAGATGATCTGATTTTTGGAGGTATAAGTATCCAGACATTTTGAAAATTGGTCAGAGAGCAACTGCTGTAGAGAGATGGAGCTAATTGTCCATCTAATACCTTGCTCTCAAGGAAATTAGGAAACATTCTCCGTCAAATGTACTTTTTCATGTGAAACATACTCACAGTAAAAAGAAAGACGACAACCTAAGGAGATCATCAGCCAGAAGAGTGAAGACACAGAAGAAGGCAGTTGGTTTTGAAATTAAGTTGATATAGTTTTAATGCGTTATATTGGAACAACACATTTTTATAGAGAAGGAGTCAGAGAGTAAGCAGTTAGAGAAAGGGGGGCTTAGATTTGTGAATAGTTTTTGTTTAATGCTCACTTTTAGAGGAAGAAAGTGATATTATTTTCTCTAAATAGCAGAATTTAGGAGTTCACTGTCACTCATATTTTAACAGATTATGATATGAAGTGAACCTTTCTGGGTTTTTGGTTTAATTAAAAGAAAAGCTTCGCTTCCCTGTTGTAGTGAAATGCACTAAGTCATGCAATATTGCATAACACTGCAAGGAACGTAAGTGTCACTTTGCTGCAAGACAACAATGCCTCCATTATTTAAGCTCACCCTTTGAACATCAGGTAAGCGCAGGTACACTCTAATACTTGAATTCTTATGAGGAGTCAAACTTGAGGAAGTAACAACACTGGTAAAAGGTTTGGAATTCTCAAATTCCCAAATTGAATTTTTTAAAATAATGTTTCAAAATCAAAATAGTTGATGAACAGCTGAATATTATACTGCAAGACCAATCAAAAGATACAAACTGTCTTCTTTTAATTCAATATACCCTAATTTTATTTATAAGTAGCTCATTGAAACTGAATTCTCCCAGTCCAATTCACCCTCACCTTATGGCAACTGAGCACTTTCATCCAGCTCCCTTTCAACTGAGGTGAAATGTTTACACATCTAGTTGGCTGTATAATAGCAACCAAACTATAACTTCCACAACATTTCAGCCTTGCCATTCAATCTATGCTCTTTAACACAAATAAACAAATGACACTTCCCCTCTAATTCCCTGCATTAACTCAACAAGGCCATTAAAAGTTATCAAAAGTAGGCCCTTCAGTCCATCAAGGTCTGCTTCACCATCCAATTAATTTATACCTAATCTGACAATTGTCAATTTCCTGAATGATTCTCTAGTACACCTGAAGCATAGATCAAATTTTCCCAGGAGAAAAGATGAAATTTCTGATGTGTTGGCTAACATCTGGCTATATGGTACAAGACAAAGAAAGATATTCTCTGCTTCAACCTCTTTATATGTGTTCAAAAGCTGTGGCAATTTAGGGTTTGGTTGCTCCCTGCATTGTCAACTCTAAGTGGTCAAATGGTATCATCACTTTTCAGAGACAGAGTTCATATGAACTGTTTCAGAATGCCCTGTTTGATTGTTATTAGACCCAGAAACATTGTATGCATGCGATCAGACTCATGCAAATGGATTGTCTTTTCTCTACTGACCACAATGTTGATTCTATGATGAGAAAGATTTTAAAAAGAGACATGGGGGCAATTTTGCACAGAGAGTGGTTTGTATGTGGAATGAACTTCCAAAGGAATTGATGGATGCAAGAACAGTTACGATGTTTAAATAACCTTTAGATAAGATTAGATTAGATTCCCTACAGTGTGGAAACAGGCCCTTTGGCCCAACAAGTCCACACCGACCCTCTGAGAGCAACCCACCCAGACTCATTTCCCTCTGACTAGTGCACCTAACACTATGGACAATTTAGCATGGCCAATTCACCTAACCTGCACATTTTTGGACTGTGGGAGGAAACCCACGCAGACACGGGGAGAATGTACAAACTCCACACAGGTAGTTGCCTGAGGCAGGAATTGAACCCGGGTTTCTGGCACTGTGAGGCAGCAGTGCTAACCACTGTGCCACTGTGCTGCCCATAAGTACACGAATAAATATTTGGAGAAACATGACCAAACGGAGGCAGGTGGGACTAGATTAGTTTGGGATAATGGACAGCATGGATGAGTTGAACCTAAGGATCTGTTTCTGTACTTATGACTCTATGAAACCAGAAGAAATGTCATGATTCCTTTACGGAGATCCAGCCTGTCAGTATCTTGATGATCATAAACATTTGAATGGTCTTGAAGTCTTATAATTACAGAGCTTTTATTGCCCATATAATTTCTTATGCATCTCTTATTTCTGTTTAGATGTTCGCTTGTACAGATGAATTACCCATTACTATTTGCCACTCACTTTATCTTACAAAGATTAATGTGACAATTTGATCTTTTTGACTTAGTTTTATTGTGCCTTAAGTATAATGCCACAGGTACAGTTATTATAATGCATTGGTATTTCAGTTTATATTATACTATCATTTCACATCTCTGGAAAAGTAGTGGATTAGAAATTTGTTTTCTGTTTGGGTTTATGACTAAGATTTTGGATTGGCCCAAGTCCAATGTAGTGGAGGTCAGCAGAATTGTAAATTGTTTCCCTGCCTTATTTACTTGATCACAGCATTGGCAGAAGGAAGCTAGCAGCGTGTATTATATAAGTCCGAAGTCAGCCTTCAGTTCTTAAAAATTGTCAGTCTCTCTTACCAATTGTAGGTTCCTATTAAATGCAATCATTACAATTCTAAACAAGCAAATTGGAACACCAGGACAGAAAACAGGTTCCAGTTTCACAAATATGTGGTGGTAGAGATGGACAGGAGAAGAGAAGTCATTGTTCTGTGGGATGGGGAGCAGTCGGACCTCAAAGACTACATTCAGGAGAGAGAGGGAGAGGTTAAATCCCTGTGACTGGATGAAAAGACCAAGCAACAGCACCACAGATATTTAGCAACCTTACATTACAGACTTCTTCCCACAACATTTCCTCTCTACTACTCGACTGCTTGATGTACCACACCTTCCTCACTCACTCAGCAGCAGGGACTGACATTCAAGGCTTAGACTTAACATTCCAACACTCCACAATCCCCTCCCATATATTCTACTGAAGCAAGCCAGTGATTCACTCCCAGTGATTCACCAACCTTGTGTTTTGACACCTAATCAGTTGTGGCAGGTATACCACCAAAAGACAGATAGTGACATTTTTCTCTGAGTCTTGCAGGTGACACTCAATAGATGGATACAAACATGCCTTTACCTTTTGATACCCCCAGAGCACCTTGTTGTCCTCGTTATGGGGTATGCTGCGATATGTTATGTGCATGAAGTGAGAACATTGATGATCCAAGTTATCTGCACCTTTTCACAATTTGCAGCTTGTAATGACCTTATTATTGAGCATAATTAGCAAGCTTCAGGTGAACTGACGCCTGGACCTCTTGATATCCAACTCATCTCTTTCCCTTACCCCGTCTTTCCTTTTCTGACTCTTATCTTTCAGATATCCAGGAACTGCTGTTTTCACAGTCACATCAGCTGTAGGAGGGAGAGATGCAATAACAGTTTGATATTGATGAAGAGGTGCCATTACCTGATCAGACATTCACACCCATCAGCTCAGATTATGGCATTGTTTGTACTCTAGAAGTTAGTATGGAGTTGGGATCTGCACATAGTAAGATATCCAGCCATGAGTGGGCTGCAATCACTCCAGGGTTCTGTCGAAGAGTCAAATCAGATTCAAAACATTAACTTGACCTGCAACAGATGATGTCAGACCTGTTGAGTTTCTCCAGCTCTTCCTCGTTTCATTTCAAATCTCGAGCACTTATAGTACTTTTATTACATGGTTAAAGATTACAGGTTTTGTCAGCTCATCTGTCAGCAATTCCACAGAAGAGTTGTGCTTGGAGAGATTCAGACAAGGACCTCAATGGATCATCATAGAAGAGAACTCCGAGAGACATACTCACTGAGATTGAAGGTCTATTGGTTAACTTGCCAAAGGAAATGTCTCCAATGACGACAAGATTGGATTTCTACATACAGATTTTCTATACACAGCCATCTATGTCCCATCTCTTTGTTATCCAACAGCCTTCGAAGTACTGATGCTGCAATCCCTTTATTTGCTTAAGCTTCTGGATTGACTGGTCACCTCATCGGGTCTTCCCTCTGTAAGGGTGCAGCAACACTCCCTGGAATATCCAGGAAAATCAGCAGAACTCCAAAAGCACATCAGAGCACTGCTAGGATAGTGCAACAGCAGATGATCAAACAGCTTTATTTGATAGTGGACATGTGTCTCTTTCAAGGACCCTACTTTTCTTTGGTTTGTGATAAGTGGATGCATCACCGTCAGTTCTGCCATAACGCAGTTGTTCCATTCTCGTGAAACCCTGTGTTATCAGAAAATCGTGTAATAGCAGCACCATTTAAACTAATGGGGCCAAAATTCCATTATAACCAACACACGATTTAAAAGCTAGAGAAACAGTGTCCCCAATTCTTCAATCGCATTGCAGAGAATTTGTGTTAACAAAACGCGTGCTCCAGCAGAATGATTCTGTAGTACAACAGAACTGAACTTGAAATGTTCACCTGGTTTTCTTTTCACAGACTTGTTGAGTTGCTCCAGCAATTTCTGCTTTTGTTTGCTCATCAGCCCTCAAATCTTTGTTTATTTAACAGTAGTACAACAGCTCACGATGATCTGAAGTGCGACAGATTGACAAGTATCCGATTGACAGCACCAGTTCAGATATTACTGCTCCATGCAGAGGCTGCTGGCACAATAAACTTTCACAGTATGGGACACCACATGGGTAGCGCCAAAGGTCATAGAGCATGGAAAGATGCCACTTGTCCCATCCAGTATCCATCTACCCATTTTCAAGCGTTTGTATGCTGTTTCAACACTTCAAAAAAACTATGTAAATGGAGATGCAGAGTGCACCTCTAGAAAGGACTTCAGCTTCTGAAGCCCTGTTTCCGATGGTATAGAGGAATCGCATTCCACTTCCAAAGTCTATCATCACAGCAAAAATAAATATGTTAGTTTGCTGTCCGTTTTCTAAGTTACTTCCAAGGAGGTGCATCACATTTAACACTTCTTGCATGATCTTTCTAGCAAAGAACCTTTTGTTTAGATTAAATTTCTTGGATTAATGTAGCAACTTATCACACTTCAGATACTTTTCCCTCAACAATTAATTTGAAGTTTACTCACTTGTACCTAAACATAACAGGCAGTTGATACACAATAAAATTTAACAAGCAGCAATACAGTGTTTCAATAATTACTTTGAGTAACTATAAGCAGAGAAAGAGCACCAGCCAGAAAAGCTCATGTTTTCGATTAGTCTTATGCTTTTTTGAACATTCACAAGGGCACACAGAAACTATCACAGTTTCTTTTCATGGGAGAGCACATTCAACAATCATCCTTCAATACCACACGAGAGTCACTCTGCATTATATATTCAAATCCTGAAATGAGTTTTGAAAGAAAAACACTGATTAAGAAATGAACCAACTGAGCCAAATAATTGACAAATCCACCTGCAGCTTTCAGAATTATTTTTCAGAAAGGTGATGGGGAGTGGCTGCAGTCAGGCTTTCAATAATTTCATAAATTCTGGTTCGTGATTTAAAGTAGTTTATGGAAATGACATGAATCAAATTCTGAATTTAATCATATGCTTTTTGCTCATGAGGTTTTAATTACCTCCTTTCATGTTGTAAATGTCTATTTTTCTATGATTTAAGGATCAGGTTTTTTCACTAACGTGCAGGAGGTTGAGGGGTGACCTTCTCGAGGTTTATAAAATCATTAAATGCATAGATAAGTTGAATAGTAAAGGTGTTTTCCTTCAGGCAGGGGAGTTGAAAACTAGAGGGCATATTTTAAGGTGAGTCGAGAGTGTGCTGCTGGAAAAGCACAGCAGGTCAGGCAACATCCGAGATGCAGGAGAATCAATGTTTCGGGTATTAGCCTTTATCAGGAAAGACCTCACTTTCTCCATGTTTTAAGGTGAGAGGAAAAAGATTTAAAGGGGATCTGAGGGAAAACATTTTCACACAGAAAGTGGTTCATGTGTGGAATGAACTACCAGAGCAAATGGTAGATGTAGCTACAGTTACAACATTTAAAATACTTTTGAGGGAGTACATAAATAGGAAAGGTTCAAAGGCATATGGTCTAATCACAGGTAAATAGGACTAGGTTAGTTTGGGAAACATTTGATGGCATGGATGAGTTAGACTGAAGGATCTGCTTTTGTTGTGTAGGACTCTATGACTTTATTATGGCCACTTTTGTTTAAAATTAGAGCTTCAAAATGAAAATTATTGTTGTGCTGTTCAAATATTCTGTTGAATTATATAGCCTGTCTTTGCAGCCCTAGCTCTACAAAGCCCAGTAAATCAAACGTTCCTCCATTTCCAGTCTCTTATACACCCCAGGCTGAATAACCATGACTCAGTTGGCATTCCACTAGACCCATTTGGGGCCAGTTAGCTCAGTTGACTGGATTGCAGGTGTGAGGCAGAGTGGCACCAACAACGTGGGTTCAATCTTCCAATGGCTGAGGTCACCATGGTCATGCTTTCTTCACGTCCACCCTCCTCGGAGGTGTGCTGGTCAGGTTTAACTCAGTACTGGTTGTCTTTCTCTGAAGAGAGTCAGCAGGAGGATGGCGACTTTGCCTTTACCTTACCAGGATCATGTGACTCCAGTGGTCACTCTTATCCAAAGTTTGATAAGAGTATTAAAGACCAAAAGTGAGGAGAGAGTGAGTCCCCTTGACATTAAAGTAACATTTGACTGAGTACAGAACTAAGTTAAATTGATATAAAAAGAAAGAAAAACAGATTTAAAATAACACTCCAGAGGCTGAAGTCATACCTAGCACAAAAGGAAGCTGGCTATGGTTAATAGGGGCAAAATCATCTTAGCTTCAAAATATCACTGAAAGTTTTCTTTGGGACAATCAGTAATGGCAACTTCATCAATTGCTATGCCTCCAGTATAAGACCCAAAGTGGGTCGTTCACTGACAATCTAAGTGTTTTGTTCCATTCACAATTCACCACATAATGGAATAAACTTTGTCTACATGCTATAAAACCTTTATGCTGACACGTGACAAGCAACATTTGCATTACAGGCAGGAAATGATCATTCCCAACAAAGCAGACTCTATTCACTTCTTCTTGACATTCAATGCCATTGCCATCACTGATTCCATCATCAGTAACATCTTGGGAGTTGCCATTGGCTGGTAACATAACTGAAGCGGCTACATAAATATTTTAGACAAGCAAGAGGCTGAAAGAATGCAGCAAATCAGGCAGCATTGGGAGGTGGAAAAGTCAATGTTAAGGGTGTAACCCTCCTTCAGGGCTGGCAGTGGGTGTAAAGGGAGCTGAAGATACTCACTGAGTGCACATCTGAGGGAGGCAGAGAACTTCTTCAAAATGGGCATCCTTTGAAGCAACTTCACAGTGGAGCAAACTTAGTTTGAGACAAAAAGACTGCAGATGCTAGAATCCAAAGTAGACAGACAGGAAAATGGAAGTACACAGCAAGCCAGGCAGCATCAGGAGATGGAGAAGTCAACGTTTCAGGTGTAACCCTTCTTCAGGACTTGGGGTGGGTGTAAGGGGAGCTGCAGATTGTAACTACAAAAGCAGGTCATAGTGTGGAAATTCTATAGTCAGTAACTCAAAGTCTTTCTACTTGCCTGGATGAATAAGGTTCCAACAACAAACAAGAAGTTTGATGGCATTCAGGACAAATAAGTCCACTTTTTTGGCATCTACCTTAAGCAGTCACTCTGTTACACCAATGGTATGTTTGGCATATATATATACTGTCTGTAAAAACAAATTGCCAATCCTCCTTTGACCTCACCTACCAAATCCACTGTACCTATGACCAAGAAAAATAACATCAGGCTGTACAATGAGAACACCACCTTCTGCAAGTTGTCCTCAAAAAACATATACCACTCTGACAGAGAAACTTATTCAACTTCACTCATTGTAGCTGAATCAAAAGGTTGAAACTCTTTTGCTAACATTATAGAATGTGGGCTAATATCATAGTGGTTCAAGAAGGTGACTCAGCACCATCTTCACAATAGAAATTACAGATACACAAGAAATGTTCACCTTTCTAGTGTTGCTTCATGGGTTATGCACAGTGAATAAGAAAATTATATTCCTCAAAGACTAATGCATTGAAGCAGGCTATATGTCTTCAGTCCCATTATTTCCACCTTGGTTCAGTTTTGTTTTATTTTAGTTTGATAACGCTGTTGTGAAGCACTTTGGAATCTTCCAGCACATAGAATCATTACATTGTGGAAGCAGGCCATTTTGGCCCATCAAGTCCACACTGACCCATCTCCATACCCTATCACTGTACTTAACCCAGGCCAGGGTCTGGACTAGAGTGGTGCTGGAAAAGCATAGCACGTCAGGCAGTATCCAAGGAACAGGTAAATCGACGTTTCGGGCAAAAGCCTGTCGAATGATTTTTCTGCTCCTTGGATGCTGCCTGACCTGCTGTGCTTTTCCAGCACCACTCTAATCCAGACTCAGGTTTCCAGAATCTGCAGTCCTCATTTTTACCTTAACCCAGGCCAATCTACCTAACCTAACATACTTGGACATGAGGCGAAACCAGGCCACCCAGAGGAAACCCATGTAAATATGTGAAAAGTGTGTAAACTGCACACAGACAGTTACCTAAGGGTGGAATTGAACCCGAATCTCTGGTGCTGTGAGGTCGCAGTGCTAACCATTGAACCATCATGTTGCCCAGGGAACATTAAAGCCCAAGAAGAAAGTAAGTTGCTGTCAATAATGGTGTCTGATTCTGTTTTAATTGCATGCGATTACGCTCTTTTTAAGTCATTATTGACAATTACTGGGTTTGGGATCATGCTTTATGATAGTTTTATTGCCATGAAACCCGAAGTGACTGGTACTAATAAAGCAGGGTCAGACTTTGCATTGCAGTCTTGCCTAATCTATGTAGTTGTGGAAGTCAAAAATGAAAGAGAAAACAAAATATTATATTTACAAACATGTAAATCACATTACAACTCCCTCCATAATATCCAGGGCAGCATGGTGGCTCAGTGGATAGCACAGCTGCCTCACAGCACCAGGGTCCCAGGTTCATTTCCAGCCTTGGGCGACTGTCTGTGTGGAGTTTGCACATTTGCCCGTGTCTGCATGGGTTTCCTCCAGGTGCTCCAGTGCAGGTCAGGTGAATTGACCATGTTAAATTGTCATAGTGTTAGGTGCATCAGTCAGAGGGAAATGGGTCTGGGTGGATTACTCTTCAGAGGGTTGGTGTGGACTCTTTGGGCCGAAAGGCCTGTTTCCACAATGTAGGGAGTCTAATCTAATATATGGCCAAAAACATAAGCTATTGTGGGTGGCACAGTGGTTACCACTGCTGCCTCACAGCGCCAGGGACCCGGATTCAATTCCCGCCTCAGGCAACTGTCTGTGTGGAGTTTGCACATTCTCCCTGTGTCTGCGTGGGTTTCCTCCCACAGTCCAAAAATGTGCAGGTTAGGTGAATTGGCCATGCTAAATTGCCTGTAGTGTTAGGTGAAGGAGTAAATGTAGGGGAATGGGCCTGGGTGGGTTGCTCTTGTGAGGGTCTGTGTGGACTTGTTGGGCCAAAAGGCCTGTTTCCACACTGTAAGTAATCTAATCACTGTGGGTGTATTTATACAAAGGAATGGAAGGGAATCAATAATGTGGCTCCTTCTCAGTGACTGGTGATAAATACCAGCTTCACTAACGATGCCAACATCTCATGAACAAATGAAAGAAAGGTGACCAATGAAATCCATGCCAATGTATAAAGACAACTTCTAAATTATTTCCTCATTCCCAACAGACTACAAAGATCAACAAAGGTGGTTAACCTGAATAACTTACCATGGTGCTCGGAATTTTGAATGGAACTCTTGCAGGATAATACAAATTAGTATTTTCAAATATACCACAAAATTCAATCCGAAATTATTTAAAGTTCAATGCCGTCCCTACAATCTCACAGACACTGGGGAACAGATCTATAAATTTTAATTTTGCTCTACTTCAAACATATCCTCATTTGAGTGGGGTCAACAAATATGAACATAACTCCAGAATGAGTGAGCTGTCGCCATTTATTGAACTGCTCCTTCAGAGGAAAGAAACTCAGGGGCGGTCTGCAAACACAAGGAGTGCCGTTGCATTCTGTGACTAGTGAACAGTGTGATGGATTTCACCGGGCAAGATACAATCCTCTACTACGGCTTTTGACATGTTGATGTAAATCTGCTGAGCCATGTTGCTATGGAAACAGATGAAAGCCTGGTACAATTGTATTCCCATGTTGTGACTGAAGGAGAAGCACAACATGTACCCAGAAGTCGTCAGCTAGTATGAAAACACGTCGATTAACATGCAAAATGATTAAATATAGGCACGAAACAGCTATTGTTGTGTTATTTTGGTACAAACATCCACTGAAGCTAAAGGCAGCTAATTAGTTTTCATCAAAGTTAAATATTGTAACACTGTCTCTTTCTTACTTGGGGGAAATGTCCAAAAAAAAAGTCAAGACAGAAAGAGAAACTGCGAAGGAAAAAACTGGTCTGGTCGCATCTGTGGAGAGAGAAAGCGGAGTTAACGTTTTGGGTTCAGTGACCCTTCCTCAACGTTCTTCAAGGACATCCCCCCCACCCCCTCCCCCAACCGCCATGCCTTTAGCTGGTGACCTCTTGCACTGGTCCGACAGTGTGGAAAGAGGCCCATCAAGCCTACACTGACCCTCTGAAAAACATCGATCCAGCATGCCAAACGCAACCCTGCAGTTCACAGGGCTAACTCACCTAGCCTGTACATTCCTGGGCACTATTGGGCATTTTAACATGGCCAGTCCACTTAACCTGAATATCATAGGACTGTGGAAGGAAACACAAGTGATTGGTGGAAACCCAGGGAGAACATGCAAACTCCTCACGGACAGACATCCGAGGGTGGAATAAAACCTTGGTCGCTGGATCCGTGAGGCAAAAGTGCAAACTACTGAGCCACCATACTGTCCCCAAATGGAGGAGAGAAAAAAATTATGCATGCTTGAAAGGATATTGGGTTAGGGTGGACGAGGCCACAGGTGTACAGGTGGTTCTGCTATAATGCATGTTTCATTAACATGAATTTGCTGTAACGTGATTGACCGAATCGGGGACTCTGTTTCTGAAGCACGAACTTTTGAAACCTGGAACATAATTGCATCACCAACGCTTTAAGTGTTTTTCAAAAGCACAATTTTTCTATAATAACGGGTTGCACAAGAACACAACCATCTTGTCACAGAAGAACTACCTGCGTTTGAGCATAAGGATAGGAATGCCTGTAAACCTCTAAGTGTTTGACTCAACGCCATTAGCATTTCCAACCAGACTGCAAAAACCAAGAAGTGGATTTGAAGCAAAACAAAAGGGACTTTACCAATTCTACCAACTAATCCTACAGAAATCATAGGCTGTGTCCCCCCTAGATGATGAAGTGTACTCACTTCAGGAGACCATATCTTGTCTTACTAAACTAGTAACAATTTGTCAGATGTACAGGATTCAGTATACCTCAATAATTAATCATTATTGGGAATAAAATGACTACTGTGGAAATATCTCTCCATTTATAGATGTTTCAGCATTTTTCACACAAACCAAATTTTACTCCAAGTGCTCCAAATATTGTAAATATTCATGAAAAAAATTGCTTGATAAAAATTCAAAATTCACAATTTCTGGTTACACACAATTACTGTATTGAGTATTGATATTGCATCAGGTATTAAAATTCCTTCTCATGAATATCTGTAATCGAAAAGATTTGTCACATTTTTAATATTTTTATCCTACCTTTATAAATGTTATTTCCTATCTTCTCATTTTAATATAAATCTGAAGAGGTCTGTCGCAAAGTACAAATCATGTATATTTGGTATGCCAATGAATTAAATAAAAAACAATTTCCAACAGAAGCCAATAGATCTCAAACTTACATCTCTGTCTCAGGCTTGCTGCAGTGCTCCAGTGAAGCTCAGCACAAGCTGGAAGAATAGCACCTCATTTTCCACCTGTGGACCCTGTAGCATTCTGGACTCAATATCAAATTCAATAACTTTAGTGAGTGAACTCCCCCATATCCATACCCCAGCCCCACAACCTGGCCTTGGTATCACATAGTCTGCTATCACACACCGTCCATTGTTAGCCACTAACAGTCTCCATTAACAGCTATTCACCCTCGTAGTTAGAGCGTTATCCACTCCTTTGTCTGTCAAACTGCTCTTCTCTTTCACAAATACAGAAATTGCTGGAAAAGCTCAGCAGGTCTGAAAAGAAATCAAAGTTAATGTTTCAGGTCCGATGACTCTTCCTCATAACTGATGGCAGATAAAGAAAGGTCAGTTTTTATGCAGAAGATAGGGTGGGGGGAGGGGGTAAGGAGAAAACGATAGGTGATTGGAAATAGAGCCCAAAGAGAGAGAGAGAAGAACAGTTGGACAGCCAAAGATAATGATCTGACTACGAGGGTGGATAGCTGTTAATGGGGACTGTTAGTGGCTAACAATGGGTTGTGTGTGACATTCCTGATGAAGGGCTTGCGCCCGATATGTCGATTCTCCTGCTTCTCAGATGCTGCCTGACCTGCTGAACTTTTCCAGTGCCAAATTTTTCGGCAATGTGTAATAGCAGACTGTGTGATAACAAGGCCTATGCTGTGGGTGTGGTTGTGAGGTTGAGGATGGGGACGGGGATGGGGACAAGGATGGGGATGGGGATGGGGATGGGAACGGGGACGGGGACGGGGGCTAGGACATGGTAGAGTCCCAACCCTGAAGTTATTGAACTCGATAATGAGTCTGGAGGGCTGCAGAGTCCCCTGGTGGAAAATAAGATGTTGTTCTTCCAGCTTACGCTGAGCTTTGTTGGAGCACTGCAGCAAGTCTGATACAGAGATATTGGCCCAAAACAGGATGATGTGTTAAAGTGGCCAGCAACTGGAAGCTCAGGGTCATTTTTGCGGACAGAACATGGGTGCTCTGCGAAGCAGTTATCCGGTCTTCGCTTCATTTCCCCAGTGTAGAGGAGGCCACATTGTGACCAGCAAATGCAGTAGACTGCATGAAATGCAGGTAAAGCACTGCTTCACCTGGAAGGTATGTTTAGGCTTTTGGATACTGAGGAGGGAGGAGATAAGTGGACATATGTTACACCTTCGGTGATTGCACAGGAAGATGCCGTGAAGCTGTGGTAGGGGGGTGTGGGAGTGAAGGATCAGGATGTCCTGGAGGGATATGTTAACCCTTATTTATCTCCACAGATGCTGCCAGACCTGCTGAGCTTTTCCAGCAATTTTTGTGTTTGTTTCTGATTTACAGCATCTGCAGTTCTTTGGCTTTTCATCTGCTCCTCTATGTCATTGGGCTCAATTCCTCACCTATTGTCTACTCCTTATCCCCTTCCCCACAACATATCTTCTGCATATAAACTGATATTTTTCCAGCTACATTCATTCTGAGGAAGTGTCACTCGAACCAAAACTCTGATTTATCTTCACAGGTGCTGCCAGATCTGTTGAGCTTTTCCAGCAATTACTATTTTAAAGTTTTTTTTGTTTGTTTCCATATATAATAGCGACAACAATCATAACAAGACATTGTCTTTTGTCTACAAAGTATATTAATAGAGAAAAACAATTCATCAAGATTGCACAAGTGAAAGATTTCTAATTCTAATAAAAAACATGATGTGGAAGTATCGGTGTTGGACTGGGGTGAACAAAGTTAAAAATCACAATACTGAAAAATGTGGTGCTGGAAAAACGCAGCAGGCCAGGCAGCATCTGAGGAGCAGGAGAATCGATGTTTCGGGCATAAGCCCTTCTTCAGGAAGATTCATTCCTGAAGAAGGGCTTATGCCCGAAACGTCGATTCTCCCGCTCCTTGGATGCTGCCTGGCCTGCTGTGTTTTTCCAGGACCACATTTTTCAACTCTGGTCTCCAACATCTGCAGTCCTCACTTTCTCCTAAAAATCACACAACACCAGGTTATAATCCAACAGGTTTCTTCAGAAGTATTAACTTTTGGAGCGCTGCTCCTTTGTCAGCCAACTGATCCTAATTCAAACATGCATTTCTTAAACTTATCAGAAGCCACCTTCCATAGAATCCCTAAAGGGTGAAAGCAAGCCATTCAGCCCATCTTGATAAAGGGCTTTTGCCCAAAACGTCGATTTACCTGGTTCTCAGATACTGCCTGATCTGCTGTGTTTTTCCAGCACCACTCTAATCTACAGCACCTGCAATAATCACTTCCGCCTATTCAGCCCATCAAGTCCACACCAACCCTCCCACCCTATAACTCTGTATCTGCACCTAACCCACAATAGACTGTGAGAGGAAACCCACCCAGACACAGGGAGAAGATGCACTCTCCACACAGACTGGACTTGAACCCAGGCCCTTGGTGCTGTGAGGCAACAGTGCTTGCCACTGTGCCACCTAACACGCAGACGAAAAGAATGGATGGGAACTACTAATGGGAAATTAAAATAATGCTTATTAATCATAATTATCAAAATGGGAAAATAAAATGATCATACCTGTTGAATTTTGGCCAGTCTTTGAGTCATTCTCTTTGGAAAGAGTAGTAAATACTGGACAGGAGGAGATGAGGCCAATCCTTGGGTTTACTTGGGTTGCATAGATTAGCTTTGAAACATTAAACTGCTCGTGAGCAAGACTTTATGATATAAGAATTTGCTCCTCCCTTGCAGAAGTGTTTTTGGGCTTGCCCTTCTGGAGCTTGTTAATCAATCCCAATGTACAATGAAAAAGTCAAGAGTGTGGTGCTGGAAAAGCACAGCAGGTCAGGCAGCATCCAAGGAACAGGAAAGCTGACATTTCAGGCAAAAGCCCTTCATCAGGAAGTGCTTTTGCCCGAAACATCGATTCTCCTGCTCCTCGGATGCTGCCTGACCTGCTGTGCTTTTCCAGCATCACACTGTCAACTCTAATCTCCAGCATCTGCAGTCCTCACTTTCTCCTGCAAAGAAAAATTGTCTATCTAATATTTCAGGTACACATCATGTCAAACAGTTTTCTTTAACAAGTCTCTCTTGAGTAGTTAGCAGAAAGCAACCTCACAGAAAGCCTACTTCCCCATTTGGCTAGTGATAGGCTGCATTGTGGCAAATATAAAGTCTGTGCTCCTCTGAATGGCTTTAAACAACATGCATCTGAGAGAGAGCCAATTTGCTAACATTGCACCATTTAAAAACAATTCAGAAACACTTACTGACAAAAGATCATCCCCAGTGTGCTAATTGTGTAATTCTTCCTCTGGTTTGGTGATTAGAACTATTGGTAATTGACACGGATGAATGAACGCACAAGTAAACACAAATTACAAGAATGTAAATGAGGTGTAGCCCCACAATTACTTGCCAAAGTGGCAGAATCAGTCCTGCATGTGCATAAGCTGCAATTCAAAGAAGTCAAAGAGAGTTTGCTAAATTTAGAACTCTTGTGACCAGTTGCATCTGGAGATTCTGTTCCGTATCAGAGGGGGATACATCGCTGGAAGGAATTAGAAGTATAATTTCTGCAGTATTTCAGTTTCAAAGAGGAGAAGGTTGTTGGAAATAGTGTACTGAGTCCTCGCATGTGCATTGAACAACTGCTTCATGTAAAAAAGACGATTGGAAATTGGCATTGTTCCATTCAGGTAGAAATCTCCATATGTTGGAAACAAATTTAAATATCTGTCCTTTCAGCCTAGAAAACATTACTGTAAACAACTGCCAATCAAGCTGAAAGCTCCAGACTACCACCTTGACAGTACCTCATCAAACAATTTTTCCTTTGAATATTGCATTGCGTTTCAAAGCCAAGTAAAATGGAGTGTTGGAAGAAATGTTCTTGCATATTATAGCAAGCTGTTTTTAAGATAGTTGCATGTTGCACGACAAGATGCAGTGCAGAAATTTGCCAAAGATTGGACAGCACCTTCCAAATCTAATATCAGTTTCACCCAGAAGGTCCAAAGGCAGCAGATACTTGGGGCCATCACGACCTGCAAGTTCCCCTCCATTCTGGCTTGGAAATATATCACCGTTCCTTCAGTGTGGCTGGGTCAATCTCATGGAATTCCCTTCCTCATGGTATTTTGGGTCTGCCTACAGCGTGTAAACTGCAGTGATTCAAGAAGACAGCTTGGGCAATCTTCTCAAAGGACATGGGCAATAAATGCTGGCCAGCCAGCAATATCATATCCCATGAGAGATTTAAAAAAGCTGTTGTAAGTATTTTTAACCCATTTCTCAACATGTGACTTGTGTTGAAGAGGCTGAACTGCTCAAGAAAGATCTGCAGGTAGACTTCATCAGAGCTGCTTTAAAATATTGACATCACAGCTTCAACAATACTAATTTAACTTAACATATTGCTTTGATAAGTGACCCACATCTGGTTATACCACCTGAATTGGAGTCTCAGTGATGTAATATTTCACTATATTGAAGTTCAATTTTTTCAGCAAAACAGAAATGTTTTTGACGCATTGAATTGGAAGGTTCAAGTGGGTTGTAAAAGTCAAATGAGCTGAAGAATACGATAATTAGTTGCTTTTATCAAGATGGGAAGTAAAGACTGTGGCAGCTTTTGTTTTCAGGTTTATCCATACCTTTGAAAAGGGAGATAGCATTAAGCATGGACAGTGTCCTAGCACAGATAACAGTAAAGCCACCCACATGAAAGCATAACATCCCAAAACTACTGCCAGCTACTTTAGAAAAGTGGTTGTGTAATGTTTTGCTGACATCGCAAAGAACAGCTTTATGACTCGAAACCTTCTATAGATATGCTAAATAAAGACAGGTCTTAACCTTCCAATGTCCAGAATGTAATCTTTGATATCGAATAGAACTCCTGTTCTTACTTGACTAATAAAAACTCAGCTATCACTGAAATATTGTCATGCAATTAAGTTACTGTTGCACTTTGATTCTATCGCTAGCAAGGGTAAGTTTGCCTTTGTTGTGAGTCACCACTTACTTTTTGATGAAGACACAAATCATGTAATTGGTGTCATTAAATTATTAAAAAAGCATCCTTGATCTATGAGTTCTTGCAAATATTTCCAACCTTCCTTTGCTTTCTAAAGTCCTTGAACATGCTCTTGTCTCTCAAATTGCTTCTTAACCTTCACTATTCAATGCTTGAAACACTCCAATCAGATTTTTGACACTGTCATCTCACTGAAGGAGCAAATTGATGGATTGGATCCAGAGATTCCGTAACTGTAGAACATGAACCTTCCTCACTCGTCAATATCTCTAAAGCCAATTCTGGATGCATTTTGCATTTTTCTATATGTTAGTCCTTATAACATATACTGAACAGTCAAGTGCTTATTGAAACAGACATCTTGTAGTTTGTTAACTATTTGCATGGCTACTTGGTCAAAGATTTACATGCATAGTCTGGGTTCTAAGCTGATGTAATTGTATGTTATATGCATGTAGCTGACTGACTGAGCACACTACTCTGACAACATTACACAGAAAGAGAGACTAAAGGTGTTGCGAGTACCTTGAGACCAGCATCTGCAGTCCTTACTTTCTCCATCTTCCTATGTGTCAGGTATGACTCCAACCATGGAGAACATAGAACATAGAACATAGAACAATACAGCACAGAACAGGCCCTTCGGCCCACGATGTTGTGCCGAACTTCTAACCTAGATTAAGCACCCATCCATGTACCTATCCAAATGCCGCTTAAAGGTCGCCAATGATTCTGACTCTACCACTCCCACGGGCAGCGCATTCCATGCCCCCACCACTCTCTCGGTAAAGAACCCACCCCTGACATCTCTCCTATACCTTCCACCCTTCACCTTAAATTTATGTCCCCTTGTAACACTCTGTTGTACCCGGGGAAAAAGTTTCTGACTGTCTACTCTATCTATTCCTCTGATCATCTTATAAACCTCTATCAAGTCACCCCTCATCCTTCGCCGTTCCAACGAGAAAAGGCCGAGAACTCTCAACCTATCCTCGTACGACCTACTCTCCATTCCAGGCAACATCCTGGTAAATCTTCTCTGCACCCTCTCCAAAGCTTCCACATCTTTCCTAAAGTGAGGCGACCAGAACGGCGCACAGTACTCCAACTGTGGCCTAACCAAAGTCCTGTACAGCTGCAACATCACTTCACGACTCTTGAATTCAATCTCTCTGCTAATGAACGATAATATTCCATAGGCCTTCTTACAAACTCTATCCACCTGAGTGGCAACCTTCAAAGATCTATGTACATAGACCCCAAGATCCCTCTGTTCCTCCACCTGACTAAGAACCCTACCATTAACCCTGTATTCCGCATTCTTATTTGTTCTTCCAAAATGGACAACCTCACACTTGGCAGGGTTGAACTCCATCTGCCACTCCTCAGCCCAGCTCTGCATCATATCTAAGTCCCTCTGCAGCCGACAACAGCCCTCCTCACTGTCCACAACTCCACCTATCTTCGTATTATCTGCAAATTTACTGACCCACCCTTCGACTCCCTCATCTAAGTCATTAATAAAAATTACAAACAGCAGAGGACCCAGAACTGAACCCTGCGGAACTCCACTTGTAACTGGGCTCCAGGCTGAATATTTACCATCTATCACCACTCTCTGCCTTCGACCGGTTAGCCAGTTTTCTATCCAATTGGCCAAATTTCCCTCTATCCCATGCCTCCTGACTTTCCGCATAAGCCTACCATGGGGAACCTTATCAAATGCCTTACTAAAATCCATGTACACTACATCCACTGCTCTACCCTCATCCACATGCTTGGTCACCTCCTCGAAGAATTCAATAAGACTTGTAAGGCAAGACCTACCCTTCACAAATCCGTGCTGGCTGTCCCTAATCAAGCAGTGTCTTTCCAGATACAAGAGTTTGCCCCTGATACCCATTGATTCCAATTTTGGTAAAGCTCCTTGATGTTACACTTGGGTCGATTGCAGAATTGATGTCAAGGGCTGCACTCTCATCTCACCTCTGGAATTCAGCTCTTTTGTCCATGTTTGAACCAAAGCTGTATTGAGGTCAGGATCTGAGTCGCCCTAATGGGACCCAAACTGGGCATCACTGAGGTTATTGCTAAGTGGGTGCTGCTTGATAGCAGTTCCATCACTTTTCTGATGATTGAGATTAGACTATTGGAGTGGTAATTGTCTGGGTTGGATTTGTCCTGCTTTTTATGTATAGGATATACTTGGGCAATTTTCCACATTGTTGGGTAAATGCCAGTGTTGTAACTGTACTGGAACAGCTTGGCTAGGGGAGCGTAAAGTTGTGGAGCACAAGTCTTCCCACTATTGTCAGAATGTTGTAAGGGCCCGTAGCCTTTGCATTATCCAGCACCCCCAATCATTTCTTGATATCACGTGGAGTGAATCGAATTGACTGAAGACTGGTATCAATAATGCTGGGGATCACTACAGGAGGCCTAGATGGATCATTCACTCGGCACTTATGGCTGAAGGTTGCTGCAAAAGCTTCAGCCTTATCTTTTGCATTGATTTGCTAGGCTCTACCATCATTGAGGATATTTGTGGAGCCTCCTGCTCTAGTGAGTTGTTTCATCATCCACCACTATTCATGACTGGATGTGGCAGGACTGCAGAGCTTAGATCCAATCCATTGGTTGTGGGATCACTTTGCTCTGTCCATCTCATGTTGCTTATGCTGTTTAGCACGCAAATATTCCTGTTTGGTGACTTCACCAGGTTGACACCTCGTCTTCAGGTGCACCCTCTTGTACTCTTCATTGAACCAGGGTTGATCCCCTGGCTTGATGGTAATGGTTGAGTAGAGGATATGCTGGGCCATGAGGTTACAGATTTTGCTGAAGTACAAGTCTGCTACTGTTGATAACCCACAGTGCCTCATGGATGCCCAGTCTCAAGTTGCTAGATCTGTTCAAAGTCTGTCCTATTTAGCATGGTGATAGTGCCACACAACATGATCGAGGTTATTCTCAATATGAAGGCTGGACTTTGTCTCCCCAAGGACTGTGCACTCACTCTTACAGATCCTGTCATGGACAGATGCATCTGCAGCTAGAAGATTGGTAAAGATGAGGTCAAGTATGTTTTTCCCTCCTGTTGGTCCCTCACCACCTGCAGCAGACCCACTCGAGTAGCTATGTCCTTCAGGACCCGACCAGCTCGATCAGTAGTACTGTTGCCAAGCCACTCTTGGTGGTGGATTTTGAAAGTTAACACCCAGAGTAAATCTGGTGCCCTTGCCATCCTCAGTGCTTCTACTAAGTGTTGATCAACATGAAGGAGTCCTGATTCATCAGCTGAGGGAGGGTGGTATGTGGTAATCAGCGGGAGGTTTACTTGTCCGAGGTTAACCAGAATCCATTAGACTTCATGGGGTCTGTAGTCAAAGTTAAGGACTCCCAGAGCAACTCCCTCAACAGTTGAGATTGCCATGTAGAAGGAGTGATCAATAAGTTCACAAATGATATGAAAATAATGAGGAGGATAGCCTTAGTTTATCAAAGGATATAAAAGAGCAGGTCCGATGGCCTGGTCAGGAGGAAGCCAATTGGGAAGGACAAACAATGCAAGGCAGTACATGAAGTCATAGTGTCATAGAAATGTACAGCAATGAAACAGACAGTCCATGCTGACCACACATCCTAAATTAATCTCGTCCCACTTGCCAGCATTTGGCCCACGTCCCTATAAGCCCTGTCTGTTCATATACCCATCCAGATGTCTTTTAAATGTCATAATTGTACAAACTTCCACCACCTCTTCTGGTCACTCATTCCATACACACACCACCCTCTGCATGAAAAAGTTGTCCCTTAGGTCCTTTTTAAATCTTTCCCATTGCACCTTAAACCTTTGCCCTTTAGTTTTGGACTCTCCTATCGTGGGGAAAAGACATTGGTTATTCACCCTATCCATGCTCTTAATGATTTTATAAATTTCTATAAGGTCACTCCTCAGCCTCTGTTGATGCAGGGAAAATAGACCCAGTCTATTCAGCCTCTCCAGAGAGTTCAAACTCTCCAACCCTGGCAACATCCTTATAAATCTTTTCTGAACTCTTTCAAATTTCATAGCACTTTTCCTACAGCAGGGAGTCCAGAATTGAATGCAGTATTCCAAAATTGGCTCAAACAACTGAATGATAGGACCTGGGGAAGTGCCAAGGATCAGAGAGACCTAGCTTTGCATGTCCAGGTATCAGAACAGTTGGATAAAATAGTTAAGAAGGTATTTGGGATACTTGCCTTTGTTATGATGGAACTGTACATAACATTGATTAGTACTGAGTGTGTTTCTGGAATCCACACTGTCGGAGGTATGTGACAGTGCTGGCGAGGGTGCAGAGGAGGCTTACCAGGATTTTGTCTGGGCTGGAGAGTTTTAGTTATGAAGTGAGAGTAGACAGACTGGGATTGTTTTCATTGGAACAGAGGAGAAGGAGGAGGGACATGATTGGGATGTACAGCATTCTAAGGATATAGATAGGGTGGACAGGAAGAAACTTTGGTGGAGTGATCAATGACCAGATGGCATATTTAAGCATAAGTACTGGATTAGTGGTGCTGGAAGAGCACAGCAGTTCAGGCAGCATCCAACGAGCAGCGAAATCAACGTTTCGGGCAAAAGCCCTTCATCAGGAATAAAAACATAAGGGCAGGTGGTTTCAAGAGGATGTGAAGGATTTTTGTTTTACCCAGAGAGTGGTGAGAATCTGGAACTCACCTCCTGTAGTGACGGTCAGGACATTTGAGCAGTATTTAAAATTGCACCTGTGATACCAAGGCATCAAAGACTATCGCGGCAGGTCTGCGCTTTTCCAGCAACACATTTTCAGTTCTGATCTTCAGCATCTGCAGTCCTCACTTTCTCATCAAAGACTATCGGCCATGTTCTGGAAGATGGGAGTTAAATATTCAAATGCTTGTTTTAGATCAGCACAGACTCAATGGGCTGAAAACCCTTTTCCTCTGCTGCAGTTTTCAAAAACTCTATGACTGCTGTATGACCTCAACTAGCAGAGAGTTTCCACTGCTGTCTATTGACTCTAATTTCACTCGGAATCCTTGATGCCATTCTTAGTCAAATGTGGCCTTGATGTCAATGTCGAGAAGAAGCATTTAAAATCTGGAGCAAATGCAGCTCATAATTCAGATTCTGAACAAATAGTGCAAGTTAATCACCATCTGACCAATGTTTGCAGCCAATGAAACTGACTGACATCATGAAATCTCAGTCGGGTTTCTTGGTGTTAGTAGAATACCACTACATAAGGAAGATTCTGTGATGCAATTTGCCTGCAGTCTAAGTAATCCTCCCTCACATTTCTCATATTGACTTCCTCCTCCTACTCTGAAATTCTCAAACATTGAATAATCCATTAAGACTACAAGATGTAGTAGCAGATGCAACTTGAAACATGCTTTTTCTGACAAGTCAAAATATTTTTTTAAATTTAACATTTTAAACTGATTAGCTGAGTGCACAATTTACATCTCCAGAAGAGATCAGAAAATCCCACAAACATTCATTTCTGTGCAATGAACAGAAGATTAACATTTCAACAATGCTCTCACACATTGCAAGAAATGAGGGAAAAAGCACTTTAAGCCACTTAAAAGACCAACTGGGAACTCCCCCACAGCATGAGTGAGAGTGGATTGTGAACTGGCCAATTTTACTGCCTTACACACACTGCATGTACAAACCCTGTTGGCACGAAGTTTTATCGCACACTTTTAAACTGTCCTTTGAAAAATTAAGTTCTAAAATCTGTAATCTGCAAGGCAATGTGTTCAAAAAGGCTGATCATCACCACTTTTGCATCAACAATTAGAGGTGGTCAAGAATGGCTACATTCCATGTATGACTAACAAATTAACTTGTCCGATTGTGCTGGCTTTTGTAAACAAAACTTTTCAAAATGGGTGTCAATTTCACAGAATCATCGAATCCCGACAGCGTGAAAGCAGGATATTCGGCCCATCGAGTCCACACCAATTCCCTTGAAGAGCATCCCACCCAGACTCACCCCATTTTTGTGACCTTGCATTTCCCATTCCTAACCCAACTAGTCTGCACATTCCTGGACACTACAGGACAATTAAGCATGGCCAATCCATCCAACCTGCACATCTTTGGACCTTGGGAGGAAATTGGAGGAAAACCATGCAGACACAGGAAGAATGTGGATGCTGTTTGCTCTGAGAATGCTGACTTATTGCCATCTCAGTTGCACCAAAGAAAGTGATTGTGGGCATTCTTCATGAACCGAGAATATGGTGCAGTAAAAGCACAGCAGGTCAGACAGCATCTGAGGAGCAGGAGAATTGATGTTTCCGGCATAAGCCCGTCATCAGGAATGGAAAGCCCTTCTCCAGCATCTGCAGTCCTCGCTTTCTCCATTCTTCATGAACCATAAATTTGTGCTGTTGGATTTAGGAGATTTTAACCCTACAACAATGAAGACATGGTAATATATGTCTGAGTCAGGATAGTATGTGATTTGGAAAAGTTGGCAATTTCTGTTATTGTCTTTCATGGTAGGCACTTGAAAATGTTTTGGTACATTACTGCAGTACATTCAGCAGATGTGGTTCATATTGGATATTTAAGCCATGAAATGAGATGAATTCTTGAGGTTTGCTGTACCTGCGTAGATCTGAACAATTATGATGGGATCTTGCCAGCCCTGAACAATATGGGCATTGGTGAGAGAATAGAGAAAATAGAATGAGATTGTCAGGAAGGATTTTGTTTGACGTTGAATGTAAAAATGTTCAATTTGTCAACCAAGTGTTGAAAGCTGAGATGAAACTCTCACTACATAGTTGTGAGAGGTCTACTTGCATCCATTTCCATTCACTAACATCTCATTATTAATTAATCACACCTCTTTATATATATTTATTCCTCCTCCCAGCCACCAGATAGAAACCCAATGGTGACTATTCCCAACCTGAGAGAGTGTGTACCAGATGATTCCAGGTAATGACCTGATGTCTCAGACCCCATCTTTAACATATTCACCAACATCCCATGACACATTACATGGGAATGGTGGTCCACAGATATTGGCATCGTATATGTGATGTGCGGTCTGCAATTGTAATGTGGTGCATAGATAACGAGGCAAGTTTCAGAAAACTGCATGAGGAAATCCTGCTAAGCCTCTCGGAGAGAAACCTTGACAAAATTGTCTCTTAGCTTATTTCTGGGGAAATTCCATTCCCTGGAGAATATTCCATACAACTCCTAATGTCAGCCTTATATACAATGAAGGTACAATGGGAGTCAGGAAATGCAAGAATTTCCCACAGAAGGCATATTCTGAGTTGCTCTAGTTGCATTTATGTAGCTAATCCAGTGACGTTTCTAACCAGTTGTGCAGGGTAGTGCCATTGAATGTTAAGGGACGATCTTTCATTGAAAGTAGACATTGTTTAGCACATGTGCTGCAAGTGTTACTTGCTACTTATTTGCGACTAATTTGTTCAGGTTTTGTTGCTTGCAAGTGGGTGGCATGGTGGCTTAGTGGTTAGCACTGCTGCCCCACAACACCAGTGTCCCAGGTTCAATTCCAGCCTCAGTCAACTGTCCGTGTGGAGTTTGCACATTCTCCTTGTGTCTGCGTGGGGTTTCCTTTGGGTGCTCCGGCTTCCTCCCACAGTCCAAAGATGTGCAGGTTAGGTGAATTGTCCATGCTAAATTGCCCATAGTGTTTGGTGCTTTAGTCAGAGGGAAATGGGTCTGGGTGGGTTACTCTTTGGAGGGTCGGTATGGACTGGTTGGGCTGAAGGGCCTGTTTCCACACTGTAGGGAATTTAATCTAAAAAAGTGCTTTATTACTTGAGGAATTGTAAATAGGATGGAACTATGCCCAATCATCAGCAAAAAATCTCCACCTTTGACCTTATGCTATGTTGATTCATCTCACATTGTTGTATATCTTGGTTTAATTGTTAAACTCTGATGGTACACTGATTTAGAGCAAAGAATGAAAAAATGTCTGAAATAGCTTACTTCAGTCCTCAAATGCATATAGTGCCCTCTCTTGGAATGCAAGTTGTATTAAAACATTCTTTATTATATTGCGTGACATTAAATAAAGTAGCCAGCTCGAAAAGAAATGCAGCATCATATAAAGAAATGATAAATTATATTTGCATCCAAGAACAATAAATTTATTCAAAAAATGCATTTTAATTATGCATTATTTAACACGCTGTTTTTAAAATAAAATTCTGTAACTATTTATCAACCAGAACAATAAAGAGACTATCCTTGCCTTTTGTCCTCCAGATTTGAAAAATTCAACACATTTACAACCATCCTTCCATGGTCTACTCTACATAAACTTGACGTCATTCAAAATGGTTATAAAACTACCAAGAGTCCTCAAAGAAATAGCAACGGGCTGCTTTTGCCAACCATTATTTTATATATTTGCATCAAGACTTCCTCCTGTCAGCCTAACCTTTAACAATGGAGTGGTGTTCGTATTCTGTTTGTCACTCCTCCCACCCCACTTCATACAAGTGATGTTGTGTTGATTTCAGGGCCTCAATGACTTTCTGCTGTGATCGTGTCCCCTCTAAATTGCTGCGTTTTCAAAAATTGATTCATGGGATGTGGGCGAGGTGGGCATTTATTAACCATTCCTAATTGCCACCTGGACCAACTGGCTGGCAAGGACCATTTCAGAGGACAGTTTAGCTTCAATCATTTTGCGGTGGGTCTGGAGTCACATGTAAGCCAGACCAGGTAAGGATGGCAGATTTACTTTCCTAAAGGACATTAGTGAACCAAATGGGACAATTGAATGTGGCTGCCATTAGACCACCTCTTAATCCCAGATTTTCTTCACCATCAACTATGTTGGGATTCTTACTTATGTCCATAGAGAATCTGGCAATGCTACTACAACATCAAATCCCTAGAACTGGCTTTGCTGAAAGACAAATCCTTCACATTTTTGAATAATTGAAAGCATAAGGTGTCTATTGACTAACATTTCAGTTGCCTCAAATGGCTATCTTCCTCAGTCACGGAGTTTCCAACTTAACTGCCAACACAAGACAGAGAGAAGTGGGAAGGCATCAGTAATCACGTGCTAAGCCATTTTGAGCTATTTTCCAATGCAGCCCCTCTCCACCTACTTGTAAGCCCAAACAATCATGCTCCATGCTCCTTGGGGAGATTTCACACCAGGAGGTAGATTTCTAAATGGGGTTTTGGGTTTGGGTTGCAGCATGCTTTGGCTGTGACCATCGCAATCTTCAATGTGCCAGCCCAAGTAAAGACCAGAGAGGAGGCTCATTGTCTGTTCAGCTTTCTGAGGAACAAAGGCAGGCAGTAGACTTTTACTTTCTTAAATAGTCACAGATGCCTGACCATGACGGTTCAGGGGCCTCTTCTTCAGGGCAGTTGTATCCGAGTTCTCAAGGGTCTCAAACTAGTAATTTTAGTTTTGCATAAGTGTCTGTATTTCACCATGTGTTTTCTAATCTTTAAATTTGTGTTCTGTGTGAATAGTTTGGTTTATTCCATTTTATAAATACTTATTTTGCGTAAACAAGTTTTTTTTTAATTGCTCAACCCGAACCTGCAGGGTTTTATGTTTGTGCTTCAGTGAAAGATGACCTTATGAAAGCTAAAAAAAAATTCTTCTTTCAAGCTAGATTTGAATCAGGTATCAAACTTGTCCAGCAATATCACCAGCTATGAACACAACAATCTTTACCAAGGAGAAGGATGTTTTCCAGGACCTAAGAGGATGGCGAGGAAAATACAATTGTAAAAAAGTTTAAAATTAATAAAGTGGATGTATTGGATGAACAGTATGTACTTAAAGTTGGTAAGGCAATGGAATTGGATGAGATGTATCCAAGCATACTGAAGAAGTGAGAATTGAAATTGGAAAGGCAATAGTTTTTCCCTTCCTTGGACTCAGTGCCAGATGATTAAAGAACTCTCGTATTCTAAACTTTTTGTAAAGATCAAACAGTCAATTTAACTTGCGTGATGGGTATCTACTTGGGTCAATAATTTGGGACAAAATTAATAATCACACAGACAAATGTGGGTGAATTAATAAATCCATGTTGGTTCTCATTAAGGGAAATTCGAGGTTCAACAAATTGGGAGGTTTTTTTGATGGATACCTGAGTGCTAATGGGGGCAATGTTGATGGTGTCTGCATGGATTTCCAGGAAGCATTTCGTAAAGTATCACACAACAGACTGGGAGCAAGATTAGAGCTCAAGGAGTGAAAAGGTCAGTAGTGCCATTGGTTCAAAATTGGAGATGTGGCAAGGGGTAGGGAGTTGTGGTCAATAGATGTTTTGTTTCTGGCTGGGTTAAGGTCTGGGTAGGAATTCCCCAGAGGTCAATGTGGAGATTGTTGCTTGCCTTCATAAATATTAAAATTCTACACTTTGGTGCATGGGCAGATTTCCAGAAGTTATGGACAGTATAAAACTTGGCAGCACTGTAAACTGTGAGGGGAATTTCATTCAGAGTATAGACAAGTTTCTGGAGTGGGCAGGTACGTGAGAAATGAATTTCAATGTGTAGAAGTGTGAGATAACAAAAATTTGTAGGAAGGACATGGAGAGACAGTACAAAAAAAAGTCACTAAATAGGAGCTGCAAGACTTGGGTATATCATGCATAAGTCATTAAAGGCAGAAGTCTGGTTGTGAGATAAGTTAATAAAGCAACACAGTATCCGAGGCTTGATTCTTATGGGTATGGTGATTGTTGAGGACATAAAACTAAAATTACATAAGACAGTAGACCAACCTCATCTGGTGTATTGTCTATAATTATGGACTCAACATTTCAGGAAGAATGTGAAGGCATTGGCGAGAGGGCAGAAGTGATTTAAGTGAATCTGCAAGGAATGAGGAATTTCAGTTTTAAGATGGATTGAAGAAACTGGAACTGTTTCCCGAGGAGATGAGAAGCCTGAGAGGAGATCTGGATGAGATATTCAAGGTTTGAGAGGTCTGAACTGAGTAAATAGGGAAAAAGTTTCCCACTCATGAAAGGATTGAGAACAAGAAAGTGTAGATTCAAAGTAATTCGTAAAAGAAATGAATGGTTAGGGTCTGAAAAGCACTGTCTGAATGTATGGTCAAGGTAGCTTCAAGTGGGGCATTCTAAAAGACATTAGATGGTTATTTGTAAACAAACAATTTGACAGTGAGAAAGTGAGAGAGTACTTGGAAAAAAGTTCACTCAGATTGCCAATGCAGTCACAGTGGACCAAAGGACTCGCGATTGCAACAATTCTGTGTTTCTGCAAACTCTGAAAAGCCAGCTTTAATTCAGTTGCAGTTAATTTGTTTATGAATTGTCCTCACTGAAAAGGGTTCATGGTCAGAAATGTGATGGCAAAAGGATATAGAGTTCAAGGGAATTGATTTGCCAACCCCCAACCCATGTTTCCACCATCCCAGACATCCTCAAAACCCAAACCACTTATGAAGTGCATCTCCTGTGATTTAATGCATATCGTGAAGCCTTCAAGGAGACACACAGCTTCTGAGTTTTGATGTCTCATAAGAGTACAGTAATTTGCTTTCGCACAATTACTGGGCTCTCTCCATGCACTGCTTTCACTCAAGATATTTTCTGTTCACAGCACTCCTGTGTAAGCCATTCAATCAGCTTCTGAGAATGGCGCATCTTGGCTGCTGTTCCAATCATCCTACTTTTTGTTTCCTCTTGAGAACCGAAATGAGAACATCTTCAGTCAACAAAAAGAGCAACCATTCGTAAAGTACCATATAGTAGGAACACCATCACAATCTAATTTAATTTCACGGCCATATTCTGTCTGACCAGCCTTTTAAACAAACACATCCAGATTTCATCTGTGAATACATTCTATTAATATAAGGTTGCCATTCTTTTGAGAGAGAAGTGTGAACAGCAGGACTGAGGGCAAAGAAATAAAGAATTATGAATGACAAGTCAGCAGGGCAAGACAAATGTATAATTTTTAAAAGCTTTTCATCAATATTGATGGGTTTTTAAGTTGATCCCAATTTCAAGTCAATTGTGATTTGGAACTAGAATGTGGTTGCTTATTCACTACTTGACCTCAATTTTGCTGAGGTCTCGGCAGACTTTAATTTCACAATGGGAAGCTATAGTGTTATTTGGTGCACACTGTGTATAATAACAGGGCAAGTGCATCAGAAGCAAAATGATCAGTAAGCAAATCTGCAGTAATAATACCACTCTAGACAATTGCAAACCTGAATGACATCTTAATGTTTCAGTTTCACTTTTTAAATTATGCAATCATGCTAATTTCACTCAATGATTATAAATGGTGTCGAGTGAACCTTTCAAGAGAGATGAGTACACTGGAATGGTTAAATAAGTTTGGAAATCCTGAAATTATCCTCTGGCACCATGTCAGGGTTTTTTGCTTTAATTCTTACAAAAGAAAATTCGATTAAGGCAGTGAACCTTAAAGTCTGTACAACTTTTTCACCCACAACAATCATCCATTAAAAACTTCAGTTTGAAGTCCTTTTATCCATTGATGAAAATAACCATAGAAATTCTTTAAGATTGAATCTTGTTTTCCCTTTTCCTAATCCAATCCAGAGATGTCTGTGACCTCACAAGAGTCACAATGAGAAACTGCTGCAAAAAAAAAGTGATTGCTTCATGTCTGTTCTGTGAACAGAGAATGTAATATTCTGACAAACCATTGTGCTTTTCCAAAGGAATCCTACTGCACAAATGAAAAGTCTGGTCACTTAATCACAGCTTGTGACTTGGATTCAATGCCTGTTTCTGTAAGTGTTATTGAACTGACCTGTGCCTCAATTACATTCACATCCAGAGTTTTTATCCAAACTTACTAAAAGCCAGAACAAACTTTTAGTGTGGGATGGTAGACGACAGGTTGTTCCTTCTGAAGTGGGAGTCCAGGATTTGCAATGCCGGTACCTTCAATTAATTTTTATCATTTTCGGCTTCTGTCAGGACACATTAAGTGCACTGACCAAATGGCCTGATTCATAGGGATTCTATGATCTATGATTCTATGATCAATTACCAAAGTACAAGCTAATTTTTCTCACATAGGTATCTTTAGAATACATTTATCAATCAGGTTTTAGTTTCTCGTTAAGCAATCTTCTCTGTCATTACTTCTGCCTACAGAGAAGGTAGCTGATGCTAATCTACAGGAAAAGGTCACTGAAGTCAATTTATCAATACGGTAAAGACACTAAATGGAACTTTATAGATTGTTCAGATGTGTTAAGGCACACCTCTGGAGAAAGGGGGACTTAGAAACATAGGCGTAGAAATTAGGAGGAGGAATAGGCTATTTGGCCTGACAAGTTTGCTCCACCATTCAAGCTGATCATGGCAAATCCTTTATCTCGGGTAAACAAACAGGAGGCTGGAAGAACACAGCAAGCCAGGCAGCATCAGGAGGTGAAGAAGTTAACGTTTCAGGTATAACCCTTCTTCAGGACAGGATGTGGGGTTTAGGGATGTACATGTAAAGAGGAGTGGGTGGGGTGGGGAGAGCAGAATAGTGAGATAGTGGTAAGTGAGCACAGATAGTGGGTATGACCTGGTTCATCGAAAAGAGGGATGAATCCGGTTGGTAGAAGGATGGAAGTATTGGTGGATAAAATGGAATGGAGGAGGGCGGGGCTGGAAAGGGAGCTGGGGATAGGCGAGAAAGTTATTTGGAATTTAAGAACTCAACATGCAGGCTATGGGCTGCCTTGGTGGAAGATAACGTGTTGTTCCTCCAATTTGAGGTCTGATTTATTCATAAACTTTGATATGTTTAAAATATAAACAATTACCCATTTCTTTCTTGATTTTATTGGCTTCTTGGTTAGAGAATTCTACAAGTTTATGACCCTTTAAGTAAAGGACCTTTTCCTCAACTCAGTGTGAAATAGTTCCCTGCTTCTTAATTCCCCAAGCAGGAAAATCATCCTCCTTGCATCTGGTCTGCTCAGCCCAGTTTGAATTTTGCATATTTCAGTCAGATCCTCTCTCACCCTTCTGAATTCAGTGAATACAGGCCCAGTTGAAATGAATCTCTCTTCATACAACAGGCCTGCCATGCCCGGTAGCAGCTTAGTGAACTTCACTGCATTACTGCATTCTCTCCATGACATTCTGCTGTAGCAAGTCCAGAGGTGTGGTCTCACCAAGGCCCGGCATGATTGCAACAAGACATCCCTAATCAGATCTACTTTTGATAAAGATCAATATATCATTTGCTCTCCTAATTGCTTGCTAAACCCACTGATCTACTTTCATTAACTGTGTACCAAAGAACCCATATCTTTTCATGCAACCACACTTTCCATTATACCAGTATGAAATAATACCCTTTTCTTCCTGTCTTCACACTGAAGTGTATAACTTCACATTAAACATGTTCGACTCCATGTGTACTAAAAATGTGTTGCTGGAAAAGCGCAGCAGGTCAGGCAGCATCCAAGGAACAGGAGAATCGACATTTCGGGCATAAGCCCTTCTTCAGGAATGAGGAAAGTGTGTCCAGCAGGCTAAGATAAAAGGTAGGGAGGAGGGACTTGGGGGAGGGGTGTTGGAAAAACCGTTGGGTGGTGGAAGGAGGTCAAGGTGAGGGTGATAGGCCGGAGTGGGGTGGGGGCGGAGAGGTCAGGAAGAAGATTGCAGGTTAGGAAGGCGGTGCTGAGTTTGAAGGATTTGACTGAGACAAGGTGGGGGGAGGGGAAATGAGGAAACTGGAGCAATCTGAGTTCATCCCTTGTGGTTGGAGGGTTCCTAGGCGGAAGATGAGGCGCTCTTCCTCCAACCATCATGTTGCTATGGTCTGGCGATGGAGGAGTGGGAGAGGGAGTTGAAGTGTTGAGCCACAGGGTGGTTGGGTTGGTTGGTCCGGGTGTCCCAGAGGTGTTCTCTGAAACGTTCCGCAAGTAGGCGACCTGTCTCCCCAATATAGAGGAGGCCACATCAGGTGCAGCGGATGCAATAAATGATGTGTGTGGAGATGCGGGTGAATTTGTGGCGGATAAGGATAAGGCCCCCTTGGGGCCTTGGAGGGAACTGAGGGGGGAGGTGTGGGCGCAAGTATTGCATTTCTTGTGGTTGCAGGGGAAGGCGCCGGGAGTGGAGGTTGGGTTGGTGGGGGGTGTGGACCTGACGAGGGAGTCACGGAGGGAGTGGTATTTTCGGAATGCTGATAGAGGAGGGGAGGGAAATATACCCCTGGTGGTGGGGTCCGTTTGGAAGTGGTGGAAATGACTGCGGATGATAGGCTGTATATGGAGGTTGGTGGGGTGGTAGGTGAGGACCAGTGGGGTTCTGTTCTGGTGGCGGTTGGAGGGGCGGGGCTCAAGGGCGGAGGAGCAGGAAGTGGAGGAGATGCGGTGGAGGGCATGGTCAACCACGCCTGGGGGGAAATTGCGGTCTTTGAAGAAGGAGGCCACCTGGATTGTACGGTATTGGAACTGGTCTTCCTGGGACCAGATGCGGCGGAGACAAAGGAATTGGGAATATGGGATGGCGTTTTTACAGGGGGCAGGGTGGGAGGAGGTGTAGTCTAGGTAGCTGTGGGAGTCGGTCGGTTTATAGTAAATGTCCGTGTTGATTCGGTCGCCTGTTTTGAAATGGAAAGGTCTAGGAAGGGGAGGGAGGAGTCTGAGATGGTCCAGGTGAATTTGAGGTTGAAGTGGAAGGTGTTGGTAAAGTGGATGAACTGTTCAACCTCCTCGTGGGAGCACGAGGCAGTGCCGATACAGTCATCGATGTAGCGGAGGAAAAGGTGGGGGGGGTGGTGCCAGTGTAGCTGCGGAAGATGGACTGTTCCACATATCCTACGAAGAGGCAGGCATAGCTGGGGCCCCGTGTGGGTGCCCATGGCTACTCCTTTGGTTTGGAGGAAGTGGGAGGATTGGAAAGAGAAGTTGTTCAGGGTGAGGACCAGTTCAGTCAGTCGAAGGAGGGTGTCAGTGGAAGGGTACTGGTTGGTATGGCGGGAAAGGAAGAAGCGGAGGGCCTTGAGTCCTTTGTGATGGGGCATGAAGGTGTACAGGGACTGGATGTCCATGGTGAAGATAAAGTGTTGGGGACCAGGGAAGCGAAAATCATGGAGGAGGTGGAGGGCGTGGGTGCTGTCCCGAACATAGGTGGAGAGTTCTTGGACTAAGGGGGACAGGACCGTGTCGAGGTATGCAGAGATGAGTTCAGTGGGGCAGGAGCAGGCTGAGACAATGGGTCGGCCGGGGCAGTCAGGTTTGTGGGTTGTAATTCTGTAATAATTTTTTTCCCTCCCTTTTTAAAATGTGGGGTTAAATTTGCTGTACCTGGCTTGAACCCAAGCATTCTGGCCCACAGGTAGGGTCATGTGAGCTTTCATGTTAATCCTACAAATATAAGTATTTTGAATTAACCTATTTGGACATACTGTGACACATCTCCAGCATAGGTAGGACTTGAACCTGGACCTCTGGCTCCAAAGCAAGACTATACAAGAACCTTGGTCTCTTCCTATCGGAAAAATGAATCAGAGACTACAAACAAGTATCGCGGTGAAATTGACAAGTCTTTTATTAAACAAAGCAATATTGTGGGTTGTAATTCTGTAATAATTTTTTTCCCTCCCTTTAATCACCAACGGTCATTTGAGTGGGAGCAGCGGCCGAGTAAAAGCGAACCCGGGAGACTACAGCTAAGGTAAGACAGTTTGTTTCAAAATTACTTACCTGTAGCGGGCAGCGGAAGTGAGGTTGGAGCGCATAGCTGGGCGGGAAGGTAAGTGATTAGTATTTGAGTGGGTGTTTTCTAGACCCCAGGTCCTACTTTCGTAGGGCCTCCTCTAACCTAACTTTAAAGTCTACAGGTAAGTGACTCAGTGTTATTGACTCAGTGTTCTTGTTTTTGGAGACAAAGTGTACAGTCATGGCAGCGCAGGTGGTGGAATGTTCCTCCTGCAGGATGTTGAGGTAGGGGTGACCACCGATACTCCTGCCGACTTCGTCTGCAGGAAATGCAGTCAGATGCAGATCCTCACCGAACAAGTTAGGGAACTGGAACTGGAGTAGGATGAACTGAGGATTATTCGAGAGGCTGAGGGGGTGATTGATAGAAGCTACAGGGACATAGTTACGCCGGAGAACAGAGGTAGCTGGGTAACAGTTAGAGGTGGGAAGGGGAAGAAGCAGGCAGTGCAGGGTTCCCCTGTGGTCGTTCCCCTAAAAGATAAGTATACAGCTTTGGAAACTGTTGGGGGGGGACAGCCTTGCAGGTGTAAGCTGCAGTGAAGGGGTCTGTGGCTCTGAGACGCAGAAGGGAAAGGGGGAGAGGAGGAGAGCGCTAGTTATAGGGGACTCTCTAGTTACAGGGACGGACATGCGGTTCTGTGGACATGGGCGAGACTCTCGGATGGTTTGTTGCCTCCCGGGTGCTAGGGTCCGAGACGTCTCGGACCGTGTCTTCAGAATCCTTAAGGGGGAGGGTGTGCAGCCAGAAGTCGTGGTACACATTGGCACCAATGACATAGGTAGGAAGAGGGGTGGGGAGGTCATTCAAGAGCTCAAGGAGTTAGGCTGGAAGCTAAAAGCTAGGACAGACAGAGTCGTCATCTTGGGGTTGTTGCCGGTGCCACGTGACAGTGAGGCAAAGAATAGGGAGAGTATGCAGTTGAACACGTGGCTGCAAGGATGGTGTAGGAGGGAGGGCTTCAGATATTTGGACAATTGGACTGCATTCTGGGGAAGGTGGGACCTGTACAAACAGGACGGGTTGCACCTGAACCAGAAAGGCACCAATATCCTAGGGGGTAGGTTTGCTAGCACTCTTCGGGGGGGGTTTAAACTAATTTGGCAGGGGGATGGGATCCGGATTTGTAGTCCAGCAAGTAAGCTAGCTGTGTGTCAGGATGCCCAAGACTGTAGGGAGGCTGTGGAGAAGGTAGCACTGACAGGGACTATTTGCGGACACAGAGATGGGCTCAAGTGCGTATACTTCAACGCAAGGAGTATCAGAAATAAGGTGGGTGAACTTAAGGTGTGGATCGGTACCTGGGACTACGATGTTGTGGCCATCACGGAAACATGGATAGATGAGGGACAGGAATGGCTGTTGGAGGTTCCTGGTTAAAGATTAGGGAGGGTGGTAAAAAAGGAGGGGGGGTGGCATTGCTAATTAGAAATGGTATAACGGCTGCAGAAAGGAAGTTTGAGGGGGATCTGCCTCTGGAGGTAGTATGGGCTGAAGTCAGAAATAGGAAAGGTGCAGTCACCTTGTTGGGTGTTTACTATAGGCCCCCCAATAGCAGCAGAGATGTGGAGAAACAGATTGGGAAACAGATTTTGGAAAGGTGCAGAAGCCACAGGGTCGTAGTCATGGGCGACTTCAACTTCCCAAATATTGATTGGAAGCTCTTTAGATCAAGTAGATTGGATGGGGCGGTGTTTGTGCAGTGTGTCCAGGAAGCTTTTCTAACGCAGTATGTAGATTGTCCAACCAGAGGGGAGGCCATATTGGATTTGGTACTCGGTAATGAACCGGGACAAGTGGTGGGCTTGTTAGTGGGTGAACATTTTGGTGATGGTGACCACAATTCTGTGACTTTCACCTTGGTTATGGAGAGAGATAGGTGCGCACAACAAGATAGATTTTACAATTGGGGGAAGGGAAATTACGATGCTGTAAGACAGGATTTGAGGAGCATACGTTGGGAGCATAGGCTGTCAGGGAAGGATGTGGTGGAAATGTGGAACTTTTTCAAAGAGCAGATACGACGTGTCCATGATATGTATGTACCTATCAGGCAGGAAAGAAATGGTCGTGTGAGGGAGCCTTGGTTGACGAGGGAGGTTGAATGTCTAGTAAAGAGGAAGAAGGAGGCTTACATAAGGTTGAGGAAACAGGGTTCAGACAGAGCATTAGAGGGATACAGGATAGCCAGAAGGGACCTGAAGAAAGGGATTAGGAGAGCTAAGAGAGGGCATGAAAAATCCTTGGCGGATAGGATCAAGGATAACCCCAAGGCATTTTATGCGTATGTGAGAAACCTGAGAATGACGAGAACGAGGGTAGGTCCGATCAAGGACAGTAGTGGGAGACTGTGTATTGAGTCAGAAGAGATAGGAAAGGTCTTGAACAAGTACTTCTCTTCAGTATTTACGAACGAGAGGTACCGTATTGTTGAAGAGGAGAGTGTGAAACGGACTGTTAAGCTAGAAGAGATACCTGTTCGGAAGGAAGATGTGTTGGACATTTTGAACAACTTGAGGATAGACAAGTCCCCCGGGCCTGACGGAATATATCCTAGGATTATGTGGGAAGCAAGAGAGGAAATTGCAGTACCGTTGGCAATGATCTTCTCGTCTTCACTGTCAACGGGGGTGGTACCAGGGGACTGGAGAGTAGCGAATGTTGTGCCCCTGTTCAAAAAAGGGAATAGGGATAACCCCGGGAATTACAGGCCAGTTAGTCTTACTTCTGTGGTAGGCAAAGTAATGGAAAGGGTACTGAGGGATAGGATTTACGAGTATCTGGAAAGACACTGCTTGATTAGGGACAGCCAGCACGGATTTGTGAAGGGTAGGTCTTGCCTTACAAGTCTTATTGAATTCTTCGAGGAGGTGACCAAGCATGTGGATGAGGGTAGAGCAGTGGATGTAGTGTACATGGATTTTAGTAAGGCATTTGATAAGGTTCCCCATGGTAGGCTTATGCAGAAAGTCAGGAGGCATGGGGTAGAGGGAAATTTGGCCAATTGGATAGAAAACTGGCTAACCGGTCGAAGGCAGAGAGTGGTAGTAGATGGTAAATATTCAGCCTGGAGCCCAGTTACAAGTGGAGTTCCGCAGGGATCAGTTCTGGGTCCTCTGCTGTTTGTAATTTTTATTAATGACTTAGATGAGGGAGTCGAAGGGTGGGTCAGTAAATTTGCAGATGATACGAAGATAGGTGGAGTTGTGGACAGTGAGGAGGGCTGTTGTCGGCTGCAGAGGGACTTAGATATGATGCAGAGCTGGGCTGAGGAGTGGCAGATGGAGTTCAACCCTGCCAAGTGTGAGATTGTCCATTTTGGAAGAACAAATAAGAATGCGGAATACAGGGTTAATGGTAGGGTTCTTAGTCAGGTGGAGGAACAGAGGGATCTTGGGGTCTATGTACATAGATCTTTGAAGGTTGCCACTCAGGTGGATAGAGTTTGTAAGAAGGCCTATGGAGTATTATCGTTCATTAGCAGGGGGATTGAATTCAAGAGTCGTGAAGTGATGTTGCGGCTGTACAGGACTTTGGTTCGGCCACAGTTGGAGTACTGTGTGCAGTTCTGGTCGCCTCACTTTAGGAAAGATGTGGAAGCTTTGGAGAGGGTGCAGAGAAGATTTACCAGGATGTTGCCTGGAATGGAGAGTAGGTCGTACGAGGATAGGTTGAGAGTTCTCGGCCTTTTCTCGTTGGAACGGCGAAGGATGAGGGGTGACTTGATAAAGGTTTATCAGAGGAATAGATAGAGTAGACAGTCAGAAACTTTTTCCCTGGGTACAACAGAGTGTTACAAGGGGACATAAATTTAAGGTGAAGGGTGGAAGGTATAGGGGAGATGTCAGGGGTGGGTTCTTCACCCAGAGAGTGGTGGGGGCATGGAATGCGCTGCCCGAGGGAGTGGTAGAGTCAGAATCATTGGCGACCTTTAAGCGGCATTTGGATAGGTACATGGATGGGTGCTTAATCTAGGTTAGAAGTTCGGCACAACATCGTGGGCCAAAGGGCCTGTTCTGTGCTGTATTGTTCTATGTTCTATGTTCTATGTTCTATGTTCTATTGCGGAAGAGAAATTGACCAGACTGACACAGAACTGATTCTCTGCACAGTTGGCCAGAATGTTCTTTCCTGAGTGGAAAGTGCTGGTAAGTTTATAGGGGTACAACACAAAGGTGATAATTGTAAAGTCGTTACAGTACAGTGGTGAAAATTGTAAACCGATTAAAACAAGAATAAATTGAATGGAAGTTGCAATTCATTTGTAATTGACACAGGAGATTCCAGCCATCTCCGTGAGTGGGTGAGAATGTCTTCTAGAGAATTCTTTATTGTATTTCCTTCTACCCAAATATGCATATCAGAGATTGATAGATTCTTGTTGTCTCGGGGAATTAAGGGCTACGGGGAGAATGCGAGTAGGTGGAGTTGAAGTGCCCATCAGCCAAGATTGAATGGCGGAGTGGACTCGATGGGCCGAATGGCCTTACTTCCGCTCCTATGTCTTATGGTCTTATGGTCTTATGCATAAATGTTCCTTCTTCTGGTATTCAGGTCTGTCCATTGTGTTCCTCCTGTGAGCGAAATCTCCCGGGGTGATTGTACGGTGTTGGTTTCAATGGGAAACTAGCCCCGTCCTGAGGGTATTGGGACCACAGTGCTAATTGGGGCTGAGAGCTTTACTGTGAAGGCTGTTTGGGAAGTGTATTCTCCGGTTTGGTTATAGCTTGGCCATATCTGGTTTCTTTGTTAGCCTATTTCGCCAAGACTGGGGCATTGTGGGCATGTTGGGTGTGTGTTGGCAGGCTTGATTTCTGTGTTCTGCAGGCCTGCTTCTGGGTTTCTTATGTGGTCATGCTGTAGGTGGGCAGGGTAGCAGATCTTTCTCCCACACATCCTAATCATTATTTAGTCGCTTGGTACAAAGAACTATGCCCATGGAAATGTGCATCATTTTACACCTTTGGCACACTGCCAATTCTCCCTTGGGGAACATAGAATTCAACATTCTAAATCTAGGTATTGCAGCTACAGAGACATCAGGTTGAGTTTGTCCAAAGAATAATGGAATTATTTTGGAACCCAATGTCCCACATTCAATTCCAGTTTATGCTTTTTACAGAAATCAAGGGCAGGGTGACAGTTGGATGTCAAATGTGTTCCCTGTGTTCTAGAATAAGCGAGAATGATCTTCATCCATCACATCCAATGGAGATATACATATTTAGGCATTTGGTGACCCAAATGAGACTCCAATGCCTCTGATTTGAAATGTTTTGCTAATGATGATTATGAGGGAGCATTGAGGCTCTTGGATTAAAGAACCAGAAAGTAGGATGGAAAGCAGTCTGAGAAAATTGTTCCATTGATATGTTTGTATTGATTCATTGATGCTGGATTAAATATATTCAAGTCTTACAGAGACAGATTTTTGTTGTGGGGATTGGCTAGCTCAGCTGATTGAACAGCTGGTTTGCAATGTAGAGTGACAATAGTGAGAATGGGCTGCACAGTGGCTCAGTGGTTAGCACTGGTGCCTCAGTGCCAGAGACCTAGGTTCGATTCCCGCCTCAGGCGACTATGTGGAGTTTGCACGTTCTCCCCGTGTCTGTGTGGATTTCCTCCAGGTACTCCAGTTTCTCCCACAATCCAAAGATGTGCAAGTCAGGTGAATTGGCCATGCTAAATTGCCCATAGTGTTAGGTGCATTAGTCAGGGGTAAATATAGGGTAGGGGAATGGGTCAGGGTGGGTTACTCTTCAGAGGGTCATTGTGAATTTGTTGGGCCAAATGGCCTGTTTCCATACTGTAGGGGATCTAATCTAATAGCAATGTGCATTCATCCAAAGGCATGTAAGTCAAGGTTAAGATGATCAGAGAAGCCACGATCTCATTGATTGGTGCAGTGGGCTGAATGGCCTCATTCTGCTTCTTTGTAAATGTGAGTCCATAAGACCACAAGACAAATTTCCAGCCAAAGTCTTCAACCAAAAGCAAGTGAAAGTATTCTTTTGTGCTCCAAGTATGTTCAGTTCATGGCACACTGGATATTAACTGTGAAGATTAATTGAAATATATGAATTTGTTCTTGTCTTTGTCCAGGCCAGACTTGTTCTTTGTGTATCAATGAATAAGAAGAGATTTAACTGTGACAGTTAAAATAAGTAATGATAGATTGAATTAACCTGTTTGGATAGAGATTGAAAACAATTATTTCTGGTGACAGTAGAGTCTCAAAAAAAGGATGAAAATTTAAACTTTGTGTTCAACATTCAGGAGTGATTTCAGAAAGCACATTTTAAACACAAAGGATAGTGGTAATCTGAAATTCTTTTCTCCAAAGTGTAATGTGAGGTGTGTGAGTTATATATTGATGTTAATTTCATTGATTTTTGAGCTTGGATTTCTTTTTTAAGAATTGAACTTGTGGCATATGGGTTATCTGTGTCTAAAGGGGTTTAACAGTTAACTTGATAGAATTTTTGTCATGATGATGTTGTCTCTTAAAATCAGTCTGAGAGATTGCTTTGGGGATAAATGGGAAATTGTTCACATTGGGAGAGTTTACAAATGAACAATGTGAACAGTGCACTCATTTAAGCTTTTAGATGGATGATTCTAGATTACTTTGGAAGTCTGAGGGGAAATGCTCAATTTGCAAGTAAAAGAAAAGGTATCTTTAGTTTCAGTTTAGGAGTATTGCACTTAGCTAATGCTGGATGTTAAACTAGTGACTCATAGAAGCATAAATCCAGAAAAGGCCGTTCAGTTTATTGAGTCTACCCTGTTATGAAACTTTGGAGAAGAGAAGCCTGTCTGAATTGGTAAATATAGGTTCCCTCACAGCCAGCAGTTTAGTTCAATTCTGGACCAGACGTGATTGGTTAAAACCCTGGAGGTAATATTTGAAGCTGAGAATGTTTATGCTTATGTTTATGAAAAATCCAAAGGAAAAAAGAAAAATAAGACTCTCGGGATGGAGAGTTGAAGTCACAGTTAAATTAAGCCCAAAAGGGATGATGGAGAGGGGAATTATTTCTACTTTGAGCACTCTTATAGAATGTTTTTGAAAGAATGAGTTTACATCTTTCCCATGTGTTTTGAAACCTTTAAAGTGGTTTATTCTATTTTATCTTCATTTATTTTCCTTTGTTAATATACCTTTGTTTAGCATTAAGACCAAACCTGTAACATTGAACACTTATATTTCAGTCAAAAACCGCTTCGCAAACAGAAAGGAAATTGAATGACATCCATGCAAGATTTCAGTCTGTGATCTGACTTGTCTCACAAATTCATCAGCTGCCATCATAACAAAAAAAACATGTTGAGGTTAGGTCATTTGAACATTTCAAAGTCAAAATTGATACATTTTTGTTTGGAAATTCAGATAAGATAGAGATCAACCATGACCTCATTGAATAATGGAACAGGTACAAGAAACTAAGTAATCTTTGACTATTCATCAGAAACTTATGTACAGGAATGTCCATGTCAATCTTTACTGCACAAAAACTACATAGGATAGGGACAGAGATCCATCTTAATATGTATTATTCACAAAAAATACATTTTAAGAACTGCTTATGTTTATATTTCCATCAGTAGAAAAGTTACAAATATATGCCAAGTGCCAGTCAAAGTCAAAAAAGCCAAATACCTATTTTGTTAGGTTATTTTAGCAAGATTTGCTCATTTCCACTCATAGAAAAGATTACCCATATGTTAAGCTCACTTTAAAACAAAGCAATATGTTTGATACATCAGCTTGTGCATTTTAGTCAGTTACTTTGTGTCAGCAAAAGCACTGGTTCATATTTGCATGAGCAAAATCCTGTTTTGGCATCTTTAATATGTTGAAATCTTACATCTGTAAACAATTAGGAGAAAGTGAGGACTGCAGATGCTGGAGATCAGAGCTGAAAAATGTATTGCTGGAAAAGCGCAGCAGGTCAGGCAGCATCAAAGGAGCAGGAGAATTGACGTTTTGGGCATAAGCCCTTCCTGAAGAAGAGCTGATGCTCGAAACGTCGATTCTCCTGCTCCTTGGATGCTGCCTGACCTGCTGCGCTTTTCCAGCAACACATTTTCAGCTCTGATCTCCAGCATCTGCAGTCCTCACTTTCTCCTCAGACACATACACACAGACAGGCAGGCAGACAGACAGAGGCACACACACACAGACCCACTCTCATTCATTCACTCCCACACACACCCACTCATAGATTTAAACCCTTTTACACTTATTCACACACACACCTTCTCAGAGACAGAGACACTCATAAGCCCCCCCACCTCTCGACACACACAGACCCACATACACATAAAAATTTGTGGGGTGAATTTGTACTTGCAGAATTACGTTTTACTTGGCTGAAAAACTGAATGAATCCATGTAAGATTCCGTAAATCCGTCTTTTTAAGAATAGAATCAGTCTGACCATTGTTAAAAATCACAACACCAGGTTATAGTCCAACAGGTTTAGTTGGAAGCACTAGCTTTCGGAGCGACGCTCCTTCATCAGGTGGTTGTGGAGGACACAATTGTAAGGCACAGAATTTATAGCAAAAGTTTACAGTGTGATGCAACTGAAATTATACATTAAAAAATACCTTGATTGTTTGTTGAGTCTTTCATCTGTTCGAATACCATGATAGTTTCACTTCTTTCATGTGTAAATCACAAAACATTTTTTAAAAAAAGTTGCATTCTCGGGTTAACTGTAACAATTGGTGTTAGCCAGACAATGTGTTGAAAATGTTAACCCCGTGTTCTGTTTATGCCACGATATTTAGATTGATTCTAATCTAAAATGTGAGATAACAGAGTCTTATATGAATTCATGCAGTTTTTGAGCAAAGTACAATGTAACTCTGCAAGTATAAATTTACCCCACAAACGTATATGTATATATGTTCGTGTGTGTGTGCTCATGTGTGTGTGTGTCTGTCTGTCTAGAGTGGGGGGTTGAGAATGTGAGAGAGAATGTATATGTGTGTGTATGTGAATGTAGAGTGTCTTAAGTTTGTGAGGGGGTGCATGTGTGTGGGAGGGTGTGTCTGCAGGAGTGTGTGCGTGTGTGTGTATTTGGGCTGGGGGGGTCGTGAGTGTCTGTGAGAGAGTGTATGTGTGTGCGTGAGTGTAGAGTGGTCTAAGTCTGTGACAGGATTCATGTATGAGTGTGGGAGTGTGTGTGTTTGTACGGGTATATGTGTGAGTGTCTGTGTGCTTGTCTGTGTATACATGTGTGTGTGCGTAGGAGGGTGTAGGAGTGTCTGTGTGTGTGTATAATTCAATGGTGGTCACCTGTAGTGTGACATGAACCCAAGGTCCCAGTTGAAGCCCTCCCTATGGGTACTGAACTTGGCTATCAGCCCCTACTCAGCCACTTTTCACTGCTGCCTGTCCCGAAGTCCGCCTTGGAGAATGGGCCATTCTCAGTCCAACACTGGCATCTTCAAATCTGACCATTGTCGCACAGACATCCTCACAGGGAGTTAACACCTTCAATACCTTATCTGGGCCAATAACACCAGTTGTTAAAGTGTCACTTTTAAAAAACGTTTTGCAATTTACATATGAAAGAACTGAAACCAAGCTGGTCATTCTAAAAGATGAGAGACTTAACAAACAATCCAAGTCTTTTCAAATATATAATTTCAGTTACATCACACTGTACACTTTTGCTATAAATTCTGTGTCTTACAATCTTATTCTCCACAATCACTTGATGAAGGAGCAGCACTCCAAAAGCTAGTGCTTCCAAATAAACCTCTAGGACTATAACCTGGTATTGTGTGAGTTTTAACTAAAGATCAACTAGATTATGGACAGACGGGAAATTCTGGAAGGACAGTTTAGTAATCTTTATAACTTTTCCATTAATCAGAACATTGCTTTCATCATGTTCTCCAGAAACTCTCACTGGTTGGAAAGTGACACAAGGTGGCTGGTTCCCTTATGAAAAGTCCCTGACATGTCAATTAAAAGTCACAGTGCACAACAGCTGTTGTTGGAAAGATAAACTGATCTTCTTCAGGTTTACTGTGGGATTTGATTGCAGAGAACAGAGTGACCACTCCTGAGCTGTGGAGCAACTAAACATTTCACATTCTCTCTTTGTAAATTGCAACCAGTTCCATCTGTCCAGTTACCTGAGAACCGATTATTGACAGGCAAAAATTGACAGACTGACATTAATAATTGGTGACTGGACCACAGGACCATAAACTTCATGTTGCCAGTGAAAGCTTGATCTATACATCACTTGGCTGCAAATTGCCCACAAATCAAACTTTATTTGCTGTTTGGTCATATAGTAGTTTACACGATGCCTGCAATTAATGTCAGGTTACTGTCTTTCAGATCTGTAGCTATTCTCTCAAACTCTGGTTTTTAAACCAGCTGTTTCTCATTTCAGTCCCCAGTAAAAGATGTCAGATATAAACATCCATATTTACCCTGTTGTAACAAAGTGCAGACTGAACACGAGACTGAGAAGTTAAATGAAACTGCAGTACTCCTTCCTGCTAATGACCTCAAAAGGTCAACTAACCATCTATGTCCTCAGGTTAAAATGTTACTCAGCAGGAAACTAAAAGACTTGTAAAGGATATATTATTTTCTCTTTCTTTTTATCTTGATTAGATTAGATTAGATTACTTACAGTGTGGAAACAGGCCCTTCGGCCCAACAAGTCCACACCGACCCGCCGAAGCGCAACCCACCCATACCCCTACATCTACCCCTTACCTAACACTACGGGCAATTTAGCATGGCGAATTCACCTGACCTGCACATCTTTGGACTGTGGGAGGAAACCGGAGCACCCGGAGGAAACCCGCATGATCTTGTAGCTCTGAATGTGTGAGACAGTCCAAGTAATTGCCAAAGCCCATATTTTTATAGATAACCTATAATAATCCTTTTCTTCATTCAGAAAAAGATTTGTGAAGGGTCCCTTACAATAAACAGTCATTGACTGTCTTTAAACTCGAGAAACTTACTGTTGCAACCAGCTGAGAAAGAGGGAATTGGCTCACCTTTGATCACTTGAACATGACTGTGCAAATACTAAGGCTACTGCTTAGTTTAAATGTGAGATGACACCTTTCCCATTTTCTGACTTTTTTTCTTCTTTAGGTGCATGTTCCACTTTGCCAAGTTGATGGAGGAAGAATTCCAAGCACCTCCAAGTAGAATAATTTATCAAGAGCGTAAAATTCCTGTCATGCACCTCTTCACTCAACTTTTATGTCACTAAACGTTCCTTTATAAAATGGAATCAACCCTTTTTGGGCAGGTTTTGAAAGTGACAGCTCAGGTCAACTCAGACGGCCGAGCCCAGAAATAGGCCCCTATGTTGTGTTCCTTCTTGTGTATTCAAGTTACCATCTTATCTATGGCCTGCACTGCAGATGCTGGAAACCAGAGTCTAGATAAGAGTGGTGCTGGAAAAGCACAGCAGTTCAGGCAGCATCCGAGAAGCAGTAAAAATCGATGTTTCGGGGAAAGCCCTTCATCAGGAAGGGCTTTTGCCCGAAACATCGATTTTTCTGTGGGCGGCACGGTGGCACAGTGGTTAGCACTGCTGCCTCACAGCGCCAGAGACCCGGGTTCAATTCCCACCTCAGGCGACTCTCTGTGTGGAGTTTGCACGTTCTTCCCGTGTCTGCGTGGGTTTCCTCCGGGTGCTCCGGTTTCCTCCCACAGTCCAAAGATGTGCAGGTCAGGTGAATTGGCTATGCTAAATTGCCCGTAGTGTTAGGTAAGGGGTAGATGTAGGGGTATGGGTGGGTTACGCTTCGGCGGGGCAGTGTGGACTTGTTGGGCCGAAGGGCCTGTTTCCACACTGTAAGTAATCTAATCTAATCTAATCTAATCTAATCTATCGATAATACAAATATCACTGCAAGGGGCCCAGCAATCACTTCCCTAGCTTCCCACAGAGTTCTCAGGTACACCTGATCAGGCCCCAGGGATTTATCCACCCATATGTATTTTAAGACATCCAGCACCTTCTACTCTGTAATATGAACATTTTTCAAGATGCCTCTATCCTTCTTGATGGAAAATATTTGTTCAGTATCTCCTCTATTTCCTATGGTTCCACACATAGGTGGCTTTGCTGATCTTTAAGGGGCCCTATTCTCTCTCCATTTATCCTTTTATCCTTAACGTATTTGTGAAATCCCTTTGGATTCTCCTTACTCCTATTTGCCAAAACTGTCTCATGTCCCCTTTTTGCCTTCCTGATTTCCCTCTTAAGTATACTTCTAATGTCTTTACACTCTTCTAGGGATTCACTCTAATTCTGGTATAGCTCAAATCCTCCAACCCTGGCAACATCTTTGTAAATCTTTTCTGAATCCTTTCAAGTTTCACAACATCCTTCCGATAGGAAGGAGAAAAGAATTGCATGCAATATTCAAATAGTAGCCTAACTAATGTCCTGTACAGCTGCAACATGACCTGACATATGTTTCCTTCTTTTCTTTGACCAAAATCTGAATTTTTCTTGTCATCTCGCATTCCCTACAATTATCAGTCTTGCCCTTCACCCTAACAGGAACATACTGTCTTTGGATCCTCATTATCTCATTTGTTTAAGTGCTTCCCATTTGCAAGCTGTCCCTTTACCTGGGAATTTCCACTCCCAATCAACTTTTGAAAGTTTTGCCTATTACGGTCAAAATTGGCTTTCTCCAGTTTAGAACCTTAACTTTTAGAATTTTTAACTTTTCCATCGCTATTCTAAAACAAATAGAATTATGGTCACTGGCCCCAAAGTATTCTCCCACTGACATCTAAATAACCTGCCCTACCTTATTTCCCAAGAGTAGGTTAAGATTTGCACATTCTTGAGTAGGTACATTCACACACTGAATCAGAAAATTTTCTTGTACACACTTAACAAACTCCTCTCCATCTAAACCCTTAACACTATCACAAGTCCAGTTAATGTTTGGAAAATTAAAACCCCTGACCATACCCACCCTATTGTTCTCACAGATAATGAAGATCTCCTTACAAATTTGTTTCTTAGTTTCCTACTGACTATTGGGGGGTTGGGGGTTGGTGGTGTTGGTGGGGGTGGGGTGGGGGATCTATAATACAATCCCAATAAGGTGATCATCCCATTCATAGTTCTCAGTTCCACACAAACAACTTCCCTCTATACAGTTATAGAGATGTACAACATGGAAACCATCGAGATGTACAGCATGGAAACAGATTCTTCGGTCCAATTCGTCCATGCCAACCAGATATCTCAATCCAATCTTGTTCCACCTACCAACACCCGGCCCATATCCTTCCAAACCCTTCCTATTCATACACCCATCCAGATGCCTTTTAAATGTTGTAATTGTACCAGCCTCCACCACTTCCTCTGGCAGCTCATTCCATACACGCACTGTCCTCTGCGTGCAAAAGTTGCCCCTTAGGTCTCTTTTATATCTTTCCCCTCTCGCCCTAAACCTATGCCCTCTAGTTCTGGATTTCTCCCATTCCAGGAAAAAGACTTTGTCTATTTATCCTATCCATGACCCTCATGATTTTATAAATGTCTAAAGGTCACCCCTCAGCCTCCGACGCTCCAGGGAAAACAGCCCTCGCCTCGTCAACCTCTCTCTATAGCACAAATACTCCAACCCTGGCATCACCTTTGTAAATCTTTTCTGAATCCTTTCAAGTTTCACGACATCCTCTCAATAGGAAGGAGAACAGAATTGCACGCAATATTCAAATAGTGGCCTAACCAATGTCCTGTACAATTGCAACATGACCTCCCAACTCCTGTACTCAATACTCTGACCAATAAGGGAAAGCGTACCAAACACCTTCTTCACTATCCTATCTGTCTGTGACTCTACTTGCAAGGACCTATTAACCTGCACTCCAAAGTCTCTTTATTCAGCAATACTTCTGAAGACCTTACTATTAAGTGTATAAGTCCTGCTAAGATTTGCTTTCCCAAATGCAGCACCTCACAGTTATCTAAATTAAACATATTCCCAAGAATATTCACCCTAATTACAGTCATAATGTCATCTTGATCAAAAATGCCACTCCTCTTCTTCCTTGCCCCATCCCCCCCTTCAATCCTTCCTTTAGCATCTATATCTTGGAACATTAAGCTCCAGTCCTGTCCATCCCTGAACCACATCTCTGTAATTGATATGATATCCCAGTACTATGTTTCTAACCATGTCCTGAGTTCATCTACCTTACCTGTTAGGCCTCTTAAGTTGAAATAAATGCAGTTTAATTTATCAGTCCTACCTGGTTTTCTACTTTGGTAATGCCTGCGCTGTCTGTTTGACTTACTGTTTTTTGCCCCAAGTGTACCAGTCTCAGACTGATCACTTTCCTCACTATCTCCCTGGGATTCCCACCTCTCCCACCCCACTACATTCGACCCTCCAGAGCAGCTCGAGCAAATCTCCTGCCAGTATATTAGTCGCCATCCAATTCAGGTGTGATTGTCTTTCTGATACAAGTTACTTTTACCCCAGAAGAGATTTCAATGATCCAAAAATGTGAAGCCTTCTTCCTGCACCAGCTCCTCGGCAACGCATTCATCTGCTCTATCATCCTGTTCCTACCCTTACTAGCTTGTGATACTGGGAGTAATCCAGATATTACTATCCTTGAATACCTATTTTTAAAATTCTTGCCAAACTTCTGATATTCTCTCCTCAGAATCTTGTCCTTTTTACTTCCTATGTCGTTAGTTCCAATGTGTACAACGGTCTGCCTGCTCTCTCTCCTTTGAGAATATTATTGAATCTTCCTTCGCCTTTTACATTTCCCCTTTTGCTTCCATTGTGCACTCTTAACAGTTGTTATTCTATTAGATTTTCCCTATATTTATCATTAATCTCCATATCTTATATCTTTAATCATATATCTTTTAAAAAGAAATTATAGAGTCAGAGATGTGCAGCGCAGAAACAGACCCTTCGGTCCAACTCGTCAATGCCGATTAGATATCCCATCCTATACCAGTCCCATTTGCCAGCACATGGCTCATATTCCTCTAAACCTTTCCTATTCATATACCCATCCAGATGCCTTTTAAATGTTGCAATTGTATCAGCCTCCACCACTTCCTCTGGCAACTCATTCCATAATTTCTTTGTAAGTGTCTGTTATGAATTAGTCCTTTGTTATTCCAATGATTATCAATGAACCAATTGGCAACATGAAAGTCAGTGTTAACGCACAGGAAATAATAATAGAAAGACACAAAATAATATACTTTACTGACTGCTTCACAAGTTAAAGTTAACATAATGAATCAGTGAAACATTTTTAGGACTTTTCACTCGTGACCAGAATTTTAGCAAGTCTTACTCTTCAACTGATTTACATAAAATTGAGATTTACTGAAGCATTTAAAGAATCAGATGTGCACAATTTGTGAAGAAACTGTCAACTGTGCAATGTAATCGGATCTATTTTTTACAAATTCTGGAATGTTAAAGTACTACTTGCATGCCACCATCTGGTGAAGTGCAGCTTTCAGAATAATATTCAAAATGTCACAAAACGTATAATTCTTCAGCGTCTTTAGTTAAATAATTTCCATTTTATACATATACTCAGTACAATGGTTAAGATTAGTTTACGACTCCCGTGGAACGTTTCTGGAGTTGAATACATTTGAAAAGACAGAATTGAAACAATGCTTTGGAGGCGCCAGTGGTGGACTGGGCGGGGGGGGGGGTGGGGGGGGGGGGGGTGGGTGGGGGGAGGGGGACAGAGTTAAAGATCACACAACACCAAATTATAGTTCAACAGGTTTATTTGGAAACACTAGTTTTTGGAGCACTGCTCCTTCATCAGGTGGTGTCAAATAAACACATTGGACAATAACCTGGTTGTGTGATTTCAAACTTGAGACAAGGCTTGTTATACATTAGCACTAGCACGAAGCCCACTTATTTCCACCTCTTTAAAATCACATGAATGTAATCCTGCCTCAGCTCATTTATTGCTGAAACCCCCATCCATGCCCTTGTTAACTCCAGACTTGACGAATCAGCCTATCCATGTCCATACGACTGTCTAATATATACTTCTTGGACTAAGAATTAGGCCATTTACTGCAATCTCTCCTTTCTAGATTGGTGTCCGACTTTGTGATAAACACACTGACAAAACAACTTGGATTATTTCCCCGTCTCAAATGTGCCAGATGATATGTTGCTGCGGTTGTATTTGATAATCCCCTAATTCTTTTGTTTACAAATAGAGCCGTGTTGGCACACGTTGACTTTCAGATATCCTGACTTTAAGGAATTCAAGATTACCAAATATCCCTTGATTACTTACTGTAAGGTATTTGCTGCCAAATTCACAGTTTATCGTTAAATTTCGTTAAGCTACCTTTATTTGAAACTACTGTCAAGTACCACAAAAACAGATGTAAAGAAAGGAACATGTATGTTACATAAGGAACTTCCTTTTCCCCACCAAGAAGGGACAGTGGTGATGTAGAGCAAAATATACATTGGGATAACTTGAGAATTGTACACGAGGATTTGTCTTTCCACCTGATCCAATGTAATGTGAAGGGAAATGTGGACAGTGAGAGGTATTCACAAACATTCTCACCAAAGGAAATTGTTATTGGATTAAAATGTGTTTTCAAACTAAGTGAAGAATTTAATGTTTCAGACACCAACATGTGGCAAGGAAAAGACACCCGTAAATTGCAAACCACCACTTGTTTGTAGACAATTTGTACTCTCGACTCTTAATCTTATGAAAATAATAGCTTGCTATCCTGGTGATGCTATTCACTCTCCCTTACTCACTCTCAGTTCATGTTCACACAGCATCTTGATGATAATGAAACATTCCAAGGTGCTTCACAGGAGGTATTATAAAAGAAGGTGTTTGGTATGCTTTCGTTTATTGGTCAGAGTATTGAGTACAGGAGTTGGGAGGTCATGTTGTGGCTGTACAGGACATAGGTTAGGCCACTGCTGGAATATTGCATGCAATTCTGGTCTCCTTCCTATCGGAAAGATATCGTGAAACTTGAAAAGGTTCAGAAAAGATTTACAAGGATGTTGGCAGGGTTGGAGGATTTGCACTATAGGGAGAGGCTGAACAGGCTGGGGCTGTTTTCCCTGGAGTGTCAGAGGCTAAGGGGTGACCTTATACAGGTTTACAAAATTATGAGGGGCATGGATAGGGTAAATAGACAAAGTCTTTTCCCTGGGGTTGGGGAGTCCAGAACTAGAGGGCATAGTTTACAGTGAGAGGGGAAAGATATAAAAGAGACCCAAGGGGCAACGTTTTCACACAGAGGGTGGTACGTGTTTGGAATGAGCTGCCAAAGGAAGTGGTAGAGGCTGGTACAATTGTGACATTTAAGAGGCATTTGGATGGGTACATGAATAGGAAGGGATTGGCGGGATATAGGCCGGGTGCTGGCAAGTGGGACTAGATTGGGTTGGGATATCTGGTCGGCATGGACGGGTTAGACTGAAGGGTCTGTTTCCATGCTGTACATCTCTATGACTCTGTAAGACATCCATAACAGTATGTCAGGTGATCAAATGCTTTGTTAACAGCATAGGTTTTAAGCAGCATCTTCAAGGAAGAAAGTGAGAGAGAGGTGGAGAGCAGGAACTTCAGAGATTTACAACAAATTGAATCCCAAAATATTAAAGCTGCAAAATGAGGGTGAAAGTTTAAACACTGCAAATTCTGGTCTGACAAAAGTGAAAATAACTAATTTATGTTGGAATATTGCATTTTTGGTATCTTGTTGTTGATTGTAAATTATTTAAGAAGAAAACAAGATCATTTTCTCATCGCATCTACTCCCGCTAATCATTGGGAAACAAATGATGTTGTTTATGCAAAGCCTACCGCATTTGCAATGAGGCAGACTTGATAAGGGTGCTTACATTGAAGAAACTCTCAGGAGGTAGTGATCATAATATGATTGAATTTCCTCGCAATTTGAGAGAGGGAAGATTGAATCAGAGGTAATGGTATTTCAGCTGAATAAAGGCAACTACAGAGACATGAGCTGGGTAGAATTGACTGGAGAGCAATGGCAGGAGTTTCTGGGACTAATTCAGGAGACACAGCAGAGATTCATCCCGAGGAAAAAGCAACATTGTACAGGGAATATGAGATAACCAAGGCTGATAAGGGAAGTCAGGAACAGCATAAAAGCAAAAGAGAAAATATATAATGTGGCAAAGGGCAGTGAGAAATCAGAGGATTGGGAAGTTTACAAAGACCAACAGAGGGCAACAACAAAAAAAACAAAATGGGAGAAGATTAAATATGAGGGTAAGCTAGCCAGTAATATAAAGGAAGACGGTAAACATTTATTTCAATATATAAAGGACAAAAGAGAGGCGGTTGTGGACATTAGGCTACTGAAAAAATATGCTGGAGAGATATGAGTGGGGAACAAGGAAATGGCTGAGGAACTGAATGATTACTTCGCGTCAGTCTTCATAGTGGAAGACACGAGTAATATTCCAAAAACTCAAGAGAGTAAGGGGGCAGAGCTTAGTATGATGACTATCACCAATGAGAAAGTGCTAGAAAACTGAATGTCCTGAAGGTGGATAGATCACCTGGGCCAGATGGACTATACCCCAGAGTTCTCAGGGAGATAGCTGAAGAGATAGTAGAGGAGTTAGTGATGATCTTTCAGGAATCACTAGAATCAGGGAGGGTCCAGTAGGACTGGAAAATCGCTAACGTGACACCCCTCTTTAAAAGGGGAGTAAAACAAAAGAGAGAAAATGATAGACCGATTAGCCTAACCTCAGTCATTGGTAAGATCCTGGAATCCATTATGAAGGATGAGATTTCTGAATACTTGGAAGTGTGTGGCAAACTAGGGCAAAGTCAGCATGGTTTCATCAAGAGGAGATCGTGTCTGACAATTCTGCTAGAATTCTTTGAGGAAGTAATGAGCTGGTTAGACCAAGAAGAGCCAATGGATGTTATCTACCTAGATGTCAAGAATGCCTTTGACAATGTGCTGTATAGGAGGCTACTGAGTAAGATAAGGACCCATAGTGTCAGAGGCATGGTGCGAGCATGGATAGAAGCTTGGCTGCCTGGTAGAAAGCTGTATGTGGGGATAAACGTGTTCTGCTCAGGATGGTAGCAGGTGACTAGTGGTGTTCTGCAAAGCTCCGTGTTGGAACCAGACCTTTTCACTTTATATATCAACGATCTAGATGAAGTTTGCAGATGATACAAAGATAGGTAAAGGAACAGGTAACATTGAGGAGGTGGGGAGGCTGCAGAAGGATTTGGACAGATGAGGAGAGTGAACAAAGAAGTGGCAGATAAAGTACAATGTGGGAAAGTGTGAGGTCATGAACTTTAGTAGAAAGAATAGAGGCATGTGCTATTTTCTAAATGGGGAGAAAATTCAGAACTCTGAAGTGCAAAGAGACCTGAGAGTTCTCATCCAGGATTAGGTAAACTTGCAGGTTGAGTCAGTAGTTTGGAAGGCAAATGCAATTATGCCATTTCCTTGGATATAAAAGCAGGGATGTACTTTTACGGCTCTTTAAGGCTCTGGTCAGGTCACATTTGGAGTATTGTGTGTAGGTTTGGGCACAACATCTCAGGGAGGATGTAATGGCCCTGGAGCATGTTCAGAGGAGGTTCATGAGATTGGTCTCAGGTAGGAAAAGCTTAATCTGTGAGGAACATTTGAGGACTCTAGGTCTATACCGTTTGGAATTTAGAAGGATTGGGGGATCTGAACGAAACATACAGAATACCAAACAGCCTGGATAGAGTAGGTGTTGGGAAGATTTTTCCATTGGCCAAAGACACTAGGAGTGAAGGGAAGACCTGTTAGAATAGAGATAAGGAGAAATTTCTTCAGCCAGAGAGTGGTAAATCTCTGGAATTCATTGCCACAGAAGGTGTGGGGGCCAGGTCATTAAATATATTTAAGGCAGGTTGAGTATCAAGGGGTTACAAGGAGAAAGTGGGAAATGGGGCTGAGACACTTGTCAGCTATGAATGAATGGCAGAGTAGACTCGATGGGCTGAATGGTCTAATTTCTGTTCCAATGTCTTATGGTCATATTTAAGGATGAATCAATGTGGTGATTTAATATTGGTGTCATACTTACAGTTGTAGGTGCTTGTAAATGCTACCACCGTAGAATTAGGACAGCACAACAGTTTGAATGGTAACACTTGTGCAATGGACTTATTCTTTTTAATGTCACTTAAATTATTTTCATTTCATGGTGCGTGCTGCCACTTGAAGAATAATTGTACTCTCCTTGTGAACTTTACAAAATGTTTACAGAACAAAGCACAATATCGAGGAAAAAGATCAGTACTTCTCATTCGGGTGTTATGTTTTAATTGGAATCCACAGTATTCAGCATTTTATCTATTAAGTGAGTTTTCACTTTCAATAAATTCATTGCAATTTATTTTCAAGTTAATGGATAAAATATAGTAAATGCAGTAAAGAGACACGCAGTTGATTAATTTAGTAATGAAATATAATCTATCTTAATTCAACTTTATCCAATACTTCCTGCCAAGAAAGAAATTTAGAAAAAATTAGCTGACGTGATGCAAACATTGGTAGCTTTGATAAATGAGAAGAAGCTTATTCAGAAGAATAAAAAAGGATCATCTGTAAACAGTCAGTACAAAACTGGTGTGGGGGATGAATAATGAGACCCAGGAATTCATAGTTCAAGTATAGGCAAGTAAAGCGATTTAAAAAAACATATCTATATGTTGGGATGTATACACAAGGCATATTGTATAGGATTAATATATCAAAGTTAGGTAGTACTGAATTTCAGTATTGTTGAAAGAATTTGTATGTTCTCAAAACCTTGTCTTGCACCCATCAGCACAATTTGCAAGAATACCAAATCCACTCACCAGTCAGCCAGCATCCAATCAGTACGCATTTCTCCTACAATGTTCCGCTTTACATTAGATTACCAATGTCAGAGTATTCTCCTAATGCGTGCAAGATGAAAAGCTTTGGCAAACGTATCTTTTTCAACAATGCTGAAGCAGTCCTGTTAAATTTATACATGGCAATGGGGAGAATCTGATTACAGGAGTATAATTCAGAATCAGAGTTTCAAAAATATAATTCAGAATGCAGACTTGGAGATTCTGGGACTATTTTCTTGGCAGTAGAAAAGGCTTCAGCAGAATTTAATACAAGATTTTAAAAGTATGCAGAATTTAATCAAAATTAATTAAAATATAATTTACCTGATCATCAATGAAATATAATTATTACTTTTAAAGGGATATGGCCAAATGCTGGCAAATGGGACTAAATGAATTTATGATATCTAGTAGGCATGGATGAGTTGGACCGAAGGGCCTGTTTCCATGCTGTACAAGTCTGTGATTATATGGCTGTCATTGAAAATTCTAATCATGACAGTGAGATGAGAACTAAAACTTAGCAGTATTAACAGCTATTCTACTCATAGCCCTGTGAATTCCTGTATTTCCATTTTTCTCTTCAGATGGTCGTCACCTTCCTCAAACTTTTTATTTGACACAGCCCTCCTTATGCTAGAAAGTGAAACAATGTTGAATTACGCAGTACAATGTTGGAACAGGCACCAATGGCTGAATGGTCTCATCCAGCACTCTAAGCTTGTATGGTTTCCCAGTGAGCTACATTGGAACTTAATCATCGTGACTTCAAATCACTTATTCGCAAACCCCAGTATATTTTGCCCAACCATGTTACTTTGTCCATTCCTATAGCCTCACTCCAAACTTTGAATTCTGGTCTGCACATATCTAAACACAACAAGTGATGATAGAGTCTTGAGTCATGTTCCCACACTATGAATTCATTCTCACCAGAACTTTAAAAACATTTCAGTGTGCATTTGACTACTTATTGCACAACTCCCTGTCAGAACCTAAACTTCCAAGTCAACTGAAAGGTTTTCAATTGTTAAAGGTCCTGCGTAAATTGCATCCTTTAATATAAAATAAACAATTGCCTTTTTTTATAAATATTCAATTTAAGAACAATGTGCATGTTTTCTGCATCTTCTTGCCTTTTCATATTTGAGAGATGTTATCTTTTATCTAACCTAAATCAGATAAGGATGGCAGAATCCCTTCCCTAAAGGATGTTAGTGAACCAGCTGGGATGTTACAATAATCAATGACAACTTCATATAATTTTCAATTATAAAAAATTAATTGATTGAGTTTAACTTTCACCAGCTGCCCTTGTGGGAATTGAACCTATATCAATGAGCATTTGCCTCAGCTTCTAGATTACTGACCTAGTTACGTTATCACTATTGTTGTTTCCACCTGATTATGACCAAACAATCTAATGGTCTGCAAGAGGGTCTTGTGGTGCAGTGATGGTGTCCCTATCTCTGAGCCAGGATACCCTTGTTTAAATCCCAGCTGTTTCAGAGGCATGCAACATCTCTGAACAGGGTGATTATGATTATGTGCTTACCTCTTTGGCAGAAAGCCTAGGTTCAAGTCCCACCTTCTCTGGATAAGTGCAATAAAGTCTCTGAGCAGGTTGATTAGGAAAATTTCTAGTCTGTTATGGAGGGCTCCTGTGGCACAGTGCTTCTATCTTTGAGCCAGATGACCTGGGTTTCTGGTCCACTTGATCCAGGGATGTGCCATAACATGGAATATACAAGATTGGCCGTCGATGTTACACCAACCTGTGGAAACAATCTGAAGCCCATCTAACTGCATGATTCCATTTTCATTCATATATCTATCCAATGACCATTTAAATGCCCCAAAAGTTGGCGAGGTTACTACTGTTGCAGGAAGGGTGTTCCACACCCCTACTATTCTGAGTAAATAAACTACCTCTGGCATCTGTCCTATATTGATCACCCCTCAATTTAAAGCCATGTCCCCACACACTAGCTGTCACCACCCGAGGAAAAAGGCTCTCACTGTCCACCTATCTAACCCTCTGATTGTCTTATATGTCTCAATTAAGTCACCTCTCAACCTTCGTCTCTTTAACAGAAATAGCCTAAGTCCCTCAGCCTTTCCTCATAAGACCTTCCCTCCATATCAGGCAACATCCTGATAAATCTCCTCTGAACCCTTTCCAAAGCTTCCACATCATTCCTATAATGCAGTGGCCAGAAATGTTCACAAAACTCCGTGCGGCCACAGCAGAGTTTTGTACAGTTGCTGCATGATCTCATGGCTCTGAAACTTAATCCCTCCACCAATAAAAGCTAACATACCGTCAGCCTTCTTAACAACCCTATCAACCTGTTTGGCAACCTTTTAGGGAATCTATGTACATGGACATCAAGATCTCTCTGTTCATTTACACGACCATTAGCCAAGTATTCTTTATTCCTGTCGCTCCTTTCAAATTGAATCACTTCACACTTTTCCACATTAAACTCCATTTGCCACCTCTCAGCCCAGCACTGCAGCTTATCTATGTCCTTCTGTAACTGCAACACCCTTCAGCACTATCTACAACTCCACCACCCTTAGTGTCATCCGTAAATTTACTAACTCATCTTTCTATGCCCTCATCAAGGTAATTTATAAAAATGATGAAAAAATAGTGGCCCTAAAACAGCTCCTTGCGGTACACCAGTAGTAACTGAACTCCAGGATGAACATTTCCCATCAACCTCATTTCCCCTTCCCCCACCTCACCCCAGCTCCAGCCTTCCAGCTCAGCACCACCCTCATGACCTGTCCTACCTGCCTATCTTCCTTTCCACCTATCCACTCCACCCTCCTCTCTGACCTATCACCTTCATCCCCACCCCATTCACCCACTGTACTCTATGCTACTTTCTCCCCACCCCCATTCCCCTCTCATTTATCTCTCCACTCTGCAGGCACCCTGCCTCTATTCTTGATGAAGAGCTTTTGCCTGAAACATTGATTTTCCCGCTCCTCAGATGCTGCCTGACCTGCTGTGCTTTTCCAGCACCACTCTAATCTAGACCCCCCATCTCCCATCAACCACCGACCTCTGTCTTCTTTCAGCTCGCCAATTTCTCATCATGTCTGAACAGATTGATTGACAAAAAGAATAGTCTGTTACGATTACATGTGATGTTATGACTTTACAAGCCATATCTCAGAATGAAATTAGATTAGATTAGATTAGATTAGATTAGATTACTTACAGTGTGGAAACAGGCCCTTCGGCCCAACAAGTCCACACCGCCCCGCCAAAGCGCAACCCACCCATACCCCTACATCTACCCCTTACCTAACACTATGGGCAATTTAACATGACCAATTCACCTGACCTGCACATCTTTGGAGTGTGGGAGGAAACCGGAGCACCCGGAGGAAACCCACGCAGACACAGGGAGAACGTGCAAACTCCACACAGTCAGTCGCCTGAGGCGGGAATTGAACCCGGGTCTCTGGCGCTGTGAGGCAGCAGTGAGCAAATTTTCACTTGACTCAAAACTTTTCTGGAAGCGTGGGAGACAGCCCGAACCCTCCCCTTTCGGAGCATTGCTCCTTCATCAGGCTTAATAGATTGTATTTTTGAAAAATTAAACCTGATTCTCTCACTGACTCATTCATACAAGGCTGCAGATTTTGTTTTAACAATAAAATACATTTATTAGACAAAATAAACAAAATACAGGGAAAGTCATCACAGTTCTGCACTCATTAGAGAGACAACCAGTCGTGGTTTATCCAAGGGGGTCATCATGCCTCAGCCAAGGGTCAAGGTTGAAGGAGCCTTTCATGGTAACATTCTCTGAAGTAGGAATTGAGCTCATGCTGGCATCACAAACCAGCCATCCAGCCAACTGAGCTTTTTGGAAAGACTGACTGACCAACACTCAAATGCCATTAGTTTGAAATCCAAGTTCATAAAAAAAAGCAATAATGTATCAGACACATTTCATCAGAAGTGAGTTTGGTTGTGAGGGAACTATCAATCAGGGCAATAAGAGAACTTCCATGCTCCATTTTAAATAATACTGTTGAATTATCTCCAAATGCATAAGGAGGCAGATGGAACCTTTGCTTAACACCTTAGCTTGAAGTCCTTGACAAAGCAAAAATTCTTAATACTGAACTGTCCCAGGATACCAACTTGGACTATGTATCCTACTCCCTGAACTGACAACATTCCAGCTCATTTTAAACAATTGGCTGAGTCTGTTTAATATCTGAGCAAATTTTCACTTGACTCAAAACTTTTCTGGAAGCGTGGGAGACAGCCCGAACCCTCCCCTTTCGGAGCATTGCTCCTTCATCAGGTAGCCTGCTCCGAGAGCTGGTGATTTTAAATAAACCTTTTGGACTATAACCTGGTATCATGTTGTAACTGTGCAAGGCATTAGTGAGGCTGCATTTGTAGTAATGTGCATAGTTTGTTCCCCTCACTCGAGTATGGATTAGGCTGTATTGCAGGCAGTTCAGAGGGGTTTCACTGGATTGATGCTAGAGATGAAGAGTTTGTCTCGTGAAGAGAGATTGAGCAGTTTAGATCTATACTCTCTAGACTTTAGAAGAATGGGAGAAGATCCCAATTGAAGTGCATAAAATGGTAAAGAGGATTGACAAAGTAGACATAAAGAGGATGTGGGACAATCTAGAACATGAGGTCGTTGTAGGATAAGGAGTAGCAGATTTCAAACAGGGATGAGGAGAAATTACTTCTCTCAAAGGCTCATGAATCTGTGGAATTCCCTACCCCAGAGTGCAGTGGATGGCAGCACACTGAATAAATTTAAGGAGGAGGTAGACAGATCTTTAATCGTAATGGGTTGAAGGATTAAGGAGAGTGGGCAAGTGGAATGAGGCCAAGATAAGATCAGCTATGATCGTAAATGGCAGAGCTGGCTTGAGGCTCTGAATCATCTACTCCTGTTTTAACTCTTATGTAAATGAGTGCCAGCATCTCAAATTATCTGGCAGTAAGATGCTCATTTTGTTGCCATATTGCTTACTAATTTTAATACTTGGTGGTCAAATATCAAGTGCTTGCTTAAAAATTGCATTACACATATATGCCAAGGTGGAAATCTGCCAAGAGCTGATCTCCAGTTCCAAAAAGAGTAACATTTTAAAACAGTTTGAAGAAAACGTTATGCCATATAATTACACTGTCCTTCCAATCAGTAATGAGATTGTCATAATTAAGCAAGTGACCTGTGATCAATATTCCATGTTTGCATACGAATATAATGTGAGATTCATGCAGAACCTGTCTGGAGAGAAGACACATGTATTATGCACAGTATCTTTAAAATTCTAATCTATTTCTAATCAATCTGAATCCTCTTTGATAGTTTATGAATGGACATTGAGCCAACTGCAAGGGAGCCAGTACAGGCCAGTAGACAGAGGTTGCTGGCCTCACAGTAATTAATCAGTCAATAGGGACAGCAAAGTAATCTTTCAAACAACCTGCACCTTCACATGAGATACTGACAAGCATTAAAACCACTAGCCCTTGATTAAACAAGGATTTCAAACAAACAAAATCCTTACTCCATTCTACTAGATTTTAGAAATTCACATGATAAAAGTATACGTCATTCTCTCTCTCTCTCAATCATATAAAAAAAATGAGCAACTGCAGTCTCTCCATGGATTCTGACCAACAAGCTGATCTAAAATCAAGGAAGCTTGGTAAACTTGGAAGAGGGTTCCAAAGTCTAGTTGGATTTGGATATTTGTTTAAGTCAGTCAAATGAATTAGATGTTTCCCTGAGAACAAGGAAAGCAATGATGACGCCCTCTTTAGTACAAATATAATCACTGACCAGGAAAAGTCAATTAACTAGAAAGACAGAGATGGTCCAAAAGGAAATGGTTCACTGCATATCAACAAATGTGTAACAAGCTGGTCACCCAGCACAACCATTCTAGGCAAAGTTGAGATAACTAACTCTACCACATTGACTCAAGATGTGTGGGTGCCAAGAACCATTCTAAATAATAAGATAATGGACTCCAATGCAAATTACAATAGGCAACGTAATATATTTTATGTAAGCCAAAAATGGATGTAAATTGTCAAGATGATTCTGTTTTAAGGAAGGCAGTGATTTTATCATAATGTCATAGACTGGTATTTCAAAACCCCAGGGTAATGTTTGAGGGCCATGGATTCAAATGGCATTTTGTGACCTTTGAATTCAATTGTTTTGAAAAAAATCAGGTATTTATAAAAATAAACCACTCCAGTGGCAACCATATGGCCATTGTTGATTGTTGTGAAACTGCATCTAGTTCACTACGCCCGTTAGGGAACAAACTCTGCCATCCTCACCTGGTCTGGCTGACATGTGACTCCAGACTAAAACAATGTGGTTGACTCTTCACTAACCTCTGGACAAATAGGGATGGGCAATAAACGTTGGCCCAGACAGCAAGCTTAAATTGAAGGGATTACAAGTTATTTCCTTCTCTTCACAATTATTCACCTTAAAATGTAGTTGCCAACAACTCAAAGTGTTTTATGTTGGTATAGAATCCGAAAATTAACATAATGGCATACAAGAGTGCAGATTTGATGAGAAAAGCCAGTTAAATTACTATTGGAAGTTCATACCAATGGCTTATAATAAATTTTAAAGCTCCTCAGGACAGCTTTATTATTACAAGATAATGAATTAATGCATTTTATGGCAACTGTTTTTTTTTTCCTCAATCACAAACTCTGCAGGAAATTGTAAAAAAACAAGAATATTGAATTTTTGCTGCCAGGACAGTTGAACATGGACAAAATCAAGGTCATACTCAAAATGCCTTCAGGGTTACAAATAATGAAATGGTGAAAAATCTGCATAAAATTCAGCTGAAGGCTCTCGATGGGCCTCAATGAACAATCTGGTGAGATAATGAATGCAAGGTCACCATTTTGTAAGAATACATTAAATTTGGAATATTTGATGTGTTTCCTCATAACAGAAATGAGTTGAAATTTTAGATTGTCTGATTGGCTCAAGGGCAATCTTGTAAAGCCTTCTATAGCATCAGAGCAATGGGAATACTGGAAGCTGAATGAGTTTTGTACTATTTGGATTTAACTCCAATATGAGAGAGGGGAAGTGGGCGCGGTTCTGAACATCAGCAATGTTTGAAGTTACACACAGCAGACTTGTCATTTTGTCCTAGCTGTAGATGACTTGTTTGGAATCTCTATTTCAGTTTAATTTGCTGCAGAGAAAAATAATGCTAAATTCCATTGTCTGCACTTATTTTGGTCATATTCTTCTTATTGAATAAAGCAGGATAAGGACAAGTTGTTTTAAAGTATAATAAAGACATTTTTCTTTCATGACTCTCAAATAACGTACAATAATGAACAATTTATAAAATAGTCAAATAAAGCATTAGAACTGGAGCTATTTAATTAGGCAAGAGAATAAATGCACTTATTTTATTGTAGGGAGTGCAACAGACAATGTAATATTTAGGTAGGTTCTGCACACTCATCCAAATGCAAAAGTGATTTTTGTAACATATTATATGGATCATCACATTTAATGGTTATTAAACATAATTGCTTCTTGAAGATTTATTTGCCAAGAGAAAGACACAGACCATGGTGACCCTTGGAACTCAAGAAATGTAACAAATCAAACTGAAATCTGAAATATTTTGAGCAGCCCTAATTAAGCTGTTTTTATGCATACCTGTAGTTATATAAGAACATAAGAATGAGAAGCTGAGGTGGAAGGTTCAGTCCCACAGCATGGCCAGAGTTTCAACAAGATTATGATTCATCCTTTGTCTCACTTCATTTCCCACATTAACATCCACATATCCACACAATACTTTACCCAAAAAAATCTATCAGCTTCTGTCTTGAATACAGTCAATGACCGCACATCTGCAGTTGTTTGAAGACAATTCCAAAGATTCAACCTTCAAGTGAAGGAATTTCCCCTCTTTTCAGTTATAAATGATCCAATGTTGCATTTAATACCAAGGTGTATTGGTCTTGGGTGAAAATTACCCTTCTGAGGTGAAGTGTTGTGATGGGCTCCATAAATGAGAGAGAAATTCACTCAGGGGACGATTGGGTTTCCTGATGTGATTACATCATTCTTCACTCATTGTATATACAAGCAATTGTAAAATGCCATATTTTATGGGGCAGGAAATTATGAAGCCTTCAATCTGGGCTGCAACATGAGTGTATCTCACTTAAATAGCATCCAGCCTCTTTGCAACCAAGAAGCATCACCCAATATGTATTCATCACCCCCACTCACCCCTGGAAACGTCAGAAGCCACATGTAAAGCATAGAAACACTTTAGTGATGCCCGTCTCGAGGTTCTTCTGAAAGCTGTTCAACAGAAAAGGTGAAATATTATCCCATTGATGGCAATAAGAGGCTGCCCCAGACTGATGAAGGCAATCTAGAGAAAGGTGGCTGGGTACTTCAGTACCTATGGCTGGCTCACACAAACCTAGTTCCAGTGCTACAAGAGAATGAATGATCTGCAGTGCTCTACCAAGGAAGGTATGATGGTCTACTCAATATTCATGCCCTGTGAATGTCAGTTAGCATTGTAATGTTGTTATTTCAGAGGACTGTAATACAGGAAGTTGGGTACCAGGCATCTCCATCAGATGCTTCATGTAAAAATCGCTCAGTCCCACTTTATAGCAGTTACTTTATAGCTGTGTAGCACTATTGGCACCACAGCGGAGCTGCTTCTCACATCTGCCTGACTACATACTTGAAACAAAAATAGCTATAACACTCAGCAGCCCACGCACATCAAGCCACTGATCCTTCATTTCAATATGGATGGGAAAAAGAAAGATCCCAAAATGTAGCTTTTTGAGTTTATGCCCACATTGACTTCAGCCCTGTTTCCTTGCTCTGATCAGGGTTATAGCCAGTTAGTTTGGCAGGCTCATTGACCCAGTGATGCATTACTCATAACAGTTACAACCCAGACTGCTCACAAAGAGTTTCCATGGGCTGATTAATATGGGGAGAAGCTCACCCCTAACATTGTAACATTTGCACAAAGAAACAGCTCAGTCAGTCAAGTAAGCAAAGATACTTTGTACTCACCAGAGGTTGGAGGAAGAGGTCTACCTTGCCAGTTCTCAATTCTTATATGCATAAATATATATATCTTGTAAATATAGTTCAGTTTGTAAATGGATATGTTTCCCATTTCTGGTGCACAAAATTGTGCTTGAATGGCCTAGGTATTCAAGAGTACACATGACTTACTGATGAAGACAAAACATGAAGGTACGGAAATCTAACCTGCCTCAGCAGTTCGGACAACTTAACAGCACAAGTTTCAACTGCTACCAGGAAAAAAAAACTGATTTTTTGCCTTCCACACAGTTCACCTGCCCCCTCTTAAAGATCCAGGAAGGACCAATAACTTCTGCTTAATGTCTTACTCAATTGTGCCTGATAGGAAAATCCCATTAACCCTGGGATCAGTCCAAAGGAACCTTTGTTGCACTCTCTTGAGCAAGTAAAGTTACAAATCACATAAGACCAGGTTATAGTTCAACAGGTTTATTTGGAAGCACTAGCTTTCAGAGCTCTGCTCCTTCATCAGGCAGCTGTGGAGTAGAGCCATAATATGCAGAATTTATAGCAAAAGATTACAATGTCATGCAACTGAAATGATACATTGAACAAACCTAGATTGCTGCTAAGTCTTCCATCTTTTAGAATGGTTTGCAGGTTTTCGTTCATTAATATGTAAATCTCAGAACTTTTTAAAGTCACATTTGAGACAACTTAAAGTTTTCTAAAGAAAGGTGACATCTCACTTTAGACAATGCATTAAAGGTGTGATGTTAGAATCTGTCTATATCCCAATCTTGATTCTGTATGGCTCTATTTACAAAGTGGAATTTATAAAATATTACATGGATTGACTGCCTGCTGCTACGACAACGAATGAATGGACACTGCAATCTCCAGATAAGAGTGTTCCCTCCCAGTTGGGGAACACCTCAGCAGTCAGAGGCATTCAGCCTCAGATCTTTGGGTGACCATCCTCCAAGGTGGACTTCGGGATAAGCAACAATGCAGAGTGGCCGAGCAGAGGCTGATAGCCAAGTTCGGTACCCATGGAGATGGCCTCAACTGAGACCTTGGGTTCAACCCACACAGACTCGCACCCACATGGACTCGTACCCACACTCTTTTTCTCAAGCACACACACACATAAATCTGTGGGGTGAATTTGCATTTGCAGAATTATATTTGCAGATATATGATATTTTGTGCAAAATGCCTACAATCTACAAGCAGTTACACCAAAATATTGACTTCTCCATCTCATGATGCTGCCTGGATTGCTGTGCTCTTCCAGCCTTCTGCCTGTCTCCTCCACATCTTGAGCAGGTAAGAAGACCCAAAAATGCACATGGTACTAAGTGGCCTCAGCACTGTCCTACGTAACTGCACAACTATGGAAAGATGTCTTTACTTTGCTACTGAAATCTATTTGTTCCGAGAGTAACAAGTCATGCGGTGTTGTACCAAGCAGTTTACCTGATAAACGTAGCCTTTGGAACAAACAATATGAACGAAGAAGGTACAATCTGACAGTTGTCAGAAGTCACTTAATTCATCAAGCCCATTCCACAATTTAATGAGATTGTGACTAATCTGTGATTCAACTCCTCAAACTATGTCCATATGTTGAAATGCATATTTGGATATCTTCAAGCAACGCCTATGTCATCTCCTCAACAATGGATTGTAGAATATCCACTAGGGTTTTGAATAAGAATTATATTGGGTTTGAATATTAATTACATAAGACAGGACAAATGAAAAATGCACACTGTCTTGGACTAAATCAAATTTTTGATACAAACAGTTGATGCAAGGTCTAATTTTACAGCTATGTTATTGATGAAGAACAAATACTAAATCAGCAAGGCTGCACCAAATGAATTCTAACAACTATGTTGCCAAAACAAAATGTGTCTCATCATTTACCAGTGTAGTTATGGTAATTCTGCAATCATATTTGCATAAATAAGACATTACATAAATTTTTCATTTCACTGATCAGAGGAGATGTAATCTCTTGTTTACAAATATTTCAATGGTTTCTCATTTCCTCTGCTTGCTGCGTTACATGCCATGGGCAACTACGTTGGCAAGGAACAAAAGCAGTGACAGAAAACCTACAGACTGTAACAATGTCTTGTGATGGTTTTCTCATGGCCAATCAGCAAAATAACAACACGGTGATTAAAATGCAACGGGGCCTCTCAGTCTGTTCTTCCTACAATAGAAGGTGCAACAACAAACAAAGCATTTTTATCGTCCAGACATTGAAAAAGTGAAAAATTGTTTTTAATTTCTATAAAACCACACACGTATCAAAGTTAAGGTGTAAGTAGCTATTATGTCATTCAATAAGGTGCCGTGGCTTTTGTTGTATAGTCAAATGCAACTACACAAGTCAGGAAGCTGTGAGCCATGCAAAAGGAAACAGATCCTCCAATGCACAAACAGCAAAATTTAATCTTATTTCAGAGCACAAAGTACATGGTTATGGTCATCATACTAGCACTTGCCAGCAACTAGTTTATAGGTTGCTATGATCGGATAAGGTGGGGGTGAATAATTTCTCCTTTGATTCTAACCCCCTTAGCTGTTGACAACAAAGATATTTAACTCCTTTTGCAAACGGTGACATCTCATTGCAAATAAAATTTAGTAGTCATCAAAATTAAGGAGCTAATTACAAGATTTTGTTGAGTGAAAGAAAACTGAATTTTGTTATTCACAAACCTTGAGAAAAATAATGAAAAGTGACAAACACACAAACTCTGATATGTAATTTGAAAAGGATTAAAATATTGAGTACAAAAGAAAAAGATCAAGAAAAGGAAGTTTAATTAAATTCTTCAGCCCCTTGAGGTGTTTGCTTTTCGTCTGAGATTGGAGTGATTGAATTTTTAAACTGTATTCTCAACAGCTGTGAAATTTGTCGATACCATTCAGTTCTCAGAGATTGCATTTTTTTTTCAATTTACTTATTCACCAGGTGCTATAGAGAGGTTGAGTCAATCAGCAGAAGTGAGAAACGACTAATTCTGTTATCTCAAAACAATTTTCCTTCTCTCACACTGCCCATAAGCTGTCACTAGAAAAAGAAATAGTTCACTTATGTGTCTCCTTGTCTGGTTTCATTGTCTGCACATTTATTCACTGTTGTAACATTTGAAATTTCCAGAAAAATGTTAATCAAACCGGAAATACAGATGACAGTTGCCATGTATTTTGTAATAATGTTAATTTTGACACAGGTGAATGAGTTATTATGTGGTGAGCTGGCTCAAATGGTCAGGGGATCAGTGCAGCCATCTTGTCAATGTTTTTTGATTAAAAAGGTTATTTTTGTTCATGAAAGGCTCCAGGTATTAAAATAAGATGATGCAAATGAACACTGGAGATTCTATTTTCACCTATCATGTCAACGTTGGAGGCAAATTGGCAGAATTCATACAAGTGGCACAAGAGAGCACACTAAAATTATTGTACTTCCACTTGAATCTGAGCCATCAAGACAGATTCTGAAATATGGGCATATATTTGCTCCCTCCATTAATCTCCAGAATAAATTGGCCTGACTTCAAACAGGTCCTGCCACTCTGCCTTTCCCAATCTGAATAAACACAGTGCAGTTTTGAAAAATAATCCTAACCTGAGGATATCCTGCTGAAAGCTAGCAATTTCACTGTTGGGGAAACTTAATTTTGTTGCATTGAATATTAGAAACCAGATTATGAAAATGTTTACTGATCTCTAGGAGTTGGGCTAATTTTTATATTTCTATCATTTTCTTGCAACTTGCAACATACTTAAACTAGAACAATTATATTTCTGCTCTGAAAAGAATGAGCATTATCCTGAAAAAGGTTTGTTCCCAACATGGAGATAAAACACACTTACCTTAGTCAACTGAATCCTCAGAGACAAGATTAATAATAAGATGTAATTATTTTACTCAGCGCTGAGTGTTATTGTAGGAAATCATGCTGCATACACAATCTCCTGCTTATTTTTACCGAAGGGAGGGGGAGAACCGATGGTTCATCAGGTGATAAAGTAAATGGTCAAATTTGAGCAGCTTTGTAAACATGATTGTTGCAAAGAAGCATCAAAGCAGAGGTTAATGCTATTGATAATTATTTTGGTTAAATTGAAAACCCACTAAAACCACAGATGAATTTAATCATAAGTATGACAAAAGATGTTAGTGAGAGAGTAGCTAATAGTTTTTGAAAGGAAAGTACTCGGAAGTCAAATCATATTAATCTTTTAATTCTTCATCCCTCTCATATTAGAGTTGATCTTTCACTGCACTTTCTCTGTAGCTGCAATGCTGCTTTCTGCATTCTGTTCTACTACCCTGATGTCCTTATGCAAGGTATGATTTGTCTGATTAGTAAGCAAAACAATATTCATCACTCTATCCCAGTACATGTGACAATAATAAATCAAATCAAAACAAAAGAGTCAGTTTAGGAGTGTATTTTGTTTTGCTAGATTGGATTGAAAGTTGATTTCAAAACAGAAAGCATCACTGAAATGTATATTGGAGATTTCCTTTCTCACTTCCACCTCATTGAGATGACATGCTGGAAATTAAGCCCCATTATTCTTGAATTGTTACAAAAGTTGACAATTTCATCAAAGTTTGCAAAATTCCACAATTTCACTGTTCTCAGACCCAGGTTAACAGAGACGCAGATCTAATTTCTGCACTTACCAAGAATAACTATTTATTGCAAGTAAATCAACTCTGGATACAGGTAAACAATGATAAAACATTGACATCTGACTTTACTGGTTAAACTAGTCACAATATGAAACTTCTCCATGAAACATAATAGATAAAGGAAAGTGGTGTTATGGGTAGAAGAAACATCTGGGAAGGCAGATCAATAGTTCCTGTCCACAGGGTTCACTGTGATGAACATTTTTGCTTGCCTACTTCTCTCTTGTTTTACTTGTTTACATGAGGTGCAAAATGACTGGCTCGTAATTTACAAAGGATCTGGTTAATTGTTTGAAAGTAATAGTTTATTGCAACTGGTGAGGGGCAATAAGCACGATTTCTTCAGGCGTTAGGTACTTTTTAAAAGAGTAAGAACCACACATGCTTTCCAGCTCTGAAGGCTCCTGGCTATATAATTTGCACCCACAAGCTATTCCGCTACCTGGGAGCCAATTAAATAGTTGTCGGCTGGCAGAAGAAATTTGTAAATCAACAATTCCACAAACCAATCTGCTATTTGTTGCTGGCTGAATCTTACTTTGTGCATATCCCTTGGTACCAATCTTTCTGCAAGAATCTGTCATTGCTGCTTGGTCAAGCAATCGTGTAAACAGCACTAATAATAAACTGCAACATATAAGACAAAGAACAATACAGCACAGGAACAGGCCCCTTGGCCCTCCATGCCTATCTCACATATTTTGTACTTACATACTAAAACTGTCTTCAATTACAGGATCCATGTCCCTCTATTCCCTTCCTTGTCATATATTTATCCACGTGTTTCATGAATGCTCTATTGTGTCTGCTTCCAACACTTATCTGGCAGCACATTCCAGGCACTCACCCCTCTTTGTGTGAAAAACCTGCCTTGCACATCGCTTGCCATACCTTGAAACCATGACCCCTAGTTAGTGACCCCTCCACTCTGGGAAACAAACTTGATTTCCACTCTATTCCATGCCATTCACAACCTTATAAACTTCTATCAGGTTGCACCTCAACCTCATGGGTTCCAATGAAAACAAACCCAGTCTATCCAACCTTTCTTCCCAGCTAAAATTCCCCATACCAGGCAACACCCTGGTAAACCTTTTCCGTGACCTCTCCAAAGCATCCATACCTTTCTGGTAACTACTTGCTTTTAAAAAGATGCAGCAAACCATTCTGCAAACCTCAGTTTTTCAATTAGTTTTGTTTCCCCCATTTCAGTCCACAATCAAAAATACAATGAATAAAACGTCAGCTTAAAAACTGCAGCAAACCCTTCTGCAAATCTCAATCTTTGAATTAGTTTCTTCCCCCATTTCAGCCCACAGTCAAAATTGCAGAAAAATGAAAAGCCAGCCTTTACACCTTGAGGATAGTTCGACAGCTTGATGACAGGTTATTTTCGAATTTTTGTTAGACCGAATTCAAATTTGCAACTGCCATTTGAACTTATATTCTTTAGATTACTCAGCCTAGATTTTGGATTGCTTTCTCATCCTCTCCCCTCCCTCCTTTGAAGACAAACAACTTTGACAGAGCCTTTGGTCTTAACTTTCATTGTCTTCGTGCTCTTTAAAGAATTTCAAGACACTTTCAAAATGTTATACTTGCAGATTCTATAGCAGGGACATGGGACTATTTTACAGAACAGGTAAGTTGGACTTTGGATCAGAGTGGTGCTGGAAAAGCGCAGCAGGTCAGGCAGCATCTGAGGAGCAGGAAAATCTTCGTTTTGGGCTTTTACCTGAGGCGTTGATTTTCCTGCTCCTCGGATGCTGCCTGACCTGCTGTGCTTTTCCAGCACCACCCTGATCTAAACTCTGGTTTCCAGCATCTGCAGTCCTCACTTTTGCCGAGGTAAGTTGGGCTGACTGGCCTCCTGTAAAATTCTATGTGACTACGTCTCCCGATGCTAAAAGCACTGTACAATTGCAGTATTGGTATCTCCTCTCAATACAACCATCTCTAATTATCTCTTTATTCCTGTTAAGATTCACATTTGCTTTTCAGGGTTTCAAATCACTTGGAAGCTCCTTGTGTCTCCTGCCAAAAGCAACATCTTAGTTCACTTTCCAGCACTGCAATTCCCAACTTCTGCACTTAGCCGTACTTAGTTGTTAGGTCATACTGAGGACCATACATTCTATTCTGTGCGAACTCCAACTGCTCATTCTCCTCAGTACATGCGGTAGTTCCCTACAGCCTCAGCACATTCGTTTTAAATTTCTCCATCCCCATTTTCCTCCACCTACCATAGCCAATATTGAGAAATGAAAATAGAAATTGTTGGAATAGCTCAGCAGGTCTGACAACATCTGTAGAGAGAAATTGGTGTTAATGCCACTGGTCAAATGGCCTTACCTCATCTGTGGAAGGTTCAATCAATGTGAAACGCTAATTCCAATTTCTCTCTACAGATTCTGCCAGATCTGCTGAACTTTTTCAGCAATTTCTATTTTTGTTTCTGGTTTACAACATTCACAGTTTTTTCGGCTTTTCCATCGTCAGTCCTTTCTTATTTTTCTTGCTTTTGCAACAATCCCTCATCTCTGTTAAAAAAAGGAAAATAAACTAAAGTACAGAAATAAAAATACAGTGAGAGATTTCTTGTACTTTATTATCCAGAAGAGAACTATAGATGCTGAGATAATCTTCCTAGAAATGTGAGTGGTCTTCAATCCTTGGGCGGCACGGTGGCGCAGTGATTAGCACTGCTGCCTCACAGTGCCAGAGACCTGGGTTCAATTCCTGCCTCAGGCAACTGTGTGGAGTTTGCACATTCGCCATGTGTTTCTCTCCGGTTTCCTCCCACAGTCCAAAAATGTGCAGGTCAGGTGAATTGGCCATGCTAAATTGCCCATAGTGTTCGTTGAAGGAGTAAATGCAGGGGAACGGGTCTGGGTGGGTTGCTCTTCAGAGGGTCGGTGTGGACTTGTTGGGCCGAAGGGCCTGTTTCCACACTGTAAGTGATCGAATCTAAAAAAGATGTTGGCATCATAGGGAAATAGGTATCTGCAGTAGTAAAGAATTTCTTGGCACAATTTCAATTGCAACCTAACTTCTAATGGTGCAATTCCATGAGATAAAATAACCCATTATGTGACATAAACTGACAAACCTCATCCTAAAATTACATTAATTTGTAAAACTGGACACAAATTCAAGGTTTGAATTGAGATACAATTGAGTTATATCAAGGAAGCTTTATTTTCTACTCAAATTGTGCTTGGTGGATGTAATGACTTAGTGGTATTATCATTAAAGTATTCATCCAGAAATTCGGGTAATGTTCTGGCGACCCAAGTTCAAATCCTGCCCTGACAGGTATACAATTGGAATTCAATAAGAATCTGGAGTTATGAATCTAAGGGTGACTGCAAAACTGTTGTTGTAAAAATCTATTTGGTTCACTAATACCCCTTAGGGAAGAAGATCTGCCAGGATGTGACCTACCTACAACTCCAGGCCCATAGCCAATGTGATTGACATCCAACTGCCCTCTGGACAATTAGGTATGGCAATAAATTCTGGTCGAACCAGTGACATGCACGTCCTGAGAATGAGTATTAAAAGAAATCTCATATATAGAATACAGAAATTAAAACTGAAGAAAATATTTATTTTCATTCATTGGGTAGAATTTAGTATTTTCGGTGAAGTAAGAATTGTGTTGGGTTTTTTGGAGAGCTTTCCATGACAATGTCCAATGTGTTCTCTTGATGTATCTTAACAAACTCACCACATTAACTCCACATGATGTGCCTCACGTCTGCTTCCAGCTCCATCTTACAACATGCTGCTCCTGGATCAGCTCAAGACTCAACAGATATCTGTCAAATACCTTGTATCCTTGACACATGGGTGAGTACTGGCTTTCCAAACCACTCTACTTGCTGATGGACACAATCTGAACATGCTGGATAGGAAGGGATAGGTGGCACCACAACTCACTGAAAGGAACCTGGAGGTCCTGGTTGAGAGAGTGATATAAAGCTAGATGTCCTCTTTGTGGGGGACAGGCAAAAGAGGTCACAAAGGCTTCTCCCAAGTTCCTACCTGAGTCAATGCCATGTCCATAGTGCAGTGGAATGACCAGCAGCATTGAAAGGAGGTCAATGACCTTCTCCTTTTCATCACTGTGATATGCTTTGCTAATGCACCCACTTCTCACTGTGGTTCATGTTTGCCCATTCATTATTGCATGTAATATTTTCCCTGACATATTCTCACCCACCCCAATCCCAGACAGCGCTAACCCTGAATTTCCCTCTATTCCCCCAACACTACCTATTCACTCCCATTGGGACTTGCCATCACATTCCCACCACTTGCACCAGCGCCAAAAGATTTACCCACCGGTTTTCACCTTGCTAATTTCCTTCCTTTCTCTCATTCAAGGATAAAATGATCTATAACCAGCCTGATAGAGACGACATGGTGGAGGAATGCTTGACATTAGGCTCCTCATTCTCTATGAGGAGCGAATCCTGCCGCTTGCAGGAGAAGACCAGGCCCGCTTCTGGGAGGATGCAGAAACATCCATGTCCCATCAACTGGGTAGGTATCACTCTTCATTCCACCACAATGCTCCCACTAACCCTGCTGTCACTCTCATTCAATGCACACCACTTCCAGCCATTGGCTGTGATGTCATCTCCCTTGTGTTCTGCAGATACTACCAGGATTTCCTTAACCTCTGAGGACAAGTCTACCAAGGCCTCAGAGAAAACATCAAAAATACTGCCTCTTGTAGCCTTCACCAGCCCAGAGACTGACAACTTGGTGGGAACAGCAGGTCTACATAATATGGGTGCCACAGCCGGTGAGCAACTCACTGCAACAATGTTGCAGCTGACTGAAGATGAAAAGCATCCCCAACCACACCATTCCCCCAGCCCAGGTCATTGGCATGGGGTGGACTGCCAAGATCAGGTACCTGCTCAGCCCAGGCAGGTGATGACCCTGTGACCTCAGCTATCTGGGACTTTGTCCATAGGCACAGGAGCAGCAGACTGGCACCTGGGATGCATTGAACATCATTGCCCAGAAGTTGCATCAATTCAATGACTCATTCCACTGTCTGCCTACCATCATGGACAGTTTGCTGGCCACTGTAGAGAGTCAGGCCTAGCATCCCCAAGGGTTGTACTGGGTGGCAGAGGAAGAAGTAGAAATATTGAGGGCATTTTGGTGGCAATGGCTTCTGAATGATTTTGCACTTCTGTATCAATTTCACTGTTTTAACTTCGCACTTGGTCTCTGTGTCAGCTTAAATGACTTGGTGAGAGCATCAGGAATCATTGGATGATTAGATTCCCTACAGTGTGAAAACAGGCCCTTTGGCCCAACACGTCCACACTGACCCTCCAAAGAGTAACACACCCAGACCCATTTCCCTTTGAATGATGTACCTGATGCTATGGGCAATTTAGCATGGCCAATTCACCTGACCTGCACCTCTTTGGACTGTGGGAGGAAACTGGAACACCCAGAGGAAACCCATGCAGACACGGGGAGAATGTGCAAACTTGAGTTGCTTGAGGCAGGAATCGGACCTGGGACCTTAGTGCTGTGAGGCAGCAGTGCTAACCACTGAGTCACCATGCCACCCAGACAATGTTTCATGAATGGAGGACAGTGCTGAGAGCTTGCTGCATTGTCTAGAAGCAAGAGGAGCAATATGCATATATGGCATTGAGTCATACTGACAACTTTGGGCCTCCTCATACAATTTTCATTCATAGGTTTGCTTTCCAAATGTCTAGCTGTCAATATAGAAACAGAAGACAGAAGCAGGAGGAAGCCATTCAGCCCTTCAAGTCTGCTCCACCATTCTTCACAATCATGGCTGACCATCCAACTTGAAAGCTTAATCCTGCTTTCTCCTCAAAACCTTTGATCCCATTCATGGGAAGTTTTATATCTAGCTGTCTTTTGAATACATTCAATGTTTTGGCATCAATTGCTTCCTATGGTAATGAATTTCACAGGCTCACCACGCTTTGGGTGAAGAAATGTCTCCTCATCTCTGCTAGTGCACCCACCTCTCACCGCGGTTCATGTTCGGCCACTCATTATTGTACGTAATATCTTCCCTAATCTACTCTCACCCACCCACCCTTTCCAATTCCAGACAGTACAAACCCTAAATTTTCCTCTACTCCCCCAACACTGCCTATTCACTCACACTGGGACTTGTCACCACATTCCCACCACCTGCACCAGCACCAGCACCAAGAAATGTACCACCAGTTTCCACCTTATTCATTTCCTTCCTTTCTCTTAGTCAAGGATAAAATGATCCAAAACAAGCCTGATAGATCCTACATAGGTGGAAGAATGCTTGACGTTAGGCTCCTCACTCCCTATGAGGAGAGAATCTTGGCCCTCACAGGAGAAGACCAAGCCCATTTCTGGGAGGATGCAGAAAGATCCATGTCCCATCAACTGAGTAGGTACCACCTTCATTCCACTGCAACTCTCCCACTAACCCTGCTGTCACTGTCATTCAATGCACACCAGTTCCAGCCATTGGAAATAGTGCTAAGAGGTCTTCAAACTGTGACCACTAGTTTTGGACACACCCACCAGTGAACATCCTCCCTGCATCCATCTTGTCCCATCCTGTTAGAAATTTATAAGTGTCTATGAGATCACCCTCACTCGTCTAGACTCCAGTAAAAACAATCCTAACCTAGTCAGTGTCTCCTCATCCGTCAGTCCCACCATCCCAGAATCTGCCTGGTAAACCTTGGTTGCACTCCCTGAACAGTAAAAGCCCCCTTCCTCAGAAAAGGAGACCAAAACTGCTCAAAATGTTTTAGGTGTAGCCTCACCAAGGGCTACAACACATTCCTGCTCCTGTGCTCAAAACCTCAACATACCATTTACTGCCTGCTGCACCTAATTGCTTCCCTTCAGCGACTGATACACAAGGACACCCACTGCACACTCCCCTCTCCCAATTTGCAGCCAGATAGCAAGCTGTCTTGTTTTCGCTTCCAAAGTGAACAACCTCACATTTATATAAATTATACTTCATCTGTCATTGATTTAGTCTCTCACCCAACCTGTCCAGATCATGCTGAAGGATCAATAAGTTGTTCAGCAATGCACAAATGCATTAGGTTGGACAAGGATTAGAGATCCACAGGTTTCTGTCATGTGTATATGTGCACAATGTTGTTTACCTTTAAAAGTCCTATTACAACAGGTCAAGGCACATACTTCACCCACTGTTAGCATGGGCTCAAACATTTTCTTCATCACTGCATATTTGCTCTTTCCAGTTTGATGGAAGATGACAGTGAGTGTTTCAGCCAATGGCTCCAAATCCCATTTTTCTATCTTTTTGTGTAAGTGCCATTGGCATCACATCTCCTACCATTCTATATGATAGAATAATGCTAGATGTGGTCGTTCACTGCTCTCCAATTGAAGGTAAGCTGCTCCCTGATCAGAAGGAAGCCTATTCTCCTGTACATTCCCCCAACTCAGATATTATTGCCCTCTTCACATTTCTACCTCCCAGCCAGCAGCCCCCAATCTTGAATCATTTCTCATGGCTATGCTCCCCACACCCCCACAATGTTTTGTAGGGTGCAAAGTCAGCCGGAATCAAAGTAACCGAGAATTTGGAATGGGGTTACAGAAATGGAGAGGGGCAAAAAGCTGATGAAATTTGAGTACAAGGTTTTGAATTCTAACTTTGATATTTCATTGCCAGAATTGGATCTCAAAAATAGTTTGCCAGTTAATGGAGAGATTGCATCATATTTGCAAATACCCTTGTCAAGAAATGGAGATTACTCTAATCATATAGAAGTCTATAGCACTTGGATTTCATCTCAGAACTGACAATCCCAGTGGAGAAGAGTTGAAATGAATAAGCATCTTTGCAGAAGAGGAACCACATACAATTGCATTTAATTTAGCTTTGAAAAATTTACATTACAAAAATAAAATTGGAAAACCTAATGCAAGAACTGCACTCAAAACTTCATAGAAGCCCTTCTGAAGGACTTGAAAATAATATTAAAGTATTACGAATGTTTACTGATTTACTCATGATAAATATCCCAATTCTCCTGACAATGAAAGATTGATTGGACTCCTCATGGTTTAATCAGAGATCCACTTATGGCCTCAAATATTGGAAAAAATAAAAGCCTCCACTAAAAAGAAAGCTTAATTATCTTTAGAAATTGTAACTATTTGTGTATTATTAACAATATTTCCATAGCTTAAGTATTTTGCTACTACTCGATACATGCAGCTGAGCACAACAGATTTTTGATGTGGAATTACTGTTCAATTGAAAGCAATTTAGAATGCATTATGTCAATGTTTTACAGACAAGTTTTCTGGCACAAAATGCTTCTGTTCTTACATGCCTTGGTATTTCAGATATTTTAATTTGGGCTGTTTATTTATCAACTCTATCCTGATTAATTTATTAAAACAACAATATTTTATAGAAATTTCAGGAGGATCAGGATCTTTAGAAAACATCGAACGCATTTTTAATAACTGCCTGCTGATTGTGAATTAGAGATTGTTACATTAATCCATTAACACTAAAACATGTCATTTTGAAAATGGCCAGTAGCTATCACAGTAATTAAATGAAAGCGAGATTTGTAAATTCATATTAGAAGCTAGATACAGAAAGCCTGGTCTTTTAACAGAAATGACCTTGTTATAACATTGAAAAGGTTGGTGCTATTTTCTTTGCAAAAGAAAAAAAGTGATGAAGCAATCATTGAAATAAGGTGTTAAACTGAGTCCTTTTCATTCTCTCAGGTGGAAATAAAAAAGTCCCCAGAACTATTTTGAAGAAAAGCAGGGGAGTCCTCCAGCATCTTCACTAAAATTCACTCCTTAGTCAACATCTAAAAGAAGACATGGTTAACTGCTTTATTCCTGATTGAGGGAGCCTGTGTGCAACTTGTCTATTCTTTCTCTATTAACACATTGTCTACACTTCAAAAATGTTCATTGACTTTCAAGAGTTTTTGGAGCTGTGAAAGGTATTATAAAAGGATGTGTATCTTTATTTTGAATAATCTGCTGTACAAGCATCATTGGTGACATTTTCTTGAAGATGGATTACCCCCAAAACGTCAACTCCTCCAACTCCTGATGCTGCCTGGCTTGCTGTGTTCTTCCAGCCTCCAGCCTGTCTATATTTTCCATGCGGCAAAGATTGATTACTTGTGTCTATGTACCTATCTGAGAGAAAGTTGTTGGCAGAGGAAGAGACATGCATGTTAAAGAAAGACAAAGACAACCATTTAATTATTTGGAGATCACTCATGTAGCCAAAATGGAAAGGTTTGGTTGCCAGACATTTTTTAAAAAATCAGCACGACTACTGTTTTTATCTGGTAATTAATAAATAGGAATTTACTAACAGTTATTCTGTATCATGCCTATGTTTTCATTGTGCTCTCAAACAAATAGCTGTGCAAGCATAAATATGATGTTTAATAATAACACTGAAAGGAATTCCTGTGTGAGCACAAATCCATTGCTTAGCTGAATGCAAAAAGGAGAAAAAAACAGTCTGATATTGTGGCTGGACAAGGAAAAACATAAATCATTCCAGGCACTTTCAATTATTCTAACTTACATGACTAAAACAATAAAAAATTTTGACCTACTCTCTCAATCTTAGTAGTCAAATTTGTCTGTATATTGTAGCAAATGCATGACCTGTTGGAGTAGATTAGCTTTCGGTTTTGCATGGCAATGACATATATATTTAACCCAAAGTGACTGGTGTGTATATCTGGCTGCACATTTGTCATAATAATCTACCAAGACGCAGCCATGCGCAGTCTCCTCTTCACATTTCTGTCAGTATCTTTATTGTGCAATACTGTCATGTTCTGCTTGTACCTTATGATTAAAGGAAAAGTGTATTTGTTCCAACAGATGTTAACTGTGGCTCTGTGGTATCATGCTGGTCAAAGGGAATACTGCACTGTCAAACTGTTACGGTGAGAGTCTACACCAAAATCGAAACTGAACAATATCCCAAATGTGCTTCAACCAGAGGTTTGTACAGCTGTAGCAAATTTTCACTTGATATTATAGGAACATGGTAAATATAAAGGAACAGGCTCACTCAGCTCCTCAAGTCTGTTCCATCATTCAATGAGATCTTGGCTGATCTGTGGTTAAACTCCATATACCTGCCTTTGGTCCATACCCCTTATTACCTTTGCCTAACAAAAACAAAACTGTATCTCAAATTTAAAATTAACAATTAATCCAGCATCCACTACCATTTGTGGAAGAGAGTTCTGAACATCTATCATCCTTTGTCATAGAGTCAGTATGTAGAAATGCTTTTGACTTCTCTCTCAAATGGTCTGACCTTGATGTTTAGCCTAAGCCCCCTGGTTCTAGAACCCCAAGTAGTGGAAATAGTTTATCTTTAATCAACCCTGTCTTTTTCTGTTAATATCTTGAAGACCTCAGATTACCCATGAACCTTCTGAATTTTAGAGAAAACAGGCTGAATTTGGATAATCTCTTGTCATAACGTAGACTCTGAAGTCCAGGTATCAAATTTGCAAATCTTCTTGATACATAATATATATTACATTTGCATTTTTGATTATATTTTGCAGCTGATTATTACATTTTAAAGATCTCAGGGTATCAATCCTGAAATCTCTTTGGACCTCCATTGCGCCTAATGTTTCACTATTTAAACTGAAAAATACTCAGATCTATCCTTCTTTGATTGGATGACCTGAGAGACTTCTGTGTTTTAAAATCTGTCAGCCCAGGTTTTTCGATTGACATGTTTCCTTATTATTTTGTACTCCCATCTGCACTAGTTACCATGTCACCAATCTTTGTGTCATTGCAAAATTAGATTTATGATTCTCCATTGTTTTATTCAAGTCATTAATAAATGCAATGAAATGTTGACAGTTCAGTGTAGATCCTTGAGGGACACAATTATTCGCTTTTCCCAATGTTGAATACACTCTTATTACCCATACTCTCCACATTCTGCTGTCTAGTCAATCTCCTAACCGGGTCAATCACATGTCTTCAATTCCATGATGTTTCATTTTAACCAAAGCAGTGTCAATGCCAACAGAGAAGAAATATTTAAGGGGATATTGTGATTAATGGAGCTAAAGGTTATAACTGTTAAGGAGAGACAATGTATCAACGTCACTGTCACAGATGAAGTGAAGTCTAAATTGAATAATAACAAGAAATGGACACCAGGATTGTTCTGCTCAATTAACCGATGCCCATTAATTGAAATGCAAGCAGTACACCAACCAAGGTTGGTATAGTGGCTCAGTGGTCAACTCTGTTGTGTCACAGTGACAGGAACGCAGGTTCAATTCACCCTCGGGCAACTGTCGGTGTGAAGTTTAGACATTCTCCCGGTTTTTACGTGGGTTTCCTCCGGGTGCTCCGGTTTCCCCCCACAGTCCAAAGATGTGCAGGTTAGGTGAATTGGCCATGGGAAATATGGGGTACCAGGGATAGAGCAGAGGGGTGGGTCTGAGAGGGATAGTCTTCTGAGGGTCAGTGTGGACTCAATGAGCTAATGACCTGCTTGTGCACTGTAAGGATTCTATGATTTGTGGTGCCTACTGATTTATATCATTACTGCATTCAACCACAGCACTAACCATATTACAGATTAGTTACACACATATGCAGGGTCCCAAAGTTGTCACTTCCAACCACCACTTAAAGCTAGCTTACCCTGCTTAAGGGGAGGGATTGGGAGTGAGAAATGGGCACAATAGCTGTAAAGGGTCAGCTAGAAGATCAATCTAATCTAGAGAACAGTGAAGAACAAGATGACAAGGGAGGACAGGCTTCCAAGGTTTTGAGACGAAGCATTGGATATCTCCGTGGAGGAGATGAAAAGAAGTGGGAATGTCCTATACCATAACAGTACAAATGATACTTCTGGACACAGAAAAAAAAGGCAGATATTCATAGAGGCCAATGACAGGAGTCAAGAATCAAGGTTCTGTTTGTAATGCTCTTTACTTGATGGGTGCTTATTGCATTTTCAAATGATGTAATTCTACCAAGTACACAAGAAAACAAATGGATGTGGAACAGAAATAGATCAACTCACCTGGCAAGCTTGCTCTGCCATTCGATAAGAATATGCTCATTATAACATTTGATTGTGCCTCAACTTTCTCTATCCTGCCTAAGTCCAAAAAACCTCAGTCCCCTTGTTAAAATTTCAAAAATCTATCTACCTATGTCATCTTAAAGTTATTTAGTGACCCTACTTCCATTGCTCTGTGAGGAAGAGAACTTCATAGACTAATGAACATCAGGGGGAAAAAGAAGTTTATTCTTATCTCTGTCTTAAATGGGAGACCCCTTAATTTTGAAAGGTATCCTTTAGTTCTAGTCTCACCCATGAAGGGAAACATCCTTTTCACATCCACGCTATCAACTGTCATCAGGATCTTATAATTCAATAAAATTGTCTCTCATTCTTCTTAATTCCAATAAGTACAGGGTCAACCTGTCTAATCTTTCCCTTAATAGATAAGTCCTCCTTCCAAGAATCAGTGTACAATACCCTAGATGTGGTCTTATTGATGTTCTGTATATAAGTTTGCTCGCTGAACATGTATATTTTATATCCCGTTTTGCATATCCCAATAAGCAGTGCTCCATTTTCCTTCCTGATCACTTATTGTACCTTCAGACTAACTTCCAGTGAATTATCCAGCAAACCAGGACGCCCAGATCCCTCTGTACCTCAGGGTTCTGCAATCTTACTTTCAATTTAGCTGACAAGCCGTTTTGCCATTCCTTCTGCTAAACTGGAAAAGTTCGCTTTTTTTCACATCATAACAATCTGTATCTATCCCTTTGAACATTCTTTGTGTCCTTAATTTCCTATCTTTGTATCATCAGAAAATTTACTGATTGTATATTGAGCCTCTTTCTTAAGGCAGTGATATAGATTTCAAGGATTGAAACTGATAGTTGATAGTTGATAGTTGAGGCACTCTATTGCTCACATCTGATAAATCTGAAAATGTCCCATTCCTGTTGATTTCTGATTCTTGTTGGCTAACCAATCCTCTCTCCATGCTTATATGCAACAACCTTTAATGTTTTGTCATAAGCTTTCTAGAAATCTTAGTACAGTACATTTAGAGATTGGGGCATTTGTTAATACAGTTGGCCTCATGACTAGTATATGATGACGAACTAAGCCAACACTGCAATTCAATCCATACACCATCTGTGCTAGTAAATGAGGACCTGCCTGTTCACCTTACCCCACACTTATGGAGTGGTTACCCTCAAGCTATCATAACTAATTTGTTGTCATGGAGAGAGAGAGATGCCTGTAGTCCTTAGTGGCCTCTGGTTCCTTAACAATATCTACAGTTTCCCTTTCATCCATAAGATAAACAGAAAATTCTGGAAAAGCTCAGCAGGTTGGCAGCATTTGTGAAGAGAAATCAAAGTTAACATTTTGGGTCTGCTGACCCTTCCTCAGAACTGATGGTAGCCAGGAAAATGTTGCTTCATATGCAGAAGGGTGGGGAGAAGGGCTAAGGAGTAAACAATAGGAATAAAGCCCAAAGGGAGAGAAGGGCAAAGGACAGACAAAGGAATGGATACCGATATGGATAGGAGAGTGAATAGCTATTCATAGAGACTGTTAGTGGCTAACAATAGATATTATCTAATGGCAGACTACATGATAACAAGGCCTGGTGTGTGTGGTAGGAGGCTAGGAGATGGGAGAATTCAGGTCCTAAAATGGGTTGAACTCGATATTGAGTCTGGAGGACTGCAAGGTCTCAAGTGGAAAATGAGTGTTGTTTTTCCAGCTTGTGCTGAGCTTTGCTGGAACACTGCACCAAGCCCAAGACAGATGTTAGCCAGGGAACAAGGTGTTGTGTTAAAGTTGCAAGTAACTGGAAGTTCAGGGTCTTTTTTGCCTGCAAAATGTAGATGTTCTGTAAAGCGGTCACCTGGTCTATGCTTTGTTTCCTCAATGTAGAGGAGACCACATTGTGAGCAGCAATTACAGTCGACTAGATTGCGAAAGTGCAGGTAAAGTGCTGCTTCACCTGGAAGGTATGTTTGGGCCCTTGGATACTGAGGAGGGAGGATGGAAATGGGTAAGTGTTACACCTTCAGTAGTTGCAGGGGAAGGTGCTGTGGGGGCTGTTGGGAATTCCCTTTAATTCATGTTGCTTGTTACTTCATTACAGAACTAAGATAGTTAAACATGGCCCTGCCTGATTGCATTGAGATTTTCCAAGTGCCCTGTCATAATTTCCTTTGTAATAGATTCCAGTATTTACCAAATAACAGATGTAAAGCTAATAGTTTTGTAGTTATCTGCTTTCCATCTCTCCTGTTTTTTTTGGACTGAAGAGTTATACTCACTATTTTTCAATCCAATGTGTTACTTCCTGAATATTCAGAATTTGGGAAATTTCACATCAATTCATCTTTTACCTCAATAATCACATCTTTTCAGGGTCTAACATGAAATGAATTTGGACTTGGTGGCTTATCAGCTGTCAGCTCTAATAGATTTTTAGTAACTTTCCCCTGGTAATTGTAATGTCTTAAGTTACGTCTTCCCTTTTAACTTTGATTTGCAATTATTTCAAGGGTGTTATTTGCAACCACTTCAGTGAGGGCAGATGCAAAACATCTGTTCAACTCATCTGCCAATTCCTTACTTTTCATTATTAATTCCCAGACACACTTTCTAGAAGTCCAACTCTTAATTTGTAAAACATTATCTATTGGAACAGGGAACAGAGAATTTGATTAGGGATAGTCAACACAGTTCTGTGAAGAGTAGGTTATGCCTAACTAACCTTATTGAGTTCTTTGAGAAGGTGAGAAAACAGGTGGATGAAGGTAAAGCAGTTGATATGATGTATATGGACTTCAGTCAGGCGCTTGATAAGGTTCCACACGGTAAGCTATTGCACAAAATGACAAGTTTCAGGATTGAAGATGATTTAGTGGTTTGGATCAGAAAGTGGCTAGCTGAAAGAAGACTGGGGTGGGGGGGAAGGGGATGGTTCATGGGAAATGTTCATCCTGGAGCTCAGTTACCAATGGTGTGCCATAAGGATCTGTTTTGGGGGGCTCTACTGTTTTTCATTTTTATAAATGATCTAGATGTGGGCATAGAAGGATGGGTTAGTAAATTTACGAGTAACACTAATGTTGGCAGAATTGTGGATAGTGCCAAAGGCTGTTGTGGGTTACAGAGGGAAATAAGATGCAGAGCTGGGCTGACAAGTGGCACATGGAGTTTAATGCAAGGTAGTTCACTTTGGAAATAGTAACAGGAATGCAGAGTATTGAGCTAATGGTAAAATTCTAGACAGTGTAGATGAGCAGAGAGATCTTGGTGTACAGGTACATAAATCCCTGAAAGTTGCTAACCAGGTCGATGGGGTTGTTAAGAAGGCATATGGTGTGTTGGTGTTTATTTGTAGGGGGATTGAGTTTCGGAGCCATGAGGTCATGCTTCAGCTGTACAAGACACTGGTAAGGCTGCACCTGGAGTATTGCGTACAGTTCTGGTCATCGCATTATAGGAAGGATGTGGAAGCTTTGGAAAGGGTTCAGAGAAGATTTACTAGGATGTTGCCTGGTATGGAAGGAAGGTCTTATGAGGAAAGGCTAAAGGAACTGCGGCTATTTTCGTTGGAGAGAAAAAGGTTGAGAGGTGACTTAATCGAGATGTATAAGACAATTAGAGGGTTAGATAGGGTGGACAGTGAGACCCTTTATCCTTGGATGATGAAGGCTTTCAATTGAGGGGTGACAGATTTAGGACAGATATTCGGGATATTTTCTTTACTCAGAAAGTAGTAGGGGCATGGAATGGCCTGCCTGCAACAGTAGTCAACTTGCAGATGTCAAGGGCTTTTAAATGGACATTGGACATACATCTAGATAATAATGGAATGATGTAGATCAGGTGGGCATTTGATTGTTTTCAGTTCGGCATAACATCGAGGGCCGAAGGGCCTGTACTGCTCTGTAACTTCTATGTTCGATGTTCGATGGGCTTCGCTGGCTGGGCTAGCATATATTGCCTGGGGGACAGCTATGAGTCAACCAAATGTGGGTCTGGAGTCAAATGTAGTCCAGACCAGGAAAGGATGGCAGATTTTTTTCCCTCAAGAACCTTAGTGAAGCAGAAGGGTTTTTGGTTGCCACAGCAGCAATCAGACAGTGGTGCAAACGGTGACTATTTTACATGCCAGCTGCAACGTGTGGTTTTGATAAGCACCTTTATGGTGTTGTGTGAGAAGCAGCGACATGATTGATGCAAACAGAGAGGTAAGAACATGAAAAAAAACATAGGGGCAAGCCATGTAGAGAAATTGGTGTTGATGTATTTATGAGCAGCTGAGCATACATTTAACAGGGTGTTCAAAATCATGAGGGTTTCTAGAGAAAGTAGATAGTGAAGCAACAACTGTTCCCATTGGCAGAAGAATCAGAGAATTCAGATTTAAAAAGTGATTGAAAATGTTGACATTGATATGAAGAAAAATATTCCTGTGTATGGTATGGATTGTTCTGTCTAAAAGGATAGTGAAGTAGGAACAATTGTGGCTTTTGAATCAGAATAGGATGTGCAACAGAAGCGGGAAAAATATTGTTATTACTTTGTTATGCAGGGACTAATTAGCCACTTCTTGCACAGGCCCAATGTGGATTCAAGTGATTGAACAATTTCCTTTTGTTAGATAACCAATTGATGCTTTTGATAGGAGTATTTTCCCTTCTATTGAAAGGCCTCCAGCTCTGAGGTTCCAAAATGACCATGAAGCAAAAGACAGCATAATCAGATGAGGTGACTTTACATCAGTGGATGAACTATAACATTTATTTTCTTTAGACTGGAACAGATTGCATTCAGTCCAATGTTATCTGGTACAACATCTTCTACATGCTACAGCTTTCCTATCATCTACTCTGCCATATCACCAGCAAACAAAGTGTCTCGTTTTGAAGAAGTCTGGTTGGCTTTTTTATCCTTCGAAACTTACAGAAGCTCATTGGTTTCCTCAGCAATTTATCAAATGTATTCTGGCTTATGGCTGAACTCCAGGTTGAAAATGAAATGCATAAATAGTGACCTCATTTACTTGTGCAGCCGTAATAGTGTTACTTCACCGGTAGGAGTTAGGAGCACACAAATTATATGGTTAAAAATCACACAACACGAGGTTATAGTCGAACAGATTTATTTGAAAATACAAGCTTTTGGAGCGCTGCTCCTTTGTCAGGTAGCTAGTGGGGCAGGATCATCCTCATTTGAAGTGATTAAAGACTTAACAGCTGTCTAGGTTTGTCTAATACATCTCATCAGTTGTGTGACACTTTGATCCTTTACTTTCTAAATTTTGGAGAGAAAGTGGGACTGTAGATGCTGGAGATCAGAATCAAAAAGTGTGGTGCTGGAAAAGCACAGCTGGTCAGGCAGCAGCCGAAGAGCAGGAAGATCAACATTTCGAGCAGAAGCCCTGATGAAGGGCTGAAGTTTGAAACTTCAATTCTCCTGCTCATCGGATGCTGCCTGACCAGCTGTGCTTTTCCAGCACCAGACTTATAAATTCTGCATGCTATATATCTTGCCCCACTAGCTACCTGACAAAGGAGCAGCACTCTGAAAATCTGTGTTTTCAAATAAAGCTGTTGGACTATAACCTGTGATTTCCTGTCATGTGATTTTCAACTTTATCCACCCAGACCAACACCGGAACCTCCACATCTTAACAAATTGTATGAGCAGCTTTGCCTCAACAGGTTTCAGTTTAAACGTGAAGTCTCCTAACATAACTTTAAGCTGCTTACTTTCTTTCTGCGATAATAACCATGACAATATAATTTGTGTTCAAGGAAGGTAAGTGCATTAGATGGCCCCCCCACCTCCATCACTCTCCCCATTTAGCTGACCTAAGAGGAATTATCTTACAGTAATCCTGAATAATTTCTGTAATAGTGCACTGTATTCTTCACCAGTTTCCCAACCACACTCATTTAGCCTGAATAGGATTGATTGATTACCCACAAATTTTATTTACGGCAAGCCCAGGAGACTTGCTTGTAAAATTCAAACCACTTAAACTAGCAGATAGCATCCCAATACTTGAATGCACACATCGTTCAGTTAGTTCACAAACATAGATGAGGTGTACCGAGGGAATTCCAACATACAAGTCACTTCGTCCCCGTAACCACGGCAGCACCAACAGAGGGAAGCTCCAGGTCAGAGTGAGTACCAATATTTCTGGAGTCAAAAAACTTACGATTAAGCTTAATGTGGCCCCAAATGGCTCCCAATCCACTTATGGAGCGGTCCCTTTACAAACCATACAATCAACTTAAAAGGCATAGAGTCATACAGCATGGAGACAGACCTTTCAGTCCAACTCATCCATGTTGAGCAGATATCCGAAAGTAATCTAATCCCATTTGGCAGCATTTGGCCCTTATCCCCTTCAACCCTTCCTGTTCTCCCATCAAGATGGTATTTAAATGTTATAATTGTACCCATTGCCACCACCTCCTCTGACAGATTTCCACACATGCACCAGCCTCTGCATGAAAACGTTCCCCTTTGATCCCTTTTAAATCTTTCCCCTCTCATCTTAAACCTATGCCCTCTAGTTTTGGACTCCTCTACCCTGAGAAAAGACCTTGGCTATTCACCCTCATCATTCCCCTCATGCTTTTATAAACATCTATAAGGTCACCCATCAGTCTATTATGCTCCAGGGAAAACAGCCCCAGTCAATTCAGCCTCTCCCTATATCTCAAACCCTCTAACCCTGACGATATCCTTGTAAATCCTTGCTGAACTCTTTCACATTTAACAATATCCTTCTTATAGGAGGAATTGAGTGTGGTATTTGAAATACCCCAAGGGACACTTCCATATCCGCCACCCAAGGGACACTTCCATATCCGCCACCCAAGGGACACTTCCATATCCACCACAAATTCACCTGCACCTCCACACACATCATCTATTGCATCCACTGCACCCGATGTGGCCTCCTCTACATTGGGGAGACAGACCGCCTACTTGCGGAACGTTTCAGAGAACACTTCTGGGACACCCGGACCAACCAACCCAACCACCCCGTAGCCCAACACTTCAACTCCCCCTCACACTCCACCAAGGACATGCAGGTCCTTGGACTCCTCCATCTCCAGACCATGGCAACACGACGGTTGGAGGAAGAGCGCCTCATCTTCCGCCTGGGAGCCCTCCAACCACATGGGATGAACTCAGATTTCTCCAGTTTCCTCATTTCCCCTCCCCCCACCTTGTCTCAGTCAAATTCCTCGAACTCAGCACCGCCTTCCTAACCTGCAATCTTCTTCCTGACCTCTCCGCCCCCACCCCACTCCAGCCTATCACCCTCACCTTGACCTCCCTCCACCTATCGCATTCCCAATGCCCCTCCCCCAAGTCCCTCCTCCCTACCTTTTATCTTAGCCTGCTGGACACACTTTCTTCATTCCTGAAGAAGGGCTGATGCCCGAAACGTCAATTCTCCTGTTCTTTGGATGTTGTCTGACCTGCTGCACTTTTGCAGCAACACATTTTCAGCGTATTTGAAATACAGCCTCACCAATGACTTGGACAGCTGCAATATACTATCCCAACTCCTATTATCAATGCCATAACCAAAGAAAACAAGTGTGCCAAATGCCTACTTCGCTACACTTTCTACTTGCAACTCCATATTCAAGGAACTATGCACTTACACTCCGAGGTCTCTTGTTCAGTAATACGCTCAGGATCCTGTCATTAAGTGTAGAAGTCCTGCTGTGGTTTGCCTTACCAAAATGCAGCACCACAGATTTATCCAAATTAAACTCCATCTGTCACTCTTTGATCCATTGGCTCATCCGATCAAGATCTTGTACTCTGCAATTACCCTCTTCACAGTCCACTACACCACCAACTTTGATGCTGCCTGCAAGTTTACGAACCATACTCCTACATTCAGATCCAAATCATTTATATTAATGATGAAAAGCAGTGGATTCAGCACCAATCCTTGTGATAGGCCCCGAAGTCCAAAAAGCAATGTTTTACCACCACTCTCTGTCTCCAACCGTCAAGTCAATTTTGTTTCCAATTGGCTAGCTCCTCCGGATCCCATGTGATCTAACCTCACTAACCAGTCTACCAGTTCCATTGGGTGGAAGAAGTACTGTGTCTAGCAAACTTTAAAGTTTGCACAGGTGATAACACCTGCTGGATTCATAACATAATTCAATAGGAACAAAGCAAATAACTGCACAATGAATAAAAACAAAAACAACAGATGGAAATACTCAGCAGGCTTAGCAGCATCTGAAACAGAGTTGATGAGCTGGATTTTCCATTTGGGGTTAAATCTCAATGTCAGGATCAATATCAGCTTCTGATCCCCTGATCAATCACCATGGAGTGTGCTTATCAAGCAATGAAGGACACAGGTTGGGCTCCCCAGGCTGAAGAGCCAATCGGAGGCACTCCAATGATGGAGCATTAGCAGCTTCACAGTCCAACATGGGAGCTATCAATTCCTGCGGAGACTGACAGGGCACATAACAATGAGTAAGCCCTTTGAACAGAATGTGAAAAATAAATGGTAAGAGATGGAGCAGGTTGCTAGGGCTGCCATTGTGGACAGGAGACCGTTCTGCTTGTTACTAAGCACTGTAGAATTGGCCAACAGCCATGTGGGTAGGCAGGCGGTGGCCTTTGGCAGGATGCGGTGCTGCCCTCCTTTTACCCCCTGCCCAAAAATCTGAAAGGGCATCTTCCTTCTTTATTGAGTTTCCTTTCCCACAATGCCTGACATGCCAACCAACTGGAAAATTGATGAGGGGGGGGACCATAATGGGCCCATTAACTATCATAACTGTCTGCCCATCACTTCAAGGTGAATAGCTTTTCTACTCTCTTCTGCGGGCGCCCCCTACCCATCAATGTCTAGGTATTCTGGCCAAGATTAGTGGCCATCATTCCTTTATGAAAATCCTGTTTCTCTCTCCACTGATGCTGCCAGGTCTGCTGCATTTCTGTTTATATTGCAGATTTCCAGCATCTGTTGTACCTTTCTCTTGTAATAAAATAAACATATTCCATTCAAGAAACTGAACATCTCTTTACAACATCAGCCAATGCTGTTTTACCTGATGCTGTTCAGCAAATCATTCCAGTACCGCATTTCTTACCTCTGTATTCTAGATTTTTCTTCAGAATCCAGAATCTGTCAGGTCCGCACCTAATTCGAATAGCCTTCTTTCTTAAAATTCCTTTCTTGTGAAAAATGGGGGCAGGGATTGTCGTTTCTTGATGGAGAAGTCTTTAAGGCTGAGGTACCTTACTGTAATTCTGATGCTTTTAAGAGGATTGAATTCTCCAGATGAGTCTCTCAATGTTGCGGTCAGAAGCACTTCCTATTGCAGAACGGCTTTCATTGAGACTGTGCTTCCCATCCCAGCCGTTTGCGACAATGTTACTTGTCGGAATTAGCACAAAATGCGAAAAACCAGATGCTAATATATTCTAATCAATCCCACACTGCATGTGATAGAAATAATAAGCAAAAATGACAAGCAGATGGAAGACAAGGAAGATGAAGAAGTCACTCAACTGTGAATGTGTTTGTGATATTGCTTCAGGTGAAGCACTTGTCAGAGAAACCGAAAGTCATTAAAACCAATTAAAGTCTTCTACAGACCATTTTGTATGGTTTAGGACTGCATCAATTATTTTTGAGAATGGCTACAATTTCTTTCATAATATTCTGTGCATGATTGCTAATCAGTACCTAATCATTACTCAATTTACCAAGCAATTGATGAGAGCATTGTATTAGCCTTGAACATAACCCTTTGAGATCAAATGAATCATCACTTCAAATGACAATCAGAATTTAAAAATCATTTGAAAATATTAAGCATAAATTGTGTTGTAACATTTTAAAATTCAATCACATCTACAAGTATATGAGAAGTTGATGATACCTAATGGATCATTTCCCAAGGAGACTCTTTTAACAATTTTAAAAAATTACATTAGTCAAAAAGAATCAATAAATAATTTCATGAAAATAGAAAAATATAAGTTTTCATTGAATTTGTATGGTAAATATGGCTATTATTTTTCCATATTAAATGCTAACAACGCCAAGGTAACTTGGACTAGTAAAATAAACTCAAATAATCTTTTATTTGCCTAAAAAGGTTTGCAGTTCTAAGAAGCTATCTGTCTCAGTAATAAAGCAATCCACCGGGCAGTTTCAGCATGAACCTGCAACACTTTGGCTATCATCATTTCGTCAACAATCACATCAGGGACACCATTACGAGGTTTTAATGCCTGCGGAAGGATTTGAAAGTCAAAACAATTACAGATTACACACATTATAACTGCATTTTGGCCTGCTGAAGTGCAAGACCTCAGGAAGTCGCAAAGTGCTTTAAAGCAAATGGAGTACTTTGAAATCCAGTTGCTGTTGGATACAGTAAAGTTAAATTATTAACAGCAAACTCCATAAATGAAAATGGATGGTGCGTGGCCAATGCTAAGGTGGCCAGCAAAATGGCCACCGGTGATGACACCTCATCGCTATAACAGAGCCTTCTGGCCACCGACTGGGCTGTCCCATTGGATTTTGCCCCTCCTTTTCAGTGCTGGCCACTGTAAACCCTTGGCACAACCTATGTGCATGTGTGCTGTTGCTGAGTCACCTATTGGTGGCGTTCACAATAAACAATTCCAAATTAAAGTTGTACGAGACCTGAAAGGGTGTCATCATTAGATTCGCCTATTTTTTATAGCCAATCCAGTTAATTGAGTCAAATCCAGCATTTTGCTCATCTTTAGTTTGGTCTTAATTCTCTTTCTGATCCAAAAATGGAAGAACAACAGATCCCTTCTGTTTTTCTCTGTAAAACATTATTGACACTCTCACACTTCTGTCAGCAGACCAGACTGGCTGCAGTTTGACGTGGTTGTCACCATCAGAACTATCATTTAATTTCTGTTTGAAGGAATCCACTCATGTTGAATGCACATTGCGAGCAGTTTGCTAATAAAGTGTGGTGTTGTAATAAACGTGCAAATTATAAGATGACTATATCTGTGCAAAATTCACCACAAAGAAATGACGAGGAATGTTCATTGTGACGAGGAGTCTGTCGCGACACTACGGATTTCTTACAGAAACTCAGCACCCATGGACCAGTCGAACCGGGAACATTCCTCATCACAATGGACGTTTCCGCACTCTACACCAGCATCCCCCACAAGGATGGCATTGCAGCAACAGCCTCAGTACTCAACACCAACAACTGCCAATCTCCAAACACTATCCTACAACTCATCCACTTTATCCTCGATCATAACGTCTTCACCTTTGACAACCAATTCTTCATCCAGACACACGGAACATCCATGGGGACCAAACCTGCACCCCAATATACCAACATTTTTATGCACAGATTCGAACAATATTTCTTCTCTATGCAGGATTTCCAACCAACATTGTATACCAGGTACACTGATGATATTTTCTTCCTCTGGACCCATGGCGAGGAGTCACTGATAAAACTACACAGTGACATCAACAAGTTTCATCCCACCATCAAACTCACCATGGACTACTCTCGACTGTCTGTCTCATTCTTGGACACATGCATCTCCATCAAGGACGGACACCTCTACCGCAAACCCACAGGGTACCTTTCGTTGTTCAGTACTTCCCAGGGGCTGAAAAATTACGCCATGTTCTTCGTGACCTGCAATACATTATCAATGAGGATGAGCACCTCACCAAGACCTTCTCCACAACTCCACAACTTGCCTTTAAACAACCGCCAAACCTCAAACAGATCATTCTTCGTAGCAAACTGCCTGGCTCTCAGGACAACTCCATACAACCCTGTCACGCTGGATGCTGCAAGACGTGTCAGATTGTGGACATAGATACTACTATTACGCGTGGGAAAACCTCCCACCTTGTACATGGCAGGTACTCATGTAACTCAGCCAACGTTGTCTATCTTATACGATGCAGGCAAGGATGCCCTGAGGCATGGTACATTGGGGAAACCGAGCAAAGGCCACGACAACGGATGAATGGGCACCGCACAACAATCAACAGACAGGAGGGTTCCCTCACAGTTGGGGAACACTTCAGTGGTCCAGGACATTCAGCCTCGGACCTTCGGATGACCATCCTCCAAGGTGGACTTTGGGACAGGGAGCAGAGGAAAGTGGCCGAGCAGAGGCTGATAGCTAAGTTCGGTACCCATAGGGAGGGCCTCAACTGGGACCATGGGTTCATGTCACATTACAGGTGATCAGCACTGCACTACACACACACAGATATTCCTACACACATACACTCTCACGGACACAGGTACACACAGACGCGTACACAGACACCCCACACACAGCCTTATAGGCACCCACACTCACACATGCACCCCCTCACAGACTTAAGACACTCTGCACTCACTACACACACACACACCCACACACTTTCTCACACTCACAACCCCCACCCCAGACAGACACACACACACACAAAGACCCACATGCACACATATATTTTGTGGGGTGAATTTGTACTTGCAGAGTTACATTGCACTTTGCTCAAAAACTGCATACATTCATGTAGAACTCTGAGCTCAAAAACTGCATGAATTTATGTAAAACTCTGTTATCTCACTTTTTAGATTAGAATCAATCTAAACATCAGGTCATAGACAGAGAACACAGGGGGCTAACACCTTCCACATATTGTCTAGCTATCACCATTGTTAACAGCTAACCCGAGAATGCAACTTTAAAAGAAAAGGTTTTGTGATGTACACATGAAAGAAGTGAAGCTATTACTGTATTCTAACAGATGAAAGGCTTAACAGACAATCAATTTTTCAATGTATAATTTCAGTTACATCACACTGTAAATTTTTGCTATAAATTCTGTGTTACGATCGAGCCCTCCACTATCACCTGAAGAAGGAGCGTCACTCCGAAAGCTCGTGTGCTTCCAATTAAACCTGTTGGACTATAATCTGGTGTTGTGTGATTTTTAACTTTGTACAATCCACGATGGTTGAATACAAATTAACTGCGACTTGCTAATGTACAAAGCAGAATGTTGGATTATGGATAGTGTGAGGACTGAAGATGTGACAAAGTTATTAATAATCTGTCATAGGCAATTACTTAGTTCTATTGTATACATTGTTACACATCTCAAGCCCACGCACTGCCAGACTCCTTTAATTTCTTTCACGGATTAACTTTTCCTTGGCCCTGTGTGTGGTGTTCTTGGTGCTATGTTTTGCAGCTATGCTAATACAAGGCAGTGAGGGGAATAGAATATATTAACTGAGGATGCAAAAATAGTGTCAGAAGCAAGTACTATGCATACGACAGCAAGAGCCTTGTTCACTGGAAGAAGAGGTGGGTACAAGGTGAATAACTCTGAGCAAAAACAATCAGAGAGCTTCCATGATGAAACATAGAAAATAGGAGCAGGAGGAGGCCATTCAGCCCTTTGAGACTGCTCCACCATTCAAGATGGATGATCATCCAACATAATACCCTGTTCCCATTTATCCCCCATATCCTTTGATTCCTTTCGCCCCAGTGTTACATCCAATTCCTTGAAATCGTATAAGGTTTTGCCCTTGACTCCTTTCTGAGGTAGCAAATTTCATAGGTTCATCACTCTCTGGGTGAAGTCATTTCTCCTCATCTCAGTCCTAAATGGTTTATGCTGTATTCTTAGACTGTGACCCCTAGTTCTGGACTCCTCCATCACTGGGAACATCTGCATTGCACCTAACCTGTCAAGCTCTGTTAGAATTTAGGAGGTCTATGTGAGATCTCCTCTCATTCCTCTGAATTTCAGTGAATATAATCCTAACCAATTTAACCTTGCCTGATATGTCATTCTCGCCAGCCCAAGAATCAGTCTGGCAAACTCCCTCTGAAGCAATCTGCCTTCCTGTTTTTGCAATGGGTGTTGTTGAGATCAGGGTGTTGGCAAGCCTTTGGGAGCAGAGCTGGGGATGGGAGCTCAAGAGACCACAGGTCTGCAGCAGTTGTACAACTCCAGGCGAAGAGTGAGGGTATGATCATTGACTCAGCACTGCCATGTGACCCATCCCAAATGTGATACTAATCTCTTGGATTCCCACTACATAGATACCCGTTGACTGTCCCAAACAGAAACCACCAGCCTCCTATAGCTGAGGCAGGTATAGCCATTACTATGGAGAAGACATACAAAACCTGGCACAGTACACATCACAGAAGGCTGGATAAATTACTCAGAGCCCTAGAAAATGATGGCCAGTCGATCAACCTGGATACATGGGGAGAACAATGTTCCAAGCTGTGACATCGGATAACAGTAGTGTTAAACATGAAATTCTCATCCTTGTGTTCAAATCTGATAATGCTAAGTAAGCACAGAAGTAGATACGTTAGATCATTGAAGCTGCTCTATCATTTAATAAGATCATGGTTGGTGTAATTATGGTTTCAGCTTTACGTTTCTTCCAACCTCCATTAACCTTTGGCATCCTTTGAAATCAATAAAGAAGATGTCTCTCTTCACTTGTTGTGAAGGCAGGGTCTGTAATAATACTGTGTTTTAAAGTGTCTCTTTAGTTTATGTTAACAAAATATCCTGGATAGGCAACTCACATGAGTTGAGACAACTCTGTCTGACAACCAGCCTAGGTGGCCGAGTTACAATGGGAACCTGAAGGCCAGGAATGAAACTGGAAAGTGTAAAGTGTTTTCTCCTGAAAACAAAGGAATTAACTGTGAATTAATTTTCCATCACAAAATTTTAATTCTGAAAAAGAGACAGAGAGAGAAGAGAGATGGTGATCTCATGTGGATGCTTCAATTAGAATGATCAGTATGGAGAGGGGATTGTAAGTATTTTGCAAGCTAAAAGGCAGACTTCAGAAAGTAGGTGAATCATTAGATGAAGAGACCCAATACATCACAATCTAAAAACACTGTAAGATTTGGCCTTGCAGGACTGAGAAGTGGGATTTTTGGAGTAGATCTTACTGTTAGGTAGTCAGGTAGGACAGGATCTGAAGAATGACCTCAGTGCCATTCAACAATCTTTCAACATTACAATTCAATAAAATAGGGGAAAGCAGAACCTGAGAGGAAGCCATTCAGTCCCTCAAGTCTGCTCCTCATTCTAGATGATGTCTGATATCTCAATTTCCCAAAGATTCACCAATCACTGAGTGAAAAATTACATCTTCATCTCAATCCTCAATGGATAATCCCTTATTATGAGACTATGTCACTCAGTCCTACACCTTCCCAATTAGGGGAAACATCCTTCAATCATATACTCTACATCGGCCTTTTAGACTATTATAAGTTTAAATAAGATCACTTTTCATTCTTCTAAACTTTGGTAAATATGGGTGCAGTCTCTGACTGGACAGGGCCATGATCCCAGGAATTAATCTGGTGAAACTCTCCAGGCACTCCTTCAATGGCAATCCTTCCTTAGGTAAGTTTCACAATTTCACACAGTACAGCAGATATGGCCTCATCAAGGCTCAATACTGCTGAAGCAATAAATCTTTATTCCTGAACTCAAATGACCCTCTGATAAAAGCCAATGTAACATTTGATTTCCTAATTATTTGCTACACTTGCACAATAGCTTTGGTGATTCTGAACCAGGAGATCTCGCTCCCTTGGGACATCTGCACTTTCCAAGCTCTCACCATTTAAAAAAGACTGTGCAACTTGTTCCCCTTACAAATGAGGATAACCTCACACATATTATAATCTATTCATGGTGTTCTTGCTCACTCACTCAGCCTGGCTTAACACCTTGACGCCTATTTGTATCATCTTTGCGACACACATTCCCATGTAGTTTTATATCGATTGCAAGCTTGGAAATACTACATTTTCTTTTTTTCAGTTTGTTTAAATCATTTCATTTGTTGCTTAATAGAGGATGTTTAATTGATTTTGTGCATAATTTGTTTGTAACAGTAAAAGTGTAAAATTTGAAAACTATGTTGAGAAACTTCTTTAAGGTGGTGACTACAAGTTTAAAATACCTCTTTAAATTACCTCTGGATCTCCTCCAAACCTGTGGTCCTCCATGAAGTCTTTGTTCATCCAATTCTGACATCTGGTGCATCAATAATTTCCTTCACCATACTATGGACATTACTCTCTCAAATTCCAAATGTATAAATTTTCTTACAATTACTCTTCTCTCACCTCCTTCTGATAGGACTTAAAATCTATCATTTTAACCAAATAATTGGCCATTTCCTGTGCAACTTTGTGTCAAATTTTGTCTGATAATAATGCTATTGAATATCTTGGGACATGTGTTTTTCTAGGAGAACGTGAGGACTGCAAATGCTGGAGATCAGAGCTGAAAATGTGTTGCTGGAAAAGCTCAGCAGGTCAGGCACGATTCTCCTGCTCCTTGGATGCTGCCTGATCTGCTGCGTTTTTCCAGCAACACGTGTTTTTCTATGCTAACGCCGCTATATAAATGCAAGTTGTTGTTAAAAACTTCACTTCTGAATTTTCCAGACCCATGCACTTTATGTAGCTTGGATTTGGCAAGTTTATTTTGAATCAGTTCCTGCTTTTATCAAGACCTGGCTCCTGTTTTTCATCACAGACATGGTAAAACACATTGTTTTCACAGGAATATGTCGTTTAAAACAAGGAGAACAGAGGGAGAGACTGGATGAACCTTAGAGGCACCAAATGGTGCAGGCAATTTATTAAATATGGAACAGGAGTGATTTCCTTCTCAGAAATAGAAGTGCAATGTTGCAAAATAATTACAGGGAAGGAGACAGTCCTCCACTTTGTGTTTCTATAGTGATAAATTCATCACCTTGTATTCACACTGTATCCTGTTCATCATGAGGTGTAATTGAGATCATTGTCAGGTCTTAGTTTCTGAAATCTGAAATCTGAGTGTAATGGGATAGGCTCTGCTTTTAATTTCTGGGATATCAAATCAATGAGGTGACAAACTAAATTTGAATGTTCATTGCAACGATATTGTGGCCCAAGTTCTTATCTAAGTTGCAATCGCTGTATCCGATGAAGATTGTAAAATTAATAGCCCTTGTACCTGCCTACTATTTACAGCAAAAGAACACAAGAAGTAGGAGCAGAAGTAGGCCATCAGTCCTTCAAACCCGCCTCATCGTTCCATAAGATCATGGCTGATCTGCTCAAGGCCTCAACTTTTCTTTCATGCCAGCTCCTCATAGCTTTCAACTTACTGATATTTCAAAAACCTATCCACTACTTTCAGTGATCTAGCCTCCACAACTTTCTGTGGGAGAAAAGGAATTCCTTTCCATCTCAGTTTTAAATGAAGGTCCCGTTATTCTGTAACCATGTAACTTAGTTCAAGTTTCCCCAAATCAGGAAACATCTTCGCAGCATCTCCCCTGTCAAGGCCCTTCAGAATCCTGCATCTTTGTATAAGAGCATCCCTTCGCCTTCCAAACCCGACTGAATAAAGGTGTAACATTAGTTATCCATTCCTGATAAGTGAAACCCTATTGAATAAAGAGCCTAACCCTATTTATCTATTCCTTTTCAGTGAAACCCTACTGAATAAAGAGCCTGACCTTATTTATCCATTCCTTTTCAGTGAAACCCTACTGAATAAAGAGCCTAACCCTATTTATCTATTCCTTTTCAGTGAAACCCTACTGAATATAGAGCCTAACCCTATTTATCCACTTCTGATAAGTGAAACCCTTCATCCCAGGAATCAGCCTAATGAATCTCTTTTGAGCATATCATTTTCTTTTCAAAATACAAAATTAAAACAGCGCACAATAGTCCAGGTGTAGCCTCAGCAATTCCCTTTCACAAGATTTGTATTTTTAAACTTCAATCCCTGAGCAATAAAGCCCAAAATTCCCCTTACCTTCATAATTACTTCAGATAATTACATAATATATTTCCTGAGATAAGGAAAATGAAACTACACATAGTATTCCAGGTACAGACTACACCAGCAAATATTTGAGTCTGAGGGTCCTTGCAATACTTCTATTTTCATCCTGAAAAAATCCATCAATCCTGACTCTGTCTCCTTTCAGTGTTATCAAATTCTCAATCCATTCTAATACTTTACCCACAAATCTAGTGAACTGCCATCTTGAGTAATAACTTTTGATGTGGCATCTTATTGAGTGGCTTCTGGAAATCCAAATACACCAAAGGGTGGGCAGGGATCAGCTGGCAGGCTGTAGGATGGTAGATGGGTGGCTGACAGGTCAGAATGTGTTGGGAACCAGGGGTGGAATCAGATGATAAGGTCAGGCTTGGAGGGTGTTGAGTGTCCAAGGGGGATTTAGGTGGCCTCAGGGAGGTTTCAGTGTATTACAGGACCAGTTTCAGAAGTATAGTTACCAAGGGATAGGTGGGTTTTAATACATTATTTTTTTTCTCAGTGTAACAACCAGGTAAGTAGGTACTGATGAAATCTTCTTAAGTCTATTATTTAAACTCAGAGTTTGAGACTTTCTCAGAGGGTTCCAAGTATAGGGGACGAATTAGAAATTGTTGGAAAAACTCAGCAGGTCTGGTTGCATCTGTGGAGAGAAAGATGAGTTAATCCTTCGGGTCCAAGAACCTTTGTTCTGAAGAAGGATCACTGGGCCCCAAAACATTAACTCTGCTTTCTCTCCATTGAATTGCCAGACCTGCTGAATTTTTCCACTAATTTCTGACTTTGTTTCTAATTTCCAGCATCTGCCATTCTTTGTTTTTTTTTTGCCAAGTACAGGGTAACTGCTGACCAGAAGCTTAAACTTCCCAGGCCATTACCTTGTCTTATGCTGAAAGACTGGAGCGACTGGGCTTGTATACCCTTGAGTTTAGAAGACTAAGAGGGGATCTGATTGAGACATATAAGATTATGAAAGGATTGGACACTCTGGAGGCAGGAAACATGTTTCCGCTGATGGGTGAATGCCGAACCAGAGGACACAGCTTAAAAATACGGGGTAGATCATTTAGGACAGAGATGAGGAGAAACTTCTTCACCCAGAGAGTGGTGGCTGTGTGGAATGCTCTGCCCCAGAGGGCAGTGGAGGCCCAGTCTCTGGATTCATTTAAGAAAGAGTTGGATAGAGCTCTCAAGGATAGTAGAATCAATAGTTATGGAGATAAGGCAGGCACAGGATACTGATTAAGGATGATCAGCCATGATCATATTGAATGGTGGTGCAGGCTCGAAGGGCAGAATGGCCTACTCCTGCACCTATTGTCTATTGCCTTCATTGTGCAGGACTTCTGAGGCATTCTGAAGAAACGTGCACCTTTCATCTTGAATACCAATTGGCAGAAGTATTGAGGGCAGCCAGAGTTCTAAATGTACCCCAGGGAGGGGAGTTCAATGCCCATTAGTAAGAGTGGCTTGGTAGCACTACAACTGACTGACTTGGTCAAGTGCTTATCAACATAACTGCTAGATTGGCTCTGTGGCAAGTGTTGAGGAAGCTAACAAGAGGGCAACATTTACCTGACATCATTCACACCAATCAATTGGGATGTCTAATGCACAGTCATTATGGAGATAAAGTTATATCTTCACTCTGACAATATTCCCCACTGTTTTATGTGGCACAAAAACTTTGCCAAAAGAAACAAATTTGGAACAAATCTAGCAATTTCAGTTTGGGCAATTGCGAGGAGCTGGATCCAGCAGCAGAACTGAACTCAAACACATTGATTAGCTTCACAGCCCATCATCTCAGTCTGAACTGAAAAGTTTGGTGTTTCCCATCTCAAACCATAACAACTAGGGAACCTCACTCAGTGTCTGGGCATAATGACATTGAAAAGAAGGACAGACCAACCAGGTCCATTCCTGCCCCGTCAGTTACTCTCAATCCTCAGAAAAGTGATGGACGTGGTTCGCACCGGTGCTGTCAGGCAACACTTGCTCAGCAATAACTTGCTCAGTGACGCCGAGTTTCCGTTCCTCCAAAGCCACTCAGTTCCTCGCCTCTTTCTAGCCTTGGTCCAAAAATGGACAAAAGAGTTCAATTCCAGACGTGAGATGAGAGTGACTCCTCAAATCAAGGTAGCATTTGACCAAATGTGGCATCAAGTAACTGTCATAAAAGCCAATTGAATAGGAATTGGGGAAACTCTCCCATGGCTTGAGTTATACCTAGCACAAGGAAAATGGTCATGGTTTTTGAAAGTCACCTTTCAAACTTGGTTTTCAGACACCTCATGTCCTCTGGGTCGTACCCTGGGTAGTGACCTTCAACTATTTCATCAATGTCCTTCCTTCTATCATGAGGTCAGAAGAGGAATATACAATACTGATTGCATAATACTGAGCACCATTCATGTCTCCTCAGATACTGAAACAGAACATGTCCAAATCCAAAAATACCTGGACAATATCCAGGTTTGGCCTAAAAAGTGGCAAGCATCATTTATGCCAAACAAGTGCCAGGCAAAGGCCATCTCCAGCACAAGAGAATTTGACCATGACTCTTTGACATGCAATGGCATTACCATCACTGAATTCCCCACCTTCAACATCCTGGGAGTAACCATTGATCAGAAACTAATTGGAACAGCCATATAAATATGAGAAAGTGAGAGGTTAGGAATCATCTAATAAAGAACTTACTCTTGACTTCCCAAAATCTGTCAAACATCAAGAAATCATGAGTCAGGAGTGTGATGAAATATTATCTATTTGCCTGGATGTGTGCAGCTCCAACAACATTCATGTCATTTGACGCCATTCAGGATAAAACAGAACACTTGACTGGCATCACATGCACAAACATTCACTCACTCCACTGTTGAGTGACAACAGTGCACTATCTACAAGACGCAGTCATTCACCAAAGTTCCTTAGGCAGCACCTTCCAAACCTACTAAGAGTACTGTGAGCTGATCTGGATGACACACAATCGTAAGGATATATTAGCCTTTGAGAGTGTTGAATGTAAACTTACAAAAATAATACCTGGTCTTCAGAGGTTAAGGTCTGAGGAGATATACAAGTTCAGCCTATTTTCTCTAGAATTAAGAAGGTTAGGGGGTGACCTTATCAAATTCTTCAAGATATTAACAGGAAGGGAGTGTAGTGCTGGAAAAGCTCAGCTGGTCAGGCAGCATCCGAGGAGCAGGAGAATCAACATTTCGGGCAAAAGCCCTTCATCAGGAATGAATTGGACCTATGCCGGAAGCATCGATTCTCCTGCTCCTCGGATTCTGTCTGGCCTGCTGTGCTTTTCCAGCACTACACTCTCGACTTTGAGCTCCAGTCCTCACCTTCTCCTATTAAATGAAGAGACAGGATAGATAAAGACAAACTATTTCTACTGGTTGAGCATTCTAGAACTAAAGGTCATGGTCAAAAAATTAGGGTCAGACCATTCAGGAGAGATGTTAGGAAGCACGTCTACACACAAAGGGTTGTGGATGTTTGAAACTCTCTTCTATGAATGGTCGTAGATGCTGGATCAGTTGTTAATTTTAAAATTGAGACGGATAAATGTTTGTTCAGGAAAGGTATTAAGGGATATGGGCTAAAGGCAGGTATATGGAGTTAAGCCACAGATCAGCCATGATTGCATGGAATAGCAGACAGGCTCGAGGGGCTGAATGGACTACTTCTGTCCCTATTTTCAGGCATGTTTCACAACCACTACCAACTAGAAGGGTGAGGGTAGCAGGTACATGAGCATACCATCACTTGCAAGTTCCCTTCCAAGCTACACACCATCCTGACACCAAAATATATCACTGTTTCTTCAGTGACACTGGCCTAAGATACTGTAACTGCATCTCCAAGAACATTGTGGGTGTCCCATCATTTGCCTTCCTAACCACCAACTGAACCTACATGTTACCCCTAAGAGAATCCTGAATTAGGACACCCAAGTGTCTTTGAGCTTCAGATTTCCAAAACCTTCCCCCATTTAGAAAATAGCCTACACCTCTATGCTTCCTTCCAAGACGTATAACCTCACACTTTGCAACATTACTTTTCATCTGCCACGTCCCTTGCCCACTCACCTAACATGTCCGAGACCTTCTCCAACCTCTCTGCTTCCTGAAAATTACCTGTCCCACCATGTACCTTTGTGTCATCTGCAAACTGAGCAACAGTGCTCTCAGTTCCTTCATCCAGATTGTTCATGTGTAGATCATTAAAGTTCAGTTAAAGATTGTCATTATAGCCTTGTGTAGAGAGCTTCAGTGGAGATTTAATTTTGTGACTAATTTGAGCTGGGGACAAATCTCAACAGATTTGGTGGGATCAGCTTCCTGATTGAAGTTTTATAAGCTAGCATAAAGCTTTATGGAAATTTTATTTGTGTTGGCAGCACTCTCCACTTCAGACTCCTTGATCTTTCTTGCTGATTTAACCAATTTTGGACAAAGCTTGCACTGAAAATTTCTCTGACCTAGCAGGAACTTCCTGCCGATTGAACATTGTCAATACTGCTCAAAGTGGGTCTGGCTATGCAATGTGAAAGATTTTGGAACCATCTCAGTTCTACTTATTGGTACTTAAGTGTCAATTGTGGATCACTGCTGGCACTGAAGCTTCCAGATGAGAAGTGATATGTTCCAGGTCTGCCCATGACTCAAGACCATTTCATCTTGTTTGACATCTCTCTGTAAAACTAAGGAGATACTGCATGATCAGAGGTGTTGACTTTTGGAAAGGATAACTGAGGCTCTGTCTGTTTTCCCAGGAGAATCTTCCAACACTGTGACTTCTATCACCAAGAAGGAAGGCAACCAATTCATGAGAACATCACCATACTGCATACTCCCCTCTAAGCCAGACACCACCTGGACCAATACCATATTGCCATTCTTCACTGTTAACATCCTGGAACTCCCTTCATTATGGTCAAATGACAGCACAAGGATTACAATCACACAAGAAGGAATAAATGATCTGATGGGATTATTGCAAAACAAAAAGCAGGGAGTTTTTAATCACCATGAATCCTTAAGTCTCACTGCTAAAGTAGATTATATGAACATTATTTGCTGCTCTTTCTGAGATCATACTATGCAGATATGAGTTTCCATGATGGTTTATCATACGAAAGTAGTAGCACTTCAAAAGTACTTTATTTGTGGTGGAGTGCGTTGAATAGAGTCATAGAGTCATAAAGATATACAGCATGGAAACAGACCCTTCGGTCCAACCCGTCCATGCCGAACAGATATCCCAACCCAATCTAGTCCCACCTGCCAGCACCCGGCCCATATCCCTCCAAACCCTTCCTATTCATACACCCATCCGAATGCCTCTTAAATGTTGCAATTTAAGCCTCCACCACTTCCTCTGGCAGCTCATTCCATACACATACCACCCTCTGTGTGAAAAAGTTGTCCTTTGGGTCTCTTTTATATCTTTCCCCTCTCACCCTCAACCTATGCCCTCTAGTTCTGGATTCTCCGACCCCAGGGAAAAGACTTTGACTATTTACCCTATCCATGCCCCTCATAATTTTGTAAACCTCTATAAGGTCACCCCTCAGCCTCCGACGCTCAAGGGAAAACAGCCCCAGCCTGCTCAGCCTGTCCCTGTAGCTCAAATCCTCCAACCCTGGCAACATCCTTGTAAACCTTTTCTGAAGCCTTTCAAGTTTCATAACATCTTTCTGATAGGAAGGAGACCAGAATTGCAATATTCCAATAGTGGCTCACCAATATCCTGTACAGCCGTAACATGACCTCCCAACTCCTGTAATCAATATTCTGACCAATAAAGGAAAGCATACCAAATGCCTTCTTCACTATCTATCTACCTGCAATTCCACCTTCAAGGAGCTATGAACCTGCACTCCAAGGTCTCTTTGTTCAGCAACACTCCCTAGGACCTTACCATTAAGTGTATAAGTTCTGCTAAGATTTGCTTATTCCAAAATGCAGCCCCTCGCATTTATCTGAATTAAACTCCATCTCCCATTTCTTAGCCCATTGGCCCATCTGGTCCCGATCCTGTTGTAATCTGAGATAACCTGTCCACTACACCTCCAATTTTCGTGTCATCTGTAAACTTTCTAACTGTACCTCTTATGCTCGCATCCAAATCATTTATGTAAATGACAAAAAGTAGAGGACCCAGCACTGATCCTTGTGGCACTCCACTGGTCACAGGCCTCCAGCCTGAAAAACAACCCTCCACCACCACCCTCTGTCTTCTACCTTTGAGCCAGTTCTGTATCCAAATGGCTAGTTCTCCCTGTATTCTGTGAGATCTAACCTTGCTAATCAGTCTACCATGGGGAACCTTGTCGAACCCTTTACTGAAGTCCATATAGATCATATCTAACACTCTGCCCTCACCAATCCTCTTTGTTACTTCCTCAAAACATTCAATCAAGTTTGTGAGACATGATTTCCCACACACAAAGCCATGTTGACTATCCCTACTCAGTCCTTGCCTTTCCAAATACATGTGCATCCTGTCCCTCAGGATTCCCTCCAACAACTTGCCCACCACTGACGTCAGGCTCACTGGTCTATTTTTCCCTGGCTTGTCTTTACCACCCTTCTTAAACAGGGGCACCACATTTGCCAACCTCCAGTCTTCTGGCACCTCACCTGTGACTATCGATGATACAAATATCTGAGCAAGAGACCCAGCAATCACTTCTCTAGCTTCCCACAGAGTTCTAGGGTACACCTAATCAGGTCCTGGGGATGTATCCACTTTTATGCATTTCAAGACATCTAGCACTTGTTTCTCTGTAATATGAACATTTTACAAGATGTCACCATCTTTTTCCCTACAGTCTGTATCTTCCATATCCTTTTCCGCAGTAAATACGGATGCAAAATATTCATTTAGTATCTCCGTCATTTTCTGCAGCTCCTCACAAAGGCTGCCTTGCTGAACTTTGAGGTGCCCTATTCTCTACCCAGTTGCTCTTTTGTCCTTAATGTATTTGTAAAAACTCTTTGGATTCTCCTTAATTCTATTTGCTAAAGCTATCTCATCTCTCTCTTTTTGACTTCCTGATTTCCCTCTTAAGTATACTCCTACTTCCTTTATACTTTTCTATGGATTCACTCAATCTATCCTGTCTATACCTTACATATGCTTCCTTGTTTTCCTTAACCAAACCCTTCATTTCCTTAGTCATCCAGCATTCCCTATATCTAGTAGCCTTTCCTTTCACCCTGACAGAAATATACTTTCTCTGGATTCTCATTATCTCATTTCTGAAGGCTTCCCATTTTCCAGCCGTCCCTTTACCTGTGAACATCTGCCCCCAATCAGCTTTCAAAAGTTCTTGCCTAATACCATCAAAATTGGCCTTTCTTCAATTTAGAACTTCAACTTTTAGATCTGGTCTATCCTTTTCCATCATTATTTTAAATCTAATAGAATTATGGTCGCTGCCCCCAAGGTGCTCCCCCACTGACACCTCAGTTACCTGCTCTGCCTTATTTCTCAAGAGTAGGTCAGGTTTTGCACCTTCTCTAGTAGGTAGTAGGATTGTCCTGAATTTGTACAAAACATGATATAAATGTGGGTTTTCTCTTTGTCACTGCTTATCCAGCATGGAAAGAATTCAACATAGATGTATGGTTGCTGCAGAGCATGCAACAAAATGATCTTATGTTATTTACTATCAAAACAAGTAGCTTAGCAATCACTGTGAAAGATTCTTGTTCCTACTAATCCAGTCAGCCTGTTTCATTCCAAAGAACTTGATAATATATCATTGATAACTTTAATTTACAATCATTAGAAAACTCATTCATTAGGTACCGCTGATTAATGGTCCATTTCCAATTCAGTCTCAAACATTCAGAATGTAGGAATAACTTCAGGCTGAGAGCACCTTTTTGAATAACTTAGTAAATATTTCATGGAGAATTTGTAATAATGCAAGGACCTCATCAAAGATTAATACATTTTATGAAAATAAGCTCTTGCAGCAAAAGGGACTCGAATGTAAAAAAAAAATCTTAATGAGCATATGAAGGTGAAACACAGTGCAGGGAATTATGGAAAGCACTTTGCTCTTTAGCTATTCAGTTGCATCATAGGAATTTTAGTTCTGTTTCATGCTTAATGCAATTCTTAAATGCTGTCATTTGAAGCAAAAATGGTGACAAATTCAAAGATACATTATTTTATTGTTATTTAAACAGGATTTCATGACATGTGAAATGTGTAAAACTTGGAGGGTGTCTTATTTTTATTTTTTTATGAGATGTGGTCCAACATTTACAATTAAGAATTGTCAAAATTCTTTAACAGAATGCAGGCATCAATGTCAAAGCCAACATAGATTGCCCATCCTGAATTGCCTGGCTGCTAGGACATTTACGAGGGCATTTAAGAGTAAACTTCATTGCTATGGGTCTGGAGTCACTTGTCAAGTAGTCTGGATCAGAGCAGCAGATTTCCTTCCCCAAAGGACCTGAAGTATTTCTGAGACAATCAGCGACATGATATGGTCATCATGACTGAGACTAGCTTTGTCTTTCTAATTTACCAATTGAATTTGCATTCCACTAGCTGCCATGGTGAGAGTTGAACCTGTGTCCCCAGAATATTAGCCTAAGCCTCTGGAGTACAAGTCCAGTAAAATTATCACTGTCACCCTCAAAGAGCTATTTACTGAAATAAATGAAACCTCCTGCAATATAAGCATGAAATTGATAGTTAATAATGAAACATCTCTACATTATGATATACAAAATTGTAGGAAAAAATCCTTTAATTTTCAGGTATTAAAAGTACACTAACTTGTCAGCACAGAGAGTCGAATTAGTACAATTTTAACACAGCATACTTGTGCATCATCAAACTCATTCAATCATATGTTTGAGATAATTCCCCAGATATTCCTGGGTATGGAGATAGATTGAAGAAGATGGGAAAGAAGAAGGTTGCGAGGATATTTGGTAGGGGTTTTCAAAATTATAAACTAGTTGGATAGAGTAGATAGGGAGATACTGTGTGCACTCATAAAAGGAGGAAGAAGGAGAAGACACAGATTTTAAGTGATAGGCAAATGAAGCAAGAATGATGTGAGAAAACAATGTTTTCATGCAGTGAGTAGTTATAATATGGAATTCACTGATTGGAAATGTGGTGCAGGCAGGTAGAATTGACTCATTCAAGAGGGCATGGGAAAATTGTTTTGACAGAAATGTGGATCGGAGTCTGAAGAAAATATCGAAAATCGGCATTAACTAGTAGGACCGGTGCAGACTCGATGGGCCAATGACCATATTCTGCACTGCAATAATTCTGTGATTCCGTCACGTCTCACTGACAGGAAAGACCCATCAGAGGTGGTGGCACAATGGCATGTATTCAAGAGGGAATTACCTTGAGATTCTCCAACAATGCTTCCATGTATCCCTGAGACCCCTGTGCCATTAACTCATACATAGACAAGGAAATCTCCCGCCGTCCACCACTCCATCCCCACAACCCCCCAACCCCAGGTCCACACTGATGAGTCAGTACTCCTCTATGTTGAACATTACTTGGAATTGGCACTGAGATTGGCAAAGGCACCGAATGTCCTCTGGGTGCAGGACTTCAATGTCCTGCTCTGTAGCACCACTAGCAATAGAACTTGCTGAGAACAAATTCCTTAGGGCATCCTCAGAATTATTCGATCTTCCTTCAACACAGAAGTCAGTCTCCATACCAACTTCCCATTAATTTGCAAAATATTCCACTCGATGTTTGAGGAGCTGTGCCTACAAGCATAAGGTTTAGCCCTCACAACTCCACACACTAGACAAAGCATTATGAAGCTACAGTACCCAAATATTTAAAAGGTGAAGCACCAAAATTCACAGCGACATCCTCAGGTATGACAGCCTGATAGGCTCTTAGTGGCAGGGGCTGTGATTTATTACTCTTTAATTGGTTGCAGACATGCGTTTACTAATAGAAGTCATCCAATCAAATCTTTTCTTCTGATGACAGTGAATCATTCTGCCCTTGTGCCAAAACTGTAGCAAGCTCTCCATCTTGGCTAAGCCATTCAAGGGCCATCTCCTCAAGCTGTAGTTCAGACTTATAAAAATACATTACGTGGTGAGGCCACTTTAAAAATACTCTGCATTCAATTCTGGTCTCCCTGCTGTAGGAAAGATGTTGTCAAACTGGAAAGGGTTCAGAAAATATTGAGAAGGATGTTGCCAGGCTTAGAGAGTTTGTGAGATAGGGAGAGGTTGAATAGGCTGGGGCTTTTTTCCCTGAAGCATCGGAGGCTGAGGAGTGACCCTATAGAGGTTTCTAATATTGTGAGAGGCATGGGTAGGGTGAAGAGGCAAGTTTTGTTTCCCAGGGTAGGGGAGTCCAAAACTAGAGGGCATAGGTTTAGTTGGGAGGGGAAAGATTTAAAAGGGACCTGAGGGGTAACATTATCACATAGAGGATGGTGCATTTATGGCATGAGCTGCCAGAGGAGGCAGATACATTTACAACATTTAAAAGGCCTGCGTACATGAATCGGAAGGGTACATGCCAGAGGGAGTTGTACAGGTGGGTCTAATTACAACATTTAAAAAGGCATCTGGGTGGACACATAGATAGAAAGGGTTTTGAGGGATACAAGCCAAATGCTGGCAAATGGGACTGGATCATTTTCGGATATCTGGTCAGCATGGACGAATTAGACCGAAGAGTTTGTTTCTGTCTTGTACAACTCTATGATTCTCTTACAAGTTGTCAGGTTCATATGATAAATGTCACTATTACAGAAGTAATGGGTCATTTACTTTAGAATGATTTCATGAATGACTTGACAGTGCAGCTGTCATAACATAATGGTGTCTCCACTCCTGCTCTATTTACAACAATAAATTATCACAGTGCTTACGTCTGCCAATTGATGGTTGACTGGGGAGGATCAAAATCTGAATAATGTATTTATAAAAAATTGTTTCAACTCTTGGTGATTATCTGCACCTAACAAAAACTACCTTCATCTTTTAATTTTTGTCGTAAACAAGGATTCCAAACTAGAACAGCCCCAAATTTCCCTACTTCCTCTGATGGAGTTTTCTGGGTGAATCTGTGGGTCAGGATCCTTGCCAGCTGAAGCAGAATGGAATAGCCAATCATCAAAGCCGAGAAACCTGCTGAAACCAAAATCTCCTTTTGAGCTCCGTGTATTGATTCTATTCTTTAAGGATCTGCAGGTCACCAGACAAGGTCATTACAGCAGGTTCCTTACAGCACTGAATGGGCTTTTTAACAATCAACTATAGTCATTATTAGACTTTTAGCGAATTTAAATTCTATCACTCGCCATGGCAGGATTCAAGTCGAGAGTGTTGTGCAAGAAAAGCACAGTAGGTCAGGCAGCATCCGAGGACCAGGAGAATCATCAAGCTCCTGATGAAGGGCTTATGCCTGAAACGTCGATTCCCCTGCTTCTCGATGCTGCCTGACCTGCTGTGCTTTTCTAGCACCACACTCTCAACTCCGATTTCCAGCATCTGCATTCCTCACTTTTTCCCATGGCAGGATTCAACCCCAGTTTCCCATGGGTAATTATATGGGTCACCAGTGCTGCAACAAATGCCATGAGTCCATTACCTTTTGTCCAAGTACAGCTTCCTTGACTCTGTCCAACAAACACTGCTACATTTAATGTCTCCCATCTTCCCCTAATCAGAGATCTCTTCTTTGTTCTTTTTCCAGCCTCCCCATTTCACCCAGATAAACATTTCTGTTTCTGATGTAAAGTCATGATCTGAATGGTCAACTCTGTTCATCTCTCTCCACAGATGCTGCCAGACCTATTGGGTACTTTGAGCATTTTCACTTTTACACTTTAGATTCCAACATGCACCGTATTTTGTTGCTTGAACTAAACAAATAATGTGCTTGCCCATCTGGAACATACTTTGATTCATCATTATGACATCATTAGGAACAGGAGCAGGAACAAAGAACAATACAGCACAAGAACTAGCCCTTTGTCCGTCCAAGCCTGTCCCGCCATATTTTGCCCTTTCAGACTAAAACTGTCTTCACTTACAGGATCCTTATCCCTCTATTCCCTTCCTATTCATGTATTTGTCCAGATGTTTTTTGAAGGCTGCTAGTGTGTCTACTTCCACCACCTCCTCTGGTGACACTTTCCAGGCACTCACCCCGCTTTGTGTGAAAACTTACCTCACACATCTCCTCACACCTTGAACCTGTGTCCCCTAGTATATGACTCCTCCACTCTGGGAAAAAGCCTCATACTTTCCACTCTATCCATGCCATTCACAATCTTATAAACTTCTGTCAGGGTTGGCCCTCAATCTCCTGCATTCCAGTGAAAAACCATTCTATCCAACGCTGCTTCATAACTAAAATCCTCCATACCAGGCAACATCCTGGTTAACCTTTTCTGTATCCTCTCCAAAGCTTCCACATCCTTCCTGTAGTGTGGTGACCAGAACTGAAAGCAACATTCCAAGTGTGGCCTAACTAAGGCTCTATAAAGCTGCAACATGACTTGTCTATTCTTGTACTCAATGCCCATTCCAATGAAAGCAAGCATGTCATAAGCCTTTTTTACTACCTTAACTACCTGCGCTGCCACCTTCAGTGATCTGTGGATCTGCACACCCAGAATAGTAAACCAAGAATAGATTATTCATCCACTGATTATTCATCCACTGTTTGAGTGACACCATGGCCAATATGCACCTCAATCTATTTGACTTGAAGACCATATTGGTCAAAAATCTTGTGTCTCAAATGGCAAATCTCAATTCGGAGAAAGTGAGGACTGCAGATGCCAGAGATCAGAGTCGTAGAGCCTGTCCTGATGAAGGGCTTATGCCTGAAATGGTGAATCTCCTGTTCCTCAGATGCTGCCTGACCAGCTATGCTTCTCCAGCATCCCACTCTTTGACTACAAATCTCAATTCACCCAGCATCCACAGTCTTTGAGGCAGAAGGTAGCATTCCAGAGGCTTACTTACTGTAGTGTAAAACGTGCCCTTATTAATGAAAAAAAAACAAACAAGACAATGATAAGTCACCATAATGTCAATGTTCTAGTTGATGAGATTTAAGCTATAGAAGTATGTAAAGGTTACAGTGCAGAATGTGACCATTCAGTTCACTCTGCTGGTTGAACAAACTAGTTACCCATTCTTGTTCCAACTTTCAGCACCTGTTCTGGAGTCTTGCAGGTCACAGCACCTCAGTGTAGATCCAGGTTGAACTGCCTGGCTATCACCATTCCCTCACTGTCAGCGCGCTTCTAATCTGAAGTGTGATCACCTCCCGGCACAGGCTGTCCATGTCATCCTCTGCCTTACAGATCCACAACAGTGAATCGATCAACTGCTCAAATTCCAAAACTCAGAGCTCAAGCCTCTGCAGACACTGACACTTGTTACAGATCTGAGACACATTGTATGTCCATTACTTCACAAAGTGTAGGATGTAGACTCCCTTTGGCTAAGCTGGCCTGACATCTTGTAAATGTGTCATATCTTGCGAGTAACATTCATGCTGCGCAATGACCATTTCCAACAAAGGAGAGTTGAACTATCACTCCTTCATGTTCAATAGCATCACCATCACTGAATTTCATACTATCAATGTGCTGGGATGCCTGTTGGTCTATAATCTGTTGTTGTGTGATTTATAATATGTTGGGAGTTAGCACTGAACTGAAACTGAACAGGATTTACCATATTTGGAACAATAAATGATCAAAAGTTAGGAATTCAGCAGTGAATGACTCACATTCTGGCAACTCAAAGCTTGTCCATCATCTACAGGCACAATTCTGGAGTGTGATGGAATACTCCCCACTTGAGCACAGCTCAAACAACACTCAAAAAGTTTGACACCATCCAGGTCAAAGCAGCTTTGTAGCCAGTAATAAATCCACAAACATTCACTTTCTGCTGCTCAACACCATGTAATTTTTACAAGATGAGCTGTGAAAATTCACTAAGGCTTCTTAGCTTTCAAATCCATTAAAATTATATCCAGAAGGACAATGACATGGGAACACCACCAACTGCAAGTTCCCCACCAAGCCACACACAACTCTGACTTGGAAATATATCATCATTCTTTCAGTGGCATTGAGTGAAATTTCTGGAGCTCCCTCCCTAACAGTAATGTAGGTCTACCTACAGCAGCAGTTCAAGAAGACAGTTCTCCACCACCTTCTGAAGGGAACCACGAAAAGACAAAATACTGTTGATGCTGAAAATCTGAAGCAAATACTGAGAAACTCAACAGGTCTGGCAGCAAGTGTGCAGAGAGATGTGGAGTTAACATTTTGAGTATGGTTTGACTCTTCTTCAGAACAATAAATCCGCAATAAATGCTGGCTTCACCAGCAATGACCATATCCCACAATGAATAAAAACATTTTGAAGACTTTTTTAAAATGGAAATTGCAGAAAGGTTACCAATGCTCACCAATCAGGTGGGAGTTCTGTGACGCAGTGGTTAATGCTCCTTCCACAGGGACCAGGTTCAATTCCAGTCTCGGGTGACTGTTTTTTTTGGAATTTGCACATTCTCCCCGTATCTGTGTGGGCTTTCTCCGGGTGCAGCCGTTTCCTCCCACAGTTCAAAGACGTGCAGATTAGGTGGATGAACCATGTTAAATTGCCAATACAGTCCTGGGATGTATAGGTTAGGTGAGTTAGCCAGGGGAAATGCAGTGTTATAGGGCTAGGTGGGGAGGGTTGGGTTTGGGTGGAATGCTCTTCAGGTGGTCAGTGTGGAAGCAATGGGCTGAATGGCTGATGTTTATATGGACGGGGTCCTATGATGATATGAATCAGCATTCTCCCCCAAACTGAAGTCACAGACAAGTACATGAGGCAGAAATTGGGAGAACCTCATTCAAAATGTGAACCTCACTCACCCCCTTTCTAAACTCCATCTAATCCTCCAAACTCCCATTTCACACCCTGTACAATAATTACACAATTTCGGGTTTCTACTTGTACTTCTTACAATCATCTGACAAGCTTCAAAACCAGCCATTATTTACCAGCAAGAGTTTCTCTCAGAGGTTTCAAACCTGTAATTTACAGCTGCAACAAAATCTAATTTACCCTCTCTCCAGAAACCAGAGCACATAATAACATAATTGCTTAGTGAGGCACATTTAAAACTTTCTGTCAATTTATTGACTTCAAGTGCACACAGGGGCTGAAATCCTGAAGTGTTTCTGTTAAATGCCTCTGTTGGGACACCTATCCAATGCCCAAATTCACAATGGATACAGAATCTTTAAATATTTTTAAGGTAAATATGATAAAATCTTGATTACCAATGGGATAAAAGATTAAAGAATGTCAAATTGGGATTAAAATCAGATCAGCCATGATCAAATTGAATAGTAGAGCAGGCACAAGTGTTCCTTGTTCATATGTCCATATTATTAGTCAGATCTTAAGACGATAAGACCATGAGATATCAGAGCAGAATTAAGTCGCTCGCCATAGAGTCTGCTCTACCTCTCGATTATGTCCAATATGTTTTTTAATCCCATACTCCCACCTTCTCCCTGCAACCGTCAATCTCCTTACTCATCATGAAAATATCTATCTCTGTCTTAAATACACTCAAAAACATTGCTTCTATAGCCTTCTGTGGCAATGGGTTCCACAGATTCACCATCCACTGGCTGAAGAAATTCATAGGACTCCCCTGATCTTCATTGGCATTGTTTATACTCTGTTCTCTCATCTGAAAGGCAAGTTATTTAACTTACCTTATATTGAACCTGAATTTCATCCAAAATTTGTTTACTCAACTCTCTTGATTCAAAGCCCCAAATTTCAGTGTCCTATCAAGTAAATGGTAATTGACAGTTCAATGTACTTCATTCAGACTGATTCCTTTATTGTAGAGAACATACATACCAGTGTGACATACGCAGCCCTGGCATCTCCAGCTTGATGAGCTCTAGGCTGCAGTGATAGACCACATCATCCAGTGACATGGTGCTTGCACCATTAAACTTGACCTGCAACTCTCAATACAGAATTGATTTTTGACTTAAAAAATTGAGAAACCAATAATTCTGCGCAGTGACATTTCTGGAAGAAACATTGTTATGCAGTTTCCATGAACAACCAAGAAACCTTATTTAACTGTACATGTTAACATTACCCAAGAGCAGCATAATGTCACAAGTGGCTGCTGTACATTGGGTACAATTGAAAATTCTTCCTAGAATGTAAAGAATAGTAGAAACAAGAATATTTTCGACTCCACTCCCCTCCAACACTGTCCCACAACCTGCCAGCATTTGCAAATGTCAAAGAGGAATGTTTATCTAAGTGTGATTCCTACAGATTGCATTATTGTGAAAAGAATCACGATTGCTAAGGACAGCTTCAGGAATCTGAAGGCTGCTATCTCTGATGCAACAATTTGATTAGCCTCCAAGTACACAATTTCCATTCTGAAAATGCAATTCCCAGAATTCAAAGTGTAATAAAATCAACACTGCTGTGGCTGGATGCCTGGCTGATTCAAGTTCCAAAATTATAGCAGAAGTGATATAAAGTTTGCCTGCGAACATCTTACTTCTGGTGTTGAGTGATGTTGTGTCAGATGGAGTGAGTGAGTTAGTAAACATAAGAGATTACATGACAAATCTTTATTTTGAAGTTGTGCATGTTTTTTTTTTACAAAGAACACAATGCAGATCATATGGATTATGACAAATTGGGCAAGCAAGCATTTCTGCATCATGAAATAAAAACTCAGTCAAAACTTGTCCAAAATCTGTGTCTGGCAGCATCTCTGGAGAGAGGAAACAGTTAACATCGTCAGTCCAATGACTCTTCTACAAGAATATTTCTCTCTCCACAGATGCTGAGTGACTTGCTGAGTTTCTCCAGCATTTTCTGTTTTGTTTCAGATCTCCAGCATTTTGCTTAGATTTGCATACAGTGAGCTGTGGTCACCTTGTTAGCACTTCCACTTCCTGGTCATAGTCCTGATAGTTCAAATCCCATTCTTGTGAGAATTAAGAAGCACAGTTGGTACTACAGCATTAGAGAGCTGTCCACTTTTACAGAAACCAAAGTGACACATTGTTATTGCCCCTCGGTGAAAGGGCACAACTTCAAAGAAAGGAAAAGGCATTATCCCTGACCAATATTTATCCCTCAATCAGTATCAGAAGAAACAGCTAATCTGATTATTATCAAAGTACTGTTTGTGGGAGTTTGCTTTGGGCAAAATATCAGAAATGTTGCAATACAGAAGGTGGCCATTTGCCTTATTGGTTGTGTGCCAGCTCTCCAAATGACCAACACACTCAGTGCCATTCTTCTGTTTTTGTCCTGGAAGCCTTGAAATTTTATCTTTTTCAAATGATATTTCTGAATGTCCCTATTTAGCCTGCTGCCACCACACATTCTGGTACTAACCACTCATTGCTTGAGAAAGATTTTCCTCCCGTCACTTTTGCTTCATTCACGAATTACTCCCCCATTCTCATTTCTTTCATGTGTGGGAATGGTTTCTTCCTATCTATTCCGTCCTGACCTCGAATGATGTTGAATTCTTCTGTCAGATCACCCCTCAGCCTTTTTTCCGCTCTAAGAAAAACAGTCAGAACTTTTCCAGTCTATCTTCATAACTGATTGGCTTTTATGTTTACCGTACATCAACGGTGACTCCAGCTGCATTCAGAATTCCTTTCAAGATCATCAAGCAGATCGCCTGCTTCTATTATTTGTGCCTGTGCTGCTTTAGGGAGGTGTAAGAGAGGAATTAGGCAACACAACATCAGGTTGTTACCTTGTTCCTTGTGATCGAACATCTGGTTTTAGCCTGCAGCATAATCTTAATAGAACAGCCAACATTAGCCAACATTCGCTTGGGAATCATGGCATCAGTCTGCTGCTTTGTCATATGGTACAATGGAAAATAAATACGCAGTATCATATTAGCCCTAAGCCTCATGTCACTGAGCAGAATGCAGAACCAGGAGGTGAGTTTGTCTTTTAGTTGCCAGCTCTTTAACTGAGAACATGGGATTTGCTGCAAATTGATGTTGGCAATACTGTTAAAATGGAATGAGACAGTCAAGCTTATGGACCAAAATTACTGGCATAGTCCTGAAGGACCAAATGGGCTCTGTTTGGCATCGTACACGCTCTATGCTAATTAAGTCTGAATATTCTTCTCACATTTCTTGTTCTTCACAATGTGTCAGCAAGTGTGACAATGATATTGCAAAATTTCATCGCAGAAGGGATCTTGGTACTTTAATGAGGTTGAGCTGGTGTAATCTTGGATACATTGTTGATACCATCACTGTTTCTCTTGTACTTTCCATGTTTTTAGTTTGCAACTGTGAGTTGCAGGTGAAAGTGAGGACTGCAGATGCTGGAGACCAGAGTTGAAAAATGTGGCCCTGGAAAAACACAGCAGGCCAGGCAGCATCCGAGGAGCAGGAGAATCGACATTTCGGGCATAAGCCCTTCTTCAGGAATCTGTGAGTTGCAGTTGAGAATTGAACTTTGAACAGTAGCTTGTTTTTAACAAGAAGAAGAGAACAAAAGACTGATTGGGAACTGTGTTGAAAAGTGTCGTGCTGGAAAAGCAAAGCAGGTCAGGCAGCATCCGAGGGGCAGCAGAATCAATCTTTCGGGAATGAGCTCTTCTCCAGGAATTCATCACATTTCTGATGAAGGGCTTATGTCCAAAACATTGATTCTCCTTCTCCTCAGATGCTGCCTGATCTGCTGTGCTTTTCCAGCATTCGACTGATCTCCAGCAACTGCAGTCCTCTTTGCCATTGGGAACTGACCTGGAAAGATATGAACACTGGTAGGTAATTTGTTTCCTAGATGTTGTGATGCTGAGGGACTATCAGCTGATCAGATGTTGAATTGATCAATCAAGACAGGACTGGTACTGGCCAGCCAATCAGAGAGAATGTTGAATGGAAAAGAGAAAACAAAGAATGAACTTGCTCTGACTGGCTATTGGGCAGGAGGCAGTGTTGCTTGGAATGATATGACGAGCTTGATTCAGGACAGCAGTGATTATGCTTTAGAAAGTGTAAAGGGTTCAAAAATAATAGTTAAAATGATATACTTTTAAAAGTAAATTATGCCTGCTAAACATGATTGAGCTATTTCCTAAATTGATAGAAGGATATTGGGTGCATAACCTTTCAAAAGGTGTTTGATAAAGTTAAAAATAACATATTTGTAAGGAAAATTAAAGCCATTAAGAGTAAAATAGTATTTGCCTGTAAATAGTATAATGTTCATCAAAATGGAGGGAAATAATGAGTGGTGTCTCTTGAAGATTAGTGTTAGGTCTGTGAAAAGTTCTGAGCTGATCATGATCTCCATTTCATTCCATTCCCTACAGTATGGAAACAGGCCCTTCGGCCCAACCAGTCCACACCAACCCTCCGAAGAATAACCCACCCAGATACATTCCCCATATTTGCCCCTGACTAATTAACCTAACACTATGGGCAATTTACCATGGCTAATTCACCTGAACTGCACATCGTTCGATTGTGGGAGGAAACCGGAGCACCCGGAAAAAACCCACGCAGACACGGGACAATATGCAAACTCCACACAGACAGTCACCCGAGGCAGGAATTGAACCTAGGTCCCTGGTGCTGTGAGGCAGCAGTGCTAACCACTGAGCCACTGTGCCGCCCCACAAGCGACAAGAGTGGATCAAATAATGAAATTGCTTGGATCATTATTATTTCGGAGCACTGCTACTATAGTTACATGATGTGGACTTCGATGCAGCGGGCACACTTTGAACATTTGCAGATGGCACAATACACAGAATAGTAATCAGTGAGGAGTTTATTTCTAACTTAAGAATAAATAATATGTAAATAGGGAAGTCACACAAGTCTGTAAGTAATATGCAATTATAGCCTGCTCTGTGGCTGATGGACTTATTCAGCCAGAATGGTCATTTAGGATTGTATATCGATTAAAATGGAAGGCAAGATGCCAGGCTGGTTTGCATTATGCTTTGTACAAAACGCAGATGCTCTGAAATCCCATTGCTTTTTAATCACCATTGATGCTTCCAAAAGATTAGAATGCATTAATGAATTGCGAAGTGTTGGTGGTGAGGATGTTAGCATAGCTTTCTGGCTTGTTGGCTATGCTCGTAGACCAGGTGCACTAAATAACGTTTGGCACCAGACACTGAAAATGACTGTTACATCATTAGTTGTGTAGTGTTCTGGAACATGCATTAACTGCCACTGTACTAAGCGAAAGCAGTTACAGCAGGAACATGACAAAATGTCCTCATGGAAAAGTCAAGCAATCCATTCTAATTTTGTCTGTGAACTAACAGAAAATAATACAACCATAAGGAATGGGAACAGAAGTAGACCATATGGCCCATTTGACTTGAATCAAGATTGTGGCATTGTGGTCTTAAATCCACTGTTCTGTCTATCCTCCATTACCCTTCACTCCTTTTTTGGTTAAAAATCTGTCTAACTTGGTATTAACTTCTTGAATGACTCAGCCTCCTCTATTGTTTTGAGGAGGGAGGGAATTTCAAACATTGACAATCCTGTAAGAGAATAACTTCCTCCTTATCGCTGTCTTAAATGGGAGACCCATTCATCTGTGCCCCTTTGTTCTATATTTTCTCATGAGTGGAAATATCCTCTCAGCACCTATAGAGTCAAGCTCCCTCAGAATGTTATATTTTTAAAATTATAATTTGTGGGCGGCACGGTGGCACAGTGGTTAGCATTGCTGCCTCACAGCGCCGGAGACCCGGGTTCAATTCCCGCCTCAGGCGACTGACTGTGTGGAGTTTGCACGTTCTCCCCGTGTCTGCGTGGGTTTCCTCCGGGTGCTCCGGTTTCCTTCCACAGTCCAAAGATGTGCAGGTCAGGTGAATTGGCCATGCTAAATTGCCTGTAGTGTTAGGTAAGGGGTAGATGTAGGGTTATGGGTGGGTATGCTTCGGCGGGGCGGTGTGGACTTGTTGGGCCGAAGGGCCTGTTTCCACACTGTAAGTAATCTAATCTAATCTCTCCTTTGTGAGGAATTGGATACAGCAAGTGAGGGTAAAGGGACCAAAGGAAATGAAGGAAAAGCAGGATTAGGCTAGAGGTTTAGATGATCAGACATGATCAAAAGAATGGCAGAGAAGGGCTTGAAGGGCCAAATGGCCTACTACCCCTACTATATTCTCTGTTTCTTCTAAACTTCTGTGGCTATATGCGTACTTTGGTCAACAATTCCTCACAGGATATCACTTTCAGCTTAAGCAAGAAGACCAAAACTATCCCCAGTACTCCAGGTGTATTCTTATGAAAAATAAAAGCAGAAAGTACTGGAGAACTCAGGAAATTTGGAAGCATCTGTGGAGAGAGAAACACAGAGTGGATGTTTGAAGTCTTTTCTGACTATTCTTCAGAACTCAGCATTCAGAGATGATGTTTTAAATCTATTATGACATCTTCAGAACTCAGCATTCGAGTTGTACTGGCCTACATGTGACTCACAGCAATGTGGTTAACTCTTAAGTAACCTCTGGACAATCAAGGATGGGTAATAAATGCTGGCCCACCAGCAACACTGACATCCTGTGAATTAATTTTAAAAACAAGGTTTTTAACAAGGATACACAGATTTAAGATCGTCGATAAAAGTGCATGGGAGATTATTGGAAGAAACTTTATTTGATCATGTGATGGAGCATCATTAGTTGAGTCAATACTTATTACCATTTCCTGATTGACCCTGGGAAGGTGAATGATGAGTTGCCTTCTTGAGCTATTATCGTGTTTGGGATGTAGGTGGACCCACACTGCTATTAGGAAAGGATTTTGACTGCATGACAGAGAAGGATCTACAATGTAGTCAGGATAGTGTGTAAATTGGAGGGGAACCTGCAGGTGGTGGTGCGACTATGCATCTGCTGCCCTGGTCTTCTTAAGGGTTAGATTTCATAGATTAGAAATTTTTTTCCAGAAGCTGTGGTGAATCAGAAGGTGAGTTACTCTCTGCAAAATTCATAGCATCTGATCTGTATTTGTCATTTTTATATATGGCTGGTCGGTTTCTGGTCAATGGTAATCCCCAGGATGTTCCCAGCAGGGGATTCAGTGATGGTAGTGTGATTGAACATCAAGAGGAGACTGTTCAGATGGTATTACTTTGATTTGAAATGTGTTGCCTGAAAAGATGGGAAAGTAGCTTTGATAATAATATTCAAAATGGGTTTTACTACCTGCTTGAAAGAAAAAGAAGTTGTAGGAGTTGTGGGGGAAGAAAGGATGAGTGAGACTTTTAAAGAACTCTTGTGGCACACTGGTAATATCCCTACCTCTGAACCAGGAGGCCTGGGTCCAAATTTTACCTGCAGCAGAGGTGTCATAACATCTCTATACAGGTTGGTTACAAATATCTGTTGGCTCCTAAAATAGCTAACATAGCACTAATGGGCTGAATAGATATAAAACGACGTGTGTAAGTAATAATCAACAAAGTGCCTTCTTGACATTGGCTCAGGCAGTACAAACGTTTGATTTCCATCCTTAAAACATCAGCACATTTGCATATTATGGTGGGGCCTGTGCTATTTATGGTATAACTGAATTTACTTCCTCATCTGCCAGACCAGATTATCCCTCTACCTAACTCAAATTGCATTCTGTAGAAGTTGGCCTTCTTTGTTCGTGAACCTGCAATTCCTCAACTAATCCGCAACACGGTACTGTTCAAATTTGTTATGGACAAGGAGAAAGCTGGCCTGTAAAAGAAGGCATGTTTCCTCAAAATAAATCAGGATCTGGCTGAAGTTGACTGGGATAGTGCCTTGAGGGGTATGTCTACAGCGGAGCAGTGGAGGGCATTCAAAAAGGTGCTGGGGGGAGTACAGGTCCAGCATGTACCCTTTAGAGGGAAATGTAGGAGCAATAAATTCAGAAAACCCTGGATGCTGAGAGAACTGGATGAGGAAGAAATGAAAGGCTTTTAGCAAGTCCAAAGGGAGCAGATCAACTGTGAGTCTAGAGGAATATAAGATGTCATAGTCATAGAGATGTACAGCACCGAAACAGGCCCGTCGGTTCAACTTGTCCATGCCAAATAGATATCCCAACCCAATCCGGTCCCACCTGCCAGCACCTGGCCCGTATCCCTCTAAATACTTCCTATTCATATACACATCTAGATGCCTTTTAAATGCTGCAATTGTACTAGCCTCCACCACTTCCTCCTGGCACGTCATTCCATACAAGTACCACCCTCTGCATGAAAACCTGCCCCTTAGGCCTCTTTTACATTTTCCCCTCTCACCTAAACCTATGCCCTCTAGTTCTGGACTCCCAGGGAAAAGACTTTGTCTATTTATCCTTTCCAAGCCCCTCATGATTTTATAAACCTCCATAATGTCACCCCTCAGCCTCCGATGCTCCAGGAAAAATAGCCCTAGCCTATTCAACCTCTCCTGATAGCTCAAATCCTCCAAACCTGGCAACATCCTTGTAAATTGTTGCTGAACCCTTTCAAGATTCACAATATCATTCCTATAGGAAGGAGACCAGAATTGCATGCAATATTCCAACAGTGGCCTAACCAATGTCCTGTACAGCTGCAAGGTGACCTCCCAACAACTGTACTCAATAATGAATATGTTTGGGTAATTGTCAATCTAACTCTGCCAGGTTCTGCTATGTGAATATGAGAATTTACTTTTTAACAATCCATCAGTTTTTGCTTCATGAATGTTTTGTTTAGTTAAGAACCCTTCCTGGTCAGGCTCTCCGATGTAAATGTGAGTGCATTTATCAATGTTTGCCTGACTGAATTTCTTTTGTGAACATGTGAATGTGGTTATCAATTTTCCCTAGTAATTCTGCTCTGTGAATATGAAAATGTAGTTATTAATCTCTAAATGTAAACCAAAAGAACTGCAGATGCTGGAAATCAGAAACTAAAACAAATAGCTGGAAAAGCTCAGCAGGTCTGATAGAGTCTGTGGACAGAAATCAGATTAAAATTTCCAGTCCAGTAACCCATCCTGTGAAGAGATGGTAGCCAGGAAAATATTAGTTTTTCTGCAGAAGATAGGGTGTGTTGAAGGGAAAGGGAGTAAATGGTGGGTGGATATAGAATCCAAAGAACGGGAAGAACAGTTGAACAGATAAACTAGTGAATCACAGTCGGACGTGGATGGTAATAGGTATTAATAGAGACTGTTAGTGAGTTTTGGTGTACAATGGAAGACCCTGTGATAACACTGCGTGGTGAGAGGTTTTGGGTAATGATACGGGAGAGCTCTAGCTCTAAAGATGTAGAATTCAATATTGAGTCCAGAAGGCTGTCGAGTTCCCAAGCAGAAAATGAGGTGCTGTTCTTCCAGCTTGCAATGAACTTTGCTGGAGCGCTGCAGCAAGCCTGAGACAGAGATGTTGGCCAGGGAACTGGGTGGTGTGTTGAAGTGGCACACAACTAGAAACTCAGGGACATTTTTTTTCTGGACAGGTGTTCTGCACAGTGTACACCCAACCTACACTCAGTTTCTCCAGCATTGAGAAGACCAAATGTTAGCTAGGAAAATGCACACAATCAGTTCTGACGAGAGGTCACTAGAACTCAAATGTTAAGGCTGATTTCCCTCCACAAATGCTGCCAAATCTGTGGATTTTCCAGCAATTTTTGTTATTAATTCCTACCTGTCAGTTTCTGCAAGAAAGGAACTTAAGAAAGCAGTTAGAAAAGCAAAAACGGGACATGAAAAAGGACTTGTGAACAGGATTAGAGAGAATACTCAAATATTCTATAAATACATTAAACCCTGGTTAACCAGGGAAAGAGTAGGGCCCATTAGGAACCAAGGGGGCAACCTTTATGTGAAGTTACAGGATGTTTGAAGGGTATTCAATGAATACTTCAGTCTTCACTCTGGAAAAGGAGAACATCAGTATGGAATTCAGGAAAAGGGACTGTCAAGAACTTGCACAGGGAATTACAGACCAGTGAGTCATGTGTCAGTGATAGGGAAACAATTGGAGAAAATGCTTAAGGAGAGAATTAATATCCACTTAGAAAAACCTGGGTTGATTAGGAAGAGTCAGCATGGCTTTGTTGAAAAGAGGTCATGTCTCACAATTTTGACAGAATTTTTCGAAAATGTGATCAGGACTGTGGACGAGGGAAGTTCAGATGATGTGGTTTATATGGATTTTAGCAAAGCAAAGATGAATGAGAAACTGGCTAAATAACAGGACACAAGGTTTGAGTGACTGGAGGCCAGTGTCAAGTAGTGTATGACGAGGATCAGTACAGGGACCCTTACATTTTGTTATCTACATAAATTATATCAATGAAAATGTAAGGGGAGAATGTTAAGCAAGCTTGCAGATGACACCCAGATTGGTAGGGTGGTTAATAGTGAAGAAGATGGTTGAAAGTTACAGGAAGATATGGATGATTGGTCAGATATGCAGATCAATGACAGGTGGTATTTAATCTTGATAAGTCTATGGTGATGCACTTTGGAAGAAGAAATAAGATGAGGGAGTACTTAATGAATGGCATGACCCTGGATAGCCTAGACGAATGGAGGGATCTTGGGGTAATTATTCCCTGAAGTTGACAAAGCATATCAGAGGATTGTTAGGAAGACATGTGTGCCACTTGCTTTCGCCAGTTGTGACATAGAATATAAGAGCAAGGAGGTAATACTGGAGTTGTACAGAGTCAGTTGGTTAGGCCACATCTGGAGTACCGTGTGCACTTCTGGTCACCTCATTACAACAAGGATGTGATAGCCGTAGACAGGGTACAGAGGAGGTAACTAGGATGTTGTCTTGCATTGAACAATTGAGCTATAAGGAGAGACTAGATAAGCTTGGATTGTTTTCTTCAGAGCAAACTAGGCTAAGGAAGGACATAACTGAGGTGTTTACCATTATGAGGGCTACGGACAGGGTGAATACAGAGGCGCTTTGGTTGAGGGGTTAATCACAAGGATCATAGAACATAGAACATAGAACAGTACAGCACAGAACAGGCCCTTCAGCCCACGATGTTGTGCCGACCACTGATCCTCATGTATGGACCCTCAAATCTCTGTGACCATATGCATGTCCAGTAGTCTCTTAAATGTCCCCAATGACCTTGCTTCCACAACTGCTGCTGGCAATGCATTCCATGCTCTCACAACTCTCTGTGTAAAGAACCTGCCTCTGATATTTCCTCCAACCAGCTTATAACTATGACCCCTCGTGTTAGTCATTTCTGCCCTGGGAAATAATCTCTGGCTATCGACTCTATCTATGCCTCTCATTATCTTGTATACCTCAATTAGGTCCCCTGTCCTCCTCCTTTTCTCCAATGAAAAAAGTCTAAGCTCAGTCAACCTCTCTGCATAAGATAAGCCCTCCAGTCCAGGCAGCATCCTGGTAAACCTCCTCTGAACCCTCTCCAAAGCATCCACATCTTTCCTATAATAGGGCGACCAGAACTGGACGCAGTATTCCAAGTGCGGTCTAACCAAAGTTTTATAGAGCTGCAACAAGATCTCATGACTCTTAAACTCAACAGTTTTAGGGTCGGGGCGGGAAATTCAGAGAGAATTTCAAAAAACCTTTTTCACTCAAACGGTGGTGGAAATCTGGAATCCACTGTCTGGGAAGGCAGTCAATTGATAGAATTCATTGCCACAGAAGACCACGTCATTGAGTATATTTAAGATTGAGATAGTTAGGTTCTTCAGTTTGAAGGAGATCTACAGTTATGGGAAGAAAGCGGGAGAATAGGGATGAGACACTTATCAGCCATTATTGACTGATGGAGCAGACTCGATGGGCTGAATGGCGTAATTTCTGCTTCTAGGTCTTATGGTGATGAAGACTGGAAACCTTAAAAATGTATTTGGATGAGCACTTGAAATACCATAACATTCAAGGACACGGGACAAGTACAGGAAATTGGGATTAGCACACGTTTAGTGGTCAATATCGCGAGTGCTGACTCGTTGGGTTGAAGGACCTTTTCTGCACTCCATGACTTGAAACTTCCTTTTAGTTTTTTTAATTAACTGAGATCACTACTAAAATATATGTTTTCTGTCAAAGGGTCACTGGTCTCGAATGCTGTCCCTGGTTTTTCTCTTCACAGATGCTGCCGGTACTGCAGAGTTTCTCCAAAACAATCAGCTTTTGTTAAAATTGGCCTTTGCCTTTTTACTTCAAAGAGCAAACTCCTGGTGTCCCTTTAAGGGCTGTTGAAGAGGCTGCTCAATGCCTGATATGAATAGGAGGAGAATGCAATATCATTGCTAATATTGCTTTCATAAGCATACCGATGTCAGTTAATTAATAACATAATGGGAAACATTTTGACACATTTTCAGACAGGTTATTGATTTTTTTTATTGTAACCTCAATGCGGGTCTCTGCTTTATTGAATATCCATATTATTTTTGCATATTTAGTAAGCAGTTTTGAAAACAGTTGTGAAATCGAACTTTTGGGTTTAAAATCAGCAGTCAACCATTGTTATTTATTCTGAACCAGCTTGAGTAGCCATACATTTGCACAGTTTTGGGCATGTTTTGGACATTTTTAAATTTTTCTATCTGAACAGACATCTCAAACATTTCAGCTATTTTCTAATTACTGTTTGCAGCATTCCTGTTGGTCTTTAGAAATCTCCAATGTTTTTGGGGAGGGATCAGTGATCACTATCAAGAAAGAGTTCAGCAAGCTGGCTTGATACAGTGATTAATTTGAGAATGCAAGTGTTGTGCATGTATCAATGGAATCCATTGCCCTGATTTTCTTTTGAAAGCAGAATGTTATTCTTTCCATAACAAGCCCACTGTTAGCCACGGATCCAACTCATGCAGAGTAATGTCAGGTTTGGCAGCAATTTAGCCCAAATGTATAATTATAAATACTTTCACGTCGTGCAACATGATTATGCAAAATACAATAAGCATTTAACCGAAAATTAATTTTGCTAATGGCAAACCAGTTCTGGCTAAGCTAATCTACTCTACTAAGGAATGATTGTTTACAACCCAAGTGATCAATATTATATACTTATTAGTCAGAAAATGCATTGATGCAAACATTAAGTGGTAAGACTACAAAAAAAATCAACTGTACACGGAGAATAAATGCACAATATGTTTTAATCGATTTGATTGGATTTATTATTGTCACATCTAATTATGTACAGTGAAAAGTTGTGTTTTGCAAGCTATACAGGCAGATCATAACATACAAGCACCTACATATCCTCGTATATTTGGACAGAATGAGGTGTACAGGGTTACGGCTGCACAGGAGGTGCACAAAGCAAGACCAACTTTAGATTTGAAATTCGAAAAGTCGATTCAGCAGTCTAATAACAGCATGGAAAGAACTGTTCTTGAACAGTTATGGCTCCTATGTAATTGAATGCTCGTTTCCCATGTTGTTACTTTGCAGCAGATGTTTCTTATTTACTGTTCCTGTGAACTCAGAAGTATGCACCCCTTATTCAAGAAAGTAATTCACCTCTAGACTCCCCCAGATACTGCCCACTATGTGCAAGGCACAAGTCATGAGTTTGATGTGATAATCTCCATATGCTTGGTTGAGTAAACCTCCAACAGCATTCAAATAGCTCCACACCATCTAGATCAAAGCAGCCTGCTGGATCAGCATCTCATCCAGCACCCTCGACATACAGTTCCTTTAATAGGGCACAGTGGTAGCACTGTGTAGCATGTGGAAAATACAGACTAGCATCTCACAAGGGTTCCTTCAAATGGACCTTACAAAATCCTGATCTCTAGCATCGAGAATGACAGAGGCAGTAGATGCATGCAAACACGGCAATGCCAAGTATCCTCCTCCACTCCCGGCATATGACTCCCTCATCGGGTCCACACCGCCTACCAACCAAACCTTCACTCCCGGCACCACTCCCTCCGTGACTCCCTCGTCAGGTCCACACCGCCCACCAACCAAACCTCCACTCCCGGCACCACTCCCTCCGTGGCTCCCTCGTCAGGTCCACACCCCCCACCAACCCAACCTCCACTCCCGGCACCTTCCCTTGCAACTGCAAGAAATGCAAAACTTGCGCCCACACCTCCCCCCTTACTTCCCTCCAAGGCCCCAAGGGATCCTTCCATATCCGCCACAAATTCACCTGCACCTCCACACATATGATTCACTGCATCCGCTGCACCCGATGTGGCCTCTTCTATATTGGGGAGACAGGCCGCCTACTTGCGGAACGTTTCAGAGAACACGTCTGGGACACCCGGACCCAACCAACCCAACCGCCCTGTGGCTCAACACTTCAACTCCCCCTCCCACTCCACCAAGGACATGCAGGTCCTTGGACTCCTCCATCGCAGACCATAGCAACATGACGGCTGGAGGAAGAGTGCCTCATCTTCCGCCTAGGAACCCTCCAACCACAAGGGATGAACTCAGATTTCTCCAGTTTCCTCATTTCCCCTCCCCCCACCTTGTCTCAGTCCCAACCCTCAAACTCAGCACTACCTTCCTAACCTGCAATCTTCTTCCTGACCCCTCCGCTCCCACCCCCACTCTGGCCTATCACTCTCACCTTAACCTCCTTCCACCTATCACATTTCCAATGCCCCTCCCTCAAGTCCCTCCTCCCTACCTTTTATCTTAGCTTGCTGGGCACACTTTCCTCATTTCTGAAGACGGGCTCATGCCCGAAACGTCGATTCTCCTGCTCCTTGGATGCTGCCTGACCTGCTGCGCTTTTCCAGCAACACATTTTCAGATCTGTTCAAACACACCTTTCTGACTTGGAACTTTAAAGCCATTATTTCACTGCTGCTGGGTTAAAATTCTGCAACTCCTTTCCCTTCTGCATGAAAGGTCTAACAACACCCAGATAGACTGCAGTGATTCAAGAAGGTGACTCACCACCACCTTCTCAAGGACAATAAATGCAGGCTTTTCCAGCAATGCTCTCAAAACAGTAAAAAGATAAAATGAAAGAGTCTAAAACCTAATTGCCTATTTATAAATATAATCTTAGTGTCAAAACCTTTTAGAATTTTGATTTTTGCAATAGCTCATTAACACACGGAATACTGGCTCACCTTTGGGAAGGAAATGCACAATGAGTAAGCCATAGTAAAGTGTTTTGTGGCAAGTTCCTTGATGACCCTTGCTGACAGCTTGTAATAATTGTGACCATTATTGGGTAAGAGTTGTTCGAGGTAGCTTGCTCCTGTCAATTCTAGTTTAGCAAAGCTTTGCCTTGGACCTATCTACCTAGTGTATTTTTTAATGGGTGGCTGACCATTTCCAATTACCCAGAAGCAGTTAGGGGTCCACCACATTGCCATGGGTCTTGAGTCATGTGTAGGCCAGACCAGGTAAAGTCAGCAGGTTTCCTTCCCTGAAGGACATGAGTTAACCAGATGGATTTTTTAAAATGACAATTAACAGTGATCATATGGTCACTAGTAGGCCAGCTTTTTAATTCCATTTATTTTAGTTAAATTCAAATTTCACCAGGTGCCATGGTGGAATTTGAACCTATATTCCCCAGAACACCAGTCTGGGCCATTCGATTATCCACCCAATGACAATACACCTAGATACCAATGATTTCCTAATCGATATAAGTGGCATTGCTTTTTTATAAGAAAAACGTTTATTGCATCATAGCAATAGTTGCAACAAAATTTGATCAGGCACATTTCTGAGGAATGAGTTTACTGATACAGATGTATCTACTCCCTCCACAGATAGAGTCTACTCTTGTCATCACTGACTGTGTGTGTGTGTGTGTGTGTGTGATCAGTGAAATGGGTAGAGCCAAACCAATGAACATTAACTCCTTCAAAAGTTATGCAACCAAGTTTTTGTTTAACTCCATAGTTAACCGGTTATGCTATCATGGATATAACTGTATTAGAGTCACCACTATTCTGTCTCCAAAGTCCCAGGTCTCTAACAAATATCGATGAACTAAAAATATCACACTTCTTTTAGAAAGTACCTCTTTTTGGATTTGGAAGAATGGTAGTGCTTTTGCTTGAAAAATATAAACCAAGATTCTGAAATATGGATCATTTCTTCAAATGTCTACTATTTTTAACAAATTCTTCATTAAGGATGTTGCGATTTGTAGATGTTGCTCTTGTTTAATTATCTGAAGCAACATTTATCTTATTTAGTGGGTGGCACGGTGGCACAGTGGTCAGCACTGTTGTCTCACAGTGCCAGAGACCCGAGTTCAATTCCTGCATCAGGTGACTCTCTGTGTGGAGTTTGCACATTCTCCCCGTGACTGCGTGGATGTGCTCCAATTTCCTCCCACAATCCAAAAATATGCAGGTTAGATGAATTGGCCATGCTAAATTGTCCGTAGTGTTAGGTGAAGGGGTAAATGTAGGGGAATGGGTCTGGGTGGGTTGCGCTTCGTCGGGTCGGTGTGGACTTGTGGGCTGAAGGGCCTATTTTCATGCTGTAAGTAATCTAATCTTATTAATTTTCTTCCTGGAAGACAGCTGCTTTTTTTGAAGAGCACTTCTGAAGCCATTTTCTTCATTGTTATGGCCTGCACTTCAGTATCTGATATTTACTCTCTAATTGAAAAAGAAATTTTTTTTTTGCTGTATCTGGATGCTGTGTATATGAACCTACAAAATACATTTGATAAAGAACCATTGATAGATTTGATCAAAAAGGAACTGCCGTCCATTGGATTTAAAAGACAACGGCTGAATGAATCCAAACTTGATTAACAGACAGAAAGCAAGGTAGTAGTAAAGGGTTTTTTTTCTCACATTGGAGGTTTGAATCAGTGTCCCTCAGGAATCAGTGTTTGAAACAGTGCAGTTATTAATATGTTACTATGCAGGATATGTGTAAATAGGGAATCAAATCAAGGGACACAAGGAAGGCAATGACAGATTGGTGACACAGGCAGTGACATGTCAGAAGAATCTTTACAGTGTAAAGTGTGAAGTGATTCTTTCTGGTAGGAAGAATGAAGAGAAACAATGTGAACTTAATGGGTAGCAGAAATCTGTTAAAACGGCATATGGCTTTGCTTTATAAGAAACAATAGAGCATGAAAGCAAAGAGGTTATGCTGGACATGTATAAAATGCTAATTGATCCCCTGTAGGATTATTGTGTCAAGGTCAAGGTACCAAAGTTTTGTGAAGAATGTCAAAGATTTAAGAATATACAGAATAGGAGCCAGAATAGGTCATTCAGACCTTCCAGCCTGCTCCACTATTTAATGTTTCCATGGATGATAATCTACCTCAAAATTATTTTCCTGTAGCCTCTCCAGATTCCTTGAATGCTTTCATGTGGAAATTTACTCATATCGGTCTTGAGCATGCTCAAGAACTGAGCCCTTTCAGGTCTCTGGGCAAAACATTCTAAAAATTTGATACCTTCTGAGTGAAGGAATTCTTCTGCATCTCTATCTTAAATACCTTGCCTCTTCGGAACATTGGAGTAGGAGAAGGCCATTCAGCCCCTCAAATCCTTTTCACCATTTGATGAGATCATGATTGACCTGTGGCCTAACTCCATATATCTGTCCTGGGCTCCTATCCTTTATTACTAAAACTGAATAAAACTTTTTCTATCCAGATTTACTATTACCATTTTATGTTGCAGAAGAGGAATACATGATTAGTCATTCTTCGAGTTTAATTTGTGGACTTGAGGCCTTGGTACAGAGGAGTCTACAGGCATTATTTCTTTATATGTACTTTAATTATGCTTTACAACCTTGAAATACAACTTAAAGCTAAACATTCAACATATTAATGAAAGGGCAGAGGGGAGAAAGTTAGACACCTGCTGAGGGATTCAAGTGACACAGGGAGACAGAACAATCCAGAGTGTCAGTAAGTCTGTGTGAGTATACCAGGCAGGAGAGGCTGAAACATTAAGGAATCTGGAAGGGGAGAAACTGATGGAAGTAGAGTTTCAAGAAAAAACTCAAAACTCCTCGAAAACTGAAACAGTTCATATCCAAATGTAACAAGAGAACAATTTCTGGCTTGAACTGACAAGAATGGTAGGTAACATTATCACCACATAAGTGCAAGACAATGACCATCTTGAACTAGAGAAAATCCAAGCACCACACCTTGACATTCAATAGCATTACCATTGCTGAATCATACACTATCAACACACTTGGGGCTACCGTTGACCCGAAACTGAACTTTCTGTAAAAACAAGGACTGCAGATGCTGGAGATCAGAGTCTGGATTAGAGTGGTTCTGGAAAAGCACAGCAGGTCAGGCAGCATCCGAGGAGCAGGAATATCAACTTTTCAGGCAAAAGCCCTTCATCAGGAATCTTGAAACTGAATTTGACTAGCCACATAAATCATGTAATGAACAACTCATCTCTTGACTCTCTAAAAACTACCCCCCATTTAACAAGCACAAGTCATGAGTTTGATGAAATATTTCCCACTTGCCTAGAGTTGTGCAGCTTTGACACTGAAGAAGTTTGACACCATCCAAGACAAACAATCCACTTGATTAGCATCATTTCAACAAGCATCCACATTTTCCATCACTGATGCTCATTAGAAGCAGTGTATCCCACCTACAAAATGCAGGCAGAAATTCACCAAATCTCCGCCACCGGCACCTTCCAAATCCATAACATGTACTGCCTAGGAATCCAAAAGCAGCAAATACTTGCAAATATTGCCATCTGCAAGTTCCCCTCCAAGCTAATCACCATCTTGACATTGAACTATATTGCCTTTCTTTCCATGGCTAGTTAAAATCCAGAAACATCCTCCCTGAAAGCATTATGGATTTAATGACAGCAAATGGTCAGCAGTGGTTCTCAAGGGCAACTTGGAAGAAGCATCAAATGCTGGCCCAGTCAGCAATGCCCACATCCCATGAATAAATAAAAAAAACACTGTTGCAGTGAGTTTTTTTTCAAATGTAACCAAGGATGAAAGACTTCATCCTGCAGGAAGACTGTACAAAATTGGATTGTTCTCCTTTTGAGAACAATAAAACCTTGATGTGGAGGTGCCGGTGTTGGACTGTGGTGGACAAAGTCAACAGTCACATGACACCGAGTTATAATCCAACAGGCTTATTTGCAACTGCAAATAAAACCTTGACAGAGATGTTCAAAGTCAATTTGCCAGGTTGTTAGAAGACTGTTGGAAGCAAGGCATTCAAAAGGTTTTAGATAGTTACTTGAAAAGCAACATAGTGCAAGTTTAGAGGGAGAAATGGTAGCACGGTGGCTTAATAGTTAGCACTGCTGCCTCACAGTGCCAGGGACCCAGGTTCAATTCCCACCTCAGGCAATAGTCTGTGTGGAGTTTGCACATTCTCCCCATGTCTGTGTGGGTTTCCTCCAGGTGCTCCAGTTTCCTCCCAAGTCCAAAGATGTGCAGGTTAGGTGAATTGGCAAAGCTAAATTGCCCATAGTGTTAGGTGGATTAGTCAGGGGTAAATGTCGGGAAATGGGTCTGGGTGAGTTGCTCTTTGGATGGTCAGTGTGGACTTGTTGAGCTGAAGGACCTGTTTCCACACTGTAGGGAATCTAATCATTACCAGAATGGAAATAAGGTGACTGTTCAGTTGGAGAGCTGGCACAGGCATACTGGCCTTCTATGCAATAACTTCTCTGTAATTTTTGGATTTGAACATGTTATACTGCATCATAACTGCTACCCATCCAACCAAGAAACTAAATAATAGATTTTTGTCTGGCAAATTTACATAGAGGTGAGGATGAAATTCTTCTCTTAAATCTTGATGCACAAGCAAAATACATAAGACAAATGCATTTTAAAATATAGTTGGATTTTCAAAGAGCAAATCCTGGTAGGTTAAAATAAGAAATATTGGCAACTTTTTTGCTTGGATCAGAAATGCTGAAGAATGGAAGCCATATCCTTTGCTGTTGTACTCATTAATCAACCATCATTTAACCAGATGTGAGTGCATTAAGAAGAGTCTTGAGCTATTCTGTAATGACTAATTCCTTCCATATTTATAGACTTTGATAGACATTAAAAACCAGCATTGCACTAAACTCTGGAGATTTGACTGCAGCAAAAATAACAAATTAATTTCAAACTATGAATGATTTTGCTTATGCTTTATGCTATAGTTCTTAATAACTGCAGTGTATTTTGAAGTAAAAGTTGCAACGCTTCTCAAGGGACAAATATTCTTAAGAGGAATATATCAGTTACTGCATTGATTTTAACAACTGAAATGATAATATTCTCCTTGTCTATTTTATTACATACTAATATTCTCCCCAGATGCTCAGTTGCGATGAATGCATCCATGCTAAAAGGTTTTGATTTTTAAACTGATGGAAATCTATGTGTTTTGTAAATGGCTGCAGATGATAATAAAAGGAAGTTGTACATCCAAGCTGAGAGAGTTACTTGTGCACAAGTACAGGGAGAAGAACTTATGCATAAACCATCCAATCCCCTCATCTTTTCAAAAGGAAGCATGCAAACGATAATAGATTTGCTTGTGTTATTCATATTGTATTCTTGCATAAGCCTTTACACAGTTATTGAAGGAATAGCAGGGTACAAAGTAGATCAATCACCGTAATAAGCAGTAGTGAACAAAATTGTGTTTCAATGTTAGTCCAATGGGAGCAAATATTTGGTGACAATAAAATGACTTTGCGGGTTGATACCAAAATAATGAATTTCCAAATTAGAATCAGAAGCATTTCTATTTAATTGTAATAGAAAGAGATATTTAAGTCACTCATTTATAATTAAATATTTGCAATGAACACAGTAGTACATAGTCAAAAAAAAATGCTAACATCTTGAAAAGTTCTTGACATTCTCTCCTGCAGAGAATGTCTTTCTTTTCCCTTAAAGGTCTTCTTCCATAATTTCTTGCACCTCACCCATAGTTTTGTATTCATTTTAATGTATGGTCACTGGGACTAAGTGCAGAATTTATAATTTATGCCTCATTGCTTTCAGAATTTGATTATAAGACATTCTGAACACCTGGTAGCAGTTCACTGACAAGGCCTTTTCGGGAGTAATACAGTAAAGGATCATCACGTTAGTGTGGGTCTTGAGTAACATGAGCTAGATGGGGTAAGGCTGAAAGGCTTCGTTCTTAAAAGACATTGTTCTAAGATCCAAGTGGAAATCTAATAGATTCGTAGTCACTTTCACTGCTACCTGATTTTTATTGCCAGATTTTCATGAAGTAATTTAACAAGTTCTCTGAAAGACACTTATAGATTTTGAAGTCACAGGGTCAGATTAGCATTGCAACACTGAGAACATGGCAGAGTGTTGAATTTCAGGTCTTGACACCATGCTCTGGTAAAATACAAATGGCATATAAATTAGGAGGTAACTTCAGCACCCAATTAAATGTGCTAAATCCGTTAAGAGGGAGGATTTAAGATTGATTTCGAGGTGCTGGTGTTGGACTGGGGTGGACAAAGATAAAAATCACACAACGCCAGGTTATAGTCCAACAGGTTTATTTGAAGGCACTAATGTTTGGAGTGCTGCTTCTTCATCAGGTGGTTGTTATCTAAGATTAGAATGGTCAATCGATCATGGGACACTCTCTCACCACTCTGGGTCAACTGTTAAACAATTACAGTACTTCTGTCTGATTCTGGAGGCTGTGGGCCAAATGTCTCACTGTGGGGGTGTCTGATGTATCAAAAGATGTATCAAACCGTAAGCTGATATATCAAAAGATCATGCCTGTGGTATCACATTGCTATAGCAATTATTTCCACTCTCTTGTTCTTCACTCCACATTCCAGTATAGTTTGGTATACTTCAAATACTCATCCAACTTTCTTCTGAAAATTATTACCACTGAAACTGATTCCACTGACCTGTTCGGCAGGGCCACCCAGATCTTTAATGACTCACTGTCCAGAACAAAAAGGCTTCCTCACGTTGCATCTGTTTCTTTTGCCAATTGCCGATAATCTGTGACTTTGTTCACTGATCTGTCACTGGAAATAATTTCTCCACCTTTGATTTTAAAACATTCTGTTCCAAAGATGTTTCATTTGTTAATAAAAAATGAGCGTTTAAGTTTCAAAGATTATGGAGAAACTGGGATTTTTTTTAGTGAAAAAAAAACTGGAAATTTCTTTTCAATACGATATTTCAGAGAAACTACATAGATTCAGGTAATTGCTCCTTTTGGTTTCTTGAATTTACTTCAAGGAAAACACCTTCTTGTTTTAAAACTGGTTGTTCTGTTTCAAGTGTCTTTGCGGGCTTGGAGTTTGCGCTTAAAGTTAAAAAGTGTGAAGAGCAGAACAAGCTGCTTTGCTCATGTTTCTTGTTTATGAAACGTATTTGCTGCGTGATCAAGGTCAAAGACATTTTTTCTTCAGGAAGAGTGACTGAAAGTACCCCTCAATATTGTACTTCTTGCCAAGGCTCCAGAGACCTCGGTGGATGATTAGCGACTTGACAACACTTTCAAGAACACCAGATTGACAGACTTCAGAAGAATAATTATTATTGACCAGAATTATCCTTTTTAAAGTAAATCTCCACAGGGAGAAATTGTGTGTGTGTGTGTTTTAGCATATGGTCTGTAACATTTGTCAGGATACACATTGATATCATGTTATATATTATGTGTATTGATCGATTCTACTTCTAAACTGAATGAGATTCATTTTATGATCAATCCTTTGCCTACTGGAATCCATGTGCTGTAGGGATATTTACAATGCTAGAAGTTCTAAGATTTTGACCCAGCAACAATGAAAGAACAAAAATATAGTTCCAAGATAGTATTTGGCTTGCATGGGAACTTGCAGATGATTGTCTTCATATGTATCTCTAATCCTTATCCTTCTAAGTAGTACAGGTTGAAAGTTTGGAAGGTGCTATCTAAAGAGTTTTGGTAAGTTAGTGTGTTGAAACTTGTAATAGTTCACATTCCTGCCATTACCCATTAGAGATGGAAGGACTGAATATTAAAGGTGTTAGATGGGATGCCATTCAAGCAAGTTGCTTCATCCTGGACGGTATTGAGTTTGTTGTGTGTTGCTGGAACTGTAAATACCTTGCCATGGCGACAATATTCTATCACCACTGACGTATGCCTTGTACATGGTAGATCGGCTCCAGGGAGTCCAGAAGTGAATTATTTAGCACAGAAGTTTCAGTCTCTACTCTGCCATTGTAGCCACAGCTCTAATCTGGCCAGCTCAGTTTCTGTTCAATGGTAACCACCAGGATGTTATTTGTAGGGTTTCAGCAGTGGTGCTGCCATTCAATATCAAGGGGTGATGATTGGATCCTCTCTTGTTGGACTTATTGTTTGGCATGTGGATGCTGTAGATATTTCTTGAATACTGGTCAGGTTTTGCTGCACATTTCCATGGACTGCTTCCAAGTCTGAGGTGTTCTAAATGGTATTGAACATTCTGCAAATATCCCCTTTGGCCTTCCAATGGAATGCAAGTCATTGATGAAGTAGCTAAAGATACTTAGGCCAAGGACAATACAGGAACTGCAGAGATATTCTGTGACTGAGATGTTTGACCACATATTACCTTCTTTCTATCTCCCAAAACATCACACCAAACTTCACCCCTTTAAATTTTTCGATTTGTATCTGTGTAGTTCCTAATTCTGAACATGCTCCCCTGAATCTGTTACTATCCTCCTCACTAGCAATGTCATTGTAAACATTGGAATTATGCCCTATATGCTCAAGTCATCAATATACTTTTAGAGGAACTGTGATCCATTTATTGGTCCCTGAGGGACAGGACTACACCAATCTATCCAATGAGAAAGTAACCATTCACCACTAATCTCTACTTTTACTGTGTTTCTAAATTTTATACCATCTGCAAACTTTAAAATTAAGCCTTGCACACTTTTATGAATGCTTATTCAAAAGTAATATGGACATGCATGAGGCTGGAAGAACACAGCAGGTCAGGCCGCATCAGGAGGTGGAGAAATCGATGTTTCAGGTGTAACCCTTCTTCAGGACTGAGGGTGGGTGTGGGGAGGAGCTGTAGATAAAGGGGGAAGTAGGGGTAGGATGGTGAAGTGGGGATAGGTGAAGATAGGAGAAAGTGAGGACTGCTCCTTGGATGCTGCCTGACCTGCTGCACTTTTCCAGCAACACATTTTCAGCATAGGCGAAGATAGGCAGAGAGTACGACCTAGGGGATCAATGGGCGAAATGTATCCGGTTGATAGCTGGGTGGAGTGGAAGGGTGGGGGAGAGACTGGGAAGCGAGTTGGGAGATGGGGAGGGAGGTTGTTTGAAATTGGAGAACTCAATGTTGAGTCCTCCAGGCTATAGGCTGTTCAGACGGAAGAGTTTTGTCTCTATTCAAAAGTAATAACTTATCTATGAAACACATCAACCCTCTTTTATGCTCCTTAAAGACCTCAAGCAATTTAAAGAGAAAAATCTTTCTTTTATTTCCGCTATTCATGACTACCCACTGTCCCATATCATCTCTTACCAATGAAATCCTTTTGAAAAGTAGTCACTGTTATGATAAAGCAACCAATTTGCACACAGCAATGTGATAATGACCAAGTTTTTTTTTGTATGTGTGCTGCAGATTGAAGGACAAATATTGGTCTTGTAAACCCATAATCTCTACCAGGTCAAGTCCAGCAGATGCATCAGAAAGTTACCCTCAGCTGGTCACCTTCCAAACTTCACACCATCCTAGCTTAAAACTGTATCACATTTTTTTCACTTTCTCTGGGTTAAAATCCTGGAGGTCACTTTTAACCATAATGTGGGTGAAACTATTCATACCTAGGATGCCAGCAGTTCAAGAAGGCAGCTCCCCGCAAGCTTCACAGGCAGAATACAGAAATGCAACATGTACTAGCCTAGCCAGAGATGCCTACTTCACATGAAAAGAAAGAACACTGGGGATAATTACCTAGCTCTTTTCCAAAATACCACCACTGGATTTCTTATATAAATCTGAAAGGATGGGCAGGGCCTCAGTTTAACATTGAACCTCAAAATAATTACCTTCAAAGGTGTAGCACTCCTTCAGTATCAAGTATCAGCCATAATTATGTCCAAGTCCTAGAGTACAATTTTTCTGACTCAGAAGAGAAAGTGCGAACGACAGAGCTATAGTTGCTGGCAGGGCAAACATATTCATTTCATGCTGATTTACATTTATTAGGCTATTCTTTTCGAAACGCAAATTAGTTTTCTCAACAAACATTTGTCCATTAATGATGGCAGGTTGATAGGGAGAGAATTGCTGGATGTAATCACTCTTGCTTTTTACACACAGTGCAGCAATGTTTGTAAACCTCCAAACCTTTGGTGCTGCTTTTATATCCATGGAGGATTGAAAGACTGTTGTCAGAGCTTCAACAATCTCAGTCACAAGGTCCATGTGGTTTTTCAGATGGATTTTCCACATTGGTGTCTGCCAATCTTAAAATTATTTCTTTACCTTGATCCTATTTGCCTATCCTTTTTACACTGCATTGGCAACATCATTTTCTTTCATGAAGAAAAGTGCAAAGTTCTTCATTCTTTATTCTCGAATGGGATGTGAGTGTCACTGGTTGAGCCAACATTTATTGCCAATCTTTAGTTGCCTTTGAGAAGATGGCGATGTGCTGCTGCAATCCATTTGCTGTCAGTGGACTCACAACAATGTTAGGAAGGACTTTCCAGAATTTTCACCCAGTTAAACTCAACGTACCTCAATTATGTTCTCTATTTAGTTAACAACATTGCCTTCTTGATTGCTAATCAACTTATTTTTCTTTTGACAAGTCTTTTTTGTTTGATTCAAATTCTCGGGACACACTTTGATAGAATGCTACATTTGTAAAAGTACCGGACTTTGAATGAAATGTTAAACCCAGATCTTTAGTTGGTTGATATAAAAGAATGACAACTATACCTAACCTAATGTCCTGTCAGACATTTAACTATCAATTGAAAACACTAAAAGATATGATGACCTAATTAATCATGCATTGCATGATTGTTTGTGGGAACTACATGTGTGCAAATTCACTGCTGTATTTATTACACCAGATAATAACTTCACAAAATACTTAATCATTTTTAAAATGCTTTGGGATGCCCTTCCACTCTTTGGAACACAAAATAAATGCAAGTCATTTTCTCATTGCGTGGGTTGAGTCCACTGAGTCTTTGACAGAGCCTCTCAGGGAGACTTTCAATGAAATTACAGAGTTCTATCTTTTCATCCGTTCTATAATCAATGCTGACATCCTTTACATATTCACTTTATAATATCCCACGCTGGCCGTTTTACTTTAGTCCTCATTTAACTGGGAAGTATTTAATCACACAAAACTAGCTCTCATAGATTTATTGCTCTGAATCAAATTTGTAGCTGTCAGTTCAGCCTCGAATGTATTACAGTGGGAATAGAAAAGTTTAAGGAGATGACAACATTGGGAATTACCATAAAATGTATTTAATAAATGCTGCAAAATTGTGCACAACTGGGGCAAAAATATTAATGCAAAATTTATGATTCTAGTGCCACTAAGCATATGGAGAAGCAAGGCAGAGAAAGGAATCATTATATTCCTCCTTTTACATAGAGATTCACCTGTTTTAGCTATTTATAAATGAATTGTTTTACTGTTGCGGTATTGATCGCGTATTGAGTTAATTATGATTTTGCACAAATCAATGATAAGGATAAATGCTTAAACAAAATTTCTGTGTACAAGTCCAGACACTTGCCCTTGGTTTTTGGTCATCTACTATTCAATTATATTCAGTGCTCAATCAAGCCAAAGAAACTGCCTCAGTCAATAATTGCAGGCATTACGAAGAAGATTGCATCAACACCTAAAGAAGCTATACCTTTTTATCAGAAATATTCACTTGGAATCTCTCCAGTCAGGTTCCACCACCAACACAGCCACACACTCCCAGTCTGATCCTGTTGACAGCTCATCCACTGCCGACTTACTTGCCATCTGTACCCTTTTACCCTCCTGTCCATCCTGATATTAACACAACTTTAAACAAAGTGCCAATATTTTCTGTGACTGTTATATTGATGTACCATCCCAGCTCATTCCAACCAACTTCCATGCAGGTTTTGACACAATCAGCAACACCATCCTCCCTCGATCTTCCTCTTCCATTGTCCAGCTGAATGGGACAATGCTTTCTTTGATCTGTTCATACTGATATAATGATAGCTGCAATATCTTCAGCGATGACTTGGGGTCAGGTTTCACACAGGATGTCGTTAGATCCAGTTCGAATTCTGCAATATTTCCCTTAACCTGTTCTGTTGTCCTTGTCAGATTACCTTACTGATATCCAGGCACAAGTCCTGCCTGTTAAACATTGTTAAGACGTAAACAATCATCTGATTTTCAACAAGATTAAAATCTTGATATTGGTTCAACCCTTACTCTGAACACTCTCTGAGGTGAACAAAACTGTCTGCAAACCCAGTGCCCTATTTGATCCTAAGCTTGATGTCTTATCCCTCACTCTGTTCCATTCATAATGTCAGCCTACTTCTACAAAATGGGAGAAAGAGAGGACTGTAGATGCTGGAGATCAGGGTCAAAAAGTTTGGTGCTGGAAAAGCACAGCCAGTCACATAGATCCCAGGAGCAGGAGAGTTGATGTTTCAGGTACCGACTTCTATAACTTTAATGGACTGAGAATAAGAATTACAGTCAGATTGGCGTGGTATGTAGTTACTCTGTCCAGATCTCTGTGCCTCTCACCTGAACATCATATTCTGTTTACTTTGAAAACTGAAACCTATTTGTCCAGATGCCTTCCAGTGCAGTGCAGCATCAGCCCTGGCTGTCCAATCATGCATCACTTTTACAGCAGTCACTGCTTGCACTCTGGGGCTTGAGGGTCCAAAGCTTCTTTCAAATGCATGAAAGGTATCTATGGCTGAGGGATTAGAGCGGCAGATAGGTGTGAGGCTACAGCTGACAGGTAAGTGGGTGAGAGACTGTAGGTCAGGTGACTTTGGGAATAGGTTAGGGGGTGCTGCTGTGCATCAGAGGAGAGTTGTCAGAGCCAATTGAAAGTTTCATTTGTTGGTTTCATTTTCAGGATGATGTGGACCTGGTGGAGATCAAAGAGTGCTAAACAAATGTTTCTCATCTGTTTTCACTCAGAAAAAGGAGAATATTGGAGAGGAGAAGACTGGGATACGGGCTATTAGACTTGAAAGGATTGAGATCAGTAAGGAGGAGGTGTTATCAATTCTGGAAGGTGTGAAAGTCAGTAAGTCTCCTGGGCCGGATGGGATTTTTCTAAGAATTCTCTGGGAAGCTAGGAAGGAGATGGCCGAGCCTTTGGCCTTGACCCTTGAGTCATCATTGTCCACAGGTTTAGTACCAGAGGACTGGAGGATTGCAAATGTTGTGCCTTTGTTCAAGAAGGGCAGTAAAGATAATCCAGGTAATTGTAGACCAGTGAGCCTTACGTCTGTTGTACAAAAGGTTTTGCAAAGGATTATAAAAGAGGATTTATAATCATCTAGCAAGCAACAATTGATTGGTAGACATGAATTTGTCAAGGGCAGGCTGTGTCTCACAAACCTCTTTGAGTTTTTTAAGAAGGTGAAGCATGTAGATGAGAGTAGGGCAGTTGACGTGACATACATGGACTTCAACAAAGCCATTGATAAGGTTCCACATGATAGGCTACTGGAGAAAATGCGGGGGCATGGGATTGAAGGTGATTTAACAGTTTGGATTAGAATCAGACTTTCTGAAAGAATTCTGGACTAATGGTGCTGGAAGAGCACAGCAGTTCAGGCAGCATCCAAGTAGCTTTGAAATCGACGTTTCGGGCAAAAGCCCTTCATCAGGAATAAAGGCAGTGAGCCTGAAGCGTGGAGAGATAAGCTAGAGGAGGGTGGGGGTGAGGAGAAAGTAGCATAGAGTACAATGGGTGAATGGGGGAGGGGATGAAGGTGATAGGTCAAGGAGGAGAGGGTGGAGTAGATAGGTGGAAAAGAAGATAGGCAGGTAGGACAAGTCCGGACAAGTCATGGGGACAGTTACCGAGCTGGAAGTTTAGAACTAGGGTGAGGTGGGGGAAGGGGAAATGAGGAAACTGTTGAAGTCCACATTGATGCCCTGGGTTGAAGTGTTCCGAGGCGGAAGATGAGGCGTTCTTCCTCCAGGCGTCTGGTGGTGAGGGAGCGGCAGTAAAGGAGGCCCAGGACCTCCATGTCCTCAGCAGAGTGGGAGGGGGAGTTGAAATGTTGGGCCACGGGGCGGTGTGGTTGATTGGTGCGGGTGTCCCGGAGATGTTCCCTAAAGCGCTCTGCTAGGAGGCGCCCAGTCTCCCCAATGTAGAGGAGACCGCATCGGGTGCAAGGGGTCCCCATGACTTGTCCTACCTGCCTATCTTCTTTTCCACCTATCCACTCCACTCTCTCCTCCTTGACCTATCACCTTCATCGCCTCCCCCATTCACCCATTGTACTCTATGCTACTTTCTCCCCATCCCCAACCTCCTCTAGCTTATCCCTCCACGCTTCAGGCTCACTGCCTTTATTCCTGATGAAGGGCTTTTGCCCGAAACGTCGATTTCGAAGCTACTTGGATGCTGCCTGAACTGTTGTGCTCTTCCAGCACCACTAATCCAGAATCTGGTTTCCAGCATCTGCAGTCATTGTTTTTACCTTTCTGAAAGAAGGCAATGAGTAGTGGTTGATGGAAAATATTCAGCCTGGAATCCGGTTACTCGTGGTGTACATGGACTTCAACAAAGCCGTACATAAGGTTCCACCTGGTAGGCTACTATTTTGGCACCATTGCTGTTTGTCATTTTATAATTGACTGGGACACAGTGGATGGGTTCGTAAGTTTGCTGATGATACTAAAGTTGGTGGAGTGGTGGATAGTGTGGAAGATTATTGCAGGGAGACTTGGATAAACTGCAAAATTGGGCTGAGAGGTGGCAATTGGAGTTCAATGCAGATAAATGTGAGGTGATGCACTTTAGGAAGAATAACAGGAAGGCAGAATACTGGGTCAATGGAAATATTCTTGGTCGTGCGGATATGCAGAGGGATCTTGATGTCCATGTACATAGATCCCTGAAAGTTGCCACCCAGGTTGATAGTGCTGTTAAGAAGACATACACTGTGTTAGGTTTTATTGGTAGAGGATTGAGTTCCAGAGCCGTGATGTCATGCTGCAATTGTACAAAATGCGAGCACGACCTCACTTGGAATATTGTTTACAGTTCTGGTCACCCCATTACAGGAAGGACGTGGAAGCATTGGAAAATGTGCAGAGGAGATTTACCAGGATGTGGCCTGGTCTGAAGCGAAGGTCTTATGAGGAAAGGCAGAGGGACTGGGGTTTGTTCTCATTGGAGAGAAGTAGGCTAAGAGGGGATTTGATAGAGACATACAAGATGATCAGAGGATTAGATAGCATAGACAGTGAGAGTTGTTTTACCTAGGATGGTGACAGCCGCTTGTACGACGGAGCATAGTTTCAAATTGAGGGGTGATAGATTTAAGACAGATGTTAGAGAACATCTCAGAGAATAGTCAGAGTGTGGAATGCCCTGCCTGTCAACGTAGTTAACTCAGCCACATTAGGGGCATTTAAACAGTCCTTGGATAAGCACATGGATGATGATAGGATAGTGTTGGGGATGAGCTTTGATTTGTTTACAGGTCAGCACAACATCGAGGACCGAAGGGCCTGTTCTGCACTGTATTGTTCTATGTTCTATCTTCAACAGCATTTTTCTTACCTTAAAGGTAATGTATAAATGGAAATATTTCTGCATGAAATTCCACCGCCCACTATTTTGAAGGAGGAGTCACATGAAAATGGCAACATATGAACAGGAATAGATCATTCAGCCCCTCAAACCTAATCCATAATTCAATGAAAACATGGTTGATCTGTGGCCTAACTCCATATACCTGGCCCATATCCTTTCATAGCTTTGCTGAACAAACAGTTCTAAAACTAATAACAGATCTCAACTGTTGTTTATTGAAGAGAATTCCAAACCTTTACCACCCTTTGTGCATAGAAATGCTTCCCAACATCTCTCTTGAACAGTTCGGCCCTAATTCCCAGACTATGCACCCTTGTTTGAGAATCTTCAAACAATTGAAATAGTTTATCTTTATCTACTCTGTCCTTTTTTGTTAATACCTTGAGGACCTTGATCAGATCATTCCTTAACCTTCTCAATTCTAGAGAAAACAAGCCTAATTTCTATTATCTCACCTTATAATTTAACCCCTTCAGTCCGGTCTTTCTTATAAGCCTATGCTGTACTCTCTCTAAGGCCATTTTATTCTTCCTAAAGTGTGATACTCTACGATCTGCTCACAATACTCCAGGTGGAGTCTAACAAGGGATTTTTAAAGCTTCAGCGTCCCTTTAGTAATGAATAATTACATTTCATATTAAGAGAATAAGCATTCATAGTAATTAATTGAACAGCATAATTCCCAGGCTTTACTTTGTCAGCTGTTAGAATGTCAACATGCACTTATGTGTACATAACAGTTGAAATACTGAGGTAAGGAACTTGAAATTAACTAAAGATAGAACTGATGGATACATACAGTAAGTCTGTTAATGAATGAAGAAAAGAATATGTGAATATTATACAAAATAATGACTTTTTTTTCCCTTTGCTGATGAAATGGTTCCAGTTTACAGAATTTACTCTCTTTTAAGATTAGAGTGGTGCTGGAAAAGCACAGCAGGTCAGGCAGCATCCGAAGAGCAGGAAAATCGACATTTCGGACAAAAGCCCTCCAGTGTTCATTTGGCTGAACTCGTCCTCACCCTTAACAATTTCTCCTTCGAATCCTCCCACTTCCACCAGACCAAAGGGGTAGCCATGGGCACCCGTATGGGCCCCAGCTATGCCTGTCTCTTTGTTGGCTATGTAGAACATTCCATTTTCCATAGTTACACCAGCACCACTCCCCACCTCTTCCTCTGCTACATTAATGACTGCATTGGCGCCACCTCGTGCTCCCGCGAGGAGATGCCTGTAACGTCGATTTTCCTGCTCCTCGGATACTGCCTGACCTGCTGTGCTTTTCCAGCACCACTCTAATCCTAACTCTGGTTTCCAGCATCTGCAGTCCTCACTTTTGCCTAGAATTTACTCTCTGTTTAGTGACCGATTTTCTTGAATTGCTCTGACAGATCTGCTCCAAACACACTGAGAATGTGTCATACCCAATGTGTGCATCTCTGAACCACTTGGCTTCTCACTGTTGTCAAAACTCCTGGACCCAGCTGCAGAGAGTTAACGATCACTAGGCAAGTGTCTCCTTGGCTATCAGGCATGTTTCCAGCTTCTGTTGCATCATTAGGTGACCATGGAATGTCAGTTAGCAGTTTCTATCAATTCAGTGGAAATTTGCAGTTGGTAAGGGTTATCTCTAATTGTGATCACAGTTGAGTTTGCTTTTGTCATGTGTTATAATGAAAGGGAAAGTCTTGAATGCAGTCCCACTAACCCAAGCAACAAATGGACCAGGTTCAATAATGCTATAATACGCATCTTTTTTAGGCATGTTGTCAGTGAAAAAAAATGTTTGAGAACACGTCAATAACAAAAGGTCTGAGCAATTGTACAAACAATAACAGCATGGGGTGTCTCTGTATGGAGCCAATTTGTACTGTTCATTTATTTGTCTCCTAAATTCTAGTTAACTGGAATCAATATCATCCTTTCTTCAGTATCAGGGATTTCATCACACTCTCACCTTCCCTCACACTTCCTCGTCCCCTCAACAAAAAGGCTTTTTAAAGACTCAGTAAAAACTGAAGAATCAAAAAATGTTGTGTGAAACAGCTGTTAGCACAGCTGTAGCTATTGCTATTATTTCACAATATCATTTCACAAAAACTGAAAGGGAACAATTATAGGAAGTGCAGTAAATGCTTTAAACCTCTAATGTAAACATAACACTTTATTTACTTATGAAGAGTAAGTTTAATTCCAATTCTTTGTTTAACATACAAGGTGTTTGACTGTGCCATAACCAGCAGGAAACAGAAGACAGATGGTTTAGCTTTGTTATCCTTATGAATAGCTGGCATCAGAAATTATCTCTCCCATCGCACTAAGAAATAGTAATTTGTGTTTTTCTTGTTTCTTCAAATGTTTTTTTTCTTCAAACTACCTATTCTTCCCTGAGAAATAAAAAATGGCATTCAGTCATAGAATCATAGAGATATACAGCACAGAAACAGGCTTTTCACAACATCTTTCCGAGGGCAGGGAGATCAGAATTGAACACAGTATTCCAAGTGGCCTAATCAATGTCCTGCACAGCCTCAACATGACATCCCCACTCCCATAACACAATACACTGAAATATAATATGACACAGAGCCACAGAAGGAGACATTGTTTTTTTTTTCCATTTGATGTGGGTACCACTGGGCAGGCCAGCACTATTATCCATTCATAATTGCCAAGAGGGCAGCTAAGAGTCAAGCACATCACTGTTGGCTCTGAAATCACATGGATAAATCAACCAGATTTTTTTTGCAATTAATCAACTGTGGTCATCATTAGGCTAAGTTTTTAATTCTAGATTTTATTGAGTTCCAAATTCTCCATCTGCTATGTTGGAATTTAAACCATTGTCACTGCAGTGTTATCCTGGGATTTAAATTACTATAATATCACTGCCTCCCCATCAGTACTGAGTGCCAAACGTTTGGTCAAAGAGGCAGATTTTACATAGTGGCACTCACTGGGAATGCAAGGTAGAGAGGCAGACCATTGGAGGGATAGATATTCCAGAGTTTAGAAAGGTCTACAGCTGAAGGCATGGCCAGCAATGTTGGAGCAACTGAAATCAGGGATACTGAGGAGGCTAGAGATACAGCTATCCTGGGATAAGTGTTTGGCTGGAAGTGATTGAAGAGATAGGGAGAACCATGAAGGAATTTGAAAACAAAGATGAGAATTTGAAAATTGAGGATACTCATGTATCAATAAAAAGGTCAAGAAAGCACAAGGCTGATGGACGGGAACAGCAATGTAATTGCGTAAATTAAAACATGGGCAGAAGGAATTTAGGGAATGTCAAGGTTTTGGAGTGTGGAATGTACAAAATATAGTAGAATAGAATATGGAAATAATGATGATAAAACAGATGATGTTGCCACAAAACTAGCAGAGAGCAGAGAACAAGTAGAGATGAAGAGTGATACATGTATGAAAGAGATCATGGGCACTGGTCGAGAGAGCTATGTTCAGTTCACTGCAATATGTAAACATAACTAAAGACTGTTACAGTGCAGAAGAGAATGAGACAGCGTTATTCAGTATGTAAAGTGTAAGGCTGAAGGTGGGATGCTGGAGAGCAAGAACCATGGTATCTTAGTCAGAAAGAAAGCAGCTTCAAATAAAATATATGTGCAAACACAGAAGCTCAGAGAGACAAAGAAGTGCTTTCTAAGAATGTAAGCAAAAGTTATCACATAAAGTACAGCAGAAAGGATATCGGCAGCAAAATAATCTTTGGAATCATTAGCTTGAAGTCAGATCAGAATCCATGAGGCACAAGAAAAAAAAGGTAAGATTCTAAAGAACTGGACAGAATCTCAGAAGACTTTGATCACAAGCAGCAAATTGACATGCAGGAGACAATCTTGGAAGAGTTTGAAGAAAAATCAACACTTGCTGAAGACATTGTAGAACAATCATAACCAGTTGGAAGACTTTGAATTAAGAATGAAAATTAATTGAAAAACTTATAAGATAAATGTACTGCTGAAATTGAATGTGATGGTAACTCTAGTAGATACATTGCCATTAATAAAATAATTCAAAAATGGGGAAAACAAAAGAAAAGCCAGAAATAGAATATAGAAAAGATGTTGTGCTGAGGATTAATCCTTATCTAAAATAAAATAACCTAACCTACACACCCCTCAATTCATTGCTGTCCATGTGCATGTCCAGCAGTCGCTTAAATGTCCCCAGTGACTTTGCTTCCACTGCCACAGCTGGCAACACATTCCATGCATTCATAACTCTCTGCGGAAAGAACCTACCTTTGATGTCTCCTCTATACCTTTCTCCTGACATGTTAAACTATGACCCCTCATACCAGTCAATCCTGCCCTGGGGAAAAGTATCTGGTTATTGACTCTATCCATGCCTCTCATTACCTTGTACATCTCAATCAGGACACCTCTCTTCTTCCTTCTCTCCAAAAAGAAAAATCCGAGCTTAATCAATCTCTCTTCAAAAGACAAGGCCTCCATTCCAGGCAGCACCCTGGTAAACCTTCTTTACACCCTCTCCAAAGCCTCCACATCTTTCCTATAATAGGGTGGCCAGAACTGGAAACAATATTCCAAGTGTGGTCTCACCAGGGTTTTGTAGAGCTGCAGCAAAACCTCATGGCTCTCAAACTCGATCCCCCTGTTAATGAAAACCAAAACACCATATGCTTTCTGAACAACCCTATCCACTTGGGTGGTAACTTTGAGGGATCTATGCACTTAAACACCAAGATCCCACTGTTCCTCCATATTGTCAAGAATCCTGCCTTTAATCCTGAATTCTGCGTTCAAGTTCAACCTTCCAAAATGCATCACTTGGCATTTATCCAGGTTGAACTCCATCTGCCATTTCACAGCTCAGCTCTGCATCCTGTCAATGTTGCACTGCAGCCTACAATACCCTCAATGTTATCAATGACACCTCCAATCTTTGTGTCATCTGCAAATTTACTAACTTCAACTTCCTCATCCAAGTCTAAATACTACAAAGGGCAGAGGCCCAAGAACAGAGCCCTGTGGGACAACACTCGCCACTGGCTCCCAGGCAGCATACTTTCCAGCTACAGCCTTCTGTCAGCCAGCCAATTCTGAATCCAGAGAGCCAAATCTCCCTGTATCCTATACTTCCTGACTTTATGAATGAGCCTATCATGGGAAACCTTATCAAATGCCTTGCTGAAGTCCATATACACCATATCCACTGCCCGACCTTCATCAGCCTGTCTCATCACCTCCTCAAAGAACTCAATAAGATTTGTGAGGCATGACGTGTCCCTCACAAAGTCATGCCTTTAATCACACTATGCCTTTCCAAATAGTCATAAATCCTATCCCTCAGAATCCTTTCCAAAGAACAAAGAACATTTACAGCCCAGGAACAGGCCCTTCGACCCTCCAAGCCTGAGCCGATCCAAATGTGCTGTCTAAAACTGTTAGTAAATTCCTAAGCATTTGTATCCCTCTGCTCCCCACCTACTCATGCATCTGCCCAGACGCATCTTAAATGAATCTACCATGTCTGTCTCTACTACCTCTGCTGCCAATGCATTCCAAACACCCACCACCCTCTGTGTGAAGTACTTGCCACATGTATCCCCCTTAAACTTTCCACCTTTCACCTTGAAAGCAGACCTCACGTTATTGAATCCTTCACCCTGGGAAAAAGCTTGTCTCCATCCACCCTGTCTATACCCTTCATGATTTTGTAAACCTCAATCAGGTCCCCCCTCAATCTCCTTTTTTCTAGTGAAAATAAACCTAACCTACTCAACCTCTCTTCATAGCTAGCAATTTCCATACCAGGCAACATCCTCATAAACCTTCTCTGCCTCCTCTCCAAAGCATCCACATCCTTTTGGTAATGTGGCGCCCAGAACTGTACACAGTATTCTAAATGCGGCCGAACCAATGTCTTGTACAATTTTAACATGACTTGCCAGCTCTTACACTCAATACCCCGTCCAATGAATGCTAGCATACGATATGCCTTCTTGACCACTCTATTCACTTGTGCAGCAACCTTCAGGGTACAATGGACCTGAACTCCCAGATCTCTCTGCCCATCAACTTTTCCCAAGGCTCTTCCATTCATTGTATAATTCACTCTAGAATTAGATTTGCCTAAATGCACCACCTCACATTTGTCTGGATTGAAAGCCAGCTGCCACTTTTCCACCCAACTCTCCAGTCTATCTATATCCTCTGTATTCTCTGTTTTCCCTTATGCTTTCTGCTACTCTACCAATCTTTGTGTCATCTGCAAACTTGCTGATCATACCAACAGTGCCCTCTTCTAGATCATTTATGTATATTACAAACAACAGTGGCCCAAAACTGACCTCTGTGAAACTCGAGAAACTCCCTTCAACTACTATTCTCTGTCTCCTGTTGCTCAACCAGTTCTTTATCCACCTAGCTAGAACACCCTGCACCATGTGACTTCACTTTCTCCATTAGTGTGCAATGGGGAACCTTATCAAATGCCTTACCAAAGTCCATGTATATGACATCAACAGCCCTTCCTTCATCTATCAACTTGGTCACTTCCTCGAACAACTCTATTAAATTGGTAAGGCACGATCTCCCCTGCATAAAACCATGTTGCCTATCACTGATAAGCTCATTCTTTTCTAAATATAAATAGATCCTACCTCGCAGTACCCTCACCAGCAACTTCCCCACCACTGACGTCAGGCTCACTGGTCTGTAGTTATCCAGAATATCCCTACTACCCTTCTTGTACAGAGGGACAACATGAGCACCCTTCCAGTCCTCCACACCTCACCTGTATTTAAGGATGCCAGAAAGATGTCTGTCAGGGCCCCAGCTATTTCCTCTCTCACCTCCCCCTGTAACCTGGGATAGATCTCATCCGGTCCTGGGGATTTGTCCACCTTCATAACTTACAGCATACCCAACACATCTTCCCTACGTATGCCAACGTGATCTGGACCAATCAAACTTCTGTCTCTACTCTCAAGATTCATCATGTTCCTCTCCTCAGTGAACACTGATACAAAGTAATCATTCAGAATCTCGCCCACTCTCTCAGGTTTAGCACACAGCCTTCCTTCATTATCTTTTAGTGGACCAATCCTTTCTCTAGTTACCCGCTTGCATCTTATATAAGAATAAAATGCTTTGGGATTTTCCATAATTCTGCTCGCTAAAGCTATTTCATGACTCCTTTTAGCCCGCTTGATTCCTTGTTTAAGACTAGTCCAACTCTTCTGATATTCCTCCAGGGCCCATTCTGTTCTTAGCTGCCTAGACCTTATGTATGTTTCCCTTTTCCTCTTGGCTGGTTGTACAATTTCTCCTGTCATCCACGGTTCACGAATCTTGCCCTTCCTATCCTTTGCCTTCAATGGGACATGCCTATCCTGCACTCCCATTAACCTATCTTTGAAAGCCTCCCACATATCAAATGTGGATGTCCCTTCAAATAGCTGTGTCCAATCCACATTTCCTAGCTCCTGCCTAGTCTTTAACTGCCTTGGCCCAGTTTAGTACTCTTCCCTTTGGACCACTCTCTTTATTGACAAGTATTGTAAAACTTACAGAATTGTGGTCACTGTTCCCAAAGAAATCCCCCACCGCAATGTCTACCACTTGTCCTGGCTCGTTCCCCAGTATCATGTCAAATATGGCACCTTCCCTTATCTGACTATTGACAGACTGCTCTAGAAAACTCTCCTGGAGGCTTCGTACAAATTCTACTCCATCCAGACCTCTGACGCTAAGTGTATCCCAGTCAATGTTGGGAAAGTTAAAATCTTCCATCACCACTACCCAATTGCCTCTACATCTATTCATAATCTGTTTACCTATTTGTTCTTCTATCTCACGCTCACTGTTGGGAGGTCTGTAATACGGCCCCAACAATGTAACTGCACCTTTCTTATTTCTCAGCTCTATCCATAATACCTCACTACCCAAGACCACCATTGTGTCCTCCTTTAGCACAGCCATGATATCGTCCCTGACCAGCAATGCAACTACCCCCTCTATTTACCTCTCTCCCTGTCCTGTCTGAAGCATCTATATCCTGGAACATTTAGTTGCCAATCATCATGCCCTTCCTTCAACCAAGTCTCTGTGATGGCAATAATGTCATACTCCCAGGCACCAATCCAAGCCCTAAGTTCATCTGCCTTACACACTATTCCCCTTGCATTAAAGTAGATGCATTTCAGGCCACCAGTTCTTTTGTGCTCACCTGCTCTCTGCCTATTCTTCCCTTTATTAATGCTATCTTCATAATTCTTACAGTCTCCAGTCTCCACCTCGCTGCCTATTTGTTTTTCCTTCTGGTTCCCTGTCCCCTGCCACATTAGTTTAAAACCTCCCCAACAGCAGTAGCAAAAAACCTTGCTGATTTAGAAACAGTTGATTTAGAAGCAGCAATTCCACAGTTACAGAACTGTATCAGGTTTGCATCCAACTAAACTGAATCTTCAGGTTAATACATTGTATGGACACCATTGGACTCTCAGCAGATAATATCCTTGTGAGGCAGAAGGTGGAATAGATTGTCACTGACTTTGAAGCATTAACAAGGCTTTCAGTACATGTCTTTAGCCAAAGGAAAATTTGGTCATTAAAAAAGCGAGGGTCAAGGAGACAAAAAGACGTCACAGAGGAAAGTAGTAGAGGTGCTTCAGACACTGAAGAATTTCAGACACTGGTCATTCCCACAATCAACATTGACTCCAGGTCAGAAAGTCTGGATAAGAGACAAAACAGCAGAGGCAAAAGCCTTCAGAAGAACACATCAACTGAAAAGCACTTATAAACAGAACTCCTGAAGGAACATTCAGGAGTAACAGGAAAGCATTGATCTTAGTTGAACCAAAATGTTAGATTGAGCATGATTACTGCAGGGTGAGGGACAGAGATACTCACACATCAAACACAATGTACTGTGGGGTAGCATGGTGGCTCACAGCACCAGGGTCCCAGGTTCGATTCCAGCTTTGGGCGACTGTCTGTGTAGAGCTTGCACATTCTCCCTGTGTCTGCGTGGGTTTCCTCCACGTGCTCCGATTTCCTCCCACAGTCAAAGATGTGCAGGTCAGGTTAATTGGCCATGCTAAATTGCTCATGGTGTTAGGTGCATTAGTCAGAGGGACTCGGTCTGGGTGGGATATTCTTCGGAGGGTCAGTGTGGACTGGTTGGGCCGAAGGGCCTGTTTCCACACTGTAGGGAATCAATTCTAATCTAATCAAAACAATACAAAAATTCCAGGAATGGTAGAGAACCATCACATCCACCTAGAAATTAAGTGAATCAAATTGGGGTGCCCAGGAAGAATTACAGATCATTTGGACTTTTAAAGGGATGTTCAATGGCTTCAGTGTTCTTGATATTAAATTAGAGCAACGGATATGGTACAAGCAGTCTAATAATTTAGTGACAATGGAGCAGTTGAAAGGTGATTGTAAGTGAAAACGTGACCTTATGGATCTCGGTGCGAAAACCTTTCAATTGCTCCACTGTCACTAAATTATCAGGCTGCTTGTACCATATCTGTTGCTTTAATTTAACATTAAGGACACTGAAGCCATTTTTTTAGTTAATGTCACTGAGGGTAACATGTAATTGAAAAATAGAAAATGACCAAGATTCACGGGGATCAGCAAAAGTTACTGTGTGAGAATGAAAGAGGTGTCATTCATGAAGATTCATCTGAAATGATGAATTGGACGAGCATAGAAGCTGGTGAAAGCAATACCCAACAGGGAGGCAACAGAGAAAGAAGGTGAGGTCAGCCATGTCAAAGGCTGCAGGTAGGTTGAGAAAGTTAAGCAGAGCTGCTTTACCTTTGTTACAGCCACACATCATCTGCAGGCTTGATAAGAGTTGTTTGATACTGTGACAGGGCAGACATCTGATTGGAGGGATTCAAATTTGAGTTTGAGCAAAGTAACACAAAGAATTGGGAGGCAACACCACTATTAAGGGCTTCAGGGAGGAAAGGAAAGTTGAAGATGAAAATTAGAATTAGCTTTATTGTCACATGTACTCAAATGAGTACAATGAAAAATTTACAAGTCACCACTTATGGCGCCATCTTAGGTACCAAGGCACAGATTCATCAATACAACTTCAGAAAGAAAACAAATTTGGAAAGTAAAGAAATAAAAAGTCCAGCACAACAGCCAAAAGGGTTGCCTTTTGTAGAGAAGCACGATGATGGTAGATTTGAAGGGAAGGGGGACAGAACATGAATACTGATTATGATGTTAGCCAACCTGGGAAAGGTGTCATGAATTAGCTCATTAGGAGAAAATATTGTCTGATCAATATGAAAATGAATGAATGAAATTGCAGAATATGATCCCAAATGCACCTGTAGAATCCCATGAATTTCGATGAGTGAAAATTAACTGGAAAATCATTATTGCAAATTGATGATGCAACTTGTGAGGGTGGATTTAGAAGGGAAGATAAATAAACACATGAACGAGAAGGGATCACACATTAATGCTGATAGGGTTGGATGAAAAACAATGTGAGGAAACTTGGTTTGGATTATAACCAGCAACTTAATCCATTTGGGTTAAATGGTCTGTTTCGATGCTGAATACTTCCAATTACAAAGCACTATAATAAGATCCAAAAACTCTGGTCTTATATCTTATAATCTTATGAAATTCTGAAATGCTCTCAATCCTCATACTTGATGATTTTTCTGGCATTTTTTATGTCTATTCCTTGGATTTAATACTGCCCTTAATTTAGTTTGTAAGCCATGGTTGAGCCACATTTCCTCTATTTTTGTGACAAACGGGAATGATAACTGTTATAATTTATGCACATTCTTTAAATATGAACCATTGCCTGTCCACTGTCAAACATTTTAGTCTTCCCAAAATATATCTGGCAAAGCATTTTTCATACTCTCATGTTTCTCTTTATTTCAGTTTAGTTTTCCCTTTGTTTAGAGTAAGAAACACTGTTGATATTACAAAGCACCACCATCCAGAGACAGACAGATGTAAATTCCTTCATAATCTATGCTGCCTCAGTGTAGCGTTTTATCTGGTGGAATTACATGATTAGTTTTGCACTTTGTAATGACATTGAGGATCAAACAATTTGACACACAGTTATTGTTTAGACAACAAAACCTGCATTACCCACAAGCACAGCTTTTCTGGTATGAAAGCCCTGAATCCTGTGAATAGGAACAGTAAAACAAGCAAAATGCTTTTCTTTCACGAAGTATTTTGTCTTTCTTTAGTATAATGAATGGAAGTAAGACTATGGTTAGATCAAAACAAAATATCGTGAATGCTACATATCGACCACTGTTGGTTCTCTTTTATTTTGCTATGTATTGATATTGTCTGCTGCACAGAGTATCACTGCACTAATGATCCACTCACTTTACAACAATGGACTGATGGTCGAGTCCAGGTAGGAGAACATCTTTCACCACAAATAATCAAATTCTTTCCCCTGTGTAAACAGAGTAGGCCTTAGAAGCTAAATTAGCGTTGGGTGACTTCAATTTTATTTGTGACAAGGTATCAATTGCTTTCAATACCCTATTTTCCTGGCAGTATGGATTTATGCTTGAGAACCTTTCTGTTTCAGGTGCTTCCCTATGGGGCTGAGTTAGTCTTTTTATTATTTTAGAACTGCAATAGGACTTCAAGTTTCTTTCAACTAATTACAGTCTGTGCTGTTTCCAACACCAATGAGTTGCACAAAGCCTTCGACATCTCTCAGGTGCATTTCAATGCCAACGTTGCTTCAACCTACAAGCCACAAGGATGCATTATAAAAGCTCATTGCCTTCCAGATCAATACACACATACATGTCTATTCAAGCTTTCACCTTTTACATTCCCATGAGTGTCTATGTGTTTATTTTTATTGAAAGATGAAGGAATACAGAGGTACTGTAGCAAAGTATTCATTTGTACAAGCTGCAAGTTTTAAGAAGCAATATTTTTATCTTGTTGATTCTGTTTTACTTATTTTGTACAAATTAAGATGATGGAGATCAGAATAAAAAGAAATTGTATAAATATAGCTTCTTACACAATCTTAGGATATCCCAAAGTGCTTTAAAGTGGTGAAGCTGCTATAATGTTGGGAGATGCAGCATCCACTTTATGCATAGTCCAGTTTCAGAAAACTGCAATATGGTCCAACCCACCTGGAAAAGTGTTCAGATTCTAAGCCCCAATATTCACACAATTGCCACAGAAGTTTAATCAGAAGATACAAAGTCCATAATTTTTCTGTTTGATGGCATTAGGCTAACAGAAAACACCGACAAAGTTCTTGGACTGAACAAGAGCATTTGTTCAACAAAAATAAATAAATTCTAGCTACAGGTAAACAAAACTATGAACTATCAACATTTCATTCTATGGATTGAAACTCTAACCCTCATTAAAACAAATATTTCAGTGGAAGAGAACGAAACACTGAGAAAGTCCAGTTCAATAGCACCAGCCCACAGGGTTCAATGAGGTGTTCCTTTCAGTGCATGTTACCTTCTGTTCTTTAGTATCCCTTCGGTAAGTTTTTTTTTTCTCACATCTTTGGAGGAGACACATGGTGATTAGAACACTAATTACAAAGTCTCAGTATTGCTCGTCAAAGACAAGTGTTCGCAGCAAGTCATGTGGAGAAATGACTGACTGTCACCAGGCTTGAGTTGCTTTGCTGTATAAACATACAGCACACATTTTGTGTGTTAAACTTCTGTCCCTGTATCATTCACATACACAAGCTGTTCAGCTGCCCAGGAACCACTCAGAGAGGTGTTGTTAGACTGGTCACAGTTGTACAGACCAATCAGCTACCTGTTGCCAGCTCAATCTCAGTCTGCACACATATTTCAGTGCCATGCCATCTTATCTCCCCTCCTGACTACTAAAGTAATGAGTTCCATTATCTAGCTTATAAAGGTACTGAAATTCCTTCCCATATAGCTGTTTTTTTCTTTATCAAAATAAAGAAAAAAGCAAAGAAGTAGTCTTCACAAATATGACAGTGTCTATGTTTATCACTGATGCTGATTTAGCAAAACAAACTGGCCAGAAGAACTCCCCTGCTTGATATCTACTTCTTTTATGCCTCCACAAGGGGGCAAACTATACCCCACTTTAATGTTAATCTACAAATTCACGCCAACACAATATTGCACTGTCTTCATACTGCGCTGAAAGTATCACTCACATTTGGTCCTCAGTCACATTCCTGATCATTTTTGTTTCCCTGTGTGGACTTCCATAGAGTCACATGTCAATGCTGTGATTCACTTATGAATGTGTGGAGATCTTCAGATCAGCTTTTTGCACAGTCACAAGGGAAAGATGATCTTCAGGTGCATGGAACATTGATGAAGAGAAGGAATTTATAACATCTGCTGCCAAGCATAACAATTACCAACTCCCAGGTTGTCTGTCATATGACCAAACAAAGAACAAAGAAAATTTACAGCCCAGGAACAGGCCCTTTGGCCCTCCAAGCCTGAGTCAATCCAAATGTACTGCCTAAACCTGTCAGTCAATTCCTAAGCATCTGTATTCCTCTGCTCCCCACCTACTCATGCATCTGCCCAGACGCATCTTAAATGAATCTACCATGTCTTCCTCTACTACCTCTGCTGGCAATGCATTCCAAACGCCCACCACCCTGTGTGTGAAGTACTTGCCACGTGTATCTCCCTTAAACTTTCCACCTCTCACCTTGAAAGCATGACCTCTCGTTATTGAATCCTTCACCCTGGGTAAAAACTTGTCTCTATCGACCCTTTCTATACCCTTCATGATTTTGTAAACCTCAATCAGGTCCCCCCTCAATCTCCTTTTTTTCTAGTGAAAATAAACCTAACTTACTCAACCTCTATTCATAGCTAGCACGTTCCATACCAGGCAACATCCTCGTAAACCCCTCTGCACCCTCTCCAAAGCGTCCACATCCTTTTGGTAATGTGATGACCAGAACTGTACACAGTATTCGAATGCAGCTGAACCAATGTCTTGTACAATTTTAACATGACTTGCCAGCTCTTATCCTCAACACCCCTTCCAATGAAGGCAAGCATACTATATGCCCTCTTGACCACTCTATCCAGCTGTGCAGCAACCTTCAGAGTACAATGGACCTGCACTCCCAGTTCTCTCTGCCCAAGGCTCATCAATTCATTGTATAATTCGCTCCAGAATTAGTCTTGCCGAAATGCATCACCTCACATTTGTCTGGATTGAAATCCATCTGTTGCTTTTCCGTCCAACTCTCCAGTCTATCTATCCTCCTGTATTCTTTGACAGTCCCTGATGCTTTCTGCTACTCTGCCAATCTTCGTGTCATCTGCAAACTTGCTGATCATACCAACAGTGCCCTCTTCCAGATCATTTATGTATATTACCAACAACGGTGGCTTCAACACTGACCCCTGCAGAACACCACTGGTCACCTTTCTCCATTTCGAGAAACACCGTTCAACTGTCTCCTGTCTCCTGTTGCTCAACCAGTTCTTTATCCACCCAGCTAGGACACCCTGCACACCATGTGACTTCACTTTCTCTATTAGTCGACCATGGGGAACCCTATCAAAGGCCTTACTAAAATCCATGTATATGACATCAACAGCCCTTCCTTCATCTATCAACTTGGTCACTTCCTCGAAGAACTCTATTAAGTTGATAAGGCACGATCTCCCCCGCAAAAAATGATGTACCTATCACTGATAAGCTCATTCTTCTCTAAATATAAATAGATTCTATCCCTCAGTACCCTCTCCAGCAACTTTCCCACCACTGACGTCAGGCTCACTGGTCTGTAATTACCCGGAATATCCCTACTACCCTTCTTGTACAGGAGGACAACATGAGCAACCTTACAACCCTCTGGCACCTCACCTGTATTTAAGGATGCCACAAAGATATCTGTCAGGGCCCCAGCTATTTCCTTTCTCACCTCCCCCTGCAACCTTTTGGATAGATCCCATCTGGTCCTGGGGATTTCTCCACCTTAATAACCTCTAGCCTACCAAACACATATTCCCTACTTATGCCAACGTGATCCAGAGTAATCAAACTTCTATTTCTAAACTCAAGATTCATCATGTTCCTCTCCTCAGTGAACACTGATGCAAAGTAATCACTCAGAATCTCACCCATTCTCTCACGCTCGACACACAGCCTTCCTTCATTATCCTTTACTGGATCAATCCATTCTCTAATTACCCGCTTGCTTCTTATATAAGAATAAAATGCTATGGGATTTTCCTTAATTCTGCTTGCTAAAGCTATTTCATGACCCCTTTTAGCCCGCTTGATTCCTCATTTAAGACTTGTCCTACTCTTCCGATATTCCTCCAGAACCTGTTCTGTTCATAGGTGCCTAGACCTTATAGACAATAGACAATAGACAATAGACAATAGATGCAGGAGTAGGTCATTCTGCCCTTCGAGCCTGCACCGCCATTCAATATGATCATGGCTGATCATTGCTAATCAGTATCCTGTTCCAGCCTTATCTCCATACCCCTTGACTCCACTATCTTTAAGAGCTCTATCCAATTCTTTCTTAAAAGAATCCAGAGACTGGGCCTCCACTGCCCTCTGGGGCAGAGCATTCCACACAGCCACCACTCTCTGGGTGAAGTAGTTTCTCCTCATCTCTGTCCTAAATGGTCTATCCCGTATTTTTAAGTTGTGTCCTCTGGTTCGGCACTCCCCCATCAACGGAAATATGTTCCCTCCTGCCAGAGTGTCCAGTCCTTTCATAATCCTATACGTTTCAATCAGATCCCCTCTCAGTCTTCTAAACTCAAGGGTATACAAGCCCAGTCGCTTCAGTCTTTCCGTGTAAGGCAATCCTGCCATTCCAGGAATTGACCTCGTGAACCTACGCTGCACTCCCTCAATAGCCAGAATGTCTTTCCTCAAATTTGGAGACCAGAACTGTACACAGTACTCCAGGTGTGGTCTCACCAGGGCCCTGTACAGCTGCAGAAGCACCTCTTTGCTTCTATACTCAATCCCTCTTGTTATGAAGGCCAGCATGCTATTAGCCTTCTTCACGACCTGCTGTACCTGCATGCTTGCCTTCATTGACTGGTGGACAAGAACACCCAGATCTCTCTGAACAGCCCCTTTACCTAATTTGATACCATTGAGGTAGTAATCTGCCTTCCTGTTCTTGCCACCAAAGTGGATAACCAGACATTTATCCACATTAAACTGCATCTGCCATGCATCTGACCACTCACCTAACTTGTCCAGGTCACCCTGTAATCCCCTAACATCCTCATCACATTTCACCCTACCACCTAGCTTTGTGTCATCAGCAAATTTGCTAATGTTATTGCTGATACCATCTTCTATATCATTTACATATATTGTAAAAAGCTGCGGTCCCAGCACGGATCCCTGCGGTACCCCACTGGTCACTGCCTGCCATTTCGAAATGGAGCCGTTAATCACTACCCTTTGTTTCCTATTAGCCAACCAATTCTCTATCCAATCTAGTACTTTGACCCCAATCCCGTGCGCCCTAATTTTACTCACTAACCTCTTGTGTGGGACTTTATCAAAAGCTTTCTGAAAGTCCAGGTACACTACATCCACTGGATCTCCCTCGTCCATCTTCCGAGTTACATCCTCAAAAAATTCAAGAAGATTAGTCAAGCATGATTTCCCCTTCATAAATCCATGCTGACTCTGTCCTATCCTGTTACTATTATCCAGATGTGCCGTAATTACATCCTTTATAATAGACTCCAGCATCTTTCCCACCACTGAGGTCAGACTAACTGGTCTATAATTTCCTGCTTTCTCCCGCCCACCCTTCTTAAAAAGTGGCACAACATTAGCCGCCCTCCAATCCTCAGGAACCAACCCCGATTCTATTGAACTCTGGAAAATAATCACCAGCGCATCCACGATTTCCCGAGCCACCTCCTTCAGTACCCTGGGATGCAGGCCATCAGGTCCCGGAGACTTATCAACCTTCAGACCTAACAGTCTCTCCAACACCAAATCCTGGCAAATAGAAATTCCCTTAAGTTCAGGTCCTTCAGCCACTGTTACCTCAGGGAGATTGCTTGTGTCTTCCCCAGTGAACAAAGATCTGAAGTACCCATTTAATTCCTCTGCCATTTCTTCGTTCCCAGTAATATATTCCCCTGCTTCTGTCTTCAAGGGCCCAATTTTTGTCCATCCATTTTTTTGCCTTGGACATACCTAAAAAAGCTTTTACTATCCTCCTTTATATTCTTGGCCAGTTTACCTTCGTACCTCATTTTTTCTCTGCATATTTCCTTCTTACTAATCCTCTGTTGTTCTTTAAAAGCTTCCCAGTCCTCCGTTTTCCCGCTTCTCTTCGCTAAGTTATACTTTTTCTCTTTTAACCTTATATGTTTCTTTACTTCCCTCATCAGCCACGGCCGCCCATGTCTCCTCCTGGGATCTTTCTTCCTTTTAGGAATGAACTGATCCTGCATCTTCTGCATTATACACAGAAATATCCGCCATCGTTCCTCCACGGTCTTCCCTGTTAAGGTATTGAACCATTGAACTTTGGCCAGTTGCTCCCTCATAGCTCCATATTTCCCTTTATTCAACTGAAATATTGTCACTTCAGATTGTACCCACCCCCTCTCAAATTGCAGATTGAAGCTTATTGTATTATGGTCACTACTTCCCAATGGCTCCTTCACTTCGAGGTCACTGACCAATTCTGGTTCGTTACACAATACCAGATCCAGAATCGCCTTATCCCTGGTCGGCTCCAGCACCAGCTGCTCTAAAAATCCATCTCTGAGGCACTCCACAAAGTCTCTTTCTTGAGGCCCGATACCATCCTGATTCTCCCAGTCTACCTGCATGTTAAAATCCCCCATAACAACTGTAGTAACATCTTTGCGACAAGCCAATTTCAGCTCCTGATTCAACTTACCTCCAACATCCAGACTACTGTTTGGGGGCCTGTAGATGACTCCCATGAGGGTCTTTTTACCCTTAGTGTTTCGAAGCTCTATCCACACTGACTCTACATCCCCTGACTCTAGGTCCGCCCGCGCAAGGGACTGAATATCCTCCCTTACCAACAAGGCCACCCCACCCCCTCTGCCCGTCAGTCTATCCTTACGATAGCACGTGTAGCCTTGAATATTCATTTCCCAGGCCCTGTCCCCATGAAGCCACGTCTCAGTTATTCCCACAATATCATATCTGCCAATTTCCAAAAGAGCCTCAAGCTCATCCACCTTGTGTCTAATGCTTCGTGCATTCATATATAGAATTTTTAATTTGTTACTGCTCTCACCCTTCCCCTCAACCCTTATTTCACTCAACTTTACAGCATGATGCCTTTTCCAGTTTTCTGCCTCCTTGATACAGTTGTCTTTCTTGACTACTCTTGTTCTAACTACCCCTTCAATTTCCTTTTTAAACATCCAGCTTGTCCCCAGCCCCCTGCTACTTAGTTTAAATGTAGCGGTGTTGCAGCAGAAAACCTGCCTGCCAGAATGCCGAACCCTGTTCTATTAAGGTGCAAGCCGTCTCTCTTGTAGAATTTATGGTTATGTATGCTTCCCTTTCCCTCTTGGCTAGTCGTACAATTTCTCCTGTCATCCATGGTTCACGAATCTTGCCCTTCCTATCCTTTGCCTTCAACAGGACATGTTTATCCTGCACTATCTTTAACCTGTCTTTGAAAGCCTCCCATATATCAAATGTGGACTTTCCCTCAAACCTTGACGAAAATGTCATTGTCTTGCACTAAGTCTTGAACTAGCAATAAAGGATGCAAAAAAGGAAACCATATTTATATTGGATGACAAGTTTATGGAGGTTCACCAAAGCCAGAAGTGTCTGTTTACTTTTTCATTTCTGCATTTCCAAGAGTTGTACTATGTGGTTCCATTTGATTGGTCTATGCTTATGGGCAAAAGATTGCAGTAGTTTATCATTGCCTTTTGCAATTTGGCTGATGACAAAACATTCTTGTACTTATTGCTTTCTTCCATTTGAATCTAACAATTAGCTGACTGACAATCAAATGCACCTTTAGCCAATCACTCCTGGTGTGGGACTTGTAACTCGAGTTTCTGGTCTCAAAGTAAGGACAGTACTGCTGTGCCATGAGATCTACATCAAGCAGCCTGTACTACCTCCCTGTTAAAATATTTACAAAACAGGACAGAATTGAGAGTTATCTGGATATTAAATGCTGTCCAGCCAACAATGTCCATGTCTCATGAGCCAAAAACAAAAGCTTCTGTTTTTGCTTTTGGGCAATCATCTGGTGGAGAGGATTTTAATTAAAATTAAACCATTTAATGCTTACGAATTTACTCATTGTTCCATCATTGTTCATGGGAGCTTGTTTTGTGCAAATTGACTGTCACAGTTCCTGCAATATAGCAGTGAACCTCGACCCTAATAGAGCTATGGGATGTGGCTAGGTCAGCATTTATGGCCCACACTTAAATGTCCACAGGGCAGCTAAGAGTCAATCATATTGCTGTGGGTCTGGAGTCACGTATAAGCCAGACCAGGTAAGGATGGCACATTGCTTTCCTGAAGGACATCAGTTAATTAGATGGGCTTTTCCAACAATCAGTAACAATTCTATGGTCATCATTAGACTCTTAATTCCAGATTCTTTTTACTGAACTGAAATCCACCATCTGCTGTGGTGGGATTTGAACCCACGTCCCCAGAACGTTGGTTGAATTTCTAGATTAATAGTTTAGCAATCATACCTCCAGGCCATTGCCTCCCAATTGAATCAATAAAACACTTGTTATCAATAACACATTATGAGACAGCCTGAGGTTCTGACAAGTGTAATGTTATACTTCTGACTCGATTGATGGCAATGTAATCGGACCAACAGATTGTACTTTAACAAGATAACAGCATGAAATGGGCTGCATTTAAGAAAACAGTCATTCATTCAAAGCAAGAACTGATCAGAAAATTTGTCTATATCTTCAAACTTCTCATTACACACATGGTAACGGTAAGTATATCTTCAAACTTCTCACCCAACACAAGGTAACAGTAAGTTCATATCATAAAAGCATTTATATCCAAAGTGGGGGAAAAAAGGAACTAGTTTTAGCATGGTACATGATGTACTGTACTAAGCAATTACCAACAAACTACATTTCTATAGCAGGCTTTTTAAAAAAAAATTGGGATTACATTTATATGAGTAAGATGAAGTAGGTAAACAACTTATGCCAGATTGTTCTTTCAAGTTAAACTCAGTCTTGGAGAGAAAGTGGAAAAAGAAACAAGAAAAGGAAAGAGAGAGCATGAGATGAGTCTGGTGTATAAGGAACCCAAATAAACATGTAAATAGTTAAAAGGAGGGGTAGAGTTGATCAGGGATCAGAAGCAGACACAGGGTATGGCTCAGCTATAAATAAGTGTTTGCAACTGTCTTTACCTCGGAAAATGATACCACCAAAATCCTATTCAAGAAGGAGGTAATTTAAACAATGAGTGGGCTAGAAATTGCAGAAGAGGAGGGATTAGAAATAGCTGGCAGTACTTACAGTTGATAAGTCATCAAGACAGGTTGAGGTGTATCTGGGAACAGTCAAGCAATAAGAGTACAAATGGCAGACATTTGCAATAATCTTCCGATCCTCCTTAGGAATGATGTTGGAGGAGTAGATAATTGCAAATGTCACATCCTTGTTCAATTAAGGCTTAAAAAGTTCAGCAACTACATACAAACCTCGGTGGTGGAAAGGGTTTGAAACAATAATCCAGGATAAAGTTAAGGGTCACTGGGATAGATGTGGATAAATTTGGGAGTGTCAGCCTGGATTTGTTACAGGTAAATCATGTGCAATTAACTTGATTAAGTTTATTTATGAGGTGACAGGTAACATCAAGGGCTGATGAAGATAATTAGGGGATCTGGTGTACAGGGAGATAAAAAGGTGTTCAATAAAATGCAACATAGCAGTCTCATCAACAAAGCCATGGAATAAAAGCAAAGACAGTGGCAGCATAGATATACAATTGGCTATATGACAGCAAACAGACTGTGGCACTGTACAAGGCATATCTCTTGATCTCCAGTGGTCATTGATAAGATTACTACTTTTCTTGGTCTATATTAATGACCTTGACTTGGGCGTGCAGAAGCCAATTTCAAAAATTATAGATGGCACAAAACCTGGGAGTATTGCAAACAGTGAGGAGAGTAATTATATGTTTTAAGAGGGCATAGGCAGGCTGGTGGAATGAGCAAATTTGTGGAAGATGAAATTCCATGCTTGTGAACACTAAGTCATACATTTTAGGAGGAAGAGTGAGGAGACAATATGAATGAAAGAGTATATTTCCATAGAGTGTTTCAGAAACAGGCTGAAGTTACATGTTCTTAAATCATTGATGGTTGCAACTTGTGTTGAGAAAGACATTCATGAATCCTGGGATTTATTAAAAATGCATATAAACAAATAAGTCATGGTGAACCTTGCAAATACATTGAGTTGACTGGCCGCATCCAATTCTATATTTTCAAACAAACATTTTATGGCAGACTTGGTATAAGCCGGATTGCACGTGGTATTGAAATTGTCAGCTCAGGATCACAATAATTGCATAATCATGAATTAAGCAAGAAAGAACTTTTACAGATTTAGTGTTTGAGGGAAGTGAATTGTTGTTAGATCTTAAAAAAAGTACTTTTGGTGTCCAACGGAGGAGCAAGCAGAGTAAACCTGTACACAGAAATGTCCCCCAAACGAGAATAAATGACCAGGTAATCTCTTCTTCTTCAAACTTATGTCACAAATACTTTCATATATATGAACATGTACATGTAGGTGAGAGCAGATGGAGCATTGGATTAAAGTCCCAACTGTATGATGTCTCCATTAAGATTGCAGCAGTTTATTAATGCAAAGAACTGTGAATGTTGGAAATCTTAAAAACAGAAATTGCTGGAGAAAGACAGGAGGTCTGGCAGAGTTTAAATTTCAGACGCAAAACCGTTCTTCTGAAGGGTGTTCTGCAACACTTTGTTCAATTATATGCTGAGAGATCAGCCTGGATTGTGTTCACAAATCCCCAGAGTGAGTGTCAACTGCATGACCTTCTGAAATCAGAAGCAAGATTCTTCAATGTGAATGGTCTAGAATCTGTGGTCCAGATATGCTGAATTTTTAAATGCATTGTGGGCCAGCAAAATGCCCATTTGGCAGCATAAACTCATAAAATCAGCCCTCTCAAGTGTTCATATGTTAATATTTGCATAGTAAAGCCTCAAATTAATAAAATTAATTTTTCAATTAGAATTTTCATTTGAATTCATTTACTTTGTTTCGAGACTGGAAATGTGGTTTCTTAGAGCACGTTAAACTCTGCTCAGTGTAGCTCCACGATACCCATGAATAATGTTTCTTTCACTGGTCTTCTTCTGGGAATTATTTGAGCTGGTAGAGAAAGGTTTATGTAATTCATTAGAAAAATATATATTTTTTAAATTGAGCCTTTAATTGCTAATTAATCTTTCCATTTTTTCCTGCCTTCCCATTGCTATAAATACAACTTCTACACATTCTCTGAATCCTTTGGGAATGTTCCTGAACTCTCAGCATCAGGACTATTCTTTAGAGAATGTGCGTTTTCACAGGTAATTTTCTTTGTGACTCAATGCTTCCCCTTGACCTTCTACCTTTCCTACCCTGACAACCCCAATAATCACATTTTGGGAAGTTTGCCTCAGCCCTCTTCGTGCTCAGGAATTAAATGATGTTTAGCTATTGACAGATACATTTTGAAAGTCTGTTCACATTCGAGGCCCCAATAAGCTGAGAGAAGAAAAATCAGGACAATAAGGTATTTTACAATTGGACTAAATTCCAAAAGTACATTAAATGCAACTGGCAAAATTCAAACAAATATAGATTTGTCAAAGAGCATGAATGCATTTAAAAAAAAGCTGATTGTGTATGAGGCAGCCTGTCATTGGCACCATATAAATTCATGTTGACCTTCAAGACTTTCTCTATTACTGATGTTAATTGGGACAAATGAAATAAAACATATTGATATTAAAAATGCTTCCTACTGATTATCACTATTATGCCTGAGAGGTAGAAACATATTGGAGTCTGGGCGATGTGAGCAGCGATGAAAGGGGATTTTGACAAGGGGCATGATGTTTGGTGTGCTGTTGGTGATAAGTGTGAATAATTCTTCATCTTTTCTCTCTGATTATTGTGCCTTGGAAATAGACAATGATGATAACCCCCGAGGTCCAAGTGTCAATGAGCGATATAGTACAATTTTTTTGTGACATGTCTACTTACTGATGTTTATTGCTTAGTTTCTCTTTCTCTAAATGCATCCAAAAGACTTGACTCACAGTACACTACATAGTGACCAGTCAACAGACAGACACAATCAAACACTCAAACCACTGAATGTTTGAACATAACGGCCTGTATTCAGAACAACATGCCAGTTGTTGCTTGACTTGTCATGAATTCCCAAAGTGTGGAATTAGGTCAATTGGCCCATCGAGTCCACACTGAACCTCCAAGGAGCATCCAGCCCAGATGCACACCATCTTACCCTATCCCTGTAAACCTGCATTTCCCGTGGTTAATCCACCTAACCCACACATGCGTGAACACTAACTGGCAACATAACATGGCCAAGCCACCTAACCTGCACGTCTTTGGACTGCAGGAGGAAACCAAAGCAAACCTGCGTAAACATTGGGAGAATGTGCTACCTCCACACAGACAGTCACCCGAAGGTGGAATCGAACCGGGCTCTATGAGGCAGCAGTGCCAAACACTGAGCCACCATGCTGTCCCTGTGTTGTCTGTGGGACAGCTCTTCAAATTTTGGTGCAGGTCCCCAAATATTAACAAGGAAGCCTTTGCAGAATAGCATGTGCTGTTATCATTTCTGCTACCCTGGCTTGATGCGAAGTAGTTGCCAGATTCATTTCTATTCAAAAGCTGCACTTTTAAAATGGGATTTGTGTATCGTGGCAAACCAAATTATCAGAATATCGAAACCCAAAAGCTAAAACAGATGAATAGAATGACAGCAATAATTTCATTGCAGATTCACACTCCAAGGAATTAAGATATTTGACGGATTTTGTAAAAGAAAGACAGAAGATGGTGAACAACCTAGTGACAGCCTGAGAAATGACAAATGTTTTCATTTACTGGTACAAATTAGAAGAGGGAACATATTTCATATGCAAGCAAACCCTGTGTTTTCAGGTGTCTGAATGGAATTTGAATCCATCAAAGAGAAATTTGATTAATCTTTTTGCAGCATGTCAAAATGTCATCAACCAAAAAGCAGAAGATCTAATCAAACACGACAAAGCAAAGATGAGCTCGTGGACAGTTTGATTACTAAGGGGCATGGCTATTGCACTTCTGCACAACTCCACAACAATCCAGAACCAGATCGGAAATGTGATGAGCCTCAGAGGCTCAAGTTGTCAAAGCAATTGAAATTCACTTGGAATTTAACATTAAGAGACATGGTTGCTATGGTTAGAAAGCTTAAAGAGGTTAAAAGATGACAGGCTATTCTTAAGAATGATGCTCAGAAGGGAGCCACAATCATAGATGTTTCCATTTTTTATTTGACAGCAAAGCAAAAGAAAAAGTCTCACACTCGGATTATGGATCCCAGCTTACTCTAGTGGGAGGCAATGATAGTGCACCGGTAGAAAACTGTTCAAATCAATGGGCAAGACAATGTGTCGAAGAGTGTGGTGCTAGAAAAGCACAGCTGTCAAGCAGCATCCGAGGAGGAGGAGGAGATGTTTCAGGCATGAGCCCTTCAGCAGGAATTCCGTGGAGCGGGAGAGTCAACGTTTCAGGCATGAAACCTGATGAAGGGCTCGTGCCCAAAATGTCGACTCTCCTGCTCCTCGGATGCTGCCTAACCAGCTGCGCTTTTCCAGCACCACATTCTTCGACTATGATCTGTAGTCCTCACTTTCTCCTGCAAGGCAATCTGTGTGTGGCAAAACATGTAGGTCCTAGAGTTCTGATTGGGGCTCTGCTGGTCTCCCAATTCAAGCCAGATGGGTAATGGTGGACTGCTCAGGACAATGACAGAAACCCAGTACTATCATCCACCAGTCCCTTCTAAATAGAAAAGGTCAGAGGTTTTGTGGAAATGTTGCCTTTTAGCTACAACTCGGTTAGTTGCATTTTGGCTCCTCAGGTCGAAGGTCCAGATTTATTTTCCATTTTGGGTACAAAATAATGCAGATAATGTCCATCGGTGCCATCATTTGATGGGGCATTTAACAGAGCTCCTGGTTGTCTGGGTTGAGTCATCAGATTATGGCACTAATCTCAGGAAGAACTGTAAATTATTCCTGAAAAATGATTATTCTTTGATCCACATCATGGATGGGAAAAAAAAACTGTCAGTGCTGGAGAACCAAAACAAACAGGAACTCAACACATCAGCAGTAACATTTCAAGTCCAGTGACCCTTTTTCAGAGCCGGTCGGAATTGATAATTAATTGAAAACTAACACTGGGATCCCCAAAGTGCAGGCACAATCCTTATGTTGCGAAGGAGACCTTGAAATCAAGGCCAATAATAGCCAGACATTGCAGTTGTGATGTTGTGCTTGTGTTTCTTTCTTCTGTTTAAGACTGCGGTTATATGGAGAGCTATGGAGCAAAGGTTGAAAAGGGTAGCTGATCAGCTGTGATCTCACCATTCCTTCACTGCCACTGGATCAAAATCCTGGAGTTCCCTTCTGAACAGCACAATACTTACATTACCTAGACCGCAGCGCTTCCAGTTCACAGCTATCTTCTCACAGACAGTCAGGCATAGGCTATAACTGTTGGCCTGGCCAGTGATGCCCATATTGTTCTGAAGAATAATTTTGTGATAGCTTTGGAAGGTGAAATCTTCATTATAGAATATTTGCACGAAAATCTCACATTACAGCCAACTTTATCTCGTTTAAAACATTTGAAATGCTTTGGGGCATTTTGGAGAGGCACTATCAAAATATATGCATTTCTTTTAAAGTTTAAACCTTGGAACTGACAATAAGAATAAACCTTTGCCTGCTTTGCAGTTGTGGAAAAATGGCATGCATTACTAACAAAGTAAAGGTATTGAATTTAATTCAGACATCAGAAGACATCATTAGCTGGAAGGTTCAAAACACTTTAAATAGTTGCTGCCAGACAATGTTCCATTAATTTAAATTTCAACAAGGTACTCGCTATGATGAGAATTGTGTGCCTGAAAGCATTAAAACATCAAAGTACACTGAAAGTTGCCTCAAATAGAAAGAGTAATCTCTCCCATAATGCTTTAAGTTTTGAAGATTGCCTTTCTAAAATAAAAAGCTTTAAGAATAACCAATGTCACCTGAAAAGCCAGTTTACATTAGGAAAATAGACTAGTTGCAAATAATGTGTTCTTTCGGAAAAGGTGCACACCGAACGCTATAATGATATTTCCTGGTGGGAAAGTTATATTTCTTTAGCCTTGCATCAATGTTGAAGCAAAACCTGAATGTAAAACAGCTGACCTTCGACTGACAATAGGTAATACGTTTTCGGTATTGGTTGCGAAGAGAGGCCGTGGAGGAACATGTTGAATTTCCTTTGCTGCTTAAATACTTCCATTTGTTAGTTCTCTCAGTCTACTTCATATTCAGTTTGTGATTTGACATTGACAGTAATGTGAAAGCACAACATACTGTGACTCCGTGCATTTAAGCCCAGTGGTACTTGCTTGTCTTGTGATTAGTAGTTAACCATTTCTTCCAGTACCAAGGGGGAAAGCTCAAAGCTCAGCTCATAAATAATTCATTGATGCTGCTTGAGCGAGACATGTGCTGGATTTTAATGCACCTGCACATCAGGAGCCGAAGGCCTTGATATCAAATAGAAACATGGAAATATGTTAAGTGTGTTTGGCTTTTTAAAGTGACCACCTTGTTACTTTGTGAAGCATAGGTTTTCCATTTAATTAACTATAGTGGCTTTAATAACAAGTTTCCTGACAGCTTCTCAACTATGTACTTGAAAGGACTCAACAAACATGCAAGAGTCAATGGTTAGTTTAGAAGCAGAACAGTGTTGCAATGGAAAGTTGATGGATAAATGTTGTTTCTCCACCTCATGGGTGCCTGCAAGTGCATCCAGCTAGGCAGAAAGGGGAACTGGAAGGAGGTAGTATTTCTTAGCAACAAGAGGAGAAAGCAAGCTGGGGAAACCAAAAAGTCTAGTTGGAGGTTATCAGTGGGGATGTACTGCTTCCACATTTCTGGAAGCACCACAAAAATCGGGTTCAGTGAATATATTTAAGATTAAATTAGATAGATTTCTTACTGACAAAGGACTTGCGGCTTATGGGTGACAGGTAGCAAAGTGGAGTGAAGACCCAATTACAATCTAGCTATAACCCAGCTATAATCTCATTGAATAACAAAGCGGGTTTGAAGGATTGAGTGGTTTAGAGATGCTGCTATTCTTTAAGATTTTCAATGCATGTGAAATCCAATCTAAGGTGCTATTACTAGCGCCCATATGATTTGATAGATCAGATTACCAAGGTGCAGTTCAAACCTCTGAACTTCCAACACTTGGATAGCATTCTACAGTTGTTCAGTGTTTTCCAAAATGTTCAGTGATACACTGCATAAGGCTGAATATCAAAGAATAGGGGAAGAAAATCATTTCTTTTTCCTGAGTTGAACGTTTTTAACTTTCTGAAGGCATTTTGTAAGCACGATACTTTGGTTAGTTTTGTTTATTAATTCATGAGATGTGGACTTCACTGGCTGGGTCAACATTTTATTACCCACCCTCAGTTTATGTATTTGCAGAATATGCATTTTGTCATGTTCCAAACAAGTATCCTCTCAGGTAGAAAGCTTGAGAAGGGCTGTCTAAAAAATGTTTTTCAGTATCTGCACAAGACTAGGGTCTAATCTGGAAATATCATTCATCATGTAGTCATGTAATTTTTCTACAACTGCAATAATTCTTCCTCGCACTATGCATTTTAGTTTTGCTGACTAATAGGAAAGGTATAGTCACTTGGATTGTAAGTCAAAATAATTCCTCAGATTTCTCTGATTTCTCTGATTCCAATGGCTTTGGTCACACTAAACCTCAGATACTTCTACTAGTCACATAGCGTATGACATGTAATTCCAGGATCATTCATGGTATTATCATACTATGGCTTTAATCAATGTACTTCATCCTGGATTTTTTATGAAGAAAGTTTTGGGCCCAGGTGACAAGCAGTCTGCTCAAAGTCAATAAACTGCTTGTTACGCCTTTTTTTTAAACTTGGAACAACAGTCACAGCCTGAATGGGTGGGACAAAGCTCCCACAGAACCAAGATTTTTAGTTTATGTTGTCAGGACTTGCTGGGGTGTTGAAGTTGGATGCGGAAGCTTTTATTCCTCTTTCTGTTCCAATGGATAGTTACATTCAACTGATTGTATTCAAACTATTTTTTGTTAAATAAGTCCATTTAGAAAGGACAGAATGTATCTGATGTATCCTGGATCTCTGATGGAAGGTTATTAACCTCAGATGTTAACTTTGTTTCTTCTTCCCACAAGCACTGCATTTTGTTTTCATTTCAGATATCCAACACTTTGATTTCATAAGAACATAGCCTTGTTATTCTTAACTGCCTTGGACATTCATTGATCTTTCAGTCAGCCATTTCAAGGTATTACAAAAATAAACTGTTCCATGTGGCATCAGGTTCAATTTACAATTGGAGCAAAACACTCGGTGAAGGCTAATGAGGTGTAAACAAACTAGAATAGATGAGAGCTGAGACATGAAAGACCCCTGCCAGTACACATTCAACTTCAGTGAATGCACCTCACAGAAATGATGGGGATAGTAATAGCAATGGTATGGATCAGTAGTTCATCTCTGTTTGGAATGGAACAGAATTCATAAACATCTTGATCAGAGCAGCTCTGCTGGCCATGGTAATATAAAAATGACCTAAGTGTCACATCTGTGAAAAGTTCCAACACAATCTAAAGGTTTCATACTTTGTAAAAATGTATTCAGCATGGCTACATTCAAGACCCAGAAATTATGTGATAATGTCCAAATGCATATACATTCACAACTTTTTGTCTTTCTGATTCTTGATTAGCACCTTTGTTAAAATCAGATGGAATTTCAGATGAAGGAAAGTAACGTTTGTAATTTAGATTTTATCTCTCTCTCTCTCTCTCTCTGTTGAAAACACCAAGTCTAGAATTTGGTGTCATTTAACAAATATAAACAGGACAGGATTCATGATATCCTACTGAAAAATGATGATATTCTCTCAGCTCAACCTCTAATTAAAATGCATTTGGGTTGAATTTGTACTGCACAGAAACTGGTAATGAATATAGAAATACCACTGTCGAAACATCCATTTCTTATTTTGAAGGTCTTACACTTTTATTTCAAGTATACTATTACATACATACCTCATCTTTTTCCCTCTCCACAGATGCTTTGATTCTTGATCAGTAGGGGAATCTCTGTGGTTTGGGGAAAGGGCAGGAAAATGGATGTGGGGAGTGTCGGACAGCAATGTTCCAATTAAATGATGGAGCAGGCTCGATGGGCTAAATGGCCTACTCCTGTTCTGATTCCTACTTAGCACCTTTGTTAAAATCAGATGGAATTTCAGATGAAGGAATGTAACATTTGTAATTTAGATTTTATCTCTCTCTCTCTGTTGAAAACACCAAGTCTAGAATTTGGTGTCATTTAACAAACATAAACAGGACAGGATTCATGATATCTTACTGTTTTATTTGCAGCATTTCCTGTTACCTATTTCAGATTTCCCGCATCTGGAGGACTCTGTTTTAATTTTAGACAGTCAAAAGTCACATGGCACCAAGCCATAGTGCAACTGGTTTATTTGAAATCACAAGCTTTCAGAGCATGGTCTCTTTGTTAGGTGCAGTGAGAGAGAAGAGCACACAGATACAGAGTTTATAAACTTAAAAATCACACAACACCAGGTTATAGTTCAACAGGTTTAATTGGAAGCGCACTAGCTTTCGGAGTGATGCTCCTTCATCAGGTGATGATGAAGGAGCGTCGCTTCGAAAGCTAGTGTGCTTCCAATTAAACCTGTTAGAGTATAACCTGGTGTTGTGTGATTTTAACTTTGTACATCCCAGTCCAAAACCAGAGTTTATAGGCAGAGAGATCATGGGCAGAGCGATCAAAACATCACACAACTCGTGTGTCAGATAATAAGTCTCTGCAGGTGACCAAGAGTGTTAGATGGTGAGTAAAGGGTCAACAGATAAATAGCGAAGGGATGACCTATAATCTAGTTAAGTGAGACGGAGGAATAATTACAAAAAATTAAAAATAAGGTGGTGCTGGAGACAAACTAAATGACTGGAATAACATGATTGGTATAAGAGTCACATGCTGAGCATCTAACCAATTGTAATAAATAATCCAAACTGTACAAACTAATTAAGGTAGAGAGGACATAACAATTTATAAAGGTGATGGTATCAAATCAAGACAGTAAGGAAGACTTTGCAGAAATAGAAAAGTGTGATGGGGTCACCTATAACGCAACATAAACCCAACCTCACTGTTGAGGTCGTCCTCATGGGTACGGAATGTGGCTATCAGTCATTTTACATGACAGTAATACTAATATTACTCACTGAAATTTGTAGCCAGATGACTGTTTGCAAATTTCTCTCACAGCAAACACACTTGTAGGCAGCTTATAAATTCACATTAAGAAGAAAAAAAATATAGATCTTAGATCTCTGCCCTCCACCAATTTTGAACTCTTGAATATTCTTCAATTAATCACATCCCAAATAGTTATCATAATTTTAAATGCCTGAATCCTCAGCTCTGTAGTTTCCTCCTTATATATCTCTGCCTCTCTGTCTCTTCTTTCCTTCTTTGGCATTCTCCTTTAAACCTATCTCTTTGATAAAGCTTACAACTATCTGATTTTAACATCTGGTCAACTTCAGTGTCAAATTTATTTTTGAGTATGCATTTGTGAAGGACCTTGGAGTGTTTCATTATTTGAAAGGTGCTATATCAATGCAAGATACTGCCATGGCTGTTGAGGTTTGAAATAATGTTTTCTTGCATTTACTTTCACAGAGGATTTTTTGCAATGACTGAACTTTAGTAGTTGGCTGAAAAACTTCCTGATCTCCTGAAAGTGTCATGTAAGTGTCTTTGTGCTGAGTTCTTACTTTGAATGGTAAGTCAAGCTGAAATATGAAGCAGGATATTTCAGCCCCAACATCACCTGATTCTGAAAACCATCTTGTTATGAAGGCACTTTATTTTCTTTTCAGCCAGAATTACTCCACGATATCTATAAAATGTAGAGGTCACCATCCATTCTAGATCTTTTGTGGACTTTCTAGTTACGTAGTGTGTCACAATGTACTAGATTAGATTCCCTACAGTATGGAAACAGGCCCTTTGGTCCAACAAGTCCACACTGACCTTCCAAAGAATAACCCACCCAGACCCATTCCCCTGCCTATATACATAGATTCATAGATTCATAGAGACATACAGCATGGAAACAGACCCTTCAGTCCAACCCGTCCATGCCGACCAGATATCCCAACCCAATCTAGTCCCACCTGCCAGCACCTGGCCCATATCCGTCCAAACCCTTCATATTCATATACCCATCCAGATGCCTGTTAAATGTTGCAATTGTACCAGCCTCCACCACTTCCTCTGGCAGCACATTCCATTTACACACCACCCTCTGTGTGAAAAAGTTGCCCCTGGCCTCTAGTCCTGGACTCCCCACCCCAGGGAAAAGACTTTGTCTATTTATCCTATCCTTGCCCCTCATAATTTTGTAAACCTCTATGAGGTCACCCCTCATCCTCCAATGCTCCAGGTAAAACAGCCCCAACCTGTTCAGACTCTCCCTATCGCTCAAATCCTCCAACCCTGGCAACATCCTTGTAAATCTTTTCTGAATCCTTTCAAATTTCACAATATCTTTCCATTAGGAAGGAGACCAGAATTGCATGCAATATTAATGCACCTAACATTATGGGCAATTTAGCATGGCCAATTCTCCTGACCAGCACATCTTTGGATTGTGGGAGGAAACCCATGCAGACACAGGGAGAATGTGCAACCTCCACACAGACAGTTGCCCGCAGTGGGAATTGAACCCAGGTCCCTGGCACTGTGAGGCTGTAGTGTTATCCATGGAGCCACTGTGCTGCCACTAGCATTAAGAGGTTATTTTGTCCTGGCTCTTTTTTTTTGCAGACAGGATGTGAGGCAGCCAGCCTCACTAGAATAAATAGCTTGTGAGGACCTGTATTTTAAAAAAAGTTAGAACAATAGAAGCTGCTTGAATGGGTGTAGCCAGCTCTCACAGATTAGAATTTCTTGGTTTTAGTTTTTTTATCTTGTGGGAATTGCTGTTGTGGGCTTAAAGAAGTGAAAGCTTTTTTTTACCTTTCTTGATTACAGCCAAAACGCTGGGGGGGTTCTCTTCCTAGGCTACTAGATTGTGAGACAAAATTTGTTTTTTTGCTAAAGGTTGTTTATGGGATGTGACTATATTGGAACAGTTCATTAGTAATAGCTACTATATCTTTATTCTGTTAAGTTTTCCAATAGAATGAAGTTATTCTAAATTCCTCTTTCTTTGGCTGCATTTTAACTATAATGTTTAATAAATTGTATTTTGCTTATCATTGAGTAGTTTGACCAATAAAATTGCTTCAGCAATACAGCACATATATTGCACATTTTATTTCATCCATGTTATATTAAAAAATTATGAAGGATATGTGGGTGGCACAGTGGCACAGTGGTTAGCACTGCTGCCTCACAGAGCCAGAGAACCGGGTTTAATTCCCGCCTCAGGCGACTCTCTGTGTGGAGTTTGCACATTCTCCCCGTGACTGCGTCGGTTTCCTCCCACAATCTAAAAATGTGCAGATTAAGTGAATTGGCCATGCTAAATTGCCCATAGTGTTAGGTGAAGGGGTAAATGTAGGGGAATGGGTCTGGGTGGGTTGCGCTTCGGCGGGTCGGTGTGGACTTGTTGGGTCAAAGGGCCTGTTTCCACACTGTAAGGTAATCTAATATTGCAAACGCTGACAATATCATATCACCAGCTTAAAGACGTACTCTTCAGAATGAGCCATGCTCCTCACAATGCTGTGCAAGTACACCTATCACATAAAGGGAAGTACAGTAGTTAAATTGCTGAACAAGCAGTCCAGACTGCCAAACACATGTTGTGGGAGCATTGGTGCGAATCTCACCATCACTGGTGATGGAATTTAAATCTATAAATTTGGAACGCAAATGTAGTTTTAATAATGGTGTCCATAAGCCTGTTTATTTTCAAGTGTCAGCTGACATCACTGATACAATGATAAATGCCACCCGCTCATGCCCACCTTTGGCTTTATTTAGACGGCACACCTGCACACTCAACATTAAGCAACTTTTCAAAAAAGAAACAGAAATTTTACTTTTTTCAACCGCTTCTTCTTTTCACTGATCAACATTTTAATTGAATTAAGTTGAAATAGTGTGAAAAACTAACAAGAACCAAACGTGTCAAATAAATTAGACATTTCACTGCTACTGTTTCTGTATATCAGCAAACACAGCTTTTATTTTTGCTCTAAAATGCATCAAATTTGTTAAAGTTACTGAGGCATCAAACCAGCTATCCAAAATTGATCTGGCCTAACGTGATTCCAGCCTCAGGACAAAGTGGCTGACTCTTTACTGCCCTCTGGAATAGCAAACCACTCAGCTTAATCACAATCATCAGCAAAGTGATGGAAGTTGAACTAAACTCCTGAAGGGAGCAGAAAGCAACTGCCCTTGACATCAAGATAATATCTAACTCAGTATGGCCTTCAGAGGACCCAACAAAATTGAAGCCAATGAGAATCAGGGAGAAAGCTCTTCACTGATGAGACTTAGATTTTTTTTGTCATGCATACTCGAGTACAGAAATACAGGAGTACAGTGAAAAGTGTCTAATGTCACCGCATATGGCACAGTCTGAGTTGATGAAGGCCATATGCCCGAAAAGTCGATTCTCCCACTCCTCAGATGCTGCCTGGCTGCTCTGCTTTTCCAGCACCACACCTTTGACTCTGATCTCCAGCATCTGCAGTCCTCACTTTCTCACAGTCTTAGGTCCAAAAATCTCAGGTACAAAGTCGTAAAGAACCAAAGTTAAAAAGTTAAGCACTTTAGACCTTCATAAAATAAGTAGAAAAGTAAAGAAATAAGGTAATAATTAAGATTAAAGTCCTTTTAATATAAAATTGAAAAATAAAGGAATAAAGTTAAAAGTTCAACAGGCTTTGATGAGTCCTCCTCTTATCTCGCTCTCTGGGATACCTCAGCTACCTGTTGTTAACACCGCAGCTGGGCACCGGGGCATCTCCCTCACCACTCACTCTTCCCATGCCAGGCCACGAAACTATCACTGCCGCCTCTGATCCAGAGACATGCTTTACTCAAATGAAGATGGTGTGTTTTTCAGAGCCAATAATCTTCATTCAAAGATATCGCTGCAGGAGTTCCTCAGAAAAGTCTCCTTTACTCACATAGACTTAACAGTTTAATTAATGACCTTCCTTCCATCATAATGTCAAAAATGGTCGAATGTGTTGGTGTTTAGAAAACAGTCCATACCACTTGCTACCCTTGGGATACTGAAGCAGTCCATATGTAGTAAAACCCAAATGACACTCAGGCTTGTGTTGATAAGTGGCAAGTAACATATGTATCACACAAATATCAGACAACGGCCAACTCCAGCAAGAATAATTATCGTGAAGGACAAACATGTTCACCTACTTGACAAAATAGTTATTGAGGTGAGAAGAGCAAAAGATTTTTTTTTAAATTGACACATTATCCATAGAAAAACAATTTTTAACATGAAGTGGTACCAATGAGAGGGGGGTAAAAGTTAAGGTCCAAATAATTTTGGGTTCTGACAATTCCAGGCCAAGTGGGGAGGTAGTGGGGGTGGCTGGGGGGAGCGGGTATGGATTCTGCATGGGTAGAGGTGAAGGGAGAGTTGGAGAATCCTTTCAGTCCATACATGTTCTGTAGCTATAATTGAATATGACCAGCTAAGGATGAGCCAGAGTTTTCAAAGGCTGATAGTACAACTTTATTGCAGAAAGAGGGAAAAGAGAGTGAGAAATTCAAGAACTTTTTGGAAGGATAAAGGAAAGAAAACTACAGAAGATTAAATCAGATGATATTTTCCCCATTTGGAAGCCTGCCTCCTTCTTCCAATCTGCTGAGAGAACTATTTTTGCAAGTCACTTCTTGGTACATGAATCCGTACAGTACATCACAGCACTAAGAGCAATTATCTTAATGCAGAATGAGACTGTGAAGATTATCTCTCAATTTGGGCAACTAGTTTTGCCTTTGTTTCTCAGTGTCAGATTAATCCTAGATATTCTCATTACCTAAAACAAATCTGGTTAAAATGATCCAATGGAACAAACAATTAGAGAAAGAAACTCGAAAATGATGAGAGACCATGCCTGATATGACCTGGTTTATAATATCAGTAAAGTTGACGATATTAGTCTTATGTTTAGAAGTCACTCAAAATGCAATATTAACAGTACTAGTAGATTTGGTATGTTTATCTGCAATACATAATCAGGCAAATAGACACAGCATAGATTACCAGACCTCAAAATAAGGTATACCAACATAGGTAGGGAGGGGTATTTATATATCTACATTATATGTTATATATATTTTATATGTATGTATATATGTGTGTATGTGTGTATACATATATATATATATATATATAGAGAGAGAGAGAGAGAGAGGATTAGGGAAATAAACCAGCACCTTTTTAGAAGAAGACCAAAACATCCCCGATATTAGCCGAAGGGAAAAACAAAGACTATTACTGTCAAAGATTGCATTACATCAGGGACAAAAACTCAGATCAATCACATCTTCTCCTCCATGCTACAGAACAGGTTAAGTGCTCTCATCTGACATGGTTGTATATTTTCTTTGTCTTATCAATGAATGTATCTTATCTAAATTGTAGCTTCTTAACAAACTCAAAAAGTATTATAAGATTGCTACCAATTGTTGACTGCCTTTATTCGATAACTGTGATCCTGAAGTCCCCAGAATCAATAATATGCCACAACTCAATTCATCAGGTCTACGGTTTTCATAAGTGCATTAATTATCTTCCCATTTCCTATCTTAACTGCTGTTATTTCTTTTGATCTTAACTTCTAATATAATCTCTATTGTGTTATTCTTCCTGTTAAATAGTAAATGTGGAGGTCTTATAATTATTCGATGTTTCTGCCATTCCATTGCCCTTAATTGTTGTTTATCTTGTACATCCCTAGTGGCCCTGTCTCTAATTTGATTTTTCTTTCACTATTTAAATAAAATACTATTTTTCTTCATAATCCCTTGATAACTTAAATTCATCTTTGCTTTCCTAATTGTTACTTGACTTATTTCTGAAACTTCTCAAATTCCCTTTCGCCATTGTCTGCTTTACTGTGTATTTGTTTAGTCCACAGGTGGGGTGGGGGAATGTTTTGAAGTGTACAGATCTTGGAGGCCTGTGGGACATGCCAGTCAGAGATTCAGGCTGCCTCCTCCAGCATGGTCTGTCAGGCAAACCCCTTTTCTTGACCAAACTGAGATGACAATCTGCCTCCAGGGTAGCAGCTTATCATGTACACTAAATGGTGACAAGCCCACCTGTAACTGGGTTAATCCCAGGCCTCTTAAGGGCCTCTACTGGCAAGTTGACCATGGGCTTTCTGAACCACAACTTAATTCTGATGGAATCGGAGCTTAGGTTCACCCATCCAACGTATTTAAATGCACTTAACACTTCCAAGTTCACCCCCATTATAACACCTGCTATTCTTCTATGTTGATGCATTATTGGCTAATTGTTATGGCGCATTGTTATGGATCTGGAGTTGTGTTTCCATACTTCCTTCCTAAATGTCATTAGTAATCCAGGTAAGTTTTTACAACAATTAAGAGGATACTTTCGAGTTAGTTTTTAATTTCATTATCTGTCCTGAAGAGATTTGAGCCTGTCTCCTCAGAACATTGGTCTGGGCTCTGGATTAACAGTTCAGTAATACTGCCACCTCACCAGAAGACATTAAGACCATAAGATACAAGAGCTGATGGAGGTCATTTGGCTCATTGAATCTGCTCCACCATTTGATCGCAGCTTATACTATTTCTCAACCACATTTTCTTGCCTTGTCCCACAACCTTCAATCCCCTGACTAATCAAGAACGTGTCTATTTTTAGCTCAAATAGATACAATGACTTAGCCTGCACAGCCGTCTGCAACAATGAGCTCACCGTCACCTCCCTCTATATTTCTCTTAAATTTTAGAGAATCAGAATGAAACAGTGTGGAAGACCATTCAGCCCATCGTGCATTTATGAGCTCATTGGAAAGACAATCCAATTAGTTAAATTTTCCAAAACAAAAACAGAAATTGCTGGAAAAGCTCATCGGATCTGGCAACATCTGTGGAGAGAAATCAGCGTTAACATTTTGGGTCAAGTGACACTTCCTCAGAGCTCTGGAGTTCTGAGGAAGGATCACTCAACCTGAAACTCTAACTCTGATTCCTCTCCACAGATGCTGCCAGACCTGAGCTTTTCCAGCAATTCCTGCTTTTGTTTCTGATTTACAGCGTCCGCAATTCCTACAGTTATTTAGTTCTGTTTTCCTATTCTTTCCCTATAGCCTGGTAAAGATTTCTTCAAACGGTTTATTCAATTCCCTTTCAAATTTATTGAATTTGTTCCCTCCATCCTTTCAGAAAATGCATTTTAGATAACTGGTTGGTGCTTTGCAAATATTCTTTGGAATTTTATCTCTGGAATGTTAGTCTGGCCCTCTGGATGAATAGTTCAGTAACATTGAGAATTCACCACACCCACCTCCCTATATATTTCCCTTAAATCCTTTAGAATCATAGAGAAGAAAGAGACAGGATGGAGGGAGACCACTCTGCCCACCATGACTTTGTGAGCTATTTGAAAAGGTAATCCAATTAGTTCTACTTTTCTGCTCTTTCCCTATAGCCTGATAAAATTTTCGTTTTGACTATTTATCCCATTCCCTTTTGGGGTTTATTGAATTTATTCCCTCCACCCTTTCAGACAGTGCCTTTCAGATAACGACTTGGTGCTGAAGAAATATTCTACCTAATTTTATTCCCACATCATTTGCCAATTCACCTTAATTAGTTTCCCTTGGTAGCAAATACTTCTGTCAGTGGAATCATTCTATTTATTCTGTCAAAACCCATCACGTTTTCCAAAGCGTCTCTCATCTACCCACTTAACTATCTCCGTTCTAAGGAGGACACCACAGTTTTCAAAGACACTCCAGATACCAAAATCTTTCATCTCTGGTATGATTCAAGTAAATCTTCTCTGTGCCTGCCTAGGGCCTTGGCCTGTTTTCCGAAAAATAATACCCGGAATTGACCACACCACTCAAGCTGGGGCCCAATCAATGTTTTACTAAGGTGTAGCTTAACTTCCATGGTCTCGTGGTCAATTCTTCTACTATTAAAGCCGAGAGTATTTTCAGGCTTTTTTAGCAGCCTTCTCAATTTATCCCACCAGTTTCAATGACTTGTGCATGCACATTCTCAGCTCTGGCTTCGAGTTTAGCATTGCACACTTCAGATTTCCAGAGGGAAATATTAGTTTGAAAACAATGTAATATTTGCTGAAAGGGTTAAAAGGACAGTAAAGAGTTATGATAATCACAAACTGTGTACAAAAGTAGATTTGAACATGTAATGATCTGAGTAGATAACATACATGTGAATACCTAATGATTTGATTAGATAATATAATCATGTGAACATGGAACGATTTGATTGGATATTACAACATACAGATGATATGATTGGATAATATAGTACGTGTACAAACTTGGAATGCAGACTGAATACTGTTGGTTAGAGATTGAAGTGTGCAAATGTGTAACCTTTTTAACTGTTATTTATAAAAATAGTATGAAACCCTTGTTTTGTAGCAAATCCAAGAGTTGTGCAACATCTGAAGTTTACACCTCCCATGCATGTGTAAATGAATGTTTAGACATAAAAAGAACAAAATGTCATTTGGCCTTTATGATTTTGAAGCAATTATAATATGTTCCCTTTCAAGTACCAAGCTGGCGGCAGAGTAAGACACTCCAGTTGGAGTTCCACTGCTCCACTTGTTCTCTTTTCTTTCTATCTTCCCTTTTCTTCCTTTATCCGTATTAGGGGAATAGAGGAGGTCTGGATCCCAAGAGGTGAATCCTGGAGCAGAGGCAAGTTGGGGGAAACATTCCTGGGGCTGTGGGCAGGGAGGGGAAAACAGTCCCGGAGCAGTGGGCATGGAGGGGGAAGCTGTCCCGGAGCAGGGGGCAGGATGGGGGAAACATTCCCAGAGTAGTGGGCAGGGAGGGGGAAGCAGTTCCTGGAGCAGGTGGCAGGGTGGGGGAATCAGTCCTGGAGCAGGGGGCAGGGTGGGGGAAACAGTCCTGGAGCAGTGGGCAGGGTGGGGGAATCAGTTCCAGAGCAGGGGGCAGGGTGGGGGAAACATTCCTGGAGCAGTGGACAGGGATGGGGAAGCCGTCCCAGAGAAGGGACAGAGTGAGGGTGGAGTCAGTCCCAGAACAGTCTCAGAGCAACAGGCAGGGTGGGGGTGGGGGTGGGGGAGGGGGGAAAGTGGGATCAGTCCTGGAGGAGCGGGCAGGGAGAGGGAAGCAGTCCTGGTGCAGGGGGCAGAGCGAGAGGGAATCAGTCCCGGAGCAGGGGACATGGTGAGGGAATCAGTCCTGGAGCAGGGATAGGTTGAGGGAATCGATCCCGGATCAGGGGCAGGGTGGGGGAATCAGTTCACTTTATATATTAATGATCTGGATGAAAGGACTGGGGGCATTCTGGCGAAGTTTGCTGATGATAAAAGTTAGGCGGACAGGCAGGTAGTTCTGAGGAGGTGGGGAGGCAGCAGAAAGATTTAAACAGTTTAGGAGAGTGTCCAGGAAATGGCTGATGAAATTCACTGTGAGCAAATGGGAGGTCTTGCACTTTGGAAAAAAAGAATACAGGAATTGACTATTTTATAAATGGTGAGAAAATTCATAAAGCCAAAGTACAAAGGGATCTGGGCATGCTAGTTCAGAATTCTCTCAAGGCTGATTTGCAGGTTGAGTCTGTGGTTAAGAAAGCAAATGTAATGTCATTTTTCTCAAGAGGGTTGGAGTATAAAAGCAGCGAGACTTTATAAAGCTCTGGTTAGGCCCCATTTAGAATACTCTGTCCAATTTTGGGCCCCACACCTCAGGAAGGACATACTGTCACTGGACCGTGTCCAGTGGAGATTCACACGGATGATCCCTGGAATGGTAGGCCTAACATATAATGATCGGCTGAGGATCCTGGGATTGTATTCATTAGAGTTGAGAAGGTTTAGGGGAGGTCTAACAGAAACTTATAAGATAATGCATGGCTTCGAAAGGGTAAATGTTGGGAAGTTGTTTCCGTTATGCAGGGAGACCAGGACCCGTGGGCACAGCCTTAAAATTAGAGGGGGTCAATTTAGAATGGAAATGAGGAGACATTTCTTCAGCCAGAGATTGGTGGGCCTGTGGAATTCATTGCCATGATGCGCAGTGAAGCTAGGACGTTGAATGTCTTCAAGGCAGAGATTGATAAATTCTTGATCTCGCAAGGAATTAAAGGCTACAGGGAGAGTGCAGGGAAGCTGAATTGAAACACCCATCAGCCATGATTAAATGGTGGAGTGGACTCAATGGGCCGAATGACCTTGCTTCCACTCCTATGTCTTATGGGCTTATCAGTTCTGGAGCAGGGGCGGAGCAGGGTGGGGGGGGGAGTCAGTCCTGGAGCAGGGGGCAGGGTGGGGGAATCAGTCCTGGAGCAGTGGGCAGAGCGAGGGGAAATGAGTCCTGGAGCAGTGGGCAAGGTGAGGGAATCAGTCGTGGAGAAGGGTTCAGAGTGGGGGAATCAGTCCCGGAACAGGGGGCAAGATGGGGGAATCAGTCCTGGAGCAGTGGGCAGAGCGAGGGGGAATGAATCCTGGAGCAGTGGGCAAGGTGAGGGAATCAGTCGCGGAGAAGGGTTAGGGTGGGGGAATCAGTCCCGGAGCAGGGGGCAGGGTGGGGGAATCAGTCCCGGAGCAGGGGACAGAGCGAGGGGGAATGAATCCTGGAGCAGTGGGCAAGGTGAGGGAATCAGTCGCGGAGAAGGGTTCAGAGTGGGGGAATCAGTCCCGGAACAGGGAGCGAGGTGGGGGAGTCAGTCGTGGAACGTACTTTAGAGCAGCTGAAAGCTGGTAGGGAGTGAACTGGAGGCTTGGAGTGGAGTGGGGTTGGTTGTTGGACTGGTTTCTGATGTGGATGGTCAAACCACATGTGGGAGCCCCTGCGCTGAGCTGCTGCAATGTATTTGTTATTTGTAATTTTTTTAATATGGCTGTGATATCAATCCTTTAACTATGCCTTATTTCTAATTTAATTTCTTAAACACTGTAAAGTAATGCAACTACTTTTCTTTTTTATTGCTCTTTTGTATCTAAGATTTATCATTTAGTACTTGTACCGAAGATGGTATCAGAAGAGACGACATTTGTAAATCTTTTCACTGTCCTGCTGTACTTCTGTACTTGAAAATGTGTGACAATAAAGGATATCTTATTCTATTCTCCTTGGAAATGGGTGTGCTGGCCATACTGGTTTGTCATTTTGAAATATTGTAGATGAGCTGGAGCAGTGTGCATCATTTACAGTTTTTATTGGTTTCTATTATCCTAATCAAAATAATTTAAATATTTTCTCCCAATAAAAAGGTTAAATTAGGAGAGCAGGTTGCATTGTTACATTTGTATTCCCTTGAATATCAAAGATTAAGTGGTGATTACACTGAAGTCCTTTAAGAGAATTAAAGGATTTGACAAAGAGAAACAATGTGCAGAACAAGCGGCCATCATCTTAAATTTAAAGTTTGGCTGTTCAAGTGTGATTTCTAAAATCTGGAATGCTTCCCATTAAAAGCTGTCATGTTAGATCAACTGAAAACTTCAAAATCAAGATTTGTTTTTAAGCAAAGGATTCATGTAACTACTAATTCAAGTTGGGTAGATGGATTTTAGATATAAATCAGCCATGATCTAAATGAATGGCCATACAGTGTGAAGTGACTGCAAGTCTTGTTCTTCTCCTTTGTTTTATGGTTACTTTTGAGTTGACCTTCCTTATTTCCATTCTCATCAACTCACATTTCCTTTGTTCTACTCTAATACTTTGGTCATTGCCTACGTAGGTATTCCTCATGCTGAACGTTGCAATGTTGCGAAAGATATTGCTTGGATATTCGTACATGTTTACCCCACTTACCTGCACAAGGAGCTGTATATTACCGAATGAAAATGGACATGGTTGGCATATACACTGGAACCATATACTTTGGAAGAAAGGAAGATAAGACTACACCATGAACATGAACAAAAAGAAAATAGATCAGCTGTTATATAATGTAGCTATAAGATCAGAGCTTGCTGTAACTATGATTAGATTACTTACAGTGTGGAAACAGGCCCTTCGGCCCAACAAGTCCACACCGATGCATAACCCACCCATTCACCCCTTTTCCTAACACTACGGGCAATTTACATGGCCAATTCACCTGACGTGCACATCTTTGGACTGTGGGAGGAAACCGGAGCACCCGGAGGAAACCCACGCAGACATGGGGAGAATGTGCAAACTCCACACAGTTAGTCACCTGAGTCGGGAACTGAACCCGGGTCTCTGGCAGTGTGAGGCAGCAGTGCTAACCACTGTACCAATGTGCTGCCCATCTGATTACTATGATCAGTATTTAGTATGAATGTATAATAGAGTTTTGTTGAAGTCCAAGCCTGAACTTTGTCTTCACCTCAACCTGCCTATAAAGATCCCAAAATCAGAGTGGTATTAAATCAGAACTGTCTCAGGTAGCCCAGTGCAAGTTCATAGATAATATAACCATGAATCTGAGGATCATGGTGCCAAATTGAATATGACCTGTAGTGTTGCCTTGACAAATTCAATCCTGAAGCCAATGCAGAGGCATCTAAATCAGATGAAAGAATTGGATAATGAATGAGGTACAACAAACAAGGGTAGGACTTAAACAATTAATGCTAGGGCCTTGGATAGTATTGTAGAACAGAGGGATCTCAGGTGCAATACATAATTCTTTGAAGTTTGCATCACATAAAGACAGGGTGGTTTAAAAGGCATTAGGCACACTTGCCTTCATTGCTCAGTCTTCTGAGTGTAGGAGTTGGCAAGTCATGTTGAGGTTGTTCAGGACATTGGTGAGGTCTCTTCAGGAATAGTGTGTCCAGTTCTGGTCACCCAGTTCTATGAAGGATATTATCAAACTGGAGAAGGTTTAGAAGAGATTTACTAGGATGTTGCCGGGTATGTAAGGTTTGAGTTATAAAGAAAGACTGGTTAGGCTGGGACTTTTTTCACTGGAGTGCAGGAGGTTGAGAGGTGGTCTGATAGAAGTTCTTAAAATAATGAGAGGTACAGATAGAGTTAATGGAGGTTTTTTCCCTAGGATGAGGGATTTCACAAGATGAGGGGGCACATTTTAATGTCAGAGGAGAGAGATTTTAAAAAGACATAATAGACATTTTTTACACAGAGGGTGGTTAATGTGTGGAATGCAGGTACAATTACAACGTTTAGAAGTCATTTGAATAGGAAAAGTTTGGAGGGATATGGGCCAAGAGTGGACAGGTGGAACTAGTTTAGTTTGGGATTATGTTCATCGTGGACCCATTGGACTGAAGGGTCTGTTTCTGTGCTGTATGACTCTTCGACTGTATGAGTGAAACCACATGAGAATATGGTTCTATTCTGACCATCGAGTGCAAAAGAGACATTAAAGCAATCAAGTCAGTTCAGGACAGAGCATCAAAATTAATTGCTGCCATCAGAAGAGAAGCCAACCTGGGATTTTCAGCCCTTCAGATTCTGTACAGCTACACAAGGACGTAAACAGCATTGGAAAAAAGTAAAACTGAGAAATTATTTCAAAGTAATGGTGAAAGGATGACAAGCTTCCGACCAAAGCAATGTCATAAAGTTTTCATATGAAGAGTGATCAATGCAGGTAATGGCTCCTGAATAGAGTCATGCAGGCAAAACATCACAGAGCAGAAGTTCATTTGCATCACTCACAGCAAAAAATGTGCAAAAACTGCAGGGCAGAGCTCTCAAAGCTGCTTCTTCATGTACAAGACATCAAAAAAATTAACCTGGGCAATGCCTAGGTGGATTTGTGGGCCATGCCACAACCAGAAATACAGATTGATTCAGCTTCACCATTCCCCAATCACGCACACCCCAGCATCACATTTCCCCACACCCTCATCATTCCCCACTCCCACACGCTCACCATCCCCCACCCTCACCCCCACCTACACTCTCATCATTCCCCACCCAACACTCTCACCATTCCTCACCCCCACACCCTCATCCCATCCGCCTCACTCATACCATTCCCAACCCCAACACCCTCACCATTCCCCACCCTCACCCCCACCTACACTCTCATCATTCCCCATCCCCACACCCTCATCATTCCCCACTCCCATACCCTCACCATTCCCCAACCATACCCCCACCCACACTCTCACCATTCCCCACCCCCACACCCTAATCATTCCCCATCCTCACCTCGACTCTCATCATTCCCCACTCCCACACCCTCACCATACCCCATCCCCATCCTTACGCCGACTCTCACCATTCCCCATCCCCACACCCTAATAATTCCCCATCCTAACGCTGACTCTCAACATTCCCCAACCCCACACGCTCACCATTCCCCACCCTCAACCCCACCCACACTCTCACCATTTCCCGTTCCCAGGCCATCATCATTCCCCATCCCCATCCTAATCCCGACTCTCATCATTCCCCACTCCCACACCCTCATCATTCCAAATCCCAACCCAATCATGGCTCTCATCATTCCCCTCTCCCACACCCTCATCATTCCCCATCCCCTCCTAACCCTGACTCTCACTATTCCCCACCTCACACCCTCATCATTCCTGACCCCACACCCTCACCATTCCCCACCCTCACCCCCACCCACCCTCTCACAATTCCCCATCCCCACACTTTCATCATTCCCCACTCCCACACGCTCACCATTCCCAATCCCCATCCTAACCCCGACTCTCATCATTCCCCAACCCCACACGCTCACCATTCCCCACCCTCACCCACACTCTCACCATTCCCCATCCCCACACCCTCACCAGTGCCAATCCCCATCCCAATCCTGATTCTCATTATTCCCACACCCACACCCTCATCATTCCCCATCCCCATCCTAACCCTGACTCTCATCATTCCCCAACCCCATACCCTCACCATTCCCCATCCCCATCCCAATCCCACCTCTCATCATTCCCCACCCCCACACCCTCACTGTTTCCCATTCCCATCCTAACTCCGACTCTCATCATTCCCCACCCCACACCCTCATCATTCCCATCCCCATCCTAACTCCGACTCTCATCATTCCCCACCCCACACCCTCATCATTCCCCATCCTTATCCTAACCTTGACTCTCACCATTGCCCACCCCATACCCTCACCATTCCCCACCCTCATCCCCACCCCCACTTTCACCATTCCCCATCCCCACACCCTCACCATTCCCCATCCCCATCCCCATCCTAACCCCGACTCTCATCATTCCTCACTCCCACACCCTCACCATTCCTCCCCTTCCCCTACCCCCACTCTCATCATTCCCCTCCATCACCCCTAGCCCCTACTCTCATCATTCCCCACCCTCACCCCAACCCCCACTTTCAGCATTCCCCAGCCCACACTCTCACCATTCCTCACCCCCACACCCTCATCCCATCCGCCTCACTCATACCATTCCCAACCCCAACACCCTCACCATTCCCCCCTCACCGCTACCCCACACCCTCACTATTCCCCTCACCCTTACCCCCACCCTCACTATTCCCCATCCCCACACCCTCACCATTCCCCATTCACCCCAACCCCCACTCTCATCATTCCCCACCCAACACTCTCACCATTCCTCACCCCCACACCCTCATCCCATCCGCCTCACTCATACCATTCCCAACCCCAACACCCTCACCATTCCCCCCTCACCCCTACCCCACACCCTCACCATTCCCCTCACCCTTAACCCCCACCCTCACTATTCCCCATCCCCACACCCTCACCATTCCCCATTCATCCCAACCCCCACTCTCATAATTCCCCACCCAACACTCTCACCATTCCTCACCCCCACACCCTCACCCCTATCCGCCCCACTCATAGCATTCCCCACCCCACACCCTCACCATTCCCCCCTCACCCCTAACCCACACTCTCATCATTCCCCACCCCACACCCTCACCTTTCGCCTCTCACCCCTAAACCCTACTCTCATTATTCCCCACACCACTCTCACCATTCCTCACCGCTACACCCTCACCCCTATCTGCCCCACTCATACCATTCCCCACACCATCATCATTCCCACCCTCACCCCTACCCCCCACTCTCACCATTCCCCAACCCCACACCCTCATCATTCCCCACCCTCACACCCTCACCGATTCACATCCTCATCCCTCCACCCCACTGTCATCATTCCCCACTACCTCACCCCCTCCTCCACCATTCCCCTCCCTTACCCCATCCCCACCATCACCATTCCCCAGCTCACCTTCACCATTCCCCACCCCCACAACCCCAGTAGCAGAGCTTTGAATGGTGCAATCTCACAGCCAAAGTGGAAGTGTTTAAATCAGACTAAATCATCCTGTAATTGGCTGTGAACTAATCAGACCACATTTGAGTACAGTGATTTGTTCTGATCATTAAAAATTAAGAGACATTAAAGACTTGAGGTTTGTTCAGAAGAGAGCGACAACTGTTAGTGTCAGCTGCAGTTCAGATGTTACTGCTCTGATCTCTAAGTTTGTTGATTCAAGTCTTGCACCAGGACTACAGCATAAAATCTAGACTGACACTCTGGAATGGTTCTTAGTAAACATTTCAGGTGAAACAGTAGGTTATTGCCCTACCTGTGCTCTGACGAAGGTACAATCACATTATTCTTTAAAGCAGGGTAGTTATTACCTTTGCCCTGGTCAACATTTATCCCACAATGATCACAAAAGCAGATTACTTAGTCATTATTCAATTGCTGTCAAGAGCTTGGCAAATGAAAATTAGCTACCCGTGCTTCCTGCATTACTGTAGAGACTACACTTCAGAAAATCCGACATCATCGGCTGTAAAGTGCTTTGGGGTATTCATCAGTCGTGAAAGAGATTTATAAACACAAGTATTTCATTTTGTGTCTTGTGATGAGAATATTTACTTAAGCAATATTACTGGGATTTTTTTTGTGGGTTCTGTTCCATATATTCATATTTTAACATTGTTTTTACCAAAGTGAACACATTCTGTCACATCAACTATTTCTTAGTGTCTGATGGAAAGCCATTTTCTAATGTGTCACTTGTCTTCATGTCAAAAGCCACATTACTGCTATTCTTTCACATAATATATGGGCATTTGCTTTTGGTTATTAGTTACAGTCAAGGTTGATTTGCATGGTATCACTCTCTCTATCCCAAACTGATTTTCAGCTTTATGTAAATACAAGCTTTACTGACTAGATTCTGGTTAATTTTAAGAATTTTAATAAAGTAAACTAAAGCAGAGATGACTTATCATTAGGTGGTAACCTTAAAGTTTGCTGATTTCAGTTTAGTTGAATGCACATTATGATTTTTAAACCATATTTAAAAAATGCAAAAATTATTTTTATACTGCAACCATTAGAGTTAAAAATAAATTTCACACTCAGCAATTACCATGGTTTCTAGTCCTCTGAAAATGAAGAGATTTTTGAGACACCAAACTGTCTCTATTTTTCTTTAACCACTTAACATTCCAATCAGGTATCACAGAGGATGTCAGTCAGTTCCATTTAATGTTTAATGTTTAACTTGCTTTTGCCCTTAACCATCTTTCAACTGAACTATGTCTTACGCCATGTGAATGGATGTCCTGAAGCTCCTACAGGATGCAAAAATATGACTGTTCCACTCTTGGCATGGCAAGAAAGAACTTCAGTCATGTACAGAGACTGAGACATTGGAATTGATCTCTGTGGAACAGAGATGGTTATGTGGAAATTTGAGTGAGGTGTTCAAAATGACAAAGGATTTAGATAAATCAAAAAGGAGAAAATTTTAATCGGTGGCAGAATAGAGGACACGGATTTAAGATCATTGACAAAAGAAGCAGTGTGGGTTGTCTACCTGAAAACAGTGGTGAAAGCAGATTAAATAGTAGCATTCAAAATACTTGAATGGAGGGAGAAAAAGTTACTGAGCTCTGGGAAAACAGTAGGAGAATGGGACTATTTGGACAGCTATGGGAAGAGGTATCACAGACCAACTGCACTCACGTTATACTGCCTCACTCAATATTTATAGGTGTATTAAAGGCAGAAATATGACACAAACATTTTGTTCTGAATGCTGCAACTTCATAATGACTCATTATACTTTGGTGTTAAGGATCATTGGAATGGATTAATAGGATTAGTTCAAATCCCTGGGTTTTGTTAACATTCAGAACATTGAGCACATGATTATGGATGAACCTTTCGAAAAATAACTTCTGTGCAGATGTTAACAATAATATAATCTATTATGGTAATAAAATTGTAGAAAAGCACTGGAAAGATTTCTAATCTGGAAAAACAGATGCTAATGCCATGATTATTCATCATACTCTCCAGAGTCTTGAAAAAAAACTTTGCCATTTAGCCTTTAATTTGTGATGGATTTATATTGCAAACTTGTTTAACCACGTAAATATGTCTTTCGTATTTTAATTGCAGTCCCTGCTTAGCAAATAACATTGTGTTTAAGGACAGATGTTCAATTAAATCCATTTAATTAAGAAGTTTAAATAATTGATTATTTCTAACCTTAATCACTGCTCTGTGGACTGTAACCACTTTGCTTTAAGGTTGGTTAACTGTTCTTAATCTTATTGAGTCTACTGTGGATTGTTTTAATAATGGTCAAAAATAGATTTCCCTTTTCAATCACCTGTAGCAAGGAAATGACACTTTTTAAAATGGTTGTTGTACTCACTAGATATAATGTTCTCCAAAATGAATTATTCATTGTGTACATTATTAAAGTTAAAGTTTTTAGATGGGGCCATCTTGACAACAATTGAGCGGCATTATGTCAATAAATTTAGGCAGGAGCCAGATAAGAATCTGGATGATGAAAGTGATTGAAAGTTATACAATAAGAGAATTTTCAGACTAGCACACCCAGTCTGATGGACATCTGTCCAAAACACAACTTTAGACATGGATAATTGAAAGGATTGGTTTTGAATCAATGTCGATAATGCAAACCATGCATTTGTTTCATGCATTAGGAGTAACTTGAACAATCATGTCAACCATTGAGTGAGGAAGTTAGACCCTCTAGCCAGATGTTCACCATTACACAGCAAGTCAGATCAATCCAAATGAGTCTCATGAGTTCCCAAGTCTAGTTTGTAATTGAATTTCTTTTGTTTCCTCAATACTTTTAACACAATATTTTCCAATTTTGTTATGTATATTTTTAAATCTCGAATCTTATCCATTGTTGCTTTTGTTTTGCATACTTTTCTAGTTGAACTGAAACAAATATTGCATAAACTGCAAGAATTGTATGAAAGTAATACAACTTGCTGTGAACACCATAGGTGTTTATGCAAATGACATTTTTCTTTGGATGGATTAATGATTAATGAATTAACTGATAAAGAAAAATGGTACATAGGGACAACTTAGAAATCATGGGTGTGGAACAGTGAACTTATTCATCCATTAAAGGACTAATCTTTTGTGATGTGCTTTGTTTTTCAGCTTTTAAACATGATATATACAAGATATTAAAAATTCAAACTTTCCAATGCTTAACAAAGGCTAGAATTCCACTGGTGCGTTAGTGAACTGGAAGCAATACATTAAAAGGAAGATCAAGACAAATGATCCTGTTTTATTAAAGGCCAAGAGGCTCTTAAAATAAAATAACAAGCCAAATTAAATCAAGTAAACCAATAAAATCTTTTGGGTAGTGATGACTGCAGGTAAAAAACAAGTAAATATTGGACAAAATCAGAAAATGATGGAAATATGCAGCACATCTGGCAGCGGTTGTGGAGAGGTGTACAAATCACAACCTAAAATGTGATTTCTGTGTCATTCTCCATGGATGCTGTCTGACCTGTTGAATATTTCCATTTTCCAAAAGCCTTCATCTGTTTTACTTCAGAGTCCCAGAATCCACAGCATTTGGCTTCTACATTGCAATATGTATGGGTTTTGTTTTTGAATATCATGTCATTCTTTAGTGCCAAATGCAAAACAATTTTTGAAAGAATAAAGCACAAATAGAAAAATAATTGGCTTGAAAATTATCAGTGAGAACTATAAAAGGGTCAGTGGCTAAGAGATAAACCATGGACTGTGCTGCTTCTTCTGTTAACAGCTCCTCATCACCTCCCAGCACCTATCTGACATTTAACCTTTCCCTTGACATTATTGGTGTTCCCATAATTTGGAACCATAGTTACAGTGGGATTAAATTCTTTTATGCAGCTTTAGCAAACCTGCTTGGCTTTTGTACTTTATGCCTCTATTTATAAGGCTCATTTAAAGGTCAGGTTTCAGTGTGACACACTCCATCACAATGATTTTATCAGGTAAATACACCCAACTTGGTCATTCATTTTGTACAATTGGCTCTGCTCCTTTGAGTACCATGGATAATCCAAACCATATGCACAACATCAAAATGACCTAAATCTCAGAACAAACACAAAGAAATGGTAATTCCATGTTGAAATGAGAGCTAGCAATTACTATTTGCATTTTCTATTATTGTATGAATCCTGCTTTTACTTCTAAAAACCTTGCAGTGAATTATCACCAAACGAATCACCTTCAATCATGTGCCACTTCAACTTATACAAGTAGATAACAGAAAAAAATGCAGTTGTCTCTAAGTGTTCAACACTTGAAAAAATTGAAACTAACCGGACTGATAAATGTAAAATCTGAAAGAAATAATGAAGGAGCAACAATCTGCAGATTCTGGAAATGGGGAACAAAATATTTGTGAAAGCCAATTTGTTATTTAAAGGCTTCCTTATTCATTCATATTAACTCATTTATTAGATCATGCAGTCACATTGTAACATTACCTGATGTATTTGTGTTGCTATGTGGGGGATTTGGACTTGCAGAGGAGGATTCAAACACATGGGCCTGGATTTTCGATCTCAATATCAGTCAAGCATTTGGAATAATCTGATTAAAGCTGTCTTTATGTCGTAATTTACAGACATGCACCATTCTCTGTGTGAAAACATTTTTCGAGGAGAATTGGTTGGCATGGATGAGTTGGGCCACAGGGTCTGTTGCTGTGCTGTATGATGCTGTAATTTCATGACTCTCAGGGAATAAAGGAAGCTGATGAATGGGAACAGCAAAATCTGTAGTTCCCCTTCCAAATCACAATCCATCTTCAATCTTCTCAATGCTGATCTACCATCTAAAAGAAAAAGATCAGGAGTGTGATAGAGTATTCTCCACTTGCCTGGGTAAGTGAAGCATCAACAACTCCAAGGAACTCAGCATCATCTAGGACAAAGCAGCCCACTTGATTGGTAGTCCATCCAACTCCTTCAATATCTTCTCTCTTCTCTACTGAAGTCTGGTGGTAGCAGTGTGTCATGTGTACAATAAGCACTGCATTAAGTCACCTAGGTTCCTGTGGCAGCACCTTCCAAACCTGAAATCTTTACCATCTAGATAGACAAAGGTAAAGGAACCCCACGACTTGCAAGTTCCCCTCTAAGTTTAGCACCAGCCTAACTGGAACTATACAATGTTCTTCAATGGTGCTGGGTTAAAATCCTACAGTTCCTTTCCTAACAGTATTGTGGGAATCTCAACACCTCAAGGGCTGCAGGCATTCAAGAAGGCAACTTACCACCATCTTCTCCAGAGTGCTAAGTGATGGGTACTGCATGTTGCATGTGCCAGCAATTCTCACATCCCATGAATGAAAATAAAATGCGGCACACTAGTCTATGTATCATTCTTCCCTCAGGCTAACTTAAAAAAACCCAACTATCACAAGTTTTATATTAGTATTGTCTGGGGACATGACTCTGTGTCCAGATGTCCTTTTTAAACTCCTTATGTGTGATTGCTGAATTAAAGGATGTATCACTAACTTAAAATTAGACAGAAATATTTTCATTTTTATTTTCTCCAAGAAGTTCATGACAGACATTTTAAAGCTGATACTTGCGACTGTAAAACATAAAGTGCAAAATTAGGAACTGCTGACTGGATCCAAGCCACCTAAAGTGAAAGACAACTGAAGCCAGCTCAGAAACAACATTGATAAGGTCTGCAAGAGACAGTGAAAACATTGAAATGTACTTTTGTGTCTTCACAAAGTGGAATCTCAAATGGTTTTCATTGTAGCTAAGATGACATGATGGCTTTTAAATGTGTATTTTTGTCCTTTCGCTATGAAAGTTTGAAGATGACCTAAGGGGCAACTATTTCATGCAGAGGGTGGAGTGTGTATGGAATGAGCTGTCAGAGGAAATAGTGGAGACTGGTACAATTACAGCATTTAAAAGTCACCTGGATTGGTGCAGGATTAGGAAGGGTTTAGAGGGATATCAAGTAAGTGCTGGCAAATGGGATGAGATTAGGTTAGGTATCTGGTCAGCATGGACGAGTTGGCCCAAAGGGTCTGTTTTCATGCTGTATAACTCAATGACTCTGACTGTTGAGACAGAGGCACAGAGCAGTCTGCTCAAAGCTAAATAAGCTTATGAAGCCATTTCTTTTTAAGTTGGAACATTAGAAGCAGCCTGAATGGGTGGGGTCAAGCTCCCACAGAACCAGGATTTTTAGTTTTCAGCAGTTGCTGGGATCTTAATGTTGGTTGTAGAAGCCCTTATTCCTCTCTCTGATACAGTTAAAAGCTGGGGTTCTCTTCTTGCCGCTAGGATTGCTCCAAACTTGAAAAAAACCCAAGGCCTCATGAGCTGCTTATGTTATTAGCTTTCAGCAGACTGATTTTCACCTCTACTTCAACCATTCTTCACAAAAAATGGACAAAACCCACCTATTGTCACATAGGACTTTTAATTCTTTACCTTCTTTATTGTATTCATTTGTGGGATATAGGCGTCACTGGCTGGGCCAACATTTATTGTCCACTCTTAGTCACCCTTGAGAAGGTGATGATGACTTTTCTCCTTGAACCACTTCATTTTACTTGTTGTAGGTAGATCCACAATCGGGAGGGAATTTCGGGAATTTGACCAGTAATAGTGAAGGAATGGCAATACAATTCCAAATCAGGATGGAAACAATAATTGCAGTTGGCGATGTTCCCACGTATCTACTGCCTTTGTTCTTCTAGATGAAAGAGGTCCTGGTTTTGGAAGGTGCCGTTTTGGCAGCCTAGGTGAATTTCTGCAGTGCTTCTTCCAGATAATACACACTGCTGCTACTGAGCGTCGATGATGGAGGGAGTAGACACTTGTGTGTGTAGTACCAATCAAGTAGGCTGCTTTGTCCTGGATGATGTTACATTTTTTGAGCATTGTTGGGAGCTGCACACATCAAAGCAAATGGGGAGTATTCCATCACATTCCTGGTTTGTGCCTTGTTGATGGTGGGCAGGCTTTGGGGAGTCAGGAGATGAGTTGCGCACTAAAGTATTCCTATCCCTGACCTACTCTTAGATTAGATTTCCTCCAGTATGGAAACAGGCCCTTTGGCCCAACAAGTCCACACCGACTCCAAAGAGCAACCCACTCAGACTTATTCCCCTACATTTACCCCTGACTAATGTACCTAACAATATGGGCAATTTGCATGGCCAATTCACCTGATCTGCACATCTTTGGATTGTGGGAGGAAACCAGAGCATCCGGAGGAAACCCACGCAGACACGGGGAGAATGTGTAAACTCCACACAGACAGTCACCCAAGGTGGGAATTGAACGTGGGTCTCTGGCGCTGTGAGCCACTGTGCCATCCAGAGCTACTGTATTTTTATCTTGAGTTCATTTGCATTTCTGGACAATGTAACCCCCAGTATGTTAATAGTGGGGGATTCACTGATGGCAATACCATTGAATGTCAAGGAGTGGTGGTGAGATTGCCTCTTATTGGAGATGAACATTGCATGGCATTTGTGTTGCGCAAATGTTACTTGCCACTTGTCAGCCCAAGCCAGGATATTGACCAGATGTTGTTGCATTTGAATGTGGGACATTTTCAGCATCTGAGGATTCAGAAATGGTGCTGAACATTGTGTAATCATCAACAAACACCCATACTTCTGATCTTATGATGAAGGGAAGGTCATTGATGAAGCAGCTGAAGGTGGTTGGGTCTGGGACACCAACCTAAAGAACTCCTGGAGAGATGTCCTGGAGCTGAGATGACTGATTTTCAACACCCATGGCCATCTTTCTAATGGCCTGGTATGACTCCAATCAGCAGAGATTTTACCACCAATACCCATTCATTTCAGTTTTGCCCGGGCTCTTTGATGCCACACTTGGTTGAATGCAGCCTTGATGTGAAGAGATTTCACTTTCTCCTCACCTCTGGAATTCAGCTCTTTTGACCATGTTTTAACCAAGACTGTAATGAGATCAGGAGCTGAGTGTCCCTAGCAGAACCAAACCGTATGTCACTGAGCAGGTTATTGCTGAGTAGGTGTTGCTTGGTAGCACAGTTGATGACACCTTCCATCACTTTACTGATGCTTGAGAGGAGGCTGATAGGGCTGTAATTGGCCAAGTTAGATTTGTCGTGCATTTAGTGTTCCTAGGCAAATCTTCATATTGTCAGACAGAGGCTAGTGTTGTAGCTGTACTTGAAATGCTTGGCTAGGGAACAGCACTTCTGGAGCACAAGTCTTCAGTACTGTTATTGGAATGTTGTCAGGGGCAATAGGCTTTGCAGTGTTCAATGTCTTTAGCCTTTTCTTGATATCATGAGAGTGGCTTCTGTGATGATTGGCATCTGTGATGCTGGGGACCACTGGAGGAGGCAGAGATGGATCTTCCACTTGGTATTTTTGGTTGACGATTGCTGCAAATGCTTCAGGTTTATCTTTTCCACCGATGTGTTGGGCTTTTCCATCATTGAGGATGGGGATATTTGTGGACGCACCTCCTCACATGAGTTTTTAATTATCTGCATCATTCACAATTGTGTGTGTTGGCTGCAGAGCTCATATCTGATCCATCGGCTGTGGGACCTCTTAGAAATCACTTGCTGCTTATACTGTTTTGCATGCAAGTAGTCCTGTTTGGTGGCTTCACCATTTGACACCTCATTTTCAGGTATGACTGGTCCTGCTCCTGGAATGCCCTCCTGAACTCTCCATTGAACCAGGGTTGATCCCCTGGCTTAATGGTTATGGTTGAGTGGGGAAAGTGCTGGGCCAGGAGATTTCAGATTTTGTTGCAGTACAATTCTGCTGCTTTTGATGGCCCATAACACCTCATGGATGCCCAGTCTTGAGTTGCTCGATTTGTTCAAAGACTGTCCCAATTTTACCAGTTTAATTTCCAAATCTACATATGGATGTTGCTGGCCTTCAAACCTAAAATAATGAGTTGTGTTTTCATCATAAATTATTGAATTCTGAGTGCCTGATACAAAATTCATGACCTTAAAGTGCACCCACTGACTGTAATATTTGCAAAGTGACTTGTTACTTGGGAACAGAATGATCTTGGAATGATCAAAATAGAGGAATTGTATTTGTGGGGCATCTTTCATGAACACACATTTCACTGTGTTCAATAGCAGTTCTGAAATGCATTCACCATCATATAGAAAACAGCATTGGTCCAGCAATGGCACAAAACTGCAATAAGCTAATGAACAAATAGTCATTTTTTTTAGTCATGTGGTTTTAATGATAAATATCAGGCAGAACATTTGAAAGAACCTATTTACACCCACAGATGCTGTCAACTGTTTTGTCCACTTGAGAGAGAAGACAAGGGCTTTGCTGCTTTAATGTTGCTTGTGTTGGGGGGCAAATGTTGGCCAAGATACTAGAATCTCCCTCTTGGCTTCAAATTGTGCCATTGGAACTCTTACATATATCTGAAAGGTGATTCATCTAATATTGCAATGATTTATGAGTTTAGGTGACTTGTTCCAGTCTCTGAAATGTACCTTGACTATGCAAGCTTTGAACAGGGGGCATGAATGCTATCTTTGGTTAGGGGAATAATATTTAGATTATTAGTTGACCTGATTTTAGGCCATACGACCACATGATAAAGGAGCAGAATTAGGTCATTCAGCCTATTGACTCAGCTCTGCCATTCAGTCATAGCTGATATGTTCTCAACCCCATTCTCCTGCCTGCCACCTCCCTGTAACCCTTGATCACCTTACTGATCAAGAACCTTTCTATTTCTGCCTTAAATACACTCAATGACTTGGCCTCCACGACAATTAACTCCTGAAATTAACCACCCTCTGGCTGAAAAAATTCTTCTTCATCTCCTTTCTAAAGTGTCTTCCCTTCACTCTGAGATTATGCCCTCAGGTCTCAGTTTCTCCCACTCATGGAAACATCTTCTCTATTTCCACTCCATCCAGGTCTCTCAGGTAATCTGTCAGTTTCAATGAGATCTTTCCACATCTTTCTAAATTCTGAGTACAGACCCAAAGTCTCAGAGTGCCACTCCGAAAGCTAGTGTGCTTCCAATTAAACCTGTTGGGCTGTAACCTGGTGCTGTGTGATTTTTAACTTTGTACACCCCAGTCTAACACCGGCATCTCCAAATCTTGATCCCTGGGATAATTCTTGTAAACCTACTCTGTGCCCCCCCTAAAATGCCAGCACATCCTTCCTTGGATATTGGCCCCAAACTGCTCTCAACGTTCCAAATGCAGTCTGACCAGTGTCTTATACAGTTTCAGCAGTACATCTCTGCTGCTGTATTCTGGCCCTCCTAAAATGAATGCAAGCATTGCATTTGCCTTCCTAAGTGCCAACTGAACCTACATGTTAACCTTAAGAGAATTCTGAACTAGGACTCCTAATTCCCTTTGTGCTTCAGATTTACAAAGCCCTTCCCCATTTAGAAAATAATCAATGCCTCTATTCTTCCTACAAAAGTGCATAACCTCACACCTCCCACATTGTATTCCATTTGTCACTTCCTTTCCCACTCTCCTAGTTTTCCAAGTCCTTCTGCAGCCTCCCCTCATCACTACCTGTCCCTCCATCTATCTTTGTGTCGAATGTTTGGCTGGAACTTCACACTATGTTTCTTCACATAGTGCAATTGTTTTCAATTCTCACTCCCAAAATATTAGAACAAGCATAGAGACCATAGGAAATACTAAAATCCTTCATGACTAATTAGAACTGTCAACCTAAGTAATGTCCTCCATTTCTGGGATAGAAATTAGACCCAGCACCAAGTAAACCTCCAACGAGCCTTGCTGCAGTATGTGTTAAAAGTATATCGCTCCCAATGAATTCACTCTGGATATGCTATTTGTTAGAATAACATCCTTAATGTTTCAAAATGCTTAGAACTGTTCACAGACACAAAATAAATTCCAAATGTTTGGAGACATTACAATAACATTGTTCTAATTGTAATTCTTCAACACAGAAATGTTATCCTTAAATACAACCTCAATCAAAAAAACAACTGTAATCCTGAGCTGCGAAGGAGTCAAAGTCACCTCTGGGTCACATCGGAGCAAAGCTGATTTAATTGCTATTGCTAATGTCTACGTCTAGTTATGACCTTGCCTGCAGCTCCAGTTAGCAAAATGTGGTTGCTGATAGGATTCTGTCAAAGTCATTTTTAACGTTGTACTAACCTATGCTACTTTTATTGATATAATGTATATATTTTTTTTGTCCAGCTTAAAGTTTGACATTCATTCTTTAATCTTTCACTTTCCTCAAGCTCGTTTATGAATATCCAATAGATTCTAGATAATGTTTTTATCCTTTTCTGTCAACTTTACTGTGCTACTGAGAGTCTAAAACCATGAAATCAAAGTGCATAACAATCAAAAGCTATTTCAATAAATTTCACAAAATATGACACATCTGCCACACTACACTTCTTTTTAAATCTGACAGGTAAATAGCTTTTTATTAATACGATTAAGGAGTTTCCGGACTCAAAACTAACAGAAAGCGTGTTTGCTGGCAAATAATGGGAATCTTCTTCTTGCTAACTTTGTAAGAATGTATCTGTCAGCCTATCTGACAGAACGCAATGGGAGTAGTAAGTCAGTAACTCCACCTTTCTTTCAGGTCATATTGTCAGCAAATTGAGGATGTTGCAAGATGGAATTTGGTCCTGCCAATGTTTCAATGAAGTGTAGATAGAAATTACCAAAATGAATAAATATGAGGAATGCTGTGGACAGTATGTATTCATGCCCATATAAGTATAAGCATATTTTCATTCATGGGATTTTGTGCACTGGCTGGCTGAACATTTATTGCCCATCCCTAGCTGCCCTTGAGAAGATGCCTGTGAGCTGCCTTCTTGAGCTACTGTCCATTTGGTGTAGATACACCCACAGTGCTTTGACTGATGTCAGGTTGTCCATCCAGTTTCATTTCTTTTTTGAAACTTGCCTGATGGTTGATACAAATTGTTGGGTCATTCCAGAGGGCAATGAAGAGTCAATCGCATATGCTGTAGGTTTGGAGTCACACATAGGCTCAAGATGAATGGCAGCTTTCCTTTCCTTCCTGAAAGAATATTAGTGAACCAGATGTTTTTTTCAAACGGCAACCAACAATGGCTTCACAGTCATCATTCGGTTTCTAACACCACATTTTTCTTGAATTCAAATTACACAGTCTTCCACTGTGGGATTTGAAACTAGGTCCAGGAAACTAGATCTCTGGAACACTGACCCGGTGACAACATAACTACATTACCTCCTCTGTATGACTGGGGAGTTAGTTGCATGGGGCTGGGCCAGAAAGTAGTGCATCATTGTTTCATTGATGTTACCCACTTGTAATGAAACACTTATTGTGCTGTGTGTAACCCTGTCAGGAATTTGTTTGGAAGAAATTGGAGTCAATATTCACTGCTTCACAGGATCTTCACATTACCAAAAGAATGATACCCTAACAACTTGCATAACATATTTCCATAACACTGCAAGAAATGTTAAAAATGTAACGCCTCATTTATTATTTTACGTAAAGCTTACTGACCTGTCAATTACCTCACATCGCTTTTGGAATGCTTTTGGAAAATCAAATCAAATCAATTTCATTTGTAATCTTTACATTTCAGTTACTCTCAGTGTATGTGTGTGTTTAATGAGAAAAGTAAATGGACCTGTAAACAAAAAATGAGTCAAGTGAAAGGGATTGAACAATGGAGGGAAGAAAACCAAATAACTTATTTCCCTCACAGTAGAATTCATTCTAAATTAATTTGACTTCAGGGAGCAGAGGCGAACTATTGACTGCAAGGTATAAGCGAGGTGAGAGAGAAAGGAATAGTTGTACCACAGTGCTTTAGGAAGTGATTTAATCAAGACTCACTACATGCCATCAGAATTGTTTTGAGACTGACACCTGCTTAGAACAAAGCAGCAAGAAGAGTCATACTGCAATCTCCAGTTTGCTGTCTAGCGAGGGAAATTACAGTCCATTGGGGGATTGTGATGCAGAACGCCACGCACCAGCATACAAAGGTTAGCAAAGAACTGATAGAATAAGCAACATTTTGCTATATAGATACAAACCAACTTTACCAACAAGTTATATAATATTGTGAATGTGACACTGAATAACCTTCATTGATGTGGTGTGCATTTTAAACGTGCCCAGTACTTTATTCCAACTGCTGTTTGAAATGAATATCTGAAACAAAGAGAGGACCAACAAACTATACTAATATTGCTGCAAAGCTATAATGATGGAAATTATTTGAACTTACTGCATGTTTCAAAAATACAGTAATGCAGCTTCCAGTTAATTTGACTCCAAACAAAGTAATTATATTTACTGGGTGACTGCTTTGTGGAAAACCTACAAGCTGTCTGCAAAAATGTCCAACCTATTTTCCTCACCCCTTGTCTTACCTCCCATAAATCGGTAGGATTGCTCTGGTCCTCACATATTGTCCCACCAGCACCCAAATCCAAAGGATCATAAGCCGCAAATACTGCCACCTCCAGGCACATATTCCCCTCCCTTGTCACCATTCCGCAAGGGCCATTGTCTACTTCTCCTTCACTTACACATCTATTCACACCTTCACGGCACCTCCCCATGCGATCGAAGAATGTGTAACATCAAACCATTTATATCCGTCCTCCTCACAATCCAGTACAGACATACCTTCCAGGTAAAGCAGTGATTTACTGGCACTTCGCTTAATATGGTCTAAGCTGCTCATGAGTGTGGGGAGACAAAACGTAGACTGGGTGACCACTTTGCAGAATACACATGTTCTTTCTGCACAAATGACCCTGACCTTCCTGTTGCCTGCCATTTCAACACACCACTCTGCTCCCTGGCCAACACTGATGTCTCGGCCTTGCTGCAGTGTTCGAGTAAAACTCAGCACAAGCTGGAAAAACAGCACCTTGGGGACCCTGCAGTATTCAGAATTCAATAACGAGTTCATTACTTTTGGGACCTGAACACCTTCTCCCACGTTCTTTACCCATCCCGGCACCCCAGGCCCTGTTATCACTGCTTTCAATACAGCCAGCCCATTTTCAATGATGATAGGACCCATTACCAGCGCTTCTTTCTCCCTGGCTTATCATTATCCATCTCTTTGTCAGCCTAACTGTTTTTCTCGTTCTCGGTGTTCTGTCTCCACCTATCGCCTACTCCTTCCATCACTCCATATCCCCTCTCTTCACCACATATACTACCTCTACCTCTCTCTGATCTGTTCTGAAAAATGGTCACCCGACCTGAAACATTAATTCTGCTTTCTCTCCACAGACCTGCTGAGCCTTTCCAGCAATTTTTGGTTTTGTTTATAATTATATTTGGGAACTCAATTAGCTTGAGAACTGTGAGCATACACTCAATTAAAATGCAGCATATATTTGATTCAATATTCAGTATAATTGGTTATTTTATGTACTGGACATCAGTTTTGCTGATAGCAATTCAACATATGAAGAAATTTTAAAGTAGTTATTTGTCAAATCTGACAATATTTGACATGTATAATTGCTGCACATACAGATGACTTACTTAATATTAGAAAATCTGAGTAATAGCTGAGACAAATCTAACTGCAGTGAGTTAAATTAGATAGGATGGTAGATGAAGTGGATTGATGGTAGATTGTGCAATAGAGTCATAAGGTCATAGAATAACACAGTATGGAAACAGGCCCTTTGGCCCAAAGTGGTCCATACTGTCCATGGTGCCAACACAGCGAGTTCTAATTGCCTGCATTTGGTCCATATCTCTCTATACCTTTCCCATCTATGAACCTATCCAAATGTTTTTAAAATGTTGCTGTTGTACCTGCCTCAACTACTTTCTTTCGCAGCCCGTTCCATATATGCATCACTCTTTGCGTGAAAATGTTGCCCCTCAAGTCCTTCTTAAATCTTTCCCGTCACACCTTGAACCTATGCCTTATAGTTTTCAATTCCCCATCCCTGGGAAAAAAAGACTCTGCATTCATCCTACCAATGCCCCTCATGATTTTATACCCCTCAAAAAGGTCACCCCTCATTCTCCTATGTTCCAAGGAATAAAGTTCTATCCTGGCCAACCTCTCCCTATAACTCAGGCCTACTAGTCCTGGCAACACTCTTGCACTCTTTCCAGTTTAACTATGTCTTTCGTATAAGAGAGTGACCAAAAATGTACACAATACTCCAAGTGCGGCCTCACCAATGACTTATATACTGTAACGTAATGTCCCAACTTCTATACTCAGTGCCTCGACCAATGAAAGCCAGCATGCTAAATACCTTCTTCACCACTCTGTCTACCTGTGATGCCATTTTTAACAAAGTATGTACTTGTGCTCCTTTGGGTCCCTCTGTTCCACAACACTCCTCAGGACCTTACCATTTACTGTCCAAATCCTACCTTGGTTTGACTTTCCAAAGTGCAACACCTCTCATTTCTCTGTGTTGAATTCCATTTGCCATTCCTCTTGCCATTGCCACTTTCTCATCTGACCAAGATCCCTCTGTAACGTTTGATAAACTGTCACGCTATCAATGATACCTCTTGATTTTGTATCATTGGCAAACTTAATAATCATGCCTTGCACATTAATGTAAATAACAAATAAACAAGTTTAGATTAGATTAGATTAGATTACTTACAGTGTGGAAACAGGCCCTTCGGCTCAACAAGTCCACACCGCCCCGCCGAAGCGCAACCCACCCATACCCCTAAACTAACACTACGGGCAATTTAGCATGGCCAATTCACCTGACCTGCACATCTTTGGACTGTGGGAGGAAACCGGAGCACCCGGAGGAAACCCACGCAGACACGGGGAGAATGTGCAAACTCCACACAGAGAGTCGCCTGAGGCGGTTCTTAGCACCAAGTTCTTAGCACCAAGCCCTGCAGCACACCACTAGTCACGCCTACAGTCTGAGAAACAACCTTTAACCATCACCCTCTGCTTCCTACCATCGAGCCAATTTTGAATTCAATTTGTTAGCTCTCCCTGGGTCCCAGGCAAATTAACTTTCATGACTAGCCTGCGCAGGACCTTGTGAAAGGCCTTACTAAAGTCCAGAAAGACAACATCCACTGCCTTACCCTCATCTATCCCTTTGGCCACCTTTTAAAAAACTCTAAAAGATTTGTCATACTTGACTTCCCGCGCATAAATCCAAGCTGACTATCCCTAATCAGGCCTTGACCATTCAAATATTGGTTATCCTGTCCCTCAGCATGCCCTCCAACAACTTGCTTACCACAAAAGTCAGGCTCTGGGCTATATTTCCCATGGCTTAGATTTGCTCCCTTTCTTAAATAATGGAACAACATTAACCACCCTCCAAGTCTTCTGGAACTGCACCAGTTGCTAAAGATGAAGCAAAAATTTCTGCAAGGGCCTCTGCACAAATGATCATTGATGCAATGCAAGCAACACACCAATTTTATGCGGTTTTCTGATGTAAATATTCTCTGCAACCATCCAGCATTAACCATGCTATTCATTGGATGGATGGGTCAAAAGGTAGTTTGCACCATTGAAAACTAACAACCGAAAGCTCTTTAAGGGAAGGTACTTTGTGGCTGGAAGTGTTCAACGGTTTATGTGAAGTGAGTCTGCTTCTGTAAAGGATGAGGAATGATGTTGAAGCAAGCTCCAAATTTTTGAATGCTGGATGATTACTTCAATTTGTATACAATATAACATGATTTCATCATCAAATTATTTTGAAATTGTATTCTCTTCTGGCTTTTCCTCTCACAGTGCGGTCAAGCGCATGTTGTGATCATCAGTTAGAGTGGTAAACAAGGAGCAGTCATTATTGGAATCACACTTGCGTAAGTTCCCCATAGGCAGGAAGGGAATGTGCTACTTGCCTTCTCCTGTTCTCTTTCTCCTCATCCTCCCTTGTCATCCTCCTTTTCAACTCATTGTCATATTGCTTGTCACAAGGACTACTTCTCAGGATGGTGAGATTGCACAGACATCAATAGACCACAATAAATCTTGTCAATGATTCTATTGACTCCTGAAACTCTCTGACAGAGTAGTCCAAGCAAAGGAAGCACTGATTCCGCACACCGATGGCCCACTGTATTGTATCCAAGTGACAACATTGCTTTCATTGCATGCTTGCTAAGTGTGTGAGGCATGGTACATTGGAGGCATTTGATCATGTGGCGAACTGGTTTGTTGGTGGAGTTCAAATGCAGAGGGCATAGCAGACTGCAGGAGGTTGAAGATATTATGCCTGCTGCGAGGGTATTAGGAGCCCATTACTCCTCTCAGCTTACACAGCAGAGACACCAAAAGCACATAAAATAGCTTTTGGTTGTGGTTAATGACAAAGTTATGTTTGTGTAATCAATGGCATCCTTACACCAAGAAAATCTGAAAAATAAAAGATTGCTTTCTGCTCCTGATTGTCCTGACAAGAAGGTTTTCCTCAGCTCTCTTTAAGCAGAAAAGTGCAAGTGACCTTAAAAATCCTGATGGCATCCTTTCTCCTACTCCTCCCTCTTCCAGCAACTTGTTTTGCTTGTCAAAAGTTTTAAATGAAGCATTAGTTTAAGAAATCTTTGACTTTTTTTGAGGTCAATTTTCAAGTGCAACTCAGAATGATGGCATTAGCTGCAGCTAATCTGACATCAATTACAGATCGCAAATCAACTGAGTTCAGACAGACTCATTTCATTCCCAGTTAACACAAAGTATTAATGCTTTGCCCTCTCAGCAACATTCCTTACAGAAGCACTAATTTTGCCTGGAATAAAATATAAATTCCAAAGATTACTATGCGACTTACAGGTTTAAGTATACCTAGAATACTATGCACAGTTCTGGTACAAATATGTGTAACTCATATTAGGGAAGATAGCATGTACAAGGCTATTGGGCCTGAAAATGCTTAGTCACACTTAGATGAAGGGGAAGGGATCTCAAAAGTTTTCGGATTAGATAAAACTAATTGTTTGAAGCTGCTACCATGCAATAGCAACAAGTTTTGGTATGCACCACAAACCGTTTGTTGTCATCAAATCAAAAGGACATTCTGCCCATGACATATATGGTACCTGAATTTCAGCGTGCATACTGAAAGTAACGCTAGGCATGTAGGACATAAGACACAAAGGCTGTTGTGTTGCATCAAACAGGATATCACTTCAGCTGTCCGCAGGAAGCAGGGGGTTGGTCATGCCCAATTTTAATTTTACAAAGCTCAAAACAGCGTCCAACATGAATGTTATTTTAAATTGCAAACAATTTCTAACTAACCTTGAGTTCGCAAAGAACTGCGTTGATAACCAGTTTAGGATTGTCAGACACGTGGTGCACTTGTGTTCTCTGGATGCTACATATAACAATACATAGGTGCCTGTTTTGCAGACAGAAAGAACGCGTACGTGTATTGTACCTGTTTGATGTCAACAAAATAGGAAGTCGCCATTTGTCCGATCATTTCTCAGAGCAATAGCTCAATCAACTAGAATGAACCTGACTGGTTAAAAATATTTTAAAAATGGTTTAGGTAGTGTCAGTCATCATTAACCTTGTGCATTGGCAATGGCAACACCTTTACTGATCAGAGTCTACTTAATAATCAATCAGCACTCACTTTTCACACTGAAAATGACCTTCCCTGCATCACTGGCTCAAAAGTAAAGATGTTTATCAATAACTCACACTTACCACTCCTCAGATACTGATACAGTCCATTCTCATATGCAACAAGATCTGACAACATCCAGATTTGAGCTCACAAAAGGCAAGTAGTTTTTGTGTCACACAAATGTCAGACAATTATCAACTCCAATAAGAGACAATCTAACCACCAACCCTTGGTGTCCTCATCACTGAATCCCCCGTTACCAACAGCCTGTGAATCTGGGTCAGATATGTGGATGACACCTTTGTAATCATTAAAAACACAGAAATAGAAAACACACACTGGATCATCAATGCCACACTCACAGGAATCAGATTCACTAGAGAGGAAGAAAAGGACAACCAACTCCCATTCCTAGACGTGATGGTACAGAGAACACCTAATGGAGAATTCACCACAAAGGTATACAGGAAAGTCACACACACAGACCAAGTCCTGAATGACGAAAGCAGCCACCCAAACACACACAAAAGAAGTTGCATCAAGACACTGTTTAAAAGGGTCACAACACACTGCAGTACACCAGAACTGCAAAAAGAGGAAGAAGAACACCTATACAATGTAGTCACCAAAAACGGATACCCCCGCAATTTCATCAACAGATGCCTAAGGGAAAGACAATGGAATGAGGACATGCTGCAACCCAAAGGACTAGCCACACTACCATACATCAAGAGCATTTCCGAACTGACAGCCAGACTACTGTCACCACTAGGACTCATAACAGCACACAAACCAACAGCCACTCTCAGACAACAACTCAGCAGGACAAAGGAACCGATACCCAGCATGAGCAAAGCCAGTGTAGTGTACAAAATCCCATGCAAGGACTGCACAAAACACTACATAGGACAAACAGGAAGACAGCTAACGATCCGCAACCATGAACACCAACTAGCCACGAAACGACATGACCAGCTATCCTTAGTAGCCACACACGCAGATGACAAGCAACATGAGTTCGACTGGGACAACACTACTATTATTGGACAAGCCAAACAGAGAACAGCCAGGGAATTCCTAGAGGCATGGCACTCATCCACAGATTCTATCAACAAATACATCGACCTGGACCCAATATACCGGCCACTGCAGCGGACAGCTGGAACTGGCAACCGGAAGCGGCAGAGGCAAACCACTATAAATGCTGGAGGAAACATCACAGAAGCGCTTCACAGGAGGCTCCCAAGCACTGAGGATGTCACCTAGACAGGGGATGAAATGTCTGCAACATAATTTCCCAGCTCGGCGAACAGAACCACAACAATGTGGGTCTACGTACAGCACATGGACTACACTAGTTTAAGAAGGCAGTTGACCCCCACCTTCTCAAGGGCAAGTGAAGACTGGGCAATAAATGCTGGTGCATCCAGCAATACCTCAATTTAAAAAGTTGTTCCTCTTTACATTGGTAATCTTGTGAATTGTCCTGGTGATTGCAAGACAAAAATGCTGAGATAAAATGCGTCTTGTTTCGACTCTACTCAAGTTCTGTAGCAACAAACAGAACCCCTTCTCCACTTGGAATTAAATAACACCTTTCACATTCATTGATGACATAAACCACTTTATATTCAATTAATTGACTTGAGGTCTCATGATTGCAATGATGCTTGAAAATGAAGCAACACAATTTGCACATAATATGGTCCAACAAATAGCAACATGATCAACAATAGTTACTTTGGCTTGAATGATAACAAGCCACAAGGTAAAAGCCTCGCAATTTCCTTCAGATGCTGAAAGGAAATCTTACACAACCACAGGATGTCTAAAGTGTTTTATAAAGTGCCAATGAATACTTTTGAAGCATAGTCAGCTGTTATAATGTGGTAAAATGCCACTGCCACAAATGGCTACGTTATCACGAACAAATAATGTTTTTGTGATGTTGTCTGAGGACACTATTTTATTTCAAAATACTGGCTCAGGATTTCTGAGAGAACTGATGTGCCCTTGAAAGAAAGTCTCATTCAAAATTCAAGTCTCTGTGACTCAAACAGATAGCACCTTCCGTACTGCAGTGTGACCCTAGATTTTTGGGCTCAAATCATGAAGTAGGATATGAACTCTCAACCTTTTGTCTTCGCTGTGAGGTCAACTAACTTAACTGCAGTGGACACTGCAGTCACACTAACCGTTGCCCTTGGGGATTTTGCATTGATCGGACCAATTCTTGAATGGTCTTTGACCTCACAGCTTTTTTCATCTCAGAGTCAATAATGTTAATTTTGATTTTTTAAAAATGAATTGGTTAGATCAACATTTATTGTTGATCCCTAATTGCTCAGAGGGCAGTTAAGAGCCAACCACATTGCTGTGGGCCTGGAGTCATATAGAGGCCAGACCAGGTAAAGACAGCAGTCTCTTTCCCTAAAGGACATTAGAGAACCAGATGGGCTTTTTCCAACAATCAGCAATCGATTCATGATCATTATTAGACTTGTAACTCCAGACTTACATCAAATTCAAATGCCACCATCTGCCTTGGCAGGTTTTGAACCCAAGTCCCCAGAACATCACTGGGTTTCTGGATTAATAACCTAGCAATAATACCACTAGGCCATTGCCTCCCGTCAATGCCTTCACTGAATTGAGAATGTCCTGAAATTGAGGGTCACCTGTACACATGGTTGAACAAACAGTGCTGCAGCTGTACAGAGTTTCACTTTTTAATCCACATACTCTGTGGTCCCTGTGTGATATTTGATACTCAAACTTAGGTACAGTGTGAAAATGAACAGGGTTCTGTTCAATTGCCCTACTTAGTGATTAAAAGAAATATAACAGCAGCAAAAATTTATTTTGTTTAGCTGTACAAAATAACAAATGAAGCAACATTAAATATTATTTATGCTGGAAAGCTTAAACTCTATCATTTTTCAATAGTTATTAGAAATCCACTCACCAGTGTACAAACCAAGTCGCAGCCTAATAATTTACTGTAGTTGATGAAGCTCTTCAAAATTTATGGGACATGTCTGCAAAATACTATTTTTTATTGCCAAAGTGTACAGAAGCAGCATTTGAGTGTGCATGTGTGATGAGTATCTCTGGTAAATGAGTCTTAGCAATTCAGGAGTGAAGAGTGAAAGTTGTGACTGAGGATATTGTATCATTAATTAAATGCTAGCATCTGAAGTTTAATTTCATATTTCTCCTACTGCAGTAGTCAATACAATCACATGCATGGCTCAAAATCAAGATTACAAAGAACAGACTTCAATTAAATGAGAATTTGAAATAGATGCACATTTTTAAATTTGTAGATTCAATTTAAATCAAGGTTGCAAACACTGGTATTAATCATCCATGCTTTGCTACTCCTTATGTAGATTGCATTTATTGTTGATGGTGCACTCTTGAAAATCTCATTTGATGTTGATGTGCTTAAGTAGGGCTACAGTGCTCAGAATTAGATCATTTTTCTATTTTGAGGCTGTTGACAATACTGCACAAAGAACTTACACATTATATTTTAAATTAGAAAGGACCATTCTACATAACCCAGGCTCAACTTTAGCCTCATAAAGAGGACATTATATGTGAAGTTCTGTCAATATTTTTAGTTGTTATGGCGTTTATTGTGAATTTGTTAAGTGTGCAGACCACAGGTTGCTTTTCAACATTGCACATTCTTTCTATAAAGTGTTTTGCGTCCCGTTTTAATTTTGAGTTCCTTTTTCAGATTTATGACACATTCAGCATCAGCTGAAAGACCAACCTCTTTAACGCTGAAGTGAAACTTTAGCATTCATTCCTGAATGGCACCATTAGTGCAAACAATGGCAAGAGGTGTCAATGAGTGCCTCTGCTTATTTTATGCTCTCAGTCATATAACTTGCTCTCTTTGAGGTTATGCACTAATTTTCTCTTTTCTCCCCCTTCCTTTGCCAACACTTTCCCATGAGTATTTTTGTGGATGCAACAAATGCAGAACATCCTCCTGCATGTTCACATCTCAAATGCAATTAGTTATCAATAGCCTCCTTGTTTGTTGCTCATATCTCCGAGCCATATAACACAGATGTCAGCATCTGTTAAAAGTAGCAGGGTTGGCTTGAAATTTTAAAAATTCAGACTTCTCACCTGGTCCAAACGAACTTGTTTTAAAACTGCCACCAATATTTAATTTCCTGATCAATTCCCTTATTGTATCAGTGTGGTAATTCCTATTTAACAAACAGCCAAAAATACTTCAGAATTTAAAATAAAGAAGTAAATTTCTGCATTGGGGGTGGGAATAGGAGCTTGGCTTGTTTTTGGATCAGAAGATTACCTTTGCAGAAAAGCGAATTAAAATTCAGATTTTGAAGTCATACACTCTTAGCTGGCTTTCCTACTCAATTAAGAGGAGAAAATATGCTCTCAAACTCAGCAGACCAATGAGAAGAGCTCCAGAGTTTCAGAGAAGAGTTCAGTTGTGGATAAGGATCAATAACTGGAGGACACTGCAATAAGGAATGCCTTCTCACCACATTTTAAAAACCGTAATTTAAGAAAAGCAGACAGGCATTACTATGGGGCATGGGCTGCATGGCAATAATCTTTGCCTGTACCCACATTCAGGCAAATGAGGGTGGCATTAAGTTCTGGCAGGGACACTGGCACTCCTATTTGCCACTGGTGCCTGCCTGCAAAATGCAGGACATCAAAGACCAAATGGAAAATTCCACTTAGTTTCCTTTAATAAGGTTCTTCATGAGCCAAACTGCCTCCATACTTTATCGGATCAGCTGGCTTTTCCGAGTCTCAAACTCAATTTTGATGGCACCGAAGTACTTGGATCTGGGAATTGAGTCTGCAATTGATAGCCTTTTAACGCTGACATTTGAGAGCATCCTCTGTCCTCAGTGTACTGAACTTTCAGGTCTAAGTGTCAATGTATCACATTGTATGCCCTCACTAATGCATTGATGAGTTTCTAACAGCAGTTTAAGCCACCAAAGAGTGGGCAGGAGGAAGACGCGACCTCCAGTGAATGCTGAATTGCCTCCACATGAAGTGGCTGTTTTTGAAATTCCGCTCAAGATGTTCTGGAATGCTGTCATAGAACCAAGGGCAGCGTGATGGCCTTGTGGTTAGTACTGCTGCCCCCTAGCGCCAGGGACACAGATTCGATTCCAGCATTAGGTGACTGTGTGGAGTTTGCTTGTTCTCCCAAGGTCTGCATGGATTTCCACCAGGTGCTCTGGTTTACTCCCATAGTCCGAAGATTTACAGGTTAGGTGGGTTTCCCCAAGTGGTGAGGCATATCCAGTCTTTGTGGTAGTCATGGCAAATTCTGGATTACATGGATAGGTTGGCAGAGTTGGGGGGAGGTTGGATCTCTTTGGAGAGTCAGTGCAGACTCAATGGGTTGAATGGCCTCTCTCTGCAGTGTAGAGTGTCTATGATTTGTACCAAGTGCTGGGGTTGGACCTACCACATGAAGGAGTGGGTGGTTATCCTTTCCCTGTGGCTGTCAAGGTAACAGCTTATACAAATGGATGCTTCCAAAGATCCACTGAGGACCTGCAGCCCAGCAGTAGGTTTCAACAACACAGCTGGCTTCCTCCTGGAGATGTGGAATGAAGTGTCAGCTATGTGCACTGACAAACATTGCTTTCTGGTTGCTGTCCTACTATGTTCACGGTGAAGGGTAACTCTGAACTGCCAATCCTTGACTGGGTGCACAGCTTGGCTTCAAAGATGGCATTGGGCCATTATTATGAAAAAGGGTAAAGATTGTGCTAGGGTAAAGGATCTACATTTAGTGAAGTTAGCTGAGAGGGGTGAGGTGAGAGTGGACTGGATATAGCTACCGGAAGGAAAGCCAGTGACAAATCAACGGGAAGTATCAGAAGTGAGATCCTCTAACGATGCGATCTGCCTGTATTGCTCGCAAGACAAAGCTTTTCACTGTGCCTTAGAACATGTGACAATAAATTCAATTCAATTCAATTCTATGGACACAGTGTGGACATATGCCCACAAACATAAAGGATGGTATTGCTGAATCAGGAGCCTCATGATCAGCTTGTGTAGAGGATTAGATGAAAGAGAGAAACAAAACAACATATTTAAAACTGTAGAAAGCTGAAGGAGTGTATGAAGAACAATGTAAACTGAGAAAAAAAAAGGAAATTTGGAAAACAGATAGAGGATATGAAAACATATTGGTAGGTACATTAACAGCAAGTGGACAACTAAGGAAAGAATAGAACCTAGCACAAATGGACATGATAATTACGCATAAGTGCAGAAGATGGATATAGGATAGAAAGGGAGGGATGTAAAGCTGGAACTGTCTAATATATTGGTTAGGTTACAGATGGAATTTTGTATGCAGGAATGCTCGTCCCGTTACAGAAGAACATAAGTGTTTTCGATAGAGTACAGAGGAGATTGACAAGAACGTTTGCAAGGTTCGCAAATTGCAGCTGTGAGGAAAGTTTGGATTGGCCAGGGTTGTTTTCCTTCAAACTAAGAGGGCTGAAGGATGATTTAACTGAGTTGTACAAGATGGAAGAGGGGCCGAGACAGTTTACACAGAAAATACCTGTTTCTCCACCATGCTGAAGTAAACACAGAAAATGCTGGCAATATACAACAGCCATCAGTGAGTATTGTTGAATAAAGTATGTGTTTTATTGGAACATTTAATCTTGCAGTCATTAGTATTACAGTGAGTATAAGGATTTACTTCAGTGCATTACATAGGAGTAGCAGAAATAAGTTGACAATTCTTGGGACATTGTACAGTTCCCAGAAACCTGCTGAGTCTTGCTAACTGTCTTTTTGAAATAACAGCTACCATTTGTGTTTTCTAAAATTCCGTTTGCAAGATAACTTAAAATCAGTCACAGTGTCACATGCGAGATAGGTGAACCTGAAGGAGACAACAGGCAAGTGCTCCAGCCTTACCTGTTAATGTGCAGGAAGCATATGTGGAAGTAATAGGCAAAGTATGTTGGATGAATTTCAATTCAATTTGGACCAATCAGAGACTGATCAGATATGTCAGAAGCTAATTGAAGGGTGCCAAAGGATTGACACGTGGTTCATTGTTGTGCACCCAAAGGGTAACAGGGGACTGAAGATTGTCATTACGTGGAACCATCAAAGTGAAACTATTAAATAGCGAACTCCCATTGAAAGCAGTTTGGTCCTTAACAGGTCAGATCCAATCAACTTGAAACCATACATTAATGATTATCTTGGGGGTAATTTTAGGTTTTCTAAATTACTTGTGTCTGTTTAGGCTTTCAACATTTTGGTAATAAAAGTAATTGGACTTGCAACGATTATGTGTTAGTTGCAATTCTCAATCCCTCGGATGTGACTGTGGTGCATACAGCACTGAAAGGAATAAATATATGGGAGTGGGAGAATAACTATAAAAAACAGACTTTGTTTGGTTGAAGTGTGGTTATGGACTGAAGCTCAACTGAGAACCTGATCACACATTCTAGGCTGACTGTGCTGAGGGATTACTGTCTTTATTCAAAAACAATGCACATTGATAATATCTACTTGTTAAGGTGAACACAAAATCCACGACTTGAGTAGAACAGTGCCTTCTCTGGTAATAGAGTCACACAGACATAGGGTAATACAGCATGGTGGAACAGGCCCTTCAGCCCAAACTTGTCCATGCTGACCATGGTGTCCACTCAGCGAGTTCCAATTGCCCACATCTAGTCCATATCACTCTAAACTCTTCCCGTCCATTTACCTATCCAAATGCTTTTTAAATGTTGCTGTTGTACGTGTCTTAACCAATTTCTCCGGTAGCCTATTTCATATACGCACCACTCTCTGCATGAAAACGTTACCTCTCAGCTCCTTCTTAAATCTTGCCCGTCTCACCTTAAACCTATGCCCTCCAGTTTTCAATTCTCACCCCAGGGAAAAAGACTCTCTACATTCATCCTATCTGTGCCCCTCATGATTTTATACCCCTTAATAAGGTCACCCCTCATTCTCCTACATTCCAAGGAATAAAGTCCTATTCTGGCTCACCTCTCCTTATGACTCAGGCCTACTAGTCCTGGCAACATCTTTCTAAATCTTCTTTGCACTCTTTCCAGTTTAACTGTGTCTTTCCTATAACAGGGTGACCAAAACCTGACCAATATTATTAAACAAGATTGCCCTGAATAAATAATATAGTCATGCATACCTTTCTTTGTGAGATCTTGCGACCTGCTTGTTAGCTAGTACATTTACCATTATGACAACACCTCAAAGTCCACAGGTTATAAATAGATTTTGATATATGTAGGATTTTAAAAAGTTCAGTCCAAATGCAATTTCTTGATTTATAAAGTAAAGAAACAGAAGTCAGGCTATCACAAAGATGCAGTTAATGAATCTCACAGGCTGCTCACAGGTTTGTTTTAGCTGCAAAGATGTGAAAATCCATTTGGTCCAGTAAGCAGCAAAAGGTTCAGCAATCTTTTCCTTTTCTAGAAGCTTTGAGCTTGCCTGCATTTGCAATATTTGCAGTATTTGTGGTCTTGACTTTGTATCATTAGTTTTCCTGCTGTCTGTAATAAGGGAGCCAGTATTTTGATTGTAAAGTCCTTGGGTTAGCATTCAAAAAGCCAAGGCTAGTGCTTAGGACAATGGGTCCAAATTCCACAGCCCATAAAATTTAAATTCAATGAATAAATCTGCAACACAAAGCTAGGCTCAGTAACGGTGACGAAGAAGGCAACATCAATTGTTGTTAAAAATCCATTGGGTTTGAGAGAAAGAAATCTGCCAGCTTTATCTGTATGGAGTGGCATGGTGGCTCAGTGGTTAGCATTGTTGGCTGACAGCGCCAGGGACCTGGGTTCGATTCCTGCCTTGGGTGCCTGTCTGCATGAAGTTTGCACATTCTCCCTGAATCTGTGTGGGTTTCCTCCCACAATCCAAAGATGTGCAGGTCAGGTGAATTGGCTGTGCTAGATTGCCCATAGTGTGTAGGTTAGGTGCATTAGTCTGGGGTAAATGTAGAGTAGCAGGGGAATGAGTCCGGGTGGACTACTGTTCGGAGGGTCCATGTGGACTTGTTGGGCCAAATGGCCTGTTTCCACATAGTAGGGATTCTATGAAAAAAAACCTTATCTATGACTTTAGACCTACAGTAACATAACAGAAAAGTACTGCAGATGCTGAAAAATCTGAAATAAAAAAGAAAAAATGCTGGAACAAACCCTCAACAGTGATTTTAATGAAGTGCAGTGATTTTAATGAAGTCGGCCAGGTGGGCCTCTTAGATTATGAGTTCCCCAATTGGAGCTATTAATCTGGTCCAATCAGGGAGACCTGGCTGATAGATAAGAGCAGGAGTGTCAGCAATCCTGTTCACTTTGAGACCTAGCTCTGAGGTAGCTGGGTCAGTGTCAAAGACGCTCCACATTAAATTGGTGAGGGGATACTGGCCTCTGTGGAGTTATTTCAGTGACAATGAGACAAATGCATGCTCCTGAAGAAATTTTCTCATAACAGTCACCTTAGAGTTGGAGTAAATATTTTTGGCATCATGCCATTATTTAGGAAGCTTGACTCATTTGATCTTGCCATCAAACACTGGGCCAAGTATGTGGAAAGATTATTTCCAGGAAAATGACATTGGGGCAGATGAAAAACAATGGATATTTCCCCTGACACCTTGTGGATCCGCAGCTTTTTTGGTTATGAGGAATCTCACTTTCCCTGATGCAACAGTTACTAAAACCTCTCAAGAGCTAATTCTGAGATGCAATTGGATTTACCTGGCAATTTGAGAACCATGGGAATTCACATTGGGGATTATTGACTAGGTTAAGATGGCTGGCAGAGGCAGGTGACTTTGGTTCAATCCTTACTAAGATGCTGAGAGACCCGTTTGGCATGTTGAATTAATGATGTAACCATGCAAAAGCACCCACAAGCTGAGGCCGAACTGGACTTCAAACAAGTACTATTACTAGCTTTTATCATTGGATAATGTGGCAAATGGAGTATCTGAGCTGCCAGTCCAACTGAGCTTGGGGAACACCACTTCAGTGAAGGCAATTGCATAGCCTCATTCAGGACATATCCTGAACAGAGGAATTCAAGATCAGCTAGGAGCAAAACCCCAGAGCAAAGCCAAGCCTCGGCCAAATGGTTAAAATTTTCTTCAGGATCCGGCTGCCAAGCCATTTTAGTTGCTGCCAGTGTGCAGACTCGAGACAGCAAAAACAGTCCCACTATACTGAAATTGGGTAAGAGAACTCAGAGGCTGGTATCCTGGAAAGTCTGCCTACTTCTGGTTTAGAAGAGCTTAGCAGCATCCAAATCAGAATCAATCAAAATAAACATCTAGTTAAATGGTGACCCAGTTCTAATGGAGGTCGATACCAGCATGGCTGTCTCAGTGATCGCAGAACCAATCTTTCACAAAATTTGTTTGGCACTGCAAGGCCATGTTGACTAGGAAACAATATCGGGATTTTGCAAGGTCTGCCCAGTGCCATTTGCCTTACAGACAAAAGTAGAGGCAGAAATCAGAAATCAGAAGGCTGGAAAGTGAAGGAATTATCAAACCAGTCCAACTTGTGGAATGGGTAGCACCATTCATATCAATTGTGAAGTCTAATGGGTCAGTTCATCTTTGTCGGGATTTTAAGCAAATAGTAAACTGCTTTTCACAGCTGGATAAATACCCTAACCCTCACATTGAAGATTTATATGCAAAGCTGGAAAGGGTTGGGGGGGGCTGTCCTTCATGAAGCTGGATATGAGCCATGCATACCTGTAACTGTGGTTTGATGAGGATTCCCAGAAGTATGCTAATATTACTATCCATTAGGGTTTGGACCAATGTTTAAGACTGCTATTTGGGGTATCATCAGCCTATGCAATTTTTCAGCGAATGATGGAAAATATTTGACAAGGCCTACCCAGGTTGCCATTTATCTTGATGACCTGTTAATAACAGGGAAGACCAATAAAGCGCACAGCGAACTTGGACATAGTCCTTAGACATTTTTATAAGAAGGGTGTACCCCTTAGAAGGGAGAAAAAGTATGTTCCAGGCACCCCAAATGATCTATTTGTACTACAGAGTCGACAGGACTGGGTTACACCTGTTGGAAGATAAAGTGAGGGTATCAAAGGTTCCCCAGCTCCCACATCTGTACCAGAGCTTAAGTCTTTTATCAAGCTGGTGAATTATTATGGAAAGTTCCTGGCACCCTTGCATCAAGTCTTAAAAAAAACAGCCTTGGAAATGGTTGCACAGCCAATGAATAACTTTCCGGGAAGTGAAGATACAGCTAACATACTCCATGGTGTTGGTATTCTATGATTCCAAGCAAGGTCTGGTATTAACAAACAATACCTCCCTCCCTTTTTGGCATCGGGATAGTATTAACTCAGAGGTGGTCCAAAGGAGATGAATATCTGACAGTGTATGGACCCAAGATTTTGGCTAATGTGGAGTGTATTTTTGCCCAGAAAGAGAAGGAAAGTTTGGTGGTCATACTTGGAGTCAGAAAGTTCCACCAATACTTTTATGGATATAAATCTTTAATAATAATAGACCACAAATGCCTGCTCGGTCTACCTAAAGAGGGCAAGGCAGTGCTGCCCAGAGCTTCAGATGAATTCAGCAGTGGGCTTGAACATCAAGTGTGTATCATTACAAGTTGGAACACCATCCAGGAGGCCAAGTAGCCAATGTGAATACACCATGGGTGCTGCTGTCACTGTAAGAGTCTGTAATGGTTTTGTTAGCACTGCTGCCTCACAGCACCAGAGACCCGGGTTCAATTCCCGTCTCAGCCGACTGTCTGTGTGGAATTTGCACATTCTCCCTGTGTCTGCGTGGGTTTCCTCCGGGTGCTCCGGTTTCCTCCCATAGTCCAAAAATGTGCAGGTTAGGTGAATTGGCCATGCTAAATTGCCTGTAGTGTTAGGGGCAGGGGTAAATATAGGGGAATGGGTCAGGTGTGGGTTGCGCTTTGGCGGGTAGGTGTGGACTTGTTGGGCCGAAGGGCCTGTTGCACACTGTATGTAATCTAATCTAAAAAAAATTCTCTGGATACACTTCCAGTCACAGCTGACAATATCAGACTTTGGATGCAGAAAGATCAGGCCCTGACAAAACTGAAGCAGCTGGTGGTGATGGGGAAACTGAAAGGTTGTCACAATTAGAACTGAAACATTTTGGGCCCAGAGAGATCAGATTACATGGATTATTATGGGGAGCAAGAGTTAAATGTCCCAAGCAAAGATCGCTACCCGATACTGGTTGAACTCCACCAGGGTCATCAAGGGATCTCCAAAACAAAGATGTTGACACGAGGTTATGCCTGGTGGCCAGGACTGGATGAAGACATTGATGAGGCTGTGCCCAGAGTGCTGACAAGGACAGAAATTATCGCCGGCAGCTTCCCTACATTTCTGGGAATGGCTGAGTAAACCTTAGTCTCGGTTGCACGTCGACTATGCAGGTCGTTTCATGGGTTCAATGTTTTTACTCAGTGTGGATGCCCAGTCAAAGTGGATGGATGTGCATAGAGTTCATTTATCAAACAGGGGGGATGATGATAGACAAGCTATTGTCATCTTTTGCAAGACACAGATTCCTGGAAATATTGCTCTCAGATAACGGGCCATCATTTACCGGCATATGAGGATAGCTCCAGCTGGGGATAGTCGTCTGGCAGAAAGAGCAGTCCAAACTTTGAAGGCAGGCTTAAAGAAACAGCCAGGAGACAGTGAGGACTGCATATGCTGGAGATCAGAGTAGAGAGTGTCGTGCTGGAAAAGCATAGCAGGTCAGGCAGCATCCGAGGAGCAGGACAATGGTTGCTGCCTGACATGCTGTGCTTTTCTAGCACTACACTCTCGACACTTAAAGAAACAGCCTACAACTTCACTACTAATCTGTCCCAGTTCCTATTTGATTATCAGACTATCCTTGCAACTACAGTGATAGTTCCAGCAGAGCTGCTAATGGGGAAAAGACTCCACACCAGGTTAAATCTGATCTTCCTGGACCTGAGGTGGGGGAGAGTGAAACAGCATCAAGAGCGCCAATGCTGGTCCCAAGACTCTCCTATGCGAGAGAGACAGTTTACTTCAGGGGATAATGTTTGGTGTTGAACCCATGGGAATGGCCCTGCCTGGGTAACAGGCATGGTCAATGCGAGGCCAGGTCCCGTGATATATAAAGTTCGGATAGGTGCGACAGTCCTCAGGAAGCATGTACACCACATGAAAGCCACAAACTCGCAAATGTAGTGGGAGCAAAATGTGCCCGGCAGCCTTTCCAAGTGTTCCAGAAACCGTCCAACACTGCAATTGAGATGGACATGGCAGATGTCGCCACCTGGACACCTTTGCTGCCTGAAGAAGAGAATGACATTCTTCTGAGACACTCCAGACACAAGAGCTAAGGTGCTGTGTGTTACACATCATCCATATCTGAGGCAGAGTTGGAGCAATCTGACTTACTGCTAAGTTACCCAGGAGGAGCTACAAAAAAACAGCTTATGTCTTCACACTCAGAGAGGGATGGATGGAGTGATTATAATGAAGTCAGCCAGATCGACCTCATAGAATATGAGTTCCCTGATTGCGGCTGTTTCTCTGATCCAATAAGGGATCCTTGGCTGATAGATAAGAATAGAAGTGTCAAGGGTTTTTCTCACTCTGAGGTCTAGCTCTGAGGGAGCTGTCTCAGTGTCAAGGACTTGCTACATGTAAATAAAGAGTGACTTGGTGATGGGATACCAGCCTCTGTGGAGCTATTTCAGTATGATAGCATCTGTGCAATGACAAATGGAGTTAATATTTCAAGTCCAATATCTACAGATCAGTAATGTGGTCGATTCGAAATTGGTTGGCTTTCTGGAATAGCTTATCAAGTTGTTGAGTTCAAAGGTAATTAGGGATGGTCAACAAATGCTGGGCATTTCTGATGATTGTCCACATGTCATGAAAGTATAAACATAGATAAACAGAGGAAAATATTTTTAAAATAAATACTGATTTCATCATTAGTTTAAGGATTATTGTCATAGACCACAGTCCTTTAAAAATGAATAATTTGAAAAGATTTCTCAACGTTGTGAACTTTATCATATTTTAGAGACCCTGAATATCCTTGAAACTGACGTTGTTTTTCCAGTTAATGTGCCTGAGATTTCTTTGATCAGTCCTCTGCAATGTTATTTGTTTTTAAATTTCCTAAAGGTCCTTGATTCACACAGAAACTTCAACTATCTGGGGAACTGAAAAACCTGGGAGTTGTTTCTCATGTTGTGTATCATTTCATCCACTAGTTAATTCAGACAGATAGTTAAACACACCCCTGAGAAATTAAATCCTTGCAACAGCAAGATTGGCATCTAATGAAAGAATTATACAAACTGAGAGATCTAGTGAAATGGGAAAGGACCAAAAGGAGTAATATCCATTGGTGATGTCTTTTGAAAAACTAAATTCTTTGAAAAATCCACTTTCATTCATGGACTTCAATAGTCCTAATCTGGTGAGTACATTAATCTAATTTTTTTTTCTACTCCAAATTACTTGCAGTTAATGACAAGAGCAGATATTAAATAATTCAAATGAAATAACTCATTATGCTATGTCCAGGCTATTTGAATGTCTTCAGTAATAACTATAGAAATGTTGTTTGAAGTTATGGAAATGATTATCTCCACTTTATTGAGCACATTTACATCATTCAGTATGAATGAAAAGTATATAAAATGTCACAGGCACTTATGGTAAACAGAATAAAATAATAACTGCCTCTTGCAAGGAAGTCTAAGTTGTTTTGTACTATTTTAATAATAGAATCATGCACTTTCCTTTGTTACTTACAACATTATTATAATGGGTTTCTTTGTGTTCGAGACTTGAACTTGGAGACATAATTTAAAAATAAGACTGAGATGAACATTTTGTTTCTCTGTTGTGTGATTGTTAGTTTGTGGAATTCTCTTTTCCATGAAGTAGTGGAAGGCTAGGTTACCGGAGATTCTTAAGGCTGAGTTATATAATATGTGATTAACCAACGGGTCAAAATGTATATGGAGGTTACATAGGAAAGTAGCATTGAGGACACAATCAGAAGCATCACCACCTCCAAAAGGATACATACCAATGAAACAGTCTGTAACACGTGATGCCATTCAGCTGCTAATTCAATGGTGCCTAAAAATAATATTCCAAGAAAACTTAACCAATCAAATAAACTTACCACTTAGGCTGATGTAGTCTGGCCCTGTAAGTGTCATGCCCGAGGAAGCACCAACTGAAGATGAAAAGACAACATGATGGAATCTAAGAATAAAGATTAATCAGATAGCTGCTTGATAATTAAATATACATTCCCAGGTGGACCACCTCAAGCAATGTTATTTTACAGCTAGGCATTTTACAGTCCTGTTTCAAGCCCAGGTATTGCAGGGTTTTTTGCCCATTATACTGAGCACATTACTCTTTCTAATCACACCTCCACCCTTTCACTGTAAAGCACTTCATGCTGAGAAATGAAACACAAAGACAATATAGAATCATAGACGTACAGCACAGAAACAGACGCTTCAGTCCAACTTTCCATGCCAATCAGATATCCCAACCCAATCTAGTCCCACCTGCCAGCACCCAGCCCATATTCCTCCAAACCCTTCTTATTCATATACCCATCCAGATGCCTTTTAAATGTTCAATTGTACCAGCCTCCACCACTTCCTCTGGCAGCTCATTCCATACATGCACCACCCTCTGTGTGAAAGGGAAAAGACTTTGTCTATTTATCCTATCCATGCCCCTCATGATTTTACAAACCTCTATAAGGTCACCCCTCAGCCTCTGACATTCCAGGGAAAACAGCTCCAGCCTATTAAACCTCTCCCTATAGCTCAAATCCTCCAACCCTGCCAACATCCTTGTAAATCTTTCCTCAACCTTTTCAAGTTTCACAACATCTTTCCAACAGGAAGGAGACCAGAACTGCTCACAATTTTCCAACAGTGGCCTAACCAATGTTTTGTACAGCCACAATATGACCTCCCAACTCCTGTACTCAATACTCTGACCAATAAAGGAAAGCATACCAAACTCCTTCATCTCTATCCTATCTACCTGCCACTCCACTTTCAAGGAGCTATGAACCTGCACTCTAAGGTCTCTTTGTTTAGCAACACTCCCTAGGGCCTTACCATCCTGCTAAGGTTTGCTTTCCCAAAATGCAGCACCTCACAATCATCTAAATTAAACTCCATCTTCCAATTTTGGTGTCATCAGCAAACTTACTAACTATACCTCTTATGTGTTATATGTTATTCTGATTCTCAGATTAGAATACTTGAAGGACAAACCAAATATGTTATGAGTAAAAAGCACAGTTTGCCAGTTTATGCCTGAACAGATTTTTCTAAGTATGGCTTGTTTTTATTTTCAAAAGTTTCTTAATATTCACATTGATGACTGAATGTCAGACCTCAAGCAGGAATAGCACCGAGCCAACAGATTGGAACAATTCAAAGTGCAGTGCTGGAAGATCACACTCTCTAGATGTATAAATCATCATCAGGCATCCAACAAGCTTCTGGTCTGAGCACCCATTTGACCATCTCTGTAAATCACAGGTACTCCCCAATTTGGTCATCAATGGAGATTCTTCACACAATGTACCCCAGTTAATTAATTCATTTCCTAATTTCAGGACATGACTTCATCCTTTATATCCACAAAACTAATATAGTTTCCCTTCATTTAGTGACTAAAATGCCTGACGAGAAGGAGGAATATGATTGGAACACTGAACATAGGGGGAAATTCAGAGAAAAACAGAGTTTTCAGAAATGTTTGGTTGTAAGCATATCAATCCATATAGAGCATTCCCCCGAATGTTGCCTCATTCAACACTCCACAAACCAGAGAGATTAAGCTGTAAACATCACTCTTTCTCAAATAAGACAGACTGCATGACTAATAACAGATAGGAGTTTTTTTTGTGAGTTCTCATAAAGCATTTTTAGTTTTAGTAATATTATTTGGCTTTGACATGGCGGTTAACATTTAAGATTAAATAAGCCACTGGTACGTTTTATAAAACATTTGCCAATCCATAACAAAACAGAAATTGTTGGAGAAACTCAGTCAGCTTGGCAGCGTCTGTGGAGAGAAAGCAAAGCTAAGGTTTTGAGTCCAGTGACCCTTCTTCAGAACAGGCTGTACTACTTTCTCCCCACAGATGCTGTCAGACTTGCTGAGTTTCCATAACAATTACTGTTTTTCTTTCAGATTTTTGGCATCCATAGTTCTTTATTTTGTTTAAATGTCAATCCATAATGGATTGCAGTTGGCAACTCAACATTTTTAGCCAAAATTTCTTATTTTCTTTTAAGTGTTTATCCATTGATTTAAAACAGAGTGAGATTGGCAGTTCTGTGGTTGCAATCAATGAACTGGAATGTAGTTATCATATCTCCACTGCAAATATAGATTTATTGAGATCCATTGGTACTCAGGAAGTGATAAAGAAGGGGTGGTTTTAAAATAAACTTAGCTCAACACATCTGGAAGGAGCAAGGGTACTAATGTACCCCTGATCACCATAGCTACCACCTTATCTCCCCAATATTATATACAATTGCATTATTTGCATTGACTTGTCACCACAAATAAAACAAATTGGAGGCTCCACAATGACATGTTCAATAAATAAGCCTAAAGAGAAGTCTTAAGTTATGAGACTATCCCCTTGATGTGGAAAGCAGATGTGGGGAAAATTATTGACATTGTGATCCTGGCTCATCCCCAGTATTGCGCACCCACATTAAATTCATTGTGCAGTACTGGCGATAAGCTTCAGTCAGGGCTGGAAGCAGTCCTGATGCAAAAGGACAGGTAGGTAAATGCCAAGATAGGGAGGTTCCGAGGTCCTGCTCTATCCAGAGGAACATTCTCTGCATTCTGTTGTAATCTTCAACCACCTCACCTCATACCCCCCCATACATCTCCATATCTCCCCTCTCACAGCATGCCTCAGTATTCTCTCTCTCATGTGAAACACATCCCCAAATCCTGTTCACACACCCTGATTTCTGTATGCCTCCTATGCACCCTCATCTATAATCCAAAATAGACAGAACTCATCAACTTGAAAATAACTTTAGAAGGTCTTTTAGATGCTTATGAATTTGTCAAAATTAAGAAATTGCTATTGAAAAACCACTCAAATTATGTTATCCTCTTTGAGGCTCATACAAGTGCCAGTAGAAATAAACTGACAGGTCCCCTGCTAAGATAAATCCATAGTTTCTAGAGTTCAGGTAAACATACTGAGTTTTATTTCATAAATGTGTCAATTAAACTTCCAATTAAATGCATTAAAGTCATATCAATCACCAGCTCAATCATCTGTTAAAAGTTTGAAGCAGTGAAACATAACACCAAGTTTTCATTCAATGAACAGAATGGAGCAAAGGGACAGTTGTCAGAGTCAAATCTGAATTTCAGTATTGTCTAGTGCAGAACAACACTTTATTCAATGGGTAATATATTTTAATACACCTGAAAAATTTTCCAGTTTCACACCAATTGTCAATTTAATGGTCACTTCGTAAAAGACAAAGTGCAATAATCAATTTCTCCAATAAAATACATTTAACTTTTCACACAGCATCTTTTGACGACAGGTTATCATTGAAAGCTTCCCTACTCCAGAACTGGGATCCCCCATTGTTCACTGTACCACCAACATGGTGCGAATGTTCCAGTCTTCAGAATTCCACAATTTTATTAGCAACATTAGCACAACTGGATGTGAGTATGCCACGTTATTCATCCTTCAAAATTGTCAGTGAAAGGAAAGAGGGAGTGAGAATCCCAGGAATAGTGGGGATTGCAGGTTGGAGTTAACATTGACATCTGGCTAATTAACTGGCAGAACTGATGTTGTAGATAGACAAACCAAACAAAATAAATATTTTAGGAGCACGTTCCTGCTGATGCTGAAATCTGTTAAAACAAAAATACTGGCAATCACAGAGGGTCAGACAGCATCCATGGAGAGACAGGAAGCTAACATTTCGAGTCGAGGTGACTCTTCATCAGAGCTGACATAAGGTGTGAAGGGGACAGATTCCTGCAATGGGGTGGTTGGGGGGTGGGGGTGTTGAGTGGGGTGCAAGGGGAGAAAGGGTGTTGCCAGTACAGGTTAAGTGATCAGAATGTGAGAATAAACAGAAATGGTCTTGATACACAGTCACATCTGGTAAGTGGCAAGCTGCTGAAAATTTGTATATGTACATTTAATTTATTCATCAATGGCATATTAAATATTAACTCCAAATATGGATACTGCACCTTTGGATTGACTGTTCTTCAGAATGACTTAAAAATATAAACATACGAATTAGGAGGAAGACAAAGGCCATTCAGCCCCTCAAGCCTGCTCTGCTCTTCAATGAGATCATTGATCTGATTGTAACCACTGTAGCCATATGCCTTATGACAGGGGTGGGGTACCTGTAGCCCTAAGGCCCCATGCGGCCTTCTAGGTCATTGTGTGTGGCTTTTTGAATGAATCCAAATTTTGCAACATGCACGAAAGATGCTTTCTTGTTTTTCAACCACTTATTGCTGCGAATCTACATTCTCCTACTTAACCAAAATCAAGACGCCCTTAAGATGACAAATGACAGATACCCATCTAGAGGATCGGCTAAAACTGCAGACCTCCATGCTGCAACCAAATATTCAAATGCTTTCCTACAAAAAGCAGTCACAACAAAGTAATTAAAAGGTTAGTTAACTTTAGAATTAATATTTTTTTTCTTTTTTTAGTTAGTACATAGTAGTTAGATTTTTACAAAATAATGTGAACTTTGAAGAATATATAATTGAAGTTTCTTGGATGCAGCCTTATTAGATTACAACTAACATAAGGCAGCCTTCCAACATGAAAAGGTTCCCCACCTCTGCCCGATGATTAAGTCTCAAATTCAGAGCATGATGGGAAAAATGGTCAAGCTGGGATATGAGCTCCAAGACATACCTCACAGGAAGTCAGAAGTAAGCAATTCTGACCACAGCTGCAAAGCCAGACCAATAATAACTGACAAAAAAAATCAGATTATTGCAAGACTGGATCATTCCTCACAACTAATAAAAGAAGACTGAATCACAAGCGAAGATTATGCTTTAACAAAAAGTTGGACAGTAATTGCCTTATCTGCAAACAATGGTCAGCTGCTTGTGGTTGACACAAGCCAATTTGCAAGCCTCAGGAAAAGGGTACAAAAGGAATTGGTGTTTCAATGGATCATCAACGTTAGCCATGCACTAATGTTCACAAAGAAGTTACAAGCAACAGAATTACCCTTATATTGAAGTGGCCTGGCTAACTTCCTCAGAACAGGTGATACCTATTCCTCTTGGATAATTTAGTTATATACTTGTCTGAGTATTTGGATCATTAAGTATACCTTTAATACAGCAATTCTACACTACATCATTATCTTGGTTATCTGTGTTTTTGAGATTCTGCTGAATCTGTATCCACAAATCTGGTAATAAAGTTGAAATTGTGACAGAATTTCACTTATGTTCTCAGCTCTTTGTCTGGTTATGGTTAGTGGCTACAAAACAGGGTTTCTTTTGCAAACACCTCAAATCCGCAATCCAAACCTGCATATGATACATTTCATCTCCTTGCTTAGTGAGAATCTATCTCTCTCTGCCTTAAAATTACCCAAGGACTCTGTTTCCAATATCTTTAAAAGAAGACAGTTCCAAAGATTCATGAACCTTTTTTCATTCATTTTTGTGTGATGTGGGCACCACTGGCTGGTCAGCATTTTATTATCCATCCCTCATTGCCCTTCAGAAGGTGGTGGTTAGTTGCCTTATTTAACTGCTGCGTTCATCCACAATGCCATTATGGAGGAGTTACCACACTTTTGACCAAACAACAGTGAAGGAATGGCAATATATTTCCAAGTCAGGATGGTGAATGACTTGGAGAGGAACTTGAAGGTGGCCATGTTCCCATGTATCTGCTGCCCTTGTCCTTCTCGATTGAAATAGTTGTGGGTCCGGAAGGCACTGTCTGAGGGTCTTTGGTGAATTTTTGCAGTGCACTTTGTGGTTAGTACACATTCCTGCTATTGAGCATCAGCGGTAGAGGGAATGGATGTTTGAGGATGTGGTGCTAATCAAGCAGGCTGCTTTGACATGAATCACGTCAAGCTACTTGAGTATTTTGGTGCTGCATTCATCCAGGCAAGTGGGGGTTATTCCATCACACTCCTGACTTGCGCCTTATTGATGGTTGACCAGCTTTGAGGAGTCAGGAGATGAGTTACTTGCCGCAGTATTCCAAGCCTTGAACTGTTTTTGTAGCCAGTGTGTTTATGTGGTGAATCCAGTTGTATTTCTGATCAATGCTAAGCCCTCAGGATGTTGATAGTAGGCGATACAGTGATGGTAACACCATTGAATGTCAAGGAGCAGCGCAAAGCTTGTCTCTTATTGGTGATGGTCATAGCCTGGCATTTGTGTGATGTGAACTTTACTTGGCACTTATCAGTCCAAGCCTCAATATTGTCCAGAGCTTCTTGCTTTTGAACATGGACTGCTTCAGTATCTGAGGAGTTATAATTGGTGCTGAATATTGTTCAATCATCGCCAAACATCCCCACTTCTGACCATATGATGGAAGGAAGGTCATTGATGAAGCAGTGAAAGATGGCTGAGCCCAGGACATTACCTTGAGGAACTCCTACCGGGAATGTCCTGGAGCTAACATGAGTGACCTTGGGAGAAATAGACACTAGCCCATTTTCCCACATTATACTCCATTTGTAACATTTTTGCTGATTCATTTAACCTATCAATTTATTTTTGTATTTTCCTGATGTGCTCTTTACAACTTACTTTCCGACCTACCTTTGAGTCTTCAGCAAATTTTACAACCATACCTTCCCTGCTTCTATCTGCATCATTTAAATAAATTGTAAACAATTGAGGATCACTTATTACATCTTGCCAACCTGAAAGGGACCATTCATATCTACTCTCTGATTTCTATCAGCTATGCAATCTTCTATCCTTGCCAATATACTATCCTTCCATTATGAGATTTTATTCCTTGCAATAATCATTTGACATGACACCTTATTGAATGCCTGCTGGAGCTCTAAGTACATGATAGTCTCTTTAACCAAAGCACGAGTCACTTCCTCGAACAGCCCCAGTGTTTATATGATTTCCTTTTCACAATACTATGCTGACACTGTCGAATTACCTTGTACTTATCCAAGTTCCTTGCTATAGCTTCTAACATTCTACACCAGTGAAGGAGAAGATGTTGGAGAAGGTACTGAGAGACAGGATTGGATGCAAATGGACTTGATTGCGATAGGCAGCATGGATTTGTGTGGGGAAGGTCCTGTCTTACCAAGTTCAGTGAGTCTTTTGAGGAGGTGACAAGAATGATTGATTAGGGAAGGCAGGTGGATGTTGTCTATATGGATTTTAGTAAGGCATTTGAGAAAGTACCTCATGTCAGGCTGGTACAGAAAGTAGAATCTCATGGGATCCCAAGTGAGCTGGCTAGATAGATACAAAACTGGCTTGGGCAGAGTGGACAGACAGTAGCGACAGAAGGGTGTTTTTCGGAATGGGGATCAGTAACTAGTGGTGTTCTGCAGGGATTAATTCTGGAGCTTTATTGTTTTTAATATGCATATATAAATGATCTGAAGGAAAATGTAGATGGTCTGGTTGGTAAGTTTGCAGATACCACCAAAATTAGTGGAGTTGCAGATAGTGAGGAAGATTGTTAAAAGATCCATCAAGATATAGATTCCAGATTTGGACAGAAAAATGGTGGATGGAATTTAATCTGGACAAATGCAAGGTGATGCATTTTGGAAGATCACATTCAGGTGTAAATTATACAATAAATGACAGAACCCTTAGGAGCACTGACATAGAGAGGGATAACATACAGGTCCACAGATCCCTGAAAATGGCAACACCATGGATTAGATGGTCAAGAAGGCAGACAGCACACTTGCCTTTATTGGCTGGGGCATTGAATATAAAAGTTGACAAGGTCTGTTACAGCTATTCAAAACTTTAATTTGGCCAAATTTGGATTTTTTTTTTGTGCAGTTCTACTTGCCACACCACCAGAAGGATGTGGATGCTTTAGAGAGGGTGCAGAAAAGGTTCATCAGGATGTTGACTGGTCGGGAGGGTTTTAGGTATGAGGAGAGTTTCGATAAACTCGGATTGTTTTCACTGGAGCCTGAAAGGTGGAGCCTGAGGGGTGACCTGATAGAAATCTACAAAATTATGAGAGTCAAAGATAGGGTGAATAGTCAGATGCTTTTTCCCCAGGGTCAAAAGGTCATCTTCAAAATGGTACAAGGTGAGAGGGGGTACGTTTAGAAAAGTATGGGGAAAATCTTTCACACAAAGGGGACCCATTGCCACTGGAGATGATGGAAGCAGACATGTCAACAACGTTTAAGGCATACCTTGATAGAATCATGAATGGGAGGTGACTGGAGAAATAGAAACCATGCATGGGCAATGAGTACTTTTTTTTAGTTCGATCCTATCTTTAACATTCCCAGCTTACATTCCCAGCAGATGGTTTGTCTTTGGGAAATTAATATCTGTCACTTTAGCAAGCACTACTTCCTGCAGTCAATGAAATTTAAACAAAAATGGTCTTGGACCCATTTCTCACTCCCTCAATCTGCATGTAAAATTTAACCATATTATGCTTTCTGCTACCAAGCATACAAGATCATCAGCTAATCCTATCTCATTGCACAATACCAAGTCTGGTATAGCCTGTTTTCTGATCAGCTCCAGAACTTGCTTTTCTAAGAAATTCTATGAAAAACACTCCTTGAACTCCTCATCTGGGCTAATCTCTCCCATTTGACATTTCCAGTTGATATGTAGATTAAAAACACTGATGGTTATTGAGATGTGTTTCTGACAAGATTGCATGACATCTTCCTTTACTGCCCATGATACCATTTGTTAGCGTGCTCCAACATACAGTCAGAGGCCTTGCATTTGTCACCATTATAATTTCTCATCTCTACTCAAACTGTTTCTACATCTTAGGTTTGTGAAATTAGGTCATTCCTCTGTGATATACGAATATCTCATTAATCTACAGAGCCAGCAATCTTCTACTTTTACATTTTGCTGGTTTTGTGTCATCCCTCAGTGTCCCGTACCCTTCATCCCAGTCCATGTTATCCAAAAGCCATGCGTTTGTAATGGAATCAGTTGAAGTCACAATTAACAATTTGAGTCAGTTACTGGGAAAAAAAGACTTTGACTGGAAAGCACCACAGATTTATTTCACTCAAGCTGAGAGTTACTGAGGATCAACAAAATATCTGATCCATTTCTTTGTTTGGATCTCATTTCTACTGCTCAACAACAATAGAGTTGATCAAATTACAGGCATGTTCTCTGAATTACCAATTATTTTCCCACCAATGTCTTACGCTCTTTTTATAATTATTCCGAAATCCTCTAATGTCACAAAGCTGGTGCAATACTTGATGCTTTAACATTTGCTGAAAAGCAAATCCATCTCTTGGGGTCTATTTTTAAGAAGTGTAACTCTTGTTTAGTATATTAACAGTAGAATGCAAATCCAGCCAGGTGCTTAGTAACAATTTATCTTTGATTTAGTTTTGGTGCAGAGCTGTTTAAGCCGTTCTCTCACTCTATAATTTGACCTAAAATCTGTATTTTATCTAATCTGAGCTATTAACCTCTCACCATCCTAATGAGGATGTTATATAAATAGCAAGGAAATGTTATGCATTTCCTTATAGTGGTGTAATTTTTTGACAGTCGATGAAATCCCAGGGCGAGTTATTTAAAATCAGAATATCATTTTTCAAGGTCCTTTACCATGTTAATTGCACATGATTTATTGCATTTTAATGATGACTTGAAGTAGTAGTTACCTCATTAATTACGACCTACAGGGAGAGTTAATTTTGAGTTATTTTTTAACATGCTTTTGTGCATATTTATGGGTTTTGGGGAACGCAATGACCGATTGGTATTGTCACTGTAATCTGGAGACTCACGTAATGTCCTGGGGACCGAGGTTCGAATCTCACCAATGCAGACTGTGGAATCTGACTTCAATAAAAATCTGGAATTAAAAGTTTAATGGTGACTGTGAAATCATTGTCAATTATTGGAAAAATGATCTGGTTCACTAATGTCCTGGAGGGAGGGAAACTGCTATCCTTACCTGGCCTACATATGACCCCTGACCCACAGCAATGCGCTTGACATTTAATTGCTTTGTGAAATGATTTAGCAAGACACTCAGTTGTATCAACTGCCAGAAAGGGAGAATAAAGGAATAAACCTGGATGGTCCATCTAGTCCCAACCAAGGTACGGGAAACTACAACAGCAAAAACAACCTGGTTGATCCTGCAAAGTCCTCCTTACTAATATCTGAGGGATAACTCAGAAACTGGGAGAATTGTCACACAAACTAGTCAAGCAACAATGTGACTTTTATTTATTCATTTGTGAACATGGGTGTTGCTGGCAGGGCGAACATTTATTGACCATCCTTAGTTGTCCTTGAGAAGGTAGTGGTGAGCTCCTTTCTTGACCACTTCAATCCATTGGCTGTAGATAGCTATTGTTGTACATGGAAGCATACCTTGCACACACAGCCCAGAAAACTACCATCACCATTCCTGGGTATGTCATGCCCAAGGGAAGGATGGACCCAGCAGAGGAGCTGGCACACTGATATTAAATCAGGGCGGAGCTTCCTTAGGAATCCTTCAAAGTGACTCTGGACCTCATGAGACTTCATGGCATCAGGCCAAACATGGGCAAGGAAGGAACTTTTCATCATGGGACAAGGATTAATGACCAGAATGCATTGATTTAAGTAAGGCATAGGAGGTTTAGAGAAACTGTGAGGATTTGTGTTTTTCATTGTTACGAAGTTGAAGGCATGTACATTTAAGACAGTGAAAGTTGAAAAGTTGGCAAGCGCCTGCCATGTGACTGGCTGCAGGCTCAAAGTGGTACTGGACAATTTGAAGATGTAACATTTGAGCTGTCACTCAGATGCTGAGTTGTTTTCACAACAATTCAAATTCAGCCAATAAGTTTAAATTATGCCCCAAGATACGAAAACTGAATTGAATTTTAATTTTACTGTTTTGACAACATTGAACCAATGAGACTATCTGATGTTTTGGGGTATTAATAAAACAGGCAGTTTGGACAGGTAGCCTGAAAAAAAGAGCACCTACTGCCATTGAGAGACTGCCCGCAAACCTTCTCTCTAAAAAGTATCTTTTCATATGAAATATCTTTGCAGCAGAAGACCGAAGACAACCCAGGGAGATCAACACAGTGGTCTGGTTGTGAAAACTGATTTGCTGTAACTTTAACAGGGGCTTTATCAGATCAGTATATTGTTACAGAGTGGGAGGTAGATAACAATTTTTTAAGAGAAAGGAGGCTTAGAGTTGCAAATAGTTGTTGTTTACTATTCTCTGTTGTTATTTTTTCTTTACGTAGTGGAATTTAGATAGCTCTCTGTCACTCATACTTTAACAGATTACGAGGTGAGGTGAGCTTTTCTGTGTGTTTGGTTTAATTAACAGAAGGGTTTACCACTGTGTCGTAACAGCGTGAAGACTGGTGGGTATCTGGAACTGATTGCCTATAAGGGTGGAAGAGGCAGAAATGCTCTTAACATTTATGAAGTATTTAGATGTGAGGCATACAAGTCTTTGGGTCATAAGAATGGGATTAGAATAGTCAGGTCATTGTTTTTGACCAGCACAGACTTGATGGGAAAAATGGATAACTTAATCTCAATGTAATTTGCTTCTGATTACCTTTACTGTCCTCCCTCACCTGATGAATTGGTACTCTTCCAGAACATGGCAGATGCACTGAGGGTAGCCAAGGCACAAAGTGTGCTCTGGGTGGGGGACTCCAAGTCCACCATTAAGCGTGGTTTGGCAACACCACCACTGAGAGGGCTGATTGAGTCCTAAAGGATGTAGCCACAAGATCTGTGACAGGTGGTGAGGAAACCACAAGAGGGAAAAACATACTTTACCGCATTCTTACCAATCTGCTGGCTGCAGATGCATCTGTCCATGACAGTATCAATAACTGTAACATTTGTGAAGATAGAATCTCAAAAGCTACAGCCTCATAGCTTGCCATAAACCCCACTTTACAAGTACCATCAAGCCAGGGGATGAACCCTGGTTCAATGAAAATTACAGTAGGGCATGCTAGGAGCAGCACCAGACCAGGTAGCAATCTAGTGAAAGTACAGAACAAGACTAGAGTGCCAAACGGCATATGCAGCAAGTGATAGACAGAGCCAAGCACTTCTGCAACCAGTGAATTAGAATATCCGCTGCAGTTCTGTCGCATTTAGTCATATCATGGACAATTATTCAGCTCACTGGAGGAGGAGGTTCTGCAAATACCCCCAGTAATGAAGAAGCCCGATACATCAATGCAAAGGAAATGAAGCATCCACAACTTCAGCCAGAGGTGCAAGTGGATCATTCGGTTCAACCATCTCGAAATGCCGCCAGCATCACAGATACCAGTTTTCAGTCACTTCGATACACTCCTTGTGATACCAAGAAATAGTCAGAGGCTTTGGATATTACAAAGGCAACATTCCTGAAATAGCACAGACCATCCATGCTCCAGAACTTGCCATATTATTCCAGAACTGCTACATTCTGGGACTTATTCGAACATGTGAAAAACGTATCTCATAGACACAAAAAGTGGGATAAATCCAACACAGCCAATTACTGCTCCATCAATCCACTCTCAATCATCAGTAAAGTGATGGAAGATGTCATTAACAGCATTATCAAACAGAAATTACTTAGCAATGACCTACTTAATGACACCCAGGTTTTGTTGCCCAGAGCCACTCAGCTTCTGAACTCATTACAGCCTTGCAACAAACATGGACAAAAGAGCTGAATTCCAGAGGTCTGGTGAGAGTGACTGTCCCAACTTCAAGACCACATTCAACCAAGTGTGGCATCGAGAAACTCTCGGAAACTTGAAGCCAATAGGGATTAGGAGAAAACTCTCCACTGGCTGGACCTATACCTGATCTTCAGCTGCTTCATCAATGATCTTCCCTCCTTCATAAAGTCAGAGGTAGGGATGTTTACTAATGATTGCACAATAATCAGCACCATTCAGAACTTCTCAGACACTGAAACACTCCATATCCAAATACAGCAAGCTCACACAATATGCAGGTATGTGCCCAGAGACAAGTAACATTCATGCCACACAAATGCCAGGCAATGACTATCTCCTATGATTGCCATCTCCTAACCCTTGCCCATTGATCTTCAATGGTTTCACCATGTCTGAATACCTGATTTTGAATACTGAATGTCTGATTTTGGTAAATCCGACTGAAAGACGGTGCCCCTTCTTACAGGTCTCAAGCAGAAACTGAAGTGTGAGGATTCGATATACAAAGTCATTCGCTGCTGGTCTGTGGTGACAGGTGAGCTTCTACACATCAGCTTGGAGTTGGTGGACTGGACCATATTCAAGAATTCAGTGGCCAACCTAAATAAGTGTGCCACTACCATCACAAACCTTGTCAGCAGGTGTGTAGAGGACTGCATGTCATAGAAGCTAACCAGAATGATTCCCAACCGGAAACCATGGATGAACCGGAAGATCCACTCCCTACTGAAGTCCACGTCTGAAGCGTTCGAGTCAGGTGACCTTGACCGAAACAGGTACAAACATCACAAAGCCATCAGAAGCACCAATAGAAAATACCAGACTAATCTAGAGCCTCAGACTAACAACATGAACACACAACGATTGTGGCAAGGCTTACACAAAGCGAAGTTGAGTAGAATAGCTGACAACAGTGCATCCCTCCCCAGTGAGCTCAATGCGTTCTCTGCTCATTTTGAACAAAAGTGAAATGGTGTCACCTGCCCCGACAGTCTCAGGTGCACCTGTACCCACAGTCACCATCACAGATGTCAGATCGGCCCACTTGAGGGTGAACCCTTGGAAAGTAATTGGACTGGATGGAGTCCCCAGCCATGCATTCAGATCCTGCAGGAAGCAGCTGGCAGGAGCATTTTCAAACATCTTTAACCTCTCCTTACTACATTATAAAGTTCCCACCTCCTTCAATAAAACCACTATCATCCCGGTTCCAAAGGAAAATCAGGCAACATGCCTTACTGACTATCATGCAGTGGCTCTGACATCGATTGTTATGAAATGCTTCAATAGCACACATCCGCTCCAGCCTCCCAGACTGCCTTGATCATCTACAATTCGTCCAAGACAGATGCCATCTTCCTGGCCATTCACTCACCACTGGAACATCTGGATAACAAGGACACTGGTGTCAGTCATTTATTTTGTGACATAAGCTTCGCCTTCAACAGTATAATTCCAATCAAACACATCTCCAAACTCTGAGATCTCGGATTCTGTTTGCCTATCTGCAACTAGATTCTTGACTTCCTGACCCGCAGACCACAACTAGTAAGGATAGGCAACAAGGAAGGATGTTGTGAAACTTGAAATAGTTCAGAAAAGATTTGCAAAGATGTTGCCAAGTTTGGAGAGTTTGAGCTATAGGAAGAGGCTGAGTTGGCTGGGACTATTTTCCCTGGAGCATCGGAGGCTGAGAGGTGACAGAGGTTTATAAAACCATGAGAGGCATAGATAGGGTAAATAGACAAGGGCTTTTTCTTGGGGTTGGGTAGACAAAAACTAGAGGGGAGAGGTTCAAGGTGAGAGGTGAAAGATTTAAAAGAGATCTAAGGGACAACTTTGTCACACAGAGGGTGATGTGTGATTGGAATGAGCTGCCAGAAGAAGTGGTACAGGAACAACATTTAAAAGGGTTTAGAGAGATATGGGACAAATGCTGGCAAATGGGACTAGATTTATTTCGGATGAGGTTGGTATGGATGAGTTAGATTGAAGGGTTTGTTTCCATATTGTACATCTCTATGACACTATTATTCTACACCACATCCTCTGTAAAAATCCTCAGCACAGGTACCCCACAGGCTGCATTCTAAGCCCCTCACTGTACATTTTACACATTCACGACTGTGCGACCAAGTTTAGCTCTAACTCCATTTACAAATGTACTGATGACACCACCGTAGTGGGTCAGATCTTAAACAATGATGAAACAGAATTCAGGAAGGAGACAGACAGCTTAATAGTATGGTGTAAAGACAGCAATCACTCCCTCAATGTCAGCAAAATGAAGGAGCTGATCCATCAATTTCAGGAAATGGAGTGAAGGACATACCCCTGCCTGTATCAATGGTGCTGAGATGGAGGGGGTCGAGAGTTTCAAGTTCCTGGGAGTAAATATCATCAACACTCTATCCTAGTCCATTCACTTTGATACTCCAGTCAAGAAAGCACATTAATTCCTTTACTTCCTCAGAAGGCTAATGATATTTGGCATGTCCAAAATGACTCCTATAGATGCATCACAGAATTGATCCTATCCAGATGGATCACAGCCTGGTCTGGAATCTGCTCTGTCCAAGACCGCAAGAAGTTATAGAGATCTGTGAACGCAGCCCAGTTCATCACAAAAACCAGCCTTGCTCCCACTAACTCTGTCTACACTTCCTGCTACCTCGGCAGAGCAGCCAACATAAACAAAGACCCCTCCTACCTCAGTTATACTCTCTTCCATCAAGCAGAAGTTACTAAAGTTTGAAAACATGTACCAACAGATTTAAGAAAAGCTTATGAATGGAACAATCATATGTGAGAATTAATCTTTCTGTGCACCTTCTCCCTAGCTGTAACATTATATTCTGCATTCTATTATCCTGATGTTCTTATGTAAGGTATGATTGTCTGGTTAGCGCAAAATACAATAGCTTTCACTATCTTGGTACATGTGACAATAACAGTTCAAATTACTATCAATAATCTGGAGGTTACCATGGACCAGAAATTGAAGTTGACTAGTCATGTAACTAGTGCTGCCACAAGTGGAGCTCAGAGGCTCGGAATACCATGGCAAGTAACTCACTTCCTGGCTGAGTTCAAAGCCTCATCACCAATGAGCAGAGTGGTGGAATACTCCCCACTTGCCCAGGTAGAGTCAGAGGAAAAAGTGATGAACAACACAGAAATAGACCCTTCTGTCCAACTCGTCCATGCTGACCAGATATCCCAACCCAATCTAGACCCACCTGCCAGCACCCGGCCCATATCCCTCCAAACCCTTCCTATTCATATACCCAACCAGATGCATTTTAAATGTTGCAATTGTATTAGCCTCCACCACTTCCTCTGGAAGCTCACTCCATACATGTACCACCCTCTGTGTGAAAAAGTTGCCCCTCTTTTCCCTCTTACCCCTCTCACCCTAAACCTATGCCATCTAGTCCTGGATTCCCCACCCAGGGAAAAGATTTTGTCTATTTATCCTATTCATGCCCCTCATGGTTTTACAAGCCTCTATAAGATCACGCCTCAGCCTCCAATGCTCCAGGGAAAACAGCCCCAGCCTGTCCAACCTATGAGTACAGCTCCAACAGCATTGAAGAAGGTTGACACCACCCAGGACAAAACAGCCATTTGACTCGCACCACATCTAAAAGCATTCATTCCCTACACCAGCGACACTGAGACACACTGCAGAAATTCACTTTCAATTATCTTTCAATAACACCTTTCAAACACATGCCTGCTACCATCTCTTAAGACAAGGGCTGACGGTAAATGGGAACACTACCAGCTGCTCGTTCTAATTCTTGGAATATAATAGAAATTATTTCACGTCAAAATTAATAAAAGTTAATGTTTGATACTATTCAAAATCAGCAGGATTTGGTGTAACTTACTGCAGTGCTGAAGTATTGTATTTCTTGAGGTGGGAGATTAATTCAACAGTCACACGCTTTAGATGTGAATCAGAAATCTCTATGTGTCCCTAATTTTTCTTTAGTCATTGATTCGTTGCTGGTGCTTGTTTCTATGGTTGTTGGCTGTCCTATGCTACCTTACAAAAGTTATTATCCACTCCATGAGTGCCAAAACAGCGATTTTGTCCAATATATTTAATTTTGCAGGCGATGCATCTGAAAAAAAAATCTTGCCTTTTGTTTTCATTGTGGTTAGTGGCTGTGGATGGATCAACTGCAACAAGGATAAGTTTTGCATTTTTTTTTTTAAAAATGTATCTTTGATTTTTTACACCAGCATTGCATATTTGCCTCCTTGTTTCCCGACCAAGTCTGCTAAACTGTGTTTTTCTGCTCTCATCCGACCTTGGAAAATATAAGGTGGAATCAAAAGAGAAATGTTGCTTCCACCAAGTCCAAAACCTGAATGGTTTGGTTTGTGATGCTCATAATGAGCATGTTTGATTTTTAACTGTATTGAAACATAGCTGATGTAGACCAAGGAAAATTATACTGTCGATAATGATTATGAAAGCAAAACACTGGGGAATAATTACAGTTAATGGCATGACAAAGAATAAGATTTTATTGATGTATGATAATTAGTAGTTCCTCAAGACAATATTTTATAATGGCAAGTGGAGAAATTAAAATAGAAATAACCTCCCAGGGTAATTTTATATAGGTGTAGCTGCCATTAGAATATGAGCTATATATCTTTGAAATATTTCTCCTGATGAATGTTTGAATTCAATTGCAAAATGCCTGAGTCTAATATCATAAGGTCTTAGATCTCCAATCAGTGAACAATTGCTTCTTAATTTAACTCATGTTATTTCTTAGTTTACCCCATCACCCCATCAGCATTTGTATCGCACCTCAAGAAAATATTTAACATGTAACTCAATTCTCAAAGACACATTCCTCGCATTTGTGAAGGTTTAAATAAAAAGACATAAATTCAACTAAAACAAAGGGAAATGATTTAGAAACTGAAATATTCTGAATCCATAGCAAAACCAATTAACTTCCTGTTCCTCAGCAAGTAGTAGAACATCATGGGCAAAGAGAGATTATAAATCATGATGAGATAATGTACATGCAGTGAAGGGTTTGAAAATGTGCCAAATACTGCCTTCTGCTGACTGCAGACCTTTGTCAGAAACAACACATGTTTGAAAACTAACAACTTACACAACAATGACAGTGGTCCAGTACAGAATGGGAGCCTATCAATCACAGGATGCTAATCACAAGAAGTTACATTTCAAACAGCACCTTTAAGACAGTATAACATCCTGAAGCACTTGGCCGGAGTGTAATAAAGTCAAAATTATTATTAAGTTATGAAAGACAAATTCAGATATATATCAAAATGCTTGGTCACAAGATAGTTTTTTTTAATTAAAGCTTTGTTCCTGGAATGTGGGTGTCACTAATCAGCATTTATTCCCAATCCCAAATTAGCCTTGAAATGGTCATGGTTGGAATGAATGCACTTGATTAACAGGCAGCATCGAACTGGTGTGGAAACAAACAAAGCTGATGTCAATGAGATGGAAGAGGCAAAAAGACTTAATTGATTTGAGCCATACCTAATACAAAAATTCATGGCTGTGGTTGTTGGTGGTCGGTGGTCAATTATTACAGTTCCAAAACACCACCTTCGGGGTTCCTCAGTGCAGTATCCTCGGCTACATTATCAATGACCTTTCCTCCATCCTAAGGTCAGAAGTAGGGATGTTCACTGATGATTGTACAATGTTCGGCGCTTTTCACCACTTCTTAGAAACAGCTTATGTCCAAATGTAATGAATAGCATTTAGGTTTGGCCTGATAAGTGTCAAGTAACACTTGTGCTACACAAGTGCCAGACAATGACCTCTCTAATAAAAGAGTAGTTAACCATCACTTCTTGACATTCCTAGCATTATTACAATTTAATGCCCTACTATCAAGTTACCAATGATTAGAATCTGAACTGAACCAATGATATAAACATAAAATGGTCAGAGGGTGGGTTACGCTTCGATGGGTCGGTGTGGACTTGTTGGGCCGAAGGGCCTGTTTCCACACTGTAAGTAATCTAATCTTAAATCTAATCTAATCTTAAATTCTGCAGCAAGTAACTCATTTTCTCTCTCCCCTGTGCTAGTCAGAAGCATGATGGGATATTCTCCACTTGCCTATCAGTGCAACTCTAACAATGCTTAAGAAGCTGAATAACATCCTGGCCAAAGCATCCTACTTGATCTGTCCATCATCCACCATTTTCAACACTTATTCCCTTCACCACCAACAAATGATTTGTACAAGTGACACTGAACCAATTTATTCAAGCTGCTCTGGAGTTCAGCTGTTGAATAAATGTTGGCTAAGGATGTACTGTGTATCTAATTGGCCATGGCAGAATCCAAACTGATGTCAATGAACAGGTAGTGCTGGGCATTAACTGGTTTAAAGCAGTATAGATCACTTAAGTCCAGGGCTGTGACCTCTCACCAGAATATTTCCAATGAAGAAACAAAGAATACCTTCATATTTAAAACTCAAAGGAAATATAGCAAAAAGCCTGAAATATACAGAAATGAATGAATTAGAGTCATAGAGATGTACAGCATGAAAACAGACTCATCCAAGCTGACCAGATATCCCAACCCAAACCAGTCCCACCTGCCAGCACCCGGCCCATATCCCTCCAAACCCTTCCTATTCATATACCCATCCAGATGTCTCTTAAATGTTGCAATTGTACCAGCCTACCACTTTCTCTGGCAGCTCATTCCATACACATACCACCCTCTGCGTGAAAATGTTGGCCATTAGGTCTCTTTTATATGTCCCCCCTTTCACCCTAAACCTATGCCCTCTAGTTCTGGATTCCTCCACCCAATGGAAAATACTTTACCTACTTATCCTGTCCATGCGCTTCATGATTTTATAAATTTCTATAAGTCACCCCCTCAGCCTCCGAGCTGCAGTGAAAACAGCCCCAGCCTATTCAACCTCTCCCTATAGCTCAAATCCTCTAACCCTGGCAACATCGTTGTAAATGTTTTCTGAACCCTTTCAAGGTTCACAACACAGCAAGGAGACCAGAATTGCATTCAATATTTCAAATGTGGCCTAACCAACATCCTATACAGCCACAACATGATGTCCCAATTCCTGTACTCAATACTCTGATCAATAAAGGAAAACATACCAAATGCCTTCTTTCCTATCCTATCTACCTGCAATTCTACTTTCAAGGAGCTATGAACCTGCACTCCAAGTTCTCTTTGTTCAGCAACACTCCCTGGGACCTTACCATTAAGTGTATAAGTCCTGCTTCCCAAAAACGCAACACGTCACCTTTATCTGAATTAAACTCCATCTCTCACTCCTCAGCCCATTGGCCCATCTGATTCAGATCCTGTTGTAATCCAAGGTAACTTTCTTCGCTATCCACTACACCTCCAATTTTAGTGTCATCTACAAACTTATTAACTATACCTCTTATGCTCACATCCAAATCATTTATATAAATTGAGCATTGTTTTGAAATTATACAAGCCAGAATGGACCGCATGCATCATTCTCAAGTTTTACTTGTTTTTCCTTTTGATTTACTGGATAGTTCAAGAAATCCTTTTTGTTTCTTAGCACTTCCTGTTCATGACACTTCCCCACCCTACACTTTCATAACATGTGTCAAAGATCAGATTGTGGTTTTCCTTACTATAAATAATTTAGATTTCAGTGATCGCTAGGATGCCAGCATTTGTGATTTCTTCCAATACTTTATTGATTTTGTTCTATTGTTTTGATACAGATGCACAGAAATGGAAGAAGATGGATAATTTTTCACTGTCTTTTCCATCGCAGTAAATCAGTAGGTTAAAACTGTACAAAATCAATCACTAACCAAGTTACAAGGGTTGACAATCACATAAAAAGAAATAAAAAGAGACAAACAAATAAATTGCCGCACACAGGATGGAGATCGGACACCTTGAGGTTGATTGATGGTTTCATTGCCCGTATGGCTATTGCATTAGTGACCCACAACCACTCAGCTTGATGAAATAGCAGAGTCACCATGTCATTCAAATAGTCCTTGGATGACAAATCTGAAGCTTTCTCTTAACTTTTGTTTTGAAACTTTTTTTTTGTAAGACTTAAAGAACACCGTGGGATGCTTCCAGTCGGCTTTGATGAATGCATGGAAAAGCACAGCCTGGGAAATGATAATACGTTGTTCCTCTGAAATGAATGCTTAACGCATCCATTTCATATTTTCTGAGCACTACTTCACTGAAGCAAGAATTCATTTATTCTCAATTGTTCAAAGCACCCATTAAATTGAAATAAATGGCCTTCATTTACACAGCACCTTTAATGACCTCCGGATGTAATATCCTGTCATACATAATATCATAATGCTTCTCAAATGTGTTTTTTCCTCCGAAGACTCCATTCTTCATTTGAAACTTGTCAGGATCACAAGTCAGAACTGTGAGAGAAAAGCACAGCTGTTCAGGCAGTGTCCGAGGAGCAGGAAAATCGACATTTTGGGTAAAAGCCCTTCATCAGATAATCTCTCCACCCTGCAGGCACTCTACCTCTATTCCTGATGAAGGGCTTTTGCCCGAAACGTCAATTTTCCTGCTCCTCGGATGCTGCCTGAACTACCATGCTTTTCCAGCATCACTCTAATCAAGAATCTGGTTTCCAGCATCTGCAGCCCTTGTTTTTACCTAGAACTGTGAGAGAGGTGTGGAGTGGGGGTATTCAGGCTGAGGGCAAAGTGTTAGTGTCAAAACAGACCATACATGACACTAGGCAATGACACATGATTGTTTCTTAGTAAAGTTGCAAAGTCACTCAAATAACCAGTATGCAATAATCTTCAGTACAGCAACCAAATTACTATGTTAAAACAAAGTAACAAGACTGTAATCTTCATTGTTATATTCTATGTCACAATAAATAAAGTATCAGATAATAACCAGAGGGAAAGAGCCATTTGCAGCCTGGTTGCGTTATGGAGTGGACCTCGGGTGTTGAGGATAGGAAGAAGGAGATATTTGCAGACAGACTGCATCTTGATGCTGGAGGTAAGGAGGAATACGCTGCCTGCTTAAACTCACTGGATAGGGCAGGCTTCAGTTGTGACCACATGACACGTTGCAAGCAAGAAAAGGAGAGAACAAAAATTGCTGGAGATCACAGCAGGTCAGGCAGCATCCATGGAGAGAGAGCAAGCTAACATTTTGCCTCTTTATCAGCTGATGTGAAAGATGGAGGAGGCAGTATTTATGCATTGGTTGAGGGAGTGGATGGGAAGGGTGGCATTCAGGGGGAGAAAGGACATTGATAGTTCAGATTAAGTGCCCCTCCACACTTCATGTCAGCTCTGAAGGGTCATCTGGACTCAAAACGTTAGTTTGCTCTCTCTCCATGGATGCCACCTGACCTACTGCTAGCTCCATCATTTTCTTGTTTTCAGTACAGATTCCAGCATCTGCAGTAATTTGCAGGAGGAAATTCACTAATTCTCATGCATTCTAATCACCCATGGCTATTGATCAGTACAGTAATTCTTAGAATGGGGATGGTCTGCACTTGATTAGCTGCCCAAGGTATTGACCATCACAATTGACAGCGTGCTTGGCCACTGAGCACTTCTGCAACCATTATTCTGGGTCTTGCTGCACTCAGAAACTGTCTTTACAAGTTTATCAGGTTATATTCCCCATGAGTGACATTGCAATTATGTGCACGGACAAAGATTCCAGAGCCTGGATTTGTGAACCAGAGTTATGAGGCTAAATCCTTCAAAAGCAGGTGGAAATTTAAAATTGATCAATTAAAAATCGAAAATAAAAAGTTGGTATCATTTCACGATAATTCTACAGAAGAACAGGTAGTTATCCTTGTTGCAATATAGTGTTATAAAGAATCATGCAATATAAATGACGGGGCCTATGGAAAAACAGGGTTTGGGGCAAACTGCCAAAAATCTCAGAAAAAAATTGAAATAAGGATAGTAGTACGCCTAACACAAATAATAGCATAGTCTAAGTAAATCTTTAAATCATATACTAATGAAATAATACAGTAAATGTAACACTTTAACATTAAATTCAATGACTACAGCACTGTCCCTTTCATGAAGCACTTCACCAGAAGGTGCGCAAGCCAACTGGTCATGTGATGTTGACATGGAATTCCAATCCTCCTCGAGATTCTCCCCCAGTTTGAAATAAAGTTCCAGCAAATGGAAACTACAGTTCCCAGTTTCAAGCTAAGTTTCAAGGCTTGAAGAACTGATTGCATTCCTGTTTTAGCTGAACATTTTGCAGACAGAGGATCATGAGGCTGCGTTTTGCTGTTCAGGTAAGTGGAATCAGATGGAATCGCATAAGGCCAAACATGAGTTCGCTTGATAAAAAAAGTCCGCAATCCATTAATCATGTTACAGACAAATCGCGTTTAATAAACGCGTGTTATAGGAAGACTACCTGTATCATTAAATATTGTTTGGTTAATTGGTGTTCTGGTCTACATACGGCTCCAGATACACAGCTGGCTAGTAGATTCTTTACTGCCTTCTGAAATTGACGTATCAGTCTCTGACTTACGGTGGACAGTAAATGTTGTCTTGTCTTGTGATGCCCATAACCCATGAAACAATAAAAAGAAATTCCTCAAATTGCTTTATGGACAATTAAGCAAACATTTTGCTGGAGGAATAAGGAGAGTAGGGATAACTGCACTGCTCCCTTTTGAAATAATACTCTGAGACATTACACCATTTCAAGCATAGCAATCCAGATCCTAAAAACCCATTGTGTTAACAAAAAATAGTGTTCTGTATTTCCCATCTGGAGTTTTACTGTTTATCTTAAGCCTATGTCCTTTCTTACTGACCTCCTGCTAATTTTTCACTATCTGTTCTATTAAAACTACTTGTAATTTTGAACACATCTATCAAATCCTACTTTAGCTTCTCTGCTTAAAGGAGAAAGTCTCACTGGTCTCTCAAACAAGGTACAATTCTGCTCAATCTTATCTGCTCTCTCCAATTCTAGAAAACCTTATCTGACTTTCCCAAAGAGTGCGGTGCAGAGTTGGACAAAATATTCCAGCTGGGATCTAACCAGTGGCTTATAAAATTGACATAAGTTCCTTTCTTTTGTACTCCATGTAGCCATTTGGAAAGCCCAGAATCCTATACAGTCTTCAAACAGTCTTTTTAGTACATACAGTCACCTTCATATGTTTGAGCATATGGAACATAAGTCTCACTTAATTGAAACATTTTCAGAACTATATGGTTTAATTGGTACAGCATCAGTATCTCAAAAAGAAGTATAGTATTGTGATTTGGACTTGCTTCCAGTGTTGGAATATTCTATTGACAGTGCAAAACCATATTGACGAAATTGGGCTTTCTTGCTACAAATCAAGTGTACAAGATTGAGTGGGAGAGGGAGAGCTAGGTGGAGTCCTGATTGTGGATATTTTTTTTAATCCACCTGTTCAGAGATGCTATTGCACACATCTGGAGCAGGTGGGACCTGGCCCCAGGCCTTGCGGTCCAGAGGTAGGGACATTACCACTGCTTGACAAGACCCCCCTGAAAGATTAAGGTATGCCTTGATATTATAGCCCATGCTAACATCACTAGCAAAATCCAAACTCAAAATGGAGCTATAAAGTTTATGAGAACACACTGTTATCAATGCATCAGCAATCCAGTATGACCACTGACAAAGACCAAGGTTGTCTGGCCCCCCCTTCAGGCATTGTCATCCCTTCCTGTGGTTACCATCACAGCAACCAGGGACCACTCATCATTGTCTAAACTCATTGCTTGTTGCAGAGATCATTAAGTGAAACGAGAGGTTACATTGAATGAGCAGGGCTGGTAGTAAATAAATTAATTTAGAATGGACACAGTGACTATAGTCCACTTTAGATGACAATTCTCTCTTAATGTTCAGTAGATGTAGATATGTGCAACTCATATTTGCTTATGAATTAAAGATTTAGATAGGGGCTCCACTGCTGTGAAATAAAAGTACCTTTTTTTCCCATTTTCTTAATGGACGCATTCAGGCATTAAATGTGGAGTTTAGTGAATATTTTCCATTAGGCATCATTAACTACCTCATCTGGTTTCGAAGCATGTCTTGCAAAGAGAAAAATATTCATTCATCCCAGTGGCATAGCAAAACTCTGATGAAAATTTAATGGAAGATCTCAGATACATATGTATCCAATACATTAAAAAAATCAATTAGAAAATATCTATTGCCAGGGCAGTAATAATATTTATATTTAATATCTTAATAAATTTGGTAGTGCATGCATGGATTCTGCTTTTAACTACTAGAACCCTAACCTTATAACCATGAGTTAAACATATCCTCTAACTAGATGAATCTGCAAACATAAGAACATTACTAGTCTGGAAAATGACAATAAGCGGTGTTATTCAATTCAACTTATTTGTAGTAGATTTATCTCTCAGCAACTTTAATGATTTCAAATCAAAAGCTTAACACCCCTGGTAACATTGTTACAGTAACACCAAAATGACTTTGATCTGAGCTTATTAAGCATTCAGACAATAAGATCACTCACAATCATTGCCAATCTATTGTCGGAGATAGTACTGCAAATCCAGAGCTTATTATTAAAGGAAATTAAAGTGAGTTCAATTTTATAACAGTAGTAAATTCCTGAGTGCAGAGATTATAGTGAGCAATGTCATTATGGAGGTTTAATCTGTTCATATCTACTTCCTTTGCACTAATTTTTAATATCCTTAGAGGTTAAAGCTCATGTTGAATGTGATGAGTTGGCTCCAAATAGGCTCAGGAGAAAGTGAGGACTGCAGATGCTGGAGATCAGAGCTGAAAAATGTGTTGCTGGAAAAGCACAGCAGGTCAGGCAGCATCCAAGGAGCAGGAGAATCGACGTTTCGGGCATAAGCCCTTCTTCAGCTCCAAATAGGCTCAGTTAAAGGAAAGAAATGGTAATCGTCAATGGATAGCTTTTCAAATGAAAGCAACTTTCACTGGTGTTACACAAGGCTCAATGTTCGCTTACTTGCTATTGTGGTATTTATTCATGGTTTAGCCTTAAGTGTGGGAAGCATGATTGGGAAATATGCTGGCAGCTTCAAACATTGGCCAGGTAGTTGATAACGAACAGGATGTATGTTGACCGCAGGATGATATCAATGGTTTGCTTGGTGTGGGCACCAAGGTGCTAAATGGAATTCAAGGATGTAATGTATTGATGGACTGCAATCAAAGCAAAAGAGTACAAAATTAATGGGAAAGTATTAAAAGATCTTGGGATACATGTCCAGGTCATCAATAAAGGCAGGACAAGAGGTACAGAAGACATGTGGGATGCTTTCCTTCATTGAGAGGGAGAGGGTACAATCGGAAGTGACAATATTTCTGTTGAATAAAAGGAACTATGGAGCTATGAGGGAGGAGATGGCCAAAGTTCAATGGTGCAATACCTTAGCAGGGATGACAGTGGAGGAACAATGGCGGATATTTCTGGGTATAATGCAGAAGATGCAGGATCAGTTCATTCCAAAAAGGAAGAAAGATCCTAGGAGGAGGCAGGGGTGACCATGGCTGACGAGGGAAGTTAAGAAACATATAAAGTTAAAAGAGAAAAAGTATAACATAGCAAAGATAAGTGGGAAAACGGAGGACTGGGAAGCTTTTAAAGAACAGAGGATTACTAAGAAAGAAATACGCAGAGAAAAAATGAGGCACGAAGGTAAACTGGCCAATAATATAAAGGAGGATAGTAAAAGAAATTTTTAGGTATGTGAAAAGCAAAAAAATGGTGAAGACTAAAATTGGGCCCTCGAAGACAGAAACAGGGGAATATATTACAGGGAACAAAAAAACGGCAGAAGAATTGAATTGGTACTTCAGATCTGTGTTCACTGGGGAAGACACAAGCAATCTCCCTGAGGTAACAGTGGCTGAAGGAGCTGAACTTAAGGGAATTTATATTTGCCAGGAATTGGTGTTGGAGAGACTGTTAAGTCTGAAGGTTCATAAGTCCCCGGGGCCTGACCGGAGATTATAGGGTGACCTGGACAAGTTAGGTGAGTGGTCAGATGCATGGCAGATGCAGTTTAATGCAGATAAATGTATGGTTATTCACTTTTGTGGCAACAACAGGAAGGCAGATTACTACCTAAATGGAATCAATTTAGGTAAAGGGGCAGTACAGAGAGATCTGGGTGTTCTTGTACACCAGTCAATGAAGGTAAGCATGCAGGTACAGCAGGTAGTGAAGAAGGCTAATAGCATGCTGGCCTTCATAACAAGAGGGATTGAGTATAAAAGCAAAGAGGTTCTTCTGCAGCTGTACAGGGCTCTGGTGAGACCACACCTGGAGTACTGTGTGCAGTTCTGGTCTCCAAATTTGGGGAAAGACATTCTGGCTACTGAGGGAGTGCAGCGTAGGTTCATGAGGTCAATTCATGGAATGATGGGATTACCTTACACTGAAAGACTGGAGCGACTGGGCTTCCCTTGAGTTTAGAAGACTGAGAGGGGATCTGATTGAGACATATAAGATTATTAAAGGTTTGGACAATCTGGCGGCAGGAAACATGTTTCCGCTGATGGGTGAGTGCCGAACCAGAGGACACAGCTAAAAAATATGGGGTAGACCATTTAGGACAGAGATGAGGAGAAACTTCTTCACCCAGAGAGTGGTGGCTGTGTGGAATGCTCTTCCCCAGAGAGCAGTGGAGGCCCAGTCTCTGGATTCATTTAAGAAATAGTTGGATAGAGCTCTCAGGGATAGTGGAATCAAGGGTTATGGAGATAAGGCAGGAACAGGATACTGATTAAGGATGATCAGCCATGATCATATTGAATGGTGGTGCAGGCTCGAAGGGCAGAATGACCTACTCCTGCACCTATTGTCTATTGTCTATTAGGTAAGGTGATCAGTGATGTAATACTGGGATATGCAGGATGTTGATTCGACCATACCCACAGGTGGAGACTTTGTACACAGTTCTTGTCTTCAATTATGGGAAAGACATAGTCACTTATAGTGCCTATTTTGGTTGTTGAGGTCGAAACACTCAACTCATTTAAAAGAAATCTAGTTCCTCACCTGAAGGCCTATAACTCTCAAGGCAGACCGGGGTTGGAAAGTGAGGGCAAAAGGATGGAGTGATTGGAACAGGGGCCAGATTGGGGCTGTTAACCTGGGCCAATCAGGGAGCCCTGACTGACAGATCAAACAGAAGATTTAGAAGGTTGTCTCAGTCCAAGGACTGGCATTGAGCTGCCTGGTGAGTGTGCACATGTAAGTAGGGAGTGACTTGATAACAGGTTACCAGCCTCTGTGCAGGTATTTCAAATGGACAATGATATGAATGACCCCTTTCTGTGTTGTATCTTTTCTCTGGTTCCATGGTGCTAATACAGTAGCTTAATACCTTTGTGGAAATAGCACTCAAACAAATTTGACAAACATTGGCTCTTCATAAGTTACTGTACTTCTGTGATTTCACCAAGTGTCCACCTTACTAGCAAGTAAAGGTAACTGAGGATGGTTGTTATAACATGATTGTTTTATGGAATTGTGTCAGAATATCAAAAAATCATGTAAAGCATGCCCTATCATTGACTATGTGTTTTGGTGAAAAGTGATTAACCAGAAATCTTTGATCTGTATCTCTTCATAAATCTTACCTGACTTTCTGAGTTTTTCCAGCAATTTCTCTGAATATAACAACCATTTTATCAATCATTGAGTATTTTAATGTTCTGGTTTTTGAAGCATCAGTGCTATCCCTTTCATTCAGCTCCTTTCTGAAACTGTTAACCATTGCTTCCTCTTACGGATATGAGGCAATTCCAAGTTTCATATCTACTTCAGAATTTCAAAAAAATGTCTGATAAAGTGTCATACACACACAGGCTTTTTAGCAAAGCTAAAACTCATGGCATGAAAGGGACAGTAGTGACATCGATACAATATTGGCGGAGTAATGGAAAATGGAGTGCAGTGGAGCTGGAACAGTTACCAGTTTGCTGAGTAATGTAATTCCTAATCTCTTTCGAAAAAAATTGATTTGTTTTGTTTGCATTTCACATTTCACTATGATTTCCTGTTTAAATTCCAATGTCCATCTCAGTTTAAAGAAGTTCACAACTTAAGAGCAATTTGTTAGTTGATTCGGCAAATCAGTTGAAACTCACTTTCCTGTCACTGGGACTGCATTGAAAAGTAACATATAAATATAGGCATAGCAGTACGACTTAGTACTTAAGCATGACTTAGAAAAGAGTGCTGGTAGTTTGCTGGGTAAGGCAATGCTCCTTTACAATGTCACTTCTGCTTTTTTTATTATTTCATGATTGTTAACTCACTGCAAAGCACAAAATCTTACTGAGATTACAGTTAAGTTCTCAAGGAACTAATTGTAGTTTCATAAAATATAAATGTGAGGTGCTGCATTTTGGAAAGGCAAATCAGAAGAGGACGTTTCCCTTAATGGTAAGGTCCTGGGGAATGTTGCTCAACAAAGAGACTTTGGAGTGCAGGTTCAGAGTTCCCTGAAAGTGGAATCTCAGGTAGATAGAACAGTGAAGAAGGCATTTAGTATGCTTACCTTTATTGGTCAGAGGAGTGAGTATAGGAGTTAGGAGGTCAAGTTGCAGCTGTACAGGACATTGGTTAGGCCACTTTTGGAATATGATATGCAATTTTGATCTCCCTCTGGTTGGAGGGATATTGTGAAACTTGAAAGGGTTCAGGAAAGATTTACAAAGACGTTCCAGGGTTGAAGATTTTGAGCTATAGGGAGAGGCAGAATAGATTCGGCCTATTTTTCCCTAGAGTGTCGGAGGGTGAGGGGTGACCTTATAGAGGTCTGTAAAATTATGAGGGGTATGGATAGGGAAAATTGGCAAAGTCTTTTCCCTGGGTTGGGGGAGTCCAGAACCAGATGGAATAGGTTTCAGGTGAAAGGGGAAAGATATAAAAGAGAACTAAGGGGCAACCTTCTCATGCAGAGAGTGCATGGAATGAGCTGCTAGAGGAGGTGGTGGAGGCTAGTACAATTACAACATGTAAAAGGCATCTGGATGGGAAGGGTGTAGAGGGATAGCAAATTTGCCAAGTGCTGGCAAATAGGACTAGATTAATTGAGAATATCTGGTCAGCATGTACAATTTGGACCGTAGGTTCTGTTTCCATGCTGTACACCTCTATGACTCTATGGCTGTAAGTGACATTGTGATTATGTGCATGGACAAAGATTCCAGAGCCTGGATTTGTGAACCAGAGTTATGAGGCTAAATCCTTCAAAAGCAGGTGGACCTTTAAATAAATAAATAATTTTAATCGTTATTAAAATATGTTAAGTATAAAACCGGTGTTGTGTCACGGCTACAGCATATGGAAGTTCCTAGATGCCAGTCTGCAAGGATAGACATGTTTGCAGTAAATGCTTACAACTTGAGCTGCATCAGCTTAGAATTTATGGGCTGGAGGCTAAACCATATACTTTGACTTGGGGCCAGTTCCTTTCAACGATAAAACAAAGAATACAACTCCTTTATTCAAAATAGGAGTAGGACAGAAAGCTGTAAACCACAGGCCAGTTAGCTTGACATTTGTCATAGGGAAGATGTTAGAACCAATTATTAAAAACGACACTTAGTGCACTTAGAGAAGGTATTCAGATAAATTCAACATGGTTCTTTGAAAAGACAATTATGCTTTATCAAATTATTTGTGTCACTTGAAGAGGTTACATGTTCTGTGGAAAAAGGGGGTCTGATGGTTGCACATCACCTTAATTTCTAAGGTCATTGCAGAAACTAAGAGCATATGGTGAAAAGGGGGTAATAAATGGACATGAACGGAAGATTGGCTAGCCAAGAGAAAACAGAGCATAGGGATAATTGTGCCACTCTCAAATTAGTGATGTGTAACACATTGTGAGCCAGAGGGATCAGTGCTGGACCTTCAGCTTTATATAATTGATACAGAAAAAATGATGGAGTGACCAAATGACCAAATGATTTGGAGGTGCCAGTGTTGGACTGGGGTGTACCAAGTTAAAAATTACACAACACCAGATTATAATCCAACAGGTTTATTTCAAAGCACTAGCTTTTGGAACACTGCTCTTTTATCAGGTGGTTGTGAGTATAAGATCGTAAGATACAGAATTTATAGAAAAAGCTAACAGTGTGATGCAACTCAAATGATATAAAGAAAAAGATCTGGATTGTTTGTTAAGTCTCTCATCCTTTAGAATGACCATGTTGGTTTCAGTTCTGGTATTTACATATGAAAGAACTGAAACCAACATGGTCAATGTAGCTAAGTGTGAAGTCATTCACTTTGGTAGGAGTAATAATGTGATCAAGGATGGTCAGCATGGTTTTGTGAAGGGCAGGTCGTGCCTCACAAACCTTATTGATTTCTTTGAGAAGGTGACCAAGGAAGTGGACGAGGGTAAAGCAGTAGATGTGGTGTATATGGATTTTAGCAAGGCGTTCGATAAGGTACCCCATGGTAGGCTACTGCAAAAATTACGGAGGTATGGCATTGAGGGTGCATTAGAGGTTTGGATTAGGAATTGGTTGGCTGGAAGGAGACAGAGGGCAGTAGTTGATGGTAAAGGTTCATCTTGGAGTGCAGTTACTAGCGGTGTTCCACAAGGATCTGTTTTGGGACCATTGCTGTTTGTCATTTTTATAAATGACCTGGAGGAGGGGCTTGATGGCTGGGTGAGCAAGTTTGCGGATGATACGAAAGTCGGTGGAGTGGATGTGGCAGGTTACAGCGGGATATAGATAAGTTGCAGAGCTGGGCAGAAAGGTGGCAAATGGAGTTCAATGTAGCTAAGTGTGAAGTCATTCACTTTGGTAGGAGTAATAAGAAGATGGATTACTGGGCTAATGGTAGGCTACTTGGTAGTGTCAATGAGCAGAGGGATCTTGGTGTCCATGTACACAGAGCTCTGAAAGTTGCCACCCAGGTAAATAGTGCTGTGAAGAAGGCATATGGCGTACTGGGCTTTATTGGTAGAGGAATTGAGTTCCGGAGTCCTGAGGTCATGTTGCAGTTGTATAAAACTCTGGTGCGGCCGCATCTGGAGTATTGTGTACAGTTCTGGTCGCCATACTATAGGAAGGATGTGGAGGCACTGGAACAGGTGCAGAGGAGGTTTACCAGGATGTTGCCTGGCATGGTAGGAAGATCATATGAGGAAAGGCTGAGGCACTTGGGGCTGTTCTCATTGGAGAAAAGGTTTAGGGGAGATTTGATAGAGGTGTACAAGATGATTAGGGGTTTAGATAGGGTTGACAGTGAGAACCTTTTTCTGCGTATGGAGTCAGCTGTTACTAGGGGACACAGCTTTAAATTAAGGGGAGGTTGGTATAGGACAGATGTTAGGGGTAGATTCTTTACTCAGCGGGTTGTGAGTTCATGGAATGCTCTGCCAGTATCAGTGGTGGACTCTCCCTCTTTATGGTCATTAAAGCGGGCATTGGATAAGCATATGGAGGTTATTGGGCTAGTGTAGGTTAGGTAGGCTTCAGTCGGTGCAACATCGAGGGCCGAAGGGCCTGTACTGCATTGTATTTTTCTATGTTCTATGTTCTGTCTATGTTCTTTACAAACAATCCAGGTCTTTTTCATTTGAGTTGCATCACACTGTAAACCTTTGCTATATTTTCTGTGTCTTATGCTCTTATACTCCACAACCACCTGATGAAGGAACAGCGCTCCAAAAGCTAGTGCTTCCACATAAACCTGTTGGACTATAACCTGGTGTTGTGTGATTTTTAACGAAGTGACCGATGACATGGTTGCTAAATTTGCTGACACAAAGATAAGTAGGAAGTAAGTTGTGAAGAGGTCTTAGGGATGATGCAAGTAGACGTAGATCGGTAAAGTAAGTGGGCAAAGATCTGGCCAGTGGGCTATAGTATGGAAAAATTAGAAATAGTCCATTTTGTCAGGAAAAAAAATAAACTTATTACTTAAATGGTGAGAGCTTGCAGGGCACTGAGATGCTGAGGGACCTGCATGTCCCAATATATATGGTTGCAGCAGGAAATTTTGGAAAGGTGATTGAATGTTATTGCTTATTGAAAAGCAAATTGAATACTGAAGTATGGAGCTTATTGCTAAAGGCAAAGTACTGTAGATGTTGGAAATCCAAAACAAACACTGGAGAAACCCAGCAGGTCTGGCAGCTTATGTGGAGAGAGAAACAGAGTTAACGTTTCGAGTCTGTATGACTTTTCTTTAGGACATTCTGAAGAAGTATTGGCAAATGTTAGGACTTGGAACTGCCACAAGTGTGGGGAAAGCAGTTTTACTCAAAGCATTTAAGAGGAAATCAAATTATTACCTTAAAAAGTAGAGCATGCAGAGGTACTAAGAGAAGGCCAGAGGAGAATTCAGTAAATTGTTCCTTTGAGAACCAGCCCAGACACAATAAACCAAATGAGTGCCTCTGTATTAGAACCTTTCTGTGATCCTGTGATTAAATTTCAGATGATGCTTTCTCTAATTTCACACAGCTAAGTAATCTGGATTTTGTTGAAGACAGAACAGATAACTCTGAAAGAGATAAAACAATGTGCAAATATGCACCTTCCTCACCGACTGTAGCATAATACGAGTTGGCATGAAACAGAAACCAATTGTAGTACATTCCCCTGAGGGAGAACAGGGCTATCTGATCATAAATGTTTACAAGGCTATGAATAGTAAGGCAACAATGTCCTGCATACAGCTTTGAGCACTAAATCATCAAAAAAAAACTCATTGAGAATATTGATTTACCAGGATGATGCCAAGTATAGAGAAGTATGGAGAACTATAGTTACATATGAACATATAAATTAGGAGCAGAAATTGGCTATTTGGCCCTTCGGCCTTGCTCTTCCACTCACTAAGTTTGTGGCTGATTCCTCATTCCACATTTCCATCTAACCCTGACAAAATTTGATTCTTTTGCCCAACAACCCATGCCCTCCACCTCCTCCAAGACTTCTGTTTCCCTGGCCCCCAATGCCTCATCTTCATCATGGATATCCAATCCCTCTACACCTCATCCGCCATGACCAGGGCCTCCAAGCCCTCTGTTTTTTCCACTCCAGACGTCCCCAACAGTTCCCTTCCACCGACACACTCATTCGTTTGGCCGAACTGGTCCTTACCCTTAACAATTTCTCGTTCGAATCCTCTCACTTCCTCCAGACCAAAGGGGTAGCCATGGGCACGCGTATGGGCCCCAGCTATGCCTGTCTCTTTGTTGGCTACGTAGAACAGTCGATCTTCCGTAATTACACCAGCACCACTCCCCACCACTTCCTCCGCTACATTGATGACTGCATTGGCGCCACCTCGTGCACCCGCGAGGAGGTTGAGCAATTCATCAACTTCACCAAGACATTCCACCATGACCTTAAATTTACCTGGACCATCTCTGACACTTCCCTCCCCTTCCTGGACCACTCCGCCTCCAATAATGACGACCGAATTGACACTGACATTCTTTACAAACCCACCGACTCCCACAGCGACCTGGATTACACCTCTTCCCATCCTACCTCTTGCAAAAATGCATTCACATATTCCCAATTCCTCCGCCTCCGCCGTATCTGCTCCCAGATATGGGAGGCCATCTGGTCCACCACAGTTCCACCACAGAACACACCAGATGGCCTCCTTCTTTAGAGACCACAATTTCCCTTCCCACGTGGTTAAAGATGCCCTCCAACACATCTCATCCACATCCTGCACCTCCGCCCTTAGACCCCACCCCTCCAACCATAACAAGGACAGAACGCCCCGGTGCTCACCTTCCACCCTACCAACCTTCTCCTAAACCAAATCATCCGCTGACATTTCCGCCACCTCCAAAAAGACCCTACCACCAGGAATACATTTCCCTCCCCACCCCTTTCCGCCTTCCACAAAGACCGTTCCCTCCGTGACTACCTGGTCAGGTCCACGCCCCCCTACAACCCACCCTCCCATCCTGGCACCTTCCCCTGCCACCGCAGGAACTGTAAAACCTGTGCCCACACCTCCTCCTTCACCTCTATCCAAGGCCCTAAAGGAGCCCTCCACATCCATCAAAGTTTTACCTGCACACCCACTAATATCATTTATTGTATCCGTTGCTCCTGATGCGGTCTCCTCTACATTGGGGAGACTGGGTGTCTCCTAGCAGAGCGCTTTAGGGAACATCTCCAGGACACCCGCACCAATCAACCACACTGCCCCGTCGCCCAACATTTCAACTCCCCCTCCCACTCTGCCGAGGACATGGAGGTCCTGGGCCTCCTTCACCGCCGCTCCCTCACCACCAGACGCCTGGAGGAAGAACGCCTCATCTTCCGCCTCAGAACACTTCAACCCCAGGGCATCAATGTGGACTTCAACAGTTTCCTCATTTCCCCTTCCCCCACCTCACCCTAGTTCCAAACTTCCAGCTCAGCACTGTCCCCATGACTTGTCCGGACTTGTCCTACCTGCCTATCTCCTTTTCCACCTATCCACTCCACCCTCTCCTCCCTGACCTATCACCTTCATCCCCTCTCCCACTCACCTATTGTACTCTATGCTACTTTCTCCCCACCCCCCACCCTCCTCTAGCTTATCTCTCCATGCTTCAGGCTCTCTGCCTTTATTCCTGACGAAGGGCTTTTGCCCGAAACATCGATTTCGCTGCTCCTTGGATGCTGCCTGAACTGCTGTGCTCTTCCAGCACCACTAATCAAGAATCTATGTACCTCCATCTTAATATATTTAACGAGCACAGCTCTGCTGTCTTCTGAGGCAGAGAGTTCCAAAGTTACACAATGTTCTAAGAGAACAAAAGTAATCTCTGTCCTCAATGGGTAATTTTTAATTTGAAAACAGTGTTCCATAGTTTGGGACTCAACCACAAGAGGAAACATCCTGCGTATGACCACATTATCCAGATTTCTGCCCTCTCACTTGACCAATCTATCAAGGTCTGCATCCTTGTCTTGTTATCGTCATGGCATACTTTGTCAAATTTGTACTTTTGATCTCCTTACCTAAGTCATTAATATGAATTATAAAAAATTGAGAACCCAGCACAGACACCCATGAGAGCTGACTCATTCCATCCTGCCAAAATGAATAAGACACATTTATACGTACTGTCTGTTTTCTGCCACCCAGTCAACCTTCTCTCTGCAGTAATATACAACCTGCTATACCAGGAGCTCCTCTATTCTGTGTCATTCCTTGTGTCTTTCTCAGCTTGAAGGGTCATATTTGCTCTAGCCCAGTTTAATGTGCAGGATCTGACAAATTTAGGAAAATTAACACTAGCACATTTACTAAATCATTAGCTACATCCAGTGTATGGCATTGGGGTAAAGGATCAGTATGATTATGTTGAACAACACAGCAGGCACAAAGGGCTGAATAAGCTAATCCTGCTCCTAATTTACGTGACCCAAAGATCTTTCAGCCTGTAGCTTCATCATTTCATTCAGTAGCACATATAAAATGATTATAATTTTGTCAAGTTCTTCTCTTCCTTCAACATCAACTCCCCAATACATATTTTACTTCCTTTTTCCCTTTTAGACACGACAAATCTCTTGCTTTTTGTTTTTCCCATTTCTAACAAGCTTCTTCTCATGCTCCAATTTATTTGTCCTGATTATTTTTTCATTATTCTCTGCAGTTGTTTCTTTTCTGACCAATTACCTGATCTGTCATTTACCTTTGGACAAGTATATGGATTTTCTTTAAGTTTGATGCTCTCCTTAACTTCTTCAGTTCATCTCCTTGTAACTTTGACAATGAAAGTCTTGATATGCTGAAATTATTTAGCAGAAAAGGTTGGGAGGTGATGTGGTTTCTTAAAGTTATGTTGGGTTTTCATAGAAGTAAATATTGAACAATGATTTCCGCTGATTAATGAGTCAGTGACAATTGTCACCTCTTTATAACTGCCTGTACACAGCCAATAGAGATTAGAAGAAATGTTGTTGTGCAAAGTATTTTTAGAATGCTTTGCCACAGACAGCGGCTATAGCAGCACCCATTACATCTTTTGTGAGAAAGCTAACATTGTATTTGTGAGAGATAAAGATGTAATACATTGGGTAAAAAAAATTTGGAACAGAATTAGTTTTGGATTTTTGGAATCAAGAGTGAACACCAATGCTGCTGACCGAATGGTCTCTTCTGTGTTTAAACATATTAGCTTCCATTGACTACAGGATCAACTTTGATGTATCTAAGTTGCTGATAATAGTGATGAGTTGTGGAAATCAAGGTTATTTCCCTGTGGTGATGAGCTTTATAGTCTGAAAAATTGTATGTGCGAACATTGTTGGCTCATTCATCATTTATTGACCACCTCTAACACCAAATGAGAAGGAAATTGGGAGCTGAGTTCTGGAACTGCTGCAGCCTTTGGGGGTGCACTCAGAGTGCCGGGGGATGGGATGGCTGGGAGGTAGGTGAAGTGGCAGGATTTGACACAGCCTCAGCATGGGAACAATGATACAGTTCCAAATCAGACACATGTGTGGCATGGAGGGGAACTTGCTTGGTGTGTATTCCTATGCATCTGCTGTTGTTGTATTACTTGTTGGTTGAGTTAGTGCTTTGGAAGGTGCTGTTGGGGAATATTTACATAGTTCATGCAGTGCAACTTGGATTTAACATGTTCTCCTGCCACCGCGTATTGGTGGAGAAGGAATTGAAAAGGGATTCTGTCAATCTTCTTGAGTGCTGTTGGAGCTAGACAAATGGGAGAGTATTCCATCAAACCTCTCACTCATGCTTTGTATATAGTGGCCAGGAGAAGAGTTACTCCCTCGCAGAATTCCCAGACTCTGAAGTACTTTTGTAGTCCCTGTAGTCATATGACCAATCTACTTCAGTTTCTGGCAATCCCCATGGTGTACATGGTGGGAGATACAACAATGATAATGCCATTGAATGTCAAGGTATGATGGTTAGAGTCTCCCTTGTCAGGGATGATGGCACTTGTAGGGTGTGAATGTTACTTGACTGTTATTATTAAAGTATAGGTGTTTTCCAGGTCTTACTGCATATGGTTAAAAATCTTGACTAGCTTACTGATGAAGGAACTGTGCTCTGAAAGCTTGTACTTCCAAATAAACCTGTTGGACTATAACCTGGTATTGTGTGATTTTTTTTTAACTTTGTCCATCCCAGTCCAATGCCAACACTTCCACATCATGATTGTATATGAACAGGAGTATCTGAGGAGTCTGAAATGGTGCAATCATGAGCAAACATTCCTAATTCGAATCTAATGATGGGTGCAAGGTTACTGACAAAGCAACTGAAGGTGAAATGGTGACCTTGGACTGAGACGATTGACCTTAACTAAGCACCGCTAGCTTCCATTGTGCTAGGTAGGACTCCAACCAGTGAAGAGTTGTTTGCCAACTCCCATTGACTCCAGTGTTTTAGGTCTCCTTGACGCTTCTGTCAAATACTGCTTTCTCTCGACATCAAGTCACCGTCACCCCACCTTTGGACTTTAGCTCATTTATCTATACTTGGACCAAGGCTTTAATGAGGTCCAGAGCTGAGTAACCTTGGTGGAAACCAAAATAAGCATCAGCAAGCAGGATATCACTGAGCAAGTTCTGCTTGTTGTCACTGTCTATGGTAACTTTGATCATTTTGTTGTTACTCAAGAATAGACTGACGGGATGGTTGGATTGCACTATTCTTGCTTTGAGCACACAGGACATACCTTGGTAATTTTTCTACATTGTTGGTTCAGATGCCAATGTTGTGGTGTTACTGAAACAGTTCAGTTAGAGACATGCTGGTTCTGGAGCATGCCTTAAGTACCATTGTAAGAAGATTGTGAGGGTCCACGGTCTTTGCAGTTGCTTTTTGATACCATGTAGAGTGAATCAAATTGGTTGAACACTGGCATCTGTGATTTTGGGAATTTCAGTCGGACGTCGGAGTCAAAAAGTGTAGCACTGGAAAAACACAGCCAGTCAGGCAGCATCTGAGGAGCAGGAAAGTCGACGTTTCAAGTATGAGCTCTTCATCGGGACATCGGTGATGACAGCTCGTGCCCAAAACATCGACTCTCCTGCTCCTCGGATGCTGCTTGACCGGCAGTACTTTTCCAGCACTCTTTTTGACTCTGATCTCCAGCATCTGCAATCCTCACTTTCTCCTACTTTATTAGGAAGCTGATTTGATCATCTACTTGGCACTTCTGCTTGAAGATGAATGCAAATGCATTAATAATCAGATGACAAAATGAAATACATTATAAAATGGGACAGAAGATAAACTGTAACCCATATTGAAGCATTTTTATCTAATTGTTACCTTCATAAGTTTATTGTTCTGAGACAGCAAACAAGTGATCAGCTTGCAATGAGAGTACTTGAAAAAGGCAAGCCTCTCTACTTTAGACTTAAGAAAGTAAGGTAGAGGCATTCTCTAATTAGTAGCTGAATTATAGAGTTAAAAATCACACAACACCAGGTTATATTCCAACAGGTTAATTTGGAAGCACTAGCTTTCAGAGCACTGCTCCTTCATCAGGTGGTTGTGGAGTGTAAGACCGTAAGGCACAGAATTTACAGTGAAAGTTTACAGTAGGATCGAATTGAAATTATATATTGAAAAAGACCTAGATTGTTTGTTTACATTGGCGATTTACATATGAAAGACCTTGGACCTTCGGGTGACTGACCTCCAAGGTGGACTTCGGGACAGGCAACAATGAAAAGTGGCCAAGCAGAGGCTGATAGCCAAGTTTGGTACCCTTGGAGATGGCCACAACTGGGACTTTGAGTTCATGTCACACTACAAGTGAACCCTGGGACTTTGAGTTCATGTCACACTACAAGTGAACCCATTACACGATACACACACACACACACACACACACACACACACACACACACCTACAGACCCATACATTCACGCAGACCCTTTATCATATGCTCACACACACACTCCCATACTCATACATGCACCCTCTCACAGACATTTACCCCTTTACATTTACATTCACACACATACACACACTCTTTCACAGACACTCACAACCACCCCTCCCAACATACACGCACATGCACATATACATATGTAAGTTTGTGGGGTGAATTTGTACTTGCAGAATTACATTTTACTTTGCTCAAAAACTACATGAATCCATGTCAGATTCTGTAAATCCATTTTTTAGATGAGAATCAATCTGACCATTGTGGCACAGACAGTCTCACACAGGGTAGCTCACACCATAAATGCATTATCTGGGCCGACATGACACCAATTGCTAAAGTTTATTTGAAAATATTACTCTTAAATGTTTTGAGATTTACATATGAAAGAACTAAAACTAACATGTTCATTCTAAAAGATAAGAGACTTAACAAGCAATCTAGGTCTTTTTCAATATATAATTTCAGTTATATCACACTGTAAGCCTTTGCTATAAATTCTGTGTCCAATGATCTTATACTCCACAACCACCTGATGAAGGGGCAGCATTCTGAAAGCTATTGCTTCTAAATAAACCTGTTGGACTATAACCTGGTGTTCTGTGACTTTTAACTTTGGACACCCCAGTCCAACACCGGCATCTCCAAATCTTGAATTACAGAGGGATTTTGTATCCATACACAGTAATATCTAAAAATGAATGGACAGGTTAATAAAAGTGAAAAAGGCTAATGGAAAACAAAACATTATGTCAAGGGGACTGAAATGAAGTGATCAATGTGGTGTTGCAATTGTATGAGATTCAGCTGAGACCTTCCATCCATGGACTTTATTTACCCTTCTTGTTGCTGCAGAAAGGCTGCTGATATCATCAAAGTCCCCTCCCACCCACTAATGCTCCTGTCCAACCTCTTCCATCGGGCAGAAGATACAGAAGCTTGAAGACCAACAGGTTCAAGAACAGCTTCTTCCCTGCCTTTATTAGACTGATGAATGGACTCTCTAACATCAAATAATGTAGACCTTGCTTCGTGCACCTCCTATGCAGTGTAACCTGTATGCCTTATTCTGTCCAAGCACCCTATCATCTATATGTCCTTGCATACTATGATTTGCCTGTACTGCTGAAAAACAAACCTTTTCACTGTACTTAGGTAAACGTGGCAATAAATCATAACAAATCAAATCAAATTAAATCTGGTTCCACTCTGAGTGCCACACCTGAGGATGGACCTATTGCTCTTCGAGGTGGGAGTAGCAAAGACTAACCAGCATGGCATTAAGACTCAAACAGTTCAATTTCAAGTGCAGGTTGCATAAGTAAGGTTTATATTTCCAGGAGTACACAAGATTAAAGAATCAAAATATCAATTAAAATATCCAGAAGATTAAGCTGTGATTTTAAAAAAGTGTTTAAGGTCCATAAAGGATTTTATAAGTTCAACAGTTAAACTATAACTCAAGCTTCTTTGAAAATATTCTTTTGTTTTTCAAATCCTTTACAACTTATCTTTCTTCCATGTTTTGAGTTCAGATAACAAAATCATGAATCATGGAGCCAACACAATCATTTGTCATTGTGTTTTAAAACTATTTCATGCTGATAAGTCACTGACAAAAAAATAGTGGATCTTAGGATTTTTGACAATGACATGTAACAGATAAAATGAGCTTAGAGAGATTTAATTATGTCATGATATAAAAGTATCATTAGAGCATCTCGACCAGAGAACCCTATTAGGATGATGGATGACTAAGAGATGATTAAAATTATCTATTATTCTTTAATTAAATGCCACTTTTCACCCATTCAACTTTTGTTTCTTTTGTCACCACAATGCACGCATCATCCTCACTGTTCTTGGATCTGGGAAATTAATTCACAGCTGGTTGACTTACAATGGATGGCAAAATAAAATGCTCTTTGTGAATAAATGACTACACAGACAAATAAATATCCAAAATTGTTAAGAACATGTTTATTACAAGTTGAAGCAAGACACAAAAGAAGTTGATTGGGATAATATTTCAAATTAAATTCAGGCAAATGTATGAAACTAGATTTTGCTTCTCTTATTAGCTTCTTGGATGTAATGCAGACTGCATAGATGATCAAAAGCAAAGATTTTTTTAAAAAGACCTTTACTCTTCTTTTGCACCTTTTATGTGTCTGGTATCTTAGAGTAAATAGGCAATTTTCATCTACCGTTTAACCACATAGGATCCTATAGTTGAAAATGTACATAAAAGTTTCCTACCCATTGATTGCTTGAATCTTATCTGCTTGTTATTGCAGAGGAACCTGAACACTGAAGGCCACTCCAGGAAAAGCAGAATCCTATTTGAAAATTCAAATCAAGCTCTTGCATTGTCAAACCCCAATTGAACTTACAGTTCCAAGGGAATTAGCGGTAAGGCTTAAATGGAATAACCACTGGCTCCTAAAAGATTCGCTAGAGGCCACTCTGAAAATAGCCACAAAAACAATTTCTGCCTCCTTTTGGACATCTGAAGAAGCAAGAATGTCAATGCATGAAATGCATAATAGGCAGACAATTTGATAGCAACTATACTATCCCAAATCTTTCATTGTGTTACATATTCCTTTGGGGTCTGAGATTTATTTTTACAAAATTATTTTTTATCCATTTAATAACAAGATATATTTGCACAGTGCTTTTCACATAATAAAGCATCCCAAAGAGCCTCACAGGAGCATTATCAAACATTAGACAACAAAGTATGACATGGAACTACAAGATTAGAGTTAGTCAGAGACCAAAAGCCGCCTGAAAGAGCTGGATTTTATGCACTGTCTTCCAGAACAAACATGAGGTCCAGAAACAAGCACAGAAAATGCTTGGGAAACTCAACAGATCTGGCAGAATCTGTAGAGAGAAAAATAGTCAGCGATTTGAAAGCTTCTTCAGAACTTCTCGGTAATGCATTTTCGACCACCAAGGATATTTTTTCCCATCTAATTACAAGTTATATTTATGTTTATTCACAATTAAATCTGAAGAAAAATCATACTGGTCCCAAAATATTAACTTTGTTTCCTTCACTACAGATGTGACTGGACCAGCTGAGTTTCTCCAGCATTTTATGTGCTTGATTCATATTTCCCAGTATCTGCAGCATTTTGCTTTATGCATGCTCCTGAGGGTTTTCCAGAGCTTCGAGCTGAGGCAACTGAAGGCACACTTACCAAACGTGGAATGATTAAAAATGGGATGTACAGGAGAGCAGAATTACAAGAGCACTCTTATCTTAGAGAGTTATTGGTTCTGGACATTACCGAACTTGTGTCGGGTGAGGACATTGAGGGATTTGAAAACAAAAATGGGAATTTTGTCAGCAATATTTTGGTTGATTGAAAGCCCATGTAAGTCAGTAAACACAGGGATGTTAGGGGAATGGTGCTTGCCGCAAGCTAAAGTGCAGGCAACAGAGGATGTCAAACTTGTAGAGTTCAATTGGGTGTATTAGCCAGGAGAGCAATGCAATAATTTGTCTGGATTTTCCTATTTCTGAAGGAGCTGTGATTAGAATTTCCTCCTTGAAATGTGCAGCTCCTTCCTTAAATACAAACAAAACAGAAGGGGTTGAATGGCAATCTGTGTGATATCAGAATTGGAAAATTGGGTTCATTTTGCCCCAGCAATGAAAACATGAAATATGTTGAAAAGAAAATAAAGGATTCTAGCAGCAGACACGCTGACAAAGGGTGACATTGTGGTAAGCACTTATCGATTGTATGAATCATGAGGTGAATAATTACTCACTAGGTAAAAGCTGGCAAAAGGTACATTTTACATCTTTCTGATGAGCTTCTCAGATATGAAGTGAGTGTGCCGGGGTGATGCAACTGGCCAAACCACTTGGCTTTAAGCAAGGTACAATTTATTTAAACACTACTGTTAAAGTACAAACAAAAGTAAGTGGAAGTTATAATAACTTAACTATTGGAAAACTTAACTGAATACTCAATACAGTAACTTAACTAATTAACTGTTCCAATATAGTAACACCCCATTCTTACACACCTCTTGGCAAAAAAGGTAAATTAAAATATAGATTCTTACAGACAGGAGGGAACAATATCCAGAGAGATTTCAGAGAAAGGCAGTTAGGAATCATTTATGGAAGCTTGCTAACTTTCTGGTACTCACACAACTTGTGACTGCTGCAGCTTTAAAAAAATGAGAAAAACCCTGAAGTGGGAGAAATGGCCAACTCCCTCCCATTGTTAAACTGTTTTAAAAAACACTAAACTCCATAGACTCCCTGGCACCTCTGATCTTACAACCTCTCCTCAAAAAAACCCAGGACAAACTAACCTTTTTACAGTGACAGCAACATCACACTGTGAGGCAACAGTGCTCACCGCTGAGCCACCTGCATCACACATAAGTGTCTTTTCATGGAGGGTCTCATGGTTTTATATTTTTCTGCAATACTAGCCCATCCACAGCCGGGTATACTGTTCCATTCTTATAATGGACCCAGTGATTATTTATTTCATATAATTACATTGTTTAATTTAGGCTTCTTGTACAGTTTAATTTTCTTAACAAAGCATTTCCTAAAAACAATTTTAAGTATTCTTTATCTATATTTATTTTGTGAGGCAAAAGTAGGTACTACAGATGCTGGAGAGTCAAGTCAAGATTAGAGTGGTGCTGGAAAAGCACAGCAGGTCAGGCAGCAACCGAGGAGCAGGAACATCGACGTTTTGGGCAAAAGCCCTTCATCTAAAACAAGGTTGGGACCGTCAGGGGTGGAGAGATAAATGGGAGGGAGTGGTGCTGGATGGAAGATAGCTGAGAGTGCAATAGGTGGATGGAGGTGGGGGTGAAGTGATAGGTCGGAGAGGAGGGTGGAGCGGATAGGTGGGAAGGAAGATTGACAGGTGGGACAGGTCATGAGGACGGTGCTGAGCTGGAAGTTTGGAACTGGAGTAAGGTGGGGACAGGGAAAATGAGGAAGTTGGTGAAGTCCACACTGATGCCATGGGGTTGAAGGGTTTCTGAGGCGGAAAATGAGGTGTTCTTCCTCCAGGCGTCAGGTGGTGAGGGAGTGGTGATGGAGGTGGCATAGGACGTGCATGTCCTCAGCAGAGTGGGAGGGGGAGTTGAAATATTTGGCCACAGGGCAGTGGGGTTGATTGGTGTGGGTGTCCAGGAGATGTTCACTGAAGCGCTCTGTGAGTCAGAGGCCAGTCTGCCCAGTGGAGAGGAGACCGCATCGTGAGCAACAGATACAATAAATGACATGTGTAGAAGTGCAGGTGAAGCTTTGATGGATGTGGAAGGCTCCTTTGAGGCCTTGGACCGAGGTAGGGGGGGAGGTATGGGCACAGATTTTGCAATTCCTGCGGTGGCAGGGGAAAGTGCCAGGAGGGGAGGGTGGGCTGTTTGGGGTCGTGTACCTGAACAGGTATACATGGAGGGAACAGTCTTCATGGAAAGTAGATAGGGGTTGGAAGGGAAAGATATCTCTGGTGGTGGGGTCTGTTTGTAGGTGACAAAATGGCAGAGGATGATGTGATGTTTACGGAGGTTGGTGGGATGGAAGGTGAGAACCAGGGAGGTTCTGTCCTTGTTGCAGTTGGAAGGGTGGGGTCCGAGGGTGGAGGTGCAGGACGTGGATGAGATGCGTTGGAGGACATCTTCAACCACGTGGGAGGGGAAATTGCGGCCTTTAAAGAAGGAGGCCATCTGGTTATTTCTGTGGTTAAAGTGGTCCTCCTGGGAGCAGATGCTATGGAGGCAGAGGAATTGGGTATAGGGGATAGCATTTTTGCAGGAGACAGGGTGGGAGGAGGTGTAATCCAGGTAGCTGTAATCTAGGAGTCGGTGGGTTTGGAGAAAATGTCAGTATTAAGTCAGTCACCGTTGATGGAAATGGAGAGATCCAGAAAGGGGAGAGAGGTGTCAGAAATGGTCCACAGCTATGTCTGTCTCTTTGTCGGTTGCGTAGAACAGGCTATCTTTCGAAGTTACACCGGCACCACTCCCCACCTCTTCCTCCGCTACATTGATGACTGCATCAGTGCTATCTCATGCTCCCACAAGGAGGTTGAGCAGTTCATCAACTTCACCAACACATTCCACCCCAACCTTAAATTCATCTGGACCATCTCTGATACCTCTCTCCTCTTCCTGGACCTCTCCATTTCCATCAATGGTGATCAACTCAACATGGACATTTTCTACAAACCCACCGATACCCACAGCTATCTGAATTAAATTTCCTCCCACCCTGCCTCCTGCAAACACGCTATTCCCTATTTTCAATTCCTCCTCCTCTGCCGCATCTGCTCCCAGGACAACCAGTTCCACCCAGAACACACCAGATGGCCTCCTTCTCTAAAGACCACAATTTCCCCTCCCCCATGGTTCATGATGCTCTCCAATGCATCTCATCCACATCCAGCACCTCCACCCTCGTACCCCACCCCTCCTGTCCTCACCTTCCACCCCACCAACCTCCGTACTCATTGCATCATCCTCCGCCATTTCTGCTACCTACAAATGGACCCCACCACCAGAGATATCTTTCCCTCCCCACTCCGATCCACTTTCCGTGAATACTGTTCTCTCTATGACTTTCTGGTCAGGTCCGCATCCCCTAACAGCCCATCCTCCCCTCCCGACACCATTGCCACCGCAGGAATTGCAAAATCTAGGCAAATAGGTTTGTAGAAATTAATAGGGTCAAAAACCAATAAGTCATCTGGACTTAACGGGATGCATCTTCGGACATTAAAGGAAGTAGGTACAGAGATAATGGATGCAGTGGTAGTAATCTTCCTGGTATCCTTAAGTTATAGAAAAGTTCCAAGGATTGGAAAACTGCCAATATAACACTTTTATTTAAAAAGGGAAGTAGACAAAATAAAAAATAACTATAGGGAAGGTAGCTTAACACCTATTATTGAAGCAATGATAGACTCTAGATTCTCTTATAAAGAATAGCAGATCATTGAGAAATACATAATATGATTAAGCAGAGTCAGCATGCATTTATGAAGGGGAAATCATGCCTGACAAACTTAACAAAATTTATTTGAGGAGGCAACAAGTAGGATAGATAAAGGGGAATCAGTGGATGTAATGTATTTGAATTTTCAGAAGACATTTAATAATTCATTTGCTTATTCATTCATGGGGCTTATTCATTCATGGGGCTTATTCATTCATGGGATGTTGGTGTTACACATGCTAAAGCAGCATGGCCAGAGGACACTGAAGAGTCAATAGCATTACTGTGGGTCTGGACTCACATCTAGGCAGACCAGGAATAGACACAGTTTCCTTCTTTATAGAGCATTCGTGAACCAGATGGGTTTTTCTGACAATAGTTTTATTAATCTTAATTCCAAAGTTTTTTTTCATTGAATTTATAATTCAGCATCTGCCATGGTGGGATTTAAACCCAGGTTTCCAAAACATTATCGGGGGCTCTGGTTTAATAGTCTAGCCCGTATGACACTAAAATTGGAGGTGTTCTGGATGGCGAAGAAGATTACCTCAGATTACAACGGACGCTTGATCAGAAAGGTCAATGAGCTGAGGAGTGGCAGATGGAGTTTAATTTAGATAAATGCAAGGTAGCATACTTGTAGGAAGTGCAGGATGTATACACTAGTAGAAAATGAGGACAGCAGATGCTGGAGATCAGAGTCAAGAGTGTGATGCTGGAAAAGTACAGCAGGTCAGGCAGCATCCAAGGAGCAGGAGAATCTACTTTTAGAGTATAAGCCCTTGAAGGACTTATGCACTAGTGTCACAGGTAGATAGGATAGAGAAGAAGACATTCGGTATGCATTCCTTTATTGATCAGAGTATTGAGTATAGGAGTTGGGAGGTCATGTTGCCGTTGTACAGGACATTGGTTAGGCCACTTTTGGAATATTGCATGCAATTCTGGTCTCCTTCCAATCGGAAAGATGTTGTGAAACTTGAACGGGTTCAGAAAGGATTTACAAGCATGATGCCAGGGTTAGAGGATTTGAGCTATAGGGAGAGGTTGAATAGATTATATTAGATTAGATTCCCTACAGTGTGGAAACAGGCCTGTCGGCCCAACCAGTCCACACCGATTCTCCGAAGAGTAACCCACCCAGACCCATTACCTGATGCACCTAACACTATGGGCAGTTTAGCATGACCAACTTACCTGATCTGCACATCTTTGGATTGTGGGAGGAAACCAGAGCACCCAGAGGACACCCACGCAGATGCAGGGAGAATGTGCAAACTCCACACAGACAGTTGCCCAAGGCTGAATTGAACCTGGGATCCTGGTGCTGTGAGGCAGCAGTGATAACCACTGAGCCACCGTGCCACCCCAAATAGGCTAGGGTTGTTTTCCCTGGAGCGTCGGAGGCTGAGAGGTGATCCTATAGAGGTTTATAAAATCATGAAAAGCATGGTTAGGATAAATAGGCAAAGTCTTTTCCCTGGGATGGGGGAGTCCAGAACTAAAGGGCATAGATTTAGGGTGAAAGGGGAACTTTTTCACACAGAGGGTGGTAAGTGCATGGAATGAGCTGCCAAAGGAAGTGATGGAGGCTAATACAATTGCAACATTTAAAAGGCATTGGGATGGGTGTATGAATAGGAAGGGTTTGGAGGGATATGGGCCAGGTGCTGACAGGTGGAAAAGATTAGGTTGGGATGTCTGGTTGGCTTGGACGAGTTAGACTGAAGGGTTTGTTTCCGTGCTCTACATCTCTATGACTCTGTGGCTGTAATAAGAACGAGAGACAACCTTATTGAAACATACACGATTCGTAAGGGAAGTGACGAGAAATTCGGAAAGATTGCTTCCTCTTGTGGGAGAATCTAGGACCTGAGGGCATAATTTCAGAATAAGAGGACAGAACTGAGGAGAAATTTGTATCCTCAGTGATAGGGAATACATGGAACTCTTTACTGTAGACAACTTTCGGCGGTTGAGTCGTCAAGTGTTTTCAAGGCTGAGGTGATCAGAATTGTTAATTAGTCAGGAAATAAAAGTTATGAGGAAAACACAGGGAAATGAATTGAGTATTGTCAGACATGATCTCATTGAATGTTGGAGCAGACTCAATGGGCCGAATGACCTAATTCTGCTCCTATGTCTTAAATTTTGACTTTTAATTAGGACTGGCTGACCATAAGTGAGACCATTTATTTGAAAAGATTGCATACAAGTATTAAGGTGCCGAGAAGTGTTTGCTTGACATCAATGTCTAGTCAAAAGGTCAGCCTTGACCTTGAGTTAGATGTCCGTGGGAATTAAACCCCATTACTTATGCACATCAGCTCGGCTCACAACTCAATACAGAAGCCAATGCACACTGCAGTGGTGGTGTTGCTGTTTCTCTGGATGAAGCAGTAAATCTGCTGCCAGCTAAAAGGCGGACGTGGAAGAATTACAGCAGTATGCTGACCATCACAAACATAATTCAGTGCATGTCTGGCCTCAAACACAAGACCTTCTTTGGCTGAATGGCTCAGTTCAGCATTGGAGTGGACACATAAATTCTGAGCCACCTGAATCGTGTCACATCTTCTTTGTTAATCTTTAAAATATTAATTCAGCAAAGTTTTATTTGGAAGGAGCTCCATTAGTAAGATTTACTGCACATCTATGAATACTTAATGATATGTAATGAATGACATAAAATTTACTTTCATAAAACTAATTGCTCTTTTGTTATATTTAGTGTAATGCGTAAATATCTTGATCATTTCATTTTTTCTCTGTTACATGTAATTACATTGAAATGAATTTATAATTCATGAGATTACTCATCATGAATTACAATCAGGCATTTCACAAAGTAAACAACATTGTATTTTTCAGCAGTGAATGCTTGACAGCTCTCTTGCACTCCTCAGAATACAACAATCCTCCCTCACAATGCAATTATATGGACTTATCACTGAGACTGAAACGATCCATTTAATTGCTGCTGTTGCATCACTCCCTTCCCACTCAGCCAGACTTTTCCTCAAGATACACCCCAATTCTATCCTATTTTTCAGGAATTTTCCACATGTCTGTTGTGCTGTCTTCAAACTCTCTTGTCAATGGAAACCATCTCATCGACTCTACTCCTATAAAATGCTGACTGCCTCCTTTTGCTTTTTAACCACTACAATTGCTGACAATATATATTGTTCCCTTTCTCCTGGCATGAGTCTATTCCTATAAAATCATGAACAGCAAACATGAAGTGAATAGCAAAGGATTTTTCCCTGGGGTTGGGAAGTTCAAAACCAGAGGTAAAAACAATGATTGCAGATGGTTGAAACCAAATTCTGGATTAGTGGTGCTGGAAGAGCACAGCAGTTCAGGTAGCATCCAAGGAGCAGCAAAATCGACGTTTCGGGCAAAAGCCCTTTAGAGTCCGAGTCTATCCAGCCTACCTTTATAAAATAATAATGGGCATAGATAGAGTTAATGATAATTGTTTTTTTCCCAAGAATGGGGATTTCAAAACTAGCAGGCATAGTTTTAAGGTGAGAGGAGAAAGATTTAAAAAGGGCCTGAGGGGTAACTTTTTCACACAGAGGGTGGTTCATATATGGAATGAACTGCCAGAGGAAGTGGTAGATGTAGGTACAGTTATAACATTTAAGAGACATTTAGATAGGTACATGAATAAGAAAAGTTTAGAAGGATATGGGCCAAGTCCAGGCAAATGGGACTCGTTTAATTTGGGAAGCTTGATAATCATGAACAAGTTAGATGGAAGGATCTGTTTCATGCTGTATGACTTTATGACTCTTCAAGTCTACAATCTTCATTCCACTGCACACCTCAATTCAGGTATCTGCCTCTGTCAGATCTATGAAATGACCTAATAACAGTCACAAATTACATTCTATGTGATTTGAAGAGAGCACCCCATTCCTCTTCTTCCTTCTTGATTTTTTTTCTGCCATTTTTGACATAGTTGACCATCTTTCTCATAAGATTCCAGTCCACTGCTGGACCTGAAATGTTAACTCTGCTCACAGATGCTGCCAGACCTGCTCAGCTGTTTTTTCCAGCAATTGCTGGTTTTACTTTCCTACCAACCATTTGTTATGATTTTACTAAAAATGAACGATCAATATTCAGGTTGAACAATGTAACTTGAACCTCTGCATCTTCCATGGACAAAAATCATTAAAAAGGGACATCACTGTTCTAAAATGACTTATTGGTTATAAAATCCTGCATTTAATGCAGATGAATTTTAAGATACAATAGATTTTTGTGTGACCATGTGCCATATAGGAGATTTGACCATCTCTGAGCTTGTAGGCTTGTGTGCTTACTTTCATAGCATAAGGAAGGAGATAGGTTCCAATTATTTGTAATTCATCATAAATTGTACATACATGTGTACACACACACACACACACAGACACACACACACACACACACACACATAGACACACACACACACACACAGACACACACACACAGACACAGACACACACACACAGACACACACACACACACACACACACAGACACACACAGACACAGACACACACACACAGACACACACACACACACAGACACACACACACAGACACACACAGACACAGACACACACACACACACAGACACACACACACACACAGACACACACAGACACACACACACACACAGACACACACACACACACAGACACACACACACACAGACACACACACACAGACACACACACACACACACACACAGACACACACACACAGACACACACAGACACAGACACACACAGACACACACACACAGACACTCTGTTTCACAGTTACGTTATGCAGCATTTTCATTCCCCTGAATCATGAAAACTTTATGTTGACTGCCATCTGCTGAATTTTGAAACACATTACACCCCAAACCAATTTCCTAAAATAATGAAATGGCATTTCATGTTTTCAATTAAATGGACGAGAATTAACACAACTGAAAGAATTGATAAAAATAAACTCGTTCTGAAATTCACTTACAAAATCTAATTTCAGACTAACCACTGTACTGTTGGAGATCGCCAACGTTATCCATGACTTGCAGTACCTTGCTCAAATTTGTAATTTGGTCAAGTAATTCATGTTCAATTGCCTCTTGTCCATATTCAGTTCATTTTGAATACCTTGCATCAATATAAGTTTGTCTATCAGTTAAAACTTCAAGATCTTGTCAGTATGCTGCTGAAAATCAAGTTAAAGGTTCCATGGTATCATCAAAGAGTCATGTTTTCCAAGAGTTTTAGCCAATACATTTATCTGTCATTTAACATCATGAAAACAAACTAGCTATTCACTCAGCTCATCCTTCTTTATGAGATCATGCTGTGTCATAATGACGACCACCCACCAGTTACTGAAGTAAATCATTGAGACACTTTGGAATTTAGCTAAGAGACAAATGTATAACCTCTTTTATTAATCCTCCTTATGTTATTACAAAATCTACTTATTGTTCTATGTTCTCTGTTGTTAGTTTAACACACACTGTCACAGTTACTTTAACTTAGTGGCAAAGTGCACATACACCACAGCAATTCTGCCAATTGATTCATCTTGACCGTCATTGCCCGGTGGGACCAGTACTCATTGAGAGAATGGATTAGGTGAGTATGTTTCCACACAATGGCCAGAGGTGTGAAAGTGATGAGTAGCAAGACAAAAACTAACAGGACTATATTAGAACATGTGTTTAAAACTAAATAGTAGTGTTTAAAATATTCCAAATTAATGTTACTTCTTTCTCTTTCTCACGATTCTATGATGAAACTCTCAAGTGTCCAATATTCCAGGGAAGAACAAAAAAAAGCTTCAATAAACTCTCTGAAGCTCTCCAAGTGAAACAGCATAGACCTGATTGATTTGGATGTAATGTAGACATGGTTAATAAGTTTACAGATGACACCAAAATTGGTGGTGTAGTAGACAGCCAAGGTGGTTACCTCAGAATATAATGGATCCTTGATCAGATGGGTCGATGGGCCGAGGAGTGGCAGATAGAATTCAGTATAGATAAATGTGAGGTGTTGCATTTTGGAAAGGCAAAACCAGGGCAGGACTTATACCCTTAATGGTAAGGTCCTTGGGAATGTTGCTGAACAAAGAGACCTTGGGTACAGGTTCATAGTTCATTGAAAGTGAAGCCACTGGTAGACAAGGTGGTGAAGAAAGCATTTAGTATGCTTGCTTTCATTGGTAAGTGCATTGAGTATAGCAGTTGAGAGGTCATGCTGCAGTTGTACAGGATATTGGTTAGGCCACTATTGGAATACTGCATATAATTCTGGTGCCGCTGTTACAGGAAAAATGTTGTTAATGTTGAAAGGGTTCAAAAAGTACTTACAAGGATGTACCCAGGGTTGGAGGGTTTGAGCTATTGGGAGAGGCTGAATGGGCAGAGGATATTTTCCCTGGATCATATCCCAAGAATAGAGGTTTGAAGTGGTGTCAGAAAGTTGGTATCAGGCCGTAGCAAAGTAAAGATCTCTTCACCAAACAATAAAAATGCCAGAGCTGAAAATGTGTTGCTGGAAAAGCGCAGCAGGTCAGGCAGCCTTCAAGGAGCAGAAGAATCGACGTTTTGGGCATGAGCCCTTCTTCAGGAAAGGTTCTTCAGGAAATAAAAATGCCACCCTTACCTTGGCTGAGGGGTGACCTTAGAGAGGCTTATAAAATCATGAGGGGCATGAATTGGCAAAGACGTTTTACCGGAGAAAGGGAGTCCAAAACAAGATAGCACAGGTTTAAGGTGAGAGGGAAAAGATATAAAAGGGACCTAATGGGCAACGTTTTCACAGAGGGGTTGTGTGTGTATGGAATGAAATGCCAGAGGAAGCAGTGGGGGCAGTTAAAGTTACATGACTTAAAAAGGCTTCGGGATGGGTATGTGAATAGAGTCATAGAGATGTACAGCACGGAAACAGACCCTTCGATCCAACCCGTCCATGCCATCCAGATATCCCAACCCAATCTAGTCCCACCTGCCAGCACCCGGCCCATATCCCTCCAAACCCTTCCTTTTCATATACTCATCCAAATGCCTCTTAAATGTTGCAATTGTACCAGCCTCCACCACTTCCTCTGGCAGCTCACTCCAGACCTGTATGACCCTCTGAATGAAAACGTTGCCCCTCAGGTCTCTTTTATATCTTTCCCTTCTCACCCTAAACCTATGCCTCCTAGTTCTGGACTCCCTGACTCCAGGGAAAAGACTTTGTCTATTTATCCTATCCATGCCCCTCATAATTTTGTAAGCCTCTATAAGGTCACCCACCAACCTCCGATGCTCCAGGGAAAATAGCCCCAGCCTGTTCAGCCTCTCCCTATGGCTCAAATCCTCCAACCCTGGCAACACCCATGTAAATCTTTTCTGAACCCTTTCAAGTTTCATAACATCTTTCCGATAGGAAGGAGACTAGAATTGCACGCAATATTCCAACAGTGGCCTAACCAATGTCCTGTTCAGCTGCAACATGACCTCCCAACTCCTGTACTCAATACTTTGACCAATAAAAGAAAGCATATCAAACACCTTCTTCACTATCCTATCTACCTGTGACTCCACTTTCAAGGAGCTATGAACCTGCACTCCAAGGTCTCTTTGTTCAGCAACACTCCCTAGGACCTTACCATTAAGTGCATATGTCCTGCTAAGATTTGCTTTTCCAAACTGCAGCACCTCGCATTTATCTGAATTAAACTCCATCTGCCACTTCTCAGTCCATTGGCCCATCTGGTCAAGATCCTGTTATGATCGGAGGTAACTCTTTTCGCTGTCCACTACACCTCCAATTTTGGTGTCATCTGCAAACTTATTAACTGTACCTCTTATACTCGCATCCAAATCATTTATGTAAATAATAAAAAGTAGAGGGCCCAGCACCGATCCTTGTGGCACTCCATTGGTCACAGGCCTCCAGTCTGAAAAACAACTCTCCACCACCACCCTCTGTCTTCTGCCTTTGAGCTAGTTCTGTATCCAAATGGCTAGTTCTCCCTGTATTCCGTGAGATCTAACCTTGCCTATCAGTCTCCCATAGGGAACCTTGTCAAATGCCTTACTGAAGTCCATATAGATCACACCCACCGCTCTGCCCTCATCAATCCTCTTTGTTACTTCCTCAAAAAACTCAATCAAGTTTGTGAGACATGATTTCCCACGCACAAAAACATGTTGACTATCCCTAATCAGTCCTTGCCCTTTCAAATACATGTACATCCTGTCCCTCAGGTTTCCCTCCAACAACTTGCCCACCACCGAGGTCAGGCTCACTGGTCTATAGTTTCCTGGCTTGTCCTTACCACTCTTCTTAAACAGCGGCACCACGTTTGGCAATTTCCAGTCTTCTTGCACCTAACCTGTGACTATTGATGATACAAATATCTCAGCAAGAGACCCAGCAATCACTTCTCTAGCTTCCCACAGAGTTCTAGGTTGCACCTGATCAGGTCCTGGGGATTTATCCACTTTTACCCGTTTCAAGATATCCAGCACTTCCTCCTCTGTAATATGGACATTTTGCAAGATGTCACCATCTATTTCCCTACAGTCTATATCTTCCATATCCTTTTCCATAGTAACTACTGATGCAAAATATTCATTTAGTATCTCCCCCATTTTCTGCGGCTCCGCACAAAGATCCCTTGCTGAGCTTTGAGGGGCCCTATTCTCTCCCCAATTACCCTTTTGTCCTTAATGTATTTGTAAAAACCATTTGGATTCTCCTTAATTTATTTGCCAAAGCTATCTCACATCCCCTTTTTGCCCTCCTGATTTCCCTCTTAAGTATACTCCTACTTCCTTTACAATCTCCTAAGGATTCACTCGATCTATCCTGTCTTTCCCTTACATGTGCTTCCTTCATTTTCTTAACCAAACCCTCAATTTCTTTAGTCATCCAGCATTCCCTATACCTACCAGCCTTTCCTTTCACCCTGATGGGAATACATTTTCTCTGGACTCTCGTTATCTCATTTCTGAAAGCTTCCCATTTCCCAGTTGTCCCTTTACCTGCAAACATCTGCCTCCAATCAGCTTTTGAAAGTTCTTGCCGAATACTGTCAAAATGGGCCTTTCTCATATTTAGAATCGGAATGGGTTAGAGGGATATGAGCCAAATGCTGGCAAATGGAACTAGATTTATTTAGGATATCTGGTCAGCATGGACCGAAAGGTCTGTTTCTGCACTGTACAACTCTATGACTGGAGCCAATTACTCAGAATTGCATCAGCTTGTCCAGCAAGCCATGTCATACTTTAAATCAAAATGCCTTCATGAAAAGGCAGAACAGTGGCAGAGAAGGACAGAAAAGGAAATAAATTCTTCACTTCAGATCCCACTGATGTATTACACAGCCAGCCTCACATTTCTGAAGATCTGAGAATCAAAATTTAGCCTGTTCCGGCACATGAAGGTACGTGGCAGAAATATACAGCTCTGAATAGACATCATTCTTGAATGGAGAGGCAGCTGATAATGACACACAACAGCTGATTACTAAACAAAAGCTCAGCTCATTTGTATCTGACACAGGAACAGCTTGTAACCTGTGCCTACATTGAACAGGAATCCTAAATTTTCATGTGAATTTAGTAAGAGTAGTATTATTGCATTATTCTACATTTATTCAAATATAACATTATAATCTATAAATGATATAGTAATGATTTGATTTGAATAGCTTTAGAATAGGTTATATATTGTAATATATTTGTGAACCTCAATCTTGTTAATAAGGTTAAGGAAATTTATAGATATTTTAATCCACAAAAAAGGGATATTGAAATGAGCCTGTTATATTTGTGGTGGCCTTGACTGACAAACCTTAAAAATAACTGATTAAATTTGGACATTTTTGCAACATTGCATCTTAATGTTAATTCATGACTCTATGTACATGTATCCTGTTAAGTGTGACTCTAACCTATTTCCCACTGAACTTGTATCATTCCATTCTCTCAGGTCCAGCTTTCACATTGTCGCTAAACCTGTTGGTAAGGGTGGTATTGTTATTGTTTGTTGAAGAGATCTTTCCTTTGCTGAGGTCCAACATCAACTTTCTGACACCACATCAAACCTACTTGCTTGGGAAATGATCCTACCACCGATGATTAAGCCATTATTTCCCAAATCACCATTAACTTCATTTATTCTTGAGATTTTCCAATCATGGCTTCCAATGTCATAGTGCGTCAAACTGAGAGTTAAGAAGGGGGAGCTGTCCAAAGTACATGGTCAGCAGAGGAAAGCACTTGATAATATGAGGTGATGGACAGAGAAATTTGGAAAACAAGAAGGTCAGGAAAGAATTAAATTGTCAAGGAACATAAACATAAACAGTGGTTAGCGCTGCTGCCTCACAGCGCCAGAGACCCGGGTTCAATTCCCGCCTCAGGCGACTGACTGTGTGGAGTTTGCATGTTCTCCCCTTGTCTGCGTGGGTTTCCTCCAGGTGCTCCGGTTTCCTCCCACAGTCCAAAGATGTGCAGGTTAGGTGAATTGGCCATGCTAAATTGCCCGTAGTGTTAGATAAGGGGTAAATGTAGGGGTATGGGTGGGTTGTGCTTCGGCAGGTCGGTGTGGACTTGTTGGGCCGAAGGGCCTGTTTCCACACTGTAATGTAATGTAATCTAATCTAATCTAAACCAAAATAGTGAAATATTCTCCAGTGATATTTTGCTTTTGTTAAAAAAAAGGAAAGAAAGGCATCGGAGGCACAAATGCTGAAGCGAGGAAAAGATCTACAGCGACTGGAAATTTGTGATGAATTTCAATCACGGTCTCTTACCATAACTCTACTAAAGGTCCAACGTGCCCAAAATTCTGTTCCAGACATCCTGTCTTACATTTGTTTGATTACAAATCATGACTATTCTGACGAGCAGGATTGTACATGTGAATGTATGAAATCAGAGCAGGAGTAAGCAACTTGCATCCTTAAGGCTGCACTGTCATTCAATAAGAACATGTCCAATCTGACTGTCGTATCAATCTCACTTTCCTGTCATAACCATTGACTCCCGTGTTAGTTAAGAATCGAACTCAGCCTTAAAATAATTAAAAAGCCCAGCATGTGCTGCTCTTTATTGAAGACTGACGATCATCTGAGAGAAATAACAATCTCCAAAAGTCCAGCTTAAAAAGATTCTAAATTTTAAATATTGTCCCCTCATATTAGATTTTTCCACAAGGGCAGACATCCATTCAACATTTTTTTATTATCTATTTGTTCGTGCGATGAAGCATCTCTGGTTGGACCAGCGTTCATTGGCCATCTTTAACTTGTCTCACGAAATCATAGAATCCCTTTAGGCCGAACAAGACCACAATGACCCTTTGAAGAGTAACCCACACAGAGCCATTCCCCCAACCTATTTCTCTGCATTTATCCCTGACTAATGCACCTAATCCACACATCTCTGAACACAAAGAGCAATTTACTATGGCCAATTAACCTAACCTGCATATCTCTTGAACTGATAGACTTGATGTTGTGGCTATCCCTTGAGGTTGAGAATGATGGCCTTTGTTCCAATGATCTATTTGTGGGCTCTCAGGTGGCTTATGAGTCCAATCTTTGCTTTGAAAGTTCTTCCACATTCAAGACAAGTACTTCCAGATGGCAGATCAGGCTTTGGTTGTGCTGCCTCGCTTTCCATTCTCTTTTCTTCTCATTCTGCGCATCTGTTGGCTTCATAAGTTGCTGTTCTTTCTCGAATAATGGCTTGCCAGTATTTCCAGTCCTTGGTGTTTCTCAATTGTTGATGTCGATGTTACATTTCTTCATGTTGGTTTTTAAAATGTCTTTGAATGTCTTATGTTGTCTGTCTCTATTACACTTGCCTTCTTTCAGCTGGAAGTGGAAGATTTGTTTTGACAGACATTTGCCGTTCATCTGAACAACATGACTGCTCCATCTTAGTTGGTTCTTGATAACATAGACTTCAATACTTGTTGTTTTTACTTCATTCAGCATGCTGACATTGGTTCTTCTATCTTCCTAGCTAATATTCTAGATGTTTTGCAGGCATTGTTGAAGGAAACTTTTCAAGTGCCTTCAGATGTCATCGGTATGTTGTCCAAGTAACTATGAATACAGGGGTGCTAGGATCACCACTGCTTTATATACTAACATTTTGGTGTCTGTCCGGATGTCACAATCATGAAAGACTCTTGTTTGGAGAGTCCAAAAGCTGTTCCAGCTCATTTAAGACGATGTTGGACCTCGGCATTAAGGTTAACATTGGAGGAGAGGTGACTTCCAAGATAGGGAAAGTGGTTCACATTTTCCAGGATTGTTTCACCAAGTTGAATTAATGGTTCCATCTGATTTGTCTCAGTTGGTGATGGTTGAAAGATGATGTGAGTCTTCTTGGAATTGATGGTAAGTCCAAGTTTCATGTCTGCACAGTTGAATGTGCTCAGAATCTGTTGTAGATGGTTTTCTGAGAGAGTTGCAACACTTTTGTCATTAGCATATTGGAACTCGATGAGGGAACTCATAGATGTCTTGTTTTTGGACTTAAGATGGGGAAGATTGAAAAGTCTGCCAACTATTCTGCAGACGATTTCAATTCCTTGGAGTAGGCAGTTCATGTGGTTGCTTGTCGCAGTAAAGATGGCAAACAAATTGGGGTAATCATGCATCCCTGTTTTACTCTTGATCTGACCTCAAAAGGCTCACAGTTACTGTTGCTGATCATAACTGTGGCAAGCATGCCATCGTGGAGGAGTCTCAGAATTTGAATGTACATTTCAGAGCATCCCATGGTGGATAGGACATCCCATAGGAGTTCCCTTCATAACAGAGTCAAAGGCTTTGGTGAGGTCAATGAATGCCATTTGCAAAGGTTGAAGTTGTTCATGACATAGTGAAGCTCATGTTTATTGATCCACGTGATGATCTAAAAACGGCTTGTGTCTCCAGAAGCATCTTCTCGTCTAAAGGTTTGAGTTGGTTGTTTATGACATGGGAGAAGATTTTTCCTGCTGTTGCTAACAGGAAAATTCCATGATTGTTTCCGCATTCAGATCAATTGTCTTTCCTTTTGTAGATGAGAATGATAGCTAAGTCTCTAAAGTCTGTTGGTACGTCTTCATTTATTCAGATGCAGTTGGTGAAGCAGGTTACATCCAATTTCGTAGACCTTGGCTGGTATTCTATTGAGTCCAGGTGCCTTGTCATTTTCAAGGTTTGGATGTCTTCCTTGACTTCTTCAAGTGTTGGTACTTTGCTTAAGGAGTCGTTAACGGGCTGTTTTGGAATATTGAGAGCATGTTGCTGGAAAGCACATCAAGTCAGGCAACATCCGAGGAGCAGAAAAATCACAGAGCCCTTCTTCAGGAATGAAGATAGGAGCCTCAGGGTCGGAGAGATAAATGTGAGGGGGGTGGGGTTGGGGAGAAGGTAGTTGAGAGTGCAATAGATGGATGGAGGTAGGGGTAAAGGGTAAAACCCTTGAAACATCTGCATATGCTTGATGTTTTGGAGGATGTTAACATTGAATTTCTTGATAGTGTTCTGATTTTGGTGTTTCCTTTTGAGCCGAATCTTCATTTTCATGGTGGACGAGATGAGTCAATGCCTGCCCAACACTCGTTGGCATCAGTAACAGCTCTTGTTATCAGTACATCTTGTTGGGCCTGAGATCGTACGATGATGTAGTTGATGAGGTGCCAGTGTTTGGAGTGTGGATGCTACCAGGAGACTGTATGCTTATTTTTCTGGTGAAATAGGGTGTTCACAAATCACCAGATTGTGTTCAGCCCATTTGGTGAGGAGGGGTGTTCCACTGGCGCTGACTTTAACAACTCCTTCCTTGCCTATTTTTCCAGTCCAGAGCCTATGATCTTTCCCGACTCTGGCATTGAAGTCATCCAATAGAATAATCTTGTTGTTGTGGGAACAGAGGAAAGTACGTCATCAAGTTGGGTGTAGAGGTTCTCCTTTACTTCATCTTCAGCGTCCAGAGTTGGAGAACAGGTGCTGATGATGGTGGCATGTTGGTTCTTGATGAGCTGGATTTGCAGAATCATGTAACGTTCATTGATTCCCAGTGGTTGCTCTGTCAGCTCCTGAAGTAGGCTGTGTCAGATGGCAAAACCTAGTCCATGGATCCTTGGTTTTTCCAGGATCAACCCCTTTCAGAAAAAGGTGTTTTGACCTTGCTCTTCCTTTAATTGCTCCAGCTCTGCGGGTCTCATTCACAGCAATGATGTCAAAGTTAAATGTTTGGAGCTTCCAGGCAAGAAAGGCAGTTCTCCCCTCTGGCAAGTCTGAGTTTGGGTTATCCACCAGAGTTCATATATTCCAGGTTCTAAATTTCATAGTTTCACTTCTTGATGTTTTTCGACCGCATATTGGTGATCCCTCTGGACACGGCTTTCCTGACAGAATGGGATGAAGCGACTATGGTTAGAGTACCTATTCTCGCCCCCTCCCAACTTATGGTGAGCAGAGTGGATCCTAAATATGCCGACTCAAACGTGAATACTGCTACCGAACAACATTCCTGCTTCTGTCTAAATGTTGAGTGACTGAATGAAGTATTCACCACTTTCGTGTTGGTTCTTAACTAGGACCGTCCAGCCATTACATTGCCTGCTCCCATCACCCTCCCCCGATCGCCAAAATACTTGAAGGAGTAGCCCACAGAGCGTAGACACCTGTGCATGTATTTGTTTTACGTGTACTTGATGTTGCACTCCAAGAAGCATACAATACTTCACAAAGCAACCAACTGATTCCAATGGCATGGAGACCACAACGATTGGAGCTGATAGATTGGTTGCAGCCTTCATCTGCCTTCACAGCTGTTGAGTTCAAAGTAACTTCGTCCGCTTGTTCCACTATTGAGGTCTTGGTTGGATTGTTCTTTGGCATGAACCTCATCCTTGATCTTACCATCACTGGGTGACACAGCCAAGAGCATGGCTCCAGATGGCATCACTCACGAGATCTCAAGACCACACAGCTTCACCACCACGACAAGGTGACAATCCACTGAGAGATAGACATGATAGGGCCATTACTAAACCCTATCGAAATAACTCCAAAGAGATGGGTGTCATAGAACCCTGACAGTGTGTAATCAGGCCATTCAGCCCATACGTCCATACCAGCCCTCCAAAGGGCATCCCACCCAGACCCACCCATCACTGACACCCTACATTTCCCATGACTCATCCACCTAGCCTACACACAGCTGGATACTATGGGCAATTTAGCATGACCAATCTGCTGAACCTGCCAATCTTTCGACTGTGGGAGGAAACCGGAGCACCCGGAGGAAACCCACGCAGACATGGGGAGAATATGCAAACCCTGCATAGACAGTCACCCAATGCTAGAACTGAATCAGTTTCCCTGATGCTGAGAGGCAGCAGTACTAACCATTGAGCCAAAGTGCCAAGTACTCATATCCCATCACCAAGTCACCTATTATTTACAGATGAACAGTCCTTGGCTTTAGTACTGCCTCATTTAGTTCTGCATCACTATTACAACTGCGCCAGTGTCGACCTCCATTATAACTGGATGACCAGTTAACTAAACGTTTATCTTTATTAGCTCTTAACTGTTCCAAAGCAGATGTAGGTAGACTGTCCAGGGTGTGCACTATCCAGGATATTGGCCTATGAGTTATTTTACTCAATTTAGGTCGAGTAGGACTCTTCTGATGTCTTGAGTGTGCATACCGGCAGCAACTGTAATGCCAGCTTGGATTCTAAAGGGAATTTTAACTGTTTAGCCGAGCTTTATTTTAGGGTTTTGGTGTGGCCCAACCAAGAGTCCTCTCCTCAGGATATGTCCTGAGGGGGGTTATGCAGCTCACGTTCCCGAGCTTTGTTGGACCTACCAGGATGTCCACTTTCATCAGAATACCCTACAAATCATATGCTCCAGGTGCTGCATTTTCTAACGATAGAGCCAATTGTAGTGCCTTTTTGAAGTCCAGTTGGGCTTCAGCGAGTAAATGTTTTTACATGGTTATATCATCAATCCAACATACGAGACAATCTCTAAGCATCTCATCAAGTGTTAGAACAAAGTCATAGGCTTGTGCCAGTCATCTTAACCTGGTCAAAATAGGATCCCCCTGGTTCTTAAATTGTCAAGTAAAAGCAATAATGACTTAGAATTAGAGGAGGTTGGGGTTCATAATATTCCTTAACTATGTCTATCAATTCTTGAAAGCTTTTAGGATCTAGGGCCTCAGGAAAGGTTCGGCTCCTAAAGGCAGAAAAATCTGTGGCTCCACAGCTATCAGGAGAATTATGCATTGTTTTCCATTGGTCATAAAACTGCATTATTTCCACATACTGGGCCCAGTGCTTGATGACCGGGGTCAAACAAGTCAAGCTTTCCAAAGAAAGGCATGATTTAAGAAATGTTTACCCAAGCTCAAAAATGATTACTGTGAGCAAGTTTCTTTAGGATCATGTTTACTCCTGTTGCCACTAAAATAACCCCACAGAGGCCAATATCCCATCAGCAAATCATCTTCTATTTACTCGTGAAAAGTCCTTGATTTTAGTACTACCTTAATTCAAAGTCACTGACCAAAGTGTCTGCATCTCTGACACTTAGCTTTTTTTTGTCAGCCAGCGCTTCCTGATTGGACCAAATTAACTGCTCCAATTAAGGAACTCATATTCTAGGTTGTCCAACTGGCTGATCATGCAACAATCAATACACACATTGGTTTTTTGACAATAGACAATGGTTAGATGGTCTTTGTTGGACTATCTTTTAATTCCAAATTTTCATTTATTCAAGAATCATTATCAGCCATGGTGAAGACCTACATTCCCAATGTATGAGCCTGAGTCACTCATTCTGTGATAATATCACTTTGACACTGTCCCTTCCAAGTATTCTGTTAAAAAAGAAACTCTCCTTTCAAGTCGTCTCTCAATTTTATGTATTTTGAACAACATTACCTTACCTCTGAATCTCCTAAAGTCCAATGGATACAATAATCCCTTTATCTGAAGTTGACCAACCCTTCTTTGTACTGCTTCTAAGAAAATTATGTTCTTTATTAAGTAAGGATACCAAAACTATAAACAGTACTCCAGGTTTTACCTATGCCCTGTATGATATCGCCAAACTTACCCACTTCCATGTTCCTTTTCCCTTAAGTTAATAAATCTGAACATTTGATTTAGCTTTTGAATCACATGTTGTAGCTGCATAATAATTTTTTTTTGATTCACACACCAGAAAGACTCAGATCCCTGTGTAGTATGGAGTTTGGCAATCTATCTCCATTTAGATTATATCCCAATGTTAGAGCCATAAAGTCATAGAGTCATATAGAACCAGACCCTTCAGTCCAACTTGTCTACACCAACCAAGTCTCCTCAACTAAATTAGTCTCATTGTCTGCACTTAGCCCATATCTTACTCAACTTTTTCTGTTCTTGTACCTATCCGAATGTCTCTTAAATGTTGTAATTGTACCTGCATCTACCACTTCCTCTGGCAATTAATTTTCCAACAAAAAAACTCCACCTGTCATTACAGTCCCTCCACTTCACCTGTCAATATCTCTTTGAAGACTTATGTACTCTTTACAACTTCCTTTCCAATCTATCCACATGCTATTAGTAAAGTTAGCAATTGTACATTTGGCCTTCATCCAAATTATTGAAGTAGATTTCTGTAGGTGATAACTGTGGCACACCATTGATAACATCTTGATAATTTGTAAATGACCAATTTATATCTACTGTATGTTCCTTGTTAACTAACCAAGTCTTGATTGATGCAAATATACACAATGACCTCCTTTCTCAGATGGTAACTTGTCAAACACCTTCTGAAAATCAAAATACGTCACATCTACAGATTGTCCTTTCATCATGTTGCTTATTATTTCCTTTAAGAACTCCAATAAATTAGTCAAACACAATTTCCCTTTCACCAAAGATGAAGACTGCCTGATGGCATTAAGATCTTCTAAGTGCTTGTGATAAACTGCTTAAAAACAGATTCCAGTATTTCTATCTTCCTCCTTTCTTGAATAGAGGAGTTATATACAGGTGTTTTCCAAAGCTATTTCTATGTTAAGATCGATAGGCAAAAAGGATAAGGAAATGGAGCTAGGTTGGTATATTAGCAACATAGAGGGCTGTAGATTGAAGGTTCAAAAATCAGTTTAGATGAAGCTAAGAAATTATAAGAGGCAGCAAACATTGGTGGGAATTGTTTATGGACCACTATACTATGGTAGTCATTTCAGATGTTATTTAAATCAAGACAGTAGAGATGTACTTAATGTCAGTAATGTAGTTGCGATGGGTGATTTCAATTTACATATAGATCAGGTTCACCAAATTAGCCCTAATGCTTTGGAGGATGAATTTCAAGAATGTGCATGAGTTTCTGGAGTACTGCAATGAGAAGCCAGCCAGGAATTGGGCTAACTTGGACGTGTTTTTCAAAGAGAAAGGGATAGTGAATAACCTTTCTGAAAACAAATTTTGGGAAATGGTAACCTCGTGATGGAATTTTGTATTAAGTTTGAATATAACTCAATGTTCATTCTAAAAGGAGTGCCTTAAATTTGAAGAAAATGATTTATGGGAGCATGAGGAGCAAGTTGGCTATTAGGAAAGTGCACTAAAAGATTTGATAGCAGATGACCAGTGGCTAGCATTTAAAGAAATATTACTCGGCCTAAAACAGACAGACATTTCTCAAAGATACATACACCGAAAGGTAAGGTAAATTAATCATGGTTAACAAAACAAGGATTCCAGAAAAGGAATGATAAGATTGAAGATTAGAAGCAATTTAGAATCCAGCAAAGAAGGACCAAGAAACTGATTAACGCAGGGAAAAGAGAATGTGATTTTATTTTAATATAAAGATTGTAAATAATCACAAGGGAAGTAAAGGCAAATCGTAAAAGCTGCTTTAGGTATATACATATAAAACTAGAAAGGATTAGCCCAGATAAATGGGAGCCCACTACTAATGGGAACACGAGAATTTATTATGGAGAACAGGAAAATGAGAAGCTCTACTGTTACTTTACACCTGTCTTTACAGAATAAGATTTAGAAAATCTTTTCCAGTGATATTAAGTAAAAAAAGGGACTTGTGAAGTTAAAGAAGCAGAAAAAGATTATTTAATAAGTGATGCTTGAGAAGTTCACTGGATTGAAAGTTAATCATTCCTCTGAAAGTGATCCCTAGTGTCTTGGAATAGTTAAGCAATTAGTTACAGGGTAAGGTTGCTTGCACTTGTTTTCTGAGCATGAGTTGTGCTGGGGATGATAATGTCTTTTTTATTGGTGTTGTGTGAAAATCCAGCAATGCAACAAGAATGTCATTCTTAGCTGCACAGCACTTAAAATTATTTATTTGATATTACAGACCACATGTTCTGTTGTGAAGACTGTCAGTGGTGTTACATGATCACAAGGTTTTACAACCATTGCTATAGGATGCCTTGAAAAGACAGGACAACATACTTTCAAAGCTACAATTGATACAGGAGCTAATGCCAATATATTAACACTATACATCCTGATACAACATGATACACCTTGGGGGAGATCTCTCTCAGCAACAAGTCTGTACATTGGTTGCATCAATTTGTAGTGGTAATATGTAAGCTCATCTCAACTTTCCAAAATTTTCCATGTTGTTGAGTATCCTTATTCATTCTCAGCCAGTACAGAAATCCACACACATTCAAAACCTGGTGTAGTGTTGGACACAATGTTTCAGCATACTGTTTTTGGTAATAGAACTTGGTTGCTCTTGAAATACATGTTGTAAAGGATTGGCACTCCTTACTAACTGACACAATTGTTGGCTGCACCTTAAGTATACATTGGTTGTTGATCTGCAAACTTTGTGTTCACCCTCAAGTGATGCATAAGTGCAATTGTCATTTTTCTTGCCCCAAAAGATCCTTTCTAAAGGCTTTAGCTGGTGTAAAGGCAGAGACTAACTCAATGACCTTATCTGATAGTTCATCTTCAGAAGTCAAACTCATGCCCTTTGCTGTGGCATCTTGTGACAAAATGGTGAATTGACACTTGGGATTTCTGTCAATATGACATGAATTAGAATCTAGGGTGTAGGTTTGCTCGCTGAGCTGTAGGTTTGATATCCAGACGTTTCATTACCTGACTAGGTAACATCATCAGTGGCGACCTCCAGGTGAAGCGAAGCTGTTGTCTCCTGCTTTCTATTTATATCTTTCTCCTGGATGGGGTTCCTGGGGTTTGTGGTGATGTCATTTCCTGTTTGTTTTCTGAGGGGTTGATAGATGGCATCTAGATCTATGTGTTTGTTTATGGCGTTGTGGTTGGAGTGCCAGGCCTCTAGGAATTCTCTGGCATGTCTTTGCTTAGCCTGTCCCAGGATAGATGTGTTGTCCCAGTCGAAATGATGGTTTTATTCATCCGTGTGTAGGGCTACGAGGGAGAGAGGGTCGTGTCTTTTTGTGGCTAGCTGGTGTTCATGGCTAACTTTCTTCCTGTTTGTCCTACGTAGTGTTTGTGGCAGTCCTTGCATGGAATTTTGTAGATGACGTTGGTTTTGTCCATGGATTGTACTGGGTCTTTTAAGTTTGTTAGTTTTTGTTTGAGAGTGTTGGTGGCTTTGTGTGCTACTAGAATTCCGAGGGGTCTTAGTAGTCTGGCTGTCATTTCTGAAATTTCTTTGATGTATAGGAAGGTGGTTAGGGTTTCTGGCTGTGTTTGGTCTGCTTGTCGTGGTTTGTTCTTGAGGAATCTGCGGACTGTATTTTTTGAGTATCCATTCTTCTTGAATACGTTGGTTCTCCTCTGTTTTCCAAAGTTCGTCTGTGCTGCAGTGTGTGGTGGCTCGTTGGAATAGTGTTCTGATACAGCTTTGTTTGTGTGTGTTGGGATGGTTGCTGGTGTAGTTAAGTATTTGATCCGTGTTTGTCGGTTTTCTGTATACGCAGGTTTGTAGTTCTCCGTTGTCCTTTCTTTCAACTGTGACGTCCAGGAATGTGAGTTTGTTGTCGGTTTCTTCCTCCTTTATGCCTGTGAGGGTGTTGTTGATGATGTTAAATGTCTCTTCTATCTTGTTTCGTTTTGTGATGACAAAGGTGTCATCTACGTAGTGGTCCCAGATTTTTGGTTTGATGGTTGGTAGGGCTTTTGTTCTAGCCTTTGCATTACTGCTTCTGCTATGAATCCTGATAGCGGAGATCCCATGGGTGTGCCGTTGGTTTGTTTGTAGACTATGTTGTTGAAAGTGAAGTGGGTGGTGAGGCACAGGTCCACTAGCTTCATGATGTTTTTGTTTGTAATGTGATTGATGGTGGTTGGTGTGTGTGTGATGGTCTCTTCTAAATGTGTGGTAAGCGTTTCCTTTGCCAGGTCGATGCTGATGGAGGTGAACAGTGCTGTTATGTCGAATGAGATCATTGCTTCGTCTTCCTCTATTTTGGTGTTTTTGATGATTTTTAGGAATTCCTGGTTGGAGTGGATGGAATGCTGTGACTCTCCTACTAGGTATTTTAAGGCTTGCGTGTAGTTCGTTGGCCAGTCTGTAAATTGGTGTTTGGGTAGTGAGACTATAGGTCTGAGGGGGGCTCCTGGTTTATGGATTTTTGGTTCTGTTAATCTGTTAATCCTAAACTTAATTTTCACCTTAAGCAAGTCTTCAAAAATCTTTTAAGTATGTTTCTGATTGTCATTGAAAGAATTGGATATATTAATTCTGCAAATCTAGTCTTTACTAATAGCAAGGAAGAACTTTTGAGGTCTTTTCTTGGGAATAACTATTTGCTTGTTCTACAAAATAGGAATGCATTCATTATTTGCACAGTTGTAGCCTTTTACATTTAAAACCACTTATTCAATGAACTTCTTTCCTTTGAAGCTGCACCTTTTAGAATTGCAGACTTGCTGTTTCAGAATTTAGGATTTGCTGCTTACAGATATTGATTGTCTGCCAAAAACAATCATGACCGTCTCAGTTATTTTTCTATTTTTGCGCTGCTTTGGAGAAAGAAAATGGCAGAGCTGACCAATATCTGGATACAAGTAAGCCTTTGAAACATTTTCCTGAAGGTTTTTAAGTTGCATTTTCTGAAGCAAAAGCCTGAGCTGTACTTTCAAAATGATTTAACTGCACTTTTTCCCCAAAAATCAGCTCAGCAGCCTGTTGCATTTCTCTTTTTAAAAAGAGGTAGCATACTTACTACGGTATTGGTCTGTCACCTTTAATCTTGATTATATTGGTGACTTCAGCCTTTTTTTTCTTGATGAACAAGGCACTCTTAGAAATTTACTTTATCTTGAAAGAACTTGAATTCAAACCAGAAGCAAAATTAACTCTGTCTTCTTGATGGTAAATGCATTACCTACAGACATGTACAACTGTTTATACTCACAGACACTGACATTGCTGAAGGGTGAGAAACCGTCCTTTGCTTGTTTTGTCTTTATCCTAAGCTGTTGTCAAGTTGATCTCTGGGCTTTTCCAAATATCAGTCACCACGTATTTTGTAGATGGCCACACTGTTACCATGATTCAGATGTGTTATTTCCCACAATATATGAAAATAGGCATGATATTATGGTCATTGTGTATGCAAGAGACCTATATTACATTTGAATATGAACAATACAGCACAGAAACAGGCCCTTTGGCCTACCAAGCATACATATGATGCCTCATTATATTATAACAGAAAACATTGAGGAACATGCTTCCAGTAGTGTTACATGTTTCATGTGATCCAAGGTAAGACTGAGTGTGAGACCATCAGGTTAAATGCAACAGCATGTTTGTTAATGATGTACTGAAACCTGACTATAACACTCTTTACTGAAGCAAGGTTTCTTTTAATAATGGTAAATTGGGCCTATGTTCAGCCATGAGGTTAAAAATTATAGTTGAATGCAATGCTTCTGCTGTTGATGACTCAGTGCCTAATAGATGCCCAGTCTTGATTTATTCATTATGTAGAAAACCTACCTTGTTCAGCACAGTGATCAAGCCGTGCAGCACAGTGGAATGTATCCTCCATGTGAAAGTGGGACTTTGACTCCATAAGGTCTGAGCAGTGACAGCTCTCACCAATACTACCATAGACAGTTGTTTTTACTACAGGCAGATTGGTGAGAACCAGGACAAATAGAATTTCCTTTTCGCTGGTTCCCTCACCCTGTGCTGCAGACACAGTCTAGGAGTGATACCTCTACGACTTGAACAATTCAGTCAGTAGTGGTACTACCATGCAACTCATGGTCCCACACCTCGTGTCCATTCTAACCCCTTGCCACCCTCAATGTTGTTCAATGCAGAGCAATATTAATTTGTCAGAACTGATGGGCAGAGGGATACGTTAAAATCAACACAGATTTCCCTACCCATGTTCGTGGCTTCATGGCATCTCGAGTCAATGTTGAGGCCTTCCAGAATATCTCCACCCTGATTGCATACCACCGTGCCATTGCTCTGCTTGCTCTTTCCTGTCGGTGGAATAGGATATACCCAGAGATGATGGTGTCTGGGACATTTTCTGTTATGTACAATTCTGTGAAAATGACTATGTTAGGATGTTGCTTGACAAAGTCAATGGGACAACTCACACAATTTTGGCACAAGCCCATGTGTCATTGAGGGGAGCTTTTCAGGTCTGACTGGACTACATGTGACATTTCATTTCTGTTGCTTTGTTCTGATGTTATGTTGTATGTCTAGTTTCATTACTTCTATCAAAATTTGTAGAAGTTAGACATGGGTGTGTTGCTTTCTTAACCATTTGAAATGGCATTTAAGAGTCGCATTGTTATGGTTCTATAATTAGATTCCCGACAGTATGGAACAGGCCCTTCAGCCCAACAAATCCACACCGATCCTCTGAAGATAACCCATCCAGACCTATTCCCCTACCCTATACTTACCCCTGACTAATGCACCTAATACTATGGCTAATTCACCTGATCTGCACATCTTTGGACTCATGGGAGGAAACTGGAGCACCCAGAGGAAATCCATGCAGACATGGGGAGAATGTGTAAACTCCACACAAATAGTCACCCAAGGTGGGAATCGAACCCGAGTCCCTGACGCTGGAGTCACATAGGAACCAGGCCAAGTGAGGACGGTTAATTTTCCCTCTTTTAAAATATCCAAAAAGACATAACTAAACCAGATGGGCTTTTATGAAAACTAGCAATGGTTTTAATTTCTAATTTTAGTTTCAACTGAATTCACACATCAGTCTTTGCAGTGGTGGGTTTTGAGAATATATCCCAGAACATTAGCCTGGGTTGCTGGTTCCTATTCCCATGACACTATTATTCTACTGCTTCCACAGAGATGTCCTGAATCCTGCCGTGGAGGCATGCAAACACCTTTCTGAAACCACATTTGTTGGATATTGGAGACAAGGATTACATCCCGTCCCAAACTGTATTCACTATCATTTTCTAAAAACTCTTACATATGGGCTTTGCTGGCGAGGTTAGTATTTGTGCCAAACCCTAACTGCCCTTTAATTGATTGGTTCTCTTCAGCCATTTCGGACAGAAATTAAGAGTTAACCACATCCCTGAGTCCAGAGTCCTATGTAGGCCAGACCAGGTAAGGATAATTGACTTTTCTCCTTAAAGGACATTGCTGAATCGGATTAGTTTCCATGATAATAGCAGTTGTAAAAAGGTTGCCATTTGGCAAGTTTTCAGATTCCATTGGTGGAAGTCAAACCTGTGTCCCTATAAAATTATCGAGGAGAAAGTGAGGACTGTAGGTGCTGGAGATCAGAGCTGAAAATGTGTTGCTGGAAAAGCGCAGCAGGTCAGGCAGCATCCAAGGAGCAGGAGAATCGACGTTTCGGGCATGAGCCCTTCTTCGGGAAGGGCGGAAGAAGGGCTCATGCCCGAAACGTCGATTCTCCTGCTCCATGGATGCTGCCTGACCTGCTGCGCTTTTCCAGCAACACATTTTCATCCCTATAAAATTAGTCTGGTGCTCTGGATAAATAGTCCAGTGAGATTACCACTCTGCCATTGCTTCCTTCTGGAAGCATGCTGGTTTTCCAACCTCTCTCTAACACTCCATTAATCCATAACTTTTATTTTATGAACTCCCCCCTTCCTCTCTTTGGTGATAAAGGTTTAATTGGTTGTTTCTATACCAGCAGTTCCTTCCGAAATCCTGCTGTATTCCATTCCTTTCCAAATCTATCTCCTTACCCAACCATTGGCCATCCTGCTGATGTTTTTCACTCTGGGTTTGTTGTCTGTTTTCCTTATTATGATTTGCAAAATTCTCTTTAGATGTTCATTGCATGAAAGGAAGATTATAATTATGTTACTATTGTTCTACCACACAACCACCACTGCTTTATGTGCTGCTGAAACCCACATTCATGCCTTTCCTACCTCTAGATTTAAATATTCCAACACACTGCTGCCCAGCTTCCCATTTTGTACCTCTGTATAAAACTGAATTCGTCCAAAGCCTTGTTATCAATGTCCTGCTTCACATCAAGATGTGTTCATTCACCTTCTTTGTAATTATGATCTAAATCAGCAAACTGCAACCAATGTCACAATTTTGAAATTCCTGACCTTGTTTTCTAATTCCTCCCTGATCTGGCCCTCATTAACCCTATAATCACCTTCCAGGTCTAAAACCCCTGTTTACCTTCCTCAATTTCTGGCCACTTCAGCATCCCCAATTTTAATGGTTTCACCATTGACATGTACTTTTAGCTGGAAAAGCACAGCAGGTCAAGCAACATCCGAGGAACAGGAAAATCAACGTTTCGGGAAAAGCCCTTCATCAGGAATGAGGCTGGGAGCCTTGGGGCTGGAGAGATAAATTACAGTTATCTATCCACCCATGAGGCTCCCGAATCATTCCTGATGAAGGGTTCCTACCCGAAATGTCAGTTTTCCTGCTCCTCAGATGCTGCCTGACCTGCTGTGCTTTACCAGCACTACTCTAATCTTGACTCTATTCTCCAGCATCTACAGTACCCACTTTCACCATGTACTTTTAACTGCCTGCCAAGCCCCTAAACTCTGAAATTCTCCAGAACAAACCGTTTTGACCAAGCTGCTTTATCTCTGGTCATAAATCCTCCTCTGGTGGTCAAACACTATTTGCCTGCAATCTTGTGAAGCACCTTGAGCCATTTTACTGAGTCAAAGGTGCTGTATAAATATCAATTTTTTGCGATTGTGTCGGGAAACCAGGTAATGATAGCAATGTATGAATAAGTGTAAGGGAGGGAGAAACAAAGGAAGATTGATTTAAATGTCCAACAGAAAATCATGTTCATGACTCTTTTCTTCATTTCTCTTCCAAATACCTACTTTGCCACCGGTTTACTTTTCAAGCAATTACTTTCCTATCCAATCTGCCCATATACTCACTATCCTTTGATGAAACCTGCTAAATGTACAATTTATTTGCACTCCTTCTCTGTTTCTTTCTCAATTCCAGTCAATATCTTACATTCAAATCACCTTCATGATTTTGGTCTGATGTTCTATTTGACACAAACTTGATTGAGTTTTTTGAAGAAGTACCAAAGAGAATTGATGAGGGCAGAGTAGTAGATGTGATCTATATGGACTTCACTGAGGTGTTTGACAAGGTTTCCCATAGAAGACTGGTTAGCAAGGTTAGATCTCACAGAATACAGGGAGAACTAGCCATTTCAATACAGAACTGGATCTAAGGTAGAAGACAGAGGGTGGTAGTGGAGGGTTGTTTTTCAGACTGGAGACCTGTGACCACTGGAGTGCCCCAAGGATCAGTGCTGGGTCCACTACTTTTTGTCATTTAGATAAATGATTTGGATGCGAGCATAAGAGGTACAATTAGTAAGTTTGCAGATGACACCAAAATTGGAGGTGTAGTGGACAGTGAAGAGGGTTACCTCAGATTATAATGGGACCTTGACCAGATGGGCCAATGGGCTGAGAAATGGCAGATGGAGTTTATTCAGATAAATGCAAGGTGCTGCATTTTGGGAAAGCAAATCTTAGCAGGACTTATACACTTAATGGTAAGATCCTAGGGAGTGATGCTGAACAAAGAGACCTTGGAGTGCAAGTTCATAGCTCCTTGAAAGTGGAGTCACAGGTAGATAGGATAGTGAAGAAGGCGTTTGGTATGCTTTCTTTTATTGGTCAGAGTATTGAGTACAGTAGTTGGGAGGTTATGTTGCAGCTGTACAGGACATTGGTTAGGCCATTTTTGCAATGTTGCGTGCTATTCTGGTCTCCTTCCTATCGGAAAGATGTTGTGAAACTTGAAAGGCTTCAGAAAAGAATTACATGGACGTTGCTAGGGTTGGAGGATTTGAGCTATAGGGAGAGGCTGAACAGGCTGAGGCTGCTTTCCCTGGAGCGTCGGAGGTTGAGGGGCAACCTTATTGATGGTTTACAAAATCAAGAGGGGCATGGTTAAGATCAGTAGACATTTTTTTTTCCCCTGGAGTTGGAGAGTCCAGAACTAGAGGGCATAGGTTTAAGGTGAGAGGGGAAAGATGTAAAAGAGACTTTTTTCATGCAGAGGGTGGTATGTGTATGGAATGAGCTGCCAGAGGAAGTGGTAGAGACTGGTACAACTGCAACATTTAAGAGGGATTTGGATGGGTATATGAATAGGAAGGGTTTGGAGGGATATGGGCTGGGTGCTGGCAGGTGGAACTAGATTGGATTGGGATATCTGGTCCTTGTGGATGGGTTGGACCAAAGGATCTGTTTCCATGCTGTACATCTCTATGACTCCTAGACTCTAATTTAATTTCCATACTGCCAGTGTACCTTTAAGACAGAATCACAAAAATTGTTTAAAATCTGTCACGACTAAATCCCATAAGCAAATGAATTCTGGACCAATGTTAGTGGGAATAAAAATACAGAAACAGGCACAATGCTTTCCCAGAGAGAAGCAGACATGGCAATCAAGATATAACTTTGTGCAAAATACTTCAGACATGTGAAGTCATAGAAATATACAGCACAGAAACAAAGCCTTTGGTCCAACTCATCCATGCCAACCAGATTTTTTTTCCCATTTGCCAGAATTTGACCCATGACCCATATCCCTCTAAACCCTTCCCATTCATATACCCATCCAGATGCCTTTTAAATGTTTTAATTGTACTAGCCCCTACCACTTCCTCTGGCAGATCATTCCATCCATGCACCATCTTCTGTGTGAAAAAGTTGCCCCTTTGGTCCTTTACCCCAGGGCTGCCTCTGGACTCCCTCACCCCAGGGAAAAAACTTTCTCTATTTACCCCATCCATTTTCCTCATGGTTTTATAAACCTCTGTAGGTTAACCCTCAGCCTCCGACACTCCAGGGAAAACAGCCCTAGCCTTTTCAACCTCTCCCTATAGCTCAAACCTGTTGCACTAAAATAAATGCATGCATTTTCTTCACTTACAGATCTCGGTAGATCCTTTTGTAAACATTATTTGTACAACATATTCAGGTGCTCAGTCAAACAGATTCAAATCACTGTTAAGCTGGTTCCTCCTTTTTTTTGTGTGTGTAGACAGTTGATCTGCATTGGACAATCCAACCTGGAGCTAACAAATGGATCCCACAGCTTGCATGCAAATTTTAAAATGACACTTAGCCCTGGAAGTGAAATTCATATCAGTTTAATTAGCAGGCAGGAGATCTATTGCATGTGCTGTGTGTGTGGGAAGTCAATTTTTCCAACGATGCGCGTCAACTGAAATGAAAAATGATTGTAGTAGCTGCATTATAAAGATTGATATAATGTTACAATTTATATCTAGTGTTGCTGACAATACCCACGATAAGTTTAATATATGGCTGTGAGGTAGACATCTCAGTTGATTTTATTTAGCTCTCTTAGAACAGGCTTTCATTTCTTTTCCATTTAACATATTAAAATGGCATTATATTTGTCAAATGGATAGTGCCTTATTCATGATTTATTCAAGGGACAACAGATGAAGTTTGCTGGCAAGTTTCATTCCAGCTTAGATCTTGGTAGAATATGTCATTACACGAACCGGATAGAAGGGAATCATTTATATTATTCATTTCAGAACTGTCATAGCCTTTCTATTCATCCAGACAAAGGAAAATGAGATTGCTCAAATACAATCAGGCAGACTTATTAACCTGTCTCAGTGGAACTTTTGTAGCAATATTGTCATGGCTTTCATTCTGTCCTGGGATCTGACTCACAGAAACAGAAATAAAATCACAACCTGTAACACAAATATTTCTTCCTTTAGATGAGACATGAAAGTGAGGGTCTATCTGCCTTCTCAGGAGAACAGAGGACTCAGAGGAGTCTTGACCAATGTTTACCTATCAACTGATTCTATTAAAATGAAGATGAAATTAGAAAATACTAGGAATTCAGGCACCATCTACTGAGAGGCAAACAGAGTTAATGTTGCCTTTCTGTTGAGGCCTCATCATATTGACTCTGTTTCTCTGTGTTGCCTAAATATTTTCAGCCCTGTGTTTTTTTTAAAAATTAGATTCCGAACAGTGTGGAAACAGGCCATTTGGCCCAACAGGTTCACACCAACCCTCCAAAGAGTAACCCACCCAGACCCAATTCCCTCTGACTAATATACCTAACAAAATCCATCTTTGGATTGTGGGAGGAAACTAGAGCACCCAGAGAAAACCCACCCAGGCACCGGGAGAATGTGCAAACTTCACATAGTCGACCGAGGCTGGAATCAAACCAGGGTTCCTAGCATTGTGAGGCTGCAGTGCTAACAACTGAGCCACCGTATTTTATTCCCAAAACCTGCAGTACTTTCCATCTATGTCATGAAAACAGATTATCCAGTCATGATAGCATTCTGTTTGAGGAACTATCATGTGCAGCAATTTTCTGTGTCAGTTCATACAATACAATAGATTGTACCATTGATTATTGTGCACAATACATTTCTTGGCTGTAACGTGCAGTGATTTCGAAAGACACTTTTTAAAAATCTGTTCATGGAATATGAGTGTCACTGGCTATTTCAGGATTTATGGCTTATTTCTAATTGCCATTGATGGTCTTGTTGAACCTCAACAGTCTGATGTAGGGGCACACACAGTGCTATAAACAAAGGAGTTCTAGGATTTGGACACTGTAACAGTGAAGGAATGGTGATACAGTTCTAATTCAGGATGGTGTGTGGTGAGAAGGGATACCTACAGGTGATAGCGCTTCCATGCATTATCATTATTTGTTGTTGTCCTTCTAGGTGGTAGAAGACAGATTTGGAAAATGCTGTCAAAGGATACTTGGCAACTTACCTTGTAGATGGCCACTGTGCTGCTGCTGTGCATTAGTGATGAAGTGAGTGAATGGCTGTGGCTGTGATGTGAACCAAGCAGGCTATTTTGTCCTGGATCAAATCGACCTTGTTGTTTGCTGATGGAAATGCAATAGTTTATTTCCTTTCACACTTTGAAAATGGGCCAAATTCTCCGATGAGTGGCAATGTCAGTAGGATTGCCATGGTGCTCCTTTTTGTTCATAACCTGCCTATTTCAGAGTCAAGCAGATATGGTTAGACCTCTTTTCATATGTAGGTCAGACTGGATGAAGATTTTGTTCCCAAAAAGAATTGTTCGACTTTTTGTGTACTGGGCAACTTTCCATATTGTCAGGCAAATAAGAGTGTTGCAGATTTACTGGAATAGCTTGGTGGAATGTGGCAGGTTCTACAGTTCAAGTGTTCAGGAGTATTGTGGGAATATTGTCAAATCCCCATACCTTTTCTTCTGCTGTTGCTTAATCTTACATACAGGGAATCTAATTGGCTGAAAATTGGCATCTGTAATATCTGTAATGCTGGAGACCTCCAGAGGAAGCCAAGATGAATCTTCTACTTGGATCAAGATCATTGCAAATGCTTCAGTTGCATGTTTTGCTCTAATCTACAGATGTGAATGTGGAAATCAGGTAAACCACTGATTACTTCTTCACAAGCCTGAAAAATGCAGTCAGAAAATATAAATTTAAGGACACAGGTGCAAGGCTGCCAGACCTGATCATTTAGGGGCTTTGTGTACTCTGAAGTACATTAGCATTAATTGCCAATGAAAGGTTCACAATATTACAGGTGTTAGACAATGCCAGAGTACACAAAGACACAAATAGGTCCGTAAGAGACTGACTATGCAAACAGCTCTCTCTCAATAAGTCAAGATAAATGTAATAGACTGGTTCAAGTGAGACAACAACAAAAGACTGCACACCTGGCAGTGAGGAAGATGTGCAAGACCTGTGGACAAATACCTGAATTCATAGGCAGAAGGAAATGCCCCACAGATGGAGCAAGCTGGTGGGAAGTTAATTCAGTGGGAACACTTGAGAAGAATGAAGAAAGAAGATGGTAAGAATTTTCAGAAGGTTGAGATGTAAAAGGCCTGAAACATTCAAAAAATGGTGAGTTTTTTTTATTCATTGATGGGGTGGGAATGTCGCTGGCTTGGCCAGTATTTTTTGTCCTGCCCTAATCGCCCAGAAGGCAGTTCAAAAGTCAACCACATTGCTGTGGGTCTGGAGTCACAAGGACTCGACTGGTTAGCAAGAGAAACAATGAAACTGCACATAATGGGTGGATGTGGTAGTTCCCAGAGAAAAGGCATTCACACAATTGTTCAGAACAGGGATATGGTGAGAAATAAGCTCAAACTATAAATCTGAAGCTGAATCTTGATACCGGAGCATGCAATAACACTTTTCTACTTGATCTATACGTCTTATTAAAATTTGAAGGGAAACTATTATTCAAGGAAAGGTGTTCTGAAGCAAAGCGACATCATGCTAATGGCATTTGAAGGAACACCTGGAGAAAACCTAATTCAGAGAGGTACACAAAGGAAAAGATATTAAGTGCATATTAATGAAATTATAACCACACTCTATAGGGGTTGAACATTTACGAAGAGCTATAGCTTATCTCAATAAACCATAAGATGAAGGATATGATACTGAACGTCCAATTTAACAGCCTTATACACGAAGGGAGAGAGACAAAAAGCATGTAATGATCAGCCAGTTAGTTTAACATTTGTCATTGGGAAAGTGTAAGAGTCTATTCTAAAGGATGGCATTTAGAAATACATAACATAATCAAGCAAAATCAGCAAAGCTTCATGAGGTGGAAATTATGCCTGACAAATTTATTACTGTTCTTTGAGGAGGTATAAAGCAAGAGATAAGAGAAACCAGTAAGTATAATATATTTGGATTTCAAAAAGACATTTAATGAGGTGCCACATATAATGCTCCTGAATAAGATAACAGCCTGTGGCACAGGGAGTAGTATATAAGCAGGAATAGAAGATGGACTGACTAACAGAAGAGAAAGATTTGGAATAAAGGCGTGCATTTTCAGGAAGGCAATCTCTAACAAGTGGAGTTTTACATGAAATAGTGTTGAGCTGCAATTATTTACATTGTATACTAATAACTTGAATGACAGAATTGAATATACTATCACCAGCTTTGTAAATGGCACAATAATAGTTGAACAGACAAGTTGAGGATGACAAAGAGTTTACACAGGTATAGTGACAGGTAAGGTGAATTGGCAAACATTTGGTGGATGAAATATAATATGGGAAACTATGAGGCTATGCACTTTGACAGCAGAAAAAGAAGAGCTAATATTACTTAAGCTGGGAAAGAATGCAGAAGGCAGCAGCACGGAAGGATTTAGGGTCTTTGTGCATGCATCGCAAAAAGCTAGCACCATGGTCAGCGGGTAACAGGGAAGGCAAATGGACTGTTGGCCTTTACTTCAAAAAGAATCAAGTATAAACATACAGATGTCTTTTTAAAGCTATAAAAGAGGTTGATTATACCACACCAGGATCACTGTGAATAGTTTTATCACCTTGTCTAAGGAAAGATATAGTGGCACTGGAAGCAGTATAGAGAATGTTCACTACACTGAGTCTGGGTATGGAGAGGGTTTCTTATGAGGAAAGGTTGACAAGTTGGACTTGCAATCATTGGAGTTTACAAAATGATTGCTAATCTTATTGTAACATAAAATTCTTCAGTATGTTGACTGGTCTCCTTGTGCGACAGTGTAGAAGCAGGTGGTGTAGTCTCAGAGTAAGAGGCCCCCATTTAAGGCGATGATAAAGAGGTATCTCTTCTCTCTAAAAGTGGTGAATCTGAAACATTCTTTACCACAAAGACCCTTAAGGTTGGGTCGTTCAGTATATTCAAGGCTGAGGCAAAGATAACTTTAATCCGTTATGGAATTAAATGTTACAGTGATAAGACAAGAAAGTGGAATTGAGGATTATCAGATCAGCCATGATCTTATTGAATGGCAGAGCAGATCCAATGCCTCAAATGACTCATTTTCTGCTTCAATGTTCAGTGTAAAACTTCAGACAGTATGTAGGGTTACTCTTAAGGCTTCATAGTTAGGATTTCACAATGATATGACTTCTATCCTTGGGATCCCACATTCCAGGGGAAGGCTATTCAATGACTTACCAAGTTAATGAATGTCAGAATATGAGTAATGTAGAGTGAACACTTACAACGTGGCGACTCACTTTACACAATTCCCAATTTTCCTTTCTATTCATGACTCCATTTCCAGTGAAGACATTATTTTAAATTTCCATCTTTGTTTACAAATCCCTTCTGACGTTTTCCTCTCTGGTGCTGTAAACTCCTCCCACTCCACAACTCTTTAAGGTACCTGTATGATACTGATTCAGGCTTCTTGTGTATCCTCAATTATTACTGCCAACCCCTGATGCTGATCTTCCTACTGCTGGCTATGTTCTCAAATGCCACAAGCTCTGGAATTCCCTTCCAAAACCACTCTCCCTTTTTGTTTTTCTTTCCCCCTTTCAAGCCTGCCCATCCGGTCTAATATTACTTACATAGTTCCTTACTTTAGTTTCATGTCCTTTGATGCACCTTCTCCCTGAGGGTGCTACATACAAGTAAGTTGTTAAAGTCACAACAGCAGAGTGAGAGCAGCTCTGAGGCAATCACCCTCTGCTTTCAGAGTATATTCATGTCTGTCCTTACATTGTCAGCTTTTTTGCCTCTAATTTTCATCTTACTTTACACAATTAGGTTGCAAGTTAGCTGCTACTGGTTTTGAGAACCATTGTCAATTTTAAATTTATTTTGCCACAGTTATATCCTTGAGTTTCTTACAGTCTAGTTCAATTTTGCAAAATGACACATTCAAAACAAGGTCACATTTTTCCCATCTTAAATACATCAATAGGTGGAAATAAAAATTAAGTCTCTAACAATCATTTCTGGTCAAATGGCCAGAATACTTCTAGGCCCAGGGCTTGTCCGTTCTGTCTGCTTTTCTTTTAATTTATTTTCTTTTTTTCTCTCTCTTCTGTCAGACTTGTTTTTCTCTTCTATTTTAATTTGCTGACCTCTTGGTGAAGAGCTTGGTGTCAGTGACGGCATTGGTGAATGGGTCCAGCAGTGGGGACTCACGGCAGCGTCGCAGGTGAGTTTGGGTTCCCAGTGGCTTTTGCCCCAATGAGGCGGTCCTAGCACCAACTCCTGGCTGCAGTGGTGGAGGCGGATTGTTCAGGGTTCCTTGAGATGTCTGCTTCTGGCGCAGAGAACTGGTGATGGCAACAAGTTTGGATCCAGTACAAGACCCGCTGTCATCGGCATCAGCTGTATCGGCGAGGTGGGCCTGAAGTGGACTTACAGTGGTGGTGGAGTTGAGTTTGGGGTGGCGTGGTACCCGGCAGTATCAGTGGCATTTGCACCAGCGAGGTCCAGTAAGGACCCATAGTGGCAAGATGGCACCGAAGAGTGGTGACTTTTGTTTTCGCAGCAGCAGTGCGGCCAAGGGGACTCTTGACTGGCCACCAGGACCATGGCCCATGACAAAACACTGAACAAGTAGGATTGTAAAGTTGGACACTTTCATTATTTCGGCTTTTTGTCTGTTGTTATGTTCAATATTTTTGTTTATTTTTCTGTGTTTTAAGATGGCGCTGGAAAGTGGTGACACAGCACAACACTTTTCACTGTATTTTGTAACAAGACACAAGTGACAAAAAATAAATCAAATCAACGGATAGCAGAGACCATGATAATTTAACAACACTCTTTGATACAATTTTCCATCAATTTTCTCTATAATTTAAATTTATCGTTGGAAAATCATCTGGACATGACATTAACAAATCTCTGCTCTGCTACCTCTGATCAGTAGAAAATATGAAGAAACTCATGGATTTGCTGAGCATTCAGTTTATCTGTTGTCACAACTTTGATTTTAAAACAATTGAGGATACTACAGACACATTCATATCATTGTGTTTTTAAACCCCATCTTAATACGCTGTTTTCACACTTGTGCGAAACCTATTGTTTCAAAACTTTTCCTTCTCTGCGGACTCCAAATCAAATGCTTATATGGGTGAGACTGATGTCCCATCACGTGTGTATCGAGGTTGGGGTGTGATTAGGACATGGCTTGAATTCTAATTTTGACCCGTGTGAGGGTGTTGATGCATCATATTTCACAATGCCTTGAGGCAGAGTGATATCTATTCTTTCTTATCTTATTAGCATCAAACCTCAATTAAACTCCATATCTTTGTTCATCAACCTTCCTCGCATCGCATTCCTCTCTGCATAAAAATTTCATTCATTGGCAAGTACAATAGCTGAATCGATCATTCTTGATTCCTTCTTTGACTAGACAATGTTGGTCTTTGCCAGAAATTTTCTTGGAACTTCAAATTGACATAGAATGTCTTCATACCGTCATGTGAACTGAGGGTTTGATGGTCTCGTACCTCACCTTACCTCAATTCATTTGAAGCATGACACTCTACTGGAATGATGTTCCTTTGTTGTGTGACTTCATAGTTTAATATTAGCCAGGGCACTTACACCCCTGTGGGTTTACGCATGATAGTTCATTGTAATAAATGTAAGTTAGATTCTTCGATACCATGATATCCAATACTAATTTCTTATTTTATTGGATATAGCATAAGCATTGTAGCAATAGGTTAAACATGCTGCTGGAGTCAAACGCACATCAGGAATGAACATGGTTTCTGACATTCTTTGGCCAAAAATACATTGGCACAGCAGGACAATATACAGAGAAGTCCCTATCATTTGTTCTTTACAATTGTTCATCTAAGCATGTTATTAGAAGTCTACAGAGGAGGAAAACATGCTTTGAAACCATAAGTTTCACACAAGTGTGAACAACCACATATCGAGATGAGGTTAAAACATGTGATGATCTGAATGTGTCTGTAGTATCCTCAACTGTTTCGAACACAAAAGCTGTGAAAACAGATACACTGAATAATCAGCAAATCCATGAGATTCTTCATATTTTCTCCTGAACAGAGGTAGCAGAGCAGAGATTTGTTAATGTCATGTTCAGATGGATCTCAAATGATAAATTTAAATTATATGAAAAATTGATAAGAACATGTATCAAAGAATGATGTTAAATTATCAAGGTCTCTGTCATCCCTTGTTGCAGACTTAAATTATATTTCAATCTATTGATGTATTTATGATGGGAAAAAAAATGATATGGTGTTATTATGTTGATATCATAAGTATATAAATTTGAGCTTGAGCCTCCATTTCACAGGAATAGAATGGGTACAACCTGGTCTAGTTTCATGGTTTGACATTTGCTTTCTCAAAATGAATGCCTGACACAGAATTAGTTCAGATAATATTTCAGGCATCTGAAGTATCCATTTAAAACAAGCATTAAGGCTTTTGCAAATAGACATAAGAGGGAAAATAGTTGTCTTAGATCAGCTCTCAATGCTATCTCACCATGGCTAATCAGGGCTGACAAACAAATACTGAGCTTTCCAGCAATAATCACATTTAACTACAGAATAACAAAAACAGAACTGTCCTTCATCAAACATGGTGTCAAAATCTCAATGTAACATTTCTGAGGATATCTGACCAAGAGGCTATATAGAGTCATAGAGATGTGCAGCATGGAAACAGACCCTTCAGTCCAACCCGTCCATGCCGACCAGATATTCCAACCCACTCTAGTCCCACCTGCCAACACCTGGCCCATATCCCTCCAAACCCTTCCTATTCATATCCCCATCCAGATGCCGTTTAAATGTTGCAATTGTACCAGGCTCAACCACTTCCTGTAGCAGCTCATTCCATACAACCTTTGCGTGAAAAAAGTTGCCCCTTAGGATCCTTTTATATCTTTCCCCTCTTACCCTAAACCTATGCCCTCTAGCTCTGGACTCCCTGACCCCAGGGAAAAGATTTTGCCTATTTATCCTATCCATGCCCCTCATAATTTTGTAAACCTCTATAATGTCACCCCTCAGCCTCCAATGCTCCCGGGAAAACAGCCCCAGCCTGTTCAGCCTCTCCCTATAGCTCAAATCCTCCAACCCTGGCAACATCCTTGTAAATCTCTTCTGAACCCTTTCAAATTTCACAGTATCTTTCAGATAGGAAGAAAACCAGAATTGCATGCAATATTCCAACAGTGGCCTAACCAATGTCCTGCTCAACATGACCTCCCAACTCCTGTACTCAATACTCTGACCAATAAAAGAAAGCATACCAAATGCCTTCTTCACTATTCTACCTGCGACTCCACTTTCAAGGAGCTATGAACTTGCACTCCAAGGTCTCTTTATTCAGTACTACTCTCTAGTACTTTACCCTTAAGTGTATAAGTCCTGCTAAGATTTGCTTTCTCAAAATGCAGCACCTTGCATTTACCTGAATTAAACTCCATCTGCCACTTCTCGGCAAATTGGCCCATCTGATCAAGATCCTGTTGTAATCTGAGGTAACCTTCTTCGCTGTCCACAACACCTCCAATTTTGGTAACATCTGCAAACTTACTAACTATACCTCTTATGCTCGCATCCAAATCATTTATATAAATGACAAAAAGTAGAGGACCCAGCACCGATCCTTGTGGCAGTCACTGGTCACAGGCCTCCAGTCTGAAAAACAACTTTCCACCACCACCCTCTGTCTTCTACCTTTGAGCCAGTTCTGTATCCAAATGGCTAGTTCTCCCTGTATTCCATGAGATCTAGCCTTGCTAACCAGTCTCCCATGGGGAACCTTGTCGAAAGCCTTATAACTGAAGGATGACATTTTCATGATTATATTACAGTTTCTTCAGATGAAGGTTAACAATTGATATTATATTCTGTACACAATGACTCTTAATGATTTAATGAGATATGGACTTGGACTGTGAAATTGTGTCGACTCTTCAAATTTTCTTGCTGCTCCAATTTATCTTTCTTGGGTCGAAAGTAGATAATCTCACAGTTAACCTCAAAATAACTCCATTTGCAATAATTTTGCTTATTCAAATTTTTTTTACAATATGTGGTCCCATCTGTGCCCATTTAAAGTTGCTCTTAGATTGATGACATCTGCAAAACTGAATCCACCAACTGTCCATTTTTTTTCTGTTTCAAGCCACTGTTTAAAAATTGAGGTGCTGAAACAAATCCCTCAGGAACATACATTTGAACAAATGAGTTCTGAGCAGGTGTCACTTATCCCCATGAATCTGCTCCATCCTTCAATAGATCATGATTGTTACCTGATCTCCACATTATCCTGATAATTTTTCACCTCCTTCATTACTAAAAATCAATCTACCATCATGATATGACAATATCACTTGTCACATCCTATCAATAGCATGATCTCACCTAAAGCTCATCTGCTTCTCCATATATTACAGTGCAGTGAAGTGCACTAGAATTGATTCCTGTATCTGACAGTTCAAATCATGTGGTGTAATAACATTTTAATTCAAATCACAGGATTTAAACATGGAAGGTTGTCTTCTTCAATGACACTTACTGTCGATAACAAAAAGAAATTCCAAAAATGGATAAGCAACTGTTCAAAAATTGCAATTGTATGTGCTGTGTCAAATTACATTGGTTAAAAATATATAACTGAGATTTGGGGACATCAAATCAAACCATAAAGATCTACTTGTATTTCTGAAATGCTCGCATTGGCTCTGCAATCACACTACTAACATAACCATTCATTTTAAATCGGACAAAATCAATGCAATACTCAGAAAATTGCAGCTTCACCGTGCTTGTAGTTTAATTTTGTTTGACAGGGCTTCGGCTCATCAGGATGAATGCTCTTTTAACCCGTGCTTTACCAAAAGAAACCTCTGCATTGTGGAATGTAAATGGGATGTACTCATTTCCCACAATCCACTGCAGTTATACTTACACTATTTGCTAATAATGAAATCATAATGACGTTGATTCAATTTTGCTGGATCTTATAATGCAGTACTGGCAGCATTACAGTTGAAAATAAAATTTAAAAATCTGCTGCCAATGCATAACGGTTGTGTTGACAACTGGAGGGTGAGACACTATTTTGAGCACAGACCCTTTCTCAATGCTGATTTAATTTTGCCATTTCTCCATTCCAGACAGACATGCAACATATTTCCATCATTCTCTGTTTACCTTTGTGTTTCTAACAGGAACATAGGAAAATGAGCTAGCCATTACCCCCTTGAATCAGTTCCAGTATTCAATGAGATCAGGGCCAGTTGAAGAGATCACTTCATTTATCTGCCTTTCCACCACCTTCCTTCAAACCTTTGGTAAACAAAAACTTAACACTCTCAGATATCAAATGAACAATTTATCCACTATCGGTCAATGTCTGTGCAAGAAAAGTCCATTCTCCCAAAACCTTTTGCATGCAGGAACGTTTCTCAATTTCATTCAGAAGGACTGACTCAGGGTTTCAAATAAAATCGCCTGGTTTTTGACTCCCACAACGGCAGAAATGGTTTCTCTCTGTTCATTCTTTCAGTTCCCCTCTACGGTTTGAAAATGTCTCCCATCCTTTTCACTAGCTTTCACTTTATTTCTGTCACTGAAAGAAAACACCTAAAAATTACAACATTAAAAATCGTGTTTGCTGTTCATAACCATGAGCAAAGGAACAGCAAAGGCAGGCATTAAAATCGGTTCTTGCTATTATATATGAGTGTGTTTGTACATCATTGAAAAGTAATCTTCAGCTCAGCCGTTCCCTCCTGTGGTTAATTAGTTCAAAATGTGTTTAATTGACAGATCCCAACAAGTGTAGAGCATAGAAACTTCATTAGGTAGAAAACTATTTCATTCCTCTCAGATCGTCTCTAAGATCAGTGGACATAACATAAACACCACATTTGCATGATACAAAGCTTGCCGAAATCAGGAGGCCTCACTTATTGTCAGACTACTTTGTCGTGTTAAGCTCTGTTGCGGTACACATCTGTCAGGAGTAAAATGCTGTGTTCCCAGCTGTCTCATAGATGGACAAATTGACAGTAAATAAAATTCCTTCAGCAGTCATGATGACAAACAATAGAATCCCGAGCTAGCTTTCTGTTTCATTTCAGTATTGAGCCAAGCAGTTGCGGAAATCGTGATGCTCGATTAACCCATGATAGGTCAAAGTTATGCAGGCAGCACACATTGTTGAGGGAGTGCAGCGTAGGTTCACGAGGTCAATTCCTGGAATGGCAGGATTGCCTTACACGGAAAGACTGAAGCGACTGGGCTTGTATACCCTTGAGTTTAGAAGACTGAGAGGGGATCTGATTGAAACGTATAGGCTTATGAAAGGATTGGACACTCTGGCAGGAGGGAACATATTTCCGTTGATGGGGGAGTGCCGAACCAGAGGACACAACTTAAAAATACGGGGTAGACCATTTAGGACAGAGATGAGGAGAAACTACTTCACACAGAGAGTGGTGGCTGTGTGGAATGCTCTGCCCCAGAGGGCAGTGGAGGCCCAGTCTCTGGATTCTTTTAAGAAAGAATTGGATAGAGCTCTTAAAGATAGTGGAGTCAAGGGGTATGGAGATAAGGCTGGAACAGGATACTAATTAGGAATGATCAGCCATGATCATATTGAATGGCGGTGCAGGCTCGAAGGGCAGAATGGCCTACTCCTGCATCTATTGTCTATTGTCTATTGTCTATTGTCTATTGGTGCTGCCTGGAATTTGTGGTAAGCGAACAGCAATTAAAACAAACCTATCTTCTTTAAAACCAGCTTGCTCCCTCTTAAAGGTAAGCTGTTGATTGTAGCAGAAGCTGGAAGTGATGGAAGAGAAGATAATGGGAGCGAAGATGCTTGAAAAATGGCGCAATGAGTCAAAGACTATGCTCCATGGTTCTCTAATGTAACTGGAAGCCAACAGAAGAAGTCCTCAGCTCTGAGGAGACCTGCCAGGCAAACACTAGAAAGGCAATGGAAGCAGGTGGCCATCGTTTTCAAGGTCAACAATCCAGACCCAAGGACCTTGAAGCAACACAAAATGGTTGTCAAAATCAAAAAGCGCCAAACAAACAAATTACAAGCCTCACAGACTGCCCAATTCATTCTGATAGGCATATCATGCAAAGACATTGTACCATGCTTTCTACTCTCCCGCTGGACATCAGACCATAAGACATATGATTGGAAGTAAGGCCATTCGGCGCATCAAGTCCACTCTGCCAATTAATCATGGCTGATGGGCATTTCAACTCCATTTACCTGCACTCTCCCCATAGCCCTTAATGCCTTGCGAGATCAAAAATTTATCAATCTCTGTCTTGAAGACATTCAACGTCCTGTGCTCCATGGCAATGAATTCCACAGGCCCACCACTCTGGAATTCCACAGGCTGGAGAAATGTCTCCTCATTTCTGTTCTAAACTGACCCCCTCTAATTCTAAGGCTGTGCCCACAGCTCCTAGTCTCCCCACCTAATGGAAACAACTTCCCAGCATCCACCCTTTCTAAGTCATGGATTATCTTGTAATTTTCTATTGATCTCCCTTCAACCTTCTAAACTCTGATGAGGATTGAGCTGTTCATCATATGTTAGGCCTACCATTTCAGGTATCACCCATGTGAATCTCTGCTGGACATGCTCCAGTGTCAGTATGTCCTTCCTGAGGTGTGGGGACCAGAATTGGACACAGTATTCTAAATGGGGCCTAACTTATAAAGTCTCAGAAGCACATCACTGCTTTTATATTCCATCCAACTTGAGATAAATTACAACATTACACTTGCTTTTTTAATCATGGACTCAACCTGCAAGTTAACCTTTAGAGAATCCTGGACCAGCGCTCCCAGATCCCTTTGTACTTTGGCTTTATGAATTTTCTCACCATTTAGAAAATAGTCCATGCCTGTATTCTTTTTTCCAAAGTGCAAGACCTTGTATTTGCTCACATTGAATTTCATCAGCCATTTCCTGGACCACTCTCCTAAACTGTCTAAATCTTTCTGCAGCCTCCCCACCTCCTCACCTCCTTAGTACGACCTGCCTGTCCACCTAAATTCGTACTATCGGCAAACATCAGCAGAATACCCCCAGTTCCTTCATCCAGATTGTTAATATATAAACTGAACAGCTGCAAACCCAACACTGAACCCTGCGGGATACCACTTGTCACCAGCTGCCATTCCAAAAAAGAACCTTTTATCCCAACTCTCTGCCTTCTGTCAGACAGCCAATCCTCAATCCATGCCAGTAGCTCACCTCCAACACCATGGGCCCTCACCTTACTCAGCAAGTATGGACAAAGTGTCCCATACTCTGAAGCTACAGGACTGATAGCAGTGTAGGCATGGCCACATGTCTTCTCCTCTGGAAGAGACAGTGGTGGCTTTCATCAGTAAGTCCATGACTGAGGTCCTGCCCAACAGCTGTGTTAAGACTAATGCAACCGATAGTGCATTCCTGCTGAAAACACCTTTCTGCAGCCAACTTCCACCTGAACCCATATTCTCTCCACCCACCCCCAACACACTCAATGTAGCCATTCCCTCCTATCTTTACCTCTTTGGATATTCAAGAACCACCACCTGGGCAGGTAATGGATTAGATGGTGACACCCTGGAGGTACATGAGATGAATGGAGAAGAGAAAAACATGACTTGGGTTAACACTTGCAGCCACCAGTTCAATTGCTGACACTGCATGAAATCTATCAAGCAACATTCCTGGTGGAATCCACATGTGAAGTGTCATGTGTCATCATGGTCAGCATGGATACAGCGGGCAGAAGGGCCTGTTCTTGTGATGTACAGTTCCACCTTCAATGTTCTATGTAGCCATTGCAGTAGGAAAGGGTCTTGCAAATGTCAACTTTTTGGAGTGCAAGGTTGGACTTCAGTTCTGCTTCAGACTATTGTGATAAGGAATTCAATGGGTATGCTTATGGAAAGAGGCTGATGGACATAAAAAACAAAATTCTTGATGCATTGTTGGGTGAACCAGACTGATTCTTGTTACCCTCAAAAAGTTCTAAAAATGAATTCATGGGATATGGGCATTGCTGGCTGAACTCGTATTTATTGTCCATCCCCAATTGCCCTTGAGAAGGTTGTGCTGAGCTGCCTTTGAACTGCTGCAGTCCACATCCTGCAAGTAGACCTAAATACCTGCAGGGAGGGAATTCCAGGATTTTGACACTGCAACAATGAAGAAATGGCAATAAATTTCAAGTTAGGATTCTGTGCAGGTTGGAGGGGAACTTGGAGGTCATGTTCCTGTATATGTGCTGGCCTTGTTCTTCTCCATGATATTGGTCATCGGTTTATCAGGTGCTGTCTCAGAAGCCTTAGAGAATTTTGCAGCACATCTTGTAGATGGCACAAACTGCTGCTACTGAGCATTGAGGGTGGAAGGTGTGAATGTTTATGGATGTGATGCCAAAGAAGGAATCCAGTTCTACTTGGCACAGGGCTTTGAGAGAGCTTGGAGCCCATTTGTTCCAGTGCGGTAATGGCTGCCAACTCCAGAAGAAATTCAAACCTTGCCATGATGCAGCTTTAATGGCAGTTATGTGAACTCCCATTGCAGAACAAGCAGAAATCATGCAAGGTTAGAGTGTTGCAACAGAAGCAGAATATGTAAACCTCGGATTGCTGCCATTCACGCAAGCAGAGCTTAAGAGCATGCAGACTCCTGTCTGCAGCTGATATCAGGCGAATGAGTTTTCAGGCTCCCAGAGTAGTTCAACAGTTGGATGCTACAGAAGATTAGTGCTCATACTCTTTCCACTCTCCATCACTCAGTGGCATTGCAGTGGCCTATGCCAGCCAGTCCAGGTTGCTGCTACCTATGTTAAGGTGCTGGAATTCAAAGTCAGATCTTTGAGCTCCAGAATTGATTAAGGGTGTCCTGCAAGACCTTCTGAAATCTTCAACACAGAAAGTCAGCGGCCTTCTGCCAACTATGTACACTGGAGATATGCAGAACAGGTCGCTCTTGATGTTTGCGCACAATAATAATTTGATGTCAATATCCTCTTGACCACAATTTTCATATCAAAAACATCAAAATCCTATCACTTCATATCAATGTTATTCAGCAAAGCATCCAATGTTTCATACAAAGGTCGACTAATCATCACTGATGTAGGCCTCTTTTGGTACCTATTTTAAAGAAGGGTCACTTGGCTTGAAACATTAACCCTTTGTGCTTGCCTTTAGTTGTCCACTGCAGAGGCTGCAGTATGGCTGGTGGAAGGCAGCTGATTGTTCCAATATAATGCACCCTGAAAACATACCTCACCCTGCTCACTCCTTTCAGCATTCTGTAAAGACCATTCTTTACAAGGGAGAGGAGGAAGTAAAGAGATCACAGGCTGAGTCCCAGAGCAACTCACAACCAGAGCAGGGAGCAGGGCAATTGTGGGCCGAGTCCTGGAGTGAGTCACGGTCAGAGTGGGGAGCAGAGCACTCGCGGAAATGAGTCCCAGACTGAGTCAATGCTGGAGCAGGGAGCAGAGCACTCATGGAGATGAGTCCCAGAGGGAGTCAATACTGGAGCAGGGAGCAGAGCACTCACGGAGATAAATCCTGGAGTGAGTCACAGCCAGAGCAGGGAACTGAGCGATTGTGGACATGAATCCCGGAATGAGTCAGGGCCGGAGCAGGGATCAGAGTGATTGTGGAGATGAATACCAGAATGTGTCAGGACCGGAGCGGGGAGCAGAGTGATTGCGGAGATTAGTCCCAGAATGAGTCGGGAATGCAGCGGGAACAGAGTGATCGTGGAAATGAATCCCAGAGTGAGTCAGGGCCAGAGCAGGGAACAGAGTGATAGCAGGCCAACTCCTGGGTTGAGTCGCGACTGGAGTGGGGAGCTGAGCAAAACTGGGCCAAGTCCAAGAGTGTTTCATCGCCGGCATGTAGAGCAGAGCGGTCGCGGGTGGAGTCCCAGAGTGGGTTACAGCCAGAGCAGGGGGGAGAGTGATCACGGGCGGAGTCCCAGAGTGAGTCACAGCCGGAGCAGGGGGGGAGCGCGATCGCGGGTGGAGTCCCAGAGTGGGTTACAGCTGGAGCAGGGGGGAGAGCAATCGCGGGCGGAGTCGCAGAGTGGGTTACAGCTTGAGAAGGAAGAGAGCGATCGCGGTCGGAGACCCAGAGTGGGTTACAGCTGGAGCAGGGAAGAGAGCAATCGCGGGCAAAGTCCCAGAGTGGGTTACAGACAGAGCTGGGGGGAGAGCGATCGTGGCCTGAGTCCCAGATTGGGTTACAGCTGTAACTGGGGGGGGAGAGCTATTGCAGGAGGAGTCCCAGAGTGGGTTACAGTTGGAGCAGGGGGGAGAGCAATCGCGGGCGGAGTCCCAGAGTGTGTTACAGCTGGAGCAGAGGGGAGAGCGATCATGGGCAGAGTCCCAGTGTGTGTTACAGTGGAGCAGGGGGGAGCACGATCGTGGGCGGTGTCCCAGAGTGCGTTACAGCCAGAGCAGGGCGCAGTGCGATCGTGGCCTCAGTCCCAGAGTGGGTTACAGCTAGAGCAACAGGCAGCGCGATTGTGGCCTGAGTCCCAGATTGGGTTATAGCTGGAACTGGGGGGAGCGCGATTGCGGGCGGAGTCCCAGTGTGGGTTACAGCCAGAGCAGGGGGGAGAGCGATCACGGGCAGAGTCCCAGTGTGGGATACAGCTGGAGCAGGGGGGAGAGCGATCGCGGGCGGAGTCCCAGAGTGGGTTACAGTTGGAGCAGGGGGGAGAGCAATTGCGGGCGGAGTCCCAGAGTGTGTTACAGCTGGAGCAGGGGGGAGAGCGATCATGGGCAGAGTCCCAGTGTGTGTTACAGTGGAGCAGGGGGGAGCGCGATCGTGGGCGGTATCCCAGAGTGCGTGACAGCCAGAGCAGGGCGCAGTGCGATCGTGGCCTCAGTCCCAGAGTGGGTTACAGCTAGAGCAGCGGGCAGCACGATCGTGGCCTGAGTCCCAGATTGGGTTATAGCTGGAACTGGGGGGAGCGCGATTGCGGGCGGAGTCCCAGTGTGGGTTACAGCCAGAGCAGGGGGGAGAGCGATCGCGGGCGGAGTCCCAGTGTGGGATACAGCTGGAGCAGGGGGGAGAGCGATCGCGGGCGGAGTCCCAGAGTGGGTTACAGTTGGAGCAGGGGGGAGAGCAATCGCGGGCAGAGTCCCAGTGTGGGTTACAGCCGGAGCAGGGGGGAGAGCGATCGCGGGCAGAGTCCCAGAGTGGGTTACAGTTGGAGCAGGGGGGAGAGCAATCGTGGGCAGAGTCCCAGTGTGGGTTACAGCCGGAGCAGGGGGAGAGCAATCGCGGGTGGAGTCCCAGTGTGGGTTACAGCTGGAGCAGGGGGGAGAGTGCATCTTGGGCAGAGTCCTAGATTGAGTCACGAGCAGAGTGGTGTGCCGAGTGATCACGGGCTGAGTCCTGGAGCAGGTCATGCCCCGAGCAGGGAGCAGAGCGAGTCCAGGGCATCCTGGGTGGCAGGAGGGTGTGGTTGTGTCCTCAGCAGAGGGCGGTGCATGGTGGAAGTGAGGTGTCATGTTCTGAAGCCTCGTGGGCACGGACTCATTGCAAAATGAATATAACTTAAGTACTTCAAGGATACTTTTTATTATCATTCTGGATTTTTAAACTCTGCATTCTATGCTAATCTATTTTTCCACAACTTCATTTTTGTAACAACACATAAAGTAACTGCACCTAAGTATGTACCTAGGATAGCGTTGAGAGATGATGTTACAGACTTTTCACTGTACGTGACAATAAAGGCTGCCCTATTCTATTTTAAACAAAGCCCGACCACTGCTGACAATCTGGATGCTTCTGACCCACTGAAAATGTGAATCACTATTGGTTAATTGGAATTCTGACCTTCAGTGCCAGAGTCGATAAAACTTTTGGTCTCTCACCTATCACATGTCTGTGATCTTTTCTCATTTTCTTCTGTGACCACCATGACCATATACAATGGAAGTTCTGAGGTCTGCTCATTAACATGTCTTATGATAAGAGATTGGACAGGTTTCAACGAATGGGAGGTGTTTGAAACTTTCAAAAATACTTAAAGGGATCATCAGAACCAGGGGGTACTAGTTATAAATAAGGGACTGACTCTGAGGAATGTGAGTTTTTAGAATCCTCTAAATGGGATCTGTGAAAGCTCTGAATTTGAGTATTTTTAAGATAGGCATAGAGATGTACAGCACGGAAACAGACCCTTCAGTCCAACCCGTCCATGCCGACCAGATATTCCAACCCAATCTAGTCCCACCTGCCAGCACCTGGCCCATATTCCCCCCAAGCTCTTCCCATCCAAATGCCTTTTAAATGTTGCAATTGTACCAGCCTCCACCACTTCCACTGGCAACTCATTCCATACACGTACCACCCTCTGAGTGAAAAGGTTGCCCCTTAGGTCTCTTTTATATCTTTCCCCTCTCACCCTAAACCTATGTTCTTTAGTTCTGGACTCCCCCCACCACAGGGAAAAGGCTTTGCCTACTTATCCTATCCATGTCCCTCATGATTTTGTAAACCTCTATAACCCCTCAGCCTCCACTCCAGGGAAAACAGCCCCAGACTGTTCGGCCTCTCCTTATAGTTCAAATCCTCCAACCCAGGCAACATCCTTGTAAATCTCTTCTGAACCCTTTCAAGTTTCACAACATCTTTCCGATAGGAAGGAGACCAGAATTTTTTTCAGATTAGATTCCCTACAGTGTGGAAAGAGGCCCTTCAGCCCAACAAATCCACACTGATCCTCTGAAGAGTAACCCGCCCAGTCCCATTTCCCTCTGACTAATGCACCTAACACTACAGGCAATTTAGCATGGCCAATTCACCTGACCTGCACATCTTTAGACAGTGGGAGGAAAGCGGAGCACCCAGAGAAAACCCACACAGATGCAGGGAGAATGTGCAAACTCCACACAGAGGCTGGAATAGCACGCAATATTCCAACAGTGGCCTAACCAATGACAGATTTCTCATTACTAATACAGGGTTGTGAATATGGAGTGGCTAAAATAATCAATCATTCTGATCATGTTGAATGGCAGGCCAGCTCATTGGCTATTAACATGTAGATCTCCAGGGCTGTCAACTGTAAATAGTGAACATGATTATGAGTTACAGATCACTTCAGAGTCTGTGTTGCTGTGGCAACATAGTGCTGCAGGATGGAATTATAGATAGTAATGGGAGAGCTTTGAATATTCTTTCCATTATGTGGTTTAACAGAAATCTCATCACCCTCTTACCATGTGCCATCAGCATGTGTGAGAAGGATTTGTTGGCTACCACTTGAACTATTTGCTCACATTCACTCCCCTCCTTGGCCATCAAGTCCTGGGATCTTCTGGTCCAGAAGAAGGGACAAGAGCCATTGGGCTACAACACCTTGTCCAAATGGTGAAGGTTCCTTGATTTATTTTCAACACAATAATGCAGAATTGGCAATTTTGGCCAAAATCAAACTGTATGTTCTTCTTACTTACTGTCCTGGTCCAGGTTGCTTTGAGGGAAACAGTAAGACTGGCTGGAATTCACTGGGCACTGAGACTAAAGTGTGCACATAATATCAGCATATGCGGGTTGAAGACTAAAATATATTTTTTCATTATAAATAGAATAAAGTTCCACAAAACTAAGATGGCCCTTTGAACAGCTCACCTCAGCACCCAGCAGTCTTGTGGTCACCTTTGACCTCCTTACTACATTGTGGGCAGCAGGATGGCTCAGTGGACAGCACTCTTGCCTCACAGCTCCAGGGACCCAGGTTCAAGTCCTGCCTCGGGAAACTGTCTGTGAGGAGTATGCACATTCTCCCTGTGTCTGTATAGGTTTCCTCCCACAATCCAAAGATGTGCAGGTCAGGTGAATTAGCTGTGCTAAATTGCCTATAGTGTTACGTGCACTAATCAGGGCTAAATGTTGGGTAGAGAAATGGGTCTGGGTGGTTACTCTTTGGAGGGTCGGTATGCACTTGTTGGGCCAAATGGCCTGTTTCCACACTGTAGGTAATCTGATTGTCTGCCATGCATGTTTTCTGGAAATGAATATTAGGCCTTCAATGCCACTTTCCCTTGAATTGATTGAGCCTGGTTGAGAATAATTTCCAATTCACAATCCCTGCCTCAAAAATGAAAATCCTGGTCAAAATTTTGAGAGCATTTGAAGTTTTAGTCAAATTGAAAGAAAGGAATTGTTTTCTTTGTCTGATTCCTCCATGAATTTTGAAATCTTCACATTGTTGTTCATCAAAATATTTATGCTTTTGGTTCATGTTTCCTTCGTAGATCAACTAATTGCCATGTAATGGGCAGAATGTACAAAAGAAGTGGGAGAACAAAAAAGTTTGGTCTCAATTTTTCATGTCATCTCATTAAAATGCCATTGCCTGCTTCATAGAACAAAGAACAAAGGAAATTATAGCACAGGAATAGACCTTTCCTCCTCCAAGCCTGTGTCGATCCAAATCCTCTATCAAAACCTATTTTCTAAGGATCTGTATCCCTCTGCTCCTTGCCTATTTATGTATCTGTTTAGATACGTCACAAATAACACTATCGTGCCGGCCTTGACCTCCTCCACTGGCAAGGCATTCCAGGCACCCATCACATCTGCTTAAAGAACTTTCCACACATTTCTCTGTTAAACTTGAACTCGTGACCCTTAGTAAGTGAGTCCCCCATTCCGGGAAAAAAGCTTTTTGCTATCAAGCCTGTCTATACCTCTCATGATTTTGTAGACCTCAATCAGGTCCCCACTCCCCATCTTTCTAATGAAAATAATCCTAATCTGCTCAAACCCTCTTCATAGATGGTGCCCTCCATACCAGGCAACATCCTGGTGAACCTCCTCTGCACCCTCTCCAAAGCATCCACATCCTTTTGGTAATGTGGCAACCAGAACTTGTACACAGTATTCCAAATGTGGGCAAACCAAAGTTTCATACAACTGTAACATGACCTGCCAACTCTTGTACTCAATACCCTGTCCGATGAAGGAAAGCATGCCATATGCCTTCTTGACAACTCTACTGAACTGCGTTGCCACTTTCGGGATACAATGGACCTGAGCACCCAGATCTCTCTGTACATCAATTTTCCCCAGGGCTTTTCCATATACTGTATGGTTCACTCTTAAACTGGATCTTACAAAATGCATCACCTCGCAAATACACAGATTGACGTCCATCTGCCATTTCTTTTTCCAACTTTCCAATCTATCTATATTCTGCTGCATTCTCTGATAGTCTCCTTCACTATCTGCTACTCCACCAATCTTAGTGTCATCTGCAAACTTGCTAATTAGATCACCTATACCTTTCTCCAGATCATTTATGTATATCACAAACAGCAGTAGTCCCAGCAAGGATCCCTGTGGAATATCACTGGTCACGGTTCTCCATTTTGAGAAACTCCCTTCCACTACTACACTCTGTCTCCTGCTGCCCAGCCAGTTCTCTATCTGTCTAGCTAGTACACCCTGGACCCCCTGCGACTTCACTTTCTCCATCAGCCTACCATGGTGAACCTTATTAGACGCCTTACTGAAGTTCATGGAAATGACATCTACAGCCCTTCCCTCATCAATCAACTTTGTCACTCCTCCAAAGAATTCTATTAAGTTGGTAAGACATGACCTTCCCTACACAAAATCATGTCATCATTTCTTTAAAAATGCATTGAAAAGATACAGCATTAGAATACCAGATTTTTCTGCATAGTGATGAAGTCCTACATCTATAACTTTTTTATGGCACTAAGTGATGATGAAAATGTCATTATGCATTAATGCCCAAGGAAAAAAAAATTTTCAGTGAAGACTGCTTGATAGCAAAATTGACAAGATCTCTTCAAGACAATGAGACAGATGATGGGAAAGAACCCCAAGTGACAGCCTATACACTGAACTCAATGAAGTTACACTGGCTTGTCAGTAGTTTAGTCTGAGCATGTCATTCACCGTTTTTTTCTCATGCTGAGCTCTCTGCTTTACTTGACACCTGCCAGTGCATACAAAGACCACTCAAACACAAAACTGTGAGGAGAAAAAAGAACATAATCTGCGAGTTTTTGTTTCAGAAACATTGAAATGAATGGATGGATGAGTCATGCTAAGAAATAGAATAGTTGACAGTAACTTCTTGCAGCTCAGTTCATGTGTTTCTCACCAAAGTTTACTTTGAGATGTGCAATGGGACATAACGTAGGAGCAAATTACTTCAGATGCTGGAATCCGTATGGAAAGCAACAAATACTGGAGATCACAGCGAGTCAGGCAGCATCCATTTTGAGTCTGGATGACTCCAACATTTTGTATTTTCTATACAATGGGACATATGTGGGTTCCCTGAAGATAGTGAGGGCCTCAAGAGAGTTCCTTTAGTTTCTCCACTTTGTAAAGTCGAGCTGAGGATTAATCACAGATCTTAGCTGTTTTTAGGCAGCCAACACCCAGTGTCGGTCCTTTCTGTGTTTGTGTTTTCTCTCCAGAGAGGGTTGTTTCTCTTTAAAGAGTTTTTCTTCTGAAGCAGCTGCTAACTGCCATTTTGGGCATGAGGTAGCCATTAACCACCATCTTGCATGTGGCTTGTGGGGCCTGAAGTTAAAATGGTGCCAGTCCCACCCAAAATGGAAAAACCTTGAGTGACAATTGATTGTGGCAACAAATTACTGACTAACTACAGCTAGAAACTACACACTAAACTCCTGACAAGCTAGTGTAACTTCACTGAGTTCAATGTATTGGCTGTCACTTGGGGTTCTTTCCCATCATCTACCTCATTGTCTTGAAGCGATCTTGTCAATTTTGCTGTCAAGCAGTCTTCATGAAGCTTTTTTTCTTAGCCATTAATGCATAATCACATTTTTATTATCATTTAATGCTGTAAGAAAGTGAAATGCGGGACTTGATCATTATGCTGAAAAATCTGGTATTCTAATGTCTACTGTCTTTTTAATGCAATCTAAGAAAAACATGTTTCCTGAAATTTATGGGATGGAGGCTGCAGGGATCTTTCTATAAACATGCGGGGGAATCTCTAATAACATTGAAGGGATTGACGGCAATATTAACCTACAGTCTGAGTGGTGGATTTGGGGGTGGTCAAAACTATTGAGAAGTGAAACCAAAGCTGAAAAAATATTTTAAAAAGTAAATCTAAATGAATTAAACTCCTTGTGAATGGAAGAAATAATAATAATTTTTCAAAACCAATGAATATACCTTAGTCTTCACTGTCCATCCCCCACTATTGTTCTTGTTCAGCTCCATTCTAGTGGACCTCCATTAATGTTAGTGAATTCTTTGCTCAGTTCCTAGCAACAGCTTCTTGCCTGTTCTCCAATCTGAAGCATTGAGCTCAACTGGTAAAACATGTTGGGCTTTTTGAAAGCCACTTCCAGACAGGCTGGTTATGGAAGAGCTTAATTTGGATTCTCCTGTTTCTTTTTCAGCACAGTGCTGTTGTGTTGGGTAAATAAACAGCCTATGGGGTGGAGAATTGACAGTCTAAATTAAACAAGGTAGGTAGATGAGAAGTAGGAAACATCAGGTCCTTTTCTAAATGGCAGACAGTGACTGGTGTGCCAAAAAACAATTTCTATCTTAATTAATGAATTACGTTCATTAAAATCTTCATTCGAAATCTATGGGAACATCAAATTTCATAAGACGGGAAATAAATGATAGCAGATTTGAAGACCTTCGCACATTAACTCAAGTGGGCTGAAGTTGTAGTTAAAGTTAATCCTACATTTTTGTTTCATACCATTGTGCAGGGATATAAGAATGCAGTCACAATATTATGTTTTTGTGGTCTTTTTCTTAAGGCTGGCTGGAGAGCGAGTATTTCAAACAAATTAGTGCCAACAGCACAGGTCAACCCCTGTTCCAGCTTAGGTAGATTTGGACTCTGTCATGCCTCCTTTCATTGTAGAGATGAGCATATTCTGCTATGGTTTGGTAAACAATAATCAAGGAGGTGCCTTTACACAGACAACCAGAGAGGATTGCTTATCGAGGCTTTGCTGCAATAAGTATTTACTATTGAATTTGATATGACTTTTTTTTCGAGTAAATGGTATTGTACATTGATTTTTTTTGCTCTTGAAGACTCAACGCACTCCAATGAACACACTTTTAAACCTTTCACATTGATCTTTTAGAGGTCAACTCTGACAGGTCTGACACATTTAGTGATGTGATACTGGGCTCCAACTTAACAAGGATGGAAAGTTTCACTGGTCTGAGAATGATTCCTGAAGAATTAGTTTTTATGTCTCAAAAAAGGCTTGAAAGAACATGCCAACCTTTACTCTGGCTTGCATACAATATAGAGCATATATACAGAACAGAAATGCTCATTTCACCCAATGGGTCCATATTGGAATTTATTCTCCAATAAAGTTCCACTTATCTTTCTTCATTTATCTCCATCATTGTAATATTCAATTCTCTTCTCTCTCATGTGCTTGTCTAGCTTTCCCTTCAACACATCAACACTATTCACTTCAAGTATGTCACCACACTTTCAGCATTCTTTGTGTAAAGATGGTTCTTCTGAATTCCATATTGGAGTTCTTAGTGACCAGGCTAGATTGATGGGGCTAGTCAGACTCATCCCTACAAGTGGAAACATTCTTTCTTTACTCAACAAAACCTATTGAAATTCTTCACAATTTTAACGGCCTCTATTAAATCACCTCCTCGCAGAGCGCTTTAAGGAACATTTCCGGGACACCCGTACCAATCAACCCCACTGCCCCATGGCCCAACATTTCAACTCCCCTTCCCACTCTGCTAAGGACATGCAGATCCTGGGCCTCCTCCACCGTCACTCGCTCACCACCCAATGCCTGGAAGATGAGCACCTCATCTTCCGCCTCGGAACCCTTCAACCCTAGGGCATCAATGTGGACTTGACCAATTTCCTCATTTCCCCTCCCCCCCCACCTTACCCCAGTTCCAACCTTCTAGCTCAGCACCATCCTCATGACCTGTCCTACCTGCCAATCTTCCTTCCCACCTATCTGGTCCACCCTTCTCTCTGGCCTATCACCTTCATCCCCACCTCCATCCACCTATTGCACCTTTAGCTACCTTCTCCCCAGCCCCACCCCCCTCCCATTTATCTCTCCACCCCGGAGTCTCGCTGCCTTCATTCCTGATGAAGGGCTCCTGCCCGAAACATCAATTTTTCTGCTCCTTGGATGCTGCCTGACCTGCTGTGCTTTTCTAGCTCCACTCCAATCTAGACTCTGATCTCCAGTATCTGCAGTCCTCACTTTTGCCTCTGTTATTTCATCTCACAGTCTTTTCTTTTTCATTGCCTATCATGTCTCTCCAATAAGATTATAGATTTACTGTTCCTATGGAAAGTTATGGCAATAAAATGTAATTGAAAGTGGTGGTGCTTCAAAGATCAATGCATAAAAAGATTCAAAAACTAAGAGAATGACTGAAAAAAAGAGTGTGCATTAGGCAAAGCTATTTTGCATACAAAATAATTGTTAGGAAATATAAATCTCCAACAAGAACCATTGCATCAGACAGTATTCAAGAAACAACTGGGTGTGTCCTACACATGAGCAGAGGCTGAATGGAACAATGTGAATATAAAAATGAGATATGTCTGAAAATGTCAGATTTACTGAAAAGGGGCATAATTTTAAGGTGGAAGACAAGACGTTTGGCGGGAAGTTAAGAAAAAAAAACATTCACCTCGATAGTGCTGGGGGCCTGGAATGAACTGCAGGTTAATTGTGGTCACCTCACAACCATTAAAATCTACTTGAATGGGCACTTGAAATGTACCATTCAAGGCCCTGGGTCTAGTGTTGGAAGATGAACCTAGTGTACATTCAACATAGTTTGCAGGTACAGATTTGATGGGCTGAAGGGTCTGTTTTGTATTGCATGATTCTATGAATGTCTCACAAATGATATCAGGTAGACGAAAGTGAGTACTGCAGACACTCAACTCAAAATCATATCAGTTGGGTAAACTTGCTATGAAAAAGGAAACACTAAGTGCTTGATAATTCAAACTTTAATATCTATTTTATATCTTTTAACATATTATAATGTGCGATTATACACATAATTTCTAGATTTCCAATCCTGCTTGTACTTTGAAACAAAATTCGTGAAATATTGCGACAGATTCATTCATTTCAAATATTCCCTGAAAAACACAAAAATATCAATTCCAGGATTATAAGCATGGTTTTTCTAATGGGATTTAATATTCTGTTCAGTGTCATACACAAAGAAAATTAAAATTCCTTTCTCTTGAACAAAAGTACTCTCACCATCATTCCTTTACAGAAGTCAGAAATTAGCTTTTAAGCTGTGGATAAATGTTATTAAATAATTGATTGATGTTGAAAGCAGTTTCTGTTCTACAAGATATCTTTAAATGATAAATTATTCAGACTTTGGTAATTCCTTTATTGGTTATGGGCACAGATATTCTGATCAGGATCAAAAACCACATTGCTGACCTTCGTCAAGTAAGCAAATTGCGCATTAATCTTCCTCAGAGTTTTCTGTGAGATCTTCCAATAGAGAATCCTTCAGAATTGATGCAGTGCACCAAACCTCAGAGGGAACAACAGAGAGAAGATACACCCTCTTTTCAGAGGATCGGCTGCCGAATTAAGTAAAGTGGTTAAATGACCCAAAGCTTCTTTGAAAAGCTATGGAGAGAAGGTATCTGTAGAAAGTGGGGAATGGATAGAATGGCTAAGAAGTAGAGAAGGTGAGGTGAATAAGGAAGTGATCAGTGGGGCAGGTGGGTAATGCAGCAGGGTGACAAGTATGTGAAGTGGCAGTGTAACATCTAGTCGTAGATTCGTAGAGATGTACAGCAGAAAAACAGGCCCTTTGATATAATTCATCCATGCTGACCAAGTTTCTCAAACTGAACTAATCCCTTTTGTCTCTGTTTGACCCATATCCCTTTTAACCTTTCCTCTGTATGTTTCCGCCCAAAAGTCTTATAAATGTTGTCATTGTACCCAGCTCAACTACTTCCTCTGGCAGCTCGTTTCATATGAACGCCACCCACCATGTGAAAAGGTTGTCCCTCGGATCTTTTTTTTAACTCTTTCCCCTCTTCCCTTAAACCTATGCACTCTAACTTTGAACTCCCCTAACCTAGGGAAAAGACCATTGCTAGCCACTTTATCTATGTCTCACCTGATTTTATAAAACCTCTGAAAGGTCACCTCTCACACTCCCACACTCCAGGGGAAAATGTTCCAGCCTATCCAGCCTCTTCTTCTAACTCAACCCCTCCATCCTAGTAATATCCTTGTAAATCTTTTCTGCACCCTTTCCAATTTAATGATATCCTTTCTATAGCAGGAGATTTAAAACAATACACAATCCTACAAAACTGGCTCCACCAACATCCTGTGTAGCTGCAATATGACGTCCCAACTACTTTACTGAATGCTCTGACCAATGAAGACAAGCGTGCCAAGTACTTTCTTCACCATCCTGTCTAGCTGTAATGCTATTTTCAAGGAACCATGTACCACCCCTTGGTCTCTTTGTTTAACAACACTGTCCAGTGTCCAGGGGTAGTCATACAAAGTATGGTAGGTGGTTAAGGTGTGCTGTTGGTTAGGACAACAGATACGTAGGGTGTGTAAGTTGGTTAAGCAGATGGTTTGGCAAAGACAGGAAGGGCTTTTACACTGGGGGCTTGTCAGGAAGGGTTGGGGGTATAGTCAGTGGGCCTGACCATGTGGGGAATTGGGCGTTCGGGTCGGATCAGATTGGATCGGAGATGGGAGTCAGATCAGCTTCCAGTCAGATTGGTTAAAGGGAAAGCAGTTAGATGATAGTGCCAGGTCAGATCTGGTCAACAGAAGAAGTTGAGCTGGGGACTACTGAGGTCAGATGAGTACAGTCAGAGACCATGGAGATTTTCCTGGAATCAGTGGATAGTCAAAGGATTTTTGTGACAATGTTTTTTTTGTTTCGTTGAGTTCCATTGTAACTCAATACAGCTGCAACATTTCCTGAATGGTCACCAGGAAAGCATTGTATTAATAGACATCAGAGGAAAGAATACAAAGCACCATGAAATACAAAACGGTTTGTCCCTCCATTTTCCTTCTGATCCTACAGCAATTAATCACACTGCTTTCCAATTTACAGCGCCATTATTAAGTGTACATGACAGAGAATTGACAAACTGACTTAAAGTTGGGAAAACATCTTGGGTTCAGTGAGGTGGATCAAGTGTAGTTAGCTTTTAATTGTTTTTGGGTAAGGGTAAACTAGGGCTGTTCATATGTCACTCACTCTTGAATTTCCTCTTTTCCACTGTTACCGGTTCCTACCATCATTTTAAGGACATAAATTCTCAAGAAAAATCTGAGTCACACCTTTTGAAAGAATTTACACCCTTTGCCCCAGAGGACAGACTCAAATGAATAGGCTCAGCTTTTTTCAATTACTAGAGAAGGTTCAAGAAATAACTTCTTCCAACCATTTAAAAAAAAGAGAACAAAGGTGTGCAATGAATTTTGAATGACAATCTCAAAGTAAAAGTTTTGCAATTCTAGCATCTAATGCTAATATTAGATGGTTTTGTTTCCTTTAATAAAATATTCATGAATGAATTTGCATAAAATCCTTTGTGAACCATCTTAACATTGACCTGACTGCACTAATATTGTGAACAAAGGCATTTCATTCTTCATCCATAACCACAGACAATTAAACCACCAAGTATTACATCTCATCATAAACTTGATGGATTGGTTTTGTTGCATTAGCGCCAACAGTTTGGATTAACAGAGGCTGTGGAAGTAAAATGACACAAGAACCCGAATTTGGGTTTATTGCTTTCTCAGAAGCAAAGGCAGTTGACCAAATATTGAACAAGATCGAAAGTCATACCTTTATTAAGGTGTTGGTCAGATTCTTGTAATCCAGATGTAATCCAATTTTCCAGCAAGCTATCTGTGTTCACAATTTCAGGATCTTAACTATTAGCTGAACCTGGAAGAGTTAACAACCAAAGATTGATTTTTTTTTACCCCTTTGTGAAACAGCCGTGTATAATGTCACACGTTCAAATGAAAAAAAACCCAAGGTACCACCATGATTTGTAAGCATGTGGGGTGATCGTTTTGCAGTAAGACACATTTTAACTTAATTAGTGGTCAAAATAAGATTTACAAAGGCAGATCTCTAATATATCTGCAAGGTAGTGCCTTATCAGCAAAATCCATGAGACAGTTCCTGCCGCTGAATGCAGCGTTTTGCACAGTCCAAGAGAAATTTCAAGGGAATTTGTGCCAATGTCACAGCAAAGGATGAAGCTGACACATATGTAGCAATCAGCTCTAGTAACTTGAACATAATTTTGTATCTACTAATGTGCAACGATTTGAGGTAAATTAATCTTTTCAATGGGCATCACTCTATTATGTTTCAGTGATACATAGTATTCCTCAATCCAGTCTCCACAGGAGAAAGGTTGCAGTTTCAAGCTGAGGAATATCAAAGATCAGTTGAAGCCAGCAGTATTCTTAAGATGTTGGAATAATGTCACTTCTCCATAACTATCTATGATGACTGAGGGTTGAGCAATGATCAAAAACAGATGATTCTAGTGGAAAATGGTGCGAAAAGTACCGATTAAAGACCTCAAAGCTGAAAGACATGAGGTATCTAAATCTGCTGAGAAATGAGAGATTCAGTAGTGTGACATGTGAATTTACAAGGATCTGTAAATACCACTTTTGGACAGTTTGAACTCATTCATTTCTATTGATTCTTTTCAGTGAAGCATTTCTAGAGCACCTGTTGTATTTAAAACAAGATCCATGGCACTGTTGACAATCATATTTTCCAGCTACAAATTTCAGACTTTGCTTACCAACAAAATAAATGAAAAGTGGGGATAAATAGCTCAGCATTTAGATGCAGCATCCAGACTGGGAACAACTCAAGTTCGAGTTAACTGGTCTGAGAAACAGCCATCTGATCAGCTTTAGCAAAATGTGACTCGGGTATCACAGACTCCAGCTGCTCAGTGAAAACACATGCATTCCTGCTGGAAAAAAACATATCCGGGCATTCCTCTGAGAAAACAGCACTGAGTTCAACAATGATGCCCCAAGAAATCGGGTTCATTCATCTGCTGCTGTCACTGACAACCAGTATCCACATATTTGGAAGGACATTGCTGAATCAGATGAGTTTTTTACAAGAAGCCTTATTGGCTTTCGAAATGAGAGGATTTGAGTACAGGAGCAAGGATGCCATGCTGCAACTGCACAGGGCCTTGGTTTGACCACAGTGTGGAGAGCAGAATAGTTTTAGTCTCTTTCTCTGAGGAGGATATTTCTGGCTATGGAGGGTGTGCAAAATAAGCTTACCAGACTTATTCCCGGGATGGCAGCACCGATTTAAGAAGAGAGGGTGGATTGGTTCAGAGTGTATTCATTGGATTTTGGCTGGAGAAGGATTATCTCATATAAACCTACAAAATTCTAACAGTACTGAACAGGTTAAACATAGGGAGGATGCTCCAAATGTATGATGAGTCCAGATTAGAGGATGCTGAAACATTGAATGTTTTCAAGGAGCTGAACATAGTTTTTCAGGCTGAAGGGATCAAAGGCTTGGGGAGAAAGCAGGAGATAAGTTGGACAATCAGCCATGATCGTATAGAATGGCAGAGCAGTCTTGAAGGCTTGAATGGCCTATTCCTATTTCCATTTTCTCTGTTGTTGTGTCTCCAATCAAAATAAATTAGTGTGAGCATTTCTGGATTTTACCACAGTAACAATGAAGTGACAGCCAGATATTTCCATTTCAGAACTGAATATGATATGGAGGCAATCTCGGAAAGGTAGCTATCCCCAGGTGTCAGTTTCCCCCAGTTGTTATAGGTGGGTTAACTTCATTGGATTCTCTGTGTTCGTCAGAAGGACTTCGCTTCTGAGGGTACCAACTTACATAGTCACTATTACAGAGAGTAGCTTTGCTGTTCTAATTGAAGTACATTGGCTGTTCGAGGAAGATTGGAACCTTTATAACCAGAGCATTAACCTGGGTCTCTGGATTAATAGTTTACACGTTAGTTCACACTATTCTACCATCTCTCCCTTTTCCCTCCTTTAACCTGTGACCTTCTTGCATGCATTCTTCACAGTTACCCCCCTTCAATGATATCCTTCTCTCTTTTCCATACAAGACATGCTTTTGATCTTTGCAGAGAGCATGCACAGAGATCTGGTGAGAATTGGAGGCATGGAAGAATTGAATCAACCCTCCAGTGACATGTGTCTTGACGAGTGCTGGATCTGCCTGCCCACTTCTCTGCTCCATTGGGAATGATGTCTAGTTCTGGAAAGGCTTCAGGTGTCAGCAAGGATCTGCTGAGAGACCTTAATGCTCCTGAGGCACTGGAACTCAAGCGCATCAAGACAGTTGATCCACTGCCTGAACATCCTGTGTTAAGGTCTTCCTTCTTTGAGCTGGATCTCAGTGTCTATCCCCTTTGTTCTGCACAGCAAGATGTAATTGAGACACCATACTCATTGCTGTTACTGATGGTGTTGCTCCTACTGGCAGTGTTAATGGTAAAATCATGGCCTCTGGTCTTGCACCAACCCCTACCCCCCAACCCTACCCACAGCAGTGATGGAAGTTATAGCTATATCAACTACTTTGGTGAAGACTGGCAGGAATTGATTTACCTTCTAAGGAATTGCCTCTGAAGCAGTGAGTGCACACCCCAAGAGCAGCAGCTATCTCTCAAGCTGGAGCTCTCCAGTTTCATTGACCAAAGCCTACCCAAATGATGAAATCCTTCGTTTTGAGTAAATTCATCTTCTCCAAACTGACAGTGGGGACATTGAAAAGTTTGACTTGTGCTGCACCTCATCAGTTGGAGAAGATGAATTTACTCAAAATGAAGGATTTCATCATTTGGGTAGGCTTTGGTCAATGAAACTGGAGAGCTCCAGCTTGAGAGATAGCTGCTGCTCTTGGGGTGTGTACTCACTGCTTCAGAGGCAACTCCTTAGAAGGTAATTCAGTTCCTCCCAGGCCCTTTTCTGCTCCACCTGGGATGAATTAGTCAGACAATAGTTTCAATCCCTCATGCTGGAAGTTAACTATTTTTGATGTGTAAACAATCTCGATCAGCCAAAGATCTTCATGAAGTGCTGACACCAATTCCCCTCTTTCTACTAAGTTTAAAACCTATTTGGACTACAGTGGCAGAGAATGAGCCAGTAGTGAGACTTAGCAAGAAGAAGAAGAAGAACTTCTCTTAACAACAAGATGTCTTTCATTGTGTGATGGCAGTAAGTTTAAATTACGTGAGAGTTCTAGATAATTACTCAGACTATCAGAAGACGGGTGACTTATCTGAAATTGGGATTCTGAACTAGAGTTCAGCAAAAACTCCATCAGCAACTCAAACCTGAAGCAGCAACGGGAGCAGTGTCTGCTACAGGGACCACAAGCAGTACCATCAGTCTCATGAAAGTGTACACAGGACTAGGTAAGTTCAGAGTCTCACAGAGATGCTGGAAGGGGAGACACAGTGGAGGTGTTTTGGGGTCATAATGGCATGACCAGGGAAGAAATCAAACACTGTGGAGGGGGTGAGGTTGGGTGAGGTGAGATGAGAACAGGATATCATAGGTTGGACAGGGATGAGGGGTGTCAGTAATAGGGACGTGAGCCATACCCACCTCTAGGATGATCTTCCACATTCCCCCTCCATCTGTGAACTCCTTGCAATGCTCTCAATCTTACAATCTTATACTCCACAAACACCTGATGAAAGAGTAGCGCTCCAAAAGCTAGTAATTTCAAATAAACCTGTTGGACTATAGCCTGGTGTTGTGTGATTTTTTTTAACTCCAATACTCTTTCACTCTTTCCTTATCAAGAATCTACTAAATTCTGCCTTTAAAAAAAGTATTCAAACAATCTGCTTCCACCACCTTCAGGAGAAGAGAGTTCCAAAGATTTAGGACCTTCTGTGAGGAAAGAATCCCTTCGTATCTCTGTCCTAAATGGGTGATCCCTTTTTTTTAACACAGTGATACTGTGTTCTAGATTCTCCTGTGCACAAAATGCCAACATAACAATATAACAAATGGAAGCAGCAAGAGGCCATTTGAATCTCAAGATTAGAAAAGCACAGCAGGTCAGGCAGCATCCAAGAAGCAGGAAAATCGATGTTTCAGGCAGGAGCCCTTCATCAGGAACCTGCTCCTTGGATGCTGCCTAACTGCTGTGCTTTTCCAGCACCACTCTAATCTTGACTTTGATCTCCACCATCTGCACTCCTCACTTTCGCCCATTTGAATCTCAAGTCTACTCCGCCATTCACCAAGATCTTGACTGATTTGCCCAAGGCCCCAAATCAACGTTAGTTTTTGTCTGAGTATCCGTTCTTCTTGAATACGTTGTATAGGTGGTTCTCCTCTGTTTTCCGAAGTTCGTCTGTGCTGCAAAGTGTAAAACAGAGGAGAACCACTTATACAATGTATTCAAGAAGAACAGATACTCAAAAAATACAGTCCGCAGATTCCTCAAGAACAAACCATGACAAGCAAACCAAACATTGCCAGAAACCCTAACCGCCTTCCCATACATCAAAGAAGTTTCAGAAATGACAGCCAGACTACTAAGACCCCTCGGAATTCTAGTAGCACACAAACCCACCAACACTCTCAAACAAAAACTAACAAACTTAAAAGACCCAGTACAACCCATGGACAAAACCAACGTCATCTACAAAATTCCATGCAAGCACTGCCACAAACACTACGTAGGACAAACAGGAAGAAAGTTAGCCATCAGGATACATGAACACCAGCTAGCCACAAAAAGACATGACCCTCTCTCCCTCGTAGCCCTACACACGGATGAAAAAAACCACCATTTCGACTGGGACAACACATCTATCCTGGGACAGGCTAAGCAAAGATATGCCAGAGAATTCCTAGAGGCCTGGCACTCCAACCACAATGCCATAAACAAACACATAGATCTAGATACCATCTATCAACCCCTCAGAAAACGAACAGGAAATTACATCATCACAAACCCCAGGAACTCCATCCAGGTCAAACATATAAATAGAAAGCAGGAGACAACAGCTTCGCTTCACTTGGAGATCGCCACTGATGATGTTACTTAGCCAGGTAATGAAACGTCTAGATATCAAACCTACAGCTCAGCGAGCAAACCTACACCCTAAGTCTTGAAGAGAAGTTATTATTTTGAATCTCAGTTTTAAGCTTGTGTTCCCTTATTCTGTAAACATGCCACCTATATTCCCACAAGAGTGAAACATCTTTCACAAATCTGTCCTGTTAAACCCCTTCAGAATCTTGTACATTGGTCTTTACCCATCTGGAAGGGTAGCAGATACACTGGAATAACATCACCTGCATGTTCCCCTACAAATCACCCAACATCCTGACTTGGAAATATATTGTCCTTCCTTCACTGTCATTGAGTCAAAATCCTGAATTGCCTCTCTATTGGCATTGTGGGTCTACCTAAAGCACATGGACTGCAGTAGTTCAAGAATGCAGCTAACCACCACCTTCTCAAACACAACTTGGGATGGGCAGTAAATGCTGGCCAAGCCAGTGACCGTCATATGAATCAGCCCAAAACATAAGATCACCCCTCATTCTTCTAAATTCTAATGAGTGAAGACCTAACATATTTCACTGTTCATAAATCAACCCCTTCAGCCTCAGATTCAGTCTGATGAATCTCTTTTGAACTGCCTCCAATGTTAATGCATTCTTTCTAAAATTCAAGACCAAAACTGTGCACAACTCTCACCAAAACCCTGTACAGTTGCAATAAGACATCCTTATCTCCAACATGTGAGTAATAAAGGCCAAAATCCCATTTACCTTTTTAATTACTTGCTGTACCTGCCTGCTAACTTGAAGTATTCCATGTACAAGAACACCCAGATCACTCTGTGCTGTACTTTTGTGAGGTCTCTTTCCATTTAAATAATATTTATTTCTTCTTCACATGATCTTACATTGTCCAACATTGAACTCAGTCGCCCTCCCCCCAAATCCTTCTGCAAGTCATTCGTAGATAACAAATCATCAAGGCTCTAGGACTGATCCTTGTGTCACTCTATTCGTTACATTTTCCAATCTAATATAGACCCATTAATGCAGACTCTCTGACAGCATGGAATCAAGCCCTTTGGCCCAAACTGGTCAATGCTGACCATACTGCCCACTCAGCTAGTTCCAATTGCCTGCATTTGGTCCATATCCCTCTAAACATTTTCCATCCATGTATCTATCCAAATGATTTTAAGTGTTGCTATTGTACTGCTCAACCACTTTCTCAGGCAGCCCATTCCAGACACACACCACTCTCTGTGTGAAGAAGTTGCCCCTCAAGGTCTTTCTTAAATCTTTCCCCCTCACCTTAAACCTCTGCCCTCTAGTTTTCAACTCCACATTCCTGGCTAAAAAAAGGACTATATGCATTCAACTTATCTCTGCCCCTATTGATTTTATTGACTTCTGAGTGTTAACTAATTTTCAATCCATTCTGATACCGTGAGCTTCTATCTTGTGCAATACCTTTCAGAAAGCCTTTTATATGGTATTTATTGGCTGCCTTCTGGAAATCCCAAACAGTACTTTTACTGGTATCCTTATATCAACACTGCTTGTTATAAATCCATAAGACCATAAGATATAGGAGCAGAAATTAGGTATTCAGCCCATCAAATCTGCTCCGCCATTCAATCCTGGCTGAAAGGTTTCTCAACCCCATTTTCTCGCGTCCTTACCAAAACCTTTGATCCCCTTGGCCATCAAGAACTTATCTAGCTCTGGTTTAAATATACTCAATGACCCAGCCTCCACAGCCTGCTGTGGCAATGAATTCCATAGATTCTCTGGCTAAAGAAATTTCTCTTTGTCTCTGTTCTAAAGTGTGTTCCCTTTACTCGAAGGATGTGCTGTCGGGTCCTAGTTTCTCCTGCCAATGGAAACATCTCGCTAACATCCACTCTGTCCAGATTATTCAACATTCTGTAAGTTTCAATTCAACCCCTCCTCATCTTTCTAACCCCTATTGAGTATGGTCCCAGAGTCTTCAAACATTCCTCACATGTCAAGCCTTTCTTTCCTGTGATCAGTCTCATGAACCTCCTCTAAACCTGCTCCAGGGCCAGTACATCCTTCCTGAGGTATTGGGCCTAAAATTGCTCACAATACTCAAAATGTGGTCTGACCACAGCTTTATAAAGCCTCTGAATTGCATTCCTGCTTTTATATTCAAGTCATCTTGAGATGAATGACAATATTGCATTTGCCTTCTTAACTACTGACTCAACCTGCAAGTTTATTTGAAGAGAAATCTGGACGAGGGCTCCGAAGTCGCTTTGCACTTCTGATTTCTGAACTTTCTCCCCATGTAGAAAGTAGTCCATGCCTCTATCCTTCCTACCAAAGTGCATTTCCTCACATTTTCCCACATTATATTTCATCAGACACTTCTTTGTCCACTCTCCTAATCTGTCTAAATCTTTCTGCAGCCTGCCCAATTCCTCAATACTACCTGTCTCTCCACCTATCTTTGTACCATCTGCAAACTTAGCCAGAATGCCTCCCATTCCTTCATCCAGATTATTAATGTATAAAGTGATAATTGTGGTCCCAACACTAACCACATGGAGTACAGAGTACTAAAGTCATGCAGCATGGAAACAGACCCTTTGGTCCAACCAGTCCATGCTAAACATAATTCCAAACAAAATTAATCCCATCTGCCTGCTCCTGGCTCATATCCCTCCAAACCTTTCCAATTCATGTACCTATGCAAGTGTCTTTAAACATTCTAACTGTATCCATGCCCACCACTTACTCAGGAATCACATTCCTCACACTAACCAGCTGTTGTGCAAAACAAATTGCTCCCATGTATTTTTTTAAAATCTCTCTCCTCTCACCTTAAAAATGTGCCCCCATGTCCTGAAGTTCCCTATCCTAGGGAAAAGGCACCTACCAATAACCTTACCTGTATTGTTCCTGATTTTATAAACCTCTATAAGATCACCCACAATCTCCAATGCTCCAGTGAATTATGGCACAGCCTATCTAGCCTTTCTTTATAATTCATATCTTCTAGAAAATTTGTCAAACATGATTTCCCTTTCACTGAACCATGTTGACTCTGATTTGTTGTGTTAAGCCTTCAAACATTCTGCCGTTTCTTCCTTAATAATAGACCAGCATGTTCCCAACAATAAATGTCAGGCTAGCTGGCCTATAGTTTCAGGCTTTCTATCTCCCTTTCTTCTTGAACATATGCATCAAGACCCCTCAGGCTCACTTGACCCAATGTGTTAACTCTGATTTCTCTCCATGGATGCTGCCAATCTTGCTGAGTTTTTCAGCAATGTTTATATTTGTTTGCTCCTCGGGATCATATGATTGAATCAAATCACCTCCTCATCTTCCAAACGCCAATGATTAAAAAATATATAATGTAATACACAATATTCTATCTATGCCTAATATGCAATATAAGCCCACTGGGCAAATTTATCAACTGGAGATAGACAATTTGACCTACAGCGTGTGCCGGTGTGAAAGAAGGAATGCTGAGTCTTTATGTTTCTTAATGATCTTTCTCATCAGCCCAATTTTTCTCCTGCAAGATGTGAGGTGGGGGAGCAGTGAGAACCATTAGGCTGGAAATCCCTTATGAGCTAAGACAGAAGAGGGAAGACTGACTTTGAGATCTGACTCATCTCCCACAGGAAACTTTCATTGAGAAAATTCTGTGCCACACTCTCAAAAGAAAGAATTTAAAATTCTGAGGGTGACCTCAGAGGATCCTTTTTTTTTCCTTTCACAGAATCTCAGTATTTATTTTCCCTTCCAAATTGTCCATGACATGGTTGCAATGAGGTGGATCAAGTGTGTGGTGTAGGTACACATAGTGCTGTAAGAGAGAGCATTTCAGGACTTTAGCACAGTGACAATGAAGAAACAGTGATATTTTTTAACATCAAAATTGTCTGATATGTGAAGGGAAACTTGGAGGTGGTTGTCCAAGAGTGAGCTGCCCTGGTTTTTGAAGATGATTTGCCTTCATTGATGTTTCCATACACAGAAGGAAAACCCTGCTGAGCAAAATGTCATTATTTTCCTTCCCAAATTATTGAGAAGCTAATAAAGCTCACAGTGTCCTGTATGCTTTCGGTGGTATTTGCAAGATTATTTATTGCTTTGCATTTCCATTTAATTACATAAAGAAGATTAGTTGTTCTAACCTGAGAACGCACTTGTGCTTTCTGTGCAGTACACATCTATTTTAGATTAACCTGAATATAATACAGTACAATATTACATTTTATCCAGTAAGTGGAATACAGTACTGCAAATAGGACAATGACCCATTTGCTGACCACTTTTAATTGTTCAGAAATAAATTTTATAAATTTTAAAATGTAGAAATACTGAGTGAGGAAGGACATTCAAGCATGTTTGGTTTAGAGTATCACCAGCCTCTTGCTCACTGTCTGGGAATTGGGAAGTCTGGTGAAATGGCAAGGAAACTATGGGAGTTTGTTTTTCTTCTTAATTTATTCACAGAGCTTGGGCATCACTAGATGGGTCAACATTCAATGCACATCCCTGGTCCCCTTTGGAAAGGTGGTAGTGAGCTACATTTTTGAACCCCTAGTCCATCTAGTGAAGGTCAACTCATGATACTGTCAGAGCTCAAGGTGGTATGGAATCTTGCAAATACCATGAGATGATGGGAGGGCCATGAAATTGTCCATCATTGACCATGTATTCACAGGATTGGATGTGTAGATTAGAGGGGATGTGGCAAGCACTGATGTCAATGTTGCATGTAACCATTGTAATGCCGTATGTACAAGTATCCTGTATAATATTAGGAAATGTACAGTGTCACTGAGCTCTCCTTCAGTGTGAGCTGTGTTTAACAGGACAACTGGGCCCTACATGAAAGCCAGATTTGGAGTCGTCTCTGGGCTCTCCCACACACGTGGTAAAGGAGCTCGGAATAAAGACCAATTTGTGCTACTGTACACAGGCCTCTGACTCCTCTTTAAAATCCCTCTCCAACACACAGCAATACTATCTCTCAGTCAGCTTTCATATATTTCGATCATTATTGATTGTGAAGTAAACACATGATGAGGGTAAGAATAATTTGTGTGTTGTTAAGTGAACTGACTGGAATATGGATAGTGGGTAGGAATTTGATGGAGCCCTGATAATGTCATTTGTGATAACTGGGTGTGAGGTAATTTATTTGAGGCCTAGTGATGGATTTTTCTTTTCCAATAGAGGCAGGAATGGGGAAGGGAAAGGAAAGAATTTTAGATTTTTGATTGTAAATTTTGCAATGTCTTTTGTGTGGTCTGTCGGGATGTCCTTAATTGAGAACCCTATACACATATCTTCTGGAGAAGGGGTTGCCGTTGCGAGGACCAGAGGGAATTTGAATATCTTTCCCCATGCTGTCCTCCTGAGCTGTTAAATTTTTATTGGAAATCTGAGAAACTATGCCAGTTTTGAGATGTTGGTCATGAAGGAAAACCTGAAAAGGAGCCACATTTTACCAGGTAAATGTTCCATGCTTTTAAATTACTAGAAGTTGCACTGTAATATAGCCGTGCTTTAAATGCAGTGATTGATTTTGGGTTATGTCCTGCAAAGGTGTTGACCATTACATTTACCACCATTGCTTAATTGTTGGCTGTATTCAGCCAGTTTTCACAATTACATGTCATAACTCATTGAAAATTCAGAACAAATGGGGTGGCACAGTGGCTCAGTGGTTAGCACTGCTGCCTCACAGCACAAAGGACCCAGGTTTGATTCCCGCCTCGGGCAACTGTCTGTGTGGAGTTTGCATGTTCTCCCTGCATCTGCATGGGTTTCCTCCGGGTGCTCCAGTTTCCTCCCGCAATACAAAGATGTGCAGGTCAGGTGAATTGGCCATGTTAAATTGCCAAGTCAGCGGTAAATGCAGGGTAGGGGAATGGGTTTGGGTAGTTTACTCTTCGGAGGGTCGGTGTGGACTTGTTGGGCCGAAGGTCCTGTTCCCATACTGTAGGGAATCTAAAATGTGCTGGGAAATTTCCTGTCATGCTTTGTCCTGGGATTTAAATGTCCAGTGACTTTTAACTTTGAACAAATGGCCCTGCTCAAAATCAATCAGTTTCACTGTAAACAATTCCTCAGCTCCTGCTGTCTGCACATTTCAGGAACCCATTGCCTCAAAAAACTTCACAGATGTTTTCAGTCCTTGCTGGGAAATTGTGCAGCCATCCCAGAAAATTCCTGCTCTTAAAAACAGCTCTTTGTCATTGCCGTCTGGTGACAGTATGAGTGAGCAATACAATTAGATTTATTCCTATTACCTCCATTCTCCTATTTAAATACTGAAAAGTTCTAAATGCAGTATAGCTTTAAATCCACCTGCATATTTTCAACAGTATTTGCTTTCACTGTCAACATAATGATGTCATCGTGAAATTATAATTAATTCTGCTAGTCTTCTCAGAGTGGAGAAAGTGAGGACTGTAGATGTTGGAGATCAGAGTCGAGAGTGTGGTGCTGGAAAAGCACAGCAGCATCCGAGGAGCAGAAGATTTGACATTTTGGGCAAAAGCCCTTCATCAGGAATAATCCTTTCTGGATTCCTTCATCAGGAATAATCCCTTTCCTGATGAAGGGCTTATGCCCGAAACATCGATTCTCCTGCTCCTTGGATGCTGCCTAACCTTCTGTGCTTTTCCAGCACCACACTCCCAACTCAAGTCTTCTCAGAGTGTCAATCATCAAATAAACATGTTTTTCAACTGTACAAAAACTTTGTAAGATTTTAAATTTTGCCACACAGATGTACTAGGGATAACTGGGTCCAACACTGGACTGCAGTTTGTGGAGAAGCAGTGCAATTGGTGACATCAGGACAAAACGTTTGGTCAAACACAACATTGTAATTTGCTTTCTTATCACATGCAGTGTAATTTGTTAAGTAACAAATTGTTAAGTATTAAGTAACAAGCAGGCAATGGACAGATCAGTTTTCTGAGCTTATCTGAGAGTAATTGGGGATTTGAGCAGTACAAGACTGATCTGACAGAACAGATTGATGACTTTGTATTGATGATGCTGGTGCCTCATCAGGATGGTGGAGTGTGAGCAGGAGGAACATGGGGCCAGCAATTACTTTGAATTTTAGTGAATATTTAATCTGCAAGTAACTGGGAAGTGAATGCTGATAAGAGTTGATATGAAAATTAGACAAGATCAATAAAGAGGTTTATTCAATTGGTTTGGTTAACAGAGACAGGAATATAACATTGAAAATGAGATTTCTTAATATCACTTAAGCAATTTATTAGTGTATTAAAACATATATGGATTAAACATTTCACCTTGTAAAGGATACCTCAAAGCATTTCATGCTATTAAACATTGTTGCAGGCTATGACAGTTTCTATGTAAGTAATTTGGAAATACTAATTAAAGGTATACATTCAATTATATTGTGTAATTGCTGTTCAAATATAATAGTTACAGGATGTAAGGGCTAGCCACAAAAAAACTATATCAAATTATGGCTTGTAAGAGATGAGAAAGGCAATTTTGAAGCATTTAAAACTGACGGAGACGACAAGCGTGATGTAGTTGAAGGGTACAAACAGTGCCACCCAAAAAAGCAGGGGAAATGTCTAATGTAACTACAGCTTTCCTTTTTTACAGAATCTAGATTTTCATTTTCATTCACTTCTTCCTGGAAGTCAGCTTCAAATGTCAATCACTTCTTTCCTAACATCTACTTATTTACTTTGGTCATCTCCTTCCCTACGTTACACAATATAACATAAATGAATTTTCAGGATTGACCTCCTCCACTGTCTTAACTGTGGTATGATGCTTTTGAATTAAATCATGATGATGGAACTAAACAACATAACATATCGACACGTGAGAAGACACCAGTATTGAACTAAACAACAGAGACACCTCTGGCGTTACACTCGAGAGCTGTATTTGATAACAGTCTATGTACAGTTGTAAATAAAGCCATTTTACATAATGGAGGTAAACAGCCCAGCCTAGTGATAAGAAGCAAGCACCCTCAGGGACAATTATGTGCAGATATCCACAGCACAATGTGCTCCAAAGCAATACCTCAATTTGCAGGTGGTACTATTGGCTTAAGCACAGGATAATGCATAATGGCAGCTAGGGAAAAGAAACTTCATACTTTCTCAGACAACCAATGCTGGTACTGGTTGTATTTGTTACCTCAACCAGTAGGTAGTACCGTGCAAGACGAAAGTGAGTACTGCAGATTCTGGAGATTAGAGGGTGGTGCTGGAAAAGCACAGCAGGTCAGACAGCATCTGAGGAGCAGGAGAATCGACGTTTTGGACAAAAGCCCTTCATCAGGAATTATAATGGCTGATGAAGGGCTTTTGCCCAAAACATCGATTTTCCTGCTCATTGGATGCTGCCTGGCCTGCTGTGCTTTTCCAGCACTACACTCTTGGTACTATGCAAGGGTCATCTGAGGTAGTCTGCTGCCACAAGCCTTCTTTTGTCTGTGCTTCCTTCAGGACCTATCCAGTGATTTATGGTAGAAGATGCCACTGTCAAGTACATACAGAAGAAGCACTGCTCTGAGATAGAGTCATAGACTCAGACAGCATGGAAACAAATGCTTCAGTCCAATTTGTCAATGCCTGCCAAGTTTCCCAAACCAAATCAGGCTCACTTGCCTGCATTTGGCCCATATCCCTCTAAACCTTTCCAATTCATGTACCTGTCCAAATATCTTTCTAATGTTGTAATTATACCTGCATCCATCACTTCATCGGCAGTTCATTCGACATACAAACCACCCTCTGTGTGAACAAGTTGCTCTCCAGTTCCCTTTTAAATCTTTCTCCTCTCATCTTAAAAATAAATAAACCACCTAGTTTTGAAATTCTCCTCCCTAAGGAAAAGACGTTTGCTATTCACTGTATCTATGTCCATATCTATAAACCTCAATAAGGTCACCCTTCAACCTTGTATGCTCCAGTGAGAAAAGCCCCAGCCGATCCAGCCTCTCATTATAACTCAAACCCTCCAGTCCTGGAAACATCTTTTTCTGAATACTCTCCAGTTTAGTCAGATCCTTCCCATAGCAGGGTGACCACAACTGTACATCACACACCAAAAGTGGCCTCACCAATGTCATTTACAATCTCAACATAATGTCCCAACTACCATTCTCAATGGTCTGAGCAATGAAGGCAAGCATGCAAGTGCCTTCTTAACCATCGTGCCTACTTGTGATGCCACTTTCAAAGAACTATATACCTGAAGTCTAGGTCTCTTTGTTCAACAACACTACCCAACACCCGACCATTAACTGTACAAATCATGCCCTTGTCCATTTTATCATAACACAATACCTCACAATTATCAACATTAAACTCCATCTGCCACTCCTTAGCCCATTGACCCAATTAATCAAGATCCCTTTGTAATCTTAGATAACCTTGTTCACTGTCCACTATACCACTGACTTTGGTTTCATCCGCAATCTTACGAACCATACATCTTGTATTGTCATCTAAATGACAAACAATGGTGGACCCCACACTGATCGCTACGGAACACAGCAGGTCACAGGCGTCCAGTCCGAAAAACAACCCTCCACCATCGCCCATCATCTCCTACCGTCAAGCCAATTTTGTATCTGATTGACAAGCTCTCCCGGAATTCCATATGATCTAACTTTACTAATTAGCCGACCATGTGGAACCTTGTCAAATGCTTTCCTAAATTCCATGTCGACAACATCCAGTGCTCTGACCTCATTTATCTTTTTGGTCATGACCTCAAAAAACTGAAACAAGCTTGTGAGACACACAAGCTTGCACTATACACAAAGACATGCACTATTCCATATCACTCGCTGTTTCTCCAAATGCATGCAAACCCTATCTCTCAGAATCTCTTCCAACAACATATCCGCCATTGATGTCAGCTTCACCCGTCAATAGTTCCCAGGCTTCTCCTTACAGCCTTTCTTAAATAAAGGCACAACATTAGACACCCTCCATTCCTCTGGCCGCTCACCCATGGCTGTAGGTGATACAAATAAGTATGTGTGGGGTCTGTTGCATGATAGCAATAATCGCTGAGGCACATTGCAAGAAGTTACTGCAGTTACATCTTCTCCCTACAAAACATAGAGCAGAATTCCTTGTTTCCATCAGCAAACTCTGTGTATGAAATCAGGAGATTGGTGAAGTCAAAGTACAATCAATATTAACCTCCTCAGAACCTCCTTCAATATATACTCTCAGTTTCTTTTCCCCAATAGTTAATCCATCATAGAATCATTTATAAATTGCACTCACTACATCTCCATCTGCCCCCAAGTTTCTATTTGAAAATTGTTGACCTTGGTTCTGAACTGTGGATCATTCCTCTGTTTGAGAATTTTTTATCTATGTATAGATTTGATGGAGGACATCAGTCCTTGTAGACCCTTGTTGTTGACCCATTACATTATCCCTTAATCCCTGAATCTCCTTTACAGAGGAATTCTTTCTTCTAACTCAGGAGTTTGCCTGATTATTTCGCCTGGGTCAAGTTCAATTTTATTGATGGCAATCATGGAAACAAACTGGTGAAATAATGTTTCTTTCTGAGATTAACAGTGCCATACAGCACAGAAACACAGCCTTGTGTCCAATTCATCCGCACCAACCAGGCTTCCTAAACTGAACTAATCCCATTTGCCTGTGTTTGGTCAATATCTCTGTCAACCTCTTTGATTCATGTATGCTGTAGTACATTGGGTCTTTTGAGCAGGCAATCACTTTCTAACTTGAACAGCCACTTGTTTTTTGTGTGGTAACCTACTTGCTGAGACCAGGTAGTTTCTTCTTCTTGACCATTTCCTGGACTATGGGCTTTGATCTGCCTCCCATGAAGTCACATGCAGCTTACCTCATTTGAGTTGTTGATTGGACTATAGGTCTTCAGTCAGCTTTTGTGGCTGTTTGACTTGTGAAGTAAATTGTCCCACGCTAAGTCATATTTCTGGGAAGGCTGTTACTCAGCACTGTTTTCCGTCACTGATATTATCATCCATCTTGGTGCATAAATTTGTTCATCAGATAGTTCTGCTGATTAACCAACATCAATTAAAGATTCCTGAATGGACTGTATTGATCATTCTTGTTCTGAGTATTAGTTTCTGCTGAGGAACTTTGCTGAGCTTCATCTTCTGATTTGTTTTTATTTGTGAAAGGAGTTTTGTCCAAACTTGACAATCATGTAAAGATGCAGTTTCATGAACCAGGAGAGCTTCAATCTCCTCAGGATCTCTGGTCACCAGACATTGACTGTGCTCTGCCTTTACACCTGGCAATGCTGAAGTCTCCCTGGGGTACCCTTTCCAATGTATCTTCTTGAAAGGAAGCTAGGATAACTGGTCTTCCATCAAACATCTATGAGTCATCTATGATTGTGAAGTGTCATCAATGCTCACACTAGATATTTTCAGACAACTCACTGAACTCCAGGTCTGGCAGGTTTGTTGAGATTCTTTTGATTTTGTGTGTACCTTCCTGACCACATGAAAAATTCTCAACAGGCTCTTTCTTCTTTTTGTGTCCTGACATGAGTCTGGGATGCCAATGGAATTTTCTACAGGTTGCTACTTAACTGGGTTGCTTGACAGTGGTTTCTCAACCAGAGGTTTGAGATGTGTTTCTTTCTGTACCAGTTGCTCCCTAGGAAGTCATATAACTCCTCCTAGTCTCCTGAGGAATTGCAACATGCAAGCATGTTGAAAAATGAAGGTAGTTGATTGCAGTCAAGTGGAGGCTCATACAATCACAACATTTAAAAAGCATCTAGAGAGGGGTATGAATAGGAAAGGTCCAGAGGGATATGGGCCATATGCTGGAAAATGGTACAAGATTAATTTAGAATATCTGGTCAGCATGGACAATTTGAACTGAAGGATATGTACTTGTGTTGTTTGACTCTATACCCTTATGTGTGTTGCATTGTAGAGTTACTTGCAGCATACCTGTGCTTCTCACAGTCATCCCACCTGTCCAAATTGTCTTAACTTTGTAGGCTGTAGCTTCCATTTATTCAGCCATGGCAACTGGCCTGACAGTATTGGTATCAAGCTTACTTTCAATAGGCTATCCATTGACAGAGGCACATTCTCTAAATCTTGGATCATTAGGATCACCAACTTCTCGTGCAAGTGTATTGGTTTTCTTTTCACAACAAGTTTGCTGCTGCATATTAAGGTCTTCACATGTGTAACCTCCGCTTTTTCAGCGACTCTAATTGTGTGATGCACACACACTCAGTGTTTGATTTTGTGGCAATGCTGCAAATTGACAGCCATTGCCTCCAAGAAGTCCAATCTTGCACATGTTATGGTCCATCTCTGACTTTCAATCCCCTGGCAATTATTTGAATTTCTTGTCAATGTGTCGATTACTCTTATTACTGTAAAACTATTTTGAATCTGTATCATTGCAATATTACGTGCAATCTGCTGTTCCTCAAACTTATGAACGTACAAGCATACAAATTACAAGCAGAAGCAGACTAGTCAAACCTTCAAATCTATTGTACCGTCAATAAAATCATGTCTGATCTGTTTGTATTCCAAATTTGATATTCCTACCTACTTCAAAAACTTCTGATAACCCTGCTGAACAAGATCTTATCTATCTCTGCCTTATACAACCTTGAAAAAACAGATTCCCAAGTTTCTCAATCTTCTAAGAGAAAAGAATAACTGGCATGGTGGCTGAGTGGTTAGCACTGCTGTCTCACAGCGCCAGGGACCTGGGTTTGATTCCAGCTTTGGGTAACTGTCTGTGTGGAGTTTCCACATTCTCCCTGTGTCTGCATTGATTTCCTCCCACAGTTCAAAGATGTACGGGTCAGGTGAATGGGAAATGCTAAACTGCCCATAGTATAGATTATTAGTCTGGGGTAAATGTAGGGATCCAGGTGGGTTACTCCTCAGAGAGTTGGTGTGGACTTGTTGGGTCAAAGGGCCTGTTTCCACCCTGTAGGGATTCTAATTCTTAAGAAAAAGGAAACTATCTTTGCTTTAAAAGGGGCTTTTAAGACAGTGCCCACTACTTCTGGAATCTTCCATAAGAATAAACATCAATTTATTATCTACCTTGTCAAGATCTTCCTTATAAACTTCAGTCAATCAAATGGCCCCTCACTCCTCTAAATATTAGATTAGATTACCTCCAGTGTGGAAACAGGCCCTTCAGCCCAAACTGACCCTCCGAAGAGTAACCCACCCAGACCCATTTCCCTCTGACTAATGCACCTAACACTATGGCCAATTTACCATGGCCAATTCACCTGATCTGCACATCTTTGGACTGTGGGAGGAAACCAGAGCACCTGGAGGAAACCCACGCAGACACAAGGGAGAATGTACAAACTCCACACAGACAGTCGAATCAAACCTGGGACCCTGGTGCTGTGAGGCAGCAGTGCTAACCACTGAGCCACTGTGCCACCTCTTCAGTAAAACAAGGTCAGCCTGTCAAATCCTTCCTTGTAAAGGATCCCATTCATTCCAGGTATAGATCTGAACCATCTCCAATGTATCTGCTTCCTGAAATAAAGGGATTGAATGAACATACAGTATTTAAGACATGACTTGACCAATGACCTGCGTATCTGGTATAACATTCTTGCTTTCACATTCAATTACTCTCTTAATAAAGAATAGCATTTTCTGTACTTGTTTCATCACTTTTGCTCCTGCATTCACAAATGCAGTTTTAAATTTAATTATTGTAGAACTTGCTTGATTCTTTGAAGGATTCATATAAAACAAAGTACTGTAGATGTTGGTAATACGAAACAGACAGAGAAAATGCTGGAGAAACTCAGCAGGCTTGGCAGCATCTGTGGAGTGAGAAACCGAGTTGATGTTTATTTAAAATGTTGAACACTGCACGAGTGAATGGCATATTTGTTTTCTTCAATAAAGCTTTGAATTGTATTGCTGGCAGCTCTGGAAGAATTATTGCTTTCAAGCTTTTTAGATCTGCTTGTTTGTAGCAGTAGATCTCTGAACTTATTATTAGGTTTTCTCCCCTTTATCAATGATCAAAATGGCACCTACCCACTTCTTCTGTGGTCAATGAGGTGTTCACCAGCTACTTCGTGGGTGAATTTCCTGCATTTTACAAGCACATTTTTTGCTGCAACCATTTTAAACCTTGCCACTGAATTTGCAGCTAAATTATCAACTTTCCTTTTGTCTGTCGAGCTGCTCTCTCATTAGAGAGCAAAGACAGCTTAATCTGTGGGTCACCACACCTGAGGTAAGGGCAAGAAATTAAGGAAAAAAAGTTCCTTAGTGGAACTTCAGTTGGCTGTGAGTTGAACCCATACTATTGCCATTAGCAATACATTGCAAATCAGCCATCCAGCCAACTGAGCAGATTGAACCCCCTTTGAGCTTTAAGATGTCATCAAATGCTAGACTCTTTCACATCATAGGGTTTTGTAGAACGCATTCTGGGTATTTTAAAAATAATCAAGTCTCATGCCTTTCTTGATCCTTGATGGCTACTGATGCATTAACAATTACCCAAGCAATCATCAAATTTAATTCCACTTATCAATCCTGCTTGTTCGTACATAATTGACAATCAATGGAAATGGATTAGCATGTGTTTGCCTTCTTCCCCTTATAGGTTACATTGAAATATCTCCAAATTTCCCTTGATCCACATGATGTTTACTCAGTGCCTCTTATTCTCTCCTTGAGTTTCTTGTCGTATTTCTGAATAAATACTAAATACCCTACAGAGGTTTATTTCACTTGAACTATTTTAGCCTATTCCACAGATTTATATTTAACAAAATGCAACAGATTTGTTATTTTTAACTTAATTCATCGGAAATGGAATCCACAGACGTGATACTATGCTTTGACAAATTCTAGATTTATTTTGGTCCATGGAAATGGCAAAGTGCCTTCCCACAGGCATACGTTGTTGAGATTTAAATCAATTCAGGAGGTTGTCCAGAATACTTTGGGTGGGTGTCTAAAGTAATATGTGGAGTGGTCCATTGGCAGTATACAACTTTCCTGCCACCTGGAAAGTTGATGAGAGAATTAACTTACCTTTCCTGAGGAAGGTTGGTTACATCCCATATCAATCAATCAATCAGTCAATCCCAAGGGTGCACTGGTGGCACTGACTCTGCAATTAGGGCTCCCAAGACACACCCGTTGGCCACCAGCAGTTGCAAGACAATTCGAGCCTGGCAGCTCAGTAATCCCTCAAAGGAAACTGTGTCTGCTGCCAGATGAGGAATTCTGACTCCAGCGTACTCAGGATGCATTTATGGGAAGGAGGTCTCTATGTGTGGGTGCCACAGGGAGATGGGTTGGGTGAGTCTGATGTCAGGGCCCCCTGGCAGTGACATTACCCCCTGATGATGAATACTGAGCTCGAAATGTTAACTGCGTTTCTCTTCCCACTTATGCTTACCCGTTCTGCTGAGTTTTCTTCAGCGATTTCGGTTGATGCTTCAGATCAACAGTGTCTGCAATTCTTTGTTTGACTCTATGACTCTTAGGAGACAGTGAGGTCTGCAGATGCTGGGGATCAAAGTCGAGAATGTATTGCTGGAAAAGCACAGCAGGTCAGGCAACATCCAAGAAGCAGGAAAATCGACATTTTGGGCCAGAGCCCTTCATCTGGCCCAAAATGCCAATTTTCCAGCTCCTCAGATGCTGCCTGACCTGCTGTGCTTTTCCAGCAATACACTCTCCATGACTCCTACTCAATTCAATGTGCCATTAAAGCAGCATGTTTTGTCCCAGGTGAGCTCTCCAGTGTAACCTGGAGCTGTACTCATCCGGGATACTCAATGATTTGTCATGGTAGTGAAGGGGGCAAGGATAGTGGAAAAGACAGTCCGAACTTGACACTGAGGTAACAGGGTAATGGGGGATGCACAAAGGTTTTGAGATTGCATAGCTCAGTAAGGGTGAGGCATGGGGATTGTATGAGGGTAAATATTTATGAGGGATGAGCGCTGGAGGAACGTTTTACTTCTTTGTCTTTTTGGAGAAGTATGGTAGTCATCTAGATCTAATCTTCAGAAAATCTTGGTGGAGGTAAGGTACTCTCTGGAAGAGGTAATGCTGTCTTTGAGACTGTGAATGTGTACATTTGTGTGCAAAAAAACAGCATAAATTCATTGGGATTTGCAAAATTGTGAAGACACTGTCGAAAAATAATATGCCATTAAAAAATAAATGCAAGATACTTGGGAGTACCTTGTTATATTAAACCATTACAGAGTTTATGCTGCACAAATGAATTCCTGTGGTATGAGTTTCACAAAAGCAGTGCCTATTGATGGACAGCATCATCTGTTTATTGAACGGAAATGTTCATTGACATAAGGTTTTAACTACTTGAGTGACATGTACTGAAAATCTTATGTCAATAAATTTGAGGAAGGTTTTTAATGAACGAGGCATTAACCACTTAAGTGATATAGTTGTTCTCACAGAGGATTTGTTTTTGTGATTTCTCAGTATTGGATGTTTGTTTTGTGTGTTTGCAGTTACATAACCAAAGACTGGTGTTGGTGAGCTAGAACAGAGAGGTAAATGCAAAGGAGATATGAATTCGCACTAAGTTGATATAGGGGCTATAAAAGGCCATGGTGATAATTATGATAACGTGACATATATGAGAGGTCATGAGCGTAGGAAATAGGGTGGTAAAGGGTGTGCAAGGTCCATGTGAGGATGCGTGGATGAGCATAAGTTGGCTTGGATGGAGCACAGAATGTAAAGGTTTTGAGAGGGTGAGAGCAGGAGTGATGCTTTCTGTTTTAGGCTATACATTTAAAATTTGCAGTGTTGGAGACCCCAGGTAGGATCTCCATTCAGCTCAGCTTGGGTAAAGAGCAATCTCCACTGGTTCATCCAGGGTTACCTGGTCCAACGTCCAATCCAGCATGCACCAAAAGACCAAAAATCCCAAGTGGCCATCTTTAAAGGTTCTGTTTACAGAGTCCCAATTACGAGGTCCCCAACACAAGAAAAAGAATATCAGGGCCATTAACTCTGTTCACGGACATGAAAACAACCCTTTTTTTTATTCATACGAAACAACTGCACTGTATTCGCAAAGAAAGAATTTCTATCTCATTCATATGTAATGATAATAATCGAAACAAGTTCATTTAAAAATAAGTTAAAAGGAGAATCTTTATCTGCTGGCAAGATGTTTGTTAATGAAAGGATTCTTTTTAAACGGTACAAGGGACTGATGAGCAAGAGTTATTTATGGAGCAGATTGTTATGGATTGCACTGTCTGAAAGCATAGGTGGAAGGAAATTTAATAGTAGCTTTCAAAGGGAATTATTTGGATAATTGAAAGAGGAAGGTTTTGAAGGGGAATGTGGGAAGTGCAGTGGTGTGGTACTAATTGATTTGAGAGTTGATACAGACTGAATGATTTGATTGGCCTTCTTGTGTGTTTAATTGCCTGATTCAATGTCAGTACCTTGATTATAAATCAAATGTTTTCGATTAAATTTGATTCATTTGGAATCAATTTGATCTATCACTTTGACTATATTACCGTCGTTCAGTTCAACTGTATCTGGAAAGTCTTTTCCCTTTCAGTCACCAGCATGCCTTTCCCTGAAAAGTCGTTCTTGCTATTTAAATTTAATGTTAACATCTAATTTACAATCTGCAATGAACAAATTTAATGTTATTTAAAATGGGTATATCTAATTAGTGCTGAGAGAAACTCTTAAAAACCCTTAACCCCGAGCCAACAGTTGCTGTCCTGAGAATGCTGCTTGTGGTTTTAAATGTACATAACCACTAGGGGGCCCAATACCATCTGGTCGAGAATTGCATACTTTCAGAAAGCACCTTTTATTCTGTTATGTTTATTCTTTGGTTTTCAACAGTAAAATGCTTTACTAAACAGAAAGTTAAAAGCATTTCTACTGTCAGTGCTTCAATGAGCCAGGTGCTTCTCCTCTTGTTATAATTCCTGCTGCTGAATAACTTTTGGTCAAATATGACTTGTGGTTAGCTTCAGCCCTAATTATGAGAAAACAGAAGCACGCAACATATTGTTTGCATTACTCATTCTCCTTGATACTATATGGCTTTGAATATTTCTTCTACGAACAGTGGCACAGAAGGCTCCCTGTGATATTATTGTAATTGCAAACAAGTTCTAAACTTTAAACGAAACAGTGAGCATTTTTCTCCCCGAAGAGTCTTTTCTTAAAGAAAGTCATTTTAAGTTTTCACTATCTATGCCAACTTTTCCTGAGTTTAATCACTGTTTTGCCTTTTGTTGTTGGTGACTAGGTTTCCTATATCTTCCACAACACTTTCAAAAATTTTCATTCAAATTCAATTTACGAGGTACTGCGGAGTTTCCTAAAGTGGGGCAGTTGGGGGTCAGGATCATGTGGAGTTGTCTGCTGAAATTTTACAATGGCAAATCCTGAGGCAGTAAAGACTGTCATAGAGCTCCAACTGAGTTATAACACATGAGATCCCTGTTTAAGAGGCCCAGGTTATCACAGCCACATGCATACCCTGCCGTTCTTAGCTATCACTGAGGGGGTCAGAACAATTTTCAAGTCTCAAACTGGAGTGACAGTAAGAAAACACTTAGGAAGCACTGAGTTTAACGTAGGAGCCTAGAACTTCTTTGAGTCTGGACAATTAAACTACAGGCGCATTTGATATTGGGTCTTTGACCTTGCCAGCATGAGACTGGCAAGTTGTAGGTCATAGAGTCATAGAGTCAGAGAGATAAACAGTATGGAAACAGTCCCTTCAGTCCAATGTGTCCATGCCAACTAGATATCCTAACCTAATCTAGTCCCATTGCCAGTACTTGACCCATATCCCTCTGAAACCTTCCTCTTTGTGTACTCAGCTAGATGCCCTTTAAATACTATCATTGTACCAGCCTCCACACTTCCTCTGGCAGCTCATTCCATACAAGCACCATCCTCTGTGTGAAAACGTTGCCCCTTAGGTCTCTTTAATATTTTTCCCTTCTCACCCTAACCAATGCCTTCTACTTCGGACTCCCTCACCCCTGGGCAACGACCTTGCTTATTTATCCTATGCATTCCCCTCATGATTTCATAAACCTCTATAAGGTCATCTCTCAGCCTCCAACACTACAGGAAAAACAGCCACAGCCTATTCAGCCTCTCCCAACAGTTCAAATCCTCCTTCCCTGGCAACATCTTTGTAAATCTTTTTTGAACCCTTTCAAGGATCACAACATTCTTCCAATAAAGTCTCCCACTAGGAAACTTGTCGAACGCCTTACTAAAGTCCATATAGATCATGTTTACCACTCTGCCCTTATCAATCCTCTTGTTACCTCTTCAAAAAACTCAATCAAGTTCATGAGGCATGATTTCCCATGCACAAAGCCATGCTGAATACTCCTAATCAGTCCTTGCCTTTCCAATCTGTCAATCTTGTCCCTCAGGATTCTCTCCAACAACTTGCCCACCACCAACGTCAGGCTCACTGGTCTATAGTTCCCTGGCTTATCCTTAGCACCTTTTTAAAATAGTAGCATCACATTAGCCAACCTCCAGTCTTCCTGCACCTCACCTGCGAAGATTGATGATACAAATCCTCACCTGTGACTCGCTGAGCAGACCTATGCAGCTTGTGAACTGATTTCAAGCTACCAGATCAAAGTTGATGACCCCCATGTGAGTCCGAGGGGATGATGACTGACCTAGGAATGAGCAAGAGCCGGTAGTGGGTTTTGGGACGCTTGCAGAAATGGGGTGAAGCAGGGTTATCCTTCCCAGTTCTACCACAAGCAATTGTTTTTGAAAAATGTACTTTTCTGGTGCTGCCACCCCATTCCTTGAAGACTGCTGGTTAGGTTGATCATGGATATATTTTCTGAACATAGCTGGCTCGGTATTTGCAACGATCTGGGCAGACTGATTTCAAGAAGTGCACCTAAGGCGAGACAACCTCTTTGTAAATGCAAAGTGACTAGTGTCAATTTCATGTGCTGTCATTTTTCACTGCCTTCACCAATATGCCATAGTGTGTAGTGTATGGTGGGCATATTGTCTTCCAAACTGGATGCTTGGGTGCTCCTTTCATCCTTTATAGAATAGATGCAACTCAGTCCAAGTTCTTGGCTATTACCTGCTCAAGACTTTGAGTATAAACTCTGATCATAGGGTGTTAATAATTCTCTTGTTGACTTTGTGTGATGACCAATGAAACGGTGTCTGCAAACACCTCCACTGCATACATTAATCAAGAGACAAATTTACAGCTTTACAGTAACATTTTAATTGTTTTACTTTGCCCTGTTGGAACAACTAAATATGGGGTTTTTCTTTTTTTTTTCAAATAGATGAAAAAATGGAGGACTTTTTGGCAATAATTAAAGTAAGGCTGTTAATTTTCAACATCATTATGAAACATAAATATTCAGAGGGTGCAGTCAGAGACAACTCAAACAAGGGGTGCACTCTTGCAGTTCTCACCAAAAGGATCAGCACTTAAATAAATGCATGGACACACTGTACTCCTGCTGGTTCTGCATAAAAGACAACTCAAAATATCAGACTGCTGCATACAGGGTGGGGTGTGTTTCAATGTTGTGATAAGTGATGATGACTAACTAACATCTTTCTGGTGTGGAAACATTACTTCGATAATTGTGGACTTACATTCCCTCTAAAATGTTGGAGATTTAAAAAGAAACATACAGGTAATTCTGCGATAACACACATTTCATTAATTAACGCGATTGACAGATTTGGGATACTGTTTCACAAGAGTGAATTTTTAAAATGTGTGTTGGCTGTAACGTGAGTACATTGCCAACATTTTCAGTGCTGTTTCTAAAGCACGATTTTTCTATAAAGCGGGGTTGCACAGGAACACAAACATAGTGTTATAGAAAAACTACCTGTAACTATTAAATTTTATTTTTTCTACTTATCTACCACATTATTGTATTTAAATTTGTCAACTTTATTTCAGTTTCTTAGCACAATTAAATTTTAATTTGTTTTTTTCCTGGTTGGACTCTGATCTTAACACATTTAGACATGCAGAGTGGTGCTGGAAAAGCACAGCAGGTCAGGCACCATCCGAGGAGCAGGAAAATCGACATTTTGGGCAAAAGCCCTTCATCAGGAATAGGGGCAGGAAGCCTTCAGGGTGGCGAGATGAATGGAGGGGTGGGGCTGGGGAGAAGATAGCAAAGAGTACAATAGGTGAATGGGGGTGGGGATGGAGGTGATAGGTCAGAGAGGAGGGTGGAGCAGATAGGTGGGAAGGGAGATTGGCAGGCAGGACAGGTCATAGGGATGGTGCTGAGCTGGAAAGTTGGAACTGAGGTAAGGTGGGGGGAGGGGAAATGAGGAAACTGGTGAAGTCTACATTGATGCCCTGGGATTGAAGTGTTCCAAGGTGGAAGATGAGGCGTTCTTCCTTCAGGTGTTGGGTGGTGAGGGAATGGCGATGGAGGAGGCCTAGGACCTGCATGTCCTCTGCAGAGTGGGAGGGGGAGTTGAAATGTTGGGCCACGGGGCGGTGTGGTTGATTGGCGCAGGTGTCCTGGAGATGTTCCTTGAAGTGCTGTGCTAGGAGGCGCCCAGTCTCCCCAATGTAGAGGAGACCGCATCAGGAGCAACGGATACAATAAATGATATTGGTGGACATGCAGGTGAAACTTTGATGGATGTGGAGGGCTCCTTTGGGGCCTTGGATGGAGGTGAAGGAGGAGGTGTGGGCGCAGGTTTTACAATTCCTGCGGTGGCAGGGGAGGGTGCCAGAATGGGAGGATGGGTTGCTGGGGGGCGTGGACCTGACCAGATAGTCACGGAGGGAACTGTCTTTGCGGAAAGTGGAAAGGGGTGGGGAGGGAAATATGTCCCTGCTGGTGGGGTTTGTTTGGAGGTGGCGGAAATGTTGGCAGGTGATATGGTAAATGCGAAGGTTGGTAGGGGGGAAAGTGAGAACCGGGGTTGAGGTGGGGGGGGGGGGGGGGGGGGGTTCTGTCCTTGTTATGGTTGGAGGGGTCGTATTTGAGGGCGGAGGTGCGGGATGTGGATGAGATTCATTGGAGGGCATCTTCAACCACGTGAGAAGAGAAATTGCGATCTCTAAAGAAGGAGGCCATCTGGTGTGTTCTGTGGTAGAACTGGTCCTCCTGGGAGCAGAAATGGCGGAGGCAGAGGAATTGGGAATACGGAATGGCGTTTTTGCAGGAGGTAGGGTGGGAAGAGATGTAATCCAGGTAGCTGTAGGTGTCGGTGGGTTTGTTAAAAAATGTCAGTGTCAAGTCAGTTGTCATTAATGGAGGCGGAGTGGTCCAGGAAGGGGAGGGAGGTGTCAGAAATGGTCCAGGTGAATTTAAGGTCAGGGTGGAATGTATTGGTGAAGTTGATGAACTGCTCAACCTCCTCACGGGAGCATGAGGTGGCGCCAATGCAGTCATCAATGTGGCGGAGGAAGAGGTGGGGAGTGGTGCTGGCGTAACTACAGAAGATTGACTGTTCTACGTAGCCAACAAAGAGACTGGCATAGCTGGGGCCCATACGGGTGCCCATAGCTACCCCTTTGGTCTGGAGGAAGTGGGAGGATTCGAAGGAGAAATTGTTAAGGGTGAAGACCAGTTCAGCCAAACAAATGAGTGTCAGTGGAAGGGTACTGTTGGGGACGTCGGGAGAGGAAGAAACAGAGGGCTTGGAGGCCCTGGTCATGGTTGATGGAGGTCTAAATGTCAAAATGTCTCAATGTGGACCCTTCAATCCAAATGTTTGAGGAGTTATGCTTTTGTGGTTGCCTTAGAAGGTGCGATGCTGTCACTGTTGTCAAATGACAGTAAGTTTCTATTCTGTGGCCCATCAAATTTGCAATCAGTGAGATTAGCAGTGACCACTGTTCCTTCACTCCTGACCACAAAATCCAGGTCCGAGTAATAATTTTCTTTAAATGCTTATGAATTTTTCATACTTCTGAATTTGCTCTAAGGAACCATGGCTTGTTTGAAGACACTTTTGTGTGTAATTTTGCTTTATTTCTTTGTAATTAGGAACTGGGTGGCACAGTGGGTCAGAACATTGTCTACTTCCTCTAGGGTCTGGGATCAAATCCAATGCAGTCAGTTGTGACAAGAGTTTCTCTTCTATTACAGCTAATTAAGAGTTGTGTGACTGAAATGAGTTTTAAAACAATTACAATTCAGTTCTCTGTAGATTTAGATCATCAGCACAAGCCCAGTCATAACTTGGAACTAATTGTGACTAATTGGACAGCCTTGCTCACAGAGGCCATGAGGATAGATGTCTCATTGGTACAGTAGGTGGTAAGCTTCAGAGGCTGGGGTTAAAGGCACAGTATTCACGACTAATTATACATCTTTAATAAGAAGAGGGTGTTCTAGTGTGTAATCGGTAGCATAGTTATTAAAATTACATGTAGGCTCTGCAGCTGTTACTAAAATGATTCTCATTACAGAGATCCTTAATTTCAGAACATTCCTAGTGTATTTTCTGAAGTTTTGTAATGCTGCTATATCTCAAATAATATCTAATACCAGAATAAATATAGATTACGTATTCAAATTACATTAACATCGACCATTTTATTTGTGGTAAAACAAGGGTTTTAAAAAATGTTTGTATTATCCAGCAAGGCAATAAAAGCACATGTCCAGTGAACTATCCCATGAAACACAGATTTGAAATTGCAGATAACTTGACTTAAGTGACTGACTGAACTCCCAACGAAATGTTACAACTAAAAACTTTGATTTCTTTTTATCCAACAACTTCCTGCTGACAAGCCATTGAGTTCCTCTTCTCAACTCTGGGGTAGAGTTGCATCAGGTCCTCACTCTCTGTAAAAACAAGCACAGATGCCAAAGTCATGTGACAAGCTGAAGCTGCCCAGCATATTTTGAACGATATACCCAGGGTGCTTGCAAACTATTCACATGGAGCTGTCTGATTGCAACTGAACCATCTGCAAACATTAAAAGCAATGATAATGGCCAATTTGGGGCAAGGGCTGCTAAAATAACCTATATGTACACCATCAGGGTCAGATATTTTCCAATGTTTTCATCATTTGTTTCAATAATATCATCTTTCATTCTTCGAAACTCTGATGAATATGGGTCCCATCTGTTCAACTTTCCTCATTAGACAATCCCTCACCCTAGGTATCTGCCTTGTGAACCTTCTTTGAATTGACTCCCAATGCAAATCTGTAATGAGTCCAAAACTGTACACAGTACTCCGGCTGTAGCCAACAGTTTCGAAAGGATATCAGATGAGTGTATGAAGGGAATAGGCTACAGTGATAGAACAGGAGGACTGACATAATTGGGCATGCAAACTCACAAAATACCTGATGGGCCAAACAAGTCTGTTAATGCCATAAATAATTCCCTGACTCGATGAAGTTTATCCAACAACTTGCCCCAGATACTTAACACCCACCTGTTTCACACGCAGGTTTGCCTCAAAGTCATACATCATCTTGACTTGAAGATTCTATGCTGCCACAGGATAACAAAGCTATTCAGATGGAGACGATTCAGCCTGTCTTGTTGACATCGGTTCTCCAAATGATCATTTCACGTAACACTCTTTCCTGGCTTTTCCCCACTCCTCTACACATCCTTCCTTTACAGATAAAGTCTAACTTACTTTTGCATGTCTTGAATGAATGCCTCCACAACAGACTCAGACTTTCTATTCTGAATATTAATTCACACTTTCTGAAAACGTTGTTTCCCATACATTGTTTCTCCTTCTTTTGTCCATTACTTAAGTCTGCCCCCTCTCGTTCTTGACCTTTTTACAACTGAAGGAGGAGTAGTCATTCAGCCCCTCAATCCTGCCCTACCCTTCAATAAAGTATGGTTCATCTTCCTCAGGTCTCAAGTATAATTCATGGCACCTCATCATAGCTCTCAACTCTACAATATTTTAAAACTATGGCAGAGTGGCTCAGTGGTTAGCACTGCTGCCTCACAGCGCCAGAGACCAGGATTCAGATCCCGCCTCAGGCAACTGTCTGTGTGGAGTTTGCACATTCTCCCTGTGTCTGCATGGGTTTCCTCCGGGTGCTCCGGTTTCCTCCCACAGTCTAAAGATGTGCAGGTTAGGTGAATTGGCCATGCTAAATTGCCTGTAGAGTTAGGGGAATGGGTCTGGGTGGGTTGCTCTTCGAAGGGTCGGTGTGGACTTGTTGGGTCGAAGGGCCTGTTTCCACAATGTAAGTAATCCAATCTAATCTACCTTCTCTTTAAATACTTTCAATGACCTGGTCTCTATGACTCACTGAGGTAGAGAATTCTAAATTTTTATTTTTCTCTGGAAGGAGAAATTCCTTTGCATCTCAATTTTAAATCAGTGTTCCCTTATTATGTAACTATGTCTTCCAGTTCAAGACTCTCTAAGAACGGAAACATATTTGTATCATCAGCCCTATCAAGCCCCTTCAAAATCTTGTAGGTTTCCATAAGATCACCCTTCATTATTCTAAACTCGAATGAATAAAGGGCTAAACTGTTTAGTCATTCTTGATAAATCCCTCCAGATTTCTCTTCTGAACTTACTCCAAAGTCAGTCTAAATGTTCTTAAGTGTGGGGCCAAAACTGTTCACAGAATTCCAGTTGTGGCCTTACCAATACCCTATGCACATTACCAAAGTCTGCAGGCCATTCGATCCATTGAGTTTGCTCTTCCATTTAATGAAATCATGTCTGATCTGGTAATCCACAATATCACTTTCCTGTCTTTCCTCAAGTCTTGATTCCCTTACTAAAATTTGAAGAAGACTTCTTTACTTTTAAACTTCAAACTCCTAAGCGATAAAGGCCAAAATTCCATTTGCCTTCTTTATAAATTGCTGCACTCACAGGCTAACCTTTTGTGTTTCAGGCACATGCATATCTGCATCTATCTGTGTTAGACATGTCTGGAGTGTCTCTCTATTTAAATTACAGTCTATCTTTTGATTCTTCCAAAAAAAATGCATGATCTTATACTTTGCCTTAAACTCCATCTGCCAGTTTTTTGTCCACTCACTCCACTACTTATATCCCCTTTCAGATTCCTTATGTGTCACAACTTACGGTCCTGCCTGTTTTGGATCATCAGCACATTTGAATACAATACAGTCTGACCCTCTTTTAAAGTCAGTAATACAGATATTAAATAATTGAGGTAAAAACAAAACCAGCTCCCAAAAGGCCTTACAAGTGAACCTGCCAATCCAAATTAATCTGTCTTTCAATGAATTCAGTCCCACAATCTCCTGGTTAATTTGACCTCTGCAATGGTACAGTGAGCCTTTCAGTTGGTCAAAGAACTGTGTCTTCTGAAGTTCATTGAGGAGGCCCTCAGCCAAGCTGATGTTATCCATACTCTAAGACCAAGTGGTCTTCTAGTGTGACTATTATTTGGCATCTATGGTAATTTAGATTGCTCCAACTATCAGTGTAAATGATATCAAAACAACATCTACCTGTTATTTGGTTTTGAGGTTGTTAAAAGTTTGAACTGGAGGTGGATGATTAGGTTTCAAATAAATCTTATTAATTTTTCCTTTATTAATCCTGAATTGTTAGTTCTATGCTTAGTGTTTAATTGTATCACTTAGTGTATGACACCTGCTAGTCTTGTTCCACTTATAGTTAAGCATTCAAAAAATACTTTTATCAAAAATACTCTGGTACTTTTATCAAGAATGCTCTGGTACTATTCTAACACATTGGGCCAGATTCTCCAAGTTAGGATGAATCCACAGCCATTTCAAATGGCAAGCTGGTTTAACTTTGGCTCCTTTCCTGGCAGAAGCAATTTATCGCCAGTGAAGAATGCAGATTGTGACCCATGACCAGGCAAGTTATGTATCTTGTAACCCTCTAGAATGTTTGAGACTGGACAACTTCTCAAAAATTGGTGGCTCTCAATTTCCACAGGCTTTTGGAAGTAGAATCTGTTTTTGAGAAATGTAAGACGATAAGGCCATAAGACACAGGAACAGAAATTAGGCCATTCAGCCCATCAAGTCTGCTCCGCCAATCAATCATGGCTGATAAGTTTCTCAACCCTACTTTCTCCCCATAACCCTTGATCCCTTTACAATCAAAAACCTTTCTCTCTCTGTCTTAACTACACTCAATGACCCAACCTCCACAGCCTTCTGTGGCAATGAATTCCTTAGATTCACCACTCCCCAGCTGAAGAGGTTTCTCCCTATTTCCATTCCACAAAGTCTTCCCTTTATTCTGAGGCTGTGCCCATGGGTCCTAGTATCTCTTACCAATGGAAACATCTTCCCAACATCCACTCTGACCAGGCCATTCAATACTCTGTATTTGTCAACTAGATTCCCCACCCATCCTTCTAAACTCAATCAAATATAGACCAGGGTCCTGAAACATTCCTCATAAGTTAAGCTTTTCATTCCTGGGACCATTCTCTTGAACGTCCTCTGAACATGCTCCAATGCCAGTAGATCTTTCCTGAGATGTGGGGCCCAAAACTGCACACAATACTCCAAATGTGGTCTGACCAGAGCCTTATAGAGCCTCAGAAGTACATCCTTGTTTTTATATTCAAGTCCTCTCAAAATAAATGCCATCATTGCATTTGCTTTCTTAACTACTGACTCAACCTGCAAGTTTATCTTGAAAGAATCCTGGACGAGAACTCCCAAGTCTCTTCGCACTTCAGACTTCTGACTTTTCTCCCCATTTAGAAAATAGTCCATGCCTCTATTCTTCCTACCAAAGTGCATGACCTCACACTTGCCCACGTTGTACTCCACCTGCCACTTCTTTGCCCACTCTCCTAACCTGTCCAAAACCTTCTGCAGCCTCCCCACCTCCTCAATGCTACCTGTCCCTTTGTAGCAGCTGCAAACATAGCCAAAATGCACTCAGTTCCTTCATCTAGATTGTTAATGTATGAAATGAAACATTGTGGTCCCAACACTGAGCTTTGTGGAACACCACTTGTCACTGGCTGCCATCCTGAAAAAGATCCTTTTATCCCCATTCTCTGCTTTCTGCCAGACAGCTAAACTTTTATCTATTCCAGCACCTTGTTTCTAATGCCGTGGATCCTCATCTTCCTCAGTAGTATCCTTGTGGCACCTTGTCAAACGCCTTCTTGAAGTTCAGATTGATGACACTCATTGGCTCCACTTGGTCTAAGCAGCTCGTTACTTCCTCAAAGAATTCTAGCAGATTTGTCAGACACGATCTCCCCTTGATGAAACCATGCTGACTTTGCACTATTTTATGATACAATTCTGACTATTCAGATATCTCATCTTTCACAATGGATTCCAGGATCTTAGCCACAACTGAGGTCAGGCTAATCGGTTTTTAATTTTCCATCTTTTGCCTTACTCCTTTTTTTAAACAGGGGTGTCATGTTAGTGATTTTCCGGTCCTCTGAAACCCTCCCTAACTCTCATGATTCCTGAAAGATCATCACTAACACCTCCACCATCTCTTCAGCTATCTCCTTCAGAACTCTGGAGTTTAGTCCATCTGATCGAGGTGATTTATCCACTTTCAGGCCAGTCAGTTTTTCTGCTACCTTCTCCTCGATGATGGCCACCATTCTCAACTCTGCCCCCTCACTGTCTTGAATTTTTGGGATATTACTCCTGTATTCCACCGTGAAGACTGAGGCAAAGTAACTATTCAGTTCCTTAGCCATTTCCTTGTTTGCCACTACTATCACTTCAGCATCATTTTCCAGTTACCCAGTGTTGACTTTTGCCTCTCTTTTACCCCTCTTTTGCCCTTTGTATATCTAAGGAAAGTTCTACAATCTTCCTTTATATTACTGACTAGCTTACCCTCATATTTAATCTTCTCCCTCCTTATTTCTTTTTTTTGTTGCCCACTGTTGGTCCTTGTAAGCTTCTCAATCCTCTGGTTTCCCACTGCCCTTCACCACATTATTTGCTTTCTCTTTTGCTTTTATGCTATCCCTGACTTCCTTAGTCAGTCATGGTTGCCTCACCGTCCCTGTACCATGTTTCCTTTCCCTCAGAATGAATCTATGCTGCATCTCCTGAATATCTGAAAAAGTAATTTGAAACAGACTTATCCATGTTCCCTCAGCCTATGATTTTGATCTTCTCTAGCCACTTCCTTCGGCCTTCAATTCATGCCTCTTTCATGACTCATCACTAACCATTGATCCAGTGATAGCAACAGTAAATGTGGAAATTCTGGAAAAATACTCCGTGCTGAAATATTTTTGAAAATAAGCTACCTTTCCAACTACTTTATAAAATTGTCAATCATGCAGCCCATCGAACAATGAATAACAAAGACTCAAAAACCTCTATCTCTTAAAACATTGAGACACTGACAAAATACCTCACATAAATAAACAACTTATCAAACCACTTAAAATGCTTAATTGAGCAAAGTCAGCAATTCACTTACTTTTTGAAAAGAGAATGCCTTCTGACATCATTCATTTCTTGGCCTTGGCTCTCAACCTCAGATATAGCACTCAGAGCCAGAAGGATCAAAGGATATGTGGAAAAAGCAGGAACAGGCTATTGAGGTGGAAGATCAGCCATGATCATAATGAATGGTAGAACAGGATTGAAGGGCTGAGTAACCTACTCTTTCTGCTATTCTCTATGGTTCAATGGGAAGCAACCTGATGTGGATGGGTGGAAACTGATATGGGATTTCATTACGCTTGCAGTTGAAGTGTTACAAGTTAAGATCCACAGGTCTGATTTTATTTATGACATGGGAGACATGCAAGAGTTGAAAAGGGTGGCGAACTACGTGGTCCCACACTTCGAGTTCCAAAAATCTTAACCTATGTTTCACTCAAATGGATTGATTTAGAATCGCACCCAATTCCGTGTAAATCACTACTGGATAGATAGCTTGGGGTAGGATTTCGTACAGAAGGAAGTAACTTCCAGCAGACCAGAAAGAAAGGATCAGTAGCATTAACTATGCTTTGGTCAGGAGGAGCTGGCCTAATGGTATTACTGCTGGACAGGTCATGTTTTGGGCATGCAGGTTTGAATCCAGGCACAGCAGATGGTGGCATTTTAATTCATTAAAATCTGGAATTAAGAGTCTAATGATAACCATGAAAGCATTGATGGAAAAAAACATCTGGTTCATTAATGTCCTTTAGAGAAGGAAACTTCCACCCTTACCTGGTCTGGACTACATGTGACTCCAGACCCATAGCAATGTGATTGACTCTTTACATCTTTCTGGTTAATTCAGGATGGTCAATAAATGCTGGCCATGAGAGCGAAGCTCTCATCATGTAAATGGATGTTTAAAAAGGATTGATTGCCATCTGTGTTAGATTACACAATGATTGTATGGTCAGCTGCATAACAGGAGCAGACAAGGCTATTTGCCTCTTTGAGTGTCTTTTAACTAAACAAATCAGAAAATAATTTGAGAGTTTTAAGGCCATGATTCCTAACTGGCTATTCAACAGTAAGCACCTACAAATTTTGTTTATTGTAAATCCTGCAGATTTATTCTTCATTCTTCAACTGGATTTGTAAGGTTTGAACACCAAGTCATCGATTGTAATCAACACCTTTGGTTTGGAAGTTCTCAAATCAGGATAGCCCACCAAGCATCACTTACATTTAGTTGCCGAGAAGAACACCCCAACTATGAGCATATGCTGCACTGCATCGTACTGTACACACATAATTGCGCATGACTAATAATCAATTAAGAAGCCATCTGTTCTGAAAGACTAAGAGGATTCAATCTCATCTGACAAGCATCTTATCTTCTCGGCCTTTACTAATCATAGAATCAGAAACTACAGGAGACCACTTGCTTCATCATACCTCTGCCAACTCTTAAAGAATTATCCAATTAGATCCACTCTCCTACTCTTTAAGTCTGGTCCTGCAAACATTTCCTTTTCAAGTATTTATCCAGCTTCCTTTATTTTTCAGTCAGGATGCTTCATATCCAGTGTGGAAAGACTTTACAATTCCTACTACATAAAGACAAAAGAAAGAAAGAAATACAAATGGAAGTGTGCCATATGGTCCTTCCAGTCTGCTCTGCCCTATATGAAGATTATGGCTGATCTTCAACCTCAAAGGCACTTCCTTGCCTGATCCAAGTTTTCTTTGCAGTGTTGCAATTTATCCATCCAGATTTTATAAATGTGCTGTAACTGAACAAAGGCATCCATCTTGGACTGAGAATTCCAAAGATACAATCCTCTAGTGAAGCTTCTCCTAATCTTGGTCCTAAACGGTTAGATATTGAGACCGTTCTGCCTGGTTCTCGACTCCTGAGCCTTTTCCTCATTACATCGCCAAAATTATTTTGTTTCAATAAGATTGCCCCTCATTCTTCTAAACTGTATTCTACTCAATCTCTCCTCAAAGGTCAACACTCTTAAACCAGGAATCAATCTTGTGAATCTTCATTGCATCCTTTCAAGATCAATATCTTTTCTCAAGCTTGTACACTATAATGTTGCAGTTTTTCTTCTGATTTTGTGCTTCCCGAACTGATGGGAACATGAAGCCTTTTAGAGTGGACAAGTTAATTGAACAAGTATGTAGGGTCTAGAATTTAGTCACCACCATTAAGAATTACCCAAAACATTAACACTACTTTCTTTCCACAGATGCCTCCAGATCAGGTGAGTTTCTCTAGCAATGTCTGTTTTGTTTCTGATTTACAACATCCACGAGTCTTTGTTTTACTCCAGACCAGGAGACCTGGTGTAAAGTCCCACCTGCTCCAGAGGTGTGCAATAACATAGTCATTGAGTCATAGAGATGTACAGAATACAGAATGGAAACAGACCCTTCAGTCCAACTAGTCCATGCCGAACAGATATCCCAACCCAATCTAGTCCCACCTACCAGCACCCGGCCCATATCCCTCCAAACCCTTCCTATTCATATACCCATCCAAATGCCTCTTAAATGTTGCAATTGTACTAGCTTCCACCACATCCTCTGGCAGCTCATTCCATACACGTACCACCCTCTATGTGCAAACGTTGCCCCTTAGGTCTCCATTATATCTTTCCCTTCTCACCCTAAATCTATGCCTTCTATCTCTGGACTCCCCGACCCCAGGGAAAAGACTTTGTCTATTTATCCTATCCATGCCCCTCATAATTTATTAAACCTCTAGAAGGTCACCCCTCAGCCTCCGCTCCAGGGAAAACAGCCCCAGCCTGTTCATTCTCTCCCTGTAGCTCAGATCCTCCAACCCTGGCAACATTCTTGTAAATCTTTTCTGAATCCTTTCAAGTTCCACAACATCGTTCTGATAGGAAGGAGACCAGAATTGCACGCAATATTCCAACAGTGGCCTAACCAATGTCCTGTACAGCCGCAACATGACCTCCCAGCTCCTGTACTCAATACTCTGACCAATAAAGGAAAGCATACCAAATGCTTTCTTCACTATCCTATCTACCTGTGACTCTACTTTCAAGGAGCTATGAACCTACACTCCAAGGTCTCTTTGTTCAGCAACACTCCCAAGGCCTTACCATTAAGTGTATAAGTCCTGCTAAGATTTGCTTTTCTAAACTGCAGCACCACACATTTATCTGAATTAAACTCCATCTGCCATTTCTCAGCCCATTGGCCCATCTGGTCCAGATCCTGTTGTAATCTGAGGTAACCCTCTTTGCTGTCCACTACACCTCCAATTTTGGTGTCATCTGCAAACTTACTAACTGTACCTCTTATGCTCACATCCAAATCATTTATGTAAATGACAAAAAGGAGAGGATCTAGCAAAGAGCCTTGTGGCACTCCACTGGCCACAGGCCTCCAGTCTGAAAAACAACCCTCCACCACCACCCTCTGTCTTCTACCTTTGAGCCAGTTCTGTATCCAAATGGCTAGTTCTCCCTGTATTCCAAGAGATCTAATCTTGCCAATCAGTCTCCACAGAGTCATAGAGTCAGACAGCACAGAAACAAACCAAACTAAACTAGTACCACTTGCCTGCATTCAGTCCATATCCCTTTAAACCTTTCTTATTCATGTTCCTGTCCAAAATTCTTTTACATATTGTAACTGTACCTGCATCCACCACTTCCTCTTCCATATGTGAATCACCCTCTGGTTGAAAAGTTGGCCCTCATGTCCCTTTTAAATCTTACTCCGTTCACTTAAAAATATGTCCTCCAGTTTCAAATTCTTCTACCCTAGGAGAAAAATCCTTTGCTATTCACCTTATCTATGATGTGGAGGTGCCAATGTTGGACTGGGGTGGACAAAGTCAGAGGTCACATGACACCAGCTTATAGTTCAATAGGTTTATTTGAAATCACAAGCTTTCGGAGCTATGCTCCTTCATTAGGACTTCACCTGACAAAGGAGCAGTGCTTCGAAAGCTTGTGATTTCAAATAAACCTTTTGGACAATAACCCAGTGTCGTGTGACTTTTGACTTTGACCACCTTATCTATGCCTTTCATGAATATTGATGAGAAAATATCTTCTCTCTGAAATTACCAAGCAGCCAGTTGACATAAATATAGAACATAGAACATAGACCAATACAGCACAGAACAGGCCCTTCGGTCCACGATGTTGTGCCAAACAAGTGTCCTAGCTTAAGCACCCATCCATGTACCTATCCAATTGCTGCTTAAAGGTCACCAATGATTCTGACTCTGTAACTCCCACAGACAGCGCATTCCATGCCCCCACCACTCTCTGGGTAAAGAATCTACCCCTGACATCCCCCCCATACCTTCCACCCTTCATCTTAAATTTTTGTCCCCTTGTAACACTCTGTTGTACCCGGGGAAAAAGTTTCGACTCTCTACTCTATCTATTCCTCTGATCATCTTATAAACCTCTATCAAGTCACTCCTCATCCTTCGCCGTTCCAATGAGAATGGGTCAAGCACTCTCAACCTATCCTCGTACGACCTATTCTCCATTCCAGGCAACATCCTGGTAAATCTTCTCTGCACCCTCTCCAAAGCTTCCACATCTTTCCTAAAGTGAGGCGACCAGAACTGCACACAGTACTCCAAATGTGGCCAAACCAAGGTCCTGTACAGCTGCAACATCACTTCACGACACTTGAAATCAATCCCTCTGCTAATGAACGCTAATACACCATAGGCCTTCGTACAAGCTGTATCCACCTGAGTGGCAACTTTCAAAGATCTATGAGTATAGACCCCAAGATGCCTCTGCTCCTCCACCTTACTAAGAACCCTACCGTTAACCCTGTATTCCATATTCTTATTTGCCCTTCCAAAATGGACAACCTCACACTTGACAAGGTTGAACTCCATCTGCCACTCCTCAGGCCAGCTCTGCAGCCGACAACAGCCCTCCTCACTATCCACAACTCCACCAATCTTCGTATCATCTGCAAATTTACTGACCCACCATTCGACTCCCTCTTCCAAGTCATTAATAAAAATTACAAACAGCAGAGGACCCAGAACTGATCCTTGCAGAACTCCACTTGTAACTGGGCTCCAGGCTGAATATTTACCATCTACCACCACTCTCTGACTTCGACCGGTTAGCCAGTTTTCTATCCAACTGGCCAAATTTCCCTCTATCCCATGCCTCCTGACTTTCCGCATGAGCCTACCAGGGGGAACCTTATCAAATGCCTTACTAAAATCCAAGTACACTACATCCACTGCTCTACCCTCATCCACATGCTTGGTCACCTCCTCAAAGAATTCAATAAGACTTGTAAGGCAAGATCTACCCCTCACAAATCCGTGCTGGCTGTCCCTAATCAAGCAGTCTCTTTCCAGATACTCATAAATCCTATCCCTCGGTACCCTTTTCATTACTTTGCCTAACACCGAAGTAAGACTAACTGGCCTGTAATTCCTGGGGTTATCCCTATTCCCTTTTTGAACAGGGGCACAACATTTGCCACTCTCCAGTCCCCTGGTACCACCCCCGTTGAGAGTGAAGGAAATGAGGAAATTGTTGCAGCTTTCCTGAACTTATGGTGGTAAAAAATGGAGAGAAGAAATTGTGAAATGTTTATTCTGGAGGTGAAATGGACAAGTTGGTAACCATGAAACAAACAATTTCTGCATGGTTCTCAGGAGACCACTTGATGAACTTAACAGCTGATGCTTGTTCTATGCTTGTTTGTGACCAGTCCCTTAAAAGAAAGTTTTGTGCCTTGAAAAAAATGTGAATTTTTTTTTTCCAAGTTCTGTGAAGTTTAACATGACCTGCTTCTGATGGTAAAATGTCTTGTACAACAGCAGTAAATGTATGCTTTGTTTTGTGCTGGAAGGTCACTTTTGCATCACGTTTGGAAGTAAGGATCTCCGATCCTCCACCAAATTGATGACAAACAAGTGAAAGCAAAATATAATATCTTCCAGGTAAGAAAGTATATGTTGCACTCTTGTAAATTTAACAACCTGTGGGAGAACAAGTGTCGCAAATGTCCAATGATAAAATCATTGTATTGTACAGCACCTAAAAAGGTCATTTAGTCATCATGGCTATGCCAGTTCCAGACAGAAGTAAAGACAGACAGTCCAAAACACTGCAGAGTTTAACTTGTACATTAACCACTTGGTTTTGCAACCAACCAGCAGTATAACTGTGTATTTCATCGACAGAGCAATTGGATCTTTGACTTTTCCCTGTTCTCTGCCATTGTAGGAATTATCATGATGGATAGTAGTACAGTGGTCAGTCTCAAACCCATATGGTCACATGACACAGTCCACAACACATGGGAACAACAAATTCTCCTTCAAGCCACTAACCATGACGCTGTTGTAAATCTAAGGGTAATGGTGCAAATAGCTCAGGACGTTAGGCCCCTATTAACATTCCAGGGCTCTTCTCTCAATCATTTTCTTTGATTCATTCATGGGACATGGGCACACTGGCTGGCCAGCATTTATTGCCCATTTCTAATTGCCCAGAGGGCTGTTCAGAATCAATCATATTGCTGTGGGTCTGGAGTCACATAGAGAACAGCAGTTTCCCTCCCCAAAGGACATTAGTAAACCAGATGGGTTTCTCCTGACAAGTCAAAATTATTTCATGGGCATCAGCAGACTCTTAACTCCAGACTTTTTGTTGAATTCAAGTTCCTCCGTCTACAATGGCAGGATTCAATTACCTGGGTAATTGAACATTACCTTGGGTTTCTGGATGCAGTATACTGATAACACTATTGTGCCATCATCTCCTCAGAAATAGTTACTACATTCTGCCCCTTTGCATCTACCTCCTTATGGTCATTTAACTATCTGACATATTGTGCCAGCTGCAAATTGCATGACCATGCTTTATACAAACACTTTTATTCCAATGCTTCCCTTTTGATTTTATGTTACCAGACACCCAAGAAATGCTACCTACCCCGCTGCAGCAGTCTCATCAGGAAAGAGGCTGTTGACTTTGTAGCATAATGAAATTCATGTAAATCATGAAGATATGACTGACCACATGATTCTGACAGCAATAAGAAAGAAGGCACTCACCTAGAATGAGCAAGTGAAGAGAGAGGTCTTAAATATTACACTAGAGAGTTGCATTTGAGAACTTACTCTGTGCAGTCCTAAATAATGGAGTGCTACAGTGCATACAGAGGTGAAGCGATGTACTTAATGACAATCATCTCTGAGCAGATCCTTACAGTAATCCAGACCTGTGTTACAATGTCTGGGTAGTAGTATTGCTTAAAGCACAAGATAAAACATGGTGATAGCTAGCGGCAAAAAACCTTTCAGATCCAGGATCTGAAGTTAAAACAGTCACAGGTGAACCACAGAATCACAAAAGTATTACACAGAAGTGTTACATAGAAGATCAGAGCAAGAGTAGGCTATTGAACCTGCTCCCCAATTCAATATGGTCAAAGCTGAATCATGAAGTTCAATATCCTAATCCTAACCTCTTCCCATATCTCCTCATCCCCTTTGCCACAAGAGCTACATCTACCTCTTTCTTGAATATTCTGGCCTCAATTATTTTTGTGGCAATGAATTCCACAGGTTCACCATTCTTTGGGTGAAGAAGTTCCTCCTTATCTCAGTCTTAAAAGTCTTACCCCCTATCCTTAAGCTATGATCCCAAGTTGTGGACTCCCTCACTACTGGAAACAGGCTTCCAGCATCTAACTTGCTGTTTGCATTTTATAGGCTTCTAAGAGATCCTTCCATCATTCTTCTAAACTCCTATGAATACAATTGTAATTGACTTAATTTCTTCTCATATGTCAGTCATGCCATTCCAGGAATCAACTTGGTAACCTTCTCAGCATAGAAAGAGACCATTCAGTCTATTGTGTCCAGAAAATTTCAACGAGATTATGGATCAACTGAAAAACCTCAAATCTGCTTTGCTGCCTTTTCTCTGGTTCCCTGACTGATTAAAGGTTTTTCTCAGCCTTGAATATATAACCCATACGGTCCTGCAGTGAAGAATTGCACCAATTCATGACCATTTCTGAGCGAAGAAATTCCTCATCATTTCTGTCTAAAATGAGATCATGCCCTCTGGTACTAGACTCTCCCATGACGGGAAAGAATCTCTCTGCCTCTACCCTGTCAAGCCTCCCAGGGTCATATGTGTCTCAATAAGGCCTCTTCTCATTCAACTAGGTTCAGACGTGTAAAAGCCAAACCTACTCAATCTTTCCCACATCACATACCAAATTTTTGCCCCCTCACGTAGCCTGTATATGTCCCTCTGTAGGGTCCAAAGATTTAGGTACAGTACATTCACTTCCATCATCCAACTCATTAACATGTAATGTAAATAATTGTGGCCCCAGCACTGAACCCTATAGCATTTCATTCGTTAAAGGTTACCAGCCCGATAATGCTTCATTTCTCCCGACTCACTGTCTTCTATTAATTATCCAATCCTCTACCCATGCTGAAAACTACCCCAACACCACGGGCTCGTATCTTATTAAGTAGCTTTATGTGCTTTACTTTATCAAATGCCTTTGGAAAATCAAATAAGTTACATCTATTGGTCCTCCTTATCTAAGCAACTTGCTACCTCCTGAACAAATTTGTCAAGTATGATTTTCCCCTTTATGAAGCTATGCTGATTTTCCTTCATTATATGATGGTCTTCTAAATATTGTGTTATTAAGTAACTTATAAAAGACTCTAACGTTTTACCAAACTCAGACATTTAGCAAATTGACAGAGTTACCTGTTTTTATTTGTATTTCTCTTCATTTTTGCCTAGGTTGTTACATTCACAACTCTTTAATACTCTGGGAACTTCCTGGACTTTAGCATTCTTGTAAGATTACTACCAGTACATTATCTGTCTATGGAGCAACATCCTTTGAAATCCTTGGAAGCAACCCAGGGTACTTATTGGCCTTTAGCCCAATTAATTTCCCTAGTATTTGTCTTCCATAGTAGGAATGTATTAATTATCTACCCCCTCACCATAATTTAGTACATTTGGAATGCTATTAGTATCCTTTACCATGAAGACTGATGCAAATTATTTGTTCAACTCCTCTGGTATTTCATGACTCCCCGTTATTGTAACCGTGACCTAATTCTCTGACAGCCTACTGTTCACTGTTCCCTCTTTTCATTTTTATACATTTGAAGAAGTTGGCAGCATTGCCATCATGACCCTTTCTGTTAACTCTTCAAGAAAAAACTCTAGCCAGTTAGTTATAATTTCCCCTTTTGACATCCATACAGACTTTTCTTAATCATCCCACCTTTATCCATGTAACTACAAAAGTTACCATGGACAATTATTTCTGGCAGCTCCCCACCACTGAAGTTAAAGTAATTGCTCTGTATTTGCTGGGAGTATCATTGCAGCCTTTCTTGAACAAAGTCAAATTGTTTGCAATTTTCAATCTTCTGATCCCTCATCCTCTATGGAAAACTGAAAGATTGTGGCCAGTGCCCCTGCAATTTACATTCTCATTTTCTTTGAAATCCTGATGCATCTCATCCAGTCCCAGTGCCTCCTCAGCTGTAAGTCTAAACACTCTATTCAATACTTCTTCCTTATCAATTTTGAATCCTTCAAATGACATCTCCTCCTCTGTCACCATAGCCTGGTAGCATCTCCCTCTTTGGGAAAGACAGATGAAAAATATTCATTTAACACCTCACGCCCTGCTTCCTCTATGTGTAAATTCCCTTCCTGGTCTGTAATTGACCCTGCTCTCCTTTTATCACCTTTTACTACTTATATTGCCATTGAAGCTTTTGGGACATCCCTGTATATTGGTTGCCAGTCTTTTCTTATAATTCATCTTTGCTTCAATGAACCTTCAATATTCTTCCTGGCTCTCAATTTAATTTTTAGCTTGAATCCTGTCAGAAGCATACACTTTTTCTTCTTCATTTTAACTTCTGTCTCCTTTGTCATTCAACTTCGGATTTGTTGATCAGATCTTTGCCTCTTGAGACAACATACCACGACTGTACCTGAGCCACACTGAAAAGGAAAGACTGCAAAGTTAGGATATGGTTTCAGAGATTTTGAAAATCAAGGAGGCTGCAAAGACAGAGAAAAAGACTTCAGGAGACGTTTATTACAGGAAAAGTGGGAAGATTCCAAATGATAGCAAGAAAAGCCTCCAAAGACTCTGGAGTCTAACCATGTATGTGCAATATTCTGGAGAGTATAAACACATGGAACTGGAATACTTCAACAATAACAAGGAAAAACTCAAGTAGTTAGCCAGCTCAGTCAGGTATGTTTGTCCACAGAGAGAGCAGCTCTGTTTGAGATTTTGTCATTACTCCAATTAATAATGTGAAAACTCACAATGAGGTCAAAAGTGGAAGCTCTATCAAGAGCAATTGCAGCTTTCTGGAACAGCTTCAAGTTTACACATGAAGGAGAAGTGCCATTAGGTCAGTATGTTTTAGATGCTGTGGGTCTAATAGCTGATGATGTTCTGGTTTGACAAAGCATGGAAGAAACAACTGAGAAGAAAGGTGCCTTGATTAAAGTGTTCACTTTGCACTTTAGCCCCACACTAAAGTTAGTCTTAAAATGGACAAGATTTCATCAGCAATTCCAGCATTCGTGAGAAATAATACAAGCCTTTTTAATGGATTTATATCATCAAGGATAAAAATTTAGGGGATCCTGTGAGAATGCAACACCAATCCTTTCTAATTCCAGCTACCCATTACAATAGCTCAATGAATACCTGTGAATACTTTCACAAACTTTGCATTTCCCAAGTTAATATAAATCCCTTTCCCCACAAGTTGAATATCTGGCCCCATAAGTAAGTCATGCCTTACTGTTGATTATTTATATTTATTCTTGTACATCACCTATGACAGTTGAACTCATTGACATTTGCTTAAGTTTTTGCTTAGTTACACTTACAGACTTTATAGAGTTTATTTTACATTAAACTGCTTAATCCACTGAGTTTACAATGTCGCACCAACAGTCAGAGCTGGGAAGCTGTGCTTGCTTTGCACCATGAGGCGCTTTCAATTGCTTCTGATAAAATTACAATTTAATGTGTTTTAAAGAAGGTCAAGGTTAGATTACATAACACAGCAACCATAGTTTTATAAATGTTTCTTATTTAAATGAAAAAAAAACTTGCATTAAACCTGAGCTCAGGCCATGGACTGATTAAATATTGTTGATTATAAATTGTTCTTCCCTTTGTTTTAATTAATAAATGGAACTGCTGATATGGCAACAGTTCAGATCAACCAACAGGGTTCAAGCTTCAGACTCCAGTATGTTCTAATTTAGTTTATTTGATTGATAGCTATGAAGAGAAGAGATATTTAGCTGAATGTTCTTCCTACAGAGACAACCCAATACACCCTCCCTTTCCCCATTTACTACTTTTAATCATTTCTCAAAATATACCATGCCTATTCACCTTCACCACTATGGACGTTTAAGTTAATAGTCAAAACAAGATGAAGAAAAAGTTCCTGATTTTCATAACTAAGTTGCTAATTTGAACAAGTTTCTACCTTGCCTCATCAAAAAGCTCAGTAAGGAGAGTAATCATGGTTTACCCTGAAACAATCTGCACTGGCTTTCCTCAATTAGCCAATATATTCCCAGGTGATTTATAATTTAGGCCAGTGTTGTTGCTTCTGGAAGATTCTTCACAAACAAGGTTAAACTGCCATCTTTTTAGTTACTAGGTTTATTTTCATACCTTATTGTGGAAAGGGTATGGCAATGTATTTCTCCAGTCCTCGAAAACCACCCGAGTCCAAGGAAAATTATTGGCCAGTGCCTCCACAACTCACTCTTTGACATCCATGAGCATTCTTACGTGCATCTCTCCTGGTCTTGATTTCTTATGATGACAGCCATTTCAATGCTTCTCCATTATCAACCTGAACCTCTTCAAGAATCCAAACTGCTCCTGATTTTAGAATAAATTGGGGAGCACAATTTGTCTTGATGAAGACAGGCGCAACATAGTCAGCTAATACCTTCGCCATGTTGTATGTGTAATTCGTTCTTCCATCCCTTATTAACCCTACTGCTCATCATAACAGCCTTTCTATCTTTACCAGTGTGTGCGTAAGTGTGTTGCTGAAAAAGCACAGCAGCTCAACCGAGGAGCAGGAGAATCAAGGTTTCAGACATAAGCCCTTCATCAGGAATGAGGATTGTTGGTTGAGGACTGAGAGATAAATGGGAGGGGGTTCGACTGGGGGGGAAGGTGAGGGAGAAGGTGACAGATCAGAGGGGGAAGTGATGGACAGGTCAGGAGGAGGGTGCCGAGTTCCAGGCTTGGGACTGGGTTAATGTGGGGGAGGGGAAATGAGGAATCTGTTGAAATCCACATTTATCCTGTGTGGTTGCAGGGTCCCAAGATGGAATATGAGGCGTTCTTCCTCAGGGCATCAGGTGGTAACAGTTTGGCGGTGGAGGACGCCAAGGACCTGCATGTCTTTGACAGAATGGGAGGGTAAGTTGAGCCAGTTCAGCCAGGTAGATGAGGGTGTCGGTGGAAGGGTACTAGTTGGGATGGCGTGAGAGGAAGGAACAGAGGGCTTGGGAGAACTTCATCATGGCAGATCAATGTGTACAGGGACAGGATGTACATGGTGAAGATGAGGCATTGGAGCCCAGGGAAATGGAAATCTTGGAGGAAGTGAAGGATGTGATGAACACCTCCAACACACCCCATCCAACTGGACACACAATGCCAGCCTGTTACCCGCCCTTGACCTCTTCATTTCAAACTGCTGCTGTGACATCGACCTCCTCACCAGTCCACACCCCTCACCCACTCCAACCTCCCGTCCTCACAGCGCACAGCCCTCCATCCCATCACCTCCAACCCCAACCTCACCATCAAACCCGCAGACAAGGGGGTCACAGTAGTAGTGTGGCACATCGACCTCTACACTGCTGAAACCAGGCACCAACTCGCAGATACCTCCTCCTAATGCCCCCTTGATCATGGCCTCACCTCCCATTACCAAACCATCATCTCCCAGACCATCCTCAACCTGATCACCTCTAGGGATCGCCCCTCCACAGCCTCCAACCTCATTGTCCATGAACCCTGCACTGCCCGATTCTACCTCCTTTCTAAGGTTCACAAACCTGACTACCCCGGTGGACCCAATGTCTCAGCCTGCACCTGTCCCACCAAACTCATTGTCTCCTACCTCGACACCATCCTGTCCCCCTTAGTGCAGGAACTCCCCACCTACGTTCATGACACCATCCACACCCTTTAGGTCCTCCAAGATTTTCGTTTCCCCGGTCCCCAATGCCTCATCTTCACCATGGACATCTAGTCCCTGTACACATTGATCCGCCATGATAAAGGTCTCCAAGCTCTCCGTTTCTTCCTCTCATGCCATCCCAACCAGTATCCTTCCACCGACATGCTCATCCACCTGGCTGAACTGGTCCTCACCCTCAACAAATTCTCCTTTCAATCCTCCCACTTCCTCCAAACCAAAAGGTAAGCCATGGGCACCCGCATGAGAACCAGCTATGCCTGCCTGTTTATCGGGTATGTGGAACAGTCCATCCTCCACAGTGACACTGGCACCAAACCCCACCTGTTCCTCTACTACATCAATGACTGTATCGGCGCCACCTCGTTCTCCCACGAGGAGGTTGAACAGTTCTTCAACTTTACTAACACCTTCCACCCCGACCTCAAATTCACCTTGACAATCTTGGACACCTCCCTCCCCTTCCTGGACCTCTCCAAAACCGTGTCCGGTGACCAACTCACCACAGATATCTACTACAAGACATCGACTCTCACAGCTACCTAAACTATACCTCCTCCCACCCTACCTCCTGTAAAAAATGCCCCCACCCCTTTTCCCAATTCCACCACCTCCACCACATCTGTTCCTAGGATGACCAATTCTACCTCATAAAGTCTCAGATGCTTACATTCCGGTGACAATAACCAAAGTTCAGTCTGATTGTAGACGTTTGTGAGGTGAACTGAGAAAGCAAAGCAGATGAGCAAAGAGAGAGCATTGTAAGAGACTGGAAACTATCAGGAAAGGAAATACAAAAGTTATTCACGCACCTGACATCATCCTCTGCCACTTCCACCACCTCCAAACGGACCTCACCACCAAAGATATATTTCCCTCCCCACCCCTATCAGCGTTCCGGAGAGACCATTCCCTCCAGGACTCACTCATCAGGTCCATGCCCTCTTTCCCCCCCCCCCCCCCCCCCCCACAAGCCCACACCCTCCCCCCCACCCCCCCACCCACCAGCCCACACCCCTTTCCTGGCACCTTTCTCTGCCAATGCTGAAGTGCAAAACCTGTGCCCACATCACTCCCCTCACCTCTGTTCCAGGCTCCAAGGGATCCTTCCACATCCGTCAGACATTTATCTGTATCTCTATCATGTCATCTACTGCATCTGTTGCACCTGATGTGGTCTCCTCCACATCAGGGAGACAGGATGCCTGCTTGTGGATCAGTTCAGAGAACATCTCTGGGATACCTGTACCCACCAACCCCACTGCCCTGTGGCTGAACACTTCAACTCCCCCTCCCATTCTGTCAAGGCCATGCAGGTCCTAGCCCTCCTGCACTGCCAAATTATAACCACCCGATGCCTGGAAGAAAATCACCTCATATTCCATCTTGGGACCCTGCAACCATACAGGATAAATGTGGATTTCAACAGTTTCCTCATTTCCCCTCCCCCCACATTATCCCAGTCCCAAGCTTCCAACTCGGCACCGCCCTCCTGACCTGTCTATCACTTCCCCCCCTCTGACCTATCGCCTTCTCCCTCACCTTCATCCGTCTATTGCATTCCAAGCTACCATCCGCCCCCCAATCCCACCACCCCCCCTTTCCATTTATCTCTCAGTCCCTAGCCCACAAGCCTCATTCCTGAAATGCCAATTCTCCTGCTCCTCGGATGCTGCCTGACCTGCTGTGCTTTCCCAGCAACACCCTCTCGATTTCAATCTCCACATCCGCAGCCTTCACTTTCTCCTAGGTGCGTGAATAACTTCTGTATTTCCTTTCCTGATAGTTTCCAGTCTCTTACAATGCTCTCTCTTTGCTCATCTGCTTTGCTTTCTCAGTTCACCTCACAAACTTCTACAATCAGACTGAATCTTGGTTATTGTCACTGGAATGTCTGCATTTTTGTTTGGAGCAGGAATAAACCACTTTACCCCTTGATCCTGCCTCAGTATTTAGTATGGTCATGGCTGATCTTGTAATGACCACAGCACTGGACTTTCACCCATCTCTGATAACATTTTGAGCGGTTGCTATCTATTTTCCTCTGTCTGAAAAATACTCAAATACTCTGCTTCCACTTCCTTTTGAGGAAGCGAGTTCTAAAGACTCACAACTCCCTGAGAGAAAACATTCTACCTCATCTCTGACTAAAATGAGTGACCCTTATTTATAAACAGCAATCCCTCAGACAAGATTCTCTAACAAGAGAGCAACATCCTTTCCACATCCAGCCTACCATGACACTTCAGGAACTCATATTTTTCAATCAACTTGTTTTTTGAAGGGGTGACAAAGCAGGTCGATGAGGACAGTGCGGTAGATGTTGTCTACATGGACCTTAGCAAGGTCTTTGACAAGGTACCGTACGGTAGGTGGGTGACGAAGATTAAACCGCACAGGATCCAGGGAGAGCCAACCAATTTGTAAAGAAAATTGGCTTGATGGTAGAAGACCTTGGTGGTGATAGAGGTTGGTTTTTCAGACTGGAGGCCTGTGACCAGCATTGTGCCACAGGGATCAGTGCTGAATCTACTGTTATTCATCATTTATATAAATTATTTGCATAATAATTTAAGAGGTACGGTTCATGAATTTGCAGATGACACTAGGATTGGTGGTACAATGGACAGTAAAGATTGCAGCAAGACCTTGATCAACTGGGCCAGTGGGCTGAGGAGTGCAGATGAAGTTTAACTTAGATAAATGTTGCATGTTATTGGTCAAACCAGGTCAGGAATTACACAGGGCCCTGGGGAGTCTCTTAGAACAAAGAAATCAAGGGTTACTGGTTCATAGCTCCTTGAAAGTGGAGTCACAGATAGACAGGGAGATGAAGAAGGCTTTCAGCATATTTGTTTCATCAGAGTATTGAGTGTAGGAGTTGGGATGTCTTGTTACAGCTGTATAAGCAATTGGTGAGGTCACATTTGGAGCACTGTGTACAATTCTGGTCACTCTACTGTAAAAAATATATCATTAAACTAGAAAGAGTGCAGAAAAGATTTACTAGAATGCAACCTGGATTGGAAGGTTTGAGTTATAAGGAGAGGTTGGATAGACTGGGACTTTTCTTCCCTGAAGCATAGGAGGCTGAGGGGTGATCTTCTCGAGGTGTATAAAGTGATGCATAGATAATAGCATACAGCTTTTCCCCTTTGTAGGGGAGTCTTAAATTAGAGGGCACAGGTTTTGGGTGAGAGGGATGAGATACAAAAGGGTTCCCGGGGCAACTTTTTCACACAGAGGATGGTAAGTGTCTAGAATAGGCTGCCACATGTAGTGGTGGAAGTAAGTCCCATTTTGCCATTTAAGAAACTTTAGACAGGTCCATGGATGGGATATGTACAGAGGGATATGGACCAAACTTAGGCAAATGGGACTAGTTTAATTATGAAAATTGGGCAGCACAGGCAAATTGGGCCGAAGGGCCTTTTTCCATGCTGAACTCCTCTATGACTCCAGTTCTTCATTTTATGAACTCCAACAGATACAAGGCTAGCCTGCCCAGCCTTTTTAGATAATGTAACACACCCCTTCCAGACCCTCCTTAAACAAGAACAATACGAACACATTGTTTCACCAATGCCAATACAACCTCCTTATTTCTGTATTCAATACCCCCGGCAATAAACAGTATCATTTGATTTATGTCCCAAATCTCTTATTTGGCAGAGTTTGACATTTTTTAAAAGCTATGTCCAAGATGTGTCAAATTATTTTAGAGGTTTTTTATTCCCATATCTGATCACACTCACCTCATTAACAACCTAACTGACCCTTACGGTAGATGTCACATCTGATTCCAGCCCAATCTTACCAGCTCCATTCCCAGAACAATCCACACCTCATGCCACCTCTTTGTGGCTTTGCCATATTTAAAAGGATACTTTGTAAAGGATGTTTCTGGAATGTTTCGGAAAAGAAGAAGATTGGACTCTGATTCTCTAATAGGGACCTGAGGGTCCTCGTCAAGGGAGTGGTACAAAGAATGGTTATTCTCTATTTGGAGGGCAGGTCAGGGAGGCCACGCTGTCAGAACCTGGCAACTTAGGCTGAGGTCGCCATCTGGGTCAATGCCATCTCCAGACTCCACAGGAACAGCCAGCAGTGCAGTAAGATGATCAACAATATTCACCACTGTGCCAAGTTAAGTGCTTCACTCTCCCTGTGACATTGAGAAATCATCTATGCTACCTACTTAATGTACCACCCCCCTGCCATCAAGGCTCATGTTCTGCCACATTCATTATAGCCTGCAACACCTTTCCTCATCTGCACTCACCCACCCTAACTTGCCATACCATGAACCCCACAAAGCCTTTACATTGCCTCCTTACTCTCTCCAAACACCTCAACACCCGTGCAAACACTAACAAACAATCCAACCACTTTCAACTCATTCAGTTCCTCCCTTTTGTGTGTGACACAAGAGGCCAGCCCATAATTCAAAGCAAGCCCATGCATGTGGAGGGATGCATGGCATTAGATTTCTCAGGAGAAAGTGAGCACTGCAGATGCTGGAGAATCAGAGTCGAAAAGTGTGGGGTGGGGGAAAGGGAGCTGAGAGATAAATGGAACAATGGGAGTGGGGCTGGGATAGGGAAGGTAGTTAGGAATGCAACAGGTAGATTAAGGTGGGGGGTGGTGGTGATAGGTCGGTGAGGAGGGTGGAGTGGAGAGATGGGAAGGAAGATGGTTCAAGAGGATGGTGCTGAGTTGGAGGGTTGGATCTGGGATGAGGTGGAGGTTGGGAAGATAAGAAAACTTGTCAAACTGACATTGATGCCATGTGATTGGAGGATCCCAAGGCAGAAGGTGAGGTGTTCTTCCTCCAGGTGTCAGGTGGCTAGGATTTGGCAGTGGAGCAGGCGCAGGACTTGAATGTCCTTGCTGGAGTGGGGGGTGGTTAAAGTGATCAGCTACAGGGTGGCGGGGTTGTTTACTGCGTGTGTCCCTGAGGTAGCACTTACACCAAATTCTTTTGCCTCTGACATATCTGCTCCCAAGAGGAGCAATTCCACTTCAGAACATCCCAAATAGCCTCCTACTTCAAGGACCACAAATTACCCCTCCTACGCAATTAAGAATGCCCTCCAGAGCATCTCCTTCACGTCCTGTACCTCCAACTAGAACCCCACCCCTCCAAATGCAACAAGAATAGAATCCCCTGGTCCTCAACTTCCACCCCACCAGTCTCCAGATACAATGCATCATCCTCTGCCATTTTTGCCAGATAGTCAGACCCCATCCCTATCAGCATTCCACAGAAACCATTTCCTCCATGACTCCCTCATTTGTTCCATGCCCCCACCCACCAACCCGTTCCTCACTCCCCCCACCTTCCCCTGCCACCACAAGGTGTAAAACCTGCCACCATGCCTCCCCCTTAACCTCCATCCAAGGCCCCAAAGGATCCTTCCATATCTGGTCGAGATTTTCCTTCACATCCAAACACTTCATCTACTGTGTCCATTGCTCTCGATGTGCTCTCCTCTACATTGTGGTAAGTGCTTCACTGCAACATTTCTGCAGCCAGCTGAGCACTGACAGCCTGAGGCAGCTGGCATTCTGCCAGAGACAAAGCACCTGCTCAGCTGCCCAGGCAGGAGAGTACCCTGTGGTGCCAGCAGTGAGGGGTGTCATGTAGGTGTAGAGGAGGGAAGAGGAATGGCAAGCACATATGTGAGATGCAATGGTGTTTACTGCCCAGAGATGGCAGGAGTTCAGAAAATCATGCCACCATTTATTGGCCATCATGGACAGGTTGGTGACTGCCATGGATCCAGCTGGAGAGCAACATGCACCTGAAATCCATTGGCCCAGCCACTGGTCCTCAGGACCGAAGGCATAGAGTCATAGAGATGGACAGCATTGAAACAGACCCTCAGGTCCAACCTGTTCACGCTGACCAGATATCCCAACCCATTCTAGTCCCACCTGCCAGCACCCAGCCTATATCCCTCCAAACCCTTCCTATTCATATACTCATCCAAATGCCTCTTAAATGTTGCAATTGTACCAGGCTCCACCACTTCCTCTAGCAGCTCATTCCATTCCTCTGCGTAAAAAAGTTGCCCCTTAGGTCTCTTTTATATCTTTCCCCTCTCACCCTCAACCTATGCCCTTTAGCTCTGGACTCCCTGACCCCAGGGAAAAGACTTTGTCTATTTATCCTATCCATGCCCCTCATAATTTTGTTAAACCTCTACAAGGTCACCCCTTAGCCTCCGACGCTCCAGGGAAAACAGCCCAGCCTGTTCAGCCTCTCCCTATACCTCAAATCCTCCAACCCTGGCAACATTCTTGTAAATCTTTTCTGAACCCTTTCAAGTTTCACAACATCTTTCTAATAGGGAGGAGACCAGAATTGCACGCAATATTCCAACAGTGGCTTAACCAATGTCCTGTACAGCCGCAACATGACCTCCCAACTCCTGTACTCAATACTCTGACCAATAAAGGAAAGCATACCAAACGCCTTCTTCACTATCCTATCTACCTGCAACTCCACTTTCAAGGAGCTATGAACCTGCACTCCAAGGTCTCTTTGTTCAGCAACACTCCTGCTAAGATTTGCTTTCCCAAACTGCAGCACCTCGCATTTATCTGAATTAAACTCCATCTGTCACTTCTCAGCCTGTTGGCCCATCTGGTCCAGATCCTGTTGTAATCTGAAGTAACCCTCTTCGCTGTCCACTACACCTCCAATTTTGGTGTCATCTGCAAACTTACTAACTGTACCTCTTATGCTTGCATCCAAATCATTTATGTAAATGATAAAAAGTAGAAGGCCCAGCACTGATCCTTGTGACACTCCACTGGTCATTGGCCTCCAGTCTGAAAAACAACCCTCCACCACCACCCTCTGTCCTCTACCTTTGAGCTAATTCTGTATCCAAATGGCTAGTTCTCCTTGTATATTCCGTGAGATCTAATCTTGCTAATCAGTCTCCCATGGGGAACCTTGTTGAGCGCCTTACTGAAGTCCATATAGATCACATCTACTGCTCTGCCCTCATTAATCCCCTTTGTTACTTCCTCAACAAACTCAATCAAGTTTGTGAGACATGACATCCCACGGACAAAGCCATGTTGACTATCCCTAATCAGTCCTTGCCTTTCGAAATGCATGTACACCCTGTCCCTCAGGATTCCCTCCAACAACTTGCCCACCACCAAGGTCAGGCTCACCGGTCTATAATTCCCTGGCTTGTCTTTACCGCCCTTCTTGAACAGTGGCACCACGCTTACCAACCTCCAGTCTTCCGGCACCTCACCTGTGACTATTGATGCCGGCTCCTTGAAGCTGAGAAGGTTTTCCCTCCGGCAAGCATCTCTTTGGCATGCCTGGCCAATCCAGACTCCAGCACCACCTGGGAAAAGACTTTTGAACATCCAGCTGCACTGCTGAACAGACTCCCCACTCCTCAGCTGCAGAAGCAGGGACCACATAAAGATGCAATGGGAGGGAAAGGAGGAAAAAGATCTATCGAGGGCATGGGTGTCAATTGAGTGCGAGTGATTTTGCATTTTTTATTACAAATTTTACTGCTTTTACCAAACATCTCATCTCTCTCTGTCTTTCTCTCTCTCTCTGTATGGTGCCAGAATCAGACACCACTTTAAGGTCATAGATGAAGTTCCATAGGGAAACATGGTGAAGAAGATATCTATATAGCGTTAAGTCATGTCAGCATCTTTGGCTTTCCTCATACAGAATTTCAATTCTTTGCCAGCCTCTGTGTCCAAAGATCCACTTGTCAGTGAGCTGTTCAACAATGTCTGTGACAGGGCGCTACACCATACACAAGGATGGAGGGTGCATTGGGATGGCCAGGGAAAAGGGAGCCCACAGCTTTGTGTCTTGTATTGTACATGGGTCTGTACGCAAAATTCCTTTTCCTTTGAAAGCCCGAGCATCAGTCTTTGTTGCAAGCCTCTCACTAGCAGTTTGAATCACTTATCCCACCCACCCAGAGTGTGAGTGCAGCCATTTTCCTCCCCTTCCACATTTTTTATTTCCCTCACGATGAAAGGCAACACTGAGTGCTCCTTGCAGCGTCCACCATAACTTGCTGGTAAGCCCCTGAATACGCAAATCCCTTTTCTAGTCATCCCTCCTCTAAACCCCATAAGCTTCACACCTCCCCAGTACCCCACCCAACCCAGCTACAAGCACCTGCCCAGCTTTCCCACCAAGCCCCTGGCATATTTGGTGACCATGCCAGATCTGGTCATTCACTGAACAAAACTCTTCCTCCCCCACCCACCATGAAGCCATGTATTCCTGACTATATCCAAAACCTTGCTTCTTGATGCACTTCCCAGCCATCCTCTCCCATATCAGATTCTGTTACCCCCTTCCCAATTCTCATCCACCCTCCATTGAGACTGTAACCCACAATAACCCCCCACTCCCTCAAGCCCATACCACCCACCGCCCCCAACTGATGGGTGTTTCCATAGCCTTTGGTGAGGACTACTGCTCTAAGGCAATGAGACATGGCTAACTGCTTGCTGTGCATGCAGGGAGTTTGCAGTGTAAGGAGTGGGTGTGAGTTTTGACAGCATACTGCCATCCAGTCAAAAGTACACCACCTCGACTAAGGACTATTGAGCAGCAGAGCAAGCTGCCTGGCTGTGTGAGTACATTCACTGACATATCAAGGTAAGGCGCAATGAGGCACGAATGGTTCGAGTAAGCAGGCAGGTACTAAGTGAGTGTGTGAAGAGATCAAGCAGCCCTGAGATGGAATCTGGTCTAATTTATGAGCTGATTCCATGTGCATGACTGTTAAGTTTCCATTCTCCAGCCCTTCCAATGTCAGTAGCTGGTGATTCCAGCAATGCAAATCTGTGTTTCCAGATAACCCTGTCAGTGTATCAGAGAGGTACCCTGATAAACAAGAAAGGTTTGCAAGTATCAGATTCCAAAGTCCATGGATGATGGGTGTACTTGGTCAGTGCTGTGCCCTGGATTGAAGTTTAATCAAATGCAAAATGGGAGTCTTCAGCCCAAATGATAAGCTGAATTTGCCAGGTATCGTCTCCCATTTCCATGGTGAGTCTTCTTGATGTGTATGGCAGGATAGAAGGCTGCATATTAATAAGGTGAGTCGAGAGTGTGGTGCTGGAGTGTGGTGCTCTATTCCTGATGAAGGGCTTTTGCCCGAAACGTCGATCTTCCTGCTCCTCGGATGCTGCCTGACTTGCTGTGCTTTTCTAGCACCACCCTAATCTAGACTCTGGTTTCTAGCATCTGCAGTCCTTGTTTTTACCTGCTGGAAAAGCACAGCAGGTCAGGCAGAGTCTGAGGAGCAGGAGAATCAATGTTTCGGGCATAAGGCCTTCATCAAAAATGGGGTTTCTGGGTCAGGGGTCGGGGGTGGGGGGAGCGGCGTATGAGAGTTAAATGGGAGGGGGAGGGGGAGGGGGATGGGGATGGGGCTGGAGGGAATGCGATAGGTAGAGGAAGATGAGGGAGAAGGTGATAGGTCGGAGAGGAGGGTGGAGCAGATAGATGGGAAAGACAATGGACAGGTCAAGAATGCAGTGCTGCCCCACCCCCTTTACCATTTAACTCTCAGCATCCCCAGCCCACAAGCCTCATTCCTGATGAAGGGCTTATGCCCGAAATGTCGATTCTCCTGCTCCTCGGATGCTGCCTGACCTGCTGTGCTTTTCCAGCTCTGATCTCCAGTATCTGCAGTCCTCACTTTCTCCTATTGTTAAGATGAATTGGTTCATAAAAAATAGTGTTTAGAAAATAATCTTCCTCTTTGTTTGACAACTCCTCACTGCCTCGCGAGAAACCTGCCATGCCAGTTGCAAGCATCATAAAAGATGGTGCAAGATGCTCCCAACACTGAGATGGATCTTAGAGTTATAGAGTCATAGAGTATTATAGCATGGAAACAGGCCCTTTGGCTCAAACTGGTCCATGGTGCCCACTCAGCTAGTTCCAATTGCCCACATTTGGTCCGTATCCCTCTAACCTCTTCCCAGCTTGCTAGATTTCTTCTCTGATTCTGACACACTTCTTATTGCAGCCCAGATTACTCAGATCACTTTAAAATTTTGCTCCTTCTATCTGCATACTAGCCCTGAGTGATTCATGCAAACCATGAAGGGCATCGATAGGGTGAAAATCCGAAGTCTTTTTCCAAGGGTGTAGGTGTCCAAAACTAGAAAGGATAGGTTAAGGTGAGAGGGAACTGATTTAAAAAGGGCCTGAGGGGTCACTTTTTCACGCAGGGGGTGGTGCGTGTACAGAATGAGCTGCCAGAGGAAGTAATGGAAGCTGGAACAATTACAACATTTAAAAGGCATCTGGATGTATACATGAATAGAATGGTTTATAGGGATATGGGCCAAATCCTGGCAAGTGGGACTAGGTCAGAATGGGAGGTTGTGTGGATGAGTTGGACTGAATAGTCTGTTTCCATGTTGTATGACTCTATGACACTATGACTTAACATTGAGTCCATTGAGACTAGTATCTGTGTTGGAATCTAACTATTTTGATACATCACATACGTGTCACCTTTTTGTTTAATTCTGAGGTGCTACACATTACTCTTGTAACAGGGAAACAAGGAATAAGATCAATTTAGATTGTAAAATGTCAAAGGCATAGCATGCTGGAACACTTGTGGAAGCAAAAAATGAAAGGAGGTCATGTCATTTTCTACAGTCCTGAGTTTTGCACTCTCTAACCATGCTGAAGATTAGAATCTGACTGACAGTAACAAATCTACATTATATCGTGGTTGCATTGTGTTCACACTTTTCAGACCAACTGAAGTTGTACGTGCAGCAAGGTGTCATTACACCCGGGATACTTCACAATTTACATTCCTTCATCCTAACAAGACCTGGGTTTCCCTGCTGTTGACATTGAAGCTAAAAATAGAACATGTACAATGCATAATTTTGTGTACTTTTCATTTTGAGTAGAGTTATCTCCTTAAACCTCCGGGCTTTTCTATCTCTTTATGACACTCTTTAAACAATAACCTTTTGACCAGCTAATGCCTTTTTCTCTAATTCAATGTCAATTATTTGTTTGATTGGTTGGTTCCATTCCAATGTGCACCTTTGCATGGTTATTATACTTAAAACATGAATAGAAGTTGATTTTTTTTTTAAATGAAGAGTTTTTTTTAAACAGTGACTTTTTTATTTTACCTTATTGTCAGGTTCTTGTCACTTCAAGGTGTAATTATGCACAGGGATAGATTTTTCAGTGAGCAACATAGGTAGGAAACTGATGTTGCACATGCCCCAGTGGAAACTGAAATGGGATAGTTGTATAATGGACAATCAAATCACAGTTTTAATTTCATGAATATACAGGGGGAGCCAGTTGAAAATCTATCTCACCATCTTATTCTGCAACAAAACAAAGTTAAAATCTGAAATATTCACGAAGCAGCTTGTGAACTGGTAGATTTTGCCATTGTAAAGAACTGATGGCTTAAATAAGGTAAGTTTACCTTCAAAAAGATGTCACTTTTTCAATACAAAATACCATCTAGTTCTGGGGAAAAAAAACCCTTTCAAAATGTGTGTTTAAACCCAAATATCTTTCTGTCAGGAATGCATATTCACAGAAAAGCATGAAAAACACAATGGATTTCCTGGTGGGCTCAATACACAGTGCAGCATCTGACAGTAAGATGATTGGGTGAACTGTAATAGGTTTTTCCAATCATGAGTGCTACTTTAAGCTTAAAGAAAAAAAGCATTTACATGAGTTGTTTCATTCAGTTTTCAATATTGGCTTGAAAACTAGTTTTCTCCACTTCAAGGTGAGGCAGAGATGCAACTTTAATAGGGTCCTGAAAGATATTCAGCAACACACAATAGGTTACAACGAAATGGAGCTACAGTGTGGAAATTTGGAAAAGATTACTTAAATTTAACAGTCAATTTTAACCTAATCCACCTCAGGGAAACTCAACCTATTGGGTATGAAGCATGTCAAATTTACGCATTGCCTGGGCAGAACACAGAACTTGCATCCCACCTCCTTCCACAGCTCCATTTCCCAGTGGATTAACTTTAAATAATCCATTTAGAGCAGATCCACATCCTCAAAATCCACAATGAAATAGTGTTCATGAACTCACAATGTATGTGGAATATCTTTGTCTGCTATTTCAGAGGACATATTAATTTGTTTGTTCGAGGCAGGTCAACGGTGCTTCTAAAATCAGGGACAAATAATTCAGCGAAGGCATCAATTGTCCTCCATGAGCTATTGGCCCAGTGACCAGTTGCAAGCCTAAAGATTTCAGAAGTAAATGCTGCCTGACCTGCTGCGCTTTTCCAGCAACACATTTTCAGCTCTGATCTCCAGCATCTGCAGTCCTGACTTTCTCCTTAAAGATTTCAGAGTTCTAGAACATTAAAAGTAAGGACTGGGCATTTTCTTGAGACCACTCCCAACTGTTTGCATGGAGAGAGACTTCAAAAGCAAAGTGTTTTAGACATCCTGAGAATGTGTTTTGTTGGTGTAAATAGGAATGTATGTTCATTCCGAACTGCTTTTCCTGTATCTGATTTCACTTCTTGTCACAAGTGAATATTTTTTTCCATAACACCAAGGTTTAATGCTTGATTCCTTTAGAAACACATTGCAGTCTAGTTTTTATTTCTAGCTCAACTATACCTCTTTCCTTGAAGAACTGAGAAACACTATGATTCTCTCACTTTAACATCTGCCTTATATAAAGAAAACATGGACTGATCTTAATAAAATGCTGTCAAATTCATACAGCTCATGAGTGAATTGCTCTATTACATACTGTACAACAACAGAATAGTCATCAAATATGACACTTTGAATTATGCAGTCTAAAAGTGAAGCAGCTCATTTTTTCTTATTCTGTTTGTTCACATAGTGAGATACACACTGCGTCTTTGTAACCGGAGAGGGCACATCTTTTGCCTCCTCTAATGAACAGTTAAAAATAAAATGAAACCAAGAACTGCAGATGCTGGAAATCTGAAAGAAAAACAGGAATTGCTGGAGAAAGTCAGCAGATCTGGCAGCATCCATGAGGCAAAATAATAGACAATAGACAATAGGTGCAGGAGTAGGCCATTCTGCCCTTCGAGCCAGCACCATTCATTATGATCATGGCTAATCATCCTCAGTTAGTATCCTGTTCTTGCCTTATCCCCATAACCCTTGATTCCACTATCCTTAAGAGCTCTATCCAACTCTTTCTTGAAAGTATCCAGAGACTTGGCCTCCACAGCCTTCTGGGGCAGAGCATTCCATACACCCACCACTCTCTGGGTGAAGAAGTTTCTCCTCAAAAGTCAGTGTTTTGGTTCCGCTGAGTGCTGGTGAAGTACTACTGGACCTGAAGTGCTGACTCTTATTTTTCTCCACTGATGCTATCAGACCTGCTGTGTTTTTCCAGCAATTTCTCCCTTTGTTTCAGTTAAAAACAAATGACTGCTTACTCACTCCTGTGCGTAACAATATTTAGGTCCTAAGATTGTCAGATAGTGATTTTAGTCACCTCCTCCCAACATTTACAGTGTTACTATCATCATAAAACTCATCTTGAGAGTTGCTACTGATCAAAAACCTAACTGAGCGAACCACCCAAAACTGCTGTGGCTATAAAGACAGATGAGTGGTTGTGTATCTCTCAGTGAGAGAGCCATGTTTTGTCTTCCCAGAGTCTATCCACACACAACAAATGAGAAAGTCAGATGTGTGAAGGAATGCTCTCCACACGCCTGGCTCTGACACACATGGAACTCAGTGCTAATCAGGACAGAACAATCTACTTTCCTCCCACCCTTGTTAGCTTTCACTCCCATCAGAGATTTTCTTTAATTTAATTTCTTGTTGTCCTGTCTTCTTCAAGGAATTAGTTCTTTGCTAAGTGTGGTGTTAACCATAGTGACATGGTATAGGAAGGCATCAACTGAGGAGCAGCAACAAGGAAGATAACAGTTATAGGAGACAGTATGTTGAGAGAGATTAACTCTGCAGTAAAATATGTGTGTCCAGATGGCTATACTGCCTGCCAAGGTTGCAGGAGTCTGATCAAGGCTGGAGGGGAAATTACAGTGGACATGGGACGTTCCAACCTTCATTGGCAATGTTGGCACCAACAACAGCGGGATAAAGAACCAAAGTTGTGCATAGTCTGCTTGAAGAGCTAGGCATCAAATTAAGAAACAGAACCTAAAATATCATAATATCTGGATTATTAGCTGAGCAATGTGCAAATTGACTCAGGGAAAACCTGATTAAAGATGAATGCATGACATAAAGACCAGTCAAGGAGTTGTGGGTTCTGCTTTGTGCAGCACTAGTCACCATTCCTGAGGAAAGGGGGATCTGAATTATTGGAAATGTCTCCACCTGTCTGTACTAGGCTGGTATTTTATAAGGTATTTAAATGGGGAAGTAGTGAGGATTCAAGACAAAATGATAGATTCACGTGGGAGACTAGGGATCAAATTTGGGAAAATGGTTTCAATCAAAATAAGACAGAAGCGAAAGGTTTTAATAAGGAAAATGATGGACCATAACAGAAAGGAATAGAAAGTACAAATCTCGGAGCACATCAACAGATAAGGATAGAGTTCACAAAAAGAATACAAGGTTAAAAGAGGATTAATAAAACATCTCAAAGTGAATACACCTCTCGGACGCACTGTGAATGGATGAATTATACACTTAATTTGAAGGGGAAGGTGTGTCCGAAGTTGTCCTAAGAGTCACTCGAGGCTTCAAACTCTGTTTCTGTCTCCACAGTTGCTGCCAGGCATAGAGTTTCTTCGCATAAACCAAATCATCCGACGACATTTCCGCCACCTCCAAACGGACCCCACCACCAGGGATATATTTCCCTCCCCACCCCTTTCCGCCTTCCGCAAAGACCATTCCCTCCATAACTACCTGGTCAGGTCCACAACCCCAACAACCCACCCTCGCGTCCTGGCACCGTCCCCTGCCACCGCAGGAATTGCAAAACCTGCACCCACACCTCCTCCCTCACCTCCATCCAAGGCCCTAAAGGAGCCTTCCACATCCACCAAAGTTTTATCTGCACATCCACCAATATCATTTATTGTATCCGTTGCTCCTGGTGCGGTCTCCTGTACACTGGGGAGACAAGACACCTCCTAGCAGAGCGCTTTAGGGAACATCTCCGGGACACCCGTACCAATCAACCAAACCGCCCTGTGGCCCAACATTTCAACTCCCCCTCCCACTCAGCCGAGGACATGGAGGTCCTGGGCCTCCTTCACCGCCACTCCCTCACCACCCGACGCCTGGAGGAAGAACGCCTCATCTTCCGCCTCGGAACACTTCAACCCCAGGGCATCAATGTGGACTTCACCAGTTTCCTCATTTCCCCTTCCCCCACCTCACCCGAGTTCCAAACTTCCAGCTCAGCACTGTCCCCATGATTTGTCCTACCTGCCTATCTTCTTTTCCACCTATCCACTCCACCCTCCTCTCTGACCTCTCACCTCCGTCCCCACCCCCATTTACCTACTGTACTCTATGCTACTTTCTCCCCACCCCCACCCTCCTCTCATTCATCTCTCCACCCTGCAGGCACTCTGCCTCTATTCCTGAGGAAATGCTTTTGCCCGAAATGTTGATTTTCCTGCTCCTCAGATGCTGCCTGAACTGCAGTGCTTTTCCGGCACCACTCTAATCTAGAATAGAGTTTCTTCAGCATTTTTTGTTTCAATGACTTATCCAAAGATGTGCAAGTTAGGTGGATTGGCCATGCAAAATTCCCCTTAGTGTTCAGGGATGTGTAGGTAAGGAGCATTAGCCATGGGAAATACAGGGCTAGAGTAGAGGGATGGGTCTAGGTGGGATGCTTGTCAGAGGGATGGCATGGACTTGTTGGGCCGAATGGCCTGTTTCCACACTGTCAGGATTCCATGGACTTCTTAGGAACTGGTCATTCACATGTTAGGCTTGTTGGTAATTATGTATTGGTTCAAAAGAAATAATATACACATACATATCACATTATCGCAGAAATATATACTACATGCATACCACATCTAATATCCTCAGAAGCAAATGCAACAACTAGTCTTCATAAGTTCCAAACAGAAAGTGAAATAATAACTAGTCAATCTGTTTCAAGTGGTTAATAGAAAGATTTTGGCCAGTGCATTAGGAGAAATCTGTTTTTCGAAAATATGATGTTAGGTTTAGCTGAACAGAGGCAGACAGGGCTGTGAATTAATTTTTCATTCGTAGGATAGTGCCTCTGACAATGAATTACTCCCTCAGCGCTGCACTGTAGGTGTCAGGCTGAATTATATGCTCATGCCCTGGAGTGGGGCTTGAAACAGCACTCCAGGATAATAATTGAAAACAGGAACACTGACAAATTTCCACTCCCTATTGGTGCTACGAGATACTTACACTCTTTCTCAGGTATCTTAATTGATATCAATCAACTCAGCACAATCGCCTCAAACCGCAATCTTCATGGTGTGAATTGAAGAATGACAGCATCTTACTGTACAAAAGGTGGTTGTTGGCACAGCTTTGTTAAACTTAGCGTTACAGTTCAGTTGTTACCCCATAAGCCTGCACTGTACAATAAGGGTAGTAGGGATAGTCCAGGTAACTACAGACCAGTGAGCCTGACGTCAGTGGTGGGTAAGTTGCTGGAGCGGGTACTGAGAGATAGGATCTATTTATATTTGGAAAGGAATGAGCTTATTAGTGATGGGCAACATGGTTTTGTGCAGAGGAGATCATGCCTTACCAACTTAATAGAGTTCTTCGAGGAAGTGACCAAGTTGTTAGATGAAAGAAGGGCTGTTGATGTCATATACATGGACTTTAGTAAGGCATTTGAGAAGGTTCCCCATTGTAGACTAATGGAGAACGTGAAGTCACATGGTGTGCAGGGTGTTCTAGCTAGGTGGAGAAAGAACTGGTTGAGAAACAGGAGACAGAGAGTAGTAGTTGAAGGGAGTTTCTTGAAATGGAGAAAGGTGACCAGTGGTGTTCCGCAGGGGTCAGTGTTGGGGCCACTGTTGTTTGTAATATATATAAATAATCTGGAAGAGGGCACTGTTGGTATGATCAGCAAGTTTGCAGATGACACAAAGATTGGAGGAGTAGCAGAAAGCATAAGGGACTGTCAGAGAATACAGGAGGATATACGTAGACTGGAGAGTTGGGCAGAAAAGTGACAGTTGGCTTTCAATCCAGACAAATGTGAGATGATGCATTTAGGCAAGTTTAATTCTAGGGTGAATTATACAATGAATGGAAGAATCTTGGGAAAAGTTGATGGGCAGAGAGATCTGTAAGTGCAGGTCCATTGTACCCTGAAGGTTGCTGCACAGGTGGATAGAGTGGTCAAGAAGGCATATAGTATGTTTGCATTCACTGAATGGGGTATTGAGTATAAGAGCTGGCAAGTCATGTTAAAATTGTACAAGACATTGATTCAGCCGCATTTAGAATACTGTGTACAGTTCTGGGCGCCACATTACCAAAAGGATGTGGATGCTTTGGAGAGGGTGCAGAGAAGGTTTACGAGGATGTTGCCTGGTATGGAAGGTGCTAGCTATGAAGAGAGGTTGAGTAGATTAGGTTTATTTTCACTAGAAAAAATAAGATTGAGGGGGGGACCTGATTGAGGTTTACAAAATCATGAAGGGTATAGACAGGGTGGATAGAGACAAGCTATTTCCCAGGGTGAAGGATTCAATAACGAGAGGTCACGCTTTCAAGGTGAGAGGTGGAAAGCTTAAGGGGGATACACGTGGTAAGTACTTCACACACAGGGTGGTGGGCGTTTCGAATGCGTTGCCAGCAGAGGTGGTAGAGGCAGGTGTGGTAGAGGCAGGCAAGCTAGATTTATATAAGATGCGTCTGGACAGATGCATGAGTAGGTGGGGAGCAGAGGGATACAGATGCTTAGGAATTGACCGACAGTTTTAGACTGTACATTTGGATCGGCTCAGGATTGGTGGGCCGAAGGGCCTGTTCCTGGGCTGTCAATTTTCTTTGTTCTATTTACCATTGACCGATACAGGTACTGACTGGGTGGGTCAGATTTTCAGCTAGGGGTGGGAAATGCAATACCCAGATGAATTATGGATCCCGATACTGTGCCTGAAATCTGTCATGCTTGTGATACAATTTTGAAATGTTAATTCCCTAATAGGGCAAGAGATGAGCTTGTTGCCCCAAAAGTCAGCTTGAGCACCTTTGGGAGGTATGAGCTGTCTGGTTAGAGCCAGCAGGAAAGACAGATTGAGGCCAGTCTGACCTGGCTGAGGAGATCAGGTCAGACAGCCGAGAGGGCCAGAAGAATAAAGTGATGATAATGGGAGTGACTGGGCCATACAAAGACAATATGCACATTCTGACTCAGATCTTCCAGTGGCACTAATATACATCAGGTTGCTCTGGATCATCAGAATCAGATTTAAAAGCTGAACACTCCAGTCCCCTCACAGTGGCTCAGTGGTTAGCACGGTTGCCTCACAGCGCCAGGGACCCGGGTTCGATTCCAGCCTCGGGTGACTGTCTGTGTGGAGTTTGCACATTCTCCCTGTGTCTGCGTGAGTTTCTTCCAGGTGCTCCGGTTTCCTCCCACAGTCCAAAGATGTGCAGGTCGGGTGAATTGGCTATGCTGAATTGCCCATAGTGTTAGGTGCATTAGTCAGAGGGAAATGGGTCTGGGGGAAATGGGTCTGGGTGGGTTACTCTTTGGAGGGTCGGTGTGATCTGGTTGGGCTGAAGGGCCTGTTTCCACACTGTAGGGAATCTAATCTAATCTGCTTTCCCTGAAGCCAAACAAGCCATTAATTGGCAGCTAGTGGATTCCCCCTTCTCCATCTAGCTATCTTTGAAAATGTGAAACAGACTTGAAAGCATTGAGATCCTGAGACCAACTCAACTGCCATAGGTTTCGAATTGAGCTACACTCTGCTCCAGCCTTGCCAGCACTTCAAAACCCAGGCTGATATATTCACTGAGTCAAAAAGTGAGGTTTTAAAAGCATATTTCACTCATTCTTCTGTAATCTGACTTGCTTATTTTGTTGTACACTTCATTCCCTAACAAACTGCTTTCTTTATATGTTTCCATAATAGCTTTGAAAGTGGGAGGATGGATAAACCATGGATGGAGTGACGATACATTCTGCCCACATTGCATGAGTGCAGCACCCTATATTAGTTATAAGCAACCAAACGTTTTTGTATATCAATAATATACTGTATGTATAAAAATATCATTCTCAACAGTTGCCCCTCAGGTCCTTTGTAAAATCTTTCCCCTTTCATCTTCAACCTATGCCCTCTAGTTTTAGACTCTCCTAGCCTGGAAAAAAAAACTTGTCTATTCACTCAATCCATCCATGACTAATTCAGATGCATAGTTCCTTGAATGTGGGGTTGCAGAAAGACAGGGCGATGAAGATTCTAGATTAGTCGTGCTGGAAAAGCACAGCAGTTCACGCAGCACCCAAGGAGCAGTAAAATCGACGTTTCGGGCAAAAGCCCTTCATCAGGAATACAGCCAGAGAGCCTGAAGGGTGGAGAGATAAATGAGAGGAGGGTGGGTGTGGGGAGAAAGTAGCATAGGGTACAATAGGTGAGTGGGGGAGGGGATGAAGGTGATAGGTCGGGGGGGTGGAGGGAAGGGTGGAGTGGATAGGTGGAAAAGAAGATAGGCAGGTAGGACATGTCATGGGGACAGTGCTGAGCTGGAAGTTTGGAACTCGGGTGAGGTGGGGAAGGGGAAATGAGGAAACTGGTGAAGTCCACATTGATGCACTGGGGTTGAAGTGTTCCGAGGTGGAAGATGAGGCGTTCTTCCTCCAGGCGTCGGGTGGTGAGGGAGCGGCGGTGAAGGAGGCCCAGGACCTCCATGTCCTCAGCAGAGTGGGAGGGGGAGTTGAAATGTTGGGCCACAGGGCGGTGTGGTTGATTGGTGCGGGTGTCCCAGAGATGTTCCCTAAAGTGCTCTGCTAGGAGGCGTCCAGTCGCCCCAATGTAGAGGAGACCCATCGTAAAGAGGTGGGGAGGGAAATATATCTCTGTTAGTGGGGTCCATTTGGAGGTGGCAGAATAGTCAGCATATGATTTGGTTTATGCATTTCTGCCACCTCCAAACGGACCCCACCACCAGGGATATATTTCCCTCCCCACCCCTTTCTGCCTTCCGCAAAGACCGTTCCCTCTGTGACTACCTGGTCAGGTCCACGCCACTCTACAACCCATCCTCCCATCCTGGCACCTTCCCCTGCCAGCCCAGGAATTGCAAAACCTGCGCCCACACCTCCTCCCTCACCTCCATCCAAGGCTCGAAAGGAGCCTTACACATTCATCAAAGTTTTGCCTGCACATCCACCAATATCAGTTATTGCATCCATTGCTCCCGATGAGGTCTCCTCTACACTGGGGAGACTGGATGCCTCCTAGCAGAGCACTTTAGGGAACATCTCCGGGACACCTGCACCAATCAACGACACTGCCCTGTGGCCCAACATTTCAACTCTCCGTCCCACTCTGCCGAGGATATGGAGGTCCTGCGCCTCCATCACCACTACTCCCTCACCACCCGATGCCTGGAGGAAGAACGCCTCATCTTCCACCTCGGAACACTTCAACCCCAGGACATCAATGTGGACTTCAACAGTTTCCTCATTTCCCCTTCCCCCACCTCACCCCAGTTCCAAACTTCCAGCTCAGCACTGTCCCCATGACTTGTCCTACCTGCCTATCTTCTTTTCCACCTATCCATTCCACCCTCTTCCCTGACCTATCACCTTCATCTCCTCCCCCACTCACCTATTGTACTCTATGCTACTTTCACCCCCACCCCCACCCTCCTCTCATTTATCTCTCCACCCTTCAGGCACTCTGCCTGTATTCCTGATGAAGGGCTTTTGCCCGAAATGTCGATTTTCCTGCTCCTCGGATGCTGCCTGAACTGCTGTGCTTTTGCAGCACCACTAATCCAGAATCTGGTTTCCAGCATCTGCAGTCATTGTTTTTACCAGGGTGATGAAGATGGCAGTTGGCATACTTGCCTTCATTGGTCAATATATTGAGTATAGGAATTAGGATGTCATGAGGCAATTTTTAGAATACAGCATATCATTCTGGTCTCCCTGCTCTGGAAGGATGTTGTTAAACTTGAAAGGATTCAGAAATGATTTACAAGGATGGTGCCAGGGTTGGAGGGTTTGAGCTATGGGGAGAGGCTGAATCGGCTGGGGCTTTTTTCCCTGCAGCATCAGAGGCTGAGGGGTGACCTTATAGAAGTTTATAAAATCATGGGGGACATGGATGGGGTAAATGGCCAAAGTCTTTTTTCCAGGCTTTATGAGTCCAAAACTAGGGAGCCCAGGTTTAAGGTGAGAGGGGAAAGATTTTAAAAATGATCAAACCTGGCCAATTCCTGCTCCACTTTTTCCTAAAGAGGGTGGAGCGTCTACAGAATGAGTTGCCAGAGGAGATGGTGGAGGTAGGTACAATTGCATCATTTAAAAGACATCCAGATGGGTACATTATGAGGAAGGATTAGTGGTGCTGGAAGAGCACAGCAGTTCAGGCAGCATCCAAGTAGCTTGGAAATCAACGTTTTGGCTGACTGCCTTTATTCCTGATGAAGGGCTTTTGCCCGAAACATCGATTTCGAAGCTACTTGGATGCTGCCTGAACTGCTGTGCTCTTCCAGCACCACTAATCCAGAATCTGGTTTCCAGCATCTGCAGTCATTGTTTTTACCACATTATGAGGAAGGGTTGAGGGGGTTATGGGCTAAATGTTGGCAAATAGGACTAGATCAGTTTAGAATGAGTTGGACCGAAGGGTCTGTTCCATGCTGTATAACTCTATGACACTAAGTGCTGCTTGATAGCAGCATTGGTGACACGTCTATTTCTTTACTGATGTTCAAGAGTAGTCTGGTCAAGCAGGAATTGGCCAGATATGATTTGTACTGCTCTTCATGTACAGGATTGTGTACCTGGGTGATTTTACACATTCGAGATTAGAGTGAAGCTGGAAAAGCACAGCAGTTCAGGCAGCATCAGAGGAGCAGGAAAATCGACGTTTCGGGCAAAAACCCTTCATCAGGCATAGATTTTACCTAGTTGATTTTACACATTATCAGGTATATGAGATTTGACAAAGTCTGTGTTTTTTTCCACTCGCCCCACATCGATTCTTCCTCTTGGGGAACCACGTGCTACAGTGGGCAATCATAGCTAGTAATCAGTTCAGCTGGTGCACCTGGAATATAAAAAGGAGCCATTCCCCAATTAAAAGGAAAAAGGTGCTCTCAAACTTTAAGAAGGACAGGGTTGACATCTCGTTGCTGCAAGAGACACACATAACTGATTAGGAACATTTGAAGGGCACCTGGACCGGTATATGAATAGGAAAGGTTTGGAGGGATATGGGCCAGGTGCTGGCAGTTGGGACTAGATTGGATTTGGATATCTGGTTGGCCTGGATGGTTAGACTGAAGGGTCTGTTTCCGTGCTGTACATCTCTATGACATGCCAATATTACTTGCACTGAAACAGCTTGGCTAGGGGCCTGGCAAATTCTGGATGACACAACTTGCGTACTATTGTTGGAATATTGTCAGAATCCATAGACTTTGCTGTGCACAAAGTTATATCACATGGAGGGGAATGGAGCGAAGGCAGGTAAATGGAGTTGAGGTACAGGTCAATCTTGATTTAACTGAATTAAGGGCTGAACAGGTCCACTCCTGATCCTTCCTAAAACTGATGACAACAACAATTCATTCAACTGCCTCACCAATGTTACATTAACTGAACAAAAAAATGAGATTGGTTAATTACAGTGGTAGAGCATTTAAAATAAATGCAAAATTATAAATATCATGATTGGGAGAATGGAGCTGATTTTTATTGGGATGCCAGGTGTTTCCCCATTGGGTCCAAACAGATATTGGCAGGAAATCGAACACGGAGAGGTATTTTGCCAACTGCAGTCCTAATAATGACCATCTACCAATGCGAGTCCCATTGCCTTCTACCTTCCAGCCTGAGTGCTCAGGATCGGGGAAATTCCAGACAACATGACAATGTTTGGCTTATTTTAAAAAGCAATAAGTTTGAGTTAGTCAAATCCAGCATAAAGACTGTCAGAAGCAAAGTGGAAAAGCTGCAGAGAAAATGAAAAACACAATCTTGGAGAATTTGGTTATGGGCAAGCAGATTAATAATAATAATGACAACATAACTCTGGCTGAGGAACTGTGGCCATTATCAGGTTTGTTCATGCTGGTAACAAGGACTGCAGAAAGGCTGGTAATGATACATATCTCACCCAAAAAACATGTCACATTCATAGTGTTGCTAGCACCAAGTTCCTGGTTTGTTTGCCTAGGCCATTGCTTTGATTGATTCTCCAAAAAAAAGGAAACAATCACATTACAGGGCTGAACTAATCAACTGGTCTATCACAAATGAAATTGCTACGCTGGAATTTTAGTTGTCACTAAGCACAGATAAAATGATAATTGCCTCTAAGAGTGTATAATACCCTCGCCCAATTTGACAGCATTAATGATGATTTACTGTTGATGGGTTGAGTAACGTATTGTTAAATACAGAGTAAATAGCTTTGACAATCTATTGTGTAATGAAGTGCAGCATAGCTATATTAATGAAACTACCATACAGCTGGAAATCACTGATAATTGGGAGCAGGCTGGCCCATGAATAATAATAGTTTGCGCAGATCCATTTTAGAGCACCTCCCCCCACTTGTGGCTATCAATTAGAATCAATCATAATTATAAATCAATTGATGAGAGTTGCTAAGGCAGGAAGTATGAATATTCATAAGTTAAGCAACAATTATCCAATTAATCATGCATTAATTGATAACATTCACAGCTCATTTGCGTTTACTGATATTAGCATTTCTAATTCCCCAGCTCTCACTCATGCACATTACAATTTTGTCTTGTCTTTCAGATGTCCCTGCAACATGACAACAGTGCTACCTGTCAAAATGGGCAAGTGACTCACTCTGAAACTTTAGAGACTGGGATGAGTGGAGTTAGCTGATTTCCCTCTCTTCACCACTTTGCAATGTTGCCCTGTGAGCATTAGAGTATAATTGGTCAATGAATTTGCAGCAAATTCCTTTCACTATAATTTTAATTGATATCTTGGCAAATTGACTTTAACAAAAATGCAACATAATTTTGTCATTAAAATGGTAGAAAGACATTTAATACAATTCTTTTGCATTTGACTGTACGGATACTCAAATTTTAAGCCACTATTGTGTACAGTCTCTGTTTCAGATGTCACAGGTGAGAACAGCAGGTCATCCTAAAAGGAGCTAAAGATGTCAACTTGAATGACACAAAAATGTATAAGTAGAATCTGCTAAGCCACTTAAACAACAAGCAGATTTGACAATAATTTTTAATTGTGTGGAATCTTGGTAAAGGCAAAAATAAGAGCAGTGCTTTGGGGAAAGAGCAAAAGAGAAGAATTAAGAACAAAGAACAAAGAAAATTACAGCACAAGAACAGGCCTTTTGGCCCTCCAAGTCTGCGCTGATCCAGATCCTCTAACTAAACCTGTCGCCTATTTTCTAAGGATCTGTATCCCTCTGTTCCCTGCCCATTCATGCATCTGTCTAGATACATCTTAAATGATGCAATCGTGCCCACCTCTACCACCACTGCTGTCAATGTGTCCCAGGTACCCATCACTCTCTGAGTTAAGAAATTTCCATGTATATCTCCCTTAAACTCACCCCTCCCCCCCCCCTCACTTTCAACTTGTGACCTCTAGTAATTGAAAAGGCTTCTTGCCTGTCTATACCTCTCATGATTTTGTGGAGCTCAATCAGGTCCCCCCTCTACCTTCATCTTTCAAATGAAAATAATCCTAACCTATCCAACTTCTCTTCATAGCGAGCACCCTCCATATCAGGCAACCTCCTAGTGAACCTCCTCTGTAGCCTCTCCAAAGCATCAACACCCTTTGGTAATGTGGTGACCAGAACAGTACACAGTATTCCAAATATGGCCGAACCAAACTCTTATATAAATGTAACATGACCTGCCAACTCTTAAACTCAATACCCCGCTCGATGAAGGAAAGCACGTGTATGCCTTCTTGAACACTCTATCAACCTGTTATGCCACCCTCAGGGTACAGTGAGCCTGAACACCCAGATCACTCTGTACATCAATATTCCCCTGGGCTTTTCTACTGACCGTATAGTTCACTCTTGAATTGGATCTTACAAAATGCATCACACTTCCCATTTGTCCAGATTGAACTCCATCTGCTAGTTCTCTGCCAAACTCTACAATCTATCCATATTCTACTGCATTCTCTGACCATCCCCTTCACTACCTGCTGCTAATCTAACCTTGGTGTCATCTGTACAGTTGCCAATTAAATCATCTGTACCTTCCTCCAGGTCATTTATGTCTATCACAAACAACAGTGGTGCCAGCACGGATACCTGTAGAACACCTTTGGTCATAGTTCTCCATTTTGAAGAACTCCCTTCCACCATCACTCTCTGGCTCCTGTTGCCCAGCCAGTTATTTATCCACCTAGCTCGTACACCCTGGAACCCATGCAACTTCACTTCCTCCTATTATGGGGAACCTTATCAAACGCCTTATTGAAATCCATGTATATGCCGTCTACAGCCCTCCCTCATCAATCAACTTTGTCACTTCCTCAAAGAATTCTATTAAGTTGGTAAGACATGACCTTCCCTGCACAAAAGCAAATGATAGGCCCATTTCCTTCCAAATGGAAACAGATCCTGTCCCTCAGTATCTTCTCCAGCAGCTTCCCTACCATTGACAGCAGGCTCACCAGTCTATAATTACCTGGATTAAACAAGTGAACAACATTAGCAATTCTCTAGTCCTCCAGGACCTCACCCATGTTCATGGATGCGGCAAAGATATCTGTTAAGGCCCCAGTTAGTTCCTCTCTCAGTAACCTGAGATAGATCCCATCCAGACCTGGGGACTTGTCCATCTTAATGCCTTTTGGAATATCCAAAACTTCCTCCTTATGGCAACTTGATCTAGAGTAATCAAACATCTATCCCTAACCTCAACATCTATCCTGTCCCTCTCCTCAGTGAATACTGACGCAAAGTACTCAATAAGAATCTCACCCATTTTCTCTGACCCCATGCATATCTTTCTTCCTTTGTTCTGCAGTGTGCCAACCCTTTCTCCAGTTACCCTCTTGCTCCTTTACATATGAGGAAAAGGCTTTGGGATTTTTCTTCACCCTGTTTGCTAAAGATATTTCATGAGCCCTTTTAATCCTCTTAATTCCACATTTCAGATTGGTCCAACTTCCCCAACATTCTTCCAAAGCTTTGTCTGTTTTCAGTCACCTAGACCATATGTCTGCTTCCTTTTTCCTCTTAGCAAGTCTGACAATTTCACCTGTCATCCATGGTTCCCTAATCTTGCCATTTCTATCCTTCATTTTCACAGGGACGTGTCTCACCTGCACTCTAATCAACCTCTCTTTAAAAGCCTCCCACATATCAAATGTGGATTTACCTTTAAACAGCTGCTCCCAATCCATATTCCCCAGCTCCTGCTGATTTTGCTATATTTGGCCTTCCCCCAATTTAGCACTCTTCCTTTAGGATCACTCTCGTTTTTGTCCATGTGTATTCTGAAACTTGTGGAATTATGATCTCTGTATGCAAAGTAATTCCCAACAGAAACTTCAACCACCTGGCTGGGCTATTCCCCAACACTAGATTCAGTATGGCCCCTGCTTGAGATGGAGTATTTACATACTGCTCTACCTTCCTGGATGCTTCTTACAAATTCTGCTCAGTCTAGACCTTTACCACTGAGTGAATTCCAGTCAATGTTAGGAAAACTAAAATCTCCTATCACTACTTCCCTGTTGTTCCTACATCTTTCGGTAATATGTTTACATATTTGTACCTCTATCTCCAGCTCGCTGTTGAGAGGTCTGTAGTACAGTCCCAATATTATTATCGCACCCTTCCTATTTCTGAGCTCTGCCCATATTGCCCCACTGCTCGAGTCCTCCACAGTGCCATCCTTCAGCACAGCTGAGGTATCCTCTCTGACCAGTAGTACAAGTCCTTCACATCTTTTACCTCCCTCTCTATCCCACCTGAAGTATCTCATATCCTGGAATATTTAGTTGCCAATCTTGCCCTCCCCTCAACTATGTCTCAGTAATAGCACAGTGGTACAGTGGTTAGCACTGCTGCCTCACAGCACCAGGATCCCAGGTTTGATTCCAGCCTCTGGCAACTGCCTGTGTGGAGTTTGCACATTCTTCCCATGTCTGAAAGAATTGCTATATTTGGCCTTCCCCCAATTTAGCACTCTTCCTTTAGGATCACCGGTTTCCTCCAGGTGCACCGGTTTCCTCCCACTGTCCAAAGATGTGCTGGTCAGATGAATTGGCTATGCTAAATTGCCCATAGTGTTAGGTGCACTAGTCAGAGGGAAAATGGGTCTGGTTTGGTTACTCTTCGGAGGCTCGATGTGGACTTGTTGGGCCGAAGGACCTGTTTCCACACTGTGGGGAAACAAATCTAATCACATCATACTAACTGGAGAGTTATTTTGAAGCATCAGCATATTGTGTAGAAAGGTTTCCTTCTGTGCCATAAGATTTTTTGATTCTAAAAAGGCCACAGGTGTAAACCCCATAATTTTTGCTGTTACCAGTCAACAGCCTGGCCAAGGAGAGCTCCATAAATGTTATAAGAATTATTAAAAGCATAATTAATAGGAGTAGGAGAAGCAACCACATTTCTTATAACTTGTAAATATGTATTCAGGAAAAAAAATACATTATTGCAAACAGTGGAAAAAAGTCAACTTGGCGGGTGGGCACAGGGTAGAACAAAGGATTTGATTAAATAATTATGAGAGTATCAAATATTTCCCCAAATAATACCTTCATTCATAAACTCCATATAGCATAATCTTAGCAGACACTTAAAATTTGAGGTTGGATCAAGTTACACAAGAGTCACAAAACTTTGGTGCTGTTTGTCTGGGAGATAACTAGCTTTCTCTGAAAGAGTACAAAAGGAAAATTATCTCAAATGGAAATCTACAGAAAAAATGATTAGTTTAAAGACTTAAATTGCTTAAACCTGTACACGTTTTTAACGCTTTAAATCATCTGTCTCAGTCGAACACAGCAAGGAAGTAATAGTTCTGGGCAAGAAAACATTCATCTTGGTTGATAGGTTGTCAGTAGCAACATGGCGGTTGTCAATAGAAATGAAGAATTGCAGGTGAAGATTACATTCTTGGACATGCATCACAGGCTATATGGATGTGCGTGTCCAGCAAAAGTTATACACCTCAGTAAGCAGCTCTGTTCACTGGCTGGTTTAAAGAATTTTGCTTGTATTTTCTCTTCACTACAAATTGCTATGCGTCGCATTTTTCTCCCTTTAGCTGGATGTTGCCTTTTGCTCTCTTTCCCTCTTTCCAGATGTCCTATTTTAGCTTATGGGACAAGACTGGTAATGAGATGAGGGGGCATTTCATCTGTCAGAGAGCTGTGGGTTTGTGGAATTCTTTATCACAGAGGGATGCCATGGCTGGATCATTAACAGCATTCATAGTTTGACAGAGTTATTTAATCATTGTGGTCATTTCTCTATTACTCTTCATGCCCTTAATGTGGTTAACTCAGAGCACTTAAGACTGGGCAATAAATGCTTGTTGAATAGGGAAAAAAAATTGATTCCTGATGAAGGACTTTGGTCCAAAACGTCAATTTTCCTGCTCCTCGGATGCTGCCTGACCTGCTGTGCTTTTCCAGCACTAATCTAATCTTGACTCTTAATCTCCAGCATCCATTTTCACCTAAATATGGCATGTGAATTTGATTGCCAATATGTCTGGACTTTAAAATCTCAGGATTTGCTGCAGGATCTTGCGGGATAGAATTCAGCTTTAAAAGGGATGGAGTGGATAACATCACAACTACTCAACCTTTATAGGAGATTTCCTGCAGTGACCTGTGAACTTTGAGGCATAAATATATAAGGTATAATGTTAATGTGAGCACAAAGACACAAATCTCTTGGCACTGATGAAAAGACATCATCTCAAGAGGATTGCTCAGTGTCTGCAGCAATGTCCAAGTCTTTCGTCTAGGGCACTGCAAGACTTAATGTTGTTAACCCCATTCACCATCATCTACAGGCCTCAGCTCTCCTGGATTTTATGTGGAACCTGACAAGACTGCTTGTTATTGTTTCTGTAAAACTCAGAACAAACACTAAAGTAAGCAAGCACATATGTGAACGAATCAGTTCCTGACGAATTTCCAGTCATGAAATCCAACCATCTTTGCAATATTCTCAAAAGAGATCAATGTGGTCAGTTGGAGATTGGAAAAATAAAGGGTGATCCTAATGAAACATATTGGATCATAAGGGGACTGGTTAGGGGAGATATCCTCTTGTGAGTATTGAATATTGGTACTTTTGAAAGATTGAAAATTCTTCATATTTACCATGCAGCATGAGACTTCATTTAACGGTGATTACAGCAGTACTTAACTTTAAAAACTTGGGGAAAAAAAGGGAAGAATTATGAAAAGCATAGAGGTCATGATGCCCATTGAATCAGCATTAATGATTAATCTGGCCAATGTACCCTATTATGAGTGCGTTGTTTTCAAACATTATTATTTCTTTTAGGAAGAATGGCAAACTAAATCTCAGATAAAGAAGAGTAGGAGATGGCCCTCCGAACAGCAACCTACCCAGACCCATTCCCCTCTGACTAATGCACCTAATATTATGGGCAATTTCGCAGGGCCAATTCACCTGACCTGTACATCTTTGGACTGGTGAGACACGGGGAGAACGTACAAACTCCACAGAGTCGCCTAAGGCTGGAATCAAAGCTTGGTCCCTAGTACTGAGAGACAGCAGTGCTCACCACTGTGTCAACATGCCACATTATGTGAATAAGAGAATATAGTGAGGAAATGTAATCTTGAGAAGCAAACAGCAAATCTCTTCAGCTGTCTGCAACAAACAAGGCACTGACTGTACTCATATGCTCATGCTTGCAAACACCCCAGTTAAATCTGATTCCACAACTGGCCATCATTTGCAAAGTAATCTTAAGTATGGGGAATACTATGCTGGCAATCTAAATTCTTCAAGATATTCAGTCCATATCTTCTAGTTTTCTTTGTTGTTCTTGTATGACAAGGATACTGTCAGTTCATGAATAGGAAAAAACTTTCTGTTTGTGGTTCTCGAGCATTTGGCCTGAAAGCAAGTCTGACCTACCTAAATTGCAGCACAGGTAGGACAAGGAGGCAGGTCCTGAAGCTAGCTCCTCAGAATGGGGATCGAACACTGTGTTATTGGCATTCACAAGAGCCATCGAAACATATGAACCAAGGAGTCAAAATTGTTGCAGCAACATACACTTTTTTTTCGTTGCCTCGCACTCAGCAGACAATTGTAATCCCATTTCTCATCACTTATTGATCTATGATCCAAAACATCAGACTTGATTTTCAGTATGGGATGATGAACCTGACGCTCTAATCATTTCCTTGTCCTGACCTTGCACGGCATCGGGGCACTGACATGCCTGCTGACAGCTTTTCATTCAAAGAATGACTACTCCAATCTAATTCCATGGATAATTAAAAACTACCCTGTTAATTATTTTTGCAGAATTTGTTGACAGTCTAACAGTTTTGCTGAGTACTTAAATGATTGTCTGTCTTAAATGATTGGGGTGGCAAGGTGGCTAGCACGGCTGCCTCACAGCGCCAGGGACCTGGGTTTAATTCTTACCTCGGGCAACTGTGTATGTGGGTTTCCTCCCACAATCCAAAGATGGGCAGCTTAGGCGAATTGGCCATGTTAAATTGCCCATAGTGTTATGTGCATGAGTCAGGGGTGAATGTAGGGGAATGGGTCTGGGTGGGCTATTCTTCAAAGGGTCGGTGTGGGCTTGTTGGGCTGTTGGGCCTACTTCCACACAGTAGGGAATCTAATCTAACCTATTCTATATTTTGCAATAATCTGAGTCTTTCATGCCAACTTAAAGATCAAACTCAATACATCTTTTCAAAGTACTATTCGTTACATTATTTCTGTTTCTGCTAACCAGCAAGTTTACTTCAGCACAGAGATCCATCATCAGCCATCTCGGCCCTAAGTGTGCATTTCCTTCCCAAGTTGCATTTCAGCTTCTCTCCTTCTTTTTCTCCCCCCCTAAGACTGTTCAAAATCTTAGTCTGTGGTCAAGCTTTTAAGCCACCTATATTTGTAACTTATCATTTATTTAGTCCTGTGTCAATTTATATCTGATAATGTTCCATCCAGCCCAATCGGTTTTTATGGCAGTCCGGAGAATTGCTTTGAGCCCAATTGGAAGGAAGGATTGGAAATAGCATAGACTTTTAACACTCAAATCAATAACTAAGACGTTTTTTCTCAACCTTCTAATTAAGGAATACTCTAAACTATTTTGAGTTTGTCAAACACGGAAGTACATCTTACAGGCAAATACATGCTTGTTTTGTGCCGAAATTGAGATTAAGGGGTGCCAAGCCAAGGAGGCCTTGAGTGAATTAAGAAGTAAAACTGCCAAAAAGAGATCTTATTACCAGCAGGGCGAGGGAGAATCCGAAGGCATTGTACACATATGTTAGGAGCAAGCGGGTAGCTCGGGAAAGAGTCGTCCCACTCAAGGATGAAGGAAGGAGGTTATGTGCGGAGACAGAAGACATGGGTGAGATCCTTAATTAGTACTTTATATGGGTATTCACCAACAAAAGGGATGTGAGGAATGTTGAGGTGAAGGACAGGTGTATGAATACTCTTGGGCAGGTCAACATAATGGAGGAAGAGTTGGGGGTCTTGAAATGCATTAAGGTAGACAGTCCCCAGGGCCAGATGGGATCTATCCCAGGATATTTTGGGAGGCAAGGGAGGAAATAGCTGGGGCCTTAACAGATATATTTGCATCCTCTGGCTTCAGGAGAGGTTCCTGAGGACCAGAGAATATCCATTGTTGGTCCTTAGTTTGAGGAGGGAAACAGAGATAATCCAGATAATTACAGGCTCATGAGTCGGACATCAATAGTGGGGAAGCTGTTGGAGAAGATACTGATTATTCACATTTGGAAGTGAATTGACTGGCTAGTGATACGCAGCATGGGTTTGTACACGAAGATCACGTTTCACCAACTTCATTGGACTTTGAGGAAGTGACAAGAACAATTGAAGAGAAAAGGGCAGTAGATGTTGTCTACATGGACTTTAGTAAGGCATTTGGAAAGGTACCTCATGGTAGGCTGGTACAAATTGTAGAGTCTCATGGGATCCAGTGTGTGCTGGCTCAATGGAAACAGAACTGGCTAGGTCATAGAATACAGTTACAGTGGAAGAGTGCTTTTGGGAATGGAGATCAGTAACTAGTGGTGTTCTGCAGGGATCAATGCTGGTACTTTGTTGATTGTAATATACATAAATCATCTGGTGGAAAGTGTGGATGGTCTGATTCATAGGTTTGTGGATGACACCAAAATTAGAGGAGTTGCAGATAGTCAGGAGGATTGTCAAAAGGACATAGTGGGATAAAGATAGATAGAAGATTTCGGCAGTGACATGGCAGATGGAGTTTAATCTGGACAAATGCAAAGTGATGCATTTTGGAAGATCAAATTCAGGCATAAATGTTACAGTAAATGGCAGAATCCTTGGGGATATTGACATACAGGAGGATCTGAGTGCACAGGTCCATAGATCCACTTGGCAACACAAGTGGATACGATGGTTCCTTCATTGGCCAGGGCACTGAATATAAAAGTTGGCAAGTTATTTTACAATTGATTAAAACTTCAGTTGGCCCACATTTGGAATATTGCATGCTGTTGTGGTTGCCACACTACCAAAAGGACATGGATGCTTTAGAGAGGAGAGGAGAGTTACTAGGATCATGCCTTGCCTGGAGGGTCTTATGAGGATAGTTTATATGAACTTGCATTGTTTTCACTGGAAAGCTGGAGGCTTGCACCATGCAGCATTTTGTCTGATAAGGACAAGACAGACACCCTTCCCCCACCTCAATTATGTTAGTTCTAGCCTTGAAAATTTGTAGATTTGGGAAATTAAGGAGGAGATCAACAAGTTATGGTGAATTATTCTTGCTGAAGCTAGAGGTAATGCAGTAAGTTATGAGTGTTATTTTTAACAATGCGGATCTTCACATCACCAGAAGTGAAAAGAAGTATGGTGGTGGGGGGGTAATCCAGTAATGACTTTTGTGGTGTCTCAATTATGTGTGTAATTTTTATTAGTAACAGTTACCATTACGTATGTGTGGTAATGGCTATCATTGTATTCTTAATTACTGCGAAATTCAATGTCTTGGGCACCATTATCTGGTGGATTAGTCCAAAAATTTATAAAGAAGGATACAAATGAGGCACAGAAGTCTTGAAAATTCAGTTGAATAAGCACATTGAATTGGATATATAATGGGCCAAATGGCTTTTCCCTCTGCTGCATGATTCTGTGATTCCTACAGAAGTGCACATGGTGGAATCAAATTCAAATTGCTTAAAGAACCAGAATTAGTTCAAAGATTTCTAGCACCATTTTGTTATTTGATAACAAAAATCAATTGCACTGGTGACTGAATGATATGATGCATGTGGATCATGTTTGAGTTGGTGGTAAGTAAATTATTGAACCCAAGATCAATCTCATTTACATAATCAATAATATGTAGGAAATCAATACTACAACAGAAAGACAGACTTAAGAAGGGCTCCCACTAAATTGGTAGTTAAGTGTCTACCCCATCTTGTCTTCAAAGCTTCAAATGCCTGAAGGACAGAAAACATACAGAAATGTAATTCAAACAGAATATGGCTGGAAGTTACCATATGTTGTCAGTTTTAAGCTTTCCACTCAGATACATTAACTGTACTTCACTGAATTTGAATAATGCCTAAGGGGCAAATGATAGCTTTTCAGACACATAAAAGTTAAATATATTTATCTCATGGGAAACAAGTAACGCAAGTGATCATTTGTAATTGTACCACAAATGAGAGAAGCATATATTAAAACATTAATAAGAAATTGAGATACATCTAGACCAAAGTTGATTTGCAAATTTCAACAGGATTTTTTTTTCCATTTTAGTTTGCCATTAACTTTTTCTTTAAGAATGAAAGAATGATAGGACAACAAGAGGCCATTCAGCCCTCCGCATACATGTCAACACATTATTTAGCTTTTCTCACAAACTCTTCCCTATAGTAAATGAAATTCAGAGTTATTTGTTGCTTATCGAATGTCCTTCAAAAGCTGCAATTTAATCTGCCTCCACCACTTTTCAGGCAGCAAACCATTCAATTCCTCAAGGTTTTCTCAGCCACTTTTGTTTCTTTGGGTAAATCCAATAAAATTTGCATCTGCTGTTCAGTCTTTCCACAACTGAGTCTCTCTCTCTCTCTCTCTCTCTGTATCTACAATGCCCAGAACCCTTATCAGTTTGAACACCGCTATCAAATCTCCTTTCAGCCTCCTTGATGCTGAGGTGATCAATGCTAGTTTATAGAGTCATAGGGTTATTCAGCATGGAAACAGGCCATTTGGCTCAACTCGTCGATGCCAACCAGGTTTCCTAAATTGAACAAGTCCCATTTCCCTATGTTCGACCCACCTCTTTCTCCACCTTTCCCATCCATAGACCTGATAAAGAGCTTATGCTTGAAACATCAATTCTCTTCCTCCTTGGATGGTGCCTGACTGGCTGTGCTTTTCCAGCACTACACTTTACTACTATCCATTGACATCTCCAAATGTCTTATAAATGTTGCATTTGCACCTGCCTCCACCATCTCCACTGCCAGGTCATTCCAGAGACAAGGTAAAAACAATGACTGCAGATGCTGAAAATCAAATACTGGATTAGTGGTGCTGGAAGAGCACAGCAGTTCAGGCAGCATCCAACGAGCAGCGAAATCAACGTTTTGGGCAAAAGCACTCTCATTCGTTTGGCCGAACTGGTCCTCACCCTTAACAATTTCTCCTTTGAATCCTCCCACTTCCTCCAGACCAAAGGCGTAGCCATGGGCACACGTATGGGCCCCAGCTATGCCTGTCTCTTTGTTGGCTATGTAGAACAGTTGATCCTCCGTAATTACACCGGCACCACTCCCCACCTCTTCCTCCGCTACATTGATGACTGCATTGGCGCCACCTCGTGCTCCCGCGAGGAGGTTGAGCAATTCATCAACTTCACCAACACATTCCACCCTGACCTTAAATTTACCTGGACTATCTCTGACACCTCGCTCCCCTTCCTGGACCTCTCCATCTCCATTAGTGACGACCGACTTGACACTGACATTTTTTACAAACCCACTGACTCCCATAGCTACCTGGATTACACCTCTTCCCACCCTATCTCTTGCAAAAATGCCATCCCATATTCCCAATTTCTCCGCCTCCGCCGTATCTGCTCCCAGGAGGACCAGTTCCACCATAGGACACACCAGATGGCCTCCTTCTTTAGAGACCGCAATTTCCCTTCCCATGTGGTTAAAGATGCCCTCCAACGCATCTCGTCCACATCCCGCACCTCCGCCCTCAGACCCCACCCCTCCAACCGTAACAAGGACAGAACGCCCCTAGTGCTCACCTTCCACCCTACAAACCTTCGCATCAACCAAATCATCCACCGACATTTCCGCAACCTCCAAAAAGACCCCACCACCAGGGATATATTTCCCTCCCCACCCCTTTCCGCCTTCCGCAAAGACCGTTCCCTCCGTGACTACCTGGTCAGGTCCACACCCCCCTACGACCCACCCTCCCATTCTGGCACTTTCCCCTGCCACCGCAGGAACTGTAAAACCTGTGCCCACACCTCCTCCCTCACCTCTATCCAAGGCCCTAAAGGAGCCTTCCACATCCATCAAAGTTTCACCTGCACATCCACCAATATCATTTATTGTATCCGTTGCTCCCGATGTGGTCTCCTCTATATTGGGGAGACTGGGCGCCTCCTAGCAGAGCGCTTTAGGGAACATCTCCGAGACACCCGCACCAATCAACCAAACCGCCCCGTGGCCCAACATTTCAACTCCCCCTCCCACTCTGCCGAGGACATGGAGGTTCTGGGCCTCCTTCACCGCCGCTCCCTCACCACCAGACGCCTGGAGGAAGAACGCCTCATCTTCCGCCTCGGAACACTTCAACCCCAGGGCATCAATGTGGACTTCAACAGCTTCCTCATTTCCCCTTCCCCCACCTCATCCTAGTTTCAAACTTCCAGCTCAGTTACTGACTCCTTGACTTGTCCGACCTGCCTATCCTCTTTTCCACCTATCCACTCCACCCTCTCCTCCTTGACCTATCACCTTCATCTCCTCCCCCACTCACCCATTGTACTCTATGCTACTCTCTCCCCACCCCCACCCTCCTCTAGCTTATCTCTCCATGCTGCAGGCTCACTGCCTTTATTCCTGATGAAGGGCTTTTGCCCGAAACGTTGATTTCGCTGCTCGTTGGATGCTGCCTGAACTGCTGTGCTCTTCCAGCACCACTAATCCATTCCAGAGACACACCACCCTCTGTCCTTTGAAAATCTTTCTGAATTAGTGGTGCTGGAAGAACACAGCATTTCAGGCAGCATCTGAGGAGCAGTAAAATCGACGTTTCGGGGACAAGCCCATCATCAGGAATACAGGCAGAGAGCCTGCAGGGTGGAGAAATAAGTGAGAGGAGGTTGGGGGTGGGGAGAAAGAAGCATATTGTACAATCGGTGAGTGGGGGAGGGGATGAAGGTGATAGGTCGGGGTGGTGGTGGGGGGTGGGGGGGGGGGAAGGGTGGAGTGGATAGGTGGAAAAGAAGATAGGCAGGTAGGACAAGTCATGGGGACAGTGCTGAGCTGGAAGTTTGGAACTGGGGTGAGGTGGGGGAAGGGGAAATGAGGAAACTGTTGAAGTCCACATTGATGCCCTGGAATTGAAGTGTTCCGAGGCGGAAGATGAGGCGTTCTTCCTCCAGGCGTCTGGTGGTGAGGGAGCAGCGGTGAAGGAGGCCCAGGACCTCCATGTCCTTGGCAGAGTGGGAGGGACAGTTGAAATGTTGGGCCACAGGGCGGTGTGGTTGATTGGTGTGGGTGTCCCGGAGATGTTCCCTAAAGCGCTCTGCTAGGAGGGGTCCATTCTCCCCAATGTAGAGGAGAGCGCATCAGGAGCAACAGATACAATAAATGATATTGGTGGATGTGCAGGTAAACTTTGATGGAAGTGGAAGGCTCCTTTAGGGCCTTGGATGGAGGTGAGGGAGGTGGTGTGGGTGCAGGTTTTGTAATTCCTGCAGTGGCAGGGGAAGATGCCAGGACAGGAGGGTGGGTTGAAGGGGGTGTGGACCTGACCAGGTAGTCACAGAGGGAACGGTCTTTGCGGAAGGCGGAAAGGGGTGGGGAGGGAAATATATCCCTGGTGGTGGGGTCTGTTTGGAGGTGGCAGAAATGTCGGCGGATGATTTGGTTTATGCGAAGATTGGCAGGGTGGAAGGTGAGCACCAGGGGCGTTCTGTCCTGGTTACGGTTGGAGGGGTGGGGTCCGGGATGTTGACGAGATGCGTTGGAGTGCATCTTTAACCACGTGGGAAGGGAAATTGGGGTCTCTAAAGTAGGAGGCCATCTGGTGTGTTCTGTGGTGGAACTGGTCCTCCTGGGAGCAGATACAGCGGAGGCAGAGGAATTGGGAATACAGGATGGCATATTTGCAGGAGGTAGGGTGGGAAGAGGTGTAATCCAGGTAGCTGTGGGAATTGGTGGGTTTGTAAAAAATGTCGGTATCAAGTCGGCCGTCATTAACGGAGATGGAGAGGTCAAACAACCTCCTCCAACCTGTCTAACCCCCTCCCCCACCCCAACCTCTCACCCTCACAACGCGCAGCCCTCCAATCCCTCTGCTCTAATCCCAACCTCACCATTAAACCAGCGGATAAAGGGGGCGCAGTGGTAGTCTGGCGCACTGACCTCTAGACCGCTGAAGACAAACACCAACTCGAAGACACCTCTTCCTACTGCCCCTCGACCATGACCCCACCCCCCAATCACCAAACCATCATCTCCCAGATCATACAGAACCTCATCACCTCAGGATATCTCCCACCCACAGCTTCCAACCTCATAGTCCGGGAACCCTGCACTGCCCGGTTCTACCTCCTTCCCAAGATCTACAAGCCTGACCAACCTGGCCGACCCATTGTCTCAGCATGCTCCTGCCCCACTGAACTCATCTCTACCTACCTCGACACTGTCCTATCCCCACTAGTCCAGGAACTCCCCACATACCTTCGTGACACTACCCACGCCCACCATCTCCCCCAAGACTTCTGTTTCCTCGGCCACCAACACCTCATCTTCACCATGGATATCCAATCCCTCTACACATCCATCCGCCTTGACCAGGGCCTCCAAGCCCTCCGTTTCTTCTTCTCCCATCATCCCCAACAGTACCCTTCCACCGACACTCTCATTCGGTTGGCCGAACTGGTCCTCACCCTTAACAATTTCTCCTTCGAGTCCCCCCACTTCCTCCAGATCAAAGGGGTACCCATGGGCACACTTATGGGCCCCAGCTATGCCTGTCTCTTTGTTGGCTACGTAGAACAGTCGATCTTCCGTAATTATGCTCGCACCACTCCCCACCTCTTCCTCCGCTGCATTGATGACTGCATTGGCGCCACCTCGTGCTCTCACAAGCAAGTCATCAACTTCACCAACACATTCCACCCTGACCTTAAATTTACCTGACCATCTCTGACACCTCCCACCCCTTCCTGGACCTCTCTTTCTCCATTAATGACAACCGACTTAATACCGACATTTTTTACAAACTCACCAATTCCCACAGCTACCTGGATTACACCTCTTCCCACCTTACCTCCTGCAAGTATGCCATCCTGTATTCCCAATTCCTCTACCTCCACTGTATCTGCTCCCAGGAGGACCCAGTTCCACCACAGAACACACCAGATGGCCTCCTTCTTTAGAGACCGCAATTTCCCTTCCCACGTGGTTAAAGATGCCCTCAAACGCATCTCGTCAACATCCCGCACCTCCGCCCTCAGACCCCACACCTCCAACCGTAACAAGGACAGAACGCCCTGGTGCTCACCTTCCACCCTACCAATCTTCGCATAAACCAAATAATCCGCCGACATTTCCGCAACCTCCAAAAAGACCCCACCACCAGGGATATATTTCCCTCCCCACCGCTTTCCGCCTTCCGCAAAGACCGTTCCCTCCGTGACTACCTGGTCAGGTCCACGCCCCCTTCAACCCACCCTCCCATCCTGGCATCTTCCCCTGCCACCGCAGGAATTGCAAAACCTGCACCCACAGCTCCTCCCGCACCTCTATCCAAGGCCCTAAAGGAGCCTTCCACATCCAAAGTTTTACCTGCACATCCACCAATATCATTTATTGTATCCGTTGCTCCCGATGTGGTCTCCTCTATATTGGGGAGACTGGGCGCCTCCTAGCAGAGCGCTTTAGGGAACATCTCCGAGACACCCGCACCAATCAACCAAACCGCCCCGTGGCCCAACATTTCAACTCCCCCTCCTACTCAGCCGAGGACATGGAGGTCCTGGGCCTTCTTCACCGCTGCTCCCTCACCACCAGACGCCTGGAGGAAGAATGCCTCATCTTCTGCCTCGGAACACTTCAACCCCAGGGCATCAATGTGGACTTCAACAGTTCCTCATTTCCCCTTCCCCCACCTCACCCCAGTTCCAAACTTCCAGGTCAGCACTGTCCCCATGACTTGTCCTACCTGCCTATCTTCTTTTCCACCTATCCACTCCACTCTCCCCTCCCCCGACCTATCACCTTCATCCCCTCCCCCACTCACCCATTGTTCTCTATGCTACTTTCTCCCCACCCCCACCCTCCTCTAGCTTATCTCTCTAGCACTCTGCCTCTATTCCTGTTGAAGGGCTTTTGCCCAAAACGTCGATTTTACTGCTCCTCTGATGCTGCCTGAACTGCTGTGCTCTTCTAGCACCACTAATCCAGAATCTGGTTTCCAGCATCTGTAGTCAATGTTTTTACCTTTTAAAATCTTTGTCCTTTCACCCTTAACCTATGTCTTCTAGTTTGCACTCTCCTACCCTGTGGAAAATACTTGGCTATTCAATTGGTCTGTGCCCCTCATGATTTCATAAACCGCAATAATGTCACCGCTCAGTCTCATATGCTCCAGGGATGAAAGTCCCAGCCTCTCCAATCTCTCATGATAACTCAAACTTTCCAGTCTCAGTAACACCCTTGTCAATCTTTTTTGCACTCTTTCCCATTTGATAATTTTCTTTCTATTGGAGGGTGACCAGAATTGTATACAGTACTCCAAGTATGGTCTTATCAATGTCTTGTACAGCTATAACATGATGTCTCAACCCCAGTACCCAATGCTCTGACCACCAAAGGCAAATGTGCCAAATGCCTCCTTCAGTACCCTGTCTTCCTACTATGCCACTTTCAAGGAACTATATACTTGTACCTTAGGTATCTCTGTTTGACAACAGTCCCCATGGCTCTGCCATTAACTCTGTCAGCCCTGCCCTGGTTTGTCTGACCAAAATGCAACACGTCACATTTATCTGCATTAAGCTCCATATGCCATTCCTTGGCCCATTGACTGAGTGGATCAAGCTCCTATTTTACTCTCAGATCACCTTCGCGACTGTGCACAGCACCAACAATTTTGACATCATCCTCAAACCTACTAACCATGCCTCTTACATTCTCATTCAAATCATTTTTTTAAAATTACAAACAATAATGGGCCTATCATCAATTCTTGTGGCATGCCACTTATCACAGGCCTCCAGTATGAATGATAACTCTCGACCACCACCCTCCTCCTGTCAAGCCAATTTTCCATCTAATTGGCTAGCTGTCCCTCGATCCCATGTGGGATCTAACCTTACTAACTAGTCTACCAACAGCACATAATTGGTCTCTTGTTGCAATTACTGTTCCTGGAAGACTTTTGTGCAACCTCTCTAAAACTTATCATCATTACAAAAACATAGTTCCATATCTTAATCTCAAAATTCCGGTTGAGACAGAACCTTTTTTTTGTAAATGTTCAAAACTTAACAGTTTTTACATGTCCCGGTTTACTGAATGCCCTTCCAAATACTTCCTCAACCTACCACATTAACATCAACAATTTGTGCACCTGTCATGTTCTTATGTTTTCCTCTCCCTTCTTTCTTAAAGATGCAGGAGTGCACTATCAAAGATTCTCTGGTTAGATGAGACATCATCTAATGGCCCATTCTTCAGATGTGATCCATGCCATGCTGATTCAAATTTCATCTGATGCTGATAGATGGGCATTCTCCCGTTAGGGCTTAACAGACAGTCAACAGGATTAGGAGCATTGGCTGTGCTTTCCTGCCTAGCTTGGGTTTTTAGAAAGCATCATGACCTTTGTAGAAGGTCAAGTAGCCTCAAAGATCAAGGGATAGCCTGATGCCTTCTTCATTTTGCTTCAGTATCACTCTGCATGACAGACAACATTTGTAATCAGTCAGGAAATATAGAGAAAAGGCAGGAAAGTGGAGCTGAGAATTATCAGATCAGTCACGATCTCAGTGTATGGTGGATTTGATTAATGGGCCCAATGGATAATTTTGCTTCTACTTCTGTGGTCTTATAATCCATTTGCATACCGAAACATTAGCAAGAATTCTAGTAAGACAATAGATCTAAATTTGCAGATTCAGATTTGTGGAAATTTTATTCTTAGCAATTCACTGCACCCAGTATTGATATTTCTCATTCTCTTTCCTCATTCTTCAACAAGTTTAAGTCATGACAATCTGTTATTATCCTTCAGTTCAAATTTGTCACTGAACTTGTTTTGACCTTCAGAGAAAGTAATAGAATATTTGAGTCTATGCAACTTGTCCCATTGGTCACTATTGCTTTACGTAAACTTTGATGAATTAGACTTAAAAATGTAGCATATTATGAAAGATCTTTTGGAGTTAATGTACTTCAATTTCAGTTGGAGATAAACAATGTTTTACTTTGGGCTATGCTTCCATTATGTTCTGCTTTTGTTTCACAAAGAAAGAACATATCAGGTCAAAAACAACACATGATAAATTATTCTATCTATTGTGACTCTTCTCAGTGTTAGAATAGACAGCAACATTTTATGCTTTTGCAAAGTTACAGACAACATTGGTTCAATCTAGGAGTGTTGTCAGAATCATGACAGTGATAGAATGGATGTACTTTTGGTAGTTTAACTATGTTTTCGCTGGAAAGCAGAATGGTGACTAAAAGACGAGACTAACATCCATGATCGTGGCATTTGGCACTGTCGTTGCAGTTTTATGCTGTTTGACTTAAAAAGAAACATGTAAACAGCGTGGGTAGATGAAGAAACAAGATAGAACTGATAGCTAATTGGGTTCAATATGGCCAACATTGGATCAACTGATTAGAAGCCATTTTATATTACTGTGCACTTTTTTTTGCTTGCTACTTTTAATTAAGACCTTTACCTGTTTCCTTTAAATGTGCTGAGGTCTCCATCAATGTACATTATGGGAATATTTAGACTCGAGAGTCACAGATGGTTGAAAGAAAGCTGAGCTGTGGGGTGGTAGTGCTCTCATTGGTGGTGAGATTAGTCAGGGGAAGGAAATTTCATTTGGTAACATGGTGCCACACTTGAACACCAAAGTCTTCTCACCTCTTCCAGAATTAAGTTTTGGTAGGAAGTGTCATGATTGACCTCCCCATAACATCTCTAACTGAAGCCCAAGAGATGTGCCCCATCCTTTCCTATCTTTTCAATAAGGTTGTAAAGAAGAATGGCTTACTCACACTCACCCAGCCTGCCACGTTTCAGCATTTTATGGAATGACCACTTATTTACAAAAGGGAAATCAAGGTTCACAAATCTACTGGAATCATTAGAGAACATAACTCAGTTGATCTGGGGATCCAGTAGAAGTAGTTTATTTGGACTTTCAGAAACATTTGACTTTGTTGAAAGCTAAGAGACTAATCTCTAAAATTAAAGCACATGGGATTGGGGTAGTGTATTGAGATGGATAGAAAATTGTTTACCAGAGAGGAAACAATGGGTAGGAATAAACTTTTTTTTTCTGAATGGCAGGCAGTGACTTATGGGGTACTGCAGTGATCAATACTAGGACCCCAGCTATTCATAGTCTATGTTAATGACTTAGATGAGGGAACTTAATGTAATATTTTACAATTTGCAGATGACACAAAGCTGAAGAAGGGCTTATGCCCGAAACGTCGATTCTCCTTCTCCTTTGATGCTGCCTGACCTACTGCGCTTTTCCAGCAACACATTTTTAAGCACAAAGCTGGATGGAAAGGTGAGCTGTGAGGAAAATGCAGAGATCTTGCAGTATGTTTTGGATAGGTGGAGGGACTGGGCAAATGCACAGTAGATACAATATAATATGGATAAATGTGAAGTTATCCACTGTGGTAGTCAAAATAGGAAGGCAGGTTATTATTTCACTGCCTGCAAATTGAGAGAGGGGAATATTCAATCGGACCTGGGTGTCTTTGTGTACCAGCTACTGAAAGTAAATGTGCTGGTGAAGCAGACAGTAAAAAAGGCAATCTATACATCAGCCTTCATAGCAAATTGATTAAAGTACAGGAACAAGGATGCTTTGCTGTAACTATACAGGACAGAACATTGGTGAGGCCAAACCTGGAACATTATGTGCAGTTATGGTCTGACGTACAAGGAGAGATTGAGTTGGTTGGGACTTTATTCAATGAAGCTCAAAAGAATGATGTGGGATCTCAGAAACCGATAAAATTTGAACAGGATTGGACAGGTTCGATGCAGAAAGGATGTTTCCAATAGTGTGGCCACCCATAGCCAGGAGCCATAGTTGGATCATAAGGGGAAACCTTTTTAGGATTGAGTTGAGGAGAAAAAGAGAATGAGAACCCTGCAGAATTCATTACAATAGAAAGTAGTTGAGGCCCAATATTGTGTGTTTTCAAGAAAGCGATAGACACAGCTTTTGTGGCTAAAGGGATATGGGGGTGGGGAGTTATTAGGAATTTAGACTGGATGATCAGCCATGACCATATGAATGGTGGAGGTTCAAGAGGTTGCATAGCCTACTCCTGCTCCTATTTTCTACATTTTCATGTCTCTTATAGTTTGCAATAGGTAAAAGGGGGGAGACACTGTTGGGTGCCTTTTGGGAACTGGATCAGCAATGGGCAGGAAGGGTAGCCACAGATAACACTCCCAGCATGAGGTTGCAGGAACATAAAATCCAGCCCAAAAGAGAAAAGAACCCTTATATAGGTCTTTGAATCAATCGTTGACAAGGTGTGGTACCAATTTCAAGTAAAATGAATGATCCAAGAGATCTGAAGTACCAAGATTTCATTTTGGTTGAAAAAGAGATAAGGAGACTTGGTGCAGAATTTACAGTGTCAGTGTGAAACAAAACACAATATGCAAGTAGTAACCATTTAATATAATTGTATGTTCGCTGGAATTTTCAAAACAAATGCACAAGCCAGACAGCCAGCTATAAGAGAGAGTTAACGAAGTGGTACAGGAATTTGCTGGCACTGTGATGTGATTTTATCTCCAGGGCTACAGTTAAAAGTCAAACAAATGCACATCATAAAGTTGGTCCCAATTCAGCACTAATTACCAGTTGTTGCATTCACAAGGGATTCATAGTGTGACCGAGAGATATAAAAATTCACCGATGCAGTAAAAATGAGTTCTGTTTGCAAGACTGATTAGCATCAGCAGTCTACAATGGCAGCCAGCATTGTGGTCAAATTGATTCAAAAGGAGCTTAGTAAAAAACTCACTCCCCCAGTAATCGACATTATAAACTGAGTGAGACTATCATCTTAACACTACTTCAGTCGAATCCGGTTTCAAGACATTTTACCATTTATCAATATAAATGTTCTTTGTTTTAAAATGTTTTTATGATTGATTTTTACTGTTTTGAGGACATTTTGGTGGATTATGTTGAGAAGAAAATTGTACAGTTTAAAGATAACTCACCTTTATTAATTCATGGCATGTGGGCACCACTAGCAAGTTCAAGATTTATTGTCCATCCCTAACACTGCTGGAAAAGGTGCTGGTAAGTTGATCTTTTTGAACTCTTGCAGTCTATATGGTGTCTGGACACTCAGCTCTGTTAAGAAGGGAGTTCCAGAATTTTTGACATAATGACAGTGAAAGAACAATGACATATTTCCATGTCGAGATGGTACATGGCTTGTGGTATTGCTCCCATGCACAAGTTGTCCTTTTCATTCTACGTGGTAATGGTCATGGGTTTGGAAGGTCCTGTTGAAGGAACCTTTGCAGTGCATCTTTTCAAATGGTACACACTGCTACCATGATGCATTGGTAGTAGAGGGAATGAATGTTGCAGGAAGTAGATGGATGTCAATCAAGCAGGTTCATCCTGTATGCTGTTGAGCTTCTTGAATTTTGTTGGAGCTGCAACCAACCATGCAAGTGGAGAGGATTCCATCACAGTCCAGATTTAATCTATTAAGCAGCACTTGAAAAGGAGAACCCTGATGACTGACAGTCAATTTTGTTTCCATCAGGGCAACTCAGCTCATGGCCTCATCATAGCCTTCGTCCAAATGTGGTGAAATGACTGAATTTCAAAAAGGTGATAGGATAGTGGTGTCCCATGGTAGTCAACTGAGAATGGCATGAAGGAACCCCAATAGCACAAGAGTCCATTGGAATTAAGGGGAAAACTCTCCACTGGTTGTATTCATAACTAGCAACATGGAAAGTGGCATTGATGTTTGAAGTCAATTATCTCAGTTCCAGGACATCACAGCAGGACATCATTCAGGCAGTGTCCTAGGCTCAACCAACTTCTGCTGCTTCAAATGATTCCTCCTGTCATAAGATAAGAAGCGAATGAGTGCAAACACTTTACCTTTGTCCTTGCACTGATGTGTTGGACTCCCTCTTTGCTGAAGATAGGGATATTTGTGAAGCTTCCATCTCCTATTAGTCGTTTGACTGGCTATCACCATTCACAATTGGTCTGGAGAACTTGGATCTTGTTTGTTATTTGTTTATTGCATGCGGCTTTCACTTTTTGGCATAAAACCAGTTTCGTATTGTAGCTTTGAGGCTGACCCTTATTTTTAGGTGTCGCGAGATCGGTTTCTGGCATGCTGTCTTGAACTCATTATTTAACTGAACAAATACTCTGGTGTCCCAGGCTAATTTTTTGGGGACAACGGTTCACATCCCACTAAGACAGCTGGTGGAATTTAAATCAAATTAATAAACCTGAAATATTAATTTAGTTTCAGTTATGCTCACAATGACAACTGTTATAAATTGATGTCAAAAATAATTTTGTTCTACAACATTTAATCTACAAAGTAAGTCTGGAGTAATATGTTTGATTCATAATTGGCTGTGACAGTGGCCTTGAATGGAAATTAGAAAGGCCATTAATTTCTGGTTTTGTTGTTGATACCCATATCCAATGACAATATTGTGGATAATTTATGGTCTTGTCCGTTACTTAGTCTGTCAATAAGGTACTAGAAAGTGGGGACAGGAGGAGTTTGATTTTTCTTAAGATAGAAAATCTCCACCCAGAACTGTTTTGTTGTAAGTTTAACCAGCAGATTCATCTTTTCTCCTTAAGAAATTGAAAGACGAAAGAAATTTGAAAGAGTTATTTGACGTTTGTTTTGCAGCACTAACCAGCTAATGGTTAGGGAGGAGTGCTGCCATCATTTTTATCTTTTTTGTGAATACAACTAGGCTCCTGCAGAGACTATCAAAAATTGTCAATGGTGACTTTGTTTCAAGTCACTGCTGTGGGCTGTGCAACAAGGCTTTCAATGAGCAGTAATTGCACATCAGCTAAAATGATGCTGCTGCACAAAGCTGACCATCAGCTCATGGAACCATAGAAACTAGGAGGCAGAAGTAGGCCGTCCAGTTCTTCAAACCTGCTCCATCATTCAATATAGTCCTGACTAATTGCCTCTCTCAACGCCGTACCCCCGGCTTTCTCCCCATACCCTTTGATGTCCTTTGAATAATATAACTTCATATTTAATGACATTGTAATGTATCTGCCAAGTGTTTGTCCCCTCATTTCATTTGCCCATATCACCTTATAACCTCATGCCACCCTTGTCCCAATTCACAATCCTGCTCAATTTTATCAGCAAATTTGGAAATGTTGTATTTTATTCTGTCATTCAGGTCATTTATAGAAGTTGTGAATAGCTGAGTCCAAGCACTAATCCTCATTGTGCTCCACTAGCCACTGCCTGCCATTTGGAAAAAGACCCAATTACTTCCACTTTCTGTTTTGTGTCTATGAATGAATTCTCAATCCCTGCCAACATATTATCGCCATCCCATGTACTTTAATTTTGCCCACTAGCCTCTAATGAGGGAAGTTAGCAAAAGCCTTCTGAAAGTCCAAATACACCACATCCTCTAATTCTCCCTGATCTATTCTATTAGTTACATTCTCAAAAACCTTCAGTAAATTTATTAAGCATGATTTACCTTTTAGAAGACCAATGCTAGTTTTCCCAATTCAGTTAATGTTTTCCCTGTTCTTTTATCACGTCTTTTAAAATAGATTCCAGAATTTTCCATACCACTAATGTAAAGCTAAGTGGTCTATAATTTTCTTTTTTTTTTGCCTTCCTCACTCCCTTTTTAAATTGTCAGGTTTTTGGTGCTACCCTTCTACTTGTGGGAACTGCTCCATGGCGTTTTATAGAATTTTGGAGGATAACCACTGATGCATCCAACTTTTTCAGGGCCAATTCTTTTCACACTTTGGGTTCGAGATGATTAGGCTTAGGAGATTGTCATCTGTCATCCCCTTTAAATATCCCACCAGCATTTTTCTTACCAGCATCGATTTACTTTTGGTTTCTTAACATTTTTGGGACATTATTTGTGCTGTCTTTTGTGTTAAAGTCTGCTGCCATTTCTTTTTCTTTGTTCCCAGTTATAATGTCCCTGGCTTCTGACTTAAAAAGGAGAAAGTGAGGACTGCAGATGCAGGAGATCAGAGTTGAGAGAGTGGGGTGCGTGAAAAGCACAGATCAGGCAGCATCCAAAGAGCAGGAGAATTGACGTTTCAGGCAGAAGCTCTTCCTGATAAAGGGCTTATGCCTGAAGTGTCGATTGTCCTGCTCGTCAGATGCTACCTGGTCTGCTGTGTTTTTCCAGCACCACACTTCTGACCTTAAGGGTCCTAACATTTATCCTTACTAATTCTTTTCTCCTCTTACATTTATAGCAGATTTTATATCCAGTTTCTATGTTGCTTGCAATTTTATTCTCATACTCTATTTTCCCTCTCTTGACCAAAGTTTCTCTCCTCTATTGATAAATTCAAAAATGCTCCCTCTCCTCAGGCTTACTGTTTTTCCCAATTATTTTTTCATGTCTTCTTTGGATCTGATACTATTCCTAATTTCTTTTGGAAGCCAATTGTTGAGCCAATTTTCCTCTTTTACTTTTGTACTGGACAGGAATGTTTTTTTTAATTCATGCACATATTCTTTAAATATGAACCATTGCCCATTCACCATTTAATAAGGTTTCCCAATCCATCCTTGCCAATTTGCATCTCATGCATTCATTTTATTTAATACTCCTTATTTAGATTCAGAACCCTAAGTTCAGTTTTAATAACTTCACTCTCTATCTTAATTAAAAATTCTATCACATTATGGCCACTCTTCTCCAAGGGACCCTACACAAGAATAATTGTTTCTCATTGCACAATACGTTTGCACAATATAAATCTAGAATAGCCTGTTCTCTGAGAAAGGGTCACTCAATCCAAAATGTTAACTCTAATTTCTCTCCACAGATGCTGCCAGCCCTGCTGAGCTTTTCCAGTAATTTCTGTTTTTGAGCCTGTTCTCTGGTTGGTTCCTGACATATTGGTTTGAAAAATATCATACACTCAGTCCAGGAAATCTTTATCTAAAATATCATTGCTAGTTTGATTTGTTTAAGCTACACGTAAATTAAAGATACATATTACAGTTACTATGTACAACTGTGAATTCTTCTTCCATGTCTTCCCTTAAATTACTAACACTAAATGACACTAGTCAATATTCTCTGCCCTTTTGGTACTTCTTTTGCTCCCCACCCCTTATCGATTTCATATTATGATTCTCCGAGTCACTATCCTTCTTTATCTATTGTTAGATTAGCACTTTTCATAACTCTGCCCCACTACCTTTTCTTTTCTTCTGTCTTTCTGAAGTAATGAATACTCTTGGATGTTCAATTCCCATCTTTGATCACCCTGCAGCCATGTCACTATAATCACAGCTTTATAAGCAAATCTATTTTTTTTTCCCCTGATCATTTCTTTAGCATTTTGTGAATGCTCCATGCATTTAGAGACACAGCCTTTAGACAAGTCTTTCTAACCTGGATACATATCTTTGCTTTATTTTGCCCTATCATCTCACTTGTATTTCACTCTTTTTCCCCACTTTGGCTCCTTACCACGCTGTCTTTTATTTCTAAAATTGTTCCATTCTCCCTTCACCTCTTTCCCTGCTCAGCTTCCCACTCCCTTGCCATTCTTATTTAAATCTTCCCTGATAGCGCGAGCAAACACACCTCCTGTGGACATTGTTCCTGGTTCTGACCAGATGCGACCCATCCTGCTTGTACCAGTCTCACCTTTCCTCGTGCTCATCCCAATGTCCCGGGAATCTGAATCCCCTCCTCTGAAGCCAGTTCTACAGCCATGTATTCACCTGTCATATTTGCTATTTTTATTCTCAAAGTACAGCTGAGAGAATCATCTTTGAGATTCTGCTTTTATTGTCCATCCTAACTCTCCATATTCTGTTTTTAGGACCTCATTCTTGTTTTAGTCTATGCTGTTGGTACCAATATTTACCATGACCACTGGCTATACAACCTTTAGAATCTTTGCAGCCATTCTGATATCCTTGGTACCAGGGAGGCAACATTCCTGGAATCTCTTTTGCAGCTGCAGAAACATCTCTCTGGTCCTTACATTTGAATCTCCTACAATTATAGTCCTGCCATTCTACTTCCTTCCCACTTGAGCATTAGAGCAGACTTGACTTTGACAGCCATCCTTTGAGATGTCACTCCCATCCCCCAACAGTTTATCTGTTAGAGAAGACGACCACCACATGGATATCCCTGCACTACTTGCCATGCTCTATGCTGCCTGATGGCCACCCATTCTCTCTCTCTCCTGTTCATGCTTTACTTGAGGTATGACATTGAACTTGCAGTCTATGACAGTCTCAGCATAGGAGATGCTCCACTATGAGTCCACCCTCTGCTTCACCTGGGAAATGCAATTTGTCAGGAGCTGGATTTGAAAACTTCGGTTTTCACTTCCATCATATTGTAGGAAGAGCAGATCAGGGGTATGAACTCGACTGCCATAATTTCTCAAACTTATTAGTTCCTCCTTTTTAACAGAATATTAATAATGTTAGGGGTCCTTATTTCACAGCACATTGACTCAGTGGTTAACTACTGCTGCCTCTCAGTACCAAGGATCCAGGTTCAACTTCAGACTCAGTCAGCTGTCTGAGGGGAATTTGCGCATTCTCCCCGTGTCTGCATGGGATTCCTCTGGGTGCTCTAATTTCCTCCCGTAGTCCAAAGGTGTGCAGGTTAGGTGGATTGGGCCGTGCCAAATTACCCATAATGTCCAGGGATCATCAGGAAAATGGCAAATCCTGGTTTGTCATTTTTGTCAAAGAGTCGAAATTGTTTCAAGCTGAAGTGTCAAATAAAACCAGTAAGGTTCTTAATTTCCCGCACCAATTTTACATTCATTTGTTTCTTAAAATGCCACAGCTATGAAAGGGAATTTAGAAAGTCAGACACGCATTTAATTCATTGTATATACCTGTCACTTTGCAAAGACTGTGATGGAATTCGTTTTCAGCAGGTGACATTATCTCTTTAATTACCTGCCTGCAATCAGGTGTCATATTTTTCATTAATCAGCTGCCTTAATGTTGATACACTCATTAGTGACCTGTCCTATGCATCTTACTTCAATCCTGTACTTCCAGGCTGTCACTGTAATCTGTGTCATTAACTGCAGCTAGACATTGGGTTCAGCCATTCATACCTTTTGCCCACATTATCTGTGTGCATTCTATGATGATTGCCATTTTTAAAAACCTCAGGTGATTCTAAGCATTTGCGTTCTTCTGGAGAACAGTCAACTGAGTAACTATTTTTGCTTCTTTTGAGTGAAGCATCATTTTGTCCACTTAACATTCAACATCCAAAAGGATTTGAAAAGTCATGTCGATGGCAGCTGTCAGGTGATGCATCGGTTTCTAAAACATGCTTGAAACAGGAATAATGAGGAATAATTGGTGACAATCCAAAGATTAATGAAAAGAATATCTCTTCTTTTAAATCAGCTATGAAATAGCGAAAGAGTACTTCGAGAAATGTCACTTATACGATTGTATAAGATGCCATACAAAGCACACTTTCTCAAGTGCATGGCTCATGATGAAATTCAAGTTTATTCTGTGTTGATCAGTTTTTAGATTCACCTCGAGGATTCTTTACAGTCAACAAAAATAGTTGTGTACCATACTGATGCTTACAGATCACGAGCCACCGTCATATTTCTCTTATAGATACAATACTTATGTATATTCTCTTCCTTTATTTATTGAAAACAGCCTTGATACAATAAATGGATAGGGGGTGACAACAAATTCTGCAATGATTAACCATCACTTACCTGCCCAACCTGAATGTTATCCAGGTCTCGCTGTATTAAGCCACAGTGGTGCTGAACATTGATGACACAATGAACATCCTCACTTCTAAACTTGTAATGGAGGGAGGGTCATTGATGAAGTAGTTGTAGATAATTGAGCCTCGGAGACTTTCAGAGGAACTGGGCCTTTGTGGTGCAGTTCCTGTCGGTGGATAAGGAAGCCCAGGTTGAAATCCTACCAGCACCAAAGGTGCGCATTAACATCTCTGAACAGTTAACTCAAAAATATCTAACTGTGAAATTAAGCTTTTGTGGTGCAGTGGGATTTTCACCACCGCTGAGTTAGAAGACCCAAGTTGAAGTGTCAATACACTTCTGAACAGGTTTTATAAAATTAGCATCTTGAATTCAACTCAATCTAAATGTCTTGTCAACCTTCAGTAGGTTTATTTGTTTGATATCACTCTAGCATGATTCAGAGATGCCAACACTGGCACCTACAAATCATGACTCTAGCTGATGACTTGGCTGAGGTTGGTGGTGCAGGGTGAATAAGTATCTAGCCATTATCCACAAGTCATCATGGTGAAGGGTAGATTGATAGATTAAGTGGTCTTTTAGAACGTAAATAGCAGAAGCAGAAGTAGGCCATTCAGCCCATCAAGTGTTCTTCACCATTGAATGAGTTCAAGGTTGATCTGATCATTCTCTACTTTCCTACCTTAACCCTATAACCCTATTTCCCTTCCTGATAAACAATCTGTCTGTCTCAGCCTTGAATACACTTAATGATCCAACCTTAACAGCCCTCTGCAATTAAGAATTTCACAGATTTACTATCCTCTGCTCATCTTTTCTCAAATAGGCAACTCCTTGTTCTGATTACGCCTTCCAGTTCCAGACACACTCTCAAAGGGAATATATCCCTTTGCATCTTCTCAGTCAAGCTCCTGAATTAATCCTGTTTATCTCAATTAGGTCTCTTCTCATTCTTTGAAATTTCAATGAGTTCTTCCCAATCTACTCAACCTGTCCTCAGAAGAAAATCTCTCCACATCCAGAACTAAACTGGTGAACTTTCTCTTCACTGCCTTAATGCCACTATATATCTTTCTTTAAACAAGGGGCCCAAAACTTTATAGAATTCTAGCCTTGGTCTGACCAGAGCCTGATATAGATCAAGCACATTCGCTCTACCATTAGTCTCCATTCACTACAAAATAAGCCAACAATCCAGTTGCATTGTCATTCTTTTAAACTCCAGTGAGTACCATTTCACCAGTGATAGTTATTGTGTTTATCTCCTTCACTGCACCTCCCCTCCTTTTGCCCCTTGATTATTTTCTACTTTTGGAAGCCTCTTGGTCTTCACTACTATGAGGACTGATGCAAAGTATTTATTCAGCATCTGTGCCATTTTCTGATTTCCATTATTATTTACCCAGCCTCATTCTCTAAGAGACCAATGCTTACTTTGGCCACTCTCTTTTATATATTTAAAGGAACTCTTACTGTCTATGTATTATACTACTTGCTCGTTTACCCACAGACTTGTTTTCTGTCTTTATGATCATTTTTTGGTCACTTCACCTTTTGTTGGCTTTAAAACCTTTTCTAATCCTCTGATATTTACCATATTGTCTGCTTTTCTTTCAGTTCATCCCTTTCTAAGGCCATTTGTGACATCTGGGAAATATCGGAGATTCAGGAACTATTTAGAATATGGTTTATTGTCATATGTTTGCAAGCACAGAAGTACTGGAGTACAGTGAAAGGTTTGCAATGTTGTTCCACAAGGTGCCACCTTAGGTACAGGGCACCTTGATAAAAAGTTTAGATACAAAATAGAGAAATAAAGTTACATCACCTCATAATTGTTCATAGTATATGGTAGAAAAATAAGAAATAAAGTTAAAAAGATAACATTATTGTCTTCCTATAAAGGACCTACAATACATTGACACTGGAGCCATCAACATGTGATCTGACGAGGCTCACAAAATGCTAACCATGCGCACAGGTCCCCAGTTCAACAACAACCCCACTCTGCTCCGGCCCCCTGAGCGTCCCCGCTCCGGGGCTCCGGCCCCCTGAGCGTCCCCGCTCCACACAGACCTTAGCCACTCCAGTGATGTCACTCTGTTCCAAGATAAGTTTATTTTTTTAAAAAGCGCTACAAAAAAAAACCCCTTTAAAAATAAAGAGAAAATGAAGGAGAAAAGGAAAGGCAAATGGAATGGACGACCCCAGAGCTGAGGAGCCCAGATGCTGCCTATTCCTATTTTCTTAAAAGTTCCCCAGTGTTCCTCAACTGTTTTTGCTGCTAAACTCCTTTTCTGGGTTCACACCAGCCAACCCAGCCCTGAAACCTATTTATGTATTCTTAATTAACTTCAGCACAGTTGCTTCTGACCCACGTTTCTCACTTTCAAATTGAATGTTAAATTCGACAATTCACTGTTCCCTTGGTGATCTTTTACTGATATGATTCATTAAACTTTCCCATTACACATAGTTAGATCCAAAATAGTCATAATCCTGGTCGGATCTATAAGAGATTATTCTGGAATACTATTCCAAGTGCATTCTATGAATTCTTTCTCACTGCCAACATGTTTTTCCCATACAGCATGAAGATTACATCAGATCCCTTAACCTCTTTGTGCTAATAACGCATTTATATTTTTCTGTATACAAAGTAAATTAAAGTGAAGTCTTATTACTTTTACCCAACTTTGACCCTATTTATTTTATTTTTAAGCATTTAAAAAAAACAAAGTATTGCAGGTTCTGGAGGCCAGAAACAAACAAGAACAGAAAGAGATGGAGAACCTCAACAGGTTTGGCAGCATCTGTGAATAGAAAACAGATGGTACTGTTTTCAGTTCTATGATCCTTATTCAGAACTTGAAGAAGTGGGGAAAAGGAAGTACTTACGCTGATGACTGTGCTGCAGGGAATGGGAGGCGAGAGGACGGTGCAGAAAATGGAAGAGGGAGCCTGAGAAAGTGCGAAGAAAGGGTAGACACACAAAATACGCCAGGACAGAAAAGAAGCTAGATAAGTCATAACGGAGGCTGCATTGGCTGTGCAGAAAGCAATCTATTTCATGATGTGTGAAATGGTAACTCTGGTTTTCTCTCCATTGATGCTGCCAGACATGCTGTGTTTCAGAGAATCCTTAGTGTGAAAAGAGGACATTTAGCACCAACCCAGTAAAGAGCATCCCACACAGAGCCAACACATAAACCCACACTAACTACGGTTAACCCACCTAGACTGAATATCCCTGGACACTATGGGTCAAATTAGCATGGCCAATCCACTTAATCTATACTCTTTGGGTTGTGGCAGAAAACCAGAGAACTTGGAGAAACCCACATAGTTAGGAGAAATCCACATAGATAGGTGAAAATGGCAGTGTAGACTTTGCACAAATCACCTGAGGCTGGAATTAAACCCAAGTCCCTGGCGCTGTGAGGCAGTAGTGCTAACCACTGAGCCACTATGGTACACCTATTCAATTTTGACAACAATTTCTGTTTTCATTTTTAATGCTCTCCCTTTCCTGTCCCACTCTACCATTATCTAAAAACAGTTACCCTGTAAAGCTGTCATCAATTTTTGCTTTGTAAGTCTGCTTATCCCTCCTCTCAAACCCTCCAACCTTTGAATTTGCTTACAGCCCCTTCTTTTCTTATCAGTTAGTTATATACATTCACAATTTCAATGCATCATGAGTCCTGTACAGTTTTTAAAAACACATACACCTTTCAGTCAGATTCACCAAAGCTTTTTATATGTTTTTATCTCATGTTGTATGTCTTGCAGTGAGCATGAATGCAAAATAACATCCTTTTTTCTGCAGTTCTGGATAACGTAACCGTAGCACATTAAATCCTACATTAAAGCATACCCAACGTCTGATGTTTCACCTATCTTCTCATGAAAAAGAAACTGCCAGTTCTTGACACTGACATATTCTCATTAGAGTTGTGTGTGGAAGCTCAGCCAGGCAGTCTTTGCACGTGAGAAGGAAAGAAAACTGGTCTGGCGTAGTCCTAGGGGAGGAAGAAAAGTCACATTTAATATCAAAAAAGACTTCCAAAGCTATCCAGCAGTCAGCTTTGCAAATGTTGCTTCTATGTCAGACTAGCCAAGAGACGTCTGTCAACTGCAAACCTGTTATCGCAAGAGAGCTCCAAGCCTTAAAAAAAATCCAGTGCCCACTGAAGCATTCAAAACAGCAGGTTCAACTGAACAAACCTCACTTCATCACCCAATGGTGGAGCCAAAAGTAAAATGGTGTGTTTTTCATCACAAAATCTGCAAGATACCAGGATTCAGATACTGGGATTCTATTAGATGGATACTTTCCAACAAAGAAAGACAGAAAGTAAATAAACATTCTCAGTTTTAAAGTGGTGACTATTGAGCAGCTGAAGGCCAGACCAATTCGATGTATACTCGTGTGACGTTGCTTCAGAAAACATTGCTTTTTTCTTCTATTGAAGTAAATGATTTAGTATTGTCTTTCACTCCATGATGTCCGACAGTTGTGTTTGTTCTGATGTTTCCTCAGCGGAAGATGTAGTTATCTTTATCCAAAAATAGAAAGTGCGAGATTCCTCTCCAGCTTTTACACAACAGTCCCATGAAATTGCAAAAGAGGGGAAATCTTATGAAAATGCTCGTGTTATTTTGGCCACAGATTAGCACCCTTGTTCCTAAAGTCCAGAGCTGAACATGACCAGAAAAGGGTATCATTGACATAATGACATGGGAGAGCATGGAAATAGAAATAAAATGCACATACATTGAATTATGAATAGAATAATTCAGAGTGATACAATGCAGGAGGAAATGTTAATATACATTAACAGGATGTGGGTATCACTGGCTAGGCTAGGATTTATTGTCCATCCACAATTGTCTAGAGGACAATTAAGAGTCACCAACATTGCTGTGGATCTGGATGCACCAGGTGAAAATTTTCCTTATATAAAAGAACCAAATGGTTTTGTAAAACAATTGACAGCACTATCATAATCATCATTGGATCTTAACACTAGATTTTTATTGAATTCAAATCCTGGGCCAGCATCAACTGTCCATCCCTAATTGCCATGGTGAGCTGTGTTCTTGAACCTCGGACATCCTTGTGAGGTAGGTACACAGTGTTATTAGGAAAGGGGATCTAGGATTTTGATCCTATGGCAGCAAAGGAACAGTCATATGGTTCAACGTCATAATGATGCTTGGCTGAGGAACCTTCAGGAAATAGTGTTCCTATGCATCTGCTGCTCGTGGCCTTTTGGGGGTAAAGGTCAGGAGTTAAGAAGGAGCAATGCTGCAGCACATCTTGCAAGCAGCACCTACTGCTGCCCATTGTGGTTTGGTGATGGAGGGAATGAATGTTGTAGGTGATGGATGGAGCAGACAGTTGGGTTTGTGTCACCAAGACTTCACATAGAAGGAAAGAGAGAGAGGTCTCTCAGGAAAACAAAGCACTGTGGTCAGCAAAGAGGGCATGCTGCAATGAAATAACAAACAGGATACAGGAAGACAAGCAGTCTTTGGTCGGATAGTTTTATCCCATGGCAACCTAATGAATCAGGAGATGCTGGATTGGCTCGGACTTTGTTCACTGCTCCATAAAAGGTTGAAGGGTGACCTGATAAAGGTTTATAAAATCATGGGGGGCATAGAATAGGGAAATAGCAAGATTTTTCCCTCGTGTCGGGGACTTCAAAACTACTTTTGGACATACTTTTAAGGTGAGAGAAGAAAGATTTAAGAAGAACATGAGGGGCAACTTTTTTTTTACACAATTCATACATAGAATGAACTGTCAGAGGAAGGAGATATTTGAGGGATATGGGCCAAATGCAGGCAAATAGGATTAGTTTCATTTGGGAACATGGTCAGTGTGGACTGTTTGGGCTGAAGGGTCTGTTTCCATGCTGTATGACACTATGACTCTCTCTGACATGGGCAGGATATAAGAATAATAACTTATATTCAGTTCAATTTAATTTGGTTACTGGGTATTCTAAAGGTTGCTTAAAAGTTAACAGTCTCTGTGGGGATTGTAACATCCGGAATTCATGGCAACAGGCCTGCCTGCATGTTCTCACACCAGAAGAAAACAAGGTGCTGGTGATGATTTGAGTGGTCATTGTCATAGCTATGAAAGGATTGAACCTTCTGTTTTGCCTTAATAATTCTTTTCTCAAATCCTTCATCCGGACAAACTCTTCTGATTTCTAAACTACTGATGACATTCTTGACCATGGAGGTCTTGCCGCCTCCCACTTTCCCTCACACAGGACAATCTGATTGTACTTTTATCCTTTCAGGTACCAGAAAATGGTCAGAGTGTTGTTCAGGGATGCAAATTACGAAATAAAGAAAATGTAGATGAGAATGAAGAAGCTGAGGAATCACTGTCAATTTATCTTGCACTCGTAGGCACTAGCTCAAATAGCGTCACTGCATGTACCTCAGAAGGTAATATAGCAACATTACTGGGGTCCCTGTGGCAGAAGGATAGTGTTCCTACATCGAAGCCAGAAGGCCTAGGTTCAAGTCCTCCGCTCCAGAAGTTGTCATTAACATATTTGAACAGATTGATCAGAAAATAGTTAGATGAATTACATGTGCTGGCATCTTCAGCTATTTTTAAATCCTCTTTTATTAAAACCTGGTAGATGATTTCATTCTTTTTTTAAAAAAGTCCACGATTCACACGACGGAGTAGGAAAAACATGTATCCTTATCAGGTGGACTACCATAGAACCTATAGAAAGTTCATAGTCATTGTCTGACATTATTTTGAAATTTGAGTTATGTACACCATGAAATAACCTCAGACAACAGGATCCCAGTTACTATGATTCATTTCTTAAAGGGGATAATGCCTCAATTAGGCTTTGGTGGTGTAATTTGGAATGAAGATATTATTAGAATTTCCTTCCCCGGATAATTTTAGAAATTGCAGGCTTGGTAACACCAGGATGCATGAGCTTATCAATTTGCAACACTGGTAGGAAGCCTTTTTATTCAACTTGGTTGATGATTTTGGTAGACATGCTGAAACCAATCACTTTTCCAACTTATTTGTTCCATTTGTGACAAACAGGGATCATCCTGATTCGCCTATCATTCTGGTAAACACAGTGGAAAACTACTACCTGAAGAGTTAATGTATGACTTTCCAATCTCTCTGCATAAAATTGAGTTGCATCATGATCTCAATCAATTTGAGAAAACACCAAGTAACCAAGTTCGGAGTGAGGAAAGCCAAGGGTGGGTTTCGTTGAAGTTATCGGAATTACAAGGTGTCTGCACAGACCAGATAGCAAGAAACAATCGAGAACCAGAAGGCACAGTTTTGAAGTACTTCACAAAAGAAGCAGTTGGAAGGGGAGGAAAAAAAAACATTGAGCATGCGCTACTGGGATTTATGATGGAGACAAGTTCAATTCAGGAATCCAAATGGCATTAAGTGAATATATGAAACCAAGAATCAATGTGCTGGGTTACAGGTACAATGCAGGAGATTGACACCAAGTTAAAATGCTCTGAGATGACCCGATGAGCTGAATTGTCTCCTTCTATAGCATAGCCATTCCATGCTCCTGTAATTCTGTTAAATTAATCAGTTGTCATTGGGCCTGGAATAGGAAATATAACACCAAGTTTAGTAAAAGTGCCACAAATTTTCATAACTGCCTATTATCTACTTTTAAGCACAAAGCCTTTTTGACAATTATAGTACATGTAAAAGAGTTACAAAGAGAAGAATAATTAACAGAAAGCAAGTTCTGTTTAGAATTGACAGAAAAAGATCAGGTAGCAAAATAATGGACAGTCCTTGAAATGCCCTGAAGGAATTAGATTAATTGTATCTTAAAAATGAGGTTGATTTTCAGTGAGCACCAAAAAATACATGCTATATTAAGCTTCTAGGGGCAGTGATTGTACTACACGTTAATGAGGCCTTACTGGATATTCAGAAGAATTCTGCCCCAGGTTCCAATGGCTTCGTGATTGAGCACAGTTTAAACGTGATCAGTACCAATTCATGTACCTTGCCAAGTCTCTTTACATTATGGATTAAAACTCAAGTGATTCTGGACATGTACACAGAAGATCAGATTTACAAAAATACATCAATAATTGTAGACCAATAATTAATTGGATTCAGCCTACTCTGTAATTTTAATAAAATAATGACAAAAAAATGATGTGGAGGAGCTGGTGTTGGACTGGGGCGGACAAAGTTTGAAAATCAAAACACCGGGTTCTCGTCCAACAGGTTTATTTGGAAGCATTAGCTTTCGGAGTGCCACTCCTTTGTTGCAAAAGCTAGTGCTTCAAAAAAAAACCTGTGAACTATAATCTGCTGTTGCGTAACAAAAAAATTAGATAGTGCTATAAACTCCTGAGGGAGTATGGCAGGATTGCAGAAGTGTAATTCATACCTTTTGTGGCTGACCTTTTTCCCACGTGGCATAATAAAACTATCTATTTTGGAAGCAACTTGCAAGAATATAGAACTTAAACTAAACTTTAAGAAAGCCAGTGTCTGCATGACAATTCAGAACAAAACCTTCACCACATGGAAAATACAAGTTCTTTAACAATGCCGAAGATGTTTATATTATGTGTGAAAGTTTTGAGAAATGCATTGGTGTTCTTATAGATCATTGTCTAAGAGACTTGAGGACAATTGGAAAGCAGAAAGACGACAAGATGTGAGAGCAGAAATCAGCCATTTAAGCTATCAGGTCCACCATGCCATTCAATGAGAACATGATTGATGGGATGATCCTCAAATCCACTTTCTTCTTCATCCCCATAACCTTTGATTCCTTTACTGATTAAAAATCAATTTCTCTCAGCCTTGAATATACTTAATAACCCAAACTCTACACAGTCTCAGTGGTAAAGAATTCCACTGATTGATCACTCTCTCCAAAAAAGAACCCCTATTCTCTGCATTAAATGGACAACCCCTCATTCTGAAATTATGCTTTCTGGTTCTAGACTCCCCGACAAGGAAAAACAACCTCTCTACCTCTATTCTGTCAAGACAGCTGAGAATCCTTCATTCCACTGAAGTGTTTCAATAAGTTAATCACTCATTCTTCTGAACTCAAAGGATAACAAGTCCAATCTATTCAGTCCTTCCTCATAGATAAAGGGAGCCAAACCATTCACAGTATCCCAGTCTTCATCTGACAAATAACTTGAAATAGTTTTAACAAGTCCTTCCCATTTTTATACACATGTACCTTCCTTACCACCCACTGAACTTGAATATTACTTCTTTCAACTAGTGTTAAGAAGTTGAAGGTGTGTACTGTACCTTTAAGAAAGAAGGAATGTTGTTCTCAACTGAGAATTTACAAGCACTTGTGATATGACTAGATAGCAGATCCAGACCATATTGGAGAATTGAAAATATGTAACATTTGACTATGAAATGGATACCTGAATTTTGGTTGCTATTTTGATAACAATTTGATTTTAACCAGTTTAAATTATGCCTCAGGATACTAAAACTCAAATCGAGTTTGAATTTATTGTTTTGCCAAAATTGAACCAATGAGACAATCCAATGTTGGGGATATAAAAATGCAGACATTTTGAAAATTGGAGAGAGCAACTGCCATAGAGATAGATCCGAGAAATTAGGAAACACTCTCTACCAAAGATACCTTTGCATATAAAACATATTCGCAGTAAAAAGAAATTCTATGACCCAGGGAGATCAGCAGTCAGATGAGTGAAGTCACAGAAGATGTCAGCAGCCATTTGCTTTTGAAATTAATTTTAGTATGTGTCTTATTGAAACAGCATATTGTAAAAGAGTTGGAGGCAGATAAGAAGAAGTTGAGAAAGGAAGGCTTAGAGTTGTGAATAGTTGTTGTTAAATGTTCGCTTTTAGAGTTTTAAAAAATGATTTTTTTTAAATAGTGGAATTTGGGAGTTGTCTGTTACTCATTTTAATAGATTGAGGGGCAAGGTGAGCTTTTCTGGATGTTTGGTTTAATAAACAGAGGGGTTCACTGCCGTGTGGTAACACTAGTAAAGAAGATTCACTGGACTTGAAATGTTAAATCGGTTTCCTCTCTGCTGATCTGCTGCACTTCTCTATCAGTTTCTGTTTTTCTGTGTTCAGTATAGTACAAAGGAAACAAATCACTGCAACAACAATTTTTTTCGGTTTTGCAAAGTTTGACAGCCAAGAGAGTTGTGGGACAGAAACCTTCAAGCTTTTAGAATTGGAAACACTTAGGCCATTTGTTTTCTACTTTTCCTGTAACAAACTTATATCTTGTTGTTAAAGAAAATGTACAGCAACATGTAAATATGGTTCATTGATTAATCACCATATTAACTAACAAAACATGAAAAAAAATATGATCTATCAAGCTGGAACTGGTTCTGGAATTTGACTTGTACAGTTGTATCAGTCAACTGGTATTGACTGGTACAACTAGGATCCCGAGGATCTTAACACTCTTATCATTTGCATGTAGCAGTGATGGAAGGTTGACCATTCTAAACTCAAGCTTCAAATACTGGCAGGAGTTGTTAGAAAACTCAAGACCTTTGAGCATTGCATGGACCCTATCATGAAAGCATTATTATTTAGTGTTTCCAGCAGCATGAAATGATTGAGAGGTTCAGAAACAAATTAGATTATTTGAGATCACTGATGGTAGGAAGAATCTGAACTGATCACCTAGCACTAACCTCAAATAATAGAAAAGAAAATCATAATGGCTACAAACGTTCATCATATTTATTATTCATGAATGTGGACATTGCTGACTTATTGCCTATCCTAATTGCCCTCATAAAGTTGCTGTCTAAAAATGCATGCAACTTTGAGGTTTTATCTTCTTCAAATAAACAATGCAGGTAATTGTTTTACCACACCTTGTGCGTGAATGGTACATTAACACTTCGAAAAAGAATGTAACATTGCTGAGCCATCACTGCAGTCCATGTAATCATTGTGGTGTCATTGTAATCATTGTGCAAGATCTAAAGTGCTGTTAGAAAAGAGAGCTCCAGAACACTGGAAGTGAAGAAATGGCAATACGTCTTCAAGTCAGGAAGTTTTAGGACTTGATGACTTTCCCATGAAACTTTTTTTTTAAATGTTATTTTTGTCCATATGTTTAATTTGTGCTCACAATTACAAATTTGAAAGGTACAATTGAAGGAACAGTTTAACTTCCTCCTTTCTTAAAGCTGGACAGTTTGCTGAACCAACAACATGGATGCCACGAATCACATGATGCCAATTCACCTAATTTTGTGAAAGTTCTGCTCATCAGTAACCAGAGAACAAAAATAAAAATCATCATTCTCCTAGAATCCCATACTCATTATTCATTAGATATTCCTGGCAATGTACACAAAAGATCCATAGATAATGCATGTTTCTCAGCTGCAGTGGTTTGAAAGAAGACTATTGAAACTTACCATGTTGGAAATGGAGACAACTTCTTAGTAGTGGATAAGATGAGAGTTCAGCAGACCATTACATCATCAATTAAGGTGATTTGTTCTGGAACCCTAGTCACATGACTAAAGCTGCTGGTTGACAGTGACAGGGTCATAAACAATCTATAGCACAGGAAATAAAACTTCAGCCAAATTGAGTCTGCACAGACCTAAAACAAGAATCTAACTATTTTATCTCATTTTCTAGCACCTTGCCTGTTTGGTTCATCGTTAATTATTCAGTTTAGACTTCAGTTCTTTGATAACATCAGAAGCAGTTCCAAGGTTAACTATTGTCCACTTCTGAACTCAGCATTTCTTAAAAGTCAGAGTTCTGAAAAGAATCCCATGTTTCACCTGCAAGATGAACTAACTCTCAGTTTACAACAGCTGCACCTTCAACTGCATCAAAGCTTTTATGGAAGGGGTTTCAATACATTATCGATTAAAAGGACCTCCACTGACCTGTTACACACTGGATTCTCATTCACATGAACCAATGGTGACATCTTAGATGTTAAGTCATTTGATATTCCTCTCCTTTCTCTTTCTTCCTTCCTTGATTGTTTGAGAGTGTGAATGCATGTTACAAACCATCATCCCAATTTTGAACATATTAATACATTCTACTTTTGCTTTTACACTAAAAATTTTATTGTGGGTCAATTTTAAATTGGATGTCACGGTGGCACAGTGGTTATCACTGCTGCCTCACAGCGCCAGAGACCTGGGTTCAATTCCCACCTCAGGCAACTGACTGTGTTGAGTTTGCACGTTCTCCCCGGAAGCTCCGGTTTCCTCCCACAGTCCAAAGATGTGCAGGTCAGGTGAATTGGCCATGCTAAATTGCCCGTAGTGTTAGGTTAGGGGTATGGGTGGGTTGCGCTTCGGCGGGGCAGTGTGGACTTGTTGGGCTGAAGGGCCTGTTTCCACACTGTAAGTAATCTAATCTAATCTAAAAAAAGGGGTTGGGGGAAAACATAACACCATCCATTTTTATTCGTGAAAGACAAAACAGAAGAAAATAGGAAATAACATTCAACTGATCTCCATTATTTTTCCCTTGCAATATGCAAAAGAGAGGGTATAGGAATTTTAGAAATGTTTCTATTCCAAAGTATCAATATACAGGTTGTTTTATAATTGAAATAACAGTAATTTAAATAATTGTGTTAATTTTAATTAAAACATTAAACAATTTCAGCTTGCTCAAGTATTTTTACTCAGGTTAAAATATTTATCATTCCTATAGGAAAGATGTTGTTAAACTTGAAAGGGTTCAGAAAAGACTCAAGGATGTTGCCAAAGTTGGAGGGTTTTAGCTATAGGGAGAGGCTGAATAGGTAGGGATATTTTCTCTGGAGCATTGGAGGCTGAGGAATGACTTTTTAAAAGTTTTTAATATAATGGGGGGCATGGATAGGGTGAAATAGTCACAGTCTTTTCCCAGGGTCCAAACTAGGGAGCGAAGGTTTAAGGTGAGAGGAGAAACCTTTAAGAGGGATCTAATGAGCAATTTTATTTACACAGAGGGTGGTACGTTTATAGAATAAGATGCATGAGGAAGTTGATACAAAGTTGAATGAGTGTATGTTCACTTTAAAACAGAGTGCTTTCTGAAGTTTGGAGTGAATTTGAAGTGCAAGCTCAGGTGCCTGATTGGAATGGCTGGGAGATAAGCTGTTCCAAAATAGGTACGTGTAACAATTGGCTGTTAAATGGATACCTGAGTTTTGATTGCTGTTTTGATTCAAATTTAACGAATTACTTTAAATTATGACTAAACATAACGGAGTTTGAATTTATTGTTTTGACAACAAAAGACCAATGAGAGGGTACAATGTTGTGTGGTATAAAAACCATGCACATTCAGAAAACTGGTTGGAGCAACGCCAACTGAACAGCAGATTAATTGCTATACTGCTGGAGAGCGAACAAGCCATCTAAAATCATGCTCTCAAATAAATTAGAAGACATTAAATCAAAAGGTACCTTTTCCTCTAAAACATACTCACAGTAAAAAGAACAATCAGATTAGATTACTTACAGTGTGGAAACAGGCCCTTCGGCCCAACAAGTCCACACCGACCCGCCGAAGCGCAACCACCCATTCCCCTACATTTACCCCTTTTACCTAACACTACGGGCAATTTAGCATGGCCAATTCACCTGACCTGCACATCTTTGGACTGTGGGAGGAAACCTGAGCACCCGGGGGAAACCCATGCAGACACGGGAAGAACGTGCAAACTCCACACAGTCAGTCGCCTGAGTAGGGAATTGAACCCGGGTCCCTGGCGCTGTGAGGCAGCAGTGCTAACCACTGTGCCACCATGCCGCCCCTGAGAGATCAATAGACAGAAGACTGAAGACAGCAGAGAAGACAGACTGTGTAGAAGTGAGATTAAGTTAATGTCATGTTTAATAATTGTTATTGGAATGCATTCACAGGATGTGGGTGTTGCTGGCTAGCCCAGGGTTAAATGTGGTTGGGAGGGGTCTTCCTAATGCCGAATGTGTGTTCAATTGATCGTATTTAAGAGAGGGCATTAGCTGGAACTGTGAAGTTAAAAATGATACCGCTAATGGATGTCAAGATCTGCCTAATTCATGTACTTCTGACTAGCACAAACTATTCGTGCTTTCCTTGACAATTTCACCAGAAAGGAATGAGGAGCTGACCACATCACGCACCTAAAGCAACACCAATAATACAGAAAATACAGGTGTTAATCAGAGGCAAGATGTCTGAGCATAGAATTATATCATGGATTATTTGGTGATCTGTAATATCAGCATATGAATATCTCTCCATGCAACTTGTTGAACCCACATTATGTTAGGCATTAATCCAAGTCCATTTTGCAACAGACTAATATTGCCAGTAAAGTAGTAGTCAACATTAAAAAGTGATTTAGTTCCAACGTTAAACTGCAAAACTCTTCACATTAACAACCTTCAAGGCTGTGATGTTATCTCTGTCATGGCCACAAAAGTATCCAATTAAATCGAAATCATGTCAGGCATATTGCACCGTATATGTGGCAGCCACTGTTATGCATATTGTAGCTGTCTCACATGAAGTCTGTGTACATTATTTGTGCTGAAAACCCAGACACATAAATATCTGCTCCTCTGTCACTGAAACAGCCTTTCCTGCTCTCAAGTATCAACAATATAACTTCATGATCGGCTGACAAAAGAGTGATAACGATTTCTCTGACAATCAATCATTGTCCTCAGCACATGGAAAATAAACACTTTACGATTTTTCTCTCAATGTAGATAATATTACAAAACTGAACTGAACATACTGACAGACACTTTTAATCCTATTGACCTGTTACACTTATTTTGTTTAGCTGTCTCATATTTTGAAAATTATGTAAATCTGCATATTCTTAATTTAAAATATTAAGCAAAGTCTGTATTGCCGTTCCGAGTTTTTATCATTCGTTATGAATTTGAGAAGATATTCTTATTATCTAACTGCCTCAGATGTTAAATTAAAATAAAAGCAAATGCCGTATGGGTGCTGGAAGTGTGTAAAAAAGGTCCTTGACCTAAAGTGTAAACTCTGTTACTCCTTCTGAAGATGCTACCAAACGTCCTGAGTATTCTGAGCATTTTCTGTTTTGATTACAAATTTTGAACCTCTGACATGTTTGTTTGAATCTTACTTAAAGAAGATAACCAAGAAAAGTAATGGAGCAATTGTTGATTAATCACAACCGCAACTAATTTATTTGGTCCGATTTTCTGACATTATTATCTTCAAGACAGCAAAGGTGAAAGGGTATTGGGTACTGTTGTGCTCACTAGCTGTTTTTGCTTTTTAAGACATACAACACACTTCCTGATACTGGACTACCTTAATAATAAATAGATTTTAAAGAAACAGCAATAATTTCAATTATAAAGATGCTTGTTAAGGTAAATGTGCTAACTTCAGTAAAAACATGCTCATTGGTCCTTCATTTACTGCCAGGTTTAAGACCAATTTCATTGTACTTTACCAGGTCAAGCTTTATGACATTGAAAACCCTTCCAAGGTAGTGATAATGCATTCTAATAAAGCTGTTTGCAATAAATCCTCAGAAATTGCTTTCATATTGAGGATATTGCTTGTTTGTTTGGTGCTTGTGAGTTAACTTAGAATATTGCAATACCGCTTTTCACCTCCCACCGCCACAGTTCCAAAAACCCCTTGGGGGTGGAATTCTGCAGTCCATGGCCAGCTATTTAGCAAAGGTGCCTGGAAAACACTCTGATTGGCTTTGCAGCTGTTTTAAGTCCAGACTCAGGATTTATCCTCAATTTTACGAGGGGTCAGAGAAGACCTTGGTAAGCCTGTCAGCCATGTCCAATGTTGAGGTCTTTAAGTCATCATTTAAACAGTAACTTAAGGGCTACATCTTGCCTGGCCACAGGGACTTGGGGTGTGGGGGGGTGTGGGGGTGATACCTGACGAATTAATCTGCTTGGACGTTAAACGGGACAGTGAGGGGAGCTGCCACCATGGCTGGTACCCAATCCAGATCAGGTGCACCACCCCCATCTCCCTACTGTGGCTTCCCTCACTGTTCTCTTCTGTTCCTGGGGTTCTGTGAACAATATCGAGACAGGTGGGACTGGGACTGTTCAAATTCCTGGTATTGCACAAGAACGAAGATAGTGCTGCTGGGACAGAGCTGTTTGGTAATCAGGCTGATTGCAAGTTTTGAGAAGATTTATAGCTCAGGTGGAGATTCTGGATGTCGGTTTGCTCGCTGAGCCGGAAGGTCAATTTTCAGACGTTTCGTCACCATACTAGGTTACATCTTCAGTGAGCCTCCAAAATTCACAGGCTCACTGAAGATGTTACCTAATATGGTGATGAAACTTCTGGAAGTGAACCTTTCAGCTCAGTGAGCAAACCTACATCCAGAATCAGACTGATCAGCAGTTCTCAGACAGGATTTCCTAATTAGTGAGAGCAGCAGTCCCACCTCCAGCCAATTCACTCACTTGAGATCATCCTATTTCTTCCAGAACTCATTGACCTTCTGAAGCAATTTTTAAAAATTATAAAACTCCTAACCCATAATTGCAAACACTAGGACCAATTTTTATTGTTTCTAGATTGCAGGGCAATCTCTAATGCAGAAAATCAATACCCTACTGGTAGGGCGTGGTGCAGTAAACCAAAATTGAATTGGCAATGCCAGTATGTGTTAGCGGTGTTTCATTTGACAGCCAATTCACTAACTTCAGAGCTGCTGTCGGTGAGACATATTATTCACAAACATTTCTGAAGACTGACAGAAAAAAGACCCTAGCAAAAACGACTTACAGAGCACGTTTTATGTATCGGATGTCCTAAGGCCTTCCGCAGGAACATGATACAGTAAAGAATTAGAGTCATGGAGTCATTACAGCATAGAAACAGCTCTTCAGCCCACCATGCCTATGCCAACCAACAAACACCAAATTACACGGCTCCATAGTTTAATATGCCCTGGCATTTTAAATTAGATTAGATTAGATTACTTACAGTGTGGAATCAGGCCCTTTGGCCCAACAAGTCCACACCGACCCTCCGAAAAGCAACCCAACCAGACCCATTTCCCTACATTTACCCCTTCACCTCACACTATGGGCAAGTTAGCATGGCCAATTCACCTAAACTGCACATCTTTGGACTGTGGGAGGAAACAGGAGTACCCTGAGGAAACCCACGCAGACACGGGGAGAATATGCAAACTCCACATAGACAGTTGCCAGAGGCAGGAACTGAACCCGGGTCTCTGGCGCTGTGAAGCAGCAGTGTTAACCACTGTGCCGCCCATTAAGTGCTCATCGAAATGCTCCTTAAAATATTTTGAGACTACCAGTCTCCACTCCCCTCTCAGTGCATTTCTACCACCCTCTGGGTGAAGCATCTTTTTCTTAGATCCCCATTAAAGTTATTCCTCATCTTAATCCTATACCCTTTTGTCTTAGACATATCTGCCATGGGGAAATGATTCTCACGATCTACCCTGTCTATGTCTCCCATGAATTTGTACACCTCAATCAGATTGCCCCTCAGCTTGTTCAGCTCCAAGTAAAACAAACCCAGACTTTCCAGTCTCTCCTCATAACTGAGGTTTTCCATTTCAGACAACATCCCAGTGAACTTCCATTGTACACTCTCCAGTGCATTTATACCCTTCCAATAGTGTGGTGACTAGAACTGCACAAAGTATCCCATCTGTGGTCTAAACAATGTTTTATAAAGTCGTAAGAACACTTCCTTGCTCCTATATGCTGTGCACCGCCTATTGACGGCAAGCATCCCATGTGCATTCTTCCCTATCCTATCTGCCTGTACTGACACCTTCAGGGATCTATGAACTTATATGGCAAGATCACTTCATTCCTCAGTACTTGCTGGGGACCTACCATTTATCACGTCTCTCATTAGATCTCCCAAAATGCATCACCTCCTGCTTATCAGGATTAAATTCTATATGTCATTGCTCTCCCCCAATTTACCAGCTGATCAGTATCAGCGTGCAGCCTGAGACCATCTTACTCATGATCAACAATACCACCAATTTTCATCTGCAAACCTCCTAACTTTACCTTGTACATTCATATCCAAATCATTAAATGTACATAACAAATAATTATGATCCCAGCACCGATTATTCTTATCCATCAAACATTTGTTCCATCCTCAGCCCTCAGAACCAATTGATAAAGATCTCTTTGTAATCTCAGACAACCTCTTTATAGTCCGCTATACCACCAGTTTTCATGTCATCCTCAAACATACTGACCAGGTATCCGACCTTCTCATCCAAATCATTTATAGGAAGTCAGAAGTCACATGGCATTAGGTTATAGTCCAACAGGTTTATTTGAAATCACAAACTTTCAAAGCACTGCTCCTTCATCGGGTGAACTGCTGACCCCAGTTCAACATTGGCACCTCCACATCACTTAGAATGACAAACGAAAGTGACCCAATACTGATCCCTGTGGAACGCTGCTGGTCACAGGTCTCAAGTCCAAAAAAAAACCCTCCATCAACACGCTCTGTCTCTTACAGTGAAGCCAATTTTGTATCCATTTGGCAAGCTCACCCTGAATTCCAGATGAACTAACTTTACTAGTTGGTCTACCATGCAGAACCTTGTCAAAGACTTGAAGAAAGCCCAAGTAAACCACTCTGCCATCATCACTCATGTTTGTTACTTTCTCAAAAAAACACAAAGCATGTTTGAGACATGATTTCCCTCATACAAAACTATGCTGACTATTCCTAATCGATCCTTGTCTCTCTAATTGGACATAAATCCTAATTTTCAGAATCACCTCCAAAACTTCCCGACCACCGATGTCAGACTCACAGGTCTCCAGTTCCCAGACAACTTCTTTTGGCTTTTCTTAACGAAAGGCACAACATTAGCCACCCTTCAGTCCTTTGGCACCTCACCCATGGTTATAGATGATAAAAATATTTCTGCTAGGGTCCCTGCAATATTTCCTCCCTAATTTCCCACAATGTTCTGGGATACACTTGCTCAGGTCCTAGACTTTTATCCACCTTTGTTTTCCAAGACCTCTGTCTTTTCCTCTTCTGTACTTTGAACTGTTTTCAAACATCAATATTTATTTCCGAGTTGTCTAGCCTCTATTTCTTTCTCCACAGTGAAAACTGATACAAAATATTCATTTTGCCCTTAATGTCAAATCTCTTTGGATTATCCTTAACTTTATCTGCCAAGACCCACTCTGTCTTCTGATTTCCCTCTCAAGAATGCCCTTGCACTCATTTCACTCTTCAAGAGATTCATTTGATCCCAGCTGTCTATATTTATCAGGATTCTTTTTTAATCTTAACTAGAACTTCAACATCTTTATTCATCCATTGTTTCCTAATCTTACCAGCCTTGCCTTTCACTCTAAAAGAAACATAATGCCTCTGAACTCATGTTATCACACTTTTGAAAGCCTCCCATTTGTCAGTCATCCCTTTTGAAATGATTTGGTGTTGGATGAAGGAGCGTCGCTCTGAAAGCTAGTGTGCTTCCAATTAAACCTGTTGGACTATAACCTGCTGTTGTGTGATTTTTAACTTTATCCCTTTTGAAAGTTCTTGTCACATATGATTAAATGTGCCTTACTCAAATTAAGAACTTTAATGGTAATGGAATACTTATCTTTTCCATAACTATTTTAAAACTAATAGAATTATGAGCACTGCTCTCAAAGTGCTCCCCAATTAACACTTCAGTCACTTGCCCTGCCTTATTTCCCAAGGGAAGGTCAAGTTTTGCTTCTTCTGGAGTAGGAAGCTTTACATATTGATAAAGAAAGATATCTTGAACACATTTGACAAATTCCTCACCATCCAATCCTTTAATACTATGGCAGTGTCAGTCAATGTTTGGAAAATAAAAATGTCCGACAATTACAATCCTATTATTCTTACATATATCTGAGATTTCTCTCCATATTTGCTCCTCAATGTCCCTGACTATTTGGGGCAGTGGAGCAGGGCTGGGGCGGGGGGGGAGAAAAAGAGAGAGGAAGAGGGAGCTATTGTTCAATCCCATTAAGGTCATCATCTCTTTCTTATTTCTAATTTCAACCCATATATTGTCATTGGACAATTCCTTCAAAATATTCTCTCCAATTACCATGGTAACACTTTCCTAAATCAAAAACATCATTTTCCCTCCTCTCTTGTCTCCCCTTCTATCTTTCCAATAGCATCTAAAACCTGCAACATTTGAGTTGCTAGTCCTGTCCTACCCTCAGTTAAGTTTCTGTAAAAGCGGTGTCCCAATCCCATTTTCCAATACATGCCCTGAATTCATCAGCCTTACTTGCAAGACCCCTTGCTTTGAAATAAATGCAGTTTAATTCTTCTATCGCTCTTGTTATACTTCTAAAATGCCTTGGGATTTCCTTTAGTCTTATCTGCCAAAGACATTTCTTTGCCCTCCAAGTTCTTTATTAAGAACACCTCTACACTCCCTTTATGGGCAGCACGGTGGCACAGTGGTTAGCACTTCTGCCTCACAGCGCCAGAGACCCAGGTTCAATTCCCGCCTCAGGCGACTGACTGTGTGGAGTTTGCATGTCCTCCCAGTGTCTGCGTGGGTTTTCTCTGGGTGGTCCAGTTTCCTCCCAGACTCCAAAAATGTGCAGGTTAGGTGAATCGGCCATGCTAAATTGCCCGTAGTGTTAGGTGAAGGGGTAAATGTAGGGGAATGGGTCTGGGTGGGTTGCGCTTCGGCGGGTCGGTGTAGACTTGTTGGGCCAAAGGGCCTGTTTCCACACTGAGTAATCTAATCATTGAAGAACCTCCCTTGTTTCTTTTTAAATGCCCTCTACTTAACATGTACTTTTTTTTAATAAATAAAACTCTTGATATTGTTCTGTCATCCATAGTTCCCTGGACTTGCTGCCCTCACCCTTCACTTTATTGGAACACACTGACCCTGAACTCTCACTGTGCTATTTTCAAAAAAAGAATTCTACTCTCAGGATGTGGACCTACCTACTAGTAAGAGCTCCTAGTCTATATTTGCCAGTTCTTGTCTAATAATGTTGAAACTGGTTTTCCCCCAATTTAGGTATTTAACTTCTGCACTATACTTATTCCTTTTCATCACAGCTTTGAAACTGAACAAGTTCTGGCCGCTTTTCCCAAAATATTCTCCCACTAACACTTCAACTACTTGACTGGCTTCATTCCCTAGGATTACTTTAGCACGACCCCATCTGTAATGGGACTATGTACTGGCACAGAAAATTCTCATGGCTGCACTTCAATAATTCCAACCCATCCAATCCGTTTCCACTAAGGCAAATCAAACTAAAATTAGCAAGGCTAAAATTCCCAACTACTTTCAGCCTCTTCCTCTCACACCTTTCTGTGGTCTGTCCACATATCTGTCCTCAATCTCCCTCTGACTGTTGGGAGGTTTGTATCATAATCCCAGCAAAGCAATCACCCATTTTTAAAATTCTGAGTTCTACCCAGATGGCCTCATTTGTACAGCGTTCTAAGACATTGTCCCTTATTATTGATAAAGGAAATGAATACTGCAGTAATGTAATGCCCCATCTCTCTTACATTCCCCCATCACACTTGACACTTCCACACACTGGAATATTGAGTTGCCAGTTATAAGGTCAAGTGAAATATTTGATCAAAGTGATATGTTATGAGGAATCATTTTAAAAAGGGAAACAATACAGTGAAGCAGAAAGGTGTAGGAAGGAAATTTTACTTCAGAGGATTCTGGGTAATCCAAGATGGAGGACAGGAAAAATTTCCTGCTGTAACAGGCTGCTCCCTTTTTGAGGTATTTTAGGTGTTGAACGTGATTTCATCAAATTCCAGGAGCAGCAATTACTGTTTTATATGTTGTTGCATTGTTTTGGAACTTCTAAGAAAAGTAAGTCAAAACAATGGCACTTTTAAAAACAGTAGGCAGCACATGGCCAATACAAGAGAGAGTGAGTAAGAGAAGCCCACACTGCTAACTGACAACAGTGAACCTGTGCAGTTACTGCCTTTGTTATTTGAATTCATGTATCGCTGGACATCAGAGTGCATCTAAGAAAACTTAAACAGCGAAATTCACACCTGATTTTGGAGTAACCAGTTTGGGAGAGCTCACAGCACAGAAACAGATAAGTGAACCGTTTTAAGTATTACCTTGCTGTAAATCTACAGTAGTGAGTAGAGTGGGTTCTTTCTTGATTATATGTTTTATTGAGATATGTCCCTGAAGCTATAAGTTAGCCTGGAGCAGTGTTTTGTAGAGGAATAGATAGTGCTATTTTCTGGGTCTGCAGATTGGAAGCAGCAAAAAATGGCCTTTAGTAGAATGATTTGCTCTTGTCGGATGTGGGAGTTTTGAGAGTGTTTACGTGTTACTGAGGATTATATCTGCAATAAGCATCATTGGTTACAAATCCTATCAGATAGGATGGATTGGTTAGAGCAACAGTAAGATGCAATGAGGAATTTACAAGAACAAGGGGATGTTATAGGAAAGGAGAAAAGTGTCAGATACAGTCACTGAGATGGGTTGACTCCAGGAAAGGAGAGAGGTAAGCAGGGCATGCAGGAGTTTTCTGTGGTTATCCTCATTTCAAACAAGTATGCTATTTTGGAAAATATAGTAGATGATGAACTTTCAGGGGAATTTAGCACAAACAGCCATGTTTCTGGTATCAAGACTGGCTCCAATGTAATGAGGGGTATGTTAGTGATCAATCGTGCTAGGGGACTCTTTAGTCAGTGGCATAGATAGACATTTCTGAGGCCAGCAGTGAAAAATCGGAATGGTGTGTTGCCTCCCTGGTGCCAGGATCAAGGATGTCTCAGAGGGTTCTCATGGGGGAGAGGGACCAGCAGAAAGTCATTGTACACATTGGAACCAATGACATAAGAAGAGAAAAGAATGAGAATCTGAAGGGAGAATATAGTACATTATGCAGGAATTTAAAAAGGAGATACTCAAGGGTAATAATATCCAGATTACTCCTGGTGGTGCAAACTAGTGAGGGTAAGAATAGGAGGAGAGAGCAAATGAAGGCTTGACTGATGAACTGGTGTATGGGAGAAGGATTCACATTTTTGGATCATTAGAATCTCTTCTGGGGTAGAGGTGACTTGTACAAGGAGGACAGATTGCACCAGAATTGGAAGGGGACTAATATACTGACAGGTTGATTTGCTAGAGCTGCTTGAGAGGATTTCAAATAGTAAGGTGGGTGGGTTGGAGGGGGTGAGGGGGGTGGGGGGGGTGTGTGGGTAGGGACCCAGGGAAAAACTGAGGAAAAGAGATCAATCTGCGACTGGTACAGTTGGGCAATGAAGCAAAACAAACAAACAAAGTCAGGGAAGGAAGGCACAAAGCAGACAACAAGGTGGGACTAATAAGTTAAAAAATTCATCTACTTCAATGCAAAAGGCCTACCAGAGAAGACCGATGAACTCAGGGTATGGTTAGGAACATAGGACTGGGATATTATAGCAATTACAGAAACGTGACTCAGGGATGGACATACTGGCAGTTTAAATTTCCAGGATACAAATGCTACAGGATGGATAAAAAGAGAGGGAAGAGAAGGGAGTGGTCTCATTTTTGATAAGGGATAGCATTACAGCTGTACTTATTGAGGATATTTCTGATCCTACATCCAGGAAGTTATTCGGGTAGAACTGCGAAATAAGAAAGGGATGATCAACTTGTTGGGATTGTATTACAGACCCCCTAATAGTCAGTGGGACATTGAGAAACAAGGTTGTAATGAGATTTCAGTTATCTGTAAAAATAATAGGATAGTTATGATTGGGGATTTTAACTTTCCAAACATAGACTGGGACTACCATAGTGTTAAGGGTTTAGCTGGAGAGGAATTTGTTACGTGTGTACAAGAAGATTTTCTGAGTCAGTATGTGGATATACCTACCAGAGAAGGTGCAAAACTTGACCTACTCTTGGGAAATAAGGCAGGGCAGGTGACTGAGATGTCAGTGGGGGAACACTTTGGGGCCAGTGATCATAATTCTATTACTTTTAAAAATAGTGATGGAAAAAGATAGAACTTGAACTGTTATATCTGGTCTAAATTGGAGGAAGGCTAATTTTGATGGCATAGGCAAGAACTTTCAAAAGCAGATTGGGAGCAGATGTTCACAGATAAAGAGACAGCTGAAAAATGGGAAGCCTTCAGAAATGACATAACGAGTATTCAGAGACAGTATTTTCTTGTTAAGGTGAAAGGAAAGGCTGGTAGTTATAGGTTTGGTTAAAAAAAAAGGAAGTATATGTCAGTATGGACAGGATAGATCGGAGTGAATCCTTAGAAGAGCATAAAAGGCAGTAGGAGTATACTGAAGGGGGAAATCAGGAGGGTAAAAAGTGGACATTTGATAGCTTTGGCACATAGAGTTAAGGAGAATCCAAAGGGTTTTTACAAATACATTAAAGACAAACATAGGAGGGAGAGAATAGGGCCCCTCAAAGATCAGCAAGGTGGCCTTTATGTAGAGACACAGGAGATGACAGAGATACTAAATGAGTATTTTGCATCAGTGTTTACTGTGGAGAAGGACATGGAAGATATAGAATGTAGGGAAATTTTGAAAAGTATTACAGAGGAGGAAGCACTGAATGTCTTGAAATGCATCAAGGTTGAGATATCCTCAGGACCTGATCAGGTGTACCAGAGAACTCTGTGGGAAGCAAGGAAAATGATTGCTGGGCCCCTTGCCAAGATAATTCTATCAATAGTCACAGGTGGGGTGCCAGAAGACTGGAGTTTGGCTAACGTTATTTAAGAAAGGTGGTAAGGACAAGCCAGAGAATTATAAATCGGTGAGCCACAAGTTGTTGGAGGAAATCCTGACAGACAGGATGTACATGTAATTTGGAAAAGCAAGGACTGATTAGGGATAGTCAACATGGCTTTGTGCAAGGGAAGTCATGTCTCAAGAACTTGATTGAAGTTTCTGAAGTAACAAAGAGAATTGATGAGGGCAGAGTGGTACACATGATTTATATGCACTTCAGTAAGGTGTTTGACAAGGTTCCCCATGAGAGACTGGTTAGCAAGATTAGCTCTCACAGAATACAGGGAAACTAGCAATTTGGATACAGAACTGGCTCAACAGATGGTGGTGGTAGTAGAGGGTTGTTTTTCAGACTGGAGGCTCGTGACCAGCAGTGTGCCACAAGGATTGGTGCTCGGTCCACTATTTTTCATCATTTATGTAAATGTTTTGGATGTGAACATAGGAGGTATAGTTATTAAGTTTGCTGATGACACCAAAATTGGAGGTGCAAAGGACAGCAAGGAAGGTTACCTCAGATTACAATGGGATCTTGATCAGGTGGGCCAATGGGCTGAGGAGTGGCATTTGGAGTTTAATTTAGATAAATGTGAGGTGTTGCATTTTGGGAAAGCAAATCTTAGCAGGACTTATACACTTAATGGTAAGGTCCTGGGGAGTGTTGCTGACAAAGTTATAGGATTCCATAAGTTTTAGGAAACTCATGGACAAAGCAGAAAGTCGTTTTAAAGGAAGAGTGCTAAATTGAGGAAGATCAACAATACCAAAATTCGGCAGGAGCTGAGGAATGTAGATTGGGAGTAGCTGTTTGCAGGGAAGTCCACATTCAATATTTGGAGGCTTTTAAAGAGAGGTTAATTAGAGTTCATGTTCCTGTGAAAATGAGGGACAGAAATGGCAAGATTAGGGAACCAGGTGAAATTGAGAGACTGGCTAAGAGGAAAAAGGATGCATACGTAAGGTCTAAGTGACTGAAGTCAGACAAAGCTTTGGAAAAGTGTCAGGAATGTAAGGCCAATCTGAAACGAGGAATTAGTATTGCTAAAATAAGCCATCAGATATCCTTAGCGAGCAAGGTTAAGGAAAATCCCAAAGCGTTTTATTCATATATAAGGAGCAAGAGGGTAACTAGAGAAAGGGTTGGCCCACTCAAAGACAAAGGAGGAAAGATATGCATGGAGTCAGAGAAAATGGGTGAGATTCTTAATCAGTACTTTGCATCGGTATTCAACGAGGAGAGGGACGTGGCAGATGTTGAGGTTAGGGATAAATCTTTGATTACTCTAGGTCAAGTCAGCATGAGGGGGGAGGAAGTGTTGTGTATTCTAAAAGGCATTAAGGTGGACAAGTCCCTAGGACCAGATGGGATCTATCCCAGGTGATTTCAGGGAAGCGAGGGGGGATATAGCTTGGCCTTTACCAGTTAACTTTGCAGCATCCTTCAAAATGAGGGAGGTCTCAGAGTACTGTAGAATTGCTAATGTTGTCCCCTGGTTTAAGAAGAGTAGCAGGGATAATCAAGGTAATTACAGACCTGTGAGAGTCTGATGTCAGTGGTCGGGAAGCTGCTGGAGAAGATACTAAGGGATAGGACATAAGCCCATTTGAAAGAAAATAGGTATATCAGTGATAGGCAGTATAGTTTTGTGCAGGAAAGGTCATATCTTACAAACCTAATAGAACTTTTTGAAGAGGTGACAAAGTTGATTGATGAGGGAAGGGATGTAGATGTCATATACGTGGACTTTAGTAAGAAGTTTAATAAGGTTCCCCATGGTAGGTTAATGAATAAGGTGAAGTCGCATGGGGTCCAGATTGTTCTAGCTAGATGGATATAAAACTGGTTGGGCAACAGGAGACAGAGAGTAGTAGTAGTAGTAGTAGTAGTAGTAGTAGTAGAAGGGAGCTTCTCAAAATGGAGACATGTGACTAGTGGTGTCCCACAGGGATCGGTGCTGGGACCACTGTTGTTTGTGATATACATAAATGATTTGAAGAAAGGTGTAGGTTGCTTCATTAGCAAGTTTGCAGATGACACTAAGATTGGTGGAATACCGGATAGTGGAGGGGACTGAGAGAGAATACAGCAGAATATAGATCAGAGAGTTGGGAGAAAAATGGCAGATGGAATTCAATCCAGACAAATGCAAAGTGATGCGTTTTGGAAGGTGCAATTGCAGAGCGAACTTTACAGTAAATGGAAAAGTTCTGGGGAAAATTGATGTACAGATAGATCTGGGTGTTCAGGTCCATTGTTCCCTGAAAGTGGCAATACAGTTCAGTAGAGTGGTCAAGGCGGCAGATGGCATGCTTTCTTTCATCAGACGGGGTATTGAGTATAAGAGTTGACAGGTCACATTCAGTTGTATAAGGCTTTGGTACAGCCACATTTGGAATACTGCATACAGTTCTGGTTGCCACGTTACCAAAAGGACGTGGAGACTTTGGAGAGGGTGCAGAGAAGGTTCAGCAGGATTTGCCTGGTATGGAGGATGCTGGCTATGAGGGGAGGTGGAGTAGATTAGGATTATTTTCATTGGAAAGACGACAGTTGAGGGGGGACCTAATTGAGACCTACACAATCGTTGAGGATTTAAAAATTTGAATTTAGGCTGTTGTCAGAAGCAACAAATATATGTAGGTTTTTATGAACCACAAAATGGCTTTTCACTTTAAACTAACACAACAAAATGGCTTCAGGTTATGATTTGACACTGTGAACCTGCATTACTGCTTTGTTGAGTTAGCTGAATTAGAAGATAAAGCAGACAATGGAGTTTTCATAAAATTAATCATAAGACATTAACTGACCACTCAAATTAACCTTGAACTGCCAGCATGAGAGGATGGCCTACGTAAAACAAGAATTATTTCCCAGGAAATATCACTGGATTAACTTGCTGTCAATCATGTCACTTATTACATTTGATTGGTCTTTTCTTGTAATTAAGGCTGTGCTCTCTCTCTCAAAAAAAACTATAAATAATGTTTAATTTTCAAATGTAATTGTGCAATTTCACAATTACATTTGAAAATTAAACAAGCTTTAACCTCTGTTGCTGGACAAAACTGCGCCAGACTGCCTTATTTTATTAAACTGTAAACCTTGCTTTATACAGACTGCATTCCTGTTGATTCCTTTGACTGATCATGAAATGGAGAGGTCCCTCCTGGGATCTAGATCTTCATCATGAGAGGTGTAGACAGGGTGGATAGCAAGAAACTTTGACCCCACCCCCCCCCCCCACCCACCCCACCCACCCCCCCCCCCCCACCCACCCACCCCACCCACCCCCCCCCACCCCACCCCCCCCCCCCACCCACCCCACCCCACCCCACCCCACCCCCCACCCACCCCCCCCCCCCACCCCCCCCCACCCACCCACCCCCCCCCCACCCCACCCCACCCCACCCCACCCCCCCCCCCAGAGTGGAGGACTCAATTACGAGTTCAAAGGGAGAGGGGAAAGGCTAAGCAGAGATATACGTGGAAAGTTCTTTACACAGACGACGGTGGAATACATTGCCAGTGGAGGTGGTAGGGGCAGGAACAATAGTGTCATTAAAAATGTATCTAGAAAGATGCATGAATGGGCAGGGAGCAGAAGGATACAGATCCTTAGAAAATAGGCGCCAGGTTTAGATAAAGAATCTGGATCAGCGCAGGCTTGGAGGGCCAAAGAGCATGTTCCAGATTTGTAATATTCTTTATTAAGAGACCTTGGAGTGCAGCTTCATAGCTCCTTGAAAGTAGAGTCACAGGTAGATAGGATAGTGAAGGCATTTAGTATGCTTTCCTTTATTGGACAAAGCACTGAGTATAGGAGTTGGGAGGTTACGTTGCAGCTGTACAGGATGTTGGTTCAGCTACTTTTGGAATATTGCATGCATTTCTGGTCTCCCTGCTATCCGAAGGATGTTGTGAAACTTGAAAGGGTTCAGAAAAGATTTACGAGTATATTGCCAAGGTTGGAGAATTTGAGCTTTAGGGAAAGCTTGAATAGGCTGGGGTGGTTTTCCCTGGAGCATCAGAGGCTGAGGGATGATATTATAGAGATTTATAAAATCATGAAGGGCATGGATAGGATAAATAGACACAGCCTTTTCCCTGGGGTGGGGGAGTCCAGAACTAGAGGGCATAGGTTTAGGGTTGGGTGGGGGGGGGGGAAAAGAGAGGAGGGAGGATATAAAAGAGACCGAAGGGGCAACTTTTTTCACGCAGAGGGTGGTGTGTGTATGTAATGAGCTGCCAGAGGAAGTGGAGGAGACTGGTACAATTGCTACATTTCAAAGGCATCTGGATAGGTATATGAATAGGAAAGGTTTGGAAGGATATGGACCGGGTGCTGGCAAGTGGGACTAGATCAGGTTGGGATATCTGGTTGGCATAGATGGGTTGGACCGAAGGGTCTGTTTCTGTGCTGTACATCTCTATGACCACTCTGTCAACAGTCAGTGAAGCAATTATAACAGGATTCATTCACAAGTCATCAGAATTGAGAGAGCAAAAATATCTCAAAGTTATGGGGTTGTGGACAAAATTATGAAGATAGGAAGGGTCAAGGCAATGACAGGATTAAAAAGCCAGATGAAAATTGTTTAAGACTGTCATTGTTTCACGGGGCATGCAGGTGAGTGAGCCCAGATGTAATGAATGCAATTTGTCACAGTTTAAGACATAGACAACAGACTTTCTGATGACCTCAAATGTACAGAGGGTAGAATTTGAGAAACCATGTTGAAGTGCCTAAGAACATTGAAGTTAGGCTGACATCAGAACTGTCCAAGCACCTCAAGATTTGTTTACCATTTAGAAAGTATGAAAAATGTTAATTTTCAGTTCAACGAAAATAGATGCAAGTGTAGCTTTGCCACTTCATTCAAATCAGGGTGACATCAAGTACTTGTATTCCCTTGGTGACAATTTGAAAAAGTCAACAATTGGGTCAATCTTGGGGAAGTATTTTTTTAAAAACTGGAGCACGCAAGCTTTCTCTTTTTAATAGCAAGTGTGTCATGCCTTAGATTCAAAAGAATACAGTGAATCCCAGCCAAGGTGATCTGACAAAATGGAAAATAAAGCTGGGGTAAAAGCCTGTGCTTGGTGACACCACAGCTGCTGTGGGAACATTTCCTGAACATGTATTTGCACATCTGTGACGTCAAAGCTAGTGTCTGAGGAGCTCTGATCATTAAAAAAGCTTACAGATCTAAAATAAAACGCTGAAGCAGATCTTTGGATTTCTTTCTGAATTGGAGTGCAATGTTAGACTCAGTTGGAACAATCCAAATGTCAAGGCACAAGGTAGATTTCAAGCACTTTACTGAATGTTATTTCCCAAGCTGCTAAACGTGTACACTGCAGACTTTTACATGGCAAGTACTTGCATGCTGTTATAAATTTCTTGCCCGAGAAGTTTTTTCAGAAGTTCATTGCAGTGTGAAAGGTATTCACATTGCATACTCTCACTACCTGCAAGGCAAAGTTGATCTGGCATCTTCAAATAACTGAATATCACCACCACTGTGACTTGACAACAGTCAGAGATGGTTGGATGGTCCAGAACAGTAAGTCACATAGAATGTACAGTGAATTGGTAATTGGGTACAAAATTGCTTTGATCAAAGGAGATAGAGGGTCGTGTGGAGAGATGTTTATTCTGACTGGAGGTCTGTCATCAGTGGTGCTCCCTAATCAGTGCTGGGACTTTTGTTTGTAATTTCAATAAATTTGGATGAAAAAAGGTAGGTGGTCTGATTAGTAAATTTGCAATCAACATGAAAATGATCAAAGTTATGAATAATGAGAAAGATTATCAAAGGATACAGCAGGATATAGATCAGTTAGAAAGTTTGGTGGAGAAGTGGCAGATGGAGCTTAATCCAGACAAGTGCGAGGTGATGCATTTTGGGAGGTCAAATGCAAAAAGAAAATATATAGCAAATAGCATTAACACACAGAGAAACTTTCGGATAGAAATCCAAAGCTCCCTGAAAGTGGCAACACAAATGGATAAGATGGTGAAGGCAGCATACAGCATGCTTACCTTCATGGAGTAGAAAAGTTGGCAAATCATATTGTAGCTGTATGAAACACTAGTTCAGCCATTTTTCGGAGGATAATGTGCAGATCTGCTTGCAGAGGCTTTGGACAGGGTGCAAGAGAGGTTTACCAAGATTGGAGTATATTAGCTCTAAATTGAGTTTGGACAAATTTAGATTGTTTTCAGAGACTGAGGGGCGACTTAACAGAAGAATATAAATTGATGAGAGGCACGGAAAGGGTTGATAGTTGAAGTCTTTTTTCACCCAAGGGTGGAAATGTCAAGTACTAAGGGGTATAAAGTTTAAAATGAGAGGGGAAAAAGTTTAAAGGAGACGTGGAAGGCCAGATTTTATGCAGAGGATGGTAGGTGCCTGGAAGGCACAGCCAGTGGGGCGGTAGGAGCAGATATAATAGCAATGTTTAAGAGGCAGACATACATGTAAATAGGCAGGGAATAGAGAAATAAAGATCACGTGTAGACAGATGGGATTAAGTTAGAATGGCATTCTGGTCAACACTTATATGATGGGCCAAAGGGCCTGTTCCTGGCCTGTAGTGTTCTTTATCCTAAATTCTATGATAGCACCAGTTAGAAAGAGGGTCAGCAAAAGCATTGAAGTAGGATTGACAGGGCTCATCAGGGAGGTGAGGAAGATGTTGGGGGTGGGGAGCAGATGGGAGGCAAGTAAGTGGTGAAAGGAGAGAGATGGAGTGAACAATGTTGCAACTGCAAACCACTACCGTTGTCTGCTGCACAATGATCTGGGCAGTGTGTGTAAATAAAAACAAAAAAAAGGAGAAGGCCATTCAGCCCTTTGAGTCTGCTCCACCTTCAATAAGATGGCTCATCATCCAACTCAGTTCCCTGTTAAAAACATAAGCCTGGAGTTCTGCATATACAAATCTACTTGACATTACTATGATGGCACCATCTCCCATTGTACTAATCTTAGAGAAATAGAGTTCCAAAAGAATTGTCACAGGCTATTTGAGGAAAGACATTCTGGCTATTGAGGGAGTGCAGCATAAGTTCACGAGGTCAATTCCTGGAATGGCGGATTACCTTACGCTGAGAGACTGGAGCGACTGGGCTTGTATACCCTTGAGTTTAGAAGACTGAGAGGGGATCTGATTGAGACATAAGATTATTAAAGGATTGGACACTCTGGAGGTAGGAAACATGTTTCCGCTGATGGGCGAGTGCCAACTGGAGGACACAGCTTAAAAATACGGGGTAGACCATTTAGGACAGAGATGAGGAGAAACTTCTTCACCCAGAGAGTGGTGGCTGTGTGGAATGCTCTACCCCAGAGGGCAGTGAAGGCCCAGTGTCTGGATTCATTTAAGAAAGAAAGAGTTGGATAGAGCTCTCAAGGATTGTGGAATCAAGGGTTATGGAGATAAGGCAAGAACAGGATACTGATTAAGGATGATCAGCCATGATCATACTGAATGGTGGTGCAGGCTCAAATGGCAGAATGGCCTACTCCTGCACCTATTGTCTATCCACAGGATAATATTGTGAAAGTGAGTACTGCAGATGCTGGAGATCATAGCCAAGATAGTGGTGCTGGAAAAGCACAGCGGGTCAGGCAGCTTCCAAGGAGCAGGAAAATCAACGTTTTGGGCAGGAATTCCCTTAATCAAGAAGGAGGCTGGGAGCCTTGGGGGGTGGAGAGATAAATGGGAGGGGGTGGAAGATGGTAGCTGAGAATGCAACAGAGGAATGGAGGTGGAGGTGGGGATTGGAGGGGAGGGTGGAGCAGATAGATGGGAAAGAAGACGGAGAAATGGGATGGGTCATGAGGACGGTGCTAAGCTGGAAGGTTGAAACTGGGTTAAGGTAGTGGGAGGGGAAAATGAGGAAACTGGTGAAATCTATATTACGCCTACTCGTAGAGCTTCAGAGAAAACTCCTCTACATTGGGGAGCAAGGACACCTACTTGCAGAGCGTTTCAGAGAACATCTCTGGGACACTCGCACCAATCAACCCCACCGCCCCGTGGACGAACACTTCAATAACCCTCTCCCACTCTGCCAAGGACATGTAGGTCCTGGATCTCCTCAATTGTCAGTCCCTTACCACCTGATGCCTGGAGGAAGAACGCCTCATCTTCCACATTAATACCATGGGATTGGAGGGTCCCAATGTAGATTTCACCAGTTTCCTCATCTCCCTTCTCCCCACCTTACCCCAGTTCCAACCTTCCAGCTCAGCACCGTCCTCATGACCTGTCTTACTTGTCCACCTTCCTTCCCACCTATCTACTCCATCCTCCCCTCCTATCACCTTTACCCCCACCTCCATCCACCTACTCCCCCCAGCCTCATCTCCCTTCCATTTATCTCTCCACGCCCTCGACTGCCAGCCTCATTCCTGACGAGGGGCTTTTGCCCAAAACATCAATTTTCCTACTCCTCGGATGCTGCCTGACCTGCTGTATTTTTCCAGCACCACACTCTTGACAGGATAATATTGGATACCTCAAGTCTCTGCTGAGCATGAATCCAGCAGCACCAAGAATAACTTGTTGGCAAAGACTAGAGTGAAAAATAACAGCTTCATTTTTTTTTTAAAAAAAGACCTGCAATCTAAAGTTAATTGACAAAAAAAAGTTGCAAAACAAACTGATGGAAGCTAATTGTTTCAATTCCAGCAATATTTAAAATATTAATTATTTTTATTTATCAATAAATTGACTATACTCAAGCTGAAGAAGGTTGAATATCACATGAGCATACAAGAATTGGGTGATGATTCCATCTCCCCACCAATTCATACCATCCAACACTGTAGAAACCTCAGAACAGGAAACCTGATGGCTGCTGTTGGTTATCATCTCAGATGTTGCACTGTGATAATATGTAACATCTTGCCAAAATGCAATTTCAAAAGGATTTGTTTCAATTTTAAAAAAACTGAATTTAAGAGCTCCTCTCTATTCCCTACCTACAATAATGCCATCATAACTGATCTGTTGAGAAAAGTAGAAGTTTTTTTTCCCAATGATTAATGGTGAGTGTGAATGAATTACTTTGAATTAAGTGGAAAATACATGACTTAAATAAATACACAAGGGGATGACATTGCCTATTGTGCACTGTTTGCTTGAAACATTTATTTCAACATTTCTGCAGTCTGAAAAACAGAATCAAACAGTTTTTGATTCATATATAATTGAAGTAATATGAAATATCTAGAGAGAATTTTGCTATTGTGCGAAATGAGAAGATGGTCACGTCATGGGATGTGACTCTGCTGGTAATTCAGAGTTGAAGAGTGTGGTTCTCCAATGAGCAGGAGAGTCGACGTTGAGCATAAGCTCTTCATCAGGAACGTAATTCACAGATCAAGGTGAATTCATACGAGACAATGAGTTCAAATCTCACTACAGCAACTTGTGCAATTCTTTTAAATTAGCTTTAGTTAATGGCAACCATGAAAATATAATTATTATAAATACTTGTTTGGTTCTCTGATTTTTAATTTTTTTTCCAAAATTCAGTCATGGGACAAGGGTTTTGCTGGCTTGGTCAACAATTATTTCCCAGTGGGCAGTTAAGAGTCAAACACATTGCTGTTGGTCTGGAGCAGCATGTAGGCCAGACCAGGTAAGGATAGCAGTTTCCTTCCCTAAAGGAAGTCAGTGAACGAGATGAGTTTTACTGATAATCACCAATGGATTAGAGGTCAGCATTCGACTCTTAATTCCACATCTTTTCATGGAATTTGAATTCCACCATCTGCCATGTCGGAATTTGAATCAGTGTCTCCAGAATGCTGCCAGAGTGTCAGGATTAACAGTCCAGCAATAATACCACTAGGCCTTTGCTTCCCCTAGATGCCCTTAACTGAAAGAGATCTGCCATCCTTATCTGGTCTGGCCTACATGTGACTCCAAACACAATGTGTTTGACTCTTAACTGCACTCTGAAATGACTGAGTAAGCCATTCCATTCAAGGGCAACCACAACTGAATAAAGAAAGAAAAGAAAAATTACAAAATGATGTGATTATCTAACAGCCAACTGAATAATTAATCTATGTTCATGCACAATTGCAAATGCATAGGGAGATTGACTTATGCTTCACTTTCACAGCATATCCAAGTGCTTGAATTTGATAGAAGTGCAAACACAAGTTTGGAGAATACCTCAACTATGACATACACTATCGTACATGGAACAATCCAAGGTATGGTGTAAGGTGTGAGACATATATAGTCGGTTCTGCTAGAACATCATAGTTTCATTCTCATGCAGTTGTGTTATAAGAAAATAGTGTAATAGCAGCACCATTTACACTAATGTTGGAATGTCATAACCAATGCACACTGTAAAAAGCATCCCCAATTCATTAATCGCATTACAGCAAATTCACATTAACAAAACATGCATTATAGTAGAATGGCCTGTACAGTAATATTATTCAGAGTTTGAATATTGAACTAGTGACATGCAAATTTTGGTCTTAGTGTATGAGGGAGTTTAATGAACAGATCTGTATTTCTAAACCCATGATTTTTATTCAAGTCAGTAAGAGAGACCAAGTCCCTGAGGTGATAATGGGAACTGGTTTCCACTAGGACAGTTTTACAAGAGAGAAAAAAAACAAACATTGAGTAGTATTAGCTTGTTTAAAAAGATCAGGATTTTTATTCTTGCTTTGAGGAAAACATTCTATATTTTGGAAAGCTTTTTGATTTCAATTTGCAGAGGTCCTGATGAAAATTAGATGTGAGAAATGGTTTCCCCTAAACAAAGGAGATTGTTTTGAACGGTTAGAAACATGTTACCTGGATGTAAAGATTTTAGTTTGAAAGTTCCAGACAAGTAGTGTTTGGGTAGAACACTGAATAACCTCTTCAAAGTTGAGAAAGTTTAAGCTCAGTTGTGCGACTCACCAAGAAAGAGGTTACTAAACTCAAATGTTAGTTTCAATTCTTAGTCATTAGTGAGAGAGTAGCAAGCGGTCTCTGGTACTTAAGTATTTTAAAGTGACAATATTAGGACAGATGGATTGTCTTTTTGTTACTGTACTCTCTGAAATATTTCAGATCGTGTTATAAACAACTTGGTTTATTTGTTTTTATCTTCACATCTATTGTGTAATAAACTTCTGTTTTATTGTTAAAACCAAATCTGAAGCACTGCATTATTTCAGTTAAAGAGCACTTTGTCAAATAATTTTAAAAGGTTTCAAATTTCAATGGGCGATCTGACTTGTCCAGTAATAACTAACTGAAATCATGATCAAAAATAGTTCTGCAGAGGTTTCCGTTATATGCGTCACATTTTATGGTTTCTTTATATCACCCAGTTATCTTCATCAATCGCTGCTTCTTATTCAGAACAGTTATGCCTTTGACATGACTTTGAGCACACAATGAACGGATAGGTGGGTCCCAGAATGAAATTTGTTTAAAATATTTCATTTAAGAGAAGCATTATGCATAGTTGTTTTTATATCTTGTATTGATTCATGCTCATTATTTCATTGAAGTACAGGACATTATACCCAATATTTAATAACAATGACTGAAACTTAATGATATACAGGCAGAGTAGATTTTAAAGGTATTACCACGATGATAAATTTTATTTCTAACTACACAGATCAGTACATATTATTTATACAGCAATGGACACCAATGCAGATTTGATGTCACTTCCATCTTGGAACATAATTATTTAAACCTGAAATTTTGTAGATCTGAGGCGAAAGTACCTAGCTTCTTTGCTATGTAGTTGATTTGTACTTGCTACTCTGCTTTAGCTTATCATCTGTAGCCCTTCTCAAAACAAAGCATTTTCTCCAGCACTTTGCAGTCCCTGTGCTTTTGCTTCTTCATTATCAAAAGGTTGAATGATGACAAAGAGGGCCAAGTATGATCAGAGTTATTTCAAGATGACTGACACAGTTTGCTTTTTCACAAAGCGCCAGTCCAGATTTAAAAATAGATCCCAGATTTGAAATGTTGATCTTTCCAAGTTTTCCTCAGCTGTGGCTTCTGTTCTTCAGCAGCTCAGTAACTTGCATTTATTGCTTACTCTATAAAAGTTACACAAGTGTTAATACTACATCAACATGGAATGCACGCTTCCGTTTCTAATATTACACAAAATAAAGCATTGCCTCACACTGTCAGTTTTGCACTGTGGCTTTCTTCCTCATTACTGCCACCAGCTCAAGAAATTGTGCTTTTTTTTTTAAACCAGGGGCCAGTGGCTGGCTTCCATTCATCAATTTAAATAAATTTGTTAATTTCTGGTCAGCTGATGTTAAAGGTGTTCTAAACTGTTAGATGTGAAAGGGAACTGTACATAAGCCAGTGGATCTCCGTTGCTACTTCAAATCTCTCCAAAACATTTGAAACAAGAATAGACTCAAGCCCTTTGAGAACTGCACCAACTTTAAATTAGACTCATTTGCCCATTGCTATCATCTGGATAAGTATTTATGTCATACAGATTTTTTGTTTACATTACAATTACTCACTTAATAAAAAGTAAGAGGGATGTCAGTCAGTAATTGAAGCCCATGTCTTTCCTTTCTAAACTCTTACTAGATCACATGACAGAACACCCCTGGTGCTCACCTTCCACCCTACCAACCTTCGCATAAACCAAAATCATCTGCTGACATTTCCGCCACCTCCAAAAAGACCCCACTACCAGGGATATATTTCCCTCCCCACCCCTTTCCACCTCCCGCAAAGACCGTTCCCTCAGCGACTACCTGGTCAGGCCCACGCCCCCCTACAACCAACCCTCCCTTCCTGGCACCTTCCCCTGCCACCTCAGGAACTGTAAAACCTGCGCCCACACCACCTCCCTCACCTCTATCCAAGGCCCTAAAGGAGCCTTCCACATCCATCCAAAGTTTTACTCGGAAAACCACTAATATCATTTATTGTATCAGTTGCTCCCGATGTGGTCTCCTCTACATTGGGGAGACTGGCCGCCTCCTAGCGGAGCGCTTTAGGGAACATCTCCGGGACACCCGCACCAATCAACCACACTGCCCCGTGGCCCAACATTTCAACTCCTCCTCCCACTCTGCCGAGAGCATGGAGGTCCTGGGCCTCCTTCACCGCCGCTCCCTCACCACCAGACACCTGGAGGAAGAACGCCTCATCTTCCGTCTTGGAACACTTCAACCCCAGGGCATCAATGTGGACTTCAACAGTTTCCTCATTTCCCCTTCCCCCACCTCACCCTAGTTCTAAAACTTCCAGCTCAGCACTGTCTCTATGACTTGTCCGGACTAGTCCTACCTGCCTATCTCCTTTTCCACCTATCCACTCTACCCTCTCCTCCCTGACCTATCACCTTTATCCCCTCCCCCACTCACCTATTGAACTCTATGCTACTTTCTCCCCACCCCCACCCTCCTCTAGCTTATCTCTCCACGTTTCAGGCTCTCTGCCTTTACTCCTGATGAAGCAAGGCCCAAAACATCGATTTCGCTGCTCCTTGGGTGCTGCCTGAACTGCTGTACTCTTCCAGCACCACTAATCCAGAACATGACAATTGTAGTTGACTGCATGGATAAGTGATGATCACTAGCCAAACCCCAGAGCTGAAAAAGCGGTAAAGAAAGGCTTATAATGTTGCTGCAAAGATTCCACAGAGGCTGGTATTCCATCACCAAATCACCCTTTATTTACACATGGAAAGTCCTTGATACTGATCCAGGTCTTCAGGGTGAGCAGAACGTCTGATACACCTGTTTATATCTGTAAGTTCCCTCTTTGCAACAGATTATCAGCCCCAAAATATTCCATGAGGTCCACTTGGCTTACCTCATCACAATCACTTCAGTTGCCAAAGATAGTAATTAGCCTGAGGATTGGAACACTTTCAGAAACCAGAAAAGATGTACAAAAATGATAAAGATGGATAACAGAAATTAGCAAGGGTAATAAAAGAGGCCTTCCATAAGCACATAAAAAAAGGTGATTGGTGAGAGCAAATATTTGTTCTTAGAAACTGAGGGGTAAAATTACAGAGTATTAAGAAAAAAAATGTATGATGTTATGGTTGTGTCTGCTTCACAGGAGAAATTGTGGGGAACCAAAGGGTTAATCGTAAATCAGAAACTTGAAGTAAGTAATGTTAGTTTAAAAAAAAGAGAAAGATCAGAAAGTCAAATAGATAATCACTTAATAATCACATAGGTAACTTTGATGAAAGAGAAACTATGATAAATTTATTAGTTTTTTGGAGGATGAACCGTCAGGTTCACAAAGGAAAAAGCAAGGATTGTGCTATCCTTGGAATTTTGAAAGGTAATAAGACAAGGTCTAACCAGCAAGAGAACTCATTAAAGGACAAAAAGCAGACAGAAGGAACAAACATTACTTTCTATTTGGAAGGCTTTTGTGATATAGTGTTGCTAGAGTTAATGGTTACAAATGATTACAATATAGATTAATACTTTGTATACATCCAAGATAGGCATTGCATATAAATATTCAATTGATTAAATGGTTATTTTAGTATTGGTGTTACTAGTTAAAAAAACTACAAAAAAATTCTTCGTGATTTTGGTGGTGAGAAGGTCACTCAATTGCTTATTAGCAGTTCTGGCAGGGAGAAAGAAAAGGCAACCAAGAATCAAGAGCTGTTGTGGTGCAGTGATAGGTGTCCTTCCTCTGAGCCAGGAGGTTGATTCAAGACCCACATCCTTTGAGGTGCATAATATCATCTCTGAAAAGGTGATTAGAAATTACCTAGATGCAAAGAAGGGGCTTTTGTGATGCAGTGGTATATACCTATCTCAAAGTTAGAAGGCCTGTGTTATAGTCTCACCTATCAATAGGTGTGCCATAAAGACATCTAAACAGGTTTATTAAAAATATCTAGCTGCATCCACGTTTACTGAAATCTAAGTAAGAAAATAAACTGCAAAGAGGTCCAAAGAATCTATGATGGAAAGAAAATAGCTTCAATAAATGAGCAATAGGTTATAGATTCACTTTTGAAGGGAGAGCAGAAAGACAACTTTTGCTGGTTTTAAATTGGAAGGTAACTCAAGAAAATATTAAAATTTTGTGCCTGAAGGTGCTGTGCATGATGCCCTCCACTTCCATATAGCTCGGAGATCTCAAGGATCAGTTCGAGTTAAGTGATAGAGGAAGTAGTAGAGGTAGATATATTTGGACAGGTTCATGGATAGAAAAGGGATTTAAAGGGATATGAACCAAACATAAGCAAATGGGGCTAGTTCAGTTCAGGAGATGTTTGGCGTGGGAAAGTTGGATTGAAGGGTCTGTTTCTGTGTTGTATACCTCTAGGACTTTATAACATGCAGGTTAAATGAGTCCTTCTATATCTCTCCACTGTGTGCCTCAGACCATTTTTGTCCATGCAACCTGTCTGTGACAACAGTGCAGGAAATGGTGTCAGAAACATTCTTCTTGCGATATTAACACTTTCAGTCCATATATCAACAGAAGGCATTTGGTTATCCGTGTACTGTAATCAGAAAAGCTAACAAACAGGAATGGCATATAATACAGAAGATAGATGACATAGAATTATGTCTGGAGTGCAAGAGTTAGAAAGTCTTACTGCAATTGCACAGGGCTAAGATTTTGAAGAGAATAGTTTTAATCTCCTTACATAAGGATATATGCGCCTCATTGGGTAAGTAATGGAGGTTCACCACCTTTAGCAGTGTGGAAACATCATCCAAGTGGAGATTGAATTGAAGGCTCTGCGTTATTTCAAAACTGCAAAGAATGGAGGCGGGGGGGTGATCACATTGAAAGCCCTCAGCTTTTCAAGGAACTTTACAGGATCTTGAATAGCTTTTTCCAAAGCTGAAATGTCTAGGATTAGTCAGCATACTCCCATGAGTAAGGACATTTCCTTCCTCGAAGGGTTCTGAAATTTATTTAGGCTCGGGTGATGTTTAGTCATTGGTTATACTTAAAGTTGAGACAGAATTGCAGACGCTGACAGATGATGATGTTGGGCTTAGGCAAAAGAAACCATTTGAAGATGAACATTTCATTGGTGGGGCACTCATGGGGTCATTTGGTCTACTCCTGCTCCTGTCCCTTATGTTATGACAATTAGTGAGTGGTTCAATGAAGTAGGGTCCTGCTCAAAAAGCCATCTTTCTTGCTCCTCAATGCTGCCTGACTTGCTGTGCCTTTTCCAGTGCCACATTTTACCAACACTGACTCTCCTGCATCTACAGTCCTCACCGTCTCCGAGTTGGATAAAATTCTCCATCTGCTTTTTGCTCTTGCCATAAATTTTACTTCCAGATGGCACCTTGACACATCAAGTCCAAAGAAACCAGCCAGTTCCAAGTGCAAAATAGTTGTAGGCATGGAGCCACACTGCACCATACAAGCTCACTAATCTCCTCACATTCTGTATTACCCGATTACACAGAGGCAGCAGGGTACAGAAAGGATGGATTATGGTACTAACATTGAAAATCTTCAATGTTGCTAAAAGACTGAATTTCTTCAGCTTCATTTTATACCTGTACTAATCCAGTATTTAAGCTTCAAATCAACACTGCAAGTCGAATATTCTTACTAATGACTGTCTAAATACTGCCAAAAAATGAAACTTTTCATATAAAAAATTATTCCCCAAGGTGGTCAAGCAATTTTAGAAATATTACACTTTGATTTTTTTTATGAATTACAATAATACGTATCTGCAGCTTTTAATTTTAATTGGCATTTTCAAAGAGTTATGTAAGGCCTGTGGATTGATAGGAGTGGGTTGTGAGAGCACGGAGGTTGGGCAGGATGTTTCTCTTCATCTCCCTGTGCAAAGATGCTGTGAAATGACGAAGAGACATGCGAGTCTGATCCCCTAGTTTTATGACTATAGAGGGGTTGGGTTATCATAGCTCAGTTGGAATGTCCGGTCCCTGATTCTGAAGATGATGGGAGGGAATTCAATTCCAGAGTGACCACTGATTGCTGTAGTTCAGAAGTGGGCAGAGGTGCAAGGTTAGCTCTGGGGCTTTCTTCCTCTTGACCCACAAGCAGTGCTAAGATGGTGCATATCTTCTTCACAAAACAATCTTTGTCTACCTACAGCAGCTGATTAAACCTGGAAAAGGAACCTTAGTGTAACGTTGCAATAGACAATCAACACCTTGTTAAAACTGGAAGGCAGTAATGGTTAAGTGCAAAAACATGAGGGAGGATGTAGCCAGAGTTGATTGGAAGCTTTATTTGAGGCAATTCAGAGGAAACAACATACATAGAGGCCGAGACAACCAAGGGAATCAGGGACAGCATAAAAGAAAAGAAATACAATCTGGTAAAGATCAGGAGAAAGCCAGAGAATGGGAAGCCTTTAAAAATCAGAGGACAACTAATACAGGAATACAGGAGTCAAGATGAAATAGGAGGGCAAGCTAGCTAGTAATATAAAAGAAGTTTGCAAGAGTTTTTCCTTGATACCTAAATGGGAAGAGGGAGGCAAGAGTGGACATTGGACTACTGGAAAGTGAGCTGGAGAAACAGAGGAACTGAATAGGTACATTACATCTACCTTCATAGTGGAAGGCATCAGTAGCATACCAGAACTGCAGGGGGCAGAGGTGAGTTTGGAGGCCATCACTAAGGCAGCAACTGGGGCGCGGGGATAGCTGAAAGGTATGAAGATGAATAAATCACCTGTATTGGATGGACTACACTCCAGGGTTCTGAAGGAGATAGCTGAGGATATTGCGGAGGCATTGGTGGTGATCTTTCAGGAATTACAGCAGTCAGGGATGGTCCCAGAGATCTGCAAAATGGTTAAAATAACACCCCTGTTTTAGGAGGGAGGAAAGTAGAACACAGGAAACTACAGGGTGGGTTAGCTGAACCTAATTATAGGCCTTTGATAAGATTTTTAAGTCTACATTGAGGATGAGATTCTAGGGTATATGGGAGTGCATGATAAGATACGGTGGGGCCTATATGGCTTCATCAAGGGGGTTTGACGAATCTTGAAAATTCTTTGACAAAGTATAAAGCAAGTTAAATAAAGAAAAGCCAGTGGATGTGATTTGTTTGGATTTTCAGAAGGCCTTTGACAAAATGCTACACAGGAGGCTGCTAAATAAGATAAGAGCCCATGGTGTAAGGAGCAAGGCACTGGCATGGATAGAGGATTGGCTGACTGGCAGGAGACAGAGAGTAGGGATAAAGCTGTCTTTTTCTGATGGCAGTCTGTAACTGTGGGAGTTCTGCAGGGGTCCATGTTGGGATCACAAACATTCATATTCTAATTTATTGTTGTCACACGTACCCAAGTATAGTGAAAAGTCATACATTGACATTCTGGATCTAGGAACAGAGGGCATTGTTGCTGAGTTTGTACAGGACACAAAAGATAGGTGGATAAATAGGTGGTGTTGAGGAAATGAGGAGGCTGCAGAAGGACTTGGACAACTTAGGGGAGTGGCAGATAGAATATAATGTGGGAAAACATGAGGTTCTTCATTTTGGTAGGAAGAATAGAGACAGAGTCTATTTTCTAAATGGGGATAAGCTTTGAAAATCTGAACCACAATGTGACCTTGGGAATCCTAGTTCAGGGTTCTCTCAAGATTAACATGCAGGTTCAGTTGGCAGTTCAGAATGCAAATGCAATGTTAGCATTCATTCTAAATGGGCGAGAATACAAGAGCAGAGATGTAATACTGAGGCTGTATAAAGCTCCAGACAGATCACATTTGGAATCTCATGCACAGTTTTAGGCCGCGTCAAAAAGGAAAATATGCTGGCCTTGGAGAGAGTCCAGAAGAGATTCACAAGAATGATCCCAGGAATGAAAGGCTTGTACTAAGAGGGCCAGTTGAGGACTCTTAGTCTGTAATCAATGGACTTTAGAAAAATACAGAACACAGAGGCTTGGAAAAAGAGTGGAAATGGAGGAAGAGCCTTTACAAGGAGTAAAGACTCAGACCCGATGACAGAGCTACAGAGTGCAGGAACAATCCTTTAAAACGGAGATAAGGAGGGATTTATTCATGCAGAGAATTGTTAACCGGTGGAACCCATTGCCAAAGAAAGCTGTGGAGGCTTCCGTGTATTTATGACGGAGATAGATAGGTTCTTGATTAGTAAAAGGGAGAAAAGATGATGCAAAGCAGGTAGGAGAATGGGATTGAGAAACATCAGTTTATGACCGAATGGCAGAGCAGACTCAATGGGCCATTGGCTTCACTTTGCTCCGATAATATATGGACTCGTGTCCATGTGTTGCATTTTCTCACCAGCTTTTGAATAGAGAGCTTCTTCTGAATTCTAACTGATTTTTTTGGACATTCTTATAATTATGGCCTCCAGTTTTGGATTTCCTTCCAAAAATCTCTAAATCTAATAATATGTCAAAGGTTAATGATAATGGATTCTTTTCAGTTAATGTTTGTTTTCCTTTTACAACAAATATAGAAAAGTAAACTGTGAAGTAGACATTTTACAACTAGTTTACTTTTCCCATATAATGCCGTTAAAGAAAAAGATTCTTTCATGCAAAGTGGGTGATTGACGAGTCCAGAATCTGTTCCCATCACCAATTGCACTTTAACTGAGTGACTTGGTTCGAATATTTTAGCACAAAATCACATTGTTGTAGGTCTGGTGTCACATATTGACCAGACCAGGTAAGGCATATTTGTTCTCAAGGAGATTAGTGAGCCAGATGTTTTCTTTTAAATATAGCAATCATGGCACCATAATGGTGATGTGCATTCACTTCAAGTTATATTGATTAAATTTTAGATTTTGCCAACTGCCATGGTGGGAATTGAACCCAAATCTGCAGACCATTAGTTCTCAATCAATGGGTGGGAATCAGATAGCTTCCCAGTCAGATTTGGAGTTAGGCAGGGCTGCCCTCTCTCTCCTGCCTTGTTTGTGTGCTGCATAGAGCCATTTGCCAAGTCCATCAGGAAGGATGCAAGCCTGAGAGGGGTGACTATTCCTGGCAGCGGGGGGCCAACAGTTTAAGGCCTCCTTGTACATGGATGACATCACCATTTTCTGCTCAGATCCGCTGTCCGTGCACAGACTCACGTGTATATGTGACCAATTCGAACGGGCCTCGGGAGCCAAGGTCAACCAAGGCAAGAGCAAGGCTATGCTCTTCAGGAACTGGGCCGATCAATCCTCCATCCCCTAAAGCTTTATCTAAAGGTTCTGGGTATTTGGTTCAGAGGGGCTGGGGCATGTGCCAAGTCTTGGAAGGAGCATATCAGGAAAGTGAGGCAGAAACTGGGTAGATGGAAGCTATGGTCGCTCTCCATCACGGGAGAAAACCTGGTCATCAGGTGTGAGGTACTGTCAGTGTTGTTATATATGGCACAGGTCTGGCCTATTCCCAGAACCTGTACCACCACAGTCACCCGGGCCATCTTTGACTTCAAGTGGAGAAGTAAGATGGACCAGGTCTGAAGGTACACAATGTACAAAGATGTGGGCAACGGGGGAGAAAACACACCCAATGCCACCCTCACCCTGATGGCCACCTTTGTGTGTGGCTGCATCATGCTGTGTGGGGATCCCCGGTACGCAAACACCAAGTGTCACTATGTACCGAGGTTCTACCTGTCCCCATTGTTGCGAAGGATGGGCCTGGCCTCGCTGCCATGAAACGCTCAGAGTAGTTGGACCGTTCCATATTGCCTGTCCTTTGTGGAGAAATTTATGAAGAAAAACACCTTTGGCCACAAGTCCATCAGGAAGTGGTCAGCACGCATGGTCCTTGAGACCCTTCAGGAAAAGGAGGGGGCAGACGGTCAAAGTCATTTGGCAGAATGCCTCATCACCAGAACTTTCCAACGAGCACCAAGACATGGCTTGGCTGGTGTGGAGAAGGGTTCCGCCAGTGAGATCCTTTGTGCATGCCCGGACTCTCTGCCGTACTGCACGCTGCCCTCAAAGCGGCTGTGGAGGGGATGAGACTGTCACACACCTCCTTCTGGAATCTGCCTATGCAAAAGGAAGTCTGGAGATGAATGCGTGGTGTTTGTCGATGTTCATCCCGAGCAGCTCCGTGACGCGGGACTCCATGCTCTACGGTCTGTTCCCCGGGATGCACAGAGAGACGATCATCAATTGTGCCTGGAGGATCATCAACTCTCTGAAAGACGCTCTTTGATCTGTCCGAAACCTGTTGATCTTCCAGCTGAAGGAGTTGACCCCGACTGAGTGTTGTGGACTGGCACATTCCAAGGTCCAGGACTACGTGTTGAGGGATGCGCTGAAGCTTGGGACAGCTGCTGCCAAGACGAGGTGGGGAAAGACCACCGTGTAATGTCTGCCTGCCAAAGAACAGGGGGCCCACGCAGTAAGTGGGCTCCACTGACGCCTCAGCTAAACATATGGATATATGATTGGTAAACCTACAGACCTGTATATACAAATGATAAATTCTGATCTGTGTGCAAAGAAATGGAATGTTTACGTATGTATGGCATGACCAATTGTACAGATAATCAAATATTTTATGAATAAAGTAGATTTTTGAAATAAGAAAGTTTGGAGACCTATTAAAATTATATTGAAATTACCAGTCCTTCAATGTCTCCTCACCATGCAAAAAGCTGCTGAAGACTGCAGTTGAGCAATTTAGAGAGTGTTGAATCAATTTTTTTTTTTCCCAAGGACTGGAATTTCTACAAAACAGTAATGGTTGGAAACATTCATACAAAGAGAATTTACATATAATCAGAAATACACAGTCACCTTTTTTGTGCTGACTCACATCGTCATCACATCATTGTGGTCTATGGAACCTTCATTACACTCTTGGTAAGAAAAATCATTACCACTGCATTTTTTTCCCGACAACCTCTAAATGTGGGTCCTGCAAAAATGATAAACCTGAGCCTTCTGCACAAGTTTGTAAGGATATTAAATGTGTCTCTCTTATCGTTTCCTCAACAGATTGAAGATGCAATGCAAATGTTGCTCTTATCCAGAAACATTGTCAATTAATGGCAAAATATTTCTTTTATATTCATTAAAAGGAAAAATTGTAGAGCTACGAGAAAAGAAGTGTAAGGAGGGAGAATAATTAGATAGGTCTACTAAAGAAGGGGGAAGATGCAGGAGGAGGAAAATGACTTCTTTCTATTTTGCACAATTCTTCAATTTTCTATGCATATTCATGAGCTTTATAGTTACCACAGGTTTGGTTTGTCCTAGGTGGCATTGGTAATAGTGACTTCAATCATTGGATCAAGCATTTCACTGCAACCATTTTTAAAATTTGTTTGTGTTGTGCTTTACAAATGTGTTAATGGTCTGCTTGGTAAAATAGTTCCCATTCAAAGTGAACAGAAACATTTAGTGAAGGGAGTTACATTCCATTTCCATATTCATACAGCAATGTGAAGAGGATGTGTCTAAGGCAATACATTAAAGGTAATTCTTCATTTCAATTATCTTGAAAATTATTTTGCACAATGTTATAAGCATAGTCTACAAATGAGATTAATTGATATTGCTGTGTACAGTAAAGAAGAATATCCATGGAATAACTTGTCTAAAGTTAAACGGAGATTATTGATGAAGAAAGGTGTCAAAGGTCAGAAACTTAATCAAAAGCAGTAGCCTTTTTTGATCCATTGGATTAGTGGTGCTGGAAGAGCACAGCAGTTGATGAGGGGCTTTTGCCCGAAACATCGATTTCACTGCTCGTTGGATGCTGCTTGAACTGCTGTGCTCTTCTATCACCACTAATCCAGTATTTGCTTTCCAGCATCTGCAGTTATTGTTTTTACCTTTTTTGATCCATTCCCTATTGTATGTTGAACATTTTGCTTTGAACATACTTAGCTAATTGAAGGTACAGATACACACTAAAACACATGTCAAAATAAGCACACGTTTATGGAATACGGATGCATTTATGACCTGCCTTGTCAGGTTGTTGAAAAGCAGTAGACAGGGAAATTGGTGTATTCTTACGTATGCAAACGTGCAGTTATTCTATCCAACCAAATGCCCTTTCTTGAAGAATATCTGCAATCCTTGTTGGGTCTGGCATACACACCCACAGAAATGAGTCATCGACTCTTTACTGCCCCCTGAATGAGCCTAACAAGTCCACTCATTTCAAGGGGTAATTAGGGATTGGTAACAAATGCTGGCCTTGCCAGTGACATCAAGCTCTCGTGAGAGAATAAACAAAATGCATTCAAAACAGCAGGGATGTAAATGATTAGTTCCAAAGCAAGCAGACGAACCACTTATTGAAAGAATATTGGTTATATTAGCAGAAGATGGTGGAAGTGTTATGTTATAAAATATAAAATCAAAAAGCATAAATAAATACACATTTAAAAAAAGGTAATATTGCCTTTAAACTGGGACTTGCTAAAATAATCCAGATGCCGGGGCTAATGATATGCAAACATGAGAAATTTAATTTCAGTGAACAAGATAAAAGAAAAACAGTTTTAGTAATTAAAAAAGGTCAGGAGGTTTCCACATTGTTGAAAAATCCTATTTAGTTCATTAACATCTTTCAGGAAATAACATTCTCCATCCTTACCTGGTCTAGACTTTAAAGAGACTCCAGCTGAACAGCAATGTGCTTGACTTTTCATCTTGCAATGGCCTCGTAAGCTAATCAAGTATTCAAGGTGGTGGTTCATATTTAGGAATGGACAATAAATGCCTACCTTGCCAGAGACGCACAAAAACTGTGAATGAATACAGACAAAAAAAAAATACAAGGACAGAAAACTCCACTTCTCAATGTATACAATACAGATCATGGATTACATGATCGGCTAAAAATAAAAACCAATTATATGGAGAAAATCTCTGTTGAAAGCCAATCACGCACTAACCCCCTATCCAGAAGTATATTCTCTGGAAAATTGTCACCTTAGCAAAATGATTCCTCAAACCAATAATCACACAAAGTGGCTTCTGTCATGTGAATCAACTGGAATTTTGAATTGGCAAAAAAAAAATTACAGTGCTCGTGAACACTTATGCAACTCTGCCACAGGAGAGACTGTGAAGTATGTCGTAAGGACAGCTGGAAGGAATGCTGCAATGAATGGGTGTAATCATCTTCATTATTTCGGCATGACGGGCCAGCACAAAGTACCCGTACATAACGAATTTCTCTCCTGCTAGTCTTGGACGAGCTCAGCTACATTCTTCAATGACTAACTCAGTTCTTCCATATCCATACTGATGGTACATGACCATCTGGCCAGCTGTCATTGTCGGTCCGTTTAAATTTCTTATCTTGCTGGTCCTAGTGTAAAATATTTTGAAGGCACATCTTGTTCAGATTCAGAGAGTATTGTCCAGTCTCTCTAATGCAGGAGAGTTTGCACTCGTTGTCCTCAGGAATAAAACACTGAGCTGAATATTAACATGACTAAATTAATGGGAAAAATTGTGTAATTGTTTCAGAGGGCTTTGTGGAGTTATTAGTCATCATGAAAGCATTTTAGTTCACAATATTATAACCTAGTCCAGTTTGTTATAAAAAAGCCACTTAGCTGTTGATCATGCAATGCAAAATCAGAAACAGAACAGACAATCATTTTTTGTCATGAACAACCAACGGTCACACCAATCTGCATGAAAATCTTTGGCTTATGTATATCTCCCTGAATCTAAACCTAATTGAAACCATCTTTCATGTTATGAAATATGGAAATATTTCAACCATTTGCAGGATTCTTACAGAATGACTTGATGTATTGCACAGTATATTAAACCATTAAGTTCATTTTGCTTTAATCTTTTTAAAATCATATGTATTCTTATATTTGTGTGTTCAAAGATAATGATAAATGGCATGTTTACCATTCATTGTGTCATAAATATTCTGTGTATGAAGGGGGGGATATATAGAATCTCAGTATCAAAGAGACCCTTTGACCCAACATGTTTGTCACATCAAAAATAGACTACTCCCTACTAGATATTTTAGTTAGATCAACTGGCAGCATGGTTGGTGAGTGATATTAACAGTGTGGATTCAAATCCTGCACTGAGATTATCACGAAGTACCATCCTTCTCAATCTCTCCCTTCATCGGAGGCATGCTAAACCTCAGGTTAAACCACCACTAATGAGTGTGGGGGTCTTCTGAGACCAGGGCAACCCACACCATTGACACCCACACTGCCACCTCCCATAGTTGGCCCATTATCTTGAATGTTATGAAATATCAAAAAGCTCATCCAAATAGTTGTTATAGATTGCGAGGTTACCCACCTCAACTGGTCTACTGGGTGCTTCATTTCAAATCCTCACCACCCTCAAAAAGGTTTTCCACAAATCCCACTAAACTTCCTACCCTTCACTTTAAATTAATCTTAAAATTTGTTGCCATTAAAAACTTCAAGTGATATAGGGACAGTGCAGGAAAATGGTGTAGATGTAGATAGCCTGATTGAACATCACAGATAAAAAGAAGACGAAATAACCTAGACCCTCTATTTTTAAAATGTTCTTATTAAAAATCTGACATACAACATAAATCAGGTTCTACGTGAAACAAGCCCAAACTCCAACATGGGGGATAGCCACTGCCACATTGACTCGAGCTGCTGTTAAACTACCAACCAATTGCTGGAGAGCAGTGTTTGATCAACTTAATGTAAAAGAAAAGCTGGTGAACTTATGATAATAGGTTAAACACAGTCTGTCCATTAAATTGATTAAGAGTCAAATAATTTATATTCAAAGAATGTATCATGGTGTTTTAGCCAATATTTTTGTCTTAATCAAAGCAATTAAAGGTAGATTAATCAGTTCATCAGTTATTGCAAAATCATGCAGGTGCACAGAATATTGGAATAAGATTGGTTGGGTGACAATTTTCTATTCATAGAGGGGCTAGGAGAACTTCTGCAACTTAAAAACCTCCTTAAATTGCTTCCAGATTAAGCGTGCTGAGAATACTAGTTTACCTTTTGTACCTGAAATATTCTTGGTTATCTTCCTCCCCTGAAAATATGATCACTGCCTCTTGTGCAACGTACGAGAAGCTGACCAGAATTTTCAAAACTTAGAGCACAGGACACATTGAAAATCAGTATATTGGACAGTTTTCAATGGAAATCATCATTGCTGGTTTTGAATCCACCCCTGAATGATCACCACATTGGATTTTGAAGCAAAACAAGTTATTTCCTCTCACCTGATTTAGATTTTCATCCAAACTGCGATATCATAACAGCTGAGGGAATAAATAACCTGAAACCAGCCAACTATCCTTTGGACCTTTCCAGATTCTATGACTCAGTAACTTGACAGTACTTTCATATGCAAACTATCAGTGGGAGCCCCTGCTTACCCCTACTTTGACTGGTAGAAAATACAGAAGGAACTTGCATTCATACTTTTGACCTCAGGCCATTTCAAAAGGTGGTGTCTCAAATGTTGAAATATTTCAAGTAGCCACTATTGCAAAGAAAGACATTGGAACAGTGAGCATGTGCAAGAAAATCTTCCACATATCATAACACAATAATTTACTTGACTATCTGTAATTCCACTTGCTCCCATGTTGGAGGTTGGACTTTTAGTGCCAAGGTCCGAACCTCTGGAATGCTGTTCAGAATGTTTGACTGTCTACTGCTCTTTCCTTATTGAAGATTAAAATGACTCAGCATCTGACTTAGTGACTCCTGTGGCTTGGAGTCAAACTTTGTTGTCAACCACTTGGAAATCACTTTGGATGTATTCCTAAAATAAGTTTGCTGAGTAATTGCAAAATGCCATTGCACAAAAATGGGATTTTACGTATTGGCTGCAGGACAAATATTGACCATACTACTGGACAAAAAACACTTCTTTTGTGAAAGTGTAACAGCATCTTTTACATGGGAAGTTTTTTTTTTGACAGAGCTCCATTTAGGCCCTTATCTAAAAAGATGTTTCATCAGTCTTATTGCTCACTGCAGTGTTTGCCAAGATCTCATACGGAGATATCTGGGAGTGGGGTTTGAGCGAAGACCATAAGACAGCAAAACAAATAGGAACAGGAAGTCACCACTCAGCCCCTTGAGCCTGTTCCGGCCTTCCTTAGGACTATGGCTGATTGACATCCTACTGATCAAGCATCTATCTCAGCTTTAACTGTGCGCAAGGACTCTGCCCTCACAGCTCTCCGTGGCAAGAAGTTCAAAAGACTCAGAAGATCCATGGTCTTCTGGCTCAGCTGTGAGAGTGCTACAAGGTGAGACCATGGTTAATTTCAGCGCAGTTTGTTGAATTATAAATGTACAATGCATATCAAGCTGAAATGCAATTGTGTCATCATCATGATAATTCACCATTTACAATGACTATAATTACCTGATTTGTTCTACAGTGAACAGATAGGCAATGATTTGACCTAATCATTATTCCATACTTATTAGTCTGATTTAAATGTAAGAGATGACTTTTATCTGTACTTCAGCAATGAATAGGAAATAATATCAAATCAATCGTTCTTTCTTCAAATGGGTTGAATATTCTCCTTTGATTTTATCTGCCCCTCAATCTTACACATTCAGGAGATTACAGCAATTTGCAGACATTTCATTAAATGGCAACATTTTCTCTCCAGTGTATTTTAATGAACACGCTTATTAGAGAGCCTCTGAATTTCAGACTTCAAATGAACTGAGTCCAAGTGGTGCAATGATACATGTTAATTAGAGTCATAGAGATGTACATCACGGAAACAGACACTCTGGTTCAACGAGTCCACGCCGACCAGATATCCCAATCCAATCTAATCCCACACGCCAGCACCCGGCCCATATCCCTCCAAACCCTTCCTATTCATATACTCATCCAAATGCCTCTTAAATGTTGCAATTGTACCAGCTTGCATCACATCCTCTGGCAGCTCATTCCATACATGTACCACCTGCTGTGTGAAATAGTTGTGCATTAGGTCTCTTTTATATCTTTCCCCTCTCACCCTAAACCTATGCCCTCTAGTTCTGGTCTCCCCCACCCCAGGGAAAAGACTTTGTCCATTTGTCTTATCATGCCCCTCATAATTTTGTAAACCTCTATAAGCTCACCCCTCAGCCTCTGATGCTTCAGGGAAAACAGCCCCAGCCTGTTCAGCCTCTCTCTACAGCTCAAAACCTCCAACCCTGGCAACATCCTTGTAAATCTTTTCTGAACTCTTTCAAGTTTCACAACATCTTTCCGATAGCAAGGAGACCAGAATTGCACACAATATTCCAACAGTGGCCTAACAGATGTCCTGTACAGCCGCAACATGACCTCCCAACTCCTGTACTCAATACTCTGACCAATAAAGGAAAGCATACCAAACACCTTCTTCACTATCCTATCTACCTGTGACTTCACTTTCAAGGAGCTATGAACATGCACTCCAAGGTCTCTTTGTTCAGCAACACTCCCTAGGACCTTACCATTAGGTGTATAAGTCCTGCTAAGATTTGCTTTCCCAAAATGCAGCACCTCGCATTTATCTGAATTAAACTCCATCTGCCACTTCTCAGCCCATTGGCCCATCTGGTCAAGATCCTGTTGTAATCTGAGGTAACCCTCTTCGCTGTCCACTACACCTCCAATTTTGGTGTCATCTGCAAACTTACTAACTGTACCTCTTATGCTCGCATCCAACTCATTTATGTAAATTATAAAAAGTAGAGGGCCCAACACCAATCCTTGTGACACTCCACTGGTCACAGGCCTCCAGTCTGAAAAACAACCCTCCACCACCACCCTCTGTCTTCTACCTTTGAGCCAGTTCTGTATCCAAATGGCTAGTTTTCCCTGTATTCCATGCAATCTAACCTTGCTAATCAGTCTCCCATGGGGAACCTTGTCAAACGCCTTACTGAAGTCCATATAGATCACATCTACTGCTCTGCCCTCATTAATCTTCTTAGTTACTCCTTCAAAAAACTCAATCAAGTTTGTGAGACATGATTTCCCACACACAAAGCCATGTTGACTCTCCCTAATCAGTCCTTGCCTTTCCAAATACATGCACATCCTGTCCCTCAGGATTCCCTCCAATAACTTGCCCACCACCAAGGTCAGGCTCACAGGTCTATAGTTCCCTGGCTTGTCTTTACCGCCTTTCTTAAACAGTGTTTCTCTCTCCTTTTTCCGCTTCTGGTTTAAGTACACAGTCCACTCACTTTTGCCACAGTACTCTATGGCTCATAATAAGAACAAGAGAAAAAGGTATTGGAGATCCTGAGTAAATCCAGCCACAGTTACATTGACCCACTTTAAAAATAGCAAATGTAGCTCAGTACAACAATGGGAAAGTCACTTTGATAGCGTACAGTTACGCTCTCATTCTCAGTTAGATTTTCTTTAAATCTAATTGGTGACACTCACTCTCCAATCATCTAATGAAGGTACCACTAGTTCTTTGATGTCATATTGCGCTGTAAAGGATTTGAAAACAATTACCACACAAACATTTTACCGAACAATTTGGAAGTGGTTAAAATAGTGAACAAATACAATGCAGTTGGAGCTACTCTGGTCCTTGAATACTAACAGGACTAGCGAGGTTGGATCTCAATCATATTGCTCCCTGAACAGCATGGTGAGATGAGATCACATTCTGTATACCAAATTTGCAGCTGAACAAACAAACAAACAATCTTAATGGATGGATTGCACACTAGGTGCTAAAAATTTCATAGTGAATTTATTCATCAAAGGTTAACTCTTATGAATATGCAAATTTTCCTAAATCCATCGTTTTACTCCAGAGTAAACTCAAACTCTGGAATAACTGTTTAACAGACAAGACAATGCAGAATTAATATGCTGGTACAAGTTGGTGTGCCTGACTTGAATTCCATCCATGGAACTGACTGACATGAAAACACATCTGTTACTGTAACAGTGCACAACATTGGGCTGAACTTGACCAGAAATTGGCAAAACAGTGTCATACATGGTGAGTTTCTCTCAAGGAGACCTGACCACTTCTCTCACACTAGGTTCCCAAACTTGTTGCATTACCTATGCATCACAACTCAATGCTCACAATATTCTCCCAATCCAAGTGGGTGGAGTACTCCCCACAGCTGAGGATGCTGGAGCTGATGCAACCTTTACAATGAAGCCCTGCATTAGGTTAAGCACGGTCAGTCAGGACCTGCCCTGCACAGTTCCTGCTAATTTCACCAATCCCATCAGACAAAGGGAAACCCCGACCTAGTTTTGTTAATACTGACCTGATCACGGTGGATGGAATATTACAGAGAAAGGCTGTTTTCTTTCCACAGGACTGGAGGAGGAAACAATGCCATCAGATGCTGCCAGTCTGGTATGAAATGGTCACTCGGGTCAGTGCTGTTTCCACAGGCCAGAGGAATGTCCAGAAAAAAGGTCACTGATCATCTCCACTCCATTGAGCTAAGTGCCACCATTTTCTCTTTACTACATCACACACTCTCTCTCTCTCTCTCTCTCTCTCTCTCCACTGCTGGATCCCAGTAAGGCTCATGATCTGTTACTGTTACCATATGTAACATCTTCCCTCACTCACTCCAATCAGTCAATCCCACACCACTAATGCTGCATGATCTCTGCATTTCCTGCTCACTCATTTGGGGCACCTCACCAACTGCACTAAGCTGTGCCAACCACTTTTGGTTCATTCATTTCATCCTTTTGTCTCATTCCAGGAGAGAACTGCCATCAATTGGGCAGAAAAGAGCTAGCCATGATGGTGGGGTGCCGAACACTTAGCTTTTTACACTGCCCCCCCCTCCCCCCCACCGCCAAAGGGAGGATCCTGATCCTGACTGTTACAACCATCTGATTAACCAGGACAAGTCACTGAACTGATATTGGAGGCTGGGCTTGAGTACTATATTGGGAACACGGAATGCGGTCTCCCTGGACTTGACAGAGGACTACACCCTGTTGACTCTGAAATAAGGTCATATGGTTGCAACATTGATGTAGCACAGTGATGTGCAGCAATGTGTCCATTTCATTGACTGATGGCTGTCAGCAGCCATCAGCTGCCTGGCTTATCATCTGTGCTAGGAAGCAAGTCAAGACAGAAGTACTGTGAGTCTTTAAGCCATTGAGGCCCTTCTGATCTTAATGCTTGAGCAATCCTTCATAACACCTGAAGGCCAGATTCACTACTTGCAGCAGCACATCTTTGGTGTCAGGAGACTACATCCTGTGACCATTGGAATAGTCTCTCCAGTCACTGGAAACAATGGATAGAGGCAATTGGAACTTCATGGATGGTTTCCATGGTGGTTGGGCAGAAGCTGATACAGATTTATTCCAGGAAGTGTTCCCATGCTTTCTGGAGTCGTCGTGAACTCCTCAGATCCTCATAACTCAAGGGGCTTTGAGAGAATCGATGTTGACTTAATTAATCCAATCTTTTCCAAGTTTATCTTGTTTCTTACAATTCTGGCCCCACACCTGTATTGAGAGTGTATTGGAAAGTGCTGGTCAAATCCTTTGGTAGTTTCTCCCTGGGCTCTTTGCACAGCCTTGTGATTAGTTTTATTCTGCTTTGGCGATTTATCCTTTTTCAAGGATACTAATCCCATTAACTTTTCTCTCCTCATGTTTTATGACATCTAATACTTCTCCTCTGGAGTACAATATCTGCATCAACCCCCTCTTCAGAGAAGAGATATGCTAACATTTTCACCTCTACTTCTGAAAAGGTTACTTTTCTTTTATAAACTCCTTTATGACCCATACTCTTCCCTTATTTACCTTCTCACTCAATGTACTGATAAAATATTTTTGCATTCACCTTGATTTTAGTTACCAATGTTCTTTCATGCTTTTTTTTTTCTTCTTGATTTACATTTCGCTTTCACCCCTCCACTTTCTATACTCCTCTTGGCTTTGTTCAATATTGAGCTCTCCATCCTTTTTCTGGACAGTTGTTGCCTTGAGTGATCGTTTTGCCATCATGTTGCAGGTAAGGTGGGAATCCACCTGACTCCATTTTAACAGCAGTTTGTGGCATCAATTGGGCCCTTGAGCCATGAGCATTGAATGCGAAGTAAGCCATTGCCTGCCTAGAGGAAGGGCCATTTCAATGTTATGAATGAAGAAAATTATGGGGTTAGGAACCAAGTAGGTCAGAGCAAGAGGAAGACTTTGTAAATTTTAACTTCTCTCATGCAATATTGCTGCCAGGTAAAAGGTGGGATTGCAGGGGCTGGGGAAGGGCAATATTCAAATTCTAAACTGAATGTCTGATGTTTCAAGTCAGAAGTCATTTTCTTCCCAATTCACATTGTGTCTCATGGCTTGAAGAGGTCATGGAATCCCTACAGTATGTAAGCAGGCCATTTACTCAATGAATCCACACTGACCCTCTGAACAGCATCCCATCCAGATCCCTCTCCCTGTATTTCCCATGGGTAACCTACCTAGCCAACACATCCCTGTGCTTTACGGGCAACTTAGCACAGCCAAACCACCTAACTTGCACATCTTTAGAATGTGGAAGGAAACTGGAACATCTTGAGGAAACCCATACAGATACAGGGAGAATGTCTAAGTCACTCAAAGCTGGAATCAAGCCTGGATCTCTGGTGCTGTGAAGCAGCAGTACTAACCACTGAGCTGTCCTGACTTTACTGGGTTGAGAAATGCTCCCTGTCAGCAGTGAAACAATTAGTGCAGAACTGGGTTTATTGCTGGGTTGGTAATTCAATAAAAATTAAAATCACTGTTGAGATCCCAAAGATGTCATTTGACAATTGCGCTGTCTCAGCCTTTGGACTTTTCTTACTCAATGAAACCTTGGATCATGATCATATTGGATTCAATGTCCACCTGGAACACGCATGCAAGGACATCCTGTGAGGAAAACATTAAATTGATGACATTGGGCCAACAACATCGAACACGCTGTTCACCCTCATTTCCAATGTTCATCTACAAAGAATTGCCTAGTCAGTGAAACATTGGAGGACAACCGGTCTTTCTAAAATTGTACCCAGCAACTCAACTTTCAGAAATGAGCAAAACAGGAAAAGTGAAAAAATTCAGCATCATAAGATCTTTAAATGTAAAATATATCCTTGCAATCCCTTTTAATAATTTGAGGGGGAAAGAATTGAGAATTATCTGCTATGCAAGATATGGATATTAATAGAAACAGTAGACTTTTATACTAAAATCGTGGCAAGCAACACACTGGAGCATTTCAGCTAAGTCTAAATTATCCCGCTCCTTTAATAATTGCATTGCAACTTTATAGATTCACAGTCATTCATTGCACTGGAGAGTTGGTAATAAAATAGTACAATCTACATGTAGTTTAATGAGGTTATTTTAGTGCACCTTTCTTAAGTCAGAAAAATCATGAAAAGTTAAAGCATATCTTGCAACAGTTAAAATAAAATAAGCAGTATACTCCGAAATGCATGGAAAACCCATTGGGGCTTTCTGTATGAAGTGTGAAGACATCAAATTTATCCTGCACTGATAGAAACATAAATCTTTTATTTAAAGTGTCCAAGCTGTTGGGAATTTCTGCCTTGCAAACTGTGGTTTCCTTGCCTTAAACATCACTGCACTTGATGCTGCTGGTCAAACTGCAGCAAAAACCCCAGCAAAGCAACTTAAATTTATACAGTGGCCAACATTTTCCATCCCTGGCTCTGCAAAGCCGAGCTGGGAAAACATGGCCTATAAGACTGGGTTTTCTATCTGGGAATGGGCAGGAAAAGTTGAAGTCAGGTCTGCTAATCCCCAAAATGAGTATTGCGACTGCCAGGTTGGTGGGGGGGGGGGGGGGGGGGGGGGGGGGGGGAAATGTGTGACAAGGACCACCCTCTCAGAGCTCGAGCACTTTGTCGAAGCAGAGTTTAAAAAAAATAAGAAAACACAGTCAGTCAGTCTTACAGCATGGAAACAGACCCTTCGATCCAACTAGTCCATGCTGAACATAGTCCCAAACTAAGGTAGTCCCACCTGCCTGCTCCAAGCCTCATATCTCTCCAAACCTTTCCTATTCATGTACTTTAAAAAAGTGTCTTTTAAACATTGTAATTGTACCCACATCTATCACTTCCTCAGGAAGTTCATTTCACACGCTAACCACCCTCTGAACTATTTGCCCCTCATCATTTTTTAAAAAGATCTCTATCACCTTAAAAATGTCCCCCCTAGACTTGAAAAGTCACCTACTATTAACCCATGATGATTTTATACAAGTCTGTCAGGTCACCTCCTCTGAACCTCCTACGCTCGAGAGAAAAAAGTCCCAGCATTTCTTTGTAGTAGTTCAACCTCCAGCTATCACTCCTTACACCTCCATAAACTTTCTCCATTTTCGTTCAAGCCACTTTATGCTGTCTCCTCATTCCCATGCCCTTTCATAATCTCCATGCCAGCTTATGCCCCTCCAGCAATGCCACCAACTATCCTTTGCCCTTAAACCATTCACATTCTCTCATGGAGAGAGTATATAAAAGGTCTTGTTTATTTATGCACAAGTGGTAGGCCTCAGGCTTATGTCAGCAGACAGAGGGAAATACCTAGGTTTTTTTTTATTAAAAAAAGGCTACAAATAATTATTTTTAAATGTATACATGGCAGGAGCTTTATTTGACAATTTCAATAAGCTTGATAGTTCAAACCAATCCTTACACTTTCTAATACACTCCTTTATCAATTGTAAAGGGCACGTAACCACTCCTAAATGGTTCTTGTGTTGCAGCTTTCAACTGCTCAAGTAACACATTTCCTGAAAAAAAGGAATCAACAGCAATTAGAAATACAAAGTACAGTAAGAGAAATAAACAGGGCATAGAAACTTGCCGAAAAGGAAGATCATGTTGGGAATACCTTAGTTGAGGACATAGAGGCACAGAGACAATTCTGTGCAGACACAGGCCATCTTAAGATTCAAATGCAGACAATTGAAAAATCAGACAGGCACCAGAACACAGTAGCAAGTATAAAAAGGATAGTTCCACTTCCCTGATGAACTGGTCCCCAGTACTTACACAGGGGAGATGTGTCTCAGTAACACATGAACCCAGGTGCATATTCTGGGTCAAAACCAAACATCCAGCTGCCAAAGCAGACACAAATGGTTCACTGTTAGGAAGCCATCAAAACTATTAACATTTCAAGGTGATAAAGCCAAGTAACTCTATACCCGATTGGTCAAGTCTTTGGAAAATGTGGGAAGGTAGCCAGGAAGCTACAAGAACCTGGCCCTGGCAGAGTTCGGTCAGACCCCACTCTCCAGCCAAATTAGAGGCACATCAATAAACTGCAGAGATCAGAGCAGCTTGCCCCCTGACCAGCAAAAGGAACAAGCCAAAGAATTTAAAAATCCAGCAAAAGTTCTGAATTTCTGGGAAGTTATGAAAGAATCAGATAATTAGAAAGAGAATAGTTAAAATTGTTTAGCTTAGTTCGTACCGGTGTGACTTCAAATAAAGTTGCGATTATTCCATTCACTGCCGGCTCATGTGCATTGCCCTTTCCCTGATATATGTAAAGATATCTGGGTAAATTAAGTTTGCACATATTGGTGAAGTGAGTCCACAGGGCCGTTAAGATACCCTGTACTGGACAACATCTCCTGCAACATGTCAAAGATATCCTAAAACCATATCCAGAAGGCTACCTTAAATTACTAAAAACAGTAACTACATCTACAAGGAATACTGGTAAGTGTCAAAGTTCTGCATGAGATCTAAAAATTGTGTGTCATGTTTTAGACCTTCCATTAAACAAAATTCAGATATGACTGAAGGCAAGTACTGTTTAGTTTGTGCAGCTGCCTCATGAACCACAAATGTGCAACTTACATGTTCACATTTCCTCCCCCCCCCCCCCCCCCCCCGTCAAGATAGTAAGTATGATGTTCAGGAGTGGGATGTATGAGTTCTGGCCTGTGACATCAATTTTGCCAAGTTCAAGAGCCTTCCCAATGACCCAAATTTCTTGGCTAACATCTTCCCTGTGCTAGAAAGAGTTTGTGTTTTATCCAAGGATTAATTGGAACGTAAGGGAGAAGTTAGGCTGATGATCAATAAGGAAAGTACAACTTGGAGATTGTTCCACTTCTTCTCCAGTGTCAAGAGCAAAGTTAAGAGAGCCAGGCAGAGAACTGTAGGGATGTGGTACTCGATGCCTCAGCTACCAATAGCACAGTAGACAAGGTACGTTCAGTAGAATTTTGTCAGATTCCCGGAGAAAATGCATTGGGTAGTACGGCAGATAAGATCAGAAAGTTAAGCAAAGTTTTGTTTGCTATCTTAGGATTTACAAGTCAGGCAAAGAAAAAATAAAATTGCTATTGAATTAAAGTCCAATTGTGATCTAACGCACTGACCAGAAAGTGCTAAGGAGTGGAATCACATTCTTTTCGACATTAAGCTGGGATACACTGAAGTCTGGAGGAATTTGAAGATGAGAAATTTTGATGTTTTGAGGAATAGGAAGTCAATGGAAAGATGTTGAAAGAACTGTGAATAAAATGCAGTAGAACAACTCATGATCAAAGAAGTTGAGCTCACGGATTCATAAAGTGTTGTCATTCTCATTTAATTCTTCCTTCAAGCGAGAGGAAAGAAACACATTTGTATGGAGCCCTTTCTATCCTCAGCGTACTTCTGTAATGAATCATAGTTGTTCGATCAGCAAAACATAACAGTAAACTTGCTCACATTAAGTTCTCACAGAGCAGCAGAAAAATGAATCACCAGTTCAGTGGCATTGGTTTAAGTATAAATATTGGCTCGGATTTGAGGATCTGCTCTTCCTCAAAGAGTGACTTGTGGCATCTCTAACCATGTGATGGGACAGACAGGAGCATTGAATTAACATTCCATCTGGAAGTCAGTGCTTTTGAAATGCAATATTCCTTCAGCTTTGCACTGCAGTGTCAATCAAAATGAGCACATCGCATTCATAACACTATCTTTTACAGTAATATTCTACCAATGATGCTGACAAAGCAGAATTATTTCAATTTTTGTTACTTCTCAAGGGACTTTATTCCTTCTACCTTTCCTGGTTCACTACTCAGTTCCTTCTCTTTTCTTCAACTTCCCACATCTTTTTCTGAACAGACTGTACACTCTGGAGCATTCCTGGTCATCTCTGGAGTGTTTCAGCCTTTGATCGATAACTAAATTTTGTCAAACAATGTTCTAGATATATTTATAACATTACATTTTTTTTGCAAATTGTTTGACTCTCTTCCTATTGGAAACAACAACTATTTTCAGAGATTATCAGGACAAAAAAATCCCTGTAGATGTCCCAGTGTACTACTTCTGTCCACTATTAATTGGTGGTCAAGGACAACTTGGGTAACTTAATGCATTCAAAACTCCAGAATGATAAATATGATATCAATTCAATGGTTACAATCAGAAGAGGGACAACATTAGTTTAAGTCTTTTCAATACTTCAAAAAATTACAGAGTCTGCATGTTTACTCTGATTAATAGCTTTGCTTCCAGCTTCAGAAAGTATATTTTTGTGAAACCAGTCCCACCAGCCCCTTTCATAGAACGTGGAACAATACAGCACAGAACAGGCCCTTCGGCCCACGATGTTGTGCCGAACATTTGTTCTAGCTTAAGCACCCATCCATGTACCGATCCAATTGCCGCTTAAAGGTCACCAATGATTCTGACTCTGCCACTCCCACAGGCAGCGCATTCCATGCCCCTACCACTCTCTGGGTAAAGAACCTATCCCTGACATCCCCCTCCATACCTTCCACCCTTCACCTTAAATTTGTCCCCTTGTAACACTCTGTTGTACCCGGGGAAAAAGTTTCGACTCTCTACTCTATCTGTTCCTCTGATCATCTTATAAACCACTATCAAGTCACCCCTGATCCTTTGCCGTTGCAATGAGAAAAGGCCTAGCACTCTCAACCTATCCTCATACGACCTATTCTCCATTCCAGACAACATCCTAGTAAATCTTCTCTGCACCCTCTCCAAAGCTTCCACATCTTTCCTAAAGTGAGGCGACCAGAACTGCATACAGTACTCCAAATGTGGTCTAACCAAGGTCCTGTACAGCTGCAACATCACCTCACGACTCTTGAATTCAATCCCTCTGCTAATGAATGCTAATACACCATAGGCCTTCTTACAGGCTCTATCCACCTGAGTGGCAACTTTCAAATATCTATGAGCATAGACCCCAAGATCCCTCTGCTCCTCTACCTTACTAAGAACCCTACCGTTAACCCTGTATTCTGCATTCTTATTTGTCCTTCCAAAATGGACAACCTCACACTTGACAGGGTTGAACTCCATCAGCCACTCCTCAGCCCAGCTCTGCATCATATCTAAGTCCCTTTGTAGCCGACAACAGCCCTCCTCACTATCCACAACTCCACCAATCTTCGTATCATCTGCAAATTTACTGACCCACCCTTCCAAGTCATTAATAAAAATTACAAATCAGCAGAGGACCCAGAACTGATCCCTGCGGAACTCCACTTGTAACTGAACTCCAGGCTGAATATTTACCATCTACCACCACTCTCTGACTTCGACCGGTTAGCCAGTTTTCTATCCAACTGGCCAAATTTCCCTTTAGCCCATGCCTCCCGACTTTCTGCATAAGCCTACCATGGGGAACCTTATCAAATGCCTTACTAAAATCCATGAACATTACATCCACTGCTCTACCTTCATCCACATGCTTGGTCACTTCCTCAAAGAATTCAATAAGACTTGTAGGGCAAGACCTACCCCTCACAAATCCGTGCTGGCTGTCCCTAATCAAGCAGTGTCTTTCCAGATACTCAAATCCTATCCCTCAGTACCCTTTCCATTACTTTGCCTACCACCGAAGTAAGACTAACTGGCCTGTAATTCCTGGGGTTATCCCTATTCCTTTTTTTGAACAGGGGCACAACATTCGCCACTCTCCAGTCCCCTGGTACCACCCCCGTTGACAGTGAAGATGAAAGGATCATTGTCAATGGCTTTGCAATTTCCTCTCTTGCTTCCCACATAATCCTAGGATATATCCCATCAGGCCCGGGGGACTTGTCTATCCTCAAGTTGTTCAAAATGCCCAACACGTCTTCCTTCCTAACAAATATCTCTTCTAGCTTAACAGTCCGTTTCATACTCTCCTCTTCAGCATTACGGTCCCTCTCATTCGTAAATACTGAAGAAAAGTACTTGTTCAAGACCTCTCCTATCTCTTCCGACTCAATACACAGTCTCCCACTACTGTCCTTGATCGGACCTACCCTCGTTCTGGTCATTCTCATGTTTCTCACATACGCATAAAATGCCTTGGGGTTATCCTTGATCCTATCCGCCAAAGATTTTTCATGCCCTCTCTTAGCTCTCCTAATCCCTTTCGTCAGCTCCATCCTGGCTATCCTGTATCCCTCCAATGCTCTGTCTGAACCTTGTTTCCTCAACCTTATGTAAGCCTCCTTCTTCCTCCTGACAAGACATTCAACCTCCCTCGTCAACCAAGGTTCCCTCACACGACCATCCCTTTCCTGCCTGACAGGTACATACATATCAAGGACACGTCGCATCTATTCCTTGAAAAAGTTCCACATTTTAATGACATCCTTCCCTGACAGCCTATGCTCCCAACTTATGCTCCTCAGATCCGGTCTTGCAGCATCGTATTTACCCTTCCCCCAATTGTAAAACCTGCCCTGTTGCACGCACCTATCTCTCTCCATAACCAAGGTGAAAGTCACAGAATTGTGGTCACCATCACCAAAATGCTCACCCACTAACAAGCCCATCACTTGTCCCAGTTCGTTACCAAGTACCAAATCCAATATGGCCTCCTCTCTAGTCGGACAATCTACATACGGAGTTAGAAAAGCTTCCTGGACACACTGCACAAACACCGCCCCATCCAATCTACTTGATCTAAAGAGCTTCCAATCAATACTTGGGAAGTTGAAATCGCCCATGACTACTACCCTGTGGCTTCTGCACCTTTCCAAAATCTGTTTCCCAATCTGTTTCTCCACATCTCTGCTGCTATTGTGGGGCCTATAGTAAACACCCAACAAGGTGACTGCTCCTTTCCTATTTCTGACTTCAGCCCATACTACCTCCATAAGAATTATGGAACTTCAAAAGCCACTTTCAAATCATTCATAAGAATCGCCGGTAAATCTTTAGCAGCGCCTTTATCTCTGAGCCTATTGATTAGGTTTTGGCATGTGCACAATGTACAAGTTCTAGTAATTTGGCTTCTATTCATCAAGCAGTGCATTCTGCCGAAGAAAATTAGATTCAAAGTCTTCTGATGGGAGGGTGTTAAATTCTTTTGAAAAATTAAAGGAGCCTCTGTCTCATTTCAGTGAAGTCAAGCTAATGTTTCTTTAATGCATTGCTTAAAAAAAAAAGACACGCTGCCAAAGCTTCTCTTCTTATATTCATCAGAATTGCAAGAATTCCAAACCACAGAAGGGAAAAATAGTGTATATTGCAATGATAAGATGATACTAAATGGTTTCCAAATGGATTCTGAATGGCAGAGGTGTTACCATACAGAATGTGTCAGGGAACGATCAACTGTTAATTTGCTGTTCAAATTGAAACTTGGCCAATCAACACTGACTGGCCAAGGGGAATGCATCAAGGAATGGCTGCTCTTTAGCCCTCAACTTTCCTCTAGACGAAAAGGCACAAGCACTCACTTTTTTTGTTAGTCCATTTGTACTCAGTTTTGAGCACTTGATACACAAAATCCTGGTGTCAGTAAAAGTGCCCCTGAAGTCATCACTTGTGACACAAAAACCCAGCTGATTCATTAATGCCTATTCTGAATGAACATCCACCATCTTCACCCAAGTAGCTCATGGTTTGGTTCCAGAAACAAATTAAATGTGCTTTTTCATGATTCCAGGATCAAACATGAAAGAGGTCATCCCCCAGACTTCTTGTTTTGTCTACCACCACTTCCATTCAGAAGGACAAGGACAGCAGATACATTGGAACAATACTACCTGGAGATGCACTCAGAGTCAGAGACATATGGCACAGAAACAAACCCTTCAGTCCAACTTGTCTTGTGTAGGATATCTGGTTAGCACAATCTAATCCCAATTTCCAGGAACTGGCCTACGTCTCTCTGAACCTTTCCTATTCACGTACCCATCCAGATACCTTTTAAAATTATACCAGCCTCCATCACTTCATCCGGCAGCTCATTCCATACACACACCACACACATCCTCCCCATCTAAGCCCATAACAATATGACAGTTCCAGTCTAAGTTTGCAAAATTAAAATCCCCTACCATAAACACCCAATTTCTCTCATAGATAATAGTTCTTCTTTAGAGTGTAGGATTGCTCGCTGAACTGTAGGTTTGATATCCAGACGTTTCATTACCTGGCTAGGTAACATCAGTGGTGACCTCCAAGTGAAGCGAAGCTGTTGTCGCCTGCTTTTTATTTTTCGGTTTGTCCTGGATGGGGTTCCTGGGGTTTGTGGTGATGTCATTTCCTGTTTTTTTTCTGAGGGGTTGATAGATGGTATCTAGATCTATGTGTTTGTTTATGGCATTGTGGTTGGAGTGCCAGGCCTCTAGGAATTCCCTGGCACGTCTTTGCTTAGCCTGTCCCAGGATAGATGTGTTGTCCCAGTTGAAATGGTGGGTTTTTTTCCTTCCGTGTGTAGGGCTACGAGGGAGACAGTCTACAAAATTCCATGTAAGGACCTCTACACATACTACGTAGGACAAACAGGAAGAAAGTTAGCCTCCAGGATACACAAACACCTGCTAGCCACAAGTGTCTTTTTGTGGCTAGCTGGTGTTAGTGTATCCTGGTGGCTAACCTTCTTCCCCTTTGTCCTACGTAGTGTTTGCAGCAATCCTTGCATGGAATTTTGTATACTCTCTCTCCCTCGTAGCCCTACACACGGAAGGGAAAAAAGCCACCATCTCAACTGGGACAACACATTTACCCTGGGACAGGCTAAGCTAAGATGTGCCAGAGAATTCCTATAGGCCTGGCACTCCAACCACATAGATCTAGATACCATCTATCAACCCCTCAGAAAACAAGCAGGAAATGACATCATGACATCACCACAAACCCCAGGAACCCCATCCAGGGCAAACAAAAATAGAAAGCAGGCGACAACAGCTTTGCTTCACTTGGAGGTCGCCACTGATGTTACCTAGCCAGGTAATGAAACGTCTGGATATCAAGCCTACAGCTCAGTGAGCAATCCTACACCCTAAACCTCAACTGAGCTACAAACCTTGCAGAGATCTTCTTACAAATTTGTTTCTCAATTTTCTGCTGACTATTGGGCGGGGCAGGGCAGGGAAAAGAGGTGGTAAAAGAGGTGTCTATAGTACAATCATGCCTTTCATACTTCAGTTCTACCCAAAATAACCTCCCTGGATGTATTCCCAGGAATGTCCTCCCTTATTTACAGCAGTAATGCTCTCCCTTATCAAAAAGGGCACTCTTGCTCCTCTCTTGCCCTCCTTTCTATCTTTCCAATAGGACCTATACCCTGAAACATTAAGCCGCCATCCTGTCCATCCCCGAGACACATTTCAGTAATTGCTATGAAATCCCAGTCCCACATTCCTAACCATGCCCTGAGTTCATCTGCCTTCCCTGTTAGGCCTCTTGCATTGAAGTAAATGCAGTTTAATTTATCAGTCCTACCTTGTTCTCTGCTTTACAAGTTGAAATCCTCCCGACCAGCTCAAGGAAAACTCCCTGCCAGTATATTAGTCCTCTTCCAATTCAGGTGCATTCCGTCCTTCTTATCCAGGTCACTTCTACTCCAGAAGAGATTCCAATGATCCAAAAATGTGAATCTTTCTCCCCTACCAGCTCCTCAGCCATGCATTCATCTGCTCTATCCTTCTACTCCTCTCCTCACTAGCTTGTGTGACCAGGAGTAAGCCAGACATTACCTCCTCTTGAGGATCTCCTTTTTAAATTCCTACCCAACTTCCCCTATTCTCTTCTCAGAATCTCATCTGTGGAACTAATGACATAGGAAGAAACAATGTGTACAACCACCTTCTGCTGGTCCCTCGTGCCTTTGAGAACATTCTGCGCCCTGTCCGTAATATACTTGATCCTGGCACCAGAGGCAACACACCATTCTGATGTCTCACTATCAGCCACAAAGATGTCTGTCTGTGCCTCTGACTAGAGAGTCCCCATTACAATCAATCACTCGAAACCTGACATTACATTCAATCCAGTCTCGGTATGAGAAACTTGGCTGTCAGTGCTACATTTCCCCGGAGAGTCCATCACCCCCTACGTTTTCCAAAACAGCAAACTTGTTTGAGATGGGGATAGCCACAGGAAATTCCTGCACTAGCTGCCTACCTTTCCTGTCGGTTACCCATTTACTGGACAATATATTTGGCTTATCTCCCTTCCTGCAACTACTGTCCATCACACCCCCTAGCTCCTGTAAATTCCTTATTGCCTCTAACTACTGCTCCAACTGATCCATGCTATTGATAGGACTCACAACCAAGTACTCTTCCTGAAGACGTAATCATCAGTAATATGGAAACTCCCTAATCGCCTACACCTGACAGCACAGGGCACATGACTCTGCTTAAGGCCATCTTTGCACATTAATCTATAGACCCAGAAAACAGCACCACCTCACTACTCTAAAAAGCACTGATGCAGGCTAACGTATTAGCTATGTTTTATAGTTTTAAAGTTTAATCAAGAGACAGAGCTCAAAAACATAATCAGGAAGAAACCACTCAACTCACTATTGTAGATTTACAAAAAAAAGTTAGCCACTTAGCTGCTCCCCTGCTGTGAGACCCCTCACAAATTTCTCTTGCGCGGTTTGTATTATTTTTCTTGGACAAACTCTGATGTCCATCGGTATTTGAAATCAAACAGCAGAAGCAGTAGCTGTGAAAACTCACCGCTGGGTCAGACAGCAGTGTAGGTTTCTTTTTCCATTGATTCACTTCCCACCATGTGGCCACTGCCTTTGTCTTGATTCTAAAATGCAGTCATCTTGATTCTTCCCCCTAAGTAAAAGTTCTGAAACAATGCAACAGCTTATAAAACAGTAATTACTGCTCCTCGAATTCAAGGAAATCAATTCCAACTCAAAATACCTCTTCTACCCCCCACCCCCCCGAAAAAAAAACAGAAATTTATACAGCCACAATTTTCTTCCTGTCCTCCATCTTGGATAAAGCCACCTGATTTGAAAATAGATCACTGTTTCTTCAGTGTCACTGGGTCAAAACCCTGCAACTTCTTCCCTGACAGCATCATGGGTGAACCTCTGCCAAATGGAATGTACACAGAACATAGAACAAATACAGCGCAGAATAGGCCCTTCGGCCCTCGATGTTGCGCCAACCTTTGAACTATTCTCAGCTCGTCCCCCATGCTATCCCAAAATCATCCATGTGCTTATCCAAGGATTGTTTAAATCTCCCTAATGTGGCTGAGTTGAGTACATTAGCAAATAGGGTATTCCATGCCCTTATCACACTCTGCATAAAGAACCTGCCTCTGACATCTGTCTTAAATCTATCACCCCTCAATTTGTAGTTATGCCCCCTCGTACAAACGGACATCATTATCCTAGGAAAAAGACAGACTTTCATAGTCTACCCTATCTAATCCTCTGATCATCTTGTATGTCTCTATCAAATCCCCTCTTCGCCTTCTTCTTGCCAATGAGAACATGTTCAAGTCTCAGCCGTTCCTCGTAAGACCTTCCCTCCAGACCAGGCAACATCCTAGTAAATCCCCTCTGCACCTCTTCCAATGCTTCCACATCCTTCCCGAAATATGGGGACCAGAACCGTGCACAATATTCCGAGTGTCGCCGCACCAGAGTTTTGTATCATTGCAGCATGATATTGCGCCTGCGGAACCCAATCCCTCTACAAATGAAACTTAACACACTGTATGCCTCCTCAACAGCACTATCCACCTGGGTGGAAACTTTCAGGGATCTATGTACATGGATTCCAAGATCCCTCTGCACATCCACACTACCAAGAATCTTTCCATTGACCCAGTACTCTGCCTTCCTGTTATTCTTCCCAAAGTGTATCGTCTCACGTTTAGCTGCATTGAACTCTATTTGCCACCTCTCAACCCAATTCTGCAGTTTATCTAAGTCCCCCTGCAACCTGTAACATTCTTCCAAACTGTCCACTACTCCACCGACTTTAGTGTCGTCTGCAAATTTACTAATCCATCCACCTATGCCTGTGTCTAAGTCATTTATAAAAATGACAAACAGCAATGGTCCCAAAACAGATCCTTGTGGCAGCCACTAGTAACTGGACTCCAGACTGAATATTTTCCATCAACCACCACTCACTGCCTTCTTACAGAAAGCCAGTTTCTAATCCAAACTGCTAAATCATCTTCAATCCCATGCCTCTGCATTTTCTCCAGCAGCCTACCATGTGGAACCTTATCAAAGGCTTTACTGAAGTCCATGTAAACCAGGTCAACTGCCCTCCCCTCATCTACATGCTTGGTCACCTTCTCAAAAAATTCAGATTTGTGAGACACGGCCTGCCCTTGACGAAACCATGTTGACTATCTGAAATCAAATTGTTGCTTGCTCGATGATTATAAATCTTATCTCTTAAAATTCTTTCCAAAACATTTCCTACAACAGAAGGAAGGCTCACTGGTCTATAATTACCTGGGTCATCTCTACTGCCCTTCTTGAACAAGGGCACAACATTTGCAATCCTCCACTCTTCTGGTACCAAACCTGTACAGGAATGTAGCAGTTCAAGCCGCCAAAGGGATGAAAGATTAAATCAGGAATATGCAGGAAAGTCAAGTTGAGGTTAAAAATCAGATCAACCATGATCTAAATGAATGGCAGATGGGATTCAAAGGGCCAAGTGACCTTGTTTTGTCCCTTGTTTGAACAAGAGAGAGAACATTACAACCTTCAAAAGAGCAAGAAGGATGGGCAATCAATGCAGGCATAGCTCTCAAATTTCATCTCAAGAACGAATACAAAAAACCCGCAATGCACTTTAACTCCTATTACTTTTACTCTCACTGCCAACAATGAGTACGTGGAACTCATGCAGTCCTTCATCACAAAAATCAAGCTGCTGATGCTTCCTTCTCTTAGGATCATAGAATCTCCAGTGTGGAAGCAGGCCACTTAGCCCATCGAGTCTGCACTGATCCTCCAAACAGCATCCCATCTACCCACGTAACCCTGGCCAATCCGCCTAAACCTTACATTTTCGTATTGTGGGAGGAAACCAAAAGCACATACGAGGTGCTAACTCCACACAGTCACCTGAAGGTGGAATTGAGCCCAGGTCCCTGGCACTGAGAGGCAGCAATGCTAACCACTGAGCCACTATGCCATTTGCACTTGCATACTAGATCAAAACTTCCCTAAGGTTCACTTTGCCCTAGTCCTGAACCTGCATCTTTCTCCAGTTTCTCAGTCTTCCATCTCCAGGCTCAGGAAAAAGTGAGGACTGCAGATGCTGAAGATCAGAGTTGTGTGGGGTGCTGGAAAAGCATAGTAGGTCAGGGAGCATCCAAGAAGCAAGGGAATTGACATTTCAGGCATTAGCCCTTCATCAAGGCTTTAGAAAGATCGAGATGTGGTCGTAGTTTTCAGGAGCACATGAATCAATGATAATACTTCTGAGAAGAAGTATGACAGATTTGAAAGGAGAGGGTCAAGTCATGACGAGACTGAAGTATTAACAATATTATTTAATGTGAGGCCTGATGAAGAGCTTATGTCCAAAATGTCAAATCTCCTGCTGCTCAGATGCTTCCTGACCTGCTGTCTTTCTCCAGTACCACATTCTCAACTCCAGGCTCAGACTTGATCTCAGATTCACTTAGTTCTCCCTCAACTCTACTCCCAAATTATTTGCTGAAAATTCAGATTTCATTTCTGCTCCTCACTTTAAGTGATATCATTAATACTTCGGTCTCCTCAAATCTGCAAAAATTCTCAGAAGTATCACCATTGATGCACCTGCTCATGAAAACTATGACTGCATCTTGATCTTCCTTTTCTTTGATGTCCTTGAGTATGCTGTTGCCTCCCAAAATACTACAATGGCTCTTAAAGTTACAAATGATACTGCATAAAACTGTGACTTGGTAAACACTCTCTTTCTCTCTCTCTCTCTCCCCCTCCCTTCATAATGATCTCTCTGCTGCCTTTGCCATAGCTGACCACACCACGCTTGTCCAAAATCTCTCCGTTTAGTCTGGTTCCACTATCATCCAAGCAATTGGTTTTGCGAAGAGAGTCAGGCACTGGGTTTCCCTCCACTATTTCGATGCAAAACTGAAGGACGTCACAATCAGATGAGAAATCTGCACTCCTCCAGTTCTGAATACTTGACCGTCTCCAAATTTAAACATTCCAACATTAACATCTGGGTCCTCAGCTATAAAGGCTCCAAAACTTCCTCACGGAACCTTTCCACTTCTCTGCCTCTCTTTCCTCCTCCAATATGGTCTTTAATCTCACCTCTTGACCCAAGTTTTTCTTCACTTCTTTGGGCCTTGGTAAAGCTTTTTGTTTGATTGTGTTTCTGAGAAGCACCTTCCAGCATTTTACAATAAAAAAAAAACAGATGTAAATGCAATTTATTCTTTAGTTGTTGCTATCCGTTTCAAAAATGAACCCTCACTTAAACTTCTGTTAATCCACCTGCAATAGCAAACTAACATTTGTTTAATCCAGATTGGGTTCAGCTTAAGTTTCTGAAATATGAATTCCATTATTTTTGAGAAAGCAAGTAAAATTAAACAAACGTTCTCCTATTTTGGATTAAAAAAAAACTTCATGGCCTCGCAGAAATTTTGCTCTCTGCAACTTTCACAAAGGATCAAAAACCATTTGTAAAACATGGAAGGTTCACATGAACGTGAACAACCCCTACTTTGATCTTGGGACCACAATATCTCAGCATGTTGTCATACTGGACTTCTCTCTTTTTGAAGACTGAAGATTGGATGCTCATCCATTCGCACAAAAAGAGGGTGGAATGATCCAACTTTGGCTCGACTATAATAGATGGAGAGAAGTCTGTTAGACCACAGAGGATGCAATTACAAAAATAGCCATTTAGCTGTATAAGGAGAAAGTGAGGACTGCAGACAGGGCAGCATGGTGACTCAGTGGTTGGCATTGCTGCCTCAGTGCCAGGGACCTGGGTTCAAATTCCCACCTTGGGTGACTGTGTGTAGAGTTTGCATGTTCTCCCAGTGTCTAAGAGAGTTTCTTCTGGGTGCTCTGGTTTCCTCCCATAACTCAAAGATGTGCAAGCTAGGTGAATTGGCCACGCTTAATTGCCCATAGTGTTAGGTGCATTAGTCAGGGATAAATATGGGGAATGGGTCTGGGTGGGTTTCTTTTTGGAAGGTTGGTTGTTGGGCTGAAGGGCCTGTTTCCATACTGGAGAGAATATAATCAGATGCTGAAGATCAGAGTCAACAGTGTGGTGCTGGAAAAGCACAGGTCAGGCAGCATCTGAGGAGCAAGAGAATCGGCATTTTAGGCATTAGTCCTTCATCAGGCTTATGCCCGAAACACCCATTCTCCTGCTCCTCAGCTGCTGCCTGACCTGCTGTGCTTTTCCAGTACCACACTTGACATTTGCCTGTATTACAAAAAGGATAAAAATAAAAAGACAGAGAACATTTTAATTACTGCGTTATTGTTTCTAATTTCCTATTGTTCCTGCACAAAGGACCATTTTTCAAAAACCACATGCTTATAGTGATTATATGATACAAGAAATGGAGTAGCCTATTAGTCATTTGAGTCTGTTCTAGTATTAGTCAAGATGATAGGTCATCCTTTATTTCAACTCCTCCTTTCTGGATGATTTCTATATCTTTTATTTTCTTCAAACACAAATATCGCATTTTGTTGTGAATGTACTCAATGACTGAATATCCACAGCCCTGTGGAATTAGTCATTTCAAAGACTGAAAGAAGTTCCTCCTCAACTCTGTCCTGAATAACTAAATATTTTGTGACTGTCGCCCTGTTTTCTAAACTTGGAACTGCAAGAACTGAGTCTGGGATGAATGCATTGGTCACTAAAGAGAGACTGGATGTTTTTCCTGGGTCAACTCATCGACCTAATGTTCAACAATGAATCTTCCCAATGTGCAACCTACCAGAACAAGGTCTTTGGGACAGAGAGAATTATTTACTTATTTTTGATTCAAACCACCCTGACAATATGAAGAAGCATAAACCAGCGAAATTCAACATTATTGCCCAATGCAAGATTAACAGCTTTGCTGAGTTTTACAACTCTTCAGTGTTCAATTTCACTGACTCTGAGCTTTCCACATTTTACCTGATCCACAAGAAATGTAGTAGCAATTAGTTACTTTGGCACCACTCTCCATGGCTGCACTGATACATAGTATTCTTGAACTCATTTTGCTGTTGAAGGATATTTACATTAAAATTCTGTTTTTGAAATAGCCTCATCTTACTGTGGGTTCATTTTGCCACAAGTCTACAAAAGTGAGCAAGATCATGTTATAATGCATTGCTTCCTGTGATGTTATATGTATTGTATTAGCATAACAAACACCCTGAATTAACCTTGTATACTGCATTCTAAACCTCATGATCTCTCTCAAATCCATCTACTGGACTCAACTTCCAGGCTTTCTCCTAATTACTTATGATAGCTCATCATTCAGTCCCCTTGTGAATTTTTGTGAAATAGCTATGGACTTCTATATTTGGTAAGATACAAATACAAGCTCTTCTTACTGATCAGAGATATTACCTTATTAATGGTTAAAGCAAATCCTACTTATGTCTTTAACCAGAAACAGGAAAAGATCAATTAGGGTTTACACCACAATCGTCAGTGGCCATTTATCAGAATATTAAAAGTTACTGAATTTAAAACTGATATTTTTCACTTCACCAGTATTGAAAAACAACTTTGTGAAACTAACATCAGGGTGCTAAACTAACACCATGTCAAAGTCCTTTGTCTACATTTTTTGAATAATGTCACAAAACTGTTGCAATTGTGTTATGGCAATGGCAAAAATGGACTTTCAACCTTTAACTTCCATTCACTAATTGGTATATGCGACCTTTCATAAAAGTAAAATGGTTTGAAACAAAGGACAAATGCTAATCTAAAATGGATGCCATGATGTCTCAAGCACAAATTGAGGCAAGGCCAGGAAATGAACGAAGAATCACAAAACCAATGACACAAATTACTATTTCATGGAAAGGCGTTGAAAACAGTCAACTGAGTTAGCATCAAGAAATTCATACTTGGATGATAACTGCACACATTGGACACAAACTAGAAAGACAAAGTCAGACCCTGGAATGTACAAAATGAACCATACTTCAGTAGCTGTTTCTTTAGAACAAAGGAGGAAAGAGGAAAGTGGGTTTTAAGCAACATCAGAACACTTCCTCTCATTCTTCCTCTCCTTCTCCCAGCAACACAAAAGTAGCACAGAGTGAAAAAGCCAATTGCAGCAGCAAACAAATTTAATTTTTAAGTCAAGACCAAATTCAATAACTCAAGGAATCTAAGGACTTCGAGTCATAGAGCTGTACAGCATGAAAACAGACCCTTCAGTCCAACTCATCCATGCCAAACAGGTGTCCCAATCTTAACTAGTCCCATTTACCAGCATATGGCCCACATACCACTAAATCTTTCCTATTCATTTACCTACTTTAACTTATTTTAAATGTTGTAATCATACCCACCTCTACCACTTCTTCTGGCAGGTCATTCCATACATGCACCACACTCTTATGTGATAAGGTTGACAGGAAGGTCCCTTTAAATCTATCCCCTTTCACCTCAAAAGATATGCTGCCTAGTTTTGGTCTCCCCTACTCAAAAGAAAAAGCCCTTGGCTATTCACATTATCTATGCCCCTCATGATTTGATAGACTTCTCTAAAAATCACCACTCATCCTCCTATGTTCCAGCGATAAAATTCCCAGCCCACCCTTAAAACTTAAATCCTCCAATCCTAGTAACATCCTTGTCATGTTTTTTTCACTCTTTCTAGTTTAACAACATCCTTCCTACAGTGAACAGAATTAAATGCAGTATTCCAAACAATGACCTCACCAATGTCTTGTACAATAGTAAGATGATGTTCCAATTCCTGTACTCAACATCTGATTCAAATCAGAATCATACAATCCCACGATGAGGAAACAAGCCTGGAGTCTACACGAACCCTCGGAAGAGCATCCTACCCAAATCCTACACCAATAACCCTGCATTTTTCACGGGTAATCCACCTAGCCTGCACATCCCTGGACACTATGGGCAATGTAGCATGGTCAATCCACTTAACCTGTACCTCAGACTGTGGGAGAAAACCAAAGCACCCAGAGGAAACCCACTCAGACACAGAATGTGCAAACTCCACACAGCTGCCAGAGGCTAGAATCAAACCTGGATTCCTGGCATTGAGGCAGCAATGCTAACCACTGACCAACTGTGCTGCCCCAAAAGAGGAAATTATACATTATTTAATATAAAATGCATTATCTAAACTGTGAAACATTTATTCTTCTAGGCCAGCATTTTAAGACTTATCACCTGTGTTTGTTATTATGCTTATTTTTTATTTACTTTGGGGTTAATAGATTTTTAAAAATTCTTTCCTTCATGCAAAAAAAAATAATCTTGGGCTCCTTCATTTTCATCTGTTTTAATGTGTGATGTTGCTGTGTTTGGAAAACAACTTGTGACTGACAGAGAGGGTTTAAATAGGAGACAGCCCTTCCTCAACTGGTTGTAATACTTTAAAGTGAATCTGCCAAGAGAGACAAATTAATTTCTATCAATGCATAGTGTATTCATGCCTCCTGCAATTATAGGTATTTTTAAAATAAAATGCTATCATGCCTAAACTAAACTTTTTTTCCAATGCTTGCTGATAATTTAGAAGTAATTTAACCTTTTTAGGTAGGTTGCTGGTTGGAATACAATCGAGGGTCCATGGGTAATGCCCTTGGCACTGCACCAAAAACTTTGAATTCAAGTCCCACTCAAGGGATTGTTAACCACAGAAGAATCAAATCTATCCAATATACTTTTGGCTCGCTGTAACACTGGGAGAAAAATGATCACTAAGTGATAGCACCTTGCTAGTGTGTCAGTACACAACCAAACTTCATGAGAAAATGGACGAGGAGAGATCAACTTTACACTGGATGAACACAGCTCTATAAGATAATGTAAGCAGATGCAAATAAGGAACAGGAGTAGGCCACTCAGCCCTTCAAGCCTGCTCCACCATTCAATAAGGTCACGGATGCCCTGCTTTTCATGTCAACTTGACACCCCTGCATATCCCTGATAATCTAACTTGCTGTTAGTATCAAGAATCTATATCTTCCTTTAAAATATTTAAAGACTTTGCATCCACTGCCTTTTAACAAATTGATCGCCAACGATTCAAACTCCTAAGACATAACACATTCCTTTCAATTACACAGTAGTCACAAGACAATTCCACCATCTTTTCTGCCCCACACCTCTTATTTCTAAGGATCTGAATACAAATTTTAAAAAAACTTTGAAAAAGTTTCAATATTTATTCTACTTTCTTGACAAACATTATAAAGTATTCTAAGGCAATGAGATGAAGTCGCATATTGCTATCTATCTGCTTAATCAAACCATACATTGTGCTTAAAGCACTCCAGAGTTCAAGAGAGTCCCATTAAATATTTCTGAATCAGCCAGTGTCTGCAATGATATTAGGGCATCTGCTTCAATAATTCTGAAGTACTAAGGGGAATTGGTCATTGCCGGTCACTAACCCATTCAAATAGCAGGTACATGCATGCTTATTGAGTCGAAGATCTGGCTCACCAAAGTCCTCAATAAATATAGCCTGCCTTTCCTTTTAACTTGCAAATAAAAGATGAAGTGTACAAGAACTGCCACCACTACTCATATTCAACACAACTCATTGCGTTCAGAGCATGAGCAGAGACAAATGAAAATATATGAAAAAGTAAGCATTTACAGCAATAGGGCAGCTGCAAATATTCGCACCTTCAATAACAAGGGGCCCATTATGATAAAAAGGTTGGAAATAATGACTTTGCATTCACTGGTTATCTTTGAATAAAATAGGATCAAAATAAGGCTGTGCAACGTGTGCAAAAACTCACTTCTATGAAATTCAATCTGGCATTTTAGCAACAAGTTTAACTTGGTGTGAGGAATTTTACGTTAACAAATTGACATACTTAATACTAATGGTACAAAATGCGATTCTAGCCACATGGGTCCTGAAAAGAAAACTAAGCGCACTCCGTATTCTCAGTATTTCTGATTTTTGAATCCTTCATATTTTTCGCCAGCATAAACATTATATGACTAGGATTACGCAAACAGACTTTAAATCGCTGGACAGTTATCAAAGCCAAATTGCTTTGAAGTTTCTTCCATTGAAACTTCAGCAAAAACCCCAAGTAACTTGGACTGAAGTGCCAAGAAAATTCAGCCACATTACGTCTTGATGCCAGGCTTAGGACAATAAACTTTTTGTGATGGCTTTTAAAGCACTGATTCATTTGTAGAGATTAAATGATATCTTGAATTGAAGGAATGAGCAAATATTAAACATAACACTTATAAAGATGCTTTTTTTTAAAAAAAAATGTTCAGTTCTAAATTCCACTTTCCCAAAACTATTGGCGCATTTGAAGACTGCATGATACAGGTGACAGCATAGTTAAAATGACAAAAGGCATCACAAGATTTCTGGCACATTGTGATTTCTATTTATTTTACAGGATTAAATTATGAATTATTACATATTTACATTTCTGTATATTTGTTTGAAAGAAACTAGGTTGGAGATAGAGAAACCAAAGAAAATGAGGATGCAATGTGGTGATTTGATCATGTAAAATTGCTGCTATATACTATGTTTCCTCAAGTCGATGCTGAAGATAGATAATAATAAGCAACCAATTTAGTTGCTAAAGTGACATCCATTGAAAACTTATGCATTGGAAATTTTTATACCTTTTCAATGGCTGAGATTTAGTTGCGTGATAGATGTGCTGCTGAAACAGTACATGTGAGAGGTATTCCTTGCAATACACACTAAAGATGTACGATTTGTCTGTCAGCAAAAATCACCGTAACCAGTTCCAGTGACACACTTACTTATGAAATCAAAACGACTATAAAAATCACCTAAGCATGTTTCTATAATTTGAGTGGTCTCTTTCTGATCTTTGCCTTTGTTTGACCTCGAAAATATGGAAAGCGCAAAAGGAGGCATCTTGAATGGTTATTCTAGCGAAATAAAATGAGTGATGAACATTTACACAACCTTTCCATGTAAAATAATGAGTTTAACTGGATTAATCCTTTCCACATCCCTTCAACGTGCCGGACAGATTTCTTGTACAACTTTCATTCATATGGTGCCAAATTATTTTGATAACTTCAGCAATGAGACCTTGTGCAACAAAAGCGAGCTAGCTTTATTTCTGGTTAACTTTGATGCATCTCTCTATAAATACATTTTGTAATTTGTTACTTGGTTTGCCATTTTGCAATACCCACTGGATTGAAGTTATCAGAATAATTTGGCACAGGTTGAATACAAGTTTTATGCTAAGTCTATGTAAAAAAGGCTTATTTTGATTCAAATTAATTCAAATAAATTCTAGATTGTAGCTCATTAGATATGCTGTATGAATAGCTGGTATTAAAACGCTTACATCCTTTACCTCTGTTGCACACAGGGTTGCAGTAATAAGTCAGAAAAAAAAGAAACAGAATCAGTGCAAAAACCAAAAGACTATTGGGGGTTGAAAAAGAAGCCGCTCATTGCAGCTTAACTTTCCCTCATCAACATTTGCATAAAACAAATGATTTAGCAGTGTTGCATCAAACAGGGATGACGTTTAAATATAAATCTATTATTATGATGTTTGATTTTTAAACAGGTTGTCCCTGACTTTCCCGTCGCCCTCTGACATTTAAAAGACTCGGTTGTGTGCAAATGTTAGGGACGCACCCAACCAGCAAAGCCCCAATCTCCGTGCCAGACTACTCTCGAGTCACAGATACACCCTGGCCAGCGGTGACTAGAGGTTCAGGAGGTGACAGCGACTTCTCTCCCAGCTCTCCATTTACATCAGTTTCGGTCCCTCGCTTTCAAGGTAAAAAGTGCTTATAATTCTGTAGCGTGACAGCTGCAAGATCTGGTCAGTGCTTGGACGAGTCTTCACCAGCTCAAAGTGCAACCAGAATCACCCGACTAAACATTTCCCACCTCTACATAAAAGAGTTTTTCTTAATTTATTGGGCTAAAATAATAACGATGTTTTCGGAATACACATGAAATAATATCAAACAACTGATCACCGTGAACTAGCGCATTTTACAGTCTCGTTATCCAGTGATTCCTGTGCACTTAACACCGACTGCAAGTTACTATTTTGCCCTCCTCAGACTCAAGTGACGCTTGCTCTACCCAAATAAATTGGTGACCAAAAGAAAATACAGTTCATGCAGGAATGTGGGGAACATTACCAATTAAAGCGGTGTAGCATTCCAAACAGCAACCCAACATATACCATTCCAGCAGAGTACATATTCCAAACTTGTTGTGAATGGAGTTACATCTGCAAAAATAAACAAACTTCTAACCTCGTTTTACTTAGTTCTTCATCTAAATTATTGTACCTCGTTTACCATAACCGTTGCTCATCGACTTGAACTTGAGATATGACACAGCACGATCACATCTGAGGCGCGTTTACCTTTCCAGTACGACTTCCCTCCACCGAATCTCCCAGGAGAGTTTAACCGACTGATGCTTTTTTTTTGTTTTCAATCTTCCTTGCTCAGGGATGGTCAACGGCGAGCGGAACTTTTAAGTTCATTTACTTTTGTTTAAAAAAAAACACCAAAACAATAAACAGGCACCAGGCTGAGTTGTCCGCGCTGCAAACCTCACTTTTACTACCATCGCTTCAAAGCGGGAGGATATATATAGGAAACTCTCCCAAATCCACTGAGAAGCGACTCGACGGAGGCTGCAGCCCCGCGTCTAGCGCTGGGAAGAACGGTGCGCGGTGAGACGGCTGCTGGCTTCACCCACACAGAGGGACTAAAGCAGCTCAGCACTGTACACTCAGACCCTGTCGCTGAGGGGAATGAGCTACAATGCGAATTGCAATCTATTCAATGCAGAATAAGTGCACCACAGTGCTCAGCGGAACCACGAGGTAATAACATCCATCTCACATATTAATAGGATTGGAAGAAGAGATGGGCAGAGGTATTTAAATACACACAATCCCTGTGCCTATCCGTGGTCCGGGAGGGGGGAGCGTGACAAAACAACCCCCTCAGGAGAGTGGGAGGGTTAACCAATCCATTTCTCCCCAGTTTCACTCGGGACTGTATGTCGAGAAGAGTTACAGTCATAGGTCCGCCTTGTTTTCTCGCTTTCAGAGCGAATATATGAAAAAGTTTGAGAATACATTTCTCTGGGGCTTTTGACAGCAGCCTTTAGAATGAACTGCGTAGTTTGGGGTGAATTTAGGGAAGGGGAAAGAAATAGGGAGAGCGCTCCCAAGAGGGTGGAGCACTCTCATAACCAGCCCATCCTTGTCACTCCAACCCCAACATATCTCTAAGAGCCTTTAAGGGACTCGTCCTGTGAAAATCACTGGGATAGCCAGGACTTCTCAATGGACGGCGTGAGAAAAACATCGCAGACCGGGAAGAAAAAAAGAGAATAATCTACACTTTTAATCTCTCTGAATTACAAGCACTCAAAAAAGAATCCCACCGTCAGTGGAATCGAGAACTAAATCACACCTGCTCTCACTGAGAGAGGAGTTTTGCCTTCAAACACAAACTCTCCTTGTGATTGTCGATTAAATTGCTGCTAAATTAACTGTGGTGATTATTGTTTTGTTGGGTGATTAAGGCGGCGGCAGATACTGACCTTGTTTGAGGTGCTTTCAAAAATGATTAGAAGATACCACTAATACATGGGCCGGTCCAACTGGCTGCCAATTAACTCCCTGTTGAAGAAGAGCTGTTCTCTTACAAAAGCTGTGATCAGGAGTCCAGAATCCTCCTTTCGGAATGAAAAATATCAAATACAACAAATAAAACAGAGATGCAGGATAGAGCGTATGACTCAAGACATGATTTTTTTTGGCAAAATATCTGGCGGTTTTTAAAATTCTTAAGTTAATGCACAGAATTTGAAACAGTGGGGGAGTTGGAGTAAAGCAACACGTTTATTTAAGAAAATAATACTGAAACCATTGATATCTTAGCATATCCATCAAATGTCCCAAATCCTTATCCAGTGAGCAATGAATTAAGAGAGCAGTGCAGCTGAGGGTGTTTCTCAACGCCAATGCTTGTTCCCTGTCTGCGTACTCTCAGGAATGCTGCTTTCTGCAGGTTGGGGAAATGCGGCTTTCTGACTGAATCAGCTATCACAACACACCGCCAACTCTGATTCCTGCAAATCCCGGAGGCCATGGGGAAACACAGCACTGCCCATCACATCGCTTTTGAAGAGGGACAATAGACTTGAACGTTAGCGAGCATCCAGCCAGTTTGACCAAGATTGGTTATATCAGACACACAGCGAGTGCGACGGCCAAGTGTCACCCCAACCCTGATCTCCACTCTCGTCCTTTACAGCAAACCAGAAAGGGAGCCCAGCGCTTATTTCCCCAGGTATCAGGTGCAGCTGGTAATGTGAGAGAGCGCAGCATCCGGAGTACATGCCATTTACAAATAAAACAAAAATCACGATGATTTTACCGACCAGGTTAAATTGGAGCAGAAAAACCTTGGGCTATTTCCTGGGGAGGGGGCAGGAAGGGATTATAAAAGAGACAAGCTCCCATCCGCTGTTAGCACCAGGATGAGAGCACACAGATTGGGGGATTTTGGACGGATGCGAAGACTTTTTTTTCCACGAGAGTGGTGAGGATTTGGAACTTTATGATCAGTGAGAGCAGAGTCGGTTCCTTGCTAGAAGAATGGAGATGGAAACTTCAGGAAAATGAACGGGACTGCAAGGAGAGGGAGGGGTAATGGGATTGTTCTGCAGAGAGTTAGGAGAAACCCGATGAGCTTCCTTCACCAAAGTGCAGCAAGGTCGTTGAACGATTCCCCTGTGAAAGCGTCCAGAAACAAGAGACATTCAATGAAAGAAGGGAGTTATGGTGTGGAATTGCCGGTGTTGGACTCGGGTGTACAAAGTTAAAAATAAGGCGAAAGTGAGGACTGCAGATGCTGGAGATCAGAGTCAAGGTTAAAGTGGTGCTGGAAAAGCACAACAGGTCAGGCAGCATCCGAGGAGCAGGAAAGCCCTTCATCAGGAATCCTGACCCGAAACGTCGATTTTCCGGCTCCTCGGGTGCTGCCTGACCTGCTGTGCTTTTCCAGCACCACTCTCACCTTGACTCTGAAAGTTAAAAATCACACAACAGCAGGTTATGGTCCAACAGGTTTATTTGGAAGCACTAGCTTTCGAGACTGCTCCTTCAGTAGGTGGTTGTGGAGTGTGAAGGTAGGTCGCTTATGACAGGAATAAGGTTAAATGTCTTCCCTTTGAGGGTGGTGCATCTCTGCAGTTCTATACCTTAAGGTGCACGCTTTAACAATGAGCGTATTCAAGACAGATATCAATACATTTCCAGATTAGATTATCTACAGTGTGGAAACAGGCCCTTTAGCCCAACAAATCCATACTGATCCTCTGAAGAGAAATCCACCCCACCCCCCCCTATATTTATCCCTGATTAATCCATCTAACACTATGGGCAATTTAGCATGGCCAATTCACCTAACCTGCACATCTTTGGACTGTGGGAGGAAACTGGAGCACCCAGAGGAAACCCACATAGACACAGGGAGAATGTGCAAACTCCACACAGCCAGTTGCCCAAGGAAGGAATTGAACCCAGGTCCCTGGTGCTACGAGGCAGTTGTGCTAACCACAGAGCCAAAGTGTCACCCCTTCAAGGTATGAAGGGATATGGTGTTGGTGTGGGGAAATGGCAATTGGCTAAATGGAAACTTCACCAGTTCTGAGGAACGCTAACTTTAATTTCACTCCACAAATTGCTTTTCCAGCAATTTCTGTTTTTATTTCTGATTTCCTACAAGCTCAGTTATTTCAGTTTTTTATTAGGAAACTCGCTCATGATGTCAATGTGCCTGCTCCATAATCAATAGATAAAATGACCTATTCCCAGTCTTTCTAGTTTGTGACTCTTGGGTCTGAATCTTACTTTGGCCATGTGCAAGCTGAGTTGAGTTATTTTTTTTTTTGGAACGTTTTTCACCATGAAGTCCAATGAATTTTCATTTTGTATCTGAGTAAATTCATCTAAATAACAGAAAGCCAAACACTCTGGAAGTTGAAAATCTGCAACAGTCACAGAGTGCTGGAGCACTCAACAGGCCTGGCAGCTTCAGTGGAGAGAGGAGTAGAATAAATGTTTGGAGTCCAATGTGATTCTTCTTCAGAATACTGAAGAATTTTCTGGAATGGAACTGTACACAAAATGTGAACTCTGTTTCTTTCTCCACAAGTGTTGCCAGATCTATTGAGCTTCTCCAGCATTTTCAGTACTTTGTTTTGTCTTATTAACTACCAACCTCGACCCTGTGGTGTCTGTCTTCCATCCCCATCTTCCCACCTACCATTCCTGAAACAACTTGCCATTCAGTGGATAGCCACCAAAAGAGACAATATGTGTGGCACCTGCACCATATTTAAAACAGCTGCTCTGCAACCGGGCAAGTACTAGCATTCTAAAGCTGAACTGTTTGATGATGAACGTACAGTGTGAAGCTGACAGAGCAGCAGAAAATTACTGATTCTCCAACAGGGACCTGGAAGGACCTGGTGGAGGGGGTGGAGCAGAAGAGGGATGTTTTCTACTGGAGGGCCAACCAAGGAGGTCATGCCATCAGACCCTGGTAGGGCTGGTCAGATGTTCCTACCCAGGTCAATGCATGCTCTGCCAGGGTGCCACTCACCCTCTGCTGCACCAGCCTCATACCAATGCTTATATTCCACCATTCTCAACAGTGCCTACAATACCTTCCCTCACTCTGTTTCACTCCCAACCTCCCATTGTACTCACCCTGTATGACTTCTCCATTGCCAACTCACTCCCGCTGTACATCACCACCTTTTAAGCAGCCAGTCCAGCATTAACAGCTGTACCTTCCACTTTCTTCTCAATAAAAGCCTCCCTCTCTTCCACTCCAGAAGATAGCACATAATCTGGTAGAAAAGGCCCCTGATATGAGGAGTGGTTCATGACAACAGCATTCTGCAGTATTTGGGAGAAGCTCAGCACTACTCTTGTGGAAATGCTGAGAATTCCATCTCCCGATAATCGGGTAAGTACCAGTTTTAATTTCACTGCAACACTCACAGTAATCTCTGTCAGCCTCCTTCATTTTACACTCTTCTGATTATTGGCCCTTCGGCCCAAGAAGTCCACACTGACCTTCCAAAGAGCAACCCATTCAGACCCATTCCCCTACATTTAGCCATTCACTACGGGCAATTTAGTATAGCCAATTCACCTAACCTGCACATTTTTGGACTGTGGGAGGAAACACAGACATGGAGAGAATGTGCAAACTCCACACAGACAGTTGCCTGAGGCGGGAATTGAACCCAGGTCTCTGGCGCTGTAAGGCAGCAGTGCTAACCACTGTGCCACCGTGCTGCCCATAAATGGCTGGTACTAATGGGATGTCCATGACTTCAGCAGAGAATCATTCTATTTCATCAGAAGTCACCTCTTGGCCTCTGAGGATAACAGTCTCATCGGCAAGGCTTCAACTTTCACCCCACCATCATCCCAACTATTGACACCTTTTGGTAGGGATGACAGATTTAATGTCCCAGACCCCAACTGATAATTGTACATCTTCCCAATCATGTTAGTGCATTACCGTAGACTTGTTGCTGTGGAGTCACACAGGACTTACCATGACCCACATCCCAGACTACAGAAACATAGACACCCTGGATTAGAACATCCTGAATGGAAACTTGATCATGGCTAATCCCCGGACTGGTATCGGAGACTTTCATGCGCATCCATTGTTTGCTGGACTTAGGTGTGGACTAGTTCCCTAATATTTTGAGCCATGGCTGCTTGTTTGCTACACATTGCAAGTGTTTGTTGCATAAACTGCTGGGACATGATGGAGGTGGGAGATTGATGTAGCATACAGCAAGAAATGTGCCCCCTTGACTGAGGACTGTTGACCAGCAAGGCAAGCTGTCTGATGTTAATTGTTAATTGGCACAGCAATGCAAGACAGGGAAATAAAGGGGTGCTGTGAATGTGTAGGTAGGTGTTGATGAGTGAGTGCTAAGAAGTCAGCCAAGCAGCTCAGAGATGCAACCTGGGCCAGTCTTTGAGCTAGGTGCCTGTCCCTGCATGCAAAGTATCCTTGCAGTGGCCCTTTAATGCTAATTTTCAGAGTGCCTGCGATGCAAGTCCATGCTTCCTAAGCATCCTAAGCATCCTTCAAGTGGATCATTGAAGTGCTGGGACTATTGTGAAGGGTTGCCAATATTTGTGCACAACTAGTGCGTTCAGCTGTTGCCCATGGAAGATGAATGTACTGTTTGGTTCTGAGCAAAATAGAGATTCCTCATAGCCAGCAGCAAACTGAAGTCACCAGGTACCCACTCTGCCCTCTTAACATCTAGCTTAGTTTAGTGCATTGGTAAGATGGCAAGATTAATATTAATGAGGTGAGTTGTGGCATTAGCAATGTGTTTAAAAAGCCATAATTCTTCTTAACTGCTGATACCTAGCAAAAATCCAATTTGCCGCTTGGCATATGCATAGTCAAAACAACGAGCAGTTCCAAGTTTTGCGATGAACCTCTTAAGATGTCGAGCATGATTCTGACACAAATGTCACCATTATCCCCTCATTTAGACGGTTATAAGATTCCACCAAATGACTGTAATGAAGGCTAAGTGGTTGGAAGAAACCTAGTGTTGTGTAATGATTGTGAAACTCTTACTTAAAGAAATGTGGGTCTGATATGGATAGCCATAGTCGTGGCTATACCTCGAGATCGGGGATAATGGTCTTCATTCTGTTGATCTATTTATGGCCTCTCAGGTGGCTTATGAATCCAATCTTGGCTTTGAAAATTCTTCTGTATTCAGGACAAGTAGTTCCAGATGGCAGAACTTACATTGACGGTAAGGTCAAGGGTGAGGTCCCTGACAAAGAACAATCCAAGTAAGACCTCAGTGCTGGAACAGATGGACAAAGTTACTTTGAACTCAATGGCTGTGAAGGCTACAACAAATCCATCAGCTCCAATCATCGTGGTCTCCATGCCATTGGAATCAGCTGGTTGCTTTGTGAAATATCGTATGCTTCTCGGAGTATAACATCAAGTACACATTAAACAAATGCACTCACAGACATCTTCACTCTGTGGCCTACTTCTTCAAGTCTTTCAGCGACCAGCAGGGCAGCTGGAGCAGGCAATGTGATGCTCTCTGTGGATTTTCACCTCGTTGTAGTGGAGAAGCTTCTGTAGTCCTGAGATCGCGTGAGCGATGCTGTCTGGAGCCATACTCCTGATAGGGTCACCCATGGCTGATATTTATAGCTAGATAGTAATCAAACCATTTGGTATGGCAATTAATTGTTCAGAGCACAAGAGTTTGATTTTTCACTTGTCATTGAGGGGGGCATTGGAGAGTACCAAAACTGTTGATGGGCTGTGAAGGACAAGAAATGTGAACATTTCCATTCTTGCTTGCTATTGACTAATCTAGAGATGAGTATATGAACCAAGGACAGGATCTGAAACTGGTGGCTTTCTTGGTCCCTTTGATTCAAGAGCCTACTGGCACTATCACTTCAAAGCTCAAAAACACAACTGCAGCCAATGGGATGATATACTGGAACGGTATTATTGGCTGGGAGCACAGACTTGAGGATAGGTTTAGTAAACACTGTTCAGAACTGTTTCCTTACAAGACAATTTATTTTCAGAATTTGGCATGACAGTGTAAGGACCATCCAAAATGTGCCAAGTCATGATAGCACATAGCATTTAGCAATGCTTCCAAGTTCATGTTATTTGTAAAGTAGACAAAATGCAGTCAGGAATTGTTAACACTTGTTCAAAGCATGTGATTACAGTTCTTTAACAAAAAACAGAACAATAAAACTCTTGCTCATCATTGAGTGTGCAGAGCGTGGGGCAATAACTTTCAAACATCAAGTAAATTGGCATGGGTAGAAGTCTTGACATTCACACTCAGGAAAGAAAGTGCACCACTGAGATGCTTTACTTTGGGTACAAAAGGCTGGAAGTAAATGTCCCTATATTCTGACCTCTGGCTTGCCCAAGTTTTGTTCCTGTGCTATTGGTGACCAGACAAACAGCTGCCTAGGCCATCGGCTCTCAAATCAATTTGTTGAACTTCTGCACTTTTACTAACCTTCTGACATCTTTCAAGTCACTTCTAAAACCTATCTCTTGTTCTGAGCCCTAATGATTTCATAAATCCCGACAGCATGAGAGCAGACCATTTGGCCCATTGATTCCACACCACCCCTTTGAAGAGCATCCCAATTAAACCCATTCCCCTATCCTATCCCTGCATTTCCCAAGGCTAAACCACCTAACTTGGACACTATAGGCAATTTAGCATGGCCAATCCACCTAACCTGCACATCTTTGGACTGTTGGAGGAAACCAGAGCACCCTGAGGAAACCCGCACAGCCACGGGGAGAATGTGCAAACTCCACACAGACAGTCATCTCAGGGTGGATTTGAACCTAGGTCCCTAGTGTTGTGAGGCAGCAATGCTAATCACTGAACCACCCTGCTGTCCCATTCACATGATTATGTTAATTTTCTTTTCTGATAACACCCCTGTGGAGAAGACCTGAAAATATATTAAAGGTGCAATGTAAATTTGAAAAATGATTTCCTCCAAAATAACAGGTATTGAATAATGCCAGCACATAGCGTTTTTTAATGCAAGTATACTCAGTGCTTGAACGAGAATAGTTACTGCTGTAAGAACAATGTTACATATCTACTGTGTCACATGTCTATTACCTCACATACAAAGGAAAATTTTCCAACACTGCCTTTTGCAATAGAATATAACGTTTGGAATTTGGGTCCAAAATTTTGCTTATTTGATTTAAACACTTAGTGGATTTTTAAAATATTGAGTGACCAGTTTGCAGTGATTCCAGGCAAAATACTGTCAGAAAATTATCTCAGTTTCACTCGCGACTACTGTCATATTGTAGGTAATTTGACTTGATATTCACAAATTCTAAGCACATGTTATAACAAATCTGCTGTTTCTTGGCTTGTGTGAAAACAGTTTTAAAATTGCCAGCTCGCAAAGTAACCCCAAAAGTATCATGCTTGTCCTTTTGCTGAACACACTGGACTGTGGCTAACCGCAGCAATGAGCTCACACGTATAATCAGCACACTTGGTGATGAAACATTTGGGTGCACTTGCTCAGAACATTAGACAGAAAGATGGCGCAGGAGAGAGCACGACATGCTGACATACTAATCAGGAAAGAGAGAATAAACTGGTACAGGCATGCTGAAAACATGACTGCTGTAAGGCTCCTGTGCCATCTGTTGGAATGGCACCCAGTGGGAAAACTGAGGCCAGGTTCAGAAGACGATGAGATAACTGCTGTGATTGAGAGAGATGTCACAGATGAAGTGCTGACAGAAGTGGCACAAACATTAGCAATGAACCATGATCATTCAAATCACTTTGCGCTGCCACTATGTGATGATTAAAGATCCAGTCTTACAAAAAGAAAATCGTGATTTAAATATCCTGTCACCCCTTGCCCCCTTAAAATTGTCATTTGACTGTATAATTATTTTGTCATTCTAACTACATGTCTAATCTTCAGTGGATATGGTGTGTGAGGGAGCAGAGTGATGTTGTGATTGGTGCAGATATCTGTCCCTTCTCAACTCCAGACTGTTAGGGTGCTCATTAATTATTGGGACTGTCAAGCGTATATAAATGAAAGTTCCTGAATATAGCAACTTCTTCGAACTTCAAGGGCACCTTCAAGAGAAGAAAATCAAGCTGGGTGGCATTACAGTGTGAATGCCTAATGTGCCTATCAAATTCCTGTCTATTTTAACGAAGCATTCAACTATTAAATATAAATTGATTAAATATATATAAATCAATTAAATATAAATATTAAAATCACTGTTAGAACAGGAACTCAATGCCTTTATGATGATGTTGCACACACTGGTTGACAGGCTGAGTGTTCTGGTGCATATTAGGATAAATTCTTTCTTGCCCAAAACTTATGGCACAGGCATCATTCATTAAACCAATGCATATTACAAAACCTGGGCACTTGCTCGGCGATTGAAAAGAAGTGCTGACAGAAAAGCAAGTCCTTTAGCTTTTCTTTCTGGATAATTTGATCGTAAATTTAATTAACATTGTTCATCTCCTAAATTTATAACTATCTCAACTGGATAGGTTTTTTAATTCTTCCATGTGCTGTGGGTGTCAACAGCAAGGCCAGCATTTGTTACCTGTGCCTAATTGCCTTAGTCCTGATTTAGCTTGCCAAGTCATTTCAGAGAGCAGTTGGCCGTCAATCACATTGTTTGTGGACTTTCTTCCCTAAAAGACATTGGTGAACCAGATAGGCATTTATATCAATTGATGATCGTCTTATCATCACCATCATTAAGACTAGCTTTCAGTATCAGATTTATGAATTTAATTTAAATTTCATGAGCTTATCTTGAGTTTCTGCAGTTCTAGTTGAGTGACTTTGTTATTTTGCAAATCTGCTACAGCACGTTATCTATTTTTTTCCTTATGAATTGCCGATCAGTCTCGCTTTCCTCACTTGCTTTTCAATGACAAAATAATGCACCTATCAGGAACAAAAAAAGGATAAAATAGAAAGGCCAAATGATCATAAGATCATGAGATCATCAGGAAGAGGAGCAAAAATAGATCATTTTGGCCATTAATCCTGCTCCACATTCTAATAAGATTACCTTTGATCTGACATCCCTTAATTCCTCTTTCTTGTCTGTTCCCATAACTCGTGACTCCCTTGTCAATCAAAACTTTGTCCAACTCAGTTCGAATATATTTAATGAGTCTTACCTATTCATGCCTCTAGGAATCAGTCAGGAGAAACATCTTTGTGCTAGTTTCAAAGTAAGTACATTCCTCCCTAAGTAAGGACACCAAAACTGTACAGAGTACTCTGGATACAGTCTCATAAATGCCATATATAGCAGTGGCAATACTTTGCAGCATTTCCATTTCATATCCCTTGCAATAAAGGCCAACATTCCATTTTCCTTCCTAATTACCTGCTTTACTTGCACGTTAACATTTAATGATTCACTTCCCAGGACACTCAGATCCCTCTGTACCACATTGTTCAGCAAACTAAATGTTCTTCCGTCGGGCAGAAGATACAAATGTTTGAAAACACATAACAACACATTCAAGAAATCTTCTCCTCTCCTGTTATTAGACTTACAAATGAACTTCTCATATATTAGAGTAGGTCTTTAGCTACAGCTTCTCTATATTCTGCATTCTGTGATACTATACTGATATACTTATGTAAGGTATGAGTTGTCTGGATAGCACACAAAGCAATACTTTGCACTATATCTCAGTACATGTGGCAATAATAAATCAAGTAAAATCAAATCAAATCTTATGCATTTCTATTCTTCCCAGGAATAGGAATAAACTCTCATTTTTCTGCATTATACTTCATCATCCAACTTTTCTTCTCCACACTTGCCAAGCCAGTCAGTATTCCTTCACAGACTCTTTGAACTGAATTTTCATTCCTGGGTCAGGAACGTGGAGTCGGGAACATTCCCAACTTCACCAACGCAAACTTGGCAGAATGTGCCTCAGGGGATGTTTTTCTTTTTACTGGGGTTGGTGAATATTAACAGGAATTGAGCCCATCACCCTGGTAAAACCCAGTAATTTCAGGGGCTGCTCTCTGAGGAGTGTGATAAGGTCCACCTCAGTGATCTGGATTTTGTCACACCCCAAACACTCCCCATACCTTCTCCAGGCCAACTCATGACACATCATGCCTGCCTCTTATGGCTCCTAATATCATCCTTGCCAGTCTATATCCCTTCACCCACATTCATGGCCCTTTAAGGCCCTTATGTCAGCTGTGCCAAAAAAATTCACACATATATATGCCAGACCATTCAAGGTGTGACAGATTTCCTCCCCAAAACACTAGATTTTTACAATGGATCCTTATGTTAAGCCATGAATTCCCATATTTACTGGGATTAAGTGCATGATATACCATGGTGGGATGAGTTTACCTGTCCAGTACCAAAACTGATACACTGTCATAGTCTATCAAACTGATAAAGTGAATATGCCTGGACCATTCTCAGCTTCGTGACTTCTTTATTGCAGTGCATTTAAGCCGTTTAACTGGTTTAGCTTTTATGCAAACAGAGACAATAAACATTCATGACAGACTTTCAAAATATATTTCCCTGTTCATTATACATTTTACTGAAATAGCATAAAGCTTAATTGAAGAAAGCCTTTTGTTTTATTTGATCCCACCATGCCAACATACCAATTTCCCAATAAAACATGGGGCACCATTAAATGCATCTCATACCATTGTACTCAATAGCATTAGGGACTCATTCCTGTAATACAATAAGGTATATTTCCTTCTTTGTAGAGCACGAATCCTCTTAAGCAGCACTGAAATAGGTTTCATCCATGGGCAATCCATGATTCTCATCAAACATGTACATTTGCTCTTCAGCGGATTAGATCCGGTCATCAGAACCATTGCTCTATTCTCATTTATAATCTCATAGAATAAAAATGCGTGGAACCTTCACACTTAAGAACAAGGTAAAAGTCAGTCAGAATTGGCCCTCAAAAATTATTACAGATCTCACAGCATTGGACAAATCTAGTCTACTTAAATTTGAAGTAAATGTCAAACCTGTCAACAAAAACCGTTTACTAAATTCAATTTTTGGATAGATGATTTGCAGAACTTAAAAAATTTGGAGATATTCTCTTCAGACCTTCATTGATATTTTCAATCCTCTCCTTGCTCTACTCTACAAGATGGAACTGCCGGGGTCAGAGATCAGAATAAGATATTGGCAGAGTAGAAATGTCACTGAACTGGTAAAACCAGTGGTGCAGACCAGTACCCGAGGGAATGGGCTCATATCCCACTTGAAACGACTATTGTAAAAACCGATCTGCTTCACTAATGTACTTTTAGAAGGAAACTTGCTGTATTTTTCTGGTTTGAGACAAGAAAACTGCAGATGCTGGAATCCAAAGTAGACAGGCAGGAGGTTAGGACCAAATTGAGAAGGAATTTCTTCACCCGGAGCATTGTGAATCTCTGGAATTCCCTGCCCAGTGGAGTGATTGAGGCTTCCTCAGTAAATGTTTTTAAGCTGAGATAGATACTTTTTTGAACAGTAAAGGAATTAAGGGTTATGGAGAGACAGCGGGTTAGTGGAGCTGAGGCCACGAAAAGATCAGCCACGATCTTATTGAATGGCGGAGTGGGCTCGAAGGGCCAGATAGTCTACTCCTGCTCCTCATTCTTATGTTCTAACACAGCAGGTGAGGCAGCATCGGGAGGTGGAGAAGTTGATGTTTCAGGTATAATCCTTCTTCAGGAAACCTTTCTTCCTGGAGAAGGGTTATATCCAAAATATTGACTTCTCCACCTCCTGATGCTGCCTGGCTTGCTGTCTTTTTCCAGCCTCCTGCTTGTCTACTTTCCTGCTTTGGCCTATAAGGGACTCCAGAGCTACAGCAGTATGGTTGACTCTTCACTTGCCTCTGCGCTGACCTGGTATGACTTTCAGTTCAAAGGAAATAATAAATGAGCAATAAATCCTGGCCTTGCCAATAACCTCCATATCCCATGCAAGTATAAAAAGGTTATCAGTCAACATGATGTGATGATTGTTTAACAAACAAGAGCAACGAATGTTAATGCATGTAAGGTAATGTCCTGCACCAGTTTAGATTACCTGACGGATCAAAAAAGAATTGTCCAGGGACTTTTTATTCCCTTCTTGATACTTTTTTTTTCTCTCTCTCTTTGTTTTATCTTGTCTAAAGGATTGCATTGCTACAAGATGGTGGAAAGTGTCCAGTCATGGACAAGTCTCCAGCTTTGGGTGACACAAGTGTGGGACAGGCTTTGATGGACTAATGTGAATTCAGACAACCCACACTTGAAGAACTGGGTGCCCCATATTAATCACAGAAATGTGACCACATGGATATAAAGCTATTTCAATCAGATTATTTTGGGTAACAGTCAGGTACCCTTCATCACATCCAATTGGAAAATTAAAGTATTCTTAACGCATGCATGATTTTTTAAACCCATTTACTCATGCAAGGCCAGCAATTATTGTCCACCCCTAAATGTTTGTGGGAAGATCCTCCATCTTGCTTTTATGATTACATCTCACCTCTGAGAACTGACAGAGCTGCACATTACATCATAACTGATACCTCTGTGACTGTTACTTTTCATGGATAGTGAACATCACCAGAAAATACATCCCCTCTTCAATTGCAAAAAGGATTTCATGGATTATCTTTCAAACTGCAAAACAGTTGTTATTCACCATGGTCAGTTTGATACCAAACAGGCAGATATGAATGTCTTATAAGAGTGTACAAAGCGATATAATAATGCAAACTGAGTGGCAAAAAATGCCAGCTGTGGGAAAATGCATGTCTGTGCCCTTCGACAAAGAACAGAAAGGGTGAATATTATTTAAACAGACAGAGCCTGCAGAAAACCACAGCACTGAAGGATTTAGGAGCCATCATGTGTAAAGCTAGCCTGTAAGTTCAGCAGGCAACAGGGAAGGTAAACCAAATGTTGTCCTTTGTTGTTTAAAGGCATTAGCGTATAAAAGTAGAGAAATCTTGTGAAGCCTATATGTGACACTAATCAGACCACACCCAAAATATTTGAACATTTTGGTTCTCCTTATAGAAATACATACTGACATTGCAACAGTCCAGGGAAGGTTCACATGGCTGGTATTGGCTGTAGAGGGATTCTCCTTTCAAGTGATGTTGAGTCGGATGAGCCTGTATTCCTATTTGACACACGTAAAGTTCTTAAGGGATTTCACAGGGTTGATGCAGAAAAGTTTTTCCCTATTCTGGGGATATCCTGGACCAGAGGGCATATTCTCAGAGTAAGGGGTCACCTAGTTTGGACAACGATGACAAGGATTCTCTTTCTTTCACAGGGTGGTGAATCTGTGGAATTCTTTACCTTGAGTGCTGTATAAATTGTTTAGCTGCATATATTCAAGGCTGAAACAGATTTTCAATTAGTCAGAGATTGAGGCTTCTCTGGGAGGAAAGCAGGAAAGTGGAATTGAAGACTATCAGATTAAGCCTGGGTGGCACGGTGGCACAGTGGTTAGCACTGCTGCCTCACAGCGCCAGAGACCCGGGTTCAATTCCCGCCTCAGGCGACTGACTGTGTGGAGTTTGCACATTCTCCCCGTGTCTGCGTGGGTTTCCTCTGGGTGCTCCGGTTTCCTCCCACAGTCCAAAGATGTTCAGGTCAGGTGAATTGGCCATGCTAAATTGCCCGTAGTGTTAGGTAAGGGGTAGATGTAGGGGTATGGGTGGGTTGCGCTTCGGCGGGCGGTGTGGACTTGTTGGGCCGAAGGGCCTGTTTCCACACTGTAAGTAATCTAATCTAATCTCATTGAATGTTGGAGCACATGCCTACTTCTGCTTTTATGTCTTATGATCTTATGGCACAAGCTGCAGGGATAGGGCACTGAAAAAATCATGAGTTTGATCCTTAGGGTCAAGGACATAACTGAGATACCTGAGAATCATATATGATAATCGAAGAAGGAAACTGCCGAAACTTATATGTCCCAATTGTAAAGGGGAACAAGTTTGAAATAACAAAATGTTTTGAAATAACAACATTGTTACCCATGCACAGATTGATCAAAATGTGGAATGAGTTTCTGAGACGGGGACTGGAAGAAAAATCTCTGAAATCATTTATGAGACAAGTTGGAAGTTATAATGAAAGGACAGTGTATTTTTCTGAGCTAAAACAGCAATTGCTTGGAAGGCTCAGCAGGTCTGGCAGCATCTGAGGAAAAATGTCAGAGTTAACGTTTCAGGTTCAGTGAGCCTTCCTCCAGTTCTGAGGAAGCATCACTGAACCTGAAATGTTAACTCTGATTTCTCTCTACGCAGCTGCCAAAGTGCTGAGCCTTTCCAGCAATCTCTGGTTTTGTTTCTAACTTCCAGTTCTTTAAATTTTTATTTTTCTGAGCTGCCTGTCCTTCATCCACAACAATTTTAAGACCTTGTGAGTTGGAACTGTTTACTTTTTCCTTCTAGATTCAAAACGAACATGTGTGTGGGAATATGCATGTTTTGTTTCCTCTCTGTACCTCCAAAAGTGATCTAAAATGGAATGCTAATAAGTCATAGTGTTGATGAGGAGCAAAGATAACACATTGATTCATTAATTGGCTGTGTTAAAATTTCAGTTTTAGAGTCAGATGTGGGGGTTGTTGATGTGATAGATGCTTTATTTCTTAACTTAAATGATCTTAGAAATGATATTATTCAAAATGGGTGTTGACTGAGAACGAGCATGGTCATTTATTGCTGACAAGTTACAGGAAAAGGAAAGTTTTAGTTTCACTGGTCATGAACAACAACAGGTTTGCAAAACTGAACTGACACCGTATCAGGCTAATCACAGCCAAGAGGTTTGGAGTTTGCATGAACTTTTCACATTCAGACTTCATTAAAAATGAATGTTGAACTGCAGCCTTCTTATTTGTGATCTTTGCACTCACAGCAATGTAAGACTTTCTGCTTTTTGCTATCTCATGATCTAACCATTATTATTTAAATATCATAATATGACATTTTTAGAACGCTTTGACCTCATAACTGGTTCAGTACATTAAAAATTAAATTGTTTATTATACCTCGAGATCACAGCTGTCTTGATCGCTCAATGAATTTGCATAACATGCCCCGGGAGGTGATTTTGTATGGTGACATATAGCTTAGTTAAAGTCTACTTTTAACACTGCAGCAAAAAGGGTTTCAATCTTCAAAAAGGAAAGTGGCACCAAGAGGGCAATAACAACAGCATTCACGAAAAAGTATTTCACGCTGTGAGAGTAAAGTGGAGCAGGTGACAACTGGAATAATAAATTCTGCTGTTTTATTAAAATTTCTCCTCTAGCTGCCTGAATGAGCATTTCTGCCTGCAAAGTATATCAACGTCATTTCTAGTTCAGTTGTTCTCAGACAAGGAAAAATTATCATTTGCCAAACTTAAAAATCTCCGCTTCCACTGGCGGTCTCATTTACAGGAGACAGCACCAGCAGACGGTACACTGTTTTAGTTCTGCATGGAAAGGTTTTTCTGTTGTTGAAATTCACAATTTTCATCAATATACCATGTGGAAACATGATAACAATTCCTTTCTGTTAACCTGTTTAAGCCTTATTTCAACACTGATACGAATCAAATATTTATGACCAACTTTCTGCCATAAGTTTGTTTTTGTATTCAGCATCTCATGTTAAACTTTTCGCAATAGATTGAAAAAGTAACTCAAAGTGTCTGCGGATGAGGTAACTGTCACGTTCTCTGGTATACTGCAGTTGGATTTTGAACCAGTTTAAAGAAGTAACTTGGGTATCAGAGAATAACAAACTAGGTAAATAACAGAGAATAATTAGATGTGCTATTTCATACACTCTTGTACTTGAATCTATGACAATTGACATTTGTGACAGTAGTGGTTGAACATCGTTTTCACATTTTAACTGCTTCAGAAATAAGCATATCCCAGAATTGGGGGTATTTTAAGGGAAATAGGGTCAGATCACGCTTTTTCTCCACTAGCCTTTTGTTCAGTAACAACAAATCACTGATATCTGATATAATTCCAAACTTGTTCTTTTTGACAAGTAATTCATGGATAATGCGATCAATAGGGTTGTTAAATGAGAGAGAGAGAGAAACTTAGCATTTATATAGCACTCTTTATTATGTTAAGATCAATCTCAGGGCAAGGAACACTAATTTGTTTTGATCTTGCATAAGGATGGAGGGATTATCTCCTTTTCTTTACCCAACCCATTCCTCTGTTCATAGTAACCAAGTTAACTTCAAATAAATAATCCCTTCCCTCATCTATACATTTCTCAATTCCAAAGTATTTATGTTTTAAAAGGAGCTGAAAATGTGTTGCTGGAAAAGCGCAGCAGGTCAGGCAGCATCCAAGGAGCAGGAGAATCGACGTTTCGGGCATGAGCCCTTCTTCAGGAAAAGATTCCTGAAGAAAGGCTCATGCCCGAAACGTCGATTCTCCTGCTCCTTGGATGCTGCCTGACCTGCTGCGCTTTTCCAACAACACATTTTCAGCTCTGATCTCCAGCACCTGCAGTCCTCACTTTCTCTTCCATGCTTTAAAAGGAGCCAATTTAATCAGGAATAATTGAGTTAAAGAAGGAGTGAATCTATTGGTTACTGAAGCTCAAGGAAAAATAAAATGCATCACTTGGGTACAGATTAAACATGGGAATTGAGCAAAAACGTAACAATTAGTCAATCAGTCTTTGGTTGGTTTGTACAAAGTAGATGGTGAAATGCTGCGACTATTAAATTGTGTGATTCCATTGGTGTTAACTCTCTGGCAGCTGGGTAGCTGGTTTCAAAATTCTTGTTTCTGCACATTACCCAGAAGAAGTTTTCCAGCTTCTTGTCTGACTGTGATTTTTGACTGATAATTTGGTACAGCAAACAAACAGAGAGAGATAGATTTTCTATCCTTTTCCTTTAATCTGCAAGCACAAGGGTGTACTGGAGATATTTCCAGCTGCACAAGGTATACTGAAATACCTGTCTGGTACACCAACACTAGAGCACCAGGTCCATGAGGGATGCACAGTGGCTCAGTGGTTTGAACTGCTGCCTCACAGCACAGGGACCCAGGTTCAATTCTAGTCTCAGGTCACTGTGTGTGGAATCTGCACATTCTCTCCCTGTTCATGCAGGTTTCCTCTGGGTGTTCTGGTTTCCTCCCACAGTCCAAAAAATGTGCAAGTCAGGTTGATTACCCATGCTAAATTGCCCATAGTATCCAGAGATTTGTAGGTTAAGATGGGTTAGCCATGGGAAATGCAGTGTTACAGGGGTGAGGTAGGGTGGGTCTAGGTGGGATGCTGTTTGGGGGGTCAGTATGGGCTGAGTGGCCTGCTTCCACATTGTAGGGATTCTATGATACCACAGGGGTGCAGTTGGTTTTTAATTCTTGTGTTTTCCTGCAGGGGGGAAACAGCCTTAATACAAAAATAAAAATCGCTAGAAAAACTCAGCAGTTCTGGCAGCATCTGTGGAGAGAAAGCAGAATTAATGTTTTGGGTCCAGTGACCTTTGTTTTGAAAATGAATAGGATCAGTCTGGGAATTATTCATGATCAGAGGATAGTTGAACATTACAACCATTACGAGGAGGTCATCAGGAGCAGTGTTGATGTTTAAACCGTTGATTCTTGGTTTTGTAGGTCAATTGGGGTTTGTTATCTTCATTCCTTTTTTTAACTGTTTTGAAGCACTTAGAGCCAGAGAGGGCCTTTTCTACTGCAATAATTAAGAAAAAGATCTTCAACTGTAACTTTCAAAACCCCCTTAATGGCCAATATCCTTGCAAAGCTATGGTGACTGGATCCGCTCATAATACTCCAAGCGGGGTCTCACCAGGGTTTTGTATCATTGCATTAGTTTTGTGTATAGGGACACAGAAAAGAAGGAGAGGAAATTGAACCAAGAATACCAGCTGAAAAGATTGCAAAGAAATGAGGAAAATCCTAGCCAGAAATTATGTAAAATTATTCAGGCCGAGAAAAATACAATGTTTCCATCTGAATCATGCTGGTGCCAGAATCCCAGTGACTCGCAAAACTCGGGCTGGAGACAACTAAATGGGGGCGGAAGGGTTCAGTCATCGGGGAAATTAGAAAACCCAACCTAAAGGAGAAGGTAAGAGTGCAGGATAGCCATGTGGCGGGTAGTTACCAGACAATAAAGGTGAGAGACAGAACAGGTGAATAGCTTTATGCATCAAGAAATTGTAAAAAAAAAGTAGGGAAATTTAACATTGAAACAAATTTGAAAGCTTTGTATGTAAATGTATGAAGCATTCAAAACAAAATTAATGAGTTAATAATGCAAATCCAAATAAAAGGGTACGATTTGGTATTGATTACATAGAACATAGAACAGTATAGCACAGTATAGGCCCTTCGGCCCTCGATGTTGCGCCGACCATTTATCCTACTCTAAGATCAAAATAACCTACAGAACCTTCATTTTACTGCCATCTATGTGCCTATCCAAAAGTCTCTTAAATGCCTCTAATGTATCTGACTCTACTACCACTGCTGGCAGTGCATTCCACACATCCACCGCTCTCTGCGTAAAGAACCGACCTCTGACATCTCCCCTAAACCTTCCTCCAATTACCTTAAAATTATGCCCATCATGATACCCATTTCTGCCCTGGGAGAAAGTCTCTGGCTATCCACTCTATCTATGCCTCTCATCATCTTGAACACCTCTATCAAGTCACCTCTCATCCTTCTTCACTCCAACGACAAAAGCTCTAGCTCCCCCAACCTTAGTTCATAAGACTTGCCCTCAAGTCCAGCAGCATCCTGGTAAATCTCCTCTGCACCCTCTCTAGAGCTTCTACATCCTTCCTATAATGAGGTAATCTCAGTATTCCAAGAACGAAACACAATATTCCAAGTGTGGTCTAATCAGGACTTTAGACCTGCAGATTAGAGTGGTGCTGGAAAAGAACAGCAGGTCAGGCAGCATTCGAGGAGCTTTATAGACCTGTAGCATAACCTCGTGACTTTTAAACTCAATCCCCCTGCTAAGGAAGGCCAACCACATGGTAGGCTGTCAGAGAAAATGCTGGAGATCATCAGGAAAATGCAGAGGCATGGAATTGAGGGTGAGTTAGCAGTTTGGATTAGAAACTGGCTTTCTGAAAGAAGGCAGCGAGTGGTGATTGATGGAAAATATTTAGCCTGGAGTTCAGTTACTAGTGGTGTGCCACAATGATCTGTTTTGGGACCACTGCTGTTTGTCATTTTTATAACTGACTTAGACACAGGCATAGGTGGATGGATTAGTAAATTTGCAGAGGACACTAAAGTCGGTGGAGTAGTGGACAGTTTGGAAGAATGTTACAGGTTGCAGGGGGACTTAGATAAACTGCAGAATTGGGCTTAGAGGTGGCAAATGGAGTTCAATGCAGCTAAATGTGAGGTGATGCACTTTGGGAAGAATAACAGGAAGGCAGGGTACTGGGTCAATGGAAAGACTCTTGGTAGTGTGGATATGCAGAGGGATCTTGGAGTCCATGTACATAGATCCCTGAAAGTTTCCACCCAAGTGGATAGTGCTGTTAAGAAGTGTTAGGTTTCATTCGTAGAGGAATTGAGTTCTGGAGCCGCAATGTCATGCTGCAACTATACAAAATGCTGGTGCAGCCACACTTGGAATATTGTGTATAGTTCTGGTCCCCATATTTCGGGAAGGATGTGGAAATATTGGAAAAGGTGTAAAGGGGATTTACCAGGATGTTGCCTGGTCTGGAGGGAAAGTCTTATGAGGAAAGGCCTAGAGACTTGGGTCTGTTCTCATTGGCAAGAAGAAGGCTAAGAGGGGATTTGATAGAGACATAGAAGATGATCAGAGGATTAGATAGGGTAGACAGTGAAAGTCTTTTTCTTAGGATAATGATGAGGGGGCATAACTACAAATTGAGGGGTGATAGATTTAAGACAGATGTCAGAGGCAGGTTCTTTACACAGAGGGTGGTAGGGTGTGGAGTGCCCTACCTGCTAATGTAGTCAACTCAGCCACATTAGGGAGATTTAAACAATCCTTAGATACGCACATGAATAATTTTGGGATAGTTTAGGGTGATGAACTGAGGATAGTTCACAGGTCGGCGCAACATCAAGAGCTGATGGGCCTATTCTGTGCTGTATTGTTCTATTTTGTATGTTCTATACTGTATGCCTTCTTAACAACCCGATGAACTTGGTTGGCAACTTTGTGGGATCTATGGACGTGGACCCCAAGATCCACTTAGACATAGTTACAAGGAGACCAGGTCTGCGAATTGAATATCCAGGGGTAATCAGCATTTCAGAAAGATAGACTGAAAGGAAAAGGAGGTGGTGTGGCCTTGCTGGTGAAGGAAGTCATCAGTGCTGTAATGAGAAATGGCATTAGCACAGGAAATCAAGACGTGGAATCAGTCTGGCTAGAAATAAGAAATAGCAAAGGGAAGAAGTAGTTAATACGATTAATCTATAGGTCCCCAAACAGTATAAACCAGGAAATATTAGAGACTTGCAAGAAAGGCACAGCCCTAATCATGGGTGATTTTAATATGCACATAGATTGGAAGAATCAAATTGGCAAGAGTAACCCGGAGGCAGAGTTTGTTGAATATATCAGAGATTGTTTCTTGAAGCAGTATGTGGTGGAACCAACCAGGAAGCATGCTACTCTGGACTGGGTATTGTTTAATGAGGAGAGATTAATTGATGACATCATAGTTAAGGATCCCCTGGGGAGTAGAGTTAGAATTCAAAATTCAGTTTAGGGTGAGAAAGTGGAGTCCCACAGTAGTGGTCTGGAATTAAACAAAGGAAATTATACAGACATAAGGGCAGATTGGCCCAAGTAGGTTGGGCAGAAAGGCTAAATGATAAGACAGCAGATGAGCAGTGGCAGATGTTTAAGGAGCTACTCAATTCCTCACAACTAAAATATAGTCGTGGGGGGGGGGGGGGGGGAAACGGGAGTAAAAAACATCTATGGCTTAAACAAGTAAATCAAGGACAACATAAAATGGGCGGCACGGTGGCACAGTGGTTAGCACTGCTGCCTCACAGTGCCAGAGACCCGGGTTCAATTCCCGCCTCAGCGCGACTGACTGTGTGAAGTTTGCACGTTCTCCCCGTGTCTGCGTGGGTTTCCTCCGGGTGCTCCGGTTTCCTCTCACAGTCCAAAGATGTGCAGGTTAGGTGAATTGGCCATGCTAAATTGCCCGTAGTGTTAGGTAAGGGGTAAATGTAGGGGTATGGGTGGGTTGCGCTTCGGCGGGGCGGTGTGGACTTGTTGGGCTGAAGGGCCTGTTTCCACACTGTAAGTAATCTAATCTAATCATAAAAGAACATAGAAAAGTACAGACCCTTTGGCTGACCTTTTATCCTACTCTAAGATCAAACATACCCTTCATTTTACTATCATTTTTGTGCCTATCCAAGAGTTGCTTAAAATCCCTAATGTATCTAACTCTACCACCACTGCTGGCAGTGCATTCCATGCACCCACCACACTCTCTACCTCAGACATCTACCCTAAATCTTCCTCCAATCACCTTAAAATTATGCCTCCAAAAATTGCAAAGGCCAGTGGCAGGATGGAAAATTCGAAAACTTTCAAATATCAAGTAAGGGATATTAAAAATAATAATAAAAAGAACTAAGATAAATTACAAAAGAAAGCTAGCACAAAATATCAAAAAGGATAGCAAAAGCTTCAAGAGGTATGTAAAAGGAAGAGAGTTGCTAATGTGAAATTTGGCCCTTTGGAAGATGAAACCAGAAACCAGTTCAAAGACTGCTGAGTCATTGTTTCCATAGAAACATGGCTTTGCAACAGAGTCCCAGACACCGCCATCCAGCTGGGCCTTGTTTCGTGCTGACAGAGATGCAGCTCCGTGCGGTAAGGCGCACGGTGGGGGTCTGTGTGTCTACATCAACACGGAATGGTGCAAAGACTACATGCTAGTCTCCAGTTACTGCTCATCATTGGTGGAGTTTGTGACTGTTAGATGTAGACCATTTTATTTGCCAAAGGAATACACTGCTGTCCTTATAGTTGGTGTGGATATTCCTCCCAGTGCTAATGTTAAGGAGGCACTTTGTGAACTGGATGGGGCTATTAGTAGACTGCAGAATGCACACCCTGATGGTCCATTCATTGTTGCTGGAGATTTCAACCATGCAAATCTCAAGACTGTGTTCCCTGAATTCCAACAGTATGTGGACTTTGTAATGAGAGGGGGAGCACGCTGGATCTTGTTTACACAAAAATCCCCAACACATACAGGGCAGAGCCCCAGCCCCACCTCAGCTCCTCAGATCACATTTCTGTTATGCTAAGCTCAGCATATGGACTGCTCATCAGATCTGTCAAACCGGTTCTGAAGCAGCGAAAACCTGGTCAGAAGGAGTCATTTCTGCTCTTCAAGCCTGTTTTGAGTGCACTGACTGGCACATGTTCCGGGAGGCAGCAACTGATGGCGATTCCATGAACTTAGAGGAGTACACGATGTCGATGATTTGCTACATTAGCAAGTGCATTGACACTGTCACTTTGTCCAAGAACATTATTTCTCGCCTAAACCAGAGGCCGTGGACGATGGCAAAGATGTGTGCACCATTGAGGACCCATGATTTCGCCTTCAGAGCAGATGACAAGGCAGCCTGCACAACAGTGAGGGCCAACCTGATTCTGGGCCTAAAAAGAGGCAAAGCCTGCACATGCACAGAGAATACACAGCCACTTTCAGGACAGCGGTGATACACTGAGCATGTGGAAGGGTATCCAGGCCATCACCAACCACAGAACAGCATCGCCTGCTTGTGCTGGTGATGCCTCTCTCCCTATCCGTGCATGGAGTGTTCTCTGTGCATTGAACAACGTCTATGCACGATTTGAGGCATGAAATTAAGTCCACTCCCCACCCTGCCATGACCAGGTGCTGTGTCTTACCATGGTCGATGTGAGGAAAACCCTCTGCAGAGTCAATCGACATAAGGCTGCTGGACCAGGTAACATCCCATGGCAGAGTGCTCAGAGGATGCTCTGACATACTGGTGGATGTTCTCATGGACATCTTCAACATCTCCCTGAGCTGGACCATAGTTCCAACCTGCTTCAAGGCTGCTACCATTGACCCCATACCAAAAATGTCTTCAGCATCCTGTCTCAGCGACTACCACCCTGATGCACTTACACCCATTATCATGATATGTTTTGAGATGCTAGTAATGAAGCATATTAAGACCCTGCTGCCCCCCTCACTGGACACCCTGCAGTTTGTGTAAGAAGAAAACTGCTCAATTGATGATGTCATTTCCACTACCCTCCATCTGTCCCTCATCCACCTGAAGAAGAAGGACACCAACGTCAGATTACTATTCATAGACTTAATTTCCGTATTTAACACTGTCATTCCTCAGCAGATGATTGGAAAGCTGAATCTGCTGGGCCTAAATATTTCCCTACATAACTGGATCCTTGTCTTCTTGACTGGGAGATCTCAGTCAGTCTGGATTGGGAATCTCCAATAACATCACACTGAGCACGCACCCCTCCCCCCCAGGGCTGTGTGCTCAGTCCACTGCTGTTTATCGTGCTGACACATGACTGTGCAGTGATGCACAGGTCGAATCACATCATCAAGTTTACTGATGACATGACTGTAATGGGTCTCATCAGTACGAACGATGAGTCAGCATACAGAGAGGAGATGCAGCGGCTAACCAACTGGTTCAGAACCAGCAACATGTCTTGGAACGTGGACAAGAAGAAAGAGATGATAGTTGACTTCAGGAGGATACGGAGCGACCACTCTCGTCTGGACATCAACGGCTCCCCCTTGGAGATCGTAAAGGGCTCCAAATTTCAGGACATACATCTAGTGGAGAATCTCACCTGGACCCTCAATACCAGCTCCATAGCCAAGCAATCCCAGCAGTGTCTCTACTTTCTATGTAGGCCGAGGAAAGCCCACCTCCCACCTCATCCTCACCACATTCCAAGAACGAAGGGAGAACAAATTGAGTCATTCAAGATAATAAAGGGTGTGGATAAAATAGACGTGAATTGGATGCTCCCTCTTGTGGAGCATTTTAGGATGGAAGGTCAAAGTCTTCGGATAAGGGATAGCAGATTTAAAATAGAGTTGACGAGAAACTACTTCTCCCAAACCATGTGAGTCTCTGGAATTCGCTGCCCTAAAGTACAATGGATGCTGAGTCAGTGAGTAAATTTAAGGAGGACTTAGACAGATTTTTAATTGGTAATGGGTTGAAGGGATATGGAGAGAAGGCAGGAAAATGGGATTTAGGAGCAACATCAGCCATGAACTAATGGCAGAGCAGACGTGATGGGCTGAATAGTCTATATCTTATGAACTTATGAAACGTACATGGGGCCATTCTTTGCATAAATTGAAAAGGTTGCAAATCAAGTGCTATGGCCAAAAGGTAACTGATGCTGCCTGTGCAGAGCAAGTTCCCAGTTCGAGCCCACTGGCTGAATGTATCGCTCTCAGAGGAGTTCTTTTGGATTATGCTACAGCAAAAAAAGACTATTCTGGGTGCACATGAGGTGGTTCCTGAAGTTAACAACAAAATGTTGTAAAAGAAACAGGACAGCCTGCGCACATCTATTTCAAATTTAACAGGGTAAAGCAAAGTAATATTGACTGGTGGCTATGGGCATTACTGTAAATGCTTTGTATGAAGCTCTTGGAGAGATTGTCCTCCTGGAAGAGTTTAATAAAACACTCCACCTTTCATAACTTGAAGTTACTAAAATTGAATAACATTTGAACAAGTTACAAAGGCTGGATAATATATTTTGATGATGTTGGTTAAGGGATAAACATTGTTTCAGGCACCCCAGGAAAACTCCTACTGCCTTGTGAATTAGAGCCAGAGAATTGTTTACAGCTACCTAAGGGGGAGGCAGGACCTTAATTTAACATCTCATTTGAAAGATGGCATCTCTGACAGTGCAGCACCCCATGAGTTTAGCACTTGAATATTAGTCTAGATTTTGTGAATAATTGTTTAGCATATTATGTCCTGGCTCAGAGCTGGCAATGTGACCACCTCATTGGCTGATATAATAAGGATAGTACAAGTAGGTAACTTTGGTCCAAATCTGTCTGACCAACACACTGAATCATAAATGGTGCATAGGGCTTGAATTTGTTTTCAGTATCCACATTAAAGGAGGCTGATTTCTTGTTATCAAACATCCTCTGTTATTAATTGAATTGTAAGTGTTGAGAAATCCAGATAATAATTGCAGAAGGATGAATATAAATGGCCATTTCTGTGTTTAATCTTGTGTCAGTTCCTCATTTTATATTCCTGGGCTGTTTGGACATACATATCTGTGAGTGCCTCAACTTCAAGTTTATCTGGACAGAATGTTCTGGCCAATAAGTTTATCGTGGTAATGATGCAGGATTATAATGGGCTATCATTAGAAAACTAGAATAATAAAAAAAAGATAATTAGTTCTTCAAACCCATTCCATGTCAGGTCAACAACATACTAAAGCATGGGATCAAATTCAGGGTAAACTGGATGTTCTGGGCAGACCAGATGTTCTGGGGCAGCTGCAATATTGCCATCCACATGGCAATAAAAAAAAACTGTCATAGGTAATCTCTGTCCACATAAAGCAGGACCAATACAATAATTCCTGATGAAGGGGTCTTGCCCAAAACATAGACTCTCCTGCTCCTCGGATGCTCCCTGACCGGCTGTGCTTTTCCAGCGCCACACTCTCGACTCTGATCTCCAGCATCTGCAGTCCTCACTTTCTCCAGATACAACCCAGCAAATTGCTACCCTATCGACCATCAGCAAAATGATGGGGACATCAACACTGCTATCAAGTAGAAATTGCTAAAGAGTAATCTACTCACTATTGCTCAGTTTGGTTTTGGAACAGACCACTCAGCTCTAGACTTCATTACTGCCTTGATTCAAACATGAACAAATAGATTGGACTCTTGAGGTGCAGTGAGATTGACTGCCCTTGACATCAAAACAACATTTGACCAAGTGTGACATCAAGGAGCCCTAGCAAAACTGGAGTAAATGGGAATTAAGGGGAAATCTCTTCTTTGGTTGGAGTCAAACCTTGCACAAAAAAAAGTTGCTCGAGATCAGTCATCTCAGCTCTAGGACATCTCTGCAGGAGTTCCACGGTAATGTTCTAGGCCCAACCATCTTTAGTTGCTTTATCAATGACCTTCCCTTTATCATAAGGTTAGAAGTGGGGATGTAAATAAGGAGTCATGAGACCTATACACAATGCTGGCTTCAGCTGACAGGTGCAAGTAATATTCCCACCAGTCAAGTACTAGGCAAAGGCCAACTCCTACAATAGTTAACCAGATCATCACCTCTTGATGTTTAGTGGCATTTCCATTCCTGTATTCCCCACTATCAACGTCTTGTAGGTTGTCATTGACCAGAAACTGAACTGGAGCAGCCGTACAAATACTGTGACTTCAAGAACATGTCAGAGGTTGGACATTCTGCAGTTAATAGCTCACCTTCTGGCCCCCTAAAGCCTGTCCACCATGTACAAGGCACAAGTTAACAGTGTGATGGAATATCCTCCACCAATCCGGTTGAATGCAGTTCCAACAACACTCAAGAAGTTTGACACAAACTAGAACAATCCAACCAATTTGATTTGTCCGCCTGCCCTCATCTTCAACATCCATTTCCTTCGCCACAGGTGCATAGTTGCTATAGTGTGTACAATCCACAAGATAAATGGCACAAATCACCAATGCTGCTCAAGCTGACTTGTCATGATATCATTGTTCCTTCACTGTCACTGTTACTGTCTTACTAAGAACACTGTGGATGTCCTTACATCATTACGATTGCAGCAGTTCAAGAAGGCAACTCACCATCACCTTCTACAGGGCAGTTAGGGATGGGCAATAAATGCTGGCTGAAATAGTGATGTCCACATCCCATGAATGAATAAAAGAGTCACTAATGCTAATAATGTGAATTAGGGCAGGAGTGGGCACTTCAACTCCCCAAGCCTGCTCCATCATTTAATATGATCATAACCCTTCTCATCTTGGCCTCAACCCCAATATCCCGCTTACTCCCATAACTCTGTAACCCATTACTAGTTAAAAATCTGTTTACCTCCTCCTCAAATTTATTCAGTGTCCCAGTGTGCACTGCACTCTGACATAGTGAATTCCACAAATTTTCAGAGAATTGATTTCTCCTCATCTCTGTTGTAAACTTGACATCCCTTAGCTTAAAACTGTGACCTCTATTTCTACATTACCCACATGAGGAATCATCTACTCAACATCTCTTATGTTAAATCCTTTTTGCCTCTTCTAAACCACAACTAAATCTCCTCTCATTCTTCTAAACTCTAGCAAATATAGGTTTAAACTGTCCAATCTCTTCTCATAAGACAAACCTTTCATCTCTGGAATTAATCAAGTGAATCTTCTCGAAATGGTCTGCAATGCAATTGCATTCTTCCTCAAGTAAGGGGACCAACACTGTTCTATTGTCTTTCTGATCATTTGGTCAGTGGTTACATTATGACAATAATGCTTATTCAGCCCGCTGGATCCACCACCAGTGACTCTCAAGATTCTGGAGCATGAATGATCCTTGTCTCAAATATTAACTTCCAGTGAAAGCTTAAGCATGTGCTGATGAATTTTTAATTCAATCTTGCAGCTCTTTCAGTCACACCAGATGATAGTGAATATCTTGAAGCTCATCTGCAAGGTTTGAGTAGTTGTTGGTGACATAGAAAAACCTTAATAGCAGTAACCAATGTTTTATCACTGCGGAAGAATGTAAAAGCAACCAATGAAATAGTAATGTCCCTCTTTAATGGCTGTAGATAAAATAGATCCATGAGACATGTTTGTTTAGCATCTGAAGCTCAGTCTGGGAAAGGTTGTTCGGAGAGGAAAAGCATCAGGAAGTTACCATTGCAACATTTATAATAAATGGGGAGGTGGTGGTGTGTTGGGAATTCAAAGTCCCTTCAGGCTAACACACTGGAGGCGAGGTTCAAAATTATGTGAACTGGGTGTAGTTCAAATTCCATTTGTATAAATTCCATTAATAAACCTAGTTTCAACATTTGCATCCAGGGGTACAGTCATTTATTTTTGTGAAAACTCATCTGATTCACTAATGTCCATTTTGGAAGGAGATCTGTCTTATAAGATCTTAAGAAATAGGAGCAGGAGTAGGTCATTTGACCATTCAATAAGATCATGGCTCACCTCCACTTACTAACCCACACACCATAACCCCTAATTCCTTTACTATTCTAAAAGGTACTTATATTTTCCTTCAAAACATTCAACGAGGTAGCCACAACTGTGTCACTGGGCAGGGAATTCCACAGATTCACAACCTTTTGGGTGAAGAAGTTCCTCCTCAACTCAGTCCTAAATCTGCTTCCTCCTTATTTTGAGGCTATGCCCCCTGGCTTTAGTTTCACCTGCCAGTGGAAATACCCTCCCTGCTTCAATCCTATTTATTCCCTTCATAATTTGATATGTTTCTATAAGATCCCCCTCATTCTTCTAAATTCCAATGAATATAGTCCCAGTCTACTCAATCTGTCCTCATAAGCCAACCTGGAATCTCAACGCTGAAATCAACCTAGTGAACCTCCTCTGCATACCTCCAGTGCCAGTACATCCTTTCTCAAGTAAAGGGACCAAAACTGTACACAGTATTTCAGGAGTAGCCTCATCAGCATCACAATCTAGCCTACATGTGACTGCAGACCATTGAATTGTTTTGCATTATAGGACCATAAGATCATCAGAATTAGGAACAGGTGGTGGCCATTCAGTCTCTCAAGCCTGCTTTGCTGTTCAATGAGATCATGGCTGATCCAACATTCTGCATGTTACGTTCCTCCCCTTTTACCATAACCCTTGATACCCCTCCTAATCAAGAATCTACTTAATCTCAGGCTGAATTGAATTTCAATGTAGTTGGCCCATAACCACCTTGTGAAATGGCCTGGAAAGCCATTCAGTTCAAGAAGAGTTAGGAATAGGCAACAAAATGCTGGATGATGCCAATGATGGCCAAGACCCATCGAAGAATACATTTGTTTTTAAAAGGCCATGAACACATGATCAGGTGAAACACATGATAACAATGACTACATGTCAGAAGTAGGTCATTCATGGCAAAGCACTATGGGAAGCCCCTCAAAGGCACTGCTACTCATTTTGTTGTCCTTGTGAAGGTTGTGAATTATGAGGTTTTCACACTACAACAAAAAACTCATTGAGGTTTACACGCAGATGTTTTTCAATTAGCTGACCTTGTTTCATGTCAACTTCATGACATAATTATGGCGATCTCTTAACTCGGATGAGGGGATGAAGGCAGATGTGTGGATTTGAGGATCATCAAGTCAGCCATGACTTCATTGAATGTCAGTAAAATCTCGATGGGCTGGATGGCTAAATGGCAGTCCCAGAGTGTACAGGAAAATATGTTGCAGAACAACTACAGTCTGCCCACAAGAATGACTCTGAGCTTCAGTTGGCTGCCACTTTATCACACCACTGTGTTCCCTGGGCAACATCTCTGTCTCAGTTTGCTCCAGCTATGCTCAGTGCAAGCTGGAAGAGCAGCATTTCGTTTTCTGCTTGGGAACCCCGAAGCCTTCTGGACTCAATATCGTGTTCAATAAATTTTAGGGCTGAGCATCTTCTCCCATTCCCTCAGCCCGTACACCAGGCCTCATCCTCACATAGGCTGCTATCATAACCAACTAGCTACTAATGGTCCCCATTAGCAGCTATTCATTCTCCTCGACTGATCTTTACCCACTCCTTTGTCCGTCCAACTTTTTTCTTCCCCCCCCCCCGCCCCGGGCTCCATCTGTACCTATAGTCTATTCCACCCATGACTCACCTTCCCCCATTCCACCTTCAGCATAAGTATCAACCTTTTCCGAGCTACCATCAGTTGTGAAGAAGGGTCATTGGACCTGATACCTTGATTTTTGCTTTCTCTCCACAGATGCTGCCAGATCTGCTGTGTTTTTTCAACAGTCACTGTTTTTGTTTGTTTCAGATCGCTAGCATCCACATTTCTTTATTTTAAAAAAATCATTTCACAGTATGAGTATGTCACTGGCTAGGCCTGCATTTTTCCTATTTCTAATTGGCCAGAATGTAGTTAAGAATCAATCACATTGTTGTGGGTCTGGGGTCACTTGTAGTCTAGACCAGGTAAGGACAGGCATTTTCCTTCCCTCAAGAACATTAGTGAACCAGACAGATATCCCCCCCGACAATGGCTTTATGGACATCATTAGATTCTTAATTCTTCTGCTGTGATGAGATTTGAACACAGTTTCCCTGAACATGACTGGGTCTTTGGAATAACAACACAGTGATAATACCAATAGGCCATCACCTCCTCAGACATTAAAGGTAAAGATCTGATTAAAAGATATGAGAAATGGGAGACAGATAGGATTCAAGTGATAGAGCAGTATGATATTAAAAAGGTAGATCCATAGCTGGAATCAGACTGGAAAAAAACCCCTTCTGTTTCTAAGCTTGCAAGCCAAAGGATATCTGCCAGGCTAACACAGCACTTTGCAAACAAGACATTTAGGCAAAAGGGTGCACATCACTGAAAAGAGTTTGTCTCAACCTGGTACCATTTGACTATGCCAACACACATACTGACAATCTTGCAATACTGTCACTGTATGTACAGGACAAATGTTTTAACTACCACTGAATGCTACTGCTGCGTTTACTCTTGTAAAGTTGTGATCACAAGGAAGATTTCCAATAAAATCTTGGGTGCATGATGCATGATCATCAAACTCACACATACTTTGCAAGATGGATACTTGTGACTGAGCCTGTCAACAATGCAATGCTGTTTGATTGCTTTGCAGGAGAATGTATCACATACGACAGAAAAAGCACATTCAGCAGGGAGACTTTAAAACTAAGTATTTTCGGTGGGGTGAAATTCAACAGGGATGGTTTGAATAAGAAGTGGTACTGCATCTGTCTCCAATTTTACTTTCTGCCTAATATTCAATTCATTGATCTCATGACACAGTAGCTATAGAGGAGGATAAACACAACGACCTCCTCAATCTCAGCATTAATATTTTTCATACTGTACATTTTTTTTTATTGTGGTTCCTCTATTTTTGCCACACATTGGTACACTGCAGTACAACATCCTTGTTGTACAGTATAATTCTTTTTAAATCCTGTTCGAAAGGATCTCTTTCAAGTCACATTCCTATACGTTTGCTGGTTTTGTATTCAGAGATGTCCCTCAAGATTTCCCAATGCTGCAGAGCAAACCTTTGTTACTTATTCCACCTTTCACAAGCAGTATCACATCTATATTCATTCTGGCCAATCTACAGAGAGGAACATTAGCTGTAGTGTTGAGCAGGAGACAAGAGGAGTAAGGAAGAATCATAACTCTGTTGGTCAGAGAGACAGTTTATAGCTTTGCTCAGCGGCTGAGCATGGGGCTTCCAAACCTCATGGGATCTGTTATACGTCATCAATGTGTTGAGTAATCAGACCAAGAAAATCTTGACTGCTACCAAGAAACAAAAAATTAAAGGAAACAACAAAATCAACATTACTTTTTGAGAAATAATTTGGTTTCAATTTTTGTGTTTATTTTCTTGCAGATGATATCTTATGGGCCAGATAAAATATTTAAACTTGTATCATCAATTTTCTCAATTTATCACAAAGCATTCCTCATTACTTTTCAAGTACAGTTAGTGATATTTAAGTTGGCAGGTTTTCATCAGCCACTTAAAAGTTGGACAAAGAAGCTGATGCAGAAAATCTATGAGAATGCAATGTGCACATTTAGACAGAGCTGTTCATACACCAGGTAGAGTCATCGAGTCATACCGCATGGAAAGAGAACCTCTGGTCCAAATAGTCTGCACTGACTATGTTCACAAACCAAACTAGTCCCACTTGCCTGTGTTTAGCCCATATCCCTTCAAACTTTTCCTGTTCATGTACTGATCCAAATATCTTTGAAATGTTGTAACTGTACCGGCAACCATGACTTCCTCTAGCAGTTCATTCCATAACGGATCACCGTCTGTGTAAAAAAAAAGTACACCCTCATGCCCTCTTTAAATCTTTCTCCTCCCACCTTAAAAATATGCCTCCTAGTTTTGAGCTCCCAACCCAATGGAAAAGACCCTTGCTAATCCCCTTATCTATGCCAACTCCTGATTTTATAAACCTTTATAAGGTCACCTCTCAACCTCCTGCACTCCAGTGAAAGAAATCCCAGTCTATTCAGCCTTTATTAATAAATCAGACCCTCCATTCTCAGCAACATCCTGATAAATCTCTTCTGAACCCCCTCCAGCTTAATAATACCCTTCCCATAACAGGGCTAACATAACTGTAAACAGTACTCCAGAAGAGGCCTCACCAACATCCTGTACAACTTCAACACGATGTCCTAACTTTGATACTCAAAGATGTGAACAATGAAAGTAAGCGTGCTAAATGGCTTCCTAACCACCCTGTCTAACCGTGACACAAATTTCAAAGAATTATGTACTTGAACCTCTCAGTCTCTCTGTTCTACATTACTACCCAGGGTCCTACCATTCACGAGTCTTGTCCTTTTTGTTTGACCAAAGTGCTATATTTCACACTTACCGAAATTAAACCCCAACTGCCACTCCTCAGCCCATTGACATAACTGACCAAGATCTTACCAAGTTTTGAGAAGATTTCTTGTGGTGATGGCATTTCCTTTGAACATCAACTAGACACAAAAATAAAGACATGATCCTCTCTCACTCGTATCCATACGTACGGATGAGGAAGGACACTACTTTGACTGGGGCAACATATCCATCCTAAGACAAGCCAAACAGAAACACACACGAGAATTCCTAGAAGTATGGCATTCCAACCGAACTCTATCAACAAACACATTGACTTGGAACCTACTTACCACCCCCTGATAAAAAGTACAGGAAATGACATCACCACAGGAAATGACATCACCAGCCTAAGGAAACCTAAACACATAAATAGAAAGTGGGCTACACCACCAGTGCTTCATCTGGAGGCTCACTAGTATGGTGATGAAACATCTGAAAATGAACCTTCCAGTTCAGCGAGCAAACCTACACCCATAACCAAGATCTATTTACAATCTTAGATTCGCTTCTTCACTGTTTACTTACTATCCCATCAAATTTGATGTCATCCACAAATCTACTAACCTTGCCTCCTAAGTTCTCATCCAAATCGTTAATATACATACAAACAAAAGTGGACTCAATACCAATCTCTGTGAAACACTACTGGTCATAGGCCTCCAGTCCGAGAAACACCCTTCCATCGGCAGCCTTTGTCTTCTACCATCAAGCCAATCTTATTTGACAAGATCTTCCTGAATCCCATGTGATCTAACTTTATTAATTGATCTATCATGTGGAACCTTATCAAAGGCTTTACTGACTTCCATGCAAACAATGTCTACAGCTCTGCCCTCATCAATCTTTTTTGTTACTTCTTCAACAAAGTTCAGTTCAGTTTGTGAGATATGAATTTCCTTGTACAAAGCCATGCTGACTATACTTATATTAGTCCTTGCGTCTCCAAATGCTTGTAAATCCTATTTTTCATAATCACCCCCAGCAACTAATCCACCACCAACGTCACACTCACAGCTCTATAGTTCCCAGACTTCTCCTTAGAGTCTTTCTTAAATAAAGGCACAACATTAGCCACCCTCCAGTCCTCCAGCAGCTCAACTATGGTTGTAGATGATACAAATATCTTTGCTAGGGAGCCCACGATTTCTTCCATAACTCCCCACAATGTCCTGGGATACACTTAGAGTAGCACAGAGACAGGCCATTCAGCCCAAACTGGTCCATGATGAACAAAATATCCATCTACATTAACACCACTTCCCTGCACTTGTCCCATATCCTTCAAAACCTTTCCTAACCATGTATTTGTCCAAATGCCTTTTAAACATTGTTAATGTACCTGCCTCAACCACTTCCGCTGGCAGCTCATTCAATATGCATACCACCCTCTTGTGTAAAAAGGTTACCCCTCAGGTTCCCTTTTATTCGTTCCCCTCTAACCTTAAACTGATGCCCTCTAGTCCTCAATACCACAACCCTGGGAAAAAGACTGAGTACATTCAACATATCCACGCCTCTCATGATTTTATACACCTGTAAAATCCCCCCTCAGTCTTCTGTGGTCTGAAGAAGAAAGTCCTAGCTTGTCTGACCTCTCCCGATAACTCAGACCATTGAGTCCTGGCAACATCCTTGTACATTTCTTCTGCATTCTTTTCAGTTTAATAACATCCTTTCTATTGCAAGGTGACCAAAACTGATCACAATACTCCAAGTGTGGCCTCACCTTTACAACTGCAACATAACTTCCCAATTTGTATGCACGTTGCCCTGACTGATAAAGGCCAGTGTTCCAAAAGCCTTCTTCACTGCCCTGTCTACCTGTGACTCCACTTTCAGAGAGCCATACACCTGAACTCCAAGATCCCTGTGTTCCACTACACTACTTAAGGCCCTACCATTCACCATGAAACTCCTACCTTGATTTGACTTTCCAAAATGCAAGACCTCACACTTATCTGTATTAAAATCCATTTGCCATTTCTTAGCCCACTTCCCCAGCTGATGAAGGTCCTGCTGCAAATTCCTTACTGTCCATGATCAGGTCACACAGGTTTATCAAGCTTTATGTTTTCTAAGACCTCCAGACTTCTTTTGTAATGTGGACTGTTTTGAATACATTAATATTTATTTCCATGAGTTCCATAGCCTCAATTTATTTCTCCACAATAAAATCTGATGCAAAATATTCATTTACTATCTCTCCAATCTCCTGAGGTTCAATACATAGATTACCTCATTGATCTTTAAGGGGCCTTTTTCTCCACCTTATTGCTCTTTTGTTCTTAATGTACTTGTCGACTCTCTTTGGCTTATCCTTAATCTTATCTGCCAAGGCGATCTCACACCCTTTCTTTGCCTTTCTGATTTCCTTCTTAAGAATGTCCCTACACCTTTCATATTCTCAAGAGATTCATTTGATCCTAGTTGTCTTATATCTAATAAATGACTCTTCCCTATACTTGACTATAACCTCAATATCTTTATTCATCCATTGCTCCCTACTCCGACCAACTGAATGAATTGTGCATTAGAGAACAATATACGGCAATCCCTGGCTATCAATGACTTTTGGAACAGCTCATTCTCAGACCCAGCTCAATCACGATTGCAGCTCCTGATGAAGGGCTTCTGCCCGAAATATTGATCCTCCTGCTCCTCGGATGCTGTCTGACCTGCTGTGCTTTTCCAGCACTACACTGTCAACTCTGATATCCAGCATCTGTAGTCCTCACTTTTTCCACAATTGCAGCTCAGTCTCATGATTTACCTGCTCCACAGCAGCTCCTCTCTTCAATTTAACATGTAGAAGGCTCCTAATTAATAGACTGGCACTGTGATAGACAAGCCAGAGCCATTTAGGCGCCTCGATTTGTATGGTCCACAATCATCCCAAGTAGAACACACATTCCTCATTTTATCTTGACTCATGCTCATGGCCATTTCAATAAGCGCTAAGCTTGAATAGGGTATCCTTGGTCTCTTAGCAACCATCTGTCCAGTCTGCCTTCTCTTTCGAGTAAGTCAAGCGTGGTGGATTGCTTCAAAATGAAGGCATCATAACTTCTGCCAGGGAATTGGGCATGATTTTATGCTGATGGCCACACACCACCTGCACTGTTGAAACTCATTCTGGTTCATGAAGGCTATGGCATTTGATGTAGGGACACAGATGGTCAGATGAGCACTATCAATATAAAGCTCTACTCAACAGTGAATGCTGCCAGATAAAATTTGTGTAATTTTGTTTCGCATGCCTTTTATGGGGAGAAGCTAAGAAATAATTTACACTGGCAAAACCTGACTCTCATGAACACTTCAGACATTAGCATTGCTCGCTGGTTTTGTTTTTAACCCTAATGGAGTCATAAAGAAACTAAAATTGAATCCTGTGCTCATTTTCTGAGCCATTGGCACAGCCGTCCCAGCTGAAGTGAACGGCATTACTTCATGACTGCCACCCTGTTGTAGCTGTCTATGAAGACAGATTTCCTCCAACATTGCCAGGTTGCTGTGCCTGGGGCTGGAGACAAAATTGTTTAATTAAGGATGGGTATGAGTAGCCTGCTGCTGGTAGAAATCTGTTTGTGGTGCTGCACAATGTGAGCAACATTTAAAACAGCAAAAAAAAATGGTTAAATCAGAAAATACAGTGAGGTAAAGATTCACCTATAGTCGTCCCACCACAAAGCCTTTTATGACTGGATTTTATCTGCTGATTTCCTCCGTGAACATACTTTGGTTCAATCACGTTAGGACTGGCATTCAAAATACACTTTGAAAACTGCTGAAAGTTGACATTGATCAGTGAAATGTAAAAATGATGGATTGGTGGATAGATGATGGAGATGTAACACCAAAGTGAAAGATAAAAGAGAAAGGTCAAAGGCATCTTGAATTTCAGTCTATTCACTGCATGTTATTGATACATTTCTCTGACAAAATATTTTCCACAGTTTATCACACAACTCGGAAAAGACCCACTGCCATACTTAACTTGACCCATTCAATGGCAACACGGTCCTGTCCCCCTTAGTCCAAGAACTCCCCACCTACATTCGAGACACCACCCACGCCCTCCACCTCCTCCATGATTTTCGCTTCCCCGGTCCCCAACGCCTTATCTTCACCATGGACATCCAGTCCCTGTACACTTCCATCCCCCCATCATGAAGGTCTCAAAGCCCTCCGCTTCTTCCTTTCCCGCCGTACCAACCAGTACCCTTCAACTGACACCCTCCTTCGACTGACTGAACTGGCCCTCACCCTGAACAACTTCTCTTTCCAATCCTCCCACTTCCTCCAAACCAAAGGAGTAGCCATGGGCACCCGCATGGGCCCCAGCTATGCCTGCCTCTTCGTAGGATATGTGGAACAGTCCATCTTCCGCAGCTACACTGGCACCACACCCCACCTTTTCCTCCGCTACATCGATGACTGTATTGGCGCTGCCTCGTGCTCCCACGAGGAGGTTGAACAGTTCATCCACTTTACCAACACCTTCCACCCCGACCTCAAATTCACCTGGACCATCTCAGACTTCTCCCTCCCCTTCCTAGACCTTTCCATTTCTATCTCAGGCGACCGAATCGACACGGACATTTACTATAAACCGACCGACTCCCACAGCTACCTAGATTACACCTCCTACCACCCTGCCCCCTGTAAAAATGCCATCCCAATTCCCAATTCCTTCGTCTCCGCCGCATCTGCTCCCAGGAGGACCAGTTCCAATACCGTACAACCCAGATGGCCTCCTTCTTCAAAGACTGCAATTTCCCCCCAGACGTGATCAACAATGCTCTCCACCGCATCTCCTCCACTTCCCGCTCCTCTGCCCTTGAGCCCCACCCCTCCAACCGCTACCAGGACAGAACCCCACTGGTCCTCACCTACCACCCCACCAACCTCCATATACAGCGTATCATCTGCCGTCATTTCCGCCACCTCCAAACGGACCCCACCACCAAGGATATATTTCCCTCCCCTCCCCTATCAGCGTTCCGAAAAGACCACTCCCTCCGTGACTCCCTCGTCAGGTCCACACCCCCTACCAACCCAACCTCCACTCCCGGCACCTTCCCCTGCAACCGCAAGAAATGCAAAACTTGCGCCCACACCTCTCCCCTTACTTCCCTCCAAGGCCCCAAGGGATCCTTCCATATCCGCCACAAATTCACCTGCACCTCCACACACATCATTTATTGCATCCGCTGTACCCGATGTGGCCTCCTCTATATTGGGGAGACAGGCCGCCTACTTGCGGAACATTTCTGAGAACACCTCTGGGACACCCACACCAACCAACCCAACCGCCCCGTGGCTCAACACTTCAACTCCCCCTCCCACTCCACCAAGGACATGCAGGTCCTTGGACTTCTCCATCGCCAGACCAGAGCAACACGACAGTTGGAGGAAGAGCGCCTCATCTTCCGCCTAGGAACCCTCCAACCACAAGGGATGGACTCAGAGTTCTCCAGTTTCCTCATTTCCCCTCCCCCCACCTTGTCTCAGTCAAATCCCTTGAACTCAGCATCGCCTTCCTAACCTGCAATCTTCTTCCTGACCTCTCCGCCCCCACCCCACTCCGGCCTATCACCCTCACCTTGACCTCCTTCCACCTATCACATTTCCAACGCCCCTCCCCCAAGTCCCTCCTCACTACCTTTTATCTTAGCCTGCTGGACACACTTTCCTCATTCCTGAAGAAGGGCTGATGCCCGAAACGTCGATTCTCCTGTTCCTTGGATGCTGCCTGACCTGCTGCGCTTTTCCAGCAACACATTTTCAGCTCTGATTTCCAGCATCTGCAGTCCTCACTTTCTTCCCATTAAATGGCAATGCTATGTGCGTTTCAATATATGTACAGCCCTCAACCTCAGAAAGTCATGTAATCTCTTAACAAAGGTTATGTTTGCAAAGAAAATGCATTAATCTGATGGCTAATTGACACTTTAATATGCTGTTGTTCATGATGTCCAATTAGACATAGAATCACTACTGTGTAGAAGCAGGCTATTCAGCCCATTGAGTTCACACAGTCTGAACAAATGACCCATCCATCCCTGTACAGCTGCATTTCCTATGGCTAACCCACTTCACCTGCACTTCCTGGACACTGTGGGCAATACCCCATGGCCAATTCACCTCGGCTAACACTTTGGACTTTGGGGGGAAACCAGAGCACCCAGAGGGAACCAATGCAAACACAGTGAGAATGTGCAAACTCCAACCAGCCAGTTGCCCAATCATAGAATTGAAACCAGCTCCCAGGAGTTGTGAGGTAGCAATGCTAGTGACTGAGCCACCATGATGCCAATTTGTATGTCCAGTGGGATGTGATTAATGTGGGTGAACAGTGTTGGTATGCTTCCCTAAGATCACAAGACCATACGACATAGGAGCAGAAATTAGGCCATTCAGCCCATCAATAGACAATAGACAATAGGTGCAGGAGTAGGCCATTCTGCCCTTCGAGCCTGCACCACCATTCAATATGATCATGGCTGATCATCCTTAATCAGTATCCTGTTCCTGCCTTATCTCCATAACCCTTGATTCCACAATCCTTGAGAGCTCTATCCAACTCTTTCTTAAATGAATCCAGAGACTGGGCCTTCACTGCCCTCTGGGGCCGAGCATTCCACACAGCCACCACTCTCTGGGTGAAGAAGTTTCTCCTCATCTCTGTCCTAAATGGTCTACCCCGTATTTTTAAGCTGTGTCCTCTAGTTCAGCACTCACCCATCAGCGGAAACATGTTTCCTGCCTCCAGAGTGTCCAATCCTTTAATAATCTTATATGTCTCAATCAGATCCCCTCTCAGTCTTCTAAACTCAAGAGTATACAAGCCCAGTCGCTCCAGTCTTTCAGTGTAAGGTAATCCCGCTATTCTAGGAATTGACCTCGTGAACCCACGCTGCACTCCCTTAATAGCCAGGATGTCTTTCCTCAAATTTGGAGACCAGAACTGCACACAATACTCCAAGTGTGGTCTCACCAGGGCCCTATACAGCTGCAGAAGAACCTCTTTGCTTCTATACTCAATCTCTCTTGTTATGAAGGCCAGCATGCTATTAGCCTTCTTCACTACCTGCTGTACTTGCATGCTTACCTTCATTGACTGGTGTACAAGAACACCCAGATCTCTTTGTACTGCCCCTTTACCTAAATTGATTCCATTTAGGTAGCAATCTGCCTTCCTGTTCTTGCCACCAAAGTGGATAACCATACATTTATCCACATTAAACTGCATCTGTCATGCATCTGACCACATCTAACCTGTCCAGGTCACCCTGTAATCTCCTAACATCCTCCTCACATTTCACCCTGCCACCCAGCTTAGCATCATCAGCAAATTTGCTAATGTTATTACTAATACCATCTTCTATATCATTAATATATATTGTAAAAAGCTGCAGTCCCAGCACTGATCCCTGCGATACCCTACTGGTCATTGCTTGCCATTCCGAAATGGAGCCGTTAATCACTACTCTTTGTTTCCTGTCAGCCAACCAACTTTCAATCCAATTTAGTACCATGCATCCAATACCATGCACCCTAATTTTGCTCACTAACCTCCTATGTCTGCTCCACCATTCAATCATGGCTGATATGTTTCTCATCTCTATTCTCCCATTTGCTCCCCATAATCCATGAACCCCTTGATACTCAAGAACCTACTTATCTATCTCAGTCTTAAATATACTCAATGACCAGGCCTCCATAGCCTTCTGTGGCAATGAATTCCATAAATTCACCACGCTCTGGTTGAAGAAGTTTCTCCTTAGCTCCATTCTAAAAGGTCTTCCCTTTACTCTAAGGCTGTGCCCTCGGGTCCTGTGTCTCCTTCCAATGAAAACATCTTCCCAACATCTACTCTGTCCAGGGCATTCAGTATTCTCTATGTTGTAATTGGAACCCCTCGCATCCTTCTAAACTCCACTGGGTATAAACCCCAAGTCCTTAAACATTCAGCATATGTTAAGCTTTTCATTCCTCGGACCATTCTCATGAACTTCCTCTGAACATGCTTCAATGGCCAGTATATCCTTCCTGAGATATGGGGCCCAGACCTGCACACAATACTCCAAATGTGGTCTGATCACAGCTTTACAGAACGTCAGAAGTACATCGCAGCTTTTATATTCAAGTCCTCTCAAAATGAATGCCATCATTGCATTTGCCTTTCCAACTACTAACTCAACCTGCAAGTTTACCTTGAGAGAATCCTGGACTTGAACTCTCAAGTCTCTTTGCACTTCAGACTACTGAATTTTATCCCATTTAGAAAATAGCCCATACCTCTTCTTCCTACCAAAGTGCAAGTCCTCACACTTTCCCAAGTTGTACTCCATCTGCCACTTTTTTGCACACTCTGCTCATCTGTCCAAATCCTTCTGCAGCCTCCCCACCTCCGCAATGCTACGTGATCCTTTATCTATCTATGCATTATCTGCAAACTTAGCCAGAATGCTATCAGTTCCTTCATCTAAATCGTTAGTGCATAAAGTGAAAAGTTGTGGTCCCAAAACTGAGCTTGCAGAACACCACGTGTCACCGGCTGCCATCCTGAGAAGGACCCTTTTATCCACTTATACTGCTTTCTGCCAGACAGCCAAGCTTCTATCCATGCTCCCACCTTGTCTCTCACACCACGGGACCTTATCTTACTCAGTATCCTCCTGTGCAGCACCTTGTCAAAGGCCTTCTTGAAGTCCAAGTCGATAACATCCATTGGCTTTCCTTGGTCCAAACTGCTTGTTACTTCCTCAAAAAATACTAGCAGATTTGTCAGACATGACCTCCCCTTGATGAAACCAAGCTGACTTTGCCCTATTTTACCAAACACTTCAGAATATTCAGTAATCTCATCCTTCACAATGGATTCCAAGATCTTACCCACAACCAAGCTTAGGTTTATTGGTCTGTAAGTTTCTATCTTTGGCCGTACTCCCTTTTTAATCAGGGTGTCACATTCCTGATTTTCCAGTCCTCTGGGAACCTCCCTGATTCTAACAGCTCCTGAAAGATCACCACCAATGCCTCCAATATCTCCCTTAGAACTCTGGAGTGTAATCCATCTGGCCCAGGTGATTTATCCATCTTCAGGCCAATCAGTTTTTCTAACACCTCCTCCTTGGTGATGGCCACCATACTCAGCTCTGTCCCCTCAGCCTCTTGAATTTTTGGGATATTACTCATATCTTCCACCATGAAGACTGACGTGAAGAAATTATTCAGTTCCTCAGCCATTTCCTTGTTCCCACTACTGTCTCTCCAATGTCATTTTTCAGTGGCCCAAAGTCCACTTTTGCCTCTCTTTTGCACTTTGTATATCTGAAGAAACTCTTACAGTCTTCCTTTAGATTACTGGCTAGCTTACCCTCGTATTTAATCTTCACCCTCCTTATTTTTTTTTGTTGCCCTCTGTTGGTCTTTGTAAGCTTCCTAATCCTCTGGTTTCCCACAGCCCTTTGCCACTTCATATGCTTTCTCTTTTGCTTTTATACTGTCCCTGACTTCCCTAGTCAGCCTTGGTTGCCTCATCCTCCCTGGACCATGCTTCCTTTTCCTCGAGGTGAATCGCTGCTGTATCTTCTGAATTACTCCCGGAAACTCCTGCCATTGCTGTTCCACTATCTTTCCTGCTGGGCTCCTCTCCCAGTCAATTCTACCCAGCTTCTCCCTCATGCCTCTGAATTCACCTATATTCAGCTGTAATACCCATTATCTCTGATCCTACCTTCTCCCTCCTAAAGTGTAGAGTAAATTCAATCATAATACGCTCACTGCCTCCTAAGGCTTCCTTCACCTTAAGCTCCCTTATCATGTCTGCCTCATTGCACTTCACTAACCTGTTCCCTAGTGGGCTCCACCAAAAGCTGCTCCAAACAGCCATCTCATAGACATTCCACAAATTATTTTTCTTGCAATCCACTGCCAACCTGATTTTCCCAGTCCACCTGCAAAATAAAATCCCCCATGAGCACTGTAACTTTGCCTTTCCTACACATCTTTTCTGTCTCCTGGTGTATCTTGCACCCCAGCTCCTGACTAATATTTGGTGATCTGTATGTAACTCCAACTATGGTCAATTTTTACCTTTGTGTTTCCTCAGTTCAACCCACACAGATTCTACACCATCTGACCCTCCTTTGTTTCTGCCTATCTTTTCAAAAGGATGTATATCCTTGAATATCCAGCTCCCAATCCTGATCCCCTTGCAGCCATCTCTCCATGATGCCCACCACATCGTACCTGCCAATTTAAATCTGCGCCACATGATCATTTACCTTATTCCTTATACTGCGTGCATTCAGATATAACACCTTCAGTCGTCTGTTAACTGTCCCTCTTCTCATTGTCATTTGTTTGTCCAATGTGCTTGAAATTTGATTGCTATCCCTTTCCATACACTCTGTTCTATTTGTATCTGTGCTGGAGACTTTAATAACCTCTCCTGATTTCTGCAGTCTTACCTCCTCCTTTAATTCTGGTTTTCTAATTTTCCCTATAACTGAACCCTCCCCACCGCTGCCTATTTAGTTCATAGCCCTGTCTACAGCCCGAGTTATGCGATTCACGAGGACTCTGGTCCCAGCATGGTTCTGATGAAGACTGTCCCATTGGAACAGGTCCCTTCTCCCCCAGTACCGGTACAATGTCCCATGAATTCAAACCCATTTCTCTGACACCATTCTCTTAGCCATGCACTTACCTGCTTAATCTTATTGACCCTGAGTCAATTACCTCATGGCTCAGATAATAATCCAGAGATTATTACCTTTTTGGTTCTGCTTTTGAATTTAGCTCCGAGCTGTTCATACTCCCTTAGGAGAACCTCTGTCCCTAGTTTTATCTACGTCGTTAGCACCTACATGGACTGCGACCACTGGATCTTTACCCTCCCACTCCAAGTTCCTCTACAGCCCAGATGAGATATTCTGAACCCGAGCACCAGGCAGGTAGCACAACCTTTGGGACCCTCGATCCACAGAGAACAGTGTCAATGCCTCTAACTATATGATCTGCGCATTTTCTTTCTCTCCCCCCTCTTGAATGGCTCCCTGCACCATGGTGCTTAGATCAGTCAGCTCATCCTCCCTGCAGTCCTCATTCCCATCCATGCAGGGAGCAAAACTCTTGAACCTGTTGGACAAGGACAGGGGCTGAAACTCCTGCAACTCCACCTCCTGGATTCCTCTATCTGCCTCACTCACAGCCACACCCTCCTGTCCCTGACAACTGGCCAAATTCGAGTTAGTTAGCCTAAAGGCTGTGACTATCTCCTGAAACATCATATCCAGGTAACTCTTCCCCCTTCCTGATGTGTCGCAATGTTTGAAGCTCATTCTCCAACTCATCAACTCTGAACCGGAGTTCTTCCAGCAACCAACATTTACGACAGACATGGTCACTGGGAAATACAGTGGGGTCCACCAGCCCCCACATCATGCAGAAACAACACATCTCCTGTCCCTCCATCCTCATTTTACTTAATTATTTTTGAATTTGTACTTTTTCAATTTTGTAACTGCTTTTGTATCTCGGTTTCTGCAAATTGTAACCAATAAGTTAACAAAATTCAATTTAACACAGATTCAAGGTTAGCAGACCCCTTATTAGCCAATCAAATCACAGCCCCCCTGTAATATTTCCCCCTCAGAACCACTTATCTTCTCAGGTTGCCCCCTATTTGCTTCTGCTCAGCTCCAGCCCCAAACTAGTTAGTCTGCCACCAGAACAGTACATCTCTCTACCCCTCTCTTTTGTTTATTTATTTCAAAAATATACTATGCTCAAAGAAATCTTTTGATATCTGTACAATTGGTGATGCCATTCATATACAGAGGAACCTCGATTATCCGAATACCAATTATCCGAAAATCAGATTATCCCAACGAGATCTCAAGGTCCCGAAGGAAACATTACATCAAAGACGTGTTTCCAACAGCGATTGTGTCTTTTGTTTACAGTGATTAAACAGGCACCCTCTCCAAATGACTGTCTGCCCACTGTAACCCCACCTTCCCCCTTCCACCCAACCCACCGTCCCTAGATAATCTCCCCAACATTGTCCTGTACAGGGTAAAGGTGGAACCTGTCAAAACGTTGCAGTAAAAAGTTGCGTGTGTCGCTGTGTGCATGTGTGCTATTTGGAGACATACCCCACAAAGGCAGCAGCAGCAGCAGCAGCAGTCTTGTTGTTGGTGTCCAGTCCGGCTGGCCTGGAGAGGGGCGGGGGGCAGGGTTGGGGGCGGGAGGTGTAGGGGCAGGGGTAGTGTTGCACGGGGTTGCGGGGTGGGGGATGGTATTGCACAGGGTTGGGGGCTGAGGGAGGGTGTTGCATGGGGTTGGGAGGCGGAGGGGGGTGTTGCATGGGGTTGGGGGCGGCGCGGTGTTGCACGGGGTTGGGGGTGGAGGGAGGGTATTGCATGGGGTTGGGGGCATAGGGAGAGTGTTGCACGGGGTTGGGGGCAGGGAGGGTATTGCACGGATTTGTGGGGCGGGGGGTGGTGTTGCACGGGGTTGGGGGCGGGGAGGGTATTGCATGGGGTTGGGGGCCAGGTGCAGTGTTGCATGGGGTTGGGGGCGGTGGGGGGTGTTGCACGGGGTTGGGGGCAGAGGGAGGGTGTTGCACGAGGTTGGGGGCGGAGGGAGGTGTTGCACGGGGTTGGGGGCGGGTGTTGCATGGAGTTGGGGGCAGAGGGGGTGTTGCACGGTGTTGGGGGCAGGAGTGTGTTCAACAGGGTTGGGGGTGGGGGCGGTGTTGAACCGGGGTGGGGGGGGGCAGGGATGGTGTTGAACAGGGTTGGGTGCAGGGGCGTGTTGAACAGGGTTGGAGGCAGGGGCAGTGTTGAACAAGGTTGGGAGCGCGGGCGTGTTGAACCGGGGTGGGGGGCGGGGGCGTGTTGAACAGGAGTGGAGGGCCGGAGTGGTATTGAACAGGGTTGGGGGCGCGGGCGTGTTGAACATGGGTGGGGAGCGGGGTGTGTTGAACAGGGTTGGAGGCGGGGGCGTGTTGAACAGGAGTAGGGGCAGGGGGCGGTGTTGAACAGGGTTGGGGGCGCGGGCATGTTGAACTGGGGTGGGGGGGCGGAGGCGTGTTGAACAGGGTTGGGGTTGGGGGCAGGGGCGGTGTTGAACAGGGTTGGGGGCGCGGATGAGTTGAACAGGGGTGGGCTGGGGTGGGTTTTGAACACGGTTGGGGGCGGGGGCATGTTGAACAGGGTTGGGGGCGGGGGTGGTGTTGAACAGCGGTGGGGAGCGGGGGTGTGTTGAACAGGGATGGGGCGGGGGCGTGTTGCACGGGGTTGGGGGCGGGGTCGGTTTTGCATGGGTTTGGGGATGGAGGGGAGTGTTGCATGAGGTTGGGGGCAGAGGGGGGGTGTTGCACGGAGTTGAGGGCGGCATGGTGTAGCACGGGGTTGGGGGCGGAGGGAGGGTGTTGCATGGGGTTGGGGACAGAGGTTGAACGGGATGGGGGTGGGGGTGTGTTGAACAGGGGTGGGGGCGGGGATGGTGTTGCACAGGGTTGGGGGTGGGGAGGGTATTGCACGGATTTGGGGAGGCAGGGGTGGTGTTGCACGGGGTTGGGGGCAGGGAGGGTATTGCATGGGGTTGGGGGCCAGGTACGGTGTTGAATGGGGTTGGGAGTGGTGGGGGGTGTTGCACGGGGTTGGGGGGAGAGGGAGGGTGTTGCACAGGGTTGCGGCGGAGGGAGGGTGTTGCAGGGGGTTGGGGGTGGAGGGAGGTGTTGCATGGGATTGGAGGCGGGTGTTGCATGGAGTTGGGGCAGAGGGGGGTGTTGCACGGTATTGGGGGTGGGAGTGGTGTTGAACAGGGTTGGGGGCGTAGACGTGTAGAACAGGGTGGGGGTGGGGGTGTGTTGTACAGGATTGGAGGGCGGGGGCGGTGTTGAACAGAGTTGGGGGCGCGGGTGTGTTGAACAGGGGTGGGGGTGGGGGCATATTGAACCGGGGTGGGGGGCAGGGATGGTGTTGCATGAGGTTGTCAGCAGGGGGCGGTGTTGTATGGAGTTGGGGACGGATGGGGTTGTTGCACGGGGTTGGGGGCAGAGGGAGGTGTTGCACGGAGGGGTTGGGGGCAGGATCAGTGTTACACGGGGTTGGGGACGGAAGGGGATGTTGCATGGGGTTTGGGGCGGTGTTGTACGGGGTAGGAGACGGGTGCGGTGTTGCACGGCGTTGGGGGGGAGGGGGATGTTGCATGGGGTTGGGGGCAGTGTTGCACAGTGGGGGCAGGGGCGGTGTTGCATGGGGTTGGGGGTGGGTGCAGTGTTGCACGGGGTTGGGGGAGGTGTTGCACGGGGTTGGGGGCGGTGTTGCACGGGGTTGGGGGCGGGGGCTGTGTTGCACGGGGTTGGGGCAGGGGCAGTGTTGCACGGGGTTGGGGGCAGTGGGAGGCTTTGCATGGGTTGAGGGGCAGTGGAGTGGGACGTTGCATGGGTTTGGGGGAGGAGGGAGTGTGTTGCACAGGGTTTGGGGCGGGGGCGGTGTTGCACGGGGTTGGGGGCAAACGGAGGATGTTGCTGGGAGGGTTGGGGGCGGGGCAGTGTTGCACAGGGTTGGGGGTGGAGGGGGGTGTTGCATGGTGTTGGGGACAGAGGGGGTTGTTGCAAGGGGTTGGGAGCAGAGGGGTTGGTTCCACGGGGTTGGGGACGGGGGGGGAGGTGTTGCACAGGGTTGGGGGCGGAGGGAGGTGTTACACAGGGTTGGGGGCGGAGGGAGGTGTTGCATGGGGTTGGGGGCGGAGGGGGGGTGTTGCATGGTATTGGGGTCGGAGGGGGGTGTTGTACAGGGTTGGGAGCGGAGGGAGGTGTTGCAAGGGGTAGGGGGCGGAGGGGGGGTGTTGCATGGTGTTGGGGGCAGAGGGGGGTATTGCACGGGGTTGGGGACAGAGGTAGAATGGGGTGGGGGTGGGGGTGTGTTGAACAGGGCTGGGGGGCGGGGATGGTGTTGCTTGGGGTTGGGGGCGGGGAGGGTATTGCACGTGTTTGGGGATGTGAGGGTGGTGTTGCATGGGGTTGGGGGCCAGGTACGGTGTTGAATGGGGTTGGGGGCGGTGGGGGGTGTTGCACGGGGTTGGGGGCAGAGGGAGGGTGTTGCACGGGGTTGGGGGTGGAGGGAGGTATTGCATGGGATTGGGGGCGGGTGTTGCATGGAGTTGGGGCAGAGGGGGTGTTGCACGGTATTGGGGGTGGGAGAGTGTTGAACAGGGTTGGGCGGGGTCGGTGTTGAACTGTGGTGGGGGGCGGGGATGGTGTTGAACTGTGGTGGGGGGCGGGGATGGTGTTGAACAGGGTTGGGTGCAAGGGCGTGTTGAACAGGGTTGGAGGCAGGTGTGGTGTTGAACATGGTTGGGGGCGTGGGCATGTTGAACTGGGGTGGGGAGTGGGGCGTGTTGAACAGGGTTGGGGGGCGGGGGTGGTGTTGAACAGGGTTGGGGGCGCAGGTGTGTAGAACGGGGTGGGGTGGGGGCGTGTTGAACAGGATTGGGGGCGGGGGCGGTGTTGAACAGTGTTGGGGGCGCGGGTGTGTTGAACAGGGGTGGGGGTGGGGGCGTATTGAACCGGGGTGGGGGGCAGGGATGGTGTTGCACGAGGTTGGCAGCAGGGGGCGGTGTTGTATGGAGTTGGGGACAGATGGGGTTGTTGCACAGGGTTGGGTCGGAGGGGTGTGCTGCACGGAGTTGGGGGCAGAGGGAGGTGTTGCACAGGGTTGGGGACAGGGGCAGTGTTACACGGGGTTGGGGACGGAAGGGGATGTTGCATGGGGTTTGGGGCGGCGTTGCATGGGTTATGGGGTGGTGTTGCACGGCGTAGGAGACGGGTGCGGTGTTGCACGTGGTTGGGGGGGAGGGGATGTCGCACGGGGTTGGAGGCAGTGTTGCACAGTGGGGGCAGAGGCGGTGTTGCATGGGGTTGGGGGTCGGTGCGGTGTTGCACGGGGTTGGGGGCGGTGTTGCACGGGGTAGGAGACGGGTGCAGTGTTGCACGCGGTTGGGGGGGAGAGGATGTTGCACGGGGTTGGGGGCAGTGTTGCACAGTGGGGGCAGGGGGCGGTGTTGCATGGGGTTGGGGGTGGGTGCGGTGTTGCACGGGGTTGGGGGAGGTGTTGCACGGGGTTGGGGGCGGTGTTGCACGGGGTTGGGGGCGGGGGCTGTGTTGCACGGGGTTGGGGCAGGGGCAGTGTTGCACGGGGTTGGGGGCGATGGGAGGTTTGCACGGGGTTGGGACGGAGGGGGATGTTGCACGGGGTTGGGGGCGGAGGGGGATGTTGCACAGGGTTGGGGGCAGTGGAGGTTGTCGCACGGGGTTGGAGGCAGAGGGTGGTTTTGCACAGGGTTGGGGCGGAGGGGGGTGTTGCAAGGAGTTGGAAGCGGGGGCGTGTTGCACAGGGTTGGGGGCAGGTGGAGGTTCTGCATGGGTTGGGGGTGCGGAGTGGGATGTTGCATGGGTTTGGGGGAGGAGGGAATGTGTTGCACAGGGTTTGAGGCAGGGGTGGTGTTGCACGGGGTTGGGGGCAAATGGAGGGTGTTGCATGTGAGGGTTGGGGGCGGGGCAATGTTGCACAGGGTTGGGGGCAGAGGGGGGTGTTGCACGGTGTTGGGGACAGAGGGGGTTGTTGCAAGGGGTTGGGAGCAGAGGGGGTTGTTGCACGGGGTTGGAGACGGAGGGGAGGTGTTGCGCAGGGTTTGGGGCGGAGGAAGGTGTTGCACAGGGTTGGGACCGGAGGGAGGTGTTGCAAGGGGTAGGGGGCGGAGAGGGGGTGTTGCACAGTGTTGGGGGCAGAGGGAAGTGTTGCACGGGGTTGGGGGCGGGAGCTGTGTTGCACAGGGTTGGGGGCAGAGTGAGGTGTTGCACTGGGTTGGGGGTGCGGAGGGGGTTGTTGCACAGGGTTGGGGGCAGCGGGACGTGTTGCACGGGGTTGGTGGCGGAGGGGGTTGTTGCACAGGGTTGGGGGCGGATGTAGGTGTTGCACGTGGTTGCAGGTGGGGGAGGTGTTGCACGGGGTTGGGGTCGGAGGGGGGTGTTGCACAGGGTTGGGGGCGGTGTTGCATGTGGTTGTGGAAAGAGGGGGGGTATTGCATGGGGTTGGAGGCGATGTTGCATGGGATAGTGGGCGGGGGCGGTGTTGCACGGGTTTGGGGGCAGGTATGGTGTTGCACGGGGTTTGGGGGCTATGTTGCACGGGGTTGGGGCAGGGGCGGTGTTGCATGGGGTTGGGGCAGGGGCGGTGTTGCATGGGGTTGGGGGCGGAGGGTGATGTTGCACGGGGTTGGAGGTGGAGGGAGGTTTTGCACAGGGTTGGGGCAGAGGTGGATGTTGCACGGGGTTGGGGGCGGAGGGGGTGTTGCACGGGGTTGGGGGCGGAGGGGGTGTTGCACAGGGTTGGGGGCGGAGGTGGGTGTTGCACAGGGTTGGAAGCAGGGACGTGTTGCACAGGTTTGGGGGCGGGGGAGGTTTTGCATGGGGTGGGGGGGGCGGAGGGGGATGTTGCATGGGTTTGGGGGAGGAGGGAGTGTGTTGCACAGGGTTTGGGGTGGGGCAGTGTTGCACAGAGTTGGGGGCGGAGGGGATGTTGCATGGCAGTGTTGGTGGCGGAGGGGGTGTTGCATGGGGTTGGGGTTGGAGGGAGGGTGTTGCACGGGGTTGGGGCGGAGGCAGTGTTGCACAGGGTTTGGACGGAGGGGGGTGTTTCATGGGGTCGGGGGCGGGGCGGTGTTGCACAGGGTTGGGGGCGGAGGTGGGTGTTGCATGGGGTTGGGGGCAGAGGGGGATGTTGCATGGGGTCAGGACTGGGGGCGGTGTTGCACGGGATTGGGGGCGGGGGAAGTGTTGGGGCAGGGGGAGCTGTTGCACGGGGTTGGGGGTGGGGGTGGTGTTGGGGACGGAAGGCGGTGTTGCATGGGGCTGGGGCAGAGGGTGATGTTGCATGGAGTTGCGGGCAGGGCGGTGTTGCACAGGTTTGGGTGCGGGGCGGTGTTGCACAGGTTTGGGTGCGGGGCGGTGTTGCACAGGGTTGGGGGCGGAGGGAGGGTGTTGATCAGGGTTGGGGGCAGAGGGCGGTGTTGCACGGTGTTGTTGGCGGAGAGAGGGTGTTGCATGGTGTTGGGGGCCGGGGCGGTGTTGCATGGGGTTTGGGGCGGAGGGTGATATTGCACAGGGTTGGGGGCAAAGGGCGGTGTTGCACAGGGTTGGGGGCAGGGCGGTGTTGCACGGGGTTGTGGGTGGAGGTGGGTGGTGCATGGGCTGGGGGCGGAGGGATGGTGTTGCACAGGGTTGGGGGCGGAGGGCGGTGTTGCATGGGGTTGGGGGCAGGAGAGGTGTTGGGGACGGAGGGCGGTGTTGCATGGTATTGGAGGCGAGATTGGTTGGGGACAGGGCCTCATGTGCTGTGTGCTGCTGCAGTCTCCTGAACTGGGAGCAGACGTTTAAAACTTTGAACCCCAGAGGAAAGGCATTTAATCGATTAACTGAGTAATCAGTTATCCGAACGAGCTAATGCCCACCCATCACGTTCGGATAATCGAGGTTCCCCTGTATACATTACATGTCTTTACATACAGAGGACAGACTGAATCATTTGTATATATAAGTCTGTATGTTAACCATCCAGCATCTTGGTGTTCAGCTGAGACATCAGCAGAACCCAATTGCTGAATGCCGCCCCCCCCACCCATTGTTCTTCAGTAGGCAGACCTTATATGGTGGTCTTTCCCCAACACGCCTTGGCTTCAGCGCATCCCTCAACATGTTGTCCTGGATCTTGGAATGTGCCAGCCTGCAACACTCAGTCAGGGTCACCTCTTTCAGCTGGAAGACCAACAAGTTTCGGGCAGACCAAAGAGCGTCTTTGACCGAGTTGATGATCCTCCAGACACAGTTGATGTTCATCTCTGTGTGCGTCCCGGGGAACAGACAGTAGAGCACGGAGTCCCGCATCACGGAGCTGCTCGGGACGAACCTCGACAAACACCACTGCATACCTCTCCAGACTTCCTTTGCGTAGGCACATTCCAGAAGGCGGTGTGTGACAGTCTCATCCCCTCCACAGCCACTTTGAAGGCAGCGTGCAGTACGGCAGAGAGTCCGGGCATGCACAAAGGATCTCACTGGCAGAACGCTTCTCCAAACCAGCCAAGCCATGTCTTGGTGCTCGTTGGAAAGTTCTGGCAATGAGACATTCTGCCAAATGACTTTGACAATCTGCCCAGGGACCCGCTTGATAGGATCCGCCCTCTCCTTTTCCCTAAGGGTCTCAAGGGCACTACATGCCATTCACTTCCTGACGGACTTGTGGTCAAAGGTGTTTTTCTTCATAAATTTCTCCACGAAGAACAGGTGATACAGAACGGTCCAATTACTTGGAGAGTTCCGCGGTAGCGAGGCCAGGCCCGTCCTTCGCAACACCGGGGACAGGTAGAACCATAGTGACACTTGGTGTTTACATCCCGGGGATCCATGCACAGCTTGTTGCAGCCATCAGGGTGAGGATGGCCATCAGGGTGAGGGTGGCATTTTCTCTCCCGTTGCCCAGATCTTTGTACATTGTGTCCCTTCAGACCCGGTCCATCTTTGATCTCCACATGAAGTTGAAGATGGCCCGGGTGACTGTGGCGGCACAGTTTCTGGGAATTGACCAGGCCCATGCCACATATAACACTGGAAGTACCTCATAACTGACGACCAGGTTTTTACCCGTTATGGAGAGTAAGCATTTCTCCCATCTGCCCAGTTTCTGCCTCACTTTCCTGATACGCTCCTCCCAAGACTTGGTGCACGTCCCAGCCCCTCCGAACCAAATACCCAGCATCTTCAGGTGGTCAGTCCTGACAGTGAAGGTGATAGAGGATTGGTCAGCCCAGTTCCCAAAGAGCATGGGATGGCCACCCTGATGGCCACCTTTGTGTGTGTCTGCGTCAAGCTGTGCGTGGATCCCCGGTACGCAAACACCAAGTGTCACTACGTATTGAGGTTCTACCTGTCCCCGGTGTTGCAAAGGATGGGCCTGGCCTCGCTGCCATGGAGAACGACTGTAGTTTCCATCTGCCCAGTTTCTACCTCACTTTGCTGATAGGCTCCTCCCAAGATTTGGCGCACGCCCCAACCCCCCCGAACCAAATACCCACCACCTTCAGGTGGTCAGTCCTGACGGCGAAGGGATCGAGGATTGGTCGGCCCAGTTCTTGACGAGCATGGCCTCGCTCTTGCCTCGGTTTACCTTGGTCCATTAGGCCCGTTCGAACTGGTTACATATGCACATGAGTCTGTGCACGGACAGCGGATCCGAGCAGAAACGTCATCCATGTACAGGGATGCCCTAACCTGTAGGCCCCCGCTGCCCGAAATAGTCACCCCTTTCAGGCTCGCATCCTTCCTGATGGACTCAGTAAATGGCTCTATGCAGCACACAAACAAGGCAGGAGAGAGGGCAGCCCTGTCTGACTCCAGATCTGAATGGGAAGCTATCTAATTCCCACCCATTGACTGAGACTGCACTGACAATGTTGGTATAGAGCAGTCTGATCCAATTGCAGATTCCGTCCCCAAAGCCCACTTTGGAGAGAACATCTCTCATATACATGTGTGATATCCTGTCAAAAGCTTTCTCCTGGTCCAGGCTGATCAGGCAGGTGTCCAACCCTCTGACCTGCACGTAGGTGATCGTATCCCTGAGGAGTGTGAGACTCTCAGCAACCTTCCTGCCTGGTACAGCACAGGTTTGGTCAGGGTGAATCAGATCCCAGAGCAGACCTGACCCAGTTGGCTTTGACAAAATTTTGTAATCCACATTCAATAGTGAGATTGGTCTCCAATTTCTGATTTCCTCCCTCTCCCCCTTCCACTTGTAGATGAGGGTGATGATGCCTTTCCTTATGGATTCAGTCATGGTACCTGCCAGAAGCATACTGACATACACCTCCAGCAGGTCCTGGCCAATCAAGTCCCACAGAGCAGAATAGAGCTCAACCGGTAAGCCGTCGCTTCCGGAAGTTTTATTCTTTTCGAAGGACTCGAGGGCCCTGGTCAGCTCGTCCAGAGATAGCGGCTGGTCCAGCCTCTCCCATGTCCTGTCGTCTAAGACCCCCGTGATAGAGGACAGGAACGACTGGGAGGCAGCGCTGTCGGTTGGCTTCGAGTCATACAGACTGACAAAGAAGGATTTGCTGATCCTCATGACGTCAGCCTGAGATGACGTTATCGAGCCATGTTCTTCCTTCAGGCTGCTGAGCACGGAGCTCTCTTTGTGCACCTTCTGGAAGAAGAAACGTGAGCCCGTCTCGTCCTGCTCCACAGAGCGGACCCTGGACTGGAAGATTATCTTAGAGGCCTCTTGAGGCAAAGAGTGAGGCTTGCTGGCCCTTCTTTGCATACATTACAGCCTGGAAGCAGTCACCTGCACTGAAGTGTGGATTGTCATGGGCTTGGTGTCAGGGAGTGTTTAAGGCCCAAAAGCTACATTACAGTAAAGTTTCCCTGAGAAGTGCAAGATGGAGGGGAGGGACTAGATTGTCACACACCTCCCAACCAGGAAACAACAGACCCCCCGAAGTCCACCCTCCACCCAGTGAGAACCAGGGGGTACCCACTGCCCCACAACTACAGGCAACCGAGAGCTGTGATCCTCGGACAGTCCCATTGTCAGACACAGAACTGGACAGTGAGGACCCTTGCCTTGGCTCAATGACACCAGAGCGGGTAAATGACCCCAGTGAGGAGCTGGATAGCTACCTCAGCCCAGCGAAGGTCCAGCAGTTCATGCTTACCTTGGGGATGGAGACAGCCACCCCAGAGACAGAACAGTCAAATGGACAATGGTAACCCCATAAACTGGGGTTAAAGAAGTTTCATTTGCTTTCATATAACAGGGCACCCACTCAGTAGGTGGGTTCCGCTGAAGCCACAGCCAAATACCAAGAGACTGGATAGTTAATAAAGGTAACTGTTAATAGGATAACTGTAAATTCAATTAATTCAATTTGTTCTTTGTAATGTTAAGACATGCAATGTATATAACTATGAACGACATGGAAAATTGTACAAGTACCAAAGATTTATTTACATGAATAAAGTATATTTTGAAATAAAAAAAAGATTGTCACACACCTCCTTTTGGAATGTGCCTATGCAGAAGAAGTCTGGAGAGGAATGCAGTGGTGTTTGTCTACCACTGGCGAGCAGAACGAAATAAAGGACAATCGAAGAGTGTGGTGCTGGAAAAGCACAGCAGATCACAGCAGCATCCAAGGAATGGAAGAGTCAATGTTTCGGGCATAAGCCCATCATCAGGACTGTTGCACTTTCAATTTAAGTGCCAACTCAAAACAAACTGAAAGAAACAAATATTATAACCAGAAGTTCTGAATTTCGAAGAATTTACTATTAACATTGGAATATGTATTGTTTTAAACAGAAAAGATAAAATCAACACATGCAGTGTAAGTCATGTGAAAATTGACATTTTCTTCCTGATGAAGGGCTTTTGCCCGAAACATTGATTTTCCTGCTCCTCGGATGCTGCCTGACCCGCTGTGCTTTTTCAGCACCACACTCTTCGACTCTAATCTCCAGCATCTGCAGTCCTCACTTTCTCCGAGAAAAAAGATAGCCAAATATGTTGATACTTCCCTGTCTATGCACGGATTATCCATTGGCAAGTCCTCAACTGAATATCCTCATGTAAGAGGTGGGAATTGGATCCCTCGACAAAACTTTCAGAGAAACTTATTTTTTTATTTCACGGGATGTGGACATTGCCAGCAAAGCAAGTACATGTTTTTATCCGTTGCTAATTGTCCTTTAATTTCCAGGACATTTCTGAGTGAAAGATATTGCTGTCGGCCAGACCAGGAAAATATGACAGATTTCCTCCCTCAAGGACATTAGTGAGCCAGATAAGCTTTTACAATTAGTAAACAGTTCTATGGTAAATATTACTGAGGCTAGGTTTCAGTTTCAGAGTGAAGTCATTGAGATTAAGTTCTGTGAAGCAACATGGTAGAATTTGAATCCTTGACACGAGAGGACAAGCTTGGATCTCTGGATAATTAGGTAAAAAGGTATTCCTGATGAAGGGCTTTTGCCCGAAATGTCGATTTTCCTGCTCGTTGGATGCTGTCTGAACTGCTGTACTTTTCCAGCATCACTCTAATCCAATCTCTGGATAATTAGCCCTGTCTCATTACCACTATGCAACTGTGTCCTATTGGAAGAGACTTTTGCCCCTCGACATGTGATATGCAAGGTGACCAGCCTATGGAAAATACCCTAAAGCTCACAAATCAGGTTCCCAGCTCTAGCTGAACAGATCCACTCTCTCGCAGTACTTTATAAGAGTCGCAGGTGAAGGAAGTAAACCCTGACCAAACATGTGGAGTAGAGCCAAAGGCAGACTGATCACTGAACACTTCAGTTCTTTCGGCAAATTTTGTTAGCTAGCCATTGGTCTCAAGCAGGGAGATTGAAAGGAGTTCACTGACATGAGCACAGGACTGCATCTCCACAAATTTTACTCAAGCTTGGTGCCCCAGAGAAGACAAGCCAGTTTCAGTGCAGAATATTATTTGCAATGTTTGACACAAATTTAACACAAAACAGCACAAGCCATCATCTCATGAGACAGCAGGTTGCCAAGACGTTCATCTTGAGGAGCTTGCAAAGGAAAGAGCCTCTGGTCAGCTTGCTTATAAATTACTTGCAGTGCATGGAAATTAGGATTTATTTTGAAAGAAGATCAGTTCCTGAAATAGTAATAAATCACCAACTTTGAAGACAATGAGGCTGTTGCCTATGCTGTGAAACTGGTTTTGTTGCACACATTTATCCATCACAGTTTTGTGCTGTGTTTTAAGTTTCTTAGTTCTCAATTCTTTTTCAAACTGCACATAGATCAATCAGTGACATGATGAAATAAATGCCCTGCTGATTGTAAGCATTTTAGACATTTTTCATGAATATCAGGTGACAATGTCAATTTTCACATGATAAATTACAAAAGAGCGAGGAATCCCATGAGTTACACTGCATGTGTTGAGTTTATCTTTTCTGTTTAAAACAATACATGCTACAATGTCAATAGTAAATTCATGTATATTCAGGTCTTCTGGTTATAATATTTGTTTCTTTCAGTTTGGTTTGAGTTGGGACTTAGATTGAAAGTACAACAACCAAGTTGTCTCTAACACCAGCTGTTGCATAGAATTTTCATTAGGTTGTGGATTATTATAAACATACATTAACTATAAGTAAATTATTTAGAATTTTTGTAATTTTTGGTAGGAATTACAATTGTTAATATCGTGATGTTAAGCTCAGCATGGAGGGACAATGCACAGTCCCATTTTAATTTAGTAGCCTTCTGATCTGAGTTTCATTGTGTTAAATGTTTTACCAACACGGACTAGCATTAGGATAGTTGTTCATTTAAAAAGAATAAATTTGATATGAAGAGTCTAAGAATAAGGGGTAAACCATTTAGGACTGAGGTGAGGAAGATATCCTTCACTCAGAGAGTTGTGAACTTGTGGAATTCTCTACAACAGAAAGCTGTTGGGGCCAGTTTGTTAGATATATTCAAGAGGGAACTGGATGTGGCCCTTGTGGCTAAAGGGATCAAGGGATTTGGAGAGAAAGCGAGGGATACTGAGATTGCATGATCAGCCATGATCATATTGAATGGTGGTATAGGCTCAAAGGGCCAAATGGCCTACTCCTGCACCTGGTTTCTATGTCTCTGTGTTTTGATGAACAATTCAGTGTTAGGCCTCATGGTCAGTATATCAGTACACCTCCAAGAGACATTCTCATCACTGCATGTGACCCAAGGGTACAGAGATTGCTTGAAGCATGACCCTCCACTGGAATCATTCTCCTCTATTTTACTCAATATCTTAACATTAGCTCAGACAAAACTGTGAGTGGGGACAATAAGAGAGTACATTATATTTAGTAGCAATAAATGTCTATTGCACCCTTTACTCCAGTGATATTCATGCCCAGTTTCTTATGTTACAGGAGATTGCATAAGCATCACCACACAGTTAAAATAAACCCTTTAGTGGCAAACTCAAACCAGCTATCACTGACAAGAACAGCTTTTGTTTTTCACCCCTAACTGCCCCTGAACTGATTGGTACAAAACCCCATTCAATGTGTAGTTCAGCTGGTCAGGAGTCAAATGGAGGTCAGACGAGTTAAGAATGACAAATTCCATATCTGGAGGAAATTAGTGAACCAAATGGCTATTTTCTGAGAAGAAATAAAATAATTTCAAGTCACCATTCCAGAATTTAATAGCTGAGTTTAAATTTCTCCAGCTACTATACTGGGACTTGAACCTTTGACCCCAGATGATCAGAGTGGGCCTCTAGATTAATTGGCTAGTAAAACAACTGCTAAACTGCCACCTTTTCAAAATCATCTTCCCCTTCCCAAATGAGGAATGGCTGTTTGAGTTGTCCTGTGCTTGCTGTGTTCCACCATAACATTAAGCTTTTTCTACTCCTTAGATTGTGGTACTACAATCCTGATGAGTTGCCCCTTAGCACTTTTGTATATACCACCTTTTGTAGTATTGGCTTTCAATTTTGAGCAGTTCCAAGAATGCGAAAATTGTGTTGCTAAAAGATTGTCATCTAATTCTATTTTTCATTTTGTTTCAATTTCCTAGAGTTTTGGAGAACTCATCTATTCTTTCTTTGGCTTTCAAAGCCAGTTCTGGTGCAGTGCTGAACCATAATATGTGATAACTAGGTCAGAAGGGCCAGTTGGTTAAAAATAAGTTCAATCAAAGAATTCTTGGATCACATTATCATTTTAGTTAGCTTTATAGGGTTTTCCACATTTGATAATTGTATGTAAATGGGAATATACAGCACACAATTGTCAGGTAATGATCATTTCGAATCATCTAACCACTGCCCCTTGACATTCAATGATGTTATCATTGAATCCTCACTATCCACAGCCTACGGGTTATCTTTGACCAGAAACTCAATGGACTGACCACACAAATGCAATGGCTCCAACAGCAGGTCAAAGGCTAGGAATACTGCAGTGAGTAACTCACCTTCTGACTCCCCACATCCTTTCCATCAACTACAAGGCTCAAGTTACAAGTGTGATGGAATCCTCCCAACTTGCCTGGATGGATGCAGCTCCAAAAACACTCCAATGGCACCATCCAGGACAAAACAGCCATTTGGACGGCACCACATCCACTTTCTCTGTCACTGAATAGCAGCAGTGCAAGATACACTATAGAGTTCACCAGAGATCCTCAGGCAACACCTTCCAAATCCCTGACACCTTTCATCTAGAAGGACAAGGGCAGCAAAGACATGGAATCACCACCTCCTGCAAGTTCCCCTCAAAACCTCTGAGCTAGAAATATATCACCATTCCTTCACTGTTGTTGCATCAAATTCCTGGAATTCTCCCCCTAATGCCATTGTGGCTCAACTTACAGTACACAGACTGCTACAGTTCATACAGGCAGCTCACCACCACCTTCTCAAAGGCAACTAGGGATGGGCAATAAATGCTGACCCAGCCAGTGCTGCCAACATCCCATGAGTGAATAAAAATAATTTCTGTGTGGGATGTTTTGTTACAGTCAATTTTTAACAACAGCAGGTGTCAGCCTGAAATGCAAACTAGAAAATGAATAACTTGTATATTTGGGGGATAAACAAAAACAAAACCTTCGTAAACAGGGTGACAAAAGTCTATAAAATGAATATTTCAAGAGGAGGATGTACATTGATAGCATGGATGAGGAGAGTTGTGAGGAGCATAAATAATGGCCGGTTGGATCAAATGATCGTTTTCTGTGTTGTAAGTTCCTCAGAATTCGTCACTATAAAATTGAATGTGCAATATGATCTCTATTGAATTCAGCCAATTAACTGTGAATAAAAACCTCAATTTCTAGAATGGTCTCACCACGGCAAGTAAGACATTCTCCCCAGCAATAGACACATCTTTAATGCAAAACAAAAATCATCTTAAAAAAGGTACACCTTGTCTTTTAATTAGGAATTAATTTTGTGCTAAAAAAACACATTTATTTTTCCTACTCAAGCTTCAGTATTTCAGTCAGAACTTGCCATATATTATGCATATGGAATTGCAGCTTCTCCTCACATTCTTGTAAGAAGAATGAGGTAATCTAATGGAAGGCCATTGCAGTATTAATGAAGTAGTTCTATTTGATTGAATAATTCCTAACAGTCAGTTTGCAAATAATACAGGTAACGCACAGTAACAAATGTTGAAATTTAGCGTCACTACTATTGCAGCTTAGTGTTGAAAAATAATCTGTAAGAAAATTATTGGATGAACAGGAGCATCCACTGTAAAATCTAAGTTGGAATATTGATTTCACTCTCTTCAAATTTTCTGGTGGATTGAAGTGCATGTCAGGTGTCTGCACTGATCTACTGACTAACGTAGTTGCATCTAAATTGGTGAGAAAGGCATGGGTCAAAACTCTATTCTAGAGACTGTAGTCCATAATTTGTAATGTCTCAGGCATTCAGAAAACAGAAAGGCAGGGGTGTAATGGTAAGTGTTGTTGGACTAGTAATCCAACACCCAGGTTATTGTTCTGGGACACAGGTTTGAATACCATCGTGGCAGATGGTGAAATTTGAATTCAATTTAAAATAGTGTCCTGAATAAAAACTAGTCTAATGGTGGGCCACTGACAATTGTAGGTTGAAAGCCCATCTGCTTCACTAATATCTTTTCAGGAAAGAAATAAGCCATTCTTACCAAATCTGGCCTATGTGTGACTCTGCGTCCACAATAATGCGATTGACTCTTAACTGCCCTCTTGGCAAATAGGGCCTGGAAATGAATGCTGGCCTGACCAATGCCACACACATCACAACAACAGTACTATGGCAATCACTTGAAGCAAAGTTGGACTTTTCCCTGGGATCCTGACTAATACCTCTAAAAACAACAACTTATTAGTCTGTTTATTATTGCTGTGTGCAGGACATTGCTGTGTGTAAATTGGCTGTTCTGCTTATTATGTTACAAATCTCTCTGCCCAAAAGCCTCCCCCAACCTCCCCCGCCCCCTTTATCTGCAACTCCGCTTACACCCACCCTCTGTCTTGAAGAAGGGTTACACCTGAAACATTGACTTCTCCATTTCCTGATGCTGTCTGGCTTGCTGTGTCCTTCCAGCCTCCTGTTTGGCTACCTTGTTACAACAGTGCCAACACTTCAAAAGTCTTTCATTGGTCACACCATGGAACACCTTTGAAGTTGATATTGAAAAAGTGCTTGTTAACTGCTATGACTTCTTTACTTTCCTTTTGTTTTCCAATTTTCATACCCACAAACTGAAGCCGTGAATCATTTCTGTTCAAATAGATCTCCCAGGTTTCTGACATAAATCCTAAAGTGTTAACATTAAATTCCTGCCACTGATGAAAAAATACAGCAATCAAGACTATTGATTAAAATCAGTCACCAATGACTGAACAAATTAAAATCAATCTGAGTTGTAGTTCGCAAATATTGACGTGGTCTGACGCAATAACGGTGATCAGAAGTATGACTAACCTGGTACAGACATTTTCTCAAATGTAGCATGAAAATAATGAACATGTCCTTCAATTTGCATCAATTCTAGTCATCACCTTATTTACAAAACAGGGTTAGATACAAAAAGAGAGTAGACGTTTATGTAACCATAAGAAGACTAATGAAGGACCAAAACAAATGTGGATAAAGGGCCTTCAATATGATAATATTTGAAGGTTATCAAATGTTACTGATACCAGGACAACTTGAACTACTCTAATTGGAAATAGTGTCAGCTTTACAGTAGTTAGTAGAATGTGGATTAGTGTGGTGCTGGAAAAGCACAGCAGTTCAGGCAGCATCCGAGGAGCAGTAAAATCGACATTTTGGGCAAAAGCCCTTCATCAGGAATACAGGCAGAGTGCCTGAAGGGTGGAGAGATAAATGAGAGGAGGGTGGTGGTGGGGAGAAAGTAGCATAAAGTACAATAGGTGAGTGGGGGAGGGGATGAAAGTGATAGGTCAGGGGGGAGGGTGGAGTGAATAGGTGGAAAAGAAGATAGGCAGGTAGGACAAGTCATGGGGACAGTGCATAGACCGTTCCCTCCGTGACTACCTGGTCAGGTCCACGCCCCCCTACAACCCACCCTCCCATCCTGGCACTTTCCCCTGCCACCACAGGAATTGCAAAACCTGTGCCCACACCACCTCCCTCACCTCCATCCAAGTCCCCAAAGGAGCCTTCCACATCCATCAAAGTTTTACCTGCACATCCACCAATGTCATTTATTGTATCCGTTGCTCCCAATGTGGTCTCCTCTACATTGGGGAGACTGGACGCCTCCTAGCAGAGCACTTTAGGGAACAACTCTGGGACACCCACACCAATCAACCACACCACCCTGTGGCCCAACATTTCAACTCCCCCTCCCACTTTGCCGAGGACATGGAGGTCCTGGGCCTCCTTCACCGCCGCTCCCTCACCACCAGACGCCTGGAGGAAGAATACCTCATCTTCTGCTTCGGAACACTTCAACCCCAGGACTTCACCAGTTTCCTCATTTCCCCTTCCCCCACCTCACCCCAGTTCCAAACGTCCAGCTCAGCCCTGTCCCTGGAAGTTGAGGGATGGTCATATAGAGGTTTATAAAATCATGAGGAGTATAGATAAGGTGAATATCTGGTGACTTTTCTCTAGGGGAGTCTTAAAAGTTTTCTTTTTTTTAAGGTTGGAGAAGGAAGATTTTAAAAAGACATGAGGGCCAATTTTTTTACACAGAGTTGCTCGTGTATGGAATGAAATTCCAGCTAAATTGGTGGATGGGGGTACAGTTACAATGTTTAAAAGAAAATTAGATAATAGAACATAGATAGAACTTAGAAAAGTACAACACAGAACAGGCCCTTTGGCCCACGAGATTTAATCCAACGGTAAAATATAGTAACTTAATCTACGCAGCCCTCAACTCACTGTTATCCATGTGCATGTCCAGCAGTTGCTTAAATGTCCCCAATGACTCTGCTTCCACCACCACAGCTGGCAAAGCATTCCATGCATTCACAACTCTCTGCATAAAGAACCTACCTCTGATGTCCCCTTTATACCTTCCTCCTAATATCTTCAAACTATGACTTCTCGTACCAGTCAATCCTGCCATGGGGAAATGTCTCTGGCTATTGACTCTATCTATTCCTCTCATTATTTTGTACACCTCGATCAGGTCTCCTCTCTTCCCCCTTCTCTCCAGAGAGAAAAGTTCGAGCTTATTCAACCTTTCTTCATCAGGCAAGCCCTCCAGTCCAGGCAGCAACCTGGTAAACCTTCTTTGCACACTCTCCAAAGCCTCTGTATCTTTCCGATAGTAGGGCAACCAGAACTGGACACAATATTCCAAATGTGGTCTCACCAGGGACTTGAAGAGCTGCAGCAAAACCTCACGGCTCTCAAACTCGATCCCCCTGTTAATGAAAGCCAAAACACCACATGCTTTCATTACTTACAGCAACATTCCTCCACTATCCCTGATTGGCCCTATCTTCTCCCTGATAATTCTCTTATTCCTCACGTATGAGTAAAATGCCTTTGGGTTCTCCCTAATCCTTCTTGCCAAGCCTTTCTCATGCACCCTCCTGGCTGTCCTCAGTCTATTTCCGAGCTCCTTTCTAGCAAGCCTGTAATCCTCTAAAGCTGTGTGTCCTCTAAAGGATGCACATATGAAGTGTTTGGAGGGACGTGGGCCAAGTCCAGACAGGTGGGACAAGTTTAGTTTGGGAATTTGGTCAGCATTGACTGGTTAGACCAAACGGTCTGTATTCATACTGTATGACTCTATGACTCTAGTTCTATTTGAGATGTCCTCATTATTTAATCATTTTAGCTCTAACATCATTCTAGTTTACAAAACTGAAAAGCATTTTGCCGAAAAGTAAAGTAAGAGTTCTACCATCTTTTAGAATGGCCAGTAGATACTCAAAAAAAAATCATAATTATAAGTATTATTTAACACTTAAAAGGGAAGGGAAATGTGGATTTGTAAAACAGTTTATAGTTCATGCCTATCAGTTGATGAAGTATATATTTGAAATAGAGTTTTGCATGGACATTAGTTTATTCTGTTGTATTATTGTTCAACAGGTATAACCGGTTGAGGTGAATGCTTTAATCACCATGGGATGTTTCCATTAAGAAATCACTAATGTGTTGTTTATTGGCTTTAATTTATTTTCAACAGCTTTAATGTTCCTGAAGATAACTAAATTCAAAATACATATTTTTTTTGGACCGATAACTGTAAGGCATTTTCTTCTGCTGGGAATGAGATCAGAAAACTGATTGCAGAGAAAAATAAATCATCTTCCGATCTGGTTATTTAGTTCATCTTGACCTAGTTTGACTCTGACCAATTGAGCTTGAAACCAAACCAAATTGCTCATATTCTTGTATGAAAGTCAATGGCTCAAACGATAACATGACTTCAAGGAAATACATTAAACCATGAATATAACTTAATAAGTACAAAGCTGCACTTTGAAAGCAACTGTTGGAAGGTGAAATCACTACTGTCACCAAGTCACCCTTTATTTACACATGCACAGGACATGGACTCTGACCAGCCAGCTCAGAGCCAGACCTGAGAGTAGAGAGGACCTCTGAGACTCCTGTTTATATCTGTCAGCAAGGACTTCCTGATTAGCTCAGGTTAACCAACCACAATCAGGGATTGTGTACTGAATGAGGTCCACTGGCCCTCATTCTAATCACTACAGAAGGTTTGATCATAAGACTAACAGAAATAGGAGCAGGAGTAGGCCATTTGGTCCTTTGAGCCTGTTCTGCCATTCAAGGTTATCATCGCTGATCTGCCATTCTTCCTATCCACTTTCCTGTGTTTTCCCCATGATCAAGAATCTATCTCAACCTCTAATATACACAACCTCTGCCCCCACAGCTCTCTGTAGCAAAGAGTCCCAAAGGCTCACAACACTCTCAAAGAAGAAATCTCTCCTTATCTCAGTCTTGAATGGGCACCCCTTTATTCTGAGACTATGTCCTCTGGTCCTTGGCTCTCCCATAAGGGAAAACATCCTCTCAGCATTTACCCTGGCAAACCCTGAACGAATCCTATATGGTCCAATGAGATCACCTCTTATTCTTTTCAACTCCAACGAGTAGTGTCCCAACCTATTTCGCCTTTGCTCATAATTCAGTCACTCCATACAAGGGATCATCCTCATTATCCTTAACTAAATTGCCTCCAATGAAATGATATGTTTCCTGAAATAAGAGGACTAAAACTGCTCACAATATTCCAGATGTGGTGTCACCAGCATCCTCTTACACTCCAGCCCCCTTGAAATAAGGACATATGTTCCATTCGCCTTCCTGATTACCTGCTGCACGTGTGCTAGCTTATTGAGTTATGTGCACTAGTACTCCCAAAACCCTTCATTTTGCAGGTTTATATAGTTTTTCTCAATTTAAATAATATTCTGTTCTTTTGTTCCACAGCTTCCCATTTTCCCACATTGTACACCATTAACTAACTTTTTCCCTATTTGCTTAAGCTCTTAATATCGCCCTGTAATCTCCTTGTATTCTTCTCACAATCTGCCTTTCCACCTACCTTTGTGTCGTTTGCAAATTTGTCTTCAGTACAATTACTTCCTTCCATGAAGTGATTAATATATATTGTATGTAATTGTGGTCCTAGCACTGATCACTATAGAATCCCACTTGTTAGTTTACCAACCTGAAATAAACACCTTAACCCCACTCTCCATTTCCTGCCCATTCGCCAATTCTCTATCCTCGCCAATATGCTACCACCAACACTGTGGACTCTTTGATAATTACTATATTTTAGGATTTTGCTGGAAAGAGAAGCAGTTTCCTATTTCCTTCACAAGGGCAAAATGGCCTATTTTCCAGTCAAGTTTTAAATCACAAGGCATGATTCTCACTAGTGAGCAGCAAGAGGCTTATTTGCAGCATTAGCATGCATAACAGCTCAGAATCAGTTAATATCATCTCGTTGATATGCAGTTTCCCATTCTCCCACCCACAGGCAATGGCAATTCCTGACATGAAACGCAACAAAGTTACTGGTGACCCCAGATTACCAGTTGGTCCTCCAGACTTCCATTTTGGTCAGTATTCTCTTTGGGTATGCTCAATAGGCAGTAACTGCATGCATACCCTGAAACATGGACATTGGCACAGGACACATATCAGCTGGACTGCATCCTCATAACATGTCTCTGAGCTACTTGCAAAACAGTTCTGCACTTTTAACGATGCCCTTTGGAGTGTACTAACACAATTCTTTGGAATTCTGCTGAGAAAACACATTGTACGCAGGGACAGGCAGCCTGTAAATAAATCCAGACTGCACCTCAGGGCTCCTTGCTTCTCATTGTGATTGTTCAGATGCATCTCTGCCTTGCCATGCATTTCTGTGCTTTGACGCTTTGACAGACTGATGGAAATTCTGTCTTTCCTTGCCTCTCAGACACAACGCCATGCACCATGTCCCTGCAGTGTCCATAGCAAACACACTGTATGGCTTTCAAACAAATGGCCAATGATTAAATTCCAAAAGAATCATCCTCATTCACATCAAGGGAGATACCTTTCACTTATAGGGTCTGGCACAGTGATTTCAAATCAAAGGCTTGGACATGGACAGCCAGATCATTGACTGCCCATGGTCAGAGTTAGTTTCTTAACCTTAATCCTAAGCCTAACCCTCACCCTAACTCTCACCCAAACTCTGACACTAACCCTAACTCACCCAAACTCTGACACTAACCCTAATCCTAAACATAACTAATGCTCACCCTTACCATAATCCTGGTGAGTGGAGGAGGAGGTGGCAATGTTATCAGAGGGGGGGGGCACTGCTGCAGGAAATAAGGTAGGCGACTCAGTTGTGGGGTTTGGTGGCAGCATCTTGGGTGCAGACAGGTAGCTATTGTGAAGGGGATCATGTAAGCATATAAAGAGAGATGAAAATAGAGCATATTGGAGGGGCTTATTGGCAGTACAACTGGCAGGATGAGGAACAGTGCCTTACTATGTTTAGCATGGCAACTCAATATGCCTGGGGCTCAGGTGGCAAAGTGTTACTCCAGATTAGCAATGAAATAAACAGGTTTAGTCAGAATATGGACAAGTTCAAAGCTGGTAGGTTTGACAGATAGGGGAACCAAGAAGGGAAGAGGGGTTTAATTAAAAGGAAGAGGCCAGTCTGTGATTCACTGAGTGAATTGGGACTGCTGTTTCCTTCTGTGATAATGCAAATAGCAAGTACACAACTGAAATGAAAGTGGCTGCGACAACACCTGGAGTGAGCAAAGTAATTGCAAGTTCCTATGTGGGAGGAGGTTTCAGTTTAATGTGATCTGAGGCCCTTCAAATAGTGATAGCATTAAACAGATGTGCAGAGACAGCATAGGTGAATGACATCTGTGAGTACTAAATTGCCAAATGTGAACCTTAGCCATTAACCTACTGTCGTGGATTCCATATCCTGGCCCCAGAGTACTTGGCCACATCATGCAGCATCAGAAATCAATCCCACAAAAGGCTCTGAGGCACAAGCAGTTTATTGTCTCTGGGAAAGATTGACCTGAGTCACTAAATTGGTCAGCACCTTCAAATATCCTATAGACTGCACATCACTTCACACCTAGGACCATTAAACATTGTCTGGTGCTAAGAATGGCTCGGCTTTGTATCTTGATCACACAGGTGATAATGAACCTTCATTTACAAATGTCAGGAATTATTAATTTGACTTGACTTGATTTATTGTTGTCGAGTGTACCCAAGTATACTGAAAAGTTTTGTTTTTCCTGCAGTGCATGCAGGTCATAACATACAAGACCCTATAGATCACAGGGTGCTTAGACAGAGCAAGGCATTCAGATTTATAGCTGCACAGAAGGCGTACAAAAGCAAGGTCAACATTAAATTTGAAATTTGAGGTGTCCATGGAACAGTCAATAACAGCAAGGGAAGACACTGTTTGGGAACCTGTTGGTGTGTATGTTTAAGCCTTTGCATCTTCTGTCTGAAGGAAGGGCTTAGAAGACAGTATAACTGGGGTGGGAGGGATCTCTGATGATGCTGGCTGGTTTTCTGTGGCAGCAGCAAGTGTAGATGGAGTCGGTGGGTGGGAGGTCCACCAACTTCACCAGTGAGGTTTCACCTGGACCATTTAAGTAATATCAGACATTTTTCTTTCTTTCCCTCCCACAATATCCTGGTGAAGCCCTGGGGTTCGCAGCTGAGCTGGAGGAAACCTGCCCTTGGCCATTGGATGTTTGTTCAGGAGATCCTGGGCCTGCTTGTGGTTTGAGGGCATAATTGAACAGAGGCTGGTAAACTCTCCTCAGCCTGAATTCTCACAGGGTTGAAGTCAGTAGGCAAGGTCAAGGAGAATGGCCCAGCCCTGAGTGCCCTGTCAGCAGGCTTCTGGATCACCTGAATGTCGTTCTTTCTCCATTGGTTTTCCACTGACTCTGCTCTGTCTACTTGTGAGAAATGGTACCTGGATTGAGGTTGAGGTCCCTCATGATTTTATTGCCTTGCCGCTGGTACTGAACACCATTGCCTCTACCCAGCAGACACATAGAATCAGAAAGTACCCACAATGCGGAAACAGGCCATTTGGCCCAACAAGTTCACACCACCCCTCCGAAGAGTATTCCACCCAGACCCATTCTCCTACCCTATTACTCTACATTTCCCCTGACTAATGCACCTAACCTACACATCCCTGGGCACGATGGGCAATTTTAGCATGGCCAATTCATCTAACCTGCACATCTTTGGAGGAAACTGGAGCACGCAGAGGAAACCCACGCAGACACGTTGAGAATGTGCAAACTCCACTCAGACGATCACCCGTGGCTGGAATCGAACCTGAGTTCCTGGCCCTGTGAAGAAGCAAAGCTAACCACTGAGCCACCGTGCTGCCCTGTTCTTGATCTGCTGTCTGTCAAAGATGCCAACCTGCCCATGGAAGCAGCCCGACGCTCACATGCTAGAGACAGGATAGTGCAGACAACATTGATAAAACCCTGCAATCATTCAGTCAGTTTTCCCAGGGCCTCTGACAAACCTGCCCACTGCTCTTATGTCTGTTTGGACATTTCAATGAAGTTCACATTTGTCAAAAACAAGGGGTCCTTTCCTGGGAACAGAGCAGGTGCCTGCTTTCAGGCAGTCTTCAAGAGTGCCAGTGACCTGGGCATTTCACTGTCTGCCAGCTGCGAGGCTTGGCAATGCAGTACTCATCAGCAGGTGCTCCTTGAATTTCATTGAAGTGCCCACCAAGGTATCAGAATCAGGAAAGTGCAGGAGAGAGTCATGCCAGTGCATTCTTCAAGCCATAGACTGGAGGAGGAGACGTAGGCCATTCAGCCCAATGACTCTGCTCCACCATTCAATGAGGACATGGCTGATCTGATAAATCTCAATTTCACTTTCCCCATAATCCCCATAACTGATTAAAAATCTATCTTAGCCTTTAATACACCTTAATGACTCACAGCCCTCTGTGGTAAAGAATTCCACAGATTCACTACACTCTGAGAGAAGAAATTACTCCTCAACTCATTACCAGAGCTGTACATTGGCCCAAGTAGGACATCTGGAAAGAGGAGAGAGTAAATTGCAATATCCAACTTGAGGGAAAAAACGAAATGCAGTGAATAACAATTTGTAGTGAAAATAAAATAAAAGCAAAGCCTCTGAATTCATTACTCTCGAAAAGAAGAAACTCCTCTCCCTTGCTATCCTTTGTGTGCAACCCACTATCTGAGATTATGCTCACTGGTCCTCAACTCTCCCTCAAGGGGAAATAATGTTTCCTTATCTACATTGTCAGGTCCTCCAGGAATCATGTATGTTCCAATAATGTCACCTCCCTTTCTTCAACGAAGACAGGCACAACCTCCCTCATAACCCACTTCATCCTCTGCCGTACTTCTGGATTCTGCCTCAGAGATGCAGGAGGGAATGCCCTGTGAGGCCAGTCTCTTGGCCTGCTGGTGGTGCTGATTCCATTCGTATCTGAAGCAGACAAAAAGGAGAATGCATCTGGAACAAGGGGTGGATTTTCTGGCATGTTAAAAATATATTCACAGTGGTGGTAATGGGTTAGGGCTGGCAATGGATAATAATTCTTACTCTGTTGCTGAGACTTGGAGGTGTCAGTGTTGCTGCATAAGTGGGCATAGTCCTCACCATCTCGGGTTAGGATCAACTCCTTGTAAGATCCAAATATTGGGTACTGCATCACCTGTTTTGGTTCTCTCTGCCCTATTGTGGTCTTTTTCCTCCTGAATTGAGACAAAGCAAAAGGGATTGAGTGGTGATGTACCAGGTAGGTGAGTAAACAGCACAGTAACCACACAGGGTTTGTCCTGTTGAAATAAAGTGACAAAACTTGAAGTAGATAGTGAGTGTATTTACTGGAGTTAAGGAGAATGAGAGGTGATCTCATTGAAACACACTGGATTCTTACGGGGTTTAACAAAGAAAATGTTGAGAGGATGTTTCCCCTCATGAGAGTCCAGGACCAGAGGGCATTGTTGCAGAACAAAGGAGAGACTTTTTTTCTCTCAGAGGGTTGTGAGTCCTACATCAGAGAGCTTCTTGCAAAAGAGAAATCTTGAGGCAGAGTCTTTGTGTACATTTAAGACTGACATAGAGCCTTGATCAACCAGGAAATCAAGAGTTACGGGCTAAAGGCAGGGAAAGTGGACACGAGGAATGTCAATCAGCCATGATCCTATTGAAAATGGACCAAATAACCTATTCCTGTTCTTATTTCTTATGGTCCTATGGATGGAGATGATTGGAGCATCTTTCAGGCCATTATAAAAGTGGAAAATTTATTATTTAAACTGCAGTTCAAATGGGAAGGATTTACAAAGGGCACATGCATGAAGCTTTATTTGGAATGTGATAGAAAATAATCGATTTTGTTATGAGGTTTATGAAAAGTAAGAAATCATCTATATTTAAGAGATAAAATTTGGGAAATATTAAACATTGTTATTAGGTTATGATTAGCGGGAAATCGTTTATAATTGAGCAAATAAAATTTGGGAAATCTCCATTGCGCCTGCACAAGTTGGGAAACCTTTATTATAGCCGCACAATTCCCCAGCGAGTAATGTAGAAACACAGCATGAATATTTAATAGAATTAAAAGCTTCAAAGGAAGGAAAAATTCAGTGTTGCGATGTTGCACATTTTAGTGCCAGATAAATAAAACAACCTTGTTATTTCCAGAAATAAATGTGTTCAAAGGAAATAAATTACAACAGCATTGAGATAGTGTGGATTTTTTATATTGTGAAAAATCAAGAATCACATTAAGAAGACATGGCAGGACAAATAATGCTAGCTGTAAGACTAAATGTCTCAGATGGGCCAAGTAGAACAGAGAGTTGGCCATCTTGAAGAAAACATTTTCTTTTATCATTGTAATTGTGTTGTGCTGTTCCTGGTGTTTCAATCTTGGTAGAATGTATTTCCCTGTTCCTTGATCTTTCTGCCATAGTCATGCATTGTGGTGTTAAGTCACACTGGCAGCAATGCTCATTGTGAAATGAAAGTACTCCCCTTGTAACACCTCGCCCTCTCAGCCGATTTTTTTTTGCACCATTAATTGTCCAACAAGAATTTTTCACTTTACTCACAAAGTTCTCTTACACTTGCCTCATAACCAAACCTTTAACTGAGGAACTTCAAATCTTCACTCTGCTGTTGGAATCTGTAATTGCCAGATGAAACTAGACTTTGTACTCTCTCTAGTTCATATGCCTTATTCTGAACTTTTGTAATGTGTATGAAGTAAAGGTTTTACTGTTATTCGCTTGTAAATTTTTCTATGAGCTCCTGTTGATTGCTTGTCTGCACTTGCATACTGACTGTTGCCCTTCAAATGGTAAAGTCTTTAAAGCTATGCACTGACTTGTTATTCAGTAAACTTATTCCCCTGTGTCCAATGGGTTTAAGATATGGAATTGAACTTTATTGAATCTTAAGATACAGGATTATTTCAGATTCAAATATGAAATCACAAACTGAATGTTGCATTCAATAGAACCTACAGTTGATGACTTTGTAAATTGACAACAAAAAAAACATAAAACTTTTGAAGAAGTTCCGCAAACCTTTGATAGTCACTTTAATCTGAGAAAAAAAACAAAGTTTTCAACGTGTATGGTTAAACATGTCTTCATCATCCAGCATCTTTGTCAATAATTTCAATAATGATCTCGAAAGATCAATGGAAAACTGTGATCATGGAATTTTGAAACCAAAATTCATAAAAGCCAGAATTGTTAGAATTTTTGATGCACCTTTACATACTTATCATAGTCCAAGGAAGATTTGACATGGAAGAAAAGTATTCAGATTTTTCTAAAAACGAAAACCAAGAAGAATCACAGACAAATCTGAGGAGGAAAAGATCAACCTTATCCAAAGAGAGCAACAAAACCTGTCCACTTTATAAGGCATACTCTACAGGCACGTATGACAAGCCAAAGCATACAGCAGGCAAACAGCAGATGCTACCAGTTAGTGTCAGTTTTGTGGAACAAAGTATTTTTATGAACGCAAGCAGTGCCAAGCTATGACAAAAAAGCTGCTTTTGTAAAATTATTGATCACTTTTAAATGCTGTGCCAAAAGTGGACAGTTTCAAAGCAGCAAATGTTAAATGTAACTCATATTAATGCAGTAAAATCATTGACTTTAGAGTAAGTAAGCAGTATATTCTGAGGGGAAAGTTGTGATCCAACTAACTTGAGTTTGATATAAACTGTTTATATTAAAGGAAATCTCATTAACTTTAAGCTTGCTACAACGGCACGTGAATCAGATCAAATACCATGTCCGATGAAACAGAAATGACAACCTACAGAAATGAACCTATGGCCAAAGTGGCATAACTAAAGATCAAAGGGATGCGATGAGTAACCCTGCATGGAGGATAAAGAGTTGAGAATGCATGCGTAATTTATAATATTATTTTTGGACCAATGGATACGTCTTGACTCCACCAGCCCTGAGACAGTCGAAGATGTTCAACGACTTCCAAGAGACATGAACAAGTCGAGAGAAACTAAGCTTTGCCAAGTCAATTTTGAAAGAAGCCAGACTGAGAACAATTGGCACAAGAAAAAGTGTTGCCATTTAACCAGTCTGAAAATCAGTCAAGGACAAACAGTTAAAGATTTCATTGAGCTTACTAGACTTGTTTGGCAGACTCCATAAAGAAAAGGAAAACAATCTATTGAGTTTGTCTATGTTGGAATAAAAGAAGTTTTTCAAAGTGACAGCAAGAAAAAAAAGATCTGTTACTATGCAAGGATATTGGCAATACTTCTATTCATATTATCACCGAAGAAATGCTAGATAACAAAAATCAGCAAAGTTTGTGAGTCGAAGGAAATGCTGAAACAAGGCTGAGTACTACAACCTATTCAAGATGACTGATGAGTTTTGAACTGAGGTTGTGCAGATAGCAAAACACAGCAAAGGAAATGACCATGCAGCCGTCGTGCCATTGTTACATTCCGTCATTGCTGCATTTAATACCCGCTGATGACAGAAGGTAAGTCCAAGGTGAAAATGTCAAGTCTTCATCATCCAAAGCAGAACTATCAGAATACCACTGAAAAACATAATGCTTCTAAACAGCACGGGTGGGCGGTACAGTGGTACAGTGGTTAGCACTGCTGCCTCACAGCGCCAGAGACCCGGATTCAATTCCCACCTCAAGCAACTGACTGTGTGGAGTTTGCACATTCTCTCCGTGTCTGCGTGGGTTTCCTCCCGGGTGCTCCGGTTTCCTCCCACAGTCCAAAAATGTGCAGGTTAGGTGAATTGGCCATGCTAAATTTGCCCGCAGTGTTAGGTGAAGGGGTAAATGTAGGGGAATGGGTCTGGGTGGGTTGCGCTTCGGCGGGTCAGTGTGGACTTGTTGGGCCAAAGGGCCTGTTTCCACACTGTAAGTAAGTAAGTAATCTAATTAGCAGTCCTCCATTAGGATGACTGAGGAAAGGAAAATGTCTGGTGCAGCAGGACAACAAACATGGAAGACAAATAAAGATGTCCAACCTCATCAACAATTAGAAATAAAGATTTTATGTGCTTCAACATAGGTCTATCATCAGAATTTAAAGCAATATCTTTTTTATTTTTCTGGAGAAGTAGTTTCTAGGTTGAAAACAGCTTCCATTTTAGAGTGTTCACAAGTTGATTTGTTTGCAGGTCAGCCACAATGGAGGATGATATAAAGGAGCTATTTGTAACTATAGGGAGCAATTATACATTGGGTCTTTAAAAGTCAGAATTTGCAATACCAAGTGCAAATGTTCTTAGGTCAGAATTTTGTAAATAAGGAATTTCCTGTATTTTTGATTGTGGACAGAAATGGGCAAAAGACTAAATTAAAACAAAAACAGAGATAACTGCACTTTTAAAACAAGTTACCTGACAGTTTTGCAAGTGCTACTTACACTGCTTTTTATTCAAGCAGCAGTGCTTGAATAACCAGTGGTAAATGAGCAAGAACCAAAGAATGTGTATGAATGGAGATTTGGTATGCAGCAGGTAGCTGATTGGTCTGGGTAATGGTGACCAGTCATTAGTGACAACAACCGTTTGCCTGTCAACAAGTGTGTAATTGGGTCCATGAGACCTTAAGACCATAAGACATAGGAGTGGACATAAGACCAGTCGGTTCATCGAGTCCACTCCGCCATTCAATCCTGGCTGATGGGCATTTCAACTCTACTTACCCGCACTTTCTCCATATCCCTCAATTCCTTACGAGATCAAGAGTTTATCAATCTCTGCCTTGAAGACACTTAATGTCCCGGCCTCCACTGCGCTCCGTGACAATGAATTCCACAGGCCCACCACTTTCAAGCTGAAGAAATGTCTCCTTATTTCTGTCCCAAAATGATTCCCTCTAATTTTAAGGCTGTGCCCATGGGTCCTAGTCTCTCTGCCTAATGGAAACAAATTCTCAGCATCCACCTTTTCTAAGCCATGCCTTATCTTGTGGACTCAAATGCCTTATCCCTCAATCTTTTAAACTCTAATGAACACAATCCCAGGGTCCTCAGCCGTTCATAGTATGTTAGACCAACCATTTCAGGGATCATCCGTGCAATCTCCGCTGGATATGCTCTACTGCCGGTATTTCCTTCCGGAAATGTGTGGCTCAAAATTGGACACATTATTCGAAAATGGTGCCTAACTAGAGCTTTATAAAGTCTCAGAAGCACATTGCTGCTTTTATGCTCCAACCCTCTTGAGATAAATGACAACGTTACATTTGCTTTCTTAACCACGGACTCAACCTACAAGTCAACCTTTAGGGAATCCTGGACTAGCACTCCCAGATCCCTTTGTACTTTGGCTTTGTGAATTTTCTCACTGTTTAGAAAATAGTCCACGCCTGTATTCTTTTTTCTAAAGTCCAAGACCTCGCATTTGCTCACATTGAATTTCATCAGCCATTTCCTGGACCACTCTCCTAAACTGTCTAAATCTTTCTGTTGCCTCCCCACCTCCTCAGAACTACCTGCCTGTCTGCCTAACTTTGTATCATTGGCAAACTTCACCAGAATGCCCTCATTCTCTTCATCCAGATCATTTTAATATATAAAGTGAACAGCTGTGGCCCCGAAACTGAACCCTGCGGACACCACTTGTCACTAGCTCTCATTCCGAAAAAGAACCGTTTATCCCAACTCTCTGCCTTCTATCATACAGCCAACCCCCAATCCATGCAAGTAGCTAACCTTGAGCACCATGGGCCCTCACCTTACTCAACAGCTTCCCGTGAGGCACCTTATCAAAGGCCTTTTGGAAGTCTAGGTAGATAACATCCACTGGGTTTCCCTGGTCTAACCTACTTGTTACCTCTTCAAAGAATTCTAACAGGTTTGTTAGGCACAACCTCCCCTAACTAAATCCATGCTGACTTGTTCTAATCTGACTCTGCACTTCCAAGAATTTAGAAATCTCATCCTTAATGATGGATTCTAGAACTTTACCAACAATCGAGGTTAACCTAATTGGCCTGTAATTTTCCATTGTTTGTCTTGATCCTTTTTTGAAGAAGGGGGTTGCAACAGTGATTTTCCAATCATCTGGGGCTTTCCCTGACTCCATTGATTTTTGAAAGATCACAACCAATGCCTTCACTATTTCTTTAGTCACCTCCCTCAGAACTCTAGGATGTAGCCCATCAGGGCCAGGAGATTTATCAATTTTCAGACCGTTTAGCTTTTTGAGCACTTTCTCTTTTTTAATGGCTACCACACTTAATTCTGCCCTCGACTCAACTTAATTGTTGGGATATTACTCATGTCTTCCACTGTGAAGACTGACACAAAGTATTTTTTAAGTTACTCAGCTATTTCGTTATCTCCCATCACTAGCCTTCTTGCATCAATTTTGATTGGCCCAATTTCTACTCTTGCCTCTCGTTTGTTTCTTTTGTATTGAAATAAATTTTTACTATCATTTCTAATGTTACTGGCTAGCCTACCTTCATATTTGATCCTCTTCTTCCTTATTTCTCTTTTTGTTATCCTCTATTTGTTTTTGTAGTTTTCCCAATCTTCTGATTTCCCAGTGCTCTTGGCCACTTTATAGGCTCTCTCTTTTCCTTTGACACATTTCTTGATTTCCTTTGTCAGCCATGGCAGACTAGTTCCCCCCACCCCCATCCCTGACCCTAGACAATCTTTCTTTTCTTTGGGATGAACCTCTGTACTGTGTCCTCAATTGCACCCAGAAACTCCTGCCATTGTTGCTCTATTGTCTTCTCCACTAGGCTCTGCTTCCAATCGATTTTCATCAGTTCCTCTCTCATGCCCCTGTAATTACCTTGATTTAACTGTAACACCATTACATCCGATTTTGCATTCTCATTTTCAAACTGCAGACTGAACTCTACCATATTATGATCACTGCCTCCTAAGTGTTCCCAGTGCACCCTTACTTTAAGATCTTTTATAAAGTCTGGCTCATTACATGGCACTAAGTCCAGAATTGCCTGCTCCCTTTTGGGCTCCATCACAAGCTGTTCCAAAAAGCCATCCTGTAAGCATTCCATGAATTCCCTTCCTTTGGATCCACTGGCAACATTATTTACCCAGTGTATTTGCATATTAAAGGGTCCCATGGTAGCTGAACAATTTGTCGGTATGAATGTTTGGTCTCTGGAAAGGAAAGAGCTATAATTTCTGTGCAGTGAAAAATATACATCTTAAACCTGAAGAAAACCATTATATTTCCATTATCTGTTCTGGTAGTTGTGACTTTTAATAAGTAAGACTTTAACAATATACCTTCTGCAAGCAAGTGAAAGTACCTGGAGCAGCAAGTCGTAATAAGCAGAAAGGATCACTTCAGGGAACCCTGTGGATAGGGACCCAGAACTGCCCAATTTTTCCCTCTGCCATGGCACCTTTTTGTGCATCCACATATGTATGTGTAGGGGGAGACTCGTAAGGGGGTTAGAGTTTTATGCAATAGAGGTATATGTTGATGATTCATAGTTGTTTGCTCTTAGTTAGAATGCATTTGTTTGTATTAAGTGGCAACCCTTATTGTGTGTTTTGTGTCAACCTGAATCTGAAAGACAAAGAAATTGGGAAATTTTACTCACTTTTATAAAATCTTAACATTTGTGAAGAATAGTGGGACTTGATTTTCAGTGTGGTAGCCCATTGAGATGTAACAACTTAAGAAGAAATATTTGTTTGATGGTGAGCTGCATACAACTCCAAAACAGCCAGGCCAACATTCACAGATTCAGAACATGGTCAAAACAAAAAATTAGCGGGTTCAGAAATCCAGACTATTGAAAAGAAGAAAGTATTTGTTTCCATTGAGCAGCTGTCTTCTATAATGGAAGTGTATAAGATTAAAGGTCCCCTCGATGATGCTCTGAGGCTGGTTCCAGAATCAGCAGGGAAGATTTTTTTGTGAAAGATTAGATTAGATTAGGTTAGATTACTTACAGTGTGGAAACAGGCCCTTCGGCCCAACAAGTCCACACCGCCCCGCCCAAGCGCAACCCACCCATACCCCTACATCTGCCCCTTACCTAACACTACGGACAATTTAGCATGGCCAATTCACCTGACCTGCACATCTTTGGATTGTGGGAGGAAACCGGAGCACCCGGAGGAAACCCACACAGACACGGGGAGAATGTGCAAACTCCACACAATGAGTCGCCTGAGGCGGGAATTGAACCTGGGTCTCTGGCGCTGTGAGGCAGCAGTGCTAACCACTGTGCCAGAGATTAAGGCTCATTTAAAAAAGATGATGGATCAATCACCTGGATGAATAGGAATGAAATTTACTGCAAATTACATCCTTGAGATAAAAGACCCTCTAGGGAGAGATGTTTTACACAGAATTCAAGTTCAAGATCAGAATTATGAGGAGAATGCATTCTGGAAGAACTGTGGAACCACCAAATGCCCAAATTTATGAAGTTAGAGACTTAGTGAGAATGGAATTGTGGTAAATGCATTTACAAATGTATAAATGTACAAATGTTAAGTATGGCAAGAAATTCTTGGGAGTTGTGGGGAGATACTATATCAGTGCTAATGTTTGATACTGCATTAATGTTCAGAAGTCTGATCATGTCAAACAACTTTGGATGAGGAGTTCAGGAGAGAGGCTCTGGATCTCAGAGGGAGGAGTTGTGTCATCTATGACTAGCAAAAGTCTGAGTAACAACCTCTAATTAGTAACTAATGCCTAATGTTAGCATTTCATAAATTACATCTTATTATGACAAGAGCCTTTTCATATTAAAATTCGCTGGTGGTTGACCCTGTACCACAATAAACCAAACCAGCCCTTCTCAGTCAAGGAAAGAAGAATGGTGGCAACATCCTTCATCCACATATTCCTCAAAATAAGGAAGCTCTGTTTTTGCTTAATTCTCTCAATTCAACATACGGTATTGCGACAGTTGCTTCAAGAGGCATAATGGGAACTTGTTGCTCATTACCACCACTCCTGTACTAGAATGAGGCCAGAATTTCCAATTTCTGATGAGCCCGATCTTTTGTGGTCTAAAAAACCCATTTGAAGTGTCCCACCATTAATCAGGGACTTCGCAAGAAGGTAGAGTAAGTATATTATTGGAAATATCAGAAAGCTATGGAAGTTCAGTTTGCAGTTAGCACCAAGAAGGAGAAACAATAGAACCTAGAGGCAATGGATGAGAGATCCTAAGGAGGAATGACCCAAGAACCATAAATGTAAAGATGCTAATATTGTTTGGAATGAGGGGGATGTGGAGTGGAATGCAAAGTTGGTGATGGTAGTAACATACAACACACAGGATGCAGTCCCCAGTTTTATGCTATGACTAACTCATTTGTTCTGTGGCTTCATTGTTTCTGTCTCAATCAGGATTGCTGGTAGTATTGATCTCGTCATGGATATCCATACAAACAAGGAACAAGAGCAGGTCTCTCAGTTCATCGAGCCTGCTCCACCATTCAATAAACTCATGGTCAATCTCATTTTAATCTCAATTTTACATTCCCAGATATCTCATTAATCTTTCATCCCTTTGGTAATCAAGAATCTATCTTCTTCCTTAAAAATATTTAAAGATTCTGCGTTCACTACCTTTCAGGAAATGGAATTGCAAAGACTCACACCCTTCCAGAGAACAAAATTGTTTCCTCATCTCTGTTTAAAATAGGCATCCCTTGTTTTTAAATTATGACTCCGAGTTCTGGACTTTCTCACAAGAGGAAACATCCTTTTCACATCCAACTGATCAAGTCCTCTCAGAAACATACATGTTTCAATTCTTCTAAACTCCTGAGGATATAAAGCTCTGAAGAATGGAACCTGACTTTAACTTTCCGTCTCCAACTAATGTACTTTCCTAATTTTTCATACATCCTGAAAGCAATTCCATACTTCCAGACTGCAGCAACATTTCCATTCCTTTGTCAAGAAACCCTGTTTTGACTAAATGTTGACTATTCAGAGGAGAAACTTCTCTGTGTCTTTCAGATGTCACTGCAGATACTTTTGGTGTGACCACACCTTCCAAGGCGTATATTGCCATTTCAAACTTTGTCTCTCTAATGTTGCTCAGAGCTGGATGACAGACTCCTCCACATTTGCCTCCACAGCTTGCATAATATGTTCCTTGACTACAAGAGATTGTTGTATGCATTCTTGCAAAGACAGCTGTCATTATTTATCAGTGGGTCCTGTGAGATCTGAATCCCGAGACACTGCAGCATAGCTAGTGATTCTGACAGATGTTCAACAGAGTGCAGTTAGCCTTCTGTTGCAAGTATCACATGATTTTCCTGACTGGAATCTCAATGATTGAATTATTGGTGAAATCAGTTTGTTGGCTTCTTCAATTGCATTGCCTGGAGATGCAATTCTTGTTTATGTAATAACCTTTGTCATTGTCAGGGATTTTCATTAAGAATGTGAATCGCTAGATACTTAGCTGGACTTCCTCATCACCTTAATTCCTAAAGACAGATGTAATGTTCTCTGTGATGTATGGAAATTGGACTCAATTTAGTTGTAGGTGCTTCCATTGTCTTTTTATCATTATGCAGCTGCACAGAGAGCTCTTGTGGTGCTGTCATGGTATCCCTAACCTGTGAGCCAAGGATGCCAGGGTTCAAGTCCCATCTGCTCAAGACTATGTACTGTATAACATCTCTAAAAAAGCTGATGAGAAAATATCTGTCAATCCTCTAAGGTGGTACAGATGGTTATGCTGCTGCCTCTTCAGAGATTTTGCTGCAACTTGGAATCTGAACCCTTTTCAGTTTTGATCATGGTGGAAATCATTTTTTAAAAATCCTTAGAAACATAGCTTTTAAACTCATTTACAGATGAAGCACTTTATGTTATTTCAAAGGAACTAAGCACAAGAAATTTCACGATGTTCTTTCAAAGTCCACTAAGGTTCTCCACTGGTTTTTTTCTTGGCCTTTTGCTATTTAAACCTTCCCAGATTTTGAATAAGATTGAGATCTACACATTCCCTTCCACTTAAGAGTGAGCAATCTTAGTTGTGAGGTACACATAGGTTTTCTAAAGTTTCATGTCCTCTATGTTTGAGAGTAGCATAGATAGGACAGTGAAGAAGGGATTTGGTATGCTTTCCTTTATTGGTCAGAGCATTGATTATAAGAGTTGAGAGGTCATGTTGCAGCTGTACAGGACATCGGTTAGGCCACTGTTGGAATATTGCATGAAATTCTGGTCTCCTGCCTATCAGAAGGATGTTGTGACCCAATATACCGGCCACTCCAGCAGACAGCTGGAACTGACAACCGGAAGCGGCAGAGACAGGCCACTATAAATGCTAGACAGGGGATGAAACGTTTGCAAGACAAATTCTCAGCTCGGCTAACAGAACCACAACAACGAGCACCCGAGCTACAAATCTTCTCCCAAGCTTTGAACTTGTCAAAGGTTCAGAAAAGATTTTCATGGATGTTGTCCGGGTTGGAGGATTTGAGCTACAGGGAGAGGCTGAATAGGCTGGGGCTGTTTTCCCTGGAGTGTCAAAGGCTGAGGGGTGACCTTATAGAGGTTTATAAAATAGTGAGAGGCACGGATAGGATAAACGGACAAAGTATTTTCCCTGAGGTGGTGGAGTCCAGAACTAGACGGCATAAATTTAGGGTGAGAGGGGAAAGATATAAAAGAGACCTAAGGGGCAACATTTTCATGCAGAGGGTGGTACGTGTATGGAATGAGCTGCCAGAGGAAGTAGTGGAGACTGGTACAATTATAGCATTTAACAGGCACCTGGATGGGTATCTGAATAGGAAAGGTTTAAAGGGATATGGGCCAAGTGATGGCTAATGGGACTAGATTAGATTAGGTTATCTGGTCGGCATAGATGAGTTGGACAAAAGGGTCTGTTTCTGTGCTGTACATCACTCTGAGTCTATATCTTTATTGTTAAATGTTTGACAGTTGTTATCGTTGCACCATAGAAAGCATCCTATCCAAATGCATCACAGTGTAGTTTTGTAAATACTCTGTCCAAGACCGCAAGAAATTACAGAGAATTGTGAATACAGCCCAATCCATTGTGAAAACCAGCCTTCCTTCCATTGACTCCATCTACTCTTCCCACGCTGGTTATACTCTCTTCCACCCTCTTCCATTGGGCAGAAGGTATAATAGATTTAAGAACAGCTTCTTTCCTGCTGTTTTCAGAATTGTGAATGGACCTCTGATATATTATATTTCTCTGCACCTTCTCTGTAGCTGTAACACTATATTCTGCAGTCTGTTCTATTACCCTGATGTACTAATATAAGGTATTATTTCTCTTGTTAGCACATCAAACAATATCTTTCACTGCATCTCAGTACATGTGACAATAATAAAGCAATTCAAATCAAATTAAATGCCCTATTGGCTGTTTATCAATCATGGTTTGCAATCTGATAACATTGTTATAACTGCTCCTGTGTCTAACTTGAAACACATGAAACACCCATTGACGTAATTTCCTGTATGCCACAAAACATAGTTTCAGTCATTCCTTTGCCCCCATAGTGTTGACATAGACCTTTCGTGTTTGTCAGACTATCTGATGTATCCTTTGTGACTTTTTGCTTTAAGAAATAAATTGATTCCATAAACCTTCTGTGCCAAGTTTCATCTTCTCCTCTTCAGATTGAACTGTTTTCTTCCTGGACTGCGGCATATCTCAGTTGAATTACTTTGTCTGGTGTTAGGTCTTCTTTGTTGAACAGTGTGGTGCTGGAAAAACACAGCAAGTCAGGCAGCATCCAAAGAGCAGGAGAATCGACGTTTCGAGCTTAAGTTCTTCATCAGGAAAGAGGGGCTGTTCCAAGGGGGCTGAGCGATAAATGGGAGGGGGGGTGGGGCTGGGGGAAAGGTAACTGGGAAGTCAATAGGTAGATGAAGTTGTTTTGGGTGATGGGGGGTGGTGACAGGTCGGAGGGGATGGTGGAGCGGATAGGTGGGAATGAAGATGGACAGGTAGGACAGTTCAAGAGGGTGGTGCCGAGTTGGGAGGTTGGATCTGGGATGAGGTGAGGGGACGGGAGATGAGAAAACTGATGAAATCGACATTGATCCCATATGGTTGGAGGGTTCCAACGTGGAAGATGAAGCGTTCTTCCTCCAGTTGTCAGGTGGCTAGAGTTTGGTGGTGGAGGAGGCAAATAATAAAGTAAATCAAATCTTTACCTCAGAAACAATTTTGAGATATAGAATAGCTTCTAATTGTTGCAGTAACACAAACTGAACAAGTACTGGTCATTATGACAGAGACAATGTAGGGAGCACATTTGCCTCAGGTCTACCCTCTTCCATCTCTATCTTTAGACATCTGTGACATCTGTCTTGTACATTAATACGCACAGTATTCAGAATAACGTTGATGAGCTGATGGCACAAATAGAGACAAATGGGTACAATCTGGTGGGGATTACTGAAACATGGCTACAGGAAGATCACAAATGGGAGTTAAATGTCCAAGGGTACTCAAAGTATAGACAAGAAGGAGCAGGAGTTGTAGTTGCTTAATTGGTTAAGGATGACGTTAAGGCTGTTTTTAGACATGATATTGGCATTAGAGACCAAAGTCTGGATGGAAATAAAAGAGCCCTCTTGGGTAGGAGGAAGTTTTTGCCTTTGAACAGTACTTCTGAAGTAGGGCACAATATAAACCAGGAAGTAATGAGGGCTACTGAGAAGGATACAATGGTAATTATGGGTGATTTGAACATGCAAATTGACTAGATTCATCAACTTGGTAAGGGTAGCCTTAAAAAAGGGTTCATAGAGTATATGAGGGATCGTTTCTTAGAGCAACATGTCATAGAACCAACCAGATAACTGGCTACTTTAAATTTGGTATTATGTAACAAAAAAGAATTGATGAATGGTCTGGTAGTTAAGGCTACTCTTGGAAGGAGTGACCACAATATGCTAGAGTTTCAAATTCAGATCAATAGGTGGAAGACAGAGTCACAAACAAGAGATTTAATACTGGGCAAAGGTCTCAGAAAGAGGTTGGTCCAAGTGGACTGGGCAAAAATATTAAAGGTTCTGGATTAGTGGTGCTGGAAGAGCACAGCAGTCAGGCAGCATCCAAGGAGCAGTAAAATATTAAAGGGCAGTAGAGTTGAAGAATAGTGGCAAATGCTGAGAGACGTACTAAATACTACTCAATCAAGATATATTGAAGAGGAATTGTGAAAAGGTGAACAATCATCCATGGCTTAAAAAGGAATTCAAAGACGACCTGAAGGCAACCACGGGGATATATCATACTACAAAATTAGGGGCACTCTGCAAGATTGGGAGAACTTTAATCATCAGTCAAGAGTTATTTAAAACAAAATCAAAACAGCTAAGGTGAATGTTGGAAGGAAAGTATAAGCATAAACTTTTGTAAGTATATAAAAATGAATAGAATAGTGAATGTAAATGTTGGACCCTTAGAGGATGAAAATTGTGAGATAATAATGGGAAATTCAGAAATGACAAGGGCACTAAGCTTATATTTTCTCTCTATTTTCACAATGGAAGATAATAATATCTTCCCAAAAGTTGTAAGTGCACAGGAACTTGGTAAAATTATTATAACTGGGGAGAAGGTACAAGTGAACTGATGGGATTATAGGTAGATAAATCCCCGGAAACCGATGGACAGTGCCCCAGGATATTAAAGGAGGTAGCAACAGAGATAGTGGATGCTCTTGTTGTGAATTTCCAAAATTCCCTAGATTTTGGAAGGGTAACAATGGATTGGCAGCAATTAATGTGATACCCTTCATCAAAAAAGGAGTTAGGTAAAAAGTAAGAAACAATAGATTAGTTAGTTTGACATCTGTAATGAGGAAATTGTTAGAATAAATCATAAAGGAGGAAATAATTGAACACGAGGAAAAACAAAGCTCAATTCACTAATGACAGCATGTTTTCATTTTTTAAATAGAATCCCTACCATATGGAAACAGGTCATTTGGCTGAACAAGTCTACATCGACCCTCCAGAGAGTATCTGACCCAGACCCATTCCCTACCCTAACATTTTACATTTCCCCTAACTAATGCACCTAACCTACACATCCCTGAACACTATGGACAATTTAGCTTTGGCCAATTCACCTAATCTGCACATCTTTGGATTGTGAGAGGAAACCCAGGGGCAGACATGGGGAGAATGTGAAAACTCCACACATGCAGTCGCCTGAGACTACAATCAAATCGACGTCCCGGGTACTATAAAGCAGTGGTGCTAACCACTAAGCCACTGTGCTATCCTAATGAAGGACAAGTTGTGCTTGACAAAATTGCCACAATTCATTGAGGGTGTAACTAGCAAGGTGGATAATGGAGATCCGGCGGATGTGGTATACCTCGACTTCCTGAAGGCATTTGACAAGGTACCTCATAAAAGACTGACCCAGGGGATTAAGCCTAGAGTATTGCTTTGAATTGAGGATTGGTTGACTGATAGAAAGCAGTGGTTCAGGATAAATGGGTCCTTTTCTGGATGGTGAACTCTAACTCATGGGGTGCTACAGAGTTCAGTTCTCAGGCCTCAACTCTTTGCAATCTATAAAAATTATTTGGAAGAGCTCATGGATAATGCTAAAATAGGTAGGAAAGTAGGAAGTGATCTTAGTTGGAAAAATAAAAAGGCAAATTAAGATTAAAATGTTAAAGCACATTCAAAGTGCATCAGTGCTGAGGGATATGGGCATCTTTATGCATGAATCACAGAAAATGGGTTTGCAGGTGTAGCATATAATAAGAAAGCCAATGGAATCCCGGCATTTATTGCAAAAGGACTAGAGAATAAAAGTTTAAAAGTGTCGTCACAATAAGGCATTGGTGAGACCACATCTGGAGTATTGTGTCCAGTTTTAGTCTCCTTACTTGAGGAAAGAGATGATGGTACTGGAGGCAGTTCAGAGCAGGTTCACTAGGTTGACACCAGGGACAAAAGAGCTATGGTATGAGGGCTGGTTTAATAGCTTGGGCTTGTATATACTGGAGTTCACAAAACTGAGGGGGGATCTATTAAGGTGCATAAGATGCTAAAGGGGGTTGACTGGGTGTACATTGAACAAATACTTTCCTTGGGGGACAGTGTTGAACAAGAGATCATAGATAGAGAGTGAGAAGAGATAGGTTCAAAACTGAGATGAGGAAAAACTACTTCTCTTAGTGAGTTGTGAATCTCTGGAACACACTGCCCCAGAGGCAGGATTAATCAGCAAATTCAAGAAACAGGTATGTATGTAATGAAAGGCAGGATAAAGAGCTATGAGGAGCAGGCAGGAGAGTGGAGTTGAAAGCAGGATAAGATCAGCCATGATCATGTTAAATATCAGAGCAGGGTTGAAGGGCTGAATTGCCTCCTCCCATTCTTAATTACTGTGTCCTTTGTTTATTATAGTCAATCAAGCGGTAACCCTTTTAAACTTTGGTCAAACTCTTTCAATCACATGTACAACAATGTCCACCTAGTTCCTGCTGTAACACTTTTCCTCTCGAACTGCTTATGATTTTCATTGTATCGCCCTCAAAGCATCTAGTCTGAGTGAGAATAGTTGAAGAGTTACTAACAAGATCAATGCCACTCAAGGAAATAGAACATTGACAGTGTTAAGGAGCAACAGAACCATCTTGCAATGGAGCAGAGAATATTTTGATAATGTGAACAGGAAAGACGGTATCATCCACTGGGGAAGTTTGACATGATGGGTCATCAGTATGAAAGCATCAATAAAAAGGTGAGGAGAAATTAATTTCCACAGAGGGCTATTGGAGAACAGCATATTTTGCCACAGGGAGTTTTTGAGGTAGTGAAGACTGCATACATTCAGGATAAATATTTGAAGCATAAGTTTTAAAGCCAAAGGAAGAAAATAAAATGATGAGATTTATTATAGATACTGAGGCAAAGATTTAGAATAAGTAAACGTGTGTCAGATTCCTCTGCATGCTGTAAAATCCTTTGGTTCTCTCGCCTGCATAATGAAATAACATCTCACAAATATTAGGATCACAAAAATGGTGGACAGTAATCATTGAAGGACCAGAGAGTAGTACAAAAAAGGCTGGAGGAGATCACACATTTAGGATCAGATAAGACAATGGAGGCATTGAAATTATGCTCAAGAATTGGGCGAAAGTGAGTACTGCAGATGCTGCAGATTAGAGTCAAGAATGTGGTGCTGGAAAAGCACAGCAGGTCAGGCAGCATCCAAGGAGCAGGAAAATTGACATCAGTTCCTGATGAAGGGCTTTTGCCTGAAATGTTGATTTTCCTGCTCCTCGATGCTGCCTGACCTGCTGTACTTTTCCAGCACCACACTCTTGACTCTATGTTCAAGAATTGTTATGTCAATTGAGAGGTACATGGGGAATCAGCAGGTAGTGGAAAGAATGACAATGTTGGATATTGTATGGGGATAAACCAACATGGTTAATGCATTGTAGTGGAAACATTGAGTGAATTGATATTCAAGCGTCTTGGTGTCTACCTAAATGGTCTTTCAGAATTCTTGCTGAGCACATATACCACTGGGTGGCATGGTGATACAGTGGTTAGCACTACTGCCTCACAGTGCCAGGGACTCAGGTTCGATTCCCACCTTGGGCTTCTATCTGTGTGGAGTTTGCACGTTCTCTCTGTGTCTGCATGGGTTTCCTCTGGGTGCTTCAGTTTCCTCCCACAGTCCAAAGATGTGCAGGTTAGGGTGAATTGCCATGCTAAATTGTCCATAGTGTCAGGTGCATTAGTCAGGGGTAAATAAAGGGTAAGAGAATAGGTCTGGCTGGGTTACTCTTCGTAAGGTCGGTGTGGACTTGTTGGGTCGAAGGGCCTGTTTCCACTCTGGAGGGAATCTAATCTAATAGACTTGCTAATGGTTTGTTGAATAATATATCAATTCCTCTTAAAATTCCATTGTTCTTGTGTGTAACTGTTCCAAAAGACATGAGTTATCTCTTGTTTTGGTCATCCTCTAATGATCAAATACCAACCTATTCTTCAGAATTTTATATTCTGAAGGAGAGTCATATCAGAAGTGAAACATTAACTCTGTTTCTCTCTCTCGACAAACCTGCTGAAACACTCCAGCAGTTTCTGTTTGCTTGCATCCTCTCACAGTACTGCACTGCTTAACTTCTTCTCACTGCTTTTATGGAAATGAAAGGTTTGTCAATGTTGTGCTTACTTGATCTTGTGAAACAAGGAGCAGATTAGTTACTTGAGTAAGATGAGATGAATTACTGAGCTGCTTTACTTTACAGACAGTAATTTTACAAACAAAGCAAGTAATGCAGAAAAATCACACTTTTGCTTAATTTAATTATGGTTGATCCTCAGAAGAGAGAAAAAAAAGTGAACACTTCATTGAACCCTGTATGTGGTTTAACATTTTTGTTTGGTTTGCTCCTTTGCAAACAAAAACTTCGCCCTGTCCTGAGGCAGTTCCCTTTCCAATGTAGACCGCCTGAGATGCTGATTTGCCTTTCTCAGCAGCTCTTACTAATCGAATCAGAATATGTTTTTTCCTCCTCTTTTGTTAATTCTGTTGAATATATATTCCTGATTTCATCACATGTACTATTTAATTTCAAATAATGGGACAATAGTTGCCAGGGGCTTCTTTTCAACAGTGTCTAGGACCATTTCAAATGGCAACCCTAGTGTCTCTCACCGCTCCAAAATGAGTGGGATGATCTCAATGCAATAGGTTGATGAAGTCCCTGCTACCTGATCTAAAATTTAGAAACATTGCACACATAAGTATGTAAGTTAGCTTGCTGAGCTGGAAGGTGTGTTTTCAAATATTTCGTCACCATGACTGGGTAACATCATCAGTAAAGTCTCTGGTGAAGCGCTGGTGATATGTCCCACCTTTCTATTTGTTTGGTTTCTTTAGGTGGGTGATGTCATTTCTGGTCCATTTTCTCAAGGAAAGGTAGACAGGATCTAAATCAATGTGTTTATTGATGGTTCTGGTTAGAATGCCGTACCTTTAAGAATTCTCGTGCACGTCTTTCTTTTGCCTGTCCTAAGATATGTGTGTTGCCCCAGTCAAAGTGGTGTCCTTCTTTGTCTGTACGTATGGAAACTAGTGGTAGTTGATCATGTCTTTTTGTGGCTAGTTAGTGTTTGTGTATCTTGATGGCAATTTTCTTGCTTGTTTGTCTCATGTAGTGATATTTGCAGTTCTTGCATGGCATTTTGTAAATGAAGTTGGTTTGCTGGTATTCTTAGAGAATTCTTAGAGGCATGGCATTCTAACTAGACCTCTATTGATAAATAAAGGTCTTAGATCCCATCTACCTTCCCTTGAAAAAAAGAACCGGAAATGACATCACCCACCTTAAGAAACCAAGATCTATAAATAAAGGCGGGACATACCATCAGCGCTTTACTGTGGACTCTCACCAATGATGTTACTTAGTCATGGTGATGAAACCTTTCAGCTCAGCAAGCTAACTTACATACTTATCATCAACCTGTGCTACAAATCTTCTCGGAAATTGCTAACATTGCACAGAATTTAAATGTGTAGCATGTCCCACTTCACTCATCCATCACACTCTTGCCATACTCATCCAGCATCGACGAGAAAGTGGTTATTAATTCAACTTTTGTAACTTGACTATAACTTAAAAGAGTTGATCTGTTGAGAAACAATACCGAAGAATATTTCAAGATAAAATGGCCAAGCCTACTTGAATGCCATAACTTCCCCAAATGTTGCATTCTGTAATATTTTAGTTTTAAATTTCAGTAAATTTAATATAATTAAACAGCCTCCACCCCCTGAAGTCCTCCTCGCTAATTCATTTTCTGTTCTGGACACTGATGATTGTTTCTTGAAAAAGTGCAGCAACAGCCAAGGTTATAGCATCACGGATGGCCCAGCTGAATGGAAGGGAAGGAAGATGAATGGGAGAGCAGCAGTGGTTCCTGAGATAGATGAACGTACTCAGATTTGTGCATGTGTCGAGGTTGTTATCACACCTCCATGGTGCCATGGTCAAGGATGTTATAGAGGGCTGCAGGAAACTCTGAGGTAAAGGTACATGTTCCTGTAGTCAGATTATAGGGAGCTTAGCAGAAAGTTACCTGGGGAAAGATTAATTCAATGGGCAAGAGGTGATGAGCTTGAAAGAGAAGAAATGATTTGGGCACATTTGAGAAACATTTCGCAAAAAACGGACTAAGACAAACAAACCAAGAGCTCCCCAGATGAATAAAGAGTTGAAGATTAAGAACAAGAAGAAAAATTCTGCTTTTTTCTGGTGTTAGGTCAAAAATACAATTGAGAAGTAGCTGAATGCAAACCATATCAAAGGCCGGTGATAAAGCTCATAAGATCAGGAAAGAGAGATTATGAAAAGTAAACAAAATAAACAACTAATTGAATCCTATAACCCAGACTGGAATGTCTAAGCTGTGATTGCCTGAACATTTCCTTTCTGCGTTGACCTGATATACAAGTCTTTTCTTTCTTTTTGTCTTTGTCGCTTTCTGAAACGGGGAACTTAAGATGGATTTGAGTTCAAGTTGTCGAATTATAAGTTAGCAATTTGCACTCATTGCAATTGCTTAAAGACAATTTGTTTGTAATAAACAATTATTTTCTTGTTCATTACAGAAAATTGGTGACTGTTTTCTTTTAACTTGGGCCCGGCAGTCAGGTAAATTGTTAACTTTAGATCATTTGTCTGGATCTTTTCAAATTTGGAGTGATTCTGTGAATAGTATGGCTTGGTTTCCAGTGGACCACCTGAGTGAGTCAGGATCAACAATCGCTTTGTACTGTGTGGCTGCACGTGTGTGCAGTTGTTCTGATGGTCCATGCACGGCGAACTGCGTCGGCACATTGATTGTGACATTGGCTTCCAGTTCCAGAAGTCACTGCCTTGCACAGTCCTCAGAGATGCTTGCAACCAGTAAGAAAATTAGTGGGATTGCTGTCCAGGGAGGGAGGGGTCTTTGATTTGCCGGTTGCTTTCCCGAGGCTGCAGGAAGTACAGATGGAGTCAATGGATGGAAAGCTGTTTTTGCATTTCTTACTACGATCTGAAGTCGTCAATAGCTTCAAGAAGATCACTTTCATCCCGGTGCCAAAGAAAAACCATGCAGTGTGCCTGAATAACCACTACCTGATGGCTCTGACCTCCATAATAATCAAGTGCTTCAATAGGTTAGTCACGGCTCACATTAACTCCAGCCTACCAAATTGTCTTGATTCAATGCAAGTTGACCACTGATGCAACAGCTCCACCGCAGATACCATCTCCCTTGCACTACACTCATGCCTGGAACATCTGGATAACAAGGATTCCTACATTAGGCTCTTACTGATGAAAAATATGGTGCTAGAAAAAGTTCAGCTGTTCAAGTAGCATTCAAGGAGCAGGAGAATCAATGTTTCGTGCGTAAGTCCTTCATTAGGAACGTGGTAGAACTGGGTGATGTGGGGTTGAGGAGTGATGAGGTTGGAGGCTGTGGATGGGCGATCCCCTAAGGTGATAGGGTTGTAGATGGTTTGGAAAATCATGGCTTGGTGATAGGAGGTGGGGTCATGGTTGAGGGACGGTTGAAGGAGGTGTCAGTGAGTTGGCATCTGGCTTCAGTGAGGTAGAGGTCAGTGTGCCATATTAGCACTGCACCTCCCTTGTCAATTGGTTTGATGGTGAGACTGGGGTTGGAGCAGATGGAATGGAGGGCTGTACATTGCCAGGGTGAGAAGTTGGAGTGGGTGAGTGGGGTGGACAGGTTGAGGTAGTTAATGTCGCTATGGCTGTTGGAGATAAAGAGGGTAAGAGGCCAACGCGGGGTGTCCAAGAGCACAGAGTATGTTGGGATGCAGATAAGGCCTTTTCTGAGGACTGACCATTCATCCTCAGTGAGGGGGGATCTGGGGGGGCGGGGGGGGGGGGGGGGGTACTGGTGATAACCCAGCAGGTCTTAGAGCAGAGGCCTGGTGTCGAGCTGGAGTTGGGAGTTGGGAGTTGGGGTGGAGACTGGCTCTGGAGTGGGGATGTTCATGTGATTGTTACTGACGTCGTAAGTGACATAATTGGAGGAAGTGATGGTGGTGGTCATGTGGGCAAAAGCACCATTCTTGACAGCTTTTACGGAGGTGGAATGGCCGATGGTGGCCGTGGGGATGGCACGGTCAGCAGTGTTCTGGTCAGTGACATTCCTGATGAAGGGCTTATGCCTGAAATTTTGACTCTCCTGCTCCTCAGATGCTGCCTGACCAGCTGTGCTTTTACCAGCACCACACTTTTCAACTCAGACTCTCCAGCATCTGAGTCCTCATTTTCTCATCTTTCTTGACTACAGTTCAGCCTTCAACACCATAATTCCAAACAAACCCACCCAAAACACAGAAATCTAGGTCTCAGCTCCCTCCATCTGTAACTGGAACTTTGACTTCCTGACCCAAAGATTGCAACCAGTAAGAACAGTCAACAACACCTCCTCTGTTCTGCTACTCTGATGCATCATGTATGGTACAATCTGCTTGTATAGCACGCAAACAACACCTTTTTACTATATGTTAAATAATGAGGCAAAAAAATTGCCAAAGAGTGACAACTGAGGATAGCTTACTCACACCAATGGATGAAGATGCAGTAGACACAACATAGGTTGATCTCATTTCAGCTGTGAAAGCAGAATCCTGTTTTCTACCCAAACTTTAGGAACTTCTTCATTTACTCTTCCTTCTCCTCCTTTGGTCCTCTCTCCATCTGAAGCAGACAGTTGCTTGATGAGCACTGCCCTCTGACCAGCTGTGCCCCCAAACCTAAACATTCGGTGGTATACTCTATTACTCGCAAGGTTACTCCGTGTCAGTCACCTATTTGAATATTTCTAGCCGATAGACAACTATTGATAATGGCAACATAAAAAATAACAGCATTAAAATCTTCTGAAAAAAGGGTTACTGGTTTCAAAACATTAACTCGACCTTCTCTCCACAGTTGCTGCAAGACCTGCTGAATGTCTCCAGCAATTTCTGGTTTTCTGACAATATCAGCGTGTCTGATGTCCCATTGAACCACCCCCAGCTCAAGGTCAGTTTACATTACATAAGAACAGAACCTTTGATTTTCTCTAAACAATTTGGGACATTGGATACCAGTTATGTCACAATTCTTGTAAACGTTTTCTTTAACTTGTCTTTTGCCTTTGCTTGTTTGTATTTGATTGTATTTGGACAAAGAAGGTAATGGCTGTGACAGCAGTTTTACAAACTATGTGTAATTGCAATTGTAAAATTGCTCAGAGGTTTGAATACTACAAACATTTTGGTTATAAAAACGACCTCAATTTCTACCATTCTTCTGTTGTAAATACAGATGCAAAGATTCAATCAGTTAGGCATTTAGCCTAAGGAGATTTTCTTTTTTTTGAACCTAATCAATTTCCCCATTAATTTTGATTTATACATGTTTTATAAAAGGTTTTGTGAAGCCCTTTAATGTTACCTACTAATCTTACATGATATTCTCTCCTTGCCCTTCTTACATCTTTTAAAAATTTTTCCTTGTGTGATTGATATCTTGTGTGGTTTTTGGTTACATTTTATCATGATAATTAATACCTCATTTCCTTTTTTTTTGTAATTTTTATTTTCTTTGATGTTTATAATTGTCGCATATGTTTTTTGGAAATATGTTTGGTTCGGATCTGAGCCTTGAAGGTCTGCCTTTGTTCATTTCCATTTATTCAGTCCATCTGTCCTAAATATATTCTAAAATCACTGAACTTCACATTCTCCACCTGGATATTTACATTTTCAATTTGTCTTTGTCCCATTTCGTAACAACTTTAAAGTTAATTATGTTGTGATCACTAATTGCCTGAAAATCTCCAGCTGCAACACAACCCATTTCCCCATTCCTTCTCTAGAGGTAGATTCAATATTTTTTTTCATTCCTCACTGTGTTTAAATGATATTGATTAAGAAATTACATATTCAGTACTTCTTCATTTTCCAGGTCATTGTCCATTTTTTCCACAGTCTGGATAAAGAGAATTGAGATCCCACCTGATATCTGTTCTCATGTTTTACATTTTTTCTGAAATTTCCCTGCACATTTAGTTCTCTATCTCTTTAAGTCTGAAGTCCACAATATAAGGAGAAAAGTGAGGACTGCAGATGCTGGAGGCCAGAGTTGAAAGGTGTGGTGCTGGAAAAACACAGCAGGCCAGGCAGCATCTGAGGAGCAGGAGAATCGACGTTTCGGGCATAAGCCCTTTTTCAGGAATGAGGCTGGTGTGCCAAGCGGGCTGAGATAAAGGGTAGGGGGAAGGGAATTTGGGGGATGGGTGCTGGGAATGCAATAGGTGGAAGGAGGTGAGGGTGAGGGTGATAGGCCGGAGAGAGGGTGGGGGCGGAGAGGTTGGGAAGAAGGGGAGAGTGTTGTCCTGAGCTGGGGCAGGGGCAGTCCACAATATAAACCTAGCAATCCCTATACACCAATATTTAGATGAGATTAGATTCCCTAATGAGTGGAAACAGTTCCTTCAGCCCAACAAGTTCACACCAACCCTCCAAAGAGCAATCCACCCAAACCCATTCCCTTACATTCATCCCTGAATGATGCACCAAACACTACAGGCAATTTAGCATGGCCAATTCACCTGACCTGCACATCTTTGGACTGTGGGAGGAAACCGGAGCACCCTGAGGAAAGTCACGCAGACACAGGGAGAATGTGCAAACTCCACACAGACAGTTGCCTGAGGCGGGAATTGAATCCGGGTCCCTGGCGCTGTGAGGCAGCAGTGCTAACCACTGAGCCACTGTGCCACCCCATATAGGATATCACATTAATCTGAAGTTAATAGGGTAGATCACTATTTGTATAATAAGTTAGAATCATAAAATCCCTACAGTGTGGAAACAGGCCACTTGGCCCAACAAGTCCACACTAAAAACACTGAAGAGTTACCCACTGAGATCCATTGCCCTATTACTCTACATTTCCCCTGACGAATACACCTAGCCTTCACATTCCTGAAAACTATGGGCAATTTAGCATGGCCAGTTCTCCTAACCTGCACATCTTTGCGCTGTGGGAGGAAACTGGAGCACCCAGAGGAATCCCAAATGGACACGGGGAGAATATGCAGTGGTCCAAGGCTGGAATCAAACCTGTGTCCCTGGTGCTGTGAGGCAGCAGTGCTAACCACTGAACCACCGTGCTGTCCTTTCCTGACATTGTTGGAGAATATAGCTCAGGGAAGAAACAGTCTTTGTATCAATAAGTTAATAAAGTTCTGTTACATACATGTAGGAAGCTAAGATTGGAATAAGGTCAGCAATGGTCAATTGGATCTGGTACTTTCATCATCCAGAATGCAATTTATGCTTTTGACCTCCAGACAACCTGTTAATTAAGACAGTAAGATATTATCTGCAGAAATTAACACCTTATTCATGAATATCTTTCAAGGTATGATATTTTAGGCATTGATATGCATTCCAAATAACACAAAAGATAATGTGCTACTTAAGCCTTCGGTCTAAATTTGTGAATGATTGAACTATTAGGAAACCATGTGCCAAAATTATTTCCTTGCTTCAATTAATTCTAACTATTTTCTCTTTATCAAGATTCATGATAAATTGCCCTGTAATTATCCAGATAAGCTGAGATGCATGTCAGTGAAAGTCAAATGCAAGACGTTTGTTCCTGAGAAATGCATTTAACTTTGCTAGTTGTTTTAGTACAAATGGAATTTTTGTTTTTGATTCACTCTTGGGACATGGGTGTCATTGGTTGGCCAGCATTATTTTATTGTTTTTCAATTGGAATTGAGACCTGGGTTGAAAGCAACAGTTTTGTGTGGTTCTGTATCAAAGATTGCTTTGTAATGTACTTGTGAAGTGCGTTGTCTAGTTATGTTGGAGATGCTGTCTAAAAAGTCATTGCTGTGTCCCCACATGGACTGGAATTAGTTTTGGATTGCTCTTGCCATGCAAGATCTTAAAGCAGACAGATTATGTGCAGCCACACATGCATCTTTGTGTCACAAGGACACGCAGATAAGAGGAATCATTATTTGGGATCATTTCTGATATTGCCAACTGCCATAATTGTAATGTCATTGTGAAGGTCTTTGCAGTTCCTATTGATGATGTCCTTATGAATGACAAGGCTGGGAAAGGCTTAATGGTCATCCAATTTTTGCCTATCATGCACACAATGTTTTTGGATTCTCTTGAAATTATTTTTAATCTTGCGTGGTAAGTGGGTCTTGCAGTCATAACCAGCATTCATTGCCATTGAAAATTCCCCTTGAAATGAAGGCAACCAAGAGTGAATCTGTGGGTCTGGAGTCACATGTAGACCAGACCAGAAAAGGATTGCAGATTTCTTCTCAAAAAGGACATTAGTGAGTCATAGAGTTATATAGCATGGAAACAGATATTTTGTCCAACTGATCTGCACTGACCAGATATCCAAAACCGATCTAGTCCCATTTGCCGACATTTGACCCACATCCCTCTACACCCTTCCTATTCATGTACCCGTCCAGATGTCTTTTAACTGTTGTAATTGTCCCCACCTCCTCTGGTAGCTTGTTCCATACACACACCACACTCTTCATGAAAAAGTTGCTTGTCAGGTCCCTTATAACTCTTTCTCCTCTCATTTTACATCAATGTCCTCTAATTTTGGTCTCCTCTATGCTGGGGGAAAGCCTTGACTATTCACCCTTGATTTTATGAACATCTATAAGGTCACTCTAAGCTTCCAACGTAGATGGTTTTCTTTACAACAACTGGCAGTCAACGTTATGGTCACCATTATTGAGACCAGCTTTTAAGATTCAAGACTTATTAAATTTAAATTTCTTAGCTAGCTATGGTGGGATTATAACTCATGTAACCTATATATTAAATTGGGCTTTTGAATGATCAGTCTAGTGACATGACCACAAGGCGAGCGGTAGGATTGAATAGTGCAATTTGAGGACAATGATATGTGTTGTGGACATTTACTGGATTCTATTCATGTGCAAGGGGGTATTGATGATGAAATTTCTCTCTACAAATGGGTGAAAGAAGATATAAAAAAGAGATGATACACGGAGCATGAAGGAAAATATTTGGTTGGTCAAAAGGTCCTATGTTCCCTCTTGCTTCATGCTTCTACAATCTGCCTATGCATTGTAAACATGAAGGCACTTGGTATCATTATGGAGTCCTGGGAAAGGCTTACAGCTGAATGCACGAGATGGAGAAGCATCCTGAACCAACACCTCAAAACAGGGAAAAAGAAACTGATAAACTCTGCAGCAGATAAGTGGGCACTGCCAAAGGAAGGAGTGCAGCAGATCTGGCAGATCTACAACCACATACAGATGTGATCTCTATGACCAGGACTGTCACTCCAGCATTGGTCTCTTCAGTCACAAGCAACGTTGCTTCAGGGAAGCAGAAAGCTAGAACAACAAAAATGCAACCCATGGTCAGCCATGACCGAAAGGAGCCTCACTCACATTGTAAATAATATGATACGCATTGATATAGATTTTCTGATTAAAATTCCAATATCAAGTGTTAATATGAAAGTTTTTATTGGTGTAGCAACTAAAAATAATGTCCAAACTGTCAGTCTGTTGTTATTGGAATTTCAGATCTTATATTTATTTGACTTCATTTATAGATTCAAAATCTTTGTGGCTTCCTTTTGGTTGTATTCCTTCAACATTTAGAAATTGATTGCTAATTCGCTAACAACGTGTACACAAACATTCACTAATGAGGTGATGTTTAAATTTCATTATTAGGTAGATCTTCATGATGAGTTCTTGGCTCAGTGAAGCTGAAAATAGTGTTGTGTATTAGTATTGGCCTCAGACATCAACACTGACTTCTAAAGTAGTCAACAGATTCTTTTAGTTTCATTATATTTTGTTGAAATACTAACCAAGTAAATCCAGAAATTAATAATTATTCATCTTATCTTTTGTATATTCTTTATGGCTCCAAACTAAATCCAACCTGCTCATTGTGAATGGATGATTAAATTGCCAGTCAGCAAGGGACAGGAATACATTCTCAACATACAGGATAAAGAATCCACCCTATTTGTATTTCCCATCACTGCCCTCTATTTGACATCCCTTTCTATACATTTCACCACTTACCCATTACCCTACCAATTCTAACCTTATGCTGGAGGTGTCCTTTTGGATCCTAAATGTTGACTTCCATGTGGATTCCTGATCACAGTAACTAACCTCGATGACATTTTTACTGGTTTCAGGAGAGTGCTGGTGAGAGTTAACATTGTCCTAAACTACACATTCAAATCTCCGTGGGAATAGTTCCCTATCCAAAACAATAGTACGCCTTCATTGAGCGTGGCTAAAGTAATAACTGGGACACATGATTTGCAATGTGGCCCAAAGTATCTAAATTAGTTGCATTCCAATTCATTGGCTTGGATGAATTTTATGTTTAGCCTATCTGGAATTGTGTCTGCCACCTTGGTTTCCTGCAAGTCAGCCAGCAGAGGGAGCTAAAAATGCTTTTAGACTCAAGGCAAATACTTTAGGAGTCACATTTCAAGTCGACGGGAAAGTAAGATTAAATCTTAGATTGCATCACTCAGCTAGAGACACTTTGCTAAACTTTAGGTATTGCACAACTTAACCGAATAATTTTGCATGCTTTATGTAGTCTGATCACTCGACTACAGATCAGTGTATCAATTTATGAAAACTGCCAACCTGTCAGGGGCACCCTGCCGTTGCAGTTAGAAAATCTTCAAACATTTTCCTCATTGCATGCTGTGAAGCCTGCAGTCATAACTTTACAGTTTGAAAATAAAATCAGATCAAAAGACATCTTAAAATGAACAGCAATCATTGATGTGGAGCACACCAAATGAACGTTTGAAAAAAGAATTAATATATTTCAGATTGTAATTGAGATTGGCTTATCCTGGTCTACTCAAGGGGAATGATTCCAACGTCATGACACAAAAGCTCAAGAGCAACCTGACCCCCATCGTACGAGACCAGAAAAGCGAAGGTAACTTGCATAGCTATCTCACCAATAGCACTTATGCTCTGTGCAAAGGTGAAAGCAATTGAGAAGGACGAAGACTCTGGGAGAGGAAGGGGATTGAGTATAGGAAGGTAACAATGAATGGGGGTGAAGTCTTTACTACTTCAGTGGAGGTGTGCCAATGTTCTGTGTGAAACCTTTCATCACTTTCAAACCCTTTACACCAGAAACTACATGTTGACCTGCACTGGCTGCTTTCAGTCAGTCTAATTCTACAGTTTTGAAACTACCATTAGATCTTTTCCAGATGCAACCAGAGTCTTAAAATCAGTTCCAGGTTTTGGCCTGTATACTTCTTTTTCGACTAATGCTGCAGATAATGCATTATGAGCATATGGTCATTGTACACCACATTGGATGCTTAGGTACCTATGCTATAACCAAAAGCCATGCATAGCACCACCAAATCTCTGGTAAATTTTATTTAAGCTTAATTAAGTCTAAACTTAGAGCCATGACTTCCTAGTTTTGCAAGATAGGCAGATCTAATCTTTTACCTTTGCAAGCAACTTGATGTATTTCATGGTTTCTTGAGGGTCACAGATGATAGTATACTTTGAAGAGACATGCTGATGGTATTATCACTTTATCATAGGATATGACTAAGGAGTATAACAATCTCACTGGGCCATAAAATGTTTGAAAGGTTGATTAAAAATGATTGCAAAATGCACATACTCCATTTTACTTTGGATCAATTAAAGCATGTGACTCTATGAGAAATTTGCTCCTCTGTTGCAAACTAATAGTTTAATAATAGGACGTACATTTATATGACTGAGGCAAATAATCTTTGTATAACAGAGTTACTTGTCATAAATATCAGTTGTATTCGTCAATAACATATTATCCACACATAGTTTCTAAGGTCATGGGAGATAACATAAATAACGCTGCATCGAACATTCTGTTGAAGGTAAATTCAAACCATGGAGGCAGCATTGGAATACATTACAATTCCTCTAAAATACTCCAATATCTTGGTGATGTATATTTGGAAAACTAAGTTAACAACCAGACAATAGCTTTGAATAATAGAGAATTCAGGCAACAAGAGTGTGCCACATCATTCTGTAGCTTCAGTCACTGTGAGTGAAAAATTCTGTACATATCCATCACTGATGGATGATTACTGAACATTGATCACTAAGAAATCAGATCTAAATGTATTTTTTGATTAGAATGTAAGTTATTTCAAAGCAAAATAAATTTCTAAGATCATGATGTTGAAAAATGAGAAGTCTGAAATTAAACTTGTGCATTGGAATAGTGAGCCAGTGAAATACAGTACAGATAGCTGGAAGGCCATCTTCTTTTTAGTCTGAAACCTGAAGAACTGTATCTCACAAAAGCAACTATAAAATTGGATTACATCTGACCTGCTGAACAGATTACACAACACACAAAGATTTCTTCTTGATCTACAGATTGTCTTCAGCTCTCAAAGCATCAGTCTCAAGGCTGATCAAGCACACTTTAGCCAGTGCTAACAGTTGCAATCATTGACTGCTGAAGGTGAGTAACTCCAAGAATTGCAGAAGATCATTTTCTAGAGATGGTCTGAGGTCATGAAGGAAGTACAAGAAGGCATGTTCATTTTGGTCATAAGAGACAAACTTGGTGCATCGCAACAAGTCATCATCATGGACCAGCATTGTCCTAATACCAAAAGCATTACGCTAAGATATTGGTCCGTGTTTCACCAGGGACATGTGGGTATTGATTTCACAAGACAGCTCGTCGATGAATCTATATACTGCCCAGGAATCAGAAAATTCAATGACCATTAAAGCATGCTAAATATGTCAGCAACAACCATAGAGGGAACCTTTGCATCCACATGTTTCCTTGGATGAAAATAGAGTAAAGCTTCTTCACAATGGACAGGGATGCTTGCATCCTTGTGACAAAATATTTCTTTAAATGTCCCATTGTTCAAAGCTGTAGCAACACAATGACAATATGAGGCTACTTTCAGTTATGATGTAAATTGTGTGACCATCAGATCATAAGACCATAAGATATAAGAGCAGAATTAGCCTATTTGGCCCATCAAGTCTACTCCACCATTTGATCATAGCTGATATCTTTCTCAATCCTGTTTTCCTGCCTTCTCCCCAGAACCGTTGATCCCTTTACTAATCAAGAACCTGTCTATTTCTATCTTCAATAAGCTCAATACTTGGCTTCCACAGTCTGTTGTGGCAGTGAGTTCCACAGATTATCCACGCTGTGGCTATAAAGCTCCTCCTCGTATTCGTTCTAAAGGGTCGACCCTCACTCTGAGGCTGTGCCATCGGATCCTTGTCTCGCCTACTAGTGGAAACATCTTCTCCACATCCACTCCATTCAGGACTTTCAGTATTCGATAAGTATCAATTAGATCTGCCCTCACCCTTCTAAACTCCATCAAAAACAGACCAAGAGTCCTCAACCACACCTTACATGATCAGCCCTTCATCCCCAGGATTCTTCTTGTAAACTTTCTCTGGACCATCTAGTGCCAGCACATCATTCCTTAGGTATGGGTCCAAAACTGCTCACAAAGTTCCAAATACGGTCTGACCAGAGCCTGATACAGCCTCAGCAGTACATCTTTGCTCTTGTTTTCTTACCCTTGTGAAATGAATGGTAATATTGTATTCACCTTCCTCACATCAAACTGACTTGCATGTTAACCTTAATAGAATCCTACTATAGCTTGCTTTGTACTTCAGATTTCTGAAACCTTTACCCATTTCGAACATAGTCTATGCATCTTCTTCCTACCAATGGAATACCTCATACTTTCCCACATTGTATTCCATCTGTGACTTCTTTGCTTTCTCTCTTAGCCTGTTGAAGTCCTTCTGCAGCCTCCCCATTTCCTCAACACTGCCTGTCCCTCCACCTATCTTTTTGTCATCTGCAAACTTAACAATAAAACCCTCAGTTCCTTCATTGAGGCGGTTAATACGTAATTGCAGACCCAATACTGACCCGTGCGGAATTCCACTAGTCACTGGCTACCATCCTGAAAAAGATCCTTTTATCTCTATAAGCCATCCAAAGTTGAAAGTAAATCATAATTACTGTGGTCCAAATAATGAAACTCCCTTCCTTGCAGCTCTATGTGTGTATCTATTGTCCATGACTTGTAATGGTTCAAGAAGGCGGTTCATCACCACCTTCTCAAGGACAATGTTTACATCGTGTGAACAAATAAAAAATGAAGTGAGCTACTAATTGCTGAAATCAGATCCTATGGTGTGTGCATGGCCAAGTATTTACCATTTATGTGGACAGTGAAGGACAGTTACTAAATTAGTTTGACAGACACTATGTTTTTGCCTAGGGTCATTTAATAAGGCAGGTTTATGAAAGAGAAAGTTCCATACCAGCAGAGGAATCCTCCCTAAGACCCATCAGAATGCAAAGAATTCATTCGGGCTTTTGCTGACCTGTCTGGAGAAATGAACCAGGTTTTAATGCAGGGAATCTAGCACCTCCTTGAACTGAAAAAAAAAGCAAGAGAAATCTTTTCCTGTGAGCGGTAAACCTCTGTGAATTCTCTTCGTTATTATTCAGATTCTATTCCTTCAGTGGACCCAAAGGAACCACTGCACTACAGCGATTCAAAATGTAATATTGAGCAAAAGGTGGATTTTTGAGCTTTTCAGACCCCAGCTACTTTTGGTAATCAGCATCGTTTCTAATGTATGAGACTGTGGATCTGATTTTCTTCTATTTGTCGACGGGATGTGAGGAGCGCCAGCTGGGCTAACATTTACTGCCCATCAGGATGAAGGAATAGTGCTCCGAAAGCTTGTACTTCCAAATAAACCTGTTGGACGATAACCTGGTGTCGTGTGATTTTTAATTTTATCTCAGTTTGTCAATCTTGTACACGCTATCAAGCCTCCCCACAATACCCTTTGCTGCAGGAGAACAAAGGGTGGTGGTGGAGGGCTGTTTTTCAGACTGGAGGTCTATGACCAGTGGAGTCCCACAAGGATCGGCGCAGGCTCCTCTACTTTTTGTCATTTACATAAATGATTTGGATGCGAGCATAAGACGTACAGTTAGTAAGTTTGCAGATGACACCAAAATTGGAGGTGTAGTGGACAGCGAAGAGGGTTACCTCAGATTACAACAGGATCTGGATCAGATGGGCAAATGGGCTGAGAAGTGGCAGATAGAGTTTGATTCAGATAAATGCGAGGTGCTGCATTTTGGGAAAGCAAATCTTTGCAGGATTTATACACTTAATGGTAAGGTCGTAGGGAGTGTTGCTGAACAAAGAGACCTTGGAGTGCAGGTTTATAGCTCCTTGAAAGTGGAATCGCAGGTAGATAGGATAGTGAAGAAGGCGTTTGGTATGCTTTCCTTTATTGGTCAGAATATTGAGTACAGGAGTTGGGAGGTCATGTTGTGGCTGTACAGGACATTGGTTAGGCCACTGTTGGAATATTGTGTGCAATTCTGGTCTCCTTCCTATCGGAAAGATGTTGTGAAACTTGAAAGGGTTCAGAAAAGATTTACAAGGATGTTGCCAGGGTTGGAGGATCTGAGCTACAGGGAAAGGCTGAACAGGCTGGGGCTGTTTTCCCTGGAGTGTCGGAGGCTGAGGGATGACCTTATAGAGGTTTACAAAATTATGAGGGGCATGGATAGGATAAACAGGCAAAGTCTTTTCCCTAGGGTTGGGGAGTCCAAAACTAGATGGCATAGGTTTAGGGTGAGAGGGGAAAAATATAAAAGAGACCAAAGGGGCAACTTTATCACGCAGAGGGCGGTACATGTATGGAATGAGCTGGATGTGGTGGAGGCTGGTACAATTGCAACATTTTAGAGGCATTTCGATGGGTATATGAATAGGAAGGGTTTGGAGGGATATGGGAGGTGGGACTAGATTGGGTTGGGATATCTGGTCGGCATAGATGGGTTGGACTGAAGGGTCTGTTTCCATGTTGTGCATCTCTATGACTCTATGACTCTATAACAGCCCTGGTTTAGAAACATAGAAACAAGGAAAATAAGAGCATTTGGCCATTTGGTCCTTCAAGCCTGTTACACTGTTCAATATGATCATGTTTGATCATCCCACTGATACCTTGTTCCGGCTTTCTCCACATACCCTTCAATAACTTTAGCCCGAAGCACTATCTATCACTTCTTGAAGACATCAAGTGTTTCAGCTTCAACTGCTTTCTGTGGCAGAGAGTTCCATTGGCTCACTATCCTTTGGATATAAATATTTCTCCTCATCTCAGTCCAAATGGCCTAACTTGTATCCTTAGACGATAGCAGTGGTCTGGGCTCTCAGTCATTGGGAATACCCTTTCTCCAATTGCCCTGTCTAGTCCTGTTAGAATTGTATATGAGGTTCGCGTTCTCATTACTTCTAACCTTGTTGCTGACATCTACCATTCCTGGAACAGGAATGCTGCAGGCAATTCCTTCTGCAAGGTTTCACACCTAAGTATGCACGCAGACTTCCACCAGCAAACTTTCGCTGTGATTTTAATCTAGGTCAATTGGTGATAGCAACATGATAATGTCAAAATCAGCTCCAGAAAAAAATGATGCGCAATGCTGCCTGAGGCCCTCAGTGAGAGAGTCCATTTACTTCTTTTATTTTCAACGTCATGACACAAAGCAGCATTGCTGGAGACCCATCCAATGTTTACACTGCCCCACTTTATCTAAAATTAAAACATCTTCCCTTACAGTCACTTATTTTTCGTTTAATATTTGAAAAGGGGCAATACTTCTCCAAGGATCTGAGCTGAAGAACTTGAAAGGAAGTCTAAGATTAGACTAAAATCCGTCAAACTGATGATGAAATCCACACTGATGTCTTACACTTCTAAGTCTCTGCTGTGCCTTAGCTTTTATTTGTAGGCAAAATTCTCCAGCACACGTAGAATATTTAGTCCCACAGTTCATAAAATGACAATATGTTCTGGCCAAGGTTATTCAGTGTTTGAACTCTCTGTTGATTTTTAATGCCATGTCTGCTTAATGGAAATGAAATGAGGCACAGAAAATAGAAACATATCGGGGCCAGCAATTGGCAGTATTTCGAAAAGGCCACTTCAGGGCTATCAGGGCTACCCTTCAGATAGGAACTGGAAATGATACCATTTTCAGTAAAGGTTACACAGCCCCATAGACAAAGTGCTGTGTAATCCAAGTCGATAATTATTGGAAAGGATTCATTGGTAATATAGATTTTTCAAGTAAAGAAGCACTGAGCTATTCATGAACCGATACTGTGGAGAAAATAATGTCGGAATAATATCCATTAACTTTCTGCTAACTTTAATGACAGGGTTAATTTTCATCTTATTTCACATCATAATCTTGCCTGTTGTTTTGCTTCTAGCTTGAAGTATCTATCCCATGTAAATCTACTGCTTTTCCTTATCAATGAACAATTTACATATTAGTGTGGTTGAACATTGTAAATATATTTAGAGCAGTAAAGTTTGGTATTGGCGTCAACCTGCCAATTGATAACAGTTTTGCCTATTTTTGTGGTCAATGCGAGAAGAGGGATCAGAAACAAAATGGTCAAAATAGGAAGCATCAGGTCTGCACAACTTGATCTGCGTTGTTGATGAACACTAATACATGGTTATTCAGTGGGCACTGGGGCCCACACTGTAGTGCGGGTGCTTGAGGAACTTCAGCTCAGAGTTGGTGGGCTGGATTTGAGGCTGTGAAAACTGTGACCCATCAGGAAAGGTGGAGAGGTACTTAGATGCTGCGTTTCAGGAGCCAGTTACACTCTGTTTGATTACTTATATCAAGTTTGGTCCTTGGTCAGGAACAGGAAGACATGACTGCAAGTGAGGCAGGTATGGGAATCTTGAATCTAGCTTTGGAGGAGATTCAGCCTTTGCTCTGCCCAGTAGGCATGAAAAACTTGATCCAAGTTGGACGAGTAGTGCCCATTTCAGGATGGATGAATTAACAACAGCACCATGATCCAGAGCCCCATTCAAATAGAGTAAGAAAGGAGAAATAGTGTATTACTCGAGGATAACATGGTTAAGGCAATAACCACAAAGACAGTATCCTGAAGGCTGTGCTGAAAACCTAGTACCAAGGTTCAGGCATTTCTTCAAGGCTATAGTGGAACATGGAGTGGAAGGAGAAGGTGATTGCAATGATGGTTGTAAATGAGGCATTAAATAGTTGATTGGGGAGTGTTCAATTAGAGTCATGGAGTCATAAAGATGTACAGCTTGGAAACAGACCCTTCGGTCCAACCTGTCCATGCCAACCAGATATCCCAACCCAATCTAGTCCCACCTGCCAGCCCCTGGCTCATATCCCTCCAAACCCTTCCTATTCATATACCCATCCAAATGCCTCTTAAATATTGCAATTATACCAGACTCCACCACTTCGTCTGGCAGCTCATTCCATATACGTACCACCTTCTGCGTGAAAAAGTTGTCCCTTAGGTCTCTTTTATATCTTTCCCCTCTCACCCTAAACCTATACCCTCTAGTTCTGGACTCCCCGATCCCAGGGAAAACACTTTGCCTATTTACCCTATCCATACCCTTCATAATTTTGTAAACCTCTATAAGGTCACCCCATAGCCTCCGATGCTCCAGGGAAAACAGTCCCAGCCTCTCCCTATAGCTCAAATCCTCCAACCCTGGCAATATCCTTGTAAATTTTTTCAGATCCCTTTCAAGTTTCATAACATCTTTCTGATAGGAAGGAGACCAGAACTGCAGGCAATATTCCAATAGTGGCCTAATCAATGTCCTTTACAATTGCAACATGACCTCCCAACTCCTGTACTCAATACTCTGACCAATAAAGGAAAGCATACCAAATGCCTTCTTCACTATCCTATCTACCTGCACTCCAAGGTCTCTTTGTTCAGCAACACTCCCTAAGACCTTACCATTAAGTGTATAAGTCCTGCAAAGATTTGCTTTCCCAAAATGCAGTACCTCGCATTTATCTGAATTAAACTCCATTTGTCACTTCTCAGCCCATTGGCCCATCTGGTCCAGATCCTGTTGTAATCTGAGGTAACCCTCTTCGTTGTCCACGACACCTCCAATTTTGGTGTCATCTGCAAACTTATTAACTGTACGTCTTATGCTCGCATCCAAATCATTTATGTAAATGATAAAAAGTCGAGGACCCAGCACTGATCATTGTGGCACTCCACTGGTCATTTGTCTCCAGTCTGAAAAACAACTCTCCACCACCACCCTCTGTCTTTTACCTTTGAGCCAATTCTGTATCTAAATGGCTAGTTCTCCCTGTATATTCCCTGAGATCTAACCTTGCTGATTAGTCTCCCATGGGGAACCTGGTCGAGCGCCTTACTGATCACATCTACTGCCCTGCCCTCATCAATCCTCTTTGTTACTTCCTCAACAAACTCAATCAAGTTTGTGAGACATGATTTCCCACGCACAAAGCCATGTTGACTATCCCGAATCAGTTCTTGCCTTGTACATCCTGTCCCTCAAGATTCCCTCCAACAACTTGCCCACCACCGAGGTCAGGCTCACTGGTCTGTAGTCCCCTGGCTTGTCCTTACTACCCTTCTTAAACAGTGGCACCACATTAGCCAACCTCCAGTCTTTCCGCACGTCACCTGTGACTATCGAAAATACAAATATCTCAGCAAGAGGCCAAGCAATCACTTCTCTAGCTTCCCACAGAGTTCTAGGGTACACATGATCAGGTCCTGGGGATTTATCCACTTTTACCAATTTCAAGACATCCAGCACTTCGTCCTCTGTAATATGGACATTTTGCAAGGTGTCACCATCTATTTCCCTACAGTCTATATCTTCCATATCCTTTTCCACAGTAAATACTGATGCAAAATACTCATTTAGTATCTCCCCCATTTTCTGTGGCTCCACACTAAGGCTGCCTTGTTGATCTTTGAGGGGCCCTATTCTCTCCCTCATTACCCTTTTGTCCTAATGTATTTGTAAAATCCCTTTGGATTCTCCTTAGTTCTATTTGCCAAAGCGATCTCATGTCCCCTTTTTGCCCTCTTGATTCCCCTCTTAAGTATACTCCTACTGCCTTTATACTCTTCTAAGGATTCACTCGATCTATCCCATCTATACCTTACATATGCTTCCTTCTTTTTCTTAACCAAACCCTCAATTTCTTTAGTCATCCAGCATTTTCAAAAAAATCAAAGAGAAACAGAACAGTAGAGGTGCAGTAGCAGGAAGAGGTAGAAAATTTAGGCAGAAGGATGAACAGAAATGAGAACCAGATTGAGTAATAATGGTAAGATAAAAGAAGAGTAGACTGACCTTATTTCACTGGACTCAAAATGTTAGCTCTGCTTTCTCTCCACAGATGCTCACAGACCTGTGAGTTTTCCAGCAATTTCTTCAGTTTTTGCCTCGTAATAATGGTAAAAAAAGGTCAAGCCTCTTTATCTGAACGTATGTAGCATTTATAACAAGGCAGATGAGGTCATGGCACAAATAGAAATAAATTAGTACGATTTGAAAGCTAATGTGAAGACATGATTGCAAGGTAACTAAGACTGGGGCCTGGAAATTCAAGGACTTGTGATGTTCTGTAAGAAGAGGCAAAAAGAAAAATGAGGTCAAAGCATTTTATTAATGGAGGAATTTATCAGTCGGCAGTGAATAGTTATTTAGCTGCAATGGTTTCTGATGTGGAATCAGTTGGGGTGGAGACAGAAGGTACAGAAGCTTGAACACTCACACCAGCACATTCAAGAACAGCTTCTTCTCTGTTGTTATTAGACTGCTGAATGGACCTAACTTTAAATAACTATTGATATTGCTAACATTGATCTTGCTTTGTGCACCTCCTGTGCAGCTGTAACCTTGTATGTCACGCTCTACCTCAGCACCCTTGCATCTGTATGTCCTTGTTTGCTCCAATCTGCCTGTACTGCTTGTAAAGCAATGCTTTGTGGGTACTTATAACTACAATAGATCAAGTCAAATCAAATCAAATAATGAATAGTAAGAGAAAGAAGTGAAGATTGGGAGTTATCTATGGACACTGTGATGATGCCGCCCCTTTAACAAGGTTATTTTACCCTTGTTCTTTCTTCAAGAGGGGTCATAATGGCAGAGGTGCTGATATGTCTGGAAATGGCTACTTTAACAATGGAAGGAGAGTGGCCAGTTCTCCCAGTTCAGGTTTTCTTTTCTAGTTTGGTTTGTTTTAACAGGCAGTGAAAACAGTCTCCATGCTTTAACAGATGTTTCTTGCCTGACTTTTCTCGATGAAATCTCTCTTGGTTGTAAGAACCTACGTTTGAGTTTACCTTTTGCCAAGGGATATGTTTATGGGATGTTGCAGGGATTGGAACAGCTCCTTCATTGAATTGGTTAGGTTTTCAAATAGTTAGGTTATTCTAAATTCTGTTTTCTTTAGTTCACGTTTCAACCATAATGTATAAATAAAATCTATATTGCCTAAAGCCGAGTAGTTTGACCAGTTGCATCACACCTGAAATATCCACTTTACATCTGCCTTTAAAAGAAGAAATGTTAGGGTTGAGGTTACCTTTTTATGATGTTCTGAGGGTGTCTGGCCTGGTCCATTACAACAGGCGAAGAGTTATCTCACTGGAAGATAAAGTATGAATTGGGAAATGAGGGAGGCCTCCTAAGGTTATGAAAGGCACCACTGATGTACAAGTTCTTCTTCCTTTCAACATTAGGAATTACTATACCTTTTACTATCTTCAGCAAATATTTTTTGCTGAATTTAATCTGCACCTCACACTAACACATCAAAAGTAAATAAAATAGGAACTGAAAAGCAATGAACAAGAAAATCAGCACGATTAGTTATATAACTGCTGCACTACAGCTATGCATACTTTACAAGCCCTACTGCTGTCTCAGTCTATCTTTTAACTCAGTAGTCACAGTTAAATATTACATTCATGATTGGATTTTCCAATCTATTAACAATATGGTGCCTTTCCTCACAATCCAAAATAGATTTTAAACCATTTGTCCTTTCAGTACCAAGAAACAAGTGAACATGTGCAATTAATAATTATCAAAGGACCCTATTTAAAACAAAATTCACGCTGCATTTCTAAATTACATATGACATTTGTACCTTCAATTTACTTCTGTTAATTTATTAAGTATGATAGCTGTTTCACAGATGGAATTGCTTTGTTCTGTGTCAGTGCCATTTTAGACAACAGTGAGGATTTTTACTTGATTATTTTAATAATTTCCACATAAGCCATTGAGTTTTCTGAGGATGTACAGATAGACAGATAGATGTTGTAGCTTTCAATTTATATGGTGAAAATAAAACACCTTGTTTCATCAAGAAAATATTCAGAGAATAACTATATAATAGACATTACAGCAGAAACACTATGCACAGAAAAGACAATAGTTTAAAATCTGTTGCCTGCATCCCATGAATTGTGAGCTTTAAAGAGGTTTTGAAAATTAAGGTATCAAACCTCAACCCTTGCATTGTCTATAATCTAAATATCATCTAATTAAGCAAATCATGCTGGCAAGTCTCCAGGTACCAAAGGACACTGAGGAGAAAATAAACAGAACTTTACAAGATCAAAAACAAAAACAGAAATTGTTGGAAAAGCTCAGTTGGTCTGGTAGCATCTGTGAAGAGAAATCAGAGGTAAGGTTTCAGGTCTGGAGGACCCTTTACAAGATCAGCACAGGTTTAGGTGAAGTAGCCAAAAGAAAGCCTGTTCCCACTAGCTGATGTTACAAGGACGAAGGACTGTACATTTAAGGTTTTGAAAGTTTTACTTGGGGCTGAAGAAGAACCTTACTTCATGCTTAATGTACTAGAAACCACTGCCAATGAATGTGCTGGAAGCACCATCAGAGATTTGCAATTACATCAAAAGGAATTTGGATGGGCACTTGAGGCAGGTCCACCTGCAGGGCAAGGGGGAGACAATGGATTATTCTCACAAGAACCTACGTGTACTGAATGGGCCAAATGGCTCCTTCTAAGACAAAAGGACACTCTGACCAGGATCGTCTTGGTGGGGGCAAGACCCAATTGTCAGACTAAATGTTGGTCCTGATCAAGTCCCTGTGGGCAAAAAGATGACAGTCTTCCTCGAGGACATCATCTGAGTGCCTATATTGTACAATCCAGGATGGTGGCTGGCCCTCCATGCAGATGGCCTCATCAGAGAACTGGCCATTTGGGCGCTCCAAGCTGAGATGCCCTCTCAGTGAAGTTAGGGAGTTAGACCAGGCAGGTAGGCCCCAATAAACAAGAAACTTACCCTTCCAGTGGCAGGATGTAGGCAATATCGGTGATGTTTGATGCCAGCAACCCTATGCTGTGCCATAGAGTCTCCAGAAGTGGTGTCTCCTCCCCCCATCCCCTCCCTGCGCCACCAGAGAAATTGCAGAGAAACGTTGGCATCCATACCGAAGAGACGATTACTTACTACAGAGGGACTGTAGCAAAGGTTCATTGCTCTGATACTGGGGATGGCAGAGCTGTCCTATGAGGAGAGATTGGTTCATGAGAGTTTAGAAGGATGAGATAGGATCTGATCAAAATATATAAAATTTTAACAGGGCTAAACTGACTAAATGCAGGGAGGATGTTTTCTCTGCTTAGGGAGTCTAGAACAAAGGGTCACAATCTTGAGATCTGGAATAAATAACTTAGAACTGAGAAGAGGAAATATTTCTTCATCAAGAGGATGGTGGACCACAAAAGGCTGTGCTGGTCAGGTCAGCGAGTATATTCAAGAATATACTCAAGTATATTCAAGTATATTGATACATTTTTACATGTTAAAGGCCCCAGGGTAAGGGGAAAGTCCAGGAATATAGTGTTGAGATAGTGGATCAGCCTAGATCACATTGAATGGTGGCCTACTTTTGTACCTAGTTTCTATATTTCCATGTGGTGGTTTGGAAAGGGACACACTTTATCTCTGGCAGTTCATGGACATGACCCTTAACTGAGCCTTCATTTTGGAGAAAATGGCCAATTGCATCTGGTTATCAGGCAGTCAAGCCTCTGCTAAAATTCCAGCCTTGGCACGTCAGTCTTGAATCTGCTGTAACCTCCTTCTCAAGCAGTGTGCTCCAAAATGCGACAGTTTGCTGAGTCACCCATTACAGGACATCAACAATTTTAAGGAAGAAGGTTTCCAAAGCCGTGGGGTATCTCTTGTTGATTAGATCCTTTTTTTATCAGGCAGAATGGTTCACGCCAAGTTCAAAGGTCATTGATTATCCTGCCTCACATCAAACAGATTCACTGAGTGAAGCGCACTCTGCAGATTCTTACGAAATGAAGAATTGTCCTTTGTGAGGCTAGAGCAGCTACTGTTTTTATCAGTCTGATGGGAAATCGGAAGATTAATGGAGTGTTCTGGGTGTGGTAATAAAGGTTTATCAACACATTTTTAAACCATGTTCAACATTCCTTACATTTTCGAATTATATTTTTCATTCAGCTGCTGCACTGAAGAAAACAATGCCCTAATAATGTGTAGAACAAAGAACTTCCATTCATCTTGTTTTCAGGCTGTCTCAAAGTCTGTATCAGCCAATGAATTATTTTGAAGAACTCTGTTGGTAAATGTGGCAGATTATTTGAAAACAACAAAGTCGTGCAAATGGCAATGACCCCAGTAATGTTAGAGATGTAGAATAAAAATGTTGCCTAATAGACTGTGATCTCTTTAAATTGTATTAATTCGAGTCTTATATTGACTTAAATAGGGAAGCAGAGCCAAGCTTCCTCGGGGCATAAGGAGCAGGAGTGGAGCATTCAAATTTGTAAACCTGCTCTGCCATCCAATAATATTATAGAATCGCCAAAGTGTTGAAACAGGCCATTCAGCCCATCGAGTCTACACCGAACTCTGAAGAGCATCCCATCCCCTAACCAATTCCTTCACCCTGTATTTTCCATCTAGCCTGCGCATCTCCAAACACTATGATCAATTTAGCATGGCCAATCCACCTAATTGCACATCACTGGTCTGCAGAAGGAAACTAGGGTACCCAGAGGAAACTCATGCAGATGCTGGAAAATGTGCCAAGTCCACTGAGTCGCCAGAGGGTGAAATCAAACTCAGGTCCCTGGCACTGTGAGGCAGCAGTGTTAACCACTGAGCCACCACACTAACCTCATGTTTAAGTCAATTCTCACCACAGCCTCGCTTTCCTATTTGCCCTTCATAATCCTTATCATAAGGTCAGAAGTTGGAATCTTTGCTGATGATTGCACAACATTTGTGACTCCTCAGATAGTCCAGGTCCAAAGGCAGAAATGCCTGGACAATATCTGAAAATTGGTGAGTAACATTCACGTCATACAAGTATCAGGCAAGGACCATCTCTAATAAGAGATGATCTAACCATCATATCTGAGATTCTGTGATGTTATCAACACAGAATTTCCCCATTATGCCCATTATCATTGACAAACACACACTGAAGAGAATGATCGTCTACCTAGAAATTCAATGTCACTGGTCATGAATGGGCAATGGTCATCTATGAATCCTTGTGTGATAGATGAGTCCAATCCTCAAGCTACGTCTCTAACCATACATTTGGTAGGTATTTTGAGGCAATAGAATTGGTCCTTGGCTGGAGATCATTGGTAATCCTTTTTCCAGTTCCTTTTCCATACTTCCACTTACCAGCAAATGTTTTCAAAGAATTTTTTTCCTTCATATAGGAGTATCCTCCAAGGGTTTCCTTGCATTGACAGCTATGTTGCACTTGTTGAGGGAAGCCTTCAGGAAGTCTTTGAAAAGCTTTCTTTGTCCTCCTCTCATTCAATTGGCTTCCTTGAAATCCTTGAAATTACCAAAAACATTTGTTTTAGCAATTGGACCTCAGCCCGGCCCAGCAGAGTCATAACCAGGGTCATGGCCTCAATACTGGTGCTATTGAATGCTTCAAGAAATTGATGCTAGTACACCTATCATTCCAGCTGATGTGGAGAATACATCTCAAACAGTTAAGGTATGATTTGTCTGGTTAGCAAGTAAACAAGACTTTTTACTATCTCGGTACAACTGACCACAATAAATCAAATCAAATCAAAATCTTAATTGCCATTATTCTTCATTTTGTCAAGAAAAAGCATAGTGGTGCTTGAGGACATTGTCTATAGAATGGATGGCAAATGTTTCAAACTGAACCTGTTGCAATCCAAGAAGAAAATGGCACTGACCTTACCTGTGATACTTCATTATGCAAATGACAATATCAATGCTGCTCTTTTGAAAGAGAATCTTCAAGCCTTGCTTAATGTCATCATAGTCTTACTTCAGTGGTAGGCAAAGTAATGGAAAGGGTACTGAGGGATAGGATTTATGAGTATCTGGAAAGACACTGCTTGATTAGGGACAGCCAGCACGGATTTGTGAGGGGTAGGTCTTGCCTTACAAGTCTTATTGAATTCTTTGAGGAGGTGACCAAGCATGTGGATGAGGGTAGAGCAGTGGATGTAATGTACATGGATTTTAGTAAGGCATTTGATAAGGTTCCCCATGGCAGGCTCATGAGGAAAGTCAGGAGGCATGGGATAGAGGGAAATTTGGCCAGTTGGATAGAAAACTGGCTAACCGGTCGAAGTCAAAGAGTGGTGGTAGATGGTAAATATTCAGCCTGGAGCCCAGTTACAAGTGCAGTTCCACAGGGATCAGTTGTGGGTCCTCTGCTGTTTATAATTTTTATTAATGACTTGGAAGAGGGAGTCGAAGGGTGGGTCAGTAAATTTGCAGATGATACGAAGATTGGTGGAGTTGTGGATAATGAGGAGGGCTGTTGTTGGCTGCAAAGGGACTTAGATATGATGCAGAGCTGGGCTGAGGAGTGGCAGATGGAATTCAACCCTGTCAAGTGTGAGGTTGTCCATTTTGGAAGGACAAATAAGAATGCAGAATACAGGGTTAATGGTAGGGTTCTTAGTAAGGTGGAGGAGCAGAGGGATCTTGGGGTCTATGCTCATAGATCTTTGAAAGTTGCCACTCAGGTGGATAGAGCTTGTAAGAAGGCCTATGGTGTATTAGCGTTCATTAGCAGAGGGATTGAATTCAAGAGTCGTGAAGTGATGTTGCAGCTGTACAGGACCTTGGTTAGGCCACATTTGGAGTACTGTGTGCAGTTCTGGTCGCCTCACTTTAGGAAAAATGTGGAAGCTTTGGAGAGGGTGCAGAGAAGATTTACCAGGATGTTGCCTGGAATGGAGAATAGGTCATACGAGGATAGGTTGAGAGTGCTAGGCCTTTTCTCATTGGAACAGTGAAGGATGAGGGGTGACTTGATAGAGGTTTATAAGATAATCAGAGGAATAGCTAGAGTAGACCGTCAGAAATTTTTTCCTAGGGTACAACAGAGTGTTACAAGGGGACAGAAATTTAAGGTGAAGGGTGGAAGGCATGGGGGGATGTCAGGGGTAGGTTCTTTACCCAGAGAGTGGTGGGGGCATGGAATGTGCTGCCTATGGGAGTGGCAGAATCAGAATCATTGGTGACCTTTAAGTGGCAATTGGATAGGTACATGGATGGGTGCTTAAGCTAGGACAAATGTTCGGCACAACATCGTAGGCCGAAGGGCCTGTTCTGTACTATATTGTTCTATGTTCTATGGAAGCACAGCGAAGAATGGCTTCAGGTTCAACTTCAAGAAGACACAAATCCTTTACCAACTTGTCTGAGATCAAGCTCCAGTCCAATCCTCCATGAAGATCAAGAGAGAGATTCTCCCAAAGGTGGAACATTTTCCTTATCTGGGAAGATACCTCTCAACTAAGGCTGACATTGATGTGGAGATTCAACATCACATTCAGTTCATGATCACGGTAAACATTATTTCATTGCCTGTATAGAATTTTGGAACAATCTGTGGTCATGGGAAGTGCCATATATAAATAGAAGTCCATTCTTTTTCCAATTATATATTTTTATATTAACAAGTTGTGTCATTTCTAATGCTGGTCAGAATTTAATGCAGAGGTAGTAACCAATATCTAGCAGTAGATTTCTCATGGATAATCATCCTGTGAAAATTATTATAGAAGCATGATTTGGAGATGCCGGTGTTAACAAAAGCTAAATCATACAAAGAAGCAAAGCTTTTGGAAATTAAAAGCATCTGGGAGGAGAGAACAGGATTAACTATCTTACGCTAATGACATTTTGTCAACTAATTTGCTGCAAATTGACAGCAGAACAGGTTTGCCAATTCCTATAATTTTAGCAGAACAGACTCCATTTTCTCTTTTAAGCCTTTTATTTAAAGAGGCTTCTCTTTGCATCATCATACCGAACAAAAGGTGGATATTTGACGAGCTCATTCAATTATCCAGTTAATCTCTTTTCACCTGCACTTTTCCCATCGCACTGTGATTTCTTTGCAAACATGTTTGCTTTCATTGGAAAGGGCACAGATTATAGAATAGGCAAGTTATGCTGCAACGTTCTACAACTTTAGTTAGACCACACTTGGAATATTGCATGCAGTGGGATGCTTTGGAGGGGGTGCAGAAAAGTTTACCAGGATGTTGCCTGGTTTGGGGGATCTTAACTATGAAGAAAGGTTGGATAGACTGAGTTCATTTTCACTGGAATGCAGGAGATCGAAGGGTGACCTGATACCTGTTGATAAAGTTGTGAATGGCATGGATAGGGTGGAAAGTATGAGGCTTTTTCACAGGGTGGAAGGGTCAATTACTGAGGGACACAGCTTCAAGGTACAAGAGGGGATGTTTAAAAGAGATGTGCAAGGGAGGTTTTTCACACAAAGGGTGATGAGTGCCTGGAACGTGCTGCCAGAGCAGGTGGTAGAAACAGACAAAATAGCAGCATTCAAGAAGCATCAGAATGAATACATGAATAGGACAGGAGTAGAGGGATACGGATCCTGTAAGTGAAGACAGTTTCAGTATGGAAGGGCAAAATGTGTTGGCACAAGTTTGGAGGGCTGAAGGGCCTGTTCCTGTGCTGTATTATTCTTTTGTTCTATCTATCCAATTCCATTCTGAAAGTTTCCATTGCATCTGCTCCCACCATCTTTTGAAGCAGTTTGTTCTGGATGCTCATGATGCATTAATATTCTTGAATTGTAGTTATCCAATCAAATTCACTTTTGAATGTGCACTTTGATTCCCCTCACTGCCATTACACCATATCTGAACATTTGTTACAATCTACTCTGATCATATTATCAGAGGGGAAAGTTAAACTGGAAGTTAAACTGGAAAGTTAAACTCCAATTAATATGGAGCTGGAGCTGCAGGAGACTATTCATTGATGCTGTTGCAAACTGCAGTTCTGTGCAATATTTTCAGTAATCCGAGATGTTAAATGGCGAGAGCATAATAAAGCTCTTGTGCTGAATTTAAACAAATAAGATCAAGTTCAATTGTAAGATGTTTTGTGTCAAGTAAGCAATTAAAATACATTTCCTGTCAGTTTCCTTGATATTACAAGACATTGAAGCATTTGAAGCAGTGAAAACAAATATATCAATAGTCGAGAGCTGACCAAAATGCTGTATAAGGAAAAGACTGCAATACTGAAAATGGCTATCCATGCAACAGGATACTGTAAGTGCAGAGATGATCAGAGTTGACAAATTATGGACCACAGGGGGATAATTTTTAAACCTTTCTTCAGTGCTAAGATCCAGGTTACAAAAGCTTTTTCTGTCACATTGTTTTAAATCATTGACAATTTGGCCTACTTACAGCATTAACTTTCTGAAGAGTAATAATCTCGAATTCAATGAGCTATCTTTCTCAAAGGACAGGGTGAATATTACAGTACCGTGGACTGGTTGAAGCTGTTCTTTCACTTCTGAAAAAGATTTGGACATATCTGGAGTTTCTCAAATATAAATAGTTCAATGGTGTGAAACAGCTCTGTATCAATCTCAGTTTAACTAGTTAACCACAATATAAGCTTCTGCTTCTAGAAATCTGTGCCGCTGATTTCTCCTCAATTGACAGGTTGCTAGGGCAAAGAAATATGCTTCTGCTTCGATAACATTTGAGCAGATACAATGGAAATCTTTCAGAATGGAACTGGATATATAGAACAAAGAACAATACAGCACAGGAACAGGCCCTCCAGCCCTCCAAGCCTGTGCCAACACATTTTGCCCTTCCATACTGAAACTGTCTTCACTTACAGGATCCATATCCCTCTATTCCCTTCCTATTCATATATTCGTCCAGATGCTTCTTGAATGCTGCTGTTGTGTCTGCTTCCACCACCTCCTCTGGCAGCACATTCCAGGCACTCGTCACCCTTTGTGTGAAAAAGTGATGAACTGGATAATTGAATGAGCTCATCAAATATCCACCTTTTGTTCTTTATGGTGATGCAAAGAGAAACTTCTTTAAATAAAAGGTTTAAAACAATAAGTAGAGTCTGTTGTGCTAAAATTATAGGAATAGGCGAACCTGTTCTGCTGTCAATTTGCAGCAAATTAGTTGACAAAATGTCATTAGCTTTAAATAGTTAATCTGGTTCTCTCCTCTCAGATGCTGTCTAATTTCCCAACTTTATGCTCCATTTTATGACTTAGCTTTTGTTACCTTTGTAGGTATTTTTTAATCAACCTGTTCAGAAATGTTATTGCACACCTCATGATTTTACCTATGCTTTGACTAGTCAGGCATTGGTAATAAATGACATACTCTTACGCTTGTAAGCTTAGTTACACATCATCTTAAGTTGAACATTGATGATACACTATTATTTTTCAATGAAATAAATGACAGAGAACTCTGAGACAATCACAGCAGTATTAAAGGAAGAATGGAAAATAGTCTCTATCCATGGCTGGTATGAATTTGTAATTCTCTGACACAGATCAGTATTGAAGCAGACACCACCTATTCGAGTCTTAGAATCATGAAATCTTGCAGTAAATGATGATCAGTTGCCCAGGAGTATGTAAACAGGGCTTAGAATTGTTTACTTATTATTTACTTACCTATTAATTTCTTATCTATGCTACTTAACTCTGTGATCTGCCTGTATTACTCGCAAGACAAAGCTTTTCACTGTGCCTCGGTACACGTGACAATCAATTCAATTCAATTCATTGGTAATGACATTAGCTTAATAGTCAATCAAACATCAAAGATTGATTACCTTTGTGGCTCAGTTTTCTTTAAAACAACAAGACATTGTTATAAGTCATAAAAGACTTATGCTATAAATCACAGCAGAGCTACACCCCAGCCGCGTTATTTTTAAAAATTCTTTCACAGGATGAGGGTATCACTGGCCAGGCCAGTGTTTATTGCCCATCCCTAATTGTTAACAGTCAACCACATTGCTGTGGGTCTGGAGTCACATGTGGGCCAGACCAGTTAAGGTGGCAGTTTCCTTCCCTAAGGGCATTAGTGAACCAGATGGATTTTTCCTGACAAGTGGTCATCATTAGACTCTTAATTCCAGATAGTTATTGGATTCAAATTCCACCATCTGCCATTGTTGCATCCAAACCCAGCTCTTCAGAGCATTACCTGGGTCTCTGCGTCAACAGTCCAGCAATACTAGGAGCCAGCGCCTCCCACATTTAATAAAGCAAAGATGCTGAGATCTGAAACACAAACAGAAATTTCTGATCAACTTCAGCAGATCTTGCAGCACCTCTGGGAAGAGAGCAGAGTTAGCATTTCGAGTCCAACTCTTTAACAGAATTGTTGCAGTGAGGAAAAAGTGGATATTTTATGCTAAAGTCAAAGTTGGGAGAAGTGGTTGCGGAAGAGTGGAGAGATGAACAGATAGTGGAGATAGAGCCTGGAGACAGAGAGAGAGAGAGACAGAGAGAGATAGTGGAAGGGGTAGGTAAACAATTAGATTATGAATGGCAGGTCAGGACAGAAGAAATGCTGAATAAGTGAATAAGGAGTAGGTAAGAATGAGTAACTGTGTTAACAGCAAGTCGCGTAATAACAGGACTGAGTGTTGGGGTGGGTTAAAAAAAATAGAAGATAGAATCAGGTTCTAATGTTATTGAACTCAGTTTTGAGTCGTACTGATGGGTGGGGAATATCACAACATTTATACATCCAGCACACCGAGTTTTTAAAGGTGAAGCATCTTCAAGGCAAAATGCACACACAACAGGGATTAGTAGCTGGTTCACATGGAAAAATGGAGCAGACTTGATGGAATGATTGTCCTATCTTTGTTCAAAGATCCGATTATTTTAATGTATCTAATTCATGTCCAAAAGTAACATTAAGCAAATAAACAAAGTAAGCCAGGTAGTCACCATGGAAAGGTGAATAGTTCATGAGAAGCTGAGGTCTGGAATATTAACAGAAATTTCTGGTCAAATTCAGCAGGTCTTACAGCACTTATGGGAAGAGAACAGAGTTAGCATTTCAAATCCAACTCTTCAACAGAACTGTTGCAGTGAGGAAAAAGTGGATATTTATGGTGACGTGTGTGAGTTTATAAACAACAGGACTGAATGTAATTTATATTCATGAACTGAAATGCCAATAAAGCATTATTGTCTGAACTTATACAGCATACTTTGCAACAGCCTAACTGGTGTATTTGGGGCTTCACTTTTTCAAATGGTAGTAGGACTTTTGACAAGTTCCAGAATTTTCATGTATCAATGTATTTGTTTTGGAGGGATGGACATGCCACACAGCAGGGGGCTACTTAAAGTATCATCAGTCTTTTTTGAAAAAATCACTCACAGGATATGGTGTTGTTAAATGGATAGTATTCACTGACCATCCCTAGTTGCCCTTGAGAAGGTGGTGGAGGCCTGCATCTTTGAACTTCTGCAGTTCTCAGGATGCAGATACTCCCACAGTGCTGACAGGGAAGGAATTCTGGAATATTGACACAGTAATACTAAAGCACTGGTGATATACAGAAGTTCCAAGTCATGATGGTGTGTGGGATTGAAAGGGAACTTGGAAGTGTTGGTGTTCCCATTGTTCTTCTGCACATGTCCTTCTATGTGTGGTAGAGATTATGGGTTTAAATGGCATTGTCAAAGAAGCTTTGGTGAGTAGCTGCAGTGATTCTTGTACTTGGTACACTTGTGTATCAGTGGTAGCATGACTGATTTCTGAAGATGGCTAACAGGTGCCAGTCAAGTGGGCTGCTTCATTCTGATTGGTTTCCAGAATCTTGAATATCTGCACTCAACCAGCAATGGAGTATTCCATTATTATCTTAACTTGCGCCTTGTAAGTGGTTGACAAACAGGAATCAGGAGGTGAGTAATCTGAAGTGAAGTCCCTAATCTTTGACCTGCTCTTGTAGCCACAGTGCTAATCTGAACAGTCCAGTTCAGTTTCTGGACAATAGTAAACCTCAGGATATTGATTGTGGAGTTTAATTTTACATGCCAATCTCTTCTGGAGGGTCTCTTACTGAAAGCCTTCCGATAATTCAAGGAGCTCACCTTTATCAATGATACGAGTCACTTCCTCAAAAAATTCCAGTAGACTCATTAATCACGAGTTCCCTTCCATTAATCCATGCTGACTCTATCCCATCCTCTCATCGTCTTCCAAATGCTCTGTTATTCAACCTTTTAAAATGGACTGTAGCATCTTGCCCACTTTTGATGTCATGCTAACTTATCTATAAGTCCCTGTTTTCTCTCAACCTTTTTTAAATAGTGGAGTTACATTGACCATCCTCTGATTTGTAAGAACTGTTCCAGAGTTTATAGAGTCAAATATTTCTAGGGTCACTCTTTAAATACTCTGGAATGTCAATGATCAGGTTTTTATTTCCATTAATTTCCTCAATAACATTTCCCTATTAATACTGATCTCTTTCAGCTCCTCCCTCTCACTTGACTCTGCATTCCCCAACAATTTTAGGACGCTACATATGTCCTCCTTTATGAAGATAGAACTAAATCATGCGTTAAATTAGATCAAACATTAACAGAAATTGCTGGAGAAACTCAGCAGGTCTGGAGAGAAAACAGCTTTTAAGTCCAGTGACCCTTCCTCAGCACCGGTCTCTGGAGACTGGTCACTGGACTTGAAATTTTAACTCTACTTTTTCTTCACAATCTTGAACATCTACAGTTCATTATTTTATTTTTAATGTATTTACTTTGTATGTCATTTCTATGTTCCCCCTTATAACTTCAACTGTTTCTGATTGTAAGGTAGCCATATTTGCCTTCACTAAGCTTTTAACGTTCACATACCTATAGAAATGTTTACATTCAGTTTGCTTGATCCCCACAATCTTATTCTCGTACTTTATTCCCCCTTCTGAATCCATCTCTTTATACTTCTTTGCTGAAATCTAAACTACTCCCAATCCTCAGGTCTGCTGCTTTCTTTGGCCAATTTATACACCTTTTCCTTGGATCTAATGCTATGCTTAATTTCCCTTGTTAGCCATGGTCAGACCACTTTTTCCATTTTATTTTTGTATCAGAGAGGAATGAACAATTGTTGCAGTTCCTTCATTCAATCTTTAAGATGGATTTCTAATCTATATGTCAAAAATATTTTATAGAATGATTCCAAATTTAACTACAAATAACAAGTACATTTTGCTTCCTTTGATTTGAATTAAAGCACAGCTTCCTTTGAGATCACTATTTTAAGAAACACTTTTCCCTGAAATGGGACTGTGCTCTATGTTTGTAAAACAGTAACAAAATAGACACTTGGGTTTTCAAGGAAGGAAGAAAGAAAAAGTTCTGAGAGCTTTTTGATCAGACTCTGAGAATATTTGTCAGGAGTTCTCCCTCAACTGAAGGAAAGATGCTGTTAAACTTGAAAGCATTCAGAAAAGATTTACAAGCCGAGTTTGGAGGATTTGAGTTATAGAGACAGGCTGAATAGGTTGGGACCTTTTCCCTGGAGTACTGGGGGCTGAGAGGTGAGCTTATCGAGGTTTATAAAATCATGAGGGGCTTAAATAGGGTGACAGCCAAGATTTTTGTCCCAGGGTAAGGTAGTCCAAAACCACAGGGTTTAAGATGAGGGGAGAACGATTTAAAAGAGACTTGAGTGGCAATGTTTTCACACAGAGGGTGGTGCGTCCGTGGTATAGACTGCCAGAAGAGGGAGGGGAGGTGGGTACAATTGCATTTAAAAGGCATCTGGGTACATGAATAGAAAGGATTTAGAGGGGTATGAGCCAAATACTGGCAAATGGGACAAAATCAGGATATCTGGTCAGCATGGACAAGTTGGTTAGGAGAAAGTGAGGACTGCAGATGCTGGAGATCAGAGCTTAAAAATGTGTTGCTGGAAAAGCGCAGGAGGTTAGGCAGCATCAAAGGACAAGGAGAATCGACATTTCGGGCATAAGCCCTTCTTCAGGATTCCTGAAGAAGGGCTTATGCCCGAAACGTAGATTCTCCTTCTCCTTTGATGCTGCCTGACCTCCATGGACAAGTTGGTCCAAAGGATCTGTTTCCGTGCTGTACAACTATATGTCTCTCTATAAGGTGATTCAGTAGTTGGAACAGATTCCATGATTGCAGAACATGGCTGACCTCTGGAAAATGTATCCTTGAAGACCCAATTACTGCTTTCACTGTTCAGCACTGATAGTTTTTCTAGAAGGTGATATTGATAAGGTGAGATGGAGCATGTTTGTGGTGGTGTGAGGAAGTTGGAGGGAGGGGATTGCTGAATGGAACCCATAGATTTGTTGGGCCCAATGGCCTGTAATTAGTTTGTTCCATCAATGCCATATAATTCAGTGTTAATTTAGATATTTTCTCAGTTCTAGCAATTTGCAATAGTTACAATTCTCTAGATATTTGTGTAGATTGCATGCAAGTCGCTTGGATTTTTAATTAGCTCCAGTTCAGGATCTGACACAGCTCACATCTGAATAAAAGTGTGACTCCCCAGCTCTTTGCAAATTGAGGTGGAATATTCTAATTCTATGGTAATAATTTTTAAATTAAAGCCACAACAAATTTCAATAGACTGCAACAGCAGGTGAAAACAATGTGCTGAAATTGAATATCTATATTTAGATAAATATTGCAATTTTTTAAAAATGTGATTCAGTATGTTGGGTACAAGAAGAAAGATTTCACATTGACAGCATTTTTCATGAACTAAGAGTGAAATAATGCACTTTACAGACAATTAAATATGTTTGAACTTGTCATATTGCATTCTAAGAATCACCACAGCCAATTTTGATGCAGTAAGGTCCCACTAGAACAATGAAGTAACGAACAGATTATGAACCAAATCAAAGAGAGACTTGAGAGATGTGGGTTTTGAGATTGATAAAAGACTTAGATGGGAAGTCAAAACAGGTGCGTCATGATGACAAGATCATATCTCTCTTTCTTTTGGTCAACAATTGCTGTATTTGATTTGGTTTCATTTACTTTTATTATCGTCACATGTTGAGATACAGTCAAAAGTATTGTTTGGTGTGCTACCCAGACAAACCATACCTTATATATGTACATCAAGGTAATAGAACAAAATGCAGCAGATAGTGTTACAACTACAGAGAAGGTGCAGAGGAAGATCAATTCTAATGTATGAGAAGTCCGTTCAAAAGTCTGACAACACTGGGGAAAAAAAGCTAATCTTGAAACTGTTGGCACATGTTTACAAACTTGTGTATCTTCTGCCCAAGAGAAGAGGGTGGAAGAGAGTATAATAGGATGAAAGAAGTCTTTGATTCTGTCAGCTGCTTTTCCCTGAGGCAGTGGAGAGTGTAGATGGAGTCAATGGAAGGAAAGCTGGTTTTTGTGATGGACTGGGCTACGTTCACAACTCTCTGCAGTTTCCTGCGATTTTGGACTGAGCAATTGTTGCACCAAGCTGTGCTGCATCTGGATAGGATGTTTTTTATGGTGCATCTATAAAAATTTGTGAGAGTCATTGTGAGAGTCAGCCTTCTGATGAAGTAATGGCGTTATTGTACTTTCTTAACTGTAATGTCAACACAGATGGATCAGGGTAGATCATTGGTGATCTTTACTCTGAGGAACTTGAAGCTCTCGACCATCTCCACCTCAGCATCGTTAGACAGGTGTGTGTCCTCCATCCCACTTCATGAAGTCAATGATCAGCTCTTTGTTTTGCTGACAGTGAGGAAGAGTAACTGTATATGGACAGGGATCTGGAGATCCTGCTGAATGGTGTTATCTTGAGGCAGGACTAACTCTTCTCTTGGAACAAGCAATAGCGGCACAAACGAGACCATGCCAGCCTAATCAGAGGTTGTCACCCATGTTAGTGCAATGTCAGCCATTTGTAGGAAGACCCAGCAATACAGGAAGCTGATCAGTATCCTGCTCCACTCTGTCACTGTAAGAGCCACTATCCTCTGTCTGATGCTTCACACTCTACTGGTGTTCCCACCTGCCACCAAAGCTCGCACTCTACCACTTGCACTAATGCTGGACATCGCACTATGTGGATCAACGATATGTCACAGGGAGTCTTAGAGGCTGGCACACATTCCTTCATTTACTCAGGAGGCTAAGGAAGTTTGGCATGTCCATGAAGACTCTTCCAAATTTTTATAGATGCATCGTAGAAAGCATCCTATCTTTGGCGTATCATGGTAAGGCAATTGCTCTGCCCAGGATAGTAAGAAACTACACAGAGTTGTACAGCCCAATCCATCACGCAAACCAAACTTCCACCCATTGACTCCACCTACATTTCTTGCTGCCTCAGAAAGGCAGCCAACATCAAAAAAAGATCCCTTCCACCCTGGCTATAATCTCTTCCAACCTCTTCTGTTGGGTAGAAGATACAAAGGCTTAAACACACAGACTGACAGATTCAAGGACAGCTTCTTCCCTGTTGTCATTAGACTTCTGAATGGAATCTCAAATTTTAAATTCAGTGTTGATCTTGCTGTTTATGAAGCATTTCTGCAGCTGTCACGATATATTCTTCATTCTGGTCAAACTTCCAACTGCACTTTTTATGGTGTGGCATATTTTGCCTGTACTTCACGCTAAGCAAAACTTTCACTGTGCCAAGGTATGTGTGACAATAATAAATCAAACCAAATCAACTGTTGGATGCCAGTGTCAGTGGACACAGGGTGCATGTAGGCATGCCTATGGGTTTTGCCCTGAGATGTTGGTGTCCAATGTGGAGGTTGTTTGAAGCAAATGTGGAAATGTATTTCAATGGCAAGTTTTCTCGAAATCTAGCTTTTGGTAAGAAAGAAACATGAATATTAACAGGATGAGATGTGCCACTAATAAAATGTCTAACAATCTCTGATCATCCTTATTTATAAGGGTCAGTACCTTGTCAGTACCTAGAGAAAACTCATCACACCACTCAGCTAAAGCAGGAAAGTTGGAGGGAAAGTCTCCAGACATTGAGATAGGCCTTGACGTCGTTCTGATCCAATTCTTCCAAATCGTATACAATTTGTCATCCTACTCTTCCACAAGTCTCACCACAGCCAAAATCATTCTGACGCTATATGAATCCGGCCTTTGTGTTCCTGTTTGGCAAGTGAATTTCAATATGGTGATTTAACATAAATTTCTTGCTAATACATTTCAAATTTGAACACAGAAACTGTAAAGAGGCATTGAGGAACAGTCCAAAAATTGATGTAACACTGCGAAAAGAAACCAGACACTGGAGGTTGGCTAACGTAGTGCCAATATTTAAGAAAGGGGGTAAGGAAAGACCTGGGAACTATAGACCGGTGAGCCTGACATCAGTGGTGGGCAAGTTGTTGGAGAAAATCCTAAGGGACAGGATTTACATGTATTTGGAAAGGCAAGGACTGATTAAGGATAGTCAGCATGATGTCTCACAAACTTGTTTGAGGTTTTTGAAGAAGTAATGAAAAGGATTGATGAGGGCAGAGTGGTAGATGTGATCTATGTGGACTTCTGTTAGACATTTGACAAGGTTCCTTATGGTAGACTGGTTAACAAGGTTAGATCTCATGGAACACAGGGAGAAAGTGTCATTTGGCTTTAGAACTTGCTTGAAGGCAGAAGACAGAGGGTGGTGGTGGAGTGTTGTTTTTCAGACTGGAGACCTGTGACCAGTGGTTTGCCACAAAGATTGGTGCTGGATCCACTACTTTTTGTCATTGCTATAAATGATTTGGATATGAACATAAGAGGTATAGTTTTTAAGTTTGCAGATGACACCAACATTGGAGGTGTAGTGGACTGTGAAGAAGGTTAACTCGGAGTACAATGGGATCTTTATCAGATGGGCCAATGGGCTGAGGAGTGGCAGATGGAGTTCAATTTTGATAAATATAGGGTGCTGCATTTTGGAAAGGTAAATCAGAGCAGGGCTAGTACACTTAATGGTAAGGTCCTGGGGAGTGTTGCTGAACAAATAGACCTTGGAGTGCAGGTTCATAGCTCCTTGAAAGGGGAATCTCAGGTAGACAGGATAGTGAAGAATGCATTGGTATGCTTTCTTTTGTTGGTCAGACCATTAAGTATCGGAGTTGGGAGGTCATGTTGCAGCTGTACAGGATGTTGGTTAGGCCGCTTTTGGAATATTGTGCACAATTCTGGTCTCCCTCCTGTTGGAAGGATGTTGTGAAACTTAAAAGGGTTCAGAAAAGATTTACAAGGATGTTGCCAGGGCTGGAGGAGTTGAGCTACAGGGAAAGGCTGAATAACATAGAACATAGAACATAGAAAAATACAGCGTGGTACAGGCCCTTTGGCCCTCGATGTTATGCTGATCCAAGCCCACCTAACCTACACTAGCCCACTATCCTCCATATGCCTATCCAATGCCCGTTTAAATGCCCATAAAGAGGGAGAGTCCACCACTGCTACTGGCAGGGCATTCCATGAAACTCACGACTCTCTGAGTAAAGAATCTACCCCTAACATCTGTCCTATACCTACCACCCCTTAATTTAAAGCTATGCCCCCTCGTAATAGCTGACTCCATACGTGGAAAAAGGTTCTCATGGTCAACCCTATCTAAACCCCTAATCATCATGTACACCTCTATCAAGTCACCCCTAAATCTTCTTTTCTCCAATGAAAACAGCCCCAAGTGCCTCAGCCTTTCCTCATACGATCTTCCTACCATACCAGGCAACATCCTGGTAAACCTCCTCTGCACCCGTTCCAGTGCCTCCACATCCTTCCTATAGTAAGGCGACCAAAACTGCACACAATACTCCAGATGCGGCCACACCAGAGTCTTATACAACTGCAACATGACCTCAGGACTTCAGAACTCAATTCCTCTACCAATAAAAGCCAGTACGCCATATGCCTTCTTTACTGCACTGTTTACCTGGGTGGCAACTTTCAGAGATCTGTGTACATGGACACCAAGATCCCTCTGCTCATCCACACTACTAAGTATCCGACCATTAGCCCAGTACCCCATCTTTTTGTTACTCATACCAAAGTGAATCACTTCACACTTATCTACATTGAACTCCATTTGCCACCTTTCTGCCCAGCTCTGCAGCTTATCTATATCTCGCTGTAACCTGACACATCCTTCCTCACTGTCAACAACTCCACCGACTTCCGTATCATCTGCAAACTTGCTCACCCAACCTTCTAGCCCCTCCTCCAGGTCATTTATAAAAATGGCAAACAGCAATGTACCCAAAACAGATCCTTGCGGAACACTGCGAGTAACTCCAAGATGAACCTTTACCATCAACTACTACCCTCTGTCTTCTTCCAGCCAGCCAATTCCTAATCCAAACCTCCAACTCACCCTCAATGCCATACTTCCATATTTTTTGCAGTAGCCTACCATGGGGAACCTTATCAAATGCCTTACTAAAATCCATATACACCATATCTATTGCTTTACCCTCGTACACCTCCATAGTCACCTTCTCAAAGAATTCAATAAGGTTTGTGAGGCACTATCTGCCCTTCACAAAACCATGCTGACTATCCTTGATCACATTATTCCTATCCAGATGTTCATAAATCCTATCCCTTACAATTCTCTCTAAGACTTTGCCCACAACAGAAGTGAGGCTCATCGGCCTATAGTTACTAGGGTTATCCCTACTCCCCTTCTTGAACAAGGGAACCACATTTGCTATCCTCCAGTCTTCTGGCACTATTCCTGTAGACAACGAGGACATAAAAATCAAGGCCAATGGCTCTGCACTCTCCCCCCTTGCTTCCCAGAGAATGCTAGGATAAATGCCATCAGGCCCAGGGGACTTATCTATTTTCACCCTTTCCAGAATTTCCAACACCTGTTCCCTACATACCTCAAAGCCATCCATTCTAATTAATTGTGACTCAGTATTCACATTGGCAGCAATGTCCTGTTCCTGAGTGAATACTGACGAATAGTATTCATTCAGTGTCTCCCCAATCTCTTCAGCCTCCACACGCAACTTCCCACTACTATCCTTGACTGGACCTATTCCTACCCTAGTCATTCTTTTATTCCTGACATACCTATAGAAAGCCTTTGGGTTTTCCCTAATCCTACCAACTAAGGACTTTTCATGTCCCCTCCTTGCTGCTCTTACCTCTCTTCAGATCCTTCCTGGCTATCTTATAACTCTCAATCGCCCCAATTGAACCTTCACGCCTCATCTTTACATAGGCCGCCCTCTTCCATTGAACAAGGGATTCCAATTCCTTATTAAACCACGGCTCCCTCACACGACCCTTTCCTCCCTGCCTGACGGGTACATACTTTTCAAGGACACTCAATAGTTGCTCCTTGAACAAGCTCCACATATCAATTGCTCCCTTGCCTTGAAGCCTACTTTTCCAAGCCACACATCCTAAGTCATGCCTCACCGCATCATAATTTCTCTGCCCCCAGCTATAACTCTTGCCCTGCAGTGCACACTTATCCCTCTCCATCACTAGAGTAAAAGTCACCGAATTGTGGTCACTGTCCCCAAAATGCTCACCTACCTCCAATTCTAACACCTGGCCTGGTTCGTTACCCAGAACCAAATCCAGTATGGCCTCACCTCTTGTTGGCCTGTCTACATATTGTAGAGGTAAAAACAATAACTGCAGATGCTGGAAACCAAATTCTGGATTAGTGGTGCTGGAAGAGCACAGCAGTTCAGGCAGCATCCAACGAGCAGCGAAATCGACGTTTCGGGCAAGAGCCCTTCATCAGGAATCCTGCTGAAGGGCTCTTGCCCGAAACGTCGATTTCGCTGCTCGTTGGATGCTGCCTGAACTGCTGTGCTCTTCCAGCACCACTAATCCAGAACATCTACATATTGTGTCAGGAAACCCTCCTGCACACATTGGACAAACACCGACCCATCTAACAAACTCGAACTATATCTTTCCCAGTCAATATCAGGAAAGTTATAGTCCCCCATAACAACCACCCTATTACTTTCACTCTTCTCCTGAATCATCCTCGCAATCCTTTCTTCTATGTCTCTCGGACTATTAGGAGGCCTGTAGAAAACTGCTAATAGGGTGACCTCACCTTTCCTATTCCTAACCTCAGCCCAAACTACCTCAGATGGCAAGTTTTCATCCATCGTCCTTTCCACCGTTGTAATACTATCTTTGACAAGCAATGCCACACCTCCCCCTCTTTTACCTCCACCTCTGACCCTACTAAAACATTTAAATCCTGGAACCTGCAAAGGCCAATCCTGTCCCTGTTCTACCCATGTCTCCGTAATAGCCACAACATCGAAATCCCAGGTACCAACCCACGCTGCAAGTTCACCTACCTTATTTCGTATACTTCTTGCATTGAAGCACTTCAAGCCACTTTCCTGTTTACAGGCACCCTCCTTTGAGATTGATGCCATGTTCCTAACCTCCCTACACTCCAGGTCCTGCACCCTAAAGCTGCAGTCTAGGTTCCCATGCCCCTGCAGAGTTAGTTTAAACCCCCCCCAAGAGTACTAGCAACCTCCCCCCAAGGATACCGGTGCCCCTCAGGTTCAGGTGTAGACCATCCTGTTTATAGAGGTCCCACCTTCCCCAGAAAGAACCCTAGTTATCCAGATACCGGAATCCCTCCCTCCTGCACCATCCCTGTAGCCACGTATTTAACTGTTCTCTCTCCCTATTTCTTGACTCTCTATCACGTGGCACGGGTAACAAACCAGAGACAACAACTCTGTTTGTTCTAACTCTGAGCTTCCAACATAGCTCCCTGAAAGCCTGCCTAACATCCTCAGCCCTCCTCCTACCTATGTCGTTGGTGCCAATGTGGACCACGACTTTGGGCTGCTCCCCCTCCCCCTTAAGGACCCGGAAAACACAATCAGAGGCGTCACATACCTTTGCACCTGGGAGGCAACATACCAAACGTGAGTCTCTCTCACCCCCACAAAACCGTCTATCTGTGCCCCGAACTATTGAGTTCCCAGTAACTATTGCTCTGCTCTTCTCCACCCTTCCCTTCTGAGCAACGGGGACAGGCTCCGTGCCAGAGGCCTGAACCCCATTGCTTACCCCTGGTAAGTCGTCCCCCCCACAAGTATCCAAAACGGTATACTTGTTCTTGAGGGGAACGGCCGCAGGGGGTCCCTGCACTGGCTGCTTCCTCCCAGTCTCCCTCACTGTCACCCATCTGTCTGCACTCTTTGGAGTTACTACTTCCCTTAAGCTCCGATCTATGACCGCCTCTGCCTCCTGAATGATCCTAAGTTCATCCAACTCCAGCTCCAGTTCCCTAACACGGTCTTGGAGGAGCTGGAGATGGGTGCCCTTCCTGCAAGTGTAATCAGCAGGGACGACCATGGCATCCCTTATCTCAAACATGTTGCAAGAGGAACATTGCACTGCCTTCACTGCCATCCCTCTAAAAGTAACCTTTTAAAAAAAAAACTAGGTCTAAAGAATAGAACAAGCAAAATGCAGCACGTACCTACTTACCACAACGGGTCTTATTATTAGGTTAGAGGATGAGGGCAGGTGGGTGACACTACCTCTGTAGTGCCTCGGGTTCCTCTCCTGCGCACTTTTATAGGAAATAAAACCTACCCAGGTAAGCTTGCGCTACACCAGCTTCCGGGTCCTGGCTGCCCCTCTGGTCGTTGTCACTTCCCCCTGCTGCTCCCACTCTTTCTGTAAAGAGAAAAAAAACTGCTGCCCGTTACGGTAAGTAATTTTAAAACAAACTGTCTTACCTTAACTGAAGCCTTCCGGGTTCGTTTAAACTCAGCTGCTGCTCGCACTCAAAAAAAAATAAGCTGAGGCTGTTTTCCCTGGAGAGTCGGAGGCTGAGGGGTGACCTTATGGAGGTCTATAAAATCATGAGGTGCATGGATAGGGTAAAAAGCCAAGGTCTTTTGCCTAAGTTGGCGAGTCCAAAATTAGCGGGCATGAATTTAGGGTGAGAGGGGAAAGATATAAAAGGGATCTAAGGGGCAACTTTTTCACACAGAGAGTGGTGTGTGGATTGAATGAGCTGTCAGAGGAAATGGTGGAGGCTGGTACAATTATAACATTTAAAAGACATCTGGGGGGTACATGAACAGGAAGGGTTTAGAGGGATATGAGCCAAGTGCTGGCAAATGGGACTAGATTAGGTTCGGATACCTGGTCAGCATGGACGAGGTGGACTGAATGGTCTGTTTCCGTGCTGTACATCTCTGTGACTCTATGACTTTAGTTTTTTGCGACATATAATTGTGTAGTAAATCAGCATTTCAGAGTAGACTTTCACAAAAAAACAAATTAATATTGAACCAATTCATTGGATAGTCTTCATCTTGAAGTTGTCAGCAAATAAATGCATTGCAATGACAGTAAGGTGAAAAGAGGATTCTAAAGGGACATTTTTCCCTTAGGAAATGAATCAGAGTATTTGTTTTTCCAGTATCATAAAATGTTCCAATGCATTGAGATTAGATACTTAAGGAGCTGAGTAATTGAAAGAAAAGCACTTCCAGTAAATCCTTGAGAAATGAGCAGTAACCTGAAAAGATGGAAACATATGCAGGTTTCACAGAAAATTTAAAAATGCTGAAACAGACAGTGTTTGCACCACAAAGGGTACAAGAGAGGTTTTGTCTCCAGGAAATAAATAAAGCCTGCACTTGCTGGTGATGAAGTGATTTGTTTTTTTTGAGTTTGCTTTCATATCAGTGAATCTGAGGCAATCCATTTCAGCCAGTGACAATGAAGCAAGGTTAAGGCAGCCTCTTGGAACTTCTTGCCGAATAGCACTGTGGGAAAACTGACACCACATAAACTACAATGGTTCAGGAAGACAGCTCACAACTACCTGCTTAAGGACAATTGAGATGGGCAAAAACTATTGGCCTCATTTACAATATGTGCATCTGATTAAAAACATGCAAATCTTGTATTGTATAGTAAAAGTGATATCAATTTTGAAATCTGAATTAGTGTGGAACACGGGAATACGGAATAGGCCGTTCAGCCCCTTGAGCCTGTTCCACAATTCAGCATGATCATGGCTGATCTGTGGCTCACTCCAAATCCAGCCTTTGGGCTTTATCCCTTAATATCTTTGCTTAAATGTGCAAAACATTACCTATCTCATTATTGAATTAACAAGCGTTCCTGTATCCACTGTTATTTGTGAAAGAGAGTTACTAACATCTCCCACCTTTTGTGTCTAGATATGCTTCAGAACATGTCTCCCAAATGGTCTGGCCTTAATTTTCAGATTATGCACGCTGGTTGAAGAATCTCCAATCAAAGGAAATAGTTTATCAGTTTCTACTCTATCTTTTTCTCTTAAAATCTTGAAGGCTTTGATCCCTTAGCTTTCTAAATTCCAGAGAAAACAGCATAATTGTATAGTTAGTCTTCATAACTTAACCCCTGAAGTCCAGGTATCATTCTTGTAAACCTACATTGTACTCCTTCCAAGACCAATATATCTTTCCAAAGGTGTGGTAACCAGATATGTTCTTAGTATTCAAAGTGGGATCAATCCAGAAATTTATAAAGCTGGAGCTCAACTTCAACATCCTGTCCTCTTGATAGAAAAGCCAGCATTCCAGTGTGTAGTCCAAAACAAAAGGACACAGATTTAAGGTGAGATGGGAAAGATGTAAAAGGGACCTAAGGGACAACTTTTTCACACATAGAGGATGTGTGTATGGAACTGTCAGAGGAAGTGCTGGAGATGGATACAATTTCAACTTTGGGTATATCATTAGGAAAGGTTTAGAGGGATATGGGCTCAATGCTGTCAAATAGGTCAGACTGGGATGACTGGTCAGCATGGATGAGTTGAACCAAAGGGTCAATTTCTATGCTGTCTAACTCTATGACTCTTTGCCCTGTCGATGGTGGACAAGAATTAGGGAAACAAAAGATGAGTTATTCACACTTAGTCCTAACCTCTGACCTTCATTTGCAGACATACAATTTTTATGGATGATCCTTTTCAATTTCAGATAAACATGAATCTCAGAATATTGGTCAAGGAAGATTCACTAATGGTCATGCTCTTGAACATCAAAGGACAATGGTTAGATTCTTTCTTGTTGGACATGATCATTTTTTCTGGTACAGCTTGCTGCTTATCAATCCAATCCGAGGTGGTGTTCTGGTCTTTTTCCATATTTAAGTGGACTGTTTTAGCATCTGAGGAGTCACAGAAGGTGCTAAACATTGTGCAATCAATGGCAAGTATCTCCACTTCTGACCTTAAAATGGAAGGAAGGTATTTGATGAGGCAGCTGAAGATTGGATATTCCAATTTTGATTACTTTTTTTAATTAGTCCTCTATTCACATGAAGATAAGTGCTTATCTTTTACAATTTTCTTTTATCTGGTGCCTTATTAAATGTCTGTTGATAGTCTATATTACAGACTGTTCGTTATATTCTCAAAAATCTCTGATAAATTTGTCAAACATAATTTCTCAGAAAACTAATCATGGAGTAAAGTAAGCCTCGTGGGACCCTTAATATATCAGAGCAGTGAAATTTAGGATTATCTAACACAGATTTTGCAAAATACCACTCAGTGGTGATACATCTGAAATGCATCTTTTTTTTCCTATCAATATGCCAATCAACACTGCTGCAGGGGTCTGATGCTCTGCCTGGCTCAGGTCTTAGATTGTGACATGCCACAAAGAATGAATATGGTTGAACAACAAGCATGGACTTGTCCCATTTGCCATCCTTTTGTTTCCCAAAACCTCCACAGAAAGAAAAATATTCACTCATCTCTCATTAAGATTGTTGCATGGAACTTAATAGAAGACTGAACTCAGGAGACTGTGGTTTCAATTCCCAATTGAAGACTTGATCATGTAGTTTATTTTGCTGATTTTCATTGCAGTGTTTAAGGGGCACTGCATTGTCCAAGTGTTGTCTTTCGCAGGAAGTACGAAATTTGAGTCTGCTTACCTCTTCAGCTCGATGTAAAGAGCAAATCCATTGCCAGCAAAGAAAAGCAAAGGTGTTCTGCTGTCCTCATGAACATTTCACCCACAAACAACAATCATAATCTATTCAAAGGATGTTCACTAGATTAATTCCAGAGATTAAAAGCTTGATTTATGAGATATGATTGGGCAACTTAGGCTCACACTTAGAAGAATGAGAGACAATCTAAGTGAGGTATATAAGATGCTAAAGGGGATTGTGAAAATAGATGTAAGGCAGATGTTTCCCCTTGTGGAGCAATCTAGAATGAGGTGTCAGAGATGTGGGCTGAGGGGTAACAGATTTAAAATGGAGATATGGAGAACTTACTTTTCTCAAATGGTTGCAAACCTGTGGAATTCACTCCCCCAAAGTGCAGTGGATGCTGGCAAACTGAATTCATTTAAGGAAGAGCTGGATCAATTTTTAATTTGGAATGGGTTAAAGGGCTATGGAGAGTGGACCTGAAGATGAACTTGAGGCCTAGATGAGGTCAGCTATACTCATGTTAGATGGTGAATCAGACTCAAAGGTCTGAATTGCCAACTTCTGTTCCTAGTTCCTATGTTATTATGTTCTTATAAGACAACTCTATTGTTGTTCATGAGATATTGGCAACTTACAAATTTTCTACAATAAAAGTACTTCAAAAAGCAATTTATTGACTTTGAAGTCTTTGGGGTGTCCTAGTGATGTACAGACTGCCATGTAACTGCAAACTTTCTATTTTTATATATCACTGAGACATGCAGCAAATTGAGTCTTTCGTAGCAATTGTTGTTACAGCCAAAATGGCAAATAAAACCAAAAGGGAGGAAAATGGGTCATGATGAAAAATATTAATCAACTTGTAATAGAATTATGGTCATGATTCATTGAAAATAATTACCTGCAGTTGTATGGAACAAATTAGTTGAGCCTTCCAGGACTCAAAAAAACATTTAATTCACTAAGAAACAATTATGCGTTTCATAATTTTTTTTATTGAAAATATCTATAAAACAAATTTGGCAAAAATTTCTAATTCTATCAACCCTGATATTGGAACAAGTGAAAACATTTGAATCCACTCCAATGCTTAAGTTATATTTTGATCAATGCTGCAGTCAGTTTGGAATTAACACTGCTTGAATATTTAAATACTTAACTCTTCAGCTGCTAACAACCATGAACATTTGCAGTCTCCCTGAATAAACTGTTTTGCTTATTGCTTTTGATATCATTGACTGAAAATAGATGAAATGTTAGGAGTTGGTGTGTTATTGTGATAATAAATCAATACAACTGATATTTTTGAAAGAAAATAAGTGTAGGTGCAACTGTTTAATGGAAGAAGGGCATAAATAAAGTGCTCCATGTTCTGTTTAAAGTAGGTTTACTTCCGTATTAGCATAGTGGGGTTACAGGGACAGGATATGGGTGGGTCTGGGTGGGATGCTCTTTAGAGGGTCAGTGTGGACTCGATGGGCTGAATGCCCTGCTTCCAAACTGTAGGGATTCTATAATTGATGGACTGTCATTCTCAAACTCTCCCCTCGTCTGATGCATGGTGACCCTTAGGTTAAGCCCACCACCAGTCACCTCTCTCTAATAGGACAGCAGCTCTATAGTCCATCTGAAGGGGAAATTGACATAGGTTGCAGGAGATTAGAAGTCAACTTCTGAACACGGCAGCAAGGTTTCAGAAATGTAAGGGTTTACCCAGCCCATCTCACCCACTTCTACTGTGATGCAAACCAACACCAACTTGTGGTTAACACAGTTTGTTACCACCAAGTGCATCTTAGTGAGAAGGGCTTTTGATTTTAAAATGTAGTTTATTGCATGAGAACAATCATTCAGGAGGATAAACATTTTTACAAAGACTATTGGGAGACCTGTGGACATAGATCTTCACTCTACGAGATCCTCAGATGATATACCATTTCTCATGTCCTTATGACAACATCAGATTGGGTGGAGATATTTGCAGTTTACAGCATTAACCTTTTCAGATCATTACATTGTATGAAACCAACTCCAAAGTTCTGTCCCTTTAAAGTGTTGGGGAGGTGCTCAACAGGAAATGCCATATTTATTCCACATTGGAAAAAAATAGATAGTTTTTTGACTAATGAGTGAGTTAAGGGTAATTGAGGACAGGCTGGAATGTAGATTTAAGGCTGCACTCATATCACAAAAGATTTATTGAAGAGCAAAGCAGTCTCAAGGCAGAATAACCTATTCCTGTTTCTAATTCATGCATTTGTATGTTTGCCTTCTTTACACGAATGTCGTTTTGCCCATTATGCCAAAAGAACAAAGACTTATATTCGTATAAAGCCTTTCAAGATCTCAAGATGCACCAAAGTGTATTTTTTAGCCAAAGTAATATTTTTTAACTTTAGCCACCATTATGATATAAGATATCAGGTGTCCTTTTTTTTAACAGAGCAAGATCCCAACATATATCAACGAGAGACTCACCAAATACCTGTTTTAATAACAAAATCACAAAGTGCTGGAAATAACTCAGTACTTCTAGCAGCATCTCTGGAGAGAAAGCAAAACTAATGTTTTGGTTATGGAGATCCTCCTCTGAAGAGGTGAGTCTGAACTGAAGAAGGGTCACTGGACCTGAAATGCTGACTGTGCTTTCTCTCCACAGATGCTGCCAGATCTGCTGAGTTTTTTCAGCAACATCTGTTTTTGTTTCTGATTTCTGGCATCCACATTTCTTTGGAATTTTGTTTACCTGTTTTAGTAATGTTAGTTGAGGGACCTTAGTATACAGGCTGTAGAACTAGGAAGGCCAAGGGAATAGTCAATCCTATCAGTGACAATGGCATGGATGAGTTCACCAATGCTGCATTCTCTCTGAATTCAGTTACATCACCTTAGACCTTGTGCAGATTTTTGAGTGCAGTTTCAATACCTGATCTTTCACTCAAGCCAATCAGTCAAAGGAGATGTATTTCAGCTCAACTCAATCTCATCTCTCATGGACAGATATTCCTCTTTATTTCACTTAATAACTTGTAATACCAACTGAACATGACAAACAAAATTTAAAATTTATTTTGACTTAAACTAATCAGAACCTGTAATGCTTTTTTGCTGTATGCACATATTGGTAATGCCACTGGTAATCCAGCTTTATAAGCTAATACTTGTGGGGCATGAGTTCAAATCCCATTACAGCAACTGATCCGTTTTAAGTTAATTTAATAAGTCTGAACTGAAAAATACACTCAGTAATGGGGACCATGAATCTTTTATCAATTGTACATTTGGTACATTAATGTCCTTTAGGGAAGGAAATCAATTATTCTTACCCAGTCTGGCCCACATGTTATGCCCTATCTTATAACAGAGAGGTTGACTTTTGGCTGTGTTCTCTCATGGTCAGGCTCACATTACAGTTCAAGGGCAATTAGGGATGGGCAACAAATGCCACAAAAGACATTTTCTCTTTAAATAGATTTTTTTTTGTCCACCAGCGTAAAAGGTCATCACAGGGTGACACTTCTGTGAAATATATGAATGACCAATGAATAAGCCTTGCCAGAGTCCATGTATGACTAACTCCCTATGTGGAGAAGATCTTAGGGCTGGCGAGAGAAGATTGAGACTGCTCATATGGACATGATAAAAGCGCCTTATGAGTTCCATTGTCCTTTGTGTACTCCTCTTGCATTACCACCAGTATTAACTCATTCTTAAGGTGCTTAAACTCTTAGTCCAATTGCACACCTAAAGGCCTTTGTTCTCTTATTCAGGCAACAAGGTGATTGATAAGGGTAGAACAGTGGATGTTGTTTATATGGATTTTAATGAGGCTTTCAACAAGGTCACTCATGGTAGGCTCATCCAGATCATCAAGATGCATAGGATTCACGGTGACTTGGCCGCATGGATTCAAACTTGATGTGCCCATAGATGACAGAGGTTAGTGATGGAAGGGTGTTATTCAGGCTGGAGCACCATGATGAGAAATGTTCCTCAGGGATCCATACTGGGGCATCTACTGTTTGTAATCCATATAGAAATGATTTAGATGAAAATTTGGATGGGTGGGTTAGTAACTTTGCAGGGGATACAAAGACTAGTGGTCTTGTGGATAGTGTGAAAGGTTGTCAAAGTACCCAATGGGATATGGATGGGTTGCAGATATGGGTGGAGAAATGGCAGATGGAGTTTAATCTAGGTAAGTATAAGGTGCTGCACTTTGGAAGATCAAATATTAAGGAAAAAAAAAATTAAGGGCAGGACACTGAACAGAATTGATGTACAGAAGGTTCTTTGAGTTCAAGTCTATAGCTCCCTGAAAGTGGCCATGCAAGTAGATAGGGTGGTAAAGAGGGCGTGTACAATGTTTGCCTTTGTTAGTCTGTGAATTGAGTCAGGATATCATGTTGCAACTTTATAAAACTTTGGTTTGACCACACATCGAGCATTGTGTTCATTTCTGGTCGCCATATTACAGGAACGATATGGAGGCTTTGGAGAGGGTGCAGAAGATGTTTACTAGGATGCTGCCTGGATTAGAGCTCTAAGGAGAGGTTAGAAAAACTCGGGATGTTTTCTCTTGAGTAGCGGAGACTGAGGGGAGACTTGATTGAAGTCTATAAAATTATGAGATGCATAGATAGGTTGACAGGGAGGATCTTTTTTTCCCCAGAGTTGAAATGTCGAATATGAGGGAACATGCATTTAAGATGAGTGGGGGAAAGTTCAAACGAGACATGAGGGGCAAGTTTTTTTACACAGAGGGTGTTAGGAGTCTGGAATGCGCAGCTGGGTGGTGGTGGTGAAGTCAGATACAATAGGGGCATTGAAGGAATGTTTAGAAAAGCACATGAATATTTGGAGGGATATGGATCAAGGGCAGGCAAAGTGGATTAGTTTCACTTAGGACCATGTTTGGCAAAACATTGTGGGCTGACGGGTCTGTTCCTGTGCTGTATAACATTCCATATTCTAACTGCATCCACCCACACCACCACACCAAAGAGGTTAACCTCTCTGTCCATAAGCTCCTGCTCGTCCTCAGAGAAGCAAACCACTGATCCCTCAGAGAATGCAAAAGCAAGGCTTTCTTCTGCACCATCCACCAGCTCAGAGACTTGGACCTCACGAGGTATATTATATTCAGGAGCACAGTGTGGTCAGGATTTCACTGATATGTCTGCAGCTGGTCAAGAACGAAATGCCCCATGTCACTGGAGCACTACCAGAGTTTGAGTACCTGCTTAGACCCAAGGAGAACATGTTCCTATGTTATTAGCCATTTGTAACTTTTTATCCAAATGCCAGACAATCGTAAAGCCTGTAATATGGACCCTGGTTGAGAGCAAACTCAACATGGAACACATTCAAATGGAGCAGTGTCTATTCAGTGTCAGGGAATCTCAACACTTGCGTAGAGAAGTGTCAGGTCCCTAAAGGACAAGTGGACACTTTGCAAAGTCATGCCTTCACTCTCCCCTCCAATCCCGACCAAATATATAACTTTTATAATTGCATCTGCAAATCAAGATTAGTCTTAAAATATACGGGAGATTACACCAAGCTAGACAGTGAACAATGGTCTCCTTGCTCTGCTCCCATCCATTGAAGCAACAGGAGAATTTGCATTCAGTCTCTCACCAGCCTTCTATTGTTAACATCTGTGAGATCCAGCCTGCCAATTTTTCCTGGTGTGCTGGCCCACGTGTTGTGAGGGGCACATGTTATTAGGTTTTAGAGGACAAGCATTGTCAAGGTTGTTTAGTATAAGTTGGAGGTTGTGAGTGTCAAGCTTAATGATGAAAATAAATTGTGATAAATTGCTTGAATTACCTCTTTGCCTCATTAACCAAGTGAAAATCAGTGGTGCCTCATATTTTTCAATTCAATTTTAAAGTTTTTCTTTCTCAAGAGCATGGGAAATGGGATCTTTGCATGCTGAAATAAAATAAAAGGCTTGTAAGAGCTTTTTTTAAAAAATTGGAACAATATAAGCAGCATGAATTGGTGGAGTGAGGCCCCCACAGAACAATGCTTTTTGTTTAGCTTTCAGTAGTTGTTGAAGTTTTGAAGCTGCCATGCATCTCTCCCTGCTAGATCAAAATGCTTGAGCTCTCTCTCTCTGTCTGCCAGAATTTTCTCTTGATGTTCTTTCCTCCTGGATTGAAGAGATATTACATGTGAGACAATCTCTTTTACTCAGTTTGCTTTTGCCAAAGGTGTGTTCATGGAATGTAACTAAATTAGAATGGTTGCTGTTTAGTCGTTAAATAGTACATTATTCTGTTAAGTTTTCCTATAGACTTAAAATTACACCAATTCTAGTTTTGTTTGTATTTTAACCGTAAGAGCAAAATGTGTTTTTCTTAAGGAGAGTAATGCAACCAATCAAATTACATAGCACCTTACACTTGCCTTTCAATAAGATAAAAGTTAGGGTCTAAGCTGTCTCTTGGGTCCTATATATATATTTATGCTTGTTTGTCAAAATAAAGTTGAGAACTGAAATAATTGCATCCTTCAATCATGCTAAGAGTCCCATATAAAACAGCTTCAATGCTGTCCAGCAACTTTCCAATTGAAATCAGCCTTCTTTATATAAATGCTTTCCATTTTGCACTAATTTTCAGTGAAAATTCAGAACCAAGACTTAGTTTGAGATAAGAATATAATATCAACACAAATATTACCTCATCAATAATACCTCCATTCAAGTATATGGCATTATTTCATCTGGCATCAGAGAATTATATTCAATAGAAGAGACTCTTCAGCCCATCAGTAATTCCATTCGAAGCAAATCATTCTTGTTTCCCTAATTTTTTAAAAATCTTGTATTCACATAATTGTTTTCAACATCTCATGAGTGCAGTTCTGGTCTCTGCATAGTCTCAGAGCAGTTCAGGTCAGGGCAAAAATTGCATGGGAACATAATCACCTTGAATTTCCCCTCCATGCCAATACACCATCCTGACTTGAAACAGTAATGTTATTCCTTCAGTGTTACTGGGTCAAAACCCTGAAGTCTCAACAGCATTTTGGTTGTACCAACACCACAGACCGCAAGAATGTATCTCACCATCATCGTTTCAATGGAAATTAGGGAGGAGCAATACATTTTGGCTTAGCTAGTAACACCATATGAATCAATTTTTATAAAATGTATAGAAAAAATGGTATTGTATTGCAGTGGCTAAGAAGGAAGTTGTCGAAGTTATTGACCAACCAAAAGAGTTTTTATTGTTACAGTTGGATTGGCAAGGATTGCTTTCTTTGGAACAGAGGAGATTGAGATGTGATCTAATTGAAGTGTTTAAAATTAACCTTATTCTAGTTAACACAGCTAGGAAAGCCTTACTCCCCTTTGTTGCAGTGTCCACAACCAGATGTTATAGGTTTAAGGTAACAGGTAGAATGTTTCGTGTGAATTCCAAGATTCTATGCTATTGTGTCCTCCACCACGATTCAGAGACAAAGTAAAATCAGAGGAAGACTGAATCTTTGAATTTATTTGTAGGATGTCAGCATCACTGGCTGGCCAGTATTTATTGCCTGTTCTTAATTGTGCTTGAGAAAATAGTGGTGAGCTGCCTTCTTGAACCAGGTGTTGCAGGTGGACCCACAATGTCATTAGGATTGTATACACTGCTGCTATTGGAGGGAGTGGATACTTGTGGATGTGGTGCCAACCAAGCAGGCTGCTTTGTCTTGGATAGTGTAAAACTTCTTGAATGTTGTTGGAGCTGCACGCATCCAGGCAAGTGTGGAAAATTTCATCACACTCCTGGTTTATGCCTTGTAGATGATGGACAGGGTTGGTTGAGTCAGGAGGTGAGTTACTCATCACAGTGTTCCTAGCTTCTGAACTGCTGTTGTGACCACTTTATTTATGAAGTGAGTCCAATTAAGTTTCTGGTCAATGGTAACCCATAGGATGTTGATAGTGGGGGATTTAGTGATGGTAATGCCATTGAATGTCAAAGGGCACTGGTTCAATTGTCTCTTATTAGTGACGGACATTTATGTGGTGTGGTTTCCAAAATTCATTGGACTCTGAGGTAGTTCCAATGGATTGGAAAACAGCAAATGTGACACCACTGTTTAAAAAAGGAGGTAGATAAAAGATGGGGAATGAAATACCAGTTAGCTTAGCTTCTGTAGTGGGGAAAATGCTTGAGTCTATTATCAAGGAAGAAATGGCAAGGCATTTAGACAAAAATGGTTCCATTGGGCAGACACAGCATGGGTTCATGAAGGGCAGGTCATACTGAACTAATCTTTTAGAATTCTACAAAGACATTATGAACACAGTGGACAATGGAGACCCAGTAGATGTAGTGTATCTACAAAGTTTGAGTATGACACTAAGATGACTGGTAGAGCAAAGTGTGCAGAGAACTGTGAAATTTTGCAAATGGACATAAATAGTTTAAATGAGTGGGCAAAGATCTGGCAGATGGAGTATAATGTTATTAAATGTGAAGTCATCCATTTCCATAGGAATAACAGTAGAACAGTAATTGAATGGTAAGAAATTGCTGCTACGCAGAGGGACCTGGGTATCCTTGTGCATGAATCACAGAAGGTTAGTCTGCAGGTACAACAGCTAATTAAGAAGGCAAATCAAATTCTGTCCTTCATTGCTAAAGGGATTGAGTTTAAAAGCAGAGAGGTTATATTGCAGCTGTGTAGGTCACACCTGGAGTACTGCATGCAGTTTTGATCTCCTTACTTGAGAAAGGATATACTGGCACTCGAGAGGGTGCAGAGGAGGTTCACTAGGTTGATGCCCGGGATGAGTGGGTTGGCTTAGAGGAGAGACTGAGTCATCTGGGATTACAGTCATTGGAATTTAGAAGAATGAATGGAGAATCTGATAGAAACATATAAAATTGTGAAGCTAATTTATAAGATAGAAGTAGAGAGGATGTTTCCACTAGTGGGTGAAACTAGGACAAGAGAGCATCGTCAAGAGTGTGGTGTTAGAAAAGCACAGCAGGTCAGGCAGCAGTTGAGGACCAGGAGAATTGACATTTCAGGCATAAGCCCGTCATCAAGAGTGAGGCTTGTGGGCCGGGGGGTGCTGAGAGATAAATGGGAGGGGGTGGCACTGGGGGGGAAGGTAGCTGAGAATGCAATAGGTAGATGAAGGTGAGGGAGAAGGTGATAGGTCAGAGAGGAGGGTGGAGTGATTAGATGGGAAAGGTGATGGACAGGTCAGGAGGGTGGTGTTGAGTTGGAGGCTTGGGACTGGGATAATGTGAGGGGAGGGGAAATGTATCTATTGCATCCGATGTAGTCTCTTCTATATTGGGGAGACAGGATGCCTACTTGCGGATCGTTTCAGAGAACATCTCTCGGACATCCACACCAACCAACCCCACTGCCCTGTGGCTGAACACTTTAACTCCCCCTCCCACACCATCAAGGACATGCAGGTCCTGGACCTCCTCCATTGCCAAACCCTTACCGCATGATGCCTGGAGGAAGAAAGGCTCATATTCCACCTTGGGACACTGCAACCAATCGGGATCAATGTGGATTTCAACAATTTCCTTATTTCCCCTCCCCTCCATTATCCCAGTACCAATCCTCTGACTTGGCACTGCCCTCCTGATCTGTCCATCACCTTTCCTATCTAATCACTCCACCCTCCTCTCTGACCTAATACCTTCTCCCTCACCTTTATCTACCTATTGCATTCTCAGCTACCTTCCCCCCAGCCCCACTTCCCTCCTATTTACCTCTCAGCCCCCCGGCCCACAAGCCTCATTCCTGATGAAGGGCTTCTGCCTGAAATGCCAATTCTCCTGCTCCTCAAATGCTGCCTGACCTGCTGTGTTTTTCTCGCACCATACTCTCAACTCTGATCTCCAGCATCTGCAGTCCTCACTTTCTCCGAGAGGGCATAGCCTCAAAATTAGGGGGAGCTATTAGGCTTGAACTGAGAAGGCATTTCTTCACCTAGACAGTTGTGAATCTGTGGAATTCCCTGACCAGTGAAATGGTTGAGGTTTCCTCAGTAAATGTTTTTAAAGCTAAGATAGATAATTTTTTTGAACAGTAAAGGAATCAAGGGTTATAATGAGAGGGCGGGTAAGTGAAACTGAGGCCACAAAAAGACCAGCCATGATCTTATTGAATGGGAGAGAAGGTTCAAAGGGTCAGATGGCCTACTCCTGTTCCTAGTTCCATGTTCGTATGAATGTTACTTGCCATTTGGCAGACCAAGCATGGATATTGTCCAGATCATTTTGCATTTGAACATGCACTACTTCAGTATCTGAGGAGTCTCCAATTATGCTGAACATCGTCCAATCATTGGCAAACCTTATGATGGAGAGATGGACATTGGTAAAGCAGCTGAAGATGTCTGGGCCGAGGACACTACCCTGATGAACTCCTGTAGAGATGTTCTGGACCTGAGATGACGGACCTCCAACAACCATGACCATCTTCCCATTTGCTAAGTATGACTGCAGCCAGTAGTCTGTTTGCCCCTTGATACCCATTTATTCCAGTTTGGCTAGGGCTCCATGATGCTACACTTGGACGAATGCAACCTTAATGTCAGAAGGCTATTATTTCCACCTCACCACTAGAATTCAACTCTTTTGTCCATGTTTAAACCAAGGCTGTAATGAGGTCAGGAGCTAAATGGCCCTGGTAGAACCTAAACTATGCATCACTGAGCAGGTTATTGCTGAGCAGGTGCTGCTTGATAGCACTGTTAATTACTTTATTGATGATCGAAAGTATACTGCTCGGTTGGTAATTGGTTGGGTTGGACTTTTCCTACTTTTTATGCACAAGGCATACCTGGGCATTGTCAGGTAGATGCCAGTGTTGCAATAGTATTGGAGGGTGGCAAGGGGAATGGCAAATTCTCGAGTACAAGACTTCAGTATTATTGCTTGGGTGTTGTCAGGGCCCATTGCAGTATCCAATGTCTCCAACCGTTTCTTGATATCACATGGAATGAACCAAATTGGCTGAAGACTGGTATCTGTAATGCTGGGGACCACTGGAGGAGGCTGAAATGGATCATTCACTTGGCACTTCCAGCTGAAGATTACTGCAATAGCTTCAGCCTTATCTTTGCATTGTTGTGCTTGGCTCTTGCATCATTGAGAATGGGGATCTTTGCGGAGTCTCCTCCTCCACTGAGTTATTTCATTGTCCACCACCATTTACAATCGGATGTGGCAGGACTGCGGAGCTTAGATATGATGCATTTGTTGTGGGATCTCTTAGCTCTGTCTATCACTTACTAATTATGCTGTTTGGAACACAAGTAATCCTGTTTTGTAGCATCACCAGGTTGAACCTCATTTTTAGGTCTGACTGGGGCTGCTCTTGGCAAGCCCCCCGCATTCTCCATTGAGCCAGGGTTGATCCTCAGGCTTAAAGGCAATAGTTGAGTGAGCCATGGGGTTACAGTTTGTGCTGGAGTACAATTCTGGTGCTGTTGATGGCCCACAGAACCTCACAGATTCCCAGCCTTGAGTTGCCTGCTCTGTTTGAAGCCTGCTCCATTTAGCACGGTGAAAGTGCTACACAGTACGATGGAGTGTATAGTGTATTCTCCACATGAAGGCAGGACTTCATCTCCACAAAGAATGCGTGATGGTCACTGTTACCGAGACTGTGATGGACACATGCACCTCAGCTGGTAGACTGGTAAGGATAAGATCAAATATGTTTTTCTCTCTTGGTTGTTACCTCACCTCCTAGACTCTGTCTAGCCCCTATGTCCTTTACGACCTGACCAGCTCAACCAGTAATGCTGTTGCTGAGCCATTCTTGGTAGTCACTAAAACCCCTCATGCAGAGAACATCTTGCCATTCTCAATGTTTCCTCCAAGTGTTGTTCAACATAGAGGAGTACCGATTCATTAGCCGAGGGAGAATGGTATGTACTAATGAGCTGGATATTTCCTTACCTGTGTTTAACCTGAAGCTATGAGACTTCATGGGGTCTACAGTTAACGCTGAGGGCTCCCAGGACAGCTCCCTCCTGACTGTATAACACTATGCCACCACTTCTGCAGGGCTAATACTGTTGATGGGATAGGACATATCTCGGGATGGTGATGGTGCTGTCTGGGACATTGCCTGTAAGATATGGGATTCCATGAGTATAACTATGTCAGGCTGTTGCTTGACTAGTCTGTGAGACAGTTCTCCCAATTTTGGCACCAGATCCCAGATGTTAGTGAGGAGAACTTTGCAGGGTCAACAGCGCTGTTTCTACCATTATCTTGTCCAGTGTCTAGGTTCAGTGATTGATACAACTGAATGGCTTGTTAAGCCATTTCAGAGGGCAGTTGAGAGTCAATCATATTGCTGTTGGTTTGCAGTCAGATATAGGCCAGACCAGAGAATGAGAATAGAGGATTTCCTTCTCTGAGGGGCATTAGTGAACCAGCTGGGCTTTTTTGACAATCAGCAATGGTTTAATTGTCATCAGTAGGTTCTTAACAGCAGATTATTTTTAAACTTAAATGCCACCATCTGATGTGGCAGGATTCCAACCCCAGAACATCAGCTGATTTTCTGAATGAGTAGTCAAGCAATAGTACCACTAGGCCATCACTTTCCTTGGCTAAAACTACCTCAAATACCTTACCCAGTACCCCGTGATAATAGAGGTAGCAAACGCCACAAGGTTTCAGTAATGGTCATCTGAGAAAATGCCACATGTGGCTTGACTAAAAACGTGTTATTTTAATACTGCCACACCAGAGGCATGCAAACTTGTTGCTCCTCCATTGTATCATTGAGCCCCAAAAGCAGCTTTCCTTTTTTTAACTTGCCAATACAAATTAGGTCCCCACACCAGACTTTTATAATATTTTCTAGTGAGCTATTGGTAATGCCGGTTGCAAAATATCCAGAATTTTATCTTCTAATTTGTGAATGTAAGCCAGCAATCTCGGAAAATTGGTTTTGGCATTACAATTTGATGTGTGGCCAATTGTTCTCCATAGTTCTATCACAAATCACTGGACCTGCCAACTCTTTGAAACAATGCATCTGTCAACTTCCCAACAGAAGGTGGACTTGTTGCATTGGCCAACAGTAGCATCCAGATGCCTGGAATGACCCTGCAGGGTAATTGTCTCTGCTGGTGACCTTCAAATTACAAGCAAAATAATGGGGATCACTGAGAAACCCTTCAAGTCATTACCAACTATTTGGCATGCCTTTTATAACCTTCGTAGTTTCTGTTAATTTCTTGTTAATGTGTGAAATTATACAAATATAATTTCGACAAATATGATTATATTAAAACTTCTCTATTTCTTTCCTCTTGAGCCTTTTTTATTTAATCTGTTTTCATGTCATCTTCCAGCAATGCTTGACAACATGTTATTATCCAACAGGTGTAAAAATGAATCAAAAATTTAGCAGTCGAGAATGTGGTGCTGGAAAAGCACAGCAGGTCAGGCAGCATCTGAGGAGCAGGCGTATCGACGTTTTGGGCATAAGTCCTTCATCAGGAATGAGCCGCACTTTTGCAGTCCACAATTTCTCCAAAACATTAGCAGCTTTGTGAAAGTGCACCCATGCTCTTTATGTGATCTAAAATAAATCTGAGAATCTATTATCACTTCTATCAAAAAACATTCTGAGCCAAAAAGAATAAATTATTTGTCTTTGCAAGGTTACAGCAAAGGTTATAAATTAGCTCGCTACAGGTTTCGTGACAGCTAGAGGGCAGGGATTTGCAATAATTTTAATTAGTTTGCCATGGGCGTTGAATGCAATCTTGTGTTCTTCTATAATTATGCCAAAGGGACTTAGTTACAGATGGAAGAAAATACCACAAAAGTTTTACTGAGTGCAACTGGGTCAAAGCCTTGGTCTCATCACAACAACTTGAATGTCAGGAGTGTCAGTGTCTGTTTATATTTTTATGATGATACATGGGGTTACTCGACTGAAATCACCATCTCACAGTTTTCTCCAAATGAGCAATGAATGTCCCATTCAAATATTTTAATAAATCATTTTGTAACTTGTGAGTAACTAAATATCAAGTGCATCTTGTGTGAGCTTTATTGAATATTTTTACTGTGTGATCAATCTAAACCTATCCTCCAATGAATCGGACAACACAATATTAGCAGACCATCAATTTACTATCACAGCTTAAAACTCTCTTAAGTCTTAATTATTCTTCATACTTCAACATATATGTGAACAGGATACCAATGTGGTTAGGTGCACTGGCCAATTGCTTTTCAGGTATGTTGAGAAACACAAGAGCACATAAGCTTGTGAGATCAGCTAATTTCCAAATCAACAAAGGTCTCCCTATGAAAATCACCTGAAGCATGGTGAAGCTGTGTGTGCTGGACCCCTAGAAATGAGGACATTGAGGAATGACCTAAAAATCCTTTCTTAATCTGAATGTAAGTGTTTGATTGGATAGTTATTGAGAAGATGTCTCTGGTTGTCAGGAAGAACAGAAATATTGTATTTTTATTTTCTTTGTTCAGGGGTTGTGGGCTTTGCTGGCAGAGCCAACATTTATTGCCCATCTATAATTACCCGGTGAAGGTGATGGTGAGCTGCCATTTGAATTGCGACAGAGCATTTCATGTTATTAAACCAACAGTGCTATCAACACACAGACAGGATTTTGAGTTATCTCTTTACAGGATTTGTCTACTACCTAAAAAAGCTGCAGACCATAAGGATACAGGGCAATGGAATTTGGAACAAATGAAGTGCATTTGGCCCTTCAAGCATGCTTTCCATTCCATAAGATCATTTATCATCACCCCATGGCCAATTGCACTGCTGGACAGGACAGGTAACAGAATTGCAGAGAACATCGAATTAAATATAATCCATCCAACTTGTCTGAATTCATGCCAGAGCATCAGATTGAAACAATAACAATGGCCATGTTGGCCATGGTCTAAATTTGGACACAGTAGTGGACATTCGGCAGGCATTATGCTGGACTCCAGCAGCAAGGGTATGGCAGGTGTTGACCTGCAAAATGGAGTTGTCCCTCAGGGTCCATCCTGCTCAGCGCTCCATTCACGTAAGTCTATATTGCATCCTTGTGGGCAATATTAGACAATATGCTACCAGCAGTCATGTAACCCAATACAAAGCTTTATATTTAGTTATTAATCGTAGTTTGACATTGAGGACCATTAGAGAAAGTTCACTGAGGCACAGTGTAAGGTGCAACATTACATTGAAAGAAAGGACTTACAAAAATGAAAAAAAAATTCTACTGAAAGGGAAGATATAAAAACCAGCAAGGGCCCCAATGCAGCTAATAACAACACCTGGAGGAGACAATGAAAGGAAACTTGCAAGGGACATCAAAGTCAATGAGGAGAAATTGTAAAGCTTCATAAAGGGAAACCAGGTGGTCATGAACAATGTTGGTCCACAAAAGACTGAATGCATGGATGATGTCAGTGACTATAGGGAATTGGCAGACATGCTGAATAATACTTTGCCTTAGCATTTACTGTGCAACAGGAGGATAGCTTGCCAAAGTCAGAGAGGCATGGAGTCGTACAGCACTGAAACAGACTCTTCAGTCTGACCAGCTCATGCTGAACATAATCCCAATAAACTCACCTCACCTGCCTACTCCTGGTCCATGTCCTTCCAAACATTTTCTATTCATGTATTTATACAAACATCTTTTAAACATTATAATTCAACCCACATTCAGTGCAAAAATTCATACCACTCGCAAACTGCTCTTTGGATAAAAAATTTGCCCCTCATGTCTTTTTAAAATCTCTCTCCTCTTAAAAATGTGCCCTCTAGTCTTCAAAACGCCCATCCTAGGGAAAAGAAAACTACCATTAACCCAATCTATACTTCACATGATTTTACAAACTTCTATAAACTCATCTCTCAACCTCCTTCCGAAAAAATTAATAGTTGATCGGGAACAAGCAATGAATAATATTAATGTGAGCAAAACATCAGTAATGAGGTTAAAAATGGAATTAAAGAGAGTCAAATTCCCAGAACCTGATGGTTTTCACCTGAGGATGTTAATGGAAGTAGGGGAGCAGATCATAGGTGCCCTAACAATTACCTTTCAGAATTCCCTAGATACAGGACTCATCTCTCCAGATTGGAAAACTATATGTCATTCCTTTTTTTAAGCAGGCTGAAAGAAGAAAAGAGGAATTGCAAGCCAATGTTATGGGCCAGGCCAGACCCCTTCAAAATATTTTAAGAAGGTAGCCTAAGCCCTAACTTTTTCTTATTTTAAAGGCAGATGTGAAGTGGATATTCCAAGTGTGATGCAGCTGGTCAAACCACTCGGCTTTAAACAAAATACAATTTATTTAAACATTATAGATGAAACACAAAAAAAAATGGAATTTAGAGGAACTTTACTATTTGAAAACTTAACTGACTCGATACAGCAACTTAACTAATTTCTACAACATCACATAAACTCAACTCTTAGCAAAAGGTAAATTCAAGCACAGATTCTTACAGGCAGGAGAGAAAAGTCAGGCAAGGATCATCTGCTAAGTATGGAACCTTTTTCCACTGTAGTAGCTTCTTCTGCAGCTTCTCTGCTCCAGCTAAACTAAACTGGAAGGAAAAACATGAACTGGGAGAACTGGCCACTCCCCTGCCATTGTTAATGTTAACATTTCGAGTCAAATCGAAACCTCTGCCTTTACGACCTCTCCTAAAACAAACAAGACAAAAATAACCTTGTTAAAAGGACAGCATCATCACAGCAGTTAGCCTAACATCTGTGGTGGGAAAATTGTTGGAGTCTATAATCACAGATGTTGCAACTGAACACCTTGAAAATTTCCAGGTACTCAGGGAGATTGAGCATGGATTCATGACAGGTAGGCATGCCTGATAAACTGCATTGATTTTTTTGAAAAGGTGTCAAAGGTAGTGGAATGTAGAATACCTATGGATGTTGTTTATATGGATTTCAATAAGGCATTTGATAAATTCCCATCTAAGACACTGAGAAGGCAAAAGCCCATGGAACTGAGAGCAAATTACTGATATGACTGGGATATTGATTCAGTGACAGGTGACAGAAAGTCAGGATCATGAGTAGGTGCTCAAGTTGGTAGGATGTGATCAGTGGTCTCCCACAAGGATCTGTGTTAGGGCCTTATTTATCGACAATATTAGTGAACAACTTGGATAATGGTATAGAAAGCTCAATATCCAAACTTGCTGATGATACAAAATTTGGCAGCATTGTGGAAAGTGCATGTAATAACATAAAATTACAAAGGGACATTGATAGACTAAGTGACAGGCAGAGAGAGCTTAGTGTGAACAAGTGTGAGGTTACCATTATGGACTGAAAAAGGATAGACCAGAGTACTTTCTAGATGGTTGATTAAATTGACGAAGGATGAACAGTCAATATAAGGTATATGGATTTCAGTAAGGCATTTGATAAAATTTTCCATGGTAGGCTCATTCTGAAAGTTAGGAGGTGTGGGATACAGGGAAATTTCACTGTATACAGAATTTGCTGGCCGAAAGAAGACAGAGAGTGGTCGTAGATTGAAAGTATTCCACCTGGAGGTCAGTCACCACAGGGATCTGTTCTTTTGCCTCTGCTCTTTCTAGATTTTCTAAATGACATGGATGAAAAAGTGGAAGAGTGGGTTAGTAAATTTGCCAATGACTCAAAGGTCAATGGCATTGTAAATAGTGTTGAGGGCTGTTGCAGGCTAATACAAGACATTGACAGGACGCAGATCTGGGCTGAGAGTTGGCAGATGGAGTTCAACCTGGATAAATGCAAAGTGATTCATTTCAAAAGGTTGATTTTGAATGCTGAATACAGGATTCTTGGCAGTGTGGAGGAACAGTGGGATCTTTGGGTCCACGTACATAGATCCCTCAATGTTGCCACCCAAGTTGATAAGGTTGTTAAGAAGGCCTATGGTGTTTTGGCTTTCATTAACAGGGGGAGTGAGTTTAAGAGCTGTGAGGTTTTGCTACAGCTCTATTAAAACCTTGTTAGGCCACACTTTGGAATTTTGTGTCCAGTTCTGGTTGTTTCACTATAGGAAGGATGAGGATGCTTTAGAGAGAGTGCAGAGGAGATTTACCAGGATGCTACCTGGATTGGAGGGCTTGTCTTATGAAGAAAGTTTGAATGTGCTCGGGCTTTTCACACTAGAGAGAAGAAGGAAGAGAGATGGCTTGATAGAGGTGTACAAGGTAATGAGCGGCATGGATAGATTCGATAGCCAGAGACTTTTCCCCAGAGCAGAAATGGCTGTCATGAGGGGTCATAATTTTAAAGTGATTGGAGTAAGGTACAGGGGAGATGTCAGAGGTAGGATCTTTACGCAGAGAGTGGTGGGTGTGTGAAATGCACTGCCAGTGGTGGTAGTAGAGTCTAAGACACTAGGGGCATTTAAGTCACTACTGGACAAGCACATGGATGGCAGTAAATTGAGCGGTATGCAGATTAGGTTGACCTTTTATTAAGATAAATGCTTGGAACAACATTGTGGACTGAAGCATCTGTACTGTGCATTACTGTTGTAAGTTCTATGTTGTATGTTGTATGTTCTATGTTCTATGGTGTGAAGTTTTGTCAAAGAGACAAAGATTCAGGTGCATAAATCTTTAAAATGTCACAACAGGTACAGAAAATAATCAAAAAAGCTGATGGAATGCTGACCTTTATATTTCAAGGACAAGAATGCAGAACTTATGCTGCAGCTGTATAAAACCTAGTTAGAGCCCACTTAGACTACTGTGAACAGAGCTGGGCACCACATGTTTGGAAACATTTATTGACCTTGGGACGGAATATAACATTAGCTTACATGGATTTCAGGGGTTAAGTTATGAGGGGAGGTTACACAAAAGAGACCTGTTTTCTCTAAAATTTGGAAGGTTAAGGGGTGTTCTGATCAAAGTCTTCAAGATATTAATAGGAAAAGAGAGGATAGATAAAGGGAAACTATTTCCACTGGTTGGGGATTCTAGAAATAAGAGGAATACTCTGAGAATTAGGGCCAGACTGTTTACGGGTGATGTTTGGAAGTGTTTCTACACACAAAGGATGGATGATGTTTAGAACTCTGGTCCACAGACAGCATTGGATGCAGAATCTGTTGCCAATTTTGAATCTGAGATAGATTTTTTTTGTTAAGTAAAGATGTGAAGAGGTATGAGCAAAAGCAGCTATATAGAGTTAGTCCACAAACAGCCATGATCTCGTAGAATGGCGGAACAGGCTCAAGGGGCTGATGGCCTACTCCTGTTCTTATATTCTAGCTTCCTATGAAAACAAAATAAATTGCAATATTAATTTTAGAATTTTCAACTGTAATTAAAAAAATGTTACTAGTTTGAAGATGAAATTCTTATTTGACCTTCTTCAAATAACCCAAGCACAGCATAATTATGTATCTCTCTACAAAATAGCGTGAATACTCTTTCTCCCATCACCCCACCCCCATTAATTTTTATTGGGCAGCTCACCATCTTCAGGTCACCAGTCCTGGGGGCAGCGATCATTGCTCCTTCTGATGATGGACCACTACAGGCTTGGCTAATGACAGTTTCTCACTCCAGGCTTCCTCTCATGATGGCTTCTTGCTCCAGCCTACTGACCTGCAGCTGTCACTGTCGGGTTTCCAAGACTGAAACTGTCTGTTTCCCTCAAGACAAATCTTCACCGACAGCTGATGAACTTCAATCTCTCTGTGCAGCTGATGCTCCAGATCTCCCAGATGGTTATTCTGAAGCTCACCTGTAGGCATCTTTCCAGCACTCCCTGACAAATGCCCCAGGCCTGAACTGCTGAAAATTTCTAGGCCACATATCAGATGCAGATGCAGAACGTGATTTTATTCTTCCATTGCCTTCAGTAGGAATTTAGCCTGAGTAAAAATCAACTTTGTTTGAACCATACAACTTTAATGAAAAAAGGTTTTGTTTTAATTACCCAACAATGTGAATCATAGTCAAAATTCTAAGTAATTTTATGCTGACTTTGAGATCAGTTAGATATATATATATATATATATATAAACTCATAGTTCAGTTTTACAATTGTTTTGCTTGACTAATTTATTATTCTGCCTAATAAAAACAAAATACTGTGGATTGCTGTAAATGTGAAACAAACAGAGAATGCTGAAGAGGAGTCAAACCAAATCCGAATCATTAAATCTGTGTCTCTCTCAATAGGTGCTGCCAGAATTTCTGAGTCTCTCCAACATTCTCTCTCTTTGTCTGTCTGACCTAATAAGTATGTTTTTCCATAGGTCTGGAACTGAATAATGGAATAATGTAGAAACAAAGTGAGTGTTAAGTGTGTATTAAACACTCATCGGACATCAAAAACACATACATGGATTACATCTGTTCCAACTCAACAAAATAGTTGACAGCTATTTTCAGGTTCATTTATTAAAGCAATGCCCCAACCAATCTATTTCAACTGCCCATCAACCTTCACTAGTGCAGTCTATGTGGTCATTCCTCTACCAATCAGAGTCCACTTTAAAACAAGCCGCAGTCCTCTTGCATATAGTGTAAAACTTTGTTTTCCTCTTCATATAACCTTTTTGCAAATTGTCCTGATGAGTACAAAACTTTTTAAAAATATCTTTTCTCAGCAAAATTCAAAGTAAATTTCACTGCCTATCAAATCAATGGATACAAGAGGAGCTCTGGCCTTGCAGTATTGAATCTTTTTAAAACTGCTGAGCAGCTCTCCCAATCATTCAAATGACTTCTGTAAATATAAGATTAAAGTTAAGCAGGCTACTTGAGTCTTACTGCCCTACTGTTTATAAGCGTGTCAATCTTGTGATGTAGAGAAGCTGTAAAGAAAGCACGTTAGACATCAAAATATCGATTTACATTGAATTCTGTAGAATCCACAGCTCAGAATCAGATCATTCAGCCAACTGGTCCCCACAGGCACTTATGTTCCACATGAGTTCCCTCCCACTATTCTTAACCTAACTCTAACTGGAATATACCAGACAGTTCTGGTCACTATACCACCGGAAGAATGTGGATGCTTTGCAGAGTACAGAAATGTTACCTCGTATGGAGGATTTTAACTATGAAGAAAGGTTGAGTAGATTGGGTTTGTTTTCACCGGAATGCAGGAAGTTGAGGGAGTGACCTGACAGAAGTTTTTAAGATTGTGAATGGCACGGAGACAGTGGAAAGTATAAGACTTTTTCCCAGGGTGGAAGAATGAATTACTAGGGAGGGCACAGGTTCAAGGTGCAGGGGGTGATGTTCAAAAGAGATGCGTGAGGCAGGTTTTTCACACAAAGGGTTGTGAGTGCCTGGAATGTGCTGCCAGAAGAGGTGGTGGAAACAAAAAGAAACTACAGATGCGGGAGTCCAAGGTGGACAGGCAGGAGGTTGGAAGAACAGAGCAAGCCAGGGAGCATCAGGAGGTGGAGAAGTCAATGTTTCAGGACTGGGGTTGGATGTAAGGGGTGCAGCAGTTAAAGGGGGTGGAGGTATGGGAGGGTTTTAGGTTGGGAGCTGGGTAAGGTGGTGAGGTAGGGATAGGTGAACACAGGTAGAGGGTTGGTCAATAGGAGGAATGAATCCAGCTGGTAGGAAGGAAGGGTCGGTCAGAGGAATGGAGGAGGGGGGTGGGGCTAGAAAAGGAGACAGCAGGTGGGAAGGGAGGGAATTTGAAATTGGAGAACTCAATGTTGAGTCCTCTGGGCTGTAGTCTGTCCAGGCGGCAGGTGAGGTGTTGTGCCTGCAATTTGTGGTTTGGTTTGTTGTGGCAATGGAGGAGGATTGTCATGTCGGAAAGGGAGTGGGAGGGGGAATTAAAATGGCAGTGACAGGAAGGTCCGATCGGTCCCTGCGGGCCAGGCTGTGATGCCCACTGAAACATTCCATAACTTTACGTTCAGTCTCCTTGATGTAGAGAAAACAACATCGGGAGCACCCGATACAGTAGATTATGTTGCAGGAAAGGCAGATGAACCTCGTCAGGTGGTGGGGGCAAGATGTTGGTAAGGAGAGTGGCACGAACCAAGGATTGGCAAAGGGACTGGTCCTTGCAGAAGGCAGAGAGGGAAAATGTTCTTCGTGGTGGCATTCAATTGGAGTTGGCAGAAGTTTTAAGCTGATGCATTGGATGTGGAGACTGGCGGGGTGGTAGGTGAGGACAAGGGGAACCTGTTTGAGGGGGGAGATTTAGAGCAGTGGAGCGGAGATTGGAGGAGGTGTGGTGGAGGGCCTGTCTGGATGATAGAGGGGGGAAAACATGCTGTTCAAAACAGGTGGACATTTGAGGTGCGAGGGAATGGAATGTCCCCTCATCGGAGCAGGTGTGGCGGAATTGGGAGAATGGGATGGAGTTCTTGCAGGATATTGGGTGGGAGAAGGTGTAGTCCAGGTAGTTATAGGAGTCTATGAGTTTAGAGTAAACATCCGTCTGTAGACTATCACCAGAGATGGAAACAAAGAGGTCAAGAAAGGGGAGGGAGGTATCTGAGATAGACCAAATTAATTTAAGGGCGCGTTGGAAGTTGTGGACAAAGTCGATGAACTGCTCCAGTTCAGCCTGGCTGCAAAATGCTGCACTGATGCAGTCATCGATGTAATGGCAGAATAAAATCCACCATTCCATCTCCGGCGACAGTCTACAGATAGACATTTACTGTAAACCCACCAACTCCATTCTCTGAGGACAGTCTACAAACAGATATTTACTACAAACTCACTAACTCAACCTCTGGTGACAGTCTACAAACAGATATTTACTATAAATTCACCAACTCCAATTCTGGCGATAGGCTACAGAGAGACATTAACTATAAACCCACCAACTCCATCTCCAGTGACAGTCTACAGACAGACATTTACTATAAACCCATAGACTCGATCTCTGGTCACAGTCTGCAGAGGAGGTGGTGGAAACAGACACAATAGCGGCATTCAAGGAGCACCTGGATGAAAACATGAATAAGAAGGGAATAGAGGGATACGGATCCTGGAAGTGAAGACAGTTTTAATATGGGTCAAAATGTGTTGGTGCAGATTTGGAGGGCCGAAGGGCCTATTTCTGTGCTGTACTCTTCTTTGTCCTTTGTTCTATTGGCAAGATTTTTCATTTGTCAGTATCTTTAATTTAATACCTTCATTGCATTTACTTATCTCAACTAAATAGCTCAATATAATTATTTCTCAATATCATAAGGTGGCTCAGCAGCAGCCATGGGAGAAAGGTTTCTACATTTCACATCAATTAACAATCATGATGTCCTAGTCTCAGCTTCAGCACATTAGTAGATATTTATTTTATTCTGACACTTGTGATTCCTGTTCAGGAATGTCATTTTATATCTGATGCTTTAAAACTAACTGAAGCTAGAGCATGGCTGCAGCGAGATTATAGAGATATTATAATGGGATACTAAAGAACGGAATTCCTCATTTCACCAAGAGGTAATGAACTCTATTTATTTGACCTACAAGAGAAAGAAGATTCTCTGCAGAAAATGAGCTATGGAGAAATAACTAGATAAATAAGAATGGCATGTAAAATCTCATTGTTCATAATCTAAGCAAACCTTTAGAATTAATCAAATATTTAGAAACAACTATTTTGTGATTGGGTACAAAGAATTGTAGTCTGTCTCAAAACTTAAATGTTCAAGCCTAAATGTAGCAGAGATACATTCTCTGGACACACCTCCTTGGTGCTGCAGATGAAAGGGAATGCTGTAGATTAGCAGATCCTCATTAAATCTTCAATTTAATGGCTTGGGCTGGACAGAGTCCAGGAACAAGAAAGATTTTTTTATTCAGTTTGTGTGTGTAGGGATTGTAGCATCATAGTAATGCTCAGAGACTAATCCAGAAATGTACAGTAATATTTCAGAGACATGAGTTCACACTCTAAAGGGGCAGTTGGGAGAATTAAATTGATTAATAAATCTGGAATTAGAATCCAAGTCTCAGTTATGTAGGTCATAAACTACTTGATTGTGTTAAAAAAATCTATGTAGATTACGATGCCCTTCAGGTGGGGAAGTCTATGCCTCACATCCAGGCTGCCCGACATGTGACTCCAGAAGCAAAACAATTGCCTCTCATTTGTATCTGAGTGGCTACAGAAACATTGAATAAGAACTGCCTGACTGTCATCTCAGCACCAAACATCGAGTGGTGAAAGTTGCTGAGTATTGTTTACTCATCAGCAAACATCCCTACTTCTGACTCTGTAATGGAGGGAAGATCACTGATGACAGTTTGGCCTAGGACACTACCAGCTGTCCCTAGTAGCGATACACACAGATGACAAGGACCACATATTCAGCTGGGACAACACAACAGTAATAGGACAAACCAAGCAGAGGACAACCAGAGAATTTCTGGAACCATGGCCCTCATCCATGGACCCCATCAATAAATACATTGACCAAGACCTAATATACCAACCACCACAATGAACAACTGGAACCAGCAACCAGAAGCAGCAGGAATGTAACCAAATTCCAACCGACACAGTACAGAAGCGCTCCACAGGAGGTGACAGAACTGAGGATGTCACCTCAAAAGGGAACAAAATGTCTACAAACCAACTTCCCGGCTCGGCAAACATACCCACAACAACTGCACCCTGAGGAGCTCCTGCAGAGAGCTCCTGGACCTGAGACGATTGACCACTAATAAACCATAAGCATGTTTCTTGTACCTATTCAGTGTTTCATTCTAATTAGGGAGGAGTTTTATCACAATTCCTATTAACTTTAATTTTGTTAATGCTCCATCATGCCACACTTAGTCCAATGCTGCCTCAAGTGAACTCATTCTCACCTCACAACTTCAGCTCTTTTGTCCATCTTTGAAGAACGGTTATAATGAAGTCTAGAGTGGAATGATCCTGACAGAGCTCAAACTGATAGTTAGTTGGTGGGTAATTGTTATGTATTTGTTATTTTCTAGAACTTATAGAATAATACCTTTAAATCCATGCCCTGCCCCCCCCATTCGACCCATCCGCCCACCCTTCTACACCCCAGCACCCGTCCCCCCTACACCACCCCACCTTCCTCCTCAGGGCAGCCAGACTGGTCACCAATAGTTAGACTGTTGCTGCCTTTTGGGAGGGGGGGGGGGGGGGAGGTGAGTCTCCAACACACACACACACACACACACACACCGTTTTAATGCAACATTTTCTCAGTTTCCACCTTTGCCCTGTACAGGACAATGTTAGAGAGATTATCTGGGGAATGTGGGTTTAGGGTACGTCCTTGAGTAGAACTCCAGGGAAAGTCTGGGGAGAGAGAGAGGGTGAGCAGTCAGTCATTTTGAGATGGTGCCTGGGCACCCATCAACATCCAGGACTGTTCTCGGCAGCGTTTCAGTAAGCTGAGTTTGTTTTTAATCATTGTAAACAAAAGACAGAAACAGTGTTGGAAACACCTCTTTGATGTATTGTTTCTATCGGGACCTCGAGACCTCCTTCGGTTAATCCGACATTCGGATAATTGATACTCGGATAATCGAGGTTCCTCTGTACTCCAGAAGAGGCCTCACCAACATCCTGTGCAACTTCTGCATGACCGTCCCAACTCCAATGCCAAATGATCTGAGCAATGAAAGCAAGCATGCTAAACGCCTTCTTAACCATCCTGTCTACCTGTGATGCAAATTTCAATAAGTTACATAACTGAACCCCTTGGTCTCTCTGTTCTACAACACTAGCCAGGATTCCATTGATTGTAAATGTCCTCTCCTTGTTTGTATTACCAAAATGCAACACCTCACGTTTATCTAATTAAACTCGATCTGCCACTCCTCAGCCCATTGACCCAATTGATTAAGATCCCTTTATAATCTTAGGTAACCTTCATTGTTCACTGTACCACCAATTTTGTTGTCATCTGCCAACTTACTAACCGTCCTTCCAATATTCTCATCTAAATCATTTATATAAATGACAAACAAAAGTGGACCCAGTATGCTTGCCTTGGAGGGAACAGAAGATGAACCTTGTCCTAACTTTAACTCAATTATTTATTGTTATTATTTCTGTAAATGAAATAACACTGAATTGTGGTAACTTATACTGTATTTTCATGAATACAAGTGACAACAAATTACTATTCTATTCAATTCTGTCTGATCATATGTGAATGATGAAGGTGGGCATTATCTGTTGTTTTCTTTTAAGTGTAGTGGTGGGTGTCACTATACCTATGAGAGAGGAGACACCAGGGAATTGGAGATCTGCAAATGTTTTTCCATAGTTTCCAATGAGCATCAGTAATAGGCTAAATAATGAAAAACTCAACAGGATAAATGAAGTTTGCACATTCTCCCCGTGTCTGCGTGGGTTTCCTCCAGGTGCTCCGGTTTCCTCCCACAATCTAAAAATGTGCAGGTTAGGTGAATTGGCCATGCTAAATTGTCCATAGTGTTCGGTGAAGGGGTAAATGTAGGGGAATAGGTCTGGGTGGGTTGCGCTTCAGCGGGTCGGTGTGGACTTGTTGGGCTGAAGGGTCTGTTTCCACACTGTAAGTAATCTAATCTAATCTAAATGGTTACTTGGGAAGGTACTGATTAATCAAAGATAGTTAACATGGTTTTTTAAAGGGAAAGTTGTGTCTTGCTAATTGTAAATTTGAAGAAGTAACAAGAAGAATTACAGGCATAGAATCATCCAGCTATGCAGCACCGAAACAGGCCCTTCGGTCCATTCCATCAGTGGTGACCAGATATCCTAAATTAAGATAGTCCCATTTGCCAGCATTTGGCCCATACCTCTCTAAATCCTTTCAATTCATGTACCCATTCAGATGCCTTTTAAATGTTGTAATTGTACTGGTCTCCACTGCGTCGTCTAGCAGCTCATTCCATAAGAGCACCACCCTCTGAGTGAAAAAGTTGCCCCTTCTGTCTCTTTTAAATCTTTCCCCTCTTGTCTTTAATCTATCCCTCTATTTTTAGACTCCCCCACCCAGAGAAAATACCTTATTTATTTACCCTATCCATGCCCCTCATGATTTTATAATCTTTCATAAGATCACCTCTCAACTTTTGATGGTCCAGAGAAAATAGCTCCAGCCTATTCAGCCTTTCCTACCCTCCAACCCTGGCAACATCCTTGTAATTCTTTTTTGAACCATTTCAAGTTTCACAACATCCTTCCTGTGGTGGCAAGACCAGATTTGAACAGAGTATTCCAAAAGACCAGATGGCCTCCTTCTTTAGAGATCGCAATATCCCTTCCCACGTGGTTAAAGATGCCCTCCAACGCATCTCGTCCACATCCCGCACGTCCGCTCTCAGACCCCACCCCTTCAACCGTAACAAGGACAGAACACCCCTGGTGCTCACCTTCCACCCTACAAACCTTCGCATAAACCAAATCATCCGCTGACATTTCCACCACCTCCAAAAAGACCCCACCACCAGGGATATATTTCCCTCCCCACCCCTTTCCGCCTTCCGCAAAGACCATTCCCTCCGTGACTACCTGGTCAGGCCCACACCCCCCTACGACCCTCCCTCCCATTCTGGCGCTTTCCCCTGCCAACGCAGGAACTGTAAAACCTGTGCCCACACCTCTTCCCTCACCTCTATCCAAGGCCCTAAAGGAGCCTTTCACATCCATCAAAGTTTTACTTGCACATCCACCAATATCATTTATTGTATCCGTTGCTCCCGATGCGGTCTCCTCTACATTGGGGAGACTGGGCGCCTCCTAGCAGAGCGCTTTAGGGAACATCTCCGAGACACCCGCACCAATCAACCAAACCGTCCCGTGGCCCAACATTTCAACTCCCCCTCCCACTCTGCCAAGGACATGGAGGTCCTGGGCCTCCTTCACCACCGCTCCCTCACCACCAGATGCCTAGAGGAAGAACGCCTCATCTTCCGCCTCGGAACACTTCAACCCCAGGACATCAATGTGGACTTCAACAGCTTCCTCATTTCCCCTTCCCCCACCTCATCCTAGTTTCAAACTTCCAGTTCATCCCTGTCCCCTTGACTTGTCTGGACCTGTCCGACCTGCCTAGCTCCTTTTCCACCTATCCACTCCACCCTCCCCTCCCTGACCTATCACTTTCATCTCCTCCCCCACTCTCCCATTGTACTCTATGCTACTCTCTCCTCTAGCTTATCTCTCCACGCTTCAGGCTCACTGCCTTTATTCCTGATGAAGGGCTCTTGCCCGAAACGTCGATTTCGCTGCTCGTTGGATGCTGCCTGAACTGCTGTGCTCTTCCAGCACCACTAATCCAGAATTTGGTTTCCAGCATCTGCAGTTATTGTTTTTACCTATTCCAAAAGAGGCCTAGCCAATGTCCTGGACAGCCACAACATGATCTCCCAACTCCAATACTCAAAGCACTGACCTATAAAGGCAAACATACCAAATGCCGTCTTCACTATCCTGTCTACTCGAGGACTACACTTTCAAGGAACTATGAACCTGCACTCAAAGGTCTCTTTGTTCAGCAACAGTCCCGAGGAACTTACTATGAAATGTATAAGTCCTGCCCTGATTTGTCTTTTCAATATTTATCTAAGTTAAACTTCATCTGCCACTTCTTCACCTATTGTCCCACCTGATCAAGGTCCCATTGTATACTGAGGTAACCTTCCTCATTCTCCACTACAGCTCCATATTTTGGGGATTGATTAGGATAGTGCAGTGAATGTTATCTACATCTTAGTAAGGCATTTGACTCATGGCAGACTGGTCAGAAACATAAAAGCCAATAGGATACTGGGGAATGAGGCAAGTTGGATCTATAACTGGATCAGCACCAGGAAGTAAATGGTAATGGTTGATAAAGTAAAAGTTAACAACAACTAATAGTTGATGAATGGATGTGATAGCGAAAGGACTGTGGTTTCCAGCAACATTTCGGATTCTCAGCGTTGGCACTGTTACTGATTGTTGTACACTGTATATTAATGGATTAGATTTAAATGTTGGCATGATTAGGAGATTTACAGATGGCACAAAAATTAGCCATGTAGTTGATAATGACGAGAATAACTGTCAGGGCCAAAAGGACATCAATTATTTGGTTGAGTGGGTGGAGAAGTGGCATACAGAATTCAATCCAGAGAATTGTGAAGCAATGAATTTACAGGGGATAAGAGAAGCAAGGGAATACACAATAAATGGAGGTTATTGAGAGAGGTAGACAAAATTAGAGATCTTGGAAACCACATCCACAAGGCATTAGTGCAACCACACCAGGAGTATTGTGTACAATATTGGTCCCTTACTTGTTGAAGGATGTCATGGAACTGGAGACAATTCAGTAAAGATTCACCAGATTAGTTCCATCATATGCACCTGTCTTCTGACTTTTAGTTGAGGTAAAGGCTTTAAAGAGTGAAACATTTGCCACAGAATTCCTATCTTTTCATTTGATTCTGAAGAAACAGAGTTATGTAGTTGGGTCAGTTATGTTTTTGTGGTTAGAGCATGGAATCCTGTAACACTATTTACAGAGAGTGCCAAAGGGAATGGTTAGAGTTTCCCTTCTTGAAAATGGTTGACTATTTGTCAGTTGTCTAGTATAAATATTCCTTGCCATTTATTAGCTCAACTGTGAATGATGATAAAGTCTTGCTGCATTCAGGCACAGACAGCTTCTGGGAGTTCTGCATCCCTCCAAGTGAGACCATTGACACGGTCAAACCATCATTCTCAGCCATATCTGACAGTAAAGGATATCATAAGGATGCCATTGAGAAAGGGTATTGGCTCCAAAGATTAGGAAACATATTTTTGTAATGTGGATTAAGAACAGCAAAGATCAGAAAACTGTCTGTAGTTTATAGGTTCCCAAATAGTAGTTTATAGGTTCCCAAATAATAAGTATGCCATTAGACAGAATGTTACGCAAGAATAATTTGGTGTATGTAACAAAGTCAATTTAATAATTGTGGTGACTTTATTCATCATGTGGACTAAACCAAAATTATTGGCAAATGTGATCTGGAAGATAAATCTGCAGAATGCTTTTGTGACACTTTCTTGGAACAATGCATTGTGAAGCTGGCAAGGGATAAACCTATTTTAGAACTGGTGTACAAATAATCTTCCTTGGAGAACCTGAAAAATCTCAAACAATGGTTGTGATCCTAAAGCAGACTCTTTTAAGAAGCTAGCATCAATCAGCAACCACATCCTTGACAGAACATGTATGTAGTCCATTGATTGTATTTGAATGTTTTGTAATACATGTCTGAAAAATTGAACACAAACAAACACCACACCAGAACAGCAAAGACATTCTTTTCAAACAAAATTTCTACTGTACACGTTGAGCAGACTAGTAAAATTACAGTTTCCACCACATGCAATATGGTGGCTGAGTGGTTAGCATGACAGCCTCACAGTACCAGGGACCCAGGTTCAATTACAGCCACTGTCTGTGAGGAGTTTGCATGTTCTTCCCGTGTTTGTGTGGATTTTTTCTGGGTGATCTGGTGTCTTCCCATAGTCCAAAGATGTGCACATTAGGTAGATTGGCCTGGTAAATTGCACATTGTTTCCAGGGGTTTATAGGCTAGGTTGATTAGCCATGGGACGTTCAGGGCTGCAGGGAAAGGGTGGATGCTATTTGGAAGGTTGGTTTGGACTTGTTGGGCTGAATGGCCTGTTTCCACACTGTAGGGGTTCTTTGATAGCAATATGCTCTGAGGCATCATTAAAAGTAATATATATTCTGAAACAGTGATCAAGTTGAAATTGTATTCCATATCAAGTTTGAAAGCTACATACTCTAGTTCCAAACAAGAAACTTAAATTGTAAACAAAGTCAATTACAAAGGCATAAGTGGAAATAAGTAATGCTGGGTAAAGTTGCTTGGATAAATAGTCTACTTATTGATAAATAAACAGTGGGAGACACTTAAAAGAAATAACTAGATTAGCAAAATACATTTCAGCTCAGCAACAAAAATCAATCCATGGCTTCTAAAAAGGTCAAGAATTATATTAGTTTTTAAAAATGAGGCTTATATCATTAGAATAAATTACAATAAGTCAAAGGATTGCAGTATTTTAGAAGCCATTAAAGGGCAATTGCAAACAATTGACATCAAATATAGAAAAGTATAAAACAAGAGTCAATAGTCTGTGTAACAAAGCTGCTCCCTTTATTCTCAAAGCTGTTCCTTTTATCAAAGATACTATGTCCTTGGTATTTTTTTCAGAGGGGTCATAAAACTCTCCCGGCTCTGTGATGACTAGTTTGATACAGAGATGAACAAGGATTTTGAGAGGTCTTTTTGTTTATATGTAAACAGATGAGACTTCAGGCCAAAGTGGTCATGTTTTAGAAGTGACCTGTATAATTAAAGGGGAGTGGTCAGCTCTCTAGCTAAGCAATTCAGACCAGAACTAGTTAGGAGTTTAGCTGTGTAGAAACAGGCTCTCTCTCACCTTCTGCCCTTCTAACTTCAACCTGACAGCATTTGTCCCATTTTTACTGTTTATTTCAAGGGGGTTTGCTTATTGGGACTGTTGTGTATATTCAGAATAGCATAATTAAGTCTAGTTTGGATAGGTTGAGTTCTGTAGGGGGTCTTTGTTCTGTTCTTTGTGTTTCATCATGTAATTTCCTAAATAGATTTTTATCTGTTTTAAAACATGGTATTCAATAGATAAGTTACTCTAGGTAATTTTCACGATACACTTATCAAAACAAATTGCAAAGTGAGGATTTGGGCTGCCTTCTTAAGAATGTTTTGAGTGGTATGGCCCAGTCCATAACATCAGGAATATAAAAACAAGTAAGATTGTTTGCAATTAGCTGTAAATAAGGGGAGTAGCTAAAGTAAATTTATGCTTCTTTGACACAGTAGAAATTATCAGAGGGAATGGGGAAATGTCAGAGACATGAAACAAATATTTTGTGCCTGTCTTCATAACAGAAGATGTAGGTTTATGTCGAGAAATATAGGGTAACCAATAGAGTCATAAGAGTGAAGAAATCACAAGAGACAATATAAGCAGGAAAAGATATTAAAGAAACAAAACTAAAGGTAAAAAAACAAAATCTAACCACCTGGATTACCAAAGAGAAACCTGTCAAGAGAATGGATGATGATAACTCTTTAAAATTCCCTCAATTCCAGAACGATGCAAGGTTCTTACAAGTTACCAAATGCCCTGATTTTTAAGAAAGAGGGAGAAATAAAACAGGGAGCTCCAGGTCAGTTAGCTAATCATCAGTCAGCTATAAAGCATCATAATCTATTGCAAGGGAAGCTTTAACAAACACACTGAGATAATCACAGCACCAATAAATTCAATCAACATGATTTTTGAAAAGAAGGAATATCCTTTTTGACAAATTTGTTCGAGAGTTTTGAGGATATAACTAATAAGGTAGGTAAAGGAGAATCTGTAAATGCTGCATAATTGGTCTTCCAGAAAGTATTTGATAGGTTTCCCCCTACACACACAAAAAGCGCAGGAAGCACAAGGAAAGCAGACACATGGGAACATCATCAACTCAAATTCCATTTCAAGTTGTCCATCATCTTGAGTATAACTATATTGTCAAAATGTTCAAAATCACTGGGTGAAAATCCTGGAATTCATTTCTTGATGACGTTATGGGTTTGCCTCCAACACATGACTGCAACAGTTCAAGGCCATGGATCACCACCAAGTTCTCATGGTATATTTGGTATGGACAATTAATGCTAGCCTTGCAAGCAATGGCCATTATAATATTAACTTGAATAACACAGAAACAACTTTAAAATGTAATAATTATATATCACCAACTGGATGTAGACCTACCAAAATAAATTATTGTCTAAAGAGTTTGAATCAATACAGTGGCTCAGTGGTTAGCATTGCTGCCCCGCAGCAATTCAACTCCAGCCTTGGGCGACGTCTGTGTGGACTTTGCACATTCTCGCTGTGTCTGCGTGGGTTTTCTCCCACAATCCAAAGATGTGCAGGTGAGGTGAATTAGTCGTGCTTAAATAGTGTTTAAAGATATGTCGGTTAGATGCATTAGTCAGGGGTAAATGTAGAGTAATAGGGGAATGGGTCTGGGCCGGTTACTCTTCGGAGGGTCGCTGTGGACCTGCTGGGCCGAAGGGCCTGTTTCCATACTGTGGGGATTCTATGAATTCTATGAGTAAAGTTGCACCATGGTCAGTATTTCATGGATAGCTAGTGCATGTAACTTACTAAATCTTACAGGTCAAATCAGAAATAATAAGGTGGTTGAACATTGCACATGTAATTGCTCAGTATTTCCAATCTCTGAACTCAAGCAATTTCAGGTTTTCTAAAAGACAAAAACATTCACATCTGAAGCCAAATTCCTGGTGGGACAGTAAAAAGACTTTTGAAGGCCTAGACTCTGTCTCTATCTCACTGGTTAACTCAGTTGGATATAATAGATTGCCTTAATTACCTTATCAGGCCATGCATCAGTAACACTTGACTGACTTCGCATAGAGGATAAAGCTACCAGACTTAGATGAAACCTTTAATGCTTCATTTACACAGGATGAATAATTCCATCATTTGGATAAAAATGAAACAAATTAGTACGTTATCACCTATATTCATTCCGTAGATAATAATATGTTGCTGCGAGATATGCACAAGGTTTTCATTATAGGTCAAACTGTACATTACTCATCTTTGTATTTGTTATTATTATGGGAAGTATTTGCTTTCATGCGTGGCATGAAAGATTCTGCAGTACGTTGCTGCTATATATATTTTTTAGGAAAAATATGTTGAAGACAATCATATGACTGAGAAAACTGTGCAAACTGATTCTTTATTTTTTCACTGCTTGTACAAGAAGAGATAATGAACACCAAATTGAATGCAAGAGTTTGTGTTGCTAGATAGTTGTACTGCGGTTTTAATAAATCTTAATCAAACTTTTTTAATCTGCACACATCTTGCCATTTCATTGATGATCATTGAGATCTTGGTGGGAATTAAAAACATGCTGTAAATTCTAATCTGTCGATGCTTTTATTGCCAAATAACATATAATGCCAACCATAAAAATACATTGTTGGGTAATGATGTTCTTTTGGGAGGTGTCGATGCCAACTATCATTTCATGATGGGTTTTAAATAGTAGATTATCTGATGGGTGAATGCAATTAAATATTGTCAGAATGAATTTACTGAATAGTTACGTGACTTCTATGTATAAGCAGTACTTGCAACAGAATATAAGCCAATTAATACTATAAACCTGCATTTGTCCAGCTACTTTGAAGTAGATTAGAGTTGCGCTGGAAACGCACAGCAGGTCAGGCAGCATCCGAGGAGCAGGAAAATTGATGTTTCAGGCAAAAAATTTTTTCCCGAAAATGTTCATTTTCCTGCTCCTCAAATGCTGCCTGAACTGCTGTGCTTTTCCAGCATCACTCGAATCTTGACTCCAAACTCTAGCATCTGCAGTACCCACTTCTGTCACTTCAAAGTAAGTGTTCCTTCATACATAATTCCTTACTTAAAGTTTTGGTCATTTGTTATGAATCAGGCTCAAGATTTAAAGCACTTAATCTTGTTAAATGCACGATGGAACTTTTTTTTAGGTATTTTTGATGCGGCAAAGACTTCCAAGCAATTCCTGGAGACGGCTATCAAAAAATATGACACTGATCTACGTAACAAGATATTAATTCAGGTGATCAAAAACTTGGTCATAGAATAGATGTTATGTAACATCCTAATGAAGACGAGATGTAATGTATCAGCTTCTGAGGGAGTTTTTGTCTAGTTGCATTGAGCTCGAACAAATCTGATTGCGTTGCACAGTCTTTGGGTGGAGATAGTTGAGTTCCGTACATGTACCAGAAGGGAGCAGATGTATTCTGTACAGCTCCCCAGAGTCCTTCCTAAATATGTCAAGTATGTTAATATAAACTGTACCTCTTGCAATCATGCAATAAACTGACTTATTATGTAAGACAAGAACGTCTTATGTTTCAACTCACCAGTGGTCTAATCTCAACTATTGGTAACTGGACAGGGCCAAGACTCAGTCACAAGAAATTTGGATATGTGTCATTGAAACACACAAACCAGAGATGGGGGGGCAAGGACATTAGAGTTCTCACCTCTCAAAAACAAACATTGAAATTATTGAAGTTCGCTGAATGAGGCAAATAGACAGTGTAAGGAGCAGAAAATTAAACTCACCATAGCTAGAGTACTGGGCATGACTCAGGATTTATTTAAGATGGGGAGCAGCAAATTTAGATAAATTTGAGCAAAGGTTCTATCAAAAAATGGAAAGGCAGAAGCAATTTAAAATTTAAAAGGACCAGGGCACAGCAATTAAAGGCAAATATGTTTGATGAACTTCTTCATGTTTTTTGATGATATTACTAACAAAATTGAAAAAGGATATCCAAATTAACTTACATTTCAGAAGGTGTTTGATAAGTCTCTCCAGGAGGCGGGATGAAAAATTGAAAGCACATGGGATCGCAAGTAATGTATTGTCATGGATTAATGATTTTCTAACACTGACAGAAAACAGAGTTGGAATAATAGGTCATTTTTATGTTGACAGACTGCCACTAATGGGATCAGTATTTGAACTTCAACTGTTCCCAAATATACGTTAATGAGTTGGGGATCAAATGTGTCATTTTGTGGTTGATACAAAGCAAAATGGGAAATTGTGTTGTCCAGAAAGTGTAAAGTTGCATCAAGAAAATTTGGACATCCTTAGTGAATGGGAAAGTACGTAGCAGATTAAATATAATGGTGGAAAACTGAGGTTATCCACTTTGGTCGAAGATGTGCAGAGTACTTTTTAAATAATGAGAGTTCGGAAAATTTTTATGTACAAACTGCTCTCGGAGTTAGTGTTAGTAAATCAGTAAATGCCAACATGCAGGTGCAACAAGCTATTGGGAAGGCTAATGGAATATTAATCTTTATCACGGAATGTAGGAGTAGTGAAGTCTTTAATTGTATAGAAGCTTGTTTAGACCACACCTGCAATATTGCTTGCAGTTTTGGTCTCCTTAGCACAGGAAGGTATAATTGCCATGGAGGAAGTGCAAGCAATGGCTCACTAGACCTGTTCTCAGGGTGGCATGATTGTCCAATGAAGAGAGATTAGGCATTCTGAGCCTGTATTCTCTGGGGTTTCAAATAAGTTATCTCTTTGAAACTTAGAAAATGCTAAAATGCTTAGATAGGTCAGGGGGATGAGCTTAGATGAGTTCACAGGTCAGTGTAACATTGAGGGCCAAAGGACCTGTTCTGAGCTGTATTGTTCTATGTTCTATGTTTTATGAATGTAAACTGTTTCCCCTATCTGGGAGTTTAGAACCAGCAGCTACAATTTGAATGCCATTTAGATCAGAAGTGATTGTTTTGTTTCACAAAGAGGGTTGTGACCTTTGGAATTCTCTTTCACAGAGGGCTGTGGAAGTTCAGTCTTTGAGCATGTGTAAAGTGGATATTTAAAAAATTCTGATCACTAACAGAAGATAGATTTATGGATATGAGGTGGATTAAAGTCAATGAAGTGTTCAATCTGTCACTGTCATAATGAATGGCAAGACAGCTGAATGGTCTACTCCTGTTCCTACGTTTCTACTAAATTGCAAGTGTGACAGGAGGGTTTATAAAGGCTGCAGCCAGAGAACTTCACTTTAAAAAATGTGCTTTTTGTTTTGAACTGGAAAAGATGGGAAATCATTCGTAAATCCAGAAAGAATTCAGAAAATAACATCTTGGCTGCAGAAGGTGGGAAAACGCCAGAAAAGGTGAGAAGCTGTCATTTCACTGTTTAAAAAGACAAAAAAAAAAACCAGTAAGCAATGCAGAGATGCAGTCTTACAAGGAAAAAGAACTTTAAAAATTTATAAGCAGTATTTTATGACAGAACAGTCACTTAATAAAGTTTAAAGCCTCTTTTGAAAATAGAATAATGCAGCATTTTGCAATACTGAGACTGTATTAAAAACTGTAAGAATGACAGCAAGAACAAAAGCCTGAAGAACAGCAAAGACTATAAATCAATGTCTCACTGTAAGACAGGTAGGTCTCACTTCACAGGTGGACAGGGTGGTTAAGAAGGTGTTTTGCATGTTTGCCTTCATTGCTCAGACCTTTGAGTATAGAAGTTGGAATGTTAAGTTCCAGGACATTGATGAGGCCTGTTCTGGAGGACTGCATGCAGTTTTGGTCACCCTATTATGGAAAGGGTATTATTAAACTGGAGAGGATTCAGAAAAGATTTACCAGGAGGCTGCCAGGAATGGAGGGTTTGAGTTATCAAAATAGGCCAGAAAGGCTGGGACTTTTTCACTGGAGCATAGGAAGTTGCAAGGGTGACCGTCTCAAGTTTTATAAAATCATGAGGGACATGAATAAACTGAATAGCAAAGGTCTTTTCTCAGGGGTAGGGGATTTCAAAAGTACATGGCATATTTTTAAGATGAGAGATGAACATTTAAAAAAGGTCAAGAGGAGCAACTTTCTTTACAGAGAGAATGTGTGGAATGAACAGCCAGAGGAAGTGATGGATGCAAGTACAGTTAGAACGTTTAAAAGACATGTGAATAAGCCCATGAATAGGGAAGGTTTGGAGAAATATGGGCCAAATGGAGGCAGGTGCAACTAGTTTAGTTTGGGAACATGGTCAGCATGGACAAGTTGGAATGTCACACTATAAATGTGTGACAATACTCAACCATGATAAAGCAATGCTACATTTGTAAAACAATATGTCATTTCAGAGATCATGCAGAAGTGGGACACAATTTCAAACCAATAATGTTGGATTCCTAGAGGATCTATAAAGTTTTAAAATGCCTTCAGACCTAAGGGCTTGCTCTCAATGTGAAGTGTGAAATTTCCAAAGACCTTTTTTGTTTCTTTGGACGTATTATCAATGAAGATGGGATAAGACCAGTCTCTAAAGAAAATCATGTTTACTTAGATGTTTCTCACTTCAAAATCCATCTCTGACCTACAGAGATTTCTAGATATCACTAAACCAGCTGGTGAAATTTAACTACAATTTAGCTACAATGATTGAAGCTCTTAGGTGAATACTGCAAAAAAACATTAGAATGTTACTCTGACTCACTTTAGTTGGCTTTTTTAAAAATCAAAAGATGAAGAAAATGCTGGAAGTCAAAGCTGTCCTGGCCCATTAGCATCCAACCTTTTCCAATTGTAATCGCTGCTGATGCATGGTAGTGGATTCAAGAGCACTGCGCCAAGAAAATTGTTATAGAGAAAGCATGCCAATGCATAATTCAGCTGACGGAGTTGTACAGATGAATCACAGAAACTTTGTCTCATGGCAGAACGATGTTTATTTATTTGTATTTATTGTCCATCCATGATTGACTCAAGAAAGGTGCTATTGAGTTGTCTTCTTGAACAGTTACAGGTCTTGGGATGTAAGGAACACCTCAGTGCAACTCGATTGGGAGTTCCAGGATTTTGACCCAAGAATAGGGAAAGAACAATAATATATTTTGAAGCCAGAATGGTGTGTGACTTAAAAGCGAACTTGCAGTGATAGTGTTCCCATGCTGCCCTTGCCTTCTAGATGATTGGAGTCACAGTTTTGGAAGGAGCTTTCAGACGGACCATTGTAAGTTACTGTAATACCTATTGTAGATAGTAAATCCTACTGTCACTATGTGTGGAAGGCGTGAATGTTGAATTTGGTAGAAAGAGTAGCAATTAAATGGGCTGCTTAGTCCTGGATAGTGTCAAACTTCTTGAGTATTGCTGGACTCATCCAAGCCAATGGAGATTATTCTGTAACATTCCAGAGACGTCTCACAGGTGGACTACTGATGTGGAGGGTCCGGTGTTGGACTGGGGTTGACAAAGTCAGAAATCGCATGACACCTGGTTATAGTTCAACAGGTTTATTGCCTCCAAACTTCCAAACAGAAACTTACATGACATCTGGTAAATCTCTTCTGACCCCTCTCCAGCTTGATAATATCCTTCCTACAACTGGTGATCAGAACTGGAGACAGCATTCCAGACGAGGCCTCACCAGTATCCTGTACAACCTCAACATAACATCCCAACCCCTATACTTGAAGAACTGAGCAATAAAGTGTTTACAGCTTTATGATACCATAATCAAGTATGTTACTTACATTTAAGAAACAACGTGTTCATTTTCTGAAAGGATCACAGGCTCATGACTATTTGACAACCGCAGATAAACATTTGAGATTACACGGAGATAAGGACACCTGCCTTATCACATAATACTTGACACTGTGAAAAAAAAACACTGGAGCTGTTTAGCCTTGGGGCTCCGGGCTACTGAAGTTGATCTAGGACTTTGTTCAGCCTTACAATGTGCTATTTTGCTTAAATTAGAGTTTCATCCAAGAGGCAGGACGTGAACAGTTGTTGAATCACTCCAGGTTGGAAAGGCTTTTGACAAGAGTTTTTGAGCCAGATCTTTGAAAGTGAAGACTTGGAGTCCCTTGTGAAGGAGACAAAGTTTTAATGAGGTTTTGTGACCAAACAGTGTGGGATCTATTTTAACAGTACAGTAATTTAAAATATAGTCTGTTGGGTATTTGACTGTAGTTTATCTGTTAACTTCGATTTACCTTATATTAACTCTGAATTTTATAGTTTATGATATATAACAGATTGCATGACTTTTTTTAACCTTCTATAGTAATGTTTAATTAGCTTGATCAAAACAATGTAACCTTGGAGTTTTATTCTCATAGTAACTACCAGTGATATTAAACTTCATCTTATTTAAACAAAAAACAAACTCAACCATGACTGCATCGTAACATAAATTTGATGTTTTCATTCAGGATCATAAAAGTATAATACAATAGAGCACAGTAACACATCTTTCAGCCCACCAAGCCTGTGGCAATTCCAGTTCCTTATTTATATTTAGTGTCTATGTAGGGTTTCTATCTCTCTGTGCCCCTCCCTTTCATGTGTCTATAAACATACACCTTAAACGCTGCTAATGCACTTGCTTCCACCACCTCTACCGACTGTGTATTCCAGCACCCCCACCTTCTGCGTGAAACATTTTCCCCACACTTCTCCCCTAAACTTTTACTTTGAACCTATGTCCTCTTGTAGTTTACCTTTCCACCCTGGTAAAAAGCCTCTGACTGTCCACCTTTAATATACTTTTCATAATTTTGTAGACCTCTATCAAGTCACCCCTCAGCCTCCATCTTTCCAGTGAAAACAATCAGAATTTATCCAACCTGTCCTTATAATTAAACCCCTCCAGGCAGGTGACACCCTGGTAAATCTTCTTTCATCCTCTCCAAAGCAACCACATTTTTCTGACAGTGTGGCAATCAGAACTGCATACAATATTCAAAATGTGGCCTAGCCAAAGTTTTGTACAGCTGTAACATAACTTGCTAACTTTTATATTCATTTCTCCACCCAATGAAGGCAAACAAGCCGTAACCTTCTTGACCATCTTATCTACCTGTGTTGATGCTTGCAGGGATCTGTGGATCTGTATGTCCCCATCTCTCTGTACGTCAATGCTCCAATGCCATTTATTGCATTATTCTCACCTGAATTTGATTGTCCAAAATGCATTATCTTGCATTTGTCTGGATTAAACTCCATCTGCTATGTCTTTGTCCAAATTTGCCATCTATCTATATACCCTTCCATCCTTTGCCAATCCTTCTCACTACCTGCAACTCTGCCAATTTTGGTGTCATCCACAAACTTACTAATCAGACCACCTTCATTTTCCTCCATATTATTTATATATAGATATTACAAAGAACAAAGCTGCCATGAACTGATCCAAAAAATACCTTTCCACCGCTACTATCTCTCTTCAATTACCAAGCCCATTCTATATCTGTCTAACCAGCACATCCTGAATCTTAGCCTTCCATGACATACATTATTAAATGCCTCACTGAAGTCCACGTAAATAACTTCTATTGCCCTTCCCTCATTAATTATTCTTGTCTCTCCTCAAAAAGCTCAGTCAAGCTGGTGAGAAAGGACCTTCTCCGCACAATCCATGCTGCCTATCACTAACAAATCCATTCACTTCCAAATGAGAATACATCCTGTCTCTCAGTATCTTCTCCAATGGCTTCCCCACCACTAGCATCAGGCTCACTGACCTGTATATTACCTGGATTATTTCCCTTCTTAAACAACAGAATAACATTTGCCATTCTCTCGTCTTCTGGAACCTCGCCTGAGGCCAAAGAGGATGCAAAGATGTCTGCTAAAGCCCAAATTTCCTCCCTTGCCTCCCACAGTATCCTGGGATAGATCCAACCTGGCCCTTAAGACTTGTCTACTTTAGTGAATTTCAAGACACCAAACTCTTCCTTTTTCATTATGTTGACCTATCCGAGAGTATTCACACACCTTTCCCTCACCTCAACATCCCTCACATCTCTCTCTTTAGTTAATACTGATGTAAATCACTCATCAAGGACCTCCCCCACTTCCTCTGGCTCCGCACATAACCTCCTGCCTTTATCCTTGAGTGGACTGACTCTTTCCCAGGCTACCATCTTGCTACTAATATTTGTATAAAATGCCTTGGAATTCTTCTGAACCCTGCTGGCTAAGGTCATTTCATAGCCATTTTTGGCTCTCCTAACAACCTGTTTGAGCTCCTTCAAATTTTCTCTGTATTCTTCAAGGACTTTGTATTTAGTTGTAAAGATAGGTATGCTTCCTAATTTTTCTTGAATGAGCTGATCATTTCCCTTGTTATCCAAGTTTCCAGAATCCTGTCATTCGTATTCTTCATTTTCACAGGAATGTGCCTGTCCTGCATTTTAATCAATTGGTCCTTAAAAGACTCTAACATTACAGATTTGGATTTATCCTGAAACAGCTCCTCCCAATCCACATTCTCAAATTCTTGCCTAATTCAGTTATAGTTAGCCTCCCTGTAATTCAACACCTTCATCTAAGGCCCATTCTTGTCCTTATCCATAAGTATCCGAGAAATTATGGAATTATGCTCACTATTACCAAAATGCTCTCTAACTAAAACTCCATCAGTAACGCCTTGCTGCAATATCCCTCCAGAGCGTCCTCCCTCCCCCACCTCTTTTGTTTCCTCCTGTGTCTCATCCAAAACATCGATATCCTAGAAAGTTAAGCTGTGAATCATGTCCTCTTTCTCCCATATCTCTGTGATAACTACAACATTATAATCGCAGGTATTAATTCAAACCCTAACTTCATCCAGCTTGCCTGTTATACTTTTTGCATTGAAGCAAATACAGTCCAAGTCTCCAGTTCTGCTGAGCTCAGCAACCTCTCACTGACTGCTCTTCCTCTTAGTTATATTTGCCTTAGTCTTAAGGTCTTCCCCAGTCTTGATACGTACTGAGCTGCTGCTCCAGCTCCCACCACCCCCGCCCACCACCACCACCACACTAGGTTAAACAACAAAGCATCAAATTCTGCTGTGTTTGAGTTCCTAAGTCTCAAATTAAAGGGCAAATCCTCAGAAATAGGTGATGACTGAATTACTGTCAAAACTACGTTCACTTTGTTAAATGTGTGGTTTACAGTGCTCTCTGGAGGCTAGTGGTTTGATTCACATGGAATTGGCATTAGTGGGGTGGGGATGGGACAATCTGGCCTGAGACCAGTGCTCTGCTCAAACATATAACCAGAGTTGAAGATAGACCTTAAGTACAAGCTGACATGCAAACATGTAAATCAGGTTCAGAAGTAGGCCATTTGGCCCCTTGATTCTGCTCCACCATTCAGTAAGATTGTGACTGAGTGGATTGTGGTATTAACTCCTGATTTTCACTGATCTCTGGTAACTTTAATTCCCTTGGTAGCTAAAAACCTATTCACCTCTGCCTTAAATATATTCAATGACCCCATCACCAATGGTCTCTAGGGAAGAGAATTCCAAAGATTCACCATTCTCTGAGCGAATTAAAGTCCTTACATCTTTACATCGTGCATAGAAAATGCTACATTTTTAAACTGTGTCCCTTATCTCTAATCTTTCCCATAAGAGGAAACATCCTTTCAGCATCTGCCTTGCCAAGTCTCCACAGAATCTTCAATGTTTCAACGGAGGCAAAAGTGATGCAAAAGTGAGGACTGCAGATGCTGGAATGCTGCAGATGCAGATGCCCTATTCCTGATGAAAGGCTTTTGCCCGAAACGTCGATTTTCCTGCGCCTCGGATGCTGCCTGACCTGCTGTGCTTTTCCAGCACCACTCTGATCTAAACAATGTTTCAACGGACACAGACCCAATCTGTTCAACATCTTCCAAAACAGGGTCAGTTGAGTGAACCTTCTCTGAACTGGTTTTAATACCTTTACAAGGAGAAAGTGAGGACTGCAGATGCTGCAGGTAAGAGCTGAAAATGTGTTGCTGGAAAAGCGCAGCAGGTCAGGCAAACCTGAAGAAGGCCCCTGAAGAAGGGCTCATGCCCGAAACGCTGATTCTCCTGCTCCTTGGATGCTGCCTGACCTGCTGCGCTTTTCCAGCAACACATTTTCAACTAATACATTTACATCCTTTCTTAAACAAGGAAATTAAAACTGTATAAAATCTGAAAGGACTGCAGATGCTGTAAATCAGAAATAAAAAACAGAAGCTGCTGGAAAAGCTCAGCAGGTCTGGCAGCATCTGTGAAGAGAAATCAGAGTTAACGTTTTGGGTCCAGTTCTGGGGAAGGGTCACCAGACCCGATACGTTAACTCTAATTTCTCTGCACAGATGCTGCCAGACCTGCTGAGATTTTCCAGCAACTTCTGAGATTAAAACTCTACACAGTGCTCTAAATGTGGCCTTATTAATGCTCTATTAGATTGTACCACATTTTTGTCTTCAATTCACCTTGCATGAAGTGAGAACATTCCCATTTGCCTTCCTAATCACTGTATTGATTTATGTACCAAGACATATGGGTTTCTCTGTAATTCAGAGTTCTGTAATCTATAACTATAAATACATACTTAAAAAAGATAGGGTGCTGGTGGAGTGCTCAAGTGAGGGGAGATTTCTAACCCTGAAGAGAAAAGACAAAGCCACGGAGCAGAATAATGAATTGGGTAAAAAAAAGCCAAACGTACCAAGAGAGCCATTGTCTTTTCATTGTAACTGGGCATCATTGAATTTGGACAAATCAAAGAAATATATTCAAATGTTAACATTAAAACCCTTAGTCTGAATGCATGAATGAATGTCACATTTGTTACAAACTCCTTCGACAGCACCTTCCAAACACAGAATCTAGAAAACAAGGGCAGCAGATATATAAAACATACCATCTCCAAGTTTCTCTCCAAGCCACTCACCATCCTGACTTGGAAGTCTATTGCCAATCCTTCAGTGTCGCTGCGTCAAAATCCTGGACCCCTTCCTGAATGACATTGTGGATATACTTATAGCAAATGAACTGCAGTGTTCATGAAGGTGCTCACTACCACTTCTTCGAAGGCAATGAAGGATGGACATTAAATGCTGGCCCAGACATTAGCACCCTCATCACATGAATGAATTTCAAAAAGGTAGATGAATTAATGGTTCAAATAGAGGTAAATGAGTTTGTTCTAATAGCCATTACAGAAACAGAGCTGTGTGATAACCATTATTGGAGACAAGAAAAGATAGACAAAATCATAAAGTAAGGTAGTATATTCCTTATAATAAAAGATTGTATAAAGACAGCAGTGGGGAAGGATCTTGACTGGGAAGAATAAAATGTAGAATCTGTACAGGTTGAGATTAGAAATAATAAGCATCAGGAAACATTGATGGGAGCAGTTTATTTTCCTTCAACTGTTAGAAAAATGTTTAAAAATGTTAATTTAGACGTGATTGTTTTTCATATCAGTATAAACACCATTTGTTATTTTGTTGCCAACTACCTTCTGCACAATCTATATTTATTTCAGACCTAATTAGAGATTGCTGCAGGCAGTTTTCATTATCCTTGGATTTAGCAGACTTGCACACGCAATCCAAGCCAATTACCATTGCAGTATGTTTTTGATTATTTCGAAGGTTTTGCTCCTGTGACTATGAATGCTGTGAATGAAATATACTCTCAAGAATTTTTATACTTCAAAGGATAGAAACCAAAGCCAAGCACCATAATAAATATTAAGAATTCAATCATATCTGATACCCATTTAATTTTATCTCCATACATTTTGATCATACTCCACAAGGCATGAAAATACATTCTGAAAGTGCCCACTATAAATTGAACAACAGTAACAACTAAAATATTAATACAGACTCCTCAGAGCAAAAGATTAAAAAAAAACCATGCACATCTAATCCTAGAGATCAACTGGTCCTGAAAATTACTTATGTTAAAGTTTTGTTGTGCGTTTTTATCAAAAAATTCGAGCCATAAATAAATATGAGAATGTAAGAATAGTTTTCTATCCCAGGAAGCCATTTGGCCCATCATAATCCCCTTCCTTAGATCAACTCAGTTAATCCCACTCCCCTGCCCTTTCTTCATGTTCCATCATTTCACTTCAAGTATTTTCCAACTTTGTTTACAAAGCCACTGTTGAATTAATGTCCATCACCCTTCCAGGCATCGTAAACACTTATTATTCCTTATGTCATCTCTGACTATTTTGCTTATCATCTCCAATCTATTAAAAAAGGCAATTGACTCTCATACAATCGTACAGCATTGAAACAGACCCTACAGCCTAACTAGAAGAAATTGAGGACTGTAGATCAGTCCATGCTGACAATGTTCCTAAATTTCTCAAATTTCGAATCTGAGGTTGATCTTACATTTTGGGCACCTTCTCTAAAGCCCAAACATTAAATTCCTTCCCTTTCTATCACAGTATGAACTTTGTATGGCATAACCTGCCTGTCCTGCATGCAAAGCAAAATGTTTCACTAAAGACATGTGACAATAATAAATCAAATTAAATCAAACTAAACTAGTCCCACTTGCCTGCATTTTGTCTATAACCCTCCAAACCTTTCCTATTCAGGTACTTATCCAAATGTTGTTTAAATGTTGCAACCGTACCTGCATCTACCAAATCCCCTGGCAGTTCATTCCACACAAAAACCACTCATTGTGTAAAAAAATTACCTCTTGTACCCTTTTTAACTCTTTCTCCTCTCAACTTAAAAGTATGCGCCCTAGTTTTGAACTCCCCCATACTAGAAAAAAGACTACTGCTATTAACCAAATCCACGTCCCTCATTATTTTATAAATCTCTATAAGGTCACACCCTCAGCCTTCTACTGTCCAGCAGAAAAAGCTCCAGTCTATCCAGCCTATTTTATAACTCAAATCCTCCATTCTCTGCCACATCCTGGTAAATACTTTCTGAATAATGTCTTTCCTAGAGCAGAGTGACCAGAACTGCACACAGTGCTCCAGAGGAGGCCTCACCAACATCTTGTACAACCGAAATATGACATCCCCGTTCCCATATTCAATGGTCTGAGCAATGAAGACAAGCATCTTCTTAACTACCCTGTCTAGCGGTGATACAAATTTCAAAGAATTATGTACCTGAACCCCTCGGTCTCTCTATTTACAACATTACTCAGGACTCCATTAATTGTATCAATCCTGCCCCTGTTTGTTTTACCAAAATGCCATATATCCCATTTATCCAAATTAAACTCCAACTGCTACTCAGCTCATTAACCCAATTGATCAAGATCTCTTCATAATCTTCAATAACCTTCTTCACTGTCCACTATGCCAACAATTTAGGTGCCGATCCCAAAATGACCAACGATGCCTCCTATGTTCTCATCCAAAGCATTTACGTAGATAACAAACAAAAGTAGACTCAACACTGATCCCTGTGGGACCCCACTGGTCACAGGCTTCCAGTCCGAAAAACAACCCTCCATCACTACCTCTGTCTCCTATCTTCAAGCCTGTTTTATATTCAATTGGCAAGCTCACCATGACTCCCATGTGATGTAACTTTACTAATTAGTCTACCATGTTGAATCTTGTCAAAGGCTTTACTAAAGTCCATGGAAACAACATCTAGTGCTCTTTCCTCAATCTTGTTGGTTACTTCCTCAAAAAGCTCAATCAAATTTGTGAGACACGATTTTCCTTGCACAAAACCATGCTGACTATTCCTAATCATTCCTTGCCTCTTCAAACGCATGTAAATCCTATCCTCCAGAAGCACTTCCAACAACTTACTCACTGCTGATGTCATGTTCACAGATCTATAGTTTCCAGGCTTAGAATCATTTAGAACCTCTCCCGTCTCTTGAGGTTCAACACTAGACAACCACGTTTCCAATTTAACGGGCTCTCTTCTCTCTCTAGCTGCTGTTTTGTTCTTAATCTACTTGTCGAATCTCTTTGGATTATCCTTAGCCTCATCTACCAAGGCTATCTCTTATCCCCTCTTTCCCTACTGATTTCCCTCTGAAGAATGTTCCTGCTCTCTTTATAGTCTTCAAGAGATTTACTGGAGTCAAAAAGTGTGGCGCTGGAAAAGCACAGCCTGTCAGACAACATCCGAGGAGAAGGAAAGTCAACATTTCAAGTATAAGCTCTTCATTCGGAACATTCCAGATGAAGAGCTTGTGCTTGAAACCTCGACTCTCCTTATCCTCAGATGCTGCCTGATCTGCTGTGCTTTTCCAAGTGCCACACGTTTTGACTCTGATCTCCAGCATCTGCTCCCTTTCTCCTAAGAGATTCATTGGATTCCAGTTGTCTATATCAAATAAACAACTCTTCCTTATTTTTGACCAAAACCTCAAGATCTTTATTCATTCATTATTCCTTATTCTTACCAGCCTTACCCTTCAGTCTAACAGGAAGATAATGTCTCTGAACTCTCATTATCACTTTGAGAACATCCATTTGGCAGTCATCCCTTTATCTATGAGCTGTTTACTTCAATCAACTTTTGAAAGTTCTTGTCTCATGCTTTACTTGAGTTAGGAACTTTAACTTTGATGGTATTTTTCCTTAACTATTTTGAAATGACTAGAATTATGATCACTAGTCCAAAAGTGTTCCCCTACTAACACTTCAGTCACTTGCCTTGTTCCTCTCCAGCCATTGGAAAATGTTTCTTGTTATTTACTCTTTCGAAATACTTCACAAATTTGACCACCTTTCTCAAACTTCCTCTTAACCCTTACTTCTCCTGTCTATTTATGTAACTGTAATGCCTTATTTGTAGAAACATTAAAACAAGACTCTTCAGTATACTCATTAAAGCCTCATGTCCTATCTGACTCAGGATGTCCAGACTTGGGTGTTGTATCCAGGTGGGCAGGACTGTTGTTAATAAGAATTTTAGTGCAACATCTTGGCTTTATACTCTGTCTGGTGGAGTTTTGTACTGTGACATGAGGCCAAATCTTACTGGCGAATCCTTAGAAATGGTGCTAGAGAACTGATGTTGGGATGCACTCATTGCTGAACAGTTGCATTAAAATTGGAAAAGGGCTAGTCATGAGCTCACATCCAGTTTCTGATGTTCTTTTCGCAGTTGTGGAAGGGAATATTTCAGATCTGTTGCAATTTTCAAGCATTTGGGCTGGTTTTAGAAGACAACATGTTCAATAGTCAGAGCATTGAATATAGGAGTTGGCAGGTGATGATGTGGCTATGCAGGACATTGCTTAGGCCAATAGCTGCTTTGGTCTACATCTGATTCCAGACCCAATGCAATGTAATTGACTCTTAACAGTCTGCTGGACAGTTAGAAATAAACAATAAATACTGGGTCCTGCAACTCCCAGATCCTGTGAATGAATCATAAAAAATTTTGAAGAGAAATGAGCTCAGTTACAATTGTATGAGAAGCATAACTGATTGTATGAGTAGTTCCTGTGTGGTCATGGTTAATGGCGCACAGTTAGTATCATATAACATTCCTGAATAATCAATGTCCCTTTAAAATAACATTGTTATAATGAAGCAGGATAGGTCTCAGAAGCTGTAAAATAATAAATCCTGCTGAGTTAGCTAGTCTCAGTAGAAAGATTAACTTACGTATGCTATAGAAATCTTACATTGTTGCAGGAAGATCAGAGACATCAGCTTTCAACTTGTTTGGGGCAGGTTTTACCTTCAACATCTCAGTAATAAACTGACTAAACAGATTAGATTGCTCCCTCGTTAATAAACACACACCATTTTCATTTCCATTTATTTCTGGCAATTCAAAGCCCAATGTGAAAATGTTGGCTCTTTCAGGTAAGATGCTAAACCAAGTCCCATCTACCCTATCAGGTGAACTTAAAAAATCCTGATATAGTATTCTGAAGAACAGCAGGTAGTGTTTCTAATGAGATCCATGGCAATACTTATTCTTTAATCAAAAACATAAAAAAAAGAACATCTCATCATTATTACATTACTGTTTCTAGGAGTTTACTGACATAAAATAGCTGCTGTGATTCCTACGTGTCAACAGTGGGTATAATTTGAGAGTAGGAGAAAGTGAGGACTGCAGATGCTGGAGATCAGAGCTGAAAAATGTGTTGCCGAAAAAGCGCAGCAGGTCAAGCAGCATCCAAGGAGCAGGAGAATCACCATTTCGGGCATAAGCCCTTCTTCAGGAATGAGGAGGGTGTGCCAAGCAGGCTAAGATAAAAGGTAGGGAGGAGGGGCTTGGGGGAGGGGCGCTGGAAATGCGATAGATGGAAGGACGTTAAGGTGAGGGTGATAGGCCAGATAGAGGGTGGGCCCGGAGAGGTCGGGAAGAGGATTACAGGTCAAGAAGGCGGTGCTGAGTCCGAGGGTTGGGACTGAGATAAGGTGGTGGGAGGGGAAATGAGGAAGCTGGAGAAATCTGCATTCATCCCTTGTGGTTGGAGGGTTCCTAGACGGAAGATGAGGTGCTCTTCCTCCAGGCATCGTGTTGCCATGGTCTGGCGATGGAGGAGGCCAAGGACCTGCATGTCCTTGGTGGAGTGGGAGGGGGAGTTAAAGTGTTCAGCCACAGGGCGGTTGGGTTGCTTGGTGCAGGTGTCCCAGAGGTGTTCTCTGAAACATTCCGCAAGTAGGCGGTCTGTCTCCCCAATGTAGAGGAGACCACATCGGGTGCAGCGGATGCAGTAAATAATGTGTGTGGAGGTGCAGGTAAATTTGTGATGGATATGGAAGGATCCCTTGGGGCCTTGGAGGGAAGTGAGGGGGGAGGTATGGGCGCAAGTTTTGCATTTCTTGCGGTTATAGGGGAAGGTGCCAGGGGTGGAGATTGGGTTGGTGCGGGGTGTGGACCTGACGAGGGAGTCGCGGAGGGAGTGGTCTTTCCGGAATGCTGATAGGGGAGGGGAGGGAAATATATCCCTGGTGGTGGGGAGGTGGCAGAAATGACGAAGGACGAAACGATGTGTCTGGAGGTTGGTGGGGTGGTAGGTGAGGACCAGTGGGGTTCTGTCCTGGTGGCGATTGGAGGGGCAGGGTTCAAGGGCAGAGGAGCGGGAAGTGGAAGAGATGCGGTGGAGAGCATTGTCAACCATGTCTGAGGAGAAATTGCGGTCTTTGAAGAAGGAGGCCATCTGGGTTGTTCGGTATTGGAATTGGTCCTCCTGGGAGCAGATGCGGCTGAGATGAAGGAATTGAGAATATGGGATGGCGTTTTTACAGGGGGGCAGGGTGGGAGGAGGTGTAATCTAGGCAGCCGTGAGAGTCGGTTGATTTATAGTGAATGTTTGTGTTGAGTCGGTCACCTGAGATAGAAATGGAGAGGTCTAGGAAGGGGAGGGAGGAGTCTGAGACGGTCCAGGTAAATTTGAGGTCGGAGTGGAAGGTGTTAGTAAAGTGGATGAACTGTTCAACCTCCTCGTGGGTGCACGAGGTAGCGCCAATACAGTCATCGATGTAGCAGAGAAAAAGGTGGGGGGTGGTGCCAGTGTAGCTGTGGAAGATGGACTGTTCCACATATCCGACAGGCATCATTCAACTATGGCCCTCTATGACCCACTATGAGAGTACTTAAGAATAAGACTTAACACTTAGGAGTCATAAAAAGGCCACTTATCTTCTCAAATCTGTCTCTCATCATTTGATCACCATGATGAGGAGGTGGCGATGTTGGACTGTGGTGGACAAAGTTAAAAATCACAGAACACTATTATAGCTAATCTGGTTGTGATCTTAGATCCACTTTCCTGTCTACACTAAACTGTCCAGCCCCCACCACCCCTATCCTGATAATCTTGACTTCTTGTCTGTCAGAACATCTATTTAACTCATCCTTGAATAAATTTGAAGACAACCTCACTCCCTTCTGGGGAAGATAATTCCACTAATTGACAATCCTCTTGAAAGAAAGCAAATCTTACTTCATTTCCATCTTCAAAAGGAGATCTCTTCTTCCTAAAGTGTGTCCAATGGCCTCATGGGATTAAGAGTCTTCCCCAAGTTTGAAAACATCCTTCCATTGTTGACCCTTCAAGTTCCCTCAGGATTTTCTATGCTTCAAGAAGATTACCTCTCATTCTTCCAAACTCCAATAAGTGCTGATGAAGTCTCACCCAAAGCGGATAAAGGGGAATCAGTAGATGTGTTGTATTTGGAATTACAAAAGGTATTTGACAATTACGTCATAAAAGGTTAACTTATAAGATAAGCCCTCATGGTGCTGGAGGTAGTATATCGGCATGGATAGAGAATCAATTAATGGACAGGAAACTATGAATGGGGTTAAGGAGTTGTTTCTGATGTTGTCAACCTGTGACCATCAGGATTCCACTGAAATTAGTGTCTGAACCAAAACCGTTTGCAATGTCCACTAGGGACTAGGAGGCAGGATTTGCAGATGTCACAAATTTGTAGGTGGAAAAGCAGGTTGCAAGAAGGATTATGGGTGGCACAGTAGCATGTGGATGTCACTGTGGCTCAGTGGGAGGCATGGTTAGCACTGCTGCCTCACAGCGCCAGGGACCCAGACTCATTTCCAGCCTCGGGCAACTGCCTGTGTGGAGTTTGCACTTTCTAACTGTGTCTGCATGAGTTTCCTCTCGGTGCTCCGGTTTCCTCCTACAGTCCAGAGATGTGCAGGTTAGGTGGGTTGGCCATGCTAAATTGCCCATAGTGTTCAGAAATGTGTAGGTTTGGTGCAATGGCCAGGGGAAATGTAGGGTAATAGGGTGGGGGAATGAGTCTGGGTGGGCTACTCTTCGGAGGGTTGGTGTGGACTTGTTGGGCCTAATGGCCTGTTTCCACACTGTAGGGATTCTACGAGTTTGATGATACAAACAGTTTACAGAGAGATATTGATAGATTAAGTTAGTGGGCAAACATTGGGAAATGGAGTATAATGTGGGAAAATGCAAAGTTGTTCAATTTGAATGGGAGAACAGAGGAACAGGATATTATTAAAATGGAGAAAATGCAACACATGAGATAATCAGGGGGTAGTTAGGGTGGACAGTGAGAGCATTTTTCCTCAAATGGTGATGGTTAGCATGAGGGGACATAGCTATAAATTGAGGGGTGATAGATTTGGACAGATGTCTCTTTACTCAGAATAAAAGGGGCGTGGAATGTACTGCCTGCAACAATAGTAGACTCGTCAACTTTAAGGGCATTTAAATGGTCGTTGGATAAGCGTGAATGAAAACGGAATAGTGTAGGATAGATCGACTTCAGATTGGTGCAACATCGAGGGCCGAAGGGCCTGTACTGTTCTATGTTCTTTGCTCTAAAGGGGCTTTGGTCAATTGTGCATAGAACACAGAAAGCTCGCACACAGGTGCAGCAGGTAAACAGGAAAGGCTAATGGAATTAGATTAGATTACTTACAGTGTGGAAACAGGCCCTTCGGTCCAACAAGTCCACACCGACCCGCCGAAGCGCACCCACCCAGACCCATTCCCCTACATATACCCCTGCACCTAACACTATGGGCAATTTAGCATAGCTAATTCACCTAACCTGCACATCTTTGGACTGTGGGAGGAAACCCGCACAGACACGGGGAGAATGTGCAAGCTCCACACAGTCAGTGGCCTGAGGCGGGAATTGAACCCAGGTCTCTGGCGCTGTGAGGCAGCAGTGCGAACCACTGTGCCACCATACAGCCCACAATGTTAGCCCTTATTTCAATGGGGTTAGAGCAAGACAGTAGGGAAGTCTCACTGCAACTGCACAAGGTGTTGGTGAGGCCACGTCTGAAGAACTGTGAGCAATTTTAATCCCCTTATTTCAGGAAAGATGTCATTACATTGGAAGCAGTTCAGAAAAGCTTTGTTCAGATGATCCCTGGTGTGGAAGGACTGATTTATGAGGAATGGCTAAACAGGTTTGAACTCTACCCATTCTGGTTTCGAAGGATGAAAGGTTATCTCATAAAACAGATTGAATTCATAAGCAGTTTGACAGAGAGTCCAGGACCAAAGTACATAGCCTTAGAATAAAGGGGTATCAATTTTAGATTGATATGAGGAGAAATTTCTTCTTTCAGAGGATGGTGAGTCTTTGGAACTCCTTTCCAGAGAGCTGTGGGGGTGGAGTCCTTGTGTATATTTATGGTTGAGGTGGATAGAAACTTGATAAGTAAGGGAAATGAAGGTGACGGGGAAAATGCAGGAAAGCAGACATGATGGATATCAGTTCAGCTGAATGGCTGAGCAGTCTTGAAGGTCAAATGGCTTACTCTTGTTCCTATTTCTTACGGTCTTATGGCATAACCTGTTTGGACTATAGTGTTGGCAGCAAAGCACTTTGTAATAAGAGGTAGTATACAAATGCAAGTCTTTCTTAGTTTCTCTAATTGGAGCAAGTATACCATTGCACATAATGTACACTGTGTGTAACTTATAAGTGATTCATGTTAAAGCCATAGAATACACGGTTCATGATGGCAGCAGCAGCAGCAGCAGCAGCAGGGTAGCGAGTATTGGGCTCCTGAGTCTGTACTGTTCCACTCACCTGGCTGACTGCATTCTTCTTTGTTCTTTAGTTTTGTTTCCTCACATTGGTGGATGGCATGGTGGCTCAGTGGTTAGCACTGCTATCTCACAGCACCAGGGACCCGGGTTCAATTCCAGCCCTCGGGTGACTGTCTGTGTGGAGTTTGCACATTCTCCCGGTGTCTGCATAAGTTTCCTCTGGGTGCTCCAGTTTCCCCCCACAATCCAAAGATGTGCAGGTCAGGTGAATTGGCCATGATATATTGCCCATAGTGTCAGGGATGAATATAGGGGAATGGGTCTGGGTGGGTTACTCTTCAGAGGGTCGGTATGGACTTGTTGGGCTGAATGGCCTGTTTCCACACTCTAGGGAATCTAATTAAAAACTAGCTTTTCTTCTTCTCTGTGACCTTGGCAGAGAAAGGTGGTCACAAAAGCCTGTTGCAGCAGTGGCAGAGTGATGGATCCAGATGTCCTTAACTCATCGATCATAGATTGCATGGAATCCAGGGCGAGCTTCCAGAAAATCCCTACAGTATGGAAACAGGCCCTTTGGCCCAACAACTCCCAAAGAGTATCCCACCCAGACCCACTCCCCTATCCTATGACTCTACATTTCCTTTGATTCCACATCCCTGAACACTATGGGGAATTTAGCATGCCCAATTCATCTAACCTGCACATCTTTGGATTGTGGGAGGAAAGCGGAGCACTCAGAGGAAACCCATGCAGATACCGAGAGAATCGAAGTCAGGTCCCTGGTGCTGTGAAGCATCAATACTAACCACTGAGCCACTGTGCCAAGCTGGTAAATTGCCTACACAATTGGTTTGCTGGTCATAGTGGAATGATGCCTGTCGGACTGGAGGTCTGTGACTAGTGGAGTGCCTCAGGGGTCAGTGCTGGGCCCATTACAGTTTATTATCTATATTTGGATGAGAATGTAAAAGGCATAATTAGTAAGTTTGCAGATGACACTAAAATGGACAGTATCATGGACAGTAAGGAAAGTTCTCAGAAATTGCAGCAGTACCTTGATCAGCTGGGGAAGCAGGCTGAGAAACGGAGTTTAATATAGGTAAGTGTGAGGTCTTGCATTTTGGGATGTCAAATTAAGATAGGACCTTAAGGAGTGCACAGTTCTCTGAAAATGGAGTCACAGGTAGACAGGGCAGTGAAGAAGGCTTCTGGCACACTGGCCTTTATTGGTCAGGGCATTGAGTATCAAAGTTGAGAAGTTATGTTGCAGCTATACAGGATGTGGTGAGGCCGCATTTGGAGTATTGTGTTCCGTTTTGATCACCTTGTTGTAGGAAGGATGTTATTAAATTAAATTGGAAAGAATGCAGAAGAAATTTACAAGGATATTGCCAGGACTCAAGGGTCTGAGTTATTGGGAGAGGTTGGACAAGGTAAGACTTTTTTCTTTAGATTATGGGAGGCTGAGGAGGGACCTTACAGAGATGTGTAAGATCATGAGAGGCATGGATAGGGTGAATGCACTCAGTCTTTTTCCCAGGGTTGGGGAATTGAGACTAGAGGGTATCAGTTTAAGACTAGAGGGGAAAGAATAAAAGGGAACTTGAGGGGCAACTATTTTACACAGGGTGGTACATATATGGAATGAGCTGCCAGTGAAAGTGGTTGAGGCATGTACATTAACAACTAATACATGGATAGGAAAGGATTAGAAGGTTGTGGACCAAATGCAGGGAAATGAGTTAGCATAAATGGACATTTTGGTCAGCATGGCCCAGTTTGGGCCAAAGAGCCTGTCTCCATGCTGTAGGACTCTATGACTCTATGAGTCTATGGTCACAGTCATCGCGGCTTGAATGAAGTCTTCATCGTCGATGATTTGATGGGTCTGGTCCGTTCCTTCTGGCCGTGATGTGGCAGTTTCAGCAATGGTGACATGGTGATTCCAGCTCATTCCTCAATTTGATTTGGTTTGGTTTGATTTATTATTGTCACATGTACCTAAGTCAAGTCAAAAGTTTGTTTTGTGTGTAGTACAGGCAGACCATTACATACAAAGATCATAGGATGACGGACTGAATGAGGAATGCAAAATTATGGCTGCAGAGAAGGTGCACAAAAAGCAAGATCCATACTGCATATGAAATTTGGGCAATCCATTCAGAAGTCTAATAACAGCAGGGAAGAAGTTGTTCTTGAACCTGTTGCTACATTGGTTTAAGCTTCTGTGCCTTCTTCTTATTGGAAGAGGATGGAAGAGATTACAACAGGGTGTGAGGGGTCTTAGATGATGTTAGCTGCCTTTCTGAGGCAGCCAGAAGTGTAGATGGAGTCAATGGATGGTTGGCTTGCATGATAGTCTGGACTGTGTTCACAACTCTCTGTCGTCTCTTACGGTCCTGGGCAGAGCTGTTGCCATGCCAAGCTGTGATGCATCCAGATAGAATGCTTTCTATAGGACATCTGTCAACATTGGTGAGGGTCCTTGTGGACTTGCTGAATTCCCTTAGCCTCCTGAGGAAGAAGAAGCTTTGTTGTGCCTTCTTGACCATCACATCAATGTGGGTGGTTCAAGGCTAGATTGTTGGTCCTCGTGGCTATGGCAGCAATGTAGCAGCTTCAGAGGTGACTAACATGGCCATGGCTTGAGCAAAGGCTTCATTGTCGGTTTCTTGGTCTGGTTCGTTCCTCCAGGCAGCAGTGCTGCAGTTTCAGGGGTGGTGACATGTTGGTTCCGGTTCATTCCTCGTGCCTATGGTGACGATGTGGCATCTATGGGTGGCGACTAAAGTGGTGATGGCTTGAGCAACAGCTTCAGCTTGGTGGGTCCGGTCTGTCCCTCCTTGCTATGATAGCAATGCAGTGGTTTCGGTGTTGGCTTTGGCGGTGGCAGTGTGCTGGGTCAGATCTGGAATTCCTTGCTTTGGCAGCTTTAGGGGCAGCTTCATTGATGGCGTTCCGTTGTAGCCATTAGATAAACCAAGATTGCCATAGAGGGAAGAAAAATCCTAACTTTGTCAAAATTATTTCCTTTTATGTAATTAAAATGGCACCAGATTTATACACATTGCACTGTATTTTCATAATTACAAGTGACAATAAATTACTATTCTATTCAATTCCAATCTGCAGTTCAAAAATTTTGAATTTGCTCTTTTGTGTGTGAGATTGGGCAATGTGGTTTGCAGATCTGTTTGCTCCTTGCAATTTATTTCCACAGTTCCTTCTGCATCTCATATTGTTTTGAAAGACTTAGAATTGACAGAATTAAAATGCAGCGTTTGGACTTTTTATTTTTAATAAAGCAGCAGCATAGTTGTCTGATCATAAATATTCAGCTTGATTTTGATTTTGCATGTGGAAATGATTATGTAAATGATAGAGAAATGTTGTGTAAAGTGGTTAAACAGAAATTCATTTGTTAAATGATCAGAAATAAATGATAAGATGAACATGCATGGGAACAATAAATTGGATAAAACCCTCTGTAAACCAGCACCAAAATGTTATTAGTAATGCACCAATCGATCCCCAATTGAAGATATAAGCAGTATTCTTCCTCTCTCAGGGTTGTATGTAATCCAGAACACTTTAAAAAATGAATGTTCCTTTTTGAAGCTGGAAAATCAATTCTCCCTGTTTGAAGTCTGCAAGTGAAAAATGAATGAAAAAAAATCAGCAATTTGGAGGGTTTCTTTTTTATATTGCAGGCTTACTCTGTGTGAGAATTTCACTGAGAGAAGTGAATTATCTAGAAAAATGTGTCTATCCGTAGCAATGTTGTCTCGATGTTTTTTTTTGGAGTACTGTTATAATTTTGGTAGATCTTGCAAAGAGGATTTTGGGAATCAGAAAGTCTATATTCCAGGTTTATCCCTCAGATATTGGGCTTCACTTTCACTCCCCACTGTAGCAGCAGAAAGTTGGAACCGAGCATGGTTCTAGGTCTAGAACCATTTAACCATGAGTGGGTTGGGTATGAGGCATCAGTCACTCAATGGGATTTTGACCAGGGTCTATCCTGTAGAAGTCTGGTCCTTGTAGAAATGTGTGATTGAGACAAGTTGGGCGATTATTTATACTTGGCTTTGAAGAGGGTGCAAGAATGGTTTGCCTGGTTTGGAGGGTATTAGCTATGAGGAAAGATTGGGCAAATGTGGTTTATTTTCACCTGAATGTTGGAGGCTGAAGAGTGACCTGACAGAATTTTATAAAATAATGAGAGGCATTGATAGAATGGATAGTCAGAGTCTTTTTTCCCAGGGCAGAAATGCCAGTTACCGGGGAACATAGGTTTCAGGTAAAAAGGGGAAAGTTTAAAGGAGATTTGAGAGGCAGGTTTTATACACAGAAGGTGGTACATGTCTGGAATGTAGTGCTGGAAAATATGGTAGAAATAGATACAGTAGCAGTGTTTAAAAGGCATATTGACAGACACATGAATAGGCAGGGAATAGAGCGATATGGATGGTGTAGAGGCAAAACAGTTTTTAGTTTGGAAAAGAATAATGTGTTAGCACAGGCTTAGTGGACCAAAGGGCCTGTTCCTCTGCTGTACTGTTCTTTATTCTTCTGGAATGTGGCAAAGTATGTGGATATTCACTTTGTGAGAACAGCAGAACAGTATGAACTTTGTACATGTTGACGTTCAGGGAGATATGGGTGCATTAACAAACAGCATGTTTAGCTTCGTTGCAAGGAAATTGTAATATAAAAATAAAGAAGCTTTGTTACAATTGCAGAGGACTCTGATGAGATACCTAGATTAGAGTGTGTAATTTTGTCTCCACATTTCAGAAAAGATGTACTTAGATTAGGAACTCTTGCAATCCAGTGGTAGTTCCCATACTTTTGAACCAGGAGATCTGTGTTCAAATCCCACTTGCTCAGTTATATGCCTTAACATAGAATCCCTACAGTACAGAAGGAGGCTATTTGGCCCATCTACTCGCCAAAGAGCAGCCCACCCAGACCTGCCTCCTTACCCCATAAGGCTGCATTTCCCATGACCAATTCACCTAACCTACAAATCTTTGGACTGTGGGAGGAAAGTGGAGCACACAACGGAAACCCACGCAGACACAGGGAGAGTGAGCAAACTGCACACAGACAGTCACCTGAGGGTGGAGTCGAACCCAAGTCCCTAGTGCTGTGAGGTAACAGTGCTAACTATGTGCCATCTATCAGACATATCACATCTGAACAGATTGATGAAAAATATCTATATATTTGATTATAGGTGGTGCAGCAGGCTTTTCCACATTGGTCCCAGGGTTGAAAGGGTTGTCATGTGATGAAAGGCCAAGTGATTTGTCTGAGTGTTCTCTGGAATTTAGAATGTGAGTTAATCTCATTGCAACATTCAAGATTACTAAAGACTCAACAGAATTGATCCTGAGAGGTTGCTTTCTCTAGTTGGAGCGCAGTTTCAGGTTATGGGGTTCATCAAAAAGGACGAGGTGAGGAGAACTTCCTTCCCTCAAAGTGTTGTGAACTTTTCAAATTCTCTATCCAGAGGACATGCCATCATTGAAATATTTAAGGCCAAAATGTCCTATCTTTGGTCTCTCAAGAATTCAAGAGATATGGAGTGTAGGCAGGAAAATGAAATTAAAACAATAGATCAGCTACAGTCACAATGAGCATCAAATCTCTAAAGTGAAGAAGAAGGCCATTTGGCCCATCAAGTCCACACTGACTCTCCAAAGAGCATCACACCCAGATACACCTGCCCTTTTCTTCATGGCTAATTGACCTACCCTGCACTCAATGGGGCAATCTAGCATGGCTAATCCACCTCATCTGCACACCTTTGGACTATGAGAGGAAACCAGAGCACCTTGAGGAAACCCACACAGACTTGGAGAGAATGTGCAAACTCCACACAGACAGTCAGCCAAGGGTGGAATTAAACTCACATTTCTGGCACTGTGAGGTAGCAGTGCTAGTCACGAAGCCACCCATGGAGCAGAGCAAGCCTTATAGATGAAATAGTATTCTCCTGCTGTACTTCCTATATGATTCTGAGACTATGGCAGGAGATCAGAAGATGCCTCAGTGAAAATTATTGATGCATTGTTTTGTTTATTCACAGCAATTAGATGAAGCAGGCAGATTTGCATTTAACTTATGGTCTGGCTACAAAGGTACAAATGGCCCATCTGTTTGAACTGCTTTAGTTCTTGCACTAATCATTGTCCCACAATATTGTAAAGGTAAGGAATTACAGAATGTTACCTGGCCCAAAATGTAGGGCTGGTGAGAACTGAGTCAAGATTAGAGTGGTACTGGAAAAGCATAGCAGGTCAGGCAGCATCTGAGGAGCAGGAAAATCAACATTTCAGGCAGGAGCCCTTCATCAGGAGGCAAACGGAAATGATGGTGGATGATGTGGATTAGGCAGAGGTTGGTGGAGTGGAAGGTGAGGACCGGGGGGGGGGGGGGGGGGCGGCGGGGGGGGAAGGTGGGGGGGGTTCTGTCCTTGTTGCAGGTGGCGGTAATGTCGGTGGATGATGCAGTTTATGTGGAGGTTCCTGCCCGAAACATCAATTTTCCTGCTCCTCGGTTGCTGCCTGACCTGCTGTGCTTTTCCAGCACCACTCTAATCTTGACTCTAATCTCCAGCATCTGCAGTTCTCACTTTCACCTGGTGAGAACTGGTCTAGTTAATAATGATCTGGAGGGTAATCTGGAGGTGGTGACATTGTTTAAATTCCAACTTAAACTTGGTAAGATGTTGTTAGCTGAAAATGTGTTGCTGGAAAAGCGCAGCAGGTCAGGCAGCATCCAAGGAGCAGGAGAATCGACGTTTCGGGCATGAGTCCTTCTTCAGGAATGAGGAAAGTGTGTCCAGCAGGCGAAGGGAGGAGGGACTTGGGGGAGGGGCGTTTGGAATGTGATAGGTGGAAGGAGGTCAAGGTGAGGGTGATAGGCCGGCGTGGGGTGGGAGCGGAGAGATCAGGAAGAAGATTGCAGGTTAGGAAGGTGGTGCTGAGTTTGAGGGATTTGACTGAGACAAGGTGGGGGAGGGAAAATGAGGAAATTGGAGAAATCTGAGTTCATCCCTTGTGGTTGGAGGGTTCCCAGGCGGAAGATGAGGCGCTCTTCCTCCAACCGTCGTGTTGCCATGGTCTGGCGATGGAGGAGAACAAGGACCTGCATGTCCTTGGTGGAGTGGGCGGGGGAGTTGAAGTATTGGGCTACGGGGTGGTACTGGAGAAATCTGAGTTCATCCCTTGTGGTTGGATTACTGGAGAAATCTGAGTTCATCCCTTGTGGTTGGATTACTGGAGAAATCTGAGTTCATCCCTTGTGGTTGGATTGTGGTTGGATGTTGTTAGGTAATACATACTGTGGCTCCTGTGGTCTGTAAGAGAGGGGCACTAAGCCGTATATCTCTCTTGATTTAGTGATTGCTGGTAAACCTCAAAATATGCCTGTTTATGGCTATTAGACCTGGCAACATAAAAGTGATCAAGCTGAACAACACATTATCTCAAGAGGAGTTTAACACTGCATAATACAAAATATAACAATCTATTATCAGAAAGCAATCTAATATCATTCTAAGAAATAGTCTGCACACGATTCATTAGTGTTAATTAGAGTACAATTAAACAAGACATTGCTCAAATTATGTTTATTTGGTCTGTAAATTAGTAACATTAAATTCATAATATGAATGTAAAATGCTTCTTGTGAACTTGAGGGTGGATTTCCTGTACAGATCAGTACCTTCTTTCTTACCACATAACTTCCCTCTGTATTTGAAGGAAATTTAGAACTAGAAATATCTAAATTCCTAAGTTTTAGGATTGAGCATTTTCATAAATTTTAAGCATTCTGCAAAATACATCACATGGTTCTTAGCACATTGATGACATTATTTTCAATCTGAAATTCACTACCATAATCCAGGCCTGATTTTTGAATTTTTGACATATTTATTCTCTTGAGATGTGGGCCATGACAACAAAGAACAGGAATTGTTGATTCCTGAGTAGACCAATTGATCAGAAGTGTGTGGTTTTTGACCCTTTGATTGTAAATTTCTTCTTCATTCCAACAGCGTCTTAGGAACATATTTGCACCATCATTCAAGTTTGGTCACAGCTGGTCTGCATCTTAAATCCATCTATCCATCTTAAAAGTAATCATAGTCATAGAGCTCTACAACACAGAAAAAAGACCTCCAGCCCATTAAGTCTGCATCAACCAAATGTAACCACCAACTAGCCATAGAGTCATACAACATGGAAACAGACACTTCAACCCAACTCATTGGCACTGCCAAGAAATCCCAGTCTGACCTAGTCCCATTTGCGAGCATTTGGCCCACATCCCTCCAAACCCTTCCTATTCATGTACCCTTACAGATGCCTTTTAAATGTTGTAATTGTACAGCCTCCACCCCTTCCTCTGGCAGTTTTTCCCATACACTCACCACCCTCTGTGTGAAAAAGTTGTCCCTCAGGTCCTTTTTAAAATCTTTCCCCTCTCACCTTAAATCTATGCTGTCTAGTTTTGGATTTACCTATCCTGGAAAGAAGACCTTTGCTACTCACCCTATCAATGTCCTCAGGCTTTTATAAACTTCTATAAGGTTACCCCTCAGCCTCCGACGCTCCAGGGAAAAAAAAAGCCTATTCAGCCTACCCCAACTACTCAAACCCTCCAGGCCTTATAAATCTTCTCTGCACCCTTTCATAGCCTTCCTACAGGAGGGCAACCAAATTTGGGTGCAGTATTACAAAAGTGGCCTCACCAATGTCTTGTACAGCCACAGCATGACATTCAATCTCCTATACTCAGTGCAGTGATCAATGAAGGCAAATATGCCAAATGCAGTCTTCACTATCCTCTCTTCCTGTTTCTCCACTTTCAAGGAACTATGCACCTGCAGCCCTAGATCTCTTTGTTCAGCAACACTCCTCACGGCCCTACCATTATTTGTATATAAGCCTTGCCCTCGTTTGCCTTACCAAAACACTGTACCTCACATTTATTTAAATTAAACTCCATCTGCCACTCCTTGGCTCACTGGCCCATCTAATCAAGGTGCCACTGTGTTATGTGTTAAGCTTCTTCACTGTCCACTACACCACCTATTTTGGTGTCATCAGCCAACTTAGTGAACATGGCTCCTCTACTGACATATAAATCATTTCTATGAATGACGAAAAGCAGTGAACCCAGTTCTGTGGCACACTTATGGCAGACTGCTGTTCACAGGCCTCCAGTCCAAAATTAAACCTTCTACCACCATGCTCTGGTTCCTACCTTTAAGCCAATTTTTGTATCCAATTGTCTATTCTAACTGTATTCTAACTCCAACTATTCTAATCCCATTCATCCATCGCCTTGTTTGCCTTGGCATGACCACTATAAGTAAAAATCATTCTTAAATGAAGTATTACTTATTAAATACTTCTGAATCTATCATCCTTATGACAGAAAGTTCCAGGTTCCCACCATCCTCTTGTAAAAATAAGTTTCCTTAGGTCTAAATCTCCTGATTCTTACCTTAAATCTCAGCCTTTAGGCCATTCATCCTTCCATCAAGGGGATATAGCTCTCACCCTGTCTATGCCCCTCATAGTTTTATGCATTTCAGTCATGTCCCCTCTCAATCTCATCTTGCTCCAATGAAAACAACCGAAGGCTATCCAATCTCTCTTCATAATGATTTTTTTCCAGCCCAGACAACATCCTGGTAAACCTCCTCTGTACTATGTCCAGTGCAATCACATCGCTCCTACAATATAGGTTCCAGACCTGCATGCAATACTCTAGCTCTGACCTAATCAATGTTTTATCCAGTTAAAATGTGCAGTCTTGGCCTCATAATTCATAATGCCATTGGCTAACAAAAATCTATGAATTTCACTTTTGAAATTTTCATTTTACTCCCTTTACTTGCCTTTGCAGATTATTTTGGGTAAAGTGTTCTAGATTTCCACTATACATAAATGCAGTTAAGGTGAAAGGCATTCTTTTTCCTTTGGTAGGGATTTCAAGACAAGGGGGTGTACTTATACAGTCAGAGGAGAAAGATTTTAAAAAGATAAGGGGCAATTTTCTTTACACTGAGAGTGGGGGTTGCAGGTGCAGTTACAACATTTAAAAAAAACATTTGGAAAAGTACATGATTAAGAAACGCTTGGAGGGATATGGGCCAAGCACAGGTAGGTGGGATTAGTTTAGTTCGGGGTTATGGTTGGTATGGACTGGTTGGGTCGAAGGGTCTGTTTCCATGCTATAGGACTCCATGACTATGACTGCCCTTTGTGTGAAGAAATTCATCCTTTGCATTGACGCAAAATGGCCTGTCTCTAATTTTAGCACCATCTTACTGTGGTCTTCATCAAGGCAGTCGACAATTACCTTTCCCACATGACCACTGTGTGGCTTTCAAATTCATCAGGTTGTTTCTGAGAAAATGCTGGCATTATTACAATGATTTAACTCATCATTGCAAATAAATTACAGTGCTCTGCAATATTTCAAAGACTTGGTTCTAGTTACTCCAATTCACTCCAATTTTAAAGCTACAAATGGAGTTTTGAAGACCACACATATTGCATTAATTAGGAGAAAGTGAGGATTGCAGATGCTGGAGATCAGAGTCGAAGAGTGTTGTGCTGGAAAAGCATAGCTGGTCAGGCAGCATTTGAGGAGCAGGAGAATCGACATTTTGAGCATAAGCCCTACATCAGGAATGAATGCTGCTCGGATGCTGACTGTCTGATTATACTTTTCCAGCACCACACTCCTTGACATATTGCATAAATGTCAATTACCCTTTCTATTTTTCCCTTTATATTTAGGAAATGCAATAGAATGGTATTTTCACTTTTGCTCAGTGATAATCTCAGTGTTTAGATATAGCTGAAATGACCATTGAAATTTTTTTACTTCCACTCATCAGGACAGAATCACAAGAATACCTAATCTCAATTCCATCTTGATGGATGTGAGAAAAATCTTTGACTGCTATGCTCTGGCTTGATATATTTAACATCCAATTTTGCCCTTCCTTGAGCCATGTTTTGTTGCATGCATGTCAACATATTTTGACAATCGAAGCTGACACAAATGGGAAATCAAGGAGACAAATCTGATGTAATTGGTTGTCAATATCAAAATTGCCTCTTTTTCTTGAAAATATGACTTTTTTGAAATGAATATTTCAAACACCTTGGCATGATTGTCTATTTCCATGACATGCATTGTATTTTACAAGTTCAATGAACAGAAATTATAAGAAATACATTAGGGTCAATCATGGGAAGTAAAACAGTATTGACTTTACAGATCAATCATTGGACTTCTTGACCTGAAATACCTGGTTTAAGAACATTTCTAAGTCCCATTTCTTCCAAAGAGACAGGAGAAAATAAGAAAAATTGTTATTCATAGATCTGCCTTGATTCCACTCCAATTAGTACAGACATACAAATTCCACCTTGAAAGAATGGAGGTCGATTTGAAGGCCGCACAAAGGGGTCCAGGGATCCACTCCACTCTACATTTTTGGGTGGGTATCCAAATCCAATGAGATCAATATTTGGTGACTAAAGTTGTTGACCTACTGTGTAGGAAACACTGTAGGCATAAAATCTAGCTGATCCTTTTGACGCATGCAGGTTATTTAAAATCATCTCCTACTTTATCAGAACAAAGAACCAAGCAAACTATGTGCTACCATGTAGCAAGACTTCCTCAGACTCGCAGCTAAGCACTGCTCTTGAATTGCAAGCTGATTAAAGGCTCTACTAAAAATGCATCTGTTGAATTATGTCACAAAATGGGAAGAGAATTATTTGTACTGAACGTATAGTTTTTATTAATGCATAGCTGAGACAATTAACTTCTCAAATTGCAAGTCCTTTTAGATTTTGAGAAATCAATTCATTATTTTTAGATTTGCTCTGGAGGTGTAGTAGTTCTTTTCCAATGTAGCTATCATTCAAGATATTGAAAATTATCATCACTGTCAGGTTTTATTTGGTTTAACAAAACAACAACTTGTCCTCCTTGGATATTATAAGTGCTGAAAGACATTACATGAATGCCATTTACTGCAATACGCTCCTAAATTTAGCCAAATGATTCAACTTTTCATTATTTACTTATTAATTTCAAATTTGATTTCATGCGCTAAATCTTAATCATTTATCATCTTAAAAGAATCATTAATATTTGAAACAAATGCACCAAGAATATACTTTACATAATAATCTATTGTTCATGCTTGACTGCAAAATAGTTTTTCATGTGTTGAATTATGCAAGACCCAAAGTTAGACCAATGTCTGTTACACTGTATCTAATAATTCTCTTTCTAGCTTTGATTTGGTAGATAAACAGATTTCTACATCATGTGGGGAGTATTTTCCGAATAATTGTGGTGGAGGATGCTGCACAAACTCTAATTGTAAGCTGTGCAACAATGGAACTTCATGAAACAAAGTATTGAATGCCATGTTGTTAAAAAAACATCAGAAAGGCAGGATACACCAAGAGTAATGATTAATTGGCACCATTCTGTGTATTAGAAGAAAGTTGAGTGGGTTGGTAAGCAATGCAGGGCACTGGAACACCCTTCACTGGAAACGTTTATGACTTCATCAACCCCTGTGCCTAAGAATTCCATGAAGTCCTTCTGACAATATTGTAGAAAAAATTCAGTGAAGCTTTAAGATAAAGCTGCTTGAATGCTTCTGCATTTACCATTTTCATGGTTCTGCGAAGCATGCTCGAAGTAATCTTCTCAACACTCACTTCAACTATAGGTAGAATTTGGATTGTGTAAAACAGGGCTGTCTATGGCCAAAAAGCCTGGATTGGATTATTTCAAAGACCATAATTATGCAACTAAAAATTGTTGCCTAATTTTGGCATTAAGAGATCATAAAAGGTACGGAAGGAAGCCACTGGGTCAACCAGTAATGTCTCTATGAAAGTGGCATCCAATTAGATCCATTTACCCTGTCTTACCCTATAGCCCCACAAAGTGTTTTATTTTCTTCCCTACATCCAAATCCCTTTTCAAAGTCTCTATCAAATTTGACTTCATCACCCTTTCAACCAATGCATTCTATGTCATAAGAGCATATTGCATAAAATCTCTCCTCATCTCCCCATCTGGTCCCTTAACCAAAGACATATGTTCTATTTAAACTTATACTATTTAACTTACTTTTTACAGTTACAGATGAATGTATTAAATAAATATGTCCAAGTGTTCAATTTGTGTTTGCTTCTCCCTAAATTTGTCAATGGTGATCGTGTGCCATGTAATAAACACAATAATAAAGGAACTCACTTCGAAGATAATAACAGAAGTGCTACATAAAGCTAATGAGCAACTCAGTGAGACAGGCTGTGCACATTGTAAGTAAAATGAAGCAGAAATCCTTTAGTTTTGCACTTAAACAGTTTGAAATTAAAAAGGATGGCAATTCAACTTGGGCAATAGCACAAAACAAGTGTATCCAATCAGCCACAGTTTGTACCCAGTGCCGAACAGCTTCCAGATATTTTGCAGTCAACCTATTTCGAAATGCTCTTTAACACCTCTGGAGCAGATAGGATTTGAACCCAGGCCTTCTGGCTTGCGGTCAGAACATTACCATGACACCATTGATAACTTAGGTAAACAGACTTTTGAGATATTTTTGTTAACCTTTTCAAACATGTTATGACATACATTTGGAGCAGCTGGGACTGAAATCCAGGTACACTACCAGTGAGCCACAACAGATCATGAAGGAATTCAAGTCAGATACAGTGTAATACAGGTCTTAGTCCGATAGTGCCTGTTCACACCACTCTCTGACACAAATATCTACCGCAAATACTTTTAAATAATGCCTTGAACTATCTCAGCCATAAGGTTCTAGGTACTGAATAATTCAATAAGAAGCATAAACTAAAAAACAATAATTTTGCCTTTAAAAGTCATGGATCCAAAATTACAGCCTTGTGGCAGCTTTGTTTTCAAAAAAGTTAGCAAAAAAATTGAATATTTAATTTTATAGTTAGTTCAAAAGTAAATGATCACAATTCGCCTTATTATAATGAAATGTTGAGATGAAAATGTATGTCTGTTTTCCATTCTTGTCTGTCATCATTCTAAATCTGCCTTGTATCATGCTGCTAGGTTGCAAGTAATTGCTCAGATTTGGTCAGGCACAGTCTTTCTATCTTGTATTCCAAGGGCTGTCTGTAGCATTAAGAAGCTGTGCTGGGATTCTGCTTTATAAAGATTTCCCAATTCACATGCACATTTATTAAAACCCTTTTTCTTATAATGAAAGCTTTTCAACGCCTCCAAAATAACAAACAGAATGTATAATGCCCTCTTTGCTGACTGCACCCAATGGCATTACAATTGATTTAGCCTGATGAAACAGGAAGCAATACAAAAAGAAAGACACTGAGCAAAAGTACAGATGAGAAAGTGACCTTGGAGAAAACAAAACTTACTGCACCTCTCCTACAGTACCATTTAAATTGCAACCTCAGCAGATGCATTGGCAAGCCAGGAAATCAAATCTGCTTTAATTGTTAAAAAGTGGGAGCTGAATGTCAATTTTCTGCAAGTTCTGACATCGATAACTTGCATTTATATAGCACTGTCAATATTACAAACCACCTCACTGTAATTCGCTGGAGGATGTCCAGACAAAACTTGTGACTCATCCAAAAGAAGTCACATGAGGAAGAGAGTATTAGAGGAAGAGAAGCAAAAAAGAGTGAGTTCCGCAGCTTAGGAGCTGAACAGCTGAAAACACAGGAAGTGACAGTTTGCAATGTTAAAAAGCATCATCTTTGGTTTCACTTGCTCTTCGAATCTGGGAAACACAAGACCACATTTATTGTGAAAATGTTTGGCGTGTCGTATGGATAAAGAACTCAGGCAACTTCAGAGACACTATATTTCCAGTACCTTAATTGTGCAGGTTCTTGGTTTCTGATTATGCTGGAAAAGCTATTTTTTAAAAAATCACAAGTTGTGGGCATTGCTAGCCAGGCCAACATTTATTGTCCATCCCTAAATTACACAGAGGGCAATTAAGAGTCAAATACATTATTATGGGTCTGGAATCAAATGTAGGCCAGACCAGATAAGAGTAACAATTTTCTTCTCCAAAAGTCCTTGGTGAATGAGATGGGTTCATCCAAAATTGACAACGATTTCTTAATCAACAGATCTTTATTCAAATTTGCCGTGTCCGGATTCCAACGAAGTCCCCGGAACATTATCTGTGTCTTTGGATGAATAGTCTGATAATAACACAATCATTTTACAACTTAGTGACCTTGCTTTGCACTTTAACCAGAATCATAGAATCTCAGAATTGGTATACTGTTGAAGGAGACCATTCAACTGAAGGCACTGGCACAAACTCTCTGAATGAGTATTATGATATAGTGCCATTTTTCTGAACGTTCTATTAACTGTGCACGTTGCTTCTGTTTGAATGATTATTTGCTGCCCTTTTGAAAGCCTCAGTTGAACCTCCTTACACTATTTTCTGTAAGAAAGTCTTTTCTGCCATTGAAGGTGTTCCTTCAGCAAGTTAATTTAATGTGTGCCCTCTCATTTGTAATTTTTATGAATTGAAACAATCTCTCCCTATCAACTCTGCACAAACCATGATTTTAGAAATTCATTGTAAATTTCCTCTTGGCTTTCTCCTTTCCAAGGAAGGGAGTCTCAACTTCTTCAATCTATCCTTATAATTGAAGTTTCTCATCCCTGAAGCCATTGTACCAAATCTCTTTTGCATTCCTTCTGATGTGCAGTGCCCAGAGTTATTCATGATATTCGAGTTGGGATCCAACTATTGTCTTATACATGTTCAGCTTAGACCCCTTGCTCTTGTGATTTGTGCCCCTGTTAATATAGTCTAGCATACTATACATTTCAGGAATGATTTTCTCTGCCTGACCTGCCACATTTAATGATTTACTCACATGTACATACATGCCTTACTGCATGTCCTTTAGGCTTTTACCCTTTAGTTTATAATGTCTCCCCATGGGTTTTCTTACTAAAATATATCACCTCAATTTCTCCATATTGTCCTTCAATGTCACCTATCTGACCATTCCACAAACTCATCACTGTCCTTTGGAAGTTCTGTACTGTCCTCACAGTTGTTAGTACTTGTAAATTTTGCATCGTCTACAGACTTTGAAATAATCACCTGTACATCAAGGTCAAAAATATCCGTATATCAGGAAAAATAAGGGTCCAATACCAATACATGGATTCTCAAAGATAAACCTCCCTGAAGCCCAAAAACCTGCTATGGGAAAGATGTTGCTAAACTTGAAAGGGTTCAGAAAAGATGTATAAGAACATTGCCAGGGTTGAGGGTTTGAGTTCTAAGAAGAGGTTGAATAGGCTGGGACTATTTTCCCTGGAGTGTCAGAGGTTGAAGGGTGAACTGACAGAGGCTTATAAAATCATGAGTGACATGGATAAGAAGAATAGTCAAGGTCTTTTCTCCAGGTCAGGGGAGTCCAAAATGAGAGGGAACAGATTTAAAGTGAGAGTGGAAAGATTTAAAAGGGATCAAAAGGGCAACGTTTTCATCTAGAGGGTGGTGCGTGTATGGAATGAGCTGCCAGAGGAAGTAGTGGAGGCTGAATACAATTACAACATTTAAAAGGCATCTGGATGGGTGTATGAATTGGAAGGGTTTAGAGGGATACAAGCCAAATAGGACTAGATCAATTCAGGATACCTGATCTGCATGGATGAGTTGGATTAAAGGGTCTGTTTCTGTGCTGTATATCTCAATAACTTTATGACTCTACATACCCATTTACCATTATTCTCAGTTTCCTGTCACTCAGCCAATTTTATTTTCATGTTGCTCTTATTCTGTCAGACACTGACTTTGCTTTCAACTCTGTTCTACAATTCTTTATCAATCATCTTTCGGAAGTCTTGGAACAACACATCAACAGTATTAACGTCATCAACACTCTTGGCTATTTCATCAAAGAAACTCAACAATTTAGTTAAATAAGATTTTCATTTAAGAAATCCGTGCTGGCACTCCTTAATGAACTTGCATGAATCCATTCCAACCTGAATTTTTGTTTCTAATTCCATAATAGTGTGAGAGTCAAACCACATGCAATGGTCTTAAGGCTGCTTCTCTGAAGTAGATGGAGGCCTTAAAGATTACCTTGGAGTTTCCAGGAAACAATTGTCAGAAACTGAGAAGATAAACATGGCTTCTCTTTGAAGTTTTTTTTTTCTCGAGTTTGGTGAGCACGTTCATTTACTAAGTGTTAAGATATTACAGTTAGGCTAAAAAGACTGTTTGTTTAAGACTCAGGTATAATCTAATCAGACAATTTAGAGACCATTTGCTTTTCAATTGATGTGTGATGGTGTTTCACCATGAGGATTATCAATAGAGGAAGTGTAGGGAAGAGCATTGGGAGATAGGACGGCATTTGATTGAACTTGCAATGGGCAGATTTGGCAGCACATTAAAGTTTTGTCTAAATATCCAACATTTTTTTGTCTTTCTTTTGTATGCCAGTCTAAAAATGACCAGCCTTATTGAATTCAACTTTTCAACTTTTCTTGAAGGGATTGGAATTTATGAATCTGAATTCTTGTTAACTTCAAATACTATAACAAGAACTTCAAAAATGTATTTATCTTTTTGTGCAATGTTGTCTGCAGAAGTCAACTATATGACTATCCCATACATAGAATTAGGTGGAATGTGCTCAAAATTGAGCCATGCCATTTCTGGAGTTGTCACAATACCTAAAGTCTTTATAAAGTGCCCAAAGATAACCCATTTATTGGACTTTCAGATGATAAAAAGCACAGACCAGGTTTCTGTACCGAATAAGAATCAGGATTTACTATGAGTCATTAGACTATAGCTACATGAATAGTTATAAACCATGAAAATATAATACTAATTAAAATTCTAATCCTCTTATAAACACCCCTTTCCACAGAAAAAGATAAATGGACATGATAAAGTAGTCCATGGACAAAGGGAGGAAATGGGGATGACAGTTTAGTGGTCTATGTTCCCATGTTCTAATGTTGAGATGATCTTCATCTCCCTTCTGCTGTCTAGTGCGCTGCTTCAATCATCTTTTTTCAGATGCTTCTATTGGTTAGCAAAAGACAAAAGGTGGTCAGATCACTCCTAACAAGTCTCTGGCATATCAGCAATACAAACTGCAACAACTGCTTGTCAAACAGTTGCTGACACAATACCTGTCTAGGTCACTTGCTTGCAAAACATATGGCCACTCTTTCAAATATTGGCATTAAAATAACTTTTATTCATTTCAGTCCCTGGTTTTTAAATCACCAGGTACAAAGGTATTTCCTTTACAATGTTCACACAAAGACAAGCCTTTCAGCCAAAATGGCCAATGATAGTATTTATTGCATAAGCTTCCTCCTATGTCTCTTCATCTAAGCTGATCCATTCAGCTTTCTTTTCATTTATGTTATTATCTGATTCCGCCTTCAACCTCTGCCAAGTATAATTAGAAAATCCGACATTCTTTTCAGCGTTCATTAACCTAAAAATAAGATTAAATTGTATTGAAAATTGTACTATTCTTTGTGCAATACAGAATTTGTTGTGTACCATTATTTTTCTTGTGATGCATTTGATTTTGACAGTCCTTTCAATTTTCTCATCCATAAAAGACATTTTCATCCAAAAAGGACCAATAGTCACAAAATATACCAACAAAATTGGCTTTTTCTTTTTACACTTTAGCTGATTCTGTTGTGCAGTAATTTAAAGGTCACATCGTGAATGCTATTACATTGTTTTTGTTGAACATACAACAACAGATATCTGAGTCACAAAGAGAAAGAGGGATACCAGCGTGTGCTGTTTCATGTGAAGGCTTTTAATGGCTTTTCTTTATAAATTGAAAGCACTTATGGCAGGGATGACATGACTGGCGAATCATTCTGTGTTGTGCCTATGAATGCATTTTAAAAGAACATGCACATATCACAATAAATCTTTTGATGCTGTGTGAGTAATTCCATTACTAACCAGGCACTCTTCTGCCAATGAAGTTGATAACAATATACACCTTCTATGCCACCAAAAACTTTAGAATTTTACGTAAAGTTGTTGTGGTCCTACTGGATCATCAGGCTGTTCTCTCATTTGAAAGAGGCAGTGCCTTAACTTGAGGGTTACCATGCACAGGTTAAAGGGGAAGGTTGAGAAGGAGAGTCCTTCATGGTAATCTCAGCCAGTGAGAGGATTGAGCTCATGCCATTAGTATTGCTTTAAGTTACAAACCAGCTAACTGAGGTAATTGACTCTTATAGATGTTTGTTTAAATGCATGTCACTTTGGGTTTGGTAGATTGAATCCCAAGAGGCGGAGTAAGTTTGTGTGCCAAATTGACCACAATAATTGCTGCTCCCACTCCTACAGCTTGCATAATATCTGATTTCTGATCGATTTTACTGCACAACATTTCCTGAAGAACTCATCACTCAGTGGGTATCTGCTCTAAGACCAGTTTCCTTTCTCTCAGTGCCATCCTTGAAGGTCCGTCGCTCACTTGGAAAAGGACTGACATTTGACAACTGCTCTACTGGGCAGTTCAGGCAGCGAGAATAGAGGGTGGAGAAGGCACCATGTTTCTCCAAAGGGGGAAGCTGAAGGTCCAGGTGGAGGGGATGGTGCAGCAAAGAGAATCATCAGAGGAGACCAGGCCACCAAAGAAATGACAGCCTTGCTCAAGAGTACCACCAAGGTCATTGACACATTACACCATGTATTCTCCCTTGAATGAGAGCTAATACATGCCTCCATGTCTGACTATGACAATTGCCAATTGAAGGCACAACAGGGCACAAGAGGGAAAGGCAAGGTATGCATGCTGCAGGCTTGCTCATGGACAGTAGTTGAATGCACACTGAGAAAGCAAGAGAGCACCCTGGCAGGCAATGTGATCCATGCTGTGGACTGAGCATCTATACCTGTGTGGTACCTGTACCTGCTGCAGTTCTACACTGTTGTTCGCCAGTTTGCTCGGCTGGACAAATTTGAGCTTGTTGGATGCAGTGTCAATGTAGTAGATAAATGCCAGGATAATAGGAATGGCTCCCCAAAGGTTGGGTGCCAGTTTCTGTGGCCTAAGGGAATGTGCAGCTCATGTCCTGCAGTTTGGCTGTGGGCAAAATGGAGATCAATTAAAAGAAGGGCCAAACTGAACCCACCAAACATTCTGCCTTCCATGTGAGATTTTCCTAATGTTTGCTTGCTGGCGAATCTAATTAGGCCACAGCTGGAATACTAATGAGGTGAGTTGGACTATCAATTGGCCTTTAACAATAATTTATCGCTGTTACTTGGCAAGTCATCACCAATGGATGAAAATCTCACCACACCACTTGTGAAAGCAGTATAAGATAGGATAGAATGATCTCAATGTTGAGTTGTGCCTGATTAGATTTGTTTGCCTGTTCTGCCATGCATCTCACCACTGTCCTCATCACTCAATCTCGTCAGGATTCTGCCCATAATGGTTATACATAGTCGTAGTGGCAATAAGTGTCTGTCTGGTTCTTCAATATGATGACTACAAATAGTTTCTTCTGTTACAAGGGTTAACACAAGCATTGCTGCATTGGATAAAATACCTTGCTGGAGGTAAAACTCACACCATGGTTTGCAGCAATGGCCACTTATTAAAATAAAACTAAGATCTCAATGTCAAATATTTGGAAAACTAATTGAAGCCCAGCTGAAAAACAACTCAGGACCTCATAAAATTGGACCATCGACAGTATTAATTTCTGTGAGTCCAGACAGCTGTACAAATCTATAAAGGTAATAGTCACAATTGCTCTGCTGGACTATAGAGCTGTTCTCTCATTAGAAAAAGATGGCTGGTGGGTTTAACTTAAGGGTCACCACGTCTCAGATGAGAGGAAACCTTGAGAAGGAGAGTCCTTCATGGTAACCTCAGCTGACCTCACACTGTTGGCAGCTTTCTGCATCATGCATCAACCATCCAGCAAACTGATCAAGACTGGGATCAATATTCAAAGGTATTCAATATTTCAAAACAAAAGAAAAAAATCTAAATGGTGAGAGACTACCAAACTCTAAGATGCAGAGGGATTGGGATGTCCTCATGGATAGATTACAAAATATTAGTGTGCAGATACAAAAAGCAATAAGGAAAGATAATAGACTGTTATCACAGTTAACAATGGGCAAGGTATGCTTCAGTTACACAGGACATTGGTGACACCATTTATGGAGTACTGTATACAGTACTGGTTAGCTTCTTTAAGGAAAGGTGTCAATGTGTTGCATGCAGCTCAGAAAAGGCTTATTAGACTGATGCATGGAGTGGAGGATTGTCTTTTGCGTAAAGTTTGGACACACTCGTCTTCGCCCTCCTGGAATCTAAAAGAATGAGGTGTGATTTAATTGACATAAATGAAATCTTGAAACATCTTAACAAGATTGATCTGGAAATGGTGCCTCCTCTCTTATGGGAGAGACTAGAACTAAGAGTTTCTGTTTAAAAATTCTGTTCACCCAGGAGGTGAGGTGTTTTTTTTTGTTTTCTCAGAAGGTCTGAGTCTTTGGAACTCTCTTCCTAAAAAGATGCTGCAAGCAGAATCTTGGGGCAATTTTAAGGCAAGGGTGAATAGGTTCTGGTTTAGCAAGAGGGTGAAGGGCTGTAAACAGTAGCTGTGAATGTGGATTTGAGGTTAGTCGTGATCTTGATGAATGGTCGAGCAGACTTGAAGGGTTGAATAGCATGTTCCTTTCCCGAACTCAGATATTCATATGATCATATGTTAGAAAGCTGGAATAAAAATAAAAAATGGTGAAGATGTACATTGGATCTGATCATATCTGAGAGAGAAGCATTGTTCTTGTTTCAGGTTCTCCAACAGAAAGATAATTGAGTTGAAATGGTGACTTTTCACTCTCGACAGATACTACCAAGTCTGTTTGGTATTTATATCACTTTCAAAGTTTCTTACTCAATTACCTTTTCCAGGTTTATGGTATTCTGGGTAATGCCACTTTTTTTATATATGAAACCTTAAATTATCTTGAGAATGTGACTTAAAAGCAGTTCTGGGATTTACATGTTAATGAACCAAAACCTGCAACCCATTCTCAAAGGTGAAAGACTTAACAACAATCTAGGTTTGTTCAATATATCATTTTAGTTGCATGACACTGTGACCTTTTACAATAAATTCTGTCTTATGATCTTCCCCAACTAGTTACCTGATGAAGGAGCAGTGATTTGAAAGGTAGCGTTTCCAAATAAACCTGTTGGATTATAACCTGGTGATTTTTAAACTTTGTCCACCCGAGTCCAACACCAGCACCTCCACATCGTGAGTAATGCTGACAGAAATAATTAATGATTGGATACCCGGATCCATACTTTTGTGTCTTTTTTAACTTCATATCATCCATTTCCTGGAATGTGATTCGGTTTTCATCAAGAGCTGATGATTGAAGTAAACCCAGCCACAAGAGGGGGATGCACCATTGTATGGATGGCCAGAGAGTGCACTGATTTAGACTGAAGTATAGATGATTAGCTTCAGTGGAAAAGAAAGTTGCAAACATTATTCTGTCAACATTGCTCTGTGTACAATATGACAGCATTGCAGCATTATGGATGGTAGAGACAAATGGAGTGTGGAGAGAGTTGAGTAAGAGTTTATGGAAGATCATAATCATGCAGTCTTCATGCATGCAATGTCATCATCCATAACCACATTTTGCAAAGGCAATTAGGCACAACTGTCATCAGTGCAGTGTCTTGTGTCAGATAATGGTAAGAGGAGCAAATGCACCATCTTTTTGTTATATCCCTCAGCGGACAACATGGAGGTTTATTGCTTTAAAGTCACGGGGATCAGCATTGTTAAATTTATGTCCAACAACAAATTTTGAAAAGAACACCTAAACTCACACTAGATAACCTGATGCCTTACTACAAGGGAGAAATTGGAAAGAAAATGTCAGCGATTCTTTTTTCCCTAAAAATATGATTTTGTACTCTGAGATGGTACTGTAATATTACATAACTGTGATTGCTGTGACCTGGTCATAATTAATCCCTCCAGCAACATCACAAAAAAGACACAATAAAATCTGATAATTTAGCCCATTGCTGTTTGTGGGGTTTCTTGTGTACAAGTTGAGTATTGCGTTTCTCTGCACACAAACAATGATTGCCTTTAGTAAAGCAATTACCGCCACTCTTTCATAAGCACTATACTTTCAGTTGGGAAAGCTTTAATCTGTGATATACCCTACCATTTCTCTAAATTTCTTTCCTTCTTCAAGGTACTCTATAAAGTCTATGTCTTCGACGAAGCTTTTAGTTAACTGTCCTGAAGTGTAAAATTTTGTTTAATCATGCTGTTATGAAGTATTGTATAAGTGATCGATCTGAAAGGATTAATGTTGGAGATGCCAATTGGCTCCACTCAACTTGACAATGTCATATAATATTGGTTGGAGAAATTGGGAGTATAGTTCTGGATTGCAAAGGGCATAGATATGCAATCTATATCTCCAAGGAGACTTAATAACAATATCGAACCATCTAATATAATACTGTCATAAAATAAGTTGTATCTTGGTTGGGTAAGAACCTCTCCTGGTTGAGTAACTGGTTCTTGCTCTTCCATCACTGCAAAACAAATAGACCCTTTCCGTCCTTGGAGCTCGGTCAAAAAAAAGAAAGGTGACAGCACCTTTCTACTCACAAATTCCACACAAAATGCCTTGGGATCTTTGACTACAATAGAAATCCTATGTAAATATAACTTAAAGTCGTAGTGATATACAGCATGGGAACAGATCCTTCGGTACAACCCGTCCATGCCGGCCAGATATCCCAACCCAATCTAGTCCCACCTGCCAGCACCAGGCCCATGTCCCTCCAAACCCTTCCTATTCATATACCCATCCAAATGCCTCTTAAATGTTGCAAGTGTACCAGCCTCCACCACTTCCTCTGGCAGCTCATTCCATACAAGTACCACCTTCTGCGTGAAAAAGTTGCCCCTTCGGTCCCTTTTATATCTTTTCCCTCTCACCCTAAACCTATGCCCTCTAGTTCTGGACTCCCCAACCCCAGGGAAAAGACTTTGCCTATTTACCCTAACCATGCCCCTAATTATAAAGTGAAAGACATTTTATAAATGCAAGTTTCTTTTCCTTAGTCACTTCCTTCATTGGAAGAAAGTAAAATAGAACATTTTATTGCAACTTCAGGGCACCCCGTCTTCTTTCCAACAAATTGTTTTTGAATTGCAGTAGCTATTACAATACTACAACAACTATTACAATAAAATCTGATAATTTAGTCCGTTGCTGTTTGTGGGGTTTCCTGTGTACAAGTTGACTATTGCATTTCACTGCACACAAACAATGATTGCCTTTAATAAAGCAATTTCCGTCAATCTTTCATAAGCACTATACTTTCAATTGGGAAAGTTTTAATCTGTGATATATCCTTCCATTTCTCTGAATTTCTATTTAAAATTATGCAGTAACTATAACTGCATAATCCATCATGGTCACCAGTTGCGCACAGATGAGGCGAATACCTCATTGTTCCGATTTCATTTCAGTAACATTGATTGAAGGAGGCATGTTGACTCAGAGAGCTAATTGATGCTTTTCAGATTATATTCTTTTTGGAAATGTAATCACTTTTGTAACTGGGAAAAGTGGTAAAAGTAGGAAAATTTCTGCACAGCCAGATCACCTAAATAAGAACCATATCTGGGTTTTGTTTATTGATGGTGTTTGAGGAATAAATATTGACGAGGAATGTAAGGGGAGCTCTCCTTGTCTTCTTCAAAAATACTGCCATGGGATCTTTAACACCTATCTGCTTGGCAGGTGCAACTTTAGTTGAAAGATATCTTTTGGAGCAGTGCTGAACTCTCTCAGTATTGCACTCACATATCAATTTAGATGTTGTGCTGATGTCTCTGGAGGCCTCAGACCCAGAGGAGAATGCTGCCAGTTGATTCATAATTAGTATCATGAACCAGACTCTACCACCCCAACAAGCATGGCAAACATAGGCCGAGTGGATAAAAAGCAGCGAGGGATTCCAAAATTGCTATCTGCTTCCACTTCTACCATCATGTTGACCAACTTGGGAAATATGAGTGTTCATTAACCAATACACAGAGAAATGGGCTTTGGGACTATAATGTTGCAGGTAACCTCAATTTTATAGATCATGGATTTGAAATTTTCAGTGAGGCAAGCATATTTAGGAAGCCTGTGTGAACGTACCAGATCAGAGGGATTGTCAACAAGGAGGGCAGCCTTTTCTGGAGTTTGGAATCTTTTAACAGAAAGTTCTAAATTTCTTTGCCAGCTTCACATGCAATAGCATGACATTGTAAGTATGACTTTAAAGTAGAAATTAGTGCTGCTGCTTTGTCCTTAAATGGTAAATGACCATTTAGTTGAACACCATTGTGAAAGTGCTCACATATATTTGAGTACACTATCAAGTAGATAACTTGCTCTTCTGCAACCAACAGTATCAAGAAGTGTGATTTAGATCCTGTGCTTTACTCTTTACATTGATTCAAAGTCCTATAATCAATTTAGTCTTTGAAGTGAGGGAACAGAACTGTTCCATTACATCAAACAGGTTTAACATGCATTTACCTTTAGAGACTTTTGAAAGGAAGCTGAGCTTTGGAGTCCCATTTTGAATATGTGACTGAGCTCCAAAGCAAACAAACGGGTTCAGCTTGGTGTGATGTCCTTATATAATTGTATGATGGAATCCCATTATGAATTCTTCTCTGTGTTCACAATCTTTCATGGATTTAGCTTGACAGGGGCTGTTGGCACACTGTTAAGAGGACTATGAGCTTTGTTTAACTTAGCTTTTGAATGTTTAAGAAAATTAACATTTTAACTGCAGATTTTGAATGGCTGAGCACTGGATTTATAGTTTTGTGAACTTAATAGAGGCTTAACTTATTTTTTCTACTATTTTTAATGATTTGTTTAGACAGGTTTATAACCATGAGGTAAAAACAATGACTGCAGATGCTGGAAACCAGATTCTGGATTAGTGGTGCTGGAAGAGCACAGCAGTTCAGGCAGCATCCAAGTAGCTTCGAAAACGACGTTTCGGGCAAAAGCCCTAAGGAGTTCCCATTATTGTTAAAAGCAAATATGAGTTCTGTCCATAGTCGATCCTTTGAGATTCCATATGTGGATTATAGAAGGGGTACAGGTGTATGAAGAAGGAATGGGGCCTGTTGCATGAATTAGCAGATTCGGTGTTGAGGGCTAGGATGCCTAAATCTTGTATACAGCACTGTGCCAATGTCATGAGGAACTGAATTGGGTGCTTCTAACACATCCACTTCAATAACTGCCCATCTCCAATCAGATATCCTGCAGGAAGTAGCAGCTTGAAATCCAGCCTGCATCAATACCCGAGGAAATGCATGGTGAACAGATAAAATGTTTTGCAAAAAGGAATGTGGCATTAGGAAATGATTCTCACCTCAAAGAGGAATATCTGGTTAGCCCATGTTTCAATACTGTATCAACAAAGATTGTATGGTCAAATTTGTGCAGAAATACATTACCTAATACTTTTCTATTGTAAAAGCAAGAGTGAAACTCGCATTAATTTAGTTCACACTAAGAAAATTGTAAACTCAAATAATATCTTAATGGTATTTACAAAATGTGGAGGTGCCGGTGTTGGGTTGGGGTGGAAAAGGCAAAATCACAAGACTTCGGGTGAAAGTAAACCTGTTGGATGATAAACTGGTGTTGTGTGATTTTTGACTTTGTATTTGCAAAAATTACAATTACCTGGCATGTTGCATACAGGAGAGATTAAAAAAGCATTTCCTTCATTTTCAAAATAATATTTTATTGTGCTTCATTTGAAGTAAAATTAATTTTAAGCAATGCCGTAAGCCAGAAACTGAAAGAGTCACACAGTGCAGAAGAGAGCCTTTTGAACTATTTTAAAAATCACACAACACCAGGTTCATTTGGAAGCACTAGCTTTGGAGCGCTGCTTCTTCATCAGGTAGTTGACAACTACCTGATGAAGCAGCAGTGCTCTGAAAGCATGTACTTCTGAATAAACCTGTTGGACTATAACCTGGTGTGTGACTTTTAACTTTGCAAACCCCAGTCCAATCCTGGCATCTCTAAATCATCTCGAACTATTCTTTGTGTCAGCAATTTGTAGGGTTGCCTAATTAGTCCCACCCCTTGCCATTTTTATATTCATCCACTGGCTAGGCTAACATTTTTCTTTCTCGCTGTATTGTTTTCTTTCATAGAATCATAGTCACACAATATGGAAACAGACCCTTCTGTCCAACCAGTCCACACCAACAATGTTCCCAAAGTAAACTACTCCCACCTGCCTGTGCTTGGCCCCTATCCCTCCAAACCATTCCTTTTCATGAACTGAGTCAAATATCTTCTAAATGTTGTAACTGTACCTTTGTCCAACACTTTATTTGGCAGTTTATTCCGCACATAAACCATGCTCTTGCAAAAAGCATTGCCCTTCATGTCCTTTTCAAATCTTCCTCCTATCACTTTAAGACTTGTCCCTAGTTTTGAACTCTCCACCTTAGGACAAAAACCTTTGCTATTCACCTTATCTGTGCATCTCATGATTTTACAAACTTCTGTGAGGTCACCCTCAACCTCCAATGTTCTAGTGAAAATATCTCAAATCCTCCATTCCCAACAACATCCTGATAACTCTTTTATGAACCAAAAAAAATATATATATAGGTTTTATAATATCCTTCTTATAACAAGGTGACCAGCACTGCACACAGCGCTCCAGAAGAGGCCCCAATATGTCATCCCAACTCCTACACTCTAAGGCCTGAGCAATGAAGGCATGCGTGCTAAATGCTTTCTTAAACATTCTGTGTGCCTATGATAAAAATTTCAAAGAATTATGTAACTGGACCCCTACAACAGTACCCAGGACTCTAACATTAATAAGTCCTGTGCAATTCCTCACATTTATCCAAATTAAACTCTATTTGCCACTCCTTAGCCCATTGACCAATTGATCAAGATTTCTTTGTAATCTTAGATAACTTTCTTCACTGTGCACAATACTACCAATTTTGTTGTCATCTGCAAATTTACTAACCAAAGCTCCTATATTCTCATCCAAATCATTTTTATAAATGATGAACACTGCTGGTCACTGGCCTCCAGTCTGAAAACTAATCCTCCACCATCATTCTCTGTCTCCTACCAGAAAGCTAATTTTGTAAGCATTGGCAGGTTCACCCCAAATTCCATATGATCTAACTTTACTAATTACACTATTATGTGGAAACCTGTCAAAGGCTTTACTAAAGTTCAAATTCCTTCTGAAATTTACCATTGGATCTCACTCCACTAATGTTATCAGGAGTGTATTCTTACAATATAAAAACAAAAACTCTCCTCAAACTGCTTTGGCAACTGCCTTAAAATTGTGTCCTTTGGTTACTCCTGCCAGGGAACCATTATATCCTCACATGGTCTTTAAAGATTTGTCAAAATTTTGACACCCGTCTAATCTTTTTTGTGAAGCAAACCTGGTCTGAGAGATGTTTGATGGCTTCATTACTCTAGTAGGCATGATGGTGTAATGTTTATGTTGTTTAACTAGCAAGCACAAATTCAATTGATGTGGTAAACTGTCAGCTGATATGAGTAATATTTTTAAACTTGATATGATGAATTGAAACAAGCCAGTGTCAGATTCCTCCCATTATGAAAATCTGTTCTGAATATGATTTGCAATATTGATACAGTGCATCCTTTAAATGATGCTACTGTTCATCCTTATTTATTTTATATGCTTCCATAAAAATGAGTAAATTGGCATTTATAGTTCACTGTCAGGAACTTTTCATTACGTTCAATTTGTAGTGCAGCATGTAATATTCTGGTTGGTGATAAATGACGAAAAATATTTGAAAACAACATTACAAATCTGTCCTTTAGCAATCTGACAGGCAGGAGTTATTGAATATTAACACATTTGCACAATTTCAAGAAGGGTTTTGCATGGCAACAATTTTGTTCATTAATTTAGTGCTAATTGTAATTCTGATACTCCTCCTGTGATGGCTTTACATCCCTCGTTAAACATGACATTTCAAGTTAATGATACATCTAGCCCAGTGGAAGTCAGTTAGCTTAGATAGCCAATTTATGATGCAGAGTGATGCTAACAGTTCTATTCCTGTACCAGCTGAGGTGACCATGAAGAACTTTCATTCTCAATCCCTCTCCTTGCCTGAGGTGTGGCGACCCTCAGCTTAAACCAGTGAGAGAGCAGTCCTTTGGTCCAATAGGACTATGGTGACTTCATCTACTATACAGACAGTATTAACACATCTCTATTCCTGCAAACATGTTATATGTTTTCTCCATACTATGGATTGAACGTTAACCTAGATTTGGAAGATTATTTTGTGCTTGAAAGGCTACATTTCGTACTTTGCTGAGGTAAATCAAATGTCCTCTGCATTCCAGATGACTTTCCACTGGCTGCTTTGTGACCTTGTTTAGGAACAAAGGAACAAAATAATAAAAGTTGGCCATTTAGCTCACTGGGTCTGCTCCACCACTCAATATAATCACAGTTGATCATCTACTTCAAACTTTCTTTTCCGAAATTATCTTCATATCCTTTGCGCCATTGGTGTTTGGAAACCTTTCCATCTCTACTTCGAACATATTCAGTGAAAAACTGCCACAGCCATGAGGGGGAGAAAATTTCACAGAATCACAGCCCTCCTCTCAGTCCTCAGTAATTTCTCTCTTTCATGGAATTTGGGTCACCTGATTCTCGATTGCCCAACCATCAGAGATGACTAACCTGCATCTAACCTGTTGTTCTTTATAATTACTTAATACGTTTCAATTAAATCATCAGTCATTCTTCAAAATGTCAGAAGAATCAGACCCCATTTTCCTAATCTCCCTTAGGACAGTACCACCAACTAATGTCGATAAAGATTGGCACCGGAAAAAGCACACCAGGTCAGGCAGCATCTGAGGAGTGCAAAAGTTGACATTGACCCTTCGTCAGGACTCATCTGAGGAGCAAGAGAGTCAATGTTTCAGGCTTGACCTTTCACCAGGACGGCATCAACTCTCTTGCTCCTCAGATGCTGCTTGACCTGTTGTGATTTTTCCACTGCCATGATGTTTTGACTTTGACTCCGCCAGCATGTACACTACCACCAATCAATGAGCCAGCCAAGTAAACATTCTTTTGTGGCAACAACATCTTAAGGTAACGGGCGAAAAAAATATCCATAGCTCTTCAGGTATGATCTCAACAAAGTTCTGTACAATTGAACAAGACTTATCGACTCAAATAATCCAATCCAACACCCATAAGCTTATACACCACAAATGTTTCTAAGCGCCTGTTGTACATGTATGATAGTATTCAGTGACCTATTACTGAATATATCCAGGTGCTTTCATACATTAACACTTTGTAACCTCAGAACATTTAGAAATATTCTGCAGACCTGTTCTTCTTACCAAAATGGATCCCTTCACCATTATTCAGATCATATTTCATCCAACATGTTCTTACCCACTCACTGTCTACTCAAATACTCTTGAGTTATTTTACATCTTCTTCACCACAAACTGTGGTTTACTAAAGAAATTGAAGCTCTTGTTAAGTGGAAGAAGGAAGCTTATGTGACGCTGAGACAAGATGGTTCAGATGAGGCGATAGAGTCATAGAGATGTACAGCATGGAAACAGACTCTTCAGTCCAACTCATCCATGCCGACCAGATATCCCAACCCAATCTAGTCCCACCTGCCAGCACCCGGCCCATATCCTTCCAAACCCTTCCTATTCATATGCCCATCTAAATGCCTCTTAAATGTTTCAATTGTACTAGCCTCCACCACTTCCTCTGGCAGTTCATTCCATATATGTACAACTCTCTGTGTGAAAAAGTTGCCCCTTAGGTCTCTTTTATATCTTTCCCCTCTCACCCTAAACCTATGCCCTCTAGTTCTGGACTCCCTGACCCCAGGGAAAAGACTTTGCCTATTTATTCTATCCATGCCCTTCATAACTTTGTAAACCTCGACAAGATCATCCCTCAGCCTCTGACAGTCCAGGGAAAACAGTCCCAACCTGTTCAGCCTCTCCCTATAGCTCAAATCCTCCAACCCTGGCAACATGCTTGTAAATCTTTTCTGAACCCTTTCAAGTTTCACAATATCTTTCCGATAGGAAGGAGACCAGAATTGCACACAATATTCCAACAGTGGCCTAACCAATGTCCTGTACAGCCAAGATATGACCTCCCAACTCCTGTACTCAATACTCTGACCAATAAAGGAAAGCATACCAAATGCCTTCTTCACTATCCTATCTACTTGCGACTCCACTTTCAAGGAGCTATGAACCTGCACTCCAAGGTCTCTTTGTTTAGCAACACTCCCTAGGACCTTACTATTAGGTGTATAAGTCCTGCTAAGATTTGCTTTCCCAAAATGCAGCACCTCATATTTATCTGAATTAAACTCCATCTGGCTCTTCTCAGCCCATTGGCCCATCTGGTCAAGATTCTGTTGTAATCTGAGGTAACCCTCTTCCCTGTCCACTACACCTCCAATTTTGGTGTCATCTGCAAACTTACCAACTGTACCTCTTATACTCGCATCCAAATCATTTTTATAAATCATTTATATAATGATAGAGAGTTACAGATTAGCTCGGAAGGATTTAAAGAGAGAGTTAAGAAGAGCAAGGAGAGGACATAAGCAGTCTTTAGCAAATAGAATAAAGGAGAACCCTAAAGTTTTCTATAGGTATGTTAGGAATAAAAGGATGACTAGGGTAGGAATAGGGCCAGTCAAAGGCAGAAGTGGGGAATTGTGTGTGGAACCTGTGGAGATTGGAGAGATGCTAAATGAATATTTCTCATTGGTTTCACTCAGGAAAAGGAGAATATTGAAGAGAAGAAGAATGAGATATTAGATATTAGACTAGAAATGATTGAGCTTAGTAAGGAAGAGGTGAAATCAATTCTAGAAGGAGGGAAAGTAGACATGTCCGCTGGGCTGGATGGGATTTATCTGAGGATTCTCTGGGAAGCTAGGGTGGAGATGGCGGAGACTTTAGCTTTGATCTTTGAGTCATTGTTGTCTACAGGTTTAATACCAGAGGACTGGAGGATTGCAAATGTTGTACCCTTGATCAAGAAGGACAGTAGAGATGAGCCAAGTAAGTATAGACCAGTGAGCCTAATGTCTGTTGTAAGAAATGTTTTGGAAAGGAATTTAAGAGATAGGATTTATAATCATCTAGCAAAGAGCAATTTGATTGCAATAGTTAACATGGTTTTGTCAAGGGCAAGTCATGACTCACAAACCTCATTGAGTTTTTTGAGAAGGTGACCAAGCATATGGATGAGGGTAGGGCAGTTGACGTGGTGTACATGGACTTCAGGTTCCACAAGGTAGGCTGCTGGAGAAAATGTAGAGTTATGGGATTGAGGGCAATTTACCAGTTTGGATTAGAAACTGGCTTTCTGTAAGAAGGCACCGAGTGGTAGTTAATGAGAAATATTCAGCCTGGAATCTGATTACTAGTGGTGTGCCACAAGGATCTGTTTTGGGACCACTGCTGTTTGTCATTTTTATAAATAACTTGGATGCAGGCATAGGTGAATGGGTTAGTAAATTTGCAGGTGACACTAAAGTCGGTGGAGTAGTGGACAGTGTGGAAGGATGTTGCAGGTTGCAGGTGGAATTGGATAAACTGCAAAATTATGCTGAGAGGTGGCAAATGGAGTTCAATGCAACTAAATGTGAAGTGATTCACTTTGTAAAGAATAAGGGGAAGGCAGAGTACTGGGTCAATGTAACAATTCTTGATAGTGTGGACGTGCAGAGGGATCTTGGAATCCATGTATCGATCCCTAAAAGTTGCCACCCAGGTTGATAGTGCTGTTAAGAAGGCATATGGTGTGTTAGGTTTTATTGATAGAAGGATTGAGTTCCAGAGCCATAATGTCATGTTTCAACTGTACAAATTGCTAGTTCATTTTAAGAGTGAAGTTGATTGAGACATACAAGATGATCAGAGGATTAGATAGGGTGGATAGTGAAGTCTTTTCCCTAGGATGATGACATTAGCTTGTACGAGGGGGCATAGCTACAAATTGAGGGCTGATAGATTTAAGACAGATGTTAGAGGCAGGATCTTTACTCAGAGAGTAGTAAGGCTTGGAATACCCTGTCTACCAATGTAGTTAACTCAGCCACATTAGGGAGATTTAAACAATCCTTGGATAAGCACACGGATAATGATGGGATAGAGTTGGGGGATGAGCTTAGATTAGTTCACAGGTTGACGCAACATTGAGGGCCGAAGGGCCTGTTCTGCACTGTATTGTTCTATGTTCTCACACACAATTAAATCTTGTGTCATATAAAAAATTTTAAATATTATATTTAGTCTAACATCTAAAGCATTGACTTACAAACATACAAACATAAGGATCAGGAATAGGCCATTGAGTATCTTCAGCATGATCGATTTTAACATCAAATCTGCAATCTAGCCTACCACTGATAGTTTTTCATCTCTTGGTTACTGAGAATCTATCTACCTCTGCCTTAAAGGTATACAACAAATCTGCTTCAAGCATCTTTGGACTGTGGGAGGAAACCCACGCAGACACAGGGAGAATGTGCAAACTCCACACAGTCAGTCGCCTGAGGCGGGAATGGAACCCAGGTCTCTGGCGCTGTGATGCAGCAGTGCTAACCACTGCTGGAAGAAAATTTCAAAGACTCACAACTTTCTGCAAGAAACTTTTTCACCTAAGCTCTGCTTTAAGTTGATGACCTTGAGTTCTAAATCATTACCATTACTTCTATATTCTTTCAGAAGAGGAAATATCCTTTCCACATCTCCCTTAATAAAGATCTTTTGTATTTCGATCAAGTCATTATTATTTCTCTAAACTCCAGGAGCTACAAGCCTAGCCTGCCCAACATTTCCTGATAAAGCAACCTAGTGGGTGGCATGGTGGCACAGTGGTTAGCACTGCTGCCTCACAGCACCTGAGACCCGGGTTCAATTCCCGCCTCAGGCAACTGACTGTGTGGAGTTTGCACGTTGTCTGTGTGGGTTTCCTCCCACAGTCCAAAGATATGCAGGTCATGTGAATTGGCCATGCTAAATTGCCCGCAGTTTTAGGTAAGGGGTAAATGTAGGGGCATGGGTGGGTTGCACTTCGGTGGGTCGGTGTGGACTTGTTGGGCCGAAGGGCCTGTTTCCACGCTGTAATGTAATCTAATCTAATCTAAAAAAAACCTACTCAGTCCAGTAAACTGTCTCTGAAACGCTTCCAATACATTTATATTCTTGCTTAAATGGAGGGACCAGTACAGTATACAATACCTCAGATGTAGTCTCACCAGTATCCTATGCAAGTGGGCAGCACGGTGGCACAGTGGTTAGCACTGCTGCCTCACAGCGCCAGAGACTTGGGTTCAATTCCCGCCTCAGGCGACTGACTGTGTGGAGTTTGCACATTCTCCTTGTGTCTGCGTGGGTTTCCTCCCACAGTCCAAAGATGTGCAGGTTAGGTGAATTGACCATGCTAAATTGCCCGTAGTGTTAGGTGCAGGGGTATATGTAGGGGAGTGGGGCTGGTCAGTGTGAACTTGTTGGGCCGAAGGGCCTGTTTCCACACTGTAAGTAATCTAATCTAAAAAAAAGACTTTTCTACTTTTACATTCAATTCCCCTTGAGAGAAATGATGACATTCTGTTATCTTTCCTAATTACTTGCTGCAGCTACATACTAACCTTTTAGGGTGTAGGTTTGCTTGCTGAGCTGTAGGTTTGATATCCAGACCAAACAAAAACTAACAAACTTAAAAGACCCAGTCCAACCCATGGTCAAAACCAACGTCATCTACAAAATTCCATGCAAGGACTGCCACAAACACTATGTAGGACAAACAGGAAGAAAGTTAACCACCAGGATATATGAACACCAGCTAGCCACAAAAAGACATGACCCCTCTCCCTCATAGCCCTACACACGGATGAAAAAAAACCCACCATTTCGACTGGGACAACACATCTATCCTGGGACAGGCTAAGCAAAGACATGCCAGAGAATTCCTAGAGGCCTGGCACTCCAACTACAATGTCATAAACAAACACATAGATCTAGATGCCATCTATCAACCCCTCAGAAAACAAACAGGAAATGACATCACCACAAACCCCAGGAACCCCATCCAGGAGAAATATATAAATAGAAAGCAGGAGACAACAGCTTCGCTTCACTTGGAGGTCGCCACTGATGATGTTACCTAGCCAGGTAATGAAACGTCTGGATATCAAACCTCCAGCTCAGTGAGCAAACCTACTCCCTAAACCTCAACCTGAGCTACAAACCTTCACAAACCTTGTGACATACTAACCTTTTGGGATTTATGCATGAGGATACCCAAATCGCTCTGCATTTCAGAACCTTGCAATGTCACATTATTTAAGTAAGCGGCTTTTTTTGTTCTTCATGTCAAAATAGGCAATTTCACCTTTACCCATATTGTACTGTATTTGCCACATCTTTGCCCATTCACTTAACCTGCCAGCAGATTGAATCATCCCAGCCACTAAATTAAGTGGACCATGGCAAGAAAGTGAGGAAAATGAGGTGTGATGTCAAGCAAGCAGATGGTATGCAGTTAATTTATATACAAAATACTATATCTTCTCTTGAAAAACTTAGGTGTAAAGTTGAAACCCAGATCAGATTGGTCGTCCACAATGAGTCAAAAGCAAAGTTAACCACTACCCTAGTTGTAATTACACTAAAAGATTAGCATGAGGATTGAGTTGCTATTATTATAATCATAAGGATACCCCAATGTTCTGCTAGCATTTTCAGTAATGGTCTTCCACAACTTACAATCACTCAGTTGAATCGTTCTTCAAAAACTGATATGGATATCAAAAGTGCTAGTTGATACATATTGAGGTTTTCATACCACCTGATGTATAAGACATGTTTTACAGTAGCACAGTATGTTTTTATGAAATCTTGACCATGTAAAATACCTCTTTCTTCATGTCTGCATTTTCAGAATTTTATATGAGCTCTCATAGCAATTTCATATGGAACTCATAATACCTCTTTGTGATATCTGGGCAGTAATACTATTTGATTTAATTTGATTTATTGTAGTCATGTGTATCTATGTACAGTGAAAAGTTTTGTTTTGCAAGCAGTACAAGCAGATCATAGCTAACAAGGACATACAGATCATAGGGTGATTAGACAGAGTGAGGCACACAAGGTTATCATGCAGAGGAGGTGCACAAAGCAAGATCAACATTGTTTGAACTTAGGTTTATTCAGGAGTCTAATAACAGCAAGGAAGAAACTGTTCTTGAACTGTTAGTGTATGTGTTTAAGCTTCTGTGTCTTCTGCCTGATGGAAGAGAGTATTACTGAGGTGGGATGGGTCTTTGATGATGTTGGCAGCCTTTCTGTGGCCACGAGAAGCGTAGATGGAGACCATAGATGGGGGGCTGGTTTCCGTGATGGTCTGGGCTGTGCGCACAACCTTCTGTCATTTCTTACAGTCCTGGGCAGAGCAGTTGCCATACCAGGCCATTATGCCCAAAGATAGAATGCTTTCTGAGTTGCATCTGTAAACATTAGTCTTGAATGTGCCAAATTGCTTAAACTGCCTGAGGAAGAAGAGGTGTTGTTGTGCCAGTACAGATTGTTCATAATCGTCACTCCAAGAAACTTGACATTCTCGAACATCTCCACCTCAATCACGCTGACAAAGATAGGGGCATATCCTCTTACTTTCTTTTGAAGAACACCATCCATTATTTGTACACGGGTTGTGAGGATGCCTCAATTTCCTCATCAGAACTCTGTTTCTAATAAAATAATGTTCTGGAACTCTTTCCGCCTGTTTCAGTCTGAGCTATTTGTACTAACCTATTTGACTCTGGATCTGCCTCTTGAGATCACACGGGAATCAGGGTGGTATGAGCTGGCAGATGAAGTGTTGGAGGCTGGTACAATTGCAACATTTAAAAGGCATCTGGATGGGTATATGAATAGGAAGGGTTTAGAGGGATTATGGGCCGGGTGCTGGCAAGTGGGACTAGATTCGTTTGGGATACCTGGTTAGCATGGACAAGTTGGACCAAAGGGTCTGTTTCCCTGCTGTACATCTCTATGACTCTATAACTCTGACTATTAATCAGGAAAACCTCCTGCAATGTGATCATTGTCAGAGCATGCAATGCTGTGGAAGCTGCTGCTCATAATGAAGGCAGTTGCCACCAGACTTTCTTTGAGTGCAGGGAAATACAGGGTCAGTTTGGTCGAATGTGGATGAGGCAGTCCACTTGCCAGTTTAATTTGAAGTAACTCTTGTAATTAACAGGATTAAGTATTATATTTTGGCAACTAGCTACAGCTTACATTGATATGATTGACTTTGAGACTGCCTCACTGTTCGCACTCATACCTTCAAGATCCTAAGCTGCTCTGCCCGCAAGATACATGATATCTCATAGAGAGTGGTGCTTATAACAGTCCTCAGTTTTACTCCTACAGACCCTTTCAGCTCATCATCTCACCCCAATAACAACAAAGCAGTGAAATAATGAAACAAACACAAAACATTGAAGAATCTCACCCCAAGTTTTATTTTTCTCATTCTAAGTTTGTGCACATAATTATGCTCACCAGTCGCACATTGATTCTGAGTCTCTGACTTTACAAATCTGTTGATCTGGAAGTTTACAGTTTCACTGGAATATGTTCTCTGCAGGCTTGAAAGATTAATGCTGTATTAGATGGAAGATGGTTAACTTCGATTTTCTACCTGACAGTCTGACAGTTTGTAGGCCGCTTTGAACTGAAAGAACTTTAATCGCTTAACTTTCCTTTGTACAGGATATCTTCCTTGATAAACAGGCAAATTCTTCCTTTCAGGCCATGAGTGTTTGGACATTGGTTGCCCCTTTTCAGTGATGGCATCCGTTGATATGTAAGTACCTAATTTTCAACCTGTGACAGCAGAGCTTTAGTCTCAATCCAACTGTAGATTTGTGCTGAATGATGTAAATTTTTTACTTCAACATCTCAATTAGTTTGAACTCTCCTATTCACCCTCAATAATTGTATTACTGGTGAAAACAAATTATACATTTCTGATGAAGGGCTTTTGCCCGAAATGTCGATTTTCCTGCTCCTCGGATGCTGCCTGACCTGCTGTGCTTTTCCAGCACCACTCTAATCTTGACTCTAATCTTCAGCATCTGCAGTACCCACCTCTGCATAAACCAACATGTACACTAGCTTAAATAAACTATGAATGCTGGAAAACTGAAGCAAAGCAAAAGCAGAAATACTTAGAGAAACTCTGCAGGCCTGGCAGCATCTGTGGAGAGAAAACAGAGTTAATGTTTTGAGTTCAGTGACCCTTCAGAATGTTTATATGATATTGAATGTGGACATTAAAAGATTCACACAAACTATCCTGTCTATACGTGACATATTCTTCCTTCTTTTTCTTAACCAAACCCTCAAATTCTTTAATCATCCAGCTATCCCTACACCTACCAGCCTTTCCTTTCACCCTAACAGAAATATATTGTCTCTGGACTCTTATTTCTTATTTTATCTTATTTCTGAAGGCTGCCCATTTTCCAGCTGTCCCTTTACCTGTAAACATCTGCCCCCATCAGCTTTTGAAAGTTCTTGCCTAATACCATAAAATTGGAATTTTCCAATTTAGAAATTCAACTTTTAGATCTAGTCTATCCTTTTCCATCACTATTTTAATACTAATAGAATTATGGTCACTGGATCCAAACAACTTCTTAAATATGGTTAAAATACCATTAAATATATTAAAACTCATAAACAAGCCCATACAAATGCAAACAAATCACTCAAGTTAGTTTCTTTATTTTTCTGCTTTGGATCAAGATTCCATACCTAGTTACCTTTGTACGTAAGATGACACTGTAAATGGTGACTTGTAAACTTTTCACTGTACTCAAGTGAGTACCATGTGACAGTAAACCTAATTCAACTCAATGCTTTTAGAATGTAATTGAAAATCAATTTATGTTAAACTTACATGGGACATGAAGCAGTATGCATGGTTCTAATCTCATTTTGTAAAACTGAATTGACACACTGGATGTATTGGAAAAAACTAGCTGCGCCTTGAGTTCATAACAATCAGGAAATAATGAACAAGTTGCCTTTTTTTTAAGAAGGAGAAGACTGATCAAAGGTCACTGATCACTGAGTCACTGATCAAAGGTCTTTAAAACTATGAAAGGATTTGTTTAGGCAGAGGCAGAGAATATGATTCTACTTGTTGGGCACCCACACTCGGGGTCATAGATATGACATAGTCATCAACAAATCCAACAATGAAACGTTGGAGAAATTTCTTCAATGTAATAATGAGAATATCACTACCATTTGGAAAATTTGAATAAAATGGAAATGATGAATTTATTGGGAAGATGGGTAAAAACGTAATTGAAATTGAAAAGGAGGAGGTGCTGTCAAGATGGCATGAAATAAGGAGACAGTATATAAAGAACCCGTTGTGTAAATGACCAGCTTTTGCACTGTAAATTGCATATAATTTTGTACAACTTATAGGATGCAAATTACTTTAAAATGCTTTATAGATCTGAAAAGAAATGTGGTAATGCATATGTTTCTTTTTTCCTTTCTATTAATACATAACTCATACTTGTTGGATTTTGGAATACCTTACATTTTGTTTTGTCCCTATGCTATCAATTACTGCTTCGGCTAATGATGGTGCAACCATTTTCATTACTGCTTTGTAAGTCAATTGCAATCACTTTCAAACTGATTAACTGCATAGTTAATACGACCGCTTTCCAATGGCATCAATCAATGGCTCAGAAGTATCGTTAATCCAAGACCAGAAAATCACAATGTGGCAAGCAGAAGAACCCCCACTATCCTTTCGGATCTGTACGGAGTGAATTAGTTCCTTAAGCTAGTCTGATGCTCACTGTTACCACAGATTCAGGTTTAATAAGCAGATGCTGCACCAGCTACCCAAAGAATGAATCAGGTTTGGTGTGCCTGTCATATAAATCCAAATTTACTGTCAGAAAATGGTGCATATAAAGAAAATGATTTACTGGAAGATGTCAAGGAGATATAGCTCTTTAGCTTGAAGGATAATGGAGCTGTATATTTTCCTAAATTGTTACTTGAATCATTTCCACAATTAGTTGTTATTGTCTTATACAAAGTAAAGTATTTTTTTACAATTGGAAAACCGGTGCAATTCTGAGATTAGCAAGAGAAAATTTCAACCAAGTAAGTCTCACCTGATCTAACTGTACCCTTGAACTCACTTGTCTGCAAAATTTATATCTGGTTATCTTTCGAACTCATTAATCTTCTTTTTGTAATTATTCAGAGTTTAAACAAGTCAAAATGCTTTCAGGAACTCATCAAGAAGATATAATTATGCATGGCATTACAATTATACATCATAGAGGAGATCATTCAGTTTATCATATCTGTTCTGACTCCTTGAAAAAATTGTCTTTCCCCATCACCCTGGAAATTTGCATTAAATACTGCAGTATTCATATGAAATTAAATTTGGTTGAAATTGATGAGCAAATGTGTTAAAATCGTACCTAAAATAACCTTATATGTCTGAAACCTGTTAGGTTTAATCAGTCAGATCTTTGTCACCACAGTTCGAAACTCTGTTGCTTAAATCATGAATGTCAAATTTGAGATAATGTCTTTCTGCAAAAGCACAACTAACTTTTAAACAGAAGGCACATTTTTTTTAAATGTGCAAATGTTTTCCAAGCATTACAGTTGCAAAGTGGTTATTTTGCAATTGTTATTAAGAAATGATATACATTGGTGTTCCCAATCTGTTCTGGTTTTTCAAAATTTATGGCATCTCTTTCAAACAAAGGAGCATGCGGGCCAATCATTGGTGTTAACAAACATGGAGAATGCTGGAAAAATGCAGCAGATCCAACAGCATCTTCAGAAGAAGAATCATACCAGACTCAAAATATTATTTCTGTTTTCCTCCCTATCTGTCTTTGCACGGATGTTATTAGGCCTGCTGATTTTCTCCAGCTTTCTCTCTGTTTGTCTCAGATTTTCAGCATTTGCAGTATTGGTCTTTTATTGATTTCATTTGAGCATTTTGCGTCACTGCTTTGGGGAATTGCTAGGATTTGATAACAAAACAAGGAGAGATTTTGTTTTGTAAAGAAGTATTGGAATTTTTTTAAAAAATTGCTCTGAGGTTCCAATATTTAAGACAATATAATGTCGTTTATGCCATTCAGAGAAATTGCATTGACGTTAACATGATTAACCAGATAAAGAAATTGGTAATTAAAACTTAAATAGGATTGTTACATTTGCTAAGAATTGTCCTCACCATTTATAAAGCCAACTCGGTAGAAATGAACATTTCACTGAATAGATTTAAATGCATTTCCTTTGCCTCAGTGATTTAGTAATGAATTTAACTCTGTCATGAGGCTGGCATGGGTTTGGTTCCCAAAAGGAAAGACTGCATGGCTTATTTGTGCTCTCCCATATTGCTGAACTATATTGTGTTCTTACAATGTGCATGAATGTCAAAGAATAGCATGGACCCGTATAAATAGTGCGGATGAAGATATTTGTGGCCAGTTGCATCACATTTTTGCTCTGAAACTTTGAAAGCTGATCACAGTTTGTGTGTATTTCATGGTCAAATCTCCAATGTTATTGTACTGTTGCCATGTAAGAGCCCAACTTGTGGTGCTTTGGAAGGTTATCCACCTTGGGAAATTGTGGGAAGTGACATTAATAATCATACGGTAGATTGCAAATCCCAGAGTTCTGGTACTCGGCAGCTCTGCCTGAGCAAACAAAATCCAGCTCTGTGTCCCTGTTCCTGCAAAATACACTTTCTTGAACTTTAGTCTTTTAAACATTTCCAGCACAAAAAATGAATATTTTTGACAAGGTCGAAAGAACAACAAAGACTTGAAGTTACTTTTGTGATATTGGCAGTTAAAAGCTGAATCGATTAAATAGGTTAAGATTTCTATTAAAATAGCAGAGAAATAAGATACAAAACAATCAATATACATTTCTATTGCACCTTTTTTATAATAGACTGTCCCAAGCATTTCACAGGATTACTATTTAACCAAATTTGATGCCCTGTCACATTAGGAAATAATAGTTCAGGTCACTAAAACCACAGATTCAGATTAAGAAATGTTTTATCTAAGAAATAGAGAGATGGGAAGTTGTAGTGAGGGAACTCAGGATATCAGTAGTTGAATACACACTTGTCAATGGTGGAGTAATGCATAAGGGGTTGGAAGTGAATGAACACAAAGACACATTGACCTTTATGATTTTGCTTTGTGTATAGACAAAAAGATGTCTTCTTACAATTATTTCAGTCAGAAGTCACAAAACACCTGATTATAGTCCAACAGGTTTATTTGAAATCACACGTTTTTGGAGCGCTGCACCTTCACCAGTTGTAGTGAAGGGAAGCACACAGGCACAGGATTTATAGGCAGGGAAATAAAAACAAAATCATAAAAATACCGTGAGTCGAGGCTGACTAATAAGTCTCTGCAGGGGGTCTTTTTGATGATCAAAAGTGTCAGATGGTGTGAGAAAAGTGAAGGGATGACCTATAATCAGATTAATTGAGGCAGAGAGATAATTAGAAAAAAAACAATCAGTTGGTGCTAGAGACAGACCAAATGGCTGGAATAACATGATAGCTATAAGAGTTGCATGCCACGGGTCTAACCAAAGTAAAAATTAGATTATAGGTCATTCCTTCACTTGCCATTCCTCTGTTGACACTTTACTCACACTGTCTGACACTTTTGATCACCTCAGGGACCTATTATTCAGCTTGTCGACACTCCACTCACACATCGTATGATCATTTGATCGATCCGCCTATAAATCCTGTGTCTGTGTGCTCCCTAATGAAGGAGCAGCACTTTGAAAGTTTGTGATTTCAAATAAACGTGTTGCACTATAACCTGGTGTCATATGACTTCTGACCTTGTCCACCTCAGTCCAACATCAGCACATCCACATCATTACAATTATCTAGAGCTTTGGTAGATCACTGTTACTGTACAGTTTTCCGTTTTGGCCTCCTTAATAAAAGAAAAATAGATTTGCCATGGCGGGAAAACAATAATTGTTCATCAAGCTAATTCCTAGTATGGAGTTATTGTCCGAAAATAAAAGATTACATAGACTGCCGATTGGTTAGGCCTTGATCACTGTTCTGTACCAGGTTAAACAAGTGCACATTTTTTTATCAACAAGGGTACCTCACCCTCATAAATTTGTTTCAGGTTTTCCCTCATCTGCCTGAGTTTTAATGATCAATAGGCATTGTAACTAACGTTCTGGACATTTTGCAGCGTTTGAGAGATTATTTTTCTGCACATTGGTCAACTTATTTATTCTTCAAGGATGACTTTCCAATATAGCGGCCAAGCTGTAACTTCTCCATGTCAGGTCTTGTCCCATATTCAGCTGTCTGTCCTGGATACCTTGCCCCTTTTCAATGGTTTTCTTAAGTTAATAACTTAAAATCAAAATTCAATTGAATTGCCTCCTGAGGCCTTTATGTTAAATGTTGTGACAGCACCATTGACCGGACTGTGTTTCAGTCAACTCTTCCCCTGAATTGGGACTTCAATTTTTTACTGCCCGGCTGTAAACAACTTATTAAGTAAGTGTGTTATCATTTGTTTAACCAATGTTATACATTATTTGAACTGAACACTGCTCAAGCAGCCCATGATTGGTAATGTTTTGAACAATGGGTACCTGTTATTGGTATACGTTATTATATAAAAGTTTACCACCCTTTCCTGACACTAATCCATTTTCTGGTCCTGGGCTTAGAGCTGAACAAAGTGGATCAATTGCCCGTCTCTCTGGTTCTCTACTCTGCTGTATGGCTGGGAGATGATATGCACCATTGTCATTGTTACCACTATGGTATATTTGGGCATACCTGCTTGTCTCCTGCTGGCATTCCCAGTTTTGCTAATCCAGCAACTTGATTAGTATGGCACGCAGCCAGCGTCACATTTGGTTTTGAAATATTTCTGCCCAATCTGTTGATGTAAACTCGTTGTCCACTATGCGATGTCAATATAATTTCCCCCTACTGACAGGTACAGACTCAAAACTTTGAGGCATTCCAACTTGGACCCTCTAATATCTGGAAACTATTTTATGATTTCATGAGGGCCATCCATTACGCTTCCCCATTCCCTTTCCAGACAATTGACTGATGCTTCTTTTTTTTGGAGAAACAGAGATAATGATATTCTCAATTAGTTTCCCCATTCAGTGTCATCTCAAATTCTCTATTCGCATCCATTATGGCTGGCATACAGCTTGTCACCTCAGGGACAGTCTAACATATGTCTTGATTTCACCCAGGCAGTTGCTCTGAAGCATCCCCTGGACATTTAGTATTGACTCAAAACATGGGTATCTTTGGGATGCATGGCGTAGAATGTCAATTTTATCCACAGCTTAGTCCAAAATTCCAGTTTATCTTGTTACAGTTCAGTGTGGACAGTCCCTTGTCAACATTAGTTTTGAAGAGTACCGTATGTGCTTCCTCTTTTTGTTCTGCCTCCTCTTGGACATTTTAGCCTCAATTATCATCAGATGCAGAGGATTTGATTCACAGATATTCAGGGGCAGACCTCCGCATATGAAAGGGAGAGTTTCCGTCATGTCCAATCACCTCCCCATCCAACATTTCCTAGTTTGGGAACTGCCCATCATCTATTGCCGTAGTCACCTGGTGCTGCTGTATTTAAGAGTTAACCTTTCGACACAGGTTAAAGCATAGAGATGATCAGGTGATTTGGCCTTTATCCAGCTTCCTTTTTTAGGATCCAAACTCCATTTTCCTTCTGTTTCTCTCGGGGCCTAAAGTGTTGCACCCATCCTTCTGCACCTCTCATTTTGCTTTCCTGTGATATTTTGCAATGTGTTTTATTATGGAGCTACCTGGCCCTCAGTCAAAGTCCATGACTTCTGCCTTCTTACTGTTTCCTGGTGTCATTATCTTGCCTACCTACGCAGCCTTAGCTTTCTGTCCATGTGGTTTTGGTCTGAGCTTCCTGACCACATGACTTTTTTCCTAAAGAGCCTCCCAAGAGCTCTGACCTATCTGAGAGGTTTTGACTCTCCCTTCCTTCCAGTCAGGTTCTGCTTCCTTTTCTAAGTCTTTCTTCAAGTTTTATGTACCTCACCCACATCAGTCTGGTATAGATCCCTGTCCTAACTATGGGTGGTAAATAAAAATGTCCTCATTCTAAGGCAGTAGGGATGTGACATGAGATCCTGCTCTTGTCAACTAACTGTTATCATGGAACTTGACAAACTGATACGAGAGTCAGATGGAGAGTAATGATCATTTATTCATATATCCTTAAGGAATGTCAGCCTTATCAATAAGAAGACCAATGCTGACAAGTCTCACATATCTAATGTTTTTATATGCCTCAACTCAATAGGCCAAATGGCCTCTATCTCCACTGTCGGGATTGTATGATCTATTCTATGATCAAGTCATGTATTGAATACGTTATCTAATTCTGGATTAGAGTGGTGCTGGAAAAGCACAGCAGTTCAGACAGCTTCCAAGGAGCAGGAAAATCGACATTTCGGGCAAAAGTCCTGCTCCTTGGATGCTGTCTAACCTGCTGTGCTTTTCCAGCTCCACTCTAATCCAGAATCTGGTTTCCAGCATCTGCAGTCATTGTTTTTACCTATACGTTATCTAATGAACTCTCACTGTACATTGGCGAGGAATCTGGATGTGGTTTACCATTTTCCAACAATATACTTTGCTGTACCTAAAATCTCCTTTAACTTTGCTGATTGTGTGCCCGTACCCCTCTTACTCTCTATTTGACACTCCTTACTTTCCTGGCCTTGTTTGTTTGGATGTTTTGACGCTTTATCTTGACTTTGAACTTCGATGCTTTACATTTACTTTTCCTATTACTGACTGAAAATATAATCCTTAATTTGCTGAATCCAAGTCACAGTCTTCTAAAGGTATGCGATAGTGCAGGAAAATGGCGTTGAAGTCGACGATATGCTACAAATTCAATGACTGGCAGAGTGGGCTCGATAAGCTGAATGGTCTCCTCCTGGTCCTTTTTCTTATGTTCCTATGAACCTGAAAGGAGAGATATTGCTTGACTGGAACCCATCTCAAGTTAATGAATACCAGGGATTGGCATGGTTAGGAGGTAGAAGACTTGCATTCATATTGCATTGTCCATAACCGTCAGCCAATACTAAAGTAGTTTACAGTCAATGAAGTGTTTTCCAAAGAAAACACGGGCCAATTTGTACAATACAAGATCTCAGAAACAGCAATATGATAACAGCCATACAATCTGTTTTGGTGATGTTGATAGAGGCAAGCCTGCTGGGATAATTTGACAGTTCTTCTCCTGAGAAAACAAGCAGACTCTAGTTTCATGTCTTCACAGAATGAGAGTGCACACCCCCCCCCCCCCCCCCCCACCCCCACCCCCCCCACCATCCTCCGTCTCCGCCTCCGCCTCACCAGAATTAAACCACTGCACAGGAATTTCAATTTGTGATTGTGCTCAAACTTCTCAGGTTGGACTTGAAACTACAATTTCCTGGGTCAAAAGTGAGAGTGCTTTTAGCTGAGTCTAAGCCGCCAAAGACACTGGAGAATTGGATGAACTCAGATTTAGAAAAGGTGCAGGGTAGGACGTCAATCAAAGGAACTTTGGAATAATCACTGTCATTGTCAATAATAATTTCTAGGCTTATGCATGTTGCAATTTAAAATGAACCATTAAAGGGCAAAAATTAAAGTAGTGCAATTAAACCACCTGAAGTGCAGAATTGCAGGATTTCCACAGGTTTGATATTCCCACTGGCAAAAAGATCACTCTTGCATTTGGGGATGAAACAATAGTGAATGCAACCTGCATTATCAGCAACATCCCATTGCTCTCTCTGACCTTATAAAGTTACGCACAATAAAACTGAAAGTAGACTCGCAAACATACAGACTTACAGCACTTGGGCGAAAAAAAAGAACTGGAGGAAATTCTGACATCATTCAACTTGATAGATAATGAAGGCAAATGCATGAGGCAGCGATCGGAACATTTGATGGGTATTTCAGCAGCAAGCCCAATATAATTTATAAAAAGACTAAATTAAAGCTGCAAATGTCATTGCTCAAAGTTGGTGATCTGCTATAAGCTGTGGCATCCACAGATGCACTCAAGCACGGATAAGAAAGAGTGCAATTTAAAGCAGAAGCAGAATTGTAATCACTGTCAAGTATAATAGATTCTGTTGACTGTAACACAGCAGGGATAGAGAGCTCTTGCAGTGCAGTGGCAGTACCCATACCTCTTGGGTCAGAAACCTGAAATCTAAGTTCCACATGTTCCAGCAACATGTCATAATTTCTCTGAATGGGTTGATTTGGAAAATAAATACATGGCACGGAGAACTGTCCCACACAAATATGGGAGAATTGGATATTGCATTGTAATCTGTTTTTCAAGCAACGAAAATAAAGCATAATTGCCAAAATTAAATGTGTATTTGTTCTCTTTCACAAATAGCAATAGGACAAGATAGTCCGACTTTGAAACTTGTTCGGTTTAAAGTTGAGTTTGTGTCATCCATGTTACCTGCAATTAACATTCAGTGTTTTATTTGTTCAGTCAGTATGTAAGCACTTGGCGATTTTGTGCGTGTCTGTTCTCTGTGATTAGTTAAGCCAGGGTGTGGTTACTTTGATTGAAACAAAGTCACAAAATTGTAAAAAGTAGGAACAAAAATGGACCATTTGGCCCATTGAGCCTGCATCACCATTCAGTACTGGTCTGATTGTTCTTGTAAGGCCACTTTCTTACCTCTCTCCCATAATCCTTGGTTCTTTCGAGAATTAAACATCTTTCTAATTTATTGTTGAATATATTCAAAGATCCAGCTTTCGCCACTTGGTGGAACGGGCATTCCAGAGATTAAGGTCCTTTGGAGAGAATAAATACCTGCTCATTGCCTTCTGGAGAGATCTCTTGTCTTTGAACAGAGGACAGGGAAGAAGGTAAAGTTGATGCCACAGCCGGGTCAGCCATAATCTTATCAAATGGCAGGGCATGTTTGAGGGACCAAATGGCCTAATCCTGCTCCTACCTTGCATTTTCATATTCTTATAAGCACTTGTGTCTGTGCATACCATTCAGCCTTATTCTGCAACCTTCGCAAATAAAGTCCTAATCTGACTCCTGTTATGACATGGGGTAAACCTTCCTGCTTAATTTAAATCAGAAACATAGAAAAGATTTATCCCATGCAGTAATCTGTGAAAATTTGAGAGGCAAGAACTAGTTAAAGTAAAAGTAACAACTTTATTTCTCAAAGTATAACAGAGAATAATTAACTAACAACTATTTACAACTCCTTCCTCGAACCTATCTTTTACTTTCCCTTCTAACTTACTAGTCTGATAAAACATCCAATTAACACTTACCAAAATTCAAATGGCAGGGCATGTTTTTTTCAAAAACCAGCCAGATTCTGAATCTTCTTTTCTTTTTCTTAGGGATTTCTGCTTCATAGGTTACTGATTGATGAAGGTACCTTTAAGAGAGCTATTCTCTGGGCAGTTCAGAGATGTCATTGGCTTGGCAGGTCTCCTCCCAACTGTTCAATTTTTGCCAGTCTTATATCCCCAAAGTATTGTGTCATTGGCTTTTAATATTATCGATATACTAAATTAAAAGTTGGTATTTTTCAGGGTATAATTTAAACTGATTGGCCTAATTTAAATCTGTTTTGTAATTTCCAGGCAACCAGCTAATCTATCTGTCGACCACTGTTCCCTTATTCAGAACACATTCTATATCAGATAGTTCTGATAACTTTTAACTCTCTTAAAGGTACAGCACACCCACATCTTCATAACACCTCCCTCCTTAAGAAAAAGTGAACCATCATAATAAAAAATGGCTTCATGGTTTTTCTTTATTCTTTAAATACATTACCATAACATACAGATAACTTTAATCTAAGTTCACCTTAACTTCTTCCCATATAACTGTATAGATGTATATAATATTAAATAAAGGCTCTGAATGTAGGTTTCTCGCTGAGCTGGAAGATTTATTTCCAGACATTTCATCAGCCTACTAGGTAACATCTTCAGTGGGCCTCTGGGTGAAGCGTGACTGATGATTTCTGCTTTCTGAAGATGTTACCTAGTATGGATACGAAATGTCTGGAAATGAACCTTCCAGCTCAGCGAACAAACCTACACCCAGAACCTCAACCTGAGCTATAAATCTTAAAATTAAATAAAGGCAAATCTCATCTAAAGATTATCAGTCAAATGTGCGATAACACATCTGCAGCGATATTCTTATAACTCGCAACATGTAAGATTTTTAAATTAAAAGTCAGTAACGTAAGACTCCAACAAAATAGTCTCATGTTCTTGTCTTTAAAGCGCTCTAAAAATAAAAGCTAATTGTGATGCGTGTACACAACATTCTCTGACACTTTGTTCATGACATATACATTAAAATGTTGTAAGACCAGTACCAAACTCAATAGTTCTTTTTCGATTGTGGAGTATTTCCTCTGGTGGATGCTGATCTTCTTCGAAAAGTAACCAACTGGCAGTTCAATACCATCCTCACCTTCCTGTAGGAGTACAGCTCCAACCCCAATGTCACTAGCATCGATAATGACTTCAAAAGGCTTTGAAATGTTTGGTGTAGTTAAAACTGGTTTGGTGGTTAATATGGCTTTCAAATGGTCGAATGCCAACTGGCATGATTTTGTTCACCGAATCTTTGTTCTTCTTCAGCAAATCGGTTAACAGTGCCATGACACTGCTGAGTTTTGGAACAAACTTCAGATAGAATCTGTTGATTCCAAAGGATTGAAGCACCTCTTTCTTCGAGGTTGGTCATGGAAATTCCTTGATGGCCTTTATCTTTGCATTCCATGGGGTCAACCTTCCATGACCGATGTTATGTCCCAAGAATGTCACCTCTGCTTTTGTGAATTCCATTTTATTTAAGTTTATCACCAGTTTTGCTTCTCATAATTGTTCAAAGGGCTCTGCAAACTGTACCATGTGATCTTTGCAGGACTTACTAAAGATCACTATATCGTCCAAATATTAACCCAGCCACAACTCTGTTCAGGCAGGTGTATTCTTCATTCCAAAGGGCATCACTTTAAACTGATATAGCCCATTTGGGGTTACAAACGCAGAAATTTCTTCTGCTGATTCTGATAAAGGAACCTGCCAGTAACCATACACTAAGTCCAACTTGGTGACGTAACTGGCTTGTCTGACTTTCTCGCTACAGTTCTCCAATCTAGGAATTGGATATGAGTCCGATTTTGTAACGATGTTGACCTTCCAATAATCCATGCAGAATTATTGAATCCCATCCAGTTTGGTAACTAGTACAATTGGCGAGCTCCACTCGCTCTGGCTTGGTTCGATGATGTTTTCGTCGAGCATGGCCTCCATCTCCATCTGGACCTGCCTGGCTTTGAAAGGATTAAGCCAATAGAAGTGTTCTTTTATCAGAGCATTATTCCCTCCATCTACTTCATGTACAATTGCATTAGTCCTCCCCATCTGATTCTTACCTATGTCCCTATACTGCAGTAAAAAAATCTTTCAACTGCATTCTGTGCTCCTGAGACAAATAGTTTACTAATCTATCCCACTCCTCAAGGGCTTCTTCCTTCTTTAATCTATTTTTAGGCCACATCAAAATCCACATCATCTGGATTTGATTCTTCACTCTGTGTGGCAGTAACTTACACCCGTTTCTCTAGTACTTTCTCTCAATTATAATACAGTTTCAACATGTTCACATGACATACCCGATACCTTTTTTTCTATCTGGCATCTTTACTAGACACCCTTGGGAAAATGTCCGAGTCTCAGAACTTTTATCTGCTACCTGCCTTTTTTACTCAATTTAATATCTTTCACTTCCGATACATAATCTAAGTGTGAGTATCAATTTTTCTTTAATTAATTTCAAAGGGCCTCTCACTTCATGATGGAATATTAACTCAAAGAGAGTAAACTGAATAGATTCATTTGTGGTATCGCTAATGAGAGAGAGAGAGACACACTCACAGATGGTGGTGGGGGAGAGGAGAGAGAGAGGGGAGAGAGAGAGAAAGAGGTAAAAGTTGATGGCGGAATGGCATCAGAAGCTGCTGCTGGTGTCTACCACCTTCAAAAGTGGGCGGCACGGTGGCACAGTGGTTAGCACTGCTTCCTCACAGCGCCAGAGACCCGGGTTCAGTTCCCGCCTCAGGCGACTGACTGTGTGGAGTTTGCACATTCTCCCCGTGTCTGCGCGGGTTTCCTCCGGGTGCTCCAGTTTCCTCCCAAAGATGTGCAGGTCAGGTGAATTGGCCATGCTAAATTGCCGGTAGTGTTAGGTAAGGGGTAAATGTAGGGGTATGGGTGGGTTGCGCTTCGACGGGTCGGTGTGGGCTTGTTGGCTCAAAGGGGCTGTTTCCACATTGTAAGTAATCTAATCTAATAGCAAACAATACAAATGGAATGCCTTTATCCCAATCATTCGGGTAATTTTGACATTCTGCTCTAAACGTGGTCTTCAAGGTGGCATCAAACGTGATGCCACCTTTCTAAAGCTCCCTGGGATTCAGGATGATTCACGCTGGATTTAAAGTGTTGGATACTTAAGCTATCCATTACCTCCTTAAACAGCCTAGTAGTAAAACTTGACCCTTGGTCCAACTGAATATCTCTGGTTAGTCCATACCATGTGAAGAAAGCTACTAACTCCTCTATACAACCCTTTTTGCCTTGATACTCTGTAACGGAAGTGCCTCCGGAAATCTGGTTGACACATCCATTATGGTTAAAAAGTACTGGTACCTGCTTTTAGTTCTCGGGAAGAGACCTAAACAATAAATTTTAACCCATGTTCTTCAAATACAGGAATTGGCAACAAAGGGGCTGGTTTTATTACTGCCTGTTGCTTACCTATTATTTGGCACGTATAATGTGTATGGCAAAGGTTAGTCACATCCTTGTGCATTTCAGACCAATAAAAATGTTTTTGTACTGTAGCCTGAGTCTTTCGTACCCCTGGATGACCTCCTACAGGTAGTTCATTTACTACCCATAACACCACCTGTCTGTATGCTATCGACAACACAATCTGGTACACTTCAGCACATTTCTCCTCTGCACTAACCTGCCATGGTCTCCACTTCTATTTAGGATTCTATCTTTCAGATAATAACCGTCTAGAATTTTCTCTGCCTCCTTTTTGAAGTACGCATCCACATATATATCTTTTATCATCTTGTCTTGCTGCTGCAAGTCTCTTAGCCTTTCAGGACTAAACACTTCTGCCTGACCCTCTGCCTGTTCATGATTTCCTGCACCATTACATCAAGCAGAGTATCTATTAACTGAACTTCAACTCCTTCATCTTTGTCTTTACATTTTGCTTTGTGCAGTAACATTTGATAGTGAGATCTGGTTACCACACAGCCTGGGAAAATATCAAGATATTTCTGTTTTAACTCCTCAGTTTTTTGGTCTTCCTTGAGCTTCTCTACAACAAGGGATGCCACTTCCACCTTGGATCCTGCCAAATCATTCCCAAGAACAAACTGAATTCCTGGAACAGGCACTCTGTCAATCACTCCCACTGTAACTTCCCCAATCTTGAGTTGGCACTCCAACCTGACCTTCCATAGGGAATGCTACATTTCTGTCCATCTATCCCAGAAATTATCACACTCTTTGGTATTAGATCAGAAAGAGTGCATATTCATTCATCCCTTACTATCAGCCACTGGTTAGGTCCTGTATCTCTCAAAATGATAACTTATTGTCCTTCTCCCCCTTTTTTTCTGAGTAAACATCACCCACAAAGGTGAATTCTTTGTAGAGATCAGATACTCACTCCATACCCAGACACTGCCTCGGCTGTGCACTCTCCTACAGCTCCTTGGCTCTTCTTGGGTCTCCTCTACTACCTTCATTCATGCCACTGGCTCAGCTTCTTTTACCACATCTTTTCCCACAGTGCCTTTCTTTAGCAACCAGCACTGTGACTTTATGTGTCCCGCCTTCTGGCAGTGAAAACACCTTTTCCCAGTGCCCTTCTGAAACCACTGGCACTGTAATTGTCTGTGTCCCACTCCATTATAGTGACAACACCTGAGGCCTTTCACCTCTTGTCTACCCTCATGGATTTCTTTTTTTTTATCCTGTGGTAAATTCTAACTCGTGCTCTCTACTCCTGGTTTCGTAGTGTAGGATCATGCCTTCTCCCAACTTCCATCCCTCATAGGATGAAATTCTGACTTGACGCTTGTCCTATGCACCAACTTGCATCATCTGCTAATTCTACTGCCCTTCTCACTTCCTGACCTTTTTGTTCCTCCACATGTATTCTTACCATCTCTGGAAGTGAGTTTTTAAATTCCTCCAACAGAATAATCTCTTTTAGTGCCTCAAAGGTCCTATCTATTTTCAAAGCAAGCACCCATCGATCAAAATGACTCTGTGAAGTTCTTTTGAACTCAACATAAGTTTGACGTGGTTCCTTCTTTGTGTTTCTGAACCGCTGTCTATACACTTCTGGTTTCAATTCATAAACACTTAAAATAGCCTGTTTAACCTCTTCATAATCTCTTGACACGTCATCTGACAGTGTGGCAAATACCTCACTAGCTCTGTCTATTAGTTTAGTCTGAACTGGCATTACACATAAATCCTTAGACCACTCCATCTGCCTAGCCAATTTTTCAAATAAAATGTAAAAGACTTCAACATCTTTCTCATCAAAAAGTGATGGAGTTTTGAGATATTTGTTCATATCACTACCTTCTCTTTTAATCCCCATCCTGTTAACTTGACTTTGCTGACTAAGTCGCAAATTCTCAAGTTCAAATTCTCTCTCTTTTTCTCTCTCCCTTTCTTCTCTCTCTCTTTCTCAGCTAAGAACCTTCACTCTCTCTCTTTTCCTCTTTCTCTCTCTTTCTTCTCTCTCTTCTCTGTCTTTCTCTTTCTTCTCTCACTCTTTCTCTCTCCATCTCTCTCACATTGTTTATCTTCTAATTCAATTTTCCTCAATTGTACTTTAAGTTTTTCTACCTCTACTGCACTTTGTCTGTTTCTCTGATACACCTAAGTGTTGAGTAATGCCCTGACAATTTCAGTTTTACTTTGTCTTGGTTAAACCCAAACCTATTTTATTTGCTAATTCCAAAATTACAGCATTTTTCTTTATTTCTAAACTTTCTTGGCAAATTTGAGAATCATCTTCAAATCTTTTTAGTAATTTTAAGAGTCATTTCTCTCACTTTTAATTTAGTCAACCACAAGTCACCACAATTCAACAAATTGTCTCACCTACATTTTATTTAATGACCGAGGACACGAACCTGCAAGTGTTTAAATCTGCTGGGAATTTTTGTACCCCCAAATCTATTCAAATCTGTTCAAATCCCAAATCCAAGAGCCAAATTGTTCAAATTGTAGACAAAAGCCCCCAAACCATTCAAATCTTGACAAAGAGCCCCAAAAGTGTTACAACATGGGATAAATCCTCCTGCTTATTTTAAACCAACAACACAGAATATCCTGTGCAGTATTCTATGTAAATTCAAGAGGCCAAGGACTAGTTAAAGTAAAATTAACAACTTTATTTCTTAATGTATAACAGAGAATAATTAACTAACTAGATTTCCTGAGTGTCTATAAGTTCCCACATGCTTCAGTTGCAATGCATTACCTGACCTGTTGGCTCTTTTTATTTTAAGTTACAATCGGCTGTCACAGTCCATAACTTTGGCCTACAATCCACACGTAAAAATCCATGTTGCCACAGCATCTTGGTTGTTTTGAGGGCCATTAGGCTGCATGGCTGGTATGGGTCAGATTGGTGTCAAAAAACACAGGGCCTAGTCCTCATTCTGGCAGGGGTTGATTCAAAGTCGAGAAGTGTGATGCTGGAAAAGCACAGCAGGTCAGACCCTCTTGACCTGTCCTACCTGCCTATCTTCCTTCCCACCTATCCACTCCACCCTCCCCTCTGACATATCACCCTCATCAGCCTATTGCCTTCCCAGTTACCTCACCCCCAACCTGCCCCACCCTTCTATTTATCCCTCAGCCCCCATTCCATGCCCAACATTCCTAATGAAGGGCTCATGCCTGAAACATTGACTCTCCCGTTCCTCAGATGCTGCCTGACATGCTGTGCTTTTCCAGTGCCACATTTTTCGACTCTGATCTCTAGCATCCGTAATCCTCACTTTCTCCTGTGGTGGATTCAGGACTTGCATTCTTTCCCTTGATGTGTGGGTAGAGAAGTGAAGAAGATGAACATTTAATTAGTGCTTTGAAGTTAATGTATATTGTGTTCTCTGCTCTCATTTGTTTTGCAACATCTCCCATATGTAGCAGCTGCTACATGTGGGAGATGTTGGACACCAAGGCAATCTTCAGCAAATGCACCTGTAGTAGATGTGATGTTTGAGTCACAACAGCTTTTAGTGGTGACTGCATAATTGAGAAAGATTTTTTTGAAGCCAAGAATACAAGTTTAAAGTAGAATAAAGGAAGAGCAAATAAAATAAAAGAGGCATAATTTAAGAGTGAACTTGGGCCTCTTAAAGAATGAGACTGGGAAAATTATTAATAAAAAACAAACAGGAAAAAAATCTGAGGAATTGAACAAATACTTTGCATTAGTTTCAATGGTAGAGGACAAGAATAGCATTCCAAAAATATTAAATAATCAAGGGGTGCAGAAATGTATTCAATAACTATCACTGAAGAATGCAATTTTATCCGCAGAAAGTTCTCACCTGTGTCCCTGCAATTTTCTACAATGTCCTATCTTTTAGGGTAACAGACCCCATTGCCATGGCTTTCGTGAAAAGTTGCTGTGGTATATTTTTAAACAGGCAGAAGGCTCTTGATTATTTGTCAGATGTTCACTCAGGAGATCTTTTGTGTGGTCAGTTCCATTTAATGATTGCGATAAATGATTGTGACACTCCTCAGATGCTGAATCAATCAACTGACTATTTTAATCAGGCACAATCACAGTCGAAGACACAAATTGCATACTGAGGAGAAATGGTGAGCAGGTGCTAATGAGGTTGAAGAACTGAAAAGTAATGAATGTTAGCTAAGGCAAAGCAACACAGAAACTTAAATGATTAAAGGCTAACAAATCCTCTTTTGGTCTGAATCCTAGAATTCTCGGATACACACTTTATTATTTATTCATTCACAGGATGAGGGTGTTGCTGACTAGGCAGCATTTAATGCCTATCCCTAATTGCCCAGAGGGCAGTTAAGAGTCAACATGAGTCTGGAGTAAGGATGGCAGTTTCCCTCCTTAAAGGAATGGTGAACCAGACGGGTTTTCTGATAATTGACAAAGGATTCATGGTCATTATTAGACTCGTAACTTCAATTTTAAAAAAAAATTGAACTCAAATTCCATGCCAGGATTTGAACCCCATTCCCCAGAACATTGCCTCTGTCTGTGGACTAAAAGTCCAGCAATAATATCATTGCCCCCATCCCCCACCCCCATCCCCAACTGTAGAAATAATGTATGCTCTGGTTGATTTTCTGAAATTCCTCTAATTCTGGAGTGATGTCTGAAAATTGAAAGATGCAATATGTTGACAAATTCAAGAAATGAGTGATAAAGAAAACAGGGAATCACAGAGCAGTTAACTAGAGATCAATTGTTGGACTAAAGCCGGTACCTATTATTAAAGAAGTGTTAAGGTCATTAGAAAATTACAGATCAGAAAAAGTCAACATGGTTTCAAGAAATGGGAATCCTATTTGACAAATTTCTTAATTTTGATTAAAGGATGCAATGTAGGTTTGATGCTAGTGCACAAAAAATGAAGTATAAAGTGAGGAGGATCCCCAAGTGTAAACAATGAGAGAGATTAATTAATAACTTAAATTAAAGGGGATTGGTTGGGTGGTGTGTTGCAGCTGCAACATGTGGGAGATGTTGGACACCAAGGCAATCTTCAGCGAATGCATCTGTCGTACATGTGACGCTTGAGTCACATCAGCTTTTAGTAGGCAAAAGTGAGGACTGCAGATACTGGAAACCAGAGTTTAGATCAGACTGGTACTGGAAAAGCACAGCAGGTCAGGCAGCATCCGAGGAGCAGGAAAATCAGTGTTTCGGGCAAAAGCCATTCACTGTGATGAAGGGCTTTTGCCCGAAACATTGATTTTCCTGCTCCTCGGATGCTGCCTGACCTGCTGTGCTTTTCCAGCACCACTCTGATCTAAACATCAGCTTTTAGTGGTGACCACATAATTGGGAAATATATTTTTTAAAGCCAAGAATACAAGTTTAAAGTAGAATAAAGGAGGAACAAATAAAATAAAAGAGGTGTAATTTAAGAGTGAACTTGGGCCTCTTAAAGAATGAGACTGGGAAAATTATTAATAAAAAAGGAACAGGGGAAAAAAAAACTGAGGAATTGAATAAATACTTTCTATTAGTTTCAATGGTAGAGGACAAGAATAGCATTCCAAAAATATTAAATAATCAAGGGGTGCAGACAGAGAGGAAATATATTCAATAACTATCACTGAAGAATAAGTACAACAAAAAGATGATGGGGTAAAGAATGACAAGTCCCGTGGACCTGATGAGTTGTACCAAGGATGTTAAAGGAAGTGGTTTCAACAATAGCAGATGCACTGATAGTAATCCTTCAAGTATCCTGAGATTCTGAAAAAGCCCCAAAGGATTGGAAAATTGCCAATGTAACCTCTCAAAAAGTATGTTTTTTTTAAACTTAAGATCTGCTATTGGGATGTCACAGTCCATTAAAAAGGATATTACACCAAAGGATTTAGAAATGTTTTATGTAATAAGGTAGTGACAGCATGATTTCATGAAGGGGAAACCTTACCTGATTAATTTAATAGAAGTCCTTTAAAAGGAAACAAGCAGAACAGATAAAGGGGTCAATTAATGCAAGTGTATGTGATGTAGTGAATGAACAAGGTCAGCCCGGTGAACCTCATAGAATATGAATTCGCTGACTGGGGCTCTTACTCAGGCCCAATCAATGAGCCCTGGCTGGCAAATATAAACATTCTACTTACACAAAAGTGTCAGATTATCTATTCAATATGACAGCTGGCTCTGATGGAGCTGGATCAGTCTCAAGGACTCTCTGTGTGTAAATAAAGGGTGGTTTGGTGACAGGATGCTGATCTCAGTGGAGCTATTTTAGCATTCAATATGGTGTAGCACCTTCGAACAAGTTTCTTAGGACAAGGGTTCATGGTGTTGGGTTAGTCTATGCGTACAGATAATGAATTGGCTAACAAATACAAGGCAGAGAGTTATGAAGTTGAAGGCATGTGCTGTACCTTTAAGAAGCAGTGAGTGCTGTTTTGCACTGAGTGCTTACAAGCACCTGTGTATATGACTAGCTAGCAGTCTTAGAATGTACCGGAAAATTGAAAACATGTAACATTTGGCTGTGAAATAGATACCTGAGTTGGTTGCTGTTTTGACAACAATTCAAATTTAACCAATAGTTTAAATTATGCCTCAGGATACTAAAACCCAATCGAATCTGAAGATATTGTTTTTGACAACATCGAAACAATAAGAGAATCCAAAGTTGAGGATATAAAAAAAAACAGTTATGTTGAAAGTCAGACAGAGTAATTACCATCGAAAGAGCAACTGCCATCAAGAGTAACTGCCATCAAGACAGACTCAAAAGTTCTCGTTCAAGGGTATCTTTTCATATGAAACATGTTCGCAATAAAAGGAAGAAGATGACCCAGGGAGATCAACAGCTGAAAGGAGAAAGACATTGGAGACGACAGCCGCTGTATGCTTTTGAAATTAAGTTAATGTAACTTTAAAATGTGTTTATTGGATCAGCATATTGTTAAGGAGTGGCAATCTGGAACTAGTCAAGTACCACAGGGATCAATGCTGAGGTCACAATTATCTATGATATATAGTAATGACTTGAATGACGGAAGTGAATGTATTATCACCAAGTTTTCAGATAACACAAAAATAGGTAGGAAAGCAAATAGTGAATATTGCATAAGGAGTCTATAAAATTGATAAAGGCAGCTTCAGTAAGTCGGCAAGTGCTTGGCAGATGAACTGGAAGGTAATGCAGTTTGGGAAAAAGAAGATAAGAGCTGAATATTATTTAAATGAGGAAAGGCTGCAAAAGCTGCATCACAGAGAGAGAGAGATGGGAGTCCTTGGCAATAAAATCATATCAACTCACCTCCAAATTTAGTGGGTAACAGGAAACCCTTTGTGTTTTAAAGGGAGTGGAGTATAAAAATAGAAAGCTTGTAACGTTTCTCCAACTCAACTACCCTTCCATCAGTACATTCCAGATCCACACCATCCTCAGGGTGAAAACATTATTTTCCTCAGATCTCCCTAAACCTCTTTCATTTCCCTTTAAACTTATGCCCCCCCCCCCCACTTTATTATTGACCCTTTAAATAAGGAGAACAGCTTTCTATACACCCTGCCCATGCCGCTCATAATCTTATACACCTCTATCGGGTTCCCTCTCAGCCTTCCCTACTCTGAAGAAAACAACCTGAACTTATCCAGCCGTTCTTCATAGCGAAAATGCTCCATCCCAGGTGATATCTAAAGGCCATAACCTTAGAATAAAAGGCCACCGATTTAAGACAATGATGAGGTGGATTCTTTTTTCTCTCAGAGGCCAGGGAATCTGTGGAATTCTTTACTACAGAGTGGCTCATTGACAATATTCAAGGCTGCAATAGACAGATATTTCATCAGTAAATAAAGCAAAGGTTAGGGGGAGTAAGCAGGAAAAGGTGTTGAGGATTATCAGATCAGTTGATGATCTCATTGAATGGTGGTGCAGACTTGATGGGCTGAGTAAATAAAATGCAAGAACTGCAGATGCTGGAAACAAAAGCAGAAATTGCTGGAACAACTCAGCAGGTCTGGCAGCATTTGTGGAGAGGAAACAGAGTTAATGCTTTGGGTCCAGTGATGTTTCTTTAGAGTTTATCCAGCAAAATCTGTTTTTGATGGGCTGAATTGCCTAATTCTGCACCTATATTTTATATTTTATGGTCTATTTGGGATTTTGACTTAAACATTTTTAAGTTTCGATATCTTAGTTTATAACAACGGGTCCTCAACAGTGTCTGACCTAACAAGATTCAACAATACCTGTTTAGTGTTGATGGAGAAGTAGGCCTAACTAAATAGATAACAGTTAATAATAATGGTTCATGTAGAACAAGGAGTTAACACCTCCACCTTTGGTAGCAGGAAATATCAGAAAACTTTACTTTGAAATTAGAACACCTGGAAAATAATATCACTTCTAGGTGTGAACTTAAAATGTTAACTGCAGGAGAGAAACTGGGTCCATACAGAACCTGTAGCATCCAACTGATAAGAGATGGCATTCAAAGAACATTACCATATGAACACTATTAAACACTAGGATCAAACAACATTCATGCCATAAAGAGGTTGAACTGTGAGTTAAACTCAATGGTAGAGAAGTGAAACATCCACTTACAGATAAATTTCCTTTTAAAATTGGAAATAATGGGTGAGAGATAAAACAAATCACTGAATTGATAAAAGCTCCTAACTTTGAGCCAGAGATATCATAGAGATGTACAACATGGAAATAAATCCTGTGGCCCAACTTATTCATGCTGACCAGATATTCTACATTACCCTAGTCTTATTTGTTAGCATTTGGCCCATATCCCACTGTTGATATACCCATCCAGATGCCTTTTAAATGCTGTAAAAGTACCATCCTCCACTACTTCCTCTGGCAGCTCATTCCACACACGCACCACCCTCTGCGTGAAAAAGTTGCTCCTTAGGTCCCTTTTAAAACTTCATCAAGGAATCTTCAGCAGATAGTAATAACAATGTTAAATGAAACATGAAGTTATAAAGAGGGTTGGGGCTAACATCCACTTTTGCAGGGGATTCAGGAATTGGACCAAACTAAAAATGATCCCATCAGTGACAATCTCAGAAGTATTAGAAAATCTAAGGTAATATTTATACAATGCTATTTGTCCCCCATAGGGAGAATTTATCCCTTTGAGTCAAGTCTTTAAGGTCAATCTTTAATTGTTAGTGGATATTCAATTAGATATTTTAGATATTCTTGAAACTTCTCAGATATTACTAGATATTCCTGAACACTTATGGATAACTGGATTCTATTCATTTGATTTTACAATATTTGATTTTTTTTGGCATGACAGTTTACTTATCCACTTAAGGTGTATTGCTTGTTAATTTCTACTAATAAAGTTGTTAAATTTGTAAATCATCTTATTTAAATGTTTTTGTTCCAATCGAAATGAATTCCATTTTCTTACATAGTCCGTAAGCAGGGGACTGCATATTCTGAAGAGAGAAATCCCAGACCCTTGATATTTCTGCATTGTTTGTAAAATAGCAAAGAGTTATTAAAATTAAGTATGTCAGTTGAAGTAAAGTAACTTTCACAACAGTTTCAGCTCCACAGGGGATAATTATGTTAATCATACAGACCCAAAACCAAGCGTTTGTGGGATTGACTGCCTTGAAGTTATAAGGCAAGTAATCTTGACTTGAATTCTTTGAATCAGAGTTGAGCACCATTTCATAGGTATGAAGGCAGTGTATTTCATATGCCAGCCTTGCAATTGAAATGAAAGCTGGAACCTGAATCAGAAGTTAGTTGTCCTTTGTTGCTGCCTCTTTATCAGTGGCACATTCTCCACTCCTCTTACGACCCCATTCACTGCTCAGTTCTCTGTGACTCTCGTGAATCCATCCATTTCCATCACTTTTTCCAATTCCCTACTCTGTCCTCTGCTCCTCATGCTGGCTCTGGTGTGTACAAGGTATTTCCTCAGCTAATCTTTGTAATTGCCGTCCTTTAAATGGACCTACATATCTTCGAGTCGTGGAGAATATGGATGGATTGTTGCCGCCAGTGTCTTCAGCATTGCAGTTTTTGTGAGTGAATAATTCTGGTGAATTCCTATATGTTGCTCTTGCAGAATGTCTGTTGAAAAGCAGTGATGTCAAAAGCATTATAACTACACCTGCAATGAGTGTACAGCCCTTTATTGTTACATTGGCAGCAAACGCAGCCAGATGAGGAATCAGTAATTATGAGTCAAGTATACTTTATGAAGCAAGGTTTTACTGAACAAAAAGTGAAGACTGCATGGAAGAATCTTATTCTTCAAGTCCCAGGATTGCTTAATCGTTGCTCACACAGATGATGCCTTTCTTCTTCTGTTTCTGAGGTAATGTTACATTGAACTGTGTCGTCGAACAATGCCATAAAAGGCATAGAGTTATGGAGTCATATAGTACAGAAATAGTCCCTTCAATCCAACTAGTCTATGCCAACCAGAATAAACTAGTTTCACCTGCCTGTGGTTGGCCCATATTCCTCCAAACATTTGTTATTCATGCATGCACCCAAATGTCTATTAAACATTGTAACTCTACCTGCATCTACCACTTTCTTGAGAAGTTCATTCCACACACAAACTATTCTATATCTGAAACAATTTCCCCCATCTTTTTAAAATTTTTCTCCTCTCACCTTAAAAATATGCCCCCAAGTCATGGAATTCCCCTACCTCAGGGAAAAGACATCTGCCATTCCCCTTATTTATAACCCTCATGATTTTCTAAACCTCTACAAGGTCACCCCTCAACCGTCGATGCTACAGTGCTAAAGTCTCAACCTATCCAGCCTCTCCTTATAACTCAAACCGTCCAATTCCAGCAATTTCCTGGTCAATCACTTCTGAACCCTTGCTATAATAATATCCTTGCTATAACAGGGCGACCTGAACTGAACCCAATACTCCACTCATGGTAAACTATAATAAATGGCTCTGAGATTCCAAATCTTATTTCTAATTCTGAAGGCTTATTCCTTATTAGAAAATGGTTCAAATTAACTCTTTCAATGACTTTAAGATGAGCATCATCAGCACCACTCACCCTCTGTAACTAGAGTCATGGAAGCGAAACAAATGTCTATCTCCTCTTCTCTAGGCCACAGGAATGAATTGCAATAGGCAAACAAAACACATATTCCTAGAGATGTAGAGAAGATGTCCTAATGGCGGCACAGTGGCTCAGTGGTTCACACTGCTGCCTCACAGCTCCAGGGACCTGTGTTTGATTCCAGCCTTAGGCAACTGTCTGAGTGCAGTTTGCACATTCTCCCTGTGTCTATGTGAGTTTCCTCCAGGTACTTGGGTTCCTCCCACAATCAGTAAAATGGCTGTGCTAAATTGCCCATAGTGTTCAGGGATGTGTAGGTTAGGAGCATTAATCAAATGTAAATGTGGGATAATAGCGTAGAGGAAAGGAATAGATCTAGATGGGTTACTCCTCAAAGTGTTGGTGTGGATTTGTGGGGCCAAAGGATCTATTTCCATACTGTAGGGATTCTATGATTGCAACCCAACATTAACCAATAATATCAACTATCATATCAACTCACATTTTCTGAAGTTCTACAGCAATTAAGAAAGAAATGGTCCCAGCAGCACACCAAGATTTTCTTTAAAACTCTGATTGCTCTTTTTCTCACACTGTACCTAATGAAGGAGCAGCACTCTGAAAGCTTGTGATTTTAAATAAACCTGTTGGACTATAACCTATGGTCATGTAATTTCTGACGTTTCCTCACATACAGTTATTAGGCCAAGTCAGTGAATAAACTAAAACAATTTCAAAATACAGGATTCTCAGTTAAAAATATATTTCACACTTTAGTTCAAGTCACTAAGCTCAAACTTTTTATGTACCCGTATTTCTTTAAGGCTGAAAAAAAAGACCCCTCTGATTTCACCCAATATAATTTATTTTTATTCACTCATAGGACATGGGTGTCTCATGGCTGGGCAACCCCTGGTTGCTGTTGAGCAGTTTGGGATGAGCTGCCTTCTTGAACCATTGCAGTCCATGAGCTGTCAATGGACATGCAATGCCACAAAGGAGGGAGTTCTTGGATCTTTTGCCCAGCAACACTGAAGCAATGGTGATATACTTTCAAGTCAGGATGGTGAGTGACTTGGAGGTGAACTTGCAGATAGTGATATTCCCATGTATCTGCTGCCCTTGTCCTTCTAGATGGAAGTGTTCATGGGTTTGGAAGGTACTTCCTAAGGGTCCTTGGTGATTTTTCGCCGTGCACCTTGGAGATAGTACACGCTGCTGCTACTAAGCATCAGTGGAGTGACTCAATGTTTGTGGATGTGCTGTGAATCAGGTGGGCTGCTTTGTCCTGGATGGTGTCAAGCTTGTTGAGTGTTTTCATCCAGGCAAGTGGGGAGAATTCCATCATACTCCTTGTGCCTTGAAGGTAGTGGATAGGAATCAAGAAGTGCATAGCAATATTCTTATCTTCTGACCAGTTTCAGTTTCTGATCAATGGTAACAATGTTGATATTGGGAGATTTAGTGGTGGGAATGCCATGGGGCAATAATTAATTTGTCTCTTATTGGAGCTAGTCATTGCCTGGTATTTGTGTGACACAAATAGTTCTTAACATTTTTCAACCCAAGCCTAGATATTGCAGATGTCTTGTTGAATTTGGATATTGGCTGCTTCCGTGCCTGAATGGTTGTGAATGATGTTGAACATTGTAAAACCATTGAAGAATACTTCTATTTCTGACCTTATGATGGAGGGAAAATCATTGATGAAGCATCTGAAGATGGCTGTGCCTATGACACTATCCTGACGAACCCCAGCAAGGATGTCCTGGACCTGAGATGACTGACCCCTAACAACCATGACGGTCTTCCTGTGTGTGAGATCTGATTGCAATCAGTGGACAGTTTACCCACTGATTCCAAATGACTTCAGTTTGGTAACGGCACCTTGATACCACACTTGGTCAAATGTGGCCTTCAGAGCTATCACTCTTATCTCACCTCTAGAATTCAGCTCTTTGTCCATGTTTGAACCAAGACTGTAATGAGATCAGGAGCTGAGTGGCCCTGGCGGAACCTAAACTGGGCGCCAAAGAACAGGTTATTCCTGAGCAGGTGCTACTTGATAGCTCTGTTGATGATACCTCCCATCATTTTACTGATGATCAAGAGTTAACTGATGAGGCAGTAACTGGCCAGGCTAAATTTGTTCTGCTTTTTCTGTATGGAACATACCTTGGCAATTTTCCACGTTGTCGAGTAGCTGCCAGCTTTGCAATTGTACTGGGACAACTTGACTAGGGGAGCAGCAAGTTCCTGAACACAAGTCTTCACTACTATTGCCAGAATGTTGTCAGGACCTGTAGCCTTTACAGTGTCCAGTGATTCCAAACATTTTTTGATATGGCATGGTGTGAATTAAATTGACTGCAGATTGGCATCTGTGATGCTGAGGACCATTGGAGGAGGCTGAAGTGGATCATTCAAATGGCACTTCTGGCTGACGATTGCTGTGAATGCTTCAGCCTTATCTTTTGCACTGGTGTGTTGGGCTATACTATCATTGAGGATGGGGATATTTGTGGAGTCTCTTCCTCCAGTGAATTGTTTAATTGTCCACCACCATTCATGACTGGATGTGTCAAGACTGCAAAGATTAGATGTGATCTGTTGGTAGTGGGATCACTTCACTGTATCCCTTGCTGCTTCTACTGTTGGCATGCAATCATGTTTGTTGGCTTCGCCAAGTTGGCATCTCATTTCTGGGTATGCCTGGTGCTGCTCCTGATTGTTTGCTGCCTTGATGTCAACTGTAGAGTGAAGGACATGCGGACCTTGAAGTTTCAGAGTATGATGAAGTGCAGTTTTGCTGTTGATGGCCCATGGTGCCTCATGAATGCCCAGTCTTGAGTTGCTAGATATTTTTAAAATGTGTCCCTTTCAGCATGTAACAGTGGAACACAGCATGATGTAGGATGTTACAAATTAGAAAAGCAGAACTTATGTTATAAGTTGTGAAACCTCTAAGTGTTGATGTTCATTTTAGCTATCAGTATCAGATTGATTTAACTTATAAACTAATTACTTGAGATTCCTTCCTCTTTTGTATATTACTACAAAGATATTTCATTTTTATAAACTAAAAAAAACCACCAGCATTAAACTAATACTTAAAAAACTACTTTTAAGAAAAGAGGGAAGACTGAAGAGCTTGACACAAGCCAAAGACTTTACAGTTACTTTAATGACTAGATATATTCACATTCCCACTCATCTTGTTCCCTGATACACAGATATCATGCTGTGTTTCGTGACATCACTCTGTCACTGGGTCTCACTGTGGGTTATAGCAACATAGAAGATAGGAGCAGTAAGAGACCATCCATCCCTTTGAGCCTGCTCTGCCATTCATTATGATCATGGCTGGTCATCCATCTCAATAGTCCGTTCCTGCTTTCCCCCTTTTCTCTTGATCCATGTAGTTTATCCTCTCCCAGATACCCTCCCACTGTGAAGAATTTATTTCTTGTAGAAAATCCCAAGTAATGCGTCTCCGGCTCCCTCTGCACTACATTTCCACTTTGAATCAAATTTCCAAACAGTACAAATAGTATAAAAAGCAGAAATGTATGGAGGGATTTTGTTTCTTTCCAGATTTCCAGTATCTGCAATTCTTCATTTTATTGCAGTCCAGTCAGTATACTCACTTGACCTTTATCTGACTCTGCTAGTCCCACACTGACCATGTACCTGACTGATATTTTTACATGTTCCACAATGGAAATTTCAACAGGAAGCCATAATTATTGTTACAAACAAGAGAGGTAATGGTCTTGATAATAACTGCAATGTAGAAAGTGAATGCAAGAAAGATTTTACAACTGGGCAATCAGGAAATATAGGTTACCCACAAATCCTGCTGAATTATGGATGGCATGGTGGTTCAGTGGCTAGTTTTGCTGCCTCACAGCCCTAGGAACCGAGGTTTGATTCCAGCCTCGGGTCACTGTGGGGAGTTTGCATATTCTCTCTGTGTCTGCGTGGGTTTCCTTGGGATGCTCCAGTTTCCTCCCACAGTCCAAAGATGTGCAGGTTAAGTGGACTGGCCATGCTAAATGGCCTATAGTGTTGAGGGATGTTTAGACTAGGTGGATTAGCCATGAAAAATTCAGGGTTACAGAGTAATGGGGTAGGTCTGGGTGGGATGCTCTTCAGGGAGTGAGTATGGACTCTATGGACTGATTGGCCAGCTTCCACACTGTAGGGATTCTTTGATAATGGCAGGATTTGTTAAATGTTTTTTATAAAAGTGTTCCTGATCAATGACCCCCAACTAAATTGTCAATCAGCAAGCCAAGGAATGTAAAGACACGCAGAGAGTGGAGTAGAGACATGACTTGGGTCATTGTTGTATGGGCTACCAGACTGAGGCAGGTGGAATTGGTCAATTAAAAGTATGCATCTGCAGGTTGCAGGGATGTTTCAAGTGTTTGACGTTCAGTTTGCAGGTCGCAAACAGTGCTACAAAGGCTCTTGCTTGTTTCTCACCTCCCTTCAGCTGTATGGTTTCCTGAGACCCACAAAAGATGTAAAATTTAAAACTTTATCAAAACTGGAGGGACCCAGACTCCTTAAAATATTTCACTTTCTGACTCACCTCCCGCGAGTGGGTTGGTCACCTATCCTTTTTTTTCACATGAACCTTCTGGGTCTGTCTTTCTTTCCGTTTAATGTTGTTGTTAGTTTTAAAACTCAGAAGTGCTGTCACACACAACTGAGCAATGTTCCCAGCACCAAATCTCCCTCCCCTTCGATGTGCATTCATTAGAATTGGACACATCCTTCTTGGAATGTTATAACTGTCCTACTTCTACAGGTCCTAAACAAACATCGGCACTGAGTACTAAATATCAACATACTGAGCATTTTGCTTTTGTTTTTAACTGGGTCATAATAGTAAGCTGATAGTCAGAAACCTTTTGTTAAAAATAAACCAAATCCTACATCTAAATTATAGATGGACAGTCAAATCAATCAGTTTCATTCAGGTTTCCACTCTTATTCACACCTATTAATGGCTCTCACTGAATTTATTGAGTACATATTTCATACTTTCGACAAGAGACCATTCGCATTGGCTTTTTTCTTGATTTAAAAATAGCCCTCAACATTGTAAGTGATGGTTTTCTGTGTTCAAGATTAAATGTTCGATTCATTTAAGCTGCAGGGATAAGGGTTCCTTTGTTTTTGAATAAATGCAATACAGGGCCCTATCAAGATGAACCTCTCTTTCACCACACAGAACTTAAAGGATCAACACCACGTCAGTGAGATGCACGCTAGGAGGATGTATTTGAGTTCTACTACCTTGCTTTCCATGGAATCAGACAATAAATAATTGGGTGAACTGTTACAGCTTGGCATTTTCATGTTGATTTCTCACTTTTATTGTCCTCCACTAACCAACCTGCTGAAATGCTAAAAAAGGCAGTTTATTTATACCTGATGAAAGAGCAGCGCTCTCCGAAAGCTTGTGATTTCAAATGAACCTGTTGGATTATAACCTGATGTTGTGTGATTTCTGAGTTTACTTGACAATAATGAACTTCGCTGTCCAGATTTCAAGATGCCATGCCTAATCATCCTACCAAATCAAATTTTGTCTTGCTTCATCTTTGTTTTGGTGATTAAACAAACTGCAGAGTTTGATATTGGCTTTAGCAGGAGAATTTCTGATTCAGTCACCAGTTAGTAATCAGTTAGAAGATGCAAGCTAGCAAATTGTCATCAAAGACACTTCACTTGGCTTTTGGGCCCTGGCTCTGGAATATGAGGTGACATACAGTTTGGTGATCACAATTTGTTGGCTCTTCACTTCGTGATTGACGATATCGTTGTCTTCGCAGGTTTCATTGGCTGCCCTGGTTGCCCTTGAGAAGTTGGTGGTGAGCTGCCTTCTTGAATAGCAACACATGAACTGCAACTAATGTCTGATGTCCTTTTTTTTAAATCACTCCCCACTCTATTCCCTTTCCATGTTAAAAAAAAACTAATAATCTTATTTGATCACTTCAGATCAAGAAAGCTTGCAAGAATATTTATGCACAGTTTAGGTAAAGGGGAAAGAAGTAGAAGTAGTGTATTTGGATTTTCAGAAAGCTTTTAGTAAGGTTCCACAAGGAGGTTAGTAAAAGAAATTCGAGTACATGTGATGGATAATGAACAGATATGTATTGGGATTTGAGGATTAGTTAACAGAAATCAAACAGAGTCATTCTCAGGTTTGCAGGTGTGACTAATGAGGTACCACAAGGATCAATGCTGGCTCCATCACTTTACAATCCATATCAATGATTTTGTGGATGTTACAAAATTGAATATCAATCTTTGCTGTATGTATGAGACAAAGAGTGTTGAAGGGGATTTAAACAAGCTGACTGAGTGGGCAACTGTATGGCAGTTGAAATATGAAATGCGTAAGTGTGAGGTTATCAATTGTGAGTAGGAAGAAGAGAGGTGCAAGGCATTCCATTAATTGTCAGACATTAGAAAATGTTGATGTCCAAAAAGACCTTGGGTGTCTTGTTCATTACTCATTGAAAGATAGCACACAGGTGCAGCAAACAATCTTAAAAGGAAGGCCTTTATCAGAAGAGGATTTGAGTGCATGAACAAGGCTATCTTTCATCATATAAGCTGAAGTACTACAGGCAGTTTTGGATCCCTTGCTGAAGGAAGGATATACTTGCCTTAGAGGCAGAGCAGCAGAGATATTTCAACCAATTGTTAGAATGACCAATCTGACTTGTGAGGAAAGATTGAGAAAACGGGAACTGTACTCTATGGAGTTTAGAGTGCGAGATGGCCTGATAGAAAAAAAACAAATTCCTAAAGAGGTAGACAAAGTAGATGGACAATGGAATTTTTCCCTGGTTAGGTGAATTTAGAACCAGAGAACACTGTCTCAGAATAAGGGACAATACAGTTAAAACTGAGATAATATTTATTGTATAGTATAATACAACACAACAAAGGAATAGGCCCTTTGACCTATCAAGCCTGCACCAATTCATAATCCTTATTTACACCCATTTCTTATTGTCCATATACGATTTCTATCCATCCGTTCTCCTCCAGTTTATGTGTCAATCAAGATAAGCCCTAAATGTTGCAATGTGCCTGTTTCCACCACTTCCACTGGCAGTGCAATCCAGGCCTCTGGGTGAAACATTTTCCCTGCAATTCTCCTTTAAACTTTCCTCCTCATTTTCAACCCATGCCTTGCTGTAGTTGACCTTTCCACCCTGGGATAAAGCCTCTGACTATCCACCCTATCTATGTCTCTGATAACTTTGTAGACTTCCATCAGGTCACCCCTCAGCCTCCATCTTTCCAGTGAAAACAATCTGAGTTTATCCAACCTCTCATCACAATTAGAACCGTCCAGAGCAGACAACATCCTGGTAAACCTTCTCTGCACCCTCTCCAAAGCATTCACATCCTTCTAGCAATGTGGCAACCAGAACTGCACAAATGTGGCCCAACTAAAACTAAAGTTTTATACAGTTGTAACATAAAGTAATTTCAAAGCCTCAGCCAATGAAGGCAAGCATGCTGTTTGCCTTCTTGACCACCCTTGTCCACTTGTGTTGCCACTTTCAGGGCTCTGTGGACCTGTACACCCAGATTTCTCTGTATGTCGATGCTCCAAAAGGTTCTGCCTTTTATTATATAATTCAAACCTGAATTTGATCTTCCAAAATGTATCATCTCACATTTGTCTGGATTAAACTCCATCTGCCATTTCTGAGCCCAACTCTGCAATCTTTCTATATCCTACTGTGTCCTTTGACAATCCTACCCACTACCTACAACTCTGCTAATTTTAGTTTCATCTACAAATGCACTAATCAGCCACCTATACTTTCCTGCAGATCATACATATATATTGCAAACAACAAAGATCCCAGCACTGATCCCTTTGGAACACCACTAGTTACTGATCTCCATGCTGAAAAACACTCTTCCACTGTTACTGTCTGTCTTCACTGACAAAGCCAATTTTGTATGTATCTAGCTAATACACACTGGATCCATGAGAATCTACTTTTGTACCAGCCTGCCATGGGGTACCTTATCAAATGCCTTGGTAAAGTCCATGTAGACCACATCCGTTGCCCTTCCCTAATCAATCAGTCTTGTCACCTGCTCAAGAAACTCATGTTGGTGAGACATGACTTTCTCTGCACAACTCCATGCTGCCCATCACAACAAGCCCATTCACTTTCAAATGTGAATAATTCCTGTCTCTCGGTATCTTCACAAACAGCTTCGCCACCACTGATATCAGGCTCACCAGCTCACCTGGATTCTCCCTGTTTCCCTTCTTAAACAAAGGAGCTACACTGGTTATTCTCCAGTTTGCTGGAATCTCACCTCCAAGCAAAAAGGATGCAAAGATGTCTATTCAGATGCAGCTATTTCTTCCCTTGCATCCCACAGTATCCTGGGAGAGATGCCATCTGGCTCTGGGGACGTGTCTACTTTAATGCATTTCAGGATACCCAACATTTTCTCCTTCATTATGTCGACCTGCCTGAGAGTCATCACATAGTTTTCCCTAACCTCAACGTACCTCATGTCCCTCACTTTGGTGAATGCAATATAAGGTACTCATTAAGGATCTCACCCATTTCCTCTGGCTCCACACATAACTTTCCTGATGAAGGGGCTTTTGCCCGAAACGTCGATTTTCCTGCTCCTCGGATGCTGCCTGACCTGCCGTGCTTTTCCAGCACCACTCTGATCTAAAGCCTGTTTCCAGCATCTGCAGTCCTCATGTTTGCTGACATAACTTTCCTACTTTATCCTTGAGTCGGCTTACTCTTTCCCTAGCCTCCTCTTGTTCCTAATGTACGTATACACTGCCTTGGGGTTCTCCTTAACCCTGCTGACCAAGGATATCTCATAGCCCCTTTTAGACCTCCTAAATCCCCGTTTGATTTGCTGTATATTTTTCAAGGACTTTGTCTGTTTTCAGTTGCCTAAACCTTTGGTATGCTTTCTCTTTTTTTGACTAAGCTGATAATTTCCCCTGTCAGCCAAGTTTCCAGAATCCTGTCATTCCTGTCCTTCATTTTCACAGGAACATGCCTGTCCTGCACTTAAATCAACTGGTTTTTAAAAGACTCCCACAAGTCAGATGTGAATTTACCCTCAACCAGCTGGTCCTGCTCCACATTCTCTGTTCCGTGCCTAATTTATTTATAGTTCACCTTGCCTTAATTTAATACCTTCATCAAGGTTGCCCTTGTCCTTAGCCATAGACATCCTAAACCATCGGGAATTATGGTCACTATTGCCAACATGCTTCCCCACTGAAACTTTGATCACCCAGCCAGGCTTGTTTCCCAATACCAAAAGGTCCAGTATATAGCCCCCTCCCTTGTTTCATTATCCACATAATTTTTCAAAACACCTGATAAATTGTGACCATTCAAATCCATGGTGCTGAGGGAGTTCCAGTCAATATGGGGGATGTTAAAATCACCCACCACAACAACCCTGTTATTTTCACATCTTTCCAGAATCTGACAATATGTTTCTTTCTCCCATCTCCTGCTGGCAGCTGGGAAGACTGGAGAACAATCCCAGCATTGTGATTGCACTCTTTCGATTCTGGAGCTTAACTCATAATGTCTGTCTGAAGGATCCCTCCTGAGTGTCCTTTCTCCCACATCTGTGATATGCTCCCTACCCAGTCCCCCAGCTCTTTTGCTTTTTCTTCTGTCTCATCTAAAATATTGATATCCCAGAATGTTAAGCTGCCAGTCCTGTCCCTCTTTCAACCATGCCTTTGTGATAGCGACCATATCATAATTGCATGTGTTAATTCAGGCCCAAAGTTTATCCATCTTACCTGTTATACTTATTGCATTGAAGCAAGTACAATCCAAGCCTCCAGTTCTGCTGAGCTCAGCAAACTCTCCCTGACTACTCTTCCTCTTAGCTACCTTTGCCTTAGTCTCAAGATCTTCCTCAGTCTTTATACTTACTGACCCACTGCTCTGGTTCCCACCCCCAAGCCAGTTTAAACCCTCCCGAGTAGCACTCTCAAACCTCCCTGCCAGGATATGGAAGACCCTCCAGTTTATGTGCAACCCATCTTTCTTGCACAGTTCTGACCTTCCCTGGATGAGATCCCAATGATGAAAAGGAATTTCTTCCCTCTGAAGGGACTGAATTTTTTGAATTCTCTACAGTACCATGAAAAAATGCAGCCATTAAGTACGTACAGGGTAACGATCAATAGATATCTTGTTGCAAATGACATCAAGAGATATGGGGATAGTGGGGGAACATGTTATTTAGGCAGATTATCAGCTGTATTTGGGAATGGCAGAGCAGGCTCAATAGGCTGAATAGCTCCACCACCCCCACCATCCCCCACCCGTTCTAAGTTACCCAGACGGCAATGAGGTAAGGCACATTTTAGAAAGGGAAGGTACCTTTTGGGATTGTTAAAAATGGACATATTTGCATGTGAAAAGTGCATAAACTCATTGGGTATGTCAAATCTGCCAAGAAACCATCAAAGCTGATGTGTGGGGCTTAAACAAAAACTGAAAGGTTTTTTGATGTGCATGTTGGCAGATGCAAACATAGAGTTGTGCTAAAGGGGGACCAAAACCCCAATTATTTAAATTATAAGTGGAATAGAAAATGCAATGAAACAAAGCATTTCAGAGAGTTCTTTCAGTGAAAATTAGATCAAATGATTGAGAGGGGAACATTTTTAATTCCTTGTAATTGAGCTAAGGGTGCATGTGCAAAGATACTTTAAAGGTGGGTGGACATATTGCGAGACTGGCTCACAAAGTAGACAGGATTTTGGTCTTCACAAATGGTGGTGTTGAATTTGAAAGCAAAGTCTTTATGTAGACCCTCCCTGGATAGCTCTGGATCAGTCACAACTTGAGGATTCTTTCTATGGGAGTGTTCTTGAGAGAGTGCAGAGGAGACAGGAAAGTTTCATGATTTGTGGAATTCACCAAAAATTTAATTTGGAGTAATTGAAGTTGTTTTGTTCTTGGAAGGAAGGAAATTCAGGTGAGATTCGATAGAGATATGCAAGATTATGACAGACTTTGACAATGCAGAGAAGGAAGTATTGTTATCATTAGTTAATGTTGCAAGGACCTGCAAGGATGGATTTAAGGTTTTGGCAAGTGATGAGGCATATCAGGAAAAGCCACTTTTACACAGCACATGACAACAATCTGGAAGTTATGAGGGTGGTAGAAGCAGAGGTGAATGGACACTTGAAGTAAATAACGGGGTGGCACGGTGGCTCAGTGGTTAGCACGGTTGCCTCAGCACCAGGGTCCCAGGTTCAATGCCAGCCTCGGGCAACTGTCTGTGTGGAGTTTGCTTGTTCTCCCTGTGTCTGCGTGGGTTTACTCCAGGTGCTCCGGTTTCCTCCCACAGTCAAAAGATGTGTACGTCATTTGAATTGACCATGTTAAATTGCCTATAGTGTTAGGTATATTAGTCAGAGGGAAATGGGTCTGGGTGGGTTACTCCTCGGAGGGTCGGTGTGGACTTGTTGGGCCGAAGGGCCTGTTTCCACATTGTAGGGAATCTAATCTAATCTAAACATTTCAGTTTATGAAGATAAAACAAGAGAATAGGACTGACTGAATTATTTCACAAAAAGTTAGCATGGACTTAGTGGGAAGCATGTCTGCTTTCTGAAATTTAATTGCCTCCACAATTCTTGCCAGTGGTTGCTTTGTCACCAAAGATACATTTCAATTAGTGCGTTAGCTTTGATTGTACATGCCTGGGATCATTGAGAATCTTCTCAACAGCACTGGATTGCTGTGCATCTGAAAATTCATATCTACGTGCTATAATGATTGATCTTTTAGCACAGTTTAGTCCTGTGTCTTTTCAAATGTATGTTGGCTCACAATTTCTTGCTGTCTTATTAAAATCTGAAAGAGAATAGGAGAAATGACTTCCCCCTCCAATACATTACATCAGAAATGCAATTATCATTGAAGCACTTTTAGGTTCTGGGTCATACTTTAAAATGAAAACATAATTCCCCATATGCAACAGAGTATTGTGCACACATGTTCTGAACTAAATTGTCTGCTCTCTGACTTGGTGCAACCCCACATTTTAAGCCGAATAACACAATTAAAACACAAAATGATGTGTTTTAATTTTAAGGTTATTAAAACCATCCTTTCGAAACACTCTGCTCATAAATACATGTTCTGAGATGAAGCCAAACAACTAATCAGAACCTCACCAACACCATCATACCTGCAATCTGCAACAGAAGTGCAATGGCATTGCCTCTCCACAATATTACCTGTTAATAAACTTCGAAGCACACACCACAAGAAGAGTTCAATTCTACTGGAGCTGATCTTGAAAGAAAATTTGAAGCATTTTTAAACTAGTTTCTCTGTTGTATATGTCATATACATGATTAGATGCACCTAAAGGCTTGGCTCTTTGGCCAAGTCACTTTATATGTCTCAAAGTTAAACTTTGTCTGACAATGCTCCTTTGAAGCAACTTCGCAATAGACACATTTCCAGTCAGTAATTGAAATCTGCACAGTTTTTCGAATGAACCCAGTTAAATGCCTTTACCTCAGTTTGATGAAATGTATAGTTTCATTGATTTGTCCACATAAAGTGGCTGACCATTGTTGCTGTGGATTGATTTGAACTGAACATCATTTAAAGAGAAACACAACTGGTTTCATGTTTTGCTCCCTATTAAAGTCCTTTTTTCGCATATTCTAATTTTATTTTTGAACTGGTACCATTGAGCTTCAAATTTGTCTCATGTTGTCTCATACTGTTGTAAGCTTGATAGGATTTCTGTAGATTTAACAACTTTCAGGAGATGAGGACAATGAATGGAGAATGTCTGCTGTGGCTCATCTTACTATGGATTTGTTTATTTTTGTAAATATGTCCTGAATGAGGGGCAATGTTGATTCATTTGCAATGTGGATGAGAAATAAAAAGAAGTAGAACATATGAATTTAAAGAATAAAGATCATTTGAACAATGAAAATTATGGGGGAATATCTCGCATGGAAGTCTAAATTATGAGTGGAAGTCTATCAAAAAAGAAATCCTGTAGTTAAATGAAGTATGTGGATCGGAACTCTTTTGCAACTGAGTGAGTTCTTTGAGTTGTTTAATGAAGAAAAAAAACTGAACATTATTCCAGTATTTTCTTGGATTCTATATTATTGTCACTCGGTCAATTGACTGCTCGTAACAAAAAGGTAGCAATTAATGGAGTAAGGTCTCAAGGAGCCTAACAAGGATGGGTTCAATGGGAATCAACAGGGAAACTCTAGTTATTAGAGTCATATCCCAGTGCAAGAAATGTTGGATGTTGAAGGTCATCATTTCAGTCCAAGGAAATCTCTGTCAGCGGTTCTCCGCTTAGATATTTTCTAATCAACCTGTTTAATGATGTTATTGCATATCACTGGAGCAGTTGGGGCTTGGACTCAAGCCATCCTGGTTCTAAAGTAGGGATAGTATCACTGCACACAAGAGCCTCAGCTCCTTGGGACTCTTTCCTAAGGCTGACCATCTTCAGCTAATCATCAAAAACCTTCCCTCTCTCTCATCAGGTCAGACCTGGGGATGTTTGTTGCTGATTACCAATGGTCAGGTGTCCTACAGTGTCCTTATTTATCCCTACATTTGTAGCAGTTCATGATGGCAGCTCACCACCACTTCCTCCAGGGCAAGAAATACTGGCCTAATCAGTAACTGTTACATAACATGAATGAACAGAATGAAAAAAACACTTTTGTTTTACTTGTTGGAACAGCCTACAATGCAGTTATTGAACTGAGGTAGCTGCAACTAAATTACTTTGTTCATAAGTAACAGTTGTTTGTCATCTTCTGTGATTTACTGAGATCATTGTGTGAAAGAAGTCAACTGAGAAGGGAAAAAATAAATGCAGTAACACAATGTTAAGTGTATACTATCACCATCAAGACATTTATGAGAAGGTCTTAAGTGTTTTAGAATGGTACTTCTATTTGTCATATTGTAGGGGAAAGTTTATATTTTAATCAAGACTATGATTGATGTTGAATTGGTTCACCTGGAGTAGAAAGCAGGAGAATTTTGCAATGAGAAAAAAGACAGACTTTTAAAAAATTCATTCATGGGATGTTGGCAGCTCTGCCTGGGTCAGCATTTATCCTTCATCCCTACTTGGCCATTACTTGGGTCATGTCAGAGGGTAGTTAAAGGCCAGCTGCATTGTCATGGGTCTGGAGTTACATGTGAGCCAAACCAATCAAGGAAGGCATATTTCCTTTCCTAAAGGGCATTAGTGAGTCAGATTTTTTTTAAAATGTCAATGAAGAATGATTACATGGTTGCTATACAGCCAGTTTTTAACTTCAGATTTTTTTTGAATTCAAGTTTCACGATTTGTCATCACTTTGGCTCTCTGGGTTACACTCCCAGTAATGTTAGTACTGCATCACCAGCTGGATATTCATATTGAGATATTCATACAATGTCAAAGCAAAGAAAGGGTGATGTTGAGGCTGAATGAAGCCAAAACACTTTCACGTTAAATAAATTCTGTCTGGCAACAATTCTCTTACTGGTTGAGCTTATACCCATATGGCTGCCTCTTAATTTTCAGAGGTTGAGTTGTTCAGTCTACAAACTGCATCCTTTTCCTCTCTCTCTCCCGCTTTCTCTCTCACTATCTCTTTGTTTTGGCGAAAAGATAGAATGCACCAAATAAATCTCAAAGAAAGAATTCATACAAGAAAAGAATTACTATAGGCCTCCCAATAGCATCAGAGATGTGGAGAAACAGATTGGGAAACAAATTTTGGAAAGGTGCAGAAGCCACAGGGTAGTAGTCAAGGGCGATTTCAACTTCCCAAATATTGATTGGAAGCTCTTTAGATCAAGTAGATTGGATGGGGCGGTGTTTGTGCAGTGTATCCAGGAAGCTTTTCTAACTCAGTATGTAGATTGTCCGACCAGAGGGGAGGCCATATTAGATTTGGTACTTGGTAACGAACCGGGACAAGTGATGGGCTTGTTAGTGGGTGAACATTTTGGTGATTGTGACCACAATTTTGTGACTTTCATCTTGGTTACTTAGAGAGATAGGTGCGTGCAACAGAGTAGGTTTTACAATTGGGGAAAGGGTAAATACGATGCTGCAAGACAGGATCTGAGGAGCATACGTTGGGAGCATAGGCTGTCAGGGAAGGATGTGGAAATGTGGAACTTTTTCAAGGAACAGATACGACGTGTCCTTGATATGTATGTACCTGTCAGGCAGGAAAGAGATGGTCGTGTGAGGGAACCTTGGTTGACGAGGGAGGTTGAATGTCTTTAAAGAGGAAGAAGGAGGCTTACATAAGGTTGAGGAAACAACGTTCAGACAGAGCGTTTGAGGGATACAGGATAACCAGGAGGGAGCTGAAGAAAGGGATTAGGAGAGCTAAGAGAGGGCATGAAAAATCTTTGGTGGATAGGATCAAGGATAACCCTAAGGCATTTTATACATATGTGAGAAACATGAGAATGACGAGAACGAGGGTAGGTCCGATCAAGGACAGTAGTGGCAGACTATGTATTGAGTCGGAAGAGATAGGAGAGGTCTTGGATGAGTATGTTTCTTCAGTATTTACAAATGAGAGGGACCGTATTATTGGAGAGGAGAGTGTGAAAAGGACTGGTAAGCTAGAAGAGATACTTGTTAGGAAGGAAGATGTGTTGGGCATTTTGAACATCTTGAGGATAGACAAGTCCCCCGGGCTGACGGGATATATCCTAGGATTATGTGGGAAGCAAGAGAGGAAATTGCAGAGCCGTTGGCAATGATCTTTTCGTCTTCACTGTCAATGGGGGTAGTGCCAGGGGACTGGACAGTGGCGAATGTTGTGCCCCTGTTCAAAAAAAGGAATAGGGATAACCCCAGGAATTATAGCCCAGTTAGTCTTACTTCGGTAGTAGGCAAAGTAATGGAAAGGGTACTGAGGGATAGGATTTATGAGTATTTGGAAAGACACTGCTTGATTAGGAACAGCCAGCATGGATTTGTGAAGGGTAGGTCTTGCCTTACAAGTCTTATTGAATTCTTTGAGGAGGTGACCAAGCATGTGGATGAGGGTAGAGCAGTGGATGTAATGTACATGGATTTTAGTAAGGCATTTGATAAGGTTCCCCATGGTAGGCTTATGCAGAAAGTCAGGAGGCATGGGATAGAGGGAAATTTGGCCAGTTGGATAGAAAACTGGCTAACCGGTCGAAGTCAGAGAGTGGTGATAGATGGTAAATATTCAACCTGGAACCCAGTTATAAGTGGAGTTCCACAGGGATCAGTTTTGGGTCCTCTGCTGTTTATTAATGACTTGGAAGAGGGAGTCGAAGGGTGGGTCAGTAAATTTAAGATGATATGAAGATTGGTGGAGTTGTGGATAGTGAGGAGGGCTGTTGTCGGCTGCAAAGAGACTTAGATTTGATGCAGAGCTGGGCTGAGAAGTGGCAGATTGAGTTCAACCCTGTCAAGTGTGAGGTTGTCCATTTTGGAAGGACAAATGAGAATGCGGAATACAGGGTTAACGGTAGGGTTCTTAGTAGGGTGGAGGAGCAGAGGGATCTTGGGATCTATGCTCCTAGATCTTTGAAAGTTGCCACTCAGGTGGATAGAGCTTGTCAGAAGACCTATGGTGTATTAGCGTTCATTAGCAAAGGGAATGAATTCAAGAGTTGTGAAGTGATGTTGCAGCTGTACAGGACCTTGGTTAGGCCACATTTGGAGTACTGTGTGCAGTTCTGGTCGCCTCACTTTAGGAAAGATGTGGAAGCTTTGAAGAGGGAGCAGAGAAGATTTACCAGGATGTTGCCTGGAATGGAGAATAGGTCGTACGAGGATAGGTTGAGAGTGCTAGGTCTTTTCTCATTGGAACGGCGAAGGATGAGGGGTGACTTGATCGAGGTTTATAAGATGACCAGAGGAATAGATAGAGTAGACAGTCAGGAACTTTTTCCCCGGGTACAACAAAGTGTTACAAGGGGATATAAATTTAAGGTGAAGGGTGGAAGGTATAGGGGGGATGTCAGGGGTAGGTTCTTTACCCAGAGAGTGGTGGGGCATGGAATGTGCTGCCTGTGGGAGTGGCAGAATCAGAATCATTGGTTACCTTTAAGCGGCAATTGGGTAGGTACACGGATGGGGATTCTAAGCTCGGACAAATGTTTGGCACAACATCGTGGGCCGAAGGGCCTGTTCTATGCTGTATTGTTCTATGTTCTATGTTCTAATTAAGTATCTGATCAACCAACAAATCGAAGGATGACCAGCGCCATATGGGTATCAACATCTCATCATTTGAAAAACCATAAGGACTGTGAAAGAAAAACTGACTTTCTACCTTGTAGTCTAGATCTATTACCATCATGATTTATTATTTTCCACCCATGTTAGATGTATTAAACCACTTGTGTTTTGTCTGTCTTAAGATGATTGAGTGAGTGGGATTTTTTTGGATGAAGTTTAAGTTCTATAAAATAGTATTTGTTTCTTTTTACTGTTCTTGATAAAGTGAAGTGTGCTAAGATAAACACTGGAGAAAACCGTCTGTTTTGATTTACTTTTGACTAGGTAGCAGTCAGTTAGGCAAATTGGATTTTGATGCTCTCATTGGGTTTTTGTTTATACATTTAAACATTTTCTCATGACTCATGGAACAATGAGGCTTGAATATCAACACATTGTGCCTACGTAATTCATGAAAACATAATCTCAGGCCAGACCTCAATGTTTCTTGAATATTATTTGTTAACTCTCTCTTAATTAAGTCACCAGAACCCAGTGCCCTGAGCTGCGCTGTTTCCAATCATCTAGCAGAGTCTCCGATAATTAAAAACTAAGGTTGCAGTTACGTCCCAACATCAGTGTGAGGTGTTACATTTTGATAAAGCAAATCAGGGCAGGAGTTATACAGTTAATGGTAAGGCGCTAGGAGTGTTAGTGAACAAAGAAAACAAGGGGTGCAGCTACACCATTCCTTGAAGGTGGAGTTGCAGATGGATAGGGTGCAGAGAAGGCACTTGGTACACTTGCCTTCCTTGGTCAGTGCATTGAGTATAGGAGTTGGGACATCATGTTGTGGCTGTGCAGGACATTAGTTAGGCCACTTTTAGAATACTGTGTTCAATTCTGGTTGCTCTTCTACAGGAGACATTTAAAAGGGACTAGAGGAATGGGATAAATGCCGGAAAATGGGACTAGATCAGTTTCGGATAGCTGGTTGGCACAGACGAGTTGGACCGAAACATTTCCATGTTGTCCAACTCTATAACTCTGACACTATACCTCTGAGTCTCACCTGCATATTCATTAAACTCTACACCTTACTCCAAGTATAAAATCAGTTTCTTATATCATTAACTGCAACATTTGCTTTGTCACCAGTAACATCATTTCACATGTCATGGTGCTGAAATATCTATATGAATATCAGTGAATGCTTACTGAGTATACACCTCTTCGTCTGAATTGTACACCGGTCCCTTGATGAGATTATTCAACACTGTAACTCAACTGGACAGCAAAGTGGCACCATCGAAAAAGCTGATGAGCATCACTGGTGCATCTCATTTGCAGGGCAATCTTATGGCTTCTTGCAACATATTGTCTAATTTATGATGAAGAGAGGAGTAAATCATCAGGAAGACTACAGAGACAGATTCATTTCTTCAAATTACTAGGATAGGGCTGTAAATTATTAACAACCTTTTTTGCCGATGTTGCTCATTCACTGGATGATTTGCTGTCAGCACTGTTGGAATTAGTAAGGATTGCAAACTATTCTGGATGAAAAGATGATCGTCATTGAGTGCTGTCATCTCTGAGAGTCTGCCTAGAATGCCAGAAGAAGGTGAATAGTTTTCTCGGTTCTCAAGCAAAGGTTGAACGTCATTCCCATACTTCATCACTGTTTTAGGACTTGACTGCATGTGTAGAATTTGTTAATCTCTGTATGCAATGGATGATCTCATCAAGCTCAATTAACTGGTGGTTGAAAGATCATTGTGTCCACCTTCTACAGGCTACAGTACTGATGGTATCATTACATCTTCTGTGTCCACATACTGTGTTCCATCAACATTATTTGTCTAATACACCAATGTTGTCTGAGGATTAGTGAAAGAATTTTGCTCACGCTGTTCTGTAAGAATATTATAAGGGTTTTGATGTACAGTATCTATGACTGGAGAGTCAGGTCCTCCAGGATTGTTTGCCTGAGATGTCAAAACCAGGCCTGACATGAGTGTGTTCTCTTGTACATTCCCTGGGCATGTCTCTCAACTAGGGACTTTGAAAACAAAATAGACTTACCTCTTCAAGCATGACTTCAAGGGGAGTATGATGAAGCTGTGATCAAACTCTTGACAAAGCTTAGGTTCTTCATGATTTACAATATTCATATTATCTTCTTGGCATGGAACTTCTTCAGTAGTTTTGAAAAGTTGAGAAATTCAAAATTTCATCCAGATTTCTTTAGATCAAAGCTTGTGTTCTTCTGATACAATTCCTCACATAATGGAATTGTGTTATAGCCTTCCAATGGAGTGTCTTGTATCTTCTATAGAGGACTTAGTTTTACATAAGCTTGCCACATCAGTTAGGATTGGTACTGATTCAGGAAGTTATAAATGGGTTCAGTAATAATTTCACTATTGTTGTTCAGTGTTGTTTGAAAGTGACCTTTAACTGAAATGGCGTTGTCTCCCAGACCTTGTATCTTGATATCTGATGCTTAAAGATGACACTAGTAGCATTGACACGTGTCAGCCTCTTTGTGCAATCTTGGTATTCCTCTGTTTCAGTTAGAGTGCCGTGGCTTTTAAGAGGTTATGTAGTCCTGGTTTATTTTAAGAGAGAGATTGAAAGAGAAGCAATGGGTTCCGACTGACGGCTACGAGAGTAAGCAGCTTGGGAGGCCTTGGGATTTTTTAGCAGTCTGAAAATGTATGGCCAAATCTCACAGATTAGGATATCTGAATTACATCAAAAGCTATTTGGCTTTCAACAGAGTTGGTAGCTTCAGTAAATGTCTCCTGGCTGCTACTGTCTCTGAACATTGTCTTCATGTTTTTGTCCTCGTGGATGGGAGAACTGCATGTACGAATCTTTGTCTGAATGTTACTTGTTTGCTAAGGGGTGTGTTTTTTGGGATATTACTATATTGGAACAGTCAATTAGTAATAGTTACTGTATCTATTCTGTTAGGTTATCCAGTAGAAGTAAGGTATTCTAAATTCTGATTGTATTTTAACTAATGTATTTAAATAAATTGTTTTGCTTAATGTCGCGAAATGTGATCAGTCACATTGTAACTGGAACAAACAGTTTATGTTTGCCTTAAAAAGGAGAAAAAGTTAAGATCTAGGCTACCTTCCGCAAATATTTAGAGGGGGGCTGGTCTGGTTGATAGCAATCAACATTTCAACACTTTGGTGCTTACTGACAATTACAACTGTAATGCAACTGTAAAGGCTCACAATACTGCTGCATTGCCTTGCACGTTTGTGTGAACACAAAGCCAGCCAGCTTTTCATGCTGGTCAGGAGGGCTCAGACAAAGACATGAACACCTTGCCATATGACACAGCCAGCTTCAAATCTGCACCAATAGGCAGCAGATTCCGCGGTAAAAAAATGTATGTGTTACTAATAAATGACCACATCTCAAAGTGAAAGGGCAGTCATCCTCAATAAAGTCCAAGGAGACACATCTCAGTCAGTACAGTAAATCAAAGACAGCCTGTAGGTCCAGTGCCGAGAGTGTGGTGCTGGAAAAGCACAGCAGCTCAGGCAGCATCCGAGGAGCAGGAAAATCAACATCTTGGACTGGAGCCCTTCATCAGGAGCCCTTTCGTGCTTGACCTGCTGCCTGACCTGCTGTGCTTTTCCAGCAACACACTCTCAACTCTAATCTCCAGCATCTGTGGACCTCACTGTCTCCCTGTAGGTCCAGTGTGACTTGTACAAGTCATCATGAGGAAACAGCCAGAGAGTTGTTCAGATATCAGTCAGGAATGTGGCCACTCATCACTCGGGACTTTCCAGTTAAGTCACTCAAGGGCCATGGTCAGTTCAGGGTGTCTGTCTGCTGTTATGGACTAGGCCAGATCCCCATAAAATATTGTAAGAAAGTAGCCTAGACCCTAACTTTTTCTTATTTTAAAGGCAAATGTGAAGTGGATATTCCAGGTATGATGCAGCTGGCTTTAAGCAAAACAGTATTTATTTAAACACTACAGTTGAAACACGAACAAAAGAATTTAGAACAACTTAACTATTGGAAAATTTAACTGACCCGATAAAGAACTGTTCCAATCCAATAACATCCCAAAAACACTCCCTTGGCAAAAAGGTAAATTAAGTCACAGATTCTTACAGGCAGGAGGGAACAATATCCAAAGCTATTTCATTGGGAAAGGCAGTCAGGAATCATTCACTGAAGCTTGCAATCTTTCCTGGACTTCAGCATCTTGTGACTATCACAGCTAAACCAAACAAGAAAAAAACCTGAACTAGAAGAACTGGCCACTCCCCCTACCATTGCTGAACGAGGCTTGTTGTAGACCGCTTGACACCTCTGCCTTTACGACCTCTTTTTTTAAAAAATGGTCAGATAAAATAACCTTGCTAAAACGACAGCGTCCTTTATTTATATCTCAACCTCCATCCCCCCCCACACCTACCCTCCCCACCCCCACATTCCTGATGAAGGGCTTATGCCTGAAACGTCGATTCTCCTGCTCCTCGGATGCTGCCTGACCCGCTGTGCTTTTCCAGCACCACGCTTTTCGACTCTGATCTCCAGCATCTGCAATCCTCACTTTCTTCTCCTCACACTGCTAACAGTCAAGGAGTTTATGAGCAGGCCAGAGTTGTGGAAGAGGTGTTCGGTAAATTAATCATAATAGCAGTGCTTTTAGAAATGTGTAATAAAATTAAGTCGTGTCGGCATGGCTTCATGAAGAAGAAATCATGACTGATACTTTTATTACTGTTCTTTGAGGAGGTAACAACCATGATAGATAAAGAGGAACCAGTAGATACAATTTACTTGGATTTCCAACAGACATTTGGTAAGGTACCACATATTAGGTTGATTAATGAGCTGAAAACCCATGGTGTTGGGGGTAGTGTATTAACATGGAGAGAGGGTTTACTAAAGAATACAATATAGACAGTCAGGGGTGGGGCAGAAGTGAGTGTATTGGCCATCGCTAACGAGAAAGCGCTGGGGAAGCTGAAAGCTCTGAATGTGGATAAATCACTCAGACTGGATGGACCAGATCCCATCGTTCTGAAGGAGATAGCTGAAGCATCAATGGTGATCTTTCAGGAATCACTGGAGTCAGGGAAGGTGCCAGTGGATGAGAAATTGGCTAATATTATCCCTCTGTTTAAGAAAGGAAGAAGTTAGAGACAGGAAATGATAGGCAGGTTTAACCTAGTTTGCAAGTCTAGTGCCTGAGGACACAACCTCAGAATGAAAGGACCTGGTGGTGAATCTGAGGTATTCAATGCTGCAGAAGGCTCTGGAGACCAAGTCAGCCTCGGGTGCACCTGTACTCATGGTCAGCACTGCAGACGTTAGCTAGGCATTCTTGAGAGTGAACCCATGGAAGGTGACTGGCCCGGATGGGGTCCCTGGCCATGCACTCAGATCCTGTGAGGACCAGCTGGTGGGAGTATTCACAGACATCTTTAATCTCTCTTTACAATGATCGGAAGACCCCCACCTGCTTCGAGAAGACCACCATCATCCCAGTGTCAAAGAAAAATCATGCAGTATGCTACAATGACGACCATCCAGTGGCTCTAAGCTCCATAATTTTGAAGTGCTTTGAGATGTTAGTCATGTTTGACATCAATACCAACTTACCAAATTACTGGGTACTTCACAATTCACAGACTGGCGCAACAAGTCCACAGCAGATGCTGTCCCTCTGATCCTGCACTCGTCCCTGAAACATCTGGATAACAAGGATAACTATATCAGATTCCTAGTTATTGACTACGATTCCTCCTTCAGCGCCATAATTCCAAGCAAATTCATCTTGAAACTCTGAGACCTGGGTCTCAGCTCCCTGTTCTGCAAGTGAACCCTTGATCTGCTGACTCAGAAACAGTAAGCAGCAAGAATAAGCGACAACACCTTCTCCACAATAATCCTCAATATGGCCGCATACACAGCCCCCTGCTATACTCCTTATACATTCACAACTGCATGGCTCAGTTCTGCACTAACTCCAGTTACAAATTTGCTGACAACACCAAGGTTGTAGGTCAGATCTCAAACAACAATGAGATAGAATACAGGCATGGTATAAAGGCAATAATCTCTCCATCAATGTCAGCAAAATGAAGGAGCTGTTCATTGACTTCAGGAAGCAGAGTAGAGGGCATGCCCCTGTCTGAATCAATGGTGCTGAGGTGGAGATGGTCGAGAGCATCATTTCCCTGGCATTGATGGTCACCAACAATCTGTCCTGGTCCATCCACATTGAAGCAATGGTCAAGAAAGCACAACAGCGTCTCCACTGTACAAGGTTAAAGAAATTCAATATGTCCACAAAAACTCTGACCAACTTTTATAGATGCACCATAGAAAACATCATATCTGAATGCAACATGTATTTGGTTCAGTAACTGCTCTTCCCAAGACCGCAGGAAATTACAGAGAGACACGAACACAGCCCAGCCCATCACACAAACCAGCCTTCCATTCATTGCCTCCATCTAGACTTCCTGCTGCCGCGGGAAAGCAACCAACATAATCAAAGACCCCTCCCACCCCAGTTATACTCTCTTCCGTTGGGCAGAAGAGATAAAAGTTTGACTTTACGTACAGATAGATTCAAGAGCAGCTTCTTCCTAGCTGCTTTCAGACTTTTAAACAGACTTCTCAAATGTTAATTCAAATATCTGCACACCCTCTGTGGTTGTAACACTGTATTCTGCACTCTGTTCTGCTACTTTGATGTGCTGTCTATGGTATGATCTGCCTATATGGCATGAAAAACAACATTCTTCACTTTATCTTGGGGCATGTGACACTAATCAATTAATCAAGCAAATCTTTAAGGTGGAAATGGATAGGTTCTTGATTAGTTAGGAAAGAAGGCAGGACAATGGTGTTGAGAAACACATTAGCCATGACCAAATGGCAGAGCACACTCGATGGCTGAAGGGCCTTATCCTGCTCCTACATCTAATGGTCTTGAGGTTAAGGTGGAGGGAGTATTTTCAGGAAGATAATCTGAAACCAGTGGAGTTTCATCGGGATTAGTGCTGGGGCCACAATTAGATGCAATATATTGCTGAGACTTTCTTTTCTTTATTGTTTTTAGTTTGGAGCTGTGAACTGAGAATTGAAGTTAATCTTTGGGCTGAAAGCAGCAGTTTGTTTTGAAAGACAAGAAGAAAACAAACAAACTGATACTTGTTTACAAGGCCAGGCTGAGAGGTTAATTATGGGTTGCTTCGCGTCCAATTTGCTCTAGGCTTTTGAGTTCTGGGGATGCATCTGCTCAAAGACACGGTAGATGTTTAGGTATGAGCTGGTGCCAACCTAACAAAGGGAATGAAAATCAACAGAAAGAGAAACTAAACTTTGAACTGATTTTGAACGTTTGTCAGAAGGTTTGGGGTGGCCAAAGCGAAAAACGGATGTTTGATTGTTTCCTGAATACCCTCCCATCATCAATTTAGTGACAGTTTGGAAAACGGAATGTCAGTTTCAAGAACTAAATTAGTATTCCTTGGAGCTTACTGGAAGCTATCTGTGTGCACCAGTTTCTTCAGAAACCAAGCAGGATACAACCCCATGTGCCTGTGATATTATAGATTTGTGGAGTCTGCATCTGTGCATTGAACAGTTGGGTCTCATTATTTACTTCTTTTAATTTAACCCTTAACTGTGGCCGTTTGTCTATGTGCAAATCAAAACAAATTGGATTTAAATCATAGGAATTAATTAGATGATCTTGTGTAACTCTGCTTGACCATTCATCGTGCTACCTACCTGCTTCCACAAGGTCTTTGCCTTTTTTTTCCTCCTACTACATTTCGATGCAGTCCTGCAGTCTGCAGCTGGATGGAGAATGCATTCTCTACAGTGAGGACTGATGGTCGGGCAACCCCAGAGGCATTATTTTAGAGGTCCCAGGCCTGACTGTGTTCTATCCAGACACAGCTGCCCCTTGAGAAACCCCACAGTGTGGAAACAGGCCAGTCGGCCCAACAACTCCACACCAATCCTCCAAAGAACATCCCCTCATCCTATTCCTGTACCCCACATTTCTCATGGCTAACACATTTAGCCTACACATCCCTGAACACTATGGGCAATTTTAGCATGGTCAATCTACCTAACTTGCACATCTATGGAATTTGGGAGGAAACTGGAGCACCCGAAGGAAACCCATGCAGACACAAGGAGAATGTGCAAACTCCACACAGTCAACCGAGGATGGAATTAAACCCAGTTCCTGGCACTGTGAGGCAGCAGTGGTAATCATTGGGTCACCCTGCCACAGGACTGAGGGAATTAGTCAGGGTTGAGGCAGAAGGCTTAGTCACGTTTGAAGGATCATTTGGGGATTTGTATGTGCTTTCTCCCAGACTGTGCACCTCCTGATCATGGAAGAAGTACTCACAGTGAGCTCACTGCTCCTCATCTCCCTGTCGCCTTCTGGTTGGCTATCGGAACAGAGTACAGATCTATCACATAATCAGCAGACACTGAGAGTGTTGGAGTTGGCGCTCTGTGGCAGACACTCGCATGCCTGGAGCAGCAGGTCCCCAACACTGTCACTACAGTCCTGCAGCATAGCTTTAAGATTGCCAATTGTCCCCTCCACCCACTGCTTACTGCTGGTCATGCATTTCAATATCGCCGCTGATTGCCAATACCATGGAATCCATTCATGCCTGGGTCTGAGCAGATACCTCGAGTAGTAATCGTTCGGATGCCAGTGACCTTATGCAGCTGCAGAGATGTGACAGAGAAATGCACAACAGCAGATGGTCCTGAATGTTGGCTGGATAGCACACCTATCAAGTATAAGAGTCATAAGATTTGTATTGGAGCTAGAGGGTGTAAGAGTCTGTCTTTGCTTCCTTTGATGAATCTGTGTTCTCTTCCTCAAAGTAAAGGAAGATTGGACCTCTTGAAGGTGGACACATTAGATATCCCACATGGTTCCTGTAAGCGACAAAGGAGAGATCCTAGCAACCAAGTGATAGAAGCTGTGGCACATTAAAACTAAATGCACAGTGGGGATAATGGAAGAGTGGCATGACACTGAATAATGAATCTTACTTTGTTACTCAGACATTGAGTTTTTAGCATTCCCATAGCAATGATCTTTTAAATATGCTCTAAACAACAGGGATTCCAGTATATGCTGACACGGTGGTTGACATTGTTACTTCCAGAACCAGGGACCTGCTTTTGATTCCAGTCTTGAGTGACTGACTGTGTGGGGTTTGCACAATCGCCCCTTGTCTGTGTGTGTTTCCATCCACAATCCAAAGATGAGCAGATTGGGTTATTGGCCAAGCTAAATTGCTCATAGTGTTCAGGGATGTGCAGGCAAATTGGATTAGCCATAGTAAGTGCAGAGCTATGGGGATAGTGAGGGCAGGTGCTTCTTGGAGGGTCAGTACAGACTCGATAGACTAGATGGCCTCTTTCTGCAATGTCGGGATTCCACGTAAAAATGCTTGCAGCTACAGGAAGTGGGAAAAAAGATGAGAGGGTTGGCAGTTAATGAGGTGAGTTTGGGGTGATCTCATGTGAAAACCCCTAGCCTGACAAGTATAAACTCTCTATGTAACTCTTTAAAAATGGCATTTTGTTAAAATATAATATGATTTAACTGAGAGAGTCTGAGATAATTTGCCAAAGGAGCAACAACCTTTTTTTTCTCTCTCTCTCTCTTTCTTTGAAACATCTCTCATCAAAATTTATGAATTGAAAACCCACTAGAAGCCCTCAGCACCATGAATAGAGGCTATGAAAAATATTCAATTCAGCACCAGAAAAGTGAATTCAGCCAGCTATAACTAATCCAAGAAGAAATCCTTGTGCCAACTAGTTATGTATAAAGTAACTTTGGCTGAAGATTAACATTTGGGGAATCTGTGAATAATCTGAGTAGGTTTCTTTTGCGATAAACTAATTATTTCTTTGTTTCTTAAAGGACTTAGCTGATTTGTTTCTGATACTGAACTGTGTACAGACTGATCAGCAAACTTTGTTGTCATCGGTAGAGAAATTGGACAAAGAAAGGAATTGGTATATCCCTTCCAATTTGATTGACTAGAATACTGACTTCAATTAAAATTTAACTGAACAGAATCTACTTTAATTATCTTTATTCTTGGATACTAAAATTCAGAGGAGCAAAGCGAGTTACAGTATCTTCTTTTATTTATCTTGAAATAAATGTAACAATTTTATTCTTCACCTGGCCAAATTGGGAGAAAATTTGCTCAGCGTATCTGCAGAAGAAGAAAAAAACATCAAGAACATTGAAATTGCTAATTATTTTTGGAAGTGTTGCCACCTTTAAAGGAGCAACCCATTAACAGTCATAGACTCATGAGGTGCAGTGGTAGTATCACTATCTCTGGTCTGGAAGCTCAGGATTCAAGTCCCACCTGCCCCGACATGTCTAAATGGGTTGACTAAAAACAAATTTGAGAAAACACTTCAACAAGATGACTGTGTACCCTGGGTGGAACAATTAAGTGTCAGTTAAAACAGTTATCTTTCTTCAAGCTCCCATGAGCTGACATTAAAGCATCTTTGAAATGTTTCCCTGAATTCAATAGTTCAATCCTTGGAACGTTATCTGACAAGCCTTCTGGACAGGACAATTTGAGTGCAGTAAATAATTATTGTCTTATTTAAATTGTGATAAGAATTATACTGTCGTTTCTTTCTAATAATGATTATAGACAGGCAACATATGGTAAAGTTGTAAGACTCATTGTCGTTGCTAATGACTTTGCTCTTTCAAAGTAGAAAGAACAGATTGAAGCATTACTTTACACTTACTGTCAGACAGTGCACTATAAACTAATTAGGCTGATAAATTAATCAATGCATTAATAATTTACAAGTATTCATGAACACTTTTATGGTTAATAAAAGTGACCAAATTAATTAAGGAGGATTGTGATAGATCCTGTCCCATTTCACTTAATTTCAACATAGATTCATATGAAGTGCCCATCCATCAATAGAAATAAACAGAAAATGATACAATTGAAGGCATAATGTTTGCAAGTGCATCCTAAATGGATTAACAAGTCAAATGGCTGCGAATTAATAGTCATTTACCTAGGATTACTACTTAGTAACTTATTAAATAGATAAAACACAATTCACTAAAATTGTGAATTTATGGCAAAAGTGCAATAGAGGTAAAGATCTGAAGTAAGAAATACTTGACAGTTTTGACCTGCTTTGTCTGACAATAGCCTTTCCAGAACAGCTACAACACTGGCATCTACCCAATAATATGGATTTTTTTTTCAATTAAGTCCAGTACATAAGAAGCAGAACAAAACCAGCCTAGCCAATTAATGTCCCAACAGCGAACGCTCAACCATCAGTAAAATGATAGAACGTGCTCAGTGATGCCTTGTTTGGGTTCTACTAGGGTTACTCAGCTCCTGACCTCATCATAGCCTTGGTTCAAACATGGACAAAAAAGGTGAATTTCAGAGATAAGGTGCGAATGACAGCCTCTGACATCAAGGCCACATTCTACTAAGCTTGGCATTGAGGAGCACAAGTAAAAATGGAATCAATGGGAATCAGACAGAAACATCTCTGATGGTTGGAGTCATACCTGGTAAATAGGGAGATGGTTGTGGTTGATGGAGATCAGTCGTCTCAGGTTCAGGGCATTTCTGCCGGACTTCCTCAGGGGAGTGTTCTAGACCCAATCATCTTCAGCCACTTCATCAATGACCTTCCCGCTATCACTGCCAATCTTTGGAACACCAGGAGATAGGTAAGATACTAAACATGTACTTTGCATCAGTGTCCATGGTGGAGAAGGACATGGAAGCTAGAGAACTTGGGGAAATAAATAGCAACATCTTGAAGAATGTCCATATTACAGAGGAGAAGGTGCTGGACATCTTAAAACACATAAACATGAATAAATCCTTGGGACCTAATCAGGCTTACCCTAGAACTTTGTAGAAAGCGAAGAAAGTGATTGCTGAGATACTTGTATAATCGATGGCCACAGATGAGGTGCCGGAAGACTGGAGGTTGGCTAACCATAAGACATAGGAGCAGAAATTAGGGCATTCGGCCTATCGAGTCACTCTGTCATTCATTCATGGCTGATTGATTTGTCAACCCCATTCTTCCACTTTCTCCCTCTACCTTTGGATCCCCTTGACAATCAAGAGCCTATCTATCTCAGTCTTAAATGTACTCAATGACCTGGCCTCCATAGCTTCCTGTGGCAATGAATTCTATCGACTCACCACCCTCTGGCTGAAGACATTTCTCCTCATCTCCATTCTAAAGAGTGTTTCCTTTACTCTAAACCTATGCCCTCAAGTCTTAGTCTCTTCTGCTAATGGAAACATCTTCCCAACATCCAGTCTGTGCAGGCGTTCAGTATTCTGTATGTTTCAATTAGATCACCCCTCATCCTTCCAAATTTCACCAAGTGTAGACCCAGAGTTCTCAAACATTCCTACATATGAAACCTTTAATCCTGAGATCATTCTCGTGAACCTCCCCTGGAGAACCCTAAAACGCTGCTCCCTGCTCAGTTCAAGTGGAGATGGTACAGATCCCTCCTGCTCCAATATTGATGCCAGTGCCCCATGAAGAGGAACCCCTCTTCCCCACAGCACTCTTTTAGCCATATTCTTGCATCCCTATGCCAGTTTGCATGTATCTCAGGGAGTAATCAGGAGGACATTTAAGATGAGATGGAAAGATTTAAAAGGAACAGAAGGAGCAATTTTTCACACAGAGGGTGGTGTATACATGGAATGAGCTGCCAGAGGATGTGGTGGAGGCTGGTATAATTACAATATTTAAAAGGCATCTGAATGGGTATATGAACAGTAAGTAACAGTAACAGTGTGGGCGGCACGGTGGCACAGTGGTTAGCACTGCTGCCTCACAGCGCCAGAGACCCGGGTTCAATTCCCACCTCAGGCGACTCTCTGTGTGGAGTTTGCACGTTCTCCCCGTGTCTGCGTGGGTTTCCTCCGGGTGCTCCGGTTTCCTCCCACATTCCAAAGATGTGCAGGTTAGGTGAATTGGCCATGCTAAATTGCCCATAGTGTTAGGTAAGGGGTAGATGTAGGGGTATGGGTGGGTTGCGCTTCGGCGGGGCGGTGTGGACTTGTTGGGCCGAAGGGCCTGTTTCCACACTGTAAGTAATCTAATCTAATCTAATCTAAGAGTTTACAGGGAAATGGGCCAAATGCTAGCAAATGGGACTAGATTAATTTAGGATATCTGGTTGGCATGGATGTGTTGAACCGCAAGATCTGTTCCTGTGCTGTATAGCTCTATGACTCCATAAGGCCAGAAGTGGGGATGTTCTCTGATGATTACACAATATTCATCACCATCCACAACTCCTCAGAAATTGAAGCATCCCATGTCCACATGTGACAATACTTGGACAATCTCCAAGCTTGGGCTGAGAAGTGGCCAGTAACATTTGTACTACACAAATGTCAAGCAATGACCATCGCGAATTAGATAAATCTAGCCATCATCCCTTTACTTTCAAAGATATCGCTAATACAATCTCCCAACTATCTACATCCTAGGAGCTATCATTGACTGGAAACTGAACTGGACCCACCATATAAACACAGTGACTACAAGAGCTAGTCAGGTGAGAAACACTGGACTGAGCAACATACTTCCTGACTCCCAAAGGTTGTTCACCATATACACAACACAAGGCATGAGTGTGAAGAGTAATTTCCATTTGCCTGGATGAGCATTGCTCCAACAGCACTCAAGAAGCTTGACACTATCCACGACAAAGTAGTCTGCTTTACTGGTATCACATCCCTACAAGCATTCGCTCTCTCTACTAGCGACACATAGTAGCAACAGTGTGTCCTATCTGTAAGATGCCTGCAGAAATTCACCAAAGATCTTTAGACAGCACCTTCCAAACCCGCAACTACTTCTGTCTAGAGGTCAAAGATCCTTAGACACGTGGGAATACCATCTCTTGCAAGTTCCCTTCCAAGCCTGAACTTGAAAATATATTGCCATTCCTTCAATGTCACTGTGTGAAAACCATAGAATTCCCTTCCTAAAGGGGCATTGTGAGTCAACCTACAGCAACTGGACTACAGCAGTTCAAGAAGGCTGCTCACCACCACCTTCTCAAGGGCAACTCGAGATAGACAATAAAGGCTGGCCCAGCCGGTGACGTCCACACTCCAAAAGTGAATCAAAAAAAGTTCTTGCTGAAAATATCATTAAAATATCATTTACTATTCTATCTAATTAATCCAGGTTTTACATGGTGCTGGAGGGCTCAATAGCCTGTTTAGGAAGATTCCTAACTCCTATTGATGTTCCAGTAATGTTTTAAACCTGCAATGAAAAATCAACAATTTACTAAGAATGAATATTCTCAATATGAAAAAGAAGCAAATTGGGTCTCTATGAACTCATATTGACTCTAAGAAGTCACAGGGCAAAAGTGAGTACTTCTCACTACAACAGCCACATCTCCTTCCTCACTGCCTGCCTCTGTAACCAACTGATCCCACATGGACTCTGGACTACATTCAAACCAGCACCGTTTGGACCCGAACAGGACAACCAGTACATATTAAGTATTCAAAACCACCAGCAATGGTTCCCCTTCAGGATCCTCCACTCCACACTCACAGCAATGTGCCGGCATCTAACCTCTCTACAGTCAGCCCTGCCTCAACTGAGGGCCACACTCTCTCAGAACTGCATAGGACCCCTTCTGTACTATATTCTAAGAAGAATCCATTCTCTCAACAAACAGTAATTCAACACCATCTCAAACACCAAAAACTGTAAGTACAACAAACTTTTATATACTCACCCTCATAACCACCACTCCTCAAACATTCCAGAAGATTCCCCTGGCCTCTGGAACTGCTCGGACGCCATTAGCCATGCAGCAGGTACAGCTACCATCCTCCGACAATCGATTATGTCACTTCTGCCCTCATCATGGCCACTTCCACAGCCACTTCCACCCCTCACACTTCGTCATGCACCACACGTGACATCACTTCCGCCCCCCCCCACACCATCGCTGATGTCACACACTCAGTGACTTCTGCCACCCCTACTGCCGTGTTCGCCACCACTTCCGCCCCCACCAATGCAACTCACCTGCATTCTGCTAACATGCCCCCTCCATAGGTCCCACTGTCACCATCCCTGCTCCCCAGAACCCTGAGGGGAGCATCAACCCTGCGCATGATTTGACCCCCATTTCCCCTACCACTATGCCCACTCCAGTTACAGGCTCCGCCCCCATCCCAGCTCCACAGCTATACCAGGTTCTATCTCCCAGCCCTGCCGAGTTTTCACCATCCCCCCAGACCGTCCCGTCTCTGAGGATGAATGATCAGTCCTCAGCAAAGGCCTTACCTTTATCCCCCTCTGCCCACGCATCAACGAATTCAATATGCGTCGTGACGTTGAACACTTCTTCCGCAGTCTCCAGCTCCGAGCTTACTTTTTCAATCAGGATTCCTGCCCACCTTCCGAGGACCCCTTTGCCCACCTCCAACATACTCCATCCACCTGGACACCCCGCGCTGACCTATTACCCGATCTCAATCTCTTCATTTCCAACTGCCGCTGAGACATTAAGCACCTCAACCTGTCCACCCCTTCCCCCACTCTAACCTCTCGCCTTCACAACACGGAGCCCTCCGCCCCCTCTGCTCCAATCCAAACCTCACCATCAAGCCAGTGGATTAAGGGGGTGCAGTGGAAGTTTGGTGCACTGACCTCTACACCGCTGAAGCCAGATGCCAACTCAAAGACACCTCCTCTACTTCCCCTCAACCATGATCTCACCCCCATCACCAAACCATCATCTCCCAGACCATACAGAACCTCATCATCTCAGGAGATGTCCCACCCACAGCTTCCAACCTTGCAGTCTGGGAGCTCCGCACCGCCCGATTCTACCTCCTTCCCAAGATCCACAAGCCTTACCATCCCGGCCGACCCATTGTCTCAGCATGCTCCTGCACCACCAAACTCATCTCCACCTACCTCGATACTGTCCTATCCCCCCAATCCAGGAACTTCCCACATATGTTCGATCACCACCCATACCGTCCACCTCCTCCAGTTCATCAACTTCACCAACACATTCCACCATGACCTTAAATTCACCTGGACCATCTTTGACACTTCCCTCCCCTTCATGGAACTCTCCATCTCCACCAATGAAAACCGACTTGACACTGACATTTTTTACAAACTGACCAACTCCCACAGCTACCTGGATTACAACTCTTCCCACCCTACCTCCTGCAAAAATGCCTCCCAATTCCTCCACCTCCTCTGTATCTGCTCCCAGGAGGACCAGTTCCACCACAGAACACACAATTTATATACCACAATTTCCCTTCCCATGTGGTTGAAGATGCCCTCCCCTGCACAACCCACACCTCCACCCTCAAACCCCATCCCTCCAACCGTAACAAGGACAGAACCACCCCCCCTCGCCCCCACCCCGGTCCTCACCTTCCACCCTACCAACCGCATCATCCGCCAACATTCCCACCACCTCCAAACAGACCCCACCCCCCAGAGATATATTTCCCTACCCACCCCTTTCCACTTTCTGCAAAGACTGTTCCCTCTGTGACTACCTGGTCAGGTCCACATCCCCCGACCACCCACCCTCCCATCCTGGCACCTTCCCATGCCACTGCAGGAATTGCAAAACCTGCACCCACACCCACTCCCTCACCACCATCCAAGGCCCCAAAGGAGCCTTCCACATCCATCAAAGTTTCACCTGCACATCCACCAATGTCATTTATTGTATCCGTTGCTCCCGATGCGGTCTCCTCTACATTGGGGAGACTGGGCGCCTCCTAGCAGAGCGCTTTAGGAAACATCTCCAGAACACCTGCACCAATCAACCACACCGCCCTGTGGCCCAACATTTCAACTCCCCCTCCCACTCTGCCAATGACATGCAGGTCCTGGGCCTCCTTCACTGCTGCTCCCTCACCACCCGATGCCTGGAGGAAGAACACCTCATCTTCCACCTCGGAACACTTCAACACCAGGACATCAATGTGGACTTTACTAGTTTCCTCATTTCCCCTCCCCCCACCTTACACCCAGTTCCAAACTTCCAGCTCAGCACCATCCTTATGACCTGTCCTACCTGTCAATCTCCCTTCCCATCTGTCCGCTCCATCTTCCTCTCTGAACCTATCACCTTCATCCCCACCTCCAACCACCCATTGTACTCTTTGCTACCTTCTCCCACCCTCCTCTCTGACCTATCATGTCCATTCCCACCCCCATTCCTGATGAAGGGCTTTTGCCTGAAACATCGATTTTCCTGCTCCTCAGATGCTGCCTAAACTGCTGTGCTTTTCCAGCACCACTCTAATCTAGAATCTTGTTTCCAGCATCTGCAGTCCTTGTTTTTACCCACCCCCATTCACCTATTGTACTGTTTGCTACCTTCTCCCCAGCCAGCAACTCCCCCCCTCCCCACCCCACCACCCCTACCCCACATTTATCTCTCCATCCCGGAAGCTCCCTGCCTCCATTCCTGATGAAGTGCTTTTGCCTGAAATGTTGATTTTCCTGCTCCTCAAATGCTGCCTGACCTGCTGTGCTTTTCCAGCACCAATCTAATCTAGAGTCTAAGAAGTCACAGCCAATGAAACTAGACATCAAATGAAAATATTCTCTTGGCTAGATTTGACAATCCAGTGCATGAGTGGGGCTAGACATTTTGTTCATAGAATTACATAGAAATTGAAGGACTTAATTGGGCTACTGGTCAGACTGTTTTGTTCCGGTGTCTGTGCTCCAAGTAAACTTCCTCTCACTGTGTCTAATCCAAATCAACAATTATTTCTCATTGTTTCTCCATACTGCATTAAATCTATCAGTACTATTCACCTCAGACTCTTGATTATGTGGCTGTACATTTTACATTTTAATCACTTTCCAATCTGAAACAAAAGCAGAAATTGCAGAACTGTCTCGGGACAGCTGCAGTGCTCCCACTGAGGTTCAGTGTAATCTGAAAGAACAGCATCTCATTTTACGCTTGGGAACCCTGCAGCCTTCAGGTCTCAATATCAAGCTCAATTATACTAGATCCTGAACACTTTCTTCCGTGTCGTTTATCCACACTCATACTCCAGTCCACGCCATGACATCAGCTGCTTTCAGCACAGCCAACTCAGTTTTTCCAGTCCCTACATAAAGTTTTGTTACTTCCAGTCAGAATATCATCCATTCCTTTGTCTCCCTAACTGCCATGTTCTCTCTCTCTCTCAGGGCTCGACCTCCACCTAAATGTTCACTCCCTTCCTCAGCCCACTCCATTTTCAGTATAAATACCACCTTTTCCTCGCTACTATCAGTTCCGAAGATGGGTCAATGAACTCAAAACATTCACTTTGCTTTCTCTGCACAGACCAGTTGAGTTTCTCCAGTAATTTCTGCTTTTGTACCAGTGTCTCCCAGAGTGGTTTGTGACCCCAATTTAATTAGCCTGGCAATTTATAGTCAACATACAAAGTAAATGACTATGGGAGCTGTTGAATTATTCTTAAAAAAAATTAAATACATTAATATCATCCAAGAAAGTGAAAGGATGTATTCCAGGTTTAGTGCAGCATGTGAATGCAGCACTCAGAGGTAGACATGGGTGCTCTACATTTCAATTATCTCTGCAATGAAGAGGAAACTTGGAGAGATATGGAATTGACCATGGTGCATGGGGTTGGAAAAGCCAAAGGAGCACACAAGCGATATTTGGCTGTGATTGATATGAACAAGGCGATATGCTTCAGGACATTAAGGAAGGCCAGTGTAGGCAGTGGACTGTACCCAGGTGAAAGGCAAAGTTGAGTTTCATGTCAATGTCGGAGCATCAGCCTCTCTGAGAAACACTAGCCACCACCATGTAACCCTTATGACTCACAAATGATTCTTCCTCCGGCACTTCTATTAATTTGGCAAAATCCAGTCCTGTGCGGTTAAATATTATTGCTCTCTTCAATGGCTCAGTATTGAGGAAAAGAATATTTCCATTTGTCTACCTCCTTTCACAACCTCAAGACTTGTAAAAGCACTTTACCATCAATCAAGTACATGAGTAAGGCATTCATTGTCACAGCAACTCATGCGTCGTGAGTACATGAGACATTGCCAATGGTGCCCACATCTTTGAGGATAAAATAATATAGGACAGTAGTTTTCACTGAATTAAATAGGTTTAGTACAAAAAGGGGGCTGGTAATGCTAGCAGATGACACTCAATATCTGAAACAAAACAAAATTACAAATATGAATGCTGTTTTTATTCCATAAATCTCTCCATCACCATAAAGCAACAGTTATCTTGCAAAAAATCTAATTCTATAATTTCAGAGTCAGACCAACCTAGTTTTAGAAAGGAGAGGGTGAGGACAGGAGATGTTGGCGATCAGAGTCGAAAAGTGTGGCGTAAGTCAGCATCTGAGGAGCAGAAGAGTCTACCTATCGGACATAAGCCCTTCAGCAGGAAACATATTCCTGACAAAGGGCTCATGCCCGAAACATCGACTCTCCTGCTCCTCAGATGCTGTGTGACTGCTGTGCTTTTCCAGCGCCACACTTTTCAACTATTTTCAGAAAGAAACAGTGACATTCTGTGGATGGGACAGTTTCAAGGTAGGTTTTAAAAACAACTCTACAGATCCCTTGGAAAACTTATGAAGCCAAGTGCTTTAAATATTTAAACAGGGTAGATTCTTCCTTTCAAATTTTAAATTCTGTTAGAAGGGACTGCTATCATGGAAGAAATAAGCTTTGAGGAGAAACAAAGGTGATTGGCAAGTAGTTTTACAATTCTTCCATTTTTCCTTTTATTTGATGATAACTGTGTGAAATATAAAAGAAATCTGGCTTCTGTTTTAACAAATGACCTCTCTTGTCTGAAATGCTCTGAATATTAAGTCAGTAGAAATTATCAACTCACAATTAATAGGTTTATCTTGTGGGCTTATAGCAGGAGAGAAAAGAAGGGGGGTAAACTGAGTTTAAGTGTATGTAACAGAATTGCAGTACAGGCTAGAGAAGCTAAATGGATTATTTATGTTAATGCTTCCTGACTTCTAGCTTTTGATATCTAGTCTAGAAACAATTTGCATTGATGCTTGCAGGACCCCAGTCGATAGTCATCCTTCAAGAATTTCACTACAGATTAATTTTATTCATTCTTTGGATCTAAGCACTGACTTTAAGTCTATCCCTAACTGCTCTTGAGCATGTGCTGGGAGTGTCATGTTGAATCACTGCAGTCCATGTTGGGTCACCCATAGGGTTGTTAGCTGTTCATTCCAGGACTTTGACCCCGTGTCAGTACAGTACATGACTTGCAGAGGACCTTGGTGTGTTTCCATGACTCTGCTGCTAGCAATAATATCAAAAGGTAGCAAAGATCTCGTTGCTTTTGTCAAAGGACGCTTCGCAAGTTACTTTACGCAGCCTGTAAAAGATGCATACTGACACCACTGTGTGCTAATGGTAGAGGGAGTGAATGTTTAAGGTGGTTCAGAAAGTTGCATGCGATCTATTAATAAAAAAGGTCAATTTGAAAATTCAACTTGAAAGTCCTTGCAAAAGCTATTTCTTTTTTCGGCACTTTGTTGCTGGATATCCCATCTAGGTTTGTTGTAGCTTTTGTTTTTATCACAAGTGTTTCATGTGGAATTCTGTCAAATTCTTCTTTAAAATTAAAATAAATAACTTTCAGAAAAATTAGGTCATCATGTATTCACAAAATCTAAATCAGAACAGTTTGCCAGGGTTGAAGTACCCCTCATAAATACATGTTGAAGTTATTTATTACAAAAAGAAATTTGCTATTCAAAGAAATATTTTACATATTATTTGTATTAGTTTCCTTCCCCTGTCCTCACACATCTCGATCTCTGTACCCTCTTCCAGGCTTACAGTTTTCCACAACCTCTCAGCCCTTGTAGCCCTCACTTGTTTAGTTTTAATGGCTCCAGCATTGGGGGCCATGCCTCCCATCTCCCTCTATCTTATTCTCTCTCTCACACACACACACACACACACTCTCTCTCTCTCTCTCTCTGTCCGCCTTTAATTCACTACTTAACCTACCCACTCGCCTAATATCTCCTTACGTTAGAACTAGTAAGTTAGAATTGCTGAGGGAGACAGTGAATGGGTGACCAAATGGCAGAAAAAAAGAGTAGGAAGGCCATGCAGGTGTCCCCTGCAGTCATCTCCCTCCAAAACAGGTATATCATTTTGGATACTGTTGGGGGAGATGGCTCACCAGGGGAGGACAACAGTTGCTAAAATCATGGCACCGTGGCGGGCAGGACGGTGGGAAAAAAACTCGTAGGGCCATAGTCATAGGAGATTCTATTGTAAGGGGAGTAGATAGGCAGTTCTGTGGCCGAAAACAGGACTCCCGGGTAATATGTTGCCTCCCAGGTTCTCGGGTCAGGGATGTCACTGATCGGCTGCAGAGCATTCAAACAGGGGAGGGTGAACAGCCAGTTGTCTTGGTGAATATAGGCAGAAAATGAGATGAGGTCCTGAAAGCAGAGTTTAGGGAGCTAGAAGAGAAGTTAAGAAGGAGGACCTCAAAGGTAGTGATCTTGAGATTATTACCAGTGCCACGTGCTAGCCAGCATAGAAATGAAAGAATAGGCAGGATGAACACGTGGCTTGAGGGATGGTGTAGGAGGGAGAGGTTCAGATTTGTTGGAAATTGGGACTGGTTCTGGGGAAGGTGGGACTATTACAAATTGGGCAATCTAAACCTGAATCAGACTGGAACTAATGTCTTTGGGGGAGTTTTTGTTACTGCTGTTGGGGAGGTTTTAAACTAATATGGCAGGGGGCAGGGAACCAGAAGAGTAGACAAGTTTGTGATATACATAAATGATCTGTAAGAGGGCACTGTTGGTATGATCAGCAAGCTTGCAGATGACATGAAGATTGGTGGAGTAGCAGAAACCACAGATAGACTGGAAAGTTGGGTGGAGAAGTAGCAGATGGAGTTCAATCCAGGCAAATGTGAGGTGATGCACTTTGGGAAGTCTAATTCTGGAATGAATTATACAGTAAACAGAAGAGCCTTGAAAAAGTTGATGAGCAGAGAGATCTGGGAGTGCAAGTCTATTCTACCCTGAAGGTTGCTGCATAGGTGGATAGAGTGGTCATTGGACTGGACATTGAGTATAAAAGTTGGCACTTCATGTTAAAATTGTACAAGACATTGGTTCGGCCGCATTTAGAATACTGTGTACAGTTCTGGTCGCATTTTACCAAAAGGATGTGGATGCTTTGGAGACAGTGCAGAGAAGTTGATGAGGATGTTGCCTGGTATGGAAGGTGCTAACTACAAAGAGAGGTTGAGTAGGTTAGGTTTGTTTTCATTAGGAAAAAGGAGATTGAGGGGGGACCTGATTGAGGTTTACAAAATCATGAAGGATATAGGCAGGGTAGATAGAGATAAGCTTTTTCCCAGGGTGAAGGATTCAGTAGCGGGAGGTCACGATTTCAAGGTGAGAAGTGAAAAGCTTAAGTAGGATGTACACGGCAAGTACTTTACACAGAGGGTGGTGGGTGTCTGGAACGTGTTGCCAGCAGAGGTAGGAGAGGCAGGCATGGTAGATTCATTTAAGATGCACCTGGACAGATGCATGAGTAGGAGGGGAGAAGAGGGATGCTTAGGAATTGGGTGACAGGTTTAGACAGTAAATTTGGATCAGCTCAGGCTTGGAGGGCCGAAGGCCCTGTTCCTGGGCTGTAAATTTTCTTTGTTCTTTGTTCTTTGCTGTTTGTTTGGTCATGTGGCCATGAACTACCTTGGAAAGCTTCACTATGTTAAATAGAGCGTAAGGTCAGGGAAGAGTTTGAAACCAAGAATTAACACTTTTAAAGCTGAACCATTGCTAGGCCAGGGCATAGATCAGTGAGTACAGGGTGTTGGATGAATGGCACTTAGTACTTGTTAGGATACAGGCAGGGGGTTTTGAATGAGTGCAGGAAGATGGAGGTTAGAACTGGGAGTTGCTGCAATTCCTATGAAACAAATGAGCTTCTAGACAACAATGATTAACAATATATTCTGGGTTGAGGACCCACCCCTCCAGGGCACATTACTTTTGATATATGGTCAAATTAACTTCATATTAAATTTCTTCTAGTTCTGAAGGAAAGCTCATCAATGCTGAAGAGGAGCAGAAATCATTCTAATTTAGGAAGAATATTCATTTTGAGCACATCAATGTATTCTCATAGGGACACAGTCATTTTATTATAAAAGGGGCAAGAATGAACTTTATTAATCTGCCTGGCTCAACATCAGAATTAATTACAAGACTTTTAACTTTATCCCAGATTCAATGAAGAGGAAGAGACTACAGCACAGTTTGAAAACTGAAGCTGGAAATAGATTGCCCTCAGTGTAGCCCTGTTCATTTTTTAGCCAAAAGGTCAATCGGGAACAATCTTACATGAAATTGTAGAAAGTGCATAGTACAGAAACAGGCTATTCAGTCCTACTGATCTCAATTAGTCTACACTCCACATGTTGGATTAGTGGTGCTGGAAGAGCACAGCAGTTCAGGCAGCATCCAACGAGCAGCGAAATCAACCATGCTGCCTGAACTGCTGTGCTCTTCCAGCACCACTAATCCAGTATTTGATTTTCAGCATCTGCAGTCATTGTTTTTACCTTACACTCCACATGTATCTATTCCACCAGACTTCATCGAATCTATTCCCAGGGGTGGCACGGTGGCTCAGTGGCTAGCACTTAAGCCTCACAGCACCAGGGTCCCATGTTCAATTCCAGCCTCAGGCAACTGTCTGTGTGGAGTTTGCACATTCTCCCTGTGATTGCATGGGTTCCTTCCAGGTAGTCTGGTTTCCTCCCGCAGGCCAGGTAAATTGCCCATAGTGTTAGGTGCATTAGTCAGAGGGAAATGTGTCTGGGTGGGTTACCCTTCAGAGGGTCAGTGTGGACTTGTTGGGCTGAAAGGCCTGTTTCCACACTGTAGGGAATCTAATCATAATCATTTCTCCCTCCCTTGTTTTTATAGCTTTCCTTTCAACATAAAAATTGATTTGAATGGAATTAAGAATGGAGACAGATGTAAAAAGGACTACCATTCAACACCACTCACTAACACTATCACACAAGGTCAAAACGACCCCTATCCAAATTTATTAATCTTCATACATCTGTCAGTGCCTTTCAGTGGATTTTTGAGCAAAGGAGAATGTAATTTAGCCAAAGGCTTTTAATGGACTAAAGTACCCACTTTAGCACCAAGTACATTGAGAATGTGTCTGAAACATGCTGCTGGGCAACTCTAAAATTAGCAAGATGAACAGCAGAGAAAGGGAACAGAACTGAAAAATACTTCTGCTGAACAAAAGTCCTTCGACACATGCCATTAAGTTGAAACAATGACTTTGGGTACAGAAATCCAATTGCAAGTTATTTTCAAACCTAAGTCATCAACACAGTTCTTCCACATTGCCAAAGGGCTTCCATGTACCAAATGATAGATGATCCCCTGAACTGTGCCAGTGATCGATGAGTGTTAAATTCTTTTTGTGTGAACCTAACCTCGAGAACGATACTTGGTTTAACGAAAATGGGGACATGCTTCTGGAAGACTGAGGGCCAGTGAACTGGGGAGAGTCTGTTTAACGGCCAACATGGATGATAGTGATTTAGTTCATGGTATATATCAACTTACTCAAAACTTTACTGGGTTTTTGGTGCTTTAGTCAAAATGATTTTCAGACCATATAATCCAAAGCTTCAGACTATTTGATCCAAAAAAGACCAAAGTATCATTTTGAGAGGAGGTTTTTAATGCTTCATATTCACAGTTGCTTTGTCTCATTTTCTGAAATCACATGACACAAACTTTGGTATATTGTTCTAACCATTCAAATAATCAAAGAATAAAGTGTACATTTTCACTTAAATTTTGGATTGATAGATTGCTTTATTGATTGATTAATCGATTGTTGTCACATGTACTAACATGGAGTGAAAAGTATTATTTTGAGTGCTATACAGGCAGATTCGACCATAAAAGTGCATCAGGGTGACAGAACAGAGTGCAGAATACAATGTTACAGCTGCAGGGAAGGTTCAGAGAGAGACAGAGATTAGAATTAATATTTGAGATGTCCGTTCAAAAGTGCAATTTCCTGGCCTGCCTGCCAACTTGGGCAGCCTCACTGTGATGTGCACTGAGACTGAAGCCATGAAGTTTTGAAACCGTCAGGTTTACTGGGCTCTGGCAATTCCTGGGAGTGGTTATACTAATAATTTGCCAGATATTGTGACCCCAGAGAAATATGTCAATGATTTCTTTATCTCCTTGGAGAAAGAAGCACAGTTCATTGTGTTGCATTTTCCTTACTCTCTGTGTCACTTGGAGAAATTTCAAGAAAAGTTCAGCTCTTGTCATACTACCAAATGTGCTGTCTCACAGGGGAAATTCTTGTCAGCAATAAAATCATTCAGGAGCAAAGGGTCTGCATGAGTCTCCATATGTTAGAATAAATGTTGACTGATTAATTACCTCCATAACCCGACAATTTCCTCTTTGGATTACTGGAGACCCTGAAGCTACTCAGAACCATTGAAAAACAGTGCCGAAGAAAAGCAACACATTCAAAAAAATTTCACCATGAGCACTAATTGTATTTTAATTGTATTCATTGGTAAGTATTAACAGGGGTTTCACTTGAGCACGAATCATGTGTTCTGACAATGAGACATTTGTTTTCTTTTAATTTTGAAATGCATGATTTTAAAGGAGGGGACTGCTGGAGAAACAACATAAGCGGCACGGTGGCACAGTGGTTAGCACTGCTGCCTCACAGCGCTGGAGACCCGGGTTCAATTCCCGCCTCAGGCGACTGACTGTGTGGAGTTTGCACGTTCTCCCCGTGTCTGCGTGGGTTTCCTCCGGGTGCTCCGGTTTCCTCCCACAGTCCAAAGATGTGCAGGGTCAGGTGAATTGGCCATGCTAAATTGCCCGTAGTGTTAGGTAAGGGGTAGATATAGATGTAGATGTAGGGGTATGGGTGTGTTACGCTTCGGCGGGGCGGTGTGGACTTGTTGGGCCGAAGGGCCTGTTTCCACACTGTAAGTAATCTAATCTAATCTAATCAGGAATAAGCAACAAAGGAGAGGCAGAGCTAAGTAACCCCACAACCAACAGATCTAAACTCTGCCACATCCAGTCATGAAAGGTGGCAGATCAATTAAGCAACTCACTGGAAGAGGATGGTCTGCAAATATCCCCATCCTCAATAAGGCGGGATCAAGCACATCATGAAAAAAGATAAAGCTGAAGCATTACTAATACCTTTCAGCTAGAAATGCAGAGTTGCTGATCCAACTTGTCCTCCTGAAGAGGTCTCTAGCATCTCCACACCAATCTTCACCCAATTCAATTCACTCCACATGACATCATGAATCAGCTGAAGGCACAGTACACTGCAAAGGCTATGAGCACAGGCAACATTCCTGCAATAGTACTGAAGATTTGTCCTCCAGAACCTGCTGCTCCCTTCACCAAGCCATACAAGTAAAACTACAACACTGCAGAAAATTAGGCAGTTATATCAGTACACACAAAGTAAGACAAATCCAACTTAGTCAATTATTGTCCCATCTATGCAAATCATCAGTAAAGTGATGGAAGGTATCATCAGTGCTATCAGAGCACAGATGCCCAGCAATAACCTGCTCAATGAAGCTCACTTTGGGTTTCACCAAGGTCACTCAGCTCTTGACCTCATTATAGCCTTTGTCTGGACATGGACAAAAGAGCTGAACTCCAGATGTGAGGTCAGAGCGAATGCCCTGTGAATGCAGCGAATGCAGTATCAAGGAGCTTTAGCAAAGCTGGAGTTAATGTGTTCGGGGAAATTTTGTCACTGGTTGGAATCATCTCCAGCACAAAGAAAGATGTTTGTGGTAGTCGGAAATCAGTTATCTCAGCTCAAGAACATCTCTGCAAGAATTCTTCAGGAAAATGTCCTTGCCCCAACCATCTTCACCTGCTTCATCATTGACCTCTATCTACCTTTTATGAGTGAGAACAGCTTCCTCTATCCAGCCTGCTCATAATTTTGAAAACCTCTATTACATGTTCTCTCAGCCTTCTTCTTTAAAAGGAGAACAGTCCCAAGTTCTCCAACTCATAACTGAAGTTTCTCATTCTTGGGGCCATTCTTGCAAATCACTTCAGTACTCTCTCCAATGCATTCCCATCTGTTCTATAATGTGTGTCCACAACTGCACACAATACTCCAGCAGAGGTCTAACAAGTGCCTTGTGCAAGGTTACCATCACATTCTGGCTATAGTGCTCTAATCCCACATTAGTAAAGCTGAGATCACTGTATGCTTTACTTACTGCTCTCTCCAGCTTCCCTCCTCTTTCAATAAGCTGAGCACATATTTACCCAGCTCCCTCTGCTTCTGCACCCCTTTAGAATTGTAGACACTATTTTATATTGTCTTTCAATGTTTTTCTATCCAGAGTGCATCACCTCTCACCTCTTTGCATTTATCTTCAAATGCCAACAAATCGCCCATTCCACCATCTTGCCAATGCCCACTGTTAAGGTTCCATAATGTCTTCCTCCCAGGTTACAATTCTTCTACTGTTAGTGTTGTCTGCAAATTTTGAAATTGTCCTCTGTGTACCAAAGTCAAGATCATGATTATATAATCAGGAAAAAGAAGGCTCCAAACACTAAAACTCCCAATACCAACCCCAATTTTCTGGCACAGGTAGAACTAAAGAGCTGCCAGCCAATCAGATTGGCAGGTACACTTATCGGGCAGGATCTGAGTTACAGAAATCCCACTCTGACCCGATTAATTCTCCCCTTGGGGAGTATTGGAGTATCAGATCCCCTGGCCAGGTCAGCCAGACTCTATGTTGACAAGCTGCTGATCAATTTGTGGATCATAGAGTAGGTCTGTGTGGGATATAGGTACTCCATGCCCCCATCCCCCCATAAAATCCATCCCATGGAAATAATTATGTGGTTATATTGAAAGGCATATGTTTGTAGAGTTTAAAACGAAGCAAATGTAAGGCTGAGTAAAATCATTCACCAGCTGGTTCTTCGAATACAATCCTGGGCGATCATTGACGTGAAGTCTGAGTCACTCGAAGGTCCAAGTCTTGTTGAGATCTAAGCAGTAAAATGAAAACTGTGAACCATCTCTCACAAGTAATTTTTCAATCAGGGCTGGCAGCCAAAGGGAACACCTTTAAAACTTGAACTTGATTTAATGGAGACCAAATCCCATTTTGTAAACCATTGTATGCAGTTCAGATCTGAGTTGTCATTTCCATTTTGATTGTTTCTTTTGCACGATTTTCCTTATCTTTGAGCATCAATAAGATAAAGAATAGGAAAGTTGCTTATTATGTTTGAATCTCAACTGATAAGATCAGAATTTATTTTCAGGACCTGGAGCTGAATAATTGCAAATTGCACTCAGCATTTCCTGAAGGTCCAAAGCAGCTGATCTCCGGGGACCAATGAGTGGAATGTATTTCACCACTGGTATCTCTAAATTAGGAGGTAGCGACTCATATCTCTGCCTCTGAGCAAGGTGTTCCAGGCTCGGGTACAACTCCAATACCTCATGGCCAAGGAAGGTGTATTCATTGCATGGCCAAATATATTTGAGTAATAACTTATAAATCCAAATATTCAAGGCTGACATAGACAGATCTTTAATCAGTAAAGAAACCAAAGGTTGTAGGGATAAGGCAGGTAAACGGAGTTGAGGATCATCAGATCAGCCATGATTGCATTGAATGATGGAGCAGACTCAAAGGGCTGAATGGCCTACTTTTGCACTTATGGTCTTCAAAATATACCAATGGAAGATGGTAGGATAAGGAGAGATTCCTGGTAAGCCATATAATGGGGAGAATAGGGAACCTTCTGTCATTGTCATCCACACTTCCAGATAACAACATTAAAAGTAGATCTTGTGCTAAACAAGTGGGTGTATGGGCCATTTGAATATCTCAGAGAAAATGACAGCTGCCACACTGGGCTCCAGAACAGAGAGACCGATAATACATTGTCATTTCCCATAACTACTGATATTGCTTTAGCAGCTTACTATGAGTTAATTTTGCAGTTTCTATGGATATTTGTAATTTCCTTGGCATCTATGATCAGTCCTCACTATCTCATCAACCTTCCTAGGCCTTTGTCTAGTGTTACAAATGACACCAATTATTTTTCAGTGGCAATAATGTGATTTATATCATAAATGGCCAGGAACTGATACATGACACATTTTCATTTTCATACAAATGCATGATTTTTTTTAATCACATAGACAATTGATTTGATAACTATCGTGGTACTAGTCAGTCTGCTGTCTCCTCAATGATATCCACTTGTTCCTTTTCCACATCTGAGACACTAAATGGGAATGAATCAAAAATGAAACTCCATTCAAATTCAATTAGAATAAAATATCCATCTGGTACAAACATGAATTATCCAGTCAATTAGACAGCATTATAGGTTTACAGTTGTTCTGAGTTGAATAAGTGCCAGTTCTTTCTCACCTAACCTTGCTGTTGGTCTTGCATTATGCTTTCATTGGATGTGCAATCTCTATACTGCTGCTATTATGAAGATGGATTATATATAATATTGCTTTGAGGATTTATGCTTCAAAGGTTTGTAGTAAATGTATTTATTACAACATTGTGGAAGTGCACAGAGTTTGTTTTTAAAAGACATCATTACAAGACCAGTAAATATAAATATAGTAGTAGTTTATATAACTCTACAGGGGCTATTTTGAACAGTGACTAGCTTGGAGAAGTGCCTGATTTATATGGTTCAGTGGGAGGGACGTTTGCTCAGAACAAGCTGAGTTGGAGGAAAGCTTCCTAAGAACAAGCTGTGCAGCTGCTCTCTCTCTCTGACTTCTGAAAAGAAAATCCTCCTTCTGGGTTCAGAGTGAAACTTACTGTTTCTAAAAAGAAAATTGAAGATAAACCTTTGTGTTTGCTGAACACATTGTGCCTGCGAGACTTCAAAGACAACTGTGAGTGATCAGTGAATTGCCAGAAGACCTGACCAATAAACACAGAACATTTTGTGCTTTACAATTTGGCTTCAAAGACAACCCAAAGTCCCTTCTTCTAGAAAACTAATCTCTGCAGAGAGTTTGTTTTCTTAACCTTTTCATAAAGAATGCACACGTGTGTGTATTTACATGAGTGTTTTCTGGATATTTCGATGGATAGGCATTTATGTCTCTGCATTACTATTTTGTGTGTTAGCTCATTTCTGTTACATCATTTCTGTTGTAACAGAACAATAACTGTGTTTATTCAGAAATCTGGCTGATGGACCTTATTGCTTAAATCTGATATGGATAATATATTTAATTGGACAGCTTGGTAACTAGAGAATGTATATTATTTTAAGTTGTGAGTGATGGAGTTGTCCAGCTTTGGTCATATCACTAGGTGGAGAAATAATGGCAGTTAGCAATCCATATTGGTACAATACTTGGTTCACCTTCACTCAACTTGGGTGCAAGATGCACAATCGCTTTAAATTTTATATTAATCAAAGGTCTCCCTTGCAACTGGGATGTTGGACTAGCTATTGTTGGGTTGAACAACTGTATTAAGCAGGTGCTGTTGTGGAGTCATGCAATTTTCAGTTGAGTCCTGTTTTAATTAATGGAACATTGCAAGTTTGACCACTTGCTTTTGATATGGGGTTGGTCAACCTTCTATTGGACAAACAAGGTATTCACACTCTCTGGTGACTTCATGATATCTCCTTAACACTGGTTTGCATTTTAAGCCATTGATTGCTGGGACATAACTGTTTTTGGCATTCCTGAAAGTCCACCTGTGGCTATAGCTGTGGGAACGCCATTGTGTTTCCAAGTTCAGGAAATGGAAAACAGCAATGGAAATGTGTTCGCCACATGCTAATACTCAAGTGTGTGTGTACAGCCAGACTTTCTTATCTGAAATTTTTTGAAGCTACATAAGTCTTCCAGTTAACAATTCATGGAAATGTCTTTGTCAGCCTCCAAAGAATAAGCATGTTGAGAATTGTTATGAACTAGAGTGTACTATTCAAAATGCCAGAATTAAATAGCAAACATTGAATGCCAAAGCTAAGGTTGTGCCATTTGTTATGAAAGTCACATATTTTCTGCATGTTTACCTGGCAGGTTTCTTTCATGTTAGAGTAGGAGATATCTGTTGCACTCCACAGTCAACCATGTCAAGCTGTAGCAGATGTTTGATCTGTCAAGGCTAAGCATTTCCGCTTATTTCCAGTGGAAAGAAGTTGTCAAAAGCAGATCAAAAAATTCTAATGAGTGATAGTTTTTTGGTGAGTGTGATGTGTAAGTAATTGTGCTCATTGTTCCAAAGGTATTACTAGTCTGAATAGTTGGCCTTACAAAATACGCAAAGAATTTCACGCAAATTAAATATTGGTCCTCAGATTTGAGACAACCGTGCGAAAAGTAAATAAAACAAAATAACTTAGTTGAATGTGAAGCCAGACAAGAAATGAGAACATGGCCACTTCATCAGACTCAGCTAGACTGTTTGATTGAATGTTTTATTTGACTTTGAATTTTCTATCGTCAGAGCTGTTTTCTTCCACTATTGCAATACTGCTCACTTCAGCTCTTTCTTAGCTCTGTAAAGTTAACATACTTACACCTGCCTTCATTACTTCCAGACTCAACTGTACTATTACTCACCTTAACCCTGTCTTATAGTACACCCATTTGGTTTACTAATAACCTTTTTGCAATTAAATCCACAGTCCTTATAGGTTTGACCTCGATGTTGCTCCAGGCCTACTGGTATGGAGCTGACATTTAAATCCCATTTAATAGAGACAATAAGGGATAGGCAAAAAGGCATCGGCATTGCCAGTGATGCTCATATCCCTTGAAGTCGTAAATAAATCTCTTCGATTGACTCTGACCTTCTTAAAAGTCCTCTCCACATGCCCTGTTCTTTATTATTAACTGGTGGGATGTGGGTGTCACTGGCTGGCCCAGCATTTATTGTCTGTCCTTATTTGCCCTTGAAAAGTTGGTGGTGAGCTCCTTCTTGAACCACTGCAGTCCATGTGCTATAGATAAACCCAAAATACCCTTAGCAAGGAAATACCAGCATTTTGACACAGCAACTGTGAAGGAATGGTGACATATTTCCAAGACAGGACAAGGAATGGCTTGGAAGGGAACTTACATATGGTGATGTTTTCATATATCTGCTGATCTTGGCCTTCTAGATGGAAGAAGATGTGGGTTTGGAAGGTGTTTGTCTCGGGATATTTTGGAAAACTTCATCTTGTAGATAGCACACAATGTTGCCACAAAATGTCGGTGGTGGAGGGAATGGATGTTTGTGGATGTGGTACAAATAAAGCAAGATGCATTGTCCAGGATCATGTCAAAGCTTTTTGACTGTTATTGGAGCTGCACCCAACCAGACGAGCGGGGAGCCTTCCATCACGCGCCCCCCCCCCCCCCCCCCCCACCCCACTCTTTAACCTTTGACTTGTGCCTTGTACAAGGTGGACAGGCTTTGTAGAGTTACTTGCTGCAGTATTTGTAGCCTCTGGCCTGGTCTTGTAGCCATTGTATTTATATAGTGAATTCAATTTAATTTCTGACCCACGGTAATCCCCAGGATGCTGATAGTTGGAGACTCAGTAATGGTAACATCATTGAATAGCAAGGGGTGGTGGTTAACTTGCCTTTTAGTAGGGTTGGCATTTGTGTAATGTGAATGCTACTCACCACTTTTCAGCCTAAGCCTGGATATTACCTATAATCAAGCCCTGCATGTTCCTCACCTCTACGTAGGTTAATTAAAACGAGCTCAAAATTCTGAACAAATAAAAACTGAAAGAACTGTGGATGCTGTAAATCAGAAACTAAAACATAAATCGCTGGAAAAGTTCAACAGGTCTTTTCAATCAGAGTTCTGAAGAAGGGTCACTGGATCCAAAACATTAACTCTGATTTCTCTTCACAGATGCTGCCAGACCTGCTGAGCTTTTCCAGCAACTTGTGTTTCAGTTTCTCAAAATTCTGAAACTATATCCTATTCTTCTGCCGTTTCAGCAGTTCTTATCATCATTGACTTGATATTCTGGTGCAGCCTTTACTACATCTGTCCGGCTCCATCCTAAACCTCCCTTCCTTTTCATCATTCTTACTAGGTTTAATGAACTGGGTTAAAGCCTTCTCCTCCACCAATGTTTTCTTGGGCTCTGTTTGTTGCTTTCATCACACTTTTTTCTGTCAAGCAGCTCAATGACTTTCTTAACATCAAAGGTATTTTTTTTCCGAATTCAGATTTAAGAAGTCCATTCTAAAATTACATTGATAACAGAACATCACAGATTTCAAAACAGCTTGAAAGAGAGGATTTACAATTGTTCATTCATACAGCACAGGAGGCCATTGTGTTTAACATCTCAGATGCAGTCCTTTGAAAGGTCTATCCAATTAATCCACTCTCTAGCGGTTTCCTGGTGACTATGCGAATTATTTTCATAAAGTGCTTATCCAATTGTCTCTTGAATGTTACTGTGGAATCTGCTACCACCACCTATTCAGGCAACTCATTCCATGTTATATTCAAGAAATGACAGTATTAAAAAAATCTGCATTCCTTTCCTGGTTCTTTTGACAATTATCTTAAATTACCAATTATTGGCTGCATTTATGTATATCAGTTATTGAAACTCACATCAAATTTAAACTTTTTATTTCGGAGTGATGGTGTGAACACACCTTTAAATTCCTGGAGAAGAGGGAGGTCGTCACCTCTGGGAGTGGTGTAAAGGTTCTATTGCAGATTCTCAGGAGATGAGTTAATGATGCCCAAAAGGCTCACAATAAGAGCAGTACAAAATTACCTTTTCTACCAAGTTCCCAAGAGAATCAGAGCATTTTAATATGGATGAAAGATTTTGCTCACCAGGGGCTGCAAAAATTAAGGGAACTCTAATGGGCCAGAGACGAATCACATAAAACGGTCACATTAAGGGTCACACAAAAGTTCTTAATTACAGAGAATGCCATGTCTCGAGATTTTTGCCTGTAAGACCTGGGAGGATTTTTGATTAATTTATATTAAGAAAATGCCATTAAATTAAGTGAAGTCACAAGGGATTAAATTCTCGCAACCTGGTTCTGCTTCTGGGAATATAGATGAAATGAAATATTTCTCCAGAACAGTGTTTCACACTGCCATGACAGTTTGTGAATTTGAGGCCATTATGTTATTCCAGTGATGTTCACAACTCATGGGGGAGGCTGGAAAGCTGGTTGCTAAGACCACAATTGTTATGTGGACAAGATCATTCATCAATCAATGGGAATACCTGACAAGGAAAGCTATGCAAGAAACAGAGGTCAGCCCATTGGTATCCTTTTGAGGTAAAATACCAGCTCAGTTTTGAAGAGCTTCGGAGTTGAAGACAAGTATAGAGAGAAATAAAACCTTCTTCCTTCTATAATAGTCTCAGAAATGTCACCAGGTTGTATTTTTATATCCAAATAAACCGACTTGTTCAATTATAATTGGCCTTACCTCATAGATTGTTAACCAGTTTCCCTTCTGGAAAGCTGTGAAAAATGCACATCAACCTCTGTACAATTTTGTGGTTTCCAATTCAAAATTAAGTTTCATTGTTGCCTCCCTAGCTATATATTAACCAAACAGGGCTAGGAAAGGTAAGTGGCATACTTGGAAACATTTGATAGTGGATATGGGGGAATGGGGAAGAAGGGAGCGGTGTCAATAACCAGGAGATGAAGGTTATTGGTGCATAGAACAATGAAGATGGGAGAGCAAGTTAACAATAGAAGTCAAGACTACAAAAGTCAGGAAGCTAACCAAATATACATGAAGCAATAAAAACAGCGAGTGCTGGAGAAGTACAGCAGGTCTGGCAGCATCTGCAGAGACAAAGCAGAGTTAAGGTTTCAAGCACAGTGACCCTTGGTCATAACTGATTTCAAGCATCCGCATTCTGATGATGGTCTGGAGGCTTCCTTGAATTTGGGATGAGAGACAGAGAAAGTAACAGGACACCTCAGAAATGACACTCAGCCCTTCAAAAAATACTAGTTCTCAACAATATTTTTTTAAAATTTCTGAATTCCAAAATCTTCTCTGAACAGCTTTTCCTTTCAACTGTAGAATGAGAATTTATTTTTCCTTATATAGGGGAGTTGGCCCGTGATGGACAGAATGAACGCACACAGAAACAACACAAAATTCTCAGCATTTCACTTGCCAAAAATGGCATTGTTTCACAAAGCTTCCCTTGCACAAACTGCAAAAACTTTATTCACAAATAATCACTGGCGTGATGTTTATCCGCTGCCTTTTCTTTATCCTTTTTTTAACTTTGCAACAAATATGAAGAATCTTCATGATAGCTTTGTACAAATAGCAAAATCTTTAACCTACCTATGACACTGAAAGCATCAAAAGGGACTTTGCAGAGGTGTAATTGAAAATAAATGTGCATCAAACAGAAAAGGTGTGATTGTGCATATGCTCTTGTTGGCACCAGCTACTGGTGGTGTTAGCCACCAGCCTCCTCTGCCTGTCCAGCATTCCAAACCTCTCAGTTTATCTGTGGCCATGTTAGAAAATAGACATGCAGTTATGCAGTATTTGTCTACACTGCTGGATATCCAGACAATGAAGTACCTTTGAAACATAGTTACTTTTGTATGATGTATGATCATGGCCACTAACATGCACAGCAAACTTCCACAAGCTCCAGAATGTTAGTCATTAGATATTCTGTTCTTCTGTGACAGTGACTGTGGGATCAATATTGGTCAGGATTCTGGAGACTGCTCCCCAAAGGGTGTGTAGATCTGTTACATCCACTTGACAGGGCAGATCAGGCCTCCGTTTAGAATTTCAAGAATTGGAATTAGAATTAGGCTATCGTAAAGTGTACTCAAGTACAGATCATTCTGCTATAATGCGTATTTCATCAGCCTGAATTGCCCAAAGCGCAATTGACGAATTGTGGACATTGGATAATGCGAACATTTGACTGAATGGGTATAGTGGTTTTTCATAGCAAACTTTTCTATCACATGAGGTTGCAGGGGAACACAACTGTCACGTTACAGCAGAACGACCTGCACACGGATACAAGAGTAAAGTGAAAAGTGTACAAGATCGGTATTTCTGGCTCTATCTTAGCTATAAAGATGCGTACAAAATCTTAAGCATACATTTGAAAAAATAGACAAATAAAGGCAAAAGAAATTAGCGTTATCATCCTAAAGTTCTAAAGCCGGAAGTCCACACTGGACATCCTCAAGACCAAGTATCCTGTTAGGCCAGATTTGGACTCAAGCTTTGGAGTGGAAACATGAAGCCAGATTCTTGGCTTTGAAGAAATGATGCTCCCAAATAAATCATGACTTGTGCACTATGTGCCTTATATTTTTAAGAGACAGACATGGTCGCCATGAAAGGCTGGACAGGAAAGCTCTAATTTCAGGACTCGGTAGCTCAGTGGCTAGCACTGCTGCCTTACAATACCAGGGTCCCAGGTTCAATTCCAGCCTCGGGTGACTTTCTGGGTGGAGTTTGCACATTCTCCCCTTGTCTGTGCGGGCTTCCTCCGGGTGCTCTGGCTTCCTCCCACAAAGATGTGCAGGCCAGGTGAATTGGCCATGCTAAATTGCCCAAAGTGTTATGTGCATTAGTCAGAGAGAGATGGGTCTAGGTGGGTTACCCTTCGGAGGGTAAGTGTGGGCTGGTTGGGCCGAAGGGCATGTCCCCACACTGTAGGGAATCTAATCTAGCCAATATCTAATTCAAACTGGGGGAAGAGGAAAACTGGTGTCCTGTGGGTGAAGGCCCAAGGTGTGGTTGATTTTGTCAGGAAGCCACCACCTGTGGCCCACAGGAAACGACCCCACAGTCACGAAATGGGCGGAGCCAGTGTGGGTCACCCTTAGGGGGTGTCTTTAGATTAAGCACTTTTCTCATTCATTCAGATGTCAGCGGAAAGGCCAGCATTTGTTACCCATTCCTTCTTGCCCAAGAGGACCTGGGTTCGAGCTGCCCTCGTGAAGCAATTCTTGTCGTATACATCAATAGTCCTGTAGTGCTTTTGGCAAGCAAAATATTTCAGCAACTAAACTTTACTTGAGAGGTTCAGAGGATAAAAGCCAACTCCTTGTCTAACATGGAAACATTTGCTTTAGAAACTCACCTTTTCTGATTCACAGTCCAGTTCCTGCCAAGTTTGACATGATGGTGAGGTCTTCACTTCTCATCAGTTCAACTCAAACTTTTTAGCCAAGTGTTGATGACAGTATTGAGAGCAATCTATCTCTTTAAAGGGGGAGCCCCATTGCCTTTCTGCAGAGGTCCACCACACCTTCATGTCAGGATCTGGCACAAAGGCAAAGGAATCACAGAGGGAGGCAGTCAATGCTCTTGTTTTAACAACCCTCATTCATTGGGGCCATTGTCTCTGTAGCTCCTCCACAACTTAGCTTTCCGACACATGTTTTGCTGCTGCCCATTGATACCAAACTCACAATATAAATGGAGTTTAATTAGTGAAAGAAACAATTCAGTTACATCAATTTAGTTTTTATCTTTCCCTGATTCAAAAAACAAAGAACAATACAGCACAGGAACAGGCCCTTCAGCCCACCAAGCCTGTGCCAACTTCTACTCTTAACTTAGTCCCACTACTTAATGCCTATATGTGATTTTTATCCCTCTGTTCGCATCCCCCCCCCACTCCCCACCTCCACACCCCATTCATTTGTATATTAAGACACACCTTAAACATTGCTAACATGCCTGCTTTCACCACCTTCATGGCACCCACCACCCTAATGTGTGAAACATTTTCTCCACACGTGACCCCTAAACTTTCCTCCACTCAGCTTGAACCTGTGCCCTCTAGTAGTTGATCACTCCACAATGGGAAAAAGCTCTGACTATCCATCCCATCTAAGCCTCTCATAATGTTTTAGACCTCTATCTGATCTCCCCTCAGCCTCCAGGGCTCCTTTCCAGTGAAAGCAATCCGAGTTTATCCAAACTCTCCTCGCACCTAAAACTCTCCAGACCAGGTAAACCTTCTCTGCACCCTCTCTGAAGCAACCATGTCCTTCTGGTGGTGTGACAAGCAGTACTGTGAGCTATATTCCAAATGTGGATACATTTGCAGTTTTCTTACTGACAGATTCTTTCTTCAAAGTTATTAACAATTTCTGCTTCCCCTTAAGCAATTTTATTTTCTTTTTAAGTGTACATGTTAATTTGTATAACTTGGCTGTCTCTTCTTTTTGGAATGTTACTTCATCTTTTGCTCTACATGTGGCAAAGCAGAATTCATAAATATCCTTTTTAATCACTACAAAATCAGTGCTTTAGGCACTGCAGTCAATTAATTTGGCTTCATCCAAGTTAATATTGCTTAAGTTATAGCTGTCTATTCAGCTCTGCAGAATGTTCCCCGTCTACATTTAATTAAAATAAGCAAATTGCATGTTATTATTGATCGAATTTGACTAATATTAAAACAGCAGGTCAGGCAGTACCTGGGGATATTTAAAAGAGAGATGATACTTCACGATTTTCCATTAGAACTGGGAAAGGCTTGAGATATTATCAGATAAAAGCAAGTACAGGATTGTGGAGAGGTGGGCTAAAGAAGGAAGAGCAAATTGCCAGGTTATGATAAATTGGAGAACAGTGGAAGTCAAATAATTAAAGGATGACAGTGTAACACAAAATGAAACAGCACTGGAAAAGCCCTTTCCTTATTCATTCTGGTGAATCAGTATTTGTTTCCCATATCTCATTGACTAGGAGAATCTGGTGACAAGTCACCTCTTGAAGCGCTGCATGTCTCGGTATAAAGATACACCAGCATGAAGCTGTTATAAAGTAAAAGATTGAAATGAATGCTTACTTATTCCAACAAAGAATTTCAAAAGAGGACAGTATTTAATTATTATGTCCATTTAAATGCTCCTTCAAGGATTCCTACTTGAATAGGACCAAAATAAATGAGATTCTTTTCTTAGCCATATTGCACCTTTCATCATTGTGAATCCATCCATTGCTGCCCATATCCTAACACACACAAAGCCTTGCTCATCCATGGGCTCATTGATCCACCTCAGTTGCCAATATTCTCTCATCCCAATTTTAAAATTCTCGGGCTATTTTCCAAATCACCTCGCCAACCAAATCGACTTCCAAAATTTCTGTGCTCCTCCAATGCTTAACCTCCCCAATTGTTGTCAATCCATCGTTGATGCTCATGCTATTCGTTGACTCAACACCAAATGCTGGAATTCCCTCCATACGCTTTGCTGAACATTGATGTCTTTCTTCCTCCTTTAAGAAGTGCTCCATTCATTATCTCTTTGATGCAACTTTTTGTGATCCCTTCTATAAACCCCTTATCTCAGTTGATGCAGTCATACCTGATACTGCAAGACGCATTGGGGCATTTATTTTGTGATAAAAAGGTGTTGTAAAAGTGGCATTTTTGGACCCTGGATTTTTGTAGGCTCAGGTTTCCTCTAGAAACTTTTAACAGTGGCAGGCAGGGCTCCAACATGGAATCCTCATCCCCATGTCCAATAGATTGTAGTTTACTTACAGCGGTTCCTCACAAGGAATGTGAATCATATGGGTAGGAAACATGAATTCAACAATTAGCGCTGAGTTCAAAGACACCATTTTCATTGACAATGTGGGAGTCATATGTTTATTGTATTGATATACCACTCTTGGTGTGAAGATAGTCTCTCTAAGTGTTTCGATTTGAAATCATTTAAATCTTTAATCCTGTAAAATAAGAAATATTGGCTGCAGCTATCAGTTAGAGCAAACTAAAACAAGGACCCACCACTGGAGTATACTAACGTGCAGGCCATTTGGTGTAGCTTAGACTAGAAATGTTACTGTCTGTTCCTACAGTTTCAATAGACTTTATTGTTTTCATTTCCCAAGGGCTAGTATGACAGCTGAGTCTATTTTGAAGGCTTAGCTGAGGTTTCACATTCCATCACTAAGCTCAGTGCTGGAGACCAGGAGAAAGGTGGAGCTGAGTTAGCCTTTTGATTGCAGTTGTAGGCTGCCATTAAAGGATTAGTCGTCTTTAATGAGATTACTCAACAGTTAGTTGCATGATTTATTCGCAGGTTGACTACTTGAGTGAATAAGAGTTTTTCAGGTATCAGATGTAAAAGATTGAGAGATCTCTAACATTGTTAGAAAGTTTCCACATCTTCCAGTGGAAAGCAACTACTTTGGCATAGTGGCTCAAATACTTCTGATACAGCAGACAAGTATAGCACAAAGACACATGATCACAGTTGTGATACAAAATAGCCGATGGCTGTAACACACAAAGTGAGCATTGAGGGAGTCAAATTTTTAATAGATTTCAATATTTAGATGAGACATCTGCAAAACCTTGTATGTTCCAGCAATGTTACTCTGTACACTATCCTGGCAAAACAATGTGTAAGGTATGTGCAAACACACATTGTTAGCCACTAACAGTCCCCACCAATAGCTATTCACCCTTCTTGTCGGATCGTTATTCACCTCCTTGTCTGTCCAACTGTTCTCTCTCTTTGGACTATATCTCCAGCTATCGTTTATTCCTTACAACCTCACCCCATCATATCTTCTGCATACAAACTGAAATTTTCCTCGATACCATCAGTTCTGAGGAAGGATCACTTTACCTGAAATGTTAACTCTTATTTCCCTCCACAGATGCTGTTCAATCTGCTGAGGATTTTCCAGCAATTTCTGATTTACAGCATCCGCAGTTCTTTCTGGTATTAAGTGCATTTTGTCAACACAATTCAGCTATAACACGATTGATGAATTGTGGACAACATTTGGATAAAGTGAACTTTCTATTGGACAAGTATAATGATATTCTACAGCGTTTTTCTACAGCGCAATTTTCTACAACAGTTTTCAATAGTGTGATTTTCTATAGCACAGGGTTACAGAGGAAGGCAACTGTCGCATTACACCAGAACAACCTGCACAGTAAATTTTGTTTTACCCGGCACCTTAATCAACTGGTACTCTTGATAAACCAGTAAGGACAAAATCTAAAATACTGCTATTAACCATGTCTGAGTATTCATGCTGCGAATAAAGCATAACAGTGATGTGTATATCCCTGTATTACGCTTCTATTACAATTCTTTTTAACATTTATTTTAAGAGGAATGTTGTTTTTTTTTAAATAGATTTTTTGAGATCGCTGTCGCTTGGTCAGGGTTAACTGCAGTTATGCGTACCTCTTGAATATCCGGAATACTTGATCAACCAGCAAACTCCTGGTCCCCAAGGTGCGGGTTAATAAAAGGCTTGCTGTACTTCTATACACAAAGGGTGACAGAGGTTTGGAACTCTCTTTCACAAATGACAGTGATGTTAAATCAATTATTAGTTTTAAATCCAAGCTAGATGAATTTTGTTAAGCAAAGGGCCAAAGGCAGGGAGGCCATAGATCATTCATGATCTTACTAAATGGTGGAGCAGGCTCAAAGGGCTGAATAGCCTACTACTGATCGTATATTCCTATGTTCTGATGATCTTATCATGCTCAGCAAGTTACTGTGGGACAAATGCCACACCTGTCGTCAAAGATATATGAAGTCAGAAGTACTTTATTACAAGCATTCCGTGACAGAGATTCAAATTCCAATGTCTTTCTAATTCTCTCAAAATCCCATTGCCTTTCATTCTGTAAATTTTGATGTTTGGTACAGCAAGCAAGATTCAACATTTGAGACAACAAAAATGAGTGGCTTCAAAACAATCTCAGTCTTATGGAGTTATGGTGAGTGCCGAACCAGAGGACACAGCTTAAAAATACGGGGTAGACCATTTAGGACAGAGATGAGGAGAAACTTCTTCACCCAGAGAGTGGTGGCTGTGTGGAATGCTTTGCCCCAGAGGGCAGTGGAGGCCCAGTCTCTGGATTCATTTAAGAAAGAGTTGGATAGAGCTCTCAAGGATTGTGGAATCAAGGGTTATGGAGATAAGGCAGGAACAGGATACTGATTAAGGATGATCAGCCATGATCATATTGAATGGTGGTGCAGAATGCTCGAAGGGCAGAATGGCCTACTCCTGCACCTATTGTCTATTGTCTATTGTCTAATTCTGGACTTGCATTATTTGCAAGAAACGACATGCAACGACATTCTCACAAACAGGCTATTAGAGAGAAAATAGAACCAGGGATCAGTCTAAGGATATAGTGTTAGGCCATTTAGGACTGAAATGATGAGAAATTTCTTTCCCCAGTGTAGTGAGCCTGTGAAATCTTCTGGCATGGAAAGCAGTTGAGGCCAAAACATTGAATGTTTTCAAGAAGGTTTTAGATTTGGTTCTTAAAGATAAAGGGATCAAACGGCATGTGGAGGAAGTGGAAACAGGAAACAGAGTGGTATGCTCAACCATGATCACATTAAATGGCAGAGCAGACTCAAGGGGTTGGATGGCTTACTCCTTCAATAATTTCCAAGTTTCGTAAATAATTCAAACAGGTAGTTAACGTTAAAGTATGGAACCACAATCTGAACATGGATTTGCATAAATCTTAATTCGATCATTTTGACTAAATGTTGCATGCTCCAAGGTGAGACTCCAAGACATTTTCATCAAATTTTTTCAATTGCCATCTAATTCAGGGTCCTTGACAAGTATGAATGCAGCTTTATGAGAAGTAATCCTGATTGGCCATTTTGCATTCATTGTTATTAATGTATTCCGATTACTTGAAAAATGCAGAGGCAAAAATCAATCACAAACACTGTTTTGATTTTCATTCATTGGAAAAATGAAGACAATTAACCCAAGATTTGTGAAAAGAGCAATCTATTTCCTGAAGAGGTTATCTTTCTGCTTGAAAAGAACTATTCAGAGAACACACAATTATACGTCCAAAAGTTAGTTTTTAAATCTCCACAGTTCAGGCAGTAATATAAGTTATTCTTAGAAATGCATCAAGTACAATAGGTGACTTTTGCAGTGTTTTAAAAAGCATTTGTTGAAGGGAATTTTTCTTTAACTATGTAAAGAGTTGAGGGTAAATCATCTTTTTGTACTTAAAAATGTGTCAAGTTAAAGGGTCAGATCTTCTAATACTGGGGGTGATAATGAGGTAATGATAATAAATTAAGGCACTGTTAAATTTTAGGACTCACCAGAAACCTTGCACACATGCAGTATATTTGTGTGGGTGTTTTAACCTTCAGATACATTGATTTGCACAGATCAGGTGTCTCCCTGAATGTGTCCCATGCTGATCTCAATATTGGAAGTTTGAGGTATAGATGCAGTACTTACCCAGATACTTACTCTAGGATTGTTTCACAGTTTAATCCCTGGGCATTAGTCCCTAACAGCATAACTCAAATCACTAATACATTGCCTCACACGTTCCACCTGGCACCCCAACCCAAAAACCACACACCCTCCCCCCAACATGTTGGGAAGGTATTCCACAGTTTATGTCACCAGTAACCAAAGCTGTAAGCAGTTCCTGCAATGAGCCTCGAAGCAAGTGGCCAGGATATACTTGGTGTTCGCTATATGTAGCAAAGTGTCTACCCTCTTGTGGTAGAATACCAGTCTTGAGTGGAACAAGCCTGTAAGTGGTCCCTACTAGATAACGATAATTGGCCTAAGGAGGGTGAAAAAGATCTGCTAACTTCCTTACTGCGATAAACAAGCCAGCAGTGATGGATAAGCAAAAGGCATATCCACCCTCTGTTACCCTACCTGACTTTATCCCATCTCAGGTCTCCCAGCACCCTCCTGGACATCCCATAAAATCTAGGCCCATGAATCTCCCTTGACACAGAGATCTGTTTAATGGCATAAACTTGGCCTGCTCTGTTTTACAATAAATTTGTGGGTGATTTGTTTGCAAAGGTATTGGCATAGCTTTAGTCATTCATAGGTTCAGGCAAATCTAACCATAGCAGCAAATATACTTTAAACTCAATAAATCAATGTGGGAATTAATATTGTTTCAGTCAAAATGACCATAACAACTATTTTCAATCGGTGTAAAAACTGATCTGGTTCACAAATATTCCTTCAGGAATGGAATCTGCTGCACTTAGCTGGCAGTTTCTAAATGTGACTTAGACCCAGAGGAAGCTGAATGACTCTTAACTGGTATCTTATAACAAGCTATTTAGTTCAAGGGCAAATTCTGGCTTTGACAACAATGCTCTGTTATCATAAAACATGACACCCTGATGGCTACCATTGAACATAAACTGAACAGGACTCATTATATAAATACAGTGGCTACAAGAGCAGGCCAGAGGCTAGGAATCTTACAGTGAGGACGTCACTTTTTTACTTCAAAATGTCATAAGACACAAGTCAGGAGTATGATGTGAATGTACTATTGCCACTATTGTGGATAACACAAGAATATGTGGGTAGGAAAACAGTGAGGAAACACAAAGAGAGTACAGAGGGATACAGGCAGGTCAAGTAAACTTGACAGAAGGAATACAATGTGGGAAAATGTGAGGTTATTCACCTTCATTCGAAAAATAGAGGAGCTGAGTATTACTAAAATGGGGACAATGTGTTTGATTTTTTTTATCCCACTTTAAAAAAACAGCGCACAAAACATGGATTGTGGGTCAAAACATCTGCTGCTTCTGGGAACAGAAATCTTGGTGGATAGGGCAAATCAACTGTGCGGGAGGTTAAAAATCAGCTTTTCAACAGTGGGATGAATGTATAGTATTAAAATCTCGCACGATTGAAGGGAGGTCGAGCTTCCTGATGGCAAGTGTCAGGAAGCCCCTTTTGCATGAACCTACATGTCATTCCTGCTCATTGGCAGAATGAAGTTTTCCCTCTTAAAGTTAAGATTTATGTGAGCAAAGAATACATACGTTCAGAGACATGACTAAGTGGCATATAACAAGTGAGGTAGTCACCTTGCTGGAGATGGAATACCACCTGCCTCTTGTTCACTGGACAGCATTATTCAATGATAGGTAATGGTTGAGATCAGGTCGTGGCAGGCAAAGGGGAACAGCTCAGGCCTTAGCGAAAGAGGGTAGCTGTACTCTAAATGGAATGAAGAAAGACTGTCTGAGGCAGTCCAGGGCAGGATGGGAAGGATGAAGTGAGACTATTCGAGGCAGGATAGTAAGACATGGGATCAAACAATGCAGAGAAGGGGAAGGGCTGAGTGCTGCTGACACTTCATCTACATCAGTTTGTCCAGGTCTCATGAAACATCCACAACTACCAACATGCCACAAGGTCATCATTCCGCTTGGCTGAGCTGCCCTGCCATACCTTAATCTTACTTTTAACTTATCTTAATTTTTGTTATTCTGAATAACTTTAATTTATTTTAACCTTACTGTATACTGTTTACAGGAAGAAAGTGAGGACTGCAGATGCTGGAGATCAGAGCTGAAAATGTGTTGCTTGAAAAGCGCAGCAGATCAGGCAGCAGCCAAGGAACAGGAGAATCGACGTTTCAGGCCCTTCCTGAAGAAGGGCTTATGCCCGAAACGTCGATTCTCCTGTTCCTTGGATGCTGCGCTTTTCCAGCAACACATTTTCAGCTCTGTATACTGTTTACAGTAAATTGGAGATTACTGGAAAGTAGAAGTTCTTCCCGTCACTTGTAAATCAGCTCCGTCTACTGGACCTATAACTTGTATAAGTTATATAACTTAGATGACTAATATATAACGTATTTCTTTCGATAATTTTCTTTCCTTGAGCTCGATTAGAAGTACTGGCTGAAACTGCTGCCTCCAAATTTGTTTTAGTTTCTTGTGCTCATCAGAGAAATTGTAAAACAAGCACTTTGTCCTGTGTTAGGGCAATAATTAGTTCCAGCTAATGTAAATATAAAATTCCTGTCAAGAGTATGGTGCTGGAAAAGCACAGCAGGTCAGGCAGCATCCGAGGAGCAGGAGAATTGATGTTGCAGGCAAAAGCCTACACTCCTGGCTCTAATCTCCAGCATCTGCAGTACTCACTGAAATTCCTGTGGCATCATTCCTTAATTTCTGCTCCAAATGCAGTTCCCATACTCACAGCAACACAACAAGCTCTGAACTTTTCCAGTTTCTCACTCCTCCTCCTCCTGTGCCATGGTACTGAACTCCTCTGATTCTCACTATTACCCACGTTCGTTTTATGGTCTGAACTCTTCCTTATCAGCTCATCAAATTTCTTCCTGAAAAGTGAAGTGTCCAGAACTAGACTGTAATAGTAGCTTTGACACTGTCCTCAATAATGCCAAGAAATAGCGGCCAAGTACTGAAAATTGGGATGTGAATAATTTAGTGTTTCTTTTTGAGTGAGGCAGACCCAATGTACCAAAAGGCTGTTTTCTGTGCTGCAGATCACTATGATTCTATGACATTGGCACAACTCAGCATTTTTCTGGAAGAATTTGGAACTAGAATGAGATATCAAAGGTTTTGCACTGATACTTCCATTTTGAAAATTGAAGGATTGCACATATTTATGTTATGCTTACTTTGATCAGGTTAAATTTCCACACTTGCCTGTATGTGTATACGCAGATGATCAAAACCATGCAGGACAAATCAGCTCATTTGATCAGCACTCCATCAATCAATTTACGATATTCACTCCCTTCACTATCAGGCACAGAGCACTCCATACTATCTACAGAAACTATTTTAACAACTTTCCCAGCATCCTTCATAACATAGTGTAAACATGGTCCATAATAAAAAGGAGAATAGGCACAAAGAAAGAAGCATAATATTATGGAACATGCACAGAGAAGTGATGGACCATGAGGTTACACGCTGTTGTCAAGCTCTGAATGAGTAAAAAGCTTTTTTTTTTATTATTTATAGTCACAGGGTCATACAGCAAGGAGATAGACCCTTCAGTTCAACTCGTCCAGGCTGACCATGTTCCAAACTAAACTCGTCCCACTTGCCTGCTCTTAGCCTGTATCCTTCCAAACATTTTGTATTCATGTCCTTATCTAAATGTCTTTTAAACACTGTAACTGCACCCACATCCACCACTTCCTCTGGAACTTCATTTCACACACTAACCACTGTCTGTGTAAAACAATTGCCCCTCATATCCTTTTTAAACCTTTTTCTTCTCACTTTAAAAATATGCCCCCGGTCTTGAAGTACCTCACCCTCAGGAAAAGACACCTGATATTCACCTTACCTGTCCCCCTCTTGATTTTATAAGCCTCTAAAAGGTTGGCCCTCATCCTCCTACACTACAGTGAAAACATCCCATCCTATCCAGCCTCTCCTTATAACTCAAACTTTCCATTCCCAGCAACATTCCAGTAAATCTCTTCTCAATCCTCTCAAGTTTAATAATTAATATCCTTCTTATAGCAAGGTGACCAGAACTGGAAAAAAAATTCCAAAAAAGGCCTCATTTTTGTGTTGTTAGTATTTGTTATTATCATATTATTTTCATAGAATTATTTGTTACTTACTTACTACCTTTTAGACATTCACAACATTATGTTATATTACATGTTCTTATGTGAATGATATTGGATACAATGCTTTAGAATGTATTCCTTTTTTTTCTGAATGCATCCTAAAAGAATAAGTGTCAAGTTGCAGTGCATGCAATGATTCCTGTACCTCTCTGAAATATTATGAAATGTGGCAGATACTGGGCAGGGATAGCAATAAAGATAAGCCAACACAGAAAGTTGTAGACTCAACTCATTTCTAACAGATTCATACTGGTGACAGGCGACCTGCAACAAAGTTAACAGGTTAAAAAGAACATCACCAGAATTTGCATTTATTCAGCACTTTTCACATTGCGTGAATTTCAATGAGCTTTAAATGCATATTATCAAATGGGATTGGATGTAATCAAGTTACATAAAGAGAACTTAGGACAAGAAATAAAATTTTGTCAAAGCGATAGATTGTATACAGTCTATAAAAGTTGAAGTGTTGAAGACATAGAGATGCTTGGGGAGAGAATGATTTAAAGCTTAGGGCCAGACAATTAAAAGCACAGTTACCATTTGTGCAGTGGAGAAAGTTGAAGATATGTAAGGTCAAAGGTAAACAACGTCAAAAATCAAATGCATAAGTTTTATCAGAATGTGGAAACAAGGGGAACAGAAGTCTATACACTAGACCAGAAGCAGAACAATAGATTTTATTTTCCTTTTCTTCCACTTTCCACAGAGAGAGTCTTCTCTATTTCCTGTCAGAAAATAGTTTATTTCTTGTGTTGCACTAGAGAAAGTTGGAAATTCTGCCGTTGGCACAATCTAGGTTAGCATTCATTTCACTTTGATATCCAATATGTTCCTTGTTTCTGTTGTTCACTGTCAGATACATTGGCACAGCTTGTGGTTGGGTGAAACCGATATTGTTGGATGTACTTTACAAATCCAATCATGTTTAAGAGTTTCCTGTTGTTCTACAATCAATAAATGCTATACATTCAGCTTCTCTGCTATATTGCAAGCAATGATTTATGTGGTTCCTTGTTCAGTAATGCAAGCACCAAAAAAAAATGTATAAGTTCAAAACAGAAAAGGGATTGCAACAAGTCAAAATAAAACACTCCTTCAAAACTACCTCCTGTATGTAGTTTAACTTTAATGCTGTAGCGGTAGAAGAATCCAAAGGTGTTGGTAGGTGGACAAAAAAAAAACCTCTCTTCTTAATTTCCAAGAAAAATTAAACATGGGACTTGGCCAAAAAGCATTTGACGTTTGCTCAACAAACAATAAAGTGGATCAAAATCTAATGGTCATAATTCTGTCATGGGAGTCAAGGAATTAGGAATATATTGTGATGAAAGTTGACTCATGTATACTTATAGATTTTGTCAAAGTATAATTGCAGAAAGGATTGGTCACAATTCTGAAGAGCTTTCTTAAAAAAATTATGCCATTGTTCCAGTACAATGGTCTAATCAAGTGTCAGAGAACAGGAACCCCTGGAACGTTAATGAAGATTTGTTTCTTCCGCGGTGATTAATGACAAAATGAGGTAAACATTGAAGGTGATTAAAATAAAAGCAAATTACTGCAGATGCTGGAATCTGAAACCAAAAGAGAAAATGCTGGAAAATCTCAGCAGGTCTGACAGCATCTGTAAGGAGAGAAAAGAGCTGACATTTCAAGTCTAACTGACCCTTTGTCAAAGCTGTGATTGAAGGTGATTAGCTTGTTTTTGGTGCTGCATGGTAAAGGATTGGCACTGTCTGCAATGCATTCACATTTTTCTTACAATGTGTGGCCCAAAACTGTACACAATACTCCAGCTGAGGTCTACCAAGTGTTTTGTATAAGTTAAAAATCATCTCCCTGCTTGTGTACTCTATGTGCTTTAAGAATTTTTTTTCCCAACTGTCTAGCTACTATCAAGGATCTGTGCAAATGCTACTGCTTCCCATTTGGAATTGCAAACCCTACTTTACTTTTCACTTCAATGCTGTTCCAGCCAAGATGCATCACCTCACACACTTCTTCATTGATCCACGTATATCATATATCCACCTACTCAAACAACTTGTCACTGCCAGTCTGGAGTTCAACATAATCCTCCTCACAGCTACAATTCATCCAACATGCAAATTATTTTTTTTTTAACGAGGGACGCATCAAGCCAGAGCTTGTTCTGGGATCTGACTTGTTCAGTAGTACCATCAGCTGGGATCATAACATGAATATGCAAATCAGAAGAAGAGACAACAACATTCAATACTTTAAGCCTGATCTGCTATTCAATAAGATCCTGACTGAACTTAAGCAAAAATGGAAAAAAACTGCAGATGCTATAAATCAGAAATAAAAAACAGAAATTTCTGAAAAAGCTCAGCAGGTCTGGCAGCATCTGAGGAAGGGTTACTCGACTCATAACATTAACTTTGATTTGTCTCCACAGATACTGCCAGATCTGTTGAGCTTTTCAAGCAATTTTTGTTTTCGTTCATGACTGGACTTCTTAGAACATAGAACATAGAACAGTACAGCACAGCACAGTCCCTTTGGTTGATGATGTTGTGCCGAGCATTTATCTAATCTAAGATCAACCTAACCTACACACTCCTCAATTTACTGCTGTCCATGTGCTCATCCAGCAGTCACTTAAATGTTCCTAATGTCTCTGACTCTACTACCACCACTGGCAGTGCATTCCACACACCTACTACTCTCTGCATAAAGAACCTACCTCTGACATCTCCCCTATACCTTCCTCTAATCACTTTAAAATTATGACCCCCCCTCGTGACAGCCATTTCTACCCTGGGGAAAAGTCTCTGGCTATCTGCTCTATCTATGCCTCTCAGTACCTTATACACCTCTATCAAGTCACCTCTCTTCCTTCTTCTCTCCAGTGTGAAAAGCCCTAGCTCACTCAACTTCTCTTCATAAGGCAGCCCCTGCAATCCATGCAGCATCCTGGTAAATCTTCTCTGCACCCTTTCTAAAGTGTCCTTAGCCTTCCTACAATGAGGTGACCAGAACTGGACACAATATTCCAAGTGTGGTCTAACCAGGGATTTATGGAGCTGCAACAAATCTCACAGCTCTTAAACTCAATCCCCCATTAATGAAAGCCCAGGCACCATATATCTTTTAACAACAGTATCAACTTGGGTGGCAACTTTGAGCAATCTATGGACATGGACCCCAAGATCCCATTGTTCTGCCACACTGCCAAGAATCCTGTCTTTAACATTATATTTAGCATTCAAATATGACCTTCCAAAATGAGTAATTTCGCATTTATCCAAGTTGAACCCCATCTGCCACTTCTTAGCCAAGCTCTGCATCCTGTCAATATCTTGTTATAGCCTGCACCAGCTCTTGACACTATCTACAACACCACCGACCAGTGTGTCATCGGCAAATGTAATAACCCACCCTTCCACTTTTTTATCCAAGTCATTTGTAAAAAATACAAAGAGCAGCGACCCAAGAACAGATCCTTATGGGACACCACTGTTCACTGACCTCCAGGCAGAATAGATCCCATCCACTACCACTCGTTGTCTTCTTTCGGCCAGCCAATCTTGTTTCCAGTCAGATTTCCCCGTATCCCATACCTCCTAACTTTCATAATGAGCCTACCATGGGGAACCTTATTAAATGCCTTACTGAAATCCATATACACCATATTGATTGCTCGACCTTCATCAACTTGTCTTGTCACATCCTCAAAGAACTCAATAAGGCTTGTGAAACATAACCTGCCCCTCACAAAGCCATGCTGACTATCTTTAATCAAACTTCTTTTTCCCAAATAGTCATAAATCCTATCGCTCAGAATCCTTTTCAGTACCTTGCTTACCACAGATGTAAGACTGACTGGTCTGTAATTCCCAGTAATTTCCCTGTTCCCTTTCTTTAACAGAGGAATAACATTGCCTCCCTCCAATCACCAGGTGCTCCACCCATGGAGAGTGAAGATGCAAAGATCACCACCAGAGGCACAGCTGTGTTTCAGATTTCACAGTCTTTCAATCCTTGATTTCCACACCGAAGAAGAAATTGTTTCTTGGGAATAGTTAGAAGTAGGAATCCTTTCACCGATCTCATCAAAAAGAAGCTCAGTCGTGAATTATGTAGTGAGTACTTCAGATGGGAGGAAGACTCAGTGAGTGAGTCATGTTTAATTGATTCCATGGTGAGGATTACTAGGGAAGATAATCAGGAGGGAAGTGTGTTGATGATGATGTAAGAAGTAAGGAATGAGACAAAAATATCAAAGCCTTTCAAAAATGAATCAAAAATTAAAAATTCTAAAGTTGACCCTCCAATAATCAGATTGAATAATAAAAGTTCCTAAAAGGATTGATGGAAGATTATACCTGCCACTAAACTATCAAGGTGACTTAAAAAGAGCTATTACTAATTCATACATTGATTTGCTTAAATAAGCAAGCGAAAACAACATTGGCTACAAATGAATTCTTCATCAAGCTGAAGAGTGACCTAGTTGATTCTGAGACTGAAATTGTTGGAGAAATTCAGTAGGTCTGGCAGCATCAGCAGGGCAAAAGCAGAGCTAACATTTGGAGTCCACGAGGTAAAAACAAGGACTGCAGATGCTGGAAACCATAGTCTAGACTAGAGTGGTGCTAGAAAAGCACAGCAGGTCAGGCAGCATCCGAGGAGCAGGAAAATCAATGTTTCAGGCAAAAGACCTTCATCCTAATCTAGATTTTGAGTCCACTGTCTGCTTATCAGCACCAACAGCAGCTCGGAAAGTATAATATTGAGACTGAAGACATGGATGGGGAGAGTTGGGGTAGGGGGAGAGGTGATCAGGCAGGTGAAGATGGAGCCCGGAGAGAGAGAAGATATGAAAGGAGTAGGTAGATGGAGGGATTATTGGTAGTCGACTAGGACAGAAGAGAATCTGAATAAGTGATAGTAAGAGCGAGGAGTGGAAGGGAGTGGGTTAGCTGTGCTGGAAGCAACCTGTGTCATGACACAACCTGAGGGTGAGGGGTTGAGTAATAAAACAAGCTTTAAAGTTATTGAACTCAATGCTGAGTCCTAGAGGCTGCAGGGTCTCCAGAGAGATGAAGTGGATCTGAATAAGGTGAAGGGGAGTTAAAGGAGAATTTGTTAAACCATGTGTTCAAGGATACTTGCATGAGTCCCAGTTATGCTTGTCTGTTTGTGGGCTATGCGGAACATTCCTTATTTGAATGGCAATTTTCAATGCATCGGTGACACCATCAGCATGTAGCTCAGCGATTAGCACTGCTGCCTCACTTTGCCAAGGACCTGGGTTCGATTCTACCCTCGGGTGAATGCTTGTATGGAGTTTGTACATTCTTCCTGTGGGTTTCCTCTGGGTGCTCTGGTTAGGTGGACTGACCATGCTAAATTGTCCATAGTGTCCAGGGATGTTCAGGCTAGGCGTGTTAGCCATGAGAAATGTAGGGTTACAGGGGATAGGGTTGGGAGTATATCCAGATGGGATGCTCTTTGGAGGGTCAGTGTGGACTTGTTGGGCTGGATGGCCTGCTTCCACACTGTAGGGATTCTATGATTGGTGTTTCTTCCCTTGTTTGAAATTGTCATCGTTTATTAATTTCACTTTCAATTTCCACCCTGATCTCACCTTCACTTGGTCCATTTCCAACTCTTCCCTTCCACTCTTCGACATCACTGTTTCCTTTTCTGGGGATAAGCTGGCCTCCAATGTGTATTATGGCTTCCCTGACTCCCAACTGTACTGTTCATCCTCATATCTCGCGTCTTGTAAGGACTCCATCCCATTCTCCCTGTTTCTGCATTTCTGTCACATCTCTTCTGATGATGCCATCTTCCACAGAGGGTTTCAGATATGGCCACCCATTTCCTCAACACAGAATTTCCCATCACTGTGGTTGACAGGCCCCTTAGAAGTGCCTGTGCTTCTGTCCTCACTCCTTCTCTTCTCTCCCACAACAATGATATGCCACCACCTTCCCCCCGCCCCCCTACCCCCCCACCCCCACCCCCCACCACCCCGGCCCTGCTCCTCACGTACCACCCACTAGAATCCACATCCAAAGCATCGTAAGCTGCCATTTCTGCTATCTCGAGCAGGATGCCACAACCAGACCATATTCCCTCCCCTCCCTTGTTAGCTTTCCACAGGAACTGTTCCCTTCAGGATACCCTGGTCCACTCCTAACATGTCCCCACATTTCCATACAATTGCAGAAGGTGTAACTGTTAAATGCTGCCTTCTCACCAAGGCTCCAGGCATACCTTCCAGGTAAAGCAGCGATTTACCTGCACTTTCACTCAATCTAGTCTCCTGTATTCACTGCTCACAATGTGGTCACGTCTACATTGGGGAGATAAAATGCAGACTGGATGACCATTTTGCAGGACATCTGCACTCCAATCCATAATAATGGCCCTGAGCTTCCAGTTGACTTCAACACACTACCGTGTTCCCTGGCCAATCTCTGTCTCAAGCTTGCTGCAGTATTCTAGGGAGCCTTGGCACAGGCTTGAAGAACAGCACCTCATTTTCTGCTTGGGGACCCTGTGCCTCTAGGATTCAACATTGTGTTCAATCACTTTACAGCCTGGATTATGGCCTTCCATGCTTTTCTCTCACCCTCACACCCTGATCCTGTCATGACATGGGCACTTTTAGCAAAGTCTACCCATTCTCACCCACTCTTAGTCCTATTATCACATGATATCGGTTGCTCTCAGCACAGCCTGTGTTCTCTCTGCTACTCTCGGCTCTCATTATCACTTATTCAGTTAAATCATCTGTGCTGTCTTACTATCACTAATCCATCTTTTCATATCTCTTTCTCTCTCTGGGTTCCGCCTCCATTTATCCAATCACCACTCCCCACAGTTGCTGACAAACCTGTTGAGATCCTTCCACAATTTCTGTTTTGGGTCCAGATCTCCAGCATTTGTATTTTTTTTTAATTTTTGTTGATTCTGAGACAAGAATCCTGAATCTAAATAGACAAACTATGATGCTATGAGATGCAAGTTGGCAATGATAGATTGGGGAACATTACTTAAAGAACTGACAGTGGAAAGGCAATTGAAAGCATTCAAGGAGTGCCTGAGTGAACTGCAACAATTGTTCATCCCTGTCTGGCTCAAATTTACAATGGGAAAGGTGGCCAAAGTATGGCTGAAATCGGAAATTTGAGATTGGTAGTAGATTCAAGGAACAGGCATCCAAAATGGCCAGAAATAGCAACAGACCTGATGACTGGGAACAATTTAGAATCAGCAAAGGAGAACAAAGCGATTGGTTAACAGAAGGAAAACAGAGTATGATGGTATGGTTGTGAGGAATAGAAAATCTGACTGCAGAAAGTTCTATAGGAGTGTGAAGAGAAAAAGATTGGTGAAGGCAAATTTGGGTCCCTCAAAGGCAGGAGCTGGAATTTATAAAGGTGAACAAAGAACTGTCTGGCCAACTAAGTAGGTAAAAACAATGACTGCAGATGCTGTAAACCAGATTCTGGATTAGTGGTGCTGGAAGAGCACAGCAGTTCAGGTAGCATCCAGGTAGCTTCGAAATCGATGTTTCGGGCAAAAGCCCTTCATCAGGAATAAAGGCAGTGAGCCTGAAGCGTGGAGAGATAAGCTAGAGGAGGGTGGGGGTGGGGAGAAAGTAGCATAGAGTACAATGGGTGAGTGGGGGAGGGGATGAAGGTGATAGGTCAAGGAGGAGAGGGTGGAGTGGATAGGTGGAAAAGAAGATAGGCAGGTAGGACAGGTCCGGACAAGTTATGGGGACAGTTACTGAACTGAAAGTTTAGAACTAGGGTGAGGTGGGGCAAGGGGAAATGAGGAAACTGTTGAAGTCCACATTGATGCCCTGGGGTTGAAGTGTTCCAAGGCGGAAGATGAGGCGTTCTTCCTCCAAGCGTTTGGTGGTGAGGGAGCGGCAGTGAAGGAGGCCCAGGACCTCCATGTCCTCGGCAGAGTGGGAGGGGGAGTTGAAATGTTGGGCCACGGGGCAGTGTGGTTGATTGGTGCGGGTGTCCCGGAGATGTTCCCTAAAGCGCTCTGCTAGGAGGCGCCCAGTCTCCCCAATGTAGAGGAGACCGCATCGGGAGCAACGGATACAATAAATGATATTAGTGGATGTGCAAGTAAAACTTTGATGGATGTGGAAGGCTCCTTTAGGGCCTTGGATAGAGGTGAGGGAGGAGGTGTGGGCGCAGGTTTTACAGTTCCTGCGGTGGCAGGGGAACGTGCCAGGGTTGGAGGGTGGGTTGTTTGGGGGCGTGGACCTGACCAGGTAGTCGCGGAGGGAACGGTCTTTGCGGAAGGCGGAAAGGGGTGGGGAGGGAAATATATCCCTGGTAGTGGGGTCTGTTTGGAGGTGGCGGAAATGTCGGCGGATGATTTGGTTTATGCGAAGGTTGGTAGGGTGGAAGGTGAGCACCAGGGGCGTTGTATCCTTGTTATGGTTAGAGGGGTGGGGTCTGAGGGCGGAGGTGCAGGATGTAGACAAAATGCGTTGGAGGGCATCTTTAACCACGTGGGAAGGGAAATTGCGGTCTCTAAAGAAGGAGGTCATCTGGTGTGTTCTGTGGTGGAACTGGTCCTCCTGGGAGCAGATCCGGCGGAGGGGGAGGAATTGGGAATACGGGATGGCATTTTTGCAAGAGGTAGAGTGGGAAGAGGTGTAATCCAGGTAGCTGTGGGAGTAGGTGGGTTTGTAAAAAATGTCAGTGTCAAGTCGGTTGTCATTAATGGAGATGGAGAGGTCCAGGAAGGGGAAGGAGGTGTCAGAGATGGTCCAGGTAAATTTAAGGTCAGGGTGGAATGTGTTGGTGAAGTTGATGAATTAGATTAGATTACTTACAGTGTGGAAACAGGCCCTTCGGCCCAACAAGTCCACACTGCCCCGCCGAAGAGCAACCCACCCATACCCCTACATCTACCCCTTACCTAATACTACGGGCAATTTAGCATGGCCAATTCACCTGACCTGCACATCTTTGGAGTGTGGGAGGAAACCGGAGCACCCGGAGGAAACCCACGCAGATACGGGGAGAATGTGCAAACTCCACACAGAGAGTCGCCTGAGGCGGGAATTGAACCCGGGTCTCTGGCGCTGTGAGGCAGCAGTGCTAACCACTGTGCCACCGTGCCACCCTAATTGCTCAACCTCCTCGCGGGAGCATGAGGTGGTGCCAATGCAGTCATCAATGTAGCGGAGGAAGAGGTGGGGAGTGGTGCCGGTGTAATTACGGAAGATCAACTGCTCTATGTAGCCAACAAAGAGACAGGCATAGCTGGGGCCCATACGTGTGCCCATGGCTACCCCTTTGGTCTGGAGGAAGTGGGAGGATTCAAAGGAGAAATTGTTAAGGGTGAGGACCAGTCAGCCAAACGAATGAGAGTGTCGGTGGAAGGGTACTGTTGGGGACGTCTAAACACATACTTTGGCTATATGTTCACAGAGGCGTCACAAATAACATACCAGAAATGTTGCATTCACAGGGTTTAGTGAGAAGGAGGAACTAAAGGAAATCAGCATTAGCAAGGAAATGCTGTTAAAGAAATTGATAGGATTAAAGGCCAATAAAGGCCAAATACTTTAGAAAGTGGTCCTAAAAATAACAGATGTATCGATAGTCATCTTCTGTGTTTCTACTCTGATGATACTATTGCTTTAGGAGGTGAATTTTGTCCACTTTTTATGAAGAAATACTGAGTTGTCTGCTAAAAAGCCACTAAGCAGATTGTGAGGATGTGTTTTTATTTAATGTTGGACAGATAGAAGCAGTCTGAATGGGTGGGGTCAAGCTCACACAGAACCAGGACTTTCAGTTTTAGCTTTCTGCAATTGCTGGAGTCTTGATGCTGGATGTGGAAGCTCTTATTCCTCTCTCTGTCACAGCTAAAAGCTGGAGAGTTCTATTCCTGCTGCTAGAATTGCATTGGAGACAATCTAGTTTACTGGATGTGCCTTTAACATAGGTGTGTTTATGGGATGTACAATACTAGAAAAGTAAATTAGTAGCAGTAATAAATATAGTTGTATAATTTTATAAAACATTATGATAGAGTTACAATTAAGCAAATTTTTTTGTCTGTATTTTAACTGTGGTTTATAAAATATGTATTTACTCAAAGTTGAGTAGTTTGACCAATCAAATTGCATCTGGAAAGCAATATCTTACACTTATCTTTAAAATAAGAAAAAAGTTAGAGTCTAGGCTATCTTCTGAACACATTTTGAGGGATTTTGTGGGATCCATAACACCTACAGACTTTGGAAAAGTTGATTGGAGGGTAGCTAATATAATTACTCTTTTTCAAAGGGGAGGTAGAGAGAAAACAGGGAATTATACAGCAGCCAACCTGATGCCAGTAGCAAGGAAAATGCTACAGTCTATTATAAATGACTTAATAACAGTCAATTTTAAAACAGTGGTGGAGTTGAACAGAATCATTGTGATTTATGGAAGAGAAATTGTGCTTACCAAATTTACTGGATTTCTTCAAGGGTATAAGTCAATGAATTGTTAAGGGGAAGCCAGTGCATGTAGTTTATTTGGACTTTCAGAAAGATTTCAGCAAAGGACCACATGAGAGATTAGTGTGCTAAAATAAAGCAAATGCGATTTGGGTTAGTGTATTGAGATAGATAGAAATCTGATTGTCAGACAGGAAACAAAGAGTAGGAATAAATACATCTTCTTTTTTTCCAAATTAGAATTCTAAAATAGCAGACAGTGATTAGTGGGATGTCATAGAGATCAGTGCCAGGACCCCTGCTATTCACAAAAAATATTCATGATTTAGAAGAGGTAACTAAATGTAATATCTCCAGGTTTGCAGGAGGCACAAAACTGGGTGGACAGTGAGAAGGACACAAAGATGTTCCAGTGTGATTCGGACAAGGTAGGTCAGAGAGCAAATGCACGGCAGATATAGTATAATGTGGACAAATGTGAAGATGTCCACTTTGGTATGAAACAAAGGAAGTTGATTATTATTTGAATGGCAATAAGTTGAGCATGTGGAATTGACACGGCCACCTGGATGTTCTCCTCTGCTGGTAGCTGAAGATAAAGAAGGTAAATGTCATATTTACCTTCATAGATTTGAATCCAGGCACAGGGATGTCTTGCTGCAATTATACAGTGCCTTGATGAGGCCACACCATGAATATTGTGATAAAATGAAACCAAGAACTACAGATGCTGGAAGTCTGAGATGAAAGCAGAAATGGCTGTAGAAATTCAGCAGGTCTGTCAGCATCTGTGGAGAGAAAACAGTGTTAACACTTCAGGCCCAGTGACTGTTCTTTGAAACCTTCAGGCCCTTCTTCAGATTTCTGAAGAAGGATCATTGGACCTGAAACAGTAACTCTGTTCTCTCCTCCACCATCGGCTGCTGCCAGATCTGTTGAGTTTCTACAGCAATGTCTGCTTTTGTTGCTGTAATACTGTGTGCAACTTTGCTCTTGTCATCTGAGGAAGAATATTCATGCTGTTGACAGAGTGCAGCAAAAACTTTCTAGACTGATTCCTGGGGTTGAAATACTGATGTGTGAGGAGTGGTTGAATCAGTTAAGATTATATTTGTTGGATTCAGAATAATGAGGGGGTAGCTCTCATAGAAACATATAAAATTCTAATAAGACTGGACAGTGCTGATGCAGGAAGGAATCTCCCAACAGTAGGAGTGTCACACAAAACAGCCTAAGCCAAATCATTGTATGATTTCATGAAGGAGTTGTACATAGAATTTAGGTTGAGGACATTGCTTTCAGACCTGAATTGTTCTCCCCCAAAATGATTTTGAAATTCCACCATGTTGTGATTGTTACCCTCTCCATCAAAGGATCTTTAAATATGAGATAAAAATAGAAATAGCTGATAAAACTCAGCCAGCCTGGCAGGATTAGATTAGATTACTTACAGTGTGGAAACAGGCCCTTCGGCCCAACAAGTCCACACCGCCCCGCCAAAGCGTAACCCACCCATACCCCTACATCTACCCTTTACCTAACACTACGGGCTATTTAGCATGGCCAATTCACCTGACCTGCACATTTTTGGACTGTGGGAGGAAACCGGAGTACCCAGAGGAAACCCACGCAGACACGGGGAGAACGTGCAAACTCCACACAGTCAGTCGCCTGAGGCGGGAATTGAACCCGGGTCTCTGATGCTGTGAGGCAGCAGTGCTAACCACTGTGCCACCGTGCCGCTCTACAGGATCTGTAGAGAGAAATCAGAGTTACCAGCAGGTCAAGTTCTGAGGAAGAGTCACTTGACCCAAGCAGAAATTTCAGAACTTGTACCGCCAGGCTATACCAATATAACTTGATCAAGATTGCATTAATGAATTGCCTATCATTTCTATTACTTTTCATGTGTTATAGCAGTTTAAACAGAAGTTACCAGACATAATCCAGTCATTCAGTTCAAACAGTAAGTCAATGCTCCACTCAAGCCTCCAATCGCCATGGTCTAGAGAACCCTATCAATATTAACGTCCATTTCCTTTTCCCCAAAGTACTTATCTAGCCTTCCGTTAAACTGTTTCATGCTGCTTACATCATTGTTCCTTTGCAATTCTAACCATTGTCCACATGAAGTAATAACTCCTTGTTTGATTTATTTGTGACTGTCTTATATGTATGACCTGTCATTTTGGATTCCCCCATAAACAGAAATGTTTTCTGTACATTTAACCTCTCAAATCACTTTGTAATATTAAAAACCCCTATTGGTCATTGGTCAACCTTTTCTTTTGAGAGAAAAGAACCTCATTCCATTTCTCACTTTCACAAATGTTATACTCTTGCAATTTTGGTAATACAATTTTTTGTGCATCTCCTGAGCATCCTGTTTGTGGTATATGGAGGCAGAATAAACTGAACACAGTCAAATAAAGTTAATACACAAATCTAATATAACATCTCTGTTTTTTTCATTATACTCCTGTGGGACTGAATCAGATCTTTAATTAATATTATTCCACTAGTCTCATTAACCTGTGTCACTACTTTTACAGATTCGTATACCTATACCCTGGGATTCTTTGCTCATCTACCCCATCCAAGGTATATGCGGCCATATTATTTTTCCTATTAAAGCATGGCAATGCATTAATCCACATTGCATCAAATTACCATTTACCAGCCCATTTTGCAAATCAATTAATGTCTTCTGTATTTGTGATGATCTCGTTCAATATTATTTAACATTTGTTCAACATATCTTCATGGGGTGTTTTTGAAACTAGAACCAGACAGACACAGAGCTTTGGGAAAGTTTAATATGTAAAAGGCCATTTGACCTCTCCTGCTGTTGCCAGTTCTTCTTGAGAAGAATCCAAAGCCAATTTAATTGGTTTATTAGCACAGTCATATGTCTTCCTCCCTGTGAGGGAACAGGAGCAGTTTTTTTTTGTGCAGATACAAGGCTGAGATAGACTGATCCTTGATCAGTAAGGGAATCAAGGGCTCAAGGTAAAGGGCAGGAAAGTGGACATGAGGAGCATTGGATAAGCCATGATCTTGTTGAACAGCAGAGCAGGCTTGAGGGGCTGAACAGCCTACTTCTGTTCCTATTCCTTCAGGTCTTATGGTCTTATTCCAGATGTTTAACTGCCATTCCTTTAACAAAATGTAATGGTCTCTGGCACAACTACTCTCTGACAAGACATTTGACAGGTAGAAATTTCTGTTCACTTCATGCTTAATGATCATTACAAATTGATGATCTTCCATGACTGACACTGGGACCTTATCTCTTTTCTTTTACATACTTAATTATCAAAAGTAAATAACTCCACCCTGTCCAACTTATCATCGCATCGCTTCTCAAGACTGGCGATTTCCTGTCAACACAGTGTTCAAGATATCAGAAGGTATATAATTCATACACTTAAACTAAGACATTTTTTCTGTCCATCATTTTGAAGGAAGAATTAGTGCAGCTGAAAGGAAGTCAATGTCCTAAATAAAACAAAAAATAAGTATATTATAAATGCCTACTAAGAATTTATCCACTCAAAATAATGTACTTATTCAGCCCAGTGGAATTTGATAATGTCACTGGAATTATAGTTTAAAAGTACAGACTCATGTTTGCATGGGTTTCAATCCCATCATGACATATAGCGAAAGTTGAATTTAATAGAAATAAAATCTCACTTAATGGTAACCACATAATCAAAGTTGTATGTTGCAAAAACCCATCTTGTTCACTAACATCCTTTAGGAAGGAAGTCTGTCATGTTGCCTGGTCTGACCCACCCGTGACTCTAGATCCATGGAAATGCAAATGGGTCATAACTACCCTCTTTACAATAAATGTCTATATCCAATAAACAAACAAAATAGAATGAATAGTCATTTATAGACATCATTTTTCCAGAATATTGTTAACTGCCTGAATAATGATAGGACAGTTTTTGTCTGTTTATGCAATTTCATTTTCATGTTTGAAATATTAATGTAATTCATGTTAATTGCAAAGGTTGAGGTATTGGCAAGATGTAAGAACCAACTTTAATAGTCTCGTTTAATTTTTATCGAAAAGAAGCTACATATTTCTTGTCATGAAAAATATCAACAATGTACTCAATTAGTCATCTGAAAAGAAATATTGTTAGGGAATTGGGGAATGATTGATTCACAAGAACTCAATTTAAGCTGGTTAAATATGTACTTAGTTGAAAAAGTTGGGCATGTTTGAAATGGATTTCATTGCCAGATGAACATTTGCAATTTCAATATTTGTGACCAAACTGAGGGAAAGCAGTGTTTGCAAAAGTTGGCAATCCTGGAATTCCACAGAGTATCTTCAACTCTGCTGCTGTGAAATCAGCAGGAACTGGTGGATGACCTTAAGTCAGGGTAACGAGTTTTTTTCAGCCACTTACACAATATTGTCAAGACATAAGGGGCAAGGTCAATGAAAGTATGAAACTATCGAGCGGATATGGTTAACATGAAGTTTTGGTTGTAATAGCAGTAAGTAAAGTATGGAAAGAAAACCTTACTGTGATTTATGTCCACCTCACATCTCAAATACTGTAACAGTGAAGTTGATCAGCCACAATCCTCATAAAACATGAAGACAATCAACAGTGACGGCAGCAGTTTAAAGCACTTGATGCTGCAGATCCAAAACATACAGCTGAAAATCTAGGAATATGAGTTTAAAAGCTGAAGAGTGAAGGAGAAGAAAGCAAAGGAGACTCAGACCTTGGTAGGGGTTCTGCAGTTCTGTTGCATCCAGTAGTGAATGGTGGTGGACAGTTAGCCAATTCACTGGAAGAAGAGGCTCCATAATCATGCCAAAGTTAAGGCTAAAGTATTTGCAATAATCTTGAGCCAGAAGTGCCAAGTGGCTCAGATCAAGTGTCTGTGCTTATTGGAATGGATATCAAGTTGTGAGTTATCAGAGCTCCTGAGATAATTGCTGGATCATGATTGGATGTTGGAGGATCATTGGTTGCACTGACATGTGCTTGGTGAATCTTCATAGAGTCAAAGAGTCATAGAGATGTACAGCACGGAAACAGACCCTTTGGTCCAACCTGTTCATGCCGACCAGATATCCCAACCCAATCTAGTCCCACCTACCAGCACCTGACCCATATCCCTCCAAACCCTTCCTATTCATATACCCATCCAAATGCCTTTTAAATGTTGCAATTGTACTAGCCTCCACCACTTCCTCGAGCAGCTCATTTCATACACATACCATGCTCTGTGTGAAAACCTTGCCCTTTATATCTCTTTTATATCTTTCCCCTCTCACCCTAAACCTATGCCCTCTAGTTCTGGACTCCCCTGGACTCCCAGGGAAAAGACTTTGTCTATTTATCCTATCCATGCCCCTCATAATTTTGTAAACCTCTATAAGATCACCCCTCAGCCTCTGATGCTCCAGGGAAAACAGCCCCAGCCTGTTCAGCCTCTCCCTATAGCTCAAATCCTCCAACCCCGGCAACATCCTTGTAAATCTTTTCTGAACCCTTTCAAGTTTCACATCATCTTTCCGATAGGAAGGAGATCAGAATTGCACAATATTCCAACAGTGGCCTAACCAATGTCCTGTACAGCCGCAACATGACCTCCCAACTCCTGTACTCAATACTCTGACCAATAAAGGACAGCATAGCAAATGTCTTCTTCACTATCCTATCGACCTGCAACTCCACTTTCAAGGAGCTATGAACCTGCACTCCAAGATCTCTTTGTTCAGCAACACTCCCTAGGACCTTACCATTAAGTGTATAATCCTGCTAAGATTTGATTTCCAAAATGCAGCATCTCGCATTTATCTGAATTAACCTCCATCTGCCACTTCTCAGCCCATTGGCCCATCTCATCAAGATCCTGTTGTAATCTGAGGTAACCTTCTTCGCTGACCACTACACCTCCAATTTTGGTGTCATCTGCAAACTTACTAACTATACCTCTTATGCTCGCATACAAATCATTTTTGTAAATGACGAAAAGTAGAGGACACTGCACCAATCCTTGTGGCACTCCACTGGTCACAGGCCTCCAGTCTGAAAAACAACCCTCCACCACCACCCTCTGTCTTCTATCTTTGAGCCAGTTCTGTATCCAAATGGCTAGTTCTTCCTGTGAGATTCCATGAGATCTAACCTTGCTAACCAGTCTCCCAGGGGGAATCTTGTCAAATGACTTACTGAAGTCCATATAGGTCACATCTACTGCTTTGTCCTCATCAATCCTCTTTGTTACTTCTTCAAAAACCTCAAACAAGTTTGTGAGACATGATTTCCCATGCACAAAGCCATGTTGACTATCCCTAATCAGTCATCGCCTTTCCAAATACATATACTTCCTGTCCCTCAGGATTCCCTCCAACAACGGGGCGGCACGGTGGCACAGTGGTTAACACTGCTGCCTCACAGCGCCAGAGACCTGGGTTCAATTCCCACCTCAGGCGACTGACTGTGTGGAGTTTGCACGTTCTCCCTGTGTCTGCGTGGGTTTCCTCCGGGTGCTCCGGTTTCCTCCCACAGTCCAAAGATGTGCAGTCAGGTGAATTGGCCATGCTAAATTGTCCGTAGTGTTAGGTAAGGGGTAAATGTAGGGGTAGGGGTATGGGTGGGTTGCGGGTCGGTGTGGACTTGTTGGGCTGAAGGGCCTGTTCCCACACTGTAATGTAATCTAATCTAAACTTGCCCACCAAACGGCTGACATCTATTGTCTGCAAGTTTTCCCAGTGGTGGGTATTTGATGTGACTTCAAGAATGGGAAGCAATGTGAGTTCTCCTGACGGTGTCTGAGGAGAAATGAGGTGAGGCTCTCTTCTCCATCCATGCAGTGGTGCCATTGTGCATCCTCCCTGCACAGTGGAGCCAGGTTGTTACAACTCATGTGTATAAACCCCACATCCCAGCAACAGTATTTTCCTGGGAAGGTCCGTGCAGTTCAAAGGAGACAGCACAGATGTTGTAGACTCCTTTGGAATCTGGACCAGTACGAGACAGGTCAAGGTGACCCTGAAGGTGGATGCCAGTGGAGACATCTTCCAGCCACTCTCCAGCTTCGTGATTGGAGGGAGCAGGGGCTACCTGCTGTATACAGGGCAGCCTAGAGCATGCCGAACCTGCGGAAGAGCAGGGCACAAGGCAGTAGACTGTAAAATGACCATCTGTAGGAACTGCAAACAGGAAAGTCACCTGACCAAGGACTACAAGGAGTTCAAAAGCAGTAACCTGTACAAGGGCTGTCCAAGATGGGAGCGGGGGGGGGGGGGGGTTAGTGGGGCCACCACATATGCTCAGATGGCCGGAGGTAGCAATGTGAGGCATGGACACCCAGACATTAGCCAGGCACCACATTTGGCAAGGGAACTGAGACAAGGGGCACCCAGAAAGAAGGACAGGCTGGAGTGGAGCAGACAGTGCAGGCACAGCAGCTGAGCCAACCTCCAGCTGGACAGACGGAATCAATGGAGGAGGAGGAAACCAAGGAAGTGGGAGAGTGGATACCGGTAAAATACAACAAGAAAAGGAAAACACATCAGGCCCTCAAAGCCTCACAGCAAAGTGGAAAGAGAGCTACAGAAGGATGACATCAGCAGCTCCTCTGGCGAAGAGGGGTGGAAGGACGGCCTTCATCAGCAAAAGAGAGAGAATGCCATGGGGGAAGGAGGGGTGGAAGCCCCCCCCAACCCCCCAAAGGGGACTGGTAAAGCTCAGCCCCCCACCTGATGAGAAGCTGGGGATACCCACTGCATCACAAGTCAAGGTAACTGAGAGCCACGATCCTCTGGCAGACCCTCTGTCAGACTCAGAACTGGACTCTACTGACCTTGTTCTCAACCCGATGACACCAGAGCAAGGAAATGGCCCCAGAGAGGAACTGGACAGCTACCTCAGTCCTGCAAGAGTGCAACAGTTCACCTCCACCACGGGGATGCAGACATTGACAGGACCATTAGTGAATGGACATTGGTAACTTTATATACTTTAAAATGGGTGTTAAAATCGCCAGCACTAACGTGTGTAGCATTAAATCTCCACTTTGGCTTTATGAACCAACATTAAAGCAGGTGTATTGTTTCTGCAGGGGATGGTTGAGTTTGTGGGCCCATGGGCCCTAAGTTTGGTCGGGGAGCAATGATAACAGTTCCCCCAGCCTGGGTATCCTGCTGCGAGGAGACAATGTCACCCTCTCCGAGGTTAAGGGGGTGGTGGGTGAGCATCTCCTCCTAGCCAATGTTTTGTACAAAAAAAAACTGTCCCAACTCCAGGAAAGTATGCAGAAGTTGCTCCTGCTGCAAATCATGAAGGTCAATGTCACAGAGGACCTCCAGGAGGTGAAAGTCCAGCAAGCCTCGCTCTTTGCCTCAGAGGCCTTCAAGATAATCTTTCAGTCCAGGGTCTGCAATGTGGAGTAGGACGAGACGTGCTCATATTTCTTTTTTCCAGAAGATCCTCAAGGAGAGCCCGTGTTCAGCAGCCTGAAGGAAGAAGATGGCTCGGTAACGTCATCTCAGTCTGACATCATAAGGATCAGCAAATGCTTTTATGCCAGTCTGTACGACCCAAAGCACACTGATAGTGCGGCCTCCCAGTTGTTCTGTCCTTTTTCATTGAGGTCTTAGGTGACAGAACATGGGAGAGGCTGGACAAGCTGCTATCTCAGGATGAGTTGACCAAGTCCATCGAGTCCTTTGAAAAGACTAAAACTCCCAGAAGCGACAGTTTACCGGTCAAGTTCTATTCTTCTCTGTGGGACTTGATTGTCCAGCACCTGCTGGAGATGCATGTCCAAGAGTGAATCCATGAGGAAAAACATTATCACCCTCATCTACAAGCAGAAGGGGGAGAGGGAGAACTTCAGAAATTGGTGAACAATCTCACTGCTAAATGTGGATTACAAATTTTTGTCAAAGGTCATTGCCAACTGGGTCAGTTCTGCTCTGGGATCGGCGATTCATCCCAACCATATTGGCAGATCGCTCAGAATCTCACACTCTTCAAGGATATGATTGTCTATGTGCAGGACAGGGGGCTGGGCGCCTGCTCCTCGGATGCTGCCTGACCTGCTATACTTTTCCAGCACCACTCTAATCTCGACACCTGCCTCATCAGCCTAGAACAGGAGAAAGCCTTTGACAGGATATTGCACACGTACATGAGAGATGTTCTCTCCAAAATGTTTTTTTTTGGGGGGGGGAGCGGAATCTGCAATTGGATCCAACTGCTCTACACCAACATTGTTAGTGCAGTTTCAATCAACGGGTCGGAATCAGATATCTTTCCAGTCTGATGTGGAGTCAGTCAGGGCAGCCCACTCTCTCCTGCCTTGTTTGTGTGCTGTGTAGAGTCATTTGCTGAGTCCATCAAGAAGGATGCGAGCCTGAGAGGGGTAACTATTTCTGGCAGCGGGGGCCTACAGGTTAGGGCCTGTATCTGGATGACATTGCCATTTTCTGCTCCAATCCACTGTCCATGCACAGACTCATGTGCATCTGGGACTAGTCTGAGCAGGCCTCGGGGGCCAAGTTAAATAAATGCAAGAATGATGCCATGCTCTTTGGGAACTGGGATGACCAATCCTCTATCCCCTTCACCGTCAGGAGAGACCACCTGAATATGCTGGGTATTTGGTTCGGAGCGGCTGGGGCATGTGCCAAGTCTTGGGAGGAGTGTGCCACTAAAGCGAGGCACAAACTAGGCAGATGGGAGCAACAATCGCTCTCCATGGCAGGTAAAAACCTGGTCATCAGGTGTGAGGTACTCTCAGCGTTGTTATATGTGGCGCAGGTCTGGCCTATTTCCTGAACCTGCACCGTCGCAGTCACCTGTGTCATCTTCCACTTCATGTGGAGATCGAATAGGACCGGGTCAGAAGGAACATCATGTACAAAGACCTAGACAAAGGGGCAGAAGACACATCCAACGCTATCCTCACCCTGATGGCCACCATTGTGTGTGGCTCCATCAATTGTGTATGGATCCCTGGTACGCAAACACCAAGAGTCACTACGTACTGTGGTTCTACCTGTCCCTGGTGTTGTGAAGGATAGGCCTGGCCTCGCTACCACGGAATGCTACAAGTAGTTGGACCATTCCATATCACCTGTCCTTCATGGAGAAATTTGTGATGGAAAGCACCTTTTACTACAAGTCCATCAGGAAGTGGTCAGCAGGTAGTGTCCTCGAGATCCTCTGGGAAAAGGAGAGGGTGAATCCTGTCAAGTAGTTCCCTGGGTAAACTGTCAAAGTCATTTGGCAGATTGCCTCATTGCCAGAACTTTCACACAAACGCCAGGCCATTGCTTAGCTGGTGAGGAGAAGGGCTCTGCCTGTGAGATTCTTTATGCACACCGGCCCTCGAAGCGGCTGTGGAGGGGATGAAACTGTCATACACCTCCTTCTGGAATGCGCCTGTGCAAAGGAAATCTGGAGAAGAATGCAGTGTTGTGTGTCGAGGTTTGGCCTGAGCAGCTCCTTGACGCGGGATTCTGTGCTCTACGGTCTGTTCCCTGTGACGCATATCAAGACAAAGATTAACTGCACCTTGAGGACCATCATCTTGGTAAAAGACACTCTTTGTTCTGCCTGAAACTTGCTGGTCTGCCAGTTGAAGGTGTTGACCCTGGCTGAGTATTGCAGACTGGCACATTTCAAAGTCCAGGATTACGTGCTGAGGGATGTGCTGAAGCTTGGCGCAGTGTAGAAAGACCACGGTATAAGGTCCTTCTCCCGAAGAACACCGGAGTTCCATTCGGTAATTAGGCCCTGCTGACACCTCAGCTGAAGGCCAAGAGGTTGGCTGCAAATATAGAGAATGGTGAACATCAAATACTTAATTTGTTCTCTGTAAGTTAAGGGAGTATAGATATAAATGGCTCTATTATGGCTCTATTTCTTTCAATGAATAACATTTTCTTTTGCAATTAGAAAAAGAATTATGGGAGACATTGCCACAGTCATCACAATTATGCAGGAGCCTCTGCAGGACACCATCCCTCATCAAATTAGAGATGCTACTGAGAGGCATTTAGCGAGTGGTTAAGCCAGAAACACTGCATTGTTTCACACCTTCTCTAACCAACAAAGAGGGCACTTTGACGAGGACAGGAAAGATTTTCATCTTGGGATTGACCGTGCTGAGGGGTAGTGCTGTGAGAGGAAAAGTGCTGAAGTATTGTGTTGGGTGACTTTGGTGAGAGTGTGCTGCAGTGAAGCTCAGGTAAAGTTTTTTTCTCTTTTTTTACAGCAGTGGGGATGGAGGCTGAGCAGTTGCATGCTCTTCTGGCAGGATATGGGTGGTCAGGGTCACTGCCAGCGTCCCTGCTGACTTTACCTACGAGAACTGCACCCAGCCTCAGTTACTCACAGATCGCTCTAGGCAATTGGAGCTGGATTAACTCCGGATCATTTGGGAGGTTGAGGGGTTGATAGAGAGGAGTTACAGGAAGGTAGTCACACCTAGGTTACAAGATGAACGTAGCTGGGTGACCGTCAGGCAGAGAATGCAGGGATCCACTGTGGCCATTCCCCTCAATAACAAGTCGGAGTGGAACAACCTACCAGTGGAAAGCCAAAGCAGCTAGGCCTTTGGCACTGAGTCTGGCCCTGTGGCTCAGAAGGGAAGGTTGGAGAAGAGGACAACAATATTGATAGGGGATTCATTGGTTAGGGGAACTGACCGGAGATTATGTGGGTGAGAACAAGACTCCCAGATGGTATGTTGCCTCCTGGGTGCCAGGGTCAGGGATATCTCGGTTCTCAAAGGGGGTGAGAGAGCAGCTAGAAGTCATGGTACACATTGGTACTCATGAAATAGCCAGGAAAATGGATGAGGCTATGAAAAGTGAATTTGGGGAGTTAGGAAAGAAGCTAAACAGGACCTCACGGGTAGTAATCTCTGGGTTTCTGCCTGTGCCACATGCTCGTGAGGGCAAGAATGGGAAGATATGGCAGGTAAATGTGTAGCTGTAGCGTTTGTGCAGGGGGCAGGGTTTTAGATTTGTGAATCATTGGGTTTTCTTCTGGGTAAGGTATGACCTTAACAAAAGGGCTGGGTTACACCTGAACTCGAGGGGTCCAATATGCTTGTAGACAGGTTTGCCAAAGCTATTGGGGAAGCTTTAAACTAGGTTGGCAGCGGGGTGGGAACCACAGCATCAGGTCAGAAGATGCAGCAGTTGGTATAAAAGTAGATGCAATGAGCAGAGAGACTGTGAGGAAGGGGATGGGAGTCCAGGCAGAAAGGCAGAAAGGAGAAATGTAGAGACCAAAGCAAAAGTTAGAAAAGATAAAAATAAAACTGGGCAACAGAATCTTTCCCAAAAGACAGGGAGATTGCTAGATTCGAAAGGGACAATGAGTGTCAGGGCACTTTATCTGAATGCCCGTTGTGTTTGAAACAAAGTTAATGAACGTGTTTTACAAATCAGTACAAAGGGGAATGAATTAGTTGCTACGACAAAAACATGGTTGCAGGGTGGTGATGACTGGGAATTAAATATCCAAGAGTATCAAGTAATTAAGAAGGATAGGCTAGAAGGTAAGGGAGGTGGGGTCGTACACTTAATTAAGGAGAGAGTAGGGCGATAGCGAGAGATGATATAGACAATAGACAATAGGTTCAGGAGTAGGCCATTCTGCTCTTCGAGCCTGCACCACCATTCAATATGATCATGGCTGATCATCCTTAATCAGTATCCTGTTCCTGCCTTATCTCCATAACCCTTGATTCCACAATCCTTGAGAGCTCTATCCAACTTTTTCTTAAATGAATCCAGAGACTGAGCCTCCACTGCCCTCTGGGGCAGAGCATTCCACACAACCACCACTCTCTGAGTGAAGACGTTTCTCCTCATCTCTGTCCTAAATGGTCTACCCCGTATTTTTAAGCTGTGACTTCTAGTTCGGCACTCACCCATCAGCGGAAACATGTTTCCTGCCTCCAGAGTGTCCAATCCTTTAATAATCTTATATGTCTCAATCAGATCCCCTCTCAGTCTTCTAAACTCAAGGGTATACAAGCCCAGTCGCTCCAGTCTTTCAGTGTAAGGTAAGCCTGCCATTCCAGGAATTGACCTCGTGAACCTACGCTGCACTCCCTCAATAGCCAGAATGTCTTTCCTCAAATTTGGAGACCAGAACTGCACACAGTACTCCAGGTGTGGTCTCACCAGGCCCTGTACAGCTGCAGAAGAATCTCTTTGCTTCTATACTCAATCCCTTTCGTTATGAAGGCCAGCATGCTATTAGCCTTCTTCACTACCTGCTGTACCTGCATGCTTACCTTCATTGACTGGTGTACAAGAACACCCAGATCTCTCTGTACTGCCCCTTTACCTAAATTGATTCCATTTAGGCCGTAATCTGCCTTCCTGTTCTTGCCACCAAAGTGGATAACCATACATTTATCCACATTAAACTGCATCTGCCATGCATCTGACCACTCACCTAACTTGACCAGGTCACCCTGTAATCCCCTAACATCCTCATCACATTTCACCTTGCCACCCAGCTTAGTATCATCAGCAAATTTGCTAATGTTATTGCTAATACCATCTTCTATATCATTAACATTTTTTGTAAAAAGCTGCGGTCCCAGTACTGATCCCTGCGGTACCCCACTGGTCACTGCCTGCCATTCCAAAATGGAGCCATTTATCACTACTCTTTGTTTCCTATCAGCCAACCAACTTTCAATTCAAGTTAGTACTTTGCCCCCAATACCATGCGCCCTACTTTTGCTCACGAACCTCCTATGTGGGACTTTATCAGGGATACAGGATATAAGGAGCAAAATATTGAATCTGTTTAGGTGAAGATCAGGAAATAGTAACGGAAAGAAGTGACAGGTGGGAGAAGTCTATAGGCCACCCAATAATAATGCTACTGTGGCACAGACAATCAGTCAAGAAATATCTGAATGGGAGTAGTCATGGGGGACCTTTACATGCACATTGATTGGTGGAATCAAGTGATAGAGACAGTCTTGAAAAATAATTCATAGAACTCATTCGTGGTAACTTTCTTGAACAGCTTGTTACCGAACCTACAAGGGAGTGTGCAGCCTTAAATCTGGTAAGGTGTAATGAGACAGGTAAAATTAGTGTTAAAAATCACACAACATCAGGTTATAGTCCAACAGGTAAATTCCATATGAAAGAACTAAAATCAACATGCCCATTCTAAAAGATGAGAGATTAACAAACAATCCAGGTTTTTTTCAATATATAATTACATCACACTTTAAACTTTTGCTATAAATTCTGTGTCCTATGATCTTATACTCCACAACCACCTGATGAAGGACCTGCGCTCTGAAAGCTAGTGCTTCCAAATAAACCTTTTGAACTAGAACCTGGCGTTGTGTGATTTTTAACTTTGTACATCCCAGTCCAACACCAGCACCTCCAAATCATGATTACCATCGGTAAAATTAATGATCTGGAAGTTAAGGATCGTCTTGGAAAGAGTGATCACAGTAAGACCGAATTTTGGATACAAATGTAGATTGAAATTGCATAATCTCAAACCAGGTTGTTATGCTTAAACAAAGAAGATGATAATGGATGAGGAAAGAGTTGGCTAAATTAGACTGGGAACACAAGTTATAAGGTGGAACAGTTGAGGAACAGTGGAGGACTTTCAAAGACATTTTTTACAGTACTCGAGGAAAGTATATTCCAATCACAAACAAGGATAGCAAGGGTAGGAAGAGCCAGCCTTGGATAACCAAGGAAATAAAGGAAAGCATCCAATTAAAGCTCAGGTTTACAAAGTTGCTCAGATAGTGGGAATCAGGAAGATTTGGAAAACTTAAAAAAAGCAACAAAGAACCATGAAGTAAGCAATAGTGAAAGGAAATATAGGTTATGAATGCAAAATAGCACAGAATATAAAAAGATAGGAAACGCTTTTATAAATACATAAAATGGAAAAGCGTGACTAAAGTGGATATAGGTCCCTTGCAGGATGAGAAAAGAGAATTTGCATTGGGTAATGCTGAAACAGCCTTGAATAACTATTTTGGGTCAGTCTTCACAGTGCAAGATATGTCGAACATGCCAAGGAATAATGCTTAGGATAAGAGGTGAGGACCTCAATTCAATTGTTATCACTAAAGGGGTAGTGTTGAGCAAACTTGAGGGTCTAAAGGTGGATTAGTCTCCTGGTCCTGATGGTGCTGAAAGAAATAGCTGAAGTTATAGTAGATGTATCAGTGATAATTTACCAAAATTCACTGGGCTCTGGACAGGTCCTGGTGGACTGGAATAGAGTGAATGTCATGCCACTGTTTAACAAAGGGTATAGGTAAAAGGCAGGTAACTATTGGCCGGTTAGCTTATCATTTGTGGTTGGGAAAATGCCGGAGGCTATCATTAAAGAAGAAATAGTGAGACATCTGGATAGAAAGGACTCCATCAGGCAGACACAGCATGGATTTAGGAAGGGAAGGTCGTGTTTGACAAACTCATTGGAGTTCTTTGAGGATGTAACTAGCACGGTGAATGGAGTGGAACAGGTGGATGTTGTATGCTTGGATTTCCAGAAGGCATTTGATAAGGTGCCTCATAAAAGACTCATCCATAAGATAAGAATGCATGGGGTTGTGAGGAATGTGCTAGCATGGATAGAGGACTGGTTCACCAATGAAAAGCAGAGAGTTGGAATAAATGGATGCTCCTCAGATTGGAGATCAGTGGTAAGTGGGGTGCTGCAGGGGTCGATGTTGGGTCCGTAACTGTTCCTGATATATATAAATTATTTGGAAGAGGAGACCGCGTGTAACATATCAAAGTTTGCTGACGACACTAAGTGGAAGGGCAAACTGTGCAGAAGGTGTGGAGGATCTGCAGAGAGATTCAGAAAGATTAAGTGAGTGGGCAAGGTCTGGCAGATGGAGTACAATGTTGGTAAATGTGAGGTTATCCACTTTGGAAGTAAAAATAGTAGGTCAGAGTATTTCTTAAATGGTGAAAGATTGCAGCATGCTGTTGTGCAGAGGTACTTCAGAGTGTTCGCACATGAACCGCCAAAAGTTGATTTGCAGGTGCAACAGGTAATCAGGAATGCAATTGGAATATTGACTTTCATTGCTAGAAGGATTGAATTTAAGAGCAGGGAGGCTCTGCTGCAATTGTACAAGGTGTTGGTGAGGCTGCACCTGGAGTATTGTGCACAATTCTGATCTCCTTTCTTGAGGAAGGATATATTGGCTTTGGAGGTGATGCAGGGGAGGTTCATCAAGTTGATTCCAGAAATGAGGAGGTTAGCCTATGAGGAGAGGTTGAGCTGTCTGGGACTGTAGAGTCATAGAGTCATAGAGATGTACAGCATGGAAACAGACCCTTCGGTCCAACCCGTCCATGCCGACCAGATATCCCAGCACAATCTAGTCCCACCTGCCAGCACCCGGCCCATATCCCTCAAAACCCTTCCTATTCATATACCCATCCAAATGCCTCTTAAATGTTGCAATTGTACCAGCCTCCATCACTTCCTCTGGCAGCTCATTCCATACACATACCACACTCTGCATGAAAAAGTTGCCCCTTAGGTCTCTTTTATATCTTTCCCCTCTCGCCCTAAACCTATGCCCTCTAGTTCTTGACTCCCCTATCCCAGGGAAAAGACTTTGCCTATTTATCCTATCCATGCCCCTCATAATTCTGTAAACCTCTATAAGGTCACCCCTCAGCCTCGTACGCTCCAGGGAAAACAGCCCCAGCCTGTTCAGCCTCTCCCTGTAGCTCAGATCCTCCAACCCCGGCAACATCCTTGTAAATCTTTTCTGAACCCTTTCAAGTTTCACAACATCCTTCCGATGGGAAGGAGACCAGAATTGCACTCAATATTCCAACAGTGGCCTAACCAATATCCTGTACAGCCGCAACATGACCTCCCAACTCCTGTACTCAATACTCTGACCAATAAAGGAAAGCATACCAAACGCCTTCTTCACTATTCTATCTACCTGCGACTCCACTTTCAAGGACCTATGAACCTGCACTCCAAGATCTCTTTGTTCAGCAACATTCCCTAGGACCTTACCATTAAGTGTATAAGTGTACTTGATAGAATTTCAAAGAATGAGAGGGGATCTTAGATAAACATGTAAAATTATGAAAGGGATATAAAACAGAGGCAGGCAAGTTTTTTTTCCACTGGTGTGTGGAGAAGTAGGGGGCATAGCCTCAAGATTAAGGGGACCACATTTAGGACAGAAATGAGGAGGAACTGCTTTTCCAAGAGAGCAGCGAATCTATAGAATTCTCTGCCCAAGAAAGCAGTAGAGGCAGCTTCAGTAAATATATTCAAGACACAGTTTTTGTCATGTAGGGAAGTTGAGTGTTATGGGATAACGCAGATAGGAGGTACTGAAATGATGGATAGATCAGCCATGATCTTAATGAATGCTCAGTCGGCCAAATGGCCAACTCCTGCTTCGACTACATTGAAACTTTGAAAGCTTGTAATAAAGTGCTTCTGACTTTAACTGTCTTGACTCTGGGAGTACAAGTTATCCCACAACCATTTGCGAAACATGGCAAGATCCACTGACACTTCAATTAAATGAACATTCCTGTGGACAGCAGACACCAGAGGATGTGTCTTATTTATTTATACCACACACTGGTCTGAATGACAACTGTCACCTCCTCCAAACCTAAGTGATCACAAATATTGGGGCAGTGATAGAGTAGCTGTAAGTCTGAAAGTAAAGAAAAATAATTAAGGAGACAATATTGTGGATACAGTTGTGGGTACACTTGGGGAGGAGGTCTCACAGTAGGAGGTTTTGACATGAACATTTAAGTTAAAAACAGCTCAGAATATGATACTTTGCATTGCATGTTTATCTCTAATATTTGATGGAATGTGGATGTTCCTGCCAAAACCAGCCCGTATTGCCCATCCCGAACAGTTGAGTGGCGTACTCGAGACATTTCAAAGAGTAATTAAGTGTCATTCACATTGCTGTAGGTCTGGAGTCACATGTGGGTCAGACCGGATAAAGAAGGCAGATTTCCTTTTTGAAAGGATATTAGTGAACCAGATTGTTCCCATAAATGGGCTTTTACAAAAATTAGAAATGGTCACTATTATGTTAGCTTTCCTTTACTCCTTTCTAGTTTGAAGAAGAGTCTGACCAGACTCAAAATCTTCACTCTGCTTCTCTCAGGTGCTGCCTGATGTGTTGAGTTTCTCCAATGTTTTCTGCTTTTGCTTCAGATTTTCAACATTCACAATATTTTGTCTTTGCTCTTATTTTTAAATCAAATTCAAATTTCACCATCCGCCAAGATGGATTTTAACGCTTGTCCCCAGATTATTAGTTTGGAATACAGATATGCTAGTTCAGTGACATCACTGCTATGACACTGGCTTCCCTGACTGTAAAACCCAAGAGGGAGGAGGACACCGATGATGGTGATGGAGGCTGTCAGCAACTGGGTTCCTACATCATCATCATTGAAGATCCTTCATCTGATAAGAATGAGTACCTGTACCATTTGAGAGTTTACTTCACATTCATGTTGAATTATTGTTACAACAGGATGCCGTTCAAAGATGCAAGCTAATTGCTTTGAGAACGAAGATCCATAATGTGGAAGCAATGGACCTTAATATGAAATGCTGTAAGTTATTGAGCTGAGATAAATTAAAGCTGTGTAAAAGGATACAGTATGTGGTTCCACTGAAAGATAAGCCTTATGCCTTGAAGAAGGTTTTGCTAAAATTTAATTTGGTCATCTTCCTGTGAAGTCTTAGAGTGACTACATTTCCATGCATGTTAACCACAATGCTGTTAGTCTCATGGATGCTCTACTGTGTCCCCAGCTGTTGCTCCAGCTCTGAAACTCAGATTTCCAGCAGCCAGGGCTGGAGGCACCTCCCAGTATCTGGTCCCGGACTGAGCCTGACTTCCCACATAAAGCAGGAGGAGTACACCAGGGCCTTGACCTCTCCTTCCACGACTTCCCGTTTTACACTAGCCTTAAACTAAACTTTATACTGACCTTAAAATCAAATAATATTAGTTACTCTAGGTCCCTTCTCCTCTGGACCCCTGACAATTAATAAGCAAAAGAAAATGTGTAAATAATCAACTGAAATTTCTCACCCATTTAGCTGTTTCCTCTCGACCCAGATCACTTTTTGAATCCTGACATTACCTCAGGAAGACCATCAGAACATAAGACAAAGGAGCAGAAATTAGGCCATTCAGCCTAATTTCATCTCTCTGAAGGGTCAATGAAGGTTTGTCTGCTGCCCTGCTGCTTTTTAATCTGGTCTCACTAACCTGCTGTGCTGCTCCCCACTATGTACAAACTCTCAGAGGAGATTCACGAGAATGGTCCCAGGAATGAACAGCTTAACATATGAGGAATCTGTGAGGACTCTGCGTCTCTTCTCGATGGAGTTTAGAAGGATGACTGGGGGGAGGGAGGATCTAATTGAAACTTACAGACTACTGAATAGCCTGGACAGAGTGAATGTTGGCAAGATGTTTCCATTGGCAGGAGAGACAAGGACTCAAGGGCACAACCTTAGACAAAAGGGAAGACCTTTCAGAACAGAGATAGGGAGAAACGTCTTCAGCAAGAGAGTGGTGAGTCTATGGAATTCATTGCCACAGACGGCTGTGGAGACCAAGACATTGAGTATATTTAAGACAGAGATAGATAAGTTCTTGATTGTAAAGGGGATCAATGGGTACAAGGAGAAAGAGGGAGAATGGGTTTGAGAAACTTATCAGCATTGATTGAATGGCAGAGCAGACACGATCAGCTGAATGGTCTAATTTCTGCACCTATGTCTGATGGTCGTATGGTCTTTCTCTCTCCAGTCTCTGGCCCTTTACATCTCCCACCTTGCCCATTGTGCTGTTTTTAAACCATTTGCGCAAGACCACTCCGAGCTTGTGTCCAGGATGGCTGGTTAGCCAGCTGCTCTTCCTCCATATTGAGCTTGAAGTGAAGACTTCTGTGTCACTTTCGAAAATGGTACTTCAGCAAACATCTTCCTCTGCACGTTGCTATGAATTCTGAGGGTCAACGAATGATTTTGCTTCTGTCTGTGTGCGGCAGCAGCTTGAAGTAGTTTCAAGGCCTCACTTCACAGCAAATAATCTCAAGGCTGGGTGTCAAACTGCATTTATGATTTTGCTGTTGGCAATTCCACATTCGTGGCTTTTACATTTTCAATTTAGCATTTCAAATGCTTCAATAATTCAGTCAACTCCTGAACAGAACTAAGATGTTATAATTACTCTTGTAGTTTGCTTATTGGATGCATAACACCGATGTTGGTCAGTAGAGTGGTTAGATTAAATAGCTTAGGCTCGTACCCTTAGGGAATATACAACCAACTTTCACAGCCTTTTAAAAGGATTCAGACATGGAATGTGGCATTGCTGATTAGGCCTGTCTCCTTAATCGTGTTGGAGAAGGCAGTGATGAGCTGCCTTCTTAAAACATTGTTGTCGTATGATGATGATGGAATTGGAGTGGAAATGGCCTCTTGAGCCTGCTCCCATCATTCAGAGTCCTTGGAGTGTAGGTACATCCAAAAATGCTGTTGGGGAATTACAGAATTTTGACCAAGTGAAGGAACAGCAATATAGTTCGAGGTCAGAATGCTTCAGGGCTTGGAGGGGAATTTGCAGGTTATGCTGTTCCCCACCATCTGCTGCTTTTGTCCTTTGAAATGGCAGAGATTGCAGGCTTTGCTGAGTTATGAAAACATGCCTTGCAGAAGGTTCACAATACTACCGCCAAGGTGAATGTTTAAAGTATTTGATGGAGTGCCAGTCAACTTTGCCCTGGATGCTGTCAAGTTTCTTCAATGATGTTGGTGCTGAACTCATCCAGGCAACTGGAGAATATCCCATCGCAATCCTAGCCTGTGCCAAATAGATGGCACTTTGGCACTGGAGAGACAGGAGTTGAGAGCATGGTGCTGGAAGAAACACCGCAGGTCAGGCAGCAGCTGAGGAGCAGCAGAATCGATGTTTCCAATCAGAGCCCTTCATCAGGAATGAGGCTTGTGAATCAAGAGTTTGGAGAGATAAATGTGAGGGGAGTGGACTGGGGTGAAGGGAGCTGCAAGTGCAATATGTCGCTGGAGGTGGGGGTAATGCTGATAGGTTGGAGAGGAAGATTGAGCGGACAGCTGGGAAGGAAGATGAACCGATAGGATGGATGATGACGGCAGTGCGTGTTGGAAGGTTGAAACTAGGATAAGGTGGAACTGGGTGAAGTCCACATTGATGCTGTGTGGTTGGAGATTCCCAAGGCAGGAGATGAGGCATTCTTCCTCCAGGCGTCAGGTGGCTAGAGTTTGGCGGTGGAAGAAGCCCAGGACCAGCATGTCCTTGGCAGAGTGGGAGATGGAGTTGAAGTGTTTGGGCACAGGACAGTGGGATTGGTTGGTGCAAGTGTCCTGGAGATGTTCTCTGAAACGCTCTGCAAGTAGGCATCCTGTTTCCCCAGTGTAGAGGAGTTGCATCAGGAGCAACGGATACGGTAAATGATATGTATGGAAATGCAAGTAAAACTCTTATGGATCTGGAAGGCTCCTTTGAGGCCTTGGAAGGAGGTGAGAAGGGAGATGTGGGTGCGGGTGCTGCAATTTCCTGCAGTGGCAGGGGAAGGTACCAGGAAGGAAGGGTGGATTGGTGGGCGGTGTTGACCTGACGAGAGAGTGGCAGAGGGAATGGTCTTTATGGAAAGTGAATAAGGGTGGGGAGGGAAATATATCTCTGGTAGTGGGGTCCATTTGTAGGTGACAGAAATGGCAGGGGATGACGGGATTGGTGGGGTGTAAGGTGAGGAGTGGGGTGGGTGCAAGAGGGGGGCGGTGTTCTGTCCTTGTTGTAGTTGGAGATGTGGGGTTCAAGCATGAAGGTGCTGGAAGTGGATTAGATGTGCTGGATGCCACATCTCGCCTTGAGACCCTTCAACCCCATGGCATCAATGTGGACTTCACCAGTTTCCTCATTTCCCCTCTTCCCACCTTATCCTCATTCCAACCTTCCAACTCGACACTGCCCTTTTGACCTGTCCTACCTATCCATCTTCCTTTCCATCTATCCACTCCACACTCCTCTCCAAGCTATCAGCATTACCCACACCTCCCTCTTCCTCTTGTACTCTCAGCTCCCTTCCACCCCAGCCACACCCTTTCCCATTTATCTTTCCAAATCCCTGTCCTGTAAGCCTCAGTCCTGGTGATAGGTTCTTGCCTGAAACTTTGATTCTCCTGCTCCTTGGATGCTGACTGACCGGCTGTGCTTTTCCAGCATCACACTTTCGACTCTGATCTGCAGCATCTGCAGTCTTCACTTTCTCCACTGGAGAGATAGAAGATGAGTTAATCACCACAGAATTCCTAGCCTCTGGCCTGCTCTCAAATTATTTATGTAGCTGTTCCAGTCCAGTTTATGGTCAATGATAAGTAACTGGATGCTGATTGTGGAAAATTAAGTCATGATGATGTCATTTAACATTAAGAAGAAATGGTTAAATTCTCTATTGTTGGAGATGGTCATTTCTTGGCACTTGTGTAGCATGATTAAGATTATAGACCATAATAAATAGGAACAGGAGTAGGCCATTCAGGTCCTTAAGCATGCTCTACCATACAATAAGATCATGGTTAATCTGACATTTCTTACATCCACCTGCCTGCATTTTCCCCATTAATTCCCGTACTGATCAAGTATTTATTTATCTCAGCCTTAAATATACACAAGGACTCTGTTCCCATAACTCTCTATGGCAAGGAGTTCCAGAGCTCACAATCCTCTCAGAGAAGAAATTCTTCCTCATCTCAGTCTTAAATCAGTCTTCCTTTATTCTAAGACTGTGCCCACTGATCCTAGATCCTCCCACGAGGTAAAACATCTTCTCAGCATTTACCCTTAATCTAAAATATTTCAATGAGATTACCTCTCATTCTCCTAAACTCCAGTGTTTAGAGTGCTATTTAGCCTTTCCCCTAAGACAGTCCCTCCACAGTGATCCTACTCTGAACTGCCTCCCATGAAATGATTTATCTCCCAATATAAGTGTCCAAAGCTGCTCACAGTGCTCCAGATGTAGTCTCACTAGCAGTGCATAGCGTACAGTGAAACTTTCATACTCTTCCAGTCCAACCCCCTTCAATTAGGAGCCAACATTCTATTAATCTTCCTGATTGCACCTGTGTGCCAGCTTTCTGTATTTTGTACACAAGCTCCCCAAAGTCCCTATGTTTTGCAGCTATCTGCTACGTATCTCCATTAAATTAATACCCTGTTCTTTAGTCTTCCCTTCCAAAATGAACTTCATATTTTCCCTCATTATGCTCCATTTGCCAAATTTTTGCCCATTTAATTAAACTATCAACCTCTTTCTGTAAACTGTTTGCATCCTTTTTGTAATTTGCCTTTGTGTCATCTGAAAACTGGGGAATATTACATTTGATCCCCACATCCAAACTGTTGACTAATATTATCGATATAGCATTTAATCCTGTTATTTATTCCTATTTTTAATTATCTGCTTATTAACCAATTCTCAGTTTATGATAGTGCATTACACCAATCCCATCTGTTCTAATTTCACTTAATAACTTCATGTGTGGAATCTTATTGAAATCTTCCTGCAAGTCAAAATCCATTTGTTTCTCTTTGACTATTCTGAAGTTTATACCAAAAGTGATTTGCCTTTCTCAAATCTTTAGTGGGGATTATATGCACTTTCTTCTAATTTGTAGGAACCATTCCAGAGGCTGAAGAGCACTTTAAAAAGATGACCAATACATCCACTATCTCTACAACTACCTCTTTCAACAATCTGAGATGCAAAGCATCAGCTGAAAGGGATTTGTCAACTTTTAGTCCCACTAATTTTCCCAGTCCTCAGCTTCATTTGTCCCTTGATTCCTGAGCATTCCTAGGTGATTCCTTATCATTTCTTACACAAAGGTATTCAGGCACAAGGTATTTTATTGTTTCACTGCCATTTTTCTCATTTCCCATTACAAATGTTGCTGTCTTTCCTTGCTTTGGACTCACATTTGTTTTGCAAATCTTTTCCACTTTTCATACCAAAAGCAGCTTTTGCTGTTTGTTAATATTAATAAATGCACTAGTTTCTTTTCATATTCTATTTTCCCCTTCTCTATTAGTTTCTTGGTCTCTTTTGTTCAATGATAAAAACTCTCCAGTCCTTAGGGCTGCTCCATTTTTTAATGCAATTTCATCAGCTTCTTCTTTGATCATACACAATGTTTCACTTCTTTTATAAACCATATGTTGGCTTTTGAACTGCTGAATTTCTAAGCTCTCATATTTTGGTACATATTGGTATAAGAACAGTATTAAGCCATTCAATCTCTCAACCACATTCAACTAATCAATTAAATCATGGCTAAATTTTATCAGAAATACAGTTTTTATTCCAAATCATTTTTTTGCTCTTGCCCAACTGGACTTGAAACATTAACTCTGATTTCTCTCCACAGATTCTGCCAGACCAGCTCAGCTTTTCCAGCTGTTTCTGTTTTGGTTTCTGATTTCAGCATCTGCATGCCTTTTGGTTTTTAAATGATTTCTTTGAAGCTTTCAAAAGACTGAGCCAATGAAAGCTTTTAAGGAGAATTCAGTTTTGCATATCCATGACCTGATTATGGATACTAAATACTAGCTCCAATTTTAAGATTATTCTGTTTTGTATTGGATTGCCTAAAACCTGAGCCCTCTACTCTTATTTATTGTGCAGTAATTGGGCAAAACTAGAACTAATACCTTCCTCTCCTGTGATTTTATTCAGAAGTGCATGCTTTCAGGGACAGCATGTAATTAAGATGGCATTTCTTTTTTCTAAAGGCACAAACTAATTATTGTAACTAGACATACTCTGAGGTAAATTACACCCTAATTACACATAAGTGTTAATTGAATGCTAATAATTAGTTTACTTCATTTGTAAACATTAAAAACAAAATTATAGAACATAGAACATAGAACAATACAGCGCAGTACAGGCCCTTCGGCCCTCGATGTTGCGCCGATCAAAGCCCACCTAACCTACACTAACCCACTATCCTCCATATACCTATCCAATGCCCGCTTAAATACCCATAAAGAGGGAGAGTCCACTACTGCTACTGGCAGGGCATTCCATGATCTTACGACTCGCTGAGTGAAGAACCTACCCCTAACATCAGTCCTATATCTACCCCCCCTTAATTTAAAGCTATGCCCCCTTGTAATAGCTGACTCCATACGCGGAAAAAGGTTCTCACTGTCAACCCTATCTAACCCCCTAATCATCTTGTACACCTCTATCAAATCACCCCTAAACCTTCTTTTCTCCAAAGAAAACAACCCCAAGTGCCTCAGCCTTTCCTCATAGGATCTTCCTACCATACCAGGCAACATCCTGGTAAACCTCCTCTGCACCCGTTCCAGTGCCTCCACATCCTTCCTATAGTATGGCGACCAAAACTGCACACAATATTCCAGAAGCGGCCGCACCAGAGTCTTATACAACTGCAGCATGACCTCAGGACTCCGGAACTCAATTCCTCTACCAATAAAGGCCAGTACGCCATATGCCTTCTTCACTGCACTATTTACCTGGGTGGCAACTTTCAGAGATCTGTGTACATGGACACCAAGATCCCTCTGCTCTTCCACACTACCAAGTAGTCTACCATTAGCCCAGTAATCCATCTTTTTATTACTCTTACCAAAGTGAATCACTTCACACTTAGCTACATTGAACTCCATTTGCCACCTTTCTGCCCAGCTCTGCAGCTTCTCTATATCCCGCTGTAACCTGCCATATCCTTCCTCACTGTCTACAACTCCTCCGACTTTCGTATCATCCGCAAACTTGCTCACCCAACCTTCTAACCCTTCCTCCAGGTCATTTATAAAAATGACAAACAGCAATGGTCCCAAAACAGATCCTTGCGGAACACCACTAGTGACGGCACTCCAAGATGAATCTTTGCCATCAACTACTACCCTCTGTCTTCTTCCAGAGAGCCAATTCCTAATCCAAACCTCCAACTCACCCTCAATGCCATATCTCTGTATTTTCTGCAGTAGCCTACCATGGGGGACCTTATCAAACGCCTTACTAAAATCCATATATACTACATCTACCGCTTTCCCCTCATCTACCTCCTTCGTCACCTTCTCAAAGAATTCAATAAGGTTTGTGAGGCACGACCTGCCCTTCACAAAACCATGCTGACTATCCTTGATCACATCATTCTTATCCAGATGTGCATAAATCCTATCCCTTATAATTCTCTCTAAGACTTTGCCCACAACAGAAGTGAGACTCACTGGCCTATAGTTACTAGGATTATCCCTACTCCCCTTCTTGAACAAGGGAACCACGTTTGCTAGCCTCCAGTCCTCTGGCACTACTCCTGTAGACAAAGAGGTCACAAAAATCAAGGCCAATGGCTCTGCAATCTCCTCCCTTGCTTCCCAGAGAATCCTAGGATAAATGCAATCAGGCCCAGGGGACTTATCTATTTTCACCCTTGCCAGAATTTCCAACACCTCTTCTCTACATATCTCAAAGCCATCCATTCTACTTATTCGTGCCTCAGTATTCATATCGACAACAATGTCCTGTTCCTGAGTGAATACTGACGAAAAGTATTCATTCAGCGCCTCCCCAATCTCTTCAGCCTCCACACGCAACTTCCCATTACTATCCTTGATTGGACCTATTCCTTCCCTAGTCATTCTTTTATTCCTAACATACCTATAGAAAGCCTTAGGGTTTTCCCTAATCCTACCAACTAAGGACCTTTCATGTCCCCTCCTTGCTGCTCTTAGCTCTCTCTTCAGGTCCTTCCGGGCTACCTTATAACTCTCAAAATTAGTGTTGCTCTTTCATGGATATGTGGCTTCATAATGTGATTTTGAAGTGAAATGAGAAAGTAAGGTACAATGGGAACATTCAATGAACTACCAGCAGTTTTTGTTGAGGGGTGACTTTCTTCTCTCGGTATTATACAAATGCATTCATTGATGAATTGCTTGATTCCACACAACTTCATTTCAATTTCTAGGACTTAATTGTTGAACTCTTCAATAATTCAATTGTCTTCTGTATAATCTCCTGTCTTACTCAAGTTATAGATTCCACTTAATAAACATACATTCTCTGTCTCATTTAATATCTTTATCAAGATTATTGCAGTTGGTTAATTTTTAAAAAAATTTTCACTGGTAGCACTCCCGTCTCTGAGTCAGATGAATAGGTACTCAATATCTATTGCAAAATATGAGCACACTATTTAAGCTAACTCCTTAGTGAAATACTGGGGGAAAAAATAATATGTCATACGTTTCATGGGAACATCCCAAAGCTCTGTCCAATCAGGTAACTGTTACAATGTTGGAAAGTTAGCCGCAAATTTGTGCAAAACATATTATGATGATACTATGGCTTTAAAAGGTATTTTTTGACCTGGTTTCTTTTAAAGAGAGGTTTTAGCCATAAGTACTGAGTTATTTGTACAGGTCAAGAAAGTCGAGGAGGGATAGATGATTCCTTAAGACGTAATTTGTTACCTTGGTGTGGACCTTGGCGCCACACCTGAATGAAGCAATTCAAAGACAGAGCTGCAGGAAAAATGCAAATAGTGTTGAGGGGGCATTATCAATAGTAGAAACAACAGCTTCAAGGATATTGAATTGAATTAGGTTTATTGTCTCACATGATTTGATTTGATTTAATTTTTTTGTTATGTTTACCAAAATACAGTGAAAAGCTGTGTTTAAGAGAAGTACAGGCAGATCATCATACACAAGGTCATACAGATTGTAGGGTGAGAAAAAAAAACTGAGTCAGAAACATACAGGTTATGCCGCACAGGGTGTGCGTGAAGCAAGATCAACATTAGGAGAAAGTGAGGACTGCAGATGTTGGAGATCAGAATCAAAAAGTATGGCACTGGAAAAGCACAGCAGGTCAGGTAGCATCCGAGGAGCAGGTCAGGTTGCATCAATGTTTCAAGCATGAACTCTTCATCAAGATCAAAGTTAGCAAGATCAGCATTATTTGAAGTCAGAGAGTCTAATAATGGCCAGGAAGAATTTGTTCCTGAACTTCTTCGTGTGTGTGTGTTCAAGCTTCTGTATCTGCAATCCATTTCTTGCATTTCCTGCACCTCTGTCCTCGAACCCCACCCCTCCAACCGCAAGAAGGATTAACCGCCCCCATCTCTGGTCCTCACCTTCCATGCCACTAATCTCCAGATACAGCTCAGTAACCTCCACCATTTCCACCACCTACAATCAGACCCCATCACTGTGGATATATTTCTCTCCCCACCCCGATATGCGTTCCACAGGGACCATTCCCTCTGTGACTCACTCACTAGGTCCACGGCCCTCCCATCAACACACCCTCCATACCAAGCGCCTTACCCTGCCACCAAAATAGGTGTAAACCCTGCCACACCTTCCCCTTTGCCTCTGTCCAAGGCCCCAAAAGACCTTTACATATCCGACAGAGATTTTTCTACGCATCCACCCACCTCATCTACTACTTCTGTTGCTCTCGATGTGGTCTCCTCTACAATGGTGAGACAGTAAGCCAACTCGCGGAATGATTCAGGGAACATCTCTGGGACACACGCACTAAACAACCCCACCACCGTGTGGCCGACCACTTCAATTTCCCCTCTCACTCCCCCAACGACATGCAAGTCCTGGGTCTCCTCCTTCACCAATCAAAGCCAGTGGACAACTGGAGGAAGAATGCCTCATTTCCAGCCTTGGGACCCTTCAACCACACAGCAGCAATATTGACTTCACTAGTTTTCAAATCTCCCCTCCCCATGTCAACCCCAGCTCCAACCCTCCAAATTGGCACTGCCTACTTGACTTATTCTACCTGTCCATCTTCCTTCCCACCTATCTGCGCCACCCTCCCCAAGGATCTATCACAATTAACTACCACCAGCATCCACCTATTGCTTTCTCAGCTATGTTTCCCCAGCCCCAGCCTCAACCCACCCACTATTTATCACTCATCCCCCTTCACCTTCCACATTCCTCATGAAGGGCTTATGCCCGAAGAGTCAACTCCCCTGGTCCTTGGATGCTGCCTGACTTGCTGTGCTTTTCCAGTACAACTCTTTTTGACTTCTTTATCTGCTGCCTGACAGAATAGGTTGTCGGAGATTATTACCAGGGTGCAATGTGTCTTTGATGTTTCTGGCAGCCTTTTCACAACAACGAGCCATGTAAATGGAGTTGATAGGTGGAAGGTTGGCTTCCGTGATAGTCTGGGATGTGCACACCATCTTCTCCAGTTTCTTACAGTCCTGGGCAGAGCAGTTGCCACACCAGGCTGTTATGCACTCAGACAGGATGCTTTCTCTGGTTCATCTGTAGAAGTTGGTGAGGAAGCAGAGGTATTTTTTGTCTGCCTTCTTGACCATCGTATTTATGTGAGAAATCCAGGAAAAATTGTTGGTTATCATCACGCCTAGGAACTCTCTCAAGTTCAGGTCCGTGGATGTAGATGAGGGTGTATTCATCTCCTTTCTTTCTGAAGGCAATGATCAGTTCTTTAGTTTTGCCAAAATTGAGAGATAGGTTGCTCTCAGAGCACCTTATCACCAAGCCCTCCATCCCCTTCCTGTATTCTGACTCGTCATTGTTAAATCACTGTCCTATCACAGTGAGGTCGTCAGCAAAATTCTGGATGTTGTTTGTTTGGAATTTGGCAACGCAGTCGCGGGTGTATAGGAAGTACAATAGGGAGCTGAGGATGCATCCTTGCGGGGTTTCAGTGTTGAGTGTTATCGTGGAGGAGGTGTAGTTGTCTGTCTTCACTGATTGCAGTCAGCGGGTCAGGAAGCTGAGGATCCAGTTTCAAAGGACAGAGCCAAGACCAAAGTAACAGAGTTTTGCGATCAGTCTGGAGGGAATAGTGGTGTTAAAGGTGGAGCTGCAGTCGATGAGCAGGAGTCTGATGTAGTACAGTGAAAAGTTTATACGTTGCCATTTAGTGTGCCATCTTAGGTACAAAAGTACCTATGTACAATCCTTCGTTACAGAGTGGAGAACTGAAGACAAAAAAAAGTTATACTACAGCTGTACGCAGTGTAACCGTAAGCCAGAGAAAAACAATAAGCAAAGTTGAAATGATCAGTCTTTCTCAAAAGGTTCTCCTCAGCAGACCAACACAGGGGGCCTCCACTAGTCTGACTCTTGGCTGCTGCCATGCTCTGCCCTGAGCCGCTATCCTTGCTCCTACACTGGGCTGCTGATCACTGGCATCCCTGTTCTAGATACTGGCAACTCATTTGAGGAAACAAAAAGGACTTCATATTGGGGAGGTAATTTGCAATGACAGAAGAGTCAGGGATATTTTTATCAATGAGGGAGAACAACTTGATACATTTTGTGAAGGGTAACCGGTCCAGAAGTGATTGGAGGAGCTGATGTTGGACTAGGGTGGATAAAGTTAAAAATCACACAATACCTGGCTATAATCCAACAGGTTTATTTGGAAGCACTAGCTTTCAGAGCGCTGCTCCTTCATCGGGTAGTTGTGGAGCAGAACCATAAGACACAGGAATTATAGCAAAAGATTACAGTGTCGTGCTACTGAAATGATATATTGAACAAACCTAGATTGTTGTTAAGTCTTTCATTTTTTTTAGAATGCATTGCAGGTTTCTCTCTCACACACACATGCACACATGTATAAGTCTATAGGGTGAATTTGTACTTGCAGATATATTCTATATTGCTCAAAAAATGTATAATCTTACAGGCAGTCAATCCATGTAATATTTAGTAAGTTCCACTTTGGAAATAGAACCAATCTGAGTCAAGATTGGGATATAGACAACCTCTAACCTCACACCTTTAATGCATTATCTGAGCTGAGATGTTATCATAAAGAAGTTCTGGAATTTACACATTAATGAACCAAAACCTGCAACCCATTCTAAAATGAAAGACTTAACAACAATTCAGGTTTATTCAATATATCATTTCAGTAGCATGACACTGTAATCTTTTGCAATAAATTCTGTGTCTTATGGTCCTGCTCCACAGCCACATGATGAAGGAATAGTGCTCCGAAAGCTAGTGGTTCCAAGTAAATCCGTTGGACTACAACCTGGTGTTGTGTGATTTTTAACTTTGACCAAAAGTGACAGAACTGAAAACAATATCACCTAATATGGAATACACTGTGTCTTTGCCATCACATTATATACCCAAAGGAATTGTTTAGTCCTTTGCTAACCACAAATATGCATTAAAAAAAAGAAGAAATATTAAATGCAGAGGACAAAAGCTGACACGAAAACAGATTGAACAATGATATTTGTACAGTTTAACTTGTAGTAAATGCCATTTTTGAAACTATGCAAATTCATACCAATAATAGTTCCTCATTTTATTTAGAATGTCTTGCTGCACATCCTTTCAAAGATTTATGAAAATTCACAGAATAAATTTGTACTATTAGCAATTCTGTGTTCAGAATGAAGACAAAGACGTGCACTTATATTGCACAAAATGCAAGATAACACGGAACCTTAAAATATGAACTCAGTACAGATCGTGCTGGAGAAACTCAGCAGGTCTATCATCACTTGTGGTGAGAAATTAATGTTTCAAGTCCAGTTTGACTGTTTTTGGAAGGCCGGTGCACTTATATAATATTGGGTTATGTCCCAGGAATGTCCTCCATCCTATCAAAAGGTAACAACTGTTTTTATATGTGTTACATTAAGCAAACAGGAACAGAGATAAAGAGTGAAAATGCATAAAAGGACAGGACATGCCAGATCACTGTGCAGCCAATGAATTACTTTTTGGAAGTGTTACCATTGTCCTGTTAGTCATGACAGCTAACTTGCCTTCAGCAATGTAAAAGATTGCATAAAAATATCTAAATATCTTATTAGTCTGCTTTAGATAGTGTTAATTGTGGGAGAAGTTTTGACTAAGTATGCTCAATACTTTGAAAATGTGCCTTGGAATGATTGTGCATCCACCCAGAAAACAAATACTCTGTCAATGGTCGACTTGATAGCACAGTTGCCCCTGGATTAGGTGCTTAAGTTCTATAATAGAGTTTTAATGAAGTAATAAAGGGTAATGTGTCATACTGAAGAAGAGTTGCACTGTTAGAGATGTTTAATTTCAGGTATGTTATGAATTTTAAACAACCACAGACAACTCAGCATGTACAGTGGACTCGAAATATTAACTCTGTTTCTCACTTCACAAAATCTGTTGAGTTTCTCCATCATTCTATGTTTTTGTTTCAGATTCTCTACATCCACAGCATTTTGCTTTTAGTCGCTACACTTCTTTGATGCATGTAAAATGTTCCTTTCTTCTGTTATTTCTATATTTATTCTTCAATCAACATTACAATGCAGTTTTTTTGTTGTTTTTCAACAAATTGCTCTTTGTAGGAATATTGTTCAGACCAAACACCCTTTAAATATGTCAAGGAGATAGCCTTGTCCCTAACATTTATCTTATTTAAAGGCAAGAATGTCTTTAACAATTTCTGCTCCTTTCACAATCTACAGAGCCAGAAATTATCAGAAAACAAACAATAAACACTTTACTCAAATATCAGTGTCATCACAGTCTTACTGCTCAAAAACGCTGACAATAACTTGATACCAATCTTAATATTAAAAGTGAATCAAGACATAGATCTCAGTAAAAACATAACTTTAAAAATGCCCTTATCTTATAGATTATATATTATTATTATTATTGTAATATTATAATATTATGATATTGTAATATATATTATTATAGATTTTCAAAAGAAAACAGATTAAGATTTAGAAGTTTTACAAGTCTTAAAAATCAAACATTTAGCTGATCAGGCTCAAAATCCAAAGATCGTCCTCCTCACCTGTAGTTTCAGGCAGTGATTTAAAAAAAAATAGTAATCCCTCTGCAGCTGCATGTGAAGCTGGATATTAGACCTTTAAAACTAAAGAAATTCCTGGAAAAGCTCAGTAGGCCTGGCAGCATCTGTGGAGAGAAATCAGGTTTCACCTTTTTGGTCAAGTGACCCTTCTTCAGAGCTGAGACCTCTGATGTCAGCTGTGAAACTGCATTGGTTTTTTTTTAGATTCCCAATAGTATGGAAACAGGCCCTTCAGCCCAACAAGTCCACACCGACCCTCCGAAGAGTAACCCACCCAGACCCATTTCTCTCTGACTAATGCACCTAACACTATAGGTAATTTAGCCTGGCCAATTCACTTGGCCTGCACATCTTTGGACTGTGGGAAGGAAACCAGAGCACCTGCAGGAAACCCACACAGACACAGGGAGAATGTGCAAACTCCACATGGATAGTCACCCAAGATGAAACTTGATCTCCAGGGTCCTTGTGGAATCTCTCAGTTTGACAGCTGTGAAACCAAAACTTCTTCGCTGCTTCAGAAAAAGCCGATCTCCGAGCCTTATGCAATTCTTCAGTCTCCAACCTTGCGGCGTGGGTGGCTCTCCTGAAACTCTCTCTTTCCTTTCTTCCCTTTAAAGTATCTTTGTTTTTGATCTACTTTGTAAAATTCCAAAAACAATGCAAAACTTATTTAAAAAACAACAATTACTGCCCCAAGGAAATGAGTATATCCAGCTGAGCTCTGCAAAAACGCTCAAAACCAAGAGCAGCACTCACAGACATGATCTTTTCCCTTCACCATCTATTTTTTAATCTGCAACATGACATGCTTACATTTCAGTGAGATGCCACTTCATTAAAACCAAAAGAAACACAATCTATCAAGCCAGATTTTAGTCTAGGATTCGACTTGTCCCAATAGTAACATCAGTTGGGATCACTGCAGTTGGTAAACATCATGATTTCATATACTCTGCCCATTATTACTAACTTGTGGTCGCGATTAGGAGCTCAGGAGCATGGCATTCATTTTTATTTTCTTCAAGACCCACAATGTGATCTTTTTGTGCTCACCATTCATGAGTACATAGGACTTAGCTCCTGGTTTTGAGAATGCCTGGAGCATAGTAGATCTTGATGAAGGTGAGAAAAATGGTTGTTCAACACAGCAGGACAGGTTAAACATAGTGGATGAGTAGAATTAAAAAGCCAGAAAATCTCAGAAGGTTATACACCATCTATATGAGAAGTATATTTCAGTCCAATGACCTTTCATCAGCAATTCCAATGTGCAGTCCTGTTCTTAGAAGTTTAGCTTGTATTTTATTTCTAACTTCATCAAGAGCTCTTTCCAAACTTAGCATTCCATTTAGTATTATAAAAGCAACAAGTGTATTCCGCAGATTTCATCTTGGCGACCGGAATTTTAACCTCAATTAATCTTAGTGATTGTGAAGTAAAAAGGAATATTCTTGCTGCTTTGGAACACATGAAACTTCTTAATGAGCCACACTAATGAAAATGTTCGGAGCATGGTAACTTAAATTAACACCAAAGCAGAAGTGGCTTTAGGGATTTGTGAGCACATAAGAACAGGATTGCAAGATTATTCAGTAGTAACTGCAATTCTCACTTATCAAAAGTGACAACACAGCCTCCCGCAGAAACAGAAGCCAAACTCTTAACATCTCAAAATGTATATTAAAGAATTCAATGAACTTGAGGTGGTTGCAGGCAATAAAATACGGCATTGGTGAATTTCTGCAGGTATTTCTCACTGACCCCAGAAGAGCCACAGAAACCCCTGTTCGAAAGCAGCATAAATGGTTCTCACTTCAAAGTGGTAGATTTGTGGCAGCTCGTGAGGGGGGGCGGGGGAGGCGAGAGGTGGAACCTACCCTAAACTCACAAATTCTTTAGTCACCACTCCCATGTCACTCCTAATCAAATATCCACCCCAACCTTACGACTACCAAAGTCAAATGTAAAACACCTTTGTGTTTCAATGAGCAAAGTTAGTAACTGGCTCTTGTGCAATACTGTTGAAATGACAGATAATGAGTTCAAATGAAAGAAGGTGAGACGTTGACAAAGTGGTGCATCAAAATCAAATTGAGTGATATCTATTCTTCATGTGTAACAAAGCTAGTTAAAAAACATGCAAGTTAATGAGCTGCCCTGTTTCCCTCTATAAAAACACATTGCAGTTTAAAGTTGATTAATTAGTTTTGAAATATTTGGAATGACACATAGCTGTGAGCAATAAATGCATATGAGATATTCTTTGTTTTCTAATACAAAGGAGCAATGCATCTGGGTGAATAAACAGACACAAACTAAGCAAGTAATTAGTAAATTAGCTTAATATTTTGGGAAGATCTGTAAACTTTGGTGTAACTCATTGATATTGTGCTGCGGATATTTCGTTCGCATAAAATTAATCCGAATGCAAACAATACAAATGCAATAATGTTTAGGCATTGACCAAGGTTCAGTCACACCACTGACCTCCTCTAAATCAGAAGCTGAGGTGTTCAAATTTCAGTTCAGCTGGGTAATCCAAGATGCAGGGCGGGAAAAATATTGTGGCTGTCAGAGCTGCTCTTTTTTGAGGTATTTTAGGTGTTAGAGTTGATTTCCTCGAATTCCAGGAGCAGCAATTTCTGTTTCATAAGCTGTTGCATTGTTTTGGAACTTTGGGGAAAAAGAAATCAAAACAACGGCACTTTAAAAAGGAGGAAGAGAGCAAAGGCAGCGACCACTTGGTCAGTGAAAGGGAGAGAGAAAGAAACCGACACTGCTATCTGACATGGCATTGAATCTCCACAGTTACTGCCTTTGCTATTTGAGTTCAAGTATTTCTGGACATCAGAGTGTGTCTAAGAAAAATTAACAAATAGCGAAATTCACAGCTGACCTTGGAGGAATGCGTGTGGGAGAGCTCCAAGTATAGGAACTGATAAGTGCATAGAGTTTAAGTGTCACCTTCCTGTCTTTTTTTAATAGTGAGGATAGTGGGTTATTTTTGGTGATATGTTTTATTGAGATCTATCTCTTGATTAAAATTTTAAAATATAAACATAGGTACTAAGTTAGCCTGGGATGGTGTTTTTCCAAGCAGTAAGACTGTGCTATTTTCTGCAGTTTGTAAAATACAAAGGTGGCCTTTAGTAGAGTGACGTGTTCTTCCTGTCAGATGTGAGAGATTAGGGAGAATTTCCATGTTACTGATATTATGTCTGCAATAAGTGTGTTTGGAAATGAATCCTATCAGGTTGCATGGATCAATTAGAGCGGCAGTTAAAGGCAATGAGGAAATTACAGGAGTTAGGGGGTGTGATGGATGGCAGCTATAGGAGGGGAAAAAAACTGTAGATACAGCCAGGTCGATGGATTTTCTCCAGGAAAGGTAGGAGAGGGAGGCAGGTAGTGCAGGAGTCTCTTATGGCTATCCCAATCTCAAGCAAATATGCTGTTTTGGAAAATGTGGGAAGTAGTGGTCTCTCAGGGGAATGTGGCATGAACAGCCAAATATTTGGTACCAAAACCGGCTCTAATGTAATGAGGGGTACATCAAGTTCCAAGCGATCAGTTGTGATAGGGAGTCTCTAGTCAGAGGTATAGACAGACATTTCTGTGATTGACACTGAGGAATCAGAATGGTGTGTTGCCTCCCTGGTGCCAGGATAAAGGATATCTTAGAGAGAGTGCAGAATATTCTCAAAGGGGAGTTGCAGCAGCAGGAAGCTGTTGTACACATAGGAGCTAATGACATAGGAAGAGGAAAGGATGATATTCTGAAGGGAAAATATAGGAAGTTAGACAAGAATTTCAAAACAAATCCTCGAGGGTAGCAATATCTGGATTATTCCTGGTGCTACGAGCTAGTGAAGGTCAGAATAGGAGGACAGAGCAAATGAATGCATGGTTGAGGAGCTGGTGCAGGGGAGAAGGGTTCACATTTTTGGATTACTGGAATCCTTTCTGGGGTAGAAGTGACCTGTATAAGAAGAATGGATTGCACCTGAATTGGAAGGGGACTAATATACTGGCAGGGAAATTTTCTAGAGCTACTGGGACGATTTAAACTCATAAGGTGGGATGGGAGGAATCAAGGAGATGGTGATGAAAGAGATCAGTCTGAGGCTGGTACAGTTGGGAAAAGGAGCAAGTCAAACAGTCAGAGTAGGCAGGGACAAAGCAGAGAATGAGGTAAATTAAACTGCATTAATTTCAATGCAAGAAGCCTAACAGGGAAGGCAGAATAACTCAGGGCATGGTTTGGGACATGGGACTGGGATATCATAGCAATTATAGAAACATGGCTCAGGGATGGACAACTTAATGTTCCAGGAGACAAATGCTGTAGGAAGGATAAAAAGAGGGTCAAGAGGGAAGGGGGAGCAGTGTTTTTGATAAGGGATAGTATTACTGCTGAACTTGGGCAGGATATTCCCGGAAAAACGTCCAGGGAAGTTAGTTGGGTGGTACTGAGAAATAAGGAAAGGATGAGCACCTTACTATAGACCCCCCAGTAGTCAGTGGGAAATTGAGAAACAAATTTGGAAGATCTCAGCCCTCTGTAAGAAAAATAGGGTGGTTATGGTTGGGGATTTTAACTTTCCAAACATAGACTAAGTCTGCCATAGTGTTCAGGATTTAAATGGAGAGGAACTTGTTAAGTGTGTACAAGAAAATTTTCTGATTCAGTATGTGGATGTACCTACTAGAGAAAGTGCAAAACTTGACCTACTTTTGGGAAATAAGGCAGGGCAGGTGACTGAGGTGTCAGTGGGGGAGCACTTTGGGGCCAGCGACCATAATTCTATGAGAGTTAAAATAATGATGGAAAAGAACAGACAGGATCTAAAAATTGAAGTTCTGAATTGGAGGAAGGTTAATTTTGATGGTATTAGGCAAAAACTTTCAAAAGCTGATTGGGGGCAGATGTTTGCAGGTAAAGGGATGGTAAGAAAAATGAGATCATGAGAATCCAGAGACAGTATGTTCCTGTTAGGGTGAAAGGCAAGGCTGATAGATGTAGTGAATGCTGGATGATTAGAGAAAGTGAGGTTTTGATCAAGAAAAATAAGGAAGCAAATATCAGGTATAGACAGGAGAGGTGGATAAATCCCTAGGACCTGATTAGGTGTGCCCTCAAACTCTGTGGGAAGCTAGGGTAGTGATTACTGAGCCCCTAGCTGAGACATTTGGATCATCGATAGTCACAGGTGAGGTATGTGAAGACTGGAAGTTCTTCATCCATCCCCACTTCATCACTCTGCCCCAACCACCCCCCTTATATGCAGTTCCCCCTACACCCATCCCCAGTCCTGAAGAAGGTTTACACCCAAAACTTGGACTTCTCCACCTCCTGATGCTGCCTGGCTTGCTGCATTGTCCAGCCTCCTGCCTGTCTACTGAGACTGGAAGTTAGCTAATGTGCCACTATTTAAGAGAGGTGGTAGTGAAAAGCCAGGGAACTATAGAACCAGTGAGTCTGACATCAGTAGTGGGCAAGTTGTTGGAGGGATCCTGAGGGACAGGAATTACATGCATTGGAAAGGCAAGGACTGATTATCGATAGTCAACATGGCTTTGTGCATGGGAAATCATGTCTTACATACTTGATTGAATTTTTGAAGAAGTAACAAAGAGGATTTATGAGGGCAGAATGGTGGACATGCTCTATATGGACTTCAGTAAGGCATTCAACAAGGTAGACTGAGTGGCAAGGTTAGATCACAGAGAATACAGTGAGAACTAGCCATTTGGATACAGAAGTGGCTCAAAGATAGAAGACAGAGGGTGGTGGTGGAGGGTTGTTTTTCAGATTGGAGGCCTGTGACCAGTAGTGTGCCACAAGGATCAGTATTAGGTCCACTGCTTTTTGTCATTTATATAAATTATTTGGATGTGAACATAGGAGGTATAGTTAGTAGGTTTGCAGAAGATACCAAAATTGCAGGTTTAGTGGACAGTGAAGAAGGTTAGCTCAGAATACTACAGGACCTTGATCAGATAGGTAAATGGATAATTTAGATAAATGTAAGGTGTTGCTTTTGGAAAGGCAAATTAAGGCAGGACTTATATACTTAAAGGTAAGATCCTGGTGTGTTGCTGAACAAAGAGATTTTGGAGTCCAGTTTCAAAGTTCCTTGAAAGTAGAGTCGCAGATAGATCGAGTTGTGAGGAAGGCATTTATTATGTTTTCCTTTATTAGTATAAGAGTTATACAGGACATTGGTTAGACCACTTTTGGAATATTGTATGCAATTCTGGTCAGCCTCCTATAGCAAGGATGTTATGAAAGTTGAAAGAGTTCAGAAAAGACTTACAAGGATGTTGCCAGGGTTGGAGGGTTTGAGCTATAGGGAGAGGCTGAGTAGGCTAGGGCTGTTTTCCCTGGAGCGTTGGAGGCTGAGGGGTGACCTTATAGAGGTTTATGAAATCATGAGGGGCATAGATAGGATAAATAGACAAAGTTTTTTCCCTTGCTGGGTGAGTCCAGAACTGGAGGCAAGGTTTAGGGTGAGAGGGAAAAGATATAAAAGGGACCTAAGGGGCAACTTTTTCACACAGATGGTGGTGCGTGTCTGGAATGAGCTGCCAGAGGAAGTGTTGGAGCTAGTACAATTGCAACATTCAAAAGGCATCTGGATGTGTTTATAAATAGGAAGGGTTTAGAGGGATATGGGCCAAGTGCTGGCAAATGGAACGAGATTAGGTTGGGATAATGATCAGCATGGACGATTTAGACTGAAGGGTCTGTTTCCGTGCTGTATGACTCTATTTATCAAAGCTATTTAAAACTATTTGCATTAAATGGTATAATGTTATAATATTTTTGCCACTGCTACGTCCATATAAATCATATTCAAAACTACAGGATAACTTGCAGATTCAGTTTGTGATCTGACTCTCTTGAGGCTCAAACAGATGGAAAAATCAATCATGTGTTTATATTTCTTGCTTTTCACATTAGCTTTGCTCAAACTTCAGTTTAGCGCAGGTCAGAGTTTAAAAATCCATGCAATTTTCAATAGATGCCTTGGGAACATTTTTAAACTTCAGTTTAAAATGCTTTTAATTGTATAAAAGCACAGGTATTCTCCTCTCTTCACATTCAAATGAACTAACCAAACTGAGGATCTCTTATCTCAGTTATGCCGCTTAGTATTACTTCTGTATAACTGCCTGTGTGCAGTTTTAGTTCATAATAATATTGTACAAGAAAATAACTGTAGATATTATTTTTGACAGTTCTATTTCATGAAATTTAACGGTAATTTTAAAGGATTTTGCATGTTGAGTTCTGTTTAATATTCTCTAATACGCCCAAAAGCCTTTTGCAATTCATTGTACCTTCTGTTTTTGCATAATTTGTAATTTTAATCAGTTTTTTTTGCAGTTGACTAATTTAGACCTTCAATATTTGAGAATGCTCACTGAGAAAAGTGGTTATTTGAGTGCATGAATAGAATATTTGTATAATTAGCTTATTAAGCAAAGATGTTTTAAACAAGAAGGTTGTGCAATTAAACCGAATTGGCACCAACTGATCTTGAGATTATCTTCCACTTTGAGAATGGCTTTAAGGTAAAGTTTTGGTCGTGAATTATCAAACCTGATGATTTTTTGTCATTCAAGTCTATTCACTGCAATGTTTTCTATGTGATAAGTTACTGGCGTTACAAAAGTAAGGGCTGTTTGCACAAATGTTGCTTGTATTGCCTCAAACACAAAAGACTGTGGGATAATCATACTGAAGTGCCCACAATTTCAAAAGTTTCGACCTGGTAGATGTGGAAAAGCTATTCTCTCTGGTGAAGAAATCAAGATGACGTAACACAAATTTAATACCAAAGATAAGGCATTAAATCGACATCAGAAAACCATATTTTCACACAATGGTAATAAAGGTCTAGTGCATTTCAGTCCAAATGCTGAGGTAAATAAGTTGTTGAAAATTGCAATTGAGAGATTATTCAAAAACCTGAAATAAAAACTGAAGATGCAGAAAAACTCAACATTGATTGAAGATGTAAACAAGTTCACTGTTCAGATCAAAGACTTGAAGCTGATTAAATATCTGATATGTTAAGGATGGATTCAGATTGAAAGAAAAAATACAGTTTGGCAAAATGGCAGTAACTGCAATGATTGGGGAAGTTTAAAAACCAACAAAGGACAACCAAAAAGAAATGCTGAGGGTAACCTTCCAACTTGTATCAAGACAGAGAGCAAGAGCTCCTTTTTAAATACAATAAGAAAGAGTGAAGACAAAGTGAACATAGGTCCCTTAGAGAACGAAGCTCGGGAAATAATAACAGGGAACCAGGAAATGGCAGGGGAGTTGAAAAAATAATTTTCATCAATCTTCACAGTAGAAAACACAGTAGAAATGACTGCATAGTCAAAGTGAATAAAAAGAAGAGGAAATAAACACAATGACTATCACCAGAGAAAGTAGTGTTAGGTAATCTAATAGGGTTGAAGACCAATGAGTCCTCTGGACCTGACAGGATGCATCTTAAAGGAAGTAGCAACAGAGATAATGGATGCACTTGTAGTAATTTTACAGAATCCATAGATTCTGGAAAAGTCTCTGAGATCAGTGAACTGCTGATGTAGCATCTTTATTTATAAAAGAAAGGCAAAAAAATAAACAAGTGACTATAGACCAGTTAGCTGTAGTTTTATAATAGACTACAATAACATTTTCCAAATAATGTTATTTGGAAAATGTTATTGTAGCCTTTTATGAAAGTTATAATACCAGAACATTAAGCAACACATAATATGATCGAACAGAGTTAGCATGCCTTCATGATTGTGAAATCATGCCCGACAGATTTATTATTGTCCTTTGAGGAAGTGACAAGCACAATAGATAAAGGGGAAGCATTTTTGTGATATATTTGGATTTTCAGAAAGCAGTTCATGCCGTACCTCTGATTAGACTACTAAGTAAGATAAATGTTCATGATGTTGGAGGCAGTATATTAGCAAGGACAGAGGCTGACTAATAAAGAACAGAGATTAGAGATGACAACCTCTAGACTGTGGTCTGCCATGGAGATCAGTATTAGGGCCTTAATTATTTACAATATATATTAATGATTTGGTTAAGGATAGGTCCAATGCTTAGTCCTGCTCCCTCACACCGCCAGGGATCTGAGTTCGATTCCAGCCTTGGGTGATTGTCTGTCTTTGTGTGGTTTGCACGTTTGCCCCTTATCTGCCTCAAGTAAGGATTCTATGATTGCATAATTCAAAGGGAATGAACTATAGCAACGTTTTCAGATGACACAAAAATGGGAAATAAACAGGCTAATTGAGTGGGTAATAACTGGGCAGGTGAAGTATAACATAGAGAAATGTGAGGTTTTGCATGTTGACAGAACAAATAGGAAAGAATATTTTTTAAATAGAGAAAGTCTGCAGAATCTTGCAAAACAGAGGACTTTAGCAGTCCAAGCCCATTCATCACAAATCTAGCATCCAAATTCAGTGGGTAATACAAAAGTGGGTAAATTAACGTTTGTATGCATTTCAAAAGGAATAGAGTATAAAAGTAGGGAGATTTCATTAAAACTATATAAAACACTAGCTAGATGGGTGGAATACTGTGAATGGTCTTGGGTCTCCTACTCTAAGGAATGATACACGAGTATTGAAGACAGTCCAGAGAAGATTGACTGGATATGAAGGGACTGCCTTATGAGGAGAAGTTGAGTAATCGGCACACTCATTGGAATTTATAAGAATGAAAGGTGACCTTCTTAAAACATACAAGATTCTTAGAGAACCTGAGAGGGTAGATGTGGAAAGTTTGTTTTCCCTTGTAGGAGAATCTAGGTAAGAGGGTATCACCTCAGAATAAGGGGTTGTACGCTTAAGACAGAGAAGGCGTGGAATTTCTTCTCTCAGAGTGGACTGAATCGATGGAATTTGTTACTGCAGAGAGCTGTCGAGGCTATATTGTTAAGTATTTTCAGTGCTGATGTCAGCAGATTTGAAATCAGCAAGGTAATTTCACGAGGAAAAGGCAGGAAAGTGGAGATGATGATTAATGAAATTGGCCATGATCTCATTTAATAGTGCAGAAGACTTAATGAACGGATGGTCTACACTGCTCGTGGGTGTTCCAGTCTTATGTTAACTCTTTCCCTATCTCCATTATTTACAGCACAGCTGTGAAGGAATCCCAAGTTTCGAACTTTTACTCTTAGAAACAGACCCTAATTGCTAAATGATGCTGCAAAGGAGAACAGAACTGGAACTGACAAAGAACATAGAACAATACAGCATAGAACAGGCCCTTCGGCCCACGATGTTGTGCCAAACATTTGTCCTAGCTTAAGCACCTATCCATGTACCTATCCAATTGCTGCTTAAAAGTCACCAATGATTCTGACTCTGCCACTCCCACAGGCAGCGCATTCCATGCCCCCACCACTCTCTGGGTAAAGAACCTACCCCTGACATCCCCCAAACCTTCCACCCTTCACTTAAATTTATGTCCCCTTGTAACACTCCGTTGTACCCGGGGAAAAAATCTCTGACTGTCTACTCTGTCTATTCCCCTGATCATCTTATAAACGTCTATCAAGTCACCCCTCATCCTTCGCCATTCCAATGAGAAAAGGCCTAGCACTCTCAACCTATCCTCGTACGACCTATTCTCCATTCCAGGCAACATCCTGGTAAATCTCCTCTGCACCCTCTCCAAAGCTTCCACATCTTTCCTAAAGTGAGGCGACCAGAACTGCACACAGTACTCCAAATGTGGCCTTACCAAGGTCCTGTACAGCTGCAACATCACTTCACGACTCTTGAATTCAATCCCTCTGCTAATGAACGCTAATACACCATAGGCCTTCTTACAAGCTCTATCCACCTGAGTGGCAACTTTCAAAGAGCTATGAACATAGACCCTAAGATCCCTCTGCTAAGAACCCTACCGTTAACCCTGTATTCCGCATTCTTATTTGTCCTTCCAAAATGGACAACCTCAGACTTGACAGTGTTGAACTCCATCTGCCACTCCTCAGCCCAGCTCTGCATTATATCTAAGTCCCTTTGCAGCCGACAACAGCCCTCCTCATTATCCACAAATCCACCAATCTTCGTATCATCTGCAAATTTACTGACCCACCCTTCGACTCCCTCTTCCAAGTCATTAATAAAAATTACGAACAGCAGAGGACCCAGAACTGATCCCTGTGGAACTCCACTTGTAACTGTTCTCCAGGCTGAATATTTACCATCTACCACCACTCGCTGACTTGGACCGGTTAGCCAGTTTTCTATTCAACTGGCCAAATTTCCCTCTATCTCATGCCTCCTGACTTTCTGCATAAGCCTACCATGCCTTATCAAATGCCTTACTAAAATCCATGTACACTACATCCACTGCTTTACCCTCATCCACATGCTTGGTCACCTCCTCAAAGAATTCAATAAGACTTGTAAGGCAAGACCTACACCTCACAAATCCATGCTGGCTGTCCCTAGTCAAGCAGTGTCTTTCCAGATACTCATAAATCCTATCCCTCAGTACCCTTTCCATTACTTTGCCTACCACCGAAGTAAGACTAACTGGCCTGTAATTCCCGGGGTTATCCCTATTCCCTTTTTTGAACAGGGGCACAACATTCGCCACTCTCCAGTCCCCTCGTACCACCCCTGTTGACAGTGAAGACAAAAAGATCATTGTCAACGGCTCTGCAATTTCCCCTTTTGCTTCCCACATAATCCTAGGATATATCCCGTCAGGCCCGGGGGACTTGTCTATCCTCAAGTTTTTCAAAATGCCCAACAGATCTTCCTACCTAACAAGTATCTCCTCTAGCTTACCAGTCCATTTCATACTCTCCTCTTCAACAATACGGTCCCTCTCATTTTTAAATACTGAAGAAAAGTACTCATTCAAGACTTCTCCTATCTCTTCCGACTCAATACACAGTCTCCTATTACTGTCCTTGATCGGACCTACATTGACCCTTCCACCTGGACAGGATACTAAGGCCAAGACTGGAAATCAAAAATTCTTGGGTAACTGAAAGATATTGAAACATGTATAAAAACACAAAAGCATCTGACCTCAGTAGATATTTATTGCACTGGAGCAGGACAGGCACGCTGAAGAAGACAGAAGCGAGATCAAGAAGTTGATAATAGGCAAATACACATTTATAGCAGCCATATCTGTCATGTGAGACTTGGATTTGAGCCACCCAAACCATCACATTCAGAGACAGAACATTTTGTAAATATGTGCCATTTTGGGTAAAGATCATGCACATGTTATTGTGAATTCCTTTTATCCATTGAGGATCAGATTATATTTTAGATGTGTAACAATTTCTTGCAACTGAGATTGACAACATATAGACTGAATGGACTACAGAGATACTTTGTGAGGTCTGTTCTTTGTGCATCTATCACTTAATGTGTATGTTATTTATATAATTGATTGCAATTTGCCTGCTAATGCATGTGAAAGACATTGAGATTCTGGTTTTAGAACATTGCTAAGACTAAAATAGTATTTAGTGCTTGCTTTCTTTGACTCTTGAAGAGCAAAAATTTGGTATAAACTGCAGGATTTTGGGGTTAATTCTTTCAATAAGTACCTCAGATTTTGGATTTCTTCTCCTTTCAAAAAAGTTTGTGTCTTGATTGGCGCCATATGATGGCCTCCCATCTGAAATTGTAACAGTGTGGAGGATGGAGCACTTGGAGTTGAATGAATATCAAGATACAGCCAAGATTCAATTGAATGGCAGGGCAAGCTACTCCTGTTCCATTATTCTACTGTTCCTCCTATTCATTGAATTTATTTTATTTTTCCAAAACACAGTTGCTGAATATTTATAAAAGCATTTTACTGAGAAAACAGTTCATTTGACCAGATCATGATTGTTTTTAAATAATTAGACAAAACTGAACTCACAAACAAGAATGGATCAAATGATTATAAAACTAGAACTGATATAAGTTGAATAAAATGACAACTGCAAAAGCATAAAAATAACATCTCCACATTTGATGAGACTGCAGTTCTTTAAAAACTCAATTTTAAAGAATAACTTTAGAACCAGCATTAAGAGTAAACATAACACTAACCATTTAAAAAAACTTTGACATAGGTACCTGTCTTCTGATAACAAAATGTTCAATTTTTCCTCTAAACAAGGCTGTAATTACTCTTAGGAGAAAGTGAGGACAGCAGATGCTGGAGATCAGAGCTGAAAATGTGTTGCTGGAAAAGCGCAGCAGGTCATTCCTGAGAAAGGGCTCATGCCCGAAACATCGATTCTCCTACTCCTTGGATGCTGCCTGACCTGCTGCGCAGCAGGTCAGGCAGCATCCAAGGAGCAAGAGAATCGATGTTTCGGGCATGAGCCCTTTTTCAGGAATGACCTGCTGCGCTTTTCCAGCAGCACATTTTCAGCTGTAATTACTCTTAGATCACTGGAAATCTGTCCACAAGTGTTAAAGTAGAAAAAAAGCTTAATTCATCCGTTGTCAAGACAGTGTCTGGGGACCCGGTAATATAAAACATGGAAATAGCAGAGGCATTAAACAGGTATTTTGTGTTTATCTCTGCTTTTGAAGAATTCAAAAGCTTTCCATAAGTTCCAGAAAACATAAGAGGTGAATAAGAGAGAGGAACTTAAAATAATTACCATTAGGGTGGAAAGTGAGATGTGGTGACTGTGAGACCAAATATTTCTCGGACTGAATGGCTTGCACCCCAAGGTTTGAAAAGATGTGACAGCAAAACATGGTTTACCAGTATTGTTTCTCCTCCTTACAGTTTCTTGGATTCTGGAAGTGTCCCAGGGATTTGAAGAATGGCAAATATAACAATTATCCATGGAAGGAGGGAGACAGAAAACAGGAAACTTTAGGCCAGTTCACCTAACCTCTCTCAAAGAAAAATTACTAGCATGTTTTGGGAGGCGATTCCAACATCATACTTGGAAAATCATACAATGTGCAGATAAAGCCAACATGTCTTAGTGAAAGGATATCATTTTTAACCAATTTATTAAAAATTTTGTGAGGGTGAAACAAACAAGATAAATGGGAACCTCTAAGTGTGGTCTACAGTATTCAGATTTGTAAGAATTATTTGGTAAAGTGCCACATCGAAGGCCACAACACAAGATAAGAGCATATTGTGTAAGAGATAACATACTAAGATGGATAAATTGGTTAGGTAATGGGAAGCAGAGAGTAGGGAAAAACAGATATTTTCAGGTTGGAAGGCTATAACTACAGACCTGTGATAGGTGTCAGTGTTAGGCCCTCAACTAATTCCAATCTTTATTTTAATTTGATTATTAGGAGGTGGATAGGACAGCATTTATTGGCAATCCCGAGTTACCCCTGAGAAAGTGCTGGTGTGCTGTCTTCTTACAATCCATCTGGTGTAGGTGGCCCAACAACCCTGTTAGGCAGGGCATTCCATGAATTTGGTCCAGTGACACTGAAGGAATGGTAATGTATTTCCAGGTGAGAATGGTGAATGGCTTGAAGGGAAACTTGTAGATGGTGGTATTCCCATGTGTCTGCAGTCATCTCCCTTCACGATGGCAGTGCTCATGGATGTGGAAGATGCGATTCCATGAGTATAATAATGTCAGGTTGCATCTTGACTAGTCTATGAGATGGCTTTCTCACTTTTGGCACTAACTCCCAGATTGCAAGTAAGGCAGACTTTGGAAGATTGACTGGACTGAGACCTGGAGAATGGAGTATGTCCCAGGGTGTGACAAATGAGTGTCAGGACTTAGGAAGGGTGTCTGGTTCTGGCTGGAGACAGGGTGCTGTTGGATCCATTAGTAGAGGATTTCAAGTTTCACAGAGATCAGGGGGTTAAGGGTTAGGGTCTGGGTTGTAAAGGTTTGTGTTATGCTTTATTATGAGATGAATTCAGTGCAAGAGTAGGGAGGTGATGCACCACTTATACAGGGCATTGGTAAGATCAATCTCAAGACTTGTGAACAGTACTGGTCACCATACTTACAATGCATTGGAAGAAATTCAGAGAAGGTTTCTACCTGAAGATCATAAGAAGTTGGAACAGGAATAGGCCATTTGGCTCGTCAAACCTGTTTAAGCCAAGTATTATTTGACTAATGCCGGAAATGAGTGGATTGCCTTATGAGAAAAGGGTAGACAGGCTTTATCTGTATCCTCTAGAAATTAGCAGAGTCAGAGGTGACTTAATTGAAATATGTAAGATCCTGACAGGACTTGACTGGTTAGATACTGAAAGGATGTTTTCTCTTGTGAGAATCGTGAATTAGGGGCCATAATTTAAAGTGGCCTTTTCAAAGAGACATGAGGAATTTTTTTTTCTCAGAATTGTGAGTTTGTGGATCTACCTTTCTCAAATGGCAGTGGATGTTGAATCTTTGAATATTTTTAAGGCTGAAGTCAATACATTCTTGATTACCAAGGGGATGAAAGATTGTCAGGGTATGCTGGAATGTAGAATTGAAGCTAAAATCTGCTCAACCTCAAAGGGAGTGCAATCTATTTTTATTTCTTGTTTGAATGTCCATGGATACTTTAAGTGAAGGGGTTCCAGGCACAGGGAAATTGACCTTCGGAATCTTCAATTGCCTGGTCATTTTCCTCCGAATCTGCTTCATTGAGGGTCTGACATGCAGCTCCGAGCCATGCTGTAGAAATGATCATCTAACCATTGGAAACACCTGACCAAAAACATTAAGTGAGGTGTAAGACAGACTGATAATTTGTTGTCACCAGCATTACATTATTATATCAGATCAGTCTGAGTTTGAATTTTTGCCCATTCTTTTATGCACTCTCCGAAATGCTTATTTTACTGTTGTGCTTATTTGGAAGGTGGGTGTTTCAGTACACAAAAATAGATATCCCAAACAATAATGGCTACTCTAATTTCCCAATCCCAATGCACATATGGGAAAATGATTTAACCATTTTGCCAGTATAAATGGCATTGAAAGAGCTGATATTGAATTTGCAATTCCAACAGATCACATCACTGATGTCTGCTTTCTGGGAAAGACAGTTTATATTTGAGACCACAGTTTTAATTCCTTCTTCCCAACTTTCAAATACAGGGTTATTGCCTCAGTTAAAACATGAGAACATATCAACATTCTATGCCCTTAAAAAGCAACCTTACCAAAAGGTGCCAAAACTCATCAGTTGTCAGCATTATTCTTTCCTATATGATGTCGATATCCCAAATGAAGTTATTTCACTAATCAGTGATTAATCGAAGAGCTTTGAAAATCACTCTTATCTGTTCTTGCATATCCACATTAATTTATCCCAAAGATTAAATAATTGTGATTGTTTCTCAAACATTTTTCTTTCAACTATGAATATCTCACAGTTCTGAGTTCTTTCATATTAAAGTAATATGAAATATCTTCCACAACTTCCCCCGATCATCCCCACTGACTCCATCGAGTTGTTCCACAGGTGTCTGATTTGGTACCTGCATGCAAAGATACAAATAATGCTGGGGATTGGTTTGGAGGTGTTTCAGCAACAGAAACATTGATTCACAATCATCCCCACCGATCTCCTGTCCATTATAATCGTAGGTGCTAAGAATATAGTTGCCTTCCTATTATTTTCCCTCCTCCTAAGCATCCTTCTGCTGTGGCACATCTGCCTCAAAAAAGGAATGCTTTTTTATGATTTTTATATCACCGTAAAATTTCCTAAAGCACTGCACAGCTAATGAGAAACCGTGGATGTGCACTCAGTGTTTGTGCACAACATGGTCCCATTAAGCCAAAAGGTTCATTGGCCATGTTTGATCTGATTCCTTGAGACCTCTTAGGATCTGGATTCAATCTTGAACATGTCTTTGGCCACACCCTCTCAAATATAAACCACTGTGTTGTCACGTTTGATGGGTCTGTTCTGCTGGTGGGACAGGACACAGTCAGGGATGGTGATCATGCTATTGTAAGGTGCATTTACAAGGCTATGAATATTTGACTACTCCATGAGACAATTCGCCTAAAAGAAGACACAAGTACCTATGAAGGAGTTCTTCGTAAAGTGATTTTTGACAACCAAATTAATGACAGAATATATAAACTTCTTGAAAGAGAAAGATTTAGCAGAAGAGTTCAGCTTTTAGGAGATACCTTAGATATCTGAATTAATGATCTCTACAGATTAGTGAAAATCTGACTACAGAACATTGAAATTAGAATTTGTAAGAGACAGACACATTGTTGAAAATGATTGGTGAGTCTTGTCAGAATTATTTCAGCCCAAAGAAGAGTTAACTTTGGAGAAGATTCACAGCCAAATCCTGAGAGGAGAAATGCAACTTTATCACAGGAGTGCAAAAGAACTATTCACCCTTTTTATTTAGGTATACACATTCTAAGGACACCATGTGACATTTCAACACACAAAAAAACCCAGCAGATACTAAAGGCTGCATCTTACCAGAAATTAATGATGTGAATGTTTTGTTGAATTTCTTCAAAGATTTACCTTCACAGGGCCTAGTTGGTCTTGTCAAGCTATCATCACAAACTCATCCCATTAGTTAAGTATGTACCCCAATGATATCCTTCTGATGCAATGCTACATGATTCGCTTGTGATGGAAGTAATTGGACAGGCAGGGTTTGAGTTGGAGTAGTCAACATGACTTTGTGCATGGGAGATCGTGCCTCACAAATTTGTTATCAAGGTCTTTAATGAAGTGATCAGGGAGGTTGATGGGGGCAGGTAGATGTAGTGCAAATGGATTTCAGTAAAGCCTTTGATAAGGTTCTAAATGGTCTGCTGCTCTGGAAGTTTAGATCATGTGGAATCCAAGGAGAGCCAGCAAATTGGATACACAATTAGACTGAAGGTAGGAAGCAGAGGGTAAAAGTGGAAAGAAGCTTGTCGGACTGGATGTCTGTGACTAGTGGAGTACTTCAGGGTTGGTGCTGAGCCTATTGCTGCTTGTTATCTATATCATAATATGAATGAGAATGTACAAGGCATGATGAGTAAGTTTGCAGATGACACTAAAACAGGCAGTATCATGGACAGTGAGGAAGGTTATCAGAAATTGCAGCAGGATCTTGATCAGTTGGAGAAGTGGGCCCAGAAATAACAAATGGAGTTTAATATAGATAAGTGTGGGGTGTTGCTTCTGTAAAGTCAAATCAAGGTAGGAATTTCATGGTGAGTGGTAGGGCCTTAAGAAGTGTTGTGTAACAGAGGGACATTGGAGTTCAGATGCATGGTTTTCTGAAAGTGGAGTCACATGTAGACAGAGCAGTGAAGGCGGCTTTTGGCACACTGGTCTTCATTAGTCAGGATACTGAGTATAGAAGTTGGGAAGTTATGTTGCAGTTGTACAGGACATTGTTGCAGCAACACTTGGAGTATTGTGTTTAGTTTGGTCACCTTGCTATAGAAAGGATGTTATTAAACTGGAAATCGTGCAGCAGAAATTTACAAGGACGTTGCCAAGACTCAAGGATCTGAGTTACAGGAAGAGTTTGGACAAGCTAGGACTTTTTTCTTTAGAGTATAGGAGATGGAGTGGGATCTTATAGAAGTGTATAAGATCATGAGGCATGGATAAGATTAATGTACTCAATCATTTTCTCAGGGTTGGTGAGTCATGGACAAGAAGGCATCAGTTTAAGGTTAGCGGGGAAAGAATAAAAGGGAGCCTGATAGGCAACTTTGTTGCACAGAAGGTGGTACATATGTGGAGTGAGCTGCCAGGGGAAGTGGTTGAGGCGGGTACATTAACAACATTTAAAATGCATTTAGACAAATACATGGATAGGAAAGGATTAGAAAGATAGGGGCCAAGTAAAGGAAATGGGGTTAACTTGATGGAGATTTTGGTTGGCATGGACAAGTTTGGGCCAAAAGATCTGTCTCTGTGTTGTAGGACTCTATGATTCTATGACTCAAGAGTAGCAGCTACATGGGAACACCACCAGCCCTAAATTCCCCTTCAAATTACACACTTTCTAATTTGGAATTACTTAAGAACATAAGTCTTATATTGCCTTTGTCTAGTGTCACTGGTTCAACATCCTGGAACTCCCTATCTAACAGCATTATGAGTACAGCTACACAAAATGGACTGAAGCAGTTGAAGATGACAGCTCACCACCACCTTTTGAAGGGCAGCTAGGGATGGGTAATAAATGCTAGCTCAGCCAGTTAAGCCCATGTTCCCTTACTGAATTAAGAAATTAAAATAGTTCAGAAAATACCAATTAAACCAAAGCTCTGTGTTACCTCTCAGGAAGATGTGAACAATCCCAGAGCACTATTGATTGAAGAGCAGCAGAATGCTGCCAATGCCTTGCTTACTCATATCTCTCATCAAACATTGCCAAAAAATAGGTTTAGCAAGTCTTTTATTTCAGAATTGATTGTTGGATTTTGCAGATAAATTAGCTGCCATGCTTCCAACATTGGAGCAGTATAAAATATTCATAATTTGATGTAAGTCACATCAGGACATCCTGCGGTCGTAGGAGGGTTGAAAGAAATGCAATTCCTTAGTTTCTTTCCTTAATAAAATATCTGCTAACATTCTGAAATGCAACACATGGCAGCATGTTTACTGAACCTTATAGAATGCAAGTCAAATTAATGAACAAAGACTGACGGGGTTGAAATGAGGCGCATTTTTTTATTACACTTTTACTTGGAGTCGTCAAACTAAATTGCTCGGGATTCAGAGTGACATTGACTGATTTTGAATGTTATTAAGCAGAAATGAATTACTAATGCAAGTATCTGAAAATCCAGCATTTGATTTCTCACAGGCAATACTAGCAAACATTCTTTTGTGTTCTTTTATTCATGAAGCACAAACTCAGATTTTAAAGTATTTAATGAAAAAAGCTTTGTTTTAATTCATGATTGTACACACTCAAATGCCAATGTTGTAATTGCAAAATGGGCATTTAAATGTTCAGCCATTATATATTCATTTTTTATTACATATTTTTGTTGTTTGGAATGCTATAGAATTTTGAGACTAAGTCAGGATCATTCAATTTGTTTGATCCAATTTATTTCAGAGTGTTTAACAATCTTTTCAAGGTTTGTATTCCTCTGCACACAAAAAATAATCTGAAGGCAATAAAGATTTAATAACCATTGCACATTCATACTCTTTGATGTGTCTTCTGCAACACACCTTTAAAATGCTTATTAACTGATCCAGCTCTCAAATTTACAAGGCTGAAGGAAATGTACTTTCATCCAACTCTCAGTGAAAGTATCATTTCAAAAATATTGCCTTTGTTTTATTTAGAATAAAGGGATCTGAGTGATAAATGTAAAGATCTTGGTTCTGTGGCAGATTTTACATCTGTCTCAGCAAGTATAAAATTATGGCGTGTCAATTATTTATACAACTGAGCAACTTTACAACTCATTGACATAATTTCCACAAATTCACATCATTATATAAATTATGGCATTTCTTTGAAGTTTATAAATTATGTGAATTTATTGAAAATTACAAATTAATTTTGTTTTTTTAAAGACTTGGATTGACACACTGTATGCCACCAATTTTAAACAGCCTCCAGACTCTACTGAAATTCTGCAGGACCAATATTTATCAAAGACAGAAACAAATACAGAGATTTCTGGAGAAATCCAGAAGGTCAAGCAGTACCTCTGATGAGAAATAGAGTTAACATTTCGAGTTGTGTCAGACTTGAAACATCAACTCTTTCTATTTCCATGGATGCTGTCAGACCTGCTGAATTCTTCCTGCATTCTCTCTATTTATTTCAGATTTCCAGCAGTAGTTTACTTTAATATGATTGGTTAGGTCCCAGCTGGAATACTTTGTCCCACACTTTAAGAATCCTGTTTTAGCCTTGGTGAGTTGCAGTTGAGCTTTACTAGAGTGGCACTGTGGCTCAGTGGTTAGCACTGCTGTCTCACAGCGCCAGGGACCAGGACGCCAGGGTTCGATTCCAGCAGCGGGTGACTGTCTGTGTGGAATTTGCACATTCTCCCTGTGTGGGTTTTCTCTGGTTTCCTCCCACAGTCCAAATATGTGAATTGGTCATGCTAAATTGCCCATAGTGTTAGGTGCATCATTCAGAGGGAGATGGGTTACTCTTTGGAGGCTCGGTGTGGAGTTGTTGGACCTAAGGGCCTGTTTCCACATTGTAGTGAATCTAATCTAATAATACCAGAGATGACTGACTTCACTTGTGTGGACAAATGAGAGGAATGTTCATATTACAGCAATGAAGGTTAAAAAGTGGAATTAAAAATAAGGAAATATTGTTTCCATGGATAGAAGAGTCATGAGCAGAGACCATGGATTTAAAATGATTGGCAAAATTAAACAGAGGTGATACTAGGAAGGCTTTCATGTGAAACAGACTGCATAAAAGAGTGGTGAAAACAGATTCAGGAGTAACATACAAAAAGGATCAGACAAATACTTCAAGGGGGTAAAAGAGGGTTATCAGGAAAGAGCACAGGAGATAGAGTGACATAACATCTCAGTGGTTAGCTCTGCTACCTCACAGTGCTAGGGACCTGTGTTTGATTTCAGCCTTGGTGACTGCATGGAGTTTACATGTTCTCTCTGTGTCTGCATGGGTTATCTCCCACAATCCAAGCATGTGTTACTTAAGTGGACTAGCTGTGCTAGTTGGGGAAGGGGCATAGAAGTGGGACTGGTAAGGATATTCTTCGGAGGGTTGATATTGACTTGATGGGCTAACTGGCCTGCCTCCAAACTATAAATATTCTGCATTTCCTTAGCTATCTGAAGAGAGAGCACAGACACCATTGCCTCTCAGTCTTAATCTAGCCATGAAGCCCCATCCCTTGGACAAAATAAATTAAACGAAAAACACAGAAGAACAAAAATTTCATTGAAACTAAAGAATACATGGGATGAAACATCTTGTGTGCAATATTAACAAGGTAGTGGAAACAACAATGGGTGGCACAGTGGTTAGCACTGCTGCCTTATAGCAGCAGAGAGCTGGGTTCAATTCCTGCCTCAGGCAACTGTCTGTGTGGAGTTTGCACATTCTCCCCGTGTCTGCACGGGTTTCCTCCGGGTACTCTGGTTTCCTCCCACAGTCCAAAATCATGCATGTTAGGTGAATTGGCCATGCTAAATTGCCCGTAGTGTTCGGTGAAGGGGTAAATGTCGGGTAATGGGTCTGGGTGAGTTGCTTTTCGGAGGGCCTATTTCCACACTGTAAGTAATAAAAAAAAAATACCTTGGATCAGACTACTTTGGATCTGGCAATGTGTAATGAAGCTATTTTAATAAATTACCTCAGAATAAAAGATCTCCTGGGGAACAGGGACCATAACATGGTAGTGTTTTGCAGTTAGTTTCAGAGTGAGAAATCCAGATCAGAAACAATTGTGATAAACTCAAATAAGAATAATTTTACAAGGGTGAGGGCAGAGTTGGCTGAAGTGGGCTGGGAAACAAGTTTAGAAGGATAAATGGTTGAGGAACAATTGCAGAAAATAATTCATTACTGACAGAAAACATATATCCCAGTGTGGAAAAAAAGGTTCTGGTGAAGGGATAAACTAACCATTACTCATCAAGGAATTTAGGGAAAGTGTCAAACTGAAAGAAGAAACACTGCATATTGCAAAGGTTACTGGTAAAAGAGAAGCTTGGGGAAGATTTACAATCCAACAAAAAGATGACCAAAAAGAAGGTGAAAATGGACAATGAAGGCAAACTGGCAGGTCACATAAAAATGAACAGTAAGAGTTTTTCTCATATATAAAAAGTAAGATAGAGGCCAAAGTAGGCACCTTTGAGAATGAGACTGGGGAATTAATAATGGAGAACCAGAAAATGGCAGAGAAGCTGGAAGAACACTTTAAATCCATCTTCATGGTAAGAATAAAAATAGCATTCCAAAAATACTAAATAATCATTGGGCAGATGGTTGGGAGGACTTAAAGATATTCATGATCTCCAAGTAAAAAACTCTAAGTGAAACTAATTGTACTAAATGCTGATACATTCATTGGACTTGAAAGGTACACCAATAGCAATCTTCCAAGAATCCTTAGATTCTGATAAAGTCTCAGAGGATCAGAAAACTTTCCAATATTCACAAATGGATAGAGAAGAAAAGAACAGATAACTATCAGCCTGTGTCTGTTAGGTGAACATTTGAGATTGGAAAAATGTTAGAGCCCAATAGAAGAGCATTAAGAGATACATAACACTATCATGCTTCACAAAGGGAAAAACATACCTAACAAATTTATTACAGATCTTTGGGGATGTAACAAGCAGGATAGATGAAGGGGATCCAACAGATGTAATATATTTGGATTTTAGAAAGTTTCCAATAAGATCCTGGATGTAAGGCTACTTAATGAGATAAGAGTTTGTGGCACTGGGGATAATCCATTTGCAACAGTAGGGGGAGGCCAAAAGGAAAGAATAATTTGAGATAAAAGGGGAATTTTCAGGAAGGCAATTTTCAGGAATTGTGGAGTTACACTGTATCAGCAGTGAGGTGCAATTATTTATAATATATACTAATGACGATTGCAAATTGACAGATTACATAAAAATAGGTGGGAATAGTCTTGAAGATGATACAAAGAGACTGCAGAGGAATATAGACAGGTTATGTGAATGGATAAAACTTGGCAGATGGAATATAATATCAGAAAATGTAAACTGGTACACTTTGGCAGGAAGAATAGAAAAGCTGAACATTTTATAAAATGGGGAAAAAGAACTGCAGAAACCTGCAGCATAGAGGGAGTCCTCGGACACGAATCACACAAAAAAAACTAGCATTCACATTCAGTTGATAATAGGGAAGGGAAGTGGATTATTGCCCTTTATTCCATAGAATAAAATCCCTACACTGTGGAAGCAGGCCATTCAGCCCATCAAGTCCACACCGACCCTCTGAATACTATCACACCCAAACCCACCCTATCCCTGTAACACTGCATTTCCCATGGCTAACCCACCTAGCCTGCAAATTCCTGAACACTATGGACAATTTAGCATGGCCAATCCACCTGACCTGCACAATATAGGACTGTAAGAGAAAACTGGAGCACCCTGAGGAAACCTACGCAAACACAGGGACCATGTGCAAACTCCGCAAAGACAGTTGCTGAGGCTGGAATTGAATCCAGGTCCCTGGTGCTGTGAGGCAGAAGTGCTAACCACTAACCATTTGCAAGACAATGGAATATAAAAATAGTAAGTACATGCTAAAACTACACATGAAGGTAATCAGATCACACCTGGAATGCTATGAACAGTTTCAGTCCACTTATCTACGAAAACTTATGCTGGCATTGGAGAAAGCTCACTAATTTAATTCCAGTATCAAGAGAGATTTCTTTATACGCGGGGGTGGGGGGGTGGGGGGGAAGGGGTGGTTGGCAGGGCAGTTTTGTACTCATTGGAGTTCAGAAGAATGAGAGGACATTTTATTGAAATGTAGAAGATTCTTGGGGGACTTGTCAGGGTTAAGGTGGAAAGATTGTTTTTCTTTGTGGTAGGGTCTACAATTAGATGGCATATACTTCGAGTGAGAGATCAGCCGTCTAACATAGAGATGAACAGGATATTATGGTTGGCATGGACTGGGTGGATCAAAGGGTCTGTTCCTGTGCCATGTGACTCTATGACTATATAATTTCTTCTCTTGGATGGGAGTGAATCAGTGGAAGTCTTTACTATCAAGGGCTGTTAAAGCTGGGTGGTTAATAATATTCAACGTTGATACAAGCAGATTTTTATTCCATGAGGGAATCATGGGTTATGGGGATAAAGAAGGAAAGTAGAAGTTGAGGATTAGCTACATTGGATGGTAGAGGAAACTCAAGGGAACAATGGATCTACATTTGATCCAATATCTTATGATCTTATCATTGAGTGAATGGTCTTTTGGCTGTTGTCTATTGTGTTGTGAATTTCATTGGGTCTGCTTTAAAAATGTTTTAACCCAAATGAAATTAGCAGGTAATCACCACTCTGAGGAAATTTGCTGGGGGAAGCCATTATGGATCAAGCATGGGTTACACTTCCTCACTCCCAGAATGGAAAGGCCTTTGTCATTTGTGTCTTCAAATGCGTGTTCTACCTTATAACTTGATTCATTTAAACTTTCTCATCACCCTGTAAACTTGCTTCAATCAATGAGACTGCAATGAGAGTAATTTTAAAAGGTCTTCTTGACAATAGTGTTGCCAATTACAATTGAACATATTCCTGGAGGTTTTACCCACGCGATCTTCCACCTCTAACTATCCAGTCATGCTCCATTTTCCCATCTACAATGTTCCCCTAAAACTAAATTAAAATTTTTGAAGAAAATGCAAAAACAACACATTTTCCACATAATTTCACTTCCATGTTGATTTCAGCAGTTAACTTTTAATTTCTGGACACTCCAGGCTAATGTTGTACTGCTACAACTGTTCAAAGAGTCCAGAAGCAATACCATCCTCGAATGCTTAAATCTGGAGCAGATGTAGGTCATTCAGAATCTTGAACATGGTCTGCAAGTAATTAGGGCCATGGCTGGTCTATGTGTACTCTGAATTTTACTTTTCCATCCAGTCCTGATAACCTTTGATTCCTTTGTCTAACAAGAATCCATTTACCCCAGGCTTAAAAGTATTCAGGGATCCCACTCCCACTCTCTTCAGAAGCAGAGAATTTCAAAGTGCACAGCAACTCTCCAAGAGAAAACATTTGTCCTCACCTCTGCCCTAAAAGTGTCATGTCTTATTTTAAAATAGAGCTCCCTCGTCCTGGACTCATTCACAAGAGGAACATCCTTCTGATGTCTGTCTTATCAAAGTTATTCAGGAATTCATACACTGCAATCAAATCACCTTTCACTCCTCTAGACGCCAGTGGAAACAAGCCCTGCTTGTGCAACAAATCTTCATTCATCAACATTTTGGTTCCTGGTGCTAATCTAGTGTACTCCCTCTGAACCACCTCCAATGTATTTGTATTTTCCTTAAACAAATTGACCAAAATTGCACAGAATATTTTGAAATGTTATCTTATCTACACCCTGCAGAATTAAAACATAACATCCTTATTGTAATAAACAATAGCCTTATGATTACATGCTGTGCCTGCAAATTAACTTTTCCTTAGTATACCTCAATCACTCTGAACCTTAGAATTTCATAATCGTTCTCTATTTAAGTATCTCTTGGTTGCTTTTTATTCTTCCAGCCAAAGGAAATAAGCTCACATTTTCCTCCATCTGCCAGATTTTTACCCATTCACTCAACCTACCTATATCGATTTTTAGGAGAGGTCAGAGCCTCATGGTATTATTGCTGGACTGTTAAGCCAGAGACCCAGGCTTCTTCTCCAGACCTGCGTTCAAATTCCATCACAAGAGATGGTGGAATTTGATTTCAATTTTTAAAAAAACACTCCTTACGTCTTCTTTACTTCCTATTTTCCTATCTATCTTTTTATCAGCTGTAAATTCAGCTACCATCCCTTTGCTCTCCTCATCTAAGTCATTGATTTAAGTGATAGAAAGTTAAAACCCCAGTACAGACACCGGTGGGATGTCACTCATTTATGCAATATATCCCTAAATTTAAAAATTATTGTGTACAGTTCTGGTCACCGCATTATAAGAAGAATGTGGAAGCTTTGGAAAGGGTGCAGAGGAGATTTACTAGGATGTTGCCTGGTACGGAAGGAATGTCTTACGAGGAAAGGCTGAGGGCCTTGAGGCTGTTCTCGTTAGAGAGAAGAAGGTTGAGAGGTGACTTAATAGAGATATACAAGATAATCAGAGGGTTAGATAGGGTGGACAGGGAGAGCCTTTTTCTAAGCATGGGGATGGCAAACACGAGGGGACACAACTTTAAAGTGAGGGGAGATAGGTATGAAACAGATGTCAGAGGTAGTTTCTTTACTCAGAGAGTAGATTAGATTACTTACAGTGTGGAAACAGGCCCTTCGGCCCAACAAGTCCACACCGACCCGCCGAAGCGTAACCCACCCAGACTCATTCTCCTACATTTACCCCTTCACCTAACACTACGGGCAATTTAGCATGGTCAATTCACCTAACCTGTAAGGGTAGTAAGGGTATGGAATGCTTTGCCTGCAATGGTAGTAGATTCGCCAAGTTTAAGTGCATTTAAGTCGTCATTGGACAGGCATATGGATGTACATGGAATAGTGTAGGTGGGATGGGCTTCAGATTCGTATGACAGGGCGGCGCAACATCGAGGGCCGAAGGGCCTGTACTGCACTGTAATGTTCTATGTTCTATGTTTCCCTGTTATCTCCTCCGCCAGGTCATTGAGTGCTTCTACCTTCTGCAGTAACCTGTTATGGGGCATCTTGTTAACTGTCTTCTTGGATTTCAGGTTGTTCCCTTCCTTCCAGGTACATTTGATGTAACTCTACTATGTTGGAATTGCCAGGAAACATCATGAGCAGATTTCAAATCAGAAGAACAGATATCCACAACTGCAAAAAAATCAACTCAGCAGCTCTCAGCGGTGTGTGCATGTTATGGCTATGACTGGAGAACTTAGCCCAGGATTTCTCTTTCAAAACAATATTACACACAATTTATTCATTTCACTTGTAAGCTCATAGAATAGAATCTAAAATAGCAAAGAACTAATTCTTCATCGTCTGTAACTGTCATGAAAAATTGCCAATATAAGTAAAATCCACCCAGTTGCCTCTCATCATTAGGGCATGATATTACAATAGAGACAAAATTTGATTCCACTACCTCCTTCCCATTAAAAAAGTCACTTGACTTCCATTTTATTGATATGAGCAAAAGAATGGAACTTACCCCAAGTACTTAAGACATGAAAAGCATTCGCCCAGCCAAAGCAGCCTCAACTTGTCATTCAGCTGAAGGCAGTAAATGTACAGATCAGATCCAAAATGAAATTGGACTGTCAGTTCTTATGTGATGAAACAAAGTGCTTTATTTTCATGTACTGATTTAAAATCAGGTCTGAAATCGTATGAGGGTCAGTAAAACAATTACTACAATAATAACAATTTAATACAACCGTTTGCAAATGCACTGGATTTGTTGCAGTATGGAATATGATTATATCTGTGGTAAGTTAGTCTTGCCCTTGCACATTAACAGTATAGAAACACAGAAGATGTACAACATAGAGGGGAAATATTTGTTCTGTCATTTCTGTGCGCCGATTGTGTAACTACGATCAAACTGAATTCGACTCTGGTCTCATTGTCCTTTAAGATTTTGAAACTTTCCAAGTTGATGAAAGGGAAAGTTGATGACACCCCAGGAAGGGAAAAGAGATCATTTGGGAATCGATTGATGTTGGATTAGGCCTTAGGATTTGTGATAGCAAGGACTCTCAAACACTCTCTGTCACATACTGACAGAGATATTTTTTTCCATTATACCTTCATGCATTTGGGGGTTTTTGGGTGGGTCAACATATATTATCCATCCCCAATTGCTCAGAAGAGAGTTAAGGATCATTGCTGTGAGTGTGGAGTCACATTAGGCCAGACCAGGGAAGGAATCCAGATTTCTGACAGATTTCCTCTCCTAAAGGACATTAGTCAAACAGGTTTGTTTCTAAAATGTATTTGCCTCTACATAAAGCTATGAAGGTAACACAAGCCAAATATTTGTTCTAATTCAAGTAATAACTTTTCACAAATATATGACATTGGGTGATGGAGTTATTAGCTGCGTAATACGTTGCTTACCTGAAAGAAAGTCAAGCGAAACAAAGGATTGTAACATTTTAAGAAAAAACTTTCAATATTTGCTTGCTATAAATCAGCTTGTAAACATCTTAAATCATTATCTGTTCAAAGTAAAGAATGTTCTTTAATTGGAAGAAAGTCCTTCCTCAGCTTCTCTTTTTAACAACTATTTTCCAACAGCTACAGTTATAGAGTCATAGAGTCATAGAGTCATAGAGATGTACAGCATGGAAACAGACCCTTCGGTCCACCCATCCATGCTGACCAGATATCCCAACCCAATCTAGTCCCACCTACCAGCACCTGGCCCATATCCCTCCAAACCCTTCCTGTGCATGTACCCATCCAAATGCCTCTTAAATGATGCAATTGTACCAGCCTCCACCACTCCCACTGGCAGCTGATTCCATACATGCACCACCCTCTGTGTGAAAATGTTGCCTCATAGGTCCCTTTTATATCTTTCCCCTCTCACCCTAAACCTATGCCCTCTAGTTCTGGACTCCCAGACACCAGGGAAAAGACTTTGCCTATTTCCCAATCCATGCCCCTCATAATTTTGTAAACTTTTATAAGGTTGCCCCTCAGCCTCTGATGCTCCAGGGAAAACAGCCCCAGCCTGTTCAGCCTCTCCCTATAACTCAAATCCTCCAACCTTGGCAACATCCTTGTAAATCTTTTCTAAATCCTTTCAAGTTTCACAACATCTTTCCGATAAGAAGGAGACCAGAATTGCACACGATATTCCAACAGTGGCTAAACCAATGTCCTGTACAGCCACAACATGACCTCCCAACTCCAGTACTCAATACTCTGACCAATAAAGGAAAGCATACCAAACGCCTTCTTCACTATCCTATTTACCTGCGACTCCACATTCAAGAAGCTATGAAGCTGCACTCCAAGGTCTCTTTGTTCAGCAACACTCCCTAGGACCTTACCATTAAGTGTATAAGTCCTGCTAAGATTTGCTTTCCCAAAATACAGCACTTCACATTTATCTGAATTAAACTCCACCTGCCACTTCTCAGCCCATTGGCCCATCTGGTCAAGATCCTGTTGCAATCTGAGATAACCCTCTTCACTGTCCACTACACCCCAATTTTGATGTCATCTGCAAACTTATTGACTGTACCTCTTATGCTCGCATCCAAATCATTTATGTAAATTACAAAAAGTAGAGGACCCAGCACCGATCCTTGTGGCACTCCACTGGTCATAGGCCTCCAGTCTGAAAAACAACCCTCCACCACCATCCTCTGTCTTCTACCTTTTGAGCCAGTTCTGTATCTAAATGGCTAGTTCTCCCTGTATGCACTGAGATCTAACCTTGCTAATCAGTCTCCCATGGGGAACCTTGTCAAACGCCTTACTGAAGTCCATATAGATCACATCTACCACTCTGCCCTCATCAATGCTCTTTGTTACTTCCTCAAAATATTCAATCAAGTTTGTGATACATGATTTTCCATGCACAAAGCCGTGTTGACTATCCCTAATCAGTCCTTGCCTTTCCAAATAAGTGTGCATCCTGTCCATCAGGATTCCCTCCAACAACTTGCCCACCACAAACATCAGGCTCACTGGTCTATAGTTCCCTGGCTTGTCCTTACCTCGCACCACGTTAGCCAACCTCCAGTCTTCCGGCACCTCACCTGTGACTATTGATAATACAAACATCTAAGCAAGAGGCCCAGCAATCACTTCTCTAACTCCCCACAGAGTACTAGGGTACACCTGATCAGGTCAGAGGGATTTATCCACTTTTATGTGTTTCAAGACATCCAGCACTTCCTCCTCTGTAATATGGACATTTTGCAAAATGTCACCATCTATTTCCCTACAGTCTATATCTTCCATTTCCTTTTCCACAGTAACTACTAATGCAAAATGCTCATTTAGTATCTCCCCCGTTTTCAGCGGCTCCACACAAAGGCTGCCTTGCTGATCCTTGAGAAGCCCTATTCTCTCCCTCGTTACACTTTTGTCCTTAATGTATTTGTAAAAACTCTTTGGATTCTCCTTAATTCTATTTGCCAAAGCTATCTCATGTCCCCTTTTTGCCCTCCTGATTTCCCTCTTAAGTATACTCCTACTTCCTTCGAAGGATTCACTCGATCTATCATGTCTATACCTTACATATGCTTCCTTCTTTTTCTCAACCAAACCCTCAATTTCTTTAGTCATCCAGCATTCCCTGTACCTACCAGCCTTTCCTTTCACCCTGACAGGAATATACTTTCTCTAGATTCTTATTATCTCATGTCTGAAGGCTTCCCATTTTCCAGCTATCCCTTTACCTGCGAATATCTGCCCCCAATCAATTTTCGAAAGTTCTTGCCTAATACCATCAACATTGGCCTTTCCCCAATTTAGAACTTCAACTTTTAGATCTGGTCTATCCTTTTCCATCATTATTTTAACTCTCATAGAATTATGGTCGCTGGCCCCAAAGTGCTCCCTCACTGACACCTCAGTCAGCTGCCCTGCCTTATTTCCAAAGAGCAGGTCAAGTTTTACTTCTCTAGTAGGTACATCCACAGACTGAATCAGAAAATTGTCTTGTACACACTTAACAAATCCCTCTCCATCTAAACCCTTAACACTATGGCAGTCCCAGTCTATGTATGGAAAGTTAAAATCCCCTACCATAACCACCCTATTATTCTTACAGATAGCTGAGATCTCCTTACAAGTTTGTTTCGCAATTTCCCTCTGACTATTGGGGCTCTATAATAATATCCCAATAAGGTTATCATCCCTTTCTCATTTCTTAGTTCCACCCAAATAACTTCCCTGGATGTATTTCCAGGAATATCCTCCCTCAGCACAGCTGTAATACTATCCCTTATCAAAAATGCCACCTCCCCGCCTCTCTTGCCTCCCTTTCTATCCTTCCTGCAACATTTGTATCCTGGAACATTAAGCTGCCAATCCTGCCCATCCCTGAGCCATGTTTCTGTAATTGCTATGATATCCCAGTCCCATGTTCCTAACCATGCCCTGAGTTCTTCTGCCTTCCCTGTTAGGCCCCTTGCATTGAAATAAATGCAGTTTAAATTATTAGTCCTACCTTGTCCCTGCCTGTCCTAACTGTTTGACTCTCTTCTGTTCTCAACTGTACCAGTCTCAGATTGATCTCTTTCCTTACTATCTCCCTGGGTTCCCCCCCCCCCCCCCACCCCCCTACTCTTCACCACCTTGCTATTTTAAATCCTCCCAAGCAGTTCTAGCAAATTTCCCTGCCAGTATATTAGACCCCTTCCATTTTAGGTGTAATCCGTCCTTCTTGTACATGTCATTTTTACCCCAAAAGAGTTTCCAAAGATCCAAAAATGTGAATCCTTCTCCCATACACCAACTCCTCAGCTATGCATTCATCTGCTCTATTCTCCTATTCCTGCCCTCACTCACTTTAGCACCGGGAGTAATCCAGATATTACTACTCTCGAGGGCCTCCTTTTTAAATTTCTGTTTAGCTCTCTGTAATCTCCCTTCAGAATCTCAACCTTTTCACTTGTCGTTGGTTCCAATGTGGACAATGACCTCTTGCTGTCCCCTCTTCCCCGTGAGAACATTCTGCACCCTCTCTGAGACATCCTTGATCCTGGCACCAGGGAAGCAACACACCATTCTGCTTTTTCGCTGCTAGCCACAAAAACGTCTATCTGTACCTTGGACTACAGAATCCCCTAACACAATTGATCTCTTGGAACCCGACGTACCCCTCGTTGCATTAGAGCCAGTCTCCATACCAAACACTTGGCTGTGCTTCATTCCCCTGAGAATCCATCACCCCCTACATTTCCCAAAACAGCATACCTGTTTGAAATGGGTATATCCACAAAAGACTCCTGCACTAGCTGCCAACCTCTCTTATCCTTTCTGGAGTTAACCCATCTATGTGACTGTATCTGAGACTTTCCCCCCTTCCTATAACTGCCATCCATCACATACTGTTGCTGTTGCAAATTCCTCATCACTTCTAACTGACTCTCCAACCAATCCATTAGATCCGATAAGATTCACAGCCAGCAGCATTTATGGCAGATATAATCCACAGTGACCCTTAAATCCTCTTTAAACTCCCACACCTGACAAGAAGTACATGTCACTCTATTAAAGGCTGTTTTTGCTCCTTCACAATCTACAGACCCAGAACATAACACCATCTTATTTCTCTGCAAACACTGCCCCAGGTTAAATTAATAGTTATGGCTTATATTTTAAGTTCAATCAAGAGGCATATCTCCAAAAACATATAATCAAGAAAGAACCTACTCTACTCACTACTGCAGATTCTCTGTAGGCCACACTTAAAACAATAATTAACTTTACTGTTTCTGTGCTGTGAACTTTGCCCAACAGTTCCTCCAAGATCAGTTGTGAATTTCACTGTTTGTTAATTTTCTCGATGCACTCTGATGTCCAGCGATACATGAATTCAAACAGCAAAGGCAGTAACTGTGCAGGTTCTCTCTCTCTCTCTCTCTCTCCTGCACTGTCCTCACCATGTGCTTCCTTACTCTGTTCTTCTCCCTTTTAAAACTGTTGTTGTTTTGACTTTTTTCTTCCAAAGTTCCAAAACAATGCAACAGCATATAAAACAGTAATCGCTGCTCCTGCTATTTGAGGAAATCACCTCCAGCACCTAAAATACCTCAAAGAAGGAGAAGCTGTTACAGCCAGAAATCTTTCCCGTCCTCCATCTTGGATTACCCAGAATAATCAGAATTTCGGTTACAGTGATAAAACAGGTGCTTTTAATATAATTTTATGCTCACTTGAAATCAAGGCAGCTTCAAATATAATAAACAGTTCACTTTATCTTGACTGATTCTAAATAAAAGCAAATAATGAGAAGGAAAATTAGTACCTGCACTCCAAGTGATCCTAATTGCACAGTCACATCAAAAAACTACTATTATAATTAATGTTTCATTCACACATGAGCAACTATGTGAGGTAGTCATTTCAGCAGAAATCTTCTGAGCGACTGAACAAAATTATGACAACGAATTATAGCAAGTGTATCAGTTTTGACATATCAATTTTGAGGGACCTTAACTAACCTAGGCAAAGGTGGGTAGAAGGAAGTGTTGCCACCACTGATGATTGTAAGGCAAGAGGCACCCGTGAATTTCGTCATCTTCATGCTTCCGCATGTTCTATCTGTGTTCTGAAAAATATGTGAAGGATTCGAGAAATATTTAGTAGAAATGAAAAAATTAGGTACTAGTTCTCAAACAGCTGATGCCTCATTAATGCAGAGCACACTAATATTCTGAATTAAGCTTGCAGGGGTGTTCATTTACACAGAACTGTGTACCCTTTGCTGAGCAACATTCACATCATGTAAGTGGCAGGCAAGACCACCTCCAAACAGAAGGTGTTTATCCATCTTTCCCTGAAATGCAATAACATTATCACAGTCAAGTCCCTCCCTGTCAATATCCTGTGGTCAACATTGACCAGGATCTTGGTGGACTGACCAACTAGAAAAATGCAGTGGGCACAAAAGAAAGTCAGAGGCTGGATGTTCTTTGATGAGTGACTTATCTCTGCGTCCCCAAGGCCTGTCCACCACCTGCAAAGCACAAGTCAGGAGTGTCTTGGAACACTCTCCCTTGTCTGATGACTTTAGTTCCAACAACACTCAAGAAACTCTATACTAAATCAGTTCACTGGATCAGGACCACCTCTGGCAAAGCGTAGCTCTAGTAGGAATGCCTCATGAGATAAAGCAGCTCATCAAAGCTGCTTTGATACTACTTTCCAAACATGTAATCCCTACTAGGCAGAATAAAGGCTGGGTGGGGACACCAGTGCCTCTACAAGTTGCCCTCCAAATCATACACCATCCTGAGCAGGATACCATCACTGTTTCTGCATCACTTCTGGGTCAAAATCCTGGAAAGTCATGCCTAACCACAGCATGTTCAGCTATGTGAGGTCTCAGAATGTGGGGAAGGACATTTCGGACTGAGATGAGGAGAGATTTCTTCACATTCAGTGGATGAGCGAACCTGCGGAATTCTCTAACATAGGAAGCAGAGTGGACATGAAGTCAATGAAAATGTTTTAGAAAAAAATAGATAGCTTCTATCGACTTATGTCATGAGGAGAATGGAGAGAAAGTAAGAGTATGGCATTAAGATAAAAGATTGGCCACGATCGTGTTGAATGGTGGTGCAGGCTCAAAGACACATATTGTCTACTGCTACTATTTTCTATGTTCAGTGAATACATTAGTTGGAGTACAGAGCGCCAAATTAGTATTGTTCATGTTAAATCACATTGAAGAATATGGTATCCCTACTCTGCAAACTTTCAGAATGTACTGACAACCTCAAGCTACCATCTATGTGGAGTTTGCACATTCTCCCCACGACTGCATCTTTTGGGTGCACCAGTTTCCTCCCACAGTTTGAAGATGTGCAAGTTTGTTGGATTGGCCATGCTATATTGTTGATAATGTCCAGGGATGTGCAGTCTAATTGGATTAGGCATGGGAAATGCAGGGTTACAAGGATAGGGTGGTTCCGGGTGGGATGTTCTTTTCGGGGTTGGTGTGGCCTCAATGGGCTGAATGGCCTGTTCCACATTGTCGGGATTCTATGAACCACTTTGTTACATTTATCTTTTGATGCAAATATACCAATCATGTATAGAGATATGATCCTGACCCTATCCCAGGTGAAACAGTAAAGTGGATCTTTTAACTTGAAAATAAGACGATCAATAGACAGAATTTTCTGGCAGCTATGACTCATAAATCTTATTCCTATTACTGCTTCTTTTGACCACCAAACAAACCACATGACCACTACATCATATTCTGCTGTGGTAGATAATGATTGAAGAAAGTTTCAAAAAAAATTCTTAAATGTGCATGACATCACATCACAGACAAGTATTTTTGGAACAAAAGCTTATCTATGAAGAATTAAATCATTTACACAACAACAAAACAAAGTTACCTTGTTTCTGAATGTCCTTTAACAGTGAACAATAAATCTGCAAATCTCTGAAATGTGCCAGCAATTTGCTTCTCCTTCAAACTTAGTCCTCTTTTTTGGACACTACTGCACTTTTTCAGAATGCTCACTTGGTGGTTTGAGTTGTGTTTTCATCCAGAGCATGTTCTGGTCACAATGGGAAAGTTCATTACTGTTTCTGCTTGTGGTACTGTTCTTATTTAACATCACCATGCCATTTGATGTTCTTACTTGATCTTGGCATTTACTAGTGATTTCCAACTATTGGTGGAGCAGTTGACTGTTGTACTCAAACCTTCTGTCTGCTATTGTAGTTGGGTATTTCATTACTCAGATGTTACTCATGGTCATCTTTCACCTGGTTCTATTTTCCAAGTACTGCATCTCTTAACCCCTTGGGAGTACCGACACTTGATAACTGGAGAGTGTTATTCACACTTATTTGTTTGCGTTTGTTTCACAGTATGACGTTTGAAGATTCTGAATGGTTTTAATTCTTTGACTCAAACAGTGTTATACAGTCTCATGACTGATGATCTGCAGTCTTCTCTCAATGTAAGCATGGAGTTTCTGATGTGGTTTCTTGTGGTCTATGGCCCTTGTCATGGTCTTGATGATACCATGGGTGATGATTGAGGACAGATTGTTGCAATGTCTATATGCTTGCGATCATTAAATCTGTGGTTTCTACATCATAAAACATCTAGGGTGACCAGGGTCAATTTTTTGAAGATGGAACGCCTGAATGATTGTATGCAGTGAGTTTGATTGAAACTTCAACAATGACAAACAATAACAGAAATCATTGGAAAAGCTCAGCATGTCTGGCCACATCTGTGGAGAGAAATCAGAGTTAGCATTTCAAGTTCAGTGAACCTTCCTCAGAACTAATGATTGCTCAGATAAAGTTGATTTTTGTGCAGAAGGTAGCATGGGAGGAAGGGTTAAGGAGTAAATGATAGGTGGAGATAGAGCCTGAAGACAGAGAAGAACAGTTGGAGAGACAAAGGAGAGAATAACAATGGGAGAATGAACAGTTATTGTGGATAATTAGTGGCTAACAATGAATGGTGTGTAATAGCAGATCATGAGATAACAAGGCCTGGTGTTTGCGGGCTGGGGTAAGGACATGGGACAAGGTACCTCAAGCACTGTAATTGTTGAACTCAATATTGAGTTGAGAAGACTGGAGAATTCCCAAGTGGAAAATGAGGTGCTGTTTTGAGGTTGAATCATCTCTTACCACTTTTGCAGGTACATACATATCAGTGAGTGAAGTGAAAGGATGCTTGCATCTGTAACATACCATATTTTTTTGATGGCTTATGATAACTCTACATCTGTGGAAATATAATTTGGACAGTGGCAATGTTGCTCCTATTGCACCAATGCCTTCTTAGATGTTCACCAGCGCTGAACACCAGCTCATTCGAACTGCCAACTGTTTGATCATCTTTGTCACCTGGCCACATTGATTGGGTAGACATTTTAGAGTCATGGAGATATACAATACAGGAAAAGGTCCTTCAGGCCATCACATCTGTGCCAATGAAAAGCAACCATCCAACTTTTCTAATCCCATTTTCCAGCACTTGGCCCATAGTCTTGACATCACAAAATGCACATTTAAATTAGATTACCTAGAGAGTGGAAACAGGCCCTTTGGCCCAACAAGTCCATACTAACCCTCCAAACAGTAGCCGACCCAGACCCATTTCCCTCTGACTTATGCATCTAACACTATAGGCAATTTAGCACAGCCAATTCACCTGACCTGCACATCTTTGGACTGTGGGAGGAAACCGGAGCACCCTGAGGAAACCCACACAGACACATGGGGAATGTGCAAAATCCACACAGACAGTTACCTGAGGTTGGAATTGAACCTAGGTCCCTGGTGCTGTAAGGTAGCAGTGCTAACCTTTGAGCCACTGTGCCATGCATAAGAAGCCATTCTTCTTAAATGTTTTGAGTATTTCTGCCTCTATCACCTTTGTATGCAGTGAATTCCAGATTCCCACTACCCTTTGGCTAAAGAGATTTTTCCTCATATCTTTTCTGAACCTTCTGCCCCGCACCTTAAATCTATACCCCTAGTCCCAGTCTCTTCATCAAGGGCAAAACATCCCTCCTGTCTACCCTATTTCTACCCCTCATAATTTTATACATTTCAAGCACTTCCCCTCTCAATCTCTTCTGCTGTAAGGATAACAACCTTGTCTGTCCAAACTCTCTTCTCAACTGAAACTCTCCAGCCTTCAGCAACATCCTGGTAAATCAAGTCTTCACCCTGTCCAATGCTATCGCATCTCTTCTTTAATGTGGATTCCAGAACTGCACACAACATTCTGGCTGTGGCCAAACCAATGTTTTATCTTATTCCTACATAACTTCCTTGCTGTTGGACTCAATGCCTCAGCTAATAAAGGTAAGTGTACCATATGGCTTCTTAGCTACTTTATCCACCTGTCTCGAAATCATAAGAGACCAGTTTTCAGGCACCTTGGTGCCTTCCATCAACAGTGCAATCAAGCAGCACTTGCTCTGCAATAAGCTACTCACTGATGTCCAGTTCTTGGCCTAATTACATCCTTGAGTCAAACATGGACAAGGAGCTGAATTCCAAAGTTGAGGTGAGAATGACTGTCCTTGACAACATAGTTAGAGACAAAAAAATGCTGAAATCCAAGGTAGACAAGCAGGAGGCTGGAAGAACACAGCAGGGCAGGCAGCATCAGGAGGTGGACAAATCAACATTTTGGGTGTAACCCTTCGTCAGGATCCTGAAAAGGAGGGTTACACCCAAAATGTTGACTTCTCCACCTCCTGATGCTGCCTGCCCTGCTGTGTTCTTCCAGAGTCCTGCTTGTTCTTGACAACAAGGCTACATTTGACTGAGTGTGGCATTGAGGAGTGTGAGCAAAACTGGAATCAATAGGAATTTGGGTTTAAACTCTCTCCTGGTTGGAATAATACCTGGCACATAGCAAGATGGTTGTGATTGTTAGAGGTCAGTCATCTCAGCTCCAGGACAACTCTGCAGGTATTCCTCAGGGTAATCTCCTAGCCTTAACAATCTTCAGCTGCTTCCTCAGTGAACTTACGTTTTAGTCACTCTTGGGACGATGAAGTATAATTCAGGGTAGCTTTTAGAAAGCACTAATTTAAATATACTGGATGTCCAATGAAATTTTGGGGTTTGGGTGCACAACTCTTTAAAATGCCACAAACACATGCAGAAAATAATCAAGAAGGCTTATGGAATAAAACAAAAGAAGAAATTGATGAAAAACTCAGCAAGTCTGGCAGCATTGTGAGAAGAAAGCAGAGTTAATATTTCCAGTCTGGTGAATCTATCAGAGAATATAGCCAATGCCATTTGATATTCAATGGCATTAACATTATTGATGTTGATCTACAAACTGCCCTATGGAAAACAACCAATGCTCCTTAGCACCTTCTAAACTCATGACTACTTTCATTAACAAGGACCAGGGCAGCAGATACATGCGATCAGCATTAACTGCAAATCTACCTCCAAACCTCTCACCATCCTGACTTGGAAATACATCATTGCTCCTTCAGTGTCACTGCATCAAAATTTTGTTATGGGAGAAAATTTGGTGATGACCTGGAACGCACTTCCTGAAAGAAAATGGAATCAAAAACATGATTAACTTTCTAAAATTAATTAGATACTACTTTTGAAAAATGAAATTATGGAGATGAGTGGGATCATGGATAGATTGCGTCTTCCCACACAATATTATAAACTACATCCTCATTCTACCTCCACTTCCTCTCCATAGAACACCCAAATTTAAAAAGTATGTTTATGCAACTGAGGAAATAAATGAAACTGAAACAAAGCATAACTCCGACTTGATGCATTATCTGAGCAGGAGGAGGAATTGGACCTTCAATGTTCTCAAAACTCAGGGGACATAACATGAAAACCCATCGCAAGCTTTTGCAGTCGTTCAGCATGAGAAAACTCAGGCACTTTAGCGAGCAGGATTATCCTTCATTCTAAGATCAATCATGCCAGCAAATTCCTTCACTTCTTATTGAATCATACACTAATCCAAATTAATCCATCTGATTTATTGGCCCTTTGGTTTCAGCTTCCTGTTAGAAATGAGTAATTCTACCAATTATTGTTGTTCCTTTAATGAAGATCTTTCACAATTAATTTTAATTTCATTTGCTTTACAGCATAGCTGCTTTGCCTCCAACAGAAAAGCATGCTATCTCTATGCTGCAGAAGGCTGCAAATGATACCATAACAATTTCCAGTGTTTGCATAGTTCTGGGAATACATCTCATGTAAACAGGCATCTGTTTTCTATACCTTTAAAAAGATATCATCAAGCAATACTAACATATTGGGATTTTTAAAACCCTTGGGCCAAGAGGTAGATATTTCATTAGTACATCAACACACTTCAATACAATCAACTGCACCATGAGACCGAAGTAATGTTTACTAGATTTAGATTATATCGAAGTATCTTAATAGATATCCTACTTTCAATTTTCAGTGTCAGCTGAGCAGTCTTAATGTTGACTGTGTCAATTGTGAAATAACTCACAGAGGCTGGTATCTCATCACCAGTCACCCTTCATTTACACATGCAGAGCCCTTGAGTCTGATCTAGCTCCCTTACAGTCAGCTCTCAGAGTGAACAGAACCTCTGACACTCCTAGTCTTATCCGTCAGCCAGAACTCCCTGATTGGACCAGATTAACGGCCCCAATCATGGAAGTCATACTCTACAAGGTCCACCTGGCTGACCTTGTTATGAACACTACATCTCTGTCCCTCTGAGTCTGCGGACATAGACTGTGTTTTTTTTTTAGCTCCTCCTGGGTGTTTTAGCTCTGGGTCAAGTTCCTCACCTCTTGCGCCTGGAGCATCTCAGGAAAAAATCATTCTCTTCTTCAGGTGGCAAAGGTGTTGAGGCAATGATATCCACTGTGTCCATCTCAGATTCCAAGGTATTTTCCACGCTTGAGAACCGATGTGTTCTGGAACAGTCAGAAAGGTTATTGAGGAGCTGGGCACATTTTGCTCGTGCACCGTTTGCGAATTTGCAGCTTTCACATGGTCCACGTGCTGGTTCAGGACAGTTGCACACACCCGAACTTTATGCATCACTGGACCCAACTTCACATTGACCATGCCTCTTACTCAAGCAGGGCCACTCCCATGGGTTCCCACACCAAACATCATCCCCTGAAGTAAACTGTATTTTTCCCTTAGCAGAGTCTTGGGTCTAGCTTTGGCATTCCTAATACCATTTCATCCCTCACCCCAAGTCCAGGAAGACCAGATTTAACCTTGTGCAGAGTCTTCACACAGTTAGCAACTCTGCTGGAGCTATCCCTATAGTTGCGTGAGGGGTGGCCCTATAGTCAAATAGTAATCGGGACAATTTAGTATCATGCGAAGCTGTAGATTGTTTCTCTAGGCTTGCCTTCAAAGTTTGGACTGCTCTTTCTGCCAGACCATTGGATAATGGATGGTATGGAGCTGTCAAATGCCATTGAACTTTAAGAAATACTTAAATTCCCTGCTGTGACCAACACCTCATTTAGGTTCATAGTTTGCCAACACCTGAGAGGATGATAATTGTTTCTTCACTTCCCTGAAAGCTATGGCTTGGTTACATGACCATTTCCAAGGCTTATTTTTTTTTAAGAGTTGATGCAAAGGCACCAGCTGGAGGCCAAGTTATGCATGAACTTTCCATAATAATTCACCAGCACAAAGAATGACTAAGCTTTGGTGCAGACATGGAAGCCGGGTCACCTTTGATTGTCCTCACTTTATCTCCAATGGGTGTTACCCGGTTTTGTCGATTTTGTAGTTCAAGTAGATCACTTGGGGTGCCTGGAACCCATATCTTTCCCTTCTAAGGCATACGCCCACCTGGAAGAAATGGCTAAAGACTGTGTCCAAGATCTCTAAGGGCTTCTTATTGGTCTTCCCTGTTATTAGCATGTCATCTGGATTATTGGCAGCCTGGGATAGATGTTATAAAATGTTCTCCATCATTCACTGAAAAATTGCACAGGCTGACAATGACAGTCTCGCATATTGGTACAAACCCTTGTGGGTATTAATGTAGCCTACTGTAGGAATCCTCATCTTACCATAATTGCAAATACACATGACTCATGCAACACTCACTGATCCAGTCTCATAGCTAAACTAGTCCATCGCAGGCAATATCCTGGTGAATCTTGTTTTGTTTTGATTTGATTTGATTTGATTGATTATTGTCACATGTACCTAGGTACAGTGAAAAGTTTTGTTTTGCGTGCAGCACAGGTAGATCACACCATACAAAGATCATAGGGTGATTGAACAGGGTGAAGAATACAATGTTAAGGCTTCTAAGAAGGTTCACAAGAAGTGAAATCAACATTAGATTTGAAATTTGAGAGGTCCATTCAGACGTACAGCAGGCACACAGTACTCCAACTGTGGCCTAACCAAGTTTTTCACAGCTGCAACATAACCTCCCTGCTCTTACAATCTGTGCCATAACTGACAAAGCCAAGTATTCCATATTCCTGCCTAACTACCCTGCTGTCTGCTAGGATCTATGGACAAGCACTCCATGACAATGATATATAGATATTTTTGTTCTGGTGTTTGGTCTGACCTAGAAAGCTACTCAGTCATATTTGAGGAAACTAGGAATGAGCAATAAATGCTGGACTAGCCCATGATGGCCACATGTGATGATAGAATTAAAGGCAAATCTTCTTTCTGGGATTGTTTAGCCAGATCAGAGCTGACCAAGCCGGGAAGATTGCAACAGCACATTCTGGTCCAAAATCGTTGTAAGGCTAAGCCCAGCAACAGAGACCAGTCAGTTTAATATCTATGGTAGGAAAGCATCTTGAAACAATCATTCAAAATAGAGTTAGTAGTCACATGGAAAAAAGCATACATTTCTTAAAAGGGAAATCATGTTTAACTGGATTTTTGGCAGGGTAACAAAAAGGGTTGCTTGGTTTAATACTGTTGATGTGATGTGCTTGGACTTGCAGTGCTGCGCAATAGATTTCTGAAAAAGGTGAGAACACATGAAATGGATGGCAGAAACATGGATAAAATTGATTGAGTTATAGGAATCAGGACGTAATGGGCAATGGATTTTTTTTGGATGGAGGATCATTCACGCAGAGTTCGCCAGGGGTTGGAATTGGGATCTTTTCCTTTTCCTGACTTCGATATCAGCACTGCTGCCTCACAGCGCCAGGGACCTGGGTTCAATCCCCACCTCGGGCAACTGTCTGTATGGAGTTTGCACATTCTCCCCCTGTCAGCGGGGGTTTCCTCCATGTGCAGGTCAGGTGAATTGGCCATGCTAAATTGTCTGTAGTGTTAGGTGCATTAGTCAGGGGTAAATGTAGGGGAATGGGTCTGAGTGGGTTGCTCTTCGGAGGGTCAGTGTGGACTTGTTGGGCTGAAGGACCTGTTTCCACACAATAGGGAATCTAATCTAAAATTAATAATCTAGATCATAGCGTGGAGGGGACGTTAAAAAGTTTGCAGATGATACAAAACTTGAAAGCAATACAAACTTTAAGAGGAACAGAGTAGAATTTGGAATCTGTTTCCATGCTGTATGACTCTATGACATGGACATATTGATTGAGAAGGTAAGTGATGATGTCCAATGGAGATGTGACAGTGTTAAGATTCTTAGTAATATTTTAGACTGAGTCCACATGTTGTGACACAATCTAGATGTCTTCAAGGCATGGTGCCATTCTGAAATCTGTGCAATATTACAACAAACTCTGACAGCATTGCTTAAATTATTGACGCCTCAGCAAAACCTTGGGCCTCAATTCTCTGTTAGATTGAACACTGTTGGCTTGCTGTTGGTTATGACCCTCAAATTAAGCCAAAGTAAGCATTAACCTCAACACTTATACACGATTCCTATCACTGCCATAGTAATATTTTGTGTGACAAGTTACTGTCGGTAACAATCTCAATGGGTTGAACAGAGCACAACATTGTATGTCCAGGATTTTAAATACAGCTTCTTTTCTTTAAGGAATTGAACAGTACAGCAAAACTGTACGAAAACCTATATCATGCCAGTAAATTGGCCCCTTATTAACAATTCTTCTTCTGAGCTTTTAATCTTGTTTCTCTTTCCTTGCATTCAGAGTCTGTAAGGACTAATTTACAAAAGATGTAAAAGCCGAGTGAGTTACCCAGATTCTGAGAATTCTTAAATAAGGACCTAAATTTATTACAAAATCTTTTAACTTTCCTGTGGGATTGTTTCCTGTGCTGTATCAATGCAGAAACCATGAGAGGGAAAGGCATCCTTTCCCACTTCTAAGTTAATTCAGCATTAGTCTTTTTGAAAGAATAAAACAAGCAGAAAGATTACAATGTTGTCTTCAGAAAGGAATTGGGTTTTATTTAAGAAAGGAATGGAAAAGTGGGGGAGGGTGAATGTGGAATAGAGTGCAATAAAGGAAAGAAACAGCTCATTCACCATTCAATGAGATCACGGCTCACATGCACCTCAATCTATATTCACCTCTTAGCTCCATGTACTATGATCACCTTTCCGAAAAATTCTCAATTATTTTCAATGCTGAAAACTCCAGTCCTTTCAGCTTTCACAGTATTTTAAGGGTCAAAGTTTGTCAAGATCTCCCACTAGATTTTCCATGAAATGAAAAGTCTTAATTTTTCTCCTGAAGGTGGGTCTCAGTTGATGTTCAATGATGTGAATGCTATAAAGCAGCAGCTAAATCCAAAAACATTGAACACATTTCAAGGGATGGATTGATTGGGACAACAAAGCCTCTAACTTGGTGGAAGTGAAGTAAAAGAGCCCCAAGTGTGGTGGGAAATTACTTGCCAACCTATCCTTATCCACATCAGGCCCGGTTTTACGTCTGAGACATAATGGGTGATGTTGTGTTGCAGAGTTTAGTGTTTGGCAAAAGCTCAAAAATCAAGAGCCATGTGGATATAATGGCAAAGGAAGATGCTTTCATAATGTGGTTAAACAGACTGACTATAAACGTGTAAGTTCTTCCAACACCAGTGGCAGCTGGTATGATCAGGAGAGTTTTCTGGACAGCAATGTGATTCTCCAGAGCCTGTCCATCATCTACAAAGCAGGATGTGATGGAATACTCCACAGTTGTCTGGATGGTTGTATCATCAGCAACACTTAAGAAGCTTTACACCATCCAGGATAAAGCAGCCCACTTGATTGACATCACATCCACAAACATTCATTCCCTCCACCACAGCTGTATGATGGAAAGAATGTTTACCATCATTATCTATAGCTCCAGAACACATCTTGCATGTAATATGCATGTTTCAACAACTCCAACTCCCTAAGTGAATTGTAGCATACCACCAAGATTTATATCTGCTAAGGAGATTGTGTATTACCGATGGATCTATACAATAATAAGCCTGAGATCTGGTTCTGTGGGTTTCCTTCCAGCCTGTGCATTCCACACCTTCAGTGGTAGCAGCCAGTAACATACAATGTCAATAAAATTGCATCTAATCAAAACCTGATTACTAACTTGATTGCTATTTTCTGCACCAGCAGGCATATTTCAATCATGGCAATCATACATTTGCTCAAAGTTGCATGCGAAATTCAAACGTTCAAAAAAATTGATTAGCGCAGTACTCATTTGGTGCTTGCTTTTACTTTTGGCCAAAATGACCTCGTTTTCTATGTTAGATCATTTTTTGCAACTGGCTCATTCTGTACGAGCTCTCTAGATAATAGCAAGATCTGATTACACACATTTAAAGTTAAATTAAATCGTAATCTTGCTCTGTTCAAGTAGAAGTGAAAGTATTTAAAGTGGTAATTATCTCAAACAGCAATAAAATATCCATATTAACATGTCATTTTAAACATGAATATATGCACTTATTTACTTAAATCTTTCATTTGCAAATTGGCTGATTTGCCAATCTACGATATTCAAGTATTTGTTACCTGGTCATGAATCATTTACTTTTGATGTAATGACATTTCAAATGCCCAAATGGATCATTAAACTCACAAGAGTACACACCATGATATTTAATTTCAATCCTCATTCAGAGCAGAGCCTATCATCATAGCCTGAAAGGATTCAATATCGAAAGAATGCCTCAACAGAGATTTCAATAAATCAGTTACAAGCCTGTTATCCTATTTGTCACAACTTTGCATTGGCTTCACACAGCTGCATGATTGGAGGTAAAATCTTCATTCTTTTCTCATAAGCAGCAGTTATTTTGAAAGAAAGAACTTGAATTTAAAGAGCACCTTTCACAACCTCATTTGTTTTAGAGATGATGAAGCACTTTTAAATATTGTGATTTAGGAAATGCAACAGCCAACTTGCACAAAGCAAAATCTCAGAAACAGCATCTATTTTTGTAGTGTTGATTGAGGGATAGGTATTTAAAGGCATAAAATAATTTTTCACCCACTTATGTGACTCATTGGATTTGTAATGGGTCTCTCTGAGCAATTGTCATGAAAATAATATTAATTTGCTCCATTTTCTGCTCGATCAGAAGGCTACAGGCTTGCAGGGAATAGGGCAGATATGGACAGGGTGGTAGCGCCCAATTATCATACTGCAATCTTTGTGAGAATTGGACAGGAGCCAGGGATCAACTTTTTTTTTACTGTCCATGATATTCATCGATTTGTAAATTTGAAGCAACTTAATTCTTCCAATTCTAATTATTCTACCATTGGTGGCTGTACTCTTAGTTGCCTTGTTCCACAAGCTCTGAAATTGTCGCTGTATACCTCTCTGCCTTCTTTTAGGCCATAACCCTTCAGGTTTTTGACCTGATGACCTGACACCTCCTTTTCGAAGGAAGGAATGCAGAAGGAGGTCAATAAAGCTGGATCCCCTTATTTCACTTATAATTTTGCCATAATTTGTAGTGTTGACAATCTTTCTGCCCAGTTACATACAGATCCTTGACAGTCCATAAGACCATAAGACATAGGAGTGGAAGTAAGGCCATTTGGCCCATCGAGTCCAGTCCACCATTTAATCATAGTTGATGGCATTTCAACACCACTTACCAGCACTCTCCCGGTATCCCTTAATTCCTTGCGAGATTAAGAACTTTATCAATCTCTGCCTTGAAAACATTTAACATCCCAGCCTCCACTGTGCTCCATGGCAATGAATTCCACAGGCCCATTACTCTCTGGCTGAAGAAATGTCTCCTCATTTCCATTTTAAATTGACTCCCTCTAATTCTAAGGCTGTGCCCACAGGTCTTGGTCTCCCTACCTGACGGAAACAATTTCCCAGTATCCACCCTTTCCAACCCATGCATTATCTTGTAAGTTTCTATTAGATCTCCCCTCAACCTTCTAAACTCTAATGCATACAATCTCAGGATCCTCAGCCAAACATCGTACATTAGGCTTACCATTCTAGGGATCATCCATGTGAATCTCCACTGGACATGGTCCAGTACTAGTATGTCCTTCCTGAGGTGTGGGGCCCAAAATTGGACACAGTATTTGAAATGGGGCCTAACCAGAGCTCTAGAAAGTCTCAGGAGCACATTGCTGTTTTTACCTTCCAACCCTCTTGAGATAAATGGCAACATTACATTTGCTTTCTTAACCACGGACTCAACCTGCAAGTCAACCTTTAGAAAATCCTGGTCTAGCACTCCCAGATCCCTTTGTACTTTGGCTTTATGAATTTTCTCACTGTTTAGAAAATAGTCCATGCCTGTATTCTTACTTCCAAAGTGCAAGACCTTGCATTTGCTCACAATGAATTTCATCAGCCATTTCTTGGACCACTCTCCTAAACTGACTAAATATGTCTTCAGCCTCCCCACCTGCTCAGCAATACCTGCCTGTCTGCCAAACTTGTATCATCGGCAAACTTCACTCGAATGCCCCCAATCTCTTTATCTAGGTCATTAATATATAAAGTGAACAATCCCTCTCGTTTGTTGCTTATGTACTGCAAGAAACTTTTACTATCATTTCTTATATTACTGGTTAGTTTACCTTCATATTTGATCCTCTCCTTCCTTATTTGTCTCTTTGTTACCCTCTGTTTGTTTTTGTAGTCTTCCCAATCTTCTGATTTTCCAGTGCTCTTGGCCACTCTATAGGCTCTCTCTTTCTCTATGATACATTTCGTGACTTCCTTTGTCAGCCATGACTGCCTAATTCTCCCCTATCCACTGGATAATCTTTCTCTTCTTTGGGATGAACCTCTGTACTGTGTCCTCAATTACACTCAGAAACTCCTGCCATTGTTGCTCTTATGTCTTCCCCACTAGGCTCTGCTTCCAGTCAATTTTCATCAGTTCCTCTCTCATGCCTTGTAATTAGCTTTATTTAACTGCAACACCATTACATCCGATTTTGCCTTCTCTCTTTCAAACTGCAGACTGAACTCTACCATATTATGATCACTGCCTCATAAGTGTTTCCTTACTTTAAGATCATTTATAAAATCTGGCTCGTTACACCACAAGCTGTTCCAGAAAGCTACCCTGTAACCATTCCATGACTTCCCTTTCTTTGAATCCACTGTCAACATTATTTACGCAGTCCATTTGCATATTGAAGTTCCCCATGACACAAAGATCATCATCAAATTCACAGCAATCTCTTCCCTCACTTCCCATGGTAACCTCGCACATATTCTGTCTGGCCAATAGGATTTATCTATTCTCATGTTTTTCAAAATTTCCAGCATATCCTCCTTCTTAACAATAACTTGTTCAACCAAATCAGCTTGTTTCACACTGTCCTCACATATGACAAGGTCCCTCTCATTAGTGAATACTGAAGCAAAGTATTAATTAAGGATCTCCTCTGACTCCAAACACAAGTTCTCTTTACTATCCCTGATCAACCCTAACCTCACTCTGGCCAACCTCTTGCTCCTCACCTAAGTGTAGAATGCTTTGGGGTTTTCATTAATTCTACCTGCCAAGGCTTTTTCATGCCCCCTTTTAGCTCTCCTAAATCCATTCTTCTGCTCCTTCTTGGCTACTTTGTAACCCTCAACCTTTTTCCTCTTGACTCGACCTCTCCTGTCCTCTAAGGTTCCTTCACCCTACCATCCCTTCCTTGCCTCAGTGGGACAAAACTATCCAGCACTTGCAGCGAGCACTCCCTAAACAAACCGCACATTTCTGTCATGCATTTCTCTGAGAACATATGTTCCCAATTTAGGCTCCCCGGTTCCTGTCTAATAGCATTGTAATTCCCCCTCCCCAACTACATACTTTCCCATACCATCTGCTCCTCTCCCTTTCCGTGAGTATAGTAAAGATCAGGGAACTGTGATCACTATCATCTCAATGTTCTCCCATCGAGAGATCTAACACCTGACCTGATTCCTTGCCAAGCACCACATCCAATATGGCCTCCCCTCCTCTTGGTCTATCCATATGTTGAGTCAGGAATCCTTCCTGGATGCACCTGACAAAATTTGCTCTGTCCAAACTATTTGCACTAAGGCGATTTCAATCAATATTAACAAAGCTGGAGTCAGCCACAACAACAACCCTGTTACTTCTGCACCTGGGCTTATGGGCTTCTGAGCTCAGAGCAGGAAAGTGGATGTGAGGAATGCTTGAGAGGCCAAATGGCCTGCTCCTTTTCCCATTTCCCATGGTCTTATTATTTGCATTTTTCAGGTCAATCCAAAGTGATTGAAAGGTGAGGAAACTTGAGCAAAGTCACTGAGCAGCAGGACTGACAGGTCATTTTCAGTAAACAGAGTGACAACAGGATTTCATAAAATAATTGCTTCCTGCCAGGCTTTGTGAGGAAGTGTATGATAATAATTTTCTCCCACATCCCATACCGAGTGACCAATTTGCTTTCCAGTTGTTCTCCCTCCACCAACATTTAGTGCCACCTTTTGCAGTATTTGAAGAATTAATTTCCAAAAGTACAAAGCTTTGAATGAAAAAGGATAGAGGAAGGAATACAAAGGAAACATATCAAGACCATCAAGACTTGTGACAATATTTACATACAGAGAGAAAGGTAGAAACTGCATAAATGATTAAAGACCTAAGAGATGTCTCAGTCAATATTCAGCTGGATTATTACATGCTTGAAAAGCAGAGCAGGTCAGGCAGCCTCAAAGAAGCAGGAGAATTTCAGGCATAAGCCCTGCTTCAGGAATGCTCCTTGGATGCTGCTCGACCTGCTGTGCTTTTCCAGCACCACATTCTCGACTCTGATCTCCAGCATTTACAGTCCTCACCTTCTCCTTCTGATTAGTGCATGCACCAAGGCACAGGTTTGCAGCCTCGAGCCTCATTAATATCTCATGCATGATGTGGACACTGTTTCTGTAAGCAGTTCATGTGTTTCTGTGAAAAACTTAGAGTCATAGTCATAGAGGTGTACAGCATGGAAACAGACCCTTCGGTCCAACTCGTCCATGCCGACCAGATATCCCAACCCAAACTAGTCCCAATCCAGCCCATATCCCTCCAAACCCTTCCTATTCATATACCCCTCCAAATGCCTCTTAAATGTTGCAATTGTACCAGCCTCCACCACATCGTCTGGCATCTCATTCCATACACGTACCACCCTCTGCATAAAAAAGTTGCCCCTTAGGTGTCTTTTATATCTTTCCCCTCTCACCCTAAACCTATGCCCTCTCGTTTTGGACTCCCCGACCCCAGGGAAAAGACTTTGTCTATTTATCCTATCCATGCCCTTCATAACTTTGTAAACCTCTATAAAGGTCACCCCTCAGCCTCCGACGCTCCAGGGAAAACAGCCCCTGCCTGTTCAGCTCTCCCCGTAGCTCAAATCCTCCAACCCTGGCAACATCCTTGTAAATCATTTTTGAACCCTTTCAAGTTTCACAACATCTTTCCGATAGGAAGGAGACCAGAAATGCATGCAATATTCCAACAGTGGCCTAACCAATGTCCTGTACAGCTGCAACATGACCTCCCAACTCCTGTACTCAATACTCTGACCAATAAAGGAAAGCATACCAAACGCCTTCATCACTATTCTATCTACCTGCAACTTCACTTTCAAGGAGCTATTAAGCTGCACTCCAAGGTCCCTTTGTTCAGCAACACTCCCTAGGACCTTACCATTAAGTGTATAAGTCCTGCTAAGATTTGCTTTCCCAAAATGCAGCACCTCGCATTTATCTGAATTAAACTCCATCTGCCACTTCTCAGCCCAATGGCCCATCTGGTCCAGATCCTGTTGTAATGTGAGGTAACCCTCTTCGCTGTCCACTACACCTCCAACTTTGGTGTCATCTGCAAACTTACTAACTGTACCTCTTATGCTCACATCCAAATCATTTATGTGAATGACAAAAAGTAGAGGGCCCAGCACTGATCCTTGTGGCACTCCATTGGTCACAGGCCTCCAGTCTGAAAACTATCTCCACCACCACCCTCTGTCTTCTGCCTTTGAGCCAGTTCTGTATCCAAATGGCTAGTTCTCCCTGTATTCCATGAAATGTAACCTTGCTAATCAGTCTCCCATGGGGAACCTTGTTGAACGCCTTACTGAAATGCATATAGATCACATCTACTGCTCTGCCCTCATCAATCTTCTTTGTTACTTTTTCAAGTTTGTGAGACATGATTTCCCATGCACAAAAACATGTTGACTATCCCGAATCAGTCCTTGCATTTCCAAATACATGTACATCCCGTCCCTCAGCATTGCTCCAACAACTTGCCCACCACCTAGGTCAGGCTCACCAGTCTATAGTTCCCTGGCTTGTCTTTACCGCCCTTATTAAACAGTGGCACTACGTTTTCCAACCTCCAGTCTTCTGGCACCTCACCTGTGACTATCGATGATACAAATGTCTCAGCAAGAGGCCCAGCAATCACTTCTCTAGCTTCCCACAGAGTTCTCGGGTACACCTGAGAGTAATCCTGGAGATTACTCCTCAGGTAATCCTGGAGATTTATCCACCTTTAACCCTTTCAAGACATCCAGCACTTCCTCCTCTGTAATCTGAACATTTTGCAAGATGTCACCATCTATTTCCCTACAGTCTATATCTTCCATATTCTTTTCCACAGTAGATACTGATGCAAAATTATTGGATCTCTTACACCATTTGCATTTGATTGCTGTGTTAAAGGGTCCAATGTTCCATGAAGGAAGCTGAAAGGAGTAATGGGAGGAGAAGAGGCCTACTCAAAAACACTGGAAGCATGCCGGTTGTTCCCAGCTTGTCTCGAAAGATTTGTAAATCTTGCTGTTAATAAAACATTTTTCAAGTTGGTAGCTGCTACAGGCTCTGATTTTATCTTCCATCAAGCAGTTCCTAATGGGCATATAAGTGTACAATCAAGATTGTATTTTGTTTTGGCTTGACACCATGTAAGTTTCATCCCTGGCATTAGTTTATAGTTTATAATGTGCAAGATCAAACAAATGGGCTGTAGTTTTCCATAAATTTAAGCACAGTGAATCTAGATGTTGTCATCCATCTGCAGCACGTTACTCCCTCAAAGAATTCTGATAGATCAGTTACATACAATTTCCCTTTTCCAAAATGATGTTAACTCTGCCTGATTACATTGAACTTTTTAAAGTGCCATTAGGAGTCACTGCTGTGGTAAAGAAGTTGGGGAAATCAATTTTCGGGATTGGAGGCAGGTTATTGGCACATAGATACTCTGCAGCCAACAATGTTGTCAAGGCAGCATATAAGGATGAGAGGTGATGGTGCATTGGCATACAATTGGTTACTGCAGGAGGAATGGAAGGATCAATATTGATCTCCAGCTTTGATGGGGAATAGTGCATCACAACAATAGTGCATTCCAACCATCACAACATGGCTAAGCTGTAGACCTGGCCATATAGACTAATGTTTGCAGTTGAACATAGATTAAAGAGTTAGGTAGGAGCATGTGGAAAATCTGAATTGACAGAGACGACAGAGAATACAAAAAAGAAACATGAAGTTTGATGAGGGTCCCCCAGCTAACTAGGTGGAGTCTGAAATTGACTCAGTAAAGCACTACCTATATTACCAGCTATCCTTATCCAAGTTGCAATTGAACAATGAAAAAGAAAAACAATTGCCAGAGTAAGTACTTATTTTTGCTGAGCATGTAGGTTCTACTTGTGAGTGATGTCTTTCCAAGGGACAATTGCATTAATCAGCATCTTACACAGTACAGCTTAAAGTCATCATAGAGTCTGGCATGTGAACCACATGCAATGACCAACTATGCAGGACATGAATCCTGGCCACAAGTAATCTTGACCATGTCACACTAGTCATTCCAAATTCATTGTTGTCATAAACGTGAAGCAGAAGTTCACAATTCAAAATGACAATCCAATATCTCATGAGGTCAGAAAGGGCACAGAACTAATTTTCTCTCATTTTAAATGAAAGTATTTGATAAAATGTTCATACATGCAATGTTGCCTTTATTCTGCAATGTGGAGGTGATAGCGTTGGGAGAACAAGATGTAAATAATCCTATGACTTCCACAATCTCCCATAGTATTCATGTGGTATGGCCTCTATTGCCTATATTGGAATAAAATCTGTTTTGTCAAAGGTTCAGGCATGCCATAGCTTTTCTTGTCGAAATCTTCTCTATCCCACTATTTGGAGGGCTATGCCAAACCATTATTTGTGAGAGATGTGAATGCTGACTGCTCACATTAGAAAGGAACAGTCCTGTTAATGATTCCCCCAAATAGGTTCATTGGAAGTGTGACGAGTAAATGCAGCCACATCAGCTGTTATCATCGCTGTGTCTGCATTACAATGAAAGCTAATTGAGGAAAACAAACATATTAGCAAACCCAGGATCAGCAGTAATCTCCAATGGCTGCCAAACAACCACCATGACAAGAAGTCACAGCTGAAGGTTCCCTCAGGATATGGAGCAAAAAGAAAAGACCCAGATGTCTACTGTCTTCGGTGCAATTTCCTCCAGGTCAGTGAGAATATTGTTGTCTATGACTGAGATTCACCAGGATACTGTCACAGAACTGTGTTGTCAGCTGGAGCTAAACTTCCAACCAGCAGTGAGTGGTCGTCCGATCCTGGTGACCACCAAGGAGATGACTGTGTCAATTTTTTTTATAACTAGCTGCTTCCAAGCATCTGCTGAGGACCAATGTGGGATCTTTCAATCCTCAGTCACAAACGTATCAAAGCTGTGATCACACAAATACATCTCATTTCCCCACGATGAGGTCAATACTTTAGCTCGGGCATGGATTTTTAGGCAACATAGCAGTCTTCACCCAGCTACAGAGTATGATAGATGGCACACATCGTCATAAGGTACAGAACACCATTTCATAACAGTTTAGCTTCACCAAAAAGAATGGTTCTACCATCAACGTACAAGTCATCTGAGAACATCTGAAGTCTGCTCCAGAAACCATGATGCTATGTCTCTGAGCACGCTCATGTTTCTATTGTGTTTCAAGGGCTGCATGCTTTACAAGGGATGGTTACTGGGAGATAAGGGCTATCTTCTGCAACCATGGTTACACAATCCCCTGACTGAGTCTGAGCATAGGTACAATGCAACCCATTCATCACCTAGGGCCATTGTGCAGCAGTTTAAAGGCTGTGTAAAGATAAGGTTCTGATATTCAGGTTGGTTTGGGTTTGTCCTTACGGTATATTGCAAACAGGGTTTGCTGTAATACTAGCAAGCTGTGCCCTGAACAACAATTTTAAAAATCATACAACACCAGGTTATAGTCCAACAGGTTTATTTCGAGGTACTAGCTTTTGGAACATCGCTCCTTTGTCAGGTAGGCAGGATTATAGGATACAGAATTTATTGTAAAAGATCAATGTGTCAACAGCAGCAAGCAAAGAGGGGATGTAATGGACTTTGAAGAGCTGTGAGAGTGGCAGCAGGTTTCCAAGGAGTGTGAAAGGAATCCAAGACTGGTGTCACACAAATCTGTAAGTTTGTTCTTAGTGAGGATCTGGCTGTTTGGGAGTGAGCATAAATAACTTAGAACTGAAAAGAACATCTCATTTATAAATAAGTGGTAGCTTCTTGGATTTCAGGAAGAAACACAAGCTAAACAACATTAATTAAATCAAATCAAAATAAAAATGTAAAATAGCATAAAAATACAGTTAATGTAAGTTTCTATTTGTTCTATGGATAACAAATAATTATCACGATTATGGTATGTCAGGAGAATATTTTTATTCAGAGGTGATGAATCTTTGGAACTGTCAAAGAGAACTGTGGAAGTTCAGTCTTTTAAGTATATTTAAAGTAAAGGTTGATGCATTTTGGATTGCCAGTGGAATAAATATTAATGGAGATAATATGGATAAAAGGTATTGTAGTGTTGGATCAGCCATGATCATGCAAAATGGCGTACAACTGTGTGTAGTGCCAATAAGGCCTCATCTGTTGTACTTCATTCAGAACCACATCTTTAGATTAGTGGTGCTGGAAGAGCACAGCAGTTCAGGCAGCATCCATCCAAGATGCTGCCTGAACTGCTGTGCTCTTCCAGCACCACTATTCCAGAATCTGGTTTCCAGCATCTGCAGTCATTGTTTTTACTCCACATCTTTAGATGCCTGGTGTAGGTGCACAGTAGGATTACAAAGTTAAACTGTAGGGTAAGAGGAAAATATTATAAGAGCAGGTTTTATATAATATAATATATTTTTGCATTTCCATTCATAAAGGAGATTACAGAGTTTTTCTTATTATTTGTTCAAGGATGTGGACATCGCTGGCTCTGACAGTATTTATTGCAAATCCCTAATTTTTAAGAGTCAATCACATTGCCATAGGCCAGACTAGAGAAGGATGTCAAACATAAACAAAAACAGAAATTGATGGAAAAACTCAGCCGGTCTTGAAGCATTTGTGGCGAGAAATCAGAGTTATGTTTTAGGTTCCTTCCTCAGATAAGGAGAGCAGTTCTCCTTCCCTAAGGAACATTAGTGAACCAGGATTTTTTATGGTTACCTGGTTGTCATTATTCTAGATTTTATTGAGCTAGAATTCCACAATCTGATATGAATAAGCTCAAAAATATAGCGATTTCTACACATAGACAATTAGGTTGTTTTTGCTCATTCATAACTTTCAATTCCTCACCACGCAGAAAATACTTCGATTTCTTTTAGGTCCAAAGTGACCTCAGACTATCGTAGGTACAAGTCCATCCACCACAATTTTACTTACTCACTCAATCTATTAATTTTAAACAATCTGCCCCCATCTAAAGCTTTCACTGTTCCACCTGTATGATAGAGTTTAGAGGGTACATTACTTTCTTTTCTAATTCCATGCATCTACTGCTCACAACAGATTTTAAATTTATCCAGGTTGGTGAAACTATGACAAATTTAAACATCAGATCAAATCAGCCAGGTTTGTTTCATCCCAACTCAAACTTATTTCAACAAAGACCCAAATATGTTACCTTGGATTATGCAAACATTTATGGGCACATATCCTTTTAAAGAAAAACACATATCCGAGGAGAAACAAAAAAAAAGAAAGAAAACTCTGAAATGTGGCTTCTATGAAGTACTTTGGCCAAGTAATGGATGAAAATAAAAAGCCACATACTGTCCAAAATGGTGTCCTAATTTTTAGGTTATTTTGCGCATATGCAAGGCACTGATAATAGGGTGCTTTCCTGGAACAGTTGTAGTTGGTTGATTTGCTTCAGATGGTTGAGCAGATTTCAAGAAAATCCTCGAGGGAATTCTCCATGAGAAATAGAGGTGACTTTCTGAGAGAAGGTACAAAGTCAAGGAGAGGGAACAATGGACAGTTGCCTCTTAGGCATGTCTCAACTTCTCTCTGTGAGTTAAAAAGTGTAAGTATTTTATCACATTGACATACTGGGACCTCTCTTTGAGACTGTATGACTCCTTCCACTTGCCTGCTTATGCTGGCTATAATATCGTACCCTGTGTTTCTTTTAGCAAAGTGTCTTTTGTTTAAAATTTCAAGATGTATCCATATGGGTCCACATAATCATTCAATAACAATATTTAGTGCTCATGTCTTCAGAAGAAAAAGGTAACTGTGCAGAATATCATATATTGGACAATACCTAATATAAGTGCATCTACACTTCACAGAAATATCTCAATAGCTTGTGGCAACAGCATGAAATCTGGAATACTGACTGCTACATAGCAAATCCCCATAGAAGAGGACAGCACAATTTGCCTTAATGCATGATGCTTAATCACAAATAAGTAGATTAAACTGCATGACCTCACTGTCACTTTGTATCATTGCAAAACTAACAGTGGTCCATCTCAATCTAATGTTTTTCTATATTCAAATTTGGTTTCAAACATAATATAGGATATTAAATAATAAAATATTTATAGTAATGTGTTGGAGTCTTGGAATAATCTTATAAAATATTCTATTTGGTTTAATATAAGCTTAGTATTTGATGCCAATTCTTACTCCACCAAATTTGGTGGCAATTTATGACAGTGCAATAGTCTGATACCAATGGCTTTTGAAATCATGTTCATCATTGTTTTTGAAAGCATATATAATCTATGACCTTAGTTCAAATATTTCTGTTATCAACATTCAATAAACATGCAAAATTAATAATTATCGTAAGGTACAGGCTGTATGGAAAGTGATTGATGAAGATCAAAACATAGAAATATAAGGTGAAGCAGTTTAGTAGGAAGACCATGGACAGAATATAAAATAAGGTGTCCAATTGTAAAGAGGATGTGGGAGCAGACTTGTATATGTACACAGATCATTGAAAACAGAAGGACAGGTGGGAGAGAGCATAAGAACCAAGATCAAAAGTTGGCAATTGAGGCTGTCGAGCCTGCCCCATCATTCAATATGATCATTGCATATCTCATCCTGATCTAAGTCACACGACATCAGGTCCAACAGGTTTATTTAAAATCACAATCTTTTGGAGCATTATTCCTTTATCAGGTGAAGTGGAGGAAAGCACACAGGCACAGGATATACAGGCGGAGAGATAATGGCAAGATGATTCCAGGTAATTAACAGTGTCGACAGACAAGTACAAATACTATGAATGGTGTGTCGACAGGCTGAATAACAAGGCTTTGCAGATGATCAAAATGGTGTGAGCAAATGCTGTGGGTGGCATGGTGGCACAGTGGTTAGCACTGCTGCCTCACAGCACCAGAGACCCAGGTTCAATTCCTGCCTCAGGCAACTGTCTGTGTGGAGTTTGCACATTCTCCCCATGTCTGCGTGGATATGCTCTGGCTTCCTCCCACAATCTAAAAATGTGTAGGTTAGGTGAATTGGCCATGCTAAATTGCCCATAGTGTTAGGTGTAGGGGAATGGGTCTGGGTAGGTGGCAGGTCAGTGTGGACTTGTTGGGCCGAAGGGCCTGTTTCCACACTGTAAGTAATCTAATCTAAAATTTTAGAAACACAAGCAAAAGTTGCTGTAAAAGCTCAGCAATTCTGGCAGCTTGTGCAGAGAAACAGAATTCACATTTCGGGTTCGGTAACCCTTCCTCAGAACAGTGAAGTGTCAACAGCTGAATAGCAATTGAAGAGATGACTTATAAACTGATTAAGACAGTGATAATTACAAATACTCAAAGATAAGATGGTACTGGAGACAAACTAAATGGCAGAAATAATATTCACTCAACTGCTGCGCACTCCCTATTACTATTTAAACTATTATAGAAGATCTATCTATCACCTCCTTAAATGTATTCAATCTCCCAGCATCCATCACATTCTGGTGTAGTGGATTCCACAGGTTCATGACCATTCATGAGAAGTAATTCCTTTACATCTCTATGTTAAATCTGCTACACCCTTATTATAAAACTAAGACCTCTGACTCTAGCTTGCTCCACAATGGGAAACATCCTCTCTATATCTACTTCGTTAGTCCCTTTTAACATCTTATACATCTGAATTAGATTTCCTCCCATTCTTCTAAACTCTTGAGAGTATAGGCCTACAATGCAGCTGTTAATAAAGTGTACAGTGTCCTATCATTAGTAAGCTTAGCACACAAGAGTTTGTATAAGACACTTGTTTATATAAGCTAGTATCAGTTCTGAGAGCCTTCCTTAAGGAAGAAAATAACGTCTTATAATTTGAAATATCATCTTTCAATCATTCACTGGGAATTAAAATATCTTTCTTCAAATTATTGGCCTCTGCAGTGATTGCATTTTTTTAAAAATTTATTGATAGATGTGGGCTAAGCAGGCTGGGTCAGCATTTATTGTTCATCCCAAATTGCGCTCAAGATAATAAAAGTGAGCTGCCACTTGAGTCACAACAGTTCTTGAAGCACAGGAAAATCCACAATGCTTTTGGAAAGGAAATTCCAAGATTTTGACCCCTCAACGTTGAATGATTCCAAGACAGGATGACCGATGGATTGGAAGGGATCATGGTGGTGTTCCCATGTGTTTGTTGCCCTGGTGCTCTAAGTGCAAAAAGCCATGGGTTTGCAAGCTCGTACAATGCGTCTTGTAGCTGGTGCACACAGCTGATGCAGTGCAACATTAATGGAGGCAGTGAATGTTGAAGATTGTGAATGGGTGCCACCAGGCTAGCTTTTCCTGAATGGTATTAAGCCTCAACAGTTTTGTTGGAGCTGCAAGCATCCATACAAGTGGAGAGTATTCCATTGCACTCCTAAATTGTGCCTAGTAGATGGTGGACAGATATTAAGGAGTCAAGAGATGAGTTACTTGCCATGGAATTAATAGCCTCTGACCTGCTCTTGCAGCCACTTTATATATATGGCTGTTCCAGTTCAGCTTCTGGCCAATATTAATAGTGGGGGATTCAGTGATGGTAATGCCCATTCAAAAGTAAGGGTAGAGGTTAGATTCTTCCTAGCTGGAGATGGTCATTGCCTGGCACTTGTGTAGCACGAATGATACGAGCCACTTCTCAGCTCAAGTCTACATGTTGTCTAGGTCTTGCTGCAAATGGACAAGAAATCATTCAGTATCTGAGGAGTCACAAATGGTATTGGACAATGTGCAATTAACATCAAACATTCCCACTTCTGACATTATGATGGAGACAAGATAATTGATAAAGCAACTGAAGATAGGATGCGAGCCTGAGGAATTCCTGCCAAGGTATCCTCTATGATTCTATAAGATGACTGATCTCCAAGAGCCACAACCATCTTCCTTTTGTGCTATGTATAATATCAACCAAAAGGGGATTTTCGCCTTGATTTCCATAAACTCTAGGTTTGCTAGAGCTCCTTGAATCCTTACTCTCAGCTCATACATGGAATTCAGGTCTTTTTTCCATGTTTGGGCAAAGACTGTAGTTACGTCAAGAGCTAAGTGGCCCTGGTTGACCTCAAGCTGTGTATAAATGATCTGAGTAGATGTAACTTGAAAGTGCTCTCCGCATCTTCCACTTTGCTGATGATGAATAGTAAACTGATAGAATGGTAAATAGTCAGGTTGGATTTATCCTGACATTTTTTTGTGAACACAATGAACCTGGGCAATTTTACGCAAAGCTAAATGTGTGCTGGAAAGGCATGACTAGGATTGCAGTTTGTTCTAGAGTACCACTGTGTGCAGTAATCAGTGACTTCAGCCATTTCTTGATATCAGATGGATTGCATCTGTCATGCTGTGGATATCAGGAAGGAGCCTGAGAAGAATCATCCACTCAGTATTTCTGGCTAAAGATAAATGCAAATGATTCTACTATTCCTTTGTACTGATGTCTTATGGTCTTATGATCTTATGATGTGCTGGGACTCTCCATAATTGAAGGTGGGGATATTTGTGAAGCCTTAATTGTCCACCACCATTCATAATTGGATGCAAGAGGACTGCAGAGCTTAGATCTGATTCGTTGGTTGTGAGATCACTTACTTCTGTCTATCATCTACTGCTTCCAGTGTTTCACAAACAAGGAGTCCTATGTTGTAGCATCATCTCACTTCTTTTAGGTTATCCTGATGCTGCTCACAGCATGCCCTCCTACACACTTCACAAAACAAAGGTTGGTCCTCTAACATGATGGTAATAATTGACTAGAGGATACGCCAGATCATTGATTACAGAATATTCTTGAGTATAATTTGGCTGTTGCTGATGGCCCACTGCACCACATGGATATCCAGCTTTGAGATGCTGGATCTGTTTAAAATGAAACACATTCAGCATGACAGAAGTACCAGAAGTACCATAGTCCTTGATGGAAGTATTGTCCTCAATGTGATGATTGGGCTTTACCTCTACAACGACTGCAAAAACTGACAACAACTGTAATAGTGAGGAGGAAGTCAAGTTGATGTTTGTTGTTTGTTCTGTGACCTTTCTGAAAAGATAGCCAAAGTTAGTTTGTTTACAACTCAGCTATCTCAAAAGTAGCACTATCAAGGTTTTTTTCTGTGCCATTGCTACCCTCAATGCTCTTTCAAATTTTGTTCAATATGGAAGTAAGCTGACTTATCAGTTTGAGGAGTATTGGCAAAGTGAACAGTTGGGGAAGGTGAAGATGGGGCAGTGGGTTTTTATTGGGAGTAGTGATTTTAGTCAGGACAGTGTTTCTTTTCCCATGTTTCATCTGATGTAGAGACAGTTTGAGGGTTCTAGAGTTAATGCTGAGGACTCCCAGGTCAACCCCCTCCTTATAAAATACCATTGCCCTGTTGGCTCTGCAGGAATTGTCCTGCCAGTGGGATCGTACGCAACCATAAATGATGATGATGTTATCTGGGACATTACCAGTAAGGTATGATTGTGTGGGTATGACTATGTCAGACTGTTGCTTTTCTACACTGTGGAACAGTTCTCCAAATTTTGTCACATGTTTGTCAGGACTTGGCAGGGTCGATAGGGCTGGGTAGGCCTCGGTCAATGTCAAGCACCATCAAATTCACTTTGTTTTGGACCAGACCAGACCCGCTCAAAATATTAGAAGAAGGTAGACTAGACTGTAACTTTTTCTTATTTTAAAGGTAAATGTGAGGTACTATGTTCCAGATGCAATTTGATTGTTCAAGCTACTTGACATTAAGCAAACCACAATTTATTCAAACACCACTGTTAAAATACAAAAGATGAAAGAGGAACTTGGAAAAACTTGATTCCATTGGAAAACTTAGCAGAGCAATAAATGCAACAACTATTTTACTAATTAACTGTTCCAATGTAGTAACATATCCTAACACAGCCTTGGCAAAAAGGCAAATTCAAAAAGCAGATTTTGTCTCACATACAATGCAGCAGTCTCGGAAGAGAACTGTTAGACTTTAGCTGTAATTGAGAGAGGGAAAATAGCTTCCACTTCTTCAAGACCCCTGCTGCAAGCTAACTAAAAATCCTTGATTTGTAAGAGATTGACAACACCCACTCAAACTGCTTCTGTTGCTCCAACTTGTAAAAAAAACTAAATCCTCAAAAGTTGTTTAACTCTTCATAGACGACTCGACACCTGTCTTCCAATCTGCGTCTAAAATAAACCAAAACAAAATACACCAATAAAATCTGCAACACCAGCACACATTGCTTTGATGCTGCTTTTAGTAATTTTTCATGACAGTATCATATTTTGCTGCTACTCACTCGTATGTCACTGCTGTGTTGTTTGTGAGACCTATATGAACACCAATTTTTTTTTTAAATGATGAACTATTAGCCAAAACACCTGCTTAATTTAGTGAAACAATAATCTGATTTGTCAATAAACAAATTGTATGGAGACATTTCGCAGATGTTTACACAGTGTGAATTTTGGTTCTTCTTGGCCGCTTTAGCACCATAATATCGAGCATTGACATTACGCAGCCTCTCACATTAATGATTTAGATGTGAGCATTCAAGTGATCTCAAATTATGCCACATGCTCTGTCACGTAAATGAGTCAAAAATATATCAATTCTAAAATGATTAAATTTCTGTTACATAGGCTGAGTGACATGTGTCAATTTCACAGGTGTAAATAAGAGCAAAACTGTCAGCACACATTAGGAGAAATTGAGGACTGCAGATGCAGGAGATCAGAGTCAAGAGTGTAGTGCTGGAAGAGCACAGTAGGTCAGGCAACATCAGAAGATCAGGAGAATCAATGTTTCGGGCAAGTTCATCATTAGAGATAAAGGGCTCTTGCCCGAAACATCGATTTTCTTGCTCCTCGGATGCTGCCTGATCTGCTGTGCTTTTCCAACACCACATTCTCGACTGTTGGCATTCCCTGTCATTACTCCACTTAAATTGGCATCATTTTACACCACAAAATTTAGGAACAGAAATACACCATTCCGTCTATTGAGTTTTCGCTGCCAATCAATGAGATCATGGCTGATTTGATAATCTTCAACTCCACTTCTCTGCTTTTTACCCCAAATCATTGATTGCCTTATTGATTAAAATCTGTCCATCTCAGTATTGAATATATTTAATGACCTGCACACCACTGCCCTCATCAGTAAAGAATTCCACAGATTAGATACCCTCTGAGAGAAGAAATTCCACCTCAACATTGTCTTAAATGGATGAGTCTTTATTATGCCCTCTAATACCCGACTTCCCAACAAGAGGAAACAACTTCCCACATCTACTTTGCCAAGTCCCCTAAGAATCTTGTATGTTTCAATAAAATCACCTCCCATTCTTCTATATTCCAATGAACGCAGGCTCAATCTACTCAATTATTTCAAATAAGACAGTCTCTCCATAACTGGTGTCAGCTCAGTGAACTTTCTCTGGACAAGCTCCAATACCAATATGGCTTTGTGGGTGGCACAGTCGCACAGTGGTTAGCACTGCTGCCTCACAGCGCCAGAGACCCGGGTTCAATTTCCACCTCAGGCAACTGACTGTGTGGAGTTTGCACATTCTCCCCGCGTCTGCGTGGGTTTGCTCCAGTTTCCTCCCACAGTCCAAAGATGTACAGGTCAGTGAATTGGCTATGCTAAATTGTCCATAGTGTTAGGTGAAGGGGTAAATGTAGAGGTGTGGGTCAGTGTGGACTTATTGGGCCGAAGGGCCTGTTTCCACACTGTACGTAAGTAATCTAATTAGCTTTCCAGAAATAAATGGCCCAAAGCTGTTCAATGTTCCAGCTGCAATCTGACTAGCGCTTTGTATTATAGTAAAATGCTCTACTTTTATACTCTATTCCATTTGAAATAAAGGTCCATACATCATTTGCTTCCTCTATTACTCACTGAATTTGGATGTTAGCTTTCTGTGATTTGCCTGTGTTGGACTGGGGTGGACAAAATCAGAAGTCACACAACACCTGGTTTTAGTCCAATAGGTTTATTTAAAGTGATAAGTGGAGGAAGACTCATAAATCTTTCTGTTCTGCAACTTTTTGCAGTTATTATTCCTTTTGAATAATATTTAGCTCCTCTATTCTTCCGATAAATGTGCATAACCTCACATTTCCCAACATCATATACTACCTGCCAAGGTTTTTGCCCGCTCAATTAATTTGTCTAATTTTGTGTCATCCACAAATATGGTGACAGTGTAATCACTGTCCATACCAAAGCATTGATATAGATTGTGAATAATTGTGGTCTCTGCTCTGACCCCTTTGGCACACCACCAGTTACATGCTGCCATCCTGAAAATGCTCTCCTTATCCTAATTCTCTGACCACTATTAATTAACCAGCCCTCTATCCATGTTGAAGAAGGATGAGTGGACCTGAAACGTTAATACTGCTTTCTCTCTGCAGATGCTGCCAGACCTGTTGAGTTTTCCTAGTATTTTCTGTTTTGTTTCTGATTTCATCCATCCACAGTTCTTTGGGTTTTTTTTATGTATCCAAGCTAATATGTTACCTCTGTCATTTACTGGTGCTTTTTGTCATTATATAAATGATTTGGCTGTGAACATAGGAGTTATGGTTAGTAATTTTGCAGATGCCACTAATATTGGAGCTGTAGTGGAGAGCAAAGAAGTTCCTGTGGAGTGTTGCTGAACAAAAATACATTGAAGTGCAGGTTTATAGTTCCTTGAAAGTGGAGTCATGGATAGTGAAGAAGGCACTTGTTTGCTTGCCTTTATTGGTCAGTGCATTGAGTATAGAAGTTGGGAGGTCATGTTGGGGCTGTGCAGGACATTGGTTCATCCACATTTGGAATATTGTGTGCAATTTAGGAAATAGGTTATCCCAGTGTAAAGATTTTAGTGGAAGTTCTAGACCAGGAGTGTTTGGTTAGACTCCTGGAAAGGGTCATTTGAAATTGAGAAAGTCTCAGCTCATTGTGTAGCTGATCAAGAAAAAGGCTACCAAACTCAAGACTGGGAAGTGAAAGAGAAAGTTAAATTAAAATTATAGATGCAATAGAGAAGGGAACTCTGTCTGGTGTGGCTGGGTGGGGAAGGTAGTATGCACTTCAGTAAGGCGTTCAACAAGGTTCCCCATGGGAGACTGATTAGCAAGGTTACATTTCATGGAATACAGGGAGGACTAGACATTTGGATACAGTACTGGCTCAAAGGCAGAAGACAGAGGGTGGCGGTGGAGATTGTTTTTCAGACTGGAGGCCTGCGACCAGTGGAGTGCCACAAGGATCAGTGCTGGGCCCTCTACTTTTTGTCATTCACATAAACTTGAAAGGGTTCAGAAAAAAATTACGAGGATGTTGCCAGGGTTAGAGGGCTTGTGCTAGAGGAAGAGGCTGAATAAGCTGGGGCAGTTTTCCCTGGAGTTCCAGAAGCTAAGGGATGATCTTATAGAGATTTATAAAATCATGAGGGGCATGGATTTTCCCTGTGGTGCAAAATTAGATGGTAAGGGTTTAAGGTGAGAGGGAAGGATATGAAAGAGACCTAAGGACAACATTTTCACAGAGAGGGTAATGTGTGTATGGAATGAGCTGCCAGAAGGAAGTGATGGAGGCTGGTACAACTACAACATTTAAAAGGCATTTGGATGGGTCCACGAATAGGAAGGGTTTAGAGGGATATGGGCCAAATACTGGCAACTGGGACTAGATTGATATAGGATATCTGATTGGCATGGACGAGTTGGAACAAAGGGTCTGTTTCCATGCTGTATATCTCTATAACTCTATGACTCTATTTATGGGCGGCACAGTGGGTCAATGATTTGTACTATTGCCTCCAGCGCCACAGACTGGATTCCATTCCAGCCTCAGGTGATTGTCTGTGAAGCGATTTCACATTCTCCCTGTGTCTGCGTGTGTTTCCTTTGGGTGCTCTTGTTTCCTCCCAAAGATGTAAAGATTAGGTGGATTTGCCATGTTAAATTGCCTACATTGTCCAGGGGTGTGCAGGCTAGATGGATTAGCCATGGGAAATGCAGGGTTACAGAGACAGGTTAGGGTAATGGGTCTGGGTAGGATGCTGTTCAGAGGCATGGTGTGGATTCAATGGGCCAAATGGCCTGCTTCCACACAGTAGGAAATCTATGATGCACCATGGGCTCTTAACTTACTGAGTAGACTAGTGGGTGGTACCTCACTAAATGCCTTCTAACAATCTAATTGTTTTACATACCTTTATCTATCCTGCTTGCTAATTCCTCAAAGAATTCATGTAAATCTATCGGGTTTGATTTCCCCTTCATGAAACCATGTTGACTTAACTGATCTTGATCATATTATCCATTTATAAACAATTTGCAATTATATCTTTTCTAATAGATTGTACCATTTCCCCAAATACAGACATTAAACTAACTTGCCTATATTTACTCGCATTTTTAAATTTCCTTCCCTTTTTAAATAAATGTGATTTATTAGCAGTTTTTCAATCCACTGGGACTTTTTCAGAATCTGAGGCTGGATGGAACATTTTTATTAGTACACCATTATCTCCCTGCAACTTCCTTTAATATCCTACAATGGATCTCATCAGTTCCAGGGAACTTATCCATTTCTGAACCAAGTTCCTTCCTTTCACAATGATGTTAATTCTACTATTTTATAGTCACTATTTCCATATGGGTCTTCTACACTGACATGATTCATTACATATCTGATTACATATTTTGTCCAATTAGAGGCATTAGTTACATTATTTTTTTTCTATTTTAAAGTTATTGTATTTTTACCTTCTTCTCTTTTTACTACTTGAATATTTAATAATTTTTGAATGTTATTAGGTTCTTCTACTATGAAAACTGATGCAAATTTTCTATTCAACTCCTCTGCCATTTCCTGGTCCTCCATTACTATTTCCCAGCCTCAGTCTCTGTGGGGCCTATGTTCACTCTGGCTTCCCTCTTTTTTTATATATTTAAAAAAAAAGCTCTTACTGTCTGTCTTGACATGACTTGCATGTTTATCCTCAAAGTTTATTTTTCCACATTCATGATTTTTTTTGGTCCTTTCTTGGTTTTTAAAACTTCCCAATTCCCCTTTGCCATGTTGTAGTTTTTTTTTCCTTTTAATCTAATGGTACCCTTCAATTCCCTGGTTATCTCTGTCCACTAGAGCCAGTTCTCCTCTTCTTCCTTTGTAATTATCCTTATTTAAGCTTAGTGCAGGAATTTCTGAACCAAGTTCCTTCCTTTCACAATGATGTTAATTCTACTACTTTATGGTCACTATTTCCATATGGGTCTTCTACACTGACATGATTCATTACATATCTCATTACATATTATGTCCAATTAAAGGCACAGCATAAGAAATTTTTGTCATTGATTTCCCACCACCTAGTTCTCATATATTTCATTTTCGAATAAAATTTGACATGATGTTGAAGCTTAATCAGGACAGAATCAGAAGAAGTGTCAAGTGTCAATGGGAACAATAGGTTATGCTGCATTAGGAGAGATTGCTGATTGGTTGACAGGTGGATTCTGATCAGTAGAAACATTGCCATGAAAGTGCACGAGGGAATTGTTCACTGCCAAGCTTTGTTTAAATTCAAATCAGGCCAGTCAACTCTGATTGATCAAAACACTTCTGCTGCCATTGGACTGCAGCTGCATGAAATGGCTAGCTACATCTGTTGCTCAATTTTTTGAGATACTCTATCCTTCCAGGATAATCTGACATAAGTTGGGCATCAAGCTTGCATGGTAAGCACACTATAGTCAGGGGAGACAAGTTCATTATTGCTCAGTATCAAATTGATGCAGAATAAAACCTGAAATCTTCTGATCTGTAAATCCCAATCCAAATCAAGCAACATGTTACTTTTGTGACTTACTGCAATTTTTCTGGTCTTAACTTTTGATATAGCAGAACAAGCCCTGCATTGGGCTTTGAAGCAAACCTTTGCAGAAGACAAAACTCTTTTTTAACAGCAATAGTGCCACATTCTGATAAATAAACACAATTTGAAAGTCCCACAGCATTTTTGATGAGCAGCTGAGAGAATGGAAATGTGTGAGATGAGTGGGTGAGATGGTAGATGATGAATTAGTAAGGTGTCAAATGGGTAAAGGTGTAAGATGTTGGGTGGATGATGGCTCGTGATGACAGATAAGTAATTGAAGGGGCAGGGAGACTGCTTGATAGGTGGTGGGGAGAGGGTACCAGTGGTCAGGAGTTAGGGAGACAGTTAAGTGGGTGAAGCAATCGAATGGCCAGGAAGTAGTTGACATGGTTAGGTTGGAATGTAAGTGGGTGAAGAGGTAGGGTGATAGGGTGGCAGAGGCTGAGTACGAGAAAGAAAGGATACCAGGTGGGAAGGTGAGTTGGGTCGTATGTATGTGGTTGTGAGGTGAGAGCTAACAATAGTGAATGAGGACGTATTGCGAGAAAGGTTTTGGGTGGGGTTTGAATCTGGGGAAGATGGAGTTGGGGACCCAGGAATGAGATGGGGTTGGTTTGGGTATCCTGAAGGTCGGACAAGGTGTCAGGTGTCGGAATAGTAACAGTTTCTCCATGAGGTATCCGTGCATTTTTGACCAGAGCTACCTCAGAGAGTCTGGGCATTCAGTTCCATAGACTTAGACAGGTTAGAGAACAAGAGGCCAGTCCCCTCAATGTGTCCCTGCTTCCAGTTTTTCAATGGAAGAAGGGATATTAAGTTTTATTTCTGATAATTGTCATTTTCCCGCACTCAGAACTTAAATCTGGGTTCCAATTGATGACCTGACATGGATAATAATAATTCAGAATTCTATTGGACTTGAAAGTCTTTTGTCCTGTCTGTAGGTTTCTGTTATATGTCACAGCACAAACAATACCCCCTTAAACTGAAGTCCTTCAAATTAATTTGCAATGGTTTCAAAGGAACAAGCAAGCTCCAGCAGATCCTGCAACTCTGCAGAATTATTCGCTGTTGATTAGAATGCTCTTGGGGGAGGGTTAGGGAAGGAAAAGAGAAAGCAAAATGAATGCATGTGACATTTCAATTTCGGTAATCTGACTACTCTGATGAACCAACTGTTCTAAGACATTCAGTTAATTTAAGAGATCATCACGGGCGGTTTTTAATCACACGAGTTGAAGCTATTGGCTGATCAGCACATGAAATGAGGAGCCACTGAAGTGTGTTAATCAATCAGCAACATACTACTGTGTTTTCTGTTTGAAAATAGAGATTTGGAGTGGAAGGATTGCATTGCCCCAATACTCAAATGAGATTCAAGTATTGGCCATTAGTAGGTCATACATTCATCATTATGAAACTATTCATTACAATTTTATAGTATTGATTTCCCTCAGCACTCAGACAGCTTAATACCATTGTGAAGTTCAGGAGCTATTGATTCACCTAAATAATTTAATACATTACTATGTAGTTCCTATACCCTTTAACACCTTATATAAATTAACATATTAACTGGTATACTCCTCTTGTAAGCTTTCTTTGTGATTATTTCAGTTTGCAGCTACAACAATACTGAATTTGTTTGTAATTACATTTTGCAACCTGCTCAGCTATCCTAGGATGCTTTCAATTCCCAGTTTTCATGATTAAATATTCCCTCTCCCCTTTGCAGTCGGTATGCCACATATTTACTGCAATGCTGCTGTCTGACTGTAGGTATTCAGTCCCTCGACCCGACTCCACCATTTGATATGACCATAGCTGATCTTATCTCAGCTTCACCTCCACTCTCCTGCCCACTCTCCAAAACCTACAATCTATTATGAATTTAAAATCTATCTTCTCGTCAAATTTACTCAATGTTCCTGCATCCATCACACTCAGGGGCAGTGAATTCCATAGAATCACGACTCTTTAGGAGAAATAATTTCTCCTCATCTCTGTTACTCCTTATCCTAAAAGTGGGACTCCTCACTCTACATTGATGCACGTGAGGAAACATCCTTTCTACATCCACTTTGTCAATCTCCTTTAGCACTTGAGATAACTTAAATTGATCTCATCTCATTCTTCCAAACTCCAGGGCCAAAACTGCTCAATTTCTCTTCATCAGAAAAAGCCCTCATCCCTGGAACCACGCTCAGTATCTTCACTGAGGTAAATATGGTTGACATTTATTTGATTTTCAGGAGTGAGTGGAAAAAGTGGAGTTACTCTTCATTTGTTGCATTTAGTAATACTTGTCATTTATTACTGGAATTGTGTAGCAATGCTTGAAAACTAAGTTTGCTTAGAGAAAAACAAGATGTGACAGGAATCACAGAACTTCCAGAGATTACTAAACAATCTTGCAAAGTTGTGTACATTTTTTTTCTGGGGGTTGTAGGATGGCGGTGAATGGTAGTTAGAAAGAGCTGCAAATCAGAAACAAAAAAAAACAGGAAGTGCTGGAAAAGCTCAGCAGGTCTGGCAGCATCTGTGGAGAGAAATCAGAGTTAATGTTTCGGGTTGAGTGACCTTACGTTCTGAGGAAGGATCATTCATCCCAAAACATTAACTCTGATTTCTCTCCACAGATGCTGCCAGATCTGCTGTGCTTTTCCAGCAATTTCTGTTTTTATCCCAGAGATTACTGTTGGCAACATCAGTAGAAGAGAGTTTGATCCTGCCCCAGTGACTATGGAGCATGTCACTCGGATTCAGAAAGAGTGCATCTATGATCAAACTCTGAGAATGCTGAACAAGAGTCATTCCAAACTCAAAGCATTAGCTCTGATTCTCTCTTCACAGCTGTTCACAGATAAGTTGAGTTTCTTCTGTATTGTAGATTCCAAGAGATCAACAGTACCAGAAAAGGCCCATCAGCCCATCACATCCATGCTAATCAAAAACTACTACCTTACTGTACGAATCCAAATTGTCTGTATTTGTTTCAGATTTCCAACATTCATTTTGTCTTGATTTATGTCTTTTCTTATTTGAGGAAGTGTTACTGTATAACCCATCAAAAGGCGATGGCTGCTTGCTTCAAAATTTGGCCAGCTGGAATGTGCTGCTGGAAGTTCAAAGAGAGTAATCGAGAAAATAGATGATTTTTTGTGCAAAACCCCACAAGGTTTTGTGTTGGCTGCAGGCAGAGTGTACCACCCCTTTATGACATGCGACTTCACTTGAAGTAGCATTAGATTCCACCCCATAGAAACAGGCACATATTCAATGGCGTTCATGCACAAGAGAACAATACAGTGATGACGACATGGCCTGAATCTGTTTTGAAGGACAGTTTCCACATGATGCTTGGGAGAGCTGACTGTGTACAGTACATACCCTGCCACAACCTATCCCTGCAGCCAATTTCAACGACGGATCAAAACCTTCAGCTTGGGAAGGAAGTGCTTGCTATCTGATCGTGTACACTTTTTTTAATATGGGGAGGTAGGGTGATGGTGAATGGTATCAAAAGCTAGCTGGTATAACCATAAAATGAAAAAGAAAACAGAAAATATGCAGCATATCTGGCAGCTTCTGTGGAGGGGGGTGTTGAATAAAGTTAATGTCCATCCCATTCTTTTAAATAGGATGAAGACATTAAATGGTATCGATAATGCAAGTATGGAATATATACCATGCAGATTGGATGAGAAGGGCACAGCTTCAAATCAGAAAAGGCTAGCTTTCGGAAAAATATAGAAGTGCATAGAATTTACAGACCAGATACCAGCCATTCAACTCTTCCGCATCAGCCTTCTCATTCCAGTATGTTCCTCATTAGCAGGAACGAGTATGTTTTTAGGGTTAGTATAGTGTCATATCCCTACTTGCCACACAGGGGACTGGGGTTCAATTCTACATTGGGGTGGATCATTTACAGATCTGCCATGAAAAGTGCGGGAGATTTGTTGAGCTAAGTGAGCTACTTCTGCACCTATATTTTATACTTTCATCCACCCTCAAAACATGTCTTTCTTTCTCCTTTCTACAGTATCACAATTTTCCTCAATACATCTTTTTCTAAAATTCATTCATGGGATGTAGGCATCGGTGGCTCACCAGCATTTACTGCCCATCCCCAGTTGCTCTTGAGAAGCTGGTAGTGAGCCGTCTCTTGAACTGTTGCAATCTACATGCTATTGGCTTACTCACAATACCTTTGTGAATGGAATTTTAAGATTTTGACTCAATGACAGTGAAGGAAACAGTAGTATGATTCCAAGTCGAGATGATGAGTAGCTTGGAGGGGAAATTGCAAGTGGTGGTGTTCCCATGTGGTTGCTGCCCTTGTCCTTCGAAATGGAGATGGGTTTGGAATGTCTAAAGATTGTCAGTGAATCTCTGTAGGGGATCTTGTAGATAGTACAAACTGTTGCCACTGGGCACTGGTAGAGGAGGGATTGGAATATTTGTGAATGTCGTGCAAATCAAGTAGACTGCTCTGTCCTGGATGGTGTCAAGCTTCCTGAGTTTTGTTGGAGCTTGCCCATCCAGGCAATTGGGAAGTATTCCATCACACTCCTGACTTGCATCCTGTTGAACTCTGGGCAGTCAAGAAGGTGAGTTACTCATTACAGCATTCCTAGCCCTTGTCTTGTTGCCAATGTGTTTATGTGGCAAGTCCAATTGAATTTCTAGTTAGCGGTAACTCCAATGATGTCGATAGTGGGGGAGGTCAGTAATGTTAACACCATTGAATATCAAGCGGTAGTCAGATTGTCTCTTATTGGAAATGGTAATTGCTTGGCACTTCTGTGGTAAGAATGTTGCTTGCCACTTGTTTGCCCAAACATGGAGCAGTTCAAGCATGGATATTGACCAGATCTTGTTGCATTTGAACATGGACTGCTTTGGTATCTGAGCAGTCAAGAAGCACCTGGATGCACACATAAAAATAAAGGAATTGAGGGATACATATCCTGTAGTTGAAGGCAGTTTTAGTATGGAAGGATAAAACATATTGGTGGAGGCTTAGAGGTCCAAATGGTTTGTTCCTGTGTTGTATTGTACTGGTTTTTTGTTCTTTAAATTGTGAGTGTGCTGAACATTGTGCAATCATCAGTGAACATCCCCACTTCTGACCTTATGATGGAGGGAAGGTCATTGATGAAGTAGCTGTAGGTGGTTGGGCTGAGGACACCACCCTGAGGAACTCCCACAGAGATGTCCTGGAGCTGAGATGACTGACCTCCAACAACCACAGCCATCTTCCTACGTGCAAGGGCTGACTCCAACCGGCAGAGAATTTGCCCCCTATAGCCACTGATTCCAGTTTTGCTAGGACTTTTTGATGCCATACTCATTCAGATGCAGGCTTGGTGTTAAGGACTGTCACTCTCACCTCACCTCTGGAATTCAGCTTTTTTATCCATGTTTGAACCAAGGCTGTGATAAGGTTAGGAGCTGAGTGGCTCTGGCAGAACCTAACTGTGAATCACTGAGCAGGTTACTGCTAAGCAGGTGCTACTTGATACCACTGTTGATGATACTTCCCATCAATTTACTGATGTTTGAGAGTAGTCTGATGGGCCAATAATTGGCTGGGTTGGATTTGTCCTGCTTTTTGTGCACAGGACAAATACCAGGGCAATTTTCCATCTTCTCAGGTAGATGCTAGTGTTGTGACTGTGTTGCAACAACTTGGCTCGGGGAGTAAAAAGTTCTGGAGTACACTTCTGCAGTATTGTTGCCAGAATGTTATCAGGGCCCAAAGCCTTTGAAGTATCCAGTGCCTCCAACCATTTCCTGATATTACATGGAGTGAATTGAACCGGCTGAAGACTGATAGTTGTAATTCTAGGGACCATGGAGGAGGCTGAGATGGATCATTCACTCGGCATTTCCAACTAAAGATCTTTGCTGTTTCCTCAAAATATTCTATGTGGTAGTTAATTTTACCTTCCCTACATCCATGCTATATGACTCGATGACTCTGTGATGGTGTTGGAATAAATGGGATACTGTGTTTTTATGTTTGTTTTTTAAATCTTTTAAATTGTGCTATATACAAACAGCTTGATTTTATCTATTTTATCTTCTATTATTTTGCATGGTAAACTTCAGTTTTAGTGTTAGAAACAAATCTGCAGCATTGCACTGCTGTATTTAATTGAAAAACCATATCATTAAATGAAAACAAAATATGATCAATCAAGTCAGATTGAAGAGTGAGATCTGACTTACTGGGTAATAAAATTAGCTGGAATCATAACATAATAGAAATCTTTATTCACAAAAATAATTAAATACATTACAAGTTTATTACAGATGTCGATTGGGCTCTATTGCATAACAGACAAAGAGACTAACTGACCTAGCAAGTGGATCCCAGCCATGTAATCTCAGCATAACAAACATAGAAAATGTTGGAGACACTCAGCAGGTTTGGTGATAGCAGTGGAGAGAGAAACAGAGTTAACATTTGTTGTTCAGTATGACTCTTCCTTAGAACTGTCAAATCAGACTCGAAACATTAACGCTGATTGTCTCTGCACAGATGTTGCCAGACCTGCTGAGTTTCTCCAGCATTCTCTGTGTTTGTTTCAGATTTCCAGTACCTCCAGTATTTTGCTTTTTATTACGAAGTGGGTTTGTGCAGTTGATTCTATTCATGAAACTGAGTGGGAAATACAGACCATTCATCTACTCTCAGGATTGCTTTTTGCACAGAGATGGAACCTCATGTGCACTGCATATACCAATGGCTGACGACTTATTTTTGTAACCCTATATCCAGATATAAAAGGGGATTATGGAAAAGGGAGGACACTCTTTCCAGCTTTTTTAGTCTAAATCTGGCTTTTTACTTGGAATCGCTTCAGCAACCTCAGCACCGTCCTCAGATCAAAAATTCATACTAATCGTTGATAACTCACTGTGTGAGAGGTCTGATGATCAGGTTGAGACTCTTTCCATCTTGCTGCAAATAAGGTAAGACTGGGAAGTCTTGGCAGGAATATTTAATGTTACAAAGGCTGTGATGGGGTAAGTTTACAGAGGATGCGCTCACTTGTTGGGGTATGGGAATGAATGGTGTCTAAAACTCGCTACTTTATTTGTAAAACTAAAATAGAGTATACTCAGAAACCTGGCAGAGTCTGGAGAGAGGGGCGTTGAGTAAAACTAGTATTTGCTCCCACCACTATCCAATCTTCCATTTCAATCAGGGGGCTTTCTGGGAGACAGGGAGGGGTACGTTTGATCTAGCAGAAAAGTACAGGGACAAAAGCATACTACCTTCCCCACCCAGCCACACCAGACAGAGTTCCCTTCTCTATTGCACCTATAATTTTAATTTAACTTTCTCTTTCAACTCCCAGTCTTGAGCTTGATAGCCTTTTTCTTGATCAGCTACACAATGATTCTGGATTAGTGGTGCTGGAAGAGCACAGCAGTTCAGGCAGCATCCAAGTTGCTGCCTGAACTGCTGTGCTCTTCCAGCACCACTAATCCACAATCTGGTTTCCAGCATCTGCAATCATTGTTTTTACCAGCTACACAATGAGCTGAGAGTTTCTCAATTTCAAATGACCCTTTGCAGGAGTCTAACCAAACACTTCTGGTCTAGAACTTCCACTAAAATCTTTACACAGGGATAATCTATTTCCTAATATTTCTGAACTTCTTTGGCTAATAGAGCATGCATCCAACTTCAGTCAGAACTTCTACAAACTGAATCCAAAGCTTGCTATCTTTTGGGTTTTTCCTCATAAGCAAAAAGTAAGCAATTCCTGATCCTTCTAAACTTAAAACAAGTTAATGCTCCTAAATGTTTACTCTGCTTGTAAAATTCTCCAAACAGATTCCAGTATCATCCTGGGAAGTTACTTTCTCATTCTGTTTATCTTTTAAATGTCAAAATTCCAGAAATACTGACAAATTAATCATTAAAATACCCACAAACCAAAACCAACATGCAATCAGTACTAATTTTAAACTCTAAAATAAATAAAATTAAAATCCATATAAATTTTGCATCCTACATCATGACACTTGTACTCAGTAAGAAACCTGTCTCTATGTTACAAGAGCTGAGGTAAATCTTCCAGAAAAGATCATGATAAAGAATGGCCTTCCTACCTGGTGGTCGATTGAGGGACCCAGCATCTTGAAAGAGGAAATATTCAGGAAGCATCCCTCCTGTTCTAGTCCTTGTTGACCTCCATCCATTCCAATCCAGAGACTCAATCACCAACCCTCTGTGTAGGCATCAGTATAATACCCGCAGTAGCCATTGTTGTCCAGTGGTACTGTCAGAACAAGAGAGCTACTCTTATACCGGGAAAAAAGAACATGAATTTATTTAGAAATTGTTCAGCTTGTTATTTTGAATTTGGTGACATCTCGGAAGAGTCCTCTTTATTTTGAAATTTCAAAAATGCTTTTATCAATAAATAATTTCATATTTTTGTTAGATTTATAGAGGAGGATGCTTGGCAGGACATATTGATTAAATACAGATGTTGGTCCATGAGACGCAACCAAAGCAAAGACAGACTTATTTGTTTAAGATGCTGTTTGTACAATCAGACTCAGGCACAATGATCTCAAGTGACTACCTCCCTTTCAGAGTGAGGGGTTTAATGCTGATGTGTCTGATGTGACACTGCCTTTCAGTTTAACACTTGGTCTCTCCGTCCCTCTTTCCCTGTACTCTCTGTCTCTGACCTGCCCTCACTCTCTGTTATTTTTCAACTATTTAGGGAATTTTCTCGTCATCCTTTTTTGCTAACACCCCATGCAATTGCCCCCATGTCATACTGAAAATGGAAGAGCTGTCAATCAGCATCTTAGGCAGGAGTTCTGCTACTAACTTTGTAACTGATAATATCATAGCAACTAAAAGCGCTTATCTGAATTACGGTTAATCCTATAATGCTTTTTTTTTCATATTTCCTGACGAGAATAGCAAATTCTCTTGATTTTTCTTCTCAGTTGAGAGATTTTCAATATTCATACCATTTATACATTGTCAACACTTGAGCTCAATTAGATATTGTTATAGGCAAATTTAAAAAAAATCTATAATACCCGATATGATTAAGTGCATCAGCATTAGTTAACTTACATCTGTTGTATAATGCTGTTTTTTTAGATTAGATTACATTACATTACAGTGTGGAAAAAGGCCCTTCGGCCCAACAAGTCCACACCGACCTGCCGAAGCGCAACCCACCCATACCCCTACATTTACCCCTTACCTAACACTACAGGAAATTTAGAATGGCCAATTCACCTAACCTGCACATCTTTGGACTGTGGGAGGAAACTGGAGCACCCGGAGGAAACCCATGCAGACACGGGGAGAATGTGCAAACTCCACACGGTCAGTCGCCTGAGGCGGGAATTGAACGCGGGGCTCTGGCGCTGTGAGGCAGCAGTGCTAACCACTGTGCCACTGTGCCGCCCACATTGTATATATGAACTGAGGAGATAAGTATCATTACAATCTTTGTGACATATTTTAAGTATGATGTGAAAATATGCATTGACATGCCAACACCTCTCTATCTTGTCTTTTGACTTGATACTTGTTCTTTTTTTTACTTGAATTGAACCAGCCAATCTATTGGATATAATTGCTAGCTCAAAGAATTATGAAACAAATTATTTTCAACTTGTTCTGCTTAATCTCACTGATTCCAGTTTGTTGGACATATTACACTATCAAAATTCAACTGGTCCCAACAAGATTCGAACAGCTACTTCTGCCTGGCAAATGGGGGCAGCAACTGGTTTCTCATTATAGTTTCAGGTTATCCTGGTTGTATGCAGTGAAAAGCAAGTTGTGACTTGTTAACTCGAGTCAAAATTATTTGATATTTTCTCATTGGTTTCAACATCTTTCCTCACTCCACCACAGTACACTCGGAACACACTAGCAAATGCCACCTCGATCAGAGAATGGTTCCAGCCCAGAAAGAGGTCATTTGGTGCAAAGGTCTGTGTCAAAACTCATCAAGAGCAAGTGGCATTGAATATAATCCTGTAAACATTTATTTTATCAACCCTTCCTCCCTGTTTTCTGAAAGGGAGTCTCACTCCTTGCCATTCTGGTTCACTGTTTGAACCAGTGCCCTCCCTCTGACATCTTTTCGTTTCGGCAAAGCAGACGCAGTTCCTGTGCATCCCAACTCTGCCTGACTCACTTTCCATAGCCACAAGCCCTCCAAGTGAGGCAGCAATTTACTGTGATCATCAAACAACCCACAATGAAAATGCTGCTGTCTCCAAAACTAAATTCAAAATTAGACAAACGCTTTGCCGAACATTATCATTGAGCTGGCAAAAGGAACCCCAATCTTCTCATCAACTGCCAGTCCAGTTCTCTGACGACTGCCATTTTTGACTGTTACCTCTTTGGCCTCTTAGTCTATTCCAATGAAGCTTGATAAATGAAATTTATTTTCATGATTCAGTCTTGATATTCCTTTCAGACCTTATTTTGTTCTCCTGCTTTGTTTCAGATCTCCACGGTCTTATAATACTGGTTGTGTCTTTTGTTGTTTCCAGGGGAAGAAGGGAGGATTTGGTGCATGGGATGAAGACTCTCTAAGGGCAATCTGTCCTTTTGCTGCTTACCTGCTTTTCCTGGGTTACATTTCCTCATTCATCTTGCCCTGTTCTCCATTTCAACAAGATTAGAGTGGTTCTGGAAAAGCACAGCAGGTCAGGCAGCATCCGAGGAGCAGGAAAACGGACGTTTCGGGCAGGAGCCCTTCATCAGGAATGGGGCTGGAAACCTCAGCAGTGGAGAGATAAATGGGAGCGAGTTGGGGCTGGGGAGAAAGTAGTTGAGAGTGCAATAAGTGGATGGAGGAAGGGATACGGGTGATAGGTTAGAGAGGAGAGGATAGGTGGAAAGGAAGATTGACAGGTGGGACAGGTCATGAGGATTGTGCTGAGCTGGAAGGTTGGAACTGGGATAAGGTAGAGAGAGGGGAAATGAGGAAACTGGTGAAGTCCACATTGATGCCCTGGGGTTGAAGTGTTCCAAGGTGAAAGATGAGGCATTCTTCCTCCAGGCGTCAGGTGGTGAGGGAATGGCAGTGGAGGAGTCCCAGGACCTGCATGTCCTCGGCAGAGTGGGAGGGGAGTTGAAAAGTTCAGCCATGGGGCGGTGGGATTGATTGGTGCAGGTGATCTGGAGATGTTCCCTGAAGCACTCTGTGAGAAGTTATCCAGTCTCCCCAGTGTACAGGAGACCGCATCAGGTGCAATGGATACAATAAATGACATTGGTGGATGTGCAGGTGAAACTTTGATGGATGTGGAAGGCTCCTTTGGGGTCTTGGATAGAGGTGAGGGAGGGGGTGTGGGCGCAGGTTTTGCAATTCCTGCAGTGGCAGGGAAGGTGCCAGGATGGGAGGGTGGGTTGTACAGGGGCATGGACCTGACCAGGTAGTCAAAGAAGGAATGGTCTTTGTGGAAAGTGGATAGGGGTGGACCTCCCTGGTCCTCACCTTCCACTCCACCAACCTCCCCATAAACCGCATCATCCGCCAACATTTCTGTCACCTACAAACAGACCCCAGGACCAAAGATATATTTCCTACAACCCACCCTCCCATCCTGGCACCTTCCCCTGCCGCTGCAGGAATTGCACCATCCCTCCCCCATCATCTCCATCTAAGGCCCCAAAGGAGCTTTCCATATCCATCAAAATTTCACCTGTACTTCCACAAATGTCATTTATTGCATCCATTCCTTCTGACGCTGTCTCCTTTACATTGGGGATACTGGACACCTTCTCGCAGAGTGCTTCAGGGAACATCTCCAGATCACCCGCAGCAAACAACCCCACCATCCCTTGGCCGAACATTTCAACTCCCCCTCCCACTCAGCCAAGGACATGCAGATCCTGGGCCTCCTCACCGCCACTCCCTCACATCCCGATGCCTGGAGGAAGAACGCCTCATCTTTCACCTCGGAACACTTCAACCCCAGGGCATCAATGTGGACTTCACCAGTTTCATCATTTTCCCGCAGCACCCCCCCCCCCCCCCCCACCTTACCCCAGTTCCAAACTTACAGCTCAGCACCATCTTCATGACTTGTCCCATCTGTCAATCTTCCTTCCCATCTATCCGCTCCACCCTCCTCTCCAACCTATCACCTTTATTCCTTCCTCCATCCACCTATTGCATTCTCAGCTACCTTCTGCCCAGCCCCACCCCCTCCCATTTATCTCTCCACCCCCGAGGCTTCCAGACACATTTCTGATGAAGGACTCCTGCCCGAAACATCGATTTTCTTGCTCCTCGGATACTGCCTGACCTGCTATGCTTTTCCAGCACCACTCTAATCTTGATTCTAATCTCCAGCATCTGTAGTCCTCACTTCCTCCACTTCAACAACTCAGGCCTTGTCTGTGCCAATTTTATGCAGCAGTGCTCTTTGCTATGTTGCTCCATCCTGTTATTTTATTCTGTGTCACTTTACATCTGCTTTCTCCATCTCAGCAAATCGTAATGATTTCTGCTTCCTTTCCAGTACTGAAAGCGTGTGTGTATTTTTCTGACTCCTCTTCCTTTCTTTATATATTAACATGATCTGTAAAATTCTGCCTGCTGTGAAGCTTGAAGCCAAAGTGGCCAGTGGGATTTTTCTTGTCTTTCTTAAACCTCTCTCTTTTTTTATAAATCGAACAGGCAGTAACAAAGCATTATGATTGATAGCTCAAATAATAAATTGAACATAATGTGGACACATCAATCAACTTGCTGCTGTGATAAAAGTGGACCACCCACAGCAAAATAGTTTGGATCCAGCATGGAATTATTATTGGTTTCACAGTAGATAAACATTTGTTACAACAGATGTGGATTGTCTCATTCAGGAACTATTTGTTCATACACAATGCCTGCATGTTTTTTTACAAAACACTTGAAATACTTATAAAGCTTTTGCATTAAACAAATGCAGACAATTTAAGTATTTTCTATCAACTGGATTTCTCAATAATAAAGATTCAGTCTCCCTTCAGTTAATCTAACAAAAATGTAGAAGATACTGTAACTGTTATTGTATTTTTCAATAAGCTGAGTATTGATATCTGGAGGTCAAAGATAGAAGATAATTGGCTGAACTACCAGAGAGGAAATATGTTAAAAGCATTAAACTCAGAGTAGACTCTACAACTATGTCAAATTTAACTTGCAAAATGCACATGTCTACAAATAATTGCAGTTTAGAATTGGTCATTAGTCTAGGTTCAACTGTAGTTTCCACAAAGGGTTTCCATTCCTTGAGTTCTAGGTCATTTGGAGTCCAAGAGTCATGAAGTGAAAATAAGAACGCATAGGAGCAGGAATAGGCAATTTAGTCTCTTCATCTTGCTGCGCCATTCATTACTATCATAGCTGACCTCATCTTGGCCTCAACTCTACTTTCCTGCCAGCTCCCCATAACCCTTCACCCTGTTACGAATTAAAAGTCTATCTCCTCCCTCATTTACTTAATGTCCTGGCGTCCAGACACCCTGGGGTAGTGAATTCCCAAGATTAATCACCCTTTGAGAGAAGTCATTGCTCCTCATTTCTGTTTTAAATCTGCTATGCCTTATCTAATAAATATGACCTCTTAGATTGCCACACCGGAGGAATCTTTCTCTCTCTGTTGATTCAATCAATCCCCTTCAGCACCTTACATACCTCAATTAGACTGCCTCTCATTCTTCATTTAATATAGGTCTAAATTGCTCAATCACTCTTCATAAGGGAAACTCTTCATCTCTGGAACTGCCTCTGAACTGTTTCCAATACAACTACATCCCACCTCAAGTAAGGGGACAAAAGCTGACACAATGCTGCAGATATGGTCTCATTTTTGCCTCATACAGTTGCAGCAACTTTTCCCTATTTTTATGCTTTGAGTAATAAATGCCAAAACTCACTTGGTTGATGTGTTTCTCAAACCCCATTCTCCTGACTTCTCCCACAATGCTCGATGTCCTTTTTAATCAAGAACCCATCTACCTTTGCCTAAAATACACTCAGTGATTTGGCCTCCACAGAAATGAGTTCCACAGATTAATCACCACCTGGCTGAAGAAATTCCTCCTCATCTCAGTTCTAAAGGGTAGCCCCTTCCCTTTAAGGCAACGTCCTCAGGTCCTAGTCTCTCCTACTAGTGGAAGCATCTTCCCCATGTCCACTCTCTCCAGGCCACTCAACATTTTGTTAGATTCAATCGGATCCCCTCATCCTGCTAAACTCCATCAAGTACAGACACAGAGTCCTCAACTGCTTCTCATGTGACATGCCTTCATTCCCAGGACCATTCTTGTAAACCTTCTTTGGACACCCTCCAACACTAGCACTTCTTTTCTTAGATATGGGGCCAAATATTGATCACAATCTTTCAAATGTGGTCTGACCAGAGTCTTATACAGCCTTCGCTGCTCTTGTAATAAACCTTAAGGAGAATTCTGAACTAGGACTCCCAAGTTCCTTTATGCTTCAGATTTCCAAAGCCCTTTCCCATTTAGTAAATAATCTATGCCTCTATTCTTCTTACCAAAGTTCATAACCTCACACTTTCCCACATTGTAATCTATCTGCCACTTCTTTGCCTACTCTACAAGCCTGCTGAAGTCCTTCTGCAGCCTCCCTTATGGAATGGATGGATGCAAGCCGGATGTGAAAGCCATCTTTGCCACAAGTCTCCATGATGTATCTGTTTGAAAATAAATGCTTCCTCAACTCTATCTATCCCTCCACGTATCTTTGTGTTTTTTGCAAACCTAGCCGCAATATCGTCGTCCAGATCGTCGGCCTTCTGTATATGCAAATGCAGTCACTGGCTCTCCTTTGTCTAACTTGCTTGTTACGTCTTCAAAGCATTCAAACAGATCTGTAAGGCATGACCTTCCCTAGATGAAACCATGCTGACCCAACCGTATTTTACAATGCACTTCCAAGTACTCTGCAATCTCATCCTTAATAATGAATTCTAAAATCGTACCAAGGACCAGATTCAGACTAACTGGTCTATAGTTTTCTGTCTTCTGCCTCCTTATCTTAAATTGGAATGTCACATTAGATACTTTCCAGTCCTCTGGGATCCTCTCTGACTTCATGGATTCCTGAAAGATTACCAGCAATGCCTCTCCTATCAAAGCTATCCCTTTCAAAACTTTGTGGTGTCGTCCATCTGGTCTGGGTGGTTTATCCACCTTCAGAACTTCTGGTTTTCCTACGACCTTTTTCATGATGGCCACTACACTCACTCTGTCCCCTGACTCTCTTGAAGTTCTGGTATGCTGCTGGTGTCTTCCACGATGAAAATTGATGCAAAGTACCTATTCAGTTCCTCTGTCATTTCCTTGATTCCACTTACTACTTTTCCAGCCTCATTTTCCAATGGTCCAGTGTCCACTTTTGCCTACCTTTTTTTGTCTGAAAAAACCCTTGCAATCTTCCTTCATATTACTAGCAAGCTTACTCTCATATTTCATCTTCTTCCCCCATTTATTGCCATTTTCAGTTGTCCTCTGTTGGTTTTTAAAGGCTTCCCAATCCTCTGTCTTCCCATTAATCTTCACCACATTATGTGCTTTTTCCTTTGCTTTTGTGTTGTCCCTGGCTTCCCCTGTCAGCTATGGTTGCCTCAGCTTCCACTTAGCATGTATCTTCTATCTTGTTATGATCTTTTGCTTTGCCTCCCTAATTACCCCCAGAAAATCCTGCTATTGCTGCTCCACCCTCTTCCCTGGTAGGCTTCACTTCCAGTCAACTCTGGCCAGCTCCTCCCTCATGTTTTTTGTAGTTACCTTAACTCAATTGCAATACGGTTACATCTAATTTCAGCTTTTCCATCTCAAATTACAGAGTGAATTCTACCATATTATCATCACTGCCCCTTTACCTTAAACTCCCTTTACCAAGTCTGCCTCATTTCACATCACTGAATCCATATTTGCCTGATACCAAGTGTTCTCTACTCCAGAATATCATCCCATGCATATGTCATAATTTCCTTTTCTTGAGATCTGTTACTAACCTGATTTGCCCAGTCCACCTATATATTGAAGTCCCCATGATTATTATACATGCCTCTTCTCCTAATTTATTTTCTTCCCTACATCCTGATGATAGAAGGCTTATACCCAACTCCCATCAGTATCAGCTTTCTTTTGCAGTTCCTCAATTCTACCCACACAGATTCCATGCCTTGACTCTATATCACCATTTGCTATCATTTAATTTAATCTCTTACTGAAAAGACAACTCTGCCCCATCTGTCTGCCCTTTTGATAGACTGTACTTTCATGCATATTTAGTTCCCAGCCCTAATCCCTTTATAGCCACACCTCTGTGATACGCCTAACACTATACTGCAAACTCATTTACCTTCTTTCAATACTGCTTGTATTTATTTGCAAAACCCTCAGATATGCGTTGACCACCCTCCTTCTCACAGTTATCATCTCATCTCTGTGCTGAAGTTAGATTCCTGACCTTTTCCATTCTCTCTGTCCTATTACTTGCTCTGGAACCTTTAATAATCTCTTCCAAACCCTTTACCATTTTCCATAATTTTCCATGCAATTAAACCATATTTCCATGTTAAACTCTGTCTGCCACATTTTGGTCCATTAATTAAACCTATCCAGATTACTTTGTAAATTTCTCAGTTCTAAGTTAGAACTTACTTTCCAACTTATTTTCATGTCACCAGCAAATTTTGCTATAATATCTTCTAATGTTGTATTCAAGACATTAACATAGATTGTACATAGTTGGGCTCCATGGGTTATATCTTGCCAACCAGGAAAAGGCCCATTTATACCAACTCACTGCCATCTTCTATTCCAAGCTAATAAATTACCCAAACCCCATCTGTTAACCTTTGATGCGCCACCTTATCAAATGCCTTCTGGAATTCCAATCTACAGGATCCCTATTATCCACTTTGCTAAAAAATTAGTCAAGCATAATTTCCTGTTCAAGAAAATCATGCTGACACTCATGGATTGTGTTTTGACTTTAGCAATGTCTTGTTATTACTTTCTTAATAATCAATTCTAACAATTTCCCAACAGCACTTGTCCATAGTTTTCTACTTTCTACCTTTCCCTCATTTTGAATAAGGGTGTTATTTTGGTTTTCCAATCTACTGGAATCTTACTTGAATATGGATCCACTATCTCTGTTGCCACTTCTTTCACACCCTAGGATAAGGGCATCAGGCCCAGTGGACTTGTCTGCCTTCAATCCCAATAGTTTCCTCAGTCCACTTTCCCAAGTAATTATGATTGCTCTGTGTTGCTGCCTTTCGATAATCTCTGCATTGGCTGTTACAATTGGGATAGAGTTAGTGTCCTCCACTGTGAAAACTGAAACAAACTGAGTCATGGAGGTCTACACTGCAGAAACAGGCCCTTTGGCCCAGTCACTCTGTGTTGCTCAAAAATTACACCTAACTAATTTTAGTGAGTTTTGAGAAGATTTGCAGTTCAGGTTGAGGTTCTGGATGTAGGTTTGCTCGCTGAGCTGGAAGGTTCATTTCCAGATGTTTTGTCACTCGACTAGATAACATCTTCAGTGGGCCTCTAGGTGAAGCACTGTTCATGGTTCCTGCTTTCTATTTGTATGTTTGGGTTTCTTAAACATGTGATGTCATTTCCTGTCCTTTTTCTCAGGGGGTCTAACGTGATGGAGTTCCAGTTGGTATGCCATGCTTCTAGAAATTCTCATCCCTGTCTCTGTTTGGCTTGTCTAATTCTATTTTCCAGCAATTGGCCATAGTCCTGCATTGCAAGTGCACATCTAAATAGTTCTTAAAGTTTATGTAGGCTTCTGCCTGCACCACTTTATACCTGGCTTGTAGTGTGTACTCAGGACATGAATTCATGTGGTACAGTTACATGGTTTTCCTTTGTGTAGCTTGTTCTATTGTACACAGGCTGCTAATGTCTGATGCATTATGGCTTGAATGAGTACTCAGATCAATCTCTTTCTTATTCAACAGTCTATGTTGTGCAGAATGAACACGAGGCTACAAAGACATTTGCAGAAGAGATAATGGCGAAATATGGTCACAGCCTCATTGGTTATTTGCAGCAGCCTCAGACTTCATACAACCCAATATGTCAATATGAAATTTATACTTTGCCATAGAAGGGTAGCCATAAAAGAACTAAAATGATTCAATGTTTTAATGAGCGATGTTGACACCTGCAATGAAAGGTCAGTTTATATGGATGTTTTATGAAATTTGACTTATACTTGTCAATGTAGTTGTAATTTATGTAAACACACATTAAATTGTTAAATATTTATTATATCTTCATTTTGAATATTCAAATTGTGAATTTGCATGTACAACAAGATGTATTATTTGCCTCTTGCTTGTGTGCTCTTATCTTATGTCTCAATGTCACACAGTAATGCAATAAGTAGAAGTAGAAATCTTCTATTAATTGGACCGTGCTGGCTGGGCCAAAATCTATTGCCCATGTCTAAGTCCCCCTTGAGAAGATTCTGGTCAGTTGCCTTCTTGAATAACTGCGACCCACCTTTTGTAGGTAGACCCACAATGCCATTAGAGAGGAAGTCTCAGCGATCCTGAAGGAACAGCAATACACTTCCAAGTCAGGACAGTTGAGTGGCTTGGGGTAAGCTTGCAGGCGATGGACTCCCCATGTATCAGCTGCCTTTGTCCTTCTAGATGATGGGTTTGGAAAGGCAACTTGACGAGCTGGTTCCGTGCATTTTATATGTGGTTTACACTGCTGCTACTGAGCATCCATGGTGTAGGGAATGAACGTTCATGAACATGCTGCCAATCAAGCAAGCTGTTTTTTTTTACTTGTTGATGCATGTTGTTAAATATGCTGTCCTTTGGCTATGTATGACATTTTGGTGCAGACTCCATACCAAATTATACTTGGCATGAGTGGTGACTATGGAGTTTGGATATGTTTACTTTCACATTTCAGCCCCCTCTCCAAAGATGGAGCCATTGAAATTCAGCCAACAGGTGGGAGTCCACTGTGCATAAGACTAGGGGGGACACAGCAAATGACCTGCAGGAAACACCGTTGGACAGTTGAGGTGCTTCTGGGTGAAGGTGACTCCAAAATATAACGTCAACTTTTAACTTCATTTCTTTATTATTTCTACTTTGTACCTAAGATTTTGTACCGAGGTACTTTTGTACCTAAAATGGTGCCAGGAATGGCAACTTGGTACACTTTTCATTGTACTCCTGTATCCCTATACTTCAGTACATGTCACAATTAAATCTAATTCTAATTCTAAAAAATGGAAAGGCTGAGGTAGGAAAGGCTTCGGTACTTCTTGTGGGAATCAGAGCAATATACATGCTACACTTTGCTCTCAAGAGAATGAGAATGTGACAGTGAGATGAGATGGAAGGCTTTGTAGCATTCTGGATGAGTAGTTTTTATTATTACATGAGATGTGGACATCTGTTACCTAGCCCTAATTGCTCTTGAACCTATTGGGTCTCAGGGCTGTGGAGAATTAACTGCATCATGTTTGGACCAGAGTCATGCGTAGGCTGGGATGGATGAAGATGGTACATTTCCCTCCCTAGAAAGGACTTCTATTACAATTGTTAAGTGGTCACCAATAGAGCAATTTCTTTTTATTTTAAATTCAGATTTTTGTTGAACTCAAATTTTACTATCCATCATGCCCTTCATGAACTCATGCTTCCAGAGTACTGGTTTGGCGCTGGATTGCTCGTGCAGTGACAGTACCACTATGTCACTACCTCCCCAGTTTGTGGATAGTCAAGCTTGGTTCTGTGGTTTTCAAAAGCTGGATATTTAAATATAATATCTGACTGTGCTTTTGTTATTTCTCACAATTTTCATTTCCGAATCACAGAATAAGCTATCAAAAGCAAAATGTTTCATCCCTATATATAAGTTTGTTGCAACCAACCAAGGAGAGTGGATGAATAAAGAAGTGGAGCCAGTTAATCTCTTCTCAACTGAGAGTTTGAGGTATCTAGTTTCAGGTAGCCAGTTTGGGACTGTAACCAACTGGAGAATCTTGCCTAAGTTCTTATTGCAACACATGTGGTAATCTATTGAATATATAGATGGTTTAAACAACATTGAAGTTCAGCAATTTTCGACTCAATTTGACATGTTTTGGCAGTGAATTGGTGAGGTAGTCAGTAGACTGTAGACTTACCCATCTAAAGGAAACAGGCATGCTGGCCCAGTCACTTTTCTTTGCTCCTCAAAATTCTGAAATGTTTGTCTATTACCTATTAATCCAGAAACTTATTCAAATCACTTCATGCTGCAGAATCCTTGATAATATGTAAATTAAGACTCTTTTTGTACCTTTTCTTTTCAGTAAGAAACTGGATTCATTTGCAATTCTTCCCCTCATTATGTGTTCAACCTCGACTGCATTTGCATGGATGCTCTTCTATCCTGGGAGAGGTGTGAAGTATATCAGTGACAGTGATTTGATTGAGCTTCTAAGTTAGATGTCTGCCTATCTCACTGGAGCAGAACTATGCTGATATTTTAGAAAATTGAAGTTGATCTGAGGTGTTTCTGTATTTCTGTGTTGATAAAACAATCTTTCTTAAGACAAATAGACTCAACACTTTGATGTGTGAAAGCATTGCAAACTTTTCTGCTCCAAGGAACAGTTTTGAATAGTTCCCCATTTTGAATAGTTCTCCAACATTTTGCTACAGACTGAATCTCACACATGGTTTGATTTATATAGTGGTTCAGGAAAAATCTGATTTTTTTTTTCTTTATTCATTCATGGGCTTTCTGCATCACTGCCTCAGTCAGCATTTATTGCCCATCCCTAATTGCCCAGATAAAAGTCAACCACATTACTGTGAGTCTGGAGTCACATGTGAGCCAGACCAGGAAAGGATGACAGTTTCCTTCCCTAAAGGATACTTCTGAACTTGTTGGCCTTTTCCAACAATTGATAATATATTATTTGACTCTTAATTCCAGACATTCATTGAATTCAAATTCCAGCATCTGCTGTGACAAGGACTCAGGTCCCCAGAACATGACCTGGTTCCCTGGATTACCAGTCCAGTGATAATGCCACTTGGCCATTCCCTCCCCTATTTAAAGCTATAGTGTTGCCAAACTATTTTACTTACCCTACTTGGCCATCATATTCAGTCCAACACAATCAAAACTAAATTTGAAAATAAATTTAATTTTATTTCATACTGTAAGAAATAGGAACATCAGAAGGTCATTTGGTTCCTCAATCCTGTTTCGTCATTCATTTGAATAATGGCTGATCTGATATTCTTCATGTCCATCTTCCAGCCCTTTCCTCATAACCTTTGTGGTGCATCAATGACCTTGAATATTCTTTAACACCAAAGGTAGACCAGCACTTCTGGGCACTCTTGTACAAAACTGATCTTACTTGCACACTCGCTGATGGGAGCCATGTTCCAACTAGATAAGACTTATATTGGTAGTGAAAGGGAGATTAGGACTGTGTGATCAAATGTGCTCCATTGCATATTTAGAAATAGGAATAGCAGTTCTCTCCAATCAGAATGTAGAGGAAGGCTCAACCTGAAATTATTTTTGATAGGTTATTCTGTGATTTGGAAATGAGGATGATGAGAAATATCAATAGCACATTCAAGTATTTTATTTAAATATTAGGCTTTAGAAAACCATAGAACAAGACCAAAGTTACAGCACAAAAAGGAGCCACTCTGCCGATCATGTCTGCAATTCGAATAAAATTGCCATCCATTCTTACCTCGCTTCCCAATATATTTGTCTGTATCATTACAATTTACAGTGCTTCAGGACTGGACCCAGCTTCCTTTCACCTCAATCACTAAACTGGGCAGCGAATTCCAGACAACTACCACCCTCTGGATGAAATAATCTTTCCTCATGTACCTTCTCATCCTTCTCCCAAATAATCCAATTTCTATGCTGCCTGATAATTGACTTCTCTGCTGGGTGGTGCAGGTCTTTCCAGACAACTCTATCCAAAGCCCATCATTATTTTGTACACATTGAATAATGCAGTTCCCCAGGCTTCTTTGTTGCTAGGAAACTAACCCTTGCCTCTCCAATCTTTCCACACGCCTGCAATTTTGAAGTCCTGGCGACATTCTTGTAAATCTTCTCTGTACTCCATCTAAACCAGTTATGTCCTTCCTGTAGTGCAGTGACCTGAACTGTACTCAAAGCTCCGGTTGTGGTCTCACAAATGTTTTAGGTAGTTTGAGCATTGAATCCCTACTTTTGTATTCATGATATAGTATTTAGCCTTACTCAATGAATAAAAACATCCTATTTGCCTAGCTGCCTGCTCTACCACCTTCATGGACCTGTAGATGTGTACTCCAAAGTCCCACACTTTCTCTACCCCGCTCAATACTGTTTATTGTGTATTGCTTTGTTTGCCCTCACCAAACACATAACCTCACACTGTTCAGACTAAATGCAATTTGTTACTTTCCCACCCACTCATTGATCTCACCTTGCAGTTGAAAGCTATCCATTTCACGACTGGATCTGCTATAAATGGTGTATCACTTATGACAAATATTCTACCAGTCTCTCTCTCTCTCACTCTCTCTCACACACATACACACACACTGTTCGATAGGTCACTGCAACACAATATGCTTCTTATCATACTCTTAGCTGTAAAGATGCTTTAACAATACAATGCCCAAAGACATCTCAAGTAAATAATCATACAATCGCTCTAGAATGATAAATTCTTGCAATTACAGATATTCTTCGATTACAGATATGTTAGGCTTCCTTAAATCGTATTTCAATGATGAATCTGGCTCCTTCTAAATATCCTGTTCTCAGTGCAGAACAGACATTCTTCGAAAGATGAGTCACACCTTCTCTATCCTGGATGGTATCAAGCTTCTTGAGTGTTGTTGAAGCTACACCCATTCAGTCAAGTGAAGAATATTCCCACACATTCCTGACTTCTGCATTGAAGATTGTGGACAGACCTTGGGGAGTCAGGAGATGACTTATTTGCAGCAGGGTTCCTAACCTCAGTAACCGCAGCCTTATTATATTTAACTTTGCAAGTTAATCAGCAAAAGAACACTAGACAACATAAGGAAACATCTTTACTCAAAAAGTGGTTAGGATTAAGAATGCACGCCCTCCTGTACAATTCTAACAGGACTAAACAGAGTAGATGCAGGAAGGTTGTTCCTAATGACGGGGAAGTCCAGAACCAGGGATGATAGTTGAAGAATACTGGGTCAATCAATTAGGACTGAGGTGAGGAAAAATATCTTTATTCAGTGAGTGGCAAGTCTGTGAAATTCATGACCACTGAATGCAGTCGAAGCCAAAACATTCTTTGACTTCAAGGAGTCAGTTACAGCACTTGTCGTTAAAGGGATCAAAGAATATGGGGGAACAAGCTAATGAGTTGGGTGATCAGTTATGTTCATAATGAATGATGGAGTAGACATGAAGGGCCAAATGGCCTACTCATGTTGCTATTTTTCATGTCTCTTCTCTGGACATAGGTTTAAACTGGTGTTCAACATGAAATTGGATACACAAAAGGGTGAATAAAGGTAAATAGTGGGTTGGGGGTTGGCTAGGGAGATGGTTGGACTTAATAAATATGACTGAAAAAGAGCAGATACTGAGTTGATGGACTTTTACATGCACCATTCTAATCTTTAAGACCCAAATGTGTCATGAAAATACTTGGCAGTTGCTGTCAAGGGTCAAAAGGAGGATGTGATAAAGGCTCTGGAAACAGGAGAAAGACCAATGTTCATGATTTCTCTCCCTCACCCTACCAGCAACCAGGAAGATTTAACTCTCAATTAGGCTTTTCGACTGAACAGCGTTAGTCCTAAAACATACTGGCTAAATGTCCATCTTGAAAACTACATGAACAAAAAAGGTGCTTCACTTCCTTAAGCTTTATACATGGAACAAGGACATGTATTGCAGAATTCCCATTGGAAACTATAAGTGCCCTGCTGAGAAACAAAACACATAGGCCAAGAAACAATTTCTTGGCATAAGAAACCATAAAATGATTAATTAAATGAGAAATAAGAAAACAGTAACAGAAGTGATCTATACCGTATAATATGTTTGTTAGAATTCTGTAAGCACAGAGAAATGAAGTGCAAAAACAAAAGACAAGGTACCATACATACTCATGTAAGAGTTGATTTTTTTAGACTATGCTTTAAGGTTAAATTTATGGGGTCGACTATTACATGGATACTACTTTTGAGGGGCTGAAATTTATGCCTGTCAAAATTCATACTGTATTATTAGAAGTCCAGATGTTCTCTGAGCGAATTAAAAAAAACAACAAATTACAATAATTACCAGATAAAGAGAATAGAAAATAAACTAAATTAGTAATTATTCCATTTGCCTTTTTTCTTTTTGTTATTCTGTCTTTTCTTAAAAAAAACTTTCCTTGGAGCAGCAATGACATCATCGGTGCAGCTGAGGGCTGGACTAGAATCCCAGAACAAATCGGGACAGCCAGCAGACTGGAATCCCGGAATGGAGCGGGACAGCTGGCAGACTGGAATCCAGGAATGGAGTGGAACGGCTGGCAGAATAGAGTCCCAAAGCGGAAAGGAACAGCCGGCAGATGAGAATCCCAAAGGGGAGCGGGACGGCCAGCAGAACAGAGTTCCAGAATGGAGCAGGACAACTGGCAGGACAGAGCAGGATGGCCAGCAGACTGGAATTCCAGATCGGTGCAGGATGGTTGGCACTGGAATCCCAGAATGGAGAAGTACAGCCAGCAGACTGGAATCCCGGAATGGAGTGGAATGGCCGTCAGACTGGAATCCGGAGTGGAGCGGGATAGCTGGCAGAACGGAGTACCGGAGCAGAGCGGAACAGCCAGTAGATTGGAATCCCGGAGCGGAGCGGGACAGCCGTACAAAAAGTGATTACTAATCATACTAATTATAGTGCTCACTCAGGAATAGACTTAAGAATTCCGGAGCCTAACATCGGTGTGCATTATGTGAAGAACTAGGGTTGACTTTCACACGAAATATATGGAAAATTCCAGATTTGAGGGCCAAAAATGGGGGTCAACATTTACAGGAAATCGACTTTTACTCAAGTATTTACGGTATTAATTGCCTACTGTGTGAAGTCAAGATATAAATAATCTCATAAGTACTGTACTCACACTGTCCTTAGTAACAGCATAGTTACAAGGAGAAAACGCCAGATGCCAAGCATTACATCTGCATTGGGTTGCTTGATCTTCGTGACACCGGTTTGTTACAATGTCACATTTACATGGGTCTGCACTAGTTGGCTAATTTCACTCATAATTTAATAGTAGATTTTACAATGATCCCACCAGAGTTTATCACTGTCCATCTGATGGCAGCAGAAATCTTAAGCCATTTATTTCTGAATAATTGCCACACAGGCTCACTTTCACGCATCACTGGAATCTTAACATATTAATTAATTATCCTCGCCCCCTTATCTTCTTTTTCAACTTGCTCAATGTTGCATCAATCACTTTCACTGAAAAACATTTCACAAAGAATTCTATCCAGTTTTCTCAAGAGCATCACTGGTGTTATCAGGTTATCGGAAGCGATGTCAGAGAAGCTGTTAATGTGAATTACCCATCATGCCATTTTAGTTTCTCAGGATAGACAACTGGAATATGAGTGGATTTACCCAACGTTCAGTATTAATGACCATAAATGCAATGACTTTGAGCTTAGCTGATTAAACATTTGTTAAAGCAAAAGTTTCACCACTTACAAACAGAAATGAAAACTGAATATATCTGCACTGGATTCTAAATCTGTCGACATGACACAACTTGAACATAACTCAGTGATCGAATGCAGACTGTGGGATTGCTCACATTTACATGTCCAAAGGTGATAGAAGAGAAAGTTGGAGTTCTAGTATTTGCTAATGTTTTTGGTACTAACTCAACAGTCACTTTCACGTCCAGAACAGGAATATCACTTAAAAGAGAGATATGCGTCTGAAACCTTTCATCCTGCACTCATCCGAACACATGAAAGATTCCCAGTTTTTTAAAATAATTACAACAATTTGTACTATAGGAGAAAAGGGTGCTGATGATTTCCAATGCTATTCTGCTTGGTTGAGGTGTTCTTGCAAGGATGCCTACCTTGAAGAAGTTCTCCTCTCTCTACAAGGATTTCAGTGAGTCTCTACATTTGTCTACCTTCTCCCCAGCCCCACCCGCCTTCCCATTTATTTCTCAACACTGGAGGCTCGCTGTCTCATTCCTGATGAAGGGCTTTTGTCCGGAATGTCGATTTTCCTGCTCCTTGGATGCTGCCCGACCTGCTGTGCTTTTCCAGCACCTCTCTAATCTAGCCTTGGTTGAGGTGTTAACAGGGAAAAATGAAAAGGCAAGTGTAGGCTCTCCCAGTTAGCACTAATTCCGAGCATTGTCTTTCATTATTATGATAAGATTTTAAATTCAACCAGCTCAGTAATCAGTGGTGCTGCTACCAAGCCACAGTTGTTGATGAGCATTGAAGTCCCCCATTCACAAGATGTTCTTCGTCCTTGCTACCCAGTGCTTCTTTCAATGACGCTGAAAATCACACAACACCAGGTTAGAGTCCAACAAGTTTATTTGGAAGCACTAGCTTTCAGAGTGCTGCTCCTTTGTTAGGTAACTTGTGGGACAGGATTGTAGGACACAGAATTTATAGTAAAATAGCACCTACCTGATGAAGGAACAGTACTCTGAAAGCTAGTGCTTCCAAATAAACCTGTTAGACCATAACGTGGTGTTGCATGATTTTTAACTTTGTCCTTCACTGGCTCCTCCATGTCTTTCAATGACATTCAACATAGAGTCATAGAGATGTATAGCATGGAATCAAACCCTTCGGTCCAACCCATCCATGCTGACTAGATATCCCAACACAATCTAGTCCCATCTGCCAGCATACGGTGCATATCCCTCCAAATCCTTCCTATTCATATACCAATTCGAATGCCTTTTAAATATTGCAATTGTACTAACCTCCACCACTTCCTCTGGAAGCTCATTCCATACACGTACCACCCTCTGCGTGAAAAGGTTGCCCCTTAGGTCTCTTTTATATCTTTCCCCTCTCACCCTAAACCTATGCCCTCTAGTTCTGGACTCCCCCACCCCAGGGAAAAGACTTTGTCTATTTATCCTAACCATGCCTCTCATAATTTTGTAAACCTCTATAAGGGCACCCATCAGCCTCCGACGCTCCAGGGAAAACAGCCCCAGCCTGTTCAGCCTCTCCCCATAGATCAAATCCTCCAACCCTGGCAACATCCTTGTAAATCTTTTCTGAACCCTTTCAAGATTCACAACACCTTTCCAGTAGGAAGGAGACCAGAATTGCACGCAATATTCCAACAGTGGCCTAACCAATGTCCTGTACAGCCGCAACATGACCTCCCAACTCCTGTACTCAATACTCTGACCAATAAAGGAAAGCAACCAAATGCCTTCTTCACTATCCTATCTACCTGCAACTCCACTTTCAAGGAGCTATGAACCTGCACTCCAAGGTCTCTTTGTTCAGCAACACTCCCTAGGACCTTACCATTAAGTGTATAAGTTCTGCTAAGATTTGCTTTCTCAAAATGCAGCACCTCACATTTATTCAAGTAAAACTCCATCTGCCACTTCTCAGCCCATTGGCCCATCTGATGAAGATCCTGTTGTAATCTGAGGAAACCTTCTTCGCTGTCCACTACACCTCCAATTTTGGTGTCATCTGCAAACTTACTAACTGTACCTCTTAGGTTCGCATGCAAATCATTTATGTAAACGACAAAAAGTAGAGGACCCAATACCGATCCTTGTGGAACTCCACTGGTCACAGGCCTCCAGTCTGAAAAACAACCCTCCACCACCACCCTCTGTCTTCTACCTTTGAGCCAGTTCTGTATCCAAATGGCTAGTTCTCCATGTAGTTCATGAGATCTAACCTTGCTAATCAGTGTCCCATGGGGAACCTTGTCGAACACCTAACTGAAGTCCATATAGATTACATCTACTGCTCTGCCCTCATTAATCCTCTTTATTACTTCTTCAATAAACTCAATCAAATTTGGAGACATGATTTCCCACGCACAAAACCATGTTGACTATCCCTAATCAGTCCTTGCCCTTCCAAATACATGTACATCCTGTCCCTCAGGATTTCCTCCAACAACATGCCCACCACTGAGGTCAGGCTCACTGGTCTATCATTCCCTGGCTTGTGCTTACCACCCTTCTTAAAGAGTGGTACCACATTAGCCAACTTCCAGTCTTCTGGCACCTCACCTGTGACTATCGATGATACAAATATCTCAGCAAGAGGCCCAGCAATCATTTCCCTAGCTTCCCACAGAGTTCTAGGGAACACCTGATCAGGTCCTGGGGATTTATCCACCTTTATGCATTTCAAGACATCCAGCACTTCATCCTCTGTAAAATGGACATTTTGCAAGGTGTCACCATCTATTTTGCTACTTTCTATATCTTCTATATCCTTTTCCACAATAAGTACTGATGCAAAATGTACGTTTAGTATGCCCCCCCTCATTTTCTGCGGCTTCTCACAAAGGCCACCTTGCTGATCTTTGAGGGTCTCTATTCTCTCCCTAATTATCCTTTTGTCCTTAACATATTTGTAAAAACCCTTTGGATTCTCCTTAATTCGATTTGCCAAAACTATCACATGTCCCCTTTTTGCCCTCCTGATTTCCCTCTTAAGTATACTCCTACTTCCTTTATACTCTTCTCAGGATTCACTCATCTATCCTATCTATACCTTACATATGCTTCCTTCTTTTTCTTAACCAAACCCTCAAGTTCTTTCATCATCCAGCATTCCCTATACCTAGCAGCCTTTCCTTTTACCCTAACAGAAATATACTTTCTCTGAATTCTTGTTATCTCATTTTTAAAGGCTTCCCATTTTCCAGCTGTCCCTTTACCTGTGAACATCTGCCCCCAGTCAGCTTTTGAAAGTTCTTGCCAAAATTGGCCTTTATCCAATTTAGAATATTCAACTTTTAGATCTGGTCTATCCTTTTCCAACACTGTTTTAAATCTATTAGAATTATGGTCACTGGCCCCAAAGTGCTCCCCCACTGACACCTCAGTCACCTGCCCTGCCTTATTTCCCAAGAGTAGGTCAAGTTTTGCACCTTCTCTAGTAGGTACATTCACATGCTGAATCAGTAAATTTTCTTGTACACACTTAACAAATTCCTCTCCATTTAAACCCTTAACATTATGGCAGTCCCAGTCTATGTTTGGATGAAGTACTGATTCACCAGCCGATGGAGTGCTGTCCTATGGCACAGATTCCAGACCAGACAAGCTGGAAACTGTAAGACATTTACATGGCATCACAACATGTGACATTCCAAAACTTGCCTCATCTTCAGTCACTGTCTCTGTGTACTGGAATCATGTACTGTCTTTAATTATTCAGCTATGTCTGTGCAGTGTACAGTGACAATATAGTCCAGACTATGTGTAAGTCTGTGATATTGTGGCCTTGCAAATAATGTTGTAAATAAAGTTTGATATATGTCACAAAGTAGCCTAACTCTTTATGGTATGTGATACATGGGCCAGTATGCAGTAAAATACAAACAGTAATAAGGAGGTCAGGGTAACTAACGGAATAGGGAAGGTGATGGCCTCATGGTATTATCGCAAGACGAGTAATTCTGAGACCCAAATAACGTTCTAAGACCCAGGTCCAAATTCTGCCAAGGCAGATGGTGGAACTTGAATTCAATTGTAAAAAATCTGAAGTTAAGAATTTACCGATGACCATTGTTGATGTTTGGAAAAACACATCTTGTTCACTAATGTCCTTCAGGGGAGGAAATCTGGCATTCTCACCTGGTCTGGTCTCCATGTGATTTCAGAGCCACAGCAATGTGTTTCATTCTGAAATGCCCTCTGAAATGACCTAGCAAGCCATTCAGTTGTACCAATCGCTACAAATTCTCAAAGAAATGAAATCAGACAGACTACCTGGCATCGACCTGGGCACCGGAAAAGACAACAGTAAAAACAGCCCTGTTGACTTTGCAAAGTCTTCCTCGTTAACGTCTGGAGGCTAGTGCCAGAATTGGGAGAGCTGTCTCACAGACTAGCCCCTCCCTAATGGCATTGTGGATCAATCCACCGCAGGTAGACTGCACCGTTACAGGAAGTCACTCACCACCATCTTCTTAACGGCAACTAGGGATGGGCAATAAATACTGGCCAGCCAATGATGCCCACATCTCTCAAAAATGAATAAAGAAAAACATATCCTTGCTCATATTTGAATTGATGCTGTAAATCCCATGGAGGCCTCCTTTGGGACAGTGATTGCATAGTGGTATTCCTTTGACTAGTAATTCTGAACCCCAGTATGGTTCTAACATTATAGATTTGGATTCCACGGGTTAAGTGTGAAATTTGAATTCAATAAAAAATTGCAATGATATGTTGGCCTAATGGCAATTGTCTAACCATCATCAGTTGTCACAAAAACCCATCTAATTCACTAGTTTTGTTTAGTGAAGGAATTAAGTCTTTACCTCACCTGATCTACATGTAACTGCAGACCCAAATGAATATGATTGACTCTTAAATGCTCTCTAGTTATTAGGGGCAGTAAATACCGGTCTCGTCACCAATGGCCTCATCCCATGATTGAATTAACAAAAAGTCAGTGTTGAAAGCTCTTTTCCAAATGTTAACGATGGTGCTGCCAGGTTTGTTTTGCCAATGGGACAGAAAACTCAGGGATAGTAGTATAGAGATTGTGAAATTCAGTGAGTATGACAAAGGCATGGAATTGCTTGACTATTTGTTGGATAGTTCTCCCAATTTTGGCACAAGGTGCAGAGTACTATATCTTTGGAGACTTGACTGGTCTCATTATGCCTTTATTGTTGTCAGTGATGAGATCGATGCAAAAGTTTACTACAACTGTGTGGCTTGTGAGGCCATCTCAGGGTAATCACAATTCAGCCGCACTGCAGTGGATCTGGAGTCACCTTTTGGTCACAGCAGATTTCCTTCCTTTAAGGGCTTCAATTGAACCAGCTGGATTTCCAAAAGTTTCATGGTCACCAGGACAGAAAGTAATTTTTAATTGCAGAGTTTTAGTACATCAACTCAAATTCAAACAGCTGTTATTGTGGAATTTGAACCATTATTCCCAGAGCTTTAAGCTGAGATATTCTGATTATATCCAATGACATTCCCACTGCCTCATCATCTCCACCACAAAGGTTGCTATGTAGAGGGAAACACAACAACTTATATTGACTCAAATTCCTTAATATTTTGTGTAATTATCATTACAGCTGTAAGTAGAGTAGAGCAGGATTTCTGGTCCCTGGTCTGAACTCCCTTGACCACATTTATTTTCCTGGGATAGGATTTATTAAGCATTCACAGCAGATGTCTGGTTCTAACAGCGTACTAACTGAGAAAGCACCTCCAACTGGGAGGTTTGGCAGGTGTTCTGCAGCAATGGACACACTGCAGCAGCAGAAAGGGGCAGGCCATTAATTATTCCAGCAGCAGCATGTACGCAGCATGACAAATCCTTGCCTCGTATTTCTCTATTATTCACCTTGACACCACTGGAAAGCAGGTGTCAGAAATTTCTGGCAACAGTGTAAAATGAGCGAAAGCTAAATGTGTCATACTTCCTTCTTATAAGATGATGGTACGTCCATGGTAGTGCTCACATAAGAGGCCTGTTTAAGAAGGGAGAGAGGCAGATGACACAAAACAACAGGCCAGTTAATCTGACCTCAGTCATTGGTAGTATTTTAAGAGTCCATTGTTGTGGATGAGATTGTGGAGCAAAAATCAAACAACTGCGGATGCTGGAAATCAGAAACAAAATCAGAAACTTCTGGCAAGACTCAGCAGGTCAGGCAGCATCTGTGGAGAGAAACCAGAACTAAAGTTTTGAGTCCAGGGACCCTTCTTCAGAGCAGACCCTTGCAGGTTACTTGGAAATGGATGGGGAAATTGGGCAGAGTCTGCATAGCTTCATGAAGGGGAGGTCAGACCTGACAAACCTGTTAGAATTCTTTGAGGAGGTAACAAGCAACTTAGATAAAGGAAAGCGAGTGAACAAAATCTATTTGGATTTCCCAGAAGCCTTTGACAAGGTGTTGCTGCTAAGTAAATTAAGAGTGCATGGTGTTAGGGGCAAGATACTGGCATAGATAGAAGTTTGGGTGACTGGGAGAGGGCAGAGAGTCGGAATAAAGGGCCTTTTTCAGGATGGCAGCCAATGACCAGTGGAGTTCCGCAGTGGTCCATGTTGGGACTACAACTATTCACATTATAGGTTAGCAATTTGGATAAAGCAACTGAGGGCAGTGTTGCTAAGTTTGCAGATGACACAAAGATAGGTGTTGGGTCAGTTAGTGTTGAGAAAGCAAAGGGCTTGGACAGGCAAAGAGAGTGGACAAAGAAGTGGCAGATGGAATACAAGGCGGGGAAAGTGAGATTATGACTTTGGTAGGAAAAATAGAGGCACAGTCTGTTTTCTAAATGGGGAAAGGTTTCAGAAATCTGATACATAGATGCACTTGGGAATCCTAATTCAGGATCCTGTTCAGGTTATCAGGCAGGTTCAGTTGGCAGTTAGGAAGGGGAATGCAATGTTCACATTTATTTCAAGAGGGTAAAATACAAGACCAGAGATGTACTGCTGAGGCTGTAGAAGACTCTGGTCAGATAGCATTCGGAATATTGCGAGCAGTTTTGGGCCTCATATTTAAGGAAGTGTTGACATTGGAGAGGATCCAGAAGAGATTTAAAAGAATGATCCCAGGGATGAAAGGCTTGGCATATGAGGAGCATAAAGTAGCCCTCCACACTGAGGAAAAAAACCACCATTTCGACTGGGACAACATATCTATCCTGGGACAGACTATGCAAAGACATGCCAGAGAATTCCTAGAGGCCTGGCACTCCAACCACCATGCCATAAACAAACACATAGATCTAGATACCATCTATCAACCCCTCAGAAAACGAACAGGAAATGACATCATCACAAACCCCAGGAACCCCATCCAGGACAAACGTATAAATAGAAAGCAGGAGACAACAGCTTCGCTTCACTTGGAGGTCACCACTGACGATGTTACCTAGCCAGGTAATGAAACGTCTGGATATCAAACCTACAGCTCAGCAAGCAAACCTTCACCCTATATGAGGAGCAGTTGGGAACTCTAGGTCTATACGTGATGGAATTTAGAGGAGGGGGGTATCAGATTGGAAATTACAGAATACAGGAAGTCTAGATAGAGTGGACATGGAGAAGATGCTTCCACGTAAGACAGGCTAGGTCCTAAAGGCACAAAGAGTGAAGGGACAAAGCTTTGGAGTAGAGATGAGGAGGAACTTCTTCAGTCAGAGGGTGGTTAATCTGTAAAACCACCTCATTGGTACAGAAGGCTGTGGAGGCCTCAGCGTTAAGCATATTTATGACAGAAATAGATAGTTTCTTGATTAGTAAAGGGGATCAAGGGTTAGAGGGAGAAGGCAGGAGAATGGAATTGAGAAACACATCAGCCATGATGGAAATGCAAGGCAGACATGCTGGGCTGAATGGCCTAATATCTTATGGTCTTCTGGTCAACAGTCTCATTGGCAAATTAGCCACCCAGATATCACCAACATCTACTACTCCCATTCAGCATATGCAGATGTACAATGGAGAAGGAGGGATAGTGTTGACAATCCAAACATCAACCCTTTTGTATCCTGTTTCTACAGAGTTTTGATGATACCGCATCTGAAGTATTGTGTGATGTTTTGGTTTCACTTTCTAAGAGTGAATACACTTGCCATAGAAGGTATGTTGCAAAGGTTCACCAGGCTGATCCCAGGGATGGGAGACTGCTGTATATTTGAGGTTGGTTTGACTGGACTTGTATTCACTAGAGTTTAGAAGGCTGGGAGGGGCTTTGATTGAAACATATAAAATTCTAACAAGGCTGCAAGGACATGATGCAGGAAGGATTCCTGGTTGGAGTTTCTAAAATCAGGGGTCACAGTCTCAGGACATGCCTGTCCACTCTCCTTGCCTGTACAAGCCTCAGTTGGCGATTTTGGACAGAGGTGAGGAAAGATTTGTTTTCATTCACGAGGAAGTCAACTTGCGGAATTCACTACCACGGAAGGTTGTGGAGGCCCGGTCACTGAATATATTCAAGAAAGTAATTAATAATTTTGTAGATATTAATGAGATCGAGGGATGTGCAGAGAAAGCTGAAATTGAGATAGAGGATCAGTCATGATCGTGTTGAGCGGAGGAGCAGATTCAAGAACGCCGAATGACACCCCCATACTCTTAGTTCCTATGCTTCTATTACCCAGACTTAAAATTCAGCCCCTTTCAAGGCCAGACTGTAGATTTACAAAATGTAGGGCAAAGTAATGACTCTTTAGGAATTTTCAAATTGAATTTGGTAAAATATGTCAAGCTAAAACTGAAGTGTCACTGAAATGTCAGGTAATGTGATAAATTTCCCATCTCAGTGGGTGACTACAGATGCTAACTTTTGTATCAGGCACAAATAACCCTAAGGCGTACTGTACCAGGGGCAGTTTGATATTAAACTAACTCTATTCCTGACAATAGCAACACAGTAAAGGATTCAATAAAGCATACAAGAATAAAATGTGCACATTCTGCTATGTGGCAGAAATGCATTAACCTGATTCTTCAATACAAAAGTAGAATTGGTTCTTCATGAAACAAAAGCTGAAGGATTAACTTTCAACTGTTCATTCTAGATGTGACTACGTATGTATGCTTATTTCTCCACCTCAGTAACTCAAAATAAATGAGATTGTCATAAACCTCAAAGCCCAGCACAATAAATATGAAATGAAGTGGTTTTAGAACTTAATAATCATCAAACAGTTGAACCCCCAGTGTAACAGTAACCTGAGAATAATGCAGTGTAAAATTATTTGTATGAATACTCATATAATTTTCCAGTGACTTAATAAAGACAGAAACATATTTGCAAAGAATGGAATAATTTCTCCATTAATATTAGAAGGACAAGAATATTTGACATGCAAATATTAAGAGGCAGAATGTCCACAGTGATTCCTCAATCATGTTACTTTTATCATGTATAATCTTGTTCCTTTATTTTGAGCTGAGATTTTGTTTGAATGTGATACTAAGAACAGCTATGTCAGAATCCTACTCATTGACTATAGTTCAGCCTTCAATACTGATATCTCCTTGAGACTGATTACTAAACTTAGTGATCTCAGACTAAGCCGTACTCTCTGCAACTGGATCCTCAGTTTCCTGACCCACAGGCTACCATCAGTGAAGACTGGAGACCATATTTCATCCTCACTAACACTCAACACTGGAGCCCCCAGGGGTGCGTACTCAGCACCCTACTCACTGTATACCCATGACTGAGTCACTAAATACCAGACTAATGCCATTTACAAGTTCAGTGATGACACCAGAGTCTAGATTACAGTGGTGCTGGAAAAGCACAGCAGGTCAGGCAGCATCAGAGGAACAGAAAAATCAACGTTTCGGGCAAAAGCTCTTCATCAGGAATAGAGGCAGAGTGCCTGCAGAGTGGAGAGATAAATGTGCTGATGACACCACCATAGTCGGTCGAATCTCAGATGGCGATGAAACAGACTACAGACAGGAGGTGGAAGACCTGGAAAAATGGTGCACTGAGAACAGCCTAGCTTTCAATGCCAGCAAAACCAAGGAACTCATTACTGACTTGCGGCGGGATGTTACTCCTGCCCCCCCTACACATTAAAAGCACAGAGGTGGAATGAGTGGAGATTGTCAAATTCCTGCGAGTAGTCATCCACAGCAAGTTTTCTTGGACTCTCCATGTGTACTCACTAGTTACAAAGGCCCGACAATGTCTCTTCTTCCTCAGGTAGCTGAGGAAATTTGGCATGATGGCGAATACCCTTGGCAACTTTTGTAGGTGCGCCATCGAGAGCATTCAGTCTGGATGTATCATTATCTGGTATGGCAACTGTACCATTCAAGATTGGAGATGGTTACAGAGAGTGGTGAACTTGGCCCAGACAATCACAAAAGCCAACCTCCCATCTATAGAATCCTGGCCCGCTGTCAAGGAAAGACCGCCAGCATTCTCAAAGATCCATTCCACCCTGGCAATGTTTTTCCACAACGTCTACCATTGGGGAGAAGATACAGAAGCTTTAACACACGTACCAGCTGGTTTCATAACAGTTTCTAGCCTACTGTTGTTAGAATACTGAATAGACTCACAAACACTTAAAATTTGCCTGTACCTGTGTTTTTGTTTTGCTGCTGTTTACCGATTATTTACTTATCTATGTTACTTAACTCTGTGATCTGCCTGTATTGCTCGCAAGACAAAGATTTTCACTGTGCCTCAGTACACGTGACAATAAATTCAATTCAATTCAATTCAATCCAAATTCATTTCAATTTTGGACTGGCCTCCTTTGTCACATCGAATGTTTTGTTTGTTCTTTCACAAAAGTGGTGTGACTAGTAAGAACCAATATTTATTGTCCATCCTTAATTGTTATGGAATGACGTCATTTGATATTCCATTTCGAGGGCTGTTGAAAGTCAACCACATTGTTGGGACTTCTGGAGTCACATGTGGGTGAGATCAGCAGATTTGGAATCCTGAAGGACATTAGGAGGCCAGCTGAGTTCCTGATAGTTTCATTGTCACCATAGGTGGCTTTCAGTTCCAAGTTTAGAAATTAACTGAATTGAAATTACACCAGTTGCTATTGTGGGATATGAATTTGTGACCTCAGACATTAACAGAAATTGTTTGGAAAACTCAGCATGTCTGGAAGCATCTTTAGATTAGATTACTTACAGTATGTAAACAGGCTCTTCAGCCCAACAAGTCCACGCCGACCCTCCGAAGAGCAACCCACTCAGACCCATTTCCCTACATTTACTCCTATACCTAACACGACGGGCAATTTAGCATGGCCAATTCACCTAACCTGCACATTTTTGGACTGTGGGAGGAAACCGGAGCACCCGGAGGAAACCCACGCAGACACGGAGAGAATGTGCAAACTCCACACAGACAGTTGCCTGAGGCGGGAATTGAACCTGGGTCTCTGGCGCTGTGAAGTAGCAGTCTAGCCACTGTGCCACTGTGCTGCCCAGATTTAAAATTCAGTTTAGAAATCACAACACTGTGATTGGTGGGAATTGAACACGGGTCAACAGCTTGAAGGGCAGCTATGCTCACCATTATACCACCATCACCCTAGATTAGATTAGATTCCCTACACTGTGGGAACAGACTCTTTGGCCCAACAAGTCCACACTGATCCTCTGAAGAGTAACCCACCCTGACCCATTTCCCTCTGACTAATGCACCTAACGCTCTGGGCAATTTAGCATGGCTAATTCACCTGACCGGCACATCTTTGGACTGTGGAAGGAAACTGGAGTACCCAGAGGAAACCCACGCAGACACAGGGAGAATGTGCAAACTCCACACAGATAGTCACCTGAGGCTGGAATAGAACCTGGGACCCTGGTGCTGCGAGGCAGCAGCACTAACCATTGAGCCACCGTGTCAAGAGCAAACAGAGTAAAAGTGTTAGGTCCAGTGATCCTTCTTCAAAACGACTTTGTTTTTGTTTCTGATTTCCAGCATCTACATTTCTTTGGTTCTTTTAATTTCCCCCCAGAGATTAAGTTGGTTTACTAGTTATGTGGCATAGAACAAAAGCAGCAAGTGCTGGTGAAACTCAACAGTTCTGGCAGCATCTGCAGAGAGGAAAACAAAGTTAACATTTAGAGTCCAACTACTCCTTGTCACATCATCTTGATGCTCCAATCTGCCCTTGCTTGTATACTTTACTGCAGAGTGCAAAGGTCATTCAATCCACTGTAACCAATGCCTATTGCAAGAAATTCTATTAGATTCACTTTTGTGCTCTTTCCCAAATTTTTTTTCTATTTTTAAGTATTGTAGAACCATAGAATTGATACAGCACAGAAGGATCACTCACCCCGAAACAGTAACTCTGATTTCTCTCCACAGATGCTACCAGACTTGCTGAGCTTCTCCCGCTATTTCTGTTTTTGTTTCTGATTTACATCATCTGCAGTTTTTTTGATTTTTTTTCGCCAGATCTCCCTCACCATAGTATCTCAGCCTGCAATTCTAGCCTCTATCTTTGTCCCACACAAAACTAAATTCTTTAGATCGTATCCATAGTCATTTTCTCCCTGACTTCGTCCATCACAAATTCAGCTTTGGACATTGACTCTACCCGCCCCACTGAGTATGTTGGTAACACATGTGTGTATGCTATCATGCTCATGTAATACAGTGTCATAACGCAGCATATTATGAATATTCAGTGAATGTTCTATATATAATCCTAGCTACAGAGAGGTGAAATAAATGGCAGCCTTAGGGACACCTGACTATTTTTGTCAATTGAAATCACTCTCCTGACTCTCGTAGGCACAAAAGGAACATCCCAGACTGATATAGCAATCCTTTTGCATTCAAATTGAATAGATCAAGTTAGGCAAACATCCAACGTAATCATTCAGCAACACTTTAAAGCAAAAGAGTTCAACAGAAAGAAACACTCCCCCCAATGTTTTCTAACTTCGAGTTCGCCTGACGATCAATCTCCAAGAATTCGAATGCGGGAGACCTCAATGTCTCCTGAGAGGCATTCACATTTCAAGACCTTCGCTTTAACCTTAAACCATGAACTTCACTCAAAGAGAGCAGATCTGTATCATGAGAAATGTAGACTGTAAAGCAGAGTCTTAACCTGTATTGGTATGTTTCTGCGCATGCATGTGTGAAACAGTGTGTTTTAAGTTTGGGACAATTGGATGAAAATAAATTACCTTCTTTCTTTTTAAATTCATAAACACTTCCTGGTAAAATTATTTATTTTGTACACGTACACCCAAGATAAGGAAATATATGCATTTCTACATAAAACATTATCTGGACTGTAAGGAAACATAAATTTTGCCTGCAGCATTAGACTCATGAATTGATGAAGAATGGACACTTAATTAGATTAGATTACTTACAGTGTGGAAACAGGCCCTTCGGCCCAACAAGTCCACACCGCCCCGCCGAAGCATATCCACGCATACCCCTACATCTACATCAACCCCTTACCTGACACTATGGGCAATTTAGCATGGCCAATTCACTTGACCTGCACATCTTTGGACTGTGGGAGGAAACCGGAGCACCCGGAGGAAACCCACGCAGACACGGGGAGAATGTGCAAACTCCACACAGTCAGTCGCCTGAGGCGGGAATTGAACCCGGGTCTCCGGCGCTGTGAGGCAGCAGTGCTAACCACTGTGCCACCGTACCGCCCACAATTATTTAAAATGAAGTTGAGAGGTCATCGTTACTTTCTTTTTCTTTCCTACCTCGCAGACATTGTGCTACAGAAGTTGCTGAATGTTTGGATAATATATTATAATGCAAACAAACTTTCAGGATATCCAATTGAGAACTCATTCCATTGCAATTAACATGGATTAATGCAAATATATACAAAACAAATAATTATAGAAATTGGTTTGCAAAATAGATAGATGCCTCAAATTCAGAGCAGAATTACAAAGAATTGGCAAGGAAGATTCCTGTTCTATCACAACTCAAAGTCAATGGGTGCCATATTTGTCAAGAGCTTAATTGTCAGAGAACATGTGTGAAAACAATGAAAAACAGATACAAGAATAGATAATAGAAACCTCGTGCAGAAGTTCCGAAGAACAGCCATATTGAACACGGAACATTCACTTTATTTCTCTCTCCACAGATTCTGCTGGACCAGATGAGCTTCTCTAGCACTTTCTTTGTTTTTTTTATTTCAGGTCTTGAATATCTGCAATATTTTGCTTTTATAAGGGACATTGTATTCTAATAAGTGATATTTAATAAAGCATGGTGGTTCGGTGATTATCACTGCTGCTTCACAAAGCCAGTGATCTTTGATTCCAGCCTTGGGTGTCTGTTTGTGTGGAATTTTCCCTGTGTCTGTACAGATTTCTGCTGGGTGGTCTGGTTTCCTCTGATGTACATGTTAGGTAGATTGGCCATACTAAATTGACCATAGTCTTTAGAGATGTCCAAGATGGATTAGCTATGGTAAATACAGGATTACAGGACATGGTAAAGGGGCAGAGTGTGGGTGGGTTGCTTTTTTGAGGGTTAGTGCAAACTCGATGGGCTGAATTACCTCTTACCTCTGTATAGGGATTCTATGATTTCTTGAGGAATGAGAGAGGGTTTCAATCAGCAAATGAAACAGAATGGCCACCTAAGATACACTGAAAGGCAGAGAATTCAACCTCACCTTTACATTTCAGTTGGATGCAGGCATTTGCTCCATGGGTTTGACTGCCCTTTGCCTTCAGTGAGCAAGAGGAACTGCGACTGCATCTCTAAAATGGCATTGCATCTGGAGTTGGGATGCTGATCTTCAAATATTCTTTTCCTCAGTCAGCTAAAGACTGAGTTGATACATTTGCTGTGATCGTGAGCTCTGTCCTGTGTTTCTGCTTTTATTGAGAGAAGGTTCTGTGAATCTGACTTCATCAACTGTCAGACATTTCAAAGGTTCACATTGAGTAAGTGAGTGTGACAGTGAATCTTTGGACTGAAGTGCTTGCTGGCTCTTTTCTAATTGCCACTTGTTCCCAACTGCTTTCTTTCCTTTTTACCTACTTACACACTTTTCCTCTCACTTTTTCTTCCTTGTTTCTTTTCTTTGTGGGGTTAGTTGGCAGCAGTGGTTTGGCAATGAGTGCGGGCAGTGCATGGAGTGCTGCCAGCCTCCCGGCAGTCAGAGATGGCCACAGTGGCAGCAAGGATGCCCTCCTGGCATTCAGAGCTGTCTGTATGTCTCCTCTAGTGATCAAAGGCAGTGGTGGTGGCAGTGGATGCTTCAAGACGGCAGTGTCAGCAAGGTGACATCTTGGAGGAGGGCAGCAGAGCGGGACTCTTGACACAGTGGGGCGGCCTAGCCTGAGTTAGGGACATCTGACTGCAGTAGGTCCAGAGCGGGGTCTCTTGGTGCTGGCGTAGGCAGCACAGTGGCTCTGGGGTGGGGAAGGGGGGGCATGCAGCGTGGTGGCAAAGTAGTTAGCACTGCTGCCCAGCAGCGCCAGGGACCCAGATTCAATGCCCCTTGGGTGACTGTGTGGAGTATTTACATTCTCCCTGGAGGGGGATTCCTCCCAGAGGCCAAAGATGTGCAGGTTAGGTGGATTGGCCATGGAAAATGCAGGGTTACAGAAATGGGGTGGTCTGCCTGGCATGATCTTCAGGCAGGAATTGCGGACTCGATAGGCTGATGGCCTGCCTTGACACTGTAGGGATCCTATGTTGAAGAGGAGGCTGCAGCAGCAGCAGCATGGTGTGCCTGGATTGAGGTCTCCTGGTGTCATCAAGACAGCAGTGGAGCTCGAGATTCCTGGTTATGGGGAAAGTTTACCATGGAACTTAGCATTGGTGAGGAGGGCCCAGTGACAAAGATGGCACCTAAAGAGTGGCAATTTATATGTTGGTGAGTCTGGCAAATATCGCTGGTGAGTCAACTTAGGACTCATGGTCGAATGAAGATAAACTGTCTTTCGATTTGATATTTTTATTCTTAATCAATTCAAACTGGAGCTGGATTGTTATGACAGGCTAGGCTTTTCTCTGTATTTTACTGTATTATTCACTGCAAAATGCAAGTGACAGTAAGTCATCCAATTCAATTCATTTCAATCCTGTGTCTGTATGTGTGCATATGTATGCCTTTGTGAGACTGTGAGTGGGCTTGATTGCAAATACACTTCAGGTGTTGAGTAAAATATATTTATCCTTTTATCTCAAACCTTGCAAAATTAAAACTGCTATTTGTGTATTATTAACAGTCACACCATTCTATTGCTCGAAAACTTTAATTTTTTCAAAACCCCATCTGTCTTCAGTAAATTGAAAGTTAGAAGAATGGAAGGTGAGGTGGGGGGGGGGGGGGGGGGGGGGTGCGTGGTGGGGGGAGGCGGTGGTGCGGGGGAGCCATCCTACTTCTCTCTCGGTCTATATCGGTGCTCTATCAGAAACTGAGCTCCAGACCATTGGCAACTGCAGCTCTAAAACGAATGAGAACATGATCTTTTCACTAATCTGCCAAAATACAAAGGTCCTTTCCCAGTAGTTTGCGCAGAATAACATATCTACCATCGATCAAGAGATCCTGGAAAATCTGGACCTTTTCCCAGATATTGGAAGCCTTCTCTCAATGAAGGCAGTAATAAGTGAAAAAGTTCAATATCCTATCCCATGTGTTAAACCCGTCTTTAGTTGACTGAAGAAACAATATTTGAGGACTGGAATCAACCCCAAGACTAATATTACAACAGAGGGTAAACTCCCCCCTGCTAATTTAAACCAGCAGCACAGAATAGATTTATCCCATGTGGTAATCTGTGAAAAGTTGAGGCCAAGAATTACTTGAAGTAAAAATTAAAACTTTAATTTTTTAAAAGTCTAATGAAGAATAATTAACTAACAACTACTTACCACTCCTTTCTCTAACCTAACTTTTACCTCCCCCTCTACAATACTAGTCCAATAAAATCACCCAATTAAGATTTACCAAAAAATTCAAATTTCAAAACCAGGTTGCTATTGAATCTTCTCTTTGTATCTTCCTCTGGAGATTTTCTTCTTTGGATTTCTCTTTCACAGGTGGTTGGTAGATAAATGTACCTTTAAGAGAGCTGTGTTTCAAGCTGTCTATACATGCTAGTAGCTTGGCAGTTCTCCTCCAACTGTTCAATTTTTCCTGGTCTTATACCCTGAAAGTATTGGATTGTATCATTGGCTTTTAATATTGCCAATATATTAGATTCAAACTTGATTGGAATTTGGTACTTTTTTGGGGTATGATTTAAACTGATTGGCCTAATTCGAATTTGTTTTTGTCTCCAGGTGACTAGCTACACTAACGGCTGGACCGAAAGGTTACATTATATCTTGTTCAGAACACTTGCTGCTGTCAGGTAGTTCTGCTAGCTTTTAAGTTTCTTAAAGGTACAGTACACCCACATCTTCATAACACAGAGGCCTGGGTTTACCAAACAGCAGTAATCCTCACTCTGGAGATCCACATAACTTACAATCGAAACTTTAAAGCACTGGGGATGTATCAGCAGCATTTCTTTCACAATATCCTGCAGGTGCAATGCCATTTTAGGGATGTCCTCAACACACGCCAAAAGAGGTCAAAACATTTTGTTGACTCATGAGTCCCTTTTGATTATCAAAAATGGAGAAGGTGCTTTTGTGAAGGCATTAAAGACATCAGGAAAGTGCACAGACTTCCTAATAATGTGTCTACATCACCTGTCAACCATGTGCTCAAGACCACAGAACATACTTTAAAATTATCAGCCATCTTTGATTCCATCAATTTGATTGGAAGCAAATCATGTTCAATTTCGAGGGATTGCTCAAGCAGGAGAGTTTCTCCCATGTCTATCTCAAATCCCCTGTCTCTCAGTCTCTGTTTGCCTGAGACTGAATCTGTTGCTTTCCAGTCCTTTCTCACCTTAAAGTGACACTGTTATCAGCACATCACACTCTGTCTGAGCATAGAACCTACAGTGGTCTGGAATCTACTGGAAAATCTTATCCTTAACCAGAAAGTATAAGGCAGTCTGTGTCAGATGAATTCTAGTGTCAACGCTATTCCATTGTCCAGGCTGCAAGCTAATTTGTCACAGCATGCGAATATTTCATGTTCAATTTAAAATGAGTATCTTCTCAATGGCAAGTTATAGCTTTTTTTTAATAGACCAATAAGGATGATAGCAAGTTATGCTACAGGTAGGAAAACTTAATAATCTGCATACCTTATCCAGTTCATTGTGTGAAGATCCATCAAAACAATCAAAGAGCCACAGATACCCTACCTGACTGATGAACAGCTCTATTTTGAGTGTCTGTCTTAACGATCTGTGTATCGATGGCATTTGTACTTTGTCTGATAGGATCACAAGCCACTGTCCAGATCTCTTGACATTGTATTCAAATGTAATCAGAGTCAACTGGCTAAAGATGAAGGAGTCTCATATTGATCCTGAGTACTGTGATTTCCATACACCTGATTGTACACAGCACATCAAAGATTTGGAGGCTCCCTGAGCTCGAAGTGTCAGCAAATTGTAAAGAAGGAAAATAAAAAGCATTCACTTCTGTAACACCTTAGAAGCAATTAAATGCTTTTGAAATGTAGTCAATGCTTCAATGTAGGCAATGTAGTTGCTTATTTCCAACTAGCAAGAAATGAGGTAATGACTCAATAATGTTTTTTTAATTATGTTGGTTGGGAAATAATTATTGGCAGGGGTTTACCAGCCCTCCCTTTGAAATAGAAGCAGGGGCTCCATTATAAATGTGCATGCTGGGGCAGTCAATTGCCTGAATGATTGGAGATTGTAAAATGTATTACTTTCCTCGTATCTGGCCTTATCTGAATAGCTAAGTTGCTGAGTTGGCAGATTCCCTAACCTCTTTTTTGTCATTATAAAGGTATGTCAAATATTGGTAACTTGCAGCTGCATACTGCTGACCCCTAGAATTGAAATTTCCAGCTGTCTGAAGTATTATTGACACCAGGAAATCAATCCTAAATGATAAACTGAAACAAAAAGACAGCTTAAAAATCAGCATTATTTTGCAAAGCACACACACAGCCGCACACAAAATAGGCTGCAAGATCAAAAGAAACAGCTATTTTAAAGCACTCGGTTTGCCTAGCAGGATAAACATTGATCTTCCCCAGTTGATCCTGAGAGACAAATTCATACAATTTTGATTTTCTAGCAATGGAAATAGAAAATATTCCTGCAAGGGGCTGGTTGCAGAGAGGTAATGTTGCTGGGCCAGTAATCCAGAGGCAGAATATGAATTCCCTGAAGGCATAAATTCAAATCTCCTAACACTAGTCGCTGGAAGAATTTGCATCGCTAATTAAGGAACTTGAATAAAACAAAACTGAAACTAAATTTTTTCCAATCCTAAGAAACCTGTACAGCATATCAGATTCGTTCCAGGACATCTAGCTACTACTGAGCTCTTTTCTCAGAGACGGGAAGAGCAGCAGCTGTCCATACAGCAGTGATTGCAGCCAGTACAGTCACTGAAAAGTGGTAACTAATCTTCTCTTTATGACTAAGTTGAAATTTCATGGGTGAGACCGTTTCATAGCAGAATATCAGAGTAACCACAGTTTTTAAGGCTGTGGGAAAGGTTCTAAGCAGCAAACAGCAAGATTGCTCTCCTCCCACATCCAAGATGATGAGTTCTGTCGTCATGAATGGATTCCCAAGATTACTACATGTACTTCAGCCATTTCATGGGCACAATTTAATGGCAGCAGTGCCTTCTTCCTGCACCATTAGTTTGTGCATTAACAACACTTCTACTGCTCACACAGTGAGCCTCCATTACAGAGGGATGCAATGCCCATTTAATACTGTAATATCTTCCTTCTTAATATCCAGCAGGACCCTGCGCAAAATTGGAAGAGTTGACTCTTAAACTGGCAAGTAATAGCTAGAGATACAGATGCTCATGGACCCATACTTTGCAGTAAATGTCCCACACCACCTCCATCACTATCTCTCAGTATGTCTTGCACCACAAACAGGGCAGATACATTGGACATGGTAGCACAGAGTGCAATGTTGGAAGGAAGTGTCTCTGAGTTGTCTCTCTCATTGTTTCCAGATCCAATGAAGATTCAGATCAAACATGGGTTGGTTGAAATGTTGCAGAATTTACACTGGGTGAAGGATTATAATGTCTATACCAAGAATGGCTCGGTATTGCACCACTGACCAAGCTGGCTGAGTCCTTAAGGACATAACTGCTAGACCTGAATCTATATGGCAGATGATGAGAAGACCTTAAGAAAGGATGTCCTCACCAATCTACCTGTCACAAATACAACTGTCCATGACAGTACTGATAGGAGTGAGCACTGAGCAGTTCTTCGAGATAAAAGGTCCTATTTGCACATTCAGGAAACCCTGTCTTGTGTTATGTAGCACTACCATTATACTACATGCTTTGGATTTCAAACCGATCTAGCAACACAAAACTGGTCGTCCATGAAGCACTAATTGGCCTACAGCAGAATTGTATTCAATCACAAACCAAAACCTCGTGATCTGACATAACCCTAATGCTACCATGACCGTTGATCTGGGGATCAACATTGGATCATTGAAGGGTACAGGAAGGCATGCTAGCAACATTGCCAGGAATACAAAGATGTGCAAGTCAGGTGAACTGGCCATGCTAGATTGCACATAGTGTTAGGTGCGTTCGTCAGAGGGAAATGGGTCTGGATGGTTTATTCTTCAGAGGATCAGTGTGGATGTATTGGGCCGAAGGCCTATTCCCACACTGTAGGAAATCCAATCTATTCTAATCTAATGTGAAAATGAGATATCAATTGAAGCTACAACACAAGAGTACTCACATTTCAAAACACAAAGGCAGAAAATGATAGACAATGATGAACAACTTCACAACCAACAGATCAGATCTCAGCTCTGCAGTCCTGATATTTTTTATTAACAAAAAGCAGGACAAATCCAAATGGCCAATTACTTCCCATCAGAAGTTTCAATTGCCAGCTAAATGATGGAAGGTGGTAGACAAGCAGGAGACTGGAAGAACACAGCAAGGCAAGCAGCATCAGGAGGTGAAGAAGTCAATGTTTCAGGTGTAACCATTCTTCAGACTGGAAGGTTTATCAATAGCGCTATCAAGCAGCACTTACTCAACACTAACCTGCTTACTCACACTCAGTTTGGGTTCCATTAAGACCGGTCAGCTCCTGAATCTATTACAGTCTTGGTTCAAATATGGACAGAAGAGTTGAATTGCAGAGGAGAAATGAATGGCTGTCCTTACCATCAAGGCAGCATGGAGGATGGTGTCATGAAACTCTAACAAAACTGAGGTTGATTAAATTCAGAGAAAACTTCTCCACTGGTTGGAATCTTCATCTTCAGCTGCTTTCAGTAATAATTTTCCATCTATTATAAAATCAGAAGTAGGAATACTCACAGATGATGTTCATGAATATTTCAACTACTCAGGTAATGAATCAGTCTCATACGCAGCAGAATTGTATTTATTGTGTAACAATCTCATGTTCATATACAGAAAGAGCTGGACAACATTCAGGCTTGGGCTGACAAGTGGCAAGTAACATTTTGCAATGCCAGTGCCAGACAATAACCATTCCCAACAAGGGACATCTAACTATCTCCCCTTCACATTCAATGGCATCACCATTGTGAATCCACTACAACCAAGATCCAGGGGTTACCATTGACTAGAAACTGAAGTGGACTACAAGAGCAAGTTAGAGACAAGGTATTCTGTGGTAAGTAATTCACCTCTTGATGCCCCAAAGGCTGTTTATCATCTGAAAGGCACAAATCGGGTGCACAATGAAATGGTCTCCACTTGCCTAGAAGAGTTGAAATCCAACAACAGTTAAGAAGCTCCACACTACTGGGGATAAAGCAACTAATTTGATTGGCATCCACAACTTTAAACATCTATTCCTGCCACCTCCAACAATCAGTGGCAATAGTGCGTAGCATTCACAAGATGCACAGCAGCAACTCTCCAAGGTTCCTTTGACAGCAGAACCAGATGCATGGAAATATCATGACGTACAAGTTCCCTTTAAGTCATTCACTGGACTGACTTAGAACTATCTTACCATTTCATCATTCTCATTGGGTCAAAACTGATGATCATCTTCTAGCAGTGCCTGCACCATATGGACTGTGAGAATTAAAGAAGACAGAACCACAGATTATGGTGGTTCATGGACTCCCAGCCCAATTGTTTGTTCTGTGGTGCTGTGGAGTCCGTGGACCGTGTATATACTGGGTGTGGGTACTTGCACTCCCTTTTTGATTTTCTCAAAGACCTTCCCCTCTGTTCTTGGTTGAACTTCAGTCTCATGCTCCTGATGTTTGGGCACCTGGTGTGGAGGGGGGAGTGTACATCAGAGGACCTTCACATGGATCTGCTCTTGGGCCTGACCAAACTGGCCGTAAACAGGTCCAGTCAGCGGGGCCATGGAGGGAGTTGCTTTGGCCAATTGCATGCCCCTCTTCCGTGGTTATGTCAGAGCCTGGGTGTCCCTGGACAAGGAGCACATGGTGTCTACCAACCCGCTTGAGATTTTCAGTGAAAACTCTATTTTGATTTAATCCCTGCCCTCCCTTTCACTGTTTGATCACGCTGCATTGCCCTTTGAGAAGGGCACTGCTTGTCACTGGTCACTCAGGTGTTTCTTTTCTTCCAGGTGTTGGAATATAAATAAAGATCTACACACTTGCTGTCTTTCACTGGATCCGACACCTGCACACATGTGACATGGGTGTTGGGGAAAAATAAGGACTACCGTTGTCAGGCCGTAGTGTGGGGAAAAAAGAACAGGAGTGTCAGACATCCAGCCAAAAAAAGAAAGAAGGCAGATCATCACCACCTTTTCAAGGACAATTAAGGATGGGCAATAAATGCTAGCTTAGCAAACATCATCCTGTAAATGAACAAAAAAAGTACTTGACCTCATCCCCACCAAAAAAACTCTTGCTGACATTTCGATAATGTTTGGAGTAACTACTGCACAGTCTTCGTGAAGACCATATCTGAATGTTCACCTTACAGGCACATTTCATTATTTGTCACTTCCACTGCATTAAATGTTATTGATTCAGAAAAAGATCTGTGAGGTCAAAGGTGGGCTTTTCCCCAATAATGTGGAATATTGTCACACTCTTCTGTTGACAAAGCATTTGGCAAATCAAATCCAGTTAATCAAACAATGCAGCAAAGTAAATGGCATTGTTGTCAACTGTGCTAATTAGCTCCATTTACTTTGCAACAAACTGCTTTCCAAAACTTTTTTTCTGGGTTCCACCAGGACAATTCAGTTCCTGATAGCTTTATCATTTGTGCCAAAGCACTAGCTTTCAAAAGAGTGTCTGCCCTTAACATATTGTGAAGTGTACTGGACTCTCAATAATTATCCTCTTTTTTTCTTTTGCACTTTAAAATGTGGCTTTGTCTTCAAAGTCAGCAATCCTTACGTATAGCCTTCCAGAGCAGCTGAAAAAAACACTTTTCAAATATGGTCAATCTGTCCAATGTGCCTTTTTGAACAGAGAGTTTAACCAGTTTTTTTTCACCAAACTTATGTTTCCCAGCAAGTGATTCATCCAGTTGTGTTTTATTTTCAGCAGACATTCCCTCTGACCAAAAAATTGTGTTTTCTATTGACTAATTTAGCATGTCCACTGGACACTGCTTATGATGCTCACTTCTGAGATGTCAATGGCTGCAGCTATTGCAATCTACCGAAATGGTCGTTTTCAAATAGTCTCCTGCAGTCAATGTGAAAAGCAGTACAAAAGAATTGATGGCAGTATTTGCATTCACATTCTCACATCTCATGATGCAAAATGCCTCCACCATTATTTGCTAATCAAATTGTACTTTATGAGAGAACAGTCTATTTTTGTTGCCTATATCTCCTTTATCATGGATTTGTTATCATTGCCTTCATCATCACTGCCATCTGCCCACTGTGTATCACACAGTGAACATGCTTTGGGAATATCATTATTTCTGTGATTGTGCAACATTTTGACTGCATTAAGGTCACCTTCAACTTGGAGACGAGACTGAAAAATGTTGTCAACAATTTGCTCTTGAAAATTAGAACTAATTATTTGCTGCCACTTTTCCCTTGCATCAGAAGTTGAATCTCTCTGATTGTAAGCATTATTTGTAGACATAAGCAAAAGATAAATATGGATGAGTAAAAACATTTTGCACATTAACTTTTCCATTTTGAAACATTTCCTGTTCTCCTCTCCCTCACAAAAACATCACAACATCATTAAAGTTACCTTTGGTTGAACTGTTGAGCCAACTAAGTTTTTCATCAACTTTGATAGTTATGTTAGCATTTATGAGGATGCATTTTAATTATTTTGTTACACAATAATTTTTTACTTGGTGTTTATATTACTCTCTCTCAAAAGATTGTGAATCGGTGGAATTCCCTGCTCAGGAAAGCAGTTGAGACTACCTTGTTGAATGTTTTTAAGGCAAAGATAGATAGATTTTTGAACAGTAAAAGCAAATAAGGGTGAAAGTGAGCGGGCAGGTAAATTGAGCTGAATCCATGAAAAGGTTAGCCATGACTTTAGTGAATGGCAGAACAGGCTCAACAGGACATTTGGCCTATTCCTGTTCCTATTTCTTGTGCTGTTATGTCTGCAAAAGATGGCTTCCTGATTTTGAATTTACACCCACAGTCATCATTTGGTAGCAGTCTTCGTTTAAAAAAACCCATGTTGAAATTAAAAACTTGACATTCCCTTCAGTACCTCAGAATTCTGGTCAGTTGTCTTGATAAAAGCAGTTCAGTTTCTGCTAAGAACTCCTCAATATCAGTCGCGAACCATCTCACATGTACACCCGGAACCATATTGATTGCCATTCTGCCAACATATCAATATAAAATTATCATTATTGTGTTCAAATCATTCCATAACATTAAGTCTCCCATTTTCTGCTGCCCTTGAACTCTCTGCTTCTCCAATTCTCATCTCAAACTCACCTTACTTTCAACATTGGCAGATACTGGGCTATTTTCTCTCTAGAGTATTATCCTCTCCACTTTTCTTTCCATTCTTTCCTGCTTTGAGTTGAACTCAAGATTAAAATGAATTTTGATCACTTGCTGTGCCTATTAATGTGACTCAGACTGAAAGCAGTGAAACACCTTTGGATGTTTTAATATGTGAAAGGTGCTATACAAGTGCATATTGTTGTTAATTGTGAACTACCTTGTGGTTGGCTAGAATAATCTGACCCAATTGTCTGCTGACCACAGAGCATAATGTATGAGAATTGGCAGGAGAACCAGGCATGCTGTCACTCCAACGGTGGACAGCTTGTACTTCTGTCCCAAAGCCAAACACCTTTGTGGGACTAAGATTCAGAATACACACTGTTCTGTAGCACATTATCAATGCTGCCAATATAGGATAAACACATTGAATTGACACATAGCCTCTGAAGAATCAAACTTGTATTGGAAAGCTATAGAAATGAGAAGAACAATTATAAACCTTCATATTTCAAAACAACAGCACCTGCTACTACCTTTGGTGACAATTCATTACAAATAGCTCCAAATGCTGTGCTTTAATATAATGCATCTTACCACCTCTTTCTGTGCTGTGTCTGGTAGTGTGATCCTATGAGAAGTCTATGCTGCAGAAAATAATAACACTTTGCTGATGTCTGTCCTTCAGTTTTGTGTATAAAGACAAATGAATTAAATTTTGACATAGAGACATTAAAAATGTCCTACCAATGGAAGATGCAGGTGCAATCTCACTATTTCAGTATTGCTTATTGAAATTTGCTGCATATATTTACTGGAGATGCAGGTGCCTTCTGCCTGCCCTGACTGAATGTATTTCTTGCTTTAATTAAAAGATTCTGCTTCTATTAGGCCTGAGGCATATCAACCCTAGGTTGCCTTTGTGAAATGGCAATTTGCCAAAAGTTTGTCTTGGATCTGCTCTGTGGAAGCGCATGGATGTGTTCAAGCTAAGCATTCCTTTAGTGCACCATGCGCAATCTTAGCTTTTAATCCACAAAAAAAGTTGAGATTCTAGTGAAACCAGAAACTTATGAAAAACTCTGTTGATATCAGTGGCTCTTAAGGTCAGAGGCCCTTGTTACAGCAGCAAATATAATGACTCATTGGAAGTTCATGGTACAATAATAGGTTCAGGATGATTTCGCTCTCATGAGGTTTAGAGTGGGCAAACTTTGACTTGAGACAACATTGCATCATGTTTTAAGGTTCAGCAGAAACTCACTTTGATTGCTTTCAGATATAAATCAATGTGATACTCTGAGTAAAGTTCAGTTTGGTTGTGCCAGGGGAGTTGACTGTGATATTAAATTAATACAAATTCAGCAAGGATAAGGCTTTTCTTTGTCACCTGCTCAGTTCCAGAAGAACAAGCTAAAAGGGATAATTTGAGATGATTTCCCACAAATTGCTGACCTTAAGGAAGCCATGTGAATCTTGTGTATATTACGCCTCATGAACCTTATAAACCTTGGATGAGTGGCATTCTACGTGCCCTGGTTTGGGTACAATTGATACAATACTACCTTTCCTCTGGTTACTCTCAGAGTCTAAAGAAACATTTATTGATTGATTTATTGATTTAGTGAACAATGTTGTTTTATATCTTCTGCCTGATGGAAGAGGGTGAAAGAGATTATTACTAGGGTGGGAGGGATCTTTGATTGTGTTGGTTGCTTTTCCGAGGCACTGGGAAGTATGGATGAAGTCAGTGAATAAAAGGTTGGCTTGTGTGATGGACTGGACTGTGTTCACAATTCTCTTTTTTTCTTGCAGTCTTGGGAAGACCAGTTGCAATACCATGCTGAGATGCATCCACAATAGATGATTACTATGGTGCATCTATAAAAATTGTTAAGAATCTTTTTGAACATGCCAAATTTCCTTAGCATCCTGAAGAAGTAGAGATGTTGTTGTTCTTTCTTGACCATTGTGTCAATACGGGTGGACCAGGACAAATTGTTGGTGATCAATGTAACCTGGTTGTACCTTCTGTCTATCCCATTGCTGTGGTATTGTAGTACCTCACACTCAGTGATACCCTGGTCCTCTATTCCTTTGGCACTTTCTCATCCTTTGAAAACTAACCTTGTTCCAGTCCTCCTTCCTTTCATGTAAAATCCTTCCACTGTATCATCCATCCATGGAACATTGTATTATTGATGCCACAATGCCCACTTAAACTATTATGCTTTCCTTCATTCTGTCTGCCCATGTGCCTCTTATCTATTCCCTTAATTACAAGAAATCCAGACTTGAATGAACACACTAAAAGCCCATTTCATCATCATTTCAAGAACTGGTTGGACCATGTTAAGCATCATTGGGTCATACTTCTCTCTGCTTCCTTTTTGAGAATCATTTTGGAATGCAAAGGTGATCCTGGATTCTCTTCCCTAATGTAAGCTGTGTTCTTAAAATCCTCTCCACCATTGCCTCATCAATTATCTGCACAATGTGCAAGAAATGCAATGACTCATATCTCACTTAGATCAGGATCATCCAGTCAGCATCCTTTGCTGCTTATTTCCCTTTCTTTAGCTCACACATCCAAGCTTCCTTTAAAACTACCATCTGCTTTAGTCCACATCTCACATCTTGCTGTATTTTCTCACACAGCTCTCCTCACACATTTCCACTTACATCTTTCCACAAAACCCACACTGGATCACTGTATTCTGTTCCCACTGGGCAACTGACAACCAAACTTCTCTTCCCATTCACCGTATTAGCTGATATTGTTTGAGATTAGCTTTCTTCTTAATTTCTTTAAACTACGAATCATCAACTCTTTCCTCAAATAAATAAAGCAAGTCTTGACACGACCACAATTGCAAAAATAAGATCTCCATCTCCAACTTTGTTTGTGCACATTCACTGTATCACAGTGAGTGAATCTTTCAATTGAGTTCTTACCAATCACTATGCACAAACAATACTTATCACAAAGTCACAGATCACGGTTCTACTATGCCATAGCAACACAAGTATGCCACTAACAAGATGCTGCCATCAAACCAAAATGATGTTTTGACTATACATGAACAATGCCTATGTAGACTTTAGTGCCAGTGTGATGGTATGTAGGCCATATATCCCAAAGACTGGTAGTGTACAACAAACAGCATATCACTTGGCTGTTCAAAACATGGAAGATTTTGACCATACCCAATAAATCCGTGTTACAAAATCAAAACACAATATCCAGCATTAGATATGATTTGAATATAGACCAACATTCACTTAACAATACCGAATGTGCTAAAAATTACATTGATGTGGAGGTGCCAGTATTGGACTGGGATGGACAAAGTTAAAAATCACACAACACCAACTTATAGTCCAACAGGTTTATTTGGAGGTACTAGCATTCAGAGTGCTGCTCCTTCATCAGGTAGTTACATTGACAACAAATTTAAGATAGTTTGTCAAGCATACGGTGTGGCACACTACTTAGTACTGGAAGCCATGTATATTAATACATAGGGCTTTTCTCTTTGTAGACAGAAATAATATGTAGACACATCTTGGTTGTACCAACTCAACAACCCAAGTGACAGCCAATCTCTGGTTCATTTCTCAGGGATTTGCCTTAACAAATTAAAGCCAACCTGCCTGGTTTTAAATTTAAAACCAATCTATGCACCTGACAATCAGTCATCATCTAATTGGTACATTGGTTATGGCAACATTGATCTTCACGAAGTAACTCGCACTCACTTGCAGTGAGAAAAGTCAACCATTGAGCGGGAGGACCCCGCTTTATCACCTAACAAGAATAAGGCTAATCAAGCACGTCAATGTATTTTACCCACCATCTCCCCAAATTTATCAGTCTCTGCTTTAACAATACTCAAGGACAGAGCCTCTACATCCCTCTGATGTCAAGAATTCAAAAGATTATCAGCCCTGCGAGTGGAAAAAAAAATCTCATCTTGGGCTTAAATGGCATACCCCTATTTTCAAACTGTGCCCCCTGGTTCTATACTCCATAATCATGGGAAGCATCTTAGCCGCATTTACATTGACCAATTTAAGATTGTCAGTCAGTCTCACAATGTGGTTCAACGCTGAGTATTAGAAGCTATGTATATTAAGAGATAAGTATCTTTAAGTATTTTGTAGATTTCAATGAAATCACCTCTCATTTTTCAAAACTCTAGAGAATAAGGTCCCAGTTTCACAGGAAGATCCTGCTAATCTGGAAGCACGTCTGGTGGGCCATTACATTGGTAGTTCCTGTGAATTATCCTGATAAGTGCAAGACAAAAAGCTTAAAAAGAGATTTTTTTTTCAACAATACTTGAAAACCCAAATATCATCCTCTGTGACTTTGAGAAAAATACTTGCTCAGTCTTAGGCCAAGTTGAATTATCCAGAGCCATCGACACAGTTGTCACATCTTTATTTTCACTCCGTCACATTTTCACTGTCATCCAAGTAGGTGGGGTAGTCCTTGCTTGGTCCCATTCCTATGTAGCTCGTAGCCAGTGTATAATTTGGAATGGTTTTAATTTCTGTGCTCATACCAGTGCCTTTGGCACTTCACAAGGAATGTTTCTTGACTCCTTCTTATTTCTATAAGACCATTACTGGTATCATCTGAAAACACAATATTAGTTCCCATGTGTATACTGAAGACAACTCAGTTATCAGACAACTTAAGTCCTCGATGAGCCACCATTTGTTGAAATTTGTGGATAAGAAAGACAACATGACTTTATTTCCATCCGTTGACTAATCCTGAATTATGATTATGACGGTCTTTTCTTAATGTAATCATGCTTTATTTTGTAATAAGCTGTGAAAAATTGTTTTATAAGATGTTATCTTCTAATGTAACATTCTAAATAATGATCATGAATTGCATACATATATTATAAGAACAAAAAGATGTTGCAACCATGGTTGAAAAACACCTTGCCATTTTGTACTCCTGTTCATGGAGGTGCTTAGAAGGCACTATATAAATGCATGTTTTATTGTTCTGATGGTGATGGGGTCACATCAACAAAGCAACTATCTAATCAAGCTTTATGCAATCTCATTGAAATATATAATTGCTTTCCAGCCACTTGAAAGAGTTGCCATTATGCAGTAATCAGAGCCTATTATCAACATGCATAATACTTGGAAAAGCAAATTGGGTGACATTTTGATCCAGCATGGCATTTAATTACATGTGCCATTGGTTAGACTTGCCCCACAAACTTCAGCTCAAAACAAAACTGTTACCCAAAAAATGAGTGTGAGCGTGAACTGTTAAATGGTACAGCAAAAGGAACAATGGCAAGTCTGATCCTAAATTTAAAAAGGCAACTAACGTGGAATTTCCTTTGTCAACACGTTTTAATGATTGTGAAATAATAGTGGAAGGATTGTGAAGGAGGATGAATTAAAGACAAGAGACAAGAAACTGGATGGAAAGATAAGGAAAAAGTAAAACAAACTATCCTTTCACATTGTTAGATCTCCCATAAAATTTAAAATGTGAAGGAATGAAAATCCACATTTGTAAAAGTTGATTTTAATGGCTAGCGAGTTTGATTGATAGTGATTGATATACTACATCACTAACTCTAATTATCTGAGGTGGATTATTGGTAAAGCAGAAAGTGAAATGGTACTTTTGTGAAGTTAATGTTGGCACAACTTGGAAAACAACTTTTGAGTTATTGCATTTAACTGTGAATCTGCTCCTTGACTGAAGACAGTGCAGCATTTCTGAAGAAAGATGCCATTAGTCTCAGTTACTTTGACAACAGATTGGAGCCCATTGTTTTCCAGAATGATAGATTTTTTACAAAGACGTATTTCTACACTGCTAAAAAAAATTAAAGAGAACAGTTTGATTATGTGGAAAGCATGGTGATGACATCCATCTACCATGATATGGATGTCACTGCTGGACTGAACATAGTCTGTTGTGGCTGTAGAACCCCCAATAAAGTTGAGCCAGTGAATGAAGGATAGTAATGGAAATGTACCTCTTTGGAATGTGAAGATGGAATTGTACTAATGTCTCTCAGTGTCATATTTGCATTTTGAATTGCAGTTTAAGAAGAGCATTGGCAATGGTAAGCCAGCTCAGAAATTATAAATTACTTGTGGATTGGAGCACGAAGAAGAAGATTGCATAATGTGTAAGTAAGTACATGCTTTCACACAGTGCTGGAGACTTGCAATCTTTGTTGAAAATTTAGCTGAATGATACTTCTTGAAGTCAGTAACCTCTTGTTATTCAGATCCGGAAGCTGGTGTCGCGCTAGCTTACCTGGGAAGGTTTTTTTTTCTCTATTAAAGTGCGCAGCTCCAAGCCTTCGGCCTCACTCTCTCGGCGGAGCAGGTAACGGATGTCTGATGGTGTTTAGTTTAAGTCGCGGTATAGTCCAGTTATTTTTTTTAAACGGTTAAAATTTAAAGGTTTTTTAAACGCCTAGTGGACCCGGAAGCTGGTGTCACGCTAGCTTACGTTGGAAGGTTTTTTTTTCTCTAAAAAAGCGCGCAGGCGAGGAACCCGAGGCACTACAGGGGTAGAGCCTCCCACCCGCCCTCCTCCTCTAACCTAAATAATATGACCCGTTGTGGTAAGCAGGTAAGTGCTACATTTTGCTTGCTTGTTTCTTTAGATCCAGTTTTCTTTTTAAAGTTTACCTTTTAGAGGGATGGCAGCGAAGGCAGTGCAATGTTCCTCTTGCAAGATGTTTGAGGTGAGGGAAGCCATTAGCGTCCCTGCTGATTACACTTGCAGGAAGTGCACCCATCTCCAGCTCCTCCAAGACCATGTTAGGGAACTGGAGCTGGAGTTGGATGAACTACGGATCATTCGGAAGGCAGAGGTGGTCATAGATCAGAGCTTTAGGGAAGTAGTTACTCCGAAAGTTATAGACAGATGAGTGACAGTTAGGGGGACTGGGAGGAAGCAGCCAGTGCAGGGACCCCCTGCGATCGTTCCCCTCAATAACAAGTATACCGTTTTGGATACTTGTGGGGGGGACGACTTACCAGGAGTAAGCAACGAGGTTCAGGCCTTTGGCACGGAGCCTGTCCCCGTTGCTCAGAAGGGAAGGGCGGAGAAAGGTAGAGCGATAGTTATTGGGGACTCAATAGTGAAGGGTACAGATAGGCGGTTTTGTGGGGGCGACAGAGACTCACGTTTGGTATGTTGCCTCCCAGGTGCAAGGGTACATGATGTCTCTGATCGTGTTTTCCGGGTCCTTAAGGGGGAGGGGGAGCAGCCCCAGGTCGTGGTCCACGTTGGCACCAACGACATAGGTAGGAAGAGGGGTGAGGAAGTTAGGCAGGCTTTCAGGGAGCTAGGTTGGAAGCTCAGAGCTAGAACGAACAGAGTTGTTCTCTCTGGTCTGTTACCCATGCCACGTGATAGAGAGTCGAGGAATAGGGAGAGAGAACAGTTAAATGCGTGGCTACAGGGATGGTGCAGGAGGGAGGGATTCCGGTTTCTGGACAACTGGGGTTCTTTCTGGGGAAGGTGGGACCTCTATAAACAGGATGGTCTCCACCTGAACCTGAGGGGCATCAGCATCCTTGGGGGGAGGTTTGCTAGTGCTCTTTGGGAGGGTTTAAATTAGCTCTGCAGGGGCATGGGAACCTAGACTGTAGCTTTAGGGTACAGGACCTTGAGTGTAGGGAGGTTAGGAACAAGGCATCGATCTCGAAGGAGGGTACCGGTAAACAGGAAGGTGGCTTAAAGTGTGTATACTTCAATGCCAGAAGTATAAGAAATAAGGTAGGTGAGCTTGCAGCATGGGTTGGTACCTGGGACTTCGATGTTGTGGCCATTACAGAGACGTGGGTAGAACAGGGACAGGAATGGCTATTGCAGGTTCCAGGGTTTAAATGTTTTAATAGGGTCAGAGGTGGGGGTAAAAGAGGGGGAGGTGTGGCATTGCTTGTCAAGGATAGTATTACAGCGGTGGAAAGGACGATGGAGGAAGACTTGCCATCTGAGGTAGTTTGGGCTGAGGTTAGAAATAGGAAAGGTGAGGTCACCCTGTTGGGAGTTTTCTACAGGCCTCCTAATAGTCCGAGAGACGTTGAGGAAAGTATTGCGAGGATGATTCAGGAGAAGAGTGAAAGTAGTAGGGTGGTTGTTATGGGGGACTTTAACTTCCCAGATATTGACTGGGAAAGCTACAGCTCGAGTTCGTTAGATGGTCGGTGTTTGCCCAATGTGTGCAGGAGGGTTTCCTGACACAATATGTAGACAGGCCAACAAGAGGTGAGGCCATACTGGATTTGGTTCTATGTAATGAACCAGGCCAGGTGTTAGACTTGGAGGTAGGTGAGCACTTCGGGGACAGTGACCACAACTCGATGACTTTTACTCTAGTGATGGAGAGGGATAAGTGTGCACTGCAGGGCAGGAGTTATAGCTGGGGGCAGGGAAATTATGATGCAGTGAGGCATGACTTAGGATGTGTGGATTGGAAAAATAGACTTCAAGGGAAGGACACAAATGATATGTGGAGCTTGTTCAAGGAGCAGCTATTGGGTGTCCTTGATAAGTATGTACTAGTCAGGCAGGGAGGAAACGGTCTTGTGAGGGAGCCGTGGTTTAATAAGGATTTGGAATCTCTTGTAAAAGGGAAGAGGGCGGCCTATGTAAAGATGAGGCGTGAAGGTTCAGTTGGGGCGATTGAGAGTTATAAGGTAGCCAGGAAGGATCTGAAGAGAGAGCTAAGAGCAGCGAGAAGGGGACATGAAAAGTCCTTGGTTGGTAGGATTAGGGAAAACCCTAAGGCTTTCTATAGGTATGTCAGGAATAAAAGGATAAGTTTCACCTGCACATCCACCAATATCATTTATTGTATCCGTTGCTCCCGATGTGGTCTCCTCTACATTGGGGAGACTGGGCGCCTCCTAGCTGAGCGCTTTAGGGAACATCTCCGAGACACCCGCACCAATCAACCAAACCGCCCCGTGGCCCAACATTTCAACTCCCCCTCCCACTCTGCCGAGGACATGGAGGTCCTGGGCCTCCTTCACCGCCGGTCACTCACCACCAGATGCCTGGAGGAAGAACGCCTCATCTTCCACCTCGGAACACTTCAACCCCAGGGCATTAATGTGGACTTCAACAGCTTCCTCATTTCCCCTTCCCCCACCTCATCCTAGTTTCAAACCTCCAGCTCAGTTACTGTCTCCTTGACTTGTCCGACCTGCCTATCTTCTTTTCCACCTATCCACTCCACCCTCTCCTCCTTGACCTATCACCTATCAATTGACGAGGTCAATTCCTGGAATGGCAGGATTGCCTTACACGGAAAGACTGAAGCGACTGGGCTTGTATACCCTTGAGTTTAGAAGACTGAGAGGGGATCTGATTGAAACGTATAGGCTTATGAAAGGATTGGACACTCTGGCAGGAGGGAACATATTTCCGTTGATGGGGGAGTGCCGAACCAGAGGACACAACTTAAAAATACGGGGTAGACCATTTAGGACAGAGATGAGGAGAAACTACTTCACACAGAGAGTGGTGGCTGTGTGGAATGCTCTGCCCCAGAGGGCAGTGGAGGCCCAGTCTCTGGATTCTTTTAAGAAAGAATTGGATAGAGCTCTTAAAGATAGTGGAGTCAAGGGGTATGGAGATAAGGCTGGAACAGGATACTAATTAGGAATGATCAGCCATGATCATATTGAATGGCGGTGCAGGCTCGAAGGGCAGAATGGCCTACTCCTGCATCTATTGTCTATTGTCTATTGTCTATTGTCTATCTCCTCCCCCACTCACCCATTGTACTCTATGTTACTCTCTCCCCACCCCCACCCTCCTCTAGTTTATCTCTCCATGCTTCAGGCTCACTGCCTTTATTCCTGATGAAGGGCTTTTGCCCGAAACGTCGATTTCGCTGCTCGTGGATGCTGCCTGAACTGCTGTGCTCTTCCAGCACCACTAATCCAGTATTTGGTTTTCAGCATCTGCAGTCATTGTTTTTACCTAGGTATCGGTCCAGTCAAGGATAGTAGTGGGAAGTTGTGCTTGGAGGCAGAGGAGATAGGAGAGACACTAAATCAATACTTTTCGTCAGTATTCACCCAGGAACAGGACGTTGTTGCTGATGTGAATATTGAGTCACAAGTGATTAGAATGGATGGCTTTGAGGTATGTAGGGAAGAGGTCTGGGGAATACTGGAAAGGGTGAAAATAGATAAGTCCCCTGGGCCTGATGGAATTTATCCTAGGATCCTCTGGGAAGCTAGGGAGGAGATAGCAGAGCCATTGGCCTTGATTTTTATGTCGTCGTTGTCTACAGGAATAGTGCCAGAGGACTGGATGATAGCGAATGTGGTCCCCTTGTTCAAGAAGGGGAGTAGGGACAGCCCTACTAACTATAGGCCAGTGAGTCTCACTTCTGTTGTGGGCAAACTCTTAGAGAGAATTGTAAGGGATAGGATTTATGAACATCTGGATAGGAACAATGTGATCAAGGATAGTCAGCATGGTTTTGTGAAGGGCAGGTCGTGCCTCACAAACTTTATTAAGTTCTTTGAGAAGGTGACTAAGGAAGTGGACGAGGGTAAAGCAGTAGATGTGGTGTATATGGATTTTAGCAAGGCGTTCGATAAGGTACCCCATGGTAGGCTCATGCAAAACCTACGGAGGTATGGCATTGAGGGTGCATTAGAGGTTTGGATTAGGAATTGGCTGACTGGAAGGAGACAGAGGGTAGTAGTTGATGGTAAAGTTTCATCTTGGAGTGCAGTTACTAGCGGTGTTCCACAAGGATCTGTTTTGGGACCATTGCTGTTTGTCATTTTTATAAATGACCTGGAGGAGGGGCTTGAAGGCTGGGTGAGCAAGTTTGCGGATGATACGAAAGTCGGGGGAGTGGTGGACAGCGAAGAAGGATGTGGCAGGTTACAGTGGGATATAGATAAGTTGCAGAGCTGGGCAGAAAGGTGGCAAATGGAGTTCAATGTAGTTAAGTGTGAAGTCATTCACTTTGGTAGGAGTAACAAGAAGATGGATTACTGGGCTAATGGTAGGCTACTTGGTAGTGTGGATGAGCAGAGGGATCTTGGTATCCATGTCCACAGATCTCTGAAAGTTGCCACCCAGGTAAATAATGCTGTGAAGAAGGCATATGGTGTACTGGGCTTTATTAGTAAAGGAACGGAGTTCCAGATTCCTGCAGTCATGTTGCAGTTGTAGAAGACTCTGGTGCGGCCTTATCTGGAGTATTGTGTACAGTTTTGGTCGCCATACTATAGGAAGGATGTGGAGGCACTGGAACGGGTGCTGAGGAGGTTTACCAGGATGTTGCCTGGCATGGTAGGAAGATCGTATGAGGAGAGGCTGAGGCACTTGGGGCTGTTCTTATTGGAGAAAAGAAGGTTTAGGGGAGATTTGATAGAGGTGTACAAGATGATTAGGGGTTTAGATAGGGTTGACAGTGAGAACCTTTTTCCGCGTATGGAGTCAGCTGTTACTAGGGGACACAGCTTTAAATTAAGGAGAGGTTGGTATAGGACAGATGTTAGGGGTAGATTCTTTACTCAGCGGGTTGTGAGTTCATGGAATGCCCTGCCAGTGGCAGTGGTGGACTCTCCCTCTTTATGGTCATTCAAGCGGGCATTGGATAAGCATATGGAGGTTATTGGGCTAGTGTAGGTTGGTAGGCTTCGGTCGGCGCAACATCGAGGGCCGAAGGGCCTGTACTGCACTGTATTTTTCTATGTTCTATGTTCTATTCAGTGTTCATGTGGGAAGAATAAAGTTTACTAGAGAATCTTTTGTGCCATCAAAAATCATAATATTATCTCTCCATTATCTGTTCCTGTGTTATTGTTTCTCACTATCTCAGCATTTTTGGCTCTCTCAGTCAATCAACTCTCTTGTAAGAATACTAACCCTTTCTACTTCCCTTGTAAGTTGAACAAAATGGATGACATGTCATTGCAGCAACAAAGTAAATCAGCAGGAAGAGAGGCAGAATTTAAGCTTTGTTTTCTGGTTTTCTAACCAGCTTGGTTGCCCAATCACACTTAGACTGACCCTATGGAAGTTTCAATCAGAAAAGTTAGCTCAGCCTATTAATCATGTCGCTGCTCCACATTCAATTATTATCCTTATTATAAGAAGAAAAAGGATTACATTTATACTGAGATTTCCTTGACCTCACACTGTTCAGGAATGCTTCATCATCAATAAAGTCAATAGTCAATGTCATGGAGGAAAACATGGCAGCAAGTCTGCACACATCTAGCTCTGACAAACAACTAATGGTCATATAATCTGATTTAGTGATGTCAATTGAAAAATATGCTTTATCAGCATTAGCTCTGATTCAACATCATGCTGTGGGTGATTTTACATCTGCCTGAGAGGACAGGCAAGATGTTGGACTAAACTGAAGGTAAGTTGAAACTGCTACTAGAGGTCTTGGTAGTGTGGTGTATGGGGCCATCATTTCTGAACCAGAAACACAAGTTTAAATCCCTCTCCTGGATTTGAAGAGCAAAGAGATCATAACACTGGCAAGCATATTGAATATCAACCTCAAAACCTCCCAAAGTTTGGTGATGCTAGTTAGCAAGAGTGGGAGATGCTCCTCTTTAACCATCACCTCCATCAATATTCACAGCTTCAGATTAAAACACAGCAACTAAGCTCATTGAGGAGACAACTGGTTCAGTTAACTGAATGGTTAGTGAGTATCCCATTGGGGTTCGGTCTCCATTTTGGTTGGAGTGAATTTGGGACCTGTGTCTTTGCCCAGTCTGAGGTGGAAGTGTTTATACTATGAGTCATAAAGGACAGACAACTGCAACAGGTGAAGATTGTTATTACAGTGCTCACCCATTTGACAATGGCAAAGTAAATATGTTTATTTACATTCAGATTTGCTTCACTAAATAATAAGTCAACTTTTCGTAGGCTTGATTACAATGCTCACTTCCTTAAGCAATGGATTTTCATGGTTATGCCCATCTGGATCATGCACATATATGACACAGCATTGTATCATAAAGGTAAACTCCAGATGACAGCAGAGGCAAGATCAACGGACAGGAAATTTTTTGTTACGAAGTGAATATTGACAAAGTACATCTCTCCCTGTTATACGTCAATATGAGAACTTGTTTTGTCTTCCTTGAGTAGTACCATTATGCTTTTAGCGTCTACCTGAGCAGACAGTTGGGTCATTGATTAAATATCTCATTTGAAAGATGGAAAGCTAGTCACTGTCTGACAGTTGTTATGACAGGATCTACCAATTCAATTGTGGTAAGGTTGTACCAGAGTGCTGTGACACTCCTTGGAAAATGACTTTTCTTTTTCCTGGATTGGTTGATTTGAAGTTGACAAAATGTCTTGTGGTACACTGATTGTGAACTCCAATTTGAGCAAAAGCTGACAGCTTCCACATTCTGGTACTTGTCTGTTTGAACGCATTTTGAGAGTTGTGATCTATCCGACAGAATTATTCTGCTATTTACTTGAGTTTCCAAAAAAGTGGGAAAAGTAATGTGATTTCTAGGTACACAACTAAATTCAAATTCTAAGCCTTTCAGAGATGCAAACAGCGGTAGATGTTTAGTTCATGGTAACGACATCATTATGGATTATTTACATTATTTCATTCTGAATTATTTAATTTTCAGGTGAAATGATGATTTGTACTGTCATTTTTCTATATAAACACTCAATTCAATATATTTATTTAAATATCATGACTTGCTCCAGTTAAATTCCACCGACCTGGGAAAGTTGGCTATGCGGTGCCCATTTTTCAAATTCCTAAATTTCCAATATAGCTGTCAGACATCGTCAATATGAGTCAAATGTATACCTGGACCTTATTGTTGAGGCCAAAGAATAGATAGTCAGTGTCCACATGCACCTAAGACAGACACAAGGTCCTTTGCAAGTGAAATTAAAAGAATCAAAGCTTGCTGAATGTACAGAATTAAGTAGTGTGCAATATTTCCATCTGGACTCACTCAGTTGCTATTTAGCAATGTTTCATCAACCTGTAACAGTCAGAAAGGCAATTATGTATGAATTATATTATTCGATGCAACCAACTTTTTTATTTTGTGTTCAATGTGAGTGAAGGTAACATGTTTTAAAATGATGCTTCTCCCTTAGTGCTGGATAGTTATGTGCAAGATTTAACTTGAGCTGCTTTTTTCTGTTGACTGTCTGAGGTCAGGGCCTGTATTTCAGTGATAGCTGATTGCAATTAAGACAGTCTCCCATGGGTTGTTTCTTTATGTGAGCCTGTGATTGATTCATCCACGTTCAATTCTATCTGGTATAATCCATACTCTAGGAAACGTGCAGAGAGGTGACTGCTTACCTGGGTGTAATCTTGTCCTGAGAGACAGTACCAGTACTGATGCCAACTACTGATGGAGAATCAACTGAAATATCCATTGAGCTATCTGTTAAGCTTTAGTTTGAGATTAAGAAGGCAGGGAGATATCGTGGGGAAACTGGCAATCAGAAAAGCTGGAACCCGATCATATCCTCTTCCCAGCTATGGAGACAATCAAAGAATACTATAGTCACACAGCTCGGAAAAAGATCTTTCAGTCCAACTCATCCATACCAACATCATTGTCTGACCTAGTCCCCTTTGCTTGCATTTGACCCATATCTTCCTGTTCAAAAACCTATTTAGATGCCTTTTAAATGTTGTAATTTTATCCACTCACCCGGCATGAAAAAGTGATGTCTCAGGTCCTTTTTTAAATCTTTCCCCTCTCACTTTAAATTGATGCCCTCTAATTTTGGACTCCCCAACCCTACAAAAAAGACCTTGGCTATTCATCCTATCCATGCCCCTCATGATTTATAAATCTCTATCAGATCACCCCTCAGCCTTTGATGGCCCAGGGGAAAAATTCCCCAGCATACTCAGCCTCTACCATAACTCAAATTCAGATTCAAAATGTTTCTCCACAGATGCAGCCAGATCTGCTGAGAGGTGTCATAGAGTCATAAAGTCATACAGCATGGAGACAGACCCTTTGGTCCAATCAGTCCATGCCGAACATAATCCCAAACTAAACCAGTCCCACTTGACTGTACTTGGCCCATATCCCTTCAAACACTTTCCTGTTCATAAACCTATCTTTGTGCGTTCACTGTGTGTAACATCATACCTTTTAGAAAGTATCCTGACCTATCCTTTTCCTATCCAAAGACGTTTTGTCAACTTCAAATCAACCAGTCCAGGAGAAAGAAAAGTCATTTTCCAAGAGGTGCCACAGCATTCTGGCACAACCTTTCCATAAGTAAATTGGTAGATTCTGTCATAACAACTATCAGACAGTGACTAGATTTCCATCTTTCAAATGAAACATTTAATCGATGACTCAACTGTCTGCTCAGCTAGACACTAAAGGCATAATGATACCATAGTGGTATATGATGAGATGGCAGTCTTAGAGTGTACTTGGAAATTGAAAGTATGTAACATTTTTCTGTGAAATGGATACCTGAATTTTGGTTGCTGTTTTGACAACAATTCAAACTAACAAATCAGTTTAAATTATGCCCCATTAAATTATTTTTATACTAAAATCCAATTAGATTTGAATTTATTATTTTGCCAACATTGGATCATCTCATTGGTTCAATGTTAGGGATATAAAAATGTGGAGATTTTGAAAACTGGAGAGAGACAAACTGCCATCGAGAGAGACCCAAGATATTAGGAAGAACTCGTTGTCAAAGGTACCTTTTCATATGAAACATATTTGCAATGAAAAGAAAGAAGATGACCCAGGAAGCACTTCAGCTGGTAAAAGACAAACACAGAAGATGACAGTGGCTGTGTGGTTTTGAAATTAAGTTGGTGTAATTTTAATACATGTCTTATTGAAACAGCATATTTCTATAGAGATAGAGGCAGATAGAACATAGTACATAGAACAAAGAAAGATAGAGCACAGGACAGGCCCTTTGGCTCTCGATGTTGCGTCAATCCAGCCCACCTAACCTACACTAGCCCACTATCCTCCATATGCCTAACCAATGCCTGTTTAAATGCCCATAAAGAGGGAGAGTCCACCACTGCTACTGGCAGGGCATTCCATGAACTCACCACTCGCTTGGTAAATAATCTACCCCTAACATCTGTCCTATACCTACCACCCCTTAATTTAAAGCTATGCCCCCTCGTAATAGCTGACTCCATACATGGAAAAAGGTTCTTATGGTCAACCCTATTTAAATCCCTAATCATCTTGTACACCTCTATCAAGTCACCCCTAAACCTTCTTTTCTCCAATGAAAACAGCCCCAAATGCCTCAGCCTTTCCTCATACGATCTTCCTACCATACCAGGCAACATCCTGGTAAACCTTTTCTTCACCCGTTCCAGTGCCTCCACTTCCTTCCTATAGTATGGCGACCAAAACTGCACACAATACTCCAAATGCAGCCGCACCAGAGTCTTATACAACTGCAACATGACCTCAGGACTCCGGAACTCAATTCCTCTACCAATAAAAGCCAGTACGCCGTATGCCTTCTTCACTGCACTATTTACCTGGGTGGCAATTTTCAGAGATCTGTGCACATGGACACCAAGATCCCTCTGCTCATCCACACTACCAAGTATCCGACCATTAGCCCAGTACCCCATCTTTTTGTTACTCTTACCAAAGTGAATCACCTCACACTTACCATTTGCCACCTTTCTGCCCAGCTCTGCAACTTATCTATATCACGCTGTAACCTGACACATCCTTCCTCACTGTCAACAACTCCACCGACTTTCTTAAGCACTTAAGAGAAAGGGGGGCTTAGTTGTGAATAGTTTTTGGTTTATGTTCACTTTTAGAATTAAAAAATTTGATGTAATTCTCTTAACATAGTGTAATTTTGGAATTCTCTGTCACTCATATTTTAACAGATTACGATATGAGGCGTGCTTTTCTGGGTGTTTAGTTTAATTAACAGAGCAGCTTACCGTCATCTCGTAACACATACATTTATCAACATCCCTGTATACACTGTCTGCAATGTTTCCAAGTGGCTGAACTGATTAGGGCCTTAACCTCAACATTCCAGCCTGTTCTGTTTTTATTTCAGATTTTCAACAGTGCTGTGTTTGGTTTTATATGATCACTTTGTTGCTTCTTTAAAATGCAGTGCTCAGGCCAAAAACAAGGTTTCTTCAAAAGGCAGGTGATGCCCCAGTTAACATGTCAAGGTCCCGATGATATAATTGATGTCAATGTCTAAGGGTGAAAGGGTCTAAAAGGATTAATATCGAAGAGCACCTTAAACACCAACCTCTCTGATGGGCTCATTGGATTCGATGGGAAACCCCCTTAGCATCTTAGAGATGCAAGATCATCCATCCAGATCCTTTTCTTGGTCTCTGTAATAATGACTGTCATGCTCCAGATGGGAGTAACTTAGTTTAGAATTATGGTTGACATGGACTGGTTGGACCGAAGTGTCTGTATCCATGCTGTATGACTCTATATTAGTGTAATTTTAATTACAAGCACATAATAAACTATATTTTGTTTGCACAAAGAGCTATTTTCATTAGACCAGCAAATGGCTTTCAATCTTTTACCAGACCAAATGAGACTAGCAAATCCTTACCCTAAAAAAGATATTGTTGCAAACCTACTTCATGTTGTGAACTAGTGCAGATAGCCTCTAAACGAAGGTACTCAGCACTGAGAATTGCTCATATAACAGATAAACACAATGTAAATTTCAATACTCAATCTGTGGGATTCCAAACAGCTGATCTGTACTTGCGCTGCTGGCTCTCCAATTTAATTGACTATCTTTAGGATCCTCAGCAGCCTGCTCCTGTTGCTGAGAAACATTCAAGCATTGCAAATAAGAACAGGAATAGGCTATTCGGTCTTATAAGCCTGCTCCGCTATGTAGTATGGATATGGTTGATCATCCAACTCAGCTCTCTGTTCCTGCTTTCTTCCCATGACCTTTCATCCCTTTAGCACTCTGATTTGAATTCATTCAATGTTTTGGCCTCAAACACTTTCTGTGGCAGAGAATTCCCCCAGCTTAGCATTCTCTGAGTGAACAAATCTCTCCTCATCTCAGTCTTAAATGGTCTACCTCATCTCCTTAGTCTTTGACTCCTGGTTCTGGGCTCTCCAGTTATTAGGAACATCATTCCTTCATTTACCCTGTCTCATCTTGAGAATTTTATAGGTTTTTATGTGATCCACCCTCATTCCTCTACTCTCCATTGAATATAGTCCTAATCTATCCAGTCTTTCTTCATATGTCAGTCCTGCCACATCAGGAATCAGTCCCTTTGTTGTTTTCCTTCCATAGCCAGATCATCCTTTCTCAGATAAGAAGACATTAAGTAATAATGGGGGAGGTTTTGTCTTATTAACTTGATTGGGTTTTTTACTAAGTAATTAAGGTGATTGATGAGGGTAGGGCAGTGAGTGTTTTCAACACGGACTTTACTAAAGTTTCTGACAAGGTCCCTCATGGTAGGCTGGTCTAGAAAATTAAGATGCATGGGATCCATGGTAATTTGGCAAATTGCATACAAAATTGGCTTAGTCGTGAGAGACAGAGGGGAGTTATGGAGATATATTATTTCTAACTGGAAACCTGTGACCACCACTGCAGGGCTAGGTACTGGGAGCTTTGTTGTTTGCAATATACTATTATGACTTAGATGAAAATGGATGTGGATTAGAGGTGCTGGAAAAGCACAGCAGTTCAGGCAGCAACCGAGGAGCAGTAAAATCAACATTTCAGGCAAAAGCCTTTCAGCAGGAAGGGCTTTTGCCCAAAACGTCGATTTTACTGCTCCTCAGAAGCTGCCTGAACTGCTGTGCTTTTTCAGCACCACTAATCCAGAATCTGATTTCCAGCATCTGCAGTCATTTTTTTTTTACCTATGAAAATGGATGTGGTCTGATTTACTAAGTTTGCAGACAACACAAAAATTGAGAGAGTTGTGGATTGTGAGGAGGTCATCAAAGGTATCGGATTGAGCACTGAGCCAAAACCCTGGATTTTTCAAAACTTTTTAAAAAGGGTTGCAGCTAGGCTGAGTTCTGGGAAAAATACACAGGCACAGAGATGGATATCTGGAACAATTAGGAGAAATGAGGACTGCAGATGCTGGAGAGTCAGAGTTGAAAAGTGTGACGCTGGAAAAGCACAGTAGGTAAGGCAGCATCCAAGGAGCAGAAGAGTCAATGTTTCGGGCATAAGCCCTCCACTAGGAATGTGATCTGATGAGGGGTCTATGCCTGAAATGTCGACTCTCATGTCAGGAATCACTGTTTAGCCCGAAAATCCAATTCACACCTCATCTCTAACAAAATAAACAATCAGACCTAACACTCTAGACTGAAACTAACTTTTACACCTTGGGCTACATTACACAGACATTTTGGAACCTATACAGATATCAAGCATTCAATGTCAATCAAAATGCATTCACACATACTCTTTACTGATAAGAAGCCAATTGACCTCAAAGGGAACAGTGGTAACACAATGGCAAGCACAGATTTGGTGTGAAGATAAGAGACCCACAATTTGTGGGCGGCACGGTTAGCACTGCTGCCTCACAGCGCCAGAGACCTGGGTTCAACTCCCGCCTCGGGCAACTGTCTGTGTGGAATTTGCACATTCTCCCCGTGTCTGCGTGGGTTTCCTCCGGGTTCTCCGGTTTCCTCCCACCGTCCAAAAATGTGCAGGTTAGGTGAATTGGCCATGCTAAATTGCCCGTAGTGTCAGGTGAAGGGATAAATGTAGGGGAATGGGTCTGGGTGGGTTGGTCTTCGGAGGGTCGGTGTGGACTTGTTGGGCCAAAGGGCCTGTTTCCACACTGTAAGTAATCTAGTCTAGTGCAATAACAAGCCCTGATCTCATCCGAAGGTGCACTGCCAGGGGATTTGATAAAGGCAGATACATGAGTAAAGTTTAAGAGGTATTTAGCCAGACACATGAACAAGCTGGAAATGGAGGGATACAAGACCATGTGCAAACAGATGGGACAGAATGGCATCAAGACCAGCAGAAACATGGTTGGCCTGAGGACATGTTCCTGTGCTGTATGGTTCTATGTTCGAAAACTACACAAAGTACTCCAGATATGGTCTCACCCAAGGTCTTGTACAAATGCAGCAAAGCATCCTTCCTCCTACACTGAAATCCTCTTGCAATTAAGGCCAATATGCCATTTGTCTTTTTCACTATCTGCTGCATTTGCATGCTTATTTTCAGCAAATGGTATACAAGAACTCTCAACTTCTGTTACACGTCTGCTTTTCTATTGCCGTTCAGATAAATAATCTGCCTTTCTGTTTTTGCTACCAAACTGGATAGCCTCACATTTTATTTCACCTGCCATACATTTGCCCATTCACTCAACTTTCCTTATGAAATTGCTGGATGCAATCTTGACTTGACAAGGATAAATAGATGTTACACATTGCAGGAGAGAGCAGAGCTGCATTGCTATCTCACTAGAAATGTCCATCTTCTTCAGCACTTCCACCACACTTTCCAGATGCACCTGGTCCTGAATACTTGCTCTACAAGGACTTGTCAATTGATCAAGTGTACAATCCCTTCTGTCCTCTGCAAACAAGTTTCATTTTCGTGAAGATTCAATACAGAGGAAAAATTACCTTGGCAAAAGAACATTTAAACCAACTCATTAAGACATCGCCCTGCAATCTCTCTTTTAATTTTAAATTATCTGGAAGAGATTGACACATCAAATCAACATTTCAAAAATTGTATCTACCAGAATAATTGCTGCTGCACACAAACTGAATGTGTTAATGCTCTGAGTAACGCTTGCACGTAGTATTGTCAGGGTTGGGAACCAAACACAACTCTCAATGTTGCAAGCCTATGCGGCAGTTTTGCCACTCATGATATTCTTAACACTGACTTTCCACAGCAATAATATTTGTTTCAGGACTGAAAGGGATCATTAGTTAAAATGAACTTCTGAGAATGTTCCAGATTAAATGACACATTGCTATAATAATATTTAAGCAACTTCCAATCTCTCTTTGGAATGCAAGGTATCCATCAATGTGATACACAGTGATAAACACAGATGGTCAGGGACAGCTTAACAGTGTGTACTTTCAGACTCCGAAACTACATTCAAGTTAAAGCCTAGTTAATAATGTAGAAATGTGACATTTCAACCCTTACTTTCAGACCTCACCATTATAGTAAATACTCACTGCTGTGCTACCACTGACCATCTGGTTTTCTGCTCTAGCGATGAATAACTTGCACATTAAAAAAAAGACCTTTTGTAATGGGAAAAGAGAATCTACTACATTTATCAACAGATAATGACCAGAACCTTCCAAGCTGGGTCACAGATCATCCTTCCCATTTATCTTTGGTTTAGTTTATGGGCAAAATTCCACAATATAAGCATTCCCAGCTGGAGCAATGCTAATGAATCCAGGAATTTGGGAAGTTGCTGGTATTTTGATAATGTCAGTAGAAAGTAATTTTTAGAGCCAATGTTTTGGGGACACAGATTTGAGCCACCACCATGCCTCAATAATTCACGCCTGTTGATTGTCTTAAAAATCTGTCTGGTTCATTAAAGTCCTTCAAGAAGGCATTCTGTTGTCCTTTTTGAATATAACAATGGGCAATAAATGTTGGCCTTGCCAGAGACACCTCCATCTCATTCAAGAAAAAAAGGAGGGCTGAGGATGATAGGCAGGTTTTCAAGGAGCTAGGTTGGAAGCTCAGAGTTAGAACAAACAGAGTTGTTGTCTCTGGTTTGTTACCCATGCCACATGATAGAGAGTCAAGGAATAGGGAGAGAGAACAGTTAAATGCGTGGCTACAGGGATGGTGCAGGAGGGAGGGATTCCGGTATCTGGATAACTGGGTTCTTTCTGGGGAAGCTGGGACCTCTGTAAACAGGATGGTCTACACCTGAACCTGAGGGACACCAGTATCCTTGGGGGGAGGTTTGCTAGTGCTCTTGGGGTGGGGGGGTTAAACTAACTCTGCAGGGGCATGGGAACCTAGACTGTAGCTTTAGGGTGCAGGACCTGGAGTGTAGGGAGGTTAGGAACATGACATCAATCTCAAAGGAGAGTGCCTGTAAACAGGAAAGTGGCTTGAAGTGTGTATACTTAAATGCAAGAAGTATACAAAATAAGGTAGGAGAACTTGCAGCGTGGGTTGGTACCTGGGATTCCGATGTTATGGCTATTACGGAGACATGGGTAGAACAGGGACAGGATTGGCCTTTGCAGGTTCCAGGGTTTAAGTGTTTTAGTAGGGTCAGAGGTGGGGGTAAAAGAGGGGGAGGTGTGGCATTGCTTGTCAAAGATAGTATTACAGTGGTGGAAAGGACGATGGATGAAGACTCACCATCTGAGGTAGTTTGGGCTGATGTTAGGAATAGGAAAGGTGAGGTCACCCTGTTAGAAGTTTTCTACAGGCCTCCTAATAGTCCGAGAGACGTAGAAGAAAGGATTGCGAGGATGATTCAGGAGAAGAGTGAAAGTAATAGGGTGGTTGTTATGGGGGCTTTAACTTTCCTGATATTGACTGGGAAAGCTCGAGTTCGTTAGATGGGTCGGTGTTTGTCCAAAGTGTGCAGGAGAGTTTCCTGACACAATATGTAGACAGGCCAACAAGAGGTGAGGCCATACTGGATTTGGTTCTGGGTAACGAACCAGGCCAGGTGTTAGAATTGGAGGTAGGTGAGCACTTCGGGGACAGTGACCACAACTCGGTGACTTTTACTCAAGTGATGGAGAGGGATAAGTGTGCACTGCAGGGCAAGAGTTATAGCTGGGGCAGGGAAATTATGATGCGGTGAGGCACGACTTACGATGCGTGGCTTGGAAAAGTAGGCTTCAAGGCAAGGGCGCAATTGATGTGCAGAGCTTGTTCAAGGAGCAACTATTGAGTGTCCTTGATAAGTATGTACCTGTCAGGCAGGGAGGAAAGGGTCGTGTGAGGGAGCTGTGGTTTAATAAGGAATTGGAATCCCTTGTTAAAGGGAAGAGGGTGGCCTATATAAAGATGAGGCGTGAAGGTTCAATTAGGGTGATTGAGAGTTATAAAGTAGCCAGGAAGGATCTGAAGAGAGAGCTAAGAGCAGCAAGGAGGGGACATGAAAAGTCCTTAGTTGGTAGGATTAGGGCAAACCCAAAGGCTTTCTATAGGTATGTCAGGAACAAAAGAATGACTAGGGTAGGAATAGGTCCAGCCAAGGATAGTAGTGGGAAGTTGCGTGTGGAGGCTGAAGAGATTGGGGAGACACTGAATGAATACTTTTCATTAGTATCCACTCAGGAACAGGACATTGTTGCCGATGTGAATACTGAGTCACAATTAATTAGAATGGACGGCTTTGAGGTATGTAGGAAAGAGGTGTTGGAAATTCTGGAAAGGGTGAAAATAGATAAGTTCCCTGGGCCTGATGGAATTTATCCTAGGTTTCTCTGGGAAGCAAGGGAGGAGATTGCAGAGCCATTGGCCTTGATTTTTATGTCCTCGTTGTCTACAGGAATAGTGCCAGAAGACTGGAGGATAGCAAATGTGGTTCCCTTGTTCAAGAAGGGGAGTAGGGATAACCCTAGTAACTATAGGCCGGTGAGCCTCACTTCTGTTGTGGGCAAAGTCTTAGAGAAAATTGTAAGGGATAGGATTTATGAACATCTGGATCGGAATAATATGATCAAAGATAGTCAGCATGGTTTTGTGAAGGGTAGATCATGCCTCACAAACCTTATTGAATTCTTTGAGAATGTGACTAAGGAGGTGGACGAGGGGAAAGCGGTAGATGTGGTGTATATGGATTTTAGTAAGGCGTTTGATAAGGTTCCCCATGGTAGGCTACTGCACAAAATACAGAGATAGGGCATTGAGGGTGAGTTGGAGGTTTGGATTAGGAATTGGCTGGCTGGAAGAAGACAGAGGGTAGTAGTTGATGGTAAAGGTTCATCTTGGAGTGCAGTTACTAGTGGTGTTCCGCAAGGATCTGTTTTGGGACCATTGATGTTTGTCATTTTTATAAATGACATGGAGGAGCTGCTAGAAGGTTGGGTGAGCAAGTTTGCGGATGATATGAAAGTCGGTGGAGTTGTTGACAGGAGGAAGGATGTGTCAGGTTACAGCGGGATATAGATAAGTTGCAGAGCTGGGCAGAAAGGTGGCAAATGGAGTTCAATGTAGCTAAGTGTGAGGTGATTCACTGTGGCATGAGTAACAAAAAGATGGGGTACTGGGCTAATGGTCGGATACTTGGTAGTGTGGATGAGCAGAGGGATCTTGTTGTCCATGTTCACAGATCTCTGAAAGTTGCCACCCAGGTAAATAGTGCAGTGAAGAAGGCATATGTCGTACTGGCTTTTATTGGTAGAGGAATTGAGTTCTGAAGTCCTGAGGTCATGTTGCAGTTGTATAAGAATCTGGTGCGTCCGCATCTGGAGTATTGTGTGCAGTTTTGGTCGCCATACTATAGCAAGGATGTGGAGGCACTGGAACGGGTGCAGAAGAGGTTTAACAGGATGTTGCCTGGTGTGGTAGGAAGATCGTATGAGGAAAGGCTGAGGCACTTGGGGCTGTTTTCATTGGAGAAAAGAAGGTTTAGGGGTGACTTGATAGAGGTGTACAAGATGATTAGGGGTTTAGATAGGGTTGACCATGAGAACCTTTTTCCACATATGGAGTCAGCTATTACGAGGGGGCATAGCTTTAAATTAAGGGGTGGTAGGTATAGGACAGATGTTAGGGGTAGATTCTTTACTCAGCGAGTCGTGAGTTCATGGAATGTCCTGCCAGTAGCAGTGGTGGACTCTCCCTCTTTATGGGCATTTAACCAGGCATTGGATAGGCATATGGAGGATAGTGCGCTAGTGTAGGTTAGGTGGGCTTGAATCAGTGCAAAATCGAGGGCCAAAGGGCCTGTATTGCGCTGTATTTTTCTCTGTTCTATGTTCTATGTTCTATTCTCTCAGCCACGAGTGGAGAACATCATGCTAAAATCACACTCCGTCTTTCTGCAGTATGCATTGGATTCTATTGGACATAAATGGGCTTCAGCCACTTTTGCAGCTACTAAGAGACAGTGCATGTGGAAGATAATGTAAAAGGTCGGAGACTGACACTCAATAACAGAACCATTGCATGTACAATGGGCTGAATGACCTCCTTCTGCATAATTTTGGGATTATGTGAACGTAAATGGGGGAGTAGTGTAGCAGGGATGTGTGGGTTCTCGATATTTTTTAACGCTGCTGACAGTGAGGAAGGAGGAGTGAGTGAAACAGACAGCAAAGGGGTCCAGAGCAAGATGTAAAAAAAGCACCATTTTCCAATCTGTTTCGGTTCTGAGAAAGAGTCATAACAGACTCAAAACAATAACTTTATTTCTCTCTCCACTGCCAGAGCTGCTGAGTTTCTGTTTCTGTTTTTATTTCAGATTTTCAGCATCCACAGTATGTTGCTTTTATCTGGTGGGGTTCTGTCCTACCCAACTTTCAGAGTGGCTTCCCCATGCTAGCCACTCGCTGTGGATTTGGATATATGGACCTAAACAGCACCCAAACTGAACAGTCTTCAAATGCATAAATTCAGTGGGAGGGAATGAGGAGGCTGTGCTACCTGCTCCAGTGTGACCTTGAACCACTGGGACATGGTTGTTAGCTACAGCTAGTCTTCATGCCTTTGCTTTTACCAAGCTTCAGTTTAATTTGTCAAAGCAGTGAATCTTTCAGTACACACTTATCACATTGTGATTTTATTAGTTCCTTTAATGAGTTATTCACTTTGTTCCAATTCTCTGTCCTCTCCCATGCCCTTATAAATAGCATTTCTTCAAATATTTACCATCTTCCTTTTAAAAACTTTTATAGATTCTGCTTCTATTACTATTTTGATGGTCCATGTCCTAATAGACCCATGCATTAAACAGTGATTCTTTAAAGTTTGTGAGAAGATTTGTAGCTCGGGTGCTCGTTGTTGTGGTTCTGTTCGCCGAGCTGGGAATTTGTGTTGCAGACGTTCGTCCCCTGTCTAGGTGACATCCTCAGTGCTTGGGAGCCTCCTGTGAAGCGCTTCTGTGATGTTTCCTCCAGCTCGGCGAACAGAACCACAACACTGATTCTTTAAACTTTTTATTTATTTGTTTTCTAACAACATATTCCATTGCACAACAACTTCTAGAAGTAATTGCTCCCGAGTTACTGTATCTATAAGTTTCTTAATTACAACACCTCTTAATTATAATTGTCAACAATTGAACAACCTCCGTGCTCTCATAGCCAAAGCCATATGTCCCTGGTTTCATTTCTGCATCCTTGACATTTTTCCCACAATGAGATGCCTGAAACTAGACACAAACATTGAAATGCAATTAATGTAACAAGAAATGATTGCATTTATGTAGTGCCTTGCATGCCCACAGGATATCCTGAAGTACATTTCTTTTCAAACCATGTAAATTGAAGTGAATAGGCTCTTTTATAATAGAGGGTATTTACTCAAAAGTTCGAGCTGGGGGGCCTTAGCAGAACTTAAATTGAGCATCAGTTTGTAGAATGAGTGCTGCTCAATAGCAGTGCTAACTGGATCTTCAACAATATACTGGTTATATAAAGTGGCCTGATGGAGTGGTAATGGATTGGATTTGCCCTACTTTAGTGGACAGGGCATAGCTAGTCAATTCTCTGTAATTTTGGGGAGATGCTAGTGTTACGAATGTCTAGAACAGTCTGGCTGAGTCGTACAGAAAGTTCTAGAACATAACTCTTCAATGCTATTGTTGGAATGTTGTCAGAGATCATTGCCTTTGCAGTATCTATGCCTTCAGACTTTTCACGATATTACTTGGAATAAATCAAATTGGTTGAAGACTGTCATCTGTCATGTAAGTGCCACAGCATTATGTGAATGTGGACCATTCACTTGGCATCTCTAGCTGAAAGTTAATGTGAATGCTTCATCCTTATCTTTTGCACTGAAGTACTGTGCTCCCCAATTATTAAGGATGGGGATGTTTGTCACACCTCCTTCGTCAGTAACTTGTTTACTTGTCAACTATTGTTCACAACTGTTGTGTCAGGACCACAGAACTTCAAGCTGATCCATTGGTTGTGGGCTTGCTCTGACTGTCACTTTCTGCTTCACTGTTGGACATGCAAGTAATCATGTGTTGTAACTTCATCAGGTTGACATTTCATTTTAGCAATGTCCTGGCACCTGGCATGCCCTCCTTGACTCTTCATTAACCTAAGGTTGATCAATGGCTTGCAGGTAATGGTAGAGTGATAAATATTCGAGCACACAAGGTTACAGCGGTTACATGTCACATGCAGCTCCTCACAGCTGTCCAGTTTTGAGTTGCTGGATCTTTTCTAACTATATCCCATTTAGAATGATGGTCACGTCACACAGCATGATTAACAGTGTCCTTAATGTAAAGCTACGACTTTGACCCCACCTAGAGCTGTGCAATGGTCACTCAGACCATTACTGTCATAAACAAACACATCTGTAACAGGTAGATTGATGAGGATGAAGTCAAGTATGTTTCCTCTTCTTGATACCTTTACTAGCTTCCAAAGATCTCATCTTTCAAGTATGTCCTTCAGGACGCAGATAGGCTGCACAGTAAGCGGTAGCTTTAAGATATTTTCTCTGGGACATACTTCTAAGATTTGCTATTAATGCACTGCTTTAAGTTAACCTCTAACATTGCATTACCACCAGGACCGAGAGATGTCACACCTTTGCAATTTGGAGTCTATGGACCATTTTTGAAATATTACAGCTTGTGTAGACATAGTTCAGTTCAGTGACAAACTATGTTACAAAATCAGAAGTCATATGACGCCAGGTTATAGTCCAACATGTTTTTTGAAATCACAAGTTTTTGGAGCACCACTCCTTCGTCAGGTGAAGTCTTGTGACTTCTGACTTTGTCCACCCTACTCCAACACCAGAACCAACACAAACTCTGTTACATCATGGATAAACCAATTTTTAAACAACACACCTGAAAGACTGTGACATGGATCTGTGATAATTGTTTTGGTTCTGCCAATGTTTAACAGAAATAAAATCTGTTCATCAAGTACTGAATGCCAGACAAACAGAATGACAAATTAGAGACAGAGGAGGGGTCAAGAGAAGTGGTTGTGATGTAGAACTAGGGATTTTCAGCATACATATAGAAGTCACAAAGGGACAGTATGTAAATCGGAAATCGGAGGGGGCCAAGGTTAAATCCTTTGGGCTATAGAAATAACATTGTGGGATAATTAAGCAATTAAATATTGTATCAACAGACTATTGCCATACTAAATATAATTAAATCAACATTGAATTATTTAAATCAAGCTCTAGAAATTGATATGAAAATAGAAGATTAAGATGTATCTTAAATGGATTATTAGTTGGTGTATGGAAATGGAGACTATTGCTCCAACTTTTAAAAAAATGTTTCTAGGATGAGGGTGTCACTGATCAGGTCAGCTTTTTGTCCCGATTGTTCAATTGTACTACATTATTGATTAACTTGGAAAAGATGGATTTTAGATGTTCAAATACACATTGACGTTCTCCATAGAGAAGAAAAGATAATTTCAAAAAGCTTTACACTGCTGGAATATCCATTTAATTTCATTTATGACAGAATCAGAATTTGCAGCTCCATGACCAGAAAATATCTAAATGTTAGACAGAAAAAAAACATGTTTATGAAATACTGCAGTTGAATAAACAGGAGATTGCCATTCTGATAACAACATGCCAAAGAATGAGCAATATGGGTAATATCTGAAAAACTGTCATGTGTAGGACAGAGTTTTCAGTGATATTATTCATAAGAAGTAGATGGAGACTTGATTCAAAAAATATGTCATAACTTACTGGAAGTATGTAAGGATTCAACTTCAAACACTGATATTCTACACCTTCATGAACACAGAAGTATCACACTGTCCTAGATCTTCCAGTTTTCAGGTTGTCAGAAACTGGACACATGATCCAAGATGCACATCATTCCACAGGAGAGATCCACAGAAGTCCCGATGTGTTGAATCCATGGGGATTGTCCAGCATGTTTGAATTTCCAATATGCTATTTTCCTGCTACCCATCACACTCGCAAAACATCTCTGCCTTTGAATTAGAATTGGTGACTGTAGCAGTATCCTTACCTGGATAGTTACCGGAGGAAAGTGAAAAAAAAGTCCTGTTCTGATACCCAGTTAACTACCACAACTCATCACTCTCACTCTCAATGACTCCCCTTTCAACTCTTCTGACTATATCCCCCACACCCGCTGACTGACCGGATTGGACTCCCTTTCTGATCTGACCTGATTTACAGTTACTCACCTACCCAATGCTACCATATCCACTTGCTGTCCACTCCAGCTGGTCAGCTCACTGCAATGTACAAATTGCTGCTCATGATGAACATTGCTGTTTTAACTATAAGAAACTTGAGGGTTTACTTGATTTGCCGTGATAGAGGAAAACAATTTCTTAATCTATTGAGAAGAGTGGCTTATAATTGACAAGATATGGTTTAGTACATGATTACAACTAGTTATGATTATGTTGATTTGACAAACATTATCACTGAGTCTTTGAGGAAGACAAGAAGGAGATCCTAAACTGCTCTGGCCCCAAACCCATATGACCTCATTGAGTGATCTTTAATGACACTCATGGAGGCAAAGAGTCACACAGTGTGGAAACAGACCCTTTGGTCCAACTCTGACCCTCCTCAGTAGATCCATACACAATATCTCTATATAGGTTTATTTTTTCGATTATAAATTTCAGAGATTTTGTACTTAATTATATTTACCAGCGCTCAATCTCCCCAGAAATCTCTGACATAACAAATTCAGATCTTCAGAAGATTTCACTATTCTCTTGGAATGCATTCTCTTCAGACTTGAAAGACAGCTAGTTTTCTGGGTGGTGATTGATTATTTCTGTTGGTGCATTTAAACTCAAAGATCTCTAGGCTTTGGAGAATACCTTTCTGACTGAATTAATCAATTAGCTCTTTACAATTTCTACATCAGGTTCTTTCTTGCAGTACCTTGAATCATTGGACAATGTCTGTCTTTTCTCGGTGATGACTTCAATGGAGTTTTATGCATCACATTGTGAATCTGTGTCAGCTTTATATGCAATGTGTCCATGGATTTGTGCTGAAGCAGTTATGCCTTTTATTTCAATATGCTAATTGGTTTGGACTCTCTCATTCTTCACTAGTGGTGAAACCAACATGTTCACATCCTCAGTTCTGCTATTTGATGATTGCTTCTGACTTGGCATGATCTCTGTCACAGGGCTCTTCCTAGCATGGTGAGGAAGTCTTACTTGCATCTACGTCTTCTGAGTCACCTCAGCATCTAGCACCAGATTTGAGTCTGTCAGAGTTACTTTTTCGTCATGCTGTACTGCCCTCTGGATTACATCAGTTATAGATTCACCAATTGATTCAAGTGGAGAGTTTTCTGTTCATTAGCTGTATCATCGCTTGTTTCTTTTTATTTATATAAAATTTGCTGGATTTTATAATCTAAGAGGGTGGTGTGTGTATGGAATGAGTTGCCAGAGGAAATAGTGGAGGCTGGTATAATTGCATTGAAAAGACATCTAGATGGGTAAATCAGTAGGAAGGGTTTAGAAGGATATGGGCCAAGTGCTGGCAAATGGGACCAGATACCTGGTTGGCATGGATGAGTTGCACAGAAGGGTCTGTTTCTGTGCTGTACATCTCTATGATTCTAAGCACTCTTCTATCTTGATAGTGGTGGAAAAACCTTGTGCTAAACCAAAATAGTCACAGATTCCCATCTTGTTGATAGTGTAAAAAAAACAAATTTCATCTGTCAAAATAATCACAATTTTTTTTGTTGTTAAGTTTCAACCATGATTCAAAGGAGACTTATGAAATCATCTTCAGCTGTCCTTCGAATGATCATTTCTTTGACCAACTTTTGTTCCATGAATGTCTGTTCTTTACCTGCATATAGTTTCTTTCTGCACTTATATAAGATTAAGGTCAACATATGCCCTCCTACTGAAGAGTGCAAATGCTTAATTGTAAAGTATGGACAGGTGTTTTCTGCATCCTTTATGAAGGAATTGATTGTTACATATGTTTAACTTTAAGTGTGTTGCGTGGACCATGTGGATGTATGTTGTCAGCTGTAGAAGTGTTTTTTTAACCATGACAAATTATCTGATAATGTAGTACATGTGACACAATGACTAACTTGGAATTTGTGATTGCCACAAGGTAGCAGATTCCCAAAATGTAAGGTCTGGGTCAGATATTTTACCTAGGAATACATTGTTTCTCTTCTCTTGTAGATTGGTCTACCATATTAAAATCTTTTTTCAAGCTGCATTTGTGATTTTGAATCTTGAGAATTGAATGGACTTTTCAAATCTCCTGCAACAAAGTTGATCTTTCTTCTGACGTTTGACCTCTGTTGCCTCTGCACTTCTGTTTGACTCACTATTTGAACAGCTTTCTATACAGTCAGGTCTTTCTTGGACTGTACTGAATCTGACAAAACTTCTTCAGCAATTTCTATAGCAATTCTGTCTCCTATCAATTCTGAATTACAGTCAGCATAATAAATTTTTCCACTGATCTAGAAAGAATTATTTATGGTTTTGCATGGATGCTGAACTCTTCTACTAAGTCCCGCTCTTTCAAGAGTTTGTTCATTCTGAAAACATTGTACTTTCCAAAGGCTTTCAATGCTTCTTCAAAAGTAACTTCTGCTACCCTTTGGTCAATGCAGTGCTATCAGTTATGCTGTCAATTGTGTACAGACTATGTTTTCAGCTTCTGATGTTATATCTAATTAAGTTATTCTCTATCTCAATTCTTTTTCTCTGAGTTATCCAATTCTGTGTTCTATTTGGCTTCTCAGAAAATATTTCTTCCTAGCAATATTATTTCTGATGCCATGTCTTCTTAATATTGTACTATATTTTTCTCACTTAAATACTTTTATTTCAGAGGAATAGCAGTTCTGCTGCCCTTCATTGCTGAACTGGAGGTTTTCCCCACATTTTCCAGTTAAAACACAATAGCTGGTGGCATAGAGGTAATGCCACTTGAGTCCCAGACTAATGCTCTGTGAATACAGGTTCAAATCGCATCCCAGAAACTGTGGAATTTCAATTCAGTCCATATATTTGGAATTAGTTGCATTGACATTGACCAGGAAACCATCACTGATTATCTGGTTAACTCAGGTCCTTTCAGGAGGGAAATCTGCCATCCTTACCTGGCCTGGCCTAAATGTGACATAAGACAACAGCAATGTCATTGCCTCTTGATTCCTATCTGAAAGATCTTTGTATACCTCTGAGATCAATGACAATTAAGATTAGCCTCACCAGTGACATCTACATCTGTGAATCCCATAAAAGAAAGGATTCCCACCTTCTTGAGGTGAAAAAGCAAAATTTCACCAGAGATCCTCGAACAGTGCCTTCCAAAGCCATGACTACTTTCATTTAGAAGGACACTAGCTGCAGATACATGGGAATGCCACCACCTGCAAGTTCCCCTCCAAGTCATGCTCCATCCTGATTTCAAAATATCCTTTTCAGATTGTTGGGTGGTGAGATGAATCACTGCTCATCTTACCAGCTTAGACAGGTCTGTCCATTACTCTGGGTCAGGCTGCTAATAACAACATTATGTCCATTCAAAAATGTAACGCTTTGGTAGTATTCATGATAATCAAATAAGTTGGATGGTCTTTTCATAATAATCATGTTCCCAACATTGTGAACCTTTTTTAGGGGGTACATGGGATTGTCCCATGTTTGGGGTTATGTATCAGTACCCCGACATGATATCCCTTCTTGTCCTACATTACCCAAAGTGTCCAGCGATGTGCAGGCTAGGTGAATTAGCCATGGTTACAGGGATGCGGGAAATGCAGGGTTACATGGTTAGGGTAGGGAGTTGGGTCTGTGTAGCATGCTCTTTGAAGGGATGGTGTGGACTCAATAGGATCAATGACCTACTTCCACATGGTAGGGATTCTCTGATTCCATGATTGTCAGTATTCTCAATGCCCAATATTCTGCTAGCATGAGTTAATCGCTGAAGGTGTCTCAGGGATGTATTTTCTCTTACACATTCTCTCAATTGATTATCAGTCACCCAGTTGGGAATTTGGTGCATATCTAATTTCAGCAAATTAGTTCTGATCATTGTCAACAGTCAGCTGGCATAGGTTGTGCATGCCTCTGCTAAATATTCTTCTTTAGATCTATTAGCCAATCGACAAATGAGCAAATTGGCCATATTTTGCAGAAGCTACAAAAATTCAGTAGCATCTAATGTAACCTGAGAGACTCTCTGCCCAACTGACCTATTTTAACCCGGTCTTAATAACCCCTATCAATTATTCTACACATCTTTTCCTGCCGACTCTGAAGCTGATCATGTTATAGTTGCATCAAATGTTTACTGTTGCTATTTTTGAGGTGTAACCAGTTCCTGCCATTTCTAATAATTCCCTCTTTTCACTCTGTAGATCTTTCTCCACCTTAACCTCTTTCTATCCAACTGCAATCCTAGGAGGTGGGCAAACAATTGTTTTGTAATAGAGAGGCACTACTTGGGCACTTGGACTTCTGTAAGGTCAAAAACTATCTGCACATGCTTACATCGTGGCACTAGAGTCACAGTTTATCATGTATCTTCCACTATTAACCCACTCTGGAGATCCTCCTGGCCTTCATTACATTACAGTTCAGGGGTCATGGTTACACTCTCTGGCCTTGGGGTCATGGTCATATTTTCATTCCTAATAGTGACATTGGTAACACATTCTGGAGAACTCTCACACCCTACCTGGAGGGAATCATCATGCAGCCCATTTTAAATCATTAACTAACCAGTTCAATCTTTTCCCTTTCAGGCTCATACCTACATTAAATCTGTAATGACACCTGATTTTACAACTGTAAAATATTGGGAACACATGGAGAATGTTACCACTCCCCGTTCTCCACTTGTAAACTTCACTGACCTTCGCCCTAAACCCCAAATTTGGGCTTGACTATATATAATACTTGTTGAAGTCCATATTAAGCAAACAGATTTCTTTCTTCTTTCAATTATCCATGCAGCCAGGTGGGGTCGAATTGACATAGTCAATGTTATCCCTTCAGGTTTCGCATCATCATAATACAACTTTTTATCTTTGCCACTCCGTTTTTCATGTCCTATTCACAAATTACGAATGAATTTTCCCATTACAGGTAGATGATCCTTTATCTGAATATCTAAAAACCGAAATGGCCTGAAATCCAAAGGCTTTTTTGTGACTCTTTTTCTCATTAACAAGGTTGTTTGGCATGCAAACAATTAACTCAAGTCAACACCCACTTGATGTGTGTCACTTAGATGCGACGTTGTGGGGAAGAGGAGAGAAGGTGGTGGTGGTGGCCAAGCACCAATTGGCCTGTTCTTATTTAGTCATCTGCTCCTCTCCCAAGATGTTTTCATATTTCACCATTAAACTGTGACTTATTCTGAAAACCGAAAAATTTTGAATTCCAAAAAACAGCTGGAGTGAGCATTTCAGATAAAGGATCGTCTACCCGTATTATACATGCAGTCAGGCTTCCCTTCACCTGGTTTTGTTGCTCTCAGTGTCTGTTCCCTGAGTAGGTGGCGGTGGTGGCCATTTGATTGTGAAGAATGAGGTCCCAACACAACATGCCCTAAGAGTTAATAATCATGCTCAAGCTTTATATAACTACAATTAGGACCAATACTTCCACTTCATTCCCTCTTCAATATCTACCAAAACGCGTGTATCACCTGTAATAATGATCTCATAAGGTCCAACTCATCACAGTTGTAGTCCTGTGAGGTCCACTAATATCTTCACCATTACATGATCTCTTGGGTTAGAGGTATTTGCTAAAAGAGCTTTGTACTCCCTTTACTTGTCTCTGAGTCTATGTCAGTCAACAACTTCTCCTCGCAGTTCATTCAGCTGCTTCACCAGCTTCCTCACAAATTTTGTAACCTGATTGTTACTGGTGCATACCTCTGGTCATCCTCTGGCAACTACATAGTCTGTCCAGTCATTAAGTCAAAAGGGATCCCGATGCTGAGGTTGACCTCAATTTCATTTGGATGGCGAGGAGTACCTTAGGCCCATCCTTGCCCTTCTTCCATCAGAACCTTAGTCAGACCAGCTTTAAGTGTTTAGTTCATTTGCTCTACCATTCGTGAGATTTGGGGGTGATATAGGAGACAGAATTTCTTAACGCCTAACAGGACACATACCCATTCAGTTACTTTCCTTGGGAAGTGCGCCTCTTGACTGTCTTCCCTCCGTTCCTGATTTGATGTTCTAAATACATCACTTCCTGCTTTCTTAATTGCACATTTTGTGGGTTAATTTTAAGCCCCGCCTGGCTGACCTGACTCAATGCTCTATTTAATATCTGGGTATGTTCTGTTTTGCCAACTAAGGCAATAAGAATATTGTCTATTTATTGCTAGATGGTGCTCTCTTTAAGATCAGTTTGACTCACTATCTCAGCCATACATTGGTGGAATACAGCGGGACTATTGTGGAATCCTTGAGATAACCTGGTCCATGTATATTGCTTCCCTTGACAGTGAAAACAAGCTTATTCTGTGACTCTAGATCGACTGATATGGACCAGAATTTCCAATCTTGTCTAAAATGGAAAAAAGATATACTGTGGAGATCTCAGGCCGTTAAATATAGGTTCATCACTTTGGATATTCTTTGATCACATATTTATTCAGGGAGCCATCATCAGTAGTGAGGTGGTGTGAGTCACCTGCCTTTCTAACCAGGTAAAAACAATAACTGCAAATGCTGAAAACCAAATACTGGATTAGTGGTGCTGGAAGAGCACAGCAGTTCAGGCAGCATCCAAGGAGCAGCAAAATCGACGTTTCGGGCAAAAGCCCACCAGCCAAGCTAGGTGAGTTGGTATGGGATATTATTGCTCTAACTATCCCGTGCATCTCTAAGTCTTTTGCTATTACAATTACTGCCTCTTCAGCTTTAGCTTTGATGGGATGTGCTTGTGTTGGTTGGTAGTGTGGTGAGAAAGACATTCAATTTTTTGGGGTTTTACATGCAGTGACTTGCATTCCTGTTAATGATTCGCTCCAAGTGGGTCCTAGCTATCACTCCCCACATTCCCTGACTGTCACAGTCTGTTGTGGTTCTGTTCGCCGAGCTGGGAATTTGTGTTGCGGACGTTTCGTCCCCTGTCTAGGTGACATCCTCAGTGCTTGGGAGACTCCTGTGAAGTGCTTCTGTGATCTTTCCTTCGGCTCCCAAGCACTGAGGATGTCACCTAGACAGGGGACGAAACTTCTGCAACACAAATTCCCAGCTCGGCGAACAGAACCACAACAACGAGCACCCGAGCTACAAATCTTTGTCACAGTCTACCTGCAGTGTCCCTGTGTTGGAGATATAGCATCTCCTTTTATTCCCCTCCCTGTCTTGGTGAGTCCGAGTATCTAAGTCAATAGTTGCTCCTAATTGTTTTAAAATGTCAACTTCCATAATGGTTCCTTCGTCATTTTCACACACCCATATCTGAATACATTGTACTATATTCCTAATCTGCATTGGGGCAGCTTCACTTCATCTAGCTTTCTTGGTTCCTCCTCTGACCCCTCTAATTTTAGTGATTGAGGGGGTGAGGGGTAAAGCAATATCGGAGATCGATATAGATTCTCCTGAATCTATTAACATCATGCACTTTCGGTCCCCGAAAAGGGTGTCAATAAATATTCTTGGCTCCTTTTCCTCCCATGTCCTTCGTACCTGTTGTTCGAGTAGTAACTGTTTCAGCTCTTCTGCGGAGAGGTGAAATACAGGCACTTGTGTCATGGTGCCTAGTAGAGGTGGTTATAAGCCTGATGTTGCAGGAACGGTGTTCCTATCTGAGCGCTTTGATCCTGTAGTATTTGGATACTTGGTTCCTTTCCTTCTATCCACCCGTATTTTTGACCAGCAATTGTCCTTCAAATGGCCTGCCCTGTCACACCTAGAATACCTATCGTCTCCTTTTGGTTTACATTGTCTGGCGAATTGTCCCTTCTTGTTGCATTTATAACACTCACCATCCAACTCTCCTCCCTGGGTTGTGGCTACCCTAGCTGTGTTATTCTGCTTGTCCTACTGTGCCTTGATCATCATAGCCCAATTCAGGACCTGGCTATAATTATTTCCCACCGAAAGGCCTGTTTTCAGAATCTTAGTTAAGTGGGACCTCATCCCATCTTTTAGTACTTTGAGAAATATCTCCTTGTGTCTATTGGGATTGGGCAGACACCATGGCTTTTATATGCTTTGAACTGTCTCACTACATAATCATCAATGTTCTCTTTCAACCCCTGTATTATTAAGGTCACCTGAGTCCATTTAGAGGGTGCCCCTACCTAATGCATCTGCACAGACACCCTGAACACCTGCATCCACTCTCCGGGTGTTACGCCACTGTGCCTGGATAGGATTATCTTGACAGGTGTTAGCAGATTCTCCCACATGGTCTTGGGCATTTTAGTTTTAGTAAGGAGACGTATGTTATCATCAGTGTCCTATGACCCTCCATTAGCTCATCCATTTTCTCCCAGTCGGGACTATTGTTGATATTCCTTTTTACTGTGGGCACCTCATTTATTAATATTTGTCATTTGGCAGGACTAAGCAGTTCTAGTGTAGTTTCTACATTTAGTTTCTTTTGGTTATGGCCATCCCTCCATGGTTTAGTGATGGGTTAGGCTTTTGTGAGTTATAGAGTGGTGTGTCATCTCTTGTCCGTAGATGTACACTTGATCATTTAACCTGATCCTGTCTACATCATTGTCCTTTTCCCATTTGCGTAGAGAAGAGCACTAGGTACCTCCCCTACTGCAGTTATCAACTGGTCTTTTGGCTTTAAACTCTCATGTCTGGGAGCTGCTACCCTCACTGTTCCTGTTTCTCAATGGATATATTTCTGACAAGGGCTGACAGGAGCCTGCTGGACACACTTTCCTCATTCCTGAAGAAGGGCTCATGCCCAAAACGTCGATTCTCCTGCTCCTTGGATGCTGCTTGACGTGCTGCGCTTTTCCAGCAACACATTTTCTGCTCTCATCTCCAGCATCTGCAGTCCCCACTTTCTCCCCGAAAGTAAAGTTAGCCATATATAAAGTAACATAGCTACACCTAATATTAGAATTATTTGTTATGGTTATGGGTATGTTTGTCAAGCTGGGAAATTGATTTGCAGATGTTTTGCCCCCTGTCTCGGTGACATCTAGAATTTATTTGGCTCTGTTCCTGCTGCTTCTGGTTGCCGGTTCCGGCAGTTCGTTGTAGTGGCCGGTGTATTGGATCTAGGTCTGTGTGTTTGTTGATGGACTCCGTGGATGAGTGCCATGCTCCTAGAAATTCTCTAGCTATCCTCTGTATAGCTTGTCCTGGGATCGATGTGTTGTCTAAGTCATCTGTGTGTGTGGCTACTGGGGACAGCTGGTCATGGCATTTAGTTGCTAGTTGTGTTCATGGATGCCGATTGCTAATTGTCTGCCTGTTTATCCTATATAGTGTTTCATGCAGTCTTTGCATGGAACCTTGTAAATTACGCAAGTCTTGCACATGATGGGTATAGGGTCTTTTGTTCTGGTGAGTTGTCTGAGCATAGCAGTTGGTTTGTGGGCTGTCATGAATCCAAGTGGTCAAAGATGTCTGGCTGTTAGTTTTGAAACATTGTTTGTATAGGTTATTGAGTTTGGTAGTGATCACGTTCTTTATCTGCTGGGCATCTGTTTCCGTTCTTGGCAAAGACTCTGTAGAGGTGTTCTTCGCCTTCTCTTTGCAGGTTGGGAGTGCTGCAGTGTATTATAGCCCTTTTGAACAGGGTCCTAATGCAGCGTCTTTTGTATGTGTTTGAGGATTGCTGTTGTAGTTCAGGATCTGGTCTTTGTGTGTAGCTTTTCTGTACACTTTTGTAGTACATTCATCATTCTGTATTCTTTCTAACATCACATTCGGAATTAGAATTATTTACCTAATGTGTTGTGAGCAACTTCTCACCTAAGCTTGGAATGTCAAACAAACACTGCCCCTCTATCTTGTAGCTACAATTATAACTCCTTTTATTCACATGCAGTCCATCAGAGTGTTTCAAAGAGGTTTTAAAGATGAAATGTATCACCCCTATTCCAAATATTTTCACACTATTTCACTAAATAAGACAACATGTATTGAAATTCCATTAACAAAACTGAAATTCAATCAATTGCCCAGTTCAAGAAACCTATCTGAATTTCTAAGAATTTACAAGATATCTTTGTCCCTCTCCCCTCGTGCCTTGGATGTAGGAATTAATTTGAGTTGTCTCCATCATTGTGTAGGCTTGCTTATTTGGGTTGGGAAGCTACCATTGTTTATTTTCTCAAATTCAAGAATGTGCCATTTACATGTCATCTGCAGACCCATTTGTCATTCAGTCCTCTTTGCCAACTCGTTTTGGGGCTCCTCTTCATTATGTATAACCCTTTCACTTTAAATGAATTCAATGAAATGTCTTAACGCTAGGTGTAGATTGTATTTCTCAATTTGTCAATACTCAATTACTCATTATTATGGGATCACACTTTTCTTTTAATTCTCATTAAACTACAAACTTCACGCCATTTGTTACCAAACATCTCTTGTCAAGCTGCCTCTTACAGACATCTGCAGCTGTGAGTTTGTATATGACTTCTTGTATTTAATTTGTACGATGCTTTGTTCTAATCATTATCTTGTGTTTATCCTATTCTCAACATTAATATTGTCCTAACTTATAATCTCACTCTAATGCTGAACTAAACAAGCTATTTTTGTTACTGCATCTAAAATTCTTGTCCGCCATTTCTATGCCAACTAAAGATCCATGGGCAGCCATTTTTGCCACCTCTGGGCATGGACTGCCCCAAAAGTCACGCCATTCATAAAGGATCTCCAGCCTTTTGCATAATGTGAATGAAGTGTCTCATATTTGTGTCCCGATAAGATCAGGTCTACTTTGACACTTAACTTACCCAACATTACCACTTTAATTGTTGGCTTTGCAATGTTCCCTGGGTCTGCAATCATAGATTAACATGCCCTTTGAGACCCAATTACATTCGTTTTTTTAGACATGCCTCATAGTACCTGTTCACACTGACTGTGACTCTCAAACTGAGCTGGAAGGAATCTTTTACCAATTTTCATTTTTCCTGCCTGGATTAATGACAAGTTTTTGGTGTTGCCCCTGACCTATCAGGAAATTTGAGCTTCACTCACAAAGTATCTGTTGTCTGTTTGTTCACTCAGCTCTGACTCAGGACTGCTCCCACAGGTCACTGCCATCCGATTCAGCCTGTATCTGCATTGGAGTTACTCATTCTCCACCTCCAGGTGGTTGTTAGCTCTCTGGTGGCAGCCTGGCATATTTTTTATTGTTGATAATTAACACAAGGTTTTCTTCTGTCGGGTTCTTAAATCATCAGCCCTTCCCTGCTACTACCTGTGCTGTAAAAGCACCCGAATAAAAGCTGACTCTGAAAATCTGACACAATTGCTCTCCGCATGTTGTGCGAACATTTCTTGTAAATCTCGCACCAATGCCCATCACGTTGCAAGAACACAATTACAATGCTGTACGAGCTGGGGCTCCTCATGAGGATTGCTGCCACTGCCTCACGATTTGTAAAATACTACATGACTTACTTGGTCTGGTGGGGTCAAGGAAAACCACTTCTTGGCTTAACAAATGAAGGTCACTACTGCCAGCATCCTCTCTAATATGTAGAAAATTTCACTTGATCCGGTGTGTTTGAGAAAACCACTTTCTGATTTAACTAGAAGAATGTTGTAGTTAGCAGGCTATAATTTATTATATGTTAGCAGCGAGATGCAGGTTACATTGATATGATTGTCAAGGAGAAGGACCAGCTGAGGTCCGACTCCTTCAAGCTCAGAAGGTGTTCCAACATACATGTCTGTATTCCATGAAAGTGCCTTTCACTAGAAGTTAGGTATTAAATTTCTTTGGCCTAGATTTTCTGCCTGATCAGTGATCAGTCAGAAACTTATCCCTTACACGCAACTGTTGCCTCTTGTTCTGTTGTGACTGATGTTAAATGTAGAATGGGAATAGACGTGAATTCATGATGGTGGGTGATGCTTATGGCACTCCTCAGTATTAACCTTTCCATAGCATTATAGAACAGCTGCTTCCCTACGACTCTACTCATCTATCACCTCACCCACTTATCCATTCCACCCACCTGTGCACCCACTCAATCACTCACCCATTCAGAACCCATTCACTCCCTCACTCATTGAAACAAACTATGCAGCGAGAAGGGGGCATGCTTTTTGCACTGACCCTGTTTGTTTCTCTGTCCTTGGGATTCCAGGTTGAAGGAGGTCTTCGGGATCCTGGAAATGTTACATGCGGGTAATGGCTAAGTTGGGCCAAAGGAATTTATCATCTAATTTTATTGGCACACAATCCAATCTTAAATATCAGAATACATCAACAAGTGCACTGACATTCTGGGGTGTCACTGAACATGAACGATGTTGCAACCATTCAATATGGAAAAGTTATAGTGAAATATTATGATAATACACAGCAGCTGAAAAATACATTATGTCTTGCATATAACATGTACACCTACACAGATGTCATTACTGCAAAGGGCTGAACATAATGTTTCACCAATGCAAAAAAAAACTGTGAAAAATTCAGTGTCAAAAGTGTAAGCAAAACTGGGAAAGGATGTGCAAACAGGCAATCAAAGTAGGTTCAAGAGGTTGCAGCTGGTATGTTCCCAAGTATGGTATGTGGAGCAAACACTTGATTAAAAAAATCTAAAGGTCTTTTTAAAGGTTATCTGACTTGCTATTAAACCAGTATATCATTTTCTGAAATGCCACTACCTGCTAGTCTATGGTTGCAATTAAGAGAACCTATTGCACTCTTCATTATTAATGGAACATCACCCTAGGGATGCTTTCCATATCCTATCAATTGGAACTTGCAATTGGAAAGAGAAAGAAGATTGTCTTGAAAAAGGTGTTGCCTCTTGTTTTGCTCTGAATTGTTTTGGATAGAAATGGTGTGCACAATGAGATTGGTACAAGGAACTACAACCAGTGCTGAAAGAAGGGGCCAAATGGTCTTCTGTGCTGGAACTATTCTGTGATTCTGCAATCCCATCATAGCAGTTAGTAAAACTTAACTTCACTTAATATATCCAGAATAAAGTTTTAGTGTCATTTATGAACGTGAAATTGGAATAAAAAATCTTACAATTCACTAATGTTCTTGAGAGGAGGAGAACTTTCATCTTTACCAGGTTTTGCGTACATTTAAGTTCAAATCCATAGCAATGTTTCTGCTGCTTAACTCCCCTCTCTAGTACACCACACAATTTACTGGACGTTGCACTAATTGTGGCTTGACAATGATGGTCGCTTGACAAGAACAAACATGAGGAAATCTTTTAATTATTCATTTGCCCCAGTTAGGGCAACACTGTTCCCTTTTGGTCCCCTTTATCACTTTCTCCACCCTTTCTTATCTCTGAACCTTTCCAGTTTTGACAACATGTCATTGACCTGAAATAACAATCTGCTTCAATCTCTGTTGATGTTACTTTGACTTACTGAGTAATGTAGAAATATAGAAAATAGGACACATTTAGCCCTTCAAGTCTGCACTGCCATTCAATATGATCATCCAATTCAATATGTTATTTCTGCCTTCTCAACGTACTCTTTGATGACTTTAGCCCAAAGAACTATATCTAACTGCTTCTTGAAAACATTCACTTTTTTTCCATCACAACTCCCTTCAGGGCAGTATTTGCAGCATTGTTTGTACACCTAAACCTTTTGGACATGAAGAGCCAGTGAGAGATTCACATTGCTTCCTCAGGGAAAGCCTGCCTGTACAAATTGCTGTTAAGCAGCTGGCCTGGGTCTTTCCTGGGATCAGGAACCTCAAGACAGTGATCCTGCCTTCCAAGTGCTACTGGCCAATCAGATGCTGGTAGCTGTTTTGAATGATAGCGCCTCTCCACTTGGATTGATGTTTATTACAGTCTTAGTTTAAGGGATGACTGAGTGAGAGATAACAGGAGAGGTTTTGTAGGGTGGGGAGAGTGATGTGTATGGGGGAAAGGTGTTGAAAGTGAGAAGGGGAAATGGCTCTCAGCTTCCAAACATTGATCATTGTTTCCCCTTGATGGGGCACTGGGCGAAATAGATGCCCCCTCCTCTGTCGGGAAAAAGGTCATACATTTTTTACCTATCTCACATGCCAGTGTCGGCAGGTCCCTTTGCCACTGGGTTAATGCCAGTGGTGTCAGGATGTGGTTGTTAATTGTCTGCTTTAGGGTCTCAGCTGGTGGTGGGCACAGACTCCAATCACAACACTTTCCGTGCCGGACTTGGTTCTGGTAGAGACAGTGAGGTGCCAGGATTTAGGGTATGTCATCACCCCAACTAACTTGAGTGCCCTTTCCTTCTCCAAACATGCCATGAGACAGGCCAGAAAGCTGTACCCTTTATCTTGCAGTTTTCCCGAACTTGCACAGTTTCACTTTTTTTCTCGGTGGCTGCAAAGTCTCTTGGGGCATCTTGAGGTCGTGAAAGGTACTCTATAAATGCAAGTTTTTCCTTTCATAATCACCTCAACAACTTGTAAAATGTAATCAAAAGTCTGAATCTGGAAGCATGCCCTAAAGACCCTTCTTTTTAGCTGTTTATATTTATACCTTCTATTATTAAGCAATGAGTCTGATATGTGTGGTTTTTCAATAACAATTCTGCATTGATTTATGTTGAAGGCCCATAAAACATTTAACCAAAGCTGCACACCTATAGCATGGTGGTCATAATTCTCTTTTGCCTAACTACAGTCGCATTTGAAGTGCAAAGGTTCTCTTGAGATTCCGCAACAATATAATAGGGCCAAACAATATATAACCTGCCACATATTAGATTGCCTTTTATCCTCCTTCATGGCTGACAGGGGATTCAGCTGAAAGTAGAGCAAAGCTTGATCAAATGCCTGTTAGCTAATCCCTGATACTACCCAAGTATTTTTTTTTAAATTATATTTATTTTCCTGACTTTTAAAAAATAAAGATAAATCCACAGTTGTGGAATTAAATTTTAATGTGCAGTGGGTGCTCTTTGTAAACTAGGTTACACAGACACTGATGTATGTGGTGCAGTGTGCAAAAGACAGGTTTACCCTTGAAACAAAGCAATAACTCAGTCTATTAAAGTATCAAGGGGCCAAAACCACGACAAGAAAATCTGAAAAGGAGCAGACAGCAGAATTTAGAAGCTTTGAGCAAATGCCTTCTTGGAACTTTGGCCCGATGATTACAAATATTTCAGATCAGACTATTTGCGATGACAAAAGCCATTTTTGTGAGAAATATGTATGGAAGGGGATTAATTTCTGTACATAAACAGATTTTAATAGCTCAGCATTAGTGGCATACTCACTAGAGAAACTGCAGAAAAGTCTGACTGTTCCATCAGTTTTTATTTTAGCTCGGCAGGAGAATCAGTTTCATATCCGAGCATATGTATGCAGACAGGAGAAAGTGAGGACTGCAGATGCTGGAGACCAAAGTCGTGAGTGTGGTGCTGGAAAAGCACAGCAGGTCAGGCAACATCCGAGGAGCAGGAGAATCAACATTTTGGGCATAAGCCCTTCATCAAGAATGAGGCTTGTGGGCCAGGAGGGCTGAGAGATAAATGGGCTGGGGGGAAGGTAGCTGGGAATGTCATAGGTAGATGAAGGTGGGGGAGGAAGGGGACAAAAGTGACAGGTTGGAGGGGAGGGTGGAGCGGATATGTGGGAAGAAAGGTGGACAGGTCAAGAGGGTGGTGCAGAGTTGGAGGCTTGGGACTGGGATAAGGTTGGGGGAGGGGAAATGAGGAAACTGGTGAAATTCACACTGATCCCGTGTCGTTGCAGAGTCCCAAGGCGGAAGATGAAACATTCTTCCTTCGGCATCAGGTGGTATGGGATTGGCGATGGAGGAGGGCCAGGACCTGAATGTCTTTGGTGGAGTGGGAGGGAGAGTTGAAATGTTCGGCCACAGGGTGGTGTGGTTGTTTGGTGCCGGTATCCTGGAAGTGTTCGCTGAAGCGCTTTGTGAGTAGGCGTCCTGTCTCTCCAGTGTAGAAGAGACTGCATTGGGAGCAACAGATACAGTAAATGACATGTGTGAAAGTACAGGTGAAACCTTGATGGATGTGGAAGGATCCTTTGGGGCCTTGGATGGAGGTGAGGTGGGAGGTGTGGCTGCAGAATTTGCACTTCCTGCAGTCGCAGGGGAAGGTACCAGGTGTGGGGAACGGGCTGGTGGGGGAGTGTGGACCTGACGAGGGTTTCACGGACGGAATGACCTCCCTTGGACGGAGGTGATGGGGGTGGGAGGTGTTGGGCGCAGGTTTTGCACTGGGGTACATTTAGAGATTGCATTGTTTCTTCAACCAAATCTTGCATTCCTTCAATGTGCTTCACAAAGGAATTTTAAATTCACAAGGATAGGAACTGAGGCACCAAACTCTAGAAATGCAAACCAGACTGCTTACATCTGAGTAAAAGGAAAACTATTGTGAATTCCTCAGAAATAACGTTTGTGGTACGTCATTGTTGTCTCTGATGTTTGTGGGGATGAAGAGAGGAGATTGAAAATGCTGAAAGAAATCCAGCGTGGATCTGGAGGTTCTGCTTCAAGTAATGGCAAGACAAACCTTGTCTGTTCCCTGCCTGGTAACCAAGGAATGGTTTTCCAACAACCAAGAGGAGAAAAGTGTGGATTAATTGGGGCAGGAGGTGGAGTGAGAGACCACAATTGGATGAGATGGGAGGCTCTGGATTAGTGGTGCTGGAAGAGCACAGCAGCTCAGGCAGCATCCAAGGAGCTTCGAAATCACCATGACTGAAGCAGGGAGGAAGAGATAGAGGGTCAATAACCAGGAAAAAAGGAGAGGATGGCACTGTTTGCTTCAATTTAAACTCCAGTTCTGAGTCTGTACTTATAGAATAATTATTTGTTCTTATTATAACTTTAACTATTCAAGCAATAGCAGACAGCTTAGTAATTTAACCTCAGGAAATGTTTATATTCAACAATACAATAAAACAAAAACTGTGGATGCTGGAGGCCTGAAACAAAAAGCAGACATTTCTGGAGAAACTCAGCAGGTCGAGCAACAACTATAGGGGAGAAAACAGAATTAACATTTCAAGTCTTCTCATGAAGAGTTACCAGACTCGAAATGCTAACTCTGCTTTTTCCCCACCCATGTTGCCAGCAATATCTGTTTGTGTTTCAAATGCACTGATTTAATGTGGGTCTTCCTTCCTGGTTCAGCCTCAGATGTGTGGTGGAATGCGGTCTCTCTGACCATCTCTCCCTCTCTCTTTCCCCACATCGCACTGTCCCCCTGCCCCATCTATCTCCTGTTTTACACTGGAGAACAAGCTCTTAACTTCAGTTTCAAACTCAGTGTGTACATAGTCACTGGAAGCTGATGCTCATTAACCTTTTGAAAATGACAGTGCTTGATGAGAAACATTCGTGAATTATGATTCGATTGTCTCAGTGTAGTGTGACTAGCTTCTGGAGACAAAAGTAGAAATTGCTGGAAAAGCTCAGCAGGTCTGGCAGCATCCGTGGAGAGAAATCAAAATTAACATTTCAGGTTGAGTGATGCTGCCTCAGTTCTGAAGGTCACTTGACTGGAATCATTAACTCTGATTTCTCCCCACAGATGCTGCCAGACTGGCTGAGCTTTTCCAGCAATGTCTATTTTTGTCTCTGACATACAGCATCCGCAGTCCTTTCGGTTTTATTTAATTTTGACGAGCTTTTAATTGGCTCCAGAGATGTATAGTCAATTTCTGATTGGCTCTTCATGGTCATTGTCATCTATTGATGTCATTTCTCATTATTTCCCGACTGGTTCCTGAAAACATCAATTGCTTATGGGGCCTTTCTCTTCATTACAACTTTCCTCTGTTATTTCCGAGATTATGAGGTGCCTGAAAAATGCAGTCCCATATGTTTTCTGTCTTTATCCTTCCAGGTGATTGATGGCTCTAACCTTTAGCTGCCAAACCATTGTACTCTGGAACTCCCTCACAAAATCTATGTTTTTCATCCTCCATCTCCTCCCTTCAGTTACTCTTCATAACGTGCCCCTGAGAATATCTAATGTTTTCTTACGGTGCTAACTTGTTTGACTTACCTCCAGTGAAGCACCTTGGAATTTATTAGGTGCTGGCTGAATGCAAATTGTTAATTGAAGCAGTAGTGTTAGCTGTGGGAGGGGGTGATTGGAAGGGAATTAAACTGGAAACTTGGAACCTTTAAACATTTTCAAACATTTACCCAACTCTACATGAAGAAGTGTAATTGCCTGTTCCACAGCAGTTTGGAATGGAGGGTAATGTTTTATTTATCAATACTCTCTATAATGTACATCTGCTTCTTAAACCGTGACTGAACAAAACTGGAATAACAGAGATTACATTTCTCCAATTCAGACAAAACCTGTGAAGTTCATACGACTGGTGTCCCTCAAGTGGAAAGCAACCACATAATTGTTTCATATTGTAAATGTTGGACTGTCTTCAGCACCATTATAAATGTTCTTATTTTCTTATTCATAAGGTAAAAACAATTGAAAACATGGGAAATAAACTTCTCTAGAGGGTGAGCTTCACCTTATTATGTTATTCCTTTTCTCTTTCAACCAAGCGCCAACTGTGTCCAATTATTTCTGTCATTGTATTTCTAAATTCTATGAGAAAGCTGATAGGAAATGTATAAGGATAAGTATACTTTGCACAAATTAGCCCTCCTTCACTCACTCACTGTCCCACTGCTGGAATAAAAACTTTCAGTATAAGATGATCTAATAGAGTGGATTGTAACATAAAAGCACTAAACTCGAGGACCATAAGACAGAGAACCAAAGCAGGCCATTCAGCCCATCATGTCTTCTCCATCATTCAATGAGATGATCATGGTTGATCTGGTAATCATCAAATCTATATTGTTGTTTTTTCCCAATAACCCTTCATTCCCTTACTGATTAAAAATCTGTCCATTTCAGCCTTGAATACACTTAATGATCGAGCTTATACAGCCCTTTTAGGAAAATAATTCCACAGATTCACCACTCTCTAAGAGAAGAATTTCTTCCTTATCTCTGTTTTAAATGTGTGAACTCTTACTCTGAGATTATGCCCTCTAATTCTGGACTCTTCTAATAAGCAAAACAAGCTTTCCACTTATACCTTGTCAAGTCCTCTAAGAATAAAGTCACCTCTTGTCGTTCTAAATTTCAATGAATACATGTCAAACCTGCTTAATCTCTCCTGAGAAGACAATCGCCCTATACCAGGGATTAGCCGAGTAAACTTTCTCCGGGCTGTCTCCACCTCCAGTACATTTTTCCTTCGATAAGGAATCCAAAACTGTTCACAGTATTCCAGCTGTGGTCTGACTCATGCTTTGTGTAGTTTTAGTAAGATCTCCCTATTTCAAACTAAAGCATCAGTGTTTTACACATCTGATCAGAGTAATAATTATCAAGCTAAATAAAGAAGTCAATTAACCAATGAGAAATAGACAAACTAAATTCACATTTCAAATATTGTTGGAGATTTCAAAATTTTTTACGATTCACTGATGTAACACATTGGAAATCAAGTCCTGTTACTTCTGGAATTTTAACAAAATTTGAAGATTTTATAGAAGTACACAAGTTCTGTAAATTACCTGCCTTTCAACCTGAGACTGAAAGAAACCACTGACCAGGTTTCTGTTTTGAGCAAGAATGATAGAGTCATCATCACAGAGTTGTACAGCACGGAAACAGACCCTCTGGTCCAATCAGTTCATGCCGAATGTAATCCCAAACTAAACTAGTCCCACCTCCTGACTCCTGGCCCATATCCCTCCAAGCTTTCCTATTCATGTACTTATCCAAGTGTCTTTTAAAAGTTGTAACTGTGCCCGTATCCACCACTTCCTCAGGAAGTTCATTCCACACGTGAACCACCCTCTGCATAAAAGAAATTGCAAAATCTCTCTCTTCTCACCCAAAAAGTATGTGCCCCAATCTTGAAATCCCTCATCATAGGGAAAAGACACCCACCATTAATCCATCTATACCGCTGATGACTTTATACACCTCTATAAGGTCACATCTCAACAAGTAAGCAGTTAGGAACATCTGTGTATAATATTGCTAAATTAAACACTAATCCCACTTCACACACACACACACACACACACACACACGCCTGTTCCCAGGTTCTGATCTTTATGATTGTTCTGCTTACTGATGGATTGCTTAAACCATTTTTCTCAGTTTGGTTGGTGAGGGACAAGTGGTGCCTGGCACACTTACAAAAAGTTCCAGACTTATCAATTGAAACTCACAATATGCAATAAGTATGAATATGAAGAGTGAAGATGGTTTGGAAATAGTGAGTATGTTGTATTGACAGTGAAACTTCTTTTTTCACTCTTTGCAATGTGATAGAGCACTGACTTTACATTAGGAATATAGTAATTCTTGGTTCCAAAACAAAAACTGGGCAAATTCACCGTGCCTTTGAACAAACCTGCAGCACAAAATAAGTATGCTCACAAAGCATTAAACATAACCTTTGCCACTTGAAAATCGGGTGAAAGACAAGTAATATTTTGCAACAAATCTTAAAACAACAAAGAAAAAATAAAGACACGCCACTGATAGCCCATTCCTTCAGAACAGCAGAACGCAGGTTATCATGAGAGCAGAAAACCAAAAAAGCTGCAGATAACAATGGGCCAGGCAGCCTTCATGAAGAGAAAGCAAGATATAATTTTGCCTCTTGATCACTCTTTATCAGATCAGTTCAGATTCCAGCATCTGCAATAACTTGCTCCATATCATGAGAGCAGTTTGTTTCAGATCTGCACCCAGCAATTCCAATGTTAAGAAATCTGGGTGCAAAGCCCTTTGTGCACAAGTAACACTTCTGTAACAAATGTCAGAAAACCGTTTGGGAATATTGGCTGTTTAATTATTTTAAAGGAACAGGCTGGGAGCATTGGTGTATTTTTTTTTGCAATTAACTCATTCCTAGGTGTGGTTTAAGAGTGAGACAGAGGACGCTCAGCTTTCATTTCTCCACCTGTATTTTTTAAAAGGAGAATGACAAATTTGTTGACCAAGCATTTTGGAATATGCAATGTAGAAATTCTTCTTTAGAATCTTTTGCACTCAGAAACATTTAAAAACAAATTAAAAGAGCATCTATAGGGAGTTGGTTACTGCATTGGTAGAACTATTTGCTTGCAATAAATGGTATACCTTTGACTATTATAAAATGAGCACACCTCTTCACAAACCACTCCAGGTTCCAAAGGGGACAGGCAACTGTCACTTTGGGCAAACCCTCCAACATGAAGATCCAATTTTCAAATGACATTGATGCAAGCGATTGAAAGTAATGGGCTGCTACCCTTTTGAAGTTGAACTGAATTGAATTAGTTTTCCTGCTTTAGGCAACACAGGAAAATGTTTGTCCAGACTTTTCTGCATCTTTTTTCACCATATTTCAGCTTTTAGAACAATCTGTGCCATAGGACAATTATGTTGCTTCATTGCCTTTCTGTGTTTAAAGTAATAACGTAGCGTGGACCTTTAAAATGATCGAAATGTTCACTAAACCCACAACACAGAAACAGGTGACTCACTGCTCTATTCCAGTTTCTATGCTCCACGTGAGCTCCCTTCCACTTTATTTTTATTTCAAATGTTCCCTTTGCAAGAAGAAACCACCAGAGTATTAATAAAATGGGACCCTTAACATAAGCAAAGGACATTCTATTCTTGGTCCAAGTTCAATGAATTTTACTTCCGAGGAAGAATGCTTTTGGTCAACCTGAACGGCAGCATTGTCAATAGTTTCCTGACAATTTCTTTCTTTTTTTGTAAGTTAAAAAGATTTATAAATATAACTATTCTTTTAAAATGTGTTTATGGTATAGGTGAGCTTGAGGGTCGAGAGAAATATGGACCTTCTTGGTTACTGATTGTTCAATAATGGCATTTGCAAAGGGCTTTCCAACACCAAGGGATTTCTTTTGTGCTCTATATCTTTGGATAACTGTATAGTGTATAGTTACAGCAAAATGGTTATCACTGTATTCAAATGAGTATCTGACTTTAAAATGACTGTTGTTTACCTTCGATCATACTACACACACTTCCTAATTGTCAATGCCTTTCAGGGAGTTGGCATATTGCTCTGTATTCTTTCAGCTGAAAAAAATGAAACAAATTAATAAGTTACATTGTTAGCACGTTAAAGTCCCCATCAGGCTATTTCCAATAATCTTTCCACAAGACATGAAAAGGTTTTCCATGAAGAAAAATGCAAAAAGGATGCAAGCATTTGGGGCATGATGATATCTTCATTACTGAATGCTGCATTGAATAAAATGGAATGTTTTTGTGGATGCAAAATGCAATGGACGTGTATGATTAAATGCATTTGACTGAATATTCCCCAGAGATATACCATGATGTTTGCTAAAAACATTCAAACCATTCATATTCGGATAGATTAAGATGAAGTGGTAGCATGTGGCAGGAATTACTCATGGATGATTTGCTTGGAAAAGAAATTCTGTTTTATGAATAAAACTAATAACAGAGAAATTCTGCAAATAGGCAATGGGTGCCTTAGAAATGGAACCAATTTTAGTTCATGTTTCTGGCAGAGATCACTTAAAGTCCTGGCTGTAGGTCTGCTTGCTGAACTGGAAGGTTCATTTTCAGACATTTCGTCACCATACTAGATAACATTATCAATAAGCTTCCGGATGAAGCACTGGTGGTATGGCCCGCTTTCTATCTACCCAAGGAAACCTAAACACAAATAGAAAGCGAGCCATACTACTAGTGTTTCATCCGGATGCTCACTGATGATGTTATCTAGTATGGTGACGAAACGTCTGAAAATGAGCCTTCCAGCTCAATGAGCAAACCTACATCCAGAACCTCAGCCTGAGCTACAAATCTTCTCAAAACTCACTATCACTTAATGTTTCTCCATCCAAAAGATTAAGCTGCCTTTGCTCATTTCAGATATTAATCGCCCTATTGTAATTTACATAGAACATAGAACATTACAGAGCAGTACAGGCCCTTCTGCCCTTGATGTTGCGCCAATCTGTCATACCAATCTGAAGCCCCTCTAACCTATCTTATTCCATGTATGTCCATATGCTTGTCCAATGATGACTTAAATGTACTTAAAGTTGGCAAATCTACTACCATTGTAGTCAAAGCATTCCATACCCATACTACTCCCTGAGTAAATAAACTACCTCTGACATCTGTTCTATATCTATCACCCCTCAATTTAAAGCTATGCCCCCTCGTGCTCGCCGTCACCATACTTGGAAAAAGGCTCTCCCTGTCCACCCTATCTAATGCTCTGATTAACTTGTAGGTCTCTATTAAGTCACCTCTCAACCTTCTTCTCTCCAACGAAAACAGCCTCAAGTCCCTCAACCTTTCCTCATAAGACCTTCCCTCCATACCAGGCAACATCCTCTGCACCCTTTCCAAAGTTTCCACATCCTTCTTATAATGCAGTGACCAGAACTGTACACAATACTCCAAGTGCGACCGCACCAGAGTTTTGTACAGCTGTAGCATAACCTCATGGTTCCGGAACTTAATCCCTCTATTCATAAAAGCTAAAACACTGTAAGCCTTCTTAACAACCCTGTCAACCTGGGTGGCAACTTTCAAGGATCTGTGTACCTGACACCGAGATCTCTCTGTTCATCTACACTACCAAGAATCTTACCATTAGCCCAGTACTATGCATAGCGGTTACTCCAACCAAAGTGAATCACCTCACACTTGTCTGCATTAAACTCCATATGCCACCTCTCAGCCCAGCTCTGCAGCTTATCTATGTCTCTCTGTAACCTACAACATCCTTCGTCATGATCCCCAACTTCACTGACCTTAGTGTCATCTGCAAATTTACTAACCCACCCTTCTACGCCCTCATCCAGGTCGTTTATAGAAATGACGAACAACAGTGGACCCAACACCGACCATTGTGGTACACCACTAGTAACTGGACTCCAGGATGAACATTTCCCATCAACCAAAACACTCTGTCTTCTTTCAGCAAGCCAATTACTGATCCAAACTGCTATATCTCCCACAATCCCATTCCTCCGCATTTTGCACAATAGCCTACTGTGGGGAATCTTATCGAAAACCTTGTTGAAATCAATATACACCACATCAACCGGTTTACTCTCATCTACCTGTTTGGTTACCTTCTCAAAGAACTCAATAAGTGAGGCAATAATTTGTGAGGCATGACCTACCCTTCACAAAACCGTGCTGACTATCCCTAATCAAATTATTCTTTTCTAGATGATTATAAATCCTATCTCTTATAACCTTTTCCAACACTTTACCAACAACTGAAGTAAGGGTCACTGGTCTATATTTACCAGGGTTGTCTCTACTCCCCTTCTTGAATAGGGAAACCACATTTGCTATCCTCCAGTCTTCTGGCACTATTCCTGTAGACAATGATGATTTAAAGATCAATGCCACAGGCTCGGCAATCTCCTCCCTGGCTTCCTAGAGGATCCTAGGATAAATCCCATCCAGCCAGGGGACTTATCTATTTTACACTCTGCAGGATTTCTAATACCTCTTCCTTGTGAACCTCAATCCCACCTAGTCTAGTAGTCTGTATCTCAGTATTCTCCTCGACAACATTGTCATTTTCTAGGGTGAATATGTTGAAAAATATTCATTTAGTGCTTCCCCTATCTCCTCTGACTCCACACACAACTTTCCACTACTATCCTTGATTGGCCCTAATCTTACTCTCATCATTCTTTTATTCCTTAAATACCTATCGAAACTTAGTGTTTACCCTGACCCTATCCGCCAACAACTTCTCATGTCTCCTCCTGGATCTTCTGAGCTCTCTCTTTAGGTCTTTCCTGGCTACCTTGTAACCCTTAAGCGCCCTAACTGAGCCTTCACATCTCATCCTAACATAAGCCTTCTTCTTCCTCTTGACCACTTCCTTCGTTAACCACGGCTCCCGCGCTCTACAGCTTCCTCCCTGCCTGACAGGTACATACTTAACTCGGACAATCTGGAGCTTTTCTTGAATAAGCTCCTCATTTCTAATGTGCCCAGACCCTGCAGTTTCCTTCCCCATCCTATGCTTCCTAAATCTTGCCTAATCGCATCATAATCGCCTTTCTCCCAGCTGTAACTCTTGCCCAGTGGTACACACCTATTCCTTTCTATCACTAAAGTAAACATAACAGAATTGTGATCGCTATCACCAAAGTGCTCACCTACTTCCAAGTTTGTTTTAGCATTTTCCTCCTCTTACTTTACATTGAAACATTCTTGATTTTCCTCATACTATTATAGCAGCATATTCCACCACTCTGTCTGTATCAGCTGAGGTTCAGTTATTCACATTTGAGTCCAGGATTTAAGTACAAAAATCTGATTAGCAGAGTGTTGCACTGTCAAAGTTGATGTCTTTTAAATGATTAAGTAAACTGAGGTTCATTATGTATTGTTGGGTGTCAATAAATTATCTATTTTGAAGAGGGGTAGTGGAATCCACCATTGTCCTGGCCAATGTTTATCACTTTTCACAACCAGATCCTGGGCGGTATCCCCAAATTTGTTACGGTTCCATGTGGGATACCTTAAGCTGCTAAGTTCCCTGATGGACAGGGATGAACTGACTCTTCTTCTTTATTCCCTGCTCCCTCAGTTGTTTGCAACAAGGTTAATATTTTTAAAAATCCTGTACTTGGTGGAAAAGCTTTCTCCCAGACCAAGTAAAGTTATGTCTTAAGTGGAACCAACATAGTCAGGCTTTCTTGAGCCTTCAGTTTATTAATTGCTAAATGCCAGAAGGATGAGTAACAGATCCCAAATAACCCTTATTTCAAATCTGCGTGTCAGTATGGAAAGAGAAAGTTTTAAAAACACAGATACATTATTCATGGAGTTTAACAGATGAATGTGCAGTCTTTGCTTTGAAAATTACTGGTAGCATTAATGTTCGTAGTTGAACAGCTGAATCACGAAAGCTGATGGAATATCCTTTATATCTAAGGATGCAGAGGTTATACAAAACCCTAGTTAGAAACAAAAACAAAAATTGCTGGAAAAAACACAGTGGGTCTGACAGCATCTGTGGAGAGAAAACAAAGTTAACACTTAAGGTCCAGTGACCCTTCTTCAGAACTGGTTAGAACCCACTGGAGTACAGTAAGCAGATCTGAGGACTTCACCTCAGGAAGGATATGGTAGCCTTGGACAGAGTAAAATGTGGTCTCCAAGAATATTACTTGCACTTCAGGGATTAAGTTATGAGGAGAGTTTATACAAATTAGTCCTGTTTTCTCTAAAATTTAGAAGGATTAGTGATGATCTGATTGACATGTTCAAGATATTAACAGGAAAGTGAGGTTGCTCAACGTAAACAATTTCCACTGTTTGGGGATTGAAGAACTAGGGAGTGTAGTCTTTGAACTAGGGCCAGACCATCTTGGAGAGGTATTAGGCAACAACTGCACACAAAGGATAGTAGATGTTTGGAAATCTCTTCCACAAATGCGAGTGGATGTTGGATCCATTGTTAATTTTAAATCTGAGGTAGATAAAATTGTATTAAGAGAAGGTATTAAGGGATATGGGCCAAAGACAGGTATAGGCCACAGATCAGCCATGATCTCATTGAATGGTGGAACAGTCTCGAGGGGCTGAATGGCCTACTCCTGTTCCTATGAACAGTCAGTTTCATGTTTCTTAGTTTTGTAAGCTGACTGAAGTATTTTACCCTGATTCCTTTCTTAACTGGTTTGCTGCACTCACACTGTGGAGGAGGTCTTTGTGTTGCTTGGCTGCTAGCTAGCTGAATTCTAACAGTCAGAACAATAGAATTCATTCACCTGTAACACAGGGGTGACTAGAGGGAGAGCACTTCAACTTTGACCCTCATAGCACACATTTACTTCAATATTCAGTCCTGTTAACACACACTTGTAGAGTTGAAACTGTCTTTTTAACTCTGCCCTTCTGTGTGCTACAAAGAGAAAAACACAAAATGTGTCTAGTTTGGGATACAATCCTTAGTGCGCTCTTTGCTCTTGAACAGGGGATAGTCAGCCCCATGTTACTGTTGTAATCACAAGATATTATAGTCCAGTTGGTTTTGACTTGTCACTCCCTCTCCTTGAAGGATTGTTGTTTGAAGTTCTTTCGCATCTGGAAGTTTGAAACTCCTGATACTCTCTTTCCAGACAGCCACACAATTCATAGCAACTTTTTTCACAGTTTCAACCCTCTTTTAAAAGCACATCTTGGAGGTACAATTTAAAAATGAGCGGAGTACTTCAGGGTTTAGACCTGTGGTCATTACACCCTCAAACAATGTCACGAAAATTCATCATCTGGTCATCATTTCAAGATTGTTTGTGACTCTATGCTGTGTTCAATTTGGCTGCTGCATCATAACATTGACGACAGTTCAAAAGAAAATCTAATCTTTTTGTAAAAAGAGCTGAGCTTTGAAGTCTCAGGTAGTCGTAAAAATTGGTGCTTAAAGGCGATTTTAGTTTTATTTAAATGAAGCTGGAAATGTTCAATGAAAAGAAGAATTAGCTGACGGAATTAGATTGTACAATAAGTAGTGTGGATGACAGCAGGAAATTGCGAGAAGACATAGATAGTTTCAATGAGTAGGCAAAACTCCACTTAATTGAATTCATTGTGAGAAATGTGAGGTCACCCAATTTGAACCAGAAAAATATAAATCAGAGCATTTGCTAAATATTGAAGATTGGCAATGCTAGAGAAGAAGACTAAATCTATAAAAAAAGCATTGCAGCTGGAGAACAGGTCAGAAGTCACACGACCCCAGGTTATAGTTCAACAGGTTTATTTGAAGTCACAAGCTTTCGGAGCGCTGCCTCCCAAAAGGAGCAGTGTTCCAAAAGCTTGTGATTTCAAATAAACCTGTTGGACTATAATCTGGTGCCATGTGACTTCTGAATTTGTCGACCCAGTCCAACACCAACACCTCACATCATGGAGAACACCGACAAAGGGTAATCAAAAAGACAAATGAGATGTTTGCATTTATCTTGAGGGAGCCGGAATACAAAGGGAGAGATCTGATATTGTACTTGATTAGTCCATAGTTGAATGACTGCATTTTTGCTCTGGGCACCCCTGTCTCAGGGTGGAGATCTTTTGCTCTTCTTTAAATAGTACTATGAATGTTTTATACTCACCAGAATAAAAGAAACACATGAAGTCTTGGATTAGTGTCACATCCAAAACGTCAGAATAATTACATGCTAAAGTCTCTGGAATGGGTCTGAACATCTCTCAATGTCAGCAAGACAAAGAAGTAATCAGTGACTTCAGGAAGAAAGGTGGAGAACATGTCCCTATCTATTTCAACAGAGCTGAGGTGTTGAGGGTCAAGAGCGTTAAGTTTCTCAGTGTGATGATAACCAACAGTCTGTCATGGACCTCCTACGTAGATGTGATGGTCAAGAAGTCACGACAATACCTCTTCTTCCTCAGGAGGCTTAGGAACTTTGACATGTCCATAAGGACCCCCAGCAGCTTTTTCAGATACACCATAGAAAGCATTATATACAGCTGCACAATGGCCTGGTACAGCAATTGATCTACCCAGGACTGCAAGGAACAACAGAGAGTTGTGTGTGTAGCCCAGACCGTCATGGAAGGAAACCTCCCACCCAGGGACTCCATCTACACTCCCCTTGCCTCGGAAAAGACTGCGAACATCATCAAAGACCCCTCACACCCTGATAAGGCTCTCTTCCAACCTCTTCCGTCAGGCAGAAGATATGGAAACTTGAAAACAAGCACTAGCAGGTTTAAGAACAGCTTCTTCTCTGTTGCTATTAGACTGTTGAATGGACCTCTTTCATTTCCAGTCTAAGTTTGACCTTGCTTTTGTGCACTTCCTGTGCAGTGATAATCTTGTTTGTCTTGCTCTGTCTAAGCACCCTATGATCTGAATGTCCTTGTTTACTATGATCTGCCTGTACTGCTCATAAAACATTTTCACTGTACTTCAATACATATGACTACAATAAACCAAATCAACTCAAATCTTGCAACAAAAGGACAGAAGTGCTACGCCTGACCTGAAGGAAACCTGACGAGACACCACACATTTCAGGGTGCCCTTTTGACACAGCAATCTTGAAGTTCATACCGGGCAGTCTTTAAATACATTTCTGTCAATTCCATCTATCTGATGACAGGTCCTGAGGTAGTCTCATGTGAAATTAATTCTTTAAAGTATTCGGTGTTCAAAACACTCCTGCCTCAGCTAATTTATCCATTGCAGATACTGAGCCAGAATCCCAGTGCATTCATGCTGATCCTTATGAGCTTGAGTGCTCATTATTCCGTTTCAGAGAACATCCTATTAACAAACTTCTCCGATCTTCAGTATGTTGTGGTGAACCTCTACGTTGATGATTGGATGAAAAGGAAAGAATACTGACATGACTTAAAGAAGCATGGAAACAGAAAGAAGCGAACATTAGTGATAAATAATGCATAAAGCATTTTTATCATATTAAACATCTCAAAGCAAATTCTTACGGGGCATGAATAGAAACTATTCTGCACAAAGCTAGCTGTACCCCAGAGACAGCAAGGAGCTGAATCACAGGTCACTCAACTTTTGTTTGATGATATTGGCGAAAGGAGGCATTGCTAGTTGTAGCCAGAACCATTTACCAGGGATCAGTTAGGTTTCTTTTTATTATCACATGTATCTAAAAAAAATACAATGGAAAAGTGTTTTTCTGCATGTTATATGCAAAGTGTTGCCGCACTCCAATGCCATCATGAAACATTGAATATAATGCGAGATCTTGCTACAATAGAGTTCATCTTTCTCTCTTCTCCTTGTTCCTCCTCCACTGCTCCTCCAAATGCTGTTTGACATTAGAGTCAAGAGTGTGGTGCTGGAAACGCACAGCAGATCAGGCAGCATCTGAGGGGCAGGAAAATTGACGTTCCGGCAAAAGCCGTTTATCAGGAATGAGGCTGGGAGCCTCGGGGGTGGAAAGATAACTGGGAAGGGGGAAGGTAGCTGAGAGTGTGATTGGTGGATGGAGGTGGCGGTAAAAATGATAGGTCGGAGGGCAGGTTGGTGCAGATCGGTGGGAAAGAAGAGGAACAGGTCATGAGGATGGTGCTGAGCTGGAAGGTTGGAACTGGGGTAGGGTGGGGGGAAAGAGGGAAGTGGTGAAACCCACATTGATGCCATGAGGTTGGAGAGTCCTGAGGCGGAAGATGAGGCGTTCTTCCTCCAAGCATCTGGTTGTAAGGGAGTGGCAATTGAGGAGGCCCAGGACCTGCATGTCCTCGGCAGAGTGGGATGGGGAGTTGAAGTGTTTGGCCACGGGGCAGTGGGGTTGGTTGTTGCGGGTGTCCTGGAGATGTTCTCTGAAGCGCTCTGTGAGTAGGTGTCCTTGCTCCCCAATGTAGAGGAGACCGCATTGGGAGCAACACATACAGTAACTGACATGAGTGGAAGTGCAGGTGAAACTTTGATGGATGTGGAAGGCTCCTTTGGGGCCTTTGAATTAGGTGAGGGGGCAGGTATGGGCACAGGTTTTGCAATTCCTGTGGTGGCTGGGGAAGGTGCTAGGAGGGGAGGGTGGGTTGTTAGGGGACGTAGACCTGGCCATGTAGTCACGGAGGGAATGGCGTTTACGGAAACTGATAGGATTGGGGAGGGAAATAGACCTCTGGTAGTGGGGTCCGTTTGTAGGTGGAGGAAATGGCGGAGGATGATGTGATGTGCACGGAGGTTGGTGAGGTGGAAGGTGAGGACCAGGGGTTCTGTTTTTGTTACAGTTAGAGAGATGGGGTTCGAGGGCAGAGGTGTGGAATGTGGATGAGATGTGCTGGAGGACATCATCAATCACGTGGGAGGGGAAATTGCGGTCTTTAAAGAAGGAGGCCATCTGGTGTGTTCTGTGGTGGAACTAGTCCTCCTGGGAGCAGATGCAGCAGAGGCAGAGGAATTGGGAATATGAGATGGCATTTTTGTAGGGGGCAGGGTGGGAGGAGGTGTCATCCAATTAGCTTTGTAGAAAATATCAGTGGTGAGTCGATCACCGTTGATGGAAATGAAGAGATCCTGGAAGGGGAGAGAGGTGTCAGAGATGGTCCAGGTGAACTTATGGTCAGGGTGGAATGTGTCAGTGAAGTTGATGAACTGTTCAGCCTCCTCGTGGGAAAATGAGGTGGCGCCGATGTAGTCATCAATGTAGCGGAGGAAAAGGTGGGGAGTGGTGCCGGTGTAACTGCAGAAGGTAGACTGTTCCATGTAGCCGACAAAGAGACAGGCAAAGCTGGGCCCCATGCAGATGGAGGAAGTGGGTGGTTTCAAAGGAGAGAGGGTGAGAACCAGTTCAGCCAAATGAAAAGAGCTGCTTGACATTAGTCGGGGCCTCTGAAACAGTTCCTGGGTTTCTGTTATTGGCTCTGGGGTCTCAGTTATGAGCCTCCACTGCTGCCACAATCATGTCTGTCTCATTCTAGCTGGTTCCATGGACCTAAGGATGCGAGGGTTATAGACCTCCTCTCCCCCATCTGACCCTCCTTCTGGTATTGCCGCCGGTCATCAGTTATTAGGGTCCTCCACCAATACTTTTGTTCCTTCAGGTACCTAGGACTAGCAGCATTTGGAACCTTTAATATACAATGGAATAGGCAGAATGGACTTCAGCATTTGACACAAATAACACTAAGTCCAACGACACAAGATTCATTCTGTATATCAGTCCAAGTTACCCAATTAGTCCTTTGCATGAAATTAAAATGCATATCCATATGTGAGACTGCTACTGACTGAGCGAGGTTGATATGGGTAAATATTACATTAACATATACTCATATTATGAAAAGCTGTCATTGCAAAGTATAAAATGTGAAAAAAAAACTGGAACAAAAAGCACAGGAATTCCCTCCAAAATCTCTCTGCTCTCCACTTCTCCTGTTTTAATGTACCAATTTAAATATATCATTTTGACCAAGTTTTTTGTCTTCTGTCTTAATATATCCTTATGTGGATTGGTGTCATATTCTCTCTGACAGTGTTCCTATGGATTGTTTCGGGCTCTTTACCCTGCGTAAAGACACTGCATAAATTGCAAGCTGGGGCATCAGTGAGCACACGGGGTGGTGGACACTTTGATTGGTAGATCAGTGAGGATGGGGAAGGGAGAGGTTTTGATTGATGAATCAGTGAGATAAAGGGGATGGGGTTGATGTTATTGGAGGTTGGCATGTGTAGGAAATGGGCAAAACTGGGAAAAAGCTGCTTCCAAACATTTTAGAGCTCCAGATTCATATATAGAAACTTCGGTCTCTTCTAGAAAGCTCCTTGTGTGGTTTTAAAGCTCCATGCAGTTTTGGTACAGACACATGCACACATAACCAAATCTTTGTCATCATACACACTGTGACAATCTCCATCCTGGTTCATAGAATGTCCATTGATATTTGAAAATTCTTCAATAGTGCAGATACAGGACGCTAAACCAGGTAGGCTTTGCTTTAATGAAAAAAAAAATTCTCTGAGATCAGCAATTCCAACAAATGTCAGACCATATTCAGATGCAGTAGCTCAATATTGCTGTGGCTATTGTGTCAATAGCCTTTTTGTTTTGCCATGAACATTCAATGTTTGAACTAAATCATTTATCTGGTAAATGCCCATTGCACGGTCCATTAGCTTCATTAGCTGTTTCTTGACAACCTATTGAAAAAATTATTCATTACATCCGTCAGATTTTCGTGGTCCTGTGCAGGGAGGCAGATGTTGGCCAATTTCTGAAAACTGCTGCAACAGACAGATTTTATGTGGTATTTATTTTCAGGCTTACAGTTGTTTCTTTATTTTACATTGAATATATTTGTACTAAAGTACTGTCTACAAGGTTTTTAGTTGCTATGAAATACAGTAATAGTACATCCTGAATATCTATTTTGCCTTTGGTGGAAAAAACAGAGTTATTAAATGGTTTCTTTTGTCCTAGCAGTTGTTGCTATTCACACCTTTATTTAACAGTGGTCAGACAGGGTTTAGAGAATGAAGGAAGATTCTCTCTAATGCTGTTGAGCACAGTCCTGCTGTAGACCTCTCCACAATATTTACCCAGCTCCATCATTGTTAGATCATCATGAATCAGATGTTACAATGCATCAGACCCCAGACTGGTCTATTGTAACCATTTCTGAAACACCTCCTTTCATTTAATTCCTGTTTTGGCATGTAAGTTCTCATTAGGCTTTGGACAATTTGTGAACCTTATTTATTTATTTTCCACAACAATGTTACTGGCATCTTTGGATCTCCCATTAGGAATCCCCATCTGATATACCTGCAGCAAGGGGAGAACCAATGGAGAGGTGCCAAACAGGTTAGACTGCACAAGATATCTTCTGTGTTCATCCATCTGCAGATAAAGGTGAACATATCAAGCTTTGCCAGACAATTAATAAGGGTGGGTATCTGTCTTTGCAATGGAAGCTAAGGGAACAGAGCAGATGGCATAGCAACATATCACTATGATATGTGAATGCCTGACTAATCAGGAGCTCCTTCAGAAACTGGAATTACAGCGTGCCTTCCTTACAGTGGCACTGCTCAAACTAAGAAATGCCAGGATGGTCAGGAGCCAGCAGAGCCCAATGGCCTACACCTGAGAAGGTGCAACTAACCATTTCTGCAATATATACATCTGGCAGCGACAGTGGGGAGCTGACTACTTGAGATCTGGGCTAGTATAGGGACAGATGCAGAGATGTGACATCTGTTGGCAGGGCATGTACAAGTGCCAAGCAGCGTAGGGACACCACATGTAATAATAATAACCATCAGCTCGGAGCAGAAAGTTGGCTCCAACCTCTTCGAGGTCTGCTGCATTGCTGACCTATGGGGAAATGACATAAGGAGCTGATCCTGCAGCTAGCTAAGCTGCAACATGTTGACTTTTCACAGCCATCGTCAGGGCATTGGGTGTGAATCAGCTGTGCAGACTTGTACATGCACTTTAGATTTCCTTTCTCTTTGTTTTTGCCTGCTGCCTCTTAGTCTTCTACCTTCATGCTTGATTCACAATTTTTAAAAGTTGAAAAGTCTTCTGACCCCCATTTCAGGCTACTACTTGGAAGCCAAAGATATTACCAACTAATTTCTGCCCCGAGAAACTGATGGCATAATCCCTTCCATTGCTCTTTGCATCATTTACTTAACCCATTACATGTAAACAAAAGGAGAAGGGTCTTTGTAAAGAGTCTTTGGGGATTTATGTGTATGAACAATGTTTCTAAACCTCATTCTAAACCATACTCCTTTCACTTACCGACATCATGCAGACTGGCCCTCACACATAGACATATATGGATTTATACAATCAGCTTAAATTTGAATAATACCCAACCATCATAAAATGGCAGATTTCACTTCTGTCCCTCTGAAACTAAAAGACACGTAATCCTCAAGATGCTGTTAAATCTACATGCAACTCACATCAGTGTGTTATTCAAGGTCTTGATACAGAATTTGACGAACAACAGGATAATTAAATGGCTAATGAGATCCTTTCCAATTAATCCCATTTGATCAATGGCCTCCTTCTTCAAAGACCACAATTTCCCCTCTGACGTGGTCGACGATGCTCCCCACTGCATCGCCTCCACTTCCCGCAACTCCGCCCTTGAACCCCACCCCTCCAATTGCCACCAGGACAGAACCCCACTGGTCCTCAGCTACCACCCCACCAACCTCCGGATACATCGTATCATCCTCCGTCATTTCTGCCACCTCCAGACAGACCCCACCACCAGGGATATATTTCCCTCCCCACCCTATCAGCGTTCCGGAGAGACCACTCCCTCTGTGACTCCCTTGTCAGGTCCACACCCCCCACCAACCCAACCTCCACTCCCGGCACCTTCCCCTGCAACCGCAAGAAGTGCAAAACTTGCGCCCATACCTCCCCCCTCACCTCCCTTCAAGGCCCCAATGGATCCTTCCATATCCATCGCAAGTTCACCTGCACCTCCACACACATCATTTACCCGATGTACCCGATGTGGTCTCCTCTAAATTGGGGAGACAGGCCGCCTACTTGTGGAATGTCTCAGGGAACACCTCTGGGACACCCGCACCAACCAACCAACCCAACTGCCCCGTGGCTGAACACTTTAACTCCCCCTCCCACTCCACCAATGACATGCAGGTCCTTGGCCTCCTCCATCGCCAGACCCTGACCACACGACGTCTGGAGGAAGAGCGCCTCATCTTCCGCCTAGGAACCCTCCAACCACAAGGGATGAATGTAGATTTCTCCAGCTTCCTCATTTATCCTCCCCCCACCTTATCTCAGTCCCAACCCCCGGATTCAGCACCGCCCTCTTGACCTGCAATCTTCTTCTCAACCTTTCCGTCCCCACTCCCTCTCCGGCCTATCACCCTCACCCTCACCTCCTTTCACCTATCATATTGCCAGCGCCCCTCCCCCAAATTCCCTCCCCCCTACCTTTTATCTCAACCCGCTTGACACACCAGCCTCATTCCTGAAGAAGGGCTTATGGCAGAAATGTCAATTCTCCTGCTCCTTGGATGCTGCCTGGCCTGCTGTGTTTTTCCAGCACCACATTTTTCAACTCTGGTGTCCAGCATCTGCAGTCCTCACTTTCTCCCATTTGATCAACTCACCACTAAGAACAGAGATTGAAAATTAGGGCAGAACCAAAATTATTCCCTTTAACCCACCATCAGCTGCAGAAAGTTTAACAGACATGTAAGACTATTGAATTTTCCTCAAGAAATAGTTCCAACATAAAATTAACAAGGTAAACTGGACTAACTCTCTGTGAGGAAACACCAGTAGATGGAAATACATTCTACCTCAGCCTTTTCAGAAATAAAATGCTTAAAGATGAAGCTGATGTACATTCAGGATGAGTTTTTAGGATTTAACTTGGTTTATTGCACATTTTCAACTTCACTTGATGGATGATAATCTAACAGGGAAAAATATTTTGTCTTTTATAAAATTCATCTGGTGTTCATTCCAAATAATAAATTAAAGTATTTTACAGCAAGCAAAATAGAATTTAAAGCACAGCAATAGTCATTCTGCCCAAGTGATCTATCTTAATGTGTATGTTCCACACAATCAGTTTTCCATTTTTTTTCTTTTAACCAGTTTTCCTTATATTCCTTTCTCTGCCATGGACTTCTTTTTTAAATTCATTCATGGGATGTGAGCATCACTGGCTGGGCCAGCATTTATTGCCCAAACCAAAGTTAGAATTGAGAAGATGGTCATGAGCTTGCCTTTTTTGAACCACTGAGTATATAGAGCCACATGCAATTATGGAGAGTACTCCAGGACTTTGGCCCCACTGAAGAAATGGTGATATGTTTCCAAGTCGGAATAATGAGTAGCTTGGAAGGAAACTCCCAGGTTGTGCTGTTCCCATGTATCTGCTACCCTTATACCTTTAGGTGGTAGTGGTTATGGATTTGGAAAGTTCTGATGAAGGAATTCTGTTGAACTTCTGCAGTCTATTTGAAGATGTTACTCCCTGCAGCTACTAAGCATCAGTAGTGGAGGAGATGAATGTTTGTTAATGTGTAGCTAATCAAGTAGCCCCTTTTTAACCAGGATGGTGTCAAGCTTCTTGAGTGTTGTTGGCGCTATTCTTATCCATGTAAGTGGGGAATATTCCATCGCACGTCTGACCTCTGCTATGTAGATATTGGAGAGACTCTGGGGAGTTAGGAGGTATGTTTACTATTGCAGGATTCATAGCCTATCACCTGCTCTTGTATCCATAGTATTTACATAGAGAATCCAGTTCAATTTCTGTTCAATGGTAACACCCAGGATGTTGATGGGTGTGAATTCAGTGATGGTAACGCCATTGAATGTTAAGCGGTTGGAGATAGTTATTGCTTAGCATTTGTGTGGCATGAATGTTACATGTCACTTGTCATCCTAACCTGAATATTATCCAGATTTTGCTGCATTTGGACATAGACTGGTTTATTACATGAGAAGTAACAAATGGTGCTGAACATTGTGGAATGCCATCCCGTATTCCCAATTCCTCTGCCTCTGCTGTATCTGCTCCCAGGAGGACCATTTCCACCATAGAACACACCAGATGGCCTCCTTCTTTAGAGATCGCAATTTCCCTTCTCACGTGGTTGAAAATGCCCTCCAATGCATCTCATCCACATCCCGCACTTCCGCCCCCAAACTCCAACCCTCCAACTGTAACGAGGACAGAAGCCCCCTGGTTCTCACTTTCCACCCTACCAACCTTCGCATTAACTGCATCATCCGCCGACATTTCCGCCACCTCCAAACGGACCCTACCACCAGAGATATATTTCCCTCCCACCTCTTTCCGCTTTCCGCAAAAACCGTTCCCTTCGTGACTCCCTGGTCAGGTCTATGCCCCTCCCATCCTGGCACCCTCCTTTGCCACTGCAGGAATTGCAAAACCTGCACCCACACCTTCTCCCTCACCTCCATCCAAGGCCCTAAAGGAGCCTTCCACATCCATCAAAGTTTCACCTGCACATCCACCAATGTCATTTATCGTATCTGTTGCTCCCGATGTGGTCTCCTCTACATTGGGGAGACTGGACGCTTCCTCGCAGAGTGCTTTAGGGAACAACTCCGGGACACCCGCACCAATGAACCCCCCCCTCACCCCGTGGCCCAACATTTCAACTCCCCCTCCCACTCTGCCGAGGACATGGAGGTCCTGGACCTCCTCCACCGCCACTCCCTCACGACTCGACGCCTGGTGGAAGAACGCCTCATCTTCTGCCTCAGAACACTTCAACCCCAGGGCATCAATGTGGACTTTCCCAGTTTCCTCATTTCCCCTCCCCCCACCTTACCCCAGTTCCAACCTTCCAGCTCAGCACTGTCCTACCGACCAATCTCCCTTCCCACCTATCTGCTGCACCCTCCCCTCTGACCTATCACCTCCATCCCCACCCCCATACTCCCATACCCCCATTCACCTATTGTACTCTTTGCTACCTTCTCCGCCACCCCCCCTCCCCGATTTATCTCTCCATCGTGGAGGCTCCTTGCCTCAATTCCTGATGAAGGGCTTTTGCCCGAAATGTTGATTTTCATGCTCCTTGGATGCTGCCTGACCTGCTGTGCTTTTCCAGCACCACTCTGATCTAAACTCTGGTTTCCAACATCTGCAGTCCTCACTTTTGCCTACTTAAATGTACCCTATACACCTTAAAGGTGAGGATCATTCTGACTGTGACAGGAAACGTTTGGGGAAAAGTTTCCCCAAACTGAGCTACAAGAACAGTGATGTGGTGTGGTGGAAGAGGCAACACATTCCAAGGACCATCAGCTTAGAACTCGAGGCCTTGATGGAGGAGGTAGGAAGAAGGTAGGAAAAATTTCCTTGGGACCACTGCCTAGCTCTCCTGCTTTTCTACTGTAAGTAATGAGGCCAAGTAATTATACAAAGTGCCATTTTCCCACAGTCATTGACAATATCCCCACTTTCAGTCTTCAGTGGGCCAACATTGCTCCTGACCACCGACTTTCCCTTTATGGAGCTATAATATGCTTTCTTATTGATTTTGACATCTCTAGCAAGTTTCCTTTCAAAATCTCATTCATATTTCTCATTCACTGCCTTGTGTCCCTTTGCTGCTCTTTGTATTGTTCCCATTCAGCAGAATCTGTGCTATATTTTTGCATTTTATAAGCCTTTTAGTTTCAGGGTGTCCCATATCTCTTTAGTTGTGCATGGTTGTTTTTCTTTCCATGAAGTGAAGCTTTTTCTATCTCAGGGGTATAAACTAGTTGTGTATTGCATTAAACATTCCTTTAAACATCCTCCACTGTTCTTCAGTTGTCTTGCTCATGAACAAATTATCTCACTTTACCATGGACATACTCTATCTCACATTATCCAAGTTGGCCTTACTTTTGAAAAGGAAATGGATCATTTTTTTATAAAATAAAAAGCTGCATGGCTTGGTCTAAATGTTGGGGGATTAGGATTAACTAAACAGCCATTGCAAAGAGCCAATACAGACATAAGGAGCTTTATGGCTTCCTTCAGTAAGCATTCCATGATTTTGTGACTTCAGGAACTCTCAAGGACAAACCGCTTAGTATTTCTACTAACTCAGGATGAGGCAGTAGTAATCAGTAATAAGCAGTAACAATCAATAATCTGTAATTTGTTAAGCCACCATTTCAACCCTGTTGTTTGGTACCCTTCCTGCTGGATGTATGTTCAGTTGTCACTGAAGTGCTTCCTCTGTCTACCTGAGACTCACCTGCCATTTTGAAGCTGGGAGTTGAGCACCTGAGTGCAGAGTCTCCCATTGGTCATGTGGACGACATGTCCAAGGCCTCACTGATGAAGTGCAGCATTCCGACAGGTACCTGGGAATCACTGGCCCAAGACCGTCCAAAGTGGAGAAGGAGCATTCAGAAGGCATCGAGCACCTCAAAACATGCCGTTCGGAAAAAGCAGAAGCCAGGTGTAAACAGTGTTAGGAGTGTGCTATCACACTAACGCTCTACCCACACCTTCCCGCAACCATCCTCCACCCCAATGCAACAGAGCCTTCAGTAGCCGCATTGGTCTGGACAGCTACCAACAGACTCACCTTGAGATTGGAAGAGAGTCATCTTCATTTGTGAGGGACTGACAATGATGATGATGGTCAGTTGTATGAGATTAACAGAGGACATTAGCTGGAGCATTGAGAACTGGCTTCTCTAAAGTCAGGCCAGTAAACTGATGTTGTGTTCAGCCAACACGATACTTCCACCATGTGTTCCCAAAGTGCACACAAATGACCTCACAAAAATAGTGTCTGCTGCCGATTGAGCCTGAGACATCACCCATCCTGCCAAAACCATCAATGCTGTGCATCTGACATTCTATTATTGAGCAAAAACTTTTTTCCTGAATCATCTATTTGATTTACGCTTAAGAATTATTGTTTACATGTAACATTTAAGCTTCAAAAGACCACAATAGATATAGTGATAGATATAGGACAGGTGTCAGAGGTAGATTCTTTACTCAGAGATTAGTAGGTGCATGGAATGCACTGCCTGCAACAGTAGTAGACTCACCAACTTTAAGGGCATTTAAATGGTCATTGGATAAACATATGGATGATAATGGAATAGTGCAGGTTAGATGGGCTTCAGATTGGTTCCACAGGTCAGCACAGCATCGAGGGCTGAAGGCCTGCACTGCGCTGTAATGTTCTATGTTCTATGTACAATCCTCTTTACTTTGGAGATTGGTTTTAGCTTGGTTCTTTTCCCCCATAGGTAATAAATATTTTTCCTGTCTCTATGGAAGTACTATTCCTTTACAAGTTTTTCTGGTTTGAGTTTGAGTATTTTGATAAAATCACTCATGAGAACTCATTGGGGGTAGTAAAAGTCTGAAGCTTGTGCACATAATGAATGCTGGAGAACTCTTTTTCAAAATAGTGAATAGCACATTTTGCATGCTTGTTAATGACCTCAGCAAAGCTCAGCTCTGCAAAGCTTGGCAAGTAACTGTCCATGTGGCTGCGTAATACTAATGCATCCCACTGGCAGTTGTTTTCTTCCTGTCAGCTTGATAGACATAATACTTATAAACACTGCCATATCAGCTTGTAGCTATCCAGTGAACATGACTGGATGCAACTGTTAATACAGCTAGGGCTGAATTTTAACAAGTTAGCAGTCTCAGAGCTTAAATGGAGGGCAGTTCAAACAGTCAGGTGTGAATGCCAGTGTTTACAACCTTACTGATTTTTGCTTTTGTTCACTCTTATTCACATTAGAAAATTAGGAGAGATGTAATTTGAGTACGCTGACATTAACTTCATGTATTATGTCTGACTTCAGAGAGTTATGAAATCACAAAACGTTACAGCATGTGAGGAGCTTATCATTCCAGCACCAGCTCTTTGATAGCATGATTGTACTTAATGCTGTATATTCATAGAATCATAAAGTCCCTGCAGTGTGAACGCAGGCCATTTCGCCCATCAAGTCCACACCAACCCACCAACTAGCATCACACCCAACACACCCCACTACCCTATCCCTGTAACCCTGTATTTCCCATGGCTAATCACGTTACTCTGTCAGTTCTCAATTCTCAATTAACACACGTTCCAAAGCCATGACCAATTCCATCGAGAAGGACAAGGGCAGCAGGTATATGGGAACACGACCATCTTCAAATTCCCCTCCAAGCTGCTCACTATCCTGACTTGGAAATATATTGCCATTTCTTCACTGTCGCTGAGTCAAAGTTCTGGAATTCCCTCGCTAATGGCATTGTTGGTCAACTCACAGCAGGTGAACTGCAGTGGTTCAAGAAGGCAGCTCAGTACCACCTTCTCAAGGGCAAGTAGGGACAGGCAATAAATGCTGGCCAGCCAGTGACACCCACATCTCACAAATGAATTTTAAAAAAAACTCACCAGTATTGCATTTGGCTCATTTAAAAAGCACCTTCTAAACCCCAAACCTGTGGCACCTAAAGGGTTAAGATCAGCACATGCATTGGAACAGTAACACGTGGAAGTTCCCCTCCAAGCCACACACACCATACAGACTAAGAGGTATATTGTTATTCCATTACTTTTGCATGGTCAAAATCCTGGAGCTGCCTTAACACACCAAGGACAGCAGCAATTCAAGAAGACAGATCACCATCACCTTCTTCAGAGCAGTTAAGAATGAGAAATAAATACTCACCAATGATGCCCATATCCCATGAACAAATGAGATAAAAATCCAATTTTTTTATGGGAAAAGAAGAAAAGAATGACAGGTTCTGGAAATCAGAAATAAAAACAGAAATTTCTGGGAAAACTCAGCAGTTCACGCAGCTTCTGTGGAGAGACAGTAGAGCTAATTCTTTAGGTCCAGTAACCCTTTTTTAGAACTGATTTCAATGAGGAAAAGGTCAGTTTTTTTAAAATAAGATCACATTCTATAGATTTTCAGGTAGAGCATTCCAGATCCCAACAAATCTGAGGGAATAAAAAGGTCCTATTTTCCTTTCTAGATCTTTTACTGTTGATTTAGAATCTACTTGAGGATGTGGTATGAGAAGGGAAGTGCTGAGCTACTCAGAGGTCCAGTCTGATGTTCTTGAGTCATGGCTTCATATCCTTCCTCGGAGGCTGGCACAATTTCAATTCAGTTAATTAATTGAGAATTAAAATAAGTTTCAGAAATAGTGCCTGCAAAATTATCGTCCATTTTTGCAAAAGTAAGCCCTTTTGGGAAGGAACTCAACCACTTTTGCCTCTGTGCAATTGCAGACCCAAAACAACAGAGCTGCCCTCTGAACTGGCTAATAATGCCATTTATCTCAATAGTAATTAAGGATGAACAACAAATTCCATCTTTGCCAGTAATACTTTAGGTTATCAACCCATTTACTAAAAGGAATAAGTTTTCCTTCTCTAATCCAGCGAAAACTCTCATTTACTTGTATACCTTTATTAGGATAACTTCAACATTATTTATTCCAAGGAGAAAAGTCTGAAGTTTTCCAAATATTCCTCATAATTAAAATATACCTCATTCTTGAAATGAGATGTCTAACATTGTCCACAATATTCAGCTTGTGGTATCTAAAGTTCCAACATTTCCTCTTTGCTTCTATATCTATTCCTTTCTTTGTAAACCAAAGTCACAAATATACTTTGTTAACACTTTTATCAGCTTACCTTTAAGAATTAATCTCTATGGATACCAAGGTCTTAACACTCAGCCACCATTTGTCAATGTTATGCCACTTCAAGTATATCATCTTTTTCAGCTCAATCCTTCCCAGTTGTGTCACGTCACCGTTTGCTGCTTTGAATGCCATCTAAACTATTGGTGAGCATTTAATCATTCTGTCCACATCAACCTGCTGCCGACAGCATTCCTCATTGCTGTCTAGTAAATTGTCAAGTTTCATCTTGTGTGCAAATTTACACATTTAAGTGTTCCTGGTGCATCATTCCAATAATGGGGAGCATCAGTACCTCTGTGATGTTAATCTGTATTGTAGATTCCTTTAACAGTGTTTCAGACACACTTGAGAAGGACAACTACACTCCCATGTTGAATGCACAACAATGGATGTAGGTAGTTTAATAAAAATGTAATTTTGTCATCTTTCTGTGGAGGCGGTGGCATACTGATAATGTTACTGGTAATCCAGATCCACAGATTGAAATTCTGGGATCATCAGAGGGTGCAGAGGAGATTTACCAGGATGTTGCCTGGAATGGAGAATAGGTCGTACGAGGATACGTTGAGAGTGCTAGGCCTTTTCTCATTGGAACGGCGAAGGATGAGGGGTGACTTGATAGAGGTTTGTAAGATGATCAGGGGAATAGATAGAGTAGACAGTCAGAGACTTTTTCCCCGGGTACAACGGAGTGTTACAAGGGGACATAAATTTAAGGTGAAGGGTGGAAGGTATAGGGGGGATGTCAGGGGTAAGTTCTTTACCCAGAGAGTGGTGGGGGCATGGAATGCGCTGCCTGTGGGAGTGGCAGAGTCAGAATCATTGGTGACCTTTAAGCGGCAATTGGATAGGTACATGGATGGGTGCTTAAGCTAAGACAAATGTTTGGCACAACATCGTGGGCCGAAGGGCCTATTCTGTGCTGTATTGTTCTATGTTCTATCAGTATAATTCCCACCAAGGCATATGGTGTAGTTCTGGACTTAAAAAGCCAGTCAGATGACAGTCATATCATCACACAAGCAAACATTGCTGCGGAAACAGCTGCAGCCAGATCTGTTGAACTTTTCCAGCAAGCTATACATGACTCCAAACTCACAGAATATGCCTGACCCTTAACTCTCCTGAGAATTAGTGATGGACAATAAATGCTGGCCCAGTCAATGACATCCACATCCCATGAATGAATAAAAAAAGTTGAGGAAAGTTAAAAAATATTATGGACTTGGCCAGTCCGCTCAAAATATTCTTAAGCAGGCAGCCCAGATGATAACTTTGCAGTTGGTTTCGTAAGTGTACAGTAAAAATTACCTGGAGTAAGTTAGCTAGGTTGACTACCAAGTTTCAAAACAGTTAAAAATTTATTGACAAAATTACAGAAAGGACAGAATAAAGAACCCCTACAGAACTCAATCTATCCAAACTAGACTTAATTATGCTTTTCCAAATATACATAACAGTCCCAATAAGCAAACCCTTTGAACACAACAAAAATGAATCAAAAGCTTACAGGTCGAAGTTAGAAGGGCAGAAGGAGAGAGAGTCTAGCAGCCTGTTTCCTCACAGCCCACAAGATGAAATCCCTAACTAGTTCTGGACTGTACTGCTCAGCTAGAGAGCTGGCCACGCCCCTTGACTTATAAGGTTACTTCAAATTCTTAAAAGCATTGGCCTAAAGTCTCATCTGTTTATGTAAAAACAAAAAAACCATTCATCTCTGTACCAAACCAAGCCGTTTCAGAGCCCGGCCTGTTTACAAACCCTCGGAAAAAACAAAGGACACAGTATCCTTGTGAAAAGGAACACCTTTTAGAAAAAAGGACCAGCTTTTTGACAAAAAAAGTGCAACATTTTATTTTGAATGAACAGAAAGAGGAAATTATAGTGTTATGAATGAGTTAGAAATTTAAAACAGGAGCCAATTACCAATAATCAAACTCCATTTATGTTTATCTATAATAATGGGAACTATGCAGGCAATGATGCTGTCTTTTTACATCATTAGTTTCCAAGGCTCAAGTTGTCCTGTCTTGGTTGACTTTCATTCCAGTATGTAGGGATACCATCCTTCAACCAGATTCTGCCTCTGCCCATTACTATGCACAAAAGAACTGAAGAATACTCATTACTTTCAAAAGTTTAGACCAATCCTTTTACTGTTACACTGATATACTGGACTTTTGCTGATTATCTGAAGTTTGAACAATATTTTTGTACACCACTTCATCATCCTCGAAACTTACCCAGCCTTAGGAGATAAATAAATTGAGCTGAGGTTGGAATGAGGCAAATTGTAGATGATTTGGAGGAAGAATAACCCTGATGGTCTTTTCTTTTTCCATATGTCTTTATGATACAATAATAGAAGATTGCATTGCAGGATGATTGAAGAGGTGTTCCTGCTTTCATAAAGATTTAGCAATTTTATTGTCAATATAAGCCATGGAGATCAAATAACCAAATTAATATGCATTACTGCTTGAAGGGTATTTTATCTCTTCACTGATGATACTATCATTTAATGAGTGTATCAGCATATTTCATGGGTACTGTTAAATTTAGCATTACTGGAAAATGACCTACAGAGTCTGCTGGAGAGAGTTACTTTAAAGGCATGCTAAATAAACTAAACATATCTGCTTGTGCAAAAGCTTTTCTTTAAATTAACACCGTCATATAATTTACAAAATTTTCAGCGCAGATGTCCAACAAACCTTAATCAAAAATGTACATTTGTGTTTTGTGTCTTTCCCAAACTTTCACTTGATTCATTCATATTTCAAACCAATGTGAACCCAATCTCAAAATAAAATAGACCAATCAAGTAAGCAATACCACGGGGGATTTATTGTTTCATAAATGCTGTTCTCCCATCATCTGTCGGAGACTATGGCTCATAATGTGTCGTATTTTATAATCAGAGGTAAAATGACATTCAAAAAAAAGTTATTTTCTGTCCTTTTGTTTTGACCTTGGGACTTATCCATGAATTTATAATCAACTGATGACCTACAGAGTTACATTGTCCTGTTATTGATCTCATGATTAACCAAAGAGGACATTGGTTGTAATAAACATCTAGAAGTCTATATCAATAAAAGCTATATTTTTATTAAAAAATGAAACTTGTATTTTGTATGCTTTCTTTGATGATCTCAAAACCTTCCAGAATGCTTTAGAGTTAAAAATGTACTGTTTAGGTAAAGTCACTGGTGTTATTTAAGAAACATAGTGCCAAATGTCACAAAGCATCACAATGTGATAATGATTAGGTCATTTATTTTTACAGTGCTGCTGCTTTGGGGCTAATTATTAGCCAGGACAACAGGACAAACTCCCTTGGTCTTCTTCAAAAGGTTGCAAGGGATCTCTCACATTGGTCTCAAAGGGAGACCTTGTTTAAAGGTTCAACTAAAAGTCAGAACCTCTGGCAGTGTGGCACTCTTTCAACATCACACTCAATATCTAGCCAAGATTAGGCACACAGATCACAGAAGACGAACTGGAATTTATATTTTTGTTAAAGTTATAAGCAAGACTGTTGTCAAACTGACACCATTGTTAAAAGAAAAAAATGGAGCTTCACTTTAGCAGCAGATTAATGCATTTCCCAGAAACTCATTATTTGTGTTCTCATAAAGTGATGGTTTCTTACTAGCGAGAAGCAATCCCACAAAAAAAACCTTTTGTATTATCTAAAGAGATATTCCCTTTCTCATTTATTTTGCCTCTGGAAGCAGTTTGATAAAGATCAGAATTAGTCGAACACCACCCCTATACCAATCCCAAACCCATTCTCCACCCTTATATTGCTAAGACAAAACATGATGGATATTCGAGAGTTTGCAACCAACCCCCCACCTTAAAGCATGTTCCACTAAAATAAATTTCCTGGCAGCGAGGGATGATAAGTGAGCCTATTAGTATAAAGAATGCAATCTGCAGAAATAGCTACTGCAGGGCTGGGGTCACAAGAGCATTAGCATGTCAGCTAGTAGCAATTCATCAGATTTATTTAGCTTGTTTGTTGGTTACCAAGATTACAGAGTAGGAAAGGATTGTATTTCACCCTACATAGATTGCATATTTGTTTCACTACCTGTGATATCTATTTGGAAGGAACATCCTTTCTTTGGTGGGAAATATTTGCTATCGTGCAATGAAAGACTCATTTTCAGGGTGACTGAAATGTATACCTTCATTTGGCAAGCACTGGGCCACTGCAGAAAGTGACAGGATCATTTCTTCTTTTAAAGCTTTAATTTAGATGTAGAAGAGCTTCAGTAACATCTCACCTCCGAATTAATCTTTTCACAGAGAGTAGGAGACATATTGATTTTATAATTACCTTCGGGAGACAAATTATGAAAGACCTACAAAACAGTGAGCCTTGTACAGAACTTATTTAAACAAAGTTTAAATTGCAAGGATCCAAAATTTCCTTTTCTTCCCTGAACTGTCTTGCAGGGTCGCAAACTACCATAAAATGCAAGGAATGACAGTAAGGTTGCAACATATTAGTTTAAAACCACACAGACACATGTATAAGATATGCCCTGTTCAGTGTTCTTTTATTTTCCGTTAAAACACTGCTCTGGAATTAAAACATGAAGGCATGAGCTTTAGGTTATATATAGCCATTCCTTTTTAGCTCATCAAAACCTGAAATCTTAAAAAGACAATTTGAACTCACCAGTTGAAGAAACAGAAGAGATGACATTACAAATGAATGTATTAAGCTGTTAATCCGTGGTATAAACTCATGATCAATGTTATTTGTGGCAATAACTGGGTGTATTTACTTGCAAAAAACTCAGGAAAGATCATTGATAAAACTTGATCATTGATAAAGCATTTCTTGCTGGCATGTTTTCTCTGAATGACAAAGAGTTTAACATTCTGCACACAGGTGGAAAATTCTATATACTTCTCTTGAGAAATTAATTCAAATCCGTGGTATTTGCTCAAGCTGTTAGTTTTTCTCAGTTGATCTTTTTATCAATACTAATGTCCTAATCTATGAAGTCCTGATGCCTGTGTAAACATTATCCAACTAATTAGCTGAAAAAACAGTCAGTTGGTCTCTTTAACATCACCTGATTAGTGCTCACCACAATTCATTTAATTCAAGTACACTTAATAAGTTTTGAGAAGATTTACAGCTCAGCTTGAGGTTCTGGATGTAGGTTTGCTCACTGAGCTGAAAGGTTCATTTCCAGATGTTTCGTCATCCTACAAGGTAACATCTTTAGTGGCCTTCCAGGCAAACCCCCACTGATAATTCCTGCTTTCTATTTACATGTTTGGGTTTCTCTGGGTTGGCGATGTCATTTCCTCTGGTGATGTCATTTCCTGTTCTTTTTCTCAGGGGTTGGTAAATGGGGTCTAACTCAATGTTCCGGTTGGAATGCCATGCTTCTAGGAATTCTCTGTGACTCTCTCTGACGCTCTGTGACTCAAAGCAAAACTAATGTCATTTACAAAATACTGTGCAAGAACTGTAACAAACACTACATTGGACAAACAGGCAGAAAACTAGCCACCAGGATACATGAACATCAACTAGCCACAAAATGACATGACCCTCACTCACTAGCATCCTTACATACAGATAAGGAAGGACTGGGACAACACTGGGACAAGGACTGGGACTAGGACAAGCCAAACAGAGACATGCACAAGAATTCCGAGAAGCATGGCATTCTAACCGGAACTCTATCAACAAACACATCGAGTTCGACCCCATCTACCACCCCTTGAGGAAAAGAACAGGAAATGACATCAACAACCCAAATAAACCCAAACATATAAATAGAAAGCAGGAATTATCAGCAGTGCTTCACCTAGAAGTCCACTGAAGATGTTACCTAGTAGGGTGATGAACTGTCTGGAAATGAACCTTCCAGCTCAGCAAGCAAACCTACATCAAATACATTTTTTACTATTGGTCCTCAGAATTTTAATGCTTCTTTTTTTCACATTTATTAGCATAAGTATTAGCATATGAGCACAGGAGGAGAGAAGAGGAAACACCTTGAGCTTCAAACTTGCCTTTACCTGATTCATTATTGGCTGTACTCAGTGTGAAGATGACATATCGGGGTCATGCATTCATGGGTCTTTGTGTGATTGAACAGACTGATTTTTGATTCACAGATATTTGGTAACCTGGGGAAAGGTAGTGGCATCTGAACTGCAGAATGTACTTGCTTTTTTTCCCCTTCGTTGCCACCAGTCTACTTCAAATTAAAATGTCTCGGCACAAATGGTGGTGCATCTTGCTGGGGTAAGATGTCATTAAAGGAAGAAATTGAAAGAAAGCCCCTCCCATCCCCCCCCCCCCCCCCAACTTTTCCTAAACCATTGCCTTCAGTGCTGCCTGATTGTGGAACATCCACAAACATCACTGAACCATACTCTAACCATATAATCACCAGGAAAGAATAAAAACTGCTCCATATTATCTGCACCTTACTAACACAAGCACAATGTCCCCTGATGAGACATATCCTCAGAAATGACCCTTTTTAAAATATATTCATGGAAACTGGATATTGTTGGCTCCGTCATCATTTATTGCCCATTCCTAAGTACCTATGAGAAGGTGAAGTGATCTGCGTTCTTGAACCGCTGTAGTGCATAGGGTGTAGGTACACTGAATGTGCTGTGAGGAGGGTTTCAGGATTTTCGACCACTGACAATGGTAGCATGGCAACTCAGTTGTCAAATCGGGATGATGTGTGGCTTTTAGGAAACTTGCACATGGTGTTGCTCTCCTGCATCTGTTGCCCTTCTCCTTCCAGGTGGTAGAGGTCATAGGTGTGGAAGGTGCTGTCAAAGGAGCCTTTTGTAAGTTTCTCCAGGGTATCTTGGAGATGGCACACTTTGCTGTTACTGAGCAACTGTCATGGACGAAGTGAATTCTGAAACTAGTGAATGGGGTAACAATCAAGGGAGCTTCTTTGTCCAGAGTAGTGTTGAGTATTTTAACTGTTGTTGGAGTTGTAGGCAAAAGTGAGGACTGCAGATGCTGGAAACCAGAGTTTAGGTCAGAGTGCTGCTGGAAAAGCACAGCAGATCAGGCAGTATCCAAGGAGCAGGATGCCTGTATTCCTGATGAAGGGCTTTTGCCCGAAACGTCAATTTTCCTGCTCCTCGGATGCTGCCTGACCTGTTGTGCTTTTCCAGCACCACTCTGATCTAAAAACTATTGTTGGAGTTGTGTCTATTCAGATAAGTAGAGACTCAGACTCCTGACTTGTGCCTTGTAGATGGTGATTAGACAAGTTACAATGAAAAGACACCTGTCTGAAGTGTTTGTGCCTGCAGTTGCTGCCTGATCTGCTGGGAGATTTCATCCCTTTTCTTATACTTAGGTCAGTTACATTGCAATCCCTGGACAAGGTAACAAGAGTTAGCCCATAATCTTAATTCTATTTTGTACAGAAATTAAGTTTATTCACCAAATAATTTATTCAGTTTTAAGTAATTTGTCAAATTAAATGATTGACTTCTTTGACATAAGCAGATAATTCATGCCTGTAGCAGGATGGTTGCATTGAGAAATTGTTGGTCGAAATGTTTTCATGAAAGACAAAAGGTCAAATGCGTTAAGCATGTTTTTGCTATTATCTCCAACATTAACTTCTTGGTGTAGCTGAACCTTAAATCCATTTACAATCTTGATCCCTTGCTTTCAGCACATAAATGGAAATTTAATCTTTAGTCTGAAAATTATTTAACTTTTGCCGTACACTGGTTAGCAGCGCAACCATCTCCCAAAATTTACAACCTGTGTCAAAGAAACAGTAATTAAAGCTTTCCTTCTAAACTGTTCAGGTAGGTCATTTCTATAATAGATGGAAAAAGAATGTTAGGGCACCAGGTTATCAAATACCCTACCTGCAGGGTGTCTTTCTCCTTGCCACCTACTGCTTACAAGATATTACTCTTCTCCTGAATTCCCATTTCGCCAATAAATCGAGAAACGTCAGCTACTTTACTGGGAATTTAAAGCTGTGAGAGTGCTCACAAAGGGATGAAGTGATGACCCTCCCCATTAATGGCCATGTTATTAACTTCTCCTGTTATTTATTTTCTTCTGAGTCTTCTGCAGGCTTTCTGTTAGTTTAATAGTGATAGTGCCTTCAAAGCTGTTTGTCATCCCACCATCAGTAAACTAAGATCTCTGCAAGGGTTTATGTGGAGGAGATACTGCAGTTACTAAATTACAGTTCCAAGTTTTAGTTTTAGCAACCATATTGGCTTTATGTTAATAAAATTGCAAAGAAACATAGGAACCTTGCCCAAGTAAGTAATCCTCTATCTCTCCATAAACTTTATTATCTCTCCTTCATTGATTCCTTCTCTAGGTATAGTTTCATTTTGTATTCATCTTTCCAGCATCTTAGCCATAGTGGTATCCCTCCCATTTCCTTACTTTGTGTTTGAATTTTGTCAGTGAGGATTGTTGATCTTTATGACTGTCATAACTAAAGGTCAACTTAAATTCTTTCTTTCAAATTCACATTACTGAATGTTTATAAAATGATTCTGTTATGCAGAGTTGTGAATAGGTACGAATACTGTGCAATCATCAACAAATCTCTCTACTTCTGCCTTTATGATGGAAATAAATGATCTTGTGTTAATCCTATGGACAGGCCATTGATGAAACAGTTGAAGACTGTAGGCCCTGAAGCATTAATCCGAATACTCCTGCAGTGATGTTCCAGGACCAGGTAAACTGGTGTCCAACAACAAAACCTTGTAATAGGTAATAATGCCAATTAGTGGAGAATTTTTCGTCTAAATCCCATTTACTTCGATTTCACTAGGGCTCCTTGATGCCCTCAAATGCACCCTGATGTTAAGGGCTGTCACTCTCACCTTATTTATTGAGTGCTGTTATTCTGTCAGTGTTTAGACTAAGCCTGTAATAAGATCAGAACCAGAGTAGCCCTGGCTGAACCTGAATTAAGCATTAGTGAATAAGCTATTGCTGGATAAGTACAACTTTATAGAACTGTCAATGACATGCTCCATAATTTTGCTGATGAAGAGTAATTATTCAGGACAGATCTATCCTGCTTTCATTCTATCTGGATAGTTTTCTCCATGGTCAGGTAAATGCCAATGTTGTAGGTGTAATAGAACAGGTTGGCTAATTCTGGGGCATATTGCATCAATGCTACAGCTGGGACATTGCTGGGCTCATAGCCTTTGCAGAATCCAAGACACTCTACTATCTCTTGATACAATGCAAAATACCTATCTCTCAGGGATCTGCCAGCTTGTTCTCTCATGCAAATTACTGTGTAGTTTTCTATAGTAGTGATGGACATTTAATAGTACATTTTATCTCTTTGCTATCCTCATTGTTTCTTTTATATGCTGTTCAGCATATAGAAGCACCTATTCATTGATTAAGGAAGGTTCAATGAGCAAGAAAATATTTCCTTGTTCATTTTTGACTTGATGCCTTGACCCATCATGGGCTCCAGAATCAGTGTTTAGGACTGAGGGGAGGTGATAGGCAAGTGGATTTATCACTGGACAGTTCATCCAGAGATCTAGGTAATGTTCTGAGACCTAGGGATTAAATCACACCATGGCAGATAGTGAAATTTGAATCCAATAAAAATCTTGAATTAGCGATCTAACAATGACCAAACATTGCTGAAATCTTCAACTTTACCTGGTCTAGTTTATATGTGAATCCAGATCACAGCAATGTGGTTGATATGACTCTTAACTGCCCCTCAGGGCAATACATAATGGGTGATATGGTGACTCAGTGGTTATCACTTCTGCCTCACAGTGCTAGGGACCTGAGTTCAATTCCAGCCGCGGGCAACAGTCTGTGTGGAGTTTGCACATTCTCCCCGTGTCTGCGTGGGTTTCCTCTGGATGCTCTGGTTTCCTCTCACAATCCAGAGACGTGCAGGTCAGGTGAATTGGCCATGCTGAATTGCCTATAGTGTGAGGTGCATTAGTCAGAGGTAAATGGGTCTGGGTGGGTTACTCTTCAGAGGGTCGGTGTGGACTTGTTGGGTGAAGGGCCTGTATCCATACTGTAGGGAATCTAATCTAATTTAATGCAGACTTGGCAGAGACTCACATCCTGCAATTGAATTAACAAGAGACTTCCAAGGCCCACTCCCATCAAAATTGAATAATATAAAATAACTATTCAAATTAGGTTCCCATGCTGCTGAGGTAAGTGTTGAACCCAGGCTTTGGAAACATTAATCCCAGACCTTTTAATTACTAGTCCCGTAACATTGTTACTATGCTGCGATTGTGGATTAAATACAACAAGCATTACAACAGTTACTGTCATTAAAAAGTATTTTGATGGCTGTGAAGAGTGATATTCTGAGGTCAAGAAAGGACAGTATATAAATGCAAGTCTTTCTTGCCATTCTTTCTACAAGGCGATTGGCCTGACCCCAAAACTGTTGTTCAGTTTACACTGATATTCCACCAACCAGTACGTCGCAATTTATGATTCCCACTCCACCCCTTTAACAAAAGACTTGTCATCAATTGAATCTCTACAGCGTGGACGCAGGCCACTCAGCCCATCATGTCCACACTGACCCTCCAAAGAGCATCCCACCCAAACCCATCCCAACACTGCAACTATACATTTCTCATAGCCAAACCAGGTGGCCTGTACACTATGGACCAATTTAGCTTGACCAATCCACTTAACCTACACATCTGTGGACTGTGGTAGGAAACCAGACCACCCAGAGAAAACTCACGCAGACATGGGGAGGATGTGCAAACTCCACACAGACAATCACCCAAGGGTAGAACTAAACCTGGGTCCTTGGCACTGTTCAGCAGTGGTGCTAAGCATTGAGGCAATTAATAATAGTTTTTTTCATACAATCAATACCACTTCGTATGGTTGCAAAGTGATCTCATTTTAATATGTCAATAGACATTGTAGATAGAAAGAAGCAGCAACAGAGTGGTGAAGATGTTGAAAAATATTCTGTCAAAAGACAGCTCTCTACCTGGAGAAATCGATCAACGTCACTTAAATTCGGTGGAGGTATTTGGTTTGTTCAGGTCGAATTTTTTCAGGATATGAAACGTGCCAGCCATCGCTATCACAACGACTATGATGATGCTAATGGCGCAGAGCACCGAGCTCACAATGTTGAGCTTTCGGGCTGTCGATGCGTGTTGCCGACAGCCTTCCAAGTCACCCACAAACTTGCGATCTCGGGATTTGACTGAGAAAGTCAGCGCCAAGAAGCCGATGCAGCAGATGTTCATGTAGAAGGAGTTGAAGAGGGACCAGACGAAGTAGTCACGGGTCAACGGCAAGTTGCGGACGGCCGAGGTCAACAGCAGAGGGGGAGCCGCTTGCTTGCTGAGGTAGGATTCGGGATCCATGGGTACTTCCTCGGTTTTGTACTCCATCCTGGTCCCAGCCTGCCCTCCCCAAAAAAGGGCAAGTGGAATATTATTGTTCTGGTCTAGACCTTTCCAGTTCGGTGCCTCAATTAAAATGTCCTAGCGCACTGGATGTGTTTGCTGTCACAGGTGAAAGTTGCTGACTTTCAAATAACCCCATAGCTAGATGGATAATAATGCATGGCAATACAGCACAGTGACATCAGAAATCTTGTTCAGACACTGCAGTTGCATTGCCGGCCCTTCATCTGGTGGATATATACTTCGCACCAGTTATTAATCCCAGTGCATAAAATGGCTATAGGACGTCTTCCATTGAAGGAAAGGGCAAATTAACATTTGTGGCACAGTGATAGTATCCCTACCCCGGACCAGGAGAACTGGGTTCAAGTCCCACCTGAGCAGGGGTAGAACAAAGAATATTTACAGCCCAGGAACAGGCCCTTCGGTCCTCCCATCCTGACCCAATCCAAATGTACTGTCTAAACCTGTCAGTCAATTCCTAAGTATCTGTATCCCTCTGATCCCCACCGACTCATGCATCTGTCCAGACGCATCTTAAATGAATCTACCGTGCCTGCCTCTACCACCTCTGCTGGCAACGCGTTCCAAACACCCACCACCCTCTGTGTGAAGTACTTACCACGTGTATCCCCCTTAAACTTTCCACCTCTCACCTTGAAAGCATGACCTCTCGTTATTGAATCCTTCACCCTGGGAAAAAGCTTGTCTCTATCCACCCTGTCTATACCCTTCATGATTTTGTAAACCTCAATCAGGTCCCCCCTCAATCTCCTTTTTTCTAGTGAAAATAAATCTAACCTACTCAACCTCTCTTCATAGCTAGCATGTTCCATACCAGGCATCATCCTCGCAAACCTTCTCTGCACCCTCTCCAAAGCATTCACATCCTTTTGGTAATGTGGTGACCAGAACTGTTGTGTAATAACATCTCTGAATAGTTTGATTAGAAAAAGAAATGGGTTAACCTTAATGCAGTGCCTGTTTAGGATCTCAAGACATACTAATGAAGTACCTTTCAAATATATTCATTCCACCCCCATCAGTCTACTCTCATTCATCAGTAAAGTGATGGAAGGTATCGTCAACAGTGCTGTCAAGCAGCACCAGCTCAGTAACAACCTCCTCAGTGATACCCAGTTTGCATTCTGCCAGGGCCATTCAGCTCCTGACCTCATTACAGCCTTGGTTCAAACATGGGCAAAAGAGCTGAATCCCCAAGGCAAGAGTGACTCTCTTGACATCAAGGCTGCATTCAACTGAGTGTGGCACCAAGGAGTCCTAGCAAAACTGGAATCGATGGGTATTGGGGCAAACCTTCAGCTGGTCGGAGTCATACCTGGCACATAGGAAGATGGTTGTGGTCATCTCAGCAGCCAGATATCACTGCAGGAGCTCCTCAGGATAATGTCCTTGGCCTAACCATCTTCAGCTGCTTTATCAATGATCTACTCAATGCTATAACGTTAGCAGTGGGGTTGATTGCACAATGTTGAGCACCATCACAAAACACTCAGATACTAAAACAGTCCATGCAAAACAAGATCTGAACAATATCCAGGCTTTCCTTAAAAAGTGGCAAGTAACATTTACATCACAGAAATGCCAAGCAATGACTATTTCAAATAAGAAACAATCTAACACCGCCCCTTGGCATTCAATGGGATTACCATCACCGAAACCCTCACTATGAATATCCTAGGGGTTACTGTTGTCCAGATATTCAACTGGACTTGTTGCATCAATACTGTGGCTACGAAATCAGGTCAGAAGTTAAGAATAATTCACCCTCTGACTCCCCAAAGCCTATCCATCAACTACAAGGCACCAATCAGGGGTACGATAGAATACTCCCCATATGTCTGGATGAATGCAGGTCCAACAACAAGAAGGTTGTCTCTGTCTAGGACAAATCAGCCCGCTTGATTGGCACTACATCTACAAACATCCATTTCCTCCATCACTGAGTCTCATTGGCAGCAGTGTGTATTATCTATAAAGTTGCACTGCAGAAATTCATCAAAGACCCTTAGTTAGCACTTTCCAAACCCATGACCATTTCCATCTAGAAGGACAAGGTCACCAGATACATGGGAACTGAACAGCACCTGCAAGTTACCCTCCAAGACACTCACCATCCTGACTTGGAAATATATCACTGTTCCTTCGCTGTTGCAGGGTCACATTTCTAGAAATCCATCCCCTCCCCCATCCAAAGACATTGTGGGTCACTGCCTGTAGACTGCAGCATTTCAAAAAGGCATCTCACCATCACATTCTTAATAGTAACTAGAAATGGGGGAGAAATGATCAGCAATCAGTGACATCCATGTCCACGCGAAGATGAAAAAAAGTCGCTGTTGTAGTTTAGGGAACTTGGCCCATGCAAAGCACATTTCCAGAAAATAACATCAAATGATTATTGGGCAATCAGGTTTTAGTGATTGATATTCATTGGGGTTAACTTGTGGCCAGGTTACTGCTCTGATTCCCTATGAATCAGTGCTAAGAGACCTTCCCTGTTCACCTGGATGGTCGCAATTCATTTGAAAAACCACTCATACCTGAAACGTCGACTTTCCTGTTCCTCGGGTGCTGCCTGATCAACTATGATTTTCCAGCACCACACTCTCTTCAGCAGGGCAATACTGGCTTGGTATCACTGGAGTAATGTCCTTGAGCTTCTGAAGCTGTGATTGTGATTATGAATTTACAATGTACTGTTGGTTCTGGATGTACCTTAGCACCCCATATTGATGAAGGTCCTGGTGTAGTCCAAAACTTAAGATTGGGTAGGGACAAAAAAATGGTCAGTTGGCTACCAACTTTAGTCATGTTTTAATTTAAGAAAGTTTCAGAACTAATTAAAGTGGGTCAATATGCAAACTGTTCTTTATGATATTAGGAACAAATGTATTAACTTAATCTTAAGAAACATATTTGATTATTAGTTAATGGAGTCATTGCCCATTTATTTTAACCGAGCAGACGGATAAAGATAATTACCAGGTTATTGTTGCATTGAGTACAGCAGTTACACTGAATTTTCACATTGTGCTGTAAACAGTAAAATAGTTTATAAGTCAAACTGACATTCAGCAAACAGTTTCATCCATGATGTACATTAATCATAGTAATTATAGTGTCAGGCTTTTGTGAGACTCATAAATAAAACAGTATTATTATGCTATGCTAATGATATACTTAAACCCATCCACTTTCTGGAACCACATTATTTCCTGATAATCATTCCAGGTTAAATTACTATAATCAGTTGCCAACATTTTTGCCCAAGAAGCACTCGAGTCAGTAAAACATATTCTGCACCACTCATGGAGGAAAGATGAGCTCACAAAGTATTGCTACAGTCCAGAACACTTCTCATCTTCTTTTCCAAAACAAAGGTCTGAAGCAACCAAATTTCAAAATGAATTATTGACTGATTTTTCACACTTCCCGATGTTATTCCAGTGCAGGCTCCTTCTTTGCCTTTACTCATCATTTTAATCATGCCCGAATGTTTCAACTTGGAGATCAGAATCTCACTTCTTACTTGTAGAAGAATAATAAAATAGTCCTTCATTCATTTATACAGTTGACTTCTGAAGTCCAAAACTCAGCATGTCGTAATTAATTCATGGTATAACCCCACAGAGAAAGTGATAACAATGAAAGTTAAGCTGGTTGAGACAGAATGTAGTAGTCAATCCATGATCTTTGAGTTTCTGACAAGTCCTATTTTTTCCTCCGATAAATCATACGTACGATTCTTTGTGTACCAGCAAGGACATGAAGCTGTAGAGGTAATGTTATTCACTAGTAATTCAGGACAGGTTACAGTTCTGGGCACATGTGTTCAAATTTCACCATAAAGGTATTGAAATTTAAGTAAGTAAAGCTAGGCTATTGGCAATCATGTACCATTGTTGTTTAAAAACCCAACTGATTCACTAATGTTCTACCAGGAAGGGAATCTGCCATCCTTACCTGGTCTGGCCTACATGTAACTCCAAAACCACAGAAAGCTGGTAGACTCTTAACCTTCCTCTGGATAATTAGGTTTGACCACTAATTCTGACTTCAAGACCAAAGCTCACATCCCATGACTGAATCAAAAAAAGAAAAGATTGACGTCACATAAAGCCACATGAGAAAAATATTGAAAACATCAGTCACACTACAAACTTTGGTGCAATGAGTTTCCTGTCTTAGTAACATCAACATGGAATGTTGCAGAAGTTCTGTTCATGTAGAATCTGGTGTTTATGATGGTGGCAATCCATAATCTAACAATCACCTCAAGTTGCCAGACTACTCCCTTCACTTTTTCTCATGACCTAAAATTTATTCATTGACATGCACTTTAAGTGCCTTAACCTACATGTCTATGAACCAATGTTTCTTAGCTGCCACACATACAATAGAGCAAATAGTCTTGCCTGACATTAATTTTCTGAATTTCTTATATCTTCTGCTTCCAAACTTCCAAAGTGACAAATAGTTCCTGAATGTAATGTTTATTGTCAAATGTCAGTTTATCTTCTGCTTTGTACAGCTAAATGTCTATTAGGAAGTGGGACTCCTCAATAACTCCATGCATTCAAGAAGAACTCTCTAGCCTCCAGAATAATCCTGAAGTGTGAATTCTCAGGATCTGCAGTATACATTCATGAATGAATGGCCATCATATAGTTGTGTCTTTGCAGAATTCTTTGCCGTAGGTGGCTGCTGAGGCTCGGTCATTAAAGACCGAAGTAGTCAAATTTTTAATCAGTAAGGGAAAGTGATTGTTATGGGAAAAGTCAGGAACATAGAGGTGAGGATTTCACATCAGCTATGATCTTATTGAATGGCAGAGCAGACTCAATAGGCTGGTTGGTCTGCTTCTATTCCAATATCTTACAAACTTATGGTCTTATGGCTAATACAGCTGCAATATTGTATTGGAAGATTTCTAATGGCTAGTAATTGTGCTTAAAGTTATAATTTAATGTAGACAAGTCATCAAACAAGAAATTCCCCTGAACTATGTGAATATTTTTTTCACTCAATAAACTGGCCAGATGTGCAGGTTAGTTCCCCAATGGGTTTTACTATTAAAACCAGCCAACCTTTTTGTTTCAGTGTACACAGGTTAAATATGATAGGAGTTTAGAAAACATGCTGTGACTCTGTAAACAGCTAAAAAAAATCACAAGATTAATCAGTGGAAGGTGTTCGTAATTCCTCTGTTGCAGCTAATAATTTACGTTCCTCACAAGATCAGACTGATTGCATGTATCAATCCAACCCTTCTGTTGTGATTAGAACCAGGTGGATCTTATTGACTAGCAATCATTGATTGGGATTGCTCATCTGGGCCAATCAGGAAGCCCTGGCTGACAAATATAACCAGGAGATTCCCCTTCACTGTTTTGATCACGCAGCATTGCCCTTTGATGTGAAGGGCAGTGCTTGTCACTGGCCACTTGGGTGTTTTTCATATCTTCCTGGTGGTGGCAATTGAATAAAGATTCGTGCACTTTGTGTCTTTCACTGTGTCTCACACCTGCACACACACACCATGGGTGCTGGGGAAAAAAATAAGCACTACCGCAGTTAGGCGGTAGTATGGGGGTTTAAGAAAAAAAGAGGAAAAAAAAAGAAAAAGTAAAAAAAACACAGGAGTGTTGCCCTAGCTAAAGAAAAAAAAGAAAAAAAAATAACCAGGAGATTCCCCTTCACTGTTTTGATCACACAGCATTGCCCTTTGATGTGAAGGGCAGTGCTTGTCACTGGCCACTTGGGTGTTTTTCATATCTTCCTGGTGGTGGCAATTGAATAAAGATTCGTGCACTTTGTGTCTTTCACTGTGTCTCACACCTGCATACACACACCATGGGTGCTGGGGAAAAAAATAAGCACTACCGCAGTTAGGCGGTAGTGTGGGGGTTTAAGAAAAAAAAGAAAGAAAAAACAACAAAAACGGGTTATTGTTAAAAAAAGAAGAAAGAAAAAAAAATAACCAGGAGATTTAGAATCCCCTTAGTGTAAGGAACTGTCTCTGTGTTATAGTCAGTGAGTTACTGTTGCTGGCCTCTGTTAAGGAGGGGTACAAAGTTAAAAATCACAGAACACCAAGTTATAATCTGACAGGTTTAATTGGAAGTACACTAGCTTTTGGAGTGTTGCTCCTTCATCAGGTAGTAGTGGAGTTACTTTTTCTGCTTCTCCCCCACCTCCCACAAATCCACTCTTCTTGTCCTGTGTCTACTCTAGATGTTTAGCTTTTGGTTTTCTTTAATGATTCAGTTTTTCCAAAAAAAAATAACTGAGGTTTAAAATTCCCTTGGTATAGGGGACTGACTCTGCTGACTGGGCCACAATCACTGTTCCACTGCTGTTGGTTTCTGCTTTTTTTTGGAGTGCCTAGTTCCTAAACTGGCTTGGGGGAAAAAACTGGTGGCTGACTGTGCTGGAGGAAAGCAGGTTGGGAAGGGTCAGTCAGTAGGCAGTTTGGCTGGAAGGCTGACCTTCCTGTAGGAAGGCTAGCCAATGATCTGATTAGTGTATGGTGCTGATGGATGTTGGGTGTACTGTCTATGCTTGATATACTATTTGCTTTGATTGCACTGTCTTGTCTGTTTTGTTCATGTGATCTTTGTGATGAATGGAAGTGGGGTTTGAAGTTTTATCAAAACTGGTTGAATGGTGGGATTTGGATTTGCTGTTCTCTTTCCTGTATGTAGTTTTTTGTGAACTGCTTTGTTTAATTTAACTATTTTTTACTATTAAAACCAACAAGGAGCTATAGAATCTTTAGTGAATTGACTTTAAGCTGACTGGGCTGTAGTCAAGTGCTGCTGTTGATTTCCACTTTGAAGATCTTAAATTGGCTGGTTTACAAAACCTATTTTATTAACTGGTGTTAGTTTAGAAATAAAGTCTCCAATAAAAATAACTGATTTTAGTATTTCAGGTGTGATTCAGTCCTCATTAGGAACTATTGTCACTAGCTGGTTATAGCCTGTGTACTCTTCCCTTTTGCCCTTGAGAAAAGGGTAATGCTGACTTTTTTTTTGTGGTGGGGATTACCGCTTACATTCTGGTTTTTCTTTTGCTTTTTGTATGTCTTCACTTCAGTATTTGGACTGAGCACTTGTGAGAAAATACGTCTTTCTAGATGAGCTGTTCCTGAATAGGCCTGGCCCTTTTCCTGGTGGTCAGGTCTCTAAAGACTGAGCATTTGTGTCTTAGGAGGTGTGGTTTGCTGCATCCTGGCCTTAAGGAGTGGAGCCTGCTTTCAGGAGCAGACTAAACCCCTGAGTTAACTCCACCTTAATGTATGGTGGACCATAGTCAGTGTTACTGCTGCTGTTGGTTTCTGCTTTATTGGGAGAATCTGATTCCTAAACAAGTGGGCTTACAAAGCTTGCTTTTACCAGTGTAATTGAGGACTGAGTTTTAAACTGCCTGATCTAGAGTCAATGTAGTAATGAAAAGTTACACTTGGGGGAATTGCTTATGCCCAAAATGTTGATTCTCCTGCTCCCTGGATGCTGCCTGACCTGCTGCACTTTTCCAGCAACACACTCTTCAGCTCTGATCTCTAGCATCTGCAGTCCTCGCTTGCTCCTCGGCACTGTTTCACTGGCTGGTTACAGCTTGTTACAATTTTTTTTGTCCACAATGTTAATTTTGTGGCAGGGCTTAGCTCTTGCATTCTGGTTTTATTTAGAATGTTCCCACTTGTTTGGACTGAGCTACTGAGAATGTACCTTTCCAGAGGAACTCCTCCAGTGGATAGCCTTTCCCCCTCAGTGGACTAGGCCTCAAAAGAGTGAGCACCTGTATGCTAGAAGGTGAGCATTTGCTGTCTGAGTTTTAGGGGTGGGCTCTACCCTTCCAGCACCCTCATCCTGGGGTGAATGGGGCAACAGGATAGGTTGCCTTTTGAGGTGGCCAGAAGGTGTCAGGGCAGATGGTTTTGCTGGGTTGCCAGGGGTGTCTGTGATATGCACTCAGTTTATCAGACTGTCTGTCTGGATGTGACGTGTTTACCATTTCCTTGATTGTAAGGTGGGATTTGAGGTTTGTCCTTGTTTCCCTCTGAACTGGCTGTTCTTTTCACCTGTTTCTTGTATACAGCTGTTAACATTAACCTGTACAAATTTCAAAACAATAAATATAAAAGGAGGGATGGGTGGGTTGCTAGGGGTTTTGTTCTATGCATTCTGTTTTGATTGGACTGATATTTAAAGTTTTACTGTTTCCCCTTTGAGATAAGGTGGGATGTGAAGTCCATCCTCAATTCCTTGCAAAGTGGTTGTACGGTAGGGTTTCAGGTTTGGCTTTGAATATAGAACATAGAACAATACAGCACAGAACAGGCCCTTCGGCCCACGATGTTGTGCCGAACTTCTAACCTAGATTAAGCACCCATCCATGTACCTATCCAAATGCCGCTTAAAGGTCGTCAATGATTCTGACTCTACCACTCCCACGGGCAGCGCATTCCATGCCCCCACCACTCTCTGGGTAAAGAACCCACCCCTGACATCTCCCCTATACCTTCCACCCTTCACCTTAAATTTATGTCCCCATGTAACACTCTGTTGTACCCGGGGAAAAAGTTTCTGACTGTCTACTCTATCTATTCCTCTGATCATCTTATAAACCTCTATCAAGTCACCCCTCATCCTTCGCCGTTCCAACGAGAAAAGGCCGAGAACTGTCAACCTATCCTCGTACGACCTATTCTCCATTCCAGGCAACATCCTGATAAATCTTCTCTGCACCCTCTCCAAAGCTTCCACATCTTTCCTAAAGTGAGGCGACCAGAAATACACACAGTACTCCAACTGTGGCCTAACCAAAGTCCTGTACAGCTGCAACATTACTTCACGACTCTTGAATTCAATCCCTCTGCTAATGAACGATAATACTCCATAGGCCTTCTTACAAACTCTATCCACCTGAGTGGCAACTTTCAAAGATCTATGTACATAGACCCCAAGATCCCTCTGTTCCTCCACCTGACTAAGAACCCTACCATTAACCCTGTATTCCGCATTCTTATTTGTTCTTCCAAAATGGACAACCTCACACTTGGCAGGGTTGAACTCCATCTGCCACTCCTCAGCCCAGCTCTGCATCATATCTAAGTCCCTTTGCAAACGACAAATGCCTTCCTCACTGTCCACAACTCCACCTATCTTCGTATCATCTGCAAATTTACTGACCCACCCTTCGACTCCCTCATCCAAGTCATTAATAAAAATTACAAACAGCAGAGGACCCAGAACTGATCCCTGCGGAACTTCACTTGTAACTGGGCTCCAGGCTGAATATTTACCATCTACCACCACTCTCTGCCTTCGACCGGTTAGCCAGTTTTCTATCCAATTGGCCAAATTTCCCTCTATCCCATGCCTTCTGACTTTCCGCATAAGCCTACCATGGGGAACCTTATCAAATGCCTTACTAAAATCCATGTACACTATATCCACTGCTCTACCCTCATCCACATGCTTGGTCACCTCCTCGAAGAATTCAATAAGACTTGTAAGGCAAGACCTACCCTTCACAAATCCGTGCTGGCTGTCCCTAATCAAGCAGTGTCTTTCCAGATACTCATAAATCCTATCCCTCAGTACCCTTTCCATTACTTTGCCTACCACCGAAGTAAGACTAACTGGCCTGTAATTCCCGGGGTTATCCCTATTCCCTTTTTTGAACAGGGGCACAACATTCGCTACTCTCCAGTCCCCTGGTACCACCCCCGTTGCCAGTGAAGACGAGAAGATCATTGCCAATGGTACTGCAATTTCCTCTCTTGCTTCCCACATAATCCTAGGATATATCCCGTCAGGCCCGGGGGACTTGTCTATCCTCAAGTTGTTCAAAATGTCCAACACATCTTCCTTCCTAACAGGTATCTCTTCTAGCTTAACAGTCCATTTCACACTCTCCTCTTCAACACTCTCCTCTCCTCTTCCTCTTTGCTGTGCCTTTCCCCTGTAAATTGCTGTTTCTTGTAAATGCTGCTTTTCATTAACTGTTTTACCACTTATTAAAAATCTAAATGGGATTTAGAATCTTCTCTGGTCAGGTGACTGACTCACTGGCCATAGTGTTCACTAAACAGTGACTTGATGCTACAGCAGTCTGTGTAGTTTTCACCTGCCTAAGACAAAGGATTGACAAAAGTAGGTGTGGGTTGTTGTGATAATAAATGGACCATGAAATTGTATGGGTAATTTTCATAGCACAGCAAAAATTGGTCAAACAAAATAAACTATGGCTATTTAGGCCTTTCCTCAGAACTTTCTAATGAAGTTAGAGTAAGCTGCCAGTTGACCCTCTGTGGAATTTCTGGTCTTGATTCCCTTTTTAGGGTGTACAATACATGGGAAGTGAGATTTTTCTTCAGTTGAGTTTTCATCTTATTACAATGCCTGGATTATGTTAAGATTCAATAGCTAACTCGGTTGGATTGGGAAATTGATATGGGGATGCCCTTCAGTTTGTGTGAACATGATGGATTGGATGGTGTTTTACATGCTTTAGGGATTCTGATATCTCAATGTCTTTGTTCTAAATATTTCAGGAATTGCCTTTACAACATAGTCCTTAGACTCATTTGTGCCAATGGGCCAGATATGCTCAATATCCACCAATCCTACCTCAGGCAATACCTAAATTAGATACTCTTGGAGGATGAGAGGAAAATAATCAGCTGATGAGTAGAACATAGTTGTATAACAAATTTAATGATAGTAGAGGTGAAGGAATCCACTCTCCAAAGAACTAGTATATATCCATCTCATTAAAGCCTTAGGTTTATCACTATCCCACCATGAATACTAAACATTTGTCACTCACTACAGTAAATGGCAACAAGTTACAATCCTGCTCATTTGTCACTCATGTTATCAGAACTTGAAGCCCTGACATTTCACTAAGTTGAGTCAGTGGGGATCCAGTGCTGACAATTGCATTGTTCTGACCAAGTATACTCAATCAGCTAATGAACATAGAATGTGACAGACATAGTACACACCCTTTAGTCCTTGGTGTAGCACCAACTGTCCATCTAGCCTACACCATTCTATGTCCAATGTCCTTAATGTCAGCAAGTCTACTACTGTTCCATACCCCTACTACTCTGCGGAAAGAAATTACCCCGATGTCTGTCCTAAATCCATGTTGCCTCATGTTAGCCTTCACTATTCGAGGATCTTGCGTCTCGATTAAGTCACCTTTCGACGTTCTCTCTAATGAAAACAGCCTCAGTTCCCTCAGCCTTTCCTTAAAACATACCAAGCAACATCCTAGTAAATCTCCTCTGGACCCTTTCCAAAGCTTCCACATTCTTCCTATAATGTGGTGACCAGAACTGTATACAACTGTGGCCTTACCAGTGTCTTCTACAGCTGAAGCATGCCCTCATGGCTCTGAATCTCAATACACCTCCAATAGACACCAACATGTCATATGCCTTCTTAACCCTATTAACTTGAATGGCAACTTTCAGAGATTTATGCACCTGGACACCAAGATCTCTCTTCATCTACACTGCTAAGAATTTTACCATTAGCCCAGTACTCTGCATTCATGTTATCACTTCTGATGTGAACTACCTCACACTTTTATGTATTAAACTTCATTTGCCACTTCTCAGCCCAGCTCTGTATCTTATCTATGGTGTTCTGTAGCCCACAACATCCTTTGGCACTACTCAAAACTCTGCCTACCTTCATGACATCTGCAAACTTATGAACCCATCCTTCTATGCTCCCATCTGATCATTTATAAAAATAAACAGCAGTGGCTCCAAAACAGATCCTTGCAGCACACTACTGGTAACTGAGCTCCATGATGAGTATTTCCCATCAACCTTCTTTCAGTTAGCCAATTTCAGATGCAAGCTGTTATATCACCTTCAATCCTGAAACTCTGTACTTTTTGCAATAGCCTACAGTGTGGAACCTTATCAAACACCTTACTAAAGTCCATATATACTACATCAACCACTTTACCTTCATCCACCTGTTTTGTCACCTTCTCGTAGAATTCAATAAGGTTAGTTAGGCATAACCTACTCTTAACAAAACCATGTTAACTATCCCTAATCAAATTACTCCTTTCCAGATGATTATACATCCTATCTCATAGCTTTTTCCAACACTTTACCCATAACCGAAGTAAGGTTCACTGGCCTATAATTAAAAATCACAACACCAGGTTATAGTCCAACAGGTTTATTTGGAAGCATTAGCTTTCAGAGAGCTGCTCCTTCATCAGGTGTTGTGAAGAATAAGATTGTAAGACACAGAATTTATAGCAAAAGTTTACAGTGTGATGTAACTGAAATTATATATTGAAAAAGACCTGGATTGTTTAAGTCTCTCATCTCTTAGAATGACCATGTTGCTTTCAATTCTTTTGTATGTAAATCGCAAAACTTTTTTTAAAAGTGACATTCTCAAGTGAACTTTTTACAATTGGTGTCATGTCGGCCCAGATAATGTATTGAAGGTGTGAGCTTCCCTCTGTGCGGCTGTAATACCGACATCTCCAAATCTTGGCCTATAATTACTAGGGTTGTCCCGACTTCCCTCCTTAAACAAGGGAACAACATTTGCTATCCTCCAGTCTTCTGGCACTAATCTTGTCAAAAATGATGACATAAAGAGCAAAGCCAATGGCTCTGCAATCTCCTCCCTGGCTCCCCAGAGAAGCTGAGGATGAATCCCATCCTGTCCAGGGGATTTATCTATTTTCAGGTCTTCCAAAATGACTAAACCTCCCTCTTTGTCAACCACAATACCATCTAATCTAGTAACCTTTTATCTCTGTGTTCTCACTAACATTGTCTTTTTCCAATGTGAATATTGACAAAACGTATTCATTAAGCACTTCTCCTATGTTCTCAAATTCCACACACAACTTCTCACTACTGTCTTTGGCCCTAACCTTACTCTAGTCATTGTATTATTCCTGATACACCTATAGAAGACCTTAGGGGTTTCCTTGATCCTCTCCACCAACAACTTCTCACATCCCCTCCTAGTTCGTAGCACTCTCTTTAGATCTTTTCTGACTAACTTAACTCTCAAGCCCCCTAACTGAGTCTTCACTCCTCCATCTTCACATAAGCCTTCTTTCTCTTGACAAAAGCTTCAACGTTTGTAAACCATGGCTCCCTCTCTTGACAATTACCTCCCTGCCTGATAGGTATATACTTATCAAGAACCTGCAGTAGCTGTTCCTTGAATAAGCTCCATATTTCAAGTGTGTCCATCCCCTGCAGTTTCCTTCCCCATCCTGTGCATCCTAAATATTGCCTAATTGCATCGTAATTGCCTTTCCTCCACTTTTATCTCTTTCCCTATGGTATATATCTATCTCTGCACACTGTTATTGTAAGCATAACAGAATTGTGGTCATTATCACCAAAGTGCTCACCTACCTCCAAATCATACATCTGGCCAGGTTCATTCCCCAGTACCAAATCAGGCATCGCCCCTTGTTGGCCTTTCTAAATATTGTCAGGAAACCCTCCTACACACAATGAACAAAAACTGACCCATCTAAATCACTTGAGCTATAGTATTCCCAGTCAATATTGGGGAAGTTAAAGTCCCCCATAACAACTATCCTGTTACTCTCACTCCTATTGAGAGTCATTTGCGTTATTCTTTCCTCTACGTCCCTGGAACAATTCGGAGGCCGAGAGAAAACTCCCAACAGAGTGACCTCTCCTTTCCCGTTTCTAGCCTCAGCCCAAACTACCTCAGTGGATGAGTCCTCAAACATTATCTCAACTGTTATAAAATTACCCTTGATTAACCCCCCCGCTTCATGATCTCCTCTGTTCTGACTGGAAAATCAAAATCCTGGAATCTGCAACAACAATCTTGTCCCTCCTCCAGCTATGTCTCTGAAATAGCCACAATATTGAAATCCCTGGTACCAATCCATGCTGCAAGTTCACCCACCTTATTCCGGATGGTCCTGGCATTGAAGTGCACACATTTCAAACCAACATCCTGATTGCCAGTGTCTTTTCGCAACTTTGTAAACCTATCCTTGACCTCACTACCCTCAACCACCTGTACACTAGAACTGCAATTCAGGTTACCATCCCCCTGCTGAATTAACCTCTTCTCCCACCCCCCCACCACCCCTCCACAGGAGTATTAGCAAACTACTACCACCTTCCCCCACCCCCGACCCCCAGATATTGGGTACCCCTCTGGTTCAGGTAAAGACCATCCTGTTTGTAGAGGTCCCACCTTCCCCAGAAAGAGCTCCAATTATCCATGAATCCAAAACCCTCCCTCCTGTACCATCCCTGCAGCCACGTGTTCAGCTCCACTCTCTCCCTGTTCCTCACTTCATTGGCACGTGGCACAGGCAACAAACCAGAAATGACAACTGTTTGTTCTAGCTCTAAGCTTCCATCCTAGCTCCCAGAATTTCTGCCTTAGGTACCCACCTTCCTGACAATGTTGGTGCCTCTGTGAACCACAGCTTGGGACTGTTCACCCTCCTCTTCATGGATCCCAAAAACACAATCAGGCACATCACGAACCCTGGCACCTGGGAGGCAACACACCAATTGTGAGTCTCTCTCATTTCCACAGAACCTCCTATCTGTCCACCTAACTATGGAGTCCCACATGACCAAAGCTCTACTCCTCTTCCCCCTTCACCTCTGAGCAATAAGGACAGACACCGCCAGAGACCTGTGCCCCATTGCTTAACCCTGGTAAGTCATCCCCCTGCAACAGTATCCAAAACGGTATACTTGCTGTTGAGGGGAACCACCACTGGAGATCCCTGCACAGCCTGATGGTAACCCCTCTGCCTTCTTCATGTGGCTGTGGTGTAAGTACCTCCCTGTAACTCCTTTCAATAACCCCCTCCACCTCCAAATGATCCAAAGTTCATCCAGCTCCAGCTCCAGCTCCAGTTCCCTAACACCGGTTCTCAAGGAGCTGGAGTTGGGTGCATTTACAGTCATCGAGATGTACAGCACAGAAACAGACCCTTCGGTCCAACTCATCCATGCTGACCAGATATCCTATCTCAATCTAGTCCCACCTGCCACCACCCGGGCCATATCCGTCCAAGCCCTTCCTATTCGTATACCCATCCAGATACTTTTAAATGTTGTAATTGTACCAGCCTCCACCACTTTATCCAGCAGCTCATTCCATACATGTACCACCCTCTGTATGAAAACGTTGCCCCTTAGGTCTCTCTTACATCTTTCCCCTCTCACACTAAAACTATGCCTTCTAGTTCTGAACTTCCCTACCCCAGGGAAGAGACTTTGTCTATTTATCATGCCCCACATGATTTTATAAACTTCAGCCTCCAACGCTCCGGGGAAAACAGCTCTAGCCTATTCAACCTCTCTCTATAGTGCAAATCCTTCAACCCTGGCAACATCCTTGTCAATCTTTTCTGAACCCTTTCAAGTTTTGCAACATCCTTCTGATAGGAAGGGGATCAGAATCACACGCAATAGTGGCCTAACCAATGTCCTGTACAGCCACTACATGACTTCCCAACTCCTGTACCCAATACTCTGATCAATAAAGGAAAGCATACCAAATGCCTTCTTCACTATCCTATCTACCTGCGACTCCACTTTCAAGGAGCTATGAACCTGCACTCCAAGCTCTCTTTGTTCAGCAACACTACCTAGGACCTTACCACTAAGTGTATCAGTCCTGCTAAGGTTTGCTTTCCCAAAATGCAACACTTCCATTTATCTAAATTAAACTCCATCTGCCACTTCTCAGTCCATTGGCCCATCTGGTCAAGATCCTGTTGTAATCTGAGGTAACCTTCTTCGCTATCCACTACACCTGCAATTTTGGTATCATCTGCAAACTTACTAACTGTACCTCTTATGCTCATATCCACATCATTTATATAAATAATGAAAAGTAGTGGACCCAGCACCAATCCACGCGGCACTTCACTGGTTACAGGCCTCCGGTCAGAAAAACAACCCTCCACCACCACCCTCTGTCTTCTACCTTTGAGCTAGTTCTGTATCCAAATGGCTAGTTCTCCCTATGTTCCGTGAGATCTAAGCTTGCTAATCAGTCTCCCATGGGGAACCTTGTTGAACGCCTTACTGAAGTCCATATAGATCACATCTACTGCTCTGCCCTCATCAATCTTCTTAGTTACTTCTTCAAAAAACTCAATCAAGTTTGTGAGACATGATTTCCCATGCACAAAGCCATGTTGACTATCCCAAATCAGTCCATGCCTTTCCAAATACACGTACATCCTGTCCCTCAGGATTCCCTCCAACAACTTACCCACCAGTGATGTCACTTCCCACAAATGAGGTCAGCAGGGACACTAGAGGGGGGACCCTTACCTCCCACATTCTGCAGGAGGAACATTCAACTGCCCTAACTTCTATTCCCACTATTCTAAATTCCCACTAAAGAAAAGTAACACGAAAGAAAACACTTGACACCTTCCCAACCGATGTGCAGAACTTTTTTGGTTGGAGGAGGATGGCTGGGAGACACTACCCAAGTAGTGTTTCTGGTAAAGCAACCACCCAAATATGTAACCTTGTGACGTCCAAACTGCCTCTAGAAACTGATCAACGACCAAATTAAAAGAAAGTAACTTATACCTTATACTCAGATATCCTGACAGGCTCCGCTGCTCTCTGGTGACCTTGTGACTTCTGTGACTGCCTCCAGGAACTGAACTCTCTTGCTTCTCATGTCGGTCAGTCCTTTTACATCTCTACTTTCTTCAGACCCAGAATAACAGCAGATATGGACACTCTCTCCAGTTGTCTCAAGAAGAGGTGATGGCCTAGTGGTATTATTGTGTTAATGCAGAGACCCAGCTAATGTTCCAGGAACCAGTGTTCGAATGTCACCACGGCAGATGGTAGAATTTGAATTCAATAAAAATCTGGGATTCAAAGTCTAGTGAATGAGACCACAAGTCCATTTGGCTGGGGAACAATCCACCTAGTTCACTAATATCCTTTAGGCAAGGAAATCTACCATCATTACCTGGTCTGGCCTACATGTGACTCCAAACCCACAGCAATGTGGTTTGTCCTTAACTGCCTTCTGGGTAATTAGGGATTGGCAATAAATGCTGACCCTGCCAGCAACGCCTTCATTCCATAAATGAATTTAAAAAACGAACCACAAGTGAACTGCCATCTTACACATTCTTCCCCATCCTAAAACCACAGTCATTCTCCTGTCCTCTATTCATAGAAGCCCTAGAGTGTGGAAGCAGACTATTCAGTCCATCAAGTTCACGCTAACCTTGCAAAGAGCATCCCATCCTGACCCACCACACCACCTTATCTCTGCAACCCTGCATTTCACACGGTCAGTCCACCTAACCTGTGGAAGGAAACTGGAGTATCTGCAGAAACCCATGCAGACAGATCCTTGGTGCTGTGAGGCAGCAGTGCTAATCATTGAGCCACTATGCCACACGAATAGCCTCAGCAATATTCCAGTTCTGTGTTAGACTTCTCAACTCAGCTCTTCTGAAGTGTGAAGCTGTGTAGCTCTATTCGTAGAGCCAACAATTCCACACACTGCTAGAGTTGAGCTGCTGACTCATTTGTCTGAAGATTGCAGTCTTAATGTTGATCTCAATTCCAGGTCTGAATACAGGCACAATCTTTTCATTCATTCCCAACTATGGAGCCTTATCAGATCACCGATGAAAGGCAGTGGGCAGAGCTGAGGAGCATGGGGCACCATGGATGGTCTGTCAGGAGAGGTGAGCACTGGAGGAGATCAGGGAGACCAAAAGAGCATCTCAAGATGGATGTTCTGTGACAACAGGTTCATTTCCAGCTGAAATAAAAGGAAGTACGGTCCAGGGATAACCCTGGATATAGTGGGCTGAATGGGCTGCAAAATAACAATTCTGTGAACCCTTCCAGGAGAATACCTATGAACCCTTGTGATAACATGACCCCTCCCAATGCAACCACTTAAAGCAGCCTGTCTTTAGTTCATTGCCCTCCCAGCAATGCAGCTAAAAGACTCCACCCCTGGATGTGGGAGGGCTGAGGATAGGGTGGGGGGCTGCTCCGCTGAATAAGGATTAGTGTAGCCTGGGAAAAGTAGCCCACTTAAATGGAGTGGGCTGCTTGCTTGGTTTCCTACTGGCTCTGGAAAACTCCCAGGATATGGGAAAGCATCGGGGAGCTTTCCCAATGCTGTTTTTCCCCCTATGTTCCTGAACCCTGTCGCACTCAAACCTTTTGCCTCCAAACTCATCTCCATGGGACTGTTAAGATTCAGTCCCTGCTTTTCCCCCTCTTCAGACTTGTAACTGCATTTGCACTTTACTGCATTTGCTGACTCACTTCACTGGTGCTACAGGAATTACAGTTAGAATTGTATCTGCCTTAGAGCTGGCTAGCTGCCTACTCTTCCTTTCTTTGAAATACATCAGTGTTCCTTTTGCTTCTCATGAGAAACAGAAAGGTAAGCAATTGATAGGATCTGCAGGGGGAAAAGATGGAAATAAACTAATTAAAGAAGCTTTTGAAGTAACCAAGAGACTGGAAGAACACTGATGAACTTTACACATAACATACATTTGGATTTGTGCAAAAAAATGTATGGCTATGAATATACATGCTATTTGAATGTATTTGAAGCAAAAAAATCACTGAATAAATTTGGATGAACAATGTCACTATTATATATGCATTAAATTTTGCATTTTTTGCTTTTTCTGTACATTTAAAATGCACTATATTTTGATGAAAACCTCAGGCATTAAATCACTGAAGTTCTAATTACTGTTGGATTCATTCCCACTGGTCAGAGCAATGACACTGCAGCAGATGGAGAGAACTCACACTTCACTAAGGGGTTAGTGTTGCCTGCTGTAGCCTGAACTTCTTAATCAGTAGGGAAGGATCTATCATGGATTAAAATGTATTATTTCATTTCATTCACATCTGCAAAGAGTAAAGAGAGCCTGCTGGTGGAGTCCATCTTATTTGTTAAATGGTGTTTACGTGATCCACTCTTAACTAAGTTGGAGGAGCAAGCAGGAAGAAAAATCAAGTCAATAGCAGTTGGAGCCAGTAAATTTTAAAAACAGTACAAAAGAAGAAAATGGTGCCTCTTTAATTACATTTGAGCAATTCATTCCCTGTGTGAGCAAAGGGATTACTCTTGGATTTTTCCTATGTTTCAGGGCCCTAGCATGTACATAAAGCAAATAGACTGTAACTTCTCCAAACCAGAATGGTTGGGACTAAGTTCTTTAGTCATTTCCAGATTTTAGAGTTTTCTGGCTTACAGACATTAAAATGTTGAATGAAAAGCAAATGAACATATGGTGTAAATGCCTACATTTTTGCATTCACTTGTGGGATGTGAGAGTTACTGGCTGGCCAGCATTAATTTTCTGCCCCAAACTGCCCTTGAACTGAGGACAATTGAGAGGCAACCACATTATTGTGGATCTGGCTTCATGTGTGGCCAGACCAGGTGAGGATGGCAGATTTGCCACCCTGAAGGACATTAATGTGCCAGGTGATTTTTCCTGACAATCGCCTAGAAGGACAAGAACAGCAGATGCATGGGAAGACCTCCATCTTCTTATCCAAGCCACACACCATCCTGATTTAGGATTATATCACTGTTCCTAGACTGATGTTCAGTCAAAATCCCAGAATTCCCTTTCTAACAGGACTGTGAATCTTTCTAAACACCAAGGACTGCAGTGGTTAAAGAAGACAGCTCAACACCATCTTCTCCATGGGAAATTATGGATATGCAAAAGTGTAGACTCAGCTTCAATATTCACATCTCGAGGATGAATGCAGTTGATTCTGCTATAAGGCGCATTTCTTCAATATTCATTGGCTGTAACACGATTGAAGAATTTTAAACCATTCTTTGTAAAATGTGAACTTTCCTTAACTGTGTTGGCTATAACATGATTTTCGTCCCATTGATTAACATGCTGTCGCTGTTATGTGATTTTCTCATAATGTGGGATCACATGGGAATGGAACTATCATGTCATATCAGGATAGACTCTAAAAATATTGATAAAGCATTGTAAAGTGTTAATTGTGTTACTAATCCAATGCTATCCATACTTCCACTCCTAAGTTACTGTACTAAACTGATAGCAACCTGCTCAAACAATGTCCAGGCAATTGGTGTTTCAACAGTAGACTTTCAGATTGGAGAGGCCACAGAGTGTATGGGCCATCTTGATATTTTATCTATAATGTTTCTTAAAGTTAGATGTTACAGGTAGGTGGGTATCTTAAGAGAGTGCAGGCACACATCTGCTCTGAAAGGTGTAGGCTTCATAAGCCAAAAAAACTTTCTATACTTTAGCTTTCTAAGGAAGAATTTCTGAATATCTTCCAGTGCAACTACAGTTAAAACTCCAGATTAACTGGAGTAAATAGCATTTCCCTTGGCTTCTGCTCATACTATGGTGGGAGATTGCAGCATAGAAATATCAGCCATATGTTATTCCAAATACAAATTGTATGAGTTGGGCTATTGATGAGATGTGAAGGCACGGAACTAAGAGAGCCACCACTCAGTGGTAAGATTCTGCAGCTGCCACATGAGTGGGAAATTGCAAATTTTCAATGGCTCCTCAGTGCATCACGTTTGAAATCACATGATCAGAGAGGCAGACATGCTTACTGCTACCAGCATTTTCCTATGTTCGTGCCATTAGTTCCAGCTGCACACCCCTCCAATGTTGTATGGCAAAAACAATCCCTCGCATTATGGTATTTAGCTATTATCACTGAGGACATGGCCTAGAAAGCACAGCTCATTCATGGCAGGTACCTGGAGATGCTGTGAGACAGGGTGGTAAAGGTAAAGTAGCTGTCATCCTACAAGACTGCTGTCCCATGAGAGAGAGAGAGAGAATAAAAGGTTATGGTTTAATCTAAGGATCACTATACATCAGACAAGGGAAAGGTGTTAAGAATGAGTGTGCTTCATGATGACTTCAACCAGTATGACAATTGAACCCACACTGTTGGCAACACCCTACATTGCAAGCTCACCATCCAGCTAACTGACCCCACAGGTAGGTTGGTGGAGAGCAAGGTAGTCAGTTATCCTGTTGACAGACCAATCCAGCTCAGACCCAGACAGCAGACTGGGATCAGTGACATGTTGCAATTTAAAAGAAATATTCATAGTGCACAAAAGAAATCAAATCTCTGTGCTTCACTAGGCTAAGTACACCATCATCTCACTTCTACCTCACATTTACAGGACCACCAGTCCCTCTAACTGGAAACTGATGTCACCAAAACTCATGGGCTACAAATGACCGTCCAATATGTACACACAATGTCTCTCACACACTTCATCCTCCCAAAGTACAAACGCTTGCTGCCCTCTGTGCTTCCCAATCACTCAATATTAGCAACTTATTATGCATCCACTGCTCTAGCATCATGACTGACTGCTGCTCCAACCTCTTGCATCATATCCAATCTCACCTTATCACCTCTCTGCAGGGAAAAGGGGCCCTACCTCAGGATTAATGTCTCTGCAGCACTTGATTTGAAGGGCTGATTATGGAGCAATCTCCAGGACCTGGATGCCCCATCTCTGGTATGACCAATTGTCAGACTGAGCACGGTCAATCTCCATGACTGGGATCGAGCAACTGCCTTAACAGACTGTGGCACTACTCCATGACTGAATGTATCCCCTTTGACTTCACAAAGGACTACTCCTCTTTGACTTTCCAATATGGGTATTTGCTTAAAGTGTGAACAATGTGTTTTGTGCATGAGCTCCTGGGCCTTTCTGGAATTAGCACATTGACTTAGTAACTGTTCCTTTGACTACTCAGTTGTCCCCATTAGCTGTCTGAAAAGCTGTCTGCATCTCTCTCTCTCTCCACTAAAAAGAAATGTATGGCACAGATGCTACCGGCTTCCAAGTAAGAGCAAAGTGAGTGAGCACTTTGACTCGCATGGATGATGGGTCAAGGAAAATGGCTGCCTCAGAGCATACCTTCTCATGATGATAGAGTTGAGTGATGGCTAGGTCAATAATTGGTAAACTGCAGCCAACAGGCACCAACTCTGACTTACAAGTCAGAAAACTGCATCGCTTGTTTCTGGGGAAATAAGAGAGTTAGCAAAGTTGTATACGTAAGCGCTATACTAATAATGAGAATAAAAATAAGTGATTTATCACTCAAGGTCAAGATTCCAAAGTCCTCATTTGTAAATTAAGCAGACAATGCAAGAAACCCTTCCACAATAATAAGCTTCTAAATTTTTTCATGTTGCCATAGTTTCCTAACTTTCTCCCCTTTGCTTATGTCATAATCAAAGAAGTGAAAATTCCACCCATCACACTACTGTTACAAGATGGCAAATCAGAAAGTTGAAAGCATTTTGACCTTCATTTTTTAATGTAAGTATTCAGATAAATTATTAGGATCAAATTAAGGAGAAGCAAAAATATTTATGCAAATAAAGTTTTTAAATAAATAATAAAATTTGTGGATCCTTTTAACATAATAGAGAAGCTTAATGTTCAACAAATACACTTGTTTAGGGTCAGTTAGAGTTCAAAGCTTATAATTATATAATTTAATACAATCTTAATGATCCATTATACCATATCTTAGTAAGGAATAATTTTCAAGGGGTTTTGGGGTGAAGTTAATGTTTGAATTTTTGTAAAGATGGCGAGGTACTTAGTTCTTATGAAAATGACTCTGGATACCGAGATTTGTCCTTTTTTGTTTCATCCCTGAGTTATAGTACCTACTGTATTCATGTGGGCTGGGGTGTGTGTGGTGTGAATGGGTTCCATTTTCATCATCTGTTAAAGACATTTTCAAGTGTTAAAGTGTACCTATCTCAGAGTGATCCTTTGTTTGCAAGTGAGGTTCCCACAATGCATCTGTTTCAAACAGCCAGCGTCCTTTGGAGAGGTAAGATATACTTCAGGTATAATCCTGCGACATGTTTCAGGTAGGTCACATGCCATTTTGGACAGGCAAGCTGCCCCTTCATGAAAGTAAGTGTGCCCTTTGGCATTCAATTCTGGGTTCTCTGCTATAGGAAGGATGTTATGAAAATTGAAAGGGTTCAGAAAAGATATACAAGGATTGCCAGGGTTGGAAGGATTGAGCTATACAGAAAGGCTAAATAGGTGGTTGCCATTTTGGCAAGATCATGGCACCATGGTGGGCACTGCTGTTCAGAAGGGCAGGAAAAAGACTCGTAAGGGATTCTATTATTAGGGGAGTAAATAGGTGGTTCTGTGGTCAAACACGGGACTCCCGGATGGTATGCTGCCTCCCAGGTGCTTGGGTCAGGGATGTCACCAATCGACTGCAGAACATTCTAAAAGGTGAGGGTGAACAGTCAGTTGTCTTGGTGCACATAAGGCACCAGCGACATAAGTAAAACACAAGATGAGGTCCTGAAAGCAGAGTTCAGGGAGCTAGGAGAGAAATTAAAAAGGAGTATCTCTCGGGATTATTAGCAGTGCTATGTGCTAGCCAGCATAAAAATGAAAAAATAGGCAGGATGAACACGTGGCTTGAGGGATGGTGTAGGAGGGAGGGGTTCAGATTTGTTGGACATTGGGACCGGTTCTGGGGAAGGTAGGACCAAGACAAATTGGACAGTATACACCTGAACCAGACTGGAACTAATGTCCTTGGGTGAGTTTTTGCTACTGTTGTTGGGGAGTGTTTAAACTAATGTGGCAGGGGGCTGGGAACCAGAAGAGAAGACTAGTAGACAGCGAGTTGGAAACTGGAGACTGTAAGAATCATGAAGTTAGCATTAATAAGGGTAATAGTAGGCAGAGAGCAGATGAACGGAAAAAAACTGGTTGCCTGAAGTGCATGTACTTTAACACAAGGAGTATAGTGGGTAAGGCAGATGACCTTAGGGATTGGATTAGTGTCCGGGAGTATGACGTTATTGTGATGACAGAGACTTGGTTGAAGGAAGGGCATGATTGGCAACTAAATGTTCCAGGATATAGATGCTTCAGACAGGACAGGGAGGGAAGTAAAAGGGGGGGAGGAGTTGCATTACTGGGCAGGGATGATATGGTGGCTGTGCTAAAGGAGGACACTATGGAGGGCTTGAGTAGTGAGGCAATATGGGTGGAGCTGAGAAATAAGAAGGGTGCAGTTACATTGTTGGGGCTGTATTACAGGCCTCCCAACAGTGAGTGTGAGGTAGAAGAACAAATAACAGATTTTGGAAAGATGTAGAGGCAACAGGGTGATGGTGATGGGAGATTTTAATTTTCCCTACATTGACTGGGGTACACTTAGTGTCAGAGGTCTGGATGGGGCAGAATTTGTAAGAAGCACCCAGAGAGTTTTTTAGAGCAGTATGTCAATAGTCCGACGAGGGAAGGGCCCATATTGGACCTGGTGTTGGGGAATGAGCCAGGCCAGGTAGTAGAAGTTGCGGTGGGGATTTCTTTTGGAACAGTGACCACAATTCTGTAAATTTTAGAATACTTGTAGACATAGTGGGAGTGGTTGTAAGGGAAGAGTATTAAACTGGGCCAAGATTAATTATATCAAAATAAGGCAGGAGCTGGAAATGTGGATTGGACACAGCTATTTGATGGGAAGTCTATGTATGATATGTGGGAGACTTTCAAAGATAGTGCAGGATAAGCATGTCCTGTTGAAAGCAAAGGATAGGAAAGGCAAGATTCGTGAACCGTGGATGACAGGAGAAATAGTACGACTAGCCAAGAGAAAAAGGGAAGTGTACATAAGATCCAGGCATCTAAGAACAGAACGGGCCCTGGAGGAATATCAGGAGAGCAGGACCAGTCTTAAACGAGGAATCAAGCAGGCTAAAAGGGGTCATGAAATAGCTTTAGGAAGCAGAATTAAGGAGAATTCCAAAGCCTTTTATTCTTATAAAAGAAGCAAGCGGGTAACTAGAGAAAGGACTAGTCCACTAAAGGATAAGGCAGGAAGGCTGTGTGTCGAACCTGAGAAAATGTGTGAGATTCTGAATGATTACTTTGCATCAATGGCCACTGAGGAGAGGGACATGATAAATGTTGAGAGTCGAGATAGAAGTTTGATTACTCTAGATCATGTTGACTTAATTAGGGAAGATTTGTTTGGTCAACCTGAGGTTATTGAAGTGGACAAGTCCCCAGGACCAGATGGGATCTATCCCAGGTTGCTGAGGGAGGCAAGAGAGGATGTAGCTGGGGCCCTGACAGATTTCTTTGTCGCATCCTTAAACACAGGTGAGGTGCCGGGGGAGTGGAAGGTTGCTCAAGTTATTCCCCCTGTACAAGAAGGGTAGTAGGGATATTCCAGATAACTACAGACCAGTGAGCATGACGTCAGTGGTGGGAAAGTTGCTGGAGAAGGTACTGAGGGATAAAATCTATTTATATTTGGAAAAGAATGGGCTTATCAGTGATAGGCAACATGGTTTTGCCCAGGGGAGATCGTGCCTTACCAACTTAATAGAATTCTCTGAGGAAGTGATCAATTGATAGATGAAGGAAGGGCTGTAGATGCCATATACATGGACTATAGTAAGGCATTTGATAAGGTTCCCCATGGTAAACTAGTGGAGAAAGTGAAGTAACATGGTGTGCAGGGTGTTCTAGCTTGGTGGATAAAGAACTGGTTGGGCAACAAGAGACAGATGTAGTGGTTGAAGAGAGTTTCTCGAAATGGAGAAAGGTGACCTGTGGTGTTCCACAGGGGTCAGTGCTGGGGCCGCTGAAGTTTGTGATATACATTAATGATCTGGAAGAGGGCACTGTTGATATGATCTGCAAGTTTGCAGATGGCACTGAGATTGGTGGAGTAGCAGAAAGCATAGATTGACTGGGGAGTTGGGTGGAGAAGTGGTAGATGGAGTTCAATACAGGCAAATGTGAGGTGATTCATTTTGGGAAGTCTAATTCTAGAGCGAATTATATAGTAAACGGAAGAGCCTTAGGAAAAGTGGATGAGCAGAGAGATCTGGGAATTCAGGTCCATTTGACCCTGAAGGTTGCTGCACAGGTGGATAGAGTGGTCAAGAAGGCTTGCCTTCATCGGACGAGGTATTGTGTATAAGAGCTGGCGAGTCATCTTAAAATTGTACGAGACATTGGTTCGGCCACATTTAGAATACTGTGTACAGTTCTGGTCGCCACATTACCAAAAGGATGTGGACACTTTGGAGAGGGTGCAGAGAAGTTTTACGAGGATGTTGCCTGGTATGGAAGGTGCTAGCTATGAAGAAAGGTTGAATAGGTTACTTCCATTATAAAAAAGAAGATTGAGGGGGTACGTGATTGAGGTTTACAAAATCATGAAGAGTATAGATAGGATAGGTAGAGATAAGCTTTTTCCCACGGTGAAGGATTCAATAACAAGAGGTCACGAATTCAAGGTGAGAGGTGGGAAGTTTAAGGGGGCTACACGTGGTAAATATTTCACACAGGGGGTGGTAGGTGTCTGGAACGCGTTGCCAGCAGAGGTATTAGAGGCAGATGGGTAGATTCATTTCAGATGCATCTGGACAAATGCATGAGTAGGTGGGGAGCAGAGGGATACAGATGCATGGGAATTGGGCAACAAGTTTAGACACTGGATTTGGATGGTCTCAGGCTTGGAGGGCCAAAGGGTGTAAATTTTCTTTGTTCTTTGTTTGTTCTAGGCTGGAGCTGTTTTCCTTCAAGTGTCAGAGGCTGACAGGTGAGCTTATAGATCATAAAGGGCATGGATAAGGTAAATAGACAAGGTCTTTTGCCTGTGGTAGGGTTTCCAGAACTAGAGGGCATAAGTTTAGGGTGAGAGAGAAAGATTTCATAGGGGTTTGAGGGGTAACCTTTTCATGCAGAGCATAGCGTGTGTATGGAATGAGCTGCCCGAGAAATGGCGGAGGCTGGTACAGTTACAACATTTAAAATGTATCTGGATGGATATATGCATAGGAAGGGTTTAGAGGGATATGGGCCAAATGCTGGCAAGTGAGATTAGATTGATTTAGGATATCTGGTCAGCATGAATGAGTTGAACTGAAGGATCTATTTTCTTTCTGTACATCTCTATGACTCTATTGAAAACTACTTAAGCTCAGAGAGAGACTGCAAAGGTCATTGGAAATGTCAAGAGAGCTATCATTAGAACTGTCACAAGAATCTCTCAATAGGGGCTGTCAAGAAATCTAAGACTTCTGCACGTTAAACATTTGGAGAAACTGTCTGTAGAGTTAAAGAAAAAAAAGTGCTTGCTATTTCACTCAAAAGGATGACATAAACCAGACTGTTATCATTAAAGGATTAAGGATGCTTGATGAATCCACAATACTCTAATGTCAATGAGATATATTTTATGGTTCAATTGATAGCTCCAACCAGCTATAAACTCTTTGAAATGTAGCTTTGAAACCCATTGTTGTTTTTATATGGCAATAAAGGAAATTAAACACATAGAACACATTAAACACTTATTTAATCATGAGTTTTTTTTAATAAAAAGAGACATTTAAGAAATTTATTTAATCAAACCATGGGTTGTAAAGTCTTCTCTTGGAGGATAATATGGGAGTTGCTATGGTAGGTGTAAGAGCAGTGAATGATGCCTGAGGGGGCATTTGTTGGCATGAATTGATACTAAGCTAGCATAGCATAGGATTATAAATGGCCATGAGAGTGGTTGGAGGGCAGAGGTTGGCACAGAGATTTTGAGGAGTCATGGGCATAGATATAAGGACACAGGCTGGTATGAAAATTATGGGGGCCATGAAATTTCACATGGAGAGTTTGAATGATCTTATGGAATGGGTGGAAAGTATGAGTTAGTAGGTGTTGGTGTGTGGTTGAGAGGCAAGGTCTATAGGGGTGGTTTTTATGCTGGTTTTCCTAGCCTAGATAAAGTGCCAGGTTACTGAGTTATGCCTTCTGTTGAGCCCACCCAAGCATTAGCTCTCTCCATCTTATTTTGGATCACCTTGTATGATTCCCAGAAAATTTAGCCCCCAGACAAAAATTCCAAATGTCCAAGGCATTTTATCCAAGGTTGGTTAAGTGAAGATGGGAGTTGTCCTGGCTCTGTGTTCCTGACCTGGAACACATTGGAGTGTGAGCTTTCTTGTCAGTTCAACTTATTTTCCTCAACTACATTTGGAAAGGCCTCAGCAATCTGAACCCTCTGGGGCTGTAACAACTCATTGACCGTGACTTCTGAATATAAGAAGGTAGTAACATTGGAGCAAGAGTAGACTATTCAGCAAGTTGAGCCTGCTCTACCATTCAGCATGAACATAACTGGTCAATGCCTTTTTCATGCACCATCCCCATATCCCTTTACAACATTGGTATTTAGAAATCAATTAATCTTTACTTTGAACATGATCAATGGCTAAGCTTCCACATCCCTCTCAGATAGACATCTGGATAGAAAGAACGTGGAAGAGTCCACCAACAGGAAAGACTAGGACCCAACGTTACAGCCTCAGAGTGATGGGATGACCCTTCAAAACTGAGATGAAAAGATCTGGTGAATCTATGGAACTCATTGCTGTAGAAGATTGTGAAGGCCAACTCATAGGGTCATACACCATGGAAACAGACTCTGTGGTCCAACCAGTTCATGCTGAACATAATCCCAAACTAAACTAGTCCCACCTGCCTGCTCCTGGCCCATATTCTTCAGACCTTTCCAATTCATGTACAGGTACACAGTGTTTTATCCAAAACGCTCGGGACCAGCTGATTTTTGGAATTTGGAATTTTTCGAATTTCAGAATAAGTGACAGTTCAACGGTGAAATTTAAAAGAAACCTTACTGAAAAGCAGACTTACTGTGAGTAACAGACACTGAGACAGAATTGAGACCTGCCAGTGCTGGGACACACTCCCTCATGTTGCATCTGAATGACACGCATCAAGTGGGTGTGGAGTTGGGTTAACTGTTTGCACGCCAAACAACCTTGTTCATGAGATAAAAGCTTCACAAAGATTATGGAGCTTTTTGGATTTTGGGATTTCAGATAAAGGGTTGTCTACTTGTACTTATCCAAATGTTTAAATGTTGTAATGTGCCCACATCCATTACTTCCTCAGGACGTTAGAACATAGAACATAGAACAATACAGCACAGAACAGGCCCTTCGGCCCACGATGTTGTGCCGAACTTCTATCCTAGATTAAGCACCCATCCATGTACCTATCCAAATGCCGCTTAAAGGTCGCCAATGAATCTGACTCTACCACTCCCACGGGCAGCGCATTCCATGCCCCCACCACTCTCTGGGTGAAGAACCCACCCCTGACATCTCCCCTATACCTTCCACCCTTCACCTTAAATTTATGTCCCCTTGTAACACTCTGTTGTACCCGGGGAAAAAGTTTCTGACTGTCTACTCTATCTATTCCTCTGATCATCTTATAAACCTCTATCAAGTCACCCCTCATCCTTCGCCGTTCCAACGAGAAAAGGCCGAGAACTCTCAACCTATCCTCGTATGACCTACTCTCCATTCCAGGCAACATCCTGGTAAATCTTCTCTGCACCCTCTCCAAAGCTTCCACATCTTTCCTAAAGTGAGGCGACCAGAACTGCACACAGTACTCCAAATGTGGCCTAACCAAAGTCCTGTACAGCTGCAACATCACCTCACGACTCTTGAATTCAATCCCTCTGCTAATGAACGATAATACTCCATAGGCCTTCTTACAAACTCTATCCACCTGAGTGGCAACCTTCAAAGATCTATGTACATAGACCCCAAGATCCCTCTGTTCCTCCACCTGACCAAGAACCCTACCATTAACCCTGTATTCCGCATTCTTATTTGTTCTTCCAAAATGGACAACTTCACACTTGGCAGGGTTGAACTCCATCTGCCACTCCTCAGCCCAGCTCTGCATCATATCTAAGTCCCTCTGCAGCCGACAACAGCCCTCCTCACTGTCCACAACTCCACCTATCTTTGTATCATCTGCAAATTTACTGACCCACCCTTCGACTCCCTCATCTAAGTCATTAATAAAAATTACAAACAGCAGAGGACCCAGAACTGATCCCTGCGGAACTCCACTTGTAACTGGACTCCATGCTGAATATTTACCATCTACCACCACTCTCTGACTTCGACCGGTTAGCCAGTTTTCTATCCAATTGGCCAAATTTCCCTCTATCCCATGCCTCCTGACTTTCCGCATAAGCCTACCATGGGGAACCTTATCAAATGCCTTACTAAAATCCATGTACACTACATCCACTGCTCTACCCTCATCCACATGCTTGGTCACCTCCTCGAAGAATTCAATAAGACTTGTAAGGCAAGACCTACCCTTCACAAATCCGTGCTGGCTGTCCCTAATCAAGCAGTGCCGTTCCAGATACTCGTAAATCCTATCCCTCAGTACCCTTTCCATTACTTTGCCTACCACAGAAGTAAGACTAACTGGCCTGTAATTCCCGGGGTTATCCCTATTCCCTTTTTTGAACAGGGGCACAACATTCGCTACTCTCCAGTCCCCTGGTACCACCCCCGTTGCCAGTGAAGACGAGAAGATCATTGCCAACGGTACTGCAATTTCCTCTCTTGCTTCCCACATAATCCTAGGATATATCCCGTCAGGCCCGGGGGACTTGTCTATCCTTAAGTTGTTCAAAATGTCCAACACATCTTCCTTCCTAACAGATATCTCTTCTAGCTTATCAGTCCGTTTCACACTCTCCTCTTCAACAATACAGTCCCTCTCGTTCGTAAATACTGAAGAGAAGTACTTGTTCAAGACCTCTCCTATCTCTTCCGACTCAATACACAGTCTCCCACCACTGTCCTTGATCGGACCTACCCTCGTTCTCGTCATTCTCAGGTTTCTCACATACGCATAGAATGCCTTGGGGTTATCCTTGATCCTATCCGCCAGGGATTTTTCATGCCCTCTCTTAGCTCTCCTAATCCCTTTCTTCAGGTCCCTTCTGGCTATCCTGTATCCCTCCACTGCTCTGTCTGAACCTTGTTTCCTCAACCTTATGTAAGCCTCCTTCTTCCTCTTTACTAGACATTCAACCTCCCTCGTCAACCAAGGCTCCCTCACACGACCATTTCTTTCCTGCCTGATCGGTACATACATATCAAGGACACGTCGTATCTGCTCCCGGGAATTACATGCAAACCATCTTCTGTGTAAAACAAATTGCCCTCATGTTTTTGTAATCTCTCTCCTCTCACCTTAAAAAGTGGCTTCCAGTCTTAAAATCTTCCATCCTAGGAAAAAAACCCACCTATTATTAACCTTATCCATATCCCTCATGATTTTATAAACCTCTATTAGGTCACCTTTCAGCCTCCTGTATTCCAGTGAACAAGTTCCAGCTTATCCAGCCTTTTTTTTTATAATTCAAACCTTCCATACCTGGCAACATCCCAGTGAAGGAAGGCAAGCATATTAAATATCTTTAAACCATTTCAACCACATCTGACTCAAACTTTGTGAATTTATTCTATCTAATCCTGTTCAAATTTTATAGAATTCTATGAGAACCCCTCTCTTCCTTCTGGACTTCAGTGAATACAGTCCTAACTGATCCAATCTCTCATTCTATGTCAGTCCTGTTAAATCAGAAGTCAAATTTGAGAACCTTCACTCATTCCCTCCATAGCCAGAGTAAAGAAAATTCCCCTTCTTTGTCCTAGGTAGCTTTCCCCTTATTTTTGAAAATTGCTGGTCCTAAGCTCCCTAACCAGGGAAACATCTTATTCCATCAACCGAATCTACCCTTTTAAGTCTTTGTAACTTTCAATGAAATCATCTCTCATTCCTCAGAACTGGAAAGAATATAGGGCCAGTTTTCTCAATCGCTCTTCATTGTACACTTTAGCCATCCCGGGAACAAGTCTGGTGAACCTTTGTTGTAGTGCCTCTATGACGCACTATCTATCCTCTCATATGAACACTTCCTCATTTTCTCTACTTCCTCTGATAAGGAGATCAAAACTGCATACAATACTCCAGGTGCCATAAACAATAACCTGTATCACTCAGGTAAGACTTTGCTACTTGTATATTCAATTTCATTGCTGAAAAGGCTGACAAACCATTGAAATAAAACGAAGAACTGTGGATGCTGCAGATCTGAAACAAATAGAAACAGAGGTTTCTGGAGAAACTCAGTGGGTCTGGCATCCTTCTGGTTCTAAAGAAGGGTCACTGGTCTCAAAATGATAACTCTGTTGTGCTTCCATAGATGTTGCCTTGCTGAGTTTCTCCAGCAATTTCTAATTTTTTTTTCTAACAAACCGTTAGCCTGTCTAATTGTCTGCTGCACATGCATTCAAAGAATTATTGACAAAGTTTCTTTATGCATTTACACATTTTAACCTTTGAAATATTTCTAGGTTGTCCTGTGGGCTCTTGATGTTGCTGTAATCGTGGGCGTGAAGACTGTGAATGCAAACAGTTCCACTGTTACTCTCACAACAAATACTGAACTCTATTTTGCATTTGAATAATACATTCATGCTTCTTCTGCAAGTAGAATCATTATTTTGTTGACAGGATTGCAAACAATTTATCAAGACCATTCAACCTAACTAGTCTAAACTGGTGTTTGTACACAACTCAGTGGGTCTGGCAGCCTTCTGGTTCTGAAGAAAGGACACTGGTCTCAAAATGTTAACTCTATTTTCTCTCCACAGGAATGCTTGTACATTCCTACTTAAAGGCTTATGTTCAAAATGTCAATTCTCCTGCTCTTCGGATGCTGCCTGACCTGCTGTGCTTTCCCGGCGCCACACTTTTCGACTCTGATCTCCAGCATCTGCAGTCCTCACTTTCTCCTTTACACCGAGGAAACTCGATTATCCGAATGTGATGGGTGGGCATTATTTCGTTCGGATAATCGATTATTCGGTTAGTCAATTAAATGCCTTTCCTCTGGGGCTCGGAGTTTTTAAAATCTGCTCCTCCTTCAGGAGACTGCAGCAGCACACAGCACAAGTGGCCCTGCCCCCAATACCACCCCCGACACTGCCCGACGCAGCCCCCCCACCCCCAACCCCGTGCAACACTGATCCCGCCCAACACTGCCTCCCTGCCCCCGACCCCCCACTGCCCACCCTCAAACCCATTCACACCCGACCCCTCTCCAGGGCAGGCAGTTGGACTGTACACCAGCAACAAGACAGCTGCAGCTGCTTTTGCAGGGTAAGTCTCCAAACAACACTAACACACACACACACACACACACACCAGCCATTTGGAGACGGTGCCTGTTTAATCACTGTAAACCAAAGACGCGATCACTGTTGGAAACATGTCTTTGATGGAATGTTTCCATCAGGACCTCGAGATCTCCTTCGGATAATCCGATTTTCGGATAATTGGTATTCAGATAATTGAGGTTCCTCTGTACACACCTCCTCTAGTTTTCTCCATCTAACACAAAGAACTATCTTTTCCTTTCTCTTCCATAATAGATCAGTTATTAAGTTTAAAACTGAGATATTTTTTGTTAAGCAAAAGTATAAAGGAATATAGGCCAAAGGCAAGTATATGGGGTTTTTCTGCAGATCAGCCATGATTGAGTTGAATGGCAGAACCGGCTTGAGGGGTGAATGGCCTACTCCTGTTTCTATGTACTTACCTAGCTTCCCCTTAAACGTATCAGTTGTTACATTCAACCTGACTACTCCATGTGACAGCGAGCTTGACATTCAAAGGACAATTTGAATGAAGTTTATCATATTAGTTTTATTAGTGACTATTCCATATTTGTGTGGCCTAATTTTAAATTGCCCTACAAGTGTCAATATTTCCTCTATGTATAGCTTACTAACCCTTTCATAATTTGAGAAAACTCTCAGATCATCACTGCAGCCTCCTCTTTTCTGGAGAAAATTGTTATGAATTCCCACAATAACAGTTAATTAACCTGTCCAAGTGTCTATTAAATGTTGTAACTGTAACCATCTACCATTACCTCTGGCAGCCCATTCCACACACGAACCACCCTCTGTGTGAAAACGTTGCCCCTCAACTCCCTTTTAAATCTTTCTCCTCTCACATTAAAAATATATGCCCTAGTTTTGAACTCACTCACCCTAGGGAAAAGACCTTTACTATTCATCTTACCTCTGTCCTTCGTGATTTTATAAACCTCTATAAGATCACCCCTCAACCTCCCACTCTCCAGTGAAAAGTATCCCAGCCTATTCTTATAATTCAAACCCTCCAGTCCCAACAATATCCTAGTAAATCTTTTCTGAACCCTGTTCAATTTAGTAATATCCTTCCTAGAGCAAAATAACCAGAAATGTACCAAATACTTTTGATAGGTTTCGAGGGATATGGGCCAAACGCAGGCAAGTGGGGCTAGTTTAGTTTGGGTAAATTGGTCGGCATGGATGAGATGGACTGAAGGGTCTGTTTCAGTGCTTTATGACTCTAAGACAGAGACAGATACCAGCGATAAATCACAAACAGCTTTTATTTCCATCTGTTGGCTGTGGAAGAAACTTTTCATCCTCATTCCTATGGTCAGAGCAAAGTCGGAATCATTATGATTTGAAAACCTAGAATTCTTTTGAGATGATTTAATGATTGAGTATGGAATCAGGCAAACTCCTCAGGATCCACTTCAAGGCAGATGCTGTTACATAAAAGAGTAAATAATGTTCAAAGATAGATGTTAAATGCTTACACAGATACCGAAAATCCTGAGGGCAATTGAACAAGCATCAATTGTCCTTCAGAGACTCATTCTGGATTGATTTTGATTAAACTTTTGATCTGAGAAAACACTCAATATTTCTTAAATTCTTCTGACTACGATATAAAATTCTCCTGGTAAATCTGAGGAATTCCAAAGCTCTATGTTCTGAAACAATTGCTTTGCATAGAACAGAAGGCAGCATATCAATATCTGAGCTAATGGGACACATTCCCTTTTTGCTTCAGTGATCAAGAAGTTAATATAATGTATCAACAAGTGCAATGGAGGTAATGACATGAATAAAAGGAAAGAAATGCAGAGTCTACAAAATCTTAAATACATTAGAAAACAAAATGAAAATTCATTAAGTAGAAGAATATCTCTTAAAAAGAATTCCAGCCAGTATTTTTGCTGTTGGCAATGGATGATAGTAAGAACACAGCTGCTAGAAGTGCTCAGGTCAATTGTCCCAATATTGGTCCTGAGATCAAACAATGATAACCTTATTCCTGATACTAGCAGAGGATCTGGACTAGACCAAGATTCCCTCCTTTAAAATATTGCTCTCAGATGTGGTTTACTGTGGTGATTTGGGAAGGTATAGGGCAGAAACATTTTCCAAAAAAAAACTTTGCTTAATTCAGGTGAACAAATTTCAATCTTGTTGTCAGAGAAATTGGTGCATGATAACTATAAAGACAATTCGCTGTGAGGGAATATCCTACTTTTAAAATACCTTATGAGCTGCGAGAGGAAGCGGTGGAGGCTGGTACAATTACCATATGTAAAACGCATCTGGATGGGTACAAGAATAGGAAGGGTTTAGAGGGATATGGGACAAATGCAGACAAATAGGAGTCGATCAGTTTAGGCTATCATAAGCATGGACAAGTTGGATTGAAGGGTCTGTTACTGTGCTGCATGACTCTATGACTCTATAAATTACAAGGTGGGCTATTCTACTTTAGTAAGGAGTAATAGATTATTTGGGGACACATTGCTTATGCCAGATAAATGTCTGATTCCAGACATCAACGTCCATAATTTAAATCAGACCATTCAATTTCCAAGCCGGTTGAGGTAGGTAGCACCTTTGCTTCTGGTAAAATTATAAAGGTTAACATTGCAATATCATATTTCTAACTGCAGAATTCCTTTAGTAATATGGAAGAATGGTAAGTTGATCATGTATCTCCCATTTTGTAAAGAACTGCACTATAACATTACTGGAGTCAATTCATTTTTAGGAGTTTTCTTGAGGGCTACTTGATATTTTGGGGAGCAATTATTTTCATTTCATGAGTTCATTTATTAGATGATACTGTCTTATTGCAACAGTACCTTTTGTACTTGTATTACATATGGGTATTCGGACTCACACTGAAGTAGAATTAGAAGAATTCATCAATAGCCTCAATACTAATCACCTCACAATTAAGCCTTCATTTTCAATTCCTAGATACACAGAATTTAAATTGGTACAAGACAAAAAAGGCAAGTTGGCAACAGAAGTTTTCTCTGTTTAAAAAGCCATCACTCTACATGCATCTTTGATAGACTGATGAGATCATAGTAATACATTTCCATTGCAAACGCACAAAGCTAGTACATTTAAACCAGACAGCTACCACCGTTATTACTAACTCTCAATTTAAAATCTCAAACTTAAATTTACTATTTAACATAGAGTTCATTAAGACAAGATCCACTACATTTTTCTTCCAAGTTGAGTGGATGTTAGCAAGATAACTGATCATATGCAACATTATAGGCTGTGATATTTAGCTCACTTAATGAAATGGTGAGAATGGGCCATTTACATCGCAGAATCACAAAATATTTCCTGCTATTTGGTCCATCGTGCCTGCACTGACTCTTCAAATCAGCATCATGAGCATTACATACATTACAATCACAAGCATTCATTGCAAGCTAAGCAATTCAAATATACTGTAGTACATGACATGCTGCAAAAGCAGAGAGTTCAGCAAGATGTAACCCAAGTGCTCTGTTCCATTGGTTTATATGTCATGATTAGAGTGGGAAGGGGAGGATCCAGTTGTTGTGGTCCACATTGGCACTAACAACATAGACACATCTAGGAAGGAGGACTTGTTTTGGGATTGTCAAGCATGAGGAATGAAATTAAAGAACAGGTCATCAAGAGTCATAATCTCCAGATTACTGTCCAAGCCACCTGACAGTTGGCATAGGGATAAGAAAATTAGGAAAGTAAACACGTAACTCAGGGAGTGGTGTGGGAAAGAGGGGTTCCATTTCATGGGGCATTGGCATCAGTTTTGCAACTGGGTGGATCTGTACCGATTATACAGTCTCCACCTGAACCGATCTGGAAACAGTATTCTACGAAAAGGATAAACCGGGTGGTCACTAGGACTTTAAACTAGTGAGTCGGGGTGGGGGGGGGGGGGGGGGGGGGGGAGGAAGGGAAAGGGAAAACGCCAGGGAGTATGATGGTAAATAAAAAGATAAGCAGCAGGCTAGCATGTGTGCAGGAGGATTTAAGTTCAAGGCACACCATGAAAGAAATAAAATGGAAGGATCACTCAGGAGATATTATGAGAGATGTTGGAAATCATGAGGGTATGAAAACTAGCATAAGGGTACTTTACCCGAATGCCCATAGCACTTGTAACAACGTCAGTGGGTTAACTGCACAAATCATCATGAATGAATATGATTAAGTAGCCATTACGGAGACATAGAGTCATTGAGATGTACAGCATGGAAACAGACCCTTCAGTCCAACCGTCCATGCCGACCAGATACCTCAACCCAATCTAGTCCCACTTGCCAGCACGCTGCCCATATTCCTCCAAACCCTTCCTATTCATATACCCATCCAAATGCCTCTTAAATATTGCAATTGTACCAGCCTCCACCACTTCCTCTGGCAGCTCATTCCATACACGTACCACCCTCTGTATGAAAAATTTGCCCCATAGGTCTCTTTTATATCTTTCCCCTCTCACTCTAAACCTATGCCCTCTAGTTCTGGACTCCCCCACCCCAGGGAAAAGACTTTGCCTATTTACCCAATCCATGCTCCTCATAATTTTATAAGCCTCTATAAGGGCACCCCTCAGCCTTTGAGGCTCCAGGAAAAACAGCCCCAGCCTGTTCAGCCTCTCCCTACAGCTCAAATCCGCCAACCCTGGCAACATTCTTGTAAATCTTTTCTGAGCCCTTTCAAGTTTTACAACATCTTTCTGATGGGAAGGAGACCAGAACTGCACACAATATTCTAATAATTGCCGAACCAACGTCCTGTACAGCCACAACATGACCTCCCAAATCCTGTAGCATCCGAGGAGCAGTAAAATCGACGTTTCGGGCAAAAGCCCTTCATCAGGAATAAAGGCAAAGAGCCTGAAGGGTGGAGAGATAAGCTAGAGGAGGGTGGGGGTGGGGAGAAAGTAGCATAGAGTATAATAGGTGAGTGGGGGAGGGGATGAAGGTGATAGGTCAGGGAGGAGGGTGGAGTGGATAGGTGGAAAAGAAGATAGGCTGGTAGGACAAGTCATGGGGACAGTGCTGAGCTGGAAGTTTGGAACTAGGGTGAGGTGGGGTAGGGGAAATGAAGAATCTGTTGAAGTCCACATTGATGCCCTGGGGTTGAAGTGTTCCGAGGCGGAAGATGAGGCGTTCTTCCTCCAGGCGTCTGGTGGTGAGGGAGTGGCGGTGAAGGAGGCCCAGGACCTCTATGTCCTTGGCAGAGTGGGAGGGGGAGTTGAAATGTTGGGCCATGGGCCGGTGTGGTTGATTGATGCGGGTGTCCCGGAGATGTTCCCTAAAGCGCTCTGATTTGAGGCGTCCAGTCTCCTCAATGTAGAGAAGACCGCATCGGGAGCAGCGGATACAATAAGTGATATTGGTGGATGTGGAAGGCTCCTTTAGGGCCTTGGATGGAGGAGAGGGAGGAGGTGTGGGCACAGGTTTTGCAATTCCTGCGGTGGCAGGGGAAGGTGCCAGGATGGGAGAGTGGGTTGTAGGGGGGGCATGGACCTGACCAGGTAGTCATGGAGGGGAACGGTCTTTGCGGAAGGCGAAAAGGGGTGGGAAGGGAAATATATCCCTGGTGGTGGGGTCTGTTTGGAGGTGGCGGAAATGTCGGCGGATGATTTGGTTTATGCGAAGGTTGGTAGGATGGAAGGTGGGCACCAGGGTCGTTCTGTCCTTGTTACGGTTAGAGGGGTGGGGTCTGAGGGCGGAGGTGCGGGATGTGGATGAGATGTGTTGGAGGGTATCTTTAACCATGTTGGAAGGGAAATTGAGGTCTCTAAAGAAGGAGGCCATCTGGTGTGTTCTCTTGTGGAACTGGGCCTCCTGGGAGCAGATACGACAGAGGCGGAGGAATTGTGAATAGGAGATGGCATTTTTGAAGGAGGTAGACCATAGAACATAGAACATTACAGCACAGAACAGGCCCTTCGGCCCACGATGTTGTGCCAAACATTTGTCCTAGCTTAAGCACCCATCCATGTATCTATCCAATTGCCGCTTAAAGGTCACCAATGATTCTGACTCTGCCACTCCCACAGGCAGTGCATTCCATGCCCCCACCACTCTCTGGGTAAAGAACAACCCTGACATCCCCCCTATACCTTCCACCCTTCACCTTAAATTTATGTCCCTTGTAACACTCTGTTGTACCCAGGGAAAAAGTCTCTGACTGTCTACTCTATCTATTCCCCTGATCATCTTATAAACCTCTATCAAGTCACCCCTCATCCTTCGCCGTTCCAATGAGAAAAGGCCTCGCACTCTCAACCTATCCTCATATGACCTATTCTCCATTCCAGGCAACATCCTGGTAAATCTCCTCTGCACCCTCTCCAAAGCTTCCACATCTTTCCTAAAGTGAGGCGACCAGAACTGCACACAGTACTCCAAATGTGGCCTTACCAAGGTCGTGTACAGCTGCAACATCACCTCACGACTCTTGAATTCAATCCCTCTGCTAATGAACACTAATACACCATAGGCCTTCTTACAAGCTCTATCCATCTGAGTGGCAACTTTCAAAGAGCTATGAACATAGGCCCTAAGATCCCTCTGCTCCTCCACCTTACTAAGAACCCCACCGTTAACCCTGTATTCCGCATTCTTATTTGTCCTTCCAAAATGGACAACCTCACACTTGACAGGATTGAACTCCATCTGCCACTTCTCAGCCCAGCTCTGCATCATTTCTAAGTCCCTTTGCAGCCGACAACAGCCCTCCGCACTACCCACAACTCCACCAATCTTTGTATCATCTGCAAATTTACTGACCCACCCTTCGACTCCCTCTTCCAAGTCATTAATAAAAATTACAAACAGCAGAGGACCTAGAACTGATCCCTGCGGAACTCCACTTGTAACTGGGCTCCAGGCTGAATATTTACCATCTACCACCGCTCTCTGACTTTGACCGGTTAGCCAGGTATCTATCCAACTGGCCAAACTACCCACTATCCCATGCCTCCTGACTTTCTGCATAAGCCTACCATGGGGAACCTTATCAAATGCCTTACTAAAATCCATGTACACTACATCCACTGCTCTACCCTCATCCACATGCTTGGTCACCTCCTCAAAGAATTCAATAAGACTTGTAAGGCAAGACCAACCCTTCACAAATCCGTGCTGGCTGTCCCTAATCAAGCAGTGTCTTTCCAGATACTCATAAATCCTATCCCTCAGTACCCTTTCCATTACTTTGCCTACCACAGAAGTAAGACTAACTGGCCTGTAATTCCTGGGGTTATCCCTATTCCCTTTTTTGAACGGGGCACAACATTTGCCACTCTCCAGTCCCCTGGTACCACCCCCATTGACAGTGAAGACGAAAAGATCATTGCCAACGGTTCTGCAATTTCCTCTCTTGCTTCCCACATAATCCTAGGATATATCCCATCAGGCCCGGGGGACTTGTCTATCCTCAAGTTTTTCAAAATGCCCAACACAACTTCCTTCCTAACAAGTATCTCCTCTAGCTTACCAGTCAGTTTCATACTCTCCTCTTCAACAATACGGTTCCTCTCATTTGTAAATATTGAAGAAAAGTACTCATTCAAGACCTCTCCTATCTATTCCGACTCAATACATAGTCTGCCACTACTGTCCTTGATCGGACCTACCCTCGTTCTCGTCATTCTCATGTTTCTCACATACGCATAAAAGGCCTTGGGGTTATCCTTGATCCTATCCGCCAAAGATTTTTCATGCCCTCTCTTAGCTCTCCTAATCCCTTTCTTCAGCTCCCTCCTGGTTATACTGTGTCCCTCAAACGCTCTGTCTGAACCTTGTTCCCTCATCCTTATGTAAGCCTCCTTCTTCCTCATAACAAGACATTCAAACTCCCTCATCAACCAAGGTTCCCTCACACGACCACCTCTTTCCTGCCTGACAGGTACATACATATCAAGGACACATCATATCTGTTCCTTGAAAAAGTTCCACATTTCAACGACATCCTTCCCTGACAGCCTGTGCTCCCAATTTATGCTCCTCAGATCCTGTCTTGCAGCATCATATTTACCCTTCGCCTAATTGTAAAACCTACCCTGTTGCACGCACCTATCTCTCTCAGTAACCAAGGTGAAAGTCACAGAATTGTGGTCACCATCACCAAAATGCTCACCCACTAACAAGCCCATCTATTGTCCCGGTTCGTTACCAAGTACCAAATCCAATATGGCCTCCCCTCTGGTCGGACAATCTACATACTGAGTTAAAAAAGCTTCCTGGACACACTGCACAAACACCGCCCCGTCCAATCTACTTGATCTAAAGAGCTTCCAATCAATATTTGGGAAGTTGAAATTGCCCATGACTACTACCCTGTGGCTTCTGCACCTTTCCAAAATCTGTTTCCCAATCTGTTTCTCCACATCTCTGCTGCTATTGGGAGGCCTATAGTAAACACCCAACAAGGTGACTGCTCCTTTCCTATTTCTGACTTCAGCCCATACTACCGCCAAAGGCAGATCCCCCTCGAACTGCCTTTCTGCAGCCGTTATACCATTTCTAATTAGCAACGCCACCCCGCTCCTTTTTTACCACCCTCCCTAATCTTACTGAAACATCTGTAACCAGGAACCTCCAACAACCATTCGTGTCCCTCTTCTATCCACGTTTCCATGATGGCCACAACATCGTAGTCCCAAGTACCGATCCACGCCTTAAGTTCACCCACCTTATTTCTGATACTCCTTGCTTTGAAGTATACGCACTTGAGCCCATCTCTGTGTCCGCAAGTATTCCCTGTCAGTGCTACCTTCTCCACAGCCTCCCTACAGTCTTGGACATCCTGACCAACAGCTAGCCTACTTGCTGGACGACAAGTCCGGATTCCATCCCCCTGCCAAATGAGTTTCAACCCCCCCAAAGAGTGCTAGCAAACCTACCTCCCAGGATATTGGTGCCCTTCTGGTTCAGGTGCAACCCGTCCTGCTTGTACAGGTCCCACTTTCCCCAGAATGCAGTCCAATTGTCCAAATACCTGAAGCCCTCCCTCCTACACCATCCTTGCAGCCACGTGTTCAACTGCACTCTCTCCCTATTCCTTGCCTCACTGTCACGTGGCACCGGCAACAACCCAGAGATGACGACTCTGTGCGTCCTAGCTTTTAGCTTTCAGCCTAACTCCCTGAGCTCCTGAATGACCTCCCACCCCTCTTCCTACCTATGTCATTGGTGCCAATGTGCACCACGACTTCTGGCTGCACACCCTCCCCCTTAAGGATTCTGAAGACATGGTCCGAGATGTCTCAGACCATGGCACCCATGAGGCAACAAATCATCCGAGAGTCTCGCCCATGTCCACAGAACCGCCTGTCTGTCCCTCTAACTATAGAGTCTCCTATAACTAGCACTCTCCACCTCTGCCCCTTTCCCTTCTGGGCCTCAGAGCCGGACCTCGTGCCAGAGTCCCGGTCACTGCAGCTTACCTCTGCTAGGCCGTCCCCCCAACAGTATCCAAAGTGGTATACTTACTGTTGAGGGGCACGACCACAGGGGATCTCTGCACTGCCTGCTTCCTCCCCTTCCCACCTCTAATTGTTACCCAGCTACCTCTGTTCTCTGGCATAACTATGCCCCTGTAGCTTCTATCTATCACCCTTCAGCCTCTCGAAGAATCCTCAGTTCATCCAACTCCAGCTCCAGTTCCCTAACGCAGTCTGTGAGGAGCTGGAGCTGGCTGCACTTCCCACAGGTGAAGTTGGCAGGAGCATCGGTGGTCACCCCTACCTCAAACATCCTGCAGGAGGAACATTCCACTGCCTGTGCTGCCATGACTCTACACTTAGCCTCCAAAACAAGAACACTAAGTAGCTTACCTGTTCAGCCGACGGAGTCCTCTTTTTTAGGTTAGAGGAGGAGGGAGGGTGGGAGACACTATAAGTGTAGTGTCTCGGGTTCCTTCTCCACTCAAACTTCTTACCTTCTCAGAAGCCTCTGTTGATGACTTCCGGGTTCCCGCTCCTAGTTGAAAAAAAAACACAGACTGCGAAAAGAAAAACGTTAATTTAAACTGGTCTCCGCTTACCTTCCGGCTCCCCTCTCTGTGTGCCCTCTCTAGCACTGAGGGGAATGACCACAGGGGATCCCTGCACTGCCTGCTTCATCCCCTTCCCACCTGGGTGGGAAAGTAAATGATGGGAGGGTGGGAAGAGGTGTAATCCAGGTATCTGTGGGAGTCGGTGGGTTTGTAAAAAATGTCAGTGTCAAGTCGGTCATCATTAATGGAGATGGAGGGGTCCAGGAAGGGGAGGGAGGTGTCAGAGATGGCCCAGGTAAATTTAAAGTCAGGGTGGAATGTGTTAGTGAAGTTGATGAATTGCTCAACCTCCTCGCGGGAGCACAAGGTAGCGCCAATGCAGTCATCGATGTAGCGGAGGAAGAGGTGCGGAGTGGTGCCGGTGTAATTACGGAGGATGGACTGTTCTACGTAGCCAACAAAGAGACAGGCATAGCTGGGGCCCATATGGGTGCCCATGGCTACCCCTTTGGTCTGGAGGAAGTGGGAGGATTCGAAGAAGAAATTGTTAAGGTTGAGGACCAGTTCGGCCAAATGAATGAGAGTGTCGGTGGAAGGGTACTGTTGGGGATGTCAGGAGAGGAAGAAATGGAGGGCATGGAGGCCCTGGTCATGGCGGATGGAGGTGTAGAGGGATTGGATATCCATGGTAAAGATGAGGTGTTGGGGGCCGGGGAAATGGAAGTCTTGGAGGAGGTGAAGGGCATGGGTGGTGTCTCGAACATATGTGGGGAGTTCCTGGACTAGGGGGGACAGGACAGTATCGAGATAGGTAGAGATGAGTTCAGTGGGGCAGGAGCATGCTGAGACAATGGGTCAGCCAGGGTGGTCAGGCTTGTGGATCTTGGGAAGGAGGTAGAACCGGGCAGTGTGGAGTTCCCCGACTATGAGGTTGGAAGCTGTGGGTGGGAGATCTCCTGAGGTGATGAGGTTCTGTATGGTCTGGGAGATGATGGTTTGGTGATGGTGGTGGGGTCATGGTCAAGGGGGCGGTAGGAAGAGGTGTCCTCGAGTTGGCGTTTGGCTTCAGCAGTGTAGAGGTCAGTGCGCCAGACTACCTGCACCCCTTTATCTGCTGGCTTGATGGTGAGGTTGGGATTGGAGCAGAGGGATTGAGGGCTGCGCGTTGTGAGGGTGAGAGGTTGGAGTGGGGAAGGGGGGGTAGACAGGTTGAGGTGGTAAAGGAGAATTCCACATCCATCAAAGTTTTACCTGCACATCCACCAATATCATTTACTGTATCCATTGCTTCCGATGCAGTCTCCTCTACATTGGGGAGACTGGACGCCTCCTTGCAGAGCGTTTTAGGGAACATCTCCGGGACACCCACACCAATCAACCACACCGCCCTGTGGCCCAACATTTCAACTCCCCCTCCCACTCTGCCGAGGACATGGAGGTCCTGGGCCTCCTTCACCGCCACTCCCTCACCACCAGACGCCTGGAGGAAGAACGCCTCATCTTCTGCCTCGGAACACTTCAACCCCAGGGCATCAATGTGGACTTCAACAGTTTCCATCTGCAGTCATTGCTTTTACCTTCAACAGTTTCCTCATTTCCCCTTCCCCCACCTCACCCCAGTTCCAAACTTCCAGCAAAGCATGGTCCCCATGACTTGACCTACCTGCCTATCTTCTTTTCCACCTATCCACTCCACCCTCCCCCCTGGCCTATCACCTTCATCCCCTCCCCCACTCACCTATTGTACTCTATACTACATTCTCCTCACCCCCACCCTCCTGTCAGTTGTCTCTCCACCCTTCAGGCTCTCTGCCTTTAGTCCTGATGAAGGGCTTTTGCCCGAAATGTCGATTTTACTGTTCCTTGGATGCTGCCTGAACTGCTGTGCTCTTCCAGCACCACTAATCCGGAATCTGGTTTCCACCATCTGTAGTCATTATTTTTACCAACTCCTGTACTCAATACTCTGACGAATAAAGGAAAGAATACCAAACACTTTCTTCACTATCCTATCTTTCTGCGCCTCCACTTTCAAGGAGCCAAAAACCTGCACTCCAAGGTCTCTTTGTTAAACAACACTACCTAGGACCTTACCATTAAGTGTTTAAGTCCTGCTAAGATTTGCTTTCCCAAAATGGAGCACCTTGCATTTATCTGAATTGAACTCCTTCTGCCACTTCTCAGCCCATTGGCCCATCTGGTCAAGATCCTGAGGTAACCCATTTTGCTGTCCACTACACCTCCAATTTTGGTGTCATTTGCAAACTTACTAAATGTACCTCTTATGCTTGCATCCAAATCATTTATGTAAATGACAAAAATTAGAGGACCCAGCACCAATCCTTCTGGCACTCCACTGGTCACAGGCCTCCAGTCTGAAAATCAACCCTCTACCACCACCCTCTGTCTTCTACCTTTGAGCCTGTTCTGTATCCAAATGGCTAGTTCTCCCTGTATTCCGTGAGATCTAACCTTGCTAATTAGTCTCCCATGGGGAACCTTGTCGAATGCCTTACTGAAGTCCATATAGATCACATCTACCGCTCTGCCCTCATTAATCCTCTTTGTTACTTCCTCAAAAAACTCAATCAAGTTTGTGAGAAATGATTTCCAATGCACAAAGCCATGTTAACTATCCCTAATCAGTCCTTGCCTGATTACATGATTACAGGATGGTCATAGCTGGGTTATCCAGGGGTATCAGACTATTGGGAAGGACAAACAAGAAGGTGAAGGAGGTGGTGTAGCACTGATATTCAAGGATCAGTGTGGTGCTGAGAGATGATATAGGTTCTATAGAGAATAAGGTTGAATCCATCTGGGTGAAAATTAGAAATTCTAAGAAGCAAAAGTCAGTGATAGGCGTAGTCTATAGACCACCAAATAATGACATCATATTGGGTTGAGTAATAAACAAAGAAATAACTAATGCCTATAAAAATGTTATGGCAATTATCATGGGGGATTTTAATCTACATGTCCATTAGTCGAACCAGCTTGGTCAGGGTAGTCTTGAGGAGGAGTTCATTGAATATATCCTCGAGGGAGCAAGTTATCCTTGATCTTGTCCTGTGTAATGAGATAGGAATAATTAATAGGCTCATAGGTAAGGATCCTCTTGGAAGTATATGGTTGAATTTAGAGTACAGATAGAATGTGGGAAGTTAGAATCCAATACCAGGGTCCTGTGCTTAAACGAGGGAGACAACAATAAAATGAGGGAGGACTCGGCTAAAGTAGACTGGAAACAAAGATTTTATGTTGGGTCAGTTGACAAACAGTAGAGAACTTTCAAAGCAATTTTTCAAAGTATTCAGCAAAAGTATATTCCAGTGAAAAGGAAGGACTGGAAGAAAGGGTAATCTGACATGGATGTGTAAGGAAATAAGGAGGCTATCAAACTGAAAGAGAAGGCACACAAAGTGGCCAAGAACAGCAGGAAACCAGAAGATTGAAAAAACTTAAAAGGTCAACAGAAAGCCACAAAAATTGCTTCCAAAGACAAGTGAGATAGAACATGAGAAAAAGCTAGCAAAGAATATGAAGACAGATCGCAAAGGCTTCTATAAATATATAAAACGAAAAAGAGTGGCTCAAGTAAACTTTGGTTCTTTAGAGGGTGAGAAGGGGCATTTATTAATGGGATATGAGGAAATGGCTGAGGCATTGAATAGGTATTTTTTGCATTGGTCTTCACAGTGGAGGACACTAATATCATGCCAGTAATTAACAAACAGACAAAGATAGATGAGGACCTGGAAACCATCATTATTACAGAAGGAGTAGTGTTGGGCAAGCTAATGGAGCTAAGGATAGACAAGTGTCCTGACCTGATGGAATGCATCCAGGGTACTAAAAGAGATGGCAGGAGAAATAAAGTTGCACTCATTTTCCCTTAAGGTTTCTGAAACAAGTCAAATATATGGGTACTGATACATGTACATACTGTCAAAATGACAAAAGAACTAACCAGTGTATGACAGAATTGATGGAGACAAACTGTTCTCAAAGTGGAAGGGTTGAGAGCAACAACCGTAATAGGGTGTTGGCAAAAGAATCAAAGGCAACATGAGTAATTCTGTTTTTTTTTAATAGTGAGCACTTATAATCTGGAATGCACACTTTGAAATGGAGGTAGAGACTAATGAATTCCTGGCTTTCATAATGAGATTAAACATCCAGGAAAAACAAATGCTGGGATGGGGAAGCATGGTAGATGAGAATGACTAAACTGAATGGCCCTTGCGAACACCTAGCATAGCTCAAGGGGCCAAATGATCTTTTTCTGTTTTATAAATATTCTGTGTTACTATGGTTTACAGTGATGGGACGGGGTGAAGTGGTAGACTTACTGCAAGAAATTTCCACAGTGATCATGACCAGAATCGAAGATATGGTTAGAGTTCAAGATATCTTAGAGATGGTGACGTCCATATCCAGAGTTTCACCTATTTTCAGAAGAAACTTATCCAGCTCCAGTTTGATCTGTTGTTGTTAATTCACACTCACAACATTAGCCAAAAACTTGTTCCAAAGATTGACAACATTCTATATAAAGAAAGATCTCCTGGCATCTCACCTGTGGTTATAATTTTGTACAGCTTCAGTCCATCATTTTTTAGGATAACTGAAGCAGTAATTGGATGGAATGATGCCGACACTAAAACCAGATTGCATTTTCTGCAAGGACAAATATTTTGTTTATCCAATTTACTCTATGAGTCTCTAAGTTACAAGGTAACTTTCAGACTCTATGCCTGGGTGACCCCTATTTTAACCAGTCCTTAAAAGATGCTACTCCTTTGAGTAAATCCTTGTTCATTTTACCCGTCATTTTGTTATGTAAATTAGAATTTATTTTATACTAGCATCTGAAAATTGTTAGAAAGGGCAGTTTTTGTTGCACATGTCTAATTATCCTTAAGAAGGTGATTGTTCTTGTGTCACCATAGTCTTACCAGCCCAAAGCAACTGGTGGCAATTTAATCTGAGGGCCACCAGACCTCAAGCAAGGGAAGAGGTCGAGAAGAATAGCCCTTCATGGTAACCTCAAACCAGTGATGGGAACTGAACCCACTTTGCTGATATCATACTATATTGTTAACCAATGATCCAGTCAACTGAGCTAAACCAATTCCCTAACTATGACTATGCAACTACTGTTGATAACTGGTTCATTGAATTTCTTTATGAAGAAAATGTACTCTTACATAGTCTGGTAAAAACAATGACTGCAGATGCTGGAAACCAGATTCTGGATTAGTGGTGCTGGAAGAGCACAGCAGTTCAGGCAGCATCCAAGGAGCTTCAAAATCGACGTTTCAGGCAAAAGCCCTTACACAGTCTGGCTTGTGTATCACTCCAGACTCCAGAAATATGATTGATTCTTAACTGGGCACTTAAGAATGGGCTAAATCACTGGCCTAATAAGCGACTGTCATGTCCCATGAACAAATAAAAAGAAATGAAAACATACTCAGTCAGAAAGCACCTTCATGTCAAGGCAAAAGCTCTTACCTCGCTTCACCTGGTGTAGTTCTTTTGTTTGATCATGTTTTTGTGAAGTTCTTGACATTACATTTTTCAAATTCTTTCATAGGGCTTAGATGCTACAGCATTTATTGCCCATCCCTAATTGCCCTTGAAAAGGTGATGGCGACAGTCCACGTTATGTAGAGGTACCTAGAGTGCAGTTTTTGGAGGGTGCTGCAGGATTTTGACCCAGCAATAGCGAAGAAATGCCAATATTGTTCCAAGTCAGGCCGATGCGATAACTTTAACCTTAAAGTTAAGTCTTCATGCACAACAATATATTGAACCCCCTCATCTAGGTCACTGCAAAACATAAATGCAATACCTAGAATACACTGGAAACCCATAACTTGAAAATCAGCTTTTACAATATCATCTAGAATGCATTTCCTTTGCCCCATTTTTTAACAGGAGTATTAATTCAAGTGCAAATATTGTATAGCTACACGCAAAGCGATGTCACTTGAGCAATTTATTTCTATGCACGCTTGCTTGGCATTGTGTGTAATGATTAAGTGAACTCAAGCTGTAAATAGGCAAACTCGAGTAAGTTTCAAGTGTTTTTAGTGAAACTGTGAAGGAAATCATTTTTCTATAGAACAGGTCACCTCCAAGCAGAATACAAAAAGCTGTGCAAGCTGATAATGACATGGATTTTAGTGACAATTGAGCAACTTGTACTGAATAAATCAGACAGCAATTTCTAGCATCTGTACATGTGTACCTTAAATAAACATCTAGAAGTTGTGGACAGACATATCCTACTCTTACACAGGGTGCGTGGTATTCATGACTGATAATCCTTGCATTGATACCATTGCAACACCATGAACTAGAAGCACTTGCATACTAATTCTGCACTAAAAGAGCTTGTTCGATTTAGAGCTACTTCATTCAGAAGAAAGCCATTTTAAACCCATACTGCATGTTCATTACAGCTGAAAATATTATCTAATCCTGAAAAATTATTTTCAAGTGCCGGAATGTCATCAGACAAAATCCAGGTTGTAGGTATTTTTATTTTTTCTGTCTTTGTTAACGCTCTCCCTCAATCTCATTGTATTCCTAATCTTTATTCCTTCAGTTCATTTAAACTTAATTTATACTTGATGTTTTAAATTGCTTGATTTGAAATCTCTGGGAATATCATTGTAAGATAAAGGATCAGCCATGATCATGTTGAATGGCCTACTCCTGCTCTTGTTGTCCATGTTTAATAAGATTCCTCAATGTGATTTGTTGAAGGGGCTTGTCTCTTCCTGCCTTGCTCACACGTTCTCTGTGCAAAGCATTGCATTTGAACAGCTGCAGAATTATGGAAATTCTACTAAACTCAGTTGGCAACCAGTGAAGTGAGAAGCTACCTTCATAGGCCCCAGAAAGCAGATCTTAAACCAGTTACTCCTGTTGTAAAAATGGAGAATAAATTTCCAATCATCTGTGATGGCAATGTCTTCAGAAGACCAGGCCACATTTTTCCAAAGGGAGGGTATGTTTCAAGTGGAATGTTACAGGAGACACGGTGGCTCAATGGTCAGCACTGTTGTCTCATGGTACCAAGGAGCCGGGTTCAATTCAATCCTTAGGTGACTATCTGTATGGTTTTTGTACATTCGCCCTGTGTCTGTGTGGGTTTTTGCCAGGTGCTCTGGTTTCCTCCCTCAGTCCAAAGAGGTGGATTGTCCATGCTAAATTGTCCCTTAGGGTCTAGTGATGTGTAGGTTAGGTAGATTAGCCAGTGTAAAAAAAAAACGCAGAGATTGGGCAGGATGCTGTTCAGAGGGTCCGTGCAAACTTGATAGGCTAAATGGTCTCTATCTGCACTGTAGAGGTTCTAAGAGGTTGGACGCTAAGTGAGGTTGAAAGCCCAAGTCTTAGGAATAGTCGACCTCCACCTTCTCCTGTCCTACCCTTTCCTCTGTTCTCAAGTCTTCCCATCCGACCATCGTTCTCTCAACTCTAACCAAGGAGCCACAACTAATTTGCAGCCTCGAAATGAGGCCACAGTGGGAAAATGTTTGGGAAGCAACTGCCTGAGCTCTGAGATTCCTTCGCTTGACTTTTCCGTCTCTCTTTACCTTGCTTTCTCCTTTACAATACTCCTTAAAAAAAAGCCTCTTTGATGAAGCAGTTAATCACTTGATCTAGTGTCTGATATTTTGTATTAAAATGCTCCTGTTATGCACCTTAATATGTTGTAATATTTTAAGGGGAAGATATAATAACTTATTGTTGTTTGAGGGAGGAGTATTAACGGTCAAGAAAATAATCTGGTTCAAAATATTAAGATCAGATAGATCGATGTGCACCTTTAGTGTATCGGGAATTATCCTCTCTCTTCATTTCCTTCACTTCCAGCTCTTCTCACTTTAAAACAGTCATCTCTGTGGAAAGTGCTTTGCAAATGGCAAGGAAAAGCAGAGCTTGCATTCAATTATCACTTGCTCATGAGTGCTTCACACATTGAATTAGTCTTGGAGTGCAGGGCCTGTTGTTAGAGAAATTACACGATGGCACCATTCCCCAAGTAGCAATGCAAGAAAGATTATTGAACAGTTTCTTAATTACATTTTTTGAGAAAAACTTATTAGCCAAGACAACAGGAGAACCTGCTGAATTTTTTTTTCATGCAGTGTCAGGGGAATCTTTAAACTTGGCAGACTGGTTTTAAAATATCTAAAGGACAGCATCCCTAACAAAGCATTAGATTGCCAACATAAGAGTACAGAAACATAGGACTTAGAAGCAGGAGCAGTCTATTCAGCCCTTTAAACCCAGTCTACCATTCAATGAGAATATGGCAGATCTGATTGTGTTCTCAAATCTACTTTCTGACTCCCTTGTCAATTAAAATCGATCTAGCTCTGTCCTGAATAAAATCAATGGCCGAGCCCCTACTATGTTTTGGGAAAAAGAATTTCAAAACTTAACAACCATCTGAGAAAAAAATATTTTCATCTCAGAAGCATAGAATGGTTATGATGCATAATGAGGTCATTTGGCCCACTATGTTTGTACTAGCTTTCTGAGCATTTTAACTCTGTGTTAATCTCTTGCCTTTTCCCCATAAAGTTGCATGTTGTTTCTGCATAAATAATCATCCATTGTCCACTTGAATGCCTCAATTGAACCTGCCTTCACCACACTTCCAGACACAGCATCCTATATCCTAACTGCTTGGAATATGAAAAAGGTTTTTCTCACCGACATATGCTTCTTTTACAAAACGTCTTAACATGGTGTTCTCTTGTTCTCAATCCATTTATGAGTTCCTGTCCACTCTGTCTAGACTCTTCAAGATCTCAGTCTTAAGAGGGAGAGCTATTATGTTGAATGTATGCCCTTTAATTCTCCTCTCCTTCCAGTGTCCACCCCATCAAGCCATCCCTGGAACTTCTCAATAAAATCACTTTTCTTATTTCTAAAACTTATCGTAAATAGGGCCAACATATGTAAAAAGGCAAAATTAGTGACTGTTTGCTTATGCATAGTGTTTGGAACAAAATAAATGAATTAACAACACAAATACAGGCCAATGGATATGATCTTATAGCCATTAGGGAGATATGATTGCAAGGAGATCAAAGCTAGGAAGTAAATATTCAGGGGTAGAACACTTTTCAAAAGGAAATGCAGAACATAAAGGGTGGTGAGGTTGCATTGTGAGAACAAGATGGCCTAAATATGGAGCTCTTAGCTGTTTATTTGTTCATCTCCATTCATGACTGGATGTGGCAGGTCTCAAACGCTAGATCTGATCTGTTCACTGGAAGATTGCTTATCCATTTCCATTTTGTGCAGTTTGGCATGTAAGTGGTTCTGTGTTGTACCTTCATCATGTTGACACCATTTTTAACTATTCTGCCGTTGCTCCTGATCTGTCCTCCAGTAGCCTTTGTTGGACCATGGTTGATCCTTTGGCTTAATGATAATGGTAGAGTGGAGTTTACATATTGTGTTTGAATACAGGTCCGTTGTTGCAGTTGCTGCTGGCCCAGCATTATGGGCACTCTGGTTTTGAGTTGGTAGATCTGTTTGAATTCTGTCTCATTCAGCAAGTCGTTGGAGATACACAACAAGATGGAGAGTCCTAAGTTTAAGGGCAGCACGGTGGTTCAGTGGTTAGCAGTGCAGCCTCACAGTGCTAGAGACCTGGGTTCAATTCCATCCTTGGGTGACTGCCTGTGTGGACTTTGCACATTCTCCCCATGTCTGTGTGGGTTTCCTCCCACAATCCAAAGGTGCACAGGTCAGGTGGATTGACCATGCTAAATTGCCCATAATGTGAGGTGCATTAGTTGGAGTGAAATGGGTCTGGGTGGGTGACTCTTTGGAGAGTTGTTGGGCCAAATGGCAAGTTTCCACACCGTAGGGAATCTAATCTATGTGAAGCTGTGACTTCTTCCCCACAAGGATGATGCAGTGGTCACCCCTGACTGTTTTTGTTCTAGACAGATGACTGTGTGGCAGGTAGATTAGTGATAACCAGACCAAGTAGATTCTTCCCTCTGTTGGATCCCTCACATCCTACCTTAGACCCAGTTTAGCAGTTATTTACTTGAGGACTCAACCAGCTGGGTCAGTAGTTGCACGACCAAATCACTCAAGGTGATGAATATTGTTTGATAATATGTGCCCCTGTCACTGTCGGTGTATCTTTTATGTAGTATTCAGCAAGGGGGAACAATGGTAGGTAGTAATCAGCAGGATGTTTCCTTGTCCATGTTTGACTGTGTAACATGACATCCAGAGTCAATACTGAAGATTTCCAAGACAGTTCCTTCCTGATTGTCAAACCACTTTTGGTGAGTCTGTCCTGCCAGTGGAGCAGACATTGGTAGCACCTGGGACTTTGTAAAGTATGTTCCTGTGAGAGTTTCAGGTGTTGTTTGACTAGTTTATGGGGCAGTTCTCCCATGTTATGATAAACCCCCAGGTGTTGGTCAGAAGGAACTACAATGTTAGCAGGGCCATTGTTGTTTCTGGTGTCTCGGCCAATGCCTATTGGTTTTTCCAATCTTATTCCTTTGTTTAGACTTTGTCGCACTTTGGTAGACCAGACCTTTTCAAAAGGCGGGTAAGAATCAGCCACATTGCTGTGTATGGAGTCATATGGAAGCCTGACTGGATAAGTATGGCAACTTTTCTTTTTTAAAGGACATTAGTAAATCAATCAGGCATGGTTGCCAATAGGCCAGCTCTTTAATAAAAGATGCTTTCATTGAAACCAAATTTCCTCCATCTGCCATAATAGGCTTCAAACACATGCACCCTCGAACATAAGCCTGGGGTTCTCGATGACTAGACCAGTGACAGTACTGTTATACAACCACCTCCCCAAATTCATACCATTAAATAGTATTTTCTATTCTTCTATTCTTAGTGCTGAAATTCATATTGTCTCTGTAGAGTTGTAAATATTTGCAACATAAGGTGTTTTAAAGGAGGTAGTAAAAATGGCATAAATAAAATGTTTCTTGGACAACTTACGATTAGCATTTAATACTTTATTTTGATTTTATTTTCTGAAATATAAATTTGCCATATGCTGCAGGCAACAAGAAGCTGTCAAAAGTGGAACAGCAACACTGTTATTGTCACTTCCATCAATTTTATACATTTGGACATCATAAATAACAGTACCCTGTTCCACAATAGTGCTGATCTAGTCCCAACATCAAATATTAAGTAATTTTAGTAGTAGTTTTCACAAATTTGAAGATCATATCTGACATTAAGTGGGTATATTTTGCATCTCTTATTGCATTATCAATGAATAAAATGCTGGCAAGTAATCAGAGAAAATAATCAGAATCAACTCCTGAAGTTTTACGTTGAGCAGCATCAGATATGGTAGAAATTTTCTTTGAACGTGCTCTTCAAAGTAACCATTTGAAATGGCTTCAATCTCACCTAATATCCAATTTTATTCAAGATCATCGTCAATAAGGAGAATTATTTTTATTCAATCTTTCTTTGAGATACCTCAATGCCTGGTGTGCACACAAACACGATTAAGATAGAGTCCCTTCTTGAAATATCATTGCTGGAGATCAGAAAATACATGTCCAGTACATACTCATATGTGTTAATAATGGATCAGAGCGTCAAATTATTTATAATCATTTTAATGTTTGGTAAGAGTTTTTTTAGTTTTTTTAAAAAAAAGCTAAATTGAAAAGCTCAAATAAACCAGAGATGACTGGGAATGCTTTCAAAAATCCTCTTAAAGATTCCTGTGTTGATGATACATGGTTCTTAGAGTAACCTGAGAGTGTTAAGAAACCTCAGATAGAGACACTTCAGATGAAGAAACACAATGAAGAATTAAATAGTAGTCTTCTTTGCTCACAGAGATAATGAAGAATAATTATTACTTCACCAGAAACCATTAGATCAGGATTGATGTCCTCAGGCAAGTATTTGGGGAGGATTTAGAATGCACGGGGCTTGGAATTTAAGCAGGGTAACAAAGGAAAGAAAACAAGGACAGGAATACAAGAAACGGTAGATATGGTAATCAAGGGTAAGAGGTAAACAGACAGTATAAAGAAAAGGTAGGATGATTAAAAATGGCAAAAAGGCAAGCTTAAAGATTCTTTACCTTAACACATGATTCGTTTGGAATAAGCAGACAAGCTGATGGAGATGTGGTTACAAGGAGATCAGAACTGGGAACTTAACATGCAGGAGTATTTTGCCTTTTGGAAAGAGGGTAGAAAAGGGAAGGTGTTGGAGTAGCACTGTTATTGAGAGATTAAATGAGGACAGTTGTAGCAGTAATGTTTACACCCCAAACAATAACTACACTCTAGGGAAGGCTAGAAATCAACAAATAATAGAAGTTTGACACCATCCAGGGCAATGCAGCCTACTTGATTGATACCGCATTATCAAGAATCCATTCCCTCCACTACCAACTCTCAGTAGAAACAATGTATACCATGTACAAGATGCACTGCAGATGTTCGCCAAAGATGCTGAGAAAGCATCTTCCAAATCCACAATTATTTCCAGCCAGGATAAGGGGAGCAGAAACCTGGGAACACCACAAGTTCTCCTCCAAGCCACTCACTATCCTGACTTGGAAATACGTCATTGTTTCTTTACTATTGTTAAGTCAAAATTCTGCAATTTCTGCTCCAAGGGCATTGTGGATAGGTTTCAAGCACAGGAACTACATCAGTTCAAGAAGGCAGCTCACCTGCACATTCTCACGGGCAACTAGGCATTGGCAATAAACCCTGGCCCAGCCAGCGAGCATTTTAATAATTAATCATCTCACTATTTCCTTCACCTGAGGAAACCTGGTTAAATCAACTCTTGTTAAAACATAAGTACATTGGAACTGGGGAATGTATCCATGCAGGGAAAATTCGCTGGTGTTAGGTTAACTTGCTGATGAGAAACTGAGATGAGGGATGGGGTTGGTGGATTGAATAAAAAAGGGGGATTCCTTTCTTCCTTCCTCACCTCTGAGTCTAATGATTTGGGGGTATCCCATGCAGCATCATAACAAATTGCAGATCCTCAAATGGGGATAGGTTATATGACAAATCTTTTATGACTGACTACATATCACATGTCATCTGTCTAGTAGATTAGCAAATATGCAAAAGTGAGGACTGCAGATGCTGGAAATCAGAGTCTACATTAGTGTGGTGCTGGAAAAGCACAGCCGGTCAGGCAGCATCCCGAGGAGCATATTAGCAAACATGCCCATGAGAATCTATTTTCAAATAAAACACTGTTCCCCAACTTTTCCCTGAATGATTGATTGAATGGATACATAATCCTTGAACCCTCCATGGATCACCACTGAGATATGGTGGACAGATGAATGCTCTTCAATAATCCCTTGAGCAATCTAATGGGAGACACATTGCTCCTGGTTACCCATAGCTTCAAAGTCAGGGGGAAGTGCCATTAAAGTGTAGCCCAAAACATCTTCAGTGGAAGAACAGGCTAAGGAAGTGTGTACATTGTGTCAGTTAAGAAGGCAGAAAGTAGTAAAGTGGTCCTTGTCATTGTGTTTCGATATGGCACCTGAAATCTGATCACTAACCCATCAAGATTGTATGGATAAAGATGACATCCAAAATTCTGATATAAAAAAAGATGTGTGCAAACTTCTACCAGGACTCATTTGTTAAGTCCTGTGGTGGTGGAGAATTGGTAACAGCAACAGGACTGTGAACCTGACAGTGTCTAGTCAAGAATCTGCACAGAAATGATAGGCAGGATAGCAAATGGACATTTTGGGACAATGGCTGTCTTTTGGGAAGCTGTATTTAAGAAGTCTTCAGTAAAATAACCTCTCTGTTCATTCTAACTGGGGGCAAGAGTGTGCTCAAAAAAGTGCCTTAAAATAGCTTGACCCAATTTCAGTTGGCTTTGGAACCATACTCTGCAGATTACCAACTTCATGGTCAAAAAATAAATTGCGCATTTCGAAGATTCAAGCATTAAGGATGGATATCCAAGGTAAAGAGTGAAGGGATACCCACCGTCCAGCACAGAAGACCATTACATCCCAGTTTTACATCTATAAAGTAGATACAATACAATCCACTTTCCAAGTATAGGACTTTGAAAAAGATTGTTAACATCTGCAATGTATTGCAAGTCTGTGAAACTGGTTTTCTTTTGCTTAATTAAAAGGATGGGCTGTAAATAATAAAAGGTATTGAGTCAATTGAATTCACTGGGTGGTGGGAGAGCTCTGTCATCCAGAACTGTTTGCACTTACAAGGAACAGCAGAGGTCCTGTTGATTTATGATCAGACTCTATACCCAACACTGTTGGCTTTGAAATAAGTGGCTCATCTGAGCCATTGTTGGAGAAACAACATTTTTTTTGATGAGCCTCAGATTAGATTCATCATTTCATCTAAGCGCTATCAAATGCATCACCACTATCAAAGAAAGATTCACCAGAATGATAATTGGTATCAGCTCATCTTCAGAATTCCTGTTAATTAGGAATTTTCCTTCCCACCACTGCAAGTATTTTGAAATCTGGGAGAGCTAAGCCTGTGTAGAATGATTGTCATCAAATACTGGAACTATGAAACAAGTTTGCGGCATTAATTATTGTTATTCTGTCTCCAGTTGTGCAAGGGACAGGATGTGGAAGAGTGGAGCTGGGTAGCAAGTGATGCTGGTGTTAGCACAGAAATGAGCAAGTACACTTGTATAATTCTCTGAGCTGAGTGAAATGTTCATCTTAAAGCACTTATCCTGAAAATTCTGCGAATGAACGGAATGTCTGCCTGATATCAGTGAGGCGTTGCAAGTTCGGAGAGAAAATGTCCGAACCATACTTTGGATCATACCTCTTCTCTTTGCCAAAGTTCGTTATGACCAAATGCCAGTTGACAGTCCAGCTGGGGACTCTTCCTGGTCTTTTCCTATCCTGAGTACACTGTTTGATACAGAGAAACCTAAGTCATTTGAAAAGAAACACAGATTATTCATGGACTTTCAGAGAGTCTCATCAGAGCAGAAAGTGAAGTTTACTCTATTTTACCAGAGGGGAATGTAATTTTTCTTATTACAAAGATATATTTTATTCATTAAAAATATTGATGTACATCTTCAGTTACTGAAGCATTTCTGTACAGTCTTTGCACATGAATAATAAGCAAACATTGCAATTTAGCATTCCCTGAAGTTGCAAAGCATTGCTTACTTATACAAGGTTATATTTACCTATATTTGAGGTACCAAGAGGGTCTAATAACTGAACAGACCCGCATTGGACTTTGGCAGAAAGACCTGAGGCGCTGACCTTGTCAGCAGCTGCTCCAAACTTTAGTGCTTCCCTCAGTATGTAATCGTAGACTTGGGCATGTGCCATTCTGCAGCACTCATTTGAGGCCAACAAGTTTCGGGCACAAAAAAGATGATCTTTCACCTAGTTGATGGTCATCCAGTCTCAGTCGATGTTTATCTCGATGTGTGTCATAGTAACAGACTGTAGAGGACAGAGTCCAATATCATGGAGCCACTTCGGATGAACCTCGACAAAACCACAGCAACTCTCTCCAGAGTTCCTTTGCAAAGGCGCCTTCCAGAAGGAGATTTGTGACAGTCTCTATCCCTCCCCCCATCAGCTGCTGGGCATACATGAAGGATCTCACAGGTGGTGCCATTCTTGCCACCAGCTAAACTACATCTTGGTACTTGTTAGAAAGTTCTGGTGATGAGGCATTCTGCCAAATACATTTGACAGTCTGCTCGGAAACACCCAGCAGGATCAACCATTTTATTTACCCACAGGGTCTCGAGAAAGCTACATGCTAACTACTGCCTGATGGACTGGTGGTCGAAGTTGTTTTCTTTCACTAATTTTTGCATGAGGGACAAGTGGTACAGAACGTTGCAAAAATGTTGCTGGGCCACTTGCCTTAGACTTTGAAATACCCAGATTTCTGGGGGAGTTGACTGTTGATAAGTGCCTTTTAACTACATTGTTAATGGCCGCACCTCCCTTCTGTCTCAGTAGGTCGATGGAAAATTTTACTTTTCTCCCCGCCATGCAATAGTCCTTTACCTTTATCGAACCTACCTAGTGTCTCTTTATAGCTGAAATGCTCCAGGCCAAGTGATATTCTGATGAATCTTCTCTCCAGTAAAATTCTTCCTATAATGTGGCATCCAGAACTGCATAGAGTACTCCAACTATGGCCCCACAAATGAAATATACAGCTTCCACATAATGTCACTGTTCTTGTATTTAATACATCAACTAATAAATGCAAATGTTCATAAGCCTTTTTAACCAACTTATCCACCTATCCTGTTGCCATCAATGATCATCACTGATTTGACAGGAAATATCATACATTACGGAAGACCGTTTGAGAGAGGATAATGAGATGACAAAGTGGTGTGGGTCTCTCCCCACTGAGTACTTGAGGCTTGAAATGTTATGGTGCAGCTGTTTAAGATGTTTAGGCACACCTGGAATACTGTGTGCAGTTCTGGTTGTCATCCTACAGGAAGGTTGTGATTGCATTAGAGAATGTAAATAGTGATTCATCAGGATATTGCCTAGCCTATGAAGAGAAAATCAATAGGCAGGAGTAGTTTCCTTCATCCAGAGAAAGCTGAGGCATGGTGTAGGGATCTTTACTTTTATTCTTTTTAGGGTGAGGTCAACATTTATTTCCTCTCCATATTTGCCCAGATGTTAAGAGTCAGAAACATTGCTGTGGATCTGGAGTTACATGTAGGCCAGACTAGGTAAAGATGACAGATTTCTTTCCCAGAAGGACATTAGTGAACCAGATGGGGCTTTGCAATGAGTGACAGCAGTTACTTGGTGACCATTAGGCAAACTTTCTCACTCAGATCTTTTTTTGATTGAATTGAAATTCACCATCTGCCATGTTGGGATTTGGACACATGTCCCTCAAACTGCCAAATTGTGATCCCAGTGACAATACCAATAGGCCACCTTTTTTCCCTAAACTTCATTGAGGCATATAAGGAACATAATTAGGACACATAAGAAGAAACACTTAGTAAATGGATCAATAACCAGAGGGACAGATTTACTAAAAAGGGCAGGGTGTTTAAAGGGGATTTAACAAAGATTTCTTTTCACCCAGAGGGTAGTGGGTATTTGGGATTCACTGCCTGAAAGGATGGTGGTGACACAAGCCACTGCAACATTTAATTGTTTAAGTGATATACAAGGCTATAGAGCAAGGGCTGGAAAATGAGACTAGAGTGGAAAGGTGCTGGAAAATTGACATGGAAACAATGGACTGGCGGTGCTCTTTCTATGTTGTAAAACTCTATGACTCAATGAAATTATCCAGTCCAGTATGCTGAAAAAACTAAGATTAGCAGTTAATGTATCAATGGTTGCACTTGTCATGTTGAAAAGCCATTGAACAATGAGAAATTTGGGGCAGTAATCTATCACAAGGATGAAAGCTTTCTTATGCTCTGTTAAATATATTTGTTGTTACTTTTGTCCAGGGAGTGGATGGATTAAGAGTGAAAGTCAAAGCTCCTTCCATTGCTAGTGTTAATACACTTTCCATATCTCAGATGCAATTACACATCATTGAAGACCCCGATTCACCCCTCCAGTAATCAGAAACTTGTGCTTACTTTCCTGCATTCAGTGTACATGTGACCTTCCTGTGTAATATATTCATAATATACTGGCTTAATGTTTACAGTATTCAAACTTGTTTTACCTTGAAAATAACGCACAATGATATATTAGTTTGGCGAAAATGAATGAATGCTCTCAAGTTCCTCCCCAGTGTTGTTCGGCCATCCATGGATAATAGTCTCTCGCAACTTGTGCAGTCCCCACCTTAAGCAGTCACTAATTACTGTTTTAGCAATTGATAATGTAAAAGATCAACTTCATATTCAAGAGAATCAACATGAAGATCAAAAGGAATATCTTGGTCTTTGTTTGGGATGTTCAGTGTGTCGAATGTTCTCGTTGCTTGTATCTGACTTCAAAGTCATATGCTTGTTTCTTGTCAAGTAAGCACTTCAACATGCTGGTGCACTTATTATCAGTTTATGACAGATAATTTCTAATAGATTATGACTTGTTTCAAGGGTGAATTTCTTGCTAAATAAATTTCAAAATAAGTGTAACTACATGATGTCAAATACCAAAGCTACTGCTTTCAGCTGTGTTCCAGAATAGTTGGCTAATTCAGATAATTGGGGTTTTTCGAACAAAAGAAAATATGTTTTCCGTTTTGCAAAGGACAGTTGCCTAGGCCTTTTGCAATGCATCCACTTCAAGGAATGTATCTTGCCTTCTGTAATTTTGGAGTAGGTGAGATTTTGATGGTAGAATTCACTTGAGAGATTTGAAGATACATTGCTGGTTGTCTTGACACACAAGGGACATCATGCCCTCAGCAAATCTCTCAACACCATTGCCTTTGCAATGATATTGAGAATATATGATGAGAGGATGTTGGAAAGTCTGAGCAAATGCCTCATAGCATCTTTCTCCTGTGGTTAAAAATCACACAACACCAGGTTATAGTCCAACAGGTTTAATTGGAAGCACTAGCTTTCAGAGCGTCGCTAATGCTTCCAATTAAACCTGCTGGACTATAACCTGGTGTTGTGTGATTTTTAACTTTGTACACCCCAGTCCAACACCGGCATCTCCAAATCATTTTTCCTGTGGGGTGGACATTTGGTTAACTCCTTCATCATTCTTAGATCAGGAAGGACTCCATGGATTAACATCAAGCTACTCAGTTACAAATAATAGCAGGCTTTCTTCAGTGTGTCATGCTTCAAGTGGTGCCCTTTAAGATAAAGTCTGAAATGTTTACCTCCTCAGTTCACATGCTACAATATAGCAATGGTATCATGAGCATAGCTCCTCAGATTCTAACTGTATATGTCACTAGCAACCCCTATCCGAGTCAGGTTTTCTGGAGCAAATGATGATGCAAAATTAAAAATGTGAAGAATGGATGTGAATCAGCATTTTCTCCTCTACACTGGGGAGACTGGGCGCCTCCTAGCAGAGCACTTTAGGGAACATCTCCGGGACACCTGCACCAATCAACCAAACCGCCCCCTGGCCCAACATTTCAACTCCCCCTCCCAATCTGCCAAGGACATGGAGGTCCTGGGCCTCCTTCACTGCTGCTCCCTCACCACCAGATGCCTGGAGGAAGAACGCCTCATCTTCCGCCTCGGAACACTTCAACCCCAAGGCATCAGTGTGGACTTCAACAGCTTCCTCATTTCCCCTTCCCCCACCTCATCCTAGTTTCAAACTTCCAGCTCAGCACTGTCTCCTTGACTTGTCCGGACTTGTCCGACCTGCCTATTTCCTTTTCCACCTATCCACTCCACCCTCTCCTCCTTGACCTATCACCTTCATCTCCTCCCCCACTCACCCATTGTACTCTATGCTACTCTCTCCCCACCCCCACCCTCCTCTAGCTTATCTCTCCACGCTTCAGGCTCACTGCCTTTATTCCTGATGAAGGGCTTTTGCCGAAACATCGATTTCGCTGCTCGTTGGATGCTGCCTGAACTGCTGTGCTCTTCCAGCACCACTAATCCAGTATTTTCTTTTAGTGCCACTTGCAAAATGATCAGTTGTCAATGATTGTTGGTCATAACTATATGAGGGTTCGAGTATTCTCAATGCTCACCAGGCCCCTTTTAAATCCTTCCCCTCTCACCATAAATCTATGCCCTCTAAGTTAGGATTCCCTTAACCTGTGGAAAAGATTTTGGCTCTTCATCTTATCTATGCACCTCATCGATTTATAAACATCAGCAAGGTAACCCTTCAGCCTCCTGTACGCCAGTGAGAAAGGTCCCAGCCTCTGCAGCCTCTCCTTAAAATTCAATCCTTTCATTCTTGATAACATTCTTATATATTTTTTTTGCACCCTTTCTAATTTAATAACATGCTTCCGGTAGCAGGATGACCAGAATTGTATGCAGTACTCCAAAAGTAGCCTCACCAATGTCTTGTACAGCCGTAACATAACATCCCAACTCCTGTACTCAATGCTCTGACTGATGGAGGCAAGCATACCAAACACCTTCTTCATCACTCTGTCTACCTCTAATGCCACCAGCAAGGAACTGTGTAGCTGCACCCCTAGGTCTCTCTGTTTGACAACTTTCCCCAAGGCCCTATCATTAACTGTGTAAGTGCTTCCTTTACCAAATGGCAACACCATGGATTTATCTAAATTAAACTCAGTCTGCCACTCCTCAGTCCACCAGCCCAGTTGATCAAGATCCCATTGTACTCTTAAATAACCTTCTTCACTGGCCAGTACCATCAATTTTGGTATCATCTGCAAACTTACCAACAGTGCACCCTATCTTCTCATTGAAATCATTTAAGTAAATGACAAACAATAGTGGACCGAGGTCCAGGCTTTGTGGCACATCACTGGTTATAGGCCTCCAGTCTGAACAATAATCCTCTTTTGAAGTAAATACCAACCAATTCTGCATAAGAATCCTCAAATCTTTCTTTGGCAAAATGAAAATCCAGTGCAAGCTCTTCAATGTATAAATGTGCAGGACTCTGGGGAAAGAGCTAATTGCGTGGGATGAATTGGATAGCTCCACTTTGAGCACAATGGGCTGAAGAGCCTCTTTCTGTGAGGAATGATTCTATGATCTGTTCTTTGGTAGCACTTTTAATGTTAAAATTCTACTTTCTTTTACTAATAATATAAGAAAAGACTTCCATAAACCATCAAGAAAAGATGTTTTCTTTATGAGACTCTGCAGTTAACTCATTCTATATCCGAAAGCATTTCCTCAATTAAATAGTTCCTTTTGTGAGTCTTGAATGATATTTCCCTGAAGGTGGGAGAAACTTTTTATTCACAGTTAGCCAATTTCAAATAAGTATGTTAATTTCTTCAATGAATTAAGGAATTTTCCAAGAGAATGAAGGCATTCATAATTCAAATCTTCAGTGTTCATCTCTGAGCCAAACAGGCCAGGAAATTCAGTCTCTGCTTTAGATGTCTGAACCAATGACTTGCATTTGGATTGCAGTAAATATAAGACTTCCACCTCCTAGTGTGGATATTGTTGTGGTTGATCATTATAAAAAGGTCCAACAAAAATTAAAGTGTTATCCTCCATCATCAGTTAAACTAGCTACTACTGAGCAATTGTGTGAAATGCAACACACGGCAATGGCTTTAGGACCCTGAATGATGAATCGACATCTTTGGAAGCACAGCAGAAGGGAGAAGAGAGGGAAGAGAAGATAAAGCAGGCAGTGCACTTTTACAACTACTTTTATTACGAGCTATATTTTAAAAGATTTCTTGCTGCAATTAAAATAAATACTGGGGGGCAAGGTTGAAATTTGGAAATTTATACTGAATCAAAGGATAGGAAAATGCAACAGAGGAAAGAATTTCTGGAGGTAAGTTTGCTCACTGAGCTGCCAAGTTCGTTTTCAGATGTTTCGTCACCATATTCGGTTACATCATCAGTGAACCTCCGATGAAGCAATATGATGTAACCTAGTAGGGTAACGCAACACCTGAAAATGAACCTTCCAGCTCAGTGAGCAAACTTACATCCAGAACCTCAACCTGAGCTACAAATCTTCTCAAAACTCACGAAGGAATTAACGTGGGAAATGATAAAGACAATGGCAGGAAGGGACCGAGAATGCAGATCTAAGAGCAAATCAACAGATATGAATAGTAATTGCACAAATAATAAAAGAACAAAACTTTAGGCACTTAGGATTCAGAACAAAACAGATGGATCAGCATTATGGATTGTTACAAATAAGATCTAGTGGCCAAAACAGATATGTGGCTGCACGATGACTTAGATTGGGACCTGAATATTGAAGTTCGGTGACACCTAGGAAGGCCAGGAAGCTAGAAAAGAGTGGAGAAGCAGTTCTGTTAATTAAAGATTATATTAGCTCAGTAGAGAGGTATGACCTTAATTGAGGAAACCAGGATATAGAAGCTGTCTGGGTCAAGATGTGAAATGATAAAGTCAAGAGTTCAGTTGCATACAGATCCCCTGACAGTAAACATGTTGTAGGACAGGGTTTCAAGGAAGAAATAAAGAAAACTTGTCCAAAGGATACAGCAATTACCACATAGAGACTGCAAAAATCAGATGAAAAAGTTTAATCTATGTAGGAGGAATGTAAGAGGAATTCACTGAATGTTTTTGGGACAATTTTTAGACCAGCATGTTTGTGGCCCCATGACGTGGAGGTGCCAGTGTTGGAGAAGGTCAGAAGTCACACGACATCAGGTTATAGGCCAACAGGTTTATTTTAAATTACAAGCTTTCAGAGTGCTGGTCCTTTGTCAGGTGAAGTGAAGAGAAGCACACAGGCACAGAATTTGTAGACAGAGAGATCAGAGGTGGGAGTGGCACGTCGACAGTGACACCAACCAGAGAATAGGTTAAACTAAACCTGGTTTTGACTAATAATACGATGAATTACTGACCTCATCATGAAAACACTCTTCAGTAGTAGTGACAATAATATGATTGAATTTTACATACAAATTAAGGGAGATTAAGCCCTGTGAAGTCAGGGCTACTAGTTTGAACTTAAAGAAGGGCATTTATGAGGGCATGAAAACAGAGCTAGTAAAAGTGAACTGGCAATTTAGGTTAAGGGATAGATCAATAGAGGTGCAGAGTCAAATATGTACTGGGCTTATTCCAGAAAGCACAGAAAACATGCATTCCAACCAATATGAACATTTCTAAGGGTCAAACCGGCCTTCAGTGGTTCACATTAGAAAACTCAAAGTATTAAACTCAAAGAACGTACATATAATTCTGCAAAGATACGTGAGAGGTCAGAAGATAGGATAGGATATAAAAAAAAACACAGCAAAGCATTACTAATACATTAATATGGAGGGAAGAACTAGAGTAAAAGAGTCAAAACAGATCAGAAAAGCGCCTTCAAATATTTTTAAAAGGTGAAGTGTTAACAAAGTAAGTGCTGGTCCTAGAGAAAATAAATCTGGGGAATAGAGGATAAAGAGATGCCGGACAAGTTGAACAGATATTTTGCATCGATCTCCACTAAAAACAATACAAGCAGCATCCTGGAAATAGCTGTGAATCATGAATTGAATGGGAATAAGGAACTCAAGAGAATTGCAATTACCAAAACAGTAGTAAAGAGTGAGTTGTTGGCTGAGCAAGTTAACAAGTCTCCAGGTGCTGATGGATTTTATCCTAATGTTTTAAAAGAAGTAACCAGTGAAATATTTAATATGTTGGGTTTAACCTTTCAAAGTTCATTAGATTCAGGTTATGTTCCTTTCGATTGGAAAATAGTTAATTCCTTTATTCAAATAAAGAGGGGAGTAGAAAATAGAAAACAGTAGGCCAGTTAGCCTAACACCTATCATCGGGAAAATGTTAGAAGCAATTATTAAAGAAGTGATGAGGACATTTGGATAAGTTCAAGAAGTGTCAAAAAAAGCTTAGATAATTCATTTGAGCTCGTTGAAGAAGTAATTTGTGTTGCAAGTAAAGGGGAACCAATAAATGTACTATATTTAGCTTTCCAGAGGCATTTGATAAGGTGGTATATCAAAGGTCATTTGGGAAAATAAAATCTCCTGGTATAGGAGTAACATATTGAAATGGATAGAAGATTGTCTGACCAACAGGAAGTAGAGAGTAGGAATAATTGGGTCTTTTTCAGTCTGGCAGGATGTCAAGTTTGGTGTGCCACAAGGGTCAATTCTGTAACCTCAACTCTTTATAATTTGGATGAAGTAATAGAAAGTATGGTAAATAATTTGATGATGACATAAAAAAAATTAGGAAAGTGAGATGTGTAGAAGACATAAGAAGCATACAAAGGGATATTAATAGGCTAGTTTTAATGGACAAAGGTCTGTCAAAAGGAGTAAGATGTGGAAAATGTTGAAAAATTTCCATTTTGGCATAAAGGATAAAAACTATGCATATTATTTAAATGGTAAGAGGTTGTAGAGCTCCAGGATGCATATCGATCTGAAAATCCCAGTGCATGAACTACAAAGTGTTAGTATGCAGGTACAGCAAGTAATTGGGGAAGCTCATAAAATTTTGTGAGGGGAATTGAATATACGAGTGGGGAGATGATGCTCTAGTTATACAGAGCATTACTGAGACCCCATCCAGAATACAGTATATAATATTGGTCACTTTATTGGTCACAGAAGAATACTAATACAATGGAAAAAAAAATCAGAGATGGTTTTCTGGACTAGTACCTGGAATGATTAGATTGCCTGATGTAAAAAGAATAGATGGACTTGCCTGTAACCTCTAGTATTTAGCAGAGTCAGAGGGGACTTAATTGAAATATATAAGATCTTGAGGGATTTGACTAGTAGATGATCATAGTTTTAAAACAAGGCATGCTCATTTAAAACAGAGAAGAGGAAGCATTTTTATTCTCTCAGAGTGTTGTAGGTCTTTGGGATTCCCTTCCTCGAATGGATGCAGAACTTTTAAATATTTTAAGACAGAGATGGACAGATGATTGATTACCAAGGGGATAAAAGAGGAATGGGGATGCGCAGGACTGTACATTTGAGGTTAAAGTCATGCTAGCCATATTGAATGGCAAAGGATCGAATGACCTAATCTTATTCCATATTCAAAAGTATGTAATGAAACCAAAAATTTGTGACAGAGAGTGAAATTCTCTGATTATATAAATATTTAAGATTTGCCAGAAACAAATGTAACAGCAAGAAGGATTTATTTTAACCCCTTTTAATGTAAAAGCTTTTTTTTGTGGACTGAAGAACATATTCCACATTTGGGTACTAAAATAAACTGCTTCTCTATTATGTTCAGTCCAAAATAGTTACCAAAAGCATTAATACAGATGTGAAATCCTTTAATTATATGTCACACATGCATTCAAAAATCAAGCAAGAGAATGCTTTCCAAAGAAAATTAAATACAGGTTGGCTCAGTCACATTTTTTTCTTTTATTGTTCTGCTCTAAATTTAGAATCTGTTGGAAACTGCACACTGATTGCTGTGTGAGCAGAGGTTAATTCTAAGTCTTGAGTATTGGTACTGCTAATTTGTTAAAGCTGTCAAATACTTCAGCTGTGATAAAACTGCTGCACTGTTTTGGAATCAGAGGGCATTTGTAATGGTCGGGAGATATACTGCACACAGCCCATACACATAAAATTTTGTAAATCAGCTAAGTGTTCAGCTGAAGCTATTCAGATGTATCAGCAGGAGTCACTCAGTTGATTAGTGCAGAGTATAATGGTAAAAGGTCAGACCACAAATATTGTCAAGTGTGAAGTTATATTTATGTAACTGGTAGAAGGAAAGCTGCTTAATACAACTGGTCACACAGAATCTGTTTATCTCACATGAGAACAAAAATAATGAGTCCTTCACAAATAGAGGAAAACTTAATCATAAATGATCTGAGTTAAAAATGTTCCTTTAAAAATGTTTTTCAAATGGCCTAAGAATGGAAATTTCTGGAAGGTGATGATTAATCCACTTTGAATGCAATTTTTGAGCTCCCCGTGTGCCATGGGCAACTCCTTTCATTACAACACACAAGGGTGTTTACCTTGAAATGATCATTTTAATTTTCAAATAAGAACTCAGTTGTTAATGCAATGTTAATTGTACCACTAAGGTTAAAGCAAAATAGTATATTAACAAAGTATTTTGAGCACGTTTAAAGGGGACTGCTATGAAACTATGGTGTTTGTCATTGGAGGTAGTGATATGCAATACTACATTCTTGAAATATGAAATCATTTACTGATTTTAAATCTTATTTAGAACTAACTTTTATCAGGAGAGTTTGCTTGTTAACTTCTGGTTGCTAAGTTTAAGGCAGTAAAACCCACAAATGCTAAGTCTTGGGTCTTAGACTTTACATAACCATTCCATAGAGAAGAAATTACCTAAAAATATTCCCTTCCTCAAAGTAGCCAGTATAATTTTAATAAGCATTAGCGATATTATAGATGCCCCACATACTTTAAGGATTTGGGATTTCTCCTTCCAGAATATATACTTCTCTATTTAAGGAGTAAATGAGAGTAGAATTTCTTTCCTTGTGAACAAAAAAAATGAGATAATTTTTGAATGTTGCACATATTAATAGAAATTAATAAAAGAAGTAATGCTGTTTAAGCGGTTAAATAAACAATGAAGTCAAAACTATCAAAAGATACAGTATCAAATCTAAGGTACCATATTTGATTTTAATTAAAACTACTCAATAACATCTAAGATGATCTAAGAATATAAAAAGCATCAACATTTAAAGTAAATTATTAATGCTCCGAGCAAATAAGATTTGTTCTGCCACAGGGAAACAAAATCTTTTGGAAAGTATTATCTGAGGATTCCTGAAAATTCAGTGAAAGGGTTTTATTTTTATATTGCTCAGATCCCTCCTGCAAATGGAGGTGTTAACCCTCTACATACATCGTTTCCACTTTCATGAGAAACTGTAATATTATTTAACCTTATCCCTCAATTATTTGGTGAAGTTTCCTTGAAACGCTGTGAGCTTTTATCAAGTCAATTTGTTTTTGAAGTCTTACAATTGCTACATGAAGTTTTCTTTATTATTTCCCTAATTTAATGAATCTGAAAAGTTGTTGCTCAAGATTCATGAGTAAAAGGATGTTTCATTTTAAAATTTATATTGCTTTCTATTTTTGGCATGTGTCGTTTTATCCTTTTATTTCATGGTATTCATTTGATAAGAATCTTTTCACGATATCTGTTATCAGTTGAATGCTTTAGATTTTATGAGTTCAGTATTTCTTCTGTAGTTCACATCTTGTTTTTATACCAAGGTGGGATGTTGCGTTGCCTCCTGCTGGTTTTCTTTATTGTGAACAAATTATTGTTTACATCTTTTGCTTTGTCTGTGCTGAGTACAAATCATCAACTTAGTTAATAGCATTTGCATGTCATCTCCATATCTCCTATCAGGAATATCCAAGTGATTGTAATTCCAAACCAATTTCTGCTGCCTGAGATAAAATCTTTAATGGTCAACTTTAAACTTATGCATCATTTTTATATCTAATTAGCTAAGTGTTTCTCAATAAAACCTATATTTATAACCGGATATTGCTACAAATGTACATACTATCACAACAAGGTTCGGTGAACTTCACTGTCTGGCATGGATTCATTTAACATTGATGTGGAGGTGCCGATGTTAGACTGGGGTGGACAAAGTTAAAAATCACACCACACCAGGTTATAGACAACAGGTTTATTTGTAAATGCAAACTTTCAGAGCACTGCTCCTTTGTCAGGTGGCTACTGGTGCAGGATACACAGGACACAGATCAAAGTATCATACAACTGATGCAATGTATTAGACAAACCTAGATGGCTGTTAAAGCCTTGTAGGGTGGACAAAGTTAAAAATCACACCACTTAACAGCCATATACATTTGTTCAATGCATCACATCAGTTATATGACACTTTGATCTTTCACTTATAAATTCACTGTCCTTTGCATCTGCCCCACTAGCTACAACCAAATGCTTGTATTTCCAAATAAAACTGTTGGACTATAACCTGAGTGATTTTTAACATCATTTAACATTGACATCTCTACACTGTATAAAATGGTCAGTTCCTAGAACCATCCGAAAATGGTCATACATACTTTACTGGATTATATGAAATGGCATAGTGTAATACCGAAAGATTGCAGTAATACATAAATGAAGGATCACACACAAGAAATAATTCCTTTATCCGGTGCTCCCAATAGAATAGCTGTAAGGCACTGTGGTGGGAGTGGGGGTCTCTTTAAGTTATCTTTCTTTATGTTTTATTTTCTTTTAATATGAATGACACCTATGTCTGACGATAGTACACACATTTCACTGTATTTTATATTAAATTCACATGATCATAAATAATTCAATTCAAGAACATGAGTCAAGCTCCTTGAGCTTATTCTGCCTTTCAATTAGACAATGGTTGACCAGAATTCACTGAATCTGCTTTGTTTTTGTCACTCTTAATAATCTTGTGTAACAAAATTTAAGCCATCTCAGTTTTCAACTGAACCAAGCTCAGCAGCCTTTTAGGGGAGAGAATTCCAGCTTTCCAGTACCGTGTGTGTGAAGGAATGTTTCCTGGTATGTTCTTTGAAGAACCTAGCTGTAATTTTAAGATTAACCTTTGTCTGGACTCCCCACCAAAGGAACAAGATGTCTTCCATATTCCGAATCAAATTCTTCTTCAATATAAACGCCTTGATCAGACCTTAATTTTACAGTTTTGAGTGAAAACATCCCTAATTGACACACCTGTCATTATAATTGAAGTTGTTTGAGTCCCAGGCTTTGGCTTCAGCAAAGATCTTTCCTCAATCACAAGGTGCAGGCTCAATGGTTTGCTGCAGACCTCCATGAATCTATGACTCTGCACCAGCAGAAGACCAGATCACTGACAGATCCCAGGTCAAAAGGGAGTAAAGGTAGTTTGAGGATCACAAGAGACCGAAGTGGATGAGCAGCAAGAGCAAGGATATGGATTTCACTGGGACCCCCCTTTTCCTACTGATCTGGCCTTGGGTGTCTGACAACAAAAAAAACCCTCATCCAGGAGCTTTCTGGGGCTGCCCAGATCATCTGCCCTCCCTGTTACAACATAATTGAGAGGGTCTCAATTGGCAGCAGAAAGGCATTAATCTCAAGGGCAAGAGGCAAGAAGAATGGGAAATATAAAAAGCTGGCAAAAGAAACAGTACACCGTGGAGACCCTAGGATTGTTGGAAGAAAATGTAGATCAATATCAGTAACTATAATTGACCCATCATCCCTTTGTTCTAGATTGGTCCCCAGGCCTTGTACCAAGTAATTACCTCCTCCAGCTACATGGCCTTTCCATTCTACTTTGAAAGATTTAAATCCTGTTTGGCTCCAACTCTGAATAACCTGCTGAAACAAGGGTTCTACAATTGATTTGGATACAGCCATCGACAGAGTTTACTCTCAGTTCAAAGTTTGTGAGACGATTTGTAGCTGGGGTGCTCGTTGTTGTGGTTCTATTCACTGAGCTGGGAATTTGTGTTGCAGACGTTTCGTCCCCTGTCTAGGTGATATCCTCAGTGCTTGGAGGCTCCCAAGGAGGCTCACAGGAGGCTCCCAAGCACTGAGGATGTCACCTATACAGGGGACGAAATGTCTGCAACACAAATTTACTCTCAGTAGTTGAACGTTTAAGTGTTTAAAGAGTGCTATCTGAGCATACGAATTCAGGTAGTCAACTTAAAAACTACCTAGGAGACCTACACATCCCTCTTTAGAAAGGTTTTCTTGGCCCCAGAATTAGATGGATCTTTATTTCAGTTACTCAGCAAGTTTAACATGAAAGCTCAAATCATATTAATGCTAAACTCACAATATACTTTTATTATTAATATATTCATTAATATTTTGTAAACAATTTGAGTTTTAGGTTTTTGCCCATTTAAATGAATAGGTCAAAAGGTTTGTTCAAATAACTGGCAAAGGGATTTTAAAAGTACATTGGAACATTTGGTACTGATATTACATTATGATTTTGGCCCATTTGGAATTGTAAAATGGTATGCAGTTAATACATAAAAATGTAAAACCATGTCATTGTAAACCTAATAGGATAACATGTCTGCCGGAAAAAAGTAAGCTTTGTTGATGCTTACTTTGCACAAATTCTGCTGCAATGGACTCTGATATAACTCAGCTTGCTTGGTGTTGATTCACAGAATTATAGAATCAGAGAACTTACAGTACAGAAGGAGACCATTTGACCCATCATGTCTGTACCGGCTTCTGAAAGAGCTAGCTGAAATTGTGACCCCTGATTACTGACTTGCCAATTAGTGGAAACACAATATTCTGCTTTGCCCTGTCAAAATTGTTCAGAAGTTGAACACTTTACTAATCTTTCCTTGTATCCAACATCCATAATTTTTGATATTATTCTGTTAAATCTCCTTTATATTGTCTCCAGGACTTTAACATACTTCTTGAAATAAAGTGTCCAGAGCTGAACACAATACTCCAAATGCAGTCTGACCAATAATTGTCGAGGTGGAGCATCACCTCCTTGCTTTTATACTCTATGCCAAAATATATAAACCCAAAGATCCAACTGAGTAACTGTTTCAACTTGCCTGGCCATCTTCAGAGAATTACGCATCTGAATTCTAAGGTCCCTGTGCGCCTGTACTCCGTTCGAAGTTGGACCATTGAGCCTGTATTGTCTCTCCATATCTCTTCTATCAAATTGCATTACCTCACATTTCTCTGAATTGAACAACATCTGCCAGATATCTGCCCATTTGGCCAACTTGACAATGTCCCCTGAAGTTGCTCAGTGTCATCCTCACAATTCACTCTTCTCCTCAGCTTAGTATAATCTGCAAATTTGGAAATTTTGAACTCACCACTCATCTTCAAATCATTTTTATAAATCAGAAAAAGCAAGGGTTCCAATATTCATCCCTGAGGAACACCACTTTCAACTCATCTGCAATCTGAGAGATGTCCATTAATACCCAGACTCTGTTCCTTTTTTTAAACAAATTTCTAAGCCATGCTGCCAAGAATCCATCAATCTCAAACATTTCTAATTTGCTAATCAACCTGCAATATGGCCCTATATCAAATGTTTTCTGAAAGTCCAAATATACTACATCAACAACAATAACTTCAACCACTTTGTCAAAGAACTCAGTTAAATTTATTAGACATGACTTTCCCTCGACAAAGCCATGTTGACTGTCTAGTCTTAATTTATTTTTCTCTAAGTGTACGTTTAACCACCATTTATGACTTCCATCAGTTTTTCCATTATTGTAACTCCATATTTGTAATATTCCATATTTGTAACTCTCCAGTTCCCCCAAGACTATTCCTGTGTTCAGAGAAGCCTGGAAAACTTTTGTCAATGGCTCCACGATCTGTTCACTTACTCTGTCATCAATATAAGATGCATCCCATTTGGGCCTGGCAACTTCTGCATCTGGAGTGTTATCAACCTTTTTAACATCTCTTCTTTATCTATCACTACACTGCTCAAGTTGCTCAAAACAAACATTTTCAACTGGGCCATGTTCACCTTCTTTTAATTGAATAAAGGCAGGAACAAAATATTCATTTAGTACTTCTGCCATACCCTTTGCTTCAGTGAGCAGTTTATCCTGGTTTTTCTTTATGACTCCCACTCTATGCCTTCACTAATGTTTTAGATTAAACTGTTTGATGAATATTTTACTTTTTTTTAGCACAGCCTTCCATCCTTTCCTCATGTTTCCTCATTGCCTTCTTTATTCCATCCTTGACGTCTCTCCTATATTTGACTTACTGATTTCTATTGCTATTATCATTATCATATGTGTCATATGTCTCCTTCTTCTTCTTCATTTTCTCATTAATATCCTTAATCATCTCGGATACTTAGTTTGGCTACCCCATATTTATTTATCATGGGTATGAAACTAGCTTGCAACCTATTCATTTCTTTTTTGGAAATCTCCCATTTTCAGGCACTGTTTTATACACCAAAATATGTTTCTAATCAACTTGCTCCAGTTCAAGTTTTAGAGCCCTAAAATTTGGCCTTTTCCACTCCAGGGTCTAACTCCCTGACCGAGTTTTATTCTTTACCACCTCAATATTTAACATTATTGAATTGTGGTTGGCATTTCCCAAGTGCTCACCCACTCTGAAATTTTCCATTTGGCCTATCTCATATCCTGGGACGAGATCCAACACAGATCCCTTCCTAATCGGATTAGAAATGTGCTTTTCCAAAAGGTTTGCTGCACTCATTGCAGAATTCTCTCCCTTTCCTGCCCCCTCCCACCCCAACCCCATACTCTACCTTTTCTTACCCCGAGTCTAAAGTCAAGTAACTGAAATCACCAATGATCCCAACCCTACTTATCCTGTAGGTTTCCATACTCTGCTCACTTTTACTTTTTCCCCCATTATCTGGAGATCTGTAATAGATACCCAACAAGGTCACTGCTCCTTTTCTGTTTCTCACCTCCAACCATAATCCAGGAGCTCTATCTTGTTCAAGAGCAATGACCAAGACTGTTGCACCGCCTCCCTTTTTACGCAGCCTGTTTCTACTAAAAACCTTAAAACCTGGGATGTTATGCATCTAGTCCTGTTTAGGCTTGATCCACATTTCTAACAATGCTACTATGTCATATCCTGACAGAAACCTCTACTTCAAGTTCCCCAATTTTGTTCACTATACTTTGTGCATTTACACACATACAACTTAACCTTGCCCTTACCTCTTTCTTGTCCATTGGGAGGCCACCATTTATTTGTTCACTGTTAACATTAAAGTCCTCTCTTTCTTCCTTTTCCCTATTTCCATCTTTTCTCTCTCGCCCTCTCTGCTACTTCCAAAATTGGGCCCAGTAGTCAACCCACCTCCCCATCTTACAAGTTTAAATCCATCCCCACTAAACTATTTACTCTCTCAACTAGAAGACTAGTTCCATTATGAGTCAGGTTTAGATTAGATTCTCTACAATATGAAAACAGGCCCTTCAGCCCAACAAGTCCACACCGACCCTCCGAAGAGTAACCCACTCAGACCCGTTCCCCTATCCTATATTTACCCCTGACTAATGCACCTAACACTATGGACAACTTATCATAGCCAATTCACTTGACCTGCACATTTTTGGATTGTGGAAGGAAACCGGAGCACAACCCACGTGGGCATGGGTAGAATGTGCAAACTCCACATAGGCAGTTGCCCGAGGCAGGAATCGAACGCGGGTCCTGGCTCTGTGAGGCAGCAGTGCTAACCACTGAGCCACCATGCCACCCCATCTTTTCTGAACAGCTTTTTACCGTCCCAGAAGTGATCCCAAATGTCCCTAAACTCTAAACCCCCTCCCTTCTGCACCATCCATCAAGCCATACACTTATCTCCCTGGTTTGCCTTTATCTAAATGGTGAAACTCATGGCATCAGTAATACTTTTGAGATTACGACCCTGGAGGTCCTATATTTCAACCTTCTCCCTAACTCCTAAAACCGATCCTACAAAGCCTCCAAGCTAGATTTCCCTATGTCCCACATGAACCACAGCCATTGGTTATTCATCCTCCCTTTCCAGAAGGTTATTCAGCCATTCCAATATATTCTGAATCCGATCCACACAGCATGTGGAACTCACAATCACAGCTGCAAACTAGACTGTCTATTCCTCGAAACATTGAGTCACACACCACTGCCACCTTTCGAACTTGCCTGGTAGCCTCTCTCTTTTCTCACAGCAGCATTGGGCTCCATGGTCCTGTGATTTGCCCTCTAGTCATCAACCCCTGATCAGCCTCATTGCTCACTAAATAGGCATCTAAAATTTCATACTTGTATGACAGCTCCAAAGAGTCCTGAGTTTCCTGGACATGCTGACTCTTCATCTCCCACTCTCCTGCCATCTCTACACTCCCCCTTGCTTGCCTACTACAATATGGAGTGACCACCCTCTGCTACAACAATTGCAGAAACCATTCTCCTGCGTGTACGGTGTGCAGTGAGGAGAATCACTGCTCCAAATCAAGGGCTGCTATCCTTTGACACTTCATGAATCCAAGTTTAAAAATCTCAATGCCTCATGTAGATGGCTGCCATAAGCCTTGGCAAGAAATACTGCATACTTTATTCTTGTTAATTGAGATAGGATACTAATATATCTGAGGCAACTGAAGGGATGTTCCATCACTGATATCTGGAATGGGAGGATTACCTTATGAAGAAGCATTGGACAGGCTGGCCCTATATCTATTAAGGTTATTGAATAAAAGGTGATCACATTGAGACAGAGAATATCCTGAGAGCATAATGAAAAAGATTGCCTGAGGATACAGCAGGACATAGATAGGTTGGAGACTTGAATGGAGAAATGCCAGATGGAACTTAATCCAGACAAATGCAAGATGACGTATTTTGCAAGATCTAATGCAAGAGGGAAGACTAAAGTAAATGGCAGAACCCTGAGAAGCAATAATGTACAGAGGGATCAAGGCATAAGGGTCCACAGTTCCTTCTGGCAACAGTAGTGGATGAGGATGTCAAGAAGGCACAGAGCATGCTTGCCTTCATCAGTCAGGGCACAGAGTTTAAAAATTGTCAAGTCATGTTGCAGTTCGATAGGTCAGGCCATATTTGGAACATTGCATACACCTCTGGTCATCAGACCATCAGAAGGGTGTTGAGGCTTTGCAAAATGTACAGAAAAGGTTTACCAGGATGTTGTCTAGTTTGGAGGGCATTAGCTCTGAGGAGAGATTGGGCAAACAGTGTATTTTCAGTTGAACATCAGAGGCTAGTGGGCAACATGATAGACATTTATAATATGAGAGAAATGGCTAGAATGGAAAGTTGGAGTTTTTTTTTCTCAGGGTAGAATGGTCACTTAGTAGGCAGTATAGGTTTAAGGTAAAAGGGTGTAAGTTTAATGGAGATGTGAGAGGCAAGTGTTACACACAGAGGTTGACAAATGTCTGGAATGCACTGCCAGGGTGGTGTAGAAACAAATACAATACCATTTAAGAGGCATTTTGATAGATACATGAATAGACATGGATAGAGGGAAATGGACCACATAGAGACAAAGCGTGTTTAGTTTACAGAGATAAAATGTTGGCACAGCCTTAATGGGCTGAATGGACTGTTCTTATGCTGTATTGTTCTTTCTTCTTTAAATTGCCAATGTGGATGCTAAAAGGTTGTACTCCTTGAGGGAGAGACCACAATAAGGGGAATTGGTTTAAAAATCAGGGCTCTTTCACTTAAGTTGAAGATGAGAGAACTTTTGCCTCTCAATGCTTGAGAGTCTTTGGATCTCTTTCCCATACAATGGTGGAGATCTGATAATTGAATATTTTTTCAGAGAGAAGTACATATGACTACCAAGGGAGTGAATCGCTGTCAGAGGTAGGAGGTAACGTGGGATTGAGGCCACAATAGAATTTGCCATGATTTTATTGAATACCAGAACAGGCTCTAATGGTCTATTCTTGTCTTTAATTCACATATTCATGTATAAATCTTATAAAGAAATTTCAAAATTCCTTTATATATCATTCTGTGCACTAACCTCAGGCAAATCTGATCTTGGCAAGGGTCGATGGAAAGTAAGTTGGTCTGTTGTATCATATAGGTTGATTTAAGTATCGTATTAAGCTTCCTGACCTTCAGACAATTGGATGGATGCATGACCCAAGAGATAACTGACAAAGGGAAACATATACATCAAAGTTTATTGACTATAAAGGGAGGTTTGAAAACCTTCAGGCAAAAGAAACAGCCTTTTAAAATCCACACTGTTTCAACAATTGGAGCTAATTTTTAAAAAAAACTGGAAGCTAAAACAGGATCAATTGTATGGGGATCCAAGCCAAAGACAAAACTTCAAGGATATGTTTTCAAAGATGCTCATGTCAGGGGATGAAGCCTCTGCCTCAGTTCACACAAGGCCATTGTAAGAAGACCCTGTTTAATTAAAATGCAGACTCTGAACACTCATCTGCATGTCTAGTCTGCCTAGTCAGGACCGGACAGACCAACTAATGGTTATGTGGCACACTAGGCAGGCAAGACCACAACTGAGACGATTGCAAGCAAAGTTTCCCAAGGCAACTTTCAGGATATTATGCAAAAGTTTCTAGCAGACTCGGAGGAGTAGCAATCTAACACACACTCCCAAGCCAGCAACTTTAATATTCTCGCTCATTGACTCCATAAGTTTGGCAAGGTTCATGCAAAGGTCAATGCTGGATCACTCTGGTACTGATGGCTTTTCATTGATCAAGCAGCTGGATTTGTGGTATAGTGAGCAGGGTAGAATACTCTTCCAGCACTCCGGGCAAATTTTGTCTTATGTGAAGCAGCCTGGAATGTTCGGGTTGCTACATTATGAGATGCATCTTTGGAGATTTTAAGAAAAGACAAGAAAGAAGGACTATAGAAAAGCAACACAGAAGCAAATTGTCTTCCATGTTCATGTATAGGTATGCTAAAAATCAGAGAAACAAAGTAAATTGAAGAGATATGACCTCAAAGCCTTTCTAAAAATATGAGTAAACCAGAGTGAGAATGGCAATTAAATATTCCTGGCTATAACATCTTCAAGGGAAGCATAAAAGTAGAATCATGAACTTAGCATTAATAAGGGGAAGTGTAAGCAGAGAGCAAATGAACGCAAAAGAACTGGTGATCTGAAGTGCACATACTTTAATGCAAGGAGTATAGTGGGTAAGGCAGATGAACTTAGGGCTTGGATTGGTGCCTGGGAGTATGACATTATTGCAATCATAGAGACTTGGTTGAAGGAAGGGCATGATTGGCAATTAAATGTTCCAGGATAGAGATGCTTCAGACAGGACAGGGAGGGAAGTAAAAGTGGGGGTGGAGTTGCATTGCTGGTCAGGGAAGATATCATGGCTGTGCTAAAGGAGGACACTATTGAGGGCTTGAGTAAAGAGGCATTATGGGTGGAGCTGAGAAATAAGAAAGGTGCAGTTACATTGTTAGGGCTGTATTACAGGCCTCCCAACAGTGAGCATGAGGTACAAGAACAAGTAGGTAAACAGTTATGGAAAGATGTAGAAGCAACAAGGTGGTGGTGGGAGATTTTAATTTTCCCAACATTGACTGGGATACACTTGGTGTCAGAGGTCTGAATGGGGCAGAATTTGTAAGAAGCATCAAGGAGAGTTTTCTAGAGCAGAATATCAATAGTCTAACGAGGGAAGAGGTGATATTGGACCTGGTGTTGGGGAATGAGCCAGGCCAGATACAGTGGGGAATTTCTTTGGGAACAGTGACTACAATTCTGTAAGTTTTAGAATACTCGTAGACAAAGATGAGCGTGGTCCCAAGGGAAGAGTACTAAACTATGTACTGAACTATATCAAAATTAGGCAGGAGCTGGAAAATGTGGATTGGACACATCTATTTGAAGGGAAGTCCACATTTGAGATGTGGAAGGCTTTCAAAGATAGGTTAAAGGTAGTGCAGGATAGGCATGTCCGGTTGAAAGCAAAGGATAGGAAAGGCAAGATTCGTGAACCGTGGATGACAGGAGAAATCATACGACTAACCGAGAGGAAAAGGAAAACGGACATAAGTTCAGGCAGCTAAGAACAGAACGGGCCCTGGACGAATATCGGGGGAAGTAGGACCAGTCTTAAATGAGGAATCAAGAGGGCTAAAAGGGATCATGAAATAGCTTTAGCGGGCAGAACTAAGGAGAATCCCAAAGCCTTTTATTCATATATAAGAAGCAAGTGGGTAACTAGAGAAAGGACTGGCCCACTAAAGGATAAGGCAGGAAGGCTATGTGCCGAACCTGAGAAAATGGATGAGATTCTGAATGATTACTTTGTATCATTGTTCACTGAGGAGAGGGATATAATGAATGTTGATAAAAGAGATAGAAGTTTGATTACTCTGGATCTCGTTGACATAAATAGGAAGATTGTTGGGTAGGCTAGAGATTATTAAGGTGGACAAATTACCAGGACCAGATGGGATCTATCCTAGGTTGCTGAGGGAGGCAAGAGAGGAAATAGGGGGGGCCCTGACAGATATCTTTGGAGCATCTTTAAACACAGGTGAGGTGCCAGCGGATTAGAGGATTGCTCATGTTGTCCCCCTGTATAAGAAAAGTGATAGGGATATTCTGGGTAACTGCAGACTGGTGAGCCTGATGTCAGTGGTGAGAAAGTTGCTGGAGAAGGTACTGAGGGATAAAATCTATTTATATTTGGAAAATAATGGGCTTATCAGTGATAGGCAACATGGTTTTGTGCGGCGGATTTCGTGCCTTACCAACTAAGTAGAGTTCTTTGAGGAAGTGACCAAGTTGATAGATGAAGGAAGGGCTGCAGATGTCATATACACGGACTTAATTATGGCATTTGATAAGGTTCCCCATTGTAGACTAATGGAGAAAGTGAAGTCACATGGTGTGCAGGGTGTTCTAGCCAGGTGGATAAAGAATTGGTTGAGCAACAGGAGACAGAGAGTAGTAGTTGAAGGAAGTTTCTCAAAATGGAAAAAGGAGACCAGTGGTGTTCCACAGGGACCAGTGTTGGGGCCATTGCTGTTTGTAATATATATAAATGATATAGAAGAGGGCACTGTCGGAAAGATGTTGTAAAACTTGAAAGGGTTCAGAAAGGATTTACAAGGATGTTGCCCGGGTTGGAGGATTTGAGCTATAGGGAGAGGCTGAAAAGTCTGGGGTTGTTTTCCCTGGAGCATAGGGAGCTGAGGGGTGACCTTATAGAGGTTTACCAAGTTATGAAGGGCATGGATAAGATAAATAGGCAAAGTCTTTTTCCTGGGGGCGGGGAGTCCAGAACTAGAGGGCATAGGTTTAGGGTGAGAGGGGAAAGATATAAAAGAGACCTAAGGGGCAACGTTTTCACACAGAGGGTGGTACATGTATGGAATGAGCTGCCAGAGGAAGTGGTGGAGGCTGGTACAATTGCAACATTTAAGAGGCATTTGGATGGGTATATAAATAGGAAGGGTAGAGAGGGATATGGGCTGGGTGATAACAGGTGGGACTAGATTGGGTTGGGATATCTGGTCAGCATGGATGGGTTGGACCAAAGGGTCTGTTTCCATGCTGTACATCTTTATGACTCTATGCGTCGGGACAGATGCATGAGTAGTTGGGGAGCAAAGGGAAACAGATGCTTAGGAATTGGGCGACAGGTTTAGACAGTGGATTTAGATTGGCTCAGGCTTGGAGGGTGAAGGGCCTGTTCCTGGGCTGTAAATTTTCTTTGTTCTCTTTGTTCTTTGAGAAAAGGAAAGATAGCTTGTAATGAATTGAAAGGAACGTTTATATTGATGGCAGTGATTTCAGTCTCCAAGTTGAAATAAGTAATAATGTGGAAATCTACTGCAGAAGTGTCTGTCCATGACAACATAGGTAGGAGTGATCACTGCACAACACTTATGGAAACAAAGCCCTGTCTACACAATGACGACACTATTCATTGTACTGTGTAGCAGTATTACTGTGCTAAATGAGAAAGACTGAAAACAGATCTGATAGCTCAAAGCTGAGCCTCTATGAGGTAGCATGGGTCATCAGTACCAGGAAAATTATATTCAACTACAATCTCTAAACGGATGACCGGAATAAACCCCCACTCTACTGTTACCATCAGGCCAGGAAGTCAACTGTTATTTACTAAAGAATGCAGGACAGACCCTGGAGACCTCAGTTCAAGGTCTCAACTGTTCCTGAAGTGTGCAATAACATCTCTGAATAGGTTGATTCGAAAATACTTAACAGAAACAGCATCAGGCCATCCTAAAAATGATGTGTTTATCCCACTGGAATTACAACACGAGAGTACTTTCGTGCCAAGTAGCAGAAGCAGCATGCAATAGACAGGGCTAAGCAAGCCAACAGTCAACAGGTCAGATCTAAGTTTTTGCCATCCTGCCACATCCAGTTGTGAATGCTGGGGACAATTAAACAACTTGAAATTTCTGAATACCACAAAAACTATGCGCCCTGACAAGATTATGACAGAAGTGCTCCAGAACAAATTGGTAACCAAGCAATGATGTTTCAGTATAATTACAACACTAGCACCTACTTGTTAAAGGAGTTCAATTGCCCAAATATGTCCTGTATGTGTCCTATAAAAATCGGCAAAAATTTCACTTGATCGATTAATACCTATCAGTCAATGTTTGATCATCAGCAAAGTAATGGAAAGAGTCACTAACAGTGCTCTCAACCAGCACTGTTAAAGATATAACAGTTGCTCAGTTTGGTTTCCACCAGAGCCAATTAGCTCCTGATATTACAGCCTTGATTAAACAATAGACAAAAGCGATAAGCCTCAGAGATCAGTTGACAGTAAATGCTCCTGATTTCAAGGCACCATTTGGCCAAGTATGGCGTCAAGGAGCCCTAATAAAACTGGAGTTAATGGGAGTTCATGGCAAACCCTCCACTGGTTAGTGTCATAGGAATATGATTATCATTTTTGGATGTCCATCATCTCAGTTCCAGGATATCTTTGGAGATTTCTTCATTGTAGACATTTCCTAATCAACCTGTTTATACATGTTATTACACAGGGGAAACTTGAACATGGGCCTCCTAGTTCAGAGATAGGGACACTACTACTGCACCACATAGCTCCTCACTGTTCCTTTAAGCTTAATGACACAGGATCCACCATATTCAGTTGTTTCATCAATGACTTTCCCCTCCATCAAAAAATTAGGATTGAGGGTATTCACTAAATATCATTGTGAAATGTTCAGGACCATTCATGCTTCCTTAGATAGTGAAGCAGTCTTTGCCAAATGTAGAAAGGCCTAGATAATATCCAGATTGGGCTGACAAATGGCAAGTAACATTCACGCCACACAAATACTAGGAAATGACCAACTCCAACAAGAGAGAATCCAATTATCACCTCTCTAAATTCAATGATAGTAACAATGCTGAATGACTCACAATCAACATTCTGATGGTTACATTGACTACGACATTAACTGGAGTGGCTATTTTTTTAGATTAGATTAGATTAGATTAGATTAGATTATTTAGATTAGATTAGATTAGATTAGATTAGATTATTTACAGTGTGGAAACAGGCCCTTCGGCCCAACAAGTCCACACCGACCCGCCGAAGCGCAACCCACCCATTCCCCTACATTTACCCCTTTACCTAACACAACGGGCAATTTTAGCTTGACCAATTCACCTAACCTACACATCTTTGGACTGTGGGAGGAAACCGGAGCACCCGGAGGAAACCCACGCAAACACGGGGAGAATATGCAAACTCCACACAGACAGTCGCCTGAGTCGGGAATTGAACTTTAATTAGTAAAGTGGGTCAGAGATCAGGTCAAAATCCTGGAACTCCCTTCCTAATATCACTGTGGGTGTCCCCAGACCTAAAGGACAGCAGATGTTCAGGAACATGTTTTACTTCCACCTTGCTCATGGCAATCAATGATGGGCACAAAATGCTGACTTAACCAGTGGCACTCATATCCTGAGAAGCAACAAAAATAACATTCCTCAGTTGATCAGTACTCTTTTAACTTTATGTGTGTCTAATTAAAGCCCACAAATGGTCATCAGTATGGGTAGATGAAAATATGACCTCAAAGTAAAGTGATGGCCAAAGAAAGAGAGAGAAAGAGAGAGAGATGGCCTCTACTTCCCCATCCAGCAGCCTTTGTTAACACTTTGAATAGTTGTACTGTGGTCATTGGTGAGAGCTATTTAAACAAGACACTGACATCAGGTAAAGAATAATCTACTCAATATAAAATTCCTTTATGTGCATTTCAGAAGCAGGAGGCTGTACTTGTCAGGGAAGGCATGTCAGAAAGGCAAGGTTACATTGATCATGGGAGACTTCAATATGCAGGTGGACTGGGTAAATAATGTTGCTAGTGGATCTAAAGAAAGGGAATTCATGGAATGCTTACAGGATGGCTTTTTGGAACAGCTTGTCATGGAACCCACAAGAGAGCAGGCTATTCTGGACCTAGTGCTTTGCAATGAACCAGACTGTATAAAAGATCTTAAAGTAAGGGAACCCTTAGGAAGTAGCGACCATAATATGGTAGAGTTCAGTCTGTAGTTTGAAAGGGAGAAGGCAAAATCGGATGTAATGGTGTTACAGTTGAATAAAGGTAATTATGAGGGCATGAGAGAGGAACTGACTAAAATAGACTGGAAGCAGAGGCTAACCGGGAAGACAGTAGAGCAAAAATGGCAGGAGTTTGTAGGTATAATTGAGGACACTGTACAGAGGTTCATTCCCAAGAAAAGAAAGATTAACCGGGGAGGGATTAGACAACCTTGGCTGACAAAGGAAGTCAGGAAATGTATTAAAGAAAAAGAGAGATCCTATAAAGCGGCTAAGAACAGTGGGAAATCAGAAGATTGGGAAGGATACAAAAGCAAACAGAGGATAACAAAGAGTGTAATAAGAAATGAGAGGATCAAATATGAAGGTAGGCTAGCCAGTAATATTAGAAATAATAGTAAAAGTTTCTTTCAGTACATAAGAAACAAACGACAGGCAAAAGTAGACATTGGGCCACTTCAAACTGATGCAGGAAGCCTAGTGATGGGAGATAAGGAAATAGCAGGAGAACTTAACAAGTACTTTGCGTCAGTTTTCACAGTGGAAGACATGAGTAATATCCCAAAAATTAAAGGGTGTCACGGGGCTGAGTTGAGTATGGTTGCCATTACGAAAGAGATAGTGCTAGAAAAGTTAAAAAGTCTTAAAATTGATAAATCTCCTGGCCCCGATGGGATACACCCTAGAGTTCTGAGAGAGGTGGCTGAGGAAATAGCAGAGGCATTGGTTGAGATCTTTCAAGAGTCACTGGAGTCAGGAAAGGTCCCGGATGATTGGAAGATGGCTGTTGTAACCCCCTTGGTCAAGAAAGGATCAAGGCAAAAGATGGAAAATTATAGGCCAATCAGCTTAACCTCGGTTGTTGGCAAAATTCTAGAATCCATCATTAAGGATGAGGTTTCTAAATTCTTGGAAGAGCAGAGTCTGATTAGAACAAGTCAACATGAATTTAGTAAAGGGAGGTCATGCCTGACAAACCTGTTGGAATTTTTTGAAGAGGTAACAAGTAGGTTAGACCAGGGAAACCCAGTGGATGTGGTCTATCTAGACTTTCAAAAGGCCTTTGATAAGGTGCCACACGGGAGGCTGCTGAGCAAGGTGAGGGCCCATGGTGTTCGAGGTGAGCTGCTGGGATGGATTGAGGATTGGCTGTCTAACAGAAGGCAGAGAGTTGGGATAAAAGGTTCTTTTTCAGAATGGCAGCTGGTGACGAGCGGTGTCCCGCAGGGTTCGGTGCTGGGGCCACAGCTGTTCGCATTATATATTAATGATTTGGATGAGGGAACCGGGGCATTCTAGCGAAGTTTGCCGATGATACGAAGTTAGGTGGACAGGCAGGTAGTACTGAGGAAGTGGGGAGGCTACAGAAGGATCTAGACAGGTTGGGAGAGTGGTCCAGGAAATGGCTGATGGAATTTAACGTGAGCAAGTGCGAGGTCTTGCACTTTGGCAAAAAGAATAAAAGCATGGACTACTTTCTAAATGGTGAGAAAATTAATAAAGCCAAAGCACAAAGGGATCTGGGAGTGCTAGTCGAGGATTCTCTAAAGGTAAACATGCAGGTTGAGTCCGTGATTAAGAAAGCGAATGCAATGTTGTCTCTTATCTCAAGAGGGTTGGAATATAAAAGCAGAGATGTACTCCTAAGACTTTATAAAGCTCTGGTTAGGCCCCATTTGGAGGACTGTGTCCAGTTTTGGTCCCCACACCTCAAGAAGGACATACTGGCACTGGAACGTGTCCAGCGGAGATTCACACGGATGATCCCTGGAATGACAGGTCTAGCATATGAGGAACGGCTGAGGATACTGGGATTGTATTCATTGGAGTTTAGAAGATTAAGGGGAGACTTAATAGAGACGTACAAAATAATACATGGCTTGGAAAAGGTGGATGCTAGGAAATTGTTTCCGTTAGACGAGGAGACTAGGACCCGTGGACACAGCCTTAGAATTAGAGGGGGTCATTTCAGAACAGAAATGCGGAGACATTTCTTCAGCCAGAGAGTGGTGGGCCTGTGGAATTCATTGCCACGGAGTGCAGTGGAAGCCGGGACGCTAAATGTCTTCAAGGCCGAGATTGATAGATTCTTGTTGTCTAGAGGAATTAAGGGCTACGGGGAGAATGCTGGTAAGTGGAGCTGAAATGCGCATCAGCCATGATTGAATGGCGGAGTGGACTCGATGGGCCGAATGGCCTTACTTCCACTCCTATGTCTTATGGTCTTATGGTCTTATGGTCTTAAGTTTGTTTTGAGGAATTTTGGGGAACAACAGTTTTTTTTATCTGAATGGACATCAGGGAATCGAATGAGATTTTACAAAATTTCAGGAGTGATTCAAGATTGCCATTACTGATAACAATTTTCAATTCCAGATTTTCTTTAATTACTTGAACGAAGATTTCCAGCAGCTGCAACTGAAACTCTGTCCATAGGTCATGTAACAGGATCGATTGGTCACTAGGACAAACTATACTGCAATTTGATCACCATTACCCCTAGCTTTACATAGCACTTAAAATGCAAGTAATCATTGATTCTTAACTAAAAGGTAGCTAAAGCATTGGCTTAATTTTCTGGCTTGGAGTAATGGTGGTGATCCAGTGGAAAATTTAAATACTGGACCACATCTTAATGGGAAATAGCATATAACAGTATACACTGTCATTTAGATTGTTTAATTAAAATCCATACAGCTTGTGCCATGTCATAAGCACAAGCTGATAGATGTGCTGAAAGGACCATTGTAGTTTGGAGATTAGCAAACATTGGAGCACTAGTTTAATCCAATAATTAATGAGACTTACTGAGTATAAAAAAAACAGGAATATTGAAAAAGAGGGTTGTACGTGAGAAGTCAAAGGTGGAAAAGATAGGTAACACTCAGACAGGGGCTAGTGGAGTGTGGAAATCAGTGACAGAATGGAAAAGTAAGAGAAGTGTATTATATTAAGCTTCAATATTTTTTAAAAATCTCAACATTGACACAAAACATGAACTAAATTCAACAATTTTCTGAACAAATGCTAAGTAGAATCACAATTACAATTATCAGGTACAAAATACTTTCATGTTCTGGTACTTACTTTTTATGACAAATTTATCTGTGAACCTCCCGAGTTAGTGTGTATGTTGTATGAGGCAATGTTTCTGCAGGGGTTAAAATTCATGTTATATTGACTCCACCCATCCTGCCAATATCACATCAAATTCTGTGGGTGGAGACAAGGATTTTTTTTTAATAGAATCCCTACAGTGTGGAAACAGGCCTTTCAGCCCATCAAATCCACACCAACCCTGCAAAGAACATTCCACTCTATCCCTGTCACACTGTATTTCCTATGGCTAACCAGCCAAGCCTACACACCCTAAGTATGATGGGGAATTTAACATGGCCAATCCACCTGGTCGGTGCATCGTTTGACTGTGGGAGGAAACTGGACCATCTGAAGGAAATCCTTGCAGATACGAGGAGAATGTGTAAATTCCACACAGACAGTCGCCCAAGGGAGGAATTGAACCCAGGTCCCTGGTGCTGTGAGACAGCAGTGCTAACCATTGAGCCACTGTGCCATCCCTATTTTCTGTTCAAACAGAAAAAAGACATGACAATAAATTGAATTCGACTAAAGCTTTCTAAAGGAACAGATGCACTAAGACCTAGACAGACCTAAGACAAAGGCAAAACAAAGGAGAGTTAATGGTACTGAACTATCCCAAACAATCCTTAATCAGGGTTACATACTGTAGTAAATACCACGAGATATGAGCTGTGCTCTTCAGAGAAGATGCCAAACATATTCTGCCCATCCTAACGAAAAGGTGAGGTCAAAGGGCAAGCTACTGTTCATGTGGAACAAATGACTAAGTGATGTAAATTGACAAATAAATTCAAGAGTTTACACTTAATGACACATATTTTAATCTTCTGGATTTACAGGCTGCTTTCCTTATTAAAAGCCAGGAAAACCATTACGCTATTAACAATGGCAGTCTCATTTGGCATAAATAAAATCAGGTTTTTCAAAGAGACATTTTGTAACTACAATGGTATGCTACAGAAAAACCTGTGAAGAATGTAGAAAGTATAAACAGCAAACAAATGGGGCAGTAAGAAAGCTGAGGCATTATAATAAAACAAATCAACATAATGGACAATAGTGAAAGCTTATGTAAGAACTAAATATGTTGTCATTGTCTTTACATTTCTGCTGTCCTCCAGGATATGCCATTTCAGTTTTCTGTATGTTAAGTTATTTAAAGTACTGCTGCCTTTTGTGCTTTTCCTGAAATAATGCTTTATGTTGCTTTTCTGTACTATATATAACAACTTCTGAGTTGGATAATGTATATTTGGTTACTCATTCTGTTAAGATCCAGTCTATGACTCCTCTATATCATAGGAGAAAGTGAGGACTGCAGATGCTGGAGATCAGAGCTGAAAATGTGTTGCTGGAAAAGCGCAACAGATCAGGCAGCATCCAAGGAGCAGGAGAATCGACGTTTCGGGCATAAGCCCTTCTTCAGGGCTTATGCCCGAAACGTCGATTCTCCTGCTCCTTGGATGCTGCCTGACCTGCTGCGCTTTTCCAGCAACACATTTTCAGCTCCTATATATCATAGGCCAGTGATGATACAAAACTAGAATAAATTCACAATAAAGGATGGAGAGAAACATTTCTGTTTGTTCGTATAAAGAAATAGGTCTCTGTCATACACTGTCACACTTTCAACAAAATGTGTGCATACTAACTACACAAATATTTTACTGCCATAGTCCACATTGACACGCCTCTTTAATTATAAGAAACATAAAACTTTCCTTGTTCTCCCTTTTAAAGTGAAATGAACAAACAACTGTTTTTTTCTGAAGCATTTACAGAATTTAAAATGGACACAAAAAAAATCCACTACAGAAGCTTGTAGACTAATAACCTCCAAATAGTGCTGGATTTGCATTGAAATTTAAATTGGGCTGCTTCTATTTGTAATATAATGTGTATTTATAATACCAGAGGGAGCACTTTCTACACATGTGCACGTGCAGTATCAGAAGTTGTGACTGTTTAAAGTGATAAATGTTTTTTCGTGCAACTCAGCTTTCAACCTCTGAATTCTGTATTTTTATTTGCAAGTTGCTACATTGTAATAACTGCCCCCTTTACAGCAAAGTGAAAAAAATCATGCAAGTAACTCATAAATCAACCTTTTTAATGTCTTTTTTCATTGTTTAATATGTGACTAAGATTTTTGAACTTTACATTTTGGTGAAGAGTCTGAGTTCAGTAAACACCTTTTTTTCAAATGGTTATTCAAGTAGCAAATAGGAGGTGCCAGGGAGTGAAATAATGCTAATTTTCCCTCCAACAAACAATTAATTTTAGCAAGAGATATTCTTGAGTCTAAAACTATATGCCCTTAACTGTGAAGTTTCAGCGTTGGTAAAAATCTATAAAAAATACTTCAAATCAAAATATTTAGGAAAGAAACTATAATCGGATGGAACGCTTGAAATCACGCCCTTGGGTTAAAAATTTCCATTATTGACCACTTGAAATATCCAAGCTGTGTAGGAATGCCTGAGATGAAATCTTTCCATCTTGTTCCTTTGGTCAGATACACCTAAAGAAAATATTATGCAGTGGTTGAAGTTACAGTGTTCAACATCTTTTGCACTGTTAAACTTGTTGGGAAGCAAAATGGCATGCAGCCAGTTTCTCTGTGGAAGAATTATGTGTTTGTTGGGGGTCAAGTGTGCAAGAGCCACAGTGCCTTATGTCTTTTGGTTGGTGGCAGGAGTAACCTTATTTACGTCTTCAAGATTCAAAAGTTAATTGAGAGTCTAAGTGCATCAGGAATGGACTGAATGGGCTAAAACTTTTGTGAATGGAAAGAGAGTTTGGGATTGTTAAAATTATATGAACTCATGGTGACTGCAATGTTCTACATGTAGAAAAAAAAATCTACTTGTAGTGTTACAGAGTCATAGAGTCATACAGCACGGAAACAGACCCTTCAGTCCAACTCATAACAACTAGATTTTCTCAAATGAAGTAGTCCCATTTGCCTGCATTTTGTCTATACCCTCGAAACCTTTCCTAACCATGTTAAAAATCACACAACACCAGGTTATAGTCCAACAGGTTTAATTGGAAGCGCACTAGCTTTCAGAGCGACGCTCCTTCATCAGGTGATCCTGATGAAGGAGCGTCGCTCCAAAAGCTAGTGCGCTTCCAATTAAACCTGTTGGACTATAACCTGGTGTTGTGTGATTTTTAACTTTGTACACCCCAGTCCAACACCGGCATTTCCTAACCATGTAATGGACCAACTGTCTTCTAAGAATAAACTGGTGAATTAAATCCAGTTAGGATTTCAGGAGAAATTTATTTAGCTGTATGGTGGCATGAATAGGGAAGGTGCTGTCAACAACTGATTGAGGCAAATAATTTTGAAGGATTTAAGGGAGAGCCAGGTGATGAAGAAAGGAAAAGTAGATGGAAAATGAAGAGGAATGGGAGGAGTCTCATGTTCAGCAGAAATGCTAACATGGACTAACTGAGCCAGAAGGCCTGCTCTGTTCTGTAAATTCTGTGCAATGAATGAGTGGAGTGGGGACAATGTGGCACTACAGTGCCCATCAAAACCACTTGACACAATATTAATTGGATTGATATTGTGCCACAATTTTTGTAAAGTCACAAACCCATGGTGAAAAAAACAGAATCATTCGCAATGGGTAAAACAGAGATGGAAATTGAAATATTTGCAATAATTGACACATTTATAATTCCTCCTTCAATTGTTTTCTTGGTGAAAAAAACTGTCAAGTGAAAGATACATTTTGGCCTCCTCCCAAGGTACTTGGTCTTTAACCAATTCGATTTATTCCACATGATATCAAACAACTGAAGTCTGAAACAGCTATGGACCCTAATGATATTCTGGGAATAGTACCAAAAACCTATGCTATAGAACCTGTCACATGCCTAGCCAAACTGGCCCTGCACAGTTACAACAGTGACACCTATCCAGAAATGTGGAAATTTACCAAGGCATGTTCTGTCCCCCCAAAAAAGGGAGAAATCAAACCCAGCCAATTACTGCCACATGAGTTCAAGCTACCAGCAAATAATGAAGGTGCTTTAGACTGTGCTGCCAAGTGCACTTACTGAACAACAACCTCTTCACTGATGCTCAAGTTGTTTTCCTGTTCCTGACCTTGTTATAGCTTTGGTCCATTCATGGACAGAAATATTAGATATAAAAGGGAAAGTCAGAATGACTGCTTAGACATCATAGAACATAGAACAGTAGAGCATTGTAATTGGCCCATCATGTCTGTGCCAATCTTCTAAATTAATCCCACCTGCCTGTACATGGTCTGTATCCCCCTATTCCCTGCCTGTTCATGTGTCTATCTCAGTCCTTCTCAAATGTTGACATAGTCTCTGCTTCTACACCTCTCCTGGCAGTGTGTTCCAGGTACCTACCACCCTCTGCATAAAAAAACTTTCTTCACACGTCTCTTTTAAAGACTTTCCTTTGTGTCTTAAACCTATTCCCCCTAATATTTGATATTTCTGTGCTGGGAAAAAGATATAAAATTTCCATAGTCCTATTGAACCTTGACAGTGTGAGAGGTTTGACTGGCAGTAGTTTAACCTGAAGGTCACAATGCACCAAGCAAGTGGAGGTGCCTTCATGGGGGTATCAGCTCATGCAGGAATGAAACCTATACTGTTGGCATTACTCTGTATTACAAATCAGTTGTCCAGCCAACTGAGCTAAGCAACCTTCCCATTATGGCAGCCTTGACTGAGTGTGTGCCCAAGAAGTACTAACGTAACAATAGCCAATGAGATTCAGAAGAAAACAAAACTTGATTGTTAGACTCATACCTCCCAGAAAGAAAGATAGTTGTGGTTGTCGGGGGTCAGTCATCCCAGCCCAAGGACATCATTGCAAGAGTTACCCAGGTTAGTAACCGAGGCCCAACCATCTTTTGCTGCTTCATCAGTGTCTTTTTCTCCATCATAAGGTCAGAAGTCATGACATTTGCTGATGACTATACAAATTCCAGCACTATTCATGATTTGTCAAATATTGAGGCAGTCTGCATCCATATTCAGCAAGACCTGGACAATATCCAGGCTTGGGTTGAGAGTTAGTAACTTTGATTCATATCAGACAAGTGCAAGGTAATGATCATTTCCAAAAAGGGAGAATCTAACCATCCTTTCTTGAAACTTATAGGCATTAACGTTGCTGAATTTTCCCACTATTAGCATACATATGGTAAGCTGATGGTTTAGTGTTTTTATCATTGACCTGTTAATCCAGAGACCCAGGTGATGTTCTGAGTCAGTTGGTGGAATTTGAGTTCAAAAACTAAATCTGAAATTAAGAGTCTCATAATGACTATGAAACAATTGTTGATTGTTGGGGAAAACCCATCTGGTTCACTCATGCCCTTTCGGGAGGGAAACTGCCATCCTTACCTGGTCTGGCCTACACGTAACTCCACACCCACAGCAATGTCATTGACTCTTAATCACTCTGTGGGATGGACAATAAATGTTTGCCTAGACGGTGGATTATTTTTTTGAAAGGCTTGCAGATTGGTCCCATTATCCTGATCTTTCCCTGTAACAAAACAATTTTTTTCACTTCAAACATTTATTCAATTTGCTTTTGTAATTATGATTGAATTTTCGTCCACTATGATTTCAAAGTGTACTCTATACCATAACAACAGGCAGCATTAAAAAAAATCACTTCATCTCTGATTCCTTTTGCAATTAGCTCAATTCTGTCCCCTCCAGTGTAAGAAAAACAGCGCTTTTCAGAATATGGTGGAATATTTATAGAGTTAGTAGGCAAATGTTGGCAAAAAAGTTGATTCTCTTCTCTCTTGAAAAAAAGCAAAAAGTCCTGAGAAATGTCAACATTTTGTGATTCAGGCTGCCAAGTTGATATGTAAGGGGATGTGATAGCTTAGTGGGAATGTCATTAGATGAACAATTCAGAACGTCTAGCTCATGTTTTGGGGACACATGTTTCAAGCCCATCATTGGAGAAGATGACATTTGAATTCAATAACATCTGGAATAAAAAGCTCTCCTTATGGTGTGCATGGAAACATTGTCATTTGTTGTAAAAAAAAACATTTGATTCACTAATGTCCTTTAAGAAGGAAATCTATTATCCTTACTTGGACTGGCCAAAATGTGATTCCAGACCCACGGCAATGTGGTTGGCTCTTAACTATCCTCTTGGCATGTGGCAATGAACAATAAATACTGGCCTAGCCAGTGATACTCACGGCTTGTGAACAATGAAAAGCAAAATTCCTGGATCAGTTTTAATGCCTTTTTAACTTTGTACGTGTCTAATTAAGGTGCACAACTGGCCATCAGCATGAGGTAAACCAATATATTATCACAAAGTAAAATGACAGGTAAAAATAGAGATGGCCCCCTGTATCCTTGCTAACAATGTGGGTACTTGTGCTGTGGTCACTGTGTAGTCGTATTCAAATAAAAGATTGACAATGGGTAAACAATCATCCCTTCAACATAAAGCTGATTAATGTGCATTTCAGAGACTGGAGGTTATCCTTGACAGGGAGCTTCTTTTATTGATTCATTGGACTTACACACCGCTGGCTGGACCAGCATTATTCTCACTCTTTCTAAGCTCCTCATAAATGTGAGCACTTCAAGTGAATCCCTTCTTTTTTTCACTTCTTTTCTCTGAGGAGCAGTTTTCACCTTTTAACTTAGAGATTCCAACATTTAAAATCTAACAATTATTTTGAAGTATTTAGGATACTTTAACAGTTTACTAAAGGTAGTATTATACACCCTTGTCAGACAATGATAGGATATTGAAATTAGCAAAGACAGCTACTTTATATTTACTGAGACCTAGTGTTCTTCTATATAAAACATCCCTTTATATTCTGCTGAACATGTTAATTGCATCAGGAGTTAGAAATTTCAAAGAATTTGGTTACTTGCTTCCATGCTTTTATGTTTCTATATCATTCTAACCTTGCTTTGAAGAATTATATACAATAAGACAATCCATTTGGTTCCTCAATTCATGTAAGAGATACATCCATTTAAAAGAAAACCATTATCAATAAATTAGCTAATCCTGATAATTCAGGATGTTTCAACAAGGCAAATAATAGCACCTGGTTTGATGTTTATCAGGGTATAATAGATTTTTGTTCCTTTGCTGAATATTCTTGGTTAAACACAAACTGACAGAAAATAGAATAATATTCTCTTCTACTGCACTGGAGGAGACAGGATATAACTGATGTTGTGTCAACAAATATATATTTTGTCTATGCTAGAAGTATGGTGACAGTATGAGGCATCAGATATGTTGTGCAAATGATGCCAGGCACTGCATCAAATAAAGCTTTTATCATACACAGTTACAAGAGATTGATGTAGCTTTTAACACTCTGTCCACTGAACTCCAAAAGACTGTGGATTTAATTCCTGCACCAGGAATTTGAGCTCACAATTGAGGGATCTTTTTCTGATAGGGGTCCTGTTCAAATAATTCTTGATGATCACACAATACTTGAAGGTGGGAAAGTTATCCTCACAAACTCTTAACCCTCTTCCTCTCCTTAATTAGTAAATTGTATTATATTACAGAGTCCTGGTCCTCTGCTGAAACATGTTAATTGCATAGGGATTTAGAAATTTCAAAGAATTTAGTGATTTGCATCCATGCTTTCATGTTCCAGTCTCTGAGGCAGAAGGGTTTGCATTCAGTCACATGAATGCATAATCTAGGCTGCTACTTTCACAGAGAATTGAGGGGGAACAGCATTGTTGCAAATGCTGGCTTTTGGAGGAGATGTTAAAGTTCATTTGGCAGTAATTGGAAGAAGAGCAAGCAAGTTCTTGCAAATATCGTGGACAATTTTTATCCTTCAATCAATACTGCACAAGCAATTGTTGGATCATCATCACGTCCTACTCATGGGAGCTTGCTGTACACAAACTTGAATTGTTTCCACTCCAGTTGAATGGGTTCTAAGCCCAATGCATGATCTGCAGACTCTGCCACAGCTTGTGTGCTTGAAGATTTGGTTGGATGGGTTGTTTGGTGTTTTAGGTGCTCCCATGGATGCCTTGACCTTTACATGTTCCTAATGAAGTCTCTGAAATATCTGATGCTTTCCCCAATGTACCTACTCCTTTTTGTCAGTCAAAAACTAGGGACTCATATTAGTCAATTATATTAATTGGGTCTTTTCATGTGCAAATGCATGACCATTTTAAATGCACCTTTCTTTAAAAATATGTACAATGCTTAAAAGTGAGATAAACACAAAGCAGTATAAACACAAAGCTTTTGTATTTGTATAAGTATAGCTAAATCCTGTACATGTAGAATGTAGCCCATCAAAAAGCTGAACATAGAATGACAAGAATTGAACAGTTCAGATAATTATTTTAGGAATAGTTGTGCAGTGAGTGAACTGTGGATAAGTGTGGTTTCAGAATAAATTAAAATACTGTCAGGAATTTGCTTATTTTCATGTTGCATATTTATATGTTGAAGAATACTAAGATATTATATTGAACATTTCAAGATAAAGCATGTAATTTGCAAATATTGTAGCATATACATTACCCATGAAACTTCATCCAAAAAATTGTCAACACTGGAGCTATTAATTGTTATAATTAAGATAAATAGATAGACCTGCCTGAGGAAGGAGGCAATTATGACAAAATCATTAAGGACAAAAATTTGGTGAATCTGCAGCTTTTGTGTGTCACCTTAAAATACGTTCTACTGATTGTTTTGCTTCCTCCAATTTCTTCTGCATTATTTGACACCCTGAGACAGCCACTCAACAAATTAGGAAGTAGTTTGTCAGGGAATGTAAGAAAAAGCTGACTCCATTTAGTAATCTTCTGAAGATTATGAAGAATAAACCATCTAATTAATGTTGTTACTCTCAATCATTCAGGCAAATTTTTGTCATGCTCATACAAGCACCATAGCAACATTATTTTTACCTGATGTAACGAATTGCTGCCTATTGTTTCTGGGCACTGTAACATTTTGTAACAGAACAAAATTCATCCTTTGAACATTGTAGATCAGTTCACTAATTATGATGTCAGACTACTAGGTTTTCATAATCCTAACAGTCTTTCCTGATTTTGAAATTGAGAACCCAATCAGATTTATCACATTACATGTAGACATGTCAATTAGTGCTTGTCATCTAATTTTCAAAATTTATTAATGGGATTTGTGCATCGTTGGCTGGAACAGCACTTGCTATCCATCCCTAATTGCCTTCAAGAAAATGATAATGATCTATTTTCATTTTGAGACAATAAATTTGATATCATTCTATACTTTGCCTAACCCCACAATGGATAATAAAGACAGATATTTTTCAAATAAAATTACCCTCTGACTACATATGAAGTGTTCTTTTTTTTCAAAATACTTCCCTTAATTTGTCTGTTTGGATTTTTTATTGTTATAATAGGCGTCTGCTTTGCATATTTGAATAACTTTAGAAGTAAGAGTCTTTAAGGCCAGTATAAAATCTTAGAAAAAGTAGAAAAGAGTTAATATAGTGCCATATGTCACATAGCTATCACACAAAACAACTTATATATGAAAGAATCATTCAAAACATGGTCACTACTGCCATGTAGTTGATTAAACTAAATTCAAAGTCAAGTCAACATGAAAGTGACAGTGAAAGAGAGAGAGAGAGAGAGAGAACAGAAGGGATCAAAAGAATGATTATGGTTTGGAAAGGCCTATATACCTAGTTTCACTCAGGTCGTTAATCTCGAAATATATGTAGAACTACCATTACAGAATCCAAAACAGTTTTAAAAGACTCAAAAAATGTTTTCATCATCCTACTTAGATATTGATTCCAATATTAACTATTCTTCAATGATAAGTGAACAATTTTATTTTGAAAGCTATTTTGTAATCGTCTTCATTACTTACTATTGTTTTGATAGAAAATGGATTTTACTAAGTTATATATAACTATCTTCTTATGAAATCATTCACACTGAGCTGAATTTTCCCTGTCAGCAATCAAAATGGAATAGAGAGTGGTGGGAATTTGGAAACTCACTGCCTGTAAGGATGGTAGAGGCAGAAACCCTCATAACATTGAAGAAGAATTTAGATGGGCACTTGCGATGCTGAAGACATGCTTCAAGTGCTGGGGAAAATGGATTAGAATAGTTTGGTAGTCATTTTTGACCAGCATAGAGGTAATAGGCCAAAGAGCGCTATGGATCTCTATGACTTTATGTACATTGGTGAGAACATTGAGAGAATCACATAAGGTTAGCAATAAAGAGATTTGTAATGTTGAGAGCAAAGAGTTCTATTTTCCAAGCAAATATTGAAGAGTGAAATGTGGTTCTCACTAGCGAAAGGATTATTTGCATGCTTCAGCATGCCTTAAAATCTTTATTATCACCACATTAAATTGAAGTTTCCTATTCTCCCACAGATACAAATGAGAAGGTGACAATTCCCAACATGAAATTCAGTGTGGTTACTAATGACTCCAGCTTGTCACTTGCTCCTGTAGCCCTTCAGATCAGTGCCCATATCACAGGGCAAGCTCCACGGGCAGCAGCCACACACATCCCCTATTCTCCAGGATCTCCATGTCACTGTTGGCAAAATGGTGTTTCTCTCGATCTGACAAGTCTGGCACAATTTACAGAAACGCATACAGGACTGCCAGCACTTGAGCAAATGCACAGGGCATAAAGTTTGGATATCCCAGAGGTAGACAATATTTGCACTTGTGGTTCATGAGAGAATGCAAGAAGCAGGGCAGCACAGGAAAATGGTGCATATGTAACCACGAGAACTTGGGAAGATAGCGGGAGAAAACTCATTAAGGTTCATGGAGAAAAATACTCCATGAAACTTACAACATTTCTATTTAGAACAAAGAACAAAGAGCAATACAGCAGAGGGACAGACCCTTTGGCCCTTCAAGCTTGTGCCTACATACTAGCCCTTCCATACGAAAACTGTCTTCACTTCCAGGATCCGTACCTCTCTATTCCCTTCCTACTCATGTATTTGTCCAGGTGCTTCCTGAATGCTGCTATTGTGTCTGCTTCCATTACCTCCTCTGGCAACGCGTTCCAGGCACTCACCACCCTTTGTGTGAAATACTTGCCTCACACATCTCTTTTAATCTTCCCTCCCCACACCTTCTACCTGTGTCTCCTAGTTAAAAAGCCTTACACTTTCCAGTCTACTTCACTAAATTTAGCTAATCTCTGATAAAATTTAACGTCTGGCTTAAAATTAACAAAATGGCCAAAGAGTTGGGAGACCTTGCATCTGCTGACAGTTTAAGGGTTAATACTGTTCACACACAAAGTACTTGTAACTATGGATTAATGCAGTTTATTTCAGTGACTAAAGAGTTAAATGTGTAATAAATACATCTTATAATCAATAAAGAAGACATGAACGTCTATTTAAGAGTGATAAAGGTTGTTTCTTTTTGCCTCATGAATGATAAATTATAAGCTATAAGCCTCATAACAATTAGTTTGGTAATATGAGTTTGACTAATAGTCAATAGTTGTGTTATAGATTGCGTGACTATAGTTACCCAATTATGGTTTAAATTGCAGTTGTCAACCATTACAAAGTATCACCCTTAAAATCTAAGGATATTCTATTCTCTTCAGCAAACATTGAATTTTCAAAAGAAATGTGCTGCTAAGGAACTGTATTGATTTATCACCACACATGAAATAGCTTCATTTTTTAAGGTTTTACAGCATGCTATTCTCATGTATTACAGACAATCAGGAAAAGCAGCTTACTTGCTTAGTATATCTCTGATGGTCATGATTTGGAGATGCTGGTGTTGGACTGGGGTGTACGAAGTTAAAAATCAAACAACACCAGGTTATAGTCCAACAGGTCCAACCTGGTGTTGTGTGATTTTTAACTCTGATGGTCATGTGGATTATCATCACCATCGTGTTAAAGGTTAGTTTAAGATAATAATGACGCATAGAAACATAGAAGATAGGAGCAGGAGGAGGCCATTAAGGCTTTCAAGTCTGCTCCACTATTCATCATGATCATGGCATATCATCCAACTCAATGGCCTCTAACTAACCTTTGATCCTATTTGACACAAATGCTATATCTAATCACCTCTTGAATATACAATAATTCATATTGTTCTTTCTAAAAATATTCTAACAATGGAGAGAAAGCAGTGCCAACATTTTGAGTCCAGTGACCAGTTTTGAAGAATGAGTATTGGATATGAAACATTAATCCTTCTTTCTCTCTACAGATACTGCTGACTTGCTGAGTTTCTCCAGAAAATTCTACTTCCAGTATCTGCAGTTCTTTGCTTTATTTAATATACTAACAATGTCAACTTGAAAAGCAACAATGTTCACTCGTGATGTAATTTGACCCATTACAGCTAGCAGGTAATTTACCATGAGAGAGGATTGGGAAGAATTTGTTGAATTTGTACAGCAAAATCCAGATGAACCAGCTTGTTAAATATAGGACAACAAAATGTCTTTATTTGACACTGTTAATATGTAAAGCTTCAGATTAACATCGGAGAAAGTAAGGACTGCAGATGCTGGAGATCAGAGCTGAAAACTGTGTTGCTGGAAAAGCGCAACCCAGGATGCTGCCTGACCTGCTGCGCTTTTCCAGCAACACATTTTTCAGTTCAGATTAACATTACCAACCAAAAACTGACACCAAGACTGATAAGTAAAAGAGATATCTTTAATAAGCATCATGAAGGAGAAAAGTGGCATAGAAAGTTGGAGAGGTTAAGTACCAGAATACTGGACCCTTAGTTCCTTGGCAACTGAAGTCAAAGCCGTTAATGGTGGAATAACAAAGCAAATCAGGAAAGCACAGGTATAGGGAAAAAAACTAACTTGTGAACTGAATTATTTGGAGAGAAGATTTAGACATAGCTGAAAAACTAGTTTCAATTTTAGTGAGAAAGAAGTCTGTGGTTTTCTCTCATGTTGGATTTGAGGAAGATGTAGGCAGGATCAAGTTTAATTCCAATGTCTGGTGCATTTATAGAGCAGCTTGAAAATGATATTGAGTGACTTAACTGTTTTGTTTGTATTAGTTTGGTTATACAGTTCCAGTCACAACTTTCAAGTGTAGGGTGCGAAGGTGGACAGCCAACACATCCAGACAGGAGGACATTCACCGTATAGTTCTAAATCAAAGTCATTCAAAATCCTAAGTTATACCCAGAGTACCAATTGGGTGGTTCATCACACAACCACTCCAAGAAGACTGAAACAGGGCTCCTGGTTGGTATTCACAGCTCAATTGTCAGATATAAATGAGGCCTTGGTATCAATACAGCTCAGGCCCCAGGCTGGAATTTAAGATCAATCCTCAGGCTTCTCCTTCCTTAATGATCTGCTCATTTGAAAGAGCAGAAGAAAACTCATTGGGAAACATTGCACCTCTTGAAAGATCCTGACAATTGGAAGAACAATAGGATTGCCAACATATTATAACTAGAATGTAAAATGTTGGGAGTGGTATTTAGTAGCGAATACAATATTTGGTCCAATAATCAAATATTTAATATTAACTCAATTTTTCAGTTGACTGATCAGGAAATTAAAATTTAATCTTTCAAATTATCCCTTGTCAATTGGATTAGGTTCATTGTTGCTATGGACACAGTGACGGTAGCTAGTCTAATTCTCAGCTGAATTAATTCTGGCTGAAATAAAGTGATGAGACTTAACACTGCAAAATGTAAATGTAAAACTTACTGGCACAAATATAATTACATTTTTTGTTGGTTGCCATGATGTCAAGAGCTTAAATTAAGACAAATTTGACCAAACATGATAGTTAACCAAGTATCAGTTCAGCAGGCAATATTGGATGAGGTATTGCGATATGTGAATAGATTTATTTGTAGCAGAATGGGGTACTGAATTTCTGTGAGATGTTGATAAAGTAACACAAAAAAGGTTTTGAGAAAGGATGTTGGATGCAATGGCTGCAGAATCAGAAGCACTGACCCCCATGCATGGTTCCCCGATCTGATCGCCAATGGAATGAGCTTCCACAGCTGGAGCTGAATATTATAATTTCTGCACCACAGAAAATGTCAAAAGAACACAGCATGACAATTTCAGAGTTTAAGTCTTTCAGGTATGAACATTAAAGGGGTATGACATGATCAGCATATCTAAAATGTAGGAAGAATCGGATAATGTGGAGGCAAATTAATTTAACTAGAATAGGAGAATAATGACCAGGGACACCTGAAATACAATCTACTCCCGATTATATCTGATAATTTTTCACCATCCCTGATGACCACCGACAGCAGACTTATGGTCCCTTGTATATGTTAACTAATATTTTAATAGGAAGCATAAATCAGAATAATAATAGATGTCCAAGTAGGAAACAACTAAATAGCATTCAAGACTAGTTTAATGTACATCAGTTCATGCAATGAAGTACAGTTGGATAATTTGGACGATCACACAGACCTTGTATGGAAGGGCAACATGTGTTGGTGCAAGCTTGGAGGATCGAAGAGCCTGTTCCTGTGCTATATTGTTCTTTGTTCTTTGTTCAGCTACTTCATTTGACTTGGAAAAATGACATTGGTTCTTTTAGGACCCCAACCTGAAGATTTACTCAAAGCAATCAATACCAGGCCTGCTGTCTTCATGACAAGTTGATCTTCTTGCAGCAGAACCATATTCTTGACAGAGATAACTGGAGGCTGTCACATAAAATCTAGGTTTCTGAAGCCAGTATGAACCTTTCCTGGCTCCACAGGAGTCTTTAAGACATTTGACTGCCTCTGATTGCTGGCACTGTGCCAATGACCTGTTGCCTCCAACAGCTAGAAAACTAATTCTAGCATCGCAGTGGCCAGGAAATTAATGTATGATTTACCTGTGAGCCACCCAGAAATATACAACCAAATCACATAGTTCACCATTAAACAGCTCTGAGGCAAAATCTCAAATGAGCCTTGGGTCTACCAGTTCCAGTACAGGGATTATTTTCTGCCTCCAGGTCAAAGCAGTACTATCCATTTTCTACATTACTGACTCTAAGTTAACATTCCAAAAGAAAGACAGGACATGCATTCGTATATCCATTTAAAACAAGCTTGGAATCTCCCGAAGTATCTATCCTCAAAATACAAACATCAAGATCTAAACAGAACAAATAATGATGAAAGGAAAAGCACCTATTATTAATGTGCTTTCACAATCTGAGAATGGCCCAAGTAAATGTTGTTGAAGCATCATCATTATCATAACATCGCGAAATATGATTGCAATGTGCAGTCAGCAAAGTGATAACCATCAGTTTATCTGTTACGTTAATGTGGTTGCACTTATTGGTTGAATGGTAATAGATTTCTGAGGATATAGTGAGAGCTGAATTGGATATTCCCATGAAATGGGCACAGGGATTGTGCTCAATCGTCCATGGAAAGGTATGACCACATGATCACAAAACAATGCTACAGTCCAACGTAAGCACTGCACCTGTCAGACCCTTTAAAATACCGCATGACTACAGCCAGATAAATGCACAAAAGGAATCCTGCAGTTAACAAAATCAGGTTTATACTTAGAATAGTTAGATAGTTTATCATGATATGGGACCAACTTGTAGTTCTCGCTCCAGCTGCAAGCAACACTTCACATTCATAGACTTGTTTCACCCTCACACAGTATTTTCACACCCTTACACCTGCATGTCAGGGTCTGCACATACTGCCAGTTAATCATTATTTGGTTTGAAGTGTTTATTCTCTGCCAACTCTCGTGGTTGAGTGAACACTGTGCTATTGTAAGTAACTGAGAGAAGGCAATGTGGTCATTTCTCAGCTACCCTCTTAAATAGCCTCATGAGCCATTCAGGCCATGGACATTGAGGGATGCTGGTACTGCCAATGATGCCCACATCCAGTGAAAAAGATCAAAGAAGAAAAAGTGAACTCTCATCAATTGTCTCTCAATAGAAAGTGCCAATAATCTCCCTAACGAAACAGTATATGGCAAATTATGTTGCATTGCTCATATCTCTTGGAGCAAATGTAATATATTCGACATTTAAGGACGACACGGAGCTAAGTGGAATGTGTGTTGTGACAGAGATGCAAAGGATCTTCAAAAGGATCTGAACAGTCTTTGTGAGTGGGTGAGAAAATAGTAGATGGACACCATTAAATTGAGGAGTGTGTAAGTTAGGTTGATCTTAAATTATGATAAATGCTCGGCACAACATCATGGTCCGAAGGTCCTGTACTGTGCTGTACTGTTGTATGTTCTATGTTGAGAAATGTAAGGTTATCCACACTTATAGCAGGAATAGAGTATTTCTTATATTATGAAAATTAGCAGATGTAAAGGCACCTGGAAATGTTCTCATAGAATAATATAGAGCAGAAATGGCCTTTCAGCCCAAAAACATGACTACCCACATTAGTTCCTCTTACCCACACTTGTCCCATAGCTTTGAATGTTATGACTTCTTAAGTGTTCATCCAAGTACTTTTTCGATGTTGTGAGTTTTCCCAATGCAAATAACCTCCCAGACCTGCATTCCAGGCCCTCACCACCCTCTGACTGAAAATGCTTTTCCTCAAATTCCCTCCAAACTCCCACTTCTCATTTTAAAACAATAGCCCCCTGTTATTGACCATTCGATTAATATTATCTGGGTCTCTGCATTAATAGCCTAACAATGATACTATTAGGTCTCCCACCAGTTTTACACACATTAGTGAACTGACCTATACCTCAATTGCCCACTGATTGTTTGGGCACCCATAGTACACTCTTAATATAAACTGTCCCGTTTTTATTTCTAAGTTCTTACCACAGAGCCTCATTTGATGACCTTGTCAATAAATCACTGAATCATGCAAGTGCAGCAAACATTTAACAAGGGTAATGGTATATTAGCCTTTATCACAAAGACATTTAAGTACATGAGTAACAAAGTTCTGCTTCAATAGTTCAAGATATTTTTGAAACAACCAATGCAGAGATATTACAGTACACCTCTGGAGAAGGTGAGACTTGAACAATGGCCTGCTGGCCCAGAAGTAGGGACAGTACTACTGTACCATAAGTGGTCTGATTGTCCAATTGTATAGAAGCTTGTTAAAAGCACCTGGAGTACTTTGCAATATTGGTCCATTTACCTTAGGAAGAATTTTAATGCCATAAATTGAATGGAAAAAGGGTCACCAGATTTGATCCTAGGATCGTGCGTCTGCCCAATGAAAATAGATTGGGCAAACTGGGTCTGCACTGTTTGGAGTTTCAAGGAATGAGAGATGATCTTATTTAAACCTACAAAATACTTAAAAGTGAAGACATGGTAGATGCAAGCAAAATGAGGGGGAAGCCACTGAAGAACTGGGATGAGGAAATACCTTTAATCAGAGGGCTCCAAATCTGTGGAATGTTCTTCTCCAGAAGCTCAATCATTGGGTATGCTTAAAGGAGAGATCATATTTTTTTCTAAATACCAGTTACACATGGGGATAGCATTTATAAAAAGACATTGATGTGGATGACCACCCAAAAGCATATTGTATGGGGGAGCAGGCTCAATGAGCCGAATGACTTACTGTTGCTCCTATGTTCCTGTGAGACATTGACAAAAGAGATCACAGAAAGAATAGTTTATCAGAATGACTTAAAGTCATCAATCAAGCAAAGAAAACAATTTTCTCCAATGGTTAAACCATAACTCCTTATGAGACAGTCTGCAATGAATCTTGGCTCTTGGCCAAACATGCTTATGAGGATAGGTGTAAGATCTTTCGGTCGAACTGGATGTATTTATTAGTTCATTCCTTTTTGTACATATAGTACAATACATGTATGGACATTTAAGAGCCATGAACTTATACAAAAGGTCAGTGGGGCCATGGGGAGGGGTAGAGAAGAGGCATGAGTTGGCCTGAATTGATTTGAGGGGTTGGCATGGAGATTGGGTGAGAGGTGAAGGGGTGTGAGAAGTGAGGGCTAGAGAGACTAATGGCCTTTATTACAACAGGGAAAATCCCAGAAAGATATGATGGGCCTTCTAAGCAGCACACATCACCATCTCAATGACCCATTGTTCACCTGTACACTGCTTCTGGGTCAATAGCCTAAAGTCCATTCAGCTCACAACACCCCAGAGCAAAGATCACACCAGTCAGGGACCTTTCAACAAAGGTGTTTTTGGTCAGTTGAGAAACATCCTGATTTGAGCTGCACACTTTGTTGCAGTAACTCTGGCATACAACTATGGAACACTTACAGTACTAAAGGAGACTGTTCATTCCATCATGTTTGCGTTGACCCTCAGTTTCCCCGGCCAGATTTATCTGATCAATAAAAACAAATGATCATGTAATTTATCGACCTTGCTGTGTTCAAAACTGACTGTTATGACTGTTATATTATCACAGTGAATACACTTCAGAATCACGAAGTTCTCTGTTAGACTCTTTTGAATATTTTGAAACCATGAAAGGTGTTTTAAAAATGGAATTTCTGTCTTTACCAAAGATGGAAAGTTAATTGGATAGGATCTTGTCAATGAAAATTTAATCGTGATTTCAGAAGTAACAGATCATTTCGTGGAGTAATTATTTGCAGAGTTTTGTGGCCCAAGAACATAACCTGAAGGCCTTCTCACTTTTCATACATGAGCCATTTAAAGTCATTTATCAATGAGCATGTACTTACAGACTGCAGGCTGAAGAAATGATTCAAACTCAATATTCTCGATTAGGACTGGTACAGTCTGCCAAAATTATCTGTTATTCTTTAATCTTTATGATCTTTGTGGGATATATTTATATATCTATTGAGGTCGTTGACTGAGAGTTCTTCACCTCAATGACTGGGGCATTAGATCTAATGCTTTGCCTTGTTCTGTGAAAAAAAAAATCCACTTACTTAGAAATTGAGCATTGAGGACATATTCTGTTTGAATTAGATTTTTTGAAGTGAAACTTCAGAGTGATTGTGCTGATGAACCTCTTTGTGCTCTTTTACCTGACTTTGAAGGTCAGTTACCCCTGGGAGTCCACCTTCTTTTTGGCTCCAGCATATCCAATTATCTGTACCAGCAGAACCACCTTGAAAACTTCTTACAAAGTGACAATGGAGGTCATATTTCCCATTGCAAGTGGTTTATTTCAAATTATGTGCTTTCTTTTTGCTTCAGAAACGTTTTAGCTCAGACAACTCCCACACTTAGGGCTTTACTTCACCCAGCCATGAATAAATGAGGCAGAGTCTTCCCAGTCCCTGAATGCTGTGGACATGGAAGGAAATATGACAAGGTGAGGTGAATTGTCCAGTAAGGCAGTTCTTGACGTTTAGACCAAAATGCTTCATTTTCCAGCAGATGCTGGAGATCAGAATCGAAAAGTGTCATGTTGGAAAGCACAATCAGTCAGGCAACATCCGAGGAGCAGGAGAGTTGATGTTTCGAGTATGAACTCTTCATCAGGAATTCCTGATTAAGGGCTTATGCTCAAAACATCGACTCTCCTGCTCCTCAGATGCTCAATCACTGATCCCAAACACTTGGGCTAATGTTGGAAGTTACCCTTGTCTCACTGTTCCAGAATCTCTTGACTGAAGAATGCCTCCTTTTATTTGAGTGGGGAACCCTTATATCTTGAGACTTTGCCATTTGTTTGAAGCACATGTGTTTGCCACATAGTGCAGGTGTAGCACGAGGCCACACTGTAACATGTCCACCCCATTGACTGACAGCCATGATAAGCTGCCTTTTTTTTTGTCTGTACTCAAAGGTAAGTCAAGATAAGAGTGTTCTCCAATGTTCTCCCAAGATTCTGTGCATGCCAGTTGGTGTTTCAGAAATCATTGCCGCAGATGGACCTCAGATGCCTGAAAATATAATCATTTAAAGGAGTCTTGCTTAGGCATTGTCAATTGGCCACTTGTTGTAATTCAAGTAAGGTCTTCTCCCTGTAGGTTTGTGAGGAGCTAAATGTCAACCATTCTTAGCTGTTTCTGCCCTATTCTGGGCCATTTTCTCCTAGAACGAGACAAAGGGAGGAATTCAGTGAGATGTAAGCATTTGACACAAATTGTTACTGCTACTGCAAGTTATGGAAAGGTGGCGCGACGTCCTGAGTGAGTATGGTCTCCGAACCATTAAGTCCCTACAGAGAGGAAACAGGCCATTTAACCTATCAAATTCATACTGACCCTCCAGAAAGCATCCCATCCAGATCCACGCTGTCCCTGTAACACTGCACTTCCCATGGCTAACCCACTGGCCTGCACATCCCTGGACACAATGGCCAATCCACCTATCCTGCACATTTTTGGACTGTGAAAGGAAATCGCCACCCAGAGGAAACCCATACACACATGGGAGAATACACAAAATTCTCACAGGCAGTCGTCCAAGGTTGGAATCGAACCCAGGTCTCTAACACAGTGAGGCAAAAGTGCTAACCACTGAGCAATTATGCTACCCAAGAGTCTGTGCAAAATTCATTGTGTGGCATGGTTGGGCTAGGTTTGAGAATGAGTGATGCAATATGTGGCATGCGACAGTGAGAGTGAGAGACCTCTGTTCGATGGTGCAGTAGTGGAGATCCAGTGAGTGTAAGGAAGCAGAAAATAGATGGTGGCATTTACCCTGGGAAGTAGGAAAATGACATGGAGATGCCGGTGTTGGACTGGGGTGGGACTAAGTTACAAATCACACAACACCATGTTATAGTCCAACAGGTTCATTTGTAAGTATTAGCTTTCAGACCACTGCTACTTCATCAGATGGTTATGCAGCAGGATCATAAGACACAGAATGTTTAGCAAACGATCACACTGGCATGCAACTGAAATAATATATTGAACAAACCTAGATTGCTGTTAAGCCTTTCATCTTTTCGAATGGATTGCAGGTTTCAGTTCATTAATATATAAATCCCAGAACTTCTTTCAAACCACATTCTTGAGGTAACAAGGTTTTATAAAATAAAGGTGACATCTCAGCTCAGACAATGCATTAAAGTTGTGAGGTTAGAGTCTGTCTGTATCCCAATCTTGAGTTAGACTAGTTTTATTTCCAAAGTAGGAATTTATCAATTGTTACAAACGTTGACTGCCTGCATGGATCGCCTGGAGATTGTATGCTTTTTGAACAAAATAGAATGTATCTGCATTCACAATTCTACAAATGCAAATTCACTTATATGTGTGTGTCCATGTGATCCCCCTTTTTAGATTAGACTCAATCTAAACTTCATGGCATAGACAGAGAACACAGGGGGCTAACACCTTCAACATATTGTCTAGCTGACACCAATTGTTACAGTTAACCTGAGAATCAACTTTTTAAAAAACATTTTGTCATTTTCACATGAAAGAAGTGAAACTATCATGGTATTCGAACAAATGAAAGACTCAACAGACAATCAAGATATTTTTCAATGTATAATTTCAGTTACATCACACTGTAAACTTTTGCTATAAATTCTGTGCCTTACAATTGTGTCCTCCACAACCACCTGATGAAGGAGCGGCGCTCCGAAAGCTAGTGCTTCCAAATAAACCTGTTGGACTATAACCTGGTGTTGTGTGATTGTTAACTGTGTAGAGAAAGTCATGGACCTTGCTGAAGTCCTGGGTGTTTCTTTGGATGGTCTAAAGGCAAAAAGAACACCCTCCTGCCCCTCACTCCATTTCCCTCACCCACCAGCTCCCAAACCACTGAAACCTTTGCATGTAGGAAAACCAGTAATTTTAAAACAGTAGCTCACTTGTTCAAAAAAATCAAATTTGCAAAGGACAAGACAGAAGCATTTTAAGGAAGCCTTAGAAAAGAAGCGCTGGCATCAAATAGCCAAAAAAAAAACACTTCCATTGTCGAAATTACAGACAAAGAAAGGCAATACTGGAGTGTTAATTGTCACTGATATCATCTTGATTTTAAATTAGACACTGGAGCTTAGTCACTGTTCAGTCTAATGGACTTTAGTGGTTGAACAAAGGTTCAGTTTAGATTTAGAATTAAGATACGGATGCACCCATTAAAGAATATGAAGAATGACAAACAGTACAGCACAGGATCAGGCCCTTCAGCCCATCAAGGCTGCACTGACAGATGAAGTCTTTGTAAACTAAAAACCACTTGCCTCTATGTAGTCCATATCTCTTATTTATGTATCTGTCAAAATGCCTCTTAAACATTGTTGTTGTATCTGCTTCTCCCACCGCCTCTGGCAGCATATTCCAGGTTCTTGCCACTTTCTGCGTAAAAATATGCCTCTCAGTTTGTGGAGTGCCTCCCAGATGGATTCTTAGAACAGCTTGTGCTGGAGCCTACCAGGGAGAAAGCAATTCTGGATCTGGTGTTGTGCAACGAACCAGATTTGATCAGGGACCTCAAAGTAAAGGAGCCATTAGAAGGTAGTGACCACAAGACAATAAGCTTTAATCTGCAATTTGAAAGGGAGAGGGTAGAATCAGAAGTGGCAATGTTTCAGTTGAATAAGGGGAACTATGGAGCTATGAGGGAGGAGCTGGCCAAAGTTCAATGGTGTAATACCCTGGCAGGGATGGCAGTGGAACAACAATGGCAGGTATTTCTTGGTATAATGCAGAAAATGGAGGATCAGTTCATTCCAAAAAGGAAGAAAGATCCTAAGGGGAGGAAGGGGTGGCCGTGGCTGACGAGGGAAGTTAAGGACCATATAAAGACAAAAGGGAAAAAGTATAACATAGTAAAGATGAGTGGGAAATTAGAGAACTGGGAACCTTTTAAAGAACAACAGAGGATTACTAAAAAGGAAGTACGCAAAGAAAAAAATAAGGTACGAAGGTAAACTGGACAAAAATATAAAGGAGGAGAGGAAAGGCTTTTTTGGGTATGTGAAAAGAAAAAAAAGGTTATGACTAAAATTGGGCCCTTGAAGACAGAAACGGGTGAATTTATTACGGGGAACAAAGAAATGGCAGAAGAGTTGAATTGGTACTTTAGATCCGTCTTCACTGGGGAAGACACGAGCAATCTCGCAGATATAATAGTGAAGGACCTGAACTGAAGGGAATTTATATTAGGCAAGAAATAGTGTTGGAGAGACTGTTAGGTCTGAAGGCTGATAAGTCCCCAGGACCTGATGGTCTGCATCCCAGGGTACTGAAGGAGGTGGCTCTAGAAATCATGGATGCATTGGTGATCATTTTCCAATGTTCTGTTGAATCAGGATCAGTTCCTGTGGATTGGAGGGTGGCTAATGCTGTCCCACTTTTTAAGAAAGGAGGGATAGAGAAAACAGAGAATTATAGAGCAGTTAGTCTGACTTCAGTGGTGGGAAAAATGCTGGAGTCAATTATAAAAGGACGAAATTACAACACATCTGGATGGCAGTAACAGGATAGGTCAGAGTCAGCATGGATTTATGAAGGGGAAATCATGCTTGACTAATATTCAGGAATTTGTTTGAGGATGTAACTCTGAAGATGGACAGGGGAGATCCAGTAGATGTAGTATACTTGGACTTTCAGAAAGCCTTTGATAAAGTCCCACATAGGAGGTTAGTGAGCAAAATTAGGGCACATGGTATTAGGGGCAAAATACTGACATGGATTGAAAATTGGTTGGCTGAAAGGAAACAAAAAGTAGTGATAAACGGCTCCCTTTCGGAATGGTAGGCGGTGACCAGTGGTGTGCCGCAGGGATCAGTGCTGGGACCGCAGCTTTTTACAATGTACATTAATGATATAGATGAAGGTATTAAAAGTAATATTAGCAAAGTTGCTGATGACACAAAGCTGGGTGGCAGAGTGAAATGTGAGGAGGATGTTAGGAGAATACAGGGTGACCTGGACAGGATGGTGAGTGGACAGATGCATGGCAGATGCAGTTTAATGTGGATAAATGTGTGGTTATCCACTTTGGTGGCAAGAACAGAAAGGCAGATTACTACATAAATGGAGTCAAGTTAGGTAAAGGGGCAGCACAACGAGATTGAGGTGTTCTTGTACATCAGTCAATGAAAGCAAGCATGCAGGTACAGCAGGCAGTGAAGAAAGCTAATAGCATGCTGGCCTTCATAACAAGAGGAATTGAGCATGGAAGCAAAGAGGCTCTTCTTCAGCTGTACAGGGCCCTGGTGAGACCATACCTGGAATATTGTGAGCAGTTCTGGTCTCCAAATTTGAGGAAAGATATTCTGGCTATTGAGAGAGTGCAGCGTGGGTTCACGAGGTCAATTCCTGGAATGGCGGGACTATCTTACCCTGAAAGATTGGAGCAACTGGGCTCGTATACGCTTGAGTTTAGAAGACTGAGAGGGGATTTGATTGAGACATATAAAATTATTCAAGGATTGGACACTCTCGAGGCAGGAAGCATATTTCTGCTGATGGGTGAGTCCCAAGCCAGAGGACACTGTTTAAAAATAAAGGGTAGGCCACTTAGAACAGAGTTGAGGAGAAACTTCTTCACCCAGAGAATGGTGGGTGTATGGAATGCTCTGTCCCAGAAGGCTGTGGAAGCCCAGTCTCTGGATACTTTCAAGAAAGAGTTGGATAGAGCTCTGAAGGATAGTAGAATCAAGGGTTATGGGGATAAGGCAGGAACAGGATACTGATTGAGGATGATCAGCCATGATCATATTGAATGATGGTGCTGGCTCGAAGGGCAGAATAGCCTACTCCTGCACCTATTGTCTATTGTCTTCTTTAAACTTTCCCCCTTTTACCTTAAACCTATATCCTGTAGTTAATGACATTTCAGCCCTGAGAAAGAGACTCTGACTGTCCATTTTGTCCATGCCTGTCTTAATTTTGGAAACTTGTAATCGATCTTCCCTCAGCCTCTGACATTCAAGTGAAAAGAGACCAGGTTTGTCCAATCTCTCCCAAAAGCTAATACGCTTCAGCCATGCAGCATCCTGTCAACCTTTTCTGAACCCTCCAAAGCCGCCACATCCTCCCGGGATTGTGGCAACCAGAACTGTATGCAATATTTCAGATATTTCAAATATTTCAAATTAAAGTTCTATAATGCTGTAACATGACAAAATTTATACTCCTTGCCTTGACCAATGAAAACAAACATGCCATATCCCTTCTTGACCACCTTGTCCATTTGCATTGTTACTTTCAGGGAACAATGAACTTGAATATCTCGATCCCTCTGTATTTTAATGTTTCGACATTTTGCCATTTATTGTATACCTCCTTCCTGCATTAGATCATCCAAAATGTATCACTTTATATTTGACAGGATTAAATTCTGCCATCTGCCATTTCTATGTCCAAATCTCCATCTTATCTATATCTTGCTGTATCTTTTGTCAATCCTCCTCAAATCTGCAGCTCCCCCAATTTTTGTGTTGTCCATATAATCAGACTACATACATTCTGCTACATACTACATACATTTATAAATATTATAAACAATAAGAGTCCCACCATTGATCCCTGAGAAACACCATCAGTCACAGATCTTCATGTTCATGAAAAAAAAGTCTGAAAGTCAATAGTCTGCTTCAAGCAACATTAAAGTCAAAGTCAGAAAGGAAACAAGATGCTGTATTTTTTTTCGTGTGAAATGTGAATTTCCATAACCCATGCTTTACTTAGAGATGAGTGCTGAGGCGTCAATGGTTTACGATTTTTATTTATGACCTCTGTTGAAGGGATTGAAGATAGATTTGTTGATAGTTTGGTGCAGAGAGATTTGGAAGTCCTGGTGCATGAATCACAAAAGATTGGTATGCAGGTACATCATGTTATTTAGTGAGCTAATAGAATGCCAATGTTTATTGCCAGTGGAATTGAAGACAAAAGTGGTGAGGTTATGCTTCAGTTAAGAAAGACATTGATGAAACCACATCTAGAGAACTATTATTGTTATGACCTTTTTATCTTAGGAAGGATGTAAACGCATTGGAATCAGGGTGCATGTGGAAAGGTATTTCCTCTGACAGGAGAAACTAGAATTATGAGCCACCGTTTAAAAATAAGGGATCTCACATATTACAGGGATGGGGAAACCTTTTGTCTAGTGGTGAAGCTTTGGAACTGTTATCCTGAAAAGGCTGTGGAAGCAGATTCCTCGGGTATTTTTAAGGCGGAATTAGATAGATTCCTGATAAGCAAGGAGGTGAAATTTGATCACAGATTAGCAGGAATGTGAAATAATCAGTACGATATGATCTTATGGAATGGCAGAACAGGCTCAAAGAACTATTACTATTTTCTATTCTATTATGTATATTGGTAAATTTGCCCCCTGCATTTGTCAAATGTGTTGAATTGGGGCTTAATATTTGAATAATAGAAGAATACAGGTAGTAGATTGGTTGATAAGAAGTGAAGAATGGGCATAAATGGAACGTCTTCAAGTTGGCAGGTTGTGACTATTCGATAGCCTTATCACTTTACAATCTATATTACTGATTAGACAAATGGACAGTGTAATGTAACTAATGTTGCTGACACCGCAAAGCTCGGTTGAAATGCAAACCATGAAAAGAATACGGCGAGACTCAATGGAGACATAAACAGGTTTAAGTGAGTGGGTAACAAATTGATCGACATAGTACAATATGGGAAGTGTCAGATTGTTAAACTTAGTTGTAAAACTAGAAAAGAAGAACATTTTTAAAATGGATATGAAATTTCAAAATTTTAAAATTCAGATTGACTTGCTGAAAGTTAGCATACAAAAACAGCAAGTAATTAGGAAGGGAATGGCATGTTGGACTTTATTGCAAAGCAATTTGAATTCAAAAAGAATGAAACTTTGACACAATTGTCTAGTCTTTGTGAGATCACACCTGGTCTACTCTGTGCAGTTTTTGTCTCCATTTTAAGAAGGATGTTTTTGCATTGTTTGCAGTGCAACAAATGTTCTCTGGATGAATGGGTCAAAAGTTCAAGGAGTCATACAGCACGGAAACAGACCCTTTGGTCCAACCGTTCCATGCCAACCACAATCCCAAACTAAACTAGTCCCACCAGCCTGTGCTTGGCCCATATCCCTCTAAACCTTTACGTATTCCTTATCCAAATGTCTCTTACATGTTGTAACTGTATCGTCATCTACCATCTTCTCATTCCACACAAGAACTAGTGCCTGTGTAAAAAAATTGCCCCTCATATCCCTTTTAAATCTTTCTTCTCTCACCTTAAAAATATTTCTCCTCACCCTGAAATTGGTCCCTGGATAGGGGACTTGTGCTGTAATAGGAGGCCTGGTCTATAATAACTGTAGTTCAGAAGATTTTGAAGTGTCAGAACCAAAAGGGTGATTTCCCCTGTCTGAGGAATCTAGAACAAGGATGCATTTTCTTTGAAGAAGGGGTCAAACATTTAGGACTCAGATGAGGAGAAATTTCTGCATTCAGAGGATTGTGTATCATCATAATTCTCGACTAGAAGTAAGTTGGGATCATTCATCATTGAACAGATTGAAGGCTGGGAAAGGTAGAAGGCTTTAAAAGAAGACTCAATCTGTGAAAATTATTAAGAAAGTTTTGGAGCAGGATTAAAAAAAAATCATTCACATCCTCATTTCCTTAGTTTGCTGTGTTCAAGTTTCAGTGCATGTTTTAAAGATATTCCTGACAAATAAGTTTTCACTATGTGTATCAGCTTGTATATCGGTTAACCAGCTCTATATTATAAGTGAATTCAGATGATAATCTCATGTCTAGATCTTTATGTATGATTGGAACAAATTTGCCACTTGAAATTTAAATTCATGTATTTAATGTGGACAATTTTCCAATTTGCAGCTTTAGCAGTCGGACTGGTGAAGGTCAGGTAACCTTGTCAAGAGTGTGAATCATTTTAGTCCTTGCTATATATGTGGGCCTGTCTAAGCCAGGCTAGAGATTTGCAGGACAAGCCTGCCTCTACCCAATAGCACTAGTGTGAGGTGTCAAGAGAAATGGTGGCCTTACTTTCTTACAATAATAAAAATAAATAATCTGGCTAGACTAGTTGGAAAATAGATAGTGCCTGCTTTGAGAAAGCTTCAACCTCTTTTGAGGCAGTTAGATATTTATTCTGATCAGCACTTCTCTTTTAAAAAAGCAAGAAAGACTTGCATTTATATTTCTCTTTTCACAACCTCCGCATGTTTCACAGCCAGAGGTACTTTTGAAGTGTAGCCACTGCGATACAATAAGAAATGTGGTCAATTTTCACGCAAACTCTATTCAACAGCATATGATAATAGCCCTGTAGTCTGTTTTACAGATATCAGTTGAGGGATAAATAGTGGCCAGAACATCATGATAGCTTATCTGAAATAACACCTAGGATCATCTTGATTCACCTGGGTGGATTTAATGTCTCATGAAATACAGCACCTTCAACTATGCAAGAACTACATTAATAAATCAGCTGAAGTTACTTACACTTCTGAAGTGGATATGAACTCACAGTTCTCTTGCTTATGGGCAAGAGAAATAAAGCTGAACCATGGCTGATGCCAAAATGTAATGAATGACAGGTGGCCGAATCCTGTGGAAGTAACAGGAATCTTCGACATTGGTGGAGAGTCAGCAAGAGCCCCAATTGCTTCTCTTTGGGAAGGTCCATCGTACTGTGGTTAGTGAGAACTGCAAATGTTGGAGAGTCAGGAGTGGATAAAGAGTGGAACTGGAAAAAGCCCAGGAAGTCAAACAGCATCAGTGAAGAGGAGTTGATGTTTCAGATCGAAACCTTTCATCAGTAATTTTCTGACCTGAATTGTCAATGCCCTTTCTCCTCTGATGCTGCTGAACTTCCTGTGCTTTTTCCAGCTCCCCTCTTTATCCACCCATTATATTGTGGGCCAGTTAGGGGCCAACAGAGAACCCTTCTCTTGGATCAAGAACTTGGGAGCAGTTGTATGGACATGCCAGCTCACTGCGCTGAGTTGAGTTGTTGCTCCTTTTGAAGGTTGATGCTTGATCCTCTTTGAACGTAGGAAACTATTGGTTTATTGTGATACAGGGAAACCATTTTCAGGTCTAACTAGACACATCTCTTAGCATTTTTTTGCATGTTAGTAACTAGTTACAGGTTACATTGATACGATAGATATTGTAAAAGTACCTTTGAGGAGGTTCTGAATATTAATCTCATTCCTTCAAGAACCTGCCCGCAATATCACGTGAAATACTCATGGGGCGGTGAATGGGACACTCTTGAATATTATGTATTTCATGACATTTTAGACTCTTAAACAACAAGGGAGACTGGTGATGGGAAAAGACATCTTGCCCACCTCAAAGTAACGGCAACACTACCAGGGAGGTACAGAAAACCTGCAGACAGCTGCAACACAAAGGGGCTTGAGGTACTAGTACATGAAACACAGAAAGCTAGCACACAGGTGCAGACAGTACTCAGGAAAGTTAGTGGTATATTGGCCCTTATTTCAAGGGGGTTGGAGTATAAGAGTAGAGAAGACTTACTGCTATTGGGCAACTGCTGGTGAGACCAAATCTGAAGTACTGTGAACAGTTATAGTCTCCTTATTTTTAAATAAATATTTTATTGGAGGCAGATCAAGGAAAGTTCACTGGGATATTCCTAGTATACAGAGATTATCTTATGAGCAAAGGATGAACAGATTGGGACTCTGGAGTTTCGAAGAATGATAAATGATCTCACTGAAACATATAAGATTTTTAAGGGGCTTGACAGGGTAAATGTTGATGGGAGAATCTAGAACAAGAGAGCATAATCTCAGAGTAAAGGGCACTAATTTAAGACTGAGATAAGGAGGAGTTTCTTCTTTCACAGTGTCTTTGAAGCTCCTTGATAATGAGAGTAGTGGGGGCATAGTCTTTGTGTATATTTAAGGCTCAGATAGATTCATGATCAATAAGGGAATCAAGGGTTATGAGGAAAAGGCAGCAAAGTGGACATGCTGAATATCAGATCAGCCGTAATGTTATTGAGTGGGGAGCACACTCAAGGGTCTGAATGGCTTGCTGCTGTTCCTATTTCTTGTGGTTTGATGGTCTTATGTGGCAGCTACAGCCAGTAGACTATCCACTCGGTCCCAAGATTGTTGATGGGATTCCAGGATAAAAGTGAGTGATAACAGAAAGAGGACTATGAAGTGGGATACTCAATGGAGGGCTAGTGAGGTCAACTGCAAGAGCCAACAGTGGTTCTCAGGGCAACTGACCTCCTCCCTCACCAACCTTACTGGGGAACCTCCACCCAAATACACTAGAGTGCACAGTCAGTCCACAATTTTTAATACCAGTGCCAACAAGGTAAGGTCCTCACAACCCCAATTGGTGGCAGAGCCAAAAGGTCGTCCTCAGCCTTTTTACCACCAACTCCATCGGGGTGGGGTTGGAGCAAGAAAGCAGGGGTACAGGGGAGGTCTAACAGCCACACTGCTAGCTGGTTAAATGCTCTTCCTCTACCAAACACATCACCAGGGAGGGCCAAAGGAACAAGCAGGCACTGATCATGGAGAGAACAGAATGATGGTCAGGGATTTGGGAAGATACCAATGTCTCCTTAAAGTACTACGTTAAGTCTTTAACCCTTATTTGAATAACAACAATTTAGCTCTCCAACACTTTTATAGATTATGACCTCAAATTTCTGCTGTAGCCATTGAACACTCCACCTCCTAATGGAGAGACTCGGGCACTATCAACTTCATCAATCTCAAGTGAAAACTTTATTGAACACAGTTTGTCATAATTTGCACAATGTATCTGATATTTTGGTCTGTCAGTGTATTCACAGTACAGACAAAATCAATGTTTGCAGAACTGCATCAGTTATATTCTGTCTGCCAGAGTGCAATGTATGAGACTGTTACTTTGTTTTCTGTCAGATTATGTATTACCAGTTATAATCAGCTCAGGGACAAAAATCTGTTTTACCCTGAGAAGCATCAAATGAGGTGCCATAATCTGCAATTTCGAAGGATGTAGAATTTTCAATGAGGACTAATTTATTAATAATAACTTTCCTTCGGGTGTATGCAGAGCTGTTGTTTTCGAATGTCTGTGTATGTCTGACATTAATTGGAAATACAAATGGATGGGATTGTTGTACATGTTTCTACAAGCCAAGAACAGGTTAGCATCATTTTGGTTTATAGCAATATGCAATCGTACAGGCAAATAGCTAGCTTCTTTCCAATTTGAGAACTTATCCTCACTTAGTCATGTCAGTCATCTCAGTTCCAAGGGTACCTCATGGTAGTGAACAAGACCAACAATCATCAATGACCTCCCCTCCATCTGAGATCAGAAGTGAAGATACTCATTGATGCCTGCACAGCATTCAGCACCATTCATGACTCCTCAGACACTGAAACAGCACATTATTAAATGCAATAAGATCCGGACAATATCCAGGCTTGGGCTGACATGTGACAAATAACATTCACTTGGTACAATGTCCATCAAGACAATGACCATCTCCAACAAAAGAAAATTGAAACATACCATTGCTGTTTCTCCCACTGTCCTAGGGGCTACTCTTGACCAGAAACTGAACTGGACTAGCCATATAAATACTATAACTACAAGAGCAAGTCAAAGGTGAGGCATCTTGGAGTGATTAACTCACCTCCTGACTCCCAAAAGTGAATCCAGCATCTAAAAGGTACAAACCAGCAGGAGGGAGTACTTATTGGGTGTGTTGACTGCAACTCCGAAGCTTGACATCAACTAGAACAAAGCAGCCCACTTGAGAGGCATCAAATCCTCAATCATTTACTCTTTCTAACTATGACGTTCAGTAGCAACAGGGTGAACCATCTACAAGATGTATTGCAGAAATTCACCAATGCTTCTTATAAAGCAAATTCCAAACAGCAGTTGCCATTTAGAAAGACAAGGACAGCAGATACACGAGATATCACTGCCTTTAAGTTCCCCTCAAATCTCTCACCAATCCGATTTGTAAATATATCATTGTTCCTTCGATGTCTCTGAGTCAACTCCCTTCAGACTAGCACAAAATGGACAAGAGGGATTCAAGAAGATCACTCATCCTTGTTTTTCAAAGGCATCGAGAGATAAGTGCAACCAATGAAGACAAAACCTTTGAATGAATTTTTACAAATACATTATGTCAAATTTTGCATCCAACTGAAAAGGCAGATATAGAGTCATAGAGATGTATAGCACAGAAACAGACCCTTCGGTCCAACTCATCCATGACGACTGGCTACCCCAATCCAATCTAATCCTATGTGCCAGCACCTGGCCCATATTCCTCCAAACCCTGCCTATTCATATACCCATCCAGATGCTTATTAAACATTGCAATTGTACCAGCATCCACCACTTCCTCTGGCAGCTCATTTCATATACATACCACCTTCTGAGCTAAAACGTTGCCCCTTAGGTCGCTTTTATATCTTGCCCCTCTCACCCTAAATCTATGCCCTCTAGTTCTGGACTCCCCACCCCAGGGAAAAGACTTTATCCTATCCATGCTCCTCATAATTTTGTAAACCTCTATAAGGTCACTCCTCAGCCTCCGATGCTCCAGGGAAAACAGCCCCAGCCTGTTCAGCATCTCCCTGCAGCTCAAGTCCTCCAACCTTGGCAACATCCTTGTAAATCTTTTCTGAACCCTTTCAAGTTTCACAACATCTTTCCAATAGGAATGGGACCAGAATTGCATACAATATTCCAACAGTGGCCTAACAAATGTCCTGTACAGATGCAACATGACCTCCCAACTCCTGTACTCAGTACTCTCACCAATAAAGGAAAGCATACCAAATGCCTTCTTCACTTTCCTTTCTACCTGCGATTCCACTTTCAAGGAGCTATGAACCTGCACTCTAAGTCTCTTTGTTCAGCAACACTCCCTAGGACCTTACCATTAAGTGTATTAGGAGAAGGTGAGGACTGCAGATGCTGGAGATCAGAGCTGAAAATGTGTTGCTGGAAAAGTGCAGCAGGTCAGGCAGCATCCAAGGAGCAGGAGAATCGACGTTTTGGGCATGAGCCCTTCTTCAGGAATTCCTCAGAAGGTGGTATGTATATGAAATGAGCTGCCAGAGGAAGTGGTGGAGGCTGGTACAATTGCAATGTTTTTTAAGCATCTGGATGGGTATATGAATAGGCAGAGTTTGGAGGAATATGGGCCAGCAAATCTTAGCAGGACTAATACACTTAATGCTGAAAATGTGTTGCTGGAAAAGCACCTCATATTTATCTAAATTAAACTCCATCTGCCACTTCTTAGCCCATTGGCCCATCTGATCAAGATCCCATTGTAATCTGAGGTAACCTTCTTTGCTGTTAATAACACCTCTAATTTTAGTATCATCAGCAAACTTACTAACGATACCTCTTATGCTCGCATCCAAATAATTTATATAAATGACTAAAAGTAGTGGACCCAGCACCGATCCTTGTGGCACTCCACTGGTCACAGGCCTCCAGTCTGAAACACAACCTTCAACCACAACCCTGTTTTCTACCTTTGAGTCAGTTATGTATTCAAACGGCTATTTCTCCATGTAGTCCATGAGATCTAACCTTGTTAACCAGTCTCCCCTGGGGAACCTTGTCGAAAGCGTTACTGAAGTCTATATCTACCACTCTGCCCTCATCAATCCTCTTTGTTGCTTCTTCAAAGAATTCAATCAAGTTTGTGAGACATGATTTCCCATACAAAAAGTCATGTTGACTATCCCTAATCAATCCTTACCTTTCCAAATAAATGTACATCCTGTCCCTCAGAATTCCCTCCAACAACTTGCTCACCAACGACATCAGGTTCACTGGTCTATAGTTCCCTGGCTTGTCCTTACCACCTTTCTTAAACAATGGCACCACCTTTGCCAACTTCCAGACTTCCGGCACCTCACCTGTGACTTTTGATGATACAAATATCTCCTTAAGAGACCCAGAAATCACTTCTCGAGCTTACCACAGAGTTCTTGGGTACACCTGATCAGGTCCTGGGGATTTATCCACTTTTATGCTATTCAAGACATCCAGCACTTCCTCCTCTGTAATATGGACATTTTTCAAGATGTCACCATCTATTTCCCTATATTTTATATCTTTGATGTCCTTTTCCCCAGTAAATACTGATGCAAAATACTCGTTTAGTATCTGCCCCATTTCCTGTGGCTCCACACAAAGGCTGCCTTGCTGGCCTTTGAGGGGCCCTATTCACTTCCTAGTTACTCTTTTGTCCTTAATGTAGTTGTAACAACCCATTGGATTCTCCTTAATTCTATTTGCCAAAGCTATCTCATGTTCCCTTTCCCCCCCAATTTCGCTCGTAAGTATACTCCTACTGCCTTTATACTCTTCTAAGGATTCACTCGATCTATCCTGTCTATACTTGACATATGCTTCCTTCTTTTTCTTAACTAAGCTCTCAATTTCTTTAGTCATCCAGCATTCCCTATACCTACCAGCCTTTCCTTTCACCCGAACAGCAATATAATTTCTCTGTACTCTCGTTATCTCATTTCTGAAGGCTTCCCATTTTCCAGCCGTCCCTTTACCTGCAAACATCTGCCCCCAATCAGCTTTTGAAAGTTCTGGCCTAATACCGTCAAAATTGGTCTTCCTCCAGTTTACAACTTCAACTTTTAGATCTGGTCTATCCTTTTCCATCACTATTTTAAAACTAATAGAATTATGGTCGCTGGCCCCAAAGTGCTCCCCCAATGAACCTCAGTCACCTGCCCTGCCTTATTTCCCAAGAGTAGGTCAAGTTTTGCACCTTCTCTAGTAGGTACATCTACGTACTGAATCAGAAAACTTTCTTGTACACACTTAACAAATTCTTCTCCATCTAAACCCTTAACACTATGGCAGACGTAGTCTATGTTTGGAAAGTTAAAATCCCCTAGGAGAAAGTGAGGACTGCAGATGTTGGAGATCAGAGCTGAAAATGTGTTGCTCGAAAAGCGCAGCAGGTCAGGCAGCATCCAAAGAGCAGGCGAGCCCGAAACGTCGATTCTCTTGCTCCTTGGATGCTGCCTGACCTGCTTCGCTTTGACAGCAACACATTTTCAGCAAGTTAAAATCCCCTACCATAACCACTCTATTATTCTTACAGATAACTGAGATCTCCTTCCAAATTTGTTTCTCAATTTCTCTCTGACTATTAGGGGGTCTATAAAACAATCCCAATAAGGTGATCATCCCTTTCTTATTTCTCAGTTCCATCCAAATAACTTTCTTGGATATATTTCTGGGAATATCCTCCCTAAGTATAGCTGTTATTCTATCCCTTATCAAAAATGCCACTCCCCTCTCCTCTATTGCCTCCCTTTCTGTACTTTCTTTAGCATTTGTATCCTGGAACATTAAGCTGCCAGTCCTGCCCATCCCTGAACCATGTTTCTATAATTGCTATGATATCCCAGTCCCATGTTCCTAACCATGCCCTGAGTTCATCTGCCTTCCCTGTTAGGCCTCTTGCATTGAAATAAATGCAGTTTAATTTGTCAGTCCTACCTCGTTCTCTGCTTTGTCCTTGCCTGCCCTGACTGACTCACCTTTGTCCTCAACTGTACCAGTCTCAGACTGTAATCTTTCCTCACTATTTCCCCGGGTACCACCCCATGATCTTATTAGTTTAAATCCTCCCAAGCAGCTCTAGCAAATTTCCCTGCCAGTATATTAGTCCCTTTCCAGTTTAGGTCCAATCCGTCCTTCTTGTACAGGTCACTTCTATCCCAAAAGAGATTCCAATGATCCAAAAATGTGAATCCTTCTCCTGTACACCAGGTCCTCAGCCATGCATTCATCTGCTTTATCCTCCTATTCCTGCCCTCACTAGCTTGTAGCACCGGGAGTGATCCAGATATTACTATTCTTAAGGACCTCCTTTTTAAATTCCTATCTAACTCTCTGTAAACTCCCTTCAGAATCTCAACCTTTTCCCATCCTATGTCATTGGTTCCAATGTGGACAATGACCTCCTGCTGGCCCCACTCCCCCCCTGGAGAACACTCTGCACCCTCTCTGAGACATCCTTGATCCTGGCACCAGGGAAACAACACACCACTCTGATTTTTCGTTGCTGGTCACAGAAACATCTATCTGTACCTCGGACTAGAGAGTGCCCTAGCACAATCAATTGCTTGGAACCCGACGTACCTCTCGTTACATTAGAGCCAGTCTCAATACCAGAAACTTGGCTGTTCGTGCTACATTCTCCTTAAAGTCCATCATCCCCTACATTTTCCAAAATAGCATACTTGTTTGAAATGGGGATAGCCACAAGGACCCCTTCTGTACTCCATCCTCAGGAGAATTCATACTCTCAACAAATAGTATTTCAACTCCATCTCAAACATCAAAAACTGTAAGTACAACAAACTTATATCTACCCACCTCCATAACCAGCGCTCCTCAAATATTCCAGTAGATTCCCCCAGCCTCTGGAACTGCTCGGACACCATTAGCCATGTGGCTGGTGCAGCTGCCACCCCCACGCTGATTGATGATGTCACTTCTGCCCCCATCATGGCCACTTCCACAGCCACTTCCGCCCCTCGCAATTCCTCATGCACCACACGTGACATCACTTCTGCCCCTCACATCAACACTGATGTCACACGCTCAGTGACTTCCGCCTCCCCCACTGCCATGTTTGTCACCACTTCCGCTCCCACCAATGTCACTCACCTGCATTCTTCTGACATGCCCCCACAGATCCTCCTGTCACCATCCCTGCCCCGCCAGAACCCTGAGGGGAACACCACCCCTGCTCATGACTCCACCCCCATTCCCCCCCACCACCACACTCACTCCAGTTACCAGCCCCGCCCCCACTCCCAGCTCCACACCCACACCAGGTCCCAGCTCCCAGCCCTGCCGAGTTTTACATAGAACATAGAACATAGAAGAATACAGCGCAGTACAGGCCCTTTGGCCCTCGATGTTGCACCGATCCAAGCCCACCTAACCTACACTAGCCCATTATCCTCCCTATGCCTATCCAATAAAGGATTAAATGCCCGTTTAAATGCCCATAAAGAGCAAGAGTCCACCACTGCTACTGGCAGGGCATTCCATGAACACACGACTCGCTGAGTAAAGAATCTACCCCTAACATCTGTCCTATACCTACCACCCCTTAATTTAAAGCTATGCCCCCTCGTAATAGTTTTCACCATTCCCCCTGACCTCCCCCTCACTGAGGGCGAACGATCAGTCCTCAGCAAAGGACATATCTTCATCCCCCTCCACCCACACATCAATGAATTTAATACACGCCATGACGTCGAACACTTCTTCCGCCGCCTCCACCTCCGAGCTTACTTTCACAATCAGGACCCCCGCCCACCTTCCGAGGAACCCTTCGCCCACCTCCACACATTCCATCCACCTGGACCCCTCGTGCTGGCCTATTACCTGCCCTCAACCTCTTCATTTCCAACTGCCGCCCGGACATTAACCGCCTCAACCTGACTACCCCCCCTCCCCCACTCCAACCTCTCACCCTCACAATGCGCAGCCCTCCAATCCCTCTGCTCCAATTCCGACCTCACCATCAAGCCAGCAGATAAAGGGGGCGCAGTGGTAGTCTTGCGCACTGACCTCTACACCGCTAAAGCCAAAGGCCAACTCGAGGACACCTCTTCCTACCGCCACCTTGACCATGACCCCACCCCCCATCACCAAACCATCATCTCCCAGACCGTACAGAACCTCATCACCTCAGGAGATCTCCCATCCACAGCTTCCAACCTCATAGTCCGGGAACCCCGCACTGCCCGGTCCTACCTCCTTCCCAAGAGCCACAAGCCTGACCACCCTGGCCGACCCATTGTCTCAGCATGCTCCTGCCCCACTGAACTCATTTGTACCTACCTCGACACTGTCCTATCCCCCCTAGTCCAGGAACTCCCCACATATGTTCGAGACACCATTCACGCCTTCCACCTCCTCCAAGATTTCCGTTTCCCCAGCCCCCAACGCCTCATCTTCATCATGGATATCCAATCCCTCTACACCTCCATCCGCCATGACCAGAGCCTCCAAGCCCTCCGTTTCTTTCTTTCCCAACGTCCCCAACAGTACCCTTCCACCGACACTCTCATTCGTCTGGCCGAACTTATCCTCACACTTAGCAATTTCTCCTTCGAATCCTCCCACTTCCTCCAGACCAAAGGGGTAGCCATGGGCACCCGTATGGGCCCCAGCTATGCCTGTCTCTTTATTGGCTACATAGAACAGTCCGTCTTCCGTAGTTACACCGGCACCACTCCCCACCTCTTCCTCCGCTACATTGATGACTGCATCGGGGCCAACTCATGCTCCCGCAAGGAGGTTGAGCAATTCATCAACTTCACTAACACATTCCACCCTGACCTTAAATTTACCTGGACCATCTCTGACACCTCCCTCCCCTTCCTGGACCTCTCCATCTCCATTAATGACGACCAACTTGACACCGACATTTTTTACAAACCCACCGACTCCCACAGCTACCTAGATTACACCTCTTCCCACCCTACCTCCTGCAAAAATGTCATCCCATATTCTCAATTCCTCCACTGCTGCCGCATCTGCTCCCAGGAGGATCAGTTCCACCACAGAACACACCAGATGACAATTTCCCTTCCCACATGGTTAAAGATGCCCTCCAACGCATCTCATCCACATCCCGCACCTCTGCCCTCAGACCCCACCCCTCTAACCATGACAAGGACAGAACCCAGCCTGGTCCTCTCCTTCCACCCTACCAACCTTTCCATAAACCAAATCATCCACTGACATTTCCGCCACCTCCAAACAGACCCTACCACCAGGGATATATTTCCCTCCCCACCCCTTTCCGCCTTCCGCAAAGACCGTTCCCTCCGTGACTACCTGGTCAGGTCCATGCCCCCATACAACCCACCCTCCCATCCTGGCACCTTCCCCTGCCATCGCAGGAATTGCAAAACCTGCGCCCACACCTCCTCCCTCACCTCCATCCAAGGCCCTAAATGAGCCTTCCACATCCATCAATGTTTTACCTGCACATTCACCAATATCATTTATTGTATCTGTTGCTCCCAATGCGGTCTCCTCTACATTGGGGAGACTGGACGTCTCCTAGCAGAGCACTTTAGGGAACATCTCCAGGACACTCGAACCAATCAACCACACCACCCTGTGGCCCAACATTTCAACTCCCCCTCCCAGTCTGCCGAGGACATGGAGGTCCTGGGCCTCCTTCACCGCCGATCCCTCACCACCAGATGCCTGGAGGAAGAACGACTCATCTTCCGCCTCAGAACACTTCAACCCCAGGGCATCAGTTTCCTCATTTCCCCTTCCCCTACCTCACCCCAATTCCAAGCCTCCAGCTCAGCACTGTCCCCATGACTTGTCCTACCTGCCTATCTTCTTTTCCACCTATCCACTCCAACCCCCCCTCCCCCCGACCTATGCTACTTTCTCCTCACCCCCACCCTCCTCTCATTTATCTCTCCACCCTTCAGGGTCTCTGCCTGTATTCCTGATGAAGGGCTTTTGCCCGAAACGCCGATTTTACTGCTCCTCGGATTCTGACTGAACTGCTGTGCTTTTCCAACACCATTCCAATCTAGACCTGCACTTCATGCCTACCTCTCTTACCTTTCCTGGAATTAACCCATCTACGTGACTGTGACTGAATCTTTCCCCCCCTTCCTATAACTGCCATCCATCACATCCCCTTGCTCTTGTAAATTCCTCATTGCCTCTAACTGTCTCTCCAACTGATCCAATCGATCTGATAGGATTCGCAACCAATGTCATTTATTGCAGATATAATCCTCAGTAACCCGTAAACTCTCCCTAAGCTCCCCCATCTGATAAGAAGAGCATATCACTCTACTGAGAGCCTGATATGTCTTCAGTTTTATCATGTTATCCAACAGACAATGCCTCTTAGAGTCATAGAGTCATAAAGATGTACAGCACAGAAATAGACCCTTCGGTCCAACCCGTCGATGCTGACCAGTTATCCCAACCCAATCTAGTCCCACTTGCCAGCACCTGGCCCACATCCCTCCAAACACTTCCTATTCATATACCCATTCAAACATCTTTTAAATGTTGCAATTGTACCAGCCTCAACCACTTCCTCTGACATCTCATTCCATACATGTTCCACCTTCTGCATGAAAAAGTTGCCCCTCAGGTCTCTGTTATATCTTTCTCCTCTCACCCTAAACCTATGCCCTGTAGTTCTGGACTCCCCTACCCCAGGTAAAAGACCTTGCCTATTTCTCCTATCTATGGCCCTCATGATTTTATAAACCTCTATAAAATTACCCCTCAGCCCCCAATGCTGCAAGGAAAACCGGCACAGCCTATTTAACCTCTCCCTAATGTTCAAATCCTGCAACCCTGGCAACATCCTTGTCAATCTTTTCTGAACCCTTTCAAAGTTTCACAATATCCTTCCAATAGGAAGGAGACCAGAATTGCATACAATATTCCAAAGATGGTCCAACCAATGTCCTGTACATCCACAACATGACCTCCCAATTCCTATACTCAATACTCTGACCAATAAAGGAAAGCATACCAAACGCCTTCTTCACTATCCTATCTACGTGCGACTCTACTTTCAAGGAGCTATGAACTTGCACTCCAAGGTCTCTTTGTTCAGCAATCCTCCCCAGGACCTGACCATAAAATGTATAAGTCCTGCTGTAATTTGCTTTTCTAAAATGCAGCATCCTCGCATTTATCTAAATTAAACTCCATCTACCCCTCCTCAGTCCATTGGCCTATCTGATCAAGATCTCATTGACATTATTGGTACTGTTGGTAATCAAATATCATTTAAACTTTGCAAGGGTTTCCTCATTTTTTTCTCCTTTGAAGACTTTGCTTCAGACCTCCCTTAAAAACTGCTTCATCATAAACTCTCTCAATGACAGTTCTAAAACTGGTCGTTCCCTCTCAAATGGGACTGTGCTCGCTTGGATTCTGGAAATTACAAACTGGCCTTACATACCTACCTACTCGCAGACACAATTTCAGCCTTTCACAGACTGCCAGTTTCATCAAACTGGTCTTTCTGTCAGCTCTAAGCTTGCTCAAACTTGTTGGGCCAAAGGGCCTGGTTTCACACTGTGGGGATTCTATTCTATTCTACTCTATTCCTTCATCCACATTGTTAGCTGCACTTAACTATTAATGGCATATCGTTTTTCCAATTCCAAAGATCCAAGGCTTTTCCAGAGCCCTAAACCTTGTCTCTTGAGTTCCAAGATATCACCTGAGTCCTATTGGAACCTATTACAACAGCATATTTTTGGGATGGAGCCTCATTTCCAAGTGCCGAAGTACCTGATCGACTCGCATTGATTACCTCCATCCTAAAATTGACTGTCCAGTAATGTTTGAACTATTCTAGTTAGCAATTGAAAACCATTTAACAAGGCCGGCCCTTATCACTAGGTAGACTTGAAAACAGTAGGCCAATAGATCAATGCAGCAGCTCCTCAAAACTGCCCGTTCTTTGAATGGTGCACTTCACAGCTTGCTGGCTCCTAGACAGATCAAATAAATCCATTAAAACGAAATAATTTGTCAGACACCTTTCGCCACCTCACGTGTGTCAAAGGTTCTTGACAATCAATAAAATAATTTGGAAGTGCAGTTAATTTCCTAATGCATAGCAGCCAATTTGCACACAGAAAACATGCTCAAATAACAATGTGAAAATGACCAGATAATCTATCTTCTGTAAACTTGTTTGTGGTAATGACTCACCTGCATTTCTTTGACACAGAGCCACTGGAGTTTTGAAATCCCCATGAGAGAGCAAATTCATGCTCAGTCCCATTCAGAAGTCAACACACTTGTCAATGCAATGCTTCCTCAGGGCTACACTGAGGTGTCAGCACTGATTTCATGTTTTTATCTTGAAATTAAGCTTGATCCCACAACATTCAGTCCCACAGCTGAGAGAGCTACCCACTGAGCCAGCAAATATCAACTTAATAGTATTTGCCTTTTGTGATTTAACTGGCCTTACTGCGATAATAAATAGTACATTTTTAACTCATTTGAAACACTAAGTTTCATTGTGCAATTTGTCATGTAAAACGTTGAAGGCCATAACTTTTAGCAGTCAACAATAAAAATAGCAATAACTTGTATTTATACAGTGTCTTTAATGTAATAAGGCATTTCAAGGCACTTCATATAAACATTATCAAATAACATTTAATGCTGATACACCAGAGCTTCGACCGAGGTAGATGAAGGTACACCTCCCCCGTGGTGGATTGATCTTATCAGTGATGTTCGAGAGGCCAGATTCAGGTGAATGAAGCGCACTCAGAGTTGTGTGACTGGGGAAAGTTACAGAGTTAAGAAATGTCATAAGCAAGGCTGGATTTGAACATAAAGCTGATAATTTTCACATTGCCATATTCCTGATGAAGGGCTCTTGCCCGAAACATCGATTTTATTGCTCCTCGGATGCTGCCTTAACTGCTGTGCTTTTCCAGCACCACTAATCCAGATATTGGGATGAAAGCCTCCTTCCAATCCAATCCAGCACTGGCACCTCTACATCATCTTTACAACAACTCCGAGACAGGTCTGAGAGGCTGCATTCCCTTTGTTGAGTTAGGTTACAGATTAATCCCTGCTATCCGAAAGATGTTATGAAACTTGAAAGGTCTCAGAAAAATTTACAAGGATGTTGTCAGGGATGGAGGGTTTGAGCTACAGGGAGAGTCTGAATAGGCTGGGGCTATTTTCCCTGGAGCATTAAAGGCTAAGGGGTGACCGTATAAGACATTTATAAAATCATGAGGCACATGAATAGCATGAGTAGTCAAAGTCTATACCCCAGGGTAGGGGAGTCCTGACCTAGAGACCATGGGTTTAATGTGAGAGGGGTAAAAATTAAAAGTGACTGAAGGGCCAACTTTTTATTGCAGAGGACGGTGCATGTCTGCAAAGAGCTGCCTGAAGAGGTGGTGGAGGCTGGCACAATTACAACATTTAAAGGCATCTGGAAGGATAAATGAATAGGAAAGGCTTAGAGGGATATAGGCCAAATGCTGGTAAATGGGACAAGATTAATTTAGGATATCTGATCGACATGGTTGAGTTGGACCAAAGGGTCTGTTTCCCTGCTGTACATCTTAATGATTCCATAACTACAATCTCACTGAAGGGCACAATGGGCTCAGTGGGTTAAACATCACAATCATGTTCCTACATTCCAACCTGGATGCAAATTCCTGTGCAGGATAACATTCCACACCTTGCCTCCCTTTGTCCTTGCCATTTAACCTACAAGAAGATCAAGCATGTTAGTCTAGCATCCTGATTTCAATGATGCAAGATGATCTTTCAAAGATGTATTCATACTTCGATGTCAATGGTTTGGTCCCAGTTTGAACATTCAAGTTAATAATATTTCCTCAATAATAATATTGATGCTGGTTCACTGCAGCCCCTTTTAGACAGCAAACAAATGAAAATGATTTTTTTTAATGTACAGAAGCAGGGAGCTGTAGTGAGCTTCAGTGTACTGTGCTGTCTTAAAACCGAGATAAAGCTATTCTTTTTCATTTATCATGCATTACAAAAATCCTGAAACAAGTTCACAAAGGACATTACTCTGACATTCCATTATTCACATGTCTGTGAAGCCAATGGATTTTTATCAGCTTCCTTCAAAATGATCACAACTGTGCTGAGTGCACATTTCATATGATTTAGGCACTTTTCTCTTCCATAAAGAAAGAATATAACTGAAATCAAGCATAAGGGCATTACACACCTTTAGAGACAAATGCACTTCAGTCTGCTTCTTCTGAAACAGCTTGATATTTATTTAAAACTTCCAAATAACAAAAATTGAGATATGACCTGAAGGCCCTGGAAACATTCAGCAGGCCATGCAACCTCTGTGGAGAGAAACCAAATAAGTCGCTCAGTTCGATCGCCTTTATTAAATTTAGATCAAGTTACATAAAAAATACCCATCACAACATTGAACCAGTCCGCTGCAGTAATGTAGTAAATCAAATTGAGGCAATAATTGGAATTTGATATAGGCAATGTTTTAAATGAGTCTCTGGCTAAATTCTTTAGAAATACAATTACTCCTTAAATAAAAAAAAAATTCTTTGATGTGGAGCTTTCTCATCTGACATTCTGACAAAATTACTGAAGCCTTAAATGAAAGTACATAGTTTAAAAATTGCTTCTCACAATCACGTTTGGTCTGATTATCCAGGCAGGATGATCAGACAAAGAATTTGATTACATGGCACATTGAGCTGTGCCTTGTAAATAACAAACCATACCACTTGTGTTTTGAGGTTGTGATTATTGCTGAAGTACCTCAATACTGTGAATTAGCAACTCACAAGAAAATATCAATTAACTACCAGGGGAATGTCTTGTCAATACTCTTAGTAGAAAACCTAAAACTTCAAGGTTTCTTTTCCCCCTCCATTTACTGCATCAACCTCTTTTGAAGTATCGGTTAGAATTTTAATAAACACAAATATTTTCTTTAACTGTAGATCCCCCCGGCATGAATTTAAACTAAACATTTACTTCTGAAGTGCCAAGATTTTCATCTTTTTGATCTTGGAATGAAAGCCTGTTTAATTTTTCACGTCTTAAGATTGAGTGTACCTCCAGCTATTCAAATTTCTCCCTAAAACTTCGCAGAATTTATTACAATTTTATTTTATGCACTGTCATAAAAGGAGGAATGAACAGGTTGTTTTGCTTCTGTATTCTATTATGAAATGCTGTTTATACCTTATGAATATAATACCTTATGAGCTGGAGAGTACATTCCTGAACTGGTTCTTAGTCGTTTTCCAGGCATTCCTTTTTCTTACCCCAAAAATGTAGTCCAACCCAACTTGATTAGATCTTAATTCAAGAATTAATAAATTACATAATTCATTCGGTAAAACATTTGTCATACATTTTGAATACTTCTGGGTTCATGTTGCACTCCAGAGTTTTAAGTCCAATTTTAGGGTGCTGTTCAAATGCAGTCCTGAAGGCAGACTGCGTTGTTGGAGTTACTGTCTTGCAAAATGGGATATTAAACCAAGATGCTCTTTGTCTTGTCTGATGGACATAAAAGGCAATACATTATTTGAAACGGGAGTGAAGGAGGATAATGGGGCAGGTTGGAGAGCTCGACATGATGTTTTGACCAATATTAGTCACACAACAGACTTCATGAGACGAGATTATCTGATTTTTTTTCAATTACAGGTCGCCTGCTGCATACAATTCAGTTGCTGTAGCAATGTCTGAGTAACCCATTCCAGGAGACGATTCTGTGATTATAATATTTCAGTCACATTCCATTCTTGATAGCTTGCCACTAAGTTGAAATTAGTATCACATCCATCAGTTTTCTAGGTCTGAAGATAAGAACATAAGAAATATAATGAGAAGTCGGTGCCTCAAGTGTGTTCTGCCATCCTATAAATTCAGTCCTCTGTGTCTCCCCCTAAAAAAAAACTTGAGATGTTACGAAATGTTCCAGAGATTTTCTATAGTGATAGATTCAAGGATGAGATTACAGAGTACTCAGAATGTACATGGTAAAACAGTCATGATTTGGAGATGCCGGTGTTGGACTGGGGTGTACAAAGATAAAAATCACACAATACCAGGTTATAGTCCAACAGGTTTTTTTCGAAGCACCAAAAGCTAGTGTGCTTCCAATTAAACCTGTTGGACTATAACCTAGTGTTGTGTGATTTTTAACATGGTAAAACAGGGTTGAGTCAGCACAGCTTCGTCAAGGGAGGTCATGCCTGACAAGGTTTTTGAAAAGATAATGAGCAAGTTAGACAAAGGAGAGCCAGTGGACATGATCTATTTGGATTTCCAGAAGGCCTTTGACAAAATGCCACACAGGAGGCTGCTAAATAAGATAAGAGCCAATAGTGTTCAGCGCAGGGTACTGGCATGGATAGAGGATTTGCTGACTGGCAGAAGACAGACAGTAGGATAAAGGGGCTTCTTTCAATATGGCTTCTGGTAACTAGTGGAGTTCCACAGGGATCCTTCTTGGACCAGAACTATTCACATTATACATTAACAATCTGAGTGAACTAACTGAGGGCATTGTTGCCAATTTTGCAGATGACATAAAGATAGGTGGAGGAACAGGTAGTGTTGAGGATGCAGAGAGGCTGCAGAAGGACTCAGACATGCTAGGAGAGTGGAAAAAAGAATTTGCAGATGGTGTACAATGTGGGCAAGTGTAAGGTTATGCACTTTGATAAGATGAGTAGAGGTGTACACTATTTTCTAAATGGGGAAAGGCTCCAAATATCTGAAGCAAAAAGGGACTTGGAAATCCTAATTTCAACAGGGTTGGAATACTAAAGCAGTGATGTATTACTGAGACTGTACAAGGTTTTCGTCAGAATGCATTTGAATACTGTGAGCAGTTTTGCATCTGAGGAAGGATGTGCAAGTCTTGGAGAGGGTCCAGAGTGGATTTACAGGAATGATCTCTGGGATGAAGGGTTATTTATAAGAGAAGTAATTGAGGACAGTGGGTCTATACTCAATGGAGTTTATTTTATTAGATTACTTACAGTGTGGAAACAGTCCTTTTGGCCCAACAAGTCCACACCGACCCTGCAAAGAGCAACCCACTCAGACCCATTCCCCTACATTTACCCCTTCACCTAACACTAAGGGCAATTTAGCATGGCCAATTCTCCTAACCTGCACATTTTTTGGGGGACTATGGGAGGAAACCGGAGTACCCAGGAGAAACCCACACAGATACGGGGAAATTTCCACACTGACAGTTGCCTGAGGCAGGAATTGAACCCGGGTCTCTAGTGCTGTGAGGCAGCAATGCTAACCACTGTGCCACCGTGCCACCCATGGTTTAGCAAATAGAGAACTGAGTAAATACTGAGAGCCCTAGAAAGAGCGAATGTGAAGAAGATGTTTTCACCAGTAGGAGAGACTAGAACCCAAGGGTACACTCTCAGGCTGATAGGACAGCCTTTTCAAAGTGAGATGAGGAAGAATGTCTTCAGCTGGTGGATGGTGAAACTGTGGAATTCATTGCCACAGAAGGCAGTGGAGGCCATGTCATTGAGTATATTTAATACAGAGATAGAGGATCAAGGGTTATCGAGACAAGGCAGGTATTGCGAAACATATAAGCCATGACCGACTGGTGGGGCAGATAATGATGGGCTAAATGGCCTAATTCTGCCCTTTTAACTTATGATCATTTGGTCTCTGGTTATGCAACAGAAACAGTGGTAGGAAATAGCTTTAATCTGTGATGCTGTCATAGCACGGAAAGGCAGACTTTAAGTTATGGACTTTGTAAAACCAAACCCAGCCTGCACCACACAAGTTTGTTTTTGTTTTATATATAGCAGGTTTGGAAATGTCCAAGTAATCCATTCCAGGAGTTGGTTCTGTGATCATAATATTTCAGTCATGTTCCATTCTTGATATCTTGCCACTAAGTTGAAATTAGTATCAGTTTTCCATCAGTTTTCTAGTTCTGAAGATAAGAACTTATGAAATATAACAAGGAGTCAGTGCCTCAAATGTGTTCTGCCATTCTATAAATTCATGAATCACTACATCAACTCCAATTTCTCACTCTAATCATATGTGCCCTGGTTTCCTTAATGCCCAAATATATATCAACACCAGGATTAAATATACTCAACAAATGACCATGCATAGATCAATGGATCAAATGCAATGATCCACAAACTCTGAGTGAATAAACTTCTGTTCATCTCAGTCCTAAATAGCTGTCATCTTATCCTGTGGCTAAAACAACTAGTTTTCCAATCAGGAGAAATAGCCTCTCACTGTCAAGCCCTCTCAGAATAGTAACCATATCAATTAGATCATCTCGTATTTAAACTCAACAATGTTGGATCATTCAACGCAATCCCTCTTCCATTCAACCAATTTAAAAGACCTTTCCTGCACCACTTCTAAAGCAAGTATATTCTTCTTAGACAAGGAAGCCAAGAATGTACAGGACTTCATTCCTGATTAAGTGCTTTTGTCCAAAATGTCGATTTTCCTGCTCCTCGGATGCTGCTTGACCTGCTGTGCTTTTCCAGCACGACTCTAAGCTAGAGTTTGACCTCCAGCATCTGCAGTCCTCACTTTTGACTTCATGAGTAGACTAGTACGCCTAAAGACCTTTTTAATTATAGGGAAAAACGGGAACTAAAGGAAGCCAAATCAGCAGTTAGATTCAGCAGTTAGTTATTCTTCACAGTGCTTGTTTTGTGTCAGGAAAGAGGAGTATTTCACATGCGCCTCGCTTTAAAAAAGAGTAAGCAAATATACTGTCACAATCAACCATTGCCTCCTCTCCCTCTCCCTTGATTGCAAATCCAATGCCCTAAATCCACTCACCATTTCCAAGACGACAAGGCTAATTTTCAAATGTGGCTATCCACTTTCCAGCTTATCAATCTCGTCACCAGGCGGTTAACAGACCTGAGAAAAAAAAACACGTGAATTTAGTTCCGCTGTCTAATTAGCATTTGCAGCATTTTGTTGTCCACAGTTTTATAACTAAATTGGCAAACTAGATATATGTGAACAAAATGCAGGGACTTGAGCTGAAATTGAGATTGTTTTCTTTCTAAGGATTGCATTTCAAAAGCAAAAACTTATGTAAATTTTGTCTGTTGTGATGTCTCAAAACAGTCCATGGAAATAAACTACATTTTGAGCGTAGCCCTTGTTAAATTAGTTAATGCCAACAGTCAGCTTCCCCGATGACAATATGAGAAGTTAACACAGGAGGAATGGCCAGCTAATCATTTATTTTTCCTCCCATGCAGCAGAGTCCTTTATTCTACTAGATCTTTATTTGTATGCAATGAATAGAATAAAGAACATAAGTTACCAGAGCATAGCAATCTCAGTTCTCAGGGTTTTTCAAATTCAGGTTGATCAATTTGAAGGAAAAAGTGAAACACACTGAAATAAAGTTGAAAGTGAAAATAAAAATTGCAGTCATAAAAATATATTGTTTAGTTGGTGATTTTTATTTTTGCAATCATTAGGGTGAGAGATGGGAATGCAGGCAAGGAGCATTTTTCTACTTTATTATCAGGAGCATGTTCCTACTTTATTATCACTGGACATGTTCAGTTCATGGACAGTGCAGGTCACAACCAAAGGAAACGCTGTGTTGCTCTGCCTTTTTATATCTAAACTAGGGTGGCAGAAATGATGAATGGGATCTTGCTGGCCAGGAGGTGGAATGGAACTCATGTAATGTGGGATAGTGGCATTACCACTTGTGGAGGCCCAATGTCCATCCGCCTGCCTGTTCACCAACTGAGACTCTCTCATGCTCAATCAGTGACCACTTAAAAACTTCATTTTGCCTGGGTTACAAATATTGCAGTACACGGCAGTAGAAAATCAAGGGCAGTACAATGGCTCAGTGGTTAGCACTGCTGCTTCACAGCACCAGGGACCCAGGTTCAATTCCACCCTCAGGCAACTGTCTATGTGGAGTTTGAACATTCTCCCTGTGTCAGTGTTGGTTTCCCCTGGGTATTCTGGTTTCCTCCCACAGTCCAAAGATGTGCAGGCTAGGTTGATTGACCATGCTAACTTACCTATAATGTGCAGGTTTAGATGGATTAACCATGGGAAATGCAGGATTACAGGGATAGGGTAGGTGGGTGGGCTGCTCTTTGGAGGATTGATGTGGACTGCTTCCATATTGTGGGGATTCTGTGGAAATTGTCCATATAATCACAAAAATTCCTACAAATCCAACCTGGCCAATTACTGCCCCATCAAAACCCCACTGATCATCAGTAAAATGATGGAAGGTGTCGTTAGCAGTGATATCAAGCAGGACCTGCTCTGTGATGCCCAGTTTTGGTTCTGCCAGGGCCACCCAGCCCCTAACCTCATTACAGCCTTGGCTCAAACGTGGGAAAAATAATTGACTGCCAGAGGTGAGGTGAGAGTGACAGCGGTTGATATCAAGGCTGCATTTGACTGAGTATGGCATTAATTAAACTATAGTCATTGTGAATCAGGTGAAAATTCTCCACAAGTTGAAGTCCTACCTGTTACATAGATAGATTATTGCAGTTGTTGGAGGTCAGTCATCTCAACTCCAGGATATGTCAGCAAGAGTTCCTTAGCGTAGGCCTAACCATCTTCAGCTGCTTCATCAATGACCTTCCCTCCATCATAAAGTCAGAAGTGGCAATTCTTGCACAATGTTCAACATTATTTGTGACTAGAAACATAGAAAATAATAAGAAGAGAAAGCCATTCAGCCCTTTGAACTTGCTTTATCATTCATTATGATCATGGCTGATCTGACTACTCCGATACTGAAGCAGCCAATGGCTAAATGCAACGAGCAAAGATCTGGACAATACTCATGCTTGGGCTGAAAGCAATATTTGTGTCACCCAAATGCCAGACAAGCCAATCTAATCAATCACCATCCTTTGACATTCAGTGACATTACTATCACTGAATTCCCCAATTTTAATACACTGAGAATTACTCCAGACCAGAAACTCAACAGAACTCATCACATAAATACAATGACTACAAGAACAAGTCAAAGGCTATCAATCCTGCTTCTTGAGTGCTTTTGGATCTGTCCAAGGCAACCAGACAGTACTGCACCACAATCATAACTTGTGCCTTGTAGATCAGAGTCAGAAGGAGAATTACTTACTGTAGAATTTCAAATCTCAGATCTGTTACTGTACCCACAGTACTTATCTGTCGGGTCCAATTCAGTGTCTGGGCCCCCTGCCCCAGAATGTTGCTAGTGCAACATAAAAAAGTAAGAAATAGAAGCAGGAGTAGACCAATCTCACGCCTGTCCTTCCATTCAACAAGATCATGGTCGATCTGCCCGGACATCAATTCTTTTTTCATGCCAGCTCATCATAGCCCGTAACCCCCTTTGTAAAATACTTCTCATAAAACTTTCAGTTGCGGATTCAGCAACAGTAACTTCATTGAATGGAGCATTACTGTGTTCAGGAGTTACATGTAAACCAAGTAGGATAAAAAACACATGATGGCCTCCCCTGAAGGACACAAATGAACCAGTTGTGTTTTCACAATAATTTAATAGTTTCTTTATCATTATTAATAAGACAATTGTTTTATCCCAAACTTGGTAGTTAATATCATTTCCCCACATTTGCTGAGGTGCTGAGATTTGAACTCATGTCTCTAGAGAACATTTTTTTCAGATCTCTACATTGCTAGCCCATTAGAATGTTGGTATTATGTTATTGATGTTGAGAATAAAGTGGATTTGAGAGTTGCTGGTGCTGAACGAACCTGTATCCAGAGTCCAAACTGGTGATGAGGTCACTCATGGTGAGGATTCTGAGGATAAAGTTATTCCCAACATGAAAATTCCTGCTCCATGTTTCTGAGCTCCCTGCTATCAATATGTTTGTGTGGTTTCAAACTTAATTTCTCCTTTATTAACTCTGTCTCTCTCCCTACAAATACTGCCAGATCTGCTGTGTTTCTCTAGCACTTTCAATTTTTGTTATGAATTTCTACCTGCTCCTGTAAGTTCATTGAAATTGTGATTTGAAACAAAAATCAGCATTTACGGAGCACAGTGCAATGGGGGGTCTTACTTGAGCATGTCTTGCCGCAGTTATACGGGGCCTCAGTGAGACCACACCAAGAGTATTGTTGTATAGTTTTGTTCTCCTTATCGAAGGAAAGATGTTCTGCTGGGAAGGAGCGCAACACAGTTTCGCCAGACTGATTCCTGGGATAGCAGTGCTGAACTATGAAGAGAGATTGGATTGCTTCAGGATATATTCATGGTAGTTCAGAAAAATAATGGGGGAGTCTCATAGAAACCTTTGAAATTCAAACAGGACTAGACAGCATAAAGACAGGGTGGATGTTTCCAGTGACCAGGTATTTCAGAACCAGGGAATACAGAGAAGGCCATTCAGGACTGAGATAAGGAGAAGTATTTTGACCCAGAGAGTGACAAGCCAATGGAATTCTCTGCAATGGAAAACTGTTCAGGCTAAAATATTGAATGTTTTCAAGAATTAAGCCATAGAGTCATAGAGTCATAGAGCTGTACAGCACAGAAACAGAGCTTTCGGTCCAATTCATCCATGCTGACCAGTTATCCCAACCCACTCTAGTCCCAACTGCAAGCACCCGGCCCATATCCCTCCAAATCCTTCCTATTCATATATCCATCCAGATGCTTTTAAATGTTGCAATTGTACCAGCTTCCACCACTTCCTCGAGCAGCTCATTCCATACACGTACCACCCTCTGCGTGAAAAAGTTGCCCCTTGGGTCTTTCTATCTTTCCCCTCTCACCCTCGAGTTCTGGACTCCCCCACCCTAGGGAACAGACTTTGTTTATTTATCATGATTTTATAAACGTCTATAAGGTCACCCCTCAGCCTCTGACGCTCCAGGCTCAAGTCGATACAGTTCTTAGGGATCATGGAGTACGTGGAGAAAGCAAGAACAACGTACTGAGTTGGATAATCAGCCATGATCATAATGAAAGCGAAGTAGGCTTGAAAGACCCATTGGCTTGCCCTTGCTCCTATTTTTTTATGTTATTATGTCTCAGTTGTAATGGCCCCCTGTTTTGTATGAGTGCATAACTAGTAATTAAGCAGTAAGTATAGGACTTTTTTAGGAGACGCAATGTACAGTAGTGCGCAGTCTTATCGATATCAAGAGAATATCAGGTGCTGACATAAATGTTTTTAACACAGTCATTTGAAATTGCTTTCTATATTAATAACCTACTGAAATAAATGTTCAGCACAGAAATGTAAGCATAGATTTTAAGTTCAAGTCTGTGGAGTGAAGCTTGGAACCAACAAATCTTCTTACACAGAGAAAATAATGTTTAGCATTTAACCTCAGTCAGTGCCTGCAACCAAGCTACACCTGATACCCAATTATATTGAAAAACTCAGAAGATTCTTAATTACCACTCTCCAACGTGACTTATTGATTGCTTTTATAGAAAAAATTTTCTTCTGAAAATCAATTTTATACTTCTGTAGGTTTAATAATGTTGCGTAACCCCCTTAACATTTATTGCCAGATCAAATATTGCATTATTCCGAAATTAAAAGACAGCTCTTTTATTGAGATATTTTAGGTGTTGGAGGTGATTTCCTCAAATTCCAGGAGCAGCAATTACTGTTTCATATGCTGTTGCATTGTTTTGGAACTTTGGAAAAAAAATGTCAAAACAACAGCAGTTCTAAAAGACAGAAGAACAGACAAAGGAAGCACATGGAGAGGTCAATGCAGGGGAGAGCGAGAAAGAATTGTCACAGCAGTGAACCTCCACAGTTATTGCCTTTGCTGTTTGAATTCATGTATCGCTGGACATCAGAGTGCGTCTGGGACAATTAACAAACAGTGAAATTCACAACTGATCTTGGAGGAACTGTTTGGGTGAAGTTCACAGTACAGAAGCAGATAAGTATATTGTTTTTAAGTGGGATCTACAGAAAGTCTGCAGTAGTGGGTAGAGTGGGTTCTTTCTTGACTATATGTTTTTTTGAGGTATGTCTCTTGATTAAACTTAAAATATAAGCCACAACTATTAATTTAACCTGGGGCAGTGTTTTGTAGAGGAATAAGACGGTGTTATTTTCTGGGTCTGTCAATTGTGAAGGAGCAAAAATGGCCTTCAGTAGAGTGATGTACACTTCTTGTCAGATGTGGGAGTTTAAAGAGAGTTTAAGGGTTACTGTGGATTATATTTGCAGTAAATGCTGTTGGTTGCGAATCTTATCAGATTGAATGGATCTGTTGGAGAGACAGTTAGAAGCAATGAGAAATTTGCAACAGCAACAGTATATGATGGATGGCAGTTATAGGAAGGCGGTAAGTCTCAGATACAGTCACATTGATGGGTTAACTCCAGGAAAGTTAAGAGAGGTAGGCAGCTAGTGTAGGATCCTTTTGTGGTTATACCCATTTCAAACAAGTATGCTGTTTTGGAAAGTAGGGGTTGATGGATTCTCAGAGGAAAATAGCACGAACAGCCAAGTTTCTGGTATTGAGTCTGGCTCTAATGCAATGAGGGGTATGTCGGGTTCCAAGAGATCAATTATGTTAGGGCACTCTCTAGTCCGAGGTACAGACAGACATTTTTGTTACCAGCAGCAAAAAATCAGAGTAGTGTGTTGCTTCCGTGGTGCCAGGATCAAGGGTGTCTCAGAGAGGGTGCAGAATGTTCTCAAGGGGGAGAGGGGCTAGCAAGAGGTCATTGTCCACATTGGAACCAATGATGTAGGAAGGGAAAAAGTTGAGATTCTGAAGGGAGATTACAGAGAGTTAGGCATAAATTTAAAAAGGAGGGCCTCACGAGTAGTAATATCTGGATTACTTCTGGTGCTATGAGCAATTGAGGGCAGGGATAGGAGGATAGAGCAGATGAATGCATAGCTGAGGAGCTGGTGTATGGGAGAAGGATTCATATTTTTTGGAACACTAGAATCTCTTTTGGGGTAGAAGTGGCCTGTACAAGGCCGATGGATTGCACCTAAATTGGAAAGGGACTAATATACTGGCAGGAAAATTTGCTAGAGCTGCTCGGGAGGATATAACCTAGTAAGGTGCGGGGGGGTGGGGGGGGGGGGGGGGGGGGGGGAGGGGTGGTGCCTAGGGAGATAGTGTGGAAAGAGATCAATCTGAGACTGGTACAGTTGAGAACAGAAGAGTGTCAAACAGTCAGGGCTGGCAGGGACAAGGTAGGACTAATAAATTAAACTGCATTTATTTCAATGCAAGGGGCCTAACAGGGAAGGCAGATGAGTTCAGGGCATGGTTAGGAACATGGGACTGGGATATCATAGCAATTACAGAAACATTGCGCAGGGATGGGCAGGACTGCCAGCTTAATGTTCCAGAATACAAATGCTACAGGAAGGATAGAAAGGGAGGCAAGAAAGGAAGTGGAGTGGCATTTTGGATAAGGGATAGCATTACAGCTGTGCTGAGGAAGGATATTCCTGGAACTACATCTTGGGAAGTTATTTGGGTGGAATCGAGAAATAAGAAAGGGACGATCACCTTATTGGGATTGTATTATAGAGCCCCTAATAGCCAGAGGGAAATTGAGAAACAAATTTGGAAGGAGATGGCAGCGATCTGTAAGAATAATAGGGTGGGTAGTTATGGTAGGGGATTTTAAGTTTCCAAACATAGACTAGGACTGCCATAGTGTTAAGGGTTTAGATGGAGAAGAATTTGTGAGTGTAGAAGAAAATTTTCTGATTCAGTATATGGATGTACCTACTGGAGAAGGTGCAAAACTTGACATACTCTTGGGAAATAAAGCAGGGCAGGTGACTGAGGTATCAGTGGGGGAGCACTTTGGGGCCAGCGACCATAATTCAATTAGATTTAAATTAGTGATGGAAAAGGATAGACCAGATCTAAAAGTTGAAGTTCAAAATTGGAGAAAGGCCAATTTTGACGGTATTAGGCAAGAACTTTCAAAAGCTGATTGGGGGCCGATGTTTGCAGGTAAAGGGACGGCTGGAAAATGGGAAGCCTTCAGAAATGAAACAATGAGAATCCAGAGAAAGTACATTCCTGTTTGGGTGAAAGGAAAGGCTGATAGGTAGAGGGAATGCTGGATGACTAAAGAAATTGAGAATTTCGTTAAGAAAAAGAAGAAAGCATATGTAAGACATAGACAAGACAGATCGAGTGAATCCTTAGAAGAGTATAAAGGCAATGGGAGTGTACTTAAGAATGAAATAAGGAGGGCAAAAAGGGGTCATGAGATAGCTTTGTCAAATAGAGTTAAGGAGAATCCAAAGGGTTTTTACAAATATATTAAGGACAAAAAGGTAACTAGGGAGAGAGTAGGGCCCCTCAAAGATCATCAAGACAGCCTTTGTGTGGAGTCGCAGAGAATGTGGGAGATACTAAACAAGTATTTTGCATCAGTATTTACTGTGGAAAAGGATATAGAAGATATAGAAAATAGCGAAATAGATGGTGACACCTTGCAAAATGTCAAGATTACAGAGGAGGAAGTGCTGGATGTCTTGAAACGCATAAAGGTGGATAAATCCCCAGGACCTGATCAGGTGTACCCCAGAACCCTGTGGAAAGCTAGAGAAGTGATTGCTGGGCCTCTTGCTGAGATATTTGTATCATTGATAGTCACAGGTCAGGTGCCAGAAGACTGGAGGTTGGCAAACGTGGTGCCATTTTTTAAGAAGAGTGGTAAGGACAAGCCAGGGAACTATAGACCCATGAGCCTGATATTGGTGGTGGGCAAGTTGTTGGAGGGAATCCTGAGGGACAGGATGTACATGTATTTGGAAAGGTAAGGACTGATTAGGAATAGTCAACACAGCTTTGTGCATGGGAAATCATGTCTCAGAAAATTGATTGAGTTTTTTGAAGAAGTAACAAAGAGGATTGATGAAGGCAGAGTGGTAGATGTGAAATATATGGACTTTAGTAAGGTGGTCAACAAGGTTCCCCATGGGAGACTGGTTAGCATGGTTAGATCTCATGGAATACAGGGAGAACTAGCTATTTGGATACAGAACTGGCTCAAAGGTAGAAGACAGAGGATGATGGTAGAGGGTTGTTTTTCAGACTGGAGGCCTGTGACGAGTGGAGTGCCACAAGGATCGGTGCTGGGTCCTCTATTTTTTGTCATTTACATAAATGATTTGGATGCAAGCATAAGAGTTACAATTAGTAAGTTTGCTGATAACACCAAAATTGGATGTGTAGTGGACAACGAAGAGGGTTACCTCAGATTACAACTGGATCTTGATCAGATGGGCCAATAGGTCGAGAAGTGGAGTTTAATTCAGATAAATGTGAGGTGCTGCATTTTGGGAAAGTAACTATTAGCAGGACTTATACAGTTAATGGTAAGGTCCTAGGGAGTGTTGCTGAACAAAGAGACCTTGGAGTGCAGGTTCATAGTTCCTTGAAAGTGGAGTCACAGATAGGTAGGATAGTGAAGAAGGCATTTCATATGTTTTCTTTTATTGGTCAGAGTATTGAGTACAGGAGTTGGGACGTCATGTTGTGGCTGTACAGGATATTGGTTCAGCCACTGTTGGAATATTGCATGCAATTTTTGTCTCCTTCCTATCAGAAAGATGTTGTGAAACTTGAAAGGGTTCAGAAAATAGAACATAGAACATAGAACATAGAACAATACAGCACAGAACAGGCCCTTCGGCCCACGATGTTGTGCCAAACCTCTATCCTAGATTAAGCACCCATCCATGTACCTATCCAAATGCCGCTTAAAGGTCGTCAATGATTCTGACTCTACCACTCCCACGGGCAGCGCATTCCATGCCCCCACCACTCTCTGGGTAAAGAACCCACCCCTGACATCTCCCCTATACCTTCCACCCTTCACCTTAAATTTATGTCCCCTTGTAACACTCTGTTGTACCCGGGGAAAAAGTTTCTGACTGACTACTCTATCTATTCCCCTGATCATCTTATAAACCTCTATCAAGTCACCCCTCATCCTTCGCCGTTCCAACGAGAAAAGGCCGAGAACTCTCAACCTATCCTCGTACGACCTATTCTCCATTCCAGGCAACATCCTGGTAAATCTTCTCTGCACCCTCTCCAAAGCTTCCACATCTTTCCTAAAGTGAGGCGACCAGAACTGCACACAGTACTCCAAATGTGGCCTAACCAAAGTCCTGTACAGCTGCAACATCACTTCACGACTCTTGAATTCAATCCCTCTGCTAATGAACGATAATACACCATAGGCCTTCTTACAAACTCTATCCACCTGAGTGGCAACTTTCAAAGATCTATGTACATAGACCCCAAGATCCCTCTGTTCCTCCACCTGACTAAGAACCCTACCATTAACCCTGTATTCCGCATTCTTATTTGTTCTTCCAAAATGGACAACCTCACACTTGGCAGGGTTGAACTCCATCTGCCACTCCTCAGCCCAGCTCTGCATCATATCTAAGTTCCTTTGCAAACGACAAATGCCCTCCTCACTGTCCACAACTCCACCTATCTTCGTATCATCTGCAAATTTACTGACCCACCCTTCGACTCCCTCATCCAAGTTATTAATAAAAATTACAAACAGCAGAGGACCCAGAACTGATCCCTGCAGAACTCCACTTGTAACTGGGCTCCAGGCTGAATATTTACCATCTACCACCACTCTCTGACTTCGACCGGTTAGCCAGTTTTCTATCCAATTGGCCAAATTTCCCTCTATCCCATGCCTCCTGACTTTCAGCATAAGCCTACCATGGGGAACCTTATCAAATGCCTTACTAAAATCCATGTACATTACATCCACTGCTCTACCCTCATCCACATGCTTGGTCACCTCCTCGAAGAATTCAATAAGACTTGTAAGGCAAGACCTACCCCTCACAAATCCGTGCTGGCTGTCCCTAATCAAGCAGTGTCTTTCCAGATACTCATAAATCCTATCCCTCAGTACCCTTTCCATTACTTTGCCTACCACAGAAGTAAGACTAACTGGCCTGTAATTCCCGGGGTTATCCCTATTCCCTTTTTTGAACAGGGGCACAACATTCGCTACTCTCCAGTCCCCTGGTACCACCCCCGTTGACAGTGAAGACAAGAAGATCATTGCCAACGGTACTGCAATTTTCTCTCTTGCTTCCCACATAATCCTAGGATATATCCCGTCAGGCCCGGGGGACTTGTCTATCCTCAAGTTGTTCAAAATGTCCAACACATCTCCCTTCCTAACAAGTATCTCTTCTAGCTTACCAGTCCGTTTCACACTCTCCTCTTCAACAATACGGTCCCTCTCGTTCGTAAATACTGAAGAGAAGTACTTGTTCAAGACCTCCTATCTCTTCCGACTCAATACACAGTCTCCCTCTACTGTCCTTGATCGGACCTACCCTTGTTCTCGTCATTCTCAGGTTTCTCACATACGCATAAAATGCCTTGGGGTTATCCTTGATCCTATCCACCAAGGATTTTTCATGCCCTCTCTTAGCTCTCCTAATCCCTTTCTTCAGGTCCCTTCTGGCTATCCTGTATCCCTCCACTGCTCTGTCTGAACCCTGTTTCCTCAACCTTATGTAAGCCTCCTTCTTCCTCTTTACTAGACATTCAACCTCCCTCGTCAACCAAGGCTCCCTCACACGACCATTTCTTTCCTGCCTGATCGGTACATACATATCAAGGACACGTCGTATCTGCTCCTTGAAAAAGTTCCACATTTCCACCACATCCTTCCCTGACAGCCTATGCTCCCAACTTATGCTCCTAAAATCCTGTCTTACAGCATCGTAATTTCCCTTCCCCCAATTGTAAAATCTACCTTGTTGTGCACACCTATCTCTCTCCATAACCAAGGTGAAAGTCACAGAATTGTGGTCACCATCACCAAAATGTTCACCCACTAACAAGCCCATCACTTGTCCCAGTTCATTACCGAGTACCAAATCCAATATGGCCTCCCCTCTAGTTGGACAATCTACATACTGAGTTAGAAATCTACATACTGAGATTTACAAGGATGTTGCCAGAGTTGGCGGATTTGAGCTATAGGGAGAGGTTGAACAGGCTGGGGATGTTTTCCCTGGAACATCGGAGGCTGAGGAGTGACCTTATAAAGGTTCACAAGATTATGAGGGACATGGATCGGATAAATAGACAAAGTATTTTCCCAGGGGTCGGGGAGTCCAAAACTAGAGGGCATAGATTTAGGGTGAGTGGGAAAAGATATAAAAGAGATTTAAGGGGCAATGTTTTTATGCAGAGAGTGGTACTTATATGGAATGAGCTGCCAGAGGAACTGGTTTGGAGGGATATGGGCCAGGTGCTAGCAGGTGGAACTATATTGGGTTGGGATATCTGATCGGCATGGATGGGTTGGACCGAAGGATCTGTTTCCATGCTGTACATCTCTATGACTCTATGACTCCAAGAACAATTGTCAGACTTTGTTCAGTTCTGTTTTGATCCCTCAGGATTTACTGTCTGTGCCTTTTTTGCTCTCTTACAACTTCCATTTCATAACAGTTACATAATATCAATAAAGTTACTTTATCCCTAATCCGCATTGAAGGACTGTATTAATGCACCAAAAGCATTGAATAAATTTCCACATACAAAGCTACTAGAATGACTCAGAATGAAGATTCAGGATTACCTTGGGAAATGGATATTAAAGAAATTGGCTGAAATGCAAAAGGTGCATTTGAGAGGAATCAGGATGGAGTGAGAGGGAGCATTAAATGAGTATCCTAGGATTCAGTTTTTTACATCAGTACCTTCAACTCTGTGCTTTTCCAGCATCTGCAGTCCTCACTTTTTTCCCCTGTAGTTATGCCCTGTTTTAGTGAAGTTGCTTGTTTAAGCCAGCTCCAGATATTTGATTTCATGTTCCTTTTTTCACATTTGAACACACATCATGCTTTCCCGTGTCTTTCAGCGCATTTCTCAATAATAATGAAGAAAGAATAAACAAAATCTTTGCATGGGCAATATTGTAAAACTGTTACAGGAAGTGAAAGTTACAGTAAACAATTCATTCAAAGTGCTCCCAGCAATTAACTGTGCCACATTATTTTAAATTTTAGGAATTATATTTTCAACAGTTTTCATTCTAACATTTCGATAATATGTTATAATGGTGTTGTGTCTGCTCACTCAAGGGGACATAAATGTGTAATGATAGGAAAAATAGAGCTGATATTCTGGGAATGATAGGATCAAATGAACTGAAAATCTTTCTTCATTGCAAATGTTTCTAATTAATATATTGTCTTCTCTAGATGTGAACCATGAGTGTTAATAAATAAATTGATGAGTGCACACATTTGCTCTCGCCTGCACTTAAAGTAATACACATCTTTTTGAATATATAAAACAGTTTTACAGATAAGAAATCCACAGATGTATAGATTTGAAAGAAACATTCCCTCTCTTTGTCTTTCTCTGTTGGATCATAATACCATTCCAACATGATATCATAGTAAAACAACAAATTCAATTCAATGTAGCTCTTTTCCTGTGATAAAATGGCTGATTTCCTTTGTGGTAATGTGTAAGAACAAAATTTAATAGTGTTCCCATGTAAGATGTACTAGGAGAGGTGGCCAAAAGTAGAAGGTCAAAAGGAACTTCTCAAAGGACAAAAGTGAGGTAGAGAGGGAGAATATTTAGTTAGGGTATGTTAGAGCCTCAAACCTAGGTAACTGAAGACATGTCCACCAATGCTGGAGCAATTAAAACTGGGGATGCATAAGATGCCATAATTAGATTAGTGCATGTTCAAGGGTTGAGTAACAGGTGAAGATTACGATGATAGGAAAAGGCAAGCCTATGGAGAAATGTAAAGGCAAGAAAGAGAATTTTTAAATCAAGGCATTGCTTGTCTGATAGCAAATATGAGTCAGGGAGTACAGGGTGATGACTGAGTGGTAATTGGTGTGAGCAGACAGCAGAGTTTTGGATATTCTTAAGTTTACAAAGGGTAGAATGTATGGAGCTGAATAGAAATGCACTGGAATTGTGAAAAGACTAATATTCACAAAGACATAGCTGTAGAATGCAGATTCCAGAAGGTGGTTGAGATTGGGAAATGCTATTCACAACACTCTACTCTCCAAGGAATTATATTACATGGAGCCAATTCTAAAATAATATTACACCCCTTCAATAAAAAAAATCCTTATATTAGTATTTTGAGTAGAGGAATGGGAAAGATACTTTTGTTCGTCTATAGAGATTGGCAAACTATGTTCTATACAAGCCTCATGTAAAAAGTGGAAACGCTAGTTAAGGCTCTCAGATTTACTCCAAACTCACTGCCACTGTTAAACAGGAAAGGATTTAAACTGGGTAGTTTTATTTTTAAAGAATAGCACAGATGAATAAATCAAGCAGGTTTTTTTTTTCTGGAATTTTTAATTTATTCATGAAATATGAGGATCTGTGGATAAGTTAGTTTTGTTGTCAATCTCTAGTAGACTTTGGAAAGGTGGTGGTGAGCCACTTTCTTGAACTACTGCATTCAACTGAGGACGTACACCAACAATGCTGTTAGGAAGTGAGCTCCAAGATTTTGATCCAGCGACGTGAAGGAACAGTTACGAAATGTAACTATGAATGGGACTTGTATAGTGTTCTCTTCTTTATTTTTATTCTGTTTCTTCAAGGTGCCTAGTTTAGAAGGAACTTCGGTGAGTCATTGCAAATGTCTGCTGTCACTGTGTGAGATAGTGCTGGAGGGATTCAATATTGATAATTAATGGGGTACTGATCAAATGAATTATTTGTTTGGTTCATGGGGTCAAAATATTTTATTTGCTTCAAGCTCCTCTTGATATTTTCAGGAGGCTGTTTTTTTTTGTTTGTTTTTTATTTTTCAATGCTTCCATTTTGATTTTCAGGCGCTCCTTTTCCAATCTCTTTGATTCTTTCATTAGGTGATGAAATCATGTACCTTCCATATTTATGTTGGTGTATGGGATATTTAGACTCAACGAAGCAGAATTAGAAGAATTCAACAGTATCCAAAATAATTATACTGCTCTGCTTAACTTAAAGCCACAATATTCCAGGAAAGCATTAAGTTCTTGAACACCATAGTATTTAAATTTGGATAATAGTCATACATTTTCAACAAAAGCCTTTTCAAGGAAAATAATCCACCAACATCTATAGACAAAAAAAACCCATAAAAATGCTCTCTGTTTATTGGTAAGGTCACATTGAAAAAAAACTGCAGTTTTGTCTCTAACAGTCATTTCATTTCAAGTAATTCACAGTAGGTGAGATGTTTAAGATGTAATTACTTATAAACCTTTATGAAATAATACTGTTCAGCATTAAATTATTGAACTGACAGTAGCATCCACTGTTGATTTGTTGAAAAATTTTATGATCCTGTTCCCTTTTTGCAGCCTCCCATACCTAACCCCAGCCCGTTGGCAGCTCCTCACCTACACTTTGCAACCCCTTTCCCCACTCACCATTCTTTCTCTTCCCGTTTTGTAGCCCCTCTCTTCTCTTAGGATCTCCACTCCATAACACTGACAATCCAACACATCTTGCCCCCTTCGCCATCATGGTAACTCCTCTCCACTCTTAGCAAACACTCTCTCCACTTTGCAACCTCAGTTCATCCTCAGCTTTCAGCCTTTCTCTCCATGACCAGGCACCCTCAATTCTTGACGCCTGTCCTCTAGTCCTGCTACAATGGACTCATGCACATCCACTAATATCATTATTGTATCCGTTGCTCCCGATGCGGTCTCCTCTACATTGGGGAGACTGGGCGCCTCCTAGCAGAGCACTTTAGGGAACATCTCTGGGACACCCCCACCAATCAACCACACCGCCCCATAGAACAACATTTCAACTCCCCCTCCCACTCTGCCGAGGACATGGAGGTCCTGGGCCTCCTTCACCGCCACTCCCTCACCACCAGACGCCTGGAGGAAGAACGCCTCATCTTCCGCCTCGGAACACTTCAACCCCAGGGCATCAATGTGGACTTCAACAGTTTCCTCATTTCCCCTTCCCCCACCTCACCCCAGTTCCAAACTTCCAGCTCAGCACTGTCCCCATGACTTGTCCAGACTTGTCCTACCTGCCTATCTCCTTTTCCACCTATCCACTCCACCCTCTCCTCCCTGACCTATCACCTTCATCCCCTCCCCCGCTCACCCTTTGTACTCTATGCTACTTTCTCCCCACCCCCACCCTCCTCTAGCTTATCTCTCCACGCTTCAGGCTCACTGCCTTTATTCCTGATGAAGGGCTTTTGCCCGAAACGTCGATTTCGCTGCTCCTTGGATGCTGCCTGAACTGCTGTGCTCTTCCAGCAACACTAATCCAGAATCTCATTCCCCTGCTGCCTGTTCCCACACTCTCAGGTCTCCAGCCTCACTTCCTCCAGCCTCTGGCCTACAGACTGGCTCACTGTCACCAATCAGTATCTCGGTGGCCTCCAGTCATAAACTGCTTTGTCCTGTTTTTGCTGCAGTCAGGCTGTTGGTGGATGTATCAGCAGCAAGCACAAGAGAGAAGAAGTCTGTGATTAGAAGAGCAGCTGCACACAGGTTCTGTCCATTCAGTATACAAGATGGCTTTATCCTCGGTTACCCTTGTGATTGGACTTTTCCAAGAAGTCACCTGCCATGCTCATGTATTTTGAACCCAAGTTGAGATGGTTTTGCATGTTGTTGAAGCTATACCCATCCAAGTAAGTGAGAACTATTTTGTCGCATTTCTGATTCACAACTTGTAGATACAGGACAGGAATTTTGGAGTGGGGAAGAAAGTTAGGAGTTGAATTAGTCATAACAGAATTCTTATCCATTAAATCACTCTTGTAACCAATGTATTTGCTTGACTGGTCCAGTTCAGTTTATGGCCAATGGCAACCCCAGAATGTTGCTGGTGAGGTTTTAGTTATTGTAATGTTGAATGCCAAGTTGACATAATCAGATTCTCTTTGGTTGACAAAAGTCATTACCTGGTGTTTCTTACTTGCTGTATATCAATGCAAACCTGAACACTGCAGGTTCTGCTGCCGGGGCACATGAGCTGATACAATACCTGAAGAGTAGTAGATTAAATAGACTGAACACAGTCTGATCATTGGCAAACATCCCACTTCTGACCTTATGTTGAAGGGAAGGTCATTGATAAAGCAGCTTATGACACTGCCCTGCATTAATGTTCTGGGACTAAGATGATTGTCATTTTCCTTTGTGTTAGGTGTGAATCAAACCATTGGATGGTTTACCTGATGATTCCCACTGACATCAATTTTGCTATAGCTCCTTATTGTTAGGACCCTGGTGATATGTCTCTGAATTATTAGTCTAACAGCTGGTTCACTTATCCAGCAACATTGCAACTATGATACTATTCCTGGCAATATTGATAATTTTCTTTTCCTGTATCAGTTCTGTTTTCAAAATTTGCATTCTATCGCTTTTCTCCCTTTCTGCAATGCAAAGTGGAAAACATGAAAGAAAAATATTGAATACTCACTGGTCATCAGTAAGTCCAAGCATCAGGCAAAATGTCTGACAGCAAATGAAAGAGGAAGATTTTCTCATCCTCATAACTCAGGGGTACTGATCAGTTGGAAATTGGAGGCCTTACATTTTCACTTTCTGCATATTAGTGTCTGAATACTGAATGTTTCGTGACCATTTATTTTAAATTGCTTAATACATCTTGTTAAATTGAAGGATAAAGGGACTTCATACAAAGGGATTAATTATTCATAGGGTAACTTTAGTGCAGCTTCACTTCAAGGCCATAGTCTGAAATGAATGTCTTCCTTGAAATTCTAATTCCTGGCTCTTAAGATGTTCTTATTGAAATGAAACAAGAGATCAAAGATGAGCAGTACTTACTGTTAAGTCCAAAATGAAATCCATGGGAGTGTGGCTAGGAGGATTGGAATGATCAATTTGTGCTTGGATGATTTTCTAGTTATCAGAATCTGGTAAAAATTAACCCTGTAGGGTACAGCTGAAGTAAAAAGAGAAAGCGCTGGAGAAAAAATATTGGTCTCAATATCTTGACTCTATTTCCCTCTCCATGCTGCCAGGTTCTGCCAAACATTCACCATTTTCTGTTTTTATTTATTACGTTTCAGATTTCCAGTATCCACAATATGTTGCTTTCATTTTAAGTAATTTTGAAGCATACTTATAATATTCAAAGTTTGTGAGAAGATTTGTAGCTTGGGTGCTCGTTGTTGTGGTTCTGTTTGCCGAGTTAGGAATTTGCAGATGTTTCGTCCCCTGTCTAGGTGACATCCTCAGTGCTTGGGAGCCTCCTGGGAAGCGCTTCAGTGATGTTTTCTCCTGCATTTATAGTGGTTTGTCTCTGCCGCTTCCGGTTGTCAGTTCCAGCTGTCCGCTGCAGTGGCCGGTATATTGGGTCTGGGTCGATGTGTTTGTTGATAGAATCTGTGGATGAGTGCCATGCCTCTAGGAATTCCCTGGCTGTTCTCTGTTTGGCTTGTCCTATAATAGCTTAAAAATGTGTTGCTGGAAAAGCGCAGCAGGTCAGGCAAAATCAAAGGAGAAGGAGAATCGACGTTTCGGGCATAAGCCCTTCTTCAGGAATGAGGAGGGTGTGCCAAGCAGGCTATGATAAAAGGAAGGGAGGAGGGACTTGGGGGAGGGGCGTTGGGAATGCGATAGGTGGAAGGAGATTAAGGAGAGGGTGATAGGCCGGAGAGGGGGTGGGGGCGGAGAGGTTGGGAAGAAGATTGCAGTCAAGAAGGCGGTGCTGAGTCTGAGGGTTGGGACAGAGAAAAGGTGGGGGGAGGGGAAATGAGGAAGCTGGAGAAAGCTGCATTCATCCCTTGTGGTTGGAGGGTTCCTAGGCGGAAGATGAGTCGTTCTTCCTCCAGGCGTCGTGTTGCCATGGTCTGGCCATGGAGGAGGCCAAGAACCTGCATGTCCTTGGCAGAGTGGGAGGGGGAGTTAAAGTGTTCAGCCCCGGGGCAGTTGGGTTGGTTGGTGCGGGTGTCCCAGAGGTGTTCTCTGAAACGTTCCGCAAGTAGGCGGCCTCACCTGCACCTTCACACACATCATTTACTGCATCCGCTGCACCCGATGTGGCCTCCTATACATTGGGGAGACAGGCCGCACAGCCCGCACCAACCAACCCAACCGCCCCGTGGCTGAACACTTTAACTCCCCCTCGCACTCTGCCAATGGAACACAATCTCAGGGGAAGAGATTGAACTACTGTGACATGAGCAGTCATTGAGGTAGAGTCGTTTTGGAGGAGTTCAAGGTCTCAGATATTGTAAGCATGAAATTAAAATTGATAATTATAAAATGAATCAAATTCAATAAATTATGAAATCATTATGGAAGGAATTTTGCCATCTTTTCTGGTCTACATGTAGACAAAGTAATGTGGTTGTGAGCAGACCTTCGATTGTCCAACATCCTTTGACGGAGATTTTTCACTTTTTGCCCTACCTGCAACCAAAGTTCTTTTCACCGGTGATTTGCTGCACATTGTGTGACAACCTAATCAATCTCAATCAGCACTGGTGGAGGTTATGTATGATCATATGATGAAGGGACCCCAGAGAGTTCACCCTCCTATAAGGATTCCTTGAACTGGGCTCTCATTAACTCCTTCGTCATTTGAATGAGAAGGTGCCTAGTGAGGTATTCTGTTCAAAGGGCAATTAGAGATGTACAGCAAAGTTCGGCTTTTCCTGTTCAAATTTGTGCAATATTGTGGCTTCATTGTCTTATTCAACACTTAAAATTTCAAGCGTTGTTTCTTTTAAAAAAAAAGTTACTGGTCTCATCCAGGATAATAACAATTTTTTTTAAACTGTATTTTGTTCACCATTAATTGCCAGTCTAACATGTGTAAAACTGCTAAAAATAAAATCAGTTCCCAATGCCTTGCCTCTAGCTTATTTAAGAAAGCATGTTTGAAACTATTGGCTATGAGGAAAGAAACATGAGTCTCGCTTATATCTCAGAGATTTCTCATTAAAACTTCATGCAGACTAGCAACACAAAAAAGAAAGTACTGAAGATGCCAGAGATCTTAAATGAAAACAGAAATGCTGGAGAAACTCAACAGTGCTAGCTGCCTCCTTGAAGAGAAAATCAAAGTTAAAGTTTCAAATCTAATATGACTTCTTCAGAGCTCAAAGCAAGTGTACACTCCAGCCCTGTACTGGAAGAGTGATTGTCTTTAGAAGTGATGACAGTTCCGCACTGTCATGCACCATTGGAGCCCAAACACTTTAGCTCATCACTGCAGAAACCTTTTTCTTCAGCACTTTGTTGAATGATCACCTCTCGTGATAGAACATGAGGCTATCAGAGACAATATGCCAACTCATTTATAACATGGCACTGCTGACAGCATCAATACTTCTGATCACTGCAGATTATGGAAGCATTTGATAATTAAGCCAATTACCTTTTGTCTTCATATAATTTTTACACAGCTTAGAACAGATTCATAGAATTTAACATAAAGATTTTGAGACAACTGCTTACATTTAAAACATTGGACATTTACAGGGTGTCAGAGAGATGAAGGCAGCCCACAGAGCTAATGACAACATTAGGTGATACACTGCCATTTATTGTCACCATGGACTGAACAACTATGAAATCCATTATGCTTAGTTTGTAACCATTCTCGATATCGATCACGTTCCCACTTCATAACCACCTTCTCACACAAGTGATGAAGGAGTTAATGAGAGCCCAAGTCAAGGAGTCCTTAGAGGAAGATGAACTGTCTGGGGTCCCTTCATCACATGATCATGCATAACCTCCACCAGTGCTGATTAGATTGATTAGGTTATCACACAATGTACGGCACATCACCGGTGAAAAGAGCTTTGGTTGGAGGTAGGGAAAAAAGTGAAATACCCCCATCAAAGGATGTTGGACAATCGAAGCTCTGCTCACAAACCTGGGCACATCCAACTCTCTACACCTTCTTCCCAATACTGGGACAGGTAGTATTGAGGAAGCACGAGGCTGTTCAATGATTTGGACAGGTGTGGAGAGTGGACAAAGAAGTAGCAAATGGAGTACAATGTGGGAAAGTGTGAGGTCATGCTCTTTGGTAGGAAGAATAGAGGCATAGACTATTTCTAAATGGGGAGAAAATACAGAAGTCTGAAGTGCAAAGAGATTTGGAAGTTCTCTTCTGGGATTCTCTCAAGATAAACTTGCATGTTGAGTGAGTAGTTAGGAAGGCAAATTCAATGATGACATTTATTTTGAGAGGCCTTGAATCTGAAAGCAGGAATGTACTTCTGAGGCTCTATAGTGCTCTGGTCAGGCCACATTCAGAGTATCATGTGCAATTTAGGCCCCATATCTCAGGAAGGATGTTCTGGCCCTGGAGCATGTTCAGAGGAGGTTCATGAGAATTGTCCCAAGAATGAAAAGCTTAACATCTGAGGGATGCTTGAGGACGCTGGGTTCATACTCAATGGAATTTAGAAGGATGAGAGGGAAATCTAATTGAAACATACAGAATACTGAATGGCCTGGACAAAGTAGATGTTGGGAAGATGTTTCCATTGGTAGGAGAGACTAGGTCCCAAGGGCATAGCCTTAGAGTAAAAGGAAAATCTTTTAGAACAGAAATAAGGAGAAACTTCTTCAGCCAGATCGTGGTGAATCTATAGAATTCATTGACACAGAAGACAATGGAGGGCAAGTCATTGAGTATATTTAAGGTTGAGGTAGATAGGTATTGAGAGTGTGTTGCTAGAAAAGCACAGCAGGTCAGACAGCAGCGGGAGAATGAGGTTGAGAAATGGTTGAATTGAATGATGGAGTAGACAAGATGGGCTGAATAGCCTAATTTCTGCTCCTGTATATCATGGCCTTATAGTGCCCCTCTCCTTGCAGAAAGTGAGAACTGAAAATGCTGGAGAGAAAGAGCTTATGCCTAGAACATCGACTCTCCTGCTCCTTGGATGCTACCTGGCCAGCTGTGCTTTTCCAGCTCCACACTCTGACTCCTAGCCACTCTCCACCGTGCTCATCCTGCAGCTCCACTCTGCTCTCTAGTGTAACTTATTGACCATCTAGACACCTCCATCAAACCATTCACTTTTTCCAACATTGCCCGATGGTGAAGAGTCTCCAGTTGTACCTCTCCTCCTCTATTTAAAAAGGAAGGGATGGAGAAAATGGAATTAAAAACTAGTTAACCTAAAACCAAGCCTGGGAAAATGCTTTCTGCCTGTTATAAAGGACATGTAGAAAACACCAATAGAATTACATAAAATCAACATGGGTTTATGAAAGGAATATTATGTTTGGTAGACTTCATTTTTAAGGAGACAAACAATAGAATTGGTTCATGGAAAGGAATTTTAAAAATCATGCTTTTTCAGAGTAGAAGTCACAAGTCCAGTACCATAGTGATTAGTGTTTGAGCCTTCACTGTTCACAATATGTATCAATGGTTTGTATGAGGAAATCATATGTAATCTTTCCAAGTTTGCTAATAACATAGAACTAGATTGGATTGTGAATTGCAAGAAAGTGAGGACTACAGATGCTGCCGAACAGAGTCAAAAAGTGTGGCACTGGAAAAGCACAGCAGGTCAGGCAACATCTGAGGAGCAGGAGAGTCGATGTTTCAAGCATAAGCTCTTCATCAGGAATTCCTCAACCTCATGCAGGGCACCTCACACCTTCGATACATTATGAGACGACATGGCATCTATTGTTAAAGTTCACTTGAGAATGTAACTTTATAAAAGGTTCTGGGATTTACATATGAAAGAACTGGTCATTGTAAAAGTTGAGAGATTTAACAAACAATCAAGTATTTTTCATTGTATAATTTCAGTTACATCACACTGTAAACTTTTGCGATAAATTTTGTGTCTTACGATCTTATACTCCACAACCAACTGTTGAATGAGTAGCATTTCAAAGCTAATGCTTCCAAATAAACTTGTTGGACTATAACCTGGTGTTGTGTGATTTTTAACCTTGTACACCCCAGTCTAACATCAGCATCTCCAAATCAATAAAAGAAAGCACAGTTAAATGTAAAACCGTCGACAGGGTAATCAAGGTCAAGAGATAAATAGTGCTACAGTACAAAGAAATGTTTGAATGATTAAAAATGGAACAAAGGCAAGCCTAACGGCTTCATGTCTTAATGCACAAAGCATTTGGAATAAAGTAGAAGACCTGAGAGTTCAAATCAAGGTCAGTCTCACAGGTATTACAGAGACATGGTTATAAGGTGATCAGAAGCAGCAACTTAGAATTCAGGACTTAAACAGTTGACCTTTTGGGAAGACAAGAGTGAAACTATAGCTACTAATAAGAGATTAAATAAGAACAGTTATGAGAGACAATCTAGGCTCAGATGATGTAGAGTTCATTTGGTTTAAGGTAAAATGCCTGCAATTGAAAGACGATATTGATAGGAACCATGTACCAGCCTGCAATCAGTAGCCATTTAGCAAGGGTATAGATCAACAAAAAAGAGAGGAACATGTAAAAAGAATAAAGCAATAATAATGGGTGACTTTAATTTTTATGTTGATTAGTTTAATCAAGTCAGAAAGGGTAGCCACGTCTAGGGGGACGTTTAAACTAACTCTGCAGGGGCATGGGAACCTAGACTGTAGCTTTAGGGTGCAGGACCTGGAGTGTAGGGAGGTTAGGAACATGGCATCAATCTCAAAGGAGGGTGCCTGTAAACAGGAAAGTGGCTTGAAGTGTGTATACTTCAATGCAAGACGTATACGAAATAAGGTAGGTGAACTTGCAGCGTGCGTTGGTACCTGGGACTTCGATGTTGTGGCTATTACGGAGACATGGATAGAGCAGGGACAAGATGGCTGTTGCAGGTTTGAGGGTTTAAATGTTTTAGTAGTGTCAGAGGTGGCGCTAAAAGAGGGGGAGATGTGGCATTGCTTGTCAAAGATAGTATTACAGCGGTGGAAAGGACAATGGATGAAGACTCGCCATCTGAGGTAGTTTGGGCTGAGGTTAGGAATAGGAAAGGTGAGGTCACCCTGTTAGGAGTTTTTTACAGGCCTCCTAATACTCCTAGAAACATAGAAGAAAGGATTACGAGGATGATTCAGGAGAAGAGTGAAAGTAATAGGGTGGTTGTTATGGGGGACTTTAACTTTCCTGATATTGATTGGGAAAGCTATAGCTCAAGTTCGTTAGATGGGTCGGTGTTTGTCCAATGTGTGCAGGAGGGTTTCCTGACAAAATATGTAGATAGGTCAACAAGAGGTGAGGCCATACTGGATTTGGTTCTGGGTAATGAACCAGGCCAGGTGTTAGAATTAGAGGTAGGTGAGCACTTTGGGGACAGTGACCACAATTTGGTGACTTTTACTTTAGTGATGGAGAGGGATAAGTGTGCACTGCAGGGTAAGAGTTATAGCTGGGGCCAGGGAAATTATGATACGGTGAGTTAGGATGCGTGGCTTGGAAAAGTAGGCTTCAATGCAAGGGCGTAATTGATATGTGGAACTTGTTCAAGGAGCAACTATTGAGTGCCCTTGATAAGTATGTACCTATCAGGCAGGGAGGAAAGGGTCGTGTGAGGGAGCCGTGGTTTAATAAGGAATTGGAATCCCTTGTTAAATGGAAGAGGGCGGCCAATGTAAAGATGAGGCGTAAAGGTTCAATTGGGGCGATTGAGAGTTATAAGGTAGCCAGGAAGGACCTGAAGAGAGAGCTAAGAGCAGCAAGGAGGGGACATGAAAGGTCCTTAGTTGGTAGGATTAGGGAAAATCCTAAGGCTTTCTATAGGTATGTCAGGAATAAAAGAATGACTAGGGTAGGAATAGGTCCAGTCAAGGATAGTAGTGGGAAGTTGCGTGTGGAGGCTGAAGAGATTGGGGAGGCACTGAATGAATACTTTTCGTCAGTATTCACTCAGGAACAGGACATTGTTGCCGATGTGAATACTGAGTCACAATTAAGTAGAAAGGACGGCTTTGAGGTATGTAGGGAAGAGGTGTTGGAAATTCTGGAAAGGGTGAAAATAGATAAGTCCCCTGGGCCTGATGGCATTTATCCTAGGATTCTCTGGGAAGCAAGGGAGGAGATTGCAGAGCCATTGGCCTTGAATTTTATGTCCCTGTTGTGTACAGGAATGGTGCCAGAAGACTGGAGGCTAGCAAATGTGGTTCCCTTGTTCAAGAAGGGGAGTAGGGATAACTCTAGTAACTACAGGCCGGTGAGTCTCACTTCTGTTGTGGGCAAAGTCTTAGAGAGAATTGTAAGGGATAGGATTTATGAACATCTGGATAGGAATAATGTGATCAAGGATAGTCAGCATGGCTTTGTGAAGGGCAGGTCGTGCCTCACAAACCTTATTGAATTCTTTGAGAAGGTGACTAAGGAGGTGGACGAGGGGAAAGCGGTAGATGTAGTGTATATGGATTTTAGTAAGGCGTTTGATAAGGTTCCCCATGGTAGGCTACTGCAAAAAATAGGGAGGTATGGCATTGAGGGTGAGTTGGAGGTTTGGATTAGGAATTGGCTGGCTGGAAGAAGACAGAGGATAGTAGTTGATGGTAAAGGTTCATCTTGGAGTGCCGTCACTAGCGGTGTTCCGCAAGGATCTGTTTTGGGACCATTGCTGTTTGTCATTTTTATAAATGACCTGGAGGAGGTTGGGTGAGCAAGTTTGCAGATGATACAAAAGTCGGAGGAGTTGTTGACAGTGAGGAAGGATGTGGCAGGTTACAGCGGGATATAGATAAGCTGCAGAGCTGGGCAGAAAGGTGGCAAATGGAGTTCAATGTAGCTAAGTGTGAGGTGATTCACTTTGGTAAGAGTAACAAAAAGATGGGGTACTGGGCTAATCGTCAGATACTTGGTAGTGTGGATGAGCAGAGGGATCTTGGTGTCCATGTACACAGATCTTTGAAAGTTGCCACCCAGGTAAATAGTGCGGTGAAGAAGGCATATGGTGTACTGGCTTTTATTGGGAGAGGAATTGAGTTCCGGAGTCCTGAGGTCATGTTGCAGTTGTATAAAACTCTGGTGTGGCCGCATCTAGAGTTTTGTGTGCAGTTTTGGTCGCCATACTATAGGAAGGATGTGGAGGCACTGGAACAGGTGCAGAGGAGGTTTACCAGGATGTTGCCTGGTATGGTAGGAAGATCGTATGAGGAAAGGCTGAGGCACTTGGGGCTGTTTTCATTGGAGATAAGAAGGTTTAGGGGTGACTTGATAGAGGTGTACAAGAAGGGCCTGTACTGCGCTGTATTCTTCTATGTTCTATGTTCTATGTTCTATTAAGTTCATCGAATAAATTCGGGTTAGTTTCTGAGAGCAATATGTCATGGGACCAACCAGGGAACATGTTATCCTGGAGCTGGTAATGTTTAATGAGGCAGCTTTAATAAATGGCTTCAGAGAAAAAGGTCCCGTGGAAGTAGTAATTATAACATGATAGAATTTAATATTCAGTTTGAGGGTGAGAAACTTGGCCGGAAATAACTATGTTTAACTTAAATAATGGGCGAAGTTGGCACAAACGGATGAATCACTTGATCTTGCTCCTGGTTCTTATGTTCTGATGTCTGAAATTACAAGGAACATGGAGGAAGTGGATGGAAAACATTTTTTTGTGAAAAGCAGTCAACAATCAATGGTTCACTGGCAAAATAATTAGCAGGAGGTTGTGGTCGGTTTGGAAGAAATGTTTCAGCCAGAAAGTGGAAGGAGCCTGGAACTCACTCGTGGAAGGGCGAGAGGAAGAAATCATCGTCATACTTTTTAAAAACTTGTCTGAATGTTATTTTACCTCACTAGAAATCAACCCCCATTATTCCAACAGTCATGACAAAGTTGCCAAAGTTTACAAAATTCCCCAATTTACCTGTCTTCTTGGACCCAGGTTGATAGAAAGCATGGACCAGTTTGTCTAGTTAACAAGAATTACTATTTATTACAAATAAATAGGTTCTAGCTAGAGGCAAACAATTATGAAGTTGACTTACAGCACTATCAGATGACTGAGTCAGATCTGGTAAGTGCACAAGTGTTACACTTTTTCTTTGCTTGGCATGGACACAATGTATCAAGTGACCACAGCCTGTGTGTGAAGCATCCACAATTTCTCCATGTTGCTTGACTGCTCTTGTTGAAGGTGAAAGTGAGGACTGCAGATGCTGGAGATCAGAGCTGAAGCATGTGTTGCTGGAAAAGTGCAGCAGGTTCAGGCAGCATCCAAGGAGCAGGAGAATCGACGTTTCGGGCATGAGCCTGAAGAAGGGCTCATGCCCGAAACGTCGATTCTCCTGCTCCTTGGATGCTGCCTGACCTGCTGCGCTTTTCCAGCAACACATTTTTCTGTTGTTGTTGAAGACCTTGGAAAGAAATAAACTCACTGGAGGGACCTGTACCTCCCGCAAGCTCCAGCCCGTCAACAGGGTTACAGATGCTTTCCAACTGATGCCAACATTAAAATAACAATCAGGTCCTCGTGACATCATTAGTACCTGTACGTCTTTTAATTCTTACCAGAAATGTGGGCACTGGTGGCAAGGCTGGCTTATTTTGCTCATCCTTTAGTGCCATTGAATTGAATGGTTCTCTGAGCTATTTCAGTGGGCAGTTAATCATCAACTATGTTTCTGTATATCTGGAGTCACATGTAGGTCTGACTGGGTAAGGACAGAAAATTTCCTTCCCTGAAGGATATTAGTAAACTAGCTGAGCTTTCATGATGATAGACGATGATTACATAAGCACCATTTGAATAGCATTTGTTAGAAAAAGGGCCAGACCAGCTTCAGACACGGGACTCTGGTGCATACTCCTCATGCGTGAAAATGAGAGGGTTCAAGGCAATTGGCACTCCAATCCAGCCACTTCATGCTGCCTTGGTTTCCAGTAGGCAGAGGGAGTTAAAACTACCCCTGTACACTCAGCAATAGGAGATGAAGGATGTTTTATGGTACACACCGATCATATTGTGTCATGGGAGCATGAGACAACTGTGTCTCAAGCAGCATTCAGGAGATTGATACAGGCTCTGCCAAGAAAATACACTTTATCTTTGCCACACTTCACCACATAAACATGTACAAGCAAGATTAGAGTTCAGACAGGCATGCATTCTCTGTGATAGATTTTGAAGTTAAAACTGTTTGTGAAGGAACACTAAAATACAATCTATTACAGCTCTTGAGCGGTTACCTCAAAAATTGCTCAACAAGCCCATAAATTTGATGCTGTTTTGACAATTTTCTATTGATTTTCTTTGTGAGTGACTCTGGTGCTCATCTCAAAAACACGAATAGTTGTATTGGACCAGAGAATGTCAGAGTGGAGAGCTCTCTGGGCATGAGAATGAATCAGAAAGTGTAATAGTCACACCCTGTTTGTGGGTGAATAGCAGTATTTTTCCCCACTGGTGTGCAGCTGAAATAGGATTGTGTACTCAGTGGGGAATGCTGGTCACAGACAAGAGCGTCTTGCAATCATTCAGATTAACTGTGCAGTCAGGAGAAAGAATAAAAGATAGGAAAGTCACTTCTGAAAAGGCACAGCGGGGTGGTTAGCTATCAGAAATGAGCCCGTCAAGTCTCCAGTGGGTGGAAAGGCAATCAGGCACCTGTGGCAAAGGTTGATTTGATTGCAATTTGCAGCATGTTCCACCAGTCTGAATTACTCATCTTTGATGTCTTACTCTGGAGAATCTGAGTAAAAAGAAAGATTGCAAAGGAATGGACCTGTGTGGATACATCATAGGAGGTTAAGTGAGTGGATCGCCATACACATATAATGCAGCTTTGGTGAAGAATCCAGCAAAATGCACTATGTGTCCTGTATTTCCAGGTACATCGTCAAGATTACACTGGACGAGGTCCACAGCCTGCATTTTGCCAGAGATGCGATATCTTTTCAAACTCCCTTTTTGGCCCTTTGGCTTTTAGTGGAGGATTTTAAGCATCCTGACCTTGCAGAAAGTGGTTGGATGGTTTTGCAGAAGTAGTCTGTGTTATGTATTTGTCAGGCGGCCACCCAGATTCCACCATTTCTGCATTCCAGTAATTTTTTTTTTATTCTGGATAAGCTACCCAAACAAAGCTGGAATGATCCTCATTTACAAATGCTAATCGGAGTGAGTTACTGCCATCCGCCTCTCAACAAATGGCCAATTGCTTCTTGACTACAAAACAGCATCAGTAACAGACACAGTCTGTCTGGTGAGTTTTTTTTTAATGCTATGGCCATCAATAACAAATAATGCATAATCATTTCTTCTGGCCCCATGAGGAAGATTTCAGTCTCCCCGATCTTAGATTTGGCTGCCATGAGCCCTCTCCAGACTCACATTTAAGGGACAAGCGGTGGCCTAGTAGTATTATTGCTGGACAGTTGGTGGAATTTAAATTCAATAAAAAACAGTGAATCCATCGTTGATTGTTGGGAAAACCTCTTCTGGTTCACTAATGTCCTTCAGGGAGGGAAACTGCAATCCTTACCGGGTCTAGCTTATATGTAACTCCAGTCCCGTGCGAATATGGTTGACCTTGAACCGCCCTTTGGGCAATTAGGGATGGGCAATAAATGCTGGCCTAACCAGTGAGGCTTGCAAATGAATTAAAACAAAATTCCTCACACATGGAATGTCAGTGTTAGCTTTATTCACCCAATATTGCAGGGACTGAGAGCCTCTTCCTGACCACAGAGCAGCCATATCTGTCAGGAATTAATGACCTGACATGTCACTCAGATCCTGTGCCTTTGATTTTTCGTGGAGGAATTTAAGCATCCTGACCTTGCAGAAAATGGTTGGATGGTTGTGCAACCCTCCACTTTAAATCACTGTGCCTTCAACTGCCCTGATAGATAGAAACTAAACAGCAAGCAGTGGCTTCTCACCAAAGGTAACCCTTGTCCTCCATTCCCCCTCCCCCACCCCACTTTTAGCTGGTTTGGAAGGGTGCCTGAACGATTCATTTTACCTTGCTCTTTGATTTGCACTTCTTACATTCAGGTTTATTTGGCAGCTGACCACATAATCTTTGTACTTTTTTATTTGTTTGGCATTCTTTCACATCTGCTTCTCTGCACTGGAAACTGTTAAATGTCAAATTTAATCTTCCTTCTCTGATAGGAAGAGAATTCTTCTGAAACAAAAGGCACCTCAAGAGGAATCACACATGAATGAGCAGAGGTGGCTTTCATGAACATTCCCTACATGGCAGGAAGACTTTACAAATTTCTTCATTTCTATAGCATCCTTTATAACATCAGGATGCCCTACCACATTTCATAAGTAATTGCATACTCTCTGAAGTGAATATCTTGTACTAATGTAGGAAACACAAATTGTATACAGCAAAGTCCAAAGGCTGCAATGTGGTCATGAGCAGGAAAACTGTTGCATTTGTAGAGTTATTTGAGGAATAAACAATGACTAAAATACTTGGGGGTGAACTCTTGGTCTTCCTCAAAATACCATAATGGAACCTTTTACATTGAGCCAAGAAGGGAAGAAGCGATCAAAGTTTAGTGTTTTGTTGGATGACAACACATTCAACAGTGAGGCAGTCCTCAGTGGTACATCAGCTGAGTTCAAGGACATGGATTGGTATATAACTGCACAAACTTTTCATTTAGATGACTGATTCGCTGCTGACTAGAGTCTACATTGGCTACTTTAACCAAACCTTGAAAGGAATTGTTGTGGCACAATTGTTGTGTAGCTTTCCCTGAGCGAGGAGTCCTGAGTTCATGTCCCACATGCTTCAGAAATTTGTAATAACACCTCTGTACAGATTGATTAGAAAATATCTAAAGCACCTGGCTTTGTTGTCCAGGTGTTGTGATCTGTTACACCAGTCAAAAGGTGGTCTTGAGATACTGAAGGTTGAAGAAGCAGATGTACAGTGACATGTTACAGGACATACAACATGGAATCCTTACATTGTGGAAGCAGATCATTTGACCCTTCAAGTGCACACTGACACTTTGAATAGCATCTCACCCTGACCCACCTTGTAAGCCTTGTAACCCTGCATTTTCCATGGCTAACCACCAAGCTTGTACATCCCTGGACACTATCCAACCTGTGAGAGGAAACCCACACAGACATAGGGAGAATGTGAAAACTCCACACAGACAGTTAACTGAGGGTGGAATTGAACCCAGGTCCCTTGCACTGAGAGGCAGTAGTGCTCACCACTGAACCATCATGTTGCCCCTTTGGTCCAACCAGTCCATGTCGAAAATAACCCAAAATAAACTAGTCTCACCTGTCTGTTCCTGGCCCATATCACTCCAAATCTTTCCTATTCATGGACTTATCTATGTATCTTTCAAACATTGTAATTGCGCTATCACTTCCTCAGGAATTTCATTCCACACTCAAACAACCCTCTGTGCAAAATATTTGGCCATGATGTCCTTTTTAAATGTCTGTCTTCTCATCTTAAAAATATGTCCCCGAGTTTTGAAATCCCTTATGCCTAAGGAAAAGGCACCGAGCTTAACTCTATCTATACCCCATATGAGAATTTAGACTTGATAGGAATAAGTAATGTCACAAGCAAAGGTGTAAGATTACAAATTTCTTGAATGAATTTTACTGAATTATTTTTGAAGAGAACAATGAAAGGTGAATAACACAATACAGGAGTCAACAATGAAGAACAAAAGCTATAAACTGATTTCTTTCAATTTAATAGGAGTTGAATCGCCCCAATCCAATTCATATTTTACTTTTAAAATATAGGACAACTAAACGCTTTCATTCAACTTCCTGTTTCGTTTTGAAATTTGAGATCAAAAGTTGACATATCTAGCTGTCTGGACGATACACACAAAGCTGAATCTATCACACATTCACCAGCCTTGCTTCCCAATCTCTTTTACTTTAACTCACAGGAAAGCTACTCATCTCTTCCACCACATCTCTGCTTCAACTCAACTAGAAGACTAAAAGGTTATTCATTCCCTGAATGACACTCACAAGCCCCAGGCTTGTGTAAGAAACTTGTTAACATTTCATCTGGAGTGCTGTATGCCAATCTGGGTGCCACAGTATAGGAACGATGTAAATACATTGGAGGGAATGCAAAAGTGACTTACAAGAATGGTCTCGGGTACGAGAAACTTCAGTTTTAGGGATAGATTGAAGAACTTGACATTGTTCCCCTTGAAGAGAAGAAAGCTGAGAGGAGAGCTGATTGAGGTTTACAAAAATCAAAAGTGGACTGGATAGAATAGATAAGGAGACACTGTTCCAATTATAAAAAAGAGCAAGAGCAAAAATTTAAAGCAATTTACAGAACAATTTACAGCAAAGGTAGCAGAAGGAAAAAATATACGCACTTCGTCAGTAGGTATGGTTTGGAATGCACTACCTGCAATATATTGGAGGTAGCTTGATTTGATGCATTCAAGAGGATATTGGGTGGTTGGATAAAAATAATATGTAAGGATATAGGAGGAAAGCAGGAGATTGGTACTATCTAATGATGCTCAGTGGAAGGGCTGGTGAAGACACAATGGGCCAAATGGAGTCCTGTGGCATAACACCTCTGTGATTTTACTAGCTGGTCCCTTAAAGACAAAGCTAGATTCTGGTCACACCGAGATGCATTGGACTATGTCCCACTGTATCATGAGGAACAAAAGAAAGGAAACCTTTTCCTATACTCCTCTACACATGTGCTCAAAACCTGTGGTGATCGGACTGTTGGTAATCCCTGCATGACGAGATCATTGCATATTCAAAGCTGATTATGCCATTTATACACAAGATCTCAATGACTTGTTTCCAAATGTGGAGGTGCCAGTGTTGGACTGGGTTGCCAAAGTCAGAAGTCACACTGCACCAGGCTATGGTCCACCAACTTTATTTGAAATCACAAGGTTTTGGAGCATTCTTCAGGTAAAGTGAAGGGAAGTGCACAAGCACAGAATTTATAGGCAGAGCGATCATTGCAAGATAATTCCAAGTAATTAACAATATCAAATGGTGTGCGTGGAGTGTCAACAAGCTGAATAACAAGACTTTGCAGATGTCATATGGTGTGAGTAAAGTGTCAACAGTTGAATAACAAATGAAGGGACAACCTATGATCTGATTAATTGAGACAGAAAATAATTACAAAAACTCAAAAATAACATAGGATGGTGCCAGAGATAAACCAAAATGGCTGGAATATAATAAGTATAAGAGTTGCATGATGCAGGTCTAACCAAAGTAACATGTAATCCAAAACTGTACAAACTAAGATAGAGACACCATATCAAGTTATCAAAGTGATGGTGTCAAAACAGGACAGTAAGGAAGGGACTCAGAAGGGAAGGGTGGAGAAGAGCAGAGCAATAATAATTAGGGACTCGATAGTTCGGGGCACAGATAGGCGGTTTTGTGGGAACGAGAGAGACTCACGTTTGGTATGTTGCCTCCCAGGTGCAAGGGTACGTGATGTCTCTGATCGTGTTTTCCGGGTCCTTAAGGGGGAGGGGGAGCAGCCTGAAGTCGTGGTCCATATTGGCACCAATGACATAGGTAGGAGGAGTGCTGAGGATGTTAGACAGGCTTTTAGGGAGCTAGGTTGGAAGCTCAGAGTTAGAACGAACAGAGTTGTTGTCTCTGGTTTGTTACCCGTGCCACGTGATAGAGAGTCGAGGAATAGGGAGAGAGAACTGTTAAAAGCGTGGCTACAGGGATGGTGCAGGAGGGAGGGTTTTAGGTACTTGGATAACTGGGGTTCTTTCTGGGGAAGGTGGGACCTCTATAAACAGGATGGTCTGCACCTGAACCTGAGGGGCACCAGTATCCTTGGGGGGAGGTTTGCTAGTGCTCTTGGGGGGGGGGGGTTTAAACTAACTCTGCAGGGGCGTGGGAACCCAGACTGTAGCTTTAGGGTGCAGGACCTGGACTGTAGGGAGGTTAGGAATATGGCATCAATCTTAAAGGAGGGTGCCTGTAAACAGAAGAGTGGCTTGAAGTGTGTATACTTTAATGCCAGAAGTATACGAAATAAGGTAGGTGAACTCGCAGCGTGGGTTGGTACCTGGGACTTCGATGTTGTGGCTATTACGGAGACGTGGCTAGATCAGGGACAGGATTGGCTGTTGCAGGTTCCAGGGTTTAAATGTTTTAGTAGGGTCAGAGGTGGGGGTAAAAGAGGGGGGGGTGTGGCTTTGCTTGTCAAAGATAGTATTACAGCGGTGGAAAGGAAGATGGACGAAGATTTGCCATCTGAGGTAGTTTGGGTTGAGGTTAGGAATAGAAGAGGTGAGGTCACCCTGTTAGGAGTCTTTTACAGGCCTCCTAATAGTCCTAGAATCGTTGAAGAAAGGATTGCGAAGATGATTCAGGAGAAGAGTGACAGTAATAGGGTGATTGTTATGGGAGACTTTAACTTTCCTGATATTGATTGGGAAAGCTATAGCTCAAGTTCGTTAGATGGGTCAGTGTTTGTGCAATGTGTGCAGGAGAGTTTCCTGACACAATATGTAGATAAGCCAACAAGAGGTGAGGCCATACTGGATTTGGTTCTGGGTAACGAACCAGGCCAGGTATTAGAACTAGAGGTAGGTGAGCACTTTGGGGACAGTGACCATAATTCGGTGATTTTTACTCTCGTGATGGAGAGGGATAAGTGTGTACTACAGGGAAAGAGTTATAGCTGGGGGCAGGGAAATTATGATGCGTTGAGGCATGACTTAGGATGTGTGGATTGGAAAAGTAGATTCCAAGGCAAGAGCGTAATTGATATGTGGAACTTGTTCAAGGAGCAACTATTGAGTGTCCTTGATAAGTATGTACCTATCAGGCAGGGAGGAAAGGGTCGTGTGAGGGAGCCGTGGTTTAATAAGGAATTGGAATCCCTTGTTAAATGGAAGAGGGCGGCCTTTGTAAAGATGAGGCGTGAAGGTTCAATAGGGGCGATTGAGAGTTATAAGGTAGCCCGGAAGGACCTGAAGAGAGAGCTAAGAGCAGCAAGGAGGGGACATGAAAGGTCCTTAGTTGGTAGGATTATGGAAAACCCTAAGGCTTTCTATAGGTATGTTAGGAATAAAAGAATGACTAGGGTAGGAATAGGTCCAATCAAGGATAGTAATGGGAAGTTGCGTGTGGAGGCTGAAGAGATTGGGGAGGCACTGAATGAATACTTTTCGTCAGTATTCAATCAGGAACAGGACATTGTTGTCAATATGAATACCGAGGCATGAATAAGTAGAATGGATGGCTTTGAGATATGTAGAGAAGAGGTGTTGGAAATTCTGGCAAGGGTGAAAATAGATAAGTCCCCTGGGCCTGATGGCATTTATCCTAGGATTCTCTGGGAAGCAAGGGAGGAGATTGCAGAGCCATTGGCCTTGATTTTTGTGTCCTCTTTGTCTACAGGAGTAGTGCCAGAGGACTGGAGGCTAGCAAATGTGGTTCCCTTGTTCAAGAAGGGGAGTAGGGATAATCCTAGTAACTATAGGCCAGTGAGTCTCACTTCTGTTGTGGGCAAAGTCTTAGAGAGAATTGTAAGGGATAGGATTTATGCACATCTGGATAAGAATGATGTGATAAAGGATAGTCAGCATGGTTTTGTGAAGGGCAGGTCGTGCCTCACAAACCTTATTGAATTCTTTGAGAAGGTGACTAAGGAGGTAGATGAGGGGAAAGCGGTAGATGTGGTATATATGGATTTTAGTAAGGCGTTTGATAAGGTCCCCCATGGTAGGCTACTGCAGAAAATACAGAGATATGGCATTGAGGGTGAGTTGGAGGTTTGGATTAGGAATTGGCTGGCTGGAAGAAGACAGAGGGTAGTAGTTGATGACAAAGGTTCATCTTGGAGTGCCGTCACTAGCGGTGTTTGGGACCATTGCTGTTTGTCATTTTTATAAATGACCTGGAGGAAGGGTTAGAAGGTTGGGTGAGCAAGTTTGCGGATGATACGAAAGTCGGAGGAGTTGTAGACAGTGAGGAAGGATGTGGCTGGTTACAGCGGGATATAGAGAAGCTGCAGAGCTGGGCAGAAAGGTGGCAAATGGAGTTCAATGTAGCTAAGTGTGAGGTGATTCACTTTGGTAAGAGTAATAAAAAGATGGATTACTGGGCTAATGGTAGACTACTTGGTAGTGTGGAAGAGCAGAGGGATCTTGGTGTCCATGTACACAGATCTCTGAAAGTTGCCACCCAGGTAAATAGTGCAGTGAAGAAGGCATATGGCGTACTGGCTTTTATTGGTAGAGGAATTGAGTTCCGGAGTCCTGAGGTCATGCTGCAGTTGTATAAGACTCTGGTGCGGCCGCATCTGGAATATTGTGTGCAGTTTTGGTCGCCATACTATAGGAAGGATTTGGAGGCACTGGAACGGGTGCAGAGGAAGTTTACCAGGATGTTGCCTGGTATGGTAGGAAGATCCTATGAGGAAAGGCTGAGGCACTTGGGGTTGTTTTCATTGGAGAAAATAAGGTTTAGGGGTGACTTGATAGAGGTGTACAAGATGATTAAGGGGTTAGATAGGGTTGACAGTGAGAACCTTTTTCCACGTATGGAGTCAGCTATTACAAGGGGGCATAGCTTTAAATTAAGGGGGGGTAGATATAGGACTGATGTTAGGGGTAGGTTCTTCACTCAGCGAGTCGTAAGTTCATGGAATGCCCTGCCAGTAGCAGTAGTGGACTCTCCCTCTTTATGGGTATTTAAGCGGGCATTGGATAGGTATATGGAGGATAGTGGGTTAGTGTAGGTTAGGTGGGCTTTGATCGGCGCAACATCGAGGGCCGAAGGGCCTGTACTGCGCTGTATTCTTCTATGTTCTATGTTCTATGTTCTATGTTCTAAGGTTTTAAACAAACACTCCAGAGTGGAGAAACTATGCCATGATCTTCGCAGCCTCTTTCACATGCCATTGATGATGATGAACCTTTCGCCAGGGTACTCCTACATCTCCACTTCTCACCTTCAAATAACCGCCAAACCTCAAACAGACCAACGTTCGCAGCAATATACCTAGTCTTCAGGACAACATCAAGCACAACACCATACAAACCTGCCACAGCAACATCTGCAAAACATACTGGATCATGAACATGGGCATCATGACCATCATACATGGGAACACCACCCATCATGTACATGGTAGGTACTCATGTGACTTGGCCAATGCTGTGTACTTCATTTTCTGCAGGAAAGGATAGCCCAAGGCATGGTATATTGGTGAGGTAAAAACAATGACTGCAGATGCTGAAAACCAAATACTGGATTAGTGGTGCTGGAAGAGCACAGCAGTTCAGGCAGCATCCAACGAGCAGCGAAATCAACGTTTCGGGCAAAAGCCCTTCATCAGGAATAATATTGGTGAGTCCATGCAGACGCTATGACAACAGATGAATGGACCCCACGCAACAATTGCCAGACAGGAATGTTCCCTCCCAGTCGAGGAATACTTGAGCAGTCAAGGACATTCAGCCTCCAATCTTCAGGTAAATGTCCTCCAAGGTGGCTTTCAAGATACACAACAATGTTGAGTTGCCAAGCAGAAACTGTTGGTGAGTTCCTTAGCATGAACATGGCCTCAACTATAATCTTGGGTTCATGTTGCATTCCATGTAACCCCAGCATACTTTTCTGAGTTTGTAAAATCTTCCTTACAGTTCTGTTTTGACACCATCACCTTGATAATTTATGATCTCTCTTCTTAATTAATTTGTACAGTTTTGGACTACTTGTTACTTTGGTTAAACCTTTGTAATTCAATTCTCATACCTATCATGTTATTCCAACCATTTCATTTGTCTTTAGTACCATCTTAGTTTTGAGTTTTTGTAATTATTTCTCTCCCTCAATTAATCAGATTACAGGTCATCCCTGCACTTGTTATTCAACTGTTCCTAGTCTGACACCGTCTGACACTTTTGATCACCTGCAGAGACTTGTTATTCAACCTGTCGACACTCCACTCACACCATTGGTAATATCTTTTGACACTGTCAATTACCTGGAATTATCTTGCAATGGATCAGTACCTGGTCCTATGATGTTGTGGCCATAACAGAGATGTAGGTTTCTCAGGGACAGGAATGGTTGCTGGATGTTCCAGGGTTTAGAACATTTAAAAAGAATAGGGAGGTGGGAAAAAGAGGACGGGGTGTAGCACTGCTAACCAGAGAGGGTTTCACAGCTACAGAAGTTTCCATTGTCGAGGAGGGTCTGCCTACTGAGTCAGTATGGGTGGAAATTAGGAACAGTAAGGGAGCAGTCACCTCATTAGGGGTTTACGACAGGCCCCCCAATAGCAGCAGCGAGATTGAAGAAAGCATAGGTCAGCAGATTTTGGAAAAGTTTGAATGTAGTAGGGTAGTTGTAATGGGTGACTTTAACTTTCCCAATATTGATTGGAACCTCCTTCGAGCAGATGGTTTGGAAGGAGCTGTTTTTGTAAGGTGTGTTCAGGAGGGTTTTCTAACTCAGTACGTTGACAGGCCGACAAGGGGAGAGACAATTTTGGATTTGGTACTCCACAATGAGCCGGGGCAGGTGTCAGATCTTGCAGTGGGAGAGCACTTGGGGGATAGTGACCACAACCACCTTACATTCTACAAAGCTCTGGAGAAGGAGAGAAGCAGGCACAATGGGAGGATATTTAATTGGGGAAAAGGAAACTATGATACTATCAGACGTGCATTGGGAAGCATGGACTGGGAGCAATTGTTCCATGAAAAGGGCACTATAGACATGTGGAGACTGTTTAAGGAACAGTTGTTGCAAGTGATGCATAAATGTGTTCCTCTGAGAGGGGCAAGAAGGGGTAAGATAAAGGATGACGAGAGCGGAGGAGCTTCTCGTCAAAAGAAAGAAGGCAGCTTACGTAAGGTGCAGGAAACAAGGGTCTTGCTCAGCTCTAGAGGATTACAGGCAGGCGAGGAAGGAGCTCAAAAATGGTCTGAGGAGAGCCAGGAGGTGGTACGAGAAAGGCTTGGCAGGAAGGATTAGGGAGAATCCAAAGGCATTTTACACGTATGTGAGGAATAAGAGAATGGTCAAAGAGAGAGTAGGGCCGATCAGGGATAGCATAGGGAACTTATGTATAGAGTCTGAGGAGGTAGGGGAGGCCCTAAATGAATTTTTTGCTTCTGTCTTTATGAAAGAAAAGGACCTTGTAGTAAATGAAACCATTGAGGAGCAGATAACTATGCCGGAACAGATAGAGATTGAAGAAGCTGATGTGTTGAAATGGGAATGGGATACAGGGAAACTTAGCTGTCTGGATACAGAATTGGCTGGTCGACAGAAGACAACGCATGGTAGTGGAAGGAAAATATTCTGCCTGGAAGTCAGTGGTGAGTGGTGTTCCACAGGGCTCTGTCCTTGGGCCTCTATTGTTTGTAATTTTTATTAATGACTTGGATGAGGAGATTGAAGGATGGGTTAGCAAGTTTGCAGATGACACAAAGGTTGGAGGTGTCATTGACAGTATAGAGGACTGTTGTAGGCTGCAGCGTGACATTGACAGGATGCAGAGATGGGCTGAGAGGTGGCAGATGGAGTTCAAACTGGATAAATGTGAGGTGATGCATTTTGGAAGGTCGAACTTGAAAGTTTAGTACAGGATTAAAGACAGGATTCTTGGCAGTGTGGAGGATCAGTGGGATCTTGGTGTGAAGGTACATCGATCTCTTAAAATTGCCACCCAGGTGGATAGGGTTGTTAAGAATGCATATGGTGTTTTGGCTTTCATTAACAGGGGGATTGAGTTTAAGAGCCGTGAGATCTTGTTGCAGCTCTATAAAACTTTGGTTAGACCGCACTTGGAATACTGTGTCCAGTTCTGGCCGCTTTATTATAGGAAAGATGTGGATGCTTTGGAGAGGGTTCAGAGGAGGTTTACCAGGATGCTGCCTGGAATGAAGGGCTTATCTTATGAAGAGAGGTTGACTGAGCTTGGACTTTTTTCATTGGAAAAAAAAAGGAAGAGAGGGGACCTAATTGAGTTGTACAAGATAATGAGAGGCATAGATAGAATTGATAGCCAGAAACTTTTTCCCAGGGCAGAAATTGTTAACACGAGGGGTCATACTTTTAAGCTGTTTGGCGGAAAGTATAGAGGGGATGTCAGAGGCGGGTTCTTTACGCAGAGAGTTTTGAGAGCATGAAATGCATTGCCAGCAGCAGTTGTGGAAGCAAGGTCATTGGGGACATTTAAGAGACTGCTGGACATGCATATGGTCACAGAAATTTAAGAGTTCATACATTAGGTTTACCTCACATGAGGATCAATGGTCGGCACAACATCGTGGGCTGAAGGGTCTGTTCTGTGCTGTACTGTTCGATGTTCTATATCCTATGATCTCTCTTCCTATAAATTCTGTGTCTATGAGCTTCCCTCCACTTCACCTGATGAAGGAGCAGTGCTCCAAAAGCTTGTGAGTTCAAATAAACTTGCTGAACAATGACCTGCTATTGTGTAACTTCTGACTTGTTTTCAAATATTCCTTTTCACTGTTACAAGATGCCCACCATTTTACATGTGGATAAGCATCCCACAAGTGCATCTTCACATTACATTCACATGCAGTCTTCTCACTCCTCTGGCCATAATGATAACCAGATCCATCGCCCAACCCCACCTCCACTTCCCGAAATGAGAAAACATTTCAAGATTTCCATAAAGCAATTCTTCCTGTTCTTGTCTCAATAATCATAGATATTGATAACATGAGAAATGTCTTCAGTAAAATCTGACACATACCTGACCTTATAATTACAGGCTTTTCTTCATTTTATGGCCTATACCTTAGTTAAAGATACCCCTGTACTGAAGTGAATTGACCAGATTTCCCACACTATGGTTTCATGCCTTAACACTTGTGTTCACACAAAAATCAAGCTAACAAAGTCAACAGTTGCCAATTTGATTTTGTTGATCATGCCTCTGTATGTTCTCACAGCATAACTATAGTCATAACATACAGCTGAAGCTTAGTCAGTTACAAGAGAGTCAAAGCTATAGAAGATAGACAGGAAAGTATCTAGAGCCATAGAGTCATAGGGATGTACAGCACAGAAACAGACCCTTCGGTCCATGCTGACAAGATATCCCAAACCAATCTAGTTTCACCTGCCAGCACCTGGCCCATATCTCTCCAAACTCTTCCTATTCATGTACCCATCCAGATGCCTTTTAAATGTTGCAATTGTACCACCGTCCACCACTTCCTCTGGCAGCTCATTCCATGCATGTACCAATCCCTGCATGAAAAAGCTACCTCTTAGGTTTTTTTTATATCTTTTCCCTTTCACCCTAAACCTATATCCACTAGTTCTGGACTGCCCCAGGAAAGAGACTTTGATTATTTATCCTATCCATGCCCCTCATGGTTTTATAAACCTCTATAAGGTCAGCCCTCAGCATCTGATGCCTCAGGGAAAACAGCTCCAGCCTGTTCAACCTTTCCCTAAAGCCCTCTATAATATGGACATTTTTCAAGATGTAATTAACTATTTCCCTACATTCTATGTCTTCCATGTCCTTTTTGCCAGTAAACACTGACGCAAAATACCTATTTAGTACCTCCCCCAACTCCTGCAGCTCCATATAAAGGCTGCCTTGCTGATCTTTGAGGGGCTCTATTCTCTCCCTAGTTACCTTTTTGTCCTTTATGTATTTGTAAAAACTCTTTGGATTCTCCTTAACTCTATTTGCCAAAGCTATCTCATGACCCCTTTTTGCCCTCCTGATTTCCCTCTTAAGTATACTTCTACTGCCTTTATACTCTTCTAAGGATTCACTCAATCTACCCTGTCTCTACCTGACATTCATTCTTTTTCATAACCAAACCCTCAATTTCTTTAGTCATCTAGCATTCCCTATACCAACCAGCCTTCCCTTTCACCCTAACAGGAATATACTTTCTCTGGACTCTCTCTTTTTCATTTCTGAAGGCTTCTCATTTTCCAGCTGTTCCTTTACCTGCAAACATCTGCCCCCAATCAGCTTTTGAAAGTTCTTGCTGAATACCGTCAAAATTGGCCTTTCTCTAATTTAGAACTTCAACTTTTAGATCTTTTTCCATCACTATTTTAAAACTATTGGACTTATGGTCGCTGGCCCCAAAGTTTTCCCCCACTTGCCCTGCCTTATTTCCCAAGAGTAGGTCAGGTTTTGCACCTTCTCTAGTGGGCACATCCATGTATTGAATCATAAAATTTTCTTGTACACACATAACAAATTCCTCTCCATCTAAACTCTGAACACTATGGCAGACCCAGTCTACATTTGGAAAGTTAAACTCCCCTACCATAACCACCTTATTATTCTTACAGGTAACTGAGATCTCCTGACAAATTTGTTTTTCAATTTCCTGCTGACTATTAGGGGATCTATAATACAATCCCAATAAGGTGATCATCCCTTTCTTATTTCTCAGTTCAACCCAAATAACTTCCCTGGATGTATTTCTAGGATTAGCCTCTCTTAGTACAGTTGTAATGAATGCTATCCTTATCAAAAATGCCACTCCCCCTCCTCTCTTGCCTCTCTTCTGTCCTCCCTGTTGCATTTGTATCCTGGAACATTAAGCTGCCAGTCCTGGCCATCCCTCAGTGATGCTTCTAAACTTGCTCTGATATCCTAGTCCCATGTTCCTAACCATGCCCTGAGTTCATCTGCCTTCCTTGTTTGGCCTCTTGCATTGAAATAAATGCAGTTTAATTTATCAGTCCTACCTTGTTCTCTGCTTTGTCCCTGCCTGCCCTGACTGTTTGACTTGCTTCTTTTCTCAACTGTACCAGTTCCACCCCCCCTCCCCCCCCCCCCCCGCCACTTCTACCCCAAAAGACATTCCAATGATCCAAAAATGTGAATCCTTCTCCCATACACAGGCTCCTCAGCCATGCATTCATCTGCTCTATCCGCCTATTCCTGCTCTCATTAGCTTACAGCACCAGAAGTAGTCCAGATATTACTACTCTCGAGGATGTCCTTTTTAAATTCCTGCCTAACTCTAATTCTCCCTTCAGAATCTCATCCTTTTCCCTTCCTATGTAATTGGTTCCTATGTGTACAATGATCTCCTGCTGACCCCTCTCCCCCTTGAGAACATTCTCCACCCTCTCTGATCCTGGCACCAGGGAGGCAATACACCATTCTGACCTTTTGCTGCTAGCCACAGAATTGTCTATCTGTGCGTCGGGTGAGAGAGTCTCCAAGCACAACTGATCTCTTGGAACCCGACGTATCCCTCATTGAATACCAAAAACTTGGCTGTTCATGCTACATTCCCCTGAGAATCCATCACCCCCAATAGTTTCCAAAACAGCATACTTGTTTGAAATGGGGATAGCCACAGAAGACTCCTGCACTATCTGCCTATCTCTCTCACCTATCCTGGAGTTAACCCATCTATGTGACTGTAACTGCAACCTCTCTCCCTTCCTATAACTGCCACCCATCAAATTCCCTTGCTCTTGTAAATTCCTTATTGTCTCTAACTGTCTCTCCAACTGATCCATTCGATCTGATAGGATTTGCAACCAACGGCATTTATTGCAGATATAATCCTCAGTCACAAGTAAGCTGTTCCTAAACTCCCACATCCAACAAGAAGAACATATCACTCTACAAAAGGCCAATTTTGCTTCTTTCAATCTACAGACCCAGAAAATAGCATTGTCTTATTCCTCATCATATAATCAAACGTCGATTTTCCTGCTCATTGGATGCTGCCTGAACTGCTGTGCTTTTCTAGCACCACTCTAATCTAGACCAAGAAAAAACCAAGTCTACTCACTATTGCAGACTTACTGTGAGGTCACACGTAAAAATATTCACTGTTTTCTGTGCTGGGATCTCTCCCAAACAGATTCTTCCAAGATCGTACTGAATTGTACTGTTTGTTAATTTTCCCAGATACATTCTAATGTCCACTGATACATGAATTAAAACAGCAAAGGCAGTAACCATCCAAGTTCACTGCTGTGTCAGGGAGCAGTGTGGGTTTCTTTTTCTCTCTCTCTCTCCTGCACTGACCTGACCATGTGCTGCTTTTGTCTGTTTCTCTCCCTTTTAAAACTACTGTTGTTTTGACTTTTTTTCCTCCAAAGTTCCAAAACACTGCAGCAGCATATAAAACAGTAATTGCTGCTCCTGGAATTCGTGGAAATCACCTCCAACATCTAAAATGCCTCAAAAAAGGAGCAGCCTGTTACAGCCAGAATTTTTTCTTGTCCTCCATCTTGGATTACCTAATTGAATGGTGGAATATGTTCAAAGGGCTGGAGGGCCTTATCCTGTTACCCAATGCTATTACCTCATCATTTCAAGCTTTTCAATCTATTTCACAGGTGATAGCTGCTAGAAATCTTTGAGTCATAATGTGGTGAGGGTGCAGGTCTGGAAATGGCAATAACTCACTTCCAGTATGCAAAAAATGCTCAACAGACTTGCAATTATATAGCACCCGCGTGACCAGCAGACCTCCCAATGTGATTTACAGGCAATGTCATTGCTTTAATGTTGGAAACTCTTGGTATTGTGCCACTGCACTTCTTCAAATTAGTGCCCAGAGAAGTGCCAGGCACAGCTTCAATTTAACATCTCGAGTCAAAAACAGCATTTGATGTTTGTGCTCGAGTGTTAGCGTGGGTCAGCGTAAAAGGTGAGACTGCTATCAACTAAAACAAACTGGCAATAAAAACAATATCAACATCTGCTGTTCGGACTGCTACACTGCTTTGAAGTGCTAAGCAAGGTAGCCTTCCATTCACCTCATGTCGCTGCATGTCAGTTGTGACATTCATTAATCGGGGGCTTCATTGATCCCAGTCAACCACAGAATCAATAATGTGCCTGCACTTTTCACTAATATCTACCTTGCTGCCACATCCCTCCCCCTATCTCTTCTCAATCTTGGAAAGGATCAACAAACCTTGAAGTTAAGACATCATAAAGATTGAAAAGATATTTCTTACCAGGTGTAGCAATTTTACCTCAATGTGAACATCTCTATAAATATATCCTGCCGCCCAGAGATGCGCGTTCCCTGCCAAGGCTGGTTCACACTCAAAGCCAAAGGTGCACTCGTTGCTATGAATAATTATAACCATGGAAAATTGTCAACAGTCAGCTCACTTGCTTGCTCGCTGTGCGTCAATACCAATGGAAAACCTTAAGCCTTGCCTCCAGCAAAACAAAATCTCCAAAACCAGTATATAAATGCATGATAATATTCCCGGGCTTGCAATATTATAAGACATTACTTTGCTTAATTATTTCTATTTTGCTGATGTCCACAGGTATTGTAAATGAGAGGTTGTATAAGGACTGAGGTGATGTGCTCAGCAAAAAACATTGTTTAGTCTGCATCGTGACAGGCTTTGTAGCTTGGATCACTGTGAAGTATGCCTTCCTTTTATTTGGCCACACTGAGATGCAACAGGGCATGCCTGGAGCAGTACCAAGCATACATAATGATGAGGTGTCAACAGATAAAGCTAGAACACATAACTCCTTGCATGTCAAATATAGGAAGCAATGTGCAATAAACATAACCAAGCATTCCAACAACTAGCAGATCCAAATCCGGCCACAGCCAGTTGTGAATTGCTGGAACAACTCACTGGTGGAGGATACTCCACAACTATTCCCAGCCCTAATGATGTGAGAATCCAGTATATCAGTGAAAAAGACAAAAGAAACAACTGCAGTCATCTTCTGTGAGAAATATCAAGCGGATATTCCATTCTGACCTCCCCCAGAAGTCCCTAGATGTCAATCTTCAACAAATTCAATTCACTCCACATAACATCGAGAAATGGTCGGGAGCATTGGGATACTGCAAAGGTTGCGGGCTCTGACAAAATCCTGCCAATAGTCCTGAAGATGTGTAATTGAGGGGATTAGCCACACCCCTAGAGCCAAGCTGTTCCAGGACAGCGACACGGCTTTCATCCAATGAAAATGTGGAAAGGGCCTCAGTTGCACATCAACTCTTTCCAGTTCCCCTTGAAGACATATATCACCGTTCCTTCACTGTCACTGATTCAAAATTCTTAACTCCCTTTCTAATATCAGCATAGATGTACCCAACAAGATGAACTGTAGCAGTTCAAGAGGACCACCTTTTTTTAATATTCATTTACAGGATATGTTCATGATTGGCTAGTCATTCATTGCCCATCATTAATTGCCCTAAGAGTGCAGTTGAGAGTCAGCCATGTTGTTATGGATCTGGAGTCACATGTAGGGCAGACCAGGTGAGGATGGCAGATTTCCTTCCTTGAAGGACATTAGTGAGCCAGATGTTTTTATTTCTGATAATTGACAATGGTTCCATGGCTTTAGTAGATTCTTAATTCCATATTTTTTAAAAATTAAATTCAACTTCCAACATCTGTTGTGCTGGGACTCAAAGTAGGTCCTCAAAACATTAGCTTAATTTCTGGATTAATAGTCAGGCAATAATACCACCAGGACATTGCCTGCTTAATGAGAAGTTTCATTGTCAACAAATTATGGTACAACTATTGATGCCCAGATCCTACAAAAGAAAACAAATGATCTCATTGTTAAGTTTAAGAGTTGTCTCAGGATCTATAATCACAGGAATAGCATGTAGAGATCTAAGAACATTGCATAGATCTGAGAATTTTGAGAGCAGTATTGATATTAGGAAAACATGAATGGTTGTGAACTTCCTCCTCACAATCCTCTGGACAACTTCTACTACCTGTTGTCAGCCAGGGCAACACACTCTTTATTAAGTCAGAGTTTAAGACCCTCCAAAAACCGATTGTGCACCCCATCTAGCAACACTCAAATGCAATCCTGAAATAATTTAATCCTTCAGAGGAGAGGTTGAACCAATGTCCAAAACATGACAGATGTGCGCATCGTGAAAGACCATTTATCTTCTCATGCATATATATACAGCTAAGGTAAGACTGTTTGTTTTAAAAGTACTTACCGGTAGCGGGCAGCGGTGTTTTTTTTCACTCTCTTCACAGAAAGAGCGGGAGCAGCAGGGGGAAGTGACGATGACCAGAGAGGCAGCCGAGACCCGGAAGCAGGTAGAGCGTAAGCTTACCTGGGTAGGTTTGTTTCCCCTTTAAAAGCGCGCAGCTGAAGAACCCGAGGCACTACGGAGGTAGTGCCTCCCACCCGCCCTCCTCCTCTAACCTAATAATAAGATCCGTTGTGGTAAGGAGGTAAGTGCCGAATTTTGCTTGTTGTATTCTTTAGACCCAGTTTTTTGTTTAAAATAAAGGTTAGCTTTAGAGGGATGGCAGTGAAGGCAGTGCAATGTTCCTCCTGCAACATGTATGAGGTGAGGGATGCCATGGACGTCCCTGCTGATTACACTTGCAGGAAGTGCACCCATCTCCAGCTCCTCCAAGACCGTGTGAGGGAACTGGAGCTGGAGTTGGATGAACTTCGGATCATTCGGGAGGCAGAGGGGGTCATAGATCGGAGCTATAGGGAAGTAGTAAATCCAAAGATGGCAGATAGATGGGTGACAGTGAGGGGGACTGGGAGGAAGCAGCCAGTGCAGGGACCCCCTGTGGTCGTTCCCCTCAAGAACAAGTATACCGTTTTGGATACTTGTTGGGGGGACGACTTACCAGGGTAAGTAACGGGGCTCAGGCCTCTGGCACGGAGCCTGTCCCCGCTACTCAGAAGGGAAGGGTGGAGAAGAGCAGAGCAATAATAATTGGGGACTCAATAGTTCGGGGCACAGATAGGCGGTTTTGTGGGAACGAGAGAGACTCACGTTTGGTATGTTGCCTCCCAGGTGCAAGGGTACGTGATGTCTCTGATCGTGTTTTCCGGGTCCTTAAGGGGGAGGGGGAGCAGCCTGAAGTCGTGGTCCATATTGGCACCAATGACATAGGTAGGAGGAGTGCTGAGGATGTTAGACAGGCTTTTAGGGAGCTAGGTTGGAAGCTCAGAGTTAGAACGAACAGAGTTGTTGTCTCTGGTTTGTTACCCGTGCCACGTGATAGAGAGTCGAGGAATAGGGAGAGAGAAGAGTTAAATGCGTGGCTACAGGGATGGTGCAGGAGGGAGGGATTTCGGTACTTGGATAACTGGGGTTCTTTCTGGGGAAGGTGGGACCTCTATAAACAGGATGGTCTGCACCTGAACCTGAGGGGCACCAGTATCCTTGGGGGGAGGTTTGCTAGTGCTCTTGGGGGGGGTTTAAACTAACTCTGCAGGGGCATGGGAACCCAGACTGTAGCTTTAGGGTGCAGGACCTGGAGTGTAGGGAGGTTAGGAATATGGCATCAATCTTAAAGGAGGATGCCTGTAAACAGAAGAGTGGCTTGAAGTGTGTATACTTTAATGCCAGAAGTATACGAAATAAGGTAGGTGAACTCGCAGCGTGGGTTGGTACCTGGGACTTCGATGTTGTGGCTATTACGGAGACATGGCTAGATCAGGGACAGGATTGGCTGTTGCAGGTTCCAGGGTTTAAATGTTTTAGTAGGGTCAGAGGTGGGGGCAAAAGAGGGGGGGGTGTGGCTTTGCTTGTCAAAGATAGTATTACAGCGGTGGAAAGGAAGATGGACGAAGATTTGCCATCTGAGGTAGTTTGGGTTGAGGTTAGGAATAGGAGAGGTGAGGTCACCCTGTTAGGAGTCTTTTACAGGCCTCCTAATAGTCCTAGAATCGTTGAAGAAAGGATTGCGAAGATGATTCGGGAGAAGAGTGACAGTAATAGGGTGATTGTTATGGGAGACTAACTTTCCTGATATTGATTGGGAAAGCTATAGCTCAAGTTTGTTAGATGGGTCAGTGTTTGTGCAATGTATGCAGGAGAGTTTCCTGACACAATATGTAGATAAGCCAACAAGGTGAGGCCATACTGGATTTGGTTCTGGGTAACGAACCAGGCCAGGTATTAGAACTAGAGGTAGGTGAGCACTTTGGGGACAGTGACCACAATTCGGTGATTTTTACTCTAGTGATGGAGAGGGATAAGTGTGTACTACAGGGCAAGAGTTATAGCTGGGGGCAGGGAAATTATGATGCGTTGAGGCATGACTTAGGATGTGTGGATTTGAAAAGTAAATTCCAAGGCAAGAGCGTAATTGATATGTGGAACTTGTTCAAGGAGCAACTATTGAGTGTCCTTGATAAGTATGTACCTATCAGGCAGGGAGGAAAGGGTCGTGTGAGGGAGCCGTGGTTTAATAAGGAGTTGGAATCCCTTGTTAAATGGAAGAGGGCGGCCTTTGTAAAGATGAGGCGTGAAGGTTCAATAGGGGCAATTGAGAGTTATAAGGTAGCCCGGAAGGACCTGAAGAGAGAGCTAAGAGCAGCAAGGAGGGGACATGAAAGGTCCTTAGTTGGTAGGATTAGGGAAAACCCTAAGGCTTTCTATAGGTATGTTAAGAATAAAAGAATGACTAGGGTAGGAATAGGTCCAATCAAGGATAGTAATGGGAAGTTGCGTGTGGAGGCTGAAGAGATTGGGGAGGCGCTGAATGAATACTTTTCGTCAGTATTCACTCAGGAACAGGACATTGTTGTCGATATGAATACTGAGGCACGAATAAGTAGAATGGATGGCTTTGAGATATGTAGAGAAGAGGTGTTGGAAATTCTGGCAAGGGTGAAAATAGATAAGTCCCCTGGGCCTGATGGCAGTTATCCTAGGATTCTCTGGGAAGCAAGGGAGGAGATTGCAGAGCCATTGGCCTTGATTTTTGTGTCCTCTTTGTCTACAGGAGTAGTGCCAGAGGACTGGAGGCTAGCAAACGTGGTTCCCTTGTTCAAGAAGGGGAGTAGGGATAATCCTAGTAACTATAGGCCAGTGAGTCTCACTTCTGTTGTGGGCAAAGTCTTAGAGAGAATTGTAAGGGATAGGATTTATGCACATCTGGATAAGAATGATGTGATCAAGGATAGTCAGCATGGTTTTGTGAAGGGCAGGTCGTGCCTCACAAACCTTATTGAATTCTTTGAGAAGGTGACTAAGGAGGTAGATGAGGGGAAAGCGGTAGATGTGGTATATATGGATTTTAGTAAGGCGTTTGATAAGGTCCCCCATGGTAGGCTACTGCAGAAAATACAGAGATATGGCATTGAGGGTGAGTTGGAGGTTTGGATTAGGAATTGGCTCTCTGGAAGAAGACAGAGGGTAGTAGTTGATGGCAAAGGTTCATCTTGGAGTGCTGTCACTAGCGGTGTTCCGCAAGGATCTGTTTTGGGACCATTGCTGTTTGTCATTTTTATAAATGACCTGGAGGAAGGGTTAGAAGGTTGGGTGAGCAAGTTTGCGGATGATACGAAAGTCGGAGGAGTTGTAGACAGTGAGGAAGGATATGGCAGGTTACAGTGGGATATAGAGAAGCTGCAGAGCTGGGCAGAAAGGTGGCAAATGGAGTTCAATGTAGCTAAGTGTGAAGTGATTCACTTTGGTAAGAGTAATAAAAAGATGGATTACTGGGCTAATGGTAGACTACTTGGTAGTGTGGAAGAGCAGAGGGATCTTGGTGTCCATGTACACAGATCTCTGAAAGTGAAGAAGGCATATGGCGTACTGGCTTTTATTGGTAGAGGAATTGAGTTCCGGAGTCCTGAGGTCATGCTGCAGTTGTATAAGACTCTGGTGCGGCCGCATCTGGAATATTGTGTGCAGTTTTGGTCGCCATACTATAGGAAGGATGTGGAGGCACTGGAACGGGTGCAGAGGAAGTTTACCAGGATGTTGCCTGGTATGGTAGGAAAATCCTATGAGGAAAGGCTGAGGCACTTGGGGTTGTTTTCATTGGAGAAAAGAAGGTTTAGGGGTGATTTGATAGAGGTGTACAAGATGATTAGGGGGTTAGATAGGGTTGACAGTGAGAACCTTTTTCCACGTATGGAGTCAGCTATTACAAGGGGGCATAGCTTTAAATTAAGGGGGGGTAGATATAGGACTGATGTTAGGGGTAGGTTCTTCACTCAGCGAGTCGTAAGTTCATGGAATGCCCTGCCAGTAGCAGTAGTGGACTCTCCCTCTTTATGGGTATTTAAGCGGGCATTGGATAGGTATATGGAGGATAGTGGGTTAGTGTAGGTTAGGTGGGCTTTGATCGGCGCAACATCGAGGGCGGAAGGGCCTGTACTGCGCTGTATTCTTCTATGTTCTATGTTCTATAACTAATCACAGATTATATTCTTGATTGTCACCAAAGCCCTCCAGTGATCTTCACTCTGTCTCAATTACTGAGGATTGTATGCACTGAGACTTCCAGAATTACTTCCTTCTAAAATTCCCTGAAGTACAGCCTGAAGGTTCTAAACTCCCTTGAAAAAAGAGACAACAGCCAGTCTGTTGAAGACATGGCATGGTAGGTTTTTGATAAGTGGACATTAAAACATTCCCATCAAGTGACTGAGGAGATGCTAAACAAATGCTGGAGCACAACATCAAAAATATGCTCAGGGAAAATTCACAACCAGCCTATAACGTAGACATGCTATCACACTGGAAGCTTTAGTTTGGATATTTAACTTGAATATTGGTATTTAGTTTTGTTTTTTTTGCGTGAAAGACATATCAGAGGTAATTCATTGGCTGTAGAGCACTAGTTGACCTTTGTTCATGAAAAGTCATCTGTAATGGTGAGTTTGTTCTTCTTATTATTTTATAAGTTTTCCTTTTAGACTAATGTTAAAATCTAGCATAGATAATATTCATTGATTTCACAACGTATTACCTTTCATCTTAACCTATCTACACATGGAAAATTTATTATGTTATCACAGGCATTGATTTTTCGATGCAAAAAGTTTATTTCTAGATTTTCAATTTTTGTTTATCGAGATAAAGAATTGTACTGAGTTGAACTCTAGTTCTTTCCAGTCTGCTGGCCGGAATCATCATCAGGTAGAAATAGAGACAGCCAGCTATATACACTATATACTCTTTTGTTGGACCAAATGTGTGGTCAAACCATAAGATTGGAAATGATCCACTTACTTTGTCACGTTGTACTATCTTCCTTTCAGTCTCACACCTGTCTGGATTTGATAGTAGAATTGTACCATGATACAACACAAAAGATGACCACACAGTACATTATGCCTTTAGTGACTCTTCAAAAAAATTATTCAATTCTTCACATCCTTTTACCCTTTACCGATAGCCCAGCAAATATCTTACCTTTTAATAGATTCCTGGTTTAATGGCTCATATAAAGTTCCTAATATTTCTTTGCAAAAAAAAACACACATCCCAAGCAATTTTTAGTTACTTTGTCCTTCCCTCCTTCAGAAGGTCAGAAGTGAGGATATTCCCAATGATTGAACAATGTTCAGCACCATTCGTGACTACTCGGATACTGAAGCAGTCCATGTCCATGCAACAAGATCTGGACAATACCCAGCTTTCAGCCGACAAGCAGCAAGTGACATTTGCCCCATACAGGACCATTTCCAACAACAGAGTATCTAACCATCATTCCTTGACTTTCAATGGCATCACTATTACTGAATTCTCCATTATACACATCCTGGAGAAATTACCATTCACTAGAAACTGAATTGGATTAGTTATATAAGTATAGTGGTTACAAGGATAAGTCAAAGGCCAGGAATATTGTTGACAGCAACTCACCTCCAAACATCCACCCCCACCCCACTCCCCTCCACGGCCTGTCCACTACCTGCAAGTCATAAGTCAGGAGTATGATGGAATCACCCTCCCAACAATTGCCTGGATGAATGCAGCTACAAGAACACTAAAGAACCTTAATACCATCCAGGGCAAAGCAGCCCATGCTGTCAGCACCACATCCACTAACATTTAGTCACTCCACAACAAAGTTTAGTAACAGCAGTACATACCATTTACAAGATGCACTACAGAAACTCTTTCACTGTTATCTAGAAGAACAAGGTAGCAGATGGAAACACCACCATCTGCAGTTGCCCTCCAAACCAGTCACCATCCAAACTTGGAAATATATTGCCTCCTTCAGTACTGTTGGATCTTAATCTTAGAATTCGCTCCCTAACAATACTGTGGGTGGACTGACAATGAATGGACTGCACTGGTTCAAGAAGGCAGCTGACCACTACCTTCACAAGGACAACAAGGGATTGTCAATAAATGCTGGCTCAGCCATTGCCACCTGCATCTCATGAATTTATTAAAAATAAAGGGTGATAAATGTTGGTGGAGATATTAGTAAATTCATAGATAGAGATTATAATAACACAATTCTGGATTAGTGGTGCTGGAAGAGCACAGCAGTTCAGGCAGCATCCAACGAGCAGCGAAATCGACGTTTCGGGCAAAAGCCCTTCATCAGGAATAAAGGCAGTGAGCCGGAAGCGTGGAGAGATAAGCTAAAGGAGGGTGGGGGTGAGGAGAAAGTAGCATAGAGTACAATGGGTGAGTGGGGGAGGGGATGAAGGTGATAGGTCAGGGAGGAGAGGGTGGAGTGGATAGGTGGAAAAGGAGATAGGCAGGTAGGACAAGTCCGGACAAGACATGGGGACAGTGCTGAGCTGGAAGTTTGGAACTAGGGTGAGGTGGGGGAAAGGGAAATAGGAAACTGTTGAAGTCCACACTGATGCCCTGGGGTTGAAGTGTTCCGAGGCGGAAGATGAGGCGTTCTTCCTCCAGGCGTCTGGTGGTGAGGGAGCGGTGGTGAAGGAGGCCCAGGACCTCGTTGTCCTTGGCAGAGTGGGAGGGTGAGTTGAAATGTTGGGCCACGGGGCAGTGTGGTTGATTGGTGGGGGTGTCCCGGAGATGTTTCCTAAAGTGCTCTGCTAGGAGGCGCCCAGTCTCCCCAATGTAGAGGAGACCGCATCGGGAGCAACGGATACAATAAATGATATTAGTGGATGTGCAAGTAAAACTTTGATGGATGTGGAAGGCTCCTTTAGGGCCTTGGATAGAGGTGAGGGAGGAGGTGTGGGCGCAGGTTTTACAGTTCCTGAGGTGGCAGGTGAAGGTGCCAGGATGGGAGGGTGGGTTGTAGGGGGGCGTGGACCTGACCAGGTAGTCACGGAGGGAACGGTCTTTGCGGAAGGCAGAAAGGGGTGGAGAGGGAAATATATTCCTGGTGGTGGGGTCTGTTTGGAGGTGGCGGAAATGTCGGCGGATGATTTGGTTTATGCGAATATAGAAGAGGTCAGTGCGCCAGACTACCACTGCGCCCCCTTTATCCGCTGCCTTGATGGTGAGTCACTCACCCATTGTACTCTATGCTACTTTCTCCCCACCCCCACCCTCCTCCAGCTTATCTCTCCACGCTTCAGGCTCACTGCCTTTATTCCTAATGAAGGGCTTTTGGCCCGAAACATCAATTTCGAAGCTCTTTGGATGCTGCCTGAACTGCTGTGCTCTTCCAGCACCACTAATCCAGAATCTGGTTTCCAGCATCTGCAGTCATTGTTTTTACCTTATAATAACAATGTTGTATTATGGGACAGATGCCACACCAGACAGCCAGTAACATGACATCATGACATGTGACATTCTGCTTTAAGGTATCTGATTCCCCTTCACTAGATCTGTGTCAAAAAGTCAGCCAGCAACAGGCATGTAGTGGGCAATGACACCAATAATTGGAAAGGTGATGACCTAATGACACTATTGCCAGACTATTGATTACAGAGACCTGGAGAATGTTCTAGGGACCTGGGTCCAAATCCCACCATGACAGATGGTAAAACTTGATTTCAATCAAAATCTGGAATTAAGATTCTCATGATGCCATAAAATCATTGTCAGTTATCGGGCAAAATAAAACATCGTGTTCAGGGAAGGAAGTTGCCATCCATATCCAGTCTGGCCCATATGTGACTCCAGACCCAGGAAAGTGATTAACTCTCAAATGCCCTTTGTGTGAATGAAAATGGCAATAAACAGTATCCTAGACAGCGAAGCCCAATTCCTGCGAATGAATAAAAATGATCAGTAAACACAGAAACCAGACTAGTTGTGATATTGCAGCAAATTGTTCTTAATGAACTTCAAGGCATCTATCTGATGAAGAGTCATCTAGAGTTGAAACATTAGCTTGCTTTCTCTCCAAGGATGCTGCCTGACTCGCTGTGATCCCCAGCAGTTTTTGTTTTCCATGTCTCCAGAAGAATCTGACTCTTTCTGAGACCTGTTATCTGGACTAACATATAGAAACCACAAGCCACATCAGATATTAGCATACAATTTATTTGTCTATTCATTTGTTTGTTGATATCAACCATTATACAGAAAGTAATGAGATTGGGGAATTGTGAACTTCAACTCCTGGATCATGCTGATCATTTATATCCTTCTGTTGATAGAATTGGTGGCCAATATATTTGCACTTTTATACTTGCATTTCTTTAAGATGATCAGTTACTCAAATTCCTCCTGATTAGCCAGTTTTCTTTGGTTTTCAAAATATTATGTATAAGTCAATTGACAAGTCCAAAGGAGGAGTAATTTATTGGTTGTGGATCTGTCTAATCGTTGCTACAAACTAAACCACAAATTGGAGCCAGTAGTCAATTGGACACAGATTGGAGCTTATAGACTTGAGTTCAAATGAATTATTCACCCAAGATGTATGTCTTTAACTGCAGTGTGCGATTTCAGTCATGCATATGCTTGTTGTCTCTGAACCATTTTTCTGCCTTTTATCTATCCAAGCTTGGAATTGTTCCTAAATTACCTTAATTGTCTCAAAATATTTCCTAAAGCTCTCCAGTCTAATCTGGATAATCTGATATTATTGACAGTTTCTTAAAACTAAATCTATACCATAGCTGTTGTTGCGCCATCGAGGTGACAATATTGGAATTGAAGAGTCTGGCAGAAGTGTCTCTGATAGTGAATGCAGATGTCTCAAAAAACCTATAAGTCACACACTGCCACGCTGTCAATCTCTAATACAGCATTGTAAATTCATTGAAGAGACAGCTTCTGTACAGTATTTCTATTGAAATTAAAATAATCTCTTCAATAAATAGTTTATTTCAGTTATAATTCAGCAGCACAAAATTCATCTCAATTTGAACCAAACACTAGGTTAACCAAAACTTGATGGATTGATTATTGTTTTATAAATATTTATTACCAATGGGGTTCTTCATTTACCTGCACTTTGTCATTATAATAATAAAAACAATGAAAACAATTTTCTAGGTCACAAAACTAATTGGCCTTCAGCAGTTACATCATTTCAAGGGCAGAATTGTACATGTGCCTTGTCACAATGGTGTTACAAGTTTAATCATCTAACTTCTTAGCTGTTCTATTTCAAACCTTTTCCATACCTCCTTCACTCAACTGAAAGATGTACAGCTAACAGGTTTTTTGACAGTACAATCTTTCCAGCATGAATATTGTATGACACATGAGGAATAGAAATGTTTTGTATCAGCAGCCCAATGAGAAAGGTCATATCTTTGCTTAAATCCCCTACATATCGCTGACTGTCTTCCTTAAATGACATCCATACATGTGATAATGCCTATGTGAAACTATGCCTTTCACATTATGTTTCTGAGAGTATTCCGATATCATGTCTCAGTAAAATTAGGCAGCTGAATGACGATGAGAATTAATAAACTATCCTTTCACTTTTGGTACCAGATTCTGACTCCAGTACAGAATGAGAAAATGAAAAATATTGGTTTTGGTTAAAAGAGTCTGGTGTTCATGATTTGACAAGACTAATGTTGTTAGAATGGCATTCAAAAGATGTAATGTTGGTGGTTTATTATTTCTTTTCACATGATTGTAATTATTAACTCACTAATTTAATTCATTCAAATTGACCCCTTATAAAACATGAGGAAAAAGAAGAAAAGGTCTGTTTTTAAAAGTAATCTTGTTGCAACTAACTGAGGGGATGTGTCAATAAAGAAGGGGAGCAAGTTCTTCCCACTTCACACAGAAGCTTCACAGTTTGTCCCATCTGGAACAGTAACGAATTGGGGAATCTCACCTGGGGACTGACTGCAACAAATGTGTCTTGGTGAAGTATTATCAGGTGGGAAAGTTTTCACCAAACTTGCTGCATGTAAATGAGCCTTTAAGACAATTACTACGACAAGGTCAATGACACTGGAAAGTCTACCAGGAAACATTATCATCTGCATCTACTTACCATAGCAACAGTGGATGCATTTTCAACATAACTGGGGCCAATACTCTTTTAGGTGCAGAAAGATGGAAGGCATAACTCAGTCTATCTTACTTCTGGTGGAAAAGCGCAGCAGGTCAGGCAGCATCCAAGGAGCAGGAGAATCGAGCATGAGCCCGAAACGTCAATTCTCCTGCTCCTTGAATGCTGTCTGTCCTGCTGCACTTTTCCAGCAACACATTTTCAGTCTGATCTCCAGCATCTGCAATCCTCACTTTCTCCTATCTTACTTTTGGATCAATTTTGTGATTATTATAAAATTCCATCTGGTTCACCATAAGAAAAGAAATCTGCTTTCCTTACCTGATCTGGCCTATATGAAACTCCTGACCCACAGCAGTGCAGGTGAATCTTAACTGCTCTCTGAAAATGCCAAGAGAATCAATTAGTTCCAGGGCAATTGCTGCCTAGCCAGCAATTGACAACTGACAACTTGGCCTAGATTTCCCACATAGATGCGATGGTCAAGAAGGCACATCAACGTCTATTCTTCTTCAGGCGGATCAGGAAATTTGGCATGTCAACCAGGACACTCACCAACATTTACACCTTCACCATGGAAAGCATACTGTCCGGGTGCTTAACTGCTTGATATGATAACTGCTCTGTCCAAGAGCGTAAGAAACTACAGAAAGTTGTATGCACAGTCCAGACCATCACGGAAGGCAACCACCCTTCCATGGACTCCATTTACATCTCTCATTGAGGGAGAAAGGCTACCAACATCATCAAAAACCTATCCTACCCAGAGTAATTCTTTCTTCCAACCTCTTCTATCAGGCAGAAGATACTGAAGCTTGAACACACACATCAGGAGGTTCAAGAATGGCTACTTCCCTGCTGTTATTAGACTGATAAATAGACTCTGTAACTTCAAATAATGCTGATCTTGTTAATGTTGATCTTGCCTAGTGCACATACTATACAGTGTAACCTGTATGCCTTATGCTGCCCAAGGTTTTTCTCACCCTATGATCTGTATGTCCTTGCTACTATTATCAGCCTATACTGCTCACAAACAAAGCTTTTCATTGTACTTAGGTACACATGAAAATAAATCAAATCTTTCAATCAATGTCAGAGTCATAGAGTTGTACAGACGGAAACAGACCTTTTGGTCCAACACATCCATGCCGAGTAGAAATCCTAAATTAAGTTAGTCACATTTGCCAGCATATCGCCCATATCCATCTGAGCCCTTCCAGGCTGTAAACGTACCCATCCAGGTGCCTTTTAAATGCTGTATTTGTACCAGCCTCCACCACTTCCTCTGGCAGCTCATTCCATGCACTCACCACCCTCTGCATGAAAAAGTTGCCCCTTAAGTCACTTTTAAATTTTTTCCCTTTCACCTTAAACCTACACCCTCTAGTTTTGGACTCTGATACCTGGGGAAAAGGCCTTAGTTATTCATCCTTTTTATGCCTCTCATGACTTTATGAACCTTTATAAGGTCATCCTTCAGCATTCGACGTTCCAGGGAAAATAGCCACAGCCTATTCAGTCTCTCCCCCAAGCCCAAACCCTCCAACTGTGGCAACATCCTTGCAAATCTTTTCTGTACCCTTTCAAGTTTCACAACATCTTTCCTATAGCACAGAGACCATAACTAAATACAGTATACCAAAAGTGGCATAACCAATATCTTGTACAGCTGCAATATGACCTCCCAAATTCCATATGCAGTGCACTGACCAATAAAGGCAAGCATACCAACCTGCACTCCAAAGTCCCTTTGTTCAGCAACACTCCCTAGAACCTTGCCATTAAGTGTATAAGCCCTGCCCTGATTTGACTTTCCAAAATGCAGCACCTCACATTTAACTAACTTAAACTCTATCTGCCACTCCTCAGCCTATTGGCCCATCTGATCAAGGTCCCATTGTAATCTGCGGTAACCATCTTGGTTGTCCACTACATGACCAATTTTGATATCACCTGCAAACATACTAACCATATCTCCTATGTTCACATCCAAATCAGTTACATAAATGAGTCAACACAGTGAACTCAGCACCAATCCCTGTGGCATACTGCTGGTCACGGGCCTCCATTCTGAAAAGCAACCCTCTACCACTAACCTCTATCTCCACCAAACGAACAGTTCTGCAACTGTATGGTTAGTTCTCCCTGTAGTCTACGCCACATTGCACGCTGGGAAAAAGAAGAAAAGCAATTGTATATCACAATGAAGAAGAGACTTTAGCAATCACATGGGCATGTAAAAACAATTTAGTCTATGTAAGAGGCTTACAGTTTAAGATAGGAACTCACCATAAACGTTGGTAAGTCATCTGTATACAAAGGAAATAATCAAGATGGTACACAAATTAAAAATAAAACCTTTTATTGAAACTAATGGACTATGATTCAATAACTGAATACTACAGTGGAAGTGCCAAATGAAAGCAGGTACACCGCAGCAAAGAAAGCAGATTTAGACTTCATTGAAGTGTTTGAAGCCTACCTGTCAGCAGAGTCACAAAATGTTTATCATCTTCGGAAAGGGAATTATGAAAAAATTTTAGAAACACAAGAGCAAAGTGAAGAATGTATCCTGGTAATGAACCCTGAAAGGTTAGCCAGACTATACATTAAACATTAAACATTTCCATACCTATGTCTGTACTTCAAGCAGTGTAGACATCTCACGGTCATTAATGACTTGGTTGTCTTCAAGGAACTATTAAGAGCACTCAAACTTGAAATTCTTCAGATAATTCATCAGGGTTCTTTTAGTATTGCAAAATGCTATGTGAGAGCGCAAAATTTAATGCGGTGGCCAGGGGCAACACACTCAACACAAGAAATGATCAATGATTCCATTGTATCTACAATAAATAGATAAAAAAAGAAAGTGCCACTATTAACATCAATTTTTCTATCCATGTCAGAATGGAATTATTTGTCTAACATCTTCATTGCGTCAAACATCACTATTTGTGATGAGGTAAACTATCTACACAAAACTATGGCAGATACTTTGATAGAATCATTCAAGAAAATCTTTCAACTCATCGCTTTGCAGACTGCATCTGTTAGACAGTTGTCCATATGTTGCACATGACCAAGTAAAGAGATTAAAAACAAACAAAAAGAGAAATTGTTGGAAAATCTTGCAGTTCGAGCAGTGTCTGTGGAGAGAAATCAGTGTTGACATTTTGGGTCCAGTGACCCTTCTTCAGAACTGCAGTCTTTTATTTTGTTTCTGATTTCCAGCATCCACAGATCTTTCAGTTTACCAAGTTAAGAAATATGCACATGAAGTTGATTTTATTATGTCACAGTTTCAACATATAATCGAACAAAAAGAGAAACTAAGCAAAAGATTTGTAAGTCAAAGCATTATTCACAATGAACAAGAACTTAAATCTTGCACCATTAAGATGCAGAGTAATGAAGTATCAGCATTTTTGGAATACTGAATGGACTCACAAGCTCTTAACATTCATCTGTACCTGTGTTTTTTGTTTCTGCCACTGTTTACATGTACCTATTATTTATTTATCTATTCTAAGTAACTATGCAATCTGCCTGTATTGCTCGCAAGACAAAGCTTTTCACTGTGCCTCGGTATATATGACAATAAATTCAATTCAATTCAATTCAGCTGAATGTGTCCTTGGATGCATTCCATCAGCTACAGTAGAATTAAATTATTGTAGTTATTTCCTCTCTTTTCATACCCTAAATGTTCAGTAATTTTGGAATGCTGATCGTGTTTTCTGCTGTGAAGTCTGGCACAAAGTATTTATTTAATTTCCTGAAGAAGGGCTCATGCCTGAAACATCAATTCTCCTGCTCCTTGGATGCTGCCTGACCAGCTGTGCTTTTCCAGCAACACATTTTCAGCTCTGATCTCCAGCATCTGCAGTCCTCACTTTCTCCTAGATTATTTGCAAGTTACCCACAAAGTTTATTTTCTCCACTTTCATTACTTTTTTGGCTGTTCCTTGTTAAAACTTTACCAATTCTCTGACTAACCATCAATCTTTGCCAGTTTGTACATTTTCTCTTTCATCTGAAGCTATCCTTAACTTCTCTGGTTAACTGTAGTTGGCTTATCCCCTTCCATGAATTAATCTTTCACAATTGACTATATCTTTGCTCTGAACCATGAGCAATTTTCTTAAATCTCTGCCATTGGTTCTCAGCCCTGGTTACAAAGGCCAAACAACATCTCTTCTTCCTCAGGCAGCTGAGAAAATTTGACATGACAGCGAATACCCTTGTCAACTTTTATAGGTGCGGCATCGAGAGCATTCTGTCTGGATGTATCACTACCTGGTATGGCATATGTACCAATCAAGACGGGAGACAGTTACAGAGAGTGGTGAACTCGGCCTGGACCATCACAAAAGCCAACCTCCCATCTACAGAACCCACCTACCAGGTCAAGAAAGGCCACCAGCATTCTCAAAGATCCATTCCACCCTGGCAATGTTTTTCTACAACCTCTACCATCAGAGAGAAGATACAGAAGCCTGAACACATACACCAGCTGGTTTCAAAATAGTTTCTACCCTACTGTTGTTATAATACTGAATGGACTCACAAACTCTTAACATTCGCCTGTACCTGTGTTTTTGTTTTTGCCACTGTTTACCTATTGTTTACTATCTATGCAACTTAACTATGTGATCTGCCTGAATTGTTCGCAAGACAAAGCTCTTCACTGTGCCTCAGTACATGTGACAATAAATTCAATTCAATTCAATTCAATTTAATCACCATTGCTGCTTAAACTCTTCCCCAGTCCACTCCAGCCAACTTTGCTCTCATTCCATTGCAGTTATGCTTATTTAGCATAGTTGTTTCCAAACCAAGCTCCTCCCACTCAAAGTGAATGCTAAATTCTACCATGCTATGGTCACTGTTTCACAGAGAATCTTTTACTCTGACATTATTTATTGAATCTATCTCATTACGCTATCCTTGTTTTGATCCACCACACATTGATCTCGGAAACTGTTCTGAATACTCTGTATGAATTCTTCCTCATGGCTTGTTCTGTCAGTCTGACTATCTCAATCTACATGAAGGTTAATGTCACCCATAATTAATGTACTGCCTACATTACATACCCTCATTATCTCCTGATTTATTCTCTGTCCCACCATAGAGTTACAGTTAAGGAACCTATAGACTACTACTACCAGTGTCTTCTTTCCATCTTTTGTTCTTTATCTCCACTCAAATGGATTCTATATCTTATGATTCAGATAGAGAATCTTCTGGAATCTATGTTCAGGTTCAGGAATAGCAATTTCTTGCGATGGTACTTGCTCCATCTCTTACTAAAAATGCCACACCACCGCCATTTCCTTCCTGCCTGTCCTTTTGGAAAGTCACATACCCCTGAATATTTAATTGCCAGTCTTGCACTCCTTGTAACCATGTCTATGTAGTAGACATAAGATCATACCCATTCACCTGTATTTGCGTTGTTCATTCATCAATTTTATTTTAAACAATACGTGCATTCAAGTGGAGACATTAATTTTGCCTTTTTTGATATTAGTTCCCATTTTGATCCCATTTATTGTTTTTTTCAATATTTGTATACTCTATTCCTTCCTATCCCACTCTGAGTAATATTATTCAAACAGCTGCCCTATAATCTGGCCATATTCTCTTGCTTTCTAAGTATGGGCAGCACGGTGGCACAGTGGTTAGCACTGCTGCCTCACAGCGCCAGAAACCTGGGTTCAATTCCTGCCTCAGGCGACTGACTGTGTGGAGTTTGCACGTTCTCCCTGTGTCTGCGTGGGTTTTCTCCGGGTGCTCCGGTTTCCTCCCACAGTCCAAAGATTTGCAGGTCAGGTGAATTGGCCATGCTAAATTGCCCATAGTGTTAGGTAAGAGGTAAATGTAGGGGTATGGGTGGGTTGCGGGTCGGTGTGGACTTGTTGGGCTGAAGGGCTTGTTTCCACACTATAAGTAATCTAATCTTGACATTTCCCTTGTCCCAAATCTTCACCCACATTCATTTAAAGCCCTCTCTAGTTATTTACTTTGTTCAAGTGAAGCCAATCCCACCAGGTTCCTTCTACTCTAGCACGGGCACCTGCTCCCCATGAATTGAAAAGTACTCTACCCACGCACAATCTCTAAGCCACACAGTTAAATCTCTGATCTTATTTACACATGCCAGTTTGCCCATGGCTCACGTGGTAATCCAGACATTATTACCATAGAGTAATAAATCGAACTCCTAAATGTTCAAAGTCTTTCAGAAAAACCTCCTTTCTGGTTCTATCAATGTTGCTGGTATCAACATGGATGATGACTACTGGATCTCACTTCTGCCTTTCTAAATTCTTCTCCACCAAGGAGATGTTCTTAACCCTGGCACTGGGCAGCAACACTGCCTTTGGAACACCCACTCACAGCTACAAGAAACAGTATTTATGCCTCTAATAATACAGTCCCCTATCAAAACTACATTCCTGTTTCCTTCCCAATTTGAGTCATACTACCTGTACCAAGGCACTATGGTCACTTCGCTCATGCTCCTTGCAGTCACCAGGGCCATCCATACAGCTTACTAGAGCCTTATAATTGACAGACAATTGTAGGCACCTCAATTTTAACACACTGTGTCTTCATACCTGCCTCACCCACAATTGGACCCTCCTGTTCCTATTCACGGATTAACTTTGAATTACCTAATCTGAAGGATGTGACCACCCTCTGGAGTAGAGTAATGTTCCCGTTCCTTGATGTGGCACAGTGTCTCCAGCTTAGATTTCGGCTCCCAACTTTAATCTGAAGTCCCTTCAGCTGCGAACACTCATTCTAGATTTATTCACCTTGGATCACATTGATGTCCAGCAGTTTCCACATGCCTCAGGAGCAATACATCACCTGTCCTGCCATCATTACAATGCTCAATTTAATTTAAATATTAATTACTCAAGATTCCCTGCCTTTTACACATCATTTCATTGATATAAGTCCATAAGACATAGGAACAGAAATTAGGCAATTTAGCCCATCAAGTCTGTTCTACTATTCAATCATGACTGATAAGTTTCTCAACCCTATTCTCTCCCTTTCTCCACATAACCTTTGATTCCCTTGACAATCAAGTATCTATCTATCTCAGTCTTAAATATACTCAATGACCTGGCTTCTACAGCCTTCTGTGGTAGTGAATTCCGTAGATTCACCACTCTGTGGCTGAAGAAGTTTCTCCTCATTTCTGTTCTAAAACATCTTCCCATTACTCTGAGGCTGTTCCCTTGAGTTCAAGTTTCTCCTATCAATGGTACCATCTTCCCAACATGTACTCTGTCCAAGCCATTCAGTATACTGTAAGTTTCAAATAGATCTCCCCTCGTCCTTCTAAACTCCATCAAGTATAGTCCCAGCATCCTCAAACATTCCTTATATGTTAAGTTTTTCATTCCTGGGACCAATTTCGTGAACTACCTCTGAACCCATTATATTGTTATCAAAAGCTAAAAGAGAGAAAATAACACTAGTGTCAATCTACTACTGAAGTTCATGACACCAGGTTATAGTCCAACAGGTTTGTTTGAAATCACAAGCTTTTGCAGTGCTGCTCCTTCATCAGGTGAAGTCCTGACACAGGCAGCACTCTGAAAGCTTGGGATTTCAAATAAACCTGTTGGACTTTAATATGGTGTTGTATGACTTCTGACCTTGGCCACAACAGCCCAACACCGGCATTTCCACATCATGGCTACCATTGACATCATAATACTTAAGGTTTTATTTAAGAAAAGAATGAAGAAAACCCTGGAGACCTAAACACAAACTGAAGATTTGACCTTTACTTTTACAATTGGAAATACTCACTACTTCCACTTACCAATGAAATTCATTCCCTGTGCTCATGTCACACTATGATTTCTGATTTCACTCCACCATTGGTCTCACTGCAGGTTGGCCCTTGATCAATTCCTTCTCTCCTGTCCCACTCACCTCTCACCTCAGAGAGTTTACTTTTTCCTGTAAACCCTAGTTAAAACACGTCATTCCCACTTTGTATTGAATTTCCACTTTGAATCAAATTTACAACAGTAGTCAGGTAGAACTTTGCAAAACTTGAAAGGATTCAGAAAAGCTTTACAATGATGTTGCCAGGGTTAGAGGGTTTGAGCTGTTGGGAGAGGCTGAATAGGCTGGGGCTGTTTTCCCTGGAGCCTCGGAGGCTGAGGGGTGACTTTATAGAGGTTTATAAAAACCATGAGGGGCATGGAAAAGGTAAATAGACAAAGTCTTCTTCCTGGGTTTGGGGAGTCCAGAACTGGACGGCATAGGTTCAGGGTGAGAAGGGAAAGGTCTAAAAGGGATCCAAGAGATAACTTTTATCATGCAGAGGGTGATACATGTATGGAATGAGCTGCCAGAAGAAGTGGTGGAGGCTAGTACAATTACAACATTGAAAAGGCATTTGGATTGGATATATTAATAGGAAGGGTTTAGAGGGATATAGGCCAGGTGCTGGCAAATAGGACAAAATTAGGTTAGGATATCTGGTCGGCATTGAAGAGTTGGACCAAAGGGTCTGTTTCCGCACTGTACATCTCTATAACTCTTTGACTCTAATTCACTCAGCCTTCCCTTCACTCGGCTGAAGTCCCAGACTGCTTCACTCCCACACTAACTGTGCTCCTTATGAGCCATGCGATGACTGTCTTCCACATCTGCCACAGGCAGATTGCTGAGGACGAGGTCAAGTATGTTTCTCCCTCTTGTCAATTTCTTCACCACTTGGGTTCAACCAACTCACTCAGGCTGCTGAGCCATGCTTGATGATAGAGATTGAAGACCCCCAACTCAATGTCCATTCTGTGCTCTTGCCACCCATAGTGTTTCATCAAAGTAGTGCACAACATAGAGGAGTACTGAGTCATCAACAAAGGGATGGGATAAGGGGTTTTATTATAATCAGCAGCAGGTTTGGCCTTATGCCACGAGACTCCATTGGATCCAAGGTCATCTCAGAAATATCGAAAGTAAGAACATGAGCAGACCATGTGGCCCTTTGAGCCTGTTCTGATTATCCTACTCAGTATGCTGCTCCAGATTTTGTATAATTCCCTTTGATCCCTTCAGCACTAAGAACTATATCTATCTCCGTGGAAACAGAAATGTTGAAGTCTCTTGGGACAACTCCCTCCTACATATCCCAAGAGTGAGGTAAATTTTTAATTAGTAAGGGAATCAAGATTTGCAGAGCAAAAACAGGAAACGAGTTGAAGATGACCACATCAGCCATGATCTTACTGAACTGCAGCGCAGACTCAAAGGACTAAAAGCCTATTTCTGCTGTTATTTATTATGGTCTCATGGTCTTTTCAAAGCTACCTGATTGGAATTTCTTTGCAGTAAACTCAAAGCAGCAGGAGTTGCAAAATTAAAGATCCTCAGCACCAGTACCAGGACGACATAATTATTGGCATTTTTACATTATAACAGTGGAATTTGTAAGGGGAAAAATGTGACAAAAGATCCTGATAACCAGAAATAAAAATTTTTTATAAAAATTGCAAGTGTTAAACTTTATATGTATATTATATTGTCTGTTTCAGCAAATATGATATAAATTTCATATATTTTAATGAATTTTCTCTCCCTCTGTTTCTTTAGCAACTTTTTCATAGACCGTAGAGCTTAAATTTCTTTTCTAGTTTTTACCTGAATGTATTGGTTTCAGCTTTGGTTACCCCATATTTGACTCAAGCTCATAAACTAGGCTGTTATTCCAAAAACATAGCTTTATTTGTAGACTGGGCAACTCTACTGAGTTCTCTTTCTATTGCCAAGCCAATATGTTGTATAAATTCATAATTGTTCTATACTCTCATATTCCAATTTGTAAGATCCAAGATTACTGTTGCTCTTTTATATTTTCACTTCATGGTATTTGAGCAGATGAAAGACTCAACAGACAATCAAGATATTTTTCAATGTATAATTTCAGTTATATCACACTGTAAATTTTTGCTATAAATTCTGTGCCTTAGAATTGTGTCCTCCACAATCACCTGATGAAGGAGCGGCGCTCCGAAAGCTAGTGCTTCCAATTAAACCTGTTGGACTATAACCTGGTGTTGTGTGATTTTTAATTTTGTACACCCCAGTTCAACACCGGCATCTCCAAATCATTTATTCCAGGTGTTAGTCTAGTAAGCTTTCTTTAAAATACCTCCAAAGAAGTATCATCCTTAGTAACTTATTGATTCTTATCAGACACGGATTGCTTACCAATGTTAACACAGCACGAGTGTGAATTGAAATACAGATATGTGACAAAAGAAATCGATGGCTGCTAACTTTAAAAAATCCGTTCTTTCATCCTGGAGTGGAAATTACTTTTGTGCTTTGAATGAATTGTGAGGTCCCATGCTGATATTTATCTACACTGGGCACCAGTGAATAAAACAGACAAGTGGTGCCTTAAGGTATTGAACAATGAAGTGTATCAGCATGCACAGCAATATAATACTATGGAAAACAGTAACACTGAGCTTGTCATGTAGTTTAATGAATGATAAGTCAGAGATTGGATCTACTGTTTCATGGTCTGGTGGGGACATAGATGAAATATCATGTTTTATGCAGGTTAATAACAGGGTATTTGATTCTGCAGTGGGCTGCTTTATGTGTTTGTGTCTCTGCATTAGGTATATATTCTTTTAGGGAAATCATATTGTTTTGAATAGAGAGGTTCGTCATGTCATTTTATGATTATTGTAGATTCCAAGCTATCTCTACAGTTATAACAAATGAAACAAGAACCACTATATTAAATGAATAGCAAACTGATTTGAAGTTACTCTAGTTTAATGATCTTGAAATTTGCTGTCAATTATTGTGCAAGGATATAGCTGTAGAACACAAATTACAAAATTCCACAATTTCCTATTATCACTGTGATATATTTCTATCTCAATTCCATAATAATTCTTGGAACTTGCCTATCTAAGTGGCAACAACCAATGAATATAGGAAAAAGAGTAGGCCATTCAGTCCATCGAACCTGTTAGCTATTCAATTTCATTACATCAACTACCTCAATGCCATTTTTCCATACCAGACACCAAATTTCAAGATCATTAAACCAGAGTAACTTCAAATCAATTTGCTATTAATTTCATATTGTTTCATTTGTTATAGCTTGGAATCTATAATAATGGGCGGCATGGTGGCAGTGGGTGGCACAGTGGCACAGTGGTTAGCACTGTTGCCTCACAGCGCCAGAGACCCGGGTTCAATTCCAGCCTCAGGCAACTGTCTGTGTGGAGTTTGCATGTTCTCCCCGTGTTTCCTCCAGGTGCTCCGGTTTCCTCCCACAATCAAAAAATGTGTAGGTTAGGTGAATTGGCCATACTAAATTGCCTGTAGTGTTAGGTGAAGGGGTAAATGTAGGGGAATGGGTCTGGGTGGGTTGCTCTTCAGAGGGTCGGTGTGGACTTGTTGGGCCGAAGGGCCTGTTTCCACACTGTAAGTAATCTAATCTAATCTTCCCTGGATATCACCAGTCTTCAGAAATCTATTGATATCTATCCTGAACATTTTGAGCTTCCATAGTCCCCTGAGGTAGAGCATTTCAGATATTCACCATCCTCTGAGTGAAGAAATTCCTCCTTATTTCAATCTTAAATGGTCTGCAAATTATCCTGTTTCCAGAGCCACTAGCTAGGGGAAACATACTATTTCCATTCGCTCTGTAATAACCTGTATGAGGGTATGGGAACAGAGACATAAGCTGGCATAGAGATGTGAGGGAAGGGTAGATAGGCATAGTGTGCTATAGGAGGTATGAATGATATGTGGGAAAATGTGAAGTTCTTCATTCTGGAAGGGAGAATACTTGGGCTGTACACCTTTGCTTTGTTAATCCTCCCAAAATGCAGCACCTCACATTTTTCATGGTGAAATCCCACTTGTCACTATTCAGTCCATCTGGCCAGCCTGTTAATATCTTCCTGTGGACTAAGGCTTTTCTCTACATTTCTTAAACACACCATCAACTTTTGTGTCATCTGCAAACTTATTGATCATGCCCTCTATATTCTTATCGAGCTTGTTTATATACACAACAAATAGTGAGGGATTTAGCATCAAAATATAGGCTATGCCACTGGACACAGGTATCTAGTCACAAAAACAACCTTCATCCATCACCCACCACTTCCTGCATGAAGCTAATTTTTGATCCAATTCTCCAAATTGCCCTGGACCCCATTAGGTGTAAGCTTCATAACCAATCTGCCTTCAAATCCCACACTGAGGTCCATGTAGATTACCTCAACTGCACTACCCCTGGTTATTCTCATTGTGCTGATATATGGATAACATGCTCTGGACTTGCCTTTAGGCTATTTGCCAATGTTTTCTCATGTCCCCTCTTTACTCTCCTAATTTCTTTTTAAACAACCTACTGCACTTTCTTTACTTCTCTTGGATATCTATTGTTTTCAGCTTTTGGTATCTACCATAAGTTTCCTTTTATTAATCCAGCCTTGTACATTCCATTACATCCAGGGTTTTCTGGACTTGTTGGTCTGACTCTTCACCTTTATGGAAACATCCTGGCCCTGCATTCTCAATGCTATCTGGTTTTACATAACTCTACTCTGATGTGGATTTCCCCGCAAGCAGCTGCCCCCAGTTCACTTCAGCCAGATCCTGTTTAATCATACTAAAATCAGTCTTCCACCAATTAGGAATCTCCATTTCAATTTAATCTTTGTTCTTGCTCATAATTGCCTTAAATATAACTAAATTATGGTCATTATCACCCAAGTTCTGTCTCCACAATTCTATCACTTGCCTGCTTTCATTCACTAAAATTAGACCCACCACCAACTGTCTTTTAAAACTTTCTATATATTGGCTTAAAATACTTTTCTGCACACATTTTAAGCTTTCTTATATTTTGTCTATGCATCATTCTGTACTGTACCTTCACCCCTCATTTCATCTTCCTGCCGAATTAGTTTAAAAACTCTATCATTTTGATTACTGATACCAAGCCCATCTTATCACTATTTTTAAAGATATGGACTGCATTAGCTTCCTTGCAGACTAGAACTGTCTGCATATGATGTTGCTCATGCTACCTTGGAACCTCAAATGGATATCTGTCCAACTATCTATTGCTTTTCAGGTTCTTACTCCCTATGTTCATAATCTTAGTTTTATGATTAAGTTTTAAAAATTGTATGTTATCTTCAAGAATAAAAATCAATGAATAACACATACTTAATATTTCTGGCATGTCTGGTGAATCCTTTGTAACCTGTCCTTGAATATTCTTCAATGGCCTATGCAGTCTTTGTTAGTTGAGTTACCCTTCACATAACTTAAAAAAAAGGCCGCGCTATTACTTCAACAATTGCCTCTGATCCTTTTATCTCAGAATGCTTTCAGTTGACCTAATAGCAGTCCTCGTTTTCTTCCACAGCTCCTTAGTAGTTAGCTCTAATTGCGATCAACTAAAAATGTAAAGAACAAAAGAACATCAATCAGGTGTTCATCAAAAACAATGGAATCCCTGAGGGGAAGATCAATTGAGCAGATAGCAAGTGATTTCAGGATTGTCAGTAACAGAGCAGGCAACTATAGACCAATGTTTGATTCATTTCCCTTTGTTCTTCAGCTGGCCAGTTTTTGTACATGACTTTTCTCCAAAGTTTCCCAGATAACATTAGAAGCAAGACATAAGCAAATGATTACAAAATAACCTCTTTTTATTGAGGGTATTTTGTAATCACTTCATTCAGTGAAAATCCCATCTCTAAAGTTAATTAGCAAAACTGGATTGAGAGTCAGGAGAAAATGTTCCACTGAAGTCGTACTTGGCATATCAGGAGATGGTTGTGGGTGTTGGAGATCAGTCATCTCAGCTGCAGGAATTCACCAGGACAGTGTCATAAGTCCAGTCATCTTCAGTTGCTTCATCATTAGGTTCAAAGTAGAGATGTTTGCCAAAGATTATGCAAAATTCAGCACTATTCACAACTCATCAAATACTAAAACAGTCCACATTCAAACGCAACAAGGTCTGGACAATATCCAGGCTTGGGCTGAAATGTGGAAAGTAATATTTGTGCCACACAGATGACAGACAATAACCATCTCCAATCAGAGACAATCTAATCATCCAACCCTTCTAGCACCATTCTAATCTACATTACCATCATTAAAATTTCCTGAGATCAAAGTTCTGAGGATTATCTTTAAGAAGAAACTCAACTGGACTCACTGTATAAATAGCGTGTCTACAAGAGCAGGCCACAGGTCAGAATACTGCAACTAACTCACCCCTTGACTCCTCATAGCCTGTCCGCCATCGATAAGGTCAGGAATGTGTTCGAAAACTCTCTGCTTGCCTGAGTGGGTGCAGATCCAATAACAGCCAAGAAATTTGGCATCATCCAGGGTAAAGCAGCACACGTGATTGCCACCACATAAAGAAGGATCCACTCCCACCACCATCAATACACTGCAGCAGCAGTATGTACTATGTACAAGGTGCACTGCAGAAATTCACCAAAGATCCTGGAAAGACAGCACCTTCCAAACTCTAATCACCACCATCTAGAAGGACAAGACCAACAGCTACATGAGAACACCATCACTAAAAGTTCCTATTTAACCCACTCACCAAGATGAGTTGGAAAAATATTGCCATCCCTTCACTGTCACTAGGTCAGAATCCTGGAATTCCTTCCCTTAGGACATTGTGGGTTTATGCACAGTTTATGGATCCCAGTTGTTCGAGGAGGCAGTCCACGAACAACTACTCAAGGACAACCAGGGATAGGCAATGAAGGCTGTCCCAGCCATTGATGTCCACCTCCTACAATAGAACATGGCTATGGAATTGGCCTTGCTAAATTGCCCAGTTTTAGGTGCCTTTGTGAGAGGTGAATGTAGGGAAATGAGTCTGGGTGTGTTACTCTTTGGAGGGTCATTGTGGACTTGTTGGGCCGAATGGCCGGTTTCCACACTGTAGGGAAACTAATCTAAAAACAAAAAAAAACTAAGTGATCTGGCAATCCAATTTTGGCAAAAAAGTGAAACAAGAACATGAACATTTTATAACATACTTCTAAAAGTTCTTCTTTATTGTTATCTTTTACTTCCATTGACTGTGAATATTTTCCTAGCTGATGACCTCTCCCCCAGATCAACTAATAAATCTCAAAATCCACCAGTAATTTTTATCTGCGATGGATTCATAAGATATGTCAGCTTTAGATAATCGCTATTGTAGAAAGGAAGAATGTAGCTTCTCAAGTATGAATAAAGTTAATGCACTTAGTTTATAATTTTTAAAAATTGGCTTGAAGGATGTAGGCTTCACTGGCTGGGCCAGAATTTACAGCTTATCCCTAAACACCCTTTGAGAAGGTAATGGTGAGCTGCCTTGTTAAACCAATCCAATTCTTCAGGTGCAGTTACTAAATGAATCTAAGTACAAGTTGCAATCCTATACATGGATCTTTTCAAATAGTCATAGAGTCATACAGCACTGAAACAGGCCCATTGGTCCAAGCAGCCCATGCCAACCATGTTCCTAAACCCAACTAGTCCCACCTGACTTGGCCCATATCCCTCCAAACATTTCTTATTCATACACTTATCTAAATATCTTTTACACATTGAAACTGGACCTGCATTTGCCACTTCCTCTGAAAGTTCATTCTATACACGAACCACTCTATGTGCAAAAAAAATTCCCATCATATCTATTTAAAACTTACTCTTCTCACCTTAAAAATATGCCCCTAGTCTTGAAGTCCCCCACTATATTGTACTTTTATTGTTATTGTACTGAAACAACAATAAATGTTGGTTTGTGAAATAAACTATTGTAATGCATGTTGACTTTTAGGCAAGGTAAAACCTATTTGAAGGAATAATACAGAAGATTTTTTTTCACAAATCATACCAAAGATCAAATACATAACTTGCCAATGTGGTTAATTTGCTAACCAATGATAAAGATATCCATCTGGATACCACAATTGTTATGCTTTATTTTTATGTCTTGTTGTCTGAAAACTTTGATGATACATAATGCCTAATCCTCCTGAGGTAGAGCTTTATGTTTCAATATGTAGATTGCACAATAATACAATATAGATAATAAATATTCATTAACTAGGAAATTGTACAAAAGCAACGTTTTAAAGCAGAGAAACAGTCGATCGAGTCTATGCCTCACAGAAACTACCTCTCAACTTACATTGTCTTAATCCACTAATTTATACACCTTCCCCACATCATTGACCTCAATCGCATAATGTGATGGTGCAAACTCTCTCCGGACTTTTATTTTGCGGGACTGGGACCCTGCATAGAAATCAGCACTAAGATGAAAACTGATTCTTGAGCTACCTTCAAATTATCCCACTCAAAGATTCTATCACATCGTTCTGGAGCACATGTGACTTGATCCTGCACCTCCTGGATCAAAGGTAGGGAAACTAAAACTAAAACCAACAGAGATTTAAAACCTATTTAAAGATTGAAATGCATGACCTGTGTTTTTTGTTACATCAGTCATTAAGTTGTTCAGTTAAAAGATAGCAAGCAAAGCTAACATATGAGAATTAATAAACCTGGCTGAGACTTTCTAACATGCTGAAAGAGTATGTGGTCTCCTTGACAACTACCTGAGCACAAAATAGACCGTTCATATCCTTGCTATCAGAATTGACCAAAGATGAGCTACCAACCACATAATCACACCATCATTTTGACGGCTTCTTATTACTTCTGCAACATTGTTTGATTTTGCCACTTTCTCAGCTTGTCTGCTGCTCACCTATGTTTTATATGTACCTTGTCTTCGCTATTCTAATGCATGTACAGTTATCCTTCTACACCATGTGACAGAGTGGCGAGGAGAGAAGGTGGAGTGAAGCGAGGGCTGCCGGGAAGGGTAAGTGTTCCCACTTAAAAAGGGACTAACCCCAGAAGTCAGGCCTCCATTTTGCCAGACCAGCGAGGAGAGAAGGAGGAGTGAAGCGAGGGCTGCTGGGAAGGTAAGGGCTAACTTATATTTGGGCAGTGGCTAAACCCGAGGTACTACACTATCTCCCTCCTGACCCGTCATCTAACTGGAAGAAAAAGACTCTGTATGGTAAGACTTTTATTTTTTTCTTTTTCTTTCTTTTTCATATATGTAAGTCCATTATTTGGTTTTAGTTAGTTCATATAAAACTAAGCTTACAATGGCAGGGGACCTCAGACCCGTGGCATGTGACTCTTGCTTGATGTGGGAGCTTAGGAACATGTCTGACATACCTGATTCTTACACTTGCAAGAAGTGTGCCCAGCTTCAGTTCTTGTTTAACGGCATGATAGCTCTGGAGCTGCGGATGGACTCACTGTGGAGCACCCATGATGCTGAGGAGGTTGTGGATAGCATGTTCAGTGAACTGGTCACACTGCAGGTTAGAATTGCTGAGGGAGACAGTGAATGGGTGACCAAAAGGCAGAAAAAAAGTAGGAAGGCAGTGCAGGTGTCCCCTGCCGTCATCTCCCTCCAAAACAGGTATATCATTTTGGATTCTATTGTGGGAGATGGCTCACCAGGGGATGGCAGCAGTTGCCAGGATCATGGCACCGTGGCGGGCACTGCTGTTCAGAAGGGCAGAAAAAAGACTCATAGGGCCATAGTCACAGGGGATTCTATTGTGAGGGGAGTAGGTAGGTGGTTCTGTGGCTGAAAACAGGACTCCTGGATGGTATGTTGCCTCCAGGTGCTCAGGACAGGGATGTCACCGAAAGGAGAGGGTGAACAATCAGTTGTCTTGGTGCATATAGGCACCAACGATATAAGTAGAAAACGAGATGAGGTCTTGAAAGAAGTATTCAGGGAGCTAGGAGAGAAGTTAAAGAGGAGGACCTCAAAGGTAGTGCTCTCAGGATTACTACCAGTGCCACGTGCTAGCCAGGGTAGAAATGAAATAATAGGCAGGATGAACACGTGGCTTGAGAGATGGTGTAGGAGGGAGGAGTTCAGATTTGTTAGACATTGGGATTGGTTCTGGGGAAGGTAGGACTATTACAAAATGGACGGTCTACATCTGAACCAGACTGGAACCAATGTCCTTGGGGGAGTATTTGCTATTGCTGTTGGGGAGGTTTTAAACTAATGTGGCAGGGACTGGGAACCAGAAGAGAAAACAAGTAGGCAGCGAGGTGGAGACTGGAGACTGTAAGAATTATGAAGATAGCATTAATAAAGGGAAGAATAGGCAGAGAGCAGGTGAGCACAAAAAAAACTGGTGGCCTGAAATGCATATACTTTAATGCAAGGAGTATAGTGGAAAAGGCAGATGAACTTAGGACTTGGATTGGTGCCTGGGAGTATGAGTTATTGCAATCACAGAGACTTGTTGAAGGAAGGGCATGATAATTGGCAATTAAATGTTCCAGGATATAGTTGCTTTAGACATGACAGGGAGGGAAGTAAAAGGGGAGGGTGGAGTTGCATTGCTGGTCAAGGATGATATCATGGCTGTTCTAAAGCAGCACACTATGGAGGTCTTGGGTAGTGAAGCATTATGGGTGAAGCTAAGAAATAAGAAGGGTGCAGTTACACTGTTGGGGCTGTATTTCAGGCCTCCCAACAGTGAGCGTGGGGCAGAAGAACAAATAGGTAAACTGATTATGAAAAGATGTATAGGCAATAGGGTAGTGGTGAATGGAGATTTTAATTTTCCCAACATTGACTGGGATACACTTAACGTCAGAGGTCTGGATAGGGTAGAATTTGTAAGAAGCATCCAGAAGAGTTTTCTAGAGCAGTATGTCAATAATCCGACAATGGAAGGGGCCATATTGGACTTGGTACTGGTTAACGAGCCAAGACTGGTGGTAGAAGTTGTGGTGGGGGATTTCTTTGGGAACAGTGACTGTAATTCTGTAAGTTTTAGAATACTCGTAGATAAAGAAGAGAGTGCCCTAAAGGAAGAGTACTAAACTGGCCAAATCCAATTATATCAAATTAGGCAGGAGCTGTGAAATGTGAATTGGACATAGCTATTTGAAGGAAAGTCCACATTTGATATGTGGGAGGCTTTCAAAGATAGGTTAAAGATAGTTTAGGATAGGCATGTCCTGTTGAAGGCAAAGGATAAGAATGGCAAGATTCATGAATTGTGGATGACAGGAGAAATTGTACGATGAGCCAAGAGTAAAAAGGAAGCATACAAAAAGTCTAGCAGCTAAGAACAGAACAGGCCCTGGAAGAATACCGGAAGAGTAGGACAAGTCTTAAACAAGGAATCAAGTGGGCTAAAATAGCTTTAGCGAGCAGAATTAAGGAATATCCTAAAGCATTTTATTCTTATATAAGAAGCAAAACTAGAGAAAGGATTGGTCCACTAAAGGATAACGACGGAAGGCTATGTGTTGAACCTGAGAGAATGGGTGAGATTCTGAACGATTACTTTGCATCAGTGTTCACTGAGGAGAGGAACATGATGAATGGTGAGATTGGAGACAGAAGTTTGATTACTCTGGATCACGTTGACATAAGTAGGGAAGATGTGTTGAGTAGGCTAGAGGTTATTAAGGTGCACAAATCCCCAGAACTGGATGGGATCTATCCCAGGTTGTTGAGGGAAGCGAGAGAGGAAATAGCTGGGGCCCAGACAGATATCTTTGTGGCATCCTTAAATACAGGTGAGGTGCCGGAGGACTGGAGGGTTGCTCATGTTGTCCCCCTGTACAAGAAGGATAGTAGGGATATTCCGGGTAACTACAGACTAGTGTGCCTGATGTCGGTGGTGGCAAAGTTGCTGGAAAATGTACTGAGGGATAGGATTTATTTATATTTTAAAATAAATGGGCTTATCAGTGATAGGCAACATGGTTTTGTGCGGGGGAGATCGTGCCTTACCAACTTAATAGAGTTCTTCAAGGAAGTGACCAAGTTGATAGGTGAAGGAAAGGCTGTTGATGTCATATACTTGGACTTTAGTAAGGCATTTGATGGGGTTCCCCATGATAGAATAATGGAGAAAGTCAAGTCACATGGTGTGCAAGATGCTCTAGCAAGGTGGATAAAGAACTGGTTGAGCAACAGGAGACAGAGAGTAGTAGTTAAAGGGAGTTTCTCGAAATGGAGAAAGGTGACCAGTGGTATTCCACAGGGGTCAGTGTTGGGGCCACTGTTGTTTGTAATATACATAAATGATCTGGAAGAGGGCACTGTTGGTATGATCAGCAAGTTTGCAGATGACACAAAGATTGGTGGAGTAGCAGAAAGCATAAGGGACTGTCAGAGAATACAGGAGGATATAGATAGACTGAAGAGTTGGGCCAAAAAGTGGCAGATGGTTTTCAATCCAGACAAATATGAGATGATGCATTTAGGCAAGACTAATTCTGGAGTGAATGAATGGAAGAGCCTTGGGAAAAGTTGATGGGCAGAAAGATCTGGGAGTGCAGGTCCATTGTTCCCTGAAGGTTGCTGCACAGGTGGTTAGAGTGGTCAAGAAGGCATATAGTATGCTAGCATTCATTGGACGGGATATTGAGTATAAGAACTGGCAAGTCATGTTAAAGTTCTCCAAGACATTGGTTCGGCCGCATTTAGAATATTGTGTACAGTTCTGGTCACCACATTACCAAAAGGATGTGGACGCTTTGGAGAGGGTGCAGAGAAGGTTTACAAGGATGTTGCCTGGCATGGAAAGTGCTAGCTATGAAGAAAGGTTGAGTAGGTTAGGTTGATTTTCACTAGAAAAAAGGAGATTGAGGGGGGACCTGATTGAGGTTTACAAAATCATGAAGGGTATAGACAAGGTGGATAGAGACAAGCTTTTTCCCAGGGTGAAGGATTTAATAATGAGAGGTCACACTTTCAAGGTGCGAGGTGGAAAGTTTAAGGGGGATACAAGCGGTAAGTACTTCACACAGAGGGTGGTGAGCGTTTCGAACGCGCTGCCAGCAGAGGTGGTAGAGGCAGGCACAGTAGATTCATTTAAGATGCGTCTGGACAAATGCACGAGTAGGTGGGGAACAGAGGAATACAGATGCTTAGGAATTGACCGACAGGTTTAGGCAGTACATTTGGATTGGCTCAGGCTTGGAGGGTTGAAGGGCCTGTTCCTGGGCTGTAAATTTTCTTTGTTCTTCTTGTTCTATGTGTAAACTTAAAATCATTCAAACTCTACTGCCCATATCCTGACTTGCAACAAATCCCCTTCACCTTTCACCTCTGTTCTCATTGGCTTCCTTGATTAAGCAGAACATTGATTCATGCATATTTTCAAGCTCTTCCAAGGCTTTGTATCTTTCTATGTCTGCAGTTCCAAAGCCTCACAATCTTCTGAATGATCTGTGCTTCCGTAATTCTGGTTTCTTGTGCATTCCTGCATGTAACAGCTTCTCCTTGCTGGTCACATATTCAGGCCTAACTGCAATGCAGGGATGTGGCGATTGTAAGTAACTGATTTTAGTTGGCTTGCCAAAGATCTTAAGATCAAATATTGGCATCACATTCTCTAGAATGCTGAGCTGGTGAAACTGACGTAATGCTTGATAGATCATTCAGTCACTGTTGTACAGCACAGAAACAGACCCTTCAGTCCAAGTCATCCGTACTAACCACATATCCCAACCTAATCTAGTCCCACTTGCCAGCACCTGCCCCATATTCCTCCAAATGTTTCCTATTCATACACCCATCCAGATGCCTTTTAAATGTTGCAATTGAAAAACTATTCATTTATCTGTTTCTGTGCTGTGACCTCTGCCAAACAGGTTTCTCCAAGATCAGTTGTGAATTTCACTGTTTGTTAATTTTCCTAGGTGCACTCTGATGTCCAGCGATACATGAATTCAACAACAAAGGCAATAACTGCACAGGTTCACTGCTGTGTCAGTTAGCAGTGTGGGTTTCTTTCTCTCTCTCTCTCTCCTGCACTGACCTGACCATGTGCTGTCTTTGTCTGTCCCTCTCCCTTTTAAAAGTGCTGTTATTTTGACTTTTCTCTTTTAAATTTTCCCCCTCTCACCCTAAACCTATGCCCTCTAGTTCTGGACTCCCCCACCCCAGGGAAAATACTTTGTCTATTTATCTATCCATGCCCCTCATGATTTTATAAACCTCTATAAAGTCACCCTTCAGCCTCTGACATTCAAGGAAAAATAACTCCAGTCTTTTTAGCCTCTCCTTATAGCTCAAACCCTCTAGTCCCAGCAACATCATTGGAAATCTTTTCTGAACCCTTTCAAGTTTAACAACATTTTTCCGATAACAGGGAAACTAAAAATTAAAGTAGTATTCTAAAAGTGGCCTAACCAATATTCTATACAGCCTCTAAGTGATAAAAATTGTGTTTTTATAGAGGTGACTGTCAAGGTCTGGAAAGTGCTCAACATTTTCCAGAGTCACCTTTTCAACGGGTACGGAGGGTAGATTTGCCAGACCAGGAGGGAGTCGTAAAATCACAGAAATGTACAGCACGGTAACAGACCCTTCAGTCCACCTCATCCATGCTGACCAGATATTCTAAATTAGTCTGGTCCCATTTGCCAGCATTTGCTCCATCCCTCTAAACCCTTCCTATCTGTGTACCCATCCAGATGCCTTTTAAATCTACACACACCTTAAACGAATGGTTTATTCATGAGTTCTGTTTTGAGATTGAACCCCTTGCACAAAGAATTGAAGAGGTGAGAGTAAGTTGCAAATCTGGTGTAGAGTGTGCAATGACACTGTAATCTTGTACATATTATAACTCATGTATTTCTCTGGTTATCAGCTTATATTTAGCACTGAGGCAATTGAAGTTTAAGAGCTTTCCATCCGGGTAGGTTTTAACACTGATACCTGCAGACGGTTGATCTTTTAATCAGTAAAGTAGCTACAAGCAGGTAGATTGTAAATAGAATGTTAATTATCACACAAAGTCTTGAGTGACTGGTCTGGATCTTGAAGGCATTTGTTTCAGATCTTCCACTCGAGACACTTGTAGTCATATCTTCATCAAATAATTAAAGGATTATTGTGATGTTTCTCAGATGTTCAAAACTTTGTAGCATAATCCACTCTGCCTTATGGTTCACTGAGTCAAATGTTTTGCTTTGGTTGAAGATTGCAAAGAAGAGTTCCTGCTTTTGAATCGTACATTTGTCTGTCAACAAAAACCACACTGAGTGTTCCTTTGGAAGGTCAAAACTATTATCACAGCACAAGGATTGGATAGGTCAGATGGCTGGACAGCTGGTTAGTGATATCAACAGTGTGGGTTCAATTCCTGCACCTGCTGAGATTACCATGAAAGACTCTCCTTCTGAGCTCATCTCCTTGCCACGGTAGCCTTCATGTTAAACCACCCCCAGTTATCTCTCTCTCTCTAATGAGAGAGCAACTTCTACATCTCTGTGAGTATTTTCTGATCCATACGGAGTAGGTGAATTCATGAGAATGTGGAGCAGGATGTTTCAATGTGTCAGTGAAGTATCTTGAAATGTTTTAATATGTAAAGGCACTATATGAATGCAGGCTGCTGTCTTATCAAACAAGACACTCATTTAGCAGGTGCGACATGGCCAAGTTGTCTTTATAGCTGAAGGTTCATACAAGTCTATTCAATTTCTACAATTGATTGATGCGCTTCAGACTTAATTGGAACCATAAAATTCTTAACATGGTGGTTACCATATGTAGACATTTAGCTATGTCTCAGCAGTATATCACTTCTTGTTACATTACACTTACAGGTAACTGGCCATCATGACAATGTAATTGTACCTTATTCACCTGAGCAACCAAAAAATGAAGCACCTTCCATATGCTGTCTATAACCATTCAGCTGTCCAAGCTAAATTATATTTTCACTTATTACGTTAGCATAAGGGCTGTTCACAAAAATAATATTTTGCCTGTTGCTGCTTGAGGTCCATTATAATTCAACAGTCTGTAAAAAAGACATGCTTAACTTCAAAATGTATTAATATTAACCATATATACATATAATAAATATATGATTATATTGTAATTCACTTTTATGATAATTTTTCATATTAAGTCAAATCCTTCTAGAACATTTATTAAACAGCACAATAAAAGGAATCATTTGCTAAGAAGTCCAACTTCTGTTAAATTAATATATTCTTTTTACTGCTTATGATCAGAATGTTCTGTGTGAGAAAATATGTATGTTTTATTCCTCATTAGAGTGGGACCCAATTGAATAACTCCAACAGCAAGCTTTTGTGAGTTTAAAAGTAAAGAAGGTAATTTATTCACATACATTTATCTTGAATACAGTCACACATGTAGTTGAATAACATATTCAATTGGATAAAGCATTTTGTATCGGCTTTAGGACGGGGCACTGATGCTTATCTGTCAGGAATGTCCCTTTACTTCCCATTAAGAAAAGGGAGTGATTTCAATGCTCAGCAGAAGTTACGTTATCTTCGTGTAGGCCACATTTCTCAGGTTTTGTGCCCAGCATTTGAAATATAATAATTTTGACGGAAAGTTCACAATATACTGGGGCATTGGATTTTGTGACATGAAAAATAGGCTCATACATCACAGAAGAAGGTCATTCAACTTGTTATACCTGTGCTAGCTCTTTGATGGAGCTATCTGGTTCATCTCATTCGCTTTGCTTTCTTTCCTGTAAATTTGCAACACTTTCCAGATATAAGCAAAGTGAAATAGCAAGGAAAGTACCACAAAAATACAAGTCAGACTTTAAGAGCTGTAAGTCTGAAATAGTTGTTAAGATGAAAGGAAAATGTAGATGATGCATAAAAGCAAGATGGATGTGCTACATACAAACAGAATAAAACTGAAGTGTCTAAAGTATTCTACCTGAGTAGCAGGGAGATTAGAAAAAAAAGTCTTTAGATGACAGGGTGAGATGGGTGATATTGATTTAACCATGTGATATGCATCTCCTGATTTTGATTACATGTTAATCAAACTCAGAAGAGATGTACAGTGGGTGGCTCAATCAATGTTATCTGTTCTTATATTATTAGCCAACATCAAATATGCACCAATGCATTCACAAAATCTTTAATGTGACAAAATATTTGACCTATTTTTCATTTAATTTAATGATCCTATGCAACTTCTGAAAACATAACTGTATAACATCCGAGAAGTAATGTCTGTTTCCTGGTTCTAATAGTATTTTTTTAAAAAGGTTTTATCAGTAAATATTTCAATATATTGTACCATTTATTTAAACATCCACAGATGCTGTAATGTCGACAGTTGTAAATCATAACTACGTATCTGCACAGATACATCATCCACTTTAAATGTTTCACTAGAAGACAGCCTCATCATTTAATTACTGACCTCATCACATCAGTGGTCTGCCCACGGCAAGTTCTGATCAATTTGTCCTTCTCCAAACCATGCTTTCCCGTGCTTCTCTCTCTAATTTGCAGTCAATGTCCCATTTTTCAAGGCAGCCAGAAGTATTCTTCCTTCCCTCCCTCTTGGCACTTTTCCTTTTACCTGTCCTTCTAGCAAAGTATAATTGAATCCATTTGTATTTTTCTGATAACATCAATCAAATTCCATCTTGTTTGTAGTACAGTCAACAATGTCCTGGTATTATTCTGCTCTTATCATATTACATTTTCATCGCTCTCCAAACCCACGTCTCAAAAATCTCTGGAAGCACTTAAAATCTGTATTTCAGCATCACACTCCATATCACCTCTTTCAGAAAACATGTTTTCAGCTGCCTATACATTTGTCCACATAATATTCTCTTCATACTTTAATGCAACATTTTTCTGTTATCTTTGTGGCATATTTGTCATGTTCAGTCATTTATTTTTTCCAGATATTTAAATTGCCTTGTGTAATGCCAGTATTTCCTGATTTTTAAAATGTTCATTTTTGCATTCCTAGAAATCTTCATTAATTTCACCTTATCCACATTGATATTAGTTTTAAATCCATTGTTGTAGTATTGTTCAGGTTCTATTCTCCATTCAGTTATTTTCCAGAAGGCTGTTAGTCAAAGGTCTACTCCAGGATTTGAGCACAAGATCAATATTGACACTCCAAAATACTCAGAGAGCACTGTACTATCAGTGTTCTTTTAGATGAGATGGTAAGCCTGACCTTCTAAGTCTCAGGGGGACAGTAAAGATCCGAAGGCATTATTTCAAACTAAAGTAGGATATTTATTTCCCTGGGTCCTGGTCAACAGTCATTCTGCAATAAAATTCATTTTGCTGTTGTGGGATCTTTTGAGCACAAGTTTGCTTCTGTGTTTCCTACCTTACAGTATTAACATTTCAAAGTGCATCATTGGCTAAAAAGCATTTTGGGTTGCACTGACATTTCGAAAGATGCTGTATAAATTCAAGTTTCTTTTTTTTCACCAGCTAGACTTTATTAGCAACAAAACGTGACAGCTTTCATGACCTGACTCCCAATGTTCAGCTCTCTGTCTACCTAATCATGGACTTCTCATAGTGTTATTCACACATGCAATTTAAACAACAAACAAATAATCAGCATCCTTACTGCTTATCCCTTCCAGTCATTACTGGGTCTTCAAAGTAAATGTATACCACTTGATTGTTTTCCATATTCCTCCCATCCGGAACCCTCATTATCACTGTATATCCTTTGCAAAACCCATACTAATCTTAGCCAAGATACTTTTCCATTCTTGTTAGCAATCTAAATATAGTTCCTGAGGAATGTAGAGTCAAAGCAATGATACAGATACATAATTTGTTAACTTTTCATAATATAAATATTTTTTCCAGCTATGTCATGATTATTTGTATGAGTTGTTACTGATCTATTTGCTTCTAAATAAAATTAGAATGGATATTCATATTTATTGAATATATAAATGAAATAACATTTTCTTTGAGAATAGCAATTTTTTTGTTACAACATTCTAAAATATACCAATATTTCAAGCTGTAAATTTTAAAACTAAAAGGAATGTGGAAAGCACTGTGAGGTGACTATCTATTTTTTTCTGCTCTGGCACATGTAGCCACAATTATCTCAATTGCTTGAGGCAGACATGCAAAGTACAGTTTTCTCTGCTCAAGGTAATACACAAAATACTTGAGAATCCAACCTTCATCTACACTGAGTTTGCTAGTGACTCATGAAAGCAAATTATATCACAATGATTATTGTTCATTTGTAAAACAGTGAGCAGCTTGAAAACCCTAAGACTGATATGACTGTATTGGAATTGGAATAGCTATATAAATCACAGCATTTTCATGTACACCCAAATGCACATGCAAGCTCTGAGAATATGAAATTCTGCTCTGCACAGCAGGGATTAAATCGTAATTCAAATGTAGCTTAATTAATATTTAGTATACCAAGAATGAAATGTCATTGTTGTGCTATTTTGAAGCTGCTTCTTCACTTCATTATTGGTTTAGTTGCCAATTTTCCATCTTGATCGTAATACATAGTGAAAGTAGGATACTGCAGATGTTGAAATGCAAAGGTAAGAACAGAAAATACTGGACGTGCACAGCAGGTCAATGAGCGTCTGCGGAGGGAGCAGCAGTAGGACTGTTTCTAGTCGATGAACACCCGTGCAGCAGAAAGCTTAATTCTTTCTCCACATGAGGAAGGGTCACTGAACTCAAAATGTTAACTTGGATTTCTCTTCACAGACACTGCCAGACCTGCTGAGATTTTCCAGCAACTTCTGCTTTTGTCTGTGATTTACAGCATCGGTAGTTCTTTCGGTTTTTCTTTCTCCACATGTAGCCTGACCTACGGAGTGCTTCCAACCTTTACTTTGTTTTTATTTTATTGGAAAATAAATGTAGAAATTTAGGAACAGGAGTAGGCCATTTCACCTTTCAAGCCTGCTCTGCTATTCAATATGATCACAGATGATCGTACAGCTCAATACTCTATTCCAGCTGTCTCCCTAGACATTTTCTTTAGCCCAAACAGCTATGACTAACTCGTTTTTGACTTGGAGGTGCTGGTGTTGGACTGGGGTGGACAAAGTTAAAGATCACACAGCACCAGGTTATAGTCCAACAGGTTTAATTGGAAGCACTAGCTTTCAGAGCGCTGCTCCTTCATTGGGTAGTTGTGCACAACCACCTGATGAAGGAGCGGCGCTCCAAAAGCTAGTACTTCCAATTAAACCTGTTGGACTATAACCTGGTGCTGTGTGATCTGAAACGAACTCTTTTTTGAAAACACTCAAAGTTTTGTGACAGGAACTCTACAAGCTGAGTGAAGAAATTTCTCGTCACCTCAGTCCTAAATGGCTTATTCCATGTCTGTAGATCCCTGATTCTGAATTCCCCAGTCTTTGGGAAAACCCTTTCAGTGTTTACCGTGTAAAATTCAGTTTGAGTTTTATCGGTTTCAATTAGATCATCTCTCATGCTTCTAAGTTCCAGAGTATATAGTCCTAACCCATCTAATCTTTATTCACACATTAGTCCTGCCAGCGCCATCATGTTCACTTTTATATTATTGTTTCAAAACTTTATGATATGCTAAAATATTTTGCAGCCAATGGCCTTCTTTCTAACTTTCGTTTCTAAGCAAAAGGAAATGGATATTCAGTTAACGCACAGCAGGTTTCCATAAACAGCAATTGGGTGAATGACCGATCTGTTTTACATACTGGTTGAGTGTTAAATAGTGTCTATGACAGAGACAGAACTTCTCTGTTCTTCAAAATGGAACCATGGGATACTTCATATCAAGCTGAGGGGGGCTACAATGCCTCATACTATTTCATGACATAGAATCAATGTGGCAACAAATGATTCAAAGTAGGTAAATAATCCAAAATGAATTATGCTAAATAATTTAGTCAAATTAATTAATGGTGTAAATGCCATCAACAATGAACAAGAAAATTGGACCTTTGTGATTAATATGTTAAACATGACCATAGTGCTCAGAGTGTCACTGAGCTCTGATGGTTAGTTTCAGGATTTTGTAACTTTACTCTAAATGGAACTTTTCTGTAACAGATCTAAATAACAGCCTACAAGAATTCTACTGTGCCCGTCAATTTACTTTTTCCTCTTCTGAGACTTGACCAAGGTCAAGCGCATTCAAAGAACCCTGCAGCTATTCAGGGACAGTTTTTCTAATCATCTAGCAAGCACACGTGTCTTTGTGTTGGTCTTCTCTTCTGTCAGATTCCAAAAGCAATCTACAACCATTTACACCTTTAAACTTGGTTTCTGCAGACCTGCAACAAATTTGTTAGCACATTTTTTTGAAACCACAAGAAATTTGGTTTAATACCTTAAATGGCCAAGGCTGGTTCACAAGTACACAATTCTGAGAATGATTTGGAGATACCAGTGTTGGACTGAAGAAGCGCTGCTCCTTCATCATTCATTGCCTGATGAAGGAGCAATGCTCCAAAAGCTAGTGCTTCTAGTAAACCTGTTGGACTATAACCTGGTGTTGTGTGATTTTTAACTTTGAATTCCGAGAATGCAATTTAGGATGGAGAATGCAATTTAGGATGAATTTAGAACATAGAACATAGAACATTGAACAGTACAGCACAGAACAGGCCCTTCAGCCCACAATGTTGTGCCGACCACTGATCCTCATGTATGCACCCTCAAATTTCTGTGACCATATGCATGTCCAGTAGTCTCTTAAATGTCCCCAATCACTTTGCTTCCACAACTGCTGTTGGCAACGCATTCCATGCTCTCACAACTCTGTGTAAAGAACCCGCCTCTGACATCCCCTCTATACTTTCCTCCAACCAGCTTAAAACTATGACCCCTCATGTTAGTCATTTCTGCCCTGGGAAATAATCTCTGGTTATCGACTCTATCTATGCCTCTCATTATCTTGTATATCTCAATTAGTTCCCCTCTCCTCCTCCTTTTCTCCAATGAAAAAGTCCGAGCTCAGTCAATCTCTCTTCATCAGATAAGCCCTCCAGTCCAGGCAGCATCCTGGTAAACCTCCTCTGAACCCTCTCCAAACCATCCACATCTTTCCTATAATAGGGCGACCAGAACTGGACACAGTATTCCAAGTGCGGTCTAACCAAAGTTTTATAGAGCTGCAACAAGATCTCACAACTCTTAAACTCAATCCCCCTGTTAATGAAAGCCAAAACACCATATGCTTTCTTAACAACCCTGTCCACTTGAGTGGCCATCTATGTACCTGCATCCCAAGATCCCTCTGTTCCTCCACACTACCAAGAATCCGATCCTTAATCCTGTACTCAGCTTTCAACTTCGACCTTCCAAAATGCATCACCTCGCATTTATCCAGGTTGAACTCCATCTGCCACCTCTCAGCCCATCTCTGCATCCTGTCAATGTCCCACTGCAGCCTACAACAGCCCTCTATACTGTCATCGACACCTCCAACCTTTGTGTCATCTGCATACTTACTGACCCATCCTTCAATCCCCTCATCCAAGTCATTAATAAAAATTACAAACAGTAGAGGCCCAAGGACAGAGCCCTGTGGAACACCACTCACCACAGACTTCCAGGCAGAATATTTTCCTTCTACTACCACTCGCTGTCTTCTGTTGGCCAGCCAATTCTGTATCCAGACAGCTATGTTCCCCTGAATCCCATTCCTCCTGACCTTCTGAATGAGCCTACCATGGGGAACCTTATCAAATGCCTTGCTGAAGCCCATATACACCACATCCACAGCTCGACCCTCATCAACTTTTCTAGTCACATCGTCAAAGAACTCGATAAGGTTGTGAGGCATGACCTACTCCTCACAAAGCCGTGTTCACTGCATTTAATCAAGCCATGCTCTTCCAGATGGTCATAAATCCTATTCCACAGAATCCTTTCTAACACCTTGCAGACGACAGACGTGAGACTAACTGGTCTGTAATTGCCGGGTATTTCCCTATTTCCTTTCTTGAAGAGAGGAATTACATTTGCCTCTTTCCAGTCCTCAGGTACGACTCCAGTGGAGAGCAAGGATGAAAAGATCTTCGCAAGTGGCGAAGCAATTGCATTTTTCGTTTCCCAAAGCAGCCGAGGACAAATCTGGTCCGGGCCTGGCGACTTGTCAATCTTAATGTTTGACAAAATTTTCAGCACATCAGCTTCCTCCATCTCTATCCATTCCAGCATGCACAACTGCTCTTCAAAGGTTTCATTCAATACAAAGTTTGTTTCTTTCGTAAAGACAGAAGCAAAAAACTCATTTAAGGGTTCCCCTACCTCCTCAGACTCCACACACAAATTCCCTATGCTATTCCTGATCGGCCCTACTCTTTCTTTGACCATTCTCTTATTCTTCACATAAGTGTAAAATGCCTTTGTGTTCTCCCTAATCAGTTCTGTCAAGCCTTTCTCGTGCCCCCTCCTGGCTCTCCTCAGACCATTTTTGAGATCCTTGCTTGCCTGCCCGTAATCCTCTAGAGCTGAGCTTGACCCTAGCTTCCTCCACCTTATGTAAGCTACCTTTTTCCTTTTGATGAGAAGCTCCACCGCTCTCGTCATCCAAGGTTCCTTTATCTTACCACTTCTTGCCTGTCTCAGAGGGACATATTTATTCATCACTTGCAATAACTGTTCCTTAAACAGTCTCCACATGTCTGTAGTGCCTTTACCATGGAACAATTGCTCCCAATCCATGCTTCCTAACTCATGTCTAATCGCATCATAGTTTCCTCTTCCCCAATTAAATATCCTCCCATTTTGTCTAATCCTCTCCTTCTCTATAGCTATGTAGAATGTGAGGCGGTTGTGGTCACTATCACCAAAATGCTCTCCCGCCACAAGATCTGATACCTGCCCCAGCTCTTTTCCGAGCACCAAGTCTAGAATGGCCTCTCCCCTTGTTGGCCTGTCAACGTATTGAGTTAGGAAACCCTCCTGAACACACCTTACAAAAACAGCTCCATTCAAAACTTCTGCTCGAAGGAGGTTCCAATCAATATTGGGAAAGCTAAAGAAACCCATTACAACAACCCTACTGAGTCCACACTTTTCCAAAATCTGCCGACCTATGCTTTCTTCCATCTCCCTGCTGCTATTGGAGGGCCTGTACTAAACCCCTAACGGGGTGACTGCTCCCTTGCTGGTCCTAATTTCCATCCATACTGACTCGGTCGGCAGATCTTCCTCAACAATGGAAGCTTCTGTAGCTGTGATACCCTCTCTGATTACTGGTGCTACACCCCCTCCTCTTTTTCCCCCCTCCCTATTCTTTTTAAATGCTCTAAACCCTGGAACATCCAGCAACCATTCCTGCCCCTGAGAAATTGTCACATTGTTATTGATGGTACTGTAACTATAGTGTAAAGACAGCCTGATCTGAACTCAGGGTTTCACCTGAGTAGAAAAATGTCAAATGTGACAACTTAACAAAGGGAATTCATTCAGAAGTTTGTGATATAACAATGCAATTATTTGTCTTTCTTTTTGAGATGTTGAAGTTTTTATATTTTTAACTATTGTCAAATGAAGTTTTTGCTATCCCCACCACCCAACTGCTTCTTTGTTAATTCATTGGATGAAGACATCACTGGCTAGGTCAGCATTTAAGGCCCAAAGGGAGTTAATTGTCAACTACATTACCATGGGTCTGGAGTCACATGTTAGTCAGGCCACGTATGGACAGCAGTTTCCTTCCTTAAAGGACATTAGTGAACCAGATGGGCTTATACTTACAATCAAAAATTGATTCATGGTCTTCAAAAGACTCTTAATTCCAGATTTTTATTGAATTCAAATTCCACCATTTGCCATTGGGAGATTCAGGCTCAAGTCTCTAGAACATTCTCTGTGTGTCTTGATAAGCAGTCAAGTGATAAAACCACCAGGCTATTGCTTCGTCTGATCAAGCCTTCACCCACTCAAGCGTTTATAGTACTTACGTTCTGATACCTACACAAGGTTTTCAAAATTCACAATGGACAACAGAGAGCATTGATTTTTTTTCTTCAAGTTGTTCACAGAATGATGGTGACATCACTGCCTTTATGGCCTATCCTTATTTGGCTGGTTAACAATGACATGTTTTCCTTGAGTCCCATAGCCCCTTGTATTGATGGGTCATTTCACAGTAGTGTTAAAAGAAAATTCCAGGGCCTTGACCAAGGACTGTGGAATAAATGATTGAATGCATTAAAGTCAGGACTGCTGGAGGCCACTGAGATTCAGCATGGACCTCAGTGTAGGTTTTTGCTCAGAAAGGATTATATGTTGAAATGTTCTTTAAATCTCTGATCGGGAAAAGATGGGCATTTGCAATGAGGATGCAAAGATTGATATTCTTGAGCTTGTTTCAATTCTTGATTAATTGCCAAAGTTCCTGTGAAATCAGAGTTATGATTCATTATTTTGTTCTCTTTGGAGCTATCTGTTTTCTTTTAGCGAATTGTTTTAATGTTTCTGCTGAATATTTGAAAAGCATTTAAGTTACCTATTTTAAAGAGAAAAGATATGGTGTAAAAAGTTGCTGATAACTTTAAAATTATATAAAAACTAATACAGAAGAATTGTTAAATAGGCTATGTTAAAAAAATTGAGATAGTGAAATATTGAATAAACTGGATGTAAGCTTGCTCACTGACTTGGAAGGTTCATTTTCAGATGTTTCATCACCACACTAGGTAACACCATCAGTGACCTCTGGTGAAGTTTGTGCAATTACAGATTTTACAAAGTGAACTCTCTTGCAAAGGTTGCACTTAGTCAATTGCTTCACTTCTCACATAATTTTAAAAGACAAAGAGCACAGCTGAAATCATTTTTTTTTCTCTCTTCGCAATGACTCATTTCCCATTCTCGGATACAGAGTGGCTATTAAGTTGGGAGTATGTTATTTCCTAAATAGCCATGGACCCTGCATGTTCTTACAATCATGAAACAGTAATGAGCTGGGCATTGCATTTGTTATTTCAAATTCACAAATTGTCTTCACTCTATTCGCAATCCTGAAATGAATTTCTTTGTCAGGCTACGGTAAGCAAAGTCATATGCTGTTAAAGTAAGATCTGTCACTGTATTGGCAGCTGTTAAGCAGACTAATATAATATTAATCAAAGTATATACTTTAATTGTGTGATTATAACAAAACTAGGTCAATTGTGAAATGTTAATTTCCTTACTAATGATGCACAATTTCCTCCTTACTTCGTTGAGAGTGAGAATTCTTCATTCTGATTGGAAGTTCAGTCTGCCTCATGACTTCACAGTTTTGGGACATCTTTTTTTTACTCTCTTATGGGATACGTGTACACTGGCAAAGCTTGTATTTATTGCCCATTCTTAAATGCCATTGATTTCATTAATTTGATTTGATTTATTATCATGTGTACCTAAATACAGTTTACAAACAGTACAGGCAGATCATAGTAAACTAGGACATACAGATCATAGTGTGAAAAAAAAATTTAAGCTGAAGCATACAAGTTACGTCGCACAGGGTCTGTGTTAGGCAAGATCAATATTAGCAAGATCAGCATTATTTGAATCCAGAGAGGCCATTCATCAGTCTAACAGAATGACTTGCTAGGGCATTTGAGAGGGTGAAGTGAAAAGTCAATCACATTACTGAGCACCTAGAACACAAGTAGGGCATACCTGTTAATGATGGCGGATTCCTTTCCCTCAAGGACATTAGTGAACCAGACAAATATTATAAAAATCAATGAAATTTGCATGTCATTATTAATGAGACAAGCTTTGTATTTCAGATTTTTATCAACTGAACCTGCAGGGCTGGAACTTGATCTTGCTTGACAGAGCAGGAGTGTTGGACTACTTGATTTTCAGTCCAATGGCATTACCGCAAAGATTCTCCCTCGTCAATGCTGGAACATAACCGGTGTCATAATGAGGAAAAGTGATTGACAGAGCCTGGTATATTTGTTTAGATCAACGAAAGGCATGCTCTTCAGCTGTGACTGCAAAATTCAAGTTACTTTTCTAAGATTATGTATACCATAGTTTTTTTTTTCAGAAGAGACTTCTCAATATAGTTCTCTTCAAACTCCCTCCTTAATTGGCAATGCAGGCTGGTCAATTATCGAACCCAGATCCGGAGTCAGCATGAAATTATAATTAGAGGAAGTCAAGATGAGTTCATGTCATTGGAACAAATCATGCATAGGATAATCATTTCCTGAGAAGAAACTCTGTGACACTATGGGACCTAAATTTATTAATGCCCAAACTAGGAGGTGGGGGAGGGGTGTATTGGTTGGCCTGTTACACTCACATGGAGCAGGGAGCTGTCTTTCTATTGCAGATATGCTAGCTTAACCTGAAATAAAGAACACGCTACAACCTCCTCTTTCTGCCCAATGACAAAAGGATAACTTGGCTAACTTCCATAGCAACCATGGGCAGAAGTGGCAATGCAGATTATTACAGAAGCTCATTGCAATGGGACAAAAGAGAGATGGATGAGGGTTCCTGAGGGGAAAGGTGCTCATCTGCATCTCTTATTGTCCCCACGCGGTCTCAGCACTTACAAGCCATCTGTTTCCCCACACCACCCCCCCCCCCCAACTCTCTTCCAAACACTGCAGCACAGTCATTCACTTTTATCTGCTGAGAAAAAGGGGTCAGTTAGTTCAATTGGCTCGAACACCAGTATGCAATGCAGAGTTAGACCAATAGCATGGATGCAATTTCTGTAGTGGCTGAGGTTACCAGGAAAGTCCTTCCTTCTTAACCCGTCTCCTAGCCTGAGGCACTTATCCTTCTTGAAAGAGCAGCCTATGGTCCTCTGGGTGACTTTACATATCTGCTGGCGATGACTCCCTGTGTAACTTCTTCACAGAGAATTCTTTGAGTGGAATCTCATCAGGATCTGAGTGATGTGCTCTGTGAAGATATATGTGGCAGAATCAGATGTGAAATCCAATGAGGCCTCACTCAATGTTGGAAGTAATTCAGAGTCAAGCAGGCCTAGCAGAAGGACCCCTGGAACCTGACAGGCCGACCCCTGACCTGGAGAGTGAGGGTAACCTCAGGCCTGTGGGGCCTGTCATCGCCCGGAAAGTGGAGGAGCAGCCTGACAGCGGCAAGAAGGACAGTTCATCCGCTGCCAAAAGGACTAGTTTGATTGAGATACCGCTCTCCTCTTTGAGAGGCCCCGATGAAGGTGAGGACGGGCCAGAGAACATCAGCGAATCCGTGAGTGATCCCCCAGGCAATGCTGAGCAGAGGTCTGTTGGTTTCTTCTTCAAGGTTGGTGAACTTTTGCTTTGATCCTGGTCACATTATCAATCTCCTCCCTCTCGCTAGAAACGCAGTGCAGTCGCCACCGTTCATTCAAAATGGCCTCCTTGTGTGTGAGGCATGAGTGTACTTTTTGGACTCCCCGTGTCGAGGGCAAGCTAGGCCCCTCCTTCAATCCATTGCAGACCCCTTTGACCAAACCAGTTTGGTCACCATACGGGCGGCACGGTAGCTCAGTGGTTAGCACTGCTGCCTCTCGGCGCCAGGGACCCAGGTTCAATTCCAGCCTCTGGACGACTGTGTGGAGCCTGCCCGAGCCTGCGTAGGTTCCTCCTGGTGTTCCCGTTTCCTCCCACAATCCAAAGATGTGCAGGCTAGGGTGAATTGGCCATGGGAAATTACCCCCAGTGTTCAGGGATGTGTAAGTTAGGTGCATTAGTCAGGGGTAAATGTAGAATAATGGGTTCAATGAATGGGTCTGGGTGGGTTACTCTTTGAAGGGTCAGTGTGGACTTGTTGGGCCAAAGGGCCTGTTGTTGGGCCAAAGGGATTCTATGATATGATTCAAGATTAGAGTGGTGCTGGAAAAGCACAGCAAGTCAGGCAGCATCTGAGTAGAGGAGAATCAATGTTTTGGGCAAAAGCCCTTCATCAGGAATGAGGCCTGATCTACAACATCTGCAGTACCCACTTTTGCTTAGTCGGAATTCTTATGCTTTTCACAAGCAGTGTGACAAGATTCTCCTGAGACAGTAGTGAGTTACCAATTAAGGGGGATTATTGCTTTTTAAATGCCTTTTTGACAGCATCACTATTCTATCTTAGATAGCAATCTATCTCACTAAGCACACCAAACAAGCTAGACTTTGAGAGAACACGACATGGAAATCAGAGCAGGTATCCGGCAAGCTCAAGTCACCACTCAATCCAAATAATCTCCATACTGGACAGTGGACGCTAACATCTTACACACGCTGCACAATCACCTGCCACACTTACACCATGTCTCTGGTCATTGGCATCTGATATGTGCCTCAAACTATCCTCATTGCTCATCTCTAATCCACTTACAGAACACTTTTGCATATTTAAGAAAGGCTGTACTGGTACTGTAGGGGTTGGTGTCGGGGGGTGGGGTGAACACAGTTGTGGTTTGTGTAGGTGCAGACAAGGTTCAGTAGATTGATTCCAGAGGTGAGATCCCCTGTTGTCTTATGAGGAGAGATTGAGTCAACTGGAACAATACTCTTTAGAATTTAGAAGAATGAGGGAGAATCACATAGAAACTTATAAAATTATGAAGGGAATTGATAAGATAAAAGCAGGGAAGTTGATTCCACTGGAGGGCAAAACTAAAAATTAAAGGGAACAGATTTAGGACTGAGTTAAAGAAGAATTCCTTCTCCCAAAGGGCTGCGAATCTGTGGAATTTCCAGCCCAGTGAAGCAGTTGAAGTTACCTTGTTGAATGTTTCGAAGGTAAAGTTGGATAGAGTTTTGAACAGCAAAGAAATTAAAAGGTTATGGTGAGTGGGTGGGTAAGTGGAGCTGAGTCCACAGAAAAATCGGCTGTGAACTTCTTGAATGGCATAACAGGTTCACGCGCCAGATGGCCTACTCCTGCACTTTTTTCCTGTGTTCAATACTGTACCTCAGACGTGCCAGCAATTATCGTTGTAATGCTGCAGCAAGGACTCTGTGTGTTCAGGGGCATGCACACAGCTCACTAACTGGACCAGGCTGCATCTCTGAACTTTTCACTCGCTACCATACCTAGCCTACCTGGATAATCACAGCATCTCTGTCTTGCCTTGCCTTTTTGTGCCTTGCCCCTCAGACATAGCAGTCTAGAGTAGAGTGGTGCTGGAAAAGCACAGCAAGTCAGGCAGCATCCAAGGAGCAAGAACATCGACATTTTGGGCAAAAGCCCTTCATCAGAAATGAAGGCAGAGACCCTCCAGGGTGAAGAGATAAATGGGAGGGGATGGGGCTGTGAAGAAGGTAGCCAAAAGTACAATAGGTAGATGGAGGTGGGGATGGAAGTGATAGGTCAGAGAAGAGGGTGGAGGGATAGGTGGGAAGGAAGATTGGCAGGCAGGACAAGTCATGAGGATCATGCTGAGCCAGAAGATTGGAACTGGGGTAAGGTGGAGAGAGGGGAAATGAGGAAACTGGTGAAGTCCACATTGATACCTTGGGGTTGAAGTGGTCTGAGGTGGAAGATGAAGTGTGCTTCCTCCAGGTGTCAGGCGGATGAGGGAGCGGCGGTGGAGGAGGCCCAGGACCTCCATGTCCCCGGTAGAGTGGGAGTGGGAGTTGAAATGTTGGGCCATAGGATGGTGTGGTTGATTGTTGCAGGTGTCCAGAGATGTTCCCTGAAGCGCTCTGCTAGAAGGCGTACAGTCTCCCTAATGTAGAGGAGACCGCATCGGGAGCAACGGATACAATAAATGATATTGGTGGATGTGCAGGTAAAGTTTTGATGGATGTGGAAGGCTCCTTTAGGGCCTTGGATGGAGGTGAGGGGGGAGGTGTGGATGCAGGTTTTGCAATTCCTGCGGTGGCAGGGGAAGGTGCCAGGAGGGGAGGGTGGGTTGTTAGCTGGCGTGGACTTCAGTGTTACTTCTGTCTTGCCTTGCTATTTTGCACATCTGTAACACCTGCCTATTCACTTCCTGTGTGTTTACTTCCTGCCTCCTTACTATGCAAGGGCCCAAACATACCTTTCAGGTGGAGCAGCGCTTTACCTGGACTTTACTCAATCTAGTCTAAGGCATTCGCTGCTCACGCGTGCGTCTGCTCTATATTCGGGAAACAAACTTAGATTGGGTGATCACTTCACAGAACACCTACATTCTGTATGCAAAAAAGACCCTGAGCTTCACTTCAACACACCACCCTGCTCCCTGGCCAATATCTCTGTCTTAGGTTTGCCGCAGTGCTCCATCTAGGTTCAGCGCAAGTTGGAAGAACAGCACCTCAGTTTCTACATGGGAACTCTACAACATTCTGGACTCGGTATAGTGTTCAACAATTTTAGGGGTTGAGGCACCTTCTTTCATGTCTTTACCCCAACCCTTACACACCAGGCCTTGTTATCACATGGTTTGCTCTTACGTTTAGCATGGTGGCTCAGTGGTTAGCACTTCTGCCTCACAGCCCCAGGGACCTGGGTTCGATTCTAGCCTTGGTCAATAGTCTGTGTGGACTTGGTATATTCTCCCCATATCTGTGTGGTTTCTTCCAGGTGCTCCAGTTTCATCCCACAATTCAAAGATGTGCAGGTCAGGTGAATTGGCCATGCTAAATTGCCCATTGTGTTCAGGGGGGTGTCAGTTAGGTGCACTAGTTAGGGGTAAATGTAGAGTAATGGGGAATGGGTCTGGTAGGTTACTCTTCAGGAGGTCAGCGCGGACATGTTGAGCCAAATGGCCTGTTTTCACACTGTAGGGATTCTATGATGCTAGCCACTCATAGTCCTCATTAGTAGCTATTCATTTTCCCAGGCTGACCATTATCCATTATTTTGTCTGTCCAACTATTCTTCTCTCTCTTTGGGCTATATCTCCATGTATCCTTCAACCCCCACCCTATCTTCTGCATTTAAAATCAACATTTTCCTAGCTGCGCGAAAGTGAGGACTGCAGATGCTGGAGATCAGAGCTGAAAAATGTGTTGTTGGAAGAAGGGCTCATGCCCGAAACGTCGATTCTCCTGCTCCTTGGATGCTGCCTGACCTGCTACGCTTTTCTAGCAACACATTTTTCAGCATTTTCCTAGCTGCCATCAGTTTTAAGAAAGGGTCACTGGACCTGAAACGTTAACTCTGATTTCTCTCCAAGGATGCTGCCAGACCTGCTAAGATTTTTCAACAAGTTCTACTTTTGTTTCGGATTTCCAGCATCTGCAATTCTTTTTTTTCCACCTGGAAATAGAATCGGTTATAGTAATTATCAGTAAGCTACAGCAACATGTTATGACACATCCCCAGGACAGACAATATTTGAACCCAGACCTTCTTACCCAGAGGAAGGGACACTACCAGTGCATCACAGTACACTTGCACATGAAGTACAAACATGACGTAAAGTAATGTTTTTTTTAGAAGTGTAGCAAAATCCACATAAAGAGAAATAGGATATACATACAAATTTCACACAATTGTACTCATAATCCTTATATAAATTTGTAGCTTTTAGAATCATAGAGTCATACAGCATGGAAACTGACACTTTGGTCCAAGTATTCACGCCGAACATGTTCCCAAACTGAACTAGTCCGCTTGCCTGCATTTGGATCATATCCCTCCAAACCTTTCCTATTCATGAATTTATCCAGATGTCTTTTCAATTTTGTGACTATACCTCCATCCACCACCTCCTCTGGCCATTCATTCCACACACGAACCACTCTCTGTCTAAAAAAAAGTCACCCCCTCATGTGCTTTTTAAAAATTCTCTTCTCATCTTAAAAATATGCCCCCTAGTTTTGACTCCCCCACACTATTATTTCATCTCAGCCTTTAAGAGAAACACTCTCCTCAAGTGAACTTAACTTTCTGTTTGTAATTAAGCTGTCTGGACTGAAAGTGCTAGCCATATAAGTTAGCTTCAAGTAAAATCCTGTTGTGTCTGTGTCTCTGAAAAAGAAACATGTTATGATGCACCCATGGCAAATGATATTTGAACTCTGAGCTTCTTACCCAGGGAAAAAGACACTACGAGTGCATCACAAGACCTTGTTATAATATTGTGCATTGTTAACAATTCTAAGGATCAAATCATGTTTTTACGTGCAGTTGCTCCCCAATCAATCTCAAGGTCTGTCTATAGCTGCCGCATTTTCTGCAAACTATCTTTCAGTTTCCATCTGAGTGAAGATTCAGATCCTGCATTCATGATTTTGTGAATACAGCGATTTCCTTAATTTACAATAATAATTCTAACACTGCAAATTTCTCATTAATTTGATGGCTCATTTTATAGCTCCCGAACGATGATCCAATGGTAGAATAACTTATCTAAAAGGCATCCTAAAAATACTTTATAATCTTCAGGAACTGGGCGGCACGGTGGCACAGTGGTTAGCACTGCTGCCTCACAGCGCCAGAGACCTGGGTTCAATTCCCGACTCAGGCGACTGACTGTGTGGAGTTTGCACATTCTCCCCGTGTCTGCGTGGGTTTCCTCCGGGTGCTCCGGTTTCCTCCCACAGTCCAAAGATGTGCAGGGTCAGGTAAGGGGTAAATGTAGGGGTATGGTTGGGTTGCGCTTCGGCGGGGCGGTGTGGACTTGTTGGGCCGAAGGGCCTGTTTCCACACTGTAAGTAATCTAATCTAATCTAAAAAAAAACTCTAGCAAATTATTTCTCAGTCCTCACTTTTTCTTCTGGAGAAACACAAATCAGCTAACCTCTCCCTCTAGCTTCATCCCTTTTAGTTATGGAATCATCTTCTTTTATATCTCTTCCATAAGAAATAGGAACAGGAGTTGGCCATTCAACCTCTCAAGCATGCTCCATCATTTATCATGATTATGGCTGATCTGATATTCCTCAAGTCCACTTTCCTGCCCTTTCCCTTAATCCTTGATTTCCCTACTGATCAAGAATCTATCTATCTCAGTCTTAAATGGCACAAGAACTCTTCCTCACAGTTCTCTGAGGCAAGGGGTTCCAAAGGTTCTCAACCATCTGAGAGAAGGATTTCTTCTTCAGCTCAGTCTTAAAATGGTGTCCATTGACTCTGAGACTATGCCATCTGGCCATAGTCTCTCCCATGAAGGGAAACATTTTCTCAGCATTGACCCTATCAAGCCCATTAAGAATCTTGTATATTTCCATAAGATCACCTCTCATTCTTTCAAACATTAATGAATTGGGTCCTAACCTGTTTAGCCTTTGTTGATAAGAAAATCCCTCCATATTGGGCAAAAAACCTCAAAGAAATGTTCTGAAGAAGGGTCATGAGACTTGAAACATTGACTCTGTTTTCCCTCCACAGATCTGCCAGACCTGCTGAGTTTTTTCCTACGATTTCTGTTTTAGTCCCTCCATATTGGGGATCAGCCAAGTGGATATGCTCTGAATGTCACATAGGCTGTTTTTCAAAATGTGTTTCACATGGACTCACTTCCACAATGATCGGTATTCCCTCAAAGCAAGGAGGATGCTTGCCATGGAGCATAACCAGTGCTAACAATCAACACGTGGAGTCTTTAAATGTGTGAAGGTTTTGCACTGCAGCTACCGGACAGTTTTTGCTAACCAAAAGGCTACCGTTCTGATACCCTGCTGTAGACATATCAAAAAATTAGCCTCCCTAATGACTGTTGCAATTTGATGAATAGAGAATTTTTTTCAAAAATGAAAGATACCTCTTCGATTAAATATTTGTCAGTGCAATGCCTCAATTCTTTGTCACGAATTATTTAGTGCTGATAATGCAATAGGAAATATTTGTTTCATATCTCAATTTCACTGAACATGCCTTTCCATCCATCACATTTGGCTGGGCATCATTAATCTTGTTAGCAAGTCAATAATGTCCTCTATGATTATTGGGAGCAAACGACAAGTGGAAGTGATGAATAAATTATGCACAAATACAATCCTTCCCTTACTTTGCTATCTTAGGCCTTTATGTTATTAACAATAACTGGTTCTTTATTTGAATGCACATAGTGGAATCTTGAAATTGTCATACTCGTTGCCTTGAGCTATTTTATCGACCACTTATTGATTTTTTATTTTAAAATGTCAAAGCTGCAATCTACCCTGTTAATCGGTTTAATCTGACCTTCATTTAAAAGATATTTAGACATCTTTTTCGTCATATGCTCACCTTTCACAGCATGTTGCTGATGAGTGAATGTTGAATGTATGGTCAATGAAAGACACATAAGAGCAATTTCCCATTACACAAAGATTCCTCTTGCTACATGAGTAATTGTAAATTTACTTGTAACTGTAAATTGGATGCTGCAAAGAAGCAAACGCAGGTGTGTCTGTCATTATTGTGACTTTCAACATGTGTCCAACATGGTCAACACAGGTTATGCAGATAAAATAATCATAGAGTCCTTACTGTGTGAAAGCTGGATATTTAGTCCATTGAGTCCACAGATCATCCAAAGAGCATCCCAACCAGACCCATCCTATCCCTGTACCTCTACATTCCCCAAGGCTAATCCACCTAGCCTGGACATCCCTGGACACTATGGGCAATTTAGCATGACCAATTCACATAAACTGCACATCTTTGGACGATGGGAGAAAATCCACGCAGCCGTGAGGAGACTGTGCAAATGCTCACAGTCACCTGAAGGTGGAATTGAACCTAGGTCTCTGGCATTGTGAGGCAGCAGTGTTAACTAGTGAACAGCTCAGATTATTTGGCATTAGATGCATCAGTTGTGTCATTACAAACATTGATAAAAATAACTCAAAGTATATATTTTGATATAAAGAATGTGCAAACTAACTGCTCTTTAAGAAATTTTAACTTTGCTTTCAGTCTCTTTCCTTAAAACCCAACCTGAATAATTTCTTTATTGGCTGGTTTTGGGTGGTACAAATTCTTTAGTCACACTTTGAGGAAAAACCTGCATCAAGTCCTGTTCACTCCTTATATTGACAAAATATCAGCAAAAATGGAATTATTAGAGAAATTGCTTGTAAGAAAAATTGATAGACAAGATGCACTAGAATAGCTAGTTAAGCTTAGAGTGGTTGGGTCATCTCATAAAGCCATAGAGGTTTTTTTGATGAAGGGCTTACGCCAGAAACGTCAACGTTCCTGTTCCTCAGATGCTGCCTGGCCTGCTGTGCTTTTCCAATACCACACTTTATGATTCATAAAGTTATAGAATCATGCAACAAGGAAACCGACCCTTTAGTCCAACTCCTCCATGCCGACCACATTTTCCAAGCCAAACTAGTCCCATTTGCCTGCATTTCACCCGTATCTTTCTAAACCTTTACTGTTCATGTACCTGTCCAAATGTCTTTTAAATGATGTAACAGTACCTGGATCCATCACTTCCTCTGGCAGTTCATTCCATTTACGCACTGCCCTCTGTGTGACTAAGTTGCCTTTAGGTCCCTTCTAAATCTTTGTCCTGTCACCTTAAACTTATGTCCTCTAGTTTTAAACTCCCGTAACACAGGGACACAAATCTTTTCTATTCACCTTATTTATCTATGCCACTCATGATTTTATAAACGTCTATGAAGTTACACCTCAACCTCCTACACTCTGGGAAAAACGTCTCAGGAGAAAGTGAGGACTATAGATACTGGAAATCAAAGTCGAGAGTGTGGTGCTGGAAAAGCACAGCAGGTCAGGCAGCATCCGAGGAGCAGCAGAATCGACGTTTTGGGCAAGAGCCATTCATCAGAAATGAGGAATAAGTCCCAGCCTAGCCAACCTCTCAATTAAACTCAAACTCTCTAATCCCGGTAATATCTTTAATGATATTTTTCCTATAGTAGGGTAATCAGAACTATATGCAGTCCTCCAAAAGTCGCCTCACCAGCATCCTGTAAGCTGTAACATGCTGTTCCAACTCAATGCTCTGACCAATGAAGGCAAGCGTGCCAAATGCCTTTTTCACCCTGTCCACTACAGGCTACTTTCAAGGAAATATGTACCTGAACTCCTAGGTCTCTCTGTTTGACAATACTCCCCAGAGTCTTACCATTAACTGCATAAATCTAGCCCGGTTTTGCATTACCAAAACACACTATCTTACATTTATCTAAATTAAACTCCATCTGCCACTCCTCAGCCCACTGACCCAGTTGATCAAGATTTCAAGATAATCTTCTTCACTATCCGCTATGTCAGCAATTTCGGTATCATCTGATCCGGATGGCTTGCATCCTTGTTTATAAGGAAAGTGAGGCAGCAGATAGCTGAGAGGTCTGTCATTAGCTTTAAATCTCATAGACATCTGGAGAGGTTACAAATGACAAATGTGACACTGCTGTTCAAGAATTGGTGTAAGGCCAAGTCATTATGGGTTGGACTGGGTGTCACTTAATTGGGGCACTGGAGAGGGGAGGGTGTATGGAACTTGTTTTGATTTAAGTAAACTGGATTCATAGTCCAAGGATATTAGCACAATGCCACCATTTCCCAGGGTTGCGGGTGCAAGCAGGAAAATCCATGCACAGATCTTTGAAGGTGGCAATATATATGAGCGATGGTGTGAAGGTGTCAGTGTTGGACTGGGGTAAGCAAAGTTAACAATCACACACACCAGGTTATCGTCCAACAGTTTTATTTAGAAGTACAAGCTTTTGGAGGGCTGTTCCTTCCTCAGGTAGTTAGTGGGGCAGAATCATAGGACACAGAACTACTGCATAGAATTTACTGTTAATTCTGTGACCAATGATCCTGCCCCACGTACCACCTGATGAAGGAGCAGGCCTCCGATACTTCGAAGTAAATCTGTTGGACTATAACCTGGTCTTGTGTGATTTTTAAATATATATATAAGCATGGTTAGCAAAGCTTTTGGGATTTTGATTTCATAACTAAAAGTTCAGCTGAAGAGAAGTCAGACTGAACCATTATTAAAGCTCTAGTTAGACCTCAAATGAATTATGCTGGGCAGCACTCGTTCAGAATAATGTGAGGGTTCTTCAGAGGCTGCAAAGGGGTTTCACAAGAACTGTTCTAAGAATAAGGTATTTAGCTACAAAATTAGATTGAAGCATCTGGAGTTGTTCTCCTCAGATCAAAAGAAACTAAGAGAAGATCTCAAAGAGGAGTGTAAAATTATCATGAGTGCAGATAAGATCAACAATGAAAAGTTTTTTTTCTATTAGCTGATGGTGAAAGGATTTGGGGACACGTAGTTAAAGTTTTGTCAAAAAGGTAAGGCAGCTATAAATGGTGATGAACTGAAAGTAAATGACTCTAGGAATGGAGGAAGTGGAGGCATTTATCAATTTCAGTCTAGTTGCATTGGTACTTGAGAGAAAGAAATATAACGAGCTATGTAATGAGAGTGGGGGAATGGAACAGGCTGCATTGCTTTAAAGGAAGCCATGGCTGAATTGATGGACTGAATGGTCTCTTTATTTGCATAATGGCTCTGTGAGTTGGTGACACAACCTTCTGGGCTTGCTGACCTGCATTGGATTTAAATCCACACACTCTTATTCATATCTTAGCTGGGACAGCTTGCATCATTGTGATGTCCTACTTCAGCGCCACCAACTTTCAAGCAAACCACAGTTCCTTCTTTCCAATGCATTATTATTCCAATTTCCCTTGCCCCACAACTGGCAGGCGTAACTTCAGTTAGCTGGTTGCAACCTCTGTAATGTCTCCTGAAATCTTGCTGTTTTTGTAAATCTTTCTCTCCTGAAGACTGTCTTACTCTCTGTTGGTTTGGGGATTGTTGTCTATTGTCTGCCTCTTGGAACATTTCATTTAAGATGTTGTATAATTGTAAGAGCTTGCTTCTGAGTGATTGGAAAAGTCAGCAGATATAACTTTTCAGATTCATTCATGGGATGTTGACATTGCAAATTAGGTCAACATTTATTGCCCATTCTTACTGAACCAGGAGGTAGTTAAGTTAATTAAATTGCTGTGAGTCTGTGAGGATTGCAGATTTTTTTTCACTAAAGGATATGAGTGAACCAGATGAGTTGTAACCATCAGCAACAGCTTTATTGTCACCATTTGGCCTGCTTAATTTTTTACCCCCACCCCAGATTTTATTGGATTAAAATCTCACCATTCATCATGATAGGATTTGAGACCCTGCTCCCAGTCTTATTCCGGGCTCTGGACTGAGAGTACAATGACAATGCCACCACCTCCCACAGTATCACAAGCAGCTACATTCAGTGAAACACATGCCAAGTGTTAGTTTGCTTATTGTTTCATTCATTCATGGCATATGAGTGTCACTCGCTGGCCAGCATTTATTGCCTGAACCTTAGTTGCATTTGACAAGGTGGTGGTGAGCTGCCTTCTTGAAACACTAATGTCAATCTGACCTTCAAAGCCGTCAGGAAGGGAATTCCAGGATTTTGACCCAGTAACAGTGAAGTAACAATGATGTATTTCCAAGTCAGAATGGTGAGTAGTTTAAAGGGGAACATGCAGTTGAAGGTGCTCCCATGTATCTGCTGCCCTTGTCCTTTCAGGAAGAACCAATCATGACTTTGGAAGGTGCTGCCTGAGGAGCTTTGGTGAATTTCTGCAGTACATCTTGTACATAGTACACACTGCTGCTTCTCAGCGTCGGAGTGAAGGGAATGGTTGTTTGAGGATGTGGTGTCAATCAAGCAGGCTGTTTCTTGTCTTGTATGGTCTCAATCTTCTTCAGTGTTGTTGGAGCTGCACCTAGTCAGGCAATTGAGGAGCCTTGTAAATGATGGATACGATTTGAGGAATCAGGAGGTGAATTACTCACTGCAGTATTCCTAACCTCTGACCTGCTCTAGTAGTCGCTCTGTTTATGTGGTGAGTTCAGTTGAGTTTTTGGTTAATGGTAACCCCAGGATGTTGACAGTGGGGGATTCTGTGATGCTAACGTCATTGATGTCAAAGGTCAATGGTTATGTTGACTATTATTGCAGTGATTGCAACAAGGTCAGCCAGATGGACCTCATACAATACAAATCCTCTGGTTAGGGCTGTTAATCTGATCTACTCAGGGAGTCCTGGCTGATAGATATAAACAGGCTTTTCAGACATCCTTTCACTCAGAGCTCTGAGGGAGCTGGATCAATGTCAAGGATTCTCCAAATGTAAATACAGGGTGACTTGTGATACCATCCTCTGAAGAATTATTTCAGTTATTGGTGATGGTCATTGCCTGGCATTGGTCTGGTACAAATGTACTTGCCACTTGACAGCCCAAGGCTGGATGTTGTCCAGATCTTGTTGCATTTGAAAATGGAGTGCTTCAATATCTGAGAAATCGCGTATGATGTTGAAAATCATAAAATCGTCAGTGCACGTGATGAAACGACGATCAGCAATGAAACAGCTGAAAATGGTTGGGCCTAGGGCACTACCTTGAGGAACTCCTTCAGGAATGTCCAGCAACTCAGAAGACTAACCTCCAACAAACACAACCACTTTCCAATGTGCCAGGCATGACTCCAATCAGCAGAAGGCTTGCTCCTGATACCCACTGATTCCAGTTTTTGCAGGGCTCCTTGATGCCACACACGGTTGAATGCTGCCTTGCTGTCAAGGGCTGTACTTCTAACTTCACCTTTATGTACTTTTTAACATGTTACAGCCTATCTAAGAAGCTGTGCCAAGTATAGATGTTTTGCTTAAATCTTGAATTTCACTTTCTTACAATATCCATTGTCATCTTTTTTTTCACAATGACCATACATCATGGAAGGTGCTGTCTAAGGAGTCTTGGTGAATTTCTACAGTACATATCATAAATGGGACATGCTGTTGCTAATGAGTGCCCATAGAGAAACTCTCAGACTCTACCTTACTTACTAATGGAAGCTTTACCAGCTCTGGTTGAGATTACTATTGCAGACTCTCCTCTCCTGAGGCTTGGTGACTCTTAAGGTAAATCACTGCCAGGCTAATGAGTGAGTAGCTCCATGGTCCTGTGACACAATGGTGACTTTACTTTTACTAGTAGAATTACTGAAATTGAAGAAGTAATCTCAAAATGATTACCTGGTCCATCTATACTAATTAAAATATAAAACTAAAATTTCAACATTTTCATCAGTCATCTCTGCTGTTATGGTTGGTATTATACCTTCCACTCATTTCACACCAACATTCGGAACAAGTCTGTTAATTATCAAGTCATAGAGTCATACAACATGGAAACAGACCCTTTAGTCCAAATAGCCCATTCCTCCAAACCATTCAAATTCATGAACTTATCCAAATGTCTTTTAAACGTTGTAACTGTGCTTGCATCCATCACTTTCTCTGGCAGTTCATTCCATGTAGGAACCACCCTGTGTGGAAAAAGTTTCCCCTCATGTCATTTTAAAATCTTTCTCCTCTCACCTTAAAACAATGTTTTGAAATCCCCAACCCTGGGGAAAAGACCCTTATCATTCACCTTTTCTGAGCCCCTCATGATTTTATAAATTTCAGAAACCTTAAAATTGATATCACAGCACAGTCTGAACCAGGGATATCTAATAGAAAGTGGGTCAATATGATGGCTCTCACTTTAGCAATAATTTGTAAAACTAGATGAATAATAAGGTAGTTAAAAGGAATAAAAAAAATCATATAGACAGAAGAAGTTAATTATGAACATTACAAGGAGCTTGAATTCTAATCAGCAAAAAAGAGGAAGAACTGCTGATAAGGGAGAAATTAAAAGAGACTAGAGGTGAAGGCATAACTGCATAATCTTATATCATTGTACAATTTAAGAAGAAGATTGAAGGTTTTATTTTCTGCTGTTTACTTGTTACAGATTTTTCACTGAAAAACAAACAGAAAGTTGAAGAAAATCTGCTTGAAAATGGGAAGAAGCCAAACAAAAACATTTAGCTTTCAAATTCTTCAGATGGCCTCTTAAACCACCTGCAAAGCATCCGTCTTTAGATGACTGCATTTTGAGCACGGTCCATAAATACCACTGCTGTACAGATGCGACTTCTGATTGAGACAGATGGAGCCTCGGGTTATTGCTTGCTAGTCCTGTAAGATGAAATTATATGTCAAATAATGGCCTCCATTATGTTCCACACAGCTGTCTGGAAGGAGGCTGGTGTGAATTAGATGGGTTGTCTCTCATAGTAGTTTATTTCCTATCTCTCGTTGCCCTTGAGAAAATGATGGTGGATTACTTTCTTGAATCATTGCAACCTATGGGGTTTATGTTTATTCTCAGTATTATTAGGGAGGGAGTTCAACGATATTGACCCACTGATACTGAAGGAACAATGATACATTTTCAAATCAGGAGAGTGATGGAGGGGTGGTGGTGTTCCTGTCTATCTATTGCCTCCGTCTTTCAAGATAGGAATGGCCTTTTCTTTGGAAGATGCTATCTAAGGAGCCTTGGTAAATTTCTACAGTGCATATTGTAAATGGGACGCGCTGCTGCTAATGAGTGTCCGCAGAGAAACTCTCAGACTCCACCATACTTACTGTGGAGAAGCATACTGTGCTTTGAAACTGAATAGCTTAACAGTCGCTCAGAGACTTGTGTGTCTGCAAAATTACCTCCTGTTGTGCTATGAAATTCCATGATATGAAAGTCAATTAGAAGTCAGTCAAAAAGAGATGGAATTGGCAACTACCATATTATTCATCAGATACTTTTGCAGGCAATTGTAATGAATACTGCCTGGATTTCAATATCATGTTACCTATACCTTGTTATGAAAACTACAGTAAGTGTTGCCATGTTAGGTGAAATAAAGTAAATGTGCTGGGGTCAAAAACCATATGATTGCAATCCAGAATGATGTGGGCACAGTAGAGAAAAAAAAACTGAGGTGATCATTCATTTTTATTTTGTAAAGGAGTTACAAATGAAGCTGATATGTGAAAGGACAATCTAGATTTAGAAATATTTTATAGATCATAGAATCCCTCCAGGTAGAAGCAGGTCATTCAGCGCATCGAAGAGCATCTTACCCAGACCCAGGCCCCCAACACAACATTCCCCACGGCTATTCTACCTAACCCTATACATCCCTGGACACTATGGGCAATTACCCATGGCCAAACCACCTAACCGGCACACCTTTGGACTGTGGGATGAAACCAGAACACCCAGAGGAAACCCATGTAGACATGGGGAGAATGTGCAAACTCCACACAGAAGTTGCCCAAAGATGGAATCAAATTTGGGTTCCTAGTGCTGTGAGGCAGGAATGCTAAAACACCAAGCCACTGTGCTGCCATTGACTTTTCACCTTAACACCATTGTATTTATCTATTTGTCAACTCCATTTTACTGTTTTTTTTCCCAAAATAATGCTTATTTTGGACTATTGTTGCATTCTTTCTATTTATATTAGGCAGCCAAATAATTTCGCTAATCTTAAGGCAGATTGCCAAATGAAAGAATTCTAATTAAACCAAAAAACCACAAGAATTCATAAGACTGGAAAAGAAATAGGATAAAATATAGAAACACAAAGTGCTCACAAGAATTAAGCTGAGGATAGGATAAGGAAATGTGAAACAAAGGCTCATAAAGGTCAAAGCTAGTCTACTGGTTAAAATAACATCAGTTTATCTAGATATTAAATTAAATCCACAAACTGTTTGAAATCATGATTTTTTTTATATAGCGGATGCAAGGAGAGAATATTTCAAGTGGTACATGGGTTAGAATGAGAAGACACATATTTAATGTAATTGGCAAAAACAAAACAGAGACAAGATAAAGAAAATAATTTTTGCACAGTGGCTTGTCATGATCTGAAATATGCTGCTTCAGAGGTGATAAAAACAAACCTGATTGTAGCATTCAAGAGGGAATTGAATAAATACTTGAAGGAGAAGCAGTTGTTGGGTGATGCAGGAAAACAAAGTGGAATGGGACTAATTCAAATGCTCTTTGAATAGTCAGTCAGCAGAGGCAAAATTACCTCCTGATGTGTTGTAAAATTCCATGATATGAAAGTCAACTAGAAGTCAGTCAAAAAGAGATGCAACTGGCAACTGAGGTTTTTTGAAAGACTTTATTCCGGGGTTGGGGGCTACACTGACAGAGCTAGCATTTATTGACTATTTCTAGTTGCCCTTGAGAATATGATAGTGAGCTGCTTTCTTGAATTGCTGCAGTCAATTTAGTGGAGGTAATCCCACAATGCCATTAAGGAGGAATTCCAGGATTTCAACCTTGCAACATGAATGAACAGCAATATGTTTCCAAGTGAGGATCGGGGTGACTTGAATAGAAACTTGCAGGTGGTGGTATTCCCATGTATCTGCTGCCCTTATCCTTTTAGATGTTTGTGGATTTGGAAGATGTTCTCTCAGAGGCCCTGATGCAATTCAACAGTGTAAGTTGTCGATTGGTACATACCTGTCAGTGGTTTATCGAAGGTGAAGAGAGTGAATATTTGAGGACATGGTGCTAAACAAGCATGATGCTATGTCCTGGTGTTAAGCATCGTGAATATTGTTGGAATTGCATTCCTCTGGACAATGGGAAACATTCCATCCACTCCTGACTTATGCCCTGTGAATTGTGGACAGGTTTTGGGAAATCAGGAGGTGACTTACTTGTTGTAGGATTCCAAGCTTCTGACATGCCTTTGTAGCCACAGTATTTAAGTAGCTAGTCTAGTTCAGTTTTAATTCAATACTAAAACAGCATATAAATAACAGAAGATTCAGCAATGGATGGTAATGCCATTACATGTCAAGGGGGAATGGTTAGATTCTCTCTTATTGATAATGGTCATTGCCTGGTACTTGGGTGCTGTAAATGCTATAGCGTATACAAGATACAACACATGTAATGGAATTTTATTATGCTTAGTTTAATACACCATGATTTTTCTTACTGTCTTAGGGGGTCTCGTATATCCCACAGAGTTATATCTTGACTTAAATATTAATTTTCCCAATTAAAATTGGAAGAATATAAGACTTACCTTTGTAACTGTCGGTATAATGTGATTTCAATTTTTGTATTCCAACATCATTGGCAGAATGGATTTCCATTGTAGGTTACAAATAGAGTTGACAATCTTTGTAAAAACTGAAAATGAAAAGGAAGGAGTCAGCAAATAACTAATGGACGAATGTAAAGGTAGGAAATGGAGTATATCAACAATTGTTAGATTTCAGCACTGATTTCATGACAGGTAGAGTGAAAGCGAGATTACTTGACATGGGTATGGAGTGGGTTTATTATATGAACACACCAAGGGACTATTGTTAGAGAAGAGCGACACATCATGTCAGGCAGGAAGTGAAGGCCACAAATTATTTTGTGCACACTACTTATGTGGTCTGGAACCAATGAGGAAGGAAATGAGCTTTCTTTGAAAATTTGCTTTTATTCAGGCTCTGCAGTGTAATTGGTCAGTGCATTCACCTATCGACTGAAAGGTTGGTGGCTGAAGACCATTCAGGGATAATGACCTCACTGCTTTCTACTAATAAATTTTCTTTGAGTACAGGAGTGAGAATCATAGAATACAGAAGATGTCCTTGGCCCATCAAATCTGCACCAACAAAAACTACAATTAATCTACACTCATCACACTTTCCAGCACAGGGCTCATAGCCTTGGATGTTATGACATTTCAAGAGCTCCTCCAGATGCTGTTTAAAGGTTGTAGGATTTCCCACCTCAATTACCCTCTTAGGTAGTGCATTCCAGATTTCCACTCCACTCTGAGTGAAGGGATGTCTTGCTGCAGTTGTCCAGGGCCTTAGTGAGACCACTCCTGGAGCACTGTGTGCAGTTCTGGCCTTCTTATCTGAGGAAGGATGTTCTGGAATATGGAGGGAGTGCCACAAAGGTTTACCAGACTGATTCCTGGCAATGGTAGGACGAAAGTATAAAGAGAGACAAGATCAGTAGTGGCCAATTTTCAAATGAGTGAGATATCTCTTAGAAACCTATGGATTTCTAACAAGACTAGACAGGGTAAATGGTGGAAGGATGTTTCCAATGATTGTGGAGTCCAGAAATAGTGGTCACAGTCTAAGAATTACGGTAAGCTATTTCGGATTGAAATGAGAACTTCTTTCACCCAGAGATTGGTGAGCCTGTGGAATTCTCTGCCACAGAAAGCAGTTGAGAGCAAAATGTTGAATATTTTCAAGAAGGAGTTAGATATAGTTATTGAGTCATAGAGTCATAGTATCCTACAGCACAGAGACAGGCCCTTTGGCCCAAACTGGTCCATGCTGAACAAAATTTCTATCAATGCTAACCCCATTTCCCTGCACTTGGCCCAAATCTGTAAAACTAATTGAATCAAAGAGTATAAAGAGAAAGTGGAAACAGGGTACTGATTTAGTTGATCAGCCAAATTATGTTGAATAATGGAGCAGGTTCAAAGGGCACAATGACCTCCTCTGATTTTCTATATTTCCATGTTTTTGTAGAGGGAATCAGTAACTAATGATTACTGATTCATTCAGTAGTTGACATTCCAATAAAAAGGGTCTCTTGTCAACCTGTTGCTCATTCAATGCTAGTTCACAATAAACCTTCCTCATGCATTAAACTTAATAATTGCTCATCATGTGTGCTATATTTGAACAATTTGAAGGCATACAGTGAACATGAGAAGGACAATGGAATATCTTGATGTATTTTAGAGATTTACATCTAAAATCCTTGAAGAGTAATGTGATCACTCATTTTGAGCACCGAAAACCTGTAGAGAGCTGTAAAAGGCATCAATTACTATTGAATCTTAATCCTAGTTATCGAAGGAAGGATGCGCTGGTATTGGAGAGGTCCAGGGAAGGTCTCCAAGAATGTTCCTGGGGATTAAGGGCTTGTCATATGAGGGGCGGTTGAGGACTCTGAGTCAGAGTTCAGTAGGCTGACGGAATCCATTTGAAATTTGCAGAAAACTGAGAGGTTTGGATAGAGTGGATGGGGAGAAAATGTTTCCATGAGTAGGAAACAGTCTTACAGTGAAGGGATGACTCTTTAACACTGAGATGAGGAGGAGTTCTTTTGGCTAGAGAGTAGTGACTCTGTGGAACTCCAAGTGCTGGGTTCAATGCTTTTCATCCTTTCTATAAATGATTGTGATATGAACATAGGAGGTACGGTCAGTAAGCTTGCAGGTAACAAAGAAGGTTACCTCAGAGTACAATGGGACCTTGATCAGATGGGCCAATTGACTGAGGAGTGGCAGATGGGTTTTAATTTAGATAAATATGAGGTGCTACATTTTGAAAAGGCAAGTCAGAGCAGGTTTTATACACTCAATGGTAAGATCTTGGGGAGTGTTGCTAAACAAAGAGACCTTGGAGTGCAGGTTCACAGTTCCTTGAAAGTAGAGATTGCAGGTAGATAGGATAGTGAAGAAGGTGTTTGATATGCTTGCTATTATTGTTTAGTACATTGGGTATAGGAGGTGGGAGGTCATGTTGAGGCTGTACCGGACATGAGTTAGGCCACCTTTGGAGTATTGCATGCAATTTTGATCTCCTTCCTTTAGGAAGGATGTTGTGAGACTAGAAAGGATTCAGAAAAAGATTTATCAGGATGTTGCCATGATTGGAGGTTTGAGCTACAGGGAAAGACTGAATAGGCTGGGGCTGTTTGCTCAGAACGTGGGAGGCTTAGGGGTGACCTTACAGAGGTTTATAAAATCATGAAGGGCATGGATAGGGTAAATAGACAAGGTCTTTTCCCTGGGATGGGATAGTCCAAAACTAGTGGGTATAGGTTTAAGGTGAGAGATTTAAAAGAGAACAAACAGGCAAATTTTTCACATACAGGGTGATGCATGTATGGAACGAGCTAACAGAGGAAGTGGTGTAGGCTGGTACAATTACAACATTTAAAAAGCATCTGGTTGGTTATATGAATAGGGAAGGTTTAGAGGGATATGGCCAAATCCTGGCAAAAAGGGCGAGATTTACGTAGGATATCTGATCAGCATGGATGTATTGGACTGAAGGGTCTGTTTCTTGCTGTCTTTTTTCTATGACTGTGGAGGCCAAGGCATTGAGTATTTAAGGAAGGGATAGATAGGTTCTTCATTGGTAAGGGAATCAAGGATTACAGCGAGAAGGCAAAAATGTGGTTGAAAAACATATCAGCTACAGTTGAATGGCAGAGCAGACTCAATGGACCAAATGGCCTAATTCTGCTCCTACACCTTATGGTTTTAGAATTTAGAATCCCTACAGTATGGAAACAGGCCCTTCGGCACAGCAAGTCCACACTGACCGTCCGAACAGTAACCCACCCAGACCCATTACCCTACCCTATATTTACCCTGACTTGGCATGGCCAATTCACCTGACCTGACATCTTTGGATTGTGGGATGAAACCAGAGCACCTGGTGGAAACCCACGCAGACATGGGGAGAACATGCAAACTCCACACAGACAGTCTCCTGAGGCAGGAATTAAACCCAGGTCCCTGGTGCTGTGAGGCAGCAATGCTAACCACTGAGCCACCATGCTGCACCAAAGTCTAATGCACAAAATACACATGACTCACACAACAAGATAGCAGCTAATCACAACAAATGGAAGTGCAGGAGAGTTCTGAGGTTACTAACCACTGACTTCATGAAAATTGGCCACTCTGAACAACTTTGTCAACAAAAACATGGAAACAGTAAGTGAATGAGAAACCAATGGCTTCCTAACTGGAGGTTGTGACCCATCCTGTTTTCAGCCTTTGTTCTTTTGCCCACATATAAGTACTTGTACCATAGTACAAATTTAAAACAAAAATTAGCTCACAGCGCAAATGCCAGAATCTAGCTGATGTGATTTTGCCTCAAACAGCATCTTTTGTTAGATGCTGGTGTTATCTCCAGAAAAATAAGAAACTAGGCCCGCATATCATGGCATTGAAAAATAGAGTGGCATGGTGGTTCAGTGGTTAGCACTGCAGCCTCACAGCACCAGAGCAGCAAGGTGGCTCGATTCCAGCCTCGGGCAACTGTCTGTGTGGAGTTTGCACGTTCTCTCCGTGTCTGCGTGGGTTTTCTCCGGGTGCTCCGGTTTCCTCCCACAGTCCGAAGATGTGCAGCAGGTGGATTGGCCATGCTAAATTGCCCATAATGCTAGGCGCATTAGTCAGAGGGAAATGGGTCTGGGTGGGTTGCTCTTCGGAGGGTCGGTTGGGCTGAAGGGCTGTTTCCACATTGTAGGGAATCTAATCTAACAGACAATTTTTGCAGCTAACTATAGTGTAAGAGTATTACATTCACAGACACTTCAGAGTCTGGACAAATGTAAGACTGGTGATTTTAACAGAACAGCCTGTTTCTAGAACCATGTCATGCTTCAAGTGATTTCAGGATAAGATGGAATTTGAGATCACTGTAGATGTTTTTAATCAGCCTGTTTAGATGTGTTAAGACAGACGTCTGAAACACATGCAACTTTATTCCAGGCTTTATGGTTCAAAGATAGAGACACTACAATTATGCCACAAGATCCTGAAACAAAAATTGTACTTTACTTGAAATAGTTTTCTATTCAAAGATGAGAAAGTTAGATAATCATCCAACTCTGTTCTGTTCACAATTTACAGTAATATGGAGTTACAAATTATCCAGACCTTGATCAAACTGTTCCATGCAACTCTTGAAAGGAAGTCATGATTTGGAGATGCCGGTGTTGGAATCCATAGAATTTATAGCAAAAGCTAACCTGAAAGTTAACCTGAGAATGTAACTTTAAAAAAAACATTTTGTGATTTACATATGAAAGAAGTGAAACTATCATGGTCATTCTAACAGATGAGAGACTAAACAAACATTCGAGGTATTTTTCAATGTATAATTTCAGTTACATCACACTGTAAACTTTTGTTATAAATTCTGTGTCTTACAATTGTGTCCTCCACAACTACCCGATGAAGGAGCGGTGCTCCAAAAGCTAGTGCTTCCAATTAAACCTGTTGGACTATAACCTGGAGTTGTGTGATTTTTAATTTCACAGAAGCTCCTGTTCAAGACACCATAGGCTGTGTGTGGGCAAGAAACCAGTCGCAAGGTTCAGAAAATAACAGACACCAACATTAAACCTGGACCGTCCCGGGATTGGGATTACACTGAGAGAGAGACCCAGACCAGGACTGAGACAGCACTGGGATGACAATGGGAGGGACACTTGGATCGGACCTTCTGGTGACTTTTAATTCACTATGTGCTTTGCAACTGACTCTACACTACTCTGTTAACTTTGATTAGGGCTGTGAGAGAATTAGAGCTGCTTTCTCCAGCAGCTGTGACTGACAGCACAAAGGTAGGGAGTGGAACCGTTGTGTTAGAGCGTGGTTTCATAAGTACCTCATCAAGGACACAAACTCTGAATAAGGGCATCCAGGTCCCACGATAGGAGAAACGGTCTTTATCCAGGGAAGAGTGTGACCAGGAAGAGTATACAATCACCGGAAGTTGTGCTACATATGGGAGTGTAGGCAAGTGGAGGAGGGAAGCATTGCTGTGTTTTATTCTGGTTACTTTTGCAAGAGGCTACTGGTTAGATTTAAGAGAGGGCCCAGGTGAATACCAGGCATTGTTAAGGAGGATGAGCAGTAACAAGGGAAGGGGGAGACTTTTTTTCTACCCTTGTTCCGCTAATTGTTAAAGGGGCAGAGATGACCATCAATAGAGTGATACACTCCTCCTGTTAGATATTGAAGAACAAGGAAAAGTTGACTGTCCTTGGCTATTATGTCTGCAGGAAGTGTATTTGGCTGCAGCTGCTCGCAAACTGCATGGCTCCATTGGAAGCACTGAAGAGCATACAGAAGGCAGAGAATGTGATAGTAGCTTCAGGAAAGTGGTCACACCATAGATACCATCAGGTAGATGGGTGACAGCAGGAGAGGTAGGCAGTTAGAGCAGGAGTCTCCCTTGGCAATCCCCCTCTCAAACAATTACAGTATACCGTTTTGGGCATGGGTTGGGGGGAAATAGCCTCTTAGGCAAAATAGCAGTGACAACATGACTGGCTCTACTCTAAAGCAGGGTTTGACAAAGTTCAAGCGAGCAAGTCTAATAGGGGACTGTCCAGTCAGGGCACACTGTGGCTGTGAGTGAGACTCCAGGATCGTGTGTTGCCTCCTTGGTGCCAGGGTCAAGGATGTGTCAGAGCGATTGCAGCACATTCTCAAAGGGGACCATGAGCAACTGGAGGCCGTTGTACATGTTGGTACCAAAGACATAGGTAACAAAAGGGATAAGGTCCTGCAGAGTGAATATAGGGAGTTAAGGCAGGAGGTTAAAAAGCAGGACCTCAAGGTTAGTAATCTCAGGATTACTTCTGGTGCCACATGCTAATGTGAGTAGGAATAGGATGACAGGGTAGATGAATACGTGGCTGAGGAGCAGGGATAGGGATTTAGGTTTTTGGATCATTGGGACTTCTTCTAGGGCAGAGGGAATCTGTCCATGAGAGACAGGTTGCACCTGAACTGGAGGGGAACCAATATCCTGGCGGGGAGATTTGCGAGAGCTATTGGAAGGGCTTTAAGTACTCTGGGAGGGGGTGTTGGATCCTAACCAGTGGTGAGACAAGAGAGAAGGTTTAAACTTGTGCAGAAGTCCAAGTGAGCAAGTTAAATAGCCAAGGCAGACAAGAACACAGCAGAGAAAGACTGATTAATTAAAATGCATTCATATCAAAGCAAGAGGTCTGACAGGTGAGGCAGATGAACTCAGGACACGGATGAGAACATGGGACTGGGATATAATAGCTATAACAGAAACATGGCTGAGGGAGGACAAGGCTGACAGTTTAATGTTCCAGGGTTGAGATGCTATAGGAAAGGGAGGCAAGAGAGTAGGGAGAGTGATATTTGTGATTAGGTAAAACATAATGGTGGCACTTGGTGGGGATTCCTGGGGAATCATCCAGTAAGGAGAGATGGGTGGAACTCAGAAATAAGAAAGGGTAATCACTTTGCTAGGGTTATACAATAGGTTCTCCAACAGTCAGCAGAAAATTGAAGAACACGTATGTAGGGAGATCACAATAATAGGGTTGTAATAGTAGGGGATTTTAACTTTCCAAACATAGATTGGGACTGCCATTTGTTAAGGGCTTGAGTGGAGAGGAATTTATTAAGAGTGTTCAAGAAAACCTTCTCAATCAACGTGTAGTTAGCCCTACTAGAGAAGAGCAAAAGTTGACCTGCTTTTGGGAAATAAGGCAGAGCAAGTAACTGAGGTATTAGTGGAAGAGTACTTTGGGACCAGAGATTATATTTCTATTCATTTTAAAATGAGTTATGGCAACGGATAGGCATGGTCCACAAGTATTTTGTTTAAATTGGAGCAAAGGCCAATTTTGATAGTGTTAGACAGGAACTTTGGAAAATTGATTGGGGAAGGGTGTTCACTGGTAAAGGGATGTCTGCAAGTGGGAGGCTTTCAAAAGTAAGAAAATGAGAGTTCAGAGACAGCATGTTCCTGCTGGTGTGAAGGGCAAGGCTGCCAGGAGTAAGGATGACTCAAGATATTGAGACTCTGATCAAGAAAAGGACGCAGGCCATAATATCTGGGATCAAGTGTATCCTTTGAGGAATATAATGGCTGTAGAAGTATACTTAAGAGGCAAAATCAGGAGGGCAAAATGGGAACATTAGATAGCTTTGGCAGATAAGGTTAAGGAGAATCCAAAGAGATTCTACAAGTATATTCAGGGTAAAAAAGTAACTAAGGAGAGAATAGGGCCCCTTCAAGATCAACGAGGCTATTTATGTGTGGAACCACAGGAGATAGGTGAGATTCTATATGAATATTTTGCCTCGATATTTACTGTAGAGAATCATAGAGTATGGAAGCAGACCATTCAGCCCATCAAGTCCATACCAACCCTCCAAAGAGCATCCCATCCACACCCTTCTCCCTTGAACCCAGTATTTCCCACAGCAAATCTAATTAGTTTGCCCATCCCTGAACACTGTCAGCAATTTAACATGGCAATTCCACCTAATCGGCATATCTTTGGACTGTGGGAGGAAAATGCAGCACCCAAAGAAAAGCCATGCCAACACGGGGAGAATGTGCAAATTTCACACAGTCACCCGAGGGTGGAATCAAATCTAGGTTCCTGGTGCTGCAAAGCAGCAGCACTAACCACTGAGCCACCATGCCATTGATAAAAAGCATTAAAGCAAGGGAACTCAGGGCAATAAGTAGTGATGTCTTGAAAAGAGTCTACATTACAGAAGATGACGTGCTGGAGATCTTAAAATGCATAAAGGCAGATAAATCCCTGGGACCTAATCATGTGTATCCCAGGACATTGTGGGAAGCTAGGGAAGAAATTGCAGGTCACCTAACAGAGATATTTGTATCTTTGAGAGCCATGGGAGAGGGGCCAGATGATGGTAGCTAATGTTGTACCATTATTTAAGAAAAGTTGCAAGGAGATGTCAGGGAAGTATAGACCTGTGAGCTTGACATCAGTGGTGAGCAAATTGTAGAAGTGATTCTGAGAGACAGGATCTACATACATTTGGAAAGGCAAAGACTGATTAGGAATAGTCAGGATGTGGGAAATCATGTCTCACAAACTTGATTGAGTTTTTTCAAGAGGTGATTAAGAACATAGATGAAGGCAGAGTGGTAGGCATTGTTCAAATGCACTTTAACAAGGTCTTTGCCAAGGTTCCGCATGTTTAGTAAGGTTAGTTAGTTCATGTGGGATCCAGTGATAGCCAGTCAAATAGATACAAAATTGGTTTGATGGTAGGAGACAGAGGGTGGTGGTAGAGGTGTGTTGGTCAGACTGGAGATTTGTGACCTGCAAATTGCTGCAAGGCTCGGTACTGTGTCCACCATTGTACATTATTTATACAAATTATTCGGATGACAGTATAGGAGGCATGATTAGTAAATTTATGGATGACATCAAAATTGATCATACAGCGGACAGTGAGGAGATTATCAAAGAGTATAATGGGATCTTGATCAACTGGGCCAGTGGGAATGACACATGAAGTTTAATTCAGATAAATGTGAGGTGTTGCATTTTGGAAAGACAAACCAGGGCAGAACTAACACAGTTAATGGTAGTGTCCTGAGGATTGTTGTCCTTGGCGAGTAGGCAGACCTTGGCATGCAGGTACATAGTTCTTTAAAAATGACAGCACAGATATGCAGACTGGTGAAGAAGGCATTTGTCATGCTTCCCTTTACTGATCAGAACATTGAGTACAGGAGTTGAAACATCATGTTCTTGCTGTACAAGACATTTGGAGTAATGTGTGCAATTCTTGATGCTCTACTATAGGAAGGATATTATTACACTGGAGAGGATACAAAAACGACTTACAAGAATCTTACCAAGACTGGAGGATTTGAGTTATAAGGAGAGGCTGGATAGGCTCGGACTTTTTTCTCCCTGGAGTATGGGAGACTGAGGGATGACATTGCAGAGGTTTACAAAATAATGAGAGGCAGAGGTAAGATGAATAACCAAAGTCTTTTCTCCATGGTAGGGGAGTCCAAACTTATAGAGGGCATAGGTTTAAGGTGAGTGAGAAAGATTTAAAAGGATATGAGGACAAACTTTTTCACCCAGAGGGCAGTGCAATTATGGAATGAGCTACCACAGGAAGTGGTAGAGGTGGGTACAATTATAACAGTTAAAAGACATTTGAATAGGTAGATGGATAGAAAATGTTTAAAGGGATATGTACCAATGCAGGCAAATGGGACTAGATCAGTTTGGGAAACCTAGATGGCATGGAGGTGTTGGGCTAAAGGGTCCAAGACCCATGTTGTGTGACTCTATGACTTTGGAACCTTTGGACCAGGTAGCACTTGCACCCAAGCCTCATGATCCAGAGCTAAGGACACTACCACGGCACCACAAAAGTGATAATTACAACTTAGATCATGCTATGCTATGATGACAACGTCATGAGCATGTTTTTTTATGGATTTACTGAAATACTGACAATGAGGCAGAGCACAGCACTGTCTGTTGTTTTTATAGATGTGGACCAATCTGCTAATTCTATTCATAATTTGCCTTTTTAAAATGTTATCCTTATGATGAATGTTATGTTCATGTTGCAAGGAATATGTACCTGTTCTGAATTCTACATATTCCACTGCCACAAACAAATAGAATAATAAAAATGGAAAAATTTGAATATAAAGGTGAATTGCATCCACTCTATCTCCATAACTTCACTTGTTGCATGATGAAAATTTCGCTCACCTGTGTCAACAGGATGTCTGCTCGAATTTTGACAAGGCTGGAGTAACAGTGGAAATTCTACTGGATGGCAAAGTGCTTTATCGAAAGACTGACTGCTCCAGCGCAGAGGGGTGGCAAGACAAATCAGTTCAGTGAGAATCACATAAACAACATCGTGGCAGTAATGCCATAGAATTATTGCGTGGCTACAGAGGAGAAAAAAGCACAGCCTCTGCAAATCATCTCATGCCATTCCATGGTAGTCCCGGAAATCTGTCCTCCTCAGCTGTTAATCTAATTTCTTTTTGCAGCCTGCGAGTGCCACATTCACAGACAGTGCATTCCAGACCCTGGCTACTCACTGCATAAAACACAACTACCCTCATATTGCTTTTGGGGCTTTTTTTTGTCAATCGTTTAAATCAATAATAGAGTCATAGAGTTATAGAGATGTACAGCATGGAAACAGACCCTTCGGTCCAACCCGTCCATGCCGACCAGATATCCCAACCCAATCTAGTCTCACCTGCCAGCACCCAGCCCATATCCCTCCAAACCCTTCCTTTTCATATTCTCATCCAAATGCCTCTTAAATGTTGCAATTGTGTCAGCCTCCACCACTTCCTCTGGCAGCTCATTCCATACACATACCACCCTCTGTGTGAAAAGGTTCGCCCTCAGGTCTCTTTTATATCTTTCCCCTCTCACCCTAAACCTATGCCCTCAAGTCCTGGACTCCCCGATCCCAGGGAAATGATTTTGCCTATTTACCCTATCCAGGCCCCTCAAAATTTTGTTAACCCTATAAGGTCACCCCTCAGCCTCCGACGCTCCAGGGAAAACAGCCCCAGCCTGTTCAGCCTCTCCCTCTAGCTCAAATCCTCCAACCCGGGCAAAATATTCTGGGAGCATCGCTAGAGAGAAACAGATTTGGCATTTCGGTTGCAGATCATGGTTTTTCCACATCTACTTTGCCCAGACCTCTCATCTTAAAATCACTTCTTCAATCTTCTCTTTTTGCAAGCAGAAAAGCCCCAATTTCTCCAATATCGCTAAGAGTTTCCAGGACTTCACAAAGATAACTTATCCCTACTGTTACCCCAGCACTCTTACCTTTTCCTCCATTCTCCCTTAAAATCACTCCAGAGCTCTTCAGTTGACTCCCTTTAGCTCCGACATCAGCAGCAATGTTTTACCCTCACTTACACATCCTCCAAACATCTTGTTTGCCAACCCACTCTCAGAGCAGGCCAAGTTCGCACAGAGTGTAGAGGCAAGAGAAGGTTTATAATTTGGAGCAGCATGGTGGCTCAGTGGTTAGCACTGATGCCTCACAACGCCACAGTCTGAGGTTCAATTCCAGCCTTGGGTGACTGTCTGTGTGGAGTTTGCACGTTCTCCCCGTGTCAGTGTGGGTTTCCTCCCACAGTTCAAAGATGTGCAGGTCAGGTGAATTGGCCTTGCTAAATTGCCCAGACTGTTAGGTGCATTACTCAGAGGGAAATGGGTTTGGATGGGTTACTCTTTGGAGGGTTGGTGTGGAGTTATTGGGCCAAAGGCCTGTTTCTTCACTGTATGGAATCTAATCTAATCTAATTGTCCATGCGTCAACCTCATTTTGAGAAGCTGATCTTTCTGGACTGATCAGGTAGGTAAAAACAAGGACTGCAGATGCTGGAAACCAGAGTCTAGATTAGAGTGATGCTGGAAAAGCACAGCAGATCAGGCAGCATCCAAGCAGCTGGACTGATCAGTTGTATCAAAACTTCGCAAGCTCAAATAACCCAAAGCCACAGAACTTTCACCATCAAGAACTCATGCCATTTTAGTATCAGCTTTGAATCAACTGATAACTGTTTGGAAGAAGCTACAAAGAGGAGTTAAGTTCTTAGTCTAGGCTGATGTAAATTGCAGTGCTGACTTTCGAATCAAATAGCAAACCATTGCTCTATTTAACCTTTATCGATTCAAAGATTCTCATGGCTCTATTTATCCAGAACAACATTTTATCCTCAATTAACAGTCAAAAACAGTAAAAATGATAATTCATTTTATTACTTTTGTGTGAATTGTTAGCTTTGTTTGCCTTAAAAGCAAGGGGAGAAAGGGAAAACTGACATTTATATAGCATTTTCAATACTCTTGGTTATCTTGCAGTGTTTTACAGTTAATAAAGTACTTATGAAGGTCTGTCACTGTTGTACATAACAACACAGGAGCTAATATTATATGCAGCAAGCTTCCATAAACAGTAATGTGATAACGACCAGATAATCTTTTTGTTCCTAACGATATATGAACATGCAGGTTAAGAGCAGGAGTAGACCAGTTGGCACTTCAGGTCTGCTCCATCACTTAATAAGATCGTAGTGTAATCTCTACTCCACCTTTCTGCCTGCCACCATCATCCTTTGAGGTCTTTCTGGGTCAAAAACTTATTGAACTCTGCCTTTAAAAGCATTCAATGATCCTGCCTCTTTGCTTCCCTGACTGTGGGATTTGGTATTAATTGGGAAATGAGAGAAGCATATTGCATGACCAACAGTGGTGACTTTAATCAGCATAGATACTAGGGAGGTGGAAGATGAGTTTCTGGAACATCTTAGTGTTGGTTTCCTACAGAATTAGAATTAGGCTTATTGTCACATGTACTCAAGTACGGAGAACAGGTGTAGAGTCAAATATGTACAATTTTGCCACGCAGTGCTATCTTCGGTACAAAGTACTTAGATACAAATCTTAGGTCCTAAAATAGATTAGGTACAAAAATAGAGAAATAAAGAGAAAAGCTAAATGTTCTGAATTATAGTTCTTCATAGTATAAGTTAAGAAAATAAATAATACAGTTAAAAGATAAGAGTGTTACAATGTTTTTGAAGTGGGTTAGGGATGGTTTTCTAGATCAATATATTGAGGAGCCATCCTAAGGACCAGCTAGTTTGGATTTTGCATTATGTAATATGAAAGGGTGAATTAATAACCTTGTGAAAGGATCTTAAGTTGTAAGTGACCACAAAAGGAGAGAATATTGCACTATGTTTCAATGGGAGATAGTTCAAAGTGAAACTGGGTGCTGAATTTGAATAAGGGTAATTATAAAAGCATGAGACCCCAGTTGCTGAGGTGGATTGTGAACTTACAATAAAAGATAAGACAATACATCTAGGCTGGTCTTTAAATAGATGGTATTTAAGGAATGATTACATAGCTTACAGCAAGTACATATTCCTTCAGGTTACAAAAACTCAAAAATAGTCAGTGGTTTAAAAAGCATTTAAGGATTCTACCGAGAAAAGAAAAAACTTTTTCAATTTGCCAGAAATAGTTGTAAACCTCAAGATTGAGAGGAATTTAGAATACTACTAAGTGGTCCAAGAAACTGATAAGGAAAGGGAGAATAGGATCATACAATTGTGCAGTACAGAAAAGGCCCTTCAACCCATTGGGATTGTACTGCCAAAAGTACACTACTATCTGCACTACACTTACTTTCCTGCACTAGGCGCATAGCCTAGAATGTTATGGCATTTCAAGTGTTCATCCAAGTGCATGATAATAGGAATATGAATGCAATCTAGCAAAAAAAAGAAACAAGACTGTAAAAGCTTCTATAGGTATGTAAAAGGGAAAGATTTGGCTCAGATGGACATCAATCCATTACAGACAGGGTCAGGAATATTCATATGGGGGAATAAAAAATGGAAGAGAAGCTAAATGATTAAAAACAGAAAGAACTATGGATGCTGTAAATCAGAAACAAAAACAGAAGTTGCTGGAAAAGCTCAGCGGGTCTGGCAGCATCTGTGAAGAGAAATCAGAGTTAACATTTTGTGTCAGGTGATCCTTTCTCAGCATGTTACCCCAGATTTCTCTTCACCGATGCTGCCAGACTTGCTGAGCTTTTCCAGCAACTTCTGTTTTTGAAGCCAAATGATTACTTTGTAAGTTACTGTGGAAGATCCAAAAAAACTTCTAATACTAGATCCAAATGACTCGGAAGACTAAATAGTTGAAAGACGTTATGCTTAGTAAGAAGGTTATACTGGAAAAGTTAATGGGATTTAAAGTTAATAAGTCTCTGGGACATGATATTATAGATCCCAGAGTATTGTAGATGATCATGATTTACAATAAGGGGATGCCATTCAGAGCTGAAATGAGTAGACTTTTTTTTGTACTCATAGGATTGTGAATCTTTGGAATGTTCTGCCTTAGCGAGTTGTGGAAGCATCTTCCTTTGAGCGTTTAAATTTAATATTTAAATATTAAACATTTGAATATTGAATATTTTGAATATTTAAAGTAGAGATTTCTGGTTACCAATGGTTATAGGGATAATGTGAGCAAAAAGCATTAAAGTCTTCAATCAGCCATGATCATATTAAATAATGGAACAGGTTCAATGGGCTGAATGGTCAACTCCTATTCCTGCATTTCTATGTTTCACAACCTCCTAATCCTCAGATAAAAATCTCCTCATCAATCTTCAATGGAAAAGCCTTTATTTATAAATTGCATCCCCGTCTTTTAGTCCTTCATCTGAGAGGAAAACTCCTCACAGAATTTATCACGTCAGGTACCCTCACAAACGTATATGTTTCAATCAGTTCACCTGTCATTTTTCTAAATTGTAAAGAATGTAAGTGCATCCTGTCCAATCATTCATCACAAGATAATCCATTCAACACTGGAATGCACCGGCTGAATCTTCTCTGACCTGTCTTTAATGTAGTTATGCCCTTTCTTAAATAAGGACCAACACCAACATAATGCACAGTATTCTGAATGTGACCTCACCACTGCCCCGTGTAACTGCAATAAATCATCCCTACTTTTGTATCCATTCTCCTTTGCAATCAATAACAAGACTTACTTGTAGACAGTGAGGTCTGCAGATGCTGGAGGTCAGAGTTGAGAGTGGGTTGTCTCTCCACTCAGATAATACCTATTCTTCCTGTCAAAGTACACATAAGTGATGTAACTTATTCATATCCCTGTCTCTGCCTGGTTACATTGAAATTTTCTTTGTGCTCTGCTATAATGTTAGATTCCAGCATTTTCCCTATTATAGACGCTAAATTAACTGGCTCATAATTTCTTGCTTTCTTGTTCCTTCATGATTTAGTTTCCAATCTAGAACTTTTCCAAAACCGAGGAAAATTAAAATCTATGCACTTACTATTTCAGCTTCTTCTAGATTGGGGCTCATCAACTTTCAGTTCTAATTAGTTTCTGAGCCACCTTGCACTGATGATTATAATTGTTATAAGTTCATCCCTCCCTTTCCACTTCCTGTTTTTCAATGTCTGGAATGCTGTGAGCATCCTCTGCACTGAAGATATACACACATTATCTGTTCTATTCAGCTACAAAATCCTTATGTTCCTTTCTTAAGTAGCTATAGAATTAGTAGATGCACTAGTAGTAATTTTCAGGTATCTTTAGATTCTGGGCAAGTTTCAGAAGCTTAAGAAATTGCCAATCTAACATCTTTATTTAGAAAGGGACATGGGCAAAAAGCAGGTAACTATAGGTCAGTTACCTTAATGTCTGTTATTGGGAAATGTTAGAGTCTGTCATAAAGAATGTAATAGCAGAGCAGTTAGAAATACATAATATGATCAAGTAGAGGGAGCATTGCATCACAGAGCAGTATTCATGTGTTACAAGTTTATTAGAATTGTCCAGACCAGACACCCTCAAAATAGATAAAGAAGATACTCCAGACCCTAACTTTTTCTTATTTTACAGATTAGTGTAAGGTGCTGTGTTCCACAAGCCATTTGATTGGTCAAACTTGATTTCAAGTAAGACACACATTATTTCATACACTCTAGTTAAAATGCAACAGAAAAAGAAAAGAATTGGATTAGCTTTACTTCTTTGTAAAAACTTAACAGAATAATAGTTAGCTGCTGAACAGTGATGGTTTCATTATTGTAATATCCCATAAACACACTCTTGGCAATAGGTAAATTCAGAAAACACAGATTGTCTCACATACAACTCCAGTAGCAGGAAGAGAACTGCTAACCAAGAGAGAAAAAAACAAACTTCCACTTCCTCAAACCCTCAGCAGCAGGTACTACTGAAAACTTAAGAAACTAAAACTCCTGGTCTAAGAGCTTGAACATACCCATTCAGACTGCTTCTACTGTTTCAACTTTAAAAAGAAAACCAAGGCTCCATAAACTGTTTATGAGTTTTCAGTAGACATTGCGGTACCTCTGTTGTAAAACCTTTTGATTAAAAAAAAGGATAAAATAGACCTCTTAAAACCATAGTATTATTACAGAATGTTTTGTTAAAGGAATAAGCAGCATCTTTAAAGGAGAAGTAGTGAACATACTATATATATTGGGATTTTCAGAAGGCATTTAATAAAGTATCACAAATTTCACTACGTATTAAGATAGGGTCCATGATATTGGATGTAGTACATTAACATGGATAGATGATTGGCTAACTCATAGAAGACAGAGAATTGGAAGGGGGGGCGGTATTTTCAGAATGGTAACTGGTAACTAGTGGATTACCACAGGGATGACAATTATTTACTGTATATATATTAATGACTTTGATGAGGAAAGGGAATTTCCTGCAGTTAAGTTTGTGGGTGACAAAAATGGATGGGAAGGGAAGTGGTGAGGATAACATAAAACTTTTGGAGACTGATATAAACAGGTGAAGTGAGTGGGCAAAAACCTGAAAAATGGAATATTATGTGAGGTTATGCGTTTTAGCAGGAAGAATAGAGGAGCTGAATATTATTTAAATGGAGAAACACTGCATAGGGATTTCGCAGTCCTCATGTGTGATTAAAAAAAAACTATCATCCAAGTCTAAAGGGTAATAGGAAAGGCAAATGGCATGTTGGCATTTTGGCCTTTATTTCAAAGGGAATGAGGTATAAAAGTGGGGGGTATTTGCTCAAACTATACAAGATACTATTCAGACCACGACTGAAATACAGTGAACCGTTTTTGGCCCCTTAACCAAGGAAAGGTATACTGATTAGATTAGATTAGATTAGATTAGATTACTTACAGATATTTTAGGCAGTCCAGAGAAGGTTCTCTAAGCTGATACCAGGCCTTTCTGTTGAGGAGATTGAATTTGTTGAGCCTGTACTCATTAGAATTTGGAAATATGAGAGTTGACTTTATTGAAACAGAAAAGTTTCTTAGGGATTTTGACACAGCAGATTTGGAAAGTTTGTTATCTCTTATGGGAGAGTCTAGGGCTAGAGGGCATAACGGCTCACACATTAAAGAAAGAAATGATGAGGAATTTCTTCTCTTAGAGGATAGTGAATCAGTGAAATTCTTTACAGGGTGTTGTTACGGCTGCGTCATTTAAATACATTCAGGTTGGCATTGACAGATAATTATTCAGAAGGCAATCAATGGTTATAGGGAAAAGACAGGATAATGGAGTTGAGGATTATCAGATTAGCCATGATCTCATTGAATGGAAGAGCAGACTCGATGGGACTGAATGGCTTACTTCTGCTCCTATGTCTCATGGTCCTATGGGACTGAATGGTCTACCCTTGCTCCTATATCTTATATCCTTATGTAAGGAAAGCAGTTTAGAGCACTTTTTCAGAACACATGCCTGAGGGGAAAATCTACCTTTTCATTTTTAAATAGATTCAACTTGAAACAAAAATATCAAAAAAAATACCAAAAAAAAAGATAAAATATAGTGCTCACATTTAGTAGCGATGCTTGAGTGGTAAGTATGCATAGAATTCAATCACTTGCTCTCTCTGTTGTTAAGCAGTCCTCAAGGATTGCCACAAATATTGTTCTAACACATAAAGTAACATTCAGAAAGTTTCACAGTGACATTCTTCATAACAAATAGTCCCAACCATGTATTCCACTCTCATGGGAGGGCAAAGCATCTGCTCACTTACCCCTCAGGCTTCTTGCAAAATTGCATTGCAAACACCACTTTAATGCATCCCTCAGCTGGCCTTCCACTGAGGTGAAGTTGTCCTTCAAATTTCATATCCATATCATGGTTCACATTCATTTTATGTTGAAAAGGTATGGATTGTTCAATGGGAATGGATTTTTCACCCATGTCAGATATAAAGGGTTCTGCACACCCACAGTTCTCAGAGATCCTTAATTTTAAGAGTCATCTCTTTTTATTACCCTCAGAAACAGCGCTGAAAATGCTTGTTGGAGTTAAAATTCTATTTTATTGAAGGTCAAATGTTTTATTTTTCTGCAAGTCAATTTGATTTCTCCGGTCACTCTCCCATAAGCTAAAGCAGATGGACCAATGATAGCTCTGGGCTGTCATCACAGTTAGTGTGCTTTCTGTTCCTAACTCCATTCTTTTCAAGTAGGTCAACTAAGTTTAGAAGATGTTTCTGCAAAAGAAATCTCAATGGGCTTCTGTAAATTCAAATTTCCTTCAAAGAGACTGGCAACATGTACAAATATGTTTTTGTGCATCTTTTAGCAGATTATCAAGAAGTGTCTGGCATGTTGAATTTTTCTTAGGCATTTAATATCTTGCTAAACTGGAACTTATCTAATGCTCTGCTTACCATATCCTGTTCACGGTGTTCCCTTGTGCTTGCCTACCTATACTGGCTCCCAATACATTCCAAGGGATTGTAAATAATTATTGTGTCCAATCCCTGCAACCTTCCAATTACTTCAATTCAAATTTCCATTGCTCCACCATTGATGTCCATTAATTTACAGCCTACTATCTGAGCACTAGGATTGCATCTCTAGGTGGCCTCACTTCTCCACCTCATAAGAGACTCATTAAACACTCCCTCCTATCAATCTTAATATGTCCTTAAGTGGTCCAGTGTCAAATTCTATCAGATAAAGCATTCCCAGGCATAGCATAACTTCTGCTTATTAAATTAATCTCATTTGGACTCATTCATTTGCCAGAGCCTGTGAAGAATCTCTGGTGGTCAGAAATAGTTAATGAACTTCATGCCACACTATCAAATTTGCAGCAATGTGTGTTTCTAAAATGGGGCTGAAATCTCTGTGCTGCTCATTGTATCACTACTTTCTTAATATATAAAAGGCATACCTTTTACATACAGTCAACTAAATCTAAGAGTAGTTTTGATTCACTTTACATTAAGATCCACCTTATGCAAAATTAATATATCTTACGATGAATCTTTAAAGGGGCTTGAATTGGCCTTACAAGCATTTCATCTCCAGCCCCCATTATGTTTTCACTGGTGCATGATATGATGGGACCACCTTTCATATAACAATGCAGATAAAAAAAAACTCTATTAACACTTTCTAATTGCATGCTCATTGGTGGGATGGTTGACATAACACTTGCATGGAATGACTTGTAAATCTTAGTTCAGCTGCTCAATGGCTGAGGGCAAGCTTTGATGTTGATCAAAATAATAGGTGTGACTGATTCTTCTTTTTGCTTCTCACTGTCTCTCTAGTTCAACAGTTCTAAAGTAACAATTCCATAAATGACTAGTTCTGTAAAAGATCTTGTCACAAACAGTAAAGTTCAATCTTTTATCTCAGCAATATCCTTTACAGGCACTCAGCCCTTCAATTTTCAACATCTTACTCAACTGACAAGGTTATAAGCAATTTATTTCAGCGAATATCAGCAAATTCATCAGATTTGATTCTCTCCATTACTGTCTCTGCCCAATATACACTGACTGCATTTTTCTCACTACATTTGAATAAAAGAATAAAAGCACAAGGGTTTTTACAGCTCTGTCTACTCGATTGCTAAAACAGCTGAAGACTTCTTTCTGCCTCTATTGGACTAAATTTGCCAAAACTAATGTGTTCTTCTGCTGGATGGATCTTCTGGATGGATCTTTTCTTTCTGATCAGGATCTGCATGTGTCCCCTTTCTATCAGTCTCTCTCAAGATCATAAAAGCTCAACTTAGTAAACATTTCAGTAATGATCTCATCAGGTAACTTATCTGATCATTTAGCATAAGACCATAAGACATCGGAGCAGAAATTAGGCCATTCAGTCTGTTCCGCCATTAAATCATGACTGATCAGTTTCTCATCCCCATTCTCCTGCCTTCTCCCTAGAACCATTGATCCTCTTGATACTTAAGAACCTATCTACTTCAGTCTTAAACATAGTCAATGACTTGTCTCCACAGCCTTCTGTGGCAATGAATTCCATAGATTCACCACTCTCTGGCTGAAGAACTTTCTCCTTATCCCCATGCTAAAAGGTTCTTCCCTTTACTCTAAGGCTGCGCCCTCGGGTCCTAGTCTCTCTTACCAATGGAAACACTTGCCAGCATCTACTCTGTTCAGGCCATTCAGTATTTTGTATGTTTCAATTCGATCCCCTCTCATCCTTCTAAACTCCACCGCTCCTCACATATTAAGCTTTTCATTCCTGGGACAATTCTTTTGAACCTCCGAGGCCACATAATTTCTTAGAAATTCTGTTTTGACGCACTGCTAGAAAATGAGATTCTGACCCAGAAAACAGTCACCTTCACAGAACAGAGAACAAAAAAAAATCCATATACTTCTCCTTTTTAAACAAAGTTTGCAGATATTAGTAATATACCTTCATTACGCTAATTCCATACAAATTATAGATAAAGTAGAAACTGGTAAGAAGAACTAAAGTAGGGAAAAATAATAGTGAACAAGAAAATTAAATGCAACATGAAGCAAGCGAAGAAGGTGAAGGGGAGAGAACAAATGTGAGAAAGAGAGAACAATAGAAGCAAGAGTGAAAGACAAGAAAGCAAAAGAGAGAGAGAGAGATTGAGAAAGAAAGAGAGAGACAGACAGACAGAAGAGAGAAAATATAAGAGGAGAAAGTGAGTGAAAGATTTAATATCATTAGCCAGCAGCACAGGAGAACAAGCTCAGAGTTTTTTTTTATTGGTGGCATCCAAGGAAATGTTTAAACTGCTGAGTCAATTAGTTTGTTGAAAAGTGCTGTGGTTAATGGAAATTGGGTTGAACTAGACTTGAGCAGAACTGTGTGGTTTGACCTCCTTTATTCTTATGATGTGTCAGTGCATATATCAATTCTACTTTCTATCTATTTTCTCCTGCACTGATTCATGACTGTTTTCCATATATTTAGAATTACATATAACATTCCCTTTGTTCTTTTTTTGGAAATTTTGATTGCCCTTCCTTTTATGTTAGATTTAAGAGGACATAAAAGGACAAGTCCTGGATGCTTTGGAACTCTCTTAGGATGTAGCTTGGTTATCAGTTCAGCAATTATTTACTTCCAGAAACACAATCACTTTTTAATATTGAATACATTTTGGAGATCCTTATTGTACATTTAATCTCTCTTCTACTTTGTGACTAAATGTATTAAATAACTCTTTAGAGGCCATCACTGACACCCTTTATTAACAAATGCAAAGTCTTTCACAATAGCACTTCCTCGCACTGAGTCAGGCAATCTCAGGACTCAACAGCCCTGGCATTCTTCCTTTTATACTGGATTAGTGGTGCTGGAAGATCACAGCAGTTCAGGCAGCATCCAACGAGCAGCGAAATCGACGTTTCGGGCTATTCCTGATGAAGGGCTTTTGCCCGAAACGTCGATTTCGCTGCTCGTTGGATGCTGCCTGAACTGCTGTGCTCTTCCAGCACCACTAATCCAGTATTTTGTTTTTCAGCATCTGCAGTCATTGTTTTTACATTCTTCCTTTTATAATGAGCAAAGGCTACGACAATGGATGAGTGGGCACCACACTACAATCAACAGACAGGAGTGTTCCCTCCCAGTTGGGGAACACTTCAGTGGTCCAGGACATTCGACCTTTGACCTTCGGGTGTCCATACTCCAACGCGGACTTCGGGACAGGCAGCAGCAAAAAATGGCCGAGCAGAGGCTGATAGCTAAGTTCTATACTCATAGGGAGGGCCTCAACCGAGACCTTGGGTTCATGTCACACTACAGGTGACCACCATTGCTCTATATACACACACAGACCCTCCTATACACACACACAGGCACTCCTATACACACATACACACACACACAGACACTCACACACACCCTTACAGACACACACACTCCCACACTCACACATGCATCCTCTCAGAGACTTCGGCCACTCTACACTCACGCACACACATATACACTTTCTCTCACAGACACTCACAACCTCCACCCCAGACATACATACACACACACTCCCACACTCACATGCACCCCCTCACAGACTTAAGACACTCTACACTCACACACACACATATACAGTCTCTCGCACCCACAACCCCCCCAACCCAGACACACACACACACACACACACACACGTTTGTGGAGTGAATTTGTACTTGCAGAGTTACATTGTACTTTGCTCAAAAACTGCATGAATTCATGTAAAACTCTGCTATCTCACTTTTTAGATTAGAATCAATCATGGCGGAGACAGAGAACACAGGGGGCTAACACCTTCAACATATTGCCTGGCTATCACCATTGTTACCGTTAACCTGAGAATGCAACTTTTAAAAAACGTTTTGTGATTTACACATGAAAAAAGTGAAACTATCATGGTATTTGAACAGATGAAAGACTCAACAGACAATCAAGGTATTTTTCAATGTATAATTTCAGTTACATCACACTGTAAATTTTTGCTATAAATTCTGCGCCTTACAATTGTGTCCTGCATAACCATCTGATGAAGGAGCGGCGCTCCGAAAGCTAGTGCTTCCAATTAAACCTGTTGGACTATAACCTGGTGTTGTGTGATTTTTGATATTGTACACCCCAGTCCAACACCAGAATCTCTAAATTTTGACGACATCTTTAATGCATTGTCTGAGCTGAGATGTCACATTTTTTTATATACAAAAGGAGAAAGCAACCCACAATAAGTCAATAAGAGCCAAGACAGGTGATGGACTGCATGAAATTCGACTCCTCACTCCTTATGACAAGAGGATCCTGACTCTGAAAATCCCGAGTAGCCAACTGACCGTGCCCAAATATCCGTGCGAATATCGGAGACTGGTCCTCATTTACTGTTTTGTGAACTGTGACTGAAGGACATCTGCCTTGACTTTGCTGAGGACTGTTGACAATCATGACAAGCTTCTGGCTTCGAGTTTTGCTGGATAGATTTGAACGACTGATGTAATATGATAAAAGCAAAGTACTATGGGTGCTGGAAATCTGAGAGAAAACAAAGAAATCACGAAAGAAACTCATCAAATCTGCACAGAGAAAAACAGAATTCATGGTTTGAGTCCTCCTTCAAATGATCTGTCAGCATTCTTCACAATTTTCATTTTGATTATAGCTTGGTACTCCGGCTGAGAGGACAAAGACAGAAAAGCAAGACAAGACAGAATAAGCGGAGAATTCAGATAGGCTCAAGATGAGTGGGTGCTAATAGAGCACACGAACAGCCTTGATATTCAGCTTGGTCCAATCTGTGAGATAAGTATCTAACCCTGGGTATATAGATCTTTGCAGCAGCATTTCAATGCAAGCTGCCAGTTCACACTGAAGTGCAGCTTGAAAGTGCATAAACATGCTGGGGTGGCATGGTTGCTCAGTGGTTAGCACTGCTGCCTTACAGTGCCAGGGACCCGTGCTTGATCCCACTCTTTGGGCGATTGTCTATGTGGAGTTTGCACATTCTCCCCGTGTCTGTGAGGGTTTGCTCCAGTTTCCTCCCACAGTCTAAAGATGTGTAGGTTTGGTAGATTGGTCATGCTAAATTGTCCATAGTGTCAAGGGATGTGTAGGTTCAGTGCACTTGCCATGGGGTTATAGGATCTGGGTACTCTTTGAAGGATCAGTGTGGATTCAATGGGCGGACTGGCTTGCTTCCACACTGTCGGGATTCTAAAAACATAAATCAGAAAGGTACCATTCTGGGGTGCTGAGATGCTGGTAGTTGATTGATACCAGCATTCAGGAACAGGGAACTGCATGTGGCTGGTGCCTCAGACTATGTTTTGAGCCATTGTTCCAGACGGTCTAGAGGAGCAACTGGAGTGTGAAGTCCCCAGGAACCATCTCTGACTTCCATGTCTGGAATTTTTGACACCTACTTTCTATGCAGTGGATGTTAGGATGGAAAGCAGCATATTAATGAGGTGATATTTACGTTAGTGAGACTGACAACAATCCCCTTTAATAGGCATCTCATTGCTACCTAGCAAGAAGTCCACCTCAACATTTGAATAAATTTCTCAACTTAAATTCAAAAAGAAGATTTTTTTTTAATCTTTCTCCTTTGTTGATGGAAATGTACTTCCATCAGCTCCCATAAGTTCCCAGTGGAAAGCATATATTCCTGATTGAGAAGGCCATTCAAAATTATTTCCCTCAATCACTTAGAGTTATAGAGTCATAGAGATGTACAGCATGGAAACAGACCCTTCGGTCCAACCCGTCCATGCCAACCAGATATCCCAACCCAATCTAGTCCCACCTTCCAGCACCCAGCTCATATTCCTCCAAACCCTTCCTATTCCTATACCCATCCAAATGCCTTTTAAATGTTGCAATTGTACCAACCTCCACCATTTCCTCTGGCAGCTCATTCCATACACGTACCACCCTCTGTGTGAGCAGACTTTAATCGCTTCAAATAAATAAACCTGTATCAATAACATTTTGCTCTTTTCTGCCAAGCTATTTTTGTGTTTCTCTGAGTGATGTACCACAGCTTTCTGCACTCATTCATTTTCTTCCCAGTGACTCTTCAAAAGTGAAGCTTTCACGTGTTTTGCAATTTTCTCCAAGCTTTTGTTTGTTACCTCATTTTCTAATCTAAATTCATGTTAGTTGATTTCCTCACTCACCTCAACAACATTTTCAATCAGCTCAGTTGTTTTTGTTCAGGTTCATTAATCGAACCCTGCAAAATGTTTGACAACTTTATGTGGGCATTCCCATCAGTTTGGAGTTGTCACTTCATAATTACTGGCTGCTCCTTAATACAGTTCCAAGTTACTCATCAGCTTCTTAATTTCTCTTAAAAGTTTCCTTATATATTTTAAAAGACTAGATTAGATTGCCTACAGTATAGAAACAGGCCCTTAGTCCCAACACGTCCACACTGACCCTCCGAAGAGTAACCCACCCATTCCCCCTACTTTTAACCCTGACTAATGCACCTAACAATGTGGACAATTTAGCATGGCCAATTCACCTGTCCTACACAGTTTTGGATTGTGGGAGGAAACCCACACAGACATGGGGAGAATGTGCAAACTCCACGCAGACCGTCACCCAAGGTCGGAATCGAACCCAGGTGCCTGCCGCTGTGAGGTAACAGTGCTAACCACTGAGCCACCGCGCCACCCACAATTCATCTCTGTCATGTTGCATTTCTCATTGTTATTGTTATCCGGGTTACATTAGAGTTCAAAACTTCCATAGTTCTTTTGAAAAGGGTCGTTTCAATACTTTGCCAGTGTGAGTGTTTATTTCTTCATTCAATCAACTGTTCTGATTCATCACTAATGTCGTCACCCATTCAAGGTATTTTTCATGATTTGTTTTTTGCTGTTACTTCCTGATGTTCAACTATTGTCACCAGTTTACTTTTGTCATTAGTAAACTCACTTTTCTCACATGATTAGATTTGATTCCCTCCAGTATGGAACCAAACCATTTGGCCCAACAAGTCTACACCAACTCTCTGAAGAGTAACCCATCCAGACCCATCCTCCTACCCTATATTTACCCCTGACTAATGCACCTAACACTATGGGCAGTTTAAGCATGGCCAATTCGCCTAATCTGCACATCTTTGGACTGTGGGAGGAAACCAGAGCACCTGGATGAAACCCACACGGACATGGGGAGAATGTGCAAACTCCACACAGACAGTCGCCTGAAGCAGGAATCGAACCTGGGTGAGGCAGCAGTGCTAACAACTGAGCCACCATACCACACTAAATGTTTGTTCTCTACATGGATTACATTTTCTTTAGCCTTTTTAATTCCTGAGGCTTTAAACGTTTTTGCATTTCTGATATTTCCTTGGTACTGGTCCAGTTATTTTACCACTTTACATTGCCATGCCTTTCGAGCTTGGTGTCTATCTATCTACTCATGGGGAATAGTCCACGATGTTCCTCCTGAAAAATCTCTTTGATTTACTTCAACTGGAAACTCTCTTCGAAGACAAGGATTTCATACCCACCAATAATTGCCTCGTATAAAATCCAACCAGTGAATTGACAAACTGGGAACAAATCACACAATAACAAATCTGTCACTTTGTAAGTTAACTTTATACAAGAGAACATGTTCTCAAATCACACGAAGATCCCTTTTTAGCACATCCTCTTCCATCAGACTATCTGGGTCCCAAATCACATGACCAGTCACCACCAATTTGCCTAAGTAACTCAGAATATAAATTTGCATTCTTGTGTCGTGGTAGAGTAAGAGAACATCATTCATTTTGAGACAAAACCTCTAATCTCCAGTAACCTGATTCAATGCAGCAGTTTTAAAGAAAAAATTCCATTGACAGACCATTCCAAAAGATTCAATTTCATGTTTGTCACTGTTTTGAAACCCACTTCTCGTACCAAACAGTTATAGAATCGGAGGTGGTGATGGCAGCAGGAGGAGATCAGAGATAGTAATGTCAGTAGCAAACGCTCAACTCCTCCTGAGACTCCAGGCTGTAGCTTGGCCCAGCAGATAAGGCTTAAATAAGAATTTAATATCGAGACATTTCTCATTCTTTTTGGCCTTGTATCCTTTATTTCCGCTGTTTATTTTTTATTCTGGTTTTGTCATCAAGTGTGTAACCAACAGAATGGCAACTTTGTAAACTTTTCACTGTACTCCTGTAATCTGATGCGTGAGTACACGTGACAATAAATTCTCATTCTACTGGTACTTGTTTCACTGAAGTTCCCTTAAAACAGTTTATCGTTCCACTTCCAACAGTTTACTTTTACATGTGCTATCGTATAGAGTCAAAAAATCAGAGAGATGTACAGCATAGAATCAGACCCTTTGGTCCAATTGCTGACCAGATAACCAAAATTAATCTAGTCCTATTTGGAAGCATTTGGCCCATATCCCTCCAAACCCTTCTTATTCATAAACCCATCCATATGCCTTTTAAATGGTGTAATTGCACCTGCCTCCACCTCTTTCTCTGGCAGCTCATTCCATACACACACCACCCTCTGTGTGAGTCTTTCCCCTCTCACCAGAAACCTACGCCCTCTAGTTTTGGACTTCCCTTCCCTGGGGAAAAAAACCTTGGCTATTCACTCTATCCCTGCAATACAATTTATACAATACAATTCAATACAGTACAGGTATAGACCCTTTGGCCCACCAAGCCTGAGCCATTGTTAATCCTTATTTAAACCTGTCTCTTATTGACTATGTGTGATTTCTTTCCCTCCATTCACCTCCCATTCATGTATCTATCAAGCTACACCCTAGACGTTGCTAATGTGCCTATTTCCATCACTTCCACTGGCGGTGCGACCCTCTGGGCAAAAGATTTTACCTGCACTTCTCCCCTAAATTTGCCCGCTTCTCACCTCAAATATGCACCCTCTTGTAGTTGACATTTCTACCCTGGGAAAAAGACTGTTATGCTAATACTTTTTTTTTTACAGCCCTTTTATTCTCTATAATTTCTTTTCTATTAACTAGATCTGCTTTAAATGGCCTTTAAAGAAGGAAATTTGCCATCGTTGCCTTGTCTGATCTTGATGTGACTTCAGAACCACAGCAACATGATTGACTCTCAAAAGCCTTATGAAATGGCCTGGCACAATAAGGGATGAACAATAAATGCTCCCCCAGCCAGTGATAGCCACATTCCACAAATGAATATTTAGAAAACTTCTCTCAAACCATATAATTTGCACTTTTTTTTTGCTGTGAGTTGCTTTCTGACACTCTTCAACCTTCTTTGTTGTTTCCTTTTTCTTTGCTACCTTTTTCTTCATATGCCAACATCTCTCTCTGGAGTTCAAGTTTAAATATTTACTATTCTCTTTCTAGTTCACGTTTTCTTATTTCTTCTTCCTGTTTTTTTTTCAAGCTGCTTCATCAGCAAGTGAAATCTAGTCAACTCATGCTGTGTGCTATCTGGATAGATCTTTTTCAAATCTCAGACACTGCGGTATTACCTCAATAATCTCTGCTTTCTTTGATGCAGATTTTATTTCCAACTTCAAGCTTTCTGCTGCTGCTATCAACATAACCTTGGATAATTTTGGCAAAACATTCATCATTCTTCTCTATAAAAGTTATAGCAACTGGCAAGTTCATTTTGGTTTTTAAGAAATATGGCAAAATTTACTATGAGAATCTTATTAGCCTTAACCTCAACCAGTAAAGCACTCATATTAACCTGTGGATTTCAAATCCTAAGAGAGCTTTCAAGTTACGTTACCATACCATGAAAGTCACCCAGATTTATATTGTAGTCTGGCTAGAGACCAGTAACTATTACTTTTAAAGTTAACCAGACACTTACTAAGATAATAAAGCCTGAGATTTGACATTATTGTACAACAATAAAGTTTACTTTACAAAAGTAGAACAGTAATACAACCATATATAACTTATATTCTAACATCCAGAGTTATCCTGAGTTAAATATGGGTGACAGACAATTATAGTCAAATACTTCATAGAGAATATCAAATAGAAAAGGCTTTCTAAACAGTTCCATGGATTTCTTAGGAAGGCCCATTGAATGTTGAAGACATAGTCAGCCAGCAAATCTCAATCACACACCATAAGGAATTTCAATTCTTCACTTTTCATGATCCAGAATTGAAATTATCTCAAGAATGGTTCATTGTAGACTGCCTCAATGACTGTTCATGTTCTGGTCAATCATTCCACATTCATGGAATAATGTTTCCCAGGATCCTGGAAATGGCAGTCCAGCATTCATTCACACATATAACAGGACTGTGCAATCTCACAACCCATCGATCAGATCTGCAGACTTGCCACATCCAGTTGTGAATGATGGTGGACCATTAAACAACTAACAAAATGTAAAGAATCTCAATTCATAATAATGGGGAGCTCAGCATTCAGTTCAGAAGACAAAGCTGAAATACTTGCATACATCCTCAGCCAACAATGCCAACTGAGTGATGTATCTCAGTTTCCTCCTGAGGGCCCACAGACACCAGTCTCCACCTAAGTTGATTCACTCCACGTAACAACGAGAAATGGCAGGAAGCACTATACACTGCAAAGGCTATGGGCTCTCGCAACATGGTTGAAGATGTGCATTCCACTACATGCTGAATTCCTAGCTGAGCTGTTTCAGAACAGCTAATACATTGGCATTGACCTAACTCTGCAGAAAATGTCCAAGTATATCTTCCACACAAAAAAAAGGACATATTTATAACCGGTCAATTACCACCCCAACAGTCTACTTTCAACAATCAACAAAATAATGGAAGGGATGATCAGTTGGACCTGCAAAAGGATAACCTGTTCATTGATACTCCATTTGGCTTCTGTCAAGGTCGTGTTTACATCTATAGTTCAAACATGAACTCCAGAGTAAAAGTGAGAGAGACTGCCTTTCTCATCAAAGCCACATTAGATCAAGTATGCCATCAAGGAGCCCTAGCAAAACTGAAACCAACGGGAATTGCGAGATAATATTCTGTTGGTTAGAGTCATGCTTCACAGAGAGAAAGATGGTTGCGGTTGCTAGATATCAATCATCTCAACCTCAGAACATTGCTGCAGGTACATCCCAGGGTAATGTCTTAGCCCTAACCATCTGCAGTTTCTTCATCAATGATGTTCCTCTATCGTAAGGTCAAAAATGGAGATTAGGTGATGATTACATAATTCATGATTCCTCAGATACCAAAGCAGACCATATCCTTATGCAGCAAGAACTGAAAAATATCCATGCTAGGTCTGGTAAGAGTAAATAGCAGTCACACCACATAAGTATCTCCACTGAACATCTTCAGCAAGACAGAATCTAATCATTACTCTTCAGTGCTCATTGGCATCACAATTTCTGAATCTCCCAGCATCATTATTGTGAGGTTTATAATTGACCAGAAACCAAACTAGACATGAATTTTAATTATGGTGGCTACAAGACCAGCAAAGATTCCTAGAATTTTGTGGGGAGTAAGTCACCACTTTCTCACGAAAGCCTGTCTATGACCTACAAGGTACAATGCAGGAGTGTGATGGAGTATTCGCTATTTGCCTGGATGAGTCCTGTTCCAATAACATTCAGAATCGTAACACCATCCCGCAACACCTTGATTGGCACCACAACCACCAACTGACTCATTTGCTCACTTTAACTCTGACAGAAAGTGGCAGCAGTATGTACTCTCAATAAGTAGCACTGAAGCAACTCACCAAAGCTCCTTTGACTGCACCTGCAAAATCCACCACGTCTTCCACTGAGAAGGCCAAAGGCAGTCAAAACATGGGAAAACCACACACTACAAGATCTTCTTCATGCCCCTCAGGCTGAGAAATTTATCACTGTTCCTTCAGTGTCACTGAGTAAAATCCTGGAACTCATTCCCTAACAGCACATTGGGTGCTCCAACTCTCCAAGCTCTGCAACCATTCAAGAAGGTAACTCACCTCCACTTTCTCCAGTTGATTTGGTGATGGACAATCAGTGGTGACCCAATGGGCGATAATAAGTGAGTCAAGAGTGTGGTGCTGGAAAACCACAGCAGGTCAGGTAGCATCTGAGGAGGAGGAGAATCGACATTTCAGGGAAGAGCCTTTCATCAGGAATGGGGCTTGTGAATCGAGAGGCTGAGAGATAAAAGGGAAGGGGATGGGTCTGGGGGGAAGTGTGATGAATGAATGACCCAGACTCATTAAGTTTCTCAGGCACTTCCTGCTTTTCTCTCAGATTTCCAGTGTCAAGTATTTTGCCAGTTTGCATGCAGTTTATGAGGCATAAATGTGTGCTGGTCAGATTACCCCAAATCTAAAGAAAGATTCAACCCCCTCTTTCAATTAATTTGTTTATTGTGTTTTTCTTTGTCTTTTTTTTAATGTATTGTGTTTTGTTGGCTCACAAGGAATTTTCTTCCCATAAGCAGCATTGAGATATGCTTTTGATCTTCATCCGCTTTATAAAGATTACTCTTAGAAACTTTGAAATATGAATGCACCTCATTATCAATAAAACATGAAAGCATTGAAAAACGTATATTTTCTGAATGGTACCATGCAATAGAAGTAATAGAAGTTAAATAAACAACATGATTTAAACTTTGTTTTATACTATTTGCCCTGATACAAAGTAAATGCAGATCTACAGTCAATTATTATAATGTTGTACTTGTACATGACATTAGGTGTGATCACAATGAAAGTGAAGTTACAGTTATTGATATTAGCAACAAATACTTTTACATATTTAGGATAAATTTCTTTGGAATTTTAATAAAATGGAAAACATTGAATTTCACATAAACAGATAAAGATGTTTCTTCTTAATGTCACAGAGCACAATCTGACTGAGTCTTGGGTAGCACTTAGTTCAGTTGCTAATGGACAGCCAACAGGAAACAAAACTGCTTCTCATTCATCTCGAATTGTCAGTCTTACTCAGGATGGCTTGTGTGGGAAACTGTAAATAAAAAGTGGAGCAGGGAATGTCCTTCTCACATTGAGGCTAAGGTGCATTGTTCAGTTCGGGCAGACAGAATTTTGCCTTTCACTTCATACTTGATTTTCCTGCTTGGAAATGATTGCTGCATTTATCTCAATGATTGCTTAAAATACAGAACATTACATTCTCTCACATTAACATCTTTCATGATGATAGAAAATGCTGGAAATATTCAGCCAATTAGGTAGCATACATAGAGAGAGAAGCAAAGATAGCAGTTGGGCAAGTGAGGGTGTTAGGGGAAGCAGTTAAATGTGATTTAAGCCAATTTAAGATCCAACTGAGGGTCATCTTTCTGTTAACATTTCTCCAGCATGGGCAAAACATTCTGTCATGTGGCAGGTTGAGTGCAGATGGTTTCTCAGTAGTTTTGTGGGGTTGGTCAGGCAATTTTCTTTAAACCTAGAGTTTCCTTGATCTGGCAGCCAAGGCCACCCTTGTGGCTCTGAAAATCTACTGGTCCTTTATAAGGGGCAATCACCAAGCACTGTTGAATAGTTGATAAAATCACAACTGGATTCATATATAAGTCACGTAACCCTGCTTTCTGAGGCTTAATTATAAAGTACCTCGTACAATCTTGTCAAGATCCTAAAGAAAATGATAGCAGCTGGACTCAGGGTGGGAAGGAGATATGGCTGAGAATATTTGATTTTAGGGACTTCAAAGAGTACAATCAATGATTAAAGTAGATGAGGCTCAATGTTATGCACAAGCATGCAGTTACCCATGAGTCGCTTGTGTAGATCTTTGATATTGTTATGATCCTGGAACCATTAACACTGAAAGTCAAATCCGAACACCTTGTTTAACCAGTGAAACTGCATCACAGGATTTCACCTCCATTTTAATCAAAACGCAAAGAACTGCAGATGCTGAAAATCTGAAACAAAAACAGAAATTACTAGAGAAACTCAGATGCTGCCAGACCTGCTGAGTTTCTCCAGCAATTTTTGTTTTTGTTTGCTCAACAGAACAAACTTTATTGTACATAAAATAATTCAATAATAGCAACTCCATTAATTGAAAAAATATGGTTTAAAAATACATACATAAGAGGGACTGTCCCATTTCATAATAGGAAACAAGTGGTCTGAGAGCTGTCATCATAATTGGTCTTTTTCCAGACACAATGGTGCTTTCTTTATCTCATTTGACCCTTTGATTATAAAACATCATCCCAGCAGACACTTTTCATTTTTTTGTGCAGTCTGAGTGTGTCTGTGTTTTGAGAGTAAGGAAATAGAGTTCTAATTCTGGATCACATTTTAGATGTTAATCAGTTTTTGTCATTTATTTTAAGAATAAGGTTGGTGTCATAATAAGCAGAGTACTGTGAGTTCATAAGAAAATAAGAACATAAGAACAAGGAGCAGGAGTAAGTCTTCTGGCCCTTCAAGTCTGCTCTGCCACTCAATAAGATCATGGCTAATCTTTTCATGGACCCAGCTCCACTTATCCGCGTTTTTACCGTATCCCTTAATTCCTTTACTCTTCAAAAAAGTATCGACCTTAACTTTAAAAGCGATTACTGAAGTAGCGTCAACTACTTCCCTGGGCAAGGAATTTCACAGATTACCAACCCTCTGAGTGAAGAAGTTCCTTCTCAGTTCAGTTCTAAACCTGCTTCCTTTTAGCTTGAGGCCATGCCTTCTTGTCCTAGATTGACCTACCAGTGGAAACATCACATTTATTCCTATTTTATTGATTCCCTTCATAATTATATAGGTTTCTATAAGATCTTCCCTCATTCTTCTGAATTCCAGTGAATATAATCCCTATCTACTCAGTCTCTCCTCATAGGCCAACCCCCTCAACTTCGGAAACAACCTAGTGAACTCCTCTGCACCCCCTTTATTAACAGTACATCGTTTCTTACGTAAGGAGACCAAATCTGCACACAGTACTCCAGGTGTGGCCTCACCAGCCCCTGTACAGCTGTAACATTACCTGTTGGCTTTTAAACACAACCCCTTTATCAATAAAGGACAAAGTTCCATTTGACTTCCTCATTACTTGTTGTATCTGCACTTGCGATTCATGCACAAGGACACCCAGGTCCCTCTGAAAATCAGCATGCTTCAACTTTTTTACCATTCAAGTAATGATCTATTTTGCTGCTACTCCGATAAAGTGTATGACTTCACATTTACTAACAGTTCATTGGAGAAACTTGATGAAAGTCTCTTTTATTTTGGGTAGCTGCAAAAGATTAGAAGCATTTAACCATTTTAGTGATTGAATCAACACATTTATACTGTACAAAGTGCTGGTGAGACTTCATCTAGAATACTGTGAGCCATTTTGGACCTCTTACTTCAGGAAAGACATTATTTCATTGAAAACAGTTTAGAGAAAACACATTAGGATGACCCCTGCTACAGAGAGAATGTCATATGCGTAACAAGCTGGAGCTCTCCTCACTGGAGTTTGTGTGAATGAGAAGCGATTTCATTGAAACATACAGGCTTTTTAAAGGGCTTGACAGGGTCAATGCTGAGAGGATGGTTCCCCTCATGGGAGAGTCTAGGACCAGAGGGCATGGTCTCAGAAGAAAGGGTGCCAATTTAACACTGAGATGAAGAAGAATTTCTTCTCTCAGATTATGAGTCTTTGGAACTCCTTCCCACAGAGAGCTGTGGAGGTAGAGTCCTTGTGTATATTTAAGGCTGAGATAGATAAGTTCTAGATCAATCAGGAAATCAAGGGAAAGGACAAGAAAATAGAAGTGAAGAATGTCGGATCAACCATGAGTCTATTGAATAGTGGAGCAGGCTTGAAGGCCCAAACAGCCTACCCCTGTTCTTATTTCTTATGGTCTTACAGATAGTGCCACTGGTGGAGCAGTGGGGCTTGATTATCAATGCATTCCCTCATCACAGCTGTACAGTATCTCTAAAGCATTTACATGTATCATGAACTCAATATTTATAATATAAAATATGTACCTGTCTCCTCGTGTTTCACAATGACATTGATGCTAAATGTAAGAATGCCCCAAAATGGAAAATAAAATTTATATCCTGTTGCATTATGAAAAAGAAGCTGCAAAGTGTTATTAATTGAAGAGCTCTTTCAAGAGGCTGACACAGCATGATGAGTTGAATAGTCTTTTTTGCTGCATGATTCCATGATACATGTTCATAGGGTGCAGGATGTCAGTGCTGAGAAAAGCAATACTTCTACCATTGTAGTCACTATGTATTAGGATCAAATATTTTTATTTCAGAGAAAGAGTGTAGATGTGACAGAATAAATGTCAATTATCATTTCTGGATGGTTTATAAAATAGATACCAATCTGCAAACAGAACCCATGGGTATTCAAATCTAAAAGGATGTGGATGTTACAAGGCTATGCCAAGTCAGCATCTGTTTAAAAGTGTTTTGTTCTTCTGCATTCTTGGCATTCCACAGGCTTATCAGGAATTTCTTATTTTATTCATTGTCCTGCAATATGAGTGTAACAGACGAGACCAGCATGTATTGCCCAAAGGCCAGTTAATTATCAATCACATTGTTGTCAGCATAGTATTGTATGTATGCCAGACCAGGTAAGGACTTCAGATTTCCTTCTCTGAAGGACACCAGTGATCCAGCTGTGTTTTTATACGGTGTCTAGATAGTCAACATTAAACTTTTTTTTAATTCCAAGTTTATATTGAATTCAATTTCAAATCAGTTGGATTTGAAGCCATGGCCCCAGAACATTAACATTGGTTTCTAGCTTATTCATCCTGTAACACAACCAATGTACCACTTACCTCCAATGCAGCTTATAACAGAAGCCAAATGTAAGATGCAGAACTCTTTGCCTGTTGACTGTGGCTCAGTTTGTACTCTTTCAATTAATTAGGAGTTTGTGTGTTTAAGTCCCACGCCAAGGACTCAAACAGAAAAATCAAGCTGGACTTTGCTGTGCAGTATGGAGGGATACAGACAGGAGTATCATCTTTTGGATGAGAGATTAAATGAGGTTCCACCAGTTTTCTGTGGTGGACATGAAACATATAATGGCAGAATGTTGAAGGAGTGAAGGGGAGTTATCCTTACTGTTTCAGCCAATATTCATCTCTCAGCAGCATCACAAAAACTAGAATTATAACATTGCTGTTCAGCATGACATGCTGTGCTCCACAACTGCTGCATTGCTTAACTTACATAGACTACAATTCAAAAGGAATTCATTAGCTATAAAGCACTTCAGCAATTCCAGTGGTTCTATAAACACATATGAAGAGTTCTATAAATGCCAATCTTTATTTGCAGACTCTCCTAGAAAGAATTTGAAACATTCTCCATTTAAAGTAAAATCCAATAGATACCACTAAAAGATGAATTTCAAAGTATGGTGGCTCAGTGGTTAGCATTGCTGCCTCACAGTGTCAGGGACCCAGGTTTGATTCCACCCTCAGGCGACTGTCTGTGTGGAGTTTGCACATTCCACCCATGGAACATAGAACAATACAGTGCAGAACAGGCCCTTCGGCCCTCAATGTTGCACCAACCTATGAACTAATCTAAGCTCATCCCCTTACACTATCCCATCATCATCGAGGTGCTTATCCAAAGATTGTTTAAATCTCCCTAATGTGGCTGAGTTAACTACATTGGCAGGCAGGGCATTCTATGTCCTTACCAGTCTCTGAGCAACGAACCTGCTTCTGACATCTGTCTTAAATCTATCACCCCTCAATTTGTAGCCTCCTCGTACAAGCTGATGTCATCATTCTAGGAAAAAGATTTTCATTGTCTATCCTATCGAATCCTCTGATCATCTTGTATGTTTCCATCAAATCCCCTCTTAGCCTTCCTCTTTCCAATGAGAACAGACCCAAGTCTCTCAGCCTTTCCTCATAAGATCTTCCCTCCAGACCAGGCAACATCCTGATATATCTCCTCTGTACCTTTTCTAATGCTTCTACATCCTTTCTGTAATGGGGCGACCAGAACTGTACACAATATTCCAAGTTTGGCCGCACTAGCATTTTGTATAGTTGCAGCATGCCATCACAGCTCCGGAACTCAATCCCTCTACCAATTAAACTTAACACACCATATGCCTTCTTAACAGCACCATCAACCTGGGTGGCAACTTGCAGGGATCTATGTACATGGACACCAAGATCCCTCTGCACATCCACATGACCAAGAATCTTTCCATTGACCCAGGACTTTGCCTTCCTGTTATTCTTCCCAAAGTGAATCACCTCACATTTATCTGCATTGAACTCCATTTGCCACCTCTCAGCTCAATTGTGCACTTTATCCAAGTCCACCTGCAACCTGCAACATTCTTCCACACTGTCCACTCCTCTACTGACTTTAGTGTCATCTGCAAACTTACTAACCCATCCACCTATGCCTGCGTCTAAGTCATTTATAAAAATGACAAACAGCAGTGGTCCCAAAACAGATCATTGTGGCACACCACTAGAAACTGGACTCCAGCCTGAATATTTTCCATCAACCACAGAAAGCCAGTTTCTAATCCAAGCTACAAAATCACCCTCAATCCCTTGCCTCTGCATTTTTTCCAACAGCCTACCATGTGGAATCTTATCAAAGGCTTTACTGAAGTCCATGTACATCACGTCAACTGCCCTACCCTCATCCATATGCTTGGTCACCTTCTCAAAAAACTCAATGAGGTTTGTCAGATATGACCTGCCCTTGACGAAACCATGTTGATTATTTGCAATCAAATTGTTCCCTGCTCGATTATTATAAATCCTATCTCTTATAATCCTTTCCAAAACATTTCCTACAACAGACGTAAGGTTTATTGGTCTATAATTGCCTTGGTTATCTTTACTGCCCTTTTTGAACAAGGGCACAACATTTGCAATCCTCCAGTTCTCTGGTACTAAACCTGTAGACAATGACAACTAAAAGATCAAAGCCAAGGGCTGCAACAACTCCTCCCTAGCTTCCCAGAGAACCCTTGGATAAATCCCATCCGGCCCAGGGGATTTGCCTACTTTTGCTCCTTCTAGAATTTATAACACCTCTTCCTTACTAACCTCTATCCCTTCTAGTCTAATATCTTATATCTCTTGCTTCTCTTTTATGAAATTCTCCTTTTCCTGAATGAAAGTCGATGAGAAATATTCATTTAGCACCTCTCCAATCTCCACAGTTTCCACACACAACCTTCCACTTCTGTCTTTGATTGGCCCTATTCCTACCCGAGTCATCTTTTCTTTCCTCACATACCTATGGAAATCTTTAGGGTTCACCTTTATTCCACCTGCTAAAGACTTCTCATGTCCTCCCTTTGTTTTTCTTAACTCTATTTTTAAGTCCTTCCTAGCTAATCTGTATCTCGCCATCACCTCACCTGAACCATCTTGTCCCATTGTCACATAAGCCTCCTTCTTCCACTTAACAAGAAATGCAATTTCTGTAGTAAACCACGGTTCCCTTACCTTATCACTTCCTCCCTGCCTGACAGGGACATACCCATCAAGGACATGCAATGTCTGTTCCTTATACCAGCTCCACATTTCAATTGTCCCCATACCCTCTGCCCCATTCTATGCATCCTAAGTCTTGCCTAATCGCATTATAATTGCCCTTACCCCATTGATAACTCTTGCCCTGTGGCATGTACTTATCCCTTTCCATCGCTAACCTAAAGGTAACTGAATTATGGTCACTTTCTCCAAAGTGCTCACCTACCACTAAATCAAACACCTGGCCTGGTTCATTACCAAGCACCAGTGTGGCCTCCCCTCTTGTTGGCCCTTTGACATACTGTGTCAGAAAACCCTCCTGCACACATTGGACAAAAACTGATCCATCCAATGTACTAGAGTTAAAGCATTTTCAGTCAATATTGGGGAAGTTAAAGTCCCCCATAATGACCACTGTTCCTTGCACTCCTACCCAGAATTGTTTTGCCAATCCTCTCCTCTACATCCCTGGAACTCTGCGGAGGCCTATAAAAAACTCCTGGCAGTTTGACCTCTCCTCTCCTGTGTTGAACTGCAGCCCACACTACCTCAGTCGATAAGTCCTTGTCAAAAGTTCTTTGTGCCACTGTGATACTGTCCTTGATTAACAAGGCCACACCTCCCCCTCTTTTACCACCTTGCCTGTTCTTAATGAAAGATCTAAACCCTGGAACCTGCAACATCCATTCCTGATCCTGCTCTATCCATGCCTCCGAAATGGCCACAAGCCTACCTCATTTCGGATACTTATGGCATTGAAGTAGACACACTTCAAACCAACTTGCTGTCTGTCAGCACATTCCTGTGACTGTGAAATCCTGTCCAGGCTTTTGCTACTCTCATCCTCCTGTGCATGGGAACTACAGCATAGGTTTCCATCCCCCTGCTGAGCTAGTTTAAACCCATCCGAATAGTACCAGCAAATTTCCCACCCAGGATATTCGTACCCCATTGGTTCAATTGAAGATCGTCCTGTTTGTAGAGGTCCAACCTTCCCTAAAATGAGCCCCAATTATCCCAGTATCTGAAACCCTCCCTCCTGCACCATCCCTGCAGCCATGTGTTCAGCTGATACTTCTCCCTATTCCTTGCCTCGCTATCATGTGACACAGGTAACAAACCTGAGATAACAACTCTGTTTGTTTTAGCTCCCAGCTTCTACCCAAGCTCCCTGAGATCCTGCCTTACATCCCTATCCCTCTTTCTACCTATGTCATTGGTACTTATGTAGACTACGACTTAAGGTTTGTCACCCTCTCCTTTCAGGAACCCAAAGACGTGATCTGAGACATTGTGGACCCTGATACCTGGGAAACAACAGACAAACCGTGAGTCTTGTCTGTTCCCAAAAAACCTTCTATCTCACCCTCTATTTATGGAGTCCCCAGTGAATAAAACTCTCCTCCTTTCCCTGCTTCCCTTCTGCACAACAAAGATAGACTCTGCGCCAGAGACCTGCAACCCATTGTATACCCCTGGTAAGTCATCCCCCCTTCCCCCAACAGTATCCAAAATGGTATACTTGTTTTTCAGGGGAACGACCACAGGGGATCCCTCCACTGACTGTTTTTCCCCCTTCGAACAGTCACCCAGCTTTCTTCATGCCTAGGAGTAGCTACTTCCCAGTAACTCTTATGTATCACAGCGTCTGCCTCCCAAATGATCCAAAGTTCATCCAGCTCCCAATCCAGTTCCCTAACATGGTCTTGGATGCGCAAGAGTTGGGTGCACTTCCTGCAGATGTACTTGGATGGGACACAAGTGGCATCCCTCACCTCAAACATCATGCAGGAGGTACATTCCTCTCCATACACTGCTATCCCTGCTAGTCCCCTTATCAGAATGTAAAAAAAGAGAAGCTTGCCTGATGTGTCCCTGGTGTTTAAGGTTGGAGGAGGTGGTTGAGTGGGAGGCCCTACGAATGTAGGGTCTTGGGTTTCGTAAACACTCACATATATAGCTGGAGAGAAATAAAAAAAGTTCTTCCTTTCCCAGAAACCTCTGCTCTCCGATGTCAGATGTAAAGACTCAAATCTGTGACTCACCGCTCCTGCCAGACACCTAGTTCTAGCTCCTGCCCTTCGAGCTGCTGCTGCTGCTGAAAAACTGAAACCCATGTCTGCATGGGGTTCCTCTTAGTACTCTGGTTTCCTCCTACAGTCCAAAAATGTGCAGGTTAGGTGGATTGGCCTTGCTAAATTGCCTATAGTGTCCAGGGTTGTGCAGGCGAGGAGGATTTGCTATGCAAAATCCAGGGTTACAGTGATCAAATATGTAAGGGTGGGTCTGGGGAGGTGTGGACTTCATGGACTGAATGGCCTGCTTCCACACTGTAAGGACTCTAAGGTTAAGACTGGACCCTACAAAACCATAAAGGTTTGTAGAATGGAGTTTGATGGTGCAACACGAACATTCGGATATAAATCCTCAAATTTTCAATTCCATTCAAGCCAATGGAAGTTAAAACTGAGTGAGATGTAACCTTGCCACTGATTCACTATTATCCCTTTTATAATGTCACGCAAAGTCATGATCTGCCCCATTTGATGCAGTTTTACTTTGAAGTGCACGAACACTTTGTTTCTTGCTAACTTCATTTTCTACTTACACCAACAAACATCACGAACATTAAACATCCCATCAGTTGTATGCGTTGGGTAAAGACAGCTGAATGTTATTGCATGGGTGAGGAGATATTGAGAATAAGGTTAAGCATGTGCATCAATTAGTTTTCACCAAAGAACTGAAGGAGAAATGTTTACTGAACTGTAAGGAAAAGTTAAAAGAGCAAGATTAACTCTTGCACGAGCCAAAATAAATGTGAAGGATTTAATGGCCTCCTCTGTGCTGTACAATGCTTTGCTTCTATGGTAATTTCCTATTGAAAAAATTACAAAGACCTTTTGTTCACTTGAAACATGTTATCTGTTCCTTCCTGATGAAGGAAAAGTGTTCTATATTCTTTTTGCACCTGAAGGAACACTGATTTTCTCACTGTTGACTTCATTTAATCTTTTCCCATCTTCATTCAAAGAAGAAAGGTACAAGCTTAAACTCAAAAGCCCTATGTATAAATGCAAAAATAAATCAAAGTTCAAAGCTGTCAGATCTGATGTAACTGGGAAGTTTAATCTCAACAGTTTGATAATACTATCCATACATCTCATCACTGTTCTACTCAGGGGTGAAAGAAGTGCAGAGCTGTCAGTATCCAGCATTCAATCTGAATTTAAATGGTTTGTAATAAAACATGATTTGCTTACCTGGAGGAAGAAAACATTGTGACTTACTTGCCCTTCAGCTTACTAAGGACCAAATTTCAGGTCTTTGTGAGATCGAAATCATTCAGCCAAGGAACACTGTTAACTAGTCAATTCCACTGGCTCAGAATAACATTGCTAAAGATGAATCTGAAAACCTTTCAGAATCTAAACTGTCAAAGAAAGTTCACAGGTAGGAGTAACAGTTATAATGTTGAAGAATGTATTCAGCAAAGGCAGAATGTGAAGGTAGAACTTCTGCAGTCAGGGCTGATGCAGAGATCTTAATGAATGCAAAAGCTCAGATTAAGAACGGTTCTACAGTGCTTTTGTAAGAATAGCAAAACCTTATTTGAAAATCACTGTGGAAATTGTCACTCTCTGTGTAAATGATACCAGTCTATGTAAAACAAGACCCAATAAAGATGTTCTCTGCACAACCTTAATATAAAAATAATAACATTCTTATTAACTTTGCAAATCATTTTTCAAATCTATTTTCTATTGTTTGTGTGGGAGTAAGGACAAATAGGACTGAGAGACCAATTGGAGAGTGGGTGTGTGGCTTAGGGGAAGGTAGCTGGGAAGATGATAGGTAGATGGAGATGGGGGCTGATGGTGACAGGTCAGAGGGGAGGGTGCTGCGAATAGGTGGAAAGGAAGAAGATAGAACAGTTCATGAGGGTGTTGCCAAGTTGGAGGGTTGGATCTGGGATTGGATGGGGAGGGGGGATGAGGATAATTGATGAAATCAACATTGCTGCCATGTGGTTGACAGATCCTAAGCTGGAAGAGGAAGTGTTCTTCCTCCAGGGGTTGGGTGGCTTGGATTTGGCAGTGGAGTAAGCCCAGGACTTGCATGTCCTTGGTGGAGTGGGAAGGGGAGTTGAAGTGGTCAGCCACAGAACGGTAGGGTTGTTTGCTGTGCGTGTGCCAGAGATGTTCCCTGAAACATTCCGCAAGTTGGTGTCCTGGCTCCCCAATGTAGAGGAGACCACCAAGAGAGAACTCAAGATTTTTGCTTTGGCAGAGAAATGTATAGCAGCTTCTACAACCAGCTTTAGATTGGCATTAACTGAAAGTGAAACTAAAACCCTGGCTTGGTGGGAGCCTGACTCCACCCCCATTCTGGCTGTTTCCATTGTTCCAAGTTTTAAAAGGAAACAAGCCTCACAAGTTGTTTATTGGCCTGGAAGAGGCAACTTTTCACCTCTGTCTTAAAAACTCATTTAAAAAAAACTGACAAAATGCATTTCTTTAAGCCACAGTATTATCACTCCTTCCCCATTAATAAAGATGAACAATCAATGTGCAAAGATGGCTAAACTTAAAAAAAATCTTTAGCCTTATCTTACACTACTACATTGACTCTAAGCATGCAAACATTCACTCCTATAGTCCATTTCAGTCTGTCGCTTCCTCTACTGAATACCTCACTCTTCCTTCATCAAAGTTGTGACAACCCGACGACAATTATATTCCCTCACCCTGCCATGTGTATAATTTTCAAATTGAATGAAAGTAACAATAAACTCCATCTACACAGACTGGTATTTCTATCTTCAATTTTTTAAAAAAAACATTAAGAGGTTATGATCAGTATGTACAATTGTCTCAGACACCTTACTAGCAACATAAATGTTGAAATGTTGCAATGCCAATACCAAACTCAAGGTCTCCTTCTCAATTGTGAAATATCTCTTTTGATGATTATTCAATTTTCTGGAAAAAATGTCCAATAGATCTTTTTGTCTTCTCAATGTCTTCTTGCAACAGTGCAGCACTAACATCCACATCACACATCGATAGCCACTTTGATGGCTTTGTGTAATTAGATGTGGCTAACACTCACACAGTGGTTAGCACAGCTTTTAGGCTGTCAAATGTCTTCTGGCATTCTTGAATCCATTGAAATGTTCTGTCCTTCTTTAACAAGTTATTCAGTGGAGCAAACACGCTGCTAAAATATGTTACGAATTTTAGATAAAAAACACTCAGTTCCAGGAATTGTAGTACTTCTCTCTTCATCGGTATGAGAAACTCTCTGATAACCTTTGTCTTCACATCCCATGGCGTCATCTGTCTATGTCCAATTATATGGCCTAGGAATGTGACTTGGGCTTTAACAAATTCACTCTTAGCCAGGTTTATCGTCAAGCCCGTCTTCTGAAGTCAATCAAACAATTCTAATAGATACTTCAGATGTTCCTTCCACGTGTGACTAAAAATCACCAGATTGTCTCTGTACACAACACAATTGGATAATCTCAAAATGATTGTATTAGTTAGTGTTTTTGGACTGTTGCTAGTGCATTTTTCACACCAAATGGCATAACTTTAAACTAGTAAAGTTTATTTGGTGTCATGAAAGCCAAAATTTCCTTTGCTCTCTCAGATAAAAGTTTCCTTTGAGTTGGTCCAGCTTCAAAATATGAGTTGCTTGTCCCACCTTCTTAATACAGTGTTGCAGCTATGGAATAGGATATGAATCTGATTTCTGAACTGAATTGAAATTGCTGTAATCAATACATAGGCATAGATCTCATCTGGTTTTGGCACCATTCACTGCAAATAACATCAATAATATCATATTTCAGCATTCTTTCAGTCTCTTTTTAAATCTGTGCCAATTTTAGATGGTTAAGTCTAGAAGGATATTGCTTAATTGGAACACCATTTACAATAACTACATCATGCAGAATCATGTTAGCATTTCAGTTCATTACTACATATCTCTTTATGTGATTGTAAGAAGTCTTTTAGTCATTTTGATTATTCTCTGGAAGGATATTTAATAACTTATCCCAAGTTTTGAGAACTTCCTAATTATACAATATAATTAGATGAATATCACATTCAAATTTATCTGGATTCAGTTAATCACTCTGAGTTGTAACAAGAAGAAAATGAATAAGTACCACATTCTCCTTTTGCTTTCCTTTAAATCCAGTCCTTTTGCAATAAGCATTAGGATTCCATTTGCCTTTCTTATAACATGCTCACCTGCATATTCATTTTCTGTAATTTGTCCATAAAGACATCCAAATCCCTCTGCACTAATGCACTTTGAATCTGCTTCCCATTTAAGTAGTATTTTGCTCTTTCATCTTTTTTCCCGTCAAAATGGACAACCTTGCGCTTATCCACATTAAATTCCATCTGCCGGATTCTGACCCATTCTCCTGACCTATCAACATCGATCTGTAAACTCTTGATTTACCATCACAGCTTTCCCACCAATTTTAGTATTATCCACAAATTTTGTTAAGTTACATTCTGTCTTGGGTTGTAGATCATTTATAGAGATTGTAAATTTTTGAGGTGCAAGATGTGAACCCTGAAGTACCCCACTAGTTATAGTTTGCCATCCAGAGAAGGACCCATTTAATCAGACATTCTGTTTTCTATCAGTCAGTCAATTCTCTATCCAAACCAATACTATACTCTTAACTCGCAGGGATCTAACCTTCTGGACCAGCCCTTTCTTTATATGGCATCTTGTCAAATGCTTTCTAGAAGTCTAGATCACAAATATCTCCCTTGCTGGTTACATTCTCAAAGAACCATACTAAAACTAATCCAAAATTCTGATTCTGTGGGAGCCTGACTCCATGCTGCTTCTATTGTTGCAACTGGATTGGAAGATACAATTCAATATCTCTGTCTCAAAACCTCTCTTCAAAAACAAAAGGACAAAATACACCTTGTAAAGCCAAGCTTTAATCACACCCTCCATTGGTTTGAGTTGACAGTGCATGTTAAAATAGCATCCTAAAATCTTGAATAAATGTTTGGTTGGTAAATGTTCGCAATAATGGATTACTCATTTTGTTTTGTCTGATTAATTAGTTAATTGACAGGTTTTAAAGCAATTAAAGATTATAAGATTGTAAGACTGTAAAGCTTCAGACAAAGCCAAAGTCAGAATCATTTACTCACATTGATTCCCAATAAGGCAACTGCATCAGCTGAATCACAGAATCACACCACACTTCCATGCAGTGCATACCAGAACTGAAATACTCAGTGTGTGAAAAAAATTTTTTTACATCATTTTGCAAATCACTTTAAACTGGGCCCTCTCATTTTTGATCATTCTACAAATTGGAACATTTTCTTCCTATCAACTCTATCCAGTCCGTTCATGATTGTAAAAACATCTCTCAGGTGTCCTCTTAGTCACTTCTCTCCAAAGAGAATAGTCTCAACCACTCAAAGCTATTTTCATCACTGAAGGCTCTCAACCCTGGAAAAAGTCTGGTCAATCTCTTTTACAATCTCTGCAATGTGTCCCCATCCTTCCTTTAATTTTGCTAGAACTGCTTGGGAGGATTTAAACTAGTAAGGTGGGGGGTGGGACCCAGCGATATAGTGAGGAAGGAGATCGATCTGAGACGGGTACAGCTGAGAACAGCAGTGAGTCAAACAGTCAGGGCAGGCAAGGACAAGGTAGGACTAATTTTTTTTTTGCAAGGTTTGTGAAGGTTTGTAGCTCAGGTTGAAGTTTAGGGTGTAGGTTTGCTCGCTGAGCTGTAGGTTTGATATCCAGACATTTCATTACCTGGCTAGATAACATTCAGTGATGACCTCCAAGTGAAGCGAAGCTGTTGTCTCCTGCTTTCTATTTATATCTTTTCCTGGATGGGGTTCCTGGGGTTTGTGGTGATGTCATTTCCTGTTCAGTTTCTGAGGGGTTGATATATGGCAACTCGATCTATGTGTTTGTTTATGGCGTTGTGGTTAGAGTGCCAGGCCTCTGGGAATTCTCTGACATGTCTTTGCTTAGCCTGTCCCAGGATACATGCGTTGTCTCAGTCGAAATGGTGTTTTTTTTCATCCGTGTGCAGGACTACGAGGGAGAGAGGGTCATGTCTTTTCATGGCTAGTTGGTGTTCTTGTATCCTGGTGGTTAACTTTCTTCCTGTTTGTCCTACGTAGTGTTTGTGGCAGTCCTTGCATGGAATTTTGTAGATGACATTGGTTTTGTCCATGGGTTGTACTGGGTCTTTTAAGTTTGTTAGTTTTTGTTTGGGAGTGTTGGTGGGTTTGTGTGTGACTAGGATTCCGAGGGGTCTTAGTAGTCTGGCTGTCATTTCTGAAACTTCTTTGATGTATGGTAAGGTGAATAGGGTTTCTGGCTGTGTTTGGTCTGCTTTTCGTGGTTTGTTCTTGAGGAATCTGTGCACTGTATTTTTTGAATATTCGTTCTTCTTGAATACATTGTATAGGTGGTTCTCCTCTGTTTTCTGAAGTTCGTCTGTGCTGCAGTGTGTGGTGGCTCGTTGGAATAGTGTTCTGATACAGCACCGTTTGTGTGTGTTAGGATGGTTGCTGGCGTAGTTAAGTATTTGGTCAGTGTTTGTCGGTTTTCTGTATATGCAGGTTTGTAGTTCTAGTAAAGTAGGACTCATAAATTAAACTGCATTTATTTCAATGCAAGGGGCCTAACAGGGAAGGCAGATGAACTCAGGGCATGGTTAGGAACATGGGACTGGGATATTATAGCAATTATGGAAACATGGCTCAGGGATGGGCAGGACTGGCAGCTTAATGTTCCAGGATACAAATGCTAAAGAAAGGATAGAAAAAGAGGCAAGAGAGGAGGGGGAGTGGCATTTTTGATAAGGGATAGTATTACAGCTGTGCTGAGGGAGGATATTCCAAGAAATACATCCAGGGACGTTATTTGGGTGGAACTGAGAAATGAGAAAGGGATGATCACCTTATTGGGATTGTATTACAGACCCCCCAATAGTCAGAGGGAAATTAAGAAACAAACTTGTATGGAGATCTCAGTTATCTGTAAGAATAATAGGGTGGTTATGGTAGTGGATTTTAACTTTCCAAACGTCGATTGGGAGTGCCATAGTGTTAAAGGTTTAGATGGAGAGGAATTTCTTAAGTGTGTACAAGACAATTTTCTGATTCAGGATGTGGATGTACCTACTAGAGAAGGTGCAAAACTTGACCTACTCTTGGGAAATAAGGCAGAGCAGGTGACTGAGGTGTCAGTGGGGGAGCACTTTGGGGGTAGCGACCATAATTCTTTTAGTTTTAAAATAGTGATGGAAAAGGACAGACCAGATCTAAAAGTTGAAGTTCTAAATTGGAGAAAGGCCAATTTTGATGGTATTAGGCAAGAACTTTCAAAAGCTGATTGGAGGCAGATGGTTTCAGGTAAAGGGACGGCTGGAAAATGGGAAGCCTTCAGAAATGAGATAATGAGAATCCAGAGGAAGTATATTCCTATCAGGGTGAAAGGGAAGGCTGGTAGGTATCGGGAATGCTGGATGACTAAAGAAATTGAGAGTTTGGTTAAGAAAAAGAAGGAAGCATACGTCAGGTATAGACAGGATAGATCGAGTGAATCCTCGAGTATAAAGAAAGTCGGAGTATACTTAAGAGGGAAATTAGGAGGGCAAAACGGGAACATGAGATAGCTTTGGCAAATAGAATTCAGGAGAATCCAAAGGGTTTTTACAAATATATTAAGGACAAAGGGTAACTAGGGAGAGAATAGGGTCCCTCAAAGAGCAGCAAGGTGGACTGTGTGCGGAGCCACAGAAAATGGTGGAGATACGAAATGAATATTTCGCATATAAATGAATATAAAATGCCCAGGTTACAGAGGATGTCTTGAAACAGTTAAAGGTGGGTAAATCCCCAGGACCTAATCAGGTGAATCCTATAACTCTGTGGGAAGCTAGAGAAGTGATTGCTGGGCCTCTTGCTGAGGTATTTGTATCATCAATAGTAACAGATGAGGTGCCGGAAGACTGGAGTTTGTCAAATGTGGTGCCACTGTTTAAGAAGGGCAGTAAAGACAAGCCAGGGAACTATAGACCTGTGAGCCTGACCACGGTGGTGGGCAAGTTGTTGGAAGAATCCTGAGTGACAGGATGTATATGTATTTGGAAAGGCAAGGACTGATTCGGGATAGTCAACATGGCTTTGTGCGTGGGAAATCATGTCTCACAAACTTGATTGAGTTTTTGAAAAAGTAACAAAGAAGATTGATGAGGGCAAAGCAGTAGATGTGATCTATATGGACTTCAGTAAGACGTTCGACAAGGTTCCTCATGGGAGACTGATTAGCAAGGATAGATCTCATGGAATACAGGGAGAACTAGCCATTTGGATACAGAATTGGCTCAAAGGTAGAAGACAGAAGGTGGTGGTGGAGGGTTGTTTTTCAGACTGGAGGCCTGTGACCAGTGGAGTGCCACAAGGATCGGTGCTGGGCCCTCTACTTTTTGTCATTTACATAAATGATTTGGATGCGAGCATAAGAGGTAGAGTTAGTAAGTTTGCAGATGACACCAACATTGGAGGTGTAGTGGACAGCGAAGAGGGTTACCTCAGATTACAACAGGATCTGGACCAGATGGGCTAATGAGCTGAGAAGTGGCAGATGGAGTTTAATTCAGATAAATGCAAGGTGCTGCATTTTGGGAAAGCAAATCTTCGCAGGACTTATACACTTAATGGTAAGGTCCCAGGGAATGTTGCTGAACAAAGAGACCTTTGAGTGCAGGTTCATATATCCTTGAAAGTGGAGCCACAGGTAGATAGGATAGTGAAGGCAGCATTTGGTATGCTTTCCTTTATTGGTCAGAATATTGAGTACATGAGTTGGGAGGTCATGTTGCAGCTGTACAGGACATTCGTCAGGCCACTGTTGGAATATTGCATGCGATTCTGGTCTCCTTCCTATCAGAAAGATGTTGTGAAACTTGAAAAGGTTCAGAAAAGACTTACAAGGATGTTGCCACGGTTGGAGAATCTGAGCTGTAGGGAGAGGCTGAACAGGCTGGGGCTGTTTTCCCTGGAGCGTTGGAGGCTGAGAGGTGACCTTATAGAGGTTTATAAAAATTATGAGGGGCATGGATAGGATAAATAGACAAAGTCTTTTCCCTGGGGTGAGGGAGTCCAGAACTAGAGGGCATAGGTTTAGGGTGAGAGGGGAAAGATATAAAAGAGACCGAAGGAGCAACTTTTCCACACAGAGGGTGGTACATGTATGGAAGACCTGCCAGATAATGTGGTGGAGGCTGGTACAATTGCAACATTTAAGAGGCATTTGCATGGGTATATGAATAGGAAGGGTTTGGAGGGATACGGGCCGGGTGCTGGCAGGTGGACTAGATTGGGTTGGGATATCTGACCAGCATGAATGTGTTGGACCGAAGGGTCTGTTTCCATGCTGTACATCTCTACGACTCTATGACTCTAGTGGAGAAAAGAAGGAAATTGCTCTGAGATTTATCAGATCAGCCATGGTTGTATTGGATAGTGGAGCAGGCTCAATGGGTTGAATGGTCTACTTCTTCTTCTTTGCCTTATGGTTTTTTTTTATGGTCTTATAGACTGTGACTTCAGATCCAAGATGGTGGCAGAGTAGGACTGCTCAGCAGGAGCTCTTCCACTCCATCCATTCCTTTTCATTTTCTTTTCATTTCTCTTTTCTTCTTCTCTTTTGTATTTTTTCTTTTCTGTCTTTCTTCTTGTCAACGTCCTGATTTCCTGGTCTCACTGCAGACCCAGTATGGCAATCTCTTAGCCCACTGTGGCAGCCTCTCAGGCCGGCATGTGGCCTTCCAGCCGGCGGTGTGGTCTCTCGGTGGCTGGCATGACAGTCTCAGTCCGGGGTGGCCTCAGCATGGTCTCGAGATGATTTCAGGGTAGTCTCTTGGCCTTTAGAGCCTCGAGATGAAGCCCGTCCTGATCTGGAGTCAAGGCCCAGCATGGACCAGAGGCTAGGTACCAGTGTAAACTGTGTCGACGCACTGTTATTCTGAAAGTTTTATTTCTTTATTTTACTAATTTATTATTATGATCTGTTAAGCTGGATGTTTTGTTTCTTTATTTGACTGTTTTTTTTCCCTTAAGAATACATACTTAAGAAGTTGTACCGAGATACCTTTGGACCTAAGATAGTGGTAACTTGTAAAATTTTCACTTAATTCTAATATACCTCTGATTCAATTTATTTTAAATTAATATATCTTGAAGATATAGATTAAATGACAAAATACTTACTCCAGCCCATGAATTTAAGAAGGGTTTTGAATTTATATTTTTAGTTTTGCCTTAGAGATTGCATTGGATAAAAGGATTTCAAAGGGAATCATGAATAAGGAAGTTCAATTGAAATATAAAATATTGCCTTTGGTGTACGAATATTATGAGATGTTCAGCAATGATATATTTTTCATTCCAAAATACAAATACTGCTATGTTGCAGATATTTGTTCAGTTGTTTAAATTGACTTGAAGACATGTTCAAATATTTAGCTAATCTGAGAATGGTTTCAATCTTTTTTTTTAAGTATCATACTTTAAAGATAGAAAAGACCACATAGATCCCTCTAAATTATTCAAAATTTAAATGATCCCTTCCACTTCATATAATCAGCTGAGGTTTGGTGCTCTAGTCATACAGTGTGGTATTATCTTGCTTCCATCTTCTTGCTTCCATCAGTGAGACAGCCAAACAAATCAAGCTTCAATCAGCCACTCAAGATCTGTCTAGCCGTCTTCTCACAGATCTGTTTTCTATTTTTGGGAAGCCGATGAGAGTGTGTGTTCCTCAAGGGAGTGCAGTCACAGCTGAGCTTCTGGCACCATGAGTGGCCTGACTGTACAGGAGGAGAGGAGGAAGAAAGTAGGAGCAATAGTGACAGGGGATTCATTAGTCAGGGGAATACACAGGCATTTTTGTGGCCATCAACATGAATCCAGGATAGTATGTTGCCTGTCTGATGGCAGGGTCAAGGATGCCACAAAGCAGTTACAAATTATTCTTTTGGGGGTGAATGAACAGCCAGAGGTTATGGTCCACAATGGTCCCAATGACTAAGGCAGGAAGGATTGTGTGATCCTGCAATCAGAAGTTTGAGCTGGGTAGAAAGCAGGAAGCAGGAACTCAAAGGTAGCATTTCCCAGATTACAGCTAGTGATGTGCAAGCGAATACCAAAATAACACACTGAAAACTTTTCGTACCTAATATGTTGACTTTTGTGTTGGTTTCTTTTGTGTCTGTTTAAGATATTTGTAACTTATGAAAATCACAGATTCTGTTGCTCTTCTGTGTTAAGACTGTTGTTCCCCTCTCCGGATTTGTTTGTGATTTCTTTTTGTCTCTGCTTCCATCACAATTTCAATAGCATTCTCCAAAGTTAGATCTTCTTTGGATTGTAACAGTTCTGACAAAGACTGATAAAAAATTCTGACAATGGTGCAGTTTCTTACGAAATCTGTTTGCCACTTTCCATTTTTGCAAGTTTCAACTAATTTGTTGAGGTCATTAATGAAATTATCTCCAGATTCCCCTGGAACTTTTCTCTTTCAAAGTTTGATCCTTCCCTTCCAAGAATTCTATTTGTTCTTAAGGTTAAAGAAATTCAAAAGCTTTTGGAAAGTCATGAAAAGTATTTCCATTTTCTTTTACTTTCTGGTAATTTAAAATTGTCATCAGATATAAGAACTACTGACTAGCATCATGTACTAACTTATTCAACTGCAGATTTAATGTTTAGCTTGGCAATTCTCGGCCTTAGAAATTGTTTTCCCCTTGAAGTGTAATCATGTGTACTGTAAGGTTCAACTTAGAACTTTATATCTGCTAGGAAATATTGTATAATGCTAACCTAAAGTGTTTTCAGGAATCTGTGGTCTATGTTGAACTGCAAACTAATCTCAAATGAAAATGGTTTTGCCCTAGATAACAGGATGTTATCAGTCTTCTTGGGGCTACCATTGACTAGAAAATTAACTGGATTTGCTGCATACGTAGAAAAACAGGTCAGAAGCTAGAACTCACCTCTTGAAACACCAAAGCCTGTTCATGATTGACAAGGCACAAGTCAGAGTGTGATTGAATACCCTTCACTTGTTCGATAAGCGTAACAATGCTTAACTTGCTTGACCTGGAAATGTGTTGCTGGAAAAGCGCAGCAGGTCAGGCAGCATCCAAGGAGCAGGAGAATCGACGTTTCGGGCATCAGCCCTTCTTCAGGAAATGGCTTTTAACTTGCCTGACACCTATCAAGACAAACCAGCCCACTTAATTCCCAAACATTCAGTCACTCTACCACCGACATTCAGCAGTAGCAGTGTGCAGCATCTGCAAGGTGCACTGTAGAAATTCATCAAAGATCCTGAGGCAGCACCTTCCAAACTCATAACCACTTCCAATTAGAAGGTCAAGGGCAGCAGATAGCTATCCAGTCCTCTGAAACTTTGACAAAATCTAAGGATCCTCTTGGCCAATTTCAATCGGTTCACATTATCTTTATAACTACTTTCTTTAAAATCCTAGGATGCAGTACATCAAGTCCAAAGGATATCTTGGCCTTTAGCCCATAAGTTTTACCAATACATTGCTCTAGTAATTGATGTGTTTATATCCTCATCCTTTCTTTAAACCCTTAATTATTTTTATATTTTTGGAATTCTGTTAATGTTCTTGTAATGAAGACTGATGAAAAGTATTTATTCAGCTCCTCTGCATTTCCTGATTTCCCATTATTATTGTCCCAGATCAAATGGCCTATATTTCTATGTTCATTTTATTTTTCATTTATTTAATGAAGCTCTTGCTGTCTGTTTTTATATTACTTTCTAATTTGCTCTCATAATCCATTTTCTTCTTTTTTTAGTCATCTTATATTAGTTTTTAGAAATTTTCTAATCCCCTGGTTTACCATTAATCATAACCACATTTTTTTTTATCTTTCAAAATGATACTATTTTGACTTTTTTGTTGAAGCATTATTGATTTATTTCCTTCCTAGAATTCTTTTTTCTTCTCTGGGATCCATATTTGACGTGAGTGATGAGCTATTTTCTAAATGTCTCCCATTGCTCCTTAGCATTTTTAAAAATAAACTCCTTTCCCAGTCCACTCCAGCCAACTCTGCCCTATCCCTATATAATTACCTTTATTTGAGTTAAGCACGATTGCTTCTTAACCAAATTTATCACTCTCAAATTGGATGCTGAATTTTACCATGTTATGGTCCCTATTCCCTAAGGGTTTGTTTTCCATGTTATATATACTGTCTTTGATATTAGTGAGATGTGTTGGAGAGAAATGGGGGTTTGTGGTATCAGGTTTGTGAATGGGAGAGGTTCTAAAAAAATCTGTTGGGGTCATGCTGAAATTGATTATGTGTTTTTTTACATTGTTACCTGTGCAACACACAATTAAATTCTGAGAATCATCCATAATATCTCAATCGTAGAGTCATAGAGACATATAGCACAGAAGCTGACCTTTCAGTTGTCCATGTCAACCAGTTTTCCTAAATTGAACTAGTTACATTTGGCCCATATCCCTCTAAACATTTCCTATCCATGTAGCTGTACAAATGTCATTTAAGTGTTGCAATTATAACCACCTTTCCCACTTTGCTCATTCCATATGCAAACCATTCTCTGTGCAAATATGTTGCTCCTCAGGTCCCTTTTAAATCTTTTCCCTCTCACCTTAAACCTGTGCCCTCTTGTTTTGTAATCCCTTGAGGAAAATACCTTATCAGCCTCCTTTAATGTGTTGGGAGGATGCTAAAATTCCCAGCCATCATTCCCTATTGACCGTCATCAGAAAAGTCTCAAAGCAATAATGGCAGATGGGAAGCCAATATATCACACCTTGAAGAATCTCCTTAAATATCTGCAATAGCCACCTTGATAAATTTAGATCATAATTTATACTCATATTTATGATTCTGTTTCAGACAGTATCATTCTTTGAGTTATTCTGTCCTGAAACCTCTCTATTTCTTTGTCCTTCTTTAAGATATAAATTCTTTGTAAAAGTTTTGGACTCCAGTATTAAAGTCAGTTTCTTTGAGTGAATGGTAATTTTTTATGATTGATTGCAATCATGAGAAGTGCATGAGATGTATGGCTGTGTTAAAGGCGTTATATAAATGCAGATTGTTGGTGAGGAGTGGTAATGAGTTAGGTATTACCATGTATAATGTGGCATAGAGGCAAGATAATGTAGTTTCCCATGAATAGCAACAATCTGAACCCACTAACCTCAGAGTAACTATTCCATTAGTATCAACGCTGGCTCCACATCTGCAGTGTATGGGTCATAAACATTTGACCTCAGTTATTGCTTTTACCACCCCCCACTGAGTTGAAATTACACTGTTCAATATTAATGGAGAACATTTTCACCAAATGAAGGACTTCTATTTTGAAAAGGTTATACCCTTCAACAAAACAGTGAACAGATTAACTTAATGTGCATGTGTTAACATGTCCATTACTGATGTAGCACAGTGTGACTTCAAATACTAGAATGCTATTAGGTCCATATGAATCAGATTGCTTACCACATAAAACAATACTCAGTATTCCCAATGCTTAAATGATTTTCACTTTCCATTGAACAGGCTTGGTAACTTATCATTAAGCCATAGAGCATTGCAGAAACAATTCTGCAGCAAAATATGTTAAAAATTATTGAGGAAAGAATAAAAATACTGTTTGGGCATGGAGAATCACAATTGCACTGCAAAACATTTGGCATTAAAAATCTCTCCTTGAAACGTATATTGAATGAAAAGTATATCTGTTTGGAAGATATATAAAGATTTTTGTCTATTCAGGATTAATTGCGACTAGAAGAGCACAGTTGGATATTTTGCAGCAAATAAAGTATCTCCTAATTCTCAAAAACCTGGCAGCTGTTTACAAGTTACAAGGGATCAACACTTGGATGGAACACTCCCCACTTGCCAAGATAAGTGTAGGTCCAACAATGACCAAGAAGCTTGACATCATCTAATACAAAGTAGATTAGATTAGATTCCCCACAGTGTGGAAACATGTCCTTCAGCCCAACAAGTCCACACTAACCCTCCGAAGAGTAACCGACCCAGATCCATTTCCCTCTGACTAATGCACCTAACACTATGGGCAATTCACCTGACCCGCACATCTTTGTGAAGGTGCAAACTCCACACAGACAGTCATCCAAAGCGGGAATTGAACCTCGGTTCCTGGTGCTGTGAGGCAGCCTGCTAAGCACTGAGCCACCATGCCACCCCAATGTATTTGCTTGTCATCCCATTAACCATTTTAAACATTCACCCTCTCAACTACCAGTACACAGTGACAGTAGATAATCGGGAACACTACCACCTTTATTTTTCTCTCCAAGACATATATGATCCAAACTTGGAAATTTCTCACTGTTCTGAGAGTGAAACTGGATTAAACACCAGCAAATACCAGCAAACTGGATCAAAATGGAGAATCTTGTTAAAAAGGCTGAATTATAGCTTCTCCATCTGAATGAAAGGAATATCCACAAAAAATGATGATGATATGAATGCACAAATTAATTTAAAGGGATATAGTATAATGGCCAATACAACAAAGTGGCTTAAGAAGTAACTGAGATTGGGAATTGAACATTATTATGATCCTAGCTGATGTTATTACTGGACAAGTTAGATCCCAGATTAATATTTGTCTTCATCGATCACTTTGTCTTTTTCATTTTAACAAGGTGGTCTTTCAGTTAAATATAAATATGCAATGCTTTAGAGTCAGTTTTGACAATAAAACATCTTATGTAAAAGAAAATTAAGATAAAACAGAATAAACCAAATTATTTACAGATAACACAAGTTTAAAGATTTCAAAAGACATAGTAAACTATAATCCTAGTAATTTTGACAACACCTCATCACATTACTTAAACAGGGGAGAGAATTATTTTCCCTATCACACAGGGGGCATCACTTAACTATGGCTTCAATTTCCAATTTTCAAAATGTGATTCCATCTTCCTTGAGCCTTCCTACAACTGAGCACAGACTTTCCCAACTTCAAATGACACCTTTGAGGTTTTAACTTCTGGTCTTTAACTTTAAAACTAAACACCTTACTCCATGGTAAGCTACTTCTTAACAATTCTAAACTCTTTGCTTTCTCAGAAGCAATTGTTTACACACCCAACCTCAGCCAAAACTTTTACACAATGTACTATGGAAACACAGATTTTTTTTCTTCAAAGCTATGGATGTTGCCTTTAAACAAAAGAAAATAAAATACTCTCTGCCCTCCTTCATTTAAAGCCTAATATAAAACAGTTTCCTTTGCTTGTAAAAACTTTCCCACTGGGTACAAAATGAAGAACTCTCACCTACTACTTTAAAAATAAATCACCATGGATACAGAAATACTAACAAATTACTTATTAAACATCTTCAGACACACAACCAAAATCCACATGCCACTAGTTTGTTATGGGTCAAACCAAATCCCTTCTAACATATCAAGGAGATAGCCTAGACCCTCACTTTTATCTTATTTAAAGGTGACACAGGTGCTGTATTCCAAATGTAATTAGATTGGTTACACTACTTTAAGCAAAACACATTTTATTTTTACCTTATATTTAAAATACAAACAAAACAAAGAAGAATTGATATAAAATTTAGCAAAATAATAGGAATAACTAAAGGGTAACTGTTCCAATAAGGTAATATCCCATAAACACACTCTTGACAAAGGCAAATTCAATAAAATAGATTGCCTTACTTACAACATTTCTCCAGTCCAGGAGGAAAGAACATCAAGAGAAAATTCTGCCACACAGAGAGAACTCAAGTGCATTTCTGTATTATGGAGAGATGTATGTCAGCTTCAAAAACCCAACAACTCCATAAAACCAAACTAAAACCCCAGGTATGGGAGCCGGAATCCACCCATTTATGCTGCTTCTATTCCAACTTTTTAAAAAAGCCAAGGCCTCAAAAGTTGTTTACCATATTGGCTTTGAACAAGCCACTCATCATCTCTGTCTCAAACTCTGTTTATATCAAAAATGGACAAAATATACATCTTGAAGCTTAAGCATCATAACAAGCTCAAATGCAAACCTTAAATTATCAAATGCACCTATGATGACTTTGGCCCAATCTTTAATTGGATTCTCAACATCCTATTCTATATACTAAGAGTGTGATGGAATACTCCCCACTTACCTGAATGGATGTGGCTTCAATAACACTCAAGAAGCTTGATGCCATTCAGGACAAAGCAGTCCTTCTGATTAGCGCCACCTTAAGAAACATTCACTCCATCCGTCATCAATGCTCAGTAGCAGCAGTGTGCACTACATACAGTGTGCACTGCAAAATTCACAAAGTATCCTCAGACTTCACCCTCCAAACTCCTGATCATTCCCAACTGGAAAGACAAGGGCAACAGATATATAGAAACACCACCATCTGCAAATCCTTCTCCAAGTCACTCACCATCCTGACTTTGAAATATTTCGCTGTTCTTTCACTGTCACTGAGTGAAAATCCTGTAATTCTCTCCCAAACAGCATTATGGCTCTACCTACAGCACATGGACTGCAGTGGTTCAAGAGTGCTGGAGAAACTCACCAACTCTGGCAGTATCTGTGGAGAAAGTTAAGAGTTAACATGTTGAAATAGAAACAGAATAGTTCTAAAGAAGGATCACTGGACCCAAAATGTTAAGTTTGTTTTCTCTGCACAGTTGCTGCCAGACCAGCATTTAAAATTCCTTGTTTATATTTATTTAGAGTTAACATTTTGAGTCCTATGACTCTCCTTCGGAACTGAACAGGGTTAGAAAATTATTGAAAGAGAGTTAGAGATATACAGCATGGAAACAGGCCCTTTGGTCTAACTCGTCCATGCTAACCAGATATCCTCTATAAATCTAAACCCATTTGCCAGCATTTAGTCCATATCTCTCTAAACCGTTCCTATTCATATACCCACCAAGATGCCTTTAAATGTTGTAATTGTGTGTCAGAAAATTGTGGTATTATGTTCTAACATTGGGAGAGAAGGAACAAGTGGAACAGATAGTGAGCATGCCCAGAACAAAATTAAATGGTGTTGTTAATGATAGTGAAGGTAAGATAGAGATGTAAAATAGGTGTGAATGAATAGGAAAAGACCCAAGCCTGTTTGTGGGAGAGGTTTAAAAAAAGGAGGACAGAGGACATGCCCTGAGGTTGTGGACCCCAAAATTGAATCTTAGATGCTGCAAACAGCCTAAGCAGAAAATGAGGTGCTGTTCTTCCAGCTTGTAATGCAATTCCTTTGAACTCTGGCAGGTTCAGATCAGAAATGTTAGCATGGGAGCAAGACGGTTTATTGAAATAACAAGCAACTGGGATGTCAGTATCATTCCTACAAACCAGAGGGGTTCTGCCAAACATTCACCCAGTCTTCACTTGGTCTCGCTTGGTCCATGATTACATTATGGACAGTGAATACAGTAGGCTAGACAGAAGGGAATACAAATAAAACACCGCTTTGCCTGAAAGGTGTATTTGGTCCTCAAACCATGAGGAGGCAAGAGGTGAATCAGTAAGTCTTACAACTTCTGTGATTGAATGATGAAGAGCTTATGCTCGAAATGTAGTTTCTCCTGCTCCCCAGATGCTGCCACACTCTCTGTGCTTTTCCAGTACCACACTTTTTGACTCTGATCTCCAGCATCTGCAGTCCTCACTTTCTCCTCATAACAAGCAAAGACATATAGATCATAGGGTGCTTAGGCAGAGTGAGGCATACAAGGTTACAGCTGCACAGAAAGTGCACAAAAGCAAGGTCAATATTAGATTTTAATATCCATTCACCAGTCTAATAACAGCAGCGAAGAAGCTGTTCTTGAACCTGTTGGGGGATACGCTCAAGCTTCTCTATATTCCACCTGATGGAAAAGGTTGGAAGAGAGAATTACTGAGATATTTGATGATGTTGGCAGATTTTCCATGGCAAGGAGAAGTGTAGGTGGACTCCATACATGAAAGGTTGGCTTCTGTAATGGTCTGGGCTGTGCACACAACTTTCTCTAGTTTCTAACAGAGCAATTGCCTTACCAAGCTGTTATGCAATTCATATAGAATCTTTCTATGGTCCATCTGTAAAACGTGGTGAGGGTCCTTATGGATACACTGAATCTCCCCAAATTTAGCTGAGGATTAAAGAGGGTATGTTGGAGGCACCCTGTGCAAGGTGGCATCATCAGAACAGATACAATGGAGATGGTGAAAATGGGAGAATGAATTGAAATCCTTGCAGGAACGAGGTTGTGAGGAAATGTCATTGTGGTAACTGTGGGAGTCGATATCTTTGTGAATTTGTATTAACAGTTCAGATAGTTATCCACATGGACAATATGGTGATAATTATGGAGACATGACCAAGGCTGGGAACTGAACAATACAATGGTATTCAACATTTAGGAGGACAGGTAAAATGTGATTAGAGGTGGGATGGCATTATTATGGTGCAATACTGCCAAAGAAATTTGACCAAAGAATTAGTCTATATAGAGCAATGAACCAACAAGAAACAGAAAGCCTTAGTGGAAATAATCTATAGACCTCGAAACAGTTGTGGGGAGGAAGGGGATAGCATTAAACAGGAAATTAAACATGCATATAGCAAGAGTGCTACAGGAATCATAGGTGACTTTAATCTATATATAGACTGGGCAGGTCACATTAATAATAATACTGTGCTGGATACAGTCAGGGAGCATGTGCAAGGTGCTATTTTAAACCAGTACAATGAGAAACCAATGTGGGGGCAGGCACAGTGGTTTTGCACAGTGAGATGTGGTTATTTAATAATCTTGTGAGATGTTCTTCAAGAGTAAAAAACAAATCATGGCATGATAGAATTCTTCATTGCGATATAAAGTAAAATTGGCCAATCCAAAATTAGAACCCTAAATCTAATAAAAACAAATTAAAGACATAGGTAGGGAGTTAGCCATGAGATAGGGAACTTCATTAAAAGTCATGACATAATTAAGAAGTGAAATCATTCTTTACAGCAGTTATACCTTCATTTTAGGTGGAAGAACACAACAGGAAAAGTAACCTAGTTAACAAAAGAAATAAAGATTCAAAAAAGCATCCTGTCAAGTTGCTTGTAAAAGTAGCCAGCCTGAGGATTGGGAGCAATCTACAACTCAGCAAAGGAGGACTAAGAGGTTTACGAAGAGAAAAAAATGATTGTGAGGGTAGATGTGCAGGAACATAAAAGTAGACTGTAAGAACTTCTATAAGTATGTTCAAAATATTAGTAAAAGCAAATATAGGTCTTTTACAGCCAGAAATAGGAGAATTGATAATAAAAACCAAAGAAACAACAGAGCAATTAAATATTTACTTTTGTTCTGTCTTCACAGTAGAGGGCACAAAAAGCTTTCCTGGGAAGTAGGAATTCAGGAAAATCAATATTAGCAAAAAAAAACACTGCTAGAAATTTTAACCGGACTGAAAGCCAATAAATCCCCCAAGACTTGATCATTTCGATTGCAGGGTGATAAATGAGGTAGGAATGAAATAACAGATGTGAAATAAGACCAGAGGGGCCGGTGTCCCATCCCTAAGTTGCCATTTTCTTAAACATGGTGAGTCCTTGACACGGATCTAGCTTCCTCAGAGCCTGTTCTCAGAGTGAGCAGAACCTCTGACACTCCTGTTTATATCTGTCAGCCAGGGCTCCCTGATTGGGGCAGGTTAACAGCCTCAAGAAGGAGACTAATATTCTATTAGGTCCACCCGGCTGACCTCAATGCAATTACTACAGGATGCACTGGTTACCATCTTTCAAAGTTTTTTTTAGATTATGAAACAGTCTCAGCAGAGTCAGAGGTTGGCAAAGGTTAAATAAGGAGGATGGGGGGGGGAAACTGGAGTTAGCTGAACAATGCTAATCATGAAAATGCTGCAATCTGTTATAAAGGATGTGATAACAAGACACTTAAAAAGTACCAAAGGTATTACACAAAGTCAGCATGAATTCATGAAAGGGATATCCCATTTGTCAAACCTACTGGAGCTAGTTAGGGACATCAATAATACAGTTGAGGATGGAGAACCATTTGATGTGCTATGTTTGAATTTTCAGGAAGTTTTTGATAAAGCCCCACATAAGAGGCTCTTCTGACAAATCAAAGTGGAAGGCATTGAAACATTATAAGGATCAATGCTTAGGCTCCAGCTTTTTACAATGAAAGTCAACACTTTGAATGAGCAAATCAAATGTAATAGCTCCAACTTAGTTGACAGCACAAAACTAGGTGGCAGTGTGAGTGCTGAGTAGAATGTAAAGAAGCTTCAGGCCAAGTTATTCAAACTGAATGACTGAGCAAATAAATGGCAGATGCAGTATATCATGGAAAATGCAAAGTTCGATAGGAAAAACAGAAGGGCAATGTCTTAATTAAATGATGGCAGATTGAGAAATGCTGACTTTCAAAAGGACTTCCACATCCAAAATTGTGCAGGTTAGATGAATTGGCCAAGCTAAATTGCCCATAGTATTAGGTGAAGGGATAAATGTAGGAGAATGGGATCTGGGTGGGTTGCGCTTCGGCGGGTTGGTGTGGACTTGTTGGGCCGAAGGGCCTGTTTCCACACTGTATCTAATCTAATCTAATCTAATCTAATCCAATCTAACCTAATCTAATCTAAACTAGATAACCTTGCACACTAATCATTGAATGAATGCAGTAAGCGGCTAGGAAAGCAAATGATGCATTGGCCTGCATTGCAAAATAGTTTAAGTAGACCATAAAACCATAAAAAATAGGAACAGGAGTCAGCACTTCAGCCTCTCAAGTCTGTTCCACTAATCAACAGGATATGGCTGAGCTGACATCCCTCACCGTACCTTTTTCTGTTCTTTCTCTGTAACCCTTGATTCCCCTATTAATTAAAAATCTATCTATCTCAGCCTTAAATATACACAAGAACTCTGCTCCCACAGAGCTGTGGGAAGGGGTTTCAAAGACTCACAATTCTCTGACAGAGAATAACAGAATAAGAGCAGAATTAAGCCACTTGACCCATTGAGTCGGTTCCAACATTTGATCGTGGTCAATATTTTTCTCAACTGCATTAGCCTGCCTTCTCTTCCTAACCCTTGATCTCCTTCCTAAACAAGAACCTTTCTATCTCTGTCTTAAAGGCACTGAAAAACTTGGCCTCCACAGCCTTTGGTGGTAATGATTCACCAAGCTTTGGCAGAAGAAATTCCTCCACATTTGTCACAAAGAGTCGTCTCTTCACTCTGAGACTGTAATCTCAGGTGCTAGTCTCTTCTACCAGTGGAAATACCTTCTCCAAGTCCAGGTCTCTCTGTGGAAATACCTTCACCATTTCCAGGCCTCTCTGTTTCCTGTCATTGTCAATAAGATATCCCTCATCCTTCAAAACTCCATTGAGTATAAACCCAGAATCTTCAACTGTTTCTCATATGACAATCTCTTCATCACCAGGATCATTCTTGTCAGCTTCCTCTGAACCCCTCCAGTGGCAGCACATCCTTCCTTAGATACAGGGCCCAAAAACTGCCCACAATATTCCAAATGCAGGCTGAACAGAGCCTATGCAGTACATCTCTGTTCTCGCATCCTCTTTAAATGAATACTAACATTGCATTTGCTTTCCTAACTGTCTAGTGAACCTGCGTGTTAACCGTAATAGAATCCTGAACTAGGACTCCCAAGTCATTTGCACTTCAGATTTCCAAAGCCTGTCCCCATTTTGAAAATATTCTATTAGCCTTCCTGAATACAACAGCAAGAAGGTCTCACTGCAGCTCTACGTAAGGGCTTTGGTCAGACCATAGCTGGAGTATAGTATACAATTTTGCTCTGCTTACCTAAAAAAAGACACACTTGCCACAGAAGGAGCACAGAAAAGGTTCATCAGACTGATCTCTAGGATAACAGGTTTGTCATATAAGGAGAAATTGGGTTGACTGGGCCTCTACCCACTGGTGTCTAGAAGAAAGACAGGGAATCTAATTGGACAGAATGGATGCAGGGATGATGCTGGCACTGGTTAAGAGGTCCAGAACAAAGATTCACAGTCTCAGGATCAGCTACTTTAGACCTGATTGAGAGAAATTTCTTCACTTCGAAAATATTGAACCTGTGGAGTGTTCAACTGCATAAGACAATGGTTGCAAAGTCACTAAATATATTTAAGAAAGGAATATATTTCTGGAAGCATAATGCTCCAAGGGTTATAGTGGAGAGGAGGAATATGTTGTTGAAATAGAGGGCATAATCATAGTGAATGATGGAGTGGGTTTCATGGGCCAAATAGTCGACATCTGATCCAATTTTCTATTTTGGATTTGTTGCTGTGTACAAAGAGTTTACTAATCATCCTGCTGTAAAGAAACCTTTAGAAAATAGCAACCATAATATCAGAGAATTTTATATGAAGTTTGACTATGACAGTGTTCATTCTGAAACTGCATCTTAAATCTGAGCCAATGAAACTAGATGAGTTTGAAGAACATGTTGGCTAAAATGGATTAGTAAAATGCTATAAAAGTTTTAGCAGTAGACAGGTTTTCGAGCCTTGGAGTAAGGTGAGGAGAGAAGGTTTAATGTATGAGGTAATAACTGCGTGGATATAATGGAGAATGTCTAAGACAATAATGAAAATATGATGAAGACCACATGCTGGGATAGAAGGTTGAGAAGAAAGGATAATGTTTAGGGATGCAATTATTTTAATCATACCCAAATGGGATAAATTCCTTTTGTATGTTATTGACATTGGTTTCATAAATCTGTTCTTTATGTATCTGTTTTAGACTTCACCAGAGGTAATGTAAAATGGAAATACATCTTCCCTGGTAAATACGATAAGAAATTAACAAAGCATTCTAACAACTTAAAAAGAAGACCAGTATCAAAAACTTTTTAAGGCTTGAATTACTTTGAAATCAAACAATTACACTCATTGTTTAGTAGACAATAAATAGTATTCACTAACACATAAACCATTGTTTCACTGCTTTTCAGAAGCAAGATTGCTTCAATCATTCTAATTATAGCAATCCGATTATCATTCCTAAAGTTCGACAGAGGTCATTTGAACATCACAATGAAAATGGAACTCTAGATGTGATAGTGTATGTGGATGCTCTATGCTAAAATTTGTGTTTCGAGACAGCATTTTAGAATTCCAAAAAAATATATATGCAACAGAACACTTATGAGACCATATTGGATACATTGATGGATTTTATTTTCACAGGTCAATATGTCAGAAAAATTAAGGCAATCTAGCAAATTTAAAGTACTTTACAAATTACCTGTGCCATTGAGCTTGAGGCACCTTTCCTTTATAATAATATTCAATATGTTTGCTGTACTACAGGAATAGTATTGCTGAAGTGAAATGAGACATCATTTTTGATACTTTGGATTTTAACATTGCGGTGTTTCCATTTGAGATTAAATTGAAAACTCTTGCTAACCAACCCTCTGGCTATTTTAGTGGTTTTTTTCTCTCATTGCAAATGCACTTCCTTAATGTGAATTGAATGTTGGTTGATTGTTCTGCTTCCACAACAGTTCTGAGAAGGTGGTTATATGAACATAGGAAGAAAACATAAGTTGACCATTCAGCCCCTTAAGGCTATTCCATAATTCAGTAAGATAATGGATGCTCTGTATCCTAACTTAATCTAACCACCTTGACACTTTGGTTAGAATACACCCCTGGTTCACAAAATATATTCACTTCTGATTCAAAATATGAATTGTCCTGACATCCATCGCTTTCTACAAGAGAGAGTGCAAAATTTAACCACTCTTTGCAGGAAAAAGATGTTTCCTAATTTCTCTTCTGCATGACATGACTCTGATAATGTTACATTGCCCTGTTCCAGATTTCCAGCTGAAGGAATGAGGTGAGATTTTTGTGGAGAGGTTCAAATCAATCGCGTCAGCAAATTTCCTGACTCAACAACCCCAGCCTCCCGACATTGCTGCCCGACATGGATTCACTCCAGTGTGAGAAGGGGGACTGGAGAATATAGTCAGGCAGGCCTAAAGCAACAACAGGAACGTATGGGATGCAAGGCCTGCAGATTATAATTAGTTATCTCTATTCACCAGAAAACAGCCCAGTTTTAATGTTGCATTTCAGCTCCTCATGCCAAATGCCTCACCACATACTTCACTCCCATAATTCTTCACATCTCCTCGATCCTTCCTTTATATTTCTCATTCCCAATGTTTGAAATAGATATTAAAAAATGATTCTAACAATATAACAGTGCTATCAATCACTTATCCATATGGGATAAATGAAGAATTCACAAAGAAGCTAAATTCCCTCAAACAGTCAATCTATTATAAACAAATATTCATTGATTTAATAAGCAGATTAAAAACATATCATTCTTCAATAAACTCTGAAAAACTGAAAATCAAAGCGCCTAAGAAGTTTCTGATGGGATAGATTATTCTAGAGCTTTTGAAACTCAGCCATCCAATCATGTGGCCCAACTTTAAAAAAAAAACCATTACAGATGGAATATTCAAGATGAAGCCTATTGAAACTATACCAGATACACAAGACGAGCATGCAGTCAATATATTCCAGGAGTAGGTGTCTTTTTTAACATCAAAAAGAAATGCGGCAGATACTACTAGCTTTTATTCAAATTTAAAAGGCAGTGAATGTTCTAAACATTTCAGATCATGAAAGTTCCTGAGTACTTTTTTCTTCAGTTTTTGAATGCATGAAACAATCTTTATGTCCTCAGACAGTTTGGATTTATAGATCTGGATTGAGTCATTATATGGCACAGAGATGGCAGCACAGAAATATTTAGAAACAAAACTGAAATTCTTGGAAAGCTCAGCAGGTCTGGCAGCATCTGTGGAGAGAAATCAGAGTTAATGTTTCAATCTAGTGGCCCTTTCTCAGAAGGAAGACTTTGAGGAAGGGTTCAAGCATTAACCAACCAGACCTGCTGAGCTTTTCCAACAATTTCTGTTTTTGTTTTTGACTTCCAACATCTGCATGACTTTCAGTTTTTAAGAAGTATTTAGCCCACTCAGTCTGTGCCTCTCATTATTACACACAGGCCTTGTGTTAGCCTGCTCACTAATCATGAAATAACCATACATGCAACTCTGTAGGATCAGGTAGGCTGAACATGCAGTCACAATTGAAGTTTCAACATAGCTTGTTATGGGACACCACCAATGACATTCTTCCATTCAAACCCAAATCCATCAACCCTACTTTTTCTTTCTTCTACCATGGGACATGTGAGTTGCTGGCATGGCCAGCACCTAAACCATCTGTCCTCTCCGGTTCTACGAAAGGGTGACCAGACCAGCGATGTTCAATCTGATTTCTCCACACAGATGCTGCCAGGCCTGCTGAGCTTTTCCAGCAATTTCTGTGTTTGCTTGTCCTCTCCACCATCTTTGCTTCCACTGAAAGCTCTTCAAAACTTAACTTTGGCTACAATTCCTGTTCTTTCTCTCTTCAGTTCAGAATGTTTTAATCCTAATTCACCTATGAAGTGTCTGGTATGTATTTTGAGTTACAGTCATGATATAATTACAAGCAGTTGATGCTGACCACCAACAGTGCGAGATAGTTCATTCATTTGCATTTAGTAGAACACGCAAACATACATCATTATACGGCCCCACAAAACACTGGTTGCAAATAATCTCATTTAACTTGGGTTACTGGCTGTTGTAAATTATGTTGCCATTAATTGAAAATTACAATCTCCCTGCATAGGTGGTAAATGAAAACATTCAAAGTCATGTTGCTGTTCAAAATTGCTATAGTGCCTGCAAGTTGGCTAAAAAAACATCAGTTCCTAATGCTTGTGCTTATTGTGAAACTTTCAACAAAAATGCCTTGAGCTTTCAGTAAAACAAAACTGCCATTTTCACATCACCAGAAATAACCCTTATTAATTAACAATTCAATTTTAGGTCAAATATCATGTTACAATTGTAAGGGAGCAATGAACTGAGAATCAAGTTCCACTATTCCTCTAATAGTGTAAATGCATTGAATCAATTTCCAAAATTGCTTCTCTTTGATATTAATGGCAAGAACAAAAGAAACATCCATCAGTGCTTTTTTTTGTTTAATAAACAAAACATTCAGTTTATTATAAGCAAATCTTATTCTTAAAGCAAGTTTTGGGTTCTTTTTAATACCTAAGGTGTAATATGGAATAAAAAAAACATATTCACTTAATGCCCCATACAGGCATACATGAACAACACTAACAAGGTCAGGTGAATTGGCCATGCTAAACTGCCCATTGTGTGAGGTGCATTAGTCAGGAATAAATATAGGGTAGGGTAATGGGTCTGGGTGGGTTATTCTTTGGAGGGTCAGTGTGGACCTGTTGGGCCAAAGGGCCTGTTTCCATACTGTAGGGAATCTAATTTAACTATCCAGATGACATGATGGATTAAAAAATTGGCAAAAGGGAAAAACAACCCCTATAAGGCAAAGATTTGGAAGCAAAGGATCAAATATGATGACTTCTAATATCTACTTTGTCCTGCTGAAACAGTTAAAGTGCTGATAGTAATAGATTGATGGTAGATAACAGTTCTGTTCCCAGCCAACTTGTAGCTTCTCAGGCTTTACCACGGAGACACGGATACTGGCATTTGGAAACTCTTTCAGGATCTCAGGGATTTCAAATGAAAATTGGTTTCAGGAACAAGTTTTCAAGCTTCTGTGGCTTATTCTTTATAATTTGACTCCTGAGTCTGTCAAACAGAAATCTAAGTCCAGAGGAGGTGGGGGGGCTCGGTAACTTTTAGCAAAGGAGCTCCTAGTTCTTTAAAATCCATTTTTTTGTTCCAGTAATTAAGGTAATGAACCCTATCTGTTAGCTCCTTGAAAGATTTGCTTAGCTGATTCTCCAAAACCATTTAATATCCAGTAGAAAGAAAGAAATGCAAAACACACATTAAATTATTGATTTCTTTCCCGAGAAATCACCTGGAAAATCCTTTTTCAGTCCAACAATAGTCCAAATAGTTAAGCAAATAGTAGTAAGATATTGGTGAGACTGCATTTGGAGTAATGCATGCAGTCCTAGTCACCCTACAATAGAAAGGACAAGTCTGCCTTTCATGTCTCTACCCCTCTGGGATCCACCACAACCTATCCACTCTCCCCATCCCCGCATTCGGCATAATTTCCCAGTTTATATCAGCTGAAGATGCGTGACCAGACTCGAAACATTATCTCTGTTTTCTCCAAATGATGCTACTGACCTGTTGAGTTTGACTAGCAATTTCTGTTTCTGTTTCAAATCTCCAGCATTCTTTGTTTCATTCAGCATCTATTGCTTTAAAAGCATTTAATGACCTTGTCTGTGCCAACATCTGAAGTAGAAAGATCCCATTCCTCAGAGGAAACTTCAACCTTATCTTCATCCTAAATAGGTAGTGTCAAATTTAGTGGCAAAGCAAGCATACAAAATAGTTGCCTTTATCAGATGAGGTATAGAAAACAAAAGGCAGGGATCTAATGCTGGAACTGTCCAAGCTGCTGCTTAGGTCACAACTTGTACTTTGTGTAAAGTTCTGATCACTGCATTATAGCCAAAGTTTGAAAATTGTAGCTATGATCAAAGACTGGATCGGCAAAGATTTTATTTCCTTATTCAAGGGGTACCTTAATCAACGTGTACAAAATAGAGGAACAAGGATAGATTGGACAGGAAACATCTGCTTCCCCGACCACAGAGGTCAAGTAGCATAATGTGTGGGTTTTAAGGTGATTACTGGAAAGGACACAAACAAAAACATGGTACCTGGAATTCATTGTTTGATTTTCTGGTGGTTAGAGACAAAAAAAATACAGTCTGCAGATTCCTCAAGAACATACCACGACAAGCAGACCAAACACAGCCAGAAACCCTAACCACCTTACCATAGAACATAGAACATAGAACATAGAACATAGAACATAGAACAATACAGCACAGAACAGGCCCTTTGGCCCACGATGTTGTGCCGAACTTCTTACCATACATCAAAGAAGTTTCAGAAATGACAGCCAGACCATGAAGACCCCTCGGAATCCTAGTCGCACACAAACCCACCAACACTCTCAAACAAAAACTAACAAACTTAAAAGACCCAGTACAACCCATGGGCAAAACCAATGTCATCTACAAAATTCCATGCAAGGACTGCCAGAAACACTACGTAGGACAAACAGGAAGAAAGTTAGCCACCAGGATACACGAACACCAGCTAGCCACAAAAAGACACGACCCTCTCTCCCTCGTAGCCCTACACACGGATGAAAAAAACCACCAATTCGACTGGGACAACACATCTATCCTGGGACAGGCTAAGCAAAGATATGCCAGAGAATTCCTAGAGGCCTGGCACTCCAACCACAACACCATAAACAAACACATTGATCTAGATACCATCTATCAACCCCTCAGAAAACGAACAGGAAATGACATCACTACAAACCCCAGGAACCCCATCCAGGAGAAAGATATAAATAGAAAGCAGGAGACAACAGCTTCGCTTCACTTGGAGGTCATCACTTATGATGTTACCTAGCCAGGTAATGAAACATCTGGATATCAAACCTACAGCTCAGCGAGCAAACCTACACCCTAAACCTCAACCTGAGCTACAAACCTTCACAAACCTTGCACAAAAAAACTACAGATGCTGCAACCCAAAGAAGATAGGCAGGAGGCTGGAAGAACACAGCAAGCCTGGCAGCATCAGGAGGTGGAGAAGTCAACGTTTCAGTTGTAACCCTTCTTCAGAAATGGAGGGTTAGACCCAAAACAGCGACTTCTACACCTCCTGATGCTGCTGGGCTTGCTGTGTTCTTCCAGCCTCCTGCCGGTCTACTTTGGTTTTCTGGTAGTGGCACAAACCCTCAACTTATCAAAAACATTCTGGGTGTGCACTTGAAGTGCTTTAACCTACAAGGTTGCTGATCGAGTGCATGTGTGGGGAGAAAACAGAGATAATGTTTCAAGTTTGGTCACCCATCTTGAGACAGGAGAGGTGAAGAAGGACTATTAATAATAGACTAGGACACCAGGACTGAAGAGAAGTTGAATAAGTGATAATGAGGGTTTATTGCAGGAGATGCTGTGTAGGCTGTGATGAAAACAACCTTTGTTATGACAGGTCCAGGGTGTGGGGGTAGGTATAAAACATGGAAAGACAGAATCAGGCTGTAAAGTGTTTGAAGTCGATGCTGAGTCCCAGAAGCTGTCGGGCCATCTGGCTGGAAATGAGTTGCTGTGCTTCAAGCTTGTGCTGATTCTCACTGGAGTACTGTAACAGGCTGCGACAGAAATGATACATTTTTCAGAACACTTGATGAAGTGGCTAGTAACTGGAGGCTCAGTGTCATTTATATGGACAGAACATTGGTATTCTGCAAAGTAGTCAACCAAGTGGCATTTTGTCTCCCCAGTGTAGAGGAAACCACATTGTGAGCAATGGATGCAGTAGGCTAGATAGAGTGAAATGCAGGTAAGCTGCTGATTACCCTGGAAGGTGTGTCTAGGGACTTGGCTAGAGAGGAGAGAGGAGGTAAATGGGTAGGTATTACACTATCTGCACTTGCATGGGAAGGTGCTGTGGCATTGTGGGAAGGAGTGGGCAAGTGTATCCCAGAGGGAACAGGCCTGTGGAAGGCTGACAAGGGAGGGGAATATGTGGCTCAACGTGGCATCCGGCTGGAGGTGATGGAAGTGACTTCTCATCTGGATGCAGAGGCTGGTAGATGGAAGGTAAATCCTGTCTATTCCTGATAACCTTGAATGAGGAATTTGAAAAAAAAGAGCAGCCATGAATTTAGTGAATAGCGGAACAGGCTTGAGGGGCCAAATAGCCTATTTCTGCTTTTTTATTACGTTCATATGTACCTGTCCTTTCACCTTTAAGGACCTGTAATCCAAGATTTCTCATTTCCTTTAACCATCTCAATATGCCGTTTATTGTATATTCCCCCCTCCAAACGTATTACTATCAGAATCAGAGTCCCAACAATGAGGAAACAGGCCCTTAGGCCCAACAAGTCCACACTGACCCTCCGAAGAATATCCCACACAGACTCATTCCCCTGCTACTCTACATGTCCCCTGACTAATACATCTAAACTACACATCCCTGAATACTATGGGCAATTGAGCTTGGCCAAATCACCTAACCTGGACTGTGGGAGGAAACCAGAGCACCCGAAGGAAACCCACGCAGACACAGGGAGAATGTGCAAAATCCACACATTCAGTTGCCCGAGGCTGGAATCGAACCCCAGGCCCTGGTGCATTGTTAACCACTGAGCCCAAATGCTTCAATTTTCTCTGAATTGAAATACATTGCTGCTTTTCTGTCCACTCACTTAAACCATTGATTTAATTTCAACTGGTCCTGATGCCTAAGAAATGTAATGCCCTCCCTCCTAAACCAGCTTTCCAACCATACGTTCAATAATTCAATTCTCCTATGTCCATGCACATGAATAAGTGGCACTTGGAGAAATCTGAGACTGCTTTAGAGATTCTGCTTTTGAACCTTCTTCCTAGCTCCCTAAAAATCTTCTTTTAGATCCTTGAATTCAATAAGAATTCCGACGAAAAAGCTTGTCTAATGATGACCATGTAACCGAAGCCAGGGAGTGATCTGGATGTCTCCTTTTCTTTTGGCTATTCCTTTTATTTCTGCTTCTGTTTTCAATCCTGCCTTTTGTGTATTAAGATGGCACCAGAGAATGGCAGCTTTGTCCATGTTTCACTGTACTCTAGTATTCCTATACTCATGATGTTTCAACAAAGTCTAAATCTAAAAAACAATTCTAATGCCTTTTAGGGAAAGAACTCTGCCATCTCTATCTGTTCTGGCCTAAAGGTGACTCCAGGCCCACTCTTAACTGCCCTCTGAAAAATTAAGGAAGGTCAATAAGCACATCAATGCCTCTACGTCCTCAGGAAGCTTAGGAAGTCTGGCATGTCCATGAAGAGTCTTACCAACATTTATAGATGCACCATAGAAAGCATCCTACCTGGATGCATCATAGCATGGTATGGAACTGTTGTTCCCAAGACCAAAACAAACTACAGAGAGTCATGAGCATAGCCCAGTCCATCACACTGTTATGGACTAGGTCAGACCACTCAAAACATTCTTAAGCAGGCAGCCCAGACCATAACTTTGCAATTGGTTTCGGTAAGTGTATAGTGAAAATTACCCAGAATAAGTTAACTAGGTTGACTACCAGGTTTTAAACCAGACAAAAAATTATTCACAAAATTACACAATGAAACATAAAGAACCCCTACAGAACTCAGTATATCCAAACTAGACTTACTTATGCTATTCCACATATACAAAACAGTCCCAATTAGCAAACCCCTTAAACACAGTAAAAAAAGGTTTACAGGTTGAAGTTATAAGGGCAGAAGGAGAGAGAGTCTAGCAGCCTGTTTCCTCACAGCCCACAGCTGAACTCCCTAACTAGTTCTGGACTGAACTGCTCAACTAGAGAGCTGGCCACATCCCCTTGACTTATACAGGTTACTAGGTAAAAACAATGACTGCAGATGCTGGAAACCAGATTCTGGATTAGTGGTGCTGGAAGACCACAGCAGTTCAGGCAGCATCCGAGGAGCAGTAAAATCAACGTTTCGGGAAAAAGCCCTTCATCAGGAATAAAAGCAGAGAGCCTGAAGGATGGAGGATGGAGAGATAAGCTAGAGGAGGGTGGGGGTGGGGAGAAAGTAGCATAGAGTACAATAGATGAGTGGGAGAGGGGATGAAGGTGATAGGTCAGGGAGGAGGGTGAAGTGGATAGGTGGAAAAGAAGATAGGCAGTTAGGACAAGTCATGGGGACAGTGCTGAGCTAGAAGTTTGGAACTAGGGTGAGGTGGGGGAAGGGGAAATGAGGAAACTGTTGAAGTCCATATTGATGCCTTGGGGTTGAAGTGTTCCGAGGCGGAAGATGAGGCGTTCTTCCTCCAGGCGTCTGGTGGTGAGGGAGCGGCAGTGAAGGAGGCCCAGGACCTCCATGTCCTCGGCAGAGTGGGAGGGGGAGTTGAAATGTTGGGCCACAGGGAATCTGTAGTCTGTACTGTTTGTCCTGTTCAGGTCCGAACTCTGCTGGTTATACAGGCTACTTCTAAAAACATAAAAGCATTGGCCTCAAGCCTCATCTGTTTACATAAAAACAAAAAGGCCTCCCAATACACTTTAATCTCTGTACCAAACCAGTCTAATCAGAGCTGGGGGCTTTTTATGACCCCTCTGAAAAGAAAAAGACGCAATATCCTTGAGAAAAGGAACAGCTTTTCGAAAAAAAGGATCAGCTTTGTGACAACACAAACCAGCCTCTCATCCACTGACTTCATTTTTATTTCCCATTGCATCGGGAAAGCAACCAACATAATGAAAGACCCCTTCCACCCCAGTTATAATTTTTTTCCATCAGACAGAAAATAAATGTTTGAACAGACTCAAGAACAGCTTCTTCCTCGTTGTTATCAGACTTTAAAAGGACCTATTTAATATTAATGTTAATGTTGATCTCTCTCAGCACCTTCTCAGCAGCTGTAACATTGTATCCTACACTCTGCTCTATTACCCTAATGCACTTGTACAGTACAATATGCCTGTAAAGCAGGTAAGGCACTTTTCACTGTACTCAGTATACATGACTGTAATAAATCAAATCAAATTTCAAAAATGCTAGACCAGCCAACGTTGGGCATATCTTTTGAAATTGTATTTTAAAAATTGAGATGGGTGATTGGGTCCCACCCATCATTTTTAAAATTAATCTGAGTCATCCCAACGCTGCAGCAATCTGCTCTTCTGGATCTAGCTTTAGTGTATATCAGCAAGATGAGCAGGAACACACAAATCTACAGAAAACATCAAATATTTATCTGATCCTCTGCACTGCCTATAGTATAGTTGTTTGTGTTCCAGTGTCCAAGATTGACTATTTTTGGCACTGTGTCCATCAAAATAAATTAATGTCATTGTAAAGGTTCTGAGTTGCCAGATGAAGATCTGTCAGGGAAATAAATCTGTTGAGTTAATGGCTAGCATACAAGGTTGTCTGAGTTGATGCAGTGTGTCTTCAGCATATAGATATCTGCATCAGCGTAAATGGACAATCTAACATCACAGTATGATGCATGGGCAAAAATGCATTCGCTTATAGAATTAACTTTTTATTAAGGTTATTAAGGTGGACAAATCCCCAGGTCCGGATGGGATCTATCCCAGGTTACAGAGGGAGGCGAGAGAAGAAATAGCTGGAGCCCTAGCAGATATCTTTGTGACATCCGTAAATGCAGGTGAGGTGCCGGTGGGCTGGAAGGTTGCTCATGTTGTACCTCTGTACAAGAAGGGTAGTAGGGATATTCCGGATAACTACAGACCAGTGAGCCTGACGTTGGTGGTGGGGAAGTTGTCGGAGAAGGTACTGAGAGATAGGATCTATTTATACTTGGAAAGGAATGATGGGCAACATGGTTTTGTGCGTGGGAGATCATGCCTTACCAACTTGATAGAGTTCTTCGAGGAAGTGACCAAGTTGTTAGATGATGGAAGGGCTGTTGATGTCATATACATGGACTTTAGTAAGGCATTTGATAAGGTTCCCCATTGTAGACTAATGGAAAAAGTGAAGTCACATGGTGTGCAGGGTGTTCTAGCTAGGTAGATAAAGAACTGGTTGAGTAACAGGAGACAGAGAGTAGTAACCAAAAGAGAAAATACAGGAAAATCTCAGCAGGTCTGGCAGTATCTATTAGGAGAGAAAAGAGCTGACATTTCAAAGTCTAACTGACCCTTTGCCAAAGCTGAGTAGTAGTTGAAGGGAGTTTCTCGAAATGGAGAAAGGTGACCAGTGGTGTTCCACAGGGGTCAGTGTTGGGGCCACTATTGTTTGTAATATACATAAATGATCTATAAGAGGGCACTGTTGGTATGATCAGCAAGTTTGCAGATGACACAAAGATTGGTGGAGTAGCAGAAAGCATAAGGGACTGTCAGAGAATACAGGAGGATGTAGAAAGACTAGAGAGTTGGGCGGAAAAGTGGCAGATGGTTTTCAATTCAGACAAATGTGAGGTAATGCATTTAGGCAAGACTAATTAAAGAGCAAATTATACAATGAATGGAAGAGCCTTGGGAAAAGTTGACGGGCAGAGAGATCTTGGAGTGCAGGTCCATTGTACCCTGAAGGTTGCTGTACAGGTCGATAGAGTGGTCAAGAAGGCATATAGTATGCTTGCCTTCATTGGACAGCATATTGAGTATAAGAGCTGGCAAGTCATGTTAAAATTGTACAAGACATTGATTCAGCCGCATTTAGAATACTGTGTACAGTTCTGGGCGCCACATTACCAAAAGGATGTGGATGCTTTGGAGAGGGTGCAGAAAAGGTTGACGAGGATGTTGCCTGATATGGAAGGTGCTAGCTATGAAGAGAGGTTGAGTAAGTTAGGTTTATTTTCACTAGAAAAAAGGAGATTGAGGGGGGATCTGATTGAGGTTTACAAAACTATGAAGGTTATAGACAGGGTGGATAGAGACAAGCTTTTTCCAAGGGTGAAGGATTCAATAACCAGAGGTCATGCTTTCAAGGTGAGAGGTGGGAAGTTTAAGGGGGATACATGTGGCAAGTACTTCACACAGAGGGTGGTGGGCGTTTGGAACGCGTTGCCAGCAGAGGTGGTAGAGGCAGGCACGGTAGATTCATTTAAGATGAGTCTGGACAGATGCATGGGTAGGTGGGGAGCAGAGGGATACAGATGCTTAGGCATTGACTGACAGGTTTAAACAGTACGTTTGAATCGGCTCAGGCTTGGAGGGCCGAAGGGCCTGTTCCTGAGATGTAAATTTTCTTTGTTCTTTGTTTTTTGATCTAATTTGTTAATGAGCTAAATTTGTGGAAACTGCATAACCTTTTACAAAACATTCTATTGCGTCAAAAAAGTCATATTTTACAGTTAACACAAAACAAAGAACTGCAGATGCTAGAGATCTGAAACAAAACAGATATTGCTGGAAAACTCTGTAGAAACTGCGAGAAGAAAGCAGAGTTAACATTTCAAGTCCGGTGACTCAAAATTCTGACGAAGAGTCATCAGACTTGAAATGTTAACATCGCTTTCCTCCCGTAGATGCAGCCAGACCTGCTGAGTTTCGCCAGCAATTTCTGTTTTTGTTAAAATTTTAGGATTATTTGGCAAGGCAATGGAATCTCACATTGACATGTAAAAAGAATGCTCCATTAAGCACCAGTGCCCATACACCAACATCAGATCAATGAGTCCAAATTGTGTTTTATATCATGTTCCAACCTTTTATTTTATCGACTATGTGTAAGAAGATAAACTGATACATCCAGAATACTACTCAAATGGAAGTATGTTTCAAAATTATTGAAAGTTAGAAAGGGTGTTTTAGGACAGTGTATATGCTACCAAATTGGCCATTGACAGGTTTTGAAGTCCTTCCATAGTATCATCGAAGATCCAGCCTTCTCGGCAAAATAAAACAAACATACAAATTGAAAAAAAGTAGATAATTTGGCCCTTCAACCTACTCTGCCATTTAATGAGATCATTGATGATCTGCTTACTTATTGAATTCCACATTCTCATCATCCCCCAACTGTCTTTGATTTGCTGGCCCAACAAGGATTTATTGACCTCTACCTTAAAATTTTTAGATGATCCAACTTCATACATCTTCTGATGCAGAGAATTCCAAGGTCCCACAATTATCTGAGAGGGAAAAAAGAGCATCCTCATCACAGTCCTCAAAGGGTATAGATCATTCTAGTATAACGTACATTTCTTTAATAGAAATTGGCTATAACACGAATGATAAATTGTGGGTTTTATTTGGATAATGCGAACTTTCTACTGAATGGGCATAGTGATTTTCTATACTAATCTTCCAAAGCACGATTTTCTATAGTGGTTTTCCATAGTACGATTTTCTATAGCACGAGGTTGCTAGGGATGCAACTGTCACATTGTAGCAGAACGAGCTGTAAATTCTAATTTATAACCAGTGTACCCTGGACTCACCCCAGACAATAACACATCTAACTGTCAAGACTATAACATACGAGAGGATAAGTTTAATAACACCTGATTCATATCTCCTCCGATATCTTTTTGTTTATATGCAATTTAAAAATGATCAAAAAGAGCCATAAAGTAGAAGCTTTTAATCATTCATGTGACCAAATAATTATGTGCCCAAAATTGGACATTCTAAATTGACCCACACCTGGAGAAATCAGGCCTGACCAAATTGGCCAAACTAAATTAAATAGTAACCTACACCTGTCACCTACTGACAACAGTGGGAACAAAGATCAAAGAGCTTACAAAGGATCAAGAGGAATCAGTTACAACTGGCCCAAGTGTTGTGTTTTGGAAGAGTTTTGATCAGACATTCTGGCATCTTGACTGCCTGGGTTCATGCACTTTACATCTCCTGGCATGGCAACTGTGAATGGTTGGTGTGGCTCCATTGGATCATTTAAAGCTTATTGACCCTATTGGCCAAAGGCCACAGAACATTCTGGTCCACTGCAAAGGGGTTTAAAAAAACACATACCTGGAAGCTAGTTTCTCAGTAAAGATACAATAAAGACTTAGTGAAGATTCAGTGAAGACTTGAAAGGAAGATTCACAGCAAGACTCATGATAGAAGAGCATGCTGTAACCCAAGACCCACCAGCCAACATGAAAAGAGGGTCAATGAATTTACAAATCTCACAATTAAAATTTAGGTTGTGTCTGTTATAAGATCAAACACAAAGCTTTCCGATACAAATCTAATTTGTTGTTTACTTCAATCTTGTGATTTTGACAGATACATGAAATTTTAGGTGGTATACTTACATAACAATAATATTTTGTTTTTATACTTTAAAAGTGATAGGTTGTCCATCCTTGTGGTTATAATTCCTTCTTGCTTGAGCATAGGAACTTACTTTCCATAGTCCTTCAAACATAAATTTTCCTGAATGATTTTACTTTGACCAAATCATTTTATGTCTGCAAATATCCTTTAAATCCTTAAGTGCTTCTCATAACTGTATGCGTTTTGCTCAAATATCAAGGGGCAGTGACTATTAAAATGTGATTTGTACCTTACTGCCATTGTCCAGTACTTTCTCTTTGTTCTTGCTTTTGGAGATGATGTCAGATTCCTTTCTGGCATTCAAGAAGCTCAATTTCTGATGGGAGTATACTCACAGCCACATCTAACATTCTATTATTTGTGACAATCCCAAATTTGGAGTTCGGGTGGAATTGCCTTGAACAGTGCAGACAATGGCAACAAGGTTGGTAGAATATTGTGAAAATGAAAATGTCACATTCCCAACTTCAAGAACATAAATTCCAAATTTCCCCTCAGGGTTTCAACAGTGAGTTCTGAATCTCGCTAATGAGCAGCAGATATGTCACTTCCGTGCTCTTACGTCTTATTACCAGTTAAATCCCACATCATTTCTATGCAACTCCCAATTCTCCCAACTGCCCTGAGAAACGAGACAGCACTAACACCTGACATGAAAGTCAGCAGCAGCAGATCATCATGTGCTCTTCCGTCATCACTATTTATCTTCAGGCCTGACAGACATTGGGAGGTGATGACATTGTCAGCAAGCCAGAGGCCCAGTCTAACCTTCTGGAGACTTGGTTTCAAAGCCCACCACGGGCAGCAGATGACCATAAACCCATTGTTACAAAAAGGATTGTCTGGGTGGGCACTGCGGGGCATATCATGCTTTATTTCTTTGATTTAGCTCTACCCATTCTCTCTATTTCTCCCTTACCATTGATGGTTTGCACTGCCCTTCACAAGCTTTGCATGTGAACATCCAACTAGCTGCACGTGTGTTTTACTGACGGTAATAGATAGTTAAAATAAACAAAACGTTAGAGTGATTTGGTGGTGGGAAAACTATTTGTGTGTGATAACACTTTTAGATGTTAACAAAAAACCTGTCTAGTCCACTACTGACTGTTAAAGGAGGAATTCCGGTGTCTGGCTTACATGTGACTCCACATCCACAGCAAAGTTTTTAACTCGCTGAAATGGCTGAGTACTCAGTTCAAGGGCAGTCAGGGATGAGCACTCACATCCCACGAGAGAATTTAAGTAAAAGAACCTCTTGCAATTATTCTCCATAAGACTGGGCATCAACAAACCACCATCCTCACCACATCACCTTGGCTGCTTTCAGAACAACGAACACCCGCTTCATTCTGGAGCTCAGGAACACAGTGCCTTGTGTGATTCCTCAAGTTCACTTTGGCCACAAGAGCACTCATGCATTTCATGTATCTACACACAATGCATGTTATGGCTCATAACCTACTTCCTTGGCAGTCATTCATTTTGCACTGACTGGGAGGCTGCAAGCCTCTCTGGTGTGCATTGCTATTGAGTGCATAGGCCCTTCATTCCAACTCATGGGCTGTCAGCCCCAAAACGCTCATTGCTTGTCAGTGCAGTGGGAGAGGCAAGCAACGTGTCACTGTTCAGCAAACTGAACAGTAAAGGGGGTGCTGAATGGCATAATGTCACATCAATGTCATGCTCACAGCTTTTGCTTGCACCGTACAGGGCTAATTCACTGCATAAGCTGACAGCAAATGGCCACGCCTGAAAGTAAAAAGGAACCTGTCCTTAGTGAAGTGAAGGGGGAGTTTGGTAAGTCTAGGTGTGCTGTCACAATCTGTGACAGCTCTTCCAATCTCAGTCCATGATTAGTCTGGCACATGGTTTTACCAGAGTCTGTTTGCAGTGCAAGGGATTTGGCCACAGTCTGTACAGCAGGTCAAATGCAGCCAGTCCATGGGTTTGACGTACACCAGTCAGGGTGCATTGGAGGCACACGTTCAGGGATGGGAGCCTTTCAATTGTTTCTGACAGAGCAATGGTCTCTCAATAATGTACGGAGCCCTCAGCCTGGATAAGATGTTCATGACATTTGAGTGAGGCATTAGCCTTCAAAACATTACAGCACAGGCTGAAGGTTCTGAAGATGGGCTACTGGTCTCAGAACATTAACTCTACTTTGTCTCTACAGATCCTGCCAGACCTGCAGGATTTTTTCTGGCAACTTCTTTTTTTTTATTTTGTTTTTAGTGCATGCACTTTGATTAATGGGTAATTTGACAAATAGAAACAAGTTTTAGGATTTTGTATCATAAACATTGTAGTCAGTAGTGAATGCAAACTGAAACAATCAATAATACAACCTATCATTCTATTCTCATGCAGCACGGTATGAACTAATACATACAGGGACTCCCATAGCTACCTTGACTACACCTCCTCCCACACCCTCTCCTGTAAATATCCTTATACCTAATTCCTCCGTCTCCACCATATCTGCTCCCAGGAGGAGAAATTCCACTCCAAGACATCTCAGACGGCCTCCTATTTCAAGGGCTGCATTTTCTCCTCCTATATCCTCCAGCACATCTCCTCCACTTCTCACACCTCCGCGCTTGGACCCCAACCCCCAACTGCAACAAGGATAGAACCCCCTGGTCCTCACCTTCCACGCCACGAATCTCCAGATACAGTGCATTATTTTCCACCATTTCTGCCACCTACAATCACACCCCACCACTCGAGATATATTTCCCTCCCCAATCTGTGTTCTGCAGAGACCATTTCCTCTGCAACTCCCTCATTAGTTCCACATCCCCCACCAACCCACCCTCCACATTCGGCATCTTCCCTTGCCGCCCATCAGGTGCGATATATACATACCTGAGTCCAAGGTCCGAAAGACTCATTTCAAATCATGCAGAGTTATTCCTGAATATCCACCATCTTATCTGCTGCATCCATTGCTCTCAATGCAGTCTCATCTACATTGGGAAACAGAACGCCAGCTCACTGAGCATTTCAGGGAACTTCTCTGGTCCACACACATCAACCAACCAACCCTATCACCCTGTAGCCAACCACTTCAACCCCTCCTCCCACCCCCCCAAGGACATGTAAGTCCTGGGCCTACTCCACCACCAAATCCATCCACCAGCTGCAGGAAAAACACATAATCTTCCGCCTTGGGACCCTACAATCACACAGCATCAACATTTTGACTTCACTAGTTTCCATATCTCTCCAGTCCCACCTCATCCCAAATCGAACCATCCAACTCCGCACCGCCCTCTTGTCTTCCTTCCTACCTATTTGCTCCACCTTCCACACCAATCTTTCACAATTACCTCCGACCTGCATCTACCTATCATCTTCCCACCTACCTTCCCCACAGCCCCACCCCCACTCTTCTGTTTACATCTCAGCTCCCTCCTCCCTCCACATTCCTGATGATGAACTTATACCCGAAACGTCGATTCTCCTGTTTCCTGGATGCTGCCTGACCTGCTGAGCTTTTCCAGCATCCCACTTATTGACCCAGTGTATCAATGGCTAGCTCATTTGGCCGGATGCTGAGTCTTTGATGTAGAATGATGCTATCAGTGAGGGCTTCAATTCCTGTACAAGCTGAGATAATGATCCTGACTTCCCTACCTGACCTACCTATAATCTAGCGAAGATAAGTGGGAAAACTGAGGACTGGGAAGCTTTTAAAGAACAACAGAGGATTAGTAAGAAGGAAATACGCAGAGAAAAAATGAGGTACGAAGGTAAACTGGCCAAGAATATAAAGGAGGATAGTAAAAGCTTTTTTAGGTATGTCCAAGGCAAAAAAATGGTTAGGACAAAAATTGGGCCCTTGAAGACAGAAACAGGGGAATATATTACTGGGAACAAAGAAATGGCAGAGGAATTAAATGGGTACTTCAGATCTGTGTTCACTGGGGAAGACACAAGCAACCTCCCTGAGGTAACAGTGGCTGAAGGACCTGAACTTAAGGGAATTTATATTTGCCAGGATTTGGTGTTGGGGAGACTGTTAGGTCTGAAGGTTGATAAGTCTCCGGGACCTGATGGCCTGCATCCCAGGGTACTGAAGGAGGTGGCTCGGGAAATCGTGGATGCGCTGGTGATTATTTTCCAGAGTTCAATAGAATCGGGGTCGGTTCCTGAGGATTGGAGGTCGGCTAATGTTGTGCCACTTTTTAAGAAGGGTGGGCAGGAGAAAGCAGGAAATTATAGACCAGTTAGTCTGACCTCAGTGGTGGGAAAGATGCTGGAGTCTATTATAAAGGATGAAATTACGGCACATCTGGATAATAGTAACAGGATAGGACAGAGTCAGCATGGATTTATGAAGGGGAAATCATGCTTGACTAATCTTCTTGAATTTTTTGAGGATGTAACTCGGAAGATGGACGAGGGAGATCCAGTGGATGTAGTGTACCTGGACTTTCAGAAAGCTTTTGATAAAGTCCCACACAAGAGGTTAGTGAGTAAAATTAGGGCGCACGGTATTGGGGGCAAAGTACTAGATTGGATAGAGAATTGGTTGGCTAATAGGAAACAAAGGGTAGTGATTAACGGCTCCATTTCAGAATGGCAGGCAGTGACCAGTGGGGTACCGCAGGGATCCGTGCTGGGACCGCAGCTTTTTACAATATATGTAAATGATATAGAAGATGGTATCAGCAATAACATTAGCAAATTTGCTGATGATACAAAGCTGGGTGGTAGGGTGAAATGTGATGAGGATGTTAGGAGATTACAGGGTGACCTGGACAAGTTAGGTGAGTGGGCAGATGCATGGCAGATGCAGTTTAATGTGGATAAATGTATGGTTATCCACTTTGGTGGCAAGAACAGGAAGGCAGATTACTACCTCAATGGTATCAAATTAGGTAAAAGGGCTGTTCAGAGAGATCTGGGTGTTCTTGTCCACCAGTCAATGAAGGCAAGCATGCAGGTACAGCAGGTCGTGAAGAAGGCTAATAGCATGCTGGCCTTCATAACAAGAGGGATTGAGTATAGAAGCAAAGAGGTGCTTCTGCAGCTGTACAGGGCCCTGGTGAGACCACACCTGGAGTACTGTGTACAGTTCTGGTCTCCAACTTTGAGGAAAGACATTCTGGCTATTGAGGGAGTGCAGCGTAGGTTCACGAGGTCAATTCCTGGAATGGCAGGATTGCCTTACACAGAAAGACTGAAGCGACTGGGCTTGTATACCCTTGAGTTTAGAAGACCGAGAGGGGATCTGATTGAAACGTATAGGATTATGAAAGGATTGGACACTCTGGCAGGAGGAAACATATTTCCGCTGATGGGGGAGTGCCGAACCAGAGGACACAACTTAAGAATACGGGGTAGACCATTTAGGACAGAGATGAGGAGAAACTACTTCACCCAGAGAGTGGTGGCTGTGTGGAATGCTCTGCCCCAGAGGGCAGTGGAGGCCCAGTCTCTGGATTCATTTAAGAAAGAATTGGATAGAGCTCTTAAAGATAGTGGAGTCAAGGGTTATGGAGATAAGGCTGGAACAGGATACTGATTGGGAATGATCAGCCATGATCATATTGAATGGCGGTGCAGGCTCGAAGGGCTGAATGGCCTACTCCTGCATCTATTGTCTATTGTCTATTGTCTATTGTCTCTCACCCGAGGTGTGGTGACCCTCAGGTTAAGCTATATTATTCTAATGAGACAGTGGCACTATGGTGACCTTATTTTATGGATACCACAGACTCACCAACATCTTGGATTGGTTCTGGTGACAATTTTGAGTGTGTGGTGCTGGAAAAGCACAGCCAGTTAAGCAGCATCTGAGGAGCATGAGAGTCGACAAAGCTTGAAATGTCGATTCTCCTGCTCCTCGGATGCTGCCTGACCAGCTGTGCTTTTCCAGCACCACACTCTCAACTGATCTCCACAATCTGCAGTCCTCACTTTCTCCTATGTTGACAATGTGTTGTGTCACCAAGATTAAATGGAGAACATCGCAATGTCAACAGCTAACTTGCTGAATACTGTAATTCTTACGCAGAGATAAAATGCAAACCAGAATGACCAAATTATAATCCCCATATTCAATTCAATCATACACAGATTTTAATCCCCAAATTTCTACACTGCATCGGTGAATGTTTAACTGTATTGATCAAAACAGATTTATTGTAATTATAATGTAGACATTAATTTTTTAACTAATTCATCCATAAAATTAAAACTTTGTCACCTGCCGTGGTTCAAGAAATGTGCCTGTGACTTTCGTGATTAAATATTGCATCCACTGAAGTGCAAAAGGGATACATCATTCTGTGACATTTCTTCCTCAAGGAGCAAAGTGTGGCAAGCAGAATAATTTAACAGAAAACCTGCATGATTAAACTGACCTGACTGATGAATCATTTTAAACACAAACTCCACCATTAGTTTTTTATACATTTGATTTTAAAGAACACATCAGAAATGATTCATTATTGATTTTAATTTTGTTTTACAGCTGTTACTTCTTCCAATTTATTCCCATATGTTTCATCTGGCAATGTTGTTTCCTGCAAAGCTATAGTTGTTCAAATTTCATCAGTCTATCAGTATGTCACAGGATGCATTCTGTACATGTAAAGACAGTGTTTTTGTTCAGTACGTTGATTGTAGAAGGTGTTAATAAGAAGGGAACTTTGTTGAATGTGGCTTCAGGAGTTATTTTAACTTTTGGTAATGTTGTATGATGTGTGTTATTACTTGACTGTCTGTTAACTACCTCTTTGGATTTCTTTGTTTCCCCTGATCTGTGTATGTATCATTGGTGTGAAATATTCTATATCCGGATTGATAGTGGATGGAGTTCACTGTGCAAATGTAATGTGTGAATGTGAACCAATGCAAGATAGATCAGAATGTATTCAAATTAAAGCTAGGGACTGTAGAGACTGAGGGAGAAAGTCCTCACACAGAAATCCCTAAATGGTCATAGATCAGTACAAAATATATTAGGAAAGTACTGCACCAGAGTGGCTAAGCCTTTTTATAGTCTCTGATGGGATTTGGCCAGAAGTCACACGATACCAGGTTAGAGTCCAACAGGTTCATTTGAAATCACAAGCTTTTGGAGCGCTGCCCCTTTGTCAGGTGACTTCAAAGCTTGTGACAAAGCTTCCTATCCCAGTCCAACACTGGCACCTCCACATGATGGGACTTGGGCATCGCTGGCTGGCCAGCAGTTTTTGCTCACTCCCATTTTTGCCCCAACTCTGTTTAATTATTACGCCATTTAGAGCTTTCTAATATTTCTGTCTTTGTATATCTCATTCATAAATAAAACGAAACAAGCAGTTAAGCCTGTACATTTTGGCTTCACATTGTCTTTTTTTTAAACTTGTTGGCGCAGCAGAAGAATGCAATAGACATTTCACACATTCTCTAGCAAGACAGTGAATATAATTCAGCAAATGGCAGGGACTAAAGACAAGTACCTGGAAACTAAAGCCATTCATCTTTCAAGGTACTTTTAAGGGTTGTACAAACAGTTATTTGGCCCTGTTTAATGCCTTGATTCCTCTGACTCACAGTTGACAAATTACTAAATGAACAATCATCTGATACAAATATAAAATAGTGCTTAAAACTTAGTCTAACCTTTTGGTATTACTTTTATTCTTCAAGTAGTGTGAGATATTATTTAAAAATGAGGTATATTAGATAATGCTTAACCTTGATATAGTATTAAGTCTGTCAGTGCAGTGTGCTTCAGAGGATGAAGATCAGCAGCAACAGAAGGTCATTTTAGAGAGACGCACAAGTTCCCTACTACCAAGGCAGATGAGGATCACTGAGTGACTGTGGTGTATTACACCTGCTTGCAATAATAACTGCTTCAAAGAAGAATCTTTGAAAAAATGGATTTTCCAACTTAATCTGCCAAGAAATTAATCAAGTACAATGCAATAACACATATCCACGGGAAGCAAACAAAGCAACTTAGTGACAATTACCAATGTGGGATAATGATTTGTGAAAAGGAATATAGGATTGGGAATAGGCGAAGGTCATTTGGCCCTCTGAGCCTGTTCAGCAATTTAACAAGACCATGGTCATGATCAGACGAATACTGAGAGGGCTGAATTGAGTGCATGTGGAGGAGATGTTTCCACTAGTAAGCAAGGCTCGGACCAAAGGGCACAACCTAAGAGTGAAGGGATGACCCTTCAGAACTGAGTTGAGAAGGAATTTCCTCGGTCATTATGTGGTTAATCTGAGGAATCCATTGCCACAGGAGGCTGTGGAGGCCAAGTCATTGAGTATGTTTAAGACAGAGACAGATAGATTCTTGACTAGTTAGGGCATTAATTGTTATGAGGAGAAAGCAGGAGATTGGAGTTGAGAAACATATCAAACATGATCAAACGGTGGAGCAGACTTGATTAGCCGAACGGACTAACTGTGCCCCTATATCTTATGATCTTATTGTTGACCTTGTAGTCCTCTCAGCTTGGCTTTTCTATCTGACCCAATAAGCCTCAAGCCCACTATTTATCAAAAATCTAGCTCAATCAGTCATGAATAGCCTCCATTGGCTTCAGGCGCAGATAATTCTATGGTGTAACAACCTTCCGATGGGCAGAAAGAAAGGCTCCTCATCTCCTTTTGAAAAGCAAGGCCTTTTATTTTTAAACTGTGTTCTTCTATTCTAGTGTCTTCTACAAGAAAAACCCTGTCAAGTCTTCTCTGGATCGCACATGGTTGTGTGGTCACTTCTAATTATTAACCACAGGGGTCTTTAGTCAAGGGTTTTGATTCTTTATCCAAGCAGGAATAGCTGACTAACTAGAACAGAACTCTGCTGAATGCACAAAACCCATCACTTTTATACAATTCCACCATGTTCACACATTCTGTTATTTAAATTCCAATCTTGTCATTACTTACTCATATAATAAAATGTTGTCGCCAGTCTTACATGCATTCTTCAGTCATCCAAGCAAGGGGCAACCCAATCTTGCCCTGGCAAGGTTCTTTTTTGAGTCGAGCATGTGGTGCTGGAATCACACAGCAGGTCAGGCAGCATCTGAGGAGCAGGAGAATCAATGATTCAGGCATAAGCCTGAAGAAGGGCTCATGCCCATAACGTCGATACTCCTGCTCCTCGGATTCTGCCTAACCAGCACCACACTCTCGACTCTGATCTCCAACATCTGCAGGCTTCACTTTCTCCAAGGTTTTTTTTTGAAACTGTTTGCTCAGCTCCTTATCTCTTGAATTTCTGTTTTTCCTCACTTCCCCTTTCTGTCTCCTAATCAGCTAATCTGTTGTGATTCCCAAGGACCTTCTGGAAAATGGCTCTTCTTCCCGGCCATTATGATGTACAAAGTTCCTCTGGTAAACCATGTTCTTTCATTTTTATTGTAAGCATAGAAATCCCTATTTAACCTTCACATGTCAATTAGTTCTTAGTGTTTCAATGAGATCACCTCTCATCCTTCTCAATGCCAATGGGCAAAGGCTCAGAAAGTGAACCTTCTTTGAGCTGCTTTTAATACAAGAACAAGCATTCTCTAAGAACTCTACAAATGTTGAGCTAGGCAGGCACACACTGCAGTTAAACTATTTTTACAAACTATGTTTCCAAGGAGGGTTTAAATATAATAGCAATCAATGAAATAAAAACAAAGGTTATCTTCCTTTCGTTAAAAATCCCTTTATAGCTTTCATGTGTCCTGCATACTTCCTCCACACACACAGTAGCAACGACCTCCGGTCTCTAATTTTAGTAAAGTTACAATCTGATCCACAGTGTTTCCCTTCTGACTTTCTTTATCAGACTCATTCTTCTGAACTCCAATAAATCCGATGGGTTTCCCTCCCAACCTCTGAACGATTGTGTCTGATCTAGTAACATAGAAGTAACTTTGTCTCCTGACTTTCAATTTTCAAACTCAAAATATGCAGTAATCTTCCTACAATTATTGGTTTGAAAACATTTATTTTCTCATTTCAGCCCACAATTAAAAAATATTGGGAAAAAAGGATTTGGTCTTAAAAATCCAATATGACTAACTGTCTGAACAATAAGTCAGTTACTTTTCATTCATTCCCATTCATTTATTCATTAGGACTGTAGGTGTCACTGAATCAGCCAATAATTGTTGCTCAATTCTAATTGCCCTAGGTCAACCATATTCTTGAAAACTGATTGGCTTTCCAGGCTGCTTCGGAGAGTATTAAGTGTCAACTGCATTCTTGTCATCCTGGAGCCACATTGGGACCAGACCAAATAGAGATGGTCAATTTATTCCTCTAAAAAGTATCAATAAAACAGATATATTTTACTTTTAACAAAAGTCCAATAGTTGCATGGTCACCATTATTGATGTCAGTTTTATTACAGTTGAATTTAACTGACTGAATTTAAATGTCCCAACTGCTACAGTGGAGTTTGAACTCAAGTCTTTGGGTCATTATCCTGCTTTCAGAAAAAGCAAAGATCTAACCATATGGAAGTATTTGCATTAAGAACATTAGGAATGATCCACCATTGCTACTGTCAGGTGAAGAAGTTATTTGAAACACTTGCCTTCATCGGTCAGATCACTGACTCTATAAGTGAGGATGGTATGTTGCGGATGTGCAGGACATTGGTGAGGCCACTTTTGGAGCACTGTGTACAATTTGGGCACCTTGCTATTGGAAGGATGTTATCAAACTGGAAATAATGCTGAAAAAATTTACAAGTATGTTACAGAGACTAGAAGGTTTGAGTTACAAAGAGGGATTGGTTGGGCCGGGTCTTTTTTCCCTGGAGATTTGACATAACAGCTTTTTAAAATCATGAGAGGCATAGGTAAGAAGGATTCTGGGTAATCTAAGATGGAGGATGGGAAAAATTTCTGGCTGTAAGAGCTGCTCCTTTTTTTGAGGTATTTTAGGTGTTGGAAGTGATTTCCTCGAATTCCAGGAGAAGCAATTACTGTTTTATATGCTGTTGCATTGTTTTGGAACTTTGGAAAAAAAAAGTCAAAACAACGGAAGTTTTAAAAGGGAGAAGAGCAGACAAAGGAAGCACATGGTGAGGACAGTTCAGGAGAGAGAGATAGAGAGAGAACCTGCACAGTTGCCGCCTTTGCTGTTTGAATTTGTGTATCGCTGGACATCGGAGTGCATCTGGGAAAACTAACAAACACTGAAATTCACAACTAATCTTGGAGGAACCTGTTTGGGCGAAGTTCACAGCACAGAATCAGATAAGTAAATTGTTGTTTTAAGTCTGTCCAAGAGAAAGGCTGTATTAGTGAGTACAGTGGGTTCTTTCTTGATTATATGTTTTTGGAGATAAGTCTCTTGATTAAACTTAAAATATAAGCCATAGCTATTAATTTAACCTGGGGCAGTGTTTGTAGAGGAATAAGATGGTGTTGTTTTATGGGTCCGTAGATTGTGAAGGAGCAAAAATGGACTTTGAAGTGATATGTACTTCATGTCAGATGTGGGAGTTTAAAGAGAGTTTAAGGGTTACTGTGGATTATATCTGCCATAAATGCTGTTGGATGCGAATCTTATCAGATCGAATGGATCAGTTGGACAGACAGATAGAAGCGATGAGGAATTCGCAACAGCAACAGTATGTGATGAATGGCAGTTATAGGAAGGGGGGAAAGTCTCAGATATAGTCACATAGATGGGTTAACTCTAGGAAGGGTAAGAGAGGTAGGCAGCTAGTGCAGGAGTCCTTTGGGGATATACGCATTTCAAACAAGTATGCTGTTTTGGAAAATGCAGGGGGTGATGGAATCTCAAGGGAACGTAGCACAAACAGCCAAGTGTCTGGTATTGAGACAGGCTCTAATGCAACAAGGGGTGCGTCGGCTTCCAAGACATCAATTGTGTTAGAGGATTCTGTAGTCAGAGGTACAGACAGACGTTTCTGTGGCCAGCAGCGAAAAAGCAGAATGGTGTGTTGTTTCCCAAGTGCCAGGATCAAGGTTGTCTCAGAGAGGGTACAGAATGTTCTCTCGGGGGAGAGGGGCCAACAGGAGGTCATTGTCCACATTGGAACCAAGACACTGGAAGGGAAAAGGTTGAGATTCTGCAAGGAGATTACAGAGAGTTAGGCAGAAATTTAAAAAGGAGGTCCTCAAGGGTAGTAATATCTGGATTACTCCCAGTGCTATGAGCTAGTGAGGGCAGGAATAGGAAGAGAGAGCAGATGAATGCATGGCTCAGGAGCTGGTGTATGGGAGAAGGATTCACATTTTTGGATCATTGGAATCTCTTTTGGGGTAGAAGTGACCTGTACAAGAAGGATAGATTGCACCTAAATTGGAAGGGGACTAATATACTGGCAAGGAAATTTGCTAGAACTGCTTGGGAGGATTTAAACTAGTAAGGTGGGGGAGAGGGGTGGGATCCAGGGAGATAGTGAGGAAAGAGATCAATCTGAGATGGGTACAGCTGAGAACAGAAGTGAGTCAAACAGTCAGGGCAGGCAGGGACAAGGTAGGACTAATAATTTAAACTGCATTTATTTCAATGCAAGGGGCCTAACAGGGAAGGCAGATGAACTCAGGGCATGGTTAGGAACATGGGACTGGGATATCATAGCAATTACAGAAACATGGCTCAAGGATGGGCAGGACTGGCAGCTATATGTTCCAGGATACAAATGCTACAGGAAGGATAGAAAGGGAAGCAAGAGAGGAGAGGGAGTGGCATTTTTCATAAGGGATAGCATTACAGCTGTGCTGGAGGGAGGATATTCCCGGAAATACATCCAGGGAAGTTATTTGGGTGGAACTGAGAAATAAGAAAGGGATGATCACCTTATTGGGATTGTATGACAGACCCCCTAATAGTCAGAGGGAAATTGAGAAACAAACTTGTAAGGAGATCTCAGCGATCTGTAAGAATAATAGGGTAGTTATGGTAGGGGATTTTAACTTTCCATACATAGACTGGGACTGCCATAGTGTTAAAGGTTTAGATGGAGAGGAATTTCTTAAGTGTGTACAAGACAATTTTCTGATTTAGGATCTGGATGTACCTACTAGAGAAGGTGCAAAACTTGACCTACTCTTGGGAAATAAGGCAGGACAGGTTACTGAGGTGTCAGTGGGGGAGCACTTTGGGGCCAGTGACCATAATTCTATTCATTTTAAAATAGTAATGGAAAAGGATAGACTAGATCTAAAAGTTGAAGTTCTAAATTGGAGAAAGGCCAATTTTGACGGTATTAGGCAAGAACTTTCAAAAGCTGATTGGAGGCAGATGTTCGCAGGTAAAGGGACGGCTGGAAAATGGGAAGCCTTCAGAAATGAGATAACAAGAATCCAGAGAAAGTATATTCCTGTTAGGGTGAAAGGGAAGGCTGGAAAGTATAGGGAATGCTGGATGACTAAAGAAATTGAGAGTTTGGTTAAGAAAAAGAAGGAAGCATATGTCAGGTAGAGACAGGATAGATTGAGTGAATCCTTAGAAGAAAGGAATCCTTGGATAAAGGAAGTAGGAGTATACTTAAGAGGGAAATCAGGAGGGCAAAACAAGGACATGAGATAGCTTTGGCAAATAGAATTAAGGAGAATCTAAAGAGTTTTTACAAATATATTAAGGACAAAAGGGTAACTAGGGAGAGAATAGGGTCCCTCAAAGATCAGCAAGGTGGCCTTTGTATGGAGACACAGAAAATGGGGGACAAACTAAATGAATACTTTGCATCAGTATTTACTGTGGAAAAGGATATGGAAGATATAGACTGTAGGGAAATAGATGGTGACATCTTGCAAAATATCCAGATTACAAAGGAGGAAGTGCTGGATGTCTTGAAATGGTTAAAGGTGGATAAATGGGAAGCTAGAGAAGTGATTGCTGGGCCTCTTGCTGAGATATTTGTATCATCGATAGTCACAGGTGAGGTGCCGGAAGTCTGGAGGTTGGCAAATGTGGTGGCACTCTTTAAGAAGGGCAGTAAAGACGAGCCAGGGAATTATAGACCTGTGAGCCTGACCTCAGTGGTGGGCAAGTTGTTGGAGGGAATCCCGAGGGACAGGATGCACATGTATTTGGAAAGGCAAGGACTGATTAGGGATAGTCAACATGGCTTTGTGCATGGGAAATCATGTCTCATAAACTTGATTGAGTTTTTTGAAGAAGTAACAAAGAAGATTGATGAGGGCAGAGCAGTAGATGTGATCTATATGGACTTCAGTAAGGCGTTCGACAAGGTTCCCCATGGGAGACTGATTAGCAAGGTTAGATCTCATGGTATACAGGGAGAACTAGCCATTTGGATACAGAACTGGCTCAAAGGTAGAAGACAGAGGGTGGTGGTGGAGCGTTGTTTTTCAGACTGGAGGCCTGTGACCAGTGGAGTGCCACAAGGATCGGTGCTGGGTCCTCTAATTTTTGTCATTTATATAAATGATTTGGATGCGAGCATAAGAGGTACAGTTAGTAAGTTTGCAGATGACACCAAAATTGGAGGTGTAGTGGACAGCGAAGAGGGTTATCTCAGATTACAACAGGATCTTGACCAGATGGGCGAATGGGCTGAGAAGTGGCAGATGGAGTTTAATTCAGATAAATGTGAGGTGCTGTATTTTGGGAAAGCAATTCTTAGCAGGACTCATACACTTAATGGTAAGGTCCTACGGAGTGTTGCTGAACAAAGAGACCTTGGAGTGCAGGTTCATAGTGCCCTGAAAGTGGAGTCGCAGGTAGGTAGGGTAGTGAAGAAGGCATTTGGTATGCTTTCCTTTATTGGTCACAGTATAGAGTATAGGAGTTGGGAGGTCATGTTGTGGCTGTACAGGACATTGGTTAGGCCACTGTTGGAATATTGCGTGCAATTCTCGTCTCCTTCCTATCCGAAAGATGTTGTGAAACTTGAAAAGGTTCAGAAAAGATTTAAAAGGATGTTTCCAGGGTTGGAGGATTTGAGCGAAAGGGAGAGGCTGAACAGGCTGGGGCTGTTTTCCCTGCAGCATCGGAGGCTGAGGGGTGACCTTATAGAGGTTTACAAAATTATGAGGGGCATGGATAGGATAAATAGATAAAGTCTTTTCTCTATGGTGGGGGAGTCCAGAACTAGAGGGCATAGGTTTAGGGTGAGAGGGGAAAGATATAAAAGAGACCGAAGGAGCAACTTTTCACGCAGAGGGTGGTATGTGTATGGAATGAGCTGCCAGAGGATGTGGTGGAGGATGGTACAATTGCAACATTAAAGAGGCATTTGGATGAGTATATGAATAGGAAGGGTTTGGAGGGATATGTGCCGGGTGCTGGCAGGTGGGACTAGATCGGGTTGGGATATCTGGTCGGCGTGGACGGGTTGGACCGAAGGGTCTGTTTCCATGCTGTACACCTCTATGACTCTATGTCTCTAAGGCGAATAGCTAAGGTTTTTTTTTCCCCAGGATAGGTTTGAGGTGAGAGGGGAAATATTTAAAAGGGACTTGAGGGGCAACTTTTTCACAGAGGGTGGTATACGTTTGGAATTAACTGCCAGAGGTTGAGGTGAGTACAATTACAACATTTAAAAGACATTTGAACAGGAATATGAATGGGAAAGATTTAGAGGGATATGGGCTAAACGCAGTCAAATGGAACTAGTTCGGTTTAGGTGTGGATAAGTTGGACTGAAGGACCTGCTTCTGTGCTCTATGACTCTGTGAGTCGCTAACCACAAAGGTTAATCATAAAAGGTTTTCTAACAACAAAGATGGTGACTGTAATAGAAACAGAGGAATCAAGTAAAATGGAAGGAATGGGGTAGAAATGAATCCAAGCAACAGGAACATAGATAGAAAAGCAGAGTGGGTCGAGAAATGGTAGATGGAATTTAGTTCAAAGAAGTGTAAATGATTTGTATGAGAACAGTATTATGCATACAGTTACACCAAATAGATGACAGTAGTTCAACAAAGCAGCTCACCTCCATCTCTCAAGTGATGGGTAATAAATGAAGATTCAACCATCAAAGCCCACATCCCATGAGTGAATTTGTTTTTAAAAATTGGAATGAATTTTTCAGGTAAAGGTGTTCTTCACCTCATTGTGATAGGATCTTCTTTGGTAAATTTGTTGCCATCAATACTTACTCTATTCGTTAAGAATTAAATTTATATCAGCCTTTGGCAGAAGGTACATACTTGAGTAATAGTAAGTAATTTATTATATAATTCTAAGACCAGTCATGATTGATTGAAGCCTTAGCAGGCTCAGTGAGTTGAATGGCCTCATTCTACTCCTATATCTTATGGTCTTATTGCCTAATAACAGGTACATTACCTTATTATATAAACTACATATTAGGAAGTGATGTGTTGTAGAAAATAGGACTAACAACAACTAAGAATTACTTAGAACTCTCTACCTCCTCTCAGTGAGAGTCTTTCATATATCAATGTGTGGAGCCATCTTATTCGGAACAATTGCTTTCCCAGCATTATCACCATGAGGCATTTTCCATGTATGTGGAATATGAGCAATTTTCAGTGTCTTTGGCCATGTTCTGTATCATCAAAAGATAAGCTTCAGCAAAATGTCTTTCCCTACCTCCCCACCAATACACCGTCCCACCATCACCCAGCATTGACTGTAGTAATCCCCCCTCCAAATGATAAAACTTCTATTCTACAGAGCATCAAAAAAAGGCTGGTATGTTACACCAATAATTATTAATAATCTAAAAATAATCTAGGTAGATTGATACAAATGCCAATTATGATGGGAGTGGATGCATTCTTGATGGGCAGAATGGCCTACTCCTTCTGTTTCTGATATAGATGATAAATGGTAGACAGGTTAAATTTTGGAAAGATTAAGGCCATGCGTTTACAAAAGAATTATGGTGTTGTTTAATTTGTTCATCTGACAATCCTTTCCCCATGACTATACTTATTGTAACGACTAAACCAGAATTCTTGTAATGACGGGTCTTGTGATGTAGTCATGCTAATAATGTGGGTTCAATTCCTGAATTGGCTGAAGTTTCCATGAAGGTCCTTCCATCTCAACCTCCTCGACACCATAAACTCACCATCAATCATCTCTCCCTAATGAGAGAACAGCCCTATGGTCCTCTGGGATTATGGCAACTTTACTTGTAGTTATTGCAAGCTATCCATGTTTAAAATAAGCAAATGTCACCACTACAAAAGAGGAAAGAAGAATTTTAAACAGTTAAAACAAGCATTTGTCCATTTATATTCCTCTACTTAATTTCAGGACCCAACTGATTGACTCCACAAAGCACAAATTCCTCATTGCAAACACAGGGTATGAAAAAAAATGCAGAGTATCAAAATATCTATCAGAAGATGAACATTAAACTGTTGTTCGCTACCTTACATGAACATCGGAATGATGAATTTTGGCCAATCCAAGCAAGAAATGAGTTTCAATATTTTAATTAACTCATTAATATTCTGCAACATACAAGGGAGAAAAGGACAAACCTGGAATTCCTGCCAGGAAACAGAGGTTCGAATGAATCCTTCTTCCTTTAAATATCTGACTTCAATATGAAATGTAAAGAATCATTCCTCAGAATTTAAATATTTTGACCTTAAGAAGATGGGGATCGGGTTTTCAGGTGTTAAAATAATGGGCATGGATAGTGGGATCTTGCTGTGCAAGTATTAATCACTGAATTTTCCTCCTAAAAATGATTTCACCAGATGTGGATGTGGCTGTCTCAGCCACCATTTGTCACCAATTCCTAATTCCTCTGGAGAAGGTGATGGTGAGCTGCCTTCTTGAACGGTTGCAGTCTTTGCCCTTCAGATGTAATCCACTGGTTGTAATTAGCTTTTGAAGGGACATTCTGAGAACACATAGGAGAATTTAAAAATGCAAGCTAGTTCTTTGGAGGCCTAGGGGACCACAGACCAAGCAGTGATGAACTGCTTAACAAGCTCAAACATTCCTTGGCTAGGGAAGGACAATCAAAGAAAGAAGTGAATAACTTGCTTTCGCAAAGTGCCTTTTACATCCTCAGGGCATTTGAAAACGTTCTACTACCAATTAATTAACTTTTGAAGGGAATAACACATCAGACAATTTTCACTTCGCCGGAACCCAGAGGCTGCAGTGAGATTTACTTGTTACTTGTTGAGGTTGATTGTTGGTCCGAATACTGAGAATTGGTCTTGATTTACTAATCCATGAGGACTCACGATTGAATTTAGGACTCTCGATTAACAACCCAGTGAAAATCATTATCCAGGATCCTATTAGACAAGCAAGCTTGTATGGAGTACCAAAATAATTTCTTGTGCAAATGTGAATACATTAGTACATTCAGGAAACAAATCGTAAATGCAAATCAATTTTTTTTCAAAAGTGTGTAGTTTAGTTCAAACCATACAGGATGTGTAGCAGATTATTGATGCTCTGTTGTAGGCTGCACTGGTCAATGAAAGTTCTTTACACAGAATACAAGGAGCTTTAGTTGTAAAGGTCTACAGCACAGGAAGAGGCTATTCAGCCCATTGAATCTGTGATGATGAAAAACAATGACTTAATTGTTCTAATCCTATTCTCAAACACTTGGCCCATTGTCTTACATGCCTTGGCACTGTGAGTGTCTACCTACATACTTCATAAATATTGTGGGGGTTTCTGCTTCTCCCACCTTTCCAGGCAGTGAGTTCTGGATTCCCAAATAATTTACTCACATCCCCCTCAACCTCCTACCACTGATTACTGGATTAAATTGAATAGATTTTTAACTGTGAACAATAATTACTATATTGAGTATACTCCCTTTCCACTGATAAGTGCATTCCTTCTATCACTTGAGTCTCTTCAAAGTTCCATCAGCTTCTTCACCTCAGGTAGCAAGGTGGTTCAATGGTTAGCATCATAGTGCTAAGGACCTGGGTTCAATTCCAGCCTTGTGTCACTGTATCACATTTTCATATTCTCCCTGCATCTATGTGGATTCTGTCTGGGTACTCTAGTTTCCTCCCACAGACTAAAGATGTACAGGTTAGGTTGAATGGCCATATTAAATTGCCCATAATGTCCAGGGATATGTAGGCTAGATAGATTAGTCATGGGAAATGTAGAGATAGAGTGAGTCTGGGTAGGATGCTCTTTGGATGCTCCCTGACCTATTACCTTCATCCCCTCCCCCACTCACCCATTGTACTCTATGCTACTTTCTCCCCACCCCCACCCTCCTCTAGCTTATCTCTCCACGCTTCAGGCTCACTGCCTTTATTCCTGATGAAGGGCTTTTGCCCGAAACATCGATTTCGCTGCTCCTTGGATGCTGCCTGAACTGCTGTGCTCTTCCAGCACCACTAATCCAGAATCTGGTTTCCAGCATCTGCAGTCATTGTTTTTACCTTTTTGATCTTTGGATGGCCAGTGTGGATTCAATGGGCAAGTAGCTTGCTTCTACATAGTAGGGATTCTATGGCCTCCTTCACACTTTTGTCTCTTAGACACTGTATAAAATCTATCATTTTGACCTGGTCTTTAGGTCACTCCACCGAAATTTTTGCCTCAGCATCTATTCCCACCTGATTGCTGATCTGCAGAAATGCCTGGATATTTTCTTCCTCAGAGACACAATACAAATTAAAGTTATTGCCATTGTTAATAATAACAGGGTGTATATTTGGCCACAAATGAGAATGAGCATTCGAAAAGTAGATGCATACAGGGATGTCAGAATGTGTGCAATGAAACCAGATGTGCTTGAATTGTTGATCTCATAAAATTATCATTTGGAGAAAGACATGTGGACAAATTTGAATGATGGAACATGGTACTTTAAATTAATTTGGAGCCACAAGTTCTGAACAATATGTATGAAATAGAAATGACTAATTTCTACAATCCATTAGAAAAAAAGCATATGTCTTTTTTCATTGTCAAATGGAAATGCAATCAACATTTCTTTTGGGCACTTATTCATAAACTTTAATGTATCAGAGCACCATTTAATCAGTGGTAATACAAAGTAGGTCTACTTAACAAACGAGCTTGTAAGAGGCACAGCGAGGGAAATGATGATCTTTTGATAACTAAAATCATTCAGGGTGTGCAGGAAAACTGAAATGTTGGCTCTTGCAATACGTTTCTTAATGTTAAAGATAATTAATTACTTTTTTTATTACAGAAAGCATGCTTTTACAATTTTAACAAGACATTATTTTATCTATATATCATTTTAATCCTCTGAATCAATACATTGCTCTTCGGCCATAACTTCATCCACAATCTTTAAATCATATTTATCTTTTGATGTTTTCTTAATGTAATTCTCATTGCCTTCGTTGTTAGCGATATACGTACTTTAAATCAGATTTTATCAGACATTTAAGACGAGGACAAGAAAAAAATGAAAATTATTGCATGTTATAAATTGATCATTACTGCTAAGGCTTATGGTATATGTATTAGGGATGGTAACTTTTTGTTTTGATTTTTCTCCTGGTTTGTAGGGAGAAAGTCAAAAGCAAACATCACCATTTTGACTTCATCTCAAAACCCAGTATCAGTTACCACTGATTATAAAGCTATGTATTAAATGTCTGACATACAAGGAAGTTATCAGATGGTCACAGAAACATAGAAACCAAGATTAGGAGTGGTGATCCAGCCTTTCAAATCTCCTCCATCATTCAATGTAATCATGGAGGATCCTCAATCCCAATATCATATTTCCACTTTCTCCCCATATCCCTTGATGTCTTCAATATCTCAATAACATTTCAACCTTTTTCTTGAACATATTCAGTCATTTGGTCATTTCGGTCAGGCCACACTGTTTCACCTCTTTTCCCTCTGATGAGGCTATTGGCATAGCTCATGCAAAATCCTTTGGCAACATGTCAGCTTCTCTGTAGGGGACTGCATATGCATCATGCTAAGAGGACCATATCAGAATGCAGCCGAATTCAGTAATGGAAAATAGTTTCATTCGAACAATGAAGAAGTGGTCAATGACTATTAATAACTCCTTCGAAGCTTGCATTTGACATCCTGAGAGCTGCCAAGATGCTAAACCTTTGAGAGTGCTTGTATTCGTGCTGCACTTCTGGGTCCAGAAGGCTTGCCAGGATGGTCACTGGGGAAAAAAAGACTATTATTATGTCCATATGACTTTGTTGTGCAACTCCTGACTGAGGAAAAACACAGATACATTGGAGTCCATATGTTAATCAGAGGTATAATGAAGCAGACAATAGGCCTCTTGAAGGTGATCTTCTGCTACTTGGACTGGTTTGATAGGACCTCTTAGTATATTCCAGACAGAGTGTACTGCTTAATCTTCACAAGGTGTGCTTTGAACAGCTCAAGCAGGCAATGAGGGGAAGTAATAGATGCTGAAGAGGTGGGAAAGCCAGAGCACTATTCCAAGAAGAAGGACAGTGAGCATTGTGCCTGATAGACTGTAGCAATGTCAGAAATGCAAGAAGAGACAGGAATGTGATAGACCCCAGTTCCAGTAGATGAAAATGTGAATGAATGACCATGAATGAATTTCACATGAATGAATGAAAAAAAATTGCCTCAAGTCTTTTCCAAAGGTTTTTTTTCTCAAATCTAGTGTCCCTTCATGGATTTCAGCAGTTCAAGAAGGCAACTCACCACTATCTTCTCAAAGACAAGAAGAACCAATGGGCTGAGAAGTGGCAGCTGGAGTTTAATTTAGATAAGTGTGAGGTGCTGCATTTTGGTAGAGCAAATCTTAGCAGGACTTATACACTTAATGGTAAGGTCATAGGGAGTGTTGCTGAACAAAGAGACCTTGGACTGCAAGTTCATAGCTCCTTGAAAGTGGAGTCACAGGTAGATAGGATAGTGAAGAAGATGTTTGTCATGCTTTCCTTTATTGGTTAGCGTATTAAGTACAGGAGTTGGGAGGTCACGTTGAGGCTGTACAGGACATCAGTTGGGCCACTGTTGGAATATTGCATGCAATTCTGGTCTCCTTCCTACCAAAACAATGTTGCAAACCTTGAAAGGGTTCAGAAAAGATTTACAAGGATGTTACCAAGGTTGAAGGATTTGAGTTATAGGGAGAGGTTGAATAGGCTGGGGCTGTTTTCCCTGGAGTGTCGGAGGCGAAAGGGTGACCTCATAGAGGTTTATAAAATCATGAGGGGCACGGATAGGATAAATGGACAAAGTCTTTTCCCTGGGATGGGGGAGTTCAGAACAGAGGGCATAGGTTTAGGGTGAGAGGGAAAGATATAAAAGAGACCTAAGGAGCAAATTTTTCACCCAGAGGGTAGTACGGGTATGGAATGAGCTGCCAGAGGAAGTGGCGGAGGCTAGTACAATAGCAACATTTAATAGGCATCTGGATGAGTATACGAATAGAAAGGGTTTGGAGGTATATGGGCCGGGTGCTGGCAGGTGGGACTAGATTGGGTCAGGAGATCTGGTCGGCACGGACTAGTTGGACTGAAGGGTCTATCTACGTGCTGTATATCTCTATGACTCTATGACTCTAAATGGACAATAAATGCTGGTCCAATCAGTGAAGCCCATGTCCTAAGGGTGGATGAAAACTATTCTAGTATTAATGTAACCCTCGAGTTTAATACTCAGTCCTCTACTATCCTCCGAGACATTGAAGGGAGGAAGCTCCACTCCTTTTCTGACCAGCTCTTAATATGACAGGTCTTCCTGAAAAAAGTGAAAGTGTCCCCACTATTGATGTGACCTCACCTCAGCATTTCACTCTACGTGATGGGGCAATGCTTATGTAATATAAGAAACTAGGCATGGATTTGTCATATTGAAGAATCCAAAATATGTTTATAAAGGTAAAAATTATATACTAACAGTACATTCCTCAGCCACATAGTGTGTGTGACAATATTTTTAAAAAGTAGTATACCATACAGCTATATGCTTCCAATGCTTTTTCATGCTTCAAGTGATCCAGGTTAAGATGAAGTCTGAGATTTTAACACCTCGGGTCACATTCCATGATGCAGTGAATATATTATTAGCATGTAAAATACATTGATATAATGACAATGAGACATAAAGCAACAACTGGCTTTCGAATTCTCATCATCTTAATATCATGTATTAACTTTTCTCTTTTCAGTGAAGTAATTCATACCTTTAACTATACTTTTCTGATACACAGGCTACAGTAAGATCTTCACGATTGAAATGCTCCAAATAACGCGTTCATAATGATGTAAACAGCAGTACACATTGAGTAAAGTTACTTGTCATTTTTAAAATGCTTTAACTCAGATCATAACCAGGGTGATGACAATTGGTTTGTATGCTGAAGTGAGGGGATGTGCCTATGGTCCATTAATGAGGAATATTTCTACCTACAGCACCATTAAGAGCAGATGCAGGTATACATACAATAATTCGTAGCACATTACTCAGACCTTCAACACAAAATGCAACTGAACAGTCAGTCAAATGATAAAAAAGAACAGTAATTGTGATGCTGGAGTGCCCATTATCTCCATCATTAAGCAATTTAAGTGCTATTTATCATATTCAGAGACTCTCTCGTCAAGTAAATTAAGGATGCTGGTTCAATGATGGAGGGAGTGAGGTGTAGCAAGGTGATGCAACCTCTGTGACTAATGTTGATGGCATGAGAAAGAAAACCAGACGTCATCTGTATTGGACAGATGACTAAGCCACCGCTTAACTGAGTTCAGCACATATTTAATTCATTTTGCATAATGTCTTATAATTATACAAGATGTGCAGTATATGGATCCAATTTAGTGATCGGTTGCCAAGGTAAACAACAAAAACTGTGATGATTTATGTGTTACTTATATATGGTACAAATTAATAACTTTAAAAATTGTGTATATGAATTGGCAGAAATGCCTCCTTAAGGAAGTCGGATGTGTCAGCTTGATCAACTGAACGTTTCACTACCCCCAAACACTGAACACAATTTCAGAATGTTCGGCATGTGCAGATTAAGACAGAAATCCAGATATTGCAGTCTGTCACTCAGATGTTTCAATACAAGTTGCACTATGGAACATTCTTCCTGCACCTCACTCAAATACGGCAATTATTGAAAATGTAGTGAAAAGTTTACTTTCCATTCACACAACTAAACCAAAAAATGGTACACCTTGCTCATTAGTGATTGGTTGAAAAAAACCTGATGAATCCAGTAAAATAATTTCATTGATTTATCAGTAGAACCCCTCAAGCTAATTTCCACCACCCCAGGGAAATGAATTTGACTATTTACCATATCCATGCCCTCACTATTTTATAACTTTCTATATGGTCACCCCTCAGCCTCCAACACTCCAGGGTAAATAACCCCAGCCTATTCAGCCTCTCCCTATAGCTCAAACCCTCCAACCCTGGCAACATCCTTGTAAATCTTCTCTGAACCCTTTCAAGGTTTGCAACATCTTTCGTATAGCAGGGAGACCAGAATTGAATGCAGTATCCCAAAAGTGGTCAATACAATGTTCTGTACAGCCGCAATATGATCTCCCAACTCCTGTACTCAATGCACTGATCAAGAAAGCCAAGCATACCAAACACCTTCTTCACTATCAGGTCTACCTGCGACTCCACTTTCAAGGAACAATGAACCAACACTCCAAGGTCTCTTGGTTCAGCAACACTTCCCAGGACCTTATCATAAGTGTAATAACCCTGTCCTGATTTGCCTTTCCAAAATGCAGCACCTCATATTTATCTAAATTAAACTCCATCTGCCACTTCTCAGCGCATTGGCCCATGTGATCAAGATCCCATTGTAATCTGAGGTAACCTTCTTCACTGTCCACTATACCTCCAATTTTGGTGTCATCTGCAAACTTACTAACTGTACCTGTTATGTTCACATCCAAATCACTTAAATAAATGAGGACAAGCAGTGGACCCAGCACCGATCCTTGTGGCTCACCTCTGGTCACAGGCCTCCAGTCTAAAAAGCAACTCTTCACCACCACCCTCTGTCTTCTATCTTTGAGCCAGTTCTGTATTGAAATGGCTAGCTCTCCAGGTATTCCATGTGATCTAAATTTGCTGACCATGAGGAATCTTGCTGTTCGTCTTACTGAAGTCCATATAGATCAAGTCCACATCTCTTTTCATTAATCCTTCAACCTTTTTCATTACTTCTTCAAAAGCCCAATCAAGTTAGTGAGACATGATTTCTCAAGCACAAAGCCATGCTGACTACCCTGATCAGTCCTTGTTTTCCAAATATGTGTAAATCCACTCTGATAGCCATTTTTGGAAAGTAAAGTCAGAGATTCAACAATCAAAGTGGAAATGGTGAGCTAGATATTTATCAATTCTGGAAGAAATCTGAGTGAGTGCCCTGTCACTGAAATTTAAGTGGAGTGGGTTGAGAGATATGCTGAGTCAGCTCATCAATAGCTGAAACCTCTTCCCATGAATCACAGAAATCACAGAATTATTATGGAAAGAGGCCTGTCAGCCCCATTGCATCTTCACATACTTTCCAAATGATTTTCTGTTTTTAAACCCAAGTATCCATGTATACACCCCTATTTGGCTTTGTAATCAAAAACTCATTCAAAATTCTGTTTCCCCTACCTGAAGTTATATTCATTGCACTTATTCTAATGAAACTACATTGGCTTTTAATACAGCAATTCAGCACCACTACCTTCAAGTTCCCCTCCAAGCCACTCATCATCCTGACTTGGAAATATATTGCCATTCCTTCACTGCCACTAGATCAAAATGCCGGAGTTCCCTCCCTAACGGTATTGTGGGTCAACCCACAGCTCACCACCTCGTTCTCAATGGCAACTAGGAACAGACAATAAATGCTGGCCAGCCAGTGATGCTCACATTCCACAAATGACTTTTTAAAAAACTGTGATATTAAAATTTTCATTCTCATGAAAACACCCCAACATGACCTCAGCTTTCCTATCTCTGCCACCTCAACCTCAAGGGCAACTGTTTGAGTTCTCTGTTTTCCTCCAGTTCTGGCTTCATATGCAACTGTTCTGGTACACTTTCTTCAGCTGTCTAGTTCCTAAATTCTTAGATTTTCTCCGTCAGTCTCTCTCCCTCGGTCTCTCTGCAATTCTCTCTCTTCCAAAATGCTGTCACTATACATTGGGAGTATGAAAAGCAAATGGTCCAAGAATCTATGTCTAAAAGAATTTGGAATAACCCCCAGTGCCAAAAGCATTCTGTATTTAATCACAAAACACATGGCTTTATTGCACAAGATCACCAAGTAAAAGCTTCATCGATATAATTTGCTTCAATGCATTATTCCATTCTAAGCTAAGAGGTCATTCAGTCAGACTTGACACATTTTGAAATTCTCTTAATTTGTGTCAATGTTATGAGCTGTCATTCCCAGGAAACAAGAGAACTCTCCCATGTATCAATGGTCAATGTAAGTGAGCCAAACAACCATGACACTAAAGGGAGTGCAGTTTTTATTTTTCCCCTCCACTTAAGATTTGTTCTCTGCAGCACGGAGAAAGTTCATGGGAGATTTATAGAGCCATTCAAAATTATGGAGGTGTTTGATGGAATAAAAAAAGGAGCAACTGTTTCCTCTGGCAGGAACCACAGAATACCAATTTAAGGTAATTGGGAAAAGAACTAGAAGGCAACATAATATTACAATTTGGAATACACTGTCAAAAAGATGGTGATAGCAGATCAAATAATGACTTTCAAGGACAAAATGGATGTGTATTTAAAGGGCAGATAATTACAGAGCTCGAGGGGACAAGATGGTAAGTGGGACTAATTGGTTCGTTCTTTCAAAGAGCTTTCACACGCGTGAAGGCTCAAACAACTTCCTAAGAATCAGAGAATCGTAGAATCCCTACAGTTTTGAAACAGGCCTTACGGCCCAACAAATCCACACCGACCCTCCAAAGAGTATCCCACCCGAACCCATTCCCCATTACTCTACACTTACCCCTGACTAATGCACCTAACCTACACATCCCTGAACACTCCTTCTGTGCTACACAGTCCTAAGCCACTCTGTTTCAGCCTTGCAGTTTCAAATGTTGAAAATATAGTTTGACTGGTCAGAGTCTCGCTTTCAGGTTTTGGGAATTTGAAAACCTACACTGGGACATGAAGCACGAAAGATTATATGTTTGTTTGAACTCCACATTAATCTGTCCCTCAGAGAGGAGTAAATCTTTCTTTTTGATGAATAGCATTCCTAATTTCCACCAATTATTTATTGTTATTTGCCCATTTGAGAAGTTGCCATAAGCTCAATGGCTATGCTGTCACTTTCACTCACATCATATAAAATGCATAAGAGCAAACTATTTAAACACGCCAAATCAATTTTACTAAGAAATCAATTATGCTGCTACTTGAAGACTATGACATCTGATCGATTTTTATTTAAATTTTTTTGACATGGAGAATGTTAAGTTGACATCACAAAGACCTGGAGGAGCATTGTATCTAAGTGCAATATTTGCAACAGTGTCCTTTTCTGGGTGACAGCCAGTAAAAGGTGAATACCATTGTCAGGGCAATTCTATTCATTCCCTTTCGAATTTTCAACCATCTGTACTGTCTGGAAGTTTGGTCCCACAGCAGGAGGCAAGCCAATGGCAATCACACGGAGCATCAGGGGCTGCAGTCCGACAGATCTGTCAGCTGTGGGGCTACACATGGCAGGACAGTGAGCCAAACTGCATTCACATGAATGACCCTTAGCCTTTAGCTTCACAATGTCTTTGCTTTGATGTTGATACAAAGCTAACACAAAAGAAAAAATTTAATTTTCTTTTGGAACAAACTGCCTAATGAAACTCAGACAAAACAAAGCACTCGCTTTACTACTGCATTCTTTATAAATGCAGGATTTTCCACAGCCATTATAGTCAAGACATGTTATAATGCATGGACAGCAGCAACCAACTTGGTTGCAACAATATCCCATGAACAGTAATACATGAATGATCAGATAACTGATTTGTTTTGTTTGTGTGATGTTGGTTGAGGTTTGGATACACCCAAGTGATTTGATCTCTCTGTTTGACTTTGAAATAGGACCCAAGACCTGGACAGCAGCCAGGCTTTGGCTGATAAGTGCCAAGTAGCATGCATGTATCCCAACTTACAAACAATGATTATGTCCAGACTATAGATCCTAACCATCACCCCTTGACAGTCAAGGGCATTACCGTCACTAAATTCCACATTATCAATGTCTTAGGGTTTTCATTGACCATAAACTGAACTTAAGCAACCACATAAATACTTTAACTACTAGAACAGCTCAGAGGCTAGGAATTCTGCAGCGAGTAACTTGCCTCTTATCTCCTAAATGCCTGTCCACCATCTACAAGGCACAAATCCAGCGTTAATAGAACTTGTTCCACTTGCCTGCAGCTCTAGCAACACTTAAGAAGCCAGACACTATTCAGGACAAAACAGTCCACTTTATTAGTCTGTATCTACTACCTTCAATACATATTCCCTTCACCACCAATGCACTGTGGCAGCAGTGTATACCATCTACAAGATGCACAGGAGGAACTTACTAAAGGTCCTTAGAGAGCACCTTCAAACGCTGTGACCTCTACCATCTAGAAGAGCAAGGGTAGCAGTCATCACTAACTGCAAGTTCCCCTCCATATTTGTCTCTTTTTACGCTGCCCATTGCCATAACCATCATACCAAAGGCCTTTGTGCAGGAAAGGCAGTGGCAGGGGAAAGTGCCAGAATGGGAGGGTGGGTCGTAGGGGGGTGTGGACCTGACCAGGTAGTCACGGAGGGAACGGTCTTTGCGGAAGGCGGAAAAGGGTGGGGAGGGAAATATATCCCTGGTGGTGGGGTCTTTTTGGAGGTGGCGGAAATGTCGGTGGATGATTTGGTTGATGCAAAGGTTTGTAGGGTGGAAGGTGAGCACCAGGGGCGTTCTGTCCTTGTTACGGTTGGAGGGGTCGGGTCTGAGGGCGGAGGTGCGGGATGTGGACGAGATGCGTTGGAGGGCATCTTTAACCACGTGGGAAGGGAAATTGCGGTCTCTAAAGAAGGAGGCCATCTGGTGTGTCCTATGGTGGAACTGGTCCTCCTGGGAGCAGATACGGCAGAGGCGGAGAAATTGGGAATGCGGGATGGCATTTTTGCAAGAGATAAGGTGGGAAGAGGTGTAATCCAGGTAGCTATGGGAGTCGGTGGGTTTGTAAAAAGTGTCAGTGTCAAGTCGGTCGTCACTAATGGAGATGGAGAGGTCCAGGAAGGGGAGCGAGGTGTCAGCGATAGCCCAGGTAAATTTAAGGTCAGGGTGGAATGTGTTGGTGAAGTTGATGAATTGCTCAACCTCCTCGCGGGAGCACGAGGTGGCGCCAATGCAGTCATCAATGTAGCGGAGGAAGAGGTGGGGAGTGGTACCGGTGTAATTACGGAAGATCAACTGTTCTACATAGCCAACAAAGAGACAGGCATAGCTGGGGCCCATACGTGTGCCCATGGCTACGTCTTTGGTCTGGAGGAAGTGGGAGGATTCAAAGGAGAAATTGTTAAGGGTGAGGACCAGTTCGGCCAAACGAATGAGAGTGTCAGTGGAAGGGTACTGTTGGGACATCTGGAGAGGAAAAAACAGAGGGCTTGGAGGCCCTGGTCATGGCGAATGGAGGTGTAGAGGGATTGGATATCCATGGTGAAGACAAGGCGTTGGGGGCCGGGGAAACGGAAGTCTTGGAGGAGGTGGAGGGCGTGGGTGGTGTCTCGAACGTATGTGGGGAGTTCCTGGACTAGGGGGGATAGGACAGTGTCAAGGTAGGTAGAGATGAGTTCAGTGGGGCAGGAGCATGCTGAGACAATGGGTCGGCCACCGCAGGAACTGTAAAGCCTGTGCCCACACCTCCTCCCTCACCTCTATCCAAGGCCCTAAAGGAACCTTCCACATCCAAAGTTTCACCTGCACATCCACCAATATCATTTATTGTATCCGTTGCTCCCGATGTGGTCTCCTCTACATTGGGGAGACTGGGCGCCTCCTAGCAGAGCGCTTTAGGGAACATCTTCGAGACACCCGCACAAATCAACCAAACCGCCCCGTGGCCCAACATTTCAACTCCCCCTCCCACTCTGCCGAGGACATGGAGGTCCTGGGCCTCCTTCACCACCGCTCCCTCACCACCAGACACCTGGAGGAAGAACGCCTCATCTTCCGCCTCGGAACACTTCAACCCCAGGGCATCAATGTGGACTTCAACAGCTTCCTCATTTCCCCTTCCCCCACCTCATCCTAGTTTCAAACTTCCAGCTCAGTTACTGTCTCCTTGACTTGTCCGACCTGCCTATCTTCTTTTCCACCTATCCACTCCACCCTCTCCTCCTTGACCTATCACTTTCATCTCCTCCCCCACTCACCCATTGTACTCTATGCTACTCTCTCCCCACCCCCACCCTCCTCTAGCTTATCTCTCCACGCTTCAGGCTCACTGCCTTTATTCCTGATGAAGGGCTTTTGCCCGAAACGTCGATTTCGCTGCTCGTTGGATGCTGCCTGAACTGCTGTACTCTTCCAGCACCACTAATCCAGTATAAAGTTAAAAATCACACGACACTAAAATATAGTCCAGCAGGTTTATTTAGAAGCACTAGGTTTTGAAGCACTACTTCTTCATCAGGCAACCACTTTGATTTTTAACTTTGTCCACCCCTGTCCAACACTGGCATTTCCAAATCAATCACATTGGATGTGTCTTAAAGGGCAGAGCAGCAACTATAGGGGTCTGTGGCTGCTGGTGAGGGAGAAAGAGGAAAATGTATGAACAGAAAAATACCTTCTGACCTTTTCCTTTCCAATCTACTTTCTGTAGATGTCTTTGATATTATTGGCAAGAATGGCACATTCTTGTCAAAAGAAGTTACACATGCACATTGTGGATACACTCCATTGTGTTGTGTGATATTTCCAGCTTGCTAAATAGGAAAATCTTTGAGTAGATTTTGGAATTTCAAATTAGCCATCCATAAGATTCTGTTGGCCATTATGAGCAGCAGAATTGTAGGCAACCACAATCTTTAATCTGATTTCTGGCATATCCCCTGCTCTAGGATTACCATAAAGCCACAAAATCAACTGATTAAATTGCAAATGCATGGTCATTTTGCATCAATGCAACCTTTATGAAATTGGACCCACTGAGTACTATGAATAAAAGAATATAGGAGGATATTCCTGGAGCAGCACCATGCACACCTAAAAATGAGATAGTAACCTGCTGAAGCTATAATACAGGACCACGTGCATGCCATACTCTGGAGGGAGCATGTGATAGAAAGATCTAAGCAATCCCACATTCAACAGTTTTGGATCTAGACTCTGCAGTCCTGTGACATCTATTTGTGAATGGTTGTGGACAATTAAACTAATGCAGAGTTGTAGCAGCATATAGCATTTACAAAGAGCATTGCAGAAAGTCACCCAGGGTCCTGAGATAGCATGACTTCTACCACTTTGAAGGACAAGAGCAGTGGATACATGGGAAAACCGCTATTTGCAAATTTTCCTTGAAGGAACACACCATCCTGATCTAGTAAGATATCAGCGTAGCTGATCAAAATTCTGGAACTCTATTCCTAACTGGACAGTTGGTATCCCCACACCCCATTGACGGCAGTGGTTCAAGAAGCAGCTCATCTCCACTTTCTCCAGGTTAATTACAATGGGCGGAGAAGTGTGAATTGACAGATTCAGGTTGGAAGATGTAGAGTATTAGGCTTAAAAATGATGTTTTCAAACCAGACCATTGTGGGTTAATCATCAAGGATTAATTGGATATGACAATGATCAATTGAAGTGGAAAATCATGAAAAACAGGTCTAAGCAACAACAACTTGTGTTGACTGGGGGAAGAATGCCTGACTTTGAGGGGCAGTCTTGTATAGCCTTCATGGACTTGTTTTCTACCTGTTACAAAATGGGGATTCTGCAGATAACTTTAGATTCAGAATAATATTAACATCAGGGACATTTCCCATCCGACTGGGATTTGTGAGACCAATGACACGGAATCTGCGATAGTGCTCCAAGTGCCAGCCATCCAAAGTCCTTGGCATGAAGACAAGGCACTGAGACTCATTAGCCTGCATATATATGAAGTTGTTTACACTAATAGATTTGCTATGTATTAAAGTGCATGTGTCATCTTGTAATCATTTTGATCAGACCTTACAAAATACCCTGTTGGGTATTTTCAGCCTAGCTCACCAGAAGAACAATGAAAGAGACCATAAAGTCAAATTAGATAATTTGCATAATCGCAGAACTGTAATGCAGAAGGTCACCATTCAACCCCTTTTCTAGTCTACTGGAAAACTGCTGTGGAAACAGAAGGATTGAGGAGTTCATTAATTCAAATCATTACAAGTAGCAAGGCAAGTTGAAAAGGCTGAGAAAACAGCATGCCAGATCACTGGTGCTTTACAGAGACATAGTTTACAAAAGCAAGATATTTATGTTAAACCTTTATGGTTAGACCCCAGCTGGAGTACTATCGCCAGTTTTGAACATTACACTTCAATAAGGCTGTCACCAGCTTGGACAAGGTGCAGAGGAGATTTACCCAAGATGCTACTAAATTTAGATTCTATTTACATTTAGGTTTTATTGTCATGTGTACTCAGGATAGGGACATAAGAGTACAGTGAAAAGTGTACAGTGTCACCAATCCCGGTGCCATCTTAGATACAAAGGTATCTTAATACAAAATCTTGGAAAAAATGGAAAAGTAAAGAAATAGGTTAAGAAGTTCATCACTACAGTTCATTTTGATATAAAGTGGAAAACTAAAGGAATAAAGTTAGAAGCTAAACATTACAGTCCTTTCTTAAACCCCAGTCCTGTAGTCGCTCCATGTTAGACTTTCCCAACAAGACACACTGTCCCCCACACTGGATAAAGTCCCGCCCGGCCTTGCCAGTTGCTGTGCAGCCAACTGACTCTTTGTTACCACTGCGGCCTCCATCACTGGGCTCTTTCCAGAAGGTAAGTAAGAAAGAATTAAAATACTAAGGAAGAGAGAAAAAAAATGAGAAATAAAGGAAAAATAAAAGAAAAACAGATGGAATGGATGAAATCTCGGCTCAAGATCCTACTCCATAGCCTATTCTGCCACTGCCATCTTGGTCTCGGTAACAAAAATTCAATCTGAAAGGCACCACTGTCTGAAAAGCTGGTGGAAGCAAATCCAACATACCCTTTCAAAACGAAATTGGATAAATACTTGAAGGGAAAGCATTTATAGGCCATGGGGCAAGAACAGAGGAGCAGGGCCATTTAGATAACTCTGACATCAATTGGGCAAAACCATGATGATTGAATGACCTCCATCTGTACTGTATCACTCTGTGACCCAAGAAATGTTGACCAAAGACAGAGATGTGCTCTCTGATCCAGTAACAAATATTGGAATTACAGCTCAGGACAGATAGAAATGCATAAGTATGCTAGTAAACACAGGAAATAATTAATCATTTTCCTCCACATTTCTTGGTAATGACAAACTTTAAAGTAAGTATATAAATGTAAACAAGTATGAAGTTAGAATTTAGTGTTCATAAAATTGCAAAATTGTGAAATGGGGAAAGCATTGCATGGCCCCTTTAAAAGATTGTGTGCTTTTCCTGTGCTTTGAGATTTAAAATGGCATCTGTGAGCAGCAGCTTGGAAACTTGCAAATACTCAGAGAGCACCTGAATTGAAACAGTTGTATTGAAAGACGGTACAGTTAGCAGGCTCAGCAGTTGTTTTTACCAAAGCAACAGGCTTTTGAATTCAGCCAATTTGAACCAGGTACTTAGACACCAAAAACCTATCAAATTTAAGTTTAATAGTTTTGACAGCATAGGACCAATCCTATTGTAAGACATATTGATATGTCATCAAGGGTATTAAGAGGGGGCAGTTGGACAAAGACCCCAGAGGTAGCTGCCATCCACCAAAATTAATGGCCATCAGCTCTCAAGAGAGAATCGCTGGCTTTCACAGCCTCCTCCATGACTTAGAGAAAGCACGATGGTACCAACAGCACAACTAGTTAATATTCCTGACAGAAGAATCAATGGAGAAGGCACAGAACATTCCAGAAGCTATGTAAGCCAGGTTTTAATTTTGAGAAACTAATTTTTTTTTGTCTGAGTGGAACTTTTATTTATTGGAACAGCATTCCATTGGAATCTTGCTTTATTTGGGAATGGCTAGTTGTAGAATGGACTTATTCATTTCGTTAACAGTTTAATTGATTTGTTCACTGTTAGAATTAGATAAATAAATTGTTACATGTTGACTTTAAAGGGAATGTCATGGATTTATTTTATTTAACCACAAGAAGTTACAGGAAAACGGGTTACACTACTTTTCACAGTCCTCTTGTAGATTATGGGGTGAGGTGTTTCTCTTTGGTATTTCAGTTTTAGTTCTCAGAGAGAGCCAACCTCTGCTTTATAACAGTCTTGCCAATGTATTTTACCATCTTTCCAATCATTATAAAGTTGGACCCATTAAAGCTTGCTGAAATGAATGATAATAAAAGATTATGACCAAAACCATATTTTCAAAGACAGTACATAGTCTTGTCTATTAATGCATTGGCTACAAAAGTATTAACTTTGATCTAACTCTGGGGATAACATAATCATGATCAGTTATAGTAAAACTTGAAAACACGCAACTTAACAGCATTTTTTTTTACATGATATATGTATGCTAGAATATTCTTCACAGATAATTATTTCTTTTCAGCTTTTATGAGAAATAAGCCATAACTTGAAGGCATATGCATCTTCGTGAAAGCAATTATAGATAAATTAAATGTTTCAGGATTATTTTACAAATCAACACAGAGTGGAGTGTTATAAAATCTATCAGATTTTTTAAAGATTTAAGTGCTAAATAGTTAAAGTGAAATTAGAATTATATGTCTAGTCATTTATTATATATTCACTTTGTGAGTCAGTGATCTGAAAGACTCTTATGGAGTCCCTTGTATATTATCCTTTTAATAAGTTTTTATGGAATCTGTTCTCATGTTCTTAAAGTGCTTCCATAAAATATAGATACAAACCACCAGTGGAGTTCAAGTGAAGATTTTGGGGACACAAAGTCCAAGTCAACAATGGTTGTTGTGGAGCTCAATCTTAATCCTGAGGGACCCTTTGAATCCTTGTGTTTTTTTTATGGCAGGTTTGCTCCAATGGACTGCTCAATGAAGGCTTATTGGAGCAGATGGGAAAAAGCCTGTGAATAAGCAAATGTTTATTGCTGTTCAGAGAAGCCCTGCCTTTCCATCAAAACCCTCCACTTAAGAGAAGGAACTGAAAATAGGGGTGGGGGAAATGACAGAGGGAAAAATAGGGTAGGTGAAATTTGGAGGATATGACAATTAGAGAGGAGTGAATGGGGGTGAGGGTGGGTAGATGAGATGAGGAGAAGGTAGAAAGGGAAAGTTGGAGGTGAAGTAGAGCAAGGGGATCTGGAAAGAGAGATATGGGTGGAGAAGGAGGGGAAAATGGATGAAGGGGTAAAAATGAGGGAGAAGAATGTGAGATGGGGTAAAGAGGTGGAGATGAGGTTAAGGTGGAGAGAGGAGGGATGAAGAGTCGGAAATTAGTGATGAAGAGTAGGAGATAGGATAAATTGACAGTGATGAAGATAAAGTGGGAATGATCAGGGTGAAGAGAGAAGGATAAGAGGTGAAAGGGAGATGAGGAGTGAAGAAAGAAGGATGAAGAGTGAAGACGAGGAAATGACAGGTGAAGATGGGGCGATGAGAGGTGAAGAGGGAGTGGTAAGGGGTGAAGAGAGGGTTGATGGGGTAAAGGAATGGAAAATGGGAGTAATGAGGGACAGATGTGGATAAAGGAGGGCAATGGAGTAAAGACGGGAAGATATGATGAAGGAATGGTAAATGGAGAGTGAAGGGGGAAGCTGAGGGGTGATGAGGCAGTGATGGTGCCCTCCCCCTACACACACAACAATTGAAGCCTTCCCCCTACCCCATGATAGCAACAATTGGCTTGCACTTCAGAGCCACATGATGTCTGAGAAATTAACATTTGGAAAGCACTCACTTTGAGCCAATTTATTTTATTCAGGAGCAAAGCAGTATCTATTGTGTTTGATGTAATAGCACAAGAAATTGTCTCCAAATTAAAATAAACCATGTTACATTAATTGTAAAATGTCTCAATTGGATAATGACACCAGCTTTGCTTCAGAATAATCACATCCTAAAATCATTAAGCTGCCATTATACTCATTGCTTTCCCAGTCAATTAACATCAATAAAACATTATAGATAGGAACAGAAGCTTGAGATATGCAAAACATTTTACTTAAGTTCAACATTGTATCAGGAGTCATATGTCTGAAGAACCAACAACTAACTGCTGAGGGTTGGGATAGGTTACTGACTGTAAACTTCCTGTCAGTACTCAGACAAAGTTAACAACAGTAGAGGATAATCCTTATGTTTCTTCTGATAATCCACTCATGATTCTTAACAAGATGTGGCACCTACCTTAAGACAATATAATTTATTGAATGATAGCAAAAGATGAAATTACACTGGCAAATTAGGGAGTCAGGGACAACAATCTGACTCCATGAGGATTCAAAGCTGGACTCTTTGATTCTCCATCCAGGATTGGATGACTTCATCTGATTGGATGGAAGTTGATACTTTCTGCAACATTTGCCTTTTTGGAACAATTACTTTATGCAATCTCTCCCCCCAAAACCTCTTAACCCATTATTAACATTTATCCAATCAGGCTTATAATTACATTCATATTTACCTTATCTTTTCCCCTCAATTCTCTGACATCACAAATTCAGCCTGTCTGAAAGTTCCAGAATTCTTCCAAAATGCCTTTTCTTTGAACCTGGGAGTTTGGTAGGTCACTGACATGAGGAGTATTAACTTTGATTCTGATTGTCCAGAAATAATTTATCTGCTGGAAGGTATTTTATCTCTTGGATATCCTTCACAGAGGATGTTGCTCCTGCTTAAACCCAAAAGCTGGTCCAAAATGATATCTCGAGAATCTCACAGCAGGGTTGAAGAAGAGTCATTAGGGGATTCAAAATGTTAACTTTGTTTCTCTCTCCACTGAGTTTCTCCAGCATTTTCTTTACTTGATTCAGATCTCAAGCATCTGCCATGTTTTGCTTGTATCTGAGTGATTAACTCTTTAAATATAGCCATTGTTTATCTACTGTCAAACTTTTAATTTTTTTTCTCTACTTCCCCACACCACACCTTATCAGAGTTGTTTTACATCCTTTTCAAACTTTATGGTAAATTCTATTACAATATAATCACCATTCATAAAGCCCCAGAGATTTACAGCACAGAAAAAGGCTGTTCAGTCCATCATGTCTGTGCCAGCCAAAACAACAACATAACTATTTGAGTCCCATTTTCTAATACTTGGCATATAGCCTTGTATCCACCTGTCCTGATATATTGGCATCACAAGTGCACTTCTAAATATTTCTTAAATGTTATGAAGGTTTCTGACTCTACCACCCTTCCAGTTCCAGGTTCCCACCTCCCTGTCAGTAAAATGTTTTGCTCATGTCCCCTCGAAACATTTTGCCTTTTGCCTTAAAATTATGACCCCCTGATGATTGATCCTTTCATGAAGGGGAAAAGATTCTTCATGTCAGTTCTATCTATGCCCCCGTGTAACATACAATCTCAATCATGTCTTAGAACATAGAACATAGAACAATACAGCACAGAACAGGCCCTTCGGCCCACGATGTTGTGCCGAACTTCTATCCTAGATTAAGCACCCATCCATGTACCTATCCAAATGCCGCTTAAAGGTCGCCAATGAATCTGACTCTACCACTCCCTCGGGCAGCGCATTCCATGCCCCCACCACTCTCTGGGTAAAGAACCCACCCCTGACATCTCCCCTATACCTTCCACCCTTCACCTTAAATTTATGTCCCCTTGTAACACTCTGTTGTACCCGGGGAAAAAGTTTCTGACTGTCTACTCTATCTATTCCGCTGATCATCTTATAAACCTCTATCAAGTCACCCCTCATCCTTCGCCGTTCCAACGAGAAAAGGCCGAGAACTCTCAACCTATCCTCGTACGACCTACTCTCCATTCCAGGCAACATCCTGGTAAATCTTCTCTGCACCCTCTCCAAAGCTTCCACATCTTTCCTAAAGTGAGGCTGTCAATCTCTTCAACTCTCAGAAAAACAAACCCAGTTGTTCCAATCTCTCTTCATAATTAAACTCTCAACTCAGGCAATGCCCTGGTAAATCTCCTCTGCACCTTTTCCAGTGCTATCACATCCCTCCTATAATGTGGATTCTAGAAGTGCCTACAATATTCCAGTTGTGGCCTAACCAATGTTTTGTACAATTCCACCATAAACTCCCTATTCTTAAACTCTTTGCCTTGACTAATGAAGGCAAGTATACCATATGCTTTCTTAACCACTTTGTCCATCTGTTCTTATAGTGGACCAATGTAAATGTACACCAAGGAGCTTCTCATCCTTACTGCTTCCCAGGGTCCTCAAGTATTCCCTTATTTTGCTTGTTCTGGCTAAGTGGATCACGTGACATTTATCTGGAGTGAATTCTATTTGCCACTGACGAGTCTAGCTGATCAAACAGTCTATATCCCCTTGCAGTCTGAAGTTATCGTCTTCAATATTTGCAACAGTATTATTAAGTAGCCTTTTCTCATTACATCATACCAGAGCAATTATAGTCTGTGCCTCACTAATTCCTCATTACTTTCAAACTGCCTTGAAAACATTCTAGGAATTCCTTCAACACAGCATTAAATCTAATCAACTAAATCTGGATCAAAGTCACCCATGCTTGCTGCATTCCCCTTTCACTACACACACTTCCAATACCCTTATATATTCCATGCTCAATGTTCCCATTATTGTTTGGTGGCTTATGAATTGATATATAAGTTTACAGTTCAGTCCCAACAATGTTTGCACTCCCTTGGTGTTTTTTACTTCCACCCAAACAGATTCTATATTTTGCTCTTCTGGTCAGAACTCATGTTACTAAAATACTGATCCTATCCTCTCAGCACTGCACCACATCCTTTCTCTCTTTCCATATTTCTCCTAAATAGTAAATAGTCTTTAACATGCAGTTCATAGTCTTAATCACCCTGCATCCAAACTGATGCGATAATAATTAAGTCACACCTTATATTTCCATCAGCACCATCAATTCAACTATCTCATTAAAAATGCTACAAGAATTCATGTAGAGTTCTTTTAATCCTTTTTTTTAAGCACTGTTCTGTCGCTTCACTGTGGTTGATTCTCAGAATTGTTTGTGTCATTTTTCACTTTCATTTCTAACTTTTCAACTTCACATAACCAGATCTGATTTTACTTTGTCTGAATTCCGCCTTAGGTTTCCATCTCCCTGACAAGGTGGTTTAAGCATTCCCCAAGGCACTAGCAAATGTCCCAATGACAATATTAGTCCCAGTCCAGTCAAGATGTAACTGAGTGAAAATTCCTGTACAGATCTCACTTGTTCCACCTGGTCCTATTGCCCCAGAAATCTCAAGCCTTGCCTCCTGCACTGCTTATGCAGCTATGTATTCATTCACTCAATCTTCCTATTATGATATGATACAGCATATTGGGAATAATCCTGAGTTCACTAGTTGAGAGATGCTGCTTTGCAATCTATTGCCTAGCACCCAAAATTACGCTTTCAAGCAATCATCGCCTTTCTACTTTTCTGCCATGTGATCCAAGTTTGACTTATCCAACAGTCGAACATGTGACATCTCATCAAATGTTTTCTTTCAATCCAAGTGCAGTACGTTTCCAAGGTTCACTCTACATCACTCCTTCAAGACACTGTAATAAATGGATTAAACCTGAATTCCCTTATGCAAAACCATGCTAACTCTTCCCTATTACCTTGAGTTTTTTAATTTCCCAGCTGATTAATCCAGATGAGAATATGGCTCTCACCCTCACAACGCGCAGTCCGCCGCTTCAATCCCAACCTCCCCATCAAACCAGTGAATAAAGGGGGTGCAGTTGTAGTTTGGTGCACTGACCTCCTCACCGCTGAAGCCAGACACCAACTCGAAGGCACCTCTTCCTACCGTCCCCTCGACCATGACCCCACCCCCCCATCACCAAACCATTGTCTCCCAGACCATACAGAACCTCATCACCTCAGGAGACCTCCCACCCACAGCTTCCAACCTCGTAATCCGGGAACCCGCACCGCCCGATTCTACCTCCTTCCCAAGGTCCACAAGCCTGACCACCCTGGTCAACCCATTGTCTCAGCATGCTCCTGACCCACCGAACTCATCTCCACCTACCTTGACACTGTCTTATCCCCCAGTCATGGAACTCCCCACATATGTTTGAGTCACCACCCATGCACTTCACCTCCTCCAAGACTTCTGTTTCCCTGATCCCCAATGCCTCACCTTCACCATGGACATCCAATCCTTCTACACCTCCATCCATCATGACCAGGGCCTCCAAGCCCTCTGTTTCTTCCTCTCCTGATGTCCCAACAGTACCCTTCCACTGACACACTCATTCGTTTGGCTGAACTGGTCCTCACCCTCAACAATTTCTCCTTTGAATCTTCCCACTTCCTCCAGACCAAAGGCGTAGCCATGGGCACCCGTATGGGCCCCAGCTATGCCTGTCTCTTTATCGGCTACATAGAACAGTCCGTCTTCCGTAGTTACACCGGCACCACTCCCCACCTCTTCCTCCGCTACATTGATGACTGCATCGGCGCCAACTCATGCTCCCGCGAAGAGGTTGAGCAATTCATCAACTTCACCAACACATTCCCCCATGACCTTAAATTCACCTGGACCATCTCTGACATCTCCCTCTCCTTCCTGGACCTCACCATCTCCATTAATGATGAGCGACTTGACACTGACATTTTTTACAAACCCACCGACTCCCACAGCTACCTGGATTACCCCTCTTCCCACCCTACCTCATGTAAAAATGCCATCCCATATTCCCAATTCCTCTGCCTCTGCCGTATCTGCTCCCAGGAGGACCAGTTCCACCACAGAACACACCAAATTGCCTCCTTCTTTAGAGACCACAATTTTCCTTTCCACTGATTGAATGTGCCCTCCAACACATCTCATCCACATTCCGCACCTCCGCCCTCAAACCCCAGCCATCCAACCATAACAAGGACAGAACCCTCCCTGGTCCTCACCTTGCACCCTACCAACTTTCGCATAAACCACATCATCTGCTGACATTTCTGCCACCTCCAAACGGACCCCACCACCAGGGATATATTTTCCTCCCCACCCTTTTCTGCATTTCACAAAGACCATTCCTTCCGTGTCTACCTGGTCAGGTCCACGCCCCCCCCCCCCCCCCCCCAACAACCCATCCTCCCATCCTGGCACCTTCCCCTGCCATCACAGGAATTGCAAAACCTGCACCCACACCTCCTCCCTCACCTCCATCCAAGGCCCCAAAGGAGCCCTCCACATCCATCAAAGTTTCACCTGCACATCCACCAATGTCATTTATTGTATCATTGCTCCCAATGCAGTGTCCTCTACATTGGGGAGACCGGAGCGCTTTAGGGAACATCTCTGGGACACCCGCACCAATCAACCCCATCGCACCATGGCCCAACATTTTAACTCCCCCTCGCACTCAGCCAAGGACATGCAGGTCCTGGGATTCATCCACTGCTGCTCCCTCACCACCCAACACCACCCGCCTTGGAAAACTTCAATCCCAGGGCATCAATGTGGACTTCACCAGTTTCCTCATGAACCCACCCCCCCAACCTTACCCTAATCCCTAACTTCCACCTCAACACCATCCCCATGACCTGTCCTACCTGCCTATCTTCTTTTCCACCTATCCACTCCACCCTCCTCTCTGACCTATCACCTTCATCCCCACCTCCATCCACCCATTGTGCGCTTAGCTACCTTTCCCCAACCTCCTCTCTGACCTATCACCTTTATCCCCACTCCCATTCACCTATTGTACTCTTTGCTACCTTCTTTTGCCGGAAATGTCGATTTCCCTGTTCCTCGGATGCTGCCTGACCTGCTGCACTTTACCAGCACCACTCTAATCTAGACTGAGAATATTGGAGACATGATTACTATGCTAGCAGGTGGTACCAAAATTGGTGGAACACTTGACAGTGAAGATGGTTATCGAAGATTACCAAGAGATCTTGATTAATTGGTTTAATGGGCTGAGGACTGGCAGATGAAGTTTAATTTGGACAATGCGAGGTATTGCATTTTGGTAAAACAAAATGGCAGGACTTGTATAATTAATGGTAGGGCATTGGGTAGTGTTGTAGAACAGAGACACCTAAAGGTTTACGTACACAATTCTTTGAAATTTGCATCACAGGTAGACCGGTTAAGAAATCATTCAGTATGCTTGCCTTTGTCGCTCAGACCTTTGAGTATAGGATTTGGTATGGCATGTTGTAGTTATACATAATGTTGGTGAGGCCTCTTCTGGAGTACTGTTCTGGTTGCCCTGCTATAGGAAGGATATTATTAAATGTACAGGGTTCAGAAAAGGTTTACCAGGATGTTGCCAAGAATGGAGAGCTTGAGATATAAAAATAGGATACATAGGTGAGGACCTTTTTTTTACTAGAGTGTAAGAGGTTGAGGGGTGATCCTATAGAGGTTCATAAAATCATGAAGGACATAGATAAGATGAATAGCAAGGATCTTTTCCCTAAGGTTTGGGATTTCAAAACTAGGGGGTGTATTTTTAAGGTGGGAGGAGAAAGCTTTATAAAGAACATGAGGGGCAACCTTTTTACACAGAGTGTGGTTCATGTGTCGAATGAACTGCCAGAGGAAGTGATGGATCAGGTACAGTTACAACATTTTTTTAAAAATTGGATAAATACGTAAAACGGAAACTTTAGGAGAGACATATGTCAAATGGAGGAAAGTGGGACTAGTTTAGTTTGGGAACATGGTCGGCATGGACCAGGTGGTCCAAACTGTCTGTTTTCATGCTGTATGACTCAATGACTCTATAAGCTGAATGGTTGATTTTAACATGACAAACTTCAAGTCAACTGGCTTATAATCTCTTGTTTTCTGCACATGTCCCTTCTTGAATAGAGAAGTTGAGTTTGCTACTTTCTAGTCTGTTGGAACACTTCCAAAACCTAGCAATTTTTTTGAAAATTATCACCAGAACATCTATTACCTCATTATCCAGCTCTTCTGGATGAAATCCACTCAGACCTGGAATCTCAGCTCCATCAGTTTGTTTAGTAGCTCTACCCTATCACAAATTTCCTCTCTCCCTTATACTTACTGATTTATGGTTCAGTTTTGTAAATATTTTGGATCCTCATACTGAAAGCAGAGCACAATATTTTTTATTCCATCTGTCATTTCTATCTTATTTATTATTAACTCACTGTATTTGCTCACTAGATGACCAACACTGGCATGACTTACTCTTTTCCTTTTAAACTACCTTGAAACTCTTGCTATCCATTTTTACATTTCTAGCCAGCTTTCTCTCATATGATCATTTCTCATTCCTGGATAATCTTTTTGCTGTTCTCCATAATTCTTTATATATTAAGCAATCATCTTACCTGCCATTTATCTTTGGACAATTGAATGTTCTTTTCCCTCAGCTTGATATTTATATCACCCTGAAATTTCTTAGTTATCCATGGATAATGAGTTCTACCTGTAGAATACTTCTTTAAATTAAGAATATACTTTAAATGTTGATTGTAAATTATGTATACATTTGCAACAGCCTTACACACTTTGTGTTGCACCTGTAGCACACCTGTAGCATACTTTCACCATCTCGAGACCCTCATGATTTTGAACTTCTCCAAAAAAATGTCCAGTTGCACTGTTCCTTGTCTCAGGGGGCTTTTCCAATCTATCTCAGCAAATGAAATTCTTCATCCCAGGACCATTCTCATAAATATATTCTCCACAACTCCAAAGCCTCCAGTGCCTATTACTCCAGTTGATGCCAATCAAAGTTTTTGTAAAGGTTCATCTCACTTTCCTTACTGTGTCATCCATTTCTCCATTTGTAAATACCAAGACTGTGTATGCTTAGCTTACCGCTTCCTTAACCTTTCTTGTTGCCTTTAACAATCTATGCACATTTACTCAACTTGGTATCTATTTGTGAACGTCTTATAGTAGGTTTTATGTTATATTGTGTCGCTTTAGTTTTTCCTAAAAACAATGTATCAGTTCCCATAATGGATTAAATATTGTCTGCCATGCATCCATCAGCTTGTCTGTCCTCTTGAAGTCTATCACTATCATTCTCACAGTCATAAGACTTCCAGTTCTGTGCCACATGCAAATTGTGAGATTGTGCCCTGTAGACTGAAATCAAAGTGATCAATACAGATCAAGGAAATAATTGGCCATAACACTGACCACTGGTGGACAATATTTTATGCTTTCATCCAAACCAAGAAACAGTTATTCACCACATTTCTTTGTTTCCTTTACCTATCCAGCTTTGTATCTATATTGTCATTGAATTTTTAAGACCATAGGAACAGAAATAGACAGTTCAACACATTGTATCTGCTCCACCATTCAATATGGTTGTGGTTGATCGAATACTGCAGTATCTTTTATTCATCCCATCTTAATACCTCTGCACACCACTGGTAACAAAAGCCTTCACATTAATCCATGTTATTCGTATGTCTTGCTGACAAGTTTATTATGCAGCACTTTATCAAACATCTTTTGGAAGTTAATGTACACTCATCCCCTCGTCAATGAGCTGTTACTTAATTTAAAAAAGTCAGTGCAGGATTTCTCTTTAATAACCACAAGCCCTATTAGACGGTTTGCCTCTACCAAATTCTTACTGGCTTTTTTGAATTAATCCAAGTGATTATTTATTTTGTTGTGAACACTTGGTCCTCGCCTTCTTTTTACTGCTTCACAATTTTTATGTTGAACTTAGACCCAATTTACCCTTTCCTCTTATGCCGTTCATTAATACTTCTGCTTCATTCAAGGATGGCTACACTTTATGGGTCAGATCCTGCAATGTCACGGCTGCATTTGAATTCTAATAATATTGAGCACAGGGAGGTTGTTATGAGACTGGGATTTTATTTCAATTGTTTATTAAAGTGCAAAAAGAGATTCACAACATCAGACTAGCAATTTGATTAGAGTTTGTAACCAGAAGTCAATGTTCCTGGAATCTACTAATTAGACAGCCAACTTGTAGTGACTGTATCCAATTAAGGATGGGGGAAACAGACCAGAGAAATTATACATATAAGAGGAGTTAAAAATCACACAACAACTGGTTTTAGTCCACTAGCTCTGAAAGCTAGTGCTTCCAAATAAACCTGTTGGACTATAACCTGATGTTGTATGATTTTTAACTTTGTACACCCCAGTCCAACACTGGCATCTCCAACTATAATAGGAGGGTTCACAGCAGTTGTCTGACAGCCCCACTGGATCAGATGGGTGTACTGAGGTAGGCCATCTAGCGTCGATTATTTAGTGGTTGTTGTTATTTTAATCCATTAAAAACAAATTTTACTGCAACATTTTTAACTTACTAACCAACAAAGACTCCTGTTATTGAGGTACAGTTAGAAATTCCAATTACACCAGGAAATGTCAACTCATTTAAAATAAGGAGGTTAACACCAATAACAGACTATGGAGCACTCATATCGCAAAAAAAAAATTCTAGGGCTGTTTTAGAAATTAAAAAGTGCTGGTGTCTTTTGGGGAAAGTACATAAAATTGTTATAGGCTAACTTGTAACTAGCCATGATAATTCTCTTTATAGTCTTATTCAATGATTAGATTAAATTAAACTAAATTTGGATTTACAAGAAGCGTAGAAAGCAAATGTGTTCATGGGTTAAATTGTTGGCTATTTTTGAATCTCCACTTAAGCAGCCCAACAGAGTAGGGACTTTTTTTTCCTGTTATAATTATGTGATGGTTTTCAGTACATTAGTCTCTAACAAATTAAAGGCTCAATGATTATTGGAGCAGATGTCCACTGATCACACCAGTAACCTGAAACTTCACTGGTTTGGCAGAAAAAAAATAATTGTTTCACTTCATTCCTTTAGATGCCCTGCTTTCCTGTGTCATCCTGCATTGACCCTTTCTCCCTGCTAATTGGACCATTTACATGCAGTCTGGTTATTATCAGGAAACATAATTGGTATGTAGAAAATAAAAGGACCAGATAAAAACTGACCTAATGGCAATTCAGTCAACCCTCCCCAGCATGCCTTTTCTTCATAGATGCTCAGGATTCTACATGTGCAAATTTAACTATGCAAATAAATTTTAAAAAAACAGCAAAACCCTTGCTTCTTGGCACCTTTTCAGAATTTGGATCTGCCCTGTTTAAAAATCTATACAATGTTTTGCCTTGTTTGGTCTTCTCTTCAAATCTGTTTTCTGCTTCATGGCAGTGTTATCAAACTTATTTTAATATATTGTTCATAATAGTTACATTGACAGAATATTATAGTTCTAGTCAACTTGCAGCAAAATTTATGGGCCAGTGTTTTACATACATATATACATATATATATATATATATATATATATATATTGCTATGTTTATTTTAATTGTTACTTTACTGAAGGGTGTTTTTGTACAACGTATTTGCAACTTAGCATATCATTTGTTTATTAACAATAATGAATTATATCTGGAGTACAAAGGGACAGGCCCACACATCTATACACCTGTGTTATACATATTAAACCTTAGTTATTGAACCCATTTGGGTTACCTTTCTGCATATTTCTGCCTTGGATCATTATCTAGTTTCCCTTTTAATCACAAAATGATAGAATGATGCATGCAGAAGGGAATGAGTTGCCTGCGTAATTCTTTCATTCAAGTGTTCAGCTAATTCATGTTTGTATTTTATTATTGAATCTGTTTTTACCACTGATGCAAGCAATAGATTTTGGATCACAATAACTCATTGTGTGTTAAAAAAAAGTCTTTCTTTGTGTTATCAAGGATGTCAATTGATTACATGTATCCCCCCCATACTAGTTGTCCAAATAAATTCAGCCTTCTGATAATAAGCTAAGAGCATGTTCCAGAATTCACCATTGATTAGCAACGATAAAATTTGTGACACCTATTTTTGGACTCTGCACAAATGGAGATGTTTTCTCTACTTCTATCGAATAACCCCTTTTTAGACATTTTGAAGACCTCCGTCAGATCACCCCTCAATCTTCTATTATCCAGAGAGAAAAAACCCAATAAAATTAAAAATAAAAACAAAGTCCTGGACAAAGAGTAAATGTTTTGAGTTCAATATGAGTCTTCTTCAAAATTAAAGAGAATGGTTTTATGTTGTTGATGAAGAGGGAACGTGAAAGTGGGACAGAAGAGAAGGTGAGGTAAGGTTAAAGGCTGAAGGGACACAGAAAAGTGCAATACGCTGCAAGACCTACTGAGTATCTTTCATTTCACTTGTTCAGCATCTTCAGTAGTTTGCTTCTATTCTACTGATAAAATTAAGCATGAGTTCAGCCATGAAATGATTTAGTTGACATTCTTACTATGTCAATGATTTGAATTTTGCCATAGGGAATACAATATTAATATTTGCAGGTGGCTTTAAAAAATGTAGCAACTGTTACTTGGGGAGAAATTATGCCAAAGCTTCTGCAGTCAAGCCCAGGTAATTTCAATGGTGACTGCAGCTGTGCCATCCTTATAAGAGATCAAGGTACCAGTAATAACATTGGTCTGCATCATATGAATTCCTAGATAACAGCAGAAAACAACCGACGAGGGGAGAGGCCATTTTGGATTTGGTGCTCTGCAATGAGCCAGGACAGGTGTCAGATCTCGCAGTCGGAGAGCACTTTAGTGAAAGTGATCACAACTGCCTCACATTTAGCATAGCCTTGGAGAGTGAAAGGAGCAGTTACTGAGGGAAGATATTTCACTGGGGAAAAGGAAATTATGACGCTATCAGACAGGAGTTGGTAAGTACCGACTGGGAGCAATTGTTCCACAGAAAGGGCACAGCAGACATGTGGAGACTATTTAAGGAGCAGTTGTTGTGAGTGATGCACAAATTTGTTCCTCCGAGACAGGTAAGAAGGGGTAAGATTAAGGAATCTTGGATGACAAGAACAGAGGAACTTCTTGTCAAAAGGAAGAAGGCAGCTTACGTAAGGTGGTGGAAGCAAGGATCTAGCACAGCTTTAGAAGATTACAGGCAAGCTAGAAAGGAGCTCAGAATTGGACTGAGGAGAGCCAGGAGAAGGCATGAAAAAGGCTTGACAAGAAAGATTAGGGAGAACCCAAAGGCATTTTACTCGTACATGAGGAATAAAAGAATGATCAGGGAGAAGGTAAGGCCGATCAGGGATAGCATAGAGAACTTGTGCGTGAAGTCTGAGCCAATAGAGGAAGCCCCAAATGAGTTTTTTGCTTCAGTTTGCACCAAGGAAAGGGAACTTGTTGTAAATGAAAGCTTAGAGGAGCTGGGATGCAGTCTTGACCAGATCAAGATTGATGAAGTTGACGTGCTAGAAATTTTGAAAAACCTCAAGATTGATAAGTCCCCAGAGCCAGACCAGGCTGCTCTGGGAAGCAGAAAGATTAGATTTTTTTAGATTAGATTACTGACAAGTGTGGAAACAGACCCTTCAGCCTAACCAGTCCACACCGACCCGCCAAAGCGCAACCCACCCAGACCCATTCCTCTACATTTACCCCTTCACTACGGGCAATTTAGCATGGACAATTCACCTAACCTGCACATTTTTGGACAGTAGGAGGAAACCGGAGTACCCGGAGGAAACCCACGCAGACACTGGGAGAATGTGCAAACTCCACACAGTCAGTTGCCTGAGGCGGGAATTGAACCTGGGTCTCTGGTGCTGTGAGGCAGCAGTGCTAACCAAGGAGGTTGCTAAGCCACTGACGAGGATATTTGCCTCCTCACTCTCCATGGGAGTCATAACGGAGGATTGGAAGGAGGTGAATGTTGTTCCTCTTTTCAAGAAGGGTAATAGGGAAATCCCTGGCAATTATAGACCAGTCAGTCTTATGTCTGTGGTCAGCAAAGTTTTGGAAAGAATTCTGAGGGATAGGATTTATGACGATTTGGCAAAGCATAGTGTGATTAAAGGCAGTCAGCATGGCTTTGTGAGGGGCAGGGCATGCCTCACAAATCTTATTGAGTTCTTTGAGGAGGTGACAAGACAGGTCGACGATGGTTGAGCAGTAGATGTGGTGTATATGGACTTCAGCAAGGCATTTGATAGGGTTCCCCATGGTAGGCTCATTCATAAAGTCAGAAAGTATGGGATACAGGGAGATTTGGCTATCTGCATTCAGAATTGGCTGGCTGACAGAGGCAGAGAGTGGCTGTAGATAGAATGTATTCTGCCTGGAGGTCAGTGTTGAGTGGGGTCCTGTTCTTGGGCTTCTGCTCTTTGCAGTTTTTATAAATGACTTAGATGAGGTGGTTGAGGGAATTGTTAGTAAATGTGCAGATAACAAAGTTTGGAGGTGTCATAAATAGTATAGAGGGCTACTGCAGGCTGCAGTGCTACATATACAGGATGCAGAGCTGGGCTGAGAAATGGCAGATGGAGTTCAACCTGGATAAATGCAAAGTGATGCATTTTGGAAGGTCGATCTCGAATGCTGAATATAGGATTAAAGACAGGATTCTTGGCAGTGTGAAGGAACAGAGGGATCTGGGTGTGCTAGTACATAGATCCCTCAAAGTTGCCACCCAAGTGGATAGGGTTGTTAAGAAAGCATATGGTGTTTTGGCTTTCATTAACAGGGGGGTCAAGTTTAAGAGCCGTGAGGTTTTGCTACAGCTCTACAAGTCCCTTGTGAGACCACACTTGGAATATTGTGTACCGTTCTGGTCGCCCTACTATAAGAAAGATACAGAGGCTTTGGAGAGGGCGCAAAGAAGATTTACCAGAATGCTGCCTGGACTGGAGGGCTTGCCTTACGAAGAAAGTTTGAATAAGCTCGGACTTTTCTCTCTGGAGAGAAGGAGGAAGAGAGGAGACCTGATCGAGGTGTACAAAATAATGACAGAAATAGATAGAGTCAATAACCAGAGACTTTTCCCCAGGGCAGGATGGACTGGTACAAGATATTAGGAGGAAGGTATAAAGGAGACGTCAGAGGTAGGTTCTTTATGCAGAGAGTTGTGAATGCATGGAATACGTTGCCAGCTGTGGTGGTGGAAGTGGAGTCATTGGGGACCTTTAAGCCACTGCTGGACATGCACATGGATAGCAGTGAGTTGAGGGGTGTGTAGGTTAAGTTACTATATTTTACATTAGGATTAAATCTCGGCACAACATCGTGGGCCAAAGGGCCTGCTCTGTGTTGTACTTTTCTATGTTCTAAAATCTTCAAATAGTTCACTTGCTCACATCTGAAAGGCATCTGATACAAAAATGGAATGGATGAATAATTGAAATTGACCTTGATTAATTTTGTCTATGACAGGTTCTGACTTGAGTTGAGGAACATTCAGCAAGAGATATATTTGGGAATCACAGGTAAGTTTATTTTTTTTGTTTGCCTATCATGCACTTACTGCATGTCATTTAAACATAAATCAGTTCAGTTATTACATTTATATCCCAATGATTGTTCTTTTTTAAAGAATTTCATTCTTGATTCTATTGCCATTTAACCTATTGCAGCCAGCACTTGTACATACACAGCTGGCTTCAATTGGATGTGAGTAGCTATAAAATGTCAGAGGATAGAGTGGTTCTTGTGTGAGAGTCTGTATCCATGGACTGAGAAACCTGGAGTCAAGTCCCAACTGCATTAGAGGTGTGTAAGAACATAGAGTCATAGAGTCACAGAGATGTACAGCATGGAAACAGACCCTTCTGTCCAACCCGTCCATGCTGACCAGATATCCCAAGCCAATCTAGTCCCACTATCCAGTACCTGGCCCATATCCTTCCAAACCCTTCTTATTCATATACCCATCCAAGTGCCTCTTAAATGTTGCAATTGTACCAACCTCCACCACTTCCTCTGGCAGCTCATTCCATACACGTACCACCCTCTGCATGAAAAGGTTGTCTCTTGGGTCTCTTTTATATCTTTCCCCTCTCACTGTAAACCTATGCCCTCTAGTTCTGGACTACCACACCCCAGGGAAAAGACTTTGCCTATTTACCCTATCCATGCCCCTCATAATTTTGTAAACCTCTATAAGGTCACCCCTCAGCTTCCGACATTCCAGGGAAAACAGCCCCAGCCTGTTCAGCCTTTCCCTATAGCTCAAATCCTCCAACCCTGGTAACATCCTTGTAAATCTTTTCTGAACTCATTCAAGTTTCACAACATCTTTCCAATAGGAAGGAGACCAGAATTGCATGCAATATTCCAACAGTGGCCTAACCAATGTCCTGTACAGCCGCAACATGACCTCCCAACTCCTGTACTCAATACTCTGACCAATAAAGGAAAGCATACCAAACGCCTTCTTTACTGTCCTATCTACCTGCGACTCCACTTTCAAGGAGCTATGACCCTGCACTCCAAGGTCTCTTTGTTCAGCAACACTCTCTAGAACCTTACCATTAAGTGTATAAGTCCTGCTAAGATTTGCTTTCCCAAAATGCAGCACCTCACATTTATCTGAATTAAACTCCATCAGCCACTTCTCAGCCCATTGGCATCCGGTCAATATCCTGTTGTAATCTGAGGTAACACTCTTCTCTGTCCACTACACCTCCAATTTTGGTGTCATCTGCAAACTTACTAACTGTACCTCTTATGCTTGCATCCAAATCATTTATGTAAATGACAAAAAGTAGAGGGCCCAGCACCAATCCTTGTGGCACTCCACTGGTCACAGGCCTCCAGTCTGAAAAACCCTCCCCCACCACCCTCTGTCTTCTACCTTTGAGCCAGTTCTGTATCCAAATGGCTAGTTCTCCCTGTATTCCATGGGATCTAAGCTTGCTAATCAGTCTCCCATGGGGAACCTTGTCAAACGCCTTACTGAAGTCCATATAGATCACATCTACTACTCTGCCTTCATCAATCTTCTTTGTTACTTCTTCAAAAAACTCAATCAAGTTTGTGAGACATGATTTCCCATGCACAAAGCCATGTTGACTATCCCTATTCCGTCCTTGCCTTTCCAAATACATGTACATCCTGTCCCTCAAGATTCTTCCAATAACTTGCCCACCATCGACGTCAGGCTCACTGGTCTATAGTTCCCTGGCTTGTCCCTACCACCCTTCTTAAACAGTGGCACCATGTTTGCCAACCTTCAGTCTTCCGGCATCTCACCTGTGACTATCAATGATACAAATATCTCAGCAAGAGGCCCAGCAATCACTTCTCTAGCCTCCCACAGAGTTATCGGGTACACCTGATCAGGTCCTGGGGATTTATCCACCTTTACCGTTTCAAGACATCCAGCACTTTCTCCTCTGTAACCTGGACATTTTGCAAGATGTCACCATTTATTTTCCTACAGTCTATATCTTCCATATCCTTTTCCACAGTAAATACTGATGCAAGATACTCATTTAGTATCTCCCTCATTTTCTGCAGCTCCACACAAAGGCCGCCTTGCTGATCTTTGAGGGGCCCTATTCTCTCCCTAGTTACCCTATTGTCCTTAATGTATTTATAAAAACCCCTTGGATTCTCCTGAATTCTATTTGCCAAAGCTATGTCATATCCACTTTCTGCCCTCCTGATTTCCCTCTTAACTATACTCCTACTTCCTTTATACATTTCTAAGGATTCACTCGATCTATCCTGTCTATACCTTACATATGCTTCCTTCTTTTTCTTAACCAAACCCTCAGTTTCTTTAGTCATCCAGCATTCCCTATACCTACCAGCCTTCCCTTTCACCCTGACAGGAATATACTTTTTCTGGATTCTCGTTATCTCATTTGTGAAGGCTTCCCATTTTCCAGCCGTCCCTTTACCTGCGAAGATCTGCCTCCAATCATCTTTCGAAAGTTCTTGCCTAATACCGTCAAAATCTCCGAACAGGTTTACAAAAACAAACAAAACGCTGAAGTGAGGGTCCCTCATCTGGGGCAGTAGCAATGGCCTTAGTCCTGGACCGGGAGGTCAGGTTTCAAATCACATCTGCTCCAGAAATTTATAATACATCTCTGAAAATTGTGATTTGAAAAATGGGTCAATAATTTAAAAAAATAGAATGGCAGAAGATAGAGGGCCTGTATCTGGAGTCCTGGGTTCATATACCACCTGTTTTAGAAGTGTGTAATAATATCCCTGAATAGGCTGAATTTAAAAAAAAGGTATTTTGTGCTACAATGTTAGTGCCTCTACCATTCAGCCAGAAGGCCCAGATTCAAATTCTACCAGGTGAGTAACAACATCAGAAAGTATCTATAAAATGGCAGATTGTGAATCTGTGAAGTTCTGTTGTGGAAACATGTTTTGCTCAAATGTTCCATATCCCATTTTTATAATATGTAAGATGTTTCTGATTTCATAAAATTAGGCAGAAGTGATAGATCCAGTATTCCAAACTGGATCTTTGCAAGATATATTAAAATCACTGGTGTGCAGAGTGAATCTCTGAAAGGGATAATACAAGAATTGCATTTGCAATATGTGAAGCATGGCTTGCTACCAAATAGGCCTCAGTGGGCTACAGAATGAGATAAATTTCTTTGAAAATGAATCCAACGATGACATGAAGCAACCAAATTTGAAGAACTGCTTCATTCAAAGAATGACTGGAATGATGTTCCCACATCAATTTATTGAGGCAATGAGCAGGAAAGTGAAAGTCACCATAGTCCTAAAGGACCTTAGGCTGTTCTCTCATTCGGTAAAAACAAGGACTGCAGATGCTGGAAACCAGAGTTTAGATTAGAGTGGTGCTGAAAAAGCACAGCAGTTCAGGCAGCATCCGAGGAGCAGTAAAATCGACGTTTCGGGCAAAAGCCCTTCATCAGGAATACAGGCAGAGAGCCTGAAGGGTGAAGAGATAAGTGAGAGGAGCCACCACTCTAATCTAGACTCTGTTCTCTCATTTGAGAGAGGTAACTGACGGTGAGTTTAATCCAAGGGCCAACATGCCTCAGTCAAGTGGAGGTTGGGCACAGGATGCAGTTCAGAAATTGACCCAGCCTGTTGTCATTGTAAACCAGCTGACTGGCCAATGTAGCTAAGTGGCAATCAGCATAGAAGTATTTAGAGTATAAACATAGAATAGTACAACACAGTACAGGCCCTTCGACCCTCAACGTTGTGCCGACCTTTTATCCTACTCTAAGATCAAACTAACCTACATACCCTTCATTGCACTATCATTCGTGTGTCTATCCAAGAGTCACTTAAATGTCCTTAATGTGTCTGAATCTACTACCACTGCTGGCAGTGTATTCCACTCACCCATTATTCTCTGTGTAAAGAACCTCCCTCTGACATTTCCATTAAACCTTCCCTCAATTACCTTAAAATTAAGCACCCTTGTGGTGGCCATTTCCACCCTGGGAAAAAAGTCTCTGGCTATCCACTCTATCTATGTCTCATCTTCTGTGCACCTCTATCATGTCACCTCTCATCCTTCTTCGCTCCAGTGATAAATGCCCTAGCTCCCTCAACCTTTCTTCATAAGATATGCCCTCCAGTCCAGGGAGCATCTTGGCAAATCTCCTCTGCATCATCTCTAAAGCTTCCACATCCCTCCTATAATGAGGCGACCAGAACCGAACACAATATTCCACGTGTGGTCTAACCAGAGCTTTATAGAGTTACAGCATAACCTCACAGCTCTTCAACTCAAGTGTATGTATGAGGTAGATAGACAAGTACATAAATGAGAAAGGGCGGCACGGTGGCACAGTGGTTAGCACTGCTGCCTCACAGTACCAGAGACCCGGGTTCAATTCCTGCCTCAGGCAACTGTCTGTGTGGAGTTTGCACATTCTCCCCGTGTCTGCGTGGATTTCTTCCGGGTGCCTTCTGGTTTCCTCCTACAATCCAAAAATGTGCAGGTTAGGTGAATTGGCCATGCTAAATTGCCTGTAGTGTTGGGTAAATATATGGGAATGGGTTGGGGTGGGTTGCTTTTCAGAGGGTCAGTGTGGACTTGTTGGGCCGAAGGGCCTGTTTCCACACTGTAAGTAATCTAATCTAATTGCTGCTAAGAATGATGAAGTTATGCTATGACGGAGGCTTGTTTGGAACATAAACACTATCAGAGACTAGTAGGATTGAATAAGATCATAGTAGCATAAGACTTTGGAGCCGGAAAAGACAGTTTGATTCATCAACCTTGCTCCACATTTAATGACAGCGCAATTGATGTGATAACTCATAACTCCACTTCCCTATCTTCTCTCCATAACCCCACTATTAAAAACCTACCTCAGCTTTGAATATATTTAATGACTCAACCTCTAAAGCTATTTGCAGAAAATGATTTATCAGATGCACTACCCTCTGAGACAAAAACAAATTATAGAATTTTACAGTCTAGAAGGAAGCCATTCGGCCAATTGTGTATGCGTGTCTATACCTTCTTAATCTCTGTCATAACTAGAGGATCTCTTACTCTAAGATTGCACCCTCTGGTTCTAGACTCTCTCATAAGGAGATGCAATCTTTCAACATCCAAGCATTTCTATATTTTGTCAATAATTATGGTCCCATCTCTGACCCCTGTTGAACTTTGGCACTAATTACCGTTTGCCTAACTGAAAATGACCTCGTTAGCACAACCATGTGTTTTCTATTAGTTAGTCAATACTCTATCCATGCTAAAATACGAGCCCCAAAACTGTAATCATCTTCAGTAGCTTAAAATGTAGAACCTGCACACCCAAATATATGACATCTCCTACTTCCTCATTATTATGACATGCTCTGCATCAGATGGGATTTGAATCTGGAACTGCTAGCCAACACATTAGGGCATTATGACTGCACCACAGAGCCTTTTGTTGGCTGTAAATTCTGTCTGATATTGTCAGGTAACATTTAATGTCTTAGTAAGGAGTTTTAGTGGACGCATTAAACCGCTGAGGGTTAAAGTGCTCAGTATTGACGCTCCTGCTCCATTGATGGTCAGATCTCCATGCATGTAGGTGTCCTGTTTCTCTGGTATCTCTGTAAAACTCCTGCCAAAGTTACACTGGCAGAATGGAAGCAGCATTGTGGAAACCGACTTCCACTTTTTAAAAACAGTTACTACCTGAAATAATAATGAACTAAAGAAAAGCTGGTGAAAGGATTCAATGGCTGAGAGGCCCTTTCGGTGCTGTAATAATATATTTTTTTAATTAATGTATTTTTCCTAATCAACCTGTTGAAAGGTGATTTTACACACCTCTGGAGCAGACGGGACTTGAACTCAGGTGTCTCAGGTCTGGGGCAGGGACACTACCAGTGCATTGCAGGAGGGCATGACAATTTTTACCTGCTCATATCAGCTACCATCAGTTCGAGGATCTCTGCTTCAGACCAGTTCTCAGATCATAGGATTGGTGCAGAAGGAGGCCATTTGGCCCATTGCGCCAGCAACTAGTCTTCAAAATAAGCTTCACTATTGAGTGCCAACATCCTGCTTTTTCACCACACATGTGCACATTATTTCAATCCAAATAACCATCCAATGCCCTCTTGAATGCCTCAATTGAACCTACCTCCACCACATTTCTGGGTAGTGTCTTCCATACCTTAACAAATCACTGAATGAAAAACAAAATTCTCACTTCACCTCTGCTTCTTCTGCACCTCCTTTAAGTCTACAATCTTGTTCCTTTGAAGAATGGGAACAGCTTCTGCTTGTCTAGTCGATCTAGCCCATGATTTAAAAAGGCTCAATTAAATCTTTTCTCAGCCTTTCTCCTTTCCAAAGTGGAAGTCCTGACTCCTCCAACTTCTTCAATCCTGCCTCACAATTGAAGCCATTCCTGTTGATTGCTCCAGCACTCTCTCCAGTGCAATAACATTGTTCCTGGAAAATGACCACCACAGTGGTGCACAGCACTCCAGCTGAGGTCTAACAATTGTCCTGTACAAGTTAAAACATTTCCTCCTTGCTCTTGTAATCCAGACACTTATTCAAAAAGCTTAGAAGACTGCATGCTTTATTTACTGCTCTCTCCACCTATCCTACCACCTTCAATAATCTGTACCCAAATATGCTCAGGTCCCTGCAGTCATGATTTGGAGATGCCAGTGTTGGACTGGAGTGTACCAAGTTAAAAATCACACAACACCAGGTTATAGTCCAACAGGTTTAATTGGAAGCTCTAGCTTTCAGAGCGCCGCTCCTTCATCAGGTGGCCCTCCATCTCTAGAATCGTTATTAATGGTCCTTCAAAGTTCTTCTGATGAAAGGGAATCACCTCTACGTTCTGTGTTCAGATGGTGAAAACATTTACTCATTACAAGTCATTTCCCGGGTCCATTTGCTTCCCCATTTCTTTGGTTATTTAGTTTCCTACTCCCTATTTACACAATGCCTTCAAATGATTTGCTTCAACATGTCCCAAGGCATTGTCTACTGCAGATCAGCAGATTGACCAGCTTTTAGTTCATTCAGAGTTGACTAATAAATGCACATCTCATTGCTAATGCATATGTAAAACAGAAGGCCAGAAATAAATAGTGCAGCAAGAAAGCTTTGTCAGTAGCAAAAAAAAAGTCATTTCCTGTTGCAGGCTCCCCAAGTGATCAAAGAAATTGAAATTAAATCATAGGAATGGCCAAAATGAGTGTGAACTCTGAGCTCATCGCTCACCCTGGCTAATCAAGCAGGCTCCAGCCGAGCATTTGGTGGGTAATTAGTCTTGAATTTAATAGTTGACAGTGTGACTAAAATGGAAGAATTAATTTGATTATTACAACTGATAGGAAGAAGCTGTTATGACTATACCAGGAGGGTCAGTAATCAGATGAGTCAAATTTAATGTAATTGCTAAAGAGCCACAGGAAGGATGAGGAGGATATATTTTGATGCAATGAGTTTTTTTTTACAATCTGGAATTTACTATTTGAAAGGATAGTGGAAGCAGATATAATAATAATTTTAAAGTTAGAAATAGATAAACGTTTGAAAGGAGAAAAATTACAAGGAAATGAGGGGGGGAACACAGCTAATTTGACAGCTCCTTCAAAGAGAACAATGGGCTAACTGGCCTCTTTTTCTGAGCTGCATGGTTCTGTAAGGGGATAAATTTGAGAAAGGACTCAAGGTGTTCAAATAACCCATTCATTTCATTGTAGGTAATGGACTCAATTCATAAAAATGGTGATATAGAACATAGGGGAAACTGGGGTGCAGTTGCTGGAGATGAGAATTGAGAGTGTTGTGCTGGAAAAGCACAGCAAGTCAGGCAGCATCCAAGGAGCAGGAGAATTGACATTTCAGGCATAAGCTCTTCATCAGGAATGAGCCCTAATGAAGGGCTTATGCCTGAAAAGTTGATTTTCCTGCTCCTTGGATGCAACCTGACCTGCTGCGTTTTTCCAGCACCACACTCTTGACTGAAATAGAACATAGCCAAGCTCTCTTATTTTATGTATTTCTCCTATTATTAATCTTAATTTTATGTCAGGGAATATCACTGCAGACAAATAGCAATATGGTCAAAGCACTGCTACTTTCCTAAACTGTATTTCACAGAATTGTGAAAGGATAGTGATAAACGGCTCCATTTTGGAATGGCAGGCAGTGACCAGTGGGGTACCACAGGGATCAGTGCTGGGACAGCAGCTTTTTACAATATATATTAATGATATAGAAGATGGTATTAGCAATAAGATTAGCAAATTTGCTGATGACACTAAGCTGGGTGGCAGGGTGAAATGTGATGAGGATGTTAGGAGACTACAGGATGACCTGGTCAATTTAGGTGAGTGGTCAGATGCATGGCAGATGCAGTTTAATGTGGATAAATGTAGGGTTATCCACTTTGCTGGCAAGAACAGGAAGGCAGATTACTACTTAAATGGAATCAATTTAGGTAAAGGGGCAGTACAGAGAGATCTGGGTGTTCTTGTACACCAGTCAATGAAGGTAAGCATGCAGGTACAGCAGGTAGTGAAGGCGGCTAATAGCATGCTGGCCTTCATAACAAGAGGGATTGAGTATAGAAGCAAAGAGATTCTTCTGCAGCTGTACAGGGCCCTGGTGAGATCACACCTGGAGTACTGTGTGCAGTTCTGGTCTCCAAATTTGAATAAAGACATTCTGGCTGTTGAGGGAGTGCAGCGTAGGTTCACGAGGTCAATTTCTGGAATGGCGGGATTACCTTACACAGAAAGACTGGAGCAACTGGGCTTGTATACCCTTGAGTTTAGAAGACTGAGAGGGGATCTGATTGAGACATTTAAGATTATTAAAGGATTGGACACTCTGGAGGCAGGAAACATGTTTCCGCTGATAGGTGAGTGCCGAACCAGAGGACACAGCTTAAAAATACGGGGTAGACCATTTAGGACAGAGATGAGGAGAAACTTCTTCACCCAGAGAGTGGTGGCTGTGTGGAATGCTCTGCCCCAGAGGGCAGTGGAGGCCCAGTCTCTGGATTCATTTAAGAAAGAGTTGGATAGAGCTTTCAAGGATTATGGAATCAAGGGTTATGGAGATAAGGCAGGAACAGGATACTGATTAAGGATGATCAGCCATGATCATATTGAATGGTGGTGCAGGCTCGAAGGGCAGAATGGCCTACTCCTGCACCTTTTGTCTATTGTCTATTGTAACGTTACGGAAAGAGACCATTTAATCAACTGTGTCTGCTCTGGCTCTCCATGGAGGAGAATGCAAAAACCTTTGAGCAATACTGGAGAATGCAAGGAGAAAATAGGATGAGAAATTTTAAAAAAATAGAGTGACCAAATGTAGGACTGAAGAAATCAGTGGAATAGAAGCTGATAAATTCTCTGACACCCCAGAGTACTGAAAGATGTTGGAATGGCAAATGATTAGTGGCCATCTTCCAAAATTCCAGGGATCCTCGAATGATTCCGGCAAATGATAAGGTAGTAAAGGTAACCCCAATATTTATGAAGGAGAGTAAAGACTGGCACTTTATTCTTTGGGATTGGTTATTGCCGTGATTTTCCACATACCTGAAGATCTATGCTTCCTGGAACTTAGTGTTTTATGTTTATCAGTCAAACCTTCACAAACCTTAACCTTGGTAATCTGTTTGACAGAATTGATTTAACTGCTCCTCAAGGTTAATTTTGTTTGAAAAGCTGTTTACCTTTAAGTTGATGACCCAGAATCAGTTTTGACTTCACCTATAGATCCTGACTTAACATAGTTCTTCAAAGTTTGTTTCCTAAATGTTTACCTTGCTGTATGACTTCTTTATTCTTTATAGGTTCCTTCATTAAGAGCTATCCCTTTGTTTCTGAGGTGACAAAGGTTTTATTATCTCTCAGGGTACCTTAAAGTGGGCAAAAGTGAGGACTACAGATGCTGGAAACTGAGTTAGCCATATCCAGAGCATTTAGTTCCTCTTGCTCGGTATTTGTTCTTCTTGTGGTTCTATTCAGAGCTGCATGGTCTGCATGATTACATTAATTCTCACTGTTGCAATGTTTGGTGGGATTTAAGGAGGATGACAATACATCCCTTGGACTATATAGCTAGCCAATGTGAAATGAGTTCTCAATGTTTCCTCAGATGCCCCAGTTGTCACTGCACACCAAACTGGATTGCCTGCTCCACTCTTAGATGCTCCTTGAATTGAGAAAACCCAACAACTTCTCATCTATTGCACTATCTGTGATATTGTCTCGAATTAATTCATCCATATGCACAACATCCCGGTATACAATATAAACCTGTTAAAAAGACCTCAATCGATTCTCCCAGGCACTGTGATTGTTGGTCAATCTCACCTCTTCAACAATAAAATTTCTCAGAAAAGAAGCCTGCATTGAAAGATTTAATTGAAGTATAATAATCTGCATCAATTTCTCTTTTTGTCTTCCCAGGACATAATCAACAATTGGATGTACAGCATATAAAATGTGACTTGATGTCACTGCTCCTCATATTTGAGTCTGATGCAGTGCTGTAGCACATTTAGTTATTAAATCATGTCAGACCAGGTCAGCATTTATTGCCTTCCTCTAGGAGTCAACTACATTCCTTTTGGTCTGGAATCACATTTATACCAGACTAAGTAGAGATGGCAGATTTCTTTCCTAAACAGACATTTTTGATCCATACGTGTCTTTACAACAACAGAAAGTGGTCACAAGGTCACTGAGTTAATTCTAGATTTGTATTGGACTCAAATTTCACTATCTGCCATGCCTCTGAATATTAAGCTAGGCTTCTGGCTTACTAGTTCAGTGACATTGAAGTGTCACTTTCAGAGCTCTCATTTCTGGACTTCATTTGAGCTGTACGTTTTCAAATGGCTAATCTACTAGCAAGGCCTCAGTTTGAGTTATCATCCCCATGGACGATTGTACGGCACAGAGCTGGGTGAGAACTCTTCTTTCCAGGAAAGTGCTCAATTTCTATGGTTTTTGTTTGCTCCAGAGTATTGTCAATTTGAGACGTGGCCATCTGAGGTTCTTTTTCTGACCTTCAGTATCTTCTCCTTTCCCACGGTGGCTCAGTGGTTAGTACTGCTGCCTCACAGCACTAGGGTTCCAGGTTCAATTCTAGCCTCGGGTGACTGCCTGTGTGGAGTTTGCACATTTTTCCTGCGTCTACGTGGGTTTTCTCTGGGTGCTCGGGTTTTCTCCCACAGTCCAAAGATGTGCAGGTCAGGTGAATTGGCCATGCTAAATTGCCCATAGTGTTGAGTACATTAGTCAGAGGGAAATGAGTCTGGGTGGGTTACTCTTTGGAGGGTCGGCATGGACTGGTTGGGCCGAAGGGCCTGTTGCCACACTGTAAGGAATCTAATAATAATCATTTTAACTTTAAACACAAGGTCACGGAATGGCTTTTTTTCAGTTATGCCATTGATGTCTTTTGAGGTTCTCCCTGGCTGAGGAATATTATCATGTGTCTCATGGGCTCTGATCCAACTTTAGATCCTAGTTGTGGATCTCTCCCATGTTTTTACAATGCTTAATTCTATGCTCTAGTCTATTACTGCCATCAACATACTGAGATATTTCTCCTTACTATCTCTGGTCTGTGCTCATGTTCTTGAATAAGCTCTTTCACTGCTCATAAGTGTAAACACTCATTTATTTAGATGTGTATATTACAAATTGCTAAATACAGCTCTCCAATGTGGTGTCTAAACCCTTTCTAGCAGTGTGCTTTCACTCACCTGATCCTATCTCATTTCCCATTACTGATGTCAGAATCACATGCGTTGTTACATTATTGTAACTTGCATATTCTGCAAAAATTACAGCTAAATCTTCACCTTGGTGAATATTCTGATGTTTCGTATAAAGTTGAAATTAGTGATACTTCACTTACCCTAGCCCCATTACTCTGCTCCTAACAATTTAGTTCATTTCCTGGGTCACTCCCAGTGAGATTCTACTTCAGCTGTAAAACATCAGAAAGGATGATGTGGAGGTGCCCGTGTTGGACTGGTGTGGACAAAGTTAAAAATCACAGAACACCAGGTTATAGTCTAACAGGTTAATTTGGAAGTACTAGCTTTCGGACAGCTGCTCCTTCGTCAGGTAGCTAGTGGGACAGGATCATAGGACACAGAATCTTTTACTATAAATTCTGTGTCCTGTGATCCTACCCGCTAGCTACCTGATGAAGCAGCAACGCTCCGAAAGCATGTAGTTCCAAATAAATCTGTTGGACTACAGCATGGTGTTGTGCGATTTTTAACTTTGTCAGAAAGGATGAGTGCAGTGACATTTTCCCTCAGTTATGTAATTTACAGCAAGGAAAACTGGCAGAGAGTGGTCAAGCTAGACAAACAATGGGGATTTTGAAATAAAAGTAACTTACAGTGAAACCCACTGATATATTTACACCAGCATGACATTGATACAGGGTAATCTGGCGCCAAGCACTACATACAAATCAAAGTAGCAAAATTCTGCTGATATGATGATTTGGGAATAATTTTTCAAATCACGCTCATTTATTTCAGTGCACGGACAGTCTCAGGCACATTTTTAGAATAATTTCCTTGTTCATAAATATTGAGTTTACAAAGAATCTGAAAAGTGCATACCAGTAATTTAGTAAATGTTTCAACAGATGTTTTCTTTAACATAGTTCTTAAAGATTTTAAATCAGGACCTCCACAGGTTGAGGATACATTAAACATTACTCTTGTTTATAAATCCTTTTTTCAACTGTATACATAAAACTTCAGCTGATTACCACTCATAAAGACGGGTGGTCCCCAAATGGCAAATGGGTTCTGTTCTTCAGTCTGTTGCAAGTCAGCTTGTACACCAGACAGAACACAATGCACGACAATATAAAATAGCTGTTCATCAGAATGAGGAAATGTTCTTGCGTTGGATCTTTAAAATTATTATTTAATAATTATCAAATAATACAATTTATAATAATACCCCACCTTATGGGATTGCGATCGTAAGTATGAACATTCGCAAGTCGGACTTTCTTAAATCAGGGACCCTTATTGTAGTCAAAAAATGATATCTTCAAATGTTAAGGGTTAATTGGACATGAGAATGAGCAATTGTCACCAGTCTAGTCCAAAAACAACTTATTTTCACTGTTGGGCAATTGCAAAATCTTGATTATCTCTGGGAACTGTTCTTCTATGTAGTTACCATTGGTGATGTTTTTAACTTATTGTCTGCACAATGGAATATCAGTACAAGTACTGAAAACACCTATGTAAAAAAGTACTAGTATCAGGGACTCTGCAGGAATCGTTGGACTTCACTTTGGACTGGGACCACAAACGGTGTCAGGAAACCCAAGCTTCCAGATCAGCCATCCCAAAGCAGGGGCCCCGAAGGGTCAAGGCAGTCAGACTTATTATACATCTACTACTAATAAATGTGTAAGCCAGGACCACCTCACTTGTAGAGCCTTATTATTTGTACGTTATGGGGGTTAAGCTGACAGATTCATTCATTAGTTTGTGTATCTCTCTAAGTCAATTAAACTAATAAATTGCTTATTTCAAAGTGCACTGCCTTCTTGTAATAATGTTGATCAAACCTAAATAAAAAGCCCGTTAGGTACCATCAGCTTAACAATAAATGTGTATATTAAAGAATGAAAATAGATATTGCTGGAAACTCAGCAGGTTCGGTAGCATCTGTGAAGAGAAATCAGAGTTAACACTTTGAGTCCAGTGACCCTTCCTCAGAAAGGTCACTCGACCTGAAACGTTAACTCTGATTTCTCTCCACAGATGCTGTCAGACCTGCTGAGCTTTTCCAGCAATTTCTATTTTTGTTTCTACCTTACAACATTCACAGTTCTTTTGGGTTATTTTAAAGAATGGTTAGGAAGTACAGCAAAAAAATCTAATACACTAATTGCATTGCTTCATTTTATGTTTCTGATTATACAATCTTCATACATATTGTGCAGGAAATTTAAAGTTTAACCTCACCACCAAAACTTTTCATTATAAAATGTCCACTTTTAGCCATAGCAAACATTCTATCCCGAGACAATTCTCATTTAGTTTTCTTTCCTACTAGCCCTGAATTTGCAAGAAGCAAACTTAAAACTTAAGTTGAGTGATACTTGCCCATATATTAGCATTTATCCCTTACCTTTAGTTTTACAGGTGCGGCTTCTTTTCAAGGCAGCAGGGTGAATTTAGTGAATGATAAGGAGATAACAAGGTGTGTTATTGATTCTAAATACCACTGATGAATAGGCATCTTTTGAGACAGTTAAAGGTATAGAGAGTGGATGATAGCTAATGAAAAATCATGCTTATGATTATACTTGTGGGATTTCCATGGGCAAATGGCCCAGTTAGATCTCATAATTTTCAATGAGAGTCCGAGTCGCAGAGTGGTTTCAGGTGACCTTTAGTTTCGGTACAGCTTCATTTCTCCACAGCAATAAGGCACATAAAAAACTTCAGAATGTCTTAATTTATAAGTTCAAATTGAGAGCGTACATGCCCATCCCTTTGTCTACCATTGGTCAGTGGCACTGAGCCATCCCTTTAAAATTGACTCTAGTACACAGCATCTTATACAGTTCAAGTTTGCCTCAGCAATTTAATAGCTGTCCTGAGCACAATTTAACTGCTAATAATCCTTAATCTCAGTCTCTCTGATCTCCCTTCTTGAGGCTTTTCACAATGGACACAGTTTCCAAGCACATTCCTGATCAGACACTTGCCAGCTGCATCATGTTAACTGCCAAATAATTGGGTACTTGCCTATCACTTCAGAACCTTTTAAATACCTTATTAACCTCATTACAGGAAATACAAAAGAATATTGATTTTTATTAATTGTTATAAAGTCAGTTCCAACAAAGTTATGTGGTTACACGTAATGTTAGAATACTTGAGCTAACAAATTGTGTATTACCGTATTTACTGGACATCCTTATCTTCATCCTTGGGTATCTTGTAATATGTTTATTTAACACACATTTCAATATCTGCTAGTTTCTGTATGCCTGATGCATTTCTCCTTGTAATGATATGGGGACTGCTTTTACTTTCTGACACTGGTTTGCTCTCATAATATTATTTGAATTGTTTCCCCTAAACTTTTAGTGATCAGTGAATCTATAACTACTTGAGAATCTATAGCTATGATTATCTGAAGAACTTTAACTAAACCTACTGTTAGTATTGTAACAGATTAATAAAATAATTCACTAACTGTCTTATCTATGCCTTATGTGTAAACAACTTCAGCTGCACATTCTATTTTAGTCCAGTAACTTTGAGTATACAGAGCTACTATTGTTCTACTTATGAAGACCTGATTAAGCAAATATTTTCTGAAGCTCTCTAACCTCTGTCAGCCATGTTCTGCTGCATTAGTTGTGGGCAGCTATCAGCCATTTTGTGCTGCTCAATTATGGGCATCCCTAACAGGCTCCTTCACTCGTCTTAGCGAAACAAGTGAGATCATTAAAGTGGTATTTGAATTTACATTCTTCATATTAGGGGAGGTGATGGCTTAGTGCTATTATCACTAGATTGTTAATCCAGAGACCCAGATAATAATAAATGGTAGAATTTGACTTTTTTTTTTAAAGCTAGAATTAATAATCTAATGATGATTGTAAATCTATTGTTGCTTTTGAGGAAAAACCCACCTGGTTCACTAATGTCCTTTCTGGAAATTAACTGCCAGCCTTACCTGGTCTGATCAACATGTGACTCCAGACCCACAGCAATGTGATTGACTCTTAACTGCCGTCTGGGAAATTAGGGATGAGTAATAAATGCTGGCCCAAATAACAACACCCTCATCCTGTGAATGATTTTGAAAAGTATCATAATCATTATCCTATATAAGGAATGTCTTCTGGCTAATAGCTGGCATTATATCTGGTACTCAAAAGTTGCATCTGCAGTGCAGATTCTCTGTATGTACAATATAGAAGGACCCATCTTGGCAGTATACCCTACATTCAAGAGTGAGAAATCTGTACTACTGAGAAGTTGCTAACATTAATTTGTCCCATAGCTTGGTAGATATAAGAACTTATGTTTTCCTTTCTATTTATTCGACACAAATAATCCCTTCTTTAATTATTATGTATCAGCAGATCACTTGTGCTAACTTTGGCCTTAATCTACATTCATGTGAAATTTGTGCACAAAGATACCAACGTATCTATAACGTATCATATTTTGGAAAATGAGAGCTATGAATGGTGCATTTGCTTACACTTGGGGAACTGCATCATTACAGGAAATAAAACTAAGAATTTGACCAATGTCTCAGCACTTTGTTTCATGCTATTTTCATTATTGACCACAGTACTCTAATGACTTTCACTTTGTCACTTGAGCACACGAGAAAATAATGAGGTGTCAAGGAGAAGGAGAAGCTTGATGAGAGCCCTTCATTATAATTGAAGGAGAACCTCATATTAGGGATCATATTCAATAGATTTGGGTCAGCCCAGCAGTCCTGTTTAGTTGCCAGAGACAATGAATGCTTTAATTAGAACCAACATTGGTTTTGTATCTCAGAGTTGCATGATATTGCAGGATCATTGTGTTGACCTCGCACAAGCAAGGTTGATGGCAAACATTCCAGGTGTAATTAGGAAGAGAAAAAAAAAATGACATTTTTAGTCAATTAAAATATGAAAGAAACAGCAAGCTTGACAGAAAAAATGATGTAATCAGCTCAAAGATAAACAAAGGAAACAAAATACGTTTTGATTAATCATAAATCTGGAACCTCAATGGTAAGGTCTCTCCAAAGTCATTATGGCAGCCAATTCTCATGAGATGGCATTTTCATCTTTTTGTCCTTTTTTTAAAAGATGACATTCAACTGGCATCTCTAATAATAAGCACTTTTAATTCAACAATGTGCACCACCTGTCAGTTGGTGTGAAGTACTATGTTCTAGACTATCTCATGCCATCACTAGCAGGAATATAATGGATAAAGTTTCTGTCTTGGAGTCAGTTGCTGAATTTGTGTCAAACAGCACTCAAATTGCATCTGTTTCAAAGTGTTTCCTCACCCCAGTTTCTGCTCAAACTCACTTGTACTCACCATAAAACCTGTGTATGACCACATTAAAAGAGGTGAACTGATTCCATTCTTCCTAAATATTATGTCTGTTTTCTCTCTAGCTACCAGCAGACCTGCTGAATTTCTCTGACAATTTATGTTTTATTTCTTTATCTGACTCCTCTATTGACCAGAGCAGGGTTTCAGTGTAAGAGGGGTCATAGTGCCCAAATATATTTATGTTAGACTGTGTGTCCCTCAGTATCAGATAAAACAACTCGCCAGATTTTTTAACTCCATCTGTGAGTAACAGATTAAAAATTAGTTTTACCATAAATCACTTATGATGCATTGTGAAGAAAAGGTTTAACACATGCAAGTATGTCCAACTTTCTAGCTTAAAAAACACTCATTTAAAAAAAATCACAACTCCTTCCAGGCCTGGAAAGAGATATAAAACACTGCAAAGTAATATCTTGAAAGTTGTTGACTGTTAAACTGACGTTTAAAGCCAGAAAAACAAAATTGCTGCTTGTCCAAGTGCTGGTGTGCAGATGAAGTCACTTTAGACACAAGTTATTGGTGCTGGGATTCTCCTTGGATCAGTTAAGGCCAGTTGAATTCTTTTTTTCTGCAGTCAATGGTGTGTATTCACACATCTTTAAGTGTCCCCATTTATAGTGATAAAGCCTTCTACTAGTTTTCAACGTACACATTTTAACAAGAGAATCAGAGAAAGCAAGAGAGAGCAAAGGTTTCTTCATAGAATCATAAAATCCCTACAATGTGGAAACAGATCATTCAGCCCATCGGATCCACACTGCCCCTCCAAAGCATATCCCATCCAGACCTAATCCCCAGCTATTACTGAATTCTTCAACTATTTGAAAGCTCAAACACAGTGAAGGTTCATTAAAACAAATGAAAATGAGCTTTGTATCCAAAACAAATACTCTGAATTTATTCCCTTTGATTGTCTTACTGATACTGGATGATTCTAGGTAAAATAAAGTTAATTCTGGATATCTGAAACAAACACAGAGAATGGTGGAGAAACGCTGTAGGTCCAGCAGCATTGTGGAGAGAGATACAGAGTTGACATTTCAAATCCGCTAAGATTCTCCTTTAGAAGAGTATTCTCTCTGTTTGAGGGAGCGAATGTGTCCATTTCTCAGTAAATGATGAGAAAAAAAATCACATTTAAAATTTGCCTTTCACTGTCCTTGTATCCAGAAGAGCAAAGACCTGTAAATGAACGGAGAAATGGCAGAGAAATAACAAATGGCAAGGAATCTAAGGGTCCTTTACTCACAGATGGAGCATACTCTACCTTCCGTCTGGGCTTATTCCCAGTCCACTCTTTGGAATAGGAAAAAAGGTCACAGAAACTGTCTAGTGGTTGGAATCATATTTGGCAGATAGGAAGATGGTTGTAGCTGTTGGTGTTGGAGGTCAGTCATTTCAGCTCCAGGGCTGCAGGGGTTTTCAGGGTAATGTCCTAGGCCCATCTTCAGCTGCTTCATCAATGACCTTCCCTCCAACATAAGGTCAGAAGTGGGGATGTTCGCTGATGATTGCACAAAGTTCAGAACCATTTGCGACTCCTCAGATACTGAAGCAGCCCATTTTCAAATGCAACAAGATCTGGACAATATCCAAGTTTGGGCTGACAAATGTCAAAAACCATTCACTCGACATAAATACCAAGCTATGACCATCACCATTAAGAGGCAATCTAGCCATCATCCCTGCACAACCAATGGTGTTACCATCACTCAATCCCCTACTACTAACATCCTGGGGGTTATCATTGACCAGAAACTCAACTGGACTCACCACATAAACACAGTGGCTACAAAAGCAGGTCAGAGGCTAGGAATACTGTAGTAAATAACTCACTTCCTGACTCCCAAACCCTGCTCGCCATCTATAAGGCACAAATCAGGACTGTGATGGAATACTCCCCACTTGCCTGGAAGGCTGCAGCTCCAACAACACTCAAGAAGCTTGACACCATCCAGAATAAAGCAGCTTGCTTGATTGGCATTATACCCATAAGTATTCACTCTCTCCACCACTAATGCTCAGTAGCAGCAGTGTGTACTATCTACAAGATGCATTGCAGAAATTCACTAAAGATATTAAAATAGCACCTTCTAAACCCATGACCACTTCCATCCAGAAGGACAAGGGCAGCAGATAAATGGGAATATCACCAGCTTCAAGTTCCCCACCATCCTGACTTGGAAGTATAAAACTGCTCCTTCACTGTTGCTGGGTCGAAATCCTGAAATTCCCTCCCTAATGGCATTATGGATCAACCCACTGCAGGTAAACTGCAGTGATTCAAAAAGGCAGATCACCACCATCTTCTCAAGGGCGCCTAGTGATGGGCAATAAATTCTGGCCAGCCAATGATGCCCACATCCCACAAATGAATTTAAAAGATCTAATTGCATTGAATACATACTTTGCCTAGATTTCAGTGCACAATTGCACTAGCTACTCCTATTTCAGCTGAATTGCATGCAAGAAACTTGTGTAGTCAAGCAGAAGTGCCAAGTCAATATCTTTAGACAGATTATAAGAGAGGAGATATAGGGCTGCATTTTACAAAAAAATGGATCATACTGATGGTGTGTGATCGAGAGCGAAGGGGGGATGAGTAATGTGTCAATAAATATAAATTGACAGAAGCGCAATTCCGATTGTTTCTCAAGTCTACCCTTATTTTCCAAAATTGATACATATATCATAATTACTTGCTTGAAAACTTCTTGGAATTCAGTGAAGGCAGAGGGACACTTCAATGAACTGTTTCCTGTCAGTAGGTATCTAATTAGCAAACTCGTAAACAAATTTGTTCATGAACATTCAAACATTCCCACTTTAATCCTCTAGGGGTCCATTCTGATTAATGTGCTGTTCTCTAAGGAACATTGTTACATTTTAAGTCACACCATCACATTTTAACATTCCCTGTGATTTCTTTTATATCAGCTTTTGCTACTGAATTGAATTACGTTTCGAGCAAAATTTCAATTCATGCAAATCAAGTTCTGTATTCTTCAAAGGTAAAGTGAAAGTTGACTTAAAATTATATATTCGTCAATATGAACTAGGGCTCATTTTCTCATACAGTTTTGTTTCTTTTTTCTGAAAAAGATGCAGTAATTAATTTTAAAACTGTGGTAAATGTACCTCTTAAAAATTTCAGTCATTATTCACATCGGACTCCAGTTACTTTTACAATAAGGTTATGCAAAACTAAAACTCCAGCTTCAATTAACTCCAGCTACAACAGCTACACCCGATGTTTTCAATTGTACTGAGATTAAGGCCTATTCAGTCATTCATTCCTAAACTGGCTGTTTGAAAGAGCCTATGAGAGTTGCTGAAAATAGTATTTCTGCAAATTTTAATCTTTTTAGGGCTATTCAAAAGAAATAGTGAAGTAAAGGGAAAACAATATTTTATACTGTATGAGAAAAGAGTGCTGAGCTGTTAGCAATTAAATTCTCTACAAAAAAACAGGGATCTGTGTATTAATATAATGTACCTTCCAGTATGTGAAAGGCATTCAAGACAATGGGCTGGTAAATGCGATTAGACTGAAGATCAGGTGTTCCCACGTGTCACTGGCATGAAGGGCCTCTTTTGTACAGTGTAATTCTATGATTTACCACATCATAAATGTGACTGACAATCTTAATTCAGTTATCGGTATAATTTTTAGCTTAGTTAGGAAATACGTTACTTGATACAATCTGCCAGAAATACACCTGCCTGAAAAGTGCACGACGTGAACTGGCCAAATGGTTAGATGAATTTCCAAAAGCAAGTTTTCCACAGACATAATGAAGGATTTTGCATCTGCAAAGACTGGTAGGACTTGCACAGAGATAGTAATCCACCTCTACCACCCTCCCAGGCGGTGCATTCTATTCTTCTACTCCATACAAAGGCATTTTATTACATACATAAATCTGAATCAAATCAACAGACAAAACAATAAAACTCACCGGTTTCACCTTGACAAAACAGGGGACAGTCAGTCTCTGATTTATTGGTCAAGTCCTTGCTCTAACAAATCAGAGTGAAATTGTCGGGTTAAAAATTTAAACACAGGGATTGGTAGTTAACTGCCAGTCATTATCTAACTGGTACGTTCTCTCCAGCAATGCTTCGACCAATCACAGCCCATTTATAAATCAATCAGCACTGACTTCTCACACTATATACTACATTGTTCCTCCCTTACACTGGTAATTATTAAACATTATCCTGATGAATACAAGAAGAAAACCTCAACAAATTGTCTTTTATTTCAATATTACTCAACCTCTGTAATACCAATTGATTGTTCACTCTCATATCTTGTTCTTTTCACATAGCTCTGGGCAGACTTTCCATTTCAAAGGATATACACAATTCCTTTTGGAAAGTTATTGTCACATCTTTTTCCAAACTCATTTTAGGCAATTTTCTAAACCATATCAACTAAAATAAAACTGTTTTCATCTTGTTCTATCAATCCTGTTACCCATGATTTCGCTTTTTTATTCAAATTGCTTCAAATAAACTTGCAGTATCTGTTGGCCTGTGACACAGCTTTGACCTCTTAATCGATGACTTCATATTTCCCTGGCTTTCTGTCTCATCAGCCAGGAATACTTCATTAAAAATCAGAAGAACTGTGGATGCTGTAAATCAGAAACAAGAATAGAAATTGCTGGAAAAGCTAGGCAAGTCTGGCAGCTTCTGTGGAGAGAAATCAGAGTTAATGTTTCAGGTTGAGTGATTCTTTCTTAGAACCTTTGTGTTGCATTGTATAATCTGTTATAATCTGACAATTTTGATCTATAAATCTTGTTTGATTCCATTAGGTAAATCATAGAATTACACTGTACAAAAGAGGCCCTTCATGCCAGTGAGTCTGCAGTGACACGTGGGAACACCTGATCTTCAGTCTAATCGCATTTACCAGCCCATTGTCTTGAATGCCTTGCACATACTGGAAGGTACATTATATTAATACACAGATCCCTGTTTTTTTGTAGAGAATTTAATGGATGCAGATTGCAGATTCCATTGCATGCTTAGTCTATTTTGTGTAATTTTCCCAGCTCCTAAGTTTCTTTAGCTAGTTCAGCAACATTTTCACAGGATCTTTTTGGCTACTATTCAATTATCTTGGTTTTTGCTTTAGATTCCAATCACATTTAATGCTATATGATGCTTGTGCACTAAGTATAAGTTTTCTCCCTTGGGTTTTCAACCAGCAAGCCTATTTTTACATTTACTTGCTCTGGGGACAATTTATCAGAATTTCCCTCAGGGAATTAGTGATCTTTACACATGGGGAAATTATAGCATAGACCAAATCTGATCTATTATTGTGGAACTTACATATATCTCATTAGTCAAAGAACAGAGCTCAACTGACACTATATTCATTTTAAATGAAATTTCTTTTTTTGTCTATTGATCATGCTTGCAGCTATCTTAGAAGTGCTCTTCCTCAGTTGCAAATTTCTCTGCTGTTTTGCAAATCTCAGCCCAGGCCCTTATTACGCATACTTGTTGAAGCAATGCTGAATCTCATGAAATGAAGGTGCTTAGCAGTAGCATCACTTCAGAAACAATTTTACCACAATTTTAGGTGAGTTATTATTCTTAAGATAAGAGCATTGCAAAATAACTTAGCATTTATTGGCACTTAGCATTGCCACCTCAAATTTTTTTCATTGTTCACGGGATGTGGATGTTGCTGTCAAGATGATCATTTATTACCCATTATGTGTGTTGGTAAAAGGAGAGTGAATGTTTGAGATGGCAGCTGGGGTACCAATCAAGCAAGCTGCCTGGTGTTGGATAGTGAAGATCTTTTTGAGTGTTAGTCATACTGTATCCATCCAGCCACATGGACTGTATTCCATCACACTCCAGACTTGTGCACTGTAGATGATGGACAGGTGGTAAGAGGTGAGTTACATGCTGTGGAATGCTAGCCTCTGATTTACTCAATACTTATGTGGTTTGTCCAGTTCAGTTTTTGCTCAGCCATAGCTCCCAGGTGTTGATAAACATTAATGTCTAACTAGGCTTCTCTAGAAGGTCAGTTAAGAGATACTGACAATGAATACATTGTAAAAATGTAGTCACATCTAGACCAAATCAGGTAAGGATATAAAGTTTCATTCCCTAAAATAACCAATCAGCCATGATTGAATGGCACAGCAGACTCGATGGGCCGAATGGCCTAAGTTGTGCTCCTATACCTTATGGTCTTAGGAGATTGAGGCAATCTGATGGATTCATGGCTCTTTTTACCGAGATCAGTTTAATTTGTTCTGGATTAAAATTCTAATGGGATTTGAATTAATGTTCTTTTGAGCACTAGTCCAGGTCTCTGGATGAATAGGCTGTCAATATAACTATTATGCTTGTGTTTCCAATAATGTAAACAAAAAGTGAAACAGTAATTACTAGGTTTTGTGTTTAAAAGAATTGTGCAGGTTTTCCAACTAGCACCCTGGTTATCGAACTGCCAAGTATGGGGAATCTTGATAGTTTGACCTTAGTGGGGTAAAATTGTAATGCATATTACTTTATAAACATGCTTACACTAAAATTCATATTATGGTAAATAAGTCAGCTCTTTTGTGAGAAAACGAAGATACTGCAAAGAAGTTCCATATCAGTATACACAAATGTTGACTTTTCATTACATAGGTTTATGAACCTTTATTTCTGTTCAAGAAATTAAGCCTTCATGAGATCCAAGGCCAATAGTCCTGGTGGATCCAATATTAACTGAGATTCAAAGAGCAGAGGGTGATGGTAGAGGGAAGTTTCTATGACTAGAATTCTGTTTCCAAAGAGGTTCTGCAGGGTTGGGTGCTGGGGCTCTTACTGTTTGTAATGTACATTAATGATTTGGATTTAAAATATAGGAGATCTGATCAAGAAGTTTGCAGACGACACAAAATGATAGAGTGGTAAATAGTAAGGAGGATAGCCATAAATTGCAGGAGGAGACCAATGGATCAGCCAGACAGTGCAATGGCAAATAGAATTCAATCTGGAAAGGTCTGGGGTAATACGTTAGGGGAGAGCTAACATGCCAAGGGGTTATAATACAGTAGGAACCTGGATCGAATGGAAGATTAGAGAGACCGCATCCAGAGATCCCTGAAGATAGCAGGACAGAGAAATAATGTGTTTAGGAAGACATATGAAACACTTGCCTTCATTAGCTGAGGCACAGAACACAAAAGCAAGAGGATTATGCTGGAAATGTATAAAATGCTGGATTGGGCACAACTGGAGTACTGCTCATGGTGTGGTCACCACATTATTGCACTGATGAAGGTGCAAATCTGATGCGCCTGGATTCTGCCTGGGTTGGAGGGTTTGTTCTGAGAAAAAAATGAATAGTTTGTGTGGTTGATTTAATTGGAGCAGTGAAGGGGCCCTTACAGAGATGTACCAGATTAAGAGAGGCATGGATAGGAAGGTGATTTTCTCCGTGAGCATAAGGGTTATAAATAGGAGGCATAGATTGAAGGGAGAATGTATAAAACTAAGAGGAGAGTTGAGGAAAATGTTTTTCATTGAGAAGGTGGTAGGAGACTGGAGCTCACTGACTGATAAGATGATTGAGTTAGAGACTCTCACAACATTAAAGCAGTATTCAGGTATTCACTTGCATTGCCACAACCTTATGACTATGGGCATAAAGCAGGAAAGTGGGATTAGTGCAGTCAGATCTTTGATGACCAGTGTGGACATGATGGGCTAAATACCCTCCTTCTATGCTTTGAGTCTACTTCCAAACTTAGCATTTCTGTCTCATGATGATACAATTGTTCTTCACCGGACAATTTAATACTCAACCACTTTACTTGAACCCAAAAACCTATCTGAAATCAGAAGATGTGGCAACAAATCATGAACTAAATTGGATAACTTTTAAATCTTGCCAAATTTCAGGCAGTTTTGCAGCCTAGCAATAAGAACTAGGAGATAGCAAGTGAGATCCTCATTCAAGCATATTTTCACACATTCAAACTGTTAATCTTTCAGTGCTATAGCATTTTACATTTGGAGAGCTACAGTTCACTTTTATATTTGTCACGTAAAGCTGACATCAAACATCACAACACTCAACAAAACAAGATAACATAGAAATATCCTTGAACATATATTTGAGAATAAGAGAGCTGGAAGATCGCTTATCAATTGTATCAAGGCGAATTGTTGCATACCCTCAGAAGAGAAGCCCATGTTTTAAATCCTATTTGCAGCAAATAAATGGGATTAAATGTGCATTAAATTGTTATGGCCCCAAGTCTGAACTTTCAGTTTCCCTTCAATTCTGACCTGCTTTTAACTTGTGATTGGCTTGAATATGTTGTGTTACTCAAGGTTACCGACATATGGTTTTATTTCAAGAAAATAGTACAATCACAACATTTTGTATGAAATGATTCTTCCAATAAGTTAATAGCTCTGGCTAGAATTTAAGAATATCTTTGCATAAAATGCAATATTTTATTCTCTTATAGATGTTTGTAGATTATTAGCATTTTGACAACTGAAGTTTCAGTTTATATTACAAGCAAATATCGGTATTTTTGCTGCTGAATATCATTAATTTCTACTTCATTTAAATGTTTTGAATAATATCCATAACATTCTGAAGGAGAAACACACACTTCCTCACTAACCCTGCTGAACAATAATGAAGTTCCCAGTGGTCAAACCTTGGAAAAGGAATAAAATCAGAAAATGCTGTTAAAAAAAACTCAGCAGTGTCTGTACACAGAGAGAACCCCTTTTTTAATCAAGAAAACCTTTCTTTATTCTTTCCAGCTCAGAAAATGTGTTTACCTTCCATATCACAGATGCTGTGCCATATCCAGTTTCATTTCACATTCCCAGCATCTACAGTATTCTGTTTTCCTTTTTTAAGAAAGGTATTCCCACTCCTCATTAAACAAATTTGAAAGAGCAATTATATAGATTCTCAATATCAAATGGTAAAGAACAATAATGCAGTCCTTATTAAAAAAATTATAAAGAACATGAAATAAATCTTTATTAATCAAATTCCATAGAGCAGTAATGATTGTAAAATTGTAGAAAGACAGCTAGTTAAAGATCGAACTGGAGCCTATCTTCACATACAATTCTGTAAATAAAAATGAAAAGTATCTTACAAGTATATACTTCGAACCCATAAAACATATTCACTCTGTGTCTATTTACAGGGATCCAAATGATTCACGGTTTAATGCCTTAAAACTACTTACAGTTAATATTGTTAGAGCCCTCACTGACTTTTCAATATTTTTACTCTATTCTTTTATCAATTTTGATTTTGAGCTGTGAACTGAGAACTGTAAGCTAATGATTACTTTTGTACTGTGGCTAACAGCTTGTGTTAAAATGTATGCAGACCAAACAAGACTTTGTTTATATGAGAGGCCAGGCCTGCAAGTTAATTACAGGTTAATTCCTGAATAAAGGGTTCTACAGTTGTTTTATCACTGAGGAAGAGCATTATGGTTTAGCAGAAGTTAGGAGAAAGTGAGGACTACAGATGCTGGAGATCAGAGTCAAAAGGGTGGTGCTGGAAAAGCACAGCCAGTCAGGCAGCATCCGAAGAGCAGGAGCATCGACATTTCAGGCATAAGCCCTTCATCAGGAAGCCAGCTAGCAGAAGTTGGCTATTCATGGAAAAGACTTAATACTCAAGCAGATTGCAGATGGTGAATGGTAATAGAGACCTCACGGAGGAGACAATCAGTCCATCAGGGAGTGGTCAAGTTTGAATTGGGGTTTGGAATGTTTTCTGGAAGAAGGAATCTGGCTATTAGTGCTACAGCATGAAGATTTAAAAGCTCTGCCTAATCTCCCATGAACAGGTCTTTTAAGCTCAGTGAATAGAAAACTAAGTTATAAGTATTACTGCCTTTACCTCCATGACTGTAAAGGCAAACCCTGATCAATATCTTTGGAAAATCAACCAAGAAATCAAAATCTACACTTGTGAAATAATGCGTTATGAAGACCACTTCAGTTATAAGGTTAGTTTTGTTATTTTCTTTTATTTATACCTTAACTGTGTTTGTTTGTCTATCATGTGTGTGAATGGGGCTGAAAACACAGGTTTTTGGGTTTAAAGCAAAGACCAATTAGATTATTTGTTGGCAAATGTTGCTCTACTAAAGTTATTTCATTGCAAATTAATTGCTAATTAATTTGTTAAGGCACAAACTGTTGCCTGAAATTGATTATTCACAGAATCTGGGATGAGCTGTTCAAAAATCTGGTTGAGAAGCATTGCTGTCAATTTTGAGGGTCTTTGAAGGTTTTGATTTCACTGTATTGCAGAGACAGAGGTAAAAAGGCTGATTTAGTTTGGTTGTCTGTCTCTATAATGTAATTTTCTATAATTATCAATGACATTCTCAGTAACCAAATCAGAGAGAAACATATTGAAGGCACACAATAGAACAAATCTAAAGGGCTATTTTAAGATCCATTGGCAGCTGCTGGGTAGCAAGTATGATTGCTCACTGCTCATTCATAATGATGCAGGCAACGCACAATCTCTGTGCTGCCTTCACATTTAAATGCTTAGAATGCACAGCCCAAGATTGAATGGTCTCTTAACTGACTGCACACTGATGAACAGGGGGCTCAGGTTTATATGTAGGAATACAAAGCCACAGATTGCATACCGTTCTTAAAGGCAGCTAGACCCTCATTTTTAAAAAAAAACGTCTATTTACAATGCTGGTTCAACTGAATGACATCACAGGTTCTAAACAGAGACAGTACAAAATCGCAGACAATGACATATCTATCCCAGATCGTCTCAACGACTTCTATGCTTGTTTTGAGCAGAATTTCAGCGGAGAGGTAACACCTATTTCGACAAGCCCTGATGAACCTATCCCAACAGTCACTGCATCAGAGATCGGTTTTCCTTCGTGTGAATCCAAGGAAAGCAATGGGACCAGATGGAGTACCAGGCCGTGCACTCAATGCATGCGCAGGTCAACTGGCAGAGGTCTTCTCGGACATCTTCAACCTCTCCCTGCAGCAGGTCACTCTCCCTGCCTGTCTCAAGATGGTCAACTTCATCCCTGTGCCTAAGAACCTCATGCAGCATGTCTCAATGACTACCGCCCAGTGGCCCTGACATCAGTGGTCATGAAGTGCTTTGAAAGGCTGGTCATGGCATTAATCAACTCCAGCCTCTCCATTACTCTTGACCCACTCCAATTTGCCGATCAGACCAACAGATCCATGTCAGATGCCATATCACTTGCCCTTCATTCCTTCCTAGAACATTTTGACACTGAGGTGAGCTATGTAAGAGTCCTACTCATTGACTACAGTTCAGCCTTCAACACTATTATCTCCTCGAAACTGATTACTAAACTTAGTGACCTCGGACTAAGCCGCACTCTCTGCAACTGGATCCTCAGTTTCCTGACCCACAGGCTACAATCAGTGAAGACTGGGGACAATATTTCATCCTCACTAACACTCAACACTGGAGCCCACCGGAGGTGCGTACTTAGCCCCCTAATGTACTCACTGTATACCCATGACTGCATCGCCAAATACCAGGCTAATGCCATTTACAAGTTCGCTGATGACACCACCATTGTCAGTCGAATTTCAGCTGGTGATGAAACAGATTACAGGCAGGAGGTGGAAGACCTGGAAAAATGGTGCACTGAGAACAACCTAGCTCTCAATACCGGCAAAACCAAGGAACTAATTATTGACTTTCGGCAGGAAGTTACTCATGCCCCCCCTACACATTAACAGTACAGAGGTGGAATGAGTGGAGAGTGTCAAGCTCCTAGGAGTGGTCATCAACAAAAAGCTTTCTTGGACTCTTCACATGGACGCACTGGTTACAAAGGCCCAACAACATCTCTTCTTCCTCAGGCAGCTGAGGAACTTTGGCATGACAGCAAATACCCTTGTCAACTTTTATAGGTGTGCCATCGAGAGTATTCCATCTGGATCTATCAATACCTGGTAGGACAACTGTACCACTCAAGATCGGAGACGGTTACAGAAACTGGTGAACTCAGCCTAGACAATCACAAAGGCCAACCTCCCATCTATAGAATCTATCTACCAGGCCCGCTGTCAAGAAAAGGCCGCCAGCATTCTCTAAGATCCATCCCACTCTGGCAATGTTTTTCTGCAACCTTTACCATCAGGGAGAAGGTACAGAAGCCTGAACACATGCACCAGCCGGTTTCAAAACAGTTTCTACGCTACTGTTGTTAGAATACTGATTGGACTCACAAACTCTTCGCATTTGCGTGTACCTGTGTTTTGGTTTTTGCTGCTGTTTACCTATAATTTACTTATCTATGCTATTTAACTCTGTGATATGCCTGTATTGCTCACAAGACAAAGCTTTTCACTATGCTTTGGTAGACATGACAATAAATTCAATTCAATTCAATTCAATATATTCAAAAGTGCATCAGACACAGAAACTGGGAATCTATAAAAACAAGGACTAGTTAGCAAATTTTGAGAAGATTTGTAGCTCAGGTTGAGGTTTTGGATGTAGGTTTGCACGTTGAGCTGCAAGGTTGATTTCCAGATGTTTCATTATCCTACTAGGTAACATCTTCAGTGGGCCTCAGGCAAAGCAGTGCTGAAAATTCCCGCTTTCTATTTATATGTTTGGGTTTCTTTGGGCTGGTGATGTCATTTCCGGTGGTGATGTTATTTCCTGTGGTGAATTCACTTCCTGTTCCCTTTCTCGGGGTGGTAGATGGGGTCTACCTCGATATGTTTGTTGATAGAGTTCCAGTTGGAATGCCATGCTTCTAGGAATTCTCATGTGAGTCTTTATTTGCCTTGTCCTAGGATGGATGTGTTGGCCCAGTCGAAGTGGTGTCCTTCCTCATCTGTATGTGAGGATACTAGTGAGAGAGGGTCATGTATTTTGTGGCTAGTTGGTGTTCATGTATCCTGGTGGCTAGTTTTCTGCCTGTTTGTCCAATGTAGTGTTTGTTACAGTTCTTGCACTGTATTTTGTAAAGGACATTAGTTTTGCTCGTTGTCTGTACAGGGTCTTTCAAGTTCATTAGCTGCTGTTTTAGTGTGTTGGTGGGTTTGTGGGCTACCATGATGCCAAGGGGTCTGAGTAGTCTGGCAGTCATTTCCAAGATGTCTTTGATGTAGGGGAGAGTGGCTAGGGTTTCTGGATGTGTCTTGTCTGCTTATTTGGGTTTGTTGCTGAGAAATCAGTGGACTGTGTTCATTGGGTAACCATTCTTTTTGAATACTATTAATGCTATTAAAGCCGAAGCATTTGCAACAATCTTCAACCAGAAGTGCCAAGTGATCATCCATCTTGGCCTCATGCTGTGGTCACTCAACATCACAGAAGCCGGTCTTCAGCCAATTAAATTCACTCCAGGTGGTGCCAAGAAACAGTTGGATACTGTAAAGGCTAAGGGCTCTGACAACATTCTGGCAATAGTACTGAAGATTTATGCTCCAGAACTTGCTGTGCCCCATGCCTAGCTGTTCCAGTATAGTTGCTATATGGGCATTTAACCAATAGTGAAGAAACCCATCCAGATATGTCATGTACGTAGAAAGCAGACAAATCTAACCCAGTCAATTACCGCCCCATCAGTCTACTTTCAATCATCGTGTAAAGTAATGGAAGGGGTCATCAACAGTGCTATCAAGCAGAGCCTGCTCAGCAATAACCTGCACAGTGACACCCAGTTTGGCTTCTGCCAGGGCCACTCAGCTCCTGATCTCATTACAGCCTTGCTTCAAACATGGACAGAAGAGCTGAATTCCAGAAGTGACATGAGTATGACAGCCCTTGACATCAAGACTGCATTTAACAAAGTATGAGATTGAGGAATCCTAGTAAAACTGGAGTCAATGTGATTCACATTCTGCTGGTTGGATTCATAGTGGTTACATAGGAAGATGAGTAGTTTTGGAAGTCAGTCAGCTCAGCTTCAGTGCACCTCCACGGGAGTTCCTCTGGGTAGTATCCTCAGCCCAACCATCTTCATCAATGACTTTCCTCAATCATAAGTGGTTGATGTTTGATAATTGAGAAATGTTCAAGTCCATTCATAACTCTGCAGATACTGAAACAGTCCAAGTTCAAATTCAGAAAGTCCTGGACAAAATCCAGGTTTAGAGCTAACAAGTAGCATTGACACAGAGATGCCAGGCAATGACTAGCTCCAACAAGAGACAATCTAGCCACCACTGATGGCATAACCATCAGTGAATTCTTCACTCTCAATATCCTGGAGGCTTAACCATTGACCAGAAAATGAACTCAAGAAGCTTGACACCATTCAAACAAAGAAGCCTGTTTGATTGGCACCATATCCAGAAACTACCATTCCTTCCACCACTGACACTCAGTAGCCATGCTTTGCAGTATTTGCAGTATTCACTATGATTCCTTCAACAGCTCCATCCAATCCCACTACTACTTCTTTCTAAAAGGACAAGGGCAATAGATACATGGGAACACCACCACCTGCAAGTTCCACTGCAAAGCCAATCTATATCCTGACATTTGAGTTTGAGTTTGATTCACCATTGTCACATGTACAGAGATACAGTGAAAAGTGTTGTTTTGCATGATCTTTACCATACAAAATGCATCAGGGAGGAGCTGAACAGAATGTAGGATACTGCATTACATCCACAGAGAAAGTGGAGAGAGAGAGATCAAATTAATATTTGAAAGGTCTTTTCAAAAGTGTGTTAACAATGGGGAAGAAGCTGTTCTTGAATCTGTTTGTATATTTATTCAAACTTTTATGTCTTCTGTCCAATGGAAGAGGGTGAAAGAGATATAACCAAGGTGGGAGGGGTCTTTGCTGGTTGCTTTCCCAAGGCAGCAGGAAGTCTAGATGGAGTCAATGGATGGAAGGATGGTTTGTGTGATGATTAGATTAGATTACTTACAGTGTGGAAACAGGCCCTTTGGCCCAACAAGTCCACACCGACCCGCCGAAGCGCAACCCACCCATTCCCCTACATTTACCCCTTTACCTAACACTAGGGGCAATTTAGCATTTGCCCAAAACATCGATTTCGAAGCTACTTGGATGCTGCCTGAACTGCTGTGCTCTTCCAGCACCACTAATCCGCAATTTAGCATGGCCAATTCACCTGACCTGCACATCTTTGTGACTGTGGGAGGAAACCGGAGCACCCGGAGGAAACCCATGCAGACACGGGGAGAATATGCAAACTCCACACAGTCAGTCGCCTGAGTCGGGAATTGAACCCGATCTCCGACGCTGTGAGGCAGCAATGCTAACCACTGTGCCACAGACTAGGATGGACTGGGCTATGTTTTCGACTCTCTGTAGTTTCTTGGGGTCTTGGGAAGAATAGCTGCCATACCAGGCTGTGATGCATCCAGATAGAATGGTGCATCTATAAAATTGGTAAACTTCAATGTTCTGGAATTCCCTCCCTACATGCATTATGGGTCTACACATGGCACAGGGACTACATTTCCAGAAGGCAGCTTACTACCAACTTCTCATGGGCAACTTGGGACAGACCGTAAATGCTGGCCCAGTCAGAGACACCACGCCTCACAAGTGAATTTAAAAAAGCTCCACTACATTGTCAGCGGAAACTCTATTAAGTTGTTTGGGGAGTTTAGGATACAGGTGAATATGAGATTAGGTCAATGAGATTACTAAAGTGATGGACTCAATGATGTGTGTCATTTCGATCTCATTTCTTTTTTCGTTCATATGTTTTTATGACCTTATGAAATATATTGAAATGCACAAGCTAATATAAATCAAATTTATCGTCAATGACCCCTTGTACAAAGGCCACAAGAGTTATATGTTCACCAGTGCATGGATCTCTTTACATTTTGTCTCAATGATTATATAGAAACATTTTAAAATGATCATTAGATTTCATTTTGTGAAGCAAACATGCAGTTGGAAGCCCACATGCAGAGTATGGGCAGAAGTTTCAAAAGCTTCATCAGCATAAAAAGTAGTTCATACCATGTTGGTTTTAAATGCTAAAACTTTTCCAAATATCTTGAACAGTTCTTTCACCAAGTTGTTCTCTCACTGACCCCCACCCCTCCTCATGGAAACATAGAAACATATAAAATAGGACAGGAATAGGTCATTCATGCTGATCATATGTTCCTGTTCTTCCTACACTCCCCCCCCCCCTCCCATTGATCCCTTTAGCCCTAAGAACAATGTACAACTCTTTCTTGAATATCTATCTGCTGACAGGATTAGCAATGTTTTCCGATTGTTCAGGTGAATGGAACAGTGACTAGAATCTGGTGTTGGGCAGAACCTCTGAAAATGGGTGCAAAAATGGAGCCAGACTGACGACGAGATGCATGATCAGCCTCACCTACAGGGAAATTCAACCAAAGGAAATGTCGTTACTTGCGCCTGATTATAGTCAATTAAATCCAAATACTGTAGTAGTTCAAGAAGGCAGCTCACCACTACCATCTTGAGGGTATTCAGGGATGGTCACTAAATGCTAGTCCAGCCAGTATTGCCCAAATCACACGTCTGAATAAAAAAAATTTTCTGTATCTCAATGAACACAGTTAGTCATTATGCCACTTGGAACCACTTAGTTCCTCTCTTGCTGTATATCTTTCTTCACCTGAAGGGGCTCTTTGATTATATAAAATTATAAATGCTCTGAAAAATTAATCTCTGAGTAAACCCATTGCAAAATGAGTGTGACTACCATCTCTAAACAATCCCATTTATTTTATTAACTGCTCCTCTGACATCCTACATCAACTCTCCTTCTGCCTCATGTCTAACTTTCAAGGTACTACCCTCAAACACGGCATCAACATACAGATATTAGTTGCCAGAAATGTTCAAAAAGTGTGTAAGCAATGATTAAAAGAAATATAAGAGAAATGATTTATCAGTGCTTTGCAATTATTTTGTGACAAATTGTTTGATTCAATTTCATTTCGTGAAAACCTTGACATTACCAGATAATAGGTAGAGCTGAAATGGTAGGTTCAAAAGGCAAGGTGGTGAGAATAAGTTCCTTCAATATGGAGAGTGGAAAAGAGGAGATTCTTTTCAAAAATCAAATGAATTGGACTGAAATGATTCATATAATAAACATTGGCAACAGGGGCAAGGAGTGTAATAGAAAGCAAGTCATGTTGAAATTGTACAAAACACAAATTCAGACGGTACATTGTGTCCAATTATCAGTGCCACAATTGTGAAGGAATAATGTAAAGTCATTGGACAGGGACTGATAAAATTGGTTGCAGAGTCAAGATGGTTGCAGAGATGGAGAACCTTCCCTATGAAGATAAACTGTAGAAGTTAGGACTGTTTTAATTGGAGAAGAGTAGGCCAAGAAGAGATTTGATAGAGGAATTCAAACACATGAGGGTGCTTAGATGCAGCAGAAAGGGAAAAACCATTCCCAGTTGTGAAAGGATTGAGATCAAAATGTCACAGATTGAGAATAATAAAGCAAAAAGAATTGAGAGGAAGATTCTTCTCAAACATTGAGCAAGAGGGGCTGGGAACCACTGAGAGGCAAGTTTCAGTTGGGATGCAATCAATATGGAGATAGATGGTTATTTCCAATGGAACAATGTGCAGATATATGGGGAAAAATACAAGGGAATTGTATTAAGTGAAATGCATATTCAGTGAGCTGGTGCAGACATGATGGGCTGAATGATGATCTTCTGAGTGAGAATAGTTCTGTGGTTTTGTGAATTGGTCCCCATGAGTATTTATTCTAATCAATGATCGCACATAAATAGTAGTTGAGCCCTATGAGATTCAGTCAAATTAGTAATTCAAATGAATGTCCTCCCTATATACTTTTTCCCCTTTTACAGAGTGTGTTGACTCACCTGATAAGACTAAAATATCAGGGATGCTCTTCAGGTTTTGCTGGTTTGCTAAATTTTGGCATTGAATTTTGTTTGGAGGCTGAACTCTCGGTTTTCACCACTGACGCAGTTCCCAGCACAGGGTGCCAAGAACTCCAAACACCAATTCCTTTCCTTTTCCTTTCATAAAGGAACTATCACTGGAGGAGGCAGCCCTGGGGAATGTGATGATCTGGGAATATTCAATACAACCTCCCTTAGCATCTTATGACTTCTACCCATTCCCATGAACATTGTGGTGGGAGTAGCTAGGAAACGTATCCAACTCGCCTCAATGCCTACCAAGCATTTCAGGGCAGGCCAACCATTTGAATGATAGCCTGGAGTCTGTGGTCAGCAATGAAGGAGGTTCCTAAGTGCTCAGCTCAGAGAAAGATGTGAAGGTGGATTTAACAATCTCCATGGTGTCAACTGTAATTCTCTATATATGTTCATTGTGGAGTTCTAATGAACCTCCAACCAGGAAATGGAGAGTCATAATTAACTCACATTTAACTTTTTACAATGAGTGAAATAAACATTGGGATCAGGTGGAGTTGAAGCAGACCTGAAATATCATTGACTTGGAACAAAAAGGATGATATTAGTAATCATTCCAGTATAAAATCTAATAAGGGGCGACATGATGGCTCAGTGGGCAGCATTTTGGCTCAGTAGTCAGCATAGTTGCCTAACAGCACCAGGGGCCCGGGTTCGATTCCCACCTCGGGTAACTGTCTGTGTGGAGTTTGCACGTTCTCCCCGTGTTTGCGTGGGTTTCCTCCCACAATCCAAAGATTTGCAGGTCAGGTGAATTGGCCACGTTAAATTGCCCATAGTGTTCGGTGCATTAGTCAGGGGTAAATATAGGGTAGGGGAATGGATCTGGGTGAGTTACTCTTTGGAGGGTCGGTATGGACTTGTTGGGCTGAAGGGCCTGTTTCCATATGGTAGGTAATCTAAACTAAAAAAAAAGTCCTCAATGAGACAACTAACAACACTTCACAAATTTCAAATTACTTTTTCAGGGCCATATCTACTATTCAGCAGTCGACATTACTCAGGTTGCTGACAAAATTTCAGTTATACGTCATTGAACTAGGCTTAATAATTTTTACATTATGCTTCTAACAATAATACGGAAGTCCACAAAGGGAGTTCTCTCTCGACCTATTGGTTTTGCTGATTGTTAGCTCTTGAGATATCGAGGGTCAAAAGTGTTATTGGAGCAATCTGTACTCTTGTTCATAATAGAGTTTTTTTTAGATTAGATTAGATTACTTTTTTTAGATTAGATTAGATTAGATTACTTACAGTGTGGAAACAGGCCCTTCGGCCCAACAAGTCCACACCGCCCCGCCGAAGCGTAACCCACCCATACCCCTACATCTACATCTACCCCTTACCTAACACTACGGGCAATTTAGCATGGCCAATTCACCTAACCTGCACATCTTTGGACTGTGGGAGGAAACCGGAGCACCCGGAGGTAACCCACGCAGACACGGGGAGAACGTGCAAACTCCACACAGTCAGTCGCCTGAGGCGGGAATTGAACCCGGGTCTCCGGTGCTAACCACTGTGCCACCGTGCCGCCCACAAACCTCTTTTAGGGTAGATATCTACAGAACCCAGTCGATCTTCTATGGTAGAAGAAAATCACTTGGCAGCTCACCACCACCTTCTCAATAGCAATTAGGGACAGGCAATCAATGCTGGCACAGCCAGTGACACCCATGTCCCACGAGTGAATAAAAATATGAGAATAAACTGTTAGCTTCAACAAGTTTATTGCACGATAGCAACTAGGTATAAGTTACACTGACAGTCTCTATAATTATGTGTAATAATGTGAAAGACCTAAACCTAAACCTCTTGAGATCCTAAGCTGTCCTCCCACTGAGATCATTTACGACATTGTCATGGATGGTTCTCCAGGTACTCCTTAACACTCACCCTTTCAGATCCTTACATCCTGATACAATACTCACTACAATGGATGATGGAAGAGTGAATGACATTCTTTTTCCCCCATCAGTCTTAGTTCATGCTGCATCCTGGATATGCAGTCAAATTGAAATGATAACAAAGACCACCAGTCTTTATTGTTCATTGTTCATGGCAGTAAGTAAGATGAAGTACTCTGGCCTGGGGAAAAATTCAAAGGAAGATTATGTCTGCTCACTAAATAGTACAAAAAGTGAAGTCACATAGTATCAGGGGTGAGCTGGAAAGATGGATATGGACCTGGCTTAGTCATAGGAAACAGAAGGTAGCAGTGGAAGGATGCTTTTCAGAATGGAGGCCTGTGGCTAATGGTGTTCCACAGGGATCAGTGCTGGGACCTCTGCTGTTCATCATCTACATAAACAATTTGGAAGAAAATGTAGCTGGTCTAATTAGTAATTTTGCTCATGATACAAAGATTGGTGGAGTTGTGTACAGTGAGGAGGATGGTCAGAGGATATAGCAGGAAATAGACCAGTTGGAGGCATGGGCAGAAAAATGGCAGATGGAGTTTAATCCAGACAAATGTGAGGTAATGCATTTTTGGAAGGTCAAGTACAGGTAAAATTTATACAATGATGGCAGAACCCTAGGATTATTGATCTGCAGAGGGATCTGGGTGTGCAGATCCACAGATCACTGAAGGTGGCAGTGCAGGTAGATAAGGTAGTAAAAAAAGTCTTATGGCATGCTTGCCTTCATTGGAAGAGGCATTGAGCACAAGGATAGACAGGTTATGCTGCAGCTTTATAGAACTTTAGTAAGGCCACACTTGAAATATTGCATACAGTTCTGACCAACACACTACCAGAAGGATGTGAATACTTTGGAGAAGGTACAGAGAAGGTTTATCAGTGTCACAAGGCTAGTCGCTTTTTCTCAAAAGCTGTTCCTTAGCTTAAGGATACTCTGTCATTGATTTTTTCCAGAGGGGTAATAAACCAGGCTGGGCTCCAATTAGTCTGATTTGGTACAGAGATTAAAGGATTTTAGAAGACCTTTTGTTTATATGTAAATGGAGTGGTCATGTTTTAGAAGTGACCTGTAGAATGAAAAGGGAGAGGTCGGCTTTCTAGCTGAGCAGTTTAGTTCAGTCCAGAACTGGTTGGGAGTTCAACAGTGTGCTGTATGGAAACTCTCTCTTCTGCCCTTGTAACTTCAAATCTGTAAGCATCTGATCCTTTCTTGTACAGTGTTTTAAAGGGGGTTTGCTTATTGGGACTGTTGTGTATATTTGAAACAGCATACTTAAGTCTCGTTTGGATAGACTGAGTTCTGTAGGGGCTCATTATTCTGTTCTTCATGTTCAATTGTGTAATGTTGTGAACATTTTTTTTTTGTCTGTTTTAAACCTGGTAGTCAACCTCGCTGACCTAATCCAGATAATTTTCACTGTACACTTATCGAAACAAATTGCAAAGTTGTGGTCTGGGCTGCCTGCTTAAGAATGTTTTGAGTGGTCTGGCCTAGTCTGCAACACCAGGATGTTGTCTGGTATGGGAGATTTTAGCTTTGAAGAAAGGTTGGATAGACTGGGTTTGCTTTCACTAGAACGCAGGAGGTTGAGGGGTGACCTGATAGAAGTTTATAAGATTGTGAATGGCATGGATAGAGTGGAAAGTATGAGACTTTTTCCCAGGGTGGAGGGGTCAATTATTGGGGGACACAGGTTTAAGGTGCGGGAGGAAAGTTCAAAAGAGATGTTCGAAACAGGTTTTTCACACAAAGGGTTATGAGTGCCTGGAATGCACTAGTAGAGGTGGTGGTGGAAGCAGACACAATAGCAGCATTCAAGAAAGACCTGGACGAATACATGAATAGGAAAGGAATAGAGGGATGCGGATCCTATAAGACAAGGCAGTTTCAGTCAGAAAGAGCAAAATAAGGTTGCGCAGGTTTGAAGGGCCAAAGGGCCTGTTCATGTGCTGTATTGTTCTTTGTTCTTAGAAATAGAGAATCAACTTTACATGTATCAAGCAATGATTGCAAATAAAGCTTCTAAATCACGAAAGTGGCCTTTTCATTCGAATGTTATTGAAATAAATGGACTGTTTGACTCACTGAGTGTAACCAGCTTTTACACATACAAAGTGTGGGATTCTTTCATATTTATCAAACATTAGTACATCAGTCTAACTAATACAGAAGCTCTTCATGTTATTGACTAACCAAGAGATACTCTGCAAAAATATTTCTATCTTAGGAGGATGGGTATCAACAGTAAAGGTTGAACCAAGAAACTTCAAAAATTTCACATTCCTCAAGGTGCCTTAATAAACTTTGTCTTCCAGAATGATAACACTTTTAAAATGCCAATCTGTCTGTTTAAATGATTTAAATCTGGCATTACAACTTGTTTTCAGACCATTAATGGTATTCGCTCCAGTTCAATTTGATTTGCCTTTTGGAATCAGTTGTTACAAAGCATCAAAGTCAAGTCAGGACAAAACAATTCTTTTTTGCCATTACCGGAGGAGGGACAAGGGTATTTCTGATGGATAACAGTTATGGCGTAGGCAGGAAAGTGACTCAAGGCTAACCAGATCAGTCATGATCTGATTTAATGGTGGGTCAGGTTCAATGACTTACTCTTGCTCATATTTCATCTGTTCTTATATTAAACCTGAACACCTCAACCCTCAGTTAAAGATACTTCAGCTTTTCACATAAACTTCTCCACGAAGGACAGGTGATATGGAACTGTCCAACTACTCGGAGCGTTCCGTGGCAGCGAGGCCAGGCCCATCCTTCGCAACACCGGGGACAGGTAGAACCTCAATACATAGCGACACTTGGTGTCTGCGTACCGGAGATCCACGCACAGCTTGATACAGCCACACACAAAGGTGGCCATCAGGGTGAGGGTGGCATTGGGTGTATTTTTTCTCCCGTTGCCCAGCTCTTTGTACAGCGAGTCCCTTCGGACCCGGTCCATCTTTGACCTCCATATAAACTGGAAGATGGCCCGGGTGACTGCAGCAGCACAGGTTCTGGGAATAGGCCAGACCTGTGCCACGTATGATAGCAATGACAGGAGAAGTTTATGAAGAAAAACACCTTTGACCACAAGTCCATCAGGAAGTGGTCAGCACGTACTGTCCTTGAGACCCTTCTGGAAAAGGAGAGGGCGGATCCTATCGAGCGGTTCCCTGAGCAGACTGTCAAAGCCATTTGGCAGAATGCCTCATCACCAGAACTTTCCAACAAGCACCAAGACATGGCTTGGCTGGTGGTGAGAAGGGCTCTGCCTGTGAGATCATTTATGCACGCCCGGACTCTCAGCCGTGCCGCATGCTGCCCTCGAAGCGGATGCAGGGGGGACGAGACTGTCACACACCTCCTTCTGGAATGTGCCTATGCAGAAGAAGTCTGGAGAGGAGTGCAGTGGTGTTTGTCGAGGTTCGTCCCGAGCAGCGCCATGACGCGGGACTCTGTGCTGCGCACACCGAGACGAACATCAACTGCGCCTGGAGGATCATCAACTCGGTGAAGGACGCTCTCTGGGTGGTCCGAAATGTGTTGATCTTCCACCTGAAGGAGTTGACCTTCTGAGTGTCCCAGAGGAGTTCCCTGAAACGTTCCGCAAGTAGGCGGCGTGTCTCCCCAATGAAGAGGAGACCACATCGGGTGCAACAGATACGGTAAATGATGTGTGTGAAGGGCAGGTGAATTTGTGGCGGATATAGAAAGATCCATTGGGGCCTTGGAGGGAGGTGAGTGGGGAGGTGTTGGCGCAAGTTTTGCACTTCTTGCGGTTGCAGGGGATACATCAGATCCATCATATCATTTCTGCCACCTCCAAGCAAACCCCACCACCAGGGATATATTTCCCTCCCCACCCCTATCAGCGTTCCGGAGAGACCACTCCCTCCGCAACTCCCTCATCAGGTCCACACACCCCCACCAACCCCACCTCCACTCCCGGCACCTTCCCCTGCAACCGCATGAAGTGCAAAACTTGCGTCCACACCTCCCCCCTCACCTCCCTCCAAGGCCCCAATGAATCCTTCCATATCCATCGCAAATTCACCTGCACTTCCACATACATCATTTCCTGTATCTGTTGCACCCGATGTGGTCTCCTCTATATTGGGGAGACAGGCCGCCTACTTGCGGAACGTTTCAGGGAACACCTCTGGGACACCCGCACCAACCAACCCAACTGCCCCATGGCTGAACACTTTAACTCCCCCTCCCATTCCGCCAAGGATATGCAGGTCCTTGGCCTCCTCCATTGCTAGACCATGGCAACACGACGCCTGGAGGAAAAGCGTGTCATCTGCCACCTAGGAACCCTCCAACCACACGGGGGATGAATGTAGATTTCTCTAGTTTCCTCATTTCCCCTCCCCCCACCTTATCTCAGTCCCAACCCCCAGATTCAGCACCGCCCTCTTGACCTGCAATCTTCTTCCTGACCTCTCTGCCCCCACCCCCTCTCCGGCCTATCACCCTCACCTCCTTCCACCTATCGTATTCCCAGCGCCCCTCCCTCCAATTCCCACCCCCCTACCCTTTATCTCAGCCCGCTTAGCACACCAGCCTCATTCCTGAAGAAGAGCTTATGCCCGAAACATCGATTCTCCTGCTCCTCGAATGCTGCCTGGCCTGCTGTGTTTTTCCAGCACCACATTTTTCAACAGTATTCCAGTAAAGGCCTCATCAACATCTTGCACACCTCAACATAATGTCTCATCTTCTATACTCAAAGGTCTAAGCAATGAAGGCAACAGTCCTAAATGTCTTCTTAACCACCCTATGTGATGTAAGAAATTATGTACCTGAATCCCTAGGTTTCTTTGGTCTACAACACTACCCGATTGTCTAAGTGCTGCCCTTATTAGTTTTACCAAAATGCAAATTGTATTTTTAGAGTATCATTACAAAATGTCCCAAAGTGCTTCACAGGAATGTAATCAGACAAAGACAGATACAAAGTCCACAATGAAGTATTAAGACTGCCAGCACATCATAAACATGGAAAGAAACCATTAGAATATTTACAAAATTATCTGCACCTCATTCTGAGCATGGTGTCAAAATTGCAAATCCACTCCATTGATGCAGGCAGCAAACAACTGTTACCTCATTTGCCTGGTTGGAGCATTTACCTCACAGAGACACACACTGCCACTTTGTTGAGCACTCAACAGGGAACCTAACAAAATGGGAGATATGTATATGTTCTAGCCAGCCTCCAGCTATCCACAACAGTCTGTCCTTTTCAAAGGGAGCTGCTCTACAGGAAAGGAAACTGCTGCAGATTGCCTGTGTTGCAACTAGCTGCATGGAAAAACAGAAACAGGTCAACAATAGATAAGAAAGAGGTAGATTAACCGTAACCCGAATACTCCCAGGTATATGAATATGGCACTGGGGGCTTTACTAAGGTCAAGAGAAGTAGAGAGAAATTTGTGTTTCTGTTGGAGGGTGTGGTTAGTTGTGGAATGTCCTGGGAAAACGACATTCCAATATAAGGATCTGGAAGGACCATGAGAGCATAACAACACCCAATAGTGTGATATTATACACAGTTTGCATGCAAGCAATAAACTAGTTTTAGTTAACATACAGGCAAAAGTGAGGACTGCAGATGCTGGAAACCAGAGTTGAGATCAGAGTGGTGCTGAAAAGGCACAGCAGGTCAGGCAGCATCCGAGGAGCAGGAAAATCAACATTTTGGGCAAAGGCCCTTCATTCCTGATGAAGGGCCTTTGCCCAAGACATCGATTTTCCTGCTCCTCGGATGCTGCCTGACCTGCTGTGCCTTTCCAGCACCACTCTGATCTAAACCTTAGTTAACATACAGGAGACTCTGTAATGTCTATGAGCCAGAGCCCAAGATTAAATGGGTTCCATTCCAACCCTTACAATGGCAAATAACGAGCTCCAGTTAAAGAGTCTACCCTGAGCACTTGTTGCTGGAAAATGCTCAATGACCTCACGTGGCTGGTAAAAGTTAGTCACTGCACTTTCACATGATATCTCCTACCCATCACACAACCAAGATCTCTGATGCTCAATGCACCCACACCTGCACCTACTCAGCCATTAGTAGTACCTGCCTAACAGTCAGGATTCGAGCCTAACATACAGGTGCTCCATCTCACCTCACAAACTTCCAATGATGCTAATCTCACACCAACCTTTTCCTGCCTCCACCTACCTCCAACTCAATATGAAGGAACTGCAACCCAACCAATCAGGAAGGATTAATCTGACCCTCACAGGCACCATTGCAGATATGGGGAATTGGGCTTATTTTAGATCGCAGGCTCATCAGGCAAAAATGGACTCCAGGCAGGCTGTGGAGAGAGATTACCTCTCGCGCCAGCACATCACAAGACAAGGACACATCTGAGATCTGTCAATGGGGCTTCAAATGAAGATCCTGGTGGGGGAATGTTCGGGAAAAAAATACAATGGAGATACACTCAATGGAAATTGCTGTCCCAGCTTCCATAGCAACACAAATGTGAGGTTGTCCATTTTGGCAGGAAAAATAGAGGAGCTGAATATATTTAAGTAAAGACTGCAGAACAGAGAGATTTGGGAGACCTTGCCTATGAATCCTGAATAGATAGCATTTAAGTTCAGCAGGTGATAGGGAAGGTAAGTAGAATGCTGAACTTTATTTCAAAGGGAATGAAGTGTAAAAGTAGGGAGGTTTTGCTCACAATATACAAGATGCTAGACAGATCACAAATGGAATACTGTGAAGAGTTTTCGGTCCCTTAATTATAGAGAGATATAATGGTCTTGGAAGCAGTCCAGAGGAAGGTTCGCTGGGCTGATTCTAGGTATACAGGGACTGTCTCGTGAGGAGAGGTTGAGTAGATTAGGCCTGTACTCAGAACTTAGGAAAATGAGAGGCAACCTATTGAAACTTACAAAATTCTTAGGGAAATTGACAGTGTGGATGAGGAAAGGCTGTTTTTTTCCTTGTGGGAGAGTGTAGGACCAGAAGGCATAACCTCAGAGCAAAAAGATTCACATTTAAGACAGAGGTGAGGAGGAATTTCTTCTCGCAGAGGGTAATGAATCTGTAGAATTCCTTACCACAGGGGGTTGTTTAGGCTGGGTCATTAAATATATTCAAGCCTGAGGTACACAGATTTTTCATCAATAGGGGAATCGAGGGTTACAGGGCAAAAGCAAGAAAGTGAAGCTGAAGATTATCAGATCAGCCATGATAACATTGAATGGTGTGTTTGGACTCAACGGGCTGAATGATCTTCTGCTCCTCTGTCTTATTGTCTGATGATTTTAAAGATAGCAATGGTAACATATGATACATTGGAATTTAGAAGAATGAGGGGGTATCTCATAGAAACCTGTACACTTCGAACAGCACGAGACAGGTTAGATGCAGGAAGGACATTCCTGATTGCGGGGGGAGTCCAGAACCAAGGTCATAGTTTAAGAAATTTCTTCACGCTGAGAATAGCAAGTCTGTAAAATTCACCAACACAGAAAATAGTTGAGGATGAAGCATGATGGATTTTTGAGAAGCAGGTAAATGTAGCTCTTGTGGCTTAAGGAATTGAGAATATAGAGGGAGATGGGATTAGGCTGTTGAACTCAATGATCAGCTGTGATTATACTGAATGGCAAAACAGGCCTCAGGGGTCAATGGCCCTATTCCTGCTCCTTCCTTCTGTTTCAATGGTTCAATTAATGAAGTATTCCATGAGTATGACTATGCTAGGCTGTTACTTGACTTGGCTTTGTTACATGCCACTTTCTAGATTAGTCTGGTGCTGGAAAAGCACGGCAGGTCAGGCAGCATCCGAGGAGCAGGAAAATCAATGTTTCAGGCAAAAGCCCTTCATCAGGAACGGAGGCAGGGTGCCTGCAGGGAGGAGAGATAAATGAGAGGAGGGTGGGGGTGGGGAGAAAGTAGCATAGAGTACAATAGGTGAATGGGGGTGGGGATGGAGGTGATAGGTCAGGGAGGAGGATGGGGGAAGGTAGCAAAGAGTACAATAGGTGAATGGGGTGGGGATGAAGGTAATAGGTCAGAGAGGAGTGTGGAGTGGATAAGTGGAAAGGAAGATAAGCAGGTAGGACAAGTCATGGGGACAGTGCTGAGCTTGAAGTTTGGAATTGGGGTGAGGTGGAGGAAGGGGAAATGAGGAAACTGGTGAAGTTCACATTGATGCCCTGGGGTTGAAGTGTTCCGAGGCAGAAGATGAGGCGTTCTTCCTCCAGGCGGGGGGTGGTGAGGGAGCGGCGGTGCCCCTACCTTGTTCGCAAAGAGAGCTCTGCAGAGTTGATAGGTGCTTAGATTGTCCATCTGGTTTCATTCCTTTCTTTAGACTTTGTAGCAATTTGACACAAATGAATGGCTTGCTTAGTCCTTTTGGAGGACATTCAAGATCCAATTCCTTTGCTAAGAGTCTCATGTAGGCCCAACCAGATAAGGAAGCATTTTTTCCTTCCCTATAGGGTATTAGTGAAGCAGCTGGCTTTCTATGATAATCAGCAGTGGATGCATTAAGTTAGCTTTAAATTGCACATAATATTTAAATTCAAGTTTCATCCTCTGCTACTGTGGGATTCAAATCCATGTGTGCAAAGTATTAATGTAAAGTCTGGATTACATAATCAGTAATATTACCAATACCTCCTTGTTCACTATCCCGAGGAGATCCAAGTTCCCACCTCAGCAATGCTGCAGAGCATAGTTTTGCTCAATTATGCTAGAATTCAGTCCAAAACATCATCGCATTATAGAATATTTATAGTACTATTTATAGCATTTATAGCATATTTATGGTTCAGCCCATTATATCTTTGTCAGCTCTCTCAAAGTACAACTCAGCATCCTCCCTACCTTTCCCTATAGCCTTGAGACATTTTTCTCTTGAGATTATAAAGACCACATTTTTACTTATTTTGGACTGTGGACCCCAATTTTCATTTGAAAGCCACAATTGAATCTGACTCCGTCAAACTCTCAGGAAGAGCAATCTGGATGCTAACCATTCAGTGCTTAATAGAGTTTCCTCAGGTTTCCATCATATTAAAAATATGCTATGCGCTGTTCAGATAGTGGAATTAAGTCATTTAGCTTACATTTTTACAACTCTGTCCTTTAATAGCAATTTGCTGTTCTTTTTACATTTGGTCAGAACACATATTGGGAATTTAGAAATTAATACCCTAATCTGCAATGTACAAAATTTTCAATCCCTCAACATTAATGGTTAGTAAATCTCACAAACGGTGGATCAAGAGTACTTCTATTTTTCTTGTGGCTAATTCCCAGGATGTCTCCTTGATATGTAAAATTTATTGCCAGACATTGTGAAATATACTCAGTAACAATGCGAAACTCATTCACAACTGCAATTCATTTCACACAAGTCCTGATTTGTTCATGAATATCACTGCCTGTCCTTCCTGTTAAGGTTAAATTGAAATGAAGCAAACATGTCATGGTCACCTGATCTAAAGTTTCCAATAGTGACCACTTCCATGTTCATTATAGGCAGCTGTCTATGCCAGGCAAACAGTGCTAACCATTTGCTATGACTTCAGACATCAATCATGAAGGTATCATTTCTAATATGTAATTGCATTAACTACTTTCAAGGATTTTGATAAATATTTAACATACTCTTAATGTTCTTCCAAAACCTACTTTCGACCCCACTATCCTTGCAAGCAATTAATAGGGTCTTGTGATGTAGTAGCAGTATCACTACCTCTTAGCCTGGAGGTCTGGGTTCAAGGCCACCTGCTCCTAAGGTATGTAATGTCATCTTTGAATAGGTTGATTGGGGAAAAAAATACTCTTATAAATTACCATCCTGTCACTAATCTTCCTTGATTATGTTGTAACCTCCTAATGCTGCACACATCTATTTTCAGAAATTTGAATTAATTCAGTATGGTTTCTGCCTCTACCACAGAATCAAAATATTTCTCACCAAAGTCACAAATGACATCCTGTGCCCAAAGTAACCCACTCCTTTTCCACCTTCTGGATCTGTCTGCAATCTTTAACATGGTTCACCATCATTCAACTGTTGTCCAGCTGGTTCGTTGTTCTCCAACCAAGCATCTTTCTTGTCTATCTAATCATAGAAAGAATACTTTCTCTTTTACTCTCACACCATTGCCTCTGCTGTTTGCTAAGGCATCATTAGTCTGCCACTTCCTGTTTCTCATCTACATGCTGCCCTCTAGTGACATCATCCAGAAGCACAGAATTAATCTTCATAAGTACAATGCTGACCATCCAACTCCATAGAATAGTTATTTTGGAAAAATGATTACTTGATGATAGACTGGCATGGTAGTAACAGAAAGGATGGATAGGACAATGGTTCCTTGAATGTGCTCAGGAGAATTTCCTTCAGCAATATGATTCCAGTCCAATGCGAAAGGAAACACTGTGAAACCTCATTATGAAGAATGGTGTGGATCAGATGTCAATCGGAGAATATTTAGTGGACAGTGATCATTGTATCAACATTTGTTGCAATATTGCTAACAAAGGTCATTGAGAGTAAGTGGGACTGTGGAGTTGAGATCACAGTCAGATCAACCATCATGTTATTGAAAACACTTAGGGGCTGGATGGCCTACTCCTAACTTATATAATGCTTGTGTATATTTTTACAGTTTAAGTTTGTTGTGTAAAATCGCAAATTGAGTCTCCTGGAAGGCAAGCTGGCTGTCTGCTTACTTGGAAGCCTTCCTCTCGGTTGTAAGGTATTCATTCTGAGACTTTAACCTCTCACTTCTTTCTACACTTTCGATCATGGACTGAATTGGGAAGAGGACTGTTTTAAAAGCCAAGGATTGTGGAAAGGATTGCTGCACTTTTTAAAAAGAAAATTACCTCACATTCATTACAAGTGGTGTTTACACAGTTTCTTGTGCAACAGTGGGAGAAGGTCGAATTGTAAATGAGCTGAAGCCATGGGGCTGTGTCCAAATGGAGATTAGGCCAACACAAGTACTGGATTGGTCTTGCAGGCCAGGGATCAGTTATGGTGAACAAAGACCTCTTTGCTGACTAATATGACTCCCAGGTAGCCGAACATATTTTGGGAGGTGGGGCTGGGGAGGGGGGGAATGGTTGGACAGAAGCAATTGAAGTTCTGCAATGGAAGGAGCTGTTTTTGCTCTGAAGCAAAAATTAATCAGTGATTTATCCTCATTGGTTGCTGTATGCTGTGAAGTTTAATTAATAGAATGTGGGGTCGGGGGGCTTCTTAGAATCCCTACAATGTGGAAACAGGTCCCCCCCCCCCCCTTTGTGAATGTGAACCAGTTGTCCTGTCCTCCTGTAAACAAGTGGGAGTACTTGGAGATGAAAGATTGAGCAGCAGCATTCTGATCAGCAAAGGATCATCTGAGTAAACCATCTGGACCAGGACAACTAAATTGCCTTCCTAGTTTTAGCATCCTCCCATAATGCCCATGTTTTATTTTGTTGCGTCTGTCATTATGTATGTATAGAGTGGGAGTTTTAGAAATCGGTTGCAGTTTTAAACAGCAAATTTGTATGTCTATGGTTCATTAATGTTTGTCTGCCATTAGATTCTGTTTATTTATCATAAATAGTCATTCTTGTTCAGTACAATGATCTGTCCCATGCTTTCTATCAACCCAAAGAAGAGCTACACCTGAATGTTGACTTCTCCTCCTGATGCTGCCTGGCTTGCTGTGTTATTCCAGCCTCCTGCTTATCTACCTTCAATCAACCCAATGCTAAAAGACAGGTAAATTAAGGAATACTGTATACACTTAAATTTTTCTTAATGTCTGTGATGACTCTGGGAATAGCAGCGCTTGATTTTCAGCATGTTACCTGAGTGAGGTTGTAAGATGTGCTGTCTAAGAGAATATAATTATATGAGGTTGCTAAATGAGTGTTGGGGTGATGGGTAAATAATTTGGGTAGGGTTTATGGAGAGGCTGAATTGTAAGGGTGTGTTGGAGGAGTCTGGGTGTATCATGGATCCAGGGATTTGGAGCTCCCATGCCCATGGGAAAATCAATAGAGGATGGAGATCATGTTGGGTCAAGGGAGTAACAGAGATTGCATAACATATTTGGATGTCTGTATGAACTGATATGAGGGGATGTGAAGGGGAGAATCAGTAGTGACTCAGGAGGGTCACCTGAGTAGTTATTCAGGCGTTACAACTGCTTGTAATTGCTCTTACATCGCCTCGGTAGTAAAGTCAGTCAGAACAGGGGTGGTACAGTGGTGTAGTGATTAGCACTGCTGCCTCACAGTGCTAGGGATCTGGGATCAATTCCAATCTTAAGCCACTATCTGTGTGGAATTCGTACATTCTCTCCGAGTGCGCGTGGGTTTCCTCCAGGTGCTCTGGTTTCCTCCCACAATCCAAAAATGTGAAGGTTAGGTGAATTGGCCAAGCTGAATTGCCCATAGTGTTCAGGGATGTGTAGATTAGGTGCATTAGTCAGAGGTAAATATAGGATAAAAGGGTAAGGGAATGGGTTTGGGTGGGTTACTCTTTTGGAGGGTCAGTGTGGACTTGTTGGGCAGAAGGACCTGCTTCCACATTGTAGGGATTCTAAGAATCCCCCCTTCCACCCCCCCCCACCCCCCCCCCCCCACACACACACACACACACACACACACACACACACACACACACAATCCCTGACTACCTCTCAGAGTTGGCAAACTTGTTGGTAGCTTCCAAATGCTGGGTTATTGTCCATTGGAAGTTTCAACTTCCAGACCAATTCCTGGCATATCAGCCTAGCTTTGCCTTCAGCATGATGTTGCCCCAGAACATGCGACACTACTACAATCTCTATGTCCTCATATGAACTTCTGGGCAAGTTGTGTTTGAGCCCCAGAAAACTACTATTCATAAATTTGATTGGAGTGTTTTTGGAAATGAATAGGTCCAATTGTTATTTTTCACCTGTAGGTTTAATATTGTTATACAGAAGAACAAAACATGTTTATAACTACAAATGTTTATAACTATATATAACTAATACTTTTCAACAAACATCTATGAATCAGAATTTGATTTTTAAAAAATGTTTTTTTCATTTAGAATGTTCCCTGAAGCTTACATAATAACGTAATCCAGTCTGAATTTACCACTACTCACATTTAATCATTTATTTTTTTCTGTTTGAATTTAAGTTCTGAATTAGATCTCAATAAAAACAGAGCAGTGCAATTTAGAAAACATGACTGAATTTATAAAATCCTGCCTCAGTCTATCCACACTGATTGGTGCTCTACTAAGCTGTGTCTGCATTTAGAAATTCACTGTAAATACTGACTGAATTCACAGAAGATCAACTAAGCTATCATATTGATCAACTGGAACTTGAAATGGTACTTCATAAAGTGAATAGCCTGCACACTAACATAGTTCACACTTTTAAAAAGCTGCTGTACTGAGGGAAATAAGTCAGAAGCTGTGGATTAGGAAGGAAACATTGGAAGGAATTAAACGTGTTCATGGCATCATATATGCTGTTGTTTAGAAGGTGCACTTCAGATGTCCTTGGAGATTATAAAGCAATCGTGGAGTGTTATGTTACCATTATCATTGACACCCAGCAAAAAAAAGACAAGTACAATCTTACAGTGACAAGGTTCCAAAGGGGGCACTGCATCTGAAGCTGTTACACCTCATCTGTCTTTAATTCTTTCTGAAAAGGCTGTTGGGCACTGACTATACTATGATTATTACAGTTAAATCAAAAATTTCAATATAAATTAATTGCAGACCCAAGACCTTGACTCAGAAGGAGATAAAAAAAAAGCTCCTTCATCCAATAATTAAGAAATGAAATAGACTAAATTCATCCCTGTAATGATTTTATATCACTTCCTCAAGGAAGAAAAGGGTGCAATTAAGACTTATTTGAACCGAGGTTAAGAAAAAAGGTCTGCTCACTTGAAGTGGAAAGAGAGATAACACAAACCATATAGGATAGAGAAAAAGACAGCGGCTAAATTGCTGGCTACTTTCCAAACAGACGGGAAAGGAAGAAAAAGCTGGAAGTCAGAGTTAAGACACTTTGAGCAATGGAAAGTTTATCTTTTGTATATCTGCAGTAGCAACTTAACAGTGAATTTCAAGTAAAAAGGAAGTGAATTCTGCAGATTTTGAGCTGTACAGAAGGAGAGGCAATGTATTGAATACAGATAAAACTAATTTGGTTTTATTTATAACAGGGGGTATAGTTACCTGAGCCTAGGATAATTAAACTAATGCATTATTTTCTGTAATTAAGAGATAGAGATGGAATATGAGAAATTGATTGTTGAATTAAACAGCTACAAGTTCAAATAAAATTATTCAGGTCGTGTGAAAAGTCAATTGAAGGTGGAACAAATTAGTACACGGTTGCTAGAGTTGGCATGGTTGTAGCAATGAATAAAGATATGCACATGGTAACCCTTCCATAGATAAAGGACACAGAAGATGGCATTAACACTGCAGATATAAATGGAAGACAAGGTAAGTAAAATTCTCTCTTCGCGGTACATGATTCACTGAGCTGCTGTGAGTCTTAAGATTATAAAAGCCTGATTCCAACATGTTTGATGAATTTCCAAGTCAAGATAAATGGAATGCAACAGGATGTACTCATTTTATGGAGATTTAAGGATTAAAACTGTTATTTTAATGGTTGTGAGCAGGACTATTGAAGTTGGTTTTTCGACTTTAACAGTCTGGTGAGAAACAGTCAGCCAGGTACTGGGAGTTAGGGAAATTCATTTTGGGAAAAGAATGCCCCTCTGTAGGTGTGTTTTATTTGCCAGCAGGTGGACCAGCTAAACCATGAAAGGTTTCTGAGTCAACCAAAATGCTATTGAGATAAAGAATTTAATAAGACCTGCCTGAATTCTGTGGAAAGTTGGCCCAATTATAGTAAAGATAGTAAGGCCCTCTAGCTGTAAAATCTCACATATCCTTACACTATATACGTCCTACACCCCATTCATGCATCTCACCTTCACCAATTCTGACATGACACCTACCCTTCATGCCAATACATATCCAAACCAATGCACATGGCTCCTCATGCCCTCCATGTTTAGAAAAGGCATTTGGATGCCCATTCACCTGCTATATAAAACCACTGAATCCTATCATGATAATAGTGTCTTAAAAAGAGCTTCAAAAAACAGTAATTACCACTTAATTTTCCATTTTTTTTAAAAAGGTACTTTCACTATTAGTTGATTAAGGTGATTAAAGTGTCAATCAATCTTTGAAATATTATTTGCAAAACTGCAATCATTTGAAACCTCTTCATCTTGTATCAATAAACATTCTCCAATTAACAGAATAGATTGGAGAGCCAGAGTTCTTTATGAATGTTTTCCCTGGGGATAAATTGTTTCAACAATCTAATGGATGATAGCGTTCTCAAAGTCTTCTAAGAAGTTCTTGATGAAGAGAAGATATTCCCACTTGTCTGAAAGTTCAAACTAAAGGTCGTAAATATAAGATAAAAATAGAGATAGAAATATAAATAGAAGGTGTGAATAAATGTAGTAAATAGTTCATCAGAAACACCTTTACTCAGACACTGGTTCAAATGTGTAATTGGTTACATTTTGGTTTGGTTGAGACAGCTAACTAGGTAAGCATCTGAGGAAGAAATGACTAAAATATATATTGATAGAAGTGTATATTGATGAGGTTCATGGGGAAATGGCATAGACTAGGTGGCCAAATGGCCTACATCAGCACTCTAAATTTGAAATGATTCCACCTCATTTCGAAAACTCTGCACTCCTTTGAGGGAGCCAATTCTAGATATTTGTTCACAGAGGCTTCTCATGTCTATCCAAAAATTAAAGCATTCAATTTTTGAGTGCTTATTCTTCTTGTCCTGTCTCACCATTGAAATCATGGTTACGTTTTATTCTTGCCTGTTCTTTTGCCAGACCTAGAATTGACAACCCCCTATGACTTTCAGTTTTATTGTACTTTTATAATTCACAAATGTTGAAAACTCACATTTGGTATTCAGGAATCGCTGTTTCTTGCTTTTTTATAAACTTTCTCTCTGGTCTTGTTGAGACATTGAAACTCACCATGGCAGACAGTGGAACTCAAATTTACAAAAAGAAAAATCTGGAATTAAGAATCTCACAGTGACCATGAACCCATTGTCGATTGTTGGAAAATACCCGTCTACTTCATTAATGTCCTTCAGGGAAAGAAACTACCATTCTTACCTGGTCTGGCCTACATGTGACTGCAGATCCACAGTAATGTGGTCGACTCTGAACTACCTGTTGCTAATTAGTGATGGGCAATAAATGCTGGTCAAGCCAGTGGTACGCTCAGCTTGTGAATGAATAAAATACTTAGACATTATAACAGAAAATTGGACCATCTACCATCACTATTCTTAGCTCTAGATTACAACATGAATACAGGGGGCAGTATGGTGACTCAGTGCTTAGCACTGCTGCCTCACAGTGGCAGGGACCTGGGTTCGATACCAATCTCCAGTGACTGTCCGTGTGAAGTTTGCACATTCTCCCTGTGTCTTTGCAGGTTTCTTCCAGGTGCTCTGGTCTCTTCCTACAGTCCAAAGATATGCATATTAAGTGGATTGGCCTTTATGTGTAGGTCAGGTGGATTAAGCATGGGAAATGAAAGGTTACAGGGAGAGGGTGGTCTGGGGTGTAATGCTCTTTGGAGGATAGGGATAGAGACTCTATGGGCTGAATTGCCTGCTTCCACGCTGTGGCACTCTATGATTCCACAAAGTGCATGTTATCATAGCAACCCAATCTCCTTGGTGAGGGTGTTTGCTTTTAGTACACTCAGGCACCAATGGTTGGCGTGGATCAGATTGCTGCCTATATAATGGGGTTCAATCCTGGCAGAAGTGGAAGGGTGAGTTTGGGATATACTTACATGATCTAGAAAATGGACATCATGTTGCTGTGAGGTGGTCTTGCCTTTAGACAGAAACAGCACAAAAAAATTGCCTTTGCACACTTACAACCCTCAGACATAAATTGCATATTATGCACCAACAACCGCTCTTCAACCTCACTCCCATAGATATGAACAGTGAGATCTTAATTCATACTAATGCAAGGATATAATTAACATTTAATAGATGTACAAGTATCTCATCTCTTATGATGAAATTATAGTGTCCCTATATCTGAGCCATTAAAATAGGGCTCGAATCAAGAGGTGTGTATAATATCTCCGAGCTGGTTGATTAGAAAATTTCTAAAATATGTAGGCAGGTAGGTTGCATTGATTATTTCAAATGTTCCATCAGCAACCCTGTTTAATTATTTGATTGACCAATAAAACATTTTCATGATTCTCCATCAGCTATAATAATCTTTCCACTTACTAAATTGAATACACTGAATTGTCTTGTTTATTTATTTACTTTTATCATTTGCAAAAGAGAATAAGTTGAGCTTTTTAAAAGGACAGATGGTGACTTTGAAGGGATGGCTGCTGTACCTGAGAGAATACAACCCATAATAGGGCAGCAGAGCAAGCACAGGTCCCAGAGCGAATGCAGCAGGGTGAGCATGGCCAAGTTTGTGGATCAAATCCTGGAGAGGGCGCAGACTGGAGCCGGAGTGATAGTGGAGCAGGTCTGGATGGGGACCGGTGGTTAGAGGTGGCGTTGCCTCCTGTTCTGGGACCAGCGGGTGTGGACTCATGTTGGAAAAGGACTGGAACTTCAAGAACGTATGTACTTTATAGTCACTTTTATTAACATTCTAGACTTTTAAAACTCTAATATCTGTGCTTACTTTTTTTAAAACTCTGTAACAGCAGTTAAAATGTCTTTACCTAGGTATTCTGTCCCTAAGATGGTGCTGAGAGGTGACATTACAAACTTTTCATTGCACCCATTGAATGCAGGTAACAATAAAAGTTATTCTATTCGAAAAAGTCAGGATGGGTAGTGGGCTTCCCACCATTCAGCTCCTCATTCTCTGAGGAGAGCATCCTGATCATTTTAAATGGGTGATGACTGTGTCCAAGCCCCACCAAAGGTATAAGAGCTTCCTTTGAATTATTGCACTGAGAACCCGAACTGAAATTATCCACGCTGGCTGGATTGTCAGTCGTCCTCAATCACGACAAGCTTCCCAACTTTATATCTGTGTTAAACAGCATGGCAGTGTAGAGGTCCTGTCAGCCTGGTATTTCTGGCTGAGGGACAAATACAAAAAGGCAAGGCTAAGCAAGGATGCAGTGAGCATCCAGATAGGCTCAAACTGAGTGAGTGCTAAGAGAACAAGTGAGTAGCCCAGACATGCAGCTGGGTCCAGTCCGTCAACTGGGTGTGTGTCCATGATTGCAAAGTATCCTTCGTGTGGCACTACTATGATAGATGCCATCGCACCATACCACTTCGCACAAAAGTACAGAAATGGATTGAAGATGTGCCATCAGGATACCTAAAGGCTGGCATATGTTTACTGTCGATGTCCCTGGATGTGAGGTGCACACAGCCAGTACCCACACATATTGCTGCGAGATATAGGTACCCTGTGTCCAACACTGTGGTCCTTTGGAGTCAGTGGGGGTCTGAAATTGCCAGGTACCCACTCAATTTCCATGTCGAGAATTCTAAGCATCTAGTTTGCTCAAGATGGGTGGTTAAATAGAAAGCCACATTTCAATGAGACAAGGTGTACAGTTTAAAATGTAGTTATTCAACAATAATTCCTCTTAGTAGGCAATTCACTGCTCCCTAGCAGGAATCTCACTTTAATGCCTGCTATTAAAGATGTAGTGGATACTGCCAGTGTCGGGATAGACCTCAATGGACTCCTCATCATAGATTTCTCATCATAATCCACATCATTCAGCTTCCAATAAGATTTTGCATCAAGTTGTTTGGAGGATTGGGAGACTGAGATAACAGATTTACCCCCTTCAAGATCCTAAGACGTTCTGCCTTTCCCCATCCAATTCTTTCTCATCATATTATCAAATTGTGTGGAGCTTAACACAAGGTTTAACATTAACCCTTTCAGAAACATCACCTTATAGGACATCTCTTACTGACTCAAGTTCCTATCAAAAAACAGTCTATTCTTTCAACCCATCGATTCAACTATTTGCCCAAAATAATTCAGTGCACCCAAGAGTGAACACAGAAAACAACTAACAAAAAAAAACAAAGAACTGCAGATGCTGGAGATCTGAAACAATAATAGAAGTAGCCGGAGAAACTCAGCAGGTCTGGCAGGATCTGTAGGGACAAAACAGAGTTAACGTTTCGAGTCCAGTGACCTGAAGGAGGGATAGGCAATAGGTGGGAATGGAGCCCAGAGAATGAGAGAAACCAGTGGTTGGGCAGATAGAAGAATGGCTTCTGGTGAACTAGGGAGAAAGAAAAGCTGATGATAAGGAACATTAGTGGGTGAAAATGGGTGGGCCATGCTGGTAGCAGCTCCTGTGATTTTGGGGCTTGATATGTGGAGTTTGGGGAAGGACATGGAAGAAGGTGTTCAGGCCCTAAAATTATTGAAGAGAAAATACTCGTTCTTTCATGTTTTTCCTTAATTGTTGGGCTAATCTATGTTTTGTGTCCTTTACGTCCCTATGATAATGATATTTATACTTTGAAATATTTCAAACAGACCATCTTTTAATCTTCGAGTCTGTGAATAGATCTCAGAGCCTGTCTATCCTATATGCCAGCTCTTTTAAAAGATCTGCTTATGAAAGGCACAGTATGACATAATTTGAATCTCAGTGGGTTGAGAATATTATTGTCAAAGAACTATTCACATTGAGCAACATTATTTTAATCTGCATCTTTTACAAAAAAATCAAGTGAAAACATTTCCAAAAGACAATGAAAATAATGATTCTCTCCAAGGCAATGAAAATATTTCTCTCTAACTTAATTGACCCAAGTTCATTGCTGCCCTGAGTTTTCTAGGAGACTTCCCTTAATAATTTCTAAAATTTTATTAATTTTATGAAATATGAAGCAAAATACACATGAGGTCATGTTGCAGCTGTTCAAAACTCTGGTATGGCTGCACTTGGAATATTGCGTACAGTCCTGATCGCTGCATTATAAGAAGGATGTGGAAGCATTGGAAAGGGTGCAGAGGAGATTTACCAGAATGTTCCCTGGTATGGAGGGGAAGGTCTTATAAGGAAAGGCTGAGGGACTTGAGGCTATTTTCATTAGAGAGAAGGTTGAGAGGTGACTTAATACAGACATACAAGATGCCCAGAAGATTAGATAGGGTGGATAGTGAGAGCCTTTTCCCTCAGATGGTGATGGCTAGCATGAGGGGACATAGCTTTACATTGAGGGGTGATAGATAGAGGACAGATGTCAGAGGTAGGTTCTTTACTCAGAGAGTTGTAGGGGTGTGGAACACCCTGCCTGCAACAGTAGTAGACTCGCCAACTTAAAGGGCATTTAAATGGTCATTGGATAAACATATGGATTATAATGGAATAGTGTAGGTTAGGTGGGCTTCAGATTGGTCTCACAGGTCGGTGCAACATCGAGGGCCAAAGGGCCTGTCATGCGCTGTAATGTTCTATGTTCTATGTTCAAAATGGCTTATCAATAAAGGCTATTCAGTCCATCAGGCCTACAACTGCCCCATTTAATGCACATATTATCTTGTCACAGAAGCCAACTGTTACCACCTCCTGAGGAAACCAAACAACTTCAGGGAAAATCTGTTGCTGTAGCTATTTTAGAAGAATGCAGATGAAGCACAATTTTCCCATTGAATTAAAGATTCAATTATTATCTTCAAACTATCCGTCGGGTAATTACTTTCAATGTATGTTAAGCCTTTATGACATGTGTTTAGCACTTTGGCCATCGCACTGGATATCACAATTTTCCTTTTAAATTTTATGTCACACTCAAAAACGAAACACTCAGAACAGAGTAAGGGAGCTGTTCATTTTACAATCTGAAGAGAAACTTCACACCAGCACCAGAAAATAATGCAGTGACCACGGAGCAACAACATGTTGAAGAGTAATTAACTTCTAATTGACCCCAAGATGTTACAGAAATAAATCTCATGCCCTTAAAGAGACAGTCTGCTTAGCAGCAGATCAATACATTTGTAACAAGCAGTAAAATTGCCTTGCTGTTAAAGAACAGTCAAAATTATTTCTCAGAATTGTAAAATGGCTACAGCACAGGAAGTGGTGTTTATCTTGTCATGTCTATAACACCTCTCAGTTGAAGTTCTCACCTGGCTCTGCTTCCCTTTGTTTTCCTGTACCTTTGTAAATTCTATTCTCTTCAGATATTTATTTAATTCCATTCCGGAAGCCACGATCACATTTGATTCAATTCCCTTCCGTGTAGAACAGGCCCTTCAGCTCAACAAGTTCCACACCGACCCTCTGAAGAGTAACCCACCCAGACCCATTTCCCACTGACTAACGCATCTAACCTATGGGCAATTTAGCATGGCCAATTCACTGACCTGCACATCTTGGATTGTGGGAGGAAACCGGATCACCCGGAGGAAACCCAAGCAGACACGGGGAGAATGTGCTAACTCCACACAGACAGTTGCCCGAGGCTGGAATCAAACCAGGAACCCTGGTCCTGTGAGGCAGCAGTGCCGCACCAATTCCAAGTTGTGCAGGTTAGGGAGATCAGATATAGTCAGTGTGAGGTTACAGGGAAGGCGAGAGAAGGGCTGGGTTTTGGTGGATGCCCTTCAGAGACTTGCTGTAGACTTGATGGGCCAAATGGCCTCCATTTGTATAATAGGGATTCAATGATTCTGTGATTTCACAGACTGTTCATTCCAGGTTATAACTACTCACTGTAGAAAATATTTTGCTGAATATGTTAGCTTTGGTTCTTTTTTCATTCATCTTAAATTGATGGCCTCTAGTTCTTGACCCTTTAACCAAACAAGAAAGGTATACATCTATCTAATTTACTGAACAGCTTTTTCAAATCTTCTGACTTGATTGCTTCTTGAAGGACAATCACTGTCAGCTAATCACAGGTTAGTTAATACTAGGGAGTCGATTAACTCAGAAGTTGGTTTGTAATGCAGAGTAATGCCAAAATTCATGGGTTGAATTCCTGCACTGGCTAAGGTTACCACAAAGATCTTATCTTCTCAACCTTTTTGAGGCATGGGAATTCTCATGCCCTCTGGGACAAATGGTGGCTTTAACAACATCAGTCACAGCTGGTTCATATGAATACAGATCCAGTGGCCTTTTCCTACTAAAGTTTCAATTATATTAAAAATAGGGAAGAATTGCTATACATGCTACCAGCCAGAATACAGCTGGAATACTGTACACAGTTTTGGTTCCCTTATCTAAGGGAAGTTATCCTGGCATTGGAGGCAGTCCACAGATGGTTCATTGACTTGATCCTGGGTACGCAGTGTCTGTCTTATGAGGAGAGTATCAGTTATCTGGGCTTGTACCTGTTGGCCAGTAGAAGGATGATGAGCGGCCATATTCTAACAGACAAAATTCTTAGGGGTCTTGAAGGGCTAGATGCAGCAAGCATGCATCTCCTTGTGGGAGAGAATTGTTTTATTCACTTGAGATGTGGGTGTTACTGCCTGGTCAGAACTTATTGTGTGTCTCTAGTTGCCATTGAGAAGGTGGTGCTGAGCTGCCTTCTTTAACTGTATGCAGTCCATGTGCTATAGGGAGACCTACAATAGGATTAGGGAGAAATTCCAGGATTTTGGCCTAGCGACACTGAGTGATATATTTCCAAATCAGAATGGTAATAGGTTTGGAGGTGAACTTGCAGGTGACAATGTATTTGTAGCTCTTATCTTTCCAGAAGGAAGTGGTCATGAGTTTGAAAGGTACTGTCTAAGGATCTTCAGTGAATCTCTGCAGTGTGTCTTGTGATACTTCACAATGTCACTACTGAGTGACATAGTGGAGGGACTGGATGCTTGTGGTTGTAATGTTAATCAAATGGGATGGTGTCAAGCTTTGATTGTTGTTGGAACTGCACCCATTTGGCAAATCTCCTTCCATCACATTCCTGACTTGTGCCTTGTAGATGATGAACAGGCTTTGGGATCAGGAGGTGAGTTACTCCTAACCTCTGACCTGTTCTTATAGCCACTTTATATGGAAAGTCTCATTGAGTTTTTGCTCAATACTAACCCCAAGAACGTTGACAGTGGGGGATTTAGTGGTAGTAACACCATGGAATGTCAAGGAATGGTGATTAGGTTGTCTTTTAGTGGAGATGGTCATTGTCTCGTATTTGTGTGGCACAAAATGTTATTTGAAACTTGTCAGCTCAAGTCTGAATATTGTCCAGATCTTGTTGTATTGGAACACAGACTGCTTCAGTACCTGAGGAGTCATAAATGGTGCTGAACATTGTACAATCATCGGTGAACAACCCCACTTCTGACCTTATGATGGAAGGAAAGTCATTGATGAAGTAGCTGAAGATGTATGGATATAGGTCCCTCCCTCTTTGAACTCCTGTAGAGAGATCCTGGAGCTGAGGTAACTGATGTCCAACAACTGCAAACATCTTCCTATGTACAGGTATGACTCCAACCAGTGGAGAGTTTGCCCCGATACCTATTAATTCCAATATTGGTAGGGCTCTTTGCCACACTTGGTTGATTGCAGCCTTGATTTCAAGACTATCACTTTTACCTCACTTCTGGAACTCTTTTTTTCATGTTTGAACCAAGGCTATAATGAGGTCAGCAGCTGAGTGGTCCTGGCAGAACCCAAACTAGGCATCTCTGAGCAGGTTATTGCTGTGCAGGTGCTGCTTGATAGCACTGTTGATGATATTTTCCATCACTTTACTGACGATTGAGAGTAGACTGATGGTGCAGTAATTGGCTGGGTTGGGTTTGTTCTGCTTTTTGTGTACAGGGCATGTTTGGGCAACTTTCTAAATTGTTGAGTCAATGCCAGTGTTGTGACTGTATTGGAAAAGCTTGGCTAGGAGATTGGCAAGTTCAAAGTCTGTCCTATATAGCACAGTAATAGTGCCACACAACATGATTATTCTTAATGTGAAGGCAGGACTTCATTTCCACAAGGACTGTGTGGTGGTCACTTTTACTGTTATTGTCATGGACAAATGCATCTGTAGCCGGCAGATTGGTAAGGGTGAGGTCTTATTAGTCCCCTCACCACCTGTTGCAGACCCTCTAGCAGACATGTCCTGTAGGACCCAATCAGTTCAATCTGTGGTACTGCTGCCGAGCCACTCCTGGTGGTGGACATTGAAATCCCAATCTAAATAATATTTTACACCCTTGCCACTCTCAGTGCTTCCTCTAAATGTTGTTTAACACGGAGGAGTACCAATTCATCAGTCAAGGGAGGACGATACGTGATTATCAGCCGGAGGTTTCCTTGCCCATGTTTAACCTGAAGCAATGAGATTTCATGAGGTCCAGAGTCCATGCTGAAGATTCCCTGGTCAACTCCCTCCTGACTGTATATTACTGTGCCGCCATGTCTGCTGGGTCTGGCCTGTTGGTGGAACAGAACATATCCAGGATGGTAATGAGGATTGTCTGTAAGGTAGGGATATGACTATGTCAGGCCATCGCTTGACTAGTCTGTGAGTCAGCTTTTCCAATGTTGGCACACAGACCCAAATGCTGGTAAGGAAGACTTTTCAGGGGGTTTTTGCCAGGTCTTTTCAGTGCCTAGGTCAATGCAAGGTGATCTGTCTGATTTCATTTCTTTGTTCAGACTTCTTCACGATTGATAGAACCAAGTAGCTTGCCAGACCATTTCAAAAGGCAGTTGAGAGTCACATTGCTGTGGGTGCGAGAGGGGCCTCTTTCCTTTACTCCACCCTTAGGCCGGTGCCTGGGGTTCACTGATTACTGTGGTGGTCTCTCTCCAGCAGGCTCTGAAACTTCAAAGACTCAAAGTGCCGCTCTAGGACAACTCAGTTGGAGAGAGAGCACTGAACCGAGCTCACTGTTAATAGCCTGACCAGCAAGTCGGAACTTATCTCCACACAGTAATCTTGACCACCACCAATGCCTGGGCGATTCCCTCTCTTGTTGGTGGGACAATGGCCACATGGCACCTACCCACACGGGCAGTACTCCCAAGAGAGAGAAAGAGAGAAATCAAACTGCTTATCCAGGCCAGCAATCCCTCTTGAGTGGGTGTTTCACATCACCCGGATCATCCTTCAGTCCTTGACACTGGAATTAGTCTGGGATCTGCTGGGAACTCAGCCAGAATCGGTGTACCCAGAAGGAGCACAGATGGACTCAAATGTGAGTTCAACATTACCAGTGAGCTTTATTACAGAGAAAATTTCAACTTGCCCAATCTGTACAATACTTCAATGAAACTTATGCTCTATACTATGATATAAAATATAAGAAAACTGAAGTGGACGCAATGTAAATCTTGAACCTGACACAATTGACAGTGTACTGATACTTTAAGAATTACACAACCACCCTCCCCCTATCCCTAACCAACTACTCCAGAGTATGACTGTCCCAGGCCTGAAAAGGGTTCTTAAGGTCTCAGAGGGACTTGTTGCTTGTCCGGTGGAGCTCCCTCTCGGGTATTGTTGCTGACTTCCGGAGTCCGAGGTCGCAGACAGGGTCAATGTCTTCAGACCCAAAGAGTTGGCGTACACAGATACAGTGAGCTCAGAGTGAGGAGAGTGAGAAAGGAACAGAGTCCCCGATAGCAGGCCCTGCTGCCCCCTTTACCCGTGCAATTCCAAAGGGCCGGCTGGCTCCGCCCCTCAGGTCATTCCATTTCACGAAGAATCTCCGCAGATTGCTGGGGCCTATTTAACCTCATCATTTATGGAAACAAAAAGATCAATACCATCCCAAATTTACTTAACTGAAATTTTGATGACTTCATGGAGCCTCCCAGACTGTTTTCAGATTAGAGTAAATCATTATCCCATCAACTAGACAGGCTCCATTGTTCACAGTTTTGAGGTTCATTACCATTTTTATGCCTGTCCCTTGATATGATATCTGGCAGGTGCAGTTTTGTTGGTCGAGTTGTCTCATACCTCTGAGGATCTCTGTCCCCAGAAGAAGGTGTGTCCTTATTCTGACAGGTCTGCTGGGAAATCCTGCCTGCACTGATGCCAGGTTGATAAGTTTTTCACAAAAGGCCATTTTCTTTCAGTCTTTCTTTTAAAACTGGGGATTGCCCTCAAACTGTTATACGGACCAGGTGAGGATGACAGATTTCCTTCCCTAAAGGACATTGGTGAGCCAGATGAGTTTTTCCAACAACTGAAAATAGTTTTGTGGTCATCAGTAGATTCTTAATTCAGACTTTTAAAAAAATCTAATGCAAATTCTCAGCATCTACTATGGCATGATTAAAACCTGGTTCCCCAAAACATTAGCTGAGTTCCTGGATTAATTGTCTCATGATAATGCCACTAGACCAACACTTCTTATTGAGTTTGGGACCTGAAGGCATAATTTCAGAGTAAGGGGCTTGCATGTTTAAGAGAGAGATAAGGAGGAATTTCTTTTCTCAAAAGGTTATGAATCTGTAGAGCTGTTTACTATAGAGAGCTCACCACTACCTACTCAAGAGCAACTGAGGACAGGAAATAACTGGATGCTGACAATGACACCCAAGTCCCAAACGTGAATTCAAATACAGAGCAGTAGAGGTTTGGTCATTAAGTATATTCAAGGCTGAGAGAGACAGATTTTAGTCAGTAAGGGAATTAAGGGTTATGGGGAAGACTGTAAAGTGGAGTTGAGGGTTATTAGATCAACTCTAATTTCATTGAGTGGTGGAGCAGCCTGGATGGACTTAAAAGCCTACCTAGAGACATAAAGTCATCCAGCATTAAACAGGCCTGTTGACCCATCTCATCCACGGCGACCAGATTTCCTACACTAAACTCATCCCATTTGCCTGGGTTTGGCCCATGTGCCTCTAAACCTTTCCGATTCATGTAAATGTTCCTTTAAATCAAACCATAGAGCTGTACAGCACGGAAACAGATCTTTTGGTCCAACTCATCCATGCCGACTAGATATCCTAAATTAATCAGTCACATTTGCCAGCATTTGGCCTATGACCCTCAAAACCCTTCCTGTTCATATCTAGTCATAATGAGAAAAAGTTCAGATTTATAGTGTTTAATGGAACAAAAATGTAGTAAGTTAATAACTCCAGTCAATTCTTGAACGTTGGCCATAGAAATTGCTGCATGATATTCCACATTACTGGTCTACCAGTTGTTTCCAGAAGATCTTATGTGGACTTGAAGTTTAGGATTCATTTTTGTTCCTTTCTTTGCACTTTTATCCACTGTTAATAAGGGAATGCAATTCCTTTGAACATCACCCATTGCTATTCCAAGTACGGTGAAAGATTGTTAAAGGTCCCAATTAAAGATGTAAGCAGAGCTTCCACCTCGTTTCAGCAGCAAAATGGAAGGAACTCCAAGGAAATTCAGCTCTTACATTTATGGTCTTATAGTATTTGTGGCTTTTAATCATAATGAGCATGATAGAGTTAACTGAGAAATTGCCTCTGAGAATTGTTACAGTGCAGAAACATGAATGGTTTCATGAATGCACATTACTCGAGGTGTACATTTACCACAGGTCTGCAATAGTTCAAGGCAGTGACTCACCATCATTTGCAATTATTTAAGGGCAATAAATGATTGGCGTGCCTATGACACCTCCTTCCAAGAATAATGTATTTTTAAAAAGACAATGGATTATTTTTCTCCAACCCAAACCTCAGGCTTATTTCCATAACTGTAATTAGAAGTAATTTGTTAATGTTCACTTCAGGAACCAACAAGAAAGTTTCTGGTGAAAATAAATTGACATTGAATTTCCCCTCAGCACTGTACACCAGCAAGCTCAGTGAAACCCCATATAGTTTTTCCTGGATATGGACAGGATTAGGATACGCCTCACTTAAGATTTTATTTATTGCTCATACTCTGAAACGAACACATTTCATTGAAAGTTATTGCAGATAAGACCCCATTTAGACAACAAGTGATCCAGAACAGAAAAAAATGGAAAAATATAATCATACCATGCACTATGTCAAAAGTTGATATTAGAAGATGGTCACAAAGAAATAAGTAGCCTTATCGAAAATGTGTTTTCACTTTCAAGAATCAAAGTATAAAATGAGGGAAGAAATATTCAGTTTATCTTTTATCCCAATTCACTCTGACGTTGTATTATTTTTTAAAAGTTGTTGTGTAATCTCTAATTGTTATATTGTCAACAATGTACAAAAACAAGAAAAGTTTGCATATTTTTGCAGATTTATTCTTGTGATGTGGGCATCTCCGGGAGGACCAGCATTTAATGTTCATACTTGAAAAACACATCCACTATTCCGTTAGGTAGGGAGAATCTAGATGCAGCAATGTACCCTTGCGCCTATCATGCTTTCGAGGATATGCGTGTCGATGATGCTGTTGAAAGTGTAAATTAAATTTTCAAATCATGAAACACTAAATGGGATTTCAGCATCCTAACCATAATTAAAAAGGAAATGGCTTAGGGAAGATTGGCAAAGTTTCCTTTTCTAACTGTGAAGTTCAGTTCCTCAGTCTGGAAGTCATTAGCACCTCTTAGTTAAATCTGTTCGGGTCTAGGCAGTGATCGTAAATTAAACAAAGGTCAATTTAAGTGTCAAGAGAACAAGTTATGACAACTTTGAGAACAGGCGAGCACATCACTCAGCTGGAAATGTGAGGTTCTGAATGCCACAACTGTTTGAAAAAGTTAAAAATAATTGCAAGTTTGAAAACTGGAAGCTGAAAATTGAAGCAAGAACAGAAGCTCAAGTCAATAGACAGAAAAACCAGAGTTAATGTTTCAGTTCCAGTGACCTGTTATTAGAAATGAAACTAGCTGGGGAAGTATGGTATTTAAGCAGTGACCATATGGGAAGTCAGGTTAAGAGTGAACAGAGTATATGGACAGCTTGCCCAGAGAGATAAAAACCAAGTGCTAGTGTTAGAAAATTAATTGGTCAGGAAGTGAGATTAGTGTTAAAATCCAACTAGTTCCACTCTGTAGGGATGAAATCTATCATCCTTGCACACTTTTGTTAACTGGTGACTCTAGATAAGTTTCTGAAAACATTTCCAGGAATGTTGGCAGGAAAGGAAGGTTTGAGCTATATAAAAAAAATCGATGGGAAAGGCTGGCATTATTTTCACTGGATTTGAGGAGGTGAACCCATATTGCCATTAGGGAGGGAATTCCAGGATTTTACCCCAGTGATAATGAAAGCATGTTAATGCATTTCTAAGTCAGGATAGTAGGGGTTTGGAGGGGAATTTCCAATTGGTAGTGTTCCCATTAGCCCAGGTCACTGGATTATTTGTCAAATTGCATAATCCTGGTGTGATTGTAAATTGGAAAATTTTGTACACTTCTTTTAAATCTTTAACTTTTGTGATGTCTCTGAAAATACCAGGACTTAATATTCAGTGCACTACCCTAGTGAGCCATGACACCAGTTCATTTTTCTTTTGAAGCTTTGGTTTAAATGGAGGCCAAGATTATTTCTATCTTTTGGACAATAGTTGAGAAGAATGTGACTAAATGTGTATGTTTTCAAATCTGTTGTGGTGTGATATACATGATGACTGTCCATCAATGCCCACTACAAGACAGGATGTAAAGTGTAATCTCATGAGCCTGTAAAGGGAATGAAATAGCTGTCCTACAGTTTAGCTATGTTCACATAGCATCTCAGTTACCATTGTCTGTATGTTGTCATGTTGTCAGTTGAAGGAGACACGTGTTGATTTCCCAATGCTTGCTCTATAATTGATGTATTTGTGCTAAGTATAAGAATGTATCAGGATCCAGCAAAACCAATTTTCAGAGAGACTGTAGGAACCCTGATTATGAGGACCTTGAACTGGACTCTGAGTTTAGCCTTCAATGCAACAGCTTGAAATTTGTGGTAAGTATAGTGGTGATGCTGCATGCACACACCACTATAATAGAGGAATCTTGACTACAACTTCTACAGAATGCATATGTACAGCTTACTGCAATATTCCAGATGTCACTGTCAGCATTAATTTGTCCCCTTATGAGGGCACTGTTTAGTGACCACTGGTAGTTTCAACATTGAATTGAGAGATTTGCTCTAAATGTTCTGTGCTTGTTCAAGAAGTTCAGCACTAAAAATGCTGAAAATGTTAGAGCCGGTACATCCAGTTGTGAATTAATTTTTAGTGATGTAATAAGTGATCACCATTCCTGGAAAATATCTCTTTACCCGTGGTATGGTCCAAGCTGGATATTTGTTATGATCTAGCTTTATCAACCATAATCATTGAAACTATGTAAAGAGAGGAAGAACCAAGAGTAAGAAAATAAAGAGCCAAGCTTCAGGATTAAATTGAAGTATCAAAAGAATCTTTACTGTATAAACTTGAGCAAAATAAACAGAAGAAATAATGACTAATGAAAATTCTAAACAATATAAAATTCAACCTAAATTGAACAGATTTACCTCTACTTAATCTTTTATTTTTCTATGGAATTCACTCCAATTAGAATTTAAAAATACTCAGACTCTGGAAGACAATTCCATTTGTTCTGGAGCTAGCTGCATAGGGCACAGCTCTGGTATACGGTATATCCTTACCAACATGGCCAAGCATAAGGGTTACTGACAGTCACTTTCCAGAACCAATCAGATACATGTAAACACTCCTTTGATGTCTATTTTGTACTGGATGTCTTCCCTACTTAATACTCCTCAGTCCTCTAGAAGTTCATTTTTTCATTTTTGTAGAAATAGAGGAACAGAAGTAGACTATTCTTCCCCTCGAGCCTGTTACACCATTTACTGTTGAGCAAAAGCCTCAATGCTTTTTACCAGCCTTATCCCTATAACCCTTAACCCTGTTGATTGTACAAATTTATCAATTTCTACATTAACCACACTCAAATTTTGAGCTTCCACAGCCCACTGAGGTTGAGAATTCCAAATGTTCACAAAAAACTCTCCACCCCATAGTCCTAAATGGCAACTTCCTTATTTTTATACTGTGCCCATTAGATCTAGACTTCTCAACCAGAGAAAACATTTTATCTGCACTGGCCTGATGCCTTTAAGTATTTTAAAGGTTCAGTATCATCTCTCATTCTTTATAGCTCAAGGAAATACAGACCCAGTTTGCCCAATCTCTCTTCATAAGCCAGTCCTACCATTCTGGGAACAAGTCTGGTGCACTATTGTTGAACTCCCTCCATAACAATCATGCCTTTCCTAAGATAATGAGACCAAAACAGCACAAAGTGTTTCGGGCATAATCCAACTAAGCTCCTTTACAATTAAAGCAAGACTTCACTCTTCCTGTATTCAAATCATCTTGCAATAAAAGTTAACATTCCATGAGCATTCTTAATAGCTTGCTGGATCTGCATGTTTGGCCTTCAGTGACATATTGACAAAAGACACTCAAGCCCCTTTGTCGAGCGACACTTTCCAATCTCTCACCTCCAAAAAAATACTCTGCATAGCTGATCTTCTTACCCACGTTGATAACCTCTTATTTTCCACATAATATTCCATCTACCTACTTTTTGCCTGATAAGTAAGCTGGTACAATTCCTCCTGAAAATGCTTTACATCTTCCTCAAGCACATATTCCTGCTCAGCTTTGTATCATGGCAAATTTGAAAAGATTAGTAGAATTATCACTCGACTATTAAACTAGACACCCAGATAATGTTCTGGGGACTCTGGTTTGAATTGTGCCATGGCAGATGGTAGAATTTGAATTTAATAAATGTCTGGCATTAACAATCTAATGACAACCATGAACCTATTGTCGATTATTAGGAAAACCGATCTGGTTCATTAATATCTTTTTGGGAAGGAAATTGCCATCCATCCCCAGCCTGGTTTACAAGTGACTCCCAACCCATACTGCCCTCTCAGCAATTAGGGATGGGCAATAAATGCTGGTCTAGCCAGTGATGCCCTCATCCTGAGATTGAATTTTTAAAAAGTTTAAATCACTGTTATATCTTGTGAACGTGTGGGATTTTTGCAGTCCCACACTAGTCACAGTGTGCCAATACACGAATGATTCATTTATTCTTGCTATCTCTTTTTTCCCTGTTAGCTAATCCTTAATCTATGACAGCACATTACCTCATATTTATTTTTGCTAACCTTAAACTTTCTCAAAATCTTTCTGAAAATCCAAATACACTGCATCCATTTAGTCAAGGGAAGTCAACGTGTTAATCACATCCTCAAACTCCAAGTTGTCAGACACAATTTTTCATTTGCAAATTAGAGAAAGCAATGGCTTGGTGGTATAATTGCTAGACTATTAATATAGAGACCTAGGTAATGTGCTGGGGATCTCAGTTCAAACCACACCATGGTCATGAAATTTGAATTCAATGAAAATCTGGAATTAAGAGTCCAATGATGACAATGAAATTGTTGGGAAAAAATTCATCAGGTTCACTAAAAATCTTTATTGAAGGAAACAATTGTCTTTACCTAATCTGGCCCATGTGTGATTCCTGACCCAATGTGATTGATTCTTAATTGCCTTCTTAGCAATTACAGATCAGCAATATATGCTACATCCTGAGAATGGATAAAAAAATTAATACTGATTATGCCATCAGGTCATTTTTATCCAAGTATCCTTAATGATAGACTCTAGAATTTTCTGATGTAAAGCTGGTGGGTCTGTAGATTCTTTTTTTTTCCTTTGGTTCCTTTCTTAACTCAAGGAATGACATTGAAAGTATTCTTACTTATACTAATTCCCTTCAACTCCTCATTCCCTTCGTCACTTCAATCTTAAATTCTGGGTAATTCTCGTATCAACCTCAGTGAATTCAAACACAAAGTAATCAATCATAAAAACCAAAAGAACTGCAAGTCAGCAACAAACACAGAAATTTCTGGCAAAGCTCAACAGGTCTGCAGCATCTGTGGAGAGAAATCAGAGGTAATGCTTTGGGTTGAGTGACCCTTCCTCAGAATTATTGTTAGTCATTTATTTTCTTTGCTATATATCTATTCCACATTATAGTTCTGTTAATTTTGTTTTTAATGGACTCAAATTCATTTAAATTTCATGTTTCCTTTCAATGGTCATATAGAAATTTCTTTAGTCCATTTTGATATTTTTTGCTTGATTGCATGCTTTTCTATTCTTCCTCTCCTTATCAGTTTCTTGGTCATCCCTTGCTGTATTCTAAAAACTTCCCAATCATCAGATGTATTCCTATTTCTGGCCACATGATAAGTATTATCTTTTAATCTTATGCAATCCTTAACTTAACTTTGTTAGTCATGGTTGATGAACCTTTTTTCAATTTTTACCAGAAGTCAAGCAAATCAAAAAGACTTACAAACGTTTAGGAGCAGCCAGCAAGTTAATCAATGGGTGCCATTCCTTTGGCTGCTCAGAGTGGAATTAGGGCCAATGAGTCACAATGAGTTAAACCAATTTTCTGCCTCCATAGTGTAGGCAATCCTTTCTGTATTCAACTCTGAGATTATTACTCTGAGAGTCATTCCCAATGTGATTAATCAAACTCTATAGCTAGATTTCTCAGTTTTGCGGTGTCAAAAACTCAATGGACTGTGAGCTCAATACCTTCCTGATTTTCACACACACACACACACATATATATGATTTTAATTGATAGAGTTGACCTGAATTAAGTACATTTTGAAATCAGCACTTCTATAATGACCTATATGGATTATCATTCTGTCAGACAAGTTTAACTCTGGGAGAATTATACTGCATGCTTTACACATTTGAGAGATTTGGGAGACAAAAGCATGTTATCTGACATGATTTGAAAAGAACATTAGAGTGAAATGAGTTGATTGTGAAAGGTCTGTGTGAGCACTTGAGAAAATAGTTCAATCTTATCACTCAGCAGGTGAAGAAATGTCAACCAGTGAGCTGGATGCCATGCTGTTGCAGTTAATATGCATGATGCTCAACAACCTTAAACTTTATATGAAGCATGATATAACAGTGCTGCAGCAATGTGGCTGATATCAAATTATTTGTGCGCAAATTGTAATACGGACAAACTTGGTGACCATCTAAAAGGTCAAAAATACTGTCACTTTATGGATGCACACCTACATTTGAAGGAATATGGGTCTATAAAACAGAATGAGTAAAAATAATAGTTCAATTTTGTTTTATTGGCTTTAAGCATAAATGGGAATATATTATGTCAGAAGATCTACTCTGCATGACAGCATAATTAATTCTATCGTTTCTTTACGATGATTATATCCTCTTCCAATTATTTTACTTTCTTCTTGATAATGACTGAAAGTGAGAAGGAGGATCTTAATTTGATTGTGGATTGGTTTTAGCATAAATTAAGTAGCTGGCGTTTCAATCCTGAAATTGAATTACTTTCAAAATCTGTGGTGGAACTGGCTTTAAAATAAAGTGTCAGAAGGGGTAGCATCACTTTTTAACCCCTCTGCATAATTACTGTTCTGAAAAAGACTCACACACGTTGTCTGTAGCTCTCAGGCATAAAAAATAATTAACATCAGAGGAATACCACCAGGATCTCAACCACTGAACTGTATCCAAATACCAAAAGCTACTGGCAGCTACATTTTCTGTCAGTTGGTTCAGTTGGTGGCACAGGCACCCTCGGAATTGTTGTGAATTCCAGAACATAAACTTGCTCCCAAATTGGACAGTCAGACAGTCCTTTGAGTGTGTTTTACCATCAGCTGATCTGATTGTCACTTCATCACCACTTTCCTGCTGACCTCCGTAACCCTGGAGTAATCTTATCTCCATGTCTGACACCTATTTTCTCTCCATGCTTTGGGTCATGTAAACTACTTACTGGAATATGGCAGGTAGTGCCATTAAAAAAAAATGTATGTAGTTTCTGATCAATTCTATGTTCTTCTCCCTCTGAGGTTTGCTGCTCAAAGTCACTTGTGAAGTATGCTGCAACGGAGGATCGTTCAGAAAAGTCAGCACAAGGTAAGCGTAAATTTTCCTTTAATTAATAAAAAAAAAGAACGATCGATGCTGAGGATCTGAAACAAAAACAGAAATTTCTGGAGAAATCAGCAGGTCATCTGTGGAGAGAAAGCAGAGGTAATATTTTAAGTACTGTACATGAAAGGTTAACTCTGATTTCTCTTCACAGATGCTGTCAGACCTGTGTATTTCTCCAGTAATTTATGTTTATGTTGTGGATTTTTGTTTGACCGGAATCTCAGAGTTGTGGCATTGGAGGAGATAGTGCAGGCTGGGGCTAGGGAGGGATTTGAAACAAGGATGAGAATTCTAAAATCAAAACGTGTGTTGACATGCAACTAATGCTGATGTAAATCAATAAGTACTGACATCCTTCCGATCTAATTGAAGCATATATGATGCTAAAGGGTATTTACAAAGCTGATGTAGAGTGGATACTTGCTCAGGTAGGGCAACCTAGAATGGAAGGGCATAGTTTTAGGACAAGGGGTAGCAGATTTAAAACAGAGCTAAGAGAAATTACTTCTCTCAAAGTGTCCTGAATCGATAGAATTCACTACCCCAGAGTGCGGTGAATGCTGGGAAATTGAGTAAATTTAAGAAGGAAATAAATGCATTTCTACTGTCATGGGTGAAAGGTATATGGAGAGTGGGCAGGAAAGTGGTATTGAGGTTGAGCTGAGATCAGCCATGATCATATTTAAAGGTGGAACAGACTTGAGGGGCTGAATAGCCTACTCCTGCTCCAAGTTCTTATGTTCTTAACAGGTTTTTGTTTTCCAAGAAAAAGAATTCCAGTCTGCTCAATCTTTATCCTCTTATTTCTGGAATTATTTTGCAAATCTCCGTTCCGCTTTCTCCACTGTTTCTGTATTTGTTTTTATCTATTAATGGGATGAGGGTGTCACTAGCTAGGCAGCATTTACTGCCCATCCCTAATGGCCCAGAGGGCAATTAAAAATCAATCAATGTGGGTCTGGAGTCACATGTAGGCCAGACGTGGTAAGGATGGCAGATTTCCTTTCTTAGTGAACCCGATGGGTTTTTCCAACTACCAATTCATAGTCATCATTCGATTCTGAATTCCAGATATTTATTGAATTCAAATTCCACCATCTGCCATTGCGGGATTGAACCTGGGTCCCCAGATTAACAGTCCAGCAATAATACCACTAGACCATCACTTCCCCACAATGAACACTTCTGAGTATGATCTAAGGTTATGTAAAAATTTAACATTACCTCTGTCATTTCAAGAAATTAAGGAGAGACATCATAAATTGCTTTTGTTTTTTTTTCTGTGATTCTGTGAAAAGCTTTCCTACCCTGTCTAACTTTTAAGTGGATTTTGCTGGACTAGAATCTTAGAATCCCTACAGTATGGAAACAGTTCATTTGACCCATCAAGTCCACACCGACCTTTCGTACAGCATCCCCACCACATCACTCTCTATAGTCCTGCATTTCCCATAGCCAATCCACCTAACCTGTACATCTTTGGACAGTGGGAGGAAACTGGAACACCCAGAGGAAACACACACCGACATGGGGAGAATGTGCAAGCTCCACACAGGCAGTCACTCCGAGGGTGAAATCAAACCGGGTCATTGGCGCTGTGAGGCAGCAGTGCTAACCACTGAGCTATCATGCCGCTCTAAAACATTACTGCCACAGATCACATGATGCAAGGTGACTGCAGTTCAGGAAACTTGGAAGAGTGAGCTGAAACTATCCTCTTGGAATTTCACACAATTCTATTATCTGGATATTCATAAATCAAGCTAATATAAAAGAACAGGAGACATTATATTTCCAAAACAAAGACTGAGGATAAAGGGGAGCTATTGAAACTCATTGTACCTGCAGTGGCACTAATGGCTCATCATTTATCTCTTGCAACATCATGTCTTGCTAAAGAAAAACAGATTCCAAACTGAATCAAGCTTGCCTCAATTCTAATATCTCCTTGAAATCTAGTTCCCTGAAAGAGTCCTCTTATCAATAGAAAAGTCATTAATTTAATCTTGCTGTGCCTTCATTAATTTGAAAAAGGATTGGAAATCTTTGTTAATCAACAGCCATTTGAGGCTGAGCTCCAATACCGAAGAACTTTCACTGCGCTCTGATTTGCTGGAATCCAACAAAACCCACGTAAATTCCTGGCCATATTTTGTTGTTTTATATTATCTGTAATTACATATTCTTTCCTTTTTTTTCTTTTTTGCATGCTCGTGTGTATTGCAAAAATGATACCTCATGTTTGAATGCATGAATAAATCATACTTTTGTTTAATTCCTCAAAAGGGTTTGTTGTGGGGGTCATTTAAAAATTGGAGGTGTATGTGCGTACATATATGTGCAGATTTACACTACAGTCCATTTAAAAATGGGAAAAGTAGTAAGAAACATTCAAAACACCTCTATTTTATGGGCAAAAAGAGAAAAATGAAATTTGATTTACATCTCTCTCTTGTCCCCACCCACCCTTCCTTTTGTTCTCACCTCTAAGTTAACTCTAAATACTTCTTTAGCACTCTGTATAAGCTTGTTAACCTGTGTTGCTTGCTCATACATAACATCAGATCATTTTGATTTCTTACCCCAGTAAATCTTTTAAATTTCAAAGTGGCTTACTTAATCTGCCTGGCAAAAATGAATATCCTCACAATTCACTACAATGAAATTCATTTGATATTTATCTATTTACGCTTCAAACCTACTCATCTTCTCCCAAACTTTGATCCAGTCATTCATGTCATTAGTTTACCTCTCAAATTGGCATCAGAACATCATACTTCCAACTTCTGAATCCAAAGAATTTGCATATAGACAATAGACAATAGACAATAGACAATAGATGCAGGAGTAGGCCATTCTGCCCTTCGAGCCTGCACCGCCATTCAATATGATCATGGCTGATCATTCCTATAGTGAGCATTCTGTTCTTGACTCCATAGTCTCAGACCTTTATTGCAATTCATATCTTCCAAGTCTACAATAATGCTCGTTAAATGTGATTTTCTTTTAAAATATCACGCCGGCTACTTTTTCTTATATTTTTGAAACAACTGAACAGAGATGATATTATATACCTCTGGAGCAAATGGGATTTTAATCCAAGCTTCCTGGTGTGAAGATAGGGTTGCTTGTTCTGTGCCAAAAGAGCCGTCCAAAGAGAAACTGTTTAGAGAAGTTCAGTGACAACTGGAGATATTTTTACCCAACCTGTTCAGATGGCTGGATGGCTAGTTTGTGATGCAGAGTGTTGCAGATAGCATGCGTTCAGTTCCAGCACCAGCCAAGAGAACTATGAAGGACTTTCCTTCTCAACCTCTCCCCTTACCTGATGCATTAAACCACTACCAGTTGTCTGTCTCTCTCTCAAGAGAGAGAGAAAGAGAGAGAGGGAGAGAGAGAACAGCAATGAGCTCTGGCAAGGCTATGACATCTTTACCTTCACCATCAATCTGTCTGACATTTCCTCATAAGACAACGCATTAATTCCTCGTACTAGTCTAATGAACCGACTCCAATGCAATTACACACAGTCTAATGAACTGACTCCAATGCATAAAACTGTACATGGCATTCAAGATGTGGTCTCAGCAAATCGTGGTTGTGACTAAAGCAAATCATCCTTATGCTTACTCATAATAAAGTATAGCCTTCCATCAGCCAGCTAAATAACTTGCTGTACCTCCATACCAACATCTTTGTGACTCATGCACTAGAACACCAAAAGTCCCCTGCACTTCAGAATTTTGCAGTTGCTCTCCCTTTAGGTAATAATAACGTCACATTTTCAACATTGTAATCCTCTGCCAAATGTTTTACTCACTCATGCAATTTATCTACATCAGTCTGTGACTTGCTTTGCTAGAAATACTTTCTGATGTATTGCCTGAAAATTTAGCTACCCTCATTTTATTCCTCTCATCCAAGTTGTTGCTATATGTTGTAAAAAGCTGTCACATTACAGAACCTTGCAGATTCTACTCATCTACAGAGTGCAGACTCTGTTTTCTGACAGTCAGCCATTCTTCTGTCTACGTTAATATGTTATCCGATACACCATAATCTCACCACATTGTGCAATATGTTGCGTCTTGTCAAATTTCTTTAATGGGCTGAAAGGCCTATTTCTGTTCATTCATCTTCTAGTCGTCTAGAATTATTTATTGCTTCTGCCATTTCTTCTGGCAGTGTGTCTTTAACACCTGTCAAAACTAGAAATCCATCTTTAATTGATTCTTTAGTACAGTCTGATACTTAAATGTCAGCTCAGACTGGGTAATTTCCAAATGAAATTTCTCCAGTCTTGCATATGGTCCATTGAATTCCATTATATACTCTTCCACAGTGATATCCGCACTCTTCATAAATATGTCAAGTTCTGACCACGCCTCATAAGCAGCCAATAAATCATCTTTATCATAACATTAACAACCTGTCCAAACCTTCATTTGTAGGCAAATCATCAGGCCCCAATTCTAAAGTAGAGAATTCTTTTTCTTATCCTACTCGTGTATGGTAAAGACAAAGTTTGAAGGTCATTGCTTGTTTATGAACAAAGTAACTTTGTTCTTCTGTTGGTTAGAAGGCTCATTTTCATCAACAGAGTGGATAATCATATTTCAAAACTTTACATTTTGGCTCAACCATTCTCTCCTACCAATTTTACAAACATGATGGCTAATGTTTATGAACAGAGTCCATGCCTTATTTCAATTAACCACATTTTATAACACTTACACCCCACTGATTACTAGTTCCCCATACTGAAACAAGCAATCCACACACAATTAACCTTTAATAATATATCAACTACATCTCACTCATTCCATTAGTTCCAGGCACTCCATTAGCCTATATCAGATCATATCATTAATACACAGTACCTTGTTCTTTGGATGCAGAAAGAACATGTACATGAACTACACTAGTTTTAACTCAACAGAATAGGCAACAAATCAGTCATTCATTCCTCAGGGCAAAGCATAGACCAATCGAAGCAAACTGCCTGGTGCATAATTTAATTATAATTTAATTTAACCAAGATCTGGCAGTTAACTGTCAATCAGCGCTCCAGGGAACATTTATCAATCATTGTCCACTTGTCAGCTAATACAACAAGAAAGGAACATAATAAGTGTTTATTTTCCTCTTGAATCAGTGTATTTCCTCCAATTGTCCTGATAAACATTAGACAAAAAGTGTCTTTTTTCTCAATAATACTCAAGCTTTTTTTACTACCAACAACAATTGTTATTTTTGTTTTTTTTCCACTATCTTCTATAAATGGCTTCTTGAGAATGGTTGTTGTTATGTTTGAAAAAACAAAGTTAAAACTCAAGTATAGTACTGAAATGTGAAAATAAACTGACTAGATTGGAACACTTACATGGAGTTATAAATTCCAATTGCATAAACTTGAAATTGACAGTTCAGAATCTGCAAAGGCTTAAATTAAATTTAGCATTTCCTCAATAGATCAGATATTTTACATCACATGTAATAACTTTTGATCAAGTGTGAAAACTAGGATACCTTTGTGAATCAAGTTTAAAAAGTGGAAACTTCAAGAATTAATACAAATGAAATGCTTCAGATTATTCATGGATAGTGAATTGAATAGATATAAATAATTAGCTTATAAAATTACATTTGACTGTCAGTCTGATTATTTCCCATTGGATGAGGAATTACAAAAATAATTTAAGAATCTAAATCCACCCTCCATAAATCAAGATATGAAGATACATCGAGAGACCTGCTTTGACATTCAAAGGTATGAAATGCAATCAATAAATTGGCTAAGGGGGCAACTCCAGGATTAGATGGAATCTCAACAGATTTTTAGAGGAGACTGACATTTTTTTTAACTGCTTTGCTTTCACCTCATTACTAAGTCTTGACACATTGGGGTAGGTATGATTTAGTTTTTACATACTAAGAAAAAAATACCCATTGTTTTATTTTGACTGCAAAATCAACTCTTTCATAATGCAAAACATATGCTTTATTCAATGGTGGAAAGAAATCCTAAAATAAAAGCAAAATACTGTGGATAAATGTTCGAGAAGAAGTCATTTTCAACTCAAAGTCTTAACTCTATTCCTGTCTCCACAGATGCTGGGAAACCTGATGAGTATTTCCAGCACTTCCTGGTTTATTCCATCTCATCCAACATTTCCTATTAGTTGAAGTAACATTTTTACCAAAGTAGAAATATAGAAAATGTAGAAAATAAGAACAACAAGTAGGCCATTCAGCCCTTTGAGCCTGCTCTTCCATACAAAATTAACATGGCTGATCAGTACCCTCTTCCCAATTTCTTCTCTTGCCATTTGATCCCTTCACTACTAAAAACAATACCTAACTCCTTCCTGAAAACATTCAATGTTTCAGTATCAAACACTTTCTGTAGCAGGGAATTGCACCGGTCACCACTCTCTGGGTGAAGAAATTGCTCCTCATTGCCATCCTAAGTGGCCTACCTCTTGTCCTTAGATTGTGATCCCTGATGCTGGACTCCCAGGCAATGGGACCATTCTTCCTGCATTTACCCTGTTTAGACCAGTTAGAAATTTTTATAGGTTTCTATGAAATCTGCCCTCATTCTTCTAAACTCCAGTGAATATAGTCCTTACCAATCCAGCGTCTATTTAGACCTCATTCCTGCCATTTCAGGAATCAGTCTGTTAAATCTTCATTACTCTTTATCCCTGTGGTAATCCATTACTTACTAGCTGCCACTTGGAAAAGAGAGTTGGTTTAGCTCTGTCACCTGGCCAGCTGGTTTGTGGTGCAGAGTGATGCCAACAACATGGTTTCAATTCCTGCCACATCTGAGGTTACCATAAGGACTCTCCTCATCAAACTCCTACCTCGCCTGAGATGTGGTGACCCTCAGGTTAAACCATCAAAGCAGCCCTGTGGTCTGGTAGGACTATAGCAACTTTACCTTTACTCAGAAAATGACCCATTTATTCCTACCATTTGTTTCCTATCTGGCAACCAGTTCTCTATCTAAGTCAGTCCATGACACTCAATCCTGTGTGCTTTAATTTTACACAGTAATCTCTGGCTCACCCTGATCAACTCAACTAATTATATTCTTTGTATATCCATGCTGACTGTGTCTGATCCTATCCCTATTTTCCAAGTTTTTGCCATAAAATCCTTAATAATGGATTCTAGCATCTTCCCCACTATCGATGTCAGACTCACTGGTCTATGATTCCCTGCTTTCTCTCTACCATCCTTGTTAAATAGTGGGGCTACATTAGCCAACCTCCAGTTCATAAGAACTGTTTCAGTGTCTATAAAATCTAGACAAATTACAATTAATACATCTATTATTTCGAGGAACTTCCTCTGGGATATGGATTAATGGGCCCTGGGGATTTTGTAGCCTTTAATCCCATCGATTTCCCAGTTGATATTGATTTCCTTCAGTTTCTCTGTCACACTGGTTTGGGGTCCCTGACAATTCTGGGATGTAATTTGTGTCCTCATATGTGAAGACAATATGTATTTAATTGATCTGCAATCTGCATGTTCCCAATTATAACTTGTCCTGTGTCTGATTGTAAGTGACCTACATTTGTTTTCAATATTTTTCTCTTCACATACATGTAGAATGGGCCATCGTTCCCATTTTATTTCTTCGCCAGGCAGAAGTAAACAGTGACTACAGTTCCTCCATATGCTTTTTGCCTCTCCATCTTCATCCCTTTTAGTAATGTTCCACAATTTATCATGGCCAACTCATGCCTGAAAGCATGAGAGTTTCCTTTCTTTCGATACAGGAGCCTAGTCTCAAAATCAACTACATTAATTTCTATCTCAAACAAAGAATTCTTATTATATTCATGTGCTTAATCCTTTCATAAAATCATAAAAAATAGTATTCTAGAGGCCATCCACTCCATTGTGTTTGTTCCAACTGTTTTAAAGAGTTAATAATTAATCACACTATCCTGTCTTTGCCTGTAGCCCTGTCAAAACCTTCAAACATTTATCTAAATCCTTTTTGAACATTATTATCAAGGTACTACAGTTCAGATGATGATAATGTAGTGTATAAGTATGAGTGCTCATCTCAGCCGTGGGATTGAAAGAGATGGGAAGCAGGAACAACTTATTTTTCACATAAACATTGTGCAGTTGTGAGAGCAAGTAAAACTAAATACAAACATAGGAACAAGGAACAAGAACAAAGAACGAAGAAAATTCCAGCACAGGAACAGGCCCTTTGGCCCTCCAAGCCTGCACCGATCCAGATCCTCTATCTAAATCTGTCACCTATTTTCTAAGGGTTTCTATCCCTCTGCTCCTTGCCCATTCGTGTATCTGTCTAAATACATCTTAAATAACGCTATCATGCCCACCTCTACCACCTTCGCGGGCAACGTGTTGCAGGTACCCACCACCCCTCTGTGTAAAGAACTTTCCACTCCTTAAGCTTTTCCCCTTTCACCTTGAATTCGTGACCCTATCCTCAGTATCTTCTCCAGCAGCTTCCCTACCACTGGCATCAGGCTCATCAGTCTATAAATACCTGGATTATCCCTACTACCCTTAAACAAGCAGACAACATTAGCAATTCTCCAGTCTTCTGGTACCTCACCCATGTTCAAGGATGCTGCAGCTATTTCTTCTCTCGCTTCCCTCAGTAATTTGGGATAGATCTCATCCAGACCTGGGGACTTTTCCACTTTAATGCCTTTTAAAATATCCAACACTTCCTCCCTCCTTATGCTGATTTGATCTAGAGTAATCAAACATCTATCCCTAACCTCAACAGCCATCATGTCCCTCTCCTCGGTGAATACTAATGAAAAGTACTTGTTAAGAATCTCCCCCATTTTCTCTGACTCGATGCATAATTTTCATCCTTTGTCCTTGAGTGGGCCAACCTTTTCTCCAGTTAATCTCCTGCTCCTTATGTATGAATAAAAGGCTTTGGGATTTTCCTTCCCATCTCTTTCAATTCCACAGCTGAGATGAGCATTCATATTTATACACTACATTATCATCATCTGCACTGTAGTGCCTGAATAAGTAGTACAGGCACATTTGATAATAACGAAAGATATTTCATGACCCCTTTTAACCCTTTTACTTCCTCATTTCAGATTAGTCCTACATTACTGATATTCTTCCAAAGCTTCATCTGTCTTCAATCGCCTAGACCTCATGTATGCTTCCTTTTTCCTCTTAGCTAGTCTCACAATTTCACCTGTCATCCATGGTTCCCTAATCTTGCCATTTCTATCCCTCATTTTCATAGGAACATGTCTCTCCTGCATTCTATTCAACCTCTCTTTAAAAGTCTCTTAAATATCAAATGTGGATTTACCTTCAAACAGCTGCTCCCAATCCATATTTCCCAGCTCCTGCCAAATGGTGCTATAGTTGGTTTTCCCCAATTTAGCGCTCTTCCTTTAGGACCACTCTTGTCTTTGTCCATGAATATCTTAAAACTTACTATTTCCAAAGTAATCCCATACTGAAACTTTAACCACCTTGCTGGGCTCATTTCTCAACACCAGGTCTAGTATGGCCTCTTCTCAAGTTGGACTATTTACATATTGCTCTCGAAAACTGTACTGGATGCTCCTTACAAATTTTGCTCCATTTGGAACTCTAATACTAAATGAATCCCAGTCAATATTGGATAAATTAAAATCTACGATCACCACCACCCTGATGGTCCTCCATCTTTCCATAATCCGTTCACATGTTTGACCCTCTAGTTCACGCTCGCTGCTGGGAGGCCTGTAGTACAGTCCCAACATTGTTGCCCCACCTTTCCTATTTCTGAGCTCTGCCCATTTTGCCTCACTGCTCGAGTCCTCCATAGTGCCCTCCTTCAGAACAGCTGAGATATCCTCTTTGACCAGTAATGCAACTCCTCCAGCCCTTTGCCTCACTCTCTGGCCCACCTGAAGCATCCCATATCCTGGGATATTTAGTTGACAATCATGCCCTTCCCTCAACCAAGTCTCTGTAATAGCAATAACATCATACTCCTAAATACTAATCCAAGCCCTAAGTTCATCTGTCTTACCTACTACACTTCTTGCATTAAAACAAATGCACCTCGGACCACCTTCATGTTCATCCTCTGCTCCCTGCCTCCTCTTTCCCTTAGTCACACTTAGTCATTATCTAGTTCCTTACAGGCTTTAGTTACTACCTCCTTACTGTCCTCTAACCTCCTCATTTGGTTCCGATCCTCCTGCCACGTTAGTTTAAACCGTCCCCAACAGTGTTAGCAGAAGCACCCCCAAGGACATTGGTTCCAGTCCTTCCCAGGTTTAGACCACCCAATTTGGAGGCCACATACCCCTTCCAAGTTGGTCTGCCATTCAATAAGATCATGGTAATAAATGCTGGCCAAGGCAGCGATGTCCACATCCCATGAATGAATAAAGAAAGTCTTATCTGCTGATTTGTTCTTAGGTCTGCATTCTCTGTCCCTTCCTGTCAATGTCTGTTTATCTTGAGCTACACAAACTGTCACAGCATGTATGGGGATCGAACATCTGACATTAAGTCAGTTCTATTTTACACTCTATCTCACCAACAGATCTAATTGTCCCAACAGAGACAGAGAGAAGTTTACAAGTATCACTGTCGCAAGAATTTACAAAGTATTTCGTTACACAAAACCCTCCTTGAAAGGGTAATTGGAAACAGATTTAACAGTGGCCTTCAAAAGCAAATTGGACAATACAGCTAACAAACATTATAACCAGGAGTGTGCAGGAGAATATTATCTGATTGATGAGACTGCAGGAGACAAAGAAATCCCAGGTTAATTTAGCGCCTGGAGAAATCTGTCACATTTTGCAGACTGGAATCTAGAACCCTTTGCCATATGCTGAGACATAAGAAGGTAAGTCATCTGCTCAAAGCTCAACAAACTCAGGTTAAGTTCTGAATCCCTATCAACTATTCACAGTAATGTTTCCTCCACACAGTTACAGGATACTTCCATTCAGATTTATCGTGACAAGTCCTGCACAGATCACAAAACATTTTCTCACTTTTGCTTCTGTTGCCTAGCACTTTAAATCTGTGCCCCCTTGTTCTTGATCTTTTCACAAGTGACTTGATGGACCAAATGTCCTCCTTTTGTGTCATAATGGCTCTGTAATTCTATATCAAGCTAAATATACCGGCGGCACGGTGGCACAGTGGTTAGCACTGCTGCATCATGGTGCCAGAGACCCGGGTTCAATTCCTGCCTCAGGCGACTGTCTGTGTGGAGTTTGCACGTTCTCCCCGTGTCTGCGTGGGTTTCCTCCGGGTGCTCCGGTTTCCTCCCACAGTCCAAAATTGGCCACACTAAATTGTCCGTAGTGTTAGGTGAAGGGGTAAATGTAGGAGAATGGGTCTGGGTGGGTTACGCTTCGGTGGGTTGGTATGGACTTGTTGGGCCGAAGGGCCTGTTTCCACACTGTAGGGAAACTAATCTAATCTAAATGAATTAAGGCTTTAGTGGTGAATGGTAGGATTTTAAGGAGTGTAGTGGAACAGAGGAATCTTGGAGCTCAGGCTCACAGTTCTCTGAAAGTGGAGTCACAAATAGACCAGGCAGTGAAGAAGGCTTTTGGCACACTGGCCTTCATTAGTCAGAGCACTGAGTATCAAAGTTCAGAAGTTATGCTCCTGTTATACAGGACGTTGTTGAGGCCGCATTTGGAGTATTGTATTTTGATCACCTTGCTATTGGAAGGATGTTATTAAACTGGAAATGTGCAGAAGAAATTTACAAGAATATTGCTAGGACTCAATGGTCTGAGTTATAGGGAGAAGTTGGACAAACTAGAATTTCTTTTCTTTAGAGTGCAGGAGGCCAAGAGGGGACCTTGTAGATGTGTATAAGATCATGAGAGGCATGGATAGGGTGAATGCACTCAGTCTTTTTCCCAGGGTTGGGGAATCAAGGACTAGAGGACATCAGTTTAAGATTAGGGGAGAAAGAATAAACGGGAACCTGAGGGGCAACATTTTTATGCAAAAGGTGATACACGTGTGAAATAAGCTGCAAATGGAAGTGGTTGAGGTGGATACATTAACAACATTTAAAAAGCATTTGGACAAATACATGGATAGGATCTGGGCCAAGTGCATGGAAATGGGATTAGCATGGACGGACATTTTGGTCGGCATGGACCAGTTTGGGCCAAAGGGTCTGTCTGTGCTGTAGGACTCTATGACTCTATGCCAACAGATGCAGTGAATTAAACAAAAGGTACTTTTGCAGAAACTAATTAATGCAATCAAGATGCGTCTTACAACTCCTCTCGCTGCGCACTGCAGTTTGGATAGAATGTACCCAAAGTTAATCCCAGTTTTTCAGTCGACCACACACTTCCTGAGTCCTTCAAACACCACTCCACTTAACTTGAATGTTGGGGATTCAACTTCTAGCAGCAAGGCCCACCTTAGTGGCTGCCTGTTCCTTAAATCTGCAACGTCCCATCTGTTCCATTTTCTTATTTCAAAATGAGAATCCACGCTCATGAGCATCTTGTTGGATTGAGAAAAATAGTATTTTCCTACTCTTCACAACCATAGCTACTTATTACATTCCCACATTCTCTGCTTTGACATTTTTGTCACCAAAAGCAGTCATCCTTTTTTTTCTGCGTCAATCTATGAAAATAGATATGAGACTTTCTATTGGTTTTGGTTTGGGTCCCTTTGCCCATGATAAACAGATGAAACAGACCTGTCTGTGCCCAGAGATTTAGTGCAGCAAACATCCACCCTAGCCAGAACATTCTGGTTCCCATTAAAGGATAGATATTGAAACATAATTTACTTGTAAAGTTCCATATTTATAGCACATTTGTAAAGTTAATGTTTTGACTTTGATGGGTGAAAGAGTCCCACTCAATGAGAAATTGCATTGGCTGTAAACCATGATGTACAGTTGTAAAACTGATATTAGAGCAGAATTCAGCACAGCATCTGAATATTTAAAGTAATTACCATTTATATTAGTCTCTGAGGATGTCACAAACAATAAAATGTCATTTATTTTGATACAATATTGTTAGAGATAACTATAGCAAGTGACTTGGAGACAATAAGAACTGCAGATGCTGGAAGTCAGAGTCAATAAATGGGAGGCTAGAAAAGCACAAAAAGTCAGCTCTCCCCCTCCTCCTTGCCTCTCTGATCTGACCTTACCTGTCTGTCTTCCTAGTCACCTATCCACTCTACCCTTTCCACTGACCAATCTCAATACCCTCTCCCTGCAACCATCTGTAACCATCCCTATCTACCCTTCCCCCAACCCAAGTGCGCATCTCTCTATTTGCTTCTGGGCTCCTCCCCCCCTCCCCAGTCCTGATGAAGGGTTTCAGTCAGAAATGTTGACTTTTCTGCCCCTTGGATGCTGTTTGACTTGCTGTGCTTTTCCATTTGACTTGCTGTGCTTTCCCAGCCTCACATTTATTGACTATTGCAAGCAACTTGACAGAGGCACAGGAATAACATAGACAGCAAACCAACAGAAGAGAAGTGACTAAAAATATATGCAGGGAGGTTGGGTACAGAGGAGACTCTGAAAAGAGGAGAGGATATTAGGAAATAAGATGTTTTTCACAAAGCAATGTATAAACATGGGTCTAGATGGTTGCAAGTAATAATACAGTGATGGGTTGAAAGGGAGAAAATGAATTCAGGGAAATTGAGTGCAGATTTCACTGATTCTCAGCAAGAAATGAGCAAAATTGAGGGCGCAGTTGTCTCTGTAGCTTTCATATTGGAATGGCACAAAGATACTATCAAACCTCACCTTATTATATATCAAAACTGAATTTAATAAGTCTAGAAATCTGTGAGCTAACACCAGAGAAAATAACATGATATCTGCTAAATTGTTATGGAAGTCTAACTGAATCATTATTGTCCTTCAAGAAAAAGGACTATGATATTCTTCCCTAGTTGTTTGTGTATACAATGATTCCTACCTTGATGGTATCACCCACATTTCACGCAGAAATAGATTTTTAAGAAACACTTCCGCACTCCAAATGAAACACACTTTTTCCTTTTTAGGAAGTCACACTTTACAACTGTATCCTTTTAACAAGGCTCAGAGCCCAGCTGAGTGGTAAGTTGAGCACGGTTGATCAGGTGTATGTCCATAAATGATATCCAGTGCATGCCAGCATCTACACTCCTTACATTCTTCATCAACTAACTCTATCAGCATTATCCTCTCTTCCTATAGATATGCAGTTGGCTCAAACCATTCCTTATGCTTGTTCTCACTAGTTTCTGAGTGAGGAATTCCCAATTCGTAACTACTTATGTCAATGGCAACTAGTTTTGCTCAACCCAACAAGTAGGAACACACTGTGTCTGACTAACCTTGCATGGTTTTTAATCATCTTAACATCATTGTTTTTAGATCACCCCTTACATCTCTTGTTTTTTTTTTGAAGACACAAAGAGACTCAACTTGTTCATGTTTTTTTTTCTGATAGGTATAACCTTGCAATCCTGTTAGCATTTTTGTACTTTTTTTAAACATTCTCTCAATTGTTTCCATAAAACAGGAGACAGTGATAACATTAATGGACCAGTAAACCAAAGGCTCAGCCTATTGCTGTGGAGATAGGAGTTCACCTCCTAGCTGGTAGAATGCAAATTCAATGAATAGATCTGGAATATATAAAATTTATAAATCAAAAAGTAGTCTTGCTAATGGTGATAATGAGAATATTATTGATTTCTATTAGATCCCACCTGGTTTGGACGTATTTGAGGGAGGGAAATCCTTGTCGGGCATACAGATAACGTCAGAACTTACAGCAAGTAACAAGCTCCAGGTGAGCCACTCATTTGAAGGGAAATTAGATTTTGGCAATATGTACTGACCTAGCTGACATCTCACATCAGGGAAAATACCACAGAGCTCAAAGCATCCCCACAGTGTGGAAGTAGGCCATTCAGCCGCACCAATCCTCCAAAGAACATCCCACTAAATCCCTGCATTTCCCAAGCCCTGGACACAAGGTGCAATTTAGCATGCTCAATCAACCTGCACATCTTTGGATTGTGGGATGAAACCAGAGCTCCCGGAGGAAACCCCCGCAGCAATGGCAAGAATGTGCAAACCCCACACAGGCAGTTGCCCAAGGCTGGAATTAAACCCAGGCCCCTAGCGTCGAGAGGTAGCAGTGCTAACCACTGAACCACTGTGTTGCCCTTTCCATAATAAAGGCAACTAGAATACAATATTTCAAACATGACCAAACAATATTTGAAAAAAAAAGTTCAGCTTAGTTTCTTTGCATTCCAAGACAGTCCGAGTGGAAATAAATTGGGCTTTTTATTTCTCTTAGCCTATCATGAAGCTTCTGGTGTACAATTTCACCTCAGGTATCACTGTGAAGCAAACCTATTACACACAGGTATGTTGGTCTGTTAATTGAAAGGCTTCAATGTAGCCTGTGAATCAAGTATTCTGTTCCACCTGAACACAGCAGAATGAATCCAATTAATATCTATTACTAATGGTATTGAGCACAGTGAGCCATGCAGTCAGCTACCAGCCTCTAAATTAAAAGTATGTCTCTGATAGAGATGCCACAGAGACTGTGTGATTTTATTAAACAGCTCAAGTGATTTTTCTTTACTTTAAATCCATACATACAATAAGTATAACAGACAAAAACTTTTATATCAGTTTGAAAGTGGTTAAAAATGCCTCTCTTTTACAGTATTATAATTCTATTCACCTATCAATTCTGTACATACTGACCTATACTTGCCCCCACTAGTCAAAATGCCTTAATTTTAAACTTGTTGCCCATGTTTTCAAATCATTCCATGGACTTGCTCAACTCTTTCATTCACTCCTTCTCTTTCCATCTCTCTCTAATTTATTCCAGTCCCACTACCCCTCCAAAAAAAATTGTTCCTCAAATCAGGCCTCTAGTGCATGCCCGATTTAAATTTGTCCACTGGTGGCCATGCCTTCCGATGCCTAGGCCTCAAACTACGGGATGTACTTGCTTTAATCTGCCGCCTCACTTCCCTTTATTAAAGCAGCCCTTAAAAATCTACCTCCTCCACTGAAATCTTGGTTGTCTGACCGAAAAATGGAATTTAATGGCCCAGGTAATTTCTTCCTGTCTAGAAGAAATTGAGCCCCCATGGAACACATTGTAATGAAGGCGTGGCTTATTCACAATTTATAACACTGAACTTTTCCAAAGACTCCTGTGCAATACTAGCAGAGGTTACTATTTCCAGGTGCCCTCAGTGCAGAGCTACCACAGGGACCTGTGTCTAACTGGGGCCTTCATTCAGTGGGAGACCTGACATTGTCGAGGTAAGTGCCTGCTTACTTTAGAATACTATTAGGTCTACCACAGAAAGCAGACACAGGTCTCCCACTGGTTCTCTGATTTTGAGTGGAACCAACATCACCGTTGCTACGTTCCAACTATTATATTTTTCGGTGTTATAATGTTATTTCATCAAGCTCCTGCAAAGCCTGTTGGATAGTTTCATGCTGCGAAATGTGGTTTGAAAGCATATGTGGTTGTTGATATACTTTTCCAGGTAGGTGCAATTTTCCAATCAAGATTAGCTTAAAATGACATTAACAGTGCTAACGGTTACATCTCACAGTAGGTATATCAGTATCCATTTATAAGGGATGCTCATGACAGCAACACTTGAAAATATTGTGAGCAGTTTTATGGTCTGTATCTCAGAAAGAACATGCAGCCTTGGCGGGGATGCAGACGATGTTCACAAGAGTGTGTCCATGGATAAAAGGCTTGTCATATGAGGAGCAGTTAAGAATTCTGAGTCTATATTCAATGGAGTTTAGAAGGATAGTAGTGGCAAGGGAGGAGGATTGGATCTGAATGAAACTTTCAGAATGTGAAGAGGTCTGGATAGAGTGGACGTGGAGATGTTTCCATGAGTAGGAGAGACTAGGACCTGAGGGCACAGCCTCAGAGTGAACAGACAACCCTTTAGAACGGAGATGAGGAGGAATTTCTTCAGAGGATGGTTGATCTGGGGAACAAATTGCCACAAAAAGCTGTGGAGGCCAAGTCAATGGGGGTAATTAAGACAGAGATAGATATTTTCTTAATTAATAAAAGATTCAAGGGTTGCAAGGAAAAAGCAGGAGAATGTGTTTGAGAATCAGGTCAGCCATGAACGAATGGTGGAGCAGACTGAATGGGCCAAATGACCTAATTCTGATCCTGTATGTTATGATCTTATGATCTTATGGTCTTGTCATCTTCATAGCTTAACTTCAGATCAGACATTAACTATGTCTGTAGAGCTATTTCACAATCAACCTGTTTAGAAATATTATTTCACATCTGGAATAAGTAGGACCTGAATCCAGACTTTCTGGCCCAGATTTAGGAACACTACCACTCCACTTCAAAAGCCCTGTCATATTGTGCAATAATGTAACAACTATATATAATATCCAGCTTTGATAAATATCTGTTGAAACACTAACCACTTTCCAAATTTTGGTTACAATCTACTAGACTTTCCAGGGAAAGGTCTCCATAGTGGTTCAAAAGCTTGACACTAAAGTAGCCCTCTTGACTGGCACCACATCCACTTTCTCACCCACCAATGCTCAGTAGCACCATCTATAAGATGCAGTGCAGAAATTTACCAACGGTCCTGAAATACCACCTTCCAATCCACAACCTTTATCATCTAGAAGGACAAGGGCAGCAGAAACATGTGAACACCAGCACCTGCAAGTTCAACTCATCATTCTGATTGGAAATATATCACCATTCCCTCACTGCCGTTGGGTCAACATCTTGGAATTCCTTCCCGAAGGGCATTGTGGGTCAACTCCAGCACATGGATTGCAGCAGTTCAAGAAAACAGCTCACCATCACTTTCTCAAATAGGGACAGGCAGTAAATGCTAGGCCAGCCAGCAACACTCACATCTCACAAGTGAATTTATTTTGTTCAAACGAGGCCCCTAACTCAGCAGGATGAGGATGGATGTTATACTACACCTTCATTGCTTCATACATTTTTGCTTATCCCAGCTCCAAACTCTTCTGATTTCTGTTGTCTCTTTACTTTGCTCAAGTTTAACCAATCAAGCACATTTTGTTTGGTTACCAGATTTACAACAAGTACAAAACAGTTGAACATAACATTAACCAATGTGAATATAAAGTACTTTGATATTTCTTTTAATAATTCTTTACTATACCTACTAAAAGGAATATACAGTGTGTAATGACTGCTTTCCATGGTAAATTTTACTTTGCAACAAATGTAAAACCAGTTACAAGACGTAAAACAGCTGGCTTAATGATGACATTTTAAATGTGTATTTTCTCAACATTTCTCCTTGTTCAATTTGTGACTACTTTTCTAGCCAGATTTAGCTGCCATCAGTGTTTAGTCTTGCAATTAGTAATTGAAAATTCTTCTGCTCCTTAATTATTATCTTGATTGAATCTGAATGACCTTGTTGGTAACTATTATCATAACTCATTAGCAGCAGGTGGAAGGTACAAATTGATCGTAATCACGAGCGTATTCACCACCAGAAGTACAAACTCTTTTGCAGTAATTATTAAATATACCTAAATCTTAACAACAATAGGACAATCTATAGATTTAAAACATGTTTATAAAATTATTTTTCTATTCTCAGACCACACAGGCAGATTCTGATTGGTCAGAATGTTAAACTGGCGATAAAGCAGAGAATTGGCTACCTTAATGACCCCCTTTTGTCATGAAATAGATACAAGATATGTACAAATTCCTTCTGCTTTCACATTCAGAATACGCACCATTGTATTGTGTGGTACCATCTATGTGATAAATGGGATTGATTTCAAACAGATCTAGCAACTCAAGGCTGGGCATCCATGAAGTGCTATGCATCATCAACAAGAACAGAATTGTACTCTAATCTTCAACATATTCCCCATTCAATCAATACCAACATGTCAGGGGATCAACTCTGGATCAATGGAGAGTGCAGGAGGGCATGCCAGGAGCAGCACGAGGCATGCCTAAAAATGAGGTGTCAACGTGGTGAAACATCCCAAACAGGACTACTTGCATGCTAAACAGTATATGCAACAAGTGATAGACAGAGCTAAGCGATTCACAACCAACGGGGTCAGATCTAAGATCTGTAGACCTGGCACATTCATTTTGTGAAGGATGGTGAAGAATTAAACAACTCACTGAGGAAGGAGGCTCCAAAAATATCCCCTTCTTCAATGATGGAACAACAGATAAGGCTGAAACACTCAAAGCAATCTTCAGCCAGAAGTACCAAATGGATAATCTATTTCAGTCTTCTCTGGTGGTCCCCAGAATCCCAGATACAATTCTACAGCCGATTTAATTCCATAATGTAATATGAAGAAACAGTTGGAGGCAATGAATATTGCAAGGACCATTGACCCTGACAATATTCTGGCAATAATGCTCAAGAATTGTGCTCCAGAAACTGCAATTCCCCCAGCCAAGCTCTTCCAAGATAGTTATAACACTGGCATTTACTCAACAATGTGGAAAATTGCACTAGTATATCCTGTGCACAAAAAGCAGGACAAATCCAACCCAGCCAGTTACCACCCTATCAATCTACTCTGGATCATCAGTAAAGTGATGGAAGATGTCATCAACAGTGCTATCAAGCAGCACCTGCTCAGTGATGCCCAGTTTGGGTTCTGCCAGGGCCACTCAGCTCCTGACCTCATTACAGCCTTGGTTCAAACATGGACAAAAGAGCTGAATTCCAAGGGAGAAGAGAGAGAGACAGCCCTTGACATTAGGATATATTCAATCAAGCGTGGCATCAAGGAACCCTAGCAAAGCTGTAATCAGTGGAGGCAAATTCTCTGCTTGTTGGATTCATACCTGGCACATAGGAAGTTAGGTATGGTTTTTGGATGAATGTAGATTTCTCCAGCTTCCTCATTTCCCCTCCCTCCACCTTATCTCAGTCCCAATCCCCGGATTCAGCACCGCCCTCTTGACCTGCAATCTTCTTCCCGACCTCTCCACCCCCACCCCCTCTCCGGCCTTTCACCCTCACCCTCACCTCCTTCCACCTATCATATTCCCAGCGCCCCTCCCCCAAATTCCCCCCCCCCCCCCAACACATCACCTTTTATCTCAGCCCACTTGGCACACCAGCCTCATTCCTGAAGAAGGGCTTATGCCTGAAACGTCGATTCTCCTGCTCCTCGGATGCTGCCTGGCCTGTTCCGCTTTTCCAGCACCACACTTTTCAACTCTGGTCTCCAGCATCTGCAGTCCTCACTTTCTCATGGTTTTTGGAAGGCATAGTCTCAGCTCGAGGACATAACTGTAGAAGTTCCTCAGGCACATCTAGGCACAACCATAATCAAGTTTTTCCTCAAGCTTTCACAGGATTTGCACATCGATAGTTGGGCCAGCATTTATTGCCCATCCATAATTACCCAAGGGGCAGTTAAGAGTTAACCACATTGCTGTGGGTCTGGAGTCACATGTAGGTCAGACCAGATAAGAATGGCAGCTTCCTTCCAGAAAGAACATTAATGTCAATCAACAGGGGTGGTATGGTGGCTCAGTGATTAGCACTGCTGCCTTACAGGTGAAGGGACCCAGATTCAATTCCAGCTTCAGGCAACTATCAGGCAACAATCTGTCTGTTTGCATGTTCTCCCCATGTCTGCGTGGGGTTGCTCTGGTTTCCTCCCACAGTCCAAAGATGTGCAGGTTAGGTGAATTAGCCATGCTAAATTGGTCATCGTGTTCAGGGATGTGTAGGTTAGGTGCGTAAGTCAGGGATAATGTGGAGTACTAGGGTAGGGGAATGAGTCTGGGTGGGATACTCTTCAGAGGTTGGTGTGGACATGTTGGGCCAAATGGCCTGTTTCCACACTGTAGGAATTCTATGAAGCAATGGATTCATGGTCATCATTGGACACTTTTTTACAGATTTTTAAAAATTCAAATGCCATCATCTGTCATGCTGAGATTCAAACCTGAGTCCCAGAAACATTACCTGGCTGTCTGGATCAATAGTTTAGTGAGAGACAAGGCAATCACCTCTCCTCCTGCTTCATTACCGACCTTCCCTCCATCATCAGGCCAGGAGTGGGAATGCTTGCTGATGATTACCCAATGTTCGGCACTATTTGTGACTCCTCAGATACTGAAGTAGTCCGTGTTCAAATGCAACAAGATCTCGAAGCTATCTAGGCTGGAGCTGAAATGTGACAAGTAACATTTGCAACACACAAATGCCAGGCAATGTCCCTCTCCAACATGCGACAATCTAACCACCACCCCTTGACATTCAATGGTGTTACTATCACTGAATCTCCCACTATCAACATCCTGGAGTTTATCATTGACCAGAAACCTGCTGCAAGATGGAGCAGCAGCGCTGCATTCGACCTCATGGTCTGAGGCTTGACGGCCTCCATCTGCTTTCGTTGTTTCTTTTCTTTCCTTTTGCTTTTTTATCTCTTTCATTTCCAGGTCTTTTATGGCAGCGGCCATAAGTCAGAGCAGGGCTGAAGTGTTAGTGAGGGATGTCCCCCGATATCTGTGGCATTGAGAGCAGGAAGCCTGAGGTTTCCCAGAGAGTGGGCCAAAGTGGAGGAGACCAAGTTTTTGTAGGGAGTATACTTATGAAAGACTGTTGAACTTTATTCCTTTATTTTTCCACTTAAGACTAGGAAGCATTGTAATGTTAACTTTTAACTTTATTTTTCTACTTGTACTAAGAACAATGGTAATACTTTATGTTTAACTTTGTTTCTCTGTTTTTCTACTCGTTTTGTACCTGGGTACCTTCATACCTAACATGTGTGATGACATTGTACACTTTTCACTATACTCCTGTACTTCTGCAGTTCTGTACACATGACAATAAAGTTTAAATCATGCTCACCTGGACTCACCCCATAAACACAGTAGTTACAAGAGCAGGTCAGAGGCTAAGGTTACTGCAGTAAAGTAATTCACCTCCTGTCTCCCCAGAGCCTGACCACCATCTACAAGGCACATGTCAGAACCGTGTTGGAGTACTCCCCACCTGCCTGGATGAATGCAGCTCCAAAACCACTCAAGAAGCTTGACACCATCCAGTGCAAAAGATTGGCACCACAAATACAAGCTTTTAGTCATCCATCACCAACAATCAGTTGCAGCAGTCTGTTCTAACTACAAGATGCATGACAGAAAAATAATGAAAAGCCCTCAGACAGCACTTTCCAAACCCACAGCCACGTCCGTCATGAAGAACCAAAACAGCAGATACATGGGAGCATCACCACCAGCAAGTTCCCCTCCAAGACATTCACCATCCTGATATTACCGCTCCTTTACTGTCGTTGGGTAAAATCCTGGAATTCCCTCCCTAAGCACGTTGTGGGTCAACCTACAGTATGTGAACTGCAGCATATCAAGAAGGTAGTTCACCACCAACTTCTCAAGGGCAACTAGGGACGGACAATAAATGCTGGTGAGCCAACATCAGCCATGTCCCATAAGTGAATTTAAAATATTGAAATCCTGTGTATATATGCAGCTTTTAGCAAACACAAATGCATCAGATTGCAAACTAATATTAACAACTTACTGTTCTTACTGCACCTCCATACCACTGGTGGCCCAAGCAAACAACACCCTTTTTTCATATTTTATTTGAGCCCTTTACTTTTCAAGTCTGTGTCTAGCATCCAAATTCAATGTGTGCATGACAAAAAGCCTTCAGCTTCCTGTATCTTTCTTGTGATGTTTAGATTCAAGTCACCTTGAACGGCTAATAAAATTTCAAGTTCTGTGAAAGAGACTCAGTGCCACTCCATACTCCCATCAAAGCTCACTTACATGAATATTCACTGCCACAAGCACAAAATCGGTTGCATGTGGTGTTATTAGATAATAATTACAACATAATTGGTCCAACAGGTCCTGCATGTAAGGCTTTCTTTAAATCCGAGCTGGAAGCATTTGGTGTCCTAAAGAAAATTCTCTCAGCTGATGTAATTAGTAGAGTCCTAATGAGAGAAAACAGATAATTCAGGCTGAGATGTTCCATCAATAAATGAAATCTCCCCCTTCAGACTTAACAATGTCCTTTGATCAATTGAGATGCTTTCCAAAGTCCTTCACAAGTTTCCTCTCACATCACTCAGCTTCTATTTAGCCTTGCCTGAGTTTATACGTAGTGTTGTGAATAGTGGTCTGAAAGAGATAACTTCAGAGTATAAATTAGAATTGACTTTTCTCGGTGGGATCTGTGGTGATTCAAGGTAAAGTTCAAAATAACTTTTTTAAAAAAGTAAAGTTGCCAAAGCCTTACTAGACCATAGGGCTACACTCTCATTAAAGAGAAATGGCCTTGTGGTAGTTTGACCTGAGGGAGATTGAAAATGAGAGTCCTTCATGGTAGCCTTAGGAATTCAGCCCATGTTGGTGACATCATTCTGAATCTTTAACCAGCCCCTCTCAAGCTTATCCCTAAAGACAAAACTCAGTCCTATTGTTTGACTTCCACTCACTGACCCACATAAGCTGAAGACATTGAAGTTATGAAGAAGCTATTTTTATTTAATTTTCTCCACTACGGTATTACTATATTCTTCGTTATTTTATAAGGCACTCTTTGCACGTTTTAACTCATAGTTAAATTACAATTTGTGATTCTTTTATGTGAGAAACAGAACTCACTCACAAATCAGCCTATCATAAGCTAATTACTTCACTTGTTTTTTTGCTCTAGTTATTATCTTATCTGGCCATCCTGCTGTCCTTGTATGTCTTACAGCTCGTTTGTTACAGCTCATTACCCATTTTAGGACATTGAATCCTACCACCAGACCCACTAATATCAATAATCCATAGATAGCTAGATTGACTAACCACCTTCCCCAACCAGTCAATCCCCAATTCCCCCATTCCCATCATTTTTCATTCCGGTTCCGATTACCGGCCTCCCTTATCTTGGCGTTTTTTTTCTCGCACATGTTTGGAGATATCAATAATGTTAGAGGAGACCTCAGGTATGTACGTACAACATTCCTCTCCAATTAGTGCACAGGTACCACCCTTCTCTGCCAGAATATAATCTAGAGCCATCCTGTTCTGAAGAGTCATTAGCCTAGTGGCAATCATTTCGGTCATTATGGCTGCTATTTGAGATTGGGTTTCGGCCAACGCATCAGCAGTATCGTTGGCCAACTCTTCCAGGGAAGCCGCCAACTTTTGCATTTCTACTCCTACTCGAGCGGTCCCATACGTAGGTATCAAAGTCCAGAGGAGGCAATCTCCTTCGGTTACTTTCCGGGTTACTCGCCTTCCTCCCTGTTTATTCCGAGGTATTTTTGGAGCTCTCTTTATTATCCTCAAGTGGGGAATTATATCGGCGAGGTAGCAGCAGCCACTCCAGCCTTCCTGGCTTTGAGGTAGTGTCTGAACTGGATGGTCCCAGCACCCATTCCCGTTACATCAGCCACTCCAACCGTACTTCCCACCGGGGATAAATGGGTAGGCCTTTAAGCCACACACCCAATATGTCCCATTCAATACTTGGGGAATGGTTGTGGGAGTAGCTTGGCTGGTGTGGACACAAGATGATTTTCCTAATCGGAAGGGTGCGGTATTATTCTGATTACAGAAACAAGTGGTATTTACTGCTCCTTTCGGTGGGGAAACTCTAAGGCCATTGATAGTACCCAGAGTTTTCAGGGCTGGTCGAGGGAACCATCCTGCAAAGTTATCATTACCCCTGTCAGATCCCCATTTTGTATTGTTTGAGCCTGAGTCAAATTGTTGTACATCGTACACTTCTCTTTTGGTAAGTGGTATTACCGTGAGAGGAAATCTGGATTCCCCATGGTGTGGGATCTCCGCACATACCCAACAGTTGGCCTGCTCCTTTTGCTTAGCATAATTCTGACATAAAGCGGTAAAATGATTTTTCCCACCCCCTTGGCAGCTAGCGCCAATATTGTCGTGACATTATAAAGCTGACCACGCATTTCAGCTCACAACCCTATCTGTCTGTTCCCTAACCCTTTGTATGCCAGGGAGGAGTGAGTCCATGCAACACTTACAATTGTTTTGGGATACAGTTTTTTTATCCAATACTTAATAGTCTCTTATCTCAGTTCATTCTTTTTGCTCAGCTTGATTTTCAGAGGGTTGACTGTAGGATGTGCTTGCCACTTTGACAGAGGGGAAGGAGCATCCACGGGGCCCTTAACACGAGTGTGATGACTCCACCCTTTTTCAGCAGTTCGGACGGCTGTTTCAGTAGTCAGGAGGGTAGGAACAGTCCTCCCAGCTTGGCTGCAGTTTGGTTTCTTTCCAAGTCTTTATCAGGACCCAATCACACGGTCGTATCCGATGTACTGCGAACTCAAGTGGAGGTGCCTGGGTCAACAGACCCTTCTTCCTAAGGACAGGTAAAGAAGAGCCGAGCACCACAATATAGTTCTTTAAAAACTTATCATTGAACTCTACAATTGGTAATTCTCATGTCACTTCCTCATCATTTCCTCTAATTAGGGTTGGCTCAAAAATAGACACCAAGAATTCTTCGGCTTTTACTCCGGAAACCCTGACATTCTTGTTAGTCAATTTAACACCGTTAGGTCTAAAACTTAGGGATGATCGGGCCGCTCCCGTGTCCACCAAAAAACTGCCTCCTCCCCTTTAGGTCCCACCTTTAAATTTATCAAGGATTCCCAGTGGGTCTCAGGAGGAAGGAACCCCTGACTCCCCTAATCTTCATCTAAGGTCATTAGGGAAACGGCTTCCCTTTCTCATGCTAATTCTGGGTATTCCCATTTAAAATGCCCGCAATGGTAACACCCTGCCTGTTGCCTCCTTTCCCAGGTATCTGACCCTTGTCTTTCGTGTCCTCCCCTACCATTCCTGTTATTCCCTGATCCCATTCTCCTTTTTGTTATTTCTTCTACTGCCTCCACCATCATTTTGGCTTTCTGTTTCTGCTTCTTGTCTTCCCTTTTCACATCCACTTTCTGTGCCTCACAAAACAGTTCTTCCATCTGTCTTTCACTCCATCCATCTAATTTCTGTAATTTCTTTTGTATGTCCGGCCATGATTTAGTTACAAACTGGATCGTTAAGAGTCCCTGTGCTATCGGATTATCAGGATCCATTCCTAAATATTTCCTTGTGGCCTCCTTGAGCCTTTTAAGAAATGCAGAAGGGGTTTCATTCTTCTCTTGTCATACTTCAAAGGCCTTAACAAAGTTTTGTGATCTAGGTGTCGCCTCTTTAATTCCTAATATTACCATTTCTCGTAGATCCCGCATTGACACCCTATCTTCTCTGTCATTATTTTCCCAATGAGGGTCAACATTTGGGAATTTCTGTTCTGCTGGGGCCCCTTCTTCCCCAACTGGGTGCTTCTTTTCCCATTCCTGTAAAGTCACTCTCCTAATCGTACCTCGTTCTTCCCCTGAAATTAACGTTCCTAAAATTGCCATCAGTTCTCCCAGGTATATAAATTAGGCCCTAGGAATCGGTCTAGTTGTTCAGCTAGTCCAACCGGATCCTCTATTAAACTTTTCATTTCCTTTTTAAAGACCCAAATGTCACTGCTAGTTAAGGGAGCGTTTACATATCCGATTGTACCTTCCCCAATCGCAACCTCTCGTAAGGGACATAATTTTGTATTTTCCATTATCTCTGCCCCTCTGAGCCCCCCAGGTTCTGCATCTTTTAGTTCAGAATCCATTCCCCTTTCTGTGTCTGGACTCAGTTCTACTTCGGGACCTGTAGGCTCGTTCCGGGGAGTAGTGTATGGGGGCGGCAAACACATTAAGGGATCCCATTGTGGCTTCCCTTGTTCATTCTTTTTCTGTTCTTTCCCTGATTCCTCCGTATTCATGGGACATAATTTTACTCCCGTGCTCCCTATCCAACAAGCCGAATAATCGGACTCTTTTTGACTGTACGGTTCTTTTCGATTGACATATATATTAAGATCTTGACACAGCCAATCCTCATCGGACCCATATTTGGGACAAAAAATACCAGGCGTCTTAATACTTTCTCTAGTCCAAACGAAACAACAATAGTTTATCATTTTAGCCTTATCTTTCTCCTGCATCCAGGAGTTGTGTTCCCAATTACCCAACATTTTCCCCAAAGGGCAGAACATATTCCCCTTTAACGTTATTTACAGATCGATCGTTACACAGGCAACTCCCCGTGCCTCCTATTGTTGCTAATTTAATTAATCTTAACGAGGTCCGGTGTCACCTTCTTCCACACCCCCTTCAGGGTCCTGACTAGACACCTTACTCGTCCGATTAATATGACCAATTATATGCTTTTTTTTTGAGACTTCAACTGTTCTCCATAAATCACTTTTATATAAGGATAAAAGAGATTAGTTAGAAACTGATAGTAAAGCAGTCATGACCTGTAAAAAGAACAGGAGTTAACATTTTATTTCATAATCTGTAAAAGAAATCATGTTAAAATTTCCATAGTAGAAATCAGATTCAAAACAGTCCCGGATCTCAAGCTCCAGGGAACAAAGCACAAACATTCAATCACCAACAAACAAATGTGCATTCAAACCGAATCACAAAGGGTTAAACGTTCTACTAGCTGTATAGCTCTTTCTCTCCCTCTCTCACACACACACAGACACCGTATCTCATAGACACTTTGAGCTTCCCGCAACAACTCCTCTAGCTTTTGAATATTTCTCTAGACGGCTGGCCATACGTTAGTTACGAAGTGCACCCTCAGTAGCCCTTCAGCTACTAGCCCTTCTGACACGGGCTATTTTCCATTGACATATGCTTTATTTTATATATCGCCAATTCCCGTACTTTCGTATATCCTGACCACCAAGGCAATACTTAAAGGTCTCTTTTCTTACCTTGGTCTGTGCACAGAGTTACCTGGTCATTTCGATGCACCCCGTCCCGCGGCAATTCCTGCAGCAAATACCGCTGCCCCCATTCGCCCAGATATATCCTTTCAGACCTTTCTCTACCCAGATCTTGTGCACAAGAGTTGCCCGACCGAACCTGCCGCGCCTGCCTGCCTTGTTTCCAGGGTCTCCCAGTCCGGATCGTACTAGCCCAAACCGCGATCGACAAGCGAGGGAGTCGGAGATCACTGAAATCGGCGAGGTGCACGTCCCCCGTCGTCCCAAGAGTGTCGAGCAGTCGGAGTTTTGGATCCCAGAACGAGGCCCCCAGTTGTGAGAAACTCACTCACAAATCAGTCTGAGACAAAGCCTTGGAAACAAGAACAATTTATTACGGCCTTGCAAGTACCGGACACCTCTACAATCAAGCAGAAATGCACGCGAAAACAGAGCATGTTAGCTTTCATATTCAGTTTGCAAGTTGCGGAATCACACCTCCCTTTTCCCATCCTATCATATTACCTCAATTACCTCACTTGTTTTTTTTCTCTAGTTATTTTCTTATCTGGCCATCTTGCTGTCCTTGTATGTCTGCATTCTTTGTTCCTTATTTGTTACAGCTTGTTCTTTTATCCAGTTTCTCTTATCATACTATAAGCTTTATTGTGAAATGCCCCTGCTGCTTCTTTTTGTGGTCAGCTACAACCCTTCATAGTTATTTCTTAGCTTAAAACTATTTTCTTTAAAAGACCCTCTATATTCATTAAAGTCTTAGCCTTAAGTATGCTACATGCTACATGCTACAAGAAAACCGCGACCATTTGTATAATGTTCCCCTTCCCCTCCCCCCACAACACCCCCTCCCCCACCTGCAGAAACTACATTTCTAATGTCCCACAATTTACAGTTGCAGATCCTAGATAAACTATTTATTTTCCAATATTTTGGGACTATCATTCAACATAATTAAAATCGAAGAATACAGAGGAATCCATTGTGATATTGGGTTACTGGTTTTCATAAAATGTAACTGTTACAGTCCCCATAGAGACTGATTACTTCACAAAGAAAGGACTCCCAATGACATCAATGGAAAGAAAGCTGCTGGATAAAGTCTCACTTTTAAAACATTTCCTACCAACTAAAATTGATGTAATTCAACCAATAATTAAAATTTAAGGTAGGTTTCACTTTAAATATAGGTAAAATTACCATTGTTACACCAGGCCAGAGGGCTGCACTCCCATGAGAGAGAGACAACAAGTGGGGCTTAACCTAAGGTCACCACACCACAGGCAAGAAGAGGTTGGGAAGGGGAGTCCTTTATGGCACACAAGTTGAATTCACACTGTTGGCATCATAAACCAGTTGTCTAGCCAACAAAGCTAATTAACTCTTCATTTTAAATAGTTGATACAAAAAGGATATACTTCATGCAGTTACAAAGACTCAAATTACACCCCACATAAATGTTATGGTATGTATTCTCATAGTCTTTGTAACTTAATCTCTGTTTTGCAGGACTTCTCACTTCCTGTCCAAACATCTCCCTACAAGTCACATTCACCAGCTGTTTTACAATGTCTGAAGTGCCTGGGTATAGGCGGCACAGTGGCACATTGGTTAGCACTGCTGCCTCACAGCACCAGAGACCTGGGTTCAATTCCCCCCTCAGGCAACTGTCTGTGTGGAGTTAGCACATTCTCCCCGTGTCTGCGTGGGTTCCTGTAGGTGCTCCGGTTTCCTCCCACAATCCAAAAATGTGCAGGTTGGGTGAATTGGCCATGGTAAATTGTCCGTAGTGTTAGGTGAAGGGGTAAATGTAGGGGAATGAGGCTGGGTGGGTTGTTCTTCGGAGGGTCGATGTGGACTTGTTGGGCCAAAGGGCCTGTTTCCACACTGTAAGTAGTCTTAACATGTATTGTCACTACTGACAAGGTGCAAGTCTATAAACCCTTCCCATTCAGATCATGGCAGTTTCATCTGTTTTGATGATGCTACCTTCCACAGTAATGCTCATAAAATACCTTCCTTTATCCTCAGCTGAGGAAGTTCTCATAGTTCTCAACAGCACTCTCCACCATGTTCACTCTCCCTTTCATATCCTTCTGCTCTCATCTCTCATCCCTTCCTCCTATAATAGGTTACCTTTTCCTTACTGTTCATTTTCCAAATTCAAAGGATCGTCCCCCACCATCTCACTGCAATGATGCCACCACCACCCCTCTAAGCATAGTTCAAAGTGATTTATGCTTTCATAAGGTTAATAAATTTTAAAACAATCCATAAAGGGTATGATTATCCCCAGACCCACATGACAACCTCCTTTGTTCTGCCACAACCTTTGTACATTTGGTTTAACAAATTGTAAACAAAGGAAATCATCTCAATCCTCAGCACCAAAATATAAATACCTCTGTATGTGGAAAGGCAATTTCTTTAATATGGAAAAGTTTTCACCTAATATTGAGACAGAACATTACTGGTGTGTTGGCTGGAAATTATTGTTCTGAAGTGGGATTTGATTGAATTAGAATGTTAGCTGTTTTTCACTGGTGTGTTAATTAGATTTCATTGTAAAGTGCTGTTGCTGATGAGATCGTTTCCATTTGGTGCGATTTATTGCCTTATGTCCATGCTTTAAAATGGACATTACTAGATAGCAATGTTTCTTTTAACTAGAAGATCACTCTGTGGAAAACGAGTGCCTGATTCGGAGGGAACAGCAGGCCATTTGTTTTGAGGAGTAGTGGGACCCAGGAGGTAATAAGTTTATAAATTCCATGACCCTGGTAATGGCAGACAGTCAATCTGATAATGATAGTGACAGAGAGAGAGAGAGCTCTGTCAGTGAATTGTGATGCTTTGTATTATGGAGAAATCAATTCAAGTATTTGCTGATCAGATCTGTGTGAGGGAATGAGGGGAAATCAGATGTTTCAGAACTACAAACACAAACAAGAGAGAAACAAATCAACATTTGCACCAATTTTAGAAAGTCACAGTGTAAATGAAGGACTACATTTTTAGTGTTCACAAATTAAGAACTTGCACTTATAGAAAGCATTTCAAGGTCTCAGGGCATCTGAAATTTCCTTACCACCTATAGAACATTTTTCAGCCTCGGGCAGCGTCGTGGCCCAGTGGTTAGCACTGCTGCCTCACAGCTCCAGAAATCCGGGCTTGATTCCAGCCTCGGGTCACTGTCTGTATGGAGTTTGCACATTCTCCCTGTGTCTGCGTGGGTTTCTGCTGGGTGTTCCGGTTTCCTCCCATTGTCCATAAATGTGCAGGTAAGGTCAATTGGCCATGCGAAATTAACCATAGTGTGCAGGCTTGGTGGGGTTAGCAATGGAGGAATGTAGGGGGTGGATCTGGGTGGGATGCTCTTTGGAGAGTCAGTATGGACTTGAAGGGCTGAATGGCCTGCTTCCACACTGTAGGGATTCTATGAAATCTATTCTACTTACTGTTGTAAAGTTGGAAACACTGCAGCCAAGTTGTGTGTTGAGCAAGCTCGCACAAACAGCAATGTGATAATGGGCTGATGGTGGTTTTCTTTTTAGTGAGAGCACTTGCGGAAAAGGCATTTGAGGTAACACTCTCTTATTCCAAATATTTACCCCAGGTCTTCCACATTGAACTCAGGCTGATTTGGCCTCAAGTTTGACAACTTAGCTGAAAGATTGTACTTTTAATAGCAAAGAACTACAGTGGACATAATGCTCAGGTTTTTGGAATGGAGCTCAACCTAAGGACTCCCCACTTTTGCTGTTGTGACTGTGCTAACAACCAAGCTGTGAGTGATGTTTTAATGTTTGCTCAAGAACAGGAATGTATTGCTGAGACTGTTTAAGACTCTGGCCAGACTGCGTTTGGGCCCCATATCTAAGAAGGGATGTGCCAACATTGGGTGGGGTCCAGAGGAGATTTACAAGAATGATCCCAGGGATGAAGGACTTGTCATATGAGGAACAGTTGAGGACTCTGGGTCTGTACTCAATGGAGTTTAGAAGGATGAGGGAGTACCTGATTGAAACTTACAGAATACTGAGAGGCCTGAATAGAGTGGAAGTGGAGAAAATGTTTCCACTAGTAGGAGAGACTAAGTTTCAGCCTCAGAGTGAAAGGACAATTGTTTAGAACCCTTTAGATGAGGAGGAATTTCTTCAGCCAAAAGGTGGTTAATCTGTGGAAGGCTGGGGACGCCAAGTCATTGAATGTGTTTTAGGCCGAGATAGATAGGTCTTGATAGGTAAGGAGATCAAGGGTTACAGTAAGAAAGCAGGTGAATTGGGGTTGAAAAACATATAGGTCATGATTGAAAATCAGAGCAGATTCAATGGGATGAATGGCCTAATTCTGCACCTGTATCTTAAAGTCCTAATGGAGTAGTGAAAATCAGCAACTTTATCTTTTACCACTTATCTGATCACATTTAAGTAAATGGATCCTCAGCAGAATATTCAAACTGACCCCAATGTTTGCCCCATTGTCATGATTAGCCTGACACTATTGCCACTGCAGTAGCCATTGTACACTTCATTGGTGTGTACCAGTTTAGATAATAACAGCCTGCTGTCTATTTGCTGTTCCAAACTAATACAGTTCACTTAATGAACTGTCATTCTTGCTCCAGATGTTAACTAATTCTATCTTTCATAATTACAGCCAATGTCTTTGACAAATGGTGTGATAAATAATGTTTATTTTTTAATCATATCCCACATGTAAGGCTTCTTCAGACAAGTGCACTTAGCCCTGACTCTCACACTTGCCTTTATGAATAATTTGAAGGACAATATCAGTGATTTATTTTGTGTCAATCAGTGAATGTTTAATCACAAACTCAAAGGTAAACTATGATCTATTACTGCTGTTAAATTCAGATGCAATTGGAAAGCACTCTACGAATGTCATTTAATTATAACTTCAATCACAAATGTTTTCTTCTTTATCATATTTTCAGGTTTCCTGCCTTGTAATCAAACCAATATAGTGCTAGTGCCATCTAGAGACAAAAATAGGCTCAGTGACCAGCAAAGATTGGCATTCCCTACAACAACATGCATGTACATTTCACCTTTAACATAGTAAAACTATCCCAAGCTATATCATAAGAACAGTATTAATGATTTCTTTTAACACTGAATTAGATAAAGAGGGAACAAAAATAGAAATTGGTGGACAAACTTAGCAGGTCTGGCTGTATGTGTGGAGAGAAAGCTGAGTCAATGTTTCAGTCCAGCAACCCTTCTTCAAAACCTATGTCACATTCTTAGTTACAGATTGCCATTCTGAAAATATACCATTCACCTAAATCTCAATCTTCTCTGAGTTAGCCAATCCTATAAATGCAAATATACTATTTGTAACATCACGGGATGTTCTCTTATGAAGAAGTGCAATGTGACCTACCTTGCCAAAATCTGAAAATCCAAATATATTACATCCACTGCATGTCTTTTATCTATTGCCTTCTCAAAGAATTCTATTGAATTTGTTAGACATGATTTCCTCATTATGAAATCATGCTGACTCTGCTTGGTGCTATTGTGTAATGCTCTGCTGTTATACCCTTTATAACAGACTCTATAATGTTTTTCCAATAACAAACATTCAACTAACTGACCTATAATTACCTTTTTTGTCTCAGTTGTAAATAACTGTGATAAGGGAAACATGACTTATTTAGAGCATATATAATGAGTATTTTTACTAACATTGAAAAGATAAAAAGACTAACACCTCTTAATTATGCAAGCTCAGACCCGCCAGACAATCTAATGCCATCAGAAGTAACAACCACTATTTAACAAATGTTAAACCATCTCCTGTTTCCCCAAGATAGAAGTCATGCGACCCTTTGTGTACATCAGATAAAACAATGCACCATCATAGTGATAGAATTTTCACGTACATAAGAACAGGCCACTATAAGAACTGTACTTCAGGATTCCATTGCTGCCTTGAACTGTATTATGGTGGTTGCTGAATAAAGTTGAGAGTGTGGTGCTGGAAAAGTACAACAAGTCAGGCAGCATCTGAGGAGCAGGAGAATTGATGTTTTGGGTAAGAGCCCTTCATCAGGAATGAGGCTTGTGAGCTGAGGGGATGGAGAGATAAGTGGGAGGGAATGTAGCCAAGAGTGCAATAGGTAGATGGAGGTAGAAGTAATGGTGATCGGTCGGAGAGGAAGGTGGAGTGGATAGGTGGGAAGGAAGATGGTCAGGTAGGACAGGTAATGAGAGTGGTGCTGAGTTGGAAGGTTGGAACTGGATTAAAGTGGTGTGAGGGGAAATAAGGAAACTGGTGAAACCTACATTGATGCCATGTGGTTGGAGGGTGCTGAGGTGGAAGATGAGGTGTTCTTCCTCCAGGCGTTGGGTGGTAAGTGAATGGTGATGGTGGGGGCCCAGGACCTGCATGTCCTTGGCGGAGCAGCAGGGGGAGTTGAAATGTTCAGCCACGGGGTGGTAGGGTTGACTGGAGCGTGTGTCCAGGAGATGTTCAATGAAGCGCTCTGTAAATAGGCGTCCTGTCTCCCCAATGTAGGGGAGACTGTATCGGGAGCAACGGATACAGTGAATGACGTGGAAGTGCAAATAAAACTTGCACAGAACTCCCTTCGTGTGGTGGGGGTTCAGAGGAGATTCATGAGAATGGTCCCGGGGTGAAAATTTGAACATATGAGGACCGTTTTAGGACTTTGAGTTTATTCTTGATGGAATATAGAAGGTTGAGGGGAGATCTAATTGAAAGATTTAGAATATTGAATGACCTGGACACAGTAGATGTTGGGAAGATGTTTCCATTGGTAGGAGCAACGAGGACTCGAGAGCTTAGGTTTAGGGTAAAGTGAAGACCTTTTAGAACAGAGATAAGGAGAAACGTCTTCAGCCAGCAAGTGGTGAATCTATGGAATTCATTTCCACAGAAGGCTTTGGAGGCCAGGTCATTGAGTATATTTAAGACTGAGATAGATAGGTTCCTGAGTATCACTGGGCTCAAGGGTTACAGGGAGAAAGCAGGAGAATGGGGTTGAGAAACTTATCAGCCATGATTGAGTCTGCTCTGCCATTCAATGGACTGAATGGCCTAATTTCTGCTCCTATGTCTAATGGTCCTATGATCAGTTCATTTAACACATGAACCACTCGAAGTCTGGAGAAATCGCCCTTCAGGTCCCTTTTAAATTCTTCTCCTCTCATCTTAAAATTATACACTCCTAACCCTGGGAAATGACCTTTACTATTCACCTTATCTATGACCCTTGTGATTTAATAAAACTCTGCAAGGTCACTCCTCCTATGTTCCAGTGAACAAAGTCCCAGCCTATCCAGCCCCCTTGAGAAAGCAAATGCAATGTTCGCATTCATCTCAAGAAGGCTTTCTTCACTATCGCTGGGTGAAAATCCTGGAATTTCCTTCCTAAGGGTAATGTGAGTCAAGCAACAATATGTGGACTGCAGCAATTCAAGAAGACAGCTCCCCACCACCTTCTCAAGGGAAACTTGAGATGGGCAATAAAGGCTGGCCCAGCCAGCAACCCTCATGTCCCACAAGTTACTAAAAAAAACAAGAACAGGGATATACTGCTGAGGCTGTATAAAGCTCTGGTCAGACCACATTTTGTCTATTGTGAGTAGTTATGGACCCTGTATCTAAGAAAGGATGTGTTAGTGTTGGAGATGTACAGAGGAGATTTACAATAATGATCCCTGGGATAAAGGGTTTGTCATCTGAGAAGCAGCTGAGGATTCTGAGTCTGTACTCCATGAAGATTAGGAAGATGAAGGGGATCTCATTGAAACTGACAGAATATTGAGAGGCCTGGATAGAATGGATATGGAGATAATGGTTTCCACGAGAAGGAGAGGCTAAGACCCAATAGCACAGCATCAGAATGAAAGGATGACCCTTCAGATCTGAGATGAGAAGGAATTTCTTCAGCCAGAGGGTGTTGAATCAGTGGAACTCATGACTAACAAAGGTCATGGAGGCCATGACAATGAATGGCTTTAAGATGGAGATAGATAGGTTCCTGTTTGATAAGGGGATCAAGTGTTATGAGGTGAAGAGAAGAGAATGGGGTTGAAAAATATATAAGCCATGATTGAATAGCAGAGTAGATTTGATAGGTTGAATGGTCTAATTTTACTTCTATATTTTGTGGTCATTTGGTCTTCTGACATCCTATATCACATGAATATAATATACAAACAGCCAATATTTAACTGGCAACGGGGTAAAGTACCTACTCAGTGCCATTGTGAGATCTGAATCAGCACAGAGTTTGGATCAGATTCTGGAGAAGGTCCTTAGTAAGTTCCTCAGTGCAACACCTCTGTTGGTTTTCCTTTCTCTGCTCCGAGGAGAACAGTCTCAGATATGTAAGCTTTCTTATAAATGATATGCATGGATTTGACAACCTGCCCGAGAACAAGAGAAAGAAACACAGAATACAGTGCCACATCTTGTTTTATCCATACAAAACTGTTACTTTACATACTGTTGTAGAATCATTTTAAGCTCTGTCATCATCTGACACTATATCTTTTCCATGGGGTCTCAGAGGTAGTCAACCATGTGTTGAAAACACCACAGTTGTTAAAGCATTAATTGGTCAAGGTATAAGCAATGAGTTTGACCTTAAACAACCAAACACATAGTCCCCGAGCTCTTAATACTTAACAGCAACTACCAGAGTCCACCTTGAGAAGTACATACCCTTATTAGTCAACTACTAATTTGAACGAAAGTGTTTGGCATCCTGATCTGAGATTGCCTATTACTCATAATGGGAATGAAAGGTCAAAAACCTCTCTGTTTCCCATCCCGTCATTAACATCAAAAGTTTGACTCATCAAAACTCTGGCACAACTGCATTCCCTCATTTAAAAACTGGCTATAGCTTTAGAAAGGGCAAAGACAACAAATGAAATGAATTAATTGCATTTTATATTGCTTTCATGATGAGCTTAAAGTATTGCTTATCTTAAACATGCATAGCAAAATATAGTTGTGTTTTCTTCATTGATCTCTCTTTCTGTCAGTGTTTAAGCAATGATTTATTAAAATTGCATTTCACCCATCACCACTGCCAAAGAAAACCATATTATACTATCTATGGACTTTGTAGCCAGAATAAACTATTATTGTAGGATTTGTGTGGCTGGATGAGGGACATCTGCTTAGCTCCATCAATGCTCCCAGCTCATTAAACCCATTAATATCACTGAAACTGCATTTATGATTGCTCAACTTACCAAACGTACAAAATAGCTCTGAAAAGAACCTTTTGATCATGAGCAAAACACAATTAATTCTGTATACCCTTCCTTTTAACTTTTCAGATGAACTAGCTGATGAATGATGATTAAATCCGAGGATGGTACATCATAGAAGGGGGTCAGTAGGGCTATCATCTCAGTGAAAGAGGTATCTAATTAGTTCTAGTTCCTTGCTTTCCTTCCTCATAAGCCAGCAACTTTTTTCAACTTCGATGTTTATTCAGACCCTTGTTGGAAGTTATTATTAAATGTAGTTCAAGCACTTGCTGAAGGCATTATAATAAAAATGAGAACAAATCCTTGGTATTTTTTGCTACATGTCAGTAATTCTTTTGTTACTTACATTAACTTTGTGTCCTCTCATTACTGAATTTTCTACCACTGGAAACTATTATTCTTTATTTACATAGTCAAACACCTGCAGGGTTTGGGTGACCTCTGTCAAGTCTCCCTTTAATCTTCTCTTCTCTAAGGACAACCACTCTAGTAGTTTCTTTAGTTTTCCCACCTCAATAAAATACTTTGGCTATGATACTGCTCTAATAAATAAACTTAGTCTCCCAAGGACACAACATTCTAACTGAAGTCTAAATGAACCAAGGGCTCTTGTCCAAAACATCAATTCTTCTGCTCCTCAGATGCACCACACTCTCGACTCATTCACTACCTTCCCTCTAATCTTTATGCTGCTATTTGTAAAACCATACATCACTCCTCCTGTTCACTTCAAGAGATTTCCCCCAGCTCTCTCTGCTACTCCAGCCTCATTAAAATTGCATGATTTTGCTTCTATTTTTCTCTCCCATTCTTCCTATATCATGTCACAGTTTACCACTTTGAATTCCATCTGATTTGTGTGTTTCCCATTTTACCATCCCACCTGTATTCCTCCTGTTGTCTCCTCCTATCCTACCCACTGTTTATTGCATTAATAGGTCTCGAGTGATTGCTAAATTTTAAAATTATGTCAAGGATACCCAAATCCAGCTTCGCAAAGGAAGCAACCATCACAGCGCTAAACACTGGGCCAACAACTGAATACGCATCCTCCAAAATTCAATATTATCAGACCCCACTAGGTATTTTTCCGAATCAAACGTTGTTATATATCACGGGAGCAGGTGGGACTTATGGTTTTTGGAGGCAGTGATACAATCACCGCACCACTGGACCCCCTTCTCTGTTTTCTATGCCATTGACATTGTTGCACCTAACTGCAGCAATGGGCTTTAATTTTGTTAGCTATCCATTATATCTTACTTTCTCGTATAAGTTTTGAGACTAACATTCACTTGACCCTTATTAACTCTTTCAAGCTTTTATCAAAGAAATCAACCAAATCAGCCGAACATTTTAAAATGAATTATTTTTCAAAATGTGTGGTTTGCCCATCGTATGCCCCTCCCTAATTGTCCTGGAGCTGATTAACTTACTAGGTCATTTCAGAGGCAATTGAGAGTCAACTATGTTATTGTGCCTCTGGAGCCATATGCAGGTCTATATAAGGATGACAGATTTCCCTCTCTAAAGGATAGCTGTAAACCACATGGGTTTTTACAACAATGATAATTGTCATGGTCACCATTGCTGGGACTAGCTTTACATTCTAGATCTTTATGGAATTTAAAATTCTACCAGCTGCCAACAGTACTGGTGCACGAAAGAAGATCCTTTTTAACGTGTGAACAGATACCAGCTGGAATATATTTATAGATATTTATAAAGTGTTTTTTGCACCATCCAACTCCATCTTGAGTTAGCCTCCTCTAACCTCTTCCTATCTCTCCCTTACCTTTGATGGTTTGCATTGGCCTTAATGGACTTTGCACTGAAATGATCAATTAGAAAACACAGGTGATTTATAAAGACTTAACAGATGGAGAGTAAAAAATACCAAGGGTGATTTGGTGATGGGGAAAAAGAAGTGTTCAGAGGGGTGTAAGAGCATTTCTAGACATATAGAAAGAAAATAACTGACAAGTATTTTCTGGCGGAGAGAATATTCTCCTGGAATTGTGACGGGATGAACAATCTGGAGGCAAAACAGAACGACAAAGGGTCAGTAGTCTCAAGACGTTAACTCTGTGGCGGGGCGGGGCGGGGGGGTGGGGGGTGGTGGTGTGGAAGGTACAGTGTATAGTGTCCTTATCTCTGAGGCAGGAGGCCATGGATCAAGTCCCACTTGCTCCAGAGGAGTGTTGTTATGATTGATTAGAAAATATCTAAAGCTACTTAAGATCTAATTGACTAAGGGTTTCTTAACTAACTCAGTTGTGGGCACTCTAGCCTTTGAATCAATGACTATAGATTCCAGTTTGACTGGAGCTGAGCACAATTAACTAACCTGACATCAGTTCAGAAGTACCTTCTTTGAGATGAGACATTGAACCTTTCTCAAAAATAATTTCACTTGAAAAAGGCAGATTCCCTTCTTTTTATCACATTGTCCCTTGCCAGAGCTGTCTGTGTGCAAATTGACCACTGTCTTTAATTACAACAATGACGACACTTCACAGAATGCTTTATTGCCTCGAAAGCATGTTGGGTCATGTGATGGTCATGAAAGGTATCATATCAAGGCTTGTCTTTTTTTCAATAGCTACTGGATGATTTTTGAATCACCTGCATGGCACAGATGTTTGAGAAACTCCCAAGGACAGTGAAGGAGAAGACGTCATTTAAATATCTGTTTTGAATGACTTCTGTGAGTCCCTGAACCAGTTGGGACTGAGCAAATGGATGCATGTTGCTGCATTCCTTGGAGCAAGCCCACTCTCACACATTCAGGGCTCTTCATTCCTGTATTCTGTAGCAGAAATAGACCGTAGCTTTAATACTAACAAGGGAGGTGATTGCCTAGAGATATTTTCACTGAACTGTTAATCCAGAACTGAGAATGTGTTGCTGGAAAAGCACAGCAGGTCAGGCAGTATCCAAAGAGCAGGAAAATCAGTGTTTCGGGCCAGAGCCCTTCATCACCTCAGATAATATTCTGGGGACCTGGGTTTGAAACCCTTCACAACAGCTGGTAGAATTTGAATTCAATAAATATCTGGAATTAAGAGGCTCGTGAAACCACACTTGAAATATTGTGTCCAGTTCTGGTCACCCTACTATAGGAAAGATACAAAGGCTTTGGAGAGGGTGCAAAGAAGGTTTACCAGGATGCTGCCTGGACTGGAGGGCTTGCCTTACGAAGAAAGGTTGAATAAGCTTGGACTTTTCTCTCTGGAGAGAAGGAGGAAGAGAGGAGACCTGATCGAGGTGTACAAAATAATGAGAGAAAAAGAGTCAATAACCAGAGACTTTTCCCGAGGGCAGGATTGACTGGTACGAGAAGTCATAGTTTGAAGATATCAGGAGGAAGGTATAAAGGAGACATTAGAGGTAGATCCTTGACGCAGAGAGTTGTGAATGCATGGAATGCGTTGCCAGCTGTGCTGGTGGAAGCAGAGTCATTGGGGACCTTTAAGCAACTGCTGGATATGCACATGGATAGCAGTGAGTTGAGGGGTGCGTAGGTTAAGTTACTATATTTTACATTAGGATTAAATCTCGGCACAACATTGTGGGCCAAAGGGCCTGTTCTGTGCTGTACATTTCTATGTTCTATGTTCTATGATGACCATGAATCCATTGCCAATAGTCAGGAAGAACCTATCTGGTTCACAAATGTCCTTTAGGGAAGAAGAACTGCTGTTCTTACTTGGCCTGGCCTCCATGTGATTCCAGACCCACACCAATGTGATTGACTCTGAACTGCCCTCTGGCAATAATAAATGCTGGTCTAGCCTATGACACCAACATTCTGTGAATGAATTTAAAAATAGATCATCAGTAAAACTAATAGATCAAATGTCACTGGAAACTGAGGAAAGGATGTTCTATTAGAGACCTGCTGAAATATGTCTCTCTAAAGAGTGTAAATAATCAGCAAGTGTTCATTAATTTGCAGCAGTATGATTTCTGGCTGCTATCTGTAGATCAGTATTCAATCAGCCAATCTGAGTGAAGTCTAAATTTTCGGATGTTACTTCATCAGACGAAAGCCAACCTTCAATGGCATCCCCAAAGTTAAACTGGACTCCGTTATATTTATTTTTGAATGAGGTTCTTCAGTATGAAGTAGCTCCAGTTATATTTTCTATCACAGGAGCGGGAGTTGCAGACTCTGCTGGGGTTCATAACTTTCCAAAGCAAACCATCAAACCAGAAATTTAAAAAGGATAGATTAGAAAAATATATTACATAAGCCAGTATGCTATGATTGACAACATATCTAAAATTCAATTTATGATCAAATTGCTCTTTAGCTTGCTGAAGGTGTTATAAAATCTAATTATCTGCAGTTGAATAAATAGGAAAATTGGCAATGCGTGTAAGTGTGTTGACATGGAAGCAATTATTCGAGGACCAGTCTTAAAGTGATATACACCTGTCCATTACTTCCCAAATTTTGATTTCAGGAGTGACTGTAGTATTTTCCTAATTTAATTAGAATTTGATTTCAGCATTTAATGAAAATTAAATTAATATAAATCATGTGAAAATGGCACTTAGCAGAGTGCAAGCCTCGATCACACAACATAAAGTCTATGCTCATATGATTGCACAACTTGAATATTGAAAAGAGAGCCAAATGTTTCTCTTCTTTCACTGGTAGAGAGGTCGGTTCTGATTGATCAGAGCATTGCCCTTGAGAAAATAACAAGGAGCTAAAGACTGTCCAAACTCTGAACAATTCAAGCAATTACAAAGCTCATCCTTAAGGCTTCCCCTTGCCTGTTTGATTTTTTTGCAAGTTCAATGTCAAAAAAAGACCTTTTATCTCATTGACAACTCTTCAGGCACATCTAACATTCTGGTCTGAAAGCTCTGCTTAGATTTTGACAACATTGTCAAACTTTACTGCAATTGCAGTCAATCCAGAACAATCAACAGCATTCAGAATAATATTATGATTCTAGCTGATGGCAATACTAAATACATCTGATACCAGAGTGAAACCTAGCTTGATGGGTCATCTTTTGTAGTTTTTTTGGCATGGTAGATAGTCACTGTATATTTTCCTGTGAGGCTGCTAATGTTCTTGAACAAAAGAAACCATAGGGCTATTGTACAAAAGAACAGAAAAGCATATGACAATTCAGAAAGATCTTAGTATAAACAACAAAGCAAAGTTTCAACCAGTGTCCCAACAATATCCTTTACAGATACTCAATTCTAATGAATGTTTCCTTATATTTCTTATTGAATAGAATCTTTATAGTTTTGATGGCCTAGACATTTTATCCACAGTGTTGAGGACCAGATTTCCCTTTAAATTCTGATGGTCAAGAGATCTATTTTTTATTCTCAGGGTTTAAATCTATTTTCACTTCTGACGGCATGAAAATGTTTCACAAACTCTCACAGATTTGAAGCTTCACAATCAAACTTTGTCCTTTTGCTCAGATTAAACCATACTTCTGAATTTGATACTTCTAAAACTGAATTCATGAAACTAGCTTTCTGTGTATGTCATAAAAGTTTAACTTTAAATACACCTAATCAATTAAACCTCATCCATCAATTCTGAGGAAGGGTCATTTGACCCAAAACATTAACTCTGATTTCTCTCCATAGATGCTACCTGATCTCTGAGCTTTTCCAGCAATTTCTGTTTTTGTTCATTAGTTAACATCGCAGATGCACTGCTAGATATGTAATATAAGTCACATAACTTCTTGGAAATGATTTTTGATTTGTTTAATTATTGTCACATGTACCGAGATACAGTGAAAAGTATTGTTTTGCATGGAGCGTCGGAGGCTGAGGGGTGACCTTATAGAGGCTTACAAAATTATGAGGGGCAAGGATAGGATAAATAGACAAAATCTTTTCCCTGGGGTGGGGGAGTCCAGAACTAGAGGGCATAGGTTTAGGGTGAGAGGGGAAAGATATAAAAGAGACCTAAGGGGCAACATTTTCACACAGAGGGCGGTACGTGTATGGAATGAGCTGCCAGAGGAAGTGGTGGAGGCTGGTACAGTTGCAACTTTTTTAGAGGCATTTGGATGGGTATACGAATAGGAAGGGTTTGGAGGGATATGAACCGGGTGCTGGCAGGTGGGACTAGATTGGGTTGGGATATCTGGTCGGCATGGACGGGTTGGACCAAAGAGTCTGTTTCCATGCTGTACATCTCTATGACTCTATAAGTCATGCCTTATATAAACACATCAGGATAATAGAACAGAGTTTAGAATATAGTGTTACAGCTACAGAAAATGTTAAGAGAAAGATCAGCTCTAATATATGAGAGATCCATTCATTAGTCTGATGACAGTGTGGGATGTATTTTCAAACTTTTGTATCTTCTGCCTGATGGAAGAGAGTATAACTGCAATGGGAGGGGTCTTTGATTATGTTGGCTACTTTCCTGAGGCAGCAGTAAGTATAGGTGGAACCAATTGATGGGAGGCTAGTTTGTGTGATAAACTGGGCTATGTTCACAGATCTCTGTAGTTTCTTGCCATCTTGGGAAGAGCAGTTGCCATACCAAGCTGTGATATATCTGGATAGTTTGTTATCTGTGGTGTACCTATAAAAATTAGTAAGAATCTTTGTGGACATGCTGAACTTCCTTAACCTCCAGACGAAGTAGAGGCATAGTTGTGGTTTCTTGAACATTCTGCCAAACTGAGTGGTCCAGATTGCTGGTGATCATCACTCCCAGGAGCTTGACGCTCTCAGCCATCTCCACCTCAGCAACATTGATGCAGAGACGGACATACGCTCCACTCTGCTTCCTGAAGTCTATGACCAGGTCTTCCATTTTGCTGCTGACGATGGAAAGATTGTTATTTTTGCACCTTGTCACTAAGCACTTAATCATTTCCCTGTATTCTTTATGAGATCCAAGCTACAAAGGTGATGCAGTCAATAACCTTGTAAATGAATTTGGTGTGGATTTGACCGCACAGTCAAAAGAGTATAAGGAGTATAGTTGGGGGCTGAGTACACAGCCTTGTGGGGAACCAGTGTTGAGGATTATGGTGGAGGATGTGTTATCACTTATTCTCACAAATTGCAGTTTATGGGTCAGGGAGACAAGGATCCAGTTACAGAGGGGGGAGCCAAGACATGTCTCAGAGTTTAGACATGAGTTTGTTTGGAATTATGGTGTCGAAGGCAGAGCAGTAGTCAATAAATCGGAGCCTACTTTAAGTATACTTGTTATCCAACTGTTTCAGAGATGAGTTTAGGGCCAGGGAAATGGAATCTGCCATGGATCTGTTGCAACAATAGGCAAATTGCAAAGGGATCAAGGCTAACTGGTCAGCTGGAGATGCTGTGAGCCATGACTGATCTCTCGAGACACTTCACAATTATGCAGGTCAGAGCCACTGGGCGGTAGTCCTTGAGGAGTGATGTATTATTTTTCTTTTGCACCGAGATGATGGTGGTTTGCTTGAAGCAGGTGGAGACTTCAGATTGCTGTAAGGAGAGATTAAAGATGTCAGCAAATACTCTTGCCAGCTGGCCAGCACAGGATCTGAGTGCATGGCTAGGGACTGCATTCAGACCAGTTGCTTTCCGTGGGTTCACTGTCAAGAATGCCAATCTAACATCTACTGTGATGACCATGGATACAGGTGCAACTGTGGCTGTTGGGATAGGTGACATGGTTTCATTGACCTTCAATTCAAAACGAACGTAGAATGTATTGAGTTCATTGGGTAGGAATGAACTGTTGCCCATGATTTTGTTGGACTTCGCTTTGTTCTCCATTATGTCATATAAGCCTTGCCACAAATGACAAGTGTCTGTGTGGTTAGTCTGGGTCTCAAGCTCAGTTTGGTATTGTCTCTTGGCATCTCTTATGAAGTTTGCACCTGGATTTCCTATATCGGTCAGGATTGCTTGACCTGAATGCTTCAGACCTGGACTTCATTAGGGATGGATCTCTCAGTTCATCCATGATTTCTGGCTGAGGAACACCTGAATTAACCTCTTTGGCATGCAGTCCTCTACACACTTACTGATTAACTCTGTGTAGCATAATGTTTTGGTTGGCTGTGTCATTCTTGAAGTCCCATAGCAACCCTTTAAGTGAGAGAGTGCCATGGAAGTTCACCAGACTGATTTCCTGATGGAAATTGGTGTCTTGCTTTGTGGGGAGTTCTTTCTGAAGATCCTGCTGGAAGGGGGATGGTGCACAGGAAGGAACTCCAGGACCAGCATGGAGGACACAAGACCAAACCAAGCTAGCCTTGTTGCCAAGTTTGCCATCCAGGTTAAAACAGTGTCAGCTCTCCAGCTCTGCACAATATTAAAGGAAGAAGGTTGATGTCCTTCTTCACTCCATTAATGTAACGGCTGCCAACTTCACTCCAATATCTCAATGTTCATCTCTGCTGTTGCATCCAACTCCCATCAAGAATCATGGTTCAACACACTCACCATTGTATGCTACATCTTCTCTTACTTGGTTTAATTCACCCCAACCTCCAACATCACTGAACCTTGTATGCTCTCAGTACTGCATAATCATTCACTTGAGGCATTCCCCAAATTCAGCTCCTCATCTCTTTTATGAAGAACATCCCGAGACTGGATGTACTTTTGGCTAACCGATTATTTCTATGCCCTTGCCTTCCAGTGTTTGGACCCCTTGACCAAAGGCTATCTGCCCTGACTTGGCTGAGGCCTACTGACAACTATATCAAGCTTCTTTTCTTTGTGCCTGAGCCAAACAGCAAGGCAGGACAGAATTAATATGAGCCTTGTATTCCTGGCCGAGGGGGTAAAGTACAAAACTGCATGGCATTGAAGCTTCCTGTAAGTGGATTGGAGATGTTCTTTGAGGCTGGCAACATGTTGGATGCCAGGGTGAGTTGATGCAGGCTACATGTTGATGGTGCCTATGAAGCATGCCCTGAGATGTTAGTGTCCAATGTCCATCATGGAAGTCGTTTGAAGCAAGTGACAAACTGAACTGGCCAGGTATCCTCTCTGATTTTCATCTCGCGCTTTCTCCAAGTCCAGCTTGTTTGGACAGTTTGGTAAGATAGAAAACTGAATGTTAATGAGGGAAGTTTGGTCATCATCAAGGTGTTTAACAAGCTATAATCCCCTTTAACAGGCAACAGATGTGAAACTAACTGTGCCATTTGTAAAAAGCATAAAAGTGAGATGCTCCTGACCTGAAGACCAGCCTCACCAGAATTCTCATCCAATTCTGCCCCAGATCTAACTGCAGCTCAGATCGTTGTGGTTCTGTTCACCGAGCTGGGAAATTGTGTTGTAGACGTTTTGTCCCCTGTCTAGGTGACATCTCAGTGCTTGGGATCCTCCTGTGAAGCGCTTCTGTGATGTTTACTCTGGCATTTGTAGTGGTTTGTCTCTGCTGCTTCCGGTTGCCAGTTCCAGCTGTCCGTTACAGTGGTCGGTATATTGGGTCCAGGTCGCTGTGCTTATTGATTGAACCTGTGGATGAGTGCCATGCCTCTAGGAATTCCCTGGCTGTTTGGCTTGTCCTATGATAGTAGTGTTGTCCCAGTCGAACTTGTCATCTGCGTGTGTGGCTACTAAGGATAGCTGGTCGTGTCGTTTCGTGGCTAGTTGGTGTTCATGGATGCGGATCGTTAGCTGTCTTCCTGTTTGTCCTATGTAGTGTTTTGTGCAGTCCTTGCATGGGATTTTGTACACTATATTGGTTTTGCTCATGCTGGGTATCGAGTCCTTCGTTCTGGTGAGTTGTTGTCTGAGAGTGGCTGTTGGTTTGTGTGCTGTTATGAGTCCTAGTGATCGCAGTAGTCTGGCTGCAGCTCAGATCGTTCAGGCCCTCATAAGATTCCACTCTGCAATTCTGTTTACTTAGCTTAGAGTTTCATACATCCAGATGGATGGATGATGCAGGTTCATTTCTTTGAAGGCTGACTGTTTCAACCAAGAGAGATATTGTCCTATCATTTGTCCAGTGTTATTTGGAGGAAGACTGTTGGCCATTTAATACAGAAATTTTGAATTATTTTGTGGATGCTGTTGGCAAGAATGAGTTTGAAAGGAAGTATCACAAAGCAGGCAAACCACAGAATTACAAACTTCCACGAGCAGGGACCTGTTATAGCTCGCAGCAGTAGTTTATTATTTTGCATATTGCTATGTACCACAGATCCAGAGTGGCTGCAAAATCAATAGACTTATCTGCTGTTTATTGCAGTGAGTGTCATGAAATGCTGTTAAGTTTTGCTCTTCAGCAAGCAAGTACATGAAGCCGTCCCCACAGAATTAGCAAATCCCTCTTTGCTAAATAACATTTTCTTGGTATGATTCAAAAAAATACCCACAAGCAGCTTGTGAAAAGCAATCATTTTATGAAGTGATTCTGTGCCTTGGCAAATGCAATATTTTGATATCCAGATCACAAAGAATTGTCTGAGGTAAAATCTGTTCAATTCCATTTCAACTGCAAGATGTTCTACAGCACAGTTCTCCTCTGATGAAGTACTTGTGGGTTATTTAACTTCTTCTGCTCACTATACTTAACACATTCATTCATTTTGATCCACTAGTGAATAGGTTGCTGAGTGTGAGAAACAAAGCTCACACACTTCAATAATTGCAGTCCAAGACAAAATCTGAATCAGTAGTGTCCTTTATTTTACACTTGCAAGAGGGTGTGATGTCCAGTGTCTATAAGGAAGGGGACATACACACCCCAAATTCAATTAATACACAACATTTATATAACTTGGTTTCTTTTGTTTTACATTGCTCCTCCCCTGTTTACATCTTCCACTTCCCTAAGACCGGCACCTATTACTCCTGTTTATCTCTTGCCTTATCCAGCCTTGTCTGTGACAAAATGCTTATTTCTGGCCTCACAAGGCCGTTTGACCTCATTCCCGCTGTAGGTCATTGTTAGGCATATTCTTTCTTCATCATTATCTACCCCCTCCATCTGTGCTTTCCCTTACCATACTGATCCTTATGACCCTTTTAATTGGGGTTTGTTACTGTGACTCTGTAAAAGTGGGGAAACAGATGTTTATACCTACTGTTTGTACAGGCATATCTAGCTTAACTTCCTCCCCTCACAACATCTTATCTATTCCCCTGTAATATCTACCATTGTTTTGCAGTCACGTTTCATTCTGGCATACAATTTTAGCTAATACAAAAACAATTATGTATTTCCTCCACATAGTTTCCATTTTTGTTGACTCAGCTCGTGGCTAAAACAATTACACACTGGTGTGAGTTCATTTACTTTGTACAAGTAAATGAAATTGCAGAAGTAACACTATTTTTCCCACATCCCACACTGAGTTTTGTGAAAGTGACATAGATTTGAATTTATGCAAATGCAGGAATAGGACAGTAAAAGCAGCATGTGTAGAAATCAGCCTCAAGCCTTGATTTGCAAGAAATATTTACTGCTGCTGAATACTGGGAACCAAGTGCCTCCTCTTTCAGACCATAGATCTCATTCCTATATAGCCAGTGAGCTACGGGCAGTAGCAAGCAGCTCACACAGAGTGTAGAATGGCAGATCAGGTGATTGTGAATGTAATAGTGCCCCCCAGTCCCCCTAAGCGGAAGAAAGTTTGACCAGCAATTGGCTGAGGGGGGAGGTGTTTGTGTGGGATGAAGGACTGGCAGTTGAGCTAGGAAGGAAATTGATAGGAGTAGCTAAGGTCGTTGCTCAAGGAAGGATGGGGGTGGGGATGGGAATGGACATTACAATAGAAGTCACAAAAGCATTAGATGAAAATGACTTTGTTCGTTGAATGTGTTATTTGAAATTTCGACAATCTCTCCTTCCTTTTGGACACATTCAGAGAATGATATTTCCAAACTTTGTCATGTTGGTTGCTGCCTGTTAGATTACATTTAGTCCTGGTCTCTATTCAGCCATCCAGTACCTGTTGCCCCAGTGCAAAGCGCTCGAGCAAGAAACCTCAAACAGACATTAAGCCCTTGAATTTCAGACCCTTAGGCTCGATTGGTTTTTTTTTCAGTTGTGGGCACTGCAGACCTATGATGTTTATCAATGTGATGAATGGCAATGGACAAGCCAGTACTGATCATGTGCTTTTGCTTACTGTAATGAATGTCCAGATAGCATTTTGGCACCAAAGAATACAGATTATCCACAGCTGAATTTCTCAGGGCTTACTGTTTGATTTGACACTTACGTGGTATTGATGATAGTTGGTCAAAGTAGATATAGCATACACTGGAACAGAGTAAAATTCATTTTATCATAGAATCCCCACAATGTGGAAACAAGCCATTCAGCCCATACTGACGCTGTAAAGAGCATCCCACCCAAACCCACTCCTTCCCTATCCCTGTAACTCCCAGAGCTAACCCACCTAGTCTGCACATCCCTGGACACTATGGACAATTTAGAATCCATCTAACCTGCACATTGTCGGACTGTGGGGGAAAACCGGAGCAAACCAATGCAGACATAGGGAGAAGACAATGGGATCAAACCCAGGTCCCTGGCACTGTGAGGCAACAGTGCTAATGAGTGAACCACCATGGCACCCAGGAATAACTTACTTTTTCTGCTTTTGGCATACATCATGTACAATTTAGCTATTTTGCATTTTGCATTATTTGCCTGCTCGATGATATACTGTGGTGGCGTAAGCACTATGGAAAGCAATTATTACTTCATCCATTTGAATATTGATTTTCTTCTGCACAGTTGATTAGATATTACATATTACATGTTTGGAACTGAAATCTATCATTGGTACATGAGTATTGAACTTCTTGAAATCTGACCGTAGTCCAAACGATCAACTTTATAATTCCCAATTACTTACACATTCAGTTACGTATTTTTATTCTTGAACTATTCAAAATGGCACTGGATTGTAGTGACAGTTGAAGCTTCTCATTGTATTTTACTGTGTTATTCACTCTAAAATGCAAGTGAAAATAAATCATTCAATTCAATAACCACTCTTCAAGAATATTTTATTCACTGTAAAGCACTTTCGGACATCCTAGGGTCATAAAAGGTGCCATATAAATGCAACTGTTTTTCCAAAGGTTTAGATTGTTGTTTTGTCACTGTTACTCAGATTATTGGATTAAGGGCTGTGAATTATGATATGGGAAATCTCTCAGTTTCTTGAGTATGTTACCATTTAATTAAGTTATGTCAAATATGTACCTCAATGCCAACTTTACCTCTTTAATTCATTTTTCCTACAAAAAATTCAATCTCAATCATAGAATCATCGAGAGTCATACAGCTCAGAAACAGATTCTTCGGTCGAAAAGTCCAAGTTGACCATAATCCCAAACTAAACTAGTCTCACCTGCCTCCATTTGGATCACATCCCCCCAAATATTTCTTATTCATGTACTTATCTAAACATCTTTTAAATGTAGTAACTGCACCCACTACCTCTGGAAGTTCATTCCACACATGAACCACTCTCTGTGTAAACAAATTGCCCATCATGTCTTTTTTTAAATCTTTCTTTTCTCACCTTAAAAATATGCCCACTAATCTTGAAATCCCTCACCCTATAGACTTCATTTATGCTCCTCATGATTTTAGAAACCTCTGTAAGGTCACCTCTCAAGCTCTTATGCTACAGTGAAAGAGGGCCAAGCCTCTCCAACCCCACTTTATAACACCACCCATTATTCCTGGCAATATTCTGGTAAATCACTTCTGAATCCTCTCCACTTTAATGATCCACTTCCTGTAACAGGGCAACCGGAACTGGGCACAACACTCCAGGAGAGGCCTCACCAGCGTCTTGCACAACCTCAAAATAACATTCTTGAAAATTGTGGCTTTTTAGTGATTTTCCAGTCTTCTGGGGCCCTCCCTGATTCTAATGATTCCTGAAAGATCACCACTATCACCTCTACTATCTCTTCAGCTATCTCCCTTAGAACTCTGGGGTGTAGTCCATCTGATCAAGGCAATTAATCCACCTTCAGGCCATTCAGTTTTTCTAGCACCCTCTCCTTGCTGATAGCCACCATACTCAGCTCTTCCCCACTACCCTCTTGAACTATTGGAATATTATTTGTGCCTTCCACCATGAAAACCGATGCAAAGTAATAGTTCAGTTCCTCAGCCATTTCTTTGTTTCCCACTACTATCTCTCCAGCATAATTTTCAAGCAGCCCAATGTCCACAACAGCCTCTCTTTTCTCCTTCATATATCGAAAGAAACTCTTACAGTCTTCCTTTATATTAATTTTACAAGTTAAATCTCTCATCTCCAGTTTAATTCTTGTAAATCTATACTGCAGTACCCCAAGGCAAATCTATTGTTGTGCGAGCTTATCCCTTCACCTAAATGTAAATCTCCAGGCTGCATTTTACCAAGGCTCTGTATCAACTGAATTATAGTTTCCACTCTTTGTATTTTGGGATACAGCCCAAAGTTCTATTTGTCCTTTAACTGCTGCTTTAAGAAACTTGTTACTGATATGTGCATCTAGACATCAGGTCACCCACTGTTCTCAGAGCTTCCATTCTCTTGAACAACTTAGTGGACGGCACGGTGGCACAGTGGTTAGCACTGCTGCCTCACAGCGCCAGAGACTCGGGTTCAGTTCCCGCCTCAGGCGACTGACTGTGTGGAGTTTGCACATTCTCCCCGTGTCTGCGTGGATTTCCTCCGGGTGCTCCGGTCTCCTCCCACAGTCCAAAAATGTGCAGGTTAGGTGAATTGGCCATGCTGAATTGCCTGTAGTGTTAGGTGCAGGGGTAAATGTAGGGGAATGGGTCTGGGTGGGTGCACTTCGGTGGGTCGGTGTGGACTTGTTGGGCCGAAGGGCCTGTTTCCACACTATAAGTAATCTAATCAACTCTATACCTTTCATTGTCTCATTCATGGGATGTGAATGCTGCTGGTCATTTACTGCCCATCCCTAATTGCCCAAAAAGTAGATTCAACTATATTACTGTGGGTCTGGAATTTCATGGAGGACAGACCAGGTAAGCACAGCAGACTTCCATCTCGAAAAGAAAGGACATTGGTGACCAGAGAGGTTTTATAACAATTGATTGTGGTTACATGGTTACCATTAGGCTATCTTATAAATCTAGATTTTTATAGAACTCAAATTTTATGATCCACCATGCTAAGATTTGAATCCAAATCCTTAAAATATTAGTCACTTGATGATAGTCCAATGACATTACCACATTTTGCATCAATGAGCTCCATTTGTTTCAATTTTGCCGGCTCATTTAATCTATCCATTTATATATTTCAGTTCACAACTACCTATCATTGTGCTTTCTCCTTCTATTTTAGGATCATCTGCAAGCTAAAATAGACAAATCCGTATTTTTGTTCAAGTTATTAACATTGATGATAGAAAGTTAAAATTGCAGTAGAGATCCCAGAGGAACATCATTGATATACCCTTAGAGCCATAGAGATGCACAGCACAGAAACAGATCCTTCTGTCCAACTCATCAAACCAGATATCTCAACCCAATCTAGTCCCACCTGGCAGCACCTAGCCCATATCACTCCAAATCCTTCCTATTCATATATCCTTCCAGATACCTCTAAAATGTTGCAATTGTACTAGCCTCCACCACTTCCTCTGGCAGCTCATTCTATACATGTACCACCATCTGCGTTAAAAAGTTGCCTTATAGGTCTCTTTTATATCTTTCCCCTCTCATCTTAACCTATGCCCTCTCGTTCTGGATTCTCCTACCCTAGGGAAAAGACTTTGTCTATATTTTATAAACCTCTATAAGGTCACCCCTCAGACAAAGGTTACAAAGATTGGAGGTTTTCAAACTATGAGCTTCTAAAGTTCTCTCAATTCAGGAATCATTCCTTCAGAATGGAAAATTGTATCTCATTCTCCTTTTATAATATGAATGAGAATGGTAAATCAGAAAATTATAAACCATTTGACCAAGCATCCATTTTTGGGAAATGATCATAATCTTCAGTTATCTGTGGAGTGACTGAACACCTTGAATATTTTTCGAGGGAGCCAGCAGGGATTTATAAAGGCAGTGTCATGCCTGATAACTCAAGTGGCCTCCTTTTGGAGTAACAATTCTGTGATTCAGTAATGATCCTGATTGAACTTTCTGAAGAGGCAACAAATGTGGTGGGCAAAGGCATGTCTGTGGTTGCTGTTTATATCAGCTCCCAGAAGATAATTCATAAAGATGCTCTTAGTCAAAGTTGACAGTCATGGAATTGCGGGCACATTGCTGAGCTGTTTAGGAAATTGCATGAGCAGCAGAGACAGAAAGGAGGGATATGGCTCATTCAGCGAGCCAGTCTCCTTCAAATGGCCTCCCTCGAGGCCATAAGGCCCCTGTGATTCTGAGCTGCCTGCCTAGGTCTGGTGGACAACCAATCCAATGCCATTCCTGACATTGTTAAAATTCCTTGCCAGTTGGATTCTATTGGAGATCTGTCCCGTCATGGCTCCTGGATGTTTTCACAGTTCCATCTTGAGTATGGTGTATACTTTTAAGGCTGTTCTATCAAGTAAATCAGGGGCTGATTAATAATTGAACCCCATTAACCCAACTCTGTCGCCTTTGGCAAAGTAGATAAATTTTAGATATAAAATTAGCAATTGTCCATCATCAACAAATGTTTGCTGAAGTGAATTCCAAACTTCTACCACTCTTCGTATGTAGAATTATTTTTAACTTTAGTCCTGGAAGGCCTGGCTCTAATTTACAGGCAATAATCTTTAGTCTGAGTTCCCAACCAACAGAAATCCTTTATCTTCATTTACCTTTTCTATTCCATTTAATACCTTGAAAACTTTGAGTCTTAATCTTTCAAGTTCCAGAAAACACGGTCATGGTTTGCTTTACTTCTACTCATAATTTAACCCTTAGAGTCCAGATATTATTCTAGCATATCCCTGCAGTTCTCCCCTCTCAGAAAAAAATAGCCACCTCTCCTCCATGCTATTTTGTTGGCACTTGCTGGCATATTAGGTGGGTCTGGTTAGGATGCTTTTCAAATGGAACTACCCTGGACAATATACGCACTTTCTATGGTCTTTTTGTCAACTGGTGTCAGTTTGAATCTTTTTAAGCTGTGTTTGCAGTATCCTATTAAATTAGAGTTGATCAGAGCTGGTGATCTGCATTCTGCACAATCTATTTTCCATGCATAAGTGAAATGGAATGCATTTACAAAATGCTAACCTCAGCTTGGTTAAAGATCACACAACACCAGGTTATAGTCCAACAGGCTTAATTGGAAGCACTAACTTTCGGAGCGTCGCTCCTTCATCAGGTGGTTGTGGAGGACAGAATTGTAATACACAGAATTTATAGCAAAAGTTTACAGTGTGATGCAATTGAAATTATACATTGAAAAATACCTTGATTGTTTGTTAAGTCTCTTACACACTCATGCATCCCATCACAGACTTAGACACTTTACATTCACACACCCATATACACTCACATCTCACAGACACTCACAAACCCCCACACCAGACACACTCACACTCTTATCCGACACACACACTCCCACATTCACACATGCACCCTCTCACAGACTTATACCCCTTCACACACACACATACACATATACATTTGTGGGGTGAATTTGTACTTGCAGAGTTACATTGTACTTTGCTCAAAAACTGCATGATGCCATATAAGACTCTGTTAACTCACTTTTTAGATTAGAATCAGTCTAAAAATTATGGCACAGACAACAGAACACGGGAGCTAACACCTTCAACATCTTAACATTTTATCTGGGCTGACACCAATTGTTATAGTTAACCTGAGAATGTAACTTTTTAAAAAAGTTTTGTGATTTACATTTGAAAGAAGTGAAACTATCATGGTGTTCGAACAAATGAGAGACTTAACAAACAATCAAGATATTTTTCAATGTATAATTTCTTGACAAGAGCTTGTTGGCAAAAATGAAAACGTTTAGAATAGAAGGAAACCTAAGTTCATGGGTTGAAAATTGATTGGAATTAAGGAGACAAGGAGTATGCATAAAGGCAACTTTGGTAATCTAACCCCATTAATCCAACTCCTTTACCTGATGAAGGAGCAGCGCTCCGAAAGCTGGTGCTTCCAATTAAACCTGTTGGGCTATAACCTGGTGTTGTGTGATTTTTAACTTTGTACACCCCAGTTCAACACCGGCATCTCCAAATCTCAGCTTGGTTGGTAGTGTGATCCTTGAAGGTCAGAAGGTCTTGATTATATAACACTATAATACGCTCATTCGCAAGGCTCCTGTCACTTCTGTTGATCGTAAATTGGCAGTCCTCAGTAGGAAGTTGCAAAAAGGAAAATGAGTTTGATTTTGTCTTTATTTAGTCAAATGTTTGTTATCTAGCTTTAACATTTAAAATGTGAATAACATAAAGCTTCTGTTAGCATTATTCTCTGTGGTAACCTTACCATAAATAACACTAATAATCCAGAAGATGTTGTAAACACTCACAATAATTACCTTAGGTCTACATGTTTCACATGCAATTTAATCCAAATTTAATGAGTTAGTGTGCAATGATTAAAGTACTAAATAGGTCAATTAATTTATCACTGATCTGACTAAAAATGCCAGGCAAATAATTCCTACAATAAATGTCATCCAAGAGTGTGCAATTAAATCAGGTTGAACTGTATGCCCAACCCTCAATCTTATTAATTGTGAATGCAATATTTGAATTGGTTTCTGTGGTTTTTTTTTTAATAACAGTAGAGATGGAATAGAAGGAAAAAGAGAACAGATTGTTTGTTCCAGAGAATATACAGATCCAAAAGCTAATACCTGGCTTTGGATCTATTTGAATTCACCTCAAGTGAAATGTTCCCCATGACGTTTAGTATGTTAAATGCTGACCTAAGTTCACCCTTATTAACAGTGACTCCATTGCCTCTGGGCATGAAGGGAACAATGTAATGAATTTCTGCACTGATGTCTTCCCCACACCATGGCTATGTTTCACAGTCCATTGTGCCAAGCTATGTTCAAACACAAACCTAGTGATGGATTTGTGAAGGGTAGGTCACAACGTTCCTAGTCCAGTTGAATTTTTTGATGAGGTCATTAATCTTTTGAGCAAAGGGACGTTCTATGGAGGGTTTTCCACAGGCTGTTGATCAACTTCTTGACAAGAAGTTGGGCGGCATGGTGGCACAGTGGTTAGCGCTGCTGCCTCACAGCGCCAGAGACCCAGGCTCAATTCCCGCCTCAGGCGACTGACTGTGTGGAGTTTGCACATTCTCCCTGTGTCTGCATGGGTTTCCTCTGGGTGCTCTGGTTTCCTCCCACAGTCCAAAAAAAATGTGCAGGTTAGGTGAATTGGCCATGCTAAATTGCCCGTAGTGTTAGATGAAGGGGTAAGTGTAGGGGAATGGGTCTGGGTGGGTTGCGCTTCGTCGGGTCAGTATGGACTTGTTGGGCCAAAGGACCTGTTTCCACACTGTAAGTAATCTAATCTAAAAAAAAGAGCTTGTTGGCAAAAATGAAAAGGTTTAGAATTGAAGGAAACCTAAAGTCATGGGTTGAAAATTGATTGGAATGTAGGAGACAAGGATAAAGGATAAAGGCAACTTTGGTAATCTAACCCCATTACCTAATACCCCCAACTCCCTTACCTGATACCATCTTGTACCTTTGATGAAGTAGGTTACTTTTAGATTTAAAATTGGCAATTGTCCATCACCAACAAGAGACTTCCACCACTTCTACTACTCTTTGTATGTAGAATTATTTTCTTATTTTAACTGAAGAAAACCTGGCTCTAATTTATAGGCTGTAATCTCTAGTTTGAGTGCCTAACCCACAGAAATTATTAAAAACCGAAAGAACAGCGGATGCTGTGAATAGAAACAAAAACAGAACTTGCTGCAAGAGCTCAGCAGGTCTGGCAGTATGTGAAGAGAAATCAGAGTAAACATTTCAGATCAAGTGACCCTTCCTCAGAACAGGAAGGTTTCTGAGAAAGGGTCACTTCACCTGAAACATTACGTCTGATTTCTCTCCATATATGCTACCAGACCCACTGAGCTCCTCCAACAATTTCTCTTTTTCAACAGAAATCATTTTTCTTCATTTACCCTTTCTATTCCTTTTTGATGTCTTGCAAACTTTAGCTCTTTAGTCTTTCAAATTCCGGGAAACACAGCCATAGTTTGTTTTAACTCTACTCATAATTATTACACATATTATACTAGCAAGTCTATGCAGCACTCCCTTCAGGCCAATACATCGTTCCTAATGGTGAATTGTTCACTATATTTCAGGTCCAGCCTAACTAGGGCTTCATAGAGCTGAAGTATGACTGTCAACCCATACAATTCTAGACTACAGGATATATATGCCAGTATTCCATTAATTACTTAGGCTCAGTCCCTTTTGCCCCATGCAGGACATTGTGTAGAGGAAGACCTCACATTCAGCCTGAGGTTCCATTGGCCTTTATTAATTTTTGTAACAATTCAATGATCAGTGTGCCTGGGCAGTCTTGAACTTTCAATGTTTCCAGCTTTTCATCCATTTAGAACATATTTCTGTCCATCTTTATAAAATCCAAAGACCTTACATTGACCATTTGTCACCAATTTCTCCTCTTAATCTACTAACATCTCCTTCTACTTTTCTGCTTCCATCTTCATTGCTTAAAATGTCATCTATCTTGAAATGTGGCATATGGGTCAAGCAAGGTTAGTGCTCAATTGAGTGCAATAGCCCCTCACCCACCCCCCTCACTGTGATGCCCATGTTGGCATTGTGCGCAGCTTAGTGCTTTGTAGAGCCATAGAGTCATAGAGATGTACAGCATGGAAACAGACCCTTCAGTCCAACCCATCCATGCCGACCAGATATCCCAACCCAATTTAGTCCTACCTGCCAGCACCCAGCCCATATCGCTCCAAACCCTTCCTATTCATATACCCATCCAAATGCCTCTTAATTGCTGCAATTGTACCAGCCTCCACCACATCCTCTGGCAGCTCATTCCATATACGTACCACCCTCTGCGTGAAAAAGTCGCCCCTTACGTCTCTTTTATATCTTTCCCCTCTCACCCTAAACCTATGCCCTCTAGTTCTGGACTCCCCAACCCCAGGGAAAAGACTTTGCCTATTTATCCTATCCATGCCCCTCATAATTTTGTAAACCTCTATAAGGTCACCCCTCAGCCTCCAACGCTCCAGGGAAAACAGTCCCAGCTTGTTCAGCCTCTCCCTGTAGCTCAGATCCTCCAACCTTGGCAACATCCTTGTAAATCGTTTCAGAACCATTTCAAGTTTCATAACATCTTTCCGATAGGAAGGAGACCAGGATTGCACGCAATATTCCAACAGTGGCCTAACCAATGTCCTGTACAGCTGCAACATGACCTCCCAACTCCTGTACTCAATACTCTGACCAATAAAGGAAAGCATACCAAACACCTTCTTCACTATCCTATCTACGTGCGGCTCCACTTTCAAGGATGTATGAACCTGCACTCCAACGTCTCTTTGTTCAGCAATACTCCCTAGGACCTTACCATTAAGTGTACAAGTCCTGCTAAGATTTGCTTTCCCAAAATGCAGCACCTTGCATTTATCTGAATTAAATTCCATCTGCCACTTCTCAGTCCATTGGCCCATCTGGTCCAGATCTGTTGTAATCTGAGATAACCCTCTTCGCTGTCCACTACACCTCCATTTTTGGTGTCATCTGCAAACTTACTAACTGTACCTCTTATGCTCGCATCCAAATCATTTATGTAAATGACAAAAAGTAGAGGGCCCAGCACTGATCCTTGTGGCACTCCACTGGTCACAGGCCTCTAGTCTGAAAAACAACCGTCCACCACCACCCTCTGTCTTCTACCTTTGAGCCAGTTCTGTATCCAAATGGCTAGTTCTCCCTGTATTCCATGAGATCTAACCTTGCTAATCAGTCTCTCATGGGGAACCTTGTCGAACGCCTCACTGAAGTCCATATGGATCACATCTACTGCTCTGCCCTCATCAATCTTCATTGTTACTTCTTCAAAAAACTCAATCAAGTTTGTGAGACATGATTTCCCATGCACAAAGCCATGTTGACTATCCCGAATCAGTCCTTGCCTTTCCAATTACATGTCGAACTAATTATATTGCACTAAGTTATTAACTAACATCTTATTGTAATTCTGTAGTAAAGGGATCCAATAGTTGATTTGATGTGACTTGGAGGGAGGTTAAAGTGGGATGCTGGTGGAGATGGGCCAAAGACTAGGTGTCTCCCATAGACTTGCAGTAATGTAGTGTCTATTATTATAATCTATAATTAGTTGCAGAGTTATAATAAGCTACATTCTGTATAGAAAAGATATTGTGAAACTTGAAAGGGTTCAACAAAGTTTGACAAAGATGTTGCCAAGCTTGGAGAGTTTGAGCGATAGGGAAAAGCGGAATAGGCTTTTCCTGAAGCCTGAGGGGGTGATTTTACAGAAGTTTATAAAATCATGAGGTGTATGAATGGGGTGAATAGTCAAGGTATTTTCCTCAGGGTGAGGCGAGTTCATAACTAGAGGGCATAGGTTTAAGGTGAGAGGGGAAAGACTCAAAAGGGACCTAAGGGACAACTTTTTCACACAGAGAGTAGTGCATGTATGGAATGAGCTGCCAGAGAAAGGGGGAGAGGCTGGTACAAATACAACATTTAAAGGCATCTGGATGAGTATATGGGAAGGGTTTAGAGGAATATGGGCCAAATGCTGGCAAATGGGGCTAGATTAATTTAGGATATCTGGTCAGCATAGACAAGTTGCACTGAAAGGTCTGTTTCTGTGCTGTACACCTCTATGACTCAATGACTCTAACTCTCTAAAATTCTTCTCATTATGACTGAAAGTGGCAGTACTCACACACAAAGCCGTGTAAGCCTCTAAACAGCTCACACTCTTAAAAATTACTGATGATAGCACACACATTAGATAACAATAGAAAGCTTGAATATATTGCTATCTATGCAGTTAGTCAAGCCATTAGCAATTACTAAATATGGTGAATGTTTTGGACCCAGCATAAGATTACCTCAGGCTGCTGGCATTTTACACTGGCAGAACATCCCTGCCCACCCTACTTCACAATCAGCTGTCACATAGGATACCTTCCTGCCGCTTTACCATGGTAAGGTTATGTGCGGGTGCCATTAGATATGGATGCTGTGGAGAAGATGCAGAAGGCTACTGGCACCAAATGACACCAGGTGGTTTCACCTTTGCCACTTTCATTTCCTTCCCTCTCGACCATGCCTTCCCGGACCTTCTAAAAATATGTATAATATTAATCTGGAAATGGAAGTGGCCTGACATTCTCCTTTTGATCTCAGCAATTGGCATATCTCTATGTGGAAATCCTCTACACCATCCTTAATTAACTGTCTCCCTCATTTACTGGCTCTTAATTCTGTCCTCTTGGTCATATATGTAGGGGCATCCCAACTCCCATGAGAGCATGGTGACCACTCGAAAACTACCAGATGATGGGCCGTCTATCTTGACGACGTGTCTCACCCAATGAGTTGGAAAATACTGTTCTCACTTCTCGTCTTTCCCAAATTCATGTTGCTGTTTCTTTCTTTGTCTCTCTATTTCTCTTTAGTCAACTCATTTACTAGAACCTGAAGGTTGTGGAGGCAGAGCCTTGAGCACCAACTGAAACACAAATCATGTACTGGAGCAGAATCACATTTTCAGAAATGTCACCTTTAGTGGAGGTATGAAACCAAGTCCCCATTTGGCTCCATGGGTGTATATAGGAGATCCCATGCATACTTCAAAACAGATTAAAGGAGCTATTCTAAGTGGCATGGCCCATATTTACCTTTCAGTCTGATAAAAAGAGTCTCTGCTTGTTATAAGAATGCTGGGAGTTTGCTGTATTTGTTTTGGTTGCCATGTTACCTAAAATTAGAACACTTCTGAAAGAAGTTCATTGACTCTGAAGTATCTTGGGTATCATAAGGTTCCGAGAGGCATGATATAAATATCATGTTTTTTGGATTGCTTCCTTCTTTCTTCCAACTCATTCCTGTTTCTCTCCATTCTTCCTTAGTGGTTGCAGTTCTGAGCCATGAAACAAATGTAAACATACATCCATGTGAACCAAGAGCAGGATAGTCCATTCAAGACTCAGTCCTGCTCTGCTATTCAATACTTCCATGGATCATCTGATTGTGTCCTCAAATCCATTGTTCTGCTCATCTCCAATACCCTTTGAACCCCTCAGTCATCAAGAATTACCTGCCCTGGCCATGAAACATAATTCAAAGCCTGCATTAAGGAAATCAGGATTGCTCAAGCCAAACAGAGGCCAGTCTGGGCCACAGTAACTGAAGCCCCTTCCATGGTCACCCAATCACAAACATGTCTCATTAAGTAATTTATTCAATTCTTTACCCCAACACCAATATCTGAATCATTAGCAAAAATAATAAGCAAGAACAGTTGGGGTGACATGGTGACCCAGTAGTTAGCACTGCAGCCTCAGAGTGCCAGGGACCTGGGTTTGAATTCAGCCTCTGGTGATTATCTGTGTGGAGTTTACACATTCTCCCCATGTCTACGTGGATTTCCTTCGGGTGCTCTGGTTTCCACCCACAGTCCAAAGATGTGCAGGTTAGATAATATAGGCCATGCTAAATTGCTCATAGTGTATAAGGATGTGTGGGTTAGATGCATTAGTCAGGGGAAATGTAAAGTAAGAAGGTAGGGGAATGGATCTGGGTGGGATATTCTTTGAGGATCAGTGTGGACTTGTTGAGCTGAACGGCTTGTTTCCACACTATGAATCTTAATTGCAATTTAATGGATAGATCCACTGGAATTCAGAGGAGTCCAAATCCATTCACAACCTCATCGTCAGAAGTTTTGCAGAAATTAAACTTATTAACAGCCATTGAGTTCTTTCTGTCCTCAACAATTGCTATTTAAACAAAAATCATGAATTGCTCTTCCTGTTCCCTCCTTTTAAAGCAAAGTCAGCTCATACTTTTCTCGTGGTTTGGCAATCATTTGTCAGAATTCCATCCAGAACTTCCTCAAAAATGTTTGCCAGGTTGACCAGCTGGAGTTTCTTCAGTCATCCCTTTTCTCCTTTTATTGAATAGCACATCACTTTCTCTTCTCTTGGATCTTCAAATTAACATCAATACTTGGAGAACAGGGCTGGGTATGCCACATTCATTTGTGTGATTCAAGGTTTTCAGCAATCCAGGTGCAGCCCAAATCTCTTGACAGCTGCAACACGAAAATGTGACATGTCTGATCAATTCATGCCAGTATCCCAGGCATTGGAAAGTTTTGTGTAGTGTGGCAGCAAATGTTTACCAACTCAATAAAACAAAAATATGCCTTTGCCTAATATGACATGCATCCAGTTAAACAATCTGGATCTTCTAATGGGAAAATAGTCATTACAACAGTGAAGACAGAGATTGCGCACTGGGACCATGCAGAAATACCAATCAGGCTGACTCCTTAGTTGGAATTTCCAATGGGTAATAGCCTGAATTCTGGAAACCTCTGATTAAAAATCCCAATTTTAGGGGAGAGTCAGAGACTTTGGAGGGTTTTGAATGGCCGACCTTAATAGTTACCCAGGAAATATTATAGGAGTTCAAACCTGCTCTAACTCCTGGGGGAGTATTGAACTGACCCCCTGACCCTCAATTAATTCACCTCTTTGATCCCCCAATGAGTAACTGCCCTACTCTTCCCCAGCCCAATCCCAACAGATCCCACCTCCGACTTCCAACATTCCACCATGAGCGAGACAACCTCTTGGCCCAAATACCCTCTCAACTCAATCCAGCCTGACCTAACACTCTTCCTCCCTTCTGATCCCCAAACTAAACCTCCAACTGGATTCAAAAGCCTTGTCATACTTACTTACCCAAAGCATTCATATACTTTCCGACCACCTAATTCTCCTCTACATGACATTATACCTCCTCAACAATGTGACACCAACCGTCACCAACCTGCCACCTTACCCCTCACCTACCTGGCCCTGTGCATTCTCACCCAACTGACACTTTACTCTCTTAAACACCTGCCATCCTATCCTACACACACCTAAACACATTTTATACCAATCGACCTGCCATCCTAACCGCTCACGAATCTGACACTTCACACAACTGGTGGCTTATCTCTCATCCACCTACCACACATTGACCACTCACTTACCTCCCCAGACTCTCACTCACTATCTATCCTTTTCCTCACCAACCACTTGCCTTACAACTCACCTACTGACCTGGCACCATCCACTGTCACTCACCTGCGACCACAACCCCCAGCCAACAGCCACCCCCAATTCTTCATCCACCTACCACCCTCCATCTCAACTAACTGCTACCCCAACACTTAGCTGACCTGCCTTTCCATCTCCTCACTTCTTTTGGAAGCTGTGGAAGTGGCTTCAGGCTTTTTCAATTCTGAGAGGTGACAGAGACTGTAATGAACAAGAGTCAAAGCTGATCTATGTCCTTACTGGCTGGATGAGATCCTGGAATGAACTTGATTGCTTCATTTGAGAACTTTCGTGGTGCAGAAATTTGCAGAGTCACCTCCTTTGAAGGCAAGTTTATCTTATTTTATCCAAATATATTTAGACTCTGACCAGAAGTTCTGGTCCATTTAATACTGTTGCAGCAGGACCTGTGGTCAGTCACTGACATCCGATATATGCAATGATCCAAGACAGCTGAGAGGCAACATGGATAAGATGGATTGAATGGTCTCATTTTACAGTATAAACTTCCCTTTAATGAAAGGCCAGCCTTTCAGATGGCGTTTCTAGTTATTAGACTGGAAAGATATAATACACTTGGAGCATCACTAGGTAATTTGATGCTGTCAGAAGTAGATTGCAACCTTGCTTTAGTCTTATCAGAAGAAAGCAGATTAAAATGGTAATCAATAGGCCCCTATGTTCACAGATTGGAATGTCAACAGCCTTTCTGAAGATGGTTGTAGGTTCCTATTAAGTTAGTTAATTGCATCAAGTTTAGATAAATATTAAATGGCACAGATAAGGTAAACTCAGGTTGATATTTTAAAGAGTAGGAGAATGGGACTTTGGGACCTATGTGAAAAGAAACAAAAATGCACATTGACAATCGAAATGTAAGACAAAGCTTTTTTATAATACAAAAGTGATCTTTGACTTACCAAGCCAGTTAACAGAACTACTTAGCTTACTCGCAATAATATGATGTTTAATAGGAGAGCTGACAGGCTACAGCGAAGAGTTTCAATAGACCAAACAATCATTTCTGAAATGTACTATTCAGGTGTTCAGGTGTTTGCAAGTGTTGACATAGGTCTATACATTCCACACAGAAGGATATATGGTCAGTGACTAGTAGAACCGCACAAGAAATGGAGACAACCGCAGCTTTAATGTAAGGAGTTCGGTGCTGTAAGGCCAGGGTCTCTTCATTTCTATACAAGTGTAATTGAAAGAACAGAAGATATACATGCTGTTGGGTTTCCACTAAAATTGTGATCATTTTGTCCTGTCTGAGCACAATGATCAAGGTAAGAATTTTTTAACTGTTTCATTGGACGGTGGCATCACTGACTGGACCAGTCATCCCTAGTTATCCTTAAGGAGGTGGTAGTGAGCTTTCTTTTAAACTGCTGTAGTCCATGTGCTGGAAGTAGACCCACAATGTCCATAGGGTGGCAATTCCAGGATTTTGACTCAGTGACACTGAAGGAATGGCGATATATTTCCAAGTCAAAATGGTGAGTCATGTTCCCATGATCTGCTGCTTTGTCCTTTTAGATGGAAGTGGTTGTCGATTTGGAAGGTGCTGCCTAAGGATCTTCAGTGAATTTCTATAGTTCCTCTTCCAGATGGTACACACTTCTGTTACTGAGCATCAGCGGTGGAGGGAGTGGATGTAGTTCCAAACAAGTGGGCTGCTATGTCTTGAATGATATCAAGCTTCTTGAGTGTGGTTGGAGCTGCATTCACCCAGGCAAGTGAGAAGCATTCCATCATGGCAGCATAGTTTTCAGAAGATCAGAATTCAAATCACATAAATCAATCTGTCAGATGCAAATTATGAACCTGTGGGTTATTGAAATCAGGCAAAAACCACACAAGGGGGTGGAACAACTTGCCTTGAGATGCAGCATGGGCAGGTTACCAATTTCAGTCTGTATCAGCGTCAGAATTAACTACTGAAACTCCACCTCATCACACTTTACTAATTTGATGCTAGAAGCTCTTCATCAAACATATCTGTGTTTTCAGAGTTTGACAATTGAACCATTGCACTTTCAATGAATGTTTAAATTTGCAGAATTGTGAAATAATCCCTCAGTTGCAAATTTTTATAGACCAATGAAAGAGACAAAATGAGTATTCAAAATAGTTATGGATTTAGTAGATCAAAGAGGAAAAACTATGCATAATTACATCATAACCAAATGCTACAAATTAAAAATAATAACTAGATGGTGATGAGAATTTTTTCATATGGATTAAAGTCTGGAATACACTATCTGAAATTTATTTGAAGGGAATCCCAGTAAAGATTCAAAAGGCATTTGGATTTAGGCTGAATGAGAGGTTAAAAGATTGGGTTATGGGTCACAAGTTAAGCCAATGTGCTTAAATTAAAAATTCCCTTAAAAGCAAGCACAGCGCATTGAGGTTATGAATGATGATGGACAATAAAGCAAGTAACTGGAGGAAGATTCTCCACAAATACCCATGGGGACGCCTAGCTGATCTTGGTCCTTACTGTATCCAAAGCTTTCAGCCATTTCCTAATATCACATGGAGTGAATATTGAATTGGCTGAAGACTGGCATCAGTGACAAGGTAAGTTTCCCTTTAGTGAAAATGAACTATTCCTGATAATCACTACTACCTCCAAGGTCATTGTTATTCTATGAGTTTTATTGATTTCAAATTCCACCATCTACCACAGCAGGATTCAAAACCAGAGCCACAGGACATTAGCTGCTTCTCTGTATTGACAGTCAAGGGATAACACCACATGGCCATCACCACCCATGCCTTGCAATGTCATTAGTAATTAGAAACCAAGCAACCTCTGTCTTGAGCTTACTTCATGACTGAGCCTCCGTTGCCCTCTGAGGTAGTGAATTCCAAATATGCACCATTCTGTGACTGGATGCCACCTCAATGCAATCTTTTCCTTTCGACTAATTTACCAGTTGTTGTTTTCTGCATTCAAAATGCTAATTTGTGCCCTGCCATTGTTGTGTGAAAATGAAGCAGGAAATTGGGGTTGAAACTTTTTTGTTTGTCATAATAAGATTGCACCTTTGAAATCTGCAAGGAGAGCAGAAATTCCTCCTCCCTGAACATGGATATTTGGATTATCCAGATGTAGTGCACAGAAGATAGAGTCAAATTCATACAGTAACCCAGCATGGAAACAAAACCCCTTGTTCAACTCATCTAGGCTGACAAGATATCCTAAATTAATCTAATTTGCCAGCATTTGGCCCAGAACCCTGTAAACCCTATCCATGCATCCATCCAAATGTCATAATTGTTTCAGCCTCCACCATTCCTCTAGCAGCTCATTCCATACATGCACCACCCTCTGCGTGAAAAAGCTGTCTTTTAGATCCCTTGTAAATCTTTCCCCTCTCATCTGAAACCTACGCCCTCCAGTTTTGGACTCGGCCACCCCAGGGAAAAGACCTTGGCTCTTCACACTATCCGTACTCCTCATGATTTACAACCCCTATGCGATCTCTCCTCAGCCTCTGATTCTCTGAAGAAAATAGAACCAGTTTATTCAGGCTCTCCCTATCACTCAAACCCACCAACTCTGGCAACATCCTTGCAAATCTTCTCTGAACCCTTTCAAGTTTAACAACATCTTTTCCCATAGCAGGCAGACCAGAATTGAGTGCCATATTCCAAAAGTGGTCTAATCAATGTCCTGTACAGCCCCAACATGGCCTCCCGGCTCCTATATTTCTGATTCCAGCACCATCCAAGATGCTGAAAACATGAAACTGTACTTTTTGACCACAGACTTCAAACCTGAAACTGGAAAGGAATTTACTGGATTACCGATAAAAGGAGCAGGTGTTTGTTGACTCCTTTTTAAAAGAAGAATTTCAGAGTCTAAAGAGTACTCAGTTAGTTGAAAATCTGTCAAATCTCTCCTTATATACACCTTTTATCTCCAGCTGAAACACAGTGTGACACAATGATGCCTACATGCTTTATTAACTTGTTTCTCATTTGATTTTTTTTTGTTAAAACTAGACAAAGGAATTAGCTGCATGATATTTTAGTGGCAGAGTTTATTTTCTCTTAATGATTGTGTTTTACAGTGACATTCTCTGAGGCCATCTCAGTAGCTGTAGTTTAGCTGCTAATCATAGCAATCTCAACATAAGGGTAAGTACATATTTGCATTGCTCAGTGATCTTGTTGCTTAGCAATTCATGCCAAGTAACTTTAAGGGCATGAGTACACCGTCTTTAGAAATTTAAACCCCAATTGCTTGTTGGTTCAGTAAACCTTGATATTTTAAACTAATTCCAAATTAGCTGTTTTAAATTTGTAGCATTGAGTATGGTATTGTGAACCAGAATATGTGACAGTTCAGTCACAAACTTCTGGGCTTAATGCAAGAGGCTCAGCTAAGCCAGCTTTTTATTCAAAGGTTAAGAGTAGACCATATTTCATTAACACACTGTTTTGCTATTCATTCGTGGGACATGAGAGTCATTGGTTGGGCCAACATTTATTACCCGACCCTAATTGCCCTTGAGCAGACGATAGTGAATTGCCTTCTCCAGCTGCAGCACTCCATGTGATGTCCAGGGTAAATCACCCACCGTCAATTCTGACTGAAAATTATTGTAAGTGCTTCAGTCTTACCTTTTACATAAATGTGCTGGGCTTTCTAATCATAGACTATGGAGATAGTTGTGAAATCTTCTTTATTAGTAAGTAAGGTATGTCCACCAGTATTCAGCTCACATGTCTGTTCTGTTCACATGTCCACCAGTATTCCCTACAGTGTGGAAACACACCCTTCAGCCCAACCAGTTCACACAGACCCTCCGAAGGGTAACCCACCCAGACCCATTTCCCTCTGACTAATGCACCTAACACTATGGGCAATTTTACATGGTCAATCCACCTGACCTGCACATCTTTGGATTGTGGGAGGAAAGCTACGCTGACAAGGGGAGAATGTGCAAACTCCAAACAGACTGTCGCTCGAGGCTCGAATCGAACCTGGGTCCCTTACACTGTGAGGCTGCAGTGTTAACCACTGAGCCACCCTGAATGTAATGAATTTTGCATGAATTTAATTTAAGCCATTTTCTGATTTCAACCAATACATTCATTATTATTAAATCAATAACTGTTCACATTTCATTGAGTACTTTCTCTGCCTAGATTACTTTCTTTTAACAGTACACTGGGTTTTCTGTTGATGAAATCGAAATACTGACAGTCATGGACTGAGGGACAAATCAGTTCTGATTACAATCAACCCAGATCCAAGTCTTCTTAAATTGGTCACAGTCCAGTTTTACAGATTTTATAGGGCATCAGGAATGCCAGAATTTTGAAACTTTATCAGTTTCCCAGACACTTCTACTGAGAAAAGAGGGATCCTGTGGTGCCTTCCTCATTGAATCTTAGATCTGTAATAGAAAAAAAATTCCAAATTATCATAGAGGCTTCCTAGTCTTTTTTAAAACAATTTTTTTTTTCAAAATTAAATACCACCATCCCCACCTTTAGTTCTTGAAAAGTTTTGCTTGTCTACTTCAAAGTAACTTGAATTTTATGTAAACAGCAACTTTAAGCTGTAGGCTCCATTCTTTGATAAAACCACGTGGTAAACTCTTTTCAATCCAGAAAATGTCCAAACTGTTCCATATCTAATTATTTCCTTAAATAGTCTGTAAACATAAATACCATAAGATCATAAGACATTAAGACATAGGAGCAGAAATTAGGCCATTCAGCCCACTGAGTCTGCTCCACAATTCAATCATGGTTGATAAGTTTCTCATCGTCATTCTCCCGCTTTTTTCCTGTAGTCTTTGAACCCCTTGATAATCAAGAACCTATCTGTCTCAGTCTTAAATATACTCATTGACCTGTCCTCCACAGCTTTCTGCGGCAATAAATTCCATAGATTTGCCACTCCATCAAGAGCATTCTGTCTGGATGTATCACTACCTGGTATGGCAACTGTACCATTCAAGATCAGAGGCAGAGTGGTGAACTCGGCCTGGACAATCACAAAGGCCAACCTCCCATCTATAGAATCCATCTCCCAGGCCTGCTGTCAAGGAAAGGCTGCCAGCATTCTCAAAGCTCCATCCCACCTTGGTAATATTTTTCTACAACCTCTACCATCGGTGAGAAAGTTTAAAAGCCTGAACACATGCATCATCTGGTTTCGTAACAGTTTCTACCAGACTGTTGTTATAATACTGAATGGACTCACAAACTCTTAACATTCGCCTGTACCTGTGTTTTTGTTTTTGCCACTGTTTACCTATTATTTACTTATCTATGCTACTTCATTATGCGATCTGCCTGTATTGCTCACAAGACAAAGCATTTCACTGTGCCTCGGTACACGTGACAATAAATTCAATTCAATTCAATTCTCTCTGGTTGAAGAAGTCTCTCCTTACCTCCATTCTAAAAGGTCTTCCCTTTACTGTAAGGCTATGCCCTAGGGCCCTTGTCTCTTTTACCTATGGAAACATCCTCCCAGCATCCACTGTGTCTAAGCCATTCAGTATTCTGTACATATTCAGAACACTGCCACTTGTGGGTTGCAAATGGTTATTGCTAAATTGCAAGTGCTGTCTAAGTCTACTTGCGTATGGATACTGACTGCTTCAATAGTTGAGGAGTTGTGAATGATGCTGAATATTGCGCAACTTTCAGCGAACATGCCGAAATCTGACCTAAAGATGGAGGGAAAATTATTGCTGAAGCAGCTAAAGTAGTCCAAACGTATGACCCTGAAGAACCCTTTTCATGATATCCAGGGGTCGAAGTGGGGTCCCTGGTTGCCATGTTTTGTTAAACATTTGTTTTAATTTGAGCGCAATCAATTGAACTACATCTCTGAAATTGTCCATGTTTGCACTAAGGCTGATATGAAGTCTAGAGAATAACATTATTGCTGTACACTGATATTACAATTAACAAAATAGTGTACTTTAATTATTTATTAAAAATAAATTACATGAACCTTTCAACTTTGGAACTGGTATCGGTCATGTCATTTCTGAAAGAATAAATTTAATTATTTTGCGCTGGAAATCATGTGGTAAGTGAACATTAAGAAGAACAACTGATTACTATTCTAAAATGCTTTGGAAATTAAAAATTGTTACATTTTTAATTAAGCAGGAAAGTCTATCAGAAATCCACAAAGGACTTCCCTGAGAAGCCAAGAATAGGAAGGAATATATTCATGTTAAATGTAACAAAGAGATCAACCAGTTGGTCATGTGGTCTGGATTTTTAAAAAAAACTAAGCAGACAAAGTATTCACTGAAAAGTACACAGCTATTGATTTCAGAATAATGAATGGAGTGGATGAAATCAAAAAGTAGCTTAAACTCAAATCATGTTAAATTACTGTTTATTAATCAGGGATTTGATTCAATACCACAGTTTCAAGTTAAGCTGACTACACAGAATTAAATCAGCAAAACACCATGCTGTTCTTAGCTAGCAGTGGATCAGACAACTGATTGCTAGTCCGAAGAGGAAAGGATGCTGATATCTGCTGTCTCAGATGAGCTACTCACTGAGTTAACACAGCACTGAGATCATGGGTTCAATTGACATCATCTCAATACCAAATATCAGAGCTTGGTATGTTCTTCTGATCTTTCTTTCTAACTCTTGTATTCATTTAATGGCAACCCTATAATCCAACATGAACAGAATTTCATCTGATGTTTCCGCTGGGTTTCTGTTCTGTAAGATAATTATAAGAATTGATATAAATTTAAGACAACATTAGGTACTATTCAACCTGTGGATGGTGAAAATAGACTCTGCCTTAAGATCCGGGTAGAGTCAGATGTTGCACCTTAACTCTTAATGATCTTAGTAATTATGTCTAACTGGCCAATGTAATTTGTATCTTTAGCTATCATGCAATAAATGTCAACCTGTTATTTAATGAGTACCTCTTCTTGTTAAGACTCACCAGTAGTCCATCCTCCACTGCTGTTAATCTTAGACCTATTGGGCAAATGTGGATTGGTGGTAGCATTTTATCCCAAGAATTAGCTGATTCCACAGTTCGTAAAGCAGTTTCCAGTAGGAGATTGGGAAATCCTCTCTCCTACAAAATAGCCGGGCTTTCTTTTTAGCGACTAACATCAATTATTTTCAATGTTGAGAAATAAGCAGAGTAATTTCTTGTCATTGGTAGCATTTTCCTCCCAGCATTTAAAACAAAAGTTGGGAATTCCAACAACCATTAGCAGTCATCTCATCACATTTGCTATCAGGGAAACAAGTAATCAGCATTAAATGCTGACCTTCTCAGTTTTACCCAACCCCAAAACATTAATTTTTAAAAAATACTAATTATGATAAGTTGAAAAAAATATCCAATATACTTCACAAGGCAGAGACAGGGAAGTAAACCTTATACATAGTCAAGAATGCTTTCAAAATCCAAATAGATCAAGCTGTGCTGCTCAGTTGTTATACCTGCAATTATCCATTTTTCAGCTGGAAGGCAAAAATTTTAATGATGGCGTTATCATTACTATTACACTTTGATAGCAGTCTCATTAACAAATGTTGTAGCTCTATTGTTAAATCAATGCTTGTAACTAAACTAAGCAGCAAACTAAGTGGACTTAGTAAAATTTTCTTAATAGTCTTTTATTCCATAATGAGAAGTTGTTGTTATCATAAAAGCTCATGAACTTATTTCCCATATTTCTTTGCTAAGACATCAATGATCATTGGTGAATAATTTGCTCCTTTAAAATCAGGTTTTGATTGCTCCATGTTATGAATTTAAGCCTGTTTAGATTTAAAAAACAAGGAACGAATGGTGAAGCCACTGGTTTGGCTTAATCATAAAGTATAAATGCAAAAGATTGCAAATTGAAAATTCCTAGATGTTTGATTGAATCCATTAGCAGTAGTTCTGCCAATATTTTGATACAAAAATTGTGTACGTCATGATGGTTAAACTGTCAACATTCATCATTTTTATTCTGTGAAATAAATAGGAGTGTCTGACATTTGCATATTGTTATGAAGTCATTTTGCGTGTAATAATTTTTATGGACATGAGTATGAAGAATAGTGAAGTACTTTGATTTCATTTGAAAATATCAATTAAAATACATGTGGAAACATTTTCTTTGAATTAACTGTTTCTTGGAAGACACTTGTTTTCAGATAATTGCTGATTTTGTTTGTTTGAGATTGTCTCGGCAAAACAGCTGACTGCCTGGCTACTGAGTTTTATGACTATTCTGTTTGAACAGTGTTTGCAGGCTTGGATTGTGTGTTTGGATTTTCAGTTGAGGAAAGCCAACTACATAACAAGCTATTCAGTTCAGTCTCCTGTTCCTGAAACACCTTTGCTCTGAGATCAAGGGAAATCTGATCATTCTTCTGGAAGAGTGATTGGAAGAACTTCTCAATATTGTATTTCCTAAGCAGGTCGCATCTGACAAGACCCAGGATAGCTATGTGGTAATTGAGACTTGATCAAATGTGTAAGAAAACCAAATCCACAGACTTTGGAACAGTCTATGCCTTATTGTTTTTCCCTTTGATTCTATTGGCCAGAAAGTGTTTCTTTAAAAGTATATATGGAGACAGAAATATGACGTTTTTGTTCCCCTTTTAGCTAAAGTGCATTTGTCAATATGTATTTTTTTCTTGTGTTTAAGTATTAAAAGTGCTAAGCCTTCATATTACAATTTACTAATCATTCATCTTACTTCAAATTATATCATTGTTCCTTCAGTGTCACTAAGTCAAACTCCTAGAACCTCCTCTCTAACAGCATTGTGAGGGTGCACACACTAAATGGACTGCAGTGGGTCAAGAAGACATTTCACTACCATCTTCTAAAGAGCAACTAAATAGTCAGTAAACGCTCCCCCAGCCAGTGATGTCCACAACCTATGAATAAATATATAAATAAACATATATAAAAGTATATATACACATAAAGAAAATTTTGAAAGCATCCTTTATTTATCTATTGCCATGAGTCTGACCTCATAGATGGACAAGTCCCTTCAGTAGAAATATTTAAAATATTTGTGACTCAGCTGTACTATCATATGCACATTAGGGTCTGCTTTTCTTCAAAGCTCTAGTATTCATGTGCAGAAATGTCGACAGTCCATGACAACCTAGTAACAGTTTCAGAAACAATCAGTTATATGCCTGCTTTGTAAAATAGAACAAAACAGAAATTTATTTTTTATTGCTTTACTGATTATAATTTGCAATACCATCCAAATTGCTCCATAGGAATTTTTCCATCGAAGCCTTAACTAGACATCTTTGCTAAAGTTTCCATCACCAGTTTTCTATTCTAATTTTCTCAGATAACATATTTTTGTCACAGATTGAAACATGACCTATGTACTCAACAGTTCAACCATCCAGCCTTTAACTCCAATTGCAAATAGTTGAGTTATTTTCCAGATCAGTGCTTTGATCACAGAAACAGTGTGCACAAGTGCAGAAGTAAAATGCTGCATTTACTTGTATGGTTTCGATCAAAGGTGATTTGAAATTTGAAGCCATTAACTCTGTTTCATTTCTGATCTGTGAAGCTTTTCCAACAGTATTGGTTTTTGTTCCACAAGTTCAACGCCCATTTCTACTCCGCAGTGTAAAATGTTTAAATGGAAACCAGGTGATGGCTGGACAGCTTAAGTGAAAAGAACGAGAGAATATTGGAAGAAGTTAACGGCATTGGAGAGATAAAGAAGATGTGTGAATAATTGCTGAGCTATAGGTATGAAGCAGGCCTGAGGCAGCAAAAGCAGGTTCAGTAAAGCAGAGCAGTCTCCCATGGCACCAGCCTGGAAGACATATAAAAACACTAAGTTTGCACACCTTCCCTTCAAACTAACCAGCCTTTTCCAAGCCTTGCACTATTTTTTAACAGTGTTCCCACACCAGTCACTATCCCTGCTAAGAACACTGGACTACAAGGGGGCTTACAGAAAAGAAATATAATGGGTGAATTTCAGCTTGTCTTGTGACAATGAACGAAATTATCATCTTTCAAAACCTTGCCCTTCTTTTCCAACCCTCACCATCCGTCCCCCACTCGACCCAGTCCTGCCTGTTATTTGAAATTGTATTGATCTTCATTCCATCAATTCAGAAGGTGAAAAGAACAGACGGGATGAGTGACATTGGGTCAGGGAATTGAAAAGGCAAGAAATCACAGTCAAAAAGAATCACATGGTGTCACAATGAGTGAAGAAAATATTTTGCATTTGCTCAAGGGATGTGGGTGTCATGGTTTGCCCAAAAATATATTTGCCATTGCTAATTGGCCAAGAGAAAGTGATGGTGAGCTGCTCTCTTGAAGTTCTGCAGTTCTTGGGTGTGAGGAAGGGAGTTTCAGGATTTTGACTCAGTGCCACAGAAGAAGAGTGATGTAGTTTCAAGTCAGGATGGTATATGACTTAGAGAGGAACTTGCAGGGACAGGTTTCTCTTGCATTTGCTGACCTTGTCCTTTGAGGTGGTAGAGGCAGTGAAGGGGCAGCCTGAGAAATCCTGGTGGTATTATAGTTGTGCATTCAGGTCGCTTTGTCCTGGATGGTGTCAAGCATCTTGAGTGTTGTTGGGTCTGCACCCATTCAGGCAAGTGGGGAGTATTCCATCATAATCCGGACTTATGCCTTATAGATGGTGGACAGCAATTAGCTAAGCAAATGGTTGGTTACTCACCTCAGAATTCATAGCCTCTGCCTTGCACTTGCAGACAGAATGGGATAATTTTACCAGATATCAGCTAAGTGTCAGTTTTTGAAGCCAAGCAAGATTCCTCATGTTCTCTTCCCAAATTGAACTCATTACATATGTATCAGTAAGCTGCATACAGTCAGCAAGGAAAGAGATCGGATCCAGAGACACAGTTAGAGTGAATATATTGTTCTAGAAAAATAGAGGCAGCATGGGAATTTGGTACAGAGGGAAAGTGGTCGTTTTTGCTTGCTTTTTTGGTTTATAGTTTGTAAGGTGTTTTCTTAACAGGAAAAATTGAAGCCCTGGATCATGGCCGAACACAAGAAAGTCGCAAGATAGCTATTAATTTGACTATCTATTATAAGTTACTTTCATATTGAAGGCAAATAAGGGAAATATTTACAGGTTACAAATTAAAAGAACAGTCAGATTTTTTTAAAACCAAATTAAGAACTAATTCAAAAAAATACAGATGCCAGGCCAGATAATGCGTTGCAACTGAATGATGTGGGAGCTGGTGGACCCCACTGTGGTTCATAGTGACAACATCTGTTGCAAATATTGGTTGCCTAAGGAATTCCAGCTCAGAGTTGATGAGCTGGAGTCTGAGCTTTGAACACTGAGAGATTTCAGGGAGGAGGCAAATTACCTGGATGCTATGTTTCAGGAGGCAGTGCCACCCCATTAGTTAACTACCTCAAATTTGGTTAGTGGTCAGGGACAGGAGGATGCAACTATGAGTGAGGCAGCTAGAGGAATCCAGGAGGTAGTGCTGAAGGAGCCTCAACCCTTCAACTTATCTAACAGGTTTAAGATTCTTGCTCCTTGTGAGGATAAGAGTAGGGCTGTAGGAAGGATGAGCAAACTGATGGTACAGGTACAGGGAGAGGGGTAGAAAAGAGAAATGTAGCTGTAATCGAAGATAGTATAGTCAAGAGAATGGACACTGTTCTATGTGGCCAGGATTCAGGCTATGACAAGCCTGAAGATTGTGTTGTCTCCCTGGTGACCGGATTCAGGATATCTCATCTGGGCTACAGAGGAACCTGGAGTGGGAAGGAAAAAATCCAGTTGTTGTGGTCTACAGATATATCAGCAATATAGATAAGATGAAGAAAGAGGTTCTGCTGAGGGAACATGAACCTCAAGGGCTAAGGTGATAAGCTGCAGATTACTACCTCAGCCTTGAGCAAATGGGCACAGGGTCAACAAGATTAAAGAGGTAAACAAATGGCTCAGAGATTGGTTTGGGAGAAACAGGTTTGAATTCATGGGACATTGGCAGCAGTACTGAAGAAGGGAGTTGTTCCAATGGAATGGGTTTCACTCAAATCATGCTGGGCCCTGAATCCAGGTGAATTGCTTTGCTGTAAATAGGGCTTTAAACTAAATAGTTGACGGGGAGATGGGTTCAGATGCATGGAAAATTATGTAAAAAGTAAAGACGGTGAGGGGGACCTCAGCAGAGCTTATTAAAGCTACCAGACAAAGTAATATGATAGTATGGAAAGGGTCAGAAATCTAACTTCAGGCACAGTAATAAAGACAACTATGAGAGTGGTGGCAGTCAATGTAGGACTGAAGGTGCTGTATTTAAATGCACACAGTGTACGGAACAAATCAAATGAGCTTACAATGCACAACCAATGTTGTGGGTTGCATGGCTGCAAGGTGATCAGGGCTGGGAATTAAATATCCAAGGATAAGGACAGGCAGATGGGCAGAGGGACAGGGTTGCCTTATAATCGATAACAAAAATTGAATCAGAAGGTGTCGAACCTGCATGGGTAGTGTTCAGGAGCTGAAAGGAAAAGAGCCTGATGGGAGTTATGGTCAGGCCTCCGAGCAGTAGTCAGGAGGTGGGGAATAAAATAACTCAGGAGATAGAAAAGGCAGGACAGAAAGAGTACAGTAATCATGAATGATTTCAATCTGCAGGTGGAATGGAAAATCAGATTGGCGGTGGATCTCAAGGAAAGAAATTTGTGGAATGTCCAGGAGAATTTTTTTTGGAGCAGCCTGTGGTGGAGCCTACTGGGAAATAGGCCGTTCTTGATTTGGTGGTATGCAATGAGGCACAATTGATTAGGGAGCTTAAGGTAAAGGAACCTCTGAGAGCAGTAACCATAAGATGAGGGAATTCACCCTCCAGTTTGACAATGAGAAGCTAGAACCAGACATAACAGTATTACAATTGAGTAAAGGTAGCTACAGAGACATGAAGGAAGAGCTGGCCAGAGTTGATTGGAAGGGGAGCCTAGCAGGGAAGATGGTGGAGCAGCAATGGCAGGAATTTCAGAGGGAAAATTCAAAGGCACAGCAGAGATTCATCCCAATGAAGAAGATACATTCTAAGAGGAGGACAAGGCAACCCTCGAGAAGTCAGGAACAGCATAAAAGCAAAAGAAAAAGAGTGCAATGCAGTGAAAATTAATAGGAAGCCTGAGGATTGTGAAGATTTTAAGAGCCAGCAGTGGATAACTATGAAAGCAATTACTGGGGAGAAGATGAAATATGAGGGTAGGCTATAAAAAAAAATTAATCTAAAAGGTAAAAGAGAGGCATAAGTGAACAATCGATTACTAGAAAGTGAGGCTGGAGAAAGAATAATGGGGAACAAAGAAATAGTGGAGGAACTGAATAGGTACTTTACATTGGTTTTCACAGTGGAAGAGAACAGCAGCATATCAGACAACAGGAGAGTTTAGTGGCCATCGCTAAGGAGAAAGTGCTGCAGAAACTGAAAGATCTGAAGGTGGTTAAATCTGGATAGAATACACCCAGGTTTCTAAAGCTGAGTTTGTAGAGACATTGGTGATGATCTTGCAGGAATCACTGAAGTCAGGGAGGGTCCCAGAAGACTAGAAAATGATTAATGTAACATCCCTGTTTAAGAAGGAAGGGAGGCAGACTATAAGCTAGTGATCCTGACCTTGGCATCCTGCTTTGTCATTAGGGACTTAGACATCTCACCCTCACTTCAGAAGAAACTCAGTTCCTGTTAGGAGAGAGATCTTCAAGCCAGTTGTAGCTGCCAGGTATTTGGCACCTCACAGCATGCTGACTCTGATTTCCTGGACTGGCTCGCTGACAATTTGCACTGGTATCAGCGTCTGACCTTGCCTTACTATGCCAGGACCCCTGACTGAAAGCTGTCTTTCTTGACTTGATGGTGGCATATTGCCAACCATGACAATTCCTGGCTTTGTGTCTGCGCTGAACAGCAAGACAAGATGGAAGGAAAAGGAGCCTGGTAACTTTGGCTGAGGAGGTGAACTGCCAGAAGCCAAAGCTATGAAATGGAATGCAAGGTTGGAATGCATTGAGCACTCTGGTAGACTCAGTGTGAGTGTGTAGTATGACAGCAAGCAAAAACCTCAGAGGTGCAGCCTGGTCCAGTCTATGAGCTATGAACATGTCCGTAAGCACAGTGTTCCTGCAGCATTATAGTGATTAATATCAGAGCAGTGCAATTTCAACATTGAACAGCAGAAGTATCCTGCAAATGAATTGCAGATGGACCTTTATGGTTTTTAAAGGCATAAGTTGGATGTCAATGTCTATGGATATAGGTTGCAGGTGGGGAGTGGCTATGGTGTGTATCTTATGATGTTGATACCCAATGTATAACATGGAGGTCATTCCCTTTGATTTCCATGTTGGGATTTCTGGATTGTTTGGAGAGTTTGGTAGATAGAAAATTAAATGTTAGGAGTGTTGGGCTGTAAAACAAAGCATTGAACAAACAACAATCCTGGTGAATTGATAATGTGCTGCTGTCTAGCGAGAAACTTGTCCCACTGTTTGGCAAAAGCATAAGAGATGGATCAAGCTGCTCCCATTGACAACATTGGCTTCTCCAAACTTCTAGTCTGATTCTCCAACAAACTTTGCCGTAGCCCATGTTATACAGACCCTTATAAGATTCTGCACTATGTGACACTTGTTATTGACTGGAAGACAACAGCAAAATTTACACATGTGTGCTGACCCAGAACTGCAACTGCCAGCACATGTGTAACTGTTCCTGGTGATGGCAGCAAGATGGACTTTCTGTGTAATTGAATCTTGAGGTGAAAGCCAAGTTTTGTAAAGCTATCTATTTGCATCACCGTTGAGTGAATGCTTATGCCATGATTGGCAATGTTAAAGCTCTGCAATACCATGGTCAAAAAACTGCTGTACCTTTAGAGGGATAAAACCCAACCACATAGAACACCAATTACCTTGCCACAACCAACAATAAGTCAGACTATGAAAATAAACAAAATAAATGACTATTTAAATTCTATTCTTTCCCTTAGTGTGTTGAAGCCTTGTGCAGGAAGCCTCACAAAGCTTAGCTTAATTTGTTAATAATTGGACTCTGAATCCCAAGGGCATTGTTTTGAATCTGATATGAGATAATAAATTTAAGTGTTTTATTCAAAATACTTACATGCCTTTTTTTTAACTAAAAAGTGTTGTAAATGATTCTGCAAAGTCTCTGAGTTCACTGAAAGTTGGGAATCTCATTCATTGAGTTTTTCTAATCACATATTTCCATCATTCACTGACTCATCAGCAGTGGGTGCAAGAACTTGCAATTGATTCAGGACTACACAGACTCAAAATTTGGTTCATTGTTAGTCGATGTTAAGCGTTAGTCGTTGTTAGTCGTTGTTTGTCTTAATGGACACGGCTGACATTCTGAAATAAGCACCGTGACTGACACAGCACTGTGCAGGAAATACTAGCTCTTCTACTGCAACACAAATACAGATAGCACATCCTATATCCTGAAGAACCTTGATAAAGTAATTTAGACTGAAGTGGCGATCCAGTTGTCTCCTGCAGATCACAGATGTAAGCTCAAAGGCAAAAGACCTAGATGTATCAAGAGTGAAACCAATTAGGCAACAAAGTATTACTGGATCAAGAAAGCATCACCTGGAAAAGTAGAAAATCTGATTCAATAAGAGGATTCTGGGTAATCCAAGATGGAGGATGGGAGAAATTTCTGGCTGTAACAGGCTGTTCCTTTTTTGAGATATTTTAGGTGTTGGAGGTGATCTCCTCAAATTCCAGGAGCAGCAATTACTGTTTTATATGCTGTTGCAATTGTTTGGGAACTTTGGAAAGATAGTCAAAACAACAGCACTTTTAAAAGGGAGAAAGACGGACAAAGGCAGCAAGTACATGCTCAGTAAGGGAGAGAAAGAAAGAAACCCTCACAGCTAACTGACACAGCAGTGAACCTGCACAGTTACGGCCATTGCTGTTTCAATTTATGTATCGCTGGACATCAGAGTGTCTAGGAAAATTTAACAAACAGCTAAGTTCACAACTGATCTTGGAGGAAGCTGTTTGGAAGAGATCACAGCACAGGAACAGGTAAGTAAATAACTTTGAGTATAGCATTGCTGTAAATCTACAGTAGTGAGTAGAGTGGGTTCTTGATTGTATGTTTTTATTGGGATCTGTCCCTTGACTAAATTGAAAAATATTAGCGATAAGTATTAAGTTAGACTGGAGCAGTGTTTTGTTGAGAAATAAGATGGTGCTAATTTCTGTGTCTTAGAATGGAAGGAGCAAAATGGCCTTTAGTAGATTGATATGCTTTTCTTGTCAGATGTGGGAGCTTCGGGAGAGTTTGAGGGTTATTGAGAATTATATCTGCAATAAATGTCATTGGTTGCAAATCCTGTCAGATCGAATGGATCGGTTGGAGTGACAGTTAGAGGCAATGAGGAATTTACAAGAGCTAGGGGGTGTGATGGAGGGTATTTATAGGAAGGGAGCAAAACTGCAGATACAGTCAGTTAAATGGGTTAACTCCAAGAAAAGTAGGCGAGGTAGATGGGTAGTATAGAAATCTTCTGTGGCTATCCCCATCTCAAACAAGTATTTTATTTTGGAAAATGTAGGGGGCGATGAGCTTTCAGCAGAATGTAGCACGAACAGCCAGGTTTCTGGTATCGAGACTGGCTCTAATGTAATGAGGGGTACATCGGGTTCCAAGCGATCAATTGTGAGAGGGTACTCTCTAGTCAGAGGCACAGACAGACATTTCTGTGGCCAGCAGCGAAAAATCAGAATAGTGTGTTGCCTCTCTGGTGCCAGGATCAAGGATGTCTCAGAGAGGGTGCGGAATGTTCTCAAAGGGGAGAGGGACCAGCATGAGGTCATTGTACACATTAATACAAATGATATAGGAAGGGAAAAGGATGAGATTCTGAAGGGAGAATATAGAAGGTTAGGCAGGAAGTTAAAAATGAGATCCTCGAGTGTAGTAATATCAGGATTACTCCCAGTGCTACGAGCTAGTGAAGGTAGGAATAGGAGGGTGGAGCAGCTGAATGCATGGCTGAGGAGATACTGCATGGGAGAAGGATTCACATTTTTGGATCATTGGAATCTCTTCTGGGGTAGAAGTGACCTGTATAAGGAAGATGGATTGCACCTGAAGTGGAAGGGAACTAATATACTGTCAGGGAAACTTGCGAGAGCTGCTTGGGAGGATTTAAATTAGTAAGGTGGGGGGGCGGGAGCGGGGGGGGGGATGGGGTTGGGACCCAGGGAGATACTGAGGAAAGAGATCAATCTGAGACTGGCACGGTTAGAGAAGAAGCGAGTCAAACACTCAGGACCAAAGCAGCGAAGGAAGTAGGACTGATAAATTAAACTGCATTTATTTTAATGCAAGAGGCCTAACAGGGAAGGCAGATGAACTCAGGGCATAGTTACGAACATGGGACTGGGATATTATAGCAGTTACAGAAACGTGGCTCAGGGATGGCCACGTCTTGCAGCTTAATGTTGCAGGATACAAATGCTACAGGAAGGATAGAAAGGGAGGCAAGAGAGGAGAGGGAGTGGCATTTTTGATAAGGGATAGTATTACTGCTGTTCTGAGGGATGATATTCCTGGAAAAACTTCCAGGGAAGTTATTTGGGTGGAACTGAGCAAAAAGAAAGGGTTTGCATAATAGACCCCCAAATAGTCAGAGGGAAATTAAGAACAAATTATGAGGTGGTTATGGTAGGGGATTTTAACTTTCCAAACGTAGACTGGGACTGCCATAGTGTTAAGGGTTGAGATGGATGCAAATTTGTGAAGTGTGTACAAAAAAATTTTCTGATTCAGTATGTGGATGTACCTACTAGAGAAGGTGCAAAACCTGACCTACTCTTGGGAAATAAAGCAGGGCAGGTGACTGAGGTGTCAGGGAGGGAGCACTTTGGGGCCAGCGACCATAATTCTATTAGTTTCCAAATAGTGATGGAAAAGGATAGAGCATGTCTAACAGTTGAATTTCTAAATTGGAGGAAGGCTAATTTTGACGGTATTAGGCAAGAACTTTCAAAAGCTGATTGGATGCAGATGGTTGCAGATGAAGGGACGAGAAAATGGGAAGCCTTCAAAAATGAGTTAATAAGAGTCCAGAGACAGTATATTCCTGTTAGGGTGAAAGGAAAGGCTGGTAGGTGTAGAGAATGCTGGATGACTCAAGAAATTGAAGGTTTGGTTAAAAAAAAGAAGGAAGCATATGTCAGGTATAGATTGAGTGAATCCTTAGAGTATAAAGGCAGTAAGAGTATACTGAAGAGGGAAATCAGGATGGCAAAAAGTGGACATGAGATAGCTTTGGCCAATAGGGTTAATGAAGATCCAAAGGATTTTTACAAATACATGAAGGACAAAAGGGTAACTAAGGAGAGAATAGGGCCCCTCAAAGAACAGCAAGGCAGCTTTTGTGTGGAGCCGCAGGAGATGGGGGAGATACCAAACAAGTATCTTGCATCAGTTTTTCCTATGGAGAATTGGAGGACTGATTAGGGATAGTCAACATAGCTTTGTGCGTAGAAAATCATGTCTACAACTTTGATAAAGTTTTTTGAAAAAATAACAAAGTGGACTGATAAGGGCAGAGTGGTGGACGTGATCTGTATGGACTTCAGTAAGGCGTTCGACAAGGTTCCCCATGGGAGGTTGCTTAGCAAGGTTAGATCTCATGGAATACAGGGAGAACTAGCCATTTGGATACAGAACTGGCTCAAAGGTAGAAGCCAGAGGGTGGTGGTGGAGGGTTTTTTTTCAGACTGGAGGCCTGTGACCAGTGGGGTGCCACAAAGTTTGGTGCTGGGTCCACTGCTTTCATCATTTACATGAATGATTTGGATGTGATCATAGGAGGTATAGTTAGTAAGTTTGCAGATGACACCAAAATTGGAGGTATAGTGGACAAAAAGAAAGTTATCTTGGAATGAAGCAGGACCTTGATCAGATGGGCCAATGGGCTGAGGAGTGGCAGATGGAGTTTAATTTAAATAAATGCAAGGTGCTGCATTTTGGGAAAGCAAATCTAAGCAGGAATTATACACTTAATCATAAGGTCCTAAGGAGTGTTGCTAAACAAAGAGACCTTGGATTGCAGGTTCATAATCCTTGAAAGGATAGTCACAGGTAGATAGGATAGTGAAGAACACGTTTGGTATGCTTTCCCTTATTGGTCAGAGCATTGAGTATACGAGTTGGGAGGTCATGTTGTGCCTGTACAGGGTGTTGGTTCGGCCACTTTTGGAATATTGTGTCCAATTCTGATCTCCTTCCAATTGGAAGGATGTTGTGAAACTTGAAAGGGTTCAGAAAAGATTTACAAGGGTGTTGCCAGGGTTGGAAGGTTTGAGCTATAGGGAGAGGATGAACAGGCTGGGGCTGTTTTCTCTGGAGTGTCAAAGGCTGAGCGGTGACCTCATAGAGGTGTATAAAATCATGAAGGTCATGGCTAGATTAAATAGAAAAGGTCTTTTCCCTGGAGTGGGGGAGTCCGAAGTAGAGAACATAGGTTTAGGCAGAGGGTGGTGCATGTATAGAATGAGCTGCCAGAGGAAGTGGTGGAGGCTAGCATTATTGCAACATTTAAAAGGCATCTAGATGGGTATATGAACAGGAAGGGTTTAGAGGGATATGGGCCAGTTGCTGGCAAATGGGATTAGATTAGTTTGGGATATCTGGTCGGCATGGACGAGTTGGACCAAAGGGTATGTTTCCGTGCTGTACACCTCTGTAACTCTAATAACTTACATCTTGGAATGGGATAAATCGTTAAAGGAAATTAATTTTCAAGATGAAAGAGTAGTGATGTGGGACTAATGAGGAGCTCTTTTAAAGAGTCGATACAGTCATGATGGGCTGAAAGTCATGGTGGGTTGAATGTCCTCCTTCGGTGCATGTCCTTCTGTGATTCATTCCTCCCATTCCCTATCGCAAAGATCTTTGTCAGTTTTCCCACCTGAATGGCCTCTATATTCGTTGGATTTCGCTGCAAGATTGTACCAATTAATCATAGACCACAAGCTCTCAGAAAATCTGCCAAACCTCCATCAGACCACCACCATGACTATTCGCCTGACTGACTGCTGGTCAGAAAAAAAGCAATTCACATCAACCTTCATCATTCACAGAAACGTAACTCTATTTATCGGAAACAGACAAATGCTGAAAGGGCAGAGAAAAGAAATGTGTCCTAATCTGCTAATGTGTATCTTAAAATATGCCTCGTCAAAACAACAAATACACAAAGTCATTCATGAATGAAACAGACAAAAGACTGTCACAAATATTGTGGGTGAAATAATATAAACAGGAACAAAAATGTTCTCAAGGTCAAAAAGCCAAATCACAAGGGTAGCTTAAATATTTCTCACTGTTCCTTCAATTTTAGCAATGATGACATTCTGTTATCTGTAAAGTGATGATTGTTCCTCACTTTGGATGTTGATTTGGTGGACCTAGATCTGTCCTTGAGTTAGAATTCCTTCCATTAGGTCTTTTCATTTTTCTGTCTTTTCACTGAGACCAAGAGAAGGGGGGTTTCTGACTGATGTGCACTTACAGGTATGTAACAGATGACAGATGGACCAATCGAAAGGCTGTTGCCAAACAATTTTCCCATAACTCAAAACCCCTAGTACTATGTTGACTGAATAATGTATCGATCTCACTCTTCCAACAGCAGCATTCTCTCACACAGCTAAAAATATGAACTATTTGGTTTTCCAGGTTGCGAAGCTCTCCTTTTTCTTCAGCAATGTCCAATTTCCATTCCTGTATACAGAACAAAAAGATAAAGACCATAAGACCATAAGACCTAGCAGCAAAACTTAGGCCATTCAGCCCATCGAGTCTGCTCCGCCATTCAGCCATCGCTGATAAGTTTCTCAATCACATTCTCCCACTTTCTCCCCGTAACACTTGATCCCCTTGATACTCAAGAATCTATCTATCTCAGTCTTAAATATACTCATTGACCTGGCCTCCACAGCTTTCTGTGGCAACGCATTCCAAAAATTCACCACTTTCTGGCTGAAGAAATTTCTCCTTCTCTTTGTTCTAAAGGGTCTTCCCTTTACTCTAAGACTGTGCCCTGGAGTCCTAACATTCAGTCTCTCCAGGTCATTCAGTATTCTGTAAGCTTCAATCAGAACCCTGTCTCGTCCTTTTAAACTCGCTCAAGTGCAGACCCAGAGTCCTCAAACATTTCTCATATGTTAAACCTTTCATTCCTGGGACCATTCTCATGAACATCCTCTGAACACACTCCGGGGTAATTCCATTCTTTCTGAGATATGGGACTCAAAAGTGTGCACAATACTTCTAGCCGGATCAGAGCATTATAGAGCCTCCGAAGTGTATCCCTGTTTTTATGTTCAAGTCTGCTCAAAATAAATGCCATTATTGCATTTTCATTTCTAACTACTGACTCAACCTGCAAGTTTACCTTGAGAGAAACCTAAATGAGAACTCCCAAGTCTCTTTACACTTCAGAGTTCTGAATTTTCTCCCCATTTAGAAAACAGTCCATGCCTCTATTCTTCCTACCAAAGCACCTGACCTCACACTTTCCCACATTGTACTCCATCTGCTACTTCTTTGCACACTCTCCTAACCTGTTCTGATCCTTCTGCAGCCTCCCCACCTCCTCAATGCTACCTGTTGCTGTACCTATCTTTGTACTGTCTGCAACCTTAGCCAGAATGCCCTCAGTCCCTTCATCTAGATTGTTAATGTATGAAATGAAAAATTGTGGTCCCAACACTGAGCCTTGCAGAACACTGGATCCACTGCCATCCTGAGAAGGACCCTTTTATCTCCAGTCTCTGCTCTCTGCCAGACAGCCAAACTTCTATCCATGCGAGCACCTTGCCTCTAACACCGGGGGCCCTTTTCTTTCTCAATAGCCTCCCGTGCAGCACCTTGTCAAAGGCCCTCTTGAAGTCCAGGTAGCTAACATCCATTGGCTCACCTTGGTCTAACCTGCTCATTATTTCCTCAAAGAATTCTAGCAGATTTATCAGGCATGACCTCCCCTTGATGAAACCATGCTGACTTTGTCCTATTTTACCACAGACTTCCAAGTGTTTAGGAATCACACAATAGATTCCAGGATCTTACCCATGACCAAGGTTAGGCTAATCAGTCTGTCATTTTCTGTCTTTTACCTTACTCCCTTTTTAAACAGCAGGAATATGTTAATGATTTTCCAGTTCTGTGGGACCCTCTCTGATTCTAGCGATTCCTGAAAGATCAGCACAAATGCCTCCACTATCACTTCAGCTATCTTCCTTAGAACTCTGGAGTGTAGTCCATCTCATCCAGGTGGTTTATCAACCTTCAGGCCATTCAGTTTTTCTAGCATCTCCTCCTTGGTGATGGCCACCATACTCAGCTCTGCCCCCTCACTCTCTTGAATTTTTGAGATATTACTCGTATCTTCCACTGTGAAGACTGACGCAAAGCAATTATTCAATTTTTCAGCCATTTCCTTGCTCCCCAATGCTATCTGTCCAGAGTCATTTTCCAATGGCCCAAATTCCACTTTTGCCTCTCTTTTGCCCTTTGTATATCTAAAAAAAACTCTTACAGTCTTCCTTTATATTACTGGCTAGCTTACCCTCTTACTTAATCTTCTCCCTCCTTATTTCTTTTTTCTTTGTTGCCCACTGTTGGTCATTGTAAGCTTCCTAATCCTTTGGTTTCCCACAGCCCTTTGCCACTTCATTTATTTCCTCTTTTGCTTTTATGCTATTCCTGACTGCCCTAGTCAGCCATGGTTGCCTCATCCTCCCTGTACCATGCTTCTTTTCCCTTGGGATGAATCTCTGCTGTGTCTCCTGAATTACTCCCAGAAACTCCTGCCATTGCTGTTCCACTGTCTTTCCTGCTAGGCTGTTCTCCCAGTCAATTCTACCTAGCTCTTCCCTCATGCCTCTGTAGTTGATTTTATTCAGCTGTAATACCATTACTTTTGATTCTATCTTCTCCTTCTCAATTTGCAGAGTAAATTCAATCATTTTATGATCATTGTCTCCTAAGGGTTCCTTCACCTTAAGCTCCCATATCAAGTCTGCCTCATTGCACAACATTAAATCCAGTATTGCCTGTTCCCTAGTGGGCTCTATCACAAGCTGCTCCAAAAAGCCATCTCAAAGACATTACCTAAATTATTTTCCTTGCAATTCGCAACCAACCTGATTTTCCCAGTACACCTGCACATTGAAATCTTCCATGATCACTGTAACTTTGCCTTTCCAACACATCTTTTCTATCCCCTGGTATATCTTCTGCCCCAGCTCCTGACTACTGTTTGGAGATCTGTACATAACTCTAACTATGTTCTTTTTTACCTTTGTGCTTCCTCAATTCTACCCACACAGATTCTACAGCATCTGACCGTACTTTGTTTCTTACTGTTGATTTAATTTCATTTTTATTTATAAGACAATCCCACCCAACAGCACCCCCCACCCCGCCCACTTGCCTATCTTTTCAATAGGATGTATATCTTTGAATATCCAGCTCCCAATCCTGATTTCCTTGCAGCCATCTCTCCGTGATGCCCACCACATCGTACCTTCCAATTTCAATCTGCGCCACAAACTCATTTACTTTATTCCTTATACTGAATGCATTCAGATATAACACCTTCAGTCATCTACTAACTGTCCCTCTTCTCATTGTCATTTGTTTGTCCAATGTGCTTGAAGTTTGATTGCTATCCCTTTCCATACACTCTGTCTTATTTGTATCTGTGCTGGAGACTTTAATAACCTCTCCTGAGTTCTGCACTCTTACCTCTTCCTTTAATTTGGGTTTTCTAATTTCACCGATAAATGAGCCCTTCCCCATGTCCCCATTTAATTTAAAGCTCTGACTACAGCCCCAGTTATGCAATTCTATAGGACTCTGGCCCCAGCACAATTCAGATGAAGACTGTCCCATCGGAATAGGTCCCTTCTTCCCTAGTACTGGTGCCAGTGTCCCATGAATTCAACTTATTTCTCCAGCACCAGTCTTTGAACTACACATTTCCCTGCTTAATCTTTTTGACCCTGTGCCAATTAGTTCATTGCTCAGGTAGTAATCAGGCATTATTACTTTTCTGGTTTTGCTTTTGAATATAGCTCTTAGTGATTCATATTCACTTAGCAGAACCTCTGCCCTAGTTTTATCTAAGTCATTGGCACCTCCATGGACCACAACCACTGGATCTTTACCCTCCCACTCCAAGTTCCTCTGCAGCCCAGATAAGATAAGATAAGCTCTTAAGGACAGTGGAATCAAGAAGATAAGGCAGGAACAGGATACTGACTGAGGATGATCAGCCATGAACATAATGAATGGTGGTGCTGGCTTGCAGGGCAGAATGGCCTACTCCTGCACCTATTGTCTATTGATATACCAAACTTGAGCACCAGGCAGGTAGTGCAACCTTTGGGACTCTTGATCTACAGAGAACAGTGTCTCTGCCTCTAAGTATACTATCCCCAATTATAATGATATATGCGTACACTTGCAAACCTCAGTGAATTGTATTGGGGCAATCAGGAAATTCAGGAGATGGAAAGTCTCAGACAGTTGTGAGAATTGTCAGTGAAATACGCTGGAACAATTGGCAAGCACAAATTGAGATACAGTCAGGGCAGACACCAGATTGACATATGATATCTTGGTGACTACAGACAAAATAGATGCCATTAACTCGATGGATATTGTTCTTCTTTCCAACTAATTAACTTACAATGCTGCTAGGCACTCTAATCATTAGGCTTGATGTTAATTAGTCCTTAGAACCAATTAATAATTGTACAAATTATAATTTGTCTGTAGGCACAAATTCATTAGCTACAGGTATTTTACATTTTGGGAAACATCTTTTGATGTATGCAGCATGCAAATGAAGGGTAATTAGGAATACCAAATAAAGGTGTTTGGCATTTTTTCCTATTAAAATATTCTCTAAATATGCTATGTAAATATTGAACATCAATCCTCATCCCAACACATATTTCTGTAATAATGTTAAAGTTACATCTCAAGAACACATTAATTTTCTTAATTGGCACTAAAGTGAGTTGATAATAAACAGTGAGGACTGTTCATTACCCTTGTAAAGTGAATCAACCTAGGGCCAATTATATTTTCCAATTCCATACCTTGCCATCCTTATCCCCAAATGAGGAACTACATGCACCAAGGTACATTGAAACAATTATCATAAGAGCGTATGAAACCGGAACAGAGAGAGGTGATTTGGTCACATGAGCTTGCTCTGCCAATCAATAAAGTCAACATTAATCTGGCTGTGGGCTTATTTTCATTTTGCTGCCTCCTCCACCCAAACCCTTGACTTGCCCTGTAGGTTATCAGATTGAAGTGGTGGGAACTTGTGTGTTCAATGATCAGTTGGTCATTTTCAGCAGGGCTTCCTTGCTGCTGGTAGTACCACATGAGTTGATCCATCAAGGTGCAGTGCAAAATGTCCTCCATGGCAGAGCTGGTGAAGGAAGATTGTGCATTTCACTAGCTAAGAAAGCAGATGAAGTCTGCAGCAGCCTTCACCTGATCCGTGACTCATGAACATCTCATGGTCCTAAGATCCCCAAGTCAAATAGGTTTCTATCCTTGTCCAATTACCAAATCCTGAGACAATAGAGATTTGGTAACGGAGATGAGACAGTGAAACCTGGAGTTCTGATTTACAAATCTGCATACAGGCATGAAGGTCATTGGATTCTCTCTTTGGGGAGAGAGGTGTCTTTGATGAGTCATGTCTGTGTCTGAGCAGTCTTCTCCAGGATAACCTTTGCCCAGTCTCAATTGGGATGGGGGGCTAGTAAAGGCCCCCTAAAAACAAAAGGTGAATTAATTATATCTTGTCTAGGAAACCATACCATGTAGCATCAACCTTTTCACAGTCAAAGAAGGAAAAGATTTACATTTTGCAACTTGGTACATGGATAAGCTGAAGAGACACTGTTCAGAAAGAATTGTAACTGTATCATGTGAACTACCAAGACTCTACAGTCACATCTTTGCCTGTCTTTTTGGAAAGAGGCTGGTGCAGGAACAAGCCAGGGGATGTACCTTCTACCAGAAATCAAAGACTAACAGTAGCCCTCACATCCTCAGAATTTGAAATGAGATCATAGGTGCATTCTCTGGTTTTGCAATCTGAAATGAGATCATGGGTGCATTGCCAGAGCTCCCCCAATTGTATATAGGCAAGGTTCATGATAGTTCATCTACTCTTCATTAGTAATCAATATGGTATCACAATCATCATGTCTTGATCCTTGACTCCAATGAAGAAATCGTGCAAATTCTAAACTTGATGAAGGAAAGATCTGAGGGACTGTCATGCCAGGGTTGGTCATGAGTTTGATGTCTGGAAAAAAACATTGAAAAAAATGGCACAAGTAAAGTCAATGGTTTTTGTGTCTTCCTGCAAACAATATAAGCCTCATTGTAACAAACTCTTGCTTCTGCAACAAAACCACATGGAGGCAACCTGGATCAAAATGCATGCACCACCTTATTGTGCCACTTTTCAGGAAGTGAGGTCAATATCAGAATTTCAGGTTACAAAAGCTGCCCTCCTGGCCATTTGCAGTAGGAGCTTCAACTGTTGCTGCTGCAGGGCAGTGAGCAGAAGGTCACAACAGCTGAAGATTGACCTGAAAAGGACTCCGTTTCTGTCAATCTGAATCCGCAGTGTGCTGCTTGCACTGCTTTCCTCAGGCAACTCAGCCTGTAGAGGTATCTGACACAAGGACCATCACCAACTCTTCTGGCACTATTCCTGTAAACAACGAGTTGTGTGTTCCAAAGTGTGTTCTCCTCCCTGAGGGCTCCAATACACTTAAAAGGTGTTGGGGTTGCATCCCTGGCATTGGTCTTTGATTCATTTGATGTTAACTGCTGAGTAGCTGCTTCCTGACTGCATGAATCAGGAATTTGGTTAGTCGTCTGCAATACCTCACTGTGGTACTCCAGGATACGTGCACATGCATGTAGGAGTAGGCTCCATAATAACATGCAATGGCTCTCTTTGAATGGCTTTTGGATGAACAATCAGGTTCATGCGAAGATTTTCACTCCCCCATACAGCCACCCACTCTCCTTGGCAATTGCATGTTATTATGGAGCCTACTCCTACATGCATGTGCACGTATCCTGGAGTACCACAGTGAGGTATTGCAGACGACTAACCAAATTCCTGATTCATGCAGTCAGGAAGCAGCTACTCAGCAGTTAACATCAAATGAATCAAAGACCAATGCCAGGGATGCAACCCCAACACCTTTTAAGTGTATTGGAGCCCTCAGGGAGGAGAACACACTTTGGAACACACAACTCGTTGTTTACAGGAATAGTGCCAGAAGACTGGAGGATAGCAAATGTGGTTCCCTTGTTCAAGAAGGGGAGTAGGGATAACCCTAGTAACTATAGGCCGGTGTGCCTCACTTCTGTTGTGGGCAAAGTCTTAGAGAGAATTGTAAGGGATAGGATTTATGAACATCTGGATAGGAATAATGTGATCAAGGATAGTCAGCATGGTTTTGTGAAGGGCAGATCGTGCCTCACAAACCTTATTGAATTCTTTGAGAAGGTGACTAAGGAGGTGGACGAGGGTAAAGCAGTAGATGTGGTGTATATGGATTTTAGTAAGGCGTTTGATAAGGTACCCCATGGTAGACTACTGCAAAAAATACGGAGGTATGGCATTGAGGGTTGGATTAGGAATTGGATGGCTGGAAGAAGACAGAGGGTAGTAGTTGATGGTAAAGGTTCATCTTGGAGTGCAGTTACTAGCGGTGTTCCGCATGGATCTGTTTTGGGACCATTGCTGTTTGTCATTTTTATAAATGACCTGGAGGAGGAGCTAGAAGGTTGGGTGAGCAAGTTTGCGGATGATACGAAAGTCGGTGGAGCTGTTGACAGTGAGGAAGGATGTGTCAGGTTACAGCGGGATATAGATAAGCTGCAGAGCTGGGCATAAAAGTGGCAAATGGAGTTCAATGTAGCTAAGTGTGAGGTGATTCACTTTGGTATGAGTAACAAAAAGATGGGGTACTGGGCTAATGGTCGGATATTTGGTAGTGTGGATGAGCAGAGGGATCTTGGTGTCCATGTACGCAGATCTCTGAAAGTTGCCACCCAGGTAAATAGTGCGGTGAAGAAGGCATATGGCATACTGGCTTTTATTGGTAGAGGAATTGAGTTCCAAAGTCCTGAGGTCATGTTGCAGTTGTATAAGACTCTGGTGTGGCCGCATCTGGAGTATTGTGTGCAGTTTTGGTCACCATACTATAGGAAGGATGTGGAGGCACTGGAACGGGTGCAGAGGAGGTTTACTAGGATGTTGCCTGGTATGGTAGGAAGATCGTATGAGGAAAGGCTGAGGCACTTGCGGCTGTTTTCAGTGGAGAAAAGAAGGTTTAGAGGTGACTTGATAGAGGTGTACAAGATGATTAAGGGTTTAGATAGGGTTGACCATGAGAACCTTTTTCCACATATGGAGTCAGCTATTACGAGGGGGCATAGCTTTAAATTAAGGGGTGGTAGGTATAGGACAGATGTTAGGGGTAGATTCTTTACTCAGCAAGTCGTGAGTTCATGGAATGCCCTGCCAATAGCAGTGGTGGACTCTCCCTCTTTATGGGTATTTAAACAGGCATTGGATAGGCATATGGAGGATAGTGGGCTAGTGTAGGTTAGGTGTGCTTGGATCGGCGCAACATCGAGGGCCAAAGAGCCTGTACTGCGCTGTATTTTTCTATGTTCTATGTTCTATAACTCGATAATTCATTAACAGGACGTGAGTATTACTGGCTACACCAGCATTTATTGACCATTCCTAAATAGTTGTCTTTGAGAAGGCTGTCTCTTGAACCACTGTAGACTGTATAACGTTGGCAGACCCACAATGCTGTTCGAGGGGGAAATTCCAGAATTTTGACCCAGTGATGCTGATGATCAATCTGAATCCAAGCTTTTCTTCCGTAGACTGGAAAAACTCTCCTGTCTTCTTGTTCATTTCTCCTAAGCATTTCTTTGAGTGCTTCTAGGGTTTTACATAGAATTATGTAAGCTATACGGATACACTCAGGCACTTGGGCAGAACTAGTTTGCTCGTCATGCTGCAATCCTGCCTCCTGCCACCCTCCTGCAAGCCCTCTTTTCCTTTATTTCTCGTACACCAATCTAACCTTTTCTTAAATGCATAATTCTATTTTTGGCGGTGATTCATCTGTTGTCTGTATATTATTTCAAATTAATATAGCTAATCCATTTCCTCTGTTTCTCTCCCTTTCTAATGATTGTTATCGCCTGATTTTTTTTTCATCAATGTCAAAGAGATATAAAGATGTATAGAATGGAAACAGACCCTTCTGTCCAAAGCATCCATGCCTACCAGTTATCCGAACTTAATCATTTGCCAGCACTTGGCCCATATTTTCTAAACCTTTCCTATTCAAACACCTATCCAGATGCCTTTTAAATTCTGTAATTGAAAATGTCGGTAAGGGGGAACATGGCGTTCATTTTCACCTTGATTAATAAGCCACTCTGATTTCATCTTCATTATTCAAATTCATCATAGCACAAACATACTTTGAATAATGGCAACCCAAAAGTTTAATGCTAAGGTTTTTTGTTAAATTATCACTTCTCTCAAAATTCTCTGAAGCTAGAGACGTGATCTAATTTCATTCAATCATTTGTCCATGTGACTAATAGCTTTCTCACTGATATTCTCACTATCCAATGCCCGTTTAAATGCCCATAAAGAGGGAGAGTCCACCACTGCTACTGGCAGGGCATTCCATGAACTCACGACTCGCTGAGTAAAGAATCTACCCCTAACATCTGTCCTATATCTACCACCCCTTAATTTAAAGCTATGCCCCCTCATAATAGCTGACTCCATACATGGAAAAAGGTTCTCATGGTCAACCCTATCTAAACCCCTAAAAATACATAATCCAGAAACATCCATGCCCATATAAAACCATTTTGATTTGCTTTGATTTAGTTTTGAAAATTATATTACTTCTTCCAAATCTCATTCTCGTCTTTTTTTTCAAATAACTGCTACAATGTGGGAACAGGCCCTACAGCCCAACAAATCCACACCGACCCTTCGAAGTGTATCCCACCCAAACCCATGATCCATTACTCTACATTTATCCCTAACTAATGCATCTTGCCTACACACCCCTGAATTAGCATGGCCAATTCACCTAACCTGCACATCTTTGGATTGTAGGAGGAAACCAGAGCACCTGGAGGAAACCCACACAGACACAGGGGGAACGTGCAAACTCCACACAGACAGTCGTCCGAGGCTGGAATCACAGCCGGGTCCCTGGTGCTGTGAGGTAGCAGTGCTAACCACTGAGCCACTATGCCTCCACCATCTTCCAATGCATTGGCCTCAAACTCATCCCATTTACAAACTAGCCTTAAAGTTTTCTTTTGCACTCAGATCACTATTACCAGTAATCCTACCCTAAAATGTCATTTGTTTTAATGTGTTGTGGCTCAAATAAAGAAAGATATTATGCTAAACAGTTGCTTTGCAATGCATCACTTGAGTTTTATTGGAAGAAAAGACGTGTTGTTGATGCTTTCTTGACTTGTCCTCCATGGGACATATCTAATAAATCCAAATTGACAGGGAAGAACAATATTGATTTGTTTAGTTTAGGTAAGGCTCAGTACCTGAAGACAAAAACATAGAACAGTGAAAACTGGAGACCAGATGTAAAAGAAATATTTTGGAGAAGCTCAGCAGGTCTGGCAGCAACTATATGGAAATTTGCAACTGAAGGAGGCTGGGGAAGTGGTGGATTTTGTGCTGAGTAGTGAGGAGTAACTAATGAAAGAGATGATTAAGGTGTTTCCAGACCAAAAGGCAAAGATAAAGCCAATGATAGCAAAAAAACAGATGAAAGCTAATGTTGTGCTACATGTCGATATCAGAAAGCTAGTCAGCACTACTGAGAGAAAACTCAAGTAAACCAGGCGCTTTGAGGGTGGTGACGGTTGCTGGTTAGGAAATGGTGGGACGGCCGTTCACCTGCCTCTTCTCCAACCTGGTTTACTGCATCTTGTGCTCCCAGTGTGGTCTTCTCTACATCAGGGAGACCAAATGTAAATCCAGCATATTTCGCTGAGGACTTCAGCCAGGCCCATAGGGGCTGACTTGATCTCCCAGCTGCCGGCCATTTTAATTCTCTTTCCCGCTCCCTTTCTAACGTGACCATCCTCAGCCTCCTCCATTGCCACAGCAAATCAGACTGCAAATTGGAGGAACAACACCTCATCTTCCGCCTGGACAGCCTGCAGCCTGGTGGACTCAACATTGAATTCTCCAATTTCAAATAACCTCCCGTCCTAACTCCCAACTCCCTTTCCAGCCCCTCCCTCTCCCTTCCATTCCTCTGCTCAAATCTTCCTTCCAGCTACCAACCGGATTCATTCCTCCCATCAACCAATCAGGTCACGCCCTCTACCTGTGTTCACCTATCACTACCTCACCACTCTGCCCCTGCCCCCTCCCAAAACCCTCTCCCTGTCCCACTCCCTCTTTATCTGAAACTCCCCTTACACCACACATAGTCTTGAAGAAGGTTTACAGCCAAAATGTTGACTTCTCCTCTTCCTGATGTGCCTGGCTTCCTGTGTTCCTCCAGCCTCCTGATTGTCTACCTTGGATTCCAACATCTGTAGTTTTTTTGTGTCTCTGGTTAAGGAATAGTCGGCAAAATGAAGGACAAACTACTTGGTGTTAAGATTTTGACATGAATGGAAAATCACCCAGCTAACAGGGGACAAAAAGTGGATAAATGTTTTGGTTGCTAAGATATAATGATTATTGCGCCACAAGGATCAGTACTGTGGACTCAACCTTTTGCAATTTATGTGAATGACTTTGTTGAAAGGGCTAAAGTTATGGCTCCTAAATTTGCTAATTATACAAAGAGAAGTAGAAAAGTTTTGAAGAGGGCATCGGGGGGGCTAAGTCGAGATATATAGAGGTTAAATCTGTGACCAAAGATCCAACAAATAGGAGCACAGGAACAGAAGTGGACCATTCAGCCCCTTGAGCCTGGTCCACCATTCAATGAGATCACGGTTGACCTGTGGCCTAACTCTATGTACCTGCTTTTGGCCCATATTCCTTAATACGCTTGTTTAATGAAAATTAATCTATCTGAAAATTAAAATTAACAACTGATGCTGCACCAACTGTCATTTGTGGAAGAGAGTTCCAAACATCTACTATTCTTTGTGCAGGGAAATGCTTCCTAACATTTCTCCTGAATGGTCTGGCTTCAATTCTTAATCTATAACCCCATGTTCTAGAATCCCCAAAAATTAGAAATAGTTTATCTACCCTGTCTTTTTCTGTTAATATCTCAAAGTAGAACCTCATATGGAAAAAAATGACATGGTCCTTGGCCCATTTTGATAGGAAGAATAAGACAAAAGCATATTACCTCAACAGCAAAAGACAGAAGAGTCATAAAAATGTACAGCATGGAAACAGATACTTTGGTCCAACTTGTCCATGCTGACCAGATATCTGAGCCAGTCCCATTTGCCAGCACTTGGCCCATATCCTTCTAAATCCCTTCCTATTCATATACCCATCCATATGCCTTTTAATTGTTATAATTGTAAGAGGTTGCTTTTAAATTTTTCCCCTCTCACTGTAAACCAATGCCCTCTCGTACTGGACTCCCTCACTCCCAGTGAAATGTCCTTGTCTATTTACCCTATCCATGCCCTTCATGATTATATAAACCTCTGCCACCAATGCTCCACAGAAAACAGCCCCAAACTATTCAGTCTCTCCTTATAGCTCTAAGATGCAAAAGGGTATGGGTGTCCTGGCACACGAATCATAAAAATGCGTATAATGTACAGACAAAACAAACAATGAGGAAATTTAATGGAATATTTTCATTTATTACAAGAGAGATTTAAGCTAAAATTAGGTAGTTTATCCTTCAAGGTAAAAACAATGACTGCAGATGCTGAAAATCAAATATTGGATTAGTGGTGCTGGAAGAGCACAGCAGTTCAGGCAGCATCCAACGAGCAGCAAAATCAACATTTCGGGCAAAAGCCCTTCATCAGAAACAAAGGCAGTGAGCCTGAGGCATGGAGATATAGGCTAGAGGGGGGTGGGGGTGGGGAGAGAGTAGCATAGAGTACAATGGGTGAGTGGGGGAGGAGATGAAGGTGATAGGTCAAGGAGGAGAGGGTGGAGTGGATAGGTGGAAAAGAAGATAGGCAGGTCGGACAAGTCAAGGAGGCAGTAACTGAGCTGGAAGTTTGAAACTAGGATGAGGTGGGGGAAGGGGAAATGAGGAAGCTGTTGAAGTCCACATTGATGCCCTGGGGTTGAAGTGTTCCGAGGCGGAAGATGAGGCGTTCTTCCTCCAGGAGTCTGGTGGTGAGGGAGCGGCGGTGAAGGAGGCCCAGGACCTCCATGTCCTCGGCAGAGTGGGAGGGGGAGTTGAAATGTTGGGCCACGGGGCGGTTTGGTTGATTGGTGCGGGTGTCTCGGAGATGTTCCCTAAAGCGCTCTGCTCGGAGGCACCCAGTCTCCCCAATGTAGAGGAGACCGCATCGGGAGCAACGGATACAATAAATGATATTGGTGGATGTGCAGGTGAAACTTTGATGGATGTGGAAGGCTCCGCAGGAACTGTAAAACCTGTGCCCACACCTCCTCCCTCACCTCTATCCAAGGCCCTAAAGGAGCCTTCCACATCCATCAAAGTTTCACCTGCACATCCACCAATATCATTTATTGTATCCGTTGCTCCCGATGCGGTCTCCTCTACATTGGGGAGACTGGGCGCCTCCTAGCAGAGCACTTTAGGGAACATCTCCGAGACACCCGCACCAATCAACCAAACCGCCCTGTGGCCCAACATTTCAACTCCCCCTCCCACTCTGCCGAGGACATGGAGGTCCTGGGCCTCCTTCACCGTCGCTCCCTCACCACCAGACGCCTGGAGGAAGAACGCCTCATCTTCCGCCTCGGAACACTTCAACCCCAGGGCATCAATGTGGACTTCAACAGCTTCCTCATTTCCCCTTCCCCCACCTCATCCTAATTTCAAACTTCCAGCTCAGTTACTGCCTCCTTGACTTGTCCGACCTGCCTATCTTCTTTTCCACCTATCCACTCCACCCTCTCCTCCTTGACCTATCACCTTCATCTCCTCCCCCACTCACCCATTGTACTCTATGCTACTCTCTCCCCACCCCCACCCTCCTCTAGCTTATCTCTCCATGCTTCAGGCTCACTGCCTTTGTTCCTGATGAAGGGCTTTTGCCCGAAATGTTGATTTCGCTGCTCGTTGGATGCTGCCTGAACTGCTGTGCTCTTCCAGCACCACTAATCCAGTAGTTTATCCTTCAGCCAAACAGGGTATTGGTGAGACCACATATGGAGTACAAGGTATAGTATTTAAGGAAGGATGTAAACATGTGTGAAGTAGTTCAGAGAAGGATTGCTAAATTAATTTCTTGAAAGGATGTGCTATCTCACGAGGAATAGGCTAGGTTTGTATCCGTTGGTGTTTCAAATAGAGTAATTGGGTACCTGATTGGTTTATAAAAGATCCTGACAGGGTAATTGTGGAAAGGTGTCTGGATTTCCCTCCCTGATGGCATTGTGGGTCTATCTACAGCACATGGACTGCAGTAGTTCAAGAAAACAACTCAAATCACCATCTCAAGGGCAACTAAACCCGGGCAATAAAACTGCTGGCCAGCCAACAATGCCCTGTCCCACAGGTGGATAAATAAATAAAGCATCTTTCTTCAACAGAAGATGCTAAAACCACAGATTGCAACTTAAAACAAGAGCGTGTTCATTTAAGATAGAGATGAGGAGATTTTTTATCTTACAGTGGGCCACGAGTAACTAAAACTTTCTTCCTCAAAAGCTGGTGGATGCAATGTCTTTGAATGTTTTTAGGGCAGACCGAGATAGATGCTTGGTAGGGGGTTTTAAGATTAACAGGTTAGGCAGCAGTGTGAAGTAATCAGATCAGCCATGATACTTATTGGATAGCAAAGGCTAAAGGGACTGAGTGACCAACTCCTACAACTAATTTGCATGTTTGCAATCTGTTATGAGTCTGTTTGCTTTGACAGATTCATATTAGATGTAGTCAAGCTGTGTGAGTATCAGGAAATTCTCAGTACCCAAAAGTAGGGGGGGAATGGCTACAAGTTTGTTTTTGACCTGGAGTATGAATGGGTTGAGTTGGGGGCTGAAGCAGATACAGCAAATTATTCCACTCTGTGGTGTGAACCTCAAGATTTTTTGGGCCCAATTTTAACTCTGCTCAGCAGGATGAGTCCTGCACATGTTTCATCTTTTTAACTCCCAGTTTCAGCCAGGAACTGGTAAGGAATAGGAGCCTGGCTCCCAGAAAAGGCTTTCCAATACTCAGGGAAAGCAAGGAAAGAGGTGGTGCTCGGTGGTCCTTTCATCAGGACCTCATAATCTGTGAAGATGGGACAGGAAGGGAGCCCCATATTGCCTGGGATACATCCATATTTTCTGGTCAAGTGTGGAAAGGCAGAGTCAATAAAGTGTGGCACTGGAAAAAGCACAGCTGGTCAGGCAGCATCTGAGGAGTAAGAGAGTTGACGTTTTGGGCTTATGCCTTCATCAGGTTAAGCCCAAAACATTGACTCGCTTATTCCTCAGATGTTAATTGACCTGCTGTGCTTGTCCAGCACCACATTTTATTAACTCTGACTTCTCCAGTGTCTGCAGTCCTCATGATCTCCTAAGTGTGGAAAGGCAGGCAAGAATAACTCCTCCCTCCTTGGCCACATTCCTCTATCCTCACACCTGATAAGGAAGTTACACGGGCTCTGTACTGAGGTCAGCAAAGTGGGGCTCATAGAAGATGAGTTCCCTCAAAGAGACTTTTAACCTCGCCCATTCAGGGAGCCCTTGCTGACAGATACAAACTGGAGTGTCAGAGGTTCTGTTCACTCTGAGAGAGCTGTATCAGTGTCAATGATGCTCCACATATAAATAAATGGTGACTTGGTGACAGGATACCAGCATCGATGGAGTAATTTCAAGCTCAGCACTTCGACTAAATCAACACTTGAAATAAAAGACACTTACACCTCCCACTCATTGTTTAAATCCTGCAAAAGCCCCAAATCTGTTATGGACACCTCAAAACATTTTTAAGCAAGTAGCCCAGACCGTAACTTTGCTATTTGTTTAGCTAGGTGTATAACGGATATTCCCGGAATAAATTAGCTGGTTCATCTGCCAAGTCTGAAACAAACAAAATTTATTTACAAAATTACGGAATGAAACACAAAGAACAGAATACCAGATAACTTATCCTATCCAAACCCAACTTAATGATGCTGTTCCAAAAATACTGGCAACCATCCCAATATACACGTACCTTAGCACAAACAGTAAACAATGGCACAGGCAATTTGCAGTTCAAAATCATAAGGGCAGAAGGACAGAGAGGTAGCTTCCAGTTTCGCCTGTGACTCTTACTCAACACATTCCAAAAACTGACTTGAACTGCACAGCTGGAAAACTGGCAATGCCCCTTTAACTACATCAGATTTTCAAAAGACTTTTGAAGCTTTTGGCCTGAAGCACTTTCTGTTCAGGTAAACACCAAGGCCCCAATGAATCATTCAAACTTCACACACAATGCAGCCTGGCCAATTGCCCCTCTCAGAATAAAAACTCAAGGGCAAAGTAAACCTGTACCAAACCAGCATTGTGACACCTCCCCGCTTAAAGAAAAGAGCCATCAATATCAAAAGATGGCTTCATTTCTCAACACCCTAAAAAGAACAGTTAATACTTTAAACACATATATAGATTCACAATCTATAAACATGCACAACTACACTCGGATTCAGTCTGTGGTTGTTTCTCATTCAAGTCTCGACAGTGTATCAACAATCACATTTTCGCAACCTGTTCAAATTGAATGGCTGTTGTATCAGTGTCAATGATGCTCCACATGTAAATAAATGGTGACTTGGTGACAGGATACCGGCATCGATGGAGTAATTTCAAGCTCAGCTCTTCGACCAAATCAACACTTGAAATAAAAGACACTTACACCTCTCACTCATTGTTTAAATCCTGCAAAAGCCCCAAATCTGTTATGGACACCTCAAAACATTTTTAAGCAAGTAGCCCAGACCGTAACTTTGCTATTTGTTTATTGAATACAAGTTCCATCTAAACAGTTTGGCATTTTTGTGCTTAAATTTCTCCACAGACTTCAATGGATTATGATCAGTGTATTTGATTGTCTCAGATGTGTTGCTGGTAATATAAACACTGAAATGTTGTAGTGCCAACACCAAGCTTTGTCTCTTTCTCAACCATTGAGTACTTCTACTGATGAATACTCAATTTCCTGGAGAAATACCCAATAGGTCCTTCGATCTTCTCGTCATCTTCCTGCAGGAGCACAGCGCTGACATTCACATCACTCACATCAATAGCCACCTTGAAATGCTTTGTGTAATCAGGTGTGGCTAATACCAAGGCAGTGGTTAACACAGTTTTTTAGGCTGTCAAATGCCTTCTGACAGTCTGCTATCCACTGAAACTTCTAAACTTCTTCACTTTAACAATTTGGTGAGTGGAGCAGCTACACTGTGAAAATTCGGCACAAACATTCAATAAAATCCATTCAATCCAACGAACCGTAGCACAGCTCTTTTTGTCAATGGTGTGGGAAATTCCCCAATAACCTTCATTTTTGCATCCCGTGAGGCCATTTGCACATGTCCAATAACATGGCCAAAGGAAGGTCATTTGGGCTTTGGCAAATCCACTTTGAGCTAAGTGTATCACCAAGGTGCCTTGCAATGACAAATGAACAAATCCAATAAATGTAAAAGTTCCTTCCATGAGTGACTAAAAATAACCAGGTCATCAATATACACCACACAGTTGGGTAATCCAGCAATGGCCTTATTAGTTAGTCTCTGAAATGTGGCCAGGGCATTTTTCATTCCAAATGGCATGACCTTAAACTGATGCAGTCCATTTGGCATTACAAAACCCGAAATTGCCTTCGCTTTCTCTGACAGGTGTACCTGCCAGTAGCTCTGAGCAAGTCCAATATAGAAGTGTAAGTTGCTTGTCTCACCTTTTCAAAACAGTCTTCCAACCATGGAATTGGATATGCATCAGTCTTTGTAATTATACTGACTTTGCAATAGTCACCCATAACCGTCAGGTACCATCTGGCTTTGGCACCATTTAGTGGGTGATCTCCAGTCACTGTAACTCATTTCAATAATGCCATCTTGGAGCATGCATTCTACCTCCATCTGAACCTGTGCCAACTTTAGAAGGCGATGCCTATAAGGATGTTGCTTAATCGGAACAGCATCTCCTATATCTACATCATGCACCATTAGGTTTGTTCTTCCCAATTTATTTCCGCATATCTCCCCATGTGATAGCAATAAATCTGTCAGGTCATTTTGATTTTTCTCAGCAAGGTAACAAGATAATTTATCCCAATTTTTGACAACTTCCTTATTCTCCAATCTGATTTGAAGAATGTCCAATTCAAATTCCTCTGAACTTGGTTCTTCATTCTGTGGTGTTATCATTAACACCTTCTCGTCTTGCTTTCCTTCCCTGTCAAAATACCTTCTGACTATATTCACATGACACACTCTGTGAGATTTCTTCCTGTCTGCAGATCTTATTAAGTAGTTCTCCTCACTCAATTTTCTTTTGATTTGATAAGGTCTGCTAAACCTTGCTTTTAGAGATTCACCTGTTACTGAAAGTAACACTAATACCTTATCCCCGATAGCAAAATTGTGAATTTTTGATTTCTTTTTCACTTCCTGTTTCATTGTATGCTGCAATGCTTATACATGCTGTCGCACCAACTCCCCAACTCTATTTAATCATTCTCTAAAATTTGACACATAGTCCAAATCTGACTTCTGAATTCTGACTTACTAATTTCTCCTTAATCAATTTTAATGGTCTTCTCACTTCATGCCCAAAACTAATTCAAATGGACTGAATTTGGTTGATTCTTTTGGTGCATCTCTGATCGCAAAAAGCTCAAGGTGAAAGCCTTATCTCAATCAACTGGATAATCCTGACTATAAGCCCTCAACATGGTCTTTAGTGTTTGATGCCATCTTTCTAGCATTCCCTGCAATTCTGGATTGTATGCAGTAGATTTGAATGGTTTTATGCCTAAGCTGTCCATACCTTCCTTAAATGGTTTGAATGTGAAATTTGACTCTTGATCTGATTGGATCTCTATTGGTGGTCTGTATCTAGGAAAAAATTTGAGTAACTTCACTACAATCCTTTTAACTGTGATATTGCATAATGGGATGGCCTCCAGAAATCTAGTTGATACATCCATATTTTTTAACAAATACTGATTCCTACTTTTTATTTGGGGTAGGGGACCCACACAATCAATTAAGACTCTTGTAAAAAGTTCCTCAAATGTTGGAATAGGTATTAAAGGTGCAGGTTTTATGACCACCTGTGGTTTTTCCAATTACCTGACGTGTACGACATGTCTGGCAAAATTCAACTGCAAGCTTGTGCAGTCCAGCCCAGTAAAAATTTCTTTGTATTTTAGCCTGTGTTTTTCTCACTCCGAGATTACCTCCAAGTGATAACTCATGCGCCACTCGCAACACCTCCTTTCTATACGCCAATGGCAATACAATTTTAGGTTAGATTACCTATAGTGTGGAAACAGGCCCTTCAGCCCAACCAGTCCACACCGACCCTCCGAAGAGTAACCCAGCCAGACCCACTTCCCTCTGACTAATGCATCCAGCACTATGGGCAATTTAGCATGGCCAATTCACCTAACCTGCACATCTTTGGACTGTGGGAAGAAACCGGAGCACCCGAAGGAAACCCACACAGACACAGAGAGAATATGCAAATTCCACACAGATAGTGACCCAAGGCTGGAATCAAACCTGGGACTCTGGTGCTGTGAGGCAGCAATGCCAACGACTGAGCCACTGAGACCCCCAATTTGGTGAATCTCTGCCCATTTCTCATCTGCTTGAATATGTAATAGTCTCCATCTCTTCATTAAGACATTATTTTTCAAGAAACACACAAGGATGCATTCAGACTCTTCTCTGTATATGCCTTTTGATACAACTGTTTTAAATTTTAATCTTTCTGTTGCACTCAATGGTTTTCCTGAGGTAAAGATATTTGCAAGATCATATATTGGCTCCTGTTTTGTCTCAACTAACTGATCAAATGAAGTGTCTGTTAATGTCACTTCAGCTTCTTTCTCTATACCCTTTGATCTCTCCTTCTTCAACTGGTGACTCTATGACCTCATTACTACACAATCAGGGAAGATTCCCAGATATGACTCCTGCAGTGCTACGGTTGCTTGAGTCTCCACTGCTTTTTCAACTACAGTAGGCAGCACACCTATTGATGAATCAGCTATATCATTCACAAGGGCAAATTGTATTTCTGGAGCTGAGAATTTGTCCAGTTCTCCTACCACAAATTCTTTGCTATTTTATGTAACCTCACTTTACATAATTGAGCATTTTTTGTCTCACTATGAATTCCTGTTACCAGTACTTTTTCATGCAATAGTTCTTCAGGAGTACATATCTCCTCATTCTTCAGTATCATAGATGGAAAGGATCCTGTGTCCCTTAATAGTGTAACCTCTTTACCTGCTACTCCCGGCCTATGTGAACAAATTTTACCTTTGTAAGTATGTTTTTTAAGCAGATTTGGCACTTCCTCCTTAATCAACCTCTGATTTGCTTGTGCACTCTGAAGCAGCTTTCTAGCTTCCACTATGCTTTCTGTTACCAATCCAACACAGCTTCCAGGCTTATCCTGCTTTCCCACATCTGGCTTTCCTGTGCTTTTCCTAGCCCACCAACACTGTGATTTCAAATGGCCCACTTTAGTGCAATGAAAACACTGGAGCTTTTTATCTTCTTTGTCCCCATCAATGGGTTTCCTTTTTACCCTGTTGTAAGTTTTCCTTATGATCTTCACTGAGATTTACATTTCTCCTTCCATGTCAGGATTTCTCTTTGCCCCAGTTTCTATCCCTCATGGACTGAAATTGAGTCTAGAAGCCAAACCATGTTTTATTGTCCAGCTTACAATCCTCAGCCACTTGAGCTGCTAACCTTACCATTTTAACTCTCTGTTCTTCCACATGAGTTCGCATTAGGTCAGGCAGTGAATTTTTGAACTCCTCCAAATAATTGTCTCTGTAAGGTCATTGTAAGTTTGCTCTCTTTTTAAAGCTCTTATCCACCTATCAAAATTCCTTTGTTTGATCCTTTTAAACTCAATATAGATTTTACCAAAGTCCCTCCATAGATTCCTGAAACATTGTCAATAAGCTTCTGGTACCAATTCATAATGCACTTAAGATTGTTTTATTCACCTCCTCATGCTCCCTAGATCCCTCCTCTAATAGTGATGCAAATACCTTACTAGCTCTACCTACGAGGTTGGCTTGGATCAACAAAACCCACATGGTCACTGGCCACTGCATTTCTTTAGCCACTTTTCCAAACGAGATGAAAAAGACTTCCATATCCTTCTCATCAAATGTAGGCAATGCTTGAAAATATTTACACAGTTTCTTATTAGGCTTTTGACTACAGGGCTTGCTCATCCTCACTCTCTTCCTCACTAAGCCCATCTCCAGCCTTCATCTGCATCCTTTATGTTGACGTGCCTTTTCAAGTGTCAATTTCAGAAGTTCAAACTCTCTCTTTTTCTTTCTCTTCTGCTAAAGCCCTTGGTTCTGTTTCTTTTACTCCCTCTTCCAATTTTAATTGTAACTCAAACTGTTTCATTTCTGCTGCCTTTTCCTTCTCCCTCCACTCTAACTCAAGCTCTACAGATCCTGATGGTGTTTCCAGCAAATAGAAATACTGAGCTGCTGCTGAAATCACCTCATCTTTCCTCACTTTAAGTGGTAAGCCCAGCCTGTCTATTAATTCCCACAGCTTGGTCTTATTTGCCTTTTATAAAACCCCCAAAGTCACTTCTTCCATCTCCAAAACCCCCTTGGTGACTGAGCACTGTTTAAAACAACCAAATCAACATTGAAATAAAAGACTCTATTACCTCCCACTCATTGTTTAAATCCTGCAAAAGCCCCAAATCTGTTACAGACTAGGCCAGACCCCTCAAAACATTTTTAAGCAGTTGGCCCAGACCGTAGCTTAGCTATTTGTTTAGCTAGGTGTATAGTGGATATTCCTGGAATAAATTAGCTGGGTCATCTGCCAAGTCTGAAACAAACAAAATCTATTTACAAAATTATGGAATGAAACACAAAGAACAGAATACCAGATAACTTATTCTACCCAAATCTGACTTAATGATGCTGTTCCAAAAATACTTGCAACCATCCCAATACACACGTACCTTAGCACAAACAGTAAACAATGGCAATTTACAGTTCAAAATCATAAGGGCAGAAGGACAGAGAGATGGCTGCCAGTTTCCCCTTTGACTCTTACTCAACACACTTCCAAGCCGACTTGAACTGCACAGCTGGAAAGCTGGCAACGCCCCTTTAACTACATCAGTTTTTCAAAAGACTTTTGAAGCTTTTGGCCTGAAGCACTTTCTGTTAGGGTAAACAACAAGGCCCCAATGAGCCATTCAAATTTCAGACATGATAGAGCCTGGCCAATTACACCCTCTCTGAAAAAATTACTCAATGGCAAAGTAACCTTGTATCAAACCAGCATTGTGAAAGATTGGAGAGTCGGGCAGCAAAATGGCGGATGGAGTTCAATCTGGGCAAATGTGAAGATGCATTTCAGAAGATCTGATTCAACAGCAAACAATAAAAGTCCTGGAGAACATTGATTTACAGAGAGATCTGGATGCTCAAATCCATTGTTCCCTGAAGGTGGCAATGCAGGTCAATAGAGTGGTCAAGTAGGCATATGGCATGCTTTCCTTCATTGGGCGGGTTATTGAGTACAAGAGGTGGCAGGTCATGTTCCAGTTGTATAGCATTTTGGATCGGCCAAATTTGGAATACTTTGGTCTGTTCTGGTCGCCACATTATCAAAAGGATGTGGATGCTTTGGAGAGCTTGCAGAGGAGGTTCACCAGGATGTTGCCTGGTATGGAGGGCACTAGCTATGAAGAGAGGTTAAGTAGATCAGGATTATTTTCATTAGAAAGACCACCGTTAAGGGGGGCCCTGATTGAGGTCTACAAAATCATGAGAGGTATAGGGAGGGTGGAAAATAAGAAGCTTTTTCCCAGAGTGGAGGACTCGATTACTAGGATCATGAGTTCAAGGTGAAAGGAGAAAAGTTTAAGGGAGATATGTATGGAAAGTTCTTTACAGAGGGTGGTGGGTGTCTGGAATGTGAAAGTGTTAGAAGCGGGCACAACAGTACATTTTAAGATGTACTGAATTGAATTGAATTGAATTTATTGTCACATGTACTGAGGCACAGTTAAAACCTTTGTCTTGCGAGCAGTACAGGCAGATCACAGAGTTAAGTAGCATAGACAAGTGAATAATAGGTTAACAGCGGCAAAAAGAAAAACACAGATACAGGCAAATGTTAAGAGTTTGTGAGTCCATTCAGTATCCTAACAACAGTAGGGTAGAAACTGTTTCAAAACCTGCTGGTGCATGTGTTCAGGCTTCTGTACCTTCTCCCCGATGGTAGAGGTTATAGAAAACCACTGCCATGGTGGAATGGATCTTTGAGAATGCTGGTGGCCTTTCCTCAACAGTGGGCCTGGTAGATGGATTCTATAAATGGGAGGTTGGCCTTTGTGATTATCTGGTCTGAGTTCACCACTTCCTGTAATCATCTCCGATTTTGAATAGTACAGTTGCCAGACCAGGAAGTGATACATCCAGACTGAATGCTCTCGATGGTGCATCTATAAAAGTTGGCAAGGGTATTCGCCGTCATGCCAAATTTCCTCAGCTGCCTGAGGAAGAAGAGATGTTATTGAGGCTTTGTAAGCAGTGCGTCCACATGAAGAGTCCAAGAAAGGTTGTTGTGGATGACCACTCCCAGGAGCTTGGCTTTCTCCAGTTATTTCACCTCATGTACGAAGATAGAGACATGAATGGGCAGCGAGCATAGGGATACAAATCCTTAGAAAGTTAGCGATAGGAGAAAGTGAGGACTGCAGATGCTGGAGACCAGAGTTGACCAGTGCTGGAAAAACACAGCAGGCCAGGCAGCATCCGAGGAGCAGGTTAGCGATAGGTTTAGATAGAGGAACTGGATTGGCGCAGGCTTGGAGGGCTGGAGGGCCTGTTCCTGTATTGTAACTTTCTTTGTTCTTTGTTCCCTCACACAGGGATTGAAATCATAGTTTGAAATGAAATTCATATTAGCGTGAAATTATTTTGAAGATACCCCTATTTGATTCAGTTAGAAATTTTGTATAGAAGTAGTCAAACTTTCAATTGCACCACAGGATCCTAAAAGTCATGAATGGTGGCACATAACATATTTTCCCGACTAAACTCTCATCATGACTGGTGCAGTGACACAAGGATTTATTGATGGTTTGTTCTTACACTTTTATTCTCTAAGCCTATGGATGGCTCATACCATCCAGTGGTGATTTCTGTCAACTGCAATTAACTTGCCTGACCTGTTAGGTGTCTGACAAGGTTGATAACTGATACACAACAGAAGGAACACACAGACTTGTCAAGTAACTTTCATTCACATAATTTGGCAAGTCGGACTCAATGGCCAGCATGTCACTGACACTCAGAGGCATAGTTGACTCTCACAGATTGGAGAGGGATTGCAAAAGTCTGGCCCCTCCGATGACAATAAGGCTAATCTTCATAATCAAAGGTTAGATTAGTGTGGTGCTGGAAAAGCACAGCAGGTCAGGCAGCATCTGAGGAGCAGGAGAATCGCCGTTTTGGGCAAAAGCACTTCGTCATAATCAAAGGCCCAATTGCGAATCAATTTAGGGGGTATCCTTGGCACTTAGTGGATGATAGAGTGACCCTCTGTCATGTGTGGACATTACCAGGAAGCAATCTGTCAGTGACAACCAATGGGAGGGAAGACTTTATAAATCAAATAACCCCTGCAGCCCCATTGTTTTCTCCTGAAAAACATCCCACTCTGAAGTGGATCCTGTGATCTTCTTTAGCTTTTTCTTTACCTCCTGTAACCCCAGTTTTCCACAGTTCCCCTCCAAGTGGTGTCTAGTTTTCTGAGCTCTCAATCCTCTGGTTATAATTGCCTACGTCATGATTGAGCAGCTCCTGTCCCAATAGGAAGCTGCTTAAAATTGACAAGCAGGTCAGAGTGCCTGCAGACAAGGGCCCAGGAGTTTTCTTTTATATACTGAGTACTAATAATTGAAAGTGGAAACCTTAATCACATGCACACAGCTTATTTTGGGCTCAGATTCTCCCCTATATGTAGACGCATCAGATCCATGATTAAAATAGTAGTCTGACTCAATTAATGATATATCCCATTGGTTTCCAATGGGTGTAGTTCTCACATTGTCAGAAGTCCTGGCTAAAATTGTAGGCGGGGTTAATACAGTTTGCCATCAGTAGATCAGTTGGAGGCATGGGCAGAAAAATGGCGGATGGAGTTTAATCCAGACAAATGTGAGGCGATGCATTTTGGAAGGTCAAGTACAGGTGGAAATTATACAGTGAAAGGCAGAACCCTTAGCAGTATTCATATGCTGAGGGATATGGGTGTGCAGGTCCACATATCACTGAAGGTGGCAACATACATAGATGAGGTAATAAAAAAGGCCTATGGCATGCTTACCTTTATTGGAAGATGCATTAAGTATAAGAATAAACAAGTTATGATGCAGCTTTTTAGAACTTTTGGTTAGGCCACACTTGGAATTTTGCATACAGTCCTGGTCACCATACTACCAGGAGGATATGGATGCTTTAGAGAAGGTACAGAAAAGGTTTACCAGGGTATTGCCTGGTATGGGGGATTTTAACTATGAAAAACGTTTGGATAGACTGGGTTTATTTTCACTGGAACGTAGAGGGTTGATAGAAGTTAATAAGATTATAAATTGCATGGATAGAGTGCAAAGGGGGAGATGTGCAAGGGAGCTTTTCACATAAATGGCGGTGAGTGCCAGGAACCTGCTGCCAGAGGAGGTGGTGAAAGCAGATACAATAGCATCATTCAAGAAACACCTGGATGAATATATAAACAGGAAGGGAAGAGAGGGACACGGATCCTGTAAGCAAAGTCAGTTTTCGTATGGTAGGGCAAAATGTGTCAGCGCATGCTTTGAGAGTCAAAGGTCCTGTTCCTGTGCTGTATTGTTCTTTGGTCTTTGTTATATAATTTCCTTAGGAAACTATAACTGCCCACTGACCCAAGTTCTGTCAGCCTAGCAATGTTCAATCTGTATCTTCCCTCACACAGGGATTGAAATCACAGTTTGAAGTAAAATTCATACTTTTAAGCGTGAAATCGTTTAGGTCTTTATTTAAATCATTTAGAAATTTTGCACAGAAGTGGCCAAAGTTTCAGTTGCACCACATAATCCTGAAAGTCATGAATGGTGAACAAACATGGATGTGACCAGGTGGTGCCCAGAATTGGAGTCTGTCCGGGAGGCTGGCTTGTGGTTGATCTGTATTGACTCCCCTCATAAAACTCATCCAATTTCAGCTTCCCCTTCTGGACAGTCTGTGTCTGGGTAAAAAGGTCTCCCTTTCAGGTCCCATTTCTTTCAATTCTCAACCAATCTGCTTTTTAAGGGATAATAAAGGAAATAAGACCTTCTGAAATTCTTTTTGAACCGGAGAACCTTTAAGATTAAACACCTAAGGATGATAAAGTTATGTCAAGTTGTAAGTTTAAAATGCAGACTTTGTTTCGTACAAACATGTGCAACTTTTAAAAAGTCCTTCAATTCCTTTATCACTTATAACCGTAAAAATATTGTGCAAGTGCATAATCCATCATTACAACAAAAATTGAAATTCATGATCCCACATCAGAGTCCATAACTACTCAGAGCTGACAATCAAACTGAGAAATGACAGGTAAAGGCAAAGTTACCTTCGTCCTACTGGCCATCAGGCTGTCATCACATTAAAGAGAAATGACTAGTGGTGGTTTGTGCTGAGGGGAAGGGCAAGGTTGAGAAAGAAAGTAATTCATGCTCAGCCAGTGTAGGAATCGAACCCGCACCATTTGTGTCATGTCTGCAACTCAAACCAACTATTTAACCAACTGAATTAATAAAATTATTATTATTATTAGCTCGAAATAATAGATATTCCACTGTGATAATACTAATGAATTGGAGGTGCCAGTATTGGACTGGGGTGTGCAAAGTTAAAAATCGCACAACACCAGATTATAGTCCAACGGGTTTATTTGGAAGCATTAGTTTTCAGACTGCTGCTTCTTCAACAGGTGGTTGTGGAGTATAAACTGTTGCTATAAATTCTGTGTCTTACAACCTTATACTCCACAACCACTTGATGAAGGAGCAGCACTCCAAAAGCTAGTGCTTCCAAATAAACCGGTTGGACTATAATCTGGTGTTGTGTGATTTTTAACTGTGATAATACTAGTTAGTGTAATTGGTCACACAAAACTAACCCAGTAATCAATCTCAACAAAGTGAAATATCACAGAGTGTTTTTTTTTAACTAATAAAGAGAGTATTTTCAAAGATTTGTAATCCGGAAGTTTTTTCTCTTAACAGTTCTTTCTAACAGGTCCTCTTGACACTTTGATTGTTCCCCTGGATAGTTCCTTTGACAAGTCCTATTGCCATTTTGTCATTTTCTCATGACAGCTTGTCTTAGTATATCTTCCTGTTACTTTTCACAGTTTTGACAATTGACTTTGTCAGGTCTGTCGACAGCTTCAAGGAGCTTGATAATTAATGAGTTTAAGCACTTTTTCATGCACATTCATGACTAAATTTCATATTAGAACCTAAGAACTAGGAGCAGGAGTCTGGCCCTTCAAGCCTGCTCTGCCATTCGATAAGATCATGGCTAATCTTTTCGTGGACTCAGCTTCACTTACCCACGTTTTCACCATTTCCCTCAATTCCTTTATTTTTCAAAAAAGTATCTACCTTAGCTTTAAAAGCGATTACTGAAGTAGCATCAACTACTTCCTTGAACAAGGAATTCCATCGATTAACAACCCTCTGGGTGAAGAAATACCTTCTCAGTTCAGTTCTAAACCTGCTTCCTCTAATCTTGAGGCCATGCCCTCTTGTCCTAGTCTAACCTACCAGTGGAAACTTCCTATCTCTTCCAATTTTATCGATTCACTTCATAATTTTATATGTTTCTATAAGATGCCCCCTCAATTCTTCTGAATTCCATTGAATATAATCCCAATCTACTCAGCCTCTCCTCATAAACCAACCCCCTCAACTCCAGAATCAGAGTTAGAGCACCGAACTTCACTCAAATCACCCCTAGCCACCCCCCAAAGTTGGCCAGGAACCAGAAGTAAAAAAGAAAAGAAATGGTATCCTGGCAATCTCAACTATTCCATTATGTTGAGAGCTGCTCTCATGAGGTCTAACCTTGTGCATATTATGTTTCAGATATACTGATCAAAATCACACAGGACTTAAGGCAGCTATTGATTTCTATGGGAATCTGTCTTTATAAATCACAGCCACCTTCCCACTCCTGTAAAAATGCCATGTCCAGGGGTGGGACTTTTGAGTTTGGTCATGACTGTCATTTTTGCCTTCACAGTCCTTCATCATTTTAAATGATTAGATCAGTCTCCTTCTGCCTTCGCTTTTCTCGTGAAAGAAGCCCCAGCCTACTAGCTAACCATTAGTGCTGCAAGGGCAGTTAGTTATAAGCAATAAATACAGGCCTAGACATATGACACCTATAGATTAGAGTCATGCCAGAAAAGCACAGTAGGTCAGGCAGCATCCGAGGAGCAGGAAAATCGACGTTTCGGGCAAAAGCCCAACATCAGGAATCGATTTTCCTGCTCCTTGGATGCTGCCTGACCTGCTGTGCTTTTCCAGCACCACTCTAATCTAGACTCTGGTTTCCAGCATCTGCAGTCCTTGTTTTTACCTATATCCTGTCGAGGATGAAATGAAAAAAAAATCATACTTTTAATTTTTTTGTACCGATATCATGATCACCTTGGTCATAAGATGGAAAATATAAATATTTTATCCCATATTTTTAACAATTTTTTTCAGGTGACAGCAAGCTTGAAAGCAATTTGGAGTGAGGCAATCATTAGTTTTGAAGGAAAGATAAAGTACAACTTTAATGATCGCCTATGAATTTTGACACCAAGTTGAAAGGTTAACAAAAAACCCAATATGTTTGATGCATGAAAATATCTTTCTTGCCCTTCTGGTGTAATCAAGCATTGAAGAGCAAGGGATGCGTTTTGTTTACAAGGTCATCAAGCAGATATGGAATTACTGATGGACGTAACTCAGGCACATCAGGCAGCCACTTGGAACATATGGCTTAATTAGGGATAGTCATATAGCTTCATTAGAAAGAGGTCATGCTTCATAAATTTATTGGAATTTTTTTGAAAATGTGATCAAGTGTGTGGTTGAAAAAGTTCAGTTCACATATTTGGTATGGAGTTTAGCAACGTTTTTGACAAGGTCCCACATAGGAGATTGATTAAGAAGGGTACAGGACATGGAATTGAGGAAAATTTGATGAGATAGATCAGAACCTGGCTTAGTAACAGGACAAAAAGAGTCGTGGTAGAGGGCTGTTTGAGTCGCTGGAGGCTGGTGTCCAGCAGTGTACCACAAGGTACCACCGGGACCCTTATTGTTTGTTATGGACATAAATTATATAGATGAACATGTGGGGAAAATGTTAAGCAAATTTGCAGATGACACCAAGATTGGTAGAGTGGTTAATAGTGAAGAAGGTGATTGTAGGTTACAGGAAGATATGGATGGGTTGGTCAGATGGCACACCAATGGCAGATGGTATTTAACCCTGATAAATGCGAGGTGGTGCACTTAGGGAAAAAAAACAAGACGAGGGAGCATTTAGTGAATGACAGGACAACTGGAACAGATAAATCTTGGGGTAATTATTCACCATCCCTGAAGTTGGCAGAACATGTGAATGGGATAGTTAAGAAGGCATATAGGACACTTATTTTCATCAGTTATGGCAGAGAGTATAAGAGCAAGGAGGTAATGTTGGAGTTGTATAGAGTGTTGGTCAGGCCACTGGAGTACTCTGTGCAGTTCTCGTCACCTCACTACAGGAAGGATGTGATAGCACCGGCGGGGTGCAGAGGAGGTTCACCAGCATATTGCCTAGGATGGAGAAATTGAGCTATAAGGAAAGACTAGATATGTTTGGTTTGTTTTCTTTAGAGCAGAGAAGACTGAGGGGGGACATGATTGAGGCATATAAAGTTATGAGGGGCATGGACAGGGTGAAGAGAGAACACAAGAGTGCATAGGGATGAGGAAATTGGGATGAGCAGACCTTTAGCGATAGTTATATTGACGCAAACCCGATAGGCCAAATGGCCACTTCTGTGCTGTATGAATCCATGTCCATTAGTTTTGGATAAACTGGGATTTGCACTCACTCATTCATTTAATCTGATGTTGAACTTCCACATGATCATTTTGTGGATTTCTGTAAAAAAAGACACAAAGGTTCTCTGACTTCAGTTTGTACTGCTTATTTTTGATTTTGTAATAGTCTTCTCCCCCAGTTTTCCTGTATACATGAGTAGTTAGAGAAGTGAGTGGGTGAGTGAGTGTGTGAATCAATCAGTCCATCAGTCAGTAGATTGCTAGAGTTTGATGTCAGTGACATAGGTTCAATCCCCACACTGACTGAGATACTTCATGGTGGCCTGCCTCATTACCTTTCTCCTAGCTTGCAGATTGGTTCACTCAAGTTAGATATGGCCAATTCTCTCTCTCTAATGGTGAGGGATGCCCACAGCCCCTTGCAGTTTTATGTAAGTACCTTACTGTTGCACTTCTCTATGTGTCACCTCATGTCTCATCCACTTATGTTCACTAAGAGCTTTTCAAATGGTTCAATAAATGAACAATTGCTTTCATGCTATGCTATGCAGCTTAATTATGGCTATGAGTCAGCATTCTTGTTCAAGCCAATATCCCCACAACTGAAACATTAACCACAATCAATCAGCTCCATTGGGTGGACCACATTGTCTACATATCTAACACATGAATTCTGGAACAAGTTCTCTGATCAGAGATTCAACATGATATTCAAGCCCAAGAGGGCAAAGGAGATAATTCAGGGGCTTCCTCAATGCCTCCAAGAAAATGTGCAACTTTCTCATCAACACATAGATAAAGCTACCCCATGACTACCCGAAGTAGAGGGAAAGAATGTGTACACCTCGAGGAATAACTTGCCATGGAGGGAGTGCAAAGAAACACAATACTCAAGAAACTTGACACCATCCAGGTGAAAGCAGCCCGCTTGATTGACGTCACATCCACAAGCATCCATTCCTTCTTCCACAAATACTCAGTAGGAGGAGCGTGTACTATCTATAAGATGCACTGCAAAAAGTCATCAAAGATCCTTAGACAGCGCCTTCCACACCCACAATCACTTCCATCTAGAAGGACAAGAGTAGCAGGTACATAGGAACATTGCCATCTGCAGGTTCCCCTCTGAGCCACTCACCATCCTGACAAGGAAATACATCACCGTTCCTTCAGTGTCACTGGGTCAACATCCTGAAACTGCATCCTTAGTGGCATTGTAGTTCTATCTACAGCACATGGACTGTGCAGTGGTTGAGGAAGGCAATTCACCACCTCCTTCTCAAGATGGGTAATAATGTTACTCAGCCAGCAACACCCACATCTCTGAAGTGATTTGTTTTTAAACAGCACTCAAAAGAATAGAGACAGGAAAGATGCTTCCCCTGGCTTGACAGTGGAGGAATTAGAACCTGGGGGCAATGTTTCAGATTAAGAGGTGAACCATTTAAGATTGAGGTCAAATGTCTTCACTCAGAAGGTAGATGAGTGGCAGAGTAGGTTAACATAAATTCATTATAATAGGATGTGGACAGAAATGGTCACTTTCAACATTCGTCATCAATCTTTAATTGGCCAGAGGTCATTTAAAAATCAACTAGATTGCACGGGTCTGGAGTCATATGTAGGCCAGACCAATGTGAAAGGCAGACTTCCTTCCCTCAAGAACATTAGTGGACCAGATACTTTTGTAACAATTAGAGATGGTTACGTGGTTGCCATGAGGCTATTTCACCATTTGCCTTATTGGTTTCCAACCCACCTCCCCGAATGTTAGGTGGGGGCCTCTGTATTGCTAGTTCAACTATGTTTCCACTATGCCACTACCTCCACTCCAAACTTTAATGTTGCTATATTCCTAAAAACAAGGAGGTTAGAACTAGTCTTTACGAAACTGGTTCAGCCTCAACTGGAGTACAAATCAAGAGTTACGACTTTGCCGCCTAATTGTGAGAGTAGATGTGTTCAGTGGCAAATGAATGCCCACCAACATAAAAGCTCACAGCTACAAGTTCCAATCGATTTGGTAAGAGCTAACAAAAGAGATCCTCAGCAGAATTCGGTGCTCAAGACCCATCTCAACAGAAGCTGCCGGGCATACAGAGACTGGCAACTTTTGAGCCTTTGAGAACTTTGAAGCCTACTTTCCAAGGGACACAATGGTTGAGATGTCAAATCATTATTTTTAAGATCTCACAGAGTGGGTGTCGTAGTTATGGGGGTTTCGGGGGTTTGGCAGCAAGGATAGGAAGTGATTTTCAGCAACTGCCTCTTTCTCCCCATCCACTCCCCCTCACCCCATTCCTGCCACCAACTGGCCCCAGATTGGCCAGAGACAATCTGGCCAAACCAATCAGGCAGGAAGGCTGATCTGGATTTCTGGTTGGGAAGCCACTCTTCCCGTCTGCTAGGAAGGCAAGTCACTGGGCTAGTGGTGAGTTGAGGCCCTGAAATGGTCATTAATTGATCATTGAAGGTCCATATGGTAGAGAATTGAGAAAATCCCATGGATTTCTTTTCATCCAACACATAATTGCTGAAGTGGCAATTTCTGGGCTATTGCGATCTTCATTTGAATCATGATAACTGTTCATTTTTTTGGTTAGGCATTGTTTTATTTGTCCTTTGTTACTTTGTATCTCAATTTTTCTGAGTTTACATCCTCATTTTTTGGCCTCAGATCATTTTATCAGTGCTGATTTTATCTCAGCTTTAATTAGCAGGGCCAATCCCCCTTTTTAAATTTGCCTATCTTTTCTAAAAGTCAGGTAACTTGGATTATTTTAGTTCCCTGTCTTTATTACCTTACAACCGTATCATTGTTTTTGACATAGAGTCATAGAGATGTACAGCATGGAAACAAACTCTTCGGTCCAACCCGTCCATGCCGACCAGATATCCCAACCCAATCTAGTCCCACCTGCCAGCACCCGGCCTATATCCCTCCAAACCCTTCCTAATCATATACCCATCCAAATGCCTCTTAAATGTTGCAATTGTACCAGCCTCCACCACATCCTCTGGCAGCTCATTCCATACACGTACCATGCTCTGCGTGAAAAAGTCCCTCTGCATGAAAAAGTGTAACCTAAAAAATCTTTAAAGTAACCAGAGAGTAGTGGATGACTACCGAGAATTATTTCTGTTAGAGTAGATGCTACAAGATTTTAAGATCACCTTAAACTTTTCAGGCAATATTTTCCACTGAGCTTGAAATGCCCGATTGTGAAAGATATCTGACTTGAAAAGATAATGTTAAATATGCTGACTGTGTCAGGAGAACATACTGGACATGTTGTCCTTACTAAGACCAGACTGAAGTCTTGTACACGGACAACTGAAACTATTTTAGTAAACTAATGCATGGGTTAGGTGATAGTGATGGTCTGATGGTGATGGGCCTAATGGTCTACATCCCAGGGTACTGAAGGAGATGGCTCGAGAAACTCTGGATGCGTTGGTGATTATTTTCCAGAGTTCAATAGATTCGGGATCAGTTCCTGTGGATTGGAGGGTGGTTAATGTTGTACCACATTTTAAGAAAGGTGGGAGAGAGAAAACAGGAAATTATAGACCAGTCAGTCTGACTTCAGTGGTGGGAAAGATGCTGGAGTCCATTATAAAGGATGAAATTATGACACATCTGGATAGTAGTAACAGGATAGGTCAGAGTCAGCATGAATTTATGAAGGGGAAATCATGCTTGACTAATCTTCTGGAATTTTTTGAGAATATAACTCTGAAGATGGACAAGGGAGATCAGTAGATGTAGTGTACCTGGACTTTCAGAAAGCTTTTGATAAAGTCCCACATAGGAGGTTAGTGAGCAAAATTAGGATGCATGGTATTGGGGGCAAAGTACTAACTTGGATTGAAAGTTGGTTGGCTGACAAGAAACAAAGAGTAGTGATAATCGGCTCTATTTCGGAATGGCAGGCAGTGACCAGTGGGATACCGCAGGGATCAGTGCTGGGACCGCAGCTTTTTACAATATATGTTAATGATATAGAAGATGGTATTAGTAATAACATTAGCAAATTTGCTGATGATACTAAGCTGGGTGGCAGGGTGAAATGTGATGAGGATGTTAGGAGATTACAGGGTGACCTGGACAGGTTAGGTGAGTGGTCAGGTGCATGGCAGCTGCAGTTTAATGTGGATAAATGTATGGTTATCCACTTTGGTGGCAAGAACAGGAAGGCAGATTACTACCTCAATGGAATCAATTTAGGTAAAGAGGCAGTACAAAGAGATCTGGGTGTTCTTGTACACTAGTCAATGAAGGTAAGCATGCAGGTACAGCAGGTAATGAAGAAGGCTAATAGCATGCTGGCCTTCATAACAAGAGGGATTGAGTATAGAAGCAAAGAGGTTCTTCTGCAGCTGTACAGGGCCCTGGTGAGACCACACCTGGAGTATTGTGTGCAGTTCTGGTCTCCAAATTTGAGGAAAGACATTCTGGCTATTGAGGGAGTGCAGCGTAGGTTCACGAGGTCAATTCCTGGAATGGCGGGACTACCTTACGCTGAAAGACTGGAGCAACTGGGCTTGTATACCCTTGAGTTTAGAAGACTGAGAGGGGATCTGATTGAGACATATAAGATTATTAAAGGATTGGACACTCTGGAGGCAGGAAACATGTTTCCACTGATGGGTGAGTGCCGAACCAGAGGACACACTTAAAAATATGTGGTAGACCATTTAGGACAGAGATGAGGAGAAACTTCTTCACCCAGAGAGTGGTGGCTGCATGGAATGCTCTGCCCAAGAGGGCAGTAGAGGCCCAGTCTCTGGATTCATTTAAGAAAGAGTTGGATAGAGCTTTCAAGGATTGTGGAATCAAGGGTTATGGAGATAAGGCAGGAACAGGATACTGATTAAGGATGATCAGCCATGATCATATTGAATGGTGGTGCAGGCTCGAAGGGCAGAATGGCCTACTCCTGCACCTATTGTCTATTGTCTATTGTCTATTGCCTATTGTCTATTGTCTATTGTGATGAGCAGTTTTCAATACAGCCCAGCTATTCAGAAAGGTGGCAAATCTGGTGCAGTAGGTTGGCTATAACCACCTTGCACTGCAATGCACTTTTAATAAGTTCGCACTCAATGCCTTGAACCTAGCCAACTGGATTTATCTGTTCGATAGTGTAAGAGCAAAGCACAGCTGGAGAGAATTTTAGTGCAGTCAAAATCTGTAATGGCACTGGGAGAGCTTGACAACAATTTTGGCAGAGGATTTGGAAATTCACTCAATTACCCTCCAACTGCCTGCTTCAGCACGCAGTGGTTAACTCTTGCATTAAAAATATTTGCAGTGAGAGAGAATCCAGATACTTTTAAGACATGACAAATGATAGTTGAGATGTTTTTGTTGTATTTCTCTGTTCAGTTTGAAGGAGTAGGTGCACAGCAGTGAGTTGCTGCTACAATGGCTCCTTGTGGTCCTGGTATAAAGGGTATATAAAAACATCTTGGGCAGCATGGTCGCTCAGTGGTTAGCACTACTGCCTCATAGTGCCAGAGATCTGGCTTCGATCGCCACTTCAGGGGACTGTCTGTGTGGAATTTGCACATTCTCCCCATGTCTGCATGGGTTTCTTCCCATAGTCCATCCTAAATTGCCCATAGTGACCAGGAATATGCGGGCGAAGTGGAATAGCCATGGGATTTACAGGGATAGGGTAGTGGGCTGGGTCTGGGTGGGATGTTCTTTGGATTGTCGGTGTGGACTTGATGGGCTGAATGGACTGCTTCTACACTTTAGGGTTCTATGATCTATGCTGGTGGCTCAGACTGTACATTTCCCGTCATAAGTTTGGAAAGGTTATGGGTTCGAATTTCTGTTAACTGATGCTGGTTCACCCAACATCGGTCAAAGCAACACAAAACATTGAAGGCTTTCAATCGCTTAGCAATCATTATTCCACAACAGATGGGACTTGCATGTGGGGACCCTGCTGAACCACCCTTGCTGGATATTCTGAAGGAATCGTCTGAGAAATTTAAATTTCTGCTGGCTACTTCCTCTAGGCCTGGGACCCTTTGCAACCCTTTAAGATTGCTGTGTGTCCATGCTGGTGTAGATAAATAAGGGAGCTATTGTTTTATAAGGCTTGTTTATTAAACTCCATAATAGATTATGATTATGACACAGTATTCCAAAAATGCAGCTTAGAGGGAACAATTCAGTCTATACCCAAAGCATAAAAAAAACATTTAAAAACAGCTGGAGTATTCCATTGCAGCCTGTTCCGCTATTCAATTTGATCATGGCTATTCAACCAACTCCGTATCCTGATCTTGCTTTGTCCTCATACCATTGACCCCCCTTCAGCCTAAGAACTGTAACTAACTCCTCTTGAAAACTTTCAATGTTTTGGTCTCAACCAGTTTCTCTGGAAGAGAATTCCACAGGCTTACCATTGTCTGGGTGAAGAAATTTCTCCTCATCTCAGTCCTATGGGGCCTATCCCATATCCTTAGATTGTGACCCCTTGTTCTGGGCTCCCCGACCACTGGGAACATCCTTCTCATGTTTATCCATTCTAGTCCTGTTGGAATTTTATAGTTTTTCTTGAGATATCTCCCGCCTAATTCTTTGAAACTCCCAATGAATATATTCCAATCCAGTATCTCATTATACATCTCTCCAGCCATCCCAGGAATCAGTCTGGTAAACCTTAGCTGCATTCCCTCCACAGCCAGAACATATTTCCTGTCATAAGGAAACCCAACTGCACACAGTACTCCAGGTGTGGCCTCACTAAGATTCTGTCCAACTGCAACAAGATATCCTTGAAACATACCAATTGCCTTTTTCACCACTTGCTGCACCTGCATGCTTATCTTCAGTGCCTGGATACCCAGGTCTGTTGCCCCAATCAATCATGATTCAGCTAATAATGTTCTAGGAAGAGAAAGTGCGGACTGCAGATGCAGGAGATCAGAGTGGAAAGGCACAGCAGATCTGGCAGAATCGACGTTTCGGGCATAATCAGGAATTTTCTGGCTTATGCCCAAAACATCGATTAGGTTAGATTATTCATAGTGTGGAAACAGGCCCTTCGGCCCAACAAGTCCACACCGACCCTCCGAAGAGCAACCCACCCAGACCCATTCCCCTACACCTAACACTACGGGTAATTTAGCATGACCAATTCACCACATTTTTGGACTGTGGGAGGAAACCCACGCAGACACGGGGAGAACGTGCAAACTCCACACAGACAGTTGCCTGAGGCGGGAATTGAACCCAGGTCTCTGGTGCTGTGAGACAGCAGTGCTAACCACTGCGCCACCATGCCACTCCTACTCTTCAGATACTGTCTGGCCTGCTGTGCTTTTCCAGCGCCACATTCTCGATTCTGATCACCAACATCTGCAGTCCTCACTTTCCCCTAGTTGGTTTTAACCCCACTGCGACTCCTCTTCCAAGGATGCCTACTATGAAGAAGTTCTCCTCCTCTCTCTACAAAGATCTCAATGAGTCTCTCTCTCACTGCATTCTCCACGTCCTTTTCTCTGACCTGAATTTCTGATGAAGGGCTACTGTCCGAAAGGTCGATTCCCCTGCTCCTCGAATGCTGTTGTCTTGCTGTGCTTTTCCAGCACCACACTCTCGACTAATAATGTTCGTGCCTGTTTTCACTGTGGTTTGCTGAGGCCAATTAAGACATTGAAGCTTCAGCAAAAGATTCTTTATAGGGTAGGGTACAAGTGTTGAGTTAAGGTACAAATCAGTCATAATCTCACTGAGTGGCAGGCCATACTTAACAAACTAAATTATTTTCCCTCTCCCAAATTCTGTAGTCAAATCTTGACCCCTGACCTTCTAATTGGTCGAGCAACGTTGCCTCTGAAGAGGACCCGAGAGGAAAACTGAATCTGAATGGAAGCGATCAGACTGACTTATCAATTTTAATTTTCAGTATTACAAATTAAAATTAATATATGGGCTGATGTCAGCTCCCCCTGGTCCTTTAGATAGAGAACAAAACACAACACAAGTAGCTTCTGTCATGTTAAATCACCCTGCAATATTCTCGCCATGCATTTTGCCAAATTTAAGTGGGCTAAAGCCCACAAGTCAGACACTCCCTTTATAAATACAGCGCTTGTTGTTCATAAATTAAATAAATCATCTGGACAGTTGTATAAATGCTAAATAGTCCTCTCAGTTCCCTGAAGACAAAATCATGGGCTACATTCTGCATATTAATTCTCTCTCAGTTGGTATGAGGTAATTTAAGTGCCTTTATCCAATTTAGTGGCATCTCTCTTTGGTGGATGTGTAGCAAGTCAGCAGCATTTAATGACATGTTAGTAATAATAAGTAAAAGTAATACTGTGATTTGAGTCTCTTATATTTTTAGAATTTAAGCAATTTAGCTCGGGCAACTGTGAGACCAATTTAAAAAATGATTAATCTGAAATATGTCAGACAGTCATCAAATTTGCATCTCTCGTTAAAACTAATTTTTGCACGACTGTATGCTTGATTTACGGGCTGATAATCTGACATCACCCATTCACGGAATGCAATCTTGTTACATTAATAATGTACTTTACTAGCCCAGTAATGGTTGCTCAATCTCTCTTTATTCTGTGTGGAGCTATTTATACACAATTAAAAGACACAATAATGACAAAACATAAATCAATTATCCCAGAGAAGCATTTTCAAATACCAATCTAATCCATGTTAGTGCTGTCACATCAGCATTGGAGTGTTATCTTGTGGAAGACGGAGCTTACAAATTTGTAAACTTGTTGTCTTGAATAAAAACACAGGTGCCTTCCCTTCTTTAACATTTGTGATCTCCTCCAGTTCTTCATCCCTCCCATATCTTTCACTCTTCCAATGCTGCACTTCAGAGTTCGAAGGCATCTCCTCTTCCTTTGTTGCAAACGTGTATGTAAGCGTAATTGTATGTAAATACACATGGTGGCTCAGTGGTTAGCACTACTGCCTCACAGCACCAGGGTCTCAGTTTTGATTCCCGGGTGACTGCCTGTGTGGAATTTGCACATTCCCCTTGTGTCCGTGTGGGTTTCCTCTGGGTGCTCTGGTTTCCTCCCACAATCCAAAGATGTGCAGGCCAGGTGAATTGGCCATGCTAAATTGCCCGTCGTGTTAGCTGCATTAGTTGGCAGTAAATATAGGGTAAGGGAATGGGTCCAAGTGGGTTATTCTTCAGAGGGTGGGTGTGGACTTGTTTGGCCAAATGGCCTGTTTCCATACTGTAGGGGGTCTACTTTAATCTAATACATGCACACATACATACCCCACCCTTCTAATTGTCAATCATGACTCAGTTGGTGACACTGTTGCCTGTAACTCTAGATCCTCTGGATATAAAATCCCAGACCAGTAACATAACCACTTAAACCTAGAATGACACTTTAATAGAAAGCTGCACTGTTGAAGGTGCTGCCTCTCAAATAAGGAACTGGATTGTTGACTGAGGGCACATTCCTTGCACATATATATAAATTCTAAGTGCAAGCACCAGCCCCGCTTAGTCAGCTTAGCCAGCTTTAACATCTCGAATGACGGTCGTCAAATGAGCATAAAGTGAAAGCTTCATGTCTCCTCCAATCCTCCTCATAGAGAAGCAAACAAATTGGAAGCCAGCAGCTGTTCTCCACACTCATCTGGAACAGATTAGCTGCCATCATATGGAGAGGTGGAATGATGTGATCAGAGCTGGAATGACAAGCCCTAACAGTGAAGGTATTAATTGATGCATTCTGGATTAGTGGTGCTGGAAGAGCACAGCAGTTCAGACAGCATCCAAGTAGCTTCGAAATTGACGTTTCGGGCAAAAGCCCTTAATCAGGAATGAAGGGCTTTTGCCCTAAACGTCGATTTCGAAGCTACTTGGATGCTGCCTGAACTGCTGTGCTCTTCCAGCACCACTAATCCAGAATCTGGTTTCCAGCATCTGCAGTCATTGTTTTTACCTTATTAATTGATGCAGCATAGTTACACCTATATGGAGGAAAGTGGGCATTGTGTTGTCAGTTTCTGGGTTTGTGGTGCTGGAAGAGCACAGCAGTTCAGGCAGCATCCGAGGGGCAGTAAAATTGACGTTTTGGGTAAAAGCCCTTGCTTTTGCCCGAAACGTCGACTTTACTGCTCCTCGGATGCTGCCTGAACTGCTGTGCTCTTCCAGCACTACTAATCCAGAATCTGGTTTCCAGCATCTGCAGTCATTGTTTTTACCATTGTGTTGTCAGTCCCTAAGGAGGGACCTCCAAAGATGAACCCTCGAAAGAGCATCCCACCCAGACCCACCTCCCCATCCCCATGACCCCACATTTAGCATGGTCAATCCACCTAACCTGCACCTCTTTAGATTGTGAAAGGAAACCATAACACATGGCAGAAACCCACGCAAAACGTGCAAAATCCATACAAACAGTTTCCTAAGGTTAGAATGTGTAGTGAGGCTGCTTGCCACCCATTGGTATCAGTTATTAAGGAAGTAAGAGCAGAACAATTGGAAAACCATAATCTAATCAAATAGAGTCAGCATATCTTCATGGACTAACTTATTAGAGTTGTTTGAGGAAGTGATTCAAAGGGAATCAGTAGATGTGTTGTATTTAGACTTCCAGAAGACATTCAACAAGGTACATCACAATGGTTAAGCCATAGGATAAGAGCCCATGATGTTGAAGGTAGTATATTTGCATGGATAGAGAATTGTCTCACAGGCACGAAACAGCAACTAAAGATAACAGGCTCTTTTCCGGTTGGTGACCTGTAATCAGCAGGGTTCCACAGGGATCAGTACAGGGACCACAAATGTTTGCAATATATAACAATGACGTGGAGGAACGAAGTTAAGATACTGTCGCCAAATGTGCAAATAACACACAATAATTGGAAAGGCAGGTTGCAAGAGGGATACAAACAGTTTACAGACAGATGCTGCTATGTTAAGTGACTGGAAAAAAATATTACAATTCGACTATAATGTGGGAAAATGTGAAATTGACGAGTGGTGAGCCTTAGGAGTCCATGCTGGGCCCATTGCTTTTTGTTATCTACATCAATGATTTGGATGAGAATATACAAAGCATGATTAGTAAGTTTGCAGATCACACTAAAAAAAAGGGTTGCCGTGGACAGTGAGGAAGATCATCAGAAATTGCAGCAAGATCATGATCAGCTCGGGAAGTGGGTCGAGAAATGGCAAATGGAGTTTAATATAGATAAGTGTGAGGCCTTGCATTTTGGAAAGTCAAATCAAGGTAGGAGTTTCATGGTGAATGGTAGGGCCTGAAGGTATATGGTGGAACAAAGGGATCTTGGAGTTCAGGTGCACAATTCCCTAAAAGTGCAGTCACAGGTAGACAGGGGAGTGAAGAAGGCTTTTGGTACATTAGCTTTCATCAGTTAGGGTATTGAGTATCGAAGTTAGGAAGTTATGTTGCAGTTATACAGGACATTGGTGAAGCCACACTTGAAATATAGTGTTCAGTTTTGGTCACCTTGCTATAAGAAGGATGCTTTTAAACTGGAAATAGTGCAGAAGAAAGTTACAAGGATGTTGTCAGGACTCAACGGTCTGAATTATAGGGAGAGGTTGGACAAGCTAGGACAATTTTCTTTAGAATGTAGGAGATTGAAGGAGTATCTTAAAGAATTGTATAAGATTATGAGATGCATTGATATGGTGAATGCACTCAGTCTTTTTCCCAGGGTTGGGAAATCGAGGACTGGAGGGCATCAGTTTAAGGTTAGAGGGGAAAGAATGGCTACCTGAGAGCCAACGTTTTTACACAGAGGGTGGTACGTATATGGAATGAGCTGCCAGTTGAAGTGGTTGAGGTGGGGGAGTCCAGAACTAGAGGGCATAGGTTTAGTGTGAGAGGGGAAAGATATAAAAAATACCTAAGGGGCAACTTTTTCACGCAGAGGGTGGTACGTGTATAAAATGAGCTGCCAGAGGAAGTGGTGGAGGCTGGTACAATTGCAACATTTGAACACTATATTCCAAGTGTGGCTTCACCAATGTCCTGTATAACTGCAACATAACTTCCTAACTTCGATACTCAATACCCTAACTGATGAAAGCTAATGTACCAAAAGCCTTCTTCACTCCCCTGTCTACCTGTGACTGCACTTTCAGAGAATTGTGCACCTGAACTCCAAGATCCCTTTGTTCCACCATACACCTTCAGGCCCTACCATTCACCATGAAACTCCTACCTTGATTTGACTTTCCAAAATGCAAGGCCTCACACTTATCTATATTAAACTCCATTTGCCATTTCTCGACCCACTTCCCGAGCTGATCAAGATCTTGCTGCAATTTCTGATGATCTTCCTCACTGTCCACGGCAACCCTTTTTTTAGTGTGATCTGCAAACTTACTAATCATGCTTTGTATATTCTTTGGATGGGTATATGAATAGGAAGGGTTTGGAGGGATATGGTCTGGATGCTGGTAGGTGGGACTAGATTGGGTTGGGATTTCTGGTCGGCATGAACGGGTTGAACTGAAGGGTCTGTTTCCATGCTGTACATCTCTATGGCTCTATGACTCTACTCACTGAGTTTATAGGAATGAGAGGTAAATCTCATTGAAACATATGTATTGTTCTTAAGGGGTTTGGTAGGGTAAAAGCTGAGAGGATGTTCCCCTCATGGGAGAGCCTAGATCCAGAGGGCATAGTCTCAGAATAAAGGTGCACCAATTTAAGGCTGAGGAGAGAAATTTACCTCTCAGTATTAGATTTTTAGATTAGATTAGATTCCCTACAGTGTGGAAACAGGCCCTTCGGCCCAACAAGTCCACACTGACCCTCCAAAGACCAACCCACCCAGACCCATTCCCCTACATTTACCCCTGACTAATGCAATTAACACTACGGGCAATTTAGCATGGTCAATTCACCTAACCTGCACATCTTTGGACTGTGGGAGCACCCGGAGGAAACCCATGCAGACATGGGGAGAATGTGCAAACTCCACACAGACAGTCGTCCAAGGCTGGAATCAAATCTGGGACCCTGGTGCTGTGAGGCAGCAGTGCTAACCACTGAGCCACCGTGCCACTCATTCTGAAGGAGTACACCAAAAGTTTGAACAAAAGGTGAAGCTAGTTTGAGTCTCACAAACCCAAGACTCAAAGGTTTGTGAGTCTTTGGAACTCCTTGCTGTTGAGAGCTATAGAGGCAGAGTTCTTGTCTATTCAAGGCTGAGACATGTAGATTATCGATCAGTAGGGGATTACAGGGTTATGGGTGAAGTGCAGGAAAATAGATGTGAAGAGTGTCAGATCAGCCATGATCCTCTGGTGGAGAGCAGGCTCAGAAGACTCAATGGCCTACTCCTGTTAAAATTTCCCATGGTCTTCTGTGAAGTCAAGGCCCCACCTAACCTGTGGAGGATGTAAATGATCCACAACACACCTTCAACAAAGGGGAGTCTTCCCAAAACCAAGCAAGATCATTTAAGCAGCTTACCTGATCATTATCATATTACTGCTTGACAGGCTCTACTATACTTTCATTAGCTCCATGCTTTCTAGATGGTAGAGAGTCGCAAAATAGTTGTTAAGCATTTGGGTCATGCTGCAGTATTGAAAGACTTGATTTAAATCCAAGACTTTTGGACCCACTCAGGTGTAATTCAAGACTGTAGCTCAATGGGACATTTCACTTTGGATTCAAGGTGCTAAGAGTGAAATGCACATCGAATATATCCAAATGACACTGTGCCTATGTGTCACCTTCTGCCCACGAAGCAAAACAGTTCTGTGAATTGAAACTCCACAAGCTCGAAGAGATCTGATGAGAGTATTTTCTCTAAGATTGAGAACATTGAGTTCCTAAGTTGTCATATGGTTGTATAGTACAGAGTTTGAAGCCTGAGCGATTGAAGGTTAACATATCCACTGTATTTGGTTGTACTTAGGATTCAGACTGTGGAGCCTACTCCAAAATTACATCTTCATTTCTCTCATAACAAACAATTGACATCTTTTGAAAAGTAGGAACAGATCAGGCAGTTTAATTGCTGTTCCTTCACAAAGATCAATCACTATGACCAGATATGAATCCCTGGAACTTGTTGTATTTTCCTTTGATCATTTTATAGATATTTCACTAACATATTCTGAAGCATGCTTTAAATTTATGTATGCTTCTAATCAATCAATCCTCCAGATCAAAAACATTATAATACTGAGTGATAATGGTACAACTGCTTTGATATGGATTTAATCATTCTTAATTTTGTTGATGCAAAATGTATTATCGCAATGCATCCTTTGTAGATTTTCCTTTTGAAAACTGCTTAATAATAGACAATTACTTTAATTAGTAGAGGCACATTAGCACTTTGATAACCATTAAAGCTAAAGCTTAAGAAATAAAAGTATTGCAGTGGACAATACTAAAATATCTTATGAATTCACAAAGTGCATGCATTCATAAAAATCAAATTAAAATACTGCTGATGCATAGAGTACCCAATATCACTGCCTCTATAGATGTATGGAAGTCAGAAACCATTTCTTCATAATTGTATTTATGATTTCACTCCAGCTGGTACATAGAGGTACTATTCCCAACTACATCAAGCCTGGTTTTAAACCGTAGGCATGGAAATGCCTGAAACATTGATTAAAACATCAATGTGGACTTCACCAGTTTCCTCATTCCTCCCCCCCCCCCCCCCCCCCCCCACCACCTTACCCCAGTTCCAACCTTCCAGCTCAGCACCATCCTCAAGACCTGTCCTACCTGCCAAGCATCCTACCCACCTATCTGCTCCACCCTCCTCTCTGATCTATCATCTTCATCCCACCCCCATCCACCTATTGAACATTTTGCTACCTTCTCCCCAGCCCCACCCCCTCCCATTTATCTCCCACCCTGGAGGCTCCCTGCCTTCATTCCTGATGAAGGGCTTTTGCCCAAAACGTCCATTTTCCAGCTCCTCAGATGCTGCCTGACCTGCTGTGCTTTTCCAGCACCAATCTAATCTAGACTGTGATCTCCAGCATCTGCAGTCCTCACGTTTGCCATGGAAATGCCCTAGTTAGTAATCATTACAGTTACAATGATGTTTAACTGAAAAAACATCTTTGCATGTTTTGTATTCAAATCATGTATAGCACATACTCTTTCAATCTCACTGTGTAGCATAATGTAGAAGTAATCCATATAGGAATGAAGATAAACTTGCAAACTGAGCCCTTCAGAATGTGAAAATATGCTTTATAATCATTGTCCCTAGGTGCCCTTGAGAAGACGGTGGTGAGCCGCCTTTTTGAACCGCTGCAAACTACCTGCTGGAGGGTGTCCAACAATTCCATTAGGGAGGGAATTCCAGGATTTTGACCCAGGAATTCCCTCCCTAATTAGGTAATTATAAATTGAAGCCATTTGTCTCACTGGAACAGGACTCATGAAACATACTAGAAAAAAGAGACACCATTTCATACTAAATGAGAAGTGGGATTCCGCTTTCTGTGTATGTTTGATGCTGAGATAGGGTAGATCAAAATTATCCTGCCTGCTAATGGATTTGCTGATCAAATTATCATTTATTGTATGTCATGAAAATACATGAAAGGGCTTATGTCCACCACCTTTGGTCCTGAGCAGAGCCCAGTCTATCTCTGAGTGTTCTGATATAGGATACATCAAAAGTTTGAACAACAGGTGTAGCTAGCTAACTCACGTGGCTTCTGTGGAGAAAAGTCATGAGTAGAGTTCTCCACTAACAGACTGCCAAGTCAAAAAGACTTTTTGCCTACTACACAATTGATTCTTGTGATATGAGTTTCGATGCCCTTGTGATGCCAGATATATAGGCCATAGTTTGTGGAGTCTGTCAGACCATACTAAACAATATCTCCCATAGACCTTGCTACTCATGCTCAATCAGTCCATGCCTACAAACCTCAGAAATTATAATCCCTTTTAGATGTGATTCTGCTATTGGAAGTCACTTAGTGAATAATTAAGACCATGCTAAGAGTTACCCCGTAAACCAATTTAAGATCGCCATTTGGGGCCACAATGTATTCACGCATGCTAGAAGCTACTTAGATAAGTATTCTGGATGTTTTATGTAAGCAAAAGGAATTTAAGCATACATATCACGTTCTGAAAAGAACAATAGGTCATAAAGACTGCCAAACTCTGCTTCATCCCCACAACAACACCATGGCCAATCAGAAAGTATTTGCCTGGTTTGAGAATAAAGGTTGACAGTTAGTGTTTCTTGCTGCATCTCCATGCCAATTATGATCCAACCAGTTAGCAACATCTCCTTATGTTGTATAAGATGGTGTCTCTTTTTCACAAGTTTATTTCTTGACCCCAATTTTGATGAGTACAGGATGAAAAATTCAACCTCTAGTCCCTTTTAGTCATAGTTAAATTCTGCACTGCCAAATTTTTTTTAAGGAAATTAAGATTTCCAGAGATAAGAGGAGAGCTCATCAAATTATCCATGAAAGTAGAAGGTGCATGTGAGTAAATTGAAAGATGACTTACACGTGATGTTCTTCTATGCTTCCTTGCTTTACCAGAAAAGAACAATAAATGGATTTGGGGATTAATTTGGGCAGCAGGGCAACTGATTTTCAAGTGTAGTTTTCTGTGACAGATAGGAAGCATACTATTCAAAATAAGATGCATCTTTTACCCATGGCTTAAGCAATTTGCATTTTCAATGTTGCAGCAACAGTCATGTGCTACCCAATATGGCAATGATGTTTTTGTTGGGTTGAGTTCCTAATCTCAGTATTTGGGTCTCCTCAAACCTCAGCCATTTGGGCACAAGGTCATAACACTGTTCCAGAAGACCCCCAAAACTGGGATCCCCTGAATTTAACCCTCCTGTTAAAACACAGTGCGATGAGGGGTGTCGGGTAAGCGCCTTACACATTTGTAATGTTTTCACAGACCTTTGGCAAATCAATAAATTTCTAAATGAAATAACCTGTTCTTATATCAATAATATGGAAGATATCAATACACTTTACCCTCTCGAACTGTGCTCTGTTGCAAAAAAAATTAAATATGTAAAATAGATTGTTTAATTAGCACTTGCAAGATCTAATTGTTCCTGAGCACTGGTGTCCTTCTCTCATACAGGGTAATTCAATGGAAATCATTAATTAACTTTGTTGAAGAGCACTAATTAGTTTCCCCTTGTCACTAAGTGTTCACTCCTCCAGGAATTCAACTTTTAATAAATTAGCTTTACATTGATTTATCGTCTCCATTACGTGACATTTACTGAGAAAGTGTTCAATGAAACTAACCCACATAGAGTAAGCAAAGTAAATCTAATGGTAGAATTGTCAGCAACTTCTTCTTGGGCTGAATAGCAACAGTGCTCTATGGAGCTCCTTCTACATAAATGTTAGATATATATGAATACACCAGGAGTGGCCATTGGTATGTGGACTTAAGGTCACATAAAAGGACAGACTGTGTTCCACCAACATTAAACTGTTACAAGTTTTGCCTCACATATACTCCAGCAGCACAATTTAATTCTTTGCCACCTAGAAGGCTAAGAGCTGCAGATGCAGAACACCACCACATATCTCTCCAAGTCTCACTCCATCCACACTCAAAGCAATGATGCAACTCTCGTACCTGACTTAAAGAGTTAAAGAAATAAACCCCATTCCATCAGATAATATTGACTTTTTGCGTTCGTGTGAAGCAGTGATTGTAATCGGCTATTGCTTTTACAGCTCTCCCTTTTTTATATCCTTTTTCCCTTGGACTGCACAAAGTAAAATTCTACTCCCAGGACTAAAGCTGACTGTTCTCTATCTTGGAAGTCTTGGTTTCAAGTATTTTTTAAAGAGTTTTGAGTGATTTCCAAATCTAGTTTTCATCCAGTTTGGCCCTTCTTACAAACATTTTTCCAAGTTTGATATGTTTCAGAAACAGCATTCATTGGGGCTGTCAAAAGTGATGCCGTCTCATGTTATCTGTATTCTCCAGTTCCTTCCCAGTTGGTTTTCTGTTCGGAACGGAGCAGAATATTTCCTTACTCCTTCACATCTTGTACATTTATTTTCAAGGCCTTGTCAATGATTTCTCGGGTTCCCTCCATTTGTGCAGAAAATTACTCATTGCAGAGCCGTATTGGCACATTATGCACCATTTATAGCAGCAAATGGCCTATTTAGAAGTTTAATGGATGCTTCAAAAGCATGCCTGGAAGATACTTTTGATTGCTTTTTTTCCTAAGTGCCACAGTGGAATCAGATGCAGGGAGCAATATTTGCCTTACTGATAGCACAATAAAACAGGGGAAATGTTATGGATGACATTTGGGGGAGAAAACGTAAGACAGTGAGGGAAGCATATGTAGATTCTGTACTGAAATACCAAAGGTCAGAGGGATCTTGGTGTGCACATACACCGGTGCTTTAAGGTATCAGGATGGCCGAATAATGTAGTTAGGAAGACATAAGTTATACTTACCATTATTAGTCAGGGCATAGAGTTTAAAAGCAGGATGGTTATGCTGAAACTGTGTGAAATATTGGTCAGGCCGCAGCTAGAACATTGTGTATGGTACTGGAATCCACATTATAGGAGTGATGTGAAAATACTGGAGAAGGTAAAGAGCAGGTTTACCAGGATGCTTTTTTAGATTGGAGAGTTTCAGCTGTGAAGAGAGATTGAACAGACCGGAGTTGTTTTCCTTGGAGAAGAGGAGACTGAGTGGGGACATGGTTGAGATATATAAGATTATGAGGGGCAGGATAGGATAGACAGAGTGGAGCATTTCCCCCTGATGGAAGGATCAATGACCATGGGCATGAATTTAAGGTAAGGGGCAGGAGGTTTAGAGGAGATGTGAGCAAAATTGTTTTCACCCAGAGGGTGGTGGGCATCTGGAACTCACTGTCTTGAAGGCTGGTAGAGGGAGAAACCCTCAGAACATTTAAGAAGTATTTTGATGTGCACTTGCGATGCCAGGGCATACAAGGCTATGAGCCATGTTTTGGAAAATAAGCTTTAAAAAGTTAGATTGTTGTTTCTTACCAACAGAGCCATGATGGCCTGAAGGGCTTTTTTCTGTATTGTAGATTTCTAACACTCTACAAACTGGCAGAATAAGTTCAAAGAACTGAATGTGTGGCTCTTGATAAAAAGCAAAATTCTATGGATGCTGGAAATAAACACAGGGAATGCTAGAAAAGCTCAGCAGGTCTATGCAGAGAAATACAATTAATGTTTCAAATCTGGTATGACTTTTCTTCAGATCTGGCCCACCAGGAGGTAGAAATGAAGCAACAAATGCCACTGATCGTGTCTTTCCTGGTGCACTAACTGACCTAGATTCGTATATCTGTGATCCACCACAGAGAATGGATCAAATGGAAGGCACCAGTACAGATAAGAGACTGAGAAGGTCTTCTGGAGCAAATGCTGGTATCACCCCAACTCTTACCAGAGCTCTGGTGAAAAGAGGGAATCCTGCCATTAACATGGATTTAAACAATATCGTCACCATGGCGTATTTGAACTTGCTAATCATGCAAATCTTAGTACATGATCACTGGGGAAGCAAGATTTAAGTAGGGAAGTGTGCAACAGCACCTCCAGCTGGTCTTGAGCAGGAGAACTGAGCAATTTGTTAGGGCCTCCAATGATGGTGGCGATGGTGAGCAAGGGTAGCTGGGGCTGTTGAATGGATCTTCACTGGAAACTTAGTTTGATGGAAAGCAAGGCCAATGGAAGAAGGGTGGTTTGAAAAATGATTGTTCAACATGTAACCTAGGCTATGTTCTGTGTAAATACTGTAAATAGTTCCCTGTTTATCCTTAATTTCCCTTCCTGTTTGAAATGGCCTGATGTCATGGGAACAAAATATCTGCCTCATGATCTTTGAGCCAGCTATGCGTTCCTACTTCTTCATACGCTATCTTGGAATCATATTATCACTAGCTACTGATGAAGGAGCTACACTCCAAAATCTTGTGATTTCAAATAAAACTGTTGGACCTGGTGTCATGTGACTTCTGACTTTATGCACACCAATCCAAAACCGGCACGTCCTGTCCTTTATCAACATTAATTCAGAATCCTGGAACTCCCCACCAAACGGTACCATAGTATTCCTTTAACACACAGACATGTTTACCTTACTACCACTTTATCAAGGGGAATGAGGAACATACAATAAATACTTGCCTGGGCAGTGATTGCATCATCCCATCAATGAATTTAAAAAAGGGCATTAATGTACGATTAAGGCTTTCTTGGAATGATCCCACATTTCATTCCGATCGAAACCTGTCCTCCACCATCATTAGGGCAATATGCTTGAATTCCCTCCTTGATAGCTCGGTGGGAGTAATTTCCTCTTGTGTCTAATAGCTGTTCATGAAGGTAGCTCATCATCAACTTCTCAACGGCAGACTACAGATCGGTGATAAATGCTGGTCTTGCCAGTCGTGCCCTTATCTTTGAATAAGTGAAGGAATAAGTAACAAAGCCAACAATATATCTGTTGAGCACCACAGAACCACTGGCATAGTTGATACAGAATGCCATTAAGATAAATAACCTGAACAGAATGGTAAAACTCAGACAGCTGCACTCAAGCATTTTGAAACCAAGAAAAATGGTGCAGTTGCAGTCAATTCATCAGACGGACAAAGGCTGCAACTAATGTACAGCTACTATTTTGGGACTCAGACCTGCTTTTTGAAGTTCAGCTTATCAATCTCCAACTTTGGAGAAAATCAGCTCATTTGTAACTTCAAACACTTTGTGTTGCCTCAGTTATGATCCTACTGCAATCTGTGTGTTGTGATGGGTTCTACTCTGAAGCAATTTCAAATCCAAAACATAATTTGGACGTTCAGTTGCCTCACTGTATTCACAACTTAGACTGAAAGGATTAAGAAACCATTCCACAATGAGATATGGAAAATTGTGAGTTTAGCCGTGGGGCAGCATGCTGACTCAGTGGTTAACAATGCCCCCTCACAACACCAGGGACCCAGGTTTGATTCCACCCTCGTGCTACTCTCTGTGTGGAGTTTGCACATTCTGCCCGTGTCTGTGTGGGTTTTCTCTGGGTACTTTGGTTTCTTCCAACAGTCCAATCATGTACACATTAGGTAAATTGGCCATGCTAAATGCCCATATAGTCAAAGGATGTCTAGATGGATTAGCAATGGGAGTTACAGGGATAGGGTAGAGGCTTGGGTTTGGGCAGGATGCTTCTCTGAGGTTCAGTATGGATTTGATGGGCTGAATAGCCTGCTTCCACACTGTAGGAATTTTTGATGATATTATAATGGACGAAAGCTGAAAAAAAGCAAGAATTTGTTTGATAAGACAGGCATGGAGAAAATAATTCTACATTTGGAGGACACCAGAAGCAGGGGAGAAAAATTGAATACGTCAGGATGCTTGACTGTTTTTGGTGCAGACAACACACCAATTTGATGTTGCCTGCTAATTTGCTACATTCCTGTATCCCCTAAAGTGAGGGGCCTTCTGACACCTCCATTCTAGATTGTGGGGGATTATTTGTAGACATCGGTAAACAGGCAACTGGATGGCTGGAAGTATCTCTTGATTCCTACATATTACTTAACACTAGCTTTCTCTCTTAAAATGAGGTGCATTCTGGCCACTGGGAAAAAAACAGCAAAACTGACAAAGGAAGCACACTGGTCTGGTTTCTCTCACATGTTACAAAATGGAGGGCCAGTACAACCAGTACATTTATTTCCAAGTATTACTGGTTTCTCCATCTTGAGAGGAAATCCAAGTTGGAGGAACTTGGATTGTTTGTAATGGCATAGAAAGGTGAGGGTGGTCGACTGCAAACCATAGAAGGATCAACCATGATTTTGTGGAGCAGTTTCAAGCGGTCTACTGCTGCTCCAATGTCCAAGCGTTCCCATGCAATGGACGAGAGGAGGTTGTGAATTATTCCCTAGTGTCAAAAGGCCAAGCAGAAGGATTTTGAAAAGACAGTAGAATGGGTTAGCGGAGGGTGTCATGGTCCTGGGGTCAGGCCCCCGGAGGGCTGAACTAAATGCCATGTAAAGTTCAAGGAGATCATGGAATAGCCAAGGTGAGTGAATACAACTTCAAATGCCCTATTCAATCCCAACTGTACCACCAGCCTCAATGGGAATCTTGACTCTATCTGGATGCAATCCTAACACAAATGCCTGCAAAAGTTGTAAACTCGCCAACTTTAAGGGCATTTAAGTAGTCGTTGGATAGGCATACGTACAAGAATGGAATAGTGAAGGTTAGATGGACTTCAGATTGGCCGGCGCAACACTGAGGGCCGAAGAGCCTGCACTGCACTGTAATGTTCTATGTTCTCTAGGATGGTGATAGTTGCTGGAGACCAATCTTCTCAGCAACTGGACATTTCTGCAAGACTCCCTAGATTAGACTCCCAGATCCAACCATTTTAGTTGCTTCATCGAGCACTTTCCCTCAACCATAAGCTCAGAAATGAGAATGTTTGATCATGATCAAACAGTGTTCACAGGCACTTGCAATTCTTCAGATACTGAAGCAGTCCATGTCCAAATGCGATCAGACGTACATAGCACTCAAGTTTGGGTGGTTACTCCCTTTGCCGTTTCTCTCTCCTGACTAACAATGTATTCTAAACCTTGGTGCAACTCACTTGCCCTCTCTCTCCACAGATGCTGCCAGAGCTGCTGAGTTTCTCCAGCATTTTCTGTTTTTATTTCAGATCTCCAATATCTGCACTACTTCCTTTTTATTTGAGACCAAGCTAGAGCCAGCTAAAGTAAATAGAGTTGAGACAGGATTCTGAGGAAATAAACAGAGCCAAAAGTGACCCATCAGGCAAAGGGGGTGCCAAGGAAAGGAAGGGGTGTTAATGTAAGATTATGCAAAGCTGCCGAAAGCTGGATAATGCGTTGTGGCCCTGTAAGGGGAAGTACTATCCAAAAGGATTGGAATAAACCATATAAACACCCACAAAAACAAAGGGCTAAACTCAGATGAAAAAGAATTGAAAGATCGAAAGGCGATCAGTTTATTTGAGCAGAAGTAGGAGAGATTGAAAGAGACACATCCAAACAGTGTTCAGTAGAGTCTTTCTGACCAAAATTAATAAAGGACTCAACAAGTGGACAGGCAAATGTAGGTGAGAAGAAGCCCATATCTTCGCTGGTTAACCAAGCAGTGGGACTAACCACACTTTGACGAGATGTTAGTAAGTAATTCCCTTTGCTTGATTGAAGAGTCTCATTGCAGTACAGTAGGGGTCAGACTGCCACATGAGGGCAGCAGTGTTCCAAGAGAAATGAGGGCAAGATTCAACCAACTCCCTGCCTAATGCCAAAGCCTGAATGCTAATGCTTCTGACAGCTACCAGCAATAATGTTTGTATGTAATTATGCCTGACCTACAACCTGTGAAAACCTGTACCCTGCATCTCAGTCTCCAAAGATATGGAAGGGACTCACAGATCCGCATGGGTTCCTGAAACCAATGCAGCACTCTCACACCCAGAAATAAACCCAATCCGAGAGCTCAGCATTAAGTTACACCAATTTATGGGTAGCATGGTGGCTCAGTGGATAGCACTGCTACCTCACGGCACCAGAGACCTGGCTTCAATTCCAGCCTCAGGTGTGAGTGGAGTTTGCGTGCTTTCCCTGTGTCTGTGTGTGTGTTTCTTCTGAGTGCTCCAGTTTCGTCCTGCAGTCCAAACATGTGCAGGTTAAGTGGATTGGCCAGGCAAAGCAGGGATAGGGTAGGAAGTTGGTCTGGGTGGGATGCTCTTCGGAGAATTGGTGTGGACTCATGGGACAAATGGCCTGGTTCCACACAATAGGGATTCTATGATTAACTAAAGTGGACGGCCATTGAGTATGATTGAGAGAATGAACGTTTCGACTCTAGTACTTCCTTCTGCTTGAACATGAAAAATGAAACAAAAGTTAGTTTTCCTCTGAAGCTTTGATGATCACAATGCGAAGACAGGGTGGTAAAATTTATTTTTTAAATTGTTTAAAGGAAACAAGACATTGGAGGTTTTTGTTTGGTATTCATCAGGTTTAGGACACAAGAAACAGAGTTGAGTAACATCCATTTAACAGAATGAATGAGTGTGCTGATTGGTTGAGTTACTTTTGGCACAGAGATGCACCAGTAATATTTGACTTTCATTTTAGTTCTTAGACAAGTAACTAGGTTCTGATTGGTCAGGGTGTTGTCATGTGAATGCAGCAGCAGTTAGCTACAGATGATGGCCCCTCCTTGTTTTCCAATGAGCAAGAGACAATGCATATACAAATTCTATTGGCCTGCATAAAACAAGGTGTAAGTAGCTTGTATCACACTGCAAGCCCGACTGATTGCCCTAAATTAGTTTCTGATGTAATCATTAGCAAAGTGCTGAATATTTAATAAATGATATCCAATTTACAAATCATATCAAGCGACGGACATTCTTTCCCAAGGCTAGCATACATGGGCCAGTTGAGCATAATTGGCATGCTACTCATTACGAATATTCAACAGGAGCAGGATGCTGCCATCAAACCAAGTGTTTGCATAGTGGGAGGGGTTAGCATATTGGCACAGAAAAGCAGACTCACTGGGAACAGGGAAAAGACATGAATATGTCACTTTCTAGTTGGCACGATGTAACGAGGGGTGTGCCACATGGATCAGTGCACAAGTCTCCATGTTTTACAATTTACATAAATCTAAATCAATAAATAAACGTAAATATCTGGCAATACTTTTTTTTAACTATCCATTCAGATATGTGGGGGTCACTGGTTAGGTCAGCATTTACTGCCCATCCCTAGTTGCCCTTGAGAAGGTGGTGAAGACCAGACTTCTGAACTCACTGGTGTCCATGGGCTGTATTGAGCCAAAGTGCCATTCGATTCAGAAGCACTGAAGGAACAGTGACATATTTCCAAGTCAGGATGTTGAGTGTCTTAGAGGTGATCTTTCAGATGATAGTGTTCCCATGTATCTGCTGCCCTTCTCCTTCTAGGTGCAAGTGGTCAAAAATTTGGAAGGTGCTCTCTCAGAAATCTTGGTGAATTTCTGCAGTGCATCTTGTGGATGGGACACTGCTGCTACTGAGCATCGGTATGATGCTTGTGGATATGGTACCAATCAATCAGGCTGTTTTGTCCTAGATGGTGTCAAGCATCTTGAGTATTGTTGGAGCTGCACTCGTTCAAGCAAATATAATATGTGTATATATGAAATTGTCTAATTTCACAGGATCAGAACCTTGTAGCATTTACAGACTTTTTCTTTGTTTTTAATTCCAAAAAGCGTTTTGTTTTTAAAGAAATGCTACAGAATATTTTTTTTAAAAACCTATCATGAATTCAATCACTCTCTGGAAAGGTCCAATGAAGCCAATGAAATATTGGACCTCTCAAGTGTCTGAGAAACTTCAAACTGGGAGAAATTTAACGTGGAGAGATAACAATGAGGTTGATTGGTACCGAGCCTTGGCAGAAAACTACCTTTCCTGTTTTAACTTGCAGGAATACACAGGAAAGGCATTAAAATCTGACTAAAGCAATAGTTTGTGAGTTATTGATAGATGCCCCAATGTGTGGATTGAAAAGATGTTGCGGGCCACATAGTTTTATGTATGACCTGTGAGAACACCCCTACCCTGCAGGTAAAACAAAATGAAAGGCTCTCTCTGTTGGTCTGCATGCTAGAATTTAATCACTATCAAGAAGAACATGAGAAGTACAATTTCTGCCAATCTGACAACTCAAGAGTCTTGAAATCAACTGCTCAGCTTTCAACATCAATACTGCAAGTGCCATCCAATCATAGTAGCACCATCACCTAATCTTCTTTTCATGAACAATACAGAGAATAATATCCTTCTTCCTCACTCTAATTGAACAGCCTCTTAATTCCATCTGTGTGCATGTTGTTGTGTCACTATTTCTCCTTGGATTTAGTCATTACTAAGCTCTCTTTTTGTTGATTCAAGAAAATCAGGTTAAATTAGTTCCTTTTAAAACATAAATTCACTTGGGTCTGGCAGAAGAGTATCCACAACAGGTGAGATTCTTTTCAAATTAACCTTGCTGCAATCAATCGAAGGGGTGGATGAATAAAGGAACTGAGCTCACGCATCCTCATTCAGGAACTTAACAATGTGGGATATCCCATCTGAGCCATAACAAATTGCTGCTACTGGGTCTAATGGTGACATATGAAAAGGATATTATCTAAATAGGGAGAAATTGCAGAACTCTGAGATACTGATGTATCTGTGTATCCAGTTCATGAATCGCAAAAGGTTCATGTGCAGGTATAGAAAATAATTAGGGAAACTGCCATTATGTTATAATTTATTGCAAGGGGAGTTGAATACTAAAGTTCTAAGATTATGTTTCAGTTACACAGGGCACTTGTGAAACCACCATAAGTATTGTGTACATTTTTGGTCACTTTATTTAAGGATGAATGTAATTGGGAAACAGTTCACAAGAGGTGTTTCTGATGTGTACTCCTGGAGTTTCAAAGAATACGAGGTGAATTGATTGAACATATAAGATCCTGAGGGATCTTGAGAAATGAGTTGTGAAGTGGATATTTCCTTTCACAGGAGACTCACGTATTATATATGTCACTGTTTAAAAGTAGGAATTTGGCCATTTAAAATAGAGATGACGGGATTTTTATTTTCACTCTTTCAGAAAGTCATGAGTCTTTGGATCTCTCTCTTCCTGAATAGGTAACAGAAGCAAAGACCTTGAGTATTTCTATAGCAGAAATAGATAGATACTTGTTCAGCAAGAAGGTGAAATTTTGTCAGAAGTTGGAGGGACTGTGGATGTAAGAATGCCAATCGGATCAGCCATGGTCTTACTAAATGGCAGAACAGGTTTCAGGAGCCAAATGACCCACTCCTTCTTGTTCACATGCTTATGTGAAAGGGCAAATGTCATTTTCTAACAAATAAATGGCAGTAAGTCATTGATAGAAAGTGCTATGTTGACTGCAAGACATGTGCTATAAAAAATGAAAATAAAATAAATACAAAGAGAGGTGTGTGATTGTCACAGTGAACAGGTTGATTAAGATTCTGTGTGGAAGGTCATAAAGGGCTCCTAGATAGTTGGGAGATTCTTGTTACACTACTTCAGATCTTAATCTATAAATTCTGTCAGAAGTCACACGATGCCAGGTTATATAGTCCAATAGGCAAAAGTGAGGATTGCAGATGCTGGAAACCAGAGTTTAGATCAGAGTGATGCTGGAAAAGCATAGCAGGTCAGACAGCATTTGAGGAGCAGGAAAATCGACGTTTCGGGCAAAATCCCTTCATTAGATTCCTGATGAAGGGCTTTTGCCTGAAACGTCAATGTTCCTGCTCCTCGGATGCTGCCTGACCTGCTATGCTTTTCCAGCACCACTCTGATCTATATAGTCCAATAGGTTTATTTGAAATTACAAGCTTTCAGAACACTGCTCCTTTGTCAGTTGAAGTGTTCTGGTGTCATGTGACTTCTCACATTGTCCACCCCAGTCCAACACGGGCATCTCCACATCATGGATACAGATTCTGCGATATTCTAACAAAGTGGCAGGTGGCTTTCACAGGGAAATTTGTGGAGCGGGTTACATGAACCTCCAAGGGATACTTTCGATCACCACTGGTTGGGATTTGCAAACAGGTGAGTCTCCTCCTTGACCACAAACCTGAGAGATTCAGGGAGAATGGAGAAGGGAGACCCTGACAATTACTTCATGGGCACAGGCTACTGTGCTTGGAAGTACAAAGTAAAAGTGAATGGTTTTCACTTCCTCTCAATTGGACAAACACTATGGCTAATTTGAGAATATTGATTGATGTTGATGAGAATTGAGAAACTGAAGAAGTAAATCTGTACTGCTGTGCTTTTCCAGCACCGCACTCTCGACTCTGATCTCCAGCATCCACAGTCCCCACTTTCTCCTCACACTACTCAGGTAGTGTCTCCCACCCATCCTCCTCCTCTAACCAAAAAAAAAGCTTCTGTGCGCCAGATTGGTATGGTAACGAGTTTATTTTTTATTCCTTATTTTTCAACAGTCTCTTTGGGAATTTAGAATTGTGGGGATGGAATTTAGGGCAGTTGAATGTTCCTCCTGCAGAATGGGGGAGGTAAGGGTCACCACCAGTGTCCCTGCTGACTACATCTGCGGGAAGTGCACCCAACTCCAGCTCCTCGAAAACCGCGTTAGAGAACTGGAGATGGAGCTGGATGAACTTCAGATCATTCGGGAGGCAGAGGGGGTTATTGAGAGGAGTTACACGGTGGTAGTCTCTCCTCAGGTACAAGAAAAAGGCAGATGGGTTACAGTCAGGGGACAGGCAGGCAGTGCAGGGATCCCATGTGGCCATTCCCCTCAACAATAAGTATACTGTTGTGGGGGGGGGGGGGGATTTACCATGGGAAAGCAGTGGGGCACAGGGCTCTGGCACAGAGTCTGTCCCTGCTGCTCAGAAGGGAAGGGGTAAGAGAAGCAGAGCAGTAGTCATTGGGGACTCCATAGTTAGAGGGACAGATAGGAGGTTCTGTGGGGACGAGACAGACTCACATTTGGTGTGTTGCCTCCCAGGTGTCAGGGTTTGTGATGTCTCTGATCATGTTTTTCGGATCCTTAAGGGGGAGGGGGAGGGGGAGGGGGAGCAGCCCCAAGTCATGGTCCATATAGGCACCAACTACATAGGCAGGAAGAGAGATGGGGATTTAAGGCAGAAATTCAGGGAGCTAGGATGGAAGCTTAGAGCTAGGACAAACAGAGTTGTTGTCTCTGGTTTGTTGCCCCTGTCACATGCTAGTGAGGTGAGGAATAGGGAGAGAGAGGATTTGAACACATGGTGTTCAAATAGGGATGGTGCAGGAGGGAGGGTTTTGGATTCCTGGATAATTGGGGCTCTTTCTGGGGTAGGTGGGACCTCTACAAGCAGGATGGTCTTCAGCTGAACCAGAGGGGTACCAATATCCTGGGGGGGATATTCGCTAAGGCTATTGGGGTGGGTTTAAACTAATCCAGCAGGGGGATGGGAACTAAAATTTTAGTTTGAGTATGGAAAAAGTTGAGAGTAGGGAGGTCCGAAATCAAGTTTCAGGGACGCAAGATGGCACCGGCAAGCAAGAAGTTGGTTTGAAGTGTGTCTCCTTCAACGCCAGGAGCATCTGGAATAAGTTGGGTGAACTTGCAGCATGGGTTGGTACCTGGGACTTCGATGTTGTGGCCATTTAGGAGACATGGATAGAGCAGGGACAGGAATGGTTGTTGCAGGTTCCAGGATTTAGATATTTCAGTAAGAACAGAGAAGATGGTAAATGAGGGAGAGGTGTGGCATTGTTGGTTAGGGACAGTAGTACAGTTGCAGAAAAGATGTTTGGGGATTCGTCAGCTGAGGTAGTATGGGCTGAGGTTAGAAACAGGAAAGGAGAGGTCACTCTGTTGGGAGTTTTCGATAGGCCTCCGAATTGTTCTACAGATGTAGAGGAAAGGATAGCAAAGATGATTCTCAATAGGAGTCAGAGAGACAGGGTGGTTGTCATGGGGGACTTCAACTTTCCAAATATTGACTGGGAACACTATAGTACAAGTTCTGTAGATGGGTCAGTTTTTGTCCAGTGTGTGCAGGAGGGCTTCCTGACACAGTATATAGACAGAGCTTAAAAATGTGTTGCTGGAAAAGTGCAGCATGTCAGGCAGCATCCAAGGAAGAGGAGAATCGACATTTCGGGCATAAGCCCTTCTTCAGGAATGAGGAGAGTGTGCCAAGCAGGCTAAGATAAAAGGTAGGGAGGAGGAACTTGGGGGAGGGGTGCTGGGAATATGATAGGTGGAAGGAGGTTAAGGTGAGGGTGATAGGCCGGAGAGGGGTTGGGGGCGGAGAGGTCAGGAAAAAGATTGCAGGTCAAAAAGGCAGTGCTGAGTCTGAGGGTTGGGACTGAGAAAAGGTGGGGGGAGGGGAAATGAGAAAGCTGGAGAAATCTGCACTCATCCCTTGTGGTTGGAGGGTTCCTTGGAGGAAGATGAGGCACTCTTTCTCCAGGCGTCGTGTTGCCATGGTCTGGCGATGGAGGAGGCCAAGGACCTGCATGTCCTTGGTGGAGTGGGAGGGGGAGTTAAAGTGTTCAGCCACGGGGCGGTTGGGTTGCTTGGTGAGGGTGTCCCAGAGGTGTTCTCTGAAATGTTCCACAAGTAAGCGCCTGTCTCCCAATGTATAGGAGGCCACATCGGGTGCAGCGGATGGAGTAAATGATGTGTGTGGAGGTATGTAGACAGGCCAACAAGGGGCGAAGCTACATTACATTTGGTACTGGGTAATGAGCCCGGCCAGGTGTTAGACTTGAAAGTAGGTGAGCACTTTGGTGATAGCGATCTGTTATGTTTACTTTAGTGATAGAAAGGGATAGGTGTATACCACTGGGCAAGATTCACAGCTGGGGAAAGGCAATTATTATGCAATTAGGCAAGATTTAGGAAGCATAGGATGGGGAAGGAAACTGCAGGGGATGGCCACATTAGAAATGTGGAGCTTATTCACGCAAGCTCCTGTGTGTCCTAGATAAGTATGTACCTGTCAGGCAGGGAGGAAGCTGTAGAGCGCGGGAGCTGTAGTTTATGAAAGAAGTGGAATCTCTGGTCAAAAGGAAGAAGAAGGCTTATGTTAGGATGAAGGTAAAAACAATGACTGCAGATGCCGAAAACCAAATACTGGATTAGTGGTGCTGGAAGAGCACAGCAGTTCAGGCAGCATCCAACGAGCAGCGAAATCGACTTTTCGGGCAAAAGCCCTTCATCAGGAATAAAGGCAGTGAGCCTGAAGTGTGGAGAGATAAGCTAGAGGAGGGTGGGTGTGGGGAGAGAGTAGCATAGAGTACAATGGGTGAGTGGGGGAGGAGATGAAGGTGATAGGTCAAGGAGGAGAGGGTGGAGTGGATAGGTGGAAAAGAAGATAGGCAGGTCGGACAAGTCAAGGAGACAGTAACTGAGCTGGAAGTTTGAAACTAGGATGAGGTGGGGGAAGGGGAAATGAGGAAGCTGTTGAAGTCCACATTGAATGTGGACTTCAACAGCTTCCTCATTTCCCCTTCCCCCACCTCATCCTAGTTTCAAACTTCCAGCTCAGTTACTGTCTCCTTGACTTGTCCGACCTGCCTATCTTCTTTTCCACCTATCCACTCCACCCTCTCCTCCTTGACCTATCACCTTCATCTCCTCCCCCACTCACCCATTGTACTCTATGCTACTCTCTCCCCACCCCCACCCTCCTCTAGCTTATCTCTCCACGCTTCAGGCTCACTGCCTTTATTCCTGATGAAGGGCTTTTGCCCGAAATGTCGATTTCGCTGCTCTTTGGATGCTGCCTGAACTGCTGTGCTCTTCCAGCACCACTAATCCAGTATTATGTTAGGATGGGATGAGAAGGCTCAGTTAGGGTGCTTGCGGTCACATGGTAGCCAGGAAAGACCAAAAGAGAGAGCTCAGAAGAGCCAGGAGGAGACATGAGAAGTTGTTGGCGGATAGGAACAGGGTAAACCCTAAGGCTTTCTATCAGTATTTAAGGAATAAAAGGATGACAAGAGTAAGATTAGGGCCAATCAAGGATAGTAGTGGAAAGTTGTGTGTGGAGTCAGAGGAGATAGGGGAAGCACTTCATGAATATTTCCCTAGAAAATGACAATGTTGTTGAGGAGAATACTGAGATACAGGCTATTAGACTAGGTGTGATTGAGATTCACAAGGAAGAGGTATTAGAAATCCTGCAGAGTGTAAAAATAGATAAGTCCCCTGGGCCGGATGGGATTTATTCTAGGATCCTCTGGGAAGCCAGGGAGGAGATTGCCGAGCCTGTGGCATATATCTTTAAATCATCATTGTCTACAGGAATAGTGCCAGAAGACTGGAGGATAGCAAATGTGGTTCCCCTGTTCAAGAAGGGGAGTAGAGACAACCCTGGTAATTATAGACCAGTGAGCCTTACTTTAGTTGTTGGTAAAGTGTTGGAAAAGGTTATAAGAGATAGGATTTATAATCATCTAGAAAAGAATAATTTGATTAGGGATAGTCAGCACAGTTTTGTGAAGGGTAGATTGTGCCTCACAAGGTGACCAAACAGGTAGATGAGAGTAAACCGGTTGATGTGGTGTATATAGATTTTAGCAAGGTGTTCGATAAGGTTCCCCACAGTAGGTTGTTGTACAACATGCAGAGGAATGGGATTGTGGGAGATATAGCAGTTTGGATCAGTAATTGCCTTGCTGAAAAAAGATAGAGGGTGGTGGTTGATGGGAAATGTTCATCCTGGAGTCCAGTTATTAGTGGTGTACTGCAAGGATCAGTGTTGGGTCCACTGCTGTTCGTCATTTTTATAAATGACCTGGATGAGGGCGTAGAAGGGTGGGTTAGCAAATTTGCAGATGATACTAAGGTCGGTGGAGTTGTGGATAGTGACAAAGGATATTGTAGGTTACAGAGAGACATAGATAAGCTACGGAGCTGGGCTGAGAGGTGGCAAATGGAGTTTAATGCGGACAAGTGTGAGGTGATTCACTTTGGTCGGAATAACCGCAATACAAAGTACTGGGCTAATGGTAAGATTCTTGGTAGTGAAGATGAGGAGAGAGATCTCAGTGTCCATGCACACAGATCCTTGAAAGTTGCCACCCAGGTTGACAGGGTTGTTAAGAAGGCATACAGTGTTTTAGCTTTTCTTAATAGAGGGATCAAGTTCCAGAACCATGAGGTTATGCTACAGCTGTACAAAACTCTGGTGCAGCCGCACTTGGAGTATTGTGTACCGTTCTGGTCACCGCATTATAAGAAGGATGTGGAAGCTTTGGAAAGGGTGCAGAGGAGATTTACTAGGATGTTGCTGGTATGGAGGGAAGGTCTTATGAGGAAAGGCTGAGGGACTTGAGGCTGTTTTCGTTGGAGAGAAGAAGGTTGAGAGGTGACTTAACAGAGACATACAAGATAATCAGAGGGTTAGATCGGGTGGACAGGGAGAGCCTTTTTCCAAGTATGGTGATGGCGAGCACGAGGGGGCATAGCTTTAAATTGAGGGGTGATAGATATAGGACAGATGTCAGAGGTAGTTTCTTCACTCAGAGAATAGTAAGGGTATGGAATGCTTTGCCTGCAACAGTAGTAGCTTCGCCAACTTTAAGTACATTTAAGTCGTCATTGAACAAGCATATGGACGTACATGGAATAGTGTAGGTGGGATGGGCTTCAGATTAGTATGACAGGGCGGCACAACATCGAGGGCCAAAGGGCCTGTACTGCGCTGTAATGTTCTATGTTCTATGTTCTATGTTTTACTTTAGGTTTGATTTTTTTTCATCTTTCTGGTTAAGCAAGGATGATGCTTCTCTCCCTTGCAGTTTTTTTTTACTCTTTAGAATGTGCGTACTGCTGGAAAAGGAAACATTTTGCTGAAGATTTTTATCATGTGCTCATCAGAACAATTCACATGAATACAAGCTTAAGGGGCAAACTAACATTTTCACTGTCTGTGAGGAGCATGCTGTAGAGGACTCTGATGGGTAGAGCTGTTGCCATGGAGAATGATTTGGAGGTGTTGGTGTTGGAGTGGGATGTACAAAGTTAAAAATCACACAACTCCAGGATATAAACCAACAAGTTTATTTGGCAGCACGAGCTCTCAGAGCACTGCTCCTTCATGAGGTGGTCGTGGAGTATCGCAACCACCTGATGAAGGAGCAGTGCTCCAAAAGCTAGTGCTTCCACTAAATCAGTTGGACTATAACCTGCTGTTGTGATTTTTAGCCATGGAGAATGCACAATTTCACGATGCTTGAGAATTAACTGTCAGGCTATGTTATCATTTTAAAGCAGGCAAGTCAATTCCAATTGATCAAGGCATTGTTCTGAGGAATAAGCCAGTGTTTGGGGTCACGTTTAGTACATATCGCTGTAGATGCACACTGTTAGGGAGGGAATTCCAGGATTTCCAGGACCCAACTACAGTGAAGGGATGTGAGATAGCTCCAAGTAAGAATGGTGTATGGCTTGGAAGAGAACTTGTAGATCATGATGTTTCCACACATGTGCCACCCTTGTACTTCTAGCTATTAGAGGTCATAGGTTTGGAATGAAATGATACGGTAGACTTGATTTAAAATTGGAAAACAAAACACAAGGAATTCTCGTAATACACCATTCGGTCTTCATCGAAAGAAATGATATGTCAGATTTGATTTAAAATTGGCAAAGAAAACACAAGGAATTCTTGTAATACACTATTTGGTCTGCTGAAAATTGAAAAGGCAGTTTAACATGTCAGGTTGTTTGTCAAAGCTCCTGATAACCCATCTCAGAAAGAGTTTTCTAGCATTTGACATTAAAAGAAATTGAATGATCTATATGGCAAAGATACTGAGTAGCATTGTGAAACGTAAGAACAAACTTCTATTTGTCTCACCTCTCAAGGAGATAAAATGTTTCATGTTTTTGTGTGAATAACATGGTGCTAGAATCTCTCTAAGAGGAGTTGAAAAATAACTTTGAGTAACTGCAATACGTCAGGTCCCATAAAGTTATAATGGTGCTTTTTCACCATTTGCCCTTGTATGAATCTAACTGATTAATTGTCCTCGGTAGTCATTATTGCAGTAGATGAATTCTTCTATTTAGAGTTACCATCATTTATCTCGCCCACGGTTCAATGATCATTGCCACACCATTTCCCTTATCAGAAATAATGAGATAATTTTGCACTATTCGCAATCATTTAAAAAGATAAATACAGGTTCCCTTCAGAACGCTGGTTGTAAATGTCCATACCCTTGTCACTTTATCTATCACCCTTTCTTAAATCCATACTACTTAAAAAGGCCTCAATTCCTTTTCACAGGGAGCTATTTCAAATCTTATGAATATATTTGTAATTTTGAGACATCATCTTCCTCATCAAATTCTGTCACCAATAATTTGTGAAGATGTGCATTCTATTTAGGATAATTTAAGATGCACTTGAAAATGGTGCCTTAAACAGATTTTATACATTCAGAGATTTTACTTTTTATACAGCATGTATCTTCTAAGGGTAGAGCAACCATTTTGAAGGATTTTTCAGCATCAAGGAAAAAAATGCATTGGTCACTAGGTTTGGGGTATAATAAGTTTATCATATAATATTTTTTTGTCGACATTTCTGGTGAAATTATAACCCTGTTATTTTCTATTACATTTAAAATTTAAATTTAAATTCTCTCCAAAGGATATTTTAAGCTACAAATATTGACACCACCATTTTTAATTGGAAAGGAAGTGATTGTCTAACTCGTCCATCTATCAAATTTAGAGACCACGCACTGTAAGTGTTGGAATTGAATTCATGAAAAACAAAGGAACAAGGGAACAGGTGTCATGGTACATAACTACCCAGCAAGCATTGCACTTTGCTGGGATAGAAAATTGTCCTGAATTTCTCAAGAGATGTTGCTGTCTAATTCATCTAGTCTCTTTTTAAATTGACAATGTGGACTGTTTGCTGTTTGTGGACTCTATTTTGCTGAGCAATAGATTTTGCTGTAAGACAGACTATTGTCTGTCAGACCTGTCCTACCTCTGACTTCTTTCTTGGCACAGGGATGTCATAGAATAGTCGGAATATTTTATGATCACAGTTGCATTATCACTATACATGGTGGACAGGACAATTCTTTTTAATTGGTCAAAAGAAGATGTTTTACTTTGTCTCCATTGTGAAAGCTGAAAGTTCTTGATGATACTGCTAGATCCCAAATAATACTGATTTCTTAGCTTGAAAGTTTTTTTCCTCATTAAAGTGCTCTAAAGATTACTTTTTTTCAAGTAGGTAAGAGAAAACTAGTCAACATTTGAAAATTAAATGTTCGTTCTGATGAGGTGGGGGTTGTACAGAGTTGGCTCAGAAATCTTGCATAGATGGACTTCTCTTAAAGTTTTATCTTTTCATTTTCTCTCATTCTTAAACTATCAAAATGGTGTTGGATTATAGCAACAAATGAAAGCTTTTCATTGTATTTTGTTGTATTTCACTGTTGAATTCACGGGACAATAAATAAATCATTAATTTATTTAATACATGGAAATATAAGATCAGCAGCAGGAGAACAGGGAAAGGTTAGAAGGTTTTCTTTTGTAATATGTTGAGAATTGCTGGGGCATAGAATATTGTACCATAAATGGAAGTAGACTTAGTTTTTAAAAAGGAATTGGATAAATATTTGATGAATATACCAGCAGCATGGCACTGGTGGCATCGTAGCTCAGTGGTTAGCACTGCTGCCTCACAGTGCCAGGAACCTGGATTTGATTCCATCCTCAGGTGACTGTGTGGAATTTGCACATTGCCCCTGTGTCTGCGTGGGTTTCCTCCGGGTGCTCCCGTTGCCCCGCACAGTCCAAAGATGTGCAGGTCAGGTGAATTGGTCGTGTTGAATTGTCTATAGTGTTAGCTGCATCGGTCAGAGGGAAATGGGTCTGGGTGGGTTTCTCTTCGGAGGGTCAGTGTGGACTTGTTGAGCCAAAGGACCTGTTTCCACCCTATAGGGAATTTAATTTTAATCTAAAATCTAAGAAGTCATTGCAGAAAAAACAGCAAAATGAGATTGAGTGGTAATTTACAAAAAGAGCTAACACCATTTTCAAAAAAAAATCAATGTCCTGTCCTGTAAAGTTCTTCATATCGGTCCTTGACTAATCAGGTCAAATGAGCCTAAGCGTTTGTTTGTTTGCTTTTATGATATATGCACACTGGCTCAGGAGAACCTATGTAAATAACTGCTGTATTCACAAGGCCTGCTACCGAGTACGAATATGGATCTTAAGCACTTTGCTCAGCTGTGGTTAATCCCTCTGTGTTTCATTAAATCTTTTCTCAAATTTCTTTTCTTTTCACTATCATGTATGACTCGCACAGTTCACACTGAATCTCAAGAACTTCAGTTGAATTAGAAGCATTTTGTAAGACTTTATCAAAAGCCTTCTGGAAGTCGAAGCAAACAATAGCAATGCAAACACGTCCGATCTGTATTTTATTCAGAAAGCTGCCAAAGGTATCTGAGGGAATCAGACATCTTGGATACCTCTCCTAAATGCGCACTGACTTTTGCTTTTAAAGCTATTGCTTTTAATGTACTTCTCCAACCTACTCCTTGGTATATATTTCCTCATTTGACCCAGTATCGATTTGAGGTTAATAAGACTATATCTACTTGAGTCTTATTTAACTTTTCTTTTGTTCAATTAAAAGTCATATGTCAGTTTGCTTCCAATCTTACACTACTTACACGGTTCTCATTATTCAACCTTTCATTACTCTAGCCACTGCCAAAAAGAATCCTTCTCTTGGACACGTGACAACTACGTTGAACATAGAATAATTTAAATAAGGGAACTTAGAGTAATACAACAAAACAAGCCAGAAGGGCAAACCAGAGGGCATTGGTCTATATGGATGGCTATCCAGAGAAGATGGGGATGTGGAACTCAAAATGCAATCAGACCAGCCAAGATCTTATTGAATGGCAGAACTGAGTCAAATGCACTAATCTTGTATGTTTGTGTCACGGAAAATCCAATTTAAAACAGAAGTTATGAAAAAATCCGTCAAGCAAGAAATGCTAGGGTTAACATGAATCAGCTTGAGGGAGAATCGGTACAGGGCTCCAAATAAAATTGGATGTGTAAGTGGGCAAGTTAGAGCACAAAAGATGGGAACTTTGCTGAGAATAATGGCTGTTTCTTGTTCTTAACGTCACTGGTCTTCTTTCTGCAGCTGCTAACATTGAAATAAAAGTAAGGAAGGAACAGCAATACCAGTAACCTGTGGTCATCCATTTAGCTTCGGTGTTAGATTCCAAGCACAGCATCTGTAACATGTAATTACTGCTCCTGCTCAAGCATAAATGGCATATGCCACCAACATCAACACTCCTGGGAACCAGCAGTGCAAAGAATTCCTATTCACTCAATTGCTGATGCAGAGAACACTGTCCACAAGTTGCTCAAGCTATTTAATATGCAATCTGAATAGTATCTGCCATTCCACAAACAATTTTGCATGATGTTGATTACAAATGGGCTGCTCTATAACAGATTTGATGAATGATAAGTAAAAATAAATCAAATTAGACTGGCCAAAGAAATTAGAGAGAATTCATACAATTTTGTTAATGTAAGAGGAGAGTAAAATTGATTGCAGTTATACACCAGGCACGTCCACTTTTCTAAAATACATAGATTCTGACATAAGGCTATTCCTCCATTAAGAGTATAAAAAGGAATTTGAGTCAAATGTTTTAATGGTTCATATTGCTGGTGTTTCATGGTCCTCATTATTTTAAGGTCGCAAATACTTTCTCTTAACATGCAGAATGGAGGGTGAGCAGGTCTCCCTGAAATATTAAAAGATTTAATTTCATTTAGGAATGCAAGAGCTCCAAATTGATATCTAAAATCTAATCACTTGGGGCAAGTCATAGTTTATTTCAAGATCTCAGGGAGAGACTTTAATCAAAAGGAATAATATTGAGTGAATTGGCAGAATTTTGTTGAAAATAAGACTCTCCAATGCTATGCCAACTGAACAGGGAGCTTTAGCATAAAGATATGGTGTTATTAGTTGGTGCACGTTATGCTGGAATAGTATCCCTTTAAAAGGTAAGTCACGTGACCACTGGTGAGTCATAGAGTCATACAGAATGGAAAGAGACCCTTCAGTTCAACCAGTCCATGCCAAACATAATCCCACACTAATGAGTTCCACCTGCCTGCTCCTAGACCGTATTTCTCCAAACCCTGGAGACAGTGAGGATTGCAGATGCTGGAGATCAGAGTTGAGAGTGTGTTGCTGGAAAAGCGCAGCAGGTCAAGCAGCATCCAAGGAGCAGGAAAATCAATGTTTGGTGCTGGAGCCCCTCATCAGGACTTCCTGATTTTCCTGCTCCTCAGATGCTGCCTGACCTGCTGTGCTTTTCCAGCAACATACAACTTCCTCCAAATGCTTCCTATTCATGTACATATCCAAATGTCTTTTTTAATATATTTTTATCGAAAAAATAGATTTTTTAATATGACGACAAGTACAAAACAATACAATTCAAAACAGTACAAAAAAAACCCAAATAAAAATAATCCTCAACCCACCCTCATGTACAAACATATAAACATATATAAAAAAAAGAATTAAAAAAACCCAAACTGGCTATTTAACTAAATAAATAAATAATCAACAACAAATTAATAAATAGTAATAACTCAGCCCAGCCAAACAAAATGCTCATATGTTCACAGTTCCTCCTCCCTGGATATTGGACTCTTAAAGCACAATCGTTACAGCTATATAAAAGTCCTTGTGAGTGTGGCAGATAAATCTGTATCAAGGTATTCCAAAAAGGGTTGCCATGTCTTATAAACATTCTCAGTTTCATGGTGTACCATATTTGTGAGAAAATCCAGGGGAATATGGCCCATAACAATCTTCCGCCAATACGACAGGCCCAGGTGGTTTTCAGATATCCAACCTAGCAAGATATTCTTTCTTGCACAGAACGTGAGAATATTGAAAAGTTTTTCTCTTGTGCACCTCTGCAGGAAATACAGTGGGCAGGCCCAAAAGGAGAGAGATAGGGTCCTTCTCAACCCTTACACCCAAAATTCTCTCCACTGCGCCTGCCACAGCACTCCAATATGTTTGAAGCCTATCGCAAGACCAAAGACAATGGGTAAGAGTGTCCCGTGCAGACCTTGCACTTGGGACATGCTGAAGATATTCCTGGTTTAAATTTTGACAAACGGTGCAGACCAAAGTGGAGAATCTTCAACTGTAAAGCATGGGTCCTATTGAAGATTATTATCTTCCTTGCATTCTCCCAAATATCCTCTCATGCCTCTGAGGAGATTTCAACACCCAACTCTCTCTCCCACATCATGCAGAGTTGATCAAAGTCATCTGAGGGGGCACCCCCCCATTAATGATATAAAGTACTGACAGAGAGCACCCTCCTCTCTATGTCAGATTTGCAGGGATCAGTCAAAAGTGTAGATTTTTTTTGAATAAAATCCCTAACTTGAAAAAAACGAAAGAGGTCTCTTTTAGATAACCCGTATTTCCATACTAACTGATTGTAGGACATCATTACGTCTCCTTCAAATAAATTGCCCATGCAAGACACATCCCTAGCTGCCCAATGTCTAAATCCTGAAGCTATCATTCCCAGTTGAAAATCCGGAATACTCACTAAAGGTGTAAACAAATATGTTTTGCCAATATTGCCTTCCCTCTGCCAAGTTACCCTCCATGCTTTAATAGTATTGATGACTATTGGGTTATGGCAATATTCCCAACTGTCCTCATTTTGTCCAAAAACAGCAAACTGGTAAGGGGGCACCTTGCCTGGGAGGCTTCGATATCTAGCAATATTTAAAGAGGATTTCCACAAATCCAATCACTCACATAGGACAAAAGCAAGCTTAATTGGTAATTTTTAATGTCTTTTAAACATTGTAATTGTACTCACATTCACCACTTCCTCAGAAAGTTCATACTACAAGGGCGCAGTATTCCAGAAAACGCCTCATCAATGTCCTGTACAATCTCAACCTGACTTCCAGACTCCCATACTCAAATGACTGAGCATTGAAGGCAAGTGTACTAAACACCTTTTTAACCACCCTGTCTATATGTGATGCAAACTTCAAAGAATTACATACCTGCACCCTTAGGTCCCTTTGTTCTACAGCACTACATAAGGCCCTAACCATTAATTGTATTAGCCCTACCTGTGTTTGTTGTACCAAAATGCAATACCTCATATTTATCCAGATTAAACTTCAATTGCCATTTTTCAGCCCATTGGCCCATTTGATCAAGATTCCTTTTTAATCTTGGAAAACCTTCTTCAGTGTCTAGTATGCCACCAATTTTGGTGTCATCCACAAACTTACTAACCAGGCCTCCTGTATTCTCATCCAAATTATTTATATAAATGACAAACAAAAGAGGACACAGAACTGATCCCCATGGAACACTATTGGTCACAGGCCTCCAGTCCAAAAAGCAACCCTCCACCAACACTCTGTGTCTCCCTGCCGTTAAGCCAATTATGTATCCAATTGGCAAGCTCACCCTGAATCCCATGTGACCTAACTCTCCTACTTAGTCTATTGTATGGAAGTTTGTCAAAGGCTTTACTAAAGTCGAAGTAAACAACGTCTACTGCTCAGCCGTCATCAATCTTTTCGGTAACTTCCTCAAAAAACTCAATCAAGTTTGTGAGACATGACTTTCCTCACACAACACCATGCTGACTGTCCCTAAGTTTTGCTTCTCTAAATGTCCATAAATCTTCTCTTTTATAATCACCTTACTCACAATCGATATCAGGCACAGAGGTCTATAGTTCCCCGGTTTCTCCTTACAATTGAGTCATCAGCTAAGTCTGAGGGCTTGTTTAGAACTAGTCTTGAGCTTTTACAGAATGTACCTCCATGGAATCAAAGTTCCCTGTTGTGTTGTAGTGATTGGGTTTGTACTACGCCTCACTTCTCAGATCAGATTTTCTTTAAGCATGAGTATCAGTAACTGCTCCAACCACAAGACAGCATCCCATCAAGCATGAGGATTAGTTTTAAGTGTTACCAGTTGAACAGGATATTGCCCCAGAACTCTTGCATCAAGCCAAGATGTAATACACTGAGCACTGGCTGAATGCAGAGATCATTGGATTGAGCAAATTCCATCAAGTTGATGCACTTTGTGCATTGCAATAAAAGGCACAGGTTAATTGTGTATTGTTTTCCTGTTCCTATTTTTCAGGGCTTTCCAATTTTGCATCCCAGAGTCAATAAAAATATTTGTTTATTCAATTGAAAGTCAATGATTATTTAGGGAAGTAACTGTTTTCATGGAGTCATAGAGTTGTAGAGATGTACAGCATGGAAACAGACCCTTCTGTCCATCTTGTCTATGTTGACCAGATATCCTAAATTAATCGAGTCCCACTTGCCAGCACTTGGCCCATATCCCTCCAAAACCTTCCTATTTAAGTATGCATCCAGATGCCTTTTAAATGCTCCACCACTTCCTCTGGCAGCTCATTCTATACACACCACCCTCTGCGTGAAAAAGTTGCCTCTTAGGTTCCTTTTAAATTTTTCCTCTCTCACCCTAAGCCTATGTCCAGCTTGGATTATAAATTTTAATTTTGCAGAAGTGTTTTCTAAACTGCCAGAGTTTTGATCCTGAGGCAGTTAAACCGAGCCTTGCTACGTTGAAGGGCAGCAGAATGTTTTGTTTATTTCCTTTCTCTCTGTGCGTGTTGCTCTGGTTCGACCTTTCAATCTAGTGAAAAAAATTGGGATGTGCTTCACATTTTTTTTCACTTGACTCCTTTCCATGGTGCAAATGTGCTTTGGGTGATGAACTGTTCCATCCAGACTGGCTTAACACAGGAATAAAAGCAGTCAGCCTGATCCTGAAGGAACCATTACACGATGGTCAGATTTCCTATATCCATCGGATTTTTTTATACGCAAATAATTATTTTATCCTCGCTGACCAGCTGAGCCCCATTTCACAGCCTGAGAATTTGATTCAACACGTCTCTCTCTTTCTCTCTCTCTCTCCGTCACCTTCTCCACTCACCCTAACACCATGGAGGTCCTGATTGCTGATCTCAGGATCACACACATAGCTGATTTGGTAAAGTGAAAGCAAGAATAAGCAACAGATAAACAAGGAATGGAATGTAATATAACACGTATTCCAAACATTACTTAAAGATCGACATGACTATTGCATGTACCGTACCTGATATATTGCAATTTTAACAGTCAATTAAAAGAAATTGCTTATTCCCTCTGAAAGGAATTGATGCCACGCTAGCCTGGTTGTTCAGGTATTAGTCGCTCACACACCATGAATAATGACTATTTGTGCAACACTCAGAGGCCGAACCGGCCTCTCTGATATTGTAGCACAAGAATTCAAGAGCATCAAAGACAGTAAAGGAAATCAGCAAGAAATAATGCATCTTTAAAATCTGTCACAAACAAGATTGCATTTCTGTCTTCCTGACAAATTTACAATGTCATAAATATTGCAAGGTATGATTAAAAAAATACTTGAAGGAAAGAAAGAATGAACATTTTTCACATCCCCAGACATCACACAATACTTCACAATCAATGAATTATTTTCAAAAAGCAGTCACAGCTGTTCTGCTGTTTGATCCGAATGTTTCTGAAGATAATGGGGCATAAATTCATCTTGGTCTGCAACACAAAGCAATCAATAGTGAACTGGAAGCCTATTTTGCACACTGTCCAACTTTCTTTTCCACTGGCTTCAATTGACTTGCATTAAAGTCCGAGCCACATTCATATTACAGTCAGCCTCCTTTCTACTTCTGCACCCAACTCATTCTATTTCACCAAGAAATTTAATTCAGATCCAATGACTTCTACAATATTCAACTGGACCAAATTCTCAATTTCCCAGTGTTCTATGTGCCAATGTTGGAATGTTGACCTGATTGACTATTCATTAAAATCTGTGAATATTAGTTTTAGTGCAGTGTTTCAGCAGTTTCCTAATATGTGATTTTAACTGGGGAAAGTTTCCATCAGCAACAATGTTCCAACTGTATTCAATGCCATTAACTCAGATGTTGTGTATGGGAAAAATCCTTGAGTGGTGTGATGTAAACTGTAAGATTATTATGTACAGTTTAGAACATAGAACATAGAACATGGAATATTACAGCGCAGTACAGTCCCTTCGACTCTCAATGTTGCACCGACCTGTGTAACTAATTCGAAGCCCATCTATCCTACACAATTCCATTTTCATCTTCATTACACTACATCACCCTACACTATTCCATTTTCATCTTGCATCATTAATTTTTAATGTTAGTTGCTGTAAACTTGGATTACGGGCTTGGAATCAGTCATTCTTCTTTGTGTTAATAATTAATGTATAAGTATTCCTGTAACCATACCGATTTTTTATCAAAACTGTTTTTGAAACCTGGCCCTAGAGTGAATGGGTTTTAGGCAGTAATGAAATTTTGTTTATTTTAGAGTGATAAATTTGTGCGATAAATAATGGGGGCCTCAGAGATTTGTTAGAAAGCTTTGAGATTTTTCTTTAAATTTCAAGGGTAACATCTGTTATCAAGTCATCGAGATGAACAGCACGGAAGCAGACCCTTCGGTCCAACTCATCCGTGCCGACCAGTTATCCCAACCCAATCTAGTCCCACCTGCCAGCACCTGGCCCATATCCCTCCAAACCCTTCCTATTCATATACCCATCCAAATGCCTTTTAAATGTCTGTTATTGAGAGAACTTTAGTTTCACTCTTAACTTTGAAGTATGGAGACTTTGGATCAGAATGACTGGAGAGTCATAGAGTCATAGAGATGTATAGCACAGAAACAGACCCTTCAGTCCAACTCAGCCATGCCTACTAGATATCCTAACTTAATCTAGCCCCATTTGCCAGCACCCGGCCCATATCCCTCCGAACCCTTCCTATTCATATACCTATCCAGATCCTTTTAAATGCTGTAAATGTGCCAGCCTCCACCACTTCCTCTGGCAACTCATTCCATACACATACCAACCTCTGCAAGAAGACGTTGCCCCTTAGGTCTCTTTTATATCTTTCCCCTCTCACTGTAAACATTTGCCCTCTAGTTCTGGACTCCACCACCCCATGGAAAAGACTTTATCTGTTTATCCTGTTTACGCCCCTCATGATTTTATAAACCTCTATAAGGTCACCCCTCAGCCTCCGATGCTCCAGGGAAAACAGCCCCAGCCTATTCAACCTCTCCCTTTTGTTCAAACCCTCCAACTGTGGCAACATCCTTGTAAACCTTTTCTGAACCTTTTCAAGTTTCACAGCATCCTTTCGATAGAGAGCACAAAAGGGAAGGAGATTTAGCGAGTTAAGCCATCAGACTGGAAAGTTAGTGTTAGTCCCAGACCAGAAGTGTAGGGATAAAACTCCAGAAGTAGTTATTTAAGCTGAGTACATTCAAGCTCAGGTGTATGATAGCTCCCGGAAGACACTATCTTCCATTCTAGTTTAAAATTTGAAGTCACAAGCAAACTTAAACCTCAAGATGTTTGATGCAGAGATTCTGATATGAGTATTATATGAGTGGTGTCTTGGGTATTGCATCAGGAGTGACTTGTTGGTATATTAATCTGTTTTGCTTCTTTTCAATGTATAAAGGAGTGTTTTAAGATTAATGGGATTGTACTTCTATGGTGTGTTTAAATTCTTTACATTTGTACTATAAGCAGATAGTTTGGATTATTCTATTTTGTCTCCATTCTTTTTGCAATAAGCTTCCATTTTGTTGATAAAACAAAACCAGCAGCATTGCACTTTTATCATTCAGTGAGAGATCACCTTGTTAAATCCCAAATATTCAAAAACAAATCTATCAGACCAGGTTACTGTCTGGGATCTGGCTTATCCAGTAATATTCATTCATTCATTCATTGGAATCGCTGCCTAGGCCAGTATTCATTGTCCATCCCTAATTACCCAGAGGGCAGTTCAGAGTCAACCACATTGTTGTGGGTCTGGAGTCACATACAGGCAGACCAAGTAAGAAGGGTAGTTTCCTTCCCTAAAGGCCATTAGTGAACGACATGAATTAATAGTGGTTTCCTGGTCATCATTTGGCTTTTAATTCCAGATTTCTATTGAATGCAAATTTCGCCATCTGCCATGGTGGGATTCATAGCCCAGAATAGCGGAGGTTGAGGGAAGATTTATTTGAGATATTCAAAACTCTAAGAAATCTGGACAGTATAGTTGAGAAGGACTTTGTGCCTTTAAAGAGAGATGAAGGACTAGAAACCATAGATTTAAACTATGATTGGTTGAAAGGTTAGATGGGAAATGAGGAAAATCCAGGTCTGGAGCTCAATAACTGAGAGGGGAGGAGAGACAGAAGTCCTCAACTTATTCAAATTTGTATGAGAATGCCCCTCAAGAGCCATAACATACAGGGCTAAGAACTCAATGCTGGAAATTAGGTTTCAGCTGGATAGCTTAGTCTTCTGGCAGCACAAAGGTGATGGGCCAAGTGGCCTTTTTTGTGCTATAAACAGACTATGATTTGAAGAAAGGAATTCGTACTGGAGTAACATTAGGACGTCGACCAGTATTGGATTAGAGTTCTGAAGAGAGATGTGAGAAGACAGATTTTTTTTTGACTAAAAGGTACATAGTTAGGTGGTGACCTGATTCAATTTCTTCAAAATTGCATTGAGATTTGATGATATAGTGGTAAATTTCAACTACTGAGCAGTATGATAGAAATTAATGGGCTTAAAATCTCATTTTCTTAGTGATAATTTTCAATTAGAAATTGTATCTTCACTGATTCCTCAAGCAGAAAAGATAGTGTTTCCCCATTCTCTCTTTGAAAACTCTTCACAATTTTAAAATACCGAATAAATCTCCTCTGAGATAATCCTGTTCCACTGGAAATGATCAGAGTATCTCAAGTATCCCACTGCTATATTTTCTCATTATTGTTGCTATTCTGGTAATCGTATGCTGTGTATTTCCAAACATCAATGTCATGGTTTTATGTGAATACTTGTCATAGCATCATAGAATAAAATAAACCAGATTCACATTTGGCCCATTATTAATATTCTATCCAATTAAGTCTTTAGTATGACTTTACAAATTATAATAAAGTTACAGCATAAATATTTTTATGGATAAATCAACAGAGGAATGTAATTGTTCCTTTTATTTTACTGTTTTACTTGCATCTTGTACAAAATCTGTTACTCCACTTCCTTTCTCTACCAATTATACCCATGTTCCCTTACAAAGCAATCATTTTTCACTTCACTTTCCCTCCTGCCACATCTCATCCCAAGTGCTGATGTTTTCCTACACATCATTCATGCCTTATCCTGTGTATTCAAACCCACCCTCCTCTTACCACACTGGATAAAAACCAAGGGGTGAGACAAAGTCTGTTCCACCAACAAAATGCTACTATCAAGACTAAAATGGTACTTTGCCTACTGCATAAATTAATAACAATGTGGTATATGAATTACAATGCCAATGTGATGCCAGTCATATAGGCTGTACATACCAATAAGCGGAAGGTTGTATCAAATTGTATATTCTCTTTCATATTCACAATAAGCAGAGTAGTGACTGTACTCAGCCATAATGGCAGCATCGTGTCTCAGTAGTTAGCACTGCTGCCTCACAATGACAGGGACCTATGTTCAATTCCACCTTCAGTATGGAGCACAGAACATAGAACAGTTCAGCATAATGCAGACCCTTCGGTCCTCGATGTTGTGCCGGCCTTCTATCCTACTCTAAGATCAGTTTGCACATTCTCCCCGTGTCTACTTGGGTGTCCCCCAGGTGCGCTGGTTTCCTCCCACAGTCCAAAATGTGCAGGTTAGGTGAATTGGCCATGGGCAATGCAGGATTATAAAGTGTGTGGGTGGGTGGATGCGCTCTGGAGATCGGTGTGGACTCGATTGGCTGAATGGCTTGTTTCCTCATTGCAAGAATACTATGATTCCATGTTTACAAACTTGTGACTATAGTGTACAACATCAGATGTGATTTTATGATTGTTTCATAAGTGTGTCCAATTGTAAGACCATAAGACACAGGAGCTGGAGCACACCATTCAATCCATCAAGCCCATCAATGAGATCATGACTCATTTGATAATCCTCAACTCCACTTTCCATCTTTTTACCCAATACCCTTCATTCCCTTCCTGATTAAATATCTGTATATCTCAGATTTAAATATTTTTAGTAACCCAATATCAAAAACCCTCTCAGGTAAAGAATTCCACAGATCCATGCGAAGAAATTACTCCTCATTTCTGTCTTAAATGTCTGACCATTTATTCTGAGATTATGCCCTAGATTTTCCCACAATTCCCCTAAGAATCTTTCATGGTTCAATAAGATTTCCTTTTCTTCTTATATATTCCAATGAGTTCAGGCCTAATTTACTCACCCTGTCCTCATCAGTAGTTATGAGTTGGAGATGCCGGTGTTGGCCTGGGGTGTACAAAGTTAAAAATGACACAATACCAGGTTATAGTTCAACAGGTTTAATTGGAAGCACACTAGCTTTTGGAATGCTGCTCCTCCATTAGGTGGTTGTCTGATGAAGGAGCAGCGCTCCGAAAGCTAGCACTTCCAATTAAACCTGTTGGACTATAACCTGGTGTTGTGTGATTTTTAACCTTCTCCTCGTCAGACCATCCCTCTATACCTGGTCTCAGCCTAATGGACCTTCTCTGGACTTCCTCCAATGATAGTATAGTGCTGAAAAAGCTCAACGGGCCAAGAAATATTTGAGGAGCAGGAGGATCGCCGAGCAGGAGGATCGATGTTTCGGACATCAGTCCTTCATCAGGAATAAGGCTTATGCCCAAAACATCGATTCTCCTGCTCTTCGGATGCTGGCTGATCAGCTGTGCTTTTCCAGCACCACACTATCGACTCTGATCTCCAGCATCTCCAGTCCTCACTTTCTCCTATGACAGTGTATCATTTATTAGATAAGGGGCCCAAAACTGTTCACAATATTCCAGTCATGTTCCAACCAGTGTCTAGGAAAATTTTAGCAAAGCCTCTCTTTTGTACTCTCTTCCTTTTGAAAGAATGGCCAACATTTCCATCTCACTTGCTGAAATTTGACACAGCTTTTATTTTTGTGCTTCATTGATGAGGACTACCAAACTTGTCCACCTTGCAGCATTGTGTAGTCGTTCTCCACATTATATTCTATCTCTCAAGTTTATGCCCACTGGTTCAACCTGTCCATATCACTCTGCAATCTCTCTGTGTCATCCTCACCACTTGACTTCTTACCCACTTTTGTGTCATCCACAAACTGAGCTGAAATACATTCATTTTCTTCATCCAAGTCATTAACATATTGTGATAAGGGCATGGAATATCCTACCTGCTAATGTAGTCAACTCAGCCACATTAGGGAGATTAAAACAATCCTTAGATAAGCACATGGATGATTTTGGGTTAGTGTAGGGGGACGAGCTGAGAATGGTTCACAGGTCGGTGCAACGTCGAGGCCCGAAAGGCCTGTTCTGCACTGTATTGTTCTCTGTTCTATATATTGTAAATAATTGTGACCCCAGCACTGATTTCTGTAGCAGTAGTTAGAGGTTACCATCTTGAAAATGCTCCCCCTTATCCAAACTTTCTACCTTTTATTAACTTACCAATCTTCTATCCATGCTAATATGCTACCTCCAACACCATGGACTTTGATTTAAGAAGAAGTTGAATGTGTGACACTTTATCAAACACCTTCTAAAACTCCAAATATATTATATTGACTGCTTCTGCTTTGTCTATCCTGCTTGTTACTTCCTCAAAGAATTCTACTATGCTTGTCAGGCATGATTTCCCCTTCATGAAGTCATGCTGACTCTCCTTGATCTGCCTGACTCTACTTGAGGTTGAGATGGTCCAGAGCATCGGGTTCCTGGGGGTGATGATCACCAGCAATCTGTCCTGGTCCATCCATGTCAATGTGATGGTCAAAAAAAGCACAACAATGTAGGGGGTAGTGTAATTTTTAAACGGTTAGCTGCCTTTTAGTCTTTTCTACCTCATAGTAAACACAAGTAGACATTCGAAACTGTTGCCGGACCTCCCCCACGTTTATATGAATGAAACAGTTGTAACAGCTTTCCTCGATAGTTGAGAGACCGCCCTTAACCACAGTTGTACAACATCATCCATATAAGGGAAGAACGGGAAGCTCAAACACTGATTGGCCAAGTGAATAACAAAATAATCGCAGGCACCAGAACCCAAATAAGGAAAACAGTGGGGAATCCTAGCACTCGTTGGTCAAGGCAGCAGTAGTAGACCCAGCCCACATATACATGTATATAATGCGTGGAGATTACTATGCTTGTGTGTGTGTACCTTTGGGAACAGCACCCGACTTTGCAAAGTTGAATGAAAAAGTTTTGGACAGACTCCTCCGTGTCTTTGTTCCTGGGAAGGGAAATAAAAAGTGCCGTAGATGGGGCTGGATAGCCACTTATCTCGCACAATTGGGGGCTCCTCCGGGATGAAATAATTATTGCCGGGGGGGGGCAGTCTCTTCGGCTCATGGATCAAGCCTGATTACAACAAAGACGCGTCTAGTATATATTTATACTTCTCACTGAAAAGCTTGGTCCGTCGGCCGTCGGCCAAGAGAGGATGTGACCCGGCTCATTTAAAAATAATTTTGAATCCTGGAAAAGGAACACACGGACGAGTGCTGGGACGACCGGTTAGTGACTATACACGGGGGTACACACATTTAAAAAGGCCAGACAACTCAGTGCACGGATCAAGGTAAGAGATTCTTTTGTTCTTCCTTGTTGGCCGCGTGGTTTTGACAGTCATCTGTGAAAACGCTTTGGGCGTTTAAGACCAGGACTGAAGATAAACCACGGGAAATTGTGGTTTTGACGGTCATCTGTGAAAACGCTTTGGGCGTTTAAGACCAGGACCGAAGATAAACCATGGGAAATCAGACTTCTAAGGAAAAGTCAGGGAAGACTGCAAATGGGAAAGAAATACCCCCCGATAGTCCATTAGGTCGGAAGTTAAGTCTATGGACGGACAGTAGTAGAACAAAGGACTTAAAGAAAGAGACCGTGATAAAATATTGTTGTTTTATATGGACCAAAGAACCTATCCGCGCCCCCTCGGTAGTTTGGCCCGAGTATGGGTCTGATGAAGACTGGGTGTGTCAAATCCTAAATGTATATGTTAACAGAAAACAACCGTTTGACCCAGAGGAGAGCAAATATGCCGCCGCCTGGTTGGCGGGCGACGGCGAGAGTCCCACGCGTCTCTATCCTCTGATTCCCCAAACAGACCCGAGGAAGCCCCAGAAGTCTTGGGACATCCTCACCGACGGTTTGCCACCGTCTTCCCTGCCCCCGTATATACCACCCGCGCACGACCAGGCGTCCAGCGCGGACCTCTCTCCTGCGACGGATAATTCCGAGTCCCAGCAGGCTACAACCAGTGAGGAAGGGACTGCTGGGGGGGGCACAGGAGGGGGCGCAGAACTCACCCCAGGCACTAGGAAATCAGTCCGACTCGAGATGCGGAGAGGTCGAGAAGAGGGATTGAGAGCTGGGAGGAGTGACAATATTGAACAGCTGAACCCCTTACGAGAGGTGCCGTTTGGGAACGAACGGACCGGGTTCGTAGTACAACCTTTAAATTCTGGGGATATCCGGCAACTCCGTAATGAACTACCCCATCTACTGGATGACCCCGTCAGTGTGGGAATACAACTGGACCAATTTCTGGGGCCCAGTATATACACATGGGCTGAACTGCAGGTCATGATGAGAATACTATTTAATTATGATGAAATTGTTATGATCTGGAATAGTGCAATGGCCATTTGGGATAGGGAGCATCAGGACGGCCCTCAGCGTGGAGAGCAGAAGTACCCCTTAGAGGACCCCCGGTGGGATCATAATGACGCGGGGGGACGGGCCAATATGACAGACCTCAGAAGCCTTATAATCAGGGGGATCCAAACCTGCGTGCCCAAACAGCGGAATTTAGCAAAAGCATTTGAAGTTGGACAGAAAAAGGATGAATCCCTGAGTGAGTTTTTAGACTGTTTGCGGGAGTCCATGCGAAAGTATTCAGGTTTAGACCCCGATGGGGAAATAGGCAAGAGCATGCTTAAGGTGCACTTTGTGACTCAGTCATGGCCTGACATTCAGAAGAAATTACAGAAAGTGGAGGATTGGGCTGAAAAGGATGTTGCAGAATTATTACGGGAAGCACAGAAGGTGTACGTTCAGAGGGATGTAATAAGGGAGAAACATAAGACAAAAATGATGGTGGCAGCCGTACGGGAAGCTTGTAAGTCCACCAGAATGGGGGAGGGAGGTTATGGGGTGGAAAGAGGAACGTCGAAGAAAGGTTGGAGAGGGAGAGAAGCGAGACGGGGCAGAAGTGAGAGAGGAGGATCTTATGGAATTGAGCGCCCTCAGAAGGCCGGATGTTACCATTGCGGGAAACTGGGACATTTCAAAAGGGATTGTCCCGAGTTTAAAAGGGAAAGAGAAGGGATGTATGAAATGGAGTGTGAACAAATGGATTAGGGAAGTCAGGGGAGGATCGGAACACGGGCCTACCAAGAACCCCTGGTAAATTTACGGGTGGGCCCATTTAGACAAGATTAGATTAGATTAGATTAGATTAGATTACTTACAGTGTGGAAACAGGCCCTTTGGCCCAACAAGTCCATACCGCCCCGCCGAAGCACAACCCACCCATACCCCTAACCTAACACTACGGGCAATTTAGCATGGCCAATTCACCTGACCTGCACATCTTTGGACTGTGGGAGGAAACCAGAGCACCCGGAGGAAACCCACGCAGACACGGGGAGAACGTGCAAACTCCACACAGTCAGTCGCCTGAGGCAGGAATTGAACCCAGGTCTCTGGCGCTGTGAGGCAGCAGTGCTAACCACTGTGCCACCGTGCCGCCCTTAAGATGTTACCTTCTTAGTTGACACAGGCGCTGGCAGGTCCTCAATTCCCCTCCATCCGAGGGGGGTTGGCTTCCAAGCTAAAACATTAAACATTTCAGGAGTTAAGGGTGGGGTTTTTAATGCGAAAATATTCGAACCACAACCCTTGCGGCTGGAGGAGGAGGAGCTCCAGGTGGAACTCCTTCACCTCCCCCATCTTCCCTATGGGTTGTTGGGACGGGATTTGATAGTCCGTTTCGGATTGCGAATAGAAGTGGGAGAAGAGGAAGAATTAGCCGTTACCATGTCATACCTTAGTGAGTCCCGATTGACAGAGATAGACCCTAGGGTTTGGGTCGCCAAAGGGAACCGGAGGGGACTCGCAATTCGACCTGTGGAGGTAAAATTAAAGCCCCAGAGACCCGACGTCAGAGTGCGCCAATACCCCATCTCTTGGGAAGGGAGGCAGGGCCTGAAGACAGTTATGGAAGACCTAATAAAAGATGGATTGGTAGAGCCCTGTATGTCACCATACAATTCCCCCATCCTGCCGGTCCGGAAGTCGGATGGGAGCTACCGAATGGTCCAAGACCTAAGGGAAGTAAATAAAATTGTCCAAGTACGGCACCCTGTGGTACCGAACCCATACACTATTCTGGGGCGAATCCCCCCGGACCACGGCTGGTTTAGTGTTATCAACTTAAAGGATGCCTTCTGGGCGTGTCCCCTGGACAAGAACAGTAGGGATCTTTTTGCTTTTGAATGGGAGGATCCTGATACTGGCAGAAAACAACAGTACAGGTGGACCGTACTCCCCCAAGGATTCACTGAGTCCCCGACTCTGTTCGGGCAGATTCTGGAACAATTATTGGAGGGACTAACCTTGTCCCCGGCCCTTAAGCTTATACAATACGTGGACGATCTCCTTTTATCTGGACTGGCGGAGGAGGACGTCCTACTTGGGACTAATGCCCTGTTAAATTACCTAGCTGAGAAGGGGTTAAGAGTGAGCCAGAAGAAGCTCCAATATGTCGAGAAAGAGGTTAAGTACCTGGGACACTTGATAAGCCAGGGACAGAAACGAATAAGTCCGGAAAGAGTGCGGGCAATAATCGAACTAGGCCTCCCAACGACCAAGAGGGAGTTGCGGAAGTTCTTGGGACTCTTAGGCTATTGTCGGTTATGGATAGACGACTATGCCCCCCTTACTAAAGACTTGTACCTAAAACTCATTGAGGAGGCACCCAACAGAATAAAATGGGAGGAGGAGGAGAAAAAGTTAATTGAAATCCTAAAAGGAAAATTGATGGCCGCACCTGTTTTAAGCTTGCCGGATTTTAGTAAGACATTTTGTCTCTTTGTGAACTCCAGAAAGGGAACCGCTCTTGGAGTATTGACCCAGGACTGGGGGGGAAAAAGGAAGCCCGTGGCTTTCCTGTCAAAAATTCTGGATCCAGTCTCCCGAGGGTGGCCGGAGTGTGTCCAAGCGGTGGCAGCCACGGCAAAGCTGGTAGAGGAAAGCAGGAAGTTGACTTTTGGGGCCCCCTTGACAGTCACTACTCCCCACCAGGTTAGAACTATCCTGAATCAGAAGGCCGGGAGGTGGCTGACTGACTCGAGAATTCTGAAATATGAAGCCATATTGTTAGACCGAGAAGACCTCCGAATAGAAGTCGGGGGCTGCCAGAACCCGGCGGACTTTCTTTGGAAAGGGGAAGGGGAGGAGGAACTGGAACACTGCTGTTCAGACATAATAGAGTACCAGAGTAAAGTGAGGGAAGATCTGAGGGATACCCCCTTACATGCAGGTAGGCGGTGGTACATTGATGGGTCCTCTCGAGTGATAGATGGGAAGAGACACAACGGTTATGCAGTCATTAGTGAGACTGGTTGGGAATTAGTGGAAAGTGGACGGCTACCGAATGCCTGGTCGGCACAAACGTGCGAATTGTACGCCTTGCACCGGGCTCTGAGGAATTTAAAGGGAATAGCCGGGACAATCTACACTGACTCTAAGTATGCCTTTGGGGTAGTACACACCTTTGGGAAGATCTGGAAAGAAAGGGGAATGATAAATAGTAGAGGAAAGGAGTTGGTCCACGAGGAACTAGTAGCCATGATCTTGGAGGATTTGTTGCTGCCACAAGAGATTGCTGTAGTATATGTGAAAGGACACCAGAAAGACGATAAAATAGAGACCCTGGGGAATCAATTGGCAGATGAACAGGCAAAATTGGCTGGGATGGGGAAGGAAGTAATAAACTGCCTGGTAAGGATTCCACAGATATCCGAAATTACCGAAGTGCCCATGTTTACTGACAAAGAAGAAACTCTTCTCGCGTCTCTGGGGGGTACAAAGGATAGGGAAGGCAAGTGGACCTTACCCGATGGCCGCCAGCTACTAAATCGACCGTTGACGCGGGACATTATTGCCCGTTTACACCAAGGGGGTCACTGGGGCGCCCAGGCACTGTGTGATGCCTTCCTGCGCCGATATGCTCACCCTGGTCTGTACACGGTAGCCAAGCAGGTCACAGGAGATTGCATAACGTGTCGAAAGATTAACAAAAGGGGGCTGCGGCAGCATGCAAGACAAGGGGGTAGGAGTCCGGCCTATAGGCCGTTTGAGTATGTTCAGGTAGATTACACTGAGCTCCCCCCCATAGGTCGTCTGAAGTATCTATTAGTAGTGGTAGATCACCTGACAGGATGGGTGGAAGCTTTCCCCACTACCACGGCAACGGCAACTCAGGTTAGCAAGATTCTACTCGAGCAAATCATCCCACGATTTGGGCTACCCCGCGCTATTGACTCTGACCAGGGGAGCCACTTCACCTCGACCGTCCTCCAGAATGTAGTGCAAGCAATGGGGATTGACTGGGATTTGCACACCCCCTGGCATCCCTCCTCCTCGGGCAAGGTCGAAAGAATGAACCAGACCATCAAAAAGCAGCTAACCAAGCTCACTAGTGAAATCGGCCTGCCTTGGATCAAATGCCTACCCCTTGCCCTGTTGCAAATTCGCACACAGTCAAGGCGGGATTTGGGCGTCTCCCCTTTCGAAATGTTATTTGGCCTCCCGTTCCATGGGCCGAAGGGGGAACCTCCTGTATTTGAGTCTCGGGATATGTTTGTGCAAAAATATGTGGTGGCTCTGGGGTCTGCTCTATCTCGTTTACGCCAACAGGGACTTTTGGCACAGACGCCGCCCCTCGAGTTTGCGGTGCACACCGTCAAGCCGGGTCAGTGGGTCCTGATTAAAAGCTGGAAGCAACGTACCCTCGAACCAACTTGGGACGGTCCCTTCCTGGTACTTTTGACGACCGAAACGGCTGTCCGTACGGCCGAAAAGGGCTGGACACATTACACTCGAGTCAAGGGACCAGTGCCACAACCGACGGAGGACGAACGAACCTCTCTGACAAAGGCATCGAAGGAACAGAGACCCTGAGAACGAACTAATCGGACTTTGGCGAGTCTAAAGGAACTATGCCCTCGGGCTACGGGTGTCGCGAAAAAAAAAATGCGGTCAATCGTATTGTTAACTTGCTATGCCATTATCCTTGGGCTGGGTCATAGTGTGCGTGTTACCCAATTTGGCCTCTGGATAAAACAAGCAGAGGACCGTCAGTGGTTCACCTTCTCCGTGCTTGCCAACCAATCAACACAGACACTTAGCTTAGACCTATGTGAGTTGGTGCCCTGTAAGACTAAAAGTCAACTGAATCAAACTAAGCGGAACCTAGAGAGAGAAAGGGGATTCCAGGGTCAGACGTTAGTATTACAAATGCATGGTAGGGAAGGCCTAAATAGGCCTCCAGCCCCTAGGGTCCAGGCTATGGTGTCAGTTGTCCGTGATCCCATCACCCCGGACGAGATTGTGGGCAGAATCAGTGCAATCCGCTTTATCTGACCATAAAGAACTTGGAAAAGAACGGGGCGAGCCTTAATGGAACAATACTGGGTATTAGAGTTGGGGGCCAGGCAGGATGGGGGGGGATGCAGCTGTGCTGCACGTATATCACGGTCATTGAAGCTGAATCTGGGGGCTCATCCACCACTGATAAGCAGGAAAAGATTAGAATAATTGAGACGACGGATTTGGAAAAGACCTTTGAAATAGAAACGGGATACGGGGAGGCGAATGCCTGGATGGAATGGGTCAAATATACTGTGAGGAGCATGAAAAAGAGTGATTGCTACGCATGCACGAGTGCCCGCCCTAACCCTCAGGTGGTCCCATTCCCGCTGGGATGGGAGAAACATCCACGAGCCATGGACTGCATGATAAGGCTGTACCAGGACCGAGAGGCCTGGAACGACCCCACTTGTCGACCCTTGAGTTTGAAGTTTCCCCCCGTCAGGTCTGAGGGGGCGCCCTGCCCGCCATCATTCTCAGGGGTAACGGGTACGCACCAGGCCTGCGTCTCTCGGACGGGACTACAGTGGGACGACGATGTGGGGACATTTGACAAGTGCAGCGGATCAATTCGGCTGGTCAATGAAACTACCGGGGGCGGGAATTACTCCCACATTCATGTGCCTAGGGCAGACCTCTGGTGGTACTGTGGTGGGAGGGTTCTGCGACCGACCCTGCCCCAAAAATGGACGGGCACTTGTGCGATCGTTCAATTGGCCATCCTATTCACCCTGGTATTCGAAAAACAAGAGCAACCCCGTTGTAGTGGAAGAACTGAGAGAGCTTTGGAGACCTCTTTCGATGATAACATATATTTAGATGCCATAGGGGTCCCCAGGGGTGTTCCTGACGAATACAAGGCTAGGAACCAGATAGCGGCGGGTTTTGAGTCGTCACTGTTCTGGTGGGTGACCATCAATAAGAATGTGGATTGGATTAATTATATTTACTACAATCAGCAGAGGTTCATTAATTATACCCGGGATGCAGTGAAAGGAATAGCAGAACAACTGGACGCCACTAGTAGGATGGCGTGGGAAAATAGGTTGGCCTTAGACATGATGTTGGCAGAGAAGGGGGGTGTTTGTGTCATGATAGGCACTCAGTGCTGCACTTTCATCCCCAACAACACAGCCCCTGATGGGTCCATCACCCGCGCCCTGGATGGACTCACCACATTGGCGGACGAACTGGCCGAAAACTCGGGCATCGACTCTGGCCTCACGGACTGGTTGGAAGCTTGGTTCGGTAAATGGACGGGGGTAGTCGTTCCCTTTCTTGTCTCATGTATAGTGGTGGCAGGAGTACTCACTGCCCTTGGGTGTTGCGTTATTCCCTGTGTCCGGGGATTAACTCAACGACTGATCGAAACCGCCCTTACTAAGAAGGATGTTCCCTATGGGCAGGTTGAACGAATAAATCTCGAGATGGAACAACGTGAATCCCTCTTGGGCGGGGGTAGTATTAGAGAAGGGCAGTTTGATGAACAAGCTCGGGAGTTATTAAATGCCCTGGAGAAGAAACTTACGGTTGAAAAATTACAGGCCGTAAGAAAAGACACGGGGGATTTGTAGGGGGTAGTGTAATTTTTAAACGGTTAGCTGCCTTTTAGTCTTTTCTACCTCATAGTAAACACAAGCAGACACTCGAAACTGTTGCCGGACCTCCCCCACGTTTATATGAATGAAACAGATGTAACAGCTTTCCTCGATAGTTGAGAGACCGCCCTTAACCACAGTTGTACAACATCATCCATATAAGGGAAGAACGGGAAGCTCAAACACTGATTGGCCAAGTGAATAACAAAATAATCGCAGGCACCAGAACCCAAATAAGGAAAACAGTGGGGAATCCTAGCACTCGTTGGTCAAGGCAGCAGTAGTAGACCCAGCCCACATATACATGTATATAATGCGTGGAGATTACTATGCTTGTGTGTGTGTACCTTTGGGAACAGCACCCGACTTTGCAAAGTTGAATGAAAAAGTTTTGGACAGACTCCTCCGTGTCTTTGTTCCTGGGAAGGGAAATAAAAAGTGCCGTAGATGGGGCTGGATAGCCACTTATCTCACACAACAATGCCTCTACTTCCTCAGGAAATTCATTAGTCCACAAAGACTCCTACCAACGTTTATAGATGCACCATAGAAAACATTATATCTGGATGCATCATGGCATGGTATGGTAACTGCTTTTCCAAAGAACGCAAGAAATTACAGGGAGTTATGAACACAGCTAGTCCATCATACAAACCAGCCTTCCAATCATTGACCCATTTATACTTCCCTCTGCCTTGGGAAACTAACCAACATAATCAAACGTCGCTCCCACCCCACCCTTTTCCGTCCGGCAGAATACATAAAAGTTTGAATACACATACATGCAGATTCAAGAACAACTTCTTCCCCGCTGTTATTAGACTTTTGAACAAATCTCTCAAATATTTTTATTGATCTCTCTCTGCACCTTCTCTGTAGCTGTAACATGGTATTCTGCACTCAGTTCAGTTACCCTGATGCACTTTTTATAGTATGATCTGCCTGTATAACACGCAAGACAACACTTTTCATGATATCTTGGTTTATGTGACAACAATAAATCAAATCAAATCAAATATTATGGATTTCTAAATGCCCTTCTATTACATCTTTAATAATATACGCTAACATTTTCCCAATAACAGTTAAGCTATCTAATCTATCGTCACACATTTTATTTCTCCTTCCTTTTTTAAATAACTTGTTAAATTGCTAATTCTGAAAGCATAAAGCATCATACTAACAACCAGTTTAGTTTATGAGTTGATTTTGCAGTGTGGCAACTGATCCATCCTAAAAGCTATGTTTAATCTTACACAGGGTTTAGTCCTTTGAGGGCAAAATTAATTTGTCCAGGAGTTATGCCCGTTCAATTAAATTGGAACCCTCTTCCTTGATACATTCCCCATAGCACATCTTAACCAATCAGATATTGATTTTTTTCTAATACTTTGTACATAACAGCTTTGCGGTAAATGTTTCCTGGTAAATTCTCTATGCTAATACCTCAACCTACCAAAGTAGGACCCTTGTGGTGCAGTTGTAGTGTCCATATCACTGAGCCATGAGGACTGAGTTCAAGTCCCACCTGCTTTAGAGGTGTGTAATAACATCTCTGAATAGGTTTATTAAAAACAATCCATCTCTCACACAACCAGCACACTGTCTCATGCAGGAGAAATTCTTGTTCCCTTTGAAATGTGATAATCCTGCATCAGTCCTGATGAATGCCAGATGAAAAGTTACAAAAGAATGTCTCTTTTTTCGGTAATCATTGAAACCCAACAGTGTGGCAGCAGGCCACTCAGCCCATCAAGTCCATATCGTCCTGCAAAAGATCCAACTCCCTACCTTATAAATTTGCTTTTCCCATGGCTCATCCACCTAGCCTGCACATCCCTGGACGCTATGGGCAACTTAGCATGGCCATCCACCTAACCTGGCAAAAGTGAGGACTGTAGATGCTGAAAATCAGAGTATAGATTAGAGTGGTGCTGGAAAAGCACAGCTGATCAAGCAGCATCCGATGAGCATGAAAATTGACGTTTCAGGCAAAAGCCCTTCATCAGGACATCTATCATCGATCCACCTAACCCACACTACTTTGTACTGTGTTAGGAAGCTGAAGCACCCAGAGGAAACCAGCGCAGACACAGGGAGTTTATGCAAGCTCCATCAGACAATAGCCCAAGGCTGGAATCGAAATGGAGTCCCTGGCAGCAGTGTGAACCACTGAGCCACTGTACCACCCCAATAGTTTACTATTAAATAACATTGACGGACTGGTCAAAGTGAAAGGGCTTTAAACTAATGAATCCCTAATATTAGCAGTTATTTGTGCCAAATCACTGAGAATGACTACTGAGAAGACAACGATAGGTAGTAACCATGACAAACTTTTATTTCAATAACACCTTTAACAGGATGTCATAAAGCTGTTTATTGCCAATTAGGGACATACCTCATTGCACAGTCTGTGCACCATGAACATAACAGCCTGTTCTACACAGAAAGGTCTTAGTTTTGAGCTAACACCCAAATAATCAATTTCAGTAACATTGGTTGAAGTATAGTTATTGGTCAGGAGGAGAATACTGTCCTAATTTTCTTCAAATAATACCATGGGAACATTTGTGACCACCTAGGAAACCAAATGCTCATCTCATCCCCTTTGTCAATCTTGACTATCCCCTCAGGTTTCTGGACTGGAGCAAGAAGCTATGAGCATATGAGCACACAGAGGACTTGTCAAGGAAGGTGATGTCCTAGTTCTATTACTATTAGACTGTTAATACAGAGACCCAAGTAATGATGTGGGAATCTGGGTTTGAATCCCACCATGGCAGATGCGTGGATTTTTAATTAGTAATAGAATGATGAGTTATGAAAGTAGGCAGGAATGTTCAGGAGTGAGGTTGAGAGGAGCTAAGCCATTATTATAATGAATGGCTGAGCAGGCTAGCAGGGCTGACTTGTCTACTCCTGCTCCTAGTTGTTATACTCTTACATAGTTCTTATGTTCTTATGATGAAGATTAGGCTAAGAGATTTGAGCAAATTTCATTTCGAGGGGATGAGAAAAGAATTTGGCAAAATAAAATGATCAACCGTTATTTGCAAATAGTGCTCGAGATCAACAAGAAACATTAAAAGCTGCAGCAGTAATCGAGCATGCTGGAGAAACTCAGCAGGTTTGGAAGCATCTGTGAAGAGAGAAACAGAGTTATCCCTTAAGTCCAGTGATCTTTAGTCACTCAAGGACTGTGTTCAACATCTTGCAGGGAAAATATATTCCACAAGGAGGAAAGAGCAAATGAGACACCATTGAGACTCCATGGATAAACAAGCATTTAAAAAGCAATTAAGGGGAGCAATTAAGGGTTAACAAGGAGGTGCATCTACACCAAAGAATGGCAAGAGAGAAGAAAGAAAGAAGAAGAGAATGCAACAAACTGAATAATGCTCACAGGACATGACAGGGTAAATATGGAGAGAATGGTCCTGAACATTCCCACAAGGGAAAACAGGGGACATAATCTCAAAATAAGGGTTCACACACACTTAAGATAGAGATCAGAGCAATTTCTTCTCTCAGTTCATAGTCTAGGTTTGGAATTCTTTACTGCAGAGAGTTTTTGATGTTGGGTTGTTAGGTATATTCAAGGCTGAGATAGAGAGATTTTATTCAGTAAGGAAATCAAGGGATATGGGAAAAGGACAGGAATGTGGAGTTAAGGATGATCAGATCAACCATAAACTCATTGAAGGTGGAATAGACTCATTGGGGTCAAAGGTCTACTTCTGTCCCTCTGTCATTTGGTCTTATAATCTTAAGGCAAAGCAAAACTATGAAACTAAATCATCAAAGGAAGATAAAGGAAAACAGTAAAATATGTTGCAGCCACATCAATACAAAAAGGATGGCTACAATGGAAAAGAGATGAAGGGATATTATTTAAATGATAAACAGGGCAATATCACAAATAATGCTAGTGGGATGACGGGAACATTAAGTAAATACTTTGGTTTGGAATTTACCATACACTCAAACAAATAGATATGGTATTAAATGACAAGATGAGTAATGAATTAAATGCATTTAAATAAAAAGTGCAGTTAAGTAATAACACACAAAGAAATTCAGTGACAATTAAACCCTTGGTCCAGATAATTTTCCAAGTATATTGAAATAATCTATGGAAGAGGTAGCAGAAGCATCAAAGCTTACAATTAATAATACCATAGAAAGAAAAGTGCAGTACCAGAGGATTAATGGATAGCTAATATAATCCTTACATTTAAAAAGAGGATCAGAATACGCCCTGTGAGTCATATTGTATGATTTCACCTACCTCTTTGGTGAGCTGCTATAAAGTTAATTTGAAAAGATCCCATCCCTTGTGATTACCTTTCTTCTGGACCATATATTTTAAAAGAAACCAATTAAGCCAGGCTTTTTTGAGTTTACCAAGAATGAGTTTATTAATTACTAACCATGAGAAGATTTAATAATGCTACACACATTCACACTACATATAGATTGGAAATAAGGTGTGAGTCCACAAAGATCAAAGGTTTAAAAGAGCAGTCACTACAGATCAGTATCTGATTTGTTCATGAAGAGCACATAGTTGATCATTGCAATAGAGGCTAGACTTAGCATTGATGTTGGATTAGTGGTGCTGGAAGAGCACAGCAGTTCAGGCAGCATCCAACGAGCAGCGAAATCGACGTTTCGGGCAAAAGCCCTTCATCAGGAATAAAGGCAGTGAGCCTGAAGCATGGAGAGATAAGCTAGAGGAGGGTGGGGGTGGGGAGAGAGTAGCATAGAGTACAATGGGTGAGTGGGGGAGGAGATGAAGGTGATAGGTCAAGGAGGAGAGGGTGGAGTGGATAGGTGGAAAAGAAGATAGGCAGGTCGGACAAGTCAAGGAGACTGTAACTGAGCTGGAAGTTTGAAACTAGGATGAGGTGGGGGAAGGGGAAATGAGGAAGCTGTTGAAGTCCACATTGATGCCCTGGGGTTGAAGTGTTCTGAGGCGGAAGATGAGGCATTCTTCCTCCAGGCGTCTGGTGGTGAGGGAGCGGCGGTGAAGGAGGCCCAGGACCTCCATGTCCTCGGCAGAGTGGGAGGGGGAGTTGAAATGTTGGGCCACGGGGCGGTGTGGTTGATTGGTGCGGGTGTCTCGGAGATGTTCCCTAAAGCGCTCTGCTAGGAGGCGCCCAGTCTCCCCAATGTAGAGGAGACCACATCGGGAGCAACGGATACAATAAATTATATTGGTGGATGTGCAGGTGAAACTTTGATGGATGTGGAAGGCGCCTTTAGGGCCTTGGATAGAGGTGAAGGAGGAGGTGTGGGCACAGGTTTTACAGTTCCTGCGGTGGCAGGGGAAAGTGCCAGAATGGGAGGGTGGGTCGTAGGGGGGTGTGGACCTGACCAGGTAGTCATGGAGGGAACGGTCTTTGCGGAAGGCGGAAAGGGGTGGGGAGGGAAATATATCCCTGGTGGTGGGGTCTTTTTGGAGGTGGCGGAAATGTCGGTGGATGATTTGGTTGATGCGAAGGTTTATAGGGTGGAAGGTGAGCACTAGGGGTGTTCTGTCCTTGTTACGGTTGGAGGGGTGGGGTCTGAGGGCGGAGGTGCGGGATGTGGACGAGATGCGTTGGAGGGCATCTTTAACCACGTGGGAAGGGAAATTGCGGTCTCTAAAGAAGGAGGCCATCTGGTGTGTTCTATGGTGGAACTGGTCCTCCTGGGAGCAAATTCCCAATTTCTCCTGGGTGGAGAAATTGGGAATACGGGATGGCATTTTTGCAAGAGATAGGGTGGGAAGAGGTGTAATCCAGGTAGCTATGGGAGTCAGTGGGTTTGCCATAGCATTGATGTTGACAGTTATAGTCAGTTTTATGATCCTTAGTTTTACAGATTATATGAGATTCTGTTGTTCTGATTTCTTTTGACAGTGAATTAGTTCCAGCATTCAGAGTCATTATGTTGTCCTACATACTTTGGCTGGTTGGAAGCACTTGTAATGGAGTCTTCCTTTACCTGAAACACAGAGATGCCGAGGAGATAGGCTTTTAACTATGACCCATCACAGCATGTAAATGCTCAAACTCAAGTTGGCACATGTGTGGATCTTCATTCTCATTGCAAAACTTCAGTGGAGTCAAAACTGGCTTATTAACCCATGGTATTGTGCGTTTTTCAAAGAGCAAAGTACAGAGTCTGTCTGTAGCTTAGGGCATAATCTGCAAGGGGTGGATTGCTATTGAGCAGGGTGTCATCTGTCCCTCATTATCTTTATAGCCACAAGCGAGCAGAGTCCAGTTTACTTTGACATGCCCCTTTCCAGCTCTGAAGTGTTGTTGTTTGTAGTTACCTTCACATCCATAGGTGTGATAGTCAGCGTGTCTCTTGCTCCAGACAGCCACTTAATTTATATCCACAGCCATTTTCAATCCTCTTTTAAATAAAACATATTTTGTAATCATGAGTTAAAGATGTCCACACTATTTCAGGGTTTTGACCCAAGGTCATGTGCAAATAATCCACAGGTCTAGGCTAATGCTGTTGGGAGAAGGGTTCAACTCCTTCCATAGCAGCTGGTGAAATATGGATTCAATTCATCGATCTGGAAATATAAAGATACTCTTAGTAATGATGACAATGATAACTGTCATGTATTTTCATAAAACCCCAACTGGTTCACTCATGTCCTTTAGGAAAGGAAATCTGCCAAAGTTACCTGACCTGGCTGACACGTAACTCAAGCCTACTGGAATGTGATGGACTCTTAATTGTCCTTTGGAATGACCTGACCCCTAAGTCCCAGGAAAGAAGAAGAGGAGAATAAACAATCAAGCATTTGGCTTTATTTCCAGAATGTTATACTGTCTCAATCCTTTAGAATTCTCTTTTGAAACCTGCAATTTTCAACATTCTCCTGGACTTTTACACACTTTTCAAAACTTATCATTTTAAGCAAACATTCAGTCACCATTTCTTCAATATGGCTTAGGATTCGATCTTTTATCCCTTCATATATTGTTTTTACTCACCTTAAAGGACCTTGGAAAGTCTTCTATAGAAATTGATGCTATTTTAAAAGTGTTTGTTGTTCAGGAAGGACCTTTATTAAAAAAAATTAGATTAAAAAATTATTAGTGATATAATTGGTCAGCTACAAATTGTCCTATCAAATGTTGAGGGTCAAAGACATTGAATTCTGTTCAAATCCCATTCTGCACAGTTAACTGCAATTTGGTCAGTTATTCCTTTGAGATGAAATTATGCTGCACAATATTCCGACATAGAGCATTTGAAGGAGATCAGTTTGTCCCCTTAATTAACAGGGAGCAAGTAGATTACAGTATTGAAAAAGTTGCTCAAAGTAATTTTATATGTCCAAATTAAGCATTTATATATTTATACCAACATCAAAATTTAATGCTCTAAAATTAATACCTCAATTTATTTATAATATTTTTACTAAAATTACTATGGTTTTGTACTGTTGAAGGTCTGGAATGCTGGGCCTTTAATTTATTTAATTTAATTTAATTTAATTTAACAGTCCATCTTCCGCAGCTACACTGGCATCACCCCTCACCTTTTCCTCTGCTACATCGATGACTGTATCGGCGCTGCCTCGTGCTCCCACGAGGAGGTTGAACAGTTCATCCACTTTACCAACACCTTCCACCCCGACCTCAAATTTACCTGGACTGTCTCAGACTCCTCCCTCCCCTTCCTAGACCTGTCCATTTCTATCTCGGGCAACTGAATCAACAGGGACATTTACTATAAACCGACTGACTCCCACAGCTACCTAGACTACACTTCCTCCCACCCTGCCCCCTGTAAAAACACCATCCCATATTCCCAATTCCTTCGTCTCCGCTGCATCTGCTCCCAGGAGGACCAGTTCCAATACTGAACAACCCAGATGGCCTCCTTCTTCAAAGACCGTAATTTCCCCCCAGACGTGATCGACGATGCTCTCCACCGCATCTCCTCCACTTCCCGCTCCTCCGCCCTTGAGCCCCGACCCTCCAATCGCCACCAGGACAGAACCCCACTGGTCCTCACCTACCACGCCACCAACCTCCATATACATCATATCAACCGTCGTCATTTCCGCCACCTCCAAACGGACCCCACCACCAGGGATATATTCCCTCCCTCCCCTATCAGCGTTCTGAAAAGACCACTCCCTCCGTGACTCTCTCGTCAGGTCCACAGCCTCCACCAACCCAACCTCCACTCCCAATACCTTCCCCTGCAACCGCAAGAAATGCAAAACTTGCGCCCACACCTCCCCCCTTACTTCCCTCCAAGGCCCCAAGGGATCCTTCCATATCCTTCACAAATTAACCTGCACCTCCACGCACATCATTTACTACATCTGCTGCACCCGATGTGGCCTCCTCTATATTGAGGAGACAGGCAACCTACTTGCGGAATGTTTCAGAGAACACCTCTGGGACACCCAGACCCAATCAACCCAACCACCCGTGGCTCAACACTTCAACTCCCCCTTCCACTCAACCAAGGACATGCAGGTCCTTGGACTCCTCCATCGCCAGGCCATAGCAACACGACGGCTGGAGGAAGAGCGCCTCATCTTCCGCCTAGGAACCCTCAAACCACAAGGGATGAACTCAGATTTCTCCAGTTTCCTCATTTCTCCTCCCCCCACCTTGTCTCAGTCCCATCCCTCGAACTCAGCACCACCTTCCTAACCTGCAATCTTCTTCATGACCTCTCCGCCCCCACCCCCACTCCAGCCTATCACCCTCACCTTAACCTCCTTCCACCTATTGCATTTCCAATGCCCCTCCCACAAGTCCCTCCTCCCTACCTTTTATCTTAGCCTGCTTGGCACACTCTCCTCATTCCTGAAGAAGGGCTCATGCCCGAAATGTCGATTCTCCTGCTCCTTGGATGCTGCCTGACCTGCTGCGCTTTTCCAGCAACACATTTTCAGCCCTTTAATTTATTTATCTTAATCCAACTTTTTTCCAAAGAATTTGTTGTTGAGAGTCTAGGTACCTTTGTCCCTAAGATGGTGCCATAAATGGTGACTTGTAAACCTTTCAGGATCTTCATGTGACTACATGTGGCAATGCACCTAATTCCAATTCTAAAATATTTTTCTAAACTGAAGTTACTTTCATGATCCATGATTAGCCACACTGGTGGCTCTATCAATCCAGGACCGCGGGATGGTTTTGAATCCTTTTCGGATATAGACAGGCTTTCGTCCTTCTATGTGGGTAGTCGAACTTGAATAGAGGGAATAAAGGAACCGTTTGCAGTGCCATCATAGGTACGAACTTTCCACAGGTCTTACTGGCAGCTCAAGAAACAGAGAAAAAGCTGCCTCATGCTACCATCTAGTGGCAATCTATAATGCTCTTCTTTGTGTACAATGGAGGCTTCCAATAGAATTAACAAGGACAAAATGCCAATTTTCTTTCATTTCATTGGAACATGGAGCAAACTAGGGGGCCCAAATGGCTTATTCCTGCTCTGAATTCATATGTTTGTAACTTCAGTTATGAGAATAAATTGACAAAGTTAGGACTCATTTCCCTGGTGAGATGAACGCTGAGAGGAGATTTGTTCTGTTTCAAAATCATGACATTTAGAACATAGACTGGGCTTGGCTTCCAACTGTTTGCTTCCTGTTACCGACAAAACAGACAACAGGCCATTGATAAGAAGGGTTAATGGGGTGTATCCACGATGTAATTTGCCAGGATGGTCTGCATCCAGCAGTGCCTACTTGGGCAGAGTGGGTAATCTTGCCGCAAAAGGAAGAAGAAGGAGAGGGCATGGAGTTAAGTAGTGCGCAAGAGAAGCAAGGACAATGTGAGAAACAAAACGTTTTCACACAGCGACCACTGCCTAGAAATATAGTGGAGTCAGTTTCAGTTGATGCATTCAGGAGAGCATTGAATGATTATTTGGATAAAAATGCTGTGCAGAGACATGGGGAGAAAAATGGGCAACAATTAGTAGAATTGGAACAGGCAGGATAGGTCAAATGTGCCATAACAATTCCATGAATAAAGGAACTGGAGTGGGTTTTCAGCTCCTTGGGCATGTTTTATCATTCAGTGAGATTATGGTTAATCAGTGTCTTAATATCATAAAGGAGGAGAAAGTGAGGACTGCAGATGCTGGAGATCAGAGCTGAAAATGTGCTGCTGGAAAAGTGCAGCAGGTCAGGCAGCATCAAAGGAACACATTTTCAGCTCTTAATATCATTAACTTTGGCTGTACAGTCAAGCCGGGTCTAATGATCGATTGATCTCAGTTTACAAATCCTTCACGTTTTCAACTCATTTTGCAGAATTTTATTCTACAAGTACAGCATCATTCTTTAGTGGTTGGTGCTATCTGCTTTATAATTCTGCACACTGCTCCTCCCCATATCTCGCCTTCCCACCCAATAATACCAAAAACCGTTCTAAAAATTGTGTAATCCTACATTTGCATTTTTAAGCAGTATTCTGGCTGTTTGAGATAGTGAACAGCTGGACGCTGACCATCCTGGCAAATTACATTGTGGTTACACTCCACTAATCCCTTTTTTTCCATGGTCTGCTGTCTATTTTGTAGGTAGCAGGCAACAAACAGTTGAAAGTCAAGCCCAATGTTTGTTCTAAATGTCAATGTAAAAAATGCTCTGCTGTGAGTCAAATAGCTCCCGCTAATAGTCTCTGAAAGCAGAGCATCTGGCAGAGATCTATTAAAAGTCATGGGTGTGAAAAATAATAGAACAATAATGGATCAGATAAGATTCTTACGTGATAACACTCACTAAAGTACAAAAAAAAGCATTCTTTGCCCCCTGGTGGTAATTCAGAGTAGTGTCTTATTTCTGGCAGCAGCTTAAAAAGAGCTAAGATCTATGGTACATATATGAATTTAGCAATGCAATGTTAGACGATTTTGTACAGTTATTTAAAAAGTAAATACTATTGGAAAATATGTTTTTTTGATTGATGGATTGCTGTTGTGATCACAGTACAATGCTGCTGTTCCAATGTGTGAAAGTCACAGCATTATGAGTAAAAATGGTTTATTGTCAATCGCTCTGTCGCGGGGAGGTGACGGCCTAGTGTTATCATGGGGGACTGTTAATCCAGAGACGTAGGTAATGTTCTGGGAACCTGGGTTCAATTGGTGCCAAGGCTGATGGTTTAAATTGAATCCAGTATAAAAATCTGGAATGAAGAGTCTAATGATGACCATGAATCTATCGCTGGTTGTCAGGAAAAATCCATCTGGTTCACTAATGTTCTTTATGGAAGAAACTGCCATCGTCTTTACCTTGTCTGGCCTACATGTGACATAGTTGACACTCAACTTCCCCCAGCATTAAATACTGGCCTGGCCAGCGACACCCTCATGCTGTGAATGAATAAAAAAATTAATTAATTCACAATTGCCAATTGATATGCAAAAAAATCCATTAAATCACAGTTTTGTTTGCTGCATTTCATTAATTCACAAGATGAGGGTGTCACTAGCAGGGCCCATTATGACCCATCCTGAATAGCCCTTGAGAAGGTGGTGGTGAGCTAAGTTCTTAAACCACTGAAGTCCATGTGATGTAGGCATATCCACCATTCTGTTAGGGAAGGAATTCCAAGACTTGGGCTCAGCAATGCAGCGTCAAGTCATAATTTGTGTTTCAGTTGCAAAAATATAATGAGCTCATAAAAAAAATCTTTATCTACATTCACAGATACTAAAGCAGTTCTATAGAGTCTTTGCCTATCCAGAAAAGCAAACATTAGAATTTGACATTCTCTGCTTTGCACAAACCAAAGGCATTTCTTACATGTGCAGGCCACCATTTACTGATATTGAGAGTCTGATAACTGAATGGACCCCTATTTAACTTCAGCAGAAAGACCTCAAATGGCAGCTGCCCCAAGCTTTGCTGCATCCCTCAGAATGTAGTCCTAGGCCTTGAAATGTGCCAGTCTGCAACACTCAGTCAGGGTCAACTGTTTGCTCTGGAAGACCAACAGGTTTCAGGCAGACCAAAGAGCATCCTCCTCGAGTTGATGGCCCTCCAGGCACAGTCGATTTTTGTCTCGGTGTGCGTCCCAGGAAACAGACCATAGAGCACAGAACTGCTCGGGATGAACCTTAACAAGAACCACTGCATCTGTCTCCAGACTTCCCTTGCAAAGGCACATTTCAGAAGATGTGTGATAGTCTCTACCGCCCTGCAGGTGCTACAAGGGCAACGTGCAACGGTGCAGAGAACCTGGACTTACATGAAGAATCTCACAGGCAGTGTCCTTCTCACCACCAGCCAGGCGATGTCCTAGTGCTTATTGGAAGGTTCTCATGATGAGGAATTCTGACAAATCACTTTGACAATCTGCTCACGGAACCACATGACAGGATCCATCCACTACTTTTCTCTCGTGGTCTTGAGGGTGCCAGCTGCTGACCGCTTCCTGATGGACTTATGGTCAAAGATATTTCTCTTTGCAAATTTGCCAATGAAGGACAGAAGAACAGTCCAACTACTTGGAACATTCCACTGTACCAAGTCCCATCCTTCGCAACACCAGGGAAAGGTAGAACCACAGTACCTAGTAACACTTGGTGTTTGCATACCAAGGGTCTATGAACAGCTTGCTGCAGCCACACACAAAGGTGGCCATCAGGATGAAGGCAGCGTGAGGCATGTTCCTCCCCTCTTATCCAGATGATACCATTTGTACATGGTGTCCCTGGAGATACGGGCCACTTTAGGCCTCCAGATGAAGTGGAAGATCAACTCGAATGTCTGTAATGGCACAGGTTTGGAAATGGGGCCAGACCTGCTCCTTGTACAATAAAATGATTTGGCAATGTACCATAAGGGTCGGGTGAGGCTGGTACTTGTTCAATGCCGCACTTGGTTAGACCGCACTTGGAATACTGTGTCCAGTTCTGGTCGCCCTATTATAGGAAAGATATGGATGCTTTGGAGAATGGGGGGCTGTGTATGTGTGTCCTTTGTCCATGGGGCGAGTGCCCTAAAATGTTGGTGACTCTTGCCCAAAATGGAGGGCCAGACGAGCAAGCAGTGAACTGGAATTGCTGGGGGGTCAGCTCTGACTTCAACATAAGGAATTGTCACCATCATCTGATGGCTGAGAGCATCGGAAACTGTATATTAATGAGGTGGGATTACCAAATAACGGGATGTTAGCATCTGCTAATTCATGCAAATAAGTCCCTCACTGCTCACGAATGAGACTCTCATCTTATCTCATCAACACTTGGTTCAAAAATGGGACTTGCTGCTCTCGATATCGAAAAGCTCTTCCCTTGACTTTCCCAACATTCTCACTAAGGTCCCCATTGTTCAGGGCCTGGGATGATTCTGCCCATAATCTTCTTGGCAAGTTGGGAATTCCTTGAATCCTTGAAATGCACTGTCTTGTATAAAATAAAGCCACCATAGTCCTACAAGACCATAAAGGTGTTGTCTAATGAAAGAGAGAAAGAGAGGGAGAGAGAGAGACGACTGGTGATTTAACCTGAAGGTCATCGTGCCTCAGGCAAAGTGAGAGGTTAAAAGGAGGGATCTTTATGGTAATCCAGGCAGTATTGGAATGAAATACATAGATCCCTTAAAATAGCCACCCAAGTGGACAGGGTTGTTGGGAAAGCATATGGTGTTTTGGCTTTCATTAACAGAGGGATTGAGTTTAAGAGTCGTGAGATCTTGTTGCAGCTCTATAAAACTTTGGTTAGACCGCACTTGGAATACTGTGTCCAGTTCTGGTCACGCTATTATAGGAAAGATGTGGATGCTTTGGAGAGGGTTCAGAGGAGGTTTACCAGGATGCTGCCTGGACTGGAGGGCTTATCTTATGAAGAGAGGTTGACTGAGCTTGGACTTTTTTCATTGGAGAAAAGGAGGAGGAGAGGGGACCTAATTGAGGTATACAAGATAATGAGAGGCATAGATAGAGCCGATAGCCAGAGACTATTTCCCAGGGCAGAAATGGCTAACATGAGGGGTCATAGTTTTAAGCTGGTTGGAGAAAAGTATAGAGGGGATGTCAGAGGCGAGTTCTTTACACAGAGAGTTGTGAGAGCATGGAATGGGTTGCCAGCAGCAGTTGTGGAAACAAGGTCATTGGGAACATTTAAGAGACTGCTGGACATGCATATGGTCACAGAAATTTGAGGGTACATACATGAGGATCAATGGTCGGCACAACACCGTGGGCTGAAGGGCCTGTTCTGTGCTGTACTGTTCTATGTTCTATGTTCTATGTACATGCTGTTGGCCTCATTCTCCATCACAAACTATTCAGCCAGGCAGCTGAACTAACCAACCCCTTATTGCCTTCTGCAATGATTGATTGGCACTTGACTCCAATGAAGGTCAATATCAGTGTTGCTTCTTCACTCTCTTGCGCCACTTAAAACTCCAGAAATTTCTACAAAATTGAAATGCCTTGTATCAGGGTATCAGACTCACTGGATAACTGCAAACAACCTGAACCATGACTGCAAAGAAAAATGTCAAAACAACAACTTTCATACAACCTTTAACCCAATTAAATAGCTTTATTCAATAGTTAATCACAAAAATACATTTCCAATATGCCTATTTCGTAGACTTTATCAAATAGGAAATTGGCCTGGGTAATTTCAATGCCCTTGAACAAAGAAATTCCATGTTGGGTTGCTCAAGTAATTATTGTTCTCTGTGCCTTCCATTCTCTGAGTTTGCTTTGGTTTAGTTTCTATCAGGGATTGGTTTAGCTCAGCTGGCTTGGTTGTTGGTCCACAGAGCAGTGTGGGCTCAATTCCCATTACCGGTTTGAGGTCACTGTGAAGGACTCTCCTTCTCAATCTCTTCCCTTGCCTGAGGTCTGATGGCCCTCAGATTAAGTCACCACCATTTGCTTCTCTCTATTAAGATAGCAGCAGCAATGGTCTGGTAAGACTATGGTAAACACAACAAGCTTTCAATGTCATCTTTCTCTCCTTTTTTGACTTTAATGAAATTTCTTGTCCTTAAGATGTCTGCATCTTAGTTTCTTTGTAGCTGGTTTGCTCACTCCCCTTCTCTCTGTAAGTTTCAACTTCATCTGATCTGTGCCAGTTACATGGTTCTCCTACTTCCCCTCTCTTCGTATGCCTCGTATTTAATTTCTGTTCACTTTTCATTATATGTAATTACCCACCTTACTTAGACACTTACAACCTACACCCAGCCTCGTGCTCTACTGGCCACTGTGCTCCTTTGGTTAGAGTGCTTTAGGACAACATGGGAATAGGAGAAGGGGATTCGGGGCTCTCAACAATTGGCATCAGCACAAGCATTTGTGAGCACACAAATTTGTATGAACAAGCTTTTTAAATTCCACTTTTATGTAGAATTATGCAATCTTTGGTTGTTTAAACTAGCTACAAACATGCAGAACAGGAGCAGCGGTCGACCTTTTGGCCTCTTGGCACTACCGTGCCAAACATTAACATCATGAATTGGTCTGTTGGTGTTCCAGGCTTCACATTCCCATCTACCCCCAATAAACTCTGATTCTCTTAGTAACATTCTCTTTGGCTATTTCTAATTGTCCAGAGTGCAGTTAAGATTTCAATCATATTGCTATGGATTTGGATTTACGTAAAGGCCAGATCAGGTAAGGATGACAGTTTCCTTCCCTAAAGGACATTAGTAAACCAGATGGATTTTTCCTGACAATTGACAATGGATTCCTAGTCATCATGTGACTCTTAATTCCTAATCTTTATTAAATTCAAATTCCATCATCTGCCTTGGCGGGATTCGAACCCAGGTCCCCGGTACAATAACTAGGCCTTTGGATTAGTGGTCCAGCGATCAACTGCCTGCACTTTGGTTACTGGCAACAGGCAGATCGCTCCCGCCTCATAAAGTCACTCTGTTTTGTTGTTCATCACCAAGTTCATTTTCTGGACAATTAGGCCAACGATTTTTAAAAATCACATTGTGAATGCGATGCACTTGTCTGTGGGTTTGGGACTTGGAAGTTATCTCAATGTTGCTTCCCAAACTGTAATGGAAAATCCAGACCTGTGTGACACCAGCAGTTTTGAAAAGTGATGATTCTTAGCCCTGGAGAGGTATAAAGTTAACATTTAAGTTCATTGTGTAGAAAGCTAAAAGGATGAAATCCATTATTATGAGAGAAATTGGACATAAAGATGTTATGTTTTAGTCACATGACAGCCATGACCATGATTTTAATAGCCTGCCCACACAATCCTCATTACAGACTTGGTGGACTGAAGGCCCTCTTTTGTCCTGTATGATTCTGTGACTAGCTGCCTTCCCCATCTGGTTTTGACAAGTTGGACTTAAGATATCTCTGTAAGTGGGGAAAGGGAAGGGATTGAAAGTAACGCTTATGTTACCTTGGCATTTCCCAGCTACAATTTGGCTTTTAACAAGTTATAATTCCTAATGCTTTTTCTCAGTACCAAAAGATATAAATGGATTATGATCACAAGAGCAAATAAATCAGGATGTAAAGATATCTTAGCAAAATAATTACAGCTGTAAACATAAGTGATATGCCAAGGCACTTGTCTAACAATGTGAGATCAAGCCAAAGAGGGAAAAAAAACTGATTTCTTTTATTTTAGTATTTCTGAGACTTTTTCACTCATCTCAATATACACTGGAGACTACAATGGGACAAACCAATATACTGATTCTTAAAAACCATCTCGGGGGCAGGAGGTCCCATTTAAAACAGCTGACCCATTTTGCAAACAGAGTAATACAGCACAGAAACAGACCCTTCAGCCCAACCAGTCCATGCCAAACATAATCGCAAACCAAACTAGTCCCAGCTGCCTGCTCCTGGCCCATATCCCTTCAAACCTTTCCAATTCATGTACACATCCAAGTGTCTTTTAAACGTTGTAATGTGCCCACATCCACCACTTCCTCAGGAAGTTCATTCTACACGCAAACCATCCTCTGAGTAAAACATTTGCCTCTTATGCCTTTTTTTAAACCTCTCTCCTCTCATCTTAAAAATGTGCCCCCTCGTCTTGAAACCCCCACCCCCTAGAAAAAAAACACCTATCATTAACCCTATCGTTCTGATCACTAGACCAAAAATGTTAAGGAACATTTAAGCAACTCTTGGATGGGCACATGGAAGATAGTACAATGAGGGGGACGTAGGTGAGTTTGAAGTTAGAGTAGGATAAAAGGTTGGCATGACATCAAGGGCCGAAGGGCTTCTACTGTGATGTACTGTTCTATGTTCTATGTTAGTTCTGATTTCTCTTCACAGATGCTGCCAGACCTGCTGAGGTTTTCCAGAAACTTCTGTTCTTTTTACTGATTTACAGTATCCACAGTTCTTTCGGTTTGTAACCCTATCCAAATGTTGCATTATCATCAGTATCTTCCGGTTGGAGTCACTTTAAGGTTCTGGAGAATGACAATGAGGAAGGGACCAAGATGTTCATGGTACAGGGCCCTTTTTGTGCTCCATGGTACAAATACCATTACTCCTCCAGTGGTCCTGTTCACAGAGCTTCGACTTTTGGGTTTAGTGATAGTGCAAGTCATTGACCAACTCATCTATTTACTTTCTCCTAGGTATCTTCTCTTTCTCTCTCTTTGTACTAATTGTTTTTGTTACCTGGCAGACTCTCTACCACCAGGTTACGCTCTACGTATATGTATTCTGTCTTACTTATACATATTGGGACATATACAGATGAGCTCAATAACGTTATGTAGGAGAAGGTGAGGACTGCAGATGCTGGAGAGTCAGGATTGATTTGTGTTGCACTGGAAAAGCACAGCAGGTCAGGCAGCATCCAAAAAGCAGGAGAATCAATGTTCCGGGCAAAAACCCTTCATCAGGAATGTGGAAGAGAAAGGGAGATGAGAGATAAATGGGGGAATGGGGGTGGGGTTGGGGGGAAAGATAGGTGGGAAGATGATAGGTGGATGCAATTTGGAGTAATTGTGATATGTTGGTGGGGAGGGTGGAGAGCATTATCCTCCACCATTTCCACCACCTGCAGACAGACCCCACCACCAAGGATATATTTCCCTCTCTATCTCTATCTGTGTTCCACAGAGACCATTCCCTCCGTGACTCCCTTGTCAGTTCCACGCCCTCTACCAGCCCACCCTCCACACCCAGCACCTTCCCTTGCCACTGCATGAGGTTTAAACCTGTGCCCATACCTCCTCCCTTACCTCCATCCAAATGATCTTTTTACATCTGGCAGAGATTTTCCTACACATCCATGCACCTCAACTATTGTATCCATTGCTCTTGATGCGTTCTTCTCTACATTGGAGAGAGAGAATGCCAAATCACAGACAATTTCTGGGAACATCTCTGGGACACACGCACCAAACAAACCCACCGCCTTGTGGCCAACCACTTCAACTCCCCCTCCCACTGCCCAAGGACATGCAAGTCCTGAATTGCCTCCACCGTCAAATCCAAGCCACCCAACACCTGGAGGAAGAATGCCTCATCTTCCACCTTGGGGTGCTCGAACCACATGACATCAACGTCAACTTCACTAGTTTTCAAATCTTCCCTCCCCCCACCTCATCCCAGATCCAACCCTCCAATTTGGCACCACCCTCTTGACCTGTATTACCAGTCCATCTTCCTTCCCACCTATGTCCTTCAACCTCCCCTCCAATTTATCATGATTACACCGCACCTGCATTCACTTATCATCTTCCCAACTACCTCTGCCCCAGCCCCACCCCCAACCCCCCTATTTATCTCTCATCCCTTCCCCTTCCATAATCCTGATGAAGGGCTTATGCCCAAAATGTCGACTTTCCTGGTCCTTGGATGCTGCCTGATCTGCTGTGTTTTTCCAGCACCACATTTTTGGCTCAGTAGCAGCATGGTCTTGGTCAGTTTCTGTGGTGTGAAAATGTTGAAATATTCATTTTGGTTCTTCTTCTGGATCAGGGTTTAAGCTGCAGCAATTGTCAAACATTCTAGCATAGAGTAGACAGTTTTGAAATTACATGGGCGTGCATGTGATGTGTTGCATGATTTCAGGAATGCAGGACAAAAAGCTTTTTTCAGATATCATTTATCAAGCCTATCAAGTCTGTGGCATGTAAGGACTTGTGGTACGGTTAATTTAGATTAGTTCATTCAGTTCAGTGGTAATCATGCAACTTGTGACCCAGTCAATACTTAACTAATTTCAGCCTGTCTCCTGCACTCTGGCCTCATATTCAGTTCAGAATGAACAGTCTAGTCATGGATTGTTCTCACCTATTGTTCAATGTCTTTACCCTAGCTAGAGTCAGATACAAAACAAGAAATGGAATATTGTTCATCAATTGCTGGATTTTTCAATTTGCTGGGAATTTTGATGGTTTGGTCACAGTGAACATGACCAAAACATTTTTTTTCAACTGGAATGATACTTACATGATGGCAAGGGAAATTTGTAAATGGTGAAAGGGGAGTCAATCGATTATCTGAGATGGTGTTGAGTTTTATGAGCATTGTTCAATTGTTGTGGATAATGGATATTGATAATGGGGGATTCAGTGATGCTAATGCCACTGAATGTCAAGCAGAAATTATTAGATGTTTACTTTTGGAACAGAATAGAGAATAACATCAGGAGTAGGCCATTTGGCATGTTCCACCAGTCATAAAGATCTTGGCCAATCATAGACATTAACATTATATTCCTTCACTACTTCCATATTCTTAAAACCAGAAGGGTGACTGGACTTGAAGTATTAATTCTGCTTTCTCTCCACAGATGCTGCTAGACCTGCTGAGTTTCTCCAGCAGTGTTTATGTTTGTCCCTAGAAGCCACGAGACCCCAGAAATCTGTTGATAATGATTAGTGATAGATCTTCCATCGCTCTCTGTGGTAGAGAATTCCATACATTCACTATCCTCTGAGTGACAAATTTCTTAGCCTTTATCCTGAGTTTATATCCCCAATACTAGATTCAGCAGTTGTGAGCAACATCCTATCCACATCTACTCTGTCACAACTTGTAAGAATTTTGTAATAAGATCAACTCTCATATTTTAATATCTCTAGATAATACAGGCTGAGGTTCCTGAAGCATTCTTCATTAAGCAATACTAATCTGAGGGATAGGTCCAGTAAACCTCTTTTGCATTCTGTCAGGATTTTACATTCCTTCATCCTCATGAAGGGTTTATGCCCAAAACTTCGATTCTCCTGCTCCTCAGACGCTGCTGACCTACTGTGCTTTTCCAGCACCACACTCTTGATTCTGATCTCCAGCATCTGCAGTCCTCACTTTCTCCTATTGGACTGAAAAGTGGTAACATTGGCAATAGACAATTGCCAGAAGTAACAATACCTTACTGCAATTGTATAGAGTCTTGGTGTATTGTGTAAAATCTGCTTTCCTTATCTGAGGAACAGTGTACTCGCCATTGACAGAATGCAAAAGAGGTTTACTGGACCTATCCCTCAGATTAGTATTGCTTAATGAGGAATGCTTCAGGAATCTCAGCCTGTATTATCTAGAGATATTAAAATATGAGAGTTGATCTTATTACAAAATTCTTACAAGTTGTGACAGAGTAGATGTGGATAGGATGTTGCTCACAACTGCTGTACATGAACATGAGCTGCTTCATTGTCTGAGGAAATGTAAATGGTGCTGTACATGGTGCAGTCATCAGCAAACATTTTCACTGCTGACCATACGATGGAAAGAAGATCAATCATGAACCAGCAGAACCTTGACACAACCTTGAAGATCTCCTCCAGTGATGTCTCAGTACTGAGATGATTTACCTTCAACAACTATAACCATCTTTCTTTGTGCTAGGTATGAATTCAACAAGTGGAAAGTTTCCTCCTAATTTTCATTGATTCCACTTTCTTTAGGGCTGGTTGATGTGATGCTTTGTCAAATGCTGCCATCAAATCATGTGTAGCCAACATTACCTTGCCTCCTGAGTTCAATTTTTTGTTCATGTTTGGATCAAAGCTATAATGAGGTCAAGAATTGTTTGTGCCTTATGGAATCTAAACTGAGTGTAGGTAGGTTATTATATGCCTTAATAACACTGTTGATAACCCATTCTATCACTGTGCTGAAGATAAAGAAAAATGGGCCAGGGAGTGACAAGATTGAGTTTGCTCTGCTTTTAGTACAATGGACATGCTTGAACAATTTTCCATATTATCAGGTACATTCCAGTGTTCTGGCAGTACTGGAACAGCATGGCTAGGGACGTTGCTAATTCTGGAGCAACAAGTCTTGTTTCTGGAGCAATAAATGAAACAAAGAACTGAAGATGCTGGAAATCGGAAACAAAATCAGAAATTGCTGGAGAAACTCAGCAAGTCGAGCAACATCTCTGCAGAGAAAGCATTGTTAATACTTTGAGTCCAGCAACCCTTTTACAGAACCAAGCTGTGGGCGGCACGGTGGCACAGTGGTTAGCACTGCTGCCTCACAGCGCCTGAGACCCGGGTTCAATTCCCGCCTCAGGCGACTGACTGTGTGGAGTTTGCACGTTCTCCCCGTGTCTGCGTGGGTTTCCTCCGGGTGCTCCGGTTTCCTCCCACAGTCCAAAGATGTGCAGGCCAGGTGAATTGGCCATGCTAAATTGCCCATAGTGTTAGGTAAGGGGTAAGGGGTAAGGGGTAAATGTAGATGTAGGGGATGGGTGGGTTATGCTTCGGCGGGGCGGTGTGGACTTGTTGGGCCGAAGGGCCTGTTTCCACACTGTAAGTAATCTAATCTAAGCTGTCATTCCTACCACTACTGTAAGATGCATCTTTGGCAATTAAACTTGTGAGGATAAAGTCAAGGATGTTGTTCCTTCTTGTCCCTCCTTCACCATCTGCTGCATGCCCAATCTAACCTCTAAGACCTTTAGGAACTCATCTAGCTCAGTCAATGGTAGTACTAGCAAGCTATTCTTGGTGATGAGCTCTGAAGTCTCCCACCTACATTACATCCTGTGTCATTGTAACCCTCAGAGCTTCCTCCAAATGGTGTTCAACAAAATACTGGCTCATGAACTGAGGTCAGGACAGAGTTGAGGTGAGGTGGCAGGACGAAATCAGCAGCAGGTTCCCTTGCTAAAGTTTAACCTGACAATTCATGGCTTCTTGAGTCAGTCATGAAGACTCACTGACTGTTATACCATTGTGCTGCCTCACAGACTTCCTCACAGACAGTGATAGTGGTATATGGGACATTTTGTGTAAGGCATGGTTCTGTGAATGCAACTATGTCAGGCTGCTGTTTGACGAGGCTGTGGGATAACTTTCCAAATTTTTGCACCAGTTCCTGGATGTTGATAGGGAGGATTTTGCAAAGTTGATAGGGCTACACGTGCCATTGTCATTTCCAGTAACTAGAGCAATGCCAGGTGTTTATTGAATAATAAAAGTAATGAATTTATGATTGGTCATACTGGGCAAGGTGATTCCTTAGTTGTTAAGTCATTCTATCCTCACCTGTGGAATGCTAGATGCTGGAAACAAAGAAGGCTGTTGAATGGTTAATGATAGAAAATCTGTTAGACAACATTGTCCCACTATTAGCTTCCAATTTGAATATGTCTAGTAACCATCCACTGCTGAACGCTTATCTATTATCTGAAATAGGGCAGTATTTTTATCGAATATTGACATGTAGAAGTTCGATTCCAAGCCTGGAAAACCGTATATGCTAAATTGGTTGCAAACAAGATTTGAAATAAGTAAGTGACTTGCTTTAGTTTCGAGAGCTATTTTAAACAGATGACTATTTCAAAAATATTGGATGTAAAGAAAACATCAAGTGTGAAAATTTGAAAATAACCTTTCCAGATGGAGTATAGGCAGAAAGTTTTAAATTTTCTTTTCCAAAGCTGATGCATCTTTTGTTTTCTGTTACTTTCTGTTCTGAATTCAAAAGCATAAATGGGGGTTAGTTAATCAGTTGATTTGATTTGCTTTGCACTGACCTCTAACCCCATTTTGTTTAAATGCAAAGGCTAAAGGCTTATAGAAGTTTATGAAATCATGAGGGGTATAGATAGGGTTAATGGTAGGTGTTTATTGCCTAGGAGGGGGGATTTCAAGATAAAGTGGCACATTTTTAAGATGAGAGGAGAGAGATTTTAAAAAGACATATTTTACATGCAGGGTGGATTAAACTTCCTGAGGAAATGGTGGATGTGGGTACAGTTGCAATCTGGATTAGATTGGTGGTGGAAAAGCACAGCAGGTCAGGCAGCATCCAAGGAGCAGGGAAATAGATGTTTTGGGCAAAAGCCCTTCATCAGGAATGAAGGCAGTGAGCCTCCAGGTGGAGAGATAAATGGGAGGGGGTGTGGGGCTGGGGAGAAGGTAGCCAAGAGTACAATAGATGGATGGAAGTGGGGATGATGGTGATAGGTCAGAGAGGAGGGTGGAGCGGATAGGTGGGAAGGAAGATTGGCAGGTAGGACAGGTCATGAGGATGGTGCTGAGCTGGAAGGTTGGAACTGGGTTAAGGTGGGGTAGGGGAAATGAGAAAACTGGTGAAGTCAATATTGGTGCCCTGGGATTGAAGTGTTCCGAGGCAGAAGATGAGGCATTCTTCCTCCAGGCGTCGGACGGTGAGCGAGTGGTGGTGGAGGAGGCCCAGGACCTGCATGTCCTCGGCAGAGTGGGAGGAGGAGTTGAAATGTTGGTCACGGGGCAGTGTGGTTGATTGGTGCGGGTGTCCCAAAGATATTCCCTAAAGCGCTCTGCGAGAAGACGTCCAGTCTCCCCAATGTAGAGGAGGCCACATCAGGAGCAACGAATACAATAAATGATATTGGTGGATGTGCAGGTAAAACATTGATGGATGTGGAAGGCTCCTTTGGGGTCTTGGATGGAGGTGAGGGGGGAGGTGTGGGCACTGATTTCGCAATTCCTGCGGTGGCAGGGGAAGGTGCCATGATAGGAGGGTGGGTTGTTGGGGGGTGGGGTCATGAACCTGACCAGGTAGTCACGGAGAGAATGGTCTTTGAGGAAAGAGGTGAGGAGGGAAATATATCTCTGGTGGTGGGGTCCATTTGGAATCGGCAGAAATGTTGGCAAACGATGTGGTTTATGTGAAGGTTGGTAGGGTGGAAGGTGAGGAATGGGGGGGGTTCTGTCCTTGCTATGGTTGGAGGGGTGGGGTTTGAGGGCAGAGTTGCAGGATGCATTGGTGGGCATCTTCAACCACGTGGGAAGGGAAATTACGGTCTCCAAAGAAGGAGGCCATCTGGTGCGTTCTGTAATGGAACTGGTCCTTCACATTGGCTGTTCACATTGGAACTGGTCCTTCACAACAATTGCAATGTTTAAACATTTGGATAGGTGCACGAATAGGAGGAATTGGAGGAATACAGGCCAGGAGTAGGCAGTTGGGACTAGTTTAGTTTGGGAGTATGTTCGGCATGGACTGGTTGGACTGAAGAGTCTGTTTCTGTGCTGTATGACTCAATGATAACGCAATTTTCATTCAAAAGCCCCCAAAGAATTTATTTCCTTCTTGTAATAAACAGTCACAGGAAATGATAAAGACTAACTGCAGCAACCAAATATTATAGATGGGACATATGTATCTGCAGGATCACATGAAGCACAAGGCAGCACAAGGCACTTCAGTATAGAGTCATTTTACTTCTTTCTTTATGAACTGAGCACCCAATTAGCTCTCCCAAATCCAGTAATCCTGTTCCCAGCGGATATATCTCAGTGAGAAATGATGATTATAAGCTATGCAGGAGGTGACTTACAAAGCTGTTGGCAGGATAATATTACAGTCTGGCAGTCTACTTTCTAAGGTTCTGAGACCAGGCTAATAATCTGACAAGACATTATCTGTGAATCAGCAAGCCATTACCATAAGTCACTCCACAGAGAATCAGAGGTTTTTACAGCTGCATTTATTAAAGAACAAAGAGGTAGCTCCCTGACAGACAGTCAAAATGTCTAGATTTTACACTGCTGACCCATCTTTGCAGGGTTAGCCTGCACTTGTCAAGTCTGGAGAAAACTCAGGTCTGCTCAGTTCAAAGTCCGGGTAAGGTTTTGGCTTGGAGGAAGAGGGTAGGGCGATGGCTGTCCTCTTTGTGTTAAAGCCAATTCCGTGAGCTGTGTCAGCAAGACTGCAGCACGAGATGCAAGAATGAATGAAAGATAAATATGAAAAGGAAGAAGAAAAGTTTATTTAAGCTGCCACTTCATTTCTATGTTTTGCATAGAAAAGGTGGTACTGACGATCACCAGAGTAGCAACTGTTTAAGGAAAAGGCATGTGACCCCATATTCTGACGGCAGACAAATGTAGATGATATATCGACAATTTAGCCCTTCCAAGAGGAAGTGCCATTGAAAAGTCATCAATTTAGTGCAGCAGTATTTAAACAGTGAAAGTTGCCACAATCCCAGAGGCTTCTAGCTTATGAAGGGGTGGGGGTCAAATTCAGAACATAAGGCCTCCTTTGTATCTTCACCTCGTATTGGAATTTGAGCCACATTGTTGGCATCACTCTGCATCACAAACCAGCCACCCTGCTACTAAGTTAAGGCTGGGATAGATTCTTTATCAGCTGGGTGATCAAAGGTAACAGGTAAAAGGCAAGAAAGTAGACATATGCAATGTTGGATTAGCCAGGATCCCATTGAATGGTGGAGCAGGCTTGAGGGGCTGAAAGGCCTACTCCTGTTCATATTCTTTATGGTCTTGGGTTTGGATAGCTCAATTGGCTGGATGGGCAATTTGTATTTCAGAGTGATGCCAACAACACATGATCAATCCCTATTCCAGATGAGATCACCATAAAGCTCATATGTTTTCAACCTTATCCAGTGTGTGGTATCCCTTGGGTTAAACTCACCACCAGAAAGCTCTCTCTAATATGAGAACAGCATATGCTGCTATGGTGACCATCAGTTCCCTATATACTGCACTGAAGGATTAACAAAATCGGTAGCCCCTGTTTCCATTCATCAATTCCTGAAGGAGAAAGTGAGGATTGCAGATGCTGGAGATCAGGGTTGAGAGTTTGGTGCTGGACAAGCAGCCAAGGATCAGGAGAATCGATGTTTCAGGCCTTCATCCTGAAGCCCTCATTATGCCTTTTCTAACTCTTCAGGGAAACGTGCTGTTAAAGGCATTGATGACTAGAGACCTCTGTGTTACTGCTAAGGCTTAAGAAATACTGTAGAACATTTTCTTTTGCTTTCTGCAAGTGACAAGCTAGCAGTCTCTCCGGTTCCTACTACCAGCCATTGGTGCACATTGGAAGAATTTATAGGCTGGTACTCAGCCTCTTTGGTCACATTATGAATGGACTGCTCTTGGGCAATAAATCTTGTGTTGATTTGAAACTGATGCTTCTGGCTCACAGACAGGGACATTCACCAGAATTGTACCATTTTCTATCTCTAGCCTGGTCTATTCCAGTGCTTTCTGACCAGCTTCCCAACTTTCATGACATAGGTGTGTACCTGCACAGTTACGGACTAAATAGCTGCAAAAGAAAGGATAGATAGACAATTTCCATTGATTGTGGGTTTGAGAATGAGGGGGCACAGTCTGAGAATTAGGGCCAGCCTGTTCAGGCAACACTTCTGCACACAAAGAGTGATAGAAGTTTGGAACTCTCTTCCATAAACTTGATGCATGATCAATTGTTAATTTCAAATTGGAGATAAATCATTTTTTTTAAAGGGCATGTATATGGAAATTAATCTCATTAAATAGTGGAAAAGCTGGAGGGGCTGAATGGCCTACTCCTGTTCCTATAAATGTTAAGAAATGGGATTAGACTAGCTGGCTTATTTATAGGGTAGGAGAGACAAAAATGGACCAAGTAGCCCACTTTGTCTCCATAACCTGCAAATTTGAGCTTATCCAAAAAGATGCTGTCCTTCCATGACTTGGATCGGGTCCTGGTCACGAACTACTGTCCATGTATTTAGAACATAGAACATAGAACATAGAATATTACAGCACCGTACAGGCCCTTCAGCCCTCAATGTTGCGTTGCCCCATCATACTAATCTGAAGCCCATCCCACCTACAGTATTCCATGTACATCCATATACCTGTCCAATGACGACTTAAATGCACTTAAACTTGAAGAATCTACTACCGTTGCAGGCAAAGCATTCCATACCCTTACTACTCTCTGAGTAAAGAAACTTCCTCTGACATCTGTCTTATACCTATCTCCCCTCACTTTAAAATTGTGTCCCCTCATGTTTGCCATCCCCATACTTGGAAAAAGGCTCTCCCTGTCCACCCTATCTGACCCTCTGATTATCTTGTATGTCTCTATTAAGTCACCTCTTAACCTTCTTCTCTCTAACGAAAACAGCCTCAAGGCCCTCAGCCTTTCCTCGTAAGACATTCCTTCCATACCAGGCAACATCCTAGTAAATCTCCTCTGCACCCTTTCCAAAGCTTCCACATCCTTCTTATAATGCGGTGACCAGAACTGTACACAATACTCCAAGTGTGACCGCACCAGAGTTTTGTACAGCTGTAGCATAACCTCCTGGTTCCTGAACACAATCCCTCTATTAATGAAGGCCAAAAAACTGTACACCTTTTTAACAATCCTGCCAATCTGAGCGGCAACTTTCAGGGATCTGTGTACATGGACACCGAGATCTCTCTGCTCATCCGCACTCCCAAGAATCTTACCATTAGCCCAGTACTTTGCATTCCGATTACTCCATCCAAAGTGTATCGCCTCACACTTGTCCACATTAAACTCCATTTGCCACCTCTCAGCCTTGTCCACATTAAACTCCATTTGCCATCCTATCTATGTCTCTCTGCAACCTACTACATCCTTCGTCACTATCCACAACTCCACCGACCTTAGTGTCATCCGCAAATTTACTAACCCACTCTTCTAAGCCCTCATCCAGGTCATTTATAAAAATGACGAACAGCAGTGGACCCAACACTGACCCTTGCAGTACACCGCTAGTAGCTGGACACCAAGATGAACATGTTCCATCAACTACAACCCTCTGTTTTCTTTCAGCAAGCCAATTACTGATCCAAACTGCTATATCTCCCACAATCCCATTCCTCCGCATTTTGTATAATAGCCTACTGTGGGGAACCTTATGGAGTGCCTTGCTGAAAGCCACATACACCACATCAACTAGTTTACTCTCATTTACCTGTTTGGTCACTCTGTCAAAAAACTCAATAAGATTCGTTAGGCACGACCTACCCTTCACAAAACCAGGCTGACTGTCCCTGATCAGATTATTCTTTTCTAGATGGTTATAAATCCTATCTCTTATAACCTTTTCCAACACTTTACCAACAACTGAAGTGAGACTCATTGGTCTGTAATTACCAGGGTTGTCTCTACTACCCTTTTTGAACAAGGGAACCACATTTGCTATCCTCCAGTCCTTAGGCACAATTCCTGTAGACAATGATGATTTGAAGGTCAATGCCAAAGGCTCGGCAATCTCTTCCCTTGCTTCCCAGAGGATTCTAGGATAGATCCCATCCAGCCCAGGGGACTTGTCTATTTTCACACTCTGCAGTATTTCTAATACCTCTTCCTTAGGAACCTCAATCTCTTCTAGTCTAGATGCAAGTATCTCTGTATCTTCCTCGCCAACATTTTCAGTTTCTATAGTGAACGCTGTCGAAAAATATTTATTTAGTGCTTCTCCTGTCTCCTCTGATTCCACACACAACTTCCCTCTATTATCCTTGATTGGCCCTAATTTAAGTCTCATAATTCTTTTATTCCTGACATACCTATGGAAAGCCTTAGGATTAACCCTGATCCTATCCGCCAACAACTTCTCATGTCTCCTTCTGAGCTCTCTTTTTAGGTCTTTCCTGACTTCCTTGTAACCCTCAAGCACCCTAACTGAGTTTTCACATTTTGTCCTAACATAAGCCTTCCTCTTCTTCTTGACCAGGGATTCCACTTCCTTAGTAAACCACGGCTCACGCGTTCTATATCTTCCTCCCTGCCTGACAGGTACATACTTATCTAGGACACACAGGAATAAGCTCCACATTTTTAATGTGCTCATCCCCTGCAGTTTTCTTCCCCATTCTACACTTCCTAAATCTTTCCTAATTGCATCATAATTTCCCTTCTCCCAGCTGTAACTCTAGCTCGGTGGAGTACACCTATCCCTTTCCATCACTAAAGTAAACCTGCCAGAATTGTGATTACTGTCTCCAAAGTGTTCACCTACTTCCAAATCTAACACCTGGCCAGGCTCGTTACCCAGTACTAAATCTAAAGTGGCTTCGCCCCTTGTAGGCCTGTCTACATACTGTGTCAGGAAGCCCTCCTGCACACACTGGACAAAAACTGACCCATCTATAGTACTCATACTGTAGTGATCCCAGTCAATATTTGGAAAGTTGAAGTCCCCCATGACAACTACCCTGTCTCTCTCACTCCTATCGAGAATCATCTTTGCTATCCTTTCCTCGACATCACTGGGACTACTTGGAGGCCTATAGAAAACTCCCAGCATGGTGACTTCTCCTTTCCTGTTTCTAACCTTAGCCCATACTACCTCAGTTAATGAGTCCCCAAAAATCCTTTCTACAACTGTAATATTGTCCCTGATCAACAATGCCACACCTCCCCCTCTTTTACCATCTTCTCTGTTCTTACTGAAACATCTGAATCCCAGAACCTGCAACAGCCATTCCTGTCCCTGCTCTATCCATGTCTCCATAATGGCCACAACATCAAAGTCCCAGGTACCAACTCATGCTACCAGTTTACCCACTTTATTTCGGATGCTCCTCGCGTTGAAGTACACACTCTTCAAACCAGATTCTCGCTTGCCAGTGTCAGATACTTGATTTTGGAACACCCTACTCTCATCCTCTTCTTTACATGTCCTACAATTTTGGTTCCCATCCCCCGCTATATTTGTTTAAATTCACCTTAATAGCTTTAGCGAATTTGCTAGTCACCATTGCCTCACATGCTGGAAATGCATTAAGTTTTAAATTGTCATTTTCCAATAATTCATTCCTAGTCTATAACCACTTTCAGCCCTCTTTGATCTCCTTGAATTCTCTTTGATCTTGATGGAATGATGGCATAGTGGTACTATTTCTTGACTAGGGATCCTGAGTTTAACTTTCAGAGACCAAATCCAGCCAAGGGACCTTTTTAAATGTAATTTCAGTTAATGAATACATCTGGAGTTAATTTTGGCACTGGCAAGCATAAAGCTATGAGATTGTCAATCAAAATCCATCCCATTCACTCGAGTCCTTGAGGGCAGAAAACTTGTAACTTTCCATGATCTGACCCAAATGTGACTCCTGACTCTGAACTGCCCCCTGAAATGGCCTGGAAAGCCACTCAGCTTTACCAAACTGCGGCAGAAAACTGAAAAAGGAATCATCCACTATCAACCAAGGGTCCAGAAGAAAACACCACTTAGTTGACCCTACCAAGAGAGTATCCTGGGAGGCTTCAAAATTATCTTAAGACCCTAACATATGACCCTCATAGCATATGATCAAAGAATATCCTGCTAATTATCACTGATAGTACATTCCCCCTCCCAATGCTCTTGGCTGGACTGATGAATCATGTCTAACAGTCCTTGGAACAAGGAGTGGAGTAAGGCACAGAATGCACTCTATCTTCCATATCAATTTTAATTTAGCCCTTCCCACTGTCCCTACCTCTCTCTCACATTTGGTGGTCTGCATTGCCCTTAATGCAGTTTACATGTAAATTAATCATTTGGAAAACGTATTGATGGTTAACAGATGAAAAACCAGGTGATTTGGTGATGGGACAAGAAACCATTCTGATGTGTGTAAGAGTACTTTGAATGTAAAAAGACAGTAACTTAGTAGCATGAGCACTCCTGAGATGGCCATGTCCTTGAAGATATCCCTGGGTCTGTGGAAGATGGGCAGGGGACCCAACAAGACATGAGCAGCAAACCCAATTGACCTCACCTTCATTGATGTAACTGTCATCAATGCAGCTGTCTAGAACAGTATTTCCAGAAGTGCCCACCATACATTCCTTTTAGAGACTTCACACTGATGCAATTCATGTGATTCACTGCTATTTTCTCACAAGCAATTAGAGATAGCAAGATGGCACATGGGTGGCACGGTGGGACAGTGGTAGCGCTGCTGCCTCACAACGCCAGAGACCCAGGTTCAATTCCTGCCTCAGGTGACTCTCTGTGCGGAGTTTGCATATTCTCCCCGTGTCTGCATGGGTTTCCTCTGGGTGCTCTGGTTTCCTCCCACAATCCAAAATGTGCAGGTTAGGTGAATTGGCCACGCTAAATTGCTCATAGTATTGGGTGAAGGGGTAAATGTAGGGGAATGGTTCTGGGTGTGTTGCGCTTCGACGTGTCGGTGTGGACTTGTTGGGCCGAAGGGCCTGTTTCCACACTGTAAGTAATCTAATCTAATCTTTAAAAAAAGTTGTCTTTGTTAGTTACATTTGCAGTCCTGAAAGAATGGAAAATTGTTCTTCCAGAGCTGGCCGCTTGGCAGTCCCTGATTTTAATTGTCCCACTGTTGCTTGCCATTTTTCTTTATTCACACACGGTTTGTTGGGCATCAAGGGCTAAGCCAGCATTTAGACTCAGTCATAGAGATGTACAGCACAGAAACAGACCCTTCGGTCCAACTTGTCCATGCTGACCAGATTGATATTTAAGAACTTACCTCGACGCCAACGGTCTTTTCACAGCAGAGAGCGGCGCGAACTGGGCGGAAGTGAAGTTGGAGCGCAGAGCTGGTCGGGAAGGTAAGTGATTGATATTTGAGTGGGTGTGTTCTAGACCCCAGGCCCTACAAAGTAGGGCCACCCTCCCATCCTCCTCCTCTAACCTAACTTTAAATTCCACAGGTAAGCTACTTCGTGTTCTTGTTTTGGAGACTAAGTGTAGAGTTATGGCAGCGCAGGCAGTGGAATGTTCCTCCTGCAGGATGTTTGAGGTACGGGTGACCACCGATGCTCCTGCAGGAAGTGCAGCCAGCTCCAGCTCTTCACAGACTGTGTTAGGGAACTGGAGCTGGAGTTGGATGAACTGAGGATTATTTGAGAGGCTGAAGGGTGATAGATAGAAGCTACAGGGACATAGTTACACCAGAGAACATAGGTAGCTGGGTAACAGTTAGAGGTGGGAAGGGGAGGAAGCAGGCAGTGCAAGGATCCCCTGTGGTCATTCCCCTCAACATGCCCTGGGTGGGCATGGTGGGTGGGCGGCACGGTGGCACAGTGGTTAGCACTGCTGCCTCACAGCGCCAGAGACCTGGGTTCAATTCCCACCTCAGGCGACTCTCTGTGCGGAGTTTGCACATTCTCCCCGTGTCTGCGTGGGTTTCCTCCGGGTGCTCCGGTTTCCTCCCACAGTCCAAAAAATGTGCAGGTCAGGTGAATTGGTCATGCTAAATTGCGCTTAGTGTTAGGTGCAGGGGTAAAAGTAGGGAAATGGGTCTGGGTGGGTACGCTTCGGCGGGTCGGTGTGGACTTGTTGGGCCGAAGGGCCTGGTCCCACACTGTAAGTAATCTAATCTAATCTAAAAAAAAATAAGTATACCACTTTGGATACTGTTGGGGGACGGCCTAGCAGGGGTAAGCTGCAGTGACCGGGTCTCTGGTACAAGGTCCAGCTCTGAGGCCCAGAAGGGAAAGGGGGAGAGGAGGAAAGTGCTAGTTATAGGAGACTCTATAGTTAGAGAGACAGACAGGCAGTTCTGTGGACATGGGCGAGACTCTCAGATGGTTTGTTGCCTCCCAGGTGCTAGGGTCCGAGACGTCTCGGACCGTGTCTTCAGAATCCTTAAGGGGAGGGTGTGCAGCCAGAAGTCGTGGTGCACATTGGCACCAACGACATAGGTAGGAAGAGGGGTGGGGAGGTCATTCAGGAGCTCAGAGAGTTAGGCTGGAAGCTAAAAGCTAGGACGGACAGAGTCGTCATCTCTGGGTTGTTGCCAGTGCCACGTGACAGTGAGGCAAGGAATAGGGAGAGAGTGCAGTTGAACACGTGGCTGCAAGGATGGTGTAGGAGGGAGGGCTTCAGGTATTTGGACAATTGGACTGCATTCTGGGGAAGGTGGGACCTGTACAAGCAGGACGGGTTGCACCTGAACCAGAAGGGCACCAATATCCTGGGAGGTAGGTTTGCCAGCACTCTTCGGGGGGGGGGGGGGTTTAAACTAATTTGGCAGGGGGATGGGATCCGGACTTGTAATCCAGCAAGTAGGCTAGCTGTTTTTCAGGATGTCCAAGAATGTAGGGAGGCTGTGGAGAAGGTAGCACTGACAGGGAATACTTGTGGACACAGAGATGGGTTCAAGTGTGTATACTTCAACGCAAGGAGTATAAGAAGTAAGGTGGGTGAACTTAAGGCGTGGATCGGTACTTGGGACTACGATGTTGTGGCCATCACGGAAACGTGGATAGAAGAGGGACAGGAATGGTTGTTGGAGGTTCCTGGTTACAGATGTATCAGTAAGATTAGGGAGGGTGGTAAAAAAGGAGGGGGGTTGGCGTTGCTAATTAGAAATGGTATAATGACTGCAGAAAGGCAGTTCGAGGGGGATCTGCCTTTGGAGGTAGGATGGGCTGAAGTCAGAAATAGGAAAGGAGCAGTCACCTTGTTGGGTGTTTATTATAGGCCCCCCAATAGCAGCAGAGATGTGGAGAAACAGATTGGGAAACAGATTTTGGAAAGGTGCAGAAGCCACAGGGTAGTAGTCATGGGCGATTTCAACTTCCCAAATATTAATTGGAAGCTCTTTAGATCAAGTAGATTGGACGGGGTGGTGTTTGGGCAGTGTGTCCAGGAAGCTTTTCTAACTCAGTATGTAGATTGTCCGACCAGAGGGGAGGCCATATTGGATTTGGTACTTGGTAAAGAACCGAGACAAGTGATGGTGGTGATTGTTAGTGGTGATTGGAACATTTTGGTGATGGTGACCACAATTCTGTGACTTTCACCTTGGTTATGGAGAGAGATAGGTGCGTGCAACAGGGTAGGTTTTACAATTGCGGAAAGGGTAAATACGATGCTGTAAGACAGGATCTGAGGATCATACGTTGGGAGCATAGGCTGTCAGGGAAGGATGTCATTGAAATGTGGAACTTTTTCAAGGAACAGATACGACGTGTCCTTGATATGTATGTACCTGTCAGGCAGGAAAGAGATGGTCGTGTGAGAGAACCTTGGTTGACGAGGGAGGTTGAACGTCTTGTAAAGAGGAAGAAGGAGGCTTACATAAGGTTGAGGAAACAAGGTTCAGACAGAGCATTGGAGGGATACAGGATAGCCAGAAGGGAGCTGAAGAAAGGGATTAGGAGAGCTAAGAGAGGGCATGAAATATCTTTGGTGGGTAGGATCAAGGATAACCCCAAGGCATTCTATGCGTATGTGAGAAACATGAGAATGACGAGAACGAGGGTAGGTCCGAGCAAGGACAGTAGTGGGAGACTGTGTATTGAGTCAAAAGAGATAGGAGAGGTCTTGAATGAGTACTTTTCTTCAGTATTTACAAATGAGAGGGACCGTATTGTTGAAGAGGAGAGTGTGAAATGGACTGGTAAGCTAGAGGAGATACTTGTTAGGAAGGAAGATGTGTTGGGCATTTTGAAAAACTTGAGTATAGACAAGACCCCCGGGCCTGACGGGATGTATCCTGGGATTATGTGGGAATCAAGAGAGGAAATTGCAGAGCCGTTGACAATGATCTTTTCATCTTCACTGTCAAAGGGGGTGGTACCAGGGGACTGGAGAGTGGCGAATGTTGTGCCCCTGTTCAAAAAAGGGAATAGGGATAACCCCGGGAATTACAGGCCAGTTAGTCTTACTTCAGTGGTCGGCAAAGTAATGGAAAGGGTACTGAGGGATAGGATTTATGAGTATCTGGAAAGACACTGCTTGATTAGGGACAGCCAGCACAGATTTGTGAGGGGTAGGTCTTGTCTTACAAGTCTTATTGAATTCTTTGAGGAGGTGACCAAGCATGTGGATGAGGGTAGAGCAGTGGATGTAGTGTACATGGATTTTAGTAAGGCATTTAATAAGGTTCCCCATGGTAGGCTTATGCAGAAAGTCAGGAGGGATGGGATAGAGGGAAATTTGGCCAGTTGGATACAAAACTGGCTAACCGGTCAAAGTCAGAGAGTGGTGGTAGATGGTAAATATTCAGCCTGGAGCCCAGTTAAAGTGGAGTTCCGCAGGGATCAGTTCTGGGTCCTCTGCTGTTTGTAATTTTTATTAATGACTTGGAAGAGGGAGTCGAAGGGTGGGTCAGTAAATTTGCAGATGATACAAAGATTGATGGAGTTCTGGATACTGAGGAGGGCTGTTGTCGGCTGCAAAGGGACTTAGATATGATGCAGAGCTGGGCTGAGGAGTGGCAGATGTAGTTCAACCCTGTCAAGTCTGAGGTTGTCCATTTTGGAAGGACAAATAAGAATGTGGAATACAGGGTTAACGGTAGGGTTCTTAGTAAGGTGGAGGAGCAGAGGGATCTTGGGGTCTATGTTCATAGATCTTTGAAAGTTGCCACTCAGGTGGATAGAGCTTGTAAGAAGGCCTATGGTATATTAGTGTTCATTAGCAGAGGGATTGAATTCAAGAGTCGTGAAGTGATGTTGCAGCTGTACAGGACCTTGGTAAGGCCACATTTGGAGTACTGTGTGCAGTTCTGGTCGCCTCACTTTAGGAAAGATGTGGAAGCTTTGGACAGGGTGCAGAGAAGATTTACCAGGATGTTGCCTGGAATGGAGAATAGGTCGTACAAGGATAGGTTGAGAGTGCTAGGCCTTTTCTCATTGGAACGGTGAAGGATGAGGGGTGACTTGATAGAGGTTTATAAGATGATCAGAGGAATAGATAGAGTAGACAGTCAAAGACTTTTCCCCGGGTACAACAGAGAGTTACAAGGGGACATAAATTTAAGGTGAAGGGTGGAAGGTATAGGGGGATGTCAGGGGTAGTTTCTTTACCCAGAGAGTGGTGGGGGCATGGAATGCGCTGCCTGTGGGAGTGGCAGAATCAGAATTATTGATGAGCTTTAAGCGGCAATTGGATAGGTACATGGATGGGTGCTTAAGCTAGGACAAATGTTTGGCACAACATTGTGGGCTGAAGGGCCTGTTCTGTGCTGTATTGTTCTATATTCTATGTTCTATGTTCAGATATCCCAACTCAATCTAGTCGCACTTGCCAGCGCCCAACCCATATCCCTCCAAATCCTTCCTATTCACATACTCCAATCCCTAATTATTCAGACAGCAGTTAAGAGCAAACCATATTGCTGTGGGTTTGGAGTCACATGTAGCCCAGGCTGGATAAGGATGGAAGATTTCCTTTCCTGAAGGATGTTATGAATCAGATGGGTTCTAATGACAATCAACAGTGGGTACTTGGTCTCCATTCGACCAGTTTTTTTTAATTCCAGATTTTATTGATTTCAAATTTCACCATCTGACGTGGTGGGATTCAAACCCTTGACGTCAGAACATTAGCCTTGTGTTCTGGATTACTTGTCCAATGTTATTTGCGCAAGCCCACTGGCACTACAGTTACAAGAATGAGAAACTTTAGTTGTGATGATAGATTGAAGAAGTTGGGACTGATCTCCTTGGACAGAAGAAAGCTGCAAAGAGAGATAACAGAGGTTTTCAAAAGTTATGAGAAACCTGGATATAGTAGATAAGGAAAAACTGTTCCTACCCGTAAATAAAAGAGAGAGAGAAAAGATTTAAAGAGACTTCCGATAGAAACAAGGAAGATTTGAGTAAAACCTTTTCACTGAATGAATAGTTAGGGTACAGAAGACACTGCATATTATTATTCCAGAGGGGAAAAAGATTAGTAAAACAAAGGTTAATTCTTAGAAATTAACATACTGGAGCACTGATCCAAAACATACAAATCAAGCTGGACCAGTATGCATCATTTGCAAATTTTCCTGGTTTTCTATTCCAGACTAGTAAAGGCAGATTCATTTGAGACATTTAAGAGGGCATTGAACGGGGATCTGGATTAAAAAAAACATTCAAGAGTATGGGTATAAAGTCAGAATAGGGCATAATGCTCATTTGAAGAGCTGGTGCAGGCATAATGGGCTGAATGTTCTCTTTCTGCACCAAACAGTTGTGATCCGTCATCTACACCATAAGCTGTGAAATCCTGTTTCTAAACATCTCTCTTCTTTAAATCGCCAAGCTGGCCACCTGCACATGTGCAGAAGATACCAATGGCATCCCACCACAGTTGTAGGGAATGTGCTTGCGCATGGGCCTAGTCACCTAAAGAACCCTTGCCACCCTCACTCTGCTGACAGATCCTCGCTATCTAGATCTCCCACTCTCTGAGCCACTCAAAGGCATTTTCGGCACTACATGGGCAATGAGTTAGATAGTAAGTCCCCGGGTCCTGATGGGATTGATCCCAGATTATTGAGGGAGGCAACAGGACAAATTGCTGGAGGTTTGACAGACTTCTTTGTATCATATATGGCCACAGGTGAGGTGCTAAAGGACTGGAGGACAACCAATGTTGTCCCATTGTTTAAGCAGGGTAACAGAAATAATCCAAGAAATTATAGGCCTGTGAGCCTCACATCGGTGCTTGGGAAATATTTAGAAAAAATTCTCAGGACAAATTCTATATGCATTTAGAAGAAAATGGACTTACTAATGACAGACGGCAGGGTTTTGTGCATGGGGAGGTCATGTCTCACTAACTTGGTTGGGTTATTTGAGGGCGTGACAAAGCTGATTGATGAGCGAAAAGCAGCTGATATTGTTTACATGGATTTTAGTAAAGCATTTGACAAGTTCCCTTGTAGGCAGAAGTGGGTACTGCAGATTCTGGAAATCAGAGTCTAGATTGAAGTGGTGCTGGAAAAGCACAGCAGGTCAGGAATGATGAAGGACTTTTGCCTGAACTATTGATCTTCCTGCTCCTCGGATGCTGTCTAACCTGCTGTGCTTTTCTAGCACCACTCTAATCTAGACTCAAGTTCCCTCATAGCAGACTGATACAAAAGGTGATATCATATGATATCAAGTTGGAACTGGCTTAGTCATAGGAGACATAGGGTAGCAGTGGAAATATGCTTTTTGGAATGGAGGGTTATGACTAGTGGTGTTCAACAAGGATCAGTACTGGGACCTCTGCTGTCGTGGTCTACATAAATGATTTGGAGAAAAATGTGGCCAGTCTAATTAGTAAGTTTGCAGGTGATACAAACATTGGTAGAGTTGCAGATAATGAGGAGGATTGTCAGAAGATAGAGCGGGGTATAGATCAGTTGGAGGCATGGGCAGAAAAAATGGCAGATGGAATTTAATCTTAACCAATGTGAGGTGGTGCATTTTGGAAGGTCAAATACAGGTGGAAATTATACTGTGAATGGCAGAACCCTTCAGAGTATTGATCTGGGTATGCAGGCCCACAGATCACTGAAGGTGGTAAGCGCAAGTCAATAGTAAATGCTTTTCTTCATTGGAAGGTGCATTGAATATGAGATTAGACAAGTTATGCTGCAGCTTTACAGCACTTTAGTTAGGCCACACTTGGAATATTACAAATAGTTCTGGTCACCACACTACCAGAAGGATGTGGGTGCTTTGGAGAGGTTACAGAAAAGGTTAACCAGGATATTGCCTGGTTTGGGAGTTTTAGCTATGAAAAAAGGTTGGATAGACTGGGCTGGTTTTTACTGGAACATAGAAGGTTAAGGGGCAACCTGATAGAAGTTTATAAGACTGTGAATGGCATTGATAGAGTGGAAAGTATAAGGCTTTATCCCAGGGTGGAGGGGTTAATTACTAGGGGACACAGGTTCAAGGTGTGAGGAGGGAAAGTGTAAAAGAGATGTACAAGGCAAGTTTTTCATATAAAGTGGGTGAGTGCCAGAATGTGCTGCCAGAGGAGATGGGAGATGGTGGAAGCAGACACAACAGCAGCATTTAAGAAGCACCTAGACAAATACATGAATAGGAAGGCAATAGAGGGAAATGGATCTTGTAAGTGAAGACAGTTTTAGTATGGAGGGGAAAAATGTGTTGGCACAGGCTTGGAGGGCCAAAGGGCCAGTTCTTGTGTAGTGTTGTTCTATGTTCTTTGTTCCTGTTCTCAAGTGTTTCCCAACAGTTGTTGTGGGCAATAAACAATGCTCTCCTTGAAGGTCCCAATTTGATCCAGTTTTTACCCATGCCTAATACCTGCTTAGGTTAAAATGCTGTTAGATAATGTCCCTGTGAAGTACCCACTGTATTAAAGGCCAAATCACTTTATTGTTGTGACTTTGCTGACTTTGCCAGCATTTATTGCTCATTCTAGTTGCCCTTCAGGTGATGGCAGAACAGCTGCCTCTTGAACTGCTGCAGTCCATGTGCTCTAAGTACCTATGTCTTTCCAGGAGCAGATGCAATTGTATTCCAATGGGAGTAGACTAAGATTCATTTCATTGCTCTTTGCAGTATGTTGCTGCAGCAGAACTGGTGTAACATTTTTTGATGTATCAGCAATTTTAGTATTCATTGTGTGAGATTCTTGCAGCTGTTTAAGCATGATAACATTCTATAAGTGCATCTCAACTGCATCTTTGCAAGGAACCTTGAAAGATCATTTACGCTTATCTCAACACTGAAACAGTTGTGTCTCTATAGCGTAAAAGAACAATTCTGTGAGACAGTAAGATGTGTACTTTGGCAACATCAGTTAAAGATTTATGCACTTATTTAGAGATATTGTTCCAATGCTGTTTAATACAGAATCACATTTTTCACATATTTTCTTGCTCGGAATCTGGATGCAAGGCCAATGTTAATTGTCCACTCCTTGAGAAGATGGCATTGACCCACCTCCTTGAATTATGATTTGGAGATGCCGGTGTTGGAGTGGGGTGTACAAACTTTAAAATCACGCAACACCTGATAATAGTCAACAGGTTTATTTGGAAGCACTAGCTTTTGGAACGTTGCTCCTTCATCAGGTATTTGTGGAGTACAAGATCGTAGGGTACAGAATTTATTGCAAAAGTTTGCAGTTTGATGTAACTGAAAATATACATTGAAAAGACCTGGATTGTTAATAGACAATATGTTTCTCATCTTTTAGAATGGGCATGTTGGTTTCAGTTCTTTCATATGTAAATCCCAGTACTTTCTTAAGAAGTCTCATGTTGGCACAGATAATGCATTGAAGGTGTGAGATGCCCTGTGTGAGGCTGTCTGTGCCACAATATACAGACTGATTCTAATCTAAAATAGGAATTTACAGAATCTTACATGGATTCATGCAGTTTTTGAGCAAAACAAAATCTAATTCTGCAAGTACAAATTCATCCCACAAATTCATGTGTGTGTATGTGTGGGTGTGTGTGTGGGGTGTGAGTGTCTGTGAGTGTGTGCATGTGTATGTGTGTGACTGTGAGTGTAAAGAGGTATGAGTTTGTGAGATGGTGTGTGTGTGAGAGTAGGAGTGTCTGTGTGAACGCATGAGAGAAAGCTTGTGTATGAGAGAGGGAATTGGCGAGAGAGTTCTGGATTTTCATTCCCAGCAGCAAGGAAGAAATAGTGATAAATTTGCACGTCAGGAATGTGTGTGTCTTGGAAGGGAACACACAGGTCATGGCATTCTTGTATTTCTAGGTTGGTAAGGTCATGTCCTCATGGATGACATGATGCACAAAAGATAGAAATGAAAGATGTAGAAATGGTTACAGGAGAGGAGTAGAGGAGGAAGGAAAATTGGGGGAAAAAGTGACAAATGGAAATATCCTGTGGTGCAGCAAAGTAGTGGAAGAAAATCATGTTGATCCCAAAGGTACAAACTGCCCTGTCATTCATGTACTAACGGAGGATTTCCAGCCCAAACAACTATCTGAGAGTTGCCAAATGTAAGTTTATCTGTTCTGGATGTTTCATTATATGATTTGCCTCCACGTTCCAATCACTCATTGGCCAACACATTGTAGGATCATGTATATCGATTGAAATCAGTGAGTGGCAAAAATTGCTTCTTTTAATTCAAGTTAGAGGCAGCAATAGAATCCCCAATTACAGGACCTACCAGAGCCCCTTTCCACACAGTTCTTGCATATATTATAATTGCATTACTATGGTGTTATATCATTTATGTCTAGCACATAAAGGTTTGAAGGGCATCTATCCTGGGAGACAGGAGATGGGTTAAAATGTGCTAAATGCTAACTGCTACTTCTGATGGGATTAAGAGTGTCTGTCCAGTCTGCTTGCATAATTAAGAGGTGTTAGTGCTTCTGTCTTTTAAATTAGAAATTGTACCTATATGTAATAAAAAATAAAGGATATTAAACTGATTAATGCAGCTGGGTTGTGAGATTTATTTACTATTTGCCTATATGTGTTTCATTCATTCATGCAATTTTATGGAAGCGCTGTTTTGTCAGTTCGTTAATAAAAGGGTTAATGGCCCCGTTAAAAGGTATTTACCAAGTAATTACTAATTGGGGAATTTATTTAGGACCAGGAGATATTTACTAAGGGCTGATTATACCTATAATGTTTCATGAAAACTTGATGGAGATAGTATCGTTCTGTATGCTACACTTATTCAGAGGTAAACACTGCTTGTAGCAAGGGTTGATAAGGTGTAAAAATGCAGTAATGGATTTGAAAGGGTCGTTTTTAAATTTGGATAATAAAATATGCAATACTACAGAACCGCAGTATTATGAATGAATGAATGGAACTGTGTTATCATAAATAATGGATTACTAAAGAGTTATAAATGATTATTAATGAATGTAGCTAGCTGGTGCGTGAGTTAATAAAAATACCATATAATGCAATATCTCATAATATCTCACACCATTTATCTTTGCTTTCTGTATCAATTAGAAAGTGGTGTATATGGTACTATAGGGTCTTAACGTCTTAGAGGGAATTAAAGTTTCATTACTATTGGGTTGTATTTTTTATGTCTAGCACACAAAGGCTCAAACCAGCACTCCAAAGTCTCTTTGTTCAGCAACACTCCCACGGATCTTACCATTAAGTGTATAAGTCCTGCTAAGATTTGCTTTCCTAAAATGCAGCACCTCACATTTATCTAAATTAAACTGCATCTGCCACTTCTCAGCCCATTGGCCCATCTGATCAAGATCCCATTGTAACCTGAGGCAACCTTCTTTGCTGTCCACAACATTTCCCATTTTGGTGTCATTTTCAAACTTACTAACTGTACCTCTTATGCTCACATCCAAATCATTTATATAAATGATGAAAAGTCGAGGACCCAGCACCGATCCTTGTGGCACTCCACGGGTCACAGGCCTCCAGTCTGAAAAACAACCCTCCACCACCACCCTCTGTCTTCTACCTTTGAGCCTTTTCTGTATCCAAATAGCTAGTTCTCCCTGTAGTCCATGAGATCTAACCTTGCTAATCAGTCTCCCATGGGGAACCTTGTCAAACGCCTTACTGAAGTCCATATAGATCACATATGCAGCTCTGCCCTCATCAATCCACTTTGTTACTTCTTCAAAAATCCCAATCAAGTTTGTGAGACATGATTTCCCATGCACAAAGCCATGTTGACTGTCCCTAATCAGTCTTTGCCTTTTCAAATACATGTACATCCTGTCCCTCAGGATTCCCTCCAATAATTTGCCCACCACCAATGTAAAGCTCACTGGTCTATAGTTGCCTGGCTTGTCCTTACCACCCTTCTTGAACAGTGGCACCACGTTAGCCAACCTCCAGTCTTCCGGCACCTCATCTGTGACTATCAATGATACAAATATCTCAACAAGGGACCCAGCACAAATGAATTTTACAGGACTGCAAAACATAAATTGGATCTTGTTTGTGGGACTACTTAGCCATATCTATCATGGGCTGCTTTCACTGTTTCCTTTCACAGGCAAATAGTTCTGTGGTGTAGCCTCATCAGATTGACAGCTCATTTTTAGGTGTGTCTGGCATTGCTGTTGGCAAGCTCTCCAGCACCCTTTATCGAACCAGAGTTGATCTCCTGGCTTGGTGTTAATGGCAGAGTAGGGTATTTACCAGGCCATGGAGAGTAGACATTGTGTTTGAGAACAATTCTGCTGCTACTAATCTTCCACAGTGCCTCATAGATGACTAGTTTTGAGTTCTTAGGTTTATTCAAAATCTCTTACATTCAGCATATGGGTGGTGCCACAGGGCGGCATGGTGGCTTAGTTAGTACTGGTTAGCACTGCTGCCTCACAGTGCCAGGGACCCAGGATTGATTCGCACCTCGGGCAACTATCTGTGTGGAGTTTGCACATTCTCCCAGTGTCCGCATGGGTTTCCTCGAAGTGCTCCGGTTTCTTCCCACAATCTAAAGATGTGCAGGTTAGGTGAATTGGCCATGCTAAATTGCCCACAATGTTCAGGGATGTGTAGGTTAGGCACATTAGTCAGGGATACATGTAGAGCACTTAGGAATGGGTTTGGGTGGGATACTCTTCGGATGGTCGATGTGGACTTTTTGGACCAAAGGGCCTGTTTCCAAACTTTAGGGATTTTATAACATAAAGCAGGGTATCCTCAATGTGAAGGCAAGTCTCCATACAGACTGTATGGTGGTCAATCCTACCAATATTATCATAAACCTATGCAGCTATCACAGGTAGATTGATGAGGATGAAGACAAGAATGTTTTTCCCTCTTGCCTTATTTCCTCAGCACCTGCTGCATGTTTAGTCATCAGTGATGACCATCAGAACTTGGCCACTTCAGTCAGGAGTGGTATTAAAGAGCCATTCCTTGTGGGTATTAGTGAAGTCCCCCACCTAGAGTATATCTGTGCTTAAGTCTCTCCAAGTTGTGTTCAATGAGATGGAGGATTAATTTGTTAGGTGAGGCAAGGTAGAGATTGGGGAGTAAGTGAAGAGGCACAGTGGCAATCAGCTGGGGGCTTCCTTGCCCATATTTGATCTGATGCCATGAATTATTATGGTTTCCAAAAGATTCTCAGGACAAGTCCCTCCTGATAGTAAACCACAATGTTACCATCTCTGATGACAGTCTTGATGATATCTCCAACATTGTCTATAAGGTTTGATTCTGTCAGAATAATTATCTTGACTAGACTGTGAGACAATGTTGTAGTTGATAGCACCTTTTAGGAATGACCAGGAGACGCAGAGAATTCCTCAAGGTGATAAGCCTTTATTTGCAAACAAAAGCTATGACTATCAGAGCAGCCAACCCTGAAAGCCTGCAAACAGCGAGAGTACTCTAATGTTTATGCTGTTCTAAAAGCCACATCCTATCCCTGTTATATTAGCATAACCAATCGTACTAAGCCTATATTATATCCCCTCCCATAGTGTTAGGTGCACTAGTCAGAGGGAAATAGGTCTAGGCAGGTTACTCTTCGGAGAGTCGGTGTGGATTTGTTGGGCCGAAGGGCCTGTTTCCACACAGTAGGGAATCTAATCTAATCTAAATCTAATCAGACTCTGCCACAATTGTCTTCTGGATTGCTGCAGACCACCACATTGTACTGTGGTCATCTTTCTTCACCTTTAGTCACCTGATAGACCACAGTAACTCAAGGCTGACTTGAGCACGCAACCCAAAAGTTGCACTTATGCAACATCCCAACATATATTACTTTGTAGTTATATATTCATATTTACCATAACAGCTGTCTTAATTAGATTTTTTTCAATAATACGTAGATATTAGTCTGAAGGAATTTGCAGGGTGCAAAGGATTGTGTGTGTGTATATATGATATTTTCATTCTGCTGCCTTGATCAATGTGGGAGTTGGCTGTCGGTTTATTTCCTTTTATCAGGCATGGCGGTATTAGTAGCATTTACTCATCAGCTTGCTTGTTCCTTTGAGATTCAGCTACATTGGATCTGGAGTCACATGTAGGTCAGATCAGATGAGGATGGCAGATTTTCCTTCCTTAATGGGTGGACATCTGTGAACCAGATGGGTTTTTACAACAATCAACAATAGTTTTATGATCATTGTTTGAAGAGCTTTTTAAAAAGAATCCTATGTTTGTTTTTATTTTGTTCAATTACATCATTGCCCCAGAGCATTATCCTGGGTCTCTGGACTGTTAGTTCTGTGAAAATACAATTGCTCCATTGACTTCTCACCCCCAGGTTAGAACATAGAACATAGAACAGTATAGCACAGAACAGGCCCTTCAGCCCACGGTGTTGTGCCGACCATTGATCCTCATGTATGCACCCTCAAATTTCTGTGACCAAATATCGAAGTTAATATTGAGAAATGCTATAACACTAGGATGATGGGTTTGTTCACAGAACAGCTTAGGACCTGAATGGAGTGAGATTTATCATCTCCCCAAAATTGATGTAACAATGTCTATCATATCAGTGTAAAATGTAGTTGCTAAAATCCAATATGCTATCCCTTGTTGTCGACAAGAGACTTTCCTAGTTAGACCAGAAGTTGTTTTCCTTTTACCACACTAGACCAAGTAAGCCTTGAAGTTTCCTACATTTACAGAGAATGGCGGTAGCAACTTTCATCAGGAGCAGCACCACAAACAACACAGTGAGCTTGCATATGCATCTAACAGAGGAAAAGACATATTTTCTAATTGGCTGATGACTGTCAACCAAATAGCTTCTATTTTCTGAAGCAAAAACAGAAATTGCTGGAAAAGCTCAGCAGGTGTGCCAGCACCTGTGCAGAGAAATCAAAATTCCTCACTGGACCTGAAAGTTAACTCTGTTTTCTCTCTCAAGATGCTGCCAGACCTGCTGAGTTTTTTCAGCAATTTCTGTTTTTGTTTCTGATTTACAGCATCCAGAGTTCTTTCTGCTTTTAATTAGCTTTTATTTTCTCCTGCTTTCCATATTTTATATGGAAGATTTTGCAAGAAAATTACAAAGTGAATTTAACATTTTTTTAACATCACCCTGATTTTTTTTGTCTAGCTTGTCCTGAAGTCACCAGGTTAACCCTTAACAGCCAATGTCTCATGCATTCTCGCTGACTCGGGTGAAGCTATCCTCCATTAACAGCACATATTGTCCAATAGACATTTTTTCTTTCAGATTTCGAGCAACCACAATATTGTGCAGTATCATGTCACTCAATCTGCCTTATTCTGTCTAGTTTGCATTTCGAGTGCATTTACATTTAGAAACTGTACCTCTCAATTCCAGCAGCTTTCCATCTTGAAATCTGAGACTGCTGTCTTTCTCAAGTCTGTTTGTACCAGTCTGTGTAGGTTTTAGGGCAAATTTCAAACAAATTTGATATGGCAGCAAGAAAACAGAATGAAAAATGAAGACCTGATCTCAAGCTCTATCTAAAAGCAGCAATCACTCAAAATGATATTTTTGCAGGGTAAGGTATAAAAATAATTGCTGTCTCTGAAAAGGAATTTCTTCACAAAATCCTACTTGATGACATTTGACTTTTTTTTCCATGCTGTTTGATATTAACAATAATGACTCTGACCCTCAATGTTCAGTCTTTTTGATTGGCATGAACTCAAAACAAAGGAGCGAGGTCAGTAGTTTAAGCAAAGAGTCTACCACATCAATCTCTGCTGCAAAAGCTCAAAGCCTTTGACATGCACTGTCCAAGAAAAGAACATTTCCTTTCATAAATGGTCTTTTCACTGGTTTTATTTTATTCGTGAGAAAACATGCAATTACAAAGTATTATGCAGAACCATCTGTGAGAAAAAATCATTATGAACTGCAGCAAGGAGAAAGGATAAGAGGGACTGGAGAAATGCGACTTAAAAATAAAAGGCCATGTATTATCCATGTTGATAACCTAAGACTTATATAGCTTTCAAAATGTAAAACCTAAACCCGTCTTCACTTTCATAGTTATGTATGCATTACATAGAGTTTTACAGCACAGAAACTAATCATTCAGCACAACTGCTGATGCTTACATTCCGAATGAACCTCTAATCATCTTATTTTGTATGCTTGAGCAAATATGGTTACATTTTTATGGTTACAGCAGCTAAGAATTTACGTCATTCATTGCCAGATGCAGCAAGATCAGATAACCAGTATTGGGTTTGGTTCTCATTTGGGAAAACTGCTCACACTTTGCTGAGCATTTTGAAGTGCAACATGCCACCTTTTTCTCTCCTGCAGTCTGTCCTTTTAAGCTCCTCTGTTCTGCCCCTTCTATCCTCATGTTCAAGACCAAGTGCAAAAGAGTTCATGGACTTAATCGTCACAAAGATTGAAACCTTCAATCAACTAGCTGTACAGTTTACTTCCTCTCCCCTTACCCCTCAAATCAATATTCCCTAAAGCTCTCCCCAGAATTTGCAGATTTTTCCGATGTCTCTCCTATCTCCTTTCATGCTAAGTCTGAGCTCATTGAATATTAAGCAGTGATGCATCTACACTAGTCAAAAAGTCTTCTATAATTAGATTAGATTACCAACAGTGTGGAAACAGGCCCTTCGCCCCAACAGGTCCACACCAACCCGCCAAAGCACAACCCACCCAGACCCATTCTCCAACCCAACCCTTCACCTCACACTTCGGACAATTTAGCATGGCCAATTCACCTAATCTGCACATTGTTGGACTGTGGGAAGAAACCGGAGCAAACCGACGCAGACACGGGGAGAATGTGCAAACTCCACACAGTCAGTCACCTAAGGCAGAAATTGAACCCAGGTCTCTGGTGCTGTGAAGCAGCAGTGCTAACCACCGTGCCATTGCGCCGCCCACCTAATAGGCTGGCTCTGCCAACCTGTACCATTACTATTGACTAAATGTTGATCCTATGTGCTCCCCTACTTTTAAAGAAGAACCCTCAGTTCCATTGTATATCTCAGACACATCATGACACATTGCTAGGACATGCAGGATTTGAGCCCAGCCCTGTTGGCTCAGACATTGACACAGTACAACTGCATCATGTGATGATCCTTAAGCTTTAGTGGCAGTTTATTGACCACATAGTGTCCCCAGTAGAACTCCTTGCTCAGCACTTAGCTGCTGAAGTGGCAGAAAGAGGTTATCTCTTCAAGGCCAACTCCCACAATTATTTGCCCTACTTGACACATTCCTTGCCATCTCCAGGGAGAGTCCAAAGTTTCCAAACTCTTAACAACCAATAAATTTGAAGTGCAATCATTAATGTTGCAAAAGCAACTGTCTAAAACATTGCAAATGATACAGATTTTTGTGTGGAACGTGGGGTAGTCCTGCTAAAACTGGTACTAGAACCTGATACTTGTGCAACTCTACATTACAAACTATTCTCAGTGGCCTGGGCAGTGTTTATGTCTTAGCTAATTAAAATAACTAGGTACTCACAATATTGCTCTTCATGGGATCTTTGATATTGCCTGTCACGTTTCTTTGCATGACATCAGTCCCTGGAGTTCAAAAGTTCATTAACTTTTTTTAAAGTGCTCTGTGATGCCCTGAGGTTGTGAAAAGCACTACATAAATGCAATTTCTTCCTTTATTTTGCAATTACAGCACATTTGTTTATGCCGGAGAAATTAAACTTAACTATCCATATCTCTTCCACATTAAGACCCTACCATCTCCAAAGGTGGAAACTGTTGCAACAGACCAGTACCAAGAATATTTTTTACTTACAATTCAAAGCACGTTTTTGCAATATTGCTAATACAGCCAAAAAAGCAGTTGTAACTTAAGAGTGGGAAAGGAATTGAATAAACGGAGACCGTGCCCAGTGAGATAGAGAGAGTATGCTAGGGAAAACTCATACAAATAAGCATTCACCAGCAATTTCTGTTTTCCACACAATTTCTGTTTCCTGGGGCTTTGGGTGTGGGTAATGAACACAGAAAGATGTTTCATGCTTGTTTGTTAAATTTGGTCCCAGCACAGCCAACCCATTTTTAACTATCTATACTTCCAGTTAGCACCCATTCGACATTTATATCTCTCCCGGCCTATGATCTTTTTGTCTGCTTCTCCTTTGTTTCTCTCTGGGCACTATCTCCATATACAGAGCAACCTTGACTATCCGAACAACGAGGGTGTGGAGTATTTTGTTCAGATAATCACATGTTCAGATCGTCAAATGCTCAGATAACACAGTGTTGGTGGCACAGTGGTTAGCACTGCTGCCTCACAGCGCCAGAGATCCAGGTTCAATTCCCGCATCAGGCGACTACTGTGTGGAGTTTGCATGTTCTCCCTGTTCTCCCCGTGTCTGCGTGGGTTTCCTCCGGGTGCTCCGGTTTCCTCCCACAGTCCAAAGATGTGCAGGTCAGGTGAATTGGCCATGCTGAATTGCCCTTAGTGTTAGGTAAGGGGTAGATGTAGGGGTATGGGTGGGCTGCGCTTCGGCGGGGCGGTGTGGACTTGTTGGGCCAAAGGGCCTGTTTCCACACTGTAAGTAATCTAATCTAAAAGTACAGCAATGAGTTCAGAAATGTGGGCAATGTAACGTTTGTGACTAATTCTTCGTTGACTGTTATAGATGATTAGATTAGATTAGATTACTTATGATGGTGGTGCCTTTTCTTAAAGAGAATGTTTCAAAGTGGTTGAACAGTCAGAGGTGTTTAACAGTTGATCATATATAGTTTGCAGGTCTGACTAGTTCTCTTTTTGAGGGACAACAGTGAACCAATCTGGTTTCTGCAAAACAAAACATTGTCATTATTCATTGAATTCTATTGTGAAACCTGCTGTAGTGAGGCTTGCACTGAAAATCCTTCAGCAGTTACTCCAGCCCTGGAGTCCCATTACAGTACCATATCCCTTCATTATTGTGACTGTCATTACAACTTAGCATTCATCAAATCTGTGCCACATGCTCAAAATGCTAACTCTTTTCTTCCACAGTATTTTTGTTACAATTATTTATCATGAACCAATGCTGTTACTTAGTCTGTTTAACAAATGTTGCCATTCCTCACGAAACCTGCTACATTGCACCTCCAAAGGTCAGAGCAGTCCCAGTGATGTATGATAACATACGTTCAGTACTCTGCATGATTTTATAAAAGCAATAACTGAATCAGCACAAGAATTTGTTTATATTTATTATTCATGTGAATTAATGTTGAATAGTTCTGGCTTGCTTAGATTGATGGGCTGTCCTTTCAATAGCTCTAGGTCTCAATATTTATTTAATTGCACTGGCTTTCTTATCTAGCAAGAACGAAGTGTACATTTGTGTCTTTATTTCTGATAACACATTTGACTCAGCCTCAGTTCTAACCATGGGTGAGCAGAAAGGTCAAGTGTCATCATTGTCACTTCCTGCCTCCAACGACTGCAGGCCTTAGCACAGACATGATGAGGGATCTTCTCGGCCTGGTGTAGCGGCCTCCTGTAGTGGTCCCGTGGCTTGATGTAGCATCCTCCCGGCCTGGCATAGCAATCACTTCCACTCCTACCCCCCAACCCGATATGGTGTCCTCTTGGCCCGGTGTGCTGCTCTTCTGGTGGCATGAGGCAGTCTCTCGGCCTGGCATTGCCGTAGCCTGGTCTCCTAGTCTTGAGGTGATTCCAGAGCAATCTCCCAGCCTCATGAACCTTAAAGTGAAACCTGGTAGAGACTGGAGCTAGATGCTAGCCCGGTCTGGGCTGGAAGACAGTTATCCTGAAATTTTACTTCTGCAATGCTAGACTTTTTATTTCTCTATTTTCTAAGATTTTGTAACTGAAGAAGCTGTACTAGGTACCTTTATACCTAAGATGGCACTGTAAACGGTGACATACCAACCTTTCACTGTACACATTTGAGTACATGTGACACTAAAGCTAATTCAATTCAATTATCCATTACATTGACTCACAAAAAGAAAGCCCACACTCCAACAGTGCTTTCCTGGGGTGGTGCTGCACTGTTGGAAATGCTGTCTTACAGATGAAACATTAAACAAAAATACCCATCTCATGTAGACATAAATAATCCATGGCATTTTTTTTCGCAGAATAGCAAGATTGTTGTACCTGGTGTCCAGGACAATATTTATCTCTTCAATTAACATCACAAAGATATTTTATCTGGTTATTATGATATTGCTGTGAACCCTGGGGACTGAGATGATTAGGCTTCAATAGCCACCACCATCTGAAAGAACTGCAGGTGTTGGAAATCTGAAACAAATTGTTGGAGGAACTCAGCAGGTCTGGCAGCATCTGTGGGAAGAAAGTAGAGCCAACATATTGGACCTAAAATGTTGACTCTGCTTTCTTTCCAGAGACATTCCGTTGTACAAGGTTTTGACCAGTCAGTGAACAGTATTCTCTCAATTTCCATTGAGCTCAGTTTTACAAAAGTTCCATGATGATCCAGTTGGCCAAATAATACTTTGTCATCAAGAGCAGTCCCACTCACCTCATGTCTGGAACTTGACTCTTTTTCCACATTTGAAACAAGCCTGTAATGAAGTCAACAGCTGACTGATCCAGATGGAACCCACACTGACCTTTGGCGAACAGTTTATTTCTGAATATCATTGCACAACTTGACTCAGGGAAATCAGATTACCAATCATTTATTTCATGTGTAGGCAGGGAAATCCAATCTTATCACCATGAAGTGTAAAAATAACTCTGGTCTCTTACAGTCAGCTCTAACCATTACAGTGCATACATTTAGAATTCCCACACTTCTCTTTCCAGGTGTCTTGCATTGTCTGCTGTTTTCCCACAGTTTTCCTCAGGCATTGTCTGTATTTATTGCATGGTCATCATTGTTATGCTGATATTGTGGTTTCTATGCTTCTTGTATGTCTCTTCGTATCTCTGTTGTTTGCACCTGCATTACTATCACTGACAATACTACTAAAGCTTTAACCATTAACTGGCTTAACTTTTCAGATCCCCCACTTAGGCCCTTGGCCCAACCCAAGTTAGGCAACTTAATGGTAGCATTTTTTTCTTTAAACTCCCCTGCCCTTAGGTACTCATCAGGTATCAAGTTTAGGGTTGCAAAAGTACTTAGTTATTCCATCTGTACAGATTGGCTCCATAATGTCGACCTGGTGTATGCAGTCTAACACCATATTCTCCAATTCATGCACTCTTTACCAGCTCTTGTGTGTCAGTGAACCAAATCAGCTGGATTGACAATCAATATCTACTGGGCAACAACAAAAGCATGGGAGATGATCCTAATCCATGGCTATATCTAAATATGTTGTGGTTCTGTTCGTCGAGCTGGGAATTTGTCTTGCAAACGTTTCGTCCCCTGTCTAGGTGACATCCTCAGTGCTTGGGAGCCTCCTGTGAAGCGCTTCTGTGCTGTTTCCTCCGGCATTTATAGTGGCCTGTCTCTGCCGCTTCTGGTTGTCAGTTCGAGCTGTCCACTGTAGTGGCCGGTATATTGGGTCCAGGTCGATGTGTTTGTTGATAGAGTCTGTGGATGAGTGCCATGCCTCTAGGAATTCCCTGGCTGTTCTCTGTTTGGCTTGCCCTATAATAGTAGTGTTGTCCCAGTCGAATTCATGTTGCTTGTCGTCTGTGTGTGTGGCTACTAAGGATAGCTGGTCGAAACGTTTGCAAGACAAATTCCCAGCTCGGCGAACAGAACCACAACAACGAGCACCCGAGCTACAAATCTTCTACCAAACTATATCGACATATCCAATTTCCAATTCCTCAAGTTCCACCAAATGGTTTGTTTGCAGACATTTTATGTTCTCACTGGGCATTATCTTGAATGCCTTCAAGTTGTTCAGGCAATAATGGGATTACATTAGAGAACTGGGTCAGATACTGTCCATAATATGTCTCATATATATTTCCACTAGTTCCACCTTTCACCCTTGCAGGTATCTGTCGGTTCAAACATAACACATGGCTGATTTAAGGACAGGATCGATTTTTCTTGAATTGGTGTATACCTAAATATACAACATTGCAGTCCATATAGTTTCCATTGTACAGTTGACTGTTGCATAATCTGCATCATGTTTCTTTGATCGTATGTAGATGTGGAGGTGCCAGTGTTGGGCTGGGGTGGACAAGGTCAAAAGTCACACAACACCATGGTTTAGTTCAACAGATTTATTTGAAATCATAAGCTTTTGGAGCACAGTGCCTTTGTCAGGTGAAGTGAAGACAGTACCCAGGCACAGGTCTTATAATAAGGGAAATCAAAAGGTCATATAAATGGTGTGAGTGGAGTGTCGAGAGGCCAAATGATAGGTCTCTGCAGGTGATCAAGAGTCACAGATGGTGTGAATAGAGCTGAATAACAATTGAAGGGATGATTTATAATCTGATTAATTGAGGAAGAGAGATAAAGTCTGGACCCGGGTGCTCTCTTCACTTGACCTGACAAAGGGGCAGCACTCTAAAAACTTGTGATTTCAAATAAACCTGTAGGACTACAACCTGGTTTTGTGTGACTTTTGACCACACATAGACATGGACCAAGGGGATTACCAAGGGGACTTCTGCAGTGCATCGACGTCACATTGTGCTTATTAAATTACATCTGATCCCATGTTCCTGCCAAGCTGTACAATGCTGCTCCGAGGTTCCTTCAGGGTTCTGTGCACACCAGTCGACTTGCCAATGCATTGGGGATGTAAATGCCACACACAGACCTAAGGAGCTGTGCACTGGGAAAATGAAATTAGCACCAGTATTGGTTCTAACTGCATATGGTTGTATATTATGATAACTCACATTTAATTGATTTGATTTATTATTGGCACATGTGCCGAGATACACTGAAAGGTTTTGTAATAGCATTCCTACATTATAACTTCCCCCTCATTACCCCAATATTCTTGACTCTGTCTGATGTTTTAGTGGATGCTGACCGGAATGACTGAGATTGCCAGAAAAAGCCAATGGACATGTTTTTATCCATTGCACATTCCGTATCAGTTGTACACGCATGGGTTAAGCGCCTGTGCTGACCAGCCAGTCATGTCTACAAGCTATCTAGAGGGTTAGAATATGCCTCGGATTTTGCGTTGCCTGCTCAAATATTCATGGTACTGCAGACATCCTTTCTGACTGCAGCTTTTGAGATGTTTTGCTGCAGTCTGAGTAATTTATTAATGGTCCAGGCATGACTCCCCAGTGCTGCGCCCAACCTCTGAATTACTTGTCTCAGGTCTTGATCTATCCTGAGAAGCGTAACCCAGACCCTTGCTCCTTTTCCAAGAGTTCCTTCCATTGGGAAAGTAAGTCTGAAACTTTCAGTTGACTTTTGCCAAATCAATCAAATTGACTTTTTAGTTGAGACATAAGACTAGAAGAAATGGGACTAGGAGTAGGATATTGAGCCTGTTGTGCCATTCAGTAGGATTATGACTGATCTGAAATTCCTCAGATCCACTTTTCTGCCCTTTACCCTTAACCCTCCATTACCCTACTCCGCAAGAATCTATCCACCTCAACCTTAAATACACACAAGGAACTGGTTGGAGGTTTGCATGCTGAGCTCAGCGAGCAAACCTATATCCAGAACCTCAACCTGAGCTACAAATTTTCTCAAAACTCACATACACAAGGAAACTACCCCCCCCCCCCCCCAGAGCTCTCTGTGGCCCGGACTTCCAAAGACTCACGATTCTCTGAGAGAAGCAATTTCTCCGCATCTCAATCTCAATTTCACAATAAATAGGTACCAACTAATGTCCTCTGGTTCAAAACTCTCCCATTTAATCCTCTCAGTGTTTACAGTGTCAAGCCCGTTCAGAATCCCATATGTTTCAATTTCTCATTTTTGTAAATTCCGATGAGTAGACTCCCAACCTGTTTAGCCTTTGCTCATAAGAGAATTCCTTCATACCAGGGGATAATCCTAGTGAACCTTCTCTGAATTCCCTGTAATGAAATAGTATATTTTAAAATAATGGAACCAAAACTGTTCACAGTGCTCCAGATGTGGTTTCACCAGTACCTTGAACAGTTGTCATAAGACTTCCTATACTCCAACTGCCTTGAGGTAAAAGTCAATCTCCCATTAGCCTTTTTGACTACCATCTGCACCTATGTGCTAGCTTTCTGTGTTTCTTGTACAAATACCCCAAAGTCCCTTTGTGTTGCAGCTATCTGTAATTTCTTAACATTTAAATAATATTCTGTTCTTCTGTTCTCCATTCTGAGACCATGAAAAACATAAATGTCTTTGTGTGAAGGAGGGGCTGATTGGAGGGGCAGACAAGTGAATATGAGAGAGAAAGAGAGAGAGAGAGAGAGATGGAGGGATAAAGGAGGGGCACATGGGAAGATGACAGTTCCTCCATCTCCTATCCAACACAAAACTGTCTTCATTTTGGTCAGAAAATCCAGCGATAACATTGTTGGAGTTAATTATTAAGCCATGATTTCTTTTGAAAAAGCAAGATGTGTCAATAGTTAAACTTTAAAAGTATGTTACAAAGTAAATCTATTAAAGTAAGGGGACAAAAGTGTTGACTGGACAGAATTATAATTTACATAACATCTTATCATGTCAAAGTTAGCTGGAGTTCAAAGTTCATTGAATTGTTGGCAATTTAATAACAATGGCAACAATAGCAAGGAGTTTTACCTTATCGTTAATTTAGAAAAGAAAATTCCAAGATATTTCACAAATGTATGAACAGACAAGAACAACATTACAAAGCCAAATATGCTGATAGTCGGAGGTGATCTCAGGAAGCAAGGTTTTTGATGTTTAAACAAAAATTTCCAAAACTCTTCGAATTTCAGAACGATTGCCTTGACTCAAAAATGATTTATTTTTAACAATGAATAAGTAAGACAGGAAGGTGAAACGGATTTGTCACAGAGTAATAGAGACGTACAGCATAAAACAGACCCTTCGGCCAACTCGTCCATGCTGACCAGATATCCCAACCTTATCTCGTTCCATTTGCCAGCACTTGGCCCATATCCCTCCAAACCCTTCCTATTCATATATCCATCCAGATGCCTCTTAAATGTTGTAATTGTACCAGCCTCCACCACTTCTTCTGGCAGCCCATTCCATACACTCACCACTCTCTGCGTGAAAAAGTTGCTGCTTGGGTCCCTTTTATATCTTTGGTCCCTTTATATCTCACCCTAAACCTATGCCCTCTAGTTCTGGATGCACTACACTTGGGAAAAGACTTTGTCTATTTATTCTCTCCATGCCCCTCATGGTTTTGTACAACCTCTATAAGGTCACACCTCAGCCTCCAAACCTTCAGGGAAAATAACCCGAGCCTATTCAACCTCTCCCTATAGCTCAAATCCTCCAACGTCCTTGTAAATCTTTTCTGAACCCTTTCAAGTTTCACAACATCCTCCCAACAGGAAGGAGACCAGAAATGCGCACAATATTCCAACAGTGACCTAACCAATGTCTTGTAAAGCCGCAACATGACCTCCCAACTCCTGTACTCAATTCTCTGACCAATAAAGGAAACCATACCAAATGCCTCACTATCCCATCTACCTGCGACTACTTTCAAGGAACTATGAACCTGTACTCCAAGGTCACTTTATTCAGCAATACTCCCTAGGACCTTATCACTAAGTGTATAAGTCCTGCTAAGATTTGCTTTCCCAAAATGCAGCACCTCAAATTTATCTAAGTTAAACTCCACCTGCCACTTCTCAGCCCATTGGCCCACTTGATCAAGATCTATACCTCCTATGGTCACATCCAAATCATTTAGTAGTGGACTCAGCACCAATCTTTGTGGCACTCCACTGGTCACAGGTCTCCAGTCTGAAAAACAACCCTCCACCACCTTCATGTCTTCATGCTCGTTCTGGATCCAAATGGCTAGTTTTCCCTGCATTCTGTGAGATCTAACCTTGCTAACCAGTCTCCCATGGGGAACCTTGTTAAACACCTTAGTGAAGTACATATAGATCACTTTCACCACTCTGCCCTCATCAATCCTCTTTGTTACTTCCTCAAAAAACTCAATCAAGCTCACGAGACATGATTTATCTGCATCTATGCATTTCAAGACATCCAGCACTTCTTTCTCTGTAATATGGAAATTTTTCAAAATGTCACCATCTATTTCCTGACCTTCTATAACTTCCATGTCCTTCTGTACAGTAAACACTGACGCAAAATACTCGTTTAGTGTCTCCGCCAGCTCCTGTGGCTCCACACAAAGACTGCCTTGCAGATCTTTGAGGGGCCCTCTTCTCTCCCTAGTTACCCTTTTGTCCTTAATGCATTTGTAAAAACCCTGTTAGACAATTAATTTAAATGTATCGATTATTCTGTCCAATAGGTAAGTGACTTCCTTGAAACGTTCAAGTGCATTCGTCACACATGACCAACTCTTCACAAAGCCTGCCCTCTTTTAATATTTGGTGTGTGCATTGTCACAAAGCAAGGAATTGCCTTGTCATAGGCTAAATGGAGTTCTTTTAAATCAGCCTTCAAGTTAAATTAGTGGTCAATCTTCAACAGTGTGATTCATTGGTCTCGACTACAACAATAGCCGGATAATCTTGGCAACTGATGTTAAGTGGCTACACAAAAGTTTAAAAAGGCCCACTACCACTGGGCAGATCATAGCCTCACTAACCTTTTTTTGGATGGGTTGGAACATCCATAGGTCCTCTGTCTCTCTGCTTCTGATAATCTAAATCGGGGCTTCCCTACTCTGGATGGTGACCTGAGTTTGAGAGATCAGCTGTCGGGGCCTCAAGCTCTGAGATAGCAACAGCTGTCGTGAAGCTCCCACTGATCTTTGACAGCTCTGTGACCCCTTCAGACCTTTCTCGGTTGGTTGGGGTGACCTAATAGACTGCCCTCTAAGACATAATTCCTGCTGTCGGAGAGAAAACTATGAATATGTCTTAAGCCAGGAATTCAGAGACAAGTAATTGTCCTCTCTGTCCCAAATTACTATCCAACTACGAGGCACAAGTGAGGGGTGCGGTGGAATATTCTTCACTTGCCTACATGATTGCAGAACCAACAATACTCAAGAAGCTTGAACCTATCCAGGGCAAAGTAACCCATTTGATTGGCACGCATTCTTTTTTTTATTCATTCATGGTATGTGGGCATCGCTGGCTAATCCAGCATTTATTGCCCATCCCTAATTGTCTAGAGCACAGTTATGAGTCAACCATATTGCTGTGGGTCTGGAGTCATGTGTAGGCCAGAACAGCTAAAAATAGAATAGAATAGAATCCCTACTTTGTGGAAACAGGCCATTTTGGCCCAACAAGTCCACTCCAACCCTTCGCAGAGTAACCCACCCAGACCCATTCCCCTACCCTGATTACTCTACATTTAACCCTGACTAATGTACCTAACCAACACATCCCTGAGCACTATGGGCAACTTAGCATGGCCAATTCATCTGACCTGCACAGCTTTGGATTATGGGAGGAAACTGGAGGACCCGGTGTAAACCTACATAGACACAGGGAGAATGTGCAAACTCCACGACAGCAGTTTCCCGCCCTAAAAGGACATTAGTGAACCAGATGGATTTTTCCAAAGATCAATTCATAATAGACTTTTAATTACAGGTTAGTATTGAATTCATGTTCCATCATCTGTCATAGCAGGACTTGAACCCAGGTCCCCAGAACATTACTTGAGTCACTAGGTTAACAGTCCAGCAATAATGCCACTAGGCCACAGCTCCTCATGCACCACATTCAGCATTTATTCCCTTAGTCACAAATGCACAGTGGCAACAGTGTGTACTATCAAGACACTCCACAATAACTCATCATGGCTCCTTCAAGGGAACCTTGCGAATCCACGATCTCTTGCACCTAGAGGACAAGGACAGCAGATACAAGGAACACCACCACCAACATCTTCCTCTCCAAGCCATTCACCATTCTGACTTGGGAATATATATCACAGTTCCTTCGCTGTCACTGGATCAAAATCCTGAAGCTCCTTCCTAACACCACTGTGGACTGCAGTGGTTTAAGAAGGTGGCGCAATCAGGAACAGGCAATGAATGTATAACTAGTGACAGTCACATCCTATGAATTAGTTAAACAAGTTGGGAAAGAACTACTTATGCTGGAAACCTGAAACAAAAACAGAAAATGCTGGCGAAATTCTGCAGGTCTGGCAGCATCAGTGGACAGAAAGTACAGTCAACATTGCAGGTCCAGCAACCCTTCTTCAGAACCAGTAGTGACTACAAAAAGATGATATATATGCTAAAGGTGGGGGCGATGGTTGTCAGAGGGAGAGGTGATAACTAGGAACTAGGTGATAAATGGAGCCAAAATGCCCAGCATTAGAGGAAGACAGTAAGGCAGACAAAAGGATTGATAATGGTAAGCCAGGGACAAAGAAGCACTGCTAATGCTGGCCAGAAGTAGGTGGAATAGGGTGGTTGTGTTGAAAGCAGCCCATGTGATGACAGGGCCTGGGGGGTGTGGGTGGGTAAAGGACATCAAACATGTTCAGGCGTTAAAATTATTAATTTCAATGTTAAGTCCTGAAGGTTGCAATAGAAAATGTTCATGGCATGGTGGCACAGTGGTTAGCACTGCTCCCTCACAGCGCCAGGGATCCGGGTTCAACTCCAGCCTCGGGCAACTGTCTGTGTTGAGTTTGCACGTTCTCCCTGGGTGTGCTCCGGCTTCCTCCCACAGTCCAAATATGTGCAGGTTAAGTGAATTGGCCATGCCAAATTGTCCCATAGCCTTCAGGAATGTTTAAGTTAGGTGCATTATTAGTCAGGGGAAATGTAGAATAATATAATAGGGGAATGGGCTTGGGTGGGATAATCTTCAGAGGGTTCGTGTGGACTTGTTGGGCCGAAGGACGTGTTTCCACACTGCAGAGACTATTAAAGAACAAATGAGATGCTGTTCTTTCAGCTTGCAGTGAGCTTTGCTGGAACACTGCAGCAAGCCTGTGACAGAGATGTTACTCGGGGAAATCAGTGTGTTGAGGTGGCAGGCAACTGGAAGCTCAGGGTTACTTATAACAACAGAACATAAGTGATCCACAAAGGACTCACCAAGTCTGTGTTGCATCTCCTTAATGTACAGGAGACTACATTGTGAGTAGTGAATACAGTAGACTAGATTGAGTGCAGTGCAGGTAAATCACTTCTTCACCTGGAAGGTGTGCCTGGGCCATTGGATAGTGAGGAGGAAGGAGGTATATGGGCAGGTGCACCTTCTGTGATTGCATGGGAGGGTGCTGTTGGACTGTGGTGGGAGGGGGATGTTGGGAGTGAATGAGGAGTGGACCAGAGGGAGCGGTCCCAGGAAAGGCTGACAAGGGAGGGGAGGGGAGGGGAGTATATGACTGGTGGTGACATCTGCTGGAGGTGGCACAAATGGCGGCAGATGATTCTTTGGATGCGGAGGCTGGTGGGATGGTAGATGACAAAGGGGTTCCTATTATTGTTGTGGGAGGGAAGAAAAAGCACGGAAAAGCAGTTGGATACAGCTGTGGGCCCTGGAAACCATGGTGGTGGGGAATCCTCAGTCCAGGAAAAAGATGGAAATATTTGAGGCCTCCTGCGGCATCACTGGAACATGATGTGATGAAGATGGAGGAACAGAGAGAATGGGATGGACTCCTTCCAGGAAGCAGGATGTGAGGATGTATAGTCCAGGTAACTGTAGGAGTCAGGGGGTTTGCAGTGGAATTTGGTGGCCAGCCTATCACCAGAAATGGAAACAGAGATATCAATGAAGGGAAGGGAGGAGTCAGAGAAAGAATTGTGGCTGGGTGCCCAGGTAGGACTGGATAAAGGAATGTTTCACGTACCCCACGAAGAGACAGACACACTGGGGCCAATGCGGGTACCCTACCCACTCCTCTGACCTGAAGAAAGTGAGAGCAGTTGCTCAGTATGAGGATGAGCTCGGTCAGGCAGAGGAATGTGGTGAAGGATAGGGACAGTTCAGGCCTTTACTCCAGGAAGAAATGGAGAACCACAAGTCTATCCTGCTCCGGGATGGACGTGCAAAGCACTTGTAAATTAATGATTTTGCTGAATATAAAACATTCAGTGTCAGAGACTGAAACAGATAGTAAATATCTGGCAAAAGGCTGAAGTTATGAGAAGTGATGGAACAGAGTTGGGGAGAAGGTTCCAGAGAGGCATGGGTACCTCTGAGTTGTTGCAGCTTGTATTCCTTTATTAGATTAGATTAGGTTACTTACAGTGTGGAAACAGGCCCTTCGGCCCAACAAGTCCACGTCGACCCGCCGAAGTGCATCCCACTCAGACCCATTCCCCTACATCCATCTCTTCACCTAACACTACGGGCAATTTAGCCAGGCCAATTCACCTAACCTGCACATTTTTGGATTGTGGGAGGAAACTGGAGCACCCGGAGGAAACCCACGCAGACACGGGGAGAATGTGCAAACTCCACACAGAGAGTCACCTGAGGCGGGAATGAACCCGGGTCTCTGGCGCTGTGAGGCAGCAGTGCTAACCACTGTGCCACCGTGCCGCCCACTCCTGAAAGGAATTAGAAAATGGGGGGGGGGGCAGGGTGCAGGGCACCTGTAAGCCAGCACGAGATGGTGCCAATGGAGAGAGAAGTTGAGAGTGGTCCTGTGGCAATGCATGGCACTAAGTGTGGACCTCAGGATGCGGCAGGGGGAGGACTGAACCTGCGATCCTGGATTCAAACCATGGAGGATGAAATATTAGTTGGAATCCAGTTGGGATGAGTCTGAGTTGGAGGCTGTCATTGAGGGATAAGATGGGCCGTGGAAGTGAGTTTTGGCAAACACCAGGAATGAGAATGACAGAAATGATAGTGAACGAATGGAAATCCTCTCAGAGAGAGCAGCAGAACTTCTTCAAAGTCGGCATACTTGGAAGAGGTGTCACCATGAGTTAAACATGAAAATAAAACACAGGAAAGCAGGTGATTGTGGGGTGGAAAGTGAAGAGCGGGAGACCCTGTTGGTATTGTGGGAGGGAAAAGTAGAGGTGAGGGGAAACATGAGGGGAAATGGGTTAGACACAGCAGATAACCCTGTCAAAAACTCTTCGGGACTCTGCAGCCTTCAGGATTCAATAGCCAGCAGAATAAATTTACAGCCTGAACACCTTCTTCCATGTCCTTTATTCACTCCCCTCCCTCAGGCCCTGTCATCACATGGGCTGGTTCAGCACAGCCAACCCATTTTTACCTACTTATGGTCCCCATTACCAGCTTTTCTTTCTCCCAGGCTTACCATTATCCATCTGTTTATCTGTCTAACTGTATTTCCCTCTCTCTCTGAGCTCCGTATCCACAAATCATTCACTCCTTTATTCCCCAGCCCTACCTTCAGCATATGTACCACCTTTTCCTAGCCACTACTAAGTCTTAAGAAGAGTCATTGGACCTGAAATGTTAACTCCGATTTCTCTCTACAGATGCTGCCAGACCTACCGAGTTTCTCCAGCAATTTTTGCTTTTGTGTTAAAAATGTCTATTTTCTTTTGTTAAGACCCTACTTTTTCACCTGCCCCTTAGTACCCAGGAGATGACGGGGGAGTGATGAAGGAGGAAAGATGGGAGGAAGCAAGATGGACATAGGAATGTGAGGAGGGGGAGTTGGGTGATGCAGAAATGTTAATCATCTACAAGACACAAGTCATGAGTGTGAAGGTATACTCCCGCTTTCCTGGATGAGTGCAACTTGATACCATCCAGGACAACGCAGCCCATTTGATTGGCATCACATCCACAAGCTTCCACTCCTTCCATCACTGATGCTCAGTAGCAGCAGTGTGTACAATCTACAAGATGCAATACAGAAACTTACCAAGGGTCCTTAGACAGTACGTTCCAAACCCATGACTACTTCCATCTAGAAGGACAAGGGCAGCAGGTACAGGGGAACGACCTTACCTGCAAGTTCCCCTCCAAGCACTTATCTTCTTGACTTGGACATATATCACTGATCCTTCACTGTCACTGGTTCAAAATTTTGAAATCCGATCCGTAAGAGTGTTGTGGATCTAACTGCAGCCTGTGGACTACAGCAGGTCAGGAAGGCAGCTCTACAGCAACCTTCTCCAGAGCAACAAGGGGCAGGCAATAAGTCAAAGGCTGCCAGGAATGCCCATGAGCCATAAATGAATAAAAAGAGGATGTTTGTTCAGATGTCGGACTAGATTAGGTTGGGATACCTAGTCGGCATGGACGGGTTGGACCGAAGGGTCTGTTTCCATGCTGTACATCTCTATGACTCTATGTCCTTTGAAAGATGAAAGAGATACATTTTAAGAAGTCTCTTAAAGAAAGAAAGTGATGTAGAGAGGTGGTGAGGTTAGGGAGGGACTACAAGTGCCGGGATCCAAGACAACTGAAAATACAGCCACTAACAGTAAAGCGTTAATATTTGGGAATTTACAAGAGGCCTAAATGAGAGGAGCACAGATACAGACAAATAACAAAATTACAAGGACGTAGTGCAACAAAATGCATCCTCCCTGGAACATTTTGAAGCAATTTTTCTCTCCTCTCAATCTGGAAGCTACTCAGATATAATACATGCAAATTTTGCTCTGTTCAATACAACTTAAAATTGCCTGTATCTCCAGTTTAGGTGACGCACAGCCAATTATAAAATTAATGCTGTGTAGATATTTTCCGAAAGCAGAAGCTGAAAACTAGATGCAAATAAAAGCTTCCAAATTTGCAAACTTGCTTTAATGGCACATATCACTATTGGAATAATATGTCAATGTTAATTTTGGCTTCAGTCAATAATGATGTCCTTTTGGAGAGTCATAGAGCCAGCATGGAAACAGACCCTTTAGTCCACCTCGCCCACAACAAACAGATATCCTAAATTAATCTAATCCCATTTGCTGTCAATGACGACATCCACATTTCTTTCAAGTTTAGATGGCTGAATTGTCACAAATTGACAATTTTACTATTCCATTTAAAAAATGTGACCTGTGGAATAGAAAATTTCCAAGTATATTTTATGATGGTTTCTTTTGCACAACAAAAATCTAATTACCTTTGCCTTAAAAATATTTAATGGCCCTCCCTGCACTGCCTTCTGAGGCAGAAAGTTACAAAGTTGCACAACCCTCGATAGGGAAAACATTCTCCTTCCTTATGTCCTAAAAAAGATGACCCCTAATTTTAAAACAGTGGGGTTCTGGACTCATCCAAAGAAAAAAATATCATTTCACATCAATTTTGTCAAGGCCATTCAGGATCTTATGTACTTCTATTGATGCATCCCTCATTCTTCTGAATTTCAGGGGAAATATGCACAATTTTCCCTCAAAAGATAACCTGCTCATTCGAGGATAATGGTCGTAAACCTCCCTTGAACCTACCACAGTTACATCCTTCCCATGGTATGGAGGTGCCGGTGTTGGACTGGATGAGCAAAGTTGAAAATCACTTGATGCCAGGTTATAGTCCAACAAGTTTATTTGAAAATACAAACTTTGAGAGCGTTGCTCCTTCGTCAAGTAGTTGGTGGGGCAGGATACATAGGATACAGGATTCCCATAAATGAGGAGACCAAAACTGCATATAATATTTCAGCTCAAATGTCCTTGTAACTCAAAAATAACATCCTTGCTTTTATGTTCAATTCCTAGCATACAACTATGGAAAGGGTATGGCACAGAAAGATCCATTTGATCCATTGTGTCTGCAGTGACTGGAAAACATGGCTGCCCATTCTAATCTGGGACAGGCACCATGTCTGTAGCCTAGCAAGTTACAGCAATTCAGGTGCAGGTCAAGCTTTCTTTTGAATGAATTAACAGCTTTTGCCTCTTTATCACCAAGCCAGGTGACAAATTCCAGTCACCTATCACTATCTAAGTGTAAAGGTTTTTCTTCATATCCTCTCTAATCCTCCTGTATCACTTTATAATAGTCCTCTCTGCTAGGGGAAACAAGGCTACCCTGTCCATTCTATCCAAGACTTTTCTCCCCTCATTGAGGCATTAATGTGAACTTCAAAAAGCATGGTCTGCCTTCCCCTAACAGTTCCACGTTACAAAAGAATCGTCAGAATGGAAGAACAGCTGCACATTTCTGAAGGAGACTTGATTAGATCCCTTCTCAGAAACACAACGCTACTTCTTTTTACAAAAACAAGGGCATGAAATTGCTACTCCTAGGAAATTCAGCCCATTATAGAGTATCAATACATTAATAAACAAGCTCCTGATGTATCGTGTAAATGCAGGATATCTGAAATGAAAACTGCAAATGTTCAAAACATTCAGCAGGTCACAAAACATCAGTACAGACAGAGATAGAACTAACATTTCAAACCAATACTGCAGGTAGCATTTAGCAACTGGCAATTTTCAGCTTTTGGATCCAAAAATAAGAAGACTTAATATTAACTTTATTTCGAACAAGCTATTTCAAAGTACAGAGAAACGTTTAATACTGGTGTCACGACCAATTTCTGGACTTTAGCCTTTTTGAAAGATAAATTAATAATGGCTTCTAACAGCAGTACAAATGCTAAGTACCTCTTTGGTCTTACTAAATAAGGAAGCAAGATATGAAAAATTGCATGTGCTGGGATGTAAGTAAAGCAGCAAGAATTCTGAGTGAATCTACATAAATAAAAACTCTTGTCAGGAAAAAAGTACTGATTTCATCTCCAGTGGAGGTTGCTGGTAACTGCAGTGTGTAGAAATTAAAACTCGGCTGCACTAAGCTCACATCTTCCTGTAACCTAAAATAATTGAGGCCTCTCTCTGGTTTAAAAAAAAACCCTTTATCTCTTCTGGATGAAGGTAGTCGAATATTTATAATTAACTTGTCTGGCTCTGGGAGATAACTTGACAAACTAAACTTAATGAATATCTTCGGCACCTACAGCTTAACAAAAATGTCAATTGCTTTTGCTGGCATTAACCAGTAAGAAGCTGACATGCAATTTGGTTGACAAGGACAAATGATACAGTTGATTTTTTTTAAAAATGACTGCAATGAAATGTTGTAAAATATTTAGAAATTCAATGATGGTAATGGCTTTTATATTAAAAATTATTGTGTTGTGTTGTATTATACCGCATTAGTGGAAAATGCAATGTGAAGATCCAATGGCTGCCTTAACATTTACTTAAACTTCAAAATTTTTTGACATTCTTTGAGAATCATAACCCTATCTGGATGCTTGCCTCATTTTGTTTGGATAGTGCAAAGTGCGGAACCTATACTCTTTTATGTTTTGCAAAGCACACTCGGGGGAAATGCCAAGTCTGTAGGAGAGATGAGTTCTGCCATAATATGGAAATACTATCTGCTGGACGGTGACCTGCAATTCTGGCAAAATTCCTACAATAATCCCAGTTCCGTCAGCATTGCTGCACTAAAATCCTAGGAATTCCTACCTCATCCATTACATTTTGTGGTCAGCTAAAAAGAGCAGGAAGTGCATTCTTGCTTGACATGCCACATTGTAAGAAACAACTGCAATAAATCTGGCAAGAAATATTTGTTGTATATGCATTTTCTTTTCTCACACCATTTTCTGGTCACTGTTTGTTAAGAGTCTACACAGAATTTGTAGTGAGAGCATAAAGTGCTGGAGATCACAGCAGGTCAGGCAGTATTCATGAACAGAAAGCAAGCTAACTTTCGAGTCTGAATGACTCTTCTAGACTCAAAACATTAGCTTGCATTCTCTCCATAGATGCTGCCTGACCTGGTGTGATCTTCAGCACTTTTTGTTTTCAGTGCAGATTCCAACAAGCTGTTGCAACTTTCTTTGACAAAAAGTTTGTTGAGTTCATGAGTAAGTTTCATCGGGGAAATACTTTCTCTCTCCTGAGAGCCCATACAAAACCTAAGGCTTGAGTGGATGTGAAATAGACACTAAGATTGGTGGATTAGCAGATGGTGAAGGGGACTATCAGAGAATACAGCAGAAATAGATAGACTGGAGAGTTGGGCGGAGAAATGGCAGTTGGAGTTTAATCCAGGCAAATGCGAGGTGGTGCATTTTGGAAGATACAATTCAAGAGTGAACTATACAGTAAATGGAAAAGTCCTGGGGAAAGTTGTTGTACAGAGAGATCTGTGTGTTCAGGTCCATTGTTCCCTGAAGGTGGCAAGGCAGGTCAATAGAGTGGTCAAGAAGGCATACGGCATGCTTTCCTTCATCAGATGGGGTATTGGGTACAAGACTACTCAGACCTCTTGGCATCATGGTAGCCCACAAACCCACCAACACATTAAAACAGCAGCTAATGAACTTTATACAGACAAAACTAATGTCATTTTCAAAATACCTTGCACGAACTATAACAAACACTACATGGGACAAACCAGCAGAAAACTTGCCACCAGGAGATATGAACATCAGTTAGCCACAAAAATATATTACCCACTCTCACTAGTATCCTTACATACAAATGAGGAAGGACCCCACTTTGACTGGGACAACAGATCCATCCTAGGACAAGCCAAACAGAGACACACAGGAGAATGCTTAGAAGCATGGCATTCCAACCAGAAATCTATCAACAAACACATTGATTTGTACCCCATCTACCACACACTGAGAAAAAGAACCTGAAATGACATCACCAACCCAAGGAAACCTAAACACATAAATAGAAAGCAGGACATAACACCAGCGCTTCACCAGAGGCTTCCAAATGATGTTACCTAGTGTGTGACAAAATGTCTGAAAACGAACCTTCTCACTCAGCGAGCAAACTTCCATCCAGATACTCAACATAAGCTACAAATCTCCTCAAAACTCATGTATTTTAAGTTTTACAAGAGTTCTGTCAACCTACCATTTAGCCTTTTCAATTATATTTGATTCCTTATTTAATATTTAATACACAATTATTAAAATACCAACAGTACATTACTTTGATGGAGTGATATACATTTCAAGGCATTCAATAATTACAGTTCACATAATTGATTGCAGGTTATTTCAATAATTTTTTTAAGTTAAGCTTCCAACTGAATTACATTTCTTTACAGCTGCTGGTGTTTACAGTGGCAATGTTACCACAGCAGTTACTTGTCTGAGTGACAAGAGGGCATGAATAGGTCATGAAATCTGGAAATCTTTATATCATTTAGCAGACTATATGACATTTAACACTTTTCAAACCTTCTCAAGATCAACCTGTTGATGAACAATAAATACTGCCCCAGCCACTGAAGGTCACGTGCCACAAGGGAATTTTAAAAATAACTGAGGATGACATCTTTTTTTTCCTCAAAGTTGTCACCATCTTGGGATGTAGAAGTTCCCAGGTCAGTGCTCCCAGAGTCAAAGCCACAGAAGTGGAAAATGGGCTATTGAAGGATTTGTGATTTTATAGAGGAATCTTATCCCCCTTGACCTAGTAGGAAGTAGGGCAAGGTGACTGTTGAAATGGACCATAAGCTTCAGCAACAAGCCTCTTTCCAAATGCTACCAACTTCAATTTTAGGTATTTTCCAATCAACCTCTTCATTGTGACCTCTGGAACAGGTGGAACTTGACTTCAGGTCTCCTGGTCCAGACATATGGACTCTACCACTGCACGACAAGGATCCAAAACAGGGGACTGCAGATGCTGGAGATTAGAGTCAAGATTAGATTGGTGCTGGAAAAGCACAGCAGGTCAGGCAACATTCGAGGAGCAGGAAAATCGACATTTCAGGCAAAAGCCCTTCATCAGGCCGAAACATCGGTTTTCCTGCTCCTCAGATGCTGCCTGACCTGCTGTGCTTTTCTAGCACCAATCTAATCTTGACAAGAATCCAAAACAGTCCTTTTCGAAATAGCATTGCAGTACAGAGACCTGATGCCCTTTTGTGCTGAAACAAGTATTTAAAAGGACCATCATCCCTTTAATCAGCAAAGGTAATCTATTTAGCAAGTTCCATGAATGCTTCAGCAATGAACAGTGTGCACGACTTTCCGGACTGAGCTACCAGCATGAACGTGGAAGGAGTGCACCAAATGTAGCTGCTGTTAACCTGCAGACTCATCCTGTTTTACAGCTTGTCCTATAGTGGAACACTTGCATCCATCGGTCAATGAAGCTAGTCTAGTGGGGAAACAGACATCTTCATTCATAGAACATAGAAAAGTACAGCACAGAACAGGCCCTTTGGCCCATGATATTGTGCCAAGGTTTAATCCTAATGTAAGCTATAGTAACTTAACCTACGCACCCCTCAACCCACTGTTATCCATGCGAATACCAGCAGATGCTTAAATGTCCCCAATGACTCTGCTTCCACTACCACAACTGGCAATGCATTCCATGAATTCATAACTCTCTGCATAAAGAACCTACCTCTGACGTCTCCTTTATACCTTCCTCCTAATATCTTTAAACTATGACTCCTCGTACCAGTCAATTCTGCCCTGGGGAAAAGTCTCTGGCTATTGGCTCTATCTATTCCACTCATTATTTTGTACACCTCAATCAGGTCTCTTCTCTTCCTCCTTCTCTCCAGAAAGAAAAGCCTGACCTTATTCAACCTTTCCTCATAAGGCAAGCCCTCCAGTCCAGGCAGCATCCTGGTAAACCTTCTTTGCACCCTCTCCAAAGCCTCTGTATCTTTCCTATAGTAGGGCGACCAGAACTGGACACAATATTCCAAGTGTGGTCTCACCAGGGACTTGTACAGCTGCAGCAAAACCTTGCGGCTCTTAAACTCGTTGCTGACCACAGACGTAAGACTGACTGGTCTATAATTGCCAGGGATTTCCCTATTACCCTTCCTGAAAAGTGGAACAACATTCACTGCTTCCAATCCTCTGGTATGACTCCCATGGAGAGTGATGAGGCAAAGATCCTCGCCAGCGGCTTAGCAACCTCCTTTCGCACTTCCCGGAGTAGCCTAGGATAAATCTGGTCTGGCCCTGGGGACTTCTCAATCTTAATGTTTTCCAAAATTTCTAGCACATCAACCTCATCAATCTTGATCTGGTCAAGACTGTATCCCAGCTCCTCTAAGTTTTCATTTACAACAAGTTCCCTTTCCTTGGTGAAAACCGAAGCATTTAGGGCATCCCCTATCTGCTCAGACTCCATGCACAAGTTCCCTCTGCTATCCCTGATCAGCCCTACCTTCTCTCTGATCATTCTCTTATTCCTCACATATGAGTAAAATGCCTTTGGGTTTTCCCTAATCCTTCTTGCCAAGCCTTTTTAGTGCCCTCTCCTGGCTCTCCTCAGTCCAATTCTGAGCTCCTTTCTAGCTTGCCTGGAATCTTCTAAAGCTGTTCTAGATCCTTGATTTGTCCACCTTACGTAAGCTGCCTTCTTCCATTTGATGAGAAGTTCCTCTGTTCTCGTCATCCAAGGTTCCTTAATCTTACCCCTTCTTACCTGTCTCGGAGGAACAAATTTGTGCATCACTCGCAATAACTGCTCCTTAAATAGTCTCCACATGTCTGCTGTGCCCTTTCTGTGGAACAATTGCTCCCAGTCTGTACTTCCCAACTCCTGTCTGATAGTGTCATAATTTCCTTTTCCCCAATTAAATATCTTCCCTCGGTAACTGCTCCTTTCCCTCTCCAAGACTATTCTAAATGTGAGGCAGTTGTGATCACTTTCACCAAAGTGCTCTCCCACCGCGAGATCTGACACCTGTCCTGGCTTTTTGCTGAACACCAAATCCAAAATGGCCTCTCCCCTCGTCGGTCTGTCTACATATTGAATGAGGTACCCCTTCTGAACACACCTGACAAAAACAGCTCCATCCAAATCATCTTCACTTAGGAGGTTCCAGTTGATATTGGGAAAATTGATATCACCCATAACAACAACCCTGCTACTTCTGCAATCTTCCAGAATCTGCCCGCCTATGAGTTCTTCAATCTCTCTACTGCTATTAGGTGGTCTGTAGAAAACCCCCAATGCGGTGGCTGTTCCCTTGCTGTTCCTATCTTCCACCCATACTGACCCAGAAGACAAACCTTCCTCAACAACCTTTGTTTCTATAGCTGTGATGCACTCTCTGATTAGCAACGCTACATCCCCTCCTATTTTTCCACCCTCCCTGTTTTTTAAAACATTCTAAACCCTGGAACATCAAGCAACCATTCCTGCTCCTGTGGGAATCCACATCTCCGTTATGGCACAACATCATAGCCCCAAGTACTGATCCATGCTGTAAGTTCATCACTCTTACTTCAGACACTCCTTGCATTAAAGCTGGCACATTGCGTGAGAAACCTTCCAGATAGATTTAATACATCTTGTCACTGCCCCATCTGCAACTGACCCCCTCTCAGACATGTGACTCTGATTCCCACCCTCCTGCCAAACTAGTTTAAACCCTCCCGAATCACACGAGCAAATCTCCCATCCAGGACGTTGGAGCCCCTCCAGTTCAGGTGCAACCCATCCTTCATGTACAGGTCCCACCTTCCCCAGAAGGTATCCCAATGGTCTAGGTATCTGAAGCCCTCACTCCTGCACCAGCCTTGCAGCCACGTGTTAAGCGGCATTCACTGACTGTTCCTCACCTCACTATCTTGTGGCACCGGTTGCAAACCTGAGATCACTACTCGTCTTGCTCTTCAGCTTCCAACCTAGCTCTCTGTAGTCACTTTTCAGATCCTCAACCCCTTTCCTGGCTATATCATTGGTGCCTATATGTACCACAATTTCTGGCTGCTCACCCTCCCCCTCCAGAATCTTGTAAACCCGATTGGTGATATCCCAGACGCTGGCACCTGGAAGGCAATACACCTTCCAGGAGTCCTGTTCCTGACTACAAGTTCTCCTGTCAATCCGTCTAACTATTGAGTCCCCTACCACTAGCACTTTTCTATTTTCCCCCTTTCCTTTCTGAGCCACAGTGCCAGGCTCAGTGCCAGAGACCTGACAACTATGGCTTTCCCCTGGTAGGCTGTCCCCACCAGCAATATCCAAAATGGTATACTTATTGCTGAGGGGAACGGCCACAGGGGATCCCTGCACTGACCGTCGGTTCCCTTTCCTCCCCCTGACTGTAACCAAGCCGTCCTTATCCTGTGTCTGAGGAGTGACCACCTCCCTGTACATCCTCTCAATTTCTCCCTCAGCCTCGGATGATCCGTAGTTCATCCAGCTCCAGTTCCCTAACTCGGTTTTCAAGGAGCTGGAGTTTCAAGGAGCTAGTTTCCCAACTAAACTAGTCCCATTTGCCTACTTTTAGATTGAAAAAAAACCTATGCTCATATAACATTTGAAGGGACAAAAAATCTGCAGATGCTGGAATCCAAAGTAGATCGGCAGGAGGCTGGAAGAACACAACAAGCCAGGCAGAATCAGGAGGTGCAGAAGTCGACGTTTCGTCTGTAACTCAAAGATTACAGTCGAAAATTCGACTTCTCTACCTCCCGATGCTGCCTGACTTGCTGTGTTTTTCCAGCCTTCTGCCGGAATGCAACATTTAAAAGCATCCTAACCCTTTCATCACCTAGCTTAATTTACGGTGCGCTGACTATTTTTTTTAAAAAAACATTTTGCTGTCATGGAGTACTTTGTTTGGGATATCAATGAAGTGCAGCAGGAGCGTGGACAGAATATCTGCAGTTCAAGGGTTAAGGGAGAAACTCAATATTGGTTTTATTTCTCTGCCTTCCGATACACAAATGATTCTGGGTTCGCCCAATTTAAGGAACTCAACAGAACCTTTAGAAAACATTTTTATGAAAATTAAACGTCCAAGAGTCTGGTGTCTGGAGGGGGCATTCAAACAAAAAATGTTTCTAAAGGAGAGGGAACAATTGCAAGAAAAGAATAAGAAATTTCTCACATCCCTGTTATGTGAAGGGGCGGTGATTTGAGGCAATGACAGATTAGGAAGACCGAATCTTGCAGTTAAATAGTGCCCGAACAGCTCAATTTATTTTTTAAACAAGGAAGCAGTTCGCCGTCCTTTTGCAGCCACCGTAGGTGGGTGTGTAAGAGGAAGTCCTGAGCTTGGTGGGCTGAGTAGTAGCAGACCTTTCTGTGAATGGGAGCCCGCTTCGCGTTGCTATGGGATCCCCGGGCTACGTTCCACTGATCCTCGCGCTCAGCGCCTCCTGCTTCCGGGCTGCCGCCCAGCTCCCCCTGGTCATCAACACTTGGCCTTTTAAAGACGCAACACAGCGAGGTAAGTGCAAGCCCAGGCATGGCTCTGCAAAACAATCAAACGACTGATAAGTCTAAGGTCTAAGTTTGTAAGACTGTACGTAATCAGCATTTGTTCAAGGAGAGCTGTGCAAATGTGTGCTCTGGTTGTTTCTACAGGTCTTCATCTAATCCTGTTTAAGATTAAGTTCCATTAGAGTTGTGAAGGATCCTGGCACCTCCACCTCCTCCTCCTCTCTTTGGCCTGAAATATGGTAACTTTCCTGTTAAACTCCCCACCAATCATCTCTTTCTCTCTTTAGAAATGAACAAACGACAGTAGGGCATAGGAAGATGCCCTGACACTACTGTGACAGTAGTCTAAACCAGAAACCTTTTGCCTCTATGCTTATCCCTCTATTCCCTGCCTTTCTCCTTTGAATCCTCCCACTTCCTCCAGACCAAAGGGGTAGCCATGGGCACATGTATGGGCCCCAGCTATGCCTGTCTCCTTGTTGGCTACGTAGAGCAGTTGATCTTCCGTAATTACACCGGCACCACTCCCCACCTCTTCCTCCGCTACATTAATGACTGCATTGGCGCCACCTCGTTCTCCCGCGAGGAGGTTGAGCAATTCATCAACTTCACCAACACATTCCACCCTGACCTTAAGTTTACCTGGACCATCTCTGACACCTCGCTCCCCTTCCTGGACCTCTCCATCTCCATTAATGACGACCGACTTGACACTGGCATTTTTTTACAAACCCACCGACTCCCACAGCTACCTGGATTACACCTCTTCCCAACCTACCTCTTGCAAAAATGCCATCCCGTATTCCCAATTCCTCCGCCTCCGCTGGATTTGCTCCCAGGAGGACCAGTTCCACCACAGAACACACCAGATGACCTCCTTCTTTAGAGACTGCAATTTCCCTTCCCATGAGGTTAAAGATCCCCTCCAATGCATCTCGTCGACATCCCGCACCTCCGCCCTCAGACCCCACCCCTCCAACCGTAACAAGGATAGAGCGCCCCTGGTGCTCACCTTCCACCCTACAAACCTTCGCATAAAACCAAATCATCCGCCGACATTTCTGCCACCTCCAAACAGACCCCACCACCAGGGATATATTTTCCTCCCCACCCCTTTCCGCCTTCCGCAAAGACTGTTCCCTCCGTGACTACCTGGTCAGGTCCACGCCCCACCTACAACCCACTCTCCCATCCTGGCACTTTCTCCTGCCACCGCAGGAACTGTAAAACCTGCGCCCACAACTCCTCCCTCACCTCTATCCAAGGCCCTAAAGGAGCCTTCCACATTCATCAAAGTTTTACTTGCACATCCACAAATATCATTTATTGTATCCGTTGCTCCCGATGCGGTCTCCTCTACATAGGGGAGACTGGGCGCCTCCTAGCAGAGCGCTTTAGGGAACATCTCTGGGACACCCGCACCAATCAACCATACCACCCCGTGGCCCAACATTTCAACTCCCCCTCCCACTCTGCCGAGGACATGGAGGTCCTGGGCCTCCTTCACCGCCACTCCCTCACCACCAGACGCCTGGAGGAAGAACGCCTCATCTTCCGCCTTGGAACACTTCAACCCCAGGGCATCAATGTGGACTTCAACAGTTTCTTCATGTCCCCTTCACCCACCTCACCCTAAACTTCCAGCTCAGCACTGTCCCCATGACTTGTCTGGACCTGTCCGACCTGCCTATCTTCTTTTCCACCTATCCACTCCACCCTGTCCTCCCTGACCTATCACCATCATCCCCTCCCCCACTCACCCATTGTACTCTATGCTACTTTCTCCCCACCCCCACCCTCCTCTAGCTTATCTCTCCACGCTTCAGGCTTGCTGCCTTTATTCCTGATGAAGGGCTTTTGCCCGAAACATCAATTTCGAAGCTCCTTGGATGCTGTCTGAACTGCTGTGCTCTTCCAGCACCACTCATCCAGAATCTGGTTTATAGCATCTGCAGTCATTGTTTTTACCTATCTGTTAAAGTGCCTCTCCAACGTTGCTATTGTATCCGCCTGTAACACCTCCTCTGGCAGCACATTTCAGACACTTAGCACTCTTTGTGTGAAAACATGCCTTTCACATCTCATTTAAACTTTCCCCTTTTACTTTAAACTTATGTACCCTAGTAATTGACATTTCTACTTTGGTAAAAAGACTGATTATCCATTCTGTCTATGCCTCTCATAACTTTGTAAAATTCTATCAGATCATCCCTTAACCTTTGAAAACCAAGCAAGTTTGCCCAATCTCTCCTCATAGCTAATGTTCTCCAAGGCGTGCAACATCCTGGTAAACCTTTTTCTGTACTCTCCAAAGTGACCACATCCTGGTTGTGTGGCAACAGAACTGTCCACACACGCACGCGCGTGCACACACACCCTACACTCTCACCCACGCGTACACTGTCTCACAGGCATATACTCCATCTTTCTCACATTCTCTCTCTCTCTCTCTCACTCTCTCACTCTCTCACTCTCTCACTCTCTCACTCTCTCACTCTCTCACTCTCTCACTCTCTCACTCTCTCACTCTCTCACTCTCTCACTCTCTCTCACTCTCTCTCACTCTCACTCTCTCTCTCTCATGTATGCACACACACATAAGTGTATGGGGTGAATTTGCATTTGCTGAATTGTATTTGCAGATACATTCTATTTTGTTCAAGAAGCTAGCAATCTGTAAGCAGTCTTTTTTTTATATAATCCATGTGACATTTTATAAGTTCCTACTTTGAAAATATAACCTGTCTGACTCAAGATTGGAATACAGACAGACTCTAACCCATACCTTTAATGCATTGTCTGAGCTGAGATGTCACTTTTTTTATAGCACCTTAAGTTATCTCAGGAATGTGACTTGAAGGAAGTCCTGGGATTTTCATGTTAATGAATCGAAACCTGCAACCCATTCTAAAAGATGAAAGGCTTAGCAGCAATCTAGGTTTGTTCAATATATTGCAGCAGAGTATGACACTGATATTTTGCTATAAAGTTTGTCGTATGATCCTACACCACTAGCTACTTGATGAAGGATCAGTGCTCCAAAAGCTTGTATTTCCAAATAAACCTGTTGGACTATAACCTGGTGTTGTTATTTTTAACTTTGTCCACCAGAGTCCAACAGCAGCACTTCCACATCACAATATTCCAAATGTGGCCTAATCAAAGTTCTATTCAAATCCATCATGACCTACCAATTTGTATATTCTGCCTTGACTGCTGAAGGCAAGACTTCCATATGCCTTCTTGACCACTTTGTCCAGTTATGTTGAAACTTTTAGGGTACTATGGACCTGTATGCCTGGATCCTTCTATATGTTGATGCTGCTGAGGGTTCTGCCATTTACTGTAGACTTTCCTTTTGCACTAGATCTTCCAAAGTGCCTCAGTTTACATTTATCTGGATTAAACTCCATCTGCCCTTTCTCTGTCCAAGCCTCCAGCCTATCAATATACTGCTGTATCCTTTGGCAATCCTCCGAATTGTCTGCAGCTACCCAATCCTTGCGTCACCCACAAAATTAATTCTCAAACTTACTTCTATACTTCGTTTTCAGCCATGCTTCATAGTTTCCTTTTCGACTTGCTCAAATTGACCTGGAGGACTTAATCCTCCTTTATTATTGGTATGGGTATGGACTACAATTTGTGCTTCTCCCTAAAAATGCTGTGTAGCTGCTCAGTGCGATACTTTACTCTGGTACCAGGGAGGCAACATACAACCTTGGATTCAGTCACAGAAATATCATGTTGTTTGTCTGCTGCATTCCCCATATTCTTCATGCCTCCTGTATAACAGTCACATGGAATCTTGGTTCTGACACTGCTGGTAGCACTCCCCAGTTGAACCATTCCTCTTATCAGTATTTTAAGCTAAATACTGATCGTAGACTGATGCACTCAGGGGTTTCATGCCTTTTAAACCTCGAGTGTCACGCAATCATCCACTGCCTACGTACCTGTCCATCCTGGAGCTGCAGGGTAACCATTTCTGGAAACATGTTATCGAATAAACTCTCAGCTTTGCAAGTAGACTGCCAGCTGCTACTCAAGCTCCAAAGCCTGGAATTCATGCCCCTCCAGCTGACAACACTTGTAACTGTCTGGGAAGGGATGTGACCTGGAGTTCTCACATGGCACAAAATGTCACATCAAGCCCTTGATTATGAGACTAATAATTGAGTTAAAAGAGTGTTACAAGGGGACATAAATTTAAGGTGAAGGGTGGAAGGTATAGGGGAGATGTCAGGGGTGGGTTCTTCACCCAGAGAGTGGTGGGGGCATGGAATGCGCTGCCCGTGGGAGTGGTAGAGTCAGATTCATTGGCGACCTTTAAGCGGCATTTGGATAGGTACATGGATGGGTGCTTAATCTAGGATAGAAGTTCGGCACAACATCGTGGGCCGAAGGGCCTGTTCTGTGCTGTATTGTTCTATGTTCTATGTTCTAAGAAACAAAATTAAGACTAAATAAATAAAAGACTCAGGAGCTGTTCATTAATGGGTTGTTTCTTTTGAGCCAATATCACTTTTTTTTTATGGGTGGGAGGGTCGATTAAATGCTCTACTTTAATTCTGATTTGTTTTTTACCTCATTTAATTTAATGAAAATGTAAAATATTTTAGTGTTACCTCTTGTAATTTAAACATTATCCCCTTAGATTTAAGAAATTTTATAAATACATATGATTTATGATGATGAATCATAAAATTGACTTAGTTTTTTTTATCCTAATTAATTACCCCGGTCTTGATCTTATAGGTGATTACTGGTAACGTTTCACTTTCGTTTAAATTATTCTCATCCCAAGTGACTTTTTGTGCCTTGATGTCACTTTTTGATGGGACACCACAGCTCTGGCGATATTTCAACCCCATGTAAGATGACCTAATTCAATGAAGACCAGGATCCTTGTCGTGACTGTGGTATGCAGCACATTTGTCCAGCGAGTAATTAGTTAGGTCAAAATGACATTTATTTTCTGAATTCTATACACCATTATTCCATAGGTATGTCAAGTCCTGTTATGCTTCTGGTAACAGAGATGGGTAATGTTGGCACATGCTCTTGTATAATTACTTACCCTTTTTGATCAGAAAGCTTTAGTGCAGAATGTGTGCAAATCTACACTACCAGAGTTTAATAGAAGACAACTGAATTTAAAATTCCAAACACATTGACAATTACATATTAGCTATCCAAGTTTTGGAACGGTAACAAGAAGAAGAGGCTGCGTGGTATGCAACACTGCATTCACAAACTGTTCTTAATGTTCATTATTGAGATTAAACTATCAAGGCCTTCAAAAAAGCTAAACAAGCTAACAGAGAAGGATAACATGTAATTAACATGACATTTATTCTCAAGCTGTTTTCATTAGTTATAACAAATTTATGGTTTATTCTTGTGAAATTTGATTTAAAAAAACACATAGCAATTTGTTATCAAAGCACTGAAATAATTCTGATTCGGAGATGCTGGTGTTGGACTGGGGTGTACAAAGTTAACACACACCGGGTTATAGTCCAACAGGTTTAATTTGAAGCACACTAGCTTTCGGAGCGACGCTCCTTCATCAGGTGATTGTGGAGGGCTCGATCGTAACACAGAATTTATAGCAAAAATTTGCAGTGTGATGTAACTGAAATTATACATTGAAGAATTGATTGTCTGTTAAGCCTTTCATCTGTTAGAATACAGTGATAGTTTCACTTCTTTCCTGTGTAAATCACAAAACCCTTTTTTAAAAGTTGCATTCTCGGGTTAGCTGTTAACAATGGTGATAGCTAGACAATATGTTGAAGGTGTTAGCCCCCTGTGTTGAACACCTTCAACATATTGTCTAGCTGTCACCATTGTTAACAGCTAACCAGAGAATGCAACTTTTAAGAAAAGGGTTTTGTGATTTACACAGGAAAGAAGTGAAACTATCACTATATTCTGACAGATGAAAGGCTGAACAGAAAATCAATTCTTCAATGTATAATTTCAGTTACATCACACTGCAAATTTTTGCTATAAATTCTGTGTTACAATCGAGCCCTCCACAATCACCTGATGAAGGAGCGTCGCTCCGAAAGCTAGTGTGCTTCCAATTAAACCTGTTGGACTATAACCTGGTTGTGTGATTTTTAACTGAAATAATTCAGTACACATAAAACACCACTACAATCTAAAGGTCTTAAAATGAAGAAACATCAAAAACTGTTGTAAGATTCAAACTGTTGGAAGGTTCAACAGGATGTTAATATTGTAATTTATCACTGCTCCTTATTTACATTATTCTCTCATCCTTTTCACTTAAAATCATCAAACAAACTTATTTCTTATTGTGATGGAAGGTGTATAATTTATCTAAATTCTCGTGTCATTTATTTCTGAGTTGGACTTGCTGATTTTTAAAAATTAGTAACATATTGGATTTTCTGTGTCTGAAGGCATTTAATGATCAACTTCCAAGTATTTCTGTAGCCATGGTGATTTCTTTCAGAACACTTTGAGAGAGAGGGCCACCAAAAACTAATGGGCTTTAGATACAGTGGGAAAATGTACAAGCGAACAAAAGTACACTGTGTAATATATTAGGTATTCTTGTGGAAGATACTGAATGAACCTTTTTCAAGCTTGAGGTAACACCACACAGCAATCATGAGAATGAACCTCCTATGAACTGCCTTCAGTACAACTCCATCCTGCCTTAAGTGAGGGGACTAAAGTTGTATGTAAAACTCAAGGTGCCATCACCTAGTGCCTTGTACAGTTGCAACACCTCTCCACTTTTATACTGTATTCCTTTAACAATAAATGCCAAAATTCCATTTGCCTTCCTTATTATCTGCTGTACCTGCATACTAAGTGCACTTACATTTTCCCTTTTTAGATACCTACAGAAGCTCTGATTTGATATTGCTGAGTTTTCAAAAAAAAAACGCTGGCTCACACACAATTTTGTTCTTAATTCACCTTTTGTTGTTTGTTATTCTTTGTAATTTGACCTACCTGTCATCTTTGGTCTACTATATGCTTTTTCCTTAATTTTGAACTTTCTTTAACTTTTTAAAATAACCATGAACTGTGGTTCATTCCCTTGAAATTTTTCATATTTGTAGGAATGTGCTTACTCTTAGTATTCTGAAATATCCTTTTAAATGTCTGCCACTGCTATATGTAGTAACTTATTTCCGTGCTTAACATACCAGTTCATTTTAGCTTTTTCAGTTTTTATGTCCTAATCATTTCTCCTATGTCTAAATTTAAAAGACTAGCTTTAAATAGTCTCTTTAGATCCATTTTTTAGAATTATGATTACGGTTCCCAAAATGCAGTCCCACTGAAGCTTCAATCACCTGGCGACACTCTTTCCTCATTATCTAGTATGACCCCTAATGTAATTGAAATATCTACATATTGTTTCAAGAATTGCTCCTGGGTGCACCTAACAAATTCTACCCCACCTAGGCCCATGGTAGTAAGAGTGTCATAGTCAAAGATGGGCAAGTTAAAACCAGCCCTTACCACATGCTGTTGTTTTTACATCTTTCCATAATCTGCCTCCATATCTGATCCTCTAATTCCCAATGGGTATTGCGAGGCCTATGGTATAACCCCATCATCATGATTGCATCTTTTTTATTGCCTCTTTGGATGAGCTATCCAACTGTAGCGTTCCCCTTAATCTGTACTGCAACTCCCCAAACCCTTTTGACAACCCTCTCTATCTCGCCTGAAATGTTTAAACCCTGGAATGTTGAACTGCCAGTCCTGCGCTTCTCTTAACCAAGTTTCTGTAATGGCGACCACACTGTAGTCCCAGCTACCAATCCAGGCTTTAAGCTCACCTCCCTTGCCTGTTGTACTCCTTGCATTAAGGTAAAATAAACTTCAGACCACCAGTTCACGAACATCACTTGTTCTTCCTATTAGACTTAACCTCTACCTTCTCCTCAATCAATCTACATGTTGACCTACTGCTCTGGTTCCAAAAACCCTGCCACACCAGTTTAAACCCTCCAAAGTGGGGGTACCAGCCAACCTCCCTGTTGGATATTGGTGTCCCTCAGTTTACAAGCAACCTGTCCTTGTAAGGCCTCTCCTGCCCAGGAAGAGATCTCAATGATCCAGATATCTGATCTCTCCCTTCTGTATCAGCTCTTTATCCATACTGTAATATCTTACTATTTTTGGCCTTACGAGCACATGGCACAGGGAGAAATCTGTGACTACAACCCTAGAGGTCATACTACCAACTTTCCACCTGACTCCTTTAAATATCCTTTGCAGGGCCTCATCGTTCTTTTTGCTTATGTCGTTACTATCAATCATGACCTCTGGCTGCTCACCCTCCCCTTTCAAAATACCCTGTGCTACCTCAGATCTCCTTGATCCTGGCACCAGGGAGGCAAAACACCATAGAAACACCCATCTGTTACCATAGTTATCGAATCATCAAGACAGGTTAAGATGCAGGGAAGTTGCTTATACATGTGAAACACCTTAGACCAAAGGACATCATCTCAGAGTAAGGAGACACCCTTTTAAGAGCAAGGTGATGAGGAATTTCTTCTGAGGCTAGTGAATCTGTTGAATTTTTCACTCAGAAGGCTGTCGAGGCTGGGTTGTTGAGTACATTCAGGGCTGAGACAGGCAGATTTTTAATCGGTATGGGAATTAAGCCTTATGGGGCAAAAGCAGGAAAGTGGATTTGAGGATGATTTGGGCAGCATGGTAGCTCAGTGGTTAGCAATGCTGCCTCACAGCACCAGGGTCCCAGGTTCGATTCCAGCCTTGGGTGACAGTGAAATCTCCACACAGACATGCTCCCCGTGTCTGCATGGGTTTCCTCTGGGTGCTCAGGTTTCCTCCCACAATCCGAAGATGTGCAGGTCAGGTGAATTGGCCATGCTAAATTGCCTATAGTGTCAGGTGCATTAGTCAGAGGGGAAATGGGTCTGGGTGGGTTACTCTTCGGAGGGTCGGTGTGGATTGGTTGGGCCAAAGGGCCTGTTTCCACACTGTAGGGAATCTTTTAAAAAAAGATCAGATCATTCATGATCTTATTGAATGGCTTAGCAGACTTGATGGGCTGAATGGCCTACTTCACAACTACATCTTATGGACTACAGTTAGAGATGAGAACAGATGTAGCCTTACCAGCAAACCCCAAATCCAAAGAGAAAAACAAACTGTGTGTTTTCTACCTTTTTTTTTTGTTTGGATTAATTTAGATGTGTTTTGTATTCAGCATGGGACACTCTTCATTCTGGAGGTTTAGCCTTGGATGCAGTAGAGAAAGGCTGCAGCCAGTGTGAGTTTGAGCAGTGTGATGGCACTGTGGGATATGGTGGAAGTCCAGATGAACACGGGGAGACGACACTGGATGCTATGATTATGAATGGGTGAGTAAATAACCAACCACTGTGCGGAAAATAACTTTATCTGTTTATAGTTGAACCTTCAGGATTGATTTGTGTGATGAATTACAATCTTCTGCAAATACCTTTATTCAAAATAAGATCTAGCTTCAAAATCTTTGCTTTTTTCTGTCGTATTTTATTTGCTGTTCACCCTGCCAAACTCACTGCAGTAATAGTCAACCTTGTGAAAAAGTTGACGTTTGCCTGAAAAATCTGTCATGTTTCATGTACTTTTTGCTCATGTTTTGGAGTGGTATGGCAGAAACACCCGAGTGAGTCTTTCTCTTTGTTGCTCTTTTTCCACTTGCGTTCCTAACTATCTAGAAGATTTTAGAGTCCAATGTGGCCATACCTGGTAAGGATGTTAGATTTCCTTTCCCAAAGTACATCAGTGACATTAGAACAATTATTACATGATCTTCATGAGGCCATATATCTTTACCTCTCCGTTTAAACTTCACCATTTGCCTTGGTGGGATCTGAACCAACTTGAGGTTCTGGATTAATTCCAGTGACACTACCACTATGCCACCACCACTCCTCATGTATTAATTGTAAGCTGACCTTTTTTTCTTGCTTCATGTTTTGTTTCAAACAAACTCCATTTTTACACGAGTAGATATAATTACTGGATGGCATGAGAAGGATTAGTTTTCCTGTTTCCCACATTCCCCAAATATTTTGAAATGGATTATGCTCCCCTCACAAAACCTCAGGATTGCGCAATCTTGTATGTGGTTGGAAATGTATTTTAGTTGAATTGCGCACAGTTCACAATGTGCATGAAGTCTGTATATGATTCTCTCAATCTATTTCAAGTGTGATGCCACATTTAATATTTTTAATGAGAACACTCTGAACATGAACTTTGAAAATGTGCAGAAGTGAATGCTCACAGCATGCCATTTCTTAATTGAAACATAAACATTGAAATTCTTCACTCACACGTTTTTTATATATATATTGTTAAAACTCTTCAGTAACACAATTGAGGTTGGAGCAGTTGGAAACTTGCGAAGAATTAAAAGTGCAATCAGCGTTGCAAGAGCAGTGATGGAACATAGCAGTCATTCATTGTTGGTGGGAGAGTCAGGTAAATCTCCATTGTTCAGTGATGATAAAAGAACTTGTATTAACATATTCTTGTTTTTCAACAGATTTAATTTATTCATAAAACTTACAAAAGTGCATTGTATGATATTGGAAACTTGGCATTACATGAAGTGATAATCCAAATAAGTTTTCTCTTGTTCTATGTATTTACAAATGCAGCTAACATTCACAAATTTTTTGACATGTCAAACTACAGCCGATAGGGTTTTACTCAGTTTCCAAGGTCTTTTGCATCTATGTCTCAAAGTCTTAATTGCTTTTTCCCCATAGCATCTATATAGTAACTCCCTTAAGCTTTCTTGCAGCCCTCAAAGTGCTTTCCTGGACTTCTGTCAGCACGCAACATTGAGTGATGGACAACACTTTACAAAGACTGATGGAAATTTCAGGCAGTTCAAAGCGTATCTTCCACTTGCATTCTGAGCAGCAGTTAAACCAACTATGCATTGCAAAGAAATGACAGACAAACTCCAGTTAAGAAAAATACACATTTAATGTCCGACTAAATGGGTAGATTCACTAGTCCAAAATAATTAGACCAGACACAATTTATTTATGTCTTCATTTGAATGACTTTGAACATTCGACATAAATATAATTACTCCATTTTTATTTGAAGACAATTTATATTTTTTAAATTTCCTAGTGTCGTTCAGTTCCGCGGTGTATACTTTTTTTTTGAAAAAAAATGCACAGTTATGGTTTACTTTGGATTTGTTATCTTACTATCAGCAAATAATATCGCTGGAAAGCAGAATGTTTCTTTTTGTTTGAAGCAGTGATTTGGGTTTAATGTATTGGAAAGGATTCATATCATAAAGAGTAAATCATGCAATGCTGATTGTGTGGCATATTTGTTTACTTACTGAGAGGAATGTAAGTCACTTGGTGACTTAAATTTGCAAATTTCTATCCGGTTGCTACTCAGCCTCTGACACTTGGAGAAAAAAAATCCAAGTTTATCCAACCTCTCCTTACAACTAGTATATACTCCAACATAGTGTGGAAACAGGCCCTTCAGACCAACCAGTCCACACCGACCCTCCGAAGAGTAACCCACCCTGACCCGCATTTCCCTCTGACTAATGTACCTAACACTATGAGCAATTTAGTATGGCCAATTCACCTGACCTGCACATCTTTAGACAGTAGGAGGAAACCAGAGCACCCGGAGGAAACCCATGCAGACACTGGGAGAATGTGCAAACTCCATGCAGACAGTCACCCGAGGCTGGAATCGAACCTGGGACCCTGGTGCTATGAGGCAGCAGTGCTAACCACTGCGCCACCGTGCCACCCTAGGCAATATCATTTGCACCCTCTCCAATGCCCCCATATCCTTCCTGTAGTGTACTGACCAGAACTGCACACAACATAGCCTAAATACAAAAAAAGTTTGCAACATGTTACAAGACCTTTTTTTGCAATTTGCTTAGAAGCAGATTTGAATAATTAACTTATGGACAGTTGATACATTCATGAATAGTTGCCAGTTTAATGATTCTATGCCTCCTGTGTCCTGTCTCTAGTGATGCAAGAACAATATTATACACTATAGTGAGGAACAGAGTTAATTCTTCCTTTTGCTTAAAATTGCTTTCAAGATCTTCTTTCCTGATGTACGAGCAAAATGCTGGAGTTGACGTTTCGAGCAGTTCTGAAGAAGAGTTTGTCTTGAATGTTAACTTTGATCCCTCCACAAATGCTGCCAGAGCTGCTGAGTTTCTCCAGCACTTTGCTTTCACACTGACCACCAATTCAACCATCCAGAACAATGCTCTCGACTGTGTCTCCAGTGGGAAATGGCTAACTGAGAACAGTTCAAGCCGAGGAAACCTTATTATAATCTAGAGATTTCATCCCTTGCATTTTGTTTTTGAGGTTAAGCTGGCCTGAATTTAGCTCATGCTGAATACATGATCTTTGACAAATGTTGTGGCAGTTCTTGAATATGTTGACAGAGAACATGACAGGCAGCCAAGAATACATTCCTGGGTCATCTTAGTGGACAGAAAACTGATAGGTTAGGAAATGCTAAGTGGAAATTATCGTAGATTTAAAATCGTGAATACATGAGATAGGGGGAGTACCAGAAAACAGTCAGTGGCCTGCCCAAAGTACTTTTCCAAATCTTTGCATTGCCAAAGGATAGTTAAAGGGCTGAGACTTAGAAGGTCAGTTTCAACGTCTTGCATGCACGTAACAAAATTCACAGATTGAAAGGGGACTCTGTAGTCAGGGGCACAGTTAGGCATTTCTGTGGCTATGAGTGAGACTCTAGAATGGTGTGTTTCAAATGCATAAGTCGGGTTTGAACCGTAAAAGACTTTAATTAGGCTATGTTTGGAGTATTGTGTGCAATTCTCGTGACGACACTGCAGGGAGGAATTGGTGAGGGTGAAAAGATGTTACCTGTGTTGGAGTATATTAGTTGTAAGGAAAGGTTGAACAAACTTGGATTGTTTTCTCCAGAGTGTCAGACGCTGAGTGGCAACCTGACAGAAGTTTAAAAATTTGAGAGACTCGGGGAGATGGATAGTCGGAGTCTTATTCCCAGGGTTGAAATGTTAAAAACCAAGGGGCATAGGGTTAAGGTGAGAGGGGGAAAGTTTAAAGGAGATGTGCAGGACAAGTCTTTTTTTTTTAAGAGGGTGGTAGGCACCTGGAATATGCTGACAAGGGATTTGGTAGAAGCTGATACAAAAGAAACATTTAAAGCATTTAAACAGATAGGTAGGGAATAGAGAAATACAAAGCATGTGCTAGCAGATGGGTTTAGTTTAGAATGGCATCATCATCAGCACAAACGTGATAGTCATAGAGATGTACAGCATGGAAACAGACCTGTCCGTGCTGACCAGATATCCCAACCCAATCTAGTCCCACCTGCTATCGCCTGGCTCATATCCCTCCAAACCCTTCCTATTCATATACCCATCCAAATGCCTCTTAAATGTTGCAATTGTACCAGCTTCCACCACATCCTCTGGCAGCTCATTCCATACACATATCACCCTCTGCATGAAAAAGTTGCCCCTTACATCTCTTTTATATCTTTCCCCTCTCACCCTAAACCTACGCCCTCTAGTCCTGGATTCCCCACCCCAGGGAGAAGACTTTATCTATTTATCCTATTCATGCCTATAATTCTTACAGATAGCTGACCGAAAGGGTCTGTTCCTGTAATGTACTGCTCTGTGTATCAATGCAGTATCTTTGAATTTTTCATATGAAAGTAATGTTTTTCCAACAGCATCAATCTTTGCTCAGAATATGGGATTCCTCAGTGAAGACTTAACATCAAATACATCTCTGTCCATCCATGCAGAATGGCTGAGCAAAAAATGCCAGCCCAATTACTGGAAGGTGGGTGCCACTTCTGTCAAGGACAAGTCCTGTTAAATATTTTTACTTCTTTTCGGTCATAAGATGAAAATTAATAAGAATTTTATAATATTACATGGTATTGTGTTTAAAAAAAAAAATTGGTTTTCACAGAATGTCTTTCCAAGCGCTAAAACGTCTTGTGGACCATATAAACGAAAGGAAGGGCAATGGTCAAAAAGACATAGAATGCCAGCACATGTGGTCGATGTTCACAACCATGACACCATTGGTAAGCTCTTTTCCAATCTGCAAACTCTATCAGCCTTGAAGAGTACAAGCAGCTGCTTGAGAACACCATCACTTCCAAGTACTCTTGCAAGCCAAGCACCATTCTGACTTGGAAATATTCTGTTTATTCACCCTTTTTGGGCCAAACCCTGGAATTGCTTCCCTGATAGTCCTTTAGGAATGTCTACTTTCTTTGGATTGCAGCAGTTCAAGAAGGCAGCTCGTCACTACCACTTTCTTAAGGGTAGATAGAGATGGGCAATAAATCGTGGCTCAGCTAGTGATGTTCACGTCCCATGTAATAATTAAGAAATGATTAAAAGTAGGTGGATAGGTAACTGGTTTATTGGAAAATTATCTTGGTTGTATATGTTGAATTATGATACAAATAAAACAAGTATTCATCGTTCACCACATAGCTACAGACAATAATTAAAAGGAAAATACAATATAAATGAAGTGTACAATTATGAACTTTACTATATATAAATAATTCAAAATAAATTGCAAAAAAGTAGGTCTCTTTAATTTTTAGACTAGAATTGTTAATAAGTGCTTAAGAAGGCATACAATACATTGCCTTTATCAGTTGCGGCACAGAATATAAAAGCAGAGAAGTCATTGTTGGATCTGTATAGAATTTTGGTTAGGCCACAGCTGGAGTACCGTGGAGTATCTGGTCACCACTCTATAGGAAGGATGTGATTACACTGGAGTGGGTGCAAAGGTGATTCACTAAGATGTTGCCTGGGATGGAGACCTTCTGAATAGGAGATGGATAAGCTCGGATGGTTATCTTTGGAGCAGAGAAGATTCAGTGTTGCCCTGATATAGGTGTAGATGTTTTCTAACCAACCTGTTCAGTGATGTCTTTGCATACCTTTCACACAGGTGGGTCTTCAACAGGGTAACCTCACAACCTTTGAAAAGTACTTGGATGAACACTTGAAATGTCATAACACCAAGGTTATGGGCCAAGTGCTGGAAAATCGAACTAGTGTAGTTAGTGCAGGCACTATAGACACAATAATCCAAAGGGCCTTTTCTGTACTGTATTAATCTCTGATTAATGAAAGATCTACTGCACTCTGTAATTTGTATTAAAGCTCATTGATAATATGCTGTCAGATCAAGTTTATTAAATTCTCAATCATTTACATATGATTTATGACATTCATAAAGTAAAGGTTTGGGAGTTATCACAATTAATTTTATGTCTTTTATGTGGTGTTTTCTCCTGAATTCATTTGCGAGTTGACTTTCATGTAATTGTGGCCATTATTAAAGGGGACTTTACAACTAGTTGTATGGAATTATAGATTCCTGTATGATATTTTGCCATTGAATTTTTAAAATTTAGGTATGATTGTAATTGATAAGAGTAGAAGTATAGTGGCTGGAACATCTACCAATGGTGCAACGCATAAAATCCCAGGGTATGTATTTTTGGGCTCTAAAGCTTTTAGTGAATGACTCTGTCTCTCTGTATGCCTCACTATCTCTGTTTCACTGTTTGTCGCGCCATCTTGTTCTCTCCATCTGTCTTGCATTGCGTTGTTTCCATCACTTTTGAGCTCTCACTCTCTTTCCATTTGTGTTGCACACACTCCATCTGTTTCATGCTCGCACTCTCTGCTTGTCTCGCACTCGTGTTCTCTGTCTCTCATATTAGCATAGAGATTGTCAACTCGACTAAATATTATTTGGGCCAACAGCCTCATTTACTTCGAAACTTCTCTTGTATATATGATGAAATCATCTGTCTCATTTTAAAAATGTGAGTGGACATCCAGCAATATTTGGGGCTAACTATTGTTTTGGCTAAATGCCATCATTCATCAGGATTGAGTTACAGTAAGATGCCATCCCATTGTGTTATTGTTAATGTGTGACTTTTTCAAGTATTTTCACTTGCTTTGTATTATTGTCACAGCTGGCATAATGATTCAGTTAAGTGGAAACTTAAAATTAAATTGGTACGACAATCAAAGTATGGAAAAAGATCTAGTGGAAAATCTGTCCCGCTCCATTACTGCCCTGGCAGTGAAGTTGAAAATTACCCCCATAATGTAAAACCTTGACTGTTTAACAGATGGCAATTTATTGGTATCAATATACGTTTTTTTAAATGTGTTTCAAACAGTTGACTGAATTTCACTGCAACTCCTAAAACTGGTTTGAAAGCAATCCAACATTTATCTGTTTGCCACAACAGCTGGAGCATATTATTTGAAGAATTTTGTTGTAAAAATTAGTGTTAACATCCCCGACAGCTTGTTAACAACAAACACTTGTACTTATTCTGTGCCTGTAATGCAAAGTCTCATTCCAAGGTGATTCACCAATAATGATACTGAACAAAATTTGACACCAAGCCGCAATGAGACTTTTGGGCAAAATGCTTTGTCAGTTTAAGGAGTATCTTAAAGCAGAAAAGTGAGGAAGACCAGGGCTTTCCAGAGCTGAAGAGATCCTTTTGTTGGTCAGAGCTGAGGAGAGCTTTGGAAGGGTGAAGTCCAGAGGTTAAGAAGGGAAGCAGAATGGTTTAAACAGCTGATAAGTAGAGGTAGAACTGAGTCAGAGGATTTTTTGGAGGTGTATTTAGGTGATCTTATATGGTCAGAAAACCATCTCTGCGTCAACTATGACATCAAATCGAGTTCAGCAGGGACGGGCTAGTGTTTAATGGCTAGGTAATGGTGTATCTGGTGTTGATCAAAGGCAATATATTTAGTTAGACTAATTTCTGGTCATCCAGTTCCAGATGTCAGACAGCCCAATAATTCAGAAACTGGAGGCATTGAGAGAGGTTATCATTGTTGAATCTACAAATGCCCTATCAATCAAGTTAGGAATGAGCTAATACCCATCTGCCACTGACCACAACCAAGTTATTGACTTTTAAAGCCATGGTGTGGAGGTGCCTCCATTGGACTGCAGTGGACAAAGTCAGAAGTCACATGACACCAGGTTACAGTGTAACCGGTTTATATGAAATCACAAGCTTTCAGGGCTTGTGATCAAAGGAGCAGTGCTCTGAAAGCTTGTGATTTCAAATAGGCCTGTTGGACTGTAACCTGGTGTCACGTGACTTCTGACTTCGGCAAATCAGCACCTTTTAAAAGTCAATTATATATTAGATTTTATGTAGCTCAGTATCAGAAGCAAGTCAGTCAGTTTTCTTAAATGAGGAATGGGTTCATTTCAAAGACTGTTTACTGCAGAGAAGTTGAAATACCTTTGCATCCCAGAATGATCCAGAAATTATGAGCAATTTTCGCAGACAGGAGCAGAAGTCGATAAGCGATCCAGCCATATCTGGTGCTAAAGGACTAAATTTGTTTACCATGTCTATTTGTTCAAGAATAATCTCAATCACTTTAGTTGTTTGTCCTCTCCATTCAGGTGTGTGTCCTTTTGTGACTGGGAAGCAGAGGCTAGTGTTGGAGAACTAACCATAGTTGGAGGGATTATAGGGACTGGAGTTTCAAATGTGGAAGTGAAGTTAGACATTGGATTGCTAAACAAGGGGAAAGTCCTAGGCTTAATATCTAAGTTGTGTCTAGCTAATAAACCTTGGATGTTTTTCTTGCCGAAACCTTCCTCATTCTGCTGGCAGCTGTGCCTTCAGTTTGTGTTTAACTCCGGAATTTCTTTCCTAAGTCTCTGTCTCTCTCTTTTTAAGGAGCTCCTATAAAAACTCACTGTTTTTGACCAGCTTTTGGTTGCCCATTCCATCACCTTGTTTTAGTTGGCTTGCTGTCAACTTGATTTTGTTGACCTTCGCTACTGTGGAACAACTTTTGGATGTGTAACCATGTCAGTGGTGCTTTATAAATGCAAGTTGTTTTTGCAATATTGCAGCCAGCTGCATGCAAGACTTTAGTTATTTGAGGTAGAATGTGAGAGAAATTGTGTTGGTTTAGAAGTTAAATTTAATCCCTCTCTCAGTCTCATGGAATCTTGTGTCATGAGATAATGGAAGAAAACCCATAAAGATTCAAAATTGTTGGTAGGAAGATATACTGGAAGGGACAGTGAACATAAAATGAAAAAAAAATTATAATGCTTGACAAAATTTGCTAATATTTGACTTTCCATTTGTTGCCTAGTGTTCCCATTGACTGCTGGGTGAATCCTCATGTTAATTGGAGCTTCGCCATTTAGTCCAGAGGCATTTCTTCCCCACTTAGAGAATTATGGGGTGTTGAATTGTTCAGTGAATTAGAGTGGTATTTCTAAGCATTTTTTAAACCGTGAAATTTAATCTTCTGGGATGGAAGAGCAAATTACCACAGATGCTGGAATCTGCACTGGAAACAACAAATGCTGGAGCAGGTCAGTTGGCATCCATGGAGGGAGAGCAAGCTTCACGTCAGCTCTGATGAAGAGTCCTCTTGTCTCAAAATGTTAGCTTGCTCTCTCTCCATGGATGCTGCCTGACACACTGTGATTTCTGTGATCCAGATAGATATTTACTCAAAAAAACAATGATTATTTTACTCATGGGATGTAGGTGTCTCTGGCTAGGCCAACATTTCTTGCCCATCCCTAATTGCCCAGAGGGAAAGTAAAAGTCAAACCACATGGGTCTGGAGTCACATCTAGGCCAGACCAGGTAAAGATGGCAGATTTTCTTCCCTAAAAGACATGAGTGAATCCAGATGGGTTTTTCTAACAATTGACGACAATTTTATGGTCATTAGTAGACCATTAATTCCAGATTCTTTATTAAATTCAAATGCTACCAACTACTCATGGTGGGATATAAACCTGGGTTCCCAGAACAGTAGCTGAGTTTTTGGATTAATAGTCAAGCAATAATACCACCAGGCTATTGCCTCCCAATAATTATTTGTGTTCCTTCTAGCCGTGTGGGAGATTCACCAATAGTTGGGGCAGGTGCTTATGCCGATAGCACAGCCGGAGCTGCAGCTGCTACAGGAATGGGCGATATTATGATGCGGTTTCTCCCAAGGTATGTCTTTCTGACCAGATCCACCTTTTACCAGGTGATGGAGTTCAGAAATTGAAATGATCTAGCAGGGAGCAAACTTAAGTCAGTGGATTTAGAAGTGTATGTGTGTGAAGGTATGTTGCATTGTAAGGAGTCTAAATTTCACAATTAGTAGTGAAAGTGTCCCCCACAAAAGAAAATGCACCATTTGCTCTAATTTCGGCTGCCAGTGAAGATTTGACTGGCTTTAAAGCACAGACCCGTGTTTATTCCAGCATGAAGCCTCCTAAAATGGCATCTTTGTGTCTGGGATCAGGGCAAGAAATATTGAGTTTATTTATACAATGCTTAATCCAAGTAAGTTATATTTCCAGAAGCTTATTTTTGTTTGAGGGATTAGAACAGCACAGTTCTAAGTTGTTTTTTATAGGGCTGGAGAGTTTGTTCAGTTAAACCTTGGTGATTTCTGCATGTACCAATCCCAACTTTTTGAGTCATTCATATGGAGTTAGTGTACAAGGACAGCAGGTTCACACTGTGAAATTTATTTCAATGCAGAGTCTATGGGTAAGAACTGTAACGGTGCTCCCTATGCACAGAAAGGTGTCTCTCACAGCAATCTCTGGATGTTTGAATTTTTTTTCCAGTGTGTAGAGATTTAATAACTTTCCAAATGCTCCCATACTAACAGCAAGTGCTAAGAACCTAATTGTAATTATTCTAGCAAATTTCAGTTCAATGATGCAGCAGTCACAATGATATTTGGCTCAAAGAAAGGGAAGATTGGGAGCTTGTTATTATGGGCCACAGGCATTAAAGGATCTTACAATAGATACAACAGAGGCCATTCAGCCTATTATTTCTTTGCTGTCTCTCTGTGAAAGCAATTTAAACAGTGCCACTCCCTTGGCTTTTTCCCCATAGCCCTATAAACGTTGTCTCTTTAGGTAATCATTCAGGTTTCTTTTGAAAGCCATGGTTGTATCTGTCTCCCAGTCATTCTCAGAAAGTACATCACATTTCATAGCTAAATCACTTGCGGCAGAAAACGTCCATATTACAGAGGAGGAGGTACTGGATGTCTTTAAATGCATACAGGTGGATAAATCCCCAGGACTTGATCAGGTGTACTGCAGAACTCTGGGGGATGCCAGGGAAGTGATTGCTGGGCTCCTTGCAGAGATATTTGTATGGTCGATAATTGCAGGTGAGGTCCTGGAAGACTGGAGGTTGGCTAATGTGATGCCACTATTTAAGAAAGGTGGTAAGGAATGGCTATGGTACTATAGACCGGTGAGTCTGACATTGATGGTGGGCAAGTTGTTGGAGGAAATTCTGAGGGACAGGATTTACATGAATTTGGAAGGGCAAGGACTGATCAGGGCTTGGCTTTGAGCGTGGGAAATCATGTCTCATGAACTTGATTGAGTCTTTTGAAGAAGCAAGAAAGAGGATTAAGGGCAGAGCAGTAGATGTCAAAGAGCGTGATGCTAGAAAAGCTCAAGGATAGGTGCTGGGTCCCCTGCTTATCGTCATTTACATAAATGATTTGGATGTGAACATAGGAGGTATAGTTAGTAAGTTTGCAGATGAAATGAAAATTGGGGGTGTAGTGGACAGTGAAGAAGGTTACCTCAGAGTACAACAGGATCTTGATCAGATGGGACCGCAGGTTCATAGTTTCTTAAGTAGAGTCACGGGCGATAGGACAGTGAAGAAGGCATTAGGTATGCTTTCCTTCATTAATCAGATTACTGAGTATAGGAGTTGGGAGGTCATGTTGTGGCTGTACAGGACATTGGTTAGGCCATTGTTGGAATATTCCATGCAGTTCTGTCTCCTTCCTATCGGAAAGATGTTGTGAAACTTGAAAGGGTTCAGAAAAGATTTACAAGGATGTTGCCAGGGTTGGAGGATTTGAGCTATAGGGAGAGGCTGAATAGGTTGGGGCTGTTTTCCCTGGAGCGTCAGAGGCTGAGGGGTGACTTTTATAGAGGTTTATGAAATAATGAGGGTCAGGGACAGAATAAAGAGACAAAGTCTTTTCCCTGGGGTGAGGGAGTCCAGAACTAGAGGGTATAGGTTTAGGGTAAGGGGGGAAAGATATAAAAGGAACCTAAAGGGCAACTTTTTCACAGAGGGTGGTGCATGTATGGAATAAGCTGCCAGAGAAAGTGGTGGAGGCTGGTACAATTACAGCATTTAAAAGGCATCTGGACATGGGCCAAGTGCTGGAAAATGGTATTAGATTAGGTTAGGAAATCTAGTTGGCATTGATGAGTTGGACCGAAGGGTCTGTTTCTGTGCTGCGCATCTGACTGTATGACTCTAAATGAAAGCAACTTATTGTTGCTTCTTTTGTCAACCGTCATAAATTGGTGAACTGGAAGACACCAATCAGGACCGACTCTCCCTGTCCACTCGCTCCTTTACAGACTGCTATCATATCTCTTCTCCCCTTCTCTTCTTCAAGGAGACTGGCCTCAGCTCAGAGCCATTTCCTTCTCCAATCTATCTACGAATTGGATGTTCCTCATTCCTGGAGTCATTCTCATGAGTCAGTTTTCCACTTGAGGCTGACACAATATTTTACATAAAGTGATTGTACCCTCTTCTTGTTTTTGTAGCTATGAGCTATTTATAAAACTCATGTGTTTTAGATTCTTTCCAACCTGCACTGCCACTTTCAATGATATACAGACATTTCCATTCCAGTACACCCTTTAGAATTCTATGCATTGATTTATGTTCCCTCCCCCACTTCTCTCTAGAATGAGTCATAGAATCCCTGTGTTGTGGAAACAGGCGATTCAGCCAAGCAAGCACACACCAAATCTCTGAGGAGGATCCCACCCAGACTCACCCCCTGCAATCCCTTCCCAAATCCCTGCAACTCCCATGGCTAATCCACCTAACCTACACATCCGTGAACACTACAGGCAATTTCCATGGCCAACCCACCTAACCTACATTTCTTTGGACTTTAGGAGGAAACCGGAGCACCTGGAGGAAACCCACGCAGGCACAGGGAGAATGTGCAAACTCCACACAGACAGTTGCCTGGGTCTGGAGTTAAACCCAGGTCCCCGGCACTGTGAGGTAGCCGTGCTAACCACTGAGCCGCTGTGCAGCTTTGTCACTGCTGTCTCGAAATGCACACCCCATCCACCTCCCTCCCTCACAGAGAGCAGGGAAAGCAGGCAGCAGTGTGGTTGGAATCATTTCATATTTCTCTGCATTGCATTCTTTCCAGTTCTGTGCCTACTTCTTTGTCTTTCTTTTCTATGTCCTTTTGAAGATTTACACTATCCTCCCCACAGTTCACAATAATTCTGTTTTATATCAGCCATAAATTTTGAATTGGTGACCTTGCACAAGTCTGGGTCACTGATATGTCAGGAAGGATGGGAGTCTCAGCACTGATGACTGGAAAGCTGACAAGAGATATCCTCTGATATGAAAAATAATTGTTAGCAATAACTGGGGCAGCTCAGTGGTTAGTACTGCTGCCTCAGTGCCAGGGACCCGGGTGTAATTCCGCTCTCAGGTGACAGTGCAAACTCAGCACAGACATTCTCCCTTTGTTTGGCTGTTCTGGCTTGCTCCCGTAGCCCAGTGATGTGCAGATTCGGGAAATGTAAGGTTATAGGGATTGGATGGGATGCTTTTCAGAGGGATGATGTAGACTCGATGGGTCAAATGGCCTTTAGGGATTCATCTGTTTCCAACACTCAGCCAATTATAATTTAAATTGAGAGTACCTTTATTTCCTCCTCCCCATTTGGTTCTAACCATGCTCACAAGCTTTGCTCAACTTTTCTGCATTTTATCAAATGCTTTTTTTCAAGTCTATATACACTGACTACATTACCCTCCTGTACGCTTCCTATTACCTTGTTATTTTGTTAATCTTGATTTATTCCTAATAGCCTATTCTAAAACAGCCTCTTTCTTAACTTTTAACTTCCGCACTGACCCAGGTCCTTCCTCTTTCTTATCATTTGCGCAGTATTTTCTTCCATTTTAATGACTGTTGAAATGTACTCCTTTGAGACCTTGACTATAACTGTTAAAATTCCCTTTTATATTGTTAGTTGTCCTCACTCAAGCATTGAGGATACATCCGAGCAGGCAAAAGGATTGGGTGCCAGTATTGATCAAAGCTACTGTTACATCACTGGAGAGGCATGATGTTGTTTTGGGGTCAAAGGCATTGTCCATTTCCTTAATTTTAAGAAACAGCAGAAGAAAGTTTGTGCCACTAAGTTTAAACTAACAGTCCAGTAAATAGTGGGAAGGAACAAAGTGTAGAAAAATGCAATATCTGTATTTGAGGATTTATTGAGAAGCTTATTTGGAAACTGGCTTTTGCAATGGTGGAATAGGACAAAGAGTGAGATGTTCTGACAATACACTTGATCAGTGCATCTCCAGTTCAATGGGGAAGAAAGTGCTAGAGCTAGTTATTGGGAACAAAATGGAACAAATGGAATTTATTTCAATGGAAGAAATTTGGTTCATATTACAACAGCATAACCTTTAAGAATAATCACAGAAAAGGGCTAGGTGCAATCAAACATAAAAATATAATTTGAGGAAGATTAACTTGGAAAGGAATCCAGCTGATTTGGATTGGAATTTAACAAATAAACTCATTTTAAAGCAATAGTTAACCAATTGGAGGATTGGTTTAGGTACAAAAGTAGACAAATTTCCATTGAGGGGTGGAATGTTAGAGCATTCAAAACTCAGGTACCCTGGATGATTAAAGGTAGAGCAGTGAAAAAGAAACCAATAAAAAAGGCTTGTGATGAATTGTAACATTTCTAATAGAGAACCAAACTGAGTATGGAAAGTGTACAGAGCTTGAAAAGGGGGTGAGAGTGCAAGGGAGACTAGCTCAGTTGGCTAGATGGCTAGTTAGTGATACTAAGAGTACTGGTTCAACACCCACACTAGTTAACATTACTATGAAGGATTGTCCTTCTCAATCTCTGTCCTCACTTGAGTTGTCTCTCTCCAATGAGACATGTGCCCCATGGTCTGGTAAAACAATGGAAACTTTACCATTAGTGCCAGACTATTCAAATTATAAGTCTGCCTTTTCTTTATCTGAAAATGATGAGGGGTAAACCTCACAAAACAAGCTGGGAAAACCTTTACAGCCTATATTCCAGGACAAAATTAGTTAACATTTAGAAAACTAGCATTTGCCAACATTGGTACAATTTGTTCAGCTACAACGTGAGGTTCTTTAGCGCGAACTTGCTGTAATGCGATTGACAAATTGGGGTCACTTGTTTCCAAAGCACGAATTTCTAAAACATGTGTTGGCTGTAATGCGATTACATTAGAAACAGCGCTTGAAGTGTTTGTGAAGTGCGATTTTTCTATAACATGGGGTTACACAAGAATGCAACTATCGCGTTATAGAAGAGCTGACAGTAGAAATTTGTTAAAATCAATTCCTGTTTGAATATCTAGGGTTCTTTTAAAGCAACAGAGAAGGACAAAGTTGTTTATATAACATTTCAAAAATTGCTTGACAAAGTGTCATCTGTCAGCAAAATTAAAACCCGCACTGTTGAAGGGATCAGTGAGCCTAAACTTGGCTGAGGGAAGAAGTAGTGTTCAACTGTTCTTTTTCAGACTGGGGCAAAGTATACACTGCTGGTCCTCAGGGATGGTATTGGGGCCTCTGCTGGTTTTTTTATATTAACTATATGGACCCAGATATACACAGTACACTTTCATCGTTTTGAAGTGACCCAGAAATGAGAAGGGCAGTAACAGAGTTCAGGAGGCAATAGAGAGACTGGTGAAAAGGGCAGTCAGTGATGGAAGGAACTTAACGTGGAGAAACGTGAAATAATGCATTTTGGTAGGAAGTGTCTGATGAGACAAAATCAACCAAATGTTTCCCATTTAAAGAGAATGGAAGAAATTAGAGCTCTGGCAGTTTTTATGATGAAAGGCATTATGGGATCCTTACTTTAATTAAGCAATAGAATGCAAAAACAAGAGTTACACTGATCCTTAAACATTGGTTGGGCCTTTCTTATTTGGGGTATTGTGTTCCATTCTGAGCACCATTAACTGAGAAAATGTTTGTTGTTAAGCTATGCAAAATTCTTCTCCCACCCATCTTCGTTTAACAACACAATGATTTCAGTATCAAGTATTCCTTAAATGCATCCATACCATTTACCTACACTGCCCCTTTTAGTTCGATTCGAAGAGATTTTTCACAGTTTCCCAATTGGTTTTATTTGTGGCCATCTCATAATCATGTGCCTTGTTCTGATCGAGCCCACAAGCCAAGACGTTTTCTATGTCTTTTCTATGAAACCCTTTCAGAATCATTACCATTAAGACTTCTAAAAAGTTACCCTTATCTCTTATTCTCTGGAGAAGAGCACTAGCCAGTTCAATTTTTCCTGATAGGTCACACAGAGCCTATTTCTTGCAGTGGTTCAGAAAAAGGTATAAATTCTCAGTTCTGAATACAGTTTCTCCCTGCAATGTTTCAGAAATGGACAGTTTTGACTAGAGTTTATTAAAATCAATCAGCATTCTTTCACTGAGTAAAGTTTCCTATTTTGTGCACAAAATTCATCCTAAGTTGTGTAAAATGTTCTTTTCTTTGATCTTGGAGTACATTTTCCATGTGGACATTATTTCAGTTTGATATTTTTGCCTCAAATTAGTTACCAAGCAGTGGAATATATGAGATTGGGAATGGAACCAACTACAGCTTGCCAGAAAGTTATTGCAAGAATTCAAAAATATTACCCAAAGTTTTTTGGCGCAATCATCTGTGCGAACAGAACTGGGGGTTATGGTAAGTCTTTAAAACAAAACCTGTTGTAAGGATAAGTGGTGAAACTAACGTCCTGAGAGAAAATCTAAAGCCATGCAGGAAATAAACCAGTCTTGGGTAAACTTGACTATGCTTAACATTCATTCTATGTCCTTACAGACTCAATTTATCATTAAGTATCTGTACTTGCTCACTTGTGTACAGGTTTGTGTTTGTTATAACAAAAATATGTAAAATTCCACATTTTTTGCATCCAGTTTTTTTGTGATATTTAGAGAAACATTTTGATTAAATGACCCTAGCCAGAGCTGAAACCCTGTCTTTGAATTGTGCATAGTAAAGTGAAGTACAACCAGAAATCTGTGGAGCCTCAGTCACTGGGAATGTTCAAGGCATAGCATTCTGGAGACGGATACATTGAGAGATGTGGGGATAGTGCTGAGGTAGAACAGGCTTGGTGAACTGAGTGGCCTCCTGCCCAATATTTGAAATCACTGCATTGCCTAGATACAACGTAATGATGTAAATACATACTTTCTTAATGACTATCATCTCTGACTTTTTCCAGCACGTCCCAATTGATAGGGGGTGGATGGGAAAGATCAAATGGCTTGGTACCTGGACTTTCAATGGCCCATGATAAAATCTTACCAGAGATTCCTTTTTGTAAATTACCTTAATTTGTAAGCTATAGGTGGCAGCTACGTAATCGGTGGATAAGTAATGGGAAATGCAGGATGACAGGGAATAAGGTTTGGAGTGATGGGTCTGGATGGGATGCTCTTTGGAGAGCCAGTGTGGACTCGATGGACCAAATGGCCTGCTTCTGCATTTTAATGATCCTATGAAGAGATAGGTCACCGGGATGAGAATCATACAATTAGGCACCTTGCAGCTTCCAGACTCAACAATGAGTTCAATAATTTCTGGCAGTAATCTCTTCCATGTTCTGGCCTTATTATTGTTTTTATTTTGTCGTTTGCCTATCACATAATCATTTTATTTGGTCCTGCCATGTCTTACACCTTATCATGCTTTTTAAAAATTCTTTCTAAGACTCAACCGTTTGACCTGCTTGTATCCCGTTAAAATAACTTTTTCTCAGTTCTGATGAAAAATCATGAGCATAAAATATTAAGTTGGTATCTCTACCAGCATCGTTTTTGCTTTTATTTCACATTTCCAGCATCTACAATATTTTGCTTTCTAATCATAATTGGGTCTAAATAAAATGGGTGTGAGATGGACTTAGAGGCAGTCAGGATCTTCTGAAAGAATACTCAATGGAATGGGAGAGGGAGGTCAGGGAAATTCACTATGGACAATACAAAGCAGTAGAAATAGGGACTGAATAAAGAGACCTAAAGACAGTTGTGGACTCCAGTGTTCTCTATACCTTGATTGTGTTTTCAAATTTCACAATGAATAGATTGTGAGATATGTTGCCGAATCAGTTGCGTTCATGTCCATGAAGTCATGTTGAAGATGTATAGATCGCTCTCCAAAAGCAGCTGGAGCTAGGGGAGAAGCCCCAGTTAGTTGCTAGGGTGAGAAGATGGTAGGGCTGAACGTATTGGAGTTGAAGAGTGCCAAAGGCATTGTCAGACTATATATTGTAGTGTATTGGAAATTAAACTTTTTATTTGTTTGAAGGTACAATACACCTACTCTAACAAAGGGAGCATGCTACAGACAGATTTTAAAAGTTGGTCTGTGTTTAACAGCTCACGCGATTCCAATTCTGAATGTTCACAGCTGATTATATAATTGCCTTTGTCCCATGAACTTAGCATACATCATGAAAGCTGTGTATTATTTATATAGAGAAAAGCTACAGAACAAGGAATTTGGGGGTCCTCAAACACTAATCACAAAAGCGAGCATTCACGTTTGTAAGTAATAGGGAGGGTACACGGAATCTTAGCCTTTATTTCAAAGCGAGTGGAAGATAAAATCATAAGAGGTTGGTATTGGAGCTGTCAGAAAAGGTTCACTAAGCTGATACCAGGTTAAACTGTCTTGAGGAGAGGCACTGGATTCAGAGTAATACAGAGTCAAAGCAGACCCTTTGGTCCAACCAGTCCATGCTGTACATGATTCCAAACTAAACTAATCCTGACTCATGCCTGCTCCTGGCCCATATCCCTCAGATGATGCTTGATTAAATAAATGGCTCTACCTCTGTTCTATGTAGATCTTCAGTTATAGACATGGTCTTTTACAGTGATTAGCTGTTGGGTGTTGAGGATTTTGAGTCTGGTCTGAGGATTGTTTGAGTTGGCAAAATACGGTGGTTACTATGGTTCATTTTAATTCATTGAAGTGGATAACCCCCACCAATAATCTAGAATATGATTCTGATCTGTGAGGACACACCTATCTCCTGGAGTGATGCAATATGTTTTTTTCCCAGGACTAAAAGCCAGCTGTAGTTCTTTCACAGCATGTTTCCATAATATAAGATTGAGACACTTTATAGAAATGCCGAGTAAAGAACACCTGCTGGAAAAGAAACAGTTTGAATTTGTGACCAGCTGACTGGTTTTGTTTTGTCTCTCACATTCACGACCAGCCGTGAAGTAGGCAATGAATATTGGAAAGTATAAATGCGCAGGTCAACATTATTATCCCGTGAGGCCACTAAGGGATAGAGGGCTTGAAATCTGAATAACAAAACTACTCACTCTATTTTGTCCAGAGGACATTTGCAATGCAAATTTTGTCAGAGGAATGAAACTGGAATTGGCTTAATAGAGAACGTTGTCAGTGAATGGTACATAAAAATGACCATAATTAATTAGGAGCATGAGTAGACCATTCAGTCCTTTGACAGGATCAAACCTGTTGAGTTTTTGCAGCGAATTCTGTTTTCGTTTCAGAGTGCAGTGAGCTGTGTCATGTAAGTATCACTGACTCCAATGTTGAAAGTAGAGACACCGATATAGTATTCCACTGGCTTCACTTCAAGAAATAGCCATTTATAAATCCCATATTTCTAATTCCTCACCCTCTCCCTATCAGTTCTTGGCCCAGTATGTAAATCGTGAACGTTGCTGTTAAATGTCTTGAACTTTGGGATTGTAACTTGTCTATTGTTGGATTTGCAGTCAATATTTGTGATTATAATTTCCAATTAGATTTTAGTCTCCCAGGACTTAGATCTTACTTGGCCATATTTATGTTGAGCTTCCTATTCTCTCTTGGTTTTTTTTTCCTAATATTTTTCTAACATGATAACAACATTTTAAGGATAGAGGAAGTCACACTAACTTCAGTGTAACTGTAATGGTTTTCGGCCAAAAAAAATTTCCCTACCTCCAGTTTACTTACAGTTTGCTTTGCAGTCATTTGCAGATGGAGAGGGGAGGCGATGTCCTAGTGGTATTATAACCGGGCTGTTAATCCAGAGACTCAGATAATATTCTGGGGACTGGGGTTCAAATCCTACCATAGCAGAATCCAATTTAAAAAAAAACCCTAGAATTAAGAGTCTAATGATGATTTAGTTGACAGGATAAACCCATCTGGTTCATTAATGTCCTTTAGGGAAGGAAATTGCCATCCATACTTGGTCTGGTCTAACTCCAGACCCACAGCAATATGGTTGGTTGATCCTTTGGACTGGGCAGTACTGTAAATGCTGGCTGAGCCAATGATGCCCTCATCCTATGAATAAATAAAAAAAGCTTGTAATCTTTCCAAATTTCCAAATCCCTTGGTTAATCCATTTGGGATCCAGTTTTAAGACATCCAACAGGCGTCAGGAGAAATAATTGACTGAATTGGATATTGAACTGCAGTTTCATGCTGGATATCAAGATATTTGTTCATAAAACCAAAGTATTTCAGATGCTGCAGAAATTACTTTTTTTTAAAAAAAGAAGTGCTGGAGAAACTCAACAGACTTGGCCATGTCTGTGAAGAGTGATCTCATCTACACTGGGAACACCAAATGCAGACTGAGTGCTTGCACTGTAGCATGGCTTTGTCCTGTTTGGAAAAGGACCTCAACCTATCCCTCTGACATTTCTCCAACTTGCGGCCACGCTAATGCATTTGTCTGAAGCCTGACATGATGCTCTAGCAAAGCCCAAAGCAAGCTGGAAAAACAGCACCCTTTTTTCCACTTTGGCACTTTACAACCTTCAGGTTTCAACATGAAGTTTAACATCTTCTGACCATGAATTCTATCCCCCATTTTGATTAATCCCCTTTCCAACACCATGGTGGATTGACGTAGAGCTGCCTATTTTCTGCTATTAACATTTTCCATTGACCCCACTCCTCTTCTATACCCCTATCCATTACTATTAGTACTTACTGTGTCTTTGGCTCCTGGGCAGCTGTTCCACTTGCTCTTCCTTCCTGCCCAAGTTTTGACAACTGCATTCTCACCTCAAAGTTAGTGTGGCTGACTGAGGTTGCTATCACCTTGGACTGTAGCAGTTCAAGTGTGGCCAGACCATCATCTTAGTGCACCTCTGTTTGGCAGCCACTAATTGGCCAATAAATGAACATCTAAACTGAGGCCAGCATTGCTCTCCATTCTGTGCCTCTCACCCTAATTCAAAATACATCCCACTTTCTTAACGGTGTCACAGAAATGAAAGTTATAGATGAATGATGGTAACAACAATTTTTGAATGTTTTCGAACCATAGAATCATACAGTACAAAAGAGAGCTTTTGGCCAATTGAGTCTATACCGCCAAAAATGTACCACTATCTACTGTCCTTCCACTTTCCTGCATTAGGCCCATAGCCTTGATTGTTATGCATTTCAAGTATTCATCCAAATACTTTTTGAAGGTCATGTGGTTTCTTGCCTCAACTAACTTCCCAAGCCATGTATTGCAGACCTTGACCAACACTGGTGAGAAAGGTCTTCAAATCTTGTCTAAACATGCTGTGTTTCACTTTAAGATTATGCACCATGTTATTGACTATTTAGCAACTGGGAATAGCTGCATTCTGTTCACCCTGTCCATGCTTCTCATCATCTCATATTCCTCTATCAGATCCACCCTCCATCTTCTCTGCTCTGAAGAAGACAAGTAAGAGAAAGTGAGGATTGCAGATGCTGGAGAGTCAGAGTCGAAAAATGTGGTGCTGGAAAAGCACAGCAGGTCAGGCAGTATCCGAGGAGCAGTTTCAGGTAAAAGTCATTTCTGATGAAGTGCTTTTGCCCGAAATGCCGACTCTCCTGCTCCTCGGACGCTGCCTGACCTGCTGTGCTTTTCCAGCACTTCACTTTCGCCTCCAAAGAAAACAACCCAAGCTTACCCAGGCGCTCTCCATTTGCCGAAATACTCCATCTGGGTGACATCCTGTTGAATCTTCTTTGAAATCCCTTCCAGGGCAGTCACGTTTTTCCTATAGATTGGGGACCAGAATAGCACACAGTAATCCAGCTATGACCTAACCAAAGTTCAGTACAATGCCCTTATAATCTATGCCATGAGTAATAAAGCTTTTTTAAACGTCCAATTAACCTGTCCTGCTACCTCGGGGATCTTTGGACGAGCACTCCAAGATCCTTCTGTTCCTCTGAGGTTCCCTGTGTCTTTGTATACTAAGTCTGACTGGCTATTCTAAATATTATATATATTCTAAACATTTGACAATAAATTATATGACTGAGAGAGCCTGATAATTCCAATGGGCTTTGCTGGAAAGCCACTAGAACAGTTATTTTGTGAGGACAGCTGAAATGGTCCAAGAACAGGTCACCCCTCTTGACCATAGTGCAAGGTTTGAAAGACATGACAAAAATATTTGAAGCAGTTGCTTTGTGGTTTTTCATATCTTCTTAACAATGAGATTCGTGAATGAATTATTCTTTCTCAGTGGGAAGAGGAAAGTGCAACAGGTACAATAGAAGGGGAACAAAGAAAATGGTGAGTTCTACATTGTCAAAGCAATTCAGTGTGCTAATTCCCAAAGAATATTCAAGATTGGTCGTGGAAGTTGCATTATAATTAGTACTGTTGATTTTAAGGAATGATAGCTTTTCTTCTTTATAACGATTCTGCTTCTCTTGACTTTGTAGTTAATGATACTCCTCTAAAGCTAAAACAAGAACAATGTTCAAATCGAGGGAGAGTTATCCTGCAGCTGGTCACATTGCAGTAATTGGAAATTTACTGTGCCTTTTTTTTTAAAAATGTGTGACTTTTCTCAGTGACATAAGGTTGAAGTTCACTCAAAATCCTGAGAAACAATTTCGAATAAGGATCGTGTGGTTCAAGATAACAAGCTTATTGCTGTTGAGTTACATTAACCATAACTGAGTCTTTCTGAACTTTTCCTTACAGGTGCTGCATGCAGTAAATGTCCAGGATTCAACCAATTCCACTTTATGGTTCACAATCCATCAGGGACCTCGGAGCAGATAGTGGATTGCATTTAAAGCTACAGTGATGCATCACTTTCAAAGACTTTAAGGCTTGTTATCATTTGCACTCACTTTTGAACCTAAATGACACATTGCAATCTGTTAACGTATCATAAGAAACCTTGTTGTCATGTGCTTTGGTAACTGGACCATATTGATTGCCAATATAGTGTATGCAGATTGTTTGTCTTTGAATTGTGAGATGTATTCTAAATGTGAACACTCTTTGTGAACACTGGAAAAGCACAGCAGTTCAGGCAGCATCTGAGTGGCAGGAGAGTTGACATTTCAGGCAGAAATCCTTCATTCCTGATGAAGGGCTTACGCCCGAAATGTCCATTCTCCTGCCCCTTGGATGCTGCCTGGCCGGCTGTGCTTTTCCAGCACCACAATTTTTGAATATACCATTAGTCCATTTATCTACCCATTGACCATTCTATTAGATATTTGGAACCAGAACGAAAATCAATAAGTAATCGGAAAACCATAAAATTACACTAGTAACAACCATTCATGGATATGTTTGCAAATACATGAGATCCATATGGACATATGGAGGTCTTCCATCCCCTCATCTCTTATATAATATAATTTAATGAAATGATTGATCAGAATCTCATTCCCATTCACCTGGAACTAAATTAATTCTGAAAACTGGGCAGCATGGACAACTTGAACCCCTGTTTCCATGCTGTAAACCTCTCTGCTTTTGATCCATATCTTGTGATTTTTACACCTGATAATTGATTGATCTCTCATGTTCAGAAAATTTCAATTGACCCAGCATCAACACCTCCTTTGAGGGTAAGGGAGCAGTATCTGTAAATGTGTGCTGTGCTGGACTGTGAAGCCATCATTTCAGAACTGCCTTCACATAGTGGTGATACCAAATTGTCAGACTGACCTACTGCTCCCTGAGTGCACTAAACTAAGACACAAGACTAGCCCCAGTTAAAGAACCTTCCATCACTTTGAGCCATACTGGGCACACCATCCTTTCAGCCTGGTGAAAGGCAACAACTCAAGTGTCCAATCCAAACATGTGCAGGTCAGGTGAATTGGCCATGCTAAATTGCCCATAGTGCTCGGTGCATTAGTCAAAGGTAAATATAGGATAGGGGAATGGGTCTGGATGGGTAACTCTCAGGAGGGTCGATGTGGACTTGTTGGGCCAAAGGCCCTGTTTCCATACTGTAAGGAGTCTAATCTAACCAAAAAGTGTTCTGAAGGAACCGCCTCAAAGTTGTTAAATGTTTAAAAAGAAAACTGCCCCTCAGTATAATCACCCTAACATTAAAATGTAGCTGCCTAATGTGCTGGACTCTGGGATACATGTACAAACTAGGAGAGAGAGAACATAACAACTCTAAATTTGACGTTCATTTGCACGTTTCATTTTATAGATACAGACAGATGAATTGTTGTAGTTGAAGGGCACTCCCGACAAGGACGTCTTGTATTTTTAAATGACCTTTCTGACTTGATATGACAACTCTGGAGCAAGTACCCTTGAACCCATTGAACTGCTTTGTTTGCAAATAGCAAACATTGGTTATGCAGAGTTGTTGCTGAACTAGCTGTACGGCAGCTGCCCCTCAGAATACACTTCTGAAGCTGCTACATATCAATTTTCTGCTTAACTCCTGAACTACCAACCATTGTTGATTGTCAAGGTTTAGTCAAGCAGTTCTACTTAAACATGTTGATGTCATAGTCAGGGAGAGTTGTAGAGATGTACAGCATGGAAACACACCCTTTGGTCCAATTTGTCCATGCTGACCAGATAACCCAACCCAATCTAGTCCACCTTCCAGCAACTGGCCCATATCCCTCCAAACCCTACCTATTCATATACCCAACCAAATGCCTTTTAAATGTTGCAATTGTACCAGCCTCCACCACTTCCTCTGGCAGCTCATTCCATACACTTACCACCATCTGTGTGAAAAGATTGCCCCTTAGGCCTCTTTTTTTTTATATCTTTTCCCTCTCAACCCAAACCTATGTCCTCTAGTTCTGGGCTCCCCCATCCCAGGGAAGAAACTTTGTCGAATTATCCTAACCCTTCCCCTCATGATTTTATAAAACTCTATAAGGTCACCCCTCAGCCTCCGACACTCCAGGGAAAACAGCCCCAGCCTGTTCAGCCTCTCCCTATAACTCAAATCCTCCAACCCTGGCAATATCCTTGTAAATCTTTTCTGAACCCTTTCAAGTTTCACAACATCCTTCTGTTAGGAAGGAGATCAGAATTGCATGCAATATTCCAAAACTGGCTGGACTAATGTCCTGTACAGCCGCATCATAACCTCCCAACTCATGTACTCAATACTCTGACAATAAAGGAAAGCATACCAAACACTGCCTTCACTATCCAATCTACCTGTGACTCCACTTTCAAGGAGCTATGAACCTGCACTCCAAGGTCTCTTTGTTCAGCAACACTCCCAAGGACCTTCTCATTAAGTGTATAAGTCCTGCTAAGATTTGCTTTCCCAAAATGCAGCACCTTGCATTTGTCTAAATTAAACTCCATCTGCCACTTCTCAGCCCATTGGCCCATCTGATCAAGATCCCGTTGTAATCTGAGGTAATCTTTTTCGCTGTTCACTACACCTCCAATTTTGGTATCATCTGCAAACTTACTAACTATACCTCTTATGTTCACATCTAAATCATTTGTATAAATGATGAAAAGTAGTGAACCCAGCACCGATCCTTGTGGCACTCCACTACTCCAGTCTGAAAGGCAACCCTCCACCATCACCCTCTGTCTTCTACCTTTGAGCCAGTTCTGTATCTAAATGGCTAGTTCTCCTTGTATTCAATGAGATCTAACCTTGCTAATCAGTCTCCCTTGGAGAACGCCTTACTGAAGTCCATGTAGATCACGTCCACTGCTCATCAATCCTCTTTGCAACTTCTTCAAAAAAACTCAGTGTTTTTTGATATATGTCACCATAAGCTCAATCCTTGCAACATAGCTATACCATACTCAATAAGATCATCAGATCATATCTCCCCTCAAGTCAGTGTTTATTTCTGATCTTTTATATCCATTCCAAATCTGAAATGGTTGCAATTGTCAGAAAAAATGAAATAAATTAATTTCTTTTCTTAAAGTTGATTTTTTTTTGTTTTGTACATACAGTGACTGATATTAAAGAATTTAAGGAGATTTTCACACTTTTTTTTGTGAATGATTTGATTTTCTGAACGTTTCTATAAATCAAAAACATGAAGCAATGTTAACATGGTGAAAATGTCCCAAAATGCTTCTCTGGTGTTTTACAAAACAACATTTGATATTGAGTCCGATAAGCGAACACAAAGGCAGGTCACCAAAGCTTAATTAAGGAGGTAAGTTTTGGTCAAACTTCAAAGGAGAAAAGAGAGGTAGAGAGATTAAGGGAGGGAAATTCTGAGATTGGGGTAAGCAATGAATTCATGTGTGATTCATCGTGCAGGTACAGAAGAGATAAGAATTGGTGCAATACTGAAACTGCCAAGTGGTATGAGGCTGGTGATGGTTACAGAGATAGGAAGGGGAATCAATGGTGTGAGGTGACAATAGTTCGACTTAAGCCAATGCTCTTCTCACTTTGTTGTCATTTTGTGACTGCTCATGTTTTTTGCATCTGTTCCCATTCTTTGAAGCTCCACACCCAATAAGTAACCAACAGTTTTTGAATGACAACTTCAGAGAAAAAAATAAGCATCATTCCTCAATAACATTATCCTTCATTTAGAAATTCTTGTAGCTATCCTACCCACCGATCAGAAGGATCGCCAACATAATAAAACTTACAGATTTTGGTCTGACTTGTACACTTTTAAATATAGTTCCAATCTGACAGATATTTTCTTTTTCTTTATTTTCCCCTTCCGAATATGCAGACAATCTCTTGCTGGCTTTTTGGTTTCAGTCTTGTATAGCTGAAGCGAGCAGCGAAACTGAAGCAACTTTTTCACAACCAACTTTGTTCATCTACAGAATGACCCGCAGTAAATTACCAGCCCACATGTGCCATGACCATCTAGAAGGACAACAGCAGCAGACACACTAGATCAACATCACTTGCAAGTTGCCCGCCAAAGGGGGAGGGGTGTAGTTGGTCAGGGGTGGAGGGGTCCTAAAGGTAGTAACCAGCACCAATCCAATGGAGATGTCAATCAATCGAATTGTTGACCTTTTGATTTCCACCCATGCTCTTGATTCTACATAAATCTACCTTTTTTGTTTTAAATTTGTTCACAATATGTGGGTGTTGCTGGCCCTTCCCTAAATGCCTGCAGGGCAGGTAAGTGTTAACCACCTTGCTGTGATCATGGAGTCACATGGAGGGTTTATCAGGGCCAGGATGGCACTGAAAAGTCCCTTTCATCCATTGAGTCTGCACTGAAATAACTACCACGAGAAGTGTGCTTATCTCAATTTCCTGCACTTGTTCCAAACTGGTGAATGTGATGACATTTGAAGTACTCATCCAAATTGTTTTTAAAGGTTGTGAGGTTTCCAGCCTCCACTACCTTCCCAGGCAGTGCATTCCAGACTCCTACCACCTTTTCTCTTTTGTGATTGACTCCTCACCCAAGGGGAATGGCTACTCTTTACTCAAGCAGTTCAGCCCCTCAACCATGTCCCCCCCCAGTCTTCTCTGGTCTAAAGATAACAAGCCAAGTGTTATGGACCTGAACATACCACTTCAAATTGTATTAAGAGGATAGTCTAGACCCTAAAGCATTCTTATTTTAAAAGCAAGTGCTAGGTGTTACATTCTGGATGCATTTCGATTGTTCAAACTCTCAGATTTGAAGCGAATCATACTTTATTCATACACTATAGTTAAAAGACAACAAAAGAACGAAGAAATTGAAATAATTAACTCTATTAGAAAACTTAACAGATCATTTCACTACTGAGCAGTATCTGTTGCAAAATAGTAAAATCCCATCAACACACCCTTGGCAAAGGCGAATTCAGTAAAATAGGTTGTCTCACAGGCAACCTGTTCATTCAGGAGGAGGAAAAAAACATCAAGAGAAAACGCAGGGAGAGATGTACTGCAAGTTCCAAACTCCAGCTTCAAGACCCCAGCAATTGCGACTGAAAAACTAAAACCAAAAATCCTAGTTCTGTGGGAGCTTGACCCTAAGTATTCGGACTGCTTCTATTGTTCCACATTAAAACAAAATGCAAAAGTCTCAGGAGCCGTCTATTGGATTCAAGTAGACAACTTGGCAGCTCTCTCTTAAAACGTCTCCTCAAAAAAACACAAAGTACACCTCTTAAAGCCATAGTATAATCACACCAGCATTAGATTACTTACAGTGTGGAAACAGGCCCTTCGGCCCAACAAGTCCACACCGACCCTCCGAAGAGCAACTCACCCAGACCCATTCCCCAACATTTACCCCTTTACCTAACCCTATTGGCAATTTAGCATAGCCAATTCAACTAACCTGCACATCTTTGGACTGTGGGAGGAAACCGGAGCAAACCCAAGCAGACACAGGGAGAATGTGCAAACTCCACACAGAGAGTTGCCTGAGGCGGGAATTGAGCTGAAAATGTGTTGCTTGGAAAAGCGCTCCAAGGAACAGGAGAATCGACGTTTCGGGCATAAGCCCTTCTACTGCGAATCCTCTGACAAGGATGCCTTCCTTCGCTTTTCCAGCAACATATTTTCAGCTCTGATCTCCAGCGTCTGCAGTCCTCACTTTCTCCTGAGGCGGGAATTGAGCCTGGTATAAAAAAATGCAGATGCTGGAAACCAGATTCTGGATGAGTGGTGCTGGAAGAGTACAACAGTTCAGGCAGCATCCAAGGAGCTTTGAAATCGATGTTTCAGGCAAAAGCCCTTCATCAGGAATAAAGGCAGTGAGCCTGAAGCGTGGAGAGATAAAATAGAGGAGGGTGGGGGTGGGGAGAAAGTAGCATAGAGTACAATGGGTGAGTGTGGGAGGGGATGAAGGTGATAGGTCAGGGAGGAGAGGGTGGAGTGGATAGGTGGAAAAGGAGATAGGCAGGTAGGACAAGTCCGGACAAGTCATGGGGACAGTGCTGAGCTGGAAGTTTAGAACTAGGGTGAGGTGGGTGAAGGGGAAATGAGGAAACTATTGAAGTCCACATTGATGCCCTGGGGTTGAAGTGTTCCGAGGCGGAAGATGAGGCGTTCTTCCTCCAGGCATCTGGTGGTGAGGGAGCAGCGGCGAAGGAGGCCCAGGACCTCCATGTCCTCGGCAGAGTGGGAGGGGGAGTTGAAATGTTGGGCCATGGGGCAGTGTGGTTGATTGGTGCGAGTGTCCCGGAGATGTTCCCTAAAGCGCTCTGCTAGGAGGTGCCCAGTCTCCCCAATCTAGAAGAGACCACATCGGGAGCAATGGATACAATAAATGATATTAGTGGATGTGCAGAAAAACTTTGATGGATGTGGAAGGCTCTTTTAGGGCCTTGGATAGAGGTGCAGGAGGAGGTGTGGGTGCAGGGTTTACAATTCCTGCGGTGGCAGGGGAAAGTGCCAGGATGGGAGGGTGGGTTGTAGGGGGGCGTGGACCTGACCAGGTAGTCACGGAGGGAACGGTCTTTGCGGAAGGTGGAAAGGGGCGGGGAGGGAAATATATTCCTGGTGGTGAGGTCTGTTTGGAGGTGGCGGAAATGTCGGCGGATGATTTGGTTTATGCGAAGGTTGGTAGGGTGGAAGGTGAGCACCAGGGGCGTTCTGTCCTTGTTACGGTTGGAGGGGTGGGGTCTGAGGGCAGAGGTGCGGGATGTAGATGAGATGCATTGGAGGGCATCTTTAACCACGTGGGAAGGGAAATTGTGATCTCTAAAGAAAGAGGCCATCTGGTGTGTTCTGTGGTGGAACTGGTCCTCCTGGGAGCAGATCCGGCGGAGGCAGAGGAATTGGGAATATGGGATGGCATTTTTGCAAGACGTAGGGTGGGAAGAGGTGTAATCCAGGTAGCTGTGGGAGTCGGTGGGATTGTAAAAAATGTTAGTGTCAAGTCGGTCGTCATTAATGGAGATGGAGAGGTCCAGAAAGGGGAGGGAGCTGTCAGAGATGGTCCAGGTAAATTTAAGGTCAGGGTGAAATGTGTTGGTGAAGTTGATGAATTGCTCAACCTCCTCGCGGGAGCACGAGGTGGCGCCAATGCAGTCATCAATGTAGCGAAGGAAGAGGTGGGGAGTGGTGCCGGTGTAATTACGGAAGATCAACTGCTCTACGTAGCCAACAAAGAGACAGGCATAGCTGGGGCCCACCCGTGTGCCCATGGCTACGCCTTTGGTCTGGAGGAAGTGGGAGGATTCAAAGGAGAAATTGTTAAGGGTGAGGACCAGTTCGGCCAAACGAATGAGAGTGTCGGTGGAAGGGTACTGTTGGGGACGTCTGGAGAGGAAAAAACAGAGGGGTTGGAGGCCCTGGTCATGGCGAATGGAGGTGTAGAGGGATTGGATATCCATGGTGAAGATGAGGCATTGGGGGCCGGGAAACGGAAGTCTTGGAGGAGGTGGAGGGCGTGGGTGGTGTCTTGAACGTATGTGGGGAGTTCCTGGACTGGAGGGAGATAGGACAGTGTCGAGGTAGGTAGAGATGAGTTCAGTGGGGCAGGAGCATACTGAGACAATGGGTCGGCCAAGGTGGTCAGGCTTGTGGATCTTGGGAAGGAGGTAGAACCGGGCAGTGCGGGGTTCCCGGACTATGAGGTTGGAAGCTGTGGGTGGGAGAGCTCCTGAGGTGATGAGGTTCTGTATGGTCTGGGAGATGATGGTTTGGTGATGGGGAGGGTGGGGTCATGGTCGAGGGGGCAGTAGGAAGAGGTATCCTTGAGTTGGCGTTTGGCTTCAACGGTGTAGGGATCAGTGCGCCAGACTACCACTGCACCCCCTTTATCCGCTGGCTTGATGGTAAGGTTGGGATTGGAGCAGAGGGATTGGAGGGCTGCGCATTGTGAGGGTGAGAGGATGGAGTGGGGGAGGGAGGTAGACAGGTTGAGGTGGTTAATGTCCCGGCGGCAGTTGGAAATGAAGAGGTCGAGGGCAGGTAATAGGTCAGCGTGGGGTGTCCAGGTGGATGCAGTGTGTTGGAGGTGGGCGAAGGGGTCCTCGGAAGGTGGGCGGAAATCCTGATTGTGAAAGTAAGCTCAGAGGCGGAGGCGACGGAAGAATTGTTCGACATCACGCCGTGTATTAAATTCATTGATGCGTGGACAGAGAGGGATGAAGGTGAGTCCTTTGCTGAGGACTGATCATTTGTCCTCAGTGAGTGGGAGGTCTGGGGGGGTGGTGAAAACTCAGCAGGGCTGGGAGCTGGGATCTGGTGTGTGTATAGAGCTGGGAGTGGGGGCAGAGTGGGTGTGATGGTGGGGGGAATGGGGGTGGTTCTCTGGCACTGTGAGGCAGCAGTGCTAACCACTGTGCCACCGTGCTGCCCGAAAGCATAACTAGTCTCTCCTTATAGCTCAATTTCTCCATCCCTGCTGCATGCCGATGAATCTTCTCTGTAGCCCCTCTCATGCTGTCACACCCTTCCTGTAGTGAGGTGACCGGAACTGCACACAGTACTCCATTTGAGGTCAAATTAATGCTCTGTACAACTCCAACATTGCTGCCTTGCTCTAATACTCTACAACACATCTGATAATGCAATCAAGTGTCACATATGCCTTATATGAGGGATCTGTCAGTAATTAACCCAAGATCCCTCCGTTCCTCTAAGCTACCCAGTGTCCTGCCATTTAACAAATACTTCCAATGTACATCACCTTGCGCTTACCAGAGTTAAATACCATTTGCCCATCTGAACAACCCATCTATATCTTCCTGTAACCTACATTCATCTGCTTCACTATTATCACTTTACCAATCTTTGACGTCTGCAAATTTGCTTAACATTACCCCTACATTTTCATCTATATGGACTTCAGTAAAGTGTTCAACAAGGTTCCCCATGGGAGACTGGTGAGCAAGGTTAGATCTCATAGAATACAGGGAGAACTTGCCATTTGGATACAGAACTGGCTCAAAGGTAGAAGACAGAGGGTGGTGGTGGAGGGTTGCCTTTCAGACTGGAGGCCTGTGACCAGTGGGGTGCCACATGGATCGGTGCTGAGGCCACTACTTTTCATCATTTTATATAAATGATTTGGATGTGAGCAGAAGAGATATTGTTAGTAAGTTTGCTGAAGACACCAAAATTGGAGTTATAGTGGACAGCAAAGAAGGTCACCTCAGATTACAATGGGATCTTGATCAGATGGGCCAATGGGCTGAGGAGTGGCAGATGGAGTTTAGATAAATGCAAGGTGCTGCATTTTGGGAAAGCAAATCTTATTACGACTTATACATTTAATGGTAAGGTCCTTGGGAGTGTTGCTGAACAAAAGAGACCTTGGAGTTCAGGTTCATAGCTCCTTGGAGTCGCAGGTAGATAGGATAGTGAAGAAGGCGTTACTTGCAGTGTGGAAACAGGCCCTTTGGCCCAACAAGTCCACACCAACCCTCTGAAGAGCAACCCACCCAGACCCATTCCACTACATTTACCCCTTCACCTAACACTATTGGCAATTTAGAATGGCCAATTCAACTAACCTGCACATTTTTGGACTGTGGGAGGAAACCGGAGCACCCAGAGGAAACCCATGCAGACACGGGGAGAATGTACAAACTCCACACAGACAGTTGCCTGAGGCGGGAATTGAACCTGGTTCTCTGGCACTGTGTGCTTTCCTTTGTTGGTCAGAGTATTGAGTACAGGAGTTGGGAGATCATGTTGCGGCTGTACAGGATATTGGTTAAGCCACTATTGGACTATTCCATGCAAATCTGGTCTCCTTCCTTGTGAAACTTGATTGTGTGAAACCTGAAAGGGTTCAGAAAAGATTTAGAAGGATGTTGCCATGTTTGGAGAATTTGAACTATAGAGAGAGGTTGAATAGACTGGGGCTGTTTTCCCTGGAGCGTCAGAGGCTGAGGAGTGACCTTGTAGAGGCTTATAAAATCATGAGAGGCATGGATCAGATAATTAGACAAAGTCTTTTCCCTGGGCTGGAGGAGTCCAGAATTAGAGGGTATAGGTTTAGGGTGAGAGGGGAAAGATATAAAAGAGACCTAAGAGGCAACCTTTTCACTCAGAGGGTGTTACATGTATGGAATGAGCTGCCAGAGGAAGTGGTGGAGGCTAGTACAGTTGCAACATTTAAAAGGCATTTGGATATATATAGGTATATGGCAGGGTTTGGAGGGAAATGGGCCGGGTGCTGGCAGGTGGGATTAGATTGTGTTGGGATATGTGGTCGGCATGGACGAGTTGGACCAAAGGGTCTATTTCTGTGCTGTACATCTCTATGACTGTATGATATACTTAACAAACAATAAGTGTTCCAGTACTGATCCTTGTGATACACTGCTGCACACCGGCCTCCTTCTACCACTACACTGTGTCCACTTACTGAGCCAGTTTCTGATCCATCTCACCAGGCTTCCCTCAATTCCATGTGCATTAACCTTCTCAGTCAGTCTCCCATGTAGGACCTTGTCAAAAGTTTTGCTAAACTCCATATAAGCTGTATCAACTGAACATCCCTTATCCGCACAATTATCATATTCTCAAAGAATTCTCACAAATTTGTTCAGCATGACCTCCCTCTGACAAAGGCTTGCCGATTATCCCTAATTAACCCATGTCTTTCCACGTGGGTATTAATTCTCTCCTTAAGAATTTTACTCCAGTAGTTTCCCGACCACTAAAGTGTGGCTGTCTGGTCTGTGATTTCCTGGTTCATCTCTAATACCCCTCTTATGAAGTGGAACCATATTAGCCATCTTCCAGTGCACTGGCTTTTACCCTGTGACCAAACAGGAATTAATAGTTGTCTCCGAGCCCCTGCAGTTTCCTGCCTTGGCTCTCAAAGCAGCCTGGGATATAAGTCATCCAGGCCAGGGCATTTGTCTGTTTTTAAGCCTGACAGAGCCCATTTTCCTCCCCATTTTCTATGTCAGTGGATAATCATTACATGCAGTGTTCAACCATCCTGATAGTCCATGATCAACATGCTGATATGGTCACAGTGTTGACTACTAATTCCAGAGCTTGTTGCTGCACATGCACTTCTGAGGTCTGTGCAGAAGGGAGGAAAATATAGGGGAATGCTGGTTACCAATGCATAACCAGTTACCATTTAGACAGCCCAACATGCTATATACCTTGCTCACCATTTTCTCAAGAAGTTGTGCCACCTTTTACAGATCTTGCAAATGTACTCCATCAGTCTCTGTCAGAGTCAAAAAGTCCCTGTGTTAAGTGTCTATTGCCTCTTCCAATTCCCTCTGTCAAGCTGATTTATTGAATCAAACTCCATCTGTCAACTATCACCTTTTGTCTTGTACATCTAAAAATATTACAGCAAATTCTGCCTAGATTACATTATATGACATTACTTACAGTGTGGAAACAGGCCCTTCGGCCCAACAAGTCCACACTGACCCGCCGAAGCACAGCCCACCCAGACCCATTCCCCTACATTTACCCCTTCACCTAACACTACGGGCAATTTAGCATGGCCAATCCACCTATCTTGCACATCTTTGGATTGTGGGAGGAAACCAGACCACCCGGAGGAAACCCATGCAGTCACGGGGAGAATGTGCAAACTCCACACAGAGAGTCGCCTGAGGCGGGAATTAACCTGGGTCTCGGGCGCTGTGAGGCAGCTGTGCTAACCACTGTGCCACCCACGTGCCTGTTATATATTTGCTTTAAAATTGAAGAATTTGAGGAACTGAACGATATTTGTCATTAAAATATCACTTAAGTTCCCATTCAAATTCGAAAGTAAATACAAGTAGAGGTAGGGGCAGTGCCTTCAGACAACGACAGCTAGGTGGGTGGAAGCAAATTTTGCAGTGAGTGTCCAAACAGCCAGGTTTATTATTGCAGCCACTGTATGTGGGTGACCTAATCTTAACGGGCTGAGTAGTAGTTGGGTTTTCTGTGTATGAGCCTGGGGGTCTTTGTGAGTGGGAGCCCACTTCATGTTATTATGGGATCCCTGGGCTACATTCCACTGATCCCCATGGTGAGTACCTCCTTCTTCCTAGCGAATGCCTGGCTCCTCCTGGTTATTACTACCTGGCCTTAGCACAGTGCTGTGCAGGCAGGTATGTGCAAGAGGGTACTGCTCTCACCCCTGCTTCTATGCTTGCTTATGTGTATATAAAGTGAGGGCTATTATAAGCTTCCACACTATTCGCTGATTTTAAGAATATTAGTTGCTTGTTTGAATGGGAGGGTGTTGGCGGTTTTTAATAACTGAAAATACACGGCTTCTGAGTAAGTGTAATTCAACACATTCAACCATGAGGTTGGGGGTGATTTACAGTTTTTATGAAGTTTAAATGCTCCCTTTAAAACTATATCATTGTATATACTGCTGGTAGCACTGGGGAAATATGCCTCAGGAATATTTGATTTTTCTGTCACCGGATTCTACTGTGAATAAACTTTCATTCGTGCAAAACCTGTTTTCATGTTGTAATCCACACCAACTCCTGTCAATTCAGCAGTGGTCCCTGATATGTGTCAATGCCTGGAATAGAAATGCCTTTCTTTAAGGTTTGTGTAATGCCTCAACATGACTTATCTATGTCACCTCTGTGAACTAACAAACAACTGGAATTTAAGTGCATTTTAACTCTCCTGAAAATATCACAACATACTCCATGAGGGCATGGTAAACCGATACATCACATGAAGGCACAATAAGTCATTGGAATAGATGATCGAAAGTTTGCTCAAAAAGGTTTATTTTCAGGAGCATTTTAGCAGGAAAAAAATGTGGTAACTGAGAAGGAGAATCCAGTAAAACGGGTGACTGAGATGAACTGGTAGACAAGCAGGAGGCTGGATGAACACAGCAAGCCAGGCAGCATCAGAAGATGGAGGGGTAAACATTGTGTGTATAACCTTTCTTCAGGACTGGGGGTAGGTGTCAGGGGAGTTGCAATTAAAGGGGAGAGGGGCAGAGTGGTGAGGTAGTGATAGATGACCACAAATAGAGGGTATGACCTGGTTGCTTGCATCCTTCCAAGAGGTTAGATACACTTGGATTGTTCTTCTATGACCAAGTTAGTTCTGTATCTATCTAGCCAACACACCCCAGATCCCATGACACTCTACCTTTTGGACCAGGCTGCCATGAGGTACCTTATCAAATGCCTTACTAAAGTCCATGTAGTTAACAAGTGCTGCTGTTCTGTCGTCAGTCATTCATGCCACATTCTTAAAAAAACTCAATCCTGTTGGCGAGACATGACCTTCTCCACACAATCCATGCTGCCTTTCACTAACAAGTCTGTTTGCTTCCAAATGTAAATAAATCCTATTTCTCAATATCTTCTCTAACAGCTTCCCCATCACAGACGTCAGGCTCACCGGCCTGTTATTGCCTCGACTATCTGTTTCTTTTTTAAACAAAGGGACACCTTTGGCTATTCTTCAGTCCTCTGGAACCTCACCTGAGGCCAAAGGATGCAAAGATATCTCTTAAGGCCTGAGCTATTTCTTCCCTTGCCTCCCATAGTATGCTCGGATAGATTCCATTTGGCACGAGGGATTTGTCTACCTTAATGCATTTCAAGACACCCAACACTTCCTCCTTTATTCTGTTGACCTGCCCGAAAATATTCACACATTTTTCCCTCACCTCAACGTCCATCATGTCCCTCTCTCAAAAGTGATTCATTCATAAACTTTAACTTTAAAAAAACATACTCTTTCCTAATACAGGGCAATAAATGTGTCAGTCGTCCAGAACCTTTGAAGTCTCAATAATGTGATGCTTGAAACACTCTGCAAATAAATTTAGTGAAATTGATAGATAGCCAGAGCTATCAAATCAAGCCATGCCTCTTGACTATGTAAATCCAAACTTTTGGATATGATCCTGTGTGCCCACAATACTGTCAAGGGAGCTCAAACACTGAAAAAGAGGAGTTTGGAGAAGGACCAATACTAGACTGGCATGGTAGCTCAGTGGTTAGCACTGCCTCACAGCGCCAGGGATGCAGGTTCGATTCCAGCCTCAGGTGACCGTGTGGAGTTTGCACATTCTCCCAGTGTCTGAGTGAGTTTCCTCCCACAGTCACAAAGATGAAGTGAAGTGAATTGGCCATTCTAAATTGCCCGTAGTGTTAGGTGCATTAGTCAGAGGGAAATGGGTCTGGGTGGGTTACTCTTCGCAGGGTCGGTGTGGACTTGTTGGGCCGAAGGGCCTATTTCCACACTGTAGGGAATCTAATCTAAATGATAGTGGCTAGCCAAGGAGAGAGATGCACACTAAGGCATTCCCGAGGGAGCTGACAGATCAGGGCCACCTTGAACTGATTTGAAAACTTACGTTGAACCTGATTTTAACTTTATTTTTTTGTTGTTACCAGATTGAAATGTATAGTTTTGTTTTTCTTTATCAACCAATTTCTACTTGGTTGAAATTTCTCCATGAGAAATCTGCATTCTACAATTTCCTATTGGATTATGTGATTGCTCAATGTTTTGTGGTATAAAAGTGAATTATATTTATCAAGTTATTTATTTTGCAGGAGACTATTCAGTTCATTGAGTCTGTGCTGGCTGTACCTAGAGCAATCCCTTGTAGTATACACCACACCTAAAAGTTTATTTCCATTTTTATTTGATTTAGCATGGAACACACTTCAGTCTGGAGGTTCTGCATTGGATGCAGTGGAGGAAGGTTTGCATCAGTGAAAGACTGACCAGTGTCAAGACACTATGGGATATGGAGGTAAGCTGGATGAGCATGGGGAGACAACATTGGATTCCATGATTATGAATGGGTAAAACCATAAGACCATAAGACATAGGAGTAGAAATTAGACCTTTCAGCCCATCAAGTCTGATCCTTTATTCAACTAAGGCTATTACGTTTCTCATCCCCATTTTCCTGCTCTCTCCCCATAACCCTTGATCTTCTTGATACTCAAGAACCTAACTATCTCAGTCTTAAATATACTCAGTGACCTGGCCTCTGCAGCCTTCTTTCCCTCACTTCTTTCCCCGACCTTTTCTTCCGCTACATTGATGACTGTATTGGTGCCATCTCATGCACCAACGAGGAAGTTGAACAGTTCAGCAACTTCACAAGCACTTTCCACCCTGACCTTAAGTTCACATGGATCATCTCAGACACCTCCCTCCCCTGCCTGGACCTCTCCATTTTCATCTCTGGCAACCGACTCATGATGGACATCTATTTCAAACCCACCGACTCGCACAGCCACTGGGACTACACCTCTTCCCACCCCCTCACACCCAACTCCCCGGTAAAAATGCAGTCTCTTAATCCCCTCTGCCATATCCAGGACATCGGAGATGGCCTCCTATTTCAAGGACTGTAATTTCCCCTCCCACATGATCAACAATTCCCTCCAGCACATCTCCTCCACTTCCCACTCCTCGTCCATTGAACCCCACCCCTCCAACTGCAACAAGGATAGAACCCTACCCCTTCCCCCCCCCCGGTCTTCACCTTGCATCCCACTAATCTCTGATACACCTCATTATCCTCAGCCATTTCAACCACCTACAATCAGACTTCACCAACAAATCGGTATTTCCCTCCAACCTCTATCTGCGTTCTGCAGATACTATTCCCTCCGTGACTCCCTCGTTAGGTCCACGTCCCACCATCAACACACCCTCCATAACCAGCACCTTCCTCTGCCACCACAACAGGTATAAAGCCTGCGCCCATAAGTCCTCCCTCACCTCCATCCAAGGCCCCAAAGGATCCTTCCACATCCGGTAGGGATTTTCCTGCACATCTAAACACCTCATCTACTGCGCCGTTGCACACAATGTTGTCTGCTCTACGTCGGGGAGACAGGGCTCCCAATCGTGGGACATTTCAGAAACTTCTCTGGGACACATGCACCAAACAGCCCACCACCCTGTAGCCAACCACTCCAACTCCCCCTCCCATTCTGCCAAAGATGTGAAGTCCTGGGCCTCCTCCGCCGCCAAATCCAAGCCACCTGTCAAATGGAGGAAGAGCACTTCATCTTCTGCCATGGAACCCTTTAAGCACACGGCATCAACATCAAACTTACCAGTTTCCTATTCTCTCCTCCCCCCACCTCATCGCAGATCCAACCCTCCAACTCGGCACTGCCACCTTGATATGTCCTACCTGTCCATCTTCCTTCCCACGTATCCACTCCACTCTCCTTTCCGACCTATCACTATCAGTCCCCAACTGCATCCACCTATCGCCTACCCAGCTACTTTCCCCCTACTCCCACCCCCACCCTACTATTTATATCTTCTAATAGTAGACTACCAACCATTTTCTGGATTAGTGGTGCTGGAAGAGCACAGCAGTTCAGGCAGCATCCGAGGAGCAGTAAAATCGACGTTTTGGACAAAAGCCCTTCATCAGGACTACCAACCATTGTTTATTGTCAAGCTTCAAACAAGCAGACTCCACTTACCGCTTAAATAGGTTGGCTTTTTTTTGACATGACAGTGCAAGCTCAACCCTTGTAACAGAACTATATCATAATCAATAAAGGATTAGATCATATGTCCTCTCAAGTCACTGTTATTCAATATGATCACAAACAATCGTTTATTTCAACTCCAAACTTAAATATGATTATAATTATCAGAACAAGATCAAATAAATTGATTTATTTTTGTGAAGCTGACTTTTTTTTAACAGACAGTAACTGATACCAACGAATCTAATTGATTAGGAGATGCCGGTGTTGGTCTGGGGTGTACAAAGTTAAAAATCATACAACACCAGGTTGTAGTCCAACAGATTTAATTGGAAGCACTAACTTTCTGAGCGAATCTAATTGAGATTTTTACACTATTATAGAGAATGATTCCCTCTGCCAAGCTCACTTCATGATATTAAAATCCGTCTGCCGCAAATCACTGTTTGTCTTGTACACCGAAAGATATTACAGCAAATTTTGCTTATTTTTATTGCCTATTCCAACAGCAAAAAGAGATGAACTGGAGCGCATTAAAATCGAGAATTCAAGTAGATAAATGTCATATTGGTCATAAAAATATTTGTCATCTTCTTCTTTAAATTAGATAGAATGACAAATAAGGGAAGGGGCGGTGCTTTCAGACAAGGATCGATGAGAGGCGGAGCAGTGAGTGAGTGTGTCCGAATAGCCTGGTTTATTGTTGCAGCCGCTGTATGTGGGTGACCTGGGCTGAGTGGGCTTTTCTGTGAATGGGAGCACACTTCACGTTCCTATGGGATCCCCGGGCTACGTTCCACTGATCCTCGCGCTCAGCGCTTCCTGCTTCCTTGCGGCCTCTCAGCTCCCCCTGGCCGTTACTACCTGGCCTTACCACAGTGCTGTGCAGACAGGTAAGTGCAAGCAGGCACTGCTGTCACCCCCCCGCTTCTCGACTTGCTTACGTATGTGTAAAGTGAGGGCTATTGCAAGCTTCTGCAGTATTTGCTGATTTTAAGAATATTAATTCAATGCATATTACTGGTGGTAAATTAGGGGAAATGTGCCTAGGGAAACGTGATCTTACTGTCACTCAGTTCCACTGTGAAAGGTAAAAACAATGACTGCAGACCAAATACTGGATTAGTGGTGCTGGAAGAGCACAGCAGTTCAGGCAGCATCCAACGAGCAGCGAAATCGACGTTTCAGGCAAAAGCCCTTCATCAGGAATAAAGGCAGTGAGCCTGAAGCGTGGAGAGATAAGCTAGAGGAGGGTGGGGGTGGGGAGAGAGTAGCATAGAGTACAATGGGTGAGTGGGGGAGGAGATGAAGGTGATAGGTCAAGGAGGAGAGGGTGGAGTGGATAGGTGGAAAAGAAGATAGGCAGGTCGGACAAGTCAAGGAGACAGTAACTGAGCTGGAAATTTGAAACTAGGATGAGGTGGGGGAAGGGGAAATGAGGAAGCTGTTGAAGTCCACATTGATGCCCTGGGGTTGAAGTGTTCCGAGGCGGAAGATGAGGCGTTCTTCCTCCAGGCGTCTGGTGGTGAGGGAGCGGCGGTGAAGGAGGCCCAGGACCTCCATGTCCTCGGCAGAGTGGGAGGGGGAGTTGAAATGTTGGGCCACGGGGCGGTTTGGTTGATTGGTGCGGGTGTCTCGGAGATGTTCCCTAAAGCGCTCTGCTAGGAGGTGCCCAGTCTCCCCAATGTAGAGGAGACCACATCGGGAGCAACGGATACAATAAATGATATTGGTGGATGTGCAGGTGAAACTTTGATGGATGTGGAAGGCTCCTTTAGGGCCTTGGATAGAGGTGAGGGAGGAGGTGTGGGCACAGGTTTTACAGTTCCTGCGGTGGCAGGGGAAAGTGCCAGAATGGGAGGGTGGGTCGAAGGGGGGTGTGGACCTGACCAGGTAGCCCCGGGCGGAACGGTCTTTGCGGAAGGCGGAAAGGGGTGGGGAGGGAAATATATCCCTGGTGGTGGGCTCTTTTTGGAGGTGGCGGAAATGTCGGTGGGTGATTTGGTCAATGCGAAGGTTTGTAGGGTGGAAGGTGAGCACCGGGGCGTTCTGTCCTTGTTACGGTTGGAGGGGTGGGGTCTGAGGGCAGAGGTGCGGGATGTGGACGAGATGGGTTGGAGGGCATCTTTAACCACGTGGGAAGGGAAATTGCGGACATTAACAATTTCTCCTTTGAATCCTCCCACTTCCTCCAGACCAAAGGCGTAGCCATGGGCACACGTATGGGCTCCATCTATGCCTGTCTCTTTATTGGCTATGTAGAACAGTTGATCTTCCGTAATTACACCGGCACCACTCCCCACCTCTTCCTCCGCTACATTGATGACTGCATTGGCGCCACCTCGTGCTCCCACGAGGAGGTTGAGCAATTCATCAACTTCACCAACACATTCCACCCTGACCTTAAATTTACCTGGACTATCTCTGACACCTCGCTCCCCTTCCTGGACCTCTCCATTTCCATTAGTGACGACCGACTTGACACTGACATTTTTTACAAACCCACTGACTCCCATAGCTACCTGGATTACACCTCTTCCCACCCTATCTCTTGCAAAAATGCCATCCCGTATTCCCAATTTCTCCGCCTCCGCCATATCTGCTCCCAGGAGGACCAGTTCCACCATAGGACACACCAGATGGCCTCCTTCTTTAGAGACCGCAATTTCCCTTCCCACGTGGTTAAAGATGCCCTCCAACGCATCTCGTCCACATCCCGCACCTCCGCCCTCAGACCCCACCCCTCCAACCGTAACAAGGACAGAACGCCCCTGGTGCTCACCTTCCACCCTACAAACCTTTGCATCAACCAAATCATCCACCGACATTTCCGCCACCTCCAAAAAGACCCCACCACTAGGGATATATTTCCCTCCCCACCCCTTTCCGCCTTCCTCAAAGACCGTTCCCTCCGTGACTACCTGGTCAGGTCCACACCCCCCTACGACCCACCCTCCCATTCTGGCACTTTCCCCTGCCACCGCAGGAACTGTAAAACCTGTGCCCACACCTCCTCCCACACCTCTATCCAAGGCCCTAAAGGAGCCTTCCACATCCATCAAAGTTTCACCTGCACATCCACCAATATCATTTATTGTATCCGTTGCTCCCGATGTGGTCTCCTCTACATTGGGGAGACTGGGCGCCTCCTAGCAGAGCGCTTTAGGGAACATCTCCGAGACACCTGCACCAATCAACCAAACCGCCCCGTGGCCCAACCTTTCAACTCCCCCTCCCACTCTGCCGAGGACATGGAGGTCCTGGGCCTCCTTCACCGCCGCTCCCTCACCACCAGACGCCTGGAGGAAGAACGCCTCATCTTCCGCCTCGGAACACTTCAACCCCAGGGCATCAATGTGGACTTCAACAGCTTCCTCATTTCCCCTTCCCCCACCTCATCCTAGTTTCAAATTTCCAGCTCAGTTACTGTCTCCTTGACTTGTCCGACCTGCCTATCTTCTTTTCCACCTATCCACTCCACCCTCTCCTCCTTGACCTATCACCTTCATCTCCTCCCCCACTCACCCATTGTACTCTATGCTACTCTCTCCCCACCCCCACCCTCCTCTAGCTTATCTCTCCATGCTTCAGGCTCACTGCCTTTATTCCTGATGAAGGGCTTTTGCCCGAAACATCGATTTCGCTGCTCGTTGGATGCTGCCTGAACTGCTGTGCTCTTCCAGCACCACTAATCCACTGTGAAAGGGCTGAGGAGTGGCAGATAGAGTTTCATTGAATTGCATTGAATTTATTGTCAAGTGTACCGAGGCACAGTCTTGCGAGCAATACAGGCAGATCACAGAGTTAAGTAGCATAGATAAAGGAATATTAGGTAAACAGCAGCAAAAACAAAAACACAGGTCCAGGCGAATGTTAAAAATTTGTGAGTCCATTCAGTATTCTAACAACAGGAGGGTAGAAACTACTTCGAAACTGGCTGGTGCGTGTGTTCAGGCTTCTGTACCTTCTCTCCGATGGTAGAGGTTGTAGAAAAACATTGCCAGGGTGGGATGGATCTTTGAGAATGCTGGTGGCTTTTCCTTGACTGCGGGCCTGGATTCTATAGACGGGATGATGGCCTTTGTGATTGTCCGGGCTGAGTTCACCACTCTCTGTAACCGTCTCCGCTCTTGAATGGTACAGTTGCCGTACCAGGTAGTGATACATCCAGACAGAATGCTCTCGATGACCACCTACAAAAGTTGGCAAGGGTATTCGCCGTCATGCCAAATTTTCTCAGCTGCCTGAGGAAGAAGAGACATTGTTGGGCCTTTGTAACCAGTGTGTCCACAGGAAGAGTCCAAGAAAGCTTGTTGTGGATGTGATTTGGTATTGGACTGGGGTGTACAAAGTTAAAAATCACACTACACCAGGTCATAGTCCAACAGGTTTAATTGGAAGCACTAGCTTTTGGAGCGCTGCTTCTTCATCAAGTGGTTGTGGAGCTCAAGAGTTCAGAGTTAAAGAGGGGAGTTAGAGGACATTACAACATCAGGAAGGGGCAAAAACCATGGAGAATATGGGAGGAAGGGGGTGATAGGGAAACAGATAGGGAACCTGGAGCAGAATAGGACAGGGGCAGAGTTTTTGGAGATCTCTGGTTGAGAGAAGTTAGAATGTGGGAGTCCCAACTAGGAGTATGTTGGAAAGCCAGGTCTCGAGATAACATGGGCATTGATGAGAGGGTTTCAGCAAGGGATAAGTTGGGCAGGCCAGAGTCGTGAAATATTCCAGAGGTGGTTTTGATAGTAGTTTGTCATCTATGCTCATACCTATCAAGAGGTAAGAAAAGTCTGTAGAAACGAGCCATCTAGGCCTTGCTTTCCATCCATGAAAGACATCTTCAGTCAGAGCTGTAACACAACAGTCAAACTGTGCACAGAAAGATTGTACAACTGGGTGCAACCATGTCCAGATAACCAGCTGGTACTGAAACGGAGGAATAAATAATGGCAGAGATTCAGCAATTTTCCTGTTCTTCAAAATTGTGTCATAGAATTTTTTTTAATGCCCACTTGAATTGATGGCATTATCAAATTCCGTGCTCCAGCTGAGGTGGGGTCATGGGTATTAGGCAAATGAATTGGTGAGAGCTTACCATGGAAAGTCGAGGGCACAGCCTTAGGCCTGCTGGATACTGAGGTAGACCTGAATTGGTGCTCTGGGATACTGTCTCTGCAGCATTAAAACAGAGGCCTTCCAACGTTAGAACATTCCTGATGAAAGACTTCTGCCTGAAATGTCAATTCTCCTGCTGCTCGGATGATGCCTGACTTGCTATGCTTTTCCAGTGCCAGACTCTTGACTTAGAACATAGAACAGCACAGCACAAGAATAGGCCCTTCAGCCCACCAGCTCTGTGCCAACCTTAATGTCATTCTAAACTAATCCCACCCTCTTGCACATGGTCTGTGTCCCTCTGTTCCCTGCCTGTTTATGTGTCTGACAACAACGCTTCTGAAATGTTGCTATTGTATCTGCTTTTATTCCCTCCCTTGGCATTGTGTTCCAGGCACGTCTGTGTAAAAAGGTACTTGTCTTGCTCATTTCTTTAAACATTCTGCCTTGAACCTATGTCTTTCGTGTTTGATGCAATGTCTCGGAATAACTCCCTTTTCAAAGGCATTATTGTTTTTACTTGAAGCGGGCTTGTTAACTTCTGGCCATTTGTGTCTCTTAAAAATAGGGGCAGCTCCAACACTTCCATCTAAGTCATTTACATATATCACAAACCACAGATCTGTGAGGAGCACCACTAGTCACAGACTTGCAGCCTGAAAGATACTCTTTCACCACTATCCTTTGCCTTCTATGGGTAAGCCAATTCTAAATAAATGTGGGAAAGTTCCCATGAATCCTGTGCATTTTAATCTTCTGGACCAGCCTACCAGGAGGGACCTTGTTGAAATCCTTCCTAAAATCCATGCAGACAACATTCACTGCTCTACCTACATTGAATACCTTTGTGACCTCCTCAAAAAATTCAATCAAGTTAGTACGCATGACCTGTCCTGCACAAAGCCATGCTGACTGTCCCTAATTAGGCCATGCTTTTTCCGAATGTGCATACATCCTATCCCTAAGAATTCTATCTAATAGCTTCCCAACCACCGATGTGAGACTCATCGGTCTTTAGTTTCCTGGATTATCTCTATTTCCCTTCTTGAATAGAGGAAAAACATTAGCCATTGGTGATGAAGGTACAAAGATCTTGGTCAAGGCCCCAGCAATCTCCTCCCCTGTCTCTCAAATAACCTGGGGTAGATACCATCGGACCCTGGGGACTTATCCACCTTAATGCTCTTCAAGACTCCCAACACCACTTCTTTCTTGATCTCAAAGTACTGTAGTATATTAGAACTCTCCACTCAAATCTCACTATTCTCCATTTCCTTCTCCTGAATGAATATCGACACAAAATACTCTTTTAGGATTTCAAACAAATCCTCTGCCTCCAAGCACAAGTTCTTTATCCTTGAGTGGTCCCATCTTCTCCCTAGTTATCCTCCTGTATTTAATGTATGTATAGAATGCTTTGGGATTCTCTTTAATCCTACTTGCCAAGGTCATTTCATAACCCCTTCTTGCTCTCCAAATTCCCTGCTTGAGTTCTTTCCTGCTTTCATTTTATTCCTGATGGGCCCAGTCGATTTTAGCTGCCTAAACCTTGCAATATGCTTCTTTTCTCCCTCTGGCTAAATTCATAATGTCCCTCATTATCCAACGGTCCCTTACTTTGCCACCCCTGTCCTTCCTCCTTATTGGAACGTGCTGAACTCTCACCAACAGGTCTTTAAGCAATTCCCACATGTTAAATGGGGACTTGCCTGATAACAGCTCCTCACCTCATGGTGAGTGGGTCGACTTCTCCCAGAATGCTCCTCAGTGAAGTCTCTCTGCTGTCCTCCCTCCTGCTTATCACTGGGAGGGGGGGTTGAATGGGATATGAGTGTTCTTCCTCACTCCGCTGATCAGTCGTGGTGAGTGAGCTGACTTCTCCCAGAAATTTTTTTTATTTGAAAAATATGCTTTATTCATAAAAGAATCTCTTTTTATATATAAACATTGTCACAAATATGGTTTGGTTCTGTACAGTTGTAGACCTCTCTTATACATACAATATTAATATTTCCATATATTTGAGGCACTAGGAGGGTCTGATAATTGAACGGACCCTCATTTACCTTCAGCCGGAAGACCCCAGATGGTGGTCTTTCCCCACTACACCTTAGCAGCAGCCGCCCCAAGTTTTAGCGTGTCCCTCAGCACATAGTGCTGGACCTTGGAATGTGCCAATCTGCAAGACTCAGTCGAGGTCAACTCCTGGAAAACGAACAAGGTTCGGGAAGAACAAAGAGCATCTTTCACGAAGCTGGTGGTCCTCCAGGCGTAATCAATTATTTGTGTCGGTGTGCGACCCAGGGAACAGACCGTAGAGCATGCAGTCCCAGAGCTGCAGAGCTGCTCAGGATGAATGTTAATGAAAAACACAGCATCTTCCCTCAGCCTTTCTTTGCAAATGCACATTCTAGAAGGTAATGTGTGCCAGTCGCAACCAGCACCACCACCCCCCCCCAACCCCGGCTTCAAGGGGCAGCGTGCGGTGGCATAGATTGACATGGTGTTCATGAAGGACCTCACAGGTAGTGCCCTTCTCACCACCATCCAAACGATGGCCTGGTGCTTGTTTCTGGTGATGAAGCATTCTGCCAAATGAATTTGACAGTCTGCTCATGGAAACACACAACAGAATTCACCCTCTTTTCCCTCAGTGTCTCAAGAACGCCATGAGCTAATCACTTCCGGGTGGACTTGTGGTCAAAGGTGCTTTTCTTTGCAAATTTCTCCACAAAGGACAGATGATACAGAACAGTCCAACTACTTGGAACATTGCATGGCAGCGAGGCTAGTCCCATCCTTTGCAACACTGGGGACAGGTAGAACTTCAGTACAGAGTGACAGTTAGTGTTTCTATATCGAGGGTCTACACACAACTTGATGCAGCCACACACAAAGATGGCCATCAGGATGCAAGCAGCATTGGATATGTTCTTTTTCCCCCTTTATCCAGAGTTTTGTACTTGGAGTCCTTGCAGACCCAGTCTATCTTAGACTTCCAGAGGAAATAGAAGATGGTTCAGGTGACTGAAACAGCGCCATTTTGGAGAGAGTCCTCACACCTGATGACCATGTTTGACCAAACAATGGAGTGGGAGCAATGCTCCCAAAAGACCAATTTCTGCTTCATTTTGGCAATGCACTCCACCCAAGAGTTTGTGCACGCTCCTCGGCGAAGTCTCTCTGCCATCCTCTATTGAACGCTCTGCCGTCTTCTATCGGACAAAATAATCTGACTTTATCCAACCACTCTTCATACCTAAAACCCTCCAGACCAAGCAGCATAAAGTAAACCTTCTCTGCACCCTCTCCAAAGCATCCACGTCCTTCTGGTAGAATCAAACCAGAATTGCACACTGTATTCCAAATGTGGTCAACTTAATTTTCATACAACTCTATCATAACTTGCAAAGATTTATCTTCGCTTCCCTGGCTGATGAAGGTAAGTATGCTGCATGCCTTCTTTACTGCCTTGTTGACCACCTTATCCACCTGTGATGCCACTTTGTAGACCTGTATGCCCAGATCCCTCCATATGTCGATGCTCCTAAAGGTTCTGCCATTTATTGTATAATTCAGATTTGTCCATGGTGGCTACATCAATTCCGTTCCATTCCCCTGCCGTATCCACAACGCTCAAACGTTTATGTCTGTTTTTATTTGATTTAGCATGGAACACACTTCAGTCTGGAGGCTCTGCATTGGATGCAGTAGAGGAAGGTTGCAGTCGATGTGAGATCGACCAGTGTCGAGGTACTGTGGGTTACGGAGGAAACCCGGATGAGCATGGGGAGACAACATTAGATGCCATGATTATGAATGGGTAGGTCATATTCCTGACTATTACTTCATACTAGGGAAATATATCTACTTAACAAAGCTGCTTTTCAAATCAAATGTGCAGTGATCTTTTTATCATGCCAGCCTCTATGTACAATTTCCCATGATGTGAGAAAGCTAACATGTGACCTCTAATTTCTTGGAGAAACACAGTGTCTCCTGAAGATCTTAGTGTGTTGGTTGATATGCTCTAGTCCTGGTCTGTGATTCAAGGCCACAATAATACTTTGAGCCATCATCTTCTACTTGCAGAACGAGTGACTACATTGTATATATGCTTAGCAGGACTATGCTATCTACTGTCTACGAGGGAGGTTCAAACAAGGAATCTCTGTTGGGCCAATAATGGGCACTTTTTGTTTCATCGTTTTGTATTCACAGAATATGAACATCATTGTCAAGTCATTGCCAATCTCTGCTTGCTTTTGAACGTTGTTGTGAATCACTACCCAGCGACAATGAAGGAATGGTGATAGAATTCGAAATCCAGATGTCACATGATCTGGGAACTTGTGTACGGCTGAGTTCCCAAGTGCCTGGTTCCCTTATCTGTCAGGCTTAAGAGGTTTTAAGATCAAAGTTTGGAAGATTCTGTCAAAGGAACTTTGCTGAGATTCTGCAGTGATTCTTGCAGCTGGTACACACTGAAGCTACAGTACACCAGTGATGAAGGGAGTGAGTGTTTAAGATGGAAAATGGGCTGCCAATCAAATTACCTGTTCTGTCTACCTGCTCGAGTGTTATTGGAGCAACACTCATCCAGGCAAAGGGTGGTAATTCCACCACATTCCAGACTATTACTTTACAGACAGTTGACAGGCTTTGGGGAGTCTATACTCTGTCTTTCATCTGTTCTAGTAGTTACAGTATTGAGTGTTTGGCTTCCCCAGTTCAGTTTCTGATTAGGTGACTTTTTTCTTTTCAAAAAAACTATTTGAATGTGATATGACACTGTCACAGCCTGAGGTGCTACATGAACTTGAACCTTCTAGTCTCGAGATAGGGACACTGCCACAGCCCCAGGACCCTTTAGAATAGTGTGATAGTTTCTCTTTTGTTTTGAAATGCTATGAACAAATAAACCAAAATCAATGCCCTTAAAGGGGCACTGTAACTGAAGGAAGTTCCAAATGGTATTTACTGATTCAAATCAAAATGTGATTTTTGGAGTCTGCACATGCATTCCAGTCCCCGTGGTGCCCATCAGCCAGAAAAGGTCTTGCGTGTAATAATGGGCTCTGTGGGCTACCTTTTCAAGACATGGACATACCTGAGAAAGAGAGTTGGGCAGTTAGCCCTCTGTTTAGGTGATTTGTTCACTAGATTTCACATTGTGAGCTGATTTTGAAATTATTCTTTCGTAACTTTGATCACAACGTGCAGCACTTGAAATCAAAGCCAGCGTGAGAATGTAGGAGAGTGAAAATCATGCATGTTCTCAACAACTGATATTGATCACTGCCCATGTTTTAAAACTTCTTCAGTGATACAATGGAGGCTGGAGGAGTTGGGCAGCTTCGAAGGATTAAAAGTGCGATTCGTGTTGCTCGAGCAGTGATGGAACACACCAGTCATTCACTGTTGGTGGGAGAATCAGGTAAATCTCAGTCCTTGTTGTTTGAAGGGAAAAAAATGGTAGCTGTTTATTCCAGATACCTTTCTTGACCTTGCAAATTTCATTGACAATTTGAGAAACATGCACAGTAAGGTCCACAAATGAAAGTTGCTGGCTATTCTGAGACAATCGAGGAAAAATTTTAGATTGGAAAAACTAACTGGTGGGTGATACAGACAATGCACTTCGTTTGGATTTATTTTTTTTCTGTACGTTTGGGATTTTAGTTTTTGAATTCGGAACCTTTTTGGGTTTTCAGTGTCTGTGAGGTTAATTAACTTTCATTTCTATCATCATGATTCCTTCTGAAACAGTTTTTGAGGCCCACCCATAGAATTTATGGGATTATATCAACCAAAGAAGATAAACAAGCTCCAGTTTAGAAATTCAGGAATGTGATGTTTTTTTCAGCTTGTGAGAAATACCCATAGCTGAGATTTTGTTTTTTAGTTTTGCTTTTGCATAATCCTATGAAGTCCTTAGTTGAAAATGTCTCAATAATCTAGTGTTCCTGTGTAATGTTACCTCAGAGTTAGTGGTAGTCCTGGACCCAAATTGTAGGGATAAAGAATTCTAAACTACCAACGTTGTTTGTGTTTAGAGGTGTTTCCTAACTTCACCCCCGAAAGCCCCAGTTCCAATTTTGAGCCCCCTCATCCTGGATCTCCCAACTAGTACAACTACGTTTTCTCTCCTATCTACCCCATCTATTCTCCTTTACATCACAAACTTCAAACAGATCACTTTGTGAATGTCTAAATTTCAGGGAAATCTCATTTGTCTAATTTATCAGTGTAGAATTTGGAGTCCAGCCATCATTCTGTTAAATAGTTGTGCTGTCCTTCCTCTGAAGCCAATTAACCTCCCTAAGGAATACTGCTTCTACATCTCCTTATCTGACCAGGGCTTTGTACAGCATAACTTCCTCCACTTTATATTAAGTGTCTAAAAGGCAGTGAATTAGAAGATTATGACAACAGTAATATAGAATGTATTTAGCTTTTATTGTTTCATGCACTTGGATAGCTAAAAGGGTCATGATAAAAAAACAATATTTTTTTCAACAGCTTCAGAATTTGCTCAGAATATGGGTTTCCCAAGTGAAGATTTAACAACAAACAAATCTCTGTCCATGCATGCAGACTGGCTGAACCAAAGATGTCAACCTAATTTCTGGAAAGTGAGTCTGACTTCAAATGAAGGGCAATTATTTTAGATGCTTATAAGGTATGAAAGGAGAAGTTTACAATGTCATCTAATTCTATGGAAAGACACTTTGATTTTCACAGAATGTTGTACCAAATGCAGAAACTTCCTGTGGGCCATACAAACCAATGAAGGGTCCACTGTCCAAACAGAACAGAATATCAGCACAGCTTGGCAATATTCATAACCATGACACCATTGGTAAGTCTTTTATTTTGATAAGTTATATATATATATTGGAATGTTTTGGAGATATTTAAGATGAAAGTACTTTGTGCAACTCTCAGGACTTGAGGATTCATGGTTTATTGTTGATTTTTTCAATTAGGAATGGTTGTGATTGACAAGACTGGAAGTGTAGCTGCTGGGACGTCTACTAATGGCCTATCACACAAAATCCCAGGGTATGTATTTTAGTGTTTTAACCTTGTAAAAATGTCTCTCTCCCTTGCATAATAGATTTTTGTGTCTATCATTTTCGGCAATCTGGCCCTTTGTTTTCCAATGTCTTAAATCTAAAACAATATCCTGGATGAGCTTAATGCTATCAATCTTTAGAGTTGACTATTATAAAACAGTATACTGCACAGGATTAAAAACAAGAAGTTCCAGTAATATACAGCTGGTCAGGCAGCATCTGTTGAGAGCTCAGAGTTAAAATGTTGAGTCAGTGACCCTTCATCTCTCTTGCTACCTCACCTCTTGAGTACACCCTGCCCTTTCCTGGGATAGAGAAGTACAGCACGGAAACAGATCCTTTGTCCAACTCGTCCATGCCAACCAGATATCCTAACTTAATCGAGACCCAATTGCCAGCATTTGTCCCTCCAAACCCTTCCTATTCATATATCCATCCAGATGCCTTTTAAATGTTGCAATTGTACCAGCCTCTACCACTTCCTCTGGCAGCTCATTCCATACACATACCACCCTCTGCCTGAGAAAGTTGCCCCTTAGGTCTCTTTTATATCTTGCCCCTCTCACCCTAAACCTATGCCCTCTAGTTCTGGACTCCCCCACCCAGGGAAAAGACTTTGTCTATTTATCCTATCCATGACCCACACAATTTTATAAACCTCCGTAAAGTCACCCCTCAGTCTCCGACACTCCAGGGAAATCAGCCGCAGCCTATTCAGCCTCTTCCAAAAGCTCCAATCCTCCAACCCTGGCAACATCCTTGTAAGTATTCACAACATCCTTCTGATAGGAAATATCAATATTCCAAAATTGGCATAACTAATGTCCTGTACAGCCGTAACATGAGATCCCAACTCCTATACTCAATGCTCTGACCAATAAAGCAAAGCATACTAAAAGCCTTTTTCACTATCTTTTCTCCCTGCGAATCTACTTTTAAGGAGCTATGAACCTGCACGCCAAGGTCTTTGTTCAGCAACACTCCCCAGGACCTTACCATTTAAGTGTAAAAGTCCTGCTCTAATTTGTTTTTCCAAAACGCAGTACTTTGCATTCATCTTAAAAAAATCCATCTGCCACTCCTCATCTCATAGCACTTCCTATCCATCTAAACCCTTAACGCTATGGCAGCCCCAGTCTATGTTTGGAAAGTTAAATTTCCCCTACCATAACCACCCTATTATTCCTACAGATAACTGAAATCTCCTTACAGATTTGTTTCTTCATTTCCCTCTGACTATTAGGGTGTCTACAGGACAATCCTACTAAGGTGATCATCCCTTTCTTATTTCTCAGTTCCACCCAAATAGCTTCCCTGGATGTATTTCCGGGAATATCCTCCCTCAGTACAGCAGTAATGCTATCCCTTATCAGAAATGTCACTTTCCCCCCCGTTCGCCCTCTTGCATTGAAGTAAATGTAGTTTAATTTATCAGTTGAACCTTGTTCTCTGCTTTGTTCCTGCCTGCCCTGACTGTTTGACTCGCTCCTTTTCCCAACTGTACCAGTCTCAGATTGATTTCTTTCCTCACTATCTCGCTGGTCCCCCCACCCCACCCCCATCTTAGTAGTTTAAATCCTCCCAAGCATCTGTAGCAAATCTCCCTGCCAGTATATTAGTTCCTTCCAAATCAGGTACAATTCCTCCTTCTTGTATAGGTCACTTCTACCCCAGAAGAGATTCCAATGATCCAAAAATGTGAACCCTTCTCCCATATACCAGCTCCTCAGCCATGCATTCATCTGCTCTATCCTCCTACTTCTACCCTCACTGGCTCGTAGCACCAGGAGTAATCCAGATATTACTACCCTCGAGGACCTCCTTTTTAAATTCCTGCCTAACTTCTGAAATTCCCCCTTCAGCATCTCATTCTTTTCCCTTCCAATGTCATTAATTCCAATGTATACAATGACCTCGCTGGGCCCTCTCCCCCTTTTGAGAACATTCTGCACCCTCTCTGAGACATCCTTGATCCTGGCACCAGGGAGGCAATGCACCATTCTGATTTTTAACTGCTGGCTGCAGAAATGTTTGTCATGTGCCTCTGACTAGAGAGCCCCCCTATCATAACCCAGTGTACCCCTTATTACATTAGAGAATGATACAAACCTGGTTTGCTTTAGTATTGCTGATTGATAAAACTTTTAAAAATTATTTGTTTATGGGATGTGGGCTGTCACTAGCGAGGCTAATATTTATTGCCCATCCCTAATTGCCCAGAGGGCAGTCAAGAGTCAACCACATTGCTGTGGATCTGGAGCTACGTGTAGGCCAGACCAGGTAAGGAAGGCTAATAACCTTCCGTAAAGGACATTAGTAAATCAGATGGGGTTTGAGAGCAATCATTGTGGTTGCATGGTCACCATAAGCCCAGCCCTTTCTCCTGCTGAATTCACATTTCACCGTAAAGAGGATTCTGGGTAATCCAAGATGGAGGACAGAAAAAAAACTTTGGCTGTAACAGCTGCTCCTTTTTTTGAGGTGATTTCCTCAAATTCCAGGAGCAGCGATTACTATTTCATATGCTGTTGCATTGTTTCGGAAATTTGGGAAAAAAAAAAGTCAAAACAACAGCAGTTTTAAAAGGGAGAAGAGCAGACAAAGAAGCACATGGTGAGGACAGTGCAGGAGAGAGAGAGAGAGAGAGAGAACCTGCACTGTTACTGCTTTTGCTGTTTTGAATTCATGTATCGCTGGACATTGGAGTGCATCTGGGAAAATTAACAAACAGTGAAATTCACAACTGATCTTGGAGGAACCTGTTTTGGCAAAGTTTACAGCACAGAGTCAGATAAGTGAATTGTTGTTTTAAGTATGGCCTACAGAGAAGCTGCAGTAGTGATTAGAATGGGTTATTTCTTGATTATATGTTTTTGGAGATATGTCTCTCGATTAAACTTAAAATATAAGCCATTACTATTAATTTAACCTGGGGCACTATTTTGTAGAGGAATAAGATGGTGTTATTTTCTGGGTCTGTAGACTGTGAAAGAGCAAAAAAGGTCTTTAGTACAGTGATATGTACCTCTTGTCTGATGTGGGAGTTTAAAGATAGTTTGAGGGTTACTGTGGATTATATCTGCCATAAATGCTGTAGGCTGTGAATCTTATCAGATCTAATGGATTGGTTGGAGAGACAGTTAGAAGCAATGAGGAATTTGCAACAGCAACAATATGTGATGGATGGCAGTGATAGGAAGGGGGGAAAGTCTCAGATACAGTCAGATATATGGGTTAACTCCAGGAAGGATAAGAGAGGTTGGCAGCTAGTGCAGGAGTCTTTTGTGGATATACCCATTTCAAATAAGTATGCTGTTTTGGAAAATGTAGGGGTGATAGATTCTCAGGGGAATGTAGCACGGACAGCCAAGTTTCTGGTATTGAGACTGGCTCTAATGCAATGAGGAGTAAGTTGGCTTCCAAGAAATCAATTGTGTTAGGGGATTCTGTAGTCCAAGGTACAGACAGACGTTTCTGTGGCCAGCAGCAGAAAAGCAGAATGGTGTGTTGCTTCCCTGGTACCAGGATCAAGGATGTCTCAGAGAGGGTGCAGAATGGTCTCACGGGGGAGAGGGGCCGGCAAGAGGTCATTATCCACATTGGAACCAACAACATAGGAAGGGAAAAGGTTGAGATTTTGAAGGGAGATTACAGAGAGTTAGGCAGGAATTTAAAAAGGAGGTTAGTAATATCTGAATTACTCCCGGTGCTACAAGCTAGTGAGGGCAGGAATAGGAGGATAGAGCAGATGAATGCATGGCTGAGGAGCTGGTGTTTGGGAGAAGGATTCACATTTTTGGATCTTTGGAATCTGTTTTGTGGTAGATGTGATCTGTACAAGAAGGAGGGATTGCACCTAAATTGGAAGGGGGCGAATATACTGGCAGGGAAATTTGCTAGAGCTGCTCGGGAGGATTTAAACTAGTAAGGTGGGGGGGGTGGGATCCAGGGTGATAGTGAGGAAAGAGATCAATCTGCGATGGGTACAGTTGAGAACAGAAGTGAGTCAAATAGGGCAGGTGGGACAAGGTGGGACCAATAAATTAAACTGCATTTATTTCAATGCAAGGGGCGTAACAGGGAAGGCAGATGAACTCAGGGCATGGTTAGGAACATGGGACTGGGATATCATAGCAATTATGGAAACATGGCTCAGGGATGAGCAGGACTGGGAGCTTAATGTTCTAGGATATAAATGCTACAGGAAGGATAGAAAGGGAGGTAAGAGAGGAGGGGGAGTGGCATTTTTGAGAAGGGATAGCATTACAGCTGTGCTGAGGGAGGATATTCCCGGAAATACATCCAGGGAAGTTATTTGGATGGAACTGAGAAATAAGAAAGGGATGATCACCTTATTGCGATTGTTTCATAGACCCCCTAATAGTCAGAGGGAAGTTGAGAAACAAACTTGTAAGGAGATCTCAGCTATCTGTCAGAGTAATAGGGTGGTTATGGTCAGGGATTTCAACTTTCTAAACATAGACTGGGACTGCCATAGTGTTAAAGGTATAGATGGAGAGGAATTTCTTAAGTGTGTACAAGACAATTTTCTGATTCGGCATGTGGTTGTACCTACTAGAGGAGGTGCAAAACTTGGATTAGTGGTGCTGGAAGAGCACAGCAGTTCAGGCAGCATCCAACGAGCAGCGAAATCGACGTTTTGGGCAAAAGCCCTTCATCAGGAATAAAGGCAGTGAGCCTGAAGCGTGGAGAGATAAGCTAGAGGGGGGTGGGGTGGGGAGAGAGTAGCATAGAGTACAATAGGTGAGTGTGGGAGGGGATGAAGGTGATAGGTGAGGGAGGAGAGGGTGGAGTGGATAGGTGGAAAAGGAGATAGGCAGGTAGGACAAGTCCGGACAAGTCATGGGGACAGTTACTGAGCTGGAAGTTTAGAACTAGGGTGAGGTGGGGGAGGGGAAATGAGGAAACTGTTGAAGTCCACATTGATGCCCTGGGGTTGAAGTGTTCCGAGGCGGAAGATGAGGCGTTCTTCCTCCAGGTGTCTGGTGGTGAGGGAGCGGCGGTGAAGGAGGCCCAGGACCTCCATGTCCTCGGCAGAGTGGGAGGGGGAGTTGAAATGTTGGGCCACGGGCCTCGGAAACGCCATTAGCCATGCGGCTGACGCAGCTACCACCCCCACGCTGAGTGATGATGTCACTTCCGCCCACATCATGGCCACTCCCACAGCCACTTTCGGCCCTCACATCATCGCTGATGCCACACGCTCAGTGACTTCTGCCACCCCTACTGCCATGATCACCACCACTTCCACCCCCACCAGCGCCACTCACCTGCATTCTGCTGACACGCCCCCCACAGACCCCACTGTCACTATCCCCACACCCCAGAACCCCGAGGGCAACATTACCCCACCTCATGCCTCCACCCCCATTCCTCCCACCATCACACCCATTCCAGGTACTGGCTCCGACCCCACTCCCAGCTCCACACCCACACCAGATCCCAGCTCCCGGCCCTGCCGAGTTTTCACCATCCCTCCAGACCTCCCACTCACTGAGGACGAACAATCAGTCCTCAGCAAAGGACTCACCTTCATCCCCCTCCATCCACGCATCAATGAATTTAAGACACGACGTGACATCGAACAATTCTTCCGTCGCCTCCGCCTCTGAGCTTACTTTCACAATCAGGACTCCCGCCCACCTTCCGAGGACCCCTTCGCCCACCTCCAACACACTGCATCCACCTGGACACCCCGCGCTGGCCTATTACCTGCCCTCGACCTCTTCATTTCCATCTGCTGCCGGGACATTAACCGCCTCAACCTGTCGTCCCCCCTCCCCCACTCCAACCTCTCACCCTCACAACGCGTAGCCCTCCAATCCCTCTGCTCCAATCCCAACCTCACCATTAAGCCAGTGGATAAAGGGGGCGCAGTGGTAGTCTGGCGCACTGACCTCTACACCGCTGAAGCCAAACGCCAACTCGAGGACACCTCTTCCTACTGCTCCCTGGACCATGACCCCACCCCCCATCACCAAACCATCATCTCTCAGACCATACAGAACCTCATCACCTCAGGAGATCTCCCACTCACAGCTTCCAACCTCATAGTCCAGGAACCCCACACTGCCAGGTTCTACCTCCTTCCCAAGATCCACAAGCCTGACCACCCTGGCCGACCCATTGTCTCAGCATGCTCCTGCCCCACTGAACTCATCTCTACGTACCTTGACACTGTCCTATCCCCCTAGTCCAGGAACTCCCCACATACGTTCGAGACACCACCCACGCCCTCCACCTCCTCCAAGTCTTCCGTTTCCCCGGTCCCCAACGACTTATCTTCACCATGGATATCCAATCCCTCTACACCTCCATTCGCCATGACCAGGGCCTCCAAGCCCTCCATTTTTTCCTCTCCAGACGTCCCCAACAGTACCCTTCCACTGACACTCTCATTCGTTTGGCCGAACTGGTCCTCACCCTGAACAATTTCTCCTTTGAATCCTCCCACTTCCTCCAGACCAAAGGCGTAGCCATGGGCACACGTATGGGCCCCAGCTATGCCTGTCTCTTTGTTGGCTATGTAGAACAGTTGATCTTCCGTAATTACACCGGCACCACTCCCCACCTCTTCCTCCGCTACATTGATGACTGCATTGGCGCCACCTCGTGCTCCCGCGAGGAGGTTGAGCAATTCAACAACTTCACCAATACATTCCACACTGACCTTAAATTTACCTGGACCATCTCTGACACCTCGCTCCCCTTCCTGGACCTCTCTATCTCCATTAGTGACGACTGACTTGACACTGACATTTTTTACAAACCCACCGACTCCCATAGCTACCTGGATTACACCTCTTCCCACCCTATCTCTTGCAAAAATGCCATCCTGTATTCCCAATTTCTCCGCCTTCGCCGTATCTGCTCCCAGGAGGACCAGTTCCACCATAGAACACACCAGATGGCCTCCTTCTTTAGAGACCGCAATTTCCCTTCCTACGTGGTTAAAGATGCCCTCCAACGCATCTCGTCCACATCCCGCACCTCCGCCCTCAGACCCCACCCCTCCAACCGTAACAAGGACAGAACGCCCCTGGTGCTCACCTTCCACTATACAAACCTTTGCATCAACCAAATCATCCGCCGACATTTCCGCCACCTCCAAAAAGACCCCACCACCAGGGATATATTTCCCTCCCCACCCTTTTCCGCCTTCCGCAAAGACCGTTCCCTCCGTGACTACCTGGTCAGGTCCACACCCCCCCTACGACCCACCCTCCCATTCTGGCACTTTCCCCTGCCACCACAGGAACTGTAAAACCTGTGCCCACACCTCCTCCCTCACCTCTATCCAAGGCCCTAAAGGAGCCTTCCACATCCATCAAAGTTTCACCTGCACATCCACTAATATCATTTATTGTATCCGTTGCTCCCGATGTGGTCTCCTCTACATTGGGGAGACTGGGCGCCTCCTAGCAGAGCGCTTTAGGGAACATCTCCGAGACACCCGCACCAATCAACCAAACCGCCCCGTGGCCCAACATTTCAACTCCCCCTCCCACTCTGCCGAGGACATGGAGGTCCTGGGCCTCCTTCACCGCCGCTCCCTCACCACCAGACGCCTGGAGGAAGAACGCCTCATCTTCCGCCTCGGAACACTTCAACCCCAGGGCATCAATGTGGACTTCAACAGCTTCCTCATTTCCCCTTCCCCCACCTCATCCTAGTTTCAAACTTCCAACTCAGTAACTGTCTCCTTGACTTGTCCGGACTTGTCCGACCTGCCTATCTTCTTTTCCACCTATCCACTCCACCCTCTCCTCCTTGACCTATCACCTTCATCCCCTCCCCCACTCACCCATTGTACTCTATGCTACTCTCTCCCCACCCCCACCCTCCTCTAGCTTATCTCTCCATGCTTCAGGCTCACTGCCTTTATTCCTGATGAAGGGCTTTTGCCCGAAACGTCGATTTCGCTGCTCGTTGGATGCTGCCTGAACTGCTGTGCTCTTCCAGCACCACTAATCCAGTATTTGGTTTTCAGCATCTGCAGTCATTGTTTTTACCAAGGTGCAAAACTTGACCTACTCTTGGGAAATAAGGCAGGGCAGGTGACTGAGGTGTCAGTGGGGGAGCACTTTGGGGCCAGTAACCATAATTCTATTAGATTTAAAATAGTGATGGAAAAGGATAGACCAGATCTAAAAGTTGAAGTTCTAAATTGGAGAAAGGCTAATTTTGACGGCATTAGGCAAGAACTTTCAAAAGCTGATTGGAGGCAGATGTTCACAAGTAAAGGGACGGCTGGAAAATGGGAAGCCTTCAGAAATGAGATAACGAGAGTCCAGAGACAGTATATTTCTGTCAGGGTGAAAGGAAAGGCTGGTAAGTAGAAGGGAGTGCTGGATGACTAAAGAAATTGAGAAAAAGAAGGAAGCATATGTAAGGTATGTACAGGATAGATGGAGTGAATCCTTAAAGTATGAAGGAAGTAGGAGTACATTTAAGAAGGAAATCAGGAGGGCAAAAAGGGGACATGAGATAGCTTTGGCAAATAGAATTAAGGAGAATCCAAAGGGGTTTTACAAATACATTAAGGACAAAAGGGGAACGAGGGAGAGAAAAGGGCCCCTCAAAGATCAGCAAGGTGGCCTTTGTGTGGAGTCGCAGAAAATGGGGGAGATACTAAATGAGTGTTTTGCATCAGTATTTACTGTGGAAAAGGATATGGAAAATATAGACCATAGGGAAATAGATGGTGACATCTTGCAAAATGTCCAGATTACAGAGGAGGAAGTGCTGGATGTCTTGAAACAGGTAAAGCTGGATAAATCGCCAGGACCTGATCAGGTGTACCCGAGAACTCTGTGGGAAGTGAGGGAAGTGATTGCTGGGCATCTTGCCGAGATATTTGTATCATCGATAGTCACAGGTGAGGTACCAGAAGACTGGAGGTTAGCAAACATAGTGCCACTGTTTAAGAAGGATGGTAAGGACAAGCCAGGGAACTATAGACCAGTGAGCCTGATGTCAGTGGTGGGCAAGTTGTTGGAGGGAATCCTGAGGGACAGGATGTGCATGCATTTGGAAAGGCTAGGACTGATTGGGGATAGTCAACATGGCTTTGTGCGTGGGAAATCATGTCTCTCAAACTTGATTGAATTTTTTGAAGAAGTAACAAAGAAGATTGATGAGGGCAGAGCAGTAGATGTAATCTGTATGGACTTCAGTAAGGCGTTCGACAAGGTTCCCCATGGGAGACTGATTAGCAAGGTTAGATCTCACGGAATACAGGGAGAACTAGCCATTTGGATACAGAACTGGCTCAAAGGTAGAAGACAGAGGGTGGTGGTGGAGGGTTGATTTTCAGACTGGAGGCCTGTGACCAGTGGAGTGCCACAAGGATTGGTGTTGGGCCCTCTACATTTTGTCATTTACATAAATGATTTGGATGCAAGCATAAGAGGTACAGTTAGTAAGTTTGCAGATGACACCAAAATTGGAGGTGTAGTGGACAGCTAAGAGGGTTACCTCAGACTACAACAGGATCTGGACCAGATGGGCCAATGGGCTGAGAAGTGGCAGATGGAGTTTAATTTAGATAAATGTGAGGTGCTGCATTTTGAGAAAGCAAATCTTAGCAGGACTTATACACTTAATGGTAAGGTCGTAGGGAGTGTTGCTGAACAAAGAGATCTTGGAGTGCATGTTCATAGCTCCTTGAAAGTGAAGTCGCAGATAGATAGCATAGTGAAGAAGGCGTTTGGTATGCTTTCCTTTATTGGGCAGAGTATTGAGTACAGGAGTTGGGAGGTCATGTTGCCACTGTACTGGTCATTGGTTAGGCCACTGTTGGAATATTGTGAGCAATTCTGGTCTCCTTCGAATCGGAAAGATGTTGTGAAACATGAAAGGATTCAGAAAAGATTTACAAGGATGTTGCCAGGATTGGAGGATTTGAGCTATAGGGAGAGGCTGAACAGGCTGGGGCTGTTTTTCTTGGAGCATCAGAGGCTGAGGGGTGACCTTCTAGAGGTTTATAAAATTATGAGGGACATGGACAGAGTAGATAGGCAAAGTCTTTTCCCTGGGGTGGGTGAGTCCAGAACTAGAGGGCATAGGTTCAGGGTGAGAGGGGAAAGATATTAAAGAGACCGAAGGGGCAGCTTTTTCACGCAGAGGGTGGTATGGGAATGGAATGAGCTGCCAGTAGATGTGGTGAAGGCTGGTACAATTGCAACATTTAAGAGGCATTTGGATGGGTACATGAATAGGAAGGGTTTGGAGGGATATGGGCCGGGTGCTGGCAAGTGGGACTAGATTGGGTTGGGATATCTGGTCGGCATGGACAGGTTGGACTGAAGGGTCTGTTTCCATGCTGTACGTCTCTATGACTCTATATACCATTGTCATATTCAAAACCATGTCCCCAGAATATTAGCCAAGGCTAATAAGGAACAATGCTGAAAAATGTCTTGCTAGAAAAGCACAGCAAGTCAGGCAACCTTGTGGTTGGAGGGTTCCTAGGTGGAAGATGAGGCACTCTGCCTCCAGGCGTCATCTTGCCATGGTCTGGTGATGGAGGAGGCCAAGGACCTGGATGTCCTTGCCGAAGTGGGAGGGGGAGTTAGTGTTCAGCCACGGGGCGGTTGGGTTGGTTGGTGCAGGTGTCCCAGAGGTGTTCTCTGAAACATTCCGCAAGTAGGCAGCCTGGCCACAAGGGATGAATGCAGATTTCTCCAGTTTCCTCATTTCCCCTCCCCCCACCTTGTCTCAGTCCCAACCCTCGGACTCAGCACCGCCTTCTAAACATGCAATCTTCTTCCTGACCTCTCCGCCCCCACCCCCACTCCGGCCTATCACCCTCACCTTAACCTCCTTCCACCTATCGCATTCCCAACGCCACTCCCCCAAGTTCCTCCTCCCTACCTTTTATCTTAGCCTGCTTGGCACACTTTCCTCATTCCTGAAGAAGGGCTTATGCCCGAAACGTCGATTCTCCTGCTCCTTGGATACTGCCTGACCTGCTGCGCTTTTCCAGCAACACATTTATCAGCTCTGATCTCCAGCATCTGCAGTCCTCACTTTCTCCTAATAAGGAACAATGCCAAAGTGTACAAGGCTATGGGCCAAGTGCTGGAAAATTGGATTAGAATAATTAGGTGGTTGTTTCTGACTGGCACAGACTCGTTGGGCCGAAGGCCTTTTTGTGTGCTGTCAACTTCTCTGAGTCTAATAACCTGGTGTGTGGCTTACTAAACCAGTGACATTACCCCTATACCCACCTTTCCCACATCAAAATTAATTCCGAGGGTTAATTCACGCATGTTTTTCTTCAAACTGCTAACCAAACTTTTTATTTGTGTTCCTTCTAGCCGTGTGGGAGATTCACCAATAGTTGGGGCAGGTGCTTATGCCGATAGCACAGCTGGAGCTGCAGCTGCTACAGGGATTGGAGATATTATGATGCGGTTTCTCCCAAGGTATGTCTTTCTTACCAGATCTGCTTGGGCTGTTTCTGAAGTTGGTGAACTATAATGAGTTGACTGAAGCTGTGATATCTAAAATAAGTATTTGGTGCTCAAAAATATGCCAAGTAAATTCTCTCCTAGAACAGAATTCTTCTAGCAGGAGTACCTTTTTCAAAAAAGTGTTTTGTTTCTGTTTTACCACCACTATTAAGAAGAAAATGTTGTTATGTAACCATGTCATGGGTGAGTAACAGATATTTAGTGTGTTTTCGGGTTTTTGAATTTTAATACTGTCCAGGTTGAAGAAATGGGTCTGGACGTTTCCCATTTCAGTCATGTTCCCAGATGAGGCATGGCTGATTGGTCTATGCTTCACTACGGGGTGATGGCATTAGCAGTGTTCGCACCAGGCTACTCATCCAGAGCTAATATTCTGGGGACACGGGTTCAAAGGCAGATGGTGGATTTTATAAAATGTATTATTCAATCAAAAAGCCTGCAATTGAGAAGCTAATCTAAATATAACTACCCCCCAATCGGTTGAAAAAAAACATCTATTTCATTAACGTCCTTTAGGGAAAGAAACCTGCAATCCATACCTGGTACAGTCTTCATGTGACTCCAGACTCTCCGCAATGTGACTGACTCATAACTACTCTCGGGGACATTAGGGATGGACAGTAAATGTTATCTTAACCGTTGACACCCTTATCCCATCAGCCAATAAAGGAACAATAATCACCCAGCAATCTTAATGGAAGCCTCATACCTGTCTTCCTGCCCATTCAAAATAGGCTCAATTTCACTATTTCTAATGGCAGTTTGACTTGTGTAGGTTATTAAAATAACTCCAAACTTAAGAGTACATTTTTAGTCTTGCACCTAATCAGTACAGATGTTATTTGATACAGATATTACCAATCCTATACTTTCAACCTGGTTCCAATATCCTGTTACTGGGACACCATCCAGTCATTGGCCATAGGATCCTGAAAGCTGCAGAAAGAAACAGTTATAGTTTACAGCATAGAGAGAGGTCCTTCGACGCACCATGCTCATGACAGTCCTCAAACACACATCTAATTCTGACCCACTTTCCAGCATTCGGCCTGTTGCCTTGATATGTTGTGATGTTTTAAGTGTTTGTCAAAATAGTTTTTAATACAGTAATGGTTCCTGCATCTACCACTCTTTTAGGCAGTGAGTAAAATTCTTCCATAAATCTTCTTTAAATATCTTGTCTCTCACACTAAATTTATTCATCTCTGTACCAATGAGGGACGGTTCTTCCTATCTATGCCCCTCTGATTTTCTACATCTCAATTAATTACACCGCTTTAGTCTTCTCTGATCTAAGGAAACTAACTTCAATCTATATAGTTTCTCTTCATAGCTGAAACACTCCAGCCGAGTCAGTATCCTGGTGAATCTCCTCTGTACGCTCTAACAAACTTAAATCCATTCTATAATGTGACAACCAGAACAGCACAAAGTTAGGCAACATCTATGATACTAGAGTCTTTTACAGATCCATCACAACCTCTCTGTTCTTGTATTTAATACTCCAATAAAGGAAAATCTCCAATATCCCTTCTTAACCATCTTATCCACCAGTGTTGTTGCTTGCAAGAATCTGTGGATGTTGAGCCAAGGTCCTTTTGATCTTCTTTATTTCCAAGGGTCCCTTTTACTTCCTTCAGCTGTGAGACGTGGGCATCGCTGGCTACCTGGCTAGCATCTATCACCCACCTCTTGTTGCCCCTAAGAAGATGGTGGTGAGCTGTCTTCTTCATACAGAGGCTCATTCCATACATGCATGGAAAAACCTGCCCCTTAGGTCCCTTTTATATCTTTCCCTTCTCACCTTAACCCTATGCCATGTAGATTTGGACACCCCAATCCTCGGAAAAAGACCTTGACTATTCACCTTATCCATGCTCCTCATGATTTTATAAAACTCTATAATGTCACCCCTCAGCTTCTGACGCTCAAACCCGCCATCCCTGGCAACATCTTTGTAAATCTTTTCTGAACTCTTTCAGGCTTCACAGCATCTTTCCTATAGCAGGGAGACCATGCAGTATTCCAAAAGTAGTCTAACCAATGTCCTATACAGTCTCAACATGATCTCCCAACACCTATACTCAATGCACTGACCAATAAACGAAAGTGTACCAAACACCTTCTTCACTACTTTGTGTTGTGGTGTTGAAGATGTGTACTGTACCTTTTAAGAAAGAGTGAAAGTTGAAAAGCTGGCAAGCCTGTCATGTGACTGCAGGCACAGAGTGTGCTGGATAATTTGAAGTTGTAGCATTTTGAGCTGTAAATCAGAGTTGTTTTCACAACCGTTTGACTTTAACCAATCAGTTTAAATTATGTCCCAAGATATGAAAACCCAATCGAATTTTACTGTTTTGACAACATCAAACCAATGAGACAATCCGATGTTTTGGAATATAAAAAGTAGGCATTTTGAGCAGTTAACCAAGAAAGGGCACCTTATGCCATCGAATGACTGCTATTCAAAAACATTCTCTCTGAAAGGTATCATTTTCAAATCAAATATCTTTGCAGCAGAAGACAAATGATGATCCAGGGGAAATCTAAAAACAGAAGTAGTTCACCACATCAAGCCAACACCTGGTTTTGAAAATTGATTTGCTATAAATTTACTAGGGGCTTTATCAGATCGATATGTTGTTGTAGAGTGGGAGGTAGATAAATTGTTAAGACAAAGGAGGCTTACAGTGTAAATAATTGTTGTTCAATGTTCTGTTTTGGAGTTAAAGAATAAATAGTTAATTTTTTCTTTAAATAGTGGAATTTGGGTAGCTCTCTGTCATTTATACTGTTACAGATTACAAGGCGAGGTGAGTTTTTCTGTGGGTCTGGTTTAAACCAGCAGAAGGGTTTACCCCGTGTCATAACATCTGTCTCCCTGTGACTTCCCTTTCAAGGAATCCTGCTGAGTTGATCCCACCTTGGGTGGAAATAGAGATCTTTTTCAAAATTGTGATTCATTCTGGGATGTGGGTTTCTAGGGTGAGTGTATATGGGCAGAGTGTGCCCAGTGCCCACGGGGTTTGTCTGCGATGTTCGTTCCTGCTGTCCAAGACAAAGGTCCTTTTGGAGCAAGTGAAGAGCTGGAGTCGTCAGGGAGCTCCTCTTATTTCTATGTTGCGAATTGTTGATGTCTGCTTTGTTCTGCACATGGCAGTTAGTGAGGTCATCAAGCAATTATCTCCTTAAATAGGCAACTGACTGCAGTCTAGCAAGAACCTTGACTCGATAGTGAGAACTTACTTCCCTACATTGAGAAAGCCTTGCTGGATTTCTCATGTGGTTCTACTAGATTTATCGAGGAGAAAGTGAGGACTGCAGATGCTGGAGATCAGAGCTGAAAATGTGTTGCTGGAAAAGCGCAGCAGGTCAGGCAGCATCAAAGGAGCAGGAGAATCGAGGTTTCGGGCATAAGCCCTTCTTCAGGAATGAGGAAAGTGTGTCCAGCAGGCTAAGATAAAAGTTAAGGAGGAGGGACTTGAAGGAGGGGTGTTGGAAATGCGATAGATGGAAGGAGGTCAAGGTGAGGGTGATAGGGCAGAGTGGGGGTGGGCGCGGAGAGGTCAGGAAGAAGATTGCAGGTTAGGAAGGCGGTGCTGAGTTCGAGGGATTTGACTGAGACAAGGTGGGGGGAGGGGAAATGAGGAAACTGGAGAAATCTGAGTTCATCCCTTGTGGTTGGAGGGTTCCTAGGCAGAAGATGTGGCGCTTTTCCTCCAGCCGTCGTGTTGCTATGGTCTGGCAATGGAGGATTCCAAGGACCTGAGTGTCCTTGGTGGAGTGGGAGGGGGAGTTGAAGTGTTGAGCCACGGAGTGGTTGGGCTGGTTGGTCTGGGTGCCCCAGAGGTGTTCTCTGAAACGTTCCGCAAGTAGGCGGCCTGCCTCCCCAATATAGAGGAGGCCACATTGGGTGCAGCGGATGCAATAAATGATGTGTGTGGAGGTGCAGGTGAATTTGTGGTAGATATAGAAGGATCCCTTGGGGCCTTGGAGGGAAGTAAGGGGGGAGGTGTGGGCGCAAGTTTTGCATTTCTTGCAGTTGCAGGGGAAGGTGCCAGGAGTGGAGGTTGGGTTGGTGGGGGGTGTGGACCTGACGAGAGAGTCACGGAGGGAGTGGTCTTTTCAGAACGCTGATAGGGGAGGGGAGAGAAATATATCCCTGGTGGTGGGGTCTGTTTGGAGGTGGCGGAAATGACGACGGATGATATGTATATGGAGGTTGGTGGGGTGGTAGGTGAGGACCAGTGGGGTTCTGTCCTGGTGGCAATTGGAGGGTCGGGGCTCAAGGGCGGAGGAGCGGGAATTGGAGAAGATGCGGTGGAGGGCATCGTAAATCCAGCATGCTAAGATAAAAGGTAGGGAGGAGTCCCTATCTTAAAAGGTAGGGAGGATGCCCTCCACTGCATCTCCTCCACTTCCCACTCCTCCGCCCTTGAGCCCCACCCCTCCAATCGCCACCAGGTCAGAACCCCACTGGTCCTCACCTACCACCCCACCAACCTCCATATACATCGTATCATCCATCGTCCTTTCTGCCACCTCCAAACAGACCCCACCACCAAGGATATATTTCCCTCCCCTCCCCTATCAGCGTTCTGAAAAGACCACTCCCTCCGTGACTCCCTCGTCAGGTCCACTCCTGGCACCTTCCCCTGCAACTGCAAGAAATTCAAAACTTGTGCCCACATCTCCCCTCCTTACTTCCCTCCAAGGCCCCAAGAGATCCTTCCATATCCACCACAAATTCACCTGCACCTCCACACACATCATTTATTGCATCCGCTGCACCCGATGTGGCCTCCTCTATATTGGGGAGACAGGCCGCCTACTTGCGGAATGTTTCAGAGAACACCTCTGAAACACCCGGAGCAACCAACCCAACCACCCCGTGGCTCAACACTTCAACTCCCCCTCCCACTCCACCAAGGACATGCAGGTCCTTGGACTCCTCCATCGCCAGACCATAGCAACACGACGGCTGGAGGAAAAGCGCCTCATCTTCCACCTAGGAACCCTCCAACCACAAGGGATGAACTCAGATTTCTCCAGTTTCCTCATTTCCCCTCCCCCCACCTTGTCTCAGTCAAATCCCTCGAACTCAGCACCGCCTTCTTAACCTGCAATCCTCTTCCTGACCTCTCCACCCCCACCCCCACTCTGGCCTATCACCCTCACCTTGACCTCCTTCCACCTATCACATTTCCAACGCCCCTCCCCCAAGTCCCTCCTCCCTACCTTTTATCTTAGCCTGCTTGGCACACTTTCCTCATTCCTGAAGAAGGGCTCATGCCCGAAACATCGATTCTCCTGTTCCTTGGATGCTGCCTGACCTGCTGTGCTTTTCTAGCAACACATTTTCAGCTACTAGATTTATCATCCATGTCACTCAGGACCCTGTAAAATTTAGCATTTTGTCTCCGACACTGTCATCTGCAGGCTTTTTCTCCCCAGAGCTTCCCATGGTCTGTAATTTCGACTTCAGGTTTTCTATCTTGGTTTTTCTTTGAATAATTCCAACCCAATGTCATTGTCTGACCAATACTATTGAATATGGATGGGAAGAGAGAAGTCACTGTCCACGTTTGATGAAATAACTTGCTCACACTCAATACCTGGGATCTTAGAGAATGTTGACTGTGAGCAAAACTTTTATTAGGGTATTTGGAACTGTATCCCAACATGATTTCATATTTTTTTTAGATTAGATTACTTACAGTGTGGAAACAGGCCCTTCGGACCAACAAGTCCACACTGCTCCGCCGAAGCACAACCCACCCATACTCCTACATTTACCCCTAACCTAACACTATGGGCAATTTAGCATGGCCAATTCACCTGACCTGCACATCTTTGGACTGTGGGAGGAAACCGGAGCACCCGGAGGAAACCCACGCAGACACGGAGAGAATGTGCAAACTCACACAGTTAGTCGCCTGAGGCGGGAATTGAACCGAGATCTCTGGCGCTGTGAGGCAGGAGTGCTAACCACTGTGCCACCGTGCTGCCCACAATTTCAGAATATCTGAATTTGGATTCTGGGTTTGAAAAGGCAAATGTAATTGAAATGTTTCCTTTATTTCATACAAGGGATGTGGAAGTTGCTGGCGAGTCCGGCATTTTTACCTCGTTCCTAATTGGCCTGGAACTGAGTGACTTGCTTAGTAATTTAAAGTGGCTTTAAGAGTTAGCCACATTGCTGTGAATCTGGAATTGCACATGAACCCTACCTATTTATTTTTGTTTTTTTTTCCCTAAAGTACATTAGTGAACCAGATGGGGTTTTTAAGATTTTAGATGATGATTATGCGATCACCTTTAGGCTAGCGTTTAATTCTATATTTTTACTGAATACAGATTTTACCATCTGCCGTTGTGGGATTCAAGCCCATGTCTGCAGAACATTTGAGCCTGGGGTTCTGGTTTACTAATCTAGTGACATGACTACTATGCTACTGATGGTATATAACAATTGCAAAGTATTTCCAATCCAGGAAGTGACCATTTGGCTCAATAGGAAATTGCCAGAATTTAGTTTTCTTTGCATCCATTTTGTTTGAATATGATCTTAATTATTTTCTCTCTTGTGCTTATCTAGCTTCCTCCCCAAAAACATCTGTATTCTCTTTAACTTAATTATTCCTTATGGTAGCATGTTCCATATTATAACCACTTGTAAGGAAGTGAAGAGGTTTCTGCTGAATTGCCTTTTTTGGATTTATTATTGGCCATCTTGTACTTATGGCCTTCACCTTCCATCTTCCCCACAAGCAGAAACGTTCTTCTGTAAGGAACAATGTGAAGGCACAAGAAAGGTGCAGAAATTATTCTTGAGAGTGATTCCAGGAATAAAGAGAAGCTGTTGTGAAGATAGCTTGGAGAAATTGGGACTGTTTTCCTTGAAGACGTAAATGTTGAGAGGAGATTTGACAGACCGGAGGCTGAGTGAAGACAACAAGCCAGGCAGCATCAGGAGGTGGAGAAGCCGAAGGTTCGGGTGTAACTGAACTTCATGACTTCTCCACCTCCTGATGCTGCCTGGCTTGTTGTGTTCTTCCAGCCTCCTGCCTGTCTACTTTAGATTCCAGCATCTGCAGTTTTGTTTTTGTCTCAAAAGGAGATTTGACAAAGGCAGTCAAAATTATGAGTGGTCTAGACAGTATGGGTACGGAAAAACATTTTGAAAATCAGGGGATCCAGAGGGCACAGATCTAAGCTAAATGGGAAAAAAAAACAATAGCCAGACAGCAAGTGGCTTCGATATGGAAAGTGCCGGGTGAAAATGTGGTGAGAACATTTTGAACGGAGACATTTAAGAGGGAGTTGTATTATTATCTGAAAAGGAAGAATGTGTAGGGTGACAAGGACGGAGACTGGAGAACAGAACTGGATGAGTTACTCTGACAGGGAACCTCCTCCACACAATGGGCCAAATTGCTTCCTTCGGTGTTGTACTGAATCATCGAGTCACAGCATGGAAACAGACTCTTCAGTCCAACTCATCCATGCCTATCAGATAGCTTAAATTAATACAGTCCAATTTGGCCCATGTCCCTCTAAACCCTTCCTAGTCATGTTCCCATCTGGTTACCTTTTAAATGTTGAAATTTTACCAGCCTCGACCACTTACTCTGGCAGTTCATTCCATACACGCATCAACCTCGCTTGAAAAGTTTGCCCCTTCGGTCTCATTCATATCTTTCCCCTCTCACACTAGATCTATGCTCTCTAGTTTTGGACTCCATTACCCTGAGAAAAAGACCTTGGTTTTTCACTCTATCCATGCCCCTCATTATTTTATAAACCTCTACAAGGTCACCCCTCAATCTCTGACGCTCTGGGGAAAATAGCCCAAGTCTGTACTGATCCTGTGATCTACACTATTTATCAAAACCTTCTATAATGTTGAAGACTTCCAACAAGTCACCTGCATTTCTACTCTTTTTCAGCTTTCCTGATATAACGCCCTCTCAATTCTGTACACTGAACATATTGCTTTGGCTCAGAAAGTAACAAATTCTTTTTAAGTGGTTGTTCTAAATTATGGTAGATGTTTTAAAAATGCTATAGTTGGATGTATACATTTTGCCTAATCTCCACAAAGCATGATTCACTAGATTGTTCTGGATTTCTTCTGCCGATCAATGGTCATCTTTAATGTGGACATTTTTGTAATGTGGTGATTGTTTTTCCTTTGTCTCTCGAATTAGTTATCAAGCAGTGGAGTATATGCGGATGGGAATTGAACCAGCCAGAGCTTGTCAGAAGACGATTAACAGAATTCAAAAATATTATCCACAGATGTTTGGTGCCCTTATCTGTGCAAACAGAACTGGGGGTTATGGTAAGTCTTAGAAATAAAATCTGTTAAAGGGCAGGTATGAAACTGGTTACCTGACAGAGAGGTTATAAAAGCCATACTAGTGAGAAGCTACTGTGACTGAATGCATCTTCCTCAAATAATTTATATTGTGAAATCCTGCAAGGGCCTAGATTAGATTAGGTTACTTACAGTGTGGAAACAGGCCCTTCGGCCCAACAAGTCCACACCGACCCGCCGAAGCGCAACCCACCCATACCCCTACATTTACCCCTTACCTAACACTGTGGGAAATTTAGCATGGCCAATTCACCTGACCTACACATCTTTGGACTGTGGGAGGAAACCGGAGCACCCGGAGGAAACCCACGCAGACACGGGGAGAATGTGCAAACTCCACACAGTCAGTCGCCTGAGGCGGGAATTGAACCCGGGTCTCTGGCGCTGTGAGGCAGCAGTGCTAACCACTGTGCCACCGTGCCGCCCACCAATGCATGTTTAAATGTGCAGTTAAACTTGCATTTGTTATAACACATGCAAGTAACTTCCTTCCTAATAGCATTGTGGGTCTACCAACACCCCAGTTCAAGAAGACTTCTCATCACCACCTTCTCGACGGCCCTTGAGGATATGTATTAAGTACTAGCCTTATTAGCACAGCCCCTTTCCAGGAAAGCATTTTTAACCTTTTGGAGCATTGCCATGCAGAGGGATCTTGGTGTACAGGTCCACATATCCCTGAAAGTGGCAACACAGGTGGATCAGGTGGTCAGGAAGGCATATGGCACACTTGCCTTCATCAGTTGAGGCATTGAATATAAAAATTGGTAAGTGATGTTGCAGCTGTTTTAAAGTTTAGTTGGGCCACATTTCGAATACTGTGTGCAGTTCTGGTTGCCATACCAGTCGAAGTATGTGGATGCTTTGTAGAGGATGCAGAGAAGGTTTACCAGAATGCTGCCTGGTCTGAAGGACTTTAGGTATGAGGAGAGGTTGGTTAAACTCTGATTCTTTTCACTGGAAAGACAGAGCTGAGGGGCGACCTGATCAAAAGTCTACAAAATTATGAGAGGCATAGATAGGGTGTTTAGGCATTCAGAGGCTTTTTTCCTCAGAGTGGAAAGGTCAACTATAAGACGGCACGGGCTCAAGATGAGAGGGGAAAGTTAAGGGTAGAAGTGCGAAGCACATTTCTTGCATAGAGGATGATGTTTGCCTGTAACACAGCAGGTGGAAGCAGTCACGTTTGCAATGTTTAAGGTGTATCTTGATAAACCTATGAATGTGAGGCAAACAGAGGGATAAAAACCATGAATAAACAATACGTAGCTGGTCTAATTAAGAAATAGGACTCGGCATATATTTGGTGGGAGGAAGGGCCTGTTTCTGTACTGTATTTTTCTTTGTTCTATATCTTATGTTGTTGCTGGAGAGGGGTATATATGACTGCATAATATTCAGAATGTTTAAAAACAATTTTTCATCAACATGGATTCAAGTTTTCTTGTGGGGAATTTTGTCCAGTTGTTTCTCTTTGCTAGTTTTCGTAATGGAATGTTTCCCCCTTAAATCCATTATTCCAGAGGTGTTTAAAAACCAACACAGTAATGATATTATGCGACCTTTCTGTAAAGCTTCAGAAGCTTTGCTTGGCCTAGCATCTCACTGGAATCTTGCAGGAGGTGGGTAGTGTTTCCTTCTTGCATCCTGAACTAATATTCAAACGTATCACCTCAAAGTTGCAACTTGCTTTGGTCACCTTTTCATGAAGTATTTTTGATCAGAGCTGAGGTTTTAATTTTTAATCGATCAAGACGTTCCAACATCCAAAAATTAAATTTAAAAAAATTCTGGAACTGTAAAACTTTCTTTCGACTTCCTAGTACATGGGAAGTAGATCGAGTGTTCAGAGAATAAATATTAAATTGCCACTGAGTGCACAAAGCCCTTACTTTATAAGATTAGCTGTAAAAGGCAGTGCTCAGCAAATCCCAAAGCTGCATCTTTTTAAAATATTTCTTTGTGTGGGTCTAGCTTAAGTATTGACTCATTCAATGGGAAGTTAAAATTTCAAAACTTCCACCCTCTTGCTGAAAAGGAATTGTGATATGCTTATAACTGAATTCCTATCGTGACAATCGAAATGATTATACAGATCCACATTATAGCAGACTTCTGTTGTATATAGCTGTGAATTTTCTTTGTGTTGATGCCTTTGTAGCTCCAGTTTAAACCATCATGTTTGGTTACAACAAAATTCATGTTTTCTTATCAAAAGAATCAAGATTGATTGGAAATGATTCCCCTGATTGGGCTGAGGAGGTATAATGATCACATTCAGTGTGTTCCTCTGCCTTTAGATGAATATATTTGTGATTGAAACTATGGCATGAGCTGTCACAGGAGGTTGATTGATTTATTATTGTTACATGTACCGAGATACAATGAAAAGTGTTTTATGTGCTGTACAGGCAGATTGTATTAGGGTACCAGAACAGAGTGCTGAATATAGTGCTACAGCCTCAGAGAAGGTACAGAGAGAGAGGTCTCAATTAACATTTGAGAAATCATTTCAAAGGTCTGTCTGTTAGCAGCGGGGAAGAAGCTGCTCTTGAATCTGTTCGTACATGTATTCAAACTTTTAAATCTTCTGCACGACAAAAAAAATGGCATCTTTTAACCAGGGTGACGGGGATCTTTGATTATGTTGGTTGCTTTCCCGAGGAAGCTGCAAGTATAGGTGGAGTCAGTGGATGGAAGGCTCATTTGTGTATGGGACTGGGCTGTGTTCAGAGCTCACTGTAGTTTCTTGTGGTTTTGGGAAGAGCAGTTGTCATCCAGACAGGATGCTTTCTATAGAGCATCTATAAAAAATGGTCAGGATCCTTATGGACATGGCAAATTTCCTTTGCCTTCTGAGGAAGCAGAGATGTTGTGCTTTCTTGACCATCGCGTGGCCATGGGTGGACCAGGATTGATTGTTGGTGATTATCACTCCCAGGAACCTGAGGCTTTCGACAACCTCCACCTCAGCACCATTGATACGTTCAGGGGTGTGCCTCCACTCCACTTCCTGAAGTCAATGTTAAAACACGATGTTAAGACTCCTGCTTAATTTTAACCAGCAACACAGAAAAGATTTATCCTGTGCAGTAGTCTGTGAAAATTCGAGAGGCCAAGAACTATTTAAAGTAAAAATTAACACCTTTATCTCTTAAGGTATAACAGAGAATAGTTAACTAACAACTATTTACAACTCCTTCCTCTAACCTATCCTTTACCTTCCCCTTCTACAATACTAGTCCGATATTCCCCCCTCATCCCCCGCCCCTGATTAAAGTTTATCAAAAATACAAGTTTTCAAAACTAGCCAGACGTCAAATCTTCCATTCCTTGGTCGAATTTTCTTCTCAGGGGTTTTTGTTTCATGGGTGACTGATCAATAAAGGTACCTTTTAAGACAGCTATTTTACAGGCAGTCTCTGCATGCTGGTGGATTGGCAGTTCTCTTCCAACTGTTAAATTTTCCTCAGTCTTATACCCCAAAGCATTGGATTGTTTCATTGGTTTTTAATATTGTCGATATACTAAATCCAAACTTGATTGGAAGTTGGTATTTTGTGATATAATTTAAACTGATTGGTTGAATTTGAATTTGTTTTAGTCTCCAGGCAACCAACTACACTAACTGCTGGACCACATGCTACATTGTAAGTTGTTGAGAACACTTGGTACTGTCAGGTAGTTCTGATGGCTTTTAACTTGCTTAAAGATACAGTGCACCCACATCTTCAGAGCATCAACGATCAGCTCCTTTGTTTTGCTAACATTGTTGGCTTTGCACCATGCCACAAAGCACTCAATCTCATTCCTGTATTCTGTGTTGTCATTCTTTGAGATCAAATGACATTGTTTGACACCACAATGGTGGTGTCTTCAGCAAACGTGTAAATGGAATTGAGATGGAATTTGGCTATGCAGTCATGAGTGTATAAGGAGGGGCTGAATGTAGGAGTTGACAGTGCAGTCTTGCAGAGTGCAGTGTTGAGAATTATGCTGGAGGAGGTATTAAGACCATAAGACATAGGAGCATAAATTAGGCCATTCAGCCCATCGAGTCTGCTCCACCATTCAATCACGGCTGATAAATTTCTCAACACCATTCTTCTGCTTTGTCCCCATAACCCTTGATACTCAAGAACCTATCTATCTTAGTCTTAAATATACTCAATGACTTGGCCTCCATTGTCTTCTGTGGCAATGAATTTCATGGATTCACCACTCTCTGGCTGAAAAAGTTTCCCTTATTTCCATTCTAAAAGGTCTTCCCTTTACTCTAAGGCTGTGACCTCTGGTCCTCTTCTCTCCTACCAATGGAAACACCTTCCTAATATCTCCTCTGTCCAGGCCATTCATTATTCTGTGTGCTTCAATTAGATTCCCCCCTCATCCTTCGAAACTCCATCGAGTATAAACCCAGAATCCTCAAATATTCCTTTTAGGTTAAGCTTTTCATTCCTGAGCCATTCTCATGAAACTCCTCTGAACATGCTCCGAGCCAGTACTTCCTTCTGGAGATATGGGGGTCAAAACTGTGCACAATACTCCAAATGTGGTCTGACCAGAGCCTTATAGAGTCTCAGAAGTACATCCTTGTTTTTATATTCAAGTCCTCTCAAAATAAATGCCATCATTGCATTTGCCTTCCTAATTATTGACTCAACCTGCAAGTTTACCTTGAGAGAATCCTGGACTAAAACTCCCAAGTCTCTTTACACTTCAGATTTCTGAATTTTCTCCCCATTTAGAAAATAGTCCATGCCTCTATTCTTCCTACCAAAGTGCATGACCTCACACTTGCCCATGTTATATACCATCTGCCACTTCTTTGCTCATTCTCCTATCCTGTCCAAATCATTCTGCAGCCTCCCTGCCTCCTCAATGCTACCTGTCCCTCTACCTATCTTTGTATCACCTGCAAACTCAGCCAGAATGCCCTCAGTCCCTTCATCCAGATTGTTAGTGTATGAAGTGAAAAATTGTGGTCCCAACACTGAGCCTTGCGGAACATCACTTGTCACCAACTGCCATCCGGAGAAGGACCCTTTTATCCCCACTGTCTGCTTTCTGCCAGACAGCCAAGCTTCTATCCATGCTAGCACCTTGCCTCTAACACTATGGGCCCTTATCTTACTCAGTAGCCTCCTGTGCGGCACCTTGTCAAAGGCCTTCTGGAAGTCCAGGTTGATAACACCCATTGGCTCTCCTGAATCTAACCTGCTCATTACTTCCTCAAAGAATTCTAGCAGATTTGTCAGGCATGACCTCCCTTTGACAAAGCCATGCTGACTTTGCCCTATTTTATATGACACTTCCAAATATTTAGGAATCTCATCCTTCACAATAGATTCCAGGATCTTACCTACGACCAAGGTTTTGCTAATTGGCCTGTAACTTTTCCTCTTTTGCCATACTCCATTTTTAAATAGAGGTAGCACAATGGCAATTTTCCAGTCATAGAGATGTACAGCACGGAAACAGACCCTTCAGTCCAAACCATCCATGCCGACCAGATATCCCAATCCAATCTAGTCCCACCAGCCAGCACCCGGCCCATATCCCTCCAAACCCTTCCTATTCATATACCCATCCAAATGCCTTTTAAATGTTGCAATTGTACCAGCCTCCACAACTTCCTCTGGCAGCTCATTCCATACACGTAACACCCTCTGCATGCAAAAGTTGCTCCTTAGGTCTCTTTTATATCTTTCACCTCTCACCCTAAACCTATGCCCTCTAGTTCTGGACTCCCTGACCTGACTTTGTCTATTTACCCTATCTATTCCCCTCATAATTTTGTAAACCTCTATAAGGTCACCCCTCAGCTCCAGGGAAAACTGCCCCAGCCTGTTCTGCTTCTCCCTACAACTTAAATCCTCCAACCCTGGAACATCCTTGTAATTCTTTTCTAAATCCTTTCAAGTTTCACAACATCTTTCTGATAGGACCTCTGGGACTTGCCCTGATTCTAGCGATTTCTGAAAGGTCACCACTGTCACCTCAACTATCTCTTCAGCTATTTATCTTAGAACCGTGGGCTGTAGTACACTGGTCCCAGTGATTTATCCACCTTCAAGCCATTCAGTCTTTTTATCACCTTCTCTTTGGTGATGGCCACCATACTCAGTTCTGCTCCACACTCTCTTGAATTTTTGGGATATTACTCCTGTTTTCCACCGTGCAAACTGATTATTCAGTTCCTCAGCCATTTCCTTGTTCCCCACTACTATCTCTCCAGCATCATTTTCCAGCAGTCCAATGCCCACTTTTGCCTCTCTTTTGCTGTTTATATATCTAAAGAAACTTTTACAGTCTTCCTTTATATTACTGGCTAGCTTCCCCTCAAATTTAATCTTCTCCCTCCTTATTTCATTTTTTTTGTTGCCCTCTGTTGGTCTTTGTAAGCTTTCTAATCCTCTGGTTTCCCACTGCCCTTCACCACATTATATGCTTCCTCTTTTGCTTTCATGCTGTTCCTGACTTCCCTCATCAGCCATGGTTGCCTCATCCTCCCTGTACCAGGCTTCTTTTCCCTCAGGATGAATCTCTGCTGTATCTCCTGAATTACTCCCAGAAACTCCTGCCATTGCTGTTCCACTGTCTTTCCTGTTAGGCTCCCCTTCCAGTCAATCCTACCCAGCTCCTCCTTCATGCCTCTGTAGTTGACTTTATTCACCTGCAGTACTGTTACCTCTGATTCTATCTTCTCCCTCTCAATTTGCAGAGTAAATTCAATCATTTTATGATCATTGCCTCCTAAGAGTTTCTTTATTTTAAGCTCCCTTATCAAGTCTGTCTCATTGCACAACACTAAAACCAGTATTGCCTGTTACCTCGTGGGCTTCACCACAAGCTGCTCCAAAAAGCCATCTCATAGACATTACACAAATTCTTTTTCTTGCAATCCACTGCCAACCTGATTTTCCCAGTCCACCAGCATAATGAAATTTCCCATGATCACCGTTAATTTGTCATCCTGTACATCTTTTCTATCTCCTGGTGTATCTTGCGCCCCAGCTCCTGACTACTTTTTGGAACCCTGGACATAACTCCAACTATGTTTTTTTTTAACTTTGTGGTTCCTCAATTCTACCCACACGGATTCCACAACATCTGATCCTACTTCAACCTTAACATTGATTTAATTTAATTTAATTTCTTATTAATAAGGCAATCCCACCCCTATGCCCACCTGCCTATCATCTCAATAGGATATATATCCTTGAATATCCAGCTCCCAATCCTGATCCCCTTGCAGCCATCTCTCCGTGATGCCCACCACATCGTACCTGCCAATTTCGATTGAGCTGCATGCTCATTTACTTTATTCCTTATATTGCATGCATTCAGATATAACACCTTCAGTCCTCTGTTAACCATCCCTCTTCTCATTGACATTCATTTGTCCAATGTGCTTGAAGTTTGATTGCTAATCCTTTCCATACACTCTGTCCTATTTGTGTCTATGCTGGAGATTTTCATAACCTGTGCTGAGTTCTGCACTTTTACCTCCTTAAAAGTCATAAAGTCATAGAAATGTTCAGCACAGAAACAGATGCTTCGGTCCAAATTGTCCATGCCGACCAGCTATCCCAATCTAGTCCCATCTGCCAGAACCTGGCCCATATCCCTCCAAACCCTTCCTAATCATATACCCATCTAGATGTTTGTTAAATGTTGTACCAGCCTCCACCACTTCCACTGGCAGCTTATTCTGTACACATACCACTCTCTGCGTGCAAAAGTTGCCCTTTAGGTCTTTTTTATTTCTTTCCCCTCTCACCCTAAACCTATGCCCTTTAGTTCTGGACTCCCCACCCCAGGGAAGAGACTTTGTCTATTTATCCTATCCATGCCCCTCATGATTTTATAAATCACTATAAGGTCACCCCTCAGCCTCTGACACTCCAGGGAAAACAGCCCCAGCCTATTCAGCCTCTCCCTGTAGCTCCAATCCTGGCAACATCCTTGTAAATATTTTCTGAACCCTTTCAAGTTTCATAACATCCTTCCGAAAGGAAGGAGACCAGATTGCACGCAATATTCCAAAAGTGGCCTAACTTGAGCCCTGTATAGCCACAACATGACCTCCCAACTCCGGTACTCAATATTCTGACCAATAAAGGAAAGCATACCAAACACCTTCTTCACTATCCTATCTACCTGCAACTCCACTTTCAAGTGAAGATCTAGACAAAGGTTATCCGGCAACACAGGGGTTAAGCACCTCTGTGTACTCTGGAAAAGCTGTACACTTTAGCTTAAAACAGAGGCAACTTTTATAGGTCTCTTACCAAACAGTACAGCCTTAATTGCAAAATTAATCCAATAAAATGTAATAAAATAATAAATAGACATAAAATTGAGCCAATGATATATCTTGGGAACTGACTTGTTTCGCACATTTTTATCTATTGCCACCTGAATCCCAAGGCCAGTTAGAATGCTTTAATAATGCCATATCTTGCTTTATTAATTCATACTATGGAGAAGACATTGTTTGTTAATCTCTTTCAATTAGTTCAGGAATGCAGTTTTCAGCAGAGTTAAATGCCATAATAATAATTATGCTCCTAGAAGCCATTTTGTATATTACTTTGTTACTTGCATTAAGAAGCCATTTTGTAGTTGGTAAAAGCATGCATTAAATGGTTGCTCCCGACAACAACCTAAGTCCAGATTTTAGGTTCCATGACCGCCCCATAGGTTAGATCAGTCCAATCAAATGGGGAGGAAGTAGGGTTAGGCACTGGTGCCTCCTCATCTTCATCTGATTGGAGAAGAAGCATTTTCCAGGTGGAACCGATGCTGTCAATAGAAGTTTGTGTTTTAGCAAGAATACACTTAACAATAGCAATGCCAACAAAAAGACCAACTAACACAATAGCAGTATACATAGCCATATTTATCAGCCAGTTGTACCATGAGCTGAAACCCCAATCTCCCGGCCCACAATCATTTGGCTGATGAAGGTGCGGATGTTATCTACGTGCCTGATCATATTCTCGATGAGGTCAGTGACCCCCATGATGCATTTGCCTTTGACTATGGCACAAATTCCCCCTTCTTTGGTGAGTATGTAGTCAACAGCATACCGGTTTTATTGGGAAGATAGATGTCATTCTGAAAGTATGTCCTTAACTCCTGTTAAGGCAGCAGTTGTCTCACTACCTAAGAGGTTGAGACCGCAAATGATTTCGGTTTTGATGGCTAATAATTCCTGCAGACCCTCCTACAGAAAAAAAACCTAAGAAATACATACCCCAGAGAGTGAGCCTTAATAGTGCTCAAAGCCTTTGGATTCTTTCAATTCATGCAGAACTCAGGTGAGACAGAACGTTTGACAGGGAAATCCCAATCCCATTGCCAGGTAATTAGACAGGGAGCAGTGGTCGGAAAAAGTGTTCCTACAGCTACAGCTTGGGAAATACCTATTTCATTAAGGACAAGGAAGTTCGTTGCTTTGCCTTGGCTGAAAAAATAGTAATCAGGTTTAGTATAGATAATGGAGGGAGCTTCCCAATAAGAAGTGGGCCTATCTTTGTGACTTCCCGGAACTTATGGATAGTCCATGGCTACAAAGTATGGCTGTCCTGAGTACGTGGGGTGAAAGCTGTTCAATAGAAAGAGATGGGTCTTTCGGAAAGAGATACGGTTATTGTCCCAGAATGGTTCCTTCCATCCCACAATTGGGAAGATGTAGGTGCCATTAGGGGTCTCATAATGAAGGTGGGTGCTATTACCCATTCCACAAAGGGCCTAAATATCAGCGATAACAGAGACATGCTCCTCCCCAAGGCATACGCATGAGATGTGAGGCCCTCCAGGGGAGCAGTGGCGACTGGTACATTTGATCATTGTGCAGGGAATAGTCTTGGTCACACTAACGTAAGTACACCCCCATCCTTTACCATTGTACCAGTTCAGATAAGCTACCTCGGATTTTTTTGGAAGAAGTCCATAAGCAGCTAGCAGGTGGGGATAAGTAATAATTAAAAGAAATCAAAAGAAATATTATGTCCAGTAAACACTTTAGAAGCATTCTATTCTCCTTAGTTGGGATTCGAGAGGGGAAAAGGAGCCAGAGAGTCTTTTGCTCAAGTAAGGCCGTACGGACCACTTCATTCCTGCCAAATATTCTATTGTGACTTTGGAGAAACAAATTGTTAGTGAAAGATAACATTTCCCCATCTTCTCTTTTGTGGTGTAACCTAGTTGAGCAATGAACCTGCACTGCAAGGTCTGGTTTCCTGATTTTCCCTTTAACTGAACCCTCCCCACCGCTGCCTATTTAGTTCATAGCCCTGTCTACAGCCCGAGTTATGCGATTTGCTAGGACTCTGGTCCCAGCACGGTTCTGATGAAGACTGTCCCATTGGAACAGTTCCCTTCTCCCCAGTACTGGTGCCAGTATCCCATGAATTCAAACCCATTTCTCCCACACCATCTTTGACCACGCATTTACTTGCTTAATCTTATTGACCCTGTGCAGGTAGGCTGGAATTGATGTGAGTCATGACTAACCTCTCGAAGCACTTCATAATTATGGAAGTCAGAGTCATGGGGGTCATAAATATGGAGGTCAATCATTGAGGAACACCACGAATTTTATTTGGCACTAGGATGATGGTGGTCTTCTTGAATCAGGTGGGGACCTCAGATTGCAGTAAGGAGAGGCTAAAGATGTCAGTGAATACTCCTGCTAGCTGGTCCACAGGATCTGAGTGCGCAGCCGGGGATTCTGTCCAGGCCAGTTGCTTTCCATGGGTTCACTCTCAAGAAGGCCAATCTAACGTCTGCGGTGTTGACCATGGGTACACGTACATCTGAGGCTGGTGGGATAGGTGACGTTGTTTCCCTGACCTACTGTTCAAACTGAGCATGGAATGCATTGAGCTCATCAGGTTCAGATGTACTATTGTCCGTGATTCTGTTTGACTTCACGTTGTAGTCCATTATGTCATGTAAGGCTTGCCACAAGCAACGGAGGTCATGTGGTTGGGCTGGGTTTTAAGCTCAGTTTGGTGTTACCTTTTGGTGTCTTTGGTGGCCTTACGAAGATTGTATCTGGAATTTCTTATAAGTCAGGGTTGCCTGACTTGTTTGCCTCAGACCGGGACTTCAGTAGGGAGTGGATCCCAGAGTTCATCCATGGTTTCTGTTTGGGGAGTGTTTGAATTAACTTCTTTGGGATACCTTCCTCTATACGTTTACTAACGAGAGTGGCATACTTATTTAGGTTGGCTGCTGAGTTCTTGGATATGGATCAGTCCACTGATTGTCAGCAGTCCCATAGGAGCTCTTCTGTTGCTTCAGACTAACACTGCATCACAGAAGTTGATGCTTCTGAGTTGGGAGGAGGAGCACAGTGTAGTGATCTGATTTTTCAAAATGCGAATGGGGGTTGAAGTGATAGGCATCTTTGGTTGTATAGCAGTGATCAAGGATGTTCAGATGTCTGGTGGGACAGGAGACATCTTGATGGTATTTTGGTAGCACACTCTTGAGCTTGGCCTAGTGGAAGTCACCAGCTACGATGAACAAAGGCCTCGGGGTATTCTGTCTCAAGACTGTTTGTAGCATTGTACACTTCGCCAAGTGCACTCCTTGCCTCTGAATGGGGGCAGGATGTAGACTGCTGTCAGGACAGCAGAGGTGAACTCACATGGCAGTTCAATACTCTAGGTCTGGGGAGCAGTAACTCACCATGGTGACCATGTATGAGCAGTTGGCGTGTCATTTAGGAGGCTGTTCACACCACCCCTTGCCTTACTAGAGGACACTGAGTGAACTAAGAAGTTGTAAGGCACAGTCAGATGTAGCCTCTAAGAGGCAGGAAGGCCTCTGGGCTTGCAGTTCCAGTGTTGGCCAGCTAACTGGGTTCATCCAATGGCGTCCTGGGCACTAGTCTCATTCACGAGCACTCTGGGATGGGGGTCGCGCGGGCACAGGCCTTAGATGTAGGACTGGTCAGGCCTCTTTGATGTCACAGCACCGTGGGGTAGGGTCTCGTTCCTGCATTGGGTGGGCCTCAGTTCCAGGTTTCCATAAGGATGTCTGGCTTACAGGAAGCTGGTAGACCCCTCGTTTCTCTGGGCTTACGATTCCAGCTTCGGTGTTTGTGCCTCATCAGTCATAGAGTCTTTAAACCTGACAGCAGATTAAAGAGAGCACTGTTAGAAATTCTGACAGACTTAGAATTGAGGTTAAGAAAAGCAGAACGAGAATAAAATATGTAAGAATATGATCTGCTGTGGACAGCTCACAAAATGTCGCCACACTCGCAGTCTTGAAGATCTATCTTGTTGGCCAGATTGAAGACCACATTTTCATGACGAGGCAATAACACTTATTCAAGTAATTATCAATCATTCCAGGCAGTAACTACAGCATGGAAGGGTTGTTCGGGCTGGGTCATAAATATACAGGCATCAGCGATGAATGTACTGTCAATTTGAATTACTGCAGCCATGAGAACCCTTGATCACTATCCTCATTTAAATAAGGAAGTGCAAAAACATAAGAACTAGGAGCAGGAGGCAGCCACCTGGCTCTTTGAGCCTGCTCTGCCATTCAATAAGATCATGGCTGATCTTTTCATGGACCCAGCTCCACTTACCCGCCCTGTCACCATAACCCTTAATTCCTTTATTGTTCAAAAAGCATCGATCTTAGCTTTTATTTTACTCCCAGTCATGCAATGCCTCTCATTTTAAAAATGTCATTCCTGTTTTCAACTCCCTGTTTGGCTTTGCCGGTTCTATCTCCAAAGCCTCCAGATCTGTGTTCCACCAGTTATGATTTCTTGCAGTCTTTTAATTCAGTTGCTCCGCCATCAGCAGCAATTACTTCAAATATCTAACGTCTGGAATTCCCTTTTTAAATTTCTCTGCCTCTATATCCTGCTCACCACTTTCTTTTATACCTGCATTTTAAAAAAAATTCCTTATGTGATTTGTTACCAAATGAAATTTTACAATGCTCACATGAAGCACATTTGGGCATCTCGCTGTGTTGTGCAAATGGAAGTTATTCTTGTTACCATTAGTCAGTTACTGAGAAAGTTCTCTATTACTTAGCCTAAAGTAGTTACTCTTCATATGATTCTACATCTGATGATGCTGTAAGTTATTCTAACAGGAGTCTAGTAATGTCTTGCCCAATATTTACTTGTATTAGCAAGTTTTGAGAAGATTTGCAGCTCAAGTTGAGGCTTTGATGAAAACGAACCTTCCAGCTCAGCAAGCAAACCTACGTCCATTTATTTGTATTATTTCTGGCAGAGGTCACTGATGGATGTCATGAGAGCAGTGACTCTAATCTTGATCAGGAGCACAGCCAGGTTTGAGATCAGGCTTTCATTGTCAGAGCTCAGTTGGTTGTGTAGCTGTTTTGCAATTCAAAGTAATACCAACAGCATGGGTTCAATTCTTGCACCAGCTATGGTTCCCATGAAGGACTATCCTCATGCTCTCCCCTTGTCTGAGGTGTGGTGACCATCAGGTTAAACCACCTCCAGTTACCTCTCTCTAACAAAAGAGCACATCTATAGTTTGGTAGGAATATGGTGACTCTAATTGTTTTGTACTGCAGAACTTCAATACTGTGGAAACAAGAGACCTGCTGTTGAAGATTTTTTTTGTCTTACACTGATCACGACAAATGCAAAAATTTCAAAGGCCACAATTTATAGTGTATGAGTAACCAGATGTTGATTAGTTGGCAGGTAGACTCTGGTTGAGATGTTGTCATCCACCAAGGAACAACTACCCCAAGACTTTGGTTTAAATTCTAAATTTACAATGATGTTGCCAGGGTTGGAGGATTTGAGCTACAGGGAGAGGCTGAACAGGCTGGGGCTGTTTTCCCTGGAGCGTCAGAGGATGAGGGATGACCTTATAGAGGTTTACAAAATTATGAGGGGCATGGATAGGGTAAATTGGCAAAGTCTTTTCCCTGGGGTTGGGGAGTCCAGAACCAGAGGGCATAGGTTTAGGGTGAGAAGGAAAAGATATGCAAGAGACCTAAGGGGCAACGTTTTCATGCAGAGGGTAGTATGTGTATGGCATGAGCTGTCAGAGGAAGTGGTGGAGGCTGGTACAATTGCAACATTTAAGAGGCATTTGGATGGGTATATGAATAGGAAGGGTTTGGAGGGATATGGGCTGGGTGCTGGCAGGTGGGATTAGATTGGGTTGGGATATCTGGTCGGCATGGACGGGTTGGACAGAAGGGTCTGTTTCCATGCTGTACATCTCTATGACTCTATAACTCTTGCCAAGATGTGACATAGGCAATGCACCAGCGAACAGTGCTCCACAAGTGTTTGCTTAATTGAAAAGACACATTGCCTGGACAAATTCCTTTGGTTGCTAACACATGAAATTCGTGGTACTTAAATCTTCCAAATAAATAGTGTCAAGATGACACGTCTATTTCTGATGAATTACTATAACCAGAACTGGGTTTTCCTGATATCTTGTCTGTTTCTTTTACAGGTGCTGCATGCAGTAAATCTCCAGAACTTGTCCAGTTTCATTTCATGGTTTACAATCCATCGAAGGTCTCGGAAGAAATAGTAGACTGCATTTGAAGCTGCAGTGATGCATCTTTTTTGGAGCCTTTAAGGCTGTTTATTCTTGATTGTGAATCAAGTTCAGCTTCAGATGAACTAAATTTCGTAGAAAATAGTGTTGATAATGCATTCTGAAATTGTACAGAATGGTGGTGGTAATGGAAATTAAATTTATACCAATCATATTTCAAACATTAGTGGGTTACATTCATGCCACACAATGTCAGTCAATGGCTGTCTCTGACAAGAGAGAATATAACCATCTCTCCTTAACGGTATCCTTGGCATTGTTCTCACTGAATCTCTCACTGTTAATATCCTGGGGATTACCCTTGATCAGAAACTGAACTCGACCAGCCACTTTAATTGTAATTGCCAGGTGAACACTAGGTTGGTTAAGATGAATGTGAGGTGACCTTATGCCAGGGTCGAAATGCCAAATACTAGGGGGCATAGGTTTAAGGTGAGTTGGGGAAAGTTTAAAGGAGATGTGAGAGGCAAGTCTTTTTTGCACAGAGCGTGTTGGGTGCCTGGAACATGCTGCCAGGGAAAGTAGTAGAAGCTAATATGATAGTAACATTTAAGAAGCATTTAGACAGATGCATGAGCAGGCATGGGATTAAGGGGATATGGACCATGTGCAGACAGATGGGATTTGTTTAGGACCACGTCCTGGTCAGCACAGAATGGTGGTTTATTCCTACGCTGTACTGTTCTGTGTTCCACATAAATAATGTGACTTGAAGAGCAGATCAGAAGCTGGACGATTAGTGTTGTGTTATTAACTCCTGTTTCGCCGGTTCCTGTCTCCCATCTGTAAGTCTGGAGTGAAATGGACTACTGTCCACTTGCTCTGATGAGTGCAGCTACAACATAAATAAGCTCAATACCATCTGGGACAAACCTGCTCACTTGATTGACAAGGTGAAAGTGAGGACTGCAGACGTTGGAGGTCAGAGTCGAGAGTGTGGTGCTGGAAAAGCACAGCAGGTCAGGCAATATCCAAGGAGCAGGAGAGTTGATGTTTCGGGCAAAAGCCCTTCATCAGGAGTAAGGGCTTTTGCCTGAAACATTGACTTTCCTGCTCCTCGGATGCTCCCTGACCTGCTGTGCTTTTCCAGCACCACACTCTCTACTCACTTGATTGACACTCCATCCTTTATCTGTTCAGTCTCTCAATCTCAGTTGCACAGTGGCAGCACGATGTACAGTCCACAAGATGCACTTCAGCAATTCTCAAGAAGCTTCCAATAGAATAATTTAATCCCTACAGTGAGGAAGCAGGCCATTCAGTCCAGACCGATCCTCCGAACAGCATTTCACCCAGACTCCCCTACCTATAACTCTGCAATTCTCGTGGCTGATGCACTTAGCTTACACATCCCTGGCCATTATGGACAATTTGGATGACCAATCCACCTAACTTACACATCTTCACACTGTGGGAGGAAACTGGAGCACCCAGTGGAAACCCACGTGGACACGGTGAGAACCTGCAAACTCCACCCATGCATCACCAAAGGCTTCAATTAAACCCTAGTCCCTGGTCTGTGAGACAGCAGCGCTAACCACTGAGTCACCATGCCTCCCAAATAGCATCATGCAAATCCATGACTTCCACCATCTAAAGGACAAAGGCGGCAGACACCTGCAAATACCAGCATCTGCCAGGTCACCTCCAAGCCACACACTTTCCTGCTTCATCTGAGTTTCAGTTTTTTGTTTAATCTGTCCATAATTCGCATTTACAAACACATCTATTCTACCACATTAATAAGGGTAGCATGTCATTTTGTACTTGGTCCAGAAAAAGACTATGATAATAGCCAATCCTAGAACTCTGACAAACTTGAAGTGAATAGCAAGAGCTGATTGGTTAGGAGTATGTTAATTATACTGGAATTTACAGCTAAGTTATAAATCAATGGAATTAAGGCTATTTATTTTTATTATTTTCCACTAATTCCATTTTTTAAAATTGTGTGGGGAAAAAAGCACCTCCAGGGCCTTATCAGTAATACTCTCCTTAGCACAAAAGCTATAAGAACATAAAGAACAATTGTTTTGTTTGAATTTAGGATAAAAACAGAGGCTGTATATTGTTGTAGAGTGAGACCAAAACTCATGGACAGATCCAATCAAATTGACTGCCTTATTATTGGCAAATTGGATTTCAACAACAACTTATGAGTGGAATTGATCACAAATTGGATATAAATAGAATGGTTTTAGTGCCTTTTTTTAAAGTTCTGTTAAGACTACCGAGAGCAGATGAAGTGTTGTTCTGCGTCATGGAGTCATAGAGATGTACAGACCCTTCAGTCCAACATGTCCATGCTGACCAGATATCCCAACCCAATCTAGTCCCACCTCCCAGCACCTGGCCCATATCGCTCCAAACCCTTCCTATTCATATACCCATCCAAATGCCTTTTAAATATCGCAATTGTACCAGCCTCCACCACTTCCTCTGGCAGCTCATTCCATACACATACCACCTGCTGCATGAAAACGTTGCCCGAGGTCTCTCTTATATCTTTTCCCTCTCACCCTAAACTGATGCCCTCTAATTCTGGACTTCCCCACCCCAGGGAAGAGACTTTGTCTATTTACCCTATCCATGCCCCTCCTGATTTTATAAATCTCTCTAAGGTCACCCCTCAGCCTCTGACACTCCAGAGAAAACAGCCCCAGCCTGTTCAGCCTCTCCCTATAGCTCAAATCCTCCAACCCAGGGAACATCCTTGTAAATCTTTTCTGAACCTTTTCAAGTTTCACAACATCTTTCCGATAGGAAGGAGACCAGAATTGCATGCAATATTCTAACAGTGGCCTAATCAATGTCTTGTACAGCCACAAAATGAGATGGGAATTTGCCTTATGGTGTATGTTTGTTGAATGTGAAATATCTGAGCTAAATGGTTCAAGGAGATCAGTTTAAGACTTTTAATTAGGCTCACATAACCAAATGACATTTATCTAAACGCGCTGATTAAAGCTTATTACTTTCACTAGGTCAAAATCCTAGAACTCCCCTAACCATAGAGGTATACGACACAGATAAAGACCCTTCAGCCCACAGGATAGTGTGTGTACCTACCCATGTGGATTCCAGTGCTTCAAGAAGGTGGCTGACCGCTTTCGAAGGGCAATTAGGAACGGGCAATAAATTTTAGCTCCCATAGCCACGTCCCATGAAAGAATTTTTAAAAAGCTGTACTGTAAGCTAGATTTACATTCCATGACAGGGACTGATTTTAGAGTTGGGTGGACAGGACATTCTGTAATATCAGCTGGCATGGTCATCTACCAGCATGTTCCTTCTGTGGGTAGTCAATTTTACCAATTAAAATACCTACTGTGTGTGGAATTTTCCAAACAGCATTTGAAGGCTCCCTGCTGAGGCCGTGGACAATTTAATGGATGAAAGTGATGTCATGGGAATGTGTGTGACTCACTGATGCCTGTACCCTGTGACTACAGTTACCAGCCGCAGTCAAAGGCCTTTCTGTGGAGCGGTTCTCTCTTCAGGCTAATGGCCTGTGGCTGTGACCAAGTTTTGTGAAACATTGGAAAGTTCACCCTTAGTCATTGTCTCATTCTTTCATTTGCTTGACAGCACCCACACTTCCTGCTGGAGTTGATGGGTACCCACAGCCTCTGGCAGTCAGATTGACTGTTGGACGTGGAGAACTCCACCATTCTCAATTGGAAAGATCTCTGAGAGTCAACCTCTTTGTCGGCCACCACCTCCGGATCTCTTTCTGGGTCCCCTACTAGCCTTTCCATGATTCTGACAGGAATCTCACCTCAACAAGAAGATAGGAAGCCAGAAGTGAAAGAGCAGCATTTGAGTTAAATTGGGTTACAGAAATCTTTAAAACAAGGTTCAGGATTGAAAATGGGGTCCAAGCTGCAGATGCAGTGCATAGAACTTTTATATTGCTAAAGGACAAACAAAAGACCTCCACGAGGGAGGGAAGAACAGGCATAGTAGGAATTGAATGTACTGGTCATACCGAAGTTCTGTTTGAAGCACACAAGTATGTGTCTTTTGCAGGTTTCACGAGTTTCTCCCTCTGGAATTCTTTTACACACTCAGATAACGGACTTTAGAGTTATGTTAGTAGTCTAGTGCCTCCTTCCTGAAACCCTCTAACATTGACAATGGGCTGTTATTGCTTTATGAATGAAACTTTGGGCATGTTGTCCTCCATTCAGACACTTAAGCTTGCCCCTTTCAATCTGATCACTCTTGACCTGGATCTGGAAATAAACACAGGTCATCTTTTGGCGATGATTTAATTTCAGCTTTAACAGCACCCTGTACAAGGCTCAAAGGTAGAACACCATCACTGCACCCACAACAGCCCCCAATGATGTCATTGTGCTAACCAGCTTGAACTAGCCAGCAATGGGATGATTTGCAGAGATGCTGCTGAGCTGAAGTAACATTTAAGAACTGTTGTGTTGCAACTAACTGTTCAGAACTGGTGCTATACTAATTTCCAATTTTACTTATGGAATATTATCTGCTTTCAATTATTAAGCTATACTTAAAATGCTCTCTATTTCTCACAATTGATTAGTTACTTCAGGGCTCTTCTGGCATGTCTCTACCTTTTACTGTCCCCCCACCCCACGATGCAATCTCTGACCTTACAATTGAAAAAATGATTGAAATTAATGAGATTGAATAATGCATTTTAAAATCAGTTCTGTAATCTGTGTGGAAAGGTATTATAATAAATACGAAATAAAAGCAGGAAATGCTAGAAACAGGTCAAGCAACATTTGAGTGTTTGGGGGTGGGTGGGAAGAGACATGGTGGCTGAGTAGTTAGTTCCTGGTGCTGTGAGGCAGCAGTGCTGTGTTCGATTCCAGCCTCAGGCGGCTGCCTCTGTGGAGTTTACTTGGGTTTCCTCTGTGTGCTCTGATTTCCTCCCACAGTCCAAGGATGTGGAGGTAATTTGGATTGGCCATGTGAAATTGTCCACAGTGTGTCCAGGGATGTGCAGACTAGGTGGGTTAGCCATGGGAAATGCAGGGTTATAGGGGCTGGGTCTGAGTGTGATGCTCTTTGGAGTATTGGTGTGGACATGATGGGCTGAATGACCTGCTTCCACACTGTAGGGATTCTAGGAGAGAGAAACAAAAGCAAGGATTTAATGGCTTCTGCTCGAAGTGTGAGAGCAGGTGCCTTTAAAGAGGATCTCTCTGCTCCCAGCAGCAAGAAAGTATGCTGAATTGAGTGCCAATTAGGCATATAACTCCTATCCAACAGGCTTCTTGCCTTTTCAGGTCACACATCAGAGAAGGGCTGCCTGAAGTGGATGGCTGATCAGAAGCTACTGAGTGTCTTTGGAAGCCTTGGCAACAGTCATGCAGATAAGAGCTTTGTGAGAGGGGGGGGGGGGGGGGGGGGGGAGTGGGTGGGAAAGGGAATAAAGCTTTCACTGGTCTCCGCCTGCACATTAAATGCAAGCCTTAACTTCCCCCAGATGACAAGCCATCCCATTATCTGCCCTTCCTGCCTCTTTTCTAATGAGGGGTAAATCCTGCCCTTTGAGATCATATTTCCCATTGACTAGTATTTCCTATTTTTATTTATGATTTCCATCATTTGTAGTTTTTTATGTCTTTGCATTGATGTATAACTTCATTGTGCTCTCCTTCTATGACTACTCGTCTTAATTGCAGTCACACTCCTTCTTTGAAACTCGGCAGTCATGCCACACCTGATAGAAGGTTCCGTTAATGGGACAAGGCCACAAGGCAGAAAATGGGGGGAAAAGAGAAAGGAAATTAATTGCCAATAACTTTATTTTGGAAATTTGCTTAGTTTCCCTAGCGTCAGTTCTTGTACAAGAGGGGTCAACACGACGGTTGGAGGAAGAGCGCCTCATCTTCCGCCTAGGAATCCTCCAACCACAAGGGATGAACTCAGATTTCTCCAGTTTTCTCATTTCCCCTCCCCCCACCTTGTCTCAGTCAAATCCCTCGAACTCAGCACCGCCTTCCTATCCTGCAACCTTCTTCCTGACCTCTCCGCCCCCACCCCACTCCGGCCTATCACCCTCACCTTGACCTCCTTCCACCTATCACATTTCCAACACCCCTCCCCCAAGTCCCTCCTCCCTACCTTTTATCTTAGCCTGCTGGACACACTTTCCTCATTCCTGAAGAAGGGCTTATGCCCGAAACGTCGATTCTCCTGTTCCTTGGATGCTGCCTGACCTGCTGCGTTTTTCCAGCAACACATTTTCAGCTCTGATCTCCAGCATCTGCAGTCCTCACTTTCTCCTCAAATAAACTTTTCACAAGCAACATCAAACATGTAGTTCCTGATGAAGGGCTTATGCATGAAATGTCGATTCTCCTGCTCCCCAAATACTGCCTGACCTGATGTGCTTTTCCAGCACCACACTCTTGACTTAGTTATCATACCAAAGTAATGTTGATAGGTCCTCATTACTCAAGGCCAGCTTGGTCTGATAAATCAAGCTGCCAAAATAAATATCCTAATCAGGAGTTGGGTGCTAAAAGTAAACTATGTTACATACAGTTTCCTTTCCAACTAACTTATGAGACCATTTTCACATTAGTCCATATCCAATACACGAGGTTTTTTGGAAGCTTAACTACAAAGAAATGGTGTTGATCTCATTTTGCAGCAATGGTTATGCTTCTATTTAGATTTCCATTTAAATAGCAACAGTAACAAGTAAAACTCCAAAGGCATGATTAATGAGGCAAATATTGTCTCAAAGCACGAGACAGTAGGATGGGAATTGAAAAACATTCAAATGGTGGATTTTAAGGAACATCTTAAAGCTTGAGAAACAGAGGGGTTTGGGAATATGATTCCAAAGCTTTGGGAGGAGTTAGCTGCCCATGAAGGACAGAGTTGGAGGAAACTATATTTAATTGAGAGTTGCAAATTATAGAAAAGGTTAAGGTGAAAAAGAAAGGTCTTGGGTATATGGAACACAAGCATCAGACCTTTAAAAACACAGAAATTGCTGGAGATACCCAGCAGGTACCCACCATTTGTGGAGAGAGAGCAAAGTTAATGCTTCAAATTCAGTGACCCTATTCAGAACTGGACTTGAAACCTTAACTTTGTTTTCTTGCAAAGATGCTGCAAGACCTGCTGAGTTTCTCTAGCAATTTCTGTTTTTGTTTAAGATTTTCAGCTCTGGTTTTGTCTTTTATGAAAAATAAAAATGTTGGTGGACCTGGAGCTAATGTACATCAGTAGACATAGTTGCAATGGATGAACCGGACTTGGTTTTGATGCAGACAGTAGGGCTTTAAATTATAAGGTGGATGATGTGAGGTCAGACAGCAAGCAATAGAATAATTATGGATGTAAGTTTGCTCGCTGAGCTGGAAGGTTTGTTTTCAGACATTTTGTCACCATACTACGTAACATCATCAGTCAGCCTCCGCTAAAGCACTAGGAATCCTTCAACCACAAGGGATGACCCGCTTTCTATTTGTGTGTTTAGGTTTCCTTGGTGACATAATTTCCTGTTCTTTTTGAGGAGATTTACCAGGATGTTACCTGGTCCAGAGGGAAGGTCTTATGGGGAAAGGCTGAGGGACCTGGGTCTGTTCACATTGGAGAGAAGGCGGCTGAGAGGGTATTTAATAGACATATACAAGATGATCAGAGGGTTAGATAGGGTAAACAGTGAGAGTCTTTTTCCTAGGATGATGACGTTGGCTTGTACAAGGGGGCATAGCTGCAAATTGAGGGGTGATAGATTTAAGACAGATGTCAGAGGCAGATCCTTTACTCAGAGTGGTAACGGCGTGGAATGCCCTGCCTGCCAATGCAGTTAACTCAGCCACATCAGGGGCATTTAAGCAGTCCTTGAATCAGTATATGGATGATGGGATAGTGAAGGGGGATGGGCTTAGATTAGTTCACGGGTCGGTGCAACATCGAGGGCTGAAGGTCTGTTCTCCGTTGTATTGTTCTATTTTCTAAGAACCTCCGCAGACCCATAGTCTCGCTACCTGGAACACTAATTTACAGATTAGCCAAGGAGCTACATCAAAGACAAACATTTAGGAGAAGACTCTCGCCACTCCATTCACTCCACCCAAGAATTCCCAAAGATCAAAGACATGAAGATAGAAGATGATGAAATAATGGTCTCTTTTGACGTAACAGCCTTGCTCACATCCATCAACATCAACCGGGCCAAGGAAACACTGACTAAATTATTGGAAGAACCAAAAGACACACACACCAAACATCATTAACTTCATCAGCAAGGACAATATTATCAAGCTCACGGACCTATGCCCTTCCACCCACTTTACTTTAAACAACAAAACCTACAGGTAAACCAACGGAACACCCATGGGATCTTCAATATCAGGGTTCTTATCAGAGGCAGAAATGCAGAGACTCAAACAAACACCTCTGCCAACCAGCCAACCCAAACTTTGGGTCCGTTACGTGAATGACACTTTTATCATCACCAAATGGAACAAATTAGAGGAACCCTATAAGACCGTCAATAATACCCTTACTGACATAAAATTCACTAAAGAGGAGGAAAACAACAACAAACTACCATTCTTAGATGTCGCAGTAGAGCGAACAGCCAGTGGGGAACTTCAAACCAGCGTCTCCAGGAAGACAACACATACAGACCAAATACTGAACTACAGAAGCAAACATCCCAAGACCACAAACAAAGCTGCATTAGAACATTATTTCAATGAGCCACCACATACTATAGCACAGAGGAACTACAAAGCGTAGAGGAAAATCACCAATACAGCGTAGTTGAAAAGAACAGGTACCCAATGAACACAGTCTACAGATTTCTCAGCAAAAAACCCAAACAAGTGTCCAGAAACCCTAGCCACTCTTCTCTACATCAAAGACATCTTGGAAATGACTGCCAGATTACTCAGATCTCTTGGCATCATGGTAGCCCGTAAACCCACCAACACACTAAAACAGCAGCTAATGAACTTGAAAGACCGAATGCAGACAACAAGCCAAACTAATGTCATTTACAAAATACCTTGCAAGAACTGTAACAAACACTACACTGGACAAACAGGCAAAAAACTAGCCACAAAAAGACATGACCCACTCTCACTAGTATCCTTATGTACAGATGAGGAAAGACACTACTTCGACTGGGGGCAACACATCCATCATAGGACAAGCCAAACAGAGATACGCACCAGAATTCCTAGAAGCATGGCATTCCAACTGGAACTCTATCAACAAACACATTGACTTGGACCCCATTTACCACCTTCTGAGAAAAAGAACAGGAAATGGCAACAACACAGGAAATGATGTCACCAAGGAAACCTAAACACATAAATATAAAGCAGGTCACTAACACCAGTGCTTCACCGGAGGCTCACTGATAATGTTACCTACTATGGTGATGAAACGTCTGAAAACGAACCTTCCAGCTCAGCCTGAACCTCAACCTGAGCTACAAATGTTCTCAAAGCTCACTCATAAAATAATTATGTCTGGAGGGAAAAGATGAAAAATTTTTGAGATAGTGCATTAGTAATTGATGTAACAGGAATGAAGGTTGATTTTCTTTAGTGATGAAGAGGACACAGCATTGGAAATGCTGCTCGGGGTCAAACAGGAACATCATTAATTCAATATGAGAAAATGGTGCAGTATGGGAATGGAATCATTAGCTTGTGACAGGAATTTGATTGTTCAAAAACAATAGTTTTAGCCCTGATAGTGTATCATCAAGTAAAAAATTATAGCACATCCAGGAATGAATATTGGATAACTAGTATGACAAATCAAACGCAGTACATACTTTATTAATAAACTATAAATTAGGCTTATGAATGGGATAATGACTGATTTAATCAAGTAACAAAAATCCTATACATCCTAGAGGGTGAAGCTAAGTCAATACAATTATAACTAATTTTGAGAAGAATAAATCACCACTCAAATCTTACTATTAAAAATAACTGGGTTGGGTTTGCAGACAACATAGCAAGACAGTATTGACAGAATAAATGCAACAATTTAAATTCCATCTTCCCTTTCATGGACAGAGGTTTAATTGTTTTGCTGGTGGATAAACTATATTCAGAATTACTGTTTGTATACCGATATCCCAACCAAATTTCTTAGAATCCTTTCACAGGACCAGAGGATTCTTTTGTACTTGGAGTCATACAGTCCAACCTTAGTCCTTCTCATCCACGTCAATCAGATATCCTAAACTGATCTTGTCTCATTTGACAGCATTTGGCCCATATCCCTCAAAGCACTTCCTATTCATATACCCATCTAGATGTCTTTTAAATGTTGTATTTGTACCTGCCTCCGACTTCCCCTGGCAGTTTGTTCCAGAAATGCACCACCCTCTGTACGAAATAATTTTTAAGTCTTTCCTTTCTCACCTTAAACCTATGCCCTCTAGTTTTTGACTCCTCCAACCTAGGGAAGAGGACCTTAGCTTTACACTCTATGTCCCTCATAATTTTATAAACCTCTATAAGGACACCCAAAGTTTCTGGTACTCTAGGGATAAAATGCCCCTGTCTATTCAGCCTCTCCCTATAAATCAAACCCTCCAGTCCTGGCAATATCCTTATCAATTTTTTTGCACCCTCTCAAGTTTAACAACATCCTTCATAGAGCAGAGTGATCAGATTTGTATGTAATATTCTAAAAGTGGTCTCACCAATGTGCAGCTGCAACTCGTATACTCAATGCACTAACCAATGAAGGCAAGCATGCCAAATATCTTCTTTATCACCCTGTCTACCTGCAATTCCACTTTCAAGGAACTGTGCACCTGCACCCCTAAGTGTCTTGTTCAGCAGCACTCCCCAGGGACCTACCAATAAGTGTACAAGTCCTGCCCCAGTTGCTTTACCAAAATGCATCACCTCACATTTATCTAAGTTAAACTCCACCTGGCACTCCTCAGCCCATTGATCCATTTGATCAAGGTCCTATCGTACTCTAAGATAATCTTCACTATCCACACTACCTATTTTGGTGTCATCTGCAAACCTTACTAACAATGCCTCTGATATTCAGATCCAAATCATTTATATAAATGACAAAAAGCAGTGCAACCAGCACCGAACCTTGAGGCACAGTGCTGGTCACAGGCCTCCAGTCCAAAAAGCAGCCCTCTACTATCCCTCTCGGTCTCCTAACTTCAAGCCAATTTTGTATCCAATTGCCTAGCTCCCTCAGATCTTATATGATTTAACCTTGCTAACCAGTCTACCATGCGGACCCTTGAATGCTTTGTTGAAGTCTGTGTAGACAATGTCTTCATTCTGCTTTCATCAATCTTCTTTGTCACCTCTTCAAAAATCTGAAATCTACAGACCTTAGAGGTACATAATCCTTGGATTAAGTCAGAATCTGAAATTTCAGTTGAGGAAATTCACATTCTGTTGCTTATTACACCTATAAAATCAAGTGTGTTTAAAAACAGATTCTCCAATTTATTAATCTTTATTACAAAGATACACAGAAAAAGCCAGGTGACAAGGAGGATCTAATCATTTACTGAAACATGTTACAGAATGATACAGAGATAAAATAAAGAACAAAAGACATTACTTAAAAATACTAATTTTGAAAAATTCACTTGATATGGTCAGCGCTAAGGGAAAAGTTAGGAATGATGGGAGGAATAAATATAATCTTGATTCAAAATAAAGATTTCAGAAACAGTTACAATTTTAAGTGTTTATAAAAATGTATAATTCAAAGATTTCTTCATTTTCTGGTCCTATTCCAAAAATGCTTGCCTCAGCAATACGAGTGGAGTTTCAGCTGTCTGGCATGATCTTGATGCTTGATCCATTCTCTGCCCATTGAAAGAAATTACACTGTTTTCCTATTCCTTGTGAGCACACATAAAAGTTACGTCCGTTATTGGGGCCAAGTTTCAGCACTGTCCTCATGATGCATCGTTTTCCATGTTTGCAGAATGGAAAATGCAAATCAGCCCACTATGAAATACAAAGTAGAGTTAATTCTCAAGAATTTGCACATAATTGTTTACTTCAAGTTTACAAAATCAGTCTCAAATACTTCAAGTGCTTACGCCATTTCTTTCCACATTGCAGTACAGAAAATGAACATAATTGTATGACATAAGTGAATATTTGTGAAGTGTTTGCAATTTTCAGCAAAACAATGATGACCTTTTCATCAAAGATGAAATCTCAAGTGATATGTAAGGCTTACAATGTTTGCTGTTTACATTTAACAATAATACCCAGGATCCAAAACGCTTGCTGACTTACAATAGTACTACGTCCAACAAAACATCTTTTAAAAAGAATCATCCCTACTTTCAATTTATAGAACGGTTACAGCACAATTATACCTCATTCAATCTCTCACATCCCTTCTGGCACTCCAGAACAACAATTTGCTTTATCACCTCCACCTAAGTCTTATCCCCATTGTTCTGAAAAGATCTCTCTTTGGGTAATTGTTGAAGTTATGATTGAATCACCACACTCTCAAGTGGTACGGTGTGGAGCCTAACCACTCAATACTGTTACAATCCCGGTGGGACTGAACCACAAAACAATTTACTCATATTTACTAAAGGACCCCAACAGAAGAAATTACCACAAGGTTCCAATTACTTCAGTACTGCTGAAAATAAAGGCATTTTGTCGAAGCCTTTCACATACTGGAAGCTTTGTAATTAATGCACAGGGACTTGTTCTTTGTCTTCAAGCAACATGTGCACACACTGCCCTGATTTCAACTCTGATTCATTTCTCAGAGCAATACTTTGATTAATTCAGAATCAACCTGCCTGGTTTAAAATTCAGACAAATCTTAGCAATTAACTGTCAGTCATCATTTAATTGTTGTATTTTCTAATGATAATGCCTCTACCAATCAGAGTCCACTTACCAACCAATCAGCGCTCTCTACTTACACTGTAGAAACATTGTTTTTATTTTGATTTAGTCCCTACCCTCCCCTTCACTGTTTTGATCACACAGCATTGCCCTTTGATGTGAAGGGCAGTGCTTGTCACTGGCCACTCGGGTGTTTTCCTAAAAAAAAATAAAAATAGAAACATTGTTTTCTCTTTACTTTGGTATATCTTGTAAATTCCTTGAGTGTAAAAAGCTTCCACAAAATGTGTTTTTATTCAGCATTCCACTTCCTGTAACTTACCTTAATACCAATCAGAACCATGCAAATTAAACATGAAATAACAGCAAAGTATAAAAGATAAAATTTCACTTCAAATAGCCTATAGAACAAAGATGCATCTTAAACAACCTACATTACTGGTTATTCAAAAAGTAGCACTGCATACAATTGCACAATAGCTGTCCAACTCAATTCAGCTCCTGATTCACATTCGCAAGCAGATGCATTCCATGTGAAGTCCTTGACATGATTAGCACTGACATGGCACATTACTATCCGGCCTTCTCTTAGTCAGATCATGAGAGTCTTGATGGAGTAGCCTTCCAGCTTTACCTTTCAACCAACCCTAAGATTTTATCATGGTTAACCCACTTAACCTGCACATCGCTGCACACTATGAGGCAATTTTTAACATAGCCAATCTACTTAACTTGCCCATCTTGGACTGTGGGAAGAAAACCCACACTGACAGAGAGAATGTACAAACTCCACACAGACAGCCAAATTGAATCCATCGTCCCTGGTGCTTTGAGGCAACAGTGCTAACAGTGTGCCCACCCGCCTTTAGCTCGCTTATACATCGTTTCCCCAAATGGAGATCCTGAAGTTCAATTTTCCTTCTTATCAAATCGAAAATCGATCTTTTTGTGGTATTTTGCTGGTTTCTTCTCACACAAACTCCTTGTTCCACTTTATGTCTGCCAGTCACTTTCACCATCCAGCTCTCCTACCTGTGGCTTTCACTATGGTCTGATCTATTTCTGATCTTAATTTCTTTGCTGTTGTGCAATTTGTCAGTCAAACATCACCAGATTACATATACTAGTATTTCATGCTATCTAAGAAAATTGAAATTGATTGGTTCGCAATTGCTGCAAATCCTAAAAAACTATTACAGACTCCACAGACATTTTAAAGAAATCTCCAATACTAATCTGGTAATGTTTCTGCATCAAAAATCATCACTCCGCATAACAGACTATTCTTCCCCTTGTCACCTCAGGTAGACTCGCCAATCACTCGGCCTTGCACTCCCTTGTCAGGTCCACATCCCTTCACCAGACAACCCTTCCCTCCTGGCACCTTACCCTGCCACCGCAGGAATTGCAAAATCTGTGCCCGCACCACCCCCCTCATCTCCTTCCAAGGTCCCAAAGGAGCCTTCCACATCCATCAGAGTTTTACCTGCACTTCCACACATCATTTACTGTATCTGTTGCTCCCGATGCGGTCTCCTCTACATTGGGGAGACAGGATGACTACTTGCAGAGCGCTTCAGAGAACATTTCCGGGACACTCGCGCCAATCAACCCCACCGCCCTGTGGCCGAACACTTCAACTGCCCCTCCCACTCTGCCGAGGACATGCAGGTCCTGGGCCTCCTCCATCGTCACTCCCTAACCACCTGACGCCTAGAGGAAGAATGCCTCATCTTCCGCCTCGGGACCCTCCAACTCCACAGCATCAATGTGGATTTCACCAATTTCCTCATTCATCCTCCCCCCACCTTACCCCAGTTCCAAACTTGCAACTTGGCATCGCCCTCATGACCTGTCCTACTTGTTCATCTTCCTTCCCACCTATCCGGTCCACCCTCCTCTCCAACCTATCACCATTACTCCCACTTCCAGCTACCTATCACATTCTCAGCTACCTCCCCACCAGCCACACCTCCCTCCTATTTATCTCTCCACCCCCAAGGCTCCCAGCCTCATTACTGATGAAGGGCTTTTGCCTGAAACGTTGATTCTCCTTCTTGGATGCTGCCTGACCTGCTGTGCTTTTCCAGCACCACACTCTTGACTCTAATCTCCAACATCTGAAGTCTTCATTTTCGCCTTGCAACCAATGAGAACAGTCCTCTTGGACAAGGTTTCCAGTCAGCTGCGGGACTGAGATTAGAAGTGGGTAGGCCCAAAGTTTTGCATAGCTGGCCATAGTGCGAGTTTAGTATTACATTCTGACCCTGAGTCTTTTTTGGAATCAAAACAGCCAATTAGTTGCAAGTGAGGAAAACAGGGCCATATGATGCACCCACTGAAATTTCCAGTTAGCACACAAGGTTTGCACCTCAGACCAAAACCCAGTAACTACATCACGGTTCCCTAATGGTAGGAACGCTGGTGGGGAGGGGAGGGGTTTTGCATTTAATTTCAGGAAGGACAGTATGTCCCTTCTGTGGAGGAGTTTCTGTATTTTCCCTGTATCTTGGTCAATGCTTATTTTTCAGTCAGAATCACAAAACAAAATCTGATAATTATCACACTGCTGTTTGTGTAATGTGGTATGCCATTTGGCTGCCAAATTTTCTACTTTAGTGACTATGTATTAAAAATACTTAACTGCTGTAAAGTGTTTTGAGACCTTTGATGGCAGTGATAGGTATACACATTAAAAAAAATGCAAGACTTTCTTGCATTTACATGTTACATCAAAATTCTGTATGAAAGTAATATGTACATACTGGTTTTCTTCTTAAATGCACAACTGAACAAGTGATGATTAATTCTGTCCTGGATTATCATTCCTAAAGATTTCCTCTAAGGTCAAACTGACCGGTCTGTAGGCATTGACTTTTAAACTCAGCCTCCATTACCAACACAGAAACATTTGAAATTCTCCAGTTCCTCTTGCCCCTCTCCCTGTTGTCATTAACTTCTCCAAACTTCATGATCCACGCCATGCCAAATCTGGCCTCTTGCATGTCCTTCATGTCCAGTGTTCCAGCACTGCTAGTTATTTCTTCAACTATCAAGGCATTAAGCTCTGAGATTATCTACTCACACCCCTCTACCTCCATTTCCTCCTTAGGATGTTTCTTAAAATCTACCACATTAACCAAGTCAACTGTCTTAGTATCTGTCTTTTGAGGCTGAATGAAAAACATTTGCTTGATTATTTTCTGTCAAGTACCTTGGGATGTTTGACTATGTTAAAGTTGCTGTATAACTGCAAGCTACTGATATTGTGGTATTTACAAAGGAGACAGTGAATACGATCAGAACTCACCTGCAGGAAAGTTTTGAATTTGCTGTCCCGATGTAATTAATCTCTACATATTAATAATTGCTCCATAGTACAGAATTTAAATATTGTTAAAAGATAAGTTGAAGCTCTTCATCTCACCCTTTTAGGGATTATGATGCCAGAAATGGACATGAAAAGGGGACACACTGGTTTATACAGCATGAGAAGAAGGTGCTGACTGGTTGGTCCATCATTAGCATGGATGTGCTGCAAGACCAGTTAGCTAGCAATCTTTGGTTTCAGATCAATGAGGTAGACTCTGATTGTTCAAGGTGTTATCAAGGAAATGCAGCAGAGATTGGCAAAATCCAATGTTGGTTGCTATTTCCTTTTGCCTACATAAAACAGGGCTCTGTGTATTAATATATGTAGCTTCCAGCATGCACAAATGAATCACACGGCGAGCTTAACTATTGATTTTAAGTTGGTTCCCAGTGTAACTCTCAACACAGTCCAGATTATTTAATAAATGATTTCCAAAAGGAGAATCACATCTAGTTATGGGCATACCTTTGAAGTTTGCCAGTTTAGGGTGGTTGAGCACAATCTACATATTGCCCACAATGATTAGTCAATGGGACCTGCTGTTTGGTATGGTTTGCCAATTGGAACAAACTGCTTGCATACTGGCATCACATGGCCCTGAAAAATCATATCACACTACTAATTTTTTGTGGTAGGCAAAATGACATTTTGTCTTGAATGTGACGTCTTGTTAATGGACAAAATCTTTTGTGAGTTTAATACAAAGAAGCAGCATACCTGTTCAGAGCTTGGGACACCACCCCCTCCCCCCCCCCTCCCCCTACCTTTACTGTGTAATCTGAGTGAGACTGGGGGCTGCTCAGTTCAAGTGAAACAGCATACCAATTGCACTTAACCAGATTGTACCGATTAGATTCCCTACAGTGTGGAAACCGGTCCTTCGGCCCAACCAGTCCACACCGACCCTCTGAAGAGTAACCCACCCAGACCCATTTCCCTCTGACCTAATGCACCTAACACTATGGGCAATTTTGCATGGCCAATTCACCTGACCTGCACATCTTTGGACTGTGGGAGGAAACCGGAGCACCCGGAGGAACGCCACGCAAACACGGGGAGAATGTACAAACTCCACACAGGCAGTCGCCCAGGGCTGGAATCGAACCTGGGACCCTGGTGCTGTGAAGCAGCAGTGCTAACCACTGAGCCACCGTGCCACCCATAGTACTTGCAAGTCTCAGAAAAGAATGCCATAATTTAAGATGATTCTGCTTTTGGACATCTTTATTAAATAATACCAGAAGAGAAAATGCTGGAAAATCTCAGCAGGTCTGGTAGCATCTGTAAAGAGAGAAAAGAGCTGACATTTCAAGTCTAACTGACCCTTTGTCAAAGTGTTAACAAAGGGTCAGTTGGACTCGAAACGTCAGCTCTTTTCTCTCCTTACAGATGCTGCCAGACCTGCTGAGATTTTCAAGCATTCTCTCCTTTGGTCTCTTTTGCTTTCAGATTCCAGCATCTGCAGTAATTTGCTTTTATTAAATAATAGATTGCTTTAAGAGTCACACTGGAAACAAATTTAAAATCATCAAAACACTTCTCAGAGCTGCTGTGTTGCTCTAGCGTACTCCATTTTGTTTCAGAGTTACAGTTCTTTGTGATTACCTCTTCTTCATATTGACAGATAACTCGCTATATCGCCAATTATGATCCTCATGCTGTCTAAATTGGTGTAACTGTTTTTTAATCTACTTCTTGCATCCCAATCTTGATGAGTGCAATTCAAAAACCTTCTCATCTCCTTTTAGCAATGTCTAACATATGAATTACTTTGTTTTGCAGATAATTATTTTAATTGATCATTTTCTGTATAACATGGCTGATGCAAACAAGTCTATTTCTACAGCAGTTTTCTAGATGTGTAAAATATATTCAGATCTACATAATTAAAATTATAATCTTCAGTTAATTAGCAAAATCTTTTTGATTTGCAAACGTATTATACAAATTATGTGTAACTGAGCTGAACAAATGTAATTAAATTATAAATAGTAGAAACACTGTTCTACACAATTTACTGTAACATATTACTCAATTATATCCATTACCTAGTACAGATAGCAATTATTGCAATTTCAAAAGTAATTTTGAATAGTTCAATCAACAGTCTAGCTACAGTGCCACTGAGGTTTAAAGCAAATTCTGTATTAATTCATTTGCTGTGGGATATAAGTCATAGTAAGTCTTGAATACTGTGGTTATTCACCTTCAGGTTTTTGAATGGTGTTGAAGTGCCCTCTGGAGGCTATTTAGTGTAATGGTACATAATCATTAGAGGTATCAAAGTGAATTAAATTGAGGTTACACTAAATTTAGTTTGTGGCATTGCAATATTGGACTTTTTAAAAATGAAATCTGTTGTTAATCACTGTCGGACATTGATAAAACTGACTTCAGGTTCACAGATTCTTTTTGCCATATTTAGCTGAAATAATAAAAATGTTCAATGAAAATCATAAAATGCTCATGTTCAAATGACTGTTGCATTTTAATTACCGCAGAATTTTTCCTAAATTGATAATGTCACACAGTGTAACCTCATGGTCTGGTATCCTTGATTATCTCAGAATTGATGGTCTGTAGGATTCAACATCAGCAGCAGTTTCTTAAAAAAAAAATCTCTTTTCTTTTCACTATTCAAAGTTTCCTGTGCACTTGTCTGCAGTTCCAGCTGTGAATCCTGATGCAGAACTGAGAACTTCGGCTTTGGGACTGGAAAGCCAACCAGCAAATCTAAAGTTGGTATATATTCAGCTGCAATAATCACCTCAGCATCCTCGGCAGTGCTGACCTTAGTGAAGCTGTTGATATGAAAATCTGTACCACTTGTTTAAATGAGGCCTGTCCCGCTAAATAGAGTCATAGTGATGTACAGCATGGAAACAGACCCTTCGGTCCAACCCGTCCATGCCGACCAGATATCCTAACCTAATCTAGTCCCACCTGCCAGCACCCGGCCCATATCCCTCCAAACCCTTCCTATTCATATATCCATCCAAATGCCTCTTAAATGTTGCAATTGTACCAGCCTCCACCACAGCTCATTCCATACACGTACCATCCTCTGCGTGAAAAAGTTGCCCGTCACGTCTCTTTTATATCTTTCCCCTCTCACCTTAAACCTATGCCCTCTAGTTCTGGAGTCCCCAACCCCAGGGAAGAGACTTTGTCTATTTATCCTATCTATGGCCCTCATAATTTTGTAAACCTCTAGAAGGTCACCCCTCGGCCTCCATCGCTCCAAAGAAAATAGCCCCAGCCTGTTCAGCCTCTCCCTATAGCTCAGATCCTCCAACCCTGGCAACATCCTTGTAAATCTTTTCTGAATCCTTTCAAGTTTCACAACATCTTTCCAATAGGAAGGAGACCAGAATTGCATGCAATATTCCAACAGTGGCCTAACCAATGTCCTGTACAGCCGCAACATGACCTCCCAACTCCTGTGCTCGATACTCTGACCAATAAAGGAAAGCATACCAAACGCCTTCTTCACTATCCTATCTACCTGCGACTTCACTTTCAAGGAGCTATGAATATGCACTCCAAGGTCTCTTTGTTCAGCAACACTCCCTCGGACCTTACCATTAAGTGTATAAGTCCTGCTAAGATTTGCTTTCCCAAAATACAGCACCTCGCATTTATCGGAATTAAACTCCATCTGCCACCTCTCAGCCCATTGGCCCATCTGGTCCAGATACTGTTGTAATCTGAGGTAACCCTCTTCGCTGTCCACTACACCTCCAATTTTGGTGTCATCTGCAAACTTACTAACTGTACCTCTTATGCTCGCATCCAAATCATTTATGTAAATGACAAAAAGTAGAGGGCCCAGCACCGATCCTTGTGGCACTCCACTGCTCACAGGCCTCCAGTCTGAAAAACAACCCTCCACCACCACCCTCTGTCTTCTACCTTTGAGCCTGTTCTGTATCCAAATGGCTAGTTCTCCCTGTATTCCATGAGATCTAACCTTGCCAATCAGTCTCCCATGGGGAACCGTGTCGAACGCCTTACTGAAGTCCATATAGATCACATCTACTGCTCTGCCCTCATCAATCTTTTTTGTTACTTCTTCAAAAAACTCAATCAAGTTTGTGAGACATGATTTCCCACGCACAAAGCCATGTTGATATCCTGAATCAGTCCTTGCCTTTCCAAATATATTTATATCTTGTCCCTCGGGATTCCCTCCAACAACTTGCCCACCACTGAATCAAGTGGATACTTATTTCAACACCAGCTCTGAAGTAGAGGGGCTGTGTCTGTCACTGTGGCGAGTATTCTGGCATCATTCTTTGATCAAGAGCAGGTTCAGTAATCACTAAGATAGGGAGATTGTGAGGCAACAAATAGAGGTAACAAGGAGGAGCTAAAAAATTGGATAATATTATGGCAGCTTTTAGAAGTATATTTGGGGCTTCAATCATTCTGGAAGAATGTCACGTCAAGGATTTCAGACTACTCTAAAGTATAGCAACATACTCACTTGAAAGTAGTCACACTGGGATTCTCGAGGAAGGGAGCACACATAGAACTGCCTCCCTTTGTTCTCTCCTTCTTTCTTGACCAACCTCAATGTGCAGGGACGACTGTGCTTTTTGCAACGTGTAGTTTCACGATTTACAACTGCAGGATCATCATTCATAATAACAGCACTCCTGTGAACACATGATTTTCTTTTATTGATCTAACGGCATTCTTTTATCAAAATCCTGCAATAAAGCTGCCTTTTGTGCAATTTCAGGCATCAGTGCTTGTTGGACAACCAGATTGCAGGCTGAAGCTTGATAAATATCACCATTTTGCAGGAAGAAGTTACTGACCTTCAAAATAATTATAAATGATACACCATTTTAGAATTATTTACTCTAGGACGTTAGCTTGCCATTCAGATTCACTCAGGAGTTATGGAGAAAAAACAAATGCATGGTGTTTTTCAAACCTTGACATTCAAATTACTTTATGACAGTCATTTTTCTCCTGTCTGTTAAACTATTTCAATTTTAACTGCAGGTAAATCTCTGACATTTCAGCAAGCTTTATCCACATCTCTGCTACTGAAACCATATTGCTTGTAGATTGAAGGAAGGCATATAATTCACCAGTGACACTAAATTGCAGAACCTTCAATATGAGTGCCAAATCATATTGAAGTGTGACCAGTCCTCATATGACATCCACGTATACTTCGAGGTAGCAATAAGAACCTGGAATTCATTAAGATCTTTGCATAACAACAATTGCAGGCAGGAGAAGGCCTTTAGCCCATCTAGGTAAAAACAGGACTGCAGATGTTGGAAACCAGAGTCTAGAGTGGTGCTGGAAAAGTATAGCAGGTCACACAGCAGCCGAGGAGCACGAATATCGAAGTTTTGGGCAAAGACTCTTCATCAGGAATAGAGCCTGATGAAAGGCTTTTACCCAAAACATCGATTTTTCGGCTTTAGCCCATCTAGGCCAACTGATCAGAGCATTCCATTGGTATATTTCTAATTATCTATCCGTGTACTACTATGTTGTTGGCTAACAATCATTTACCAATCAATATTAATACATTCACATCTATCTCATGCTCTTGAAACTCACAATAGCCTATTGGATGAGTGTTTCCCTGAAATCTAGGTAGATAAAATCCACTGCCTCTTCCATCAATATCAACTGGATCTGTTAAGATTAGATTACATTACATTACTTACAGTGTGTGGAAACAGGCCCTTCGGCCCAACAAGTCCACACCGACCCTCCGAAAAGCAACCCACCCAAACCCATTCCCCTATATTTACCCCTTTACCTAACACTACAGGCAATTTAGCACGGCCAATTCACCTAACCTGCACATTTTTAGACTGTAGGAGGAAACCAGAACACCCGGAGGAAACCCACACCACACAAACAGTTGCCTGAGGCAGGAATTGAACCCGGATCTCTGGCACCATGAGGCAGCAGTGCTAACCACTGTGCCACCGTGCCACCCACAAAGTGTTAGCTCCTCAAAGTGACCCATAAATCTTTTGAGCATGACACCTGAATGCTAAAACAATGGCACGTGGCTCAGTTTAGGTCAAGAAATTCCTTTGTATTAATCCCTCTTATTACTAACCAAGGGATAGTAAGAATAACAATAGAACTTCAACTGCTGCTCGTCTAACATCAGTTACAGACCAAACCCAAACCTAGGTCCGGCCTAGTCACAGCAAGAGTCACTGATCGGTTCAATTTGAGTTAAAGTTACTCGACCCCAGGGTAGAATATTACCGAGGATATTACCGAAGTGCTGCATTTCAGATGAGGTGCTAACAGAGGCTCTGTCTATCGGTTGTAATCGACTAGGCTAGTCGCTTCTCATCACTATTCCAAAAACAGGAATTCTCATTTCCTGGCCATGTGACATCATTGCACAACCGAAAGCAAAAGTCGGTTCACACTTTTACTCACAAAGTTTTGGAAACCCAGGCTGTGATATAATTTCAATCTCTTTCCATTTGAACTAAGCAGCATTTCGCAAAAACCCACTCAGACATGCAGTTTGGATTCTGCCAAGGCCACTCAGCTCCTGACCTCATTACAGCCTTGGACCAAACATGAACAAAAGGAGTGGATTTCCAGAGGTAGGTGAGAAACATTGTCCTTGACATAAAGGCCACACTTGGCATTAAAAAGCTCTAGCAAAACTAAGATCAATAGGAATCGGGAGTAAATCCTCTCTGGTTCAAGTCAAACTTGGTACAAAGGAAAATGGTTACAGTTGTTGGAGGCCAGTCAAATCAGCTCCAAATCATCTCTACAGGTATGATCACTGGATCCCCAACTATCAACATTTAGGGGTTAGCACTGATCAGAAACTGAATTGGACGAGTCATATAAATACTGTGGCTCCAAGATCAGGTCAGAAGCCACAAATCTTGCAATGTGTAACTTACCTCCTGGCCGCCGAAAGATTGTCGAACATTTACAAGGCATAAGCTAGGAGAATGATGGAATACTCTTTGTCCGGATGAATACAGTTCCAACAACAATCAAGAAACTTAACACCATCCAGCACAAAACAGTCTGCGTTAATTGCACCACATCTACAAACATTTTTACTCCCTCCGTCACTGATGGTCAGTAGCAGCAGTGCGTATTATCCACAAAATGCTCTGCCAAAATTCTCTAAGACTCGTTGGACAGAATATTCCAAACTCAAGAATACTATCATCTAGATGTCAGGACAGCAGCTACATGAGATCACCACCATGTCCAAGTTCCAAGTTCCCCTCCGAGCGATTTGTCATCCTTATTTGGAAATATATTGCTGTCCCTTCATTGCCCCGGTTCCAAATCCTGGAACTCCCTTCCTAATGCAAATGAACTGCAGCAGTTTTAAAAAGCTGCTCCTTAATATCATCCTCCTCAATAGCAACTACAGATGAACAAAAAATGCTGACTCAGCTAGCAATGCCCAAATCCCATGAATAAAAATAATTAAGAAAGCTTTCATTAAATTGACATCCACCTTGAAAACAATACTAGTCTTTCTGCTGTGCTCATTACACAATTGAAACTGCTCTTAATTTCCACTTTAGTTTGTTCACAGCACACAGCTGCCATGTTTTGATTTTTGTATCATTTCTGCATTTTAAAATGTGTAATAATTTTGTAAACAAACCACTGACAGAACATTCAACCCATGTGCAAACATAAGAAAGAAAAAGATCTTAAAGTAAAAATCTGTACTTATAAAAACACAAGACTTTTTTTTAAAAATCGCATGTTACATGTGGAAAAATAATGCGGTCTGCATATATCAGATCCAGTGCCGTAAAAATTATTAGAAGCTGCTCAGATATGAACTAAGCAGTTCAAAAGTTGACGACATTATCTTCATTCGTTTTACAGAAAATTAAGTTGCAGGGGGTAGATTAGAGCAATCATAGAATCGTACAGTACAGAAGAGGCCTTTAGTCTGCACCAAAAAACTACTCCAAATCTACACTTGCCCCACTTGCCAGCATTGTTATGACATTTGAAGTGCTCATCCAATTACTTTTAAAAGGTCATGAGCTGTTTTTTTTTTAAATCCACCTGTCTACACCCTCTCAGATCCCTTTTAGCCTTCTCTGCACCAAAGAAAATAACCTAAGCTCATCCAGCCTCTCTTCATAGCTAAACTACACCATCCATGCAACATCACTGTGTATCATGACTGCACCCCTTCCAGTGTAACCATATCCTTCCCATAGTGCAGTGACCAGACTGCACACAGTACTCCAGCTGTGGTCTATCCAAAGACCTTAACAGCTCCAACGTTAACCTCCCTGCTCTTATAACATATGCCACAACTGTTAAATACACATGTCCCATTTACCTTAACTACCCTAGCAACCTGTCCTGCCACCTTCAGGGATCTGTGGACAAGTACCTAAAGATTCCTGTGTTCCTCTGAGCTTTTTATTGACCTGCCATTCATTGAATACTCCCTTGTCTTATTACTTCTTCCAAATGCATTACCTCACACTTTTGAGGATTAAATTCTGTCTGCCACTGATCTGCCCATCTGACCATTAATTTATATCTTCGTGTAACTCAGACCTCCTTCTTTACTGTTAACCATCCCGCCAATCTTTGTGTCATCTGCAAACTTTCTCATCATTCCACTAACTTTTTCTTCTACATCACAAACAATAAGGGACTCAGGAGAAAGTGAGGACTGCAGATGCTGGATATCAGAGTTAAGAGTGTGTCACTGGCAAAGCACAGCAGGTCAGGCAGCATCCGAGGAGCAGAAGAATTGACCTTTCGGGCATAAGCCTTTCATAGAAGGGACTCAGCACTGATTCCTGTAGTATATCACTGGACACAGCCATCCAGTCTCACAGTTATCTACCGTCACCCTTCTGTCTCCTACCACTGAGTTAATTTTGGATCCAACGTGCCAAGTTATGCTGCATATCCTGTGCTTTTCCCTTTGTTTATTAGCCTTCCATCTGGGACCTTATTGAAGGCTTTTCTGAAATCTATGTAAACTGCATCAACTGCACTACCATTACCTGTACAACTTGTCATCTCCTTGAAAATTTTAATCAAATCTATTAGCCATGACCTCCTTCTGACAAAGCCCGATCAAACCTTGCCTCTCCAAATCGAGATAAATTCTCTCCTTCAGAAGTTTCTCTAATAATTTCTCTACCATTGACTTAAGACACACGGGTCTGTAATTCCCTGTTTTGTTTCTATCACCGTTCTTGAAAAGTGGAACCATATTAGCCATTCTCCAGTCTTCTGGCACCTTTTCAATGGTCAGAGTGAAATTAAAAATTTGTGTCAAAGTCCCTGTAATTTCCTCTCTCCTCTCACAGCAGTCGGGAATACAACTCATCCGGACTGAGCGATTTGTCCATGTTTAAACTTGCGTAAACTTCCAATACCTCCTCACTCCCATGTCAAACTGTTCATGAACCTCACAGACTCTTCCCAAATTCTGTACCTAAATCCTCCACAAAAATGAAGACAAGCGTGAAATACTTACTTAACACTCTACCAATATCCTCCAACTCCATGCAATGTATCCACCATAATATTTAATTAAATGTAAATGTCCCAAGATGTGGAAAGCATTCAACAGTTCTATTATGCAGCTAGCTTGCTTTAACAGTGACATTTCACAACAACTTTCTGCATTGACATTTAATTTAAATAGATAAGACACGGGCATACCTGGCAACGGAAATTTTATCAGTTGTCTGGGAATCAAAAGACAAATTATGGTCAGTTTTAATTCTTTTGGGAGGTTGATGAAATAAACTTTGGTTTGTACAAGTTGTAGCTATTGAATTGCTGGCCATTTGGTTTGCATAGCTATTAAAGGGGCCATTCATCTTGAGGCTCCAGCTCATTGCATTTGCAGAACTGCTTTTATTCAAAGACAAAGTTTGGCGTGAAGTGTTTCCATGTGATAATGGGGTCTTCCTTTTCATTTCGTCATCAACTGAGGCAGTGGCTTCAGGGCTTTCTCCAGGACTCCTTAGCGATGTGAGAACTAATGTTGTTGTACCAAATGCTGCCTTTCGATTCAGTTTCCACTCAATCTTTGGCTTCCCAAAACCATTACATGGGTATTTTATGAGATCAGTGTCAAAGTCAGACATCTTAGGTGAGGTTTCCTCTTTAAAAGATGCAGAACACACAATTAACATTGCAGAAAGAATACACAGTTTACTCTGATAAACATGATAAATCTCAAATGTCATGAATGGAAGTTATTTTTAAAAGTTTCCTGTTGCAAATGAAATATTATACTTTCATATGTGGTGGCAAAGGAGATTGTATAGATTAATTTAGTTGTGAATAAAATGTCCATTACGATGTTAAATACTCAGCTCAACAAAATGCAAGTAAAGGACTCAGCTATAATTTTGAACGTTTTGCAATTTTCATTCACCTTTGCACCACAAAGCTATTAAAATTGCTATTATATCTACAATAGAACTCGTGCCTGAGAGGGGTATGGTAAAGCTACATCCCAGAGGTGAAGGAAATTCTCATATGTAAACAGTCATCAATATCTTGTTGGTGGTGTAAATAAAATTTAACAATTTGAAAACTTCAACTGACCTTTTAAACATTGCCTCTAAGTTCATGCAAATTCATGTTACATTTCCAAAAAGTAATACATCTCTTTTGATAGATATTGATTATGCTACAGGGAGCTAAGAAATTGGAGACATTAAATCACAAACATACCAAAAATAAATTAACTTGACAATGACACTTAAGTGTTTTGGTCCACTTGCTGAAGACTACACTTACTCACAGGCCTTGGTGTTAGGCAGGCATTGCACGACTTGGATGATGGTGCATTTATTAATGTACAAAGTGAGCAGGTCCATTCTTCCTCCTCTTTTTTGGCAACGTTGTCATTAGAATGATGTCTAAAGGCATGTGCCCATCCCATCAGGCTATTCCGTTTAGGCAAATTACTGTTTAAAAAATACATTTGAAAACATGAGAAAAGTAGTTTTGCTGTGATTTAAGTAGACATTTACATAATAAAAATGTGACATTCCATTTAAAATGTTAGAAATCGTTGACAACAAGATTCTTAATAATTAGCATGTTGTAAATGTATGTTTTGCTTACATTTAGGAGAATGTGAAAAAAAAGGCCGCTTGTAAAGAAAATTTGAGAGAACTTTGTTACACAGCAACAATACTGTTTCTAGAACACAGCGCAATATAAGACCTTCAGCCATCGATATTGCACTGACCTGTGGAACCAATCTGAAGCCCATCTGACCTACACTTTTCCATTCTCGTCAATATGCCTATCCAATGACCATTTAAATGTGGCTACATCAGAATTTTGTACAGCTGCAGCATGATCTCATCGTTCCGAAACTCAATCCCTCGACCAATAAAAGCTAACACATTGTATGCCTTCTTAACAACTGTATCAACCTGGGTGGCAACTTTCAAGGATCTTTGCACCTAGAAACACTACCAAGAATCTTATCATTAGCCCAGTACTCTGCATTCCTGTTACTCCTTCCAAAGTGAATCATCTCACACTTTTCCGCATTAAACTCCATTTGCTACCTCTCAGCCCAGCTCTGCAGCTTATCTATATCCCTTTACAATATTTACAAACTCTTTTCGGAACAGAATATGTAATAATCTTTAAATGTAGTACAGATTTCAGGAAGAGTTTCATAACCACAAAGAATGACCAATCTATCGAATACTTTTCCAGATAAACATGTGAAAGAAAAAATCAAATTATTTGAATATAATAGATGTTGACGTGGAGGATAAAAAGGACACTTAGTTTTTTTTCTGGATGGATGAATCAGAACAAGAGAATGAAAACTTCCTACTCGTTTATGCTGTAAAGTAATCTTGCACCTTACTGAGGGTATTTAAATAGAATCATGCATCAGATACAAACATCATGGTTCCTATAGCACGTCAGAGTCTGGGTTTTTATGGAAATTGGCTCACTTACTGACCACCCCAAACCCACTACACAACTACAAGGGTCAAATCTCTACTTGCATAATTAGATGCAGGTTTTAAATGTAAATTTGGTTCATTTCCAGACGTTTCGTCACAATACTAGGTAACCTCATCAGTGAAACTCCGGTGATGCACTGGTGGCATGGCCCACTTTTTATTTATGTGTTTATGTTTCCTTGGGTTGGTGATGGCATTTCCTGAGGTAATGTTATTTCCAGTTCTTTTTCTCAGAGGGTGGTAAATGGGATCCATGTCAATGTGTTTGTTGGTAGAGTTCCGGTTGGAGTGCCATGCCTTCTAGGAATTCTCACACATGTCTCTGTTTGGCTTGTCCAAGGGTGGATGTGTCGTACCAGTTGAAGTGCTGTCCTTCCTCATCTGTATGTAAGGATACTAGTGAGACGGGGTCATAGAAAGGCAAGGACTGATTAGGGATAGTCAACATGGCTTTGTGTGTGGGAAATCATGTCTCACAAACTTGATTGAGTTTTTTGAAGAAGTAACAAAGAGGATTGATGAGGGGAGAGCGGTAGATGTGAGGTATATGGACTTCAGTAAGGTGTTTGACAAGGTTCCCCATGGGAGACTGATTAGCAAAGTTAGGTCTCATGGAATACAGGGAGAACTAGCCATTTGGATACAGAACTGGTTCAAAGGTAGAATACAGAGAGTGGTGGTGGAGGGTTCTTTTTCAGACTGGATGCCTGTGACCAGTGGAGTGCCACAAGGATCAGCGCTGGGTCCTCTATTTTTTGTCATTTACATAAATGATTTGGATGCAAGTATAACAGGTAACAGTTAGTAAGTTTGCAGATGACACCAAAATTGGATGTGTAGTGAACAGCGAAGAAGGTTACCTCAGATTACAACGGGTTCTTGATCAGATGGGCCAAAGGGTTGAGAAGTGGCAGATGCAGTTTAATTCAGATAAATGCGAGGTGCTGCATTTTGGGAAAGCAAATCTTAGCAGGACTTATACACATAATGGCAAGGTCCGAGGGAGTGTTGCTGAACAAAGGGAGTGCAGGTTCATAGCTCCTTGAAAGTGGGGTCGCAGGAAGATAGGATAGTGAAGAAGGCATTTGGTTTGCTTTCTTTTATTGGTCAGAGTCTTGAGTACAGGAGGTGGGAAGTCATGTTGTGGCTGTACAGGACATTAGTTAGGCCACTGTTGAAATATTGCATGCAATTCTTGTCTCCTTCCTATTGGATAGATGTTGTGAAACTTGAAAGGGTTCAGAAAGGATTTACAAGGATGTTGCCAGGGTTGGAGGATTTGAGCTATAGGGAGAGGCTGAAAAGGCTGGGGTTGTTTCCCCTGGAGCGTCGGAGGCTGAGAGGAGACCTTACAGAGGTTTACAAAATTATGAGGGGCATGGATAGGATAAATAGACAAAGACATTTCCCTGGGGTCTGGGAGTCCAGAATTAGAGGGCATAGGTTTAGGGTGAGAAGGGAAAGTTATAAAAGAGACCTAAGGGGCAACGTCTTTGCACAGAGGATGGTACGTGTCTGGAATGAGCTGCCAGAGGAAGTGCTGGAGGGTGGTACAATTGCAACATTTAAAAGGTATTTAGATGGGTACATGAATAGGAAGGGTTTGGAGGGATATGGGCCGGGTGCTAGCAGGTGGGATTAGATTGGGTTGGGATATCTGGTCGGCATGAACGGTTGGACTGAAGGGTCTGTTTCCATGCTGTACATCTCTATAACTCTGTGTCTTTTTGTGGCTAGTTGACGTTCAGGGGTCCTGGTGGCTAGCTTTTTGCCCGTTTGTCCAATGTAGTGATTGTTACAGTTCTTGAAAGGTATTTTGGAAATGACATTAGTTTTGCTCGTATGTGTAGGTCTTTCAAGTTCATTAGCTGCTGTTTTCACGTATTGGTGGGTTTGTGGGCTACCATGATGCCAAGATGTCCGAGTAGTCTGACAGTCATTTCCAAGATGTCTTTGATGTAGGGGAGAGTGGCTCGGGTTTCTGGACGGTGATTTTCCTTTGCTCTTCATCCTATCATCTGAAAAATATCACCACACAGTGTATTCAAAAAGAACAAGTACCCAATTAACACAATCCGCAGATTTATCAGCAAAAAACCCAAAGAAGCAGAGAAAACGTGTCCAGAAACCCCAGCCACTCTCCCCTACAACAAAGACATCTCGGAAATTACTCAGACCTCTTGCCCACAAACCCACCAACACAGTAAAACAGCAGCAAATGAACTTAAAGACTCTATACAGACAACAAGCCAAACTAATGTCATTTATAAAATACCTTGCAAGAACTGTCACGAACATTACATTGGACAAACAGGCAGAAAACTAGCCACCAGGATGCATGAGCATCAACTGGCCACAAAAAGACATGACCCATTCTCATTACTATTTATACATCGAGGAAGGACACCTCTTCGACTGGGACAACACATCCATCCTAGGACAAGCCAAACTGAGACACGTGCGAGAATCCCGAGAAGCATGGCACTCCAACTGGAACTCTATCAACAAACACATTGATTTGGATCCCATTTACCACCCCCTGAGAAAAAGAATAGGAAATTACATCACCACAGGAAATGACATCACCAACACAAGGAAACAAACACATAAATAAAAAGCAGGTCATACCACCAGTGCTTCACCAGAGGCTCACTGATGATGTTACCTAATATGGTGACAAAACATCTGAAAACAAACCTTGCAGCTCAGTGAGCAAACTTACATCCAGTTACAAATCTTCTTAAAACTTGCTAAGATACAGGTTTAACAATATTAAAGAAATTTGATGTCATCCAGGACAAAGCTATCTAGTTGACTGGCAACAATCCACATGCCAAAACATTCACTTTCTCTACAAGAGCCATATCCTAGATGCAGAGTACATTATCAGGAGCCTGCATGGATGCAACCCGCCAAGGGACCTTTACATATACAACCTGCACCATCCATAAGAATATAAGTGCAGGTAATACAGGTATTTCTTCCATAATACCGATTTCGTCAATGCGAATTGGCTATAACACACTTGATGAATTGTGGACATTGTTTGCGTAACATGAACTTTCTGCTGAATGGGTTTAGCAGGATTTCCATCTTCTAAAGCGTGATTTATATAGCAGTTTCCCATAACATGATTTTCTATAGGATAAGATTGCAGAAGAACACAACTAGCATGTTATAGCAGAATGCCTGTAGGTAGTGAGGCCAGAATGATCTACAAGTTCTCCATAAAATCATACACAATCCAGAACTTGGATGTCTCCCAGCATGCTTATTGTTGTTAGAAATCAAAGTTTTGCAAATCTCATACAGGCATTACAATGAGATTATAGTTATCTTGTTCATACATCATACAATTTAACAACACAAAATTCTCAATTGACATTTTGGCCAGGTTCATTCAAAGTTTCACATTGCAACGATTCAGAGGACTCAGCACAACCTTCTCAAGTGCAGCAAAGATGGACAGTATTGGCCAGTGATGGCACACTAAGATTGAAAATAACAACTTCAACAGGCATCAGTGTAATTCATTCACTCCATTGACTTAGATTGTGATTCCGAAAGAAGGTCATTAAGAGGGAAGGGTTAATGAAAAGAAAAGCAATGAGTAAAGACCAAGGGTAGCTGGTCTAGTCAGAGTTTAAAATACTGGTTCTTTTTTGAGATTTGCAATATTTGAACAAGCCATAAGAAGTAAAAGTAAATGTTGAATAAATAGGTGAAGAGATATTGAGTTAAGGGAGGTGACTACTGATGAGAAGCAGTAAGTACACAATAGAGAAAATGGCTGAGAGTGATCAGAAATAAATAGGGGACAAAAACATTCAAAGTGGCAAGGTAGTGGGGAGCAAGAAATATGAATGAAGATTACAAGATTTGGAACTAGTGCAAAAATAAGAAAGTTAAAATGAGCTGGGAAGATAACTATAGATTGAAGGTATGCCTTCAAAAGTAAAAATGAGTTTGTAATAAAATTCAAGTCATGCAAGTTTGCCAAGTGTTGTATAGTCTGATCTAAAATTTATCTAAATTACAATTTTGAAATGATAGACAAGTTCATGTTGTCTCATCTTTGCTTCATTCTCAAGACGTATGACAAAATAATGGACTTTGTACATATTCAATACCTAATGTTAATCTGACTGGGATCTTCCTTCTGACAGCACGAACAGAAATATGTCATTCGTTTATTCTCCCCAAGGCGACAGACAGTGATTTTACCATTGCAATGTCCACAAGAGGAACGCTTGTATACTTTGTAATGCTTATACAAAGCTGACCCCATCTTACGACACTAAAACGTCGAAAGAAAAAGAATTAAATTATAACTGATGATGAAAAAAAACCAAATCTTCCAGTATTTAGTATGAGCTCAAACTGCTAAATACATGTAAATGTTTATCAGTACTGCTTAACAGTAGTTCAGGATCAGAAGTAACAATTTTGATGCTTATCTTGTGTAAAAGTTTTCTCGTTTTACCCCACATTTGATTTTCATAGAAACAACTAATGACAGCGTTATTCAATATTAATGTGTATTTGTATACCATCTTTAATATAACGTTAAAAATAATTCAAGTACATCAAAGATAAAAGACATTGAATTGCAGGAAAGCAATGGTAACAAAAAGGAAGACTATAAAGGAAAGATAGGTTTTGAAGCAGTAAGAAAACTGGGCTCAAGTAAAATTCTCCAAACATCTGCTTCAGCTGAGCCAGAAGCTTGTAGGTTCAAGCTCCACTCTAGAGACTCAAATAATCTAGCTGGACAATTAGACGGGACGATAAAGCAAATCCAGTTTATCTTTTCACTTGTATACAAGAGATTCCTTGGTATGCCTTGAAAAAGTTAAAGAATTCCATCTATCCTAGTTAACACAAAACATTACTACAACAAATTAACTGGTTATTATTTCATTGCTGTTTGTCAGACCTGGTTTTGTTGAGATTGACTACCACACTTACCTAGTCTATAAAAACAACTTTACACATATTGACTGAAAGCCTTTGAACACAAGACCAAATAGAGTCAAGTAAGGAGGCCACATACAGAATTATAAATGAGGATAGGAGTTTGTACTGGATTAGTGGTGCTGGAAGAGCACAGCAGTTCAGGCAGCATCCAACGAGCAGCGAAATCGACGTTTCGGGCAAAAGCCCTTCATTAGGAATAAAGGCAGTGAGCCTGAAGCATGCAGAGATAAGCTAGAGGAGGGTGGGGGTGGGGAGAGAGTAGCATAGAGTACAATGGGTGAGTGGGGGAGGAGATGAAGGTGATAGGTCAAGGAGGAGAGGGTGGAGTGGATAGGTGGAAAAGAAGATAGGCAGGTAGGACAAGTCAAGACGACAGTAACTGAGCTGGAAGTTTGAAACGAGGATGAGGTGGGGGAAGGGGAAATGAGGAAGCTGTTGAAGTCCATATTGATGCCCTGGGTTGAAGTGTTCCGAGGCGGAAGATGAGGCGTTCTTCCTCCAGGCGTCTGGTGGTGAGGGAGCGGCGGTGAAGGAGGCCCAGGACCTCCATGTCCTCGGCAGAGTGGGAGGGGGATTTGAAATGTTGGGCCACGGGGCGGTTTGGTTGATTGGTGCGGGTGTCTCGGAGATGTTCCCTAAAGCGCTCTGCTAGGAGGCGCCCAGTCTCCCCAATGTAGAGGAGACCACATCGGGAGCAACGGATACAATAAATTATATTGGTGGATGTGCAGGTGAAACTTTGATGGATGTGGAAGGCTCCTTTAGGGCCTTGGATAGAGGTGAGGGAGGAGGTGTGGGCACAGGTTTTACAGTTCCTGCGGTGGTAGGGGAAAGTGCCAGAATTGGAGGGTGGGTCGTAGGGGGGTGTGGACCTGACCAGGTAGTCACGGAGGAAACGGTCTTTGAGGAAGGCGGAAAGGGGTGGGGAGGGAAATATATCCCTGGTGGTGGGGTCTTTTTGGAGGTGGCGGAAATGTTGGTGGATGATTTGGTTGATGCAAAGGTTTGTAGGGTGGAAGGTGAGCACCAGGGGCGTTCTGTCCTTGTTACGGTTGGAGGGGTGGGGTCTGAGGGCGGAGGTGCGGGATGTGGACGAGATGCGTTGGAGGGCATCTTTAACCACGTGGGAAGGGAAATTGCGGTCTCTAAAGAAGGAGGCCATCTGGTGTGTCCTATGGTGGAACTGGTCCTCCTGGGAGCAGATACGGCGGAGGCGGAGAAATTGGGTATACGGGATGGCATTTTTGCAAGAGATAGGGTGGGAAGAGGTGTAATCCAGGTAGCTATGGTAGTCAGTGGGTTTGTAAAAAATGTCAGTGTCAAGTCAGTCGTCACTAATGGAGATGGAGAGGTCCAGGAAGGGGAGGGAGGTGTCAGAGATAGTCCAGGTAAATTTAAGGTCAGGATGGAATGTGTTGGTGAAGTTGATGAATTGCTCAACCTCCTCGCGGGAGCACGAGGTGGCGCCAATGCAGTCATCAATTAATCAGGATTCCAAGCTCATGTTGCCAGAATGGACCATGAAGCCGTAACTGCCCTTCTCAGAGTCAAGAGTCATACCAAATAACATGGACTGCTATTGCAGCTTTATAATTGTCAATAGCGAGTGCAGCTGTGGTAAAGCATGAGGAAAGGCATCTTTCATGGCCTTGGAACGTCTCAAAACCAACGTATTACAGGTGAAGTGCAGTCAGTGTTGTAATGTAAGGAGAAGCAGCTGTGAAAGGTGCTACAGACAGCAAAACGATAATGACCAGATAAACATTTTTAGTATTTTTGGTTGAGGAGTTAATATTGACAAGGTTGATGGGAAGAAGTTTCCTGCTCTTCTTCAAGATACAACCTCGTTCTTTTTAACACTGATCTGAGGAACAGATGGAGCATTGATTTATTGCCTCAGTTCAAAGACAGCAATAAGTCATTCTTTAACACACTGGAATGCAAAATGTAGAAATTGGATTTAACTGAGAAAACACCTGATTGTGAGATAAGAATGCTACCAATAACTCATACCTTGCACTCATGATAGGGGAACAGCCCTTACGGTACATAGGGCAATGGGTAGCAGGGGCTTGTAGGTGTTGTAGTTTGAAAAAGGAATGACTTGTAAAGTTAGCAAAAAAGACACTAGAATAACAATCTGGAAGTAACAAGAACATGGATTGATCTTCATTTGACTCCAGAACTTCAACAATGTGGTCTTAATGGCCCTCCAGGCAATTAGGCATTGTCAGTAAATATGGGCCGAGCCAGTGAAGCCCACATCCCATAATGAATTTTTAAAAAAGTCTTGAGTAATGCATTATCCAGAGGTGTGACTGTAAATCCATGATTATCATTAAAGTCAGGATGAAGAAGGTTATCAAAAGTGGAGCATTGGGACAAACCCAAGGTGGAACAAAATTATTTCAGGTAGTATATTGGCTGTAAAATTGCAGTAAAACATAAAACTAGGACAGTGAAAAGGAGGAACTAGAAATTATAGTGCCGATCATATCCACAGAAGGTGCTGAACTTCTTATTTGTTTATTTTTCTGATTTATTCCCAAGATCATGTACCTAGGAATCTTTGTGCCTAAGATGGTGGTGACCTTGTAAACCTTTCACTGCACTCATGTGAGTACATGTTACATTAGACCTAATTCTAAATCTAATTATAGTTGGTACTTTCTGCTTCTGAAACAGTAACTATTGTGGTACCTTGCTATGTATAAATAAACAGGAACAGACACAAATGACAAGCAATAAATTTAAAATGAGGTATCCTACAGAGAATTTCGATGTCTTAGCTAAGACAAGTTTGAGATAATCAGCTTTATGATTGTCAAGCTCAAGAAAAATACAGGAAGTTAAATATGACTTATGATCCTTTTTTATAATTTGTTCATGAAAACAGCTATGAATCTGACAAGATATAAATTGAAAAGCTGTTTTAAAGTCACAATTTTTGATTAAATCATTCCTACGTTGCAAGATTCAATAATGCTGAGTTTGGCCCAAGTAGTTTAGCAAAGATATATGGAAAATCATAGGTGCGAACCATTGCACTGTCACTACTTGACACGTACCACAGTAGATACCCAAGCTTACAGCTTGAAAAGAATTTTTCAAATAAAACAATTTAATAATGCTCAAGTGAAAGTAAAGCTTTTGTCAACTTCAATTCGAGGGAGTTAGTAGTCATTTAGATGATGTGAACTGTAGTTTTATTTTCAACAAATAGATACACATTCTTACCTTATAGAACAGAATTGTGAAGTCATGTGTCACTTTTACAAGATGGTGTATTTGTTCAGCTGATAAGCGCCAAATCTATGAAAAAGGATATACATCTGAGATAAGTACTTCGAAACAACCTGCTTGGAGGTGTTGTGAGACACTTTTAGTATAGGTTCGACTTGAATCCTGTCTTCTGGCCCTTAGACAGGGACATTACCACTGTATCACAAGCACCCATGCATCAGAGATATTTTCTAATCAATCAATCAATGACATTATGGCATACCTCTGGAGGAGGCTGGACTTAACCTGGGCCTTCTGACTCAGAGGTAGGGACAGTATCACTGCATCAGAAGAGCTCAATGTGTCAGAGATATTGGTTTACCTCAAATCATTTCCAGTTGCAGTTTGATTTTAAACTTAACTTGAAACAACTAACTGGCCTTACAGTGCCTTTTGATGTCACTAAATGAAAATACTCCAAAATATAAGTGCAAACTTTAACCACCACTGTAGTTTCGTTCAGGTGCAGGTGTTGCCTGGAGCATGTGCCTGAACAGGAGGTTGGCCAAAGATTGATCTTTTAATTTAAAGTGGTCAGAGAATTACTCGACAAAGAGAGAGGCAGGTCTGAAACACAGAAATAATGAATTAAAATTAACCTTCACAGGTTTACATTATTTTGTACCTCAGTTTAAGTGTAATGGATAATCTTTTTTCCAACAATGCGCAGCATTTAATAGAGGCCTCAAAGATTATGTCTGCCAGTTGGATAGCCAGCAAGAGCACTGTACCACCTCCGAGGGAAGGCCTGCCATATCTCTGGCACTCAGGCACTTAACTGGATAATGGCAACTTTTTCCAGGACAGAGGTTCTGCCTACCAAGAGGTGCTGGCCTTTCAGAAACCAGCAATTTTATTTAACAGCAGCACCACAAGGAAGCTGATGCCTGTTGTTAGTAAATCCCAATGCCAAGGCAAAATGATTTCACTGGATCGCAGGCCTCAGGTGAACACTGGTGAGTGGGTGTCACAGAGTAAGAAATGTGGAGGTGGTGGGGGTCGGCAGTAAAGGAAGGGGTGCAGCTCTCAGCTGGATCCCTTGTTGAGGGACTAAGGAACTTTGAATGAGACCCACCTCTGGAAGTCTGCAGCAATCCAGCACTGGGATTTGTGCAGTGCATTGGGACATTTACTACGAAAGCATTAAATGATTGCAGTTTGCTCTTGCATTTGAAATCAAACATGTGTGTGCATGGAAGACTGCACAAGTGGTTAACCAAATATTGAAGAAGTTATCAAATGTCATAGAGACAAGTCCCATTTAGAATTGCAATTCCTATACAGAATTAACAAAACATTCAAAATCAAATAGCTAAACTGTGTGGAATGTATTAAACACACAATTAGGACTGTAGCATTCTGCATTTGACAGAATTTTAGAGTGTTGTATAATTCTGAGACCAAAGCTTTGAAGTTTCTGGGATCTGTGCAATGATTAATTGAAACCGATCTCCTAGCAATCGGCCAGTTGAGAGACTGGTCAACAGGATAGATTAGATTTGATTTGATTTGATTACTTACAGTGTGGAAACAGGCCCTTCGGCCCAACAAGTCCACACCGCCCCGCCGAAGCGTACCCACCCATACCCCTACATCTACCCCTTACCTAACACTACGGGCAATTTAGCATGGCCAATTTACCTGACCTGCACATCTTTTGGACTGTGGGAGGAAACCGGAGCACCCGGAGGAAACCCACGCAGACACGGGGAGAACGTGCAAACTCCACATAGTCAGTCGCCTGAGGCGGGAATTGAACCCGGGTCTCCGGCGCTGTGAGGCAGCAGTGCTAACCACTGTGCCACCGTGCCGCCCAGCTCGGGGAGAAAGCTATAGGAAGGGTCTATGAAGATGATGCCCAGCAAATGTTCATGTTCATGTGGCAGTGGGGTTAAGAGCTGGAGAGACAATGGGAGAGAGAGGCACTAAATAAATAGGTTGCAGTTTGGGTCAAAGGGATGGTGTGTCGGACAATCCTTGCAGCGGATTGCTTAAGCAACTGGTGGCGGCGGGGGGGAGGGGATAGTGAGGGAATGAGAAAGGTGAGCGCATGCTTGTGTTGCTCTCCAAAGCATTGTTGAAAAACACTCACTTGCTTGGTCCATCTGTTCTGGTCTCCTTTTAACTTCTGGGTTTCCCTCGCTCTAGGGAACCTAGAACGCCAGCATAAATTCAAATGCTCTCATAATCCAATTTAAAAGGCAACCTAATTGACAAGTTTCAATTATGGATCCAACACTACAGAGTGGACCCTGAACAAATGCCCTTTCAAATGAAGTCACTCTTTTTTTATTCATCCCATCCTCTGCCAATGAATTAGCTCTCCTCCACATGTAACACCACTTAGACTACATATGGAAAGTAGCAACGGCCCAGAATGTATCACCTCAGTAGTATATATATATCTAGGTGAACTTGCCAAGTCCTAAAGGATAGGACTGTTAAACTAGTTTGCAGTAAGGGTTCAGGAAATCAACTTTCAGTAAAACATTTACTTGACCTAATCTTCTGAAATCCAACGACAGCAGATACATCTGTCCGTGGAATCATCAACAGAAGTGATCTTTACAGAACCTTTGTGAATACAAAGTTCCACTCTCATAGGGAGCATACTCCCACATTCTGTGACACTCACAAATGCACTAATTAGGTTAGATAGATTTTGGAAAGATCTAGCCTCTTAAGGCTTGGTATCCATGACCCATTTTTGGGCAATCAGCAGCAACTGAACCGTATTCTACCACAATCTGTAACAAAATAGTCCAGAATACCCCAGTCTAGCATCATTACCAAGCATATCTTAAAAATAAAGGTGTCATTCTGTTGCATGCCAAGCAGCATAAACAGCATGCAATAGACAGAGCTAAGTGATCCCATAACCAATGGATTAGGTCCAAGCTATGCAGTCCAGCCACATCCAGTTGTGAATGGTGGTGGACAATCAAATAACTCATTGGAAAAAGAAGTTCTACAGATATCCCATTCAATTATGGGAGGTAGGGCGGGTTAGAATCTAGCATATCAGTACAAAAGACAAGGCCTAAACATCCACAAGCATCTTCTGCCAGAAATGCCTACCATTTATGCCATCTCAGATTCCTCTTCCAATCCTTAACATTACAGACACCAATTTTCAGCTTATTCTATTCACACCACTTGATATCAAAAAAACTGTTGAATGCAAAACCTATGAATCCTCAAAATATTCCAGCAACACTACCAAAGACTTATGATTCAGAACTAGCCACACTTCTAGCCAAGCCTAGGTAGTACAGTTACAACACTGGTATGTACCCAGCAATGTGCAAAACTGCCAGGTATATCGCAATCAGAACCATCGCAATCTGGCCAATTACTGTCCAATCAGTCAAATTTCAATCATAAGCAAAGTGATGAAAGGGGCCAATGACGTTGCCTTGAAATGGTATTCACTCAACAATAAACTGCTTATTGATGCTTAGTTTGAGTTCCAACAGGCTCGCGCAACTCCTGATCTCATTACAGCATTTGTCCAAACATGGTTTCAATTAATTAATTATGGATAAATGAGCGAAACTCCAGAGAGGATGTTTGATTTCCTTTGACATCAAAGGTAGTACTTGACCAAGTATGGTATAAAGAAGTCGTTGCAAAATTGCAATTAATTATATCAGAAGAAAACTCTCCATCGATTGAAGTCATAAGTGGCACAAAAGAAAATGAGCATGACTGTCAGAAGTCAGCCATCTCAGCTCCAGCACATCTTTGTGGGAGACCCTCATTGCAGGCAGAACCAACTTCATCTACTCCATTAATGACTGTCTTACCATTGTAAAGTAAGAAGTAGGGATGTCCACTGATCATGGCACAACGTTCAGAACTATTCATGACTTCAGGTACTGGAACAGTCCATGACCAAATGCAACGAGGTGTGAACAATAACCAGGCAATTCGGGAGACAGCAATAAATGCTGACGCAGCTAGTGACAGCAGTGAATTAATTTTTTAAAAAATGAAGATCAGTTTCAATTAATGGCACTCAAATATGGACTCAGCTAAATAAGGCTTCTACCTTCACAGCAGGATGTAAGCTGCTATCAAACATGGATTCATTTTTAATGATATTTCCCACTCCAGGAAACACAGTCTGGTCCAACAGCACATCACAGATCATGCGAGCACCATGTTGCTTCAATTCATTCTCAGCTCGGGAATGACTGAATCTAGCCGAACAAACATCCAGTTCTTCCAACAATTTTAATTTCTGCTCGCACTCAGATGTATTCCTGATTGATGAGAAAACAAAATCAGTGTTAAAAATTACATACAATTTCCCCCTACACTATCCCATCATCATCCATGTGTTAATCCAAGGATTGTTTAAATCAACCTAATGGTGCTGAGTTAACTACATTGACAGGTCATAGAGTCATAGAGATGTACAGCATGGAAACAGACCCTTCGGTCCAACCCATCCATGCCGACCAGATATCCCAACCCAATCTAGTCCCACCTGCCAGCACCAAGCCCATATCCCTCCAAACCCTTCCTATTCATATACCCATCCAAATGCCTCTTAAATGTTGCAATTGTACCAGCTTCCACCACATCCTCTCATTGCATACACGTACCACCCTCTGCATGAAAAAGTTGCCCCTTACGTCTCTTTTATATCTTTCCCCTCTCACCCTAAACCTATGCCCTATAGTTTTGGACTCCCCGAGCCCAAGGAAAAGACTTTGCCTATTTATCCTATTCATGTCCCTCATACTTTTGTAAACCTCTAGAAGGTCACCCCTCAGCCTCTGACGCTCCAGGGAAAACAGCCTCAGCCTGTTCAGGCTCTCCCTGTAGCTCAGATCCTCCAACCCTGGCAACATCCTTGTAAATCTTTTCTGAACCCTTTCAAGTTTCACAACATCTTTCCAATAGGAAGGAGACCAGAAATGCAGGCAATATTCCAACAGTGGCCTAACCAATGTCCTGTACAGCCGAAACATGACCTCCCAACTCCTGTACTCAATACTCTGACCAATAAAGGAAAGCATACCAAACACCTTCTTCACTATCCTATCTACATGCGACTCCACTTTCAGGGAGCTATAAACCTGCACTCCAAGGTCTCTTTGTTCAGCAACACTCCCTAGGACTTTACCATTAAGTGTATAAGTCCTGCTAAGATTTGCTTTTCTAAAATGCAGCACCTCGCATTTATCTGAATTAAACTCCATCTGCCACTTCTCAGTCCATTGGCCCATCTGGTCCAGATCCTGTTGTAATCTGAGGTAACCCTCTTCGCTGTCCACTACACCTCCAATTTTGGTGTCATCTGCAAACTTACTAACTGTACCTTTTACATAAATGATTTGTATGCGAGCATATGACAAAAAGTAGAAGGCCCAACACTGATCCTTGTGGAACTCCACTGGTCACAGGCCTCCAGTCTGAAAACAACCCTCCACCACCACCATCTGTCTTCTATCTTTGAGCCACTTCTGTATCAAAATGGCTAGTTCTCCCTGTATTCCATGAAATCTAACCTTGCTAATCAGTCTCCCATGGGGGACCTTGTCAAACGCCTTACTGAAGTCCATATAGATGACATCTACTGCTCTGCCTTCATCAATCCTCTTTGTTACTTCTTCAAAAAACTCAATCAAGTTTGTGAGACATGATTTCCCACGCACAAAGCCATGTTGACTATCCCGAATCAGTCCTTACCTTTCCAAATACATGCACATCCTGTCCCTCAGGATTCCCTCCAACAACTTGCCCACCACCGTGGTCAGGCTCACTAGTCTATAGTTCCCTGGCTTGTCTTTATCGCCCTTCTAAAACAGTGGCACGTTTGCCAACCTCCAGTCTTCCGGCACCTCACCTGTGACTATCGATGGTACAAATATCTCAGCAAGAGGCCCAGCAATCACTTCTCTAGCTTCCCACAGAGTTCTCGGGTACACCTGATCAGGTCCTGGGGATTTATCCACCTTTAACCGTTTCAAGACATCCAGCACTTCCTCCTCTATAATCTGGACATTTTGCAAGATGTCACCATCTATGTCCCTACAGTCTATATCTTCCATATCCTTTTCCATAGTAAATACTGATGCAAAATATTCATTTAGTGTCTGCCCCATTTTCTGTGGCTCCACACAAAGGCCGCCTTGCTGATCTATGAGGGGTAAAAACAATGACTGCAGATGCTGAAAATCAAATACTGGATTAGTGGTGCTGGAAGAGCACAGCAGTTCAGGCAGCATCCAACGAGCAGCGAAATCAACGTTTCGGGCAAAAGCCCTTCATCAGGAACAAAGGCAGTGAGCCTGAAGCATGGAGAGATAAGCTAGAGGAGGGTGGGGGTGGGGAGAGAGCAGCATAGAGTACAATGGGTGAGTGGGGGAGGAGATGAAGGTGATAGGTCAAGGAGGAGAGGGTGGAGTGGATAGGTGGAAAAGAAGATAGGCAGGTCGGACAAGTCAAGGAGACAGTAACTGAGCTGGAAATTTGAAACTAGGATGAGGTGGGGGAAGGGGAAATGAGGAAGCTGTTGAAGGCCACATTGATGCCCTGGGGTTGAAGTGTTCCGAGGCGGAAGATGAGGTGTTCTTCCTCCAGGCATCGGGTGGTGAGGGAGCGGCGGTGAAGGAGGCCCAGGACCTCCATGTCCTCGGCAGAGTGGGAGGGGGAGTTGAAATGTTGGGCCACGGGGCGGTTTGGTTGATTGGTGCGGGTGTCTCGGAGATGTTCCCTAAAGCGCTCTGCTAGGAGGCGCCCAGTCTCCCCAATGTAGAGGAGACCACATCGGGAGCAACGGATACAATAAATTATATTGGTGGATGTGCAGGTGAAACTTTGATGGATGTGGAAGGCTCCTTTAGGGCCTTGGATAGAGGTGAGGGAGGAGGTGTGGGCACAGGTTTTACAGTTCTTGCGGTGGCAGGGGAAAGTGCCAGAATGGGAGGGTGGGTCGTAGGGGGGTGTGGACCTGACCAGGTAGTCACGGAGGAAACGGTCTTTGCGGAAGGTGGAAAGGGGTGGGGAGGGAAATATATCCCTGGTGGTGGGGTCTTTTTGGAGGTGGCGGAAATGTCGGTGGATGATTTGGTTGATGCAAAAGTTTGTAGGGTGGAAGGTGAGCACCAGGGGCATTCTGTCCTTGTTACGGTTGGAGGGGTGGGGTCTGAGGGCGGAGGTGCGGGATGTGGACGAGATGCGTTGGAGGGCATCTTTAACCACGTGGGAAGGGAAATTGCGGTCTCTAAAGAAGGAGGCCATCTGGTGTGTCCTATGGTGGAACTGGTCCTCCTGGGAACAGATACGGCGGAGGCGGAGAAATTGGGAATACGGGATGGCATTTTTGCAAGAGATAGGGTGGGAAGAGGTGTAATCCAGGTAGCTATGGGAGTCAGTGGGTTTGTAAAAAATGTCAGTGTCAAGTCGGTCGTCACTAATGGAGATGGAGAGGTCCAGGAAGGGGAGCGAGGTGTCAGAGATAGTCCAGGTAAATTTAAGGTCAGGGTGGAATGTGTTCTATGAGAGGCCCTATTCTCTCCCTAGTTACCCTTTTGTCCTTAATATATTTGTAAGTACCCCTTTGGATTCTCCTTAATTCTATTTGCCAAAGCTATCTCATGTCCCCGTTTTGCCCTCCTGATTTCCCCCTTAGTTATACTCCTACTTTCTTTATACTCTAAGGATTCACTCGATCTATCCTGTATATACCTTACATATGCTTCCTTCTTTTTCTTAACCAAACCCTCAATTTCTTTAGTCATCCAGTATTCCCTATACCTACCAGCCTTCCCTTTCACCCTAACAGGAATGTACTTTCTCTGGATTCTTGTTATCTCATTTCTGAAAGCTTCCCATTTTCCAGCCATCTTTTTACCTGCGAACATTTGCCTCCAATCAGCTTTTGAAGGTTCTGGCCTAATACCGTCAAAATTGGCCTTTCTCCAATTTAGAACTTCAACTTTTAGATCTGGTCTATCCTTTTCCATCACTATTTTAAAACGAATAGAATTATGGTCACTGGCCCCAAAGTGCTCCCCCACTGACACCTCAGTCACCTGCCCTGCCTTATTTCCCAAGAGTAGGTCAAGTTTTGCACCTTCTCTTGTAGGTACATCCACATCCTGAATCAGAAAATTGTCTAGTACACACTTAAGAATTCCTCTCCATCTAAACCTTTAACTCCATGGCAGTCCCAGTCAATGTTTGGAAAGTTAAAATCCCTTACCATAACTACCCTATTATTCTTACAGATAGCTGAGTTCTGCTTACAAGTTTGTTTCTCAATTTCCCTCTGACTACTGGAGGGGTCTATAATACAATCCCAATAAGGTGATCATCCCTTTCTTATTTCTCAGTTCCACCCAAATAACTTCCCTGGATGTATTTCCGGGAATATCCTCCCTCAGCACAGCTGAAATGCTATCCCTTTTCAAAAATGCCATTCCCCCTCCTCTTTTGCCTCCCTTTCTATCCTTCCTGTAGCATTTGTATCCTGGATCATTCAGCTGCCAATCCCGCCCATCCCTGAGCCATGTTTCCATAATTGCTATGATATCCCAGTCCCATGTTCGTAACCATGCCCTGAGTTCATCTGCCTTCCCTGATTGGCCCCTTGCATTGAAATAAATACAGTTTAATTTATTAGTCCTACCTTGTCCCTGCCTGCCCTGACTGTTTGACTCACTTCTGTTCTCAGCTGTACCCATCTCAGATCGACCTCTTTCCTCACTATCTCCCTGGGTCCCACTCCTCCCCCCCCCCATCTTTAAATCCTCCCAAGCAGTTCTAGCAAATTTCCCTGCCAGTATATTAGTCCCCTTCCAATTTAGGTGCAATCCATCCTTCTTGTACAGGTCACTTCTACCCCAAAAGAGATTCCAATGATCCAAAAATGTGAATCCTTCTCCCATACACCAGCTCCTGAGCCATGCATTCATATGCTTTATCCTCCTATTCCTGTCCTCATTAGCTCGTAGCACTGGGAGTAATCCAGATGTTACTACCCTTGAGGACCTCCTTTTTAAATTTCTACCTAACTCTCTGTAATCTCCCTTCAGAGTCTCAACCTTTTCCCTTCCAATGTGGACAATGACCTCCTGCTGGCCCCTCTCCCCTGTGAGAACATTCTGCACCCTCTCTGAGATATCCTTGATCGTGGCACACAGGGAAACAACACACCATTCTGCTTTTTCTCTGCTGGCCACAGAAACGTTTGTCTGTACCTCTGACTACAGAATCCTCTAACACAATTGATCTCTTGGAAGCTGACGTACCCCTCGTCGCATTAGAGCCAGTCTCAATACCAGGCACTTGGCTGTTTGTGTTACGTTCCCCTGAATCCATCATCCCCTATATTTTCCAAAACAGCATACCTGATTGAAATGGGTATATCCACAAAAGACTCCTGCTCTCGCTGCCTACCTCTTGTACCCATCCTGGAGTTAACCCATCTATGTGACTGTATCTGAGACTTTCCCCCCTTCCTATAACTGCCATCCATCACATACAGTTGCTGTTGCAAATTCCTCATTGCTTCTATCTGTCTCTCCAACCGATCCACTTGATCTGATAAGATTTGCATCCAACAGCATTTATGGCAGATATAATCCACAGAAACCCTTAAAACTCTCTTTAAACTCCCACATCTGACAAGAAGTACATATCACTGCAAAGGCCATTTTTGCTCCTTCACAATCTACAGACCCTGAAAACAACACCATCTTATTCCTCTACAAACACTGCCCCAGGTTAAATTAATAGCTATGGCTTATATTTTAAGTTTAATCAAGAGACTTATCTCCAAAAACATAGAATCAAGAAAGAATCCACTGTACCCGCTACTGCAACCTATTCTTGGACAGACTTAAAACAACAATGAACTTATCTGATTCTGTGCTGCGAACTTCGCCCAACAGTTCCTCCAAGATTAGTTGTGAATTTCAGTGTTTGTTAATTTTCCCAGATGCACTCCGATGTCCAGCGATACACAAATTCAAACAGCAAAGGCGGTAACTGTGCAGTCAGTCCCTACTAATTTGGTTTTCTTTCAAAAATATTTCCATTGTGCATTTTTTTGTGCCAAACAATTTAAATGAACCAATGCAATTACCCTGGTTGCACTATTCCAGTTTGAGTTCATTTTGTAGACATATTTAAGATATTTTTATCTTACTCTACAAAGTGTAATATCAAAGGCATTATTGCCTTTAACTTCAGTTATTTCACTTTTTTCAAAATCTCAAGTCACATTGAGCTTACGTTTTCCACTACATTTTCCCCCTTATTTTTTCTGGACATATTTGTGCAATTTTTTTCTCATTACATACTTTGTATGTTACCTTTTCATTCTGAGTGCATCATACTTGCCATTTTCCTTTGCACAAACTGTTCTCCTTCTGCACTCTTGATCAAAATTAATTAAGCTCTACTTTGTGTTTCCTTTCCTACACAAGTGCATGCCACTTTTTGTATTCTCACGGCATTGCATTTTTTGCATGTTCTCTTCCTGCTATGTGCTATATTACTAAATCCATCTATTCTGCTCAGGAGAACTACCGAGAGCTGCAAAGGCAGAATGACAAGATGGTGAAATGGATTGAAAAAAAAGACATGGATTTCAAATGTGAGACTGGAAATATTATAAAAAGTAAAAATAATTACGGTTGAAAAACTGGATGAAGAAGAGCAAAATGTTTGTGTTCATATTCTCATATAGTTAAAAGCAGCACCACAAGTGATAAGGTTGTAACAAAAGCCAATGTTCACCAGTTTTAAGGCAAGTAATATAGAATATAGAATATAAAAAACAAGATACATTTGTGAATTTATATCAAATCCTAATTAGAATTCAATTGAAGAAATTTTAAGAGTTACAAATTAATTTTGTTTAGTACATTAAATGATCCAGGCAGAAATGTAGAGGGTTTGATCAGTAAGTTTGCAAATGAAACGAGAATTGGTTGTGTGGTAAATAACGTGGAAGAACACAGGACAATATAAATGGTCAGATGCGCAGAACAGTGGCAAATGGAATTGAATCCATGGAAGTGAGAGATGATGTATTTTGGAAGGGCTAATAAAATAAGACAGTACACACAATGAGTGATAAGAACCTATGTAGTTTAGAGGATCAAAGGGACCTTGGTGTACACGTCCCCTGAGAATCCATCATCCCCTACATTTTCCAAAACAGCATACCTGTTTGAAATGGGTATATTCACAAAAGACTCCTGCTCTCGCTGCCTACCTCTTGTACCCATCCTGGAGTTAACCCATCTATGTGACTGTATCTGAGACTTTCCCCCCTTCCTATAAGGGAAGGCAACAGGTCAGATGGATAAGATGATTGAGAAGGCATATAGGATACCTGCCTTTATTAGTCAAGGCACTGAATACAAGAGCTGTGAGGTTATGATAGAATTGTATAAGATGTTAGTTAAGCCACAACTGTAAGCAATTCTGATCACCACATTATAGGAAGGATATGATTGCTCTGCAGACACCATAAAAAAAAGTTCTGGAGAATATCTGTAGCTCAGGGTGTGGATTAGGTTGTTGTATTGCTCGCTGAGCTAATGAGCTTGTTTGCAGACATTTTGTCACCATTCTAGGTAACATCATCAGTGCGCCTCTGATAAAGCATGGGTGTTCTGTCCTTCTTGCTATTATGTTCCCTGGTTTGCTGGAATGCATGATATCACTTCCAGTTTTGTTTCTTAGTGGTTCGTGTATATGGGCTCTAACTCTACATGTTTGTTGATGGAGTTCCGGTTTGAGTGCTAGGCTTCCAGGAATTCCCGTGCATGTCTCTGTTTGGTTTATCCTCGGATGGATACGTTGTCCCAATCGAATTGTTGTCCCTCCTTGTGCGTGTGGACACCAGTGATAGTTGATCATGTGTCTTGGTGGCGAGTTAGTGTTCAAGTATCCTGATGGGTAGTTTTCTACTAGTTTGCCCTATGTAATGTTTGTGGCAGTCTTTACATGGTTTTTAGGAGAAAGTGATTTTTGTATATAACTGTTGGTTGTGGCGACGGGAACTTTTATACTCACTGAGGAGTATCAAATCTGTGCTATAAAAATCTTTTACTCTATGAGTTAATGGATCTTTATTATAGAATATTCAGAAAGTGAAGAGGATGCAGCACAGATTCACTGAGGTACTGCCTGACATGAGAATACATATACAACAGAGAAAATTTACAGCTGACACGGCAAGTACTTAAAACTATGAACAGTGCACAGACAACGATATGATAATAAAATTGTGGACATTTTTCATAAGTAGTGGCTTGATAACCCATACTTCAAAATGGCATAGGAAATAAATGTGTGGAACGAAAACACACAACTATACAAACACATGAACAAAAAACAAAAGTTGGTGTAAAGAATCTATATACCTCTGCCTTAAAAGTAGTTAAACATTCTACACCCATTGCCTTTTGACAAAGGGGATTCCAAAGACACTCAACCCTCAGAGAAAATATGTTTCCTCCACTCTGTTTTAAATGGGCGCACCTGCATTTTTAATCTATGACCCCTAATTCTAGATTCAACCATAACAGTAAACATGTTTTCACCATCCACCCATCAAATTCAGTGCTAAAGTTCAGACATTTTGATAAGAAACTTGTGATTTACTTTCAGAGATTAAAAAACCATATAAATTGATAAATAAAATTACAAAGAATATCTCAAAAATAAACAAAAAAATTAAGTTTATACATATTTACCTGACATCCACTGTGGAGTCAAAGAAGGAAATCAAATCATTGGTCAGCTGGATTTCTAAAACTGCTGCAGCTCCATCCTTTTGCCTTCTCTCAGATGAATTGATACACACTGAACCATGCATACCAAAATGTATCCTGTAATGGCATAGGAATGACAGTTTTACTTATTTCAAACTAAGGGCATGTCAGAATTTTCCTTGAATGCCCCTCTCGACAAACCCTCCAAAGTGAAATACAAAATCAAATCAAAAACTTTTGGTTATTCTGAACCTACGTTCATATACTGGTGTCTGCATTAATGAAAAATTAGTCAGGAAAATATTTTTTAAAAATAATGATACACTCACTTTGAAATAAACATTGAATTGATGAAAATTTTCAAATACGGATTAGTCTGCAAGTTTGCAGAGCCAGAGAGCTGAGACAAAATTAGACATTGCAAGCAGATATCAGCAGGTCTGGGAGCATCCATGAGAAGCGTGCAGAGTTAACATTTCAAATCTGGTGACTCACCATCAGAACTGATAATAGATAGGAAAAGGCAGTATTCATGCTGACAAAGAGGTTTGGTGGGTGGGGTGCTGTGTGTAGGGGCCAAAGAGCTGTGGGGATAGTTTGCGAGAAACACTGTGCAAGATATGAAAGATGAGAGGTTGGGAGGATGTGGAAGGAGCTTGGGAGGCACAAGGAATGGTGGTTGTTTCTTGACAGTAGACCTGAAGAGAAGAGAGGCTGAATAAGTGATAATGACAGCTGAGATTAGGAAAGAATGGGTTGGCTGCACTGCATCATGTCATGACAGGGGCAGGGTGTGGGAGTGGGTAGAAAAACATAAAAAGACAAAATTATGCTTTAAAGTGATTGAACACGGTGTTGAGTTCTAGAGTCTACAAGGGAATGAGAATGTGGTTTTCAAGCTTTCGCTAACAGTAACTGGAACACTACAGCAGCCCTGCGACAGAAATGTAGGAACACTGGTGTGTCGAAGTGGCAGGAAACGGGAAGTTTGAGATCATATCTATGGACAGACTGTAGATGTTCTGCAAAGCAATCACCCAGTCTGCATTTTGTCTCCCCAATATAGAGGAGACAATATTGTGAACAGCAAATACAGTAAACTAGTTTGAATAATGTGCAGATAAATCGCTGCTTCACCTGGAAGGTATGTCTGGGGCCTTGGATAGTGAGAATGAAGGAAATAAATGGGCAAGTAATACACCAAGACTCTTAAGATATCTTAGGTTATCACCTCTCCTAAATTACAACCCTATCAGTATTAGCACAGGACTGATAATTCAGAGACCCAGGTAATGTTCTGGGGACCAGGGTTCGAATCCCCCCACAACAGACGATGGAATTTTAATGCAATAAAAATCTGGAATTAAGAGTCAAATGATGACTATGAATTCATTGCCGATCGTTGGAAAAACCCATCTGGTTCACTAATGTCCTTTAGGGAAGGAAACCGCTATCCTCACCTTGTCTTACCTATATGTAACTACAGACCCACAACAATGCCGCTGACTCTTAAATGCCCTCTGGGCAATTAGAGATGAACAATAAATGCTGCCTAGCCAGCAATTCCCTTATCCCGTGAATGAATAAAGAAAAAAAACAGTAGACTATCAAGATCTAGTGGAACAAGTCAGATATAAAGATCATGTAAATGTTGGAACTGGCATTGTTTGAGTTGGAGTTCAGTGTTTTGTTCACTGAAGTTCTATGAAGGTCAAGTTCTATTCTCAATACAAGCTAAAGTACTGACATGCAAACACATTCCAGATATCATTTATCCACAGCAGTTCTACTGTATGATTTTTGAAGTTGGCACTGAAGCTAAACTATGCCTTCAAAAAAATGGTTTTCCCAATTTTTTTTCAATGATACAAGAACTGTTCTTACTGGCTCAGTACATTATAAATAAAACACTGCAATTTGATTCAGCAATAAATACATTCCACAAAGCAATGAGAAAGAGACTATACTAACTATTTGACCTCTATGATATTGATACATTGAGCAATATATTATGGATACATTTTTGTTAAATTACAATTCCCAATGACTAATTAAACCATGCAATTCAATACATTGCAGCAATATTTTTAAACATTTTAAAAACCTGCAGCTCACTAAGATAACCCTCAGCACTTCATAAGCACTTCTTATTTCGAAATTCTTGCGTGCATATTTATGACTATTCCAATATAGGTGGTGATTAAGAGCAACAACCCAGGGCAGGGCTCTCAGTCAATACTTGTCCTTTTCAGGGGACTCAGTGGAGACATTATCATTGAATTCAGCCACAGAAAAGTTGAACTTTAATCTTACATTTCAGTGTCCAACATTTTTGCAGGATTATTACAATAAACAGAGTCTTTCAACAAGGGTGTACTTTATTCAGTTAAAAAAAAAGACAGACTACCTTAGCGTAGTTAGGCCAAAGAAAATGAAAAGTTCCTTGCCCAATGTCTTCACATCAGTGTAAACCTTTCCTTTGAGGAGTAGGATTCCATTCTGACAAGAAACAGATCCATTAATTTGAGTGATCTGGAGAAAGAATAAAAAAAGTAAATCGCCAAGTTTATTTTTCAGTTCCAATAAAAGATCATTGATCTGAAACATAAACTCTCTCGCTCATTTGCAGTTCTGAAGCAGAACATAACTAGGGCATTTACATTTTTATGTGCTTAAAGAGTTCAATCATTTAAATTAAGCAACTTAACTCTATCCCCATTTTAAAGTAATGTATCTTAGGCATTTTTAAATGATATCTCAACTATAATTAGAAATCAGAAGAAAATGTTAAGAGTACAGGAACTATGGGAGGCCATTCAGCCCTTCAAGCCTGTTCATGGTTTACTTGCACCTTAACTCCTTGACTTGTACCTTTGAGTCCCTTTGCTAAACATAAATATACAAATCTCAGCTTAGAACAGGACATAAAGGGGTGCAAATTTAAGACTGAGATGAGGGAGTATTTCTTCTCTTGGCAGGCTGAAAGTCTTCTGAAATACTGCCACAGAGAGCTGTGGAAGGCAGAGTTTTCATGTACATTTAAGGCTGAGATAGATAGATTCTTCATCAGTCAGGGAATCAAGGGTTATGGGGAAAACATTTGAAAGTGAATATGAGAAACCTTAGATGAGTCATGATCCTATTGAAAGACACAGCAGGCTCAAGGACCAAATGGCCTACTCCTATTTCTATTTCTTATGGTCTCGGTGCTTTTGATTTTACTCATCCTCAAAAGGTTTTTAGGGGAAGTAACAGATTTCTCTTGACTTTTGTAAGTGAGTTATTATGCTGACATGAACGCAGAACAGCCTGATTTTAATTGTTTTTATATGCCAATTCCTGGATATGGGCAAAGCTGACTAAGCCACCATTTACTGTCCATCCCCAAAAGCCCTTCAAAAGATGGTGGTGTCTTCTTGAAATCCACAGACAGACTGCTAAACATTTGCAGCTCAGGTGGCCATTCAACTCATTACGTCCGCACCAGTCACAACAGAGATCTAACCACACTAATCCCGATTTCCAGCTCCTGCACCATGTCCTTATAACTTTTCTGATCCGGTGTCACTGAAAGAACAGCACTACTGTTTGAAATCAGGAAGATAAGTAGCTTGGAGGGGAATTTACAGGTCAGATTCCATGCAGCTGTTGTCCTTGTCCTTCACAGTGTTACAGATCACAAGTGTGGAAGGTACTGTTGGGGGAGATTTAGTGCTGCAACATATCTTGCAGATGGAGTGCGCAGTGGTGAAGGGAAGAAACGTAGAAGGTGGTGAATGGGGAGTCAATCAAAGGGGGTGCTTTGACAAGCACAGTGTTGAGCTTATTATATTGTTGGAGCTGAACTCATGCAGGAAAGTGAATGATCTAAAAAGCACAAGTCTGAAATGTGATGGAATGTGCCCAACGTGGCTGGACAAATGCAGCTCCAACAACCTTGATTGACTGTCACTGACGACAGTCTACTGCGTGGACAGTGATGGTCAATATAGACACCATCTCTGTATTGACAGTCACTGCATGTACTGCTTCTACTTTGACAGACACTTTCCATACCTACCCTTTACTGAGAGGTGGTGTTGGTCGAGTGGTATTATTGTTGGACTGTTATCCCAGAGATCCAGATACTCCTATACCACCCCAACACTGACAGTCACTGTCCACATCGCCCCTACACTGACAGTCACTGTGCACACCGCCCCTACACCGACAGTCCCTATCCACATCGCCCCTACACCAACAGTCGCTGTCCACATCGCCCCTACGGCAAGAGTCACTGTTACTCGGCCCCTACACCGACAGTCACAGTCCACATCGCCCCTACATTCACACTGTCCACGCCGCCCCTACATTCACAGTCAAGATCCACACCATGGGGACTGTCAATGTAGGGGTGGTGTTGATAGGGACTGTCAATGTAGGGGCAGTGTGAACAGTCTCAATGTAGGAGCTGTGTGGATAGGGACGGCCAATGTAGGGGCAGTCTGGATAAGGACTGTCAATGTAGGGGCGGTGTGGACAGTGACGGTCAATGTAGGGACGGTGTGGACAGGGACTGTCAGTGTAGGGACGGTGTGGACAGGGACTGTCAGTGCAGGGACGGTGTGGACAGGGACTGTCAGTGCAGGGGTGGTGTGGACAGGGACTGTCAATGTAGGGGCGGTGTGGACAGGGACTGTCCGTGTAGGGGCGGTGTGGACAGTGACTGTCCGTGTAGGGGCGGTGTGGACAGTGACTGTCAATGTAGGGGCGGTGTGGACAGTGACTGTCCGTGTAGGGGCGGTGTGGACAGTGACTGTCCGTGTAGGGGCGGTGTGGACAGTGACTGTCAATGTAGGGGCGGTGTGGACAGTGACTGTCCGTGTAGGGGCGGTGTGGACAGTGACTGCCAATGTAGGGGCAGTGTGGACAGTGACTGTCAGTGTAGGGACGGTGTGGACAGGGACTGTCAATGTAGGGGCGGTGTGGACAGTGTCAATGTAGGGGCAGTGTGGACAGTGACTGTCCGTGTAGGGGCGGTGTGGACAGTGACTGTCCGTGTAGGGGCGGTGTGGACAGTGACTGTCCGTGTAGGGGCGGTGTGGACAGTGACTGTCCGTGTAGGGGCGGTGTGGACAGTGACTGTCCGTGTAGGGGCGGTGTGGACAGTGACTGTCCGTGTAGGGGCGGTGTGGACAGTGACTGCCACTGTAGGGGCGGTGTGGACAGTGACTGCCAATGTAGGGGCGGTGTGGACAGTGACTGCCAATGTAGGGGTGGTGTGGACAGTGACTGCCAATGTAGGGGCGGTGTGGACAGTGACTGCCAATGTAGGGGCGGAGTGGACAGTGACTGTCAATGTTGGACGGTGTGGATAGGGACTGTCAATGTAGGGGCGGTGTGGACAGTGACTGCCAATGTAGGGGCGGAGTGGACAGTGACTGCCAATGTAGGGGCGGTGTGGACAGTGACTGCCAATGTAGGGGCGGAGTGGACAGTGACTGTCAATGTTGGACGGTGTGGATAGGGACTGTCAATGTAGGGGCGGTGTTGACAGGACCTGTCAGTGTAGGGGCGGTGTGGACAGTGACTGTCAATGTTGGACGGTGTGGATAAGGACTGTCAATGTAGGGGCGGTGTGGACAGTTCAGTTACTGTCCACACCGCCCCTACACTGACAGTCACTGTCCACACCGCCCCTACACTGACACTGTCCACACCGCCCCTACACTGACACTGTCCACACCGCCCCTACACTGACAGTCCCTGTCCACACCGCCCCTACATTGACACTGTCCACACCGCCCCTGCACTGACAGTCCCTATCCACACCGCCCCTGCACTGACACTGTCCACACCGCCCCTACACTGACAGTCCCTATCCACACCGCCCCTACATTGACACTGTCCACACCGCACCTGCACTGACAGTCCCTATCCACACCGCCCCTGCACTGACAGTCACTGTCCACACCGCCCCTACATTGAGACTGTCCACACCGCCCCTACATTGACACTGTCCACACCGCCCCTACACGGACAGTCACTGTCCACACCGCCCCTACATTGACAGTCCCTGCCCACACCGCCCCTACATTGACAGTCACTGCCCACACCGCCCCTTCATTGACAGTCACTGCCCACACCGCCCCTTCATTGACAGTCACTGTCCACACCGCCCCTACACGGACACTGTCCACACCGCCCCTACACTGACAGTCCCTGTCCACACCGCCCCTACACGGACAGTCACTGTCCACACCGCCCCTACATTGACAGTCCCTGCCCACACCGCCCCTACATTGACAGTCACTGTCCACACCGCCCCTACATTGACAGTCACTGTCCACACCGCCCCTACATTGACACTGTCCACACCGCCCCTACACTGACAGTCCCTATCCACACCGCCCCTACATTGACAGTCACTGCCCACACCGCCCCTACACTGACAGTCACTGCCCACACCGCCCCTACACTGACAGTCACTGTCCACACCGCCCCTACATTGACACGGTCCACACCGCCCCTACACGGACAGTCCCTATCCACACCGTCCCTACACGGACAGTCACTGTCCACACCGCCCCTACACGGACAGTCACTGTCCACACCGCCCCTACACTGACAGTCCCTGTCCACACCGCCCCTACACGGACAGTCCCTATCCACACCGCCCCTACACGGACAGTCCCTGTCCACACCGCCCCTACACGGACAGTCCCTGTCCACACCGCCCCTACACGGACAGTCACTGTCCACACCGCCCCTACACGGACAGTCCCTGTCCACACCGCCCCTACACGGACAGTCCCTGTCCACACCGCCCCTACACGGACAGTCCCTGTCCACACCGCCCCTACACGGACAGTCCCTGTCCACACCGCCCCTACACGGACAGTCACTGTCCACACCGCCCCTACACGGACAGTCACTGTCCACACCGCCCCTACACGGACAGTCACTGTCCACACCGCCCCTACACGGACAGTCACTGTCCACACCGCCCCTACACGGACAGTCACTGTCCACACCGCCCCTACACTGACAGTCACTGTCCACACCGCCCCTACACTGACAGTCACTGTCCACACCGCCCCTACACTGACAGTCACTGTCCACACCGCCCCTACATTGACAGTCACTGTCCACACCGCCCCTACATTGACACTGTCCACACCGCCCCTACATTGACACTGTCCACACCGCCCCTACATTGACAGTCACTGTCCACACCGCCCCTACATTGACACTGTCCACACCTACCCCTACTCTGACAGTCACTGTCCACACCGCCCCTACATTGACACTGTCCACACCGCCCCTACATTGACACTGTCCACACCGCCCCTACATTGACACTGTCCACACCGCCCCTACATTGACACTGTCCACACCGCCCCTACATTGACACTGTCCACACCGCCCCTACATTGACACTGTCCACACCGCCCCTACATTGACACTGTCCACACCGCCCCTACATTGACACTGTCCACACCGCCCCTACATTGACACTGTCCACACCGCCCCTACATTGACACTGTCCACACCGCCCCTACATTGACACTGTCCACACCGCCCCTACATTGACACTGTCCACACCGCCCCTACATTGACACTGTCCACACCGCCCCTACATTGACACTGTCCACACCGCCCCTACATTGACACTGTCCACACCGCCCCTACATTGACACTGTCCACACCGCCCCTACATTGACACTGTCCACACCGCCCCTACATTGACACTGTCCACACCGCCCCTACATTGACACTGTCCACACCGCCCCTACATTGACACTGTCCACACCGCCCCTACATTGACACTGTCCACACCGCCCCTACATTGACACTGTCCACACCGCCCCTACATTGACACTGTCCACACCGCCCCTACATTGACACTGTCCACACCGCCCCTACATTGACACTGTCCACACCGCCCCTACATTGACACTGTCCACACCGCCCCTACATTGACACTGTCCACACCGCCCCTACATTGACACTGTCCACACCGCCCCTACATTGACACTGTCCACACCGCCCCTACATTGACACTGTCCACACCGCCCCTACATTGACACTGTCCACACCGCCCCTACATTGACACTGTCCACACCGCCCCTACATTGACACTGTCCACACCGCCCCTACATTGACACTGTCCACACCGCCCCTACATTGACACTGTCCACACCGCCCCTACATTGACACTGTCCACACCGCCCCTACATTGACACTGTCCACACCGCCCCTACATTGACACTGTCCACACCGCCCCTACATTGACACTGTCCACACCGCCCCTACATTGACACTGTCCACACCGCCCCTACATTGACACTGTCCACACCGCCCCTACATTGACACTGTCCACACCGCCCCTACATTGACACTGTCCACACCGCCCCTACATTGACACTGTCCACACCGCCCCTACATTGACACTGTCCACACCGCCCCTACATTGACACTGTCCACACCGCCCCTACATTGACACTGTCCACACCGCCCCTACATTGACACTGCACACACCGCCCCTACATTGACACTGCACACACCGCCCCTACATTGACACTGCACACACCGCCCCTACATTGACACTGCACACACCGCCCCTACATTGACACTGCACACACCGCCCCTACATTGACACTGCACACACCGCCCCTACATTGACACTGCACACACCGCCCCTACATTGACACTGCACACACCGCCCCTACATTGACACTGCACACACCGCCCCTACATTGACACTGCACACACCGCCCCTACATTGACACTGCACACACCGCCCCTACATTGACACTGTCCACACCGCCCCTACATTGACACTGTCCACACCGCCCCTACATTGACACTGTCCACACCGCCCCTACATTGACACTGTCCACACCGCCCCTACATTGACACTGTCCACACCGCCCCTACATTGACACTTTCCACACCGCCCCTACATTGACAGTCACTGTCCACACCGCCCCTACACTGACAGTCACTGTCCACACCACCCCTACACTGACAGTCAATGTCCACACCGCCCCTACACTGACAGTCAATGTCCACACCGCCCCTACACTGACAGTCCCTATCCACACCGCCCCTACACGGACAGTCCCTATCCACACCGCCCCTACATTGACAGTCACTGTCCACACCGCCCCTACACTGACAGTCACTGTCCACACCGCCCCTACACTGACAGTCCCTATCCACACCGCCCCTACACGGACAGTCACTGTCCACACCGCCCCTACATTGACACTGTCCACACCGCCCCTACATTGACAGTCACTGTCCACACCGCCCCTACACTGACAGTCACTGTCCACACCGCCCCTACACTGACACTGTCCACACCGCCCCTACATTGACAGTCACTGTCCACACCTACCCCGACTCTGACAGTCACTGTCCACACCGCCCCTACATTGACACTGTCCACACCGCCCCTACATTGACAGTCACTGTCCACACCGCCCCTACACTGACAGTCACTGTCCACACCGCCCCTACATTGACAGTCACTGTCCACACCGCCCCTACATTGACACTGTCCACACCGCCCCTACATTGACACTGTCCACACCGCCCCTACATTGACAGTCACTGTCCACACCGCCCCTACACTGACAGTCACTGTCCACACCGCCCCTACATTGACAGTCACTGTCCACACCGCCCCTACACTGACAGTCACTGTCCACACCGCCCCTACACTGACAGTCACTGTCCACACCGCCCCTACACTGACAGTCACTGTCCACACCGCCCCTACATTGACACTGTCCACACCGCCCCTACATTGACACTGTCCACACCGCCCCTACATTGACACTGTCCACACCGCCCCTACATTGACAGTCACTGTCCACACCGCCCCTACACTGACAGTCCCTGTCCACACCGCCCCTACATTGACACTGTCCACACCGCCCCTACACTGACAGTCACTGTCCACACCGCCCCTACTCTGACAGTCACTGTCCACACCGCCCCTACTCTGACAGTCACTGTCCACACCGCCCCTACACTGACAGTCACTGTCCACACCGCCCCTACATTGACAGTCCCTATCCACACCGCCCCTACATTGACAGTCACTGTCCACACCGCCCCTACAATGACAGTCCCTATCCACACCGCCCCTACATTGACAGTCCCTGTCCACACCGCCCCTACACTGACAGTCCCTATCCACACCGCCCCTACATTGGCAGTCACTGTCCACACCGCCCCTACATTGGCAGTCACTGTCCACACCGCCCCTACATTGACAGTCACTGTCCACACCGCCCCTACACTGACAGTCACTGTCCACACCGCCCCTACACTGACACTGTCCACACCGCCCCTACATTGACAGTCACTGTCCACACCGCCCCTACACTGACACTGTCCACACCGCCCCTACACTGACACTGTCCACACCGCCCCTACACTGACAGTCACTGTCCACACCGCCCCTACATTGGCAGTCACTGTCCACACGGCCCCTACATTGACAGTCACTGTCCACACCGCCCCTACACTGACAGTCACTGTCCACACCGCCCCTACACTGACAGTCACTGTCCACACCGCCCCTACATTGACAGTCCCTGTCCACACCGCCCCTACACTGACAGTCACTGTCCACACCGCCCCTACATTGACAGTCACTGTCCACACCGCCCCTACACTGACAGTCACTGTCCACACCGCCCCTACACTGACACTGTCCACACCGCCCCTACACTGACAGTCACTGTCCACACCGCCCCTACACTGACACTGTCCACACCGCCCCTACACTGACAGTCACTGTCTACACCGCCCCTACATTGACAGTCCCTGTCCACACCGCCCCTACATTGACAGTCCCTGTCCACACCGCCCCTACACTGACACTGTCCACACCGCCCCTACACTGACACTGTCCACACCGCCCCTACACGGACAGTCACTGTCCACACCGCCCCTACATTGACAGTCCCTGTCCACACCGCCCCTACATTGACAGTCCCTGTCCACACCGCCCCTACACTGACACTGTCCACACCGCCCCTACACTGACACTGTCCACACCGCCCCTACACGGACAGTCACTGTCCACACCGCCCCTACACGGACAGTCACTGTCCACACCGCCCCTACACGGACAGTCACTGTCCACACCGCCCCTACACTGACAGTCACTGTCCACACCGCCCCTACACTGACACTGTCCACACCGCCCCTACATTGACAGTCACTGTCCACACCTACCCCGACTCTGACAGTCACTGTCCACACCGCCCCTACATTGACACTGTCCACACCGCCCCTACATTGACAGTCACTGTCCACACCGCCCCTACACTGACAGTCACTGTCCACACCGCCCCTACATTGACAGTCACTGTCCACACCGCCCCTACATTGACACTGTCCACACCGCCCCTACATTGACACTGTCCACACCGCCCCTACATTGACAGTCACTGTCCACACCGCCCCTACACTGACAGTCACTGTCCACACCGCCCCTACACTGACAGTCACTGTCCACACCGCCCCTACATTGACACTGTCCACACCGCCCCTACATTGACACTGTCCACACCGCCCCTACATTGACACTGTCCACACCGCCCCTACATTGACAGTCACTGTCCACACCGCCCCTACACTGACAGTCCCTGTCCACACCGCCCCTACATTGACACTGTCCACACCGCCCCTACACTGACAGTCACTGTCCACACCGCCCCTACTCTGACAGTCACTGTCCACACCGCCCCTACTCTGACAGTCACTGTCCACACCGCCCCTACACTGACAGTCACTGTCCACACCGCCCCTACATTGACAGTCCCTATCCACACCGCCCCTACATTGACAGTCACTGTCCACACCGCCCCTACAATGACAGTCCCTATCCACACCGCCCCTACATTGACAGTCCCTGTCCACACCGCCCCTACACTGACAGTCCCTATCCACACCGCCCCTACATTGGCAGTCACTGTCCACACCGCCCCTACATTGGCAGTCACTGTCCACACCGCCCCTACATTGACAGTCACTGTCCACACCGCCCCTACACTGACAGTCACTGTCCACACCGCCCCTACACTGACACTGTCCACACCGCCCCTACATTGACAGTCACTGTCCACACCGCCCCTACACTGACACTGTCCACACCGCCCCTACACTGACAGTCACTGTCCACACCGCCCCTACATTGGCAGTCACTGTCCACACGGCCCCTACATTGACAGTCACTGTCCACACCGCCCCTACACTGACAGTCACTGTCCACACCGCCCCTACACTGACAGTCACTGTCCACACCGCCCCTACACTGACAGTCACTGTCCACACCGCCCCTACATTGACAGTCCCTGTCCACACCGCCCCTACACTGACAGTCACTGTCCACACCGCCCCTACATTGACAGTCACTGTCCACACCGCCCCTACACTGACAGTCACTGTCCACACCGCCCCTACACTGACACTGTCCACACCGCCCCTACACTGACAGTCACTGTCCACACCGCCCCTACACTGACACTGTCCACACCGCCCCTACACTGACAGTCACTGTCTACACCGCCCCTACATTGACAGTCCCTGTCCACACCGCCCCTACATTGACAGTCCCTGTCCACACCGCCCCTACACTGACACTGTCCACACCGCCCCTACACTGACACTGTCCACACCGCCCCTACACGGACAGTCACTGTCCACACCGCCCCTACATTGACAGTCCCTGTCCACACCGCCCCTACATTGACAGTCCCTGTCCACACCGCCCCTACACTGACACTGTCCACACCGCCCCTACACTGACACTGTCCACACCGCCCCTACACGGACAGTCACTGTCCACACCGCCCCTACACGGACAGTCACTGTCCACACCGCCCCTACACGGACAGTCACTGTCCACACCGCCCCTACACTGACAGTCACTGTCCACACCGCCCCTACACTGACACTGTCCACACCGCCCCTACATTGACAGTCACTGTCCACACCTACCCCGACTCTGACAGTCACTGTCCACACCGCCCCTACATTGACACTGTCCACACCGCCCCTACATTGACAGTCACTGTCCACACCGCCCCTACACTGACAGTCACTGTCCACACCGCCCCTACATTGACAGTCACTGTCCACACCGCCCCTACATTGACACTGTCCACACCGCCCCTACATTGACACTGTCCACACCGCCCCTACATTGACAGTCACTGTCCACACCGCCCCTACACTGACAGTCACTGTCCACACCGCCCCTACATTGACAGTCACTGTCCACACCGCCCCTACACTGACAGTCACTGTCCACACCGCCCCTACACTGACAGTCACTGTCCACACCGCCCCTACACTGACAGTCACTGTCCACACCGCCCCTACATTGACACTGTCCACACCGCCCCTACATTGACACTGTCCACACCGCCCCTACATTGACACTGTCCACACCGCCCCTACATTGACAGTCACTGTCCACACCGCCCCTACACTGACAGTCCCTGTCCACACCGCCCCTACATTGACACTGTCCACACCGCCCCTACACTGACAGTCACTGTCCACACCGCCCCTACTCTGACAGTCACTGTCCACACCGCCCCTACTCTGACAGTCACTGTCCACACCGCCCCTACACTGACAGTCACTGTCCACACCGCCCCTACATTGACAGTCCCTATCCACACCGCCCCTACATTGACAGTCACTGTCCACACCGCCCCTACAATGACAGTCCCTATCCACACCGCCCCTACATTGACAGTCCCTGTCCACACCGCCCCTACACTGACAGTCCCTATCCACACCGCCCCTACATTGGCAGTCACTGTCCACACCGCCCCTACATTGGCAGTCACTGTCCACACCGCCCCTACATTGACAGTCACTGTCCACACCGCCCCTACACTGACAGTCACTGTCCACACCGCCCCTACACTGACACTGTCCACACCGCCCCTACACTGACAGTCACTGTCCACACCGCCCCTACATTGACACTGTCCACACCGCCCCTACATTGACACTGTCCACACCGCCCCTACATTGACACTGTCCACACCGCCCCTACATTGACAGTCACTGTCCACGCCGCCCCTACACTGACAGTCCCTGTCCACACCGCCCCTACATTGACACTGTCCACACCGCCCCTACACTGACAGTCACTGTCCACACCGCCCCTACTCTGACAGTCACTGTCCACACCGCCCCTACTCTGACAGTCACTGTCCACACCGCCCCTACACTGACAGTCACTGTCCACACCGCCCCTACATTGACAGTCCCTATCCACACCGCCCCTACATTGACAGTCACTGTCCACACCGCCCCTACAATGACAGTCCCTATCCACACCGCCCCTACATTGACAGTCCCTGTCCACACCGCCCCTACACTGACAGTCCCTATCCACACCGCCCCTACATTGGCAGTCACTGTCCACACCGCCCCTACATTGGCAGTCACTGTCCACACCGCCCCTACATTGACAGTCACTGTCCACACCGCCCCTACACTGACAGTCACTGTCCACACCGCCCCTACACTGACACTGTCCACACCGCCCCTACATTGACAGTCACTGTCCACACCGCCCCTACACTGACACTGTCCACACCGCCCCTACACTGACAGTCACTGTCCACACCGCCCCTACATTGGCAGTCACTGTCCACACGGCCCCTACATTGACAGTCACTGTCCACACCGCCCCTACACTGACAGTCACTGTCCACACCGCCCCTACACTGACAGTCACTGTCCACACCGCCCCTACACTGACAGTCACTGTCCACACCGCCCCTACATTGACAGTCCCTGTCCACACCGCCCCTACACTGACAGTCACTGTCCACACCGCCCCTACATTGACAGTCACTGTCCACACCGCCCCTACACTGACAGTCACTGTCCACACCGCCCCTACACTGACACTGTCCACACCGCCCCTACACTGACAGTCACTGTCCACACCGCCCCTACACTGACACTGTCCACACCGCCCCTACACTGACAGTCACTGTCTACACCGCCCCTACATTGACAGTCCCTGTCCACACCGCCCCTACATTGACAGTCCCTGTCCACACCGCCCCTACATTGACAGTCACTGTCCACACCGCCCCTACATTGACAGTCCCTGTCCACACCGCCCCTACACTGACAGTCCCTGTCCACACCGCCCCTACATTGACAGTCCCTGTCCACACCGCCCCTACACTGACACTGTCCACACCGCCCCTACACTGACACTGTCCACACCGCCCCTACACGGACAGTCACTGTCCACACCGCCCCTACACGGACAGTCACTGTCCACACCGCCCCTACACTGACACTGTCCACACCGCCCCTACACGGACAGTCACTGTCCACACCGCCCCTACACGGACAGTCACTGTCCACACCGCCCCTACACGGACAGTCACTGTCCACACCGCCCCTACACTGACACTGTCCACACCGCCCCTACACTGACAGTCACTGTCTACACCGCCCCTACATTGACAGTCCCTGTCCACACCGCCCCTACATTGACAGTCCCTGTCCACACCGCCCCTACATTGACAGTCACTGTCCACACCGCCCCTACATTGACAGTCCCTGTCCACACCGCCCCTACACTGACAGTCCCTGTCCACACCGCCCCTACATTGACAGTCCCTGTCCACACCGCCCCTACACTGACACTGTCCACACCGCCCCTACACTGACACTGTCCACACCGCCCCTACACGGACAGTCACTGTCCACACCGCCCCTACACGGACAGTCACTGTCCACACCGCCCCTACACTGACACTGTCCACACCGCCCCTACACGGACAGTCACTGTCCACACCGCCCCTACACGGACAGTCACTGTCCACACCGCCCCTACACGGACAGTCACTGTCCACACCGCCCCTACACGGACAGTCACTGTCCACACCGCCCCTACACGGACAGTCACTGTCCACACCGCCCCTACACGGACAGTCACTGTCCACACCGCCCCTACACGGACAGTCACTGTCCACACCGCCCCTACACGGACAGTCACTGTCCACACCGCCCCTACACGGACAGTCACTGTCCACACCGCCCCTACACGGACAGTCACTGTCCACACCGCCCCTACACTGACACTGTCCACACCGCCCCTACATTGACACTGTCCACACCGCCCCTACATTGACACTGTCCACACCGCCCCTACATTGACAGTCACTGTCCACACCGCCCCTACACTGACAGTCCCTGTCCACACCGCCCCTACATTGACACTGTCCACACCGCCCCTACACTGACAGTCACTGTCCACACCGCCCCTACTCTGACAGTCACTGTCCACACCGCCCCTACTCTGACAGTCACTGTCCACACCGCCCCTACACTGACAGTCACTGTCCACACCGCCCCTACATTGACAGTCCCTATCCACACCGCCCCTACATTGACAGTCACTGTCCACACCGCCCCTACAATGACAGTCCCTATCCACACCGCCCCTACATTGACAGTCCCTGTCCACACCGCCCCTACACTGACAGTCCCTGTCCACACCGCCCCTACATTGGCAGTCACTGTCCACACCGCCCCTACATTGGCAGTCACTGTCCACACCGCCCCTACATTGACAGTCACTGTCCACACCGCCCCTACACTGACAGTCACTGTCCACACCGCCCCTACACTGACACTGTCCACACCGCCCCTACATTGACAGTCACTGTCCACACCGCCCCTACACTGACACTGTCCACACCGCCCCTACACTGGCAGTCACTGTCCACACCGCCCCTACATTGGCAGTCACTGTCCACACCGCCCCTACATTGACAGTCACTGTCCACACCGCCCCTACACTGACAGTCACTGTCCACACCGCCCCTACACTGACACTGTCCACACCGCCCCTACATTGACAGTCACTGTCCACACCGCCCCTACACTGACACTGTCCACACCGCCCCTACACTGGCAGTCACTGTCCACACCGCCCCTACATTGGCAGTCACTGTCCACACGGCCCCTACATTGACAGTCACTGTCCACACCGCCCCTACACTGACAGTCACTGTCCACACCGCCCCTACACTGACAGTCACTGTCCACACCGCCCCTACACTGACAGTCACTGTCCACACCGCCCCTACACTGACAGTCACTGTCCACACCGCCCCTACACTGACAGTCACTGTCCACACCGCCCCTACACTGACAGTCACTGTCCACACCGCCCCTACATTGACAGTCCCTGTCCACACCGCCCCTACACTGACAGTCACTGTCCACACCGCCCCTACATTGACAGTCACTGTCCACACCGCCCCTACACTGACAGTCACTGTCCACACCGCCCCTACACTGACACTGTCCACACCGCCCCTACACTGACAGTCACTGTCCACACCGCCCCTACACTGACACTGTCCACACCGCCCCTACACTGACAGTCACTGTCTACACCGCCCCTACATTGACAGTCCCTGTCCACACCGCCCCTACATTGACAGTCCCTGTCCACACCGCCCCTACATTGACAGTCACTGTCCACACCGCCCCTACATTGACAGTCACTGTCCACACCGCCCCTACACTGACAGTCACTGTCCACACCGCCCCTACATTGACAGTCACTGTCCACACCGCCCCTACACTGACAGTCACTGTCCACACCGCCCCTACACTGACACTGTCCACACCGCCCCTACACTGACAGTCACTGTCCACACCGCCCCTACACTGACACTGTCCACACCGCCCCTACACTGACAGTCCCTGTCCACACCGCCCCTACACTGACAGTCACTGTCCACACCGCCCCTACACTGACACTGTCCACACCGCCCCTACACTGACAGTCACTGTCCACACCGCCCCTACACTGACACTGTCCACACCGCCCCTACATTGACAGTCCCTGTCCACACCGCCCCTACATTGACAGTCCCTGTCCACACCGCCCCTACACTGACACTGTCCACACCGCCCCTACACTGACAGTCACTGTCCACACCGCCCCTACACGGACAGTCACTGTCCACACCGCCCCTACACGGACAGTCACTGTCCACACCGCCCCTACACGGACAGTCACTGTCCACACCGCCCCTACACGGACAGTCACTGTCCACACCGCCCCTACACGGACAGTCACTGTCCACACCGCCCCTACACGGACAGTCACTGTCCACACCGCCCCTACACGGACAGTCACTGTCCACACCGCCCCTACACTGACACTGTCCACACCGCCCCTACACTGACAGTCACTGTCCACACCGCCCCTACACTGACACTGTCCACACCGCCCCTACACTGACAGTCCCTGTCTACACCGCCCCTACATTGACAGTCCCTGTCCACACCGCCCCTACATTGACAGTCCCTGTCCACACCGCCCCTACATTGACAGTCCCTGTCCACACCGCCCCTACATTGACAGTCCCTGTCCACACCGCCCCTACATTGACAGTCCCTGTCCACACCGCCCCTACACTGACACTGTCCACACCGCCCCTACATTGACAGTCCCTGTCCACACCGCCCCTACATTGACAGTCCCTGTCCACACCGCCCCTACACGGACAGTCCCTGTCCACACCGCCCCTACACGGACAGTCACTGTCCACACCGCCCCTACACGGACAGTCACTGTCCACACCGCCCCTACACGGACAGTCACTGTCCACACCGCCCCTACACGGACAGTCACTGTCCACACCGCCCCTACACGGACAGTCACTGTCCACACCGCCCCTACACGGACAGTCACTGTCCACACCGCCCCTACACGGACAGTCACTGTCCACACCGCCCCTACACGGACAGTCACTGTCCACACCGCCCCTACACTGACACTGTCCACACCGCCCCTACACTGACAGTCACTGTCCACACCGCCCCTACACTGACACTGTCCACACCGCCCCTACACTGACACTGTCCACACCGCCCCTACACTGACAGTCCCTGTCTACACCGCCCCTACATTGACAGTCCCTGTCCACACCGCCCCTACATTGACAGTCCCTGTCCACACCGCCCCTACATTGACAGTCACTGTCCACACCGCCCCTACACTGACACTGTCCACACCGCCCCTACATTGACAGTCCCTGTCCACACCGCCCCTACATTGACAGTCCCTGTCCACACCGCCCCTACACTGACACTGTCCACACCGCCCCTACACTGACACTGTCCACACCGCCCCTACACGGACAGTCCCTGTCCACACCGCCCCTACACGGACAGTCCCTGTCCACACCGCCCCTACACGGACAGTCCCTGTCCACACCGCCCCTACACGGACAGTCACTGTCCACACCGCCCCTACACGGACAGTCACTGTCCACACCGCCCCTACACGGACAGTCACTGTCCACACCGCCCCTACACGGACAGTCACTGTCCACACCGCCCCTACACGGACAGTCACTGTCCACACCGCCCCTACACGGACAGTCACTGTCCACACCGCCCCTACACGGACAGTCACTGTCCACACCGCCCCTACACGGACAGTCACTGTCCACACCGCCCCTACACGGACAGTCACTGTCCACACCGCCCCTACACGGACAGTCACTGTCCACACCGCCCCTACACTGACACTGTCCACACCGCCCCTACACTGACAGTCACTGTCCACACCGCCCCTACACTGACACTGTCCACACCGCCCCTACACTGACAGTCCCTGTCTACACCGCCCCTACATTGACAGTCCCTGTCCACACCGCCCCTACATTGACAGTCCCTGTCCACACCGCCCCTACATTGACAGTCACTGTCCACACCGCCCCTACATTGACAGTCACTGTCCACACCGCCCCTACACTGACACTGTCCACACCGCCCCTACATTGACAGTCCCTGTCCACACCGCCCCTACATTGACAGTCCCTGTCCACACCGCCCCTACACTGACACTGTCCACACCGCCCCTACACTGACACTGTCCACACCGCCCCTACACGGACAGTCCCTGTCCACACCGCCCCTACACGGACAGTCCCTGTCCACACCGCCCCTACACGGACAGTCCCTGTCCACACCGCCCCTACACGGACAGTCCCTGTCCACACCGCCCCTACACGGACAGTCCCTGTCCACACCGCCCCTACACGGACAGTCCCTGTCCACACCGCCCCTACACGGACAGTCCCTGTCCACACCGCCCCTACACGGACAGTCCCTGTCCACACCGCCCCTACACGGACAGTCCCTGTCCACACCGCCCCTACACGGACAGTCCCTGTCCACACCGCCCCTACACGGACAGTCCCTGTCCACACCGCCCCTACACGGACAGTCCCTGTCCACACCGCCCCTACACGGACAGTCCCTGTCCACACCGCCCCTACACGGACAGTCCCTGTCCACACCGCCCCTACACGGACAGTCCCTGTCCACACCGCCCCTACACGGACAGTCCCTGTCCACACCGCCCCTACACGGACAGTCCCTGTCCACACCGCCCCTACACGGACAGTCCCTGTCCACACCGCCCCTACACGGACAGTCCCTGTCCACACCGCCCCTACACGGACAGTCCCTGTCCACACCGCCCCTACACGGACAGTCCCTGTCCACACCGCCCCTACACGGACAGTCCCTGTCCACACCGCCCCTACACGGACAGTCCCTGTCCACACCGCCCCTACACGGACAGTCCCTGTCCACACCGCCCCTACACGGACAGTCCCTGTCCACACCGCCCCTACACGGACAGTCCCTGTCCACACCGCCCCTACACGGACAGTCCCTGTCCACACCGCCCCTACACGGACAGTCCCTGTCCACACCGCCCCTACACGGACAGTCCCTGTCCACACCGCCCCTACACGGACAGTCCCTGTCCACACCGCCCCTACACGGACAGTCCCTGTCCACACCGCCCCTACACGGACAGTCCCTGTCCACACCGCCCCTACACGGACAGTCCCTGTCCACACCGCCCCTACACGGACAGTCCCTGTCCACACCGCCCCTACACGGACAGTCCCTGTCCACACCGCCCCTACACGGACAGTCCCTGTCCACACCGCCCCTACACGGACAGTCCCTGTCCACACCGCCCCTACACGGACAGTCCCTGTCCACACCGCCCCTACACGGACAGTCCCTGTCCACACCGCCCCTACACGGACAGTCCCTGTCCACACCGCCCCTACACGGACAGTCCCTGTCCACACCGCCCCTACACGGACAGTCCCTGTCCACACCGCCCCTACACGGACAGTCCCTGTCCACACCGCCCCTACACGGACAGTCCCTGTCCACACCGCCCCTACACGGACAGTCCCTGTCCACACCGCCCCTACACGGACAGTCCCTGTCCACACCGCCCCTACACGGACAGTCCCTGTCCACACCGCCCCTACACGGACAGTCCCTGTCCACACCGCCCCTACACGGACAGTCCCTGTCCACACCGCCCCTACACGGACAGTCCCTGTCCACACCGCCCCTACACGGACAGTCCCTGTCCACACCGCCCCTACACGGACAGTCCCTGTCCACACCGCCCCTACACGGACAGTCCCTGTCCACACCGCCCCTACACGGACAGTCCCTGTCCACACCGCCCCTACACGGACAGTCCCTGTCCACACCGCCCCTACACGGACAGTCCCTGTCCACACCGCCCCTACACGGACAGTCCCTGTCCACACCGCCCCTACACGGACAGTCCCTGTCCACACCGCCCCTACACGGACAGTCACTGTCCACACCGCCCCTACACGGACAGTCACTGTCCACACCGCCCCTACACGGACAGTCACTGTCCACACCGCCCCTACACGGACAGTCACTGTCCACACCGCCCCTACACGGACAGTCACTGTCCACACCGCCCCTACACGGACAGTCACTGTCCACACCGCCCCTACACGGACAGTCACTGTCCACACCGCCCCTACACTGACAGTCACTGTCCACTCCGCCCCTACACTGGCAGTCACTGTCCACACCGCCCCTACATTGGCAGTCACTGTCCACACCGCCCCTACATTGACAGTCACTGTCCACACCGCCCCTACATTGACAGTCACTGTCCACACCGCCCCTACATTGACAGTCACTGTCCACACCGCCCCTACATTGACAGTCACTGTCCACACCGCCCCTACATTGGCAGTCACTGTCCACACCGCCCCTACATTGGCAGTCACTGTCCACACCGCCCCTACATTGGCAGTCACTGTCCACACCGCCCCTACATTGACAGTCACTGTCCACACCGCCCCTACACTGACAGTCACTGTCCACACCGCCCCTACACTGACACTGTCCACACCGCCCCTACATTGACAGTCACTGTCCACACCGCCCCTACACTGACACTGTCCACACCGCCCCTACACTGACAGTCACTGTCCACACCGCCCCTACATTGGCAGTCACTGTCCACACCGCCCCTACATTGACAGTCACTGTCCACACCGCCCCTACACTGACAGTCACTGTCCACACCGCCCCTACACTGACAGTCACTGTCCACACCGCCCCTACACTGACAGTCACTGTCCACACCGCCCCTACACGGACACTGTCCACACCGCCCCTACTTTGACAGTCACTGTCCACACTGCCCCTACATTGACACTGTCCACACCGCCCCTACATTGACAGTCACTGTCCACACCGCCCCTACACTGACACTGTCCACACCGCCCCTACATTGACAGTCACTGTCCACACCGCCCCTACATTGGCAGTCACTGTCCACACCGCCCCTACATTGACACTGTCCACACCGCCCCTACACGGACAGTCACTGTCCACACCGCCCCTACATTGACAGTCACTGTCCACACCGCCCCTACATTGACACTGTCCACACCGCCCCTACACTGACAGTCCCTGTCCACACCGCCCCTACATTGACAGTCACTGTCCACACCGCCCCTACACGGACAGTCACTGTCCACACCGCCCCTACACTGACAGTCCCTGTCCACACCGCCCCTACACTGACAGTCCCTGTCCACACCGCCCCTACACTGACAGTCCCTGTCCACACCGCCCCTACACTGACACTGTCCACACCGCCCCTACACTGACAGTCACTGTCCACACCGCCCCTACACTGACAGTCCCTGTCCACACCGCCCCTACACTGACAGTCCCTGTCCACACCGCCCCTACACTGACACTGTCCACACCGCCCCTACATTGACAGTCCCTGTCCACACCGCCCCTACACTGACACTGTCCACACCGCCCCTACATTGACAGTCCCTGTCCACACCGCCCCTACATTGACAGTCCCTGTCCACACCGCCCCTACACTGACAGTCCCTGTCCACACCGCCCCTACACTGACAGTCCCTGTCCACACCGCCCCTACACTGACACTGTCCACACCGCCCCTACACTGACACTGTCCACACCGCCCCTACACTGACACTATCCACACCGCCCCTACACTGACACTATCCACACCGCCCCTACACTGACACTATCCACACCGCCCCTACACTGACACTGTCCACACCGCCCCGACACTGACACTGTCCACACCGCCCCTACATTGACAGTCCCTGTCCACACCGCCCCGACACTGACACTGTCCACACCGCCCCTACATTGACACTGTCCACACCGCCCCTACACTGACACTGTCCACACCGCCCCGACACTGACACTGTCCACACCGCCCCTACATTGACAGTCACTGTCCACACCGCCCCTACACTGACACTGTCCACACCGCCCCTACACTGACAGTCACTGTCCACACCGCCCCTACACTGACACTGTCCACACCGCCCCTACACTGACAGTCACTGTCCACACCGCCCCTACATTGACACTGTCCACACCGCCCCTACACTGACAGTCACTGTCCACACCGCCCCTACATTGACACTGTCCACACCGCCCCTACACTGACAGTCACTGTCCACACCGCCCCTACACTGACACTGTCCACACCGCCCCTACACTGACACTGTCCACACCGCCCCTACACTGACAGTCACTGTCCACACCGCCCCTACATTGACACTGTCCACACCGCCCCTACATTGACAGTCACTGTCCACACCGCCCCTACATTGACAGTCCCTGTCCACACCGCCCCTACACTGACAGTCACTGTCCACACCGCCCCTACACTGACACTGTCCACACCGCCCCTACACTGACAGTCACTGTCCACACCGCCCCTACATTGACAGTCCCTATCCACACCGCCCCTACATTGACACTGTCCACACCGCCCCTACATTGACAGTCACTGTCTATATTGTTTTTATATTGACAGAGTCTATGGTGATATCCTCCAGCCCTACCACTCACCACGCTCCCTCTCAGCTCCACTACTCGCTGCCCTTGCTTCACTCGGCTCCTGATCTTCTCTCCATTTAAGGTACAGCCAGGGCCTTCCACCATGTCGAATGAAATCAGTGAACAACAGGAACCAGCACCAAGACAGGGAGAAGGAACCCGCCAAAATCAGTTAAACCGGGCAGCCGGCATAGAGCATGCGCCCAGCGAACAGTCCACACAGCGGCCGGCACGGAGCATGCGCCCTAGCGAAGGAACGTGCCCGGATTAAGGACGGGGCATGCGTTTTAGCTAATACCATGAGCACCACTGCCGGTACGGAGCATGCGCGTCTGCAAAACATTTTCTCCGTGGCCAGCAATGGGCATGCGCAGTGAAAAACTCGCCGAAACAGTCCAACGTGAGGTGGAACTGCGTCTGCGCAAGTACAGTGTGGGTGACTTTGATTTTACTGTGGTTTTATTCCTGTAGGTAACTGAAGCTGCGAAGGGCTGAGTCCATTAGAAAAGAAACAGAAACACAAATTGTTGTTTTTGGTCTTGGATGTGAAGTGCCCCTTTGAGATCTGCCTCTGCCTTCACATACAGCCCTGTGCCCATCTTATCTCTACCTTTCTGCCCCACAACAATATTGCTATCAGCCCACCTCACACTCAACCCTCCACCTAACCCCTTCTTCTGTCTGCGTCTTACATGTGGCGTAGATATTCTCACTCAGGAGGCTGGGAGTACACAGCAAGCCAGGCACCATCAGGAGATGGAGAAGTTGATGTTTTGGGTGTAACCCTTCTTCAGGACTCCAGCATCTGCAATTTCTTTTTGTCTCTAAGCAGCCTGACTGGAACAGGAAACCCGCAGAAAGGATTTTAAGCATGTCCAGTAGTTATTATCTCCAGGATGTAAGAAGCATCTAGCTCCAGCAGTGGCATAATGATGAAGTCACTGGAATAGCATTCCATTGTCCTCGGATACAGACGTGGGTTTGAACCCCACAATGGCAGATACTGAAATTTGAATTCCACAAAAACCTGATTCCTCCTCCCCCTTCATTATTACCAGTCCTAACCTTCCAACTCGGCACCGCCCTCTTGACCTGTCCATTGCCCTTCCCATCTATCTGCTCCACCCTCCTCTCCTACCTATCACCTTCTCCCCAACCTAATGCATTCTTAGCTCGCTTCCCCTGAACCCCAAGCCCTCCCATTTATCTCAGCCTCCCTGGCCCACAAGTCTCACTCCTGATGAAGGGCTTATGCCCAAAATGTTGTCTCTCCTGCTCCTCGGATGCTGCCTGACCTGTTGTGCTTTTTTGGCATCATACTCTCAACTTAAAACAAAAACTGTCTCGTGGTGATCATTGTGATGAATAGTGTAAGTACCCATCAAATGCCATTTAAGGAGTCTAATCTGCTCTTCTTACACGGTTTGCCCTATACATGACTTCAGACCCACGCAATGTGATTGAATCTTAACTGACTCATAAAATGAGCCAGCAAAGACCATTGGCATGGGTAACAAATGGTGGCAAGCCCCCATAAATTAATAAAAAATTCCTCATGTTGAAGTCTTATCCCTGAGACTAGGGTTTCTCTTGTGACATTTTGCTGCACTATTTCCAGAATTTGAAATTGCTCTTGTGTTTGTTTGTAATGAGGTGGTATAATCACATAACATGATATGTATGTCTGCATGTGGATGTCTTTGGAAATTTTAAAAGTTATACGAATGTATTTGCTTGCATTGAATTATTACTCAAGCAAACACAAGAGAATTCAGATTAAGAAATAGAGTTGAGTTGACCTTGGTCACTCTGGGATATGAGTCTGCCTATCAATCAATTTAGTTAAATCAACATACAAAATAAATTATCACTTGTAATTCAGTATGTTGTATGCCAAATAAATGTACTTTATCAGTTCAGGTTATTGCAATAGATGGGTCAGACCTAACATTTGGGTATGTGTCCTTCAACTCACACTGAACCCAAACTCAGATTTTCAGTGACATTTTTTCCAGTAATCTATTTCTCATTAGGGTTGTTTATTCAATTTTTTAATTCACTTCTCATAATGCTTTAATGACAATTTGGCTTCTACTCACTTGATCCTGTTCTGTATCATTTTGTTTTTGTCAGCTCTGGTGGATTGGCGCTTCTATTGACTATATTTTATTATTTAATTGAACAACTTAACTAGTTTTTGTGACTTCTGTGCTGAACAGAGGAGAGAACATCAGTGCTAGCGAATGGGTAAAATTTGGATGTAGTGTCCAATGTCTGCTTAAACTTACAGAGTAATGGTGTCAGTGGTTTTGCTCACCTCCAGCATAACTGCAATATTGATTTTTTTCCAAGGCTAACCAAGCTTACGGTCTCCTCTTTCTCTCTTAATAACTGCTTAGTTTTGGGGCAAAATGCATGCATTACAACAGGCTTCTGGAGCAAGTGGGACTCGAACCTAGGCCTCTTGGACCAGAGATAGCAACACCACCATGTCATATGCCTTCGATTAAGATAATCACAATGCATGAGTTGCAGTTTGTAAGTTCATATGAACTTTGTCTGATCCTGCTACCATTTTTCAAGTGCACCACTATTAAATCTTTTATAATGGACTCTAACATTTTCCCACTGCTTATGTCAGGCGAACTGACCCTGTTTTCTGTCTACCCCATTTTAAATAGTGTGGTTATATTATGCTATTTAACATGATAAGAACTAATAGTGTATGTTGGAGGTATATTAACATGGATAGAGTATTAGGAGAAAGTGAGGGCTACAGATGCTGGAAATTGGAGTCAAAAAGTGTGGCACTGGAAAAGCACAGCAGGTCAGGCAGCATCCAAGGAGCAGGAGAGTCGACACTTCGGGCATAAGCTCTTCATCAGGAATGTGGGGCTGGAAAAGAGGATTGGCAAGCCAAGAGAAGGCAGATTTGATGTAAGGGAGCCATTTTAAGGATAGCAGTGTATAACTAGCAGATTTCCACAGGGATCAGTGCTGGGCCACAACTATTTAGAAAATATATTAATGATCTGGATAAAGAAAATTAATACTTTTCTTAGCACTGCTGCCTCACAGCGCCAGAGACCTGGGTTCAATTCCCGCCTCAGGCCACTGACTGTGTGGAGTTTGAACGTTCTCCCCGTGTCTGCGTGGGTTTCCTCCGGGTGCTCCGGTTTCCTCCCACAGTCCAAAGATGTGCAGGTCAGGTGAATTGGCCATGCTAAATTGCCCGTAGTGTTAGGTAAGAGGTAGATGTAGCTGTAGGGGTATGGGTGGGTTACGCTTCGGCGGGGTGGTGTGGACTTGTTGGGCCGAAGGGCCTGTTTCCACACTGTAAGTAATCTAATCTAATCTAATCTATTTATAGCCAAGTGTGCAGATTACACTAAAATAGGTGAGAAAGCAAGGGGCCAAGGTGACATAGAGAGTCTGCAGAGGGATAAAGACAGGTTATCTGAGTGGTCAAAAACTTGAAAGACTGAATAAAATATGGAAAATTGTGAGATAATGCACTTTGGCAAGAGAGTAGAGCAGCTGAATATTACTTAATTGGAGAAAGATGACAAAAAGCTACTGAACAGAGGAATTTGGGAGCCCTTGTCTGTGAATCAGAATAATGCAGAGAATTATTGAAATCTACAAGATTCTTTGGGGACCTGATAAGAAGAAGTTGTTTTCCCTTGGAGTGTCTTGGACAAGAGGGCATTACATCAAAATAAGAGATTGTGCAGAATCAGATGTTGTCGAATTTGTGTAATTCTTTACCACAGCAGACTTTCAAGACTGGGTTGTTAAGTGTATTCAAGGCTGAGATAAACAGTGTTTTAATCAGAAAGGGAATCAAGAGTTATGGGGAAAAAGCAGGAGAGTGGAGCTGATAATTATCAGATCAATCATGATTTGATTGATTGGCTGAGCAGACTTGATGGGGTGAATGGCCTACTTCTGTTCCTATGTCTTCTAGTCTTATTTCCAGTTTTGTAGTAATAAGCAATTTCTTTAAAATTTTAGGGAGCATTGATAGCTATCTGTAAGCTTTGCAGATTTCTGCTTAACAAAGTTTCCTTTAGTTATATTGCTATTGTCCCAGCTGTTGTTACAATTGAACAAGTCAGGTCTCAGAATGAAATCTGGCCTGAGATCATATTTTGATTTGTTTACTTTTAAAAGTGTAACTTTATGGTCTTTTGCTGAAACATTGCTTCATCAATGACTTTACCTCCATAATAAGGTTAGAAGTCGAGATGTTTGTCAATGATTGCGTAATATTGAGTGCAACGGTAATTTATTGTCCGTTGTATTTTTAATATTTTTTATAAAAATATACTGTGAAAAGTGTTTAAATAGCAGTACTGCATCACCATTTTAATAACATTACATATGTTAAAAAAAAACAAAACAATTAAGACAAAGTCCATCTTGGCTCCAGGGCTCCTGAGGTTCAGGAAACCCAACATTGCAGCATCCACAGGGAATCCCAAGCCACTGCCAGAAATCAATGCCAAGGATGCCAAAAGGCACCATAAGGAATCCTGGGCTGGACCCACCATGACACCAAATAAGCTGCTGCAAGGAATCCCAGGCCAGGCTGGACCCTCCATGCTGCAGAAGCCACTATAAGGAATCCTGGGCCATTGCAATCCCTTATCCAGACCCACCTCATCGCCGAAGCAATCTACCACATCATAGGACCCACCAGGACACAATTGCAATGGCCACAAGGTACACCTGGATCGGCACTGCATTCACCACAGCAGCAGCCTCTTAATACCTCCTGTTTAACTTGCTGCTGATGTTTGTATATCCAAGTCATTGGAGTTTAAATTTATCCAAGAACTTTATAGAATACCCTAATCATAAATTTTATCAGCTTACAGGACATATAATAATAATTGTTAACTGAAAATAATATGTTTCTGTGCAGTGTTTGTAGTTTAGAATCCCTTGTTCAACAACCCAGCGTTCAGCATTGTTCATGACTCATACTGAAACAGTCCAGGGTTCAAATGTAGCAGGATCTGGACAATATTTGGGTTTGGGCTGATAAGTGGCAGGCATCATTCACATCACACAAATGCCAGGTAATGACCATCTCCAATAACAGACAATCTAATCACCACCCCTTGACATTCAATGGTGTTAGCATCACTGAATCCCTCAGTACCAACATCCTGGGTGATACCAATGACCAGTAACTCAACTGGACTCACCGCATAAACAGTGGCTACAAGAGCAAGCCAGAAGCTAGAAATACTGCAGCGACTGACTCTACAAAGCCTGTCCACTATCACATGTCAGGCGTAAGATGGAATACACCTCACATGCCTGAATGGGTGTTGCTTCAACATCACTCTCAGACTTGACACCATCCAGAACAAAACAGCTCACTTGAATGGCATCGTATCCACAAGCATTTAGTCCCTCCACCATTAAGGGTTAGTAGCAGCACTGTTCAAAATTGCAAGATGCACTGCAGAAATTCACAAAAGATCTTTAAATAGCATCTTCCAACCCACAACCTCTTTCATCCTTAAGGGCAAGGACAGCAGATACATGGGAACTCCACCACCAGCTGCAAGCTCCTTTCCAGGCCACTCACCTTCCTGACTTGGAAATATATCACCATTCAATGTCATTGGGTCAAGATCTTGGAATTTCATTTCTAACATCTTTGTGGGTCTGTCTACATGGACTGCAGCAGTTCAAGAAAGCAGCTCATCACCACCACCTTCTCAAGGGCAACCAGGGACAGGCAAGTCAGTGATGCCCGCATCCCACAAGTTAATAAAACAAAACTCAGTGAATACAATTTTTTAACTTTCAGATGAGGAGTGTTTGTTTAAAGTTTTGCAGATTATTAAAAGACTGAAAATGTTTAAGCTCTCAGTTGTGTGCGTATTCAAGGGGAAAAGCTTCACAGCTCACAAGACCATAACTGAGATAAAACAACTAAGTCAGCATTATGTAATCATTGGTGAACATCTCCACTTCTGACCTTATAATGGAGGGGAGGTCGTCGACGAAGCTGCTGAAGATGGTTCATCTGAGGATACTACTCTGAGGAATTTCTGCAGAGGTGGCCTGAAGCTGAGATGACTGATCTCCAGTAACCACAGCCATCTTCCTGTGCCAGATTTGACTCCAACTAGTGGAGAGTTTTCCTGCTGATAACTGTTGATTCCAGTTTTGCTTGGTTCCTTGATGCCATGTTCGGTTGACTGTAGCCTTGATTTAGGTAAAACCAATGACTGCAGATGCTGGAAACCAGATTCTGGATTAGTGGTGCTGGAAGAGCACAGCAGTTTAGGCAGCATCCAAGGAGCAGCGAAATCGACGTTTCGGGCAAAAGCCCTTCATTTGAAGAGCTATTTCTCTCATTTCACCTCTGGTATTCAGTGTACTTAATCGGCTCGGTTAGATTTATCCCGTGTTTTGTGTACAGGACACACAAAGGCAATTTTCCACATTGCCAGGTTGGTGCCTATGTTGTAACTACTGGAAGAACTTGGCTGGGAGCACATGTCTTCAGTACTATTGCAGAAATGTTGTCGGGCCTGTGATATCTACAGTATCTGGAGCCTCTAACCATTTCTTGATATCATGTACAGTGAATTGAATTGCCTCAAGACTGAGGATCACTGGTGAAGGCTGAGATGAATCATCCACTTTGCACTTCTGACTGAAGATTGCTGGAAATGCTTCAGACTTTTACATTTATGCGTTAGGCTTTTTTCATTATTGAGAATGAGGATATTTGTGGAATCTCCTTCTCCATTGAGTTGTTTAATTCTCCACCACTATTTGTGACTGCAGAGTCAGAGTCATACAGCACAGAAAAGGCCTTTCAGCCTATTAAGTCTACACTGATAATAACTATCACTAAAAGCGTGCTAATTCGAATTTCCTCCTCTTGTTCATATCCTTTAATATTATGATATTTCAAATTCTTATCCAAATATTTTTTTAAAGCTGATAAAGTTTCAAGCCTCTGATACCTTCGCAACCAGTACATTCCAGATTCCCAGCATCCTGTGAGTGAAAAAGATTTTTCTCAATTTTCCTCTGAATCTCCTGTCCTTTACCCTTAAACAATGCCTCCTCCTGATTGAACGTCAACCAAGGGGAATGACTGTTCCCTACTCACCTTGTCCATTCCCTTCATAATTTTTTACACCTCAAACACATGACTTCCTCAGCTTTCTGTGCTTAAAAGAAAATGATCCAAGCCTACCTGGTGTCTCCTTTATAGTTCAATTGCTCCATCCCTGGCAACGTCCTGGTGAGCCTCCTCTGTACCTTTCCAGTGCTATCACATTTTTCCTGTAGTGAGGTGGCCAAATCTGCACATAGTACTTCAGCTTTGGCCTAACGAGCTAACTGTATAAGTGTGACATTGTGTTTTCTTCTTGCCATGACTGATGAAAGCAAGTACCCAATTTAATTTGAGAACGTTCAATTGGAATCATCTGAACTTGGTTCTTCACTCTGTGTTGTACCACATTCTCTTTTTATTTTCCTTCCCTATCAAAATAATATCTGAGCATAATCACATGATACACTCTGTGAGTTTTCCTTCTATCTGGCATTCTTATCAAATAATTCACCTCACTCAATTTCCTTTTCATTTATTAAGACACACTTAACCTTGCTTTGAAAGGTTTACTTACCATTGGTAGTAATACTAACACTTCATCTCCCCTAGCAAAGTTATGAATTTTTGATTTCTCAACTGCTTCCTGTTTCATCGCATACTGTGTTACTTTCAAATGCTGTCTAGCCAACTCCCCCACCTGACTTAATCTTTCCTTAAAATTTGAAACATAGTCCAAATGTGTGGTCTCTGAACTTTGACTTAACAATTTTTTACTTAACTAATTTCAATGGTCCTCAGCTCAGACCCGAAAACTAATTCAAATGGACTGACTTTAGTTGATTTATTTGATGCATCCCTAATTGCAAAAAGTGCAAATGGAATTCCATTATCCCATTCCTCTGGATAGTCTTGATGAGAAGCCCTCAACATGGCCTTTGTGGTTTGATGCCACTGTTCTAGATGGTATGCAGTAAATTTAAATTGTTCTTTTCCTAAGCAATCCATAACTTCCTTGAATAATTTTGATGTAAAACTTGACCTTGAATTAATAGTATTTCTATGTGTAGCTGGTATTAAATTTTTTAAAAATTGAGTAGCTCTTTTACAATCCTCTGAGCTGTGATGGTTTGTAATGAAATGGCCTCCAGAAATCTAGCAGACAAATCCATTTTGGTCAACAAATATTGATTCCGATTTTTTGTTTTAGGGAGGGGTCCAACACAATCATTAAATACTCTTCAAAAAGGTGTCTCAAATGCTGGAATAGGTGCAGGTAGTTGTTCTGTAACGTGATGGTTGCGTTCTTGTGCAACCCTTCATTATAGAAAAATTGCACTTTAGAATCAGCGCTTAAAGTGTTGGCGATGTAATCATGTTACAGCCGACGCATGCTTTAAAAGTTTGCACTGTTGAAACAATGTCTCCAATTTGTCAACCGTGTTACAACAAATCCGCATTAATGAAGTGGGTGTTATAGCAGAATGACCTGTATTAAGGATGCTGGTGTTTATCACTGCCTGAGGTTTTCCTATTATCTGACAAGTGTGATATATCTGTCAAAGTTCAACTGCGTCTGTATACAGTCCAGGCCCGAAAAATGTTTTTGTATTTTGGCTTGAGTTTTCCTTATTCCCAAATGACCTCTTAATGGCACTGATGAAGTTTGAGAACCCCAAAAGTAAAAAAGACTTCTAGTTTACTGGCTTATCATAGTGTTTTGGAGTATTGGCAACTCAGTGGTTAAAGATCCCCTATTAGAGTGACTCACTATATGTTTGATTGTGTACCTGTCCTTTGATAGGCTGAGACCGGAAATCACAGTGGATGTCTGGCTACTTCCGAACTGTCAAAATCGTCTGGAGCCGTAAGTGTATTTTGTTCCCAGCCCCAGACAAAGACACCTGTTTCCCTGACTAAGACTCTCAGCCCTGATTATAAATCTTATTAACTGCCTCCTGTTCCTATTAACACATCTCCTTGCCTATGAACAAGGGTATGTGAAGACCAACAATGAGGACAATACTAAATCCTAATATCTACCTCCTTTCTTATTAACATACGATTGTGAATAATACAGTAACAAGCTCTTGTGGACAATTTGAAATCTGTCACAGGAAGGTTGAAATCATTAGTCATTGTAAGATTGAGAAACACCTGTTTTAACAACATAACAGCAATCAGCCATGTGATGTTACGGACTTCGTAATAGTCATACCCGAACACGGCATAAAATATACTGCTTGCATGCAATGTTCAGAGATTCATTGAGGATTGCCACCACAAGAAGGCTACAAGACTCCTTTTGGTGTCACCCTGAATCTCTCGCCAGCTGTTGAGTAATAATGTGTCCATCTTTGAACTGAAACTTGTGTTGTCCAGAGTTAAGACTCAACATTTGGTGCCATGACTCAGATCTCAACATAGGGAACATCTCAATGGGCTGAATAAGTGGCCTGAAAGTCTGAATTGAACAGAATAAATAGTAAGGGCAGCCCAGGGTATCTTAGCCCAGACCACTCCTTGTGTTCGGCCAGACAATCTGTCCCTTGCCCAGTGGAACTGGTACCTTGAAAAGGTCGAATGAACTACCTGGAGCCAGCTTGTAAGGTGGGAAAGTTTTATCCAATTGCTCTATGTTGCTGCGTGGTGACATTGGTTACTCTGTATTCTTTCTGTAGGAGAAAAGTCAGAACTGGGTACCCTGGTCAGAGAAGTGGTTGGCACTACCTGACGGATTTGGTTTAGGGAGCTGCCTCTTTCAGATATGGTCAGTGGAAATTAATAGATAATAAGTACTAATATGGCCAGTGGAAATGTGTTCATGTTAGAGCAGGTAGGGATAATGGGGCAATCATTTGATGTGGCTGGGAAGGAGGCTCTCCCCACACCCCTCAGAGCATATTACCTAATCAGGAAAATGATTTGTGAAAATTATGTGCGGCACTACACAAACGATTAGGGGACGAGATTTGGCCTCTGGATTAGACTTGGGATGTGGACTCCCGTGAGCAGACGGTGCACTTGAATTGGCAAAACAAATTGTGGGTAAAAATGGAAATCCATTATTAAGGAATGGAAGGTGAGAGCTGACAGTAAATAGCAGGCCACCTAACTAGCCAGCCGGAGAAATAATGCTTGTGACAGGGGAATGGAGGTATTAATGGCAGATGGGACTCCCAACAGTTGGGAGGCATTGAAGGCTGAATGCGACTGGGTAGATGGTAGCCGAGAAAAGGAACAGGCGAAACAGTGTAAAGAGGCTAAAGCTGAGAAAGATAAACAAGAGGGGTTTAAACAACAGCGCTGTAGAGAGAACCTAAGCACTTCTTGGGATCCCGAGCTCAGGTCTGGCATATCGACCCTGTTTGAGGAGGGAGGGAATGATACCGAGGTAGAGAAGAAATGAGGATGTGACCCTAGTGCGCCAGTGCCTCCCATTGAGCCATCTATGACTCCGTCCCCACATCCATACGCGAGACCTGAGAAAACTTGTACAGCTGCTCGGGTTAAGATGTGCTGTAGAAAACCAGCGGGATCCTGTGACCTTTGCACTGGAGTTGACTATCTCCATGTCACCCCCAAAACTATGCTCCCTATAAGGCAGCTGTGAAACTCCAAGACAGATGAGGAGGATGAACTGCCAACTATTAGGGTCTATCTCCCTTGGAAACCCCAAGAGATGATCATGGTAATGAATCATGCTCCGGATTGTAAAGGGAAACCTACCCAATTAGCCCAATACATCCAGTGCACAATTCAAATATACAATGCAACACCCCAGGATCTGTTTGCCTTCTGTTGTATGATCTTGTCACCAGAAGAAGTTACTAAGTGGCAGGAGCAAATGGGCGAGGGTGACGGAAAGGGACCTGTCCACACCTATGATGATTTAAATGACATTCAAAGATGACATTCAAGCAAACCAAATTGTCCAGTCGTTAGAGCACACCCTGCAACAGGCTATCAACAGTAGTAAGGTCCTGGACTGCAGACCTAAGTTGGGAGAGTCCGGAGGAACTTCTGGGAAAGATTTGTTCCCTGTAATGGGATCTTTGCTGAGGATCAAGTTCTTAACTGCGGAAGGGACTCACCATTGTTTAACTCTATGCTTTTACAATGTGTCCCCTCGAGTGTCACGGACATTATACACACAAATAACATGAATTGGTCTGAGAACACCAGGTTGCAGATGAGGAGAGCCCTTATTTACTTCTGGGACAACCAGAATGACCGCAACTCCTGCTCTAAAGGTCAGACAAAAACTGAGTTTGTTCCGCTGCTCCAAGATTACAATGCACCTTCAGTCAGTTTCACCACGATACCCCGTGGGGACACAATCTCCCTCAGAAGTCTATTCCTCAGCTCATGCCATGTGGCCATTCCCCAAGGGGGCCCCTGGAGAGGGGGTGAACCGGGGGTGTCCTTTGATGTACCTTGGAAGAGGGGGAGACGGGGTCGATATCCAGTTAGGCAGACAGGCCTGTGTTTCAGCTGCGGGAAACCTGGTCACTGGAGGGCTGAATGTCCCTTTCGCCCAGAGTCCATCAAATGCTCCCAACAGGTCTGCCACCCCAGAATCTTTCTACCCCCAATCCCTTCGCCTGACATTCGAGCTGGAATCTCCCAGTCATCAGTCCATCACCCGCCCCCCCCACAGCAGGAACCAAATATTACCTTATAGGTGGCTAGAATTCCAATCCTGTTTTGATTGATACGGAGGCAACCAATTCCACCCTCGATCTGAAAATTATGAGGGATGAAGGATTTGTTATCGGGTGAGACTGTGGCTCTTGCTGGGTTTGAAGGAACAAATGGAATATATTCTAAAACCGTGCCGCAGGATACTGAGTTCTATAGACGGGTCTGTACTATTGCTTTCATGGTAACAATTAAGATTGGATGGAGTTGGCAGGGAGGGATCTGCTCTGTCCCCTAGGAGTTGAGGTCATCTGGATGGATGAGGGAATAACTTTGGGACTACACAGCAGAACACACTATCCCTAGTTTGCGGTTATCCCAATGTGGGGGCTCAGCATTGACCGCTGTACTTTCACACCGCCGATCCCAACACCGGACCCTCTAGTGATGGTTTGCTCTGATTCCACTGGACGCTCAGCTGAACATAGCCAGTATTACACTGTTCGGGGTGTGGAATTCTCCATTTCGGTTATTGGTGATGTTGAAGGTAAGGAAGGCTCTGCTTATCTTGTTCGGATCCCAGATTACTTGTGGCAGCAGACGGGGTTGGTAGTCCCACATATCACTTGAACCGTCCACCTTGAGTATAAGCCTAAAGACTTGGGTCATCTTGCCTACACCCTGACACAACTCACTTCAGACACCAAGGGGCTGTGGCAGCACTTTACAGGGGCTTGCTTGAAATACTGGGAATTCCCACAAGAGAAAATTGCCATTCTGACCCACCACATATCTTCTGTGGACCCAACCAGAGAAATTGAACTCCAGTTGTGGGCTGCCTCTAGGCACGAAGTTGGCTATACCCCTTGTGTTCCATAAAGATAAAACTAAAAGATAATCAGACTCTGCCCTCAATCCCACAGTATCCCATTAAGCTGGAGGCAGAGCAAGGAATCCAGACCCTTATTAACTCCTTGCTGGCACAAAGTATTCTGGTCCTGTGCAAATCACCTTGCAACACCCCAATCTTTCCAATCCCCAAACCGGGCCAGTAGGACTGGCGCTTAGTGCAGGACTTGAGGAAGATTAACAGTATTGTTGCACCCTTACACCCCCTTGTCCCAAACCCGGCTACTATTTTCAGTTGCATACCTGCCGATGCCTGCATTTTTACAATTGTTGACCTACAGCACATAGTTTTTGCTGTTCTGCTGCACCCGGACTCATTATTTGTTTGCTTTCACCAAACAGGGCCAGCAGTACACTTGGATCTGCCTGCCCCAGGGCTTTGTCCACTCTCCAACTCTATTCTCACAAACCCTCCATGGTCAGTTACACACCCTGCACTTCCCGCAGGGATCGACAGTTGTCCAATACGTAGATGACCTGTTCATCGCCAGTAGCAGCCTGTCCACTGCGAGACTGGCACCACAGTACTGCTGAACTTCTCGTACTCCCTTGGGTGTGTGGTCCCACCCCATAAGGTAAAGCGCTGTCAAAAATAAGTGAAGTTTTTGGGACTTGTCCTCTCTGCAGGGGAACGGAAACTGACAGAGGACCATGCACAATCCATTGCTGGGACCCTGCTGACTACCACCCTAAACAGGCTTGTCTTGCACATTTGAATTTCCGCAGGCAATGGATTCCGAACGTTGCCCTCCATACTCACCTACTGGCATCAACCAAAGCTCCTCCCAGCTTTACATTTTTGGCTGAGCAGCTGACAGCCTTTACAGAACTGAAGAACTGCATTCTACAAGCCCCAGCCCTAGATCGATCTCTACACGACCAACCATTCCAGTTGTATGTCACCATTAAAGATGGGTGTGCCACTGCTGGCCTCGCCCAAACGCACGGTGACAGGAAATGACTGGTGGCATATCATTCAACGAAACTGGACCTGGTGGCAGCTGGCCTCCCGCCCTGCTCACAGGTACTTCCTGCTATACATGTCCTCATATTGGCCGCCTCAAATATAACCCTACATTAGTTGATTCTGGTTTTAATACCGCATTCCATTGTCAACCCCTCCACTCCTGACCATGACTGCCAACTACAGACTCACCTTCCCACCTCTGTTTGTAGTGATTTAGCAGACCTGCCACTTGAACATGCGGATTTCACTTTTTAAGTGGATGGCAGCTCCTTTGTTTCACCTACAGGTCAGCGATGCTCCAGATACAGGATTGCCACGGATTCTGAAGTAGTTGAACACGTGGTGTTTGAAACTCCACTGTCAGCACAGAAGGCTGAATTATTTGCCCTCACATGGGCTTGCGTTTTGGTGGAAGGGAAATCGGCCAATATTTATGCGGAGGTTAACCAAAACTCTCCAAAGTTTGCATTTGCAGGTAGGCCAAGCTTACTGAGAGAGTGACGTTCCGCCTGAAGGGGACTAGCCCACTACCGAGCCTAGAGATTTCATCCTGATAAAAAAACTGGGACCAAAAGAAGCTGGAACCAAGATGGTAAGGACCATTTCATGTACTGCTGACCACCCCCATGGCTGTGAAAGTGCAAGGACAACCCCAGTGGATTCACAGAACTCAATACGAAAGAGTCAGTGTGGAAAAGCACAGTGATTAAAGACAATGTATTCCTATATTTGTGACTTTGGTGTCTTTGGGGGGATGTGACTTTGGGAGTAGACGGGTTCCAAACTAACACTAATACCTTTTTGCATTTGGCCTATCAGATAGCCCGTGTGTCGGGGAGAAACACTCATTGTTGGATATGTGCCCCACGTACCACCCCACTCGATGGGGGATATTCCTCTGTGGCCCATATCTTTTCACTGACACAAGGGGGCCGAATGGCAATTGTGTCGGAACCTTTTCACTGATCCTGCTAACAATGATGATGCACGGAAATGGCAGTTGGCAGGGTGTAACATGGCCTTGTTCAGGGATTGGTACCAGTCTAACTACAACAGATCACATAGACCTCCCTTCCTTGTCATTCTTAACAATACCATTTGTTTCAGATAGGAAGGGAAATCCTCTAAAGGCACTTATGTGGAGTCGCATAAGTGCTTCTTTGATATCCCATGTGTTGAGCCTATTCAGAAGTTATTGGAATATGGCTAATTTGTGTTTGATTGGTCTGCCATCCCAAATAACACATCAGACTCCCTCAGCAATGACCCTGCTCCCAAGTTGTGGGGGGAGGGGAGTGCAGTCTCCAACTTAACATCTTACAGGGACATATATTTTATTTACAGGCTTAATTCCCATCCATTGTTTCACTCCGATTGGAGGAAGTCATGTTAAATGGGGTATTTTCTACCTCTCATCCAGGTTTTGGATAATTTGCCTTCACCCCAATGACGCAGAAGGTTCCTCACCTGGGTTGGAATGTTTTCTCCTCCCACAGGGATCTATTTATAGGCCCAAGAACTTAGTAAGATCAGGACAGTATGGGAAAGGGTTGCCAATGACACTGCCAATGCCCTAAATGGAATTAATGCTGAACTACTCGCAGTTAGGACTGTGGCCCTCCAGAATCACTTGGCCTTGGATTTCCTACTGGCCAAGGAGGGTGGTACTTATTCTATCATAGGGGCGGGAAATCTGGACCCTCCATACTATTGACTATGGACTTAATAGTGTCACGGGATGGTGGCCATTTGGGGGCCTTCTTGGAAAAATTGGGGGCATGTTGCTACATTGCAGGATTGCTCTACTTATTGTAATCGCCTGCATTCTTGGGCTTCAGTGCTTATTGCCACTGTTCTCCAATTGTTATCATTATAGACTCTAAGGGGTCATGGTTGATCATCAAATGATTAATAGGAGGGAATGATCTAGTTTACTGGCTTATCATAGTGTTTTGGCCATTTCTCATCTGCCTGAATATGTAATAGTCTCCATTTCCTCATCAAGACATTTTTAAGCTAATAACTTTCTGGCATATGCTCACATTCTCCTTCTGTGTATGCTTTTTGATACAACTGCTTTCATTGTTCATCTTTCTATTGTAATTCAACTAATTTCTCTGAATTGTAAGTGTCTACTTTGTCCTTTACCTATTTTTTGTTTCTCTCAACGATTTGATTAAACATAGTTTCTGATAATTGAACTTCAACTTCCTTACCGTTATTCTTTGATTTCCCCTGTTTCAACCTGTGGCTTTATAACTTTGTTATCACACAGTCAGAAAAGAATTCCAGGATATTTTTCCTGTGACATCTCAGTTGCCTGATTTTCTAGTGGCATCATTCCCACCTGTGATCCAGCTATATCATTACCAAGTGTATCTCCAGGACAGAGAATTTCTCTAATACCCCTACCATTATTTACCACTTTTCACCGGTCTCCCCAACTTCATCTTATACAGTGGAACACTGATCCTTTCACCTTGTACTCCACATATTAACACTTTTTCTGATAATGTTCTTTCCATCGTTCCATCTTTCTCGCCATCAAAGATTGACTTATTCTTGTATCTGTTAAAATCTTAATTTCTTTACCTACTCCTCCTGGTACACGTGAGTAAACCTTACCCACACAGGTAAATTGTTTAAAGAGATCTGGTACTTTCTGATTAACTAATGCCTGATCAGGCTATACAGTCTTTTGCAGCTCTTTAGTTTCCACTAGGATCTCCTTTACCACTTTAATAAGCCCCACTAGCTTATTCTGTTTTATCACATCTGTCTTTCCAGTGCTTTTTGTCAACCACCAACACTAACTTCAAGCGTTCTACTTTATTACAGTAAACATCTGAGGAGTTTTACTTCTCTTCCCTCCTCATGGGTTTCCTTTTAAACTTAGGGTAAACTGTCTTTACTATCTTCAATGAGATCTCATTTTTCTTTTCTACCTGAGGATTTCTCTTTTTCCCAATTTCTATCCCTCACATTGAAATTGATGTTGGATGCCAAACATCCAACATCAAGAGAGACAGAGGTTCACCTGCCTCTCTTCCAACCTAGTTTGCTGCATCAGGTGCTCCCGATGTGGTCTTCTCAACATCGGGAGACCTAACATAAGCTTAGGGAATGGTTCACCGAGAATCTCAGCCAGACCAGGAGAAAGTGAAGTCTGCAGATGCTGGAGATCAGAGTTGAGAGTGTGTTGCTGGAAAAGCACAGCAAGTCAGGCAGCATTCAAGAAGCAGGAGAATCGACATTTCAGGCCAGAGCCCTTCATCAGGAATGAATGTGATGGAGGTCTCTGGCCCAAAATGTCGATTCTCCTGCTCCTCGGATGTTGCCTGACTTGCAATCTCAGCCAAACCTTCTGGGGCTGACCTGACCTCCCAGTCACCGCCCATTTTAATTATCCTTCCCACTCCAGTTCCTACATGACAATCCTTGGCCTCCTCCATTGCTACAATGAGCCAAACCGCAAATTGGAGGAACAACACGGGCAGCATGGTGGCACAGTGGTTAGCACTGCTGCCTCACAGTGCCAGAGACCCGGGTTCAATTCCCGCCTCCTGTGTGGAGATTGCATTTTCTCCCCGTGTCTGCGTGGGTTTCCTCCGAGTGCTCCGGTTTCCTCCGACAGTCCAAAGATGTGCAGGTTAGGTGAATTGGCCATGCTAAATTGCCCGTAGTGTTAGGTGCAGGGGTAGATATAGGGGAATGGGTCTGGGTGGGCGCGCTTTGGCGGGTCGGTGTGGACTTGTTGGGCCGAAGGGCCTGTTTCCATACTAATTAATCTAATCTAAAAGCACCTTATTTTCCATCAGGCAGCCTACAGCCCAGAAGACTCAACACTTGAGTTCTCCAATTTCAAATAGCCTCCCTTCCCTTCTCCCCCCAAATCACTTCTCAGCCCCTCCCCCCCCTCCACTCCTCCACTTCACCCCTTGATGCTGCTTCCTGTGTTCTACCTGTCTACCTTGGATTTCAGCATTTGCAGTTTTCTTTCTGACTCCAGTCAAACAATCTCTGAAATGCCCTCAAAAATCTAAGTTTTCTAAACCAAGTTCAATTCTTGATTTTCCTGAACTAAATTTGAACTAATGGCCTTCAATGTTTGCTCCAGTGGTCTTAAATCACCCCAGTGTAAACAGTTTCCAATTAACACTCCAGTGGTTCCTGCTCTCTGATACATTTTGGATGAGGTTACCAGATGGATTTTTTTAACCTAGTTCTCTTTTTTTTATAAGAAAGCCTTCTCCAAAAGTAACCAACCAATATGCCAATATTTTAAAGTCATAAATCTAAAATTGAAATCAAAATATATACAGCACACCCTTTTAATTAGTGAGGAAAGCTAGCTAAGCTGCCCTACTTGTCTTTCTGAAAGGAAAATGATTTTGTTGAGTTACGGGCAAAACCAGTTTGTTCTTTTGAAAGAATGATTGAAGAAGCATCTGAAGATTGCATTTTCTGACAAGCTGTTCTACAAGACCTTAGAACAATGTGTCTGATTAGAGACTTGACTACATTAACCAGAACATCAGAGCAACAGACTCTGGAACATTCTGTACTTTTATCTTTTTGCCATCATGAATCCCACATTTGCCAAAGGGATTTCTTTTCAGTAAACCAATCTTCAGAGAATTCTGTTTGTCACTTTTCTTGAAAAGAGACAGTGCATGTGTATTTGTGTGTCGTTTTGGGAGTATTTAGAAGGTTAAGCATTTGTACTTGTGTATTAGTGACTGTATTAAACAATTATTGTATCTTTATTGAATAATTTCTGCTCCAGTAATAAACCAATAATTGTATTGATTAAGAAACTTGGTTGGTAGATCTTGATATAGATAATCTATTTAATATTCATTCTTGGGACAAGAGCAGGGCCAGCATTTTATTGCCATTCTGATTGTCTTTGTGAATGTGGTAGTGAGTCGCCTATTTGAACTCCACATTCTTGTGTGATGTAGTAACCTCCAGAACGTTTTTTTTCTCTCTAGCGGTTTAGTAAGGCTGTGTAGTTTGCTAAGCGATTTGAAAGACCAGCTCAGAGTCAACTATACTGCTGTGGATTTGGAGTTAGAGGGAGGCAGATTTCCCTCCTCATTTCATCTGAAGTATATGAGCAAACCAGATGGGTTATGTGAGTCCCAGTATGTGGTTTTCAGTAGTTGAAGAAGACAACTCCTTATCACTTTCCAGGGGGGATGAGGAAAGGGTAATTATCTCTTAACATTGTACTTTTTTGGATTGATAAAGCAACTCATGAACTAAAGTAAAAGACAGGACGCTGCAAGTTTGTAGTAATCTATCAGCTAATTGTTGCAGCCTGTCGCAATTTTAGGACTTGCCTATTAGACTCCAGTTGTGTTGTCACATCTGTAAGCAGTCTAGGCAAATTCATTTACAGTGGTATGCCGATACTGCATAGCTTCTGACTATATAAACGGAGAATTTAGAGGCATAATATGGATTTCCCTTGTAATTGGAATAAGTATTCAAATGAAACCTAAGGCCCAACTTAGAATGAGTCTCAGACTTTCAAGTTTCGGCATGCACTGTCTGCACGTTGTTGGTTAAGAGCCCAAAAATGGACCATAATTAATTCAGATGCACGGGTTCATTGAACATGTCCAGAATCTCTCAGATTACATGTCCAGATTTAGTTGTCCAGATTTATTGTTTTGGAACTTCATATTCCATACTTCTTTTAACTATTTGAAATTGTGTAATGATAAAAACATGTCCAACGTAGCTCATAATTGTTGATTTTCAATTTCTAACATAACAAAAATTTTTGTGAAGTAAGAGGGAGGCAGTGTTTAGATATCCTTGGGCTAGTATTCTTGTTGAAGTTCGTTTCTGGAAGTTGGCAGCTGTGTACAGGATATCCCAATTAAACTTCAAAGCATGCTTATAATAGGATATGACCAAGTGTGATTTGAGAACAGAACCTGGGGAAAAATGAATATACTAAGTTGGGGTGGTGTATAAATTGAGAACTTATTATTGTACCATGAAATGGATAACATTTTAGGATAAATATTTTAAGTTTGTACCTGACCATATAATGGTACAGATTACAAAAGCAGGAAGGACATGTTAAATGGTGGAAAACATTTGGACAGGTACATGAATGGGAAAGGTTTAGAGGGATATAGACCAAATGCAGGTTAATGGGATTAGTTCAGATCATGAAACCTGGTCGGCATGGACAAGTTGGGCTGCATGCCTCCGTGACAATGTTGAGATCTCAGTTATAGAGTCTTAGATTTGTACAGCATGGAAACAGATCCCTTGGTCCAAATTGTCCATGCCAATCAGATATCCTAAATTAATCTAGTCCCATTTTCAAACATTTGGCCCATATCCTTCTAAACTATTCCTATTCGTGTACCCATTCAGATGCTTTTTCAATGTTGTAATTGTACCAGCCTCCGCCACTTCCTCTGGCATCTCATTCCGTACACGAATCACTGTCTGCATGAAAACGTTGTCCCTTTGGTCTCTTGCATATCTTTCCCTTCTCACCTTAAACCTATCCCTCTAGTTTTCGTCTCCCCTACCTTGGGAAAAAGATCTTAGCTATTTACCCTGTCCATGCCCCCCATAATCTTATAAGCCTCTATAAGGTGAACTCTCAGCCTCCAACGCTCCAGGGAAAATAGTCCAAGGCTATTCAGCCTCTCTCTATAGCTCAAACTCTCCAACCGCAGCAACATCCTTGTAGATCTTTTCCGCACCCTTTCAAGTTTAAGTTGGAATACTGTGTACAGTTCTGGGTACCACACTTTTTAGGAAGCAGGTCAATGTATTGGACAGAGTTCAGAAGAGTTTTAAGAGAATGAGTCCAGAGATGAGAATCTTAGTTAGAAATATAGATTGGTGAAGTTAAGACTCTTTTCCTTAGAGAGTAGAGGGGTAAGAGAAAATTTGACTTAATTTTCAAAATTACAATATAGATTAGACTGATGTAAGGTTTTGCAGCTCATGAACAGATGAAGAACAAGAGGTCATATATTCAAATATAGGAAGTAGAAGCATGAGTATTCCTCCTGCGCATTGAGTCTACTCTGCCATTCAATGCCTGCTGATGATTGCACAATGTTCAGCCACATTCGTGATTGCTGAGAAACTGAAGTAATGTATGTCCATAAGCCAAAAGACTTGCACAACACTCAGGCATAGGATGAGAACTAACAAGTAATATTTGTGCTATACAAATGGTAGGCAACGACTGTTTCCAGCACAACACCACTCCTTGATGTTTTAAAGGTATTGCCCTGGCTGAATCCAATGCTAGCAGCACGCTGGGCATTACCATTGACTAGAAACTGAAATGGACAAGCCCCATAAAGTACTGAGGCTATAAAAACAAATCAGAAGCTTGGAGTTCTTCAACCCCCTTTTAAAAAATGTCATATTTTCCCACATTTCTTGCCATGCACACACCGCTTAAAGGCTGGGAAAATTCCATCCAGTGTCCCTAAATTTTTTTCATTTCATAATCTTAGTGCATGTTGACCCGAACAAGAATGCTTTTACTTCATCTGAGAATTTGTCATTTTTGTTTATATTTTGAACTTATATGTCCCTGACTGATTAATCAATTACCGTGAGAAGCAAAACAAGTTGGGTCAGGATCATTACTTTTCAAGCTCTATTTTCAGTATGAAATAAGTGGGAGATATTCAGTGGGTGAGATTCAATGTAAATATTGCAGCATGAAAAATATTGGAAACTGCCTTGAATTTGACTTCTGCAAAAGTTTGAGAAAAACAAATAAGGTCTAAACGTGTAAGAAAGGGGACCGGTAATAAAAACACTTCTTAAAATAAGTGTAGAATTATTTTATACATATTTTTAACTTGCCTGTTCAGGGATATTATGACACATCTCTGGAGCAGTTGGAGACTTGAACCAGTACCTACTACTTTGGTCCAACTAGTCCACACTGACCATGTTCCCAAACTAAACTAGTTCCATCTACCTGCATTTGGACCATATCCCACCAAACTTTTCCTATTCATGTACTTATCCAAATAACAGTTTTAAACATTGTAACTGTATCTGGATCCACCACTTCCTCTGGCAGTTCATTCCAGTAACCATAGTCTGTGTAAAAAAGTCACCCCAATTTCGTTTTTAAATCTTTCTCTTCCCACCTTAAAAATATGCCCCCTAATTTTGAACTCCCTCTCCCGAAGGAAAAGACTTTTGCTATTCACTGTATCCAAACCCCACATGATTTTTAGAAATTATAAGGTCACCCCTCAATCTCCTATGCTTCAGGGGACAAAATCCCAGCCTCTCCAACCTCATCCCTATTAGTCAAACCCTCCAGTCCCTGCAACATCTAGGTAAATCTTTTCTGAACCCCCTCAAATTTAATAATGTCCTTTCTCTAGCAGGATGATCAAAACTATACGCTGTAGTGGTCTCATTAACATGCTGTGCAACCTCAACATGATGTCTCAAATCCTTTACTCAATGGGCTGATCAATTAAGGCAAGTGTTTTAAACACCTTCTTAACCACCCAGTCTACCTGCAAGGCAACTTTCAAAGACCTGTATACCTGAACACTTAAGTCTCTCTGTTTGCCAACAGTATCCAGAGCCCTACTATTAACTTTGAAAGTCCTGCCCTTGTTTGCAGGGGAGGCAATGGCCTATTGGTTTTATCAGTGGTCTATTAATTCAGAAACTTCAGTTACATCTCTATGTTCTTGGGTCCTGGGTTCAAATCCTATCATGGCAGATGGTGGAATTTGAATTCAGTGAAATAAAAATCTGTAATTAGGGGTCTAATAATGATCATTAAGCCATTGTCATGAAAAACCCATCTGAATCATTAATGCCCTTTTGGGAAGGAAATCTGCCTTCCTTGTCTGGTCTGCATGTGACTCTGGACCCAGCAAAGTTGTCAACTTTTAACTGCCCTCTGGGCAATCCAGATGGCCAATTAATGATGGTGTAGTCTGAGATGACCTCATCCTGTGAATGAATTTTAAAAAATTGAATTTACCAAAACATAATACCTCACATTTATGCAAATTAAGTTCCATCTGCCACTCCTCAGCCCATTAGTCCAAATAATCAATATCCCTTTGCACTCTTAGATAACCTTCTTCACTTCTACCATAATTTTGGATCTTGAAAATTTCTGCAGTTCACCTTGTAGAGAATAAACACTAATCCTACTGAGTGTCAGTGGTGGCATGACTGAATGTTTCGGAATGTGGTACCAATCAAGAGGGCTGCTTTGTCCTCATGGTGTCAAGTTTCTTGAATGTTGTTGGAGCTGCACCCATCCAGGCGAGGATGGAGTTTTTCATCACAGTTCTGACTTGTGTCTTGTACTTGGGGAGTCAGGAGGGACCTGTTGACCTGTTCTTGTAACCATGTATTGATATGGCAAGTGCAGTTCAGTTTCTGGTCATGGTAATCTCCAAGATGTTTATAGTGGAGGATTCAGTGGTGGTAATACCATTGAATGTCAAGGTTTGGTGGTTAGATTGTCTTTAATTGGAGATGGTCATTGTGGATGGCATTGTGGGTGGCATTTGTGTGGCACTCATGTTGCTTGCTTTGGAAGCACATAATTAAATAGAACAAACTCGAAGGGTGCAGAAGTTGCGACCTATTTCTGATGGTGTATGTAAAAAAGATAAACAGTATATGATGAGTTTTTACAGAAGGTGCTATTGACTCCAGCAGCATCACTTTGGGAAACTAAATAGAGTTAGAGACCAAACAGACAACACAACATGGTGGTATCAGAAAGGGGAGGAAATGAGCAACAAACTCAGTGACTGAAGTGAACTTCATGGTCAAGAAGTCAGAGTGTGGTGCTGGAAAAGCACAGCCGGTCAAGCAGCATCCAAGGAGCAGGAGAATCAATGTTTTGAGCATAAGCCCTTCATCATGAATCCTGCCTGACTGGCAGTGCTTTTCCAGCACCACACTCTTTGACTCTGATCTCCAGCATTTGCAATCCTCACTTCCTCCTCATGGTCAAGAAGAAAATAAAAGCTTTTCTCCAAGACGTACCCAAACATTTGGTTTATCTTGGTACAACAGAAGAGGACAGCTGCAGAGAGCATTGGCTTGAAGCAGCGTGCAGTGGAATAAACATGATTGTAGGTGGAGGAACAGCTTCAGAGCTCAGATGAGGAATGGAGACTAACCTATCATTCCCAAGACATTCCAGGGAATTGAGGTTCTGCAACAAGCCCAGGAATGGAAGGTTTTGAAGTGAAGTTGTTTTCGAGATAATGAACGTTTTAGGATGACAGAAGAAAGACCTGCTCAATAGATTATGTAATGGGAACCATTGCTAATACCCATTGACGAGAATGCAGAAGCGGTATTCCAAGTATTTTATGGTTAGTTCGCGTTCAGAGAAAATTAATTCTTGTGCGTACAAAGTTAAATGGAAGAAAGCCGAGCCCTGGTGAAAGTATGGCTTTGTTGATAAGTGATCTTTATCGATTGGTAGGAATTGCACTTATGAAGTGACTGGACCACGGTCAGAGTGTCAGATGAGGCTTTGTTCGACCTTTTACAGGCCAGGGAGAAAGAAAATACTGCCAAGAAAATACTGTAGATTGGTAGGCAAACTGAATTTCAAAAAGCTGGGCAAGGGCAATGTGATGGACTATGAAATAAGCGAGTAGGTGATTCATTCTGTAGGCTTCAAGGGAGAAAACAAGCAAAGAAAGTTTTGCAAACTGCTAACATTCTGACATATTCAGATTAATTCCTGCTTTTAATCATCTTGAAATATCTCCTTTGAGGGTCATTTGTCATTGTACTGTTTTATTGCCTTGGGTGCAAAATTACATTAAAGTATCTATATGAATATAAGTTGTTTGTGTTGCTTGTGTTGAGTGCTCCTGATTAGGCTTGTAAGGAGATTTCATAATACCAGAGTAAATACGACTACATTCTGTGCTTTTAAAATCAAATCTGTAATGCAGTAATCACATAGTGACTGTAGAGGGAGCTATTGGCATGGACTTTCACATTATTTCTTCATGTCATGACATGATGTTAAGAAAGAACAAGTAACAGCATCATCTCTATTGCTGTCACACACTGGCACAATGGAATGTAGGGTTTATCCATGATCGCTTGGAAACATGGATGAGAAAAAAGAACTGTCGAGCTGTCATTTCCAAAGACAGCAAACTGAATGAAAGCAGAAAAATCTGGGCAGACTCAGCAGATCAGAGCCACATTGATGAGAGAGAAACATTTCAATATGTGAACATACAAATTCAGCCTGCTCCACCATTCAGGATTGGCTTGGCTGATCATCCCATTCAGTACCATACTTTTGCCCTATAGTAGAGAGTGTGGGGCTGAAAAAGCACAGCTGGTCAGGCAGCATCCGAGGAGCAGGAGAATCGACATTTTGGGCATTAGCCCTTCATCAGAAATGAGGCCCTATAGGCAGGCACTGAGGAAGGAGATGTGGCTGTGGTAGTGAGTCTGCTTCAGGGTGTGGCTGAAGAGTTTAAGGGCAGAGGAGATGACCTGGGGGTTGCAGTGAGAGAGAGAGAGACTCACTGAGATCCTTGTAGAGAGAGAGGGAGAACTCCTTCAAGATAGACATCCTTGGAAGAGTCTTCGCAGTAGAGCTAAAATCAACTAGGAGAAAGTGAGGGCTGCAAATGCTGAACATCAGAGTCGAGAGTGTGTTGCTGGAAAAGCACAGCCGGTCAGGTAGCATCCAAGGAGCAGGAGAATTAGCATTCAGGCATATGCCCTTCATCAGGAATGAGGCCTGATACCCATTTTGCCCCATACCCTTTGATTTCTTTAACGCTTAAAGTGATATCAAAGTCCCTGGCAATATTCAATGTTTTGGCCTCAACCATTTTCTGTGATAGAGAATTCCACAGGCTCACCACTGTCTGGGTGAAGAATCTTTTCCTCATCTCAGTCCTAAATGGTCAACCCCATATATTTAGACTGTAACCCTTGGTTCTGGACTCTACGGTTATCGGAAACATCCATCCTGCATCTACCCTGTCGAGTCCCGTTAGAATTTTATAGGTTTCTGTGAGATTGCCCTTCATTCTTCTAAATCCTTCTGAGCCATGCTCTGCCGTTCAAATAGCTACCTCTGGCTTTAAAATTATTCAGTGAATTTGCCCTCCTGGTCTCTGAAATAAAGAGCTCCACAGGCTCACAAACCTTTGAGAAAAGTAAAACTGCCCTTATTTCTACCTTCCATGAAAGACTCACTATTTTTTAATGAGTGTCTCTTAGTTATCATCTCTGCAATAAGGATAAACATCTACTCAGTCATGTACCCACTTAAGTGCTTCAATGCATCCAATTATTCTCAACTCCAGTGGATGCAGGAGTTAATGTTTTAGTTTAATGATATGCCATCAAAAGATCTGACCATGAGATTGTGCCTTTTGGTTTGGTTCTCGGACTCACTGATTTAAATATTTCCTAGTTTCAGAGATATCAAAATTACCTCCTTTAACTCCTCCTAGCATGTTAATTACTTTTAAATCTTATTATTCTGCAGTTTAAGAATATTAGCCATGTTGATGTACATGCCTTAAAATGGAGAAAAACATAGCCTATCTTTCCACCAACACTAACCGGCATTTAGATTTTCTATTTCAATTAGGTCTTGATGCAATTAAGATAGTGCCATTTAAATGCAAAATAATGCCTGCTTTAGAAGAAAACAAATCTGTCCTGAAGTTCTGATCAATTTGAAAAAGTCAAAGAAGTTTCTGTGGGAGTTTATTCTTGTTAATTGGAAAGGGAAGATGCTTTTGGATTGGAGCAAAGTGATTTATGCGTCACGATAATGTAAAATTGTCAGTGTAATGCCAAAGTCAGATTAGCAATTCACACAGGGAATATAATCCTGGCAGGAAGGAGTTTTGCAACAACAGTCAGATAACACAAGCTGCAATGTAATTGGAGTATCATGTAGTTTCATTATGTGGCACTGAGTGGAGTATAATGAGAATTTATAACTTTGTGGACTGATGTTGTAAAAAATGATATAACATTGGCATCAGTAGTCTCATGCTATGCAGACTCGGAAATTTAGGGAAGAGATTTTAGAGATTAATGTTGCCAGAGGTGGGGTGATTAAAGTCAGGAATGCAAAATAGGTTAAAATTGACTAAATGTCGAGATTTCAGAAGGGTTTGGAGTCGAAGGATGTTACGGTGGAGAGAGAGTGCAAGGGCGGCCATGGATGAGATTGAAAGCAAAGATAAGAAATTTTAAACTGAGATATTGCTAGACTGGGAGAGAATTTAGGTCATTATGTTGTATGGGCATACCAGATAATTATGCTCTTTACTGTCACCATTCTCTGTAAGTGCAGGAAACTACAGGACCTGGATTGGTGGTATTTTATGAAAGAGTTTAGCTGGAATAGAGATTACATCCTGTAAGAGCCAGCTATTCTGTAATATAAATGATAGTTTATGTGATAACCTGGACTAGGTTTCACCACGTAAAGCAACTGGAAAGGATTTTTTCAGTCTACTCCCTAATTTGCCTGGCTCTTTGAAGTAGCTTTCGTCTCTCCTGAGATATTATATATGGGTTCAGGCAGCTAGCTCATGTCACTTATACATTGCACTAGCTATTGCAATAAATTGTCAGATTTGAGAGACCACTGTGTTTTTTATTGTTTATAATTTTCATGTGTTCATACGCTCCACAGCCTGCAAAATTATTTAACATAATTTGTTACATATACAGAATGTACTTCTAATGTTTTTGTTTCCATTTTGAATCCAATTTTCCCAATATACAAAGTTCTTTTTTACATTCCTATTCCTATTACTATTTTTGTAATAAACTATTACCAGTCTTAATATTTGTGTCTAGATTTCGCCTGGCGTTTCTGAGCTTGTTCATGTGAAATGTGCAACTCAGTGAAGTGACAACAGAGTCCAGAAAAGTCAAACTGATTTAACATGGTTTATGGTGATGAATGGACTGATTGCACCAATCTGTCTAATAGATTCTGGAGGTGCAACTGAGACTATATCAAGGTTCACAAGGTCTGTATCCTGACTTTCTACTTCACAGGAACAGCAGTACATCACAGTTTGAAAGATAAATAAACATGCTGCATGAACAAAGCAACTACTGTTTCACTTACTTTCTTATCTCAGTTTTAACAGCTCACTGAGTGAATTGAAGGAAACATTCTTTGAGTTAGGACAGTTTTCCAAAATCCTTTTTCTTGTTGTTGAGGTTAATATTAATGACACTGTTCTTTAAATTCCCACAGTAGAATCAGAATTGGAAAGAATAAAGTCTTTTTTTTTCAGTATTCAGGGCGTGGAGTACTTTAATTGTGCATGACTAAGGAAGCAATTTTCTTATTTGTCACTTCAGGCTTTGTTGCGCATGGATTAATTCAGCCTCTTGTCTCAGTTTCAACATATCATCACGAATGGCACAAATACAAAATATTCTGAGATTTTGTGAAATTTGACAATGTTTTCAGCCAGGCAAAGACAGAGTTTACATTATTGAAAATATTGTGCATGGAAGATAGGAAAAATGAAATAAACCAATAAATTGAATCTTGTAAATATTATATAACCCATGTGGACTGGATCCAGGTATGCTTTTTGATAGTTAACCACAATAGATAATGCGATGTCCACATGTATTGTGATGTGGAATTTTACAGTATAGAAGGAAGTGTATTAACAGCTGCCAGAAAAAGCTAATCTAAGTAGCCCGTTTTGTCTTCCCTTTTTCTGTGCCTTTCTAAGTTTCCATTTTTGAATATTTATCAACTTTTATTTTCAATGCAACAATGGTTTCCGCTTCCATTACATTTATCCATAACCTATTCCATAACCCAACATCACCTCCAGCACTGCTGCCTCAGAGCGTCAGGGACTCGGATTCGAATCCACTCTTAGGTGACTGTCTGTGTGGAGTTTACACATTCTCCCCATGTCCACGCGGGTTTCCTCTGGGTGCTCTGGTTTCCTTCCACAGTCCAAAGATGTGCAGGTCTGGTGAATTGGCCATGCTAAGTTGCCCATAGTATTAAGGGATGTGTAGGTTTAGTGCATTAGTCAGGGGAAATGTAGAGTAGTAGGGTCGGGGAATGGGTCTGGGTGGGTTACTCTTCAGAGGGTGGATGTGGACTTGTCGGAACAAATGGCCGGTTTCCACACTGTAGGGGCTCTATGATTCTAAATATAACAGCATCTCTTGTTTAACCACTGTCTTTGTTTCAGTTTCTGCTCCAGCTCACAGTGCCTTGTGGATGCAGGCTAGGGTTGCCAGACTTGTTCTAAATGTAGCTGAAAATGTGTTGCTGGAAAAGCGCAGCAGGTCAGGCAGCATCCAAGGAACAGGAGAATCAACGTTTCGGGCATCAGCCCTTCGTCAGAAATAAGGCTTTTGGGCCGGGGGCTGAGAGATTAATGGGAGGGGGCATGGGGTTTGGAAGAAGGTAGCTCAGAAAGCGATAGGTGGATGAAGGTGAGGGAGAAGGTCATAGATCAGAGGGGGCAGTGATGGACAGGTCTAGGGGCGGTACCAGCTTGGGACTGAGATAATGTAAAGGGAAGGGAAATGGGTAAGCTGTTGAAATCCACATTTATCCCATGTGGTTGCAGGTCCCAAGACAGAATATGAGGCGTTCCTCCTCCAGGCGTCGGGTGGTAATGGTTTTGCGGTGGAGGAGGCCCAGGAGATGTCCTTGATGGAGGGGGAGTTGACCCCTTCATTTCAAATTGTCGCAGTGACATCGACCTCCTCACCTGTCCACCCTCCCTCACCCACTTCAACTCCCACCTTCACAGCGCGCAGCCCTCCACTCCAATGCCAACCTCACCATCAAGCCTGCAGACAAGGGAGGGGGTGGGGGGGCTGCAGTAGTAGTGTGGCGCACCGATCTCTACACCGCTGAAGATAGGTGCCAACTTGCAGACACCTCCTCGTACTGCCCCCTTGATCATGATCTCACCTCCCATCACCAAATCATCAACTACAACCTGATCACCTCTGGGATCTCCTATCCACAGCCTTCAACCGCATTGTCTGTGAACCCCGCACTGCTCGATTTTACCTCCTCCCGATGATTCACAAACCTGACTGCTCCTGTCGACCCAATGTCTCAGCCTGCTCCTGTCCCACCAAACTCATCGCCTCCTACCTTGACACGGTCCTGTCCCCCTTTGTCCAGGAACTCCCCACCTACATTTGTGACACCACCCATGCCTTTCACCTCCTCCAAGATTTTTGTTTCCCAGGTCCCCAATGCCTCATCTTCATCATGGACACCCAATCTCTGTACACATCGATCCGCCATGACAAAGGTCTCCAAGCACTCCGTTTCTTCCTTTCACACCGACCCAACCAGTACCCTTCCACCGACACCCTCATCCACCAGGCTGAACTGGTCCTCACCCTCACAAACTTCTCCTTCCAATTGTCCCACTTCCTCCAAACCAAAGGGGTAGCTATGGGCACCCGCATGGGACTCAGCTATGCCTGCCTGTTTATCGGGTACATCGAACAGTCCATCATCTGCTGTTATACCGGCACCACCCCCCACTTGTTCCTCTGCTATATTGATAACTGTATCGGTGCCACGTCGTGCTCCCACGAGGAAGGTGAACAGTTCATCAACTTTGCCAACACCTTCCAACCTGATCTCAAATACACGGGGACCATCTCAGAAACCCCCCTCCCCTTCCTGGACCTCTCCATCACAGTGTCCCGCGACCACGGACATATTCTACAAGCCCACCAACTCCCACAGCTACCTAGACTCCAACTCCTCCCACCTTACCTCCTGTAAAAACACTATCCCTTATTCCCAATTCCTCCTCCTCCACCACATTTGTTCCCAGGATGACCAATTCCACCTCAGAAAGTCCCAAATGGCCTCCTTCTGCCACTATCGCAACTTCCTCTCCCACGTGGTTGACAATGCCCTCCAGCGCACCTCCTCCATTTCACACACCACTGCCCTTGAACCTGAGCTCTCCCAATGCAACAATGACAGAACCCCCCCCCCCACCTCCCCGGTCCTCACCTTCCACCCCACCAACCTCTGCATACATCACATTATCCTCTGTCACTTCCGCCACCTCCAAATGGACCCCAACACCAGAGACATATTTCCCTCCCCACCCCTATCAACGTTCCAAAAAGACCATTCCCTCTGCAACTCCCTTGTCAGGTCCAAAACCCCCACCAGCCCACATCCCACTTCTGGCACCTTTCCCAGCCAGCGCAGGAAGTGCAAAACCTGCGCCCACATCACCCCCCTCACCTCTGTCCAAGGCCCGAAGGGATCCTTCCACATCCGTCAGAAATTTACCTGTACATCTACCAATGTCGTCTACTGCATCCATTGCACCCGGTGTGGTCTTCTCTACATCGGAGAGACAGAAAGTCTTCTTGCGAATCATTTTAGAGCACATCTCTGGAACACCCGCATCCACCAACCCCACCGCCCCATGGATGAACACTTTAACTCCCCCTCCCATTCCATCAAGGACATGCAGGTCCTGGGTCTCCTCCACCACCAAACCATTACCACCTGATGCCTGGAGGAGGAACACCTCATATTCTGCCTTGGGACCCTGTTACCACATGGGATAAATGTGAATTTCAACAGCTTCCTCATTTCCCCTCCATCCACATTATCCCAGTCCCAAGCCTCCAACTCGACACCGCCCTCCGGACCCATCCATCACTTCCCCCTCTGACTTATCACCTTCTCCTTCACCTTCATCCACCTATCAGCATCTACAGTCCTCACTTTCTCCTTGAGAGGGTGCAGAAAAAGATTTACAAGGATATGATTTTAGTTTCGGTATGAGTCTTGGAGTAGTGGCAGCAGTTGTGTCTCAGAAGCTTGAAGGGCTGAACCTCACTCCAAAGATATAGGCATGTAACCTAGACAGTTTTTTTTAAGGCCAATACTGAAACAGTACTACATCATCAGAAATCCAGCCCATCAAATGAAGCAATAAGGCAAGGAACTCATGACACCTCTATTCAAAGCACTTTCAAGGATTACCTATGTTCCAATCAATATTCATCCCTCATTAGTGTATAAAACAGCTGTTCTGGCTGTTTATTTCATTTCCATAGGTAAATGGACTGTATTTTCTTCTCGTTTATGGTATATGGGCACCATTCACAGGGTTGGCTTTTAATGTCTATCTCGAAGTGTCCTCAAGAAAGTGGCAAGGAACCAGTTTCTTGAACAGCTGCAGTCCATGCAGTGCATGTACACAAAAAGGGAGAAAAGGCCAGGATTTTGACTGAGTGATAATGAAAGTACAGCGATATGGTTCCAAACTAGGATGGCATTTGAATTGGAGAGGAACTTGCAGGTTAGTGTTCCCATGCACCTTCTGTTCTTTTTCATCAAGATGGTAAAGGTGTGGGAGGTGTTTGTTACAAATGTGACTTCACTTTTATTGCATTTTACTGTCTACAAAGCGCTTGTGTCCAATGACAATGAAAGGTGTAATTACAAATGTAGATTTTGTTTTTAGAAAGTCTGGAGACAAAAGAAGACAATTCACATTCCTCCTTCAGTAGTGCACAATGGCAGGAAATGCGTGCCAACATTTGACTTCATGCAAGGAAGCAATGGCCACAATGAACTTCCACTGTGCTCAGGAATTTTAGGAATGCAAATACGGGAATCAAATGCCTTCAGGGGTTTATGAGAATGTCCGCCTTTTTCTTTTAAACATTTCCACGTATTCCCTAATCTCTTCACGAGCTATTGGTTTCTCTGTAAGGAGCTGATTTAGTTTGCTGCTCAGACATATCAATATTGATCAAATTTTTTTTACCCTCCTGTGATGCGCTGATTGAAGGGTAAATGAAATTTGCTGAAGAACATACCACACAGTTCTCTCATTCCAGCCAGCAACAGTGACCATTCACCGGTCCCACCATTCACCCACACAAAAGCAGAAACGGATGGAGGGCCTTAGCAGGTGTGGCAGCATCTGTTCAACATTTCTGGTCCGGTGACCCTTCACCTTTCCATTAAATGTAAGGCAGAGAATCATCTGAGTTTAAGTTCATTCTTGAGTTGTAGTTGTCACTGGCACAGTGGCATCTGTGCTCATTCCTACTTGCCCTTGATGAGGTGATGGTGAACCAGCTAAATAACATACCACAGTGGTGAAAATGCATCTCACAATGCTGCTTAGCATCTCATAGCGTCATAGAATCATAGAGATGTACAGCATGGAAACAGACCCTTCCATCCAACCCGTCCGCGCTGACCAGATATCGCAACCCAATCTAATCTCACCTGCCAGCACCCGGCCCATATCCCTTCAAACCCTTCCTATTCATATACCCATACAAACGCCTTTTAAATGTTGCAACTGTACTAGCCTCCACCACTTCCTCTGGCAGCTCATTCCAAATATGTACCACCCTCTGAGTGAAAAGGTTCCCCTTAGGCCTCTTTTATGTCTTTCCCCTCTCACCCTAAACTTATGCATTCTAGTTCTGGACTCCCCCACCCCAGGGGAAAGATTTTGTCTATTTATCCTATCCATGCCCCTCATAATTTTGTAACCTCTATAAGGTCACCCCTCAGCCTCCGATGCTCCAGGGAAAACAGCCTGTTCAGCATCTCGCTATAGCTCAAATTCTCCAACCCTGGTAACATCCTTGTAAATCTTTTCTGAACCCTTTCAAGTTTCACAATGACTTTCCGATAGGAAGGAGACCAGAATTGCACACAATATTCCAACAGTGGCCTAATCAATGTCCTGTACAGCTGCAACATGACCTCCCAACTCCTGTACTCAATACTCTGTTCGATAAAGGAAAGCATACCAAATGCCTTCTTCACTATCCTATCTTCCTGTGACTCCACTTTCAAAGGGGCTATGAACCTGCTCTCCACGGTCTCTTTGTTCAGCAACACTCGCTAGGACCTTACCATTAAGTGTATAAGTGCTGCTAAGATTTGCTTTCCCAAAATGCAGCAGCTAGCATTTATCTGAATTAACTCCATCTACCACTTCTCAGCCCATTGGCCCATCTGATCAAGATCGTGTTGTAATCTGAGGTAACCCTCTTTGCTGTCCACTACATGTCCAATTTCGGTGTCATCTGCAAACTTACTAACTATGCCTGTTATGCTCACATCCAAATCATTTATATAAATGATAAAAAATCTATTCACTTCTATCCACAATCAAATGATACTGTCCATTCTGATATAATGCAATAACTCTGTTCTTGTGTAATCTCGTGTCAGAAGAAAATCACGCTATAGCTGTGCCATTTAAACTGGGACTGGGATCATATTATACCCAATATTGATAAGGAAAGTTTGTGTTCTACAAATAATAGTCTAAATTCTTCAGTCGTTAAAGCCAGTTTGCATTGAAGAAACACACGATATAGAAGAACCAAATGTTTATTTTGTTTTTCAATTACCATGATCCAAATCATTCATAAATTTAATGACCTCTATTATCTCTATGACTCTATGATTCTATCAGATCTCTTCATGTTTCCTGTTTTAATGAACAGAGGCCCTGGGCACAATCGTCCTGTACCCAGGACAATGTGGGCATGTCGGAAAAATGAAATTCTTGATGTTGAGAAAAATAGTTTAACTTTCCACCCAAAGTTTCAATGGCAAAGTGAGAATCTTGCTCATGAGTGGCAAGAGGCCCCATTTGCATGTACTAACAACTCATTACTACCTAATCTTGTTACATGCAATTTGCTATTTTGCCAGGCAGTGATCACTCACTAATGACTATGATTGTCCACTAGTAAATTCCATGTCATGGGTTTTGTAGGCCCTTGTGTGATTGATGAGCCAGATCCTAGAGCCACATCTCCACATTTGGCAGATTTTCCTGGGAGTAGAAATGGTCCTTGGTCTGAAGATTAGTGGTATTGCTTTCTCTAGCTCCTTTTCAATACTTCCTCTTGCTGAAAGGTATTCTTGAAGAATTGTGTCCCTTCACACAGGAGTTTCCTCCAATTCAGTTTATTCTGAATGAGGGTCTCCCACGTATAGCTATTTTATATTTCTTGAGGAAGGCCTTCAGGGAGTCTTAGATTAGATTAGATTTCCTACAGTGTGGAAACAGGCCATTTGGCCCAACAAGTCCACACTAACCCTCCGAAGAGTAACCCACCCAGACCCATTCCCCTTCTGACTAATGCACCTCACCTTTGGGGCAATTTAGCATGGCTAATTCACCTGACCTGCACATCTTTGAACTGTGGGAGGAACCCGGAGCCCCTGGAAGAAACCCACACAGACACGGGGAGAATGTGCAAACTCTACACAGACAGTTGCCCGAGGCTGGAATCGAACCTGGATCCCTGGTGCTGTGAGGCAGCAATGCTAACCACTGAGCTACCGTGCCGTGCCATGACTCCTTTGTCCTCCTCTCATTCAATTGCCCTCCTTGAGCCAGACAAAGGTGATTCACTTTGGCAGTCAGACCTCAGGCTGGCCGAATGGTACAGAGAAACTAGAAGGTAATAATTCCTAACATGGAAGTTTGAGCAGGTACCTGATGATTACAGCTCACCGCTTGTTCTTGCAGAACCTCTGTCGCAGCCAACATTTCCCAACATTTGAGGGCACATTCCATGGGCAACAACTGCCCCAACATCCGTGGAGGTTGGTATTAGACACGCAGTTGTCTTACCAAGTCATCATGGCACATCTTCGACTGACTGATTACACAGTTCACCACTTTATAATCGGCCAACATCTTCCATTTTAATGCTCCATTTGTGCAGGGAGAGGCACTGGTATCCAACTCATGCATCAGAACACAAATAGTTAGAATATAGTAAATAGAACAAAGTAAAGAATGTTTATTAAACTGAAGGAGATCATTCAGCCCATTGTGCCTCTGAAGGAACAGTTCACCTCATGCAACACCAGCCCTTGCTCCCTCAACTCTAGATATTATTCTAGATATTATTCTAGATATTATTCTAGATATTATTCTAGATATTATTCTAGATATTATTCTAGATATTATTCCTTTCCAGTTAAATCTCTTTTCAGTTTCTGAATTGCACCTCCCTTTAACATGTGCTCAGGCAGTACATTTCAGACCTTGGTCCTTGCTGCGCGAAAAGATTTTCCTATGTCATCATTGTTCCTTTTGCCAATTATCTTAAATCTTGTTCCTTCCAATAATGGGGACAGTTTGTTTCAATCTACTCTGTCAATAGCCTTCATGCTTTTGAATACCTTTATTTGATCTCCTCTCAACCTTCACTTCTCCAAGGAGAACATTTCCAACTTCTCCAATCTAAATTTGTAATCTCATTCATGGAATTATTTTCATGCGTTTTTACTGTTTCCTGTCTAGTGCCTTCAATCCTTCCTGAAGCATGCTGCCCAGAACTGGACATAGTATTCCAGCTGATTCTGAAACAGAGTTGTAACTTTAATTTCTTGCTTTTGCACACCATACCTCACCCCAACAGTCAGAAGTCACACAACACCAGGCTATATTCCAACAGGTTTATTTGAAGGTTTTCAGAATGCTGCTCCTTTGTCATGTGACTTCTGACTTTGTCCAACACCCCAGTCCAAAACAGGGGGTGGGAACCTGAGCTGTACACTGGAGGTGAGAGTTGATACAGATGAGGCAGGAGGTAAACTAGCTAGTGGGAAGGATTTTCCTGGGAAGGAACAAAGGGATCAGTTAAAGTGTGTTTGCTTTAACGCAAGGAGTATCAGGAATAAAAGTGACAAACTTAGAGCATGGATCAGTACCTGGTGCTATGATGTTGTGGCCATAACAGAGACATGGGTTTCTCAGGGGCAGGAATGGTTGCTGGATGTTCCAGAGTTTAGAGCATTTAAAAACAATAGGGAGGGGGGGAAAAGAGGACGGGGGTGTAACACTACTAATCAGAGAGGGTATCACAGCTACAGAAACTTCCATTGTCGAGGAAGATCTGCCTACCGAGTCAGTATGGGTGGAAATTAGGACCAGCAAGGGAGCAGTCACCTCATTAGGGGTTTACTACAGGCCCCCCAATAGCAGCAGGGAGATGGAAGAAAGCATAGGTCGGCAGATTTTGGAAAAGTGTGGACGTAGTAGGGTTGTTGTAATGGGTGACTTTAACTTTCCCAATATTCATTGGAACCTCCTTCGAGCAAAAGATTTGAATGGAGCTGTTTTTGTAAGGTGTGTTCAGGAGGGTTTCCTAACTCAGTATGTTGACAGGCCGACAAGGGGAGAGGCCATTCTAGACTTGGTGCTCAGAAACGAGCCGGGCAGGTATCAGATCTTGTGGTGGGAGAACATTTTGGTGATAGTGACCACAACTGCCTCACATTCTACATGGCAAAATGGGAGGATATTTAATTGGAGAAGAGGAAACTATGATGCGATTAGACATGAGTTAGGAAGCATGGACTGGGAGCAATTGTTCCAAGGTAAAGGCACTATAGACATGTGGAGACGGTTTAAGGAACTGTTGTTGCGAGTTATGAATAAATATGTCCCTCTGTGACAGGCAAGAAGGGGTAAGATAAAGGAACCTTGGATGTCGAGAGCGGTGGAGCTTCTCGTCAAAAGGAAAAAGGTAGCTTACGTAAGGTGGAGGAAACTAGGGTCAAGCTCAGCTCTAGAGGATTACAGGCAGGTGAGGAAGGAGCTCAAAAATGGTCTGAGGAGAGCCAGGAGGGGGCACGAGAAAGGCTTGGCAGAACGGATTAGGGAGAACACAAAGGAATTTTACACTTATGTGAGGAATAAGAGAATGGTTAAAGAAAGAGTAGAGCCGATCAGGGATAGCATAGGGAATTTGTGTGTGGAGTCTGAGGAGGTAGGGGAAGCCCTAAATGAGTTTTTTGCTTCTGTCTTTACGAAAGAAACAAACTTTGTAGTGAATGAAACCTTTGAAGAGCAGGTGTGCATGCTGGAATGGATAGAGATAGAGGAAGCTGATGTGCTGAAAATTTTGTCAAACATTAAGATTGACAAATCGCCAGGCCTGGACCAGATTTGTCCTCGGCTGCTTTGGGAAACGAGAAATGCAATTGCTTCGCCACTTGCGAAGATCTTTTCATCCTTGCTCTCCACTGGAGTCGTACCTGAGGACTAGAGAGAAGCAAATGTAATTCCTCTCTTCAAGAAAGGAAATAGGGAAATCCCCGGCAATTACAGACCAGTAAGTCTCACGTCTGTGAGGCGTTAGAAAGGATTCTGAGGGATAGGATTTATGACCATCTGGAAGAGCATGGCTTGATTAAATGCAGTCAACATGGCTTTGTGAGGGGCAGGTCATGCCTCACAAAACTTATCGAGTTCTTTGATGATGTGACTAGAAAAGTTGATGAGGGTCGAGCTGTGGATGTGGTGTATATGGACTTCAGCAAGGCATTTGATAAGGTTCCCCGTGGTAGGCTCATTCAGAAGGTCAGGAGGAATGGGATTCAGGGGAACATAGCTGTCTGGATACAGAATTGGCTGACCAACAAAAGACAGCGAGTGGTAGTAGAAGGAAAATATTCTGCCTGGAAGTCTGTGGTGAGTGGTATTTCACAGGGCTCTGTTCTTGGGCCTCTATTGTTTGTAATTTTTATTAATGACTTGGATGAGGGGATTGAAGGATGGGTCAGCAAGTTTGCAGATGACACAAAGGTTAGAGGTGTCGTTGACAGTATAGAGGGCTGTTGTAGGCTGCAGCGGGACATTGACAGGATGCAGAGATGGGCTGAGAGGTGGCAGATGGAGTTCAACCTGGATAAATGCGAGATGATGCAGTTTGGAAGGTCGAATTTGAAAGTTGAGTACAGGATTAAGGATAGGATTCTTGGCAGTGTGGAGGAGCAGAGGGGTTTTAGTGTGCAGGTACATAGATCCCTTAAAATAGCCACCCAAGTGGACAGGGTTGTTAAGAAAGCATATGGTGTTTTGGCTTTCATTAACTGGGGGATTGAGTTTAAGAGTCGTGAGATCTTGTTGCAGCTCTATAAAACTTTGGTTAGACCGCACTTGGAATTCTGCGTCCAGTTCTGGTCGCCCTATTATAAATAAGAAAGATGTGGATGCTTTGGAGAGGGTTCAGAGGAGGTTTACCAGGATGCTGCCTGGACTGGAGGACTTATGAGGAGAGGTTGGCTGAGCTCGAACTTTTTTCATTAGAGAAAAGGAGGAGAAGAGGGGACCTAATTGAGGTATACAAGATAATGCGAGGCATAGATTGAGTCGATAGCCAGAGACTATTTCCCAGGGCAGAAATGACTAACACGAGGGGTCATCGTTTTAAGCTGGTTGGAGGAAAGTATAGAGGGGATGTCAGAGGCGGGTTCTTTACACAGAGAGTTGTGAGAGCATGGAATGCGTTGCCAGCAGCAGTTGTGGAGGCAGGGTCATTGGGGACATTTAAGAGACTACTGGACATGCATATGGTCACAGAAATTTGACGGTGCATACATGAGGATCTCTGGTCAGCACAACATTGTGGGCTGAAGGGCCTGTTCTGTGCTGTACTGTTCTATGTTGTATGTTCTAATATAGCTGGGGAGCTGTTAATAACTTTGGTAATGAGCTTCACATATTTTAATTATGACAAATTTTAACCAGAATGATTTTGAGGCAGAATTGTTGATGAAATTTCTGACATATCTGTTTCAGAGATGCTACATGAAAAGAGAATCTCACATTGGAAAGAGCGATCTAGGTATTGCCGGAAACTGAAATTTAAGAACAAGACAACAATTTGAATTGAAAGCCAATCTAGATCAAAAACCTCATCAGACTTTCTGCACAAACACCAAAACATCACATGATGGACCAACAAAAATCATCTTTATATCCTTTGATGCTAGAGGTTAGTGTTCCAGATGTGGGGTTTAGAAACCATATAAACATAAACAATGTTCGGCTTTATCATGGCCAATGCAATCTTTGTAAGAAAGTGAGACATTTCCAAAGAATTTGCAATAGTCAAAAACAACATATTGAGAGCAGAACTAGTAATCATTACATGTAAAGATAGATTAAAACTTTATAACAGGCAGCTTTGGAGGAAAAGCCAGGATGCTAAAACATACCTTCATTAGAGTACAGATTTTTATATTATGAAATGTATCCTTTGGAATACACAAATCAGCCTTTTTCAGGGCAAATTGATGACTCATCTAAACCAGTTCTAACAGAGATAATACACATTAAAGTTCATCCATTGGGTTCAAACTTGAAATCGGGCAAATATTACCATCTTATGAGAAAAACATTCCTTGATTGACACTAATGAAACTGTAATGTCTGTCAGAGAACATTATGGCTCTGGCAGAACATTGCTTATGGTCAAAGGAATGCTGAGGGTACTTGTAAAGCATACCACGTGAAATGGGTGCATTTAGTTTGAAAAGAACACTTCTTTCAAACAGAAACATATGCTTCCTTTTTGAAATTCAAAAGTATGTTGAAAAACCTCAACAAGCTCAGTAGTCAAAATCCAGCCAAGAATGTAACTTTACTCAATTTCGATCTCAACACTTGTTACAGTGTACCTTCCCATAACCAATCATTTTAACACAGTGTCCTGCCCGCATGCCCCACTTGTCTGTCCTTGGCATGTTGTAATGCTGCAGTGAGTCACAGCACAAACTGGAGGAACAGCATCTCATCTTCAGACTGGGAATCTTACAAGCTTCTAGACTTAACATTGAGTTCAATATGTTCAGATTGTGAACCAACTATCAGTCCTTCCCTTTCTTTTAGCTTTACTTGTTACATTCTTTGTTACAATGTCCTCTCTCCCCTCCCCCAGTTGCCTGTTCTTTCCAGTCTGGCATTTAGTCACACCAGTGTTTGGCCTTTCTTGCATTCGGATTACTTAATCTGCACTATCAACATCCTTTCTCCCCCAGCACTCCACCTCCCCCCCAACTGCATAAATGCTGCCTCCTCCCTACTTCACATCAGCTCTGATGAAGAGTCATCTGGACTTGAAACGTTTCCTTGCTCTCTCTCCATGGATGCTGCCTGACCCGCTGTGACTTCCAGTATTTTTTGTTTCCAGTACAGATTCCAGCATTTGCAGTCATTTGCTCCTATTGTGTATGGGACCTTCTGTCAATTGTTCCTGAATCAGCTGTCTGATGAACATTAAGACGCGGTGCCATTCCTCTGCCTTTTGCCCTTGTCATTAAACATTGTTCCTATTCGAATAATCATATAATGCCCTATTTAATGCCTGAATTGACCTGCTTCCACCACACTTATGAGAAGTGCAGATCTGAGCTCGTTGTTGTGTGATAAGGTATCTTCTGCTATACTTACAAACCACGCTAAATGTGTGGCCTCTGATTCTCAATCTTTGTTTCAAAATCTTTCAAATTGTGTAACATACAAAGAGTTTGATTTGCTCTGTTTTATTTTCATTACTTTTGTATAATAAATATGTCTTATTGTTAAAATCAATCTGTAGCTTTGCATGCTTATGTTTCAGTGAAAGACCATCATGTCAAATATCAAAAAGAAACTATGATCTATCAAAGGGAATTTCAGTTCAGGATCTGACTTGTCCAGTATTAACATCAACTGGGATCATTACAGGTCTAACAATTACCTTTTGTAAGTTCAGTATAATGTTCCTACTCTTCTACTCTGAGCTCTAGCATTAAAGCCCAGGAAACTGTATGTGTTATTATCTGCTCTCTCCACTTGTCCACCACCCTCCATAAACTTAGCACATCTGTCACAAGTCTCATTGATTTTATGCTCTCTTAAGTACTAGACCCAGTATTTCTTAATGTCTGTCCACGTTCTTCCTAATAAAATGCATCACTACCCACTACTCATGACTGGATTTTGTCTACCATCTATCTGCCCATTCTTCCAAATTATCTTTGTTCCCTTTAGAGTTCTAAAAGCCCCATCTCACAGTTTACAATGTCTCTTTAAATTCTGATCATCCAATATCCTTTACACTACAACCACCAGCATTTGTAGTAGTTGCTTGATAGAGTTCATTCCTCTGTTTACATGAAGCAAAATCACGACAGCGCTGTCAGCCTTACTATCTACAACTGAATTTGACAGGATAATGAGGTTATCCAAAAGAGTGAAAGCAAGAATAGAAGGATCACTTCTGCGTAAACCACAACTTTCTTTGGGATCATAACTTGAGGAAACTGAAGACCCTACAATAAAAACAAGCTATCAATACTGACATTGATACTATGGGATATCCTCAGCAAAAAGCCTTCCAGAAACTAAAGAGCTAGCAAGATTCCAACGTGGCAATGAAAGGGAACCAAATATTTTGTTCTCATCCAGCAGATTTTCTGTATAACCAAGTTGTCACTTTTAAAGTCTGAGACTTGGGAAAAGATGGGGTCATGACAAACTACTTATTTGAAACAATTGTACTAGTAATTTGTAATGGGAAAAAACTTGAGGTGAGATGTTATATGAGACGGTTAGTACCTGAAAAGGTTAACTGACAATGCAAGTTAAAAAAATCAAGAAATAAAAAAGTGTTCTTGAGAAGAGCAAATCAGTTAGGATAATGGTTCTACCTTTATAACTTATGCTCTGTGCGAAAATTTTAATAGCAGTAATGTGAAGCCACTCTTAAGTTGACCCCACTATTTCTCAAAAGATCATCATGAATTCTAGATATAAGGGAAGGTCCTAGGGAGTTTTGCTGAACAAAGAGACCTTGGAGTGCAGGTTCATAGCTCCTTGAAAATGGAGTCGCAGGTAGATACGATAGTGAAGAAGGCGTTTGGTATGCTTTCCTTTATTGGTCAGAGTATTGAGTACAAGAGTTGGGAGGTCATGTTGCAGCTGTACAAGACATTGGTTAGGCCACTGTTGGAATATTGCATGCAATTCTGGTCTCCTTCTTATCGGAAAGATGTTGTGAAACTTGAAAGTGTTCAGAAAAGATTTACAAGGATGTTGCCAGGGTTGGAGGATTTGAGCTATAGGGGGAGGCTCTACAGGCTAGGGCTGTTTTTCCTGGAGCGTCGGAGGCTGAGGGGTGACCTTATAGAGGTTTACAAAATTATGAGGGGCATGGATAGGATAAATAGATAAAGTCCTTTTCCCTGGGGTGGGTGAGTCCAGAACTAGAGGGCATAGGTTTAGAGTGAGAAAGGAAAGATATAAAAGAGACTTAAGGGGCAACTTTTTCACACAAAGGGTGGTACGTGTATGGAATGAGCTGCAAGAGGAAGTGGTGGAGGCTAGTACAATTGCAACATTTAAAAGGCATCTGGATGGGTATATGAATAGGATGGGTTTGGAGGGATATGGGCCAGGTATTGGCAGGTGGGACTAAATTGGATTGGCATATCTGGTCAGCTTGGACGAGTTGGACTGAAGGGTCTGCTTCCATGCTGTACATCTCTATGACTCTATGCCTATAGCTTCGACAAAACCCCTGTTCGGTGATATCCTTAACCATTCTAGATTCGTACTTTATTTATGCTTATTTGTTCCCTGTACTATTCAATATCCTATCAATCTTGCTTTCCAGTCATCTTTGTGGCCCTCTTTACAGCCAAGTCAGCCATAAACGTCTGGACTAGGCACCAGTGACACTCCCTATATCCATCAGTGTACAGAATTAAATACTGGTGGGACAGTGTGATGCACTCAGAAGACCCCTGCATTACCTTCTTCTTTCTTCCTGATAACCTAGTAGTCTCTTCTTCCCTGTCTCCCAGCTTACTCTGCACAGTGGCCACATCTATAAATATGCTCTTCATGAAGATCTCAACCTGACAAATAAGTCTGAAATCCAGAGCTTGACTGTCACAGCTGACAACATCTTTGTTGTCAAGGTAGTAAAAAATGTCCCATGTGGCTAAGGATGTGCACTTGAGAGGCTGGAACTATCCTGCCACTCCTCTATCTATTAGATTATGAAACTTATTTTCTAAAATAAGACATTTGCCAGCAGTTTGTTTTCCTCCTGCTGATATTATTTAAATATTGCAAACTTCAATGTTTTACAGAACCATTATTATCTAAATAAAAATGAAAGTTCTAGTTTTTCTGGTCCGTAGTACAGTTCTCTAATTTAGTGGGAAAGGATACAGGCAGCAATACTCATCAGTCAATCAACTGCTATCCCATGATATCTATTTTGATATTTTTCTTTCACATCTTCAAACTCAGACCTCAGTCCTCTGTTGTTGCTGCTATTTTCAGTCAGGTCTTTATCTCCTCCCACTCTTTCTCACTCTTTTTCATCCCCGGCTGTTGTTATATTTTCTAAAATATGGAGCTGCTCTGTACTGATATCAAGGCCACTCCAAAGCATCACTTACATATTCATCAAAGAGCCATGTTTGGATTAATGTAGTTTATGTCTTTGGAGCAACTCGCTGTTAAGGAGCAAATCCATATAATAACTGAACTCCACAAGAAATGTGAATGAGGCCAATACTATCAACTTTAGCATTCAAGTGCAAACTGAAAGGTTTCAACATGCTTCCTATGAGCATTATCAAATATGCTATGACATTGAGTCACATGAAGAGATTTTTGAGCAGGCCAAAAGCTTGAACAAAGATAAAAACAGAAATTGCTGAAAAAGCTCAGCAGGTCTGGCAGCATCTGTGGAGAAAAAGTAGAGTTAACGTTTTAGTTCCAGTGATTGATCTTCAGAACTGATGGTAGTGAGGAAAATGTTTTTTATTCAGAAGGTCGAGTGATGGGAGGGGGTAAGGAGTAAATCACAGGTGGAGATAGAGCACAAAGAGAAAGAAGAACAGTTGGACAGACAAAGGAGTGAATAATGGTCAGCCCAAGAGAATGGATAGTTACCATTGGGGTTGATTAGTGCCTAACAATGAGTTATGTATAATGGCAGACCATGTGGTACCAAGGCCAGGAGTTTGGGAGTTGGGGTAAGGGCATGGAGAAGGTGCCTCAAGCCCTAAAATTGTCAAACTCTATATTAAGTCCAGAAGGTTGTAGTTTTGCCAAGCTGAATATGAGGTCCTCTTCTTCCAGCTTGCACTGAGCTTCGCTGGATCTCTGCAGTAAGCCTAAGGCAGAGAAATATGATGGTTTGTTGAAGTGGCTTGATCAAAGAGATAGGTGTGAAGGCATGTTTAAACGAGCAGTGTGAGTTAAAGTTGGGATCAAAACAACTGAAGATACGATTTATCCAGCAGTGCAATCATTAAAATTGGGAGTGCACAAGCGGTCAGAATTAGAGCTTTCTGATATCATGGAGGGTTGTGGGATTGTAAGAAATTACAAGAGTCCTGCGACCTTTAGCACTTAGAAGAACAAAAGTATTGGATGCATGGGAGAACCACCTATAAATGCTGGGCAGCAATGCCCACATCCTCTGAAAGATTAACAAATGGGATAGGGCGGGAAAAGGCTGTCAAGCAATTTGAAAATAAGGATGAGAATTTCAAAATCAAGCCCATTGACTGAGCAGGAGCCAAAGTGAGGGCTGGGGTGGTGGGGGTATGACAAAACTGAGAATTAGAAGTTGAGCAAGTTAAAGTATTTAGCTTCTTAAAATGTAATTTGTCTGAATGGATCTGCATTCTGGGACTGACAAGCAAAACAAAACAGCTGGATATGGCACACAGTACTTGTGTACAAGGAGACTGAGCAGAACATGAGGGGTTGGGAAATTAGTACTGATTCTTCCCACATTTTCCCTGCCCTTTGAGTCTTCATTTAACCTGACCGTGCTGCACACACTGTATAAAAAAATTTCTATAACCACAACGCTAGAAGACATTGAAACATGACTTTGTACTCTCTCTTCTGAATAGAATATCCCAGTTTTTTGCAAGGGCCCTGAGATTGGAAAGAAAGAATTTTCTGATGATGCCCTACTGATATTACTGATACTGTCAGACATGGTAGAGCTCTCCGCCAGTTAGACAGGCTTACTCAGGAAGCCTGTACAAGTGATGTATTCAACTGGAGAAGAGTTTGGTTTATTTGGGTATTTTTAGCAGTCAGGATAAATCTTGCATAGCTTTGTGTCAGCTGTCAGCAGAAAACAACCTCCAGACGCACGATAATAAACTAAAGATAACAAGCACGCTCATTCATGAAACACATTCTTGTCCATTAGGAGCTGGTTGTGAAACAATCCCATGAAAGGGAATGAAAATTCTTGAGTATTTTAAAGCAAATAGTACCCTGGAATTTTAGAATGACACATTCATGTGATTGTCAAGAAACTTTACGATGTTTCCTTCTCGTGATCTTTTCTCTACTAGTCTGATTTCGTTTGGATCATGGAAACTGTTTGACCCATTTAACCAGATTAATACTATCATTTCACAACAAGTCTTTGTGTACAACTTGATGCTATATCACACTCAAAAAAGAGTGTGCCAGAAAGCCAATTAGATGTGGAGAGAAAACAGTTCTGAAGATTGTCACTGGACTTGAAATGTTGACTCTGCTTTCTCTCCACATATGCTGCCTGACCTGTTGAGTTTTTCCATCCATTTCTGATTTCCAGAATCCCCACTTCTTTGGTTTTCAGTTCCGTTGGTTGGGTGGCTAGTGTGTTGTTTAAGATTCCGTGTGAGCTCCATTCCTATTCTGGATATGTTAGACTTAAGAGCTGTTTCCTTGTCTTGTCCCTGGGTGTTGATGAAGCATTAGTAGACAATAAGCCAAGGACCTGCTTTTGGGTAGAATGTGCATGACAAGGGCTTGCAATAACAATTAGAACTTCACACCACTCTGCTATGTTGCGTATAATGTACGTGTCAAGGATTACAGTTTGCTGGCTCCTTCTATTGAAAATTATTTAGTCAATAATCCAGACCCAAAACCCATTTCAGATCATCACTTGGCACCACATTATGATGCATTTGCACGTGTTAGAAGCTACACATTTAAATATGCAGGACCCCGATTTATGTAGGAAAAAGGAACATTGCACCTTTTTCATAAAATAAAAAAGGGTCATGGAGACAGTCAAACTCTGCTGCATCTGCATGGCAACACCCTGAGCAATCAGAATCTACCTGCTTGTTCTGACCATTATTATTAATGGTGAAGGTGAAGTTGCCATTGTCACAGCAGAAAAAGGCTGCTCTCTCACTGGAGAGACCTGAATGGCGGTGGCTTAAACTAAAGTTTGCCACACCTCAGGTGAGGGGAATAACCACACGGCATCAGCATTGACTTCAGTAGTTTCCAAATCTCCCCTCCCTCCACCTCATCCCAGATCCAACCCTCCAACTCGGCACCGCCCTCTTATCCTGTCCTACCTGTCCATCTTCCTTCCCACCTATCCGTTCCACCCTCCACTTCGACCAATCACAATCACTCCCCACCTGTATCTACCTATTGCCTTCCAGCTACCTTCCCCCAGCTCCTCCCCCTCCTATTTATTTCTCAGCCCTCCTCCCCCTCCACATTCCTGATGACAAGCTTATGCCCAGAACGTCGACTCTCTTGTCCCTCAGACCTGCTGTGCTTTTCTGTACCACACTTTTTGACTCTCACTCTCCTGCATCTGCTGTCCTCACTTTCTCCTAGGGGAAAGGTTGAGAAGGACAGTTCATTAAGATAACCACAGCCTAGACAGGCGTAGAATCCATGCAGTTGGCGTGCACATCACAAACCAGGCATCCAACCAACTGAACTAACCAATCCTCTTTTGTTAACTTTTCTTGCTGCATCTCCATGCCAATCATGGCCCAACCAATCAATGCCCACTTCTCACTCTGCACAAAATGGATTTCCTTTATTCAAGCCTGTTCTTCTATCCCAGTTCAGGTTAAAGACTTTGACATCTTGCCTCCTTTTAGCAATGTTCAAGTTAGGTTAGTTTGTGATACGGACGGGAGGGAAAAGATGCCTATGTTTCCATCTATCACTGTCCTTCTCCTGTGAGGGGGCAGAAGTCATGCGTTTGAAGGCAATATTGATGAGTTACTGTAGTGAATCCTGCAGATGTACATATTACTGCCATTGTGCTTTGTAGATGTTTCATGGTGGATGGGATTATTAGAATGTTGCTGGTGCATTTTGTTTTATTCCTAATGGCATGACTTTGCATTGATTGTGTTTTGCAGGTTTCCAGTGTTACCAATGTCAAGATTTCTTTGGCAGTCCTTGAACTTGTTCTTTTTTTTAATGAGTTGGTTTTCGTCACCAATTTCACCTGTCCAATTCCGGATCTGGTACTAGTCTTTTAATTTGGAATTGGCTTTTTGCATTTCTATTAAATAAGACAAGTGAAATGTATTAGCCTTACTCTCTTTGAACTTTCCTTCTTAACTTTTGAAAATTGTATCTGACACTTCAATTTCCAAATCATCTCTCTGTTTTATAGATTCATTTTCTTTCTGTTTAATTCTATTGTCTTAAGATCTAGTCACAACACAGTCTGGACACAGTCCAGGCTTTTTCTTTTACAATATTTCTATTCATTTTACCTCCACAGGTTGTTCCATTACCATTGGGCCTGCCAGGTTAAGTCCCAAAACATAGTTAATTCCTTCTGTAGGAATTTGTTTTACTACTTCCACTGCAGCCCCTTCATTTTCCAAAGTATTCTTCATTTAACTCTGTATAATGAGACTGCTTTTGTGTAATCTCTGTGTAAACATCTGGTGGGTAGCATGGTGGTTAGCACTGCTGCCTCACAGTGCCAGAGACTAGGGTTCAATTCTCGCCTCAGGCAACTATCTTTGTGGAGTTTACGCATTCTCCCTGTATCTGTGTGGGTTTCCTCCCACATCACAAAGATGTGCAGGTTAGGTGAATTGGCCATGCTAACTTGCAGAGGTGTTAGGTGCAGGGGTAAATGTAGAGGGGAATGAGTCTGGGTGGATTACCCTTCAGAGGGTTGGTGTGGACTTGTTGGGCTGAAGGGCCTGGTTCCATATGGTAGGGAATCTAATATTTTCTCCTTCATCAACTGACACCAGTGACTAACAAGTATCTTAATAGCTTTATTAGTTTACTTTCTTGATTTGAATCCTTAGGAAATACCATCATTTTAAGTTGAAATACTCAGAACCTCTAGTGATCTCGTTCTCCTTGTCAACATTAGAAAACGAGATTCCATGACTACTTTGAGCCATTTCTTTCATCTAAGTACATTCTAATGAAACATTGTCTCTTTGTACTATTGCTGCTGTTTCAATATCTACTTCCTTTCCTGATATTGCTTGTTTTCCTGAAGATTCCTTAGACATTCCAAGTACTGCAGTCTCTAATTTATATTTTAGCAATTAGTATGTACAGTCTTATTACAAAGGAAGCATGTTAATATTTTTGGGTAACTTTTTTTGGTTCTAACTTGTGCCTTTTATTAATTTGTGTCCATCTGTCTGTTCTCTAAATGTAATTCACATACAATCTGCAGACTTTTTTCCTGTCAATATCCTTGTAGATTACTATGTGACTAATTCTCCAATTTCAGAATTTCTTCCTTAGACGTTAGAATGTTGGATAATCACTTGAAGCATCTCATCCTGGTAAGATCCTGCTTTCAATTCTACCTTCAATTTATCTGTTTACTCTTTCCGGTTGGGTTTAGTAAAATATTTCAAATATTCTGCTGTTATTTTCATCTCAAATTTATTATATTTCATCCACTTCTATTAAACCTATCAGCATTCAAAGTTATCTCCAAATTCCATGCAATAAACTTTACACTGCACAGCTATTTTATGCCATGAATAACCACTTCCACGTTATGCTGGAAAGAATGACGCAGATCCATCTTAAATCCAGTAAATTCAGGTCCCAACAAAAGCCCCCAGTTGTTATCATACCAGCTGATGGTCTTATGGGACAGAGCTGACTTGATAGATAATTTTGTTCTGACTTTAAGGTGATCTTTCATTGAAACATATGCACTACAATATAATTTACTTTAATAATAAAGCAAATATTATGTAGCTGAAATGAAGAGCAATTGAATAAACCAAGCTATTTACATATAACACAAGTTTAAATATTTTGAAACGCTCAGTAAAGTACTTTCTCAATAACATTCCTTTGCTGGACTCATGACAGAGAGAAATTGCTATTCTATCATGTATATAGGGCTTAACTTAACTGTGCTTCAATTCTCAGTCTTGAGGAACCTCTTCTTTGAGTCTTTGTACAACTGAGCCTCAAATAACCCTTCAGGGCTTTAACCAACTACTTCTGGCCAAGAACTTTCCAATTAAACTCCTGACACAGATCAAGTTCCATGTGAATCTAGTTCAAAATGAACACTCTAAAATAAATGAAAAAAAACATAAAGCACACACCTTATAACATAGATGTGGTTTTTATTTATCTACTGATAGAAGTTTGGAAAGTGCTTTTGGAGGAGCCTGGGTGAATTACTGCATTGCATATTGTAAATATTACACATTACTGCCACTGTGCATTGCTGCTGAAGGAAGTTGGATGGGGTGCCAATCAAGCAAGCTGCTTTGTATTGGATGGTATCAGGCTTTTTGAGTACTATTAGAGGTGCACTCATCCAAACCAATGGAGGGACTGCTTGCCAAAGACAATATTTTGAAATGATGATTGATGGAAGGCTGTAGAGTAGAGCATTATGGCATAGATGGGTTGCCTCTTTTTGTAGACAGAAGAATAAGAAATAAGATTGGGATCAGGGGATATTGTCCAAATGGTATTTTGACATTATTCTGACCTTACAGTCTTCCTCTACTGGACAATCTAAAAGAGTAGGATCATGGGAGGATTTTTCACAGTTGAAGGAGATGTTGCACTGGGCTATTTAATGACCATCCCAACTAAGCACCTTCCTTAAATATCTTATGAGAGGGAAAATGTGCTTATTTTTCATGAAACCTTTATGGGTTACCATTTTCTCAATCTTCATCATCTTACTTGTGTTCCTTGTCCCTCCTCATATCCCTGTTCCTCTCCTCACAGCATACATCTCCTGCATGCATCACAATAAAATTATTAATGTCGTGTTGACATCACACTGTATGCAGGGGCACCTCGATTATCTGAACGAGATGGGCGGGCACTATTTCATTCGGATAATCGATTATTCGCTTAATCAATTAAATGCCTTTCCTCTGGGGCTCAGAATTCTTAAAGACTGCTCCCTGTTCAGGAGACTAGCAGCAGCACACAGCGTGCGAGACTCCGCTCCATGGCCAACCCTGCCCCTATCCAACACCACCCCTCCCCTCCACCCAACCCCTGACACTGCCCCCTGCCCCCATCCAACACCACCCCCGTCCCCTGACACCACCCCCCAACCCTGTTCAACACCTCCCGCTGACTCCTGACTCCGCCCCCTGCCCCCAACCCCATCCAACACTGCCCCAACCCCATCCAACACCACCCCCCGTCCCCAGATACCAACCCCCAACCCTGTCCAACATCTCCCCTGATCCCCGACTCCGCCCCTGCCCCAACCCCATCCAACACCGCCCCTCCCCCTCTCCGGGGCAGCCGGCCTGGACACCAACAATAAGACTGCTGCTGCTACAGGAGCTGCTGCCGCTGCCTTTGTGGGGTAAGACTCCAAATAGCACACAAATGCACACCTTTGTACTGCAACTTTTTAACAGGTTCTACCTCTGCCCTGTACAGGACAATGTTGGTCAGATTATCTGGGGAAGGGGGTCGGGGTGAGGGTACACTCCTCTGTAGAACTCCAGGGAAAGTGCGGGGAGAAAGAGAAGGCAGGAGGTCAGTCATTTGGAGACAGTGCCTGCTTAAGCACTGTAAACAAAAGATGCGACCACTATTGGAAACAAATCTTTGATGTAATGTTTCTATCAGGACCTCGAGATCTCCTTTTATATCACACCTTTCATAACCTCAGAACATCCCAAAGCAATTCACAGCCAATGAAATGTCTTTAAGGTCCAGTCACTGTTGGAAGGAAATCATACAATTAAGTAATTGAAAAAAGAGAAATGCATCCTACTTCCAAGGTATTGACATCTTTTAGGATGATATAATTGGAATGTTGATATATAACCTGAAAGGTGACATACTCTTACTTAAAAATGCTATGCAACTGCTTAGAAAGTACAGTGGTCTATGTTGAGTCATTGACCAAGTTCTGTAGTGCAAAGAAGGCTGAAAAATTAAAGAGCCTTTCCTTTTCATTGGTCATTCTCTTTCGAATAAAGAATGACATATACTTGTGAACTTATTTGCGCAGTGAATGACTGACCTTAAATCACGCATCAATCCCTTCTCAGTTTAATATAACCCTTTCGCATATTTAACCAAACATTTCTAGCCTGGAACTTTTAAGCTAAATTCTTTCCACTCTTTCTTACCTCCCTTTCTTAAGAGTAACTGTTTTACACATCAAGCTTCGACTAGGACTTCTGCAAACTTCCTAAACTGAACTGAAAGTTATGGATGCTTCCTCCAGCCAAAATGAAGAAAAGAAGAATCGATACCTGCCATTCTAATGAACAACTGCTTACTTTGCTTGCCCATAAAAAATCTCCCAATGTTAACAACTTCCCATTAGCCTCCCTGAACTATCTCTCTCAGACTGTTTTTTTAAAAAAGAAATCAATATGGCCACAGAAAAGCTTAGAAAATAATCATTAAACCTCCTCAAAGACACAGAAAACCCATATGCCACTATTTCAAAATTCAGAACCTGAAGTTACTGGTATTAAAATATATTTAAGTAACAGGGCTTACATCACAATTGAAAGATCTGAGAGCAGTGGAATAAAGAAGAATCCCTGCTTCAAGGTTTTCAGGCAGTCAATGTGTCTTATTCCCAAATTTTACAGATGAAAATGATCAACAAGTAACAAAGACTCTTCAATGTTTTTGTGCAGCTGACTTTCCAGCAGTGTAGAGATAAATCAAATGATTGCATCTAATTGTAATTCCCTTCTGTTCCAATGAAACTAAAATATAATCAAGTCGGGGTTGACCAAAGAAGCAGATGTTTAAAAAAAACAATAGGATTAATTTTTTATGTCGACAGTGGCACATTCACAAGGGCAGTACGTTGCACTAACTTTCATAAAGTAATTTCAGTGCTTTTGAGACATTTTCAACAATTGTTTCCCTACTTAGGTCACTGGATGAAGGAGTATTTGCAGCAAAAGTACAATGTTCTCATTATTCCCATTGCCATCAAGAGAATTGGTTTACAAGTTACAGAATCGGCAACGGATCATTTAGGAAACTGGCAACATTTGTCATTTGGAAGATATTTGCCTGGAACAGGTCATTGACTTTTATGACTAATTTGTTTTATAAGTTGTTCGTGGGATGTGGGTGTTGCTGACTAGGCCAACATTTATTACTCATCCCGAACTGCCCTTGAGAGGCTGGTGGTGCACTGCCTTTGTGAACTGCTGCAGTCCTTAGTGTACAGAGCCACCCAGAGTTAGCAATGGAGTTCCAGGATTTTAGCCTAGTGGCTGTGAAGGCACAGTGAAATACTTCCAAAAATCAGGGCAGTGCATGACTTGGAGAGGAACTTGCAGATGGTTGTGTTACTGTGAATCTGTTCCCATTGCCCTGCTGATCAAGGTCACAGGATTGGAAGCTGTTATCGAAGGTTAAGGAAAAATTGAGTGCAAAAGAAGGATAGTTCTTCTGTTTACTTCCTTTTTTGCAGCAGAAAGCAACTTCTCTCAGGAAAATGCCACCTGGTAAAGGTATTGGAGGTCAACAGCAGTTTTAAGAATGGGCCCTGATTTTAGGTCATTGCATTATGAGTGTAATTTATAGGCAGATATTTTGAAACATTTACAGTTAAGCACCCAATTTCCCTTCAATTACAGGGATGAATGAATGCAGTGTACTTAGTGGACTGATTCTTTGAGAAGGTGACCAAGGAAGTGGACGAGGGTAAAGCAGTAAATGTGGTGTATATGGATTTTAGCAAGGCGTTCGATAAGGTACCCCATGGCAGGCTAATGCAAAAACTACGGAGGTATGGCATTGAGGGTGCAGTAGAGGTTTGGATTAGGAATTGGCTGGCTGGAAGGAGACAGAGGGTAGTAGTTGATGGTATAGGTTCATCTTGGAGTGCAGTTACTAGCGGTGTTCCACAAGGATCTGTTTTGGGACCATTGCTGTTTGTCATTTTTATAAATGACCTGGAGGAGGGGCTTGAAGGCAGGGTGAGCAAGTTTGCGGATGACATGAAAGTCGGTGGAGTTGTGGACAGCGAAGAAGGATGTGGCAGGTTACAGCGGGATATAGATAAGTTGCAGAGCTGGGCAGTAAGGTGGCAAATGGAATTCAATGTAGCTAAGTGTGAAGTCATTTACTTTGGTAGGAGTAACAAGAAGATGGATTACTGGGCTAATGGTAGACTACTTGGTAGTGTGGATGAGCAGAGGGATCTTGGTGTCCATGTACACAGATCTTTGAAAGTTGCCACCCAGGTAAATAGTGCTGTGAAGAAGGCATATGGTGTACTGGGCTTTATTGGTAGAGGAATTCAGTTTCGGAGTCCTGAGGTCATGTTGCAGTTGTATAAGACTCTAGTGCGGCCTCATCTGGAGTATTGTGTGCAGTTTTGGTCGCCATACTATAGGAAGGATGTGGAGGCATTGGAACGGGTGCAGAGGAGGTTTACCAGGATGTTGCCTGGCATGGTAGGAAGATCGTATGAGGAAAGGCTGAGGCACTTGGGGCTGTTTTCATTGGAGAAAAGAAGGTTTAGGGGAGATTTGATCGAGGTGTACAAGATGATTAGGGGTTTAGATAGGGTTGACAGTGAGAACCTTTTTCCGCTAATGAAGTCAGCTGTTACTAGGGGACACAGCTTTAAATTAAAGGGTGTTAGGTATTGGACAGATGTTAGGGGTAGTTTTTTACTCAGCGGGTTGTGAGTTCATGGAATGCCCTGCCAGTAGCAGTGGTGGAGGACTCTCCTTCTTTATGGTCATTTAAGCGGGCATTGGATAAGCATATGGAGGTTATTGGGCTAGTGTAGGTTAGGTAGGCTTCGGTCGGCGCAACATCGAGGGCCGAGGGGCCTGTACTGCGCTGTATTTTTCTATGTTCTATGTTCTATGTTCTATGATTGCAGACAGGTAAAAAGCAGCTTGCTCACAAGAAGGTTGTTCTGTTCACTTTTAAAATTTTTTGTTATGTTGAGTGCATTTAAGAAAGGACCGCCAATTCTAATTTGTCCAAAATCCATTTTAAAATGGACACTGTCCACTAACACCACCACGCCGTTCATGGTATTATGTGTTATTTCATTTGTCTTCTTGAAACATCTCATCTGGTGAAGGAGCAAGGCTCCAAAAACTTATATACATTGGACAATAACAATAATATAAAGTTTTTATATTATGCTGTCTTCTGAAAATTAATGTCCATCTATCACAAAACTTAGACTCAGGAACAGGTAGGTCTGTATTGTAAATTGATTTGTCTCTGATTGTAACTTGTAAAATCAAGTTACTTTCTGATGGCTTTACAATGAAATGCAAAAAGAACCTGCTTGTTTGATGAAAGACGATTAACCTGAAATGTTAATCCCACTACTCTCTCCAAAGATGCTGCTAAGTCTGTAGAACATATCAAATCTCTTCCGTTGTTATTTCAAATTTCAGGCAGCCTCATTATTTTACTGTTGTATTACTGACTCTAAAAACAAACTACGAGATCAATGACTTGGAAACTATATAAATCTTTGAAGAACTATGCTTAATCTATTGGCTCCCCAGTAAGCAGGGGATATTGTTTGCAGATATGGTTGTTCATTGCCTTTGTGCGTTGTCGTGCCATACATAATTGATAAGCAAGTATAGTTTATGCAATTGCTTGGCAAGTGATGAAATTCTGAAGAAATTAAAGTTTAATATCTGTAAAGTTTTGGCAAGCCCCCTCTTTATTTTTCCCTTTATGACCTTGTCTGCATTCAGCAATCGTCTGTGTTTGGAAGATCTATGGGTGTAATAACTTGTGATTAAGCTGCAGACAGTGAGGTATTAAACAGACCTTGAAGACAATCACATGGATGAAAAATCTGGACAGTTTTCAATTGATATTGAAGGGCAAATGTGGGTGCATAAAACTACCGTTGAGGTTGTGCATTATCAGCCTATCAGCTTGTTTCCGGTGAATCAAAATCGGTTGAGAAATTTGGCAACCTGCTGTCCCCTTTAAGATCTGGTGACAGAGATTGGGAAGATCAGGAATAAAAGTTTTAAAATGGCATGCACGCTCTTCTTTACTTCTGAGATTTCATGTTAGATTCTGGACATTGTCTAAACTGGCATCTGGCACATGCAATCTGCTCCTCGTAAAACACCAGCAATCTGGTTCCAAGTTCACAAAACAAGCAAGCAGTTTTCTTTTTAGGCAGATCTCTCCCAAGAGAAAGAAAATGGATTACAGCGTTTGTATAAATGAAAAAGGCATGTAGAAAACTGATTTTATATCAAAACCATATTAAGTAAGTTTATTAGTGCTGTTAAATTAAGATGATTCATCAAGTATCTATGATTGTCATTGTGTAGTTTCAACAATCATTCCTTCCTTATCCGTTTACCAGCTGATCATCCTTTTCAATTACCCTTCCCATTGCATGCCCATAAAGTGCATCTGAGCCACCATTTATTCAAGAACACTAGGCTGAATCTTGTCATATTTAGACTAAGTTTCAATTTCAATGAATTTCATGCAGGCTATAACTCCCGTGAGGCTCAAGGAGATTTCTTGGCATATCATCCCAAACCTTTGCATTGGATATAGCACAGAAGGGGACATTGGCACCTCACTTTGTGAAAGTCCTGGTGGGATGTAGTTATGCAATTATGGGCCTTCCTCTTCATCCAGGACCAACATTGGAGGCTATGACATTGAATCCTACTAGGCTTGGCCAAGGTTATCACTCAGTCTCAGCCATCTGGAGGGAAGTCTAGCAGTGTATCAGAAAGCCAATCTAATCTCAGTTGAAGACAAGCCATTGGAAGCAACTCTGAGGGTCAAAATTAATCTGCATTTGATGAAGCAGGGAATAATCAAGAACAGTCAGCCTCGGTTTGTTAAGGGGAGGTCATGTCTGATCAATTCAATTGAATTTTTCAAAGAGGTGGCCAGGTGTGTAGAAATTTGATGAGTAGGACTTCTGCAAGGCTTTTAATAAGGTGTCACATGGGAGACAGAGAGAAGATAACACCATAAGATCATAAGAAATAGAAACAGACCCCTCAAGCCTGCTGCACTATTTAATAGGATCATGGCTGATCTGACACTCCTGGCATTCACTTTCCTGCCCTCATTCCTACTAATTTCGACTGATCATGAACCTGTCTATCTCAGCCTTAAATATACACAAGGCTTCCTACCCCATTGTTCTCTGTGGCAAGGAGATTCACAAACCCCTGAGAAAAGAAATTCCTCCTCATTTTTTTTCAAATTAATGTTGTCTTAACCTGAGACTATGCTGTCTGGTTCTTTACTCTGCCATGAGGGAAATGCTCTCTCAGTTTTTATCCTGCCTAACCCCTTAAGAATAGATTGCAAAGAATCTATGAGATCCATGGCTGAGTGGCAGGAAACAGAGGATAAGAGTCTGGGGTATTTTAGTGACTGGGAAGCATGTGTCCAGAAGGGTTCCACAGGGATCAGTGTGGGAGCCCTTGCTGTTTGCAGTTTATGTATATAATTTAAACTTGAATGTAGGAAGGTTGATCAGTAAGTTTACAGATGATGCAGAAATTAGTGAGTTGGTAAATAGTGAGGAGGATAGCCTTGGATTAAAAGAGGTTATAACTGGGGCTGATCAGATATTGAGAAAGGCCTCACCTGACAGCTTTGCATGATTCTCCCAGATTGCTCACCAGAACCCAAATTGTTCAGGCTCCTGTGTGATTCTGCCCACTTTGTTTTTCTCTTTCATCCACCATTTCTAGTTATTTCTATCATTTATTTACATTTCTCTCCCAATCATATTTCTCTATTTTCCATGATTAATTCTCCATTTTCACTTCAGTACTAGCAGACCTCCACCTTTTGCATTTTATATGCAAATGATCACTGTCAGAAAAATCGCTTGTCCCACTGTGATAGAAACAAGAACCATGTTTTGCAACAAGTTTTGTTTTGTATTTGCACGCATTTTAATATCTCATTGGCCATTAATGGAACTTTTTAAGGGCATTAAAATGTGCAGCAATTTTTCTGAGAATGCATTTATGTATTCTGAATTGTGGAAAAACAAACTATAATAACGATTTAATCATTAATTATTTGAAAGTGTGTGTCCCACCTCACCAATCCAATTTGAGTCCCAACTTTGGGGCTCACTGGTTGAGAATCATTGTTCTCAATGCTCACTTTGTTAACCCTTTTTATTGTATGTTAATTCTAATCTTTCTCTCTTCTGCTGTAACATCGTATCTGCGTCTGGTCTGCAACCTTAATACACTTTGTATGTTATGATCCGCCTGTATAACACAAAAAACAACACTTTTCACTGTATCTCAGTACATTTGACATCAGTAAATCAATCAATATCCAAAGAAACATTTAATGGCTGCTTCTATATTTCTGGCTATTTTTTCCCCTCTTGATTAATTTTTTGTTCACTCGTTGCTGTTTTTCACATTTAATCCAGTTTCCTGATCTGCCACTCGCCTTTGCACAAATCCATGTTTTCTTTTCCCTTTTAGTTTGATACTATTGTGAACATTATAAGTTAACCACAGATGTTGGGTCTATCCCTGGGAACTTTTTCTCAGTCATTGGCATGTATTCTATGCATGTGTAATCTGAAATATTCCCCTAAATGTGTGCCACTGTATTTCTATAGACTTAACATTTTACATGATTTTCCAATTTACCATCTGCTTTCATGCTCTCATAATTTCCTTTGTTTAAATTAAAACAAAATAGTCTCAGGATCATTAATCTCTCCCTGAAACGAGCAAAAGGTTATATCATATGATACTCATTGCTACCTAGGAATGCCTTTGCTTCCCAGTGGTTCACTAATCCTGCTTCATTGTATAATACCAGCTCTATCCTACTTTTAGGTCAGCTCCACATTCAACATCTACCCCAAATTAATTTACAGTTTCCCATTTTACTATAAGCATTTAACAATTAACTCTTTTCCTATGCCACCCCAACCCACCACTCCCATACTCACTCTGGCTAAGTTCTAAATCTACAAGCATATCATTAACACTTTGTGAGGTTGGGTGAGATGGATATGTTTCATTGGGTTCTCCTTGGAAGGAAATATCCTTGACTGGTTGGGGTTCCAGCCTTTGACAACAATCCAGTTGTATAGGCAGTGGAGAACAATGATTTCCAACCAGTGAGTCCTGAAAGCGGGACTCAAAAGCCCACTCACACGTTTGAGGCTTTTCTGGAATGGACAACATCATAGCGTCATACAACATGGAAACAGACCCTTTGGTCCAACTTTTCCATGCCAAACATAATCCCAACCTAATCCCTGCTTCCTCTTGGCCCATATCCCTCCAAACTTTTCCTATCCATGTACTTATCTAAGAGTCTTTTAAATGTTGCAATTGTGCTCAAATCCACTACTTCCTCAGGAAGCTCATTCCACATGCGAATCACCCTCTGTGTAAAAATAATTACGCCTCATTTCTCTCCTCTCACCTTAAAAATGCACCCTCTCATCTGAAATTCCCCATCCTAGGGAAAATACACCTAACATTAGCCTTATCTAATCCCCTCATGATTTTATAAATCTGTATAAGGCCACCTCTCAACCTCCTAAGCTCCAGTGAAAAAGTTCTCAGTCTATCCAGCCTTTGTTTATAACTCAAACCTTCCTTACCTTGCAACCATCCAATTGTAAGAATCACTTGCTCTTAAGAATGGTAGTGGGAAAGCTGTTGGAGAAGATACTGAGAGACAGGTTTATTTACATTTGGAAGCAAATAGACTTTTTAGTGTGAAGGTCAGAAATCACATGACACCAGGTTATAGTCCAACAGGTTTATTTGAAATCATAAGCTCTCGGAGTGCTGTTCCTTTGTTAGGTGATGTGTATCCTTCACCTGATAAAGAAGCAGCGCTGAGAAAGCTTGTGATTTCAAATAAACCTGTTGGACAGTAACCTGGTGACGCAGTCCACCTCAATCCAACACCAGTGCCTCCACATCATTGTTAGCAATAGCTAGCCTGGGTTTATGTGGGGAATGTGAGGTATCACCAACTTAACTGAGTTTTTTGAGGAGGTGACAAGGATAACTGATGAGTGGAGAGCAGCAAATGCTGTCTGCACGGACTATTGTAAGGCATTTGATAAGATACCTCATGGCGGGGTGGTATAAAAGATACAATTTTGTGGAATTCGGGGTATGCTGGCTAGATGGATGCAGAATTGGTTTGGTCATAGAAGACCGGGAATAGCAGTGGAAGGATACATTTCAGAGTGAAGATCAATAGCTAGTGGTGTTCCACATGGATCAGTCATGAGAACTTTGTTGTTTGTAATATATGTAAATGTTCTGGAGGAAAATGTAGGTGTTCTGATTAGTGAGTTTGCAGATGGCACCAAAATTGGTGGAGTTGCAGATAGTGAGGAGCATTGTCAAAGGATATAACGGAATTTAGATAAATTACAGATTTGAACAGGGAAATAGCAGATGGAGTTTAGTATAGAGAAATGCAAGGTTATGAATTTTGAAAAATCACATTCAGGTGCAAATTATACAATAAATGGCAGAACCCTTAGCAGCATAGACATGCAGAGGGATCTGGGTGTAAAGGTCCACAGATCCCTGAAAGTGGCAACACAGGTGCATAAGTTGGTCAAGAAGGCAAACATCACACTTGCCTTCATCAGCTGGGGCACTGAATATAAAAGTTGGCAAGTGATGTTACAGCCATATAAAACTTTATTTAGGCCATGTTTGGAAAATTGCATGCAGTTCTGGTCACCACACTACCAGAAGGACATGGATACTTTCGACAAGGTGCAGAGAATGTTTATCAAGATGCTGCCTGGTCTGGGGGGTTTTAGATATAAGGAGGTTGGATAAACTCAAATTGTTTTCACTGGAAAGACAGAGGCTGAGGGGGTGACCTGATAGAGATGTACAAAATTATGAGAGGCATTGATTGGGTAGATAATCAGAGACTTTATCCCAGGGTGGAAAGGTCAACTACAATAGGGCACAGGTTCAAGATGAGAGGGGGAAATATTAGGGGACAAGTGCAGGGAAAATGTTTCATATAGAGGGTGGTGGGTGCCTGGAGTGCCAGTGGAGATGGTGGAAATAGACACATTAGTAACATTTAAGACGTCTCTTGATAGACACATCAATAGGAGGCAAACAGAAATCGCACATGGGCAATAAGTAATAAGGGCTAGGAATTGGCGCTTATGGACTGAAAAGCCTGTTCCTGTGCCTTATATAGGTAGCCTCAGGACTGTTATACAAGCATTAACTAGAGGTTCCTCCCCTGTGTAACTCAAAGCTCCTGGGATGGCAAGAAAATGTTGAGTTTTGTCATTATGTACAAGAGAAGACTTTGAAAGTGGTCTTTGTGGGACTTCTTCATCAGGAATGGGAGCTCTAGGAAACCTTTCTGCAATATCATGATCTGGAGACTTGATTGACAATTGGAGTCTGGAAGGTCGTGTAGAGTTTGTCACCTTTCTAGGAGTCTTAACCTCATCTGAGAGTTTGGACTGGCTAGCTGTTAAGGGCCAGTGAGGTCTGCAGATGCTGGAGATCAGAGTTGAAAGTGTGTTGCTGGAAAAGCACAGCAGGTCAGGCAGCATCCAAGAAGCAGGAAAATCGATGTTTCGGGCCGGAGCCCTTCATCAGGAATTCCTGAGGAACAGCTCCGGCCTGAAACGTTGATACTTCTTTTCCTCGGATGCTACCTGACCTGCTGTGCTTTTCCAGCAACACACTCTCAACTCAGCTGTTGAGGGCTTAATTTCTCCATATCTTTTGCTTATCTCTTCTTCAAAGTTGCTGCCTTTCATTATTAATGATTTGGCTTTCACATGATAGGCTGCTGTAAGTTAAGGTTTGTGGCCAAAAGAACTTACAAAACATGTCAAGATCGTTTGATCAGCTGCTGTATAGTCCACTGTAACATCTGTATCTAAAGCCAACAGTATCTCTTTTAATTACTTTAAATTTTATCTGCAATAAATTTTACAGTACAGATGTAAATATTTCTGATTTTGTCCCATATCTTTAAATCCCTAAGTGGTGTGACTGCCTCCTATAACATGGTATCTAGTCCAATCTCTCCTGCTCCACTGGCTCTCTGGAACCTCAGAGTCCCAAGCACCAACACTGAGCTGATGTTACTTGGAAGACATACACTTACCGTAGACATATACATCTGGGCGTCTAATACCACACATAAAATCCCACATGCTACAGGTACTGCTCACCACCTCTCATCCCCATATAAAATATTGTAATTAATTAGTTCATGTTTAACTCATAAATGTAACAAATTACATAATTAAATTATAGATAACTCAAATCAAACATTTCCCCATGACATGAATCACTACATGTGTTAGAAGTAAAATACAATAACCCCCTCCAAATTCTTCATGTAATTCCCACTTGCACTACTTATGAACATTCTGCTTACTATTATTGACCTTTTTGGAGGTATTCAGACATCCTTTAGAGTCATTTGACAGCGAGCTGCCACTGTCTAAGACAAGTCTTTCATATCCATCTGGTTCTTGGTTTATCGTATCACCCAGAAGATAGCACGCCTGATCGATGCAATCCAACTGTACTGAAAAGGAATGGGTCTTGACCCCATCATCGTCGGGATGAGGTGAGAGTGCTTCATCACTGAGCCAAGGCTGACCCTTCGACATGTTCCATAAATCAGCAACATATCGCAGCTGAATATTTTTATTTAACTTGCCAACCATTTCCTTTGGCATTGATAACCCTGGCTGCTTCTCTCAGACAGGAGCTGGCGATTTACAAAGGCTTCCAATCCGACAGGCACGTTTGTGAATAACACTGCTTAACCTGTACTTTGTCTCTGGAGTTGACTCATCAAATCTCCTTTTCACAGTTATCTTAAAGTGGCAGGCCTTTTACACAGAGCTCCATGTTAGCAGCAAAGTGCGATTACTAAGTGGAGACTCCATACCAGCAATAAACAATGCAGCGTTGTTGGTTTCATTCAGATAGCTATCAGTTTCAGCTAGTGTTTAACTGATTTAAAGAGCAGTTGTTACATGATCGCTCATAGTGAGTAAATGCATCATAGTTAAGTGTACTGCATGCAGTTTTGTTCCCCTAGGTCCAGGAAGGCCTTTAAGGTATAGAAAAAGAACAGTGAAGCTACACTAAGATGCGAGGAACTACAAGTACATAGAAGGATTTGGAAAATGAGGACTGTTCCTGTTAATACAGATGACAATTTCGTGCAAATTTGTCACAATAAATGTTTGTTTAATCAGCAGGTGTGGCAGCATCTGTGGAAAGCAAAATGGAATTAACATTTCAAGTCCAAGTAAGTCCAATAAGAGACCTAAGGGTGCAGGTGCATAGTTTGTTGAAAGTAGAGTCACAGGTAGACAGGGTGATGAAGGATACATTTGACATGCTTGGCTTCACTGGTCAGAACATTGAGTATAGGAGTTGGGATGTCATGTTGCAGCTGTACAGGACATTGGTGAAACCATTTTAAGAGTGCTGCATACAATTCTAGTCACCTTTCTATAGGTAGGATGTTGTTAAACTTAAGGGGGTGCAGAAAAGATTTACACGGATGTTGCTGGGTCTGGAGGGTTTGAGTTATAAGGAGAGACTGAAGGGAATATCTGGTTGGTGTGGAAGAGTTGGATTGAAGGGTCTGCTTCTATGCTGTATGATTATATGAGTTGAGTTCCAAAGAAGAAATCATATTCAACTCAATGTTAGCTGTTTCTCTCTCCACCAGCCGTAGTATTTTGATTTTGTTATGCCAGTTTAATTCCTGCACTGAGCTGCAGTTTCTGCCTGGGTCTCGCTTCTGCTTGTGTATTGGGAGGTGCAAGGGCATGATCCTGTTTGCATGTGAGGTGCCAGCAAAAGTCATGATCTATGGAAGGGAAGCCACTGAAAGGGAAAGGCAAATGTCATTTTATAATTGACCTCTGCTATAATTGTTTCCAAAAACAAAAAAAAATGCCTTCCACATTGGCATCAAAGCACATTGGGGATTATGTTGAGATCAAGCAAAGCAAATCACTATTTTGGAGTGAAGAATGGAGTGGCACGGTGACTCAGTGTTTAACACTGCTGCCTCACTGTGCAAGGGACCTGGATTAGATTCCACCTTCAGTCTGTATTGAATTTCTTTGTGTGTGCGTGGGTTTCCTCTGGGTGCTCTGGTTTCCACCTATAGTTCAAAGATGTGTAGGTTAGGCAGACTGGCCAGGCTAAATTGCTCATAATGCCCAGGGATATGCCGGCTAGGTGGATTAGCCAGGGGAAATATAGGAATAGGGAAGGAATGGGTCTGGTCAGAGGATCAGTGTGGTCTTGATGGGTCAAATGGCCTGGTTCCATACTGTGGAAATTCTACAAAATCACTAGTGCTTTTTGTGAAACGCTGACTAACTTGCAATTTCTTTTTGATAGTTCTAGAGTGAATTATTCCACTGATGATGAAGTTTCACCAGTAACAGAGCCATTCTGTGTAGTACTGGCTCATGCACAATTTCTTTTTGATGGTTTTGTTAGTTCGAGGGTGAATGTTTCCACTGAGGTGAAATTCTGCCACCATCCTTCCAATGGAAAGAAACAATTGACATCACCATTACCTGCAGATGGCATGACTATGGAATGACATTGTTCTAATGATGGAGGTACCTACTCAGAGTAATCTCACTGATAAACTGCTGCAGGAAGAAGAGCTCCACATTGAGTTACCCTCGAATCCCATGTTGGACAAGGCAGATGGACCTCTGCCATCATAGAGATATTTTCTTCCATCAACATTGCTGTAGTTGTTGGCATGGCTGCTGTTGGATACTTGTGTGCCCAATTGAGTTGGGTGAATATAATGGAATACACCAACCCTCGCTCCTCCTGGGAACCTGCCATGAAGCATCCATTGATTCCCTGGTGAGTTGCCCTCATTATGCCAGACAGTCCTGATGCCAGTAACATCAGGTAGAAGTGGGAGGTGCCCCGTAACGGTATTGTTCTTTGCACAATTGACCACACTATGGGCTGTTGTGCTATTGAGGTTCCTGCCACGGGTATAATGACACAACGACTGAAATACCAAACTCAACCACCTCCCATCCCATTTCCATTTGGCAAAACCCAAAGCTGAGATTGAATTAATAAGGTTAAAGAAAAAAATGAGTAAAATTTAACTAAACTGCTGTTGGACACTGATCAACTTTTAACTTTTCCAGAGAATCCCTTCTGTGATGGAATGCCAATTGCTGCAATCTCTCTGTGATGTGCTTTCCTCTGCACCTCCTCTGTGCTCACCGCTCAATGGCAGTGATTAAGCCCAAGGAAGAGCTCCAAGTAAGTGCTGAAGATTGGCAGAAATATCTCAGGATTTTTGATGAGAAAAAATAGGTTGAAGGAAGGTTTGGATGTGATGTGTTCTTGTTTCTGGGCCAGACTATTGCCATGTAATATTAATGAACATAGTTTTTTTCATATAGTGAATTTTACGCTAACTATATGTACACCTAGTAGTGTTTGAAAAGAATCTTTTGAATGATGGAATAACTTATATAGTATAATATGTACACTTCTGAAGATTTTCAGCCAGTTCCACCATGCTATTTCAAAAGCAATTGCAATGCTGTTACGTATTGCCATGGTGATCCAAGCAAACCTACTCTACAGCACTTACACAAGGTTGTCTATAGGCCTTGTCTAGAGTAGTTCCAGATTTGTCCTTTCTTGTTGTGTGTCCTTTCAAGAATCATCTTACAAACTCAGGTAGCTGATGAAGGAGCAGCGCTCTGAAAGCTTGTACTTCCAAATAAACCTGTTGGACAATAACCTGGTATTGTGTGATTTTTAACTTCGTCCACCGCAGTCCAACACTGGCACCTCCACATCTTTTAACTTAGTAATTGTTAGTAAAAATACTAGGTTGATATGCTCTAAACAAGTTAGAAATTGTACCTGTACTTAATCAAAGAATAAAGGATATTAAGCTGATTACTGCAGCTGGGTTGTGAGATTTATTCACCATTTGCTGATATGAGTTTCACTCATTCATGCAGTTTCAGGGAAGCACTGTTTTGTCAGTTAGTTTCTTAAAGGGATAATGGTTCCGTTAATAAGTATTTAACAGGTACTTACTAAAGAGGAATCTCGATTATCCGAATACCAATTATCCGAAAATCGGATTATCCGAAGGAGATCTTGAGGTCCCGACAGAAACATTACATCAAAGACGTGTTACCAACAGTGATCATGTCTTTTGTTTACAGTGATTAAACAGGCACTCTCTCCAAATGACTGACCTCTCGCCCTCTCTCTCCCCCCCACACTTTCCCTGGAGTTCTACGGAGGGGTGTACCCTAAACCAGCCCCCCAACCTTTCCCCAGATAATCTCTCCAACATTGTCCTGTACAGGATAAATTGGAACCTGTCAGAAAGGTGCAGTAAAAAGTTGTGTGTGTGGCTGCATGTCTGTGTGTGTGTGACTGCGTGTGAGTGTGTGGCTGCGTATGTCATTTGGAGACTTATTCCACAAATGCAGCAGCAGCAGTTTTGTTGTTGGTGTACAGTCCAGCTGCTCCAGAGAGGGGTGGGGGTGGTCGGAGAGGGGGCGTCGATGGTCAGGGGCAGGGGGTGGTGTTGGGGGCGGGTGGGGTGCGGTGTTGGACGAGTGTGGGGGACAGTGTTGGTGGGGGGGAGGTCGGTGTGGGGGGCGGTGTTGGACTGGGTTGGGGGTGGGCCGGGGGCTCGCGGGCTGTGTGCTGCTCATTCTCCTGAACAGACTTTATAAACTCCTCGCCCCAGAGAAAAGGCATTTGATTGATTAACCAAATAATCGATTATCTGAACGAAATAATGCCCGCCCATCTCGTTTGGATAATCAAGCTTCCCCTGTAATTGGGGAATCCATTCAGGTCCAGGAGATGGTTGGTAAGGGCTGATTAATATTATAATATGTTGGGGAAACTTGCTGGGAATGATATTGTTCTGTATGCTACATTTATTCAGAGGTAAACACTGCTTGTAGCAAGGGCTGATAAGGTGAAAACGCAGTAAAGTGTAGCAAGCTGGTGAGTCAGTTAATAAAAATACCTATAACATAATGTCTCATAACACAATATCTCACATCATCCTGCTTCCTTTGGATATTAATCATATGTTGTGCCATCAAAAAAAGTGAAATGTAAGTGTTTGTGTTTCTCTATAATTTTGTTTTGGTCTCTGTAATTCTTCCCATTATTCAAGTCTGCATTTTATTGCAGAAGTGCTTCATTTGAAGGAAAGTAAATGATCAACAATCAGTAGCCAAGTTTATGTAATTATACTCCTTTTAACAATAGGTCCTTTATGAAATGTTACGTTGTGACATTCTTAAATAATCTAAATTGTTGAAGAAAAAGCAGCACATGAGGAAGGAGGGAAATCAATGGTGCAGTGATAGCATCTCTACCTGTGAGCCAGGGGGCCCATGTTCAAATCTTACCTGCTCCAGAGATGTGTAATAATATGGCTGAGCAGGTTGATTAGATAATAAATATCAAAAAATAGGCTAACATAAGGTTCCTTGTAGAAAGGGATCAAGCCCAAGAAAGAATGAATGAATTATTAGGTTGTAAAATTTGGGTTCATAAAAGAGTAAAAAGTGGTGAGAGATTCCTGATCTGCAATCGTTCAGCACATAATATCATTGGCACATTGTACAGACTGATAGCGTTGGCTCCCTGTTCTTGTATTGGAGGTATGCAGAGTGGGTTGTTAATGATGCTCACTAATGTCCAACTCTGTTTTAATGCCTGTCCTGCCTATTTGCTTACTGATCCCGTTCACACCCCTTCGTAAACACATAAGCATTCAGCAGAAGGTCAGACCATCTTCACCCACTGGCATCGTTTAAAGACATCACCATTTAACCTACAGGTGAAATGCTTCTGATTATTTCCCTCTATTGCCGAGTATTTGAAAAGTTCTCTCTTGTTGGATGAGATCAGGCAAAAAGTTTTAAGTCAGAATGAAAGAATTGTGTAATTTTTCACAAGCTTCTTAGGGGCTTTAAATTACAATCTCCCCTGGGCTGTGCCGTCAGAGGGAACAGAAAAGGCTGTAGCTCACAGAAGGAGGAGGTGAAGACAGAATAGTTCTGAATGGAATACCTGACCCACCTAGGCTCCTTAGGGAGCACAGGTCGTACCTGTGCTACAACAGTGGCTGGCCTTCATTAAGGAGCAACTCACAGAAACATGCCACATTCTGACCCACAGCAAGGTGAGGATGGCACTACCAGTGCAGGACTCTGAATTCTTATGACGCTAAAACATTGCAATATTGTTACTGCACAGATGGAGGCCATTCAGCCCACCATTCCTGCTCAAGAGAGGAAAAAACAATAACATGTGGAAATAACTGGTACTGCTCTGAACTGGAAACAGCAAGCCACACAGCCACTATCATTGCCTTGGGATGGCACTTCAGTGATGCCAGTAATCTGTTGGAGTACAGCTTGCTGGGCCTTTGCAGCACTTGTAAGTCTCCTTAAAGAAGATAGCAGTCAGGGTTTTAACTCAGTAACCTCTGAATATCTGAGTTTTCACTTCAGCAATCATACATTAAACTGTTCTGGTCTCAGCTGCAGAGAAAGTAGAGACATGGGAGTTGCATCTGCAAATGTTGTCATGAAGTTGGCCATCACCGCTTTACTACAAAATAAATTGTCTCCAAACTCTGTGCTAAATTCTGTGCCAGGTTGGAACCAAACTATTCCGTGCTCTGTTACAGCAGGCTCTCTGTTAGACCTCTAAATGCGTCACACATTTCTCAGTGCTTGTTCATTAGCCCTTTCCTGTATGCCATCCCATTGAAGCCCATACCTGAATTCTTTCCAGCAGACATTGTCTGCTGCCTCTCCTTCCAGAGGGTTTTTTAATCCCCTAGTCTGACTGCAACTCAATAATGTCTGGTAATTCACCACATAATGATCTGACTAGTATTAGTAATATAACTCTTCACATGAAACCATGGTAGGTTGTGAAATTTAAATCAATAAAAACATAGAATAAAATGCTAGCCCTTTGTTGATTGTCATTAAAAGTAATTGGTTCACTAATATCCTTTGGGGAAGGAAATCTGCTGTCCTTACCTGGCCTGGCTTATATTTGACTCCAGACCTGCAGAAATGTGGTTGACTCTTAATTATTATCTGGGACGTTACTGATGAGCAATATTATTGGTCCAGACAGTGATGCCAACACCCAATGATTGTTTAGCAAGTATCCAGGAGAGCAAGTCATCGAATCCCTACAGTATCTGACTTGACCCACTGAGTTCATACTGACCCACTGAGACCCACCCCATCCTTATAATCCATGCAGACACAGGGAGGATATGCAAATTCCACATGCACACAATCAGCCTAGGATGGAATTTAACCTGGATCCCTGGTGCTGTGGGGTCACTGAACCTCCTCAAATTGAATTATTCCTCTTACGTAAGAGCTGATAAGAGTAGAATAATACAGATTTCCACCTAAAACAAACACAGAATGCTGAAGAAACTCAGAAGATATGACAGCATGTGTGGACAGAGTTCAAGTTTTGAGTACGGTATGACTCTTCTTCAGAACTGAAAGGTATTGGAAAATATTTGTTTTTATTCATTTTTGATAGAGAAGGACACCCAGTGCAAAAAGATAAAGGGGAGAAAGTGAGGACTGCAGATGCTGGAGATCAGAGCTGAAAATGTGTTGCTGGAAAAGCGCAGCAGGTCAGGCAGCATCCAAGGAGCAGGAGAATCGAGGTTTCGGGCATGAGCCCTTCTTCAGGAATTGAATCGAATCCTGAAGAAGGGCTTATGCCCGAAACGTCGATTCTCCTGTTCTTTGGATGCTGCCTGACCTGCTGCGCTTTTCCAGCAACACATTTTCAGCAAAAGATAAAGGGGTTCTTTATGATGGAGAAAGCAAACAAAATTTTAAATCTACTTTCATAGAGTCTGTTTTAACTCTGCCCACACCATTTTATGCATGCTCAGTGAAGTGTTGTTCCATAATTTCATTGCATTATCACTCCGGGGTCTTGAATTCCTACACATTAACTTTCGTAACCTTTCACTACAGGTTACCATCCTTGAAATTCTGCACTTAAATCTGCTTCCTAATTTGCAATAACTCTTAGCAGGAGACTGACCATTCCTTTTCTATTTCATTAGCTTCCACGTAAATCACAATGACCTGTTACACTCAGTCTGCTTCTGTAACCTTTTCCTGAAATATTTCTGACTCTAACTCCTAGGAGACAACATCTGGACAGAAAACAGTAGTGTCCACCAATCCAGCTGTAAAAATAACCAGACATGGATTCTCAGTGATGAGATTTTGTTGGCATTAGAGACATTTGTTATCTTGCTACTTTTACCTGGATTTTCTTGTCTTTGCCATCTGATACCTCAGTTAACAGTGCATTGCCCTGCTCATCACTTTGTTCAGAGAACAGAATGAGATAAAATGCTCTGCCCATTCAATGTTTCCTTTTCATCCACTCTTTTCATTTTTCCATAAAAACACTCATATTTGATTTTATTTGAAACCAAGAATTAGCGATGTTTTAAAACTCCTGTTAAAGATTCTTCGGATCTGGCTGTTCTCCTTGAATTCAACCCATTCCCTGTTTCCCATTCGTCTCCTCTGTCTGAACAAGAATATGGAAGTAATGATGATAGAGAGACTGATATTTTTATTGGAGAAGGTCCATCTTGCTACGAACCCAGAGACTTTGTTTCTTGCAGAGGGCGTTAAAGCAGCTGCACTTTGTCTTCAGAAACAACAATTTCAGGGAACTGAAGGTCATCCTCAAACAGAAAAAAAAACTCCAGTGTACTGCCAAAGATGAAATCTGTGAAAACATTTCGAACAATTACTTCTGTTAATTTTGTTTTGTTCAAGGCTTTGCATTGTGCCATTTGTTTTACCTCCACTTGTACGTGATTGGTACTCCTTGATAGTTTTAATAAGCAGCTATTTAAGAGTGACTTATGCAAATTTATGTTCTGCTTATTGGTTTGGAGTTTTCCTCTTACTCTTACCTCATCCAGAAGTTTACATGTGCCGGAGACGGAGGTCGAAATAATCCAGCTTTTAGGCATTGGAGTAGGCTTGATGGGACAGTGGTCTTTCCAAGTACATCATTTTTGTATATTCATAAATATCATGAACTGTGTTGAAATTCCAATGCAAATAATAAAATATGCACTCACAAAACCATTTGGTGAAAATAGTTGAGTGTAAAGTCAAGAGTGTTATGTTGGACTCTGATCTCCTTATCTGGTTTTTGCCTGTGAAATTTATATTTGTTGGGATTGATATTTAAAAATGTTCAATACATGCATGCTTAGAATGAGATAAAGAAGAATAGTCAGGGAACCAAGTAACTCAAATATGAAGATTGACTTGACTATGGTAATAGAGTTTGGGGAGATAGTATCCTCCAGGTAATACCACTAGACTAGTAATCCAAAACCTCAGATTAATGATTCAGGGCATAAATTTAATTCCCATTTCTGGTAAATGGTGAAATTTGAATTCAATAAAAATCTAGAATGTAAAAAACAACTACCCTAATGGCGACCCTGTAACCATTGCCAATTGCCATTAAAAAAAAACTATTTAGTAATTAAGGTCTTTTATGGAAGTAAATCTGCCTGGTCTGTCCTACACATGATTCCAGACCCAAAACAATGTGGTTGACTCTTAATTATCTTCTGGGAATTGAGGGATTAATGCCAATGATGTCCATATTCTATCAATTAATTTTTAAAAATGTTCAAATTTATAAAATAAATTGAATTCATTTCAGGACAGAAAAGATTGGAGGGAGGGGAAGATTAACTCAAAATAGTGCAAAAATGTCAAAAAGCAAGAAAAAATTGTTTTACTTCTTTAAATTTCAAGATGTCCCAGAGTGATTTACAATGAACAATGGACAAGGATGCTTATGAATTCAGGTGCTGTTGCAATGTAGTAAACGTAGCTAATTGGCACACACCCACGACCAGCTGAGGCAACTCAGCCAGCTGTCAGCAGACCTCCCAGTTGGCATCTGCTGAACATTGGCAGAGGGACAGTCTGGCTCGTTCATTGCTCAAATTCAGTGGTGTTTGGGTCGCCATAATTGGCAATCTGTTCAAAGTTCCTGGAGATGGACATGTATCATTGAACCCTGACATTTAATCTGGGAGGGGTCTTTGAAGATATTGGCTGCCTTTCCACTGCAGCAAAAAGTGTAAATGGAGGCTGTGGATGAAAGGTTGACTTCTGTGATGGTCTGGGCTGTGCACTCAACCTTCTGTAGCTTCTTACGGACCTGGGCAGAGCAGTTGCCATACCAGGCCGTTATACACCTGGACAGTATGCTTTCATTGGTGCAGATGTAAAAATTGGTGAGGGTCCTTATGGATATGCCGAGTTTCCTAAGCCACATGAGAAAGAAGAGGCATTGTTTTGCTTTCTTCACCATTGCATCTACATGGGAAGTCCAGGGCAGAGTTTTGGTTATCGTCACTCCAAGGAACTTTATGCTCTCCCCCCTTCTCAACCTCTGCTCTGTGGATGTAGATGGGAGTGTGCCCTCCTCGTTTCTTCCTGAAGTCAGTGGTCAGTTCTGTTGTTTTGCTGACCCTGAGAGACAGGTTGTTCTCATTGCACAATGTCACCAACCCTCTATCGCCTTTTTGTGTTTCGACTCGTCTTTGTTAATTATCCATTCACAGTGATGTCATCAGCAAACATGTCAATGTTGATGGTTCAGAGTTTGGCAACACTGTCGCGGGGGGTACAGGGAGTACAGTAAGGGCTGGGCGCACATTCATGGGTGGCTCAGTGTTCAGTGTAATTGTGGAGGAGATGCTGTTGTCCGTCTTCATGGACTCCAGTCTGTGGGTCAGGAAGCTGAGGATGCAGTTGCAGAGGGCGGAGCTGAGACCAAGCTCACGGAGTTTTGAGATCATCATAATGGGCTTTTGCCTGAAAGATCAATTTTCCTGCTTCTCGGATGCTGCCTGACCTGCTGTGCTTTTCCAGCACCACAGTCTTGACTCTGATCTCCAGCATCTGCAGTCCTCACTTTCACCAAGTTTTGAGATCAGTCTGGAGGGTGTAATGGTGTTAAAGGTGGAGCTTTAGTCGATGAGCAGGAGTATGACATAGGTGACCTTGTTTTCTAGATGTTCCAGGCATGAGTGCAGAGCTAGGGAAACAGTGTCCATTGTGGACCTGTTACGTTGGTAGGCAGATTGTAGGAGGTCGAGGCTGGGAGACCGGAGATGATATGGGCCATGACCAGCCTCTCAAAGCACTTCATAATTATGGAGGTCGGAACCACTGGGCAGTAGAGATTAAGGTGTTGCATGTGATTTCTTAGGAATAGGGATGATGCTGGTCTTCTTGAAGCAGGTGGGGACATCTTGTAGGAGGGAGAGCTTGAAGATGTCAGTCAATCCCTCCACCAGCTGGTCTGCATGGGATCTGAGTGCTCAGCTGGGGATACCACCCGACCTATTGCTTTTCTTGGGTTGATTCACAGGAAGTATGATCTGATGTCTGCAGCCAGGACAGAGGGAATAGGTGTATCCAGGCCTGTTGGGGCAGGAGTCACTGTGCCACTGGCATTCTGCTCAAACCCAGCAAAGAAAGCATTGAGCACATCAGGGAGAGATGTGTCTTTGCCTGCTATCTTGCTCTGCTTCATTTTGTATCCTATTATATTGTTTAGGCCTTGCCACAGGAGGCAGGAGTATTATGGTTGGTTTTTGCCTCTAACCTGGTCTGATACAGCTTTTCAGCATCTCTAGGTTTTCTGTATAGGCCTGTGCTGTCTGAGTTGAATGCTGTACAGCTGGTCTTCAGTAGGCTGTGGATTTCCTGGTTCCTTCAAGGTTTCTCAGATAGACCTCTTTGGCACATACTCCTCCATGTGCTTACAAATGAAGTCCGTGATGATGGTGGCGTACTCATCTAGGTTGTCCCCTGAGTTCTTCTGTGTGTTCCACACTGCCAGCTCCAAGCAGTTCTGGAGAAGCTCTTCCACTGCCTTGGACCTTCTGTGAAGAGTCCACCCATTTCAGCTTTTGTTTGTAAGCTGGGTGGAGGAACACAGTGCGGTGATCGCTGGAGCTAGCATGGTGGCTTAGTGGTTAGCACTGCTGCACAGCACCAGGAACCGAGGTTCGATTTCAGTCTTGGGTGACTGTCTGTGTGGAGTTTGCATATTCTCCCTGTGTCTGTGTGAGTTTACTCCCACAATCCAAAGATGTGCAGCTGAGGTGAATTGGCCATGCTAAATTGCCCATTGTATTCAGGGTGAAGTGCACTGGGTCAGGGGTAAAATAGAATAATTGGGTCTGGGTGGGTTACTCTTCAGAGAGATCAGTGCTGACTTGTTGGGCCAAATGACCAGTTTCCACACTGTTGGGATGCTGATTCTGATCTGATTTTCCAAAGTGTAGGCTGGGGATGGAGGTGTAGGTATCTTTGATGGTTGTCTAGCAGTAGACCAGGATGTTCTGTCCTCTAGGGAGGCAGGAGATATGTTAGTGGTACTTTCTTTTGAGGTCGACCTGGTTGAAGTCATCGGCCACGATGAATAAGGCCTTAGGTATTTCATCTCCAGGGCATTTACAGCAGTGTAGATTTAATTCAGGACATTCTTCACTTTTACATGGGGTGAGTATATAGACTGCTATCAGGATGGTGGAAGTGAACTCTCATGGCAGATAGAGATGGCATTTTACTGGAAGGCATTCTTGGTTCAGGGAGCAGTGGTTCGCCAGGGTCCCCACATCTGAGCAACAGGAGATGTTGGTTCGGAAGCATCCTCCTCCGCCCTTTGCCTTACCCCAGGATGGTGGGCCGTCCATGCAGTGTATGGAGAACCCCTCAGCATGCAAGGCACAGACAGGTACGGCAGGAGTGAGCCACGCCTCCGTGAAATAGAGCACTCCACAGTCTCTCAGTCCCCTCCAGAAGGTAAGTCTGGAACCGAGTTAATCCGTTTTGTTTTCGATAGGTTGGAAGCTTGCTCGGAGTATGTAGGGGAGGGGGAACTTGAAATCACATTGTTTCAGTCTCACCCGCAAGTCAGCATGTCTTCCCTTTTTCCTTGTAGGTCTCCCGCATCTGGACTGTCTCGGGAATCGGTGGTGATAGTCTGCTAAGGTAGGTAAGATGGGTCTTGTTGGGCTGTGCCTCCCCCAGGGGCGGGACATAGCGAGGTCAGAGTTCGGGCCTGGGCTGGCCTGGTCGTGGCGGTAGGAGTTTTGCTCCTGGATGATTCTGGGTGTGGATGGTGTGAGTCTGTTGCTCCAGAAGGTAAGGCAATGTGGTGATTCTGAAATGCAAGATCAAGACATTCAGTTCAAAAGCATTTAAGGATAAGCACCACAAATTTATATAAATGACTTGGATGTGACCATAGTGGGTATAATTAGTAAGTTTGCAGAGGTTGGAGGTAGAGCGGACTGCAAAGAAGGTTCCCCCAAAGTACAACAGGATCTTGATCAGATGGGCTCATGGGCCGAGGAGTGGTAGATGGAGTTTAATTTAGATAAATGTGAGATGCTGCATGTTGGAAAGGCAAATCAGGACTGTACTTATACATTTAATGGTAAAGTCCTGGGGACTGTTGCTGAATAAAGGGACCTTGGAGTGCAGGTTCAGAGTTCCTTGAATGTAGAGTCACAAGTCGATAGGATAGTGAAGGAGACATTTTGTATGATTTCCTTTCTTGGTCAGACCATTGAGTATAGGAGTTGGGAGGTCATGTTGTTACTGTACAGGACATTGGATAGGCCACTTTTGGAATATTATGTGCAATTCTGGTCTCCTTCCTGTTGGAAGGACATTGTGAATCTTGAAAGGGTTCAGAAAAGATTTACAAGATTGTTGCTAGTATTGGAGGGTTTCAGCTACAGGGAGAGGCTGAATCGACTGGGGCTGTTTTCCCTGAAGCATCAGAGGCTGAGGGGTGACCTTATAAAGGTTTATAAAATCATGAGGAGCATGGATAGGGTAAAGAGATAAGGTCTTTTCCTCAGGGTGGGGGAGTCTAGAACTAGAGGGCATAGGTTTAGGGTGAGGGGGGGAAAATTTAAAAGGGACCTCAGGAGTAACATTTTCATGCAGAGAGTGATATGGAACGAGCTGCCAGAGGAAGTTGTGGAGGCTGGTACAATTGCAACATTTGAAAGGCATCTGGATGGGTATATGAACAGGAAGGGTTTAGAGGGATATGGGCCAAGTGCTGGCAGCAAGACTAGATTAATTTAGGATATCTGGTCGGCATGGATGAGTTGGACTGAAGGGTCTGTTTCCATGTTGTACTTCTCTATGACTCTATGATTCTATGTTGACTTTGCCGACAATACTCAAGTTCCATGAAAGCATGAAATATAAAAAAGTGGTAGCTGCAATTTTGATGAGCTTCTGCAACGCATCTTATATATTCTACAGACTACTGCCACTGTGCACCAATGGTGGACGGAATGAATGGTGGAGGTCAAAAAATGCGGTACTGGAAAAGCACCGCCGGTCAGGTAGCATCCGAGGAGCAGGAGAATCGATGTTTCAAGCATAAATTCTTCATCAGAAATGATGTTTATGCTTGAAACGTTGATTCTCCTGCTCCTCGGATACTGCCTGACCGGCTGTGCTTTTCTAGCACCACACTTTTTTGACTCTGATCTCCCTCATCTGCAGTCCTCATTTTCTCCTGACTGCTGAAGGTCACAGATAGGCACGTGAAAACAAGTTGCTTTGTCTTGGCTGGTCCCAAGCCTCTCAGGTCTTAGTGGAGATGCATTTATCCAGAGCATGTGGTGAGAATTCTGTTACATACCTGATCTGTGGCTTGTCAATGTTGTACTGGCTTTGTGAAGTCAGCTGGTGAGTTACTGTAGAATTCCCAGCCTCTGCTTTTGTGGCCATTGGTTTATATGGTTGGCACTAAAGAGCTAAAGAGGGGGCCAAGGTCGCATCTGTATTTATTACCAGATACTGGATTGTTAAAGGAGTTGACGAGCACGCTGGAACGAGAGAATTGTGGAGGAACGGATTAAGAATTAAGGGTGGCACAGTGGTTCAGTGGTTAGCACTGCTGCCTCGCAGCACCAGAGATCCGGAGTTGATTCCAACCTCGGGCGACTCTATGTGTGGAGTTTGCACATTCTCCCCGTGTCTGTGTGGGTTTCCTCTGGGTGCTCCGGTTTCCTCCCACAATCCAAATGTTTGCTTGTCAGGTGAATTTGTCATGCTAAATTGCCCATAGTGTTAGATGCATTAGTCAGGGGTAAATACAGAATAGGGGAATGGGTCTGGGTGGGCTACTCTTCGGAGGGTCGGTGTGGACTTGTTGGGCTGAAGGGCCTGTTTCCATACTTTAGGAAGTCTAATCCTACTAGAGTTCATTACATTGACTGTAAGCCATTTTAATAGATAGCATTTTTCTCAATTATTTCTTCTAACAACAACTAGCTGGGAATAAGTAAACTGATCATTTTGAATACTACTAAAGCCATGCTCAGCTTTTTAATATTCACTTACTGATTGGGATTGACAGAGTGCAGTGCTTAATGAGAAATTTCGAGACACATTGAGAGACTTTCTGGATTTGTCAAGATTTCAGCAACATCCTGTCAACGTTCGTGCTGGCTGTTCTTTATTGAGAAGATTGAGTGCTGTGCTGCCTGATATCTTACAGGAGTCTCCAGAGGAAAGCAATTGGTGGTCATATCCATCTTTCTACCATTCCCCTTTTTTTTTCTCGGGAATTGGAAGACGAGATTAGGGCAGATAAAGCAGCATCCATTGTTGCAGGAAATAGAAGCGGCAGGGTGCAGAGGGTACAAAGCTGATAGCCCTATACATTTAGCAGTTTCAGAGTAGCATATTCCTACATTCACATCATCAAAGGCCAGTGCATGAGCGAGCTTTAGTTTACAAAGAGGTCATCAAAGAGGCACGTGGTCTTGAACATTGAAGACACAGCATCACAGCACAACTGTATTGTATTGTCTGTGTTTTTTGAGGTCAAAATAGAACTTAGCCTCAGTGGAATTATATAAGTGTTGGCAACATATGTTGAGGTCAGAATGAGTGACCTTGATATCAAGCCAATATTTGATTGACAGAGTAGGAAACTCAAACAAAACCAAACTCAGTGGGATTCAGGGGGTAACCTCTCCGCTGATTAAGCTCATACTTGGCACAAAGGAAAATGGTTGTGATTGTTGGAGGTCAATCATCTCAACGGAAGGATATCTCTGCTGCAGTTCCTCAGGGTAGTGTCCTTAGCCCAACTATCTTCAGCAGCTCCACCAGTGACGTTCTCTCCATTAAAACATGGGGATGTTCACAGATGAATGAACAATGTTCTCAGATACTGGAGCAGTCTATGTCCAAATTCAGCAAGACCTGGACAATATCCAAATTTCTGGTAAGAAGTGGCAGGTAACATTCACATCACACAAGTACCAGTCAATGACCATCTCTGACAAAAGACAATATAACCATTGGCTCTTTATGTTCAATGATATAACATTTGTTTTTTATTCACTCATGGGATGTGGATGTCACTGGCTGGGCCAACGTTTATGCCTGTTCCTTCCTACACCTGATGAGTTGCTTTCTTGAATTGCTGCAGACCATGTGCTGTAGGTAGACCCACAATGCTATTTGGAAAGAGTTCCAGGATTTTGATTCAAATACACTGATGGAATATTTCTACGTCAGGATGGTGAGTGGCTTTAGAGGGAACTTGCAGGTAGTTGTGTTCCCATGTATGTGCATCTAGATGGAAGTGGCCGTGGGTTTGGAAGGAGCTGTGGTGAATTTCAGCAGCAAGTTTTGTATTTAGCCCACACTTCTGCTGTTGAGCAGCAGTGGCGATGGGAATAGACATACTTTGGGGACTCAGGAGGTCAGTCACTGGCTGCAGGATTCCTTATGTCTGACCTGTTTTTTGTTGCCACAATATTTTATGCCTAATCCAGTTCAAAGTTCATCTAGAATCTCCCACTAAAGTAAGTCACCACAGTCTTACCAGATCAAAGGGCTGCTCTCTCATAGAGTTGGCATTACTCAGAATCCCAAACCAGTTTTCCAGCCAACTGCATTAAACTGACATCTAAATCTCCCCCTATGAGCATCCTGGCGATTACCATTGACAAGAAACTGAACTGAAGCCATATTAATATTGTAGCAAAAAGAGCAGATTTAACGCTAGGAATCCCATGGCAAGTAACTCACCTCCTGACTCCTCAACGTCTGACAACCAGCTATAAGGCATATGGAATACACCCTACCTGCCTGGAGGGGTGAAGCCACAGCAACACTCAAAAAGCGCGACACTAACAAAGCAGCTGCCTGATTAGCATCACATCCACAAACTTTCAACCTTTCCACCACCGATGCACAGTAGTATCCATGTTGCAAAGGTGCACAGCAGAAATTCGCTCAACACCTCCTTCCACTACCACCTGGAATGACAAGGGACATGGGAATACCATCACTTGAAAGTCATTCACCGTCCTGACCTGAAAATTCTTTGCTGTTTCTTCCCTAATGCTGATCAAAACCCTGTAACTTCTTCTCAAAAAGCATTGTGGGTGTACTTACATCAAATGGTCTGCAGAACTTCAAGTTCACTACCACCTTTTTAAGGGTAATTGTGGAAAGGCGATGGACACCTTCTCTAGCCAAGATGTCGGGGCGGGTGAGCAGGTTGTGGCAATTATAATGGTCAGAGAAAGTCTGGGATTACAGCACCTTATCATAGAATCCCTTCAGGGTGAAAAGAGTCTATTCAGCCCATCAAGTCTGTACTGATCCCCTGAAAGGCATCCCGCTCAGATCCATAAACTCCAATTAGCATGACTAATCCACCTGGCCTGCACATCTTTGGACTGTGGGACAAAATCATAGCACCCAGAGGAAATCAAGCAGACAACAGGGAGAATGTGCAAACTCCACACACACTAATACCTGAGGCTGGAATCAATCCAGGGTCCCTCACACTGTGAAACAGCAGTGCTAAACATTGAACCACTGTGCTACCCTTCTCAGCTTGTCAACAGGGTTGGTGTACAATTGCCCAGAAGCCAATTGAAACTCTTGAGTGGGCAATTAAGGGCCCACTTCTGTGTTTCTGCTGGGGGGCAGCATGGTAGCTGGGGTTAGCACTGTTTCCTCACAGCACAAGGGACCTGGTTCGATTCCAGCCTTGAGCGACTGTCAGTGTGGAGTCTACACATTCTCCCCATGTCTGCATGGATTTCCTCTGGATGCTCTGGTTTCTTTCCACAATCCAAACAAAAGATGTGCAGATTAGGTGAATTGGCCATACTAAATCGCCCTTAGTGTTCAGGGATGTGTAGGCGAGGTTCATTAGGCAGGAGAAATGTAGAATAATGAGGCAAGGGAATGGGTCTGGGTGGCATACTCTTCGGAGTGTTGGTGTGGACTTTTTGGGCCAAATGGCCTGTTTCTACACTGTAGGGATTCTATGATATTTCTATGAAATGTTATCTTCTCAGACACTGATTGGACTGTAGTGAGGAATCCTCTGGCAGTAATAACACCTTATTCCCTCACCATTAAGGAGTGTCTGATTGATCAATGAATTCCCAGAATTCACTGACTTAGTTGGCAGGTAGGGTATCCTTACATTGCATCCTTTTTCTTCCTGGTGCAATTCCAGTTGTGGTCACAGCTCCCAGTGTCACCACTGAGCTGCTGACCCTCTGGCTGGTTGACTTGCATAGGGACATTTGAGTCAGAAGTGACCAATTAAATGGTCTGGCTCCTTCTAGGTCCCACAAATGGCCCAGGCACAGATGTCACCAGATTTTAATCTTGTGGCTGAGGTCCCAGATGTGAGAATAAAATCTTGACAGAGGGCAAGACACTTGTTAGACCTCAGCAAAAGTATTGTGGACATTTGTGGATGCTATATTATGAGCACGATGTGAATGCCTTGGAGAGAGTGAAGAAGCAATTAAGAAGAACGGTCCTGGGAATGAGAATCTTCAGATACATGATAATTTGAAGAAGTTGGGACTGTTCTCCTTGGAGAGAAGAATGCTGAGACGTGATTTGGTAGAGGTCTTCAAACTCATGAGCAGGCTGGATAGGGTAGATAGACAGAAGCTGTTCCCACCTGTGAAAGGAACGAGAATGAGAGATTTAAAGTGATGTGCAAATAAAGCAAAGGTGATATGAGAAAAGACATAGTTTGACTATGGAACACACTGCCTGGAAATGTGATGGAGGTAGGTTCAATTGAAGCATTCAAGGGGGCATTGGATGGTTATTTGGATTGAATTGATGTGCAAAGACTTTGGGGAAAATGTGGGAATTTGACCATAGTTAATAGAACAGGTGCAGGTACGATGGGCCGAATCATCTGCACCATAACAATTCTGAGACTCCGAGATTCTGTGTAACATTACAGATAAAAGGGCGGCATGGTGGCACAGTGGTTAGCACTGCTGCCTTACAGCACCAGAGACCTGGGTTCAATTCCCACCTCAGGCAACTGTCTGAGTGGAGTTTGCACATTCTCCCCGTGTCTGCGTGGGTTTCCTCCGGGTGCTCCAGTTTCGTCCCACAGTCCAAAAATGTGCAGGTTAAGTGAATTGGCCTGGCTAAATTGCCCGTAGTGTTAGGTGAAGGGGTGGATGTAGGGGAATGGGTCTGGGTGGGTTGCTGTTCGGAGGGTCGGTGTGGACTTGTTGGGCTGAAGGACCTGTTTCCACATTGTAGATAATCTCATCTAATCAAGACTTCTCAGTAACTTGTATTTGATGTTGTATCATTTGAATGTTTCAAATGGTCATTTAAAGTTCCAAGAGAGCATTGCAGGAACAGTAAGGAATTCACTAACTCCTTTCACAGTATTCTCACTTCAGTCAACACAGCCGGGATTAACTGGATCTTGGTCTCATGAGAGATTTTACTGTCACAAAATGGCTGCAAAGCCTTCCTCCATTGCAAAAGTTCACTGCAATTCTAAATATTCAAAATACCAAATGGTTTGGTATTCATAGACCTTTGGAGGAGAGAATGGGAGATTGATAATAGATGGAATTTTTTCTTATCTTCTGGGGCATGTGAAAAATGGAATTACTGCCATCAGTCACAGTCACAGCCAGTGGGAAAATAAGGACGAGGTTTTACCCTCAACATCAAAGTCGGGTTGAGACTGGGAAATACTTTGAGTGAGGTCAGTGATAAATGGTTCATGCATTATTTACATTACTGTCTCCCAGTCATTCCTTCCTATTTGCTATAATTCACTTTGCACACTATTTACTGTCCCCCATTAACATTGCTATTTTACAGAGCAGCTTCTGTACTCAATCAAACTTTAGTGCAACAGTTTTTAAAAAAAGACTGGTCTATAAAATGGAGTTTTGTCATATGGGCACATCATGACAACTATGATACAGTGCAACATGATAGAAACCAAAAACCAGAACTGCTTCTGGGAACCAATATGAGTAGACATCTGCTGGTTTGAAATGAAAGGAACTTTAGCAGGAAGCAGAATTTTGGGAGAGGATTTAACATTATTTTCAAAATACATTCTAGCTTTGAGAGGTTATTATAATGTTGTAGAAACTACTATGCACATGTCAGTAAACCTTGTCATTATGTATCTAATGCAAAAAAACCCCCACATATTTACAGAATTCATTTTAAGTACATCATTAATTCAGCATCCTGATGTTCAAGAGACGACAACTAGTGGATAACACACAGCTTAGAGATTTACAGGGCTGCAGGACATTATTGAGATAAGAAGAGGTGAAACCATAGGGTGTTTTAGAAACAAGAACAGATTTATTAAAAACCTGACAAATTAGACAAAGGACAGCCAGTGGACCTAATCGATTTGGATTTCCAGAAGGCCTTTGACAAGGTACCACATAGGAGGCTTCTAAATAAGATAAGAGTCCATGGCATTAGGGTTAGGTACTGGCATGGATAAGGGATTGGCTGATTGGCAGAAGGCAGAGATAAAGGTGCCTTTTCAGGATGGCAGTCAGTGACTAATGGAGTTCCACAGCGGTCAGTTGGGACCACAACTGTCATGTTATACATCTGTTTTCCTCACATTTGCATGACTATTTTACATATAGTAGGGTGAGGAGGGGGGAAGCTGCCCATGAAATGTCCAGACAGTGGAGAAAAAGACAGCGGAGCTAGACTTGGAAATATGTTAAAAAATCTGTTTTGTAACTTGCTTTCAGCATCAAAGGAGAGAGAGGATGCAACATTCACTGATAGCAGCAAGGGTATTGAAATCTCTTCTCTCCATCCCACTCTCAATCTCTCTCCCAATCTCAGAAGTCAACACTAGTGGAAAAGCAACTTGGATTAATCACAATTGTCTGAGAAATTGAGCTTACTTGTGCACTTTGACACTCCTGAGGAAACAGGATAGCTACTAATCGGTATAATAGGCAGGGGACGTGATGGCCTTAGTGCCTTTATTGCTGCACTGTTAATCCAGAGACCCAGATAATATTTTGGGAACCTTGGTTCAAATCCTGCCATGACAGATGGTGAAATTTGAATTCAATATAATTCTGCAATTAAGATTCTAATGATGACCATGAATCCATTGTCAATTGTCAAATAAAAACCCATCTGGTTCACTAATATCCTTTAGGTGGGGAAACTGCCAACTATAACTGATCTGACCCACATGTGACTCCAGACTCACAGCAATGTGGGTGACTCTTAACTGCCCTCTGGGCAATTAGGGAATGGGCAATAAATACTGGCCAAGCCTGTGACACCCATATCGCATTAATGAATAGAAAAACAAAAGTCCACTCATCACATTTAAAAAACCCTCAAAGTTAGCTCTCAATTTTTAATCTAGCTAACTAACATAATTTAATTTAAAAATCACACAACACCAGGTTATAGTCCAACATGTTTATTTGGAAGCACTAGCTTTCAGATCACTGCTCCTTCATCAGGTAGTTATCAAGTTGTGAAGGAGCAGCGCTCCGAAAGTTAGTGGTTCCAAATAAACCTGTTGGACTATATCCTGGTGTTGTGTGATTTTTAAATTTCAATTATGTTAGTTAGCTAGATTAAAAATTGAGAGCTAATTTTGAGGGTTTTTAATGTGATGAGTGGACTTTTTTTTCCATTCATTAATGGGATATGGGTGTTGTGTGATTTTTAACTTTGTACACCCCAGCCCAACACTGGCTCCCCCTTGTCATGGCTACCACCGATACCATTAATTGAAATGTGATAGCTACATGCCAAAGCAAAAATAAAATTATTTGGTGTGACTAACATAATTCAATTATGTTATTTAGCTAGATTAAAAATTGAGAGCGAACTTTGAGGGGTTTTTTAATGTGATGAGTGGACTTTTTTTTCTATTCATGAATGGGATATGGGTGTTGTGTGATTTTTAACTTTGTACACCCCGCCCAACACTGGCTCCCCCAAGTAATTGGCTACAACCAACACCATTAATTGAAGTGCGATAGCTACATGCCAAAACAAAAATAAAAATATTTGGTGTGACTAACTGAGAGGAGGTTTTAAAACAGGGGACATCTAATTGTAACCACAGAAATCCAGCAGAACAGAGATGATGTTTGCTTCTGGCTAGAATCTTCATACAAATTCTTTTAACATAGGGAGGCTGTTGCATTGCAGCTATCATATACTTCCAGCTGAACAGGAAAGTTTGCCATTCTTACCACTGGCCATAAGTGAACTGGAAGGAATTACAAATTAATAATTTATTCGGTAGTATTATGACCCTCTTTTTGGGGGCTGTCAGTTACTGACATGGGTCTTAAACATGGATCTGCTGGCCCAGTTGTAAGGCTGCACCACAAGGCCAGTTTGGCTTCGGCCCAGGTTCCAGGGAGAACAACGGAATTGGTGCCGAGGGAATGGATTTGGAGCGGGGCCTGAAAACAGTAGATTTGGCCTTCCTAATGTTTACTTGAAGGAAACTTCTGTTCCTCCATTACTGGGTGCCAGATAAACGGTCTGGTGATTTATCTACAGTGCAAGAACTGAGAGAGGTGGTGATGAGGTGGAGCTGGGTGCTGTCAGTGAAAATATGCAAGTTAATGCTGTGCTGTTGATTGAGGGGAAGTATGTGAATGAGAAAATAGGAGGATGCCGAGAATCGTGCCTAGGGGGACACTGTCACCACCACTATCACTATTGTTATTAGAAATTTCAGGAGAGAATATAATCATGTACTGTACATAATATTTCAATTGTAGTAGATTGTGAGGAGAACAGCACTTGAAGCATCAATTAGCCAAGGCAGTTTGTCCACAGGGACCTGAGTTGAATTGAGACTGGTGGATTGCAAGCAACTGGAAGAAAATGAGTAGTCTCAATCCAGTTTGTTGTTGGCAGGGCTCAGAACAAACCTGTGTTAACTGGCATTAACTGAGCCTGGCTCAAAGATATCATTGCAAGTTAAGTTAAGAAATAATTACGCGATGGTTATGTAATCTGGATCAAGCTGACACGATAGGCTCTGGCAAAACTCAGTTAGTGGTGAAAACCTGTACTGTAAAAATGATATCTAGTTAAACTACTTCAGTACAGCCATAATTTTGGCAACGAGGCAGCACTGTAGAAAATTGTCAAGGTTTGGCCTGTTCACAGAAAGTTATTATAGACATGATGGCTCGAATGGCCTCCTTCTACACGATAACGAGTCAGTGATTCTGTGAATACAGCACCAACACAATTACTGCTGAATCAGCCTATTCTTGATCATCAGCAAATTGATGGAATGCTATGTGCTGACAATGCTATCAAGCAGCATTGACATGTAAAATGTCTTAATTTTTGTTTGGCTTGGAATATTTGTTATTTGAGATGAGGAGAGGTTATTCTGCTTCTAGATGTTCCTACCTAATGATGCTTGATGCTTTGACAATTTGATGGTCATGTAAATTATCCCACCTTGAGCACCCCTCAAGATGCTAAGAAATTTAAACACTGATTCACTGAAACCTAGCGATTACAAACTTTACAGGGTGTGTTAAAAGTGACAAGGGGGTGCAAGAGTGATACAGACAGAGCAACAGGGAGAGGGAGATACTGTGACGATGCTGTTAAGACTTTATTTTGTCCTCTTTTTTTGAAGGGAGGTTACAAAGCAGAGGTGGAGAGCTGTCTCTCAGAAAGTAAACAATGAAAGCAGCCTGGGTGTGGCCAGCTCTCACAGACCAGGTTTTCTAGTTTTTTTTAGTGTTTGGATTTATTTTTAAGCAGAAACTTTGTGGTCTCCAAAGAATTGGTAGCTTCAGTCAATGTCTCCTGGCTGCTACACTTCCTGAATTTTCTGTTGATTTTATTTTCCCTTCCTGGATTGGAGAACTACATGTAAGAATCTGTGTCTGAATTTGCCTATTTGCCAAGGCGTCTGTACATGGGATTTTACTATATTGGAGCAATTAATTACTAATAGGTACTGTATCTATTATTCGGTTCAGTTTTCCACTGGTTAAGTTATTCTAAATTCCTCTTACTTTCGTTGGTATTTTAACTATAATGCTTAAATAAAATGAGTTTTGCTTTACATCGAGTAGTTTGACCTGTCACATTGCATCTGGATCACAGCCCTTCACAACTATCTTTAACATGGAAAAATATTAATGTCTTGGCTACCTTCTTAAAATATATTGAGGGGATCTGGTCTGGTCCATAACAAATAGGGGGCTCTTGGGTCTGGATTGAGTTCTTTAATTCCAAATTGGGTTTAGGGTTGTTGGACACGAATGTGGCCGAGTGGTTGGTGTTAATGTCTTTTGTTTGGAGTCATGAATTCAGTTGCCTTAAAAAGGGCATGCCTTGTGTAGTAATGGTTCTTTTGGTCACTAAGAGTTTCCTGGGGATGGAGGAAGTGACTTTGGGAGTTTTACAAAAAGTGAGCAAGGCAAAGCTGTTGAATTTGGCAGACTGGCTAGAGTTGGGATTGCCTGGGTCTGTGAGAAAAAAGGGAGATAATTGCAGCAATAGCTTGATGTTTAAAATTGCCGGAAATGCCAACAGAATCTTTGGAAATGACTAAAATACAATTGTAAATGAAACAGCTTGAGTTAGAGGCAAAAGAAAAGGAAAGAATAACCCTGGGAGAATGAAAGGAAAGAGAAAACGAAATGAAACAATTTGAATTATGATTAAAAACAGAGGGAAAAGCAAAGGAGAAGAAAGCCCTAGCAGAAGAAAGAGAGAGAGTTTGAATTTCAAAAGTCGACAGAGAGGAAATTCAACTTAAAGGGGTGGAGGTGAAGGTAGAAGTTAGGTTTAAGGAGGGGTTTAGTGATGATGAGCAAACCCATGGTAGCCAAAGGCCTGGTGGGGATCTGTTTAAATATGTCCAAACATTGCCTAAATTCAATGAGAAGGATGTAGAAGCATTTTTTAATTTCACTTGAAAAAGTGGCTAAACAAGTGAAATGGCTGGTGACCATGTGGGTAATGATAATTCAAACAACATTACTAGGTACAGCTAGTGAGGTATTTGCATTACTATCAGAGGAAGTATCTGAGGAGTATAACGAGATGAAAACTGCCCTTGTAAATGTGCATAAGCTGGTACCTGAAGCCTACAGACAATGTTTCAGGAACCTAAGGAGGGATCCTGGTCAAGCATACTTTGACTTTGAAAGGATCGGACAAAATAATTTTGATCGGTGTATCAGGGCATTGAAACTAGATCAAAAGTGATTCTCTTAGAGAGAAGATTATTTTGGAGGAGTTCAAAAATTCATCTCCTGAAGTAATGAGAATTCATGAGGAAAAGCAGAGAGTTAGTGGGTGGCACGGTGGCACAGTGGTTAGCACTGCTGCCTCACAGCGCCAGAGACCCGGGTTCAATTCCCACCTCAGACTGTGTGGAGTTTGCACATTCTCCCTGTTTCTGTGTGGATTTCTTCCGGGTGCTCCGGTTTCCTCCCACAGTCCAAAGATGTGCCGGTTAGGTGAATTGGCAACACTGAATTGCCCGTAGTGTTAGGTGCAGGGGTAAATGTAGGGGATTGGGTCTGGGTGGGTGCGCTTCGGCAGGTTGGTGTGGACTTGTTGGGTCGAAGGGCCTGTTTCCACACAATAAGTAATCTAATCTAATCTAAAATGGCAAGATTTGCAGCTGAAATGCCTGATTATTATGAATTGGTTCATATATCAAAGTTTGGCTTCTACCATCAATTTCAATCCACGAAGGCTAGAAATTGGGGAAAAGAGAAATCCTTAGGTGGTAAGGGAAAAACAAATCTCATTGAAGATAATAAAGATAGTTTACTACAGGGTAAAAAGGAAACCAATGGGGGAAAAGAGAAGTAAAAAAAGCTCAGGTGTTTTCACTGCAATAAAGTAGACCACACAAAGTCATAGAGTCATAGAATCATAGAGAAGGACAGGACAGAAACAGACCCTTCAGTCCAACTTGATCATGTTGACCAGCTATCCCAACCCAATCTAGTCCCAATTGCCAACACCAGACCTATATCCCTCCAAACCCTTCCTGTTCATATACCCATCCAGATGCCTCTTAAATGTTGCAATCGTACCAGCCTCCACCACTTCCTCTAGCATCTCATTCCATACATGTACCACCCTCTGCATAAAAAAAGTTGCACCTTAGGTCTCTTTTATATTTTTACCCTCTCACCCTAAACCTATGCCCTCCAGTTCTGGACTCTCCCACCCCAGGGAAAATACTTTATCTATTTATCCTATTCATGCCCCTCATAATTTATAATCCTCTATAAGATCACCCCTTAGTCTCCGATACTCCATGGCAAACAGCCCTGCCTATTCAACCTTTCCCGATAGCTCAAATCCTCCAACCCTGGCAACATCCTTGTAAATCTTTTCTGAACCCTTTCAAGTTTCACAACATCCTTCTGATAGGAAGGAGACCAGAATTGCACGCAATATTCCAACAGTGGCCTAACCAATGTCCTGTACAGCCGCAACATGACTTCTCAACTCCTGTACTCAATACTCTGACCAATAAAGGAAAGCATACCAAATGCCTTCTTCACTATCCTTCACTACCTACCTGCGACTCAACTTTCAAGGAGCTATGAACCTGCACTCCAAGGTCTCTTCGGTGCTGATGATTTGGAAAAAGCACAGGGAAAACAGGATAAACCAGTGACTTATGTTGAAATGGTAAAGGAAAACACAATGGAAGCTAAAATGCTGTACCAGAATGTACAACCTGTTCAGGGATTGGTTGAGAAGAAAGTGCCAGATCTTCTTAAACTATTTAATTGCAAGGGTAAGGTTTACTCACATGTGCCAGGGGGACCAGGTAAAGAAATCACAATTTTGAGAGATATGGGAGCACATCTGTCTTTGATGTTGAGAGATTGGGAGATATGTAATTCAGAATAACTATTGCTAGAAAAAGTGGTAATATGTGGAATTCATGGTGAGATGAAGAGTGCTTCATTATGTTCAGTGAAGTTGGAATGTCTGGTGAAAGGTGAAGAAGTGATGGTAGCAGTACTTGAAAAACTCTCAGCTCCAGGAACACATGTTTGTCCTTGGTAATGATATAGGAGAAAGTGAGGACTGCAGATGCTGGAGATCAGAGCTGAAAATGTGTTGCTGGAAAAGCACAGCAGGTCAGGCAACATCCAAGGAGCAGGAGAATTGACGTTTCGGGCATGAGTCCTTCTTCAGGAATGGGGTAATGATAATGATATAGCTGGATCACAGGTAGGAGTGCTGCCTACTGTGGTTGAGATGCCAGTGGAAAATCAGGCAACTGATGTATTACAGGAAGTATATCCTGGGATTTTTTTTCTGGTCACAAAGCCATAGGTTGAAGCAGGAGGAGAAATTAAAAAATAAATATAAGGAAGTTGAAGTGTAATGAATAGACACTATGTTTGATTAAATGGTTGAGAACAAAAAACAAGAAAGAACAAAGTGGATATTTTTTGTTCAGAGAAATTAAATGAGTTACAACAGAAATTGAAAAGCTGAACCAGTTGTATCAAAAGGCGTACACAGAAGAATCTGAAAACATCCCAGAATGTTATTATCTTAAAAAATGATGTCTTGATGAGGAAGTGGAGACCATCACATATTCAGCTGGATGAGAAATGGGAAAAAAATCATCAAGTTGTATTGTTGGTGGGTTACAGAATGGAGGTGTTGCAGATAACATATGAATTACCAATGGGTGGTCATTAGGGACTATGGAAATCTCAAACAAAATACAAAAGCATTTTTATTGGCCTAGCCTGTATAATGATGTGAATTTTGTCAGACATGTCATATACAGCAGGTAATTGGAAAACCTCAGGCAGTGATAAAAACAGCACCTGAAGTACCCAATCCTGCATTTGAGGAACCTTTTAAAAGAGTCTTAACTGATCGCATAGTACCTCTATCTAAGACAAAAAAGTGGGAGTCAGTATTTGTTAACCGTTATGGATGCGTCCACTAGATTTCCAGAGGCTATTCCATTACTCAATATCACAGCTAAAAGGATAAAAGAGGAGTTACTCAATGTGTCACTAGGTACAGACTATTCACAGAGATACAAATAGGTCTACACTCAATGTTATATCAAAATTATACAAGAAAGTTATTGATAACGTAGGAATAAAGTAATTCAAATCAACTGCATGCCATCCAGAATCACAGGGAGCAATAGAAGATTGGCACCAAACTTGAATGGCAATGTTGATGCCTAATTGTCAAGACTATCCAGAGGATTGGGAGAATGGAATTCTATTTGTACGTTTTACAATTAGGGATGCACCAAATGATCATACCAAATTCAGTCCATTTGAATTAGTTTTGAATATGAGGTGAGAAAAGCCATTGAAATTAACTAAGGAGAAATTGGCAAGTCAGAGATCAGAGACACATTTTTGGACTATGTGTCATACTTTAAGGAAAGACTAAATAGGGTGGTGGATTTGGCTTAACAGCATTTAAAAATAGCAGGAAGCAAGAAACAGGAAACAGACATGAAATCAAAAATTTGCAATTTTGCTAGTGGAGACAAAGTTAATTTCAAAAGCAAGGTTTGATGGACCTTATCAAATCAAAAAGAGATCAAGTGAGGTGAATTATTTGTTAATAATGCCGGATAGAAAGAAATCTCAGAGCCTATCATGCGAATATACTCAAAAGGTATTCTGAAAGGGAAGGAAAGCAAAAGGAGATTGTGTTACTGGTTATAACACAAAGTGAAGAACCAAGTTCAGAGGACACTGAATTGGAGCTCTGCAAATTAAATTGAACAATGAGGAAGTTCTCAAAAATTGAGATAAATTATTGAGTTATCTTCCAGAGGAAAATCAAAATGACCTGAATGAGTTATTGCTATAGCATGGGGTGATATGTGAGAATAAATTGGGAATTACTAATCTAATTACGCATGATGCAGATATAGGAAATGCTGTTCCAATTAAGTAACATCCTTATAGACCTAATCTTCTGAAGTTGGTACAGGTTCAAAAAAAGATTGGAAACATGCTCAAAGAAAATATAATTAAATGAGTTGCAGTGATTGGAGCTCATCCATAGTAATGACGCCAAAACTAGATAGTATCCAACAATTATGTGTGGACTACCGCAAAGTCAATGCAGTTACAAAATCTGATTCATATCTGATTCTACATTTGGAAGACTATATTGAGAAGGTGGGACAAGTAACTGATAGTTCTAAGTTGGATTTGTACAGACAATACTGGCAGGTATTTTTATCTGAAAAATCGAAGACAATTTTGGCTTTCATGACACTGAATAGACTATACCAACTTGAATTAAAATTATGCCGTTTGGTATGAAAAATGTGCCAGCCACATGTAAAAGACAACAAAGTTATTTCTGGATTAACAATTGTGTGTTGTCCATTGACAAATTAGTGATTTTTAGTCACATATTGAAGGAGCATTTGCAGTGCTTATTGGAATCATTTGATTGGCTTTGGGAGGCCGCTTGGTGAGCAACCTGGCTAAGAATGAATTCTCCAAAGCCCAAGTCATTTGTCTGGGCCATGTTATTAGACATCGACTATTGGCCCCATGGGATGTGAGAACAAAGGTTTTTGGGGAGTTTCTCACACCATTGACCAAGAGGGCAGTACTATGATTCCTGGGATTGAATGGGTTTTATTGGAAGTTCATATTGAATTTTAGCATTGTGGTTGCTCCATTGACTGACTTATTGAAGAAATACAGAAAATGTCAGCAGACGGCGGACTGTCAGAAGACACTTGACAGCCTGAAAGCTGTGTTAACCGCTGCTCTGGTGTTAGCCACACATAATTACGCAAAGACTTTCAAGGTGGTTATCGATGTGATTGTGTTGTGAGTGTTGGTGCTGTATTCTTATAAGAAGTTGATGAGACAATAGAAAGAACTATTGGATATTTTTCCAGAGAAATTGAATAGGCATTAGCAGAAATATTCCATGATTGAGAAGGAATCCTTGAGCTTGGTATTTGTGTGACAACATTTCAGCATTTATATTGCCAGTAACGTGTTTGAGACAGTTGTAAATACTGATTATAACCCATTAATGTTTTTGAAGAAATTTAAGGACCAAAGTTTTAGACTGTTTAGATGAAGCTTATTATTGCATCCATTCAATTTGAAAATTATACATATGGCGGGATGAGAAAATATAATTGCGAATGCATTGTTGTGACGTTGGTGAAGAAAGACAGAGACGTCTGGTGGTGGGAGTAAATGAACTGAAATAGAATGTAGTTGTGAATGTTTACATGCTTTGAGTCAATGTAATGGATATGCATTGTAGTGTACTAATACAGTAAGGCTAGGGGTTTTAAAAATGAAACCATCTTTGTATACTGATGGTTTTTTTAAAGGGAAGAGGGGTAATGATGCTGTCACTTTGAGAGGTTATTTTGTCCTGGTGGTTTTGAAGAGAAGTTGCAAGCCAGAGGTGAAGAGCTGTCTCTAAGAAAGTAAACAATGGAAGCAGTCTGGGTGTGGTCAGCTTGCACAGACCAGGATCTCTGTTTTCTTTTAGTTTTTGGGTTTAGTTTTAAGCAGAAGCTTTTGTGGTCTCCAAAGAGTTGGCAGCTTCAATGAATGTCTCCTGGCTGCAACACTTTCTGAATTTTCTCTTGATGATTTCCTCCCCCTGAACTGGAAAACGGTATGTAAGAGTCCGTGTCTGAATTTGCCTGTATGCCAAGGTGTGTGTTTATAGGATGTTACCATATTGGAACAACTAATTAGTTTTATTATTCAGTTAAGTTTTACTATAATTAAGTTATTCTAAATTCATCTTTCTTTTGTTTATATTTCAACTGTAATGTTTCCATAAATTGTTTAATTTGCTCAACTTCAAGTAGTTAATTTGCAGCAACTTTTTTTTTTAGATTACTTACAGTGTGGAAACAGGCCCTTCGGCCCAACAAGTCCACACTGCCCCGCCAAAGCACAACCCACCCATACCCCTTACCTAACACTACAGGCAATTTAGCATGGCCAATTCACTTGACCTGCACATCTTTGGACTGTGGGAGGAAACCAGAGCACCCGGAGGAAACCCACGCAGACACGGGGAGAATGTGCAAACTCCACACAGTCAGCCGTCTGAGACGGGAATTGAACCCGGGTTTCTGGTGCTGTGAGGCAGCAGTGCTAACCACTGTGCCACCGTGCCGCCCAACCCGTCACATCTGGATCACAACACTCCACAGTGAACTTTAAAATAAGAAACTTGAAAGGGTTCAGAAAAGATTTAGACAATAGACAATAGGTGCAGGAGTAGGCCATTCTGCCCTTCGAGCCTGCACCACCATTCAATATGATCATGGCTAATCATCCTTAATCATTATCCTGTTCCTGCCTTATCTACATAACCCTTGATTCCACTATCCTTGAGAGCTGTATCCAACTCTTTCTTAAATGAATCCAGAGACTGGGCCTCCACTGCCCTCTGGGGCAGAGCATTCCACACAGATTTACAAGGATGTTGCCAGAGTTGGAGGATTTAAGCTACAGGGAGAGGCTGAACAGGCTGGGGCTGTTTTCCCTGGAGCGTCGGAGGTTGAAGGGTGACCTTATAGAGCTTTACAAAATCATGAGGTGCATGGATAGGATAGACATTGTCTCTTCCCTGGGGGAGTCCAGAACTAGAGGGCATAGGTTTAGGGTGAGAGGAGAAAGATATAAAAGAGACCTAAGGGGCAACATTTTCACACAGAGGGTGGTATGTGTATGGAATGAGCTGCCAGAGAAAGTGGTGGAGTTTGGGACAATTGCAACAGTTAAGAGGCATTTGGATGGGTATATGAATAGGAAGGGTTTGGAGGGATATGGGCTGGGTGATGGCAGGTGGGACGAGATTGGGTTGGGATATCTGGTCAGCATGGACGGTTTGGACCAAAGGGTCTGTTTCCATGCTGTACATCTCTATGCCCTTATACTCTTCTAAGGATTCACTCGATCTATCCTGTCTACACCTGACATATGCTTACTTCTTTTTCTTAACCAAACCCTCAATTTCTTTAGTCATCCAGCATTCCCTGTACCTACCAGCCTTTCCTTTCACCCTGACAGGAATATACTATCTCTGTACTCTCGTTATCTCACTTGTGAAGGCTTCCCATTTTCCATGTGTCCCTTTACGTGCAAACATCTGTCCCCAATCAGATGTTGAAAGTTCTTGCCTAATATGGTCAAAATTAGCCTTTCTCCAGTTTAGAACTTCAACTTTTAGATCTGGTCTATCCTTTTCCATCACTATTTTAAAACAAATAAGATTATGGTCATTGGCTCCAAAGTGCTCCCCCAATGACATCTCAGTCACCTGCCCTGCCTTATTTTCCAAGAGTAGGTCAGGTTTTGCAGCTTCTCTAGTAGGTATATTCACATGCTGAATCAGAAAATGTTCTTGTACACACTTAACAAATTCCTCTTCATCTGAACCCTTAACACTCTAGCAGTCTCACTCTATGTTTGGAAAGTTAAAATACCCTACCAATACCACCCTATTATTCTTCCAGATAACTGAAATCTCCTTACAAGTTTGCTTCTCAATTTCCCACTGATTATTAGGGGGTCCATAATACAATCCTGTTAAGGTGATCATCCCTTTTTTATTTCTCGGTTCCACCCAAATAACTTCCCTGGATGTATTTCCGGGACTATCCTCCCTAAGTACAGCTGTAATGCTATCCCTTATCAAAACACTACTTCCCGTCCTCCCTTGCCTCCCTTTCTGTCATTCCTGTAGCATTTGTATCCTGAAACATTAAGCTGCCATTCTTGTCCATCGCTGAGCAACATTTCTGTAATTGCTATGATATCCCAGTCCCGTGTTCCTAACCATGCCCTGAGTTCACTTGCCTTCCCTGTTTGGTCTTTTTAAATGAACGCAATGCAGTTTAATTTATCAGTCTTACCTTGTTCTCTACTTTGCCCCTGCCTGCCCTGACTGTTTGGCTCACTTCTTTTCTGAAATGTACCAGTCTCAGATTGATCTCTTTCCTCACTATCTCCCTGGGTCCCTCCCCAATGCCCCCCCCCCCCACCTTACTAGTTTAAATCCTCCCAAGCAGCTCTAGCAAATCTCCCTGCCAGTATATTCATCCCCTTCCAATTCAGTTGCAATCTGTCTTTCTTGTACAGGTCACTTCTGCCCTGGAAGAGATTCCAATAATCCAAAAGTGTGATTCCTCCTTCCATACACCATCTCCTCAGCCATGCATTCATCTGCTCTATCCTCCTATTCCTACCCTCACTAGTTCGTAGCACCGGGAGTAATCCAGATAGTACTATCCTCGAGGACCTCCTTTTTAAATTCCTTCCTAACTCTCTATATTCTTCCTTCAAAATCTCATCCTTTTCCCTTCCTATGTCATTAGTTCCAATGTGTACAATGACCTCCTGTTGGTCCCTCTTCTCTTTGAGATCATTCTGCACCCTCTCTGAGACATCCTTGATCCTGGCACCAGGGAAGCGACACACCATTCTGATTTTTCACTGCTGATCACAGAAACATCTGACTATGCATCGGACTAGAGTCCCCTAACACAATAGATCTCTTGGAACCCAATGTACCCCTCATTACATTAGAGCCAGTCTCGATACCAGAAACTTGGCTGTTCATGCTGCATTCCCCTGAGAATCCATCCCCCTACATTTTCCAAAACAGCATGCTTGTTTGAAATGGGATAGCCACAGAAGACTCCTGCACTACCTGCCTACCTGTCTTGCCTTTCCTGCAGGTAACCCATCTATGTGACTGTATCTGCAACTTTTCACCCTTCCTGTTACTGCCATCCATCACACTCCCTTGCTCTTGTACATTCCTCATTGTCTCTGTCTTTCCAACCAATCCATTCAATCTGATAGGATTCACAACCAACAGCATTTATTGCAGATATAATCCTCAGTAACGTGTAAACTCTCTCTAAATTCCCACATCTGACAAGAAGAGCATATCACTCTACTAAGGCCATTTTTGCTTCTTTCAGTCTATAGACCCAGAAAATAGCACCATCTTATTCCTTTACAAAACACTGCTCCAGGCAAACGGATTACTTATGGCTTATATTTTTAGGTTTAATCAAGAGAAATATCTCCATAAAACATATACTCACGAAAGAACCCACTCTACTCACTACTGCAGACTTACAGCAAGGCCACACTTTAAAACTATTCACTTATCTGTTTCTGTGCTGTGTCCTCTCCCAAACAGGTTCCTCCAAGATCAGTTGTGAATTTCACTGTTTGTTAATTTTCCTAGATGCACTCTGATGTCCAACGGTACATGAATTCAAACAACAAAGGCAGTAACTGTGCAGATTCACTGCTGTGTCAGGGAGCAGTGTGGGTTTCTTTCTGTCTCCCTCTCTCTTTCTCTCTCTCTTTCTCTCTGTCTCCTACACAGACTATGTGCTGCCTTTGGCTGTTCCTCTCCCTTTTACAAGTGCCGTTATTTTGACTTGTTCTTATCCAACATTCAAAAGCAATGCAGGAGCATATAAAACAGTAATTGCTGCTCCTGGAATTCGATAAAATCACCTCCAACACCTAAAATACCTCAAAAAAGGAGCACCCTGTTACAGCCAGAAATTCTTCCCATCCCCCATCTTTGATTACCCAGAATCCACTTCTGATAATAATACGTTTTTCATTTGTGGAATAATTGACCATTTGTTCAATTTTGTCAGCTCCTTCCATTGCTGTTACACCTGAATTAGGCAGGACAGCAGCCAAAAATCCACACCACTGAAACCTGTGCAATGTAACCTGTGGATTTTTATAACAGTCCTGCCACATCTACTGGAAATAGGTCATTAAACCTCTAACAGAAGAATTTCCCTCCATGAATATCTTCATCCTTAATGATGACAGAACACAGCAAGTGGATGCAAAACTCAAGGCTTGCTGATTGTAACAATCTCCGGCCGGAAGTGAGCATAACTGATCAGTCCAGGTTTTCTCCGAAGCTTCTTGCCAGTCTTTAGTTAATCTAATTCCTTCCATATGATATCATGAATTGGATATGTGTATTAGATCCAGTAAATACTATCAGTCCTAAGAACAACCCAGTTAGTAGTGAAAACCTGTACTCTAAAAACAAGTTATGTTTCCAGCAGAACTACAAATCTGGCAGCGATTTGACATTGTGGAAAAATTCTCAGATATGATCTGTCCACAATGAAGCAGGACCAATTGAAACTGCTGCTTCAATCCACTCTCAATCATTAGCAAAGTGATAGAAATTGTTGTTGACAGTGCTATCATATAACCGAGTGACTCTGGTGTCAAAAAGCCAAAGGGAAATTGAAGTCAGTGGGTATTGATGAAGGCTCTTTCCTGGTTGCGTCTATGTCTAGCACAAAGGAAGTTGATTGTATTTATGGTTGTTGAATGTTAATCTTCTCAGCCTCAGAACAATGCTGCAGGAATCCACAGAGTAGTGTCTGAGGCCTAAGCGTTTTCCATTGCTTCATCAATGGCCTTTCTTCTATACCATGATCTGAAGTAGGGATGTTCAAGGTGATGTTTCCATGGTATTTGGGTCCTCCCATCATTTCTCAGTTTCAGAGGCCACCCTTGTACATGCAACAAGTCCATGACATCCAGATTTTGTTGTCTGATAGTTGCTAAATCCCATTTGCACCACAGAAGTAGCAAGTAATGACCAACTTGAATAAGGGAAACTTTAAGCAGTCTCCTCATGACATTCAATGGCATTATCACTGTCATACCCTCAACATCAACATCATTAATTTCAAGAGGTTGATGGCAGGAGTGAGTTGGTAATCAAGCTTAATTATTCCATGTGTCATTACCAAATGCCCAATCAAATCACCAAGTTGGTTAATTTACCTGACTTTGATTGGTCAATCAAAATAAACCCACAGCAGGATTTATAAAAAAATTTTACGAAGATCAAACATATCTTCCAACAATCAGCAAAATGAATTAATTGTTACTATTCGGCAAATTCAAGTTAAATCTCCTTTAAACCCAAACATTAATTCACAAATAAAGTGTTAGAGACAGAACTACCATGGCTAAAAAACATAGGTTAAAAGCCATCAAATTCTGTGGATCAAGAGACAAAACTACAAGGAAGGAATGAGATGACTTCCTTACTGTTATAGAATCATAGCATCATAGAGCCCTATAGCATGGAGACAGGCCCTTTGGCTCCAACTTGGCCCATGCTAACCAAAATGTCCATCCATGCTAACCCCATTTCCCTGCATTTGGCCCACAATGCTTCTAATCCTTTCCTATCCATGTATTTATCCAAATGCCTTTTAAATGTTGTTAATGTACCCGCCTGAACTACTTCCACTGGCAGCTCATTCCATATGCGCACCCCCCTCTGTGTAAAACAAGTTCTTTTGGATTTTGGAAATTATTGTCGACCCAGATCCTCAACTCTTCAGCTGGTCAGTTAGACCTAGACCTTTGCTTGAGCTAAAAGGTCTTCTTTTCAGTATCTTTGTGAATTATTATTCACTCACAGAGAATAAGAAAGAGAGAGACCTGTCTCTGTGCACAGGCATTCTGGCGTTTTGAGTTCAACTGTCCCTTCTTTCTTCTGTGATAAATGCAGCTTAAAAATCCGAAAACTGCGACTAGGCAGCTTCGAAACCAAAATGTACCTGGTACTAACTTGTCTCATGGAAATATTAAATCTAACTTCTTCACAACTTACATGATCTTGCCAAACCAATCAGTAAACACAGCAGAATTCCATTTTAGATCTTTTGAGTTGAGGAAAGTATATTTTAAAAAGCTGGTACAATGTAGAAATATCCAATCTTCCATTTTCCTAGTTTGCATTCTAAAAAAATTACAAGTCATCTTAACTTACTTGACTCCTATCCATCACCTACAGCACACAATCATGAGTCTGAGGAAATCTTCTTGACTAGCACAAATGAGTACAACTCCAACGACATGCAAGTACTTGAACATCATCCAGCACAAAATAATACATTTGGCCAGCATGCTATAACCTAAGGTAAACATTCACTGGTACAGAGCCATAGCCATGTGTTTCGCCTCGAAAATACAATGAAGAAACACATGGAATGGTCTTCAACAGCACTTGCATAAATCCACAACCTCTACCAGTGAAAAGGGTAGGGCAGGAAGTGCAAAGAAACATCAGCACCTGCAAGTTCAGCTCCAAGTCACACACCATCTGACTTGGAACTATATCACTGTTTGTTCAAGGTCACAGGTCCAAAATCCTGGAACTCCCTCAGTAACAGCACAGCAAGTACCAGGTGTGCTCAAATTCCAGTTTCTCAAGGCAGCAGATCACTGGCACTTTCTCAAGGTTTAGTAGAAACAAATATTTGGCCTTGCCAGTGATGTTGACATCACAAGAATTAATGAATAGAAAATGATGAATAATATATTTTTAAATTATTAAGTTTTTTAAATCAAACATATTTTAAAAATAGCTAATATTATAGCAAATATTCAAAAGCCTTTTAGAGTCTAACAGCATGGAAATAAACCCTTCAGTCCAAGCAGTTCATGCCAAATATAATCCGAAACTAAACTATTCCCACCTCTCTGCTCCTGACCCATATGCCTCTAAACATTTCCTGTTCATGTACTTATCTAAGTCTTTTAAACATTGTAACTGTGCCTGTATCCATCACTTCCTCAGAGAGTTCATTCCACATCTGAACTACCCACTGTGTAATAAAATTGCCCCTCATGTCTTGTTTTCAAACCTCTCCTCTCACTTGTCTTGAAATCCCCCATCCGAGGGAAAAGACACCTTTCATTAACCCTATAAAAGTGCCTCATGATTTTATAAACCTGTTTTATTCTGGGAACAAATCTACTCAGAAATCCTGAATATTATATTAAACATTAATTTAAAAATACAACTGTGAACACCTATTCTCCATTCCAAGTAAAGTACTTGAAAATTTAAGATAATTCTGTACTTTAACTGGTTTCTGGCTCCTAATGCTTAAACTATTCCGAAGATGAAGGACAACTTTCCAAGTGTGATGGTGATACCAGTGATTGAAAGAATAAATACAGACTGGCTGATGTTCAAATCTCCTTCCTATTAGAGTATGTAGTTAGCGATAACATGCATTCTGGATCTCCATTGTGTGTTGCAATTCCACGTGATAAAAAAAGTGAGGAAAATGGAAATACAGTGCAGAAATTTTTACTTTTATACAGTAGTCCCTTTTTTGCTCAGTCTGATTGAGCACGGTTTATAGCTGTATATATCACAGAGCAATGCAAAGTAGATGCACCTGTGCGATCTGTGTAAAAGATCTTATTTACAGTTGCGATGAAAGTTATGAATTATATATTATTATTTTTGGAACTTGAATTGTTTTAAAAAGAGACGAATTTGCACATCAATTACTGCAGCAAATAATTTTGTCGTCAAGGTCAGAAAATAATTCTGGAACAGTGACACAAAATCAACATTACTTATAAAGTAAATTCAGAAATTGCTGGAAAATTTCAGCTGGTCTGTTTGCATCCGTGGCGAGAAAGCAGAGTTAGCATTTTGGTTCCAATGATTCTTCTTTAAACCCTCTTTTGAAGAATGGTCACTGCACTCGAAACATTTACTCTGCTGTCTCCACAGACGCAGGCAGAACTGCAGAGTTTTTCTGGCAGTATCTGATTTTCTGTTTGATTTCCAGCTTCCTTCATAAAGCATGTGATATCTATGCAATAATGTTGATACTTTTGAGTTTGTGGCAGGCCACGAATATTTTTATCAGCACAGACTGGACGAACCAAAGGATCTTTTGCTGTTCTGACGATTTCTATAACTATTTGATTCTAATTGGCAAAGAAATATAAAAAAACAAACACCAAGAGCTTCTACGGTATATAAAAAGAGAATAGCTAAACTCTTGGAGGATGCAGGTAGAATATTGGAGAACAGGGAAATAGCAGATAATTAAAAGCAATATGTTTCATTGATCTTCACACAGGAGAGCATATTAACCAGCGCAAAGCTAACAGATAAACAAGGTGCTAATTGGAGGAAAGATTTTATAATTGTCTCTATCATTGACAAATTAATGGAGCTGAGGGCAGACACGTCTGATGGCTTACATCCAAGGCCTTTACATTAGAAGGACTTTTCCCCAATCCACACCGGTTGAGAGCTATATTAGAGATTCAGTCACCAATAGGTGTGAATGTGATGTAATGACTTACTGGATTTGATAGCCATGTGGCTGACGCAGCTACCACCCCCACGCCGAGTGATGATGTCACTTCCGCCCACATCATGGCAACTCCCACAGCCACTTCCGGCCCTCACATCATCGCTGATGCCACACGCTCAGTGACTTCCCCTACTGCCATGATCACCACCACTTCCACCCCCACCAGCGCCACTCACCTGCATTCTGCTGACACGCCCCCCACAGACCCCACTGTCACTATCCCCACACCCCAGAACCCCGAGGGCAACATTACCCCAGCTCATGCCTCCACCCCCATTCCCCCCACCATCACACCCACTCCAGGTACTGGCTCCGACCCCACTCCCAGCTCCACACCCGCACCAGATCCCAGCTCCCGGCCCTGCCGAGTTTTCACCATCCCTCCAGACCTCCCACTCACTGAGGACGAACGATCAGTCCTCAGCAAAGGACTCACCTTCATCCCCCTCCGTCCACGCATCAATTAATTTAATACACGACGTGACATCGAACAATTCTTCCGTCGCCTCCGCCTCTGAGCTTACTTTCACAATCAGGATTCCCGCCCATCTTCCGAGGACCCCTTCGCCCACCTCCAACACACTGCATCCACCTGGACACCCCGCGCTGGCCTATTACCTGCCCTCGACCTCTTCATTTCCAACTGCCGCCGGGACATTAACCGCCTCAACCTGTCGTCCCCCTTCCCCCACTCCAACCTCTCACCCTCAGAACGTGCAGCCCTCCAATCCCTCTGCTCCAATCCCAACCTCACCATCAAGCCAGCGGATAAAGGGGGCGCAGTGGTAGTCTGGCGCACTGACCTCTACACCGCTGAAGCCAAACGCTAACTCGGGGACACCTCTTCCGACTGCTCACTCAACCATGACCCCACCCCCCCATCACCAAACCATCATCTCCCAGACCATACAGAACCTCATCACCTCAGGAGATCTCCCACCCACAGCTTCCAACCTCATAGTCCGGGAACCCCGCACTGCCCGGTTCTACCTCCTTCCCAAGATCCACAAGCCTGACCACCCTGGCCGACCCATTGTCTCAGCATGCTCCTGCCCCACTGAACTCATCTCTACCTACCTTGACACTGTCCTATCCCCCCTAGTCCAGGATCTCCCCGCATACGTTCGAGACACCACCCACGCCCTCCACCTCCTCCAAGACTTCTGTTTCCCCGGCCCCCAACGCCTTATCTTCACCATGGATATCCAATCCCTCTACACCTCCATTCGCCATGACCAGGGCCTACAAGCCCTCCGTTTTTTCCTCTCCAGACGTCCCCAACAGTACCCTTCCACTGACACTCTCATTCGTTTGGCCAAACTGGTCCTCACCCTTAACAATTTCTCCTTTGAATCCTCCCACTTCCTCCAGACCAAAGGCGTAGCCATGGGCATACGTATGGGCCCCAGCTATGCCTGTCTCTATGTTGGCTATGTAGAACAGTTGATCTTCCGTAATTACACCGACACCACTCCCCACCTCTTCCTCCGCTACATTGATGACTGCATTGGCGCCACCTCGTGCTCCCGCGAGGAGGTTGAGCAATTCATCAACTTCACCAACACATTCCACCCTGACCTTAAATTTACCTGGACTATCTCTGACACCTTGCTCCCCTTCCTGGACCTCTCCATCTCCATTAGTGACGACCGACTTGACACTGACATTTTTTACAAACCCACTGACTCCCATAGCTACCTGGATTACACCTCTTCCCACCCTATCTCTTGCAAAAATGCCATCCCGTATTCCCAATTTCTCCACCTCCGCCGTATCTGCTCCCAGGAGGACCAGTTCCACCATAGGACACACCAGATGGCCTCCTTCTTTAGAGACCGCAATTTCCCTTCCCACGTGGTTAAAGATGCCCTCCAACGCATCTCGTCCACATCCCGCACCTCCGCCCTCAGACCCCACCCCTCCAACTGTAACAAGGACAGAACGCCCCTGGTGCTCACCTTCCACCCTACAAACCTTCGCATCAACCAAATCATCCGCCGACATTTCCGCCACCTCCAAAAAGACCCCACCACCAGGGATATATTTCCCTCCCCACCCCTTTCCGCCTTCCGCAAAGACCGTTCCCTCCGTGACTACCTGGTCAGGTCCACACCCCCCTACGACCCACCCTCCCATTCTGGCACTTCCCCCTGCCACCGCAGGAACTGTAAAACCTGTGCCCACACCTCCTCCCTCACCTCTATCCAAGGCCCTAAAGGAGCCTTCCACATCCATCAAAGTTTCACCTGCACATCCACCAATATCATTTATTGTATCCGTTGCTCCCGATGTGGTCTCCTCTACATTGGGGAGACTGGGCGCCTCCTAGCAGAGCGCTTTAGGGAACATCTCCGAGACACCCGCACCAATCAACCAAACCGCCCCGTGGCCCAACATTTCAACTCCCACTCCCACTCTGCCGAGGACATGGAGGTCCTGGCCCTCCTTCACCGCCGCTCCCTCACCACCAGATGCCTGGAGGAAGAACGCCTCATCTTCCGCCTCAGAACACTTCAACCCCAGGGCATCAATGTGGACTTCAACAGCTTCCTCATTTCCCCTTCCCCCACCTCATCCTAGTTTCAAACTTCCAGCTCAGTTACTGTCTCCTTGACTTGTCCGACCTGCCTATCTTCTTTTCCACCTATCCACTCCACCCTCTCCTCCTTGACCTATCACCTTCATCCCCTCCCCCACTCACCCATTGTACTCTATGCTACTCTCTCCCCACCCCCACCCTCCTCTAGCTTATCTCTCCATGCTTCAGGCTCACTGCCTTTATTCCTGATGAAGGGCTTTTGCCCGAAACGTCGATTTCGCTGCTCGTTGGATGCTGCCTGAACTGCTGTGCTCTTCCAGCACCACCAATCCAGTATTTGGTTTTCAGCATCTGCAGTCATTGTTTTTACCTTACTGGATTTGTTCACTACCCAGCAAAGCTTTTTGCCTAATTTGGAATCAGAGTATGAATCTTTATGCAAGCTCTATACTATGCTTGGGTAGACCTCAAGAAGCAGCTTTTACTCAAGTCAAGAACTAACAACAACAATTCAACATGCACTAAGAATCATCAACCCAACAGAGACATTGAATCTGAAAGACAAATGTCTTACTCTGATCAATCAATCATCATGGAGAAAATTATCCCCAGAAGAGGAACACCACACCACACCAAACACCACATTGGTAGTTTAGCAGATGCTAAACTACCAATGGCAACTCACACACATGCCAATTAAGATATAAAGGATTTAGAGATTGATGAATACAATATTTGTGCAGAGTCTAACAAAAGGGGGACTAATTAGGTTGAGCATGTTTTATTCAATGAGCATTTTCTTTATAAACCATACGTATTGGATAAATGGAAGGAAATTTGAAGCAAGTGATAAGGAGAGTTTTTTCTTTCTGAAAATGGGAATGTTGGAGAAATGCATTTGTAAACGTGTGTACATCTGGCAATCATTTGATCTCTGCTATAATTCACTTTCACTTTAGAAGAAAATAAAACATAAGATAGACATAATAATTAATGTCTTTTCTCACTCATCAGCTGAGCAGTTACATTCCAAATTTGATCAGCAAATAAATACTTGCAATTTACAGAAAAGATTAATTAGAGGGCATATAAACATTTATAAGAGTGGGTTTCATTGACTTCATGAGAAGAGTCTTCAAGAAAAAATGATGGAGTTTAATTCAGATGGAGAAAATAAAAATGGAGGAAATGTATAGGAGTTGTTTCCAATGAATGAAGAGTCAATTATCAAAAGGCACAGATTTTGAGGTAATTGTTGAAAGAAGTACAGGAGACATGAGGAGAAACTCTTCTATGCAATGAGTGGTTAGGATTTGGAATGCACTGACTACAGGGTGGTAGATCTGGACTCAATAATAACCAGCAAAAATAAGTTTGAATGAATATATAAAGCAGAAACAAATTTCAGGAAAATGGGAGGAAAAATGTTCTTCAAAAAGGCTGATGCTGACTCAATGAGTTGAATGATCTTCTGTGCTATACTATTCTCTCAGTCTATGAAACAGTACCCAGTTGCTGAGTTTGTACATGTGCTACTTAAGGTACTTTGTTATCATAATTCAGAATATAGAAAATTGTAACAGAAGTGAATCATTCGGCCCCCTTGAGCCTAATCCATAATTCAATTCGATGATGGTTGATCTTCCACACTACTTCACTTTCTCTCTCAAACCCCACAGGCCTCCATTCCTTTATGTCAAGTAGACAGAAGTGGAAATTCTGAGGTTTAATCCATCCAATTTTCACTCCTCACTGACATCATGGAACATGCAAGTGGTTGGAAGTTGAGTGGATATTTTTGGGTTCAATTCAACAAATTAATCACATGATAAAATTATTCAAACTGATACATAAAATTGTTCATTTGGATAAGTTACTGAAACCCGATAGGTTCTATCAAACTACATTTACTCTTCGTTAGTATCTATCTTTTAACCAGCATCACTTAAAAACAGATTATCTGGTCATTATCACAATAATGTCCATGGGATTTAACTGTGCACGAATCGTCTTCCAAATTTCCATACTGCAGCAGCATTAACTGTGCTTCAAAACTATTTAATTGGTTGGGAGATACTTTGGGGCTTTTAAGGTCATACAATATACCATCTCAAAGATGTTTATTACTTTCTAGGGTATAGTGTTCATAGATAGTACAGTGGCAGAGTGGTTAGCACTGCTGCCTTGCAGTGCCAGGGATCCAGGATTGATTCCACTGCTGGCAACTGCCTATGTGGCATTTGCACATTCTCTGTGTCTGTGTGCATTTCCTCTGGGTGTTCTGGTTTTCTTCCACAGTCTAATGATGTGCAGGTTAAGTGATTGGCCCTCCTAAGTTGCCCTCTAGTGTCCAAGGATGTGTGGATTAGCCATGGGGAATGCAGGGTTTCATGGGTGGAATGGGTCTGAGTTGGATGCTCTTCGGAGGGCTGGTGTGGATTTGATGGGCTGAGAGGCCTGCTTCCACTTTGTGTGGATTCTATGATTGTTTTCTTTACATCCTGTATTTCTTGTTGGTCACTCATACTTCAAGAGCATCTTGGTTGGTCTGTAAGACAGCAAGTCCAACTGACTGATCCACGATCCTATAAATCATACAAGCCTCTGGGAGAATGGGATCACTGCATTTTCATTGATTTCTCCTGAAGAGGGGGAAATAAAGGGAAATTGTAATTTTTTCCTGACTTGATATAAAGCAGCTACACACTTTTGAACTGGTGATATTCGTACAGGGACAGTCCAGAGTCGATGAGGCAGACATCAGCACATTAGAGAAGAAGTGGAAGCATTCATAGAATCCCTAGTGTGGAAATAGGCCCTTCGGCCCAACAAATCCACACTGACCCTCAGAAGAGTAACCCACCCAAACCCATTCCCCTACTTTAACCACTTACTAACGCACCTAACTTACAAATCCCTGAACATTATGGGCAATTTAACTTGGCCAATTCACCTAACCTACACATCTTTTGAATGTGGGAGGAAATCGGAGCACCTGGAGGAAACCTACGCAGACACGGGGAGAAAGTACAAACTCTACAGACAGTCCCCCGAGACTGGAATCGAACCCAGATCTCTGATGCTGAGACAGCAGTGCTAACCGCTGAACCACCGTGCCGCCCCCAAAAAGATTAATAGGTGTTCTAGGATTGAGTATCAGAAGGACCATCTTCTGTTGTTCCCTATTGGTTATGCATACTGTTTGCCACCTTCTTTTCTATCAATGTGTGTTTGGAAAATTAATTACTCTGTGTACATAATTTCGGCATCCAAATAAGTGCATTAGTTATTTGGATGTGGTGCTGTCAGAAATGAAATAACATTATACAGATCCCAATGAGAAGCTAAGTGCTTGAATAAAAATACTGAAAACAATAGATGTGTATAGTTTACCGTCAAGGGACACAACATTGACTGACATGCCTGTGGAAACAAGAGCTGCAGTCACAGTTCTGACATGCCGTGTTGGCAAATAGATAACACCGTCTTCCTATTGTTTTCTTGGAATTGTGCCTGTGTGGCACTCATTCAGTTCTGGGCTATCTTTGGGCTTGTTAATGTTTAACATTCCAGTGTAACAAATCACCAGTTCCTTCTTGATGTGTATTTAATTTCTGAGTATGGAAAGTTGTGGTGGGTTGACAGCATCACTACCTCTGGGTGAAAGGTTTGGATTCAAGAAACCCCTGCCTTGGAAGCATGCCATAATATGTAAGAAGAGGTTGATTAAAAATAATTGAAAAGTTGCTTTCCTGCTCCTTTAGAGGCATTAATGTTATTTGAGTTACTCGGGCATTAGAACATAACCTAAATATGATTTCAACTAATAAGGAAGCTATTATACTCTCCTATTGCCATTTTAAACAGGCATCATTGTGAATATCGCAGAGCCCTGTGTCCTCACTTGTACTGATTAAAGACTCTCTTGCCACTGTCTAAGAATACATCAGCCTGTTTGTAGCAACGTGCTATCACTCATGTTACCTGTCTCCATCTGAATAAAACAGCCTGACCTCACCACATTCTCAACCCATCTGCTGCTGAAACTCTCCTTAAGGTCTCTACAGTTCCTTCGAGACCAGACTAGTCTTGTCTTGTCTTCCTTCGATCATGTTCAGCTCATCCATAAAGTTGCTGCCTTTCTTGTAACTTGAGGAAAATCCCATTCATCTATCAATCCTGTGCTCATTGATCTGTAAAGGTTCCTGGTCAAAACGTGGTTTGATTTTAAAATTCTCATCGTTTATTTAAAATGTTTTAATAGGTCCTCCCTACCTCTGTTACCTCCTCGAGCTCCGCAACCCTATGAGCTATCCATGCTCAGCTAATTCTGAGATGTTGACCAACCCAACTACTAACCTTCCACCTTTGGTGACTGTATCTTTGGTCGCCGAAGCTCTAAGTTCTAGACTATCCTCCCGATATGCTTATAAGACAGTCCAAACCCTTTGATCAAGCTTTTGGCTATTGTCCTGATATTTCTTGATGAGACTCATTGTCTTATTCTGTTTACCGATGTTTATCTGAAGTACTTTATAAATGCAGTTAAAAAAATTCCCACGACACCAGGTTATAGTCCGACAGGTTTATTTGGAGGCACCAGCTTTTGAAGTGATGCTCCTTCACCAGGTAATGAAGAAGCAGTGCTTTCAAAGCCAGTGATTCCAAATAAACTGTTGGACTATAACCTGGCGCTGTGGGATTTTTAACTTTGTCCACCCTGGTCCAACGTTGGCTTCTCCAAATCATTTATAAAGGCAAGTTGCTGTTTTTGGGAACTACTCATTTCTGACAACATAGGATAAGAAATTAACAAAATGAAACTGACTTTCTGAGCCATTTCCTTTGGTCTAATCAGTATTTGCAGAACTCTGGGAGAGAGAGTTCCACATAACTGGGCCATAGTGATGACAACATTATTCTGGGAATAAGGGTCACCAGAGAAAGTGGCCAGTAAGCAGAAATACAGTTTGGCAGCAAAGTCTTTCGGTCTGTCTCTGAGCCACTAAGATTAAAAAGATCCCAACTTTGATTCCTAGTCTTTGTCACATTTAGCTGATCTTAGCTCTGGTGATGGTCGGAATGTTACATATGACATCGGCAACTTTATTCTCTTTTTTCTCCTTGTCTTGTCTCTACTTTTACCCAACAACTGAGCTGGGAATCTGAATCATGCAAATGTTGGTTCTGGAATGCATGTCTTCAGCCCCATCGTAGGAATGTTGTGGAAGCCCAAAGGATTTATAGTATTCATCTGAATATTTCATGAAGAAGTGAATAGCTTACTCCTGCTCTGAATTACGAGGTACATTCCTTTGAAGAGATTCAAAAACAAAAAAAAAATTAAGTTCTGACCCACCACACCACAATCTACACCAAGGATAAAGCAAAGAAGCAGGTCCTGCATGGAACTCGATAGCCTGTGTAGTTGTCGCCATTTTAATTCACAAAAGCCAGTCAGCCAATCACCACAAACCCCTAACAACCAGTCAGAGTTGGTGTGACAATCTGGACTTTAAAAACAGGTTGTAACCTGAAGTAATGATAGTGATGATACAGACTTCAATTCCTTTCTATAATGGGTCTGACTGGAGTTCTCTGTCGCTCTCACTGCTTGTCATTGGCATTTGTTGGAAGGGTTTACAGGTTTTTACAGGTGTATGTAATGAGTGCTGAGTCATGAGGTTCTGGAGTGGGCCTTGAACTTGGAACTTCAGGGTCAGAGGCGGAGACACTACCACTACGCTACTTGATTCTCTACAAGTTTACATCGGGGAGCAAAAACCCTCTAGAGCTTCTATTTCCAACAGTGGTGGGACGATCCAATTGAAAATGCTCATGTATGGACAGAGAACAAGATCAAGTGTGAGACAGTTTCCAGAGCCAAAGAGATTAGATAGCTGAGGTGGTGGTGGGCGGGGGGGGGGGGGGGGCGTGCGCTGGGGGAGGGTGTGGCAGTGGTGGCCTTGCATCAACTGAATTGAGAAATTTGACATGGAGTTAAACCTGATTTTATTCATGCTGTTTGAATTAAAGTTGGTGACATGGTCCACACACTGTGCTTGAGAACCAAGAAGGCAACTAAGTGTTCTCAATTTGTTAGACTCAAGGTCGTGATAACAGCACCTGATGTTTTGGTCATGTATATTTTGATTTGAAGGATCGGAAGTCTTTCCAGTCAGGTCAATGGTCTGCTGGAGGTCAAATGAAACAGCAAAGACAATATAATAGTGGCATTCTGTAAGGAATTTTCAAGGCAGTTGCCAAGTCAAACACGCCCTTAGATGCCTGATATATAATTTCCAGTATGTTAATTGCTGTCTGTGATGTAATTTTAACTGTTGGCTTTCAGTATCCCTGCCACATCTGTTTCAAGTGAAAGTAAAGTGAACCTACAGCCTTCATTGAAACTGCTCTTGTTTACAGTTACTTTTGCACAAAATGCAAATGAAAAGGTTTCTCTCATGTCTAGGTATTTACCAAACGACTGAAGCTTTCATTCTGTGGATTTATCACTCAAAAAACATGAGTTCTTGCCAAAGAGGTCAGCTTTGATCTTGTTTAATGTGCCACAGCTGACTCATAACATTCTTTTAAAAATTCGGAAAGCTACTTGTAAGTCTGAGGCCCAAGAGGAAACTTATCTTGTTTTTCCAAAATGTATGATATTGTTTATATAGGCCAATAAGGTGATGACTGTGTTTTTTTTACTGAAACACATATGATCCTTTGCAGTAGTATAAATAAAACACAAATACAACTTATAACTCCTGTCCTTTTAAATCCTTACTTTAAATACAGCTCTATTTTAATTCAATTGATAAAAGTATTTGAACCAGGTTGATCATCCAGAATTCTGCTGCACATGTTACTATTCACAACAAATCCTTTCCGCTATCAACGCTACACTCACTGAGCTACTGTGACTTCCAGCTCAGCAACTTACAAATTTAAAATTCTTTGTTTTTGAATCTCTTCAAAGGAATGTACCTCGTAATTCAGAGCAGGAGTAAGCCATTCACTTCTTCATGAAATATTCAGATGAATACTATAAATCCTTTGGGCTTCCACAACATTCCTACGATGGGGCTGAAGACATGCATTCCAGAATCAACATTTGCAAGATTCAGATTCCCAGCTCAGTTGTTAGTAAAAGTAGAGTCAAGACCTGGTTGCTGGGAGTAGGTCTCTCCCAGGATCATACAAAAGCAAGAATTGGCTTGTAAATTTGTGTAAAATACTGGATCATCCTCAATTGGAGTATTGCATCCAGTTCTGTGCATTATACTTCAGGAAGGGGATTAGAAAGGGTATAGAAAAGATTAATTAGAATGGTTATAGGGATGGAGAATGTTCAGTTATGTAATCAAATTGGAAACTTGGGTTTCTTTTTGAATTATTCTTACGGTGATGAGGATTTGTTACATGGGCACTAGCAGAAACATCAGAACACACTGTCTTTACCACAAGGTATATTCTTAGTGATTCCGAAGACAATGTCACAAGATCCCATGTACAGCATGTGTACAGCAGAAAAAAAAGACTATCCAGCTTATCAAGTCTGCATCAGTCAAAAATAAACATTTAACTATTGTAATCCCATTTTACAGCAACTGGTTCATAGTCTTGTAAGCTGAAAATGTGTTGCTGGAAAAGCGCAGCAGGTCAGGCAGCATCCAAGGAGCAGGAGAATCAACGTTTTGGGCATAAGCCCTTCTTCAGGAATGAGGAAAGTGTGTCCAGCAGGCTAAGATAAAAGGTAGGGAGGAGGGACTTGGGGAGGGGCGTTGGAAATGCGATTGGTGGAAGGAGGTCAAGGTGAGGGTGATAGGCCGGAGTGGGGTGGGGGCGGAGAGGTCAGGAAGAAGATTGCAGGTTAGGAAGGCGGTGCTGAGTTCAAGGGATTTGACTGAGACAAGGTGGGGGGAAGGGAAATGAGGAAACTGGAGAAATCTGAGTTCATCCCTTGTGGTTGGAGGGTTCCTAGGCGGAAGATGAGGCGCTCTTCCTCCAACTGTCATGTTGCTATGATCTGGCGATGGAGGAGTCCAAGGACCAGTCCAAAGATGTGCAGGTCAGGTGAATTGGCCATGCTAAATTGCCCGTAGTGTTAGGTAAGGTAGTGTTAGGGGTATGGGTGGGTTGCGCTTCAGCGGGGCGGTGTGGACTTGTTGGGCTGAAGGGCCTGTTTCCACACTGTAAGTAATCTAATCTAATCTTTCATCCAACATCAAAATAAAGTTTCAACTTATTTTGCAACAGTCTATTACCATAATTCAAGTCCAGAGGAAGTAGAAAACATACCTCAATTTTCAAATTTACCATTTAATTGGTTCTTTTCAATTTCTCTTTCTTGAACTAGAGATAAGTTTACAATTTCTTTCCGAGTCTGATGGCATGCACCTTCACAACTCTGATGGCTTAAACATTCTTAATTGTAACAATCTGAGGATTTCCTGTCCCAAACTCTCCATGCTTGAATCATAGAATGTGGAAACAAGTAATTCAGCCCATCAGGTCCACACTGAACCTCCAAAGAGCATCCCACCCAGATCCACCCTATCCCTGTAACCCTGCATTTCCCATGGCTAATCCACTCAATCTGCACCTCTTTGGACTGTGGGGAGGAAATTGGAGCACCCGGAGGAAACCCATGCAGACACGGGGAGAACATACAAACTCCACACAGACAAGCACCCTAGGAATCAAACCCCAGTCCCTGGGGCCTGCTAACCACTGAGCAACTGTGCCACCCCAAGCTGCACAAACTGAGCCTCATTCTTCAAGATGCCCATGTTCACTTTAGCATCTCTTTTTCTTTTCCTCCCTTGCTATTTCGGCTACAGTGGCAAGTTCCCAGACAGCCTGAGGAGTATACTCCCACCAGCAGTGTACTATTCTCCCTGTCTGCATAGGATTTCTCTGGATGATCCAGTTTCCTCTCATGGTCCAAAGATGTGCAGATTAGGTGGATGGGCCAATCTAAATTGCCTACCATGTCCAGGGATGAGCAGGTTAGGTGGATTAACCATGGGAAATGCAAGATTACAGAGATAGGATCAGGGTGCGTGGGCCTGTGTGGATGTTCTGTGAAGGCTTGGTGTGAACTTGATGGGCTAAATGGCATGCTTCCACACTGTAGAGATTCTATGATTATTCATGATGAGTATGACAGCACAGCATTATGAATTTCCTTTATTCGTTACATTGTGTTTATCAGTGTACAAATATCCAATCGACTTAGTAAAATAAATTCCATGAACTGCATGATTCAACTCAGTACTAAGGGTTGGAGTTGCATTCCAAAATTAAGGAATCGATACAATGATACCCTGGTGTACTACTCTGATATTTCTGTTCCAGTGAGCTTGTTTTGGTCTGTTCCGAGTTCCCTACAGGATTTGTGCTTCGATACTAATGTGTCCATGTCTTAGAGTCACAGAGATGTACAGAATGGAAACAGACCCTTCGATCCAACCTGTCCACGCTGACCAGATATCCCAAACCAATCTAGTCCCACCTGCCAGCACCCGGCCCATATCCCTGTATTCCTGATGAAGGGCTTTTGCCTGAAACATCGATTTTACTGCTCCTCGGATGTCTGCCTGAACTGCTGTGCTTTTCCAGCACCATTCTAATATAGACCCCAGCTCATATCCCTCCAAACCCTTCCTATTCATATACCATCCAAATGCCTCTTAACTGTTGCAATTGTACCAGCCTCCATCACTTCCTCTGGCAGCTCATTCCGTACACGTACCACCCTCTGTGTGAAAAAGTTGCCCCTTGGTCTCTTTTATATCTTTCCCCTCTTATCCTAAACCTATGCCCTCTAGTTCTGGACTCCTCGATCCCAGGGAAAAGACTTTGTCTATTTATCCTATCCATGTTCTTTATAATTTTGTAAACCTCTATAAGGTCACCCCTCAGCCTCCGACGCTCCAGGGAAAATAGCCTCAGCCTGTTCAGCCTCTCCGTGTAGCTCAAATCCTCCAACCCTGGCAACATCCTTGTAAATCTTTTCTGAACCCTTTCAAGTTTCACAAAATCTTTCTGATAGGAAGGAGACCAGAATTGCACACGATATTCCAACAGTGGCCTAACCAATGTCCTGTACAGCCACAACATGACCTCCCAACTCCTGTACTTAATACTCTGACCAATAAAGGGAAGCATACCAAACGCCTTCTTCACTACCCTATCTACCTGCAACTCCACTTTCAAAGCTATGAACTTGCACTCCAAGGTCTCTTTGTTCAGCAGCACTCCCTAGGAGCCTACCATTAAGTGTATAAGTCCTGCTAAGATTTGCTTTCCCAAAATGCAGCACCTCGTAGTTATCTAAATTAAACTCCATCTGCCATTTCTCAGCCCATTGGCCCATCTGGTCCAGATCCTGTTGTAATCTGAGGTCACCCTCTTTGCTGTCCACTACACCTCCAATTTTGGTGTCATCTGCAAACTTACTAACTGTACCTCTTATGCTCGCATCCAAATCATTTATGTAAATGACAAAAAGTAGAGGACCCAGCACCAATCCTTGTGGCACTCCACAGGTCACAGGCCTCCAGTCTGAAAACAACCCTCCACCACAACACTCTGTCTTCTATCTTTGAGCCTGTTCTGTATCCAAATTGCTAGTTCTCCCTGTATTCCATGAGGTCTAACCTTGCTAATCAGTCTCCCATGTCGAACGACTTACTGAAGTCCATATAGATCACATCTACTGCTCTGCCCTCATCAATCTTCTTTGTATCACTTGAGACATTGTAACATTAGGCAAGAGGTTTTACACCACAAAGAGGAAGGTCAGCAGCCAAGGCTCTGCCTTTAGAGCATAAAACATGGAACACTACAGCGCAGTACAGGCCTTTCGGCCCTCGATGTTGCGCCGCCCTGTCATACCAATCTGAAGCCCATCCCACCTACACTATTTCATGTACGTCCATATGCCTGTCCAATAATGACTTAAATGCATTTAAACTTGGCGAATCTACTACCGTTGCAGGCAACGCATTCCATACCCTTACTACTCTCTGAGTAAAGAAACTTCCTCTGACATCTGTCTTACACCTATCTCCCCTCACTTTAAAATTGTGTCCCCTCATGTTTGCCGTCCCCATACTTGGAAAAAGGCTCTCCCTGTCCACCTATCTAACCCTCTAATTATCTTGTTTGTCTCTATTAAGTCACCTCTCAACCTTCTTCTCTCGAACGAGAACAGACTCAAGGCCCTCAGCCTTTCCTCATAAGACATTCCTTCCGTACCAGGCAACATCCTAGTAAATCTCCTCTGCACCCTTTCCATTGTAACATCCTTCTTACAATGCGGTGACCAGAACTATACATAATACTCCAAGTGTGGCCGTACCAGAGCTTTGTACAGCTGCAGCATAACCTCCTGGTTCCAGAACTCAATCCCTCTATTAATAAAGGCGAAAACACTGTATGCCTTCTTAACAACCCTGTCAATCTGGGTGGCAACTTTCAGGGATCTGTGTACCTGGACTTTAGTTGGTACAGTGTAGTTAGGGTTGCCTTTGTAGCCATAGTCACACATCAGAACTGTTTTTCCAAAACCCAAGAGAGAAGGTGAACTTGTGAGGGCAGAACTTCACACACTTGCCAAAACCGTACAAATTCCTTCTGATTATGATTATTAAATTGGTGATTATAATGACTTTGCAGTTTTAGAAATTTTCTTTTGGAGATCCCAATAACCTTGCATCCACCTATATGAGGTATTTTTATGTATTTAAATATTATCATGAAGCATAACCAGAGTCTCCAACTGAGAAATCTCAACTGATGAACGTTGAATCCATCTTTGGCTTGTGTCACTGAGTGATTACCGAATTACATGAGACAACACCAGGTAGATCCTTCAACAAAATTGCTCTCTGTCAACATTCGCAGTTCTTTGTTTTATTTTCTACACCACTATTCATCATCTACATATGCCTCCTTCCACCCCTCTTCATTTCAACTTCTCAACAAAGCCTTCTATTCTTTTCTCCCACATGCATTTATTTCCATTTATGCTCTTTGTCTCAACTATTCCTTGTAATAGCATATTGCAGATTCATTGTTTGAGTAAGGAAGTTTTTAATAAATTCTGTGATAGATTTATTCATTTTTAATCATACGATCATATTTTTGTATCCTCTGGTTATTACGATTTCGATGAATGATAATTTTTGGACGATCACACAGTAAGGTTTGAGAACCACTGCTTTAACTGTGACAGACAAAAAAACTGCAGATGCTGGAATCCAAAATAGACAGGCAGGAGGCTGGTAGAACACAGCAAGCCCAGGCAGCATCAAGAGGTGGAGAAGTCATGAAGTCCAGTCCTGGAGAAGGGTTACACCCAAAACATTGACTTCTCCACCTCCTGATGCTGCCTGGCTTGCTGTGTTCTTCCAGCCCCCTGCCTGTCTATTTACTGTCACAGAGGCTGGAAGCTGAAGGAAATGCATCAACGCAAAGTCAATGTATTCATAAGCGGAATTTTTGCTTTCAGAAAAAATTGCTCATTTGATGCATTGGAGACATGGTCTAATCTATATCAGTTCAGGATGACAGTTGAATTAAACAAATAAGCAATGCTGCACATTGCAGGACCAAGAGTTAGCATTTGTCTTGAGTGGATGATCATGCCAATTTGCAGACATGCCAACAATCTTGAACTTTTCAAGTTGTTGCTGATAATCATCAAGGAGTGACTGGGCTGCTTGTTGGCAGTCTAAGGTTTCAAACAAACAAGTTGATGTCTATATGCTTTGGGAATTTTCATAACATTGTCATGATTTTGGATTCTTTCTCCATTTTTCTTAAGAAAAAATCATTTTTAATATGTGTTTTTGCAAATGTTGCCTAAAAGGCATTTTTTTTTTGCAGTGTGACCCTGTGTAAAATGGTGGACACTTAGTCAGAGAAAATATATTTGAAAAGTTGCAGACATAAGAGCTCCTTCTCCGTTTGCAGGCTGAGACTGTCAGCACTAAATACAGCAAAGAAGCAGCATTTAATTGGGTCAGACGTGGTATGGCCCAGTTCCAAGCCCTGAGTCTCCTCCATGTCACCAGGAAGGGGGCAGAAGTGAGTCTGCAAAAGGCAGAATAGGGGTGGGGGTAGGTTGCAAGGGTGGAAATTGGGAAGAAGGAGGAGCTGCAATGTGAAGACAGGAACTTACAGGAGTGGGAGCGGCTGAGAGTGAGGGAAGGGGTTGTGAAGAGGGGGGAGAGAGGTGGCAAAAAGGAATGATGACCTCAAGAGAATTTCAAAGACTGGAAAGGGGATGATAAGGGCTACAAAGTGGATAAAGGAGCTACTACAGGGAGTGAGTGCAACAGAGACAGTTCCAAGGGAGAGTGAAGGTTCCTAATGGGTGTGATGTATGAAAAGAGGACTAAGGGACTGTGAAAAGGGGACAGTAGCCACATTGGGGAGAGAGTGGTTGTAAAGTGGAGTGAGCAGTTTTAAGCTTTTTAACAAAGGACTACTTAGCCAGATGGGAATGAGGAAAGTCTGATATCATTGACCTTATGCATCCCTTGCAAATGAAGATAGGGTCTGTAAATTAAGCCTCCAGATGTTCAGGGGCCATGCTATGAGAAAAAAATACTGTGAATGCTATTGTAATCACCACTATTAATTTAATCAATAGTTTTAATTCATAAGGAGTTGCAATTCTATGTTATCTCAAAGCATTTGATACATTTGAAACACTTTGAGGAGTAGTGACTGTGTTAGAGCCAAACTCACAACTCTTTACCTGTAACCTTACTATACCACGGAAAACATGTTCAGGTTTTTGTCGATGGAAGTATATCTTAGTTATTTTAAAATGCATGTTGTCTTTTGGCAGTTTAAACTATGATGTCTAGGCAATTGCAGACACAACACATATGGAAAGTATTATACTTCATGGAAAGTAATGATTTTTGAGGATATTGAAAATTTCTTCTCATTCTTTTAAGTTCAAATGCTACATTAACACTGATAGAAAAATTAATGTTGCTACATCATTGTATCACCTCATAAATGAGTTCATGAAAATGAATAAACACGCCTGAAAACTAAGCTCCCAAAAATCAAAAAGTAGCCCTCAAAAAAAAGACCTATTGAAAAAATTATATTAAATTATAAACAATCAGAGGCCAGTTGGTAGAAGTTGCTGATGCAAAATCACACTTCCTAAAGTCCAAGATCGTTGAGAAACCCAGGCTACAATTAAGTGATAGTTGTCTAGTTGCCACAGGATGGTAGTCATGGGTTAGTGGGGTTGGTTGACAGGGCAGTATAATGGTTCCCAGTGGATCCTGACTTCCAATGTTGGATCTCCGCTCAAGTACTGTGTGTCTTTGAAGGCGGATCCTCTTTGTAGGTCCACAAACAATCCGAATAAGCTTTGATTTTCGGGTTTACCGTATGGTGAGTCCCCTATCTGGGATTGGATGAATACCAGCAGTGATAAGAGTGGCCCTTGAATAGAAATTAATTCCTCCTCAAGAGTCTCGATTTGTGACAGGGCAAGAAGGTAATTAGCAGTGTATGAATCAGGGTTTGAGATGACAGTTTCTTCACCCACCATCTTCTCACACCAATGTCCATCCATCATCAACTGTGCTTCTCCTTTAGGGAGTGATAATGAGAATTAATCGTGTAGAGAGCCAGCTTAGACACAATGGGATTAATGGCTCCTTTTTGAGTTGTAAGCATTTTATGATTCAATGTTATATTGGGTGTTTAACTTAAATAGTAAATCAGGTACTGACAAAAAAGAGAAAAGTTGTATAACAATAGAAGGTTAAAAAAAGACAGAAAGGAATTGTAAAAATAAATTTAGAATGCGAAGGAATGAGACTCCACAAAAGTAAAATTTAGTTTTCAGCATCAAAAAAATTGATAGTCAGAATGTACATTTATTACAGAGGTTGACGTGAACAACTTTTTTTTGTGGCGAGTTTAGTCCATATTTAGCATTGAAATACGGCAACTAAAAGTATAAGAAAAGTCAGTTCACTTCAATGGAATGTTCTTTGTTTTCTGTGATTTTTATCTTCATTGATGCCTCAGCCCAGGAGGAGGATTTCAGGACCATTACTGTACGCCATGGAATTTAATATGATTGATTTTAAAGAAAAGGGGTATGAAACAGTGCCTGCCACATTTACACAATTCACTCTTCTTGATAAGGTAATCCCCGCTTTTTGAAAGTTCGCTTTATGCCACTTTGCTTTTTCGAAAGACTGACATTAGTTCCTGTTTTCACGAACAAAAAGAAATCCGAAGAGGGTTTTCAGTTTTATGAGAAAAGGCAAAATTTTTCCCATGTAAATTAATGCTTTTGTGCTTTATGCCATTTCGGTTTCATAGGAACGCTTCACTTTTAGATAACAGGAGATACCTGTATTACTTAATCAGCCGAGTCAAGGTTAATGTTCAGATAAGGAAGGGTGTCTAGTATAGTGATTGTAATGAGGTCAGGATGAGAATGGTGCTGGAAAAGCACAGCAGGTCAGGTAGCATCCGAGGGGCAGGAAAATCAACGTTTCGGGCAGGAGCCCTTCATCAGTAATGTTTGAAATGGTGTAGAAATACGGTTTGTTGAGAGTATAAATTCTTCTTAGGATGTAGTACAGAAGGAGTCCTTTGCAGGTCTGAGAGAGTGTGGCCCTCAGTTGAGGCATAGCTGACCGCAGAGAGGTTAGATGGTGGCGCATGGCAGCGAGTGTGGAACGGAGGAGCCGAAGGAGAACCATTGCTGGTGGTTTTGAATTTGTAGTAGGTACTGGTTGTCCTGTTCGGATCCAAACTGTGCTGGTCTGAATGTAGTCTGGAGTCCATGTAGGATCAGTTGGTTCTATAGGCAGGCACTGAGGAGTGGCTGTGGTAGTGTGTCTGTTTCAGGACATGGTTGAAGAGCTTCAGGGTAGAGATGACCTGAGTGTTGCCATGAGAGAAAGACTCACTGAGATCTTTGTAGAGAGAGGAGGAGAAATTCTTCAAGGTAGGCATCCTTGCAAGAAGGTTTGCATTAAGGTTAAAATCAACGAGGCAAAAGTGAGGACTGCAGATGCTGGAGATTAGAGTCAATATTAGAGTGGTGCTGGAAAAGCACAGCAGGTCAGGCAGCATCTGAGGAGAAGGAAAATTGATGTTTCATGCAGGAGCCCTTCATCAGACTCGCTACCCACAGCCACATCTCCTTCCTCAGGGCTTGCCCATGGAACCAACTGATCCCACATGGACTCCAGACTACATTCAGACCAGCACAGTTGGATCCAAATAGGAAAATCAGTACAGACTACAAATTCATAACCACCAGCAACGGTTCTCCTTCAGGGTGCTCCAATCCACTCCTGTAATGAGGTCAGTCGAGTGGACCTTATAGAATATGAGTTCCTTGACTGGGGCTATTAATCTGCTCAAATCAGGGAACCCTGGCTGACAGATATAAACACGAGTGTGACTTTTATGAGAAAAGGCTAAATTTTTCCCATATAAATTAATGCTTCTATGTTTTATACCATTTCAGCTAATGAAAGTTTTCAGAAGAATGCTCTACTTTTGGATAGCAGGAGGTACCTGTATTATTTAATCTGCTGAGTCGAGGTGAATGTTCAGGTAAGGAAGGATGTCTGGTGTAGTGATTGTAATGAGGTCAGCCAAGTGGACCTCATAGAATATGAATTCCTTGATCAGGGCTATTAATCTGGTCTAATCAGGGAGCCCTGGCTGACAGATATAAAGAGGAGTGTCAATAAACAGGATTATCAGAGGTTCCGTTCACTCTGAGAGCTGCCTCTGAGGGAACTGGATCAGTGTGTGAAGGATTCTCCACTTTGTGTGTTAGGGAGAGGAGGAGACTGACCTCTGAACTGCCTGGACCACACAGTCAGTGCGTCTTATTACTGCTATTGGTGTTTCTACTGAGGAGAGTTTTTCCTTTCTGTCTCTCTCCCCCTTGTTTCAGGTAGACTTTGTTTTGATTTTTTTGGTTTTCTCATAAAAAAGTAATACAAAAGGAGTGTCAGAGGTTGTGTTTACTCTGAGAGTTGGCTCTAAGGAAGCTGGCTCAGTGTGAAGGACTTTCCACATGTAAATAAAAGTGATTTAGTGATGGGATACTGGCCTCTGTGGAGTTATTTCAACCTAGATGAACCATTGTACTGACTGCTGTCCCTCAATTTGGGAAAGACCTGTTCTCAGAATGATAAGAGTTTACCAAGGGTCTTCATATTACTGAACAGATGGATTCTCAACCCAGACATATTTAAGCACATTGAGCAGGTCATTCCATGAGTTAGTAGGATCCAAAGTGTAGATTCTCATCCTTTTCGTCTCTGCTGCTTCATCATGATACATTGTAATTCATAGCGCAGTGCAGCAGGATGCACAAGTTTCCCACATTTTGAATGTTTGATAAGAAACTTCACAATGTCATGAATTTTCATGCAGCTACAATTTAAAGAGAGTTTCAGATTGTCTTTGAAATATTTTCACTTCCGATGAAATGTTTCCCATTTGAGAATTAAAAAAAGAAACAGAAATTGCAGGGGAGACATTTTAAGTCTTCTGGACGAAGTGTTCACTTAGTTGAAAGTTAATTTTGCAGGGGTTAAAGTTGAATGCTTGTGGGATGTTCTTCAGGAATGACACAAGCCTTTGTTCAATGGTCCTTGCAATTTAAAAAAAATCATTTGTGTGGTGTGGGCATCACTGGCTGGCAAGCATTTATTGCCCATCCCTAGTTGCCCTTGAGAAGGTGGTGATGAGTTGCCTTCTTGAACCAGCTACAATCCACTTGCTGTAGGTTGACCCACAATGCCATTAAGGAGGGAATTTCAGGATTTTGACCCAACAGCAGTGAAGGAACAATGATAAGTTTCCAAGTTAGGATGTTGAGTGGCTTGGAGGGGAACTTGAAGGTGGCTGTGTTCTCATGTATTTGCTGCCCTTGTCCTTCTAGGTGGAAGTGATCGTGGCTTTGGAAGGTGCTGTCTGAGGATCTTTGGTGAATTAAACTGGAAGTTGTGGCAGAGGAATTCCTGATGAGATTTCTCTCAAGCTCTGATGTGTCACTGATAAACAATCCAGTTCTCACTCCAATACAGGTGTATGGTAACATCAACTGCTCCATACACCAGTCTTTGTTGATCTGTGGTGGTTTGTTGTCAAAACCTTGTCTGCTATAGTGTGCAGAGGGCTGAGCTGGTGCAACTGATCTGGTGTTCGTTCCCTATAACAATAGTGGCCTTGTAGTAGGAGCTGCTGCCAAGGTGATACAAGTGCTCAGCACATCCCAGGTCCTTTCCTTCCACAGATATGGGAGGTGGAAAAAAGAAACAACAAGAGTGCTGGAGAAACTCTGCAGGTCTGGCAGCATCTAAGGAGAGAAAAACAGAGTTAATGGTGCGGGCCCAATGATTCATCTTTGCCATGTCAGCGATTCCTCTGGAAAATCTAAAGTTGTACTGCATCTCTCAGAGGATTTCCTCAGCTGCACGAAGTGAATGCTTCAGGAGAAGGCTTGTCAGGACCTTTCCTACAATGCATAAGGAGGAAAGAGGCCATTGGTTTCCACCTCATGACTTACCTACTTTCTTAAAGATCGTTAGAATTTTCACGTTGTTAAACTTCGGTTGGAGGGAACTGAGGGGAGGTGGGGAGTTCACTTTCCTCCCATGTCTTCAGAAGAGTGCAGGGGATTTTGATGGGAACAAGGGTGCTCCTGACTTGATGACCACAGATGGAATACCATCAGGGTCAAAGACATTGTCACCAACTATTTGATTGCATGTTATAGTTCTCCTGTTGATATTCATGCACCCTTAGATTCTACTACAGGGTCCTGGGGGAATTGCCTGGAGAGTACCAGCTGTGACTGTGGATTCACAGGTGAGAATTTGTTGAGAACGTTCTTTTCAGCCTTGGTGAATGGCATTCTCAAGAAGAGAAACTGCATCCTGTCAGCAAAGAGGGTTTAACCAAATTGACTTTGACGTGTAAGTGACCCTGGTGGCTTTAAAAAAAACTTAATATGATTTCAGCATATTGTTGGATTTTCTTTTGGACTTTCACTTATTACTGTATGTCTTTGGGTGTCATTCTTTCATCTATGGAAGTACTGCATCTTCAATTTCAATTTCAGAGGTTGCTCAATTTTCTTTAAGGAGGCCAAATATTCCCATAAAATTCTCATTGGAACAGTCCTGTTTCATTGAAGTCAAAATCCATCAAGGAGGCCCATTGGAAATTGCTATGATTGATTTCAATGGAAGGAATGTGAGAGTTGATCTACCACCTTCCACCCTGCAATTCCCCATCATGGATTTTTTTTGTACGTTGACTAGGCAGAGTACAATGTCCAATCATAAATGGATGACTAGTTCGATTTCTAATATCCAAGGTAAGCAAGCAAAATTGGACACTTTAGACAGGACAAGTGACAACTTGGTCATAAAGGTAAAAATTCAGAGGGGAATTGAAAGAGGAATGAGAGAGACAAATTGAAGAAATTTAGAGAAGAATTCAAGTGTCGAGCCTTTTCTTGGTCACTTACTCCACAAATGCATTCAGCATGTGATAAACACAATGATTTTGAACCCATTAACATTGCAGAAGCCAACATCCAATTTTCCATTGACACCAACATGGGCATCAGAGGCCTGCAGAAGTCCTGTTTCTGATAAGCCAGATACATATTCTGGACAAAATGCAGAATGGAATGCAAGCTGCATTTCTGTAACTTGTCTCGCTCTCTGACTTCTTTTGAATATTTAATGCAAACAGAATTTAACAACGTTTACACTTTAATGAACAACATAAGAACATAAGGAACAGGGCCAAGAGTAGACCATCAAGCCAGCTTTGCCTTTCAACATAATCATGGCTATTATTCTGCTTGAACTCCACTTCTCCATCCACCGTCCATATCCCTTGCTTTTCTGAAAGATCAAACATTTGTTTCAGGTTTATATACATTCAAGAATGGAACATACACAATCATTTGGGTGAATAAATTTCAATTCATCCCAATCTTAAAAGATCAGCTCCTTATCCTGCAATGGTGTTTCTATGTTCTAGATTCCCTTCCCAGGGAAATAAACTTTCAGTTTAATCCCCTTCAAAACATGGCAAGTTTTACTGAACCTCCAAAATTACATTAACTACAAAAATCGTTATAACTGATTGCACAGTCCAAGCTCATTTCAATCACCTTGAATGTACCATGTCCATAATCTATCAATTTTCAGTCAAGACTGGAGAGTAAAAGGAATTATGACTTCGCTCTATATGTTTTTACAGAACCTGTATGAAAGGAATTATGTTACAGTTATGCCAGACTAAATGGAACTAAATCCTCAGTCTGGGGAGGTTACAAGTGAGCTCTCCCCTCTTATGATCCTCCGTACTTTTGATCATATGAATAGAATTAGAATTAGAATTAGGTTTCTTGTCACATGTACTCAAGTACAGGGGTGAGGGAATACAGTGAAGAGTACACAAAGTCACCATTTCCAACATCATCTTAGGTACAAAGGTACCTAGGTACAAAACCTGAGGTACAAAAATAGAAATATAAAGAAATAAGATCAAAAATTCAACATTACAGTTCTTAGCATAAAACAAAAAAAAGAGTAAAGGTAAAAGCTAAACATTAAACATTGCAGTCCTTTCTTAGCCATGGGCATGCAGATGCATCACGCTGGGATTTCCTCATAAGGGTTCACTCTTCACAACAGTGGGCATGCTTTTCACCCGCACTGTGCTAAGTCTTGCCCGGGTTTGCCAGCTGCTTTGCTACCGATTGTCGCTTCACCGCTGACCACCATCTGGGCTCAGGCTGACCAACAAAGTTCTGCTCCGAGCCCCTAGACACTGCCACGCTCCATTACCATCTCCATAACCAAACTATCTCCAGAAGATAAGTAAAAAAAATGTGAAAAAAACTAAAAGAAAAGGCAAAAAAACAGAAAAGAAGGGAAAAAGAAAAGGTGAAGCAGACAAAAGGTCAAGACCCAGGCTCAGGAGCATGGACACTGCCTACTCCACCACCTTCACCATCTTTAAAGGATCAACTTTAAATTATAGCCCCAATAACTGACTGATTAAAGAAACCACATAGTGGGATACTCAAACCTTTCGGTCATGTCCACTTTTACTTTGATTGCAAGGCTGCGCTGAATTATCTAATCTCATTCAGAATCATGGTTGAGCTGTTAAAATCTGGTCACAGATTGAAAGAACAATAAATAAATCAGTATATGTCTCTACACTTCACCATTTGGAGCAGCATTAGGAGCAGAAGTAAGCCATTTCGCCCCCTTCAGTCTTCTCCATCATTCAAAAAGGTTATGGATGGTCTATGGCTTTTTGAATTCCACATTCTCATGTATTTTGTTTGATTCATTAATCATAGAGTCATAAAGATGCACAGCATAGAAATAGACCCTTTGGGCCAACTCATCCATGCTGACCAGATATCCCAAACTAATTTAGTCCCATTTGCCAGCATTTGGCTCATATCCCTCTAAACCCTTCCTATTCATATACCCATTCAGATGCCTTTTAAATGTTCTAATTGTACCAGCCTCTATCACTTCCTCAGGCAGCTTATTCCATACATGCACCACCGTCTGGGTGAAAACGTTAAACCTTTCCCTTTTAAATTTTTCCACTCTCACCCTAAACTATGCCTGCTAGTTCTGGACTCACACACCCCAGGGAAAATACCTTGTCTATTTATCCTATCCATGTCCCTCATGATTTTATATACCTCTATAAGGTCACCTCTCAACCTCTGATGCTCCAGGGAAAACAGCCCAAGCCTGTTCAGCCTCTCCCTATAGCTCAAATCCTCCAATCCTGGCAACATCCTTGTAAATCTTTCTGACCCTTTCAAATTTCACAACATCCTTCTGATAGGAAGGAGACCAGAATTGCACACGATATTCCAAAAGTGGCTTAAGCAATGTCCTGTACTTCTGCAACAAGACCTCCCAACTCCCAACCTTGATGCTCTGACCAATAAAGGTAAGCATTACCTTCTTTAAATATCTACACCTTAACAATATTGAATTACTACATTCTGATGCAGACACTCCAAAGTCGCACAGCCCTCTGAGAGAAAATATTTCTCAATGTCTCTCATAATCCCTAATTTTCAACTAATAAATCAAGGAAAACTCCACTGAAACATCTCCAATGAATTATTCTGTGGCATGGGAAAGATCACATGGAAGTTGAACAAAGAGTGGGAGAATTTTGACATCAGATGTAAACAACAGGAAAAATCAGTTGGCCACAGTCGGTAACATATTATAGAATTCAAAGTCTCCTTGCTATAGGAAAGATGTTGTGAAATGTGAAAGGGTGCAGAAAGGATTTACAAGGTTATTGCTAAGGTAGGAGGATTCGAGATATAGGGAAAGGCTGAAAAGGCTCTGGTTTCCCTGGAGCATCAGAGGCTGAGGGGTCACCTTACAGAGAATTATAAAATCATGAGGGATAGAGTGAATGGTCGAGGTATTTTTCGCAGGGTAGGGGAGTCCAAAACTAGAGGGCATAGGTTTAAGGCAAGAGGGGAAAGATTTAAAAGGGATCTAAGGGGCAACCTTTTCAAGCAGAAGTTGATGCATGTATAAAATGATTTGCCAGAGGAACTGGTAGAGAGAGACAAAAATACTGCAGATGCTAGACTCCAACTGAAAGCAAGAACTCTTTCAGGCTCTCTGCCATTCTTTCACCTTTCATGAAAAGTTTATTGTTAAATATGAAACAAACTCTCATAGGCTGCCCTTGATATGATATTCATGAATGTTAAGGACTAAAAATGTTTTGACAGCACTGGGAGCATATATCATAAAATTAATGCATCACTTTATAATTGTCAATTCATCAAGATTAATGGATAAAAATCATGAGCTACGTGTATGTGCAGTTTCATGACATGCACTCCTGGTGTGTGTCATGGCACAGAGGATGAATTTATATGCCTAAATAGTCAAGCTCTCTGACAGGACAGGGTCAGTCTGAGCATTTGATAAAGAAATATTGTTATATTTCCGAGTATGTTTCTGAAAATCAGGAGAAAAAGCATGCAGCCTGGACGGAATGGAATGAGCTTGCCTTTATTCGTAACAATGCTACACTGACTTGGAATAAGCTTTAATGTTGACACTTGGTGCCTGGATAGAAAACATGCTATTCCCAGATGTAACATCCCTCACCTTTATGAGGGCAAAGTTGACAAAAAGAAATGTTTTCTTTTAATCAGCTTACTGAAAAGTATGTTGCTAAGAGAGTAATCAATTGCAACAGCTTGAGTTAATAATTAATCACAAAACATGAACAATAACGTAATTATGGAATATTCGTGTATGACCCTTTAATTAACCTAAAACAAAGTACCACAAATTTATAAATGATTCCAATGTAAGCAATACGAGAAGCATTAATCCACAATCAAAATTAACAATGACATACAGCATGTGGAAACCTCTTGTGTGTGTCTTGGACCTAATAATACATTGTCAACCTAATGACAAAATAAAAGTAGACTGTTGCACCAAACTGATTTTCCAGTAATTATTGGAAGGAACCCGATTGTGATCCCACAAGGACCCATGTTGGGCCTAAATTATACAGCCAATGGGATAAAAAAGTTACTTGTCCAAATTTGCGTGGACATGATAATAGGCAGTGATAAGAAAACAGGCTCATGCTAAATATGTTTAAATTTACGAGCTGGAGACAGATATTTGATTTTTTAAAAAACACAATCTTTAACCCAAGCAAGGTCATGAGTAAAACTGAAAATGGTTACTGTAATTCGTATGACTACATAAGTCCACATTCCAATCCACTAGGTTGAAAATGTTTGGATTGAAATGTAATCTTGTACAAATGGGCCCCCTGATTTGCTGTAGTCATGTGATGTCAACTATGAGGCACACACCCTATTGATGGCCATCTTAAGTTCCACTTCAATAAGGTCTTTGTGTTGAATACACTGCTGTATGGTGTAAGAAAAGGCACCGAGATGAGTGTCCAGGACTGAAATAAGAAGGAAACATGACCACCACTGTGGAGTAGTGAGCTGCCTCTGATAAAGTAAAAACACTGCTTAAGATAAATTGCCTGCAGTATTTCCCCAACCAGCTTCTGTTCAAATTAACAGGGGTAGAAGGCAACAGGGGTAGGAGGCAAAACTGGGAACTATTCCATGAGCTATGGTGGAACTATACAATCACAATATCGCTCAGATGCACTGAACTTTAAAATGTCATTAGCTGGTACAGAAGTTAATCAGAAAATCCAATGGAATGCTGACCTTTATATCCAGAGGGTTAGAAGACCAGAGGGCTACTAAAGGAATTAAAGGTTATGGTTAAAGGGCAGGTAAGTGGAGCTGAGGCCACAAAAAGATCAGCCATGATTTATTGAATGTTGGGAGCAGACTCGAAGGGCCAGATGGCCTATCCCTGCTACTATTCCTTATGTTCATATTAATACAAGAGAGTTGAAGTCATGATTCACATATACAAAGGCCTGGCTGGTCGATGCCTGGAATACTGCGAGTAGATCTGGGTGCCACATGGTTGTAATGATATACTGGAGTTAGAAGATATACAGTGTAGATTTAACAAAATTATATCTGAATTTCAATCTAGAAATTTTGATGAGGGCACATGTAAGCTAGCGTTATCTTCCCACAAATATAGAAGATTGAATGGTGATCTAATTGAAGAATTTAACATATTAAAGGGAATAGATAACATAAGGATTCTAGGGTAATCCAAATGGAGGATGGGAAAAGTTTCTGGCTGTAACAGCTGCTCCTTTTTTGAGGTATTTTAGGCGCTGGAGGTGATTTCCTCGAATTCCAGGAGCAGCAATTACCATTTTATGTGCTGTTGCATTGTTTTGGAACTTTGGAGAACAAAAAAGTCAAAACAAAAGCACCTTTAAAAGGGAGAGGAACAGACAAAGGAAGCACATGGTGAGGTCAGTGCAGGAGAGAGAGCAAAAAAGAAACTCACTGACACACCAGTGAACTTGCGCAGTTACTGCCTTTGCTATTTGAATTTGTGTATATGAGCTGCCAGAGGAAGTGGTGGAGGGGAGTACAATTGCAACATTTAAAAGGCATCTGAATAGCAAGGGTTTGAAGGGATATGGGCTGGGTGCTGGCAGGTGGGACTAGATTGGGTTGGGATATCTGCTCAGCGTGGACAAGTTGGACCCAAGGGTCTGTTTCTGTGCTGTACATCTCTATTACTTTATGACACTAAATAGAAGCTATTTCAGCTCAATGGGGAATTTAGGACTGGTGAGTGTTTTCTTTACAAGTAGTGCTGGGTTTTTCAAAAGTGAAATTATAAGGAATCTTTTCCACAATGAGTGACATTTGGAACTCTCTTGTGTAAATGAGAAGTCATGGTAGTTCTATTGTTACTTTTAAAACTGAGATTGATGGATTTCTGTTATCCAAAGGTCTTCAGCTCTGTGTGGAAAATAGAGAGAAGTAGGAGATCAGTCATGCTCATTAGCCCTTTTCTTTATTTGTTCACAGGATGTGAAAATCGCTGGCTAGGCAAGTAGCAATTGCTGAGCCCTAATTGCTCCGGACAAGGTGGAGATTTCAATTCCTATTGTTATGTTCCTGCACATGTAAGTTATTATAGACACAGGCTCACCTCTGCAAATTCCTGTTCTTCATTTATCATTAATATATGGTTTAATGTCATTAGTTGGGTGATGTTTCCCTTCTGATTTTAATGAATCTTTCGGTACTGTAGAGACATTAATGATTGCACAAAGTATTACATGGAAGGATGATCCTTTCCTCACTTCTACCCACAAATTTCCACCTCTCTTGATTTTCTCCATTCTATTACACTATATTACGTTGAATTAAACAAACCTACTTTTATTAAGTCCAGTATCATCATTACTTTTAATGTTTTCATCCTATTTATTCTGTTGTAGTTACACCCACATACTTTCTCACAACATCTCTACTGTGTTGAAATCAAGAGGGATTTTATGAATATACATCTTCGGTTGTGATTACTTGCCACTCATAGGGAGAATTTGTAGCAGGCTCTCCAGTGATTTTCTATTTATTATGGGAGCTGCATGCACAACATTATGCATTGGGTCAAACTCCTAGCACATCCTTCCTAAGGCCACTCTGGGTGGACCAAAGCCCTAGGATTACAATAGTTCAAGAAGGCAGTTCATTTCCATATACTCCAGAACAATAAAGGATGGATACTGGCCTAGCCAGTAATGTCCAGATCCTGTGAATGAGTACCAAAAGAAAAGGCAAATACGGTCTCTAGCTATACAACCAAAAAATGGCACAGAGGTTCCTGGTGTAAAAATAGTGTAAACAGTAAAGTGAGGGCTCTTGAGGTCCAGAGCTATCTCTGAGCCAGACGACCTGTGTTTATGTCCCACCTGTTTCAGGGATATGTCATAACACCCTTTATGAGTTGATTAAAAATATCTGAACAGAAACGGGGTTCAGCTCAACCTGGAGTACTTTCTACAATTCTGGGCATTAATAGCACATAAAAAACAAGGAATTGTTAGAGAAACTCAACATCCATGGAGAGAAAGCAGAGTCAACATTTTGAATTCAGTGACCCTTCTTCAGAGCTTATAGTAGCAAGAAAAAGGTAGTATATGTGCTAAAGACAGAGAGTGAGGGTAAAGAAGTAAGTAGATTGGTGGAATCAGAGGTAAAAACAATGACTGCAGTTGCTGGAAACCAGATTCTAGATTAGTGGTGCTGGAAGAGCACAGTAGTTCAGGCAGCATCCAAGGAGCTTCGAAATTGACATTCGAAATTGACAAAAAAGCCCTTCATCAGGAATAAAGGCAGTGATCCTGATGCGTGGAGAGATATGCTAGAGGAGGGTGGGGGTGAGGAGAAAGTAGCATAGAGTACATTGAGTGAGTAGGGGAGGGGATGAAGGTGATAGGTCAGGGAGGAGAGGGTGGAGTGGATAGGTGGAAAAGGAGATAGGCAGGTAGGACAAGTCCGGACAAGTCATGGGGACAGTGCTGAGCTGAAAGTTTAGAACTAGGGTGAGGTGGGGGAAGGGGAAATGAGGAAACTGTTGAAGTCCACATTGATGCCCTGGGGTTGAAGTGTTCTGAGGCGGAAGATGAGGCATTCTTCCTCCAGGAGTCTGGTGGTGAGGGAGCGGCGGTGAAGGAGGCCCAGGACCTCCATGTCCTCGGCAGAGTGGGAGGGGGAGTTGAAATGTTGGGCCACGGGGCGGTGTGGTTGATTGGTGCGGGTGTCCCGGAGATGTTCCTTAAAGTGCTCTGCTAGGAGGCGCCCAGTCTCCCCAATGTAGAGGAGACCGCATCGGGAGCAACGGATACAATAAATGAAATTAGTGGATGTGCAAGTAAAACTTTGATGGATGTGGAAGGCTCCTTTAGGGCCTTGGATAGAGGTGAGGGAGGAGGTGTGGGCGCGGGTTTTACAGTTCTTGCGGTGGCAGGGGAAAGTGCCAGGATGGGAAGGTGGGTTGTAGGGGGGCGTGGACCTGACCAGGTAGTCACGGAGGGAACGGTCTTTGCGGAAGGCGGAAAGGGGTGGGGAGGGAAATATATCCCTGGTGGTGGGGTCTGTTTGGAGGTGGCGGAAATGTTGGCGGATGATTTGGTTTATGCGAAGGTTGGTAGGGTGGAAGGTGAGCACCAGGGGCGTTCTGTCCTTGTTACGGTTGGAGGGGTAGGGTCTGAGGGCAGAGGTGCGGGATGTGGATGAGATGCATTGGAGGGCATCTTTAACCACGTGGGAAGGGAAATTGCGGTCTCTAAAGAAGGAGGCCATCTGGTGTGTTCTGTGGTGGAACTGGTCCTCCTGGGAGCAGATACAGCAGAGGCGGAGGAATTGGGAATACGGGATGGCATTTTTGCAAGAGGTAGGGTGGGAAGAGGTGTAATCCAGGTAGCTGTGGGAGTCGGTGGGTTTGTAAAAAATGTCAGTGTCAAGTTGGTCGTCATTAATGGAGATGGAGAGGTCCAGGAAGGGGAGGGAGGTGTCAGAGATGGTCCAGGTAAATTTAAAGTCAGGGTGGAATGTGTTGGTGAAGTTTATGAATTGCTCAACCTCCTCGCGGGAGCACGAGGTGGCGCCAATGCAGTCATCAATGTAGCGGAGGAAGAGATGGGGAGTGGTGCCGGTGTAATTACAGAAGATCAACTGCTCTACGAAGCCAACAAAGAGACAGGCATAGCTGGGGCTCATATGTGTGACCATGGCTACCCCTTTGTTCTGGAGGAAGTGGGAGGATTCAAAGGAGAAATTGTTAAGGGTGAGGACCAGTTCGGCCAAACGAATGAGAGTGTCGGTGGAAGGGTACTGTTGGGGACGTCTGGAGAGGAAAAAACGGAGGGCTTGGAGGCGCTGGTCCATTTCAACTCTCCCTCCCACTCTGCCGAGAACATGGAGGTCCTGGGCCTTCTTCACCGCTGCTCCCTCACCACCAGACGCCTGGAGGAAGAACGCTTCATCTTCCATCTCGGAACACTTCAACCCCAGGGCATCAATGTGGACTTCAGCAGTTTCCTCATTTCCCCTTCCCCCACCTCACCCTAGTTCCAAACTTCCAGCTCAGCACTGTCCCCATGACTTGTCCGGACTTGTCCGACCTGCCTATCTCCTTTTCCACCTATCCACTCCACCCTCTCCTCCTTGACCTATCACCTTCATCTCCTCCCCCACTCACCCATTGTACTCTACGCTACTTTCTCCCCACCCCCACCCTCCTCTAGCTTATCTCTCCACACTTCAGGCTCACTGCCTTTATTCATGATGAAGGGCTTTTGCCCGAAACATCGATTTCGAAGCTCCTTGGATGCTGCCTGAACTGCTGTGCTCTTCCAGCACCACTAATCCAGAATGGTGGAATCAGACCCCAGGCACAGAGAAAGACAGTTAGGCAGACAAAAGGATGATAAGCCAGAGAAGCAGAAAAGCTGATTGTGTGCAATCATGAATACTATCCTCAATTATCCGAATGCCAATTGTCCAAATTTTGTATTATCTGAACAAGATCTCACGGTCCTGTAAAAACTGCATTAGGCAACACAGCAGTCAGTTAAATGGCATTTTTGCATGCATTGTTGGATATTAGAGAAATGATTGATAACCTGCACTCAAATTACCACTTGTTGATGATAGGTCACTTATCAATTAAAAGGCATTATGCCATGCATTGCCGGATAACTGAGCATGTTCTGATAAATGACATTCATATTACTGCTTGTTTATGATCAGATCAATTATCCAAATGATCAATTATCCAAACAAAATACCTCTGATCCGTCTCATTCAGATAATTGAGCTTGTTCTGTAAACTGTATAAAAGTCGGAGTTTTTAGATTATTGTTTAAAGTAAAATGTAGGGAATCGAATATTACGTGGATACTATTTTTGAGGGGTTGAAATTCATGCTATCGTCCAAAATACTGTATCATTAGCAGAAGTCCAATTGATCTCTAAACGAATAAAGAAAAAAAAACAACAAATTACAATAATTCCACAAATGCTACAGGGAACTGAGCTCAGCTGTACACAAAGGAAGGTTGTCACCTGACTCTGTCCTATTGTGTCTTAAACAAATGTACCAAATTCTTCTATTTCTCTTCCTCTTCTCTCATCTACTATTGTTTTAGTTTATCAAAATAATGTTTTTAGCTTTTATTTCTGATAAGTTATCAGACATTTGACTCTCATACAGTCTCATTGTAGCCATGAGAAATCGTCTCCAGCCGCACGGTAATTATAGTGAAGTAAATGCATATCAACCTATCTTCTCGAGGAAATGATGGTGTGATAAACTTGGTATCACACTAATTGTACTAATCAGAGTGCTCATTCGATAATACATTTAAGAAATCTGTAGCCTAATGTTGGTGTGAATTGTACATCAAGATAAATAACAGCATGAAAAATTTATTTCTTTATCGTAACATTTATGTACAGGATAATACCTTGACTCACAACTGTTGATCCATTATCTGCGAAGAAGTATGGTTGACTATTATATGAGATACATGGAAAATGTTTGGCCAAAAATTAGGGGTCGATCCTCGATATGAGACTGTCTTTAACCTGAGTATATATGGTAGGTGAAAATGGGTTGTCTATGCTGAAAGTAGCCCATGTGATGACAGGACCTGGACTGAGGGGATGGATAAAGCACATGGAGTGACATGCTCAGATTCTAAAATTATTAAGCTCGATGTTGGGTCCTGAAGGGTCACCCAAGTGAAAAATGAGATGCTGTTCCTCCAGCTTACACTGAGCTTCACTGGAGCACTGCAGCAAGCCTGTGATAGAAATGCTAGCCATGGAATCGGTAGTCAAAAGGTGTTGTGCTGGAAAAGCACAGCCACTCAGGTAGCATCTGAGAAACAGGAGAGTCGACGTTTCGAGCTAAGCTTGTCATCAGGAATCAGTGGTGTGTTGAAGGGGAGTGCCATTGGAACTGGATTGCTGGCACACTCTGACTTTGGAGAGAGGATAGGCAACTGAACAGACACTGTTGGGATGAGGATCTGTGGAGCTGCGTTAATTCTTTATGTTTCAGGGCAACTCTGAATATCCAGTAAGTGCCATCTGGGCAGCATGGCTCACATCAGAGGAGAAAACAGGTTTAAGAAAAATGTCAGGAATCTTGGAATGTTTATACTGGAATAAAGAAAACTCATAGGACTTCTTAAAGGTTTTAGAAGGGGTATATAAACTGAATCTCATAAATCATTTCAGCTTAATTACAGTCTTTGCAACCAGGGAATGCAACCTTACACTCAGAAGAGGAAAGGTGAACAAATGCCTCAGATTTTCCTACTTTATAGAAAGGATGATGAATGCGTGGAATACAGGGAAAGTAATGCAGGCAAATATCTCTACAAATTCAAGAGAGATTAGCTTTTTTTGGCGTAAACAGGAACATGGTTCTAGGGGATAAATGTGCTATTTTTTGTGTTTCATACCAATTTGATGGGCCAGATGACTTTTTAAACTAGTCCTGTATTACCACATGTTTGGCTGCATTAGCTGTAACAACATAAATCTATTGTAAGGTGGGAAATGAAATATCTTAATACATTTAAAGTGCTCCAATTTATGCGTGTTTGGAAAAATCAATGTTAGCCTAATTTAGTCTGTCTGCATAGAGCAAATTGGATCATGCATTTTTACTGGATTTGTTTCACTTGTTTGCTAGCATACTGCTGTTGTGCTGTGATCATAGATTAGGGGTAGAAGTTATCCCTTCCAGGAGCAGCATGGTGAAGAGCAAGAAAATTGAGAACATTTGGTCTTGAAAGAAATGAAAATCTTGACATCATAAGAGCCTGCTAGTCCGCTTACCCTTTCAACTGCATTTTCAAAATCCTTCATCACAACATTACCTCTGTGCAATTGCATCTCAGTATTTACCCAAATCGTTTCATTTCTGTATCACTTCCAATTCTCCTCTCTTTCCCCGAGAAACTTGAAGAAGCAGCTTCCTGATGTGTACATCAAAGTGGGTACCTGGTGGATGCAAGTATCTATTACCCAATGTGTTTTCCCTACAACATTCCTGCACACTCCATGCACACTCTCCTCCTACTCCCTTCATCGTGTAAGTCGTCAGGGGCAACCTTACAACATCATCACTGTCCAACTCGCACTGCTTCAGCCCTTCAAGTCTTGACTTTGGAGATCAGAGACCTCTGCAATTTGCATGCATTTGCTACGTTGCTTTGCGCACCGTGGGGGTACATAGGCATTTAAACAGGAGCCTCTGCAGCTTGCAAAACTTTGTTTAGCACAGGGGGAGGGACAGGCTGCTTATCATGGTTCAGTGCACTGAGCAGTCAAGGGGGTAGACATTTCACTGGATGCTATGTCAATGCCATACCAATAGAATGTCCTGGCAGTTTATGTGGCAAACATACTACCCGTGCTTCACCTAAATGGCCATGTCTGCAAATGAAAGGGGAGCTGTGAGTAGTAGGGTCAAGGAAGACTACAGTTAGATAGGGCTTGACCAATTCCAGTTTAAGGAACTGGAAGTAGTCAGATAGGTACTTGATCCCATCATAATCTAGTAATTTGCATCCTTACAGTGTGGGGATTGGGACATTGTCAGTCTTACAGTTCGAATGCCACCCATCTAGAGATTACTACTACATTAGTTTTGTGCTTTGGAGACATTAAACTAGGGGATGGATCATGTCTTCATGCAATGAGACAAACAGAAGGATTTAGTATGTTTGAATTGGATGGAAGAGTCGTTAGGGCTGATACAGGAGGAGGTAAGATGCTAAGATGTCCCCAGAGGGAGAAGGAAGTGCAAATAGCAGGGAGGGTTGGTGAGGATAAGGTGAGTGACAGCGGTTAAATGGACAGGCAATATTAAGAGTTATAGTTCTTGAACCTTGATGAATGTAGCAGCAGAGGTAGAATGAGCAGCAAGCCTGTGAGTATGAGGTGGTAGATGGAAGATGGTGCCAATTACCCTTGCAGAATGCAAAAGATTTTTGCCCTCTTACTGCACTGCTGGGCCTTTCTTTTATACTGGACACAGCACTCAATGGGGTTATCATCTAGCTCTGGGCTGGCTGTTTGTGTGGCATGGCCTCCTTTGGTGATCAGCAGTTAAAAGATAGCCCTTCTCTTCATTGCCCGTGTCCTTGGCCATGAAGCAGGATGAGAGGTTATCTCTCAGAGCCATTTCCTCAGTGATAATGATGGAGCAACACAGTATGAAAGCCAGTTGCAGTTTCTAAAGTGGTATGCAGCTGGCATTAAGTAACAGCTTCAGCAATGTACACATTACAAGGACATGGCAGTGATGAAGAACTCTGTCTCTCCTGCATTGTGATTCTATGTTAAGGGCACCAAGGAACTAATGAGGTGAAAACTAAAGGATTGTGTGAAAAAGGTCATTGCAGGTCATAGTACACTGGGTGCCATGAAACTCACTTGGGAAAACTCAAGAATATAAAATGCTTTTCCAAGTTTCAGACAATACCATTACTTTGTGGTTCACCAACTTCTGAATGATTCTTGGTCTTCTCATGCTGCTAAACAATTTTTTAAAAAAATTCAGGATACACTTGTGTTAATTAAGAAACATCTTTCTGTGGCTTGATCTTGCCATGAAGCTGCAATTGAATGGCATTGGGTCATTTCCTAGGATGAGGTATCCTCTGTCTTATTACAATGTCATACAATCAAGCTTACCTGCAATTTATGACTTGAAAGTACATTTGAAATCCTCATATGTACATGGTAATACTTTGATTGGCTACTCCGGTTACTTCAAAAGATAATTTGGCTGTTCTTCTTGAAGGGGTTGGGACTAAATGGCAAGGTGTAGCACTGATTTCAGGGCACCAACTGACCTACACTTGCCAGTTGGCTTTAGTGCCTCTATTCCACCATTAATCTGGATACCGGTAAAGTAAAGCAATTCAAATCTTTATTCACAATATCTACATGGCTATATAAGGTTCTACATGGCAGCCTGGTTAGTAAGATTAGATCACATGGAGTCCAGGAGAGCTAGCCAACTGGATACAAAATTGGCTTTGGAAATAGCAAACAGAGGGTGGTGGTAGAGGGTTGCTTTTTAGACTGGAGGCCTGTGACAAATGGTGTGCCACAAGGACCAGTGTTTTTTTGTCATTTATATAAGTGATTTGGATGTGAAGATCAGAGGCACAGTTAGTAAGTTTGCAGATGACATCAGAATAGGTGGTGGAACGTAAATGAAGAAGATTATCTCAGTGTAAAACGGGACCTTGATCAGAAGGGCCAATAGGCCAAGAGGTGGCAGATGGAGTTTAATTTCGATAAATGTGCGATTTTACATTTTGGTAAGGTAAGTCAGGGCAGGACTTACACATTTAATGGTAGGGTCCTGGAGAATGTTGCTCAATGAAGAGACCTAGGGATGCAGGTGCATAGTTCCTTGAATGTGGAATCACAGATAGACAAGGTGGTGAAGAAGGCATTTGGCACACTTGCCTTCATCAGTCAGAACATTGAGCATAGGAGTTAGGAAATCATGTCACAGCTGTACAGGACATTGGAGAGGCCACTTCTTAAATACTGTGCATAATTCTGACCACCTTTCTATGGGAAAGATGTTGTTAAAGTTGAGAGGGAGCAGAAAAGATATATAAAGATGCTGCCAGGACTGAAGAGGCTGATTAGGCTGAGGCGTTTTCTTTTACCTGGAGCACTGGAGCATGAGGGGGTGATCTTAGGAGGTTTAGAAAATCATGGGGGGGGGGGGGGGGGGGGGGGAGGGGGGGGGGAATGGATAGGGTTAATAGGCAAGGTCTTTTTCCTAGAGTGGGGAGTCCAAAACTAGAGGTATAGATTTGAGGTGAGAGAGGAAAGATTTAAAAAGGATCTGAGGAGACTTTTTCATGCTGACGATGGGGAGTGTTTGGAATGAGCTGCCAGAGGAAATGGTGGAAGCTGGTACAATTACAACATTTACCAGGCATTGGATGGGTGCCTGAATTGGTAGGGTTTAGAGGGATATTGCCAAATGCTGGCAAATGGATCTAAGTCAGATTGGGAATTCTGGACTTTGTGACTACAGTCCTGGTGAGAACCATTTCTCTGCAGGTACAGGGAATTGCTTCTTTCTGTAGCCTCATAGAGATATCGAGATCTACGACACATTAAAAGACCTTTTAACTTAATGTGTCTGCCACTGGTCAAAAATAACCACTTAACTATTTTAATCTCATTTTTCAACACTTGGTGCATAGTTTTCTATGCCTTGGCATCTCAGTTGCACATCTAAATACTTCTTCAATGCTATGACGGTTTCTGCCCCTTACCGGTAGTGAGTTTCAGATTCCCACCACCACTCAGGGTGAAAAAGTTTTCCCTCACATCTCCTGTCAATCTTCTGCCCCTTAACTGAAAGCTACTGTCCTGGTCGTCGATTCCTCTGCCAAGGGGAAAAGTTTCATCCTCATAATACCCTACATATTTTTATACATCTCAACCATGTGCCCCATCAGTCTATTCTAATCTAAGGACAAACAGCCGCAATCTATGCAATCTCTCTTATAACTGAAAATCTCCAGCCCAGGCAACATCCTGGTCAATCCCTTCTCTAATGTAATCACATTCCTACTATAATGTGGGTTCCAGCACTGAACTCAATACATTAGCTATGACCTAGCCAATGTTTCATACAGAATGCAGGTTTGCTCGCTGAGCTGGAAGGTTCATTTTCAGATATTTCGTCACCATACTAGGTAACATCTTCAGTGAGCCTCCAGACAGCTTTGTCCAGAGGCTCACTGAAGATATTACCTAATACGGTGACAAAACATCTGAAAATGAACCTTCCAGCTTGGCAAGCAAACCTATATCCAGAACCTCAACCTGAGATACAAATCTTCTCAAAACTTGCTAATGTTTCATACAGTTCCAGCACAACCTCCCTGCTCTTAAACTCTGTGTCTTGGCTAATAAAGGCACGTATGCCATATCTTAAATACATTTTCCACTTGTCCTGATACCTAAGGGACTGCTGTGTATGATCCCCGATTCTTCCTAAGGTCCTACTGTTCATCATGTAGGACCTTGCCTTGTTTGTCCTTCCCCAAATGTATCGTTTATCTTGATCAAATTCCATTTGTTACTGATAAGTCATCTGACCAGCCTATCTATAACCTCTTGTACAATGGTACTCCTTGCCAGTGACCACCAACTAACTTTAGTATCTTTCCAAACTGTTCCTCTTCTATTGTGCTTACACCATCAGTTACAACACTAACTGATTCACATTAATACTCTAGCATAGAATCACAGAATTTCCACAGTGTGAATCAGACCATTCATTCTATTGAGTCCACACTGATCTTCTGAATCGCATCTCATCCAGACCCACACCCCCTACTATATCCCTGTAAACCTTCATTTCCCATGGTTAATCCACCTAACCTACACATTGCTGGACACTATGGGCAATTTAGCATGGCCAATCCACCTAACCTGCATATCAATGGTCTGTGGTAGGAAACTGGAGCACCTTGAGGAAAGCCACGCAGACACAGGGAGAATGTGCAAACCCCACATGGACACTCGCCCGAGGTTGAAATCGAACCATCTAAAATGTCTTGTTATCATGTGGTCTCAAGTGTATGCTGATTGACCCTTTCTCTTACGTTTGGCCACAGAGAATCTAATTGATTCTCCATTTCATCAATGGAAGGTGCATCTGGAGCCTGGACTTCATTTGTGAAGCAAGGTTGCCTCGATACTGACTTTGAAGCACGTTCAGACCTCGCCTGAACAGAAATAAAAATACAGTGCGAGACAAGTACAGCATTACGCAAGTGAGTAAGAGAGATTAAGAACTGTTGTACACAACAATTCTTGTTGGGTTCAGCAGTTCAAGGAAGAACTGTTGTGTGGTAATGAATGCTTGGACAGTGATACTTGCTTATTTTGTAGCAGAATCAATAATTCATGCCAATTTGGCAATATGTGTGCTTAGTATTATCAACTGGTACAAATTGAATCAATGTGGGTTGCTTGAGAGGTTTTAGTGTTCTCATATAATAAAGACAAGATTTCCCCCGTCTTTCTACCTATCTAGTTTAGCTGAGCTACTGACGCCCACATAGTTAAATATGGATTCCAGCTGTGCCATCGTGGGAAGATGCTAAGTGAAACACAGATGTTTCTTTACATGATACAAGGGAGGACTAAGGAATGTCATAGATGTAGGCTCAAGCAGGGACACTGATAGAGTCCTGCTGGTCTTTAGATTGTGCCCATGTATTCAGGGAATAAATCATGGCATTCATTTTAAACTGTAGATCACAGTTTAGGAGCACTCAAGGATAGGGCTTTAAGGACATAGTGTGCAACAGAATGAAAGAGGCCGTAGGTCTTGGGTGTATGGACAGAAGACAAACCTTTTAGCATAAACATAGCTTAAAAAGTGTACCACAACTACCAGTTCGTATCAATATGTGTATTCTGGTTTGGTACAGAGCTCAGAGGGGATCACATATTGCTGATAAGATTAGGTGTGCACCTGAGCTGTGACAAGACTGATTGCTGACCTGTAGCACTGACAGTGGGCAAAGGTACTTTCTTTTTCTACATTGCTTGGTAGGCTCCTTATCTGTAAACAATACATTGTGAAATTACAGTGAGTCAAAGTCAGATGAGGAGGCAATGGTCACATGGTATTATCAGTAGGTAATGAATCCAGAGAGGAGAAAGTGAGGACTGCAGATTCTGGAGATTAGAGTCAAGAGTGTGGTGGTGGAAAAGCACAGTAGGTCAGGCAGCATCCAAAGAGCAGGAGAATCAACGTTTTGGAGATAAGCCCTTCATCAGGAATGAAGGGTTTTTGCCCAAAAGGTTGATTCTTTTACTCCTTGGATGCTGCCTGACCTGCTGTGCTTTTCCAGCACCACACTCTCGGAATTAATCCAGAAACCCAAGTATTGTTCTGGGGACCTGGGTTTGAATTCTCCCATGGTAGATGGTGGATCAGTAAATAATCTAATGATGACCATGAAACTATTGATAGGAGAAAGAGTGTGTGTGAGAGAGAGAAAGGTTGGGGAGGGCGGGGGGAGGGGCTGTGGGTGGAGGTGGGGTGTGGGTGGAGGTGGAGATAGAGACAGAGAGATAGAGATTCGGGAAGTATGTTACCTTCAGAGGCAAAATGATATTTAAGATAGGTTTACTATTAAGGATTATTGTAACTTTGTTCCTTATAAAGTTGGGACTATTCTTTATTGGTGCTGGCTTGTGTTCATATTGATTTGACCTCTGTGGTATTGTAGGACTGGGCAAATTCATTCATAACACTGTGGTCAGAGTTGTCTAAATTGTTTTAAGGAGACACTAGTCAACACCTGGCTTGTAAAGTATAACTTAGCGAAGATAAGCGGGAAAACGGAGGACTGGGAAGCTTTTAAAGAACAACAGAGGATTAGTAAGAAGGAAATACGCAGAGAAAAAATGAGGTACGAAGGTAAACTGGCCAAGAATATAAAGGAGGATAGTAAAAGCTTTTTTAGGTATGTCCAAGGCAAAAAAATGGTTAGGACAAAAATTGGGCCCTTGAAGACAGAAACAGGGGAATATATTACTGGGAACGAACAAATGGCAGAGGAATTAAATGGGTACTTCAGATCTGTGTTCACTGGGGAAGACACAAGCAATCTCCCTGAGGTAACAGTGGCTGAAGGACCTGAACTTAAGGGAATTTCTATTTGCCAGGATTTGGTGTTGGAGAGACTGTTAGGTCTGAAGGTTGATAAGTCTCCGGGACCTGATGGCCTGCATCCCAGGGTACTGAAGGAGGTGGTTCGGGAAATCGTGGATGCGCTGGTGATTATTTTCCAGAGTTCAATAGAATCGGGGTCGGTTCCTGAGGATTGGAGGGCAGCTAATGTTGTGCCACTTTTTAAGAAGGGTGGGCGGGAGAAAGCCGGAAATTATAGACCAGTTAGTCTGACCTCAGTGGTGGGAAAGATGCTGGAGTCTATTATAAAGGATGAAATTACGGCACATCTGGATAATAGTAACAGGATAGGACAGAGTCAGCATGGATTTATGAAGGGGAAATCATGCTTGACTAATCTTCTTGAATTTTTTGAGGATGTAACTCGGAAGATGGACGAGGGAGATCCAGTGGATGTAGTGTACCTGGACTTTCAGAAAGCTTTTGATAAAGTCCCACACAAGAGGTTAGTGAGTAAAATTAGGGTGCACGGGATTGGGGGCAAAGTACTAGATTGGATAGAGAATTGGTTGGCTAATAGGAAACAAAGGGTAGTGATTAACGGCTCCATTTCGAAATGGCAGGCAGTGACCAGTGGGGTACCGCAGGGATCCGTGCTGGGACCGCAGCTTTTTACAATATATGTAAATGATATAGAAGATGGTATCAGCAATAACATTAGCAAATTTGCTGATGACATAAAGCTAGGTGGTAGGGTGAAATGTGATGAGGATGTTAGGGGATTACAGGGTGACCTGGACAAGTTAGGTGAGTGGGCAGATGCATGGCAGATGCAGTTTAATGTGGATAAATGTCTGGTTATCCACTTTGGTGGCAAGAACAGGAAGGCAGATTACTACCTCAATGGTATCAAATTAGGTAAAGGGGCTGTTCAGAGAGATCTGGGTGTTCTTGTCCACCAGTCAATGAAGGCAAGCATGCAGGTACAGCAGGTCGTGAAGAAGGCTAATAGCATGCTGGCCTTCATAACAAGAGGAATTGAGTATAGAAGCAAAGAGGTGCTTCTGCAGCTGTACAGGGCCCTGGTGAGACCACACCTGGAGTACTGTGTACAGTTCTGGTCTCCAAATTTGAGGAAAGACATTCTGGCTATTGAGGGAGTGCAGCGTAGGTTCACGAGGTCAATTCCTGGAATGGCAGGATTGCCTTACACGGAAAGACTGAAGTGACTGGGCTTGTATACCCTTGAGTTTAGAAGACTGAGAGGGGATCTGATTGAAACGTATAGGATTATGAAAGGACTGGACACTCTGGCAGGAGGGAACATATTTCCGTTGATGGGGGAGTGCCGAACCAGAGGACACAACTTAAAAATACGGGGTAGACCATTTAGGACAGAGATGAGGAGAAACTACTTCACCCAGAGAGTGGTGGCTGTGTGGAATGCTCTGCCCCAGAGGGCAGTGGAGGCCCAGTCTCTGGATTCATTTAAGAAAGAATTGGATAGAGCTCTTAAAGATAGTGGAGTCAAGGGGTATGGAGATAAGGCTGGAACAGGATACTGATTAGGAATAATCAGCCATGATCCTATTGAATGGCGGTGCAGGCTCGAAGGGCAGAATGGCCTACTCCTGCATCTATTGTCTATTGTCTATTGTCTATCCCAACCTTGTTTTTTTAAAATCATAGATGTCAGTTATTAAACTCATTCACCGAGGCTGCCGATGTACTTTTAGCTCAAAGAATAAAATGTTTATTGAGCAATAAAGAAAACCTGAACTGCATCATGTTGGGCAAAAGGGATTGGAAAATTATTCAAACTTACATTATCCTTTATACCCTAGCAAGATCCCCACAAACACCCAGAGCCTCAGTGAAGAATCACCATTGCCTATTCATCATGGCCACCTTTTTAAGACTTTGATACCACTGCAATTAGTTTTTTTTTGGTGAATTTATATGCAGTCACTTTATGTTTGTTTGCTCCCTCTGGTATCTCTCTCTGAGATGGCTCTCTGAGACACCTAAATTAAATTGCTAACTAAACTCATGATTATTTTTAACCTTAGAAAGAAAAACCCACATGATTCCCTAAGCTCAGTTGTCTAGCTGACTTGCTTGTCCTCTGTGATATACAGACTGACTGACTTTCTGGATTGTCCTATTTCTCTTTGTCAATGGACACCTGTGAATAGTTATCAGCATTTATTTTTCTCCATCTTTCTTTCCTTAATTCACAATGTAGATTTCTCAACATCACTGTACCACACTGTCAAATGACCTCCAAAAATTACTAATCAGGTATTCCCCTTCTTAACACATAAAATGCAAAACAGTAGATTAGACTCTCTACAATGTGGAAACAGGCCCTTTGGCCCAACAAGTCCACACCAACCCTCCGAAGAGTAACCCACCCAGACCCATTTCCCTTTGACTAACACCTAACCTACGGGCAATTGAGCATGGCCAATTCACCTGACCTGCACATCTTTGGATTGTGGGAGGAAACCAGAGCACCCAGAGGAAACCCACGCAGACACAGGGAGAATGTGCAAACTCCACACAGACAGTCGCCCGAGGCTGGAATCGAACCTGGGATCTAGTGCTGTGAAGCAGCAGTGCTAACCACTGAGCTACCGTGCCGCCCCTTCCACTTAAAATTGAACATTGTTCTTAATAAATGACAAGACACTACCCACACCAACAAAATGACCTGGATGATCTCTGTCACATTTGCGTGCATTTGATGGCTGAACCAGTGAAAACTTTCTTTTCATGCTTTAAAAATTTGTGTGTTCCTTTTTCCAAACCTGGTTTCTTGTGTCCTTGTCCTACTGAGTGTAAGGCAAGAAACATTCAAGTTAATTTCTGGATTAGTGGTGCTGGAAGAGCACAGCAGTTCAGGCAGCATCCAGGTAGCTTCGAAATCGACGTTTCGGGCAAAAGCCCTTCAAGTTAATGCCTAATGTCTCCTTTTTAACAATATTAAAGTTCTGTACTGACAAGTGACTATTTGGACAGAAGGTATCATCAAAAGGAAATGAAAATTATCATCATCACAGTTTGGAGATAGTGAGGGTGGCAGACGCTGGAAAGTCAGCATCAATAAAATGTGGAGCTTGAAAAAACACAGCAGGTCAAGCAGCATCAGAGGATTAGGGGCGTTGATGTTTTTTTATCAGGACCTTTCATCAGGTTTCTCTCTTCTCCGTCTCTTCTGATGCTGCTTGACCTGCTGTGCTTTTTCCAGCTCCACATTCTATCATCATCACAGCACCTTGTCAAGGGCAACTAGGGATGGGCAATAAACATTGGTCAGCCAGCAACGACCATGTCCCAAGACTGATTTTAAAAAAAGACAACTGTGCACCGGAACACTACTGGTCTCAAGTCCAACATAATGACCAAGTTCTAGCCAATGGATCAGGAGATGATCTAAAAATATAAAACTAATCGAAGCTGAGCTCTCAGCTAATCAAGCTGTCGATGAGAAGCAGAGTACAATGCAATTGCTCTAAAGGTCAGGTTAATATTGAAAAAGGTGTAAAAGGTACTTTGTTCAAATAATTTACAACTGCACATGAGGTTGAGAATGTGGAGTAGAATGTTGAGACCACCCTGCTGATGACGTTATTTTCACATTGCTATGGGAGATTGGCATGGAGATTTCATCAACGCACACCCCAAGAAGATTATTGATCCTGAAGGATCTGATAAATGCCAGTCCTGCTGCCTACTTTCTTACCTAATGGATTATAGTCTGGATTAGAGGTGCTGGAAGAGCACAGCAGTTCAGGCAGCATCTGGTTTCCAGCATCTGCAGTCATTGTTTTTACCTAATGGATTATATGAAGGCGATAGAGATACACCAAAATTTTATACCGAAACATGAAAATATTGATAAATATTTGCTGACTGTATGGATTAAATGGGTTCTCTGAAGCAATGCTGAAACAGAAAAGGATTATGGAGCTAAGTCTCAACATTTTTCAGTTCAAAGCCTTTGTCCTTTATAAGGTGTGAATACATGAGGTTTTTTTCACATCTATTATATCAATGCATTTTCATTTGGCATTAGAATCTTTTAGCACGATCCTAATACTAATCATAGAGTAGTTGCACATTTAATTTGTCAAATTATTTCTGCAACGAATGGACACATCACAACAAAACTGGGTACATTGTCATGGAATAGCCCAAGGAAGAACCAGTTAGCTTTTGGTGAATACATGCCCTTGATCAGGATCCTGGAATGTTTTTAAGGATCCTTCATTTAAGACTGGGAGAAAGAGGATCATTCACATTCTATCAGTATTTATTGCTCATCCTGAATTACCCTGGAGATGGTAACGGTGAACTGCATTCTTGAACTGCTCCATCCACTGTTGTGTAGATACACCCATAGTGCTGTTCTGAAAGAAGTTCCTGGTTTTTGAACAGGTGACAGTGTGTAACAGCAATATAGTTCCAAGTCAGGATAGTGTGGGGTTTTAATGGGAGCTGTTACTGTGCATGTGCAGTACACTGATGATGCTTGCATATATACAATCTCAGAGCATGTACTCCACACCATTGTCAGCATCCTTACGGAGGCACTTGAGAACACGGGTCTCACCCTGAAAATCCTTGAGGCAGAGTTCCTCTACCAGTCCTGCTGGTATTACAAAGTGAACCTCTGATCATCAAGGACCACAGGGAGGCCTTAGAGAATGTTGGCCACTTCCAATACCTTGGGGGTGTCCTGTTGGCCAAAGCATTTATTGATGAAGAGATCCAGGACCATTTCCACTGTGCTAGTGCGGCCTTTGGCTGCCTGAGGAAAAGGGTGTTCAATGACAATAACATCAGATCTGACACCAAGATCATGGTTGTTCCCGCTTTCCTCTCTGAGACATGGTCTGTCTACAATAGGCACTTCAAGCCAATGGAGCAGGAGCGCCAATGCTGTCTGTGCAAGATCCTGTGAATCCACTGGGAAGGCAGATGCACCAACACCACTGTCGTCAACTAGACTAACATCCCCACATCAAGGCACTGATTACCCTTGATCGGCTATGATGGGCTAGGCATATTGTTCACATGACTCACCCAGCAGATGCTCTACTCCCAGCTCCGAAACAGCAGGTGAGCACCAGGTGGACAGAGAAAGCACTTCAGGGATACACCACGAGGCCTCAGTGGTGAAATGCAGCATTCTCACAGACAGCTGGGAATCACTGGCCCAGGGCTGTCCAAAGTGGAGAAGGAGAATCCAGGAAGACATCAAGCGCCTTGAGACTTGCTGTTGGGTAAAAATGGAAATCAGGGGAGAGGAGAACGCTGTAAAATCAATGCCCCATTCATCCCTCCCTTGACCACCTTCTGCCCCCTGGTGTAACATAGCCTGTGGAAGCTGCATTGGCCTGTAAAGCCACCCTCAGACTGATCCTGAGAGTGGAAGAGAGTCACCCTTGTCTAGCTGTGTGTCTGTTGCCTTGTCTTTGGGTAGCAGAGGTCACCAGTTTGGAATAAGCTGCTAATACAGCCTTGATGAATGAGGCAGTGCATGTTGTAGATGGTACGACCACTGTCTGTTGGCAATTAGGGTCCTAAATGTTTAAGGATGTGTATGGGCTGACAATCAAGTAGACTGCTTTTTGTTGAAAGGTCTGAGCTGTCTGAAAGTTGTTGGAACTGCACATATCTGGGGAGGGGTGAGAGCTGAGGGTATATCCATCACGCTCATTAATTCTTGTAGATGATAGACAGACTCTAGGGAGGCAGGAGATGATTGACACGTCTCAGGCTTGCAGTGTCTGACCTGCTATTGTAGCCACAGCACTTACATGGCTGGTAGATGTGACCCCAGTTCATGGTACCACTAGAAAAGCGAGCTCCTGGAATGAAATTTACCTGGATAGATAATAGGTTTGTTTTTAAATGTTGTTAAAGTGTGGTCAGTCACCAAAATATAGCCGCATGAGAAATGGCTAGTAAGCAGGACAGTGAGGTACATCAAACAGAAGCTGGAATTGCTGGAGAAACCCAGCAGGTCTGGCACAATCAGTGGAGAGATCACAGAGTCAGTGTAATGAGGCCTGTGACCCTTTGTCAGAACACATTAAGCTTCTGGTCAACTTTCTTGCCCTCACTGTGGGCATAAAGGCCTCTATTCCAAATTACCATGATCTATAGTCTGTTTTTTGACAGTCTTTATCTCAATTAATTTAAATGTAACCTATTCTCCAAATCAATCTGTTCAGAAATGTTACTACAGACCTCTGGAGCAGATGGGACTTGAACCGGAGTCTCTTATTCCAGGGGTACGGACACTACCTCTGCTCCACAAGAGTGCCCTTCCTTACCTCTATTCCCACAGGCAGCTCCTGTAGGTTAGGATCAGATTCTGTCTCAATTGTAGTTATGTTCCATTAATTTTTTGACCCTTTCTGAATCTACCCAGACTGGATGAGGATGGGTGAATTATATGGCCTCTTGTCAACCTTCCCAGATGGTGCCATGTGTTTTGTAGCACGAAGCTATACCTTGTGCATATAAGAAAGTGCCTAGCCACTGTTGAATGTCTGTAAGGAGCCCGTGACAAGGTTTTCTTGAATGAAACCGAAAGGTTAATTGAATGACATCTAGCAGAGTTCTCACTCCTACCAGGTTCCCAAATTTACATTGCTAGTGATGCACGCTATTTATGAACACACTCTTGTGAGCTATTTTGAATTAAAATAGCTATTTAATTCAAATTTATATTTTAATTGTAAGATGAGTTGAACTGTGGTGTGGGTAGAATTCGGAAACTTGTGGGTAGTTCTTAATTACCATTACACTGGGAAAAAATAACAACCGTGGTAATTTGTTTCTATCATGTACTTAAAATCCAATAAAATATCTCGAGGCACTTCACAAGAGCATAATCAAACAGACGGTGGCACTAAGTGCAGAAGTCAACATTAGGACAGATGGTCGAGAGCTTGAGTGAAGATGGGAATTTTAAGCAAGATCTGGAAGGAGGTAGGTTAGAATGGCAGAGGGGTTTAAGACTGATATTCCAGAACTGAGAATTTTGACAGCTGATTGCACCATCACCATTGGCAGTGATTTAATATTTGGAAAGTGCAATCAGCTGGAATTAAAGAAATACGTTTTGATTGTCAAACTAATGGGCATCATTCCACACAGATTATTCTCATCGTCTGAAAGTCAATGGGTTAGAGGTTCTATGACATCTCCCAAATCGATATCTTCAAATCTTATAAATCAAGTTTCTTAAAAATATTACTTGTGATCCTGCAAATCCTCCAGAGTAATAGTATTCTTTCTCAGGCTAACATACTCAGTTTCACTGACTGCAGACCATACGCCACAGAAGCAGAAGAAGGCCTTTCAGCCCTTCGATTCTGCTCTGTCATTCAATGAGGTCTGATAATCTTCAATCTCAAGAGCATTGACATCTTACAATGAAGTCTTGAGGGCTTTTGTGGTGCAGTGGTAGTGAAGATTTGTACTTGTCTGTTTGATATGTTCAGATTTCAGTTGTGTGTTCCCAAAAATCTATGGAAGGCATATTTTACTCACTTACTTCCCAGTTTTGACTTCAGATTTCATTAAAAATACAACGGAGGTAGTTTGTTGGTCTTTCTGAGCCCTCCCAGGTAGAGGCTGGAAGCTTCATGTAGGTTGAAAAAGATGGCATAACGGACATAAAATTGTTACAATGCTAAAATGCCTCTCAATTTTCATTTCTCTTGAAGTTAACAGAAAACAATACTGAGGAGAAGTGGTTAAGCTGACCTTGTCCATCTCACATGATTGTACAAAGCAACAATTACCCCAGTTAGACCAGACCATCACATAAGCCAACCTTCCAGCCATTGACTCCATCTATATTTTCCGTTGTCACAGAAAGGCAGCCAACATCGTCAAAGACCCCCAGCCCCACTTTTAATCTCTTCAACCTCTTCCATCAGGCAGAAGATACAAAAGCTTAAACACACCAACAGGTTCAAGAACAGCTATTGAATAGACTTCTCAAATTTCAAATCTAATGTTGATCTTGCTTTTTGTGCACCTTCATTGCCGCTGTAACTTTATATTCCTCACTCCATTCAATCGCCCAATGATCTCTATGCGTTACGATATGCCTGCAAAACAAAAATTTTCACTGTGACAATAATAAATCACATCAACCCAATTGATTTTATGTTCCAGGTTCAGTATTAGTGAGAGATTCAGCACAAGTTTATACCCTTCAAATTAACTTTTTTGCATTGAAGGGGGATCTGCTGGTTTGAGCTCACTTATACTTTCAAGAACATGATTGGCGTCCTGAGACTGATAAGATAATTCTACTGTTATGTTGGCTGACAGAATATGAAGGGTTTGTACTATTTCTAGTAAGCTACTCAAAGTAACCAGTTGATGTTTGCTCCCCCATTGGGCATTTTTGCACTAAAATAGATCATATGCAAGGCTCTGAGCAGATGTTCTTTTCCTTAGAATTCAGAACTTGATTTTGGGAAATCGCTGTCTTTGGCTTCCTCATCTGGACTCCTTGCCATAAATCTGTATCTTGCCTGCAAGGCGAGGGCGTAACCGATCACGGGAAAACAGAGAGAATATTGAATTTATTATTTAAAGTGTTTCAGGGCCAGCAACAGTGAGTCCTGATATGATTAGATTAGATTACTTACAGTGTGGAAACAGGCCCTTTGGCCCAACAAGTCCACACCGACCCACTGAAGCGCAACCAACCCAAACCCAATTCACCTAACCTGCACTTTTTTTTGGACTGTGGGAGGAAACCTGAGCACCCGGAGGAAACCCACGCAGACACGGGGAGAATGTGTAAACTCCACACAGACAGTCGCCTGAGGCAGGAATTGAACCCGGGTCTCTGGCACTGTGAGGCAGCAGTGCTAACCACTGTCCCACTGTGCCGCCTCAAATATGACTCCAATGTCATCTATTTGGATTTATTATGAGAGAAATCTGATTCTGTTCTAAGTATATTTAACACCCTGAAGTAATCACAATTAAAACTGGCTTCAGGAAGCTTGTATTCTGAGTCGAGAGTGTACTGTTGGAAAAACACAGCCGGTCAGGCAGCATCTGAGGAGCAGGAAAATCGACGTTTCGGGCGTAAGCCCTTCATCAGGAATTTTATGCCCGAAATGTCGATTCTCCTGCTCCATGGATGCTGCCTGACTGGCTGTTCTTTTCCAGCACCACACTCTCAACTCTGATCTCCAGCATCTGCAGTCCTCGCTTTCTCCAAGCCTGTATTCTGTACAGTATTGAATCGCTTTTAGTTTCTGATGACGATTTGTGTTCACTAAGCAAGCAATCGACAAAAAGCTAGCCGATTGTCCATGTGCAAGATCTCAGTAGTTAGACAGAGAATTAGCAATTCTGGTGTGAGGGGTTTTGATGCAGGGGCTGAAGTGCCCCCGCCTGTGTGAAAAAAAATCTTAATTTTCCTCATCTTTGAGTATCACTGTAAAGAAGAGATATTCAATCTTAGACTTTTGTCTTGCACCCATGAGGATAAATGCAAGAAATCCAAGTCTCAAAACCACAGAGATATTACAGGGCAAAATATGTCCATTTGGCCCATTGTGACGAGTCCAGCTTTTTAAATGGACATAATTGCTCAATGTTACTCTCCCACCTTTTCCCTATATCCATAGTATTTGACAATACCCTTTCTAAACAATTAATCTTCCATTGCCCTCTGAAGGCCTCAATTGAACTTGGTTGCACCACATTTCCAAGCACTGTATTCCACACCCGAACTACTCACTGTATGATAAAGATTTTTCTCTTATTGACCCTGTTTCTTTTGTACATCGCTTTCAATCTATGACTTCTTGTTCTTATTCTTTTTATGAGGGAAACAGCTTCTCTCTATCTATTCTATCCAGTCTACACAAGCTATTGAAAACCTCCATCAAATCTCTTCTCAGCCTTCTTCCTGATGAAGGGCTTATGCCCAAAACGTTGACTCTCCTGCCCTTGGATGCTGCCTGACCGGCTGTGCTTTTCCAGCGCCACACTCTCGACTCAGATCTCCAGCATCTGCAGTCCCCTCCTTCTACTCAGCCTTCTTCTCTCCAAGGAAAACATTCCCAACACCTTTGATCTATTCTCATAGCTGAAGTTTCTGATTCCGAAAACCATTCCTGTAAATTACTCCTGCCTATGCATTCCCATCTTTCCTGAGATGTGGCACCCACGATGATACACAATGCCCCAGCTGAAGTCTAATGTGTGTCTTGTATAAGTTCAACATCACTGTCTTGCTCTTGTACATTAAGTTCCTGTTAATGAAGCTGAGGATAATTGCATGCTTTGTTAATTGCTCTCTCCACTTGATCACTCACATCCAATGATCTGTGCACAGATAAACCTAGTTCCTTCACCCCTTTTCGAACTTTTCCCCATATTTTATATTGTTTTTCAATGCTCTTCTGACCCAAGTCCATCACTTCACACTTCTCTGCATTGAACCTCATCTGCCACCTAACCGGCCACTCTACTAACTTGTCAATGTCTGTCTGGAGTTCCAGACAGTCCTCCTCACAACTTAAAATTCGTACAGATTTATTGGCACCTGCAAATGTTGACCTCGGTCCCTGCATGCCAAAACCCAGATCATAACATAGATCAGTAAAAGCAAGTGTCCCAATACGTCCCCTGGGGAACTCCACCACAAAACTTGCTTCCAGCTTGAAAAATATCCATAGACCATTACTCTCTCCTTCTTATCACCCAGTCAATTTTGTATCCATTTTGCAATGGTCACTTTTTGACCATGACCTATATCTTTCCTCACAAGTCTACTGTGAAACACTGCATCAAACCCCTTCTGGAAATCCATGTCTACCACATCACCTTCATTGAGGCCTCTCCATTATGTCTTCAAAAAAATCCAGTAAATTAGTTGAGCACAATTTCTCTTCAGAAATCTGTGCTGACTCCTCCTTATCAAACCACTTTTTTCCATTTGACTATGAATTCAATCCTGAAAATTGTTTCCAGAAGCATCACCTTTACAGAGGTTAAGCTGATTGGTTTTGATCGCTGAGATTGGCCGTGTGATTTTCTAAAACAGGAGTGTGAAGTTTTCAATTCATCGGTCTTCTGGCACCTCCCACAATTCCAAAGAAGACCGAAAGATAATGGCTAGTGCCCTCAAAATGTCTCCTCTCACTTCCTTCAGAACCCTTGATTGTATCTGGTCTTCGTGTCTTGTGAACTTTAAGCACCGACAGTCTTTCCAAACTTCTTCCTTATTAATTTTGACTCTTATCATGACAGAGTTTCCTTCTGTGTCACCATTGCTTGGGCAGCACCCTCTTCTTTTCAAAGGTCGTAAGTTTATGCTCCTTAACTAAAGAGTGCTAATGTTAGCAAGTAAACTCTGATTGGCAAAGGTGTTGCCATGGAGAATGCACCAGGAAACAGTCACTCCCCCCAGGCTTCCCTTTAATTGAAGAAAATTTGAGAAATTGTGCTTAACTAATTTACTGGTATTTGTACCTTCATCCTCCAGAGGAAAGGTCTGTACATATGACTGCATGTAGATTTCTGTAAGTGTAAGTGTGACACATTGCAAGTTCAAACGAAGGTTTTAAATTGGTTGTTAGTGTAGTTCTGAGTGCATTTACGATTGCTCGGCAAGTGTTGTCCAATCACATTTAACGTTAGATTTTATGCACAAAGTTTTAAAAACAGGAGCTGGATGAGTGTGATCTGTGCTCAGCTGAGTGCAGACAGGATATGCTGCTTGCTTTGATCCATCAGTCATTGGGGGTATCTGTCATCACAGCAGTACTGAAATTCACATACCACTTTACTCACACATGTGGCAGAGAGAACAGCTTCATGGCAGCTTCCTGTTAGGGCTGGGGAAGAAAACACTCATGATAGGACCATTTGTTCCTTTTTTATGAGCCACCTCCAGCAATCTTAGAGTCATAGAGATGTACAGCATGGAATCAGATCCTTCGGTCCAATTCATCCATGCTGACCAGATATCCTAACCTAATCTAATCCCATTTGCCAGCACTTGGCCCATATCACTCTAAACCCTTCCTATTCATATACCCATCCAGATGCCTTTTAGATATTGTAATTGTATCACCCTCCATCACTTGCCCTGGCAACTCATCCATAGACGCACTACCCTCTTCATGAAAAAGATACCCCTTAGGTCCCTTTTAGATCTTTCCCCTCTCACCCTACACCTATACCCTCTGGTTCTGGACTCCCCCACCCCAGGGAAAAGAACTTGTTAATTTACCCTAACCATTGCCCCTCATGATTTTATAAACCTCTATAAGGTCACCCCTCAGCCTCCAACGCTCCAGGGAAAACAGTCCCAACCTATTCAGCCTCTCCCTGTAGCTCAAATCTTCCAATCCTGGCAACATCCTTGTCAATCTTGCCTGAATCCTTTCAAGTTTCACAACATCCTTCTGATAGGAGGGAGACGAGAATTGCATACAATATTCCAAAAGTGGCCTAACCAATGTCCTTGATTAAGTTGGTCAATAACAGGAGCAATGAGGAATTTATTTTGCCGTCCATGTGCTTTTATGGAAGATATTTTTCTGCATATTATACTTAGCTTGTTGCCAATTGTTAATCTAGATATCAGCCGAATCCACTCATGTTTGGCAATACCCTTCAAATGCAACCGCAACAGACCAGACAACATCTAAGCCAAAGCTACACAAGTCTTGAAAAATAGTATCGATGTTGCTGATATAAGGCAAGAAATATTATTAATATTGTAAACAAATATTCTGCAGAGTGTTTAATCAAACCTGGTTTGGTTTGCTGAAATATAATGCATTTCCATTTATGATGAAGCAGCATGTGTATCTCCAAATACCAGTCCACCTCCAGATGTTATTTTTGGCGTTTTACTATGCTCAGATGGATTTTATTTAAGCAAATTGTTTCATTTTAAAAAGTATGCCTGTTATCATCTGACACAGAACCTGTATGCACAGTTGTCAAAACAAGTGCACCAACCACAGCTTAATGAGGTCCCTGGTATTATCCCCTTGCCAAGCCCAACAGCCACTTCAGTTCAGCCTTTTTATGAAGGTACTGACTCCTTTTAGGATCAAGTACTAATCTCCGGTACCAGAGTTAAGTGACTATGACTCATGTTTGAGCCATAACAGCGAATGTTGGCAGTTTATCTGATTGACGGAGAGTCATCACAGCCAATCAGAGCCATCCAGCCCAATCTGAAGACTACACACATGGACTTTTTCCACCAGTGGTTTGCTGGATCAAAGTCAGGAAGGGGAATCCAGCCCAGCTTCCCTCTATCTCAAACACTGACATGTTATTGTGCAACACTGTTAAACTCTTTTTATTTATTTTATGATTACCAGCAGTGTTACTTGCTCCTGCTTCCTATAGCTCAGCTGTTCTCAGGAATGAACATGAGTGTACATTGCAAATTTCTTAAAACTGAAATATAGCTGCAAGTTGCACAGGCTCCAAGCACTCGTTCAACTAAAAGAAAGTCAGAAAAAAACAAATTAATTCCAGGCATCTGATAATTTATACTCTTCCCTGAATCACAATATTTATTGGAAGAGAGATTGCTAACTTGTTATATCATGGTATTGCCAGTGTTGCTTAGCAATCCATTACTTTGTTTTCCACAAAACAGCTTCATAATTTACAGTCCAATGGTTCAACATATCCAACATGTTGACCTCAAATAGTGAAGTTGATTTTATTTCTGATACGAAACTCATTCCTCCAATTGGCTATAATGATGTTTAGTTATTCCAAGTGTGTAATTAGAGAACTTCAAAGGCAGAAGAATTGAAGAGTCATATCAGACTTGAAATGTTAACTCTATTTCTGTCCTCACAGATGCTGTCAGACCTACTGAGTTTCTCCAGCATTTTGTTTCTGTTGAAAAGTTGAAGTTTATTTTAGAAACATTATGGAAATGTGGCATCAGACATCTTGGTTTAACCTGGAAGGAAAGTCTGTGTTCACTGTGTGTCTTCTATGTTGTTCCTTTCAGGATTATTCTAGTTTCTTCATCTCATGTGAGACAACTTTTGACTTGATACAGCAAGAAAAGTCAAAGACAGAGTCAGATAACTGAAAGCTTTGGATAAAGACCTGAGTCATTTTAAATATTGCCAACCACCTTCAAACAGAAGGAAATGATGTTTTTTGAAGTTGTCTTTTTTGTTCCCATCACCGCAGTTCTCGGGCAACTTGTTTCATTTCACATAACATGAGAAAATGACGGAGCAAAGTTGATGGGCCTTGACGCTATCCTAAGTGTACTACTAAAGACCTGCGGCTCAGAACTAGCCACATACTTAGTGAATCCCTACACTGTGTAAGCAGGCCATTTGGCCCATCGAACCCTCACTGACACTTCGAAGATCATCCCTCCTTAGCCTACCCTCCAACCCCCTACTTGTAACCTTGCATTTCCAGTGGCTAATCTGCCTACCCTGCATATTCCTGGACACTTTGGGCAATTTAGCATGGCCAATCCACCTAACCTGCACATCTTTGGATAGTGAGAGGATACCGGAGCACTTGGAGGAATCCTACACAGACACGGAGAGAATGTGCAAATTCCACACCGACAGTCACCCAAGGATGGAATTGAACCTGGGTCCCTGGCACTTTGAGGCAGCAGTGGTAACCACTGAATCACCGTGCCACCCCTACAATGTTGCACTGGGTCCTACCAGGGACTGAAGCTGTCCCCATGCAACTGCAACGCAAGTATCTAGTTAACAGTGTGGAAACATGTCCACAAATAGCAAGACAAATACAATTCAAACAATAGCCTCCCTATTTAGGGGAGATAGTGATATAGTGGTAATGTCATTGGCCTCATAATTCAGAACCCCACGTTAATGTTCTGGAATTGTAGCTTTAAATCCCATCTCGGCAGAGTGAAATTGATAAAAATCTGGTCATAAGAGAAACCCAGCCTGATGGTGATTATGCAAACGTTGCTGATACTTGTAGAAACCCACTTGGTTTCCTAATGGCCTTTGGGGAAGGCAATCTGCTGCCTTTACCCAGTCTGATCTACATGCGACTCCGGACCCACTGTGATGTGGTTGACTCCTAACTTCCTTCTAGGCATATTAATAAAAAAACTTACTCTTAACTCATGAGCACTCTGATGGATAGATCCACTAACACTGTCATCAAATACTAACTCACCAACAACTCTTCTCAGTTGTGCTTGGGGTATACCAAAACACTCAGCTTTCATTGCATCATTGATCTCAGAACTAAAGACCGAGGGGCATTGGCAGTATGTACCCTTGACATCAAGGCATCATTTGACTGACTATGGCAGCAAGGGTTTCCAAAATTGAAGTCACAAGTGAGCCCAAGCATGAGTGAGAGTGGCTGCTGGTAGACTATTTCTTGGCAACATTATGCAAAAATTTACTTGTTTTGTGTTTCCTACCACCCCTTTTCTGGGCTTCACTGAAGTTGCTGTTAATTGAGATGGCAGGTAGAGAAATCAGCCAGTTTCCTGAGGCTAACCCTCCCAAATGATGATCAATGTCTGGCATTCTGACTTGCATGGCTTTTTTTATGCTTGCAAAGGGCATGGCCATCCCTAACATAAATCCCACACTTATGACCATTCTGAATTCCCCTTGAAATTAATGATTGCTCGGGCCATTTCACAGAGCAGTTAAGAATGAACCATATTGCTGTGAGCCTGGAGTCACGTGTTGCAGGTAAGGACAACAGAAAGGAAGGTTCCTAAGGACTTGTTTAACAGATGAATTCTCACAAAAATTATCAACGGTTGCATACTCAACATTAGGCCAACTTTTGAATCCCAGATTTTATTGGATTCAAATTTGATCATCTCTCATGGTGAGATTCAATCCATGTCCCCAGGACATTCCTCTGTCCTCTGAACTGCAAGCCCCATGACATTACCTCAATGCTTCCGTCTCCTTCCTTGATAGGTGTTTGTGGCGGAAAGAATACTTCCGATGGTATTGTCAGCACTAGGAATCTTATAGCAAGCTGTCTCATCTCAAATCCCTTCATTTACTGCTCTTTTTTTTTCTTAATACTCAACTAACCAGCTCATAATAAATGTGCATTGTCCTCCTATACAGAGGGGTCATGGGAGGCATTGATTAGCGGAGGTATTGTGATCATCTTGAATGGTCAGAAAATAGTATTTCCCTTGAGTTCTAAATGGGTGTTCCCGGCAAAGGAAGACTATAGCAGATTCAGAGCTATGAAATTACAGGGCACTGACCCAAAACAAATAGGCCAAACTGCCGGTTAACAGATACTCTTAAGATCATTCCACACTTTATAAAGTGCAAACTCATGAATGGACCTATGGTCATCAGTTGTGGTCCTGAAAATTTCCCAGTGCCCCTGAATACGCCTGGAAGAATAAGGTATCTGCTATAGGGAGAGACTGAACAGGCTGAGGCTGTTTTCCCTGGAGTGTCAGAGGCTGAGGGGTGACCTTATAGAGGTTTACAAAATTATGAGGGGCATGGAGAGGATAAATAGACAAAGTCTTTTCCCTGGGGTCGGAGAGACCAGAACTAGAGGGCATAGGTTTAGGGTGAGAGGGGAAAGATATAAAAGAGACCTAAGGGGTAACTTTTTCACACAGTACGTGTATATGTATGGTACGTGCATGGAATGAGCTGCCAGAGGATTTGGTGGAGGTTGGTACAATTGCAACATTTAAGAGGCATTTGGATGGGTATATGAATAGGAAGGGTTTGGAGGGATATGGACCGGGTGCTGGCAGGTGGGACTAGATTGGGTTGGGATATCTGGTCGGCATGGATAGGTTGGACTGAAGGGTCAGTTTCCATGCTGTACACCTCTCTGACTCTAAGTGAAGGCAGCTATTTTAGCACTAACAGGAATGCTGCCATCAAGCTGACAGAATGCACTAATTTACACACAGATTAACAATGTGGTATATGAATTTCAGTACCAGCCTGATGCCGTATTTGTGGGTTATAAGTCTGACAGATCATATCAAATAGCATTCATTTTGGCAATTTGCAGCCTAAAGGTACAGACCATAAATCACAACTCATTGTGCAACATTAGATGTGATTCAGTGATAGAACTATATTTGCTAGGTAATCTTTACTGTGCAAAGAATTACATTGACAATCAGGCTCAAATCGTGGAATACTTGCATGTACTGGAAGGTACATAGGTTAATTCATAGGGCTCTAATCTTATTGACAGAACGCCTGTTTCAACTCAACAAAATAGGTCACATCCATTTTTTTAATTCAATTTTCAGTGGAATGGTTTGACTAATCAGATTTAACCTGTCTGATTTAAAATTTCAGCAAATTTTGACAGTTAACTGCTAGTCTTCATTAATTGATGCATTCTCCACAGCATTGCCTCAACTAATCAGAGCCCAGTTACCAGCCAATCAGCACTTTCCACAGTATAAACATCAAATTCCCAACATTGGTAATTGTCACAATGAGTGCAAGTCAAAAAGTTCCATCAAAATTTTCCTTTTTTCAGCAATAGTCAATAAGTAGAGAACTGAATGAGGAACAAAAGGATGACCAGTGGGAGTAAAAAGCTTTGCTTAGGATAGGTCTGAATCCCTGGAAAAGGGAGAGAGAAAACTGGAGAGAAGGAGAGAAAAGGGAACGATGAACTTGAGTAACAAATCAAAATTCTTCAAAACACCGATCACAATGTCATGACAAATTACATTTGTAACTTATACAAATTTCATATCCCAAATTACTTTCCTTTAATTTTCTGTAAGGCACTGTTTACTGTGAGTTGCTGGTATGTTTGTAGTTTTAACACATTGCTTCATGATGCGCAAGGGAGCTGAGCTATTGCTTATGTAATCCCTTGTGATTTATTTTTTGCCTGTTTAATTTCACGGAAACCTAAAGAAAAAATAAACTATGAGTTGAAGTTGATACTGACAGGAGACAACGAGTTTCGTTTGCAAAAGCTATGTCCTCATGGGAGCATTTGCCATATGCAATCAGGGAACAAGGTAGCTTAAGGATTCTGCTCAGTAGGTAATGTTGATCTATGTTTGGAATTTTCTAGTCCAAAGCACAGCTCAGAAAGGAAACCAGTCGTCCCACACCCCCTCCCGTGGAACTTATTACTCGTGACTTATATCTATAGGAAATTGGGGGTGTCAATGAGGAACATGATTTTTAAAAGCCATCTCACGAGAAACAGGAAACTTTGTAATTTATTTTAGAATCGGTTAAGCAAATAAACCTTAAAATATGGCAAGAATCATGAGAAGCTAAGTCTGCTGAAGTGAAAGATTCAACAAAGGATCCTTTTGCTCTTGATTGTCACACTGAATGATGACAACTTGTCTTAGGATTGTTTCATTACCATTTTGGTGTTATTTCTGAGGCTGTCTGAAGAACTTTGATTGCTAAGCATCATGTGTGGTCTGGATTTATAGAAGTTGCTTGGTTAGCTCCCAAAACAGGATTGTTCTTTTAAGTTATTATTCATTGCCATACCATTCCTCAAATGTAATAGGCAAGGAAACTGTGCTTGGGATATTCTGGTTAATTACTTTATTACCTTTAGAGATCAGGGACAATTCACACAAAATCTTCCCTCAAGCAATGCTCCGTACAAAGAAAAACCCCTGGATCATTCTTTCTGCTGATTTAAAGTTTTATAAAGTTGAATTATTTTTCTTGGCTACTTCTTACTAAATTAGTTGTCATTAATGTTTAAAACTTTCCTGCCTTAGCTTCGAATTAAAAGAGCTTACTGATTGCCATTGACACATGTCGACTTTGTTCGAGAACCCTGGTAGTTTTAGGTATCTGCTGTTGATGCCTGTGATTTTAAATTGTAGCAAGTCAGACAGAACATAGAAACATGTGATACTGGATAATTTGTATCCTTATTCAGTCAGTCTGATGTGCTTCTATCTCCTTAATTTAGAGTAAACAGAATTATACCAGTACTCTAAAGTATAGCTAACGTGTATCTGCAAAAAGACCTATGCCAAGGTCACAACTTATCACATGGAAGTGGAGTCCAGGTTTGAAGGGTTTCAGATAAGATCTCCTCTCATGCTATCCTCTGTATTTATCCAGCTCAATAAAACCAATTGTTGTTCGTTCACAAGAGTTTCGATTACACGTTACAGTTTTACACTTTAGCAACATTGACTTGGAAGTGGGTACTCATAAGACCTCATAAGAGTGAGGCCCAACAATGGTTACAGTGCTCTGGGAAGAAAACAGAAGTCCAGCAATCTAAACCTAGAAATAGAGGAAAGGGCTTTTCTAAGAAGCAAACAGTAAAATAGGAAAGGCTGTGCTGAAGCTGTGAAAATGTGGGACAGAGTCCATAGCAGGGTGTGTGATAATCAGCAGAGAGAAATCAATTAACCACAGGGCATAACATATTCCAGAAATAAAAATATAAACGGAGCTGGGAAGAAATACTTACAAAATACACTGATGGCGAGTGCACAAAGGACCTGTCAAGTCAAAAACAGAAACTGCTGGAGAAACTCAGCATGTTTGGCAGTATTTGTGGAGAGAAAGCAGATTTAACACTCCAAATCCAGAGTCACTTCTTTAGAACTGATAATAGCTAGGAACATGGGAATGAGTGAGTGAGAGAGAGGGAGAGAGAAAAGAGAGAGAGAGAAAAAAGAGAAAAGGGAGAGCGAGAGAGAGAAAACACCAGTTAGGCAGTCAAAGGGATGAATGACAGCACGCTGAGAGAAAGAAAAGCTGATAATGGCACCCATTAGTAGGTGAAAATGGATTGGCTGTGCTGAAAGCAGCCCAATGCCATGACAGGGGGTCTGTAAAGGACATATTGAGTGTTATAAGGGCAAAGAGCCTGAGGAGCAAGGATTGGACATCCCTTGTGCAGAAACTTGCTGGATGAATTCTGCTACACAGAAATTCAGTTACACAGAAGGAAGATTAATTCCGAATTGTTTACTAGAAAGGATAAGTCAATCCTTTCAGATGCTATTGCTATTGTTAAGGCCAAGAATCCACAGACTTTCTTCAAACAAACATTTGGGTTAATGGAGCACTAGAGTCAGAATTCCATTGGGACCTGATGGATGCTTCACTTAGCTCCAATTGAAGAGAGACAACAGAGATCCTGTGCATGCTTCTTAATTATTACGGTAATTTATTAAGCAGAACTTCTTGTCAAACGCTAAATCTTCATTGTTTAGCAGACACCAAAGATGTTGACCTTGACACACTGTACCAAAGATCACCCTTCACTACACCCACACCTGCCCTAGCATACAGGAAGGTGATGAAGACATTTCATTTCTTTCAAACAGAAACTGACAACAATAAGAAAGAATGATGCTAAAGAAGGTGGTGATTAGCCACCAGAGGGCATTTTGGACCTTGGTTTGCTCTTTCGCATACACACAGGGCAAAGAAATCCATCAGTCAAGTTGTTCAAGTACTAGAATCTAAAACGTTGTAACTTAGGATTCAAATGCACTATTCATGAGAACCCAAACGCCTCTTTTGAGGGTAGTCAGTTCGTTCTTCAGGAAGGTGATGAAGAAGCTAAGTTGTCCATTAATTTCACAGAATTTATCAGGAGATACAGTAACAGCTATTGCAGCCGCAGTTAGTTGAAGGGGTTCCTGTCAGAGTAGAAAGATACACCATTGCTGGAAAGCAACAACAAAATCTTGTATGAATTCAATCACTAATGAAAGCAATTCATGCTTCAAACATATATGTAGACAGTAAAATGACACAGATTCTGAGACATTTAGGATTATGGACTTAGAAGAAAGATCTCAATCAGCCAATAAACAAGTCTCAAAGCTTTGAAAGATATTTAAGACAGTTGAAGATTCAGGCTGCATGGATAATGCTACATGGTAGAAGGCAATTGTATGCAAGAAATCTTTATAGTCATGCACTCAGAACATCAATATGAACAAGATATGGTTAGAGAAAACACTCATGATTCAGAAAAGGCCCATCATGGGGGTCATACAACAGCAAGTAATTCATTCAAGTCTTCTCCTTTGAATCAGTGTTTCTTCAATTGATCTTCACTGCTGCTATGTTCATGTCTTTACAAGAGAGCCATCCCAAGAGCCAATGATCGTCTGAAGGTGCTGATCCACTACACCAATGTGTTCGCCCTCTATGGAAATGCACTATTCATGAGAACCCAAACGCCTCTTTTGAGGGTAGTCAGTTCGTTCTTCAGGAAGGTGATGAAGAAGCTAAGTTGTCCATTAATTTCACAGAATTTATCAGGAGATACAGTAAGATCAGGAGATCAGGAGATGTGTTAGACATCTTCCAACAGAACAGTAAACGCTGTTGGAGATTATTTCCTCAAGCAAAAGATGTTTGTGGGGGTGGGAGGAGTAGAAGTGAAGTAAATAGTTGAATGATCATGATTATTCAGGCTATAGAAGGACTGATGTTTATCTTTTAATTTTATTTCTTTACTTTCGTAATTTATACTATGAAGAACTGTAATTTAGAACTTTTAGCTTTTTTATTTCCCTACTTTTGTACATAATCTGTTTTAGTACTGAAGATGTGTAACTCTAATTCTAATTCTAAAATAGTTAAATTAAAAAGTGCTATAATGATCTTAGGGCAACATATTCTTTAAATTCTTGTCCTCTAGGTGTAAAGGCTGATGTCGCAATAGCCTTTTTGATTGCCTTTTTCTGCCTAAATGATATCTTAGTGATCCACGTACATGGAACTTAAAATCTATTTGGACTTACACTCTTCCAAGCATTACCTGGATTAAAATAATGCTCTGATAATTTTTCTTGTTCCAGATGATTTACCTGCATAGATATCACATTTTTGCCCACACGCTTAATCTGTCAATTTCTTTTTGGCCATTTTATATTTTTATCTGGACACTCTCTCTTCTGCAATACTTGGATACAGGACTCTCCACTGTGCTCGAGAAGTCATGAATACTGTAGAGTCCACACATGTGGGCAGCACCTTAACAAATTTCCTTCCAAATTCACCTACAAACACATTATCTTTATTTGCTGCAACTACAATCTAACTAGTCTTCTAACTTGGCCACTAACTTGTCTGCAAAGCAATGAGGCTGATTCACAGAAAATTTGCCTTATATTGACTATTTGTTTACTTTCACTGGGGGATTTCTCTCTATGAGGCATAACAGGTTTGATTCTGCTATCAATCCAAATTCATCTTATCAGTGACCTACTCAGTCCCTATGACATCCCACTTGTCTGATGCTAGCCTGGCTCCACCATACATTGTATCTGGACGTACATGCCATTGCACGTGAATACTCTGGAATCCCTGGTGCTGACACTACCAATGAGTATTGAGCACCTGGAAAAGCATTGGCATTCTGAAACTACCTGCGTGATTTCCAAGAGATCACGGCCTATAAGGGGAAATTGAAATGAATACCCACAGAAGGGCTGGGAGAATCAAGGCTAGAGGTATGGAAGCAGAGGCCTTTATTGAAGTGGGGATAAGGATAGTGATGGGGAGGGGGTGGTTGGGGTTTGTGCCGCAGATAGCATATGCCAAATAGGGTGTAGGGGTATACTGAAGGCATAGCAGAGGAATGTTAGTCACAGGGACTACTATGGGGTCTCCACAGAGAAAACAAAAGATCAGTGTTGGCATCATCGACGTCTACTACCAGAACTTGTGGGGCAGCTCGTCAGTTTGCTGAGTCTACCCATGGGGCAGCTGGAAATGGGCAATGTGGGTGGTGAGAGATGAAAGGGGGCATGGATGCTTGGAGGGGGGAAAGAATGTACTTTGTGAGCAGATGGGGCACATTGATGACTGTTTTCACCATGAGTTGCAATCCCTAGCATGATTAACCATTCTCTTGATGTGAAGGACTTAGACACTTAATGGTAAGCTCCAGGGGAGTGTTGCTGAACAAAGAGACCTTGGAGTGCGGGTTCATAGCTCCTTGAAAGTGGAGCCCCATGTAGATAGGATAGTGAAGGCAGCATTTGGTATGCTTTCCTTTCTTGGTTGGAGTATTGAGTACAGGAGTTGGGAGGTCATGTTGTGATTGTACAGGACATTGGTTAGGTCACTTTTGGACTATTGCATGCAATTCTGGTCTCCGCCCTATCAGAAGGATGCTGTGAAACTTGAAAGGGTTCAGAAAAGATTTACAAGGATGTTGCCAGGATTGGAGGGTCTGAGCAATCGGGAGAAGCTAAATAGGCAGGGGCTGTTTTCTCTGGAGTGTCAGAGGCTGAGGGACGGCCTTATTGAGGTTTATAAAATCAGGAGAGGCATGGATAGGGTGAACATGCAAGGTCTTTTTCCTGGGTTGGGGGAGTCCAGAACTAGAGGGCATTGGGCGAGAGGGAAAACATTTAAAAGGGACCTGAGGGGCAGGTTTTCCACGCAGAGGGTGGTGCATTTATGGAATGAGCTGCCAAAGGAAGTGGTGGAGGCTAGAACAATTTAAAAGGCATTTGGATGGGTATATGAATAGGAAAGGTTTGGAGGGATATGGGCCAAGTGCTGGCAAATGGGACTAGATTAGGTTAGGATATCTGGTCGGCATGGACGAGTTGGACCAAAGGGTCTGTTTCCATTCTGTATATCTCTATGACTCCATGAGTCTAAGTGCTACTAGCAACTGACTATAAAAACAACCAGTTTTTATGGCTTCAGTGTCTATTTGGACAAAAGTACAAGATCCATATTTGCTGGATGCTATGACATTGTAGTAGCAGAAACTCAAACATCTGCACAGCAACATATAGGTTATAATCATTTCATTACTCGGTTGCTATGCGTGCAATGTGAAGATGCTCAGTGGTCAGCTGCTGGAGTGAGCAGCAATGATGGCCAAAGCTGGCTGAAGGGGAACCAATATATCTTCCAGTTTCCAAGAATTCTGTGTGAGCCACATCCCCATCTATCATGTGAGGGTAATGATGGTGTGTCCTGAATGCACTGTAAATGTGAGTCTTTGAAGTATACCTGGGGTAGATAGGGTGTCTATAGGCACTCCCTTCTTGATTTCATGTGTTCATCACTCAGTGGGGATGGGCCTTCACCATGCTGCTGCTACTATGGCTGAGCCTAACCTCTCACTATGTGGTGAAGAGTGCTCAGCCCTTGTTTGCAGTGAATGTTATCAAATGACTGATCTCAGATCTGTTGAAGTTGTTCACTCTTTCTGGTGCCAATTTAGGTAGTTTCTGCTGAGAGTCCTGGGCCCTGCTCACTGGAGACATGACAGTTACTGTGGCTGCCTTCCTGAGGGGCCAAAGTTGGATGCAGGAGGAGCAGGACCAGCAGCAGGGCAGTGTGGAGGATATGGAGCACCCAGTGCCAATAGAGATCATAGAAACTAGGAGCAGGAGTAGGCTATTCAGCCCTTTGAGCCTGCTCCACCATTCAATATGATCATTGCTGATCAATACCCTGTCTTGCTTTCTCCCCATACTCTTTGATTCCTTTAGCCCTAAGAACAACATCTCACTTCTTGAAAGCATTGACTGTTTTGGCCTCGATTGCTTTCTATGGCAGAGAATTCCACAGGCTCACCACTTTCTAGGTGAAGAAACTTCTTCCCATCTCAATTCTAAATGGCCTACCGTGTACATTTAGACTGTGACCCTTGGTTCCAATCTCCCTAGTCATCAGGAGCAACCTCCCTGCATTTACCCCATCCTATCCTGTTAGAATTGTATAGGTTTTTATAGCTGCTACCGCAGGCGACCTCAGGATGTTTCAGAGCCAGAGGGTAATGAGAGATATTTTAGGCCCTGATTCCATTTCCTGGGCATGAGGCTGAACTGCATCCCCTGAAAATGGGTTGACATGTACATTGACATCCAATATAATGGGCTGAACCTTGACTTATTTTGGAATAGGGTCATTTGCATTGAGTTTCATGGAGGGCTTCTCTCTGCAAGGTCTCACGCATTTTCTCCTGCTCTCGTACCAAACCCATCTCACTAACTACCTAGCCCACCCCACCGGCACCCCTCTCATCCAGTGCAAGCCCAATTCCCCCCTCACCACAACCAGAATTATTGAGCACTGCTGGAATATCCTGGGATACCTCGAATCCCTGGCGCCAGCACCACCATCAAAATGTCACCATGGCAATCACTGTTCTTCTGGAGCTGCCCTACGTAGTTTGTGACATCTTCTCTGGATATCATGCCCTGCTGGGGAAATCTTGGGCCATCCTCTTCTTCGAAGACAATGCCACGACACAAGGTCCTGCCCTTCTGGTTTACTAACTAAGTCAGTGTTGTCCGAGGTGTCTGGAAGAATTCTCAGTAATGTTGGAAGGAAGTGAGTGACTCGTCTACTCTGCCATGGTATGTGCCACCATTTTCTCTCTGCTACCTCAAACTCACTCTGTCCCTGCTACTGCATCCACCTCCCACCAAGGGTCATGTTGTGCCACCCTCATGCAGCATCTTCCCTCACTTGGCCGCATTCTCCGACCACTCTCTCCCCTTCATCTCACAAACCTCAAACCCTGCCTGGTCTCTGTTCTGTCAACTCGCTCACTTTGGAAGAGACACTCCATTCCCACACCCCTATCTCCTCCCCAATGGGAGATGATCCTGACCCTGATAACTATAAGCTTCTGACTGACCGAGCCCTGGTCTCTGGTCTGATACCAAAGGCTGCCCTAGACTTACTGTACCCCTGCCCCCTTCCGAGAGACAGGTACCTCCCTGCACTTCACTGAGGACCATTCTCTTTAGACATTGAGATATGGCTGTATGCTTACAGCACATGCTGTGTATTTGTCACTTAAACTGCTGGCACAAGGTGAAAGTGTGAAGGGGCAATGTACCATACAGCAAGGTGTTTACCTCCTTGACTGAGGATTGCTGACCATCAGGACAAGTTTCATTGCTTTGTGTCGGTGCTAAACTGCAAGGCAATACAGCAGGACTTTAAACTGAGGCATAGCAGGCAAAGTGTAAATAAACAAGGCAATGCAAGACAGGGGTAGAATCCTTACAGTGTGGAAGCAGTCCATTAAATCCATTCTGACACTCTGAAGAGTATCCCACCCAGACCCATCCTATCCCTATATTTTCCATGGCTAACCAACCTAGCCTGCACATCTTGCACTTTAGCAAGACCAATCCACCCTAGCCTGGACTGTGGGAGGAAACCAGAACACGCAGAGGGAACTCACACAGACATGGGGACAATGTGCAAACTTTACACAGACTGTTGCTCGAGGGTGGAATCAAACTTGGTTGCCTGGTGCTGTGATGCAGCAGTGCTCACCGTTGACCCACCGTGCCGCCCCAGGATGTGTGAACATCTAGGTAGGCATGTGTGCTAAGAGAGCAACCAAATAGCCCTGAGAGTCAGCCTGGTGCAATCCATGAGCTCGGGGTGTGTCCCTGCCACAAAGTGTCCTTTCAATGATCTATGCTGGTGAACTCCAGGTGCAGCATTAATGGCAGAAGTGCGTGGCAAGTAGATTGGACATCATGATTCAGCAAGATGGCAGGTTTCATCGTTCAGCATCTCTGGAAGTGCGGTAGAATTGGTCACTGCCTGGAGCGTGCTCTGAGACATTGGCGCTTTATGTCAAAGATGGAACTTTGGAAGAGGAAGCAGTGAACTGGAATCTCCAGGTACCTGCTCTGTCTTTTGCGTTTGGGAATTCTCACCGTGTCATAGAGTCATATAGATGTACAGCAAGGAAACAGACCCTTCAGTCCAACTCGTCCATGCCAACCACATATCCCAACCCAATCTAATCCATTTGCCAGGACTTGGCACATATCCCTCTAAACCCTTCCTATTCAGGTATCCATTCAAATGCCTTTTAAATGTTGTAATTGTACTAGCCTCCACCACTTCTTCTGGCAGCTCATTCCATACACGCACCACCCGCTGCGTGAAAAAGTTGCCCCTTAGGTCCCTTTTATATCTTTCTCTTCTCACACTAAACCTATGCCCTCTAGTTCTGGACTCCCCCACTCTGGGGAAGAGACTTTGTCTATTTAACCTATCCATTCCCCTCATGATTTTATAAGCCCTCATAAGGTCACCCCTCAGCGTAGCTCCTATCTGGTGGATGTTGGAATGGATACCTGCATTTTAATGAGATGAGATCAGGTAGTGGTAATCCGTGACAATCCCCAATGATAGGCCTCTCATCACTCACTGGAAAGAATGTAACTTCAACACGTGGACTCTGTTGGAAAATGTAACTTGTTGCTCCTAACATTGAGAAAGGTTTTTCTTGACTTCTCACGAGATTTTCCCAAATTTCTTAACATAGCTTGTGTCACTCATTACCTGGAAATATTTCACCCAATGGAACTCTATTTTCTCACTAATGTTCCCCTGAATAAATTGCTTCACAAAATGGGAATAATCAACATGTCCAAACTTCTGTCTCTGGCTTTGAGAATCACTTAAAAGTGAAACTGAGTCAGAACCAGAATTGTCCACGCACGTATACACACACAGAATAATAAAATAATTGCCATTAATCACTCCAGTATAATTCCAGACCATTGAAGCAAATTCTGCAAGATCTTGCACAGAATGTTAGTTAATGGAAAACTTAGCTTCCTTGTGGAAGTATTCTTAATCAACATTATCTCAACAAGGGCTTTGTAAACCAACTCACTACAAGCCCAGCCATGCCATGAGTTTGTAGAAAGATAATTAACTGCCAAAACAAAAAACCTGTAGAAACATTTCAATAAGCATTTTTCTTTTGGGCTCAGAGTATTTCATGAAAACGTTTTCTGCCTATACATTTTCTCTTGTCTTGTGAACACATAATGATGGGTTTCTTTAAATCAAAAGCCAACAATTTTGAGGCTGAAATCACTGGGTGTCAGGGGTGACCCTGTTAGGGGGAAGGGATGCTGGGCATTGGGGAGGACATGATGCATGCAATGTGTGAGCTGCAGTCCATGAGCACAGTGGCAGAGTCAGATTGTATGGTGGTTTTGTGAGTGTGAAGTAACAGAGAGAAGATAATGGCACATACTCTTGTGGAAGACAGAAGATCATTAACATTCTTTCTGCATTGCAGTGTGCCCTTTTTAACCTGGCACACTGCACAGATCATAAAGCCATAAGACCATAAGACATAGGAGCAGAAATTAGGCCATTCAGCCCATCGAGTCTGCTCCGCCATTCAACCATGGCTGATAAGTTTCTCAACCCCATTCTCCCACCTTCTTCCCATAACCTTTGATCCTCTTGATTCTCAAGAACCTATCTATCCCAGTCTTAAATATACTCAATGACCTGGCCTCTACAGCCTTCTGTGGTAATGAATTCCATAGATTCCCCACTCTCTGGCTGAAGAAGTCTCTCCTTATCTCCGTTCTAAAAGGTCTTCCTTTTACTCTAAGGCTGTGCCCTCGGGTTCTAGTCTCTCCTACCAATGGAAACATCCTCTCAACATCTACTCTGTCCAGGCCATTCAGTATTCTGTATGTTTTAAATAGAACCCCCCATGTTCTTCTAAACTCCAACGAGTGTAGATCCAGAGTCCTGAAACATTTGTCATATATTAAACTTTTCATTCCTGGGACCATTCTCGTGAACCTCTGAACATACTCCAGGGCCAATACATCCTTCCTCAGATATGGGGCCCAAAACCGCTGTCAATTCTCCAAATGCAGTCTGACCTGGACTTTATAGAGCCACAGAGGTACATCCCTTCAAGACTCACGCTGGTATCTCAGTCCAGGCTGATTAGGTGCCCTTCTTTGGCATCAAGACAGCATTGCCCTCCTTTCCATCCCCCTGTGATATTAGATTTATTCATTATAACTGTATGCATTTACTTATTCATATTCACTCCTCTCATTCATTTGCTGCACTGCTTTACAATCATTATCACCCTGAAATGCTCTCCGAGAGGCACATAACAGCAGGTAACGTTGCTACAGCCAAAATTCTCAGTACTCCTCATCGGGCAATAGAATTGATCATCATTAGACACTTAGCTGTGACCTGCACTCAATGATGCTGTGTTGTTACTGATAAAAACTCTCACTGTCATGATGATATTTTATAACCTCAGGCCACCAAAGGACAAAGAGAACATTTTTTTTTGAAAGGATAAACTGCCAAAAGATGATTGAGGATTTAATTTCACTAACTGTTGTTTGGAGAGCAACTCTGGAATGTTACATCTAAAGTGCCAAGGGAACTTCAAATAGCAACCCTTCCAAGTGAGAGCTTGAAATGCTTACAGATCATCCACGATCTTACTGAATGACAGAACAGACCCGAGGGGATGAATGGCCTACTCCTGTTTCTCTGTTCTTAGAAGAAAGGTAAGTCAAAACAAGCTCAAATATGATTTTTCAGTCGACAGAAATCCATCTCCTGTGAATTATGTCCAAACCTACAGACACATTTATGTGTTACTTTTTTGAGTACACACAAGAACAGGGGCTAAAAGCTAATTTCAGCCTGGTCTGTGTGTACTAGGGGTGAAGTAGTGTACTCTGAGGGACGCAGCTGAGAAAACCTTGAGTCAGCCTTGCTTTCCAGGTAAAAAGGAAGCAATATCTCTTTTTGCTGCTCACTAGTCACAGTTGAAAGGAAACAGATTAGAAGAATTTCAGCTGACCTGCAAAGCCAAACATCTTAAAATCAACTGTTTGTCTATCAACAACAGTGGTACTGAGCAATGTAACGGTCACAATGTTCCACTAGCTAAACTTTACAAATAGTCCAGATACGGATCAACATGTCTTTTCATTTTATCTTTTTTAGAACTTATATCTCATGTCTAATTTGTGCACTTGTGGTATTATTATTTATTCTTGTGTTTAGTAACTAATAACCTCACATTAGTTTACTTATGAAAGCCCGATTAAACTAGCTCCTTTCAAAACATAAATTAATTTGGTCTGGGAGTAAGGCATCAACAGGAAAAGGATCCTTTTTCAATAAACCTTACTGTAATCCATTGAGGATGCCAGTGAATAAAGAAAGAGAGAAAGCTAGTTCATTCCTCCTCACTGGGAGGGAGACAATTTGGGGCAGCACTGTGGAACTATAACAAGGTGGGAAACATCGCCTGGGCACTGGTCTTAACAACACTTCTATCATTTTTTCAGTAAGTAAGCTTCAATAAGGATCTGAAACTTTAACTGATCACCCTGCAATGATCAGGAGGAAGTGTGGATACTAATGTTCTTTTGCAGTGATAAAGGCACCAGATAATTATGACTCTGTCTTTGTTCATGCTGTGCCATAATGTCTTGTTTTTAACACCTTGATACCAAAATCTTTATTGAATTAAAAGACGATAAGAACTAGGAGCAGGAGGTGGCCACCTGGCCCTTCGAGCCTGCTCCGCCATTCAATAAGATCATGGTTGATCTTTTCATGGCCTCAGCTCCACTTACCCGCCCTCTGACCGTATCCCTTAATTCCTTTACTGTTCAAACAATTATCTATCTTAGCTTTAGAAACATTCAGTGAAGAAGCCTCAACTATTTCACTGGGCAGGGAATTCCACACGTTCCTGACTGTTTGGGTGAAGAAGATTCACCTCCATTCAGTCCTAAATCTGCTTCCTCTAATCTTGAGGCTATTCCTTCTTCTCCTAATTTACACCTGCCAGTAGAAGCATCTCCCCTGCTCCCATCTTATCTATTCTCTTCACAATTTTATACGTTTCTACAACATATTCCCTCCTGCCATTCCTCTAAATTCTATGAACATAATCCCAGTCTGCTCAGTTTCTCCTCATAAACCAACTCTCTCAACTCTGGAACCAACCTAGTGAACCTCCTCTGCAACCCCTCCATGCCCCTACATCCTTTCTCAAGTAAGAGACCAAAACTGCACGCAGTACTTCAGGCCTCACCAGCATCCCATACAACTGCAACATAACCTCCCTGCTTTTAAACTCCATCCCTTTAGCAATGAAGGACAGAATTCCACTTGCCTTCCTAATTATGTGTTGCATCTGCAGACCAACTGTCTGTGATTCATGCACAAGGATATCCAGGTCCCTCTGCACATCAGCATGCCTGCAATGTTTTACCATTCAAATTATAGTCCATTTTATTGTTATTCCTACCAAAATGGATGACTTCACATTTATCAACTTTGTACTCCATTTGCCAGACCTTTGCTCACTCACTTAAACTATCTTTATCCCTTTGGAAACTTTCAGAGGCCTCTGCACACTTTGCTCTACCACTCATCTTAGCAAACTATCCATGGTCCCCAACTCGAAATCATCTGTATAAATTGTAAATAATTGCAGTTCTAACAGTCATCCCTGAGGCACAGCACTAATCACTGATCACCAACCAGAAAAGCACTCATTTATCGCCACTCTTTACTTCCTGTTAATTGTAGTTCTGACCATCGTAGGATTAATGGCATCTGACCATCTATTTTCAAGTCAATCACGGATTTCCTAGGTATGCACTAGTTTTGTTGCCCTAGTCACTTAAACTGAAGAACAATGGTGCAGGTGAGCTCTTATCACGTGGTAGCTATGGGATTTAAGGCCCCAAATGGTTCTCAGTCCAACAGAATAATCAGTCCAGAAGTCTATTCTGTTTTTTCCTGGTACAGAGATTTTCAGTTTGGCCACCCAAAACCCTGAGAATGTCTGAAAGCAACATTTTCAGGATCCATGCTCATTCTCAATGTGTTTGCAATTGCCTTTCCAAAAGGAATTTCCAAATTTTACAATGTAATTGACAAAGATGACCAGAGGCACAAATAATCATTCGACTGTTCTCCTCAGAAAGGGAGGTGGAAGCAAATTCACTTAAGTCAAAGATGGCTCCAAAATCACTTGTTCCATAATAGAAGTTTGGAACAAAGTCAGCATGCTGCAATGGACTGTCTAATCAGATTTCTACAATCTTGCAGGGTTGTAGTGCAGATCAATCAGCTGTCTGATTCACTAGGAGAACTTGGAGTGATCATACACCACAAAACATAGGAACAGAAGAAGGCCATCCAACCCATCAAGACTGCGCTGTCATTAATCTTCCGACTCAAGGCAAATTTCTTTTTCGCAAGACTGTAGGTGACACAATGGTCCTGCCTGGATAAGCAGTGTGAAGCTTACCAATGCTATCATTGTAAGTAGCACTGTTCCATTGAAGCCTTCGAAACCTTGGCTCTGTCAATATGCAGCTGATTTCTCTGGTTGTGTGCTTTGCAAAGGAAATTAATTGTTACACCAGTGTGAGCTTTGCACCAGCATTTTTTGGGTTTACTCAGTATTTGTCGGAAGCAATCTTGCTGTATTCTGAAAAAATGTCAGGCTTTCATTATCCACGCTAAAAAATTGCAATGCTCTTGTTCTGTACTGCACAATACATTTCATACTCTGTGGTTTTCTATTTGTTTGAGCACAGTGAAAACGTTCCTTCCTGTTGCAAGCTTACTGTCCTGACATGCAAAATTCCTCATCAGATAAAAGCAGAAACAATATGCTTTTCAATGTAAGAATACTGTGGGTAGTCTGAGTGGTGGGCTCCCTTGATGATATCTACATTCCCAAACTTGGGGGAAAGATTTGAATAAAGGCAAACAATGGGTTTCCTATGCGCTGGTGAAAACAATCATCCATTATTGGAACTTATCTTCAAATGTGGTCTGTATTGTTTCGGAAATAGATTTCATAATTGTTTTTGGCTTGAGTTGGTCACAATTCTTGCTGCTTACAATCAATTTCAGTTATATCTGCCTTGCCTACTTTCTATTCAGGTTTGACTGCTATGCAGAATATAAGCATTCTGGGATCTGCCCTGCACTTACAATGTGAGACATCAAAATACCCCTGAGACAACTCAAGTTGGCCTCGTGTGATGCTTCTTCCTTGGTGGTGCCCATCCTCTTTAATGATTCCACTGGCCAATCTACAATCAACATTTTCACCTCTTCTCCTTCAATGATGTGCCTTTCAATAATTAGTTGGCTAAGGGGATCTCATTGACTGACTGAAGTGCAACAGTAGATCATATATGAGGAGTACAAACTGAATATTGTCCTGTGCCCTATTTAGAACCTTGCTAATGCTGGAATAAACCAAAGAATTGAGGATGGCGGAGATCTGAAACAAACAAAAACAGAAATTTCTGGAGAAATTCAGCAGGCCTGGCAGCATCTTTGGAGGGAAAGCAGAGTTAGTGTTTCGAGTCCAGTATGTTTCTTCTGTTTTTATGTATTTTTCATAATGCTGGATATCTGTGAACAATGGCCGTGCTTTCTCAAGATGAAGGGAGTGTAAGCTGTAGAGAGAAAAATTGATTCCCATAAGTACTTGCCTTTGGAGGGGTGAGATGTGATTCTACTGAGAGGCTCCTGTCAATGGATTTTTCCAGGATATATTTGAATTACTCTCACTTTGGCCAACAACTCGGAAATATAGAAAACTGCTGGACAGAAATGGACCAAGGTTCATCTATAGCACCATCCAGGTCATCAGAAAATATAATAATAATTCATTTGTGAATGCAATTTGTTTATCAGTTAGCACCAGCTGCCTTATCAATTAGTCTACAGCAGATCCAAACATAGGGAAACTGTAGTGATGCAGAGCTTTGAGGATTGAAGTCATATCTTCTTCCTGAACTAGCTATGCTCATATCTCAAATTGTTCAAGTACAACAGCCCAAAATTGTACTTTTGTTCATTTGCATTTGAATACATCAATCTCAATTGCTTCCACTCTCCCATAAGGAGTCAGTTTCATACATTGACTGACTGAAATATTGGCTATAATAGAGTCATAGAGATGTACAGCATGGAATCAGATCCTTCGGTCCAACTCATCCATGCCGACCAGATATCCCAATCCAATCTAATCCCACCTGCCAGCACCCGGCCCGTCTCATGGGATTTACAGGAAGGAGGTAGTGTTATGGTCAGGAAATCTGAACACTGTGTTTTCACAAACACTATTCATTACATTTTTGCCAACAGGGTCACCTGATTGACAATTGGATAATTTCATCACCTACTATCAGATTGGTAATGCTTCAGAAACTATCACAGCCACGGTTTCCTATTGGTCATGATTAAGATAGCTCAAGACGGGGTTGGCACAGAATAGTTTGTGAGTTGGATGTAATGACAGTGAGGAGTCAGATGCAGATTAGTGGTTAAAGTTGAGGGTTTAGGGTAAATCAGTGATTGAGCAGTGGAGGAGTAAGACAGGAACCAGGATAATGGGGATGCACATGTGCAATATCTGATCATGGGACGGTGGTCAGCAATGAGTGGAGGGGTGGGTGATGTTGGCATGTCTGATCATTAGAGGGCTTGTGGGTGATTCTGGTGAGTAAAAGCATGTTTGCAAGGGGAGCTGGGAGATACACAACCTGGCTCCAGGCAGTGTTACAAAGCATTTGTTTTTAACTCATTCAAAGAAGGTGGGTAACAGTGGCAAGGCCAACATTTATTGACAATTACAAATTGTGCCAAGGGCAGGTAAGAGTCAACTGCATTGTTGGTGGGTGAGTTACATGTAGGCCAGACTGGGTAAGGTTTGCACTTTTCTTTCCCAAGGGACGTTAGTGAACCAGATCTGTTTACTCCCTCAGAGTCCAAATGGGCTACAGCGGTTCAAGTAGGCAGCTCATCACCATCTTCTCAAGGGCAGTTAGGATGGGCAATAAATGGTGGCCCAACAATACCCACATCCCATGAGTGAACAAGTTCTTTTACACAATGACCAAATGAATCCATATTTTTACCAATGAATGGGAATTGCCTGTAGAGATCGCTTGCAGATGTGAGTGGTGGGTAGAATTTCTAATATTTCACTGAAACAGAGTTCGGTTGGGTGTTCTACAAACCCAAGGTGGATCACAATAAAGTTACTTGCATCCTGCATATTTTCTCTTCCCTCCAGATTGAATCTTCTTCAGCCATGTTTCTTGGACCGTGGGAAGCCTAAAGGGAGATGGGGCTACAGTGTGGGCAGGCAATTACTTGATTTATCAATCCAGAAACCCAGCTAATGTTATAGGTACTTGGATTCAAATCCTGCCATGGTGGCATTTAAAATCAATAGAACAGGGTCTAATGATAACAATGACTTGCAGGAGGCGGCATTTCCATGTAACTGTTCAAATAAAATGTAATTTTAAACCTATGCTATACATACACACTATACTATGTATCTTCTTATTCGGCAGAAGTGCCAATTTTATGAAAAATAAACCATGGAAACGTGCCATGAAAAGTAAATAAAATAACTTCTGCCATATGAATGTGAATTTGAGGCACTTATTAAAAAACTTTGGCAAACTTGCTCATAATTGTTTTCATTTTAACAAAAAAACCTACTCATGAAGTTGAACATCAATGCTTTCTGATTAACACAGTTTAAGTTATATGTCAAGCAATTAAAGAGAAACTGGCCTCTTGCCTGTAAAAGAATATAATGCAGGTGAGAACTGCTTCCCTTCTATTCATGCATCAAGCGACGTTTCTGAAAGATTTCACTGTATGTATGACTGACAAAGGGTTCTCAGCCAAATTTTCTGCTTTTGTTACTCAGAATCTGAAACCAGTGCCAAATCTCAGGTCTTTCATGAAAAGCAAGATGATGTTTTGCCCCTCTGTGCACCTCTAGATTTATTCATATCACACCCTTAAGACATATCATCAAGTTAAGGTATATAATCTAGACTGAAATGTTGGTGCAAAATTGATTAAGTTTCCACTGGCAGAAAAGATGATCTGGTGCTTTAGTTCATTGCTGTTTGTGAGACCTTATTACACTACTCATGCTGACTACCGTGTTCTCTATAATCACAACAGCAACTCCACTTCAGAAATGCTTAATTGGCTGGAAAACATTCCCGAAAGGCACAAGTTCTTTCTTGCCTATTGTTCAACAGCCTTTGCTTGTTGGGACATAGAACATAGAACAGTACAGCACAGAACAGGCCCTTCAGCCCACGATGTTGTGCCGACCACTGATTCTCATGTCTGCTCCCTCAAATTTCTGCGACCATATGCATGTCCAGGAGTCTCTTAAATGTCCCCAATGACCTTGCTTCCACAACTGCTGCTGGCAACGCATTCCATGCTCTCACAACTCTCTGTGTACAGAACCTGCCTCTGACATCCCCTCTATACTTTCCTCCAACCAGCTTAAAACTATGACCCCTCGTGTTAGTCATTTCTGCCCTGGGAAATAATCTCTGGCTATCGACTCTATCTATGCCTCGCATTATCTTGTATACCTCAATTAGGTCCCCTCTCCTCCTCCTCTTCTCCAATGAAAAAAGTCTAAGCTCAGTCAACCTCTCCTTATAAGATAAGCCCTCCAGTCCAGGCAGCATCCTGGTAAACCTCCACTGAACCCGCTCCAAAGCATTCACATCTTTCCTATAATAGGGCGACCAGAACTGGACACAGTATTCCAAGTGCGGTCTAACCAAAGTTTTATAGAGCTGCAACAAGATCTCACGACTCTTAAACTCAATCCCCCTGTTAATGAAAGCCAAAACACCATATGCTTTCTTAACAACCCTGTCCACTTGGGTGGCCATTTTAAGGGATCTATGTACCTGCATCCCAAGATCCCTCTGCTCCTCCACACTGCCAAGAATCCTATCCTTAATCCTGTACTCAACTTTCAAATTCGACCTTCCAAAATGCATCACCTCGTGTTTATCCAGGTTGAACTCCATCTGCCACCTCTCAGCCCATCTCTGCATCCTGTCAATGTCCCGCCACAGCCTACAACAGCTCTCTATACTGTCAATGACACCTCCAACCTTTGTGTCATCTGCAAACTTGCTGACCCATCCTTCAATCCCCTCATCCAAGTCATTAATAAAAATTACAAACAATAGAGGCCCGAGGACAGAGCCCTGTGGAACACCACTCACCAAAGACGTCCAGGCAGAATATTTTCCTTCTACTACCACTCGCTGTCTTCTGTTGGCCAGCCAATTCTGTATCCAGACAGCTATGTTCCCCTGAATCCCATTCCTCCTGACCTTCTGAATGAGCCTACCATGGGGAACCTTATCAAATGCCTTGCTGAAGTCCATATACACCACATCCACAGCTCGACCCTCATCAACTTTTCTAGTCACATCCTCAAAGAACTCGATAAGGTTTGTGAGGCATGACCTGCCCCTCACAAAGCCGTGTTGACTGCATTTAATCAAGCCATGCTCTTCCAGATGGTCATAAATCCTATCCCTCAGAATCCTTTTTAACACCTTGCAGATGACAGACGTGAGACTAACTGGTCTGTAATTGCCGAGAATTTCCCTATTTCCTTTCTTGAAGAGAGGAATTACATTTGCCTCTCTCCAGTCCTCAGGTACGGCTCCAGTGGAGAGCGAGGATGCAAAGATCTTCGCAAGTGGCGAAGCAATTGCATTTCTCATTTCCCAAAGCAGCCGAGGACAAATCTGGTCCAGGCCTAGCGACTTGTCAATCTTAATGTTTGACAAACTTTTCAGCACATCAGCTTCCTCTATCTCTATTCATTTCAGCATGCACACCTGCTCTTCAAAGGTTTCATTCACTACAAAGTTTGTTTCTTTTGTAAAGACAGAAGCAAAAAACTCATTTAGGGCTTCCCCTACCTCCTCAGACTCCACACACAAATTCCCTATGCTATCCCTGATCGGCCCTACTCTTTCTTTGACCATTCTCTTATTCCTCACATAAGTGTAAAATGCCTTTGTGTTCTCCCTAATCCGTTCTGCCAAGCCTTTCTCGTGTCCCCTCCTGGCTCTCCTCAGACCATTTTTGAGCTCCTTCCTTGCCTGCCCGTACTCCTCTAGAGCTGAGCTTGACGCTAGCTTCCTCCACCTTACGTAAGCTACCTTTTTCCTTTTGACGAGAAGCTTCACCGCTCTCGTCATCCAAGGTTCCTTTATCTTACCCCTTCTTGCCTGTCTCAGAGGGACATATTTATTCATCACTTGCAACAACTGTTCCTTAAACAGTCTCCACATGTCTATAGTGCCTTTACCATGGAACAATTGCTCCCAATCCATGCTTCCTAACTCATGTCTAATCGCATCATAGTTTCCTCTTCCCCAATTAAATATCCTCCCATTTTGCCTAATCCTCTCCTTCTCCATAGCGACAGAAATAAATGGTCTCAACAAGCGTATCATCGAGAGAACATCTATGATCAGAAAAGTTTTCTTCCTTGAAATTTATTTCCCCTAAACTGTTTATCCAGGTACTTATCCCACTCTGTTCAGGAGACCCAAGAGACATTCTGATAAGACAGAAGCTTCACTGTCTCATATGGGCTTTTATGTCATTTGTAATAAAGATCTGAGCCCTTACTACACAATCTCAGTAAAAATATTGTGCAATTATGAAGATAAGGAGGGATTAGATAAACAACTACCACAAGTTAGTGTTGAAAAATGTTTGTCAACTCCAGTTTGTTTCCTAATTATCTTTCCACACTCACAGCACTGTTACAGTGCAGAATCAGTTAATTCGGCCCATTTCGTACCTGCACTTTGAATAAGCAATTTGTTTAATGCCATTACCTCACTTTCTCTGCCTAACCCCGCACAATTTTCCTCTTCAGATAGCAGTCTAACTCTATTTGAATGCTTTGACTGAACCTGCCTTCACAACACCTTCTGGCATGAGATTACCGGCATTAACCACACACGGAATGATAAATGGTTTCCTTATATCATCTTTGCTTTTTATGGAAGTTACCTTAAAGCTGGACCCTCTCATTCTTGATTCTTCAATCAAATAGTCTTTCCTTTATCATGTGAAAACTTCCTCTCGGTCTCCTTTCCTTCAAGGAAAACAGTCCGAACTTTCCCTGTCCATTTTCATATCTGAAGCTCTGTACCCTAAAAATTATTATTGTGAATCTTCTCTGCACTGACTCCAATGCTTTCACATCCTAATTACAGTACAGCTCCCAGAACTGGATGCAATGCTCCAGCTGAAGGAGAAACTGAATGAGTCCCCCTTTTCCGATCACTTGTTGAGACCATTTTATTTCTGTCATCCCAACAAGCAAAGATCAGTACAGCTCAGAAACAGGCTCCATGGCCCACTGAGACTGCTCCAAAACATGATGCCTTTCTCAACTAAAAACATTTCATTTCTCTGTGGTCTTATCGCTCTATTCCTTGCTTATTCATTGTATCCGTCAAGTACCTCTTAAATGTTGCTACTTTATCTACCTCCACCACCTCCTCTGACAGTGGTCACCACTTACATCCTCTGCATAAAAAAACTCTCCTCTCACATCTCCATTAAGATTTCCCCCTTTTACCTTAAAGCTACGACCTCTAATAATTGACATTTCTCTCCTGGGATAAACTCTCCGACCATCCATTCTATCCATGCCTCTCAGCGTTTTGTAAAATTCTATGTGCTCAACCTTCTGTCTCTAACATTCAAGTGAAAACAAAGCAAGTTTGTCCAATTTCTCCTCGTAGCAAATATCCTCCAAAATCAGGCAACATCTTGCCAACATTTGCTGTACCCTCTCCGGAAGCCTCCATATCCTGCTGGTAGTGTGGCAACCGGAACTGTGCACAATATTCCAAATATGGTCCAACTAAAGTTCGATATAGCAACAACATGACTCGGCATGATTGATACTCTATGCCCTGACCGATGAAGGCAAGCATGCTATATGCCTTCTTGACCACATTATCCACTTGTGCTGCCACTTTCAGGGATCTGAGAACCCATGTCTAGATCCCTTTGTACACTGATGCTTCTAAGGGTTCTTCCATTTACTGTATACTTTTGTCCTGCATTAGACATTCCAAAATGCATCACCTTTGTCAGGCAAGGCAAGGGTCCCGAAACCACCCCTTGTAGAGTCCCTCTAAAACCTTCCTCCAAATTGTAAAACATCCATTAAACACTATTCTCTGTTTCCCATCACCCAGCTCATTCAGTAACTATGTTCATGTACCTGTTCAGAAATTACACTAAACCCTGACACCAGGACTCACCATTGGAATCTGAAGTGGCCTTTTAATGGGACTTATGTGTGATGAGAATTCTCCTTTTATCTGTGGTATTCTCTGCCCAGTGAAGCAGTTGAAGTTACCTTGTTGACTGTTTTCAAGGCAAAAATAGATTGGGAGAGAGTGAGAGAGAGTGAGAGTGAGGTTGAGAGTGAGGGGTGAGGGTAATGATGAGAGTGAGAGAGCGAGAGTGTGTGAGTGCGTGACTGTGTGTATGTGTGCGTGAGAGAGTAAGAGCAAGATTGAGATTGAGGGAGAGTGAATGCCTGAGAAGCAATACTGAAAGATCAGCAGAGAATAGATTAACACGAGGGGAAGTTCCGAAAGGAATTCCTGACAATTCATGCAAGGAGAGCATTTTTAGGTAACTTGCCTTTTGAGTTTAGTTATAGGGCCCTGAAGATATTGTTGTAACTTTTTTCCCTTATCTTGTTGTCGCATCAGTCAGAGATTTACTGAACTCCTGAGAAACAATAGTCAACAGCAGGTTCAAGTCCCACTGGCTCCAGAGGTGTGTCATAACTTGTCTGAAGATTAATTAAATGTATTAACTGTGGAAAATCATTGTTTTCGCCAATCCTTCAGGGATTCTGGGACCATTGGCAAAGATCATTGTGGGAATGTGAGAGACATCAATATGACATTTTCTACCAACGACCCATAAATTGGAGTCTAGCAGTAACAAAGGTGAGATTATTCAAAAAATTAAGGATGTTATCAATTAGTCATTTGTTTTTGTCTGATTTTCGAAACTCATCTCCATCAAGCTGGGAGAAGCTACTGATTCAGCAATTACAGCTAAAAACTGCTGATTTCTCACTCTGAGATGCAGTTTAATTTGCTTACATTCTCTAAAGGACACCCCAGTGTACCAGCTGGAATTTTATAACAAGCCAGAATCTTGATGGTGATATCTAACAGGAGTAGCCTTTTATCCAACTGAACTTACATTCTGAAATGGTTATACTGGACTTTGAAATTATGGTCATTGGATAATCAGTCTAGACCCCTCAGTTGAAAATTCCAGTAGCTAATCACTATGTTGATATGCCCCTGAACTGATGAGGTGACACAGTGGCTCAGCGGTTAGCACTGCTGCCTTACAGCAACAGGGACCATTGGTGACTGTGTAGAGTTTGCACATTCTCCCATTGTTTGCATAGGTTTCCTTCAGACACTACAGCTTCTTCCCACAGTTCCACAGATGTGCAGGTTAGGTGGATTGGCCATGCTAAATTGTCCATAGTATGCAGATTAGGGAGATTAACGATGGGAAATGCAGGGTTACAGGAATAGGGTGGAATGGTCTTTGGAAGGTCATTGAATGACTCAATGGGCCAAATGGTCGGTTTCCAAACTGTAGGGATTCTATACATATGGACGTCTTAAATATGGACATGTTTGTTAAGTGATGAATGATCTGTGGGGGTTTCCTAAGGGATTTAGGAGCTAACAGCGCACATCTGACAGATTGCTTAGGGTTAGTTTACAAACAAAGATAGTGAAAGACTGAGAATACATGACAGGTCTATCAAAATCTGTCAATATGGAAAAAAAACGGATGTCACATTTCTTGTGTTCATACATCATGAAAATTCATCTCTGTTTTTAATTTAGATTTCAGAGAATTCTAACTCTTTGGAGCTCCCTTCCTCAAAAGTCAGTGGATGCAGAAATCTTTAAGGCAGTAGATAGATTCTTTTTTGCCAATGGGATGAAATATTATCAGAGATAGGCAGGAATGTAGAATTGAGGTTAAAATCAGATCAGTCATGATTTTATTAAATGGTGGAGCAGGTATAGAGGAACTCCTGTTCCTTCTAGGTATTTCATATCGCGCAGCTTTTTGCCCCCTTCATAACAATGATAACAATTTATGTTGTACTTACATAGCACCTTTAACAGACTAAAGCATTCCAAAGTTTTATACAGAGCATTGAAATAAGGCAGCAAGCCTCATAATGAGGTTTTATATCAGAACAGCAAAAGCTTAATCACAGAAGTGTGTATTAGAAAGTGTCTCCAAAAGGAGGAAAGTAGGACAGAGAGGCTGAAAGGGACACAAAAGTATTCCAGAATTAAGGATCTGGACAACTGAAGACTCAGCCGCCTTTGGTGAAGTGAGCACAAGGCTGCAGAATTAAAATGAGTGCAGATACCTCAGATTTCTTTGGGGCTGGAGGGAATTCCATGCATTCAGGGGGTCAAGACAATGCACTGATTTGAAAACAAGGATAAGAAGGTTAAAATCAAGAACTTGACAGAGAATCGATATTGGGCAGTGAGCACAGGGGTGATGGGTAAATGGGATATGCTGTAAGATCTGGGTGGTAGAGTTTTGGATGAACTCATGTTTATGGAAAGCAGGATGTGGGAGACCAACCAGGAGTGCATTCAAACAACTCAGTGTGGAGATAACAATAGCACTAATGAGAATTTCAAAGGCTGATGAGCCAAGACAGTGGTGAAGTTAAGTGACGTTAAAAAATGGAAACAGGTAGTCATTACAATGGCATAAATGAGAGGTTGGAAACTATTCCTGGAGGGTGGGGGCAAGGGGGAGTCTATAAAGGATTAGTGGTTAGGTTACAGTCATCAAGCTAAATTTTCAATTTCTGCTTGCTATTTGCCACCCTACCAATTTTCCCATCATCCACAAAATTCTTGAACATTCTTCTTACATGTAATACCAAATGATTAATGTACCTTGCAAACAACAAGGACCCCTGCAGAAGCCCATTGGAAACAGATTTCTATTTACAGAAACATTCCTCTGCCTTCTCTCTCTCCCTCTCAGCCAATTTTGGATCTAACATGCCATTCTTCCTTGAATCCCACAGATATTTAATACAACAAAGTATTAAGGGTCTTATCAAAAGCCCTGCAAAAACCCATGAAGACTATATCAAAAGCATTGCCCTCATAAACACTTCTGGTTACCTCCTCAAAATAAAATTGGCAAACATGATGACAAATCCATGCTGACTATTCCTGATTAATCCTTGTCTCTCCAATTACTGCCCCTCAGAATTCTTTCATGTAACTCCCTTTACTCGGAGGTGAGGCTGACTGGCTGTAATTTCCTGGCCTTTCCCCCTCTTTCCTTTTTTTTTTAAATACTGTAATGGAATAACGTTAGCAAACCTTATGTCCTCTGGCACCTCACTTGTAGCCACAGAGATTTTAAAAATTACTAGCAAGTTCCCAGATGTCTCTCTCCTCACCTCCCTGAACAGCCTTGGGTACATTTCCTCCGGACTTGAAGATTTATCCAATTTTAGGTGGCTACACCCACTAGCAGCCCTTCTTTTCACATATCAATTTCTTCCATATTTCAGTCTTCCACTCTACTATACCTGTGACATCCTTACACAATGTGAGGACTGACACATTGTATTCAGCGAGTCATAGCGATGTACCGTATGGAAACAGACCCTTCAGTCTAAGTCGTCCATGCTGACCAGAGCCACGTTTTTAGATTCTAAATACAGATTAGCTCTATGGACCATAGCGGTCATTCTTTCCACAATTATTCTCTGGCTCATTAAAAAAAACAGTTCTGAGTTTTCCTTTATTCCACTAGTCCATGATTTTTCATGCATTCTCTTCATTTCCTTAATTTTCTTCTTGTTTCGTCCACTCCACACTTTATACTCTTCCAGGGAGTATTGAATTGTATTGCTGTCTTGAACCCTTGGTATCTGCCATAAGCTTCCCTGTTGCCCCCCCTCAATCCTAATTTTTATTACCTTGGCGTCCAAGGTTCTCCAGGTTTTGTCCCACCCTTTGTCTTCACGTATTTGTCCTGTACTTGTGTAATTTCCTCTTTGAATACCCCCCACTGCTCTGACACAGTTTTATCTGCAAGTAGCTGCCTCTGCTCCAGTTGAGCCAAATTGTATCTTATCTTAGTAAAATCAGCCTTTCCTCAGTTTAGAAATGTTATTCCTGGCTCAGCTTTATCCTTTCCTACAAATATCCTAAACCTACAATGTTACCCTACTGATACACCTTCCATTTGCTCTGGATCATTTCTCATTATTAAGTTGCTAAATGGCACCCTTCTTTCTTGGGCTTTCTACATACCAACCAAAAATGTTCTCCTGGATCCAATTCCAGAATTTTGTTTTCTCCCTGCCTTGTACACTGGAACTAGCCCATTAATATTTGGGTAGGCAATATCTGCCTTATTCTTCTTACACTTCTCTGAAAGTTAATTATATATTCAATCCTCTACCTTTCCCCAGCAGAGTATTTTCCCCTTTTGTATCTTTTGACTTTTACCATACAGCATCATTTGATGATTGTCCCAAGATATTATCCCTCCTCCTGCAATAATCGATTTCTTGATGAACACTGATTCATACCCTCTTTTGTCTTCTTCCCTACCTCTTGTGAACGCTGTATAACCAGGAATGTTGAGCTACCAATCCTGACTGAGCAGCAGATAGGTCGATTTTTAATTAGTAATGGATTGAGGAGTTATGGGGAATGAGCAGGAGAAGCTGAAGCTAATTACTGGATTAGTGGTGCTGGAAGAGCACAGCAGTTCAGGCAGCATCCAACGAGCAGCTGCAAAAACCCATGAAGACTATATCAAAAGCATTGCCCTCATAAACACTTCTGGTTACCTCCTCAAAATAAAATTGGCAAACATGATGACAAATCCATGCTGACTATTCCTGATTAATCCTTGTCTCTTCAATTACTGCCCCTCAGAATTCTTTCATGTAACTCCCTTTACTCGGAGGTGAGGCTGACTGGCTGTAATTTCCTGGCCTTTCCCCCTCTTTCCTTTTTTTTAAAAATACTGTAATGGAATAACGTTAGCAAACCTTATGTCCTCTGGCACCTCACTTGTAGCCACAGAGGTTTTAAAAATTACTAGCAAGTTCCCAGATGTCTCTCTCCTCACCTCCCTGAACAGCCTTGGGTACATTTCCTCCGGACTTGAAGATTTATCCAATTTTAGGTGGCTACACCCACTAGCTGGACAACACCCACTGGAGTTGAAGCTAAGGTGAGTCCAACTGGGATCACATTAAATGGTGGAGCAGGCGCAAGGGCTAAATTGCCCAGTCCTGCTTTTACCTTTTATGTTCTTATCCTTCAGTCAACTTTGGTCATAGTTATGATATCATACTCCCACGTGCTTATCGGTGCCCTCAGATCATCTGTCCTATTCTTCAGCCTCCTTACTGTAAGATATATTCCAGTTAGCCTTGTTACACTCACTCTTTTCCTGATCAGCTTATGTTTCCTGAATTCACCCTTGATTCTCATCGATTTCCCTCTCAGTTCAGTGCTGCTGGATAAAGGCACAGATCCACCAAATGAAAATACATGGCTGTTTTCAGTATTCTGTCCCTGTTGCATGAATTGATTGAGGGAGAATTTATTTCATATACTGGATTAGTGGTGCTGGAAGAGCACAGCAGTTCAGGCAGCATCCAACGAGCAGCGAAATCGACGTTTCGGGCAAAAGCCCTTCATCAGGAATAAAGGCAGTGGGGCTTTTGCCCGAAACATCGATTTCGCTGCTCGTTGGATGCTGCCTGAACTGCTGTGCTCTTCCAGCACCACTAATGCAGTATTTGGTTTTCAGCATCTGCAGTCATTGTTTTTACCTTGTAGAATTTATTTCAGACATCCCAGCAGCAAAGAAAACATTAAAGAACTTCTGACCACATGCCTCACTTCAGGTTTGCTAGATTTGTACATGCCGTCTAATTCTTTTCAAATGCTAACGTTATTAGATAACTGTATACATCTTGATGCTTGATATCTTGCTATCAATTAATGTCATGTAAATTTTACGAGAGCAAGTTCAGGATCAGTGACTCAGACTGCATGATGTTACACAGAACAATTTGATTTTATTCCAGAATGGCACTCTAATGACATACCAAATAGATAGAAGATTTCTGATTTATTTTATTTGTAAATAATCTGAAGGAAGGATCCAGAGTAAGGGATTGATTACATGATCTGTGATGCTGCACAGTGGGTCTAAGCAAGTATGCGTTACTGGGATTGGAGGCCTAATGTGCCACTAATACATGGGTGGGAGACATGGGGGGGCTTCACAATATTTTTGGGTAAACTGCAGTAGAGAAGCCATTAGTGTTGTGTGTAGGTTAAAACTGAGGAGTGTCGAGAGCATCCCCTATTATGATGACTTATGGATTTATGGTCAGAACAGCGATAAATGTCAAAGTAGTGAGACATATGATTGTGTTCAAGGTCCCTGTAGCAATGTTAATAATATCAATGCAACCTATAGACAGTTACCAACATAGAATAAACATTCAAGGGATTCCAACCATGGGACCAGGAAGTGTCTTTCCTCCACTACATTATGGGAAGTTTCCCACACTTCAAGAGAACAGTGGCATGAGTAGCAGCCCATAGGCGTACTTAATAGTGTCTCTGTTCCTTAAATCCATTGCCAATTTATTTTCACATAGTTGAGTTAAAGATAGTTACTGTGAAATTCAAGGGTTTTTGAGTGAAGTCCACAAGAATATTTTAATTAAAACCTTAGCAACAGTAATTTTGCTTTCAATACAAAATGTAATTCTGCCTTAGACATGAATGTGAGCATAATTTTCCATAAATGCAAATACACAATCTATTGTGTGAATTATTACCTCTACTCTGACAAGAGGACAGCAGATTCTTTGGCCTGCAGCAGATTTGTTCAGAGTGTACAAAACTGAGCACCACATAGCCCTTAAAGATCTGCAGAACACCTGAAAATATCGGGAAGCAGAAATTGTGCCTGATGATTCACAGCAGCTCCATAAAGATAGAGTGGCAGATGTGTCTTGGGGCAGAATGGCATAAAAATATCATGCTTTGGTAAACTTCAATTCTATAGAAAAAAACCATCTCTGATCAATGCAAAGTGTAAAAATCACAGGAAGCAGATGGCAGAGATTGTTATACTCTTAGATTTAAACAAGACTGGTGAAAAATCGTATTCGTTCTTTATTGAAGGTATGTCGATGTAGAGATAGCACTCATTGCAAAACTATGCCATGCATCTGACTCTTGCTACATAATCACAGAAGTGTTAAAGTGCAGAAGGTGGCCATTCGGTCCACTATGTCTTCACTGGCTCGTCAAATGAGCATCATTACCTACTGCCAATTTTCTGCTTTCTTCCCACAGACCATGCCAGGCAAGGTGGGATGATGCTGCCCCTTTAACAAAGTTATGTTGTCCTTGCATTTTTTCAAGAGGGATCATAAAGGCAGAAGTTCTGTTTTAATATCTGTTTTAAAACAATAGCAGGGGAGTGGTCAGTTCTCCCTATTCAGGTATTTTTTTTTCCAGTTTGTATTAGTTTTGACAGAGAGCCAAAAACTGCTGGGGTCCTAGAGAAGCAGCTACAGTGAAAAGAAGTTCCATGCTTCAGCAGAGGCATTATCGAGTCATAAAATATAGAGATATACAGCAAGGAAACAGACCCTTTGGTCCAATTTGTCCATGCCGACCGGATATCCCAACCTAGTCTAGTGCCATTTGCCAGCACCTGGCCCACATCCCTCTAAACCCTTCCTATTCATATACCCATCCAGATTTCTCTTAAATGTTGCAACTGTACTAGCCTCCACCACTTTCTCTGGCAGCTCATTCCATACACGTACCACCCTCTGCATGAAAAAGTTGCCCCTTAGGTCTCTTTTATACCTTTCCCCTTTCACCCTAAACCTGTGCCCTCTAGTTTTGGATTCCCCCACCCCAGGAAAATAATTTGCCTATTTATCCTTTCCATACCCCTCATGATTTTATAAACCTCTATAAGGTCATTGCTCAGCCTCCAACGCTCCAGGGGAAACAATCCTAATCTATTCAACCTCTCCCTAGATCTCAAATCATTGCCTGAAATTTCTCTCTGAAAACTCTCCAGCCTGTAAGAACCTGTGTTTGTAGTTACCTTTTGCCAACGGATGTGATTATGTGATGTTGCAGGGATTGGAACAGTTCCTTCATTATGTTGTGATAGTGTCAGTTGGGTTATCAAATAAGTTACGTTATTTTAAATTCTGTTTTCTTTTATTCGTGTTTCATCTGTAGCATTTAAATAAATGCTGTTCTATTTAAAGCTGATTGGTTTGACCAGCTGCATCACTCCTGGAATATCCACTTCACATCTGCCGAAAAAAACAGTTAGTATCTGGGCTACCAACTTGAAAAGTTTTGAGGGGGTTTGGCTTGGTCCATAACCAGGGATAGAGAGTAAACGTGCAAGAGGAAATCAATAGATAAGGTCAGAGATGAAAAAAAAATAACAGGAGAAAACTAAAGGCTTTCTCTCTGAATGCACATTGCATGCTAAACAAGACAAATGAACCAATAGTGCAAACAGAAATAACTAAGAATGACACAACACTGTGGAGATATGACTTTAGGATGGTGAGAAAGTTTGCAAAGGTGCAAGGGTAGCTTTTTTCTTTCTTTTACTCATTTGTGAGATGTGGGCATTGTTAGCTGGCCACAATTTATTGTCCATAAGACCATAAGACCATAAGACATAGGAGTGGAAGTAAGGCTATTCGGCCCATCGAGTCCACTCCGCCATTCAATCATGGCTGATGCGCATTTCAGCTCCACTTGCCAGCGTTCTCCCCGTAGCCCTTAATTCCTCTAGACAACAAGAACCTATCAATCTCGGCCTTGAAGACATTTAGCGTCCCGGCTTCCACTGCACTCCGTGGCAATGAATTCCACAGGCCCACCACTCTCTGGCTGAAGAAATGTCTCCGCATTTCCGTTCTGAAATGACCCCCTCTAATTCTAAGGCTGTGTCCACGGGTCCTAGTCTCCTCGCCTAACAGAAACAATTTTCTAGCATCCACCTTTTCAAAGCCATGTATTATTTTGTACGTCTCTATTAGATCTCCCCTTAATCTTCTAAACTCCAACGAATACAATCCCAGTATCCTCAGCCGTTCCTCATATGCTAGACCTGTCATTCCAGGGATCATCCGTGTGAATCTCCGCTGGACACGTTCCAGTGCCAGTATGTCCTTCCTGAGGTATGGGGACCAAAACTGGACACAGTACTCCAAATGGGGCCTAACCAGAGCTTTATAAAGTCTTAGTAGTACATCTCTGCTTTTATATTCCAACCCTCTTGAGATAAGAGACAACATTGCATTCGCTTTCTTAATCACAGACTCAACCTGCATGTTTACCTTTAGAGAATCCTCGACTAGCACTCCCAGATCCCTTTGTGCTTTGGCTTTATTAAGTTTCTCACCATTTAGAAAGTAGTCCATTCCTATATTCTTTTTGCCAAAGTGCAAGACCTCGCACTTGCTCACGTTAAATTCCATCAGCCATTTCCTGGACCACTCTCCCAACCTGTCTAGATCCTTCTGTAGCCTCCCCACTTCCTCAGTACTACCTGCCTGTCTACCTAACTTTGTATCATCGGCAAACTTCGCTAGAATGCCCCCGGTTCCCTCATCCAAATCATTAATATATAATGCGAACAGCTGTGGCCCCAGCACCGAACCCTGCGGGACACCGCTCGTCACCGGCTGCCATTCTGAAAAAGAACCTTTTATCCCAACTCTCTGCCTTCTGTTAGATAGCCAATCCTCAATCCATCCCAGCAGCTCACCTCGAACACCATGGGCCCTCACCTTGCTCAGCAGTCTCCTGTGTGGCACCTTATCAAAGGCCTTTTGAAAGTCTAGATAGACCACATCCACTGGGTTCCCCTGGTCTAAGCTACTTGTTACCTCTTCAAAAAATTCCAACAGGTTTGTCAGGCATGACCTCCCTTTACTAAATCCATGTTGACTTGTTCTAATCAGACTCTGCTCTTCCAAGAATGTAGAAACCTCATCCTTAATGATGGATTCTAGAATTTTACCAACAACCGAGGTTAAGCTGATTGGCCTATAATTTTCCATCTTTTGCCTTGATCCTTTCTTGAACAAGGGGGTTACTACAGCCATCTTCCAATCATCCGGGACCTTTCCTGACTCCAGTGACTCTTGAAAGATCTCAACCAATGCCTCTGCTATTTCCTCAGCAACCTCTCTCAGAACTCTAGGGTGTATCCCATCGGGGCCAGGAGATTTATCAATTTTAAGACTTTTTAACTTTTCTAGCACTATCTCTTTCGTAATGGCAACCATACTCAACTCAGCCCCGTGACACCCTTTAATTTTTGGGATATTACTCATGTCTTCCACTGTGAAAACTGACGCAAAGTACTTGTTAAGTTCTCCTGCTATTTCCTTATCTCCCATCACTCGGCTCCCTGCATCAGTTTGAAGTGGCCCAATGTCTACTTTTGCCTGTCGTTTGTTTCTTATGTACTGAAAGAAACTTTTACTATTATTTCTAATATTACTGGCTAGCCTACCTTCATATTTGAAGGTCCATCCCTAGGTTGGCCTTCAGAAAGTGATGGTGAGTTGCCTTATTTAACTGCTGCAGTACACCTGCTGTGGGTTGACCCCAATGCCATTATGAAGGGAATTCCAAGACTTTGATCCAGCAACAGCGAAGGAACGCCAGTATATTTCCAAGTCAGGATGGTGAATGGCTTGGAGGAAAACATGCTGCTGGTGGTGTTCCCATGTATCTGCTGCCCTTTTGCCCTTCTAGATAGAAGCGGCAATGGGTTTGTGAAGGTGCTATTAAAGATATTTGGTGAATTTCTGTTGTGCATCTTGTAGATAGTATACATTGTTGCTACTGAACATCATTGGTGGAGGGAGGTGGATGTTTGTGGATGTGGTACCAATCACGCAGGCTGTTTTGTCTTGGATGGTGGCAAGCTTCTTGAGTGTTGTTGGAGCTGCATCTATCCAGGAAAATAGGTAATATTCCATCACACTCTTGACTTGTGCCTTATAGGTGGTGGACAGGATTTAGGGAGCCATGAAGTGAGTTACTCATAGTTTCATAGTAATAGAAGCAGGAGTAGACCATTTGGTCAGTCAAGCCTGCTCCACCATTCATGAAGATCATGGCTGATCTATCCATCATCTCAGCTCCTCCTACCTGCATTATCCCCATAACCTTTAATGCCCCTACTATGCAAAAACCCATCCAACTGTGTCTTGAATGTATTGAATGAAGCTCCTCTACTGCTTCCTTGGGCAGAGAATTCCAAAGAATCACTACTGTCTGAGAAAAGCAGTTCCTCCTTTTCTGTGTCCTAAAGCTACTCCCCATAATATTAAGACCATGTTCCCTCATCCTAGCCTCATTCACCAGTGGAAACAACTTGCCTGCCTCTATCTTATCTGACCCTTTCTTAATTTTATATGTTTCTATATGATCCCCTCTCATTCTTCTAAATTATATTGAGTACAGTCCCAGCAGCTCAAGCTCTCCTCATAGGGTAACCCCCTCATCTCCAGAATCAATCTGGTGAACCCCGTCTGCATCACCTCCAAAGCCAGTATATCCTTCCTCAAGTCAGGAGACCAGAACTGCACACAATACTCCAGGTGTTGCCTCACCAACACCTTGTACAATCGCAGCAGAACCTCCCTTCTCTTAAGTTCAATCCCTCTAGCAATGAAAGCTAATATTCTGTTTGCCTTCCTGATTACCTTTTGCATCTGCAAACCAACTTTTAGCAATTCATGTATGAACACTCCTAAATCCCTCTGTCCAAAAGCACGCTGCAATCTTTCACTCATTGCAGTATTCCCAGCCTCTGACTTGCTGTTATAGACAGTGTTTATGTGGTGAGTCCAGTTCAGTTTCTGATCAATGATAACCCCCAGGATGTTGATAGTGGGGGATTAAGTGATGCTAACACCATTGATAGTTAGATTGTCTCTTATTGGTGATGGACATAGCCTGGCATTTGTGGTGCGAATGTTATTTGCCACTTGTCAGCCTAAGCCTGGATTTTGTCCAGATCTTGTTGCATTTGGACACAAACTGCTTCAGTGTCTGTGGAGTCACATTTGGTGTTGAACATTGTACAACCATTGGCAAACATCCCTACCTCTGACCTTATGATGGAGGGAAGGTCATTGATGAAACAGCTGAAGATGGTTGGGCTGAGAACTCTACCCTGAAGAACTCCTGCAGAGATATCCTGGAACTGAGATGACTGATCTCTAACAAACACAACCATCTTCCCATGTGCCAGATATAACTCTAACCATCGAATAGTTTGTCACCTGATACTCATTGATTCCAGTTTTGCTAGGGCTCTGTGATGCTACACTCAGTGATAGGCAGCTTTGATGCCTAGGGCTGTCACTCTCATCTTACCTCTGGAATTCAGCTCTTTTGTCCATGTTTGAAGAAAGGCTATAATGTAGTCAAGAGCTAAGTGGTCCTGGCAGAACCCGAATAGGGCATCACTGGGTAGGTGTTAATACTAGGAGAAAGGGAGGACTACAGATGCTGGAGATCAGAGTCGAACCGTGTGGTGCTAGAAAAGCACAGCCGATCAGGGAGCATCCGAGGAGCAGGAGAGTCGATGTTTCGAGCATAAGCTGTTCATCAGGAAAGATTAGGTACATATAGAACATAGAACATTACAGCGTAGTACAGGCCCTTTGACCCTTGATGTTGCGCCAACCTGTGAAAATAATCTGATGCCCATCTAACCCACACTGTTCCATTGTTATCCATATGTATGTCCAATGTCCATTTAAATGCCCTTAATGTCTACTACTGTTGCAGGCAGGCTGTTCCATACCCCTACTGCTCTCTGAGTGAAGAAACTACCCCTAAATCTATCACCCCTCAATTTAAAGCTATGCCCCCTCATGTTAGCCTTCACCATCCAAGGAAAAAGGATCTCCCTGTCCACCCTATCTAACCCTCTGATTATCTTGTGTTAATATTAGTTAACATTTTAAATAATTTTTAACTACTTAACAAGTATCTGCACAATAGTGAGGGATGGCCTAAGTGCAGAAAACCATGAGGTTGCAGTGGTTTGAGATCAAAAATGATAAAGGACTAGAAGTCATTTGTGGGAATGATATTGAGGCCCTGTAACAATAACCACAGGGGAAGGTGGATCCTATTGAAAGAAATAACGAGAACTTGTCAGAAAGGCACTGTGATAATTGTGGATGATTTTAATTTACATATACACTGGAAAATTATGATGGGCAAAGGTAGATGAGATATTCACAGATATCTTTGGGATAGCTTTTTTTTAAGAACAGCACATTCTGGTGCTGAACAGAAAACAGGGAATTCTCAACCTGATAATTGCAAAGAGCTTGGATTAATTAACGATGTTGTAGTGAAGGCTTTCCTTAGTTGTAGTGACCATAAACTGAATGCAAATTTCAACCGTATTGAGAGATAGAAGTGGGTCCAATGCTAGTATTTTAAACATAAATCAGGGCAATTATGAAACAGAGCTAACTATAGAGACCTGACAAATCAGATTAATTGATAGGTCAACAGAAATGCGGTAGCAGACATTTTAGGGGCTATTTCAGAAAACACCAAGTAGATACATTTCTACAAGAAAGAAAATTTCCAAGGAGAGGATATACCTTCACTTGTCAAGGAAACAAGTTAAAGATAAAGTTCAAAATTATGCAAAAAATGGGAGACAGGCCAGAACAGTTTATGAACAGGGATTGAGTATAATAAAGGAAGGAAACAAAAGTACAGCATGAGAAAGCCAGCTCAGAAAATGAAAATAGTAGGAGCTCATATATGAAGTTAACAAAGTGATCATCTGTAGTCCTCACTTTCTCCTAAAGTGATCATTGGTCCAATATAAAGTGTGCCTGAGGAATTAGTAATGAAAAATGAGGAGTCAGTTGTAAAATTAAATGACTGTTGAAGTTTGGATCAGTCGTCCCTACAAGTGATACAAGTAAAATTCCAAAAAATTGCTCAAAATAGAGGAATGAAAGTGAGGGAGAACTCAAGAAAATTACAATCACCACTGAAGTCGTACCGAGTAAATGTTTAGAGCTGTGTGTTCGAACATGTCTCCAGATTCTGGCGGACTTCACGCTAGGGTCTTAAAAGAATTACTGACCAGTGTGATAATTGAATGAATGAATGAATGAATGAACAAATGAATAAATAAATTAGCTTCATTGTCATGTGCACTCAAATGAGTGCAGTGAAAAATTTTCAATGCTGTCATTTGCGGCGCCATCTTAGGTACAAGATACCTAGGCACTGATACTTATTTGGTATAAAATTGAAAGAATAATCAATAAAAGTTCAGCATTAGAATTAAAAAGAATAAAAAGTACTCTATTTACAGTTCTTCCATTCCAGCATCTAGTCTCCAGACTGCACTGGGCCAAATCTCCAGACCACTGATGTGATTGTTTAATTTTTCAAACTTCCTTTGATTCAGGAAAGGTTCCATTTGGTTTGCAAATATAAGTCATTATTCATGAGGGGGAGAGACTAAAACCAGAAGCTACCAACTAATTAGCTTAACATCTGTCACTGGAGATATATGAAAATGAATCATTAAAGATGTTGTGGCAGTGCCAGCAATACCTCATCCTGCGAAAGAATAATAAAAAAACATCAGCATGAACTGCAGACATGTACAGGAGCAGATCATGTTTTCAATTGACAGAATGATAATACAGAATAATGATAAAGCATTTGACAAATAGAAATAGACATGTGTCCATGGTGTAATGGAACTGAGCATGAATACAGAGAAAGACTATTGACAATAGTGAATTTTCAGAGCTCTTGCACAGGATGTAACAAGAGGTTATATTTGACTGTCGGATTACTTGTCTGGCAGTCCATTTGTTAAAGTTAACATGTCCGCTATCAAAATTTTAACCGTTAGAATCCGTTTCTATTACCTTTCAAAACCACTATCTATTCTGCTCTTAGCCTTCATGCTTTAAAGAAGACGACTTCAGTCCCATTCCAAGGATGTTTTCATATCTTAAAAGTGCTTCTATAAATCCAAATTCTTGCTGCCAGCATTAAGCGTGACTTTCCTGATTCTGTTTGTTGCCTGCACCACATCAGAGCAAGATTACATTCTAAGTGCTTCCCCTACAAAATCAATTCTTCTGTGTATGATTACAGAGAGACTGCAGATAACACTATGCCAGGTGTTCCAGTGAATTATGAAAAGTAGTGCAATCATATCAGGCTTAATAAAAATAAACATGAGATGGCACATTTTGGGTGCAGATATGTGGATACGAATGTTTCAGAATCAGTGGTGCAATCAACATTGAATTCTGTACAGGAATTCCAAACATCAAGACGTTCCATTCATTCCACCTTACACCTTGCACTCTGCACTTGGAAACGAGTAGGCGGTTGCCAATTGATAGTAATTGTTAAACACTGGGTGGTCTGTATACAGAATACGGCATCAGCAACTGCTGTGAGCCACATTGCACAACAGTCAGATATAAACAACAAAAAATAGTGAGTGACCTTTGGGAAGAACCACAATTTAAATTCATGTTGCCTTTGTTTTTAACCCTGGAGTGCAAAATCCTGGTTTTTAACTGCTCGTTTAACTACTTTAGGTACAATACATTCCCATTCTCTTTAGATTTTACCTCAGCAAAAACCATTTGCTGACTGAATTGGAAATTCTGAGATTCATGAGCATCAAAGCACAGAAGGAGGCCATTCAGTCCCATCAAATTCATACTGGCCCTTTAGCTCTATCCATCAGTCAGTAGAGAATTCTCGGCCTGTATTCACAGAAACACTTGAAAAGTACCCAGGGGTCAGAATGTAGAGAATTGAAAAGGTGCATACATACAATTTAGCAGACATACTTGATAGTGAACAAACTTTAATTAACAAATTTTATTCATCTTTTACATTCCAAATGGTTCAGCTGTTATGAAAAATAATTTCTATTCGGTAGCCATATCAAAGACAACAAATTCTTAAATAATTTCTTCAAGTTGTCAATCAAACTTTGAAACTTCCCCCTCCATGGCCAGTATTTTAGATATATGAAACCCAGCCAGGCATTCATAATATGTTTCGAGCTCTTGGCAACGACATTTTGTTTGATACTGTACAACCAGATACGACTTCCTTTTCTAATACATGTCTGTTAAGCGAAACTGTCTAAGAGATGGTCATCTCGTAATGTATAGTAAAGGTCTATAGAAACTACAAGCTGTCAAGTTATTTTAAGTGGCACTGGGAAACAACAACAAACAACACAGATTTGTTTATCCTGTAAAGTCTTTCTTACTAACATCTGAAGCTAACACTAAAATTGGGAGAGCTGTCTCACAGAGAAGTCAAGCAACAGCTTGACATTGTCACACTCTCAGAATCATACCTTACAGACAATGCCCTAGACACCACCATTCCCATTCCTGGGTATGTCCTGCCCTGTCAGTACTGTGAATTACTGTGGGAGACATTGAAACATACCAACTAGGAGCAGGAAAAGGTTATTTGACCCTTTGATTCTGCTCCACCATTCAAAATGACCCCAGCTGATCATTCAACTCAGTGTCCAGTTCACATTTCTGTGCTTTGATCCTTTTAGCCTGAGGAACAATGCTAACTCCTTATTGGCCTCAAGTGACCTTTGTGCTAGAGTGTTCCACAGGCTCACCACCCTCTGAATGAAGATATTTCTCCTCATCTCAGTCCTAAATAGCCTCTCTCTTATTCTTACACAGTCACCCCTGGTTCTAGATGCCTCGTCATCTGGAACATTGTTCTGGCATTTACCTGTTCTAGTCCTGTTAGAATTTTACAGGTTTCTATGAGATTCCCCTCTCCACGCCAACCTCATTCTTCGAAACTCCAGTGAATACGGTCTTACTCAACAAGGCAAAACTGATGAAGGGCTTTTGCCCGAAACGTCAATTTCGAAGCTCCTTGGATGCTGCCTGAACTGCTGTGCTCTTCCAGCACCACTAATCCACAGTCTTAATCAATCCTATCACATAAGCCTTGCCATCCCAGAAACCAGTCTGGTAAACCTTGGTTCCACACTCTCCATAGCCAGAATACCCTTCATCAGATATAGAGATCAAAACAGCATACACTACTCCAGGTGTGATCTCACCAAGGCCCTGAACAGTTGCAGCAAGACATCTCGGCTCCTGGACTCGAATCCTATTGCTATAAAAATCAGCATAGTATTTGGTTTTCACTATGATCCATTGGAGAAGTTCATGAGGTTACTACAGTGGGGAGGAAGGAGCCCTGGGAATCTGTACCCCATAATGTCTGATGGCATCGGGTCAAACATGGGCAAGGAAGCTTCCTGTGGATTACCACGTCTGGTCAGTCCTTGGCTGATGAACCTTTGTTGAACACCAGCTTGGAGAAACACCATCTGGAAGAATTGCTGAGAGTGGAACAGGCATTGAATGTACCCTCGGTGGGGGATTTCAACATCCAACACTAAGAGTAACTCAGCAGCAGCACTACTGATAGAACTGGTCAGGTCTGAAAAGACATAGCTTCTAGATTGGGTCTGCAGGTCATGAGGGAATGAACAAGACGGAAGAATGCACTTGACCTCATCCTCAACGATGCCCGCCACAGATGCATCTGTCCATGAGAGCATCAGCAAGAGAGACCACTGCACTGTCCTTGTGAAAACAAGACCCCATCTTCACATGAAGGAAACCCTTCATTGTGCTGTGTGGCACTATCATTGTGTGAAATGGGACTGACTTCAAACAGATCTAGTAACTCAAGACTGGGCATCCATGAGGCATTGTAGGCCATCAGCCACATGTGAATTTCGTTCCAATGCAATCTACAACCCCATGGCTCAGTATATCCCTTACTCAACCATTACCATCAAGCCAGAGGATCAAATCTGGTTCAATGGAGAGTGTGGGGTTGGGTCGGGGTGGGGGGCAGTTGGTGGGGAGAGGGTGCATGCCGGGATCAGCATCAGGCATAGAAATAAGGTACCAATCCAGTGAATTTACACAATAGCAATACCTGGGTAAGAAAACAGCATGAGCAGCAAGTGATAGACAGAGCTAAGCACTCCCACAACCAATAGATCAGATCTAAGTTTTGCAGTCCTGCCACATCTAGTCATAAATGGCATTGAACAATTGAACTATCCCCATCCTCAATGATGGAAGAGCCCAGCACACCAGTCCAAAAGATAAGGCTGAAGCATTTGTAGCAATCTACAACCAGAAGTGCCAAATGGATGATCCATCTCAATCTCCTCCACAGGTCCCAAGAATCATAAATACCAGCCTTCAGACAATTTGATTCACGCCACATGATATCAAGAAATGGTTGGAGACACTGGATACTGCATGTGCTATCGGTCCTGACAACATTCCAGCAATTGTACTGAAGACTCGGCCTTCAGAATTTGCTGCACCACTAGCCAAGCTGTTCCAGTACAGTTACAACACTGACGTCTACCTGACGTGTCATACAAAGGACAAATCCAGACCAGCCAATTACCACCCCATCAGCCTACTCTCAATCATCAGTGAAGTGATGGAAGGTGCCATCAACAGTGCTATCAAGCAGCACTTTTTCAGTGATGCCCAGTTTGGGTTCCTCCTGAATCATCCAGCTCCTGACTCCATTACAGCCTTGGTTCAGACATGGACAAAAAAGCTGACTTCCATAAGTGAGGTGAGAGTGACTGCTGTTGATATCAAGACTGCATTTGACTTAGTGTGGCATCACGCTGCTCTAGTAAAAGTGAAGTCAATGTGAATCAAGGTGAAAGCTCCCCACTGGTTGGAGTCATTGCTGTCACTTAGGAAAATGGTCATGGTTGTTGAGGGTTGGTCATCTCAGCTACAGGCCATTGCTGCAGGAGTTCTTCAAGGTAGTGTCCTTGGCTCAGCTATCTTCAACTGCTTCATCAATGACCCTCCCCCCATCATAGAGGCAGAAGTGGGGATGCTCACTGATGACTACACAATGCTCAATACCATTTGTAACTCCTTAGATATTGAAGCAATCCATTTCCACAGCCAGCAAGACCTGGACAACATCCAGGCTCGGGCTGAAAATGGCAAGGAACATTCACAACACACAAGGATCATCTGCAACAAGAGAGAATCTGATCATTGCCCTTTGACATTAATTTTCTCTACCATCAATGAATACCCCATTATCAACATCTTGGGGGTTACTATTGACCAGAAACTCAACTGAACTCACTATATAAATTTAATGGCTACAAGAGCAGGTCGTAGACTAGGCATCTTGCAGCAAATAACTTATCGCTTGACTTCTCAAAAGCTGTAAGACACAAGTCAGGACTGTGATGCAATACTTCCACTTGCCCTGGATGATTTCAGCTCCAGAAAGAGGCATGCCACCATCCAGGACAAATCAGCCTGCTTGGTTGACACAACATCCATAAACATTTACTCCCACCATCATCAATTGCAGCAGTCTGTATCATCTGCAAGTTGCACTTTCATCAAATCTCTTTGGATAGCATTTTCCAAACCATGACCGCTACATTCTAGAAGGACAAGGACAGCAGATACGAGGGAATACCATCACCCACAAGTTCCCCTCCAAGCCACTAACTGTTCTAACTTAGAAATATACCAATCCTTCACTGGGTCAAAATCCTGGAATTCACTCCCTAACAGTATTTTGGGTGGACCTACAACACAGTTATGGAAGGCAGCTTACCACCACTTTCTTAAGGGAACAAGGGATAAGCAATAATCTGTAGCCCAGTCAGCGATGCCTACAGTCTAATGGTGAATAAAAAGGAAGTATCAAACAAACTTCTTTGTCCTGGATCATGTCAAGTTTCTTGCGTGTTGTTAGAGCTGCACTCGTCCAGACAGGTGGGGAGTGCTTCACCCTCGACCTAACATGTGCATTGTAGATTGTGGACAGGCTTTGGGGTGTCAGGAGGTGTGTTACTTCCTGCCATGTTCTCAGCCTCTGACCTGCTTTTGCAGCCACTGTATTTATATGGTGAGTCCAGTTGAGTTTCTGGTCAATGATAATCTCCAACTTGTTGATAATGGGGGATTCAGTGATAGTAAGGACAGCGAATGCCAAAGTGCAATGGTTGGATTCTCTCTTATCGGAGAGGTCGAGTCCAGTTCAGCTCCTCTGATGCTGCCTGACCTGCTGTGCTTTTCCAGCACCACTCTAATCCAATTCAGTTTCAGGTCAATAGTTCAGAATACTGATTTTCCTATGAGGAAAGGCTAAGTCTTTCAGAGATTGAATAATGAAAAGTGATCTGATTAAAATGTCAAAGATCTTGAGGTGAAAATATAGGATGGTTGCTGAATGGATGGTTGCGACAGCAGGTGCACAGAGAGGGGAGCCGGAAGGTAAGCGGAGACCAGTTTAAACTAACGTTTTTCTTTTCGCAGTCTGTGGTTTTTTTTTTCAACTAGGAGCGGGAACCTGGAAGTCGTCAACAGAGGCTTCTGGGAAGGTAAGAAGTTTGAGTGGAAAAGGAACCCGAGACATTACACGTATGGCGTCTCCCACCCTCCCTCCTCCTCTAACCTAAAAAAGAGGACTCAGTCGGCTGAACAGGTAAACTACTTAGTGTTCTTGTTTTGGAGACTAAGTGTAGAGTTATGGCAGCGCAGGCAGTGGAATGTTCCTCCTGCAGGATGTTTGAGGTAGGGGTGACCACCGATGCTCCTGCCAACTTCACCTGTGGGAAGTGCAGCCAGCTCCAGCTCCTCACAGACTGCGTTAGGGAACTGGAGCTGGAGTTGGATGAACTGAGGATTCTTCGAGAGGCTGAGAGGGTGATAGATAGAAGCTACAGGGACATAGTTACACCAGAGAACAGAGGTAGCTGGGTAACAGTTAGAGGTGGGAAGGGGAGGAAGCAGGCAGTGCAGGGATCCCCTGTGGTCGTTCCCCTCAACAATAAGTATACCGCTTTGGATACTGTTGGGGGGGACAGCCTAGCAGGGGTAAGCTGCAGTGACCGGGTCTCTGGCACAAGGTCTGGCTCTGAGGCCCAGAAGGGAAAGGGGGAGAGGAGGAGAGTGCTAGTTATAGGAGACTCTATAGTTAGAGAGACAGACAGGCAGTTCTGTGGACATGGGCGAGACTCTCAGATGGTTTGTTGCCTCCCAGGTGCTAGGGTCCGAGACATCTCGGACCATGTCTTCAGAATTCTTAAGGGGGAGGGTGTGCAACCAGAAGTCGTGGTACACATTGGCACCAACGACATAGGTAGGAAGAGGGGTGGGGAGGTCATTCAGGAGCTCAGGGAGTTAGGCTGGAAGCTAAAAGCTAGGACGGACAGAGTCGTCATGTTTGGGTTGTTGCCAGTGCCACGTGACAGTGAGGCAAGGAATAGGGAGAGAGTGCAGTTGAACATGTGGCTGCAAGGATGGTGTAGGAGGGAGGGCTTCAGGTATTTGGACAATTGGACTGCATTCTGGGGAAGGTGGGACCTGAAAAAGCAGGACGGGTTGCACCTGAACCAGAAGGGCACCAATATCCTGGGAGGTAGGTTTGCTCGCGCTCTTCGGGGGTGGGGGTGGGGGTTTAAACTAATTTGGCAGGGGGATGGGATCCGGACTTGTAGTCCCGCAAGAAGGTTAGCTGTTTTTCAGGATGTCCAAGAATGTAGGGAGGCTATGGAGAAGGTAGCACTGACAGGGAATACTTGTGGACACAGAGATGGGCTCAAGTCTGTATACTTCAGCGCAAGGAGTATCAGAAATAAAATGGATGAACTTAAGGCGTGGATCGGTACTTGGGACTACGATGTTGTGGCCATCACGGAAACGTGGTTAGAAGAGGGACAGGAATGGTTGTTGGAGGTTCCTAGTTATAGGTGTTTCAGTATCTATAACCTTGGGGGGAGGTTTGCTACTGCTCTTTGGGAGGGTTTAAACTAACTCTGCAGGGGCATGCGAACCTGGACTGTAGCTTTAGGGTACAGGACCTTGAGTGTAGGGAGGTTAGGAACATGGCATCAATCTCAAAGGAGGGTGCCTGTAAACAGGAAGGTGGCTTGAAGTGTGTATACTTCAATGCCAGAAGTATAAGAAATAAGGTAGGTGAGCTTGCAGCGTGCGTTGGTACCTGGGACTTCGATGTTGTGGCCATTACAGAGACATGGGTAGAACAGGGACAGGAATGGCTGTTGCAGGTTCCAGGGTTTAAATGTTTTAGTAGGGTCAGAGATGGGGGTAAAAGAGGGGGAGGTGTGGCATTGCTTGTCAAGGATAGTATTACAGCAGTAGAAAGGGTGATGGAGGAAGACTTGCCATCTGAGGTAGTTTGGGCGGAGGTTAGAAATAGGAAAGGTGAGGTGACCCTGTTAGGAGTTTTCTACAGGCCTCCTAATAGTCTGAGAGAAGTAGAGGAAAGTATTGCGAGGATGATTCAGGAGAAGAGTGAAAGTAGCAGGGTGGTTGTTATGGGGGACTTTAACTTCCCAGATATTGACTGGGAAAGCTATAGCTGGAGTTTGTTAGATGGGTCGGTGTTTGTCCAATGTGTGCAGGAGGGTTTCCTGACACAATATGTAGACAGGCCAACAAGAGGTGAGGCCATACTGGATTTGGTTCTAGGTAATGAACCAGGCCAGGTGTTAGACTTGGAGGTAGGTGAGCACTTCGGGGACAGTGACCACAACTTGGTGACTTTTACTCTAGTGATGGAGAGGGATAAGTGTGCACTGCAGGGCAACAGTTATAGCTGGGGGCAGGGAAATTATGATGCGGTGATGCATGACTTAGGATGCGTGGATTGGAAAAATAGGCTTCAAGGGAAGAACACAAATGATATGTGGAGATTGTTCAAGGAACAGCTAATGGGTGTCCTTGATAAGTATGTACCAGTCAGGCAGGGAGTAAAGGGTCTTGTGAGGGAGCCGTGGTTTAATAAGGAATTGGAATCCCTTGTGAAAGGGAAGAGGGCGGCCTATGTAAAGATGAGGCGTGAAGGTTCAGTTGGGGCGATTGAGAGTTATAAGGTAGCCAGGAAGGATCTAAAGAGAGAGCTAAGAGCAGCGAGAAGGGGACATGAAAAGTCCTTAGTTGGTAGGATGAGGGAAAACCCAAAGGCCTTCTATAGGTATGTCAGGAAGAAAAGGATGACTAGGGTAGGTATCGGTCCAGTCAAGGATAGTAGTGGGAAGTTGTGTGTGGAGGCGGAGGAGATTGGTGAGACACTAAATCAATACTTTTCGTCAGTATTCACTCAGGAACAGGACACTGTTGCTGATGTGAATATTGAGTCACAAGTGATTAGAATGTATGGCCTTGAGGTATGTAGGGAAGAGGTCTGGGGAATACTGGAAAGGATGAAAATAGATAAGTCCCCTGGTCCTGATGGCATTTATCCTAGGATACTCTGGGAAGCTAGGGAGGAGATAGCGGAGCCATTGGCCTTGATTTTTAGGTCGTCGTTGTCTTCGGGAACAGTGCCAGAAGACTGGATGATAGCGAATGTGGTCCCCTTGTTCAAGAAGGGGAGCAGGGATAGCCCAAGTAACTATAGGCCAGTGAGTCTCACTTCTGTTGTGGGCAAAGTCTTAGAGAGAATTGTAAGGGATAGGATTTATGAACATCTGGATAGGAATAATGTGATCAAGGATAGTCAGCATGGTTTTGTGAAGGGCAGGTCGTGCCTCACAAACCTTATTGAATTCTTTGAGAATGTGACCAAGGAAGTGGACGAGGGTAAAGCAGTAAATGTGGTGTATATGGATTTTAGCAAGGCGTTCGATAAGGTACCCCATGGCAGGCTAATGCAAAAACTACGGAGGTATGGCATTGAGGGTGCATTGGAGGTTTGGATTAGGAATTGGCTGGCTGGAAGAAGACAGAGGGTAGTAGTTGATGGTATAGGTTCATCTTGGAGCGCAGTTACTAGCGGTGTTCCACAAGGATCTGTTTTGGGACCATTGCTGTTTGTCATTTTTATAAATGACCTGGAGGAGGGGCTTGAAGGCTGGGTGAGCAAGTTTGCGGATGACACGAAAGTCGGTGGAGTTGTGGACAGCGATGAAGGATGTGGCAGGTTACAGCGGGATATAGATAAGTTGCAGAGCTGGGCAGTAAGGTGGCAAATGGAGTTCAATGTCGCTAAGTGTGAAGTCATTCACTTTGTTAGGAGTAACAAGAAGATGGATTACTGGGCTAATGGTAGACTACTTGGTAGTGTGGATGAGCAGAGGGATCTTGGTGTCCATGTACACAGATCTTTGAAAGTTGCCACCCAGGTAAATAGTGCTGTGAAGAAGGCATCTGGTGTACTGGGCTTTATTGGTTGAGGAATTGAGTTCCGGAGTCCTGAGGTCATGTTGCAGTTGTATAAGACTCTGGTGCGGCCTCATCTGGAGTATTGTGTGCAGTTTTGGTCGCCATACTATAGGAATGATGTGGAGGCACTGGAACGGGTGCAGAGAAGGTTTACCAGGATGTTGCCTGGCATGGTAGGAAGATCGTATGAGGAAAGGCTGAGGCACTTGGGACTTTTCTCATTGGAGAAAAGAAGGTTTAGGGCAGATTTGATAGAGGTGTACAAGATGATTAGGGGTTTAGATAGGGTTGACAGTGAGAACCTTTTTCCGCTAATGAAGTCAGCTGTTACTAGGGGACACAGCTTTAAATTAAGGGGTGGTAGGTATAGGACAGATGTTAGGGGTAGATTCTTTACTCAGCGGGTTGTGAGATCATGGAATGCCCTGCCAGTAGCAGTGGTGGACTCTCCCTCTTTATGGGCATTTAAACGGGCATTGGATAGGCATATGGAGGATAGTGGGCTAGTGTAGGTTAGGTAGGCTTCGGTCGGCGCAACATCGAGGGCCGAAGGGCCTGTACTGCACTGTATTTTTCTATGTTCTATGTTCTATGTAGTAGGATTAGGGGGGGTGGTAAAAAGGAGGGGGAGGGTGGCGTTGCTAATTAGAAATGGCATAATGGCTGCAGAAAGGCAGTTCGAGGGGGATCTGCCTTTGGAGGTAGTATGGGCTGAAGTCAGAAATAGGAAAGGTGCAGTCACCTCGTTGGGTGTTTACTATAGGCCCCCCAATAGCAGCAGAGATGTGGAGAAACAGATTGGGAAACAGATTTTGGAAAGGTGCAGAAGCCACAGGGTAGTCCTCGTGGGCGATTTCAACTTCCCAAATATTGATTGGAAGCTCTTTAGATCAAGTAGATTGGACGGGGCGGTGTTTGTGCAGTGGTCCAGGAAGCTTTTCTAATTCAGTATGTAGATTGTCCGACCAGAGGGGAGGCCATATTGGATTTGGTACTTGGTAACGAACCGGGACAAGTGATGGGCTTGTTAGTGGGTGAGCATTTTGGCGATGGTGACCACAATTCTGTGACTTTCACCTTGGTTATGGAGAGAGAGATAGGTGCGTGCAACAGGGCAGGTTTTACAATTGGGGGAAGGGTAAATACAATGCTGTAAGACAGGATCTGAGGAGCATAAATTGGGAGCATAGGCTGTCAGGGAAGGATGTCGTTGAAATGTGGAACTTTTTCAAGGAACAGATACGACGTGTCCTTGTTATGTATGTACCTGTCAGGCAGGAAAGAGATGGCCATGTATGGGAACCTTGGTTGACGAGGGAGGTTGAATGTCTTGTAAGGAGGAAGAAGGAGGCTTACATAAGGTTGAGGAAACAAGGTTCAGACAGAGCGTTGGAGGGTTACAGGATAGCCAGGAGGGAGCTGAAGAAAGGGATTAGGAGAGCTAAGAGAGGGCATGAAAAATCTTTGGTGGGTAGGATCAAGGATAACCCCAAGGCCTTTTATGCGTATGTGAGAAACATGAGAATGACGAGAATGAAGGTAGGTCCGAGCAAGGACAGTAGTGGCAGACTGTGTATTGAGTCGGAAGAGATAGGAGAGGTCTTGAATGAGTATTTTTATTCAGTATTTACAAATGAGAGGGACCGTATTGTTGAAGAGGAGAGTATGAAACGGACTGGTAAGCTAGAGGAGATACTTGTTAGGAAGGAAGATGTGTTGGGCATTTTGAAAAACTTGAGGATAGACAAGTCCCCTGGGCCTGATGGGATATATCCTAGGATTATTTGGGAGGCAAGAGAGGAAATTGCAGAACCGTTGGCAGTGATCTTTTCGTCTTCACTGTCAATGGGGGTGGTGCCAGGGGACTGGAGAGTGGCGAATGTTGTGCCCCTGTTCAAAAAAGGGAATAGGGATAACCCCGGGAATTACAGGCCAGTTAGTCTTACTTCTGTGGTAGGCAAAGTAATGGAAAGGGTACTGAGGGATAGGATTTATGAGTATCTGGAAAGACACTGCTTGATTAGGGATAGCCAGCACAGATTTGTGAGGGGTAGATCTTGCCTTATAAGTCTTATTGAATTCTTTGAGGAGGTGACCAAGCATATAGATGAGGGTACAGCAGTGGATGTAGTGTACATGGAATTTAGTAAGGCATTTGATCAGGTTCCCCATGGTAGGCTTATGCGGAAAGTCAGGAGGCATGGGATAGTGGGAAGTTTGGCCAGGTGGATAGAGAACTGGCGAACCGGTCGAAGTCAGAGAGTGGTGGTAGATGGTAAATATTCAGCCTGGAGCCCAGTTCAAGTGGAGTTCCGCAGGGATCAGTTCTGGGTCCTCTGCTGTTTGTAATTTTTATTAATGACTTGGAAGAAGAAGTCGAAGAGTGGGTCAGTAAATTTGCAGACGATACAAAGATTGATGGAGTTGTGGATAGTGAGGAGGGCTGTTGTCGGCTGCAAAGGGACTTAGATATGATGCAGAGCTGGGCTGAGGAGTGGCTGATGGAGTTCAACTCTGTCAAGTGTGAGGTTGTCCATTTGGAAGGACAAATAAGAATGCGGAATATAGGGTTAACAGGAGGGTTCTTAGTAAGGTGGAGGAGCAGAGGGATCTTGGGGTCTATGTTCATAGATCTTTGAAAGTTGCCATTCAGGTGGATAGAGCTTGTAAGAAGGCATATGGTGTATTAGCGTTCATTAGCAGAGGGTTTGAATTCAAGAGTCGTGAGGTGATGTTGCAGCTGTACAGGACTTTGGTTAGGCCACAGTTGGAGTACTGTGTGCAGTTCTGGTCGCCTCATTTTAGGAAAGATGTGGAAGCTTTGGAGAGGGTGCAGAGAAGATTTACCAGGATGTTGCCTGGAATGGAGAATAGGTCGTACGAGGATAGGTTGAGAGTGCTCGGCCTTTTCTCATTGGAACGGCGAATGATGAGGGGTGACTTGATAGAGGTTTATAAGATGATCAGGGGAATAGATAGAGTAGACAGTCAGAGACTTTTTCTCCGGGTACAACAGAGTGTTACAAGGGGACATAAATTTAAGGTGAAGGATGGAAGGTATAGGTGGGATGTCAGGGGTAGGTTCTTTACCCAGAGAGTGGTGGGGCATGGAATGCACTGCCTGTGGGAGTGGCAGAGTCAGAATCATTGGTGACCTTTAAGCAGCAATTGGATAGGTACATGGATAGGTGCTTAAGCTAGGACAAATGTTCGGCACAACATCGTGGGCCGAAGGGCCTGTTCTGTGCTGTATTGTTCTATGTTCTGTGTTCTATTAGGCTGTCTCCCCTTGTCGAAGAGAACACCTCGATAGGATAAAGGTTAAAGATAAGGGTCTCCCATTGGACGTAAAGATGAGATTTTCTTTTCCTCAAACTGTTTTTAGTCTGTGAAATTCACACCCAGATGAATCAATGCAGGCAGGGAATTTTAATATTTTTAATGCTGCTTTTAGATAGATGATTGATTAACAGGGGAGTGAAACATTTAACGGGAGAGACAGGAAAGTGGAAATGAGGTCTCAATCAGATCAGTCTTAATGGCCTCGATCCTTTCCAAATTTGAATTTTGGGAGGGGATATGCTGGCAAATTTTCACCTTGACAAAAATCCAATCCCAAATGTTAAATGACGAACAGCAGACAGTTAATTTGGTGTCTTATCACTACAAAGTCTGATCCACAAACAAGCTATCTCATTCTTCACCTCAGCAGACACTTGGAAAGAAAAGAAGACCGGTGTTTCAAGTAAATCATTCAACCGACAGGGGAGATTTAATTGGACGCAGTGATTTTACAAATGAAAATCCTCTGTCATAATAAATGAGGGTGTAAATAATCGGTAATGCTGTGCACCAAATTTCAGAGCTGCTGAAGCTAAAAGTGCCATGATTAGTAAAACATGGAAATCAAAAGAGAGTGTTCTACAGTCGTAGGTGTTCAAACAGCTGTCTTCTAGCCCTGGCATAGAAATAAGAAAATAAAGTTGTTACTTATTGAGTAAACAATTAATTTCAAATTAAATGTTGGTCTCTAGGATCACTTGAGGTCAGGGGATAAGTGCGTCTGTCTTATTTGAATGATTGTGCTTGTGATACTATCTCCAATGTGCGTGATTTCATTGCTTTTCCACTGGCAACATGATTGAGTAAAAATGTACTCTGGATGAGTCATCTCTATACAAAGTTGCATTTTGTTTATATGTAAAACAAGGGTATCTCAATTCCTTTACAGAGTTTACTTTCATGATTTCAAAATAGCTTTGATTTATTCAAGTGCGTACAGCTATTTCTGGATGTATGTGTGGGTATTGTCATAGACAGGTGTCAATGGCGCATGGGTGCTGTGCTGAGTTTGTATTCAAGTGAGTGTGTTTGAGGATGAGGTGAGTGACGATGTGTCTGTGTGCATGTGTGCCTGTGCACGCAAGCTGAGGGACTGCTGCATGTGGACAAAGAGGATGAATGAGGGATGAGAGTGTCTGGGGTTCGAATGTATGGGGACTGAATGCGTGGGGAGTGAAGAAGACTGTGATGGTGAAAATGTGCATTTGAAGGGAAGTAATGTGGGACAGTTAAATGTCAGTGGAGTCATAGAGATCTACATCGCAGAAAAAAGGCCTTTCGGCCCATCATGTCCAGTCAAAAGCAACCACCAACCTATTCTAATCCCATTTTCCAGCACTTGCCCTGTAATCTTGCAAGCTTTGGCATTACAATTGCACATCTAAATGCTTCTTAAATGTTATTAGGGTTTCTGACTCTAACACCCTTACAGGCGGTGAGTTCTGGGTTCCCACCACCTCCAAGTGAAAAAGATTTTCCTCATCTCTGCTCGAAATTCTCTGCCCCTTGCTTTATATCTCTGTCCCTTAGTCATTGATCTTTCCATCAAGAGGAAAGGTTTTTTCCACTCTACCCTACTGATGTCCCTTCTAATTTTATGCATCTTAATTATGTCCCCTCTCAGTCTCCTTTGCTCTAAGGAAAACAATGCCAGTCTGATCAATCTTTCTTCATAATTGAAACTCTCCATTGCAGGCAACATCCTGGTAAATCTGCTTTGCACCCAATCACATCCCTCTTTCATGTGGATTTCAGAACTGCACAAAGTACTCTAGCTGTGACCTAACCAATGTTTTATAGAGTACCAGCATAACCTTCCTGCTCTTAAACTCTATACATGACCAATAAAAGCAAGTATCACATATACCTGCTAAATCACTTTATCCACTTGTGAGAGCTTGTAAGAGGATGGGGTGAGTGGGTGTGAAGTTTATTTGGTTAAGTCCCATCATTGTCTTTCCCATGCCAACTGGAAGGAGAAAAGAATTCTTTATTAATCAATTGAATTGCCTTAACTGGTAATGAGCACAAGGAGGGAAGAATTAGGAGCAAGCGTAGACCTGTCGTTTTGTTGAGCAGCAATGACATTTGACAAGGTCTGCTTCTGCCATGACTCCATTTTCCTGTCTGCCTTCCATAACTCTAGACTCTCTTGTTAATTAAGCTATCAAACTCAGCCTTGAATACATTCAATGACACAAGTACTCTGCAGTCTGGGAGATGGCAGACGATTGACTGTCTGAGAGAAAAGAAATTCTCTTTCTCCATCTTAAAAAGGAGTTATCTAGATGTTTAACTCTGTCCTGTAGTTCTAGACTCCCCCAAAAGAAGAACCACTCTTTTAGAATCTACCTTGTCAAATCCTCTCAGGGTCTTATGTCTTCCATTACTGTGATCAGAGTCAGGGACTACACCTTAGGGAGATATATTGGCCTTGCAGTGAGTACAATGTAGGTTTACAGGAGTGACACCTGGACTTGAGGAATTAAGGTATTAGGAGAGGTTATACAATTTAGGTCTATTTTCTCTAAAATTTAGAAAGTTGATCTGATCATAAAAAAAAAATCCCCACTAGTTAGTATTTTAGAAGCAGGGGTTATATTCTGAGAGTTAGAGCCACTGTTCAGGAAAGCTGTGAGGAAGCACTTCTATACACAAAGGATGGTAGATATTTGGAACTCTCATCCACATTTGTTAGTTGTTAGTTTTGACTCTGAGATAGGTCAATTATATTAACCAAAGATAAAAGGGCTATGGGCTAAAGACAGGTATATGTAGTTAGGTCATAGATCAGTCATAACCTCATTGAAAGGTGAAACAGACTCAAGAGGCTGATGGTCTACTCCTGTTTCGATGCTCCTGTGTTTGTCTATGATTCCTCTGATATTATTGAAACTTATCTTTCCTGTCATGACTGCAGTTCTGAATTTCAACATGCAGATGGACATCACAGTCTGCTATTTTATAGATGGGATTTGTTACATCAAACTCATAAACCATTCGGCATATTATAATAGGCTTGGTAGCTGAACGATGTATTTCTCTTGACTGATGAAAGAGAGGGAATAAATCAGTGGCCATGTCACTCTGTAACCAATGCAGAGTCTGAATTAACTGGTTGAAACCTGTAGGTCTTTGAGGATATGAATGTTGGGAATTTGGAAAATGTGCAGTTATGGTAGGATTGGTAATGATATAATGAAAATTGAAATATTAGATGCTGAAGATAAAACTGCTCATATAATTTTCCAAACACACACATCATGATTCTGTTTGTTTGCATATTATTCATGAGAGTAGGAATTGCTTCCAATGTTGGAATAAATCACCCTTCTCTAGCTGGCTGAGAAAGTGGTTTATAACTTGAACTGTTGCAGTCTCTAAGGTAGAACACAGAACAACACAGCGCAGAACAGACCTTTCAGCCCTCAATGTTGCACCAACCTGTGAACTAATCTAAGCCCATTCTTCTACACTATCTCATCATCATCCATGTGCTTATCCAAAGATTGTTTAATTCTCCCTACTGTGGCTGAGTTAACTACATTGGCAGGCAGGACATTCCATGCCCTTACCACTCTCTGAGTAAAGGTGCTCTCACAATACCGTTAGTAATTTGTGCAGAGAATAGACTTGGAACTATTGTCTTTTCTTGGGGTCCAGAATGAAAAGCAACTGAAGAAACTTAAAAATTATATCGGTGTATACTAGGTAACTAGGAACGGGCAATAAATGCTGGCCCAGTCTTTGAAGCCCACATCTCCTGAATGATTTTTTTAAAACAGCTATACTTAGGCTGAAACCTGGTCAGACTTTTATTCCTTTTAAGGCTTATAACTCAGTTGTCTTCTCTTCCAGCATCAAGTTATATTCACCAACGATTTTGACAGTCTGATGTCCCAGAGCAATTCACAATACTGCTATCATTATATTGTTGCTATAATTGAGAAATCAAGGCCCAAATATCATCCAGGCAACCGTTGATATTTTAATAGCCACAGTGTTATCTCTCAAAGACTTTAAACGATAACTTTAGTTCACATAGCTTTCTATCCACAGTGACCTGACTTTTATTGAATTCCATTCTGTCAGATGCTTCAATTTACAAGATTTTATTTGACAGATTTATATAAAATAATTTGTACTCATAAGAGGAATAATATTGAATGTTACTGATGATTATCAAACTAGGAAGATTAGGTAATTGTAAACTAGAATGTTTGAGACAGCAGGAGGAATCAGATTAGTTAGGAGAATCAGCAGATAATTTTCGGTGTAGAGAACTATGAAATAATAACATTTAAGTGAAAGAACAATTAATTGAAGTATATATGGGAATGCCACCCAATACAAGTTTCTCTCTAAGCCATTCACCAGCCTAACTGGGAATATTTTGCCATTTTTTCACTGCCTGTGGATCAAAGTTTTAGAACTCCCATATAAACAACTTTGTGGGTGTCCTTGTGCTCTAAGTCGAGAGTGTGGTGCTGGAAAAGCACAGCACGTCAGGCAGCATCTGAGGAAAAGCATCTGAGGAAAAGGAGAGTCGACGTTTCGGGCATAAGCCCTTCATCAGGATCTGCAGTCCTCGCTTTCTTCTTCTTGTGCTCTCAGGCCTGCAAATGTTCAAGATGAATCTCTCAAAAACCTTCTGAAAGGCAGCCAGGGATGGACAATAAATGCTGGTCTAGCCATTGAAGCCCACATCTCTTGAATAAATAAAATAAAAGTCAGCCTGGGAAAAACATTGGATATTTCCCTTTTAAGCCTTGCGGCTTAGGTATCTTCTCTTCTGACCTCAAATTGCAGTTACCAGAAACTTTTAGTCTGATGTCCCAGTACAATTCAAGTGACATCAAATAAATAACACAAGGAAATATCAGGTAATATGACCAAATGCTTAGTTAAAGAAATAGGTTTTATAGGAAGGAAGAGGGAGCAAAATTTCAGAGCTTGGGACCTCAGCAATTGAAGTTAAGATCACCAAATTGATGAACTGAAAGTTGTTAGGTTTGAAGGGGAATTCTCAGTGCATTTGGAGTGAAATGAGATTTCAAAGATAGGAAAGTGAGAGGCCTTGGAGGGTTTGAAAACAAGGATGAGAATTTCTTGCTATCTCCAGTTAAAAGCAGACCTCATCCGAAATTGATGAGAAAGATTTTTCACAAACTGCATGGAAATACAGATCAAGATAACAATCAGATTGGTGGACTAAAAACAGAAGGTGAAGGCAAATATTGAAGTGAGAGGAGACTAGAGACTTTGCAATGTGAGTGAATGGTCTTAAGAAGGCACACGAACCATGATGATGGAATGCAATCAAGACAGCGACCATCAGCTTCAACCAGAAATATTATTACAGCTTGAATGCAACAACAAAAAAGCACTTGGTCATGTTCAAATAGACATTGTGATGCCCCAGCTCCCCTTTTAAATTATTGCTGCAACATTTAAAGGAAAGTGATTTGTTCCATTATTAAATCTCTGATTTGAAAGAACCCAAATGGTCTTGTATTACGTCAGATCTTTTAGAATGTAAGCACTATCATGAGATATATAAACAAGCATCCTTAAGCTCACTAAATATGAAGATTTTTCTTGTATCCCATTAAAAACACAAAAGCTTTCAGTTCTGGGTTCAAAAGTTCAAAAGAGAAGCACGCTGATACTTTAAAGTTGAACACTTAGAATCAAATGTTTGAATTATTATGGTAAATTCCTTTAGGAATTTGATTTTAAGGCAGAGTTTGGATTTCTAAAAAATATTGTGGTTGAGATTAAAAGAAAGAACATGTTAGTTTTACATTTGGATGTGAGTATCACTAGCTGGGCCAGCAAGTATTGTCCATCCCTAATAATTCAGAAGGCAGTTACAAATCAAATTGTGCTTGATCTTGAGATATATGTAGGGCAAACCAGGTAAGGGTGACAGATTTCCTTTTCTGAAGAACATTTGTGAATTAGATTTGTTTTAAAAAATGATAATTGACAGTAATTACTTATTTGCTTTCTGCTTCAGAACTTTTATTGAATTCAAATTTCACCATCTGCACTGTCGAGGCTTGAACTCATGTTCCCAAAAAGGCCTGCCTTTCTGACTTATTACACCACCATCTCTCCATTGTTTCCAAAAAAACCCCATCATGCCAACCTTATCCCTTGCTTGAGGCATCGTGACTCATAGATTCAACTCATTGCTGGGTTGTGGTAGAGGCGGCAGAGCCCAGACCGGGGATACCTGACTGCAGTCGACCCTGAGCCTGGACTCTTGGCAGCTGGCATTGACTGCAGTGGTTGCAGTGCCTGGAGCAGGGATTCCCAGACTCTTGGCTGTCAGCTGCCAGCGGCGGAGGAGTGGGAACTCCTGGCTGCAGATGGCTAGAAGCAGGAACTCTTGACAGCAGTGTCAGGTCACCGGCTGCAGTATCCGTGCCTGGAGTGGGGACTCCTGACTTCGGTAGGCCCAGAGACTGGATTCTCAATGATCAGTGAGACAGCGGCATCATGAGGACTTGGGGTCTCCCCTGAGGTATCAGCATTGTCATTATTGCACCCAGAACAGGGACTCCTTGAGGCCAACTTGTAGTGACATTGCAGAAGCCTTGGAGCTGTGTTTGAGACACCGGTAGATGAAGATGAACTCTATTTTTTCTTTCTTTCTTTTTATTCTTTTTGTATCTTAAAATGGCACAGATTGTGATGAGTATACACTTTTCATTGTATCTCCCTAGATGTGTGTGACACTCAGCCAGACTCCACCAGTTGTCTGTCTCCAGTAAGAGAGCAGTCCTATGGTCTTCTCAGACTACGGCAACTGTACCAATGCACTGCCTTTCATGACGTCAGGAAGCTGCAAAGCGCTTTGTAAATCCATAGATGGGAAGAGGTGTAAATTATTCAATTTGGATTGAATGAGTACTTCATGGTGTAACATCAGACATATTTATTTATTTTTGAATTGTGAGCAAAATAATAATGCTAAAAGAAAGCATTAATTTGTACACTGCAAAGTTCCACAAGTAGCAATGGTTATATCATCTATTTCAGGTATTGATCGAAGAATACATGTGTTGGTTCCTATCCGATTGCTGATCTACCCAATTTTAAAATTGTCTTTCTTGTTTTCAAACCATTCCAGATCCTCACCCCTCCCTGTCTCTAAACTTCTGCCAGCTCCACAACTTTTCAATATATCTGTTGAATACAGTCTCTTGAGTAACCTGAGTTTTAATCAGTCCAATGGCGTTGACCATGTCTTCACCTGCCCAGGGCCCTAAACATTGAATTACCTCCTTCAGTCTCTGCAACTCTCTAAATCCCATTCTTCTGTTCGGACACTCCTTTAAATCTACTATCAAGGCCAAACTTTTAACACTCGACCCTAATATCCTCTCATGTGGCTCAGCCTCATATTTTGTTTAACATGACCTGAGTGAATTGTCTTGGACTCCATGATTATTCATAATACAAGGTATTGTCCTTGGGTACCGCTCTACTCTTCTTAGAACTGTTCTATTGGACCTTTTGCATTGACCTGAGAGCAAATTGGGAAGGAGTCTGGTTTTAAACTCTTTCTGACAGTGCAGCTCTCCGTCAATGCTGCTCCGGGGTAGATGGGACGTGATGTCATAAACTTCATTTGAAACAAATTCTGGAAAAGGGTAAGAGAAAGTAGGGAATATTTTTAGAATGATTGGAATGATTTCTAATTTTAATTTACACAATGATTTGAAGAGTGATCAAATGGAAGTTGTCTTTCCTATTCAAATGTAGTTGCCATATTCGCAGAGGACTGCTCTCTCACTGGAGAGAGACAACGAGTGGTGACTGTGGCTGAGTGTCACATACATCTAGGGAGATACAATGAAACATTTACTCACCATAATCCGTGCCATTTTAAGATATAAAAAGAATAAAAAGAAAGAAAAGAAATCGGGTAATCAGGAAGGCAAACGGAATATTGGCTTTCATTGCTAAAGGGACTGAAAAAAGGTTCTGCTGCAATTGTACAAGGTGTTGGTGAGGCTGCACCTGGAGTATTGTGTGCAGTTCTGTTCTCCTGACTTGAGGAAGGATATACAGGCTTTGGAGTGGTGCAGAAGAGGTTCACCAGATTGATTCTGGATATGAGGGATTTACTCTATGAGGAGAGGTTGAGCGCCTGGGACTGTACTCACTAGAATTTAGAAGAATGAGAGGGGATCTTATAGAAACATACCAAATTATGAAAGGGACAGATAAGATAGAGGCAGGCAAGTTGTTTCCACTGGTGGGTGAGACCAGGACTAGGGGACATGGCCTCAAGGTTAGGGAGAGTAGATTTGGGACAGAGACGAGGAGAAATTGCTTTTCCCAGGGAATAGTGAAGCTATGGAATTCTCTGCCCAAGGAAGCAGTAGAGGCAGCTTCATTAAATATTTTCAAGGTGCAGTTGGATGGGTTTTTGCATGGGGGGGGAGTTAATGGTTATGGGGATAATGCAGGTGAGAGGAGTTGACAAGGTGGATAGGTCAGCCATGATCTGAATGAATGGTGGAGCAGGCTCTACGGGTCAAATGACCACTCCTGCTTCTATTACTATGAAACTATGAAACCTGGTCATGTGAAAGAAAATAATTTGCTATGAAAATCAGTCATTAGGTATGTGGGATTTGTAGCATCTGGAAATTAAATTGTTAAAGCATTAATGGGTCTGTCAGACCCAAAAGACCTGGGGCAGAAACTTGCATTGTTTTGGCTAATTCTAAGTTGCATTGAGATTTTTCAAAGGTTTTTCCTCATGAGTTCTCTCCTTAGAATTTGAACAACTTAGCCACATTGTCAACATAGTGGGTGGCACGGTGGCTCAGTGGTTAGCACTGCTGCCTCACCGTGCCAGGGACCCGGGTTTTATTCCACCCTCGGACAATTGTCTGTGTGGGGTTTGCACATTCTCCTCGTGTCTGCATGGGCTTCCTCTGGTTTCCTCCCACATTCCAAAGATGTGCAGATTAGGTGAATTGACCAAGCTAAAATTGCCCGTAGTGTTCAGGGATATGTAGGTTAGGTACATTAGTCAGGGGAAATGTGGAGTAATAGGGTAGGGGAATGGGTCTGGGGATGCTCTTCAGAGGATTGGTGTGGCCTTGTTGGGCCAAGTGTCCTGTTTCCACGCCATAGGGATTCTATGACTTTGGGCTCTGCAATTGTTTTTAAATCAGTTAGAAAATGACTTTTAAGAGTTTTCACTAATTGCAGAAAGATAATAAAATATACAGGTCTATGTGGCCTTTGACCTGGAAGCAATACCTACAAAAATAAAGTTAAGATAGAAGCCACATGACCAGACACAGAGAACAAAGGTCAAGTGGGGATTTTAACAATTTCTACATCTGAGTCAACATTGGAAAGGACTTTGGTTATTTACTTGATTTTCTTTTTGCATCTTCAGAAGTTTTTTTCAATAAATTCAACTATTGTGTTTCTTTCTCATTCTTTCATGGAATATGGACATCATTGGCATGGCCAGCATTGTGCCCATCCCTAATTGCCCTTGAACTGAGTGCTGTGCTATTTTGGAGGGAAGTTAAGAGGCAACCATGTTGCCTGTGAGTCTAGAGTTCCACATAGTCCAGACTACATAAAGGCAGAATTACATCCAGATTCTTTTGATTGCCCCAGGAATGTGAGGTGGTCTCTGAGCACTTGATTGAGTTTTCCGGCATCAAGAAGGGGTTGGACACTGAACGCTGTCCCTTTTCTCTTACATCTGACACCTCCTTCCATTATGGCAAAAATGAGGACTACAGATGCTGGAGATCAGACTTTAGATTAGAGTGGTGCTGGAAAAGGACAGCAGGTCAGGCAGCATCCGTGGAGCAGGAAAATCGACGTATTGGGCAAAAGTCCTTTATCAGGAATGTTGATGAAGGCCTTTTGCCTGACACATCAATTTTCCTGCTCCTTGGATGCTGCCTGGCCTGCTGTTCTTTTCCAGCACCACTCTAATCTTAACCCCCTTCCATTATCCTCACATTCTATCCATTCGCCACTCACTTTTGGACCTTTGTTGATTATGGGATTCAGCAATCACCAATTAGCTGGCAGCTCTCATGGGGTTAGAATTCTGGACCCATGGCCCTCCCCTGCAGAAAGTCCAAAGTTGTCCACTAATATGGAGGGAATGCGGGTGTTTTCTGCCAATCCTCCAGTCATCAAAACATACTCTGTCACATAGATTAAATTCCACTGAGTTGGTTCCAACACGTTACAATCCACAGTCACCTTTCTGTTCTCCAATATCGTTCTGTAGCTGTGTACCCTTGGAGATTGGCATTACAGAGCACAGTCTCTGAATTGGTGTCTGTGCTTCTCTGCTGTTTACATGACAGTTAGTAAGATTAGTGTAAGAGCAGCTCTTCTGGAGATGGTTATCAGCAGAAGCAGATGTTGAGGTGATCCTCTGCATAGTGATCATGTTGCCACCTTGTTTATCTATACTCTGGAACTGGACTGGTTCCCCATAAGTTACCCACCCAGGAATTATCTGGACCGATAGCAACTATTCAACAGAACTCGATGATAAGGTTTTGAAGATCCAAAAGGGTTAACAATACAAACTAACTTATATGTAAGCAAGAATGCCCAAGCAGATATCCAAAAGTGACCCGATATGAGAATTAACCTGAGGGTGAACCACAGGCATTGGAAGGTCATTAGGTTAATCAGTATGAAAGCTTGAATACAACAGCTTAAAATTATATCTTCTTTGCATTTAACATCAGTTCAAAGGTCCTGGTATATGCTTATGCTTTGCTGTGTATCACTGACTGCGAATTTACTTTTTTAAAGGGATAACACGTAGTTTCAAGCTGTTTCCTAATTCAGTCCAGAAGATAATTTAATTCTGTGAGTATTTGATTTCACGAGAGAATCGTTGGCATAGTAGCAACGTTATTGAGCAATTAATATAAGAAGCCAGGCTAATGCTCAGGGGATCTTCATTCAATTTCCACCATGCAGCTTGTTGAAATTAAATTTGATTGATAAATCTAGAATAGAAAGTTAATTTCAATAGCACCATCATGGAACTAACATAAAAACTTATTTGGTTCACTAATATCCTTTCAGGAAGTAAATCTGCCTACCTGGTCTAGCCTACCTGTAACTCCAGGCCCACAATAGTGTCTCATGGACTCTGAAATGCCCTAGCAAGCTACACAATTCTAAGACAACTCGCAATAGGCAACAAATGCTGTTCCTGTTCACGTTCAATTTATTGATCATTTTAACCCATCGCAACATATTTCAGTTCCATAACATCAGTTACCAAAAAGAAAGGACATTTCTGCACTCAGTCTTCCAATTGTATTGCTCAGATCATTCCTGATGAAGGGCTTTTGCCCTAACCGTCGATATTCCTGTTCCTCAGATGCTGCCTGATCTGCTGTGCTTTTCCAGCACTACTCTAACCTCACTCAGATCAAGTCAGGTGGTTAAAAACAGCACCTACTTTGTGCACAGCATGGAATATTTATCAGTGTTGCGAAGATCTGCATTTATGTAGAGCTGTCAAAACCACCCAAAATTGTGATTTAGACATGTGTCAATTGAGCCATGTGAAAACGAAATTTGTGGTGAGTCGGAATACAAACAAAAGTAAAAGTTTGAATAGAAATGATTTAAATCTGCTGTATCCTTTATAAAGTAGTATAAAGTAGTAAATAGGAGAGGATTGGGATGGTCAATGGGTGTACTTTGACAGTATATTGGACTTAAACAACCCTATATTATGAGCGCAGTGGTTATATTTACATAACCTTCTTTATTGCCACAGCTGCTCTTGGAGTTTGCCTTTTTTTCCTCCAGCCACTGGTATTATTGAGGTGATAGATACCACTTTCCTGTGTTTGACATTCTTGTGCATCTGGAGCATGTCAGGCTTTAAACATTATCGCGGTTTTGAAAAGGTAACTGAATACTTGCGAATCCATTCCCAAACGGAACTGGATGTGTTAAAAAAAAGTTAGCACCATCTGCAATCATTATTTAACTGCAGCTCTGTCAAATCTATTTATAATTCCTTTTTAGAAACTTTGGGCCAGTTTATTCTCCTGAAATATAGTAGTTTGGACCCTTTGAAACAAGTTAAGAAGGGAATGGCAAATCAAAGCAAAAACTTTCAGCATCAATTCTTTTCAATATCCAATTATAACAATGAAACAAGTGATCTTATGTCGAATAAAATCTTCTGATTAAAGGACAGTGCCACCATACTGAACAGTTACATTGGAATACTTTCAGATAAATGTCTTACATCAAAATGTTAAGATAATATTTTCAATGAATAATGTTGGAAACATTATTATACAGAGATGGGGTTTAATTAACATGCAGCTGAGCCTCTGAGGTAGGCTTTAATGTCAATTGTCATGGGGAAGACTTTGCTACAAAAATGGAACTAAAACAGTTCAGACCGCAGAGTTCTGCTACACAAGCATCGTGTGCATAATTTTAAAAGGTAAAGTCACCATAGACTTACCAGACCATTGCACTGCTCTTTCAACAGAGAGTGATGACTGGTGGAGGTTTAACTTGAGGGGGACCACACCTCAGGGGAGGGGGAAAGAGGTTGAGAAGGAGATTCCTCCATTGCAACCTCAGCTTGTGTGGGAATTGAATCTGCACTGTTGGCATTACTCTGCGTTATAAACCAGCTGTCCAGCTACCTGAGCTAACCAACCTGCATATAAACTTAATAAATACAGTTGAAAGAAATAACATGCTGCCTGGATTGAGCTTCTCTGAGCACATGAACCCAGACTACAGCAGTTATCGCTACAGGCTTAGAAAGAGACAAGCAATCATTGCGTGTATTTTGTTTTAATCAGCTGGCTTTCCTAACCCCTCCATCTGTCTCAGTTTAACAATTCTCAGTTCCATCAATAAATGCATAACAAAGTCAAAAGATGAGTGAACACCCACACTAGATAGAGATGAAGAGGAGATTTTTCTCAGACAGTAGTGAATCTGTGGAATTCTTCACTCACAGGGGCTGTTGCATTTGGGTTGTTAAGTAAATTAGAGCCTGAGATAGATTTTTAATCAGGAAAGGAATCAAGTGTTACAGGGCAAGGTAGGAAAGTGGAGTTAAGGATTTATTAGATCAGCCATTGAACAGCAGAGCAGACTGATTGAGCTGAGTGGTTTACTTCTGCTCCTATATCCTCTGGTTTTATTATCTGAATACAGACTGACCTTATTACAAAAACAGCAGCATCATGTCCCTAAAGTATAGATAAGTTAAATGTTTACATTAAAATAGTAAGATGAAATTCAACAATGGGGCAAAATCAGTCTGATTTCAACATTCACATAATCTTATGCTGATGGATCAGAATCCAAAATTACTTTTTTAGACTTTTCACTCCAAAATGTACTGTTTTATTACAAAGTAAAAGAATCATACACAAAAAGAAAAGCAAGCCTGAAGGTACAAATTCAGCATCTGGCTAGCAAAGTTCTTTCTGAATTGGAAAGACAGAATGTCACAATTGTGATTCAGGGAACCCTCAAATAGTGTTAGGTGGCTATATACAAGAATAGTTCATGTTGGGACTTACTATAGACCCTCTCAACTGAAAGCCTCCACAGATATGCCTGTTTGCTCGTTAGAAATGTACAAAAAGGGATTATAAAACTCACTGCACCATTTGTCTCTGTGCATTACGAGCTGGATGTCCATGTGTGGACTGGAGTGCTGGGAGGGTCACTGATTTGAGAATGACCATTTTAAACACCCCCTACTCTGCAGATAAAACAAATGGCAAAATACTCTCTCACTCCAAGCACTCTCAACCATTTGAAGAGGTATCGGGACAAAGGACTTTCAAATAATCCACTGAACCAAGAATCTTGAGATCAACTGCTCGACTGCCAAAGTCAACACTGCTAGTGTCATCCAACAAGGGCCACAACATCTGAGTACCTGCTTTTCAGGAACAATTCAGAGGCTGACCCACATATCATTTATTTATAATGTTATATGCTTTGACTCACCTCTTTAACATGTGTGTAGGGGTGTTGCATTATAATTTCTTTTTGCATTTAATCATTAATAAACTCACTTTGTGTTAATTCAACAAAGCCTGGTTAAATTGTTGCCTTTCAAAACAGAGTTCATGTGGGTTTGGGAGAAAAGAATCCACAAAGAGAAATAATTCTTTTTAAATTAATCTTGTTACAACCAACTGGGTGAACAACTGAAGTGAGCCACTTCGACTCTTCATATCTGGAAGTTTGATAATTTGAGGTATCCTGTCTGGATATCTCAGGGTTTGCTCTTAATAAGAGAAAACAGAGAACAAACACTAAGAGATTTGACTACGAACAAGACCATACACATTGGTAAAGATATGCACAGGTAAGGCAGAGGAGAAACATGGAAAGTGAAATAGATTTGGATGGATTTATGATCCTAATTTTCCCAGAATGGCAAACCAAAAACACCTAATAAAGAACCATAGATGCTGGAAATCTGAAATAAAGACAGAAATAGCTGGAGAAATGCAGCAGGTATGGCAATATCAATGGAAGGAAAGTACAGTCAATGTTTTGGGTCCAGTAACTCTTCATTGGAAGTGATTGTAGCTATTAAGAGGTGCTACATGTTTACTCTTGGCAGTGTAGAGGAACAGAGGGATCTGGGTGTGCAAGTACATAGATCCCTCAAAGTTGCCACCCAAGTGGATAGGGTTGTTAAGAAAGCATATGGTGTTTTGGCTTTCATTAACAGGGGGATTGAGTTTAAGAGCCGCAAGGTTTTGCTGCAGCTCTACAAGGCTCTGGTGAGACCACACTTGGAATATTATGTCCAGTTCTGATCGCCCTACTATCGGAAAGATACAGAGGCTTTGGAGAGGGTGCAAAGAATGCTGCCAGGATGCTGCCTGGACTGGAGGGCTTGTCTTATGAAGAAAGGTTGAATAAGCTTGGACTTTTCTCTCTGGAGAGAAGGAGGAAGAGAGGAGACCTGATCGAGGTGTACAAAATACTGAGAGGAATAGATAGAGTCAATGGCCAGAGACTTTTCCCCAGGGCAAGATTGACTGATACGAGGAGTCATGGTTTGAAGATATTAGGAGGAAGGTACAAAGGAGACGTCAGAGGTTCTTTACGCAGAGAGTTGTGAATGCATGGAATACGTTGCCAGCTGTGGTGGTGGAAGCAGAGTCATTGGGGATATTTAAGCAACTGCTGGACATGCACATGGATAACAGTGAGTTGAGGGGTGCGTAGGTTAAGTTACTACATTTTACACTAGGATTAAATCGCTGCACAAGATCGTGGGCCAAAGGGCCTGTTCTGTGCTGTACTTTTCTACGTTCTACCTAACCATAACCCTTTCTACTAACTTTTCCCAGCTATAAATAATTCTGAAGAAGCGTCACTGGACCAGAAATGTTGACTCTGATTCCTCTCTTCACAGATGCTGCCAGACCTGAGTTTCTCCAGCAATTTTTATTTTTGTTTAAAAGGAAGTCTTGCCATGACGTTTAAATTATTGATCTTTCATGATATCCAGTCAAGGAGAAATTCTTATCATCAATAATTCTAAGAACATCACTTAATGACTTAAGATGATTATGGTACTGGTAGTAGCAAATATTTCACCTGACATAGAGTCATAGAGGTGAACAGTACAGGAACAGACCCTTCGGTCCAACTCATCCATGCCGACTAGAAATCACAATCTAATCTAGTCCCATTTGCCAGCATTTGGTCCTTATCCCTCTAAACCCTTCCTATTCATAAACCCGTCCAGATGACTTTTAAATGTTATAATTGGACTAGCCTCCACCACTTCCTCTGGCAGCTCATTCCATATACGCACCACCCTCTGCATGAAAACGTTGCCCCTTAGGTCTCTTTTATATCTTTCCCCTCTCACCCTAAACCTATGTCCTCTAGCCCTGGACTGCCTCACCCCAGGGAAAACACCTTGTCTATTTATCCTATCCATGCTCCTTGTGATTTTATCAACCTCTATAAGGTCAGCCCTCAGCCTTCAACACTCCAGGGAAAATAGCCCCAGCCTATTCAGCCTCTCCTTATAGCTCAAACCTTCCAATCTTGGCAACATTCTTGTAAATCTTTTCTGAACCTTTTCATGTTTCACAACATCCTTCCAATAGGAAGGAGACCAGAATTGCATGCAATATTCCAAAAGTAGCCTAACCAATGTCACGTACAGCCGCAACATGACCTCCCAAATCCTATATCCAATACTCCGACCAATAAAGGAAAGCATACCAAAGGCCATTTAAAAGTAAATGACTTAGGTCATTCAGAAACAGTTGAATGTACAGACAACCAAGTCTTTAAAATAATAGAGCCTGGAGCTAATGTAGCTGTAACTGCAGTACTTTATTGTAAACTGTGGTTAAAGAATTAGAAGGTGTGAGGACATAATTAATCAGACTTGAACAAGACTGCAGAACTGTTGTATGTCATTTCACCCGAATCAAACATAGTCTGACCCATGTAGATTAGTAATCAGGAACAATTAGCGTTTCACTGCTAATTTTCTCAGCAACCTGTGATGTGTGTATAAACCAGGACAATGATATAGACACTGCAGAAAGTTGTTTCATCCCCAGTTGGATCTTTGAAACACAAGCGGTTGAATTATTTGCTCCACAGTAGGACCTTTTTGTTCATGGCCCCTCTATTCTAAGATTTTGCCACAGTGCCAAGTATTACCTTTCCTAAGATATCCACAATGGGAGGTTTACAATGAAAGATAGAATAACTTGCATTGAAAAATGCCTGTCATGGATAGTGGGCATTCATGCCATTTTCTACTTTACTGTACACTACTCTGCATAAGATATACCATAGTTATTTGGATTCTTCTTCAGTCAGATATCAGAGGTTTATGTAAGTAGCAAGTATTTACAAGGCGATTATATCACAAACTTACACATACACTCTGTATTCTGTGCTTATGAATGTAATCTTATATCTTTGCAAAATCATGGCAGAGTAGGCTCGTCCACTTCATCCATTCTTCTGCCTTTGCTTTTTACTCCTTTTCTCATTTAACCTTTCCTTTTTTTAAAATAAGTTTTCATCTATCCTTTAGAATTTTGTTTTGACTAGCCTATCTTCTGGAGAGAGGCAGCAGTGGGATTATTGAATTTGGCAGTTGGCTGGACATTTTGTGCGAGACAGCGGCTGGGGGCCTGGACCCGAGACACTCAGTGAATTCTTGATGCCCGATGTGTGGACCGTAGGTGAGGATAAGGCCAAGCATGGATGGCACCTGGATTGGGACGTTGGTCTGAGATCCCAGGAGTGAGCTCAATCTGATGAACTGCAGCAACGATGAGAGTAGGGAAGATCAAGCCAGCACAGGAAAAATGTGCCAAAGTGAAGGAGATCAAGCCCTTGTAGAAAGTGCAGTCCCAGCATGGCTAAGCACTTTGGAAAGACTGCAATGGTTGAACTTTTGCTTTACATCTTTATTTTTTATACTACACCAAGAGTGACTGTCATGTTTAATTTAGTTCATTATTTCTTTCAATGTTATTCTTAAGTGTTTGTACCTAGGTAGTCCTATCTGACATGGCATGTGTGTGCTACTTTTGTACTTCAGTACATGTGACAATAATGTCTAAATCTAAACACACACACACACACACACACATTCCTGACTTTTCCCATTACACAAGACAGTGACTAAAGATGAGGTGAGTATCTTTATTCCAAAATGTCACATGTCATGATGTCATGCTCCTTTGTGGCCTGTAATCTATACCATAGTATAACTGACCCATTGCTTCACAGCTAAAGTGTATTTCTGAAGTGTGGTCAGTGTTGTAATAGTGTTGGGAAGATCACATAATGGTATTATCACTGGACAAGAAATATAAAGACCAAAGATAATGACCTTGGGCTGAGAATTCAAATCCCACAAAATGCCAGCCAGTAAAATTTAAAGTCAATTGATTAATCTGGACCTGCAAAACTCCCAGAGATTACGACCATGGAACTACAATTTATTGTTGCCAAAATCCATCTGAATCATAAATGCCCTTTCGGAAAGAAAATATACCACCTGCCTACAAATGACACAAATACATATAAGAGATAACAACCAGTTAACCTGCTGCGGTGAAGTTGATTAAGAAGTATTTTCCAGAACACAATAATCCTGTTCTTAACAATGGTGTCTTGTAAATGTTCACATCCTGTACAAGGATATAAAGAACCTTAGTTTCATGTCTCACCTGAGAAGTAATATTTCCTCACTCCCGCACTGTTAGTAATCCTTTATATTTGTGCTCAAGTAGGAGTGCAAGATGAATCCACAGTCAAAGACAAGCATGCCAGTAACTGAGCGAGGGCTATCACAACAACACCTTAGTGCCATACAGTCATCGAGTGATATATCATGGAAACAGACCCTTGATGATATACAACATTTTTGAAATAATAAAATGCTCAGGATGCTTTATTGAGAAGGAAATTAATCCAAAATTGTTCAAAGATAAGTATAAGATAGTCAGAGACCTGATCAAAAGTTCAGTTTAAGAGGGTGGTTTTATAGAGCGTCATAAAGGAAGAGAGAGACATTCAGGGAAGAAATTCCCTAGTTCAGGGGCTGACACAAACAGGGACCAATTGTGGGATGAAAGAAATGTGAGTTCTCAAAAGGCCTGACCTGGAGAAGAATGCAGTTTCCTCGGGGTAGAGGAGGTTATGGAGATAGGGACGGGTAAAGTTTGAAATTCTTGTTGAAGTTACTGACCATTGACAAAGTAAACTTCCAGATATAAACAACCTCCACGAGCAAGGTCTAACCAAACAAACATTGGTTTAACTATGTTTGTATCTAGACAGTTTGTATGTTCTCTGCTTACATCTCAGAAACAAATTACTTTGTTCCTGAAATGCTCTCAGCAAGGCCAATTTAATGTACAATTTCCAGATATGCCAACTAGCTCTGTAGCCAAGGCAAATATTACAGTCCTGGCTTCCCTTTTAAGCATTTCAATATCTGACCCAAGCCAACTCACTTCAAAAGAAATATATAATGCCACATGAATGAAAATCAAACATAAATTAGGATGCTTAACAGTTATGTTTGAAGACACATTTGTGGTTTGGAGAAATATAAGAGCGAATGATTTAGAAAAAAGGAATTTCCAAAGTGTAAGGCTATAAATGGTCTTCCATAATGTAGCTCACAGGAAAATAGGAATTGGCTCAGTTGGCTTGGATGGCTGGTTTGTGATAGGGAGTGGTGCTAATAGCATAGGCTCAATTACTGGAACAGCTGAGGTTACCATGAAGGACTCTGTGGCACAGTGACCTTCAGGCTAAGTAACCATCTTTCTCTTTCTAATGCAAGGGTCGGACTGAGCGACTTTACTATTTCCAAAACTTGAATTTAGGGTGAAATATTTGTAATGTATACATTATTAATTTCTATTACTAATTTTATGTCTTAGATCATCAGAATTCCCTTAAGCTACAAATTCAAAAAACTAAAAGTGAAAAATTCAAAATTGAAGGGCCTCTAGTTACGCTATATAGTAAAATGAATTAATTATTACATGTTTTAGTAGGCAGAATTTTAGTTGAATTTCAGACAAGATGTTCAGAAATATAAATTGTTACAATAATTATAGTTTATTATTCTCTATCATCAATTACAGCTGAAAGGAATAGTTATTTATCACAAATATTTAAATTGCATCCTGTTAAGTCCAAGTTTTGAAAATAATACAGTTCAGATTATTTAATAGGAATGAATTAAAAGCTAATAAAAGGTCATTTACAATACTCACAGATAGTGAAAGGCAGAGAAAATTAGCAAACTGGAAACAGTTGCCGTACATCCAGGAAGATTCATGAATAGTGAAGCCATCCTGTCAGAAAGATTCCCTGTATTCACAACTGTATTTTTCAGATCCAGATCACATTTTGTTTAAAATGAATTATTCATGTTCCAACTATCTTTCCATTGTGTTGTTTCCGCACTTGATAAACAAGTATGCACCATTAAACATTAGCTGTTTGAATTCTTTCCAATTTGAATTATACTGTTTGGCAGTTGTGATCCAAGGTTTTTGGCTTATATCGATGAACAAGTTATTATGTCTGTCAGATAAGAGATATCGGGGCTGTGGAATGTAATGTTTTGTACTTTCTGGCACCCAATCACATCATTCGGCAATAGCATTACTGAAGTCAAATGAAGGTTGAATCTCCCGCAGGTCCATTGTAACCAAAGACCCTAAACCAAAATACTTCAGTGAGGCCCCACTTGACCTCTCAAGTGGATATAAAGAATCCCAAGGCAGTCTGTTTTAAGACAAGCAGTGGAGTCACCCCTTGTTGCTGGCTAATAATTCTATGAACATAAAAAATAAGAGCAAAAGTTGAACATTCAGTTACTTGAAACTGCTATGCCATTCAAGAAGACCAAAGCTGACCTGATTGGGTTTAGAATTTCACATTCCCATCAGCTACCAACAACCTTGATTCCCTTGCCCAGCCTGAATTGATCTACGCCTGCCTTAAAAATATTGAACCAACTATGGGCCCGACTACTTTCTGAAGAAGCAAGTTCCAAAGTCATAGATCATTGAATCCCTACAGAGTGTGACAGCAGGCCACTTGGCTCTTCAAGTCCATACCAACCATTCAAACAGCACCTGTCCCAGAAACCATGCTTTCCCTATGGCCAACCCATGTAGTCTGCATATCCCCAGACACTATAGGTAATTCAACATGGCCAATCCACCTAAACTGCACATCTTTGGACTGTGGGAGGAAATTCGAGAACCCAGAAGAAACCCACAGAGACACGGGAAGAATGTGCAAACTCCATACAGACAGTCGCCCAAGACTGGAATTGAACCTGGGTCCCTGGCACCATGAGGCAGCAGTGTTAATCACCGAGCCACCGTGCCCCACTCTCAAAGAAATTCTCCTCATTTCTCTCCTAAAAGTGCAACGTCTAATTTTAAAAAGAGTACCTTCCAGTTTTAGAGGGAAAATCCTATCTGCATTCACCTGGTTAACACTATTCAGAATCTTATGGTCTTACGATTGAACAAACAGCTGCTTTCTCTGTTGTGGTGCAAGAACCAACTCCAATCAGCTCCAAAGAATTGATCTCTGTTTCTGACTGCAATCTCAGGGTCCTTTTCTCATGTGTTCCTCCAGGTGATGCTGACTACCTGTCTCGGGATTCATGGCATTATCCTTCCCCACCTTAAGCAACACCACAAAAATAGATTTTTAGGTTGTTATTTGTGGGAGCTTACTCTGAGCAAACCATCTGAACTGTTTCCTTTATTACAACACCTCCACACAGTATTGCAACATCAGCAAAGCACTTTTGAATCTCTAGTGTAACTGTAAAGGGCGATATGTAAATCAAGTTATTGTTTCTTTTTACTCCCTGGAAAATACGACCTATTGCAATTACTGCAAATTGTACGCATGCCTAATTACCTTTCTGATTTGGACTGTCATGCGTTAAATGGTTTGGAAGAAATAAAATGTATTCAGAACAATTCATAGAACAACAGGCAGAGATAGTGCAATAGGGTGTAAATCTACAGTTTTCTGATTCAGTTGACTGCCAACTAGGTCAAGCTGAATCATCATGCTTTGTATCAATTTCTTCAGAGAATTGTGTGCTAATTCCACTGTAACACAGTGGATTTAAATCCAAGTATTTTGAAATTGCACCCTTTATAAGACCATAAGACATAGGAGTGGAAGTAAGGCCATTCGGCCCATCGAGTCCATTCCGCCATTCAGTCATGGCTGATGGGCATTTATCTGTTTAAGCACAATTCCTTTCATTGAGAAACCTTAGTCAAGAGCTAATGTTTATGCTGGAAGGCACCAGAGGATTTATTGCAAACAAAATCACATTTAATGCAGTTCATCGCCCAAAGTAGTTGACAAGACCAAAAAAAAATTGGTCAAGCAAAAGTAGCAGTTGGTCACCAAGATCAAGTTGAAAGAGACATGTTTTGAGGAGGCTTTAAAAAAAACGATGAGGAGTTAGTTTGGAAAAGGCATTTGGCAAGGAGATGGTAACATAACTGTAACTGAAATAACTCCACAGAGGCTGGTATCCCATCACCAAGTCACCTGGTATTTATACATGCAAAGTACACTAGTCCAGCTTCCTCAGAGCCAGCTCTCAGAGTGAATAGGACTTTTAACACTCCTGTTTATATCAGACCAGGGCTCCAGGTTAACAGCCCCAATCAGGGAACTCATACTGTGTGTGGTTCACCTGGCTGACCTCATTACAATCACTACAGTAATGTTAACATACCATTAATTGAGGACTTTAGTCTAATCCTGGGCAAGTAGGAGTTCAACTTCCACCAGAGCACTGAGTCAAATTTAATTTCAATTAATAAATTAAATAAATTAGTCTCAGTCATGATTATCATAAAACATTATTGATTGTATTAATAAGGAAGATTTGATTAACTTATGCTCTTAAGGGATGAAATCGACCATTATTAGTAGGTCTGGCCTACATGTGACTCCAGGCACAAAGCCCAATATGGATGATTCTTAACTGGCATTTGAAATATTAAAGTAAGCCAACAAATGCTGGCTTTGCTCCATATCCCATGAAAGAACAACAAAGAATAAATGAGCAAGAGCTTGAGATTGTAGGACTAAGAGAGCTTAAGTATCTGTATGAACGGCACAAAAAGCCTGAATAAGCTATAGAAATTGAAATTCGACCCAGATTAAATCATTGTAATACAGAATTGTAAGGCATGAAGGAGACCATGAGGCCTATCTAGTCTACAAGGGCTCTTTCAAAGAGTAATTCAATTTATGCAACGTCATGGCTCTTGTCCATATCATTGTACATTTTTCCTTTGGAATATTTATCCAAATTCATTTCAATCTGTTCTACACTTGAATGCAATTGATCTTTTATCTCTGTATTACAAGTCCTTCTCACTTGTTGCACAAGAAACTCTTTGCTTCTTTTGCCAGTCACCCTTTAGTAAAGAACAAGAAATGAAAATCCAGCTGGGTCTCATGCACAGAAACTCTCCATGAAACTTGATGAAAATGACTTTCACCTGATGTCTGATGAGGTTCAGTCTCTACTCATAATTCCCAGAATCCCATATATTTAAAAACTGCTTTGATAACTTGAATTTGAAAGTTTTGAACATTTAAGAACACTGTAAAATAGTTTCACAGCTTTGTGAATGAGTTATTGTATAAGGCAATTCAACAAATGTTGTCTTTTAGTCAGTGAGAATGGAGAGAAAACAGAATGTTTAAAAAAATTGACTCAAGAATAGGATGCTTCAGATGTTTATTGGTCTTAGTGTTGGTAATAAACTAGAATAAACCAAGAAATAACACTTAATTGAGGCTAATTAATTAAAGGACCATTACTGGCATAGAAAAAGTGTTGAAGACCACATGATAGCCTGGTGTAGACTTCACATTGTGCAACTGACACAGTCAATTGTGCCGCCTCTTGCGCATTTGGAGAATTTCATTTCCCTAAGGTTACCAGACAAAGGTGCAATTATTGTCATGTCCACCAACTCACTGTGTGTATCCCAGCATCTCAGACAAGAGCATTGCGCTTTAGGTGAGGAACACTTCCAAAGACTTCAAAGCATGTGTCAGAGCAGAAATTAATTCATGACAAATCAACAATCTTCAACATCACTTGAAAAATTTGTATGCAGGGTTTATGGCAGAACCTGGAATTGAAGAGTTGAACACCAGTAAAGATGCACCAAACTAAAACACCTTTCCAAAGTGGGTTGTTTTCTATGAAACAGTTCACAGATGGAAGCATGCAACAGTGTGTCTTGATCATCTTGATTGAACAAGATCATTGATGATGAACAATACCATCTCCAGTCTTGTGCTCTAAATAAATTGAGTCACCAACAATGTTTTTTCCTCAGCAGTCAGTGCTGCAAGGCATTGTGGTAACCTGACGTCCATTGTGAGAAGATGCAAGCAATGTAGTGGTCTCCATGTCTGTCCTTACCACAGTGCCAATTGTGGCATTGACTACACTCTTGTCAAAAGTGCAGTGGAGATCCACTTCCAAACATTTCACATTTCCAAATATGAAGGCCTGCCATGTATTAACATCCTTCTACACAACAACAATACCAAATATCAGTCTGATCTACACATGGAATAACCCTGATCTGATACTTCAGATAAGGCCGATGGTTTTTAAGACCTACGTTCTTAGCTGTATGGCTATGATTCATGGGTGACTTATACCTGTCAGGAAAAGAAGCTTAATAATTTCCATCTTCAACATCAACAACACATTATGTGGTATGTTCTGTGAGGACCAAAGCCAAACTCCCAAGTGTGCTCAGGCCATGATCAAACAGAGGCAGTTTTGGTGGATCAGGCACATTATAGGAAGGAAGACCGTGTCATACACTCAAAACCTTTCAGAATCTTAGGGTAGTCAGTGAGGCAGGGGCTGAAATGGTAGGCCCAGACACTGCTCTTGGCCCAGGTTCACAGAGCCATCCCCATCCCCTGTCATGTGCATAGTAGCCCAGACCTTGTCCTCAGTCCACAAGCCCTCTACAGCCTCAAGCCCAGGTTATACTTGGGCCTTGATATACCCCCCACTTTTCCGGGCCCTGATAGCCAAAGCCAGGTGATCAGTGGGTATCCAAAGGCTCAACTTCAAGGATGCTTGGAAGAGTGACATTAAGGCCATAAATAATTGAATAGCTCCCCTAGGGGTCACCAGCTGGTGAATGAAAGAAATGTAGATACCTCCTTAGGATGGTGCTCACTACCACAATGACACAGGCACCAATAGCAAAATCAACAATCCTCCACATCGCCTGTCAATTTCTCAAATAGGGTTTAGGGCAGAAGCTGTAACTCAAGTACTGAACACCAGTAAAAGGTGCACCAAATTAAAACACTCCTCTTAAGTGAATTGTTTTCTATGAGAGAGTTCACAGATGGGCGCATCCCAGCACATTAAATAGGATGACTCAAGAAATAAAGAAAGGACTCACATTTACAACATGCCTTTTATTACGTCAGTACACTTTTAATAATGTTTTTCAGCCAAGGAAACAATAATAAAAAGTATACTGCAGACAGAGACAGCTTATGGAAAGTGTTTTTTTTTAAACATAAGGAGTTGTGATGAGGAATGCAGTGCCTTAAAGAGCAGTGGAAGCAGGATCATTTGCAATATTGACAAAAGGAATTGGATAAATACGTGAAGGAAACTCAGACAAAGGGGTACGACCACAGGAGGAAGATCAAATGGATAGAGCTACCAAATAGATAGCACAGGCCCCATGGACAGAATTGTCTTATTTTGTGCTGTATTATTGGATAATCTGACTAAGTGGTGACCTTCTAGAGGTTTATAAAATCATCAGGAGCACCCTGGTTTGTAGATAGGGTTTTACACTAAATAAAGGGAGGGGGTGTTCTGTTACATGAAAAATTCTAAAATCAATGGGAACTAGGTCAAAAGCAACTGTGTTTAACTTCAACAAAGGGAATTACAATGAACTGAGGATAATTCAAATGCAATAATATCTGACAATATCCAGACTTGAGCTGGTGAGTGGCAAGTTACATTTGAAAGGGGGTCTGGTTAAGACAAATTTGAGGTGATGCATTTTTGGAAGTACAGGTGGAAATTATACAGTGAATGGCAGAACCTTTAGGAGTATTGATGTGCAGAGGGATCTGGGTGTGCTGGTCCACAGATCACTGAAAGTAGTAGCGCAGGTAGATAAGGCTTAAGGTATGCTTGTCTTCATTGAGCATAAGGATAGATGAGTTATGATGCAGCTTCATAGAACTTTAGTTAGGCCACATTTGGAATATTGCGTACAGTTCTGGTCACCACACTACCAGAAGGATATGGATGCTTTGGAGAGGGTACAGAAAAGGTTTACCAGGATGTTGCCTCGTATAGGGATTTTAGGAAATGAAGAAAGATTGAATAGAACGGGTTTACTTTCACTGGAACGCAAGAGGTTGAGGGGTGACCCGATCGAAGTTTATAAGATTGTGAATGGCATGGATAAAGTGGAATGTATGAGGCTTTTTCCTCAAGATGGAGGGGTCAATTACTAGGGGACACAGAATCAAGGTGCAAGGGTGGGGGGGGGGCATTTAAAAGAGATGTGTGAGGCAGGTTTTTCACACTAAAGGTGGTGAGTGCCTGGAATGCGCTGCCAGAGGAAGTGGTGGAAGCAGACACAATAGCAGCATTCAAGAAAGACCTGGACGAATATATGAATAGGAAGGGAATAGAAGGATACAGATCCTGTAATTGAAGACAGTTTTAACGTGGAAGAGCAAAATGTGTTGCCACAAGCTTGCAGGGCCAAAGGGCCTGTTCCTGTGCTGTATTGTTCTTTGTACGTGAGACCAATGATCATCGTGCAAGAGAGTGCCCTGGGAGGTGGGGACTCGGTGTCCACATATCTCCCAGTCCTCACTTTCTCCTCTGCACCACACAAATGCCAAGCAATGACCATCCCAATAAGAAACAATCTAACCAATATTCCTGGATATTCAAAACTGTTACCATCAGCATTACATCCACTATCAACAACTTTGGGGTGACCATTAACCAGAAATTTATTTGGACTTGCTACAGACACACAGTGGCTACAAGAGAAGGTCAAAGGTTAGGAATACTGGAGTAACTCATCTCTTGACTCCCCAATCCTGTCCACCATCAACACTGCACAAGTCAATTGTGTGATAGAATACGACTCATTTGCCTATATGACTTCTGTTCCAACAACGCTCAAGAAGCTTGAAACCATCCAGGACTAAGCAGACCACTTGTTTGGCATCATTTCCACAAGGATCAACTCCTTCATCACTGACACTCAGTAGTAGCAGTGTGTACTATCTACAAGATGTATTGTACAAAATTCATCAACAATCCTTCAACAGCACTCTCCAGACCCATAACTATTTCCATCTACAAGGACAGCAGATCTATGGAAATACTATCACCTGCAAGTTCCTCTCCAAGCCACTCACTATCCGATTTGGAATGATGTCACAGTTCCTTCAATGCCACTGGGTCAAAAGCCTGGAATTCCCTACCTAAGGGTGGTCAGGGTCTACCTACAGCACATAGTCTGCAGCAGTTCAAAAAGGCAACTCACGACCACTTTCTCGAGGGTAGCTAGGCATGGGCAATAAATGCTGGTCAGCCATGATGCCCACATCCCACAAGTGCAGAGGGTGGTGGTGGAGGATTGTTTTTCAGACTGGAGGCCTGTGACCAGTGGAGTGCCACAAGGATCAGTGCTGGGTCACCATTTATATAAACTATTTGGATGTGAGCATAAGAGGTACAGTTAGTAAGTTTGCAGATGACACCAAAAATTGGAGGTGTAGTGGGCAACGAAGACGATTACCTCAGATTACAATGGGATCTTGACCAAATGGGCCAATAGGCTGAGAAATGGCAGATGGAGTTTAATTCAGATAAATGTGAGGTGCTGCATTTTGGGAAAGCTTATCTTAGTAAGACTTATACACTTAATGATAATGTCCTGGGGAATGTTGCTGAACAAAGAGACATTGGAGTGGAGGTCATAGCTCCTTGCAGGTAGGTAGGATAGTGAAGGCGGCATTTGGTATGCTTTCCTTTATTGGTCAGAGCATTGAGTATAGGAGTTGTGAGTCATGTTGCAACAGTACAGGATATTGGTTAGGCCACTGTTGGAATATTGCTTGCGATTCTAGTCTCCTTCCAATTGGAAAGATGTTGTGAAACTTGAAAGGGTTCAGAAAAGATTTACAAGGATGGTACCAGGGTTGGAGGATTTGAGCTACAGGGATAGGCTGAATAGGCTGGGGCTGTTTTTGCTGGAGCATCAGAAGCTGAGGTGTTATTGATGTTTAGGGGCATGGATAGGATAAATAGTCAAAGCGGGGGTGGGGTTGGGGGTGCAGGGGGGAATCCAGAACCAGAGGTCATAGGTTTAGGGTGAGAGGGGAGAGATATGGATGCAAGCATAAGATGTACAGTTAGTAAGTTTGCAGATGATACCAAAACTGGAGGTGTAGTGGACAGCGAAGAGGGTTACCTCAGATGACAACAGGATCTGGGCCAGATGGGCCAATGGGCTGAGGATTGGCAGATGGGGTTTAATTCAGATAAATGCGAGGTGCTGCATTTTGGGAAAGCAAATCTTAGCAGGACTTAGACACTTAATGGTAAGGTCCTAGGGAGTGTTGCTGAACAAAGAGACCTTGGAGTGCAGGTTCATAGCTCCTTGAAAGTGGAATCGCAGGTAGATAGGATAGTGAACAAGGCATTTGGTATGCTTTCCTTTATTGGTCAGAGTATTAAGTACAGCAGTTGGGAGGTCATGTTGCGGCTGTACAGGACATTGGTTAGGCCACTGTTGGAATATTGCGTGCAATTCTGGTCTCCTTCCTATTGGAAAGATGTTGTGAAACTTGAAAGGGTTCAGAAAAGATTTACAAGGATGTTGCCAGGGTTGGAGGATTTGAGCTATAGGGAGAGGTTGAACAGGCTGGGCCTGTTTTCCCTAGAGTGTCGGAGGCTGAGAGGTGACCTTATAGAGATTTACAAAATTATGAAGGGCATGGATAGGATAAATAGACAAAGTCTTTTCCCTGTGGTGGGGGAGTCCAGAACTAGAGGGCATAGAACATCTTCAGGGTGAGAGGGGAAAGATATCAAAGAAACCTAAGGGGCAACCGAAGGGATATGTGCTGGCAGTTGGGACTAGATTGGGTTGGGATATCCGGTTGGCATGGACAGGTTGGGCCGAAGGGTCTGTTTCCATGCTGTATTTCTCTATGACTCTATATAAAAGAGACATAAGAAGCAATTTTTTTCATGCAGAGGGTGGTACATGTATGGAATGAGCTGCCAGAGGATGTGGTACAATTACAGCATTTAAAAGGAATCTGTATGGGTATATAAATAGGAAGGATTTGGAGGGATTTGGAGGGATATGGGCCAGGTACTGCAGGTGGAACTAGATTGGGTTGGGATATCTGGTTGGCATGGACAAATTGGACAGCAGGGTCTGATACCGTGCTGTACATCTTTATGATTCAGCGACTCTAGGTAGATATATTATCAGGAATGACAGTAACTAAGCAGAGGCAGATATTTGAGGAGGTAATTCAAGACTCTCAGCAAAAATATATCCCAGTTAGGAGGAAAGATCCTCAGACCAGATTACACCAACCAGAGCTAACCAAGGAAGTTAACATACACTTTGTATCAGTTTTTATGGGAGAATATATTTTGAATAGTCCATTGATACTAAAGAATACTGGGGAGCAATTAAATACAATCACTATCACTAAAGAATTAATGTTAGAGAACCTAGTGGGCTAAAGGCAGAAAAGATCCCCAGCCCTGATGGCTTACATCTGAGGAACCTAAAAGCATTAGCTACTGAGATAGTGGGTGCACTTGGTTGTAATTTTCCAAAAAAGATTGGGTTCTGGAGAAATACCAGAGACTGAGAAACTGCTATTTTGATATCTTCGTTCAAAAAGCGAGCGAGGCAAGAGGCAAGTAACTACAGGCTGATTTTTTTTAACATCTATTGTTGGAAAAGTTTTGGAATCAATTTTTTAGGAAGTAATAACAAAACCTTTGGAAAATCATAATCTAATCAAGTACTGTCAGCGTGGCTTTTTAATAGGGAAGTTAGGTCTGTCTAATCTGTTAAAATTTTTCTGAGGAAGTCTCAACCAGAGTGATTCGAAAATATAATGAATGTTTTGTATTTGAACTTCCAGAAGGCATTCGACCAGGTACCTCACAAAAGATTAAATTGCAAGAGCTCACAGTTTGAGTTAGTATAGTGGCACGGATAGAGAATTGGCTCATGGGCAGGAAACAGTAATTGGGCTTAAGTTGGCAACCCATGACTAGTGAAGTTCAGTGTTCGGACTACAACTGCTCAATACATATTAATGACTTAGAGGAAGGAAGTGAATGTGCTGCAGCCAAATTTGCAGACAACACAAAAACAGGTGAAAAGATAATTTGAGGGAGGGATCAGGGAGATGTATTGATAGCTTAAGCAAGTTGATAAAACAATGGAGTAGAATGTGGGAAAATGTGAAACCATTAATTTTGGAAAGGAGAACAATAGAACAGTATATTATTTAAATCAAGAAAAATTGCAGAAAGCAGCAACACAAGGGAGTTGGGAGCACTTGTGCATGAAACACAGAAAGCTAGCACAGAGGTGCAGCAGGTCATCATAAGACCATAAGACGTAGGAAGAGAATTAATCCTTTTGGCTCATCAGGTCCTCTCCACCATTCAACCATGGCTGATATGTCCCTAAAATCCCAAAGAAATTTGTTCTCATCTCAGTTCTAAAGAGTTGTCCCTTCACTCTGCAGCTCTGTATTCAGGTCCTAGCATCTCCTACTACTGGAGACATCTTCTCCATGTCCACTCTATCCAAGTCTCTCACTGGAATGTAGGAGTTTGAGGATGTCGAGTTTAGAAAATCCTGACTGGCATAGACAAGGTGAACAGCAAAGGTCTTTTTCCTCGGGTAGGGGAGTTCAAGACTAGACGTCATATTTTTAAGGTGAGAGGAGAGAGATTTAAAATGGACCTGAAAAGGGTGATTCATGTGTGAAAGGAACTGCCAAAGGACATGATAGATGTAGGTATAATTACAACATTTGAAATACCTTTGGACAAGTACAAGAACAGAAAAGGTTTAGAGGGATATGGGCCAAATGTAACAAACGCAGGCAAGTGGGACTAGTTTAGATTAGGAAACTTGGTCAGCATGGACAGGTTGGACCAAAGAGTCTGTTTCCCTGTCAAGAAGAACCTCAATTATATGGCATTCGGTTATCCAAATTTCAGATTATCTAGACAAGATCGCAAGGTCCCAATGCTTGGCTAAACTGTGTTATCCGGCATTTGATTATCCAAACAAAATACTCCCCACCTGCGTCATTCGGATAATAGAGGTTCCTCTGTACATGACTCTACGACTCTCTGGGTTCTTACCTTATTTTGCAGTCTCCTATACAGCACCTTGGAAAAGGCCTTCTGGAAATCCAAATCCAAATCCAAATAGATCCAAATGGGCGGCACGGTGGCACAGTGGTTAGCACTGCTGCCTCACAGCACCAGAGACCCGGGTTCAATTCCCCCCTCAGGCGACTGACTGTGTGGAGTTTGCACATTCTCCCCGTGTCTGCGTGGGTTTCCTCCGTGTGCTCCGGTTTCCTCCCACAGTCCAAAGATGTGCAGGTTCAGGTGAATTGGCCATGCTAAATTGCCCATAGTGTTAGGTAAGGGGTAGATGTAGGGGTATGGGTGGGTTGCGCTTCGGCGGGGCAGTGTGGACTTGTTGGGCCGAAGGGCCTGTTTCCACACTGTAAGTAATCTAATCTAATCTAAGTAATCTAATCTAATCTAAGATCACACCCTTTGTCTGTCCTTTGGCTAACTTGTTTGTTAACTCTTCAAAGAATTCTAGCAGATTGGTCAGGCATGTCCAACTTTTGACAAAGCCAAGCTGGAAGTCTGATGGAATGTTGCACCTTATTTCAAAGGGTTTGAAGTATAAGAATGGGGAAGTCTTACTGTTACAGTATAAGGTGTTGGTGAGACTGCTTGAGGAGTTTGGTGAGCTGTTTGGTGTCGTTATTTAAGAAAATAATTTCATTGAAGCCAGTTCAGAAAACGTTCACTAGGATGATTCCTCATATCCAGGGACTGCCTTATGAGGAAAGGCTAAAATGGTTGGAACTCTACTCACTGGAGTTTAGAAGAATGAGATATGATGAGATAGGATCCTCAAGGGGCTTGTCAGGGTGAATACTGAGAGGATGTTTCTCCTCATGGGATGGTGTCAGAACAAAGATGATGTCAATTTAAGACTGAAATGAGGAGGAATGTCTTTTCTCAGAAGGTGAGACTCTTTGGAACTCCTTGCCACAGAGAGCTGTTGGAGCAGAGCCCTTGTTTATATTTAAGGCTGAGATAGATAGGTTTTTGATCAATAGGTAGAAATCAATGATTCCAGGGAAAGGACTGGAAACTGAATGAGAGGAATATCAGATCAGCCGTGGTTCTATTGAATGGTGGAGCAGGATCGAGATGCCAAACAGCCTACTCCTGTTCCTATTTCTTATGGTATTATGGTTTGAACTGTACTCACAAATTGAAAATTGTTACTTCATGAAAACCAGTTCACTCTTCAGGTCTATGCTTCAGGTACAAACTTGAGAGAAAGCGAGAGGTGAGGGAATTAACCTTTTCTGATCACTGGATACCATGCATGACTGTTTTATTTTTTGACCTGCCAGTCAATGTCACTTTAAAGATAACTTTCTTTTTAAGACCCTACTGAACATATAATAAGGTGATGACTGACCTCTTTTTAAAAAAACTAGCTCTTCCTCTTCCTTGGCATCCTTACCTCACCCCCACAGGTCTGATGGCTATCTAGATGGGGAAATATTGTGACTCAACCTGTCATCCAGCGGTTGAACCAAACAATTTGTTCTTTGTGTGCATTTAAATGCAAAGCAGTTTGCAGGTGGAGGCAGATAAATGCATCAAAGATACGCGCTGACAGCACAGGATACTTGCAATGGGCATCTATTCTATATTCAAACAATGTTCGGTGAACACAAATGAAGGTTATGATATGTACAGCAGAGTTTTAGACTCTCTCGTTGATGGAAGATGAAATAAGGGAGACTGTCTGAATGAGCATTGAAACAGTTAAGCTAACTATTAGCTCTTAACTATGAGGCAACAACAGAATGCAGGTGGCGTTGAGTGATTGCTAGGCCATGGAATGAGGAGTGATAGGTTTTTGCTGCAGGAATGGAAGAAAGGTGCCTTTCTGATGGGGGGATGTGGGTCCAGGAGTGCAGTTGAGCATCATGTAGAATATCCAGGTTGCAAGAAGTCTGGTTCAGCTGAGACTCTGGCCAAGATTAGGGTGGTGCTCGAAATGCACAGCAGGTCAGGCAGCATCCAAGGAGCAGGAAGATTGATGTTTTGGGCAGGACCCCTTCAGGAATGAGGCTGGAAGCCTCCCGGGTGGAGAGATAAATGTGAGGGGGTGGGGCTGGGGAAAAGGTAACTGGGAGTGCAATAGGTTGATGGACGAAGGCGTAAAGGTGATAGGTTGGAGAGGAGGGTGGAGCAGATAGGTGGAAGGAAGATTGACAGGTGGAACTGATAGAAGGACGGTGCTGAGCTGAAAGTTTGGAACTGGGGTAAGGTGGGGGAAATGAGGAAATGAGGAAACTGGTGAAGTCCACATTGATGCCCTGCGGTTGAAGTGTTCCGAGGCAGAAGATGAGGCGTTCTTCCTCCAGGCGTCAGGTGGTGAGGGAGCAGTGATGGAGGAGGCCCAGGACCTGCATGTCCTCAGCAGAGTGGGAGGGGGAGTTGAAATGGTCGGCCACGGGGTGGTGGGGTTGATAGGTGCGGGTGTCATGGAGATGTTCCCTGAAGCGCTCTCCGGAAATGCCGTATTGTTAAGGGTGAGGACCAGTTCGGCCAAACGAATGAGAGTGTCAGCAGAAGGGTACTAGTTGGGACATCAGGAGAGGAAGAAATGGAGGGCTTGGAGTCCCTGGTCATGGTGGATGGAGGTGTAGAGGGACTGGATGTCCATGGTGAAGATGAGGCATTGGGGGCTGGGAAAAAGGAAGTCTTGGAGGAAGGGGGAGGCCTGGATAGTGTATCGAACGTATGTGGGGAGTTCCTGGACTAGGGGGGATAGGACAGTGTTGAGGTGGGTGGAGATGAGTTCAGTGGGGCAGGAGCAGGCTGAGTCAACGGGTCGGCTGGGGTGGGCATCAATGTGGACTTCATTGTTTCCTCATTTTCCCTTCCCCCACCTTACCCCAGTTCCAAGCTTCCAGCTCAGCACTGTCCTCATGATCTGTCCCACCTGCCAATCTTCCTTCCTGCCTATCCGCTCTACCCTCCTCTCTGACCTAACACCTTTACCCCTTCCTCCATTCACCTATTGCACTCCCAGCTACCTTCTCCCCAGCCCCACCCCCTCCAATTCATCTCTCCATCCCCAAGGCTTCCAGCCCCATTCCTGATGAAGGGCTTTTGCCTGAAACGTTGATTTTCCTGCTCCTCGGATGCTGCCTGACCTGCTGTGCATTTTTAGCACTACTATAATCTTGACTCTAATCTCCAGCATCTGCAGTCCTCACTTTCACCCTCAGACTGTGGCCAAGACTGGGGGACAGAATAAATCTGTGGGAGGAGGGAAGAGGCCTGAGAAATAAATAGGGGATGAAACTGATTGGAATCTGCACTGATCAATTCCTAGTAAAATTACTGTTTCACAAGTTACATGATGAGAATCCAATTTTCCATCTTAAAAGATTCCAGTCCTCTGAATCAGGTAGATACTCAGGACACCCACTGGGAACTATTGTCAAAACAGTGCCAGCAAATCATCAATAGGGCAGCAATGTTCCCAAAATAACTCTGAGGCTATTTGCACTTTCTGAATGGTGGCCAGAGTCTGAATACACCTAATATGCTGAAAGACATTCTCTCTCAGAGTCATTAACGTGCAGAAGGAGGCTATTCATCCTATCATGTTTGCACTAGCCCTCTGTGCAATTTAACTTGGTGCCAATCTCATGCCTTTTCTTAGTCACCCTCTCTTATTTCTATTTAAATAATCATCCAGTGTCCTGATGATTCCTTCAGTGAACCTATCTCAACCTCACTTTCAGCAGTGCATTCCATACCACTCACTGTGTGAACAAGGTTTTTAGAACAAAGAACGCACAAAGAAAATTTACAGCCCAGGAACAGGCCCTTCGGCCCTCCAAGCCTGAGCCGATCCAAATGTACTGGCTAAACCTGTCGGCCAATTCCTAAGCATCTGTATCCCTCTGCTCCCCATCTACTCATGCATTTGTCCAGACGCATCTTAAATGAATCTACCGTGCCTGCCTCTACCACCTCTGCTGGCAACACGTTCCAAATGCCCACCACCCTCTGTGTAAAGTGCTTGCCACATGTATCCCCCTTAAACTTTTCACCTCTCACCTTGAAAGCGTGACCTCTCGTTATTGAATCCTACAATAACGAGAAAGCTTGGGAAAAAGCTTGTCTCTATTTACTCTGTCTATACTGTTCATGATTTTGTAAACCTCAATCAGGTTCCCCCCTCAATCTCCAGAAAATAAACCTAACCTACTCAACCTTTCTTCATAGCTAGAACAGTCCACCTGCTGTCACAATGCCATTAGAGGGGGATTTCTTGAATTTTTCATCAGCTTATATTTGCTTCTTTTACAAAACACTTTAAAACTGCGTACTCTGGTTCTCAATCTGTTTAGAAATGGAAGCAGTTTCTTCCTATCCACTCTGTCCAAATCCCTCATGATCTTGAAAATGTTGATCAAATTTCCTCTTAGCTTTCTCCTCTCTGAGGAAATGTGTCCCAACGTCTCCAATCTATCCTCCTAACTGAAGTGTCTCATTCACAGAATCATTCTTGTAAACCTCTTCTGTACCGTCTCCAATGCATTTGCATTATTCCTATAGTATGGAACCATACACAACACTCCAACTCAGGTTTAACCAGTGTCTTGTACAAATTCATTGCAATTTTCCCGCTCTTGCACTCAGTCCCCCTATTTATGAAGCCTGGAATACTGTATGCCTCATCCCCAGCTCTCTCTTTCTATCCTGCCACAATTAATGACTTCTGTCATACACACACATATTCACTTCAAAAGTTCACATGTGGTCTTATTTCTAGGTGACTCATTAATGCAGGTTTGAGGATAACATAATGTATCTTTGTCACGTATCCCACTGTCTCACTAACCTTTGTTACACTCAATCACGAATCAGCCTTTCTTTCTTGTTTGTGACATCACTGGGAATTTTTCAGACATGCCCCTGCTCACCCATTACAAACCATCCAGAAATGTTACAGGAATTTCCACCATAAGGAAATGACATTACAGCAGAAATAGCTCTGAAAAACTTCCATAAAATGGTGTTATGCATGCACCCATATGACCACTCCATGTTGACCAAGCTGTTCAAGAATCATATGCTATAAATTCATGTGTTTGCAGTAACTTTGTCCTGTTGTAAACTCACACAATTCACTTAATTGTGAAAGTCTTTATTGAAGTTAATACTGAATGCTTCAATCATTCCTGGACCTCCAGTGCTGACCATCTATTGTGAATCATGATTTCCGTACATTGATCAACTCCAGTATATCCAGCTGTCTGCTGAGCTGGAATGTAATTTTATGATTCAAATGACAATGCACTATTACAGAGTGGGAGATGATTAAAAAATAAATATTATTCCTGACAATTTAGTTAGCACTCAAATGTCATAGTTTAATATTGACTAAAGGCAGAACTTGTCTTTTTTTTATTCACTTGTGGGATGTGGGCTTTGCTGGGCTGTTTAGCATTTATTACCCATCCCTGGTTGCCCTTGAGAAGGTGGTTAGAGATAAAAAAAAAACAGTCTGCAGATGCTGGAATCCAAAGTAGACAAGCAGGAGGTTGGAAGAGTAACAGCAAGCCAGGCAGCATCTGGAGGTGGAGAAGTCAACGTTTTGGAAGAAAGGCTATACCCAAAACGTCAACTTCTCTACCTCCTGATGATGCCTGACTTGAGAAAGTGATGGTGAGCTGCCTTCTTGAACAGTCCACCACTGTGGGTTGGCCTACAATGCCATTAGAGAGGGAATTCTTGAATTTAGACTCAGTGACAGTGAAGGAACTGCCATATATTTCCAAGCCAGGAAGGGGAGCGGCTGGAAGGGAATCTTGAAAGTGGTTGTGTTCTGATGTATCCATTGCCCTTGTTCCCTCTAGATGGAATTGATCATGGGTGGGAAGGTGCAGTCTAAGGATCTTTGGTAAATTTCTACAGTGCATCTTATGATAGTATATACTGCTGCTATTAGTTGTCAGTGGTGGAGGGAATGTATTTTTGTAGATAGGTGCCAATCAATGGGCTGCTTTGTCCTGGATGGTGTCAAGCTTCTTGTTGGAGCTTTACCCATCCAGGAATGAAGAATATTCCATCACACCTTTGACTTGTGCCTCATAGATGGTGGGGAGTCAGGAAGTGAGTTACTCATCACAGTATTCCTAACCTCTGATGTGCTCTTATAGCCACAGTTTATATGGCGCAGTTTGCAATGAACATACTTTATTGAGTGGGACTCTTGGCACTCAGTCATTCATGGTTGGAGTAGCCTCTCTCATGCAATCTTCCATTCTTCCCCTCATTAATTATGCAGTTATGCTGTTAGACACCTTTCTTGAGAAATTATACACCAGGAGTGGTCGGAGTGTTCACCATTGCTGGAACATACAGACAGAATGCTGGAGAAATTCAATTGGTCTGGCAGTATCTGTAGAGGGGGAGAAACAGAGTTAACAGTTTGTGTCCAGTGTGACTCTTCTTAAGAACTTCTAAGAATACAGGGTAGAAGATTTAGGACTGACATGAGGAGAAATTTCTGAATTCAGAGAGTGGTGAGCCTATGGAATTCTCTCTCAGAGAAACTGGTTGATACCAAAACATTGAATATTATCACGAATGAGGTTAGATATAGGATCAAAAGGGTACTGGGAGAAAGAGTGCTGAGTTGGATGATGAGCCATTATCATTCTGAATGGTGGAATAGATTCCAAAGAGCCAAGTAGCCTGCTTCTCCTCCTATTTTCTACATTCCTACGTTTTTCTCTCTCCACAGATGCTGCCAGATCTGCTAAGATTCTCCAGCATTCTTTTTCTTAGTTTCAAACTTTTCTCAAGATGTCAGGAATCTGAAGTTTTTTTTATTCTCACCATTAGTTTAACACCTTTCCCACCATTACCCATGCCACACCAGAAAGGGGGGAGATTTCACACACTCTGTTGCTTACACAGTGGGATGCATTTGGAAGGGGAAACAGCAGGAACTGGGGCCTATTGTAATACCTTTGCCCTGAAGGAATTTTGTCCAGGGCACTCACACAATTAAAGGCAGGTTCCAGATTCCATTAAAGGCAGTGGGCAAACACTGAAAAGGTGGAGGATAAATCATCGGAATATCTAGTTGTAAAAAGGAAAAGGTGCCTCAACAATATGTCATTTCAGCAACACGTTTAAAAACATAATTATTAAAGCTAATGCACAAATGAGCAATGGCTGTGAAGGGGATGAGCTAGGGGCAGGGAACCCCTGCACAGCATGGCGTTTTTAGATAGAGCCTGTACCTGCCCCTAGGTCCCCACATCCAGTTTACTGATCTGCCATCTGAATGGTGGGAAACAAGACACAAAGAAAAAGCCTAGTCTATTGCTTGCTCTTAGCCAATTTCCAAGTGAACCTAATTCACTCGTCAACTCTTGGGGGCAGGCAACCTTGTTGGGATCCAAACTTAACTGAACAAAAATAACCAGCACTGACCAATGGGTCGGTTGTTCTACCATTTTTAGGCTCTGGAAGATACCAGATTTCTGACAATCCAGCTTCATTGCCCAGCACTGGGGTTATTGTTGAAGGGTTGAGTTTGGATCTGGGCTCTATTCTCCTCTACTCTTGATCTCAGCAGAGGCACAGATTCCTGCCCATGGATTGAACCAATAGGTTACTTAACCCAGGATGCCTACTTCAGCAATATTAATCAATGACCCCCTTCCCTATGTATTTGATTTCATCCTATCTTCCTTGGATGACAGAAGAACCTATTTTAATATGTATTATTTATATTTCATTAATATTTATAATACAGGATAAGATAAATATACACTCAGTTAAAAATAATACTGGACAGTCAACATAGCTTTATCAAGGGCAGTTCCTGACACGTTCATTGAATTCTTTGACGAGGTGAGACAGGCAGTGGATGACAGGAGTGCTGTGGATGTTGTATAGTTGGACTTTCAGAAAGCATTTGATACAGTTCCACATGTCAAGCCAGTTAGCAAATTGAAAATGCTTGGCATTACTGGGTCTGTGGTAGCATGGATTAGAAGTTGACTAAAAGGAAACAGAGGGTAGGTATTGGTGGCCATTTCTCAGATTGGGAGATGTGTTGAAAGTCGTGATCTCCAGGGAATGATGCTGGGATTTATATAAATACTTTGGAGATGGATATTGGGGGCAAAACCCCTAAACTCATCAATAATACTAAGCTAGGGAGAATATTGAAGTGTGAGGAGGATGTTCAGTAACTTCAGAGGGACATTGATAAGTTGGCCAAATGCCAGACACCTGGTAGATAAACTTCAATCCAGAGAAATGGGAGGTAATGAATTTGGGAGTGGAAAAACGGAGAGATCATTGAGTCAATGTTTCAACTGTGAGGAGGCTACAGGAGCAGTGGGCCCTTGGGGTTCATGTGCATAATTCTCTGAAGATGGCCAAGCAAGCTGAAGCAATTGTTAAGAAGGCTTTAGGATCCTTGGGTTTATAAATAGTTGCATAGAGTATAAAAGCCCTGAAAGTGATACTACACCTCTACAAATCATTGGTCAGACCACATTTGGAGTATTCAGTTATGGCCACCTGGTTTAAGGAAGGGTGTTAAAGCCCTGGAGAGAATGAAGAGGAGATTTACTACAATGATACCAGGAATGAGGGATTTTAGATACAAGGAAAGATTAGAGAGATTGGGCTTATTCTTCTTGGAGCAGAAAGATTAAGAGGTTACCTTACTGAGGTGTTCAAAATTATGAACAATTTTGACAGGCTAAAGGAGGATATGCTGTTTCCCCTAGTTGGTCTGTCAGTAAGTAGGGGTCACAATTTCAAGATCACCAGCAACAGAGCTAGGAGTGAGATGAGGAGAAACGTCTCTAGTCAGAGAGTTGTTAGGATTTGGAGTGTGCTGCCTCGGAGAGTGGTAGAGGTTGTTTCCACAGGAGGTTTCAAAGGAAAGCTAGATATATGTTTGAAAGTAATAAAATTAGAGAGCTGCAGAGAAAAGGTTGTGGAGAATGGGATAAGCTGGGTAGCTCTATTCGGAGCCAGTACAGACATAATGGGTCAAATGGCCTCTTTCTATACTATTAAATGCTTTGACTCTATAACTTTCGTAAAAGGGGAAATATTGATTCAAACTATTACAAGTTTTCATTTTTATTGACACTTAAATTAAAATTCTCCTCCCTTTCCACGTTTGACCCTATGACTTCTCATAAACAAGTTGCTCAAATCTTTTTGCAGTGTTCATTGGAAGAATGTTTTATAACAAAAATTCATGAACCACTCTAAACAATGTCTTGATTTTACAAAATTGCAGCACTCCCCAGCTCTGATAATTATCTGTCAGCTTGAGTTATGTCATCAGTTCCTGGAGGTTTGACTTACAACCATATACACTAGCCTTCTGAATCAGAAGAGGGAGCAACTGTATGATCAGAATGATCGGAGGAAAGGAGTTTATCTGAAGCTTACCAGAACAGAGAGAAAATTAGAGAAGGAGCACTAAGTAAAGAAATGGCTAAGTTATCTAAAGAACATGGATGGAAAATTGGCAGCAAGCTGATGTGTGTAATATGAGGCATGGTGGAAGTAACTCCAGATTCAGGTAATCAGTGTTATAACAACATATAGAATTATGCATGAAACAAACTCTTCCACCCAATATGTCGATGTTGATATCTAAGTCCCACAGTGGTCTCTATTTCACATAAATGTCCCTGCATTTTCTTTACCTATTCTTTTCTCTCAGAGGTGTTTATGCAGTTATCTGTTAAATGCATCAGAGCTGAGCTATTTGCCTTAAATTCACTTTAGGATCACAAGTTCCACAATTTGATTTGATAGAGGTGTACAAGATGATTAAGGGGTTAGATAGGGTTGACAGTGAGAACCTTTTTCCACGTATGGAGTCAGCTATTACAAGGGGGCATAGCTTTAAATTAAGGGGGGGTAGATATAGGACTGATGTTAGGGGTAGGTTCTTCACTCAGCGAGTCGTAATTTCATGGAATGCCCTGCCAGTAGCAGTAGTGGACTCTCCCTCTTTATGGGTATTTAAGCGGGCATTGGATAGGTATATGGAGGATAGTGGGTTAGTGTAGGTTAGGTGGGCTTTGATCGGCGCAACATCGAGGGCTGAAGGGCCTGTACTGCACTGTATTCTTCTATGTTCTATGTTCTAATCTGTTCATTCTATAGATGGTCAAAGGACATGAAATAACTCTTGTGGAGACATCAAGCATTATGAGTTAACTATTGTTGCTGGGAATTTTGTCTGTGTAAAACTTGTTAAAATTAATACTATGGCCTCAGTTTAATGTCTTGCCAGGCAGCACAACCTCTCACAATTATCCCATACCACCAGAATTGAAGAGGAGGATCAATGAGATCATGTATCTGTCACAGAGCAGAGCTGACCCTTCAAAAGTCAAACAACTAATTAGAAAGTATCGATTTAAATTCCCCAACTTCTCCCTCTCGCACCAGATAACGTCCTGATCAACTTAGTCAGAGCATATCATTGCATACTTCTGGACCAGATGGAACTTGAACCCAAGGTTCCTGGTCCAGAGGTAGGGACTTTACCATTGCATAAAACGTACCCCAATCCATCTTACACCAATGCCTCAATGGTGTCCTGCTTGAGCTTTTGCCTGAGACCCTGGAGTAAAGTAGCATAGAGTACAATGGGTGAATGGGGGAGGGGATGAAGGTGATAGGTCAGGGAGGAGAGGGTGGAGTGGATATGTGGAAAAGACGATAGGCAGGTAGGAAAAGTCCGAACAAGTTATGGGGACAGTTACTGAGCTGGAAGTTTAGAACTAGGTTGAGGTGGGGGAAGGGGAAATGAGGAAACTGTCGAAGTCCACATTGATGCCCTGGGGTTGAAGTGTTCCGAGGCGGAAGATGAGGCGTTCTTCCTCCAGGCGTCTGGTGGTGAGGGAGCGGCGGTGAAGGAGGCCCAGGACCTCCATGTCCTCGGCCTCCATTTCCCCATTTCCCCTTCCCCCACCTCACCTTAGTTCTAAACTTCCAGCTCAGTAACTGTCCCCATGACTTGTCCGGACTTGTCCTATCTGCCTATCTCCTTTTCCACCTATCCACTCCACCTTCTCCTCCTTGACCTATCACCTTCATCTCCTCCCCCACTCACCCATTGTACTCTATGCTATTCTCTCCCCACCCCCACCCTCCTCTAGCTTATCTCTCCACGCTTCAGGCTCACTGCCTTTATTCCTGATGAAGGGCTTTTGCCCGAAACATCAATTTCGAAGCTACTTGGATGCTGCCTGAACTGCTGTGCTCTTCCAGCACCACTAATCCAGAATCTGGTTTCCAGCATCTGCAGTCATTGTTTTTACCACTCCAATTTGCCTATTGGACCAACAGATCCACGTCAGATGACATATCACTTGCCCTTCACTCCTCCCTAGAACATCTTGACACCAAGAACAGCCACGTAGGAATCCTACTCATTGACTACAGTTCAGCCTTCAACACTGTTATCCCCTTGAGGCTGATTACTAAACTTAGTGATCTTTGACTAAGCCCCATTCTCTGCAACTGGATCTTCAGTTTCCTGACACATAGGCCACAATCAGTGAAGATTGGGACAATATTTCATCCTCACTAACATTCAACACTGGACTCCCCAGGGGTGCGTAGTCAGCCCCCTACTGTACTCACTGTATATTCATGACTGTGTCACCAAATACCAGACTAATGCCATTACAAGTTCGCGAATGACACCACCATAGTCGGTCGAATCTCAGATGGTGATGAAACAGACTATAGACAGGAGGTGGAGGACCTGGAAAAATGGTGCACTGAGAACAACCTAGCTCTCAATACCGGCAAAACCAAGGAACTCATTATTGACTTTCGGCAGGAAGTTACTCATGCCCCCCTACACATTAACAGTACAGAGGTGGAACGAGTGGAGAGTGTCAAGCTCCTAGGAGTGGTCATCAACAACAAGCTTTCTTGGACTCTTCATGTGGACACACTGGTTACAAAGGCCCAACAACATCTCTTCTTCCTCAGGCAGCTGAGAAAATTTGGCATGACAGCAAATACCCTTGTCAACTTTTATGGGTGTGCCATCGAGAGTATTCCGTCTGGATCTATCAATACCTGGTAGGACAACTGTACCACTCAAGATCGGAGACGGTTACAGAGACTGGTGAACGTGGCCTGGGCAACCACAAAGGCCAATCTCCCATCAACAGAATCCATCTACCAGGCCCACTGTCAATGAAAGGCTGCCAGCATTCTGAAAGATCCATCCCACCCTGGCAATGTTTTTCTACACCTCTACCATCGGGGAGAAGGTACAGAAGCCTGAACACACGCACCAGCCAGTTTTGCAACAGTTTCTACACTGCTGTTGTTAGAATACTGAATCAACTCTCCATCTCAACATTCACCTGTACCTGTGTTTTTGTTTTTGCCGTTGTTTACCTATTATTTACTAAACTATGCTATTTAACTCTGTGATCTGCCTGTATTGCTCACAAGACAAAGCTTGTCACTATGCCTCTGTACATGTGACAATAAATTCAATTCAAAGAAAATTAGCATTAATCATTAAAATGAACTTTTGCACTGAAACCTTCTGCTCAAATGGTATCTGGAAGTGAAGTGAGAATGATAGCTCATGACATCAAGGAAGCCATCAAGGAGCACTCGCAAAACTGAAATGAATGGGTAGCAGAGGGCAAATTCTTTGCTGCTTTTATTCATGCCTGGTGCATAGGAAGTTGGTCGTGGTTGTTAGAGATCAGTCATCTCAGGTCCAGGGTATCTCTGCAGGGGTCCCTCAGAGTAATGTCTGAGGTCAACCATCTTCAGAAATGTTGCTGCATAAATGACAATCCCTCCATCATAAGGTCAGAAGTGGAGATGTTCGTTGATGATTGCACAATGGTCAGCACCATTCGTGACTCCTCAGACACTGAAGCTGTCAATGTGCAAATGCCACAAGATCAGGACAATATTCAGATTTGGGCTGACAGTGACAAGTAACGTTGGGGCAACACAAATGCCAGACACTTCCCACCATCAATAAGATATCACCTAACCATTGTCCCCTAACATTCAATGGTGTTACCATTACTGAGATCCCGCTCCCGCCCCCCCCCACACCCCCCCACCCCCCACCACCCCCCCCCCACCCCCACCCCCATCAACATCCTTTGGGTTACCATTGACCAGAAACTTAATTGGACTCACCACGTTAACACAGTGGTTACAAGAGCAGGTCAGAGGCCAGGAATACTGTGGTGAGTAACTCACCTTCCGACTCCTAAACTCTGTTCACCATCGAATGGGCACTAATTAGAAGTTATTTGGAATATTTCTCATTTGCCCGAATAGGTACAGCTCCAACAAAACTCAAGATGGTTGACACCATCCAGGAGAATGCAGCACACTTAATTGGCATCACAGCCACAAGCACCAACCCTCTTCAGCACAGACACTCAGCACACGTCACCATTACATCTCCATGATGCACTGCACAACTTCACCTGGGATCCTTAGACCACACCTTCCAAACCCACGACCATTTCCATCTCAAAGGACAAGGGCAACAGAAACATGGGAACACCACCACTCACCATCCTGACTTGAAAATATAACGCTGTTCCTCAGAGAGAATCTTGGAATTCTCTCCCTCAGGTCATTGATGGTAAACCAACAGCACATGGACTGCAGCAGATCAAGATGGCAGCTCACCACCACCTTCTGATGGGCAACTAGGGATAGGCAATAAATGCTGGACAGCTAGTGATGCCCATATGCCATGAAAAAAAACACTTCTTCAAGTTCAGAAAAGATTTAACAGGATGTTGCAGAGTCTGGAGGGTTTGAGTCATAAGGAGAGGTTGGATCAGCTGGGAATTTTTTCACTTGAGCATAGGAGGTTGAGGGATTACAGTACATACGTTTATAAAATCATGAGGGCTATAGATAAAGTGGATAGCAAAGCTTGGGTGAGTTCAAAGCAAGGGGACATACTTTTAAGATGAGAGAAGAAAGAATTAAAAGGGACTCAAGGGTCAACGTTTTCTCACAGAGGGTGGAATAAACTGCCAGATGAATTGGTAGATGCAGGTACAGTTACAACGTTGAAACAACATTTGGACGGTAATGTGAATAGGAAGGGTTTAGAGGGATATGGACCAAATGCAGGCAGATGTTTAGGTGATTTAGTAAACCTGGTCAGCATGGACAAGATGGACTGAAGGACCTGTTTCTGTGCTGTATGACTTTATAATGCTGTGTTAAATGCTGGGGAAATTAGAATTGTGTTTCCAATTGAACAAAAGGACGAAGCTGAAAAGAAGAAACCAAAGATCTGAAGTGCCATTAATTGTAGATAAGATCATTATCTTTCAGGGCAGAACTTAAACATTTTTAAAAGAGGTGAAAAGACAACTTCAAATGTCAAGTCTTTGCATTCCTGATGAGAGCGAGATGAAAAACTTCAATTTTGTTTCTTTTTTTATGTTCCCTGCTTATCATTAGTAACAGTTGGGTATTGTACATTTCACTAATTGTTAATCTATTTGAATAAACTGAACATTATATTGTGGAAAATAAACACACTGTCCAGCAGGCGAATGTTGGAATCACAATGAATTTTGACAGAAATTCCTGCCCAGCAATAAACAGGATTAAAAAGGTACAATTAACACAGGCTATAAAAGCTCAGACTGAGCTGACAAAGCAGCTGTTTGAGACTTATAATGCAAAATGGAGCCTAATAAAGAGGTATAAATCATTACAACCTTAGATCACTCTCCAATGCGTTGAAAGGAACAATGTATTTATTCATAATTGTAAATCTATATGTGTATATATATTTAGAGAAATACACATCATATGACTGTTCTCAGTCTTTCCATGACTTTTAATTTACCTCCAAATGGCAACAGTGATATAAAATTATACACTTGGGAATAAAGGAATAATAAATAAAGTTCTGCAACCTCTACAATAAAAACATACAATAAGTCTCACACATTTTAGAGTGATACTGTAACACTTATTAACCTCAATTACTCTCCATGCTGGTGAAAGAGAGTTATATTAAATACTGGCAGTAGTTGAAAGGTGATGTTAATATATACTTTGTAACAGCTTTGATGTCTGTGAGTATTTCAGTCAAAGTGGCAATGTTTGCTGTAAAAAGAAGTTTATTGATGACATTTTATGGGTGAAGATGGTCTAATAATTGACCAGTAATTAATTGCCTTTCAAAGTCCATGATGACAAGACAGGTTAAGTACAGGAGATGTCCGTGGACCTTATGTACCACATGAAATACCATGTTTTACTGGTAAATTGTGACTTTGTCTAAGATGGAATGATGTACATTGTAGAAGATAGGACATAAGGTGTTGTTGCTCTGAGACTAAACATGAAAGTCACACACCGACACTAGATGCACATGTGGGAAAATTTTTCATTTCTTTAGAACATAGAACATAGAAAAATACAGCACAGAACAGGCCCACAATGTTGTGCTGAGGTTTAATCCTAATGTGAAATACAGTAACTTAACTGATGCACCCCTCAACTCACTGTTATCCATGTGCATGTCCAGCAGTCACTTAAATGTCCCCAATGACACTGCTTCCACCACCACAACTGGCAACACATCCCATGCATTCACAACTCTCTGCATAAAGAACTTATCTCTAATGTCTCCTTTATACCTTCCTCCTAATATCTTCAAACTATGACTCCTTGTACCACTCAATCCTGCTCTGGGGAAAAGTCTCTGGCTATTGATTCTATCTATTCCACTCATTATCTTGTATACCTCGATCAGGTCTCCTCTCTTCCTCCTTCTCTCCAGAGAGAAAAGTCCAAGCTTATTCAAGCTTTCTTCATAAGGCAAGCCCTCCAGTCCAGGCAGCATCCTGGTAAACCTTCTTTGCACCCTCTCCAAAGCCTCTGTATCTTTCCTATAGTAGGGCGACCAGAACTGGACACAATATTCCAAGTGTGGTCTCACAAGGGACTTGTAGAGCTGTGGTAAAACCTCATGGCTCTTAAACTTGACCCTCTGTTAATGAAAGCCAAAACACCATATGCTTTCTTAACAACTCTATCCACTTGGGTGGCAACTTTGAGGGATCTATGTACTTGCACACCCAGATCCCTCTGTTCCTCCACACTGCCAAGAATCCTGTCTTTAATCCTATATTCAGCATTCAAGTTTGACCTTCCAAAATGCATCACTTCGCATTTATCCAGGTTGAACTCCATCTGCCAATTTTCAGCCCAGCTCTGCATCCTGTCTATGTCACGCTGCAGCCTGTAGTAGCCCTCTATACTATCGATGACACCTCTAACCTTTGTGTCATCTGCAAATTTACTAACCCACCCCTCTACCTCCTCATCCAAGTCAATTATAAAAACTACAAAGAGCAGAGGCCCAAGAACAGAGCCCTGCGGGACCCCACTCGACACTGACCTCCAGGCAGAATACTTTCCAGCTACAACCACTCTCTGCCTTCTGTCAGCCAGCCAATTCTGAATCCAGATAGCCAAATCTCCCTGTATCCCATACTTCCTGACTTTATGAATGAGCCTACCATGGGAAACCTTATCAAATGCTTTGCTGAAGTCCATATACGCCACATCCACTGCTCAACCTTTGTCGACCTGGCTTGTCACCTCCTCAATGAACTCAATAAGATTTGTGAGGCATGCCCTGCCCCTCACAAAGCCATGCTGACTGGCTTTCATCATACAATGCTTTGCCAAATAGTCATAAATCCTATCCCTCAGAATTCTTTCCAACACTTTGCTGACCACAGACATAAGACAGACTGGTCTGTAATTGCCAGGGATTTCCTTATTACCCTTTTTGAAAAGAGGAACAACATTCGCCTCCTTCCAATCCTCCGGTACGACTCCCGTGGAGAGTGAGGAGGCAAATATGCTCACCAGCGATGGACAATTACAAAGGACTCTCTTTCCCCTTTCCCAGTAAAAAGTACTCAACAAAAAAAGTTTTGATAGAGTGTTTGCAAACTGCTCCCTTTTTGACCCCATGCTAAATTCAATCACAAAGACCTTTAACTTCCACCTTCATATTATCACCTGCCTATCTTGGTTTTTTAGGTTTTCAAACCATCATCCATGTCAGTGTCATCTCCTGACAGAACGAGTAAAAAAAAACTCAAAGAATTGTGGATGCTGGAAATCAGAAACAAAAACAGAAATTGTTGGAAAAACCTAGCAGTTCTGGCAACATATGTGGAGAGAAAGCAGAGTTAATATTTCAGGTCAAGTGACCATTCTTCAGAATTATTTCAATTCCTCTTTTCTCCCCATCTGCTCCCAATTCCACCCTTTTAATGCCTTTCCACCAGTTGGGGATGGGTGGGAGAAGAGATGTGGCATGGTAGCCCACTGCTGCCTCACAGCACCAGAGACCTGGGTTCAATTCCCCCCTCGGGCAACTGTGTGTGGAGTTTGCACATTCTCCCCGTGTCGGCGTGGGTTTCCTCTGGGTGCTCTGGTTTCAACCCACAGTCCAAAGATGTGCAGGTCAGGTGAATTGGCTATGCTAAATTGCTCGTAATGTTAGATGCATTGGTCAGAGGTGAATGCAGGGGAATGGGTCTAGGTGGGTTGCTCTTCGGAGGGTCGGTGTATATTTGTTGGGCCGAAGGGCCTGTTTCCATCCCTGTAGGGAATCTAATCTAAACTATTTTATCTCTGGCACCAATCAGAATTATGACGCTGCCTTTGTTTCAAATCATCACTTTCTAATAAGCCCCACTGGCCCCTGTAATTCTCTTACCAATCAGCCACCCTCATCCATCATTTCTTTATACATTTACCATTTCGAGGATGCAGAGATTTAAAACTCTTCGCCTATTCACCAGCTATCTGCACAGAGTTCTTTTCCAGACTCGATTAAATGAGATTATTATATTGTATGCAGCTGGGAGCTATCCATTTAGACCCAAAGTCTATTTCTTGGAGGCAATTTGTGCAATTAGTATTAATTTATGGCGCAGTGTGCCAGAAAGTGAGGTTTGTACTTGTCGATGGTGATGAAATCCATTTCCAGTATTCTGCAAGAATGTAATATTCAGAGCATGCCAAAGGTGGCAACATTTAATTCTGCCCTGTAATAGGGGTTGGATGTATTGCTACTGTTCCAAATGGTCACTCAGAACTATTTGAGGCACACACAAAAAAAAAAGCTGTTCTGGACTGACAGTAAGTTGGGGAAAGAGAGACAGACTGAATCTTCGTGTAAGACAAAGCTGGAGTGCTAGAAATGAGACATCAATAGTTGGATGGCTGTTAAATCAAAGTTAGGAAGAAGTTCCAGGAACTTTTGGCAACTAAGTGCTGGATGCAGGACTCAAGAAATCGTGGGGAGTTCAGGCATTGGGAAGGCTGATTGATCTTTTTAACTAGAGCACAAGGAATGATTAGCTTCATGAAGCCAGTTCATGAGGGAGCCGGAAGACATCTGCTAACAATTAATTCAACAGTGCAGCTGAGAGGGGTTTGAAAAGCACATAAACAGCTGAGCAAGATTAGCGCTGAGAGAAAAAGTTCCAGGTGCAGCTCTGGCTGGGTGAACCTAGCTGTTAGTGAGAAGCTGTGCCTGTAAAGATGAACTAAAGTGCCATTTTCAGAGTCCAGAGGAGCATAGACCCAAGAAAAGAATGTGATCATCTAGAACAGGCGTAGTCACTGAAGCAGTTCATGATAGAGTGGCTTTTGAGACAGAGTGTCAAGCCCTGATCAGTTAAAGAATTTTCACCCCTTCTGAAGTTTAATTAGATTTGATGGCATCATGTCAATAGCATCTGTGGGGGAAGGAGTTGCTGAGAATCTGAGAGACCAGTCCTGTTGCAATGGTTATTTGAAATGTATTTTGTGTTGTTTGATCACACTATATTACCCTTGTGCGTTAAAATAAATTGTTCATGTATTGCCGTTGTAACAAGTATAGTAAAGTTTATTCCTTTTGGCTTCTTGTAGCTTTATTCTCTTATAGATCCCATGGATTTAATCTTTTGTCTATGTTAGAAACAAACACTGCAAACAAGTACTATATTTTGGTGATATCACTTGAGGTTAGAACATAAAGCTGATGTTCTGGTCTGATCTATGATCATGACATTGTAGGATATTGAGGGCTTATGTTGTCAGCAAAGGAGAAAGCTGAGCCATTTTGCATAGTCTGGACCATTGAAACTTATAGGTTACTGCTTCCTGGAATGGATTCTCTTTTCAAGTTCATTTTGCAACGAGTCCTGTTCTTTAGCTCCATCTATTCATCCTTGACCTTTAAAGAGATCATACAGCATTCACTACTCATGCAGACACAAGTTTACCAGATCTCTGGTGGAAGCAGACAAAATCTGGTCAATTGTGCAACCATTTCCCAACCCTGTTCAAGCTTCTGGTCTTAATGATTCATGTGGTTAAATAAAACCCATAACAATTCCTAAGCAGTAGACAGACTCAAAACTGAGTAGAGACCCTACGTGATGTTTCTAAGATAAATAGTGACTCAGCAATGACTGTCACATAAATTTAACAAAGCCTTTATTTGGGCTTCAAACTTCACCGCTGTCTATTCCTCTATCTCTCACTCACATACTCCATTCAGAAATCTTTTTCTTTCATTCATAGCAAATGGGTATCATTGGAAAGTCAGCATTTATTGCTCATCATATTTGACCACGAACAGATGGTGAGGAATTGACTTCTGGAACTGTTTCAGATCATGTGACTCTATAGTCCTGTTAGTGAGGGAGTTCTATGATTTTTGGCTCAGCATATAATTGCTATTCCTTCAATGTATGTGTATTACAAGACAGGGTGGTGTCTGACTTGGAGGAGAAATTGCAGATGGTAGATGGTGTCCGCGTGTGTCTTATTTCCCATGTTTTCCTGGATAGTAGAGGCCATTGGTTTGAGGAATTTTGTAAAGAAGAGGTGGTGATTTAATGGCCTCCAGTTTTCGTTGTGCCCCTTGCCTTATTGGTAGCTCACTAGCTGGCACTCATATGTAGGGATATGAAGGACTGATCCACATCTCATATACTCACTGCTGCAAGAAGTACAGCAAAGATCAAAAATAAAGATATTGTGCCTGGCGCCTCCAAATTATGTAGAGATGAATTTCATTATTCTCAATGTGTGAACTATTACAATCCTTTAAAAATGTCTCAGACTAACTTTCAAATATGCGAATCACACCCACAGACTTGGCTCACAGCATTATAGTACAATGGGCAGACAAGAGATATCAGTCAATTTAACACAACAAAATGATGTAAAAATGAAAACTGTTGCAGAGACCAGAAATCTCAAATAAAAGTGAAGAAATAAAGTGTGAGAAGTTTTCAGTGGGTCAAATTGAAACTGAGAAGGACAAAGTTAAAGCTTTGAAGGTGGAGAGTTTGAACATCAAAATGCTAATGTATCTTCTCTCTCCAATAATTCTGCCTGACCCATTGAATATCTGTCACATTTTCTGTTGTCTCAGGTATAAGATTTGTTTTGTCTGAACTGCAGTTAAGTTTTTATCCCATGCGTAACTTTGATCTGAAAAAAGAAAATCACTTCATGAACATCTCACTACAAATGTACAGGGTGTGTCATGACGACTTATTGTCTGGCCATTGATGTCTGCTGCTTCTTTGTTTTGCAACAGCACCATAGCAATATGAATTGCTCACTAACATTCAATGAATAGAGAAAACACAGTGCTCCATAGAGAGCCATTGGAACTCAAACCTCACCCTTGCCACTCCATGTAGCCACTCCCCTTAATATTGTTCATTGTCACTCATCCTATGTGCAATAGCAACAGATACTATCGAAAAATTGTTTGGAAAAAGTGAAACCTCAAACAACCTATCAAATACTGAGCTGAAAAATGTGTTGCTGGAAAAGCGCAGCAGGTCAGGCTTATGCCTGAAACGTCAATTCTCCTGCTCCTTGGATGCTGCCTGACCTGCTGCACTTTTTCAGCACCAGATTTTTCAGCTCTGATCTCCAGCATCTGCAGTCCTCACTTTCTCCTAGTTGATATCAAACACTGAGTTCAAGCAATCTATCATTGATCAATTTGAGGTATGATGGTAATGTGCATGGATGATTAGCAAAGCCAGAGGCCCATAGTGACATCCTGCCCGTCATAAGTTCAAGTCCCAACACAGCAGCCAGTGGAATAAATTGAGCTGGTAAATCCAGAGCATAAAGCTAGTCTACAAAGCATTGAGTAATAGTGGCCATATAAATTACCCTTTGGTGTTGTAAAAATTTATCTAGCTCTCTGAAGCATTTTAGGGAAGGAAATCTGGGCTACCAGTCTAGATCTGGTGGTGGCACAGTGGTTCAGTGGTTAGCACTCAATGGGTCAAATGGCCTGTTTCCACATTGTAGGGATTCTATTATTTTATGTGGCTCCAGACTCAATGATGGGGTTAAAATACTCGGGGAAATTCAAGATGAACAATAAATGCTGGACCTGCCAGGATACCCACATTCCATGATAGAATTTATCAACTTCAATGTAAAAAAAATTGTTAGAGCTAATCTTACTTCTTTTTTGTCTTTGTTAGGTCTAGGTTTCATTGAATGTTTTGGAGGGCATTTCATCGCAAGACCCCAAAGGTTCCCTCATCACATCTGTATCACATGCAAAACAACACTTTTCACTCCATCTTGGTACATGTGACAATAATAAATCAAACTCAACTGAAATTTATTAATATGAAGGGCTTATGCCCGAAACATGGATTCTTCTGCTCCTCGGATGCTGCCTGACCTGCTGTGCTTTTCCAGCACTGCACTCTCGACTCTTGAAACTTATTAATGACCTACCATGCCTCTATGGTGTCAAGGAAATTCATTCAACATCTACCATGGGAAATCCTCAGAAACTCATGCTGAGATTAAATAAATGCCTTAACTGTCTATCGATGTATGCTGTTACAAAAAATATCACTCATTCATAAAGTCCCAATGGTACATTTACCTTTTCAAATTAATTACGAATTTATAGCTACATTTGATTGAGGTTCTAACCAATCGACCAGAGCTGTTATGTGAACATAGGACATTCCACTGTGATAATAAAAATTGTAAGATCAGGAACTTCTCCCACATGGTCTAACGGTTAGGATTCCAGGTTTTCACCCAGGCGGCCCGGGTTCAGCTCCTAGTATGGGAATAGGCAATTTTTAGAGTGGCACAGTGCCTCACAGCACCAGAGTTCCAGGTTCGATTTTGGCCTCGGGCGACTGTCTCCCGATTTGCACATTCTCTCCATGTCTGCGTGGGTTTCCTCCCACCGTCCAACGATGTGCTGTCAGGTGAATTGGCCATGCTAAATTGCCCGTGCTAAATTGCCCGTAGTGTTAGGTGCATTTAGTCAGAGGGAAATGGGACTGAGTGGGTTACTCTCCGGAGGGTCGGTGTGGACTTGATGGACCAAAGGGCCTGTTTCCACACTGTAGGGAATATAATCTTTAAAAAAAATAAGGAAGACTAATTTTATCTTTTTTTTTAAAAATCACTTAACGATAACCCTCAGGTTTATATCAGTAGACTGTATGAACCAGCAAATAATAATTATATTCTAACACTCCACACAGATTTTTAAAAATATTTATACAACAGGGATTTTGACAACTTGATGGTTTTATTGTAAACCCCTTTAGATAGTTCTCTTATAGTTTCAATAAATTTGACAATTCCAATGACTTTATGCACTTTGTTTCAAACCAGATTCATGTCTAAGGGCACCTTACTGCACCAAAGGGCAATTGGCGTCCTAACGACATCCTGGGAGCATAACCAAAAGAGTATTCTACCACTCCAAAGCATTCTGGCAGCTTTAGGCATTCACTCACCAGAACTAAGTTGTACAATTTATGTTGGACAATCCACTTGTGAAAATCAGACCGTAACATGTAAAGTCCTCTCAGCAAACAATGGATGTACAATTTGGAACCCATGCCCAATGCATCCTCCACCCTGCCCTGTGGATATGCCAGATTATTCATTTGGGGTTGGAATTTACACAATTGGGTGTGTACTGCCATTTTTGCAGCAATGCTGAGATTCTTTATTCTTTATACTGTTGTCGGTCTGAACTTCTATAATTATTTGTGTCATTGCTATTGTTACATGAAAGATTCCCACCACAGTCATTCTGCTGTGAGAGACACTAGGACATCATCATGAAAACAGTCAGTCCCACTATTCTCCTTTCAGTTTGGGATCTAAATGTCTTGAATTGTGCAATGTGGTACGGGGAAACCACTTTGTAGTCACCTGCGATTCTTCCCCTTTTGAACACCATTAAAAGGACAAGTAGATTGGAGCCATCTTTCTTCCCTGTTATGTTTTCATCTAGTATTTTTCATTGCCTGGATAGATAGAGGTAAAGGTTTTGGCCTTGTCTAAAATAAGATGTAGTTTTGTTATGGTATAGCTGTTGGGTACAAGTTATATTATATGTTACTAAGACTGAGTGAAATCAGGGAGATAGTTCTATTTCTTTCAAGACTCCATATTGTTCTCACACTCAAGTCTGCATGTCTTCATCACAATGTTAAAAATCACACAACACCAGGTTATAGTCAAACAGGTTTATTTGAAAGCACTAGCTTTCGGAGCACTGCTCCTTCATCAGGTGGTTGTGGAGAATAAGATTGTCAGACACAGAATTTATAGCAAAAATTTACAGTGTGATGTAATTGAAATTATATATTGAAAAAGACCTGGATTGTTTGTTAAGTCTCTCATCTTTTAGAATGACCACGTTGGTTTTAATTCTTTCATATGTAAACCGCAAAACTTTTTTTAAAAGTTACATTCTCAAATGAACTTTAACAATTGGTGTCATGTTGGCCCAGATAATGTAGTGAAGGTGCGAACTTCCCTGTGAGGTTGTTTGTGCCACAATGGTCAGATTGATTCTAATCTAAAAAATTGATTTACGGAATCTTACTTAGACCGTTATGGTACAGACAGTCTCACACAGGGAAGCTCGCACCTTCAATACATTGTGTGGCTGACAGGTCACCTATTGCTAAAGTTCACTTGAGGATCTAACTTTTAAAAACAAAGTTTTGCGATTTACATATGAAAGAACTAAAACCAACATGGTCATTCTAAAAGATGAGAGACTTAATAAACAATCCAGGTCTTTTTCAATATATAATTTCAGTTACATCACACTGTAAACTTTTGCTATAAATTCTGTGTCTTATGATCTTATTCTCCACAGCCACCTGATGAATGAGCAGCGCTCCAAAAGCTAGTACTTCCAAATAAACTTGTTGGACTATAACCTGGTGCTGTGTGATTTTTAATTTTGTACACCCCAGTCCAGCACTGGTGTCTCCAAATCATTCATCACTTTGAGCAATGCTTAGTGCACTCTGCAACATGTGTCCTTTCATTACCTAACACTTTATAGAGCAGTCATTATCTAAGATTAAGGTAAGTTCACAGTTTATCTCACAATCACACCAGGGAGCTACAATCAAAAGGGGCATGAGTAGAGTATTGGCATCACAAACCTAGCAGCCTCATCTCCAACAGCACCCACTCTGTGTAGGATAGCCAACTTTTTTGGATTGCCAAAGAGACAATAGAAATGAAAAATAAAACTCCTAGAAGCTGCTGCTGACAACCCAGGAGAATATATTGCATTTTCAATGAGTACCCTTGACAGATACTGGAATAAGCAGGGATTAGAGGGATGTGCTCAGTGTAGCAGCAAAAAGGTTTTTAAGTTTTGAAAGGCATTTATGTGTTGGCATATTCTTGGTGGGCTGAAGGGCTGTTCCTGTGCTGTGCTGTTCTTTGTAAATGTGCTTTCCGTTAGCATGTTTCACGGTGAATGCTCCTCATGATTCTTGTCAAAGAAACTACAAGTCAAGGCACTTAGCTTCAAAAATAATCAACCATTCATAGAAAAATGTAATAACATTTGCAAATTGCAAGCAAATATTATGTGACCAGATGTATGATCAGATGTCCAATTAAAATGTATTAAAAAGTTGAATGTCATAGCTTTAAATATGATCAAACCTCCAGATGTACATCCAACCAGGAGTGAGTAGAGTTTTGTCTTGGATGAATAGAAACCATGAATTTCTAATGTAGAAAAACATTCTTTTTACTAACACCTTTCCAAAATTTACACTTCCAATTTTTAACATTTAAATTAATAATAAAATCAAAAATATTAAATACTTGAAATTCTACAATTAATCCTTCAGGTATTTGATTAGATTAGATTAGATTCCCTACAGTGCGGAAACAGGCCCTTTGGCCCAACCAGTCCACACCAACCCTCATTTGGTCAGAATGTTTCTGTGCCATTTGCTTTAATTAGTCCATTGATCATCAAACTCCTCACCGTGGAAGACATTGTATAAAATAAAACAAAATGTACTGATAAGAATCAAGGTCTAACTTTAGAGCTTGGAATTTTTGTGACCTTACACTACACATTCACACTGGCAAGGATATGTATTTTGCTTCTGCATGAAGGTACCTTCTCTTGTGTTTTGAGCATCCCTCTTTACCTGCAGAAATATGAATCGGGATGGTTATATGAATATTATTCTAGTTAATAATTCTGTAGTTATTTCCAAATCTGTGAAAGGAGGTTTTCTGAAGAAGCTACAGCACTCACAGATCATTCAGCCTTCAGCTCAGTAATGGTATTTGTTCTTCATATCAGACTTCATCTATTCATACGTTCATATTCTATTCTTTTCTCTATCATTTACTGTCTAGTTTCTCCTTGAATGCATCACATGCTAAATCACCTCAATTACACTGTCTGGTAATGACTTCTACATTCCTCCATCCTCTGCAATTCTGTTGAACTATTTATTGGATTTATTAGTGACAATCTTATATTCATGGTCCATAATTTTCTTATCGTCTTCTGGAAACATATTTTCTACAAAAACTCTTTCAAATTAGTAGCATGAGTTGAAGGAGTGTACTGTACCTTGAAGAGAGGATGAATGCTGTTCTGCACTAAGAGCTTACAAACACATATCATATGACAAGCTAACAGTCTCAGAGTGTACAAGAAAATTGAAAATATGTAACATTTGGCTGTGAAACAGATACCTCGAGTTTTGGTTGCTATTTTGACAACAATTTAAATTTAATCAATCATAGACTCACGGAGTCATAGAGATGCATAGCATGGAAACAGACTTCGGTCCAACTTATCCATGCCAACCAGATATCCCAACCCAACCTAGTCCCATCTGCCAGCACCCAACCCATATCACTACAAATCCTTCCTATTCATATACCATCAAGATGCCTTTTAAATGTTGCAATTGTACTAGCTCCACCAGTTCCTCTGGTAGCTCATTCCATACATGTACCACCCTCTGTGTGAAAAAGTTGCCCCTTAGGTCTCTTTTATGTCTTTTCCCTCGCACCTTAAATATATGCCCTCTAGTTCCCACACACCAGGGAAGAGACCTCGTCTATTTATCCTATCCATGCCCCTCATGATTTTGTAAACCTCTATAAGGTCACCCCTCAGCCTCCGACGCTTCAGGGAAAACAGTCCCAGCCTGTTCAGCCTCTCCCTTTAGCTCAAATCCTCCAACCCTGGCAACATCCTTGTAAATCTTTTCTGAACCCTTTCAAGTTTCACAACATCCTTCCGATAAGAGGGAGACCAGAATTGCACGCAATATTCCAATAATGGCCTCATCAATGTCCTGTACAACATGACCTCCCAACTCCTATACTCAATACCCTGACCAATAAAGGAAAGCATACCAAACACCTTCTTCACTATCCTAGCTACCTACGCCTCCATTTCCAAGGAGCTATGAACCTGCACTCCAAGGTGTCTTTGTTCAGCAACACTCCCGAGGACCTTACCATTAAGTGTATAAATCCTGCTTAGATTTGCTCTCCCAAAATGCAGCATCTCACATTTATCTAAATTAAACTCCATCTGCCACTTCTCAGCCCATTGACCTGTCTGATCAAGATCCCGTTGCAATCTGAGTTAAATTCTTCACTGCCCACTACACCTCTAATCTGCAAACTTACTAACTGTACCTCTTATGCTCCCATCCAAATCATTTATATAAATGATGAAAAGTAGTGGACCCAGCATCGATTCTTGTGGCATTCCATTGGTCACAGGCCTCCAGTCTGAAAAACAACCCTCCTCCACCACCACACTCTGTCGGCTACCTTTGAGCCTGTTCTGTATCCAAATGGCTAGTTCTACCTGTATTCCATGAGATCTAACCTTGCTAACCAGTCTCCCATAGGCAACCTTGTCAAATGCCTTACTGAAGTCCATATTGATCACATCTACCGCTTTGCCCTCATCAATCCTCTTTGTTACTTCTTCAAAAAACTCAAATCAAGTTTGTGAGACATGATTTCACTTGCACAAATCAGTTTAAATTATGATCCAGGACAGAAATACCCATACGATTTTGAATTTATTGTTTTGCCAATGTCAAACCAATGAGATGATCCGACATTGGGGGATAAGAGAGGCAGGTAGTTTGAAAGTGAGACAGACCATCTGCCATCTATAGAGAGACTGCCATTCAAAACACTCTATCAAAGGTACCTTTTTCACATGAAACACCTTTGCCTCAAAAGACCGAAGACAACTCAGGGAAATCTGCAGCCAGAGGAAGACAAACACTGAAGATGACCGTCACTGTGTGGTTTGAAATTAAATTGATGTAATTTTCATTTGGGTATTTATGGGAGCAATATATTGTTCTCGAATGGGAGGCAGATAATAAGCATTCAAGAGGAAGGAGGCTAAGAGCTGTGAAGCAGTTTTGTTTATGTACATTTTTATAGTTAAAGAATAAATTGATTTTTTTTCTTTCAACAGTGGAATTTGTGAGTTCTCTGTCACTCATACTTTAGCAGATTACAAGGCGAGGTGAGCTTTTCTGGGTGTTTGGTTTAATTAACAGAGGGGTTCACTGCCGTGTCGTAATGTTAGGAATGGGCTTCAAAGACTTATACTGGGTTACTGCTTAGCCTTCTTTCTCCGAACAAAACAGTTCCAGCCTGCTGAATCTCTCTTGACAATAACGGCCTTTCAGTTTTGCTGTCCATAAATGTATAGAAAATAGGAGTAGGAGTTGGTCATTTGGCCCATCAAATCCAACTAACCATTCAACCTGATCATGCCTGATCCTCGATCCCAATGTAACACTGCTGCTTTCTTCACCTTGACACCTTGAGCCTCTTAAACATCTATACATCTCTTTTTCAAATATATTCAGTAAATTTGTCTCCAGAGCCTTCCAGAATAGAGAATTCTACAGTTTCACTTACCTCTAAGTATAAGGAATTGCTCTCCTGCCAGTCCAAAGTGGCCTTTTGCATATTTTGAGCAAAAGCCCTCATTTTGGACTCTCCTGACCAGGGAAACATTAGCCCTGCATCCAGTCTGGCCAGCCCTGTCAGAATTTATATTTCACAACAGATCTTTTTTCATTCTTCTAAACTCCATTCAATCCAATTGCTTCCAAAGTCTATAAACCTGTCTTCTCAAGAATCAATCTGGTAAACCTTTGTTGCTCTCCCTCTCTGTCATATGGCAAGTATTTCTTTTCTTAGGAAGGCAGAACAGCACATAATACTCCAGCTGTAGTCTCACCTAGACCACCTGTACAACAGCTGTAAGAATACACTAGGGCGGCACAGTGGCTCACACCGTTGCGTCTCAGTGCTAGGGACCCAGCCTCAGGTGACTGTGCGGAGTTTACACATTCTCCCTGTGTCAGCATGTGTTTTCTCTGGGTGCTCCAGCTTCTTCCCACAATCCAAAGATATGCAGGTTAGGTGAATTGGCCACGTTAAATTGCCCATAGTATTGAGAGATATGTAGGTTAGGTGCATTAGTCAAGGGTAAATGTAGGGGGGTTGGATTACTCTTTGGACAGTTAGTGTGGACTTGTTGCTAAAAGGCCTGTTTCCACACTGTAGGGATTCTAATTCTAACACCTTGCTATTATACTCAACCCTTTTGCAATGAAGGTCAACATGTCTTCCTTATTGCTTCCAACACTGTGGGCGGCACGGTGGCACAGTGGTTAGCACTGCTGCCTCACAGCGCCAGAGACCCGGGTTCATTTCCCGCCTCAGGCGACTGACTGTGTGGAGTTTGCACGTTCTCCCCGTGTCTGCGTGGGTTTCCTCTGGGTGCTCCGGTTTCCTCCACAGTCCAAAGATGTGCAGGTCAGGTGAATTGGCCATGCTAAATTGCCCGTAGTGTTAGGTAAGGGGTAGATATAGATGTAGGGGTAGGGGTATGGGTGGGTTACGCTTCGGCGGGGCGGTGTGGACTTGTTGGGCCGAAGGGCCTGTTTCCACACTGTAAGTAATCTAATCTAATCTAATCACTGACTGGTGTACAAGGACACCGTTTATCCTCTAACCTTTACCAATCTAATACTAATTAAATAACACTTTACTATTTTGTTTTTCCTATTAAAGTCTACAACTTCACATTTACTCATCGCATAATTGCATCTGCCTCACATTTACCTGCTCATTCATGATTTTTAAAAATCATCCTGGACCCTCATTACATCCCTCTCATCGCTCACAACCTCACTTCACTTTGTATCATCAGCAGACTAAGATTCCCTGATCCAAACTGCTGGATCCTAATCCTTTGAACAGCTGGTACCCAAGCACTCATTGCTATGATATGATTTGGAGATGCTGGTGTTGGACTGGGGTGTACAAAGTTAAAAATCACACAACACCAGGTTATAGTCCAACAGGTTTAATTGGAAGCATACTAGTGTGTTTCCAATTAAACCTGTTGGACTATAACCTGGTGTTGTGTGATTTTTTTACATTGCTACGATATGCCATTTGTCCACTCATCCACTCCGAAAACACTCTAGTTATTCCTACCCTCCACCTGCTCCTACATGCCTTTCATATCAGGAATCCAGAACTGAACATCCAGTATTCTAAACATGGCTTAACCAAATTTTTAGGCACTTTTAACATGGTTGCCATATTGAGGAGTGAAACTTCTGACTGCAGTGATATGTAGGAAACTGATGATAATATGGTAACTGTCTATTATACACCCTGCATACCTTTACCTTTGCATTGCCTATCAGTCAGTGTTTATCTAGAGACCTAACACCACACTGCAAATGTCACTTGATGCTCACCCATTCAGTTCACACCCATTGAAGGAATACGAAGGCAAGTGGGATTAACGTAAATGTGGACAGTAGTGTAATACAGGAGACTGAGGGTCAGTCAGCTATTATACATATTCCCCAATATCTATTTTCTTAATGGAAAGTAAACTAAAAACATATTTCCACAATATAATGTTAGGATTGCAAGAGCCTAATTTGGAGACTCCACCTTATTCGAGGTTCAGTGGATCACACTGAAACCAGGGATAGAATGATGTGCAAATGCAATTCAGTGTGCAGTGGGGTTTCTACAATCTGATCTGACAAATCAAACATTGGAAGGAATTCAAAGAAAATCAACCCTCTCCTCCTACTGACCTTCACACATATTGAAAAATTAATTTCACAAAATTACTGTTGATTTTTAATATACACAATTGATCACAATATCAGCATCCATTTGTAAGGAAATTTCATTTAAAAGCAAACATTTGTAGTGTGGGACATTTTACGTCCTTCTTGCTACCAGTGTACAAGACATTGGTGAGGCCACAGTTACAGGATTTCTGTTCTATTTATTTAGGGAGGAATATGGTTTCACTGGAGATAGTTCAGATAAAGGTCCCTGTGTAAAAGAGGTTTTCTTATGAAGAAACATTGTGCAGGTTGAGTTGATGCTCATTGGTGTCCAGAAAAATAAGAAGCGATCTTGTTTAGCTATGTACGATTCTGAGGTAGCTTAGTGGAGTAAATGCTGATAGGATGTTTGCCCTGCAGGGATATATAAATCTAGAGGCCAGAGGTTCAGAATAGGGATCGCCAAATAATGAAAGAGATGAGAAGTTTCTTCTCTCAGAGGATCATTCATTGTTGGAATTCTCTACAAACAGCAATAAAGCCTGGGCTATTGAATATGTTCAAAACTAAGTGAGACAGTTCTTTGATCTAAACGGGTGTCCAGGTTCATGGGGGTAGACAGAGAAAAGTAGAGTTGAGGCCACAAAGCAAATTGACCACACTCTTATTGAGTGACAAAGCAGGCTCAACAGGCTGAATGGCCTTCTCCTCTCCCACTTCATAAGTTCTTTTGCTTTAAGTGATCACAGAGTTGAACAGCATGGAAACAGACCCTTCAGTCTAATTCATCCATGTTGACCAGATAGCCTAAAGTAATCTAGTTCCATTTGCCAGCATTTGGCCCATATCCCTCTAAACCCTTCTTATTCATCAACTCATCCAGATTCCTTTCAAATTTTGCCTCCACTACTTCCTCTGGCAGCTCATTCCCTTCACGCACTATCCTCTGTGTGAAAGCGTTGCCCCTTAGGTCCTTTTTAAACCTTTCCCCTCTCACCTTAAACCTATGCCCTCTTGCTTTGGACTTCCTTTCCTGGGAAAAAGACTTTGGCAATTCACCCTATCCACGTCCCTTCATGATTTTAAAAACCTCTGCCTCTGACGCTCCAGGGAAAATAGTTGCACCCTATTCAGCCTCTGCCTATAGCTCAAAGCCTCCAACCCCAGCAACCTCCTCGTAACATCCTTTCCTATAGCAGGGAGACCAGAATTGGGCCAGCTCTTGGTGTAAAATGTTCCCTGAATGTTGGCACAAAACCCAACAGTGCAACTCTTCCTCAGAACTACACAGGAATGTCAACCTGATGTCAATGGATTAAAAGTTGAATCCCTGTTTCAGTTCAGGCTCACTCCTCTAGAGCAGGTGGGACTTGAACCCAGGTCTCCTGATTCATAAGCAGAGGGCACTGCCACTACACCACAGTTATCAACCTCACTGCTTTGCCCTCTCCTTCAAGCCCCTGAATCTCTGTTTCAAACAACAATCCTTGAAGTTTTCTTTCACACATGCCTAACGTTTGTGAATGTTTTTAATAGAAAAAACGTTGAAGGTGGGGAAAATATCAGCTCCTAAGCTTTAAACAGCCACTTGCTATAGAAACCCACTTTTCAACAGAAAGTACACTTCAGTCAAGTGTCTCTCGTTCAACGGTGCTGGCAGATTTCACAACCCGTCCCTCCTCCTAGTACTTTCAGTGGTGAAGTGGTTTTCAGATGAACAATGCTGCACTGTGAGAGAACTAAAACGAACACGAGTCCATAAATGGCCCCTGATTTATTGCAGAAATTGCACAAAAAGCTGGATAAAAATGCCACTTAGTCGTAAGCCAGTAAATTTACACATGGCCCTGTTAGATAGCACAGCTGCGTATGGGAAGCTCCTCTGAGGAATTGTGCATTAACATTCTAACCTTGCCAGGGCAGGTGTGGCAGATAAGTAGCTGTAGTTTACTAAACGAAGGCAGATCGAGTTGGTGGGGTGAACAATATGTGAGAGGATCTGGGGGAGTCCATTTATCAGTACAGTGGGCACATTTCGAAGTGGCAGAGGATTAAAAAAGGAATTTGCTCATCGTCAAATCCTGATACGTAAAAATATACGAGGAGGCACAACAAGTGAACAAGCTTCAAACAAGGAAGCATTTGATGAAGGAAGCCATAATATCAACAAAAATCCAATTACAAACTCATTTCAGATATATTAAAGGACAAAGAGAAACAGATGTGTTCCACTTTGCAGAGCCCTTTTGTTCTGATACTGGACCACAGTGTCTATTTGATTGGATTGACAATGTGGAGGTTTGGCATGATAATTTGGAGACGTCGGTTCAAAATGCAAAACAGCTGGGACTATTTACTCAATTTATTAAGCAAATCTGTGATAAACCTGGCATTAATAATAAAGACCTTGAGGATCAGGAACAAGACCACAATACTCATCATGACAGCTCAAAATTCCTGGCTAGTCTTGTGGTTTAATGTGAATTTCCCCACCCCTTCCCACATGACTTGATTTTGGGAACAGCCATAAATCTAGTAAACACAAGCTTAACATCACCCAGTAATGGTCATCCATCATCTTCAGAGCTAGAGAAATCTAATTGCCTTCACCAAAGCCCTGTCCAATTGCCGCAAGCCATCTTTATTCATATGCTCTAATGACCTTTACAATAAAGAGTGACGTGCCATTACTTTGTCACAGTGACTCACGACCAAGTTCTCCAGAGCAGTTGAGAATGGGATTAAATGTTGCCCAAACCAGAAATACCCATATCCAATGGACAAATACAAATGAAAGCAGTCATTTGATAGTACAGAACAAGAATCTTTGTCTTTGTATGTGAATCTTTTGGTACATACCATGCTTTTTGTAAATCCAAATACTGTATACTACATTTATTGGTTCCCCTTCAGCTATCCTATCAGTTAATTAGTCTTAGACATGGTAACTTAAGTTTCTAGACAAACACAATGTAGACTAAGCCCTCTATTTTCTCTTCTAAAACCAGTAATCTTATGTCACTATAGTGTGCATTGACCAACTGGAGATCTCCAGGAGAAAGTGACAACTGCAGATGCTGGAGATCAGAGTTGAGAGTGTGGTGCTGGAAAAGCGCAGCGGGTCAGGCAGCATCCGAGGAACAGGAAGATTGATGTTTGGGGCAAGAGCCCTTCCTCTGGAATGAGTGACAAGGGGCTCTTGCCAGAAAAGTCTCCTGCTCCTCAGATGCTGCCTGACGTGCTGTGCTTTTCCAGCATCCCACTCTCAACTGGAGATCTCTACTGACATGTCGGTAGCACTTATTGGGACTGCCCATTGATATATGCTCAAAAATCATAACAAAACTTTGAAGCCACATGAATGATAGTAATGCCGTCCATGGCAATCTCTCACTAATAAACATGATTGTCCATCTAGGAAATTCTGTGTCACTGGGCGTGGGTTCTGTGGGCCCTTGTGTGGCTGATGAGTCTGGCCCTGGAGCCACATCTCCAACAACACATTTGTCAGGTGTTTCTGGGAGATGGAACTGTTCCTTGGTCAGGGGATCACTGACATTCTTTTCTGCAGGTTCTTTTCTGTACTTCCTCTTGCCAATGAGCATTTTTGAAGAATTGTGTTCCTTCTTACAGGAGGTTCCTCTGAGCTTTTTTTTTCCCTGAAAGATGGTGAATTGGCGTCTATGCTGCATTTCTTGAGGGAAGCATCCAAATCAGAAAAGATTTTACAAGGATGTTGCCAGTATTTGAGGATCTGAGCTACAGGGAGAGGCTGAACAGGTTGGGGGTGTTTTTCCTGGAGCGTTGGAGGCTAAGGGGTGACATTATAGAGGTTTACAAAATCATGAGGGGCATGGATAGGATAAATAGACAAAGTCTTTTCCCTGGGATCAGGGAGTCCAGAATTAGAGGGCATAGGTTTAGGGTGAGAGGGGAAAGATATAAAACAGACCTAAGGGGCAACTCTTTCACGCAGAGGGTGGTATGTGTATGGAATGAGCTGCCAGAGGAAGTGGTGGAGGCTGGTACAATTGCAACATTTAAGAGGCATTTGGATGGGTATATGAATAGGAAGGGTTTGGAGGGATATGGGCCAGGTGCTGGCAGGTGGAACTAGATTGGGTTGGGATATCTGGTTGTCATGGATGGGTTGGACCGAAGGGTCTGTTTCCATGCTGTACATTTCTATGACTCTATGACTCTATAAGCCTTTAAAATGCTTCTTTTATCCTCCTTTCATTGGAGTGCTTACTTTGAGTTAGACGAAGAAGATTTGCTTTGGTCCCTGGAAATCAAGCAGCCGAAGCACATGTCCAGTCCAGCAGTGGTAACACATTAACATTAAACAGTGAGTTACACAGTAACCATACCATATCATACGTAAGTCCATGAGAGCCACAATCCTGGAGTCCTCCATGTTTGCTTTGAAAAACCATCCACTCTCACATTTCTTTTTCCAGGCACATGGAGGGGTTTAAAATTATACGGTTGGAGAATTCAATTCCATTGAAATATTCATGAGTTCTTGTTCTGACCTTTTTTTCCAGGAAAGTCAAAGGATTGTGACCTGAATAGATGACGTTTTCTTTCAGATTGTTGGTGATCAATATTTTGAAATGACATAGAGCCAATTCGATGCCCAATGTCACCTTCTCAACTGTTGAATCTTTTTATTGACAGGCAGGCGATTTCTTTGAAAAGTAACTGATAAGCCATTCATTCCCCATCTTTTCATGCTGCAATAAAACAGCCCCCATCCTCATATTGCTGGCATCAATACTCAATTTGAACTTGGCATGGCTAAAATCAACATAGCGACCCAAGTTGTCAAAGGCACTCTGACATTGTTGCATGTGCTCAGATTTTCATAAAATCAGTAAATATGTAAAGACAGGACTGAAGTCCAAAAGAAACCTGCAATAAAATGCACTCGACAACATTTCACATTTCGACTTTGACATGGGACGACCCAAAATAGCGGGATGAGGCAGGATGAAATCAGTCATTTCTTCTTAACCCCCTTGCTTGGCTGTACTGAAGATTTATTTAACTTTCTGGCATTCAGCTAAATTATTTTTCAATTAAAATGTGGCACCAATTATAAGGTTTTATGAGTGGAAGCAAAAGAAATTCCTTTCATTATTAAGATTGAGAAGAAATATCAGATGATGGGGGTAGAAAATTGATTGATTGATTTTACCAGATTCACAACAGAGCCCCTTTCTATGTCAATGGCCTGTTGGGTCAGACATAACAATAGATTTCAGTGGACAAGACCAAGCTCAGATGAACCATCTTCTCCAAACGATGGATGAAACTAAAGGCAGTTGTGAGCAATTTCATTCTTCAGTGTCAGAATTAAGACACCTCTCGTGTATGTTTGAGTTCCTTTGAAGACATCTGGTTTCTTTTCTTGGCAGGTTTTCAACTTTTATAACTGTATAAGAGAGTGGACAACTCAGTTGCATTGTCTATGAAGCATTGGTTCTGCAGAGTTAAATAAAAATCACACAACACTGGTTATAGACTAAAAGCCTTATTTGGATGCACTAGCTTTCGGAGCGCTGCTCCTTCATCAGGTGGTTTAGATTAGATTAGATTACTTACAGTGTGGTAACAGGCCCTTTGGCCCAACAAGTCCACACCGCCCCGCCGAAGCGCAACCCACCCATACCCCTACATTTACCCCTTACCTAACACTACGGGCAATTTAGCATGGCCAATTCACCTGACCTGCACATCTTTGGACTGTGGGAGGAAACCAGAGGATTCCCACACAGACACGGGGAGAATGTGCAAACTCCACACAGTCAGTCACCTGAAGCGGGAATTGAACCCAGGTCTCTGGCGCTGTGAGGCAGCAGTGCTAACCACTCTGCCACCATGCCGCCCGTGTGGAGTGCAAGATCATAGGATGCAGAATTTATATGGCAGCTCCGATTCATCGACGGAATTTTAGCGCTGCAAATCTTTCTTATTCCCCAGTTGATTAACCCCAAACCAGTTGATTATATCCCAAGCCCATATGAGATTGAAAAGGTAAACTGAGAGTCAAAATGCTGAAATGCAGTGGAGAAGTACTTTGGGCTTGGATACATGACCTTGTCTCCCTCATCTAAAGACTCCAGCATCCGTAGTAATTTGCTTTTATCAAGTGGGCCTACTGTCTCGGCGAAAGTGAGGACTGCAGATAATGGAATTCAGAGTCGAAAAGTGCGCTGGAAAAGCACAGCAGGTCAGGCAGCATCCGAGAAGCAGAATTGACTCTGAATAGGCATATGCCCTTCATCATCATCAGACCTACTGTCTGCATGCCCAAAACAAAATTTCCAAAGGTCTCTACTTAGAGTTCAATTACAGCAAGCAGTTTGAGAAAGGTGCAAAAAAAGGTTCAAGTGTGTCCTCAAAGCCTCTTCAGTATCTCTGCCAACAAGAGAATCAAGTACCCCGAAACAAGAGCGGGTTTTCATCTTTCTAAGTTTTTCTGGATAATTGTTAACTCCTAGTGAGTTTAAGTCACAAATTTCAACTTGCAGGGTAATTCCTGTCAAGTCAGTAGAATATACACCATCACATGGTTTAACCTTACGCTAGGTAAGTATTTGAGAGCAATAACGATAAAGGGTTATGCTGTTAGTTTAGGATGATGTATTATAGGTCAAGGTTCATGAGGAGCATAAACGTAGACACAGAGTGGTTGGATTGTATGGTCTCTTTCTGTGCTCCAACTTCTCCGAGTTTGTATTTATTCATCACTGATAACTGTTGATCACTGATTCCTTTCGGTCCACAATTTGCTATACCAAATTCTAAAACAAGCTGAAAGAGTTTGGGAATCAAAGGCTGTGCAAGCCTGAAATAAAAACTGTTGCTGATTTGATTGCTGATGTTTTCACATTGGCGTTGATCTTGTTTTCCAAGAGATTATCACTTATGAATCATCTTCACAAATTTGCACAATGCAAATGTTTCTATTTCCGAGTCACAACAATCAGCCATCTCACCTTCTTGGTCTAAATCACTTCATTTGATTATCGCCCAACATGCTATCAAAACTCTTGTGAAAACCCATCTCTTCCACCCTATCTTTGGTAACTAATGGTGACTCTCTCTCTCCTTTGGGTTAGGAAGTAGAACACCTTGGGTTGTTTTGGTATATTAAGGCTGATATAAAATCTAGTGCTGTAAACCTGGCTTACCCCACATATTGGTAGCCAAATCCAGGGTGTGATTACTCTGAGTTTGTACAGGACATTCCTATACATGTTAAATGGTCTTCAGAATGAAAATCCCATTGCATTTCTACTAGTTCCGGCTCATGACATTTTTAACAGTGCTCTTCACTTACACTTCCTACAGGAACTAATGATCCAGACTGAAAGGAATTGCTTAAAAAATATTTGCCTGCTCACAAGAATGTAAACAAGACATTTGTAACGTGACAAACTACAGCCTTAATGTCAGATTCTGAAGGTGTTAAGCACATTCTTGATGTGTGCGATTTGGGAAGAATGTAGCCTGTCTGGCATATAAATTACAATATATCCTCCAGTAGGTCACTGTCCTGCTGCTAACTTTCACTGCACAGTGACTGTAAAACTGTATAAAGATATTTTCAAGTTTGTTTTGATACAAATACAAATTTTAAATATGCTTCATGAAAGGTATTTAGTTAAAGCTTACAATTTTCAGTTTCTTTTTGATTACAAATAATTTTTTTCCCTTACACTGCCTTTTGGAGTCATTACTAACGTATCTCTTTTCAACTTATTTGTATTGCTAGCATCAACTAGGAGTCTTATAGAAACATACAAAATTATGAAGGGACTGGATAAGATAGAAGCAGGGAGATAATTTCCACTGGTGGGTGGAACTAGAACTAGGAGATATAGCCCCAACATAAGGAGGAGCAGATTTAGGACTGAATTGAGGAGGAACTTCTCCCCCCAAAGGGTTGAATTTCCTGCCCACTGAAGCAGCTGGGGCTACCTTGTTGATAGATAGACTTTTGAACAGTGAAAGAATGAAGGGTTATGGTGAGTGGGCAGGTAAGTGGAGCTGAGTACATGAAAAGCTCACCCATGATCTTATTGAGTAACGGAGCAGGATTAAGGGACCAGATGTCCCAGTCCTGTTCTTATGCTCAGGGTGAGGTTGAGAGCGATATTGAACATGATTAGAAAGAAGGAAAAAGATTAAAGGAAATGACCAAAGTACAACTTTGTTTTTGGAGCTTTCCATTGTGCTGAGAGATAGCAGCAGTTTGGGATGAGGATGCTATTGCAGAATAAAGGAAAGAGCAGATGCACCTTATCCCAGAGCTGAAACAGCAGAGAATCTGAGAAATACAAGGTAAGAAAATGCAGAAGAAGCTGTTGTACAACTTTAAGATAGTAAGGACAAGATGTTTAAGACAATGGATGTGAATATGGATAAGGGTGTCAGGAACAGCTATAAATCGGAGTATATAACATTGTGCAATCATTCAATAAGTGGGAGTATGGACTGAAGCATGAAACTTTTGTAGGAATGTTGAATGTTACTTGATTCTGTCATTGCATAAAATGCATAGTTAAACATTATTCTTGGAAAACAAGCGTTAAGTAAATGTTGGATTGTCCTATTTCACATTGCCAATGGTAAACCCCAGAATATTAATATTGGATTATTCAATAATGGCAATGCCAACAAATGTCAGGGAAAGTCATTACTGACACGTGCGTGCTGTAATTGTTACTTGTCATGTATTTGCCCAAGTCTGCACATTATGCCTATATGTGCAAGACTTGGACAGACTACTTCGATATTAGAGGAGTCATAAACATTGCTGAAAATATTGCAATCATTACAGAATATCCCCATGTCTGAGAGTATGATAAGTGTATAAAGCAGTTGAAGATAATTAGTCCTAGGACACTTTGAGGAACTCTTGTAAGTGATGCCCACTCTCTCATCCTTGGGTGTGACACAGTCCTTCTTATGGACCATATAGATGGCCTCACTGTGATTCTTGCTGGAGTCGGTACTGTCAATGAGTGGATAGATGAGACAGAGCACCAAGTGGTGGAGCAGTTCAGGAATATCTCAGCTCTGCACGCACCAACCAATCCCATCACCCCGTGGCCAAACACTTCAACTCCCCCTCCCACTCCCACAAGGACATGCAAGCCCTGGGCTTTCTTCACCACCAAACCAAAGCCACTAACTGGAGGAAGAAAGTCTCATCTTCCACCTTGGGACCCTACAACCACATGGCATCAACATCAACTTAAGCAGTTTATCAAATCTCTCTCCTCCGCCCCACCTCATCCCAGATCCAACTCTCCAACCCGGCACCACCCTCTTGAACTGTCCTACCTGTCCATCTTCCTTCCCACCTATCCGCTCCACCATCCCCTCTGACTTATCACAGTTACCTCCCACTTGCATCCACCTATCGCCTTCCCAACCACCTTCCCCCCACCCCATCCTTCTATTTAATCTCTCATCCCCCTTCCCTTTCCATGTTCCTGTTGAAGGGCTTATGCACAAAGTGTCCACTCTCCTACTCCTCTGATACTGCTGAACTTTTCCAAGGCCACACGTTTGGACTCACATCAGGTTAAGCAAGGTGTTCACAAGAACTGCGAAAGGAGCACTGAAAAGAAAAACATGGGACAATTGCAAGGCTCACAGGACCTGCTATAGGAAATGTGTTGTGTAACCTGAAAGGGTTCAGAAAAGATTTACAAGAATGTTGGAGAGTTTGAGCTATAGGGAGAGGCTGAATGGGCTGGGGCTATTTTCCTTGGAGCCTCAGAAGCTGACGGGTGACCATAATTGAAGTTTATAAAATCATGAGGGATATGGAGAGGGTGAATGGCCAAGGTCTTTTCCTCAGGGTAGAAGGGCCAAAAACTAGAGGGCATAGGCTTAAGGTGAAAGGGGAATGATTTAAAAGGGACCTAAGGGACAACCTTTTGATACAGTAGTGCATGCATGGAATGAGCTGCCAGAAGAGGTGGTGGAGGCTGGTACAGTTACAAGATGGGCAATGAATAGAAAGAGTTTGGAGGGATATGGACTGGGACTAGAGTAATGTAGAATACCTGGTCAGCATGGATGAGTTGGACTGTTTTAGTGCTGTATATCTCTATGACTTTGTAACTGTTGTTCCAATTAGTGCAAGGGTATTAATCCAAAATCAGAATATGATACAGGGGTATGGAAACCTGTATCCCACAGAGTGATCTCACAGCTAACACAAGTGGCCATATCTATGCTGTTGAATTAAATAAGAGCAAAATACTGTGGATGCTGGAAATCTGAAGTGAAAAACAGAGAATACTGGAGAAACTCAGCTGGTGAGTAGCATCTGTGGAAAGAGAAAATGTTCATGTTGCAAGACTGATATGACTGTGCTTCAGAACTAGAAGGAAGCCGTGCAAAACCATGGTTTTTGTGCTGCTGACAGAGGGATGCAGGAGCAAGTGGAATGGGTTGCGAGGATACGCAGAACAATAGGCAAAGGGAGGGGTAATAGTAGTAAAGGAGAGATAGAGGTGTCAAATTGGTGTAAATGATCAGTGTGAAAAGGTGAATATGGGTTTGACCTGCTGAGAGCAAAGCCAAGGAGACACGAACAAGACCCAGTCATGTTGGGGTGGGTGATGAAGTGGGCAGATGAAGTCAGAGTGGAGGACAAAGGTGATGCTTTGAAGCTAATAGATTCAGTGTTGATTCATCAGAAACGTGAACTACCAAGACAGAAAATAAAATGCTCTCCCTCCACCTTGCATTGAACTTCATCAAAACATAGCAGACCCAGGACAGAGATATAATAAGGATGACCCTAACCTTCCAGTTACTTGTCACTTTAATCAGCTATCTCACTCCCACGCAAACATTTCTGACCTCTGTTTCTCTCTACATAGTTGCTGCCAGACCTACCTAGTTTCTCCAGGACTTCCTGTTTTTATGTTGTTGAACCAATAACTTGAGGGCAGTCTCAGGAAACAGTTCAGAGTGTGGAATTGCTTGAGACTAGAAGTCTCATTGTGCACAGCATTAAGGCAAGCAATTCACTCAGCAGTATTGCAGATGCTAAAGTGCGATAACTTAAGGAAAGTGGAGTTAGATAGTGTTAAGGAATCCTGGAGTGACTTGTGTGATGTGAATCCAGGGGTTGAATCCAGTGATGGGATGGTTACTCCCATCCTGGAAAATGAGGCAGGGATGAGCTGGCAGAAGCTAGAAACTGAAGCAACAATTGTTCAACATGGACAATCCACCACAGAACCTGGTTCCCATGGAAGGCATGAGGTAAAATTTGAGAATTTCCTTTTGAGCAAGTACTGAATATCACCCTGAACCTTACATTTGCCTAGATTGGTGATGCAAGAAGCTGCCACTAATCCAAATATTCCAGCCATTAAGGCTCAACTGAACTACTGATCATGCAACTGCTGAATAAATGGCCACCGAATGCGGTTGTCAGAATGGCAAGTTTCAAGTCAGGAAGTGTGCCTGCAGCAGCAGATGGCGATGTTGAGGGAGGACATTAAGCAGAGCAGCTCATCCAGTTATGCCAGAATCTCCAGCAGCGGTTAGTTCTGGTAAGGGAGGGCACCAAGCAGTGCAGTCGGACAGGCACTCTCTGGAGGAATGGAGGTCTTTGGCAAAGTGAGAAAGGTCAAACAGACCATTTACCAGCTTTCTTCTACTAGATGGAGACCACAGGCTTAATTCCATGAAAATATTCTGCTTAACCTTAATTATCTTTCATATTGTTTGTTATGATGCCAATTAGAATGAAGAATTCTGCTTCATTCTCTTTGGGCTCTCTGTACTTTCAAATCTAATTTTTCACTGAGCTATACACTCTTGCAAATAAAAACAAACACACCTTTATTGGACACAACTATTTACAGACAATGGTAAGAGAGGACATGTTAGTTGGAAATGTACAGACCAAGATCTACTTGCAGATGATGTGATATCACAATGACATTGCTCCTTTCATATGTGCTCAGTAGGTATACTCAAAGGAATATTATAGTGTCTTTTACTGTGGAAAGATAGTGGCTAAATTGGTCTAGAACTTAATAGGCTTTAAGCAAATGTTGCTTTGTTCTCTACAAAGCTGTTTTCACTTAAGAAATGGAATGCTACATTGGTCTAATCCAGCTCAACATATGCTTCTGAAGGTTATTAGGATCAAAACTAAATAAGCTTTATATTAATACAAAGCAAGATGAAGGTCACTCAGTTCATATACTGAAAACACAGCCAGATGACTGGTAGATCACACATTTAGTAAATACAGACTAAAGCCAGTAGCACTAAGGTCACCGCATGACTACATGACTACTCCTATTCCCAGTCACTTTCGATATTATATCTGAATAGTAACAGTGCTGGAGTTGGTTATACCCTGCAAATGTTTGATTCTACCTTAGCCTGATACTGCACCCTAGCTCACAAATAACATTATAGATGTGAGTGAGTATCTCTACCAAACTGCCTGTGCTGTTGTCAGCCAGATACAATTCGTTACAGGCATATCAAAAATTTCAAATACAGCATTTGCATGACCCAAATCTTCACTTTCTTCTGTTCTGTCAGCTAAGGTTTAATTGTACAAAGCTCTTCTGTGAATGATATATTTACATGTCCTGCAGCTTCCTGCATCTGATACAACATTCTTCCTCCTTTGGACCGTTGCGATAAGTTTACAACAATCCTGGTTGTTCCCTAGGCTTCTTGGTCAGAATCATCATTGATGGACTAGCTGAGAACCTTCTGAATTATCAGTTATGCAAGACTGAGCACAGTCATCTATTATGAACAGGGGAAAACAGACTGATGGAAGAAAGTTTGTGACTTAGTTCAAATCATTGATTCACACGAAAGGAGGTTCCAATTAATGCAACAATATTAAAGAATATTAGTTTGTGAGGAATTCAGCTGCAAAATTATAAAATACATTCATTCATGATGTATGAGCATTTTTGGCTGCTCCAGCATTTATTGCCCATCCTAATAGCCCTGGAGAAGTTGATGAAGAGTTGTCTTCTGGAACCATTGCAATCTGGCAGTGGCGGTATAGCACACTAATACAACACGACCAGTAGCCTAGTGGTGTTATCACGAGACTATCAATCCAAAAACACATACGATGTGCTGAAGATGTGCGTTTGAATCCTGACATGGCAGATGATGGAATTTGAATTCAATTTTTTTTAAAAATCCGGAATTAAGAATCCACTGGTGACCATGAAACCATTGCCAGTTGTTAGAAAAACCCGTCTGGCTCAGCAAAGTCCTTCAGGGAAGTAAATCTGTCATCCTCACCTGGTCTGATCTATATGATACTCTGAATTGGTCTGGAAAGGCACTCAGTTCAAGGGCAGATAGGGATGGGGAATAAATACTGGCTAGCCGATGGCATGAATGTCCCATAAGTGGAAACAAAATAAAGTAGTCCAGGACGAGGATATTTACTCCCTGAAGCCTGCCCCACTATACTGTAAAATCATGGCTGATCTGCCCCAGGCCTCAGTTCCTTCTCCATGCCAGCATCTCATAGCCCTCAACTCCTCAATATTTCAACACCATAACTGCCTAGTCTTTAATGAGTGTTTAGAAGGGAATTCAAGGATTTTGGCCCAGCGAAGGTGTTGCTTCATGATGTGGAAGTCACGTCTGACAAAGTCACAACAAAGAAGAAGCAGTGGATGTAATGTATTTGGATTTTCAGAAAACTTTCAATAAAGGTAAGAGCTAGTGGTGCTGCAAGTAGTATATTAACGTTGGGAGAGGATTGGCTAACTAATAGAAAACAGCGTTGTGATAAGGGGACTTTTTCCAATGGCAATCTGTAACTAGCATGATGACAGAGCTGAAGCAATAATTATTTGCAATATATAGTTGGACAAGGAAAGTAACGTGCAATTGCCAAGGTGACAGATGGCATAAAAATAGTAAGAAAACATGTGTTCAGGATGACACAAAGACTCTACAGAGGGTTAAGCAAGTGGGCAAAAACTTTGCAGATGGGACACAATGTGGGAAAATATGAGGTTTTGTGCTTTGGCAGGAAGAATAGCAGAACTGAATTTTATTTAAATGGAGAAAGACTGCAGAAAGCTATAGGACAGAGGAATTTGGGAGTCCTTGTGCGTCAATCACAAAAACTAGCATCCAAGTTCAGCAGGTAATATGGAAGGCAAATGAAACGTCCGCCTTCATTTCAAAGGGAATGTAATATAAAGATTAGGGAGGTTTTACTAAAAGTATACAAAGTGCTAGTCAGACCATGACTGGAATACTGTTAACCTTAGCTGAAAAAAAAGATACATTTGTATTGGAGCTGGTCAGAGGAGATTCACACAGCTGATCCTGAATATGGAGGGACAAAAACAGAAATTGCTGGAAAAAACTCAGCAGGTCTGGCAGCATCTGTGGAGACAAAGTAGTGTTAGCATTTTGGGTCCAGTGTACCTTCTTCAGAACTGTTAGTAGTTAGGAAAAGGTTGGTATATATGCTAAAGAAAGGGTGGGGTGAAGGGGAAGGAGTTAACAATGAGTATAAATGGGGCCCAGAGAGAGGGAAAACAGTTGGGCAAACAAAGAAATGGGTAAAGATCAGCCTTAGAGAATGAAGAGCTGCTAATGGGAACCAATAGTAGTAGACAATAAATTGTGTGTGGGGTAGCAGCCCATGTGATAATAAGACCTGGTGTGTGGGGGTTGGCATAAGGACATGGGACAAGGTGCTCAGACTTTAAACTTATTTGAATCAAGAATGCTGTCGTGTCCCCAAGTGGAATATGAGGTGCTGTTTTTCCAGTTTGTGCTGAGCTTCACTGGAGCACTGCAGCAAGTCTGAGACAGAGATGTTGACCAGGGCATATGGTGGTGTGTTGAAGTGGCAGGCACTGGAATCTCAGGATCAAATCTATACTGGGGAAATAAAATACAGACAGGGTGACCAGTCAGAATATCTACGTTCTAGCTACAAAAATGACCTCACAACAAAGAACATGTTACCGGCATCTGCTCTGTCCATTCCTTTAAGTATTTTGTAGGTTTCAATGAAATCACCTGTCATTCTTTGAAACTCTTGAGAATACTCTTGAATCTGTCTTCAAAGTTTTGGATTCATAGTTTCCTTGCCAGCTAAAATCAACAATAAACAGTACAGCAAACAACTAAATGGTCTGATGTCGCCTGCATGGGCTCTTTGCAAAGAAGCAGACCTATTTGCTCCTACTTTGGCATTCTTTGTCCTCTACTTTGTTACAGTCTTATTTACGAGCCACCAATTTGTCTTCTCCAAAACTCAATCTTCAATTCCTCAAAACTTGAAGATTCTCGATTCTTGGGTCAACACTTCATAATCTAAAATGATGAACTGTTCTTAGATTCATCCTCGCAAAACCTCCTGAGCTTAGTTACCTTTCTTGTGGTTCAGTGATCAAGGCAATATTCAAACTATAATCCTCCCAGAAAATTTATAAATAGTTGCTTAGTTGTACAGAACTTAAAAAAAAAGACACTAAGTCAAAGATTTTATCCTTTAATTCATCACAAATGGGACTCAAGAAACTCGATTTAGAAAGGGACTATCAATTCATATAGCATAACAGAGAGTGCTTATTCATATAGCGATGCAGTAGGATTAGTTAACTATCAATTTAAACTCTTGAATTTCAGACCAAGCCAATAGATTGTGGTCTTGGTGGAAGCTTGATGCTATGCAAGGACACAACAAAAGTATTCTGTGTGATAATGGATCAATTCATCATTTGGCGATATATTATGCAAATTGATGGAAGTGGTCATGGCGACACACCTTTAGCCCTGAAAAATGCCCAGTCTACCTCAGTTTACTCCAGAAGGGTTTCAAATGTTTGAGCAATAAGCCAGATGTTTAACATTGCCAACTTGCAGTAAACATGTGAGTGGAATTTTTCATCCATAAATGCCACTGTCAAGTCAAAAAGATTTTGTTCTTGTGATACCTATGAATGTGAGAAATGAGCTTCAGTACCAGTGTGATATTAGGTATGCAGACAATACCTCCCAATGACTGATAGACCATTTCAAACCACATGTTCCTCATTGTGCCAACCATGTTCTACCAGCACTTGACAACTCAGCACAGCTCCTCTGACAGCGCCTTCCAAATGCACAACCTTTAATACAAGGATGGACAAGGGACAGATACATGGAAACATCACCTTCAAAGTCACACATCATCTATACATGGACCTGTATTAATGTTCCTTCACTGTCAAAATGCTGGAATTCCCTTCCTAACAGAACCATAGTGTCCCTGTATTCCAAAGACTGCAGGGTTTCAAGAAAGCAGCACACTATCATCATTTGCAGGCCAATTCAGGATGGGCAATAAATTCTGGCTTTGTGAGCAATGTCCATATCTCATGAACTAGTTATCACTGTATCCAACATTAGCTAGAATTTTGCTACAATGTCCTGTACAGCTGCAACATGCCCTCCTAACTTCTATATCAAACGCCTTCTTCACTACCCTATCCACTGTGACTCTACTTTCAAGGAGCTGTGAACCTGCATTCCAGCGTCCTTTGTTCAGCAACACTCCCTAGGAGCTTATCATTAAGTGTATAAGTTCCGCAAAGATTTGCTTTCCCAAAATGCAGCACCTCACATCTTTCTAAATTAAACTCCATCTGCCACTCCTCAGCCCATTGACCCATCTGATCAAGATCCCATTTTAATTCTTCACTGTCCACTACACCTCCAATTTTGGTGTCATCTGCAAACTAACTAACCATACCTCCTATGTTCATATCCAAGCCATTTATATAAATGAAGAAAAGGAGTGGACCCAGTACCAATCCTTGTGGTATTCTATTGGTCACAGGCCTCCAGTCTGAAAAAACAACCCTCCACCACCACCCTCTGTCTTCTACCTTTGAGCCAGTTCTGTATCCAAATGGCTAGTTCTCCCTGTATTCCATGAGATCTAACCTTGGTCACCAGTCTCCCATGGGGAACCTTGTCAAACGCCTTACTGAAGTACATATAGCTCATGTTCACTGCTCTGCCCTCATCAATCCTCTTTGTTACGTTTTCAAAAAACTCAATCAAGTTCATGAGACATGATTTCTTGTGCTGACTATCCCTAATCAGTCCTTGCCTTTCCAAATACATGTACATCCTGTCCCTCAGGACTTTCTCCAACAATGTGCCCACTATCGACATCAGGCTCACTGGTCTATAGTTCCCTGGATTGTCCTTACCACCTTTCTTAAATAATGGTACCACATTAGCCAACCTCCAGTCTTCTGGCACCTCACCTGTGACTATCGATGATACAAATAGCTCAGTAAGGGGCCCAGAAATCACTTCCCTAGCTTCCCACAGAGTACTAGGATACACTTAATCAGCTTCTGGTGATTTATTCATCTTTATGCCTTTGAAGACATCCAGCACTTCCTCCTCTGTAATTTGGAGATTTTTCAAGATGTCACCATCTATTTCCCCACTTTCTATATCTTCCATGTCCTTCTCCACAGTAAACACTGATGCAAAGCACTCATTTAGTGTCTTTCCCCATCTCCTGTGGCTCCACACAAAGGCTGCCTTGCTGATATTTGAGGAGCCCTATTCTCTCCTGACTTACCCTTTTATCCTTTATGTACTTGTAAAAACCCTTTGGATTCTTCTTCACCCTATTTGCCAAAGTGATCTCATTTCCCCTTTTTGCCCTCCTGATTTCCCTCTTAAGTATACTTCTACTGCCTTTATACTCTAAGGACTCACTCGATCTACCCTGTCTATGCCTGACATATACTTCCTTCTTTTTCTTAACCAAACCCTCAATTTAATCCTCAACCAGTATTTCCTACACCTATCAGCCTTTCCTTTCACCCTAACAGGAATATACTGTCTCTGGACTCTCATCAAATCATTTCTGAAGGCTTCCAATTTTCCAGTCGTCCCTTTACCTGTGAACATCTGCACTCAATCAGCTTTTGAAAGTTTTTGCCTAATATCATCAAAATTCGCCTTCCTCCAATTTAGAACTTCAACGGTTAGATCTGGTCTATCCTTTTCCATCACTATTTTGAAGCTAATAGAATTATGGTTGCTGGCCCCAATGTGCTCCCCCCACTCCTGACACCTCAGTCACCTGCCCTGCCTTATTTCCCAAGAATCGGTCAAATTTTGCACTTTCTCTAGTAGGTACATCCACATACTGAATCAGAAAATTTTCTTGTACACCCTTAACAAATTCCTCTCCAGCTAAACCTTTAACACGACAGCAGTCTCGGTCAATGTTTGGAAAGTTAAAATCCGCTACCAGAACCACCCTATTATTCTTACAGATAACTGAAATCTTCTTGTAAATTTGTTTCTTAAATTCCCGCTGATTATTAAGGGGTCTATAATACGATCCCGATAAGGTGATCATCCCTTTCCTATTCCTCAATTCCACCCAAGTAACTTCCCTGGATGCATTTCCAGGAATATCCTCCCTCAGTACAGCTGTAATGCTATCCCTTATCAAAAATGCCACTCCCCCTCCTCTCTTGCCTCCCTTTCTATCCTTCCTATAGCATTTGTATCCTGGATCATTCAGCTGCCAGTCCATCCCTGAGCCAGTTTCAGTTAGTGCCATGATATCCCAGACCCACGTTCCTAACCATGTCCTGAGTTCATCTGCTTTCCCCGTTAGGCGTCTTGCATTGAACGAAATGCAGTTTAATTTATCAGTCTTACCCTGTTCTCTGCTTTGTCCCTGCCTGCCCTGACTGTTTGACTCGCTTCTTTTCTCAACTGTACCAGGCTTAGATTGATCTCTTTCCTCAGTATCTCTCTGGGTCCCAACCACCAACCCATCCCCCTACCCCCTCCTTAGTTCACAATGTTTTTGTTTGGGAAAGTACAAAACGTAACACATCATATCTTTGTAAGTCGCATATGCAAATTGAAAATTAACTCATGCTCGCCACCCCATAGCTGAACGCACGTGTCTCTAGGCACTTAGAAACTGTTTTCAGGAGCTTGATCGCCTAGTCTCAGACTACCTGACTGTTTTCTTCTTTGGAGGATGTGCCACAAAGCCATAATTTTCATCCTTTGTTTTTAATCCTCTACATTGAACTCTATAGTGTAACCAATCCCAAAGTGAGATCTGTGCTCCCTCTACTTTGGGAACAGCTGGATTTTGCTTCTGCCAGTACGTATATTGACAGTCACAGCAAACAGAGTGCATGGGCTTTTTGCCCTTGGTCAGGCCATCTTTGTCCATCAGTGATTGACAGAGTCCATTCTTGAAGCATTTGAATGACATGAGCCATTCAGCTCCAATTCAAACTTGCTCCAGCTATCAATCAGTTCATAGATGATCTGTATCCCAGCTCCATTCACCTACTTATGCCAAATCCTTTCCCACAGTAAACAAATGATGTGACCTTGGAAAGGATAGGTATGTTTCCACATCATGTTTGAACATTTTCTTTAGTTGTTCACAGGATGTGCATAGAAATAACTAGGCCAGCATTTATTGCCACCCCTTGTAGTCCAGACAGTAGTCAAGAGTCAAGCAATTTGCCACGGATCTGAAGAAATATTTAGTCAAGATTAGGGAAGGAAGCAGAATCAGATCAGTTGTTTAATGACAGTCAACAATGTTGCTATTAGGCCTGCACTTTTTTTATTTCAGAAGGTTTGTTTAATTGAATTCAAACTTCACGATCTGCCATGGTGGGATTTGAACTCCCATTTGCTTGGGATTTACTGTATTATTAGTTCAGTGATATCACTAGTAGACCTCCACCTCAAACGTGTCAAGGCTAAGCAGTCAGAGTTACTGTCTGGTAGCTTCACCTTTGTTCTCTGTTCAGCTTGTAGTTGACCCCGGGTTCCTCTCCACAAGCAGCCACATCACATTTGTCATAATACTAGAGAAATATTCCTGCTTCAAAATCATAGCTAGTTCCTCTATAACGCGATGGTTGAATTCTTGCGCAACCCTGTGTTATAGGAAAATCACGCTTTAGAAACAGCGCTTAAAGTGTCGGTGATGTAATCGCGTTACAGCCAATGCATGTTTTAAAAGTTTGTGCTTCGGAAACAAGGTCTGCAATTCGCCAGTCACATTATAGCGAATTCGCACTGACCAAACGTGTTATAGCAGAACGACCTGGAGTGAATAATTGGGCTAATTATCCCTTACAGAAAGTGATGCAATAAAATGTTACACAGTGAAGGTTTATGGAATCAGCATGCAATTTTATTCAACTCGAGATTGGGGAAAATGGGTTACCATGGCTCATGTTTTTTTTTATATATATAGGTATGTTGGAACCTGCAATGTACCAAAGATAGAGAAAACAGGTATCAGTGCATAAACCTAAAGTAAACAGTCCAGCCTTGTGTTCATTAAACAATGAATACATTTTAAAGTAATTAATGTGGGTTGTTGCACTGTTCTGAAATTGGGAAATGGTTAGATAGCTTTTAGCCAATGAGATTACCTTCTTGAGGCTCACCTCATGTGAGCTGTTTTGTCGTGTCTCCACTGACCAGTAATTCCATACCTTAATAATGATGTAAGTTAAATCAGATCGAAAACAGTTTGAATGCCCTAAAGAATTGAAGATCAAAGCTTAAGAAAAAAAAAAGAATGACTTTTTGTTGATGTTAATATCTTCTCTTGTGGGTTAGTGTGGGAGAAGGGAAACTGACACCATCACTACTTAATACCTACGCATTCTAATTTCTCACCAGCTGTGCCAAATGTAAAATTCCAGTCTGAGGCATGGTAAATAGCCATTAAAGCTCTACACTATTTACAAAGGGTGCTTGTTTTAAAGTTTTCAAATGCACTAATGCATTAAAAAAATGCCTAAGAATGCATTTTTGAGAAACTGAGAATGTTAACACCGAAGCGATGCATATTACTTTACCCATAAGTATAATCTGGTGGGATTTTTTTACCTTAGCAGGTGATATTTCAGATGTTTACACACCCATTTTAATAATTCTTAAAATGTGCAACACTGTTAGCATGAAAAATTTCTTAAAACCTAACTCAGAAAAAGATTTTCAGTAATGGGCAAAGAATACTCAATAAATACTGAAGTATGTGTTAACAATTTTTCAGAATCCAATTGGTTGTATGTTTTTCTCTCCCACAGGGGATGACAACCTCTTTATGAAAATAGCAGGAGAAATCTATGCTGGCATGGTCAGGAAAGTAATTTGGCAAAGATAGTACTGTACCAGGTAACACATCTTCTCGACAGTGAAAACAAGCTAAATGTCCAGAAGCTAAACTGTAACCTAATAAGAGGAAGAAGAGCAATTAATCATCAGCAACTGGTAGCAATAGTCAATTTCAAAAAGTGTGGTGCTGGAAAAGCACAGCAGGCCAAGCAGCATCCGAGGGTCAGGCAAGTCGACATTTCAGGCATAAGCCCTTCATCAGGAACGTGGCAATAGTCAGTTTGTCCAAGGGTATGATTTCACTTTGGGATTTATAGATTGCAGAGAAGCACGACTTACTGGGTTCAAATTCCAGTGGCACCAGGCCCGGAGCCTGGACTTCCAGTGACACTAGGCCTGGAGCCTGGACTCTTGGCAGTATCGGCGAGATGGCGGTAGCAGCAAACCAGGGTGTCTTGGGGCATCAGAGCCGTTGTTGTTATCCCCAGAGTGGGGAGGACTAGAACATCTTGCAAAAGCCCGAAAGCCTTGCTTGGGGCCTCAATTTGAATGGAAGATGATGAACTCTTATTTCTTTTTATCCTAATTGTACCTCAGAATGGTGCTGGATTGATACAACTTTCATTGTATCTTTAAGATAGATGTAACAATAAATAAATCATTCATTAATCTGCACAAAGTACATTTTCCTTCAAACAGCAACAATAGTGAGTCTATTATGCGGCAAGTCAGACGTTGATGTAAGCCAATATCATTAAAAGGGCTAAATAATAAAGCATGGCCCTATTTAGCACTTTCACCACATATTCTAGGTACTTTTCAAGCAGCCTAAATTTATATGCCAGACAGTGTACTCCCAATCTTTAGTATGTGTGAGCATGCTGCCTACCATATTGAAATAATTATATATAATCCACCTGCTCAGACATGTTGTCTCACACCTCTGGGGCAGACAGGACTTGGACCAGGACCTTCTGGCTCACAGACAGAGACACTAACACTAGCAAAAAGACCCTCATTACTATCCAATGTGGAGCATGTTATGTTTTCACTTTGCAAATGAATTTCTAGGTCCTTTTCCGATTTTGTTTTGACAGCGATTCTATTTCCAAAAATATTGCTAAACCTATCCAACTTGTAGCAGCATCAGGTTACTCCAAGAGTCGACACACACCCTGGAAAGCTGCCTTACTGTGGAGTGGGTGAGCACAGCAGTGGACATTTAAAAGCCTGAAAATGCTGTAGGAATGGGGCAATAGTGAAAGGATAACACTACATAAGGAAAGACAATAAAGCAATTTATTTGATCTTATCTTGAAGCTTTCAGTGTATCTGTCACATTCATAAGCATTTGTAGTCAGCTCCTTTAGGTGCTGCTGAGAGCTGGCAGCATGACCACTATCTGCTGCAAGATCAGTTGCACAAGTTTCTGCACCAAAGCAAAATTTGTATGTGCGTGTGTGTCTGTGTGTGCGTATGATGAATGCATGAGGGAGAGAGAGAGGGAGGGAGAGGGTAAGAGAGAAGGGAAGGGTCAGGGTCTCCATTGTGAAGAAATGTTCTCCTTGAAAACATGTAGGTGTAAATTGTATGATTTAAATAGCTCTCTGGGCACTTTTGAACAGCTAACTTCAGGGGAGGCCTTCAACAGTCTTATTGTGCAGAAGCTTTTTATGTTGAATGGGGCAGATTTTTGTCATCATAAGTGTGAGCAAAGAAGAATGTTTTGGTGCAGTATGTAGAGGATAAAGTAAATAGGAAAGATCTGAACTTTCCATCTGTTCATTTCAATGCATGTAAACTGCATACTTGAATATTCCTTAATGTTCTTTGTTCAAACAATCTGATACATGTAGTGCAAAAGAAATGTTTACCTTGGGTTTTCCCCAGTTTCCGGATTAGTGCACTCTGATGGACCAAGTACTGCAGTGGTTTACCATTGCCTCCAGAGGATGATCGATCAAGAGATCTCCTGCTTTTGCTACCTGCCATCAGGATTATTCCAACAGGTTTATTTGAAAACACTGGCTTTCAGAGCATTGCTCCTTCAGGAAGTGTAGTGTAAGAGGAGGCAACAGTCACAGAATTTATAAGTAAAAGAGTAAAGGATCATACAACTGATGTGAATGTATTGAACAAACCTAAAATGGCTGACTTCCTCCCATTAAATCTTTGATCAGTTGGAAGGGGGATGCAGGTTTTGAGTGATTAAAATGCAAATTCCAGAATTTCTTTCAAATCACTGCCCTGAAATAACTAAAGGTTTTATCAGCGTTTACAAGAAGCAATATCTCATGTCTGACAATGCATTTTAGGTATGAGGTAAAAACCTCTTCCTCCGCTACATTGATGACTGCATCGGAGCCACCTCGTGCTCCAGTGAGGAGGTTGAGCAATTCATCAACTTCACCAACACATTCCACCCTGACCTTAAATTTACCTGGACTATCTCTGACACCTCGCTCCCCTTCCTGGACCTCTCCATCTCCATTAGTGACGACCAACTTGACACTGACATTTTTTACAAACCCACTGACTCCCATAGCTACCTGGATTACACCTCTTCCCACCCTATCTCTTGCAAAAATGCCATCCCGTATTCCCAATTTCTCTGCCTCCGCCGTATCTGCTCCCAGGAGGACCAGTTCCACCATAGGACACACCAGATGGCCTCCTTCTTTAGAGACCGCAATTTCCCTTCCCACATGGTTAAAGATGCCCTCCAATGCATCTCGTCCACATCCCGCACCTCCGCCCTCAGACCCCACCCCTCCAACCGTAACAAGGACAGAACGCCCCTGGTGCTCACCTTCCACCCTACAAACCTTCGCATCAACCAAATCATCCACCGACATTTCCGCCACTTCCAAAAAGACCCCACCATCAGGGATATATTTCCCTCCCCACCCCTTTCCGCCTTCCGCAAAGACCGTTCCCTCCGTGACTACCTGGTCAGGTCCACACCCCCCTACGACCCACCCTCCCATTCTGGCACTTTCCCCTGCCACCGCAGGAACTGCAAAATCTGTGCCCACACCTCCTCCCTCACCTCTATCCAAGGCCCTAAAGGAGCCTTCCACATCCATCAAAGTTTCACCTGCACATCCACTAATATCATTTATTGTATCCGTTGCTCCCGATGTGGTCTCCTCTACATTGGGGAGACTGGGCGCCTCCTAGCAGAGCGCTTTAGGGAACATCTCCGAGACACCCGCACCAATCAACCAAACCGCCCCGTGGCCCAACATTTCAACTCCCCCTCCCACTCTGCCGAGGACATGGAGGTCCTGGGCCTCCTTCACCGCCGCTCCCTCACCACCAGACGCCTGGAGGAAGAACGCCTCATCTTCCGCCTCGGAACACTTCAACCCCAGGGCATCAATGTGGACTTCAACAGCTTCCTCATTTCCCCTTCCCCCACCTCATCCTAGTTTCAAACTTCCAGCTCAGTTACTGTCTCCTTGACTTGTCCAACCTGCCTATCTTCTTTTCCACCTATCCACTCCACCCTCTCCTCCTTGACCTATCACCTTCATCTCCTCCCCCACTCACTACTCTATGCTACTCTCTCCCCACCCCCACCCTCCTCTAGCTTATCTCTCCATGCTTCAGGCTCACTGCCTTTATTCCTGATGAAGGGCTTTTGCCCGAAACGTCGATTTCGCTGCTCGTTGGATGCTGCCTGAACTGCTGTGCTCTTCCAGCACCACTAATCCAGTATTTTAGGTATGAGGCCTTGTTTAGCATCTGTCTGTGTTTTAACCTGGAGTCAGCCTGGTTTTATTTTCAAAGCAAGAATTTATAAAATGCCACACTAACTGGCTGTGTCCACAAATTGTATGCTTTTTGAACAAAATAGAATGTATCTGGGAAATTCTGGAATTTACATTTCAATCAATCAAAACCTGTATCTCCTTTCTAACTGATTAAAGAATAACGGGGCAGAGTCAGATATTTTAGGTTTATTCAATACATTTGTATCAGTTGTATGACCCTTTTTCTTATAAATTCTGTGACTGCTGCCTCCTCTGTCACTACACCTGATGAGGGAGCAACACTCTGATTAGTGCTTTAAAATAAACCTGGGGTCAAGTGATTTTTGACCTGGTCTAACCCAGTCCAACACTGTCACCTCCATATCAGGTTTACTGGAAGAATTTACAGACTGGCAATTGACCTGTTTGGCCACATTATAAATATATCATTCGTAACCAAGAAGTGTGGTGTGGTACTCAAACCCAGAGATACGGACACTACCACAATGCCACAAGACTTTATCTAGTATATTTACCATTATAGAATATCAAGAACAAACACCTTTCAAATGCAAACAGTATAATTGTTTGCATTTCCCCCTACTTACCTGATCTGCACAGAGTCAGCAATTCCTGTCTATTGCAATCACTGTCATTAGGTGATTGGACAGTCAATTAAACTCACAGCACTGGAAATTAGAGAAATGTAAAGTTGTAGCACTTCACACAGTGAACGTGCCACATTCAAATATCACCGTCATTTTGAAAAAAAAGGAAATGGGATATAGTTTAACAGAAATATTTTAAGTTTGTTGAGAAATAGCATCCATTTCATTCATGTGTAGGTTCAGTTTTAAAACCTGATCAGAAAAATGAAGAAACCAGGGATTCCAATTGTGAAGAAGTTGCTTGGATATTGGTACGGGCTTCAATGTGTCTGTTTTCACATTACCTTAAGAGGAAAGCCTAATTGTGTAATATCTTTAGCAATGCTACAGATTGGTTCGGACATTTATGCCATTTCACATCAGTGATATCAGATTTTAATGCAGCATTTAACAAATCCATCCGACCACTTGAAAGAAAAGTAACAATCTTTTATTTTCAGTGCTTCATTAGCAGTGTGTGTTCTTGAAGCAGAAAAATGTGAAGTTGTATACATTGATTATGACATATTAAGGGGATTGTGATGGAAGTTTTCTACCGATGTAGAATATCTATCTATCGGGGAAATGGAATATTTCCAACTCGAATTACAGCTTCTTTGATCTTTGTGGGATTTCTTAATCTGCATACTACTGGTATTCACTGTCTCCTTCCTATTCTCATGCCCAAACTAATCCTAGGATGTATTAATAATTGTGGCTATTATTGCAAACATACTTGTGTATAATTACACATTATTCAATATTTCATGAAGCAGATGCTTTTTAATTGAATAGTTGAGAGGTTGTTCAAGGTTGACAATTGAACAGTTTAACATTTTTACATGAATTCCTATTTATGAGTCAGGCTGGCTCTGTGGTTGCAATTTAGCCTCCAACTCAGAAATTGTAGGCTCAAACCCAGGACATGAATTCAATACTTAGACTAATTATCAAATAAAAATGCTGGACAATCATCTGTAAAAAGAATACGTAGGGGTTTATTGCATCTTCCAAGAACCTTTTATATTCAATTAAATAGTTTTGTATTAAATGCCTTTTGTATAAGGTGCATTCTTTGGTGACTTTAGTTGAAGGTGAAATGTTGACAAAGACATTGGAAGATCATTCTGATTGTCTTCAAATAGTGTCATGGAAACTTTAACATCTCCATTAAGATCAAGAACACATCTCAGTTCACATTTTATCTGAAGGAAAAGATGTCTCATCGTAAAACTCCCTCAACAAATGCAAAAAATGCTGGAGAAACTCAGCAGGTCTGTCAACATCTGTGTAGAGAAACAACTAACATTTTGAGTATGGAATGACTTCTTCAGAAGTGTTCTGATTGCAAGGTACTTCTCAGTCACAGGAAAATGTCCCAGAATTTTCAGGACATCAGACTACAATTGAAATAATATTGCACTTACATAGCATCTTCAACAAAACAAAAAATGTAGTGAGGGCTCCACATGACCATTACTAAACCATATTTAACAGAGCCACATAACTCTTGGACTGCTGACTAATAGCTTGGTCAGAGTTATGTTTGAAACAACAAGTTTAGAGGCAGAAAGGTTTAGGGAGGGACTTTCAGAGCTTCAGACTGAGGCACCCAAGGATGGGCGTCACTAATACTGAGACAATTTCGGGTGGCTAAGAACAAACTAAGGGGAGAAAAGTTAAGAGAGATGTTGCCAGAGAAAGGCTCACATAAAGAAGATTAATTTTGAGAATCCCATGGGTTGGCAGTGAGAACAGAAAAAGAAGAATATCAGGGCAGCAGTCCAGAGAGTTGGGGTATTGTGATAGATGGGACAATCTCACTGATATAGCTGGGGAAGCCACAAAGTGTTGGAGCAATGATAGAGGGGAAGAGTGCCTGTACATGAATATGAAAGAGATTGTGGAAGGGTCACTGGACTGGAAATGCAAACGTTGCTTTCTCTCTACAAGTGCCGCCAGACTTGTTAAGTCTCTCTAGAATTTTCTGTTTTTGTCTGTGAAAGAGATTGAAGATATAGTTTGCATGAAATTCCATAGAGAGATCTAACACTGATGATGTGGGTCAAAGGAATAAAGGATCATTAGATCTCAGTCAGGGCAGAGGTGATGAGAACCAAGATATTAATATGGATTGAGAATGAGGGATATGACGTTCAGGCACTGACAATACAGTACTTTATAATATTTGAAACATTGCAACCAGCAAAACTGAAACAAAGAACTTTGAAAATTAACATATTGAGATGTCATCAACAGAGTTGAAACATTAGGAACATAATTCTGTATACTACTGGCAATTACAGCCTCCGTCCTGTTCTCACGCCTAATCTAATCCTGGAATGTATTCATGATACATTTCCTAATAATTCTGAATGAGCAGAAATTGGCTATTTTGCTATTCAAATCTGCTTTATCAATCAATAAGAGTATAGGGGAAAATGATTTGGACAATTAGCAATGTGTTAAGGTGCATCAACGCTCATAGCAAATTAACCTTTTAATGTTAATTCTGCAATGGATTTTGCAGGTAAACAAAAATGTTCTTCTTTATATCGGTTTATTTTTTACACCTGTCATCAAAGTGCTGCAATTACCTCACAGAGGTTTTGTTCATGTGATGTGGCTGTCACAACCAGGCCAACATTTATGACCCAAGCCTAATTGCCCTTAAAAAGTGAGCTATTTTCTTGAACTATTGAAGTTCATGTGGTGCGGGGACACCAAGAGTGCTGCTAGGGAAGAAGTTCCAGGATTTTAAGCAAGTGACAATGAAGGAACAGTGATATAGTTCTAAGTCAGGATGGGGGGTGGCTTGGTTCGGAACTCTGAGATGATCATGTTTTTATGCATCAGTTTGATCATCAATCATATGACTAGATATTCACAATCTTTGGCTCAGACAGCATTGAGTTTATCTGTCCAGAATTCAGATAACACATCCAAGGTTCCAATGTTGCCAGGGAAACCTAAGCCATAGCTGATCATTTTGACATTGGATAGCGATAAAAGAAAATGCAATATTTTGTAGCATTACCTGTTTAGCTACATTTGCTTAAACTAGAGATTGCCTTTCTTACTGGGCAAAATGGATCCAACAATTGGATTATGAATCAGCACTAACAGTACTGGAAATGACATTTTCCTGAGAATCCTCTCCCAATGATCTTTTTTCATAATGGAATGCTTCCTCCTCGCCTGGATGAGTGCAGCTCCAACACCCACGAGATTTGACACCATTTGAAACAGCCCGATTAGCACTGTATACACGATCTTGTTCATTTACTCCCTTCACCACTAATGTACCACAGCATCAGTGTTTAACATTTACAAAATACACTGAAGTGACTTACCAAAACCCCTTTAACATGAGCTCATAAGCCTGTGACCATTTACATTTAAAATGACGAGGGCAGAAGATGCATGGGAGCATCACCACCTCCAAGTTCCCCTCCAAGTCACTCACCATCGTAACAAGTAAATATTTCACTATTCCTTTGGTCAAAAATATGGAATTTCCTTCATAACAGCACTATGGTTGTACTTGCATGCTAAGGTTTACAGCAGTTTGAGCAGAAAGCACAACACCACCTTCTCAAGGGCACTTAGGGATGGACAGTAAATTAGATTAGTTTACATTAGATTACATTACAGTGTGGAAACAGGCTCTTCGGCCCAACAAGTCCACACCGACCCGCCGAAGCGCAACCCCTACATTTACCCCTTACCTAACATTACAGGCAATTTAGCATGGCCAATTCACCCGACCTGCACATCTTTGGACTGTGGGAGGAAACCGGAGCACCTGGAGGAAACCCACGCAGACACGGGGAGAACGTGCAAACTCCACACAGTCAAATGCTGGCCTAGCCAGACAAGCCCAGACCCTGTGAATAAATAATAAAAAGGTTTAACGCCGGTGTGAAAATATAGTTCCTCACTAAGCTACCTTGGACAAAAATGATTAGTTTAAGTTAATGTTCTGTAAAGGAGAGGAACTACATTCATCAAGCTAAGTCTCTGAGTTACAACATATTGGTTCCTACCAGAATTAAAGGATTACTATATCTAGTGCAAATTCCTTTTGGGAACAGTATCACCTCGCCTTGAGATAGCATCCTTGATACTATCTCAAGGCCCAGCTCTTTTAATGTTTCAGCTGATCCCACATTAGCTATCTTATCTTCAGTTTTTATTCGTCCACGAGATGTGAGCTTTGCTGGCAAGGCCAACATTTATTGTCCGTTCCTAATTGTCCTTGAGGTGGTGGTAGTGAACCACCCTCTTGAACCACTGTATTCCTTGTGGCGGAGGTACTTTTGGGAGGGCATTCCAGGATTTTGACCCAGTTGCAAAGAGAGATATATTTCCAGGTCAGGATGAAATGTGTCTTGGAGAACACCTTGCAAATATTTTTGTAATCACAGAATTTATATGGCTGGTCCAGTTATTAGCCAGTGTATGGTAACCTCCAGTAAATTAATGAGAAGAATCAGTGATGGTAATACCAGTGGATGGCAAGAGTTGCCAGTTATATTCTTTGTTGCTGATATTGCCTGGGAGTGCTGTAGTACAGATGTCCTTGTTAAATTAATCTGTCAAACTTTTAATGTTGCTTGGGTATTCGCGCAGACAGGCATAGACTGTTTCAGTATTTCAGGAGCTGAACAGACAACACATGTCTAAGTTTTCAAATAGTAATTCACAACTTGTCATATGTCAAAATCACACTTATTGAAATTATCATATTAAATCCCAGTCCAAGATGTTGCCTCTCCCTCACTGCCCTTGAACTAAGTGGCTTGTCTGGCTATTTTTGAACGAAGTTGAGAATCAAGGATATTGCTGTCTCGCTCAAGCAAGTAAAGAGCCATAGTAGACCAGAATGTATCATTGTAACAATTGATTGCAGCTTTATATTTCAGATTAATTCATTAAATTTGGGTGGCATAGTGGCTCAGCAGTTAGCATTGCTGCCTCACAGCACCAGGGACCTTGGTTCGATTTGATTCCAGCCTTGGGCGACTGTCTGTGTGGAGTTAGCACATTCCCCCTGTATCTGCCTGAGTTTCCTCTGGTTGCTCCGGTTCCCACCCACAATCCAAAGATGTGCAGGCCAGGGGAATTGGCCAAGCAAAATTGTCCACAGTGTTCAAGGATGTGTAGGTTAGGTGCATGAGTCAGTGGTAAATGTAGGGGAATGGGTCTGAGTGGGATACTCTTTGGACGATCAGTGTGGACTTGTTGGGCCGAAGGGACTGTTTCCACACTGTTGGGATTCTAATTCTAAATTAAACTAAGTGGTGTCATGGGATTTCAACCCATTATTCCAGACCATTAGCCTGGGTTTTTGCAATACTAGCCCACAGGCATCCCTATGACATAACAGTCTCCCGATTAAGGGAACATAAAAATGTTCAAAACTATTTTAAAATTGTAGAGCTAAAAACTATTTTCTTGGAATAAGCGTTAAACATTTGGGGACTTGAAGGGAATCCAGGAGGTTTAAATCTGAATGCAATGAATCACCAGCCAATGGGGTTTAAGTGATAGTCCTATTTTCCTTCCAGACTGATATTAAAGAGATGTAACTGTATGACATTCAGCAGCTGGATAGAAATGGAATAAGTTACATTTGTAAGTTGTCTTTCACAGCCTCAGGGTGTTTCAAAACACTTTACAGCTGATGAAATGATTTTGAAGTGTGGCCACCGCTGTTGTTTAGGAAACAAAGCATCCTTTTTAGGCACAGCAAGATCCCACAAACATCAACGGGACAATAGCCAGGTTATCTGTTCTGTTGGTTCCAGTCAGTTAGCTCCAATCAGTTGGGTGAATGGATGGTGACTGATGCCAATAACATGGGTTTAATTCCTGCACCTGTTGGGGTTACTATGAAAGTCCCACATTGTCAAACTTGCACCTCAACCTCAGGTTAAACCACCAGCAGTTGTCTCTCTCTGTTTCTCTAATGAGAGAGTGCAACTACGGTAAGCTTATTTTGAGTCGAGCGTTAAATAGCGCTCATTGCACCAAAGAAAATATCATAATATTTTATGATATTACCAAGGAATCTTAAATATTCAGCTCAAAATTCAGCCAGAGTCTTGACCTCTTGCTGAATGGGCGGCACAGTGGTTAGCACTGCTCCCTCACAGCGCCAGAGACCTGGGTTCAATTCCTGCCTCAGGCGACCCTCTGTGTGGAGTTTGCACATTCTCCCCGTCTCTGCGTGGGTTTCCTCCCACAGTCCAAAAAAATGTGCAGGTTAGGTGAATTGGCCATGCTAAATTGCCCATAGTGTTAGGTGTCGGGGAATGGGTCTGGGTGGGTTACGCTTCGGCAGGTCGGTATGGACTTGTTGGGCCGAAGGGCCTGTTTCCACACTGTAAAAAATCTAACCTTGCCACATTTGATATGCAGTATCTCCAGTGTTAAACAGCCTCAGTAATGAACTGTTCTATACACCTATAATTTGACATCCAGTCTTTGGGAAGGCTGTCTGAGTAAGAGGTTTGTTGCAAAGCCGATATCGAACTACTGATGGAGGAAAGATTTTGCACCAGTTCCACTCACTATTCAGCACATGTAGACACAGTAAGCTTCCACAAACATCAATGTGACAATTCTCAGTTTGTTTAGTTTTAGTCAGTCACCTTAGGTTGGTGAATGGATGGCACAGTGGCTACCGTCGCTGACTCACAGCACCATGGCCCTGGGTTCAATTCCAGCCTCAGGCGATTGTCTGTGTGGAGTCTACACATTCTCCATGCACCTCCATGGATTTTCTCTGGTGCTCCTGTTTCCTCTCAGTCCAAGAACATGCAGGATAGGTGGATTAACTACGGGAACGCAGGGTTGCAGGGATAGGGTGGATCTAAGTGGGATGTTCTTTAGTGGGTCAGTGTGGATTTAATTGGCTGGATGGCCTGCTTTAGGGATTTTAAATTGCTTAATAGTATATATTGCCACATTCATTTATCATTGATAATGGTGTGGCGAAGCGGATAAATCCACCCACTATGTGTTGTGGTCTTCAATGGCCAGCCTCTCTCAGCTGGAAAGGGATATAGTTGTAACTGGACTAGTGATCCAGTGATCAAGGCTAATATAGGCTTGAGTTCAAATCCCACCAGGGTAAATTCATTTAACAAATCTGAAACATGGAGGCTGACCCCAGCAATGATGAATCTATAAATCTATTATAAATTGTTGCCCCAAAAATAAATTCATCCAGCTCCCTCCAGTAGGGAAGGAAATCTGCCATCATTACCTGGTCTAGATTACATGTGACTCATCACAGTCATGTGATTGGCACTTGGCTGTGTTCTGAAATAACTCAGCAGGTCACAAAAGTCAGCAGTGTTCATGTCATGGAGAAATAAAATTACAAATAAGAAGATCAGACAGAATGTTAAGCAAACAGAATTCAATTTTTCTCCTCATTATGGCAGATGATAAAAGAGTGATGTGTGTGTGTGTGTGTGTGTGTGTGTGTTTGGGGGCGGGGGGCTGGGAACAGGGGGATGGAATATTTCATGCAACAAATAGCAATAGCATGAAACTCACTGCTGACGAGAGCAGGGATAACAGAGACAACCATTGATTTCCAAAAGGAATTTGGACCGGCACAGAGGGAAATCAGCTCAAAAGGTTTACATTGGAGCACTGGATTGCTGGACTGACAGCTGCCATGTATTCACTGGACTGAACTGCCTCCTTCTTTACTGTAATAACTCAATGACTTTTTTTTCCCCAAATGAAATGCATTGTGCTATTTTGCTAAAGCCTCTCAATGGGTGGAACGTTCAGTGCAAGGTCTTGGCTTCACCGAGAGTTTTATCACCAATCCTTGTTCATCATCTCCAATACTATGATAGGATTTGGCACTCCATTGGGATGAACTGAATGTGAAAGCACAAGCACAAACTCAGTGAAAAAAAACATTTTAATTATATCACTCGGCACTCTGCGCGAACTGCATGATTCTAAGCAGAAGACTTTTTTCAGAAGATGTGACAACAGTGACCGATAATTCATTAAAAACCTTCTTGAATAACATTGCCAAGATTATTAATGGAAGAGAGTACATTTATATTATACTTCTCACCACCTCAAAATGTATCATACCTGCATTAATGTGTGGAGAATTATAGATCAAATACTGATGCGCAGTTGTGGTTGCTATGTAGAGAACTGAAACAACTTGAAGCAAGGAAGGCCCATGCAAGAGTAATGAGATAATTTAGTAAGGAAGCTGATTAAGGATAAATTACAGGGTCCTTCGGTATTTCTTTGAATGGAACTATAGCAGTTAAGGGACATTGCCACGATCCATTTTTTGCAACATGTCCCAGGGTGAGGTTCCCTATTATTTTAGGGTTTCAAACCTCAAACCATGAAGCGTTCAGATAATAAGGAGTGAACTGGCTCCCCTTGGCTATTCCATTAGTCACAACAAGATTTGTTTTAAAAGGATCCCGACTGTTGTGGATACCAATTTGCCAGACCCAAATAAATTTGCACTTTAGAAAGTTCGAGTAGGCTTTCTTGGATTAACAAAAAGAGTGAGTTGACTAATTGTTAGCAAATGGAGATAGGCAGCCAAACCAAATCTGACTTCCTACTTTTGTATGCACAACACAGTAAAACCAAACCATCGAAGACAACCAAACTGTTACTCCAAACGTTCCCGTCCAGACTTTTGATTAACTAATCTTAGATATTGTGAATATTTAATTCTAGACACCGGTTTTGCATCTCAAACAAATACTTAAGTATTTATTAAATACAGAATGAGTAGAGAATTAAACAGCAAGGTAAACTAATTAATGTCTATGCTTTACACTTTCATACACACTAGAGACAGATAGACAAACATTAAGGGATTAATAAAAGAAAATAACAAAACTGGCCAGATTATTTAAATTGATTGCTATTTTTTGGCGTAATTCCTTTAAACTTTCAGCAGCCAGAGAGAGTCCTTCATCTTTTTTTACTTACAGTGCAAGGGTGTTTGAACGGTTGTTTTCAGAACTGTGACCCTTACGCACAGTAATCCACAATAAGATATCAGGTCATTAACTAACACACAGGCCAGGGTTGAAGCTCACGTTTCACCTCTAATCATGCACATTCTTTTCATTCAAATCAAGCAATGTCAGGTTCGTTGACAGTGGTCAGCATTTATTCCTCAGTCCTAGTCACCTTTGATAATATGATGGTGAGCTGCTTTCTTGAATCCATTTGGTGTAATAATATCCATAATGCAGTTAGCGAAGAAATTTCAGGATTTCAACCGTGACACCGACAGAATGGTGGTGGACATGAAGACCCAGCCTAAAAGCAGAAGGCCAAAATTGACAGGTAAATGCTTGTTTTATTCAGTTGTGTTTCTGGTGTGTTAAGCAACTTGACTAGGCAAAAGTTAATTGGGAAGGGTAAGTTAATTCTGGCAGGTTGTATAATTCATATGCTCCCCAGGTAAATCACCACAATCCTAGTGGAATATAAGCTGTTCTCTTACTGGAGAGATATAACTAGTGTCGTTCAACCTGAGGGTCACCATGCCTCAGGCAAAGGGAGGGATTGAGAATGATAAATCTTCATGGTAACCTCTCTAATGAGTAGAAGCTCAATGGTCTAGTAGGACTATAGTGACTCACTAACTCAACAGTGATCATCTGATTTCTGAACTTTTGTTCAATGGCAAACAGAGTCATTGACTTAAAGAGTTGTGCAGCATGGAAACAGACCCTTCAATCCAACTCATCCGTCCCAAACAGATGCCCTAAATTAATTTAGTCCCATTTGCCAGTACTGGACTCATATACCTCAATCTTCCTGATGCCCATCCTGATGACTTAAATATTTTAACTGGATGAGCCTACACCACTTCTTCTGGCAGCTCATTCCATACACACACCACTTTCAGCATGAAAAAATTGCCTCTTAGATCCCTTTTAAATCTTTCCCCTCTCACCTTAAACCTATGCCTTCTGATTTTGAACTCCACCACCTGGGTAAAAAACCTTGGCTATTCACCCTAATCATGGCACCTCCCCCCCATGATTTTATAAACTTGTGTAAGGTTCTGATGCTCCAGAGAAAATAGCCCCTGCCTATTTAGCCTCTCCCTATAGCTCAAAGCCTCCAACCCTGGCAACATCCTTGTAAATCCTTTCTGAAGCCTTTCAAGTTTCACATCTTTCCTACAGAATGGAGACTAGAATTGAACGCTAATCACACTTTCCCAAGCCAAGGAATGGAACTTTGCTCCCTCGCTTTGAGTTAGAACACAGGCAGTGGTATATCAGCTGCCCTCAAGTTTAACAAAAGCTAGTGTGGATGACTCTGTAGGAATACCTGCATTTGGGGAATAGCTAAGTCATGAATGAGGACTTTAGCAGATCAGCCGAGACAGGGTTGACATCGAGTGAAGTTACGTTGGCAGGGATAAGCAGTCTTTTTGCTGGTCCAAATATGAGATCAGAAGTTCATCTCCGGATCAAGCAATGACCTCCAGGTTACAAACAGACTGGTTTAATCTCAGACGGTTGCCAGGATTTAGTCAGTATCCAGGAGGGGAATTCAGAGTGAGAAATGGAAACAGTGGCTTCAGTCTTTCCAACACAAGGAAGTACCCACTCATCCAGTACATGTCAGCCAAACGCTGTGGTGTAGTAGGACAATCGTGACTTTACGATTCATAAAGATACAAATGCATGTAAACAGACTTCTCAGCATCTCAACAGTGAGAATCTGATTTCTGAACCTTTGCCCAATGGATGTCAGAAATTTTAACTGTCGGAGAGGAGTTGAGCGAGGTGGTCTTGAGATCGAGATGGGCATCGTCAGCCCAAGTGTGTCAACAAGTAAATCTGAACCAGAAAATGTTTACCCTCCAAATTGTGATCATGGTTAAAACATCTGTTATAACCAATCCTGCCTCTTTCAATTTCATGTGTTTTTTTTAATTCATTCACTGGCTGGGTCAGTACTTATTGCCCACAGGGCAGTTATGAGTCAACTACATGGAGTCACATATCATCCAGATGTCATTCTTTAATGGACATTAGTGAGCCAGATGCATTTTTTTCTATATTCATGCCTATTGGTACACTCTAAATTCTAGATTTTCTTTTCTTGAATTCACAATCCACGATCTGCCATGGTGGGATTCAAACCTGGGTTCCCACATTACCTTAGTCTCTGGATTAACAATCCAATGATAATACCGTTCAGCCATTGCCTCCCCTTGGTTACGACTGATGCAGTTACCTTAAGGGAAGCTGAAGTTATTGCTCCATAGCAAAAGCACAATTTAGTTGAGTTCGGAGGTTGAGTTTTTTTTTGCTCTATCAGTTGTTGAGCTGATGGAATCCCACTGTCAGTATTTTATCACATAAATATCCATTAGAAAATAAGGTGCAATACCTAGGCAGAGAAAAAAATGCTAAGCTGCAATTGTCTGATGTTGTGTTAATTCACTGAACATACAGGGGTCTTGAAAAGGGAAAGAGAACAAGAATAAAGAGGGGATCTATTGCACAGAAACATTGGAGAAATTTATATTCTATTTTCTAACAATGGAATGGTTAAGGGGCAATAACTTACCAAGGCATGTAAAGCATTACACAACATAGATAAGTAAATCTGAAATGTTACCTTAAGGTCAACCAGGCTGCTGGAAGGAAAGGGTATAAGTAATGAAAAGGAAATGTAAAGTCATAAACAGATCTTGGAGAAACAAAAATGATCAAATGTTTTTAATGATTGCATAGTTACCCTGGTCAATCAAAATTTAGGGGAGTTTAACTTGGCATTTGATTCTCAGCAAATTTAAAGCTTTGTTAGAGTGTCAAACTAATTGGATTGCATGGCATCTACTCATCATCGGCTGTTGGCTAGGATCATAGTTCCATTAACATTAAGTGAGTTTGTCCTGATTGCTGATCAGTGTCGATGCTATCAGGAACATTGGTCACTAAGATCTCACTCAGTCAATTAATTGTCATTATGTTCACATTTACTGTCTCAATCTGTCTCAAATCTTTAGATTTATCTGCATCAATATCTAACTGCTGAGAAAATGCACATGATTTTCAGCAGTAAATCACAAAGTATTGCCTCCAGTGGGGAAAAAAAAATCAAACACCAATTCTTAAAATCCATACAATTGTGAGTTCTGAAAGTAATGGGTTGCAAAAACTATACTAAGAACTTAGGAAAGAAGCAGGCTCCACTATATTACGCAATAACATCAAACACATTAATGTTTTGAACTTGTACAAACACCATAACCTTTTTCATCAGAGTTATCAAAAAGTTATCACCTTTTACATTAAATACACTCAAAAGGCCTCTGGGTGAAAGAATTCCAAAGATTCAGCATTGTCTGAATAAAGAAACGTTTCTTCTCATCTTAGTCCTAAATGGTGTCCAAATATTTTAGGTTGCACTCCCCAAACAATGTCAACATCAGACTTTTATCCACTCTGTCTATCTCTTTGCATATTTTGGAGGATTTTGACGTGATCACCTTTCAGTCTTCATAAATCAAAAGGAGTACAGGCTGAGATTGTTCACTGATTCTTCAAAATTTATCTCAGTCATATGTTCCCTTTGAATGTACCTGTAGAAAGTTTTACAATTCTTTCAATCACATAAGAATTGGTGCACAACTTTAGGTCTTGTCCATGTCATCCAATGTCCGTGTTAAAACCTTTCACTTACCACCCAATGTGTGGTTCTCCTGCTGATTCAAAGTTGAGATTGCGACTTTGCTGACTGTTCTCTCAGGGGAGGATATTCACTCAGATTCTTGACTTCTTGACACTGGCTTCCACTCCCTTTAACATACTCAGCTGAAAACTAAACACAGAACCGCTCTGAACTCACTAATACAAACCACTTGGATACTCTGTCATCTTTCAAAAAGCTGGACAGTTTTCCTATTACCCTGGACAACATTTATCTTTCAATTATCACTGCCAAAAACAACGTGCGAGCTCCATGTGTGTAAATTGGCTGTCCCATTTCCCTAGTTGCCATAGTGACAATATGAGGTCATAAACAATTTTGGGACATCCAGAACATGTGAACAATTGTAATGTAAATATAATTTCTTTATTTTTTTTCTTTAGCTTACTTAATGAAGAGTTCCTTCTCAACCAGTGCTCCAATGCTTTGTAGTTTCCCAGGACTCAAAAAAAACCTCACTTTTACTGAGATCTGTTAATCCCTTGTTAGTTTTGAAGGAATCCCTAGCTCAATACTAAGGACAAACAATTCACTGGTGTTTCCAGCCAATATTGCTCCATTTTAACTTGCTTTTCTTGTCTCTGATTTTAGAAAATTAAGACATAACGCTTATTATTTGTCTTTTTTTTGCAAAGAAGTGATGCATGAGGAAAAATCTAGATTTTTTTGCAAGTAACCATTGTTCTGACAACTTTCCAAAACCTCAAAACAGCAGGTGTTTCTTGTATTCCATCCATATGTGCTGCCCTCTGGAAACCCTTGTGGCTCATGAGTCTCTTTCATTGACATAAACATTTCAAGCTAAAAGGAATCAAATGGCAAATAGGACATCTAAGCATGTTGAACAGTCATTGCTTTTCAACCTTGAGCATGCTGTTCCTCTTTATTACAATGACACAGACGTTGAACTTCATTAAGAAAACTCCACTCAACCTCATGTCTATTATTAGAACAAATTCTAACATTTCACGAGTGGTGTTTATCTTAATTAAATCTCTAAGAAGTTAAATGACACTTGGCTTCAGTCCCCAAGAGGACATTTTTAGAAGCATTGCATCTAACTGTAAAGCCTGCAGTACACCACCATCAACTAACTGACTATCGTAATATCGCATAATTCCCGCGACTCAGCAGTTTACATAAAATTGCTCCAAAATAACATAAAAAGTCAAACTTTTAATGTACAGTTCATGATAAGGTTAAGTCAACTCTTGTCAGCAGACGTAGTAATTTTCTGTCAATTTTATCTTGGATATTATATCCTTCTTCTAGACTTACTGCACTTTCAAATCATCCAAATTTTAATATCCTATTCCTAACCTTTTTTCTATTTTAACTTGTTTCACTGCCAGAATACCAGATTGTTTCTGTATTCTGTACTGGGCAGTTACTAGGATCCAGTCAGAACTAAAAACAATTTGAACTCACCATTTGTTGCAGGCCAATAGGGAAACGTGTTTTTTTTCCCAAAGCTGTGCACTCCGCAAAAGCTGAAACAAATCTGAACAAGCCTTCAGCCTTGGCTGAATACTCGCCAGTGCCACATGACTCACCTCTTAAAGGGACACTCTCCCAACACAATATACACTAACTGTAGTACATAACGTGTACCTATCCCAAACCAACACAAAATTTTAATTGCAAACATAAAGTACGACAGATGCTGGAAATCTGAAATAAAAACAGAGAACATTGGAAGTACTCTGCATGTCATACAACATTTGTGCTGAGAGGAAGATAGTTAATGTTTCAAGTCAGTCATTTCTGAACCAGCTGAACCTTGAAAGGTCACAGATCAAAAAGTTAAACTCTGTTTCAAATTCCACTGCATGACTTGCTGTACAACTCCACCATTTCCAGTTTTTGTCTTAAAATATTGGCCTGCTGCTTTCGCACAAATACCTGGAGCAGCATTGATCTACTCTTGGAGGAGCTCTGCATTCATTCTCTTCTTAATTGCAGTAGCTTTTGGCAATGTGTGTTTCTGACACATAGACACAGTTTGTACACTCTTATTTCTGAACCAGAATGGATGTAAGCTTGCTCGCTGAGCTGGAAGGTTCACTTCCAGATGTTTCGTCACCCTACTAGGTAACATTTTCAGTGGGCCTTAGGCGTGGCATTGCTGATAATTACTGCTGTCCATTTTTATGTTTGGGTTTCTTTGGGTTGATGATGTCATTGCCTGTGGTGATGTCATTTCCTGTTCTTTTTCTCAGGGGATGGTAGATGGGGTCTACCTCGATGTGTTTGTTGATTGAGTTCTGGTTGGAATGCCATGCCTCTAGGAATTCTTATGCATGTCTTTGCTTGGCTTGTCCTAGGATGGATGTGTTGTCCCAGTTGAATATGTATCCTTCCTTATCTGTATGTAAGGATACTAGTGAGGGAGGCTCACTGAAGATGTTACCTAGTAGGGTGACAAAACGTTTGGAAATGAACCTTCCAGCTCAGCGAGCAAACCTACATCCAGAACCTCAACCTGAGCTACAAATCTTCTCAAAACTTGCTCTGAACCAGAATGTTATAGGTCAGGTTTTTTTTTAGTGAAATCCCTGGTTGTTGTGCAAAAAAGATGGAAGGCTACATTGGCAGCTGCATTTCCAATGATGTGTTAAACCAAGACGCTATCAACCCCCTCAGTAAATATCCCCACCCATTTTTGAAAAAAAAGAGGCAATTACCACCACCACCCACATCTGCTCCCTTCCCCCCTCCGCTCCCTTCCCCCCTCCACTCCACCCCCTCCAATAGCTCAGTCAACACTTAAGTAGAACTTCCGATGGAGGGATAAAATAGCTTATCTAACCATTGAAACTTGCTCTGTATAGATCATGCTATGTACACATTATCTATCACATTTCCTATATTACAACAGTGTCTACACTGTCGGAAGTCTGTTAGCTCAGTTGGTACAATTACTGGTTTGCAATATAGAGTAATGCCAACTGATTGGTGCAACACTTCCTTTGCATTCTGTCGTGCAATTTTGGCATTTCTGCCAATTCAGCCAACATTTGTTGCCTATTCCTGTTGTGAGTTTAAGAACAACCGAGTGCACATACTTTCCTTACCTTTGATATTCACTTGTCTTTGTTCCAGGACGTGCAACATTAGTCAGGCCTAAACGGCAAGGAAGGAAACTTAAACAAAAGGAATGACAGTACATTGAATCAGATAGTTTTCCCAACAAGGTTTAAAACTCATGGGTAACTTATTGAATGTGTGTACTGTTCACACTTGTGAAAGCTTAAAAGAAAGGGCAAAACTTTCACTGTTGACCAACTGTGCTTGTGCAATGTATATTATAAAGCTACAAAAGTATTGCTAATTTGCGAGAGACAGCAGACGTTCCATATATTTTATTCACCTCCAAACTCGCAAAGACTTGCAATGCAGTGTGTTGCAAAAAAGGTTCTTAACTGGTGACTGATCTTTAAACTGGCATTAATACATGTTGTGAAAGGGAACATTTTACAGAATTCTGGAGAATATAGAGGGGAATGGGACTGAATGGAAAGCTCTTTCACAGAATTAGACCAAGTATGGTGGGAAAGGCGCCCACGAGGGAGGGGCTCCTTTGTAAATTAATCTTGTTGCGATCAACTGAGGATATGGGTGAATAATGAAGGTAAGTCAGGGAGAATTAGCCATTTGGATACAGAATTGGCTCAAAGATGGAAGACAGAGGGTGGTGGTGGAGGGTTGTTTTTCAGACTGGAGGCCTGTGATCAGGGGAGTGCCACAAGGATCGGTGCTGGCTCCACTACTTTTCATCATTTATATAAATGATTTGGATGTGAGCATAAGAGGTACAGTTAGTAAGTTTGCAGATGACAACAAAATTGGAGGTGGAGTGGACAGCGAATAAGGTTAGCTCAGATTACAACAGGATCTTGATCAGATGGGCCATGGGCTGAGAAGTGGCAGATGGAGTTTAATTTAGATAAATTCGAGGTGTTGCATTTTGGGAAAGCAAATCTTAGCAGGATTTATATGCTTAATGGTAAGGTCCGAGGGAGTGTTGCTGAACAAAGAGACCTTGGAGTGCAGGTTCATAGCTCCTTGAAAGTGGAGTTGCAGGTAGATAGGATAGTGAAGAAGACGTTTGGTATGCTTTCCTTTATTGGTCAGAGTATTGAGTACAGGAGTTGGGAGGTCATGTTGTGGCTGTACAGGACATTGGTTCGGCCAGTTTTAGAATATTGCGTGCAATTCTCCTCTTCTTCCTATGGGAAAGATATTGTGAAACTTGAAAGGGTTCAGAAAAGATTTACAAGGATGTTGCTGAAAATGTGTTGCTGGAAAAGCGCAGCAGGTCAGGCAGCATCCAAGGAACAGGAGAATCGACGTTTCGGGCATCAGCCCTTCTTCAGGAATCCTGAAGAAGGGCTGATGCCCGAAACATCGATTCTCCTGTTCCTTGAATGCTGCCTGACCTGCTGCGCTTTTCCAGCAACACATTTTCAGCTCTGATCTCCAGCATCTGCAGTCCTCACTTTCTTCTTGAAGATTCACAAGGATGTTGCCAGGGTTGGAGGATTTGAGCTATAGAGAGAGGCTGAACAGGCCGGGGCTGTTTTCCCTGGAGCATGGGAAACTAAGGGGTGACCTTATAGAGGTTTACAAAATTATGAGGGGCATGGATAGGATATATAAACAAAGTCTTTTCCCTGGGGTCGGGGTAGTCCAGAACTAGAGGGCATAGGTTTAGGGTGAGAGTGGAAAGATATAAAAGAGACCTAAGGGGTATTACGCGTATAGAATGAGCTGCCAGAGGAAGTGGTGGAGCCTGTTACAATTGCAAAATTTAAAAAAACATCTGGATGGGTCTATGAATAGGAAGGGTTTGGAGGGATATGGGCCGGGTGCTGGCAGATTGGGTTGGGATATCTGATTGGCATGGACAAGTTGGACCGAAGGGTCTATTTCCGTGCAGTACATCTTTATGACTCTATGACTCCATAACTGTCCTCATCCAAGGGCTTGACAGTGTGGATATCCTATCTGAAACTGCAATAAATTGGAATCTCTCCTGGATCTGGTCATAACAAAAACAAACTGCATTGCAAACCACCAACAACTACGGACAATACCGGCCACTCCCCCAGATCAAATTACTGATCTTCATGGGATTTCACTAGTTGTTCTACTCATGTCCATCCAGGACATTCTTAACCCGAGTCTTCACTTAGTTTTGCTCCAATCTCTGAAATACCATCCAAAAACCTCCAGCCTTTATCCCTCACTTTTCTCCTTTAAGATGATTTTTAAAACCTTTGACAATTATTTTTGTCACCTGATCTAATCTTGCCTTATGTGTTTTGAGGTTACATTTTGTATGATGATGCTCTTGTACAAGTGACATGGGATGGGTTTTACTGTGTTCAGGGCACTTTACTGTTGTTAAAATTAAATGTTTCTCACCACAAAATCAAACATCAATAGATGTTTTCGTAAAAGCATTCACAAAATGTTTTAATTTACTTACAAAGTAATTAGTGTACGGTTAAGGTAACGAGCCAATTGTTCTGAGGTGATTTTTGAAGTGATTCTTTATTTAAAGTCAGTTAATTTACAGATTGTGGACTAGACAGGGTTATTAAAATACTTATTTTTGGAGAGAAACTCCTTTTCTGACTGCATTACAAAGATGCATCAAACAATCAATTGAAAGTATGACAACCAATCTGTTCAAGAAGGGAAATAGGGACAATCCAGGAAACTATAGGCTAGTGAGACTCACATCGGTAGTTGGGAAGCTATTGGAGAGAATTCTTGGGGATAGGGTTTACACACATTTGGAAAAGCATAGCCTAATTAGGGGGAATTACCATGGCATTTTTGCAGGGCAGATCATGTCTTACTAACTGGATTGAATTTTTCAAGGATGTGACAAAGGGGGTACAGCAGTAGATGTTGTATGCATGGATTTTAGTAAGGCCTTTGACAAGGTCCCTCATTGTAGGCTCATCCAGAAGATTAAGATATATTGGATCCATGGTGGCATGGCTGCATGGATTCAAAATGGCTTGCCCATAGAAGGTGGAGGCGAGTTCTAGAAGGGTGCTTTTCAGGCTGGAGAACTGTAACTAGTGGTGTTCCGCAGGGATCTGTACTGGGACCTCTGCTGTTCGTAATATATACAAATGACTTGGATGAAAATGTAGATTAGCGGGTTAGTAAGTTTGCAAATGATACAAAGATTGGTGGAGTTGTGGATAGTGTAGAAGGATGCCAAAGGATACAGTGAGATATAGAACAGTTGCAAATATGGGTGGAAAAATGGCAGATGGAGTTTAATCTGGGTAAGTGTGAGGTGTCGCACTTTGGGTGATCAAATGTTAAGGAAAAGTATACAGTTAATGGCAGATCCCTGAATGGCATTGATATACAGAAAGATCTTGGGGTTCAAGTCTGTATAGCTGTGCAAGTATACAGGGTGGTAAAGAAGGCATATGGCCATTATTGGTCAGGGAATTGAGTGCCTGAGTCAGGATGTCATGTTGCAGTTTTATAACACTTTGGGAAGGCATTCAATTCTAATCACCACACTACAGGAAGGATATGGAGGCTTTGGACAGGTTGCAGAAGAGATTTACCAGGATGTTGCCTGGAACAAAGGGCATGAGCTATAAGGAGAGGCTAGAAAAACTTGAGTTGTTTTCTCTGAAGCAGTGGAGGCTGAGGGAAGACTTGACAGAAGTGCTTAAAATTATAAGATACACAGATGGTGTTGATGCTCAGAATCTTTTTCCTCGAGTTGAAATATTTAAAACTAAGAGGCATGCATTTAAGGTGAGAGGTAGAAATTCAAAGGAGAAGAGAGGGGCAAGTTTTTTACACAGAGTTTTAGGAGTCTGGAATGTGTTGCCAGGGGTGATGATCGAGGCAGATATAATAAGGGCATTTAAGGGACTTTTAGATAAGCACATGAATACATAAGGAATGCAAGAATATGGACCAAGGGCAGGCAGAAGGGATTAGTTTAATCTGGTTTCATATTTCGCACAACACTGTGGGCCAAAGGATCCATTCCTGTGCTGTACTGTTCCATGTTCAATGTTCGAATCAGTTCAATTTTTTTTCAAAGCTGTAAAAGTCAGAACTGTTGGTTATGCTGGTTCAAGGCAAATGTTATGGTTGGTTATTAACAAATTTGTTTGAGTACATATTGAGCACAATTTCCAGGTCGACTACAGTGAATGCGGAAAATCCTGGCCCTTACAATAAGAAATAACTGTTACAACATTAGGGAATTAACTTGGCACGCTTCTGGTCCCAAACTATTCTGAAAACCACTTAACTGGTATTCAGAGCTTGAAACTAGATAAGATCATAAGAAATAGGAACAGGGCTTGCCCCCCGTGGGTCTCTGTGGTAATGTGTTTCAAATACTCACAACCCACTGAGAGAAGAAATTCGTCCCCATCTCAGTCTTAAATTGGTGCCTCTCTATTCTGAGACTATGCTGTCTGGTCCTAGACTCTCCCCTGAGAGGAATGACCTTCTCAGCATTTACCCTTGATAGCACATTTTAATATAGAAAACCATCCCGTGGTTCTTCACAGGAACAAAAATAAACATTTCCGCCAAGCCACCTGATGAGATATTAGCACAGGTGAGCAAATGTTTTGTCTCAGAACAAGCGAAAAAGCGTATAAACAGAGCAGATACAGATGAAAAGTTTTCGTGAAAGAATCCTGCACCTGATTGTCACAAGCGAGTTTTACCACGTTGTGTTAGCTTTAAGTAGTCTCAATCATGTATAACTTTAATTTCCTTTCTAAGTGTGTTTATACATTTTTGTTCCAACTGTTTCCCGATCCTACTTAGTTAGGTTCTATGTGCATCTGATCATTAAGAACAAAACCCAAATCTCCCTGAGGCTCTTTTCAGTTTACGGTGTTGGCACTGCACAAAATGAAGAAATCGTCACTCTTATAGCTCAATGGAATTTGCAAAGTGGGTCACTATCCCCTTTGTTATATTGGAATGATGTAGAACTTATGACTGGAATTAGAATGGGCAAATTAAGCCAGTATTAATATAAGGGCTTTTCATCCGTTTATGTAAATGTAGGGGTATGGGTGGGTTGTGCTTCGGCGGGTCGGTGTGGACTTGTTGGGCCGAAGGGTCTGTTTCCACACTGTAATCTAATCTAATCTAATCTGCCAACCTTTCTTGTATAGATTAGATTACATACAGTGCGGAAACAGGCCCTTCGGCCCAACAAGTCCACACTGACCCACCACTCACCCATACATTTACCCCTTCACCTAACACTATGGGTAATTTAGCATGGCCAATTCATCCAACCTGCACATCTTTGGACTGTGGGAGGAAACCGGAGCACCCGGAGGAAACCCACGCAAACACAGGGAGAATGTGCAAACTCCGCACAGTCAGTCACCTGAGGCAGGAATTGAACCCGGATCTCTGGCGCTGTGAGGCAGCAGTGCTAACCACTGTACCACCATGCTGCCAGTAACCAGAATTGCCACATCTTGATGCTGAGAAATGTGCAGAGCAATGGGGAAAGAGCATGGAAGTGGAACAACTTGAATAGCCATGTCAAAGGGCCAAGGCTGGCAAGATGGGCCAAAGGAACTCCCTCTCTGCTTTATCAGTCTGTATAATTCTATCATCCTTCGCATAATTACACCATTCTTACTCTTATCCTTGTGCCCCATAAATTTTAACGATGTCATGAGAATATTTTAGTGATTACTTTTAGTCCCAGACATGAAATTACATGTAATATGAAATGTTGGACCACAGGTGTGGTAACCTTATAACAGATGTACTGAGGTGCAACGTGATATATACAAGAGCCAAATGTTTGAACTGCAGTGAACTACTGCGGAAATGTTACTTTGATTAATACTGCCTAGAAAATACACAAAAAGAAATAATTGTAAACTGCTGGATAAATGCTTGAAGTTTGAAAGCAAAGACAAAACGCAACACCAAATGACCACTCTGTGTTCTTCATGTTCCCTTAACCAGTTACATTGTAATCACAGAATAATGTTATTGGAGAATTATAGGCAGACTATACACTTATGTAAGCACTGCATTTCTAACACAGAAGGAGGCCATTTAGCCCATCCATGTTTACAATAGAGTGACTAAATGGTAATTATGGTTTAGGAGGATTTTTTCCTAATTTACTTCACTCCTCTCTCACGTCAAATTAATATCTTAGGCACATACTTCAAATGCTCTGTTCAAGTGGGTGCTGCTCATTCAGCTCAGTGAGCAAATTACACGCAGGTATGTGGCTCAGCCTTGCTAAATTGCCCATAGTGTGCAGGTTAGGTGAATTAGCCATGGGAAATGCAGGGTTACAGGGATGGGAAGGAGGGGAAGGGCAGGTCTGATTGGAGGGTCAGTATTGACTTGAAGTGCAGAAAGGCCTGCTTCCACACTATAGGGAGTCTATGAAATGTTGGTCTAGCCAACAATGCCCACATCTTATGAATGAAAAAATTAAAAGGTAGTCATTTGACCCAGGAGCCATAAGGTATATCTCCTCTGAATGTGATCTTAATGATTTACAAAACAAGTGAGAGATTTATAAACTTAACCTTCAGAACAATTACATTCTAATCTAATCATCTGATATTTTGGGTGTGCTGCCTTTGAATGAAATCAAGGTCCTTCCCTCTCAAAAGGATAAGAAAGATCCCACAGTACTATTTCAAGATAAGTCGTGTGTAACAGCAAAAAACAGTGGATGCTGGAGATCTAACATAAAAGCAGAAAGTGCTGGAGAAACCCTGCATGTCTGGCAGTATCTCTTAAAAGAGAAGCCATTGGGGGACATGACGGCTCAGTGGTGCTGCCTCACAGAGCCAGGGACCCGTGCTCCATTCCAGCCTTGGGTGACCGTCTGCTTGGAGTTTGCACGTTCTCCCTATGTCTGTGTGGGTTTCCTCCCACGATCCAATGATGTGAAGTTTGGTGAATTATTTAGGGGAAATGTAAAGTAATAGAATAGGGGAATGGGTATGGGTGGATACTCTTCAGAGGGTTGGTGTGAACTTGCTGGGCTGAATGGCCTGTTTCCACACACTGTAGGCATTCTAACTCTGTTTCTCTGTCCACCGATGCTGCCAGACTTACTAAGTTTCTCCAACAATTGCAGCTTCATATTTGTTTTTTCTGTGATGTCTTGATTTATGCCTCAGCCAGCATTCCAAAAAGCAAACGTAAAGCAAAGAACTGCAGATGCTGGAAATTTGAAACAAAACCAGAAATTACTGGAAAATCCCAGCAAGCCTGTGGAATGAAGGTAAAGTTCACATTTTGAGTCCAGCGACCTTTCTTCAGAGCAGAAAAAAGTTTTTTTTTCTGGTCATTGTGCTTTTCAAGAATCTCAATGTCAAATAAAATGATAAAGTGTGCCAATGGTCAAAAGAAATGAAGCAGCTAATTTGTGCACAGCAAGCTCACACAAACCATGGTGTGATATTGATTTGAACACTGGGCAGTACCGTGGCTCCCTGGTTAGCACTGCTGCCTCACAGCGCCAGCGACACAGTTCAATTCCAGCCTCGGACTGTGTGGAGTTTGCACATTGTCCCCATGTCTGTGTGGGTTTCCTCCGGGTGCTCCAGTTTCCTCCCACATCCAAAGGTGTGCAGGTTAGGTGAATTGGCCATGCTAAATTGCCAATTGCTACAGTGGTAAGGGATGTGTAGCTTAGGTGCATTAATCAGGGGTCAATATAGAGGAATAGGTTTGGGTGGGATATTCCTTGGAGGGTCAGTGTAGACTTGTTGGGCCGAAGGGCCTGTTTCCACACTGCCAGGATTCTATGACTTGTTTTTGTCACGTCTGCTGATGGAGCACTGTTAGTAAAAACACTGGGGAAAACTCACCACCCTTTCTTAGCTTCAGAGTGATGACCTTTTCTATGTGCATCTGAGAGGTTAGGCAGATTTAAAGTTTCATCCTACTCAGGAGGGCAGATGATTGTAGATTCAGAAAAGGTATGACAGGAAACTGGAAATCAAATTAAGTTGTGGAGTGTGCAACATGGATGAATGAATGTGAAAAGAAAACAAGGCAATAGTGATAAACAGAGACCTAACCCCCAAAGTAAATGGACAAGTCCCAAAACAAGTGAAAGGGATTCATGTGGATTATCACAGTTGATGGCAGCTGTGATTACAAAATCTGAAGGGGAATTGAAATAACTGAAACCAAATGTGTGAGAATGGAGGACAAGTTAACATCAAAGAGACTCAATGCCAATCTTCAGCAAGGCATGCTGGGATGGGGGAGTTAGATTTTTTCACCTATACATACTCCCATCAGAGATACAAATCAACAATCAAAGAGACTGTTGATAAGCTGAATACATTGCTGTGGATGTACCACAAATCCAGTGCAGACACTACGACAAATGAAGTGTTTGGAGATGAGAAGAAATTAGTGCATAACACCAAAGACAGAAAAATCCAATATTTTAGTCAGATCATTACAGCAGAAGCACAGGCAGGAGACAGTATTGCTAAGTGGAGGGGGGGGGGGTGGGGGGGGCGGTGGTGGTGCGGGTTTGGGGAGAGCAGTGTTGGGAGGGAGGTCAGAATACCAGAGAAGAAAGCAGAGAAGGAAGTGGATGATAGGCAAAGCAGATTAGATGCAGTTGATATCTTACCATCAAAACTAGAGGGCATAGTTTAAGGTAAGAGGGGAAAGAATTAAAAGAGAACTAAGGGGAAACTTCATCACGCAGAAGGTGGAATGAGGGTATGAGTATGGAATGAGTTGCCAGAGGAGGTGGTGGTTTCTGGTACAATTACAATGTTTAAAATGCATTTGGATGGGTACATGAAGAGGAAGGGTTTAGAAGGATATGGGCCAAATGCTGGCAAAATGGAACTAGATTAATGTAGACTATCTGGTCGGCATGGACGAGTTGGACCAAAGAGTCTGTTTCCATGCTGTACATCTCTGTGACTTTCTTACTCTGTGTAATGTGGTTTTTATTGAAATATATAAGATCCTGAGAGAACTTGATAGGATTAACAGTGGTAAAATATTTCCTTTTGTTGGGGAGACCAGGAATAGAAGTAGTTTAAAAATAAGAAGTCTTCCTTTTAAAATAAGGAGAATTTTTTTTCTCTGTCACAAGTTCTTTAATCTGTGATTTCTTTTTCTTCCTGAAGAGCAGTGGAAGCTATGCAATCGATTTTATTGCAGATCACATTGGAGAGATTTTCAATAAATAAGGGAGGTGGGGTGTGGGGGCAGGCAGGAAAGTGAAACTGAGAAAATGATGACATCAAATATGATATTATTAAATGGCGGAGCAGGCATGAAAGTTCGGAAGGCCTACTCTTGCTCCTAAAGCCTATGTTCCTTCACCTTCTATGTGAGTACAGACAGCACAGGACAAACAAAGGTGCATAGCAGTCAAGCTTCGAGAAAGAGCGTGGTGTTCAGGAATGAACCAAGGAGGCAATACCACTGCAAACTTAATTTTGTGCTGGAATGGGACTTAAGACTACGATCCTCTGACATAGCGGTTAGTTTGCTATCACTGAACCCCACTTGAACTGACTCATCAGATGTACAGAACCTCATGGCTGATCAGTAGAGAAGCACCTGGCTGACTTACAAACTCTTCAAAATAGCTGTGGGAAAATTAAATGAGATCACATTATCTGCACCGCTGAGATCGATTAAAACAAAATCAGTCCTCTGCTGGTCTCCCACCTTTCACTCTCTGTAAAGTGAGGTTCTCCACAACTCTGTTACTTGTCTCCCTATGACTACCACCCATCACCCCGTGTTTGCTAACCAACATTAACTTCCAGTAAATTCTCATCCTTCTTTCCAAACACCCTTAACCCGTGTTCTCTCTCTCTCCCTCTCTCTCTCTCCCACTCTCTCTCTCTCTCTCTCTCTCTCCCTCTCTCTCTGTACCTTCTCCAGCCCCACCATTCCCTGTCCATGCTCATCTATCTCAGGCCTCTGAACATTCTCGATTTTAATTGCTCCAGTATTTGTGACTTTGCATTCAGCTGCCTAGGCTTTATGCTCTAGAATTGCCTCTTTAAAAATTCTCTCTCACTTTGTCCTTTAAGATATTCATCAAGTCATGGAGTCATACAGTGAGATAGCTCAAAAGCAGACCCTTATGTCCAACTCATCCATGCTGACAAGACATCCCAATCTGACCTTGTCCCATTTACCAGCACTTGGTCCATATCCCTCCAAACCCTTCCTATTCATATACCCATCCAGATACCTTTTAAATGCTGTAATTGTACCAGCCTCCACCACTTCCTCTGGCAGCTCATTCCATACACGCACCACCTTCTGCATGAAACATTTACCCCTGAGGTCCTTTTTAAATCTTTCCACTCTCACTTTAAACCTATATCAGCTAGTTTAGGACTGTCCAACCCTGGCAGAATGACCTTGATTATCCATGCCCCTCATGATTTTATAAACGTCCATAAGGTCACCCTCAGTCTTTGATGCTCCAGGGAAAAAAGCCTCAATCTATTCGGCCTCTCCCTATTACGCAAACTTTCTAGTCCTGAAAATCTTTGTAATCCTTGTACATCTTTTCAGCACTCTCTCAAGTTTAACAACATCCTTCCTATAGAAGAGTGACCAGAATTGAATGTATTACTCCAAAAGTGGTCTCACCAATGTCCTGTGCAGTTGCAACATGACATCACAACATCTGTACTCGATGATCTGACCAATGACAGCAAGTGTGCCAAATATCTTCTTCACCACCCTGTCTTCCTGCAACTCCAATTTGAAGAGTATTCATTTTCACCCCTCAGTGTCTTCATTTGGCAACACTCCCCAGGGCTCTACAATTTACTGAACAAGTCCTGCTCTGGTTTCCTTAAAACCTAACTCTACCACACATTTTGGCCATTTGCCCTCTTATCACCCCCTGTGGGCTGGTGTCGAAGTTTGCTTTATAATATTCCCACGAAGCAACACAGATCATGTTCTTACTTTACAAGTGCTACTTCGAAAGAAGTTGTTTTTGTCATTGCTTGTTATAAACACAATGATAGCTTGAGTGGGAGAGAAGAAGGTTGTAAAGTGGCAGTGAGAGGGTTACATTTTGTGAAGAGAAGCTGGTGTGATGCGTGGCCTGACAAACTGCAGCCAATGCGACAGTGTGAAAGACAGGTTCGAGCAGTTCATTGCATTCTGTGGATGGTAACAAAGTCAGGCGTGTATCTTAAAAGAAAAGAGCAAATAAATGGCACTAATCTACACAGCAATGTTCTACTGTTACACGGAAAAGGCAACCCTCACATTATTGCAGTTTGGAAAGGAAATTTACCCTTTAATGCAATCAGACTCAATATTAACTTCATTAAGTCGAGTTGTCACGGTTACTAAAACGTAATCACAACACAGAGCCCTGCAGTAGACTGAAACCTGGCTCCAATTCTAAAGGAAACAAGTTCTGGAGCAGCTGAGGCAATGAGACAGATTTAAAATCATGCTGCAACAAGACTGATCCAGCATCAATATATCCTTCATTTTAATTAATTTCCCAAGAGAAGAAAATCTTGCATTCATATAATGACTTATTACGTCTTGCAGAAAGACTGCAAACCTCCTTTCATACAATGAATTTCTTTTCAGGGCACTGTGAACGCTAGATTCTAAAGGCTCAAATGAGAATAAAATTAGTGTGATTGTGTGTTGGTTTGTCATCATCGTATCGACCTAGGATTATCAAGCAGTTCATTGTTATAGATTCAGAGAGCAACAGCTGAGGGCCATTCGGTCCCTCAAACCTATCTCACCACTTATTGGATCATAGCTGATGTGAATCATAACAGTAATTTCAGGATTTATTATGTTGGCCAATGCTGTGTAAGATTAACATCAGGCTCATTTATCACATCCATATGATTGGCCTATGCTTAAAGATATTCTGAAAAAAGAAAATCATGTTCTTAATCTCTTTAATACTAACTTTGTTTTAAAAAAGGAAGCAAAATGCATTTGTTAAATCTAATCATTTGTTGAAAAGCTGGAAGGAACTTGGATAAAAACAAAAAAGAAGGAAAACAAATGAAGCTGATGAAGGAAAGGGACAATGATGAGTCACTTTCTCTGACATGTATTCCAATTTCAAGCCAGATTGCCCATTTTAAATCTCATTTCCCCTACACAGTTGCATGATGTATTGAAAAATTTGGACCAGCTGGATTATGCAATTAAACATCACATAAATTTAAACGTTTCCCTTACATCCATTTAAAAGCAAATGCACGTGATTAAAAATTCTCTCTCACTTTGTCCTTTAAGATATTCATCAAGTCATGGAGTCATACAGTGAGATAGCTCAAAAGCAGAACCTTATGTCCAACACATCCATGCTGACAAGACATCCCAGTCTGACCTTGTCCCATTTACCAGCACTTGGTCCATATCCCTCCAAACCCTTCCTATTCATATACCCATCCAGATACCTTTTAAATGTTGCAATTGTACCAGCCTCCACCACTTCCTCTGGCAGCTCATTCCATACACGCACCACCTTCTGCATGAAACATTTACCCCTCAGGTCCTTTTTAAATCTTTTAAATGTGCACTCACTACACATTTTGTTTTTGTTTCGGCTAATTTTCTCATTTCTTTACTGAAAACATTGATTCCTTTTTTTTCAGAATACTGTTCCTCTGTCATCTGCTAGTGCCCAGGGCAAATGGTAAATCTTGATGTATGAGTATAGGCCAAGTATACGGATGTGATGTGAGCCTGACCCTACCCTTATTCAACATTGGCAGACATAATAAACCTTGCAGCAGAGACCACTGGAGAAAAATCAGAACGAGGAAGATTTATATTTATATGGCGCGTCAAGAGGTTACAGCGAGTAAAAGACTTTTAAAATGTCAGCAATGGCACAGTGCAGCAAAGACAAAAGTCAATTTGGGTAGATGTTGTGAAGGTGCCAGTGTTGGACTGTGGTGGACGCAGTCAAAAATCGCATGACATCAGGTTAAAACCCAACAGGTTTATTTGAAAACACAGGTTTTTGGAGCTCTGCTCCTTCAGAATTAAAAGCGGAGCTCTGAATGCTTGTGTTTCCAAATAAACCTGTTGACTAACAAGTTTTGAGAAGATTTGTTGACTATAACCTGGTGGTATGTCATTTTTGAATTTGTGCACAACGAGTTCCAGCAAACAACCGTGAGGCAATGACAAGTTCTTTCTCGTGTTGGCTGAGGGAAAAGTATTGCACAAGATATTTGGGGAATCTTTCATGTGTTTCTTTGAATTCTGCCACTGAACCTTTTCCATTTATCCAAGAGATCAGACCAAGCCTCCTTTCAGGTACATCGGAACAAGGGAAGGCCTTTCAGCCCCTTGCTCTTGCTCTATCGTTTCATGAGAACATGAAAGATCTTTATTCTGACTTCAGCCACCTGACTTTATTTAATATCCCCAAGTAATCTTGGCTCGTAGAAGTCTAGGGATTTAAAATTATTTGTGAATGAATGTGTTGTGGGATAGAGTATCATACATTTGCCACCATTAATCTGAAAAAGGTTTCCCAATTTCCCAAATGTGAGGTGCTGCATTTTGGGAAAGCAAATCTTAGCAGGACTTATACACTTAATGGTAAGGTCCTAGGGAGTGTTGCTGAACAAAGAGACCTTGGAGTGCAGGTTCATAGCTCCTTGAAAGTGGAGTTGCAGGTAGATAGGATAGTGAAGAAGGTGTTTGGTATACTTTCCTTTATTGGTCAGAGTATTGAGTACAGGAGTTAGGAGGTTATGTTGCAGCTGTACAGGACATTAGTTAGGCCACTTTTGGAATATTGCGTGCAATTCTGGTCTCGTCCTTATCGGAAAGATGTTCTGAAACTTGAAAGGGTTCAGAAAAGATTTACAAGGATGTTGCCAGGGTTGGAGGATTTGAGCTATTGGGAGAGGCTTAACAGGCTAGGGCTGTTTTCCCTGGAGCGTCAGAGGCTGAGGGGTGATCTTATAGAGGTTTACAAAATCATGAGGGGCATGGATAGGATAAATAGACAAAGTCTTTTCCCTGGGGTGGGGGAGTCCAGAACTAGAGGACATAGGTTTAGGGTGAGAGGGGAAAGATATAAAAGAGACCTAAGGGGCAACCTTTTCATGCAGAGGGTGGTACATGTATGGAGTGAGCTTCCAGAGGGAGTGGTGGAAGCTGGTACATTTAAAAAGCATCTGGATGGGTATATGAATAGGAAGGGTTTGGAGGGATATGGGCCAGGTGTTGGCAGGTGGGACTAGATATCTGGTTGCCATGGATAAGTTGGACGAAGGGTCTATTTCTGTACTGTATATCTCTATGACTCTATGACTCTACTTGAACACATGCCATCTATATTCAAACCATGTCCTCCTGATCTGGACCCCCTGATCAAGCTGGCCTACGTTTTGTTTGTGAAATCCTAAGAACATCAATTTAACCACTCACAATCATTCATATTCTAAGGAATACTGGTTTAGTTCATGAATTCTTTCCCATAACTAATTCTTGAGACCTTGGCAACATTCTAGTGACCTTGTGCTGTTCACTAAATGAGGCCAATATTCAACACTCAAATGTAACCAAACAAGAGCCTTAATGGGCTAAGATAACACACCCTCCCTTTTAGATTCCCTTTCTAATTAGAAAGGTTAAATTTCCCATCAGACTTTTGGGGTTTTGTTTAGATATCTTTAATCAACTGGCCCAGAGATGTTATTGCACACACCTGGAGTAGGTGGGATTTTATCTTGTTCCTGAATGTGTAAATGGAGCTCGAAACCTGTTTGGGCCTCCAGCATTCCCATTGCCGCTGGTCAGAGTCCTACCTGTCACAAGGAAAGATGGTTACAGTTGTTGAAGATTAATGATCTCAATCCAAGGATTCCTCTAGCTAGACAAAAACTGAAAGAACTGCGGATGCTGGAAATTAGAAACAAAAATAGATATTGCTGGAAAAACTCAACAGGCCTGGCAGCTTCTGTGAAGCGAAAGCAGTTAACGTTTCAGGTCCAGTGACCCTTCTTCAGACTATCAGTTTTTTTTCCCCAGCAGTTTCTGTTTTGTTTCTCCTCTAGCTGGAGTTCCTCAGGTTAGTTACCTAAGCCCAACCATCTGTAACTGTTTTATCACTAAGCTTTACTCCATCATAAGGTTACAAATGGGGACATTCATTGATGATAATACAATGGCTCCTTCTAAGGCAGTCGTTTTCATATGCAACAAGACATTCAAGCTTGGGCTAATAAATGCTAAGTTACATTTGCGCCATACAAATGCCAGGCAATGATCTTCTCCAACACGAGAGGATCTAGGGTGGTGCAGTGTCTCAGTAGTTAGCACTGCTGCCTCAAGGTGTCAGGGACCTGCGTTCAATTCCTGCCTTGGTTGACTGTCGGTGTGGAGTTTGCACATTCTCCCCGTGTCTGCGTGGGTTTCCTCTGTTTTTCTCCCACAATCCAACAATGTGCAGGTCAGGTTAATTGGCCATGCTAAATTGCCCATAGTGTTCAAGAATATGTAAGTTAGGTGCCTAGGTCAGGGGTAAATGTAAAGGGGATGCTTCTGGATGGGTTATTCTTTGGAGGGTCCATGTGGACTTGTTGGGCCAAAGGGCCTGTCTCCATCTTGTAAGGTTTCTAATTCTAAATTCTAACTATTATCACTTGACGTTCAATAGCATTACCATTCTCACTGTCAACATCTTGGGGCTTATCATTGACCAGAAACTGAACTGGATGTCATAGCTACAAGGGCAGGTTAGTGATGAGGAATTCTCTACTGAGTAAGTGACTTCCTGTCTCCCCAGTGCCTGTCTATCATATACAAGGCATTAGTCAGGAGTATGATGAAATAATATCCATTTGCTAGGCTGCTGGGTACAGCTGTAACAATACTCAAGAGATTTAACACCATGTGGGACAAAACAGCCTTTGATTTTCATGCCATCTATCACCTTCAAAATTTAGTCCCTTCAGCAACAAATCACAGTGTACTATCTACAAGATGCATTGCAACAACTCAACAAGCCTACTTAAACAGTACCTTCCAAACCTCTTTGGACAAGGGCAGCTGATATAATGAAACACCACCAACCTGTAAATTACCCTTTGTGTCTCACACCGTCCTGACTTTGAACTATTTTGCCATTCCTTCACTGTTAGTGGGTCAAAATTCTGGAACTCTCTTCTTAACACCCCTGTGGGTGACCCTACACCACATGAACAATAATAATTTAACAAGGTAGTTTACCACCACTTCCTCGAAGTTAATTAGGGATGGACATCAATGGCCTGGCTAGTGATAGTCACATAGGCAAAAGTGAGGACTGCAGATGCTGGAAACCAGAGTCTAGATTAGTGTGGTGCTGGAAAAGCACAGCAAGTCAGGCAGCATCCGAGGAGCAGGAAAATCAACATTTCGAGCATAAGTCCTTCATCAGGATTCCTTTTGCCCGAAAGGTCGATTTTCCTGCTCCTTGGATGCTGCCTGACCTGCTGTGCTTTTCCAGCAACACTCTAAACTAGTGATAGTCACATGCCAAGGAGAATTTTTAAAAGTCCACTACTCTTACATTCTGGATGCAAATGTAAAAATCCCCGAAATAGGTGCAGAACTCGCTTACGCTACTAACAACCATGCTTCCCTCTATTTAAGTGGCTGTGGCATGTAACTAGTGTCATGTGAATTTTTTAATAGTTGTGCAGGTCAGCAGCATTTGGCCCAACAAGTCCACACCAACCCTCTGAAAAGTAACACACTGAGACCCATTCCCCAACCGTATTATCCTCATAGGTACAAACTTATGAGCCTAGCATGACCTCAAACTAGCCTGCACTACCTAAAGTCATCCTGCATGATACATTTTAATGGAGCAGATACAGGTGCCATTGTAAAAGTGGCTTTGATCTGAGAAAAACAAAAAAAAATGATAATTTTCCCAACACAGCTCTGATGGCGGCACGGTGGCACAGTGGTTAGCACTGCTGCCTCACAGCGCCAGAGACCTGCGTTCAATCCCCACCTCAGGTGACTGACTGTGTGGAGTTTGCACATTCTCCCCGTGTCTGTGTGGGAATCCTCTGAGTGCTCTGGTTTCCTCCCACAGTCCAAAGATGTGCAGGTTAGGTGAATTGGCCATGCTAAATTGCCCATAATGTTAGGTGAAGGGGTAAATGTCGGGGAATGGGTCTGGGTGATTTGCGGGTCGGTGTGGACTTTTTGGGCCGAAGGGCCTGTTTCCATACTGTAGCTTATCTAATGGCATTGGTGTGGGATCGACTTAGGGCAAAGACAGGCTTTCTAACCATGAGCCCAGGAAGTTGTCTGGATGCACTCTGAGAAGGCAACAGGAGCAGTTATCTGTTCAGGTCAGTGCCAGGGATGTAGCCTGAGGATCTAGGATGCAGTACTGAAAGAAGTTTAGGACATTACACAAATGTTCAAGCTCAATGAAGAAAAAAGCTCTGTGTTCTGCAAAATCTAAGGGAATGGTAGCATATGGCTATTGTTATTGGACTAATTATCCAATGCTTCAGAGACATTCCCCAGACAACTACATTCTGGCTGTAGTACTGAAGATTTTATAGTCCATAGCTATCACGCCACAATATTGGCATTTACCCATCAATGTGGAAAATGCCTATTGTTGTCACACCCATGAAAATCAGGACAAATTCAATTCAGCCAATTACTAGCTCTTTGTCTACTCTCAGTTCTCAATAAAATAATGGAAGATGTCATCAACACTGCTTTCAAAGGTAACATGCCTACTCACCTCGATAAAATCTTGCTCCAAACATGGATTAAAGAGCAGGGGCGAAAGTGACTGGCCTCGACATCAAGCTGCATTATAAATTATGGCACGGACAAATCCTAACAAATCTGGATCAATGGGAATTGAGAGAAACATCTCCATTGGTTGGAGTCATGCTTAATACAAAGGAAAATAATTGTACTTTTAATAGGTTCATCAACACAGCTACAGGACCTGTCTGCAGGGGTTTCCCGGGTACTGCCTTAGAACCAAACATCTTCAGATGCTTTTGGTTCCTCCATCATCAAGTCAGAGTAAGCATGTTTGTTGATGATTAACCATGTTCACCATCATTTGCAATTCCTCAGATAATGAAGTAATCCAAATACAGAAAGACTGGACAATATTCAATCTTGGTAAGTGGCACATAACATTTATGCCACACAAATACCAGGCAATGATCACTTCCAAAAACTCCTTTGGACATACAATGGCATTACCACACTGCAATCTTTACTTCAACATCCTGGGGTTACTATTGATCTGAAACTTGACTCGACCAGTCCTATTAATAAGGTAAAAACAATGACTGCAGATGCTGGAACCCAGATTCTGGATTAGTGGTGCTGGAAGAGCACAGCAGTTCAGGCAGCATCCAAGGAGCAGCGAAATCGACTTTTCTGGCAAAAAGCCCTTCATCAGGAATAAAGGCAGTGAGCCTGAAGTGTGGAGAGATAAGCTAGAGGAGGGTGGGGGTGGGGAGAAAGTTGCATAGAGTACAATAGGTGAGTGGGGGAGGGGATGAAGGTGATAGGTCAGGGAGGAGAGGGTGGAGTGGATAGGTGGAAAAGGAGATAGGCAGGTAGGACAAGTCAGGACAAGTCATGGGGACAGTTACTGAGCTGGAAGTTTGAAACTAGGATGAGGTGGGGGAAGGGGAAATGAGGAAACTGTCGAAGTCCACATTGATGCCCTGGGATTGAAGTGTTCCGAGGCGGAAGATGAGGCGTTCTTCCTCCAGGCGTCTGGTGGTGAGGGAGCGGCGGTGAAGGAGGCCCAGGACTTCCATGTCCTCAGCAGAGTGGGAAGGGGAGTTGAAATGTTGGGCCACAGGGGGGTGTGGTTGATTGGTGCGGGTGTCCCAGAGATGTTCCCTGCTAGGAAGCGCTCTGCTAGGAGGCGTCCAGTCTCCCCAGTGTAGAGGAGACCGCATCGGGAGCAACGGATACAATAAATGATATTGGTGGATGTGCAGGTGAAACCTTGATGGATGCGGAAGGCTACTTTAGGGCCTTGGATAGAGGTGAGGGAGGAGGTGTGGGTGCAGGTTTTACAGTTCCTGCAGTGGCAGGATGGGAGGGTGGGTTGTAGGGGGGGCGTGGACCTATCTCCTTTTCCACCTATCCACTACACCCTCTCCTCCCTGACCTATCACCTTCATCCCCTCCCCCACTCACCCATTGTACTCTATGCTACTCTCTCCCCACCCCCACCCTCCTCTAGCTTATCTCTCCACACTTCAGGCTCACTGCCTTTATTCCTGATGAAGGGCTTTTGCCCGAAACGTCGATTTCGCTGCCCCTTGGATGCTGCCTGAACTGCTGTGCTCTTCCAGCACCACTAATCCAGTCCTATTAATACTTTGTTTGCAAAATAAGTCAGAATTTGGGAATTCTGCAGTGATTAAGTCACCTCTTGACCCTGCAAAGGCTTTCTACAATCTCTAAGGTACAGTGTAATCCTAATTTCCTGGATGTGTATAGCTCCAATATCAGTCATCAATCATGACACCAGTCAACACAACGCAACCCTCTTGAAGGCGAAAGTGAGAACTGCAGATGTTGTAAATTAGAGTTGGGAATGTCCTGCTGGAAAAATCACAGAAAGTCAGGCAGCATCCGAGGAGCAGGAAAGATTACACTTTGGGCTAAAAACCTTCATCAAGAATGAGGCCCTCTTGAAGCGATATCCCATCCACCAGCTCTCATATTCACTCATTGCATTACCAACACAAAGTGGCAATAATGTGTACAATCTATCAGATGCATCACAGCAACTCCTTAAGGCTCATTTGACAACATTTTCCAAGCCCACAACCTTGAACATGTAGAAGGACAAGATCAGCAGTTGCATGGAATACTATTGCCTGCACGTTCTCCTTCAAGTCACACACCATCCTGACTTTGAAATAAATCACTATTCCTTCATGTTTGCTGGGTGGAAATCATGCATTTCACTTCGTCATAGCACTGTGGATGTCCCTCTACCTGACAAACTTCAGTGGTTCAAGATGATGGCTAGCTTTCATGAAGTTAACTAAGGGCAAGTAGTGATATTTATCTCTGTAAATGAATGAAAAACAGGCCTGTGGATTTGAAATTGCAGAGAAAATAATATTGATTCAATAACTAGACTTCACTAACATTAAAGTAAGCAAGAAAATTTGTTCAAAAAGAAAAATGACAAATCTCCTGCACCTAATAGTTTCTGCTGTAGAATTATAATCCAAGCAGGTAAGAAAAGGATTGCAAAAAACCCCAAAGAACTGCAGATGCTGGAAATTAGACACAAAATCAGAAATTGCTGGAAAAGCTCAGCATATCTGGCAGCATGTGTGGAGACAAAGCAGAGTTAAGGCTTCAGGACCAGTGATTTTTGTTCATGACTGATTATAACTTGGAAAAGGTTGGGACATACGCTAGAGAAAAGGGAAGGGAAGGGGGAAAGGAGGTGGAGATACAGGTGAGGGAGAGAGAAAAAACAGTTCGGCAGACAAAGGAGGGGGTAAAGGTCAGCCTGGAAGAATGAAGAGCTGCTAATGGGGACTATTAGACTAATGTGCTGTTCGTAGTAGCAGTCCATATGATGATCGAGTCTGCTGTTTTTGGGGTGGGGTAAGAACATGACAGAAGGTGCTCAAAAAAGAATTGCAAACACTTTGAATCTTATAAAGCCGGCTCAATTCAGGGATAATGCTGTAGATTGGAAAATCATCGACCCAACTGTTGATATGGGCTTTTGATACTACAGATGCGAAGAAGAAATTAATTTAGTTTCTTGTTGGCATTCACGCTCTGAAATACCAAAAGGTTGATATCGGGAGGAGAGTTTTTAAACAAAATCTGCCATGGTGCTTCACAGGTTCTGGGTCCACAGTCAACCACTCATAAGTAATTTAAAATTTAGATACTGTGCATTTACTAAGTCGGAAAAGTTTACAACCGATGGCAGTCGAAAGCAGTTCAGGAGTTGAATGCAAGGCCTTAGGGGGAAAGGCAGGAAAATGGCACTGAAATCATAATGCTCATTGGGGAGCCAGTACAGAGGCATTGGGCTAAATGGCCTCCTTCTGTGCCAGGTGATTCTGTGACTGGGCAGTTGGGAGGGGGAGTTGAAATGTTGGGCCACAGGGCAGTGTGGTTGATTGGTGCGGGTGTCCCGGAGATGTTCCCTAAAGCACTCTGCTAGGAGGCGCCCAGTCTCCCCAATGTAGAGGAGACCGCATCGGGAGCAACGGATACAATAAATGACATTGGTGGATGTGGATATTGGTGGGACAGAGTGTATTGGTCCCAGTAGCCATGATTTGGAGATGCGGGTGTTGTACAAAGTTAAAAATCACACAACACCAGGTTATAGTACAACAGGTTTAGCTGGAAGCACTAGCTTTCGGAGCGCTGCTCCTTCAACCACCTGATGAAGGAACAGCGCTCTGAAAGCTAGCGCTTCCAATTAAACCTGTTGGGACTATAACCAGGTGTCGTGTGATTTTTAACTTGGTCCCAGTAGCTTGCGGTGACAGCCTTTTGCTCCCCAGCTGAAGTGGGCTCACGTCCACCTTTCTTGATCCATTTTCCATCTGAAGAAGGTGCCTGCCTGATGAGCACTGCCACCCAATAATTACTGCCCCCTGTCTCTGGGCATCGTCAACATGGAATCCAAAACCAAGAAGCCTTTATGTTTCCATTCACTGTCCATATGTATTTCTAGACAGAGAGAAAGAAAATAATTTGTCTGCTGAGATGGCCTGAAGTGAAACCCATTGAGTACCTTAAGCTATACCTATTGATTTTTATTCAGTATTTCTATAACTATACTAAAAGGTGTCATGTAATAAATGTTTCACTTCTCACAAAGAAATAGAGTCACAGAGTTATACAGCACAGAAACAAACCCCTCAGTCTAACTGATCCACAACGACCAGATATCCTAAACTGATCTAATCCCATTTGGCTCATATCCCTCTGAACACTTCCTATTCATGTACCCATTCTGATGCCTTTCAAATGTTGTATGAGCATTCACGAACAACTCCAGCACTTGTTGCTCATCCCCAATTGTCTTTGAACTCAATGGCTTGTTAGTCCGCTTCAGAAGCCAGTAAAGGGTCAACATATTGCCAAAGGTTTGGGAATCACATGTGAAATCAGACCAGATAAGGTTGGCAGATTTCTTTCCCTCAAGAACATGTGTAGACCAGATAAGTCATGACAGTTACAGTCACCTTTACTGAGATGAGCTGTTCATTCCAATTGTAATAATTGAATTGAAATTTCATCATGGGATTTGAGCCTATGTTCCCAATACAATATTCTGGATTAGTGGTGATGGGAGAGCACAGCAGTTCAGGCAGCATCTGAGGAGCAGTAAAATCGGTGTTTCGGGCAAAGGCCTTCATCAGGAATAAAGGCAGAGAGCCTGCAGGGTAGATAGATAAGCTAGAGGAGGGGGGGGGGGGGGAGAAAGTAGCATAGAGTACAATGGGTGAGTGGGGGAGGGGATGAAGGTGATAGGTCAGGGAGGAGGGTGGAGTGGATAGGTGGAAAAGAAGATAGGCAGGTAGGACAAGTCATGGGGATAGTGCTGAGCTGGAAGTTTGGAACTGCGGTGAGGTGGGGGAAGGGGAAATTAGGAAACTGTTGAAGTCCACATTGATGCCCTGGGGTTGAAGTGTTCCGAGGCGGAAGATGAGGTGTTCTTCCTCCAGGCGTCTGGTGGTGAGGGAGCGGCGGTGAAGGAGGCCCAGGACCTCCATGTCCTCGGCAGAGTGGGAGGGGGAGTTGAAATGTTGGGCCACAGGGCGGTGTGGTTGATTGGTGCGGGTGTCCCGGAGATGTTCCCTAAAGCGCTCTGCTAGGAGGCGCCCAGTCTCCCCAATGTAGAGGAGACCGCATCGGGAGCAACGGATACAATAAATGATATTGGTGAATGTGCAGGTAAAACTTTGATGGATGTGGAAGGCTCCTTTAGGGCCTTGGATAGAGGTGAGGGAGGAGGTGTGGGCACAGGTTTTACAGTTCCTGCGGTGGCAGGGGAGGGTGCCAGGATGGGAGGGTGGGTTGTAGGGGGGGTGTGGACCTAACCAGGTAGTCACGGAGGGAACGGTCTTTGCGGAAGATGGAAAGCGGTTGGGAGGGAAATATATCCCTGGTGGTGGGGTCTTTTTTGAGGTGGCAGAAATGTTGGCAGATGATTTGGTTTATGCGAAGGTTGGTAGGGTGGAAGGTGAGCACCAGGTGGAACCCCTTTCCACCTTCCGCAAAGACCGTTCCCTCCGCGACTACCTGGTCAGGTCCACGCCCCCAAACAACCCACCCTCCAATCCTGGCACTTTCCCCTGCCACCGCAGGAACTGTAAAACCTGCGCCCACACCTCCTCCCTCACCTCTATCCAAGGCCCTAAAGGAACCTTCCACATCCATCAAAGTCTTACGTGCACATCCACTAATATCATTTATTGTATCCGTTGCTCCCGATGCAGTCTCCTCTACATTGGGGAGACTGGACGCCTCCTAGCATCTCTTGGACATCCATACCAATCAACCACACCGCCCTGTGGCCCAACATTTCAACTCCCCCTCCCACTCTGCTGAAGACATGGAAGTCCTGGGCCTCCTTCACCGCCGCTCCCTCACCACCAGACGCCTGGAGGAAGAACGCCTCATCTTCCGCCTTGGAACACTTCAACTCCAGGGCATCAATGTGGACTTCAACAGTTTCCTCATTTCCCCTTCCCCCACCTCACCCTAGTTCCAAACCTCCAGCTCAGCACTGTCCCCATGACCTGTCCTACCTGCCTATCTTCTTTTCCACCTATCTACTCACCCTTTGTACTCTATGCTACTTTCTTCCCACCCCCACCCTCCTCTAGCTTATCACTCCATGCTTCAGGCTCTCTGCCTTTATTCTTGATGAAGGGCTTTTGCCCGAAACATCGATTTTATTGCTCCTCGGATGCTGCCTGAACTGCTGTGCTCTTCCAGCACCACTAATCCAGAATCTGGTTTCCAGCATCTGCTGTCATTTTTTTTTCCCAATACAATAGTCAGGATTTCTGGATTACTCACCCACGACCTTAACACCATCTACCTCAACTGTCAACTTTTATTCTTTTCCTCTCACCAAAAATGATATGAAAGTTTACCCTCATGTCTGGAGGCGGCATGGTGGCTCAGTGGTCAGCACTACTGCCTCACAGCACTAGGGACCTGAGTTCGATTCCAGCCTCAGGTGACTGTGTGGAATTTGCACATTCTCCCCATGTCTGTGCAGGTTTCCTTCGGTTTCTTCCCACAGCCCAAAGATGTGCAGATCAGGTGAATTGGCCATGCTAAATTGCCCATAGTGTTAGGTACATTGGTCTGGGTGGGTTACTCTTCAGAGGGTCGGTGTGGACTTGTTGGGCCGAAGGGCCTGTTTCCACAATGTAGGGAATCTAATCTCAAGTCTGGATGGTTTTATTGATCACGCTATTTTCAACTGGAGTTTCTACCTCGAGTAACTGCAGCTCCGAGTGCCCCCAATACAGACTACATAAAGGATTTCAAGCAAAACACTTCCATCTGATTGGTGCTGTTCAAGGATTGCTGCCACACTGAACAGTGTCTCCTTTTCCTCACGTTGATATTCTTTCCATCTGTCCATATGGAAAATGAGAAACAGGCCATCACCGCAGATCAGGAAAACACAACTGTTTACAGCTGAAGTAATCTTTTACTACCCACATTCAACAGGATCCAAGCTGCAACCATATAAGGGGCATGCAACATGTCAGAACATGTGGACTGTTTATTAACCTCTCCCTTGCTGCTTTTGTCTAGTTCTGGTCAATGCCTCATCATTGTGTAATGGAAATGAGTCTGCTTCAAGGCCAAGTTGACAAAAAATGGCACTGCAGAGTCATAAGATTCTTGCAAAATTGATGAAAACGTTTTCTACCACAGAGAGCAACCCTTAGGTTTATTCACTGATATCACAGGTTTGTCCTCTGTGCAAAATTGCAGGACCACCCAGCACACTTCTCCAGTAATTATCAGCTTCACATCTCTTCACCTTTGCAGAGCTAATTATCAGTCAGAAATATTAACAACAAATCATTAAAAATCAGTAATAGGATAATTGGAGCCTTGGAATTGATTTAAAAAATCAATTTTCAACCATACAAAATTGTCTAAATTTCACAACGCATACAATACCCAGGGAGACAGTGAAAATGCAGGGGAGGAAGACAAGTCAAAGTGCTCTTACAGCGAAGGCCGAAGAACATGATAAAATGATTGGTCTCATGTGCTGTAATCATTCAATGATTCAAAAGGTTAATTCATGCCATTTTATTTCAGTAAACTCCTTGAAATTATACCAGTCAGTGTCAACTATGGCACAACTGAAAGTAGAAAATATCAAGGCATAGAAATTAGACGCAGTAGCGAGAAAACAGAAATTAGTCAAAAGCAGAAAGTGTTGGTGAAATTCAGCAGGTATGGGACAGGTAACAAGTTTGTCAAGTTTGTTAACCACACCCACAACCCCTAGGTTCTGTATGGATTGCTCCCTGAACAACCAACCCATTTTCAATGATCTATTTAGTATTTACTATGATCAGCAATTCATTTGTCTGCTTCCACATTTTTCTCTCCCTGAGCATCACCTTCATCCTTTCATCTCACTTGATCCCCCCTCATCAGCATGAAAACCACACTCTCCCAGCTTTTCTCAAAGGGTCGCTGGACTCAAAACATTAACTCTGTTTTTCTCTCCACAGATGCTGTCAGATGTGCTGAGCTTCTCCTGTACATTTGTCTGGGATTTTATAGCACTTGACAATGACTAAGTGATTGCCATTAGACGACTTTTTCTATATCTGCCTGAGAGGCTTGAAAAATGGCTCAGCGAATTTGGAGCAGAATGGTTGAATGGTTTCTACAGTATCTTAATTCATGTATTCCATCTTTGGATCGGAATATCCAATTTCTGACCCTGTTCATTCTTATTTGTTGACGTCAAATGCAGAAACATACTGAAGAATCTTTCATGGTATGGCAAGGCCAGCAATTGTTATTCATCTCTAATTTCCATTGCGTGAGTGGCGTGCTGGGGTCATTTCAGAGGGCAGGTGAGGGTCAAGCACATTGCTGGGGTGTGGAGTCACATGTGGGTCAGACCAGGTAAGATGGCAGATTTCCTTCCCGAACCATTTTGGTTTTTTACAACAATTGTTAATAGTTTTATGTTTATCATTACCAAGACCCCAATTTATAATCTGAGATTTGATTCACCCAGTATCTTCTCACAGTCTAAAGATATACAGGTGTAGTGGATTGGCTGTGCAAAATTGCCCACGGTGTCCAGGGATGTGTAGTTTAAGTGGATTAGCCATGGGAAATGAAGGGTTAAAGGATCAGGGGGGCGAGTCTGGGTGGGATGTTCTTCGGAGAATCTGTGTGGACCTGTTGAGCCAAATGTCCTGTTTCCACATTGTGGGGATTCTAGGATGATTTGATTCATTATCATAGAATCCCTACAGTGTGGAAACAGGCCATTTGGCCCAACAAGCCCACACTGAACCCCCAAAGAGTAACCCACCCAGACACATTCCCCAACCCTATTATCCTATATTCACCCCTGGCTAATGGACCTGACCTACTCCTCCCTGAATATTATGGGCAATTTAGCATGGCCAATTCTCCTAACCTGCACAGCTTTGGATTGTGGGAGGAGATCGGAGTACCTGAAGGAAACCCACACAGATACAGGGAGAATTTGCAAAGTCCACACAGACAGTCACCTAAGGTTGGAATCGAACCCAGGTCCCTGGCGCTGTGAGGCTGTAGTGCTAACCACTGAGCCACTGTGCCACTGTGCCACCCTATTATTTGGATTTAAATTTCACCAGCTGCACTTAGGCCACCAAAGCATTAGCCTGGCTTTCTGGATTACTAAACCAGTAGCACAACCACAACATAACCATCTCCCCACCTCTTTTGAATATTGTCTGAGTTGGTACATTTCCAACTTGTAAAGTTTTTATTTTCGAATAGTGCAGTCCGTTCTTTCTTCACCTTAATTGTGACCAAAATATTTAATACATAAACAAAGTAATCAAGCATTCCAATCTTTATTCGTTTGGATATGTCTTTGTTATAATTGGCTCATTCACTGAATTATAAACATTATTATTGAAACTCAATACTCTATCAAAACAAGAGAGATTGATTGCCTCATATTCCTTTGATCAGAGGTGGGGTGATGTGAGAGAACTCCCTCTATTAATCCTAAGGAATAAGGATTGTCACAGGAAGGTACATTTCTCAATGATTGTTGAATTGCTGCAGGAATTCCAAGATCATGAGTGGATTTAGGATTAGAAATAAAAGCAATCTGATCACCTGAGAACAAGTATTCATTTACTGGCAGAAGGCTACATATGTGCTGAGGACAAGAGCCAAGAAGGTACAAGCTCCATAATTGCCCCTCGCTCACCCCTTGTGATGTTAACTCTTCTGATCACTGACAGGCTCACTGATATTTCCATTATATTTTGTTTTCAAAGCTGTTTTCTGAGCTGCCTGCTCTTCACTGAATAGGGAGACTCCCTGGAATATTAAATATTAATCATGAGATGTGTTCTGAGTAAATAAACACAGGCAGGATTATTTTGTTGCTCATTAATCTTGTGCTTCCTAATCAGCACTGACCTAAAAAGGTGTTATATTCACAATCATCGCGGATGAGAAGAAGAAGAAAATATTTGTCTTGTCACATGACAACTATTCACCCTGTGACCCAATGGCCATGCCCAGAAGGACATGATGTCGTGGGCTGGAGCCTGGGTGGCAAAACCTCACAAAAGAGTTCACACTGAATAACTTCTCATTCTAACTTTACCAGTTCTGTGCAAATATATGAAATCATGTTCAAGCTGCACCTAAGTTATGGTGTGATTTTAATTAAACAAGGGGATAAAGAAATGTCAAAATTCAGCTTGCGCAGAAAACATGCCCTATTCACTCTAACTGTTTTACTCAACTGATTCATGCATGGGATGTGGGTGTCACTGGGCTAGACCGACATTTATTGTCCATCTCTAATTAATTGTTGTGGCTCTGGAGTTACATATAGACCAGGGAAGGACTGCAGAAGCAAACACATCAGGCTAGCTTATAATCCCTGATATACTTAATTGAATTCAAATTTCACCAAGTGCTATAGTGGGATTTGAACTCATGCTACCAGGCCATATGCTTTGGATTCTGCATGACAAATCCAGTGAAATTTCCATTGTACCACCTTGTACATTTTGACATAGAAAAGCAGAATATAGAACTCAGGAATAACAAAGCCCAGTTCGGCCGTGTCAATGTTTATGATGTGTTTGTGATTTCTCGTATTCTCTCTCATTGAAGGCTGCTCTTTATTCTCTTCTTCACAAAACGCCTACAAGTCTCAAACTAAATGCATCAGCGCAGTTTGCCTCAACTCCAGCAACTCTTCAATGCCCTCTGAAATGTCTAACTGTAGTGATTGTAACAAGGTCAGCCATGGATCTCAGAGCATATGAGTTCCCTAACTCTAGAAGCTTGACACTGTCCAGGACAAAGCAGCCCGCTTGATTGACAACACACCCACAAGCATTCAATCCCTCTTTCACGGACACTCGGTGGCAGCAATGTTTTACTATCTACAAGATGCACTGCAGAAATTCACCAAAGATGCTCAGACAGCACCTTCTAACCTATAGCCACTTCCATTTAGAAGGATAATGGCAGCAGATATATGGGAACACCATCTCCTTCAAGTTGCACTCCAAGCCTCTCACCGTCCTGACTTGGAAATATGTTGACGTTCCTTCTCTGTCACTGGGTCAAAATCCTGGAATTCCCTCCATAATGGCATTTTGGGTCAACCCACAGCAGGTGGACTGCAGCATTTCAAGAAGGCAGTTTATCACAACCTTCTCAAGGGAAATTAGGGATGGGCAATAAATGCTGGCCAGCCAGTGACTCCCACATCCCATAAATGAATTCTAAAAAATAAAAAAAGGGCTGTTAACCTGGTCCAATCAGGAAGTCCTGGCTGACAGATATAATCAGGGGTCAGGGGTTCTGACCACCCTAGGAGCTGGCACTGAGCTAGCTGGGTCCGTGTCATGTGCAATGCATGTGTAAATAAAGGGATACAGGCCTTTAGTAGACTTGTTTCACTAGCAAACCACTCAGCTGTATCAAACCAATTCAAAGTCTATACAAAGGAACCAGACTGGGTTGGGCAGTCCAGCATCAACATAAGCACCAGGAATAACAAAGGCAAACCCAGCACTATTGAACCTGCACAGTTCTCCTTCCCAACAACTGGGGCTTGGCCCAAAATTGGAGAGGTGTCCCACAGACTAATCAAGCAACAGGCTGCCACAGTCAGACTGATAGATTCATACCATACAGACACGGTGGGCGGCACGGTGGCACAGTGGTTAGCACTGCTGCCTCACAGCGCCAGGGACCTGGGTTCAATTCCCGTTCTCCCCGTGTCTGCGTGGGTTTCCTCTGGGTGCTCCGGTTTCCTCCCACACTCCAAAAGATGTGCAGGTCAGGTGAATTGGCGATGCTAAATTGCCCGTAGTGTTAGGTAAGGGGTAGATGTAGGGGTATGGGTGGGTTGCGCTTCGGCGGGGCGGTGTGGACTTGTTCGGCCGAAGGGCCTGTTTCCACACTGTAAGTAATCTAATCTAATCTAATCTAATCTAAACAATATCCTGGTCCAGACCAGCACTAGCCTGGGTTCTTACCTATCCTATCATTGACATGACCATGGGTCAGAATCCTACATTCCTTTGGATAGTGAATGGCCTGGACAGAGTAGCTGTTGGGAAAGTTCTGGTCACTACATTACCAAAAAGACGTAGATGCTTTGGAGACGGTATAGAGGAGGTTCACCAGGATCGTGCCTGGTATGGTGGGCACTAGCTATGAAGAGACGTTGAATAGATTAGGATTATTTTCATTAGAAAGATGAAGTTTAAGAGGGGACCTGATTGAGGTCTACAAAATCATGTGAGGTATCGAGAGGGGTCATGAGTTCAAGGCGAGAGGGGAAATGTTTAAGGGAGATATGCATGGAAAGTTCTTTACGCAGAGGGTGGTAGGTGCCTGGAATGCGTTGTCAGCGGAGGTGGTAGTGGTGGGCACAATACCATCATTTAAGATGTATCTAGACAGATACATGAATGGGCAGGGTGCAGAAGGATACAGATCCTTAGAAAATAAGTGACAGGTTTAGATAGAGGATCTGGATTGGCACAGGCTTGGAGGGCCGAAGGGCCTGTTCCTCTGCTGTAATTTTCTTTGTTCTTTGTTATGATATCAGTATTTTTTTTATTACCAGACGAGTCATATCTTAGACTGAAATCTGGTGAAATGGTTGATATTTTTTCAGTTTTGGTGTGAACAAGCTGGTATCTCACCAAGACTGAAGTGTGCAATGTTACAGATTTTATTTTAACACTAAAACAGAGTTTGTTAAGCAAAATAAATGAAGATTTAATTTTAAAACATCTAGTTATTTGTAACACAAATTCAAAGAGCTTTAAACTTGCTGTAAAAGTATAATCCCATTAATCCCAAAATATTCCTTTACAAATTCCAAAAAACAATCACTCATTTAGAATGTAAAATCACCCTGTTTACCCAAAAAAAATGAGTTGTTAACAAACACCTTAATAGGTTTAAGGTAACTATGACTTTAACTCCTAAACTGGAAATATTAGTAGTTTTGTCCAGGAGCTTTCATACACCTGAATTTGCATGTACTCTGCTTCAAGTAACCTCTTCAGGGTTTTATTCCAACACTTCTGGTTGGAGCTATCAACCATTCATTACTGTAATGTAATCTAGCTTTACAATATCCTCCTTTCTGAACAGCGTGCTGGATGTACCATTATCATCCAAGGAATTCACAAAACTATGTGCATTTCACTTCAGCTTTAAAACTGTGAATCTAGAAATTTCCAATCAAACCTTATATCCATTCAAGAATTAGGGCCTTGACAACATTCTGGCAATAGTGCTGAAGACTTGAGCTCCAGAACCTACTGTGCTATAAGTCAAGCAGTTCTAGCACAGTTGCAATACTGCATCGACCTGATAATGTGGAAAGTTTCCCAGGTATATCCAACATACTAAAAGCAGGTCACATTCAAATTGGCCTATTACCAGTCCATAGTTGATCATCAGCAAAGCGATGGAAGAGGCCAGTGATGGTGCTATCAAACGGCATGTGCAAAGTAAGAACCTGCTTCCTGGGTGCCAACAGGGTGCCTTGATGCCTGACCTCATTATAGCCTCGATCCAAATATGGAAAAAAGAGCTCAACTCCAGAGGTTTTTCAGGGCAATATCTTCAGCTCAAATATCTTCTGTGCTTCATCAATGACCTTGCTCCATCATAAGATCATAAGATCCTGACTTGAAAATACATTACTGTTCCTTCAGGATCGTTGGGTCAAAACCTTGGAACTCCCTCCCTAGCCACATTAACGGTGTACCTACACCAAGTGGACTGCAGTGGCTCAAGAAAGCAGTTCACCCCCACTTTCTTAAGGGCAGGTAAGAATAAGCAATAAATGCTGGCCAGGCAGGGATGGCTACATCCCCTGAATGAATAAGAAAAGATTTGTGACTCTTCAGCTACTGAAAGTGTTTGGTCCATATCAATATACATCCAGGCTCGGACTGATAACTGGCAATAATATTCCTGCCACACAAACACCAGACAATGACCATCTCCAACAAGAGAAAATCAGACATTCAGTGGAATATAGTCTTCCCTCAATTCCCTATTATCAACATCCTGTGTTTTGCCATTGGCCAAAAGCTATACTAGACTCGCCACTTAATCACCATGGCTACAAAACCATGTCAACAGCTAGGAATTCAATGATGAATAACCCACTCCCAGTTGCCCAATGCCTTTAAAAATTCTATAAGGTGCAAGTCATCACATGCTGGAAAACTGCCAACTACTCTGGATGAGTGCCACACCAGTAACATGCAAGGAGATTGATGCCATTGAGAAAAAAAAAGCCCACTTAATTAGCACTCCCTCCATTATCTTCAACATTCACTCCTTACATCAGCGAAACACTGTGGCAACAGTGTGTGTAATCTCCAAGATCTCACTAAGTCTTCTTTAGCAGCACCTTACAGGGCTATGGATGCATAGGAACACTGTCATCTGCAAAAGTTCCCCTCCAGACCATGCACCAACCTTACTCGGAGCTATGTCTCTGTTTTCTCAGTGTCACTGGGTCAAAATCCTAGAACTTACTCCTAACAGCTCTACAGGATCAGCTGCAGCAAATGGACTTCAATAGTTCAAGAAGGACTTATACACTTAATGGTAAAGTCCTGGGGAGTGTTGCTGAAGAAAGAGACCTTGGAGTGCAGGTTCACAGTTCCTTGAAAGTGGATTTGCAGGTAGATAGGATAGTAAAGAAGGCCTTTGGGTATGCTTTCCCTTATTGGTCAGAACATTGATTATAGGTGTTGGGAGGTCATGTTGCAGCTGAACAGGACATTGGTTAAGTCACGTTTGGAATATCATGTGCAATTCTAGTCTCCCTCCTATGGGAAAGGTGATGTGAAATTTGAAAGGTTTCAGAAAAATTTACCAGGATGTTGCCAGGATTAGAGGATTTGACCTATAGGGAGAGGCTGAATAGGCTGGGGTTATTTTCCCTGGAGCGTCGAAGGCTAAGGGGTGACCTTCTAGAGGTTTATAAAATCATGAGGGAGATGGATAGGGTAAATAGATAAGGTCTTTTCCCTGGGCAGCGGCAGTCCAAAACTAGAGGGCATAGGTTCAGGATAAGAGTAGGAACCTAAGGGGCAACATTTTCATGCAAAGGGTGGTGCATGTATGGAATGAGCTACCAGAGGAAGTGGTGGAGGCTGGTACAATTACAACATGTAAAAGGCATCTGGATGGGTATATGAATAGGAAGAGTTTAGAGGGATATGGGCCAAGTGCTGGCAAAGGGACTAGTTTAATTTAGGATAGCTGGTCAGCATGGATGAGAGTTTGTTTACATGCTGTAAAATCTTAATGACTATATGACTCTCAAGGAGCAAACCCCCACCAATTTAGATTGTATTCCCTACAATGTGGAAACAGGCCCTTCGGCCCAACCAGTCCACAGAGAGCCACCGAAGAGCAACCCACCCAGACCCATTTCCCTCTGACTAATGCAACTAACACAATGGGCAATTTAGCATGGCCAATTCACCTGACCTGAACATCTTTGGACTGTGGGAGGAACCCCACGCAGACATGGGGAGAATGTGCAAACTCCACACAGACAGTCGCCCAAGGCTGGAACCGAATGTGGGACCCTGGTGCTGTGAGGCAGCAGTGCTAACCACTAAGCCACCATGCCACCCTTTTCCTGAAGGGCAGTTAGGGAGGGGCAATATACACAACCATCCCATTAATGAAGAAAAAAATATGGCAGTCTTAATTTGAAATATGACCAATGTTATTCAGGTTGAACAAAAGAACACATTCTTTTTTGTATATCTGTGGACACAGGCCTGTGTTTTATTCTCTGAATCGATAATTCTTGATCTGTCATTGAACTGGAGAGAAGTAAGACTTTAATATTGAATCCGACCCAGACTGGGTCCAATGCATGTGTCAACACTCTAATGAAAGCCAGATGTGCCAGCCTGCCTGTTCTGGATTCTCACTGATCCCTCAGATTTTCATACGAATATGCAATGATTGTATGATTAGAAAATGTGAGGGATCAGTGAGCATCCGGTTCTGGAAGTTCACTAATCCCTCACATTTTCTGTTCATTTTCATTCTCTCGTAATGCACTGGGAATTTCATCCGCGATTCTACCAACTCAGTGGAAGTTGAACCTGCGACAGTGCAGCTTTGAGGCAATAGTGCAGCAACTTTGCTCAAGTGTAAAATTTGGAAAGTGGTCCGAATTTCAAAATGGTACAGGCTTCATGTCATTAAGAAGGTGCTGAGTGTGTTTCCTGCTTAACCGCCTAATCGTTTCACACCAGAATGTTAAAATACAAAATTAAAAGAGAAAAAGCTGGAAATACTCAGCAGGTCAGCTAGTGTCTGCGGATAAAAAAATAACTTTTGGATTTCAGGTTGTGACCCTTTTATTAGGACTGAGGAAATATGTAGGAATTTCTGAGTCAGTGGAAGTGGGGAGGGTGCATTCGGAAATTTAGGGAAAAGAGATTGAATGTAAAAGATTTCATGGTGTACGGTCAAGGGAAATGATAATGGATAGAATAAAGAGACAAATGTTGTATCTAGAAGATGTGCAAAAGGCTGCAGAGCTGCAATTTGCTTGTGGAGTGAAAGAATAGAGAAATGAGAAAACAATGAGTCAGCAAAACAGAAACATGATGCAAAATAGGGACAGATGTCATGGAGTAAAATTGTTGAACTACACTCAAGGCTGGATGGTATCAAATCGAAAGATGAGATAAAGTTAGTCGTGACTGTATGCAGCTTCTTTGGAACATTGGGTCAGGGCAAGGAGATGAACAGTCAGAGTAGGGGGTGAGGTGGAGGATTAAAATGATAAGTGATGAAGTTCAGGGTCATTGTTGAGGATAACTCAGAGGCAGCCCACAAAGCAGTCACCTACTCTGTTGATGATCTCCAACCTAGAACATCATAAACAGTGAATAGACTAAACCCAACTGAACTGAGTACATGTATATCTCTTTCTTTCACTTAGAAGGAGTGTTTGGAGCCTCAGATGCTGAGATGGGAGGGGCAAAAAGATTGATTCCTCATCTCCTGTGCTTTTATAGAAAGGTGTGTGAGGGGATACGGGAGTAACTGATGAGTGAATCAGAGAGCCATGGAGACAGCAAGCCCCTTCAGAACATTGACGGAGAAAGGCAAGGAACGTGTTTGAATGTGGCATCAACCATGATCAAATAGTGGAACAGACTCAATGGGCCGAATGGCCCAATTCTGCTCCCGCATCTTATGGTCTTATCACATCGGAGATGGTAGATAAGGATCCATTAAATTCAGAGGCTCAATGGCTGGAAGGTGAGAGAAATAAGAGAAATTCTATCATGATTCTGGGAAGGAGTGCAAGGGAATGGAAACAGAACAGCATGAAATAGATTGGGTATAATAAAGGGCCCTGTTATTCAGGTTCAGGTGGCCTGGAGGTTGTGAGTTTTTGGATGAGGGAAATGGAACACACCCAGAAGTGTTAATATTTAAGGGTCAATCATCTGATCAGATGCAACAGAAATAGAGAAACTGGGTGAATGGACTGGAATCCTCACAGAAAGAGACCTGTGAGGAAGTATAGTTAAGGTAGCTATGGGAGTCCGAGGTCCTGTCTTGAATATTAATTGATACCCCATATAAACAGAGACCTCTCACCTCAGCACTGAAGAATCTGTACCTAGGCACTAGGTGGCTGAGATAGTGCCATAAGTGGAGACTTGTAAACTTTTCACTGTACTCGTGTGTGATGATGTGACAATAAAGCAAATTCGAGAGGCAGAGTGGGAGGGGAAGAGTCAGAAATGCATCAAGTGAAGGTGAGAGAAGGATGGAAATTGGAAATGAAATTTTCAGGTCATGGTGAGATGAGAAAGCAACCTTCTACAGTCATCAGTTTAGCAGAAGAAGATGCTAGGGAAAGGTGCCTGAGTAGGAAATGTTGTTTCAACCTAAACCTTTACCCTCATTTCTCTCGATAGATGCCATCTGACCTGCTGAGTCCTTCCAGCCTTTTCAGCTTCTATTTCAGGTTTTCAGCGTCTGCATTATTTTGCCTTTGTGATTATTTTAAAATTGACTCCTGTCAACTACTGAGTGCATTAAACACAGATGGAGTGTTTCAATTTTTTTTTCATTCCCACTCCCCAATGGCCACAGCACAAAAGGTTGCTTCAGCTGTAAAAGCAGGATCTATCTGTTCACATTTAAGATTGACAGTTTCCTATAGTCAGGGGAAGATCGGTCCAGAGCGGTTTACATAGCACATTCCAAGTGCGACACAATTGGCTGAACACGAGAATATTAAGCCTATTTATTCTGTCTGTCCCTATCAATAAATAAAAGAAATATCATTCTGTAACTCCTTCTCTGTATTTAAGCATTCCAGTTATATTAGTTTCTGATGTTTAATAATACTCAGCGTTATCACGCTAATAACTGCCACTCTTAGCCAGCAACTTTCAAGCATTCACAGGATAATTAGTTCCCCCTCATGGTGTCATGTCCTCAAGTGCAACTTCATTAATCCAATGTATCTTTGACAGTGTTCCATGACACACAGGAGTCACGAATTAACATGAAGAAACTGTTTGACTGCGGGCAACAGAACAGTTCCCACTCTGATCCTTGTCCTTTCAGATAACACACTCTTTTTTTCCTTTCCGCATACTTTTGCACACACTGCTCTTTTTCTCTCCATTGGGAAAGTGATGGAAGCTCTTACCCCCAGCTGCCTCTCACCCCCTTTGAATGAACCATGGCTTGAATTATCTTTTTTATGGCCAACCAGTCTTGGAATGGGTTTTGAACTCGGATCTTCAGCCCCAGTGATAGAGACGCTACCCATTGAGACATCTGCTAACCCACTTCTTGGATACCTGTTCCCAAAAAAGGAAGCTGGAATACTCAAACACTCTCTGATTGAAATGGAGAAAGGTTCCCGAAGGATCTTGTGAGTTGCTTGAGAACATTTTTTTTTCCATCTCTTCGTTGTGCTGATGGGTAGCAGGAGATGGCTGTCCAGTGCAGGTCTGCAAGGAAGGAAATGGATAACCTGTAGGGAAGTCACCTTTTAGTTTTACTTAGATTACTTACAACGTGGAAACAGGCCCTTCGGCCCAACAAGTCCACTCTGACCCGCCGAAGCGTAACTCACCCAGACCCATTCCCCTACATTTACCTCTTCACCTAACACTACGGGCAATTTAGCATGGCCAATTCACCTAACCGGCACATTTTTGGACTGTGGGAGGAAACCGGAGAACCCGGAGGAAAACCACGCAGACACAGGGAGAATGTGCAAACTCCATACAGAGTCGCCTGAGGCGAGAATTGAACCCAGGTCTCTGGCGCTGTGAGGCAGCAGTGTTAATGCCTTTGTGGGCAATGTATGAGGAATTCATGACTATCTACATGAAGAATACATTTATGGAGGACAAAACTCAATGGCATCCTAAAAAAGGGCACAGGGATCATGGGGGTGGAGGGTGGTGGGGGTGGGGTTGGGGGGAGGGGGGGTGGGGGGGGGGTGGTGGTGGTGGCGGTATACATTGAATGATGTTTGTTCCTTCCACTTCAGGCAGAATGCAGATATCGAACTGCCTGTTCATTTCAATGACAGAAGTATGCAACCCAGTGTTACATACACTGGTGAGTGGGACTTCTCAGTAGGGTGACCTATGTCACATGCAAAAATGATTTTGTGTTACTTGAAGTCTCTGTGTGCCACTTAACGGAGAGGAAGATTCCTGCTGCAACAGGAGCCAGAAGTGGCTGGGAAAGACATTCTCAGCAGGAAGAAGAACGAAGTAGGGTCATCTGGAGGGTATGTTGCCTCAATGGTTAGCACTGCTGCCTCACAGCGCCAGGGACTTGGGTTCAAATCCACCCTCAGATGACTGTCTGTATGGAATTTGCACTTTCATTCCCTGTCTACACGGGTTTCCTCTGGTCCTCCAGTTTTGGAGCGCAGGGTAGGTGGATTGACTGTGCTAAGTACCCCACAGTGTCTTGAAATGTGCATGTTGGGTAGATTAGCCATGCTAAATGCAGGGTTTGGGGATAGGATGAGGGGTTGGGGTTGGATCTAGGTGGGATGCCCTTCAGAGGGTCAATACAGGACTCGATGGGCCAGATGGCCTTTTTCTACACTCTAGGGATTCTCTGATTCTACTATAGGGCAGATAGTGTGCTCTTCCAGGGCACTACTCAGTGGACAGGAGAAGAGATAGCTTTTATCTACAGTGTGAGCCCAGAGACCCACTAGATAACAACTGAAACAATTGAGGATGCAGTAAATCAGAAATAAAAGCAGAAATTGCTGAAAAGCTCAGCAGGTCTGGCAGCGTGTGTGCAGAGAAATCAGAGTTAAAACTTTGGGTCCATTGACTCTTCTTCAGAACTGTGACCTGAAACATCAACTCTGATTTCTCTGCACACACCTTGTCTGACTTGCTGAGCTTTTCCAGCAATTTCTTTCCTTGTACCCACCAGATAACCACTGGTAGTGGAGGTAGCTGACCATTGCAGGTAATGGAACTAGTTTGGACTGGAGGACTTGGATGCACTGTGTGAAGAAATTTAAGAAACACATGAGTTGTCAAGATCAGTAAATTCAACCTCATATGTCTCATCCTTGCAACTGAACTCCAACCTGACACACTGCTCTTCACTATACTCCCTTCACTGATCTACCGACAATCTCCAACAGCTACACCTCCTTCTCCCTCTTCAAGTGGTTTGTCCTCCTCTGTTTCTTCTGCTAATTATTCCTGTCCTGCTTCTAGTCAAGGAGAATGGAAGCTATGACTAGGATCAAGTGGTCTGGCCAGAACTCTCAAACTGAAAGTCGAGGTCTTCACTACGCGCCATATCAATCTCAGCAGATATCACAGATTTTAAATAACATCACTAACATTTTACTAAACATGTCAACTAACTTACCAGTGTCCAGTAAAAAGCAATCAGCAATTAATCTGGGAGTCAACTAAATAGCATTGCTTTCAGCTCATACCAGCTGCTTAACATATGTTCAACCCTGTGATGACCACAGACGAGTATTCTCACATACATAGAGTTGCATAATATTTACTGTATAGAATCTGTAATTCAACTGAACTGGTTTATAGCAGTGTTTATCATGTAGATCGATCATTCTCCCTCTATTTCACTCACGATAATTCCAATAGGAGATGACTGGAGTCAAGAGGCAAAGTTTGGCACCAAACAAAAAGAAGATAATATGAGAACAATGTTAAAAAGCTTGTGAATGAGTAAGGATATAAACAGTGCATAAAAACATGAGAGAGTGAAGTGGGGAGAGAGGTTTAGTGGGGAAATCCCAGGGATTGGTATTGAAGTGGGTGAAGCGCAGTAAGAACGTACGGAAGGTCAGAATTGGTGGAAGACAGAAGCCCTGCAAGGTTGTAGGGCTGCAAAAGGTGACAGGGATGCCCCAGAATGTCATCAATCAAACACAGCGAAAAGAAAATGTATACACAAGAAAAATTCAGGATTGTGACTTCGGGGCATGGTTGTCAGACCTATGTCAGGAAATGGGTAAACGTCCTTACCCATTTTTCACACAACAATCTTTCATCTCGAAACCTCAGTAACATTCCTACTATTAAAGAGACTGCCAGTCTCCACCACAATGATAAACCTTCTGAACAGCCATATTAAGGACTTGCTCTTGAATGAATGTTGTTAATTAAATTTCAGGGTTCAAATGAAATTCCTCATCAATTTGCCCTTTGCTCTTGTGGTTTAGGACATGAACCAACTCCTTTTATTCTGATCAATTGACTTTCATCCACTGCCATCCATCTAAGCAATTTTAACTTAAGGCTGATATATATCATCCATCTATTAAGCTTACACAACCTCAAAGACAAAAGCACATCCAAATGGACCCACTACCATGATATATAGGGCAGGTAATTAATAATGACCAAGTAATTGAGTTCTCAGAACTGTTCAGAAAACAGATTGTTTCAGATTATGTCTGACATCTTTTATGTAAAACTCTGGTAATTGGGCCAAGGGAGGAAATGCAGAACCTGCTATGATTTACACCAGCACAGAGAGAAACTTTGAAGTTTGAGCAACAGTTCCTAAGCGAGCTACTGGTGACCAAATAAGCTATCAAGGAAAAGAAAAAAAAATAAACATTCTTTGCTCATTCCACACCTCTTAGGTCTTGCCATATTTTGATGTTTTGGAATTATTAAGCGATGCATAACAAATTGCTCCTTCCAACACCCTCAAGCTCTGTGACAGTTGTGTTTGTTTTCTTTTCTTAATGATGAAGAAAGTAGGAAATATGTCTGGAAAGGTCCAAGCGAATCGAACCGACCTCCACTTTCCTGTTTGGCGGGTGTGTGGATCGGTTCTCTTTTCCTTACACTTTACTGCTTGAGATCAAATTCTTCCAGACTGGTTTTCACGGTATATGGCACCTTCCCAGGAAACACACTCCAGCCTCTGAAACAATACCTCATGGATCGACTGTTCGTAATTAAAAAGAAATAAATGCACAATAATCATGATGATTCAGACTGTTTGAAAATGATACCAAACATAGTCAGTACTAAATGGATTTAAGATGGTTTAGTCCAATCTTTACTTACTGCAAAATTCTTAATTCATTTGCCAGTATGAACTCCCACTTGAGCAAGTGAAAAGTATTAATGTCAGGCCATGGCTTTTGTGCCTTGTCTGTCACATCTGAGCGGGGCCCCTCAGGGGCTTGTCCATTACAGCAAAATAAGGCAGGGAGGTGGGAATGGAATGATCTCATGGTTAGAGCCTCCCCAGCTACAAGTAGTTTTAGTCTCTTACACAGTAAATGGGTACCAATGACAATGGCCATTGTTTGTGCCCCAGCTCAAATTGCCCTGGTGGTGGTCCATCTTCTTGAATCACTGCAGTCTGTGATGGCATACATACACCATCAATGCTGCCAGGAAGTGAGTTTCAGAACTTTGACCCATCAACACCGAAGGAAGAGCAATATGGTTTCAAAGGAGGATGGTGTGAGGTTCGTAAGGAATCTTGCAGACACTGTTGTCATGCTTCGACTGCCCTTGTCTTTGTAAATTGCGGTGGTTGTGGGTTTTTTAATTCTATCATAGGATACGGGCATTGCTGGCTGTTTAGCATTTGCTGTCCTAGCACTAGTTACCTTTGAATTGAGTAGCCTGCTAGGCCATTTCAGAATTGACGTTTCGGGCATGAGCCCTTCTTCAGGAATGAGGAAAGTGTGCCCAGCAGGCTAAGATAAAAGGTAGGGAGGAGGGACTTGGGGGAGGGGCGTTGGAAATGCGATAGGTGGAAGGAGGTTAAGGAGAGGATGATAAGGTGAAGGTGATAGGCCGGAGTGGGGGTGGGGGGGGAGAGGTCAGGATGAAGATCGCAGGTTAGGAAGGTGGTGCTGAGTTCAAGGGTTGGGACTGAGACAGGGTGAGGGAAGGGGAAATGAGGAAACTGGAGAAATCTGAGTTCATCCCTTGTGGTTGGAGGGTTCCTAGGCGGAAGATGAGCGCTCTTCCCCCAGCCGTCGAGTTGCTATATCTGGTGATGGAGGAGTCCAAGGACCTGCATGTCCTTGGCGGAGTGGGAGGGGGAGTTGAAGTGTCGAGCCACGGGATGGTTGGGTTGGTTGGTCTAGGTGTCCCAGAGGTGTTCTCTGAAACGTTCCGCAAGAAGGCGGCCTGTCTCCCCAATATAGGGGAGGCCACACTGGGTGCAGCGGATGCAGTAAATGATGATGTTTGGAGGTGCAGGTGAATTTGTGGCGGATATGGAAGGATCCCTTGGAGCCTTGGAGGGAAGTAAGTGGGGAGGTGTGGGCACAAGTTTTGCATTTCTTACGGTTGCAGGGGAAGGTGCCAGGAGTGGAGGTTGGGTTGGTGGGGGGTGTGGAACCTGATGAGGGAGTCATGGAGGGAGTGGTCTTTTCAGAACGCTGATAGGGGAGGGAAGGAAAATATATCCCTGGTGGTGGGGTCCATTTGGCGGTGGCGGAAATGACAGCGGATGATATGCTGCACATGGAGGTTGGTGGATGGTAGGTGAGGACCAGTGGAGTTCTGTCCTGGTGGCGATTGGAGGGGCAGAGCTCAAGGGCAGAGGAGCGGGAAGTGGAGGAGATGCGGTGGAGGGCATCATCGATCACGTCTGGGGAGAAATTGCAGTCTTTGAAGAAGGAGGCCATCTGGGTTGTTCGGTATTGGACCTGGTCCTCTTGGGAGCAGATGTGGCGGAGACGAAGAAATTGGGAATATACACACCCCCCACCAACCCAACCTCCACTCCCGGCACCTTCCCCTGCAACCGCAAGAAATGCAAAACTTGCGCCCACACCTCCCCCCTTAATTCCCTCCAAGGCTCCAAGGGATCCTTCCATATCCGCCACAAATTCACCTGCTCCTCCAAACACATCATTTACTGCATCCGCTGCACCCGATGTGGCCTCCTCTACATTGGGGAGACAGGTCACTTACTTGCGGAACGTTTCAGAGAACACCTCCGGGTTTACCCGCACCAACCAACCCAACCACCCCGTGGCTCAACACTTCAACTCCCCCTCCCACTCCACCAAGGACATGCAGGTCCTTGGACTCCTCCATCGCCAGACCATAGCAACACGACGGCTGGAGGAAGAGCGCCTCATCTTCCGCCTAGGAACCCTCCAACCACAAGGGATGAACTCAGATTTCTCCAGTTTCCTCATTTCCCCTTCCCCCACCCTGTCTCAGTCCCAACCCTCGAACTCAGCACCACCTTCCTAACCTACAATCTTCATCCTGACCTCTCCGCCCCCACCCCCACCCCCACTCCGGCCTATCACCCTCACCTTATCACCCTCACCTTAACCTCCTTCCACCTATTGCATTTCCAACGCCCCTCCCCCAAGTCCCTCCTCCCTACCTTTTATCTAAGCCTGCTTGGCACACTTACCTCATTCCTGAAGAAGGGCTTATGCCCGAAACGTCGATTCTCCTGCTCCTTGGATGCTGCCTGACCTGCTGCGCTTTTCCAGCAACACATTTTCAGCTCTGATCTAGGGCATCTGCAGTCCTCACTTTCTACTATGCCATTTTAGAGGGCAGTTGAGAATCAATCACATTGCTGTGGTTCTGGAGTCACATGTAGACTGGATCAGGTAAGGACAGCAGATTTTCTTCCCTGAAGGACGTTGGTGAATCAAATGGGTTATTCCAACAATTGACAATAGTTTCATTGTACATTCAGCAGTTTATTGATTCCACATAAGTATTGGATTCAAATTCCACCATCCGCTGTGGCTGGATTCGAACCTACTTCCCTAAAACATGAGCTGAGTTTCTGGATTTAAAGTCTAGTGATAATTAGCCATTGCCTCCTTCTTCCTTGCATTTAACTGCTTGAGATCAAATTCTTCCCAACTGGTATTCACAGTGTGGTGCACTTTCCCAGGAAATATACCCCAGCCTCTGAACTAATACCTCATGGATTGGATGTTATGAATTAAAAAGAAATAAATACACAGAATTTACATAACACGACAAAAATCTTTGAAAATAATTTAGAAGGTGCTTTGGAAGGTGCTGTCAGAGGAGCTTTGGTAAGTTGCTGCAGTGCATCTTGTAGATTGTACACACTGTTGCTACAGAGCATCACTGTGATGGGGGTCAATGTTGAAGGCAGTGGGTGTGGTGCCAATCAAATGAGCTGCTTTGTTTTGGATGATGTTGAGCTTCTTGAGAGTTGTTGGACGTTGCACCCATCCAGGCAAGTGGAGTGGATTCAGTCATACTCCTGATTTGTGTCTCGTACATGGTGGACAGGTTTTGGAGAGACGGGAGGTGAATTATTCACTGCAAAATTCCAATCCATTGACCTGCACTTGCACCACAATCTCTCTATAGCTAGTCCAGTTCACGTTTTGGTTCGCCTCTATGATGTTCATGCAAGGGATTCAGCAATATTAATGCCAATGGTCATAGACAGAACACATTTTCCACAATGGAGAGTAGATGTTAACATGGTACATGGGACAGTGTAGCTTGGGGAAGTGTTAGGGAGCAGCTAGATTTGGAGCACAAATCTCATGGATGCTCAGTTTTGAGTTGCTAAGTCTGTTTGAATTCTGTGATGTTTAGCAAAGTGGTAATGTCACACAACACAATGGAGACCCGAACCCTAATCCTATCAATACCACCTGATAAAGGAGCAGTGCTCCGAAAGCCAGTGCTTCCAAATAAACCTGTTAGACTCTAACCTGGTGCTGTGTGATTTTTAACCTAACACAATCGACGATATTCTCAAAGTGAAGAAAGGCATTCAGCTCTAGAATGATTGTGCAATGGTCATTGTTGCATGAGGTAATGGTTCTTGAAGGGTTAATGGCTGTGTGACATTGACTCCACCTATTCTGTCAATGTCATACACAGTGTATTACTGGAGATGAGGAGTTCAACTCTCATCTTTGGAGGGAGCAGATGCATGTGTAGTTATTCTTGAAGGTACTAGTAATTATAACCAACTAAATGCAACTTTTGTGCAGTAAACCTTCTTGCTATGTTAGACAATACACAAATGATGTATCCTGAACCAATAATCTCTTGTTAGGCCCAAGACAAAGCAAAGACAAAGGAGGATTGGTGACAGCAAGCTACCTTAATCAACACTTAACTGATGCCACGTGTCCATGTGGCAAACACCACAGAGTAGCAGGAGAGCTCAGCCAGGAAATTATCAGTCACTCCTAGCATTACAGTCATGGAAACATGTGCCTATGACAGGTACTTTGGTGTGGATAAGGCCAAGTAATCTATTTTACCTCTTCTTGTTTCCATCACCGGCTATCACCATCTAATCCAGCAGCTATGTCCCATAGAACTCAGCCAGCTTGATCAATAATAGTGTGACTGAGCTATTCTCCATGACGGGAGTTGAAGTAATAGTTAGCCATTGTAGACTAATGGAGAAAGTGAACTCACATGGTGTGCAGGGTGTTCTAGCTAGGTGGATGAAGAACTGGTTGAGCAACAGGAGACAGAGAGTAGTAGTTGAAGGGAGTTTCTCAAAATGGAGAAAGGTGACCAGTGGTGTTCCACAGGATCAGTATTGGGCCCACTGTTGTTAGTAATATACATAAATGATTTAGAAGACAGCACTGTTGGTATGATCAGCAAGTTTGCAGATGACACAAAGATTGGTGGAGTAGCAGAAAGCATAAGGGACTGTCAGAGAATACAGGAGGATATAGATAGACTGGAGAGTTGGGCGGAAAAGTGGCAGATGGCTTTCAATCCAGACAAATGTGAGGTGGTGCATTTAGGCAAGTCTAATTCTAGAGTGAATTATACAATGAATGGAAGAGCCTTGGGAAAAGTTGATGGGCAGAGAGATCTGGGAGTTCAGGTCCATTGTACACTGAAGGTTGCTGTACAAGTGGATAGAGTGGTCAAGAAGGCATATAGTATGCTTGCCTTCATTGGACGGGGTATTGAGTATGAGAGCTGGCAAGTCATGTTAAAATTGTACAAGACATTGGTTCGGCCACATTTAGAATACTGTGTACAGTTCTGGTCGCCACATTACCTAAAGGATGTGGATGCTTTGGAGAGGGTGCAGATAAGGTTGACGAGGATGTTGCCTGATATGGAAGGTGCGAGCTATGAAGAGAGGTTGAGTAAGTTAGGTTTATTTTCACTAGAAAAAAGGAGATTGAGGGGGGACCTGATTGAGGTTTACAAAATCATAAAGGATATAGACAGGGTGGATTAGATTAGATTAGATTAGATTAGATTACCTACAGTGTGGAAACAGGCCCTTCGGCCCAACAAGTCCACACCGCCCCGCCGAAGCGCAACCCACCCATACCCCGACGTCTACCCCTTACCTACACTACGGACAATTTAGGATGGCGAATTCACCTGACCTGCACGTTTTTGGACTGTGGGAGGAAACCGGAGCACCCGGAGGAAACCCACACAGACACGGGGAGAATGTGCAAACTCCACACAGTCAGTCGCCTGAGGCGGGAATTGAACCCGGGTCTCTGGCGCTGTGAGGCAGCAGTGCTAACCACTGTGCCACCGTGCCGCCCACAAGGACAAGCTTTTAGAGACAAGCTTTTTCCCAGGGTGAAGGATTCAAGAACCAGAGGTCATACTTTCAAGGTGAGAGGTGGAAAGTTTAAGGGAGATACACACGGCAAGTACTTCACACAGAGGGTGGTGGGCATTTGGAATGCATTGCCAGCAGAGGTGGTAGAGGCAGGCACGGTAGATTCATTTAAGATGCGTCTGGACAGCTGCATGAGCAGGTGGGGAGCAGAGGGTTACAAATGCTTAGGAATTGACAGACAGGTTTAGACAGTACATTTGGATTGGCTCAGGCTTGAAGGGCCGAAGGACCTATTCCTAGGCTGTAAATTTTCTTTGTTCTTTGTTCTTATAGAGACATAGAGTCTTACAGGACAGACACAGACCCTTCGGTACAACCAGTCCGTGTCGAACATAATCCCAAACTAAACTAGTCCCACTTACCTGATCCTGACCTATGTCCCTCCAAACCTTTCCTATTCATGTACTTATCCAAAGGTCTTTTAGACATAATTGTACTCCTATTCACCACTTCCTTAGGAAGTTAATTCCATCAATGAACCACACCCTTTGACCTTAAAAATGTGCCCCCTAGTCTTGAAATCCCACTCCGAGGGAAAAGTCATCTGCTATTAACCCTATATATACATTCTGTGGCTTTGTCACTCTTTGTGCTTCCTCCAACTGGCATTCAATGAGGAGAAGAGAATTCCATCAGTCAAAGGAGGGGCAGGTAGATAGCAATCAGCAGGAGGTTTCCTTGTGTATTTTTGTGCTGAAGCCATGACACTTCATAGGTTGTGGAGTCAAAGTTGTGGACTGCCAGAATAACTTCCTCCTGACTCTGCTATGTCTGCCCTGTCAGTGGGAAAGGATACACCTAGAGATGGTGGTGGCGTCTGGGATATTTCCTGTCAGTTGTTGCTTGATTAGTCTATGAGACAGCTCAAGTCCCAGATGTTAGTAAGGAGCACTTTGTAGGGTTGTGGTTTCTGTTTATGTTTCCAGTGTCTGCGTTCATGCCAAGATATTCCATTCTTTGGTTTACACTTGTTAACAGTTCTGATATAATGAGTGCCTTGGTCAGTCAGTTAAGGTAAGCAGTGAAGATTCAAACACATTGCTGTCAGTCTGGGCTCCCATGTAGGCTGCACTAAATAAAAATAGCAGATTTACTTCACAGATGGACATTAATGATATTTTTTAGAACAAACAACCTGCCTGTGGATTATTAATATGTTATAACTCATACGTCATTGCTAAATTTTCTGCTAGCTATATTAAAAAGTCAGATTGAAGTATGGCAGGTTCTGGTAAGCTGGTCAGAAACCATTGTTTTGCCCTCGAATTTTATAACTACACCATCGATAGATTCATTATCATGCTCCACGTGGTTGTGCAGAACTACCTGAAGTCAAATTCCTTTCACAAAACTCTCCTACTCTTTGTATCTCCTCCCCCTTAAGACCTACGTCAATCACCAAACTAATTTGCAAAGGACTATACATCCTTGTGAACTGTAAGTCCACACCTTGTAGCACTCCATCTGTTTTTACATTCTGTCTCTGTTTTTTTTTTCAATTTTAACCTTATTTACCTACTGTGGAGAATATCTGGCAGCGTCAGTGATGGCAGTGTTACGGAGATCATGGCAGGGTCTTCGTCAGTAGAAGTGACATGGTGACAAAGAATGGTGACCCTGTTCTGTGACAATCATACGGTGAGGGGACTCATGCTGGTGATGGTCTCAGCATCACAATGAAACAGCCTGGATCAAGGCCCATGGCTAAACATTTAAGGAGGATAGATTGAGTTAATGGTAATTGTCCTTACGCCAGGATGAAGGATTTGAAGGCAAAGGGGCATGTTTCTAATAATGACAGGAGAGAGATTTTTAAAAAATACATGCAGGGCAAGTTTTTTACACAGAGGGTGGAATGAACTTCCTGAGGAAGTGACAGAAGTGGGTACAATTACATAATTTCTCAGGTATTTCATAGAATCCCTACAGTGTGGAAACAGGCCAACAAGTCCACACCGACCATCCGAAGAGTATCCCACACAGACGCATTCCCTACCCTATTACTCTACACTCCCCTCACTAATGCACATAGCCTGCACATCCCTGAACATTATGGGTAATTTAGCATGGTGCTGGAAAAGCACAGCCGGTCAGGCAGCAGCTGAGGAACAGGAGAGTGATGAATCCTGATGAAGAGCTTATGCTTTAAACATCGACTCTCCTGCTCCTCGGATGCTGCCTGACCTGCTATGCTTTACCAGCACCACAATTTTAGACTCTGATCTCCAGTATCTGCAATCCTCACTTTCTCCCACAATTTAGCATGGCCAGTTCACCTAAACTGCACATCTTTGGACTGTGTGAGGAAACTGGAGCACCTGGAGGAAACCCACGCAGACACGGGAAGAATGTGCTGACATTTGGATAGATACATGAATAGGAAATGTTTGGAGGGATATGGGATCGGAGCAAGTGGACGAGTTTAGTTCAGGATGGACTGGTTGGACCAAAGGGTCTATTTCTGTGCTGTATGACTCTATGACTATGTCTTTAAGGCTTAATGTTTAACTTTATTTCTTTATTTTCTATTTTATACCTTCAGATTGTGTACGACATTTTGTCATGATTGTAACGAGGTCAGCTGGTGGAGTTCATAGAATATGAGCCCCCTGATTGGGACTGTTAACCTGGTCCAGTCAGGGAGCTCTGGCTGATAGATATAAACAGGAGTGTCAGAGGCTCTGTTCACTCTTGGAGTCAGCTCTGAGGCAGCTGGGTCAGCGTTATTTACTTAACATGCGTAAATGAAGGGTGATTTGGTGACAGGATACCAGCCTTCATGGAGTTATTTCAGGTACCTTTGTATCAACGGTGGTGGTGGACAATAACAACTTTGTCCACTTTTCATTGTACTCCAGTTTCACTGTACGTGAGTGCATATGTTAACGAAATCTAATTTGAATTCGAAGTAGAGTTGTAGTGGCCTACCTAACAATGGTTAATGCACTCGAAAACCAAATCAATAGCAACCTGTGTGGAAGAGATGGTAAGATCCTTACGAGAAATGCAAACACTTATTAAAATTGCCCCCATTACGTTAAGGCATTCACGGAAGAACTATTTGACATGGCTGAACCTTACTGCACTGGAAACAATATCAGCAGGAGGAAGCCATCCGAAATCACTCTAAGATGGTGATGGAGTTGGACTCCTGGGCCAATGCTCATCCACTCTGTCCATTTCTTTCCTTATCTTCTCTCCCTTTTCTCACATTTTCTTTTCCTTTTTACTTTCCATCTTTGGCCAGCAAGGATAATGTCCTGGGTGAAACCCAGCTTTGGCATGAACCCGGACTCCTGACCTCAGGGTGGACCCAGACTCATGGCCTCAGGGTGGACCCACACTCCCAGACTCAGCGTGGACCCAGACTCCCGACCTCAGCACAGACCAAGACTCCTAGCCCCAGGGTGGACTTGCATTCCCAGCCTCAGGGTGGACCCGCACTCCCAGCATCAGCGTGGATCTAGACTCCCAGCCTTAGAGTGGAACCAGACTCCTGGCCTCAGCATGGACCTGAACTCCCGACCTCAACATGGACTTAGACTCCCAGCGTCAGCTTGGATCTGGACTCCCGGCCTCAGAGTTGACCCAGACCCGCGGCCGCAGGGTGGACCTGGACTCCCACCCTCGGTGTGGACCCAGACTCCCGGCCTCAGAGTGGATCTGAATTCCCAAGCTCAGCATGGACCGGACTCCCAGCCTCGGTGTGGACCCAGACTCTTGGCCTCAGCTTGGACCTGGATCCCCGGCCTCAGAGTGGACATGGATTCCTTGCCTCAGCATGGACTCAGACTCCCGGCGTCAGAGTGGACTCAGATCCACTGCCTCAGAGTGGACTCAAACTCCCGGCCTCAGGGTGGACCTGGACTCCTGACCTCAGTACTTGAGTAACATCATATCCATAAACAATTACTCCCTCTACCACTAACACTCAGTCGCAGAGAGTGTCCTACGTAGAAGATGCACTGCAGAAATTCACTAAAGCTTCAGAGAGAGCATTTTTCAAACCAAAAATCACTTCCATCTAGAAAGAAGAAGGTAGCAGAGACATGGTGACAACACGATCTGTGAGTTTGCCTCCAAGCTGCTCAGCATCACGATTTGGAAATATATCACCATTCTTTCAGCGTTGCTGGGTCAACATTTTAGAACTCCTTCTGTAATGGAAACGTGGGTCTACCTAAGTACATGGACTGCAGTGGTTCAAGAAGACAGCTCAACCATCACCTTCTCAAGCACAATAGCAACAGGCAATAAATTCTGACCCAAACAATAATGCCCAAATCTCACGAATGAATAAAAGGAAGTTAGACTGCAGTAAAAGTTCTCTTCTCCTGCTTTCTATGATCAGTGAGAACAATATTTACAAGTGATTTGTCCTCATAACACTTGCACATTTACGTAGATCACATTAAAAAGGTCAGACACTGGACTCGGCAAGATGGCAGTGATCCTGCTGTGTACAGCTCTGCCTAACAGCCAAGGCATATTGGTGCTTTTTGCCATCCCTAGACAACTTATGTGGTAGAATTATTAGTTTAACACCTTACAGAACATATATTTGTTAATATTTGGGAGTGTGAAGGATGCCAAAGGGAAAAGGAGCAAGCTAACAGCAGCAGGGAGGACACTCCCCTGCAGCACCTACCACAGCAGAGACTGCAGCAGCAGCAGCCTCTCCTGAACCCTCCAGGGACCTGACAGACTCACAGGAATTGGCTGCAGTGATGGAGAGACTTACATTGAAAGTTGGGGCTGCGATTGAGGAGATCCATGGGGAGATTCGTGCCCAGGTCCAACCTATCGCATCCATGCTGCAGAAGCATGAGCAGGAGATCCAGGGCCTCGGGGAGCAGCTGGAGGAGGTGGAGGGTCAAACTAAGGCCTTGGAAGCTGCGATGGAGACCTCATCCAGTCGAATCCAGGTGCTGGAGCAAGACATGCGGGCCTTGCGAAACCATATCAATGATCTCGAAAATCGAGGTCAGAGGATAAATCTCTGAATTGTCGGGCTCCCTGAAGGTAAGGAAGGTGAGCAGCCAGTCAGCTTCTTTGAAAGTTGGCTGTCGAAGGTTTTTGGGCCTTCACATCAAGTCCAGCAGGCTGCAGATTGAAAGGGCGTATTGGGTTACAGCGCACAGGTCAGGGCCAGTGCAGTGCCCCCATCCGGTCCTGGGGCAAGAGTCTTCCATTCACAGTTTTATAGTTGGTTTTCTCTGTAGTGTTTTGGTAGTAATAGTTATTTATAGTTATGATAGAGTAGTTTTTGCATATACAGCTCTTCGATTCTATAAGTCTTTATTTACTTGTGCTCGGCACTTTGTAAGCAGGGTTCTCCCTCTTAGGGGTTCAAGGGTCTCTGAAAGGGGAGATGGCGAAGTGTCTTACTAAATGGTGCACCTGGAACATTAAGGGAAGTCCTTCGCATGTTAAAAGGAAATGCTTTCTAGCCTAGAGGGAAAGGAGAAAGTGAGGACTGCAGATGCTAGAGATCAGAGCTGAAAATGTGTTGCTGGAAAAGCGCAGCAGGTCAGGCAGCATCCAAGGAACAGGAGAATCGACGTTTCGGGCATCAGCCCTTCTTCAGGAAGGGCTGATGCCCGAAACATCGATTCTCCTGTTCCTTGGATGCTGCCTGACCTGCTGCGCTTTTCCAGCAACACATTTTCAGCTCAGTTAAGAGGGAAAGGGTTGACATTGCTTTGTTACAGGAAATCCATTTTGATGATGGGGAACACCTGATATTACAAAAAGAGGGTTATGACTGGGTATTCTTTTCATCTTTTACTCCTAAAAGTAGGGGAGTGGCAGTACATATTCAGAAAAAGCTTCCATTCACATTATTAGAGCAGGTGAAAGATGAGCAGAGACAGTTTGTGATACTTAAAGCCCTGATACATGGGGAGGAATATGGCATTTTAAATGTCTACTGTCCTCCAGAGCATCCCCTCAAATTTTTAATTAGTGCTTTCTCTAAGTTGAGTGCTTTTGGAATATGGCACATTATTATGGGGGGGATTTTAATTGTCTTTTGGATCCGACAGTGGACAGGATGCCTTGTGGACCCCCAACTATTTCTTCGCAGGCCAAGTAGGTGGTTGACTTATGCGAGGATTGGGGCTGGTGGATATTTGGAGATGTCTTCACCCTACTGGCAGGGACTTCACCTTTTTTTCAAAACTACATAAATGTCACACAAGGATTGACCTCTTTCTGGCTCCCTCAGCCCTTCTGAATTCGATTATGAGTTGTAAAATTGGGAATATAGCTATCTCTGATCACACGGCTATATTTGGAGGTTAAGGCCAAGAGTGAAGGGCTACGTTTGCGGCACTGGCATTTGGACCCTTTTCTCCTCAAGGATTCCAAATTTGTGGAATACCTTTTGAAGGAGTTTCAGGAATTCTTGACTGTCAACTCAGGCACGGCTAGTAGTCCATCTATGCTAGGGAGACTGCTAAGGCCTTTGCTCGGGGATTAGTTATTTCCTATTCAGCTAGCCGGAAATGACAGAAGGAGGAACAGCAGCATCTACTTGAGACGTGGTTGAAAACCGCCAAGGCAGCACATTTTGCGTGGCCTTCGGTGACTAAGCTACAGTGGATCATGGCCCTTTAGGCTGCCTTGAATTCAATACTGATACAAAATGCAAAGAAAGAACTTGCTTTTGGTAGACAAAGGCTGTTCACATATCGGAATAGGCCAGGGAAGTATTTAGCGTACCTGACTAGGAATAAACGTGCTCCCCAATCATTACTGCAATCAGAGACAGCACCAGGGTCCTTACATATGATGCTAAAAAGATTAATGAGGCTTTTTGGAGCTTTTACTCTGAATTGTATTAGTCTGAAGGTTGGGAGGACAGGAGGGCTAAAATGGAATCCTTTTTTAAGAACCTGGACCTCCCAGGGGTAACCTTGGAACAGGACTCTCTCCTTAATGCCCCCTTGGCAGTTCAGGAAATACAGGAGGCAGCTAGGCAACTTCAGAGTGGGAAAGCACCTGGCCCTGATGGTCTTCCGGGTGAGTTTTATAAGGAGTTTATAGGGATTCTGTCAGGGCTGATGTTGGAGATGTACAATCACTCCTATATGCATGAACGCCAACCACCATCCTTGAGAGAAGCTAATATTTCCTTAATTCTTAAGAAGGGGAAGGTTCCTGAGGATTGTGCCTCATACAGGCCCATCTCTCCAATAACTTCAGATTTCAAGATTCTGTCCAAGATCCTGGTGCTGAGATTGGAAAAGGTGTTGCCCCATATTATTAAAGAGGACCAGCCAGGCTTTATAAGGGGCCATAATTCCTCTAATAATATTCAAAGGTTGCTGAATATGGGCCAAATTTGTCAACAATGATCGATTCAGGGGTTGGAGATTTCCTTAGATGCAGAGAAAGCATTTGACCGAGTGGAATGGTTGTATCTTTTTTATGTCTTAGAACAGTTTGGGTTGGGTGGGGTCTTTGCTCGGTGGGTGGAGGTTTTATATCACCACCTTCACCACGGTCATCACCAACGGGGTGAAGTCTGGGAATCTTAGGATTGGTAGAGGTAGTTAGCAAGGCTGCCCCCTCTCACCGTTGTTGTTTATGTTGGTGATGGAGCCGCTGGCAGAGGCCATTCATCAGAACGTTCACATAACCGCTCCGGAAGTGGGATCAAGGGCACACAAGATTACACTGTACGCAGATGATACCCTTCCGTTTTTATCGAACCCAATGACCTCTGTACCCCATTTGATACAATATATCAATTCATTTGGGGCTATTTCAGGATATAAAATTAACTTTGCAAAATCGGAGGCTATGCCTTTGGGGAACCTTAAGGATGAAGTTGAAGGTGGCCCTAAGTTCCCTTTTAAGTGGTCACGGGCAGGGTTCCGATACCTAGGCATTTTTATTACTCCCAAGTTTGATCTGTTATTTCAGACTAACTTTGCTCACTTGCTCGACAATATTAGGCGAGATCTCCAGAGAAGGGAGGCTCTTCCAATTTCATGGCTGGGCTGAATATCTCTCATTAAGGTGAATGTTCTTCCTCCTTTGCTTTATCCCATGCGTATGCTCCCTATAATCTTTCCCAGGTCAACGCTGTGGAAGCTTATGGGTTGGTTTATATCCTTTGTCTGGCATCGTGGGCTGCCCCTCATCAAACTTAATAAATTGCAGTTGCCTCAAGGAGGGGGAGAAGTTGATTTCCCAGACATCAGGAGGTATCAATTGAATTCCCTGCTGTCCTTTGTCTGTGATTGGGTAGGTAACGATCCAAACTCAATATGGCTGGATATTGAGACCTCCCAGGTAAAGTGCTCTCTTATTAACCTGTTGTTCATGGATAAGATGAGGACAGTTGTGGACTACTGTCGGAACTCCATTGTCATTAGTACAGTCAAGGCATGGAGGGCGATGCGTCAGAGTGAGGGTTGTTTATCCAAGACTTTGCCACTTACACCTATAGTTGGCATTCCAGGGTTCCGACCGGGGATGATGGATTCAGGGTTCAAACTATGGGCAGTGAGCGGAGTTTCTAGTTTGGGAGACTTGTTTGAGGGGGAGGTTATGATGTCTTTTGAGCAACTGAGCTGCAAATATGGGTTGCCCAGCAGAGATCGTTTCCGTTTCTTTCAGGTTCGGGATTTCATCCAAAAGAAGACTATGCTTCTCACTAAGCCCTATAAGCCCGATACAGAGAGGTTGTTGCTACATTCCACAAGCACCCTTTTGGTTAGTGCCCTCTATCACCTGCTGGGTGGCAGGGCCTGGCAGGATATTAACCGGTTATGCTTCTGGACATGCCACAGGCTCCGTGTTTACTGAAGTGCAGTGGCGGGAGAGATAGGGAGGGTATTGAGGACTGAAGTCAAAGTAGACCCGATACCTCTCCTCTTAGGTCTACCGAATTTACCATCTTTAGACGGGCATGGGAAGAAACTATTTAATATTCTTGCATACTGTACACAGAAGAATATTTTGATGGACTGGGTGTCTGAGAACCCGCCAGGCTTGCTGGGATGGCAGAAATTAATTATGGAGCACATTCCCTTGGACTTTTTTACAAAAATGGTGCACCACACAAGACACCATTTTTATAAGATATAGCAGCCCTACTTGAGTTATTTGGATATAGATTTGTCAGTTATCTTATCATGGGCATTTGTTTAACCAGGATGGTTAGGTTTGTCGAGCCCTGGGCCCTGGAGGGGGTTCTCCTGAGTTAATACAGATTTATATGCAATGCTCCCATTCCTTTGTTTGGGAACTTTGCGCTGAGCATAGTTCTGTGTTTTTTTGTCTGGCATCGTGGGTGGGTATTCCGTGGTTTTTTTTGCTTTTTTTTTGATCTATTAGTTATTTACTTATTTATTCGTGTTGCTTTGCACAGTGTTTGTTTTGTATTATAGGGTAGGTCAGTAGTTAGTAGGCAGTAGTGTTGTAATTTGTATTTTTTTCTTTTTATTATACTGATATTTGTTATTGATTGTATTTTTCAATAATTGTGTATGTTTATAAAGTTAAAATAATTTGCTAATAAATATATTTACAAAAAAAAAGTCAGACAATGTTCATGGAAGATAAGTGCCTTTACACATAGCTTAATTGAACTTGATAGTGAATTTTGATAAGATCACAAAAAGATAAAGATAATTTGCTTGACATTGGCAGAGACTATATGTTTTTGACTCGAGATCTGGAGTTGATGAATATTTTCATCCCACGATTGATTTTCCCGATGTAAACATTACAATTTAACATATGAGACCATGGTTTTGAGTTCACTGGACTCAGATCAAGACTGATTGACCCAAACTAATGACACAAGTCAAGGCCATTTCACTCACCTTTAACTATTAAAGAAATGATTCCAATCCTACATGTCGCTGTTTGCATATTGACTGCGACAGACAACCAACTTTTGATCTAATAGTCATGCAGCATTTGTCTATACACTGAGAAGTGCTGCTTGATGTAATAGAAAGCATGCTTTCACAAACATTTTCAAAACAAATCAAAATGCACTGCACTTATCGTGAAATTCACGAGTGTAAATCAAGGCATACATGATTCAATAACAGATTTTTAATACACTTTCAGTGATTGCAAATCATGTCATCATCGGTAGTCACAGGTGAGGTGCCAGAAGACTAGAGGTTGGCAAACGTGGTGCCACTGTTTAAGAAGGGTGGAAAGGACAAACCAGGGAACTATAGGCCAGTGAGCCTGACCTCAGTGGTGGGCAAGTTGTTGGAGGGAATCCTGAGGGACAGGATATACATGTATTTGGAAAGGCAAGGACTGATTAGGGATAGTCAACATGGCTTTGTGCGTGGGAAATCATGTCTCACAAACTTGATTGAGTTTAGTGAAGAAGTAACAAAGAAGATTGATGAGGGCAGAGCAGTAGATGTGAATTATATGGACTTCATTAAGGGGTTCGACAAGGTTCCCCATGGGACACTGATTAGCAAGGTTAGATCTCATGGAATACAGGGAGAACTAGCCATTTGGATACAGAACTGGCTCAAAGGTAGAAGGCACAGGGTAGTGGTGGTGGAGGGTTGTTTTTCAGACTGGAGGCCTGTGACCAGTGGAGTGCCACAAGGATCGGTGCTGGGTCCTCTACTTTTTGTCATTTACATAAATGATTTGGATGCAAGCATAAGAGGTACAGTTAGTAAGTTTGCAGATGACACCAAATTGAAGATGTGGTGGACAGCGAAGAAGGTTACCTCACATTACAACAGGATCTGGACCAGATGGGTCAATGGGCTGAGAAGTGGCAGATGGAGTTTAATTCAGATAAATGCGAGGTGCTGCATTTTGGGAAAGCAAATCTTAGCAGGACTTATACACTTAATGGTAAGGTCCTAGGGAGTGTTGCTGAACAAAGAGACCTTGAAGTGCAGGTTCATAGCTCCTTGAAAGTGGAGTCGCAGATAGGTAGGATAGTGAAGAAGGCATTTAATATGCTTTCCTTTATTGGTCAGAGTATTGAGTACAGGAGTTAGGAGGCTGTACAGGGTATTGGTTAGGCCACTGTTGGAATATTGCATGCAATTCTGGTCTCCTTCCTATTGGAAAGATGTTGTGAAACTTGAAAGGGTTCAGAAAAGATTTACAAGGATGTTGCCAGGGTTGGAGGATTTGAGGTATAGGGAGAGGCTTAACAGGCTGGGGCTGTTTTCCCTGGATGTCAGAGGCTGAGGGATGACCTTATAGAGGTTTATAAAATTATGAGAGGCATGGATAGGATAAATAGACAAAGTCTTTTCCCTGGGGTCGGGGAGTCCAGAACTAGAGGGCATAGTTTTAGGGTGAGAGGGGAAAGATATAAAAGAGACCTAAGGGGCAACTTTTTCACGCAGAGGGTAGTACGTGTATGGAATGAGCTGCCAGAGGATGTGGTGGAGGCTGGTACAATTGCAACATTGAAGAGGCATTTGGATGGGTATATGAATAGGAAGGGTTTGGACCTGGGTGCTGGCAGGTGGGACTAGATTGGGTTTGGATATCTGGTCGGCATGGATAGGTTGGACCTAAGGGTCTGTTTCCATGCTGTACATCTCCATGACTCTACGACAACCCCATTTTGAGTTGTAGTAATGAAACTGCAACAGGTAACAACTCAAAGACTTTTTCGTGAAAAGAAAATAATTTTAAATTTCTGTTGTCCTCCCTGGTGGTGCTGGTTTTAGGAGATTCTACACTTATGGGCTGGGATTTTTCATTCTGCTGGTCAAATATGGGCGGGAATGTCTTATTCGACATAACACTGGCCATGCCTCTGCTGGGTTTGTTGGAATGGTCATCTGCTCCTCAGCATACTTGATATGTCAGTGATTTCCATGGCATCTTCAAGGATAAATCAGTGGTAGAAGGGGTGGAGGTGAAAGATCCTGCTTGCATCTTCAGTGATCAAAGGTGCCATATTTTAAAAGGTCACCCACGCACACCTTCCAGGAAATTCATAACAGGCCACCGTGGAGATTTCTGACATGTATCATAATTTGGCTCTCTGCTATTCCTCTCTGAGGCCTTCCCATAAGGTTGGGATGGCCTGGGCTTAAGTCGCACAGCTCAGCATCTCTCCTAGTCATTAAGACAATGGGACCCATAGCAGGAAATGTGTGAAGAAGTCAAATTCTGTGCCTTACAATTGTGTCCTCCACAACCACCTGATGAAGGAGCAGCGCTCCGAAAGCTAGTGCTTCCAATTCAACCTGTTGGACTATAACCTGGCGTTGTATGATTTTTAACTTTGTACACCCCAACACCAGTATCTTCAAATCAAGTGTCACAGCCACTGATATATCAATGATTATTGGAGATTTTTTTCTGTTGTCGGATAAGCAAACAGCAAAGCAATTTCCCAGGTCTGCAGGCAAGAAGTAATTTTAAGCCGCCCATATAAAAGGTTTACTGCTCTATTAAGTCCATATCTAGCGAAGTATGAAAACTAGAAGACCATTAATTGTATGGCCAGGCCAGTATAAAGTTTACCCAAAACATTGACCTTAATCAGGAATTCCAGCCCACTCAGAAAATGCTTATTTTTAAAGGTAACATTTTTGTTTCCATCGTTGTCCTCTGAAGGTCGTACAGTCTCACTCTGGTCCATCTACGTAGCTTGCTACCTGCTAAGATTGGACTATTATTGCAATATATCTTTTCACAACTGTGCTCTCACGCTCGTCATCTAACCACATTTGTTTATAAATGAGGAAAAGCACCTGGGTAGTAGCAGTGCTTCAAAGGCAAGAGATTATCCTTAAGTAATATGGTCAAATCTTGTAACCTCTTTCTCAAATTTATCTTGTTAATGCGTTCAATTCATTTCTGTCATTTTATTTGACCTTGCCAGCAATATCACGGCTAATTTATAGTATCTTGTACATTTCCCACGTAGCTGTCTTTCAGCTTCCCACAACTGCTCCCACATGTTCTGTGTCAGTCTGACTTCCAGAATTCTGCCAGTACTACAGGAGCATTCTTTAATGTTCTTCTGAGCCAACCTCACCTTGGTCAGATGGTCCCGAGGGAAAATAAACGAGCAAAGACTAAAATGAGTGTTGAACAGGCTGAACTAAAATCTATGTGAAGGCCAAATGGAAAATGAATTAAAGATTAAATGCTGAACCAACATCGTTGACTGTACGTACAGAGATTGGTGGATTGAGATAAGAGACACAATGCTGACCAATTTAACAGAGTAAAGGCATGAGCACAATCAACACATGGCCCAGCGTTAGATTAGTCAGACTCATTTCCTAGACATTTTGATGGTCAGGCTAAACCAGGACCTTGATCAATGAAGCATGACATGTCTGTTAAAGGATCTGTCTGATAAACTTGTTTTTTTTGTTGAGGGGATAAATTGAGTCAAGAGTGGAGCTGAAAAAGCACAGCAGGTCCGGCAGATTCCGAGGAGCAGGAAAATCAAGTGTTTCGGGCAAGAGCTCTTCATTAACAATGAGGCTCGTGAGCCGAGGGGGTAGAGGGATAAATGGGAGGGGGTTGGGGCTGGGGGGGGGGGGGGGGGGGAGGGCAGCTGAGACTGCAATAGTTAGATGGAGGTGGGGTTAATAGTGATAGGTCAGAGAGGAGGGTGGAGTGAGTCTGCTTCAGGATGTGGCTGAAGAGCTTCAGGGCAGAGGAGATGGCCTGGCGGGGGTGGGGGGGAATACGGTTGCAGTAAGCCTTGTTCAGTGTTAATCAGCAAACTCTGTAGCTGAAGGTTCAATGCCAATAAGTTTTTCTCTCAGAGGTCTGTCAGTCTTTGGAACTCCTTTTCACAACAGAGCTGTGTGGGGGAGCAGATTGCTTGAGCACATTTAAGGCTGAGGTAGATTCTTGATCAGTAGGAGAATTATGGGTTACAGGGAAAGGACTGGAAAGTGAATGTGAGGAATGTTGGATCAGCCGTGATGCTGTTGAATGGTGGAGCAGACTTGTGGGATTGAATAGCCTACTCCTGTTCCTATTTCTTATGGTCTTATGATCTTATTAAGACTTTCCCGTGAACATAGGAGCAGGACAACTTACCTCCTAACCCTGCATTCCTTGCATGCCTTCTTGGTCCTAGACTCTTCAACAAAACAAAACAACATCTCTTCAAGAACCTGGTCAAGCTCCTGAGAATCTTGTCTGTTTTAAGAAGGCCATCGCACATTCTTTTAAACTACTCAACCTCTGATCATAAGAAAATCTTTCCATACATGGAATCAGCCTAGTGAACCTTCTCTAATTGCCTCCAATGTTAATGTACCTTTCCTTAAATAAGAGATCCAAAACTGTTCACAGTATTCCAGCCATGGCCTAACTAGTATCTTCTATAGTTTTAACAATATTTTCCCATTCCCTTTAAATTAAAGGTCAACATTCCATTTATTTTTCTGATTACAAGTTTTTTGACATTTATGTGTGAGCTGTGGATGGCGTACAGCAAAGGCTTAATCTACTTATTCTTGGGATGGCAGGACTGACATATAAAGAGAGGTTGGATCAGTTGTCTTCACAGGAGTCGAGAGGAATAAGTGTACGTCTCAATGAAACTTATAGAATTCAAACAGGACCAGACAGGGTAAAGGCAGGAAAGGTGTTTGTGGTGATCAGGGAGTCCAGAACCAGGGATCACAGTCTAAGAATACAGTGTAGGCCATTTCAAATAGACATGAGGAGAAATTCCTTCACCCCAAGAATGATGAACCTGTGGAATCTTTTGCCACAGAATGCGGTTGAGCCTAGAATATTGAATGCTTTCAAAAAGGAGTTGGATACAGGGTTCAAAGAATCAAAACATATAAGGTGAAAGCAGGAGCAGATTACTGTGTTGGATGATCAGCCATGATCATATTGAATGGTGAAGCAGGCCTGAAGGGCTGAATGGCCGACTCCGTTTCCTATTTTCAATGTTTCTAAACACCTCCTTTTAGTTGCTGAAGAGTTCCTTCTGGAGTCACAATGTGGATTCTGTTGCTCAAGAAGTTTTAGTGGATATGATCTTCACAGCAAATCAATCCCAAGAAAAATACCAACACCAGCAGCAAATTCTATTCATGTCCTTCTTTGTGGATCATTGACTCTGTCAACTGGAAACTATGAAGCTTCCTTTTCAAATTTGACTGCTTACAGAAATGTGTCACTAGACGTCACCTGCTGCATGCTGTGTAAGCCATGATCCTCACCAATAGACCCACCACAGAACAATACATATGCAAACTGGGCTCAAGCAAGCTTATATCATTGCACAATTGTTCTTCTCCATCTTCCTCACTGCACTACTCCAGCTATAAGCAGGAAGTTCTCCATAGGAGTGGTGCTTCGTTACATGAAAAGTGGGAAACTGTTCAAACTACATCACTTTCAGCAAAGAACCAAGACCACCTCAACATACGTCTTTGAGTTGGAGTACATAAAAATCAACTGATCAACGGCAAATCTTACAGATCATCATCAATGCATTCATGGAGGTAGATGACAAAATGGGTCTTCAGCTAAACATCCAGAAGAGAAAGGTCCTTGTCAAGTCTCTTTCAAACACACAACTCTATCCAGCCCATCAAGATCCACAGTGAGCTGTTTGATAATGTAGATCAATTCCTGGGACATCAGCAAGAGCAGTGATGAAATTCAACGTCACCTCCAGTGGGCCAGAGCGGTCCCAAGCCATCTAAAGAAGAGTGTTTGATAACAAAGTCCTCAAACCCAGCACCAAGCTCATGGTTTACAGGGTAACAATGTTACCAGTCCAGCTGTATGCATCAGAGAAATGGAGAATATGCAGCAGACACCTCAAATCTGTGCAGAATTATAACCAGCCATATCTCCACAACCATACCTCCGGTATTAGACTGATTAGCATCTGAGGATTCACAACTCGCCCCACAATGTAATAAAGTCATCCTTGATGCTGAGAGACTACATAAGAAGGTGAAGGAGATGTCCTCTTATGAAGGAATCAAGAGTTGAAAATTCCAAGTAAGAGCTTGGCGCTCCGAAAGCTAGAGCTTCCAGATAAACCTGTTGGACTATAACCTGATGTTGTGTGATTTTTAGCTTAAGGTTGAGTTCAGCAGAGTTTTGATTTACAAGGGAATCAAGGGTCATGGGATCAAGCAAAGGAATAGGTAAATGATCAAATCAAATAAACTATGATTAAATCAGTCATGATCTTAAAGAATGGTGAAGCAAGCTTGAGAGGTCAAATAGCTTGTCTTCTGTTCTTATTTGCACTGAGTGATAAAGTAAACATTTCCAATGAACGACCTCACTTTCATTTTAAGGTCTCAATGGAAATATTTAAAAGGGACTTAAGGGGCAATTTTGTTCACACAGAGATTGGTGCATGTGTATGGAGTGAACGGCCAGAGGACATAACAACTTTTCAAAGGCATCTGGATGGCTACATGAATAAGATGGTTTTAGAGGAATGTGGGTTAAATGCTGGCAAATGGGACTAGATTTAGGGTATCTGGTCAGCATGGACGAGTTGGAATGAAGGGTCTGTTTTTGTGATGTACAGCTCTACGACTGTATAACTCGACAAAGTAGATTCTGTCTATTTACCGGAGCAGCTCTTTTAATCAGCTCAAACCTCAATTAGATCTTACTAGGTGGGCCATTATTAATTGGCTATCTCTAATTTCCTTGAGAAGGTGCTGATTTCCTCTTCATCTTCTGTACTACAGGAAATATAAACTTAGTGAATTGTCCTCAAAAATTAATCCTTGTAGCACTGATTAAACTCTGGTGCCCTCCATAATCATAAACATCTCAATCAGGTATCCCTCAGCTTTCTCTACTCTCAAGAAAACAACCCAAACTTATCCAGCCTCCCTTCATTGCTAAAATATCGCATTCTAGACAACATTCTGGTAGATCTCCTTTGCCCCTCTGTGCTTCACCCCGTCCTCAGTGCAATTATGTCCTTTCTATAGTAAGACAACCCGAACTGCGTACACTGCAGCCAGCTGTGACCTAACCAAAGTTTTGGACAAATCCAACAAAACTCCCTGATCTTATAATCTATGCGTTTAAACATATAAATTTCATGATATGCTCTTCCTCTCCTTCAGGTGAGTTGACAGATAACTCCATGCTTGAGTAGGATTGTCTTTCTACAATAGAATTCAACATAAGAGTTATGCAGACCATCCTGTCTCCTCATCTATGTTGTTTCACAGTTTGAGCATCTTTTCTTCACTTAGCTATCTTATAAAGTTCAATGTAGGCTGGAATATAAGTGGTTGGCACCCTTAAAAGGCGAGTCATTGGTCAACTGTGTGGATAAGTTACTAATTATATGGGTACGTGCCAGTGTAAACGTAAGTTCTGAATGGGTCGATGGATAGGGCAGGATAGAAGGCAAGACTCATTTGCAAATGTGAATGGCTTACATTCAACCAAACGTTATCTTTTAAGATTTTCCACTGAGAAAGGAAAAGTTATGAATAAATAATCATTATAATTCTTGCAAACGGTGAATCACAGTCTCAGCTTAATATTGTAGATCACATCCTGTAGCTGCCCAAGCATGTTAGCACCACAAGCTGCTGACTGGGATGGGAACCAAGTTGAAATACTTCCAAGCTGGTTATGAGGAAATAATGGATGATCTTAGTGTTCTGAAGCCTCACCTGTAAAATTGCAAGACCTGACAGCTGATTGGAGCAACTACACAGTGCCAAATGTGAGTAATATATCAAGATTAAACATTGTATGAAACATTTCTAAAGTAGCCCTTTTTTGTATTGGGGTGTCATTCCCAAAACAGTTGAAGTTACTATGAAGGACTCTCCTTCTCAACATCCCACCTTGCTTGAGGTATAGTGAAAAGAAAAGAAACTACAGCCAGACATTGTTCCCAACTGGATTAGTGGTGCTGGAAGAGCACAGCAGTTCAGGCAGCATCCAACGAGCAGCGAAATCGACGTTTCGGGCAAAAGCCCTTCATCAGGAATAAAGGCAGTGAGCCTGAAGCATGGAGAGATAAGCTAGAGGGGGATGGGGGTGGGGAGAGAGTAGCATAGAGTACAATGTGTGAGTGGGGGAGGAGATGAAGGTGATAGGTCAGGGAGGGGAGGGTGGAGTGGATAGGTGGAAAAGGAGCTAGGCAGGTTGGACAGGTCCGGACAAATCAAGGGGACAGTGCTGAGCTGGAAGTTTGAAACTAGGATGAGGTGGGGGAAGGGGAAATGAGGAAGCTGTTGAAGTCCACATTGATGCCCTGGGGTTGAAGTGTTCCAAGGCGGAAGATGAAGCGTTCTTCCTCCAGGCGTCTGGTGGTGAGGGAGCGGCGGTGAAGGAGGCCCAGGACCTCCATGTCCTCGGCAGAGTGGGAAGGGGAGTTGAAATGTTGGGCCACGGGGCGGTTTGGTTGATTGGTGTGGGTGTCTCGGAGATGTTCCCTAAAACGCTCTGCTAGGAGGCGCCCAGTCTCCCCAATGTAGAGGAGACCACATCGGGAGCAACGGATACAATAAATGATATTAGTGGATGTGCAGGTAAAACTTTGATGGATGTGGAAGGCTCCTTTAGGGCCTTGGATAGAGGTGAGGGAGGAGGTGAGGGCACAGGTTTTACAGTTCCTACGGTGGCAGGGGAAAGTGCCAGAATGGGAGGGTGGGTCGTAGTGTCACACCCCCCTACGACCCACCCTCCCATTCTGGCACACCCCCCTATGACCCACCCTCCCATTCTGGCACTTTCCCCTGCCACCGCAGGAACTGTAAAACCTGTGCCCACACCTCCTCCCTCACCTCTATCCAAGGCCCTAAAAGAGCCTTCCACATCCATCAAAGTTTTACCTGCACATCCACTAATATCATTTATTGTATCCGTTGCTCCCGATGTGGTCTCCTCTACATTGGGGAGACTGGGCGCCTCCTAGCAGAGCGCTTTAGGGAACATCTCCGAGATACCCACACCAATCAACCAAACCGCCCCGTGGCCCAACATTTCAACTCCCCCTCCCACTCTGCTGAGGACATGGAGGTCCTGGGCCTCCTTCACCGCTGCTCCCTCACCACCAGACACCTGGAGGAAGAACGCCTCATCTTCCGCCTCAGAACACTTCAACCTCAGGGCATCAATGTGGACTTCAACAGCTTCCTCATTTCCCCTTCCCCCACCTCATCCTAGTTTCAAACTTCCAGCTCAGCACTGTCCCCTTGATTTGTCCGGACTTGTCCGACCTGCCCAGCTCCTTTTCCATCTATCCACTCCACCCTCTCCTCCTTGACCTATCACCTTCATCTCCTCCCCCACTCACCCATTGTACTCTGTACTACTCTCTTCCCACCCCCACCCTCCTCTAGCTTATCTCTCCATGCTTCAGGCTCACTGCCTTTATTCCTGATGAAGGGCTTTTGCCCGAAATGTCGATTTCGCTGCTCATTGGATGCTGACTGAACTGCTGTGCTCTTCCAGCACCACTAATCCAGTATTTGGTTTTCAGCATCTGCAGTTATTGTTTTTACCTCATTGTTCTCAACTGAGCAAGCCCTCTCTGATCCTATGGGACTACTGTGACTTTACTGAATCAAACATATGCTCAGCAATTTGGAACAATATTATGGTGCAAGTTTATGAACAGTTTTAGAGATTTACTATTGTTTTGTAGGATTGTCCCCACATTTATTAGAAAATTTATTGTAAAATATACAATTTAAAAACTAACATCCTTATTATCCAATTAGGGTCAAAATGACTCAAATTTTGCTGTCACAATATATTTAAGAAGTAAAATACTTATATTTACATTTAATCAAAACACAAGTTGCAAAAAATGTAATTGGTTGATGCTAAATATATCAGTGCAGCTTAATTGATGATCATCTTACCTCCACATCCACCTCTCGACCACTCCAACTCAGAAGAAATTACTGATAATCTTAAACAAGAAACAGGCTGTCGATTCACATACATGTGTTTTGCATCATCGTGAAAAGTCAAAATTTACCTCAACACAATTAAAGAGAATACCTGTAGGATTTCAGTACTGAGCTAATGAAAAATGCTTATCTTTGATGCTTGTTTAAGTAATGTTGCTAACCATAACAAATAGGGGAAAATATCCCCTCTGAAAACAGATACAGTTAAGTTCATGCAACTTTGAGTGGTAAATCTGCAACAAAACTCCTGGAATGCAAGACATCTTAATCCCCAACATAAGTCAAGCAGTAGCCAAATGGTCCTTAATTTTAGTTTATCTAACCTTCACCTAAAGAAGTTTATCTTGAATTGGTGACTATTAAAACTAGCTGGAGAGCTGGGATAACTGCTACATATGCCACTTCTTTTGCTTCTGCTTTAATTTGGCATCACAGATTAATGTCTAGGTTTTGCTGACATTTATATACAGCAATAGCTCTACTTCTTAAGCAGCTCCAGGATGACTCTGTCCCCCTCCAGGGTCCTGAAGTGACCAACAGCTAGTTGTTCATACTATGTCGCAGGTGGAATGCTTGGTTTTCTGCATGTTCCTTCCATCAGTTTCGTGTAACGTCTCCTGGGGCCAGTCAGAGATACCTTATGGTTGGAATCTTCACAGGTTCCTCTTTTCCAGTTTGAGCAGTCTTAGGTAAGAGATTCCGACAATTTGGTAGAAATATTGTACTTTGGCAGGGAGTCTCTAAGGATGTCCTTGGAAATGTTCTCTTTGTCTCCCTGGTAACCACTTGCTGTGTTGGAGCATGGAGAAAAGAGCTTGTCATTTCCAACTACCTAGGTGAATTTCTGCAGTACATCTTATAGATGGTACATACTGCCGCTAACGTGTGCCAATAGTGGGGTGACTGATTGTGAATGGGGTGCCATCAAGCAGGTGGCTTTGTACTGGATGGTGTCATCTTGAGTGTTGTTGGAGTTGCACCCATCCATGCAATGAGAAGTAATCCATCATATTCCTGACTTGTGCCTTTGGATAGTGGACAGACTTTCAGGAGTTAAGAGGTGAGCTACTTGCTGTAAGATTCCTTGTCTCAGGACTGCTCTTGTAACCACAGTTACAGTTTAACTTCTTGACAATGATATCCCTCAGGGTTAAATGTTGATGATACCATGGAATGTGAAGGGGCTAAAGTTAGATTCTCTCTTGTTGAAGATGGTCATTGAAAGGCACTCGTGTTGTACAAATATTAGATGCCTCTAGTCAGCCAAAGCCTGGATATTGTCCAGGTCCAACTGCATTTTGAAATGCACTACTTCAGTATCTGAGTTGTTGTGAGTCAAGCTGAATATTGTGCAATCATTGGAAAATATCCCCACTTCTGAACACATCATGGAGGGAATTGATGAAGCAATTGATTGATTGGTATCCCATCCACAATGACTCCACCACTGGCACACATTAACAGTAGTGCACGACAGAAGATGTACTGCAGAGGTTCACCTGGGCTCCTTAGAGACCATCTTGTAAACCCATAACCATTACCATCTAGAAGGACAAGGGCAGCAGATACATGTGTAACCTTAAGCTAGCATCTAAGTCGTCTGACTATCCTAACTTGGAAATTTGTCAATGCCTCTTTTGTGTCACTGGGTCAAAATCCTGGAACACCTTTCCAAACAGTACCATCGGTGTCCTTACATCCCAAGGACTGCTACAGTTTGAAAAGGTATTAGATTAGATTACTTGCAGTGTGGAAACAGGCTCTTCGGCCCAACAAGTCCACACCGACCCACCGAAGTGCAACCCATCCACACCCCTACATTTACCCCTTACCTAAGGCTACGGGCAATTTAGCATGGCCAATTCACCTGACCTACAGGTTTTTGGACTGTGGGAGGAAACTGGAGCACCTGGAGGAAACCCACACAGACATGGGGAGAATGTGCAAACTCCACACAGCCTGAGGCGGGAATTGAACCCGGGTCTCTGGCGCTGTGAGGCAGCAGTGCTAACCACTGTGCCACCGTGCCACCCACAAACATCTCACAACATTTCAAGTGTAACTTGGGTTGGAGAATAAATGTTGGCCCAGTCTGTGAAAAACACATCCTGTGAGTGAAATGGAACCAGAGATTCCTCCTTGGGAATCCAGAACCCTAAATGTTTGGTATGCTAGCTGTTGGAAGAAACAAAAATACTAGAAAAATGGCTACAAAAATTAAAGAAAAACTTAAGATTGAATCATAAAATGGATACAGAGCAGAAGGAAGCCTTTCAACATCAACATGCAATCCCTGTTCAAGAGCAAACTTGTATTTATATAGTGCCATTAATATTGTAAAATATCCCAAGACATTTGATCGGAATGTAACCAAGCAAACATCGGCACCTAGCTATGAGAGGAGATATTAGAAACATGACCAAAGATTGTCCAAAGAAACAGGACCTAAAGGACGCCTTTAAAGGTAACAAGCAAGGTAGTGGGACAGAGAAGCTTAAACGGTGAATTTTAAAGCTGAGCACACAGGGAGCTGAAGGCACAGTCACCAGTAATGAGAGAAAGAGATTGGGAACACAACTGAGACTGGCATTGGACCAGTACAGAAATCCTGTGGAATTAAAGAGCTGGTGGAATGTACAGAGATAGGGAGGGGTACAACCATCGTATGATTTGTACATAAGGAGGGCAATTTTAAAATTAAAGTGTTGTTGACTTAGCGGCATAGACAGCAGTTTTGAAGCATTCCCCTCTGTGACAGTTGACCCAGAACTTGGATGGGAAGGTTTAAGTAGCTACCCACTTTAACATTGCTACCACAAAAGGCAGAACCCACCAGTCGCCTATCATAATGCACTCATGGGCATGATTTCTTTCCAAAATACTTTCTATCTCTGGGCAGGTACCTTCCTAGTTCTATCAAAATAGCAAAGTTATTCTGATCAATGCAGAGTTAAAGGAAAGATAAGGTTTGCTGTGATCTTCGATGAACAAATGCATCTATTTATAAAGGCTATATTGGGAAAGTGAATGAGTGTGAAAGGCACAAGATTCTTTCTTCCCTTAAGCTTTAAACCAATCAATACCCCACATAAAGGATATCACACCATAAAGAAATCTATGTCAATCTCTAATAATTAAAAATACAGGTCAGGCTCAGCAACGGTAATTCTACCTGAGTAGTAGAGAAGCTGTGTTTGAATGAAACATGATTAAGATGCAAGGCTATGCTTTTCATTGCCAGTGTGAGTGCATTTTGAGGTTTGAATGTTGTCACGTGTGCTCTGTGAGAGTGCTGGCCTCTTGGAGCAGGAGGACAGCAGTAGGTTACAGATCCATGGCAGCCACCGCACCCTCTGATTGTGTGAGCGCTGAAATCTCAACTCAGAAAAACCACTTGAGGTGCTGACCCCTGCCTTGGCGAGTGCTAATGGAGAGGCTGCGAGACTGTAGCTCTGATTCTCAGATCCATGCCTCCCATGACCACTCAACAACTTTCCAGACGTGCCAAAAGAACTACAGTAACCGTGAGTGAGTTTATCAAGTTAGCTTACTGAGTCCAACAGAAATGGCTCAGATTCGATTTGCTGAGCACAAATTGGCTGCCACATTTTGCGAAGTTACAGCAGTGGCTACATATCAAAAGCACTCCAATAGCAGTAAAGCACATTGGGATTTCCTGAAGCTGTTAAAGATGCTATAAAAAGGCAAGGACTTTTATCCCCCTGTTTTTAAAGAGGAGAGGAGAGAGCGATGGATAAATGTGCATTTGTACAGCTGGGTCCTATTTCATTCCATGTTACCTGCTTCTTCCCCTTCATGATCAATGTGACACTCTCCAATTTACTTTAGATCAGAGTCAAGATGACTTAGAGAATAGAGCTGCTACTGGCATATGTGCTATAGAAAAAATGTAATCACTTGCTCATGTACCGAATAGTGTGGGGAGATATTTCATATCGAAGTTCAATCCTCAATGTAGCATCTCATCTGTAAACTGTAACAGGGCAGCACCAGAGTATTTCTTTCAAATTCACTCACGGGATGTGGAAATCACTGACTAGGCCAACAATTATTGCCCAGAAGACAGGTAAGAGTCACCATATTACTGTGCGCCTGGAGTCCCGTATAGGGGATGGTGAACAGCATCCACTACAAACAATACATTTCTTAGATACCTTGAGTTGTGAGAATGAGCAGAATGCCAACTGTTGTAGCTGTTACCTGTTTTCTTCAGCAATGGTGCAGTTTCTGGATATCTTTGAGCTCTCAGTCAATGGTTGTTTTTCTAAGTTACTTTTTTTAGTTGACTTTAAGATAGAGGGAGACAGAGTAGAAAGAGTGAGTGTCTTTGAGTTCTTACTTTTGTATCTGACTTCCTTGCCTCTGCTCTGGTACACGAAAGCAACTATTGAAATATAGCTCAGTGTGTAGAATGGAAGAATATCTACAATGTGGAAAGAGACAACATGGCCCATCAGGTCTGCACCAACACTCTGAAGACCATTCCACCCAATCCCAGACCCAACCCTATCCTCTTCATTAGGAATGAGGCTTGTCGGCCTATGGGGCTGAGAGATAAATGGGAGGGGGGGTGGGGCTGAGGGCAAGGTAGCTGGGAAAGTAACAGGTAGATGAAGGTGGGGCTGAAAGTAATAGGTCGGAGAGGAGGGTGGGGGTGATAGGTGGGAAGGAAGGAGGTTGGACAGGTAGGGTCGCAAGGTGGAAGACTAGGTCCCTCCAATCACATGGGATCAATGCAGATTTTACCAGTTTCCCCATTTCCTCTTTCCCACCTTATCCTACTTCCAATGATCCAAACTGGCACGGCCCTGTTGACCAGTCCTACCTGTCCATCTTCCTTCCCACCTATCCACTCCACTCTCCTCTCCAACCTAAGACCATCACCTCCACCTCCATCCACTATCACTATCTCAGCTACCTTACCCTCAGCTCCACTCCCTCCCTTTTATGTCTCAGCCCCCTTGACCCACAAGCCTCATTCCTGATTAGATTATTTACAGTGTGGAAACAGGCCATTCGGCCCAACAAGTCCATACTGACCCTCTGAACAGCAACCCACCCAGGCCCATTCCCCTACATTTACCCCTTCACCTAACACTATGGGCAACTTAGCATGGCCAATACACCTAACCTGCACACTTTTGGACTGTGTGAGGAAACCGGAGCACCCGGAGGAAACCCACGCAGACACGGGGAGAATGTGCAAACTCCACACAGTCAGATGCCTGAGGCGGGAATCAAACCTGGGTCTCTGGCACTGTGAGGCAACAGTGCTAATCACTGTGCCACCATGCCCTCAATGTCGCTGCAGTCGAGCTTATACCCAAAACATTGATGGTCCTGCTCCTGAGATGCTGCCTGACCTGCTGTGCTTCTCCATCACCACACTCTTCGATTCTGATCTCCAGCATCTGCAGTCCTCATTTTATCCCACCCTATCCTCGTAACCCTGAATTTACCTTGGCAAACTGGACAATATGGACATATCCCTGGACACTATGGGGAAATTTAGCATAACTAATCCACCTAACCTAGACATCTTTAGACTCCCACACAAGCAAGGGGAGAATGTGCAAACTCCACACAGAGAGTCAACCAAGGTTGGAATCGAACTTGGGTCTGTGAAGCAGTGGTGGCATTCCAGACTCGAGTTCCACTTTTTACCAGGCTCGATGATCCCCGAGTGATGTCCATCACAATCCAAAGAGATGTGTATTCACCATGAGATACAGATCTAAATTTCAATGCCTTCTACAGCAATGTCAATTTCAGCTCCAAATGGTCCTTACCTACTGATGGTTTGGTGAGCTTGACTCAACGTCGTCAGGTAGTCACACAATCATTTAGGTTCATATCTGTCCTTTTAAAAACCATTGTCTTCTATATAAGGCCTTAGGTAAGGCAATCCGATGATCTAAATTGAGTATTGAAAGTCCCCTTCTGCTGTGATTGTGTTAAGCCAGAATCCAAAGTCCCAGTGATGAACCGCAGGGTGCAATATACAATTACTGCGAACACTCTATGTAGCTTTCCCTGCGAAAGGAAAACTTCCGACACAAACTGCAGTCAGTTCAAACAAGGAAAATATGGGAGTGAAATAAATAGCAAATGTTACAACATCAGGACAATATGAAGGAAATCATTTGGGGAAAAAAAATGATAGGTTAACCTAGTTGAATTGGTTAACCAGCAGCCAAAGGCCAGCTTGTTACTTGCTTCTCTTGTCTTGCTGAGGACACAAGTAGTGTTTGCATTGGTGAGACTCATGCCTGAATGCATATGGGAACAGAGACGAGAGGGAGGAAGAGGCAGAGGCTGAAACAAAGGTGAGAAAGTGAAAGTGGTGGCTTAAACTCAGGCAGAATACACATTTGGAAACATTTCTGAAACTGCACAGAAGTGTGAAACTGAATGGAATTGTTGGTCTCGGGAAGGCAGGGTGGGTTAATTTCATAAGCTCTGAGGTACACAGATAGATAGCATCAGATACTTTGTTTAGATTGAAAATGAACAGGGGTCAGTGTTCAAGGCAAGAAATTCTCTGTTGCTGCTCGTGACCCTGAAAGGTTAAAGTGTTGGAATTTCCGGAGGAGAACCTGATTGATCTGGCATTTCAACAAAAATATCAGGGCTTCTTGTAGACAGTGCAAGGTATTATTTCCAGAAAAGCAGTAAAAATTTCGATACTTCATTTTAAAAGCAAGAAAAATTGTCTGGAGCAGATTAAAGTTCAGATTCAAATTGAAGTAGCACATGTCAAACACAAGCATCAGCAGCACCAGATTACTGTCACTACAAGGCAAAGACTTTAGTCTTGGGTTTAAGACAGCCAGACATTGCGAACATAGCCAAGCAAAGTAAAATACTGCAGATGCAAAACAGTAATTGCTGGAGAAACTCGGCAGTCCTGACAATTGAGAGAAAACAGAGTTAACATTGCAAACCCAGTGACTCTATAGACGCAAACAAACTTGCTGAGTTTCTCCAGCAATTTCTGGAGAAGAATCTGCTTGAACTGGCATTTCATCAAAAATATCAGGGCTTCTTGTGGACAGTGCGAGGTATTACTTCCAGAAAAGCAGCACAAGTTTCGATACTTGATGATAAAAGCACAAGCAGGTTTGTCAGCATCTATGGAGTCACTGGGCTCGCAACATTAACTCTGTTTTCTCCCAATTGCCAGACCTTCTCCAGCATTTTCTGTTTTTGTCAGTCTCTGATCTTCAGCACCTGCAGTTCTTTGTTTTAAAACACTGCAGATGCTGGGATCAAACCGTTCTGTCATACTGTGCAGCACAATCACTGTACGAAATGGGATAGATTTCAAACAGCTGAAAACTGGGTACCCATGACATACAGTAAGACATCAGCATCAGCAGGATTGTATTTAGACACAATCAGGGCCCTGTATATATCTCACTCTACCATTGCCATCTGGCGAAGGGATGAACCTTTGTTCAGTGACGAATGCAAGACATCACACAAGCATTAGCAGCAGGCATACCTAAAGATGAGGAATCTGCCTGGTGAAGCTACAACTCACGACAACTGGGTCACCGAACAATGCGATAGGCAGAACTAAATAATTGTGCAGCCAATAGGTTCATGTCAAAGCCTAGCACCCTCCTGCGTCAAGTTGTGAATAGTGCTGGACAATGAAATGACCAACAGGACAAGAGGACTCGTTGATAATTCTTATAATTAGTGGGGTGGTGGGGGGGTGTTGCACAGCATATCGGTGCAAAAGACGCAGCTGAAGCACTTGTAACTAGCTTGAGCCAAAACTACTGAGTGGGTAATTCAACTCCTGTGGTTCCCATTCTGCAGACAATGTGCATTTTAGAGAAAAGTGAAGCTCCTTCAGAAGATGTTATATGTTCACTGTATAAATTAAAACTAGGCATATTCAGGAGGCTACCAAAGGGATAAATATTTGAGCACTTGGTGCAGTGATAGCGTGTCTGTCATAGGGCCCACCAGCTGTAAAAGTGCATGAACTGTCTGAACAGGTCAATTAAATACATTTTTTTACAAAGGACCTTGAGGTTGCTCCTCAAATTTAACCTGCAGGCTCCTATCTTGGACACCTTGTAGGCTGGGACAGGCAAAATGGCAGAAGACCTTGTGGGTCTGGTCCAAGCTATGCCAATGTAACCACGAACCATTAGTGGGTCAGGGGTGAGACCAGTCTTCCAATTGCCTGCTCCTCTTCTGTGGTTACATTCATGCTCAGGTGTTCTTGGTGAGTGAGTATGTGGTACCCATTGGCATGCATCAGTTTTACCACAGCTGGCTGGCACACATAATCACTGCACAAAGCCAAATTTCATTTGTGGCTTTGTCTTTTGCAGTGCCTCTTTTATGAAGTAGTTAGATTGGGTTAATTTGTTCATCTTTTTTAATTTAATTAATCCATAGTTTTCAATAGAGTATAAAGGACACTTACCCCACCCCCTATGTCATTCCACTCTGCGTGGAATAGTTTCCTGTATAGGCAACTGTTGTTTCCACTTCCCCAGGTTCCTTGTTGGTGATGCAGACACACTTTGCAGTCTACCTTGTCATCTAGAAGGGGTGTGGCGTCCATTGGTAGGCTCTCAACTTGAGGATTTCTCCCCTTGACCATCAGAGGGTTGGCGTGGAGCTTGTTACATGTAGTAGCTCTATGCAGCAGGTGATTAAGATGTTTCACAGGCTCTGAGGGAGCATTAAAGAATCCATGCTCCTTGTGTATACAGGTTTGCAAAGGTTTCAGTCCCCATTACATTAGTTACAGGGGCAGCTCCTGGCGTTATATTTGTATTTCAGCCTCATGCTTCTGGTCTTTGGACATCCTGGGCAAAGAGGGGGTGGGAAGCAGGGGATAGGGGGTTAGGGCAGATGGGTTCCTTGATATGCTTATCCTGGGCCTGGCCAAGATGGTGTTAGCAGATCCAGTGAGTGGCCATACAACCGGGCTGCCTTCTCCTCTTCCCAGGCTATGTGTGCTTCTGGATAATCCTGAATGAGAAGCCCTTAATATCCACCAGCACGTTTGAGACCTTCCACGTATAATGGGCACCGTACAGGCTGGAATGTATCATTAGCCCTGTCAATGATATTTTAATTTGAAACATTTCCTTGGTCATTTACATTTTGTTCTGTTGCAAGGCCCTTTTAAGGGACACTTCATTATAAAAGGATTCTTACTGGCATTGGTATTTGGGTAATATTAGAAGTTGTATCCTCGTAATGTTTCATTCTGTAAATCAATCTAAAATTGAAAAAAAAAAACCTTGCCTTGTAGCCTGCTACTTCATTAACTGGCTGCCAAACATTTACTATGACAAGATATTTTGTCAGCTACACAGGAGATTTTAACTATTCATTTTAGGCTAAAATATTTACACATTGCAATTTTCTTTACTGAACTCCAACGTTTTACCAATTGAGGCAATGAGGTACCTATTGAGGTGTTTTGTCCTGAGGAATTATTTCAAAGTCATTCCCTTTCCTTTGGTGGGATAATTGAAGAGAGCCCTTTCAACTTTAGAGCATTCCTCTTTTATAGCTGGCATTTCACAACGTTGAATCTTTTCTGGCAATCTTGTAATGCTCAGTGATGCTTGGAGACTGTTAATTTTTCTGCAATCATTGCCCAGGTGTGTGACATTTCTTAGGATATTGAGAAAGTAGCCATCATTGCAAAAAGAAACATTTCATTCTTTAGTGAACTTTTGGTATGAATTAATAACTCAGTGTAGAAAAAATGTAACCATTCCTTATCCCCTCCAGACTGAGCAGTGTATATTTGCTTGTTAGCATACGTTTTAATCTTTGAAGAAGATCACTGGAGCAGGGAACAATAACAAATCAAATCTGTTTGGGTCTCATAGTTTACCCAGGACACAATCTAAAGGCTCAAAGACTCTACACACATTTAAATATGATCCATACAGAGTCGTAGACCTGTACAGCATAGAAACAGACCCTTCAGTCCAACTCAGCCATGCAGACCAGATATCCTAAACTAATCTAGTCCCATTTGTCAGCATTTGGCCCACATCCCTCTAAACCTATTTAAACCTATTCATGTACGTTTTGAATGTTGTCATTGTACCAACCGAAGCGTGGATGTCTGTCTCTGTTTCAGAGAGATAAAAAAATTTGTTAATTGCTTGAAGGGCAATCTCAAGCATGGCTGGCAAGAAATCCCTCCCCACCACAATTCTCACTCACCATCCTATCTCCCCACCCCCACCACCTATTCCCCCCTCCTCCCACCCCTCCCCAATCCTCACTCATTCTGGTCAGATCACTACAGGGAGGATATGATAGGACAGGAAATGGGGTTCACCAGGATGCTCGTTGAGGAGAAATTGAGTTGTAAGGAGATATTCAACAAACTTAGATTGTTTTCTTTGGAGCACCGAAGACTGGGGAGATGGAAGGGAATAAGTGAGGTATATAAGACTATGAGGGAAATAGATCATGTGCTTAGGAAGTAGCTGTTCCCCTTGGTTGAGTCGTCAATTACAAGAGCACATAGTTTTCGGGTAAGGGGCAGGAGATTCACAGAGGATGTGAGAAATAAACCTTTTCACTCAGAGGTTGGTGGGAAGCTGGAAGACATTGTGTAGGAATGTAGAGAAGGCCAGAAACCTTACAATCCTTAATATATATTAGGATAAGCACCTGAAATATCACAACATTCAAGGATATGGGACAAATGCAGAAAATTAGGATTAGCACACCTTTAGTGGTTGTTGGTGCAGATTCAATGGGCTGAAAGGCCTTTTCTACACTGTATGAATCTACGAACACATTGGAATTGGTGGGCTGATTATTAATCAGTTTGATTGCTTGTTCCATGGCCAACAGGTGCTGGAGTAACACTTAAATCCAAAGGTTTTGATTCAGAGGCAGAGGAAATAGCCGCAAAACATCAAGTCCTCCTCTTCGAGGATAAACAGTGGAAAATTAGATGAGGTACCAGATATGTCTGTGAAACCCTCAATTCAGCATGGTGGAATTTGTCCCATGTAGCCTGGCAAATCAAATGCCAACCAGAGCCATGCTTTACCCAACAAATCAAATTCCACTGTTTTTTTCCCATCAGGTTCCGACGTTTTGATCACAATTTTACATTTTTTAGTGGAGGGAATCATTCGGTCATTCTGGCAGTTATCCTAGATATCCAGCGATGGAATACGCTATCCACCATTCTTGTTACAGGGGATTATGGAATTTTCCCAGATTACTGCCAATCATCAGAAGATTGCTTAATAGGAAAACTCCCATTTATCCATGAGAAGAAGTGATCAGTGGCTTTGATTAGTATTTCTGTTTATATAATACTTAAATATTCTAAAGTTGTCACCCATCTTTCCCAACTTCCTTTTCTATATCTACAATAAGGAATGAAACAAACAGATACTTTAAGCATCATAATCAATTGGAATCAATAACCTATATATCCTTCTATTTGATGTGTAGAGATTCATTGGGGAATTGGTAAAGGATTCCATTTATTTAATATCTTTGATGAAATATTGTGTTTATTACCACAATTAATATCAAATTAGAAACTTCATAAACACTTTTCCAAGGTTACTACATAAAGTGACTCTTGCTGCACGATGATATATTGAACAGATCTAAATTAGAAAAGCAGTGGGAAAATAGATTAAAATGGCTCTTGAAGAATACAATGAAAGAATGGTTTAAACAATCATTCAGTCAAATCATAAGCAAGAACATTACAAATCAATAACAATCACAAAACCATTACATGTTTTATTTTGTCTTCATGAGAAGCATTCTAACTTGTGAGTTTTGAGAAGATTTGCAGCTCAGGTTGAGGTTCTGGATGTAGGTTTGCTCACTGAGCTGGAAGGTTCATTTTCAGATGTTTCGTCCATACTAGGTAACATCAGCAGTGAGCCTCCGGTGGCGTAGCCCGCTTTCTATTTATATGTTCGGGTTTCTTTGGGTTGGTGAAGTCATTTCCTGTGGTGACATCATTTCCTATGGTGATGTTGTTTCCTGTTCTTTTTCTCAGAGGGTGGTAAATGTGCTCCGAGTCAATGTGTTTGTTGATAGAGTTCTGGTTGGAATGCCATACTTCTAGAAATCTGTGTGTGTATCTCTGTTATATTTGTCCTAGGATGGATGTGTTGTCCCAGTCGAAGTGGTGTCCTTCCTTATCAATATGTAAAAATACGAGTGACAGCGGGTCATGTCTTTTCGTGGCAAGTTGATGTTCGTGTTTGGAAAATGTACGCAATTGGGACAACACATCCATCCTAGGACAAGCCAAACAGACACGCACGAGAATTCCTAGAAGCATGGCATTCCAACCGGAACTTTATCAACAAATACATTGGCTTGGATCTCATTTACCACCCCCTGAGAAAAAGAACAGGAAATGATATCATCTGAGGAAATGACAGCACCAACCCAAGGAAACCAAAACATATAAATGGAAAGCGGATTGCAACTCCAGTGCTTCATCCAGAGGCTCACTGAATATGTTACCTAGTATGGTGGCAAAATGTCTGAAAATGAACCTTCCAGATCAGCGATCAAACCTATATCCAGAACATTCTAACTACTGTACAATGTATAGTAATAAAGATATAAGATGTGTTTTTTGGTATGGGACAGATTTAATAAATCAGTAACCAAATGAAACCAGAGATATTTCAGTTATGGGCTTTCAACTAATGTAAATATAATAAAAATGTCAATGCATATATAAATATAGAAAAATATCCCAAACCAAATCACACTGATTACAAGACACAAAACTGTGCAGAAAGTGAAATTATACTGAACAATAAATAACATATCACTTAGAAAATCATTCGCTTACTATCTGGGATTGATTGGACAGTCCACATCACAAGTAGAAATATTGTCATGCTTTGAAGCATAAAAGACTACCAATTCCAGGAAAAACACTTTAATTTCCAATGTTGAGTTTTCTGATATAGCTATCTACTTGCTACTATCTAGTATTCAAACAAAGCACCCATTGTACTGCCAAGCATTAGGCAACCAATTACTCTGGGGCTTTTTCATCAGGAGATGATTAATCCATCAATAAACAGCTGAACAACAATTGACCTTTGTTTCTGTACTATGACAACAATGAAAGTTGTCCATTCAAAAAGACTTTTGTTAAAAACATCACTTGCAGTGTTAAACAAATTCAACTTACTGTTCCAATAGTAAATTATTACAGAAAGGAGAATACTGTACCACAAGACCTCTCCTTGAGATCTCATTTCCTCTGTGAGCTTCCCCCTTCAATCAAACCCAGAAATGCTTTAATACAGTTGCCAACCATCTTGTTTTGACAAAAAAAGTCATTGTGAACAGCATGCAAGAGGCATAGATTTCTATATGTATTGTTCCACTCCTTGACCCACCCTTAAATATTAAATGTATGCAAAGACATCAGCTAACTCAGAATACTTAACCCAGCTATGATAACAGATATAATTTTGTATATTGAGTGTGACTGTCAAGTGGAAGGTAAAGAATTGCAAGCTTGTGGGAAATGAATCATTCATGGTATGACTGTTAGTATTTACAGCTTCATTATGGATCCCCAGGATCTATGAACAGCTCCTAACAGATCATTGTTTCTTCATTGTTAGCCATTGCTCTTCTGGTAGCATCACGCATTCTGAGTTAGAATATTGTTGTTCAACACAATGAAAAATCAAAATTGTACTGATGCTGGAACTTTGAGATAAAAAACAAAAATGCTGGAAGTGTTTGGCAAGTCTGATTGTGTTAATGGAGAGAGGAGCAGAATTAACATTTCAGAATTATAATATGTCATCAGAACTCTTATGGGCTGTGGGTTCAGGTTTCAGCTGAGTGATCTGAGCACAGAATCTGAGCTAATGCTTTCATGTAGTAATGTCGGGGAGGTGTATTCACAGACGTACTGTTTTTGGCACTGAACAGGAACAAGGTGCGTGTGCAAAAGCTTCTGTGGCTCACTTTGAAAAGTATGCTGACCAAATTTATATCTGCACAATATTACTAAAACGAGTTAACGAGTTATTATTACATTACCGTCTCATGTATCCTCCTGCGTGCAAATTAGTTACTAAATTCTATGTTACTATAATGACCATTTTGAAAAATACTTTCCTGTGATATCTTAAAGTCTTAAAATATTGCTATATAAATGCAAGCCTTTTTCCTCCCTCAGCCCCACAAATTCAGTGGACAGTGAGTTGGACCCACTAAGTGATACTAAGGTATCAACCGCTGGTGATGAAGGTACATGTGAATTACATGAACATTGCTGATAAAGGATACACTTTTCGGATACATTACATCCAATCCTCGTCAAGATTACCACAAGAATGTCAAATTTCAAAAGAGCACAATAATTTAGACTGCAGGAGAAAAGAGTGCTCATTGGCTATCAATTTGACTCTGATTGGCTGAGACATGGAGACAGCAATGGGAAAATATATGTATGGCAAAGTTTCTAGATAATTCAAAAAGGGTGTAAAGCTTGAAAATAATATCGTTATTAGCAGAGAACAGGTCCCTGCAAACAATTTATATCATTTCTAGCAAGTGTAAATGAGATGCATTATGATTTCAAATGATGATCTTAAATTTAGAACTATTTGTACATAAGGTGTTATTCAGAAAGTGCTAAGAAATCATAGGATCACACACTGCAGAACAGTTATTTGCCTACTTGAAGAAGTAGGAGAGGCAAATATGGCCAGAATGTAATCATAATTTCCCATTACAAACAGAAATATTTCACTGAACTCTTTCAACTCTTTTGTGATTAAATGCAACTTCTAAGAAAAGATTGTGTAGTTACTCGCAGTGCCATAAAGTAATTAATGTGGCTGCACATTTGCTGTTATTCAGTGAATGGCCTTGTTGGATGGTTTAGAAACTTAATTAGTTACCATAACAAAATATATAAATCCTGAAAAATCAACTACATGCTATTCCAGGTATTCAAACTATGCATCATAGTCACAAATTATTAAAAATTGTTCTAAAATTATTACATGTTAGCAGGTAAATGGATATACCATGTTTTTTTAAGTTAAACTTCTAAAGCTTTGGAAATATCGTGGTAAACCTGCACCACAATTCAAAACCATAAGGTTTCCATTTAAATGCAACAATACCACACTCATTTTCCTTCCTCTGTTTTGTCTGTTGCCGCAGTAGCTCTTTGAAGACCTAAGAGCTGGTAAAAAGATCACAAGTTTTTGGGAAAAGAAATACACATAATAACATTTGTCCACTGCAAGTAATATTAGACTCCCAAAAATAGAAGCACAAAGAGTACCAGACTCCATTGCTGGAGTCGTGGTTAGATAATAACATTCCAAAGCAAAATATCCACAAGGGAACTGTTCACTGTTCAAAGTGTGGAAGCCAAAAGTTGGATAGCAATGTTCTACCTGGATAATTGAAATAAACAGAAAAAGTGTTGAGTGCCAAACCTTGGTTCAGCCAATTAAAAAGGTAATACGTACATCATCCTTCTCAATACAAACAGTTTTGCTCGAAGATTTCAACAGCTTTTAATGAATTATGAAACTAATTGTCTCCCTATGGAATTCCATTCATCATTTTAACATAATTACCCTTTAGTTTCTATTAGGCCAAAATTTCACTGTGCGAATATTTTCGGATGTGATTTTCAACTAAAAAATTGACATAATTCTAATCAACATACCAGTATCTCATTAAAATCAAATTTGGCAATGAACATCATCTTCGGGTGGAATATGTTCATGGGTCAGTTCAGTGTTATTGTGCTAATATTTGGAATACATGCTGTGAGCATTTTACATGCCCCTTAAAAGGGAAGAGCAGGTTTTGGAAACACTTTGTCCTCAAAATATCCCTCCACTTTTTAGGACGTAGAGTCACAGAGATATATAGCATGGAAACAAACTCTTCAGTCCAACTCATCCATCCAGAACAGATATCTTAAAATAACTTAGTCCCAACTGCCAGCATTTGGCCCATATCCCTCTCAATGCTTCCTATTCATATACCCATCCAAATATCTTTTAAATGTCATAATTGTATCAGCCTCTACCACTTCCCCTGGCAATTCATCCATACGTGCACTACTGTCTGTGTGAAAAATCTGCCCTTTGGGTCCCTTTTTATTCTTTGCTCTCTCACCCTAAACCTTTACCCTCCAATTTTCCACTCCTCTGCTCTGGGGAAAAGACCTTAACTATTCACCCTATCCATGCCCGTCATGATTTTGTAAACCTGTATGAGGTCACCCCTCAGCCTATGCACTCCAGGGAAAACAGCCCCAGCCTACTCAAACTCTCCCTGTAGCTCAAATTCTCCAACCCTGGCAACATTCTTGAAAATATCTTCTGAACTCTTTCAATTTTCACAACATCTTTCCCATGGCAAGGAGACCAGAATTGAATGCAGTATTTCAAAGGTGGCCTAACCAATCTCATGTACAGCCACAACATGACCTCCCAACTCCTATAGTCAATGAACTGACCAATAAACACAAAGCATACCAAACACCTTCTTCACTATCCTGTCAACCTGCGACTTCACTTTATGCATGTCATATATGTCATTCAGGAGAAATTGAGGACTGCAGATGCTGGAGCTCAGAGTCAAGAGTGTGATGCTGGAAAAGCACAGCTGGTCAGGCAGCATCCGAGAAGCAGGAGAATTAACATTTTGGGCTGAAGCCCTTCATCTGGAACTAAGCTTGTGGGCCAAGAGGGTTGAGAGATAAATGATATGTGGTGGTGGTGGGGTGGGGTGGGGGGGGGGTTGGGTAGGGCTGGAGGTAGGTAGCTGAGAGTGCGATAGATAGATGAAGGTTGGGGTGAATGTGATAGGTCGGAGAGGACGGTGGAGTGGATCGGTGGGAAGGAAGGTGGCCAGGTAGGACAGGTCAAGAGGGCTATGCCGAGCTGGAAGGTTGGATCTAGGATAAGTGTGGGGGGAGGGGAAATGAGGAAACTGGTGAAATCTACATTGATCCCATGTGATTGGAGGGTCCCAAGGTGTAAGATGTGGTGTTCTTCCTCCAGGCAGTGGGTGGTATGGGTTTGGCAATGGTCATTCATATATGTCTTACTTCGGAAGAACAAATATATTGTTTTGAGGTATGAATTAAAGTCAATTCCCCAATTTAATATGTCAGCAAGTGTAGACATATAGCTGAAACATGCTATTTGAGCTTTGTCTAAAGATTAGTTTGTTCTCTATCTCTTATTGTTGATAATGTAACATCCTTGATGCACTTGACGTATACATCTCTGTAAGACCCAGGCGAGCTGGAACGATTTTGTGCACTGCTTTCAAAGTTGCCTATGAGCCCATTTGGAATTGTGTAAGGAAAATCTCATGGAAGTTAAGCTGCTGAATGGTCTTTGCAGTAACTTTTAACATTTTACAGGAGTTTTCCTCGGGAAATAGTCAATGTGCATTCCTGGAATTGCTTTCTTGAAAGCGTTCATCTTTTGGGAAACAAAATTTTGTTGGCTGCATTTCCTCATTCCTTGAAGTAGGATTGCTTCAATTGTTTTATTTTGAAGGTTCAGGATGAAAGGACAAATACCAGGGAGATGAACAAGTCCTCACCTGTCCATGCAGCAGTTCCTGACCCATTAACTTGTCAATGATCAGAACAATTGTTTCAGATCAAAGCTTCCTTTTGTGGCATGAAAGCTAACAGCAAAATGTCAACATTTTGCGCAGAATTTACAGCATAAGAACAGAACATTCAGCCTAACTACTCTGGCCCAGTGCTTATGTTCCACACATGCCTCCCATTCAAGCATCCTCAATTATCTTAATCCATCAGCGCATCCTTCTAATCTTTTCTTGCTGAGTTTGTACCTGCCTTCCACTGAAATATATCTGTAGTATTTGCTTCAATGTGATAACCATTTCCATATTTGAACCATTCTCTGTTCAGAACAGTTTCTCTAAAATCTCTTATACTTATTAATGAGTTTCGTACGTTGATCTATTCTGGTCAATGCCAGTGTGTTGGTGATGATGTTTAACCTCTTCAAGGATTTGGTACGAGGGAATGAACCCGGCCAGGTGTTAGATTTGGAGGTAGGTGAGCACTTTGGCGATAGTGACCATAATTCAGTTACGTTTACAACAGCAATGGGAAGGGATAGGTATATACCGCAGGGAAAGCGGTATAACTGGGGGAAAGGCAATTTTGATGGGAAAGGCAAGATTTAGTATGCATAGGATGGGGAAGGAAATTGCAGGGGATAGACAAACTTAAAATGTGTAGTTTATTCATGGACCAGCTACTGTGAGCACTTGATAAGCATGTACCTATCAGGCAGGGCAGTTGTTGAGAGAGGGAGCCATAGTTTACTAAAGAAGTTGAAGGTCTTGTCAAGAGAAAGAAGAAAGCTTATGTGAGGATGAGGTGTGAAGGCTCAGTTAGGGGGTTGAGAGTTATAGGTTAGCCAGAAAAGATCTAAAGAGAAGGCTAAGAAGAGCCAGGAGGAGACATGGGAAGTTGTTGGTGGATAGGATCAAGAAAAACCCTAAGGTCTTCTATAGGTATATCAGGAATAAAAGAATAAAAGAGTAAGATTAGGGCCAACCAAAGATAGTAGTGGGAAGTTATATGTGGAACCAGAGGACATAGGGGAAGCACTTAATGAATACATTTCATCAGTATTCACATTGGAAAAGGGCAATGTTAGTGAGAATACGGAGTTACAGGCCACAAGATTAGATGGGATTACGGTTGACAAAGAGGAGGTTTTAGCAATTTTAGAAGATCTCAAAATAGATAAGACCCCTGGGCCGGATGGCATTTATCCTCAGATCCTCTGGGAAGCCAGGTAGGAGATTGCAGAGCCTTTGGCTTTGATCTTTATGTCATCATTGTTGACAGGAGTAGTGCCAGAAGACTGACCGAGACCAAATGTTGTTCCCTTGTTTAAAAAGGGGAGTTGGGACAACCCTGATAATTACAGGCTAGTGAGCCTTACTTTGGTTGCAGGTAAGATGTTAGAAAAGGTTATTAGATAGAATTTATAATCATCTGGGAAGGAATCATTTGATTAGGGATAATCAACATGGTTTTCTGAAGGGTAGGTCGTGCCTCACTAACCTTATTGAGTTCCTCTAGAAGGTGACAAAACAGGTCGATGAAGGTAAAGCAGTTGATGTGGTGTATATGGACCTCAATAAGGCATTTGATAAGGTTCCACATGGTAGGCTATTGCACAAAATACAGAGTTTCCGGACTGAAGGTGATTTGGCCGTTTAGATCAGAGATTAACTCGCTAAAAGACGACAGAGGTTGGTGGTTGATGGGAAATATTCATCTTGGAGCTCAGTTTCCAGTGGTGTGCCGCAAGGATCTGTTTTGGGGCCACTGCTGCTTGTCATTTTTATAAATGATCTGGATGTGGGTATAGAAGGATGGGTTAGTAAATTTGTGGATGACACTGAGGTAAGCAGAGTTGTGGATAGTACCAAAGGATGTTGTGGGTTACAAAGGGACATAGATAAGATGCAGAACTGGACTGAGAAGTGGCAAATGGAGTTTAATGCGGAAAAATGTGAGGTAGTTCACTTCAGATGAAGTAACAGGAATGCAGAGTACTGGGCTAATTGTAAAACTTTTGGCAGTGTAGATGAAGAGAGATTTCAGTGTCCAGGTACATAAATCCCTGAAAGTTGCCACCCAGGTTGATAGGGTTGTGAAGAAGGCATATGGTGTGTTGGCGTTTATTGGTCAGGGGATTGTGTTTCAGAGCCACGAGGTCATGCTTCAGCTGTACAAGACACTGGTAAGGCCACACCTGGAGTATTGTATACAGTTCTGGTCATCGCATTATAGGAAGGATGTGGAAGCTTTGGAAAGGGTTCAGAGGAGATTTACTAGGATGTTACCTGGAATGGAAGGAAGGTTTTATGAGGAAAGGCTGAGGGAACAGATGCTGTATTCGTTGTAGAGAAGAAGGTTGAGAGGTGAATTAATTGAGATGTATAAGACAATCAGAGGGTTAGATAGGGTGGACAGTGAGAGCCTTTATCCTCAGATGGTGAAGGCTAACAAAAGGGACATAGATTTAAATTGAGGGGCGATAGATTTGGGACAGAAATCGGGGTAGTTTCTTTCATCAGAGAGTAGTAGGGGTGTGGAATGGCTTGCCTGCAACAGTAGTCGACTCGCCGACGTTCAGGGCATTTAAAATGGGCATTGGACATACATATGGATAATAATGGAATGGTGTAGGTTAGATGGGCATCAGATTAATTTCACAGGTCAGCACAACATCGAGGGCTGGAGGGCCTGTACTGCACTGTAATGTTCTAGGTTCTAGGTTCTAAGGGTGATTTGAGGTCATTCCTAAAATGTTTCTATCATCCTCGTGGGAGTCGACTGCTGTGCATGAATTCTGAATGGTTAAGTTGTTTTAAGAATTTGATTTCAGGAGCACAAACTAAAACAAATCTATGCAAAAGCTGCACATTAACAAGCACCAACCATGGAACAGGCTACCATGAAGCAAGTACCATCTGGCATGTGCAAAGCATACCATGCCACGTTCTGCTGTGTGGTCCAAAGTAAGAATACCACATCCCTTAATCACTTATTTTTTAAATTCTTTCTTGAAGTATGTTCACGACTGCATTTACTATTCATTCCTAATTGACCTTGAGACGACGATGGCGAGCTGTAATATTGAGTTGCTGCAGTCTATGTGGTATATGTGCAATCACAATGTTTTTAGGAAGGGAGTTCCAGGACTTTGACCCAGCAATAGTGAAGGATATTTCCAAGTCAGGCTGCTGAATCACTTGGGGGGAAATTTGCAAGTGGTGAGCTCCCCTGCCTACAGCTGCCCTGTCCTTCTAGGTCCTGGAGGTTGTGAGTTGGAAAGTGCTGCCACAGGAGTCTTAGTGATTTTCTGGAGTGTATCTTGCAGATGGTGCTCACTACGGCCACAGTGTGCCACTGCCACAGGGAGTGAATGTTAAAGGTGGCAGAATGGGAGACAGGCAATCGAGGGGCTGCTTTGCCCTGGACAGTGTGAAGCTGCACTCATTCAGGCATGTGTCAGGTAATCTATCCCACAGGTTTCCCTGTCTCTGACCTTCTCTTGGAGCCATGGTATTTATGTAGTTAACAAACAGAGAATGCTGGAGAAATTCTGTAAGTCTGGCAGTATCTGTGGAGAGAAATAGAATTAATGTTTCAAATCCAGTATGTCTCTTCTCTCAAACTTATATGGTTAATTCTGTTCAGTCTATTGTCAGTGACAACTGCCAGGATGTTGATGGCAAGTAAATTTTTGTGCTAACCAATTGTCAGGAGAGATTCCTTCTTGTTAGAAATGGTCATCACCTAGTTCTTGCGTGGCCCAAAAATCATTTGCCATTTAGCAGCCCAAGTCTGAATACTGTTCAGGTGTGGCATCTTTTGCAGCAGTTATTGAGAGGTACTACCCATACTTAGGCAGTATCTAAATTAGCTGCTATCTCTTAGAATCATACAGTGAAGACCAGACCCTTCAGCCCATCAAGTTTGCACAACAAAAGCTACTCTAAATCTAAACTAGTCACACTCCCAGCACTTGACCTAGTGTTTTGAAAATTTTATTGCAAGTGTTCATACAAGCAACCCCACTGCCCCTCCCAACTCTCTTGGTGAAACATCAAAATCCTGTAAATCTTCCTCCTTTCCCTTTCTATGCATGTTGCAATCAGATGTATCTCATTCATGTCCCGCTTTCAGCCTTCTTGCTCTAAAGAAAACAATCTGAGCTTATTCAATCTCTCCTCACAGCTAAACTGCTCCACATTCTGGTGAATCTCCTTCCCACCCCCTTCTAATGTAATGTCTTTCTTCCTATTGTGTGGTGACCAGAGTATTCCAGCTGTTACCACACCAAAGTTCTGTACAGCTCCAATGTAACCTCCCTGCTCTGATTAGCAAGTGCATGGCTGATAAAGGAGAGTGTCTCAAGTGCCTTCTTAATTAGCCCATTAACCTGTCCTGCCACATTCAGGAATCTGTAGACAAGTACCCCAAGATCTCTTCATTCCTCTGAGCTTCCTAATGTCCTGCCATTCATTGAGCACTCCTTTTTCTTATTACCTCTTTCAAAATGCATCACATCAAATTTTTCAGGATTAAATTCCATCTGACCAGACCATCTATAGACTCTTTTATTCCTGATGAAGGGCTTTTGCTCGAAACATCGATTTCGAAGCTCCTTGGATGCTACCTGAACTGCTGTGCTCTTCCAGCACCACTAATCCAGAATCTGGTTTCCAGCATCTGCAGTCATTGTTTTTACTTCCTGTAACCAAGTCAATCTATCAATCATTCAAACAGCCTTTTACCACCATCCTCTGTCTCCCACTATTAAGCTAATTTTGGATCCAACTTGCCAAGAATCTTGTCGGCTATTATATGCTCTACTTTATGTAGGAGGGGTCTGTACTGACATAGTGAAACAGGTGTTGGGTTAGCATTTGCGCAACAACACCTCAACAATGTGCCTTAACAATGCAATGCTTATTCCTTCTGCAGCTGCCTGTTATCTTCAATGTACAATCTTGGCAAAGGCTGTTTCTCATTTGAGCCTTCAAAACGGATGCAAAATTTATTTTTCACCCTCAGGCGACAACTTATCTTTAGTTGACTGCACACTTTACTTTTAAGAGCAGTAGACTTTTAAAGGTTTCATGCTCCTGATTTCACTTTCTCACCAACGTTCCCTTACGCAGGCCCAAATTGCACAGGGAACATTTCCAAAACATTTTAATAAACCAACCTCGCCTAATCTAGCAGGTTCAGACCTTTCAAAAGCATGGATATGATCCAGAGCACAAAGATCAAAGGGATTTTTGCTCACTATCACAGAATGGACCACTTCAGTCACTCATTAACAGATACATTGGAAGGGCTCGGCACCTTGACCAAAACCTTAGCCACTTAGCCCCAGCTCCAGAAGCCCCACCCCTGAGCTCAGCCCTCATCAAATACATCGCAGGAGGGAAAACAAGGCTATGTTCCCTTGAAATTTTCCAGCCGCTGCATGGATGCCTGAGCTCAATGCATGACCGTGGCTGGTGAAACTGGAAATGAATGGAGTCGAAAGCATGGTTTTGGCATACTGATCAGTGTGCATAGACCTTCCAAACACCAGACACACATTCTACAGGAAATAGTGACTGGAGGTACAGAACACATTTGTGGCTCATAGATGCAGCAAATCATTCGTAAGTGCAAGGGCCTTCAAGCAGAAGCAGTTTTGTCATCCAGATGACTCATAAGATATTCATAAGACTAGTGGAACTATCACTGGATTGCTAATCCAGAGATCCAGGTAATATTCTCGGGACGTGGGTTCAATTCCACCCACGACAGATTATGGAATTTGAATTCAATAAGAATCTGGAATTAAGAGTCTCATGATGACCATGAATCCATTGCTGATTGTTGGAAAAACCCATTTGGCTTACTAATGTCTTCCAGAGAAGAATCTGCCATCCTTACCTCATCTAGCCTACATGTGACTCCAGACCCACAGCAATGTGGTTGACTCTTAACAGTCCTCTGGGAAATTCAGAACAGGCAATAAATGCTAGCCTGGCCAGTGGCATCCTCATCCTGTGTGTGAATTAATTTTCTTTTTAAATTTAAGAGAGTTGTCCAAACTTATCTGGTCCTTAAACAGATAATGCACACTTTGGGAGAGTTTAGGTATTCCTTGGGGAAGGTCAGAAGGCCCTCACAAGAGATCATATACTCTTTGGGATGGTTAAGGATATGCTTGAAGGTGCACAGAAAGTGGACAGATTATACTTAGAATTGTCAAGCTGTCACGTCATCTAAAGATCCTGCCCTTTAAATTTGAATATAAAATCAGCCAGTCTGAATTTGAACAAACGAACGGTGCTGGCAATTTTAATAGACCTTTCTTAACGTAAGCCTGAAGGCTTCTTGATAGGATCTGTGCTGCTTGACTGCTTCCACAACAATCATATAACCGGGTGTCAAGTGAGTTTTGACACTGGCACATTCAGATCACACCAGAGTGGGAACAGGGAAACTCACGTTTTTGCTAATGCATCTGAGAGCTTACAAAAGTTTTAAATATAGGACTCTAAATGTAACCTTTTATAAAGAGTTGAGTACTCAAAGGGACTTAAACATAATGAATGAAATTCTATCAATAAGACTATTAATACCAATAGTAAGTCATTTGAACTGAGTTATGTTTGATGTTAGCATGGCTCCTGAGATCTGCCCATGATGGATACTGAGTGAATCAGAATGAAGGGTGTAAGGGTAAAGAGCTGTGAGACAGGGAATGGGTTAGCAGTCAGTTGGAATGGAAGGATGACTGGAGAGCATATGTTGAAATGGATGGTGTCGGAGTCCATGTGCAGTGGATATGAAGTGGTATGAGCTAATATGGATGGGGCTTGGGAAATTCTTTGGGATGACGGACTGCTGAGGTCAACTCCTTCTGGGGAACTCCCACGCTCCCCCCCTCCACCCCCAACCCCATTCTCCAAAGATCCAAAAATAAAATTTTGTCAGTTAGGGTCACTTATTCATGGGTTGGTTTGTGGAGCTGAGAATCTTCCAAGTATGCACTTTTGAAATTGGAAATGAAAATTTGACCTTTGGTCTCTGCCTTTTTCCCTACACCTCCAAAGGGTGCACTCTCTCTTTCTTTCACTATGTATATCATGAAAGATTGTACAGCTAGCAAATGTAATGAGTCAAGCACATTAAATCATTAAGAAAGTATTCCGTGAGACCACACAATTCCTGCTTATCCCATGACCTGAATGTCATTCCAACTGTAAAAAGAATGTTTGTAGTTTACATGATTTTCTTCAATGAAAACTTCACTCTCCTGTTACATAAATAGTGCAATCTATTGTTGCTAACCAGTACCAAATAGTTGCATTTATATGGTGCCTTTACTACAGTAGGGCATTACATGGTGCTTCACAGGATGATCAAATCAAATATGACACCTAGCTATGGTAAGGACAAGTGACCAAATGGTTGGTTAAAGAGCTGGCATCAACTTAAAGGAAGAGAGATAAGTCGAGAGGCAGTGAGTTTTAGGCAGGATAGTCCAGAGGTAGCTGACGGAAATAGAAAATTAAAGATACTGAGAAACCCAGCCATATTACTTCAACTTTGCTGCAAAGATAGTGGCATAATTATTATGAGGACATTCAGCCAGGGCCCTGTGTAATTTTCTGAGACAATGGAGTTTAGAAGGATGAGGGGGTATCTTATTGAAACTTACAAAATACTAAGAGATCTGGATTGAGTTGATGTGGAGAAGATGTTTCCAGTAGTGGGAGATTCAAGGACCCAAGGGTACGGCCTCAGAGAGATGGGATGACCTTTTAGAATTGAGATGAGGAAGAATTTCTTCAGCCGCAGGGGGTTAATCCCTGGAACTCATTGCCACAGAGGGCTGTGGAGACCAAGTCATTGAGTGTATTTAAGGCAGAGATAGATTGGCTCTTGATCAGTAAGGGGATCAAGGGTTACAGGAGAAAGCAGGAGAGAGGTATTGGGAAACATGTTGAATGATGCAGCAGATTTAATGGGCCAAATGGTCTAATTCTCCTCCTATATCTTGTATTCCTTTGGACACAAGTTCAAATACTAACACAGCTGGTGGGAATATAAATTCGCTTCATCAAAGTCTAGAATTGAAATCTCATCTCAGTACAAGTGACCATGAAATTATCAATGATCAGTAGAAAAAGGCAATCTGGTTCACTAACATCTTTTGGAGAAGGAAATCTGCAATCCTTATTTGGTCTGGCCAACATGCAACTGCAAATCAAGAGAAAACTCTTTACTCCTAACCCTAGCGCCCACTGAAATGGTAGATTTGGGTAATGACAGAGATGCTGCCAGTGATGCACACATCTACATTAATGAATTGTCTTATTCAAACAGAGATCCCTCCAAAAGCGAATAGTGAGAAAGTGGTTGAAATATGACCTGAATTCAAATGATAAGGTTATAATCTTCTGCCAAAATAGATGCAAGTAGCATAACAAATCAGGAAGAATGTATTTATACTTAGATAGCAATTCACTGTGTCTCTTAGAGATGTCTTGATTCACTCAACAGAAAAAGGAGTCATCAATTACTATCATATCAATGACATTTTTGTAAAGGGGAATACTGGCTAATACATGAGAAGAAACTCACTGTTTTGTAGTGAAACATTCTGTAGGTATTTAACACAAGCATTTGATAAGCTTGCCTTTTCTGGTTAGAGTCAGAAGTCACAAGTTACCAGGTTATAGTCCAACAGGTTTATTTGAAATCACAAGCTTTCAGAGCACTGCTCCCTCATCAGGCGAATCATCTGATGAAGGAGTAACGCTTCTTAAACTTGTGATTCCAAATAAATCAGTTGCACTATAACCTGGTGACTTCTGACTTTGTCCACCCCAGTCCACCACCGGCATCTCCACATCAGGGCTTAATTGGTCAGTGCATTGATTTCAGAGTTGGAACGTCAGGTTGCGACTGTACAGGACATTGGTTTGGCCATTTTTGGAATTCTGCATTCAATTCTGGTTTCTCTGCTATGGGAAAGATGTTGTGAAACTTGAAAGGGTTCAGAAAAGACTTCTGAGGATGTTTCTGGGGTTGTAGGGCTTGAGCTATAGGTGAATGGGTTGGGCTATTTTCCCTGGAATATCAAGGCTGAGAAGTGACCTTGTAGAGGCTTATAAAATAATGAAAAGCATGGATAGGGTGAATAGACAAGGTCTTTTTTCCTAGGTTGGGGAGTTCAAAACTAGAGGGCATAGGTTTAAGGTGACAGGGGAAAGATTTAAAAAAGACTTAAGGGGCAACATTTTCATGCAGACGGTGGGTGCATGTATGGAATGAACTACCAGTGGAAATGGTGGAGGCTGACGCAATGACAGCTTACAGGCACCTGGATGGGTATATGAACAGGAAGGGTTCAGAAGAATATGGGCCAAATGTTGGCAAATGGGACCAGATTCATTTAGGATATCTGATTGGCATGGATGAGCTGGACCAAAGAGTCTGTTTCCATATTGTACAACTCTCTGACTCTTTGAAGTCTTTAATCCACAATCCTCAGGATCAAATATGAGAATGCTGTAATAGCATTAAACTAAACCAGCAGCATATAGCCTATTGGAGTGGAATATTAAATAACCAGTTGAAACAAACGTTACAATTATTTGCATTATACTTTATCCTCGGGATAAAGTTACTTGCGTCTTCTCTGTTATGATTTACATTGTCCACTGCAGAAACAAATAGCTGTGAAAGATGACGATAAAAGATTTGAGGGGTGTGCTGCTGAGCCCCAGATAAAATGAATGTAACATCGGACATTTTATGTCGTTGCTAAGGGACACTGACGGCCAAATGTTTCTGCCGTGTGTTAGCCATTAAACTGAGCTTGGTTTTCTGCCATGAAAATGACTGTGGAGTATAAATGAAAATTCCCAACCAGCAGCTTTTAATCCACAGGTATTGCACTGTGTTTTGGAAACTTCACTATTTGCATTTTGAAAAGAAAAGCCATAAAAACATTGTGGTTTTAAAAAGTCCCAGTCTTTTTAGAGTGACTATGCATTTGAAAGAACACGTAAAAGAAATCTAATGCTTGGACTGGACGTCAAAATGAATTTGTGCAAATGCATTCTCTTTGCAAATCTGCATTTAGTGCAAGAAATTAATAGATTCTCAATAATCCTCATGCTTTTTCTACATTCTTTCTACAAGTCTGCATAATAATGTTTGGAAAATTGTGTAACAGTAGATAGAGTAACATGCAACAATATCAATATTACTTACTGGACAATTTGAAGTTACTTATTTCAGAATGGAAATTCCATTTCACTCAACAATTTTGATACCAGCCATGTTGCAATAGGAAAAAGTTAATCTCTTTAATAGAGTTTTAATTTCCCTAGCGCTCCCAGATCAGAATGAGACATTTTCTTTGTGTGTGCCTTTTACCCTCTGTGTGGACCTCTTTCATTTCCTTCATAAACCCATTGGAATGAAAATGTATGTACAAAATATTTGAAAGGGATTGGGTTTCTCCATGTGTTACTGCAAAACAAATCAGGAGAATGGTTACATTTCATTGAGATTGACACAGGCTACAATGTTACACTCAAACTACAGCCTGTACCTGCAAGAAGTGGTAAACATGTGGTTAATGAGGATGTCTGCTAAGGTATGATCAAACTCAGAAGAGAGAAATCCAATCTTGTGGTTAAACAGTCTTCCTATATAGGTTCCCATGTGTTTCATTGACAGTTCACCGTCGAAGCTGTGAGTGGGCAATGTCTATGGGAATTGTGACATACCATGAGTCAGATTGGCTTTCAATGTTTCTCCATTGTGTTTGATTCTACCAGTTTATATGTAATGGCCACAAAGGATAAAATGCTCAAAGCAGGCACATGCTTATACATGCTTACAGAATGGGCAGAATTTCTGTTCACGTGAAGAGACAGGACTGGAAATAGGCAGGCACACAATTTTTTTGTTACTGGCCAGAGTGCCAGTCTCCAGCCAGGGAACAGAAGTAAAATCCAGCAAAACTTGGAAACGATTATAATGGTCAGAATTGGAGTTTATATTCAAAGGTGTAGGATGAGTTTGGACCATTAACAGCATTTCCATGTTTTATTGGTTTTTACACAATTTACACAAGGGATCAAGAGGTATTGCTTAGATATTAATAAAAACTTTGCATCTGTCTTCACTAAGGAAGTGAATCTTGGCAGTGGTGAAAATTCTGACACAATAAGGGCTCATAATTGGTAAGGGGGAAGTGTTGGATAGATTGTCAGTACTTAAAGTTGACAAGGCATTGGGACTGGAAGTGTCAGTGGAAATTGCAGCGGTTTTGGCCATAATCTTTCTGAGTGTCAAAGGAGGTTCGATACAACAAGAGAATTCTGACCATTCCACCCTTATTCAAAATGTTTGTAAGGAAAAGCCCAGCAATTACAGACTAGCCAGTTTAACTTCAGTGTGGGGGAGGCTTCTAGAAACAGTTACTTGGGATGGAAGTAGCAGTCATGTTAAGAAAGGAATTCATGTTTTACTAACTTGCTGGAATTTTTTGAAGAGGTAACACAAAGGACAATGAGAGTAATGCCGGTGATGTGATGGGAAAAGGATTTACAAATGAATTCAGTGCATCATGCTACACAACAGACCTGCAAGAAATGTTAGAACTAATGGAATAAAAGGGACAGAAGCAACAGGGATAAAAGATTGGCTGAGTGAAAAGAAGCACAGGCGTGAGGAACAATAGATATTTAGCAGCTAGAGAAAGGTTTGTCGTGGAGTTTCCCAGAGGTCAATATTGGAATTCTTGCTATCCCTGAAATCATTAATGATCTAGAAATTGATTTGCAGGGGACAGTTTCAAAGTTTGTGGATGATACTGAAGTTGGAAGCATTATAACTGTGAGAAGTCCAATGTAAAACTCCAAAAGAACATAGACTAGTAATGTAATGGGCAGATGAGTGGCAGATAAGGTTGAATGTGGAGAACTCTTCGCAGTGAAGCATTTATGTGGGAAGCTTGTAGACAAATAGTATAAAATAAATGATGAAATACTTAAAAGGATGTTTTTGAACACAATTTATTAAAGATGACAGGGCAAGTGGAGAGACCAGATAACAATACACACAGTATCCTCAGCCATTGTTTTAATGAGGCAAAAAGTACAAAATCAGGGAGGTGATGCTGAACTTGTGTCAGACATTTGTTGTACAGTTCTACGTACCACACTACAGGAAGGAATGCGAATTCATTCGAAAATTGCAGAAGCAGTTCACAAGAATGGTTCAAGGGATGAGAAACTTCAGTTGTGAGAATAGATTAGAAAGCTTGGGACTGTTCTCATTGGAGTTAAGAAGGATGAAAGGAGATCTGAGAAATGTTTTCAAAATCAAGAGAGGACTGGACAGAAGAGAGAGGACGTAACTGTTTCTGCTTCTAAGAAAGAGGGCTACAAAGCACAAGGTAAAGACTGAACATGACTTGTAAAAGAACAGGATGAGAGCGAAAAGCCTTTTTCACACAGAGTGTGGTCCAGGTCAGCATTACAATGCCTGGAGATGTGGTGGAGGCAGGTTCAATTTCTGGCTTTCGACAGGGAATGGTTTAGATAGAAGCAATGTACAAGGACATGGGGAGAAGTTGGGAGAATGGGACGAAGGTTCATTTGGAGAATTATTGCAGATTCTCCCATAACAAGAAACATTTTCTCTGGCATCTACCCGTTCAAGATTCCTCAGGATCTCACATATTTCAATCAAGTCGGCTGTTGTAAAATCTGAGGTCACCCATTTAAAACAGAGATCAGGCAGCTTTTTTTCTCTCAGAGGATTGAGAGCCTTTGGAGCTCTCATCCTGAAAACTGATGGAAGCAAAGTACTTGAATATTTTTACAGCAGAGATAGATTGAATCTTGTTCAGCAAGGAAGTGAAAGGTTATTGGGGTACGCAGGAAAGCAGATTTGAGCTTGCAATCAGATTAGCCATGAATGGCAGAGCAGGCTTGAGTAGCTGAATGGCCTAAAAGGCGCTTCAGAGGGCATTGGATAGTTATTTGTAGAGGAATGGTGTGCAGAGATATGGGGAAATGCAGGAGATTGGCATTAAATACCAGAACTGGTGTGGTGCTAAGTCAAATGATCTTAACCAAATGAAGCTGAAGAGGAACAGGGTGGCTAGGTAGTTGAGTAGTTAGCGATACTGCCTCACAGCGCCAAGGGCCTGGGTTCGATTCCACCCTTGAGCAACTGTATGAGTGGAATTTGCACAGTCGCTCTGTGTCTACGTGGGTTTCCTCCAGGTGTCCCAGTTTCCTTCCACAGTTCAAAGATGGAGAAAGTGAGGACTGCAGATGCTGGAGAGCAGAGCTGAAAAATGTGTTGCTGGGAAAGCGCAGCAGGTCAGGCAGCATCCAAGGAGCAGGAGAACCAACGTTTCGGGCAGAAGCCCTTCTTCAGGAATCTCCTCCTCCTTGGATGCTGCTTGACCTGCTGCGCTTTTCCAGCAACACATTTTTCAGCACAGTTCAAAGATGTGCAGGTTAGGCGGATTGGCCATGTTAAATTGCCCATAGTTTCCAGACATGTGTAGTTTGGGTGGATTACCCATGGGAAATGTCAGGGGGTGGAGCTGGGTGGGATGCTCTTCAGAGAGTTGGTGTGGACTTGATGGGCTGAATGGTCTGCTTCCATGTTGCAGGGATTCTTTGATCATAGCCTCAACATTTTCATTGCCTGCTTAGACATCCCAGAGACTGATGTTCTTATCCTCTATAGAGTCACAGAGATGTACAGACCCTTCGGTCCAACTCATCCTTGTTGACGAGATATCCTAACCTAATCTAGTCCATTTGTAAGCACTTGGCCCTTATCCCTCTAAACCCTTCCTATTTATATACCCATCCACATTTAGGATGCTCTATAGGCAACATTGATGGCATGAGTCCAGGACTATGAGATACTTTCTATATGTTGTCCATTGTTTAGCCCATGCTGTAAGGTAGGGATCACAACCACAGAATAGATCATAAGCTTGATATCCATTTCCATATTGCAGTTTTCAAACACCCACTGCAATAGCAAATTGCAGCGGATGCTAGCTTTCTTTATCCTAGTTAGCCATCTACGAAAGATAGCTTCCAAGGTGCTGGAAGTGTTACACATTTTCTGAACAGTCAAAAAATCAGAAAATTGTCACAGTGCAGAAAGAGGCCATTCAGTCCATTTGTGTCTGCACCAGTTCTGTTATTTAACACCAATCTCCTGCATTTTCCCATATCCCTCCATAGCATGTCTATCCAAATAACCATCCAATGCCCTCTTAAATGTTCAAATTGCACCAACTCCAGCAGATTTCCAGGCAGTGCAATCCATACTCTCACTACTCAATATGTGAAAAAGTATTTTTCTTATATCACTCTTGCCTCATTTGTACATCGTGTCAAAAATATATTAAATTCCGCCATGGTGGGTTTCAAACCCAGGTCCCCAGGATTAGCTAATCCAAGGATAACACCACTCTGTTGTCACCTGCAAGAATTACTATGCCATACATTGCGAATCTTAATCAATGGGGCTGGAGTACGTGTTGCTAATGGAAGACTTTGATGTTCTGAATATTGAGTGTGAGTCCCATCTTTTCCTACATCTCTGTTAATATATTAATAATTTTCTGAGGGTCTGTATTCAACAAAGCACCTACTGCAGCATCATTAACATATTATAGCAGAATGATAAAAGTCAGGGTCATCATCATTGGACTGAGGTCAAATAGTTTACCAAGGTACACTCCAGCAGGGAACTTGTTCTTCGTCAAAAGGAAAGGAGGATGGCAGTTATGAAATCTGGAAAAAGAGTTGGTTGATCGCACAGCTCTGCTTGACTCTGTCAAAGTAGTCAATAATAAATCAGTTGCTAAGGATCATTGCCCACATATCAACTTGAAACAGGAGAAAGATGGCGGTGAAACACTGAAGGGTATTCATGCTTCAGCAGAATCTTGCAGGCACCCTTAAGAGTTGAAGGCCTTTGTCAAACCAAAACACGGTATAATGGGAGGTTGATGTTGTCCATGGTTTGTTTTGGCATTGGCAGGTTATTAAAATTATGTTGGCCATCCACCTTGATCGTCTAAATACAGATTGAGAGTCAGAGAATGAGAGTTTGCTGAAACCAGTTGCTAGCATACAGCTAGGAAGAATGGGATCAAAAGCAAGAGTTTCCTGTTGGACAGAGTGCATCATTAATGGGGGAAATTAATACAATCCCTCTGTCTTCACTAGATGGGAGGTAGTGGTAATAATAGACAGGGCAAAATAGATCAAAGAAGAAGCACTCAATAGATGGACAGTACTTAAAGAGACACCCGATCGAGATAGGATACACCCTATGTTACTGAAGGTTGTGCACTCATCTCAATCTTAAATGATCGATCCTTTATCCAAAGACTGTGCCTGCATGTGTTAGACAGTCCAGCCAGGTGGACAAACCTCTCTCTGTCTACCCTGCCAACTGTCTTCAGAATAATTATGGCTGTGTCCTTAACAGTATTAACTTAGTTTCACAAGCTTTCAAATGGTAACTCCCACACAATGTACAATCCAGTCAATCAACATAACAGTTCATGAACGTTCACAAGATGTGATCCAGCATGTTTCTACCTGTGAAATATTGAAAATTATACCACCTCTTAGATATCAGTTTACACTCAAAATGCCAACATTACGTTCCAATATTTACTTCTGCCTGGCAACATGCTGCCCAGTTATATCACACGCTCAAATACTCTTTTTCTTGTCTGTCAATATTTTAAAGTTTATGTCAAAGTCTGTTGGAGCCATGAGACAAACAGAAAAGCCATCAGAATAGTAAATCTGGTGCATTAACACATCAGAAGGTATTTGTGTAAAGGCATAAATTAGGCAGAAGACCCATCCTACTGAAATGTTAACAACTTTTTCTTTCAACCACTTGTTGATGCTGTAAATTTTGATCATTGTCTCTTAAAACCAAAATATTTCCTTATTTATAGCGAAAGAAGTGTGAGGGAATCGCGAATGACACAGTCTTTAACAGCCTTTATAACAGTCTTTAACTATTATCCAGGTCAATGAACTGAGCAGATTAAACATTTGCTTGTTTCTTACTTGTTTGAGTGGTAAGGTTTAAACAAGTTCTCCTCCCCTATAAATAACAGGTAGCACACATATTTGGCACACATTCAGTATCATGTGCTGGAAAGGTATGAAAATTGTGACTGTTAGTGTAACCTTGACCTTTACCTTTCTCTGCTAGGCAGGATTTAATAAGGAAAAACACAACCCATTTTTGTCAAGAAACCTCAATAACATTATATGTCTAACTATCTACTTTCTACACGTGGAGAGCATTGAAATTCATAGAGTTTACTTCTATTTTGACATCTAATTGGGAAAATACTTTGTTTCCTCACTGCATGCTTTTTTTTTGTTTCCATGGTTCTAAAATATAGATTTTTATTTTTGTCAAACCATAAATCTGGGGGTAGGGGAATTCCTATAGTTCAGCAACAGCTGAGAAATACTGAAAGATCTAAGGCTGAACTGTAAAAGAGGGTGGTAAAGTTTTTGTCAGGGCTTATATATTTGGGTCTTTCGTAACAGCTTCAGCAGGGTTGGTCTCTCCCAAATAAAAGCAAAAGCACCATCTGAGGTAGAAGGAGGGAATAGACTGGTGGTGCAATTCTGCCCTCTCTCTAAAAGCAGGCACTTGAGCCAGAGTGATGGTACATCTAGCCGACCAGGTATTTCAGTGCACAGCTTAGATCATGGCCTGGTCTCTCAAATATATTTTTCAGTTTTCTTTACAATTGGATGATTTTTAAACGAACTGGAAACTTTGGTCAAAAAGTGGAGTATTTCCTGGCTGAAACACCCTCTACTGAAACAACCATACTGAAATGTTACTTTAATGACCTCTTCTATATTAGTGACATTAACATTAAAGATTCTCAGAAGACATCATAGGTAACTGTCCCTTCAGGTACCGAGGCCCCTTGGCTTTTAAACACTCAAGCTCTCACCCTAAGCCTTTCTGCCTCTCACTCCTCCTTTATTGCACTCCACAAAATCTCCATTCCCCAGCTCTAACTCAGTGTCCTAATATGAATCAGAGTCAGATTCTGCTTGATTATACCTCCCCTGAATCACCATAAGACATTTTGCCAGTTAGGAATTCTATAGAAATTAAAGTCATTGTTATATTGTGAGATGCCGTCCTTTCAAATTTCCCAACTTTGGGAATTTCTCTTCAATTCTGTCCCTTCTTGAATATCCAATTCTTTACAGGGGAGCTTTGATTTTTGTCTTTTGCTAATTCACTCTTCCACATTGTGCACTTTTATACATTGAAAACAACACATGCAAACCAGGGCAGGATTTGCACAGTTAATGGGAGGTCCCTCGGGAGTACTGTTGAACAGATGGACCGAAGGATACAGGTTCATTATTCCTTGAAAGTGGAGTCGCAGGTAGGCAGGGTGGTGAAGAAGGCATTTGGCTTTTATTCATCAAACCATTCAGTGTAGCAGTGGTACATCATGTTGTGGCTGTAGAAGACATTGATGAGGTCACTTTTGGAGTACTGCATACAATTCTGATCACTCTGCTCTACAAAGAATGTTATTAACCTGGAAATGGTGCAGAAAGGATCTACAAGGATGTTACCAGGATTGGAGGATTTGCACGATATAGGGGGAAATTTGATGCACTGGGACATCTTTCCCTGGATCATATGAGGTTGAGGGGTGATCTTATAGAGGTTTATAAAATCATGAGGGGGATACTGAGTGAATTGTCTAGGTCTTTTTCCAAGGATAGGTGAGTCCAAAACTGGAGGGCACAGGTTTAAGGTGAGAGTGGTAAGATTTAAAAGGGACGTGTGGAGCAACATTTTCACGCAGTAGGTGGTGAACGTATGAAATTAACTGTAAGAGAAAGTGGTAGAGCCTGGTACAATTACAACATTTAAAATAAATTTGTACATGTACTTGAATAGAAAAAGTTTAGAGGGATGTTGGCCAAATGCAGGCAAATGGGACAATTTCATTTCAGTTTAAAAATACCTGGTTGGCATGGATAAGTTGGACCTAAGGGTCTGTTTCCATGCCTAATGACTCTATGACTCTTTAAATTTGAGCTTTTGTTGCAGCTCTTCAAGAGATGAACAATCCCAATTACCTCCCAAATCTCCAGTCACTAGACTGGCAAGGGTTAGTTCCATCACAGTGTTCCATCACTAGATATCACCTCGCAAAGTTTCTGGAGGTGAGTCACCACCAGAAAACTACCAATTAATAAGAAACAATAAATTAAAGTATGTTGTTAAAAATTACAAACAGCAATTCTCTCAAGGCATTCATTATATTGTGCATTAATGGGATATGGGTTTCATTGTTTAGTCATCAAGTCATAGAGGTCCACAGCACAGAAAAAGGCCCTTCAGCTCATTAGGTCTATACTGGTTAACACCAACCACCAGACTATTCTAATCCTGTTTTCTGGCACAATATGCCATATTACAACCCATTGTACATTTGGATCGGCTCAGGCTTGGAGGGCCGAAGGGCCTGTTCCTGGGCTGTACATGTTCTTTGTTCTTTGTTTCTCTTTGTTCTAGTTCAGCATGCATTGCCCTTCTTAATTTTACCACAAATTATGGTTTCTAGAAGCTTCCCTATCACTGCTGTTAATTTGCTGGTCTGTCCAAGGAAAGGTGGTAGGTGGCTCAGTTAGTTAATAATGTTATTAGCACATGCGATAGGAACAGCATAAGTTCTGAAAATCAGGATATAGAAGTGACTTGAGTAAAAATAAGAAATGATAAAGGTGCAATGTTACATGAGGGAGTGACTCTCTGAAAGTATCCACATGGTAAACTGAATTATGTGAGCTTGTCAGAAAGTCTCAGTGGTAACCAAGGACAGTTTTAATTTATATATGTACTGAAAGAGTCACTTGGGCAAAGATTTTGAGGTGGGGTTCATAGACTGCCTTTGGGACAGTTTCCTAAAACAACATGTTCCAGAGCTGACCAGGAAGCAGCCTCTGGGAGACTTGACATCAACTAACAGGGGAAGATAAATGAATGATTTCATAGTGAAGGTGCCCTGACATAGCAGTGAACAAACTGTGATTTTATTTCACGCTCAATTTGAGGGAGAGATGAGTGAATCTGAGACTTTATTTTTAAACTTAAGTAAGAACCTTTACAAGGCATGAAGGCAGAGCTGATGAAAATAAATCAGCAAGTTGGGTTAATGAATGAATGAATAGAGATGCAGTGGCAGAGATTTAAAGGGATATTTCAGGACTCACAGAATTCATACATTCCAAAGCATAAGAATAATTTTAAGAGACCAACCCACCATCCATAGTTAACTAGAATATTAAACATTGTACACATAATTATACAAAGGAGGTGTTACATCAGAAGATTAAATGGAACATAATAATCTATAATAAGAGTAACCAAAAGAAAACTAGGAGGAAAACGTTACCTACAAGAGAAAGCTAACCAGATATAAAAACATAGGCAGTACGAGTGTCTTTAAATATTTAAAATGAAAAATATTAAGAAAATGAACATTGGACCTGTAGGAAGCAAATCTGGAGAGTTGATAATGGAAAATAAATAGATGGCAGATGATTTGAACATTTTATGTTGGTTATCTATTTACACCTGTTTAAATACCTGAGGTTATGCCATTAAATCAGCTGAGCTAACATGCTTTTTTTTTCACAGAGGGTTAGACTCTTCCTGAAATGATGGTGAAAATAGAATCCTCGAACACTTGAAGGCTGTGCTCGATAGATTCTGTATGCAAGTGTTTAAAGGTTATCAGGGCTCAGTGACAATGTGGATCTGAAGCTACAATGAAATCAGTCATGATCTTACTGAATGGCAGAGCAGGTTCAAGGGGTTGACTGACCTTCTCCTGATTCTTAACTCCCAAGATTATTCATGGTTTTGTATTTGCTGATCCTACGTTTAAACCCTTTCGGAAAAAAGGCATAACATTTTGCATCCCCCTCTAACCACCAACCCTGAGTCAAAGAAATCCTAAATGGTTATCGTAAGTGCCTCCACTATTTCACTCTGACTTCCCTTGATTATTTACAGATGCATATAATTTGCCTTAACAACTTTACATACAGAGATCCCATACAATACTTCCTCCATATCAATTAAAAACCTTTCTAGTATCTGAGTCATCTCCTCTTTCACTATAGCTTGAGCAGTATCCTCCTCTTTGGTATTGACTCAAGCACTATAATCATTTAATACCTTAGCTATGACCCCTGCCTTCATGTGTCAATCTATATTTAGGTCCATAAGGAGACATGCTGCTCCTTCTGCCACCTTGTTACTATTTATGTGCCTGGCAGGACACTTTGGGATTTTTTAATGTTAAGTTTCCTTTATACTAGTCTATTTTCATACATATGAGACAATGAACACCGTCCCTTAAATGTTTTCAATCCACATGGCTCATTTATTCCCAAGAATTAAGTCTACGAATGCTTCCTTTCTCATTGGAATGTAAACATATTGCTTTTGAAAGTTTTCCTGGAAACAGTCTCACCCCTCCCTGCCCTTTATCCTACTATTTCCCAAATCTATGCTCAGATCAGTTATAACTAAACCATAGTGTCTGGTCTTATCTGTAATTTCGAAGTAAATTTGTCCCTCCATATCCTTCTCACAAATTGTTAGTCTATTCGCTATTCTCCAGCAGATATTGCATACCCCTTCACTTTCAATGATTAATTTTTTCAAGGGAGAGTAATTGATAGCCACCAAGTTGTACATTTGCTTAAAAACTATTCTGTCTGGAGCCAGGAGATGGAAGGGTGCCAAAGGTACTTGTCAATTGCAACTTGGCGCTTTTGCTCCTTTGCAATTCCTTTCCCACTCTCTCAATTACCTCCGAAGCTCACAGGGCAAGCTGCCAAGTGTATTCAGCATGCATAAATGTTGAAGTTTCAATACAAGGCCTTGGTATTCCACATGCATTTCAGGTTGGTACGCAATGTGAAATAATTTCCAGGCCAATATGTCTCTGAAGTCCTGCCACTATTGAATGTTAGCATTTGTAGCCATACAAAGGTCTGTTTTCTAAGTAAGATAGGATAACAGATGCTTTTGCCCGAAACGTCGATTTCGAAGCTACTTGGATGCTGCCTGAACTGCTGTGCTCTTCCAGCACCACTAATCCAGTAACAGATTCAGACAGCACAGAAAAGGCCCTTTGGCCCATTGAGTTTGCACCAACATAACTCCCACTAAAGGCACGCTACTCCCAAATAGAGATGGCTGAATTTGTTTGGATATTGCCTTTCACACTCGTCTTCATTCGAAATGAATGCCATTGAAAGGACTTTTTTCCCCCTTCCTTTGTTCTTTGCCTGCCAAGGTGAAGTGAACAAAAAAAAACAAATACCTGAAAATTTTGATTTATTGGTTCTTAAGTGAGTGGAATTCTGGTTCAGAAGAGTCCCTGTAAACCAGGCGAGCTGCCAACCCCAGGTGCTCACTCTTACAACTGCGTTGTTGGGAGGCCGACTATGAAAGACACAGATAACAATGAAAGGGGTCAGGTTAAGCAAGAGTCAGCATTTCCCAAGGAAGGGCAGATCACAAAAGAACCATAGCGAGCACAGTTTTCACGTTGAAGGACAAAAGACGCAAGACGGACGAGCGATGGATGGATTTATCAACCATGAAGATCTGAAATATTTGGCACCTGAGGTCCTTCAGTGTCAATGTGTTTCTGGTCTAATATTTCCTGAGCACAATAAGCCTGTAGAGCTGATCGTTGCCGCCTTATTATTGCTGATTAGCGCTGGACATCTACGGGTCTCCGGAAGCTGTAACATGCCAATGTTGGAGGACTTACTCCTCTATGGGCTTTCGTTTCTAATTCAGGGAGTACTTTAACCCTCCCTGTGAATAAGAATTGAAGTTCTGTCATCTTTCGGAAATGTCACCGGCTGGTTAATGTAATCACATGACCGCTATCAGCCTTGAGGACTACTTATTCTGCATCAGCACAGTACTGTGGCGGGAGATTTACATCCAGTCTGCCTAGTTCGGCAGAATGCTGTGAATTCAAAGGGCCACATGTTTGACTGCAACAAAGGTCTGCCGGAGGACGACATTAAAGCAGAAAATTACGTAGTTAGGTTTAACCGTGTAACGTGAACAAACAGCACCAGGCTCTAAAGAAAGTGGCCTTATACTTTTATTCATGCCTGGCTGCATTGCCCTATGATCCTTGCTGATCAATAACAGATTAAAGAGATTAAGTAGAAAAGCAAAAACAACATTCCATTCAAAACCAGTTGAAGCTTAGCTAGTATTTGCTGCTTTAACCCAAAAGCAGATATCTCTTCATTTCTAAAGCATTGATTGCTGACAGGAGTTTCCTTATTTCAAGATCTATTTTCACACTTAGGACCCAGCTTTCCTAATGTTACCAAGCATTGAACCTCAAAGATCAATCTACATCTGGGCCCGGTATATATTTTATTGAAGAAGCATTTGCATTTGATTAATTGCCCTGTAAACATTACCAATCACTTCTGGTGCTGTAACTTCTTTCTCCAAGCAGTTAGTTTACTCCAGATTCTCAAAACAAAACCTTGCACTGGGGTAGGTAAGTCCGAGACACGGACCCCTTACTTAAGCTGTTGATGTCAGTCATTCCAGCTCGTAGATACAAAAGCAAATGAAAGACCTGCAATTATATTGCATTTTTCCCCCCCAGTACTTGGCAGCCAGTGAACTACTTTTGAAGTGTTGTCACTAATATGGAGGATCGCTGGTAATCAATATGCACTCAGCAAATTAGAAACAAACACAATGGTCATCAGCAAAATTATATTGGATTTTTGGCAATGTTCCTCAGCTATATTTAGAGATAGGAGTTCAGACCTGAGCTGTCTGGGGCTGTGTAGGAGCAGACAATGGCCTGTGGAGGTAATGGCCCGAGTGTTATGATCTCTGGAATGTTAATTCAGAGAGCCAGAACATTCTGGGGACTCGCGTTCAAATCCTGCCACGGCAGGTGGTGAAACTTGAATTCAATAAAAGTCTGGAATTCAGAAGCCAATGATGACAATGAGTCAATTCTCAGAAAAACCCATCTGGTTCACTAAGGGGAAGGAAACTGCCATCCTTACCTGGTTTGGCTTACATGTGACTTCTGACCTGCAGTAATGTGGTTGACCCATAACTACCCGCTGGACAATTAGAGATGGGAAATAAATTCTACCTAGCCAGCAGCATTCTCATCCTTCAGCTAAGAGGATTCCGTTCCCCTGGCCCCTACATTCAGGTTTATATTTTCAAACAACCTGTTCAGAACTGTTATTCCATACCTCTGGAGCAGGTAGAACTTGAACCCAGGCCCCCGGCTCAGTGAGTGATCAATCCTGTGATGCAAGCTAAATGTGCTCCATTAACTCCAAGTACACCTAAACCAATGTAAAGGTGCCCTCTGCACTAAGTTACCCTGAAAGACAATCAAGGAACAAAGAACAATGTAATTACAGCACAGGAACAGGCCCTTCGGCCCTCCAAGCCTGTGCCAATCCAGATCCTCTATCTAAACCTGTCACCTGTTTTCCAAGCCCCTCTGCTCCCTGCCCATTCATATATCGGTCTAGAAACATCTTAAATGACGCTATCGTACCCTCTCTACCACCGCTGCTGGCAACGCGTTCCAGGCACCCACCATCTGTGTAAAGAACTTTCCACGCATATCTCCCTTAAACTTTTCCCCTCTCAACTTGAACTCATGACACCAAGTAATTGAGCCCCCACTCTTCATTCTTCACGTGCCTCATCCCAGAATATCAGAGGGAAATCCTCTGCACACTGTTAATGTGGAGTGTAACCAGATTGTTGTTTTTCAATCAGAGTGCTGTGTGTAATGGGGTGATTCCACAATCTCAACACTGTGTGGTGTTCACAGACAGCTGCATGCTTTTGAGAATCCTGATCACTTGAAGAAAATAAATCCAGTCCAGACTAATTCCCGAAACCACCAACTAAATGTATTTTTTCCTGTAGACAGCAAGAATCCATATGCATGTAAGTTCCTTCTGTGACAGTGCTAGTGACCTGGATGATTTGTTCTCTGGCTTCTATGATGCTTGTTATAGACAGGCACAAATGGATTATCCCAGCAATTATCCCTTGGGCAGTGGTCATTCTAATTTTGGAAGAGGAATGTTTGTAAATATTATCGATAAATTTTGACTTAAATTAGGTCTACCTCTAAGTTCATACATTGAGGAAATTGCTGAAATTATTTCTCACCTTTCAATGCACTGAGCATGTTCAGTTTTCCTGACTCACCATTTTAACTTTGAAGAACTTTTTTTTAAACAGATTTCAAATTTTAGCTGATCAGGAGCCGTAATCTCACCTCCAGATCAGAAGGACGGCCATTCTATTCCCACTTCAGAGACTCCTTATTTGTTTGTTTGCTGTGGGGCAACATGTCGGATGGTGATGGCTAGCACGAGAGGACATAGCTTTAAATTGAGGGGTGATAGATATAGGACAGCTGTCAGAGGTAGTTCCTTTACTCAGAGAGCACCCTGCCTGCAACAGTGGTAGACTCGCCAACTTTAAAGGCATTTAAATGGTCATTGATTAGATTACTTACAGTGTGGAAACAGGCCCTTCGGCCCAACAAGTCCACACCGCCCTGCCAAAGCGCAACCCACCCATACCCCTAAATCTACAATTTAGCATGGCCAATTCACCTGACCTGCACATTTTTGGACTGTGGGAGGAAACCGGAGCACCCGGAGGAAACCCACACAGACACGGGGAGAATGTGCAAACTCTACACAGTCAGTCGCCTGAGGCGGGAATTGAACCCGGGTCTCTGGCGCTGTGAGGCAGCAGTGCTAACCACTGTGCCACCGTGCTGTTGGATAAACATATGGATGAAAATAGAATAGTGTAGGTTGAATGGGCTTCAGATTACTTCCATAGGTCAGCACAACATTAAGAGCCAAAGGCCTATACTGACTTATAATATTCTATCTATGTCATCACCAAAGACAACACTCATTGTCCATTCCTCTTTGAAAAAGTGACAGTGAGTCATCATATTGAACTGCCACCATCCAATAGTGTAGGGACATCCACACTGCTGTTACTGAGCTGGTTCTATGATTTTGACCCAGCTGCATGGTGTCATTCCATGTGAAAATGATATGTAACTTGGAGAGGATCTTGCTACCCTTATCCTTCTTGATGGTAGAAACTGCTAGTATGGAAAATACTACTGAAAGAGTCATAATTTGGAGGTGCTGGTGTTGGACTGAGGTGGACAAAGTTAAAAATCACACAACACCAGGTTAAAGTGCATGCACTATAACCTGGTGTTGTGTGATTTTTAAGGAGTCACAGTGAGTTGCTACAGTTCATCTTGTAGATAGTACACTGCTGCTGGTGAAAGGAATGATTACTTTATGGTGTCAAGTTTCCTAAGTGTTGTTAAAGCTGCAGAAGGTTGAGACTATTCAACAGCACTCCTGACTTGTACTTTCAAGCTAGTAGGTAGGTTTTGCGCAGTCAGGAGGTGAGTTACTCATTAAAGGTTTCCTAGCCTCTGACCTGCAGTTGTGTTTATATGGCTGATCGTGTTAAATTCTGGTGAATGGCAAAGCCCAAGATATTAATGGTGGGGGATGAAGCGAAGGCTACTTGGTTGGACTCTTGTTGGAATTGTTCATTGCCTGAAAACAGAACCTGAGTTGAAACTCCAGTGTGGGATTGAAAGATATTTTGTGAATCAAGACTTTCTTCAGATTTACAGTACAGCAAGGTTAAAAAATCAAACAATGTAAAATTTTTAAAAATCATTTATCTTGAGCCTTTCATGATCTCACAACTTTGAAAACCATCCTACAACCCATGACATACTTAGAGTCACAGGGATGTACAGCATGGTAACAGACCCTTCGGTCCAACTCGTCAATGCCGACCAGATATCCCTATCCAATCTAGTCCCACCTGACAAATCTCCCTCCAAACCCTTCCTATTCATATACCCATCCAGATGCCTTTTAAATGTTGCAATTGGACTAGCCTCCACCACTCCCTCTGCCAGCTCATTCCACACAAGCACCACCCTCGGCGTGAAAAAAGTTGCCCCTTAGGTCTCTTTTATATCTTTCCCTCTCACCCTAAACTTATGCCCTCTAGTTCTGGACTCCCCGACCCAGGGAAAAGACTTTGTCTATTTACCCTATCCATGCCCCCCATGATTTTATAAACCTCTATAGGGTCACCCCTCAGTCTCCGACGCTTCAGGGAAAACAGCCCCAGTCTATTCAACCTCTCCCTATAGCTCAAATCCTCCAACCCTGGCAACATCCTGGTAAATCTTTTCTGAACCCTTTCAGGTTTCACAACATCTTTCTGATAGGAAGGAGACCAGAATTGCACTCAATATTCCAACAGTGGTCTAACCAATGTCCTGTATACCAAATGCCTTCTTCACTATCCTATCTACCTGCGACTGTACTTTCAAGGAGCTATGAAACTGCACTCCCAAGTCTCTTTGTTCAGCAGCACTCTCGAGAACCTTACCATTAAGTGTATAAGTCCTGCTAAGATTTACTTTCCCAAAGTGCAGCACCTCGCATTTATCTAAATTATACTCCATCTGCGTCTCTTCAGCCCATTGGCCCATCTGATCAAGATCCCATTGTAATCTGAGGTAACCTTCTTCACTGTCCACTACACCTCCAATTTTTGGTGTCATCTGCAAACTTACTAACTATACCTCTTATGCTCGCATCCAAATCATTTATATAAATGATGAAAAGTAGTGTACCCAGCACTGACCCTTGTGGCACTCCACTAGTCATAGGCCTCAGTCTGAAAAACAATCCTCCACCACCACCCTCTGTCATCTGCCTTTGAGCCAGTGCTGTGTTCAAATGGCTAGTTCTCCCTGTATTCCATGAGATCTAACCTTGCAAATCAGTCTCCCATGGGGAACCTTCGAACATATAGTCACTTTTGTCCTGGTGGAAAATAAATTCGCCAACTATGATTATGTCATGCCTTATTTTGATTTTAAAGTACAAAAGATCAGAGGGGTAGGAGCAGGGATTTCAGCACCTCCAGTCTGTTCAGCATTAACTGACTTGTACCTTAGATCCAATTATCTGTCCCTTTTCTATGTCCTTTCATGCCTTGAACACTACCAGGAGTCTATCAATCTTAGTTTTAAAATTTTCCATTGGCTCAGCCCCAAGAGACGTTTTGGGAGAAATTTCCAGATTACCTTTCCACTCTGCCTGAAGAAATGCTTCCTTGCATTACGTCTGAGTGGCCTAGGTCTACTTGCAAGGTTATAACCCCTTCTCCTGGACTCTTTCCCCATCCCCCCCCCCCCCCACTCCCCCCCCCCCCACCCCCGCCCCCACCACCACCAAAGGAAGTAGTTTTTCTCAATCTACTCTATCAAATCTTTGAAACATCAAATGGTTTAAGCAGTTGTTAGTTCACCAATAATTTAAGGCATATAATTCATGTGAGGATAAGGCTAAATATTAAACATTCCCAACTTAAGCAATTAAATTAGTACAGAATTTGTACAATTGCAAAACTCTTGAGATTTTTTTTTCAGGACATGATTGGAATGGGTTATATAAAAAGGCAATGTTTTGCAGACATATTGTACCCTGACTTGTAAAGTTACCACAAAACCAAATTCAAGATGCAAAGTTAATTCAAAGGTTTTTTTTAAGTAACCGTTAGTCAGCCATTGTTCACAAATGGTTTAAAAATTTTCCATGAAAACGACTTTCCATGTAAATTAAGTACAGCAAACAACAAATCTGCCCATGTCTGTTATGCCCGCTTAGAAAGTTAGAGTGCTCTCTGCCCAGTGTAAGTAATTTGCAAGGGCAAGATATCAATAGTTCAGGGTGAAAAGGTCATTATATTCGATGACCCTGAAACTTCACTTTTCAGTTTGAACCCTAAAACATCTCCAGGAGGCATCACTTACTGACTGCGCAGCTTTATTTGTTAAACATCAGAAATCTTTTTGTTAGCTATTGGAAATGTTACTGGACTCCTTGCGAGTTAGCAGCTGTTATTTTGCTTTATTTTAAGCCTGCATTTAATAAGGAAGAGTTCTTCTATAAATTATTGGTTGTTCACAAATGAATTTACAATTGCATTCCATATACAGCGAACAATGAAATCTTTATCCAAATTGTGTAGCAGAATCTAACGTGTTTAGCCCTGAACCTTTGGCATCATTTTCGAACAGATACAGGAATAGCTAGGAATAGCAATTGCGTATTCATCACGGATTCTCAACATTCTTAGAACTGGAATTTACTACTTGAAGCCATTGTCATTCCATTAACATTGAGTCCTGTAAGTCTAAGTCAACTCTGGATATTCATCAAGATAAATGGGATGAAGGTTTACAGCCTGTTTATTGTTACTTGGGAACTTGTGTTCCAAAAGGAGACAAGAAATCAATTTTAGTTGACAGTTACGTGAAGAAGTGACCTTTTCTTTATGATGAGAAAGTCATTTTAAACATTGTGTTCAGAACAATATTTACAAGAAGACATGCGGTATTAGCTAAATACCCAGCAATCTGCTTGAAGAAATAATCCCCAAGGTGCATGCTAACTTTGGTTTTACACAGAGGGCAATCAAAGAGACAGAAGTCGATCCATTCAGAGAGAGGTGGTGAATAACTGCAAGGCTCCTGTGATCAGCAGTCTTCAAGCAGTCAAGGCTGTTGAAAAGTCTTACGCCCTTCAAAGGTCAGTGGGAAAGAAGCTCCAGAAGCTGAAGGCAACTTGGATAGTCCAAGAGAAGGACAGCCTATAAGGCTGTGGATGACGTGTGTTTAGAGCACACATGAGTGAGCAGTTTGCTTTAAAAGTCTCAGGGAGAGACATTGGCTGAAGAAAATATCATTGGGAGATTGCACAGAAATTGGTCTCAACAAAGCTTGTTACAACCACACCAGCTGGTCAAGAAACTTTCCCTTGGGGTCAGGACTGACATTTCATAGAATCCACACAGTGTAGAAGCAGGCTATTTGGCCCATCAAACCTCTGAAGACCATCCCACCCAGACACACCCCTCACCCTATCCTTGCAATCACAATGGCTAATCCACCCAAGCAACACATCCCTGGACATTATTGGCAATTTAGCATGGCCAATCTATCTAACCTGCACATTTTTGGACTGTGGGAGATTATGCAAACACCACACATACTGTCATCCAAGGGTGGAATTGAATCTAGGTCCCAGGAACTGGGGGACAGCCATGTTAACCACTGAGCCAGCAACTACCCCTCACAGTAAGGATTGACTGTCTGACATGGTATTGCTATGGTAAAATGGTTGAATGTTTCTTTCTGATATATGTACTGAAATGGTTTTAATTGTTCTAATGTAATGTTATAGTTTGTGTTTTTCTTATATGTAATAAACTTATGTCATTTTGTTAAAAGTACATGAACCACCTGTTGTGAATATATTCAGAGATTGACCTCCATGACAAATAGAAGCATATAAACTTCAAAATCTTTCAAGCCAGACTTCAGTCTGAGATCTGACTTGTCCAGTATTACCATCAGCTGAGATTTTAACACAAGGAATATAGGACCAAGGAATAATAATTATTCTAATTCAGGCAGGCAGTACTAGTATTGAGCAGACCTTGTTCAAGTCCAACTACAGAGTAAAGCACCAACAATGTACCTCATCTCGAACCTCAGAAGAACAGCCCTACTTCCACCTTCCAGACTAGATATTCTTGTGAGTCTTCTGAGGTCATTATAGGTCAGACTAGTGGCATCTTTCAACTAATAGCAATTATACTGTGAAGCTGTTAGAACATAGAACAGTAGAGCACAGTCACAGGCACTTCAACTCACCATGTCTGTACTGACCATGATGCCATTCCTAAATGAATCCCATCTGCGTGTACGTGCTCTGTATCCCTCCATTCCCGACCTGTTCGTGTGTCTGTCAGAATGCCTCTTAAACACTGCTATCATATCTGCTTCTGCCACCTCCCTGAGCAGCACATTCCAGGCACCTACCACCCTCTGTGCAAGAAAAACTTGCCCTCTTATATCTCTTTTAAACTTTTCGTACTTTAAACCTATTGCCCCCTAGTATCTGACATATCCACCCTGAGAAACAGACTCTGACTAAGCACGCATCTCAGTTTTATATCCTTCTATTTCTATGGAAATATCAGATGGAGCACTGCTCCCCACCTTCACTTCCTTATCACTGTACTCATAAGTTGCAAATTTCTCAAACTCTATGCAGTCCTGAGGAAGGTCATTATGTGAAATTCTGTGTCTTACAATTTTATTCTCTACAACCACCTGATGAAGGAGCGGCACTCCGAAAGCTAGTGCTTCCAATTAAATCTGTTGGACTATAACCTGGTGTGTAATTTTTAACATAATTATGTGAAAAGGTATCCCACAGATGCTGTTTGGCTTGTTAAGTGCTCTGAGCCATTTCTGTTTCATAAGACCATAAGATATAAGAGTAGAATCAGGCCATTCAACCCATTGAATCTGTTCTGCCATTCAATGATAGCTAACATGTTCTCAATCCCATTCTGCCCTCTCCTCCCTATTAGCCTTGATCACCTTCTGCTGCACAGAGTCACCACTCTTTGATTGAAAAAATTCCTCCTCATCTCAGTTCTAAAGGGTCATCCAGAGAGTGATGAATCTGTGGAACTCATTGCCACAGAAGGCTGTGGAGACCAGGTCATTGAGTGTATTTAAAACAGAAATAGATAGGTCCTTGATCGCCAAGGGGATCAGAGATTAATGGCTGATGAGTTTCTCAACCCCATTCTCCCACTTTGATTCCTTGATACTCAATAACCTATCCCAGTCTTAAATATACTCCACAGCCTTCTGTGGCAATGAATTTCATAGATTCACCACTCTTTGGCTGAAGAAGTTTCTCATTATCTCCGTTCTGAAAGGTCTTCCCTTTGCTCTAAGAGTGTTCCAATAAGGACACTCCATATAATGCCTAGATCTGAAGCAAATTTTGAAAAACTGAGGTACTCCCAGGTGTCTGGTCTCGTTTTAACCAAACCTGGCACAAAGATGGCATAAATGACAGAAACAAAACCATAAATTCCTGGAGAAACTCAGTAGGCCCAGCAGCATCTGTGGAGAGAAAGCAGACTGAGGATGGAACGTTGCTGGAGAAAGTAGTTTCTACTTAGTTTTATAAAATGCCTCTTGGCTTAAACTAGCTCTGTTGGATTTCCCTTAAACCTGCTTGGCAAATCCTCAATCTTGCTGAATTGTGTCATTTAAGCTCAAATAAACCAAAGAACTGCAGATGCTGAAAATCTGAAACCGGACAGGAGTTGCTGGGGATAGTGAGCAAGTCCAACAACCCTGCTGTCTCTCCCCAGTGCTAACATTTCTGACCCAGTGACCCCCTCATTAATGAGAATGCTTTCAGAAATAAGAGATCGTTGTTCCGGTGGATAAAGGGCTGGAGCCCGAGCTGTTATCTTGAGGGGAGGGAAGGCAGAGAGGAGATTGGATGAAGGTGTTTAAAGCTGTGGGTTTAGTTAAGGAGACCCTGTTTCCAATGGCTGAAAGGTCAAGATCCAGGTGAAACAGATTTAAAGCGTATAGCAATAGAACAAAACACAATGTGAGGAAAGAAAAACTTCCCCATACTAATGTTGTGTTTGCAACGCATTACCTAGTGGTTATTGTAACAAGCTCAGGATTGTAACAAGGTCAGCTGAGGAGTATAGGCCAAATGATGATAATTGGGACTAGATTTATTTTGTATATCTGATCGCATGGACAAGCTGGATCAAAGAGTCTGTGCAACTTTATGACTCTATGATCACATGGAACATGAGTTCCCTGATTGGGGCTGTTAATCTGGTCCAGTCATGAAGCCCTGGCTAACAGAGAAGAACAGGAGTGTCAGAGGTTCTGTTCACGCTGAGAGTTGACTCTGAGGAAATTGGATCAGTGTCAAGTACCATGCACATGTAAATAAAGGGTGGTGGGATACTGGCTTCTGTGGAGTTATTTCATATTAGCCGTCGAAAGGGAATTGAATAAATAGTTTGAAGGAGAATACAGTGCCAGGATATGGGATTGACCAGATTCCTCTTAAAAAGAGTTCGTTCAGACTACTAAGAGGAGTGGCCTCTTCCTGTGAGATACAATTCTCTGACTGAATGCAATATAAAATATGCATGAATGTGAGGAAAAATTAGGGATTGGGACTAACTGAACTGTTCTTCAAAACAGCCAACACAGAAGTGGCAGGCCTCCTTCTCTTCTGTACTGTTGTGATTGAATCTGTGGCTCCTAAGTCTATTTTTTCTAAGATGGGCCGCAAGTGAAAAATGAGACTGGGAACGGAAATAGACAAAGAAAACTGACTGTTCCAGTTTCTAAAGAAACAAAAACAAAAACTAAGATTGGAAACTAAAACTTCTCAGGTCACTTAAACTGATCCTAAAATATAAAATGACACAGATCAATCCAGAGTTACCAGACACCTGACTCAAAGATGACCTTACCATTCTCCACACAGATGCTGCCAGCCCTGCCGAATTTTACCAGCAATTTCTGTTTTTGTTACAGATCAATCCAAACTTAGCAGAAGCTGATGAGTCCAGTAGTGCTGTACAGGTAGGCTGTAGGAGACTGAGGTTAGTTCGAGAAGCTGAGAATAAACAAATACGAAGTTGCTGCAAATGTTTCTTTAAGTTGAAGCTAACACTTATGGATCTTTGCTATCTGAACTCCCAAAACCCAGGGAATCCCAAACTCCCAGGGAAACCTAATTCCCAGGGAATTCCAAACTCCCAGGGAAACACCCATCACTCAGGGAACCCCCAAATCCAAAGGAATCCCAAACTCCCAGGGAACCCCCAATACCCAGGAAACCTCAACTCCCATGCAACCCTAACTCCAAGGGCATCCCAAACACCCAGAGAGTCGCCAACTGTCAGGGAATCTCAAACTCCTCGATAACCACCAACTCTCAGGGAACCCCCAATTCCCAGAGAATCTCAGACTCCCAGGGAATCCTAGACTCCCAAAGAACCCCCAAATTCCAGGGAATCCTAGACTCCTGGGGAATCCCAGACTGCCCCAGAATGAAAATCCAACTTTGCAAACCAGTTCCTCTTAGCTGTTTTCAAAGTTGGAAATAGCACCCAACTCAGGAACAGATGTCGGAACAAAAATGTTGGTTAAATATTTCTGGAACTTAAAAAAGTTCAGTAATTCCAAAAATATAAGATTATGTGGCTACAAAGCAGCAACAATGCCAAAAGTAAATATTTTCTGGCCCGTTAAGTTTCATAGTTTATCTTACTTTTGTTTCGACATGGTTGAATTTTATTTGGATTTCAATAGTTTAAAGTAGTGCTGACATGTATTTCATTGTATCATTTTTCTGGCAATTATTAATCAGAGAAGCAGAAAATATGTCCTATTGATAACAAAGCAATGAGCAAGTTACTACACAACTCTAAAGTGAAATTAGAGGGAAGGCAAAAGGTTATAAATTGCAGGAGGATACTTTGGAACAGAAGAAAAACCAAATTGGACTTGAAACACTTAAGTTTATTTTCCCTCTCCAAAGATGCTGCTAGACTTGTTAAGTTCCCCCATCACTTTCTGATCTTCTTTCTCAATAGATACAGTCCAGCCGTAACAAATTGAACTTAATTTCCCATTGCCGAGAATATAATAGCAGGCAGTAAGGGCCTTAAACAGAGGTTAGACCACAGTTAAAGTTTAGTCACCGCATTACAGGAAGGATATGATCGTAATTGGGGAGGGTAAACAGGAGATTTCATGAGAACATTTCCAGGAATGAAGAATTTTAGCTATAAAGAATGATTGGATAGGCTAAGTTTATTTTCTTTGGAACAGCAGAGTTTGAGGGAAGATTTAATTTAAGGGTATAACAAATGAATGATTTCTTTATTGTCACTTGCATTTTGCAGTGAATAACACAGTAACACACAGTGAAAAGCTTCAACAGTCGCCACAATCCAGCACCATTTTGAAGTGTTTAGGAATAAAAAGTATAAAAGATATCACTGATTGAGAATAGTTTAAGAATAAAAAGGATAAAACCTACAACTGAAAGACAGTCCTGACCCAATCTCACCCACGACATCTACATTGACATCCCTCCTATACCCTCCTCACCAGTGCCTGTGCCAGACCCATCAATGTTAAAGTCATCACCCTTGAGGTGACACCCTTTTACCGCTGGGCCCACCTAGCTGGTGCTGAGTCCCATGCTAAATGCACACTTGACCCATAACCAGGGGTCCCCGGTTCTGCTGCTGCCTCAATGACACCAGGGGTCCCGGCTCTGGGCCTTCCACGCTGCCGCCACTGCAGCCTCCGCCTCACCCCCGCTCTGGGCCGAATGCAACAACCAGGAGTTCCAGGCTTCGTTGTCAGGCCAGGCCGAGAGTCCCTCTCCGGCACCCTCCAGTCACCCTCCATGCTCACCACCAGGAGGAGCCACCATTCTGCACACAGCCCACTCTAGCTACTCCTGTGCCAACTTCATCAACTAACCTGTCGCATAAAGACTCCAAACAAATATTAAAGAGAAAAGTGAAAGAAAAAGAGCAGAAGTAAAAAGAAAGGAATGAAAGAAAGCATACAGAAGCAGATGAGCAGAAGCAAGAGTCCGCACTCAACCCTGTTACTCTGCTGCCATCGTGGATCACGGTCCTGAAGAAGTATTGACTTCTTTACCTCCTGATACTGCCTGGTTTGCTATGTACTTCCAGCCTCCTGCATGCCAACTATGGATTCCAGCATCGGCAGTTTTTTTTTTGTCTCTAGCCATCTTGGATTGGAGAGCTCTATTGGGGCACTTGGGTAGAATGGATAAGAAAGACTTATTCAACAGGAAGATCAGTAACTCTGGGGCATGGATCAGACCATTAGTAAAGGGATTAGAGAGGGAGTTAGAGAAGTAATATATTCCACCTGTAAAAGCTTAGAAGGTGGAGGTGTCTGAGTTCCAACCTGAGAAGGATTTTCTTATTCAGTCACAGGTTTGTGGGCATCACTGTCCAGATCAGCATTTATTGTCCATCCTTCAGTACCCAGAGGGCAACTAAAGGTCAACTACATTGTTGTGGGTCTGGAGTCACATATAGGCAAGGATGGCAGTTTTTTCCCCAAACGGCATTCATAAACCAAAAGGTTTTTTACAACAATTGATTCATGGTCAGCATTAGTCCCAGATTTCTTTCCTATTGAATTCACATTCCACTATCTGCCATGGTGGGATTCAAACTGGGTCTCCAGGATATAATCTGGATTTGTGGGTTAACAATCCAGCAATAATACACCTCAGACATTACCTCTTCTCTTAAATGATAGAAACCTTCATTGCATTTTAAAAGCACATAGATATACACTTTAGGTATTATAACCTGAAAGGCTTTGTGATGAATTAGAATGGATAACTCAGTCAGCATGGACACAATGAGCTGAATTGCCTCTTTCAGAGTCATAAATCTTAGTCCCAATTAAGATTAGATTAGATTAGATTGGAAACAAAACCTTCAGTCCAACAAGTCCACACCGACACTCTGAACAGTAGCACATACAGACTCATTCCCCTCCCCTATATTTATCCCTGGTGCTTTGAGCCACCATTCCACCAGAAAGATCCACATAAGACTCCCAACTACTGCACAAATTGGCTCATGAACGGATAAGATCAAAGAGCAGTTTCCCCAACTCTGGGAACATCTGATTAAGAAAAGGAATGAAAGGATGGACAAAGGCTTCACTCAGCTGCTGGCCTGAACAATGATTCAGCACATGGACAGGCCCGGCCCGACACAAGTGGATGAAGCATGTGGACATACTCAGCCAGGCTCACGTGGATGAAGACTGTGGGCAGGCTCGGCTTGGCTCAAGTTGATGAAGCATATGGACAGGCCCGGCCCAGCTCCAGTGGATACAGCGTGTGGACAGGCTCGGCCCGGCTCCAGTGGATACAGCATGTGGACAGGCTCGGCCCGGCTCCAGTGGATACAGCGTGTGGACAGGCTCGGCCCGGCTCCAGTGGATGCAGCGTGTGGACAGGCTCGGCCCAGCTCCAGTGGATGCAGTTTATGGACAGGCTCGGCCCGGCTCCAGTGGATACAGCGTGTGGACAGGCTCGGCCCAGCTCCAGTGGATGCAGTTTATGGACAGGCTCGGCCCGGCTCCAGTGGATGCAGTTTATGGACAGGCTCTGCCCGGCTCCAGTGGATGCAGTGTGTGGACAGGCTTGGCCCGGCTCAAGTGGATGCAGCGTGTGGACAGGCTCGGCCCGGCTCAAGTGGATGCAGTGTGTGGACAGGCTTAGCCCGGTCCAGTGGATGCAGTGTGTGGACAGGCTCGGCCCAGCTCCAGTGGATGCAGCGTGTGGACAGGCTCTGCCCAGCTCCAGTGGATGCAGTTTATGGACAGGCTCTGCCCAGCTCCAGTGGATGCAGCGTGTGGACAGGCTCTGCCCAGCTCCAGTGGATACAGCGTGTGGACAGGCTCGGCCCAGCTCCAGTGGATACAGCGTGTGGACAGGCTCGGCCCAGCTCCAGTGGATACAGCGTGTGGACAGGCTCTGCCCAGCTCCAGTGGATACAGCGTGTGGACAGGCTCGGCCCGGCTCCAGTGGATGCAGCGTGTGGACAGGCTCGGCCCGGCTCCAGTGGATGCAGCGCGTGGACAGGCTCGGCCCGGCTCCAGTGGATGCAGCGTGTGGACAGGCTCGGCCCAGCTCCAGTGGATGCAGTGTGTGGACAGGCTCGGCCCAGCTCCAGTGGATGCAGCGTGTGGACAGGCTCGGCCTGGCTCCAGTGGATGCAGCGTGTGGACAGGCCCGGCCCAGCTCCAGTGGATGCATTGCAGAACTCAGCAGAAAGCAAATGAAAGGTGTGAAATAATTGGTTTTAGTCACGGTCGATGAGTTAACTTGACATTCATTGCCTAATTTACTGTGATTCTTATCCCTTCAATGGAATAATGGATTTGATTGTTTATATTTTCTTTTTTGAGACAGCTTGTCTTTGTCTTCTTTCTCCAACCACCCCTCCCCCATTTTTTCACAGATTTTGTTTCCCTGACTCTGGTGGTCATGATGTTGGCCATACAGCAATAAGCTAATCATTCAGTCATTCTAATCAACTCTAAATAGATGTTCCAAATTGTTTTGAAACTAAGTCTCTCATATTGAGTTGTCAGTTTCTTTTCTCTGTAATATGGAGGTGCCGGTGTTGGACTGGGGTGGACAAAGTTAACAATCCCACAACACCAGCTGGTTTATTTGAAGGCACTAGCTTTCAGAGTGCTGCTCCTTTGTTAGGTAATCTGAAAGCTAGTGCTTCCAAATAAACCTGTTGGATTATATCCTGGTGTTGTGTGATTTTTAACTCTTTCCTCTACTGGCAATTTAAACTCTGAGCACTTGAAAAGTTAGCTTGGAGAGAGTTCAAATGATTAGATGGAACCTCCAAAGACTCAGCACAGGGATGATGCAGCACGTTTTGAGATTCTGCAAACATCAAAGTCTGGTCAAGGTGACAATTGCACCTTAAGTTGATAGTTATCACAATGCAGAGAGAATGAAACTTGGTCTTTAATTCAATGCACCCAACTGCAATGGGGTTATTGCTAATGGTCATCAATTTTTACAAGACCTCCCACAGAAGAATTGAATTGTTACGATTTCCTTAATGTGCATGATTGAAAAGGTGAATCAGTTATCATAAAATGATGGAAACATGCATCACAGGAGGAAGCCATTTGGCCCATAGTGTCAGTGCCTTTGAGAGAGTAGCATGCCTTGTTCCATGTTCCTAATGTTTGCCCATAACCCTATAACCTCCTCATTCTCAAGTACCAGCAGTTTCCCCATCTTCAAATCATCATTGTCTACAGGAATAGTGCCTGAGGACTGGAGGATAGCAAATGTGGTTCCCTTGTTCAAAAAGGGTAGTAGAGACAACGCTGGTAATTACAGACCAGTGAGTCTCACTTCAGTTGTTGGTAAAGTGTTGGAAAAGGTTATAAGAGATAGGATTTATAACCATCTAGAAAAGAATAATCTGATCAGGGACAGTCAGCACGGTTTTGTGAAGGGTAGGTCGTGCCTAACGAATCTTATTGAGTTTTTTGACAGAGTGACCAAACAGGTAGATGAGAGTAAACCACTTGATGTGGTGTATATGGCTTTCAGCAAGGCACTCCATAAGGTTCCCCACAGTAGGCTATTATACAAAATGCGGAGGAATGGGATTGTGGGAGATATAGCAGTTTGGATCAGTAATTGGCTTGCTGAAAGAAAACAGAAGGTTGTAGTTGATGGAACATGTTCATCTTGGTGTCCAGTTACTAGCGGTGTACCGCAAGGGTCGGTGTTGGGTCCACTGCTGTTCGTCATTTTTATAAATGACCTGGATGAGGGCTTAGAAGGGTGGGTTAGTAAATTTGCGGATGACACTAAGGTCGGTGGAGTTGTGGATAGTGACCAAGGATGTAGTAGGTTGCAGAGAGACATAGATAGGATGCAGAGCTGGGCTGAGAGGTGGCAAATGGAGTTTAATGTGGACAAGTGGGCGGCACGGTGGCACAGTGGTTAGCACTGCTGCCTCACAGCGCCAGAGACCCGGGTTCAATTCCCGCCTCAGGCGACTGACTGTAGGGAGTTTGCACATTCTTCCCGTGTCTGCGTGGGTTTCCTCCGGGTGCTTGGGTTTCCTCCTACAGTCCAAAGATGTGCAGGTCAGGTGAATTGGCCATGCTAAATTGCCTGTAGTATTAGGGGTATGGGTGGGTTGTGCTTCGGCGGGTCGGTGTGGACTTGTTGGGCCGAAGGGCCTGTTTCCACACTGTAGGTAATCTAATCTAATCTAAAAAAAAGTGTGAGGCGATACACTTTGGACGGAGTAATCGGAATGCAAAGTACTGGGCTAATGGTAAGATTCTTGGGAGTGCAGATGAGCAGAGAGATCTCGGTGTCCATGTACACAGATCCCTGAAAGTTGCCACCCAGGTTGACAGGGTTGTTAAGAAGGCTTACAGTGTTTTGGCCTTTATTAATAGAGGGATTGAGTTCTGGAACCATGAGGTTATGCTGCAGCTGTACAAAGCTCTGGTACGGTCACACTTGGAGTATTGTGTACAGTTCTGGTCACCGCGTTATAAGAAGGATGTGGAAGCTTTGGAAAGGGTGCAGAGGAGATTTACTAGGATGCTGCCTGGTACGGAAGGAATGTCTTACGAGGAAAGGCTGAGGGCCTTGAGGCTGTTCTCGTTAAAGAGAAGAAGGTTGAGAGGTGACTTAATAGAGACATACAAGATAATTAGAGGGTTAGATAGGTGGACAGGGAGAGCCTTTTTCCAAGTATGGGGATGGCAAACATGAGGGGACACAATTTTAAAGTGAGGGGAGATAGGTATAAGACAGATGTCAGAGGAAGTTTCTTTACTCAGAGAGTAGTAAGGGTATGGAATGCTTTGCCTGCAACGGTAGTAGATTCGCCAAGTTTAAGTGCATTTAAGTCGTCATTGGACAAGCATATGGACGTACATGGAATAGTGTAGGTTAGATGGGCTTCGGATTGGTATGACAGGACGGCGCAACATCGAGGGCTGAAGGGCCTGTACTGCGCTGTAATGTTCTATGTTCTATCTATGAAACAGCTTCTTTCATTTTTTTTGGATGGAGTGTTCCACATCCTGACCATTCCAAATTTTTAAAAAATCAATTTCCACTGTATCTCCTATAACAGTGATTTTGAATTAATGATTTCTGAAGAGTGGTCACTGGACTTGAAACATTAACTCTGCTTTTTCTCCTTCACAGGATGCTGCCAGACCTGCTGAGTTTCTCCAGTAATTTCTGATTTTGCCTCCGATTTCTAACATCCACGTTTTATTTTATTGAACTTATGGTTCACAGTTATTGATTCATTCAGCAATGGAAACATTTTTTTCCCTATCTACTCTGTCAAATCCTCTCCCCATCTTGAAGTACTTTGTTATGTCATCTCCTCACCCATTTTGTTCCAAAGACAACTCTCCTAACCTGTTTAATTGCTCATCATAATCTTAGAACTTTATCCCTATTAAAGATTGGCAAACCTCCCTTCTAGCATTTCTTATGGTAGTATTTATTCACAAGGTTGTGGGCCTTGTTGGCTCAGCCAATATTTATTACTCACACTGAATTATCGTCAAGGATTCTGACCTCCATGAACTTCTGCAGGCCATTGAACACACAATGCGGTGAGAAACGAGACTACAGGGTTTTGACCAAGCAACAGCGAACGAATGATGTTATATTTCCAAGCATGTTGTGTTGCTTGGAAAGGAACTCGCAGATGGTGGTGATGTTCCTGGCATCTGCTACCGTTGTTCTTTTGGTGCTTGTCAAAACAAGAGATCATAACCACATGTCGCCTACGGATGTATTAAACATTGGTTCCAACATACCTTTTCTAAAAGCAGACTGATTCAGCCAAGGTGTCTGTGGGTGTAGGTTCAGTGGCTGTCTTACAAGTCATACCTGTACGTAGTCAAGGAACTTTGAACAGAAAGACTAAAAAGGAACAATTAACAAAAGACTGACTATCTAACCTTGCTGAGCAGCGAGCCCTCTCCTGCAATTATGTTTGTGCATAACACCTCCAAGAATCTATAAAGGAATCAAGGTTTAAAAGCAAGCTTCAACCTTTATCAATGCATGTTAGTGGCTTGGCTTTCTAATGTGTGGACTAGTGGGTTTTGTCACAGTTTAAGAAAGGCCATTAAATATTGGCAGGAGGGTGGGAACCAGAGATACAGATCAGATAATGGAGAAGGTAGTGAACAGCCAGAAACAGCATGCAGAGACTCTGTGAGGAGGAATAGGCACTTGAAAGGGAAAAGGTGCAGTCAGTGAGATGGGTTGAAGTGTGTCTATTTTAATGCAGTAAGTATCAGGAATAAGGGTGACAAACTTAGAGCATGGATCAGTACTTGGAACTATGATGTTGTGGCCATTATGGAGACTTGGATATCACAGGGGCAGAGATAGATGTTAGATATTCCATGGTTTAGAGGTTTCAAAAGGAATTTTGGGGGGAGGGGGTGGTGGAGCGGAATGTGAAAGAGGTGTAGGAGTCAGGGATAGTATCACAGTTGCTGTCAAGAGATGTTGTCAAGGAGGATTTATCTACAGAGTCAGAATGGGTGGAAGTCAGAAACAGGAAAGGAGCAGTCACTTTATTGGGACTTTTCTACAGAGCCCCCAGTAGCAACAGAGACATGGAAGAGCAGATTGGGAGGCAGATTTTGGAAAGGTACAGAAGTAACAGGGTTGTTGTCATGGGTGACTTTAGGTTCCCTAATATTGATTGGAACCTCCTTAGTTCAAATAGTTTGAATGGAGCAGCTTTTGTTGGTGTGTCTAGGAAGGGTTCCTGACTCAATATATAGATAGATCGACTACAGGGGAGGCCATATTGGATTTGGTGCTTGGCAACAAACCATGCCAGGTGTCAGATCTCTCAGTGAGAGAGCATTTCTGTGGTAGTGATGACAACTCCCTGATCTTTACTATATTGATGGAAAGGAATAGGAGTGGATGGTATGGGAAAGTATTTAACTGGGGGAGGGGGAAATTGCAATGCTGTTAGGCAGGAACTGGGGCGCCTAAATTGGGAACAGGTGTTCTCAAGGAAATACATGACAGAAGTGTGGAGGTTGTTTAGGAAGAACTTGCTGCTAGTGCTGGACCGGTTTGTCCCATTAAAGTAAGGATGGGGTGGTAGGTTGAAAGAACCTTGGGTGACAATTTGTGGAACATCTAGTCAAGAGAAAGAAGGAAGCTTACTTAAGATTGAGGCGGCAAGGATCAGCGCCAAGGATTAGTGGATAACAAGATAGCCAGGAAGGAACTGAAGAATGGACTTAGGAAAGCTAGAAGGGAGCATGAAAAAGCTTTAGCAGGTAGGATTAATGAATTCTACACTGATGTGAGGAACAAGAGGATGGCCAGAGTGAGGGAAGGACCGATCAGGGATAGTGGAGGGAACTTCCACCTGGAGTCGGAAGTAGGGTAAGTCCTTAATGAATATTATGCCTCGGTATTCACTACTGAGAGGGACCTTGACATTTCGGAGGACAGTGTGAAACAGGCTGATATGCTCGAAGAGATTGATGCTAAGAAGAAGGATGTGCTGAAAACTTTGAAAAACATGAGGTTAGATAAATTTCCTGGGCCAAACAGGATATACCCAAGGTTACTACAGGAAACGAGGGAAGAGATTGCTGTGCCTTTGGCAATGATCTTTGTGTCCTCACTGTCCACTGAAGTACTGCCAGATGATTGGAGAGTGGCAAATGTTCTTCCCTTTTTTAAGAAAGGGAATAGGGATAATCCTAGGAATTACAGACCAGTCAGTGGGGAAGATTCTGAGAGACAGGATTATGATTACTTAGAAAACCATGGTTTGATTAGAGATAGTTAGCATGGCTTTGTGAGGGGCATGTCCTACCTCATAAACCTTATTGAATTCTTTGAGGATGTGCCAAAACACATTGAGCATGGATGTGGTGTACATGGATTTTAGCAAAGGCGTTTGGTAGGCTCTTTCAGAAACTAAGGAGTCATGGCATACTGGGAAATCTGTCTGTCTGGATACAGAATTGACTGGCCCATAGAAGACAGAGGGTGATGGTAGATGGAAAATGTTCATCCTGGAGCTCGGTGACCAGTAGTCTTCCACAGGAATCTGTTCTGGGACCTCTGCTTTTTGTGGTTTTTATAAATGACTTGGATGAGGAAGTGGAAAGGTGGATTTGCTGATGACATACAGGTCTGTTTAGTTGTGGATAGTGTGGAGGGCTATTGAAGGTTGCAACAGGACATTGACAGGATGCAGAACTTGGCTGATAAGTGGCAGGTGGAGTTCAACCTGGAAAAGTGTGAAGTGATTCATTTTGGAAGATCAAATGTGAATGTAGAATACAGGGTTAAAAGGAGGATTCTTGGCAGTGTGGAGGAACAGAGGGATTTCGGGGTCCATAGATCCCTGAAAGTTGCTACCCAAGTTGAAAAGGTTGTTAAGAAGGCATGTGGGTACTGGCTTTCATTAGCAGGGGGATTGAGTTAAGAGCCACGAGGTTATGCTGCAGCTCTGGTTAGACCACACTTGGAAAATTGTGTTCAGTTCTAATCGCCTTATTATAGGAAAGATGTAGAAGCTTTAGAGATGGTGCTGTGGAGATTTACTAAGATGCTGCCTGGAACTAGAGGACATGTCTTATGAAGAAAGGTTGAGAGAGCAAGGGTTTTTCTCATGGAAGTGAAGGAGGATGAGAGGTGACTTGATAGAGGTGCACAAGATGATGAGAGACACAGAGTGGATAGCCAGAGACTTTTCTAATTCTAAGGTGATTGGAAGAAGATTTTGGGAAGATATCAGAGGCAGGTCCTTTCCACAGTGAGTAGTAGGTGCATGGAATTCACTGCCAGTGGTGGTAGCAGAGTCAGATACATGAGGGACATTTAGGTGACTCTTGGATCAGCACATGGAAAATAGTACAATTAAGAGTAAGTAGATGAATCTGATCTTCGAGTAAGATAAAAGGCTGGCACAACATTGAAGGGCCTGTACTATGCCGTACTGTTCTATGTTCTATATCTGCACTGAAGGAAAAGAGAGGGAAGAGAGACTTGCTCACTCTGAGAACTACCAGCTAGCCACTATAAAAAGGAACCAGGCTAAAAGATTTTCAATTGACCTGCAAAGCGAACAATCTCGAAATCAATTGTTAACCACCAATGTCAACCATAACTATTAATATAACAGTCACAACAAACATCCATCTACTTCTTGTGAACGGTTCTGATAGTGACCCATGTATTTTTCTTTCTCAGCTTTTATCTTCTTTAGATCCCTTCTTACCACTAATCTGTGCATTATTATTTCTGCTCATGTTAAGCAATGAACAAACCCAATCTTTGTTAACTTAAGAAAGCCGAGTTGAATCGATTCCTTTCAAAACATAATTTCACTTGATATGGGAGAAAAGTATCCAAAAGGGAAGGGGTCCTTTCGAAAATTAACATTGTTCCAAAAAAGATGCGGGGCAGATAAACGAAGAAGGGGAGCCAGTTCACCCTCTTCATATCAGCCGTTTGTGGTATCTGTCTGAAACCACTACAAAGTAGGATCTTCACTGAGGTCATAGCAAAGGCTATTCATTTGAATAGTGCTGTCAAAGGAGCTTTGTTTCATCTTGTAGATGGTACACACTGATGTGTACATTGGGTGTTACTATTATTTTAACTCCTATAATATGAGGACTTTGTTTTTTTTGAGAACAAGTACCAGAAGATTTATTTGCAGATCAAACAAATACATTACAACTCTGTCCCAGACATTGTACAGTCTGGTTTCACGTGGTTCGGTTAATTGAGTTTCCTGATAGATTACAAAGCACAGCTATTGATATTCATGATTAAGCTGATAACTTTACCCAAGAATATCACATAGCATGGAGCAACACTGATATCATTACTTCATTCTCTTAAAGGCATATGCTTGCCTGATCAGAGAAACAAGGAGTATCATAACACACACTTCTGACGCGGCATCTGGTAGCAGAAGGAGTGAATTTTGCAATTGGTGCATTTGGTGCCAAAGAAGTCAACTGAAGTAGTCAAGCTACAAGGGGCGGCACGGTGGCACAGTGGTTAGCACTGCTGCCTCACAGCGCCAGAGACCCGGGTTCAATTCCCGCCTCAGGCGACTGACTGTATGGAGTTTGCATGTTCTCCCCGTGTCTGCGTGGGTTTCCTCCGGGTGCTCCGGTTTCCTCCCACAGTCCAAAGATATGCAGGTCAGGTGAATTGGCCATGCTAAATTGCCCGTAGTGTTAGGTAAGGGGTAAATGTCGGGGTATGGGTGGGTTGCGCTTCAGCAGGTCGGTGTGGACTTGTTGGGCCGAAGGGCCTGTTTCCACACTGTAATCTAATCTAACCTAAGACCCTTGTTGGAGCTACATTTAATCCAGGCCTGTTTCTGATACCTACTGAGGTGTCAGGTATTGTCCAAAATAACCACTTTCTTTTCATATTCTCTTCTTTTATTTATAAATTAAGTAATACAAATGCTTTTTGACTATCATATAAATTTCCCCTGTCACAGTTAAGCATTTGTACAGATGAATACCACGAACTTTCTACTTATTTTTACTTTTAAAATTTGTCATTGAGCTGAGAGACTGAGTTTAAGAGAGTGACACACTTACCGTGCTAATAAGCATTCCTTGTGGTCACGGCTAGCAGCTACTCTTAGGAAGTCAACCCCAAGACGAATGAGGGATTCTGTTTACCAGCGAAACATAGTACTCAGAAGAGGTTTCTGTTCACAAAGCAATTGCATGTGATTGCAAGCTTGTTAAAAATCTTGGGTTTAAATACCAGTTTGATTTGATCATAACTACCAAAACAATGAACTGAGTGAAAACATTAAAATCATTTAATTCTGTGAAGCAGCTGACAAAAACAAATCTGTTAGATAATGCTAGTGTACTGTCGTTTTTAACTTAAGAGTTGCACTTGAACTTTACAGTCACTGTGCCCTGTCTGTGAACGTTAAGATTATTGTGGAAAATGTTCAATTAAGTTAAAAGCATACAATTATCAAATGATAAAAGATACTAGAAGCGTGAATTCTGATGACGGATTATGAATCCAAAGTATCAATCTGAGCGTGAGTTACATGTCTAAGGAGTTTGCCTGGTTTTACTGTTTAACTGGACAGTAAATCCAACTGGTTCACTCGTACAAATATACTTCAAACCACCTAATTATCCTGGTATGAAGTGTATTATTGTCAATTGCAGGACAAAGAAAATCAAACTTATCATTCTCTACACAGTTCTTGTACTGTATGCTTGATATGGAACTTTCACTACTTTTGGAAATAGAAGCTATTTTGAAACAAAATTAGGAAAGAAAAGAGGTAGAATTTACATAATCGTGTCCCAGAAATGCCTCATACTCTCTTGATAGGTATATGAACAAGCAGGAAATAGAAGGACACAGGCAGAGTAGAGGCGAAAAGATTTTAATTTGGAAGGCAGCACGTGTCCGGGTATTCCTGGTGGGACGAAGGGCCTGTTCCTGTGCTGTATTGTTCCTTAAAATGAAGGCCTGGGTTTTCCACTGTAGATGGGAGGTAGCATGTGAGGTCCCTATGAGATTCCCAAAGTAACAGACTCTGAAGAAATTGCTTGGGGAATTTGAATAGTCCTCTGGCAATTCCTCTACTAGCAAATTTTTCCTCAAGAGCTTTTGAAGATCCCAACAATAGAGTCAACTGAGGGTAGAAAGCACACACTGGATGGGAAATAGTCACCCAATTTGGTTTCCTCTGAATTTTCCAATTAGCGCTGAGTCATTGTCCTTTAAAGATGGTGGAGTGCATTTGAAACAGGAAGGCTAGAGAAGGCTTTCATTTTGGAAGAAGCTGTTAGCCTGCTTTCCAGATGAAGGGCTTTTGCTCGAAACGTCGATTTCAAAGCTACTTGGATGCTGCCTGAATTGCTGTGCTCTTCCAGCACCACTAATCCAGAATCTGGTTTCCAGATCAGTTAGAGGAAAGGTGCTTAAGATGTTAGCTCTCACTCTGCAATTGATTTTTACTTCTTTTAATGCTCAGAACTGCTATCACAAACAACTGAGTGATTTTCCCATCACCGTGAATCTTTTCGTTTTCCTTTCCAAACACTAAACTACCACTAATAAAACACCCACATAAGCATTTAAAATCAAAGCCCATTATGAGCAGTGCAAACCATTGAAAGTGAAGATAGAGGGTAGGTTCTGATTTTGTTTTAAGTCTAACCTATTTTCCTAACCACCCCAGTCAGGGATATTATTACCCAACCATGGAACCAGTAGGAGAAAGTGAGGACTGCAGATGCTGGAGATCAGAGCTGAAAAAAATGTGTTGCTGGAAAAGCGCAGCAGTTCAGGCAACATCCAAGGACCAGGAGAATCGATGTTTCAGGCATAAGCCCTGAAGAAGGGCTTATGCCCGAAACGTCAATTCTCCTGCTCCTTGGATGCTGCCTGACCTTCTGCGCTTTTCCAGAAATACATTTTTCAGGAATGGAGCCAGTAGGACTTGAACCTGGGTTGTCTAGGTAGGGACACTCTCTCTGTGCCATAAGAGCTCCCTGTCCAGTTTATTAAAGGGCGCAGGTGTTGAGTTCCAGCTATGGAGGACATTGCCTGTGATTAAGGAACTCACACTCAACAAGCTCCACAGGGAGATTAATTAGTGATCCCCCATAAGTCTCGTATGACATGCTGTTTCTGAGGTCAGTGTCTGACCTTTGAGACAAAAAGAGGATTTCATTGTTATAACTACTTGAACTAGCCCGAGATTAACATGAGGCTTGAAGTGAAAAAGTTGTCTATTTATTGTCATATCCTTCAATTCCATGCCAGAGGCAGACTAATACGTTCCAAATCAAACGGTAGACCTTGTGACCTTTGAACAAAAAATACATTTATATAATGCTTTTCACAAGCCCTGGCACATTTCAAATCACTCTGGAGTCAATGTATTACTGTTGAAGGGTAAATGCAACAAACCATCCTGTAAATAAGATCTTACAGAACATAATGACATAAAATGGCCATATCAGCCCTTATTTGGTAACATTGGTTGAGTGATAATTGTTGGCCAGTAATCTGGGAGAACCCTTCTACTGCTCTTTTAATTGTGTTTTGGGATATTTGTCATTCACCTAGCTAAGAACCTCATTTTAACATTTCCTCCCAAAGACAGTGTTGCATTCCTCAGTCAGAAATGAGGAATTGTAGCTTAATCGTAACTGATGAGCCTTGGAATTGGATTTTTACCCACAACCCTTTCATTTAGCATCAGTTTAGATCAGTTTTTTTTCAGTAGAAGAAGTAAATGTACTTAACATAATGGATCTTGGCCAGAAAGCATTTGATTTGGTCATTGTGATGCTCTGGAGCTTTTGGTGAGAAGTTGGACTTGGAGACACACTGTCTTTCAAAGAAATCTTACTGGCTAGTCCAATATTTGATGTAAGTTCTGACAACAGAATCTGACTGCAGGCTTTCAATTGCTTCCCTCCCTTAGTTCTGGTGTTGAAAATGACTGTAGCTGTTCCAAGTTTAGTGCCAGACAGGTCATTGTCCTCTGCTTGACCTTCCACCCATCGTCCTCTGGTTGAACATGAAGTTATGTCGTTGCAATTTCATTGAAAATGTGTAGTGACTGATTCAAGCACTGCCTTTCTACTAATTTCACTGTGTCACTTCTGTTCATAAATGTGTAAAAGGATTTTGCAACCAATTGGCATCAGATGACAAAGTTCCTTTAAAAACTTGCTGAAGCGTATTTTAAGAAATTTGAGTCTCTGATCTCTCAATTTGCATTCACTTATAAATGGCAAAAGCAACCCTTTAACTGCTTAATCCCTCAGCTTTGTATATAAGCCAGCATGTTTTAAACACTTGTGGTTGGCAGGACATCGGGCGACTAATGCAAGCTGTATTTTTACAAGAGTCTCCTTTATAAAATGAACTTTATGTCTCACCACTTCAACTATTTAAAAAGTCACCTGTTCGAGGAACAGACCACTTCTGCTGTTCATCGATTTGTCTTTTGCCTCATTTGTTCACTAAGTTCTCAGTGAAACATTTGCAGTGAGGGCATTGGAAGAATGTGGTCATTCACCTCAGTGCTGTGCTGATGCAGATTTAAAAAGAGTGCTGGAGAAACTCAGCAGCTACATCTGTCGAGAGAAAAGCAAAGTCTGATATAAGTCTTCTTCGGAATAGTGCTGATGCACCTTCTGTCTCAGTGGATCTATGCACAGGAGTGAGGTGAGATCATCAACGTTCTCAATCCATCTTTTAACAGGTGGTAAAAGCTAACATCAGGATGGCATGGTGGCACAGCAATTAGCCCTGTTACCTTAGAGCGCCAGGAAACTAAGTTCAATTCCAGTCTCGGGTGACTGTCTATATGGAGTTTGCACATTTTCCTCATGTCTGTGATTTCACCAGATGCTCCGGTTTCAAACTATAGTCCAAAGATGTGCAACTTAGGTGGATTTGCCATGCTAAATTGCCCATTGTGTCCAGGCATGTGCAGGTTAGGTGGAGTAGCCATGGGAAATGCAAGGTTATTGGGATGGGATGGAGATTGGTCTGGGTGCGATGCTATTCAGAGGATTAGTGCAGACTTGATGGGCCAAATGGCTTCTTTCAGCATTGTAGGGATTCTACGATCAGGAGAAAGTGAGGACTGAGAATGCTGAAGATCAGACTCAACAAGTATGGCTCCTCGGATGCTGCCTAACCTGCTGTGCTTTCCAACATCCCACTTTTGGATTCTATGATCAATAGAATGAGCCAGCTCGAGGGCAGTAGAAGTTAATCAGAAAAAAAAAATGCCAATTGCGAAACTGGATATTTGATCAAAACAAGACAAATTTAAACGTTCTGACTGAGTGTTCCAACATCTCACTGGTTCAGCAGTAAAGTGGGCAGAGGCCCTTGTAAAACTGACATGAAACTAGTGAGCTAGGGATGCCAAGCCAGCACTGGAAAGCACCTCACCAGATTTAGGCCCAGTCACCGTTTGTTGTTCTGTGGAATTCTGGGCAGGCAGCAGCTTATTACTGCCACGATAACAGAGTGAAGGAATTCAGAATGGGGCAACCAACAGTGACCTGTTTAGGGTTAAAGGAACACTCAGAGCTCCCACATCAATATTTTAGATCCCACCAAGATCTCTTTGGCTTTACAGTTGGTGAAACAAGTCAAAAAGTGCACAACACATACACTGCGAGGAGACCACATATGGGAGGCCCTCATTCAGTACAAATTGACTTGGAAAAATCTCCAGTATAGAAGGGACATTTTCTTCAAAGGTTTCTGTTGTCAAGGGGAGGTACGAAAAGGAACAGGAGAAATGACAGCTGGTAATCTTGAAACCAAGGATCCCTGTTGAACATTAGATGGCGTCTACCAGTTGAACAGGCTTTGGCTACATGATGGCAAGTTGGTGCCCTCCCCACCCCTTAAAGTGGCAAATTGCTGATTGTCAGCATGAACATGGTACTGGGTTGCTCACCCATCCTAAAACCTTTTCCACCAGTTAGAGCTAACGTCACATGATAAAATCATCACCCCAACTCTTAGATTTGTAATAATTGGAACTTTTTGCTGTAAATCCCTTTGAGTTATCAACAAATACCAATTACAGAGTAGACAGCACAGGGTAGAGCATTGATAACCACTCACGCAGACAACATTTCGACAATTTTAACTGTGGAGACGATGCAAAATGATCAACACCATAAACAGCTAACATTATTTAGACTGCCCACAAGCTGTACCTGAGTATCTTTCATATTAAAGTTCCCACTGACAGGTTAGAATTTCTTAAAGCCACAAGTTATATACCTATCTATTTAAATAGTCATTCAAAACAGCACCTGTTTCACTGAACACAGTGTCCTTTCGTGTATAACTATTATGTGTAGTATCCCAGGTGAGTTTTAGTCTCTGTTTGTCAAAAACAGCAAACATTTAGGTCTTTTGTATCAATGAGAAAAAACACAACCATGCAACAATCAGGAAGCAGCTACCAAAGTACAAGCTACTGAAGCAATAATACTTCCAGCTGAATTTCTTTTTACTTGTGGGAATTATCATTCATTCTGTTGGATAGGATATATTTAAGTGATGTATAATCAAATACATTCACTTACTTTTCTGTCAATCGATGTAATTCTCATTTCTTGCAGGGATAAAACAAATTCCTTTGGATTGGATGGACATAGTGTTTGCGACACTGATGTATTCAGAGACATTGTTCCCTTTAAGACTCAACACAGATACTTCAGAATACAATATACCCCTTACGAGACATCTTGAGACAGCAGAGTGTAAAGCTGCCTGGGAAAATAGGATTTAAGTGTCTAGAAAATGAGATTAGCCTTCTCCACTCAATCTTTGGTGAAGCAGGTTTCAACTGAGACATTTGAAAGCTGACAGTTCCCCATGAATTCCACATTTAACTGGGCGACTGATTTTATGTGTCAGGGCCAGGGTCCTCACTTGCCATTGTGTGGTTGCTCAGTTCGAATGATGGATTCTCCTGTGGGAACCAGCAGTCATGCATCTAGAGTCCAGTCAGACCTAACTTTTAATGCCTTTGCACTCTATAATGGACCATTAGAAATTCCAACCATTGTTACTTTTCTTCTCAAAATCAGATTTGGCTCAATTCCTATACAATTAATAGCATATGATGTCTGAGCACCATTAGATGCCTCAATGGTCCAGTTAGGTTGGGACATTACCTATTCAGAAAGAGCAGCAGACAATTAAAGGGCTTGTAAATCAACAGTGAACCTGTTCTTCAAATTGGCTACCACCATCTTCAGTGCCTTGTCATAATACAAGTAGTTTAAGTCACTAAACGTGTACAAAATACACTGATGCTGGAGTTCAAAGTTGTCAGATTATACCATCTGATTATCTTGTTGCTTGCTTCAGTGTCAAAAGTGTCCCTCCCTACAATCATCTGTTGTATCTAAAGTACATAAACACATCATAGAGTTGTACTCATGATGAAACTCTAAGAAACATTAAGCTTGTGAATTTATTATTTACAGATAAAAGTATAACTGACAAACAGGTTAATATTTCCAATATTATTATTTACAAAACAAAATAATTCTGCCATTTAGATAATTGAAGTGTAAAACATCAAATATAAATGTGAACACAAGTTTTTTTAAAATCCTATAATCCATCTGAGCTGAATAATGCTAAAGAAATTCATAACATTTGCTAATAGCAACATTACCATGTTCCCAAACAGATGAATTTAGAGAGTAAGTCCTAACATTTCAATTATAAACACTGCAGGCTGCGGGATGAAAGCTCTGCTATTTGTTTTTATGTGACAACATAGGTATTTTGTGATTTTCAGTTTTCAGCCAACAGGTGAATCGCAAATTCGTACATCTAATGGTACGCATTTCAATTTCAGTGCATGGAGATATGAAGAATTGTTCAGGGAAAAGACATGTAATTTGTAGTACTGGAGGGTAAGTCTGCTTGATAAATTGATGTAGGACATTCGGATGATAGTGGAGAATTTTCAATTATCTAAGTCTGGGATGTTTTGCAGACGCTGATAAAGTTTGACTATGCATTGAACTTCCAAAGTAATGCAACCTTTAAGATCTTATTATGGGTCAAATTAATTATCTCAAAAGACAAGATAATGGTCTAACTGGGAGGAATACTATGTGAATAACTTGTAATCGTAAGTTAGAAAGGATCTGGAGACTGAGGTTTAACTTACAAGACAAACATTCTGATTTATATTTCAGTTATAGTCTGGATTTTGTTAAAGAATGACAAATTTAAAAAATGAGAAATTGAAAACAAACATGTGTTTATCAAAAAGCGAGTGAAGGCTTTCAAATTTTAATGCATTATTTAGCTAAGTCAAAAAAAACATTTTTTGTTGTGTGGAAGATTTGGAATAAACAGTGCTTTCTGAATCTGAAATAAAATGCCTAATTAATCCCATGGACAACTGCTCTAAACATGCTTATTCTTTAATAGTGCTGTATTACAATCCAAATGGCTGGTTGTAATGGTCCATAAACATTGGCCAGCTTGCTATCAACAAGTCGCAAATAGGTCCAGCCCTTCGTTTGATATACTGAACCTCTCACAATGTTATCCCATATCAAACATGATGCTCTGCACTACAGTAAGAAGTACCAGCTTGATACTTATTTTTGCATTTTGATTTGTGTTCACATTTTTAACCATTCCATGTACTTGCAAACACCTTCACATCACATTTTTGTGCTAAATGGTGATTTGCAGTACAAGGGAGCAAATGGAGCTTGCACAGTTTAGTCCAGGTAGTTCTCCTGTCACGCCAAAGTTGTGTTCCAGCGAAATTGTGCTTCATGGGACCTCTGGGAAAAGTGGGGTTAGGGGCAGACCAGCAAAACAATTTACTCCCAATCAGTCAAAAATCGCCTAAAAGCCTAACACAAAGTATAACACAGCCTGAATGAAGGTTGAAGTCATACTTATTAACAAATAAACACATTACATCGAAAAAGTATTGTAAATGAAGAGACAGAAGGTCAGCATGTCACCATCACCTTGAGGTGAAGCTGTGCCTGCAGAAGTGGATGGCTGTGGTTGATTGTCTTCTGAATGTTTCGAGGGGTTTGGTTTAGATTGTGAGGTTTGCAGGTACAAGAACAAATTAAAAAGGCAAACACGGTCCTTCAGGAATTATACAGGGCTTATACAGGAATTATACAAGAATATTCTTGTCTAACAGAGAGAGCAATGAACATTCATTAGTTTAATTTTTGAGATGAAGCTGCTCAATGTTTAGTGCTCTACCTCTCACACATGCTGACTGCAGCTAACATTGGCGCATGTGCAGAACAGTGTAGAGACTGTGGCACAGACATCAGTGAATGTGCAGAATGAAGCATCCAAAACAATCACTGCTGGAATGGTGCTAGTGTGAACAGAGGTAAGCAATCTCGAAAATACCATTCCCTAATTCTTCAGCAACGTTATAGCCAAATTGCACTGCTGAAATATTTTTGAACGATCTTTATTTTTCTGCGGTGTCCCTCGTACATTTTGAAATGCTGAGGGCTCGTAATATTTTGGCTAATGGGCTAAGTGCAGTATTTGCATAAGCTGCATCTCAATAATGTCTAATGATAAGAAACATATTTGTAATGGTGAATGAGGATTCATGCGTGCCAATTACTCTACAAGGAGGCATACAGGCTTAAACCTGAAATGGCTCTTCCTGTTCTGAATGCACTGGGCAGGATATTAGATATGTACCGCTCATTTGAGTGACTGATCAGGCAAGCAAACTTAGCACAAAGTAATTTTAAGCTAAGCCAGAAGTTAATGAGTTGGGGAGGCAGTTAAATATCGAAGCAATGTCTTATTTTTCTAAACTTCAAAGTAAGATGCAAGTATGTTTGTAATTGAAGTAAATAAATCAAAGTGAAAAAGTCTGCTTCACTGACAACAATGCCTTCCAATGTCGAAACAGGCCATTTAGCCCAAAAGGTCTACATTTAGGCTTGTATTACAGGAAAGAATCTTCCAACTTTATTTTATTACCATTTCCATCAACTTCATTCTCCTTAGTTTCTGCTTAAATGCGCCTGTGTTAATTGTCTCAAGCATTGGTATCAGGTCCCATAAGATTTAGGAGAAAATTACGCCATTCAGCCCAAAGAATCTGCTCTACCATTCAGTCATGGCTGAAATGTTTCTCAATCCCATTCTTCTGTCCCTGTAACCTTTTATCCCTTTATTAATCAAGCAGTTATCAATCTTTCTTTTAAAGACACTCAATAATTTGGCCTCCACAGCCCTCTGTGGCAATGAGTTCCAAAGATTGATCACCTTCTCAAAGAAATACCTCCTAATCTTAATTCTAAAGTGTCGTCCCTTCACTGAGGCTGAGTCTTTGGGTCCTAATCGCTCCTTTGACTGGAAACATCTCTCTAAGTCCACTGTATCCAGAACTTTCATTATTCTGTAAGTTTCAATCAGATCCTCCTCATCCTTTAAATCCCATCGAGTATAGATCCAGGGTCCTCAATCACTTCTCATATGACAAGCTGTTAATTCTGGGATCATTCTTGTAAACTTTTTTTTGATACTCCAAGGCCGGCACATTCTTCCTTAGATAAGGGACCCAAAACTGCTCACAATATTCCAAATGCAGTCTGACCAGAGCCTTACACGATCTCAGTATCTCACAATCTCTGCTCTTGTATTCTCGCCCATCTTGAAATGAATGCTATCATTACATTTGTCTTCCTAACTGCCAACTGAACCTGCATATAAACCTTAAGAGAATGCTGAACTAAGTCTCTGAAGTCAATTTGTGCTTAGATTTCTGAAGCCTTACCCCATTTAGCAAATAGTCTAGGTATCTTTTCTTCCTATCAAAATTCATTATCTTATACTTCCCCACATTATATTCCACCTGTCACTTCTTTGTCCAATCTCTTAGCCTGTCCAAGTTCTTCTGCAGCATCCCTGTTTCCTCAACGTTACCTGTTCCTCCACCTATCTTTTTGTCATCTGCAAACTTTGCAACAATGCCATCAGTTCATTTGTCCAAATAGTTAATGTATGACATGAATAGTTGTGGTCCCAAAATGGACCTCTGTGAAACTCCACTAGTCAGTGGCTGCCAGATCTCCTTATTCCCACTCTCTGCTTTCTGCCAGTCAGCCAATCCTCTATCCATGCCAATGTCTTTCCCCTTAACACCATGGAGTCTTGTCTTATTTAGCAACCTCCTGTGTGGCACCTGTCAAATGCCTTCTGGAAATCCAAATCAATCATATCCACTGGCTCTCCTCTGTCTAACTTAGTCATTACCTCCTCACAGAGTTCTAACAGATTTCTCAGGCATGAACTACCTTGAAAATGCTGTGCTGATTCAGACCTATTTTACTCCGCAATCTCATCCTTAACAATGGATTCCAAAATCTTATCAGCAACCAAGGTCAGACTAACCGACCTATATTTTCCTGCCTTCTGCCTCCCTCCTTTATTAAACAGAGATGTTACATTAGCCATTTTCCAGCCCTCTTGGACTTTCCCGGACTCCAGTGATTCCTAAACAATCACTACCAATGCCTCTAGTATCTCCACAGCTATCACCTTTAGTGTAGCCCATCTGGTCAGGGTGATTACTCCACCTTTAGACATTTCACCTTACGCAGCACCTTTTCCTTAATGATGTCCACGATACTCACTTCTGCCCCCTGAATTTCTTGTTGTTCTGTTCTGCCACTGGTGTCTTCGACTGGGAAGTGATGCAAAGTAACTATTCAGTTCCTCTGCCGTTTCTTTGTGCCCATTACTACTTTTCCAGCCTCATTTTTCAGTGGTCTAATGTCCACTATTGCTTCTCTCTTACCTTTCAGATGTCTATAAAACTCTGCAATCCACTTTTCTATTCCTAGCTAGCTTACTCTCATATTTCTCTTCCATTATTACTTGTTCAGTTATCCTCTGCTGGTTTTGGAAATAAAAAGCCTTTGCAATTCTCTGGTTTCCCATTAATCTTTATTATATTCTCTTTTGCTTTTATGCTGTCCAACTTCTCCTGTCAGCCATGGTTGCCTCTTCCTCCCCTTAGTATGTTTCTTCTTTCTTGGAATGAATTTCTGCTGTGACTCCAACATACCTCCAGAAACCCTAACCATTTCCGCTCCAGTGTCTTCCCAGCTAGTCTCTCCTTCCATTCTGGCTAGCTCCTTCCTCATGTCTTTGTGGTTTACTCATGTGTAATGTTGCTGCACTTCCAACATCTCCCTCTCAAATTTCAAGGTGAATTTTATCATATTATGGTTACTGGGGTTCCTCTACTTTAAGCTCCCTAATCAAGCCTGCCTCATAGCGCATCACCAAATCCAGAATTGTCTGATCTGTAGTGGGCTTTACCACAAGCTGCTCCCAAAAAAACCATCTCATATTCTTTTTAGAGTCATACAACACAGAACCAGACCCTTTGGTCCAATGAGTCCATGCCAAATATAATCCCAAACCAAAATAGTCCCACCTGTCTGCTCTTGGATCATATTTCTCCAAACCTTTCCTATTCATGTACTTACCTAAGTATCTTTGGACCCACTCCCAACCTGATTTACCCAGCCCACGTGTACATTGAACTCCCCCATGATTAAGACAACTAGCCTGCTCACAGTTGTCCCATTATCTGCTATGCCTGAAGTTCGACTTCTGACCCTCCCATACTCTATTCCAGTATTGTTCTGGTTTGTACCATCAGTTCACCCACCATGCGCCAAATGCTTTGTGCATTAAGAGACAAAACCTTTAAAGTTTGTTCTTTTGTTGAGTTTCCTGTCACTTTTGTGGTTCCTTGGGAAAATATGACATTCAAACATTCTTGTTCTTCCTTTTGTTTTCTGTTAACAATCAATCCCATCACTAACCAGCAATTGTACCTTCTCCATTACTTTTCATTTTATACTTTTCCTTGCAACTAAGCCTATCCATTCTCACTGAGTAAAGATATTTATTACATATGTTTATCCTTAGAGTATCACTGACCATTGTCATATTTATAGACTTCAATTTTGGAATCCTCATACAAATAGGATTTTTTTGATCATCAAATGGGTCTAGTGCTTCCACTAAGTTACTGAACCTCTAACCTTAAAAATGCATGGAACCTCTCACAATGAGAAATTGTATTAAGTATGCCTCTCTGCAACATATCACTACAGTAACAAGTAATAACCTAGCACAATTTTGCATTTTGGTTAAAAATGTGAATGCAAGACAGTTTATTCCCTTACAAACAACTTCCTATCATAATTTTATAACATTGTCCAGAGGACAGCACAGAGATAAACCAGAGGAGTATAACAGAGACAGGTGAAATTTGGCTGGTCTCTTAAGCTACAAGCTTTGAAGGCCATAAGTGAGTGTGAGCTGTTCATTCTATGCTGATCAGATCATGCTCGCTACCTTTTTGCATTGACTGTTCTTCTCCTGAACTTTGTTTCTTCCTGTTCTTTTTTGATTTGCTGCTTGTTATAGAAGGCTATGATTCTGACGGAGTTAATGTTTATCATACATTGACTCTACATATTCTACTAATGTCTCACACACACAGTCTCTGGGTGGAGACAAGATGTTCTACTCTTGCTTTAATAGGAAGTGTATATATTTATAGCAGCTCCATAAGGTCCTATTAATCATGTCAAACTAAATGTGATTACCTGATAGCAATATGGACAATCAATCTTCTTGCTGGCTAAGGTCTGCAGACTCGGTGCAGTGTCCTCATTCACAAATCACTGGATAAGCCTAAGATAAAGGAGAGTTGGTGTTCGCAACTCAAAAGATACTGACCCAGTTCCATACAGTGATAGGGTATCAAATATTGCAGAGTGTCCACAGTTGTCTTCTGGGAAAATAATCCTACATTGAGGAGAAAATAATCCAGAAGGTTGAAAAACAAAGAAAAAATTGAAATAAGTTAACTGACCACTTTAAGAGCATTGCTTTAAGAAGACACAGACTAGGAGAAACTGAGGAAAGCAGATGCTGGAGATCAGAATCAAGAAGTGTGACACTGGAAAAGCACAGCAGGTCAGGCAGCATCCAAGGAGCAGCAGAATCAGCGTTTCAAGCATAAGCTCTTCATCAGGAATTCCTGTTGAAGGGCTTATGCTCAAAACATCGACTCTCTGGTTCCTTGGATGTTGCCTGACCTGCTGTGCTTTTCCAGTGTCACACATTTTGACACTGACAGGTAGTCAGCAGCTGATTACTGATGGACGAGACAATAGATTTGCCAGAAAGCCTCGGTAAAGTGGATCGAAGATTGGAAGAGTTTATAAATTACCATTGTCTTGGTTCCAGTATACATGTACCTGGCTCTCTCTCAGGACAGCTCATGCAGGACATTCGAAGGCTGCCAGAAATGCACACCGACCTGCACTCCATCACTTTAGCCATCAACATCAGTGGCAAGGTGAGGGGGAATTGAGAGGCTTCATTGCAGGTGCTCTCTCTTCTCAGGGAGACAGAGTGATGCCAGCAAGCATCTAAATGGGAGAGAAATCACACACAGAGTTCCTGAAGTTTCCTCTTAGGAGTCTTGAGAAATGCCAAGTCTCTGTATCTCCATATTTCCAACTCTGTAGAAGTTGCAATCAAGGTGGGTGAATCTACATGTGGTGGGACTCTCAGCATATCTGGGCCATCTAACTACAAAGCCTCTCTGCCCACTAGACTCCAGGCTCCCTCCAACGTAGCTGCAGATGCCAGGACTACACCTAGATGTAAATGGTAGTGGGAGGGTAAGAAAAAGTAACATTGATGGCACACAGCTATCACAGGTGAAAGCTCATTGTAAACACTCTTTCCTATCTGTAAATACATGTACATTTTCAGTCGTCACATCTGATTGACTACTGTTTTAGCTACAGGACCTGGTTAAGAGGCTATCATGTCAGAGTTAAGCAGCCTGTTAGTACATCCCCAGGATGGTAGAAATTATATTCGTGAGGATTTGTGCATATTTAGATACATTATGGTGCTGGCTCGAAGGGCTGGATGGCCTACTCCTGCACCTCTTGTCTATTCTAGACAGCAGCACATTGGGGATCCTTTAATGTGAATGCCTTGTACTAAACCTTTGTCTACATTCATGTTCCATACTGGTGTATGTGAGACAGTGTAGTGGAGAGTACCCTGAGGTGGAGGCAAAGGGACCCCAATACTCAAGATATATCCCATTCCACAACCCCCTACCACCCTCCCCAGCATCCCCCCCACACCCCCCCCCCTCCCCATACACCATTTTCTGCTGTTGTCCCTGTCGAACTCAGTGACTGGTTTTAGAATCTACATTGTTTAGTGTACTTATGAATGCCATAGTACCAGGGTAGTGATGTCGAGTTGTTCATTTCCCTGATGAAACAATGATCAGAAAAAAAAGTAAACAAGCCTATGTTCCTAAAGGCTATAGATGGCTGAAATGTGGTGGATAAATTATTAAATCACAGATATTATGGATAAAAGTGGGAGATACAGGAGGCCAAAGGAAATATGTGACAACCATGAGAGGATCCTGCTAGGTGTAGATCAGTGTAAACAATTTGTTTTCCAGGAATGCAAGCAAGTGTTTCCTTGCATTGAAGGCATACCTCTCATATTGTAATGCTTGCCAACTCAAATTAAATCTTAAAAGCAACAAAGCTAACTAAATCAATGTGGTACCAATCAAGATAACATGAAAGGAGAGACCAAATACTCACAGGTCATATGCTGAAGCATGGGGTCAATAGAAAGCAGTTATTAATAACAGAAATTGGGTGCTGGGGTATATCTGGATGACATTGCACTTCACATTGGAACTAGTTATACTGACATTGTACATGTTGGAATTAAGCAATTGGCAGGGTCAATTCTGGGGTAGGGCATGGAACATTGTTCTCATTTCAAAGGGATTCAGCTACATTATGGAAGGTGTAAGAAGATATTTTATTATAAGACTCAATAAAACCAATTTATGAAGCCAGGCTCAAGTAAATAAACTTCATATTTACAGTTGAGTCCAGCTGAAGAATGTTGTTGCACAGGGCTTCCAAATAATAATGGAAGCAAATGAGGTGAAAAGTTGTTCATCATGTGTAATAATCACAGGATTACAGGACACATACAAGAATCAGAAACTGTTAGGAAGGTGAAAGATTAGTTCAAACTTTATTTCTCATGGGACAAAGTAAGTGAGGAACTAATTCTCAGAGAATGTTATCAATTGAAATTAATTGGCACTGAGTTGCATCAATATTGAGAGATAATTTGAGTTGCAATGGATGCCAGAAAAGAAAATTGCTTCTGAAGGTAGGGGGATGAGCTGTTGCTGTAAGGGTCTGTGACATGGATTGTAGATAGTGTGATTTGATGATTGAAATGCTCTGGACTTTATGGTCCTGATGTTAATTGCATAATTGACCTGAACATTGTTGTATACAGAACAGAGATTCACAGGATATTTAAAATTTATAATTTGTTGGGACTTGGCTAGCATTCATGCTATAAAGTACATTTCTGTAATGGAAGAACTTATGAAAGAACGAACTTCACTCCAGTGGAATGCAAGTTAAAGAATTTGTAATTTATTGCGTGATAGCATTAGATAAGCATAAGATCATTCACCTCTGACAAAAGTAAACTGCTCAAATACTGAATGTCATCAAAAATGCTGGAATTCCTCAGCAGAAGAGAAGAAAAAAAGAGTATTAATGGGCTGTTAATTTACTTTTTTGGTTAGGTGTCAATTTTGCTGGGTTTCATGGAAGGATTCTCACCTGGATCTATCTTCATCTTCTTAGGAGGGCAGCCATAGCAATGCACTGCTGAGCACATGACTCTTTCTGGCAATAACCTATGTTGGGCACATAAGGAAGAAAATAGGTTCTGAGATTTGAGAACAGCCAGTGGTGTGATACCCTGTGGATGAGGGGCAGCACACTCCTCCAGATAGTGAGACATGTTGCACCCCATAACAAGGACCATGTCTCCATCATTCATTCATCCTCAGCCTGTGCATAAACCTGGCTGAGTGGCCATCACAGCACAACGGACGTGTTCTGACATTCTTCCTATCCCAACCCACTTCAGCTGAGAAACCTATTATTGTATTCACTAGAGTTCATCATAATACTTTCCTGATAAATGATTAAACAATTGCCCCTGCCTCCTACAACCTCCCTGAATATTTCACACATTACGGGACACCTTTGGCCTATATTCACCCCTAAGTCATTGCCATCCATTTCTGTATAGTTGAGTTGCCAATGGTCAATTTGTCAGGACCAATGCACAGTGCAAAGCACCATTGGGCAGTATTTGAACCTGAAGCACATCCACTCTGCATGTGTCACAAATGGATAATGAAATATTTGCAAATTAAATGTAGTAACAGTTTGCAAACTCAAGTTTCATTTATTTGCCCCGTCAATATCTCAACGTCCGGCAGGTATGGATCCCACACTTTCACCCATCAAACTGATTTACTCCATCTTGAAGATTTCACTGAACATTTTCGGTTGCAATTAGTGTCTAGAGAACAGCAAGTGTTGGCAGGGAACACAGCTCAAAGCACTGAGCTCCATCTGGTCACCAGGTAAATTCCAGAGTCTCCGTGTCCCCTTTTAAGCTTGCGCTATCAAAATAGCCCATTTCTACTCATCTACCTTCACAGGGAGAACCACCACTTTGAACTTCACCTCCACCTGCCACCAGAATCCCAGTTCACATTACTGATGCCTACCCTGCTCTTTTATGCTCCCCTATCATTCATACCTTGCCACACCATGCCATACTTGTTGGTGTGTGGATGCTTCAGCCAGCATCGAAAGACTGTCAGTAATTGACGTGCTGTTTTGCACAGACACAGATCAGGTGTCAGTGTCCATGGAGGAGGAGCATAGTGTGTGCCTGGTGCCCCTGGATCAGATCCTGAGATACTGCTATATGATGAGCAACACGAATGCTCCTCATGGCCAGAGCTGAGCTGAAGGTAGCCAGTAACCTGCCGTCACTTCCATGTTGAGAACATTTGTTCACAGAAGATGGTAGGATTGGAAACTGCATATTAATGAGGTGAAATGTGTAGTTAATAAGATCATTAACAAGCAATGATCCCCTCTAACAGGTAATTCACCACAGTATAACGAGACACATCCCACAGCAATCAAAAGTTAGTTAAAAGATTCAGTGAGTTTCTCTGGCCTTCATGATTGGCTTGGACAGACTTCTCATGTGATTTCAGTGCATCTCTTGTCATAGTTCATCTTGTCCCGGCCCCGTATGATTCCATCCAACATTTCAACTCAATGATGCCCTTGATATTGTGATCTAAAGTAGTGGACATGAAATACTACCACTGTATCTCTCTTCACAGATGTTGCCTGACTTGATGTAAGAATCTGGATTAGTGGTGCTGGAAGAGCACAGCAGTTCAGGTAGCATCCGAGTAGCTTCGAAATAGGCGTTTCGGGCAAAAGCCCTTCATCAGGAATAAAGGCAGTGAGCCTGAAGCGTGGAGAGATAAGCTAGAGGAGGGTGGGGGTGGGGAGAAAGTAGCATAGAGTACAATGGGTGAGTGGGGGAGGGGATGAAGGTGATAGGTCAAGGAGGAGAGGGTGGAGTGGATAGGTGGAAAAGAAGATAGGCAGGTAGGACAAGTCCGGACAGGTTATGGGGACAGTTACTGAGCTGGAAGTTTAGAACTAGGTTGAGGTGGGGGAAGGGGAAATGAGGGTTGGCGCCTAATCCAGAAACTGGTTTCCAGCATCTGCAGTCATTGTTTTTACGTGTTGTGATAATCTTGAGTTCACTGCCTGATGATATTGTGGAAGCAGATCCAACAATAACTTTGAAGAGTGAATTTAATTTTTCAAGAGGAAACAGGGATTGCATTATAGACCCTCTGATAGTCAGTGGGAATTGAGAAACAAATTTTGCCCGAAACATCGATTTTGAAGCGACTCGGATGCTGCCTGAACTGCTGTGCTCTTCCAGCACCACTAATCCAGAATCTGATTTCCAGCATCTGCAGTCATTGTTTTTACCACCTTGATGTAAGATTCGCTTGAACAGAGACTTAAATGAGTGGTAGAGAGTGCGAAAGACACTATAACAGTATTGAGTCACATTGGAACTCTGATAATTCAAAGATAGTAATGGGTAAGAGATAGAACCTTAAACATTGGAACTAGAAGGACCTAAATCTTCTGATATTACACTGAACTTACAGGAGAAATGAAACCTGAAACTCAGCGATTTTGTTTCTCCAAGTTATATATATTTATTATATGTGTATAAATTCTCCAAGTTACATAGTACATAATAGCTTGGCAACGCTAAGAAATGCATGACTTTTGAGAGGTGCTGCTTTTTTGTAAAAAGCAAGCATTTAACATCCTGCCTTTTAATGTTGCAAGACCAACAGCAGCTTCATCTCAACCCAATTCTACAAGTAATGAGGAGAATGAGATGAACTGATGTGACTTTCCAGCTACTGGCCAAGATCAGACATCTGTTCAGGAATAGAAAGTTTTCCTTGAACATGACAGAATGCCAAGAATACTGGTTTCTTTCTCAGGGTCACAAAAATCCCAAAGAAAAGATATTGGGCCAATGTTTGGCTTAAAACTGGTATGTCATTGAACTCAGCTGCTGTTAATTATACCTATCTCTTATCCGTGACAATTTTCCGATGGAATTGTAACCACTCCCTCCTAGCCTGTGTGTACCCTTTAGACACAACCTCAAACCAGCAGCAGAAATCCGGTATCTTCTAAGCTGAGATTGAAGGATCACTTCTCCATCAAACAAAATACCTGGGCATGTATTAATGTACTTAATGTAACTCAATAAGATGTGTTACAGGTTCTGCTGTCATTTTACAATAATCTTGGAGATATAAATCACTTTTGATTCCCAGTACATGCTGAATTTGCTGGATAATGGTAGGGATGCTCTAACAGAGCAAAGACGGCAGTATCAGAGAAGGGAAACATTGACAAATTCCCTTCCCCTCTTGTCTACAGCTGGAAATGCATATGTATGGTGGACAAGACCAGCTTGGATTCTTGCCATCTTCACATGCTGTGCCAAATTTACTCTTGAGACTCATGACATTGCTGTGTTAGCGAGGTGCTCTAGGGTGTCTATGGAGTATGTCAGTATGGAGTCACTAGCCTTGTGGGAAAGTGGATTACAAAAGATGGAAATGACAGGGATTAACCAAGGCAATGATGCCTTCACAAACTCTCCCATCTTTTGCAATATTATTGTGCCTGAGCACATTCAATTAAAGTTGGTGCTACAGAAAATGCTGATTTCTTCATCTTAGCCTGCAAACATGCTTTATACAGTGTAGTATTGCATGGGAGACCTGCTGATCACTCGTGTTTCTGACAAAGTGTAAATAGATGATCTGAATGAGTTTCTTCATTATTGCAAACAATATCATTCACAAGGCTTGTGGTCAATGCATGTCCAAATTATTTCTCCAGTGTCATAGTTGTAATGAAGATACTATGATATTTCCTTCTTCTATTCATAAGTATAGAATCAGGAGAACGAAAAGGCAGAGTGCAAAGGAAAATGGTTTCTGAGTGATGTTCACAGGTAATATTAAATTAACATTTATCCATCAGGAAAGTAATGTCAAGTTGAAGCTTCTTATAAGTAATGTCATGCTTCTTATAATGATCAGAAGTGAATAATGACTCTAAACTCCACTGAATTTTACATTGGTGCCATGCTTCCTCCTGACCAATCTTTTTGTCCAAATAAGACCAGAATTTCAAAATCACAATTTGAAGAATAGAAGCTCTCATTACTCTACTGTCAGAGCAACCATCATCCCTTGCACCAGGCAGGTACCAGGTACTTCAGCTCCTCGTTGGCTGCACACAGAGCCTTCATGTTGTTTGCCATTAAATTGCATCTCAGGACATGACCCACAGGTACCGTTCATGTGTAGCCCTTGTCCGTGGAGATTGGCATCTGATTCTCATGGCATCTCATCCACAGGTTGCTGGGTATCAGATGAGTGGCAAGTTCTTCAGAGAACAGAGAGTGGTGGAATGGGACTAGATTTAGGTGGGATGGGAGGTGGGGTAGTTAGTTAATGAGTTGAGAGTGTGTTGATGGAAAAGCACAGCAGGTCAGGCAGCATCTGAGGAGCAGGAAAATCACCATTTCAGGCCAGAGCCCTTCATCAGGATTCCTGTGGATGGATCAGATGACTTCAAGCACTGCAGAATACTATTGTCTTCCTTGTGATGCCTTCTCTTACAAGAATACTTCCTGCTCTTCACTTCTGTTTTGCAATGTACACCATTACTGCCTGGGCAGCCAAATGTGAACTGCTGGAAGAGGCCGAAACCCCAGATTCAGGAGGTCACCCCAATCTGCTTACATTGCCCAGTCACACAATTGTGCTTTTAACAAAATATGTGCCTCGATTTATTTTATTCTCACATCACTAAAACACTCCCTTGTTATTTTATGCTGGACTGTGTCATCTTTTGTTTGGATTGTCTCACACAAAAATAGTTTGCACTAAACACTAAATTGCTCTTGTACACACAGACAATGATGCCAGTTATAGAGTCTTTGAGTCACACAACACAGGGACGTGAAAACTTGCCCAAATTGCTTTTCAACTTGGGCTAATGTTGATGAATACACCTTTGCTGTCAACACTGCTAGCTATGGACTCAACTGTTGGTCAGAACTGGTCCTTTGTCCTTTTCAGTGACATTAGAAACGAGCTTTCCAAATGTTTTGTTTTTAATCCGACAGCAAATTCATCACAACCAATGTCACTGATGGAGCAGAAATATTTTGAACACTTTTAAATACTGACTGAAAGCAACAAAGTAATGATAATAAACATAGCTGGTATAGTATTGGCTTGTGACTAGTAGTTACAGGCTGTGGTTTTTGACTATGATTTCAATAAGCGCTTTGCAGGAGAGATTGTGGCTATTATGTATTGCAAGTTTTATGAGGGCAGAGAACAAAAGGATTCCTAGCAACATATTTATAGCATTCTTCCTGAGAATTAACAATTGTGCCATCATTCTGTGAGGTAAAAGTATTGTATCTTCTATTGTTTTAACTGTACTTTGGTGGAACTTTTTATTCACATTTGTCAGTGTAGGTTAGTTTTTGACTCAAACATATTTAGAGAAAAACAAATTATTGAACCATGTATTTCTTTATTATTGTGGGACATCTGTGTTTTCTACAACAGAACATTGACTATATTTCTGATTGACAACTAAAGAATCAGGAGAAATGTCAATAAAGGGAAGAAACTTTGTAGTTATACAGTCCCTTCCATGACCTAAGAATTGTTCATGATCTACACTACAAATGGTTGGAAAATATACAAGTTCTTTGAACAACATTCCAGTCACTGACATTTTAGACAAGTTGTTTACAAAATATATTACCACTACAGTCAATAAACTGCAGTTGTTTTTTACTACAGTTAGTTCATGGAGTTCCAAGCCAGTTATGAAATTCACCATAATCTGACCTCAACTGGAATGTGCTTCAAACAATTCAGTAAAGGGATCAAGAATAATCTGGGAGCAATTATGCCCTGGGGTAAACACTTGAACAATCCATTTATATCCTACTTTGCACATATCAATCTACCCCACACTGGGAGTAGAAAGGTACAGGCCAAATTTATAATAGACCGTAGCTTTCCTATGCCCCTGACCATTCTTAAACCTTCACCTCCATTCAACAAGTGTGACAGAGCAAAAGCAGAAGAAACTACAAAACGACAAGGTAAAACAAAATAGAGTTGGAAGTTGGATCTGTACCCAAATGACTAAATCATGGCCAAATCAAGTTAGTAAAAGTAGATCACTCAGTGTTGACATCCATGGCACATGTTTAAGGTGAGAGGGGAGAGATTTTAAAAAGACATAAAGGGCAAATTTTTTTAACGTAAGGGTGGTTCACATGTGGGATGAATTTCCTGAGGAAGTGATGGATCTGGATCCAATTACAGAGTTTAAAAGATATTTGGATAAGTACATGAATAGGAAAGGTTGGATGGGATATGGGCCAGGAGCAGGCAGGTGGGACTAGTTTAGTTTGAGATTATGTTCGACATGGACTGGTTGGACCAAAGCCTCCTCAGCTGCTGCCTGACCTGCTGTGCTTTTCCAGCAACACACTCTCAACTCATGTTTCCATGTTGTATGACTCTGACTCTATGACATACTTGTTTGACAACAGACCAGGATATTTTGAGGACAGCAATGATGCTGCATTTCCTTTTCCAATGAGCAATAAAGACCTTTGTATCATCAAGATTACTTTCAAACTTGGAAAAAAATGAACATGCTAATCTCAAAGAAATGTCTCAATGTCCAGGTGTTCTTGCTTGAATGATTTAATTTAAAGTATCGTATATCGTTTAAAGAGGAAAATGTAGCATTCAATGGTTCAATTGATTTGTGATTACATGTGTCTGTTGGACACTGTGCTTGATTAGTTCAGTATAGCTTTTGACTCAGGGACAAACTAACAAACACTAGACAAAATACTGGAACCTGGAGCTGAAGAATGCTGTTGATATTTTAGAACGCTGTAAGTAAAGTTTCTACATACGCAAACTGTGTGCCATCTTGAGATTGTGGTAAGATAAAATATAAAATAGAACATTAAAAAAAAGTGCTTTACAGCGACAGAAATAACTGAAGTGTTGCAATATAGGAAATGCAGCAGCCAATTTGCTCACAACAAGACACCCACCCCACTCCCCCCCCCCCCCCCCCCCCACACACACACACACAAAACAATGTGATAATGAACAGAAAATGAAAATGTGAGGTGATGTACTTGGACAGGGCATAGGAGGCAAGAGAATACATGGTGAACAGTACAACCCTGGGAAGCACCAGGGATCAAAGGAACCAGACACAGAAATTGTTGGAGAAACTCAGCAGCTCTCACAGCATCCGTGGAGAGAGAGCAGAGTTAATGATTTCAATCCAGTGTCCCTTCACTGTGTTCTGAAGAATTAGTCACTGGACTCAAAATGTTACCTCTACTTTCTCTCCACAGATGCTGTTAGACCTGCAAGATTCTCCAGTAATTTCTGTTTCTGTTTTAGACTTTCACAACTATTTTGTTTGTTTTATTTTGCAGAATCAGAGGGATCTTGTGCGTGTATACCCGTAGTGGGACAGGTTGGTGAAGTAGGACAGATGGAATGTAACGTGGATAAATATGAGAGTTTGAACTTGGCAGAAAGAATGCTATTTAAATATAGAAAAATTGCAGAAAGCTATGGAACAGAGGGGATTTAGGAGTCCTTGTTCATGAATCACAAAAATCTAGCATCCAAGATCAATAGGTAATAGGAAAGGCAAATTAAATGTTGGCCCTTATTTCAAAGGGAATAGAGTACAGTATAGAAGTCAGGAGGTTTTGCTAAGACTGTATAATTCACTAGTCAGATTACAGCTGAAATACTGTGAACAGTTTGGGCCATTTGTCCAAGAAAAGAAACTGACATTGGAGATAATCCAGAGAAGATTCTCTTGGCTAATAATGAGTATTGAGGGACTGTGTTATGAGGAGCAGTGGAGTAGGTTGATTTTATGTTGTACATTTCTGTGAAATCTCTCCTGAATCTGCTTTATTCCAAGGAGAACCAGCCTTGCCTCTCCAAATGAACCATGCAACTAAAATCCAATATTCACTCTGAGGATAGTCAGCCTTTTCAGTACATCCAGCATAACAATCTCCATCACATCCATTAACTTATACTATCTCCATTTCTACCAATCTCTTTCCATCTTCTTAATTAATACTTATGTAAAATATTTTTAAAAATATTTTAGCTTTTCCCTCTTTATGCTTGATCAGACTTATCCTATCTTGGACTACCCACTTACTATACAAGTGCTGGAAGATTTAGGGTTTATTTTATGTTAATTGTCATCACTTTTCTCAATTCTCTTTGTCCGCCTTACTTTCCTCTTCTCTTTCATTGCCTGATCCTTACTCAAAGAATTTGCCTGCATGCATCATATACCTTCTTCCTTCTATTTCTTTCTGCTTTATCATATTCTCCATTAGCTTATTGAGGGATGAATATCAGGCAAGCTAATTTGATAAAAGCTTTTACATTGTAATAGTAAAAGTAGCCTTAAACATTACGTTCTTGACTTTTGGAATGATGCTCATTTATGAAATGGAAAAAATGAGAGATCTTGTATTTGGGTAATCGCTTGACTCACTTTCCTGCAAGAATTCTTCTCTTATATATTTCAGTCTTCAAAGATACTGTGGGAAAATGGTCTCAAACCAAGAAACTAAATAGGTAATAGATAAAACTGGACGTTGCCTCTCAAGTAGGAAATGTCAGTGAAGGTTTTACCTGGCTTTACATATTAGGTTTCGGATCTTTCAGCATTAGAAAACACTTGAACATGAAGGAAGTTTTTTTAAACTGCAAATAAATATAGCATATTATGTGGCCTACTTATAAGATAGCATGTCCAAAATGTTTTTTACTTGCATGCTTTTCAACATTTATGATATATTACACATCTCACTGAATCCCCACAACACTGCTATTCTTTGTTAATGTGTGTTATAATCAGTTAAGCTCAGTTCTATATTTAGGTTTTTTTAGTAAATGATATCTAAAGAATCGGGTGCTTTACTAATATAATTGTCTATTGGGAAAGTGTCAAATATAAATGATTAACTAAAGCATGAATTTGGTTAGGCCACTTTTGGAATGCTGTGTTCAGTTCTAGTCTACCTGATATCGGAAAGATATTGTGAAACTTGAAAGGGTTCAGGAAAGATTTACAAGGATGTTGTGAGGGTTGGAGGGTTTGGGCTATAGGGAGAGGTTGAAAGACTGGGGCTATTTTCCCTGGAGCATCAGAGAGGCTGAGGAGTGATCACAGAGATTTATAGAATCATGAGGGGCACAAAGTGAGTGATTGGCCAAGGTCTTCTCCCCAGGGTAGGGGAGTCCCACACTAGAAAGCATCGGTTTAAGGTGAGAGGGGAAAGATTTAAAAAGGACCTGAGGGACAACTTTATCATGCAGAGGGTGGTGCATGTACGGAATGAGCTGTCAGAGAATGTGGTGGAGGCTGGTACAATTACAACATTTAAAAGGCATCTGGATGGGTATATAGATTAGATTACTTACTTACAGTGTGGAAACAGGCCCTTCGGCCCAACAAATCCACACCGGCCCTCCGAAGAGCAACCCACCCAGACCCATTCCTCTACGTTTACCCCTTCACCTAACACTACGGGCAATTTAGCATGGCCAGTTCACCTGAACTGCATGTTTTTGGACCATGGGAGGAAACCCACACAGACACTGGGAGAATGTGCAAACTCCACACAGACAGTTGCCTGAGGTGGGAATTGAACCCAGGTCTCTGGCACTGTGAGGCATCAATGCTAACCACTGTGCCACCGTACTGCCCATATAGGAATGGTTTAGAGAGATATGGGTCAAATGTTAAATTGAAGATTAGATTAATTTAAGATATCTGGTTGACATGGACAAGAGTCTGTTTCCTATGACATCTCTATAACTCTATGAATGGAAAAAAAATCTCCAACACCAATAATAGGCTAAATAAAGTAAACTGATCAATAAGTACAGCTAAAATAAATCAATTTAAATCCATCTGTTAATCATAATTTTATTATTAAAAGTGAAGAAATTCATGAAAGATTTTTCAGAATTAGAGCAAGTTAGAAATGTAGAAAAACTGCAGAGGGATTTAGGTGTCCTTATTCATGAATACAAAGATCTAGTATCCATGCTAGATGGCTTGCAGGTATCCAAACTCAAAATGTTGTTGTCCATCATATATCTGATTTAGTCTTAGAAATTGGAGAGATGGGGTTAAAATTTGCAGTGTGTAGTGACTGGGTCCAGGTGGATCTCAAACTAGGAGATCCCTGATTGGGGCTATTAATCTGGAACCTGTCTTTGACAGCAGGATCAAACAATTCAAACTTCCCAAAAAAAGGTGTGATGCTAGAAATGCTTACCCCAGCTCAAACACAACTGTTGTGAGCAAATTTCCTTCAGGAGTGCTCTGCCCCAATCTCAATGCCATCGAGAAAAGCCCAAGGAGGCAGGTATTCTGTCATCAAATCACCCTTTACTTTCATGTGCACTGTACATAGACTCTGACCTGCCAGCTCAGAGTGAGTTCACAGAATGAAGAGACTTTCTGAATCGCCTGTTTATTCTTTTTACCTTTTTTTTATTTTATTCAACAATTACAAAACAGTTTACAAAAAACAGTTAACATTTACAGCTGTACGCAACAGCAATTTTACAAGAGAGAGGAGCAGCAAAGCAAGGCCCCAAACCCTACCGTTCAACCAGTTTACAGGGAGATGAGGACAAATCTCAAATCCCAGTTCCACATATAAAAGACAGCGACAATGACATTTGTACATGAGACAATACTGTTACATACAAAAGTGCAGACAATACAGACCCAGTAAGCCCTTGTCCCTCCCACCTTCTGACCACTCTAAGGCTGCCCACCCCAACACACCTTCCGGCTCTCGGTCCACCCCATGCCCCTTCCAGTCCTCAGTCCACCATGACACACCTTTTGACCACCTCTAGGACAGCCCACGCCAGTACCTGCCTGGGATGACAGCGGAATCACCTGTTTATATCTGTCAGCCAGGGCTCCCTGACTGGCCCAGGTTAACTACCCCAATCAAGGATTTCATAGTCATTGAGATCCACTTGCCTGTGGTTCCAATCAGGACGCAGTGATACTGATATGAGGGTAGAGTCAATGGCGAGGAGGAAGGAATGAATTGTGAAGGTGAGAACTAGAACATAGGAAGAAGTAGCATTGACATAGAGAAAGTGCACAGATCAATCAGATTCATTTTTACAGAGAAAGTAAATAAATGAAGATTATGTTATATTTATAAGTAGCTTGGACAGACAAGACTTGGAGTGTTGTGCCCAGGTATAGTCATCATAAAACCAAAAAGATATTGAAACACCTGAAAAAGTATAAAAAGCATTTGCAAGGACTATGAATATTGTCAGTAATTAGAATAAAATCAGAATATAAAGCTAGTCTTAATGGTGACAATTAAATCATCGCTGGTGGTTAAAAAGACAACTAGTTCACTAATGTCCTTTAGAGAATCCGATCCTTATCAGTCAGGTGTACATGTGTTTCCAAGCTCACAGCAATATGGTTGACACATAAGAAGCCTCTGAAATTGCCAAGCAAGCCATTCAGGTAAAGGGCATTTAAGGATGGGCCACCATTGCTTCCCTGTGACGTCCACCTCTCAGGAATACAGAAAGGACTGAACATGTTGGGTACTTTGCTCTGAAAAAGAGCTGGCAAATAAAGATTGGAATTGCATTCACTGCTGAATGACTCTGGAACAAGTGTGCAAAACTTTACAAGAGCTATTAACAGATTGAACAAAGATCATTCGAAGAATATCTCTACACAGAGAATAACAGAATTGTGAAACATACTGCAACTCAAAATGGCTGAATAAATAGCACAGACACAAATAAACAGAGGTTTGGTGTAACCATGGGGTAGAGGGATATGGGGGCAGAACGGAAAGATGCAATTAGCATGAAAGGGCTATTGTAAGAGACAAAGAATCACTTGGGTAAAATAGGCTATTTCTATGCTGTACAATGTAAAATGTTAACTTCTACAGTTGCTCTTTACAAAATGCCTTTCCTGAAATAAATTTGACCCCATTATATAAAATTGCATGAGTAAATGTATTTAATTTTGTCTATTTTTATGCATAATCTGGCAGACCTCAGCAACTATATTGAAAATATACTGCAGAGCATTCAGAGGTCACTTTAAGATTGCAAATGCTCTGCCAGACAGGCATTCAAAACAGGGTGAGATATCATTGGAGAGGGCCTTGATCCTGTTCTTTAAAACATTGATAACGTCATATAAACAGACTGTTTGGTTTAAGCTACGATCACAGGACCAAAGGACATAGTACAAAATTAGTAAGCTTCAAGTGAAACGAAAGAGGAATGCGTCCTTCTTTTTCCCACAGCCTTGTTGAATCAAATGTATTGCTAAGTAAAGCTAGATGACATTGAGTTCCAAAGAATAAGCATTAATATGATGATCGATAACTTTAAGCAGCACTATAGGACCACAGGACAGCCAGTTATAGAATGTGACAGTTCAGTGTTGGAAACAATAATGCTCAGCTATCATGTTAGAACATAGAACATAGGAGTACGCCATTCATCCTATTTTACATACAGCTAGATCATGGCTGACTGGAATTCTCTCATTTTTCTCTCACAGAAGGTCAGACAGCATCAATGGAGAGACAGCAAGCTGTGACCTCCAGCATTTGTTATCTTCCAGTCAGAGACTGAGCTACTACCCTTGAAGGATCACTTACCCCTCCCAGGTGTTGCTTTATCAAGGACTGTCCCTCTCTACATTACATTTCTTTTTTCTTACAGTACTCTGCTATAACTAGGACATTATTAAATTGGAAATGGTGCAGAAAAGATTTACAAGATTGTTAATTACCGGGACTGGAGAGTTTAAGTTATAAGGATCGGTTGGATAGGCTGGGACCTTTGTCACTGGAGCATAAGGAGATGAACAGATGACTTTATAGAGGTTTAGAAAATCATGAGGGGCATAGATAAAGTGAATAGCCAAGGTCTTTTCCCCAGGTTATGGGAGTGTAAAACAAGAAGCATAGGTTTAAGGTGAGAGGGGAAAGGTTTAAAAGGGACCTGAGGGATAGGATGTTTTTACATAGAGGGTGGAATGAGCTGCCGGTGGAAGTGGTAGGTGCAGATATAGTTAAATATTTAAAAGACATTTGGACAGGTGCCTGAATAGGAAAGGTTTGGAGGAATTTGAGCCAATTACCGGTAAACAGGAATAGTTTAGTTTGGGAAATCTGATCTGTATGGAATAAAGGGTCCATTCCCATGTTGTATGACTCTATGACTCTATAAATTGAATATTGAAAGAAAGAAAGTTATCTAAGATGCTGATGGGAACAATATTTGATACAGATTGCTTTCTTATTCCAGATTTCCACTATTGTTAAAATGTGTGCACATGCATGCATGTGCGCGTGTATGTATTTACTTGTGTATATTTTATGCATGTCTGTTTTCATGTATGGTTGACTGTGTGCATGTTTGTGTGTGTCCATGTATGTAGGCAATATTGATATGTCAAGCACTCACAGATCAGATTCAACCAGATACAAAGCAATGACTCTTCACATTTTCAGAATAATGTGTCTAAATGATGAATGTCAGACCAAAGTACCGATTGAATCGGTCCAGCTGTTATTAAGACTATAAGACCATAAGACATAGAGTGGAAGTAAGGCCATTCGGCCCATTGAGTCCACTCCGCCATTCGATCATGGGTGCTGGGCACTTCAACGCCACTTACCCGCATTCTCCCCGTAGCCCTTAATTCCCCGAGACAACAAGAATCTATCAATCTCTGCCTTGAAGACATTTAGCGTCCCGGCCTCCACTGCACTCTGCGGCAATGAATTCCACAGGCCCACCTGTGGTCTTCTTGAAACTAATTGTCAATTTGGTTCCCCACTGGGTCAAATCTAGAATAGTGCTATGCTGTAGTTGTACTCCTATTAAAGCTAGCCAAGATCTCAGAGTTCTTTCCAGTCTACTGGACTGATGGCAAGCATTAAGTCCAAGTCAAAACAAAAGCACTCATGCGTAACTAAAAGAGAGATTGAGACGATGAGAAGACAGGAATGAAAAATACAAAGAAGCATTCAACTGATTGTCCTTATTCCTTCAGTCTATATTATTTTTCATGGTCTTCAATGTGGGTTTACAACTTGCCACCAAGTTTAAAATTGGCATTATGGATTGGCCAACTGGTATAGAAACTGCAATAAAAATGGAAAGTGGTGTACAAACTCAGCAATGAAGGTGGGGGAATGGGTTTAGCAGCATCAGTGGAGAGAGGACAAAATCCCACTGACACATTGTGCAAATTTAGTGCTAGTCAAAACAAACATAATGTGGAACTTTATGCACAATAGCCTAATTACGTGCGCAAAGTTATCTTAATCTACATTTAACAGATTACTGTCATAGTGTTTTCCAGTAGGTTTTATAATGCTGCATCATAATCAGGTAGTTTGGTCAACAATTTTATATTCTTGCTTTCCCTCTTGGTTCTTATCTATATTGGGTAAGTAGTTGCATTACCAAGCTACTCTTAGTTATTTCTATGGAATTTATCAAAACTAAGCAGCAGCAGGGATTCTCACAGGCATGTACTTAATTAGAATTATCTGTGACTAAAGTTCATGTACAAAGTTTGCTCTGGGTTTCCTGAAGACTTAAAGTAAATGATCGAAAAATCTGTTCTCAAGAGGGAGTTAGATATAGTTCTCAGAGCTAAAGGGATCAAATGATATAGTAAGAAATAGGAACAAGTCATTGAGTTGGATGATTAGCCAAGACCATATTGAACAGTGGAGCAGGATTGACAGGTGGAAAAGTCTACTCCTGCTCCTGTTTTGTATGTTTTTGTAATAGAATAAGTTATCGTTTCAAGACTAATATGATTCTTCTTTAGTCAAGTTTACAGATAACCAATGAATGCATGGAGATTAATTGATGCAAGATTGATGATGGGTGATACGGTAGAGGTGAAAATAAGGTTAGGAGATAGATTAGATTCATATAAATCCAGTAGGATGTCAAGTTTGCAAATGGCTTGGTTCAGTCCCTCGCAGTGGCCAGGGAGAGGGATGTGATCAATCATGTCAAAGTGACAGCGGTCTTGCTTGCCAGCTCAAGAGTTGGTCTGAGACTTGAGTTGTCATAGGTCGAGAAGGTGCGCCAAGCCCTGAGACACTCAAACAAGTGAGAAAAATGAGTGTCAGGCCTTTCATTGAGTTCAGGACCAGAGGGATAGTAGTCCTATCTGCCAAGAGCTGCTGGCTGCTTTTTTTGTTTAGCCATCTTACCGGGGAGATGCTGAATGTTGCCAGATCGAGAGCCACCAGAGATCCAGAATTGTATCGTGTCGCAAGTTCAAGGCAAAGGCAGTAGTTTTGCGGAATATGGGGTCAGTGTGGGGATGGTGGAAGATTGGCAACAAGGGTAGGAGAGTGGCTTTCAGCAGGTCCTTCCCTGCCAGGATAAAACCCCAACAGTAAAACTGGCAAAGGAGACAATTTAGATACTTCAAAATGGATAATCAGTGCAACTAGCTGACTCATTTCCAATTATTGCAACTTTCCTACTGATTTTTCCCTTCAGACCTCCTGTTGCTGGGTCCCTCAGTCAGACACTGGGGGACTTTGAAGGAGGGAGCTTCCCCAATCTAGACAACCTGACACCGTGCTCCCATGTGGGAAATCAGATACAACAGTGATGGTGATGGTCATGAAGTAGATGTGCATGTCATCAGCACACTTGTGGATGTTTGACCAGTTTTTATGGATACTGTTGTTGAGAAACAGCATCAAGCTGAGAAAGAGGTTGCATTCAAGTCAGAATATAAACAGAAAATTTACTTTATTTTTGTCAGTCTGTGCTTTATTTCTCACAAGGATTACGTTCATATTTATTTTGAGGAAGAACATTCTGTTCAGATGTTGTCTCCTGATATTACAGCAATGGAGTTAAAGGAAAATGTGTATCAAGTTATTTGCAACCTGCGGCTGGGATTTTTTTAAAACTTGAAAATCTCTTTAGAATAATTGTCAGAGAAAGGAAAACCATTTCATAAAAGCATTTAGTGCATGTTTCCGTTATTTTGTGAAATCCAGACTGTAAGAAATTTCTCATCAACTTACTGCTAAAGATAGGGCATTTCAACACAATCACACTTCTGCAAGCTGAATCATTTTTAAAACTCTATCCCTGCTGAAACAGTAAAATGAAATCTCTAATGAAAGCAGGATGTGCTGGAAAAGCTCAACAGGTCTGCCTGTGGAGAAATGTTTCAAGTTCAGTAACCCTCCATCAGAATTGAAATCTCTCCTTGAGGAGCAAATTGGAGAAATTGCGTGCTTGATCTTTGTGATAATTAATGACCTGCCGAAGACACTGCAATCACAGAAATCATAACTTTCAAATCCATGCATTTCCAAGTTATCAGTCTGTCAGCAAAAGAAAGCATACCTCTTATACTTTTCTCATCAGAACAGGCATTTCACTTCCTCTTGGCCCAGTGAGCATTAAATATGGTGGAGGAAAACACATGTTATATTAGAATTAGTGATGATTCCGTCATGCTTCTCTAGAATACATTTGGTTTAATAAATGATTTAAGCTTTTTTTTGATGAAAGACTGGTAACTTGGAAATGTATGGATTTGAAATTTATGATTTATGTGATTGCACTGTCTTCGGCAGGTCGCTAATTATCACAAAAATTGCGCACACATTTTCTCCAATTTGCTACTCAAAGAGAGATTTCAATTCTGATGGAGGGTCGCTGGACTCGAAACATTTCTCCACAATCAAATGGGTGCAGAGAACAATGCACTTATTTCAGATCAGTATGTAAGTATTGTATATATAGCAGCTGTCCTGTTTGGAAAGGGATGCATAGGGGTCCTAGAAACAGTGCAGTATCGGTGTGTAAATATGACTTAAATATTCCGAGCGAGATGCTGGTATTTTTCACAGCTCCACAAGAAGGCAAGCCTCCGATTTCAGGCTGCCTTAACATCAGTGCTTCTCATTTAAACCCTGTGGGGTTTGAAGGAAGAGAGTGGAACAGGATTTGGGGCTGGAGGAGGGTTTGCTAATATGACTGTGGAAGAGAATGTGGTGTCGTAGGTGGATCAGTCGAGCTCCTGTTGGTTCCCAGAGATCAATATAGATCCAGTTGTCTTGCCAGTGATGTTCCTTGGCTGGGATGCATTCCAAAAATGTTGTAGACCCATCTGGTCCAGTTTCTGGCGCTGGTCTCTAAAGAAGGTATTGGCCTCTTATTAACAGGGAGGAAGTTAATGCTTAATTAAAGGTAGTAACCAGTCAAATGTGTTCCCAAGTTTCAGATCAGGTTTGTTAGGCACCCTTGGGCCACATGGCTTCATGCCAATAGAATTGGACCTCTTTTTCATCCATTTTAACCATGTAACACAATACAGCTGGAGTGAGTCTCCACCTTTTCTTTGCAGAGGCCATTTTTTTTCTCTATAGCTGAGGTCACATTTTCCTCATATCCAAGATAGCTGGGTGTAGCGTTCTATATTTTAAGTTTGGTCTGACAGTCTCGCCAGCATTGTAACTGTTGAACAAGTGTGGTAAGATCTGAAAGGGTTAATACTGACAATTGCCTTAAACACCCTCACTGTGATAATATCATGCAGACGTGTGGCCAGCACATTTCAGGTTCTCAAACAAGCAGGTCTTCCTCATAGTCTCTGTATCAATGTCTATCATATAAATGTAACCTGTAGCTAGTTACATTGCAGTCAGCTACTTTGTGTTCAGTGCAGGAGCTTCTTCTAGTTAGACCAAGAAATGGTCTTCCTCAATCACAATAGGCCATGTAGGCCTTGTAATTCCCAAAAACAAATAATGAAAATACTGGAGAAGCTCGTCAGCTCTGGCAGCATCTGTAGAGAGAGAAACAGTGTTAACATTTTAAGTCTGATATAATTCTTGATTCCTACACTTAAGAGGATGGAAGCTGCAAACATATTACTTACAGACAGCACTTATATCGGACAGTCCAGCAACGCATATTTGAAGCTGACAGTGGTGATATTTTTCCTTATTTTGAAGATAAAGCAATGTAAAAATAATGGTGCAATCCCTCTGGTCATGATCAGGATGAAAGGCATTGGAATCTGCATCCACTTATTAACTCAAGGTTGATCCAATCTGACCCACCATCTTGGGCAGCTAATCCTGGATAAATACGATAGTGTCACTCACTGCTTGTTTTGGCAGTCTCGTAATTCATAACATATTTTCACGACGGACACTCTTAACCACAATGATGATTTCCATGACCTTCTCAACTGCCGGCTTCCTTTCAAAAAGGAACCCACCTTTCTCCTTTCCGCCCTCGAAGATGGTGACCTCAGTTTAAATATGATTCAAAGTCTCTCTGGTAGCCATCTGCTAACTCGCCTGTGTTCCCACTGTTCATGTGTGAGCTCCCGGTGAAACTGAACCATTAACCGTCAAAGTTAAATCTCAACTAATTTCCCGACCAGAACACTTTCCAGTCTGGATTATCGAGTAGTAATCTGGAATATCTATGTTGTTTTTTGCGTTTCTTACTGAGCTCAGGGTAACTACAGCTGATTTGTTGAAATGTCAGAATGACTTCTGTAAAATAATCAAGAAGGATTTTACGAGCTGGTCCTCTCTATTCAAGAAATGTGCAAGCTGAGGGTGACTACATTAAATAATGTTGCAAAGGCAGAAGATCTGATCATTATCAGCTTGATAAGCACATTTGTAAATTGTGTTGGAACAGGATATTTATCTGTGTTGCTGAGACAATGAAACCAGGAGCAAAAGTCGGTAAAGTATGGCAAGTTTTGAGACGGTAGGGCAAACAAGATAGTCCCACCTATGAGGGAGGCGGTGGGAGGCTGTTGGGAGGAAAATGCTTTCGTTTTACATTACTAGTTGTTGAAAAATAAATTGTCACTCACCAATCCAGTAAAATAATTCAATAAATTTCCTTTTTACACAAAGAGGGGTGACTGCTGAGTTAGATAACATTTCAGGTGTATTTAGGGGCATGCCAGTTAAGTAGATGAGACAGAAATGAATAGAAGGCCATGTAGATCATTTCAGAAGGATAGGGTCAGAGGTTTGCTTGGAGCGGAAAAATCTGTTGGGTGAAATGGCTTGCTTTAGTGTTGCAAATTTTCTACAATTCCTTTATAAACCTTATTGTACCACCGAAGGCATATTAGGCAGATAGCATACCGCTAATCCAGCTGGAAACATAGAAACTGGAAGCAGGAATAGGCCATTCAGCTCCAACTTTTAATATGATCATGGCTATTCATCCATCAAAATACCATTGTCTGGCTTTCTCTCCTTACACTTTAATGTCTTCATTGTGTAAAAGTTATAAATTTCTTTTTGAATGCATTCAGTGATCCGATCTCCACAGCTTTCTGTCGTAGCGAAATTCACAGGTTGACCACCTTCTGTATGAAGAAATGTTTCATCATTTCAATCCTAACTAGCCTGCCCTGCATCCTTAGATTGTGAGCCCTGGCTCTAGACTCCACAACCAGCAGAAACATGTTCCTGCATCTAGCCTTGTTAGACTTTTATGCATTTCAACTTGATTCCCTCTCATCCTTCTAAAATCTAGTGAATATTGGCTCAGTTGAACTAATGTCTCCTCAAAGGAGACCCTGAATCTTCACGACACATCTAGGTGACAGCAAAGAGATTGCAAAATCAGTGCACAAACTGAGTTTTGAGAACTGTGTGATTCCAAGAAAAATAATATTTGGAATTACTGCTTGGATGCCAGTTTTGCTTGGATGCATTGCCCTAGGTACGATTGCATTGAAAAAAATAATGAGGTGATCTCTTCTGAAACATACAAGATTCTGAAGGGACTTATTAAGACGTACACTGAGTAATTGTTTCTGCTGGTCTCAGACTATAAAGCATGGGCACCTTTCACCTTAAGGGGCCAACATTTGGGATCTAAATGAGAAGACCATTAGTTGGTCACTCTTCAGATCTAATTACCCCAAAGAGTTAAGTACATTTAGGTCTGGGATGGGTGACTTCTTTGGTCTCTCAAGAAATCAAGATGAAATGAGCCACAATCATATTGAAATAGCGAAGTAGATGTAATGGGTTATATTGCCAATTCCTGTTCCTATATCTTCTGTTTTTGTTCTTTCAAGTCTTCCCATTTCTGAACATGCAACTACGCCAACAGCCTTTTCTTCAAGTCACCACCAATATTTTCACATAGCTATAAAGGAAGGTGCCAGAGGAGCCCTGGGAATTTTCTCTTGGATTGCTAACAGCAGAGCCCAAGACATTAAAGTTTTGGATGTAGGTTTACTCACTGAACTGAAAGGTTCATTTTCAGATGTTTCATCTTCAGTGGATCTCAGGCAAAGCAATGCTGAAAATTCCTGCTTTCTATTTATATGTTTGGGTTTCTTTGGGTTGGTGATGTCATTTCCTGTAGTGATGTTATTTCCTGTGGTGAAGTCACTTCCTGTTCCTTTTCTCAGCGGGTGGTAGATGGGGTCTAACTCGATGTGTTTGTTGAGGAATTCTCGTGCGTGTTCTTTGTTTGGAACACCAACTAGCCACAAAAAGACTTGACCCTCTCTCACTAGTATCCTCACATACATATAAGGAAGGACACCACTTCGACTGGGACAATACATCCATCTGAGGACAAGTCAAACAAAGACACACACAAGAATTCCTAGAAGCATGACATTCCATCCGGAACTCTATCAGCAAACACATCGAGTTAGACCCCATCTACCACCCCTTGAAAAAAGGAATAGGAAGTGACTTCCCCACAGGAAATAACATCACCACAGGAAATGATGGTAAGCACAGTATAGGTTTTCTTTTGAATAAACATGCTTCTGCATACACAGATTCTTCTTAGAAAGGTTTGAAAATTGCATCAGGCAGAACAGTGAGTATACACTTAACATTATGTCTAACAGTGAGTATACACATCACATTAAGAGGCAAGGTCATGATAGTATCACCTTATCAAAGCAGGTGAGCTGACTGCATACTTTCTGTGAGACATAGCACAATAATGTCGACTCCTGTGTGCGAGCACACTTTTTTTTTATTCATTCCCAGGATATGGGTGTGGGTGGCTATTGTCCATTGCTAATTGCCCAGAGGTCAGTTCAGAGTCAACCACATTGCTGTGGGTCTGGCGTCATATAAAGATGGCAGTTTCCTTCGCTCAATGACATCAGTGAACCAGATGGATTTTCCCTCACAACAATTGATAATGATTTCATGGTCATTGTCAGACAAATAATTCCAGACTTTTATTTTATGCAGAAATTGATTTCCATCTGCTATGGCAGGATTCAACCCTGGTCCCCAGAAAACTACGTGGATTGCTAGATTAATAGAATCATAGGATACCCACAGTACAGATAGAGGCCATATAGTCATTGAGTCTTAACTGTCCCTCCAAAGAGCATCCCACCCAATCCATGCCTAGGGTTTTATCCCATGACTAACCTGCACATAGTTGGAATCCATGGGGCAACTTAGCATGGCTAATCCACCTAACCTGCACAACTTTGTACTGTGGGGGGGGGGGGGAACCGCCACAGACACAGACACAGGGAGAATATGCAAACTCCACACAGTTGCCTGAAGCTGGAATCGAACCTGGGTCCCTGGCACTGTGAGGCAGCAGTGCTAACCAATGCCTTGTGATAATATTACTAGGACATCACCCCTCCTGTGAATGAGTTTTGGTTATGAGCATAGTGCATCTCTCATATAAATGGATCCACTTAACATCACTTTTCTGCTCTTCCTCTTTCTTTCATCCAAGTAACACATCTTTCAGGAGTTCACTCTGGGTAAAATAAAAATAATGTACAATAGCGTAAGGATTCAAAGGAAACAGCTAGGGTACAGTGATTTCAGTATTGCTGTGCTTTTTCCACAAGCTTCTGTGTACTTACAGCTGCTTAGAAAGCATGCTGACAAATTTGACAGGGATGTAATTTACAGAATTGCTGAACTGTGGGAAATGGGATGCTCAGGATGTTCCCAAATGAGCGAGGTAGATGCTTCCCACGGAAATCCTGGTGGAAAATGTAACAGACACTAAAAGGAATGGTGGTCTTCTGCAGCAAAACTCCACCTCAGTTTCCAAGATTTCTGCCTGATTGATGTCCAAAAACTGGGCGAACAGAGGCAGTAAAATCGAAGCAATGTTTTCAACGTTTCACATGGGCAAAAGTAACCCCAGCTCCAGCCAATCTGCCAATTCCAACAGCTTTTGCCTTGCTCACTTTTTGTAAAACTCCCGAGGTCACTTCCTCCGCCCCCAGGAAACACTTAGTAATTGAAAGAGCCATTACTGCACAAGGCACAGCCTGTTCAAACCAACTGAATTCAACGCCTGAAACAAAATACGCTAACAACAAGCATCTGCCACCTTTGTATCCAGCAATTCTAAACCCAATTTAGAATGATAGATTTCAATCCTGACAACAGCTCCCACTTTGTTATGGACCAGGCCAGAGCCCCTCAAAATATTTTAAAAAGGTAGTCTAGACCCGAACTTTTTCTTAATTTAAATACTGTATTCCAGACGAGATGTGACTGGTCAACATCAAGAAGAAACCCAATTTATTTAAACACTGTAGATAAAATACGAATAAAAGAAAGATTTGAAAAATGTTTTGGAAAACTTAACTGAATAACAGATGCAGTAACAATTATTAATTAACTGTTCCAATACATTAACATCCCATAAACACACCCCTTGGCAAAGAGGCAAATTCAGACACAGATTCTCACATGCAGTTCTCCAGTCCAGGAGGAAAAGCATCAAGAGAAATTTCACAGAGTGTAGAAGCCAGGATGCACTCACAGAAACTTCCAACCCTTTTGAGACCCAATGTTTTCTGATGTTACAGAAAGAAGCAAAACCTAGAAATCTGGATCTGTGAGAGCTGGCCACATCCATTCTGGCTGTTTACAAAACAAGGAGAAAGTGAGGACTGCAGATGCTGGAGATCAGAGCTGAAAATGTGTTGCTGGAAAAGCGCAGCAGGTCAGGCAGCATCCAAGGAACAGGAGAATCGACGTTTCAGGCATAAGCCCTTCTTCAGGAATGACCTCATTCCTGAAGAAGGGCTTATGCCGGAAACATCGATTCTCCTGTTCCTTGGATGCTGCCTGACCTGCTGCGCTTTTCCAGCAACACATTTTCAGCTGTTTATAAAACAACTAAAGCCTCATAAGTCATTTTTCAGAGGCTAGTTTGACACCTCTGCCTCACAACCTCTCTTTAGAAAAAAACCAGGACAACATATCTTTTAAAGTGACAGCATCATCATAATTGGAATGCAGAAGAATGTGATGTACACTTATTGGAATAGACAAGGTTCTTATTGTGAGCTTGACAAAATAAATGTGGAAGGGTTTTTCCCTCTTATGGGACATTCCAGGGCAAAAGATCATTATCTCAAAATAAGGGGTTGCACATTGAACACAGGAATGAGGAGGAATTTCTTTTCTTAGAAGGTAGTGAATCTATGGAATTCTTTACGGCAGAGGTCTGACTCTTAAGCATTAGTCAAGGCTGAGATAGTCAGATTTTTAATCAGTAAGGATATTAAATATTATGGTGTAAAGGTAGAAGAATGGAGTTGAAAGTTATTAGATCAACAATGATCTCATTGAATGATGGAACAGAGTTGATGGGTGAAATGGTCACTTGCTGCTCCTACATCTTCCCATCTTATGGTTGACTCTGCTTCAAATTACATGTTTACAATCATAACCCTATTCACAGTTGTCTAATTATTTGTTTTCTTGATTATTAAAGGTCACCAGTTTCCCTTTATGTAAGAGACTTGAAAGAAGGGACATAGTTTAAAAATATGCATCTCCCATTTAAGAGAAAAATCAGAAGGAAATGCTTTTTTATTTAGTATCTTCCACAGGGTGGTACAGGTCAAGTAATTAAGTATTGGATAGATAGATTCTGATCAAAATGGGAGTCAAAGGGTGTCGTAGTTCAGCAGGAGTTAAGGCCAGAATTAGATTGACATTGATCGTTATTGAGTGACAGAATTGGATTGAGGGGCCAAATATCCTACTTCAATTCTTAATTCATAAATTAGTATGCTTGCATGTAAGTAAGCTCTACACTGATCCATGTATCCAGGCTAGTACTATGCTCTTCCCTTTGCAAGCATTTAGGAGATCAGCTAGTATTGAACAAAGCAATGTCATCAGAATTCGGTTGCAGTGACAATTAATGTACAACTACCAGTAACGACAGCACAGAATATACTCAGGGTTAAAATCAGTAGACTTTATCAGGTCTTGAAAATAATATATTAACAATGATATTATTGTCATTTGTATTAGAAAGGGTAAAATGACAATAGGCAATGAGGAAAAACAACTTGAAGGTTACCAATGCAACCAGAACAAGGGAGTCCAGGTCTACAGGGGTTATGGTTATGTCTTATGCTGCACTGGTGCAACCACTTTTGTATTTATATTGGGCATAAAAAGCACAAAGGCATTTAATGGAATTCTATCATTGCTCACCTAAGTGCAGAGGCAATAAAGAGCAGGCAACAATGTTTTAGTAGCAATGGGTCATGCCTCACAAATCTGGTGAAATTCTTGCAGATGTCATTAAACTCTGTGATGAAGGCAATGTACTGTGTCAAATTTATGAGCTCTTCTGGAAGTCAAAACTTCAAGAGAGTTTAACATTTATGGAACTAATGTAAAATTATCTTAGGTTGAAAACTGGCTTGGCAATGGAAATTGGAAGGTATGATACATGCAAACTGCTTCACTGTGGCTCCATCGATGATCTGTTCTGATTTCCACACTGTTTACCTGAGCGTGGAAGAGGGTAGTTTCTCATTTTTGCTGATGACATCAAAGTTACACGGCTATAAGACAAATTCTGCAAGATTACAATGAAGCAAATGGCTCTAGATAAACAATTTGACTGCAGATGCTAGTATGGATGTATATACAATGGACATAAGGATAACAATACGTGAAATGCATACAAAGCTAGAGTAAAGGGCTCTATTAGAAAATGGTCAACTTCATTCAAGGCTAAGATTAGAGTGGTACTGGAAAATCATAGCAGGTCAGGCAGCATCCGAAGAGCAGGCTCCTTGGATGCTGCCTGACCTGCTGTGATTTTCCAGCACCACTCTAATCTTGACTCTGATCTCCAGCATCTGCAGTCCTCACTTTCGCCTAGTTCATTCAAGGCTAGTTTTAACCCATATTCACAACACAAATGGCTACCTGTTTGAAAAAGTATAAAAGGAAAGGTATATATTATTGCCCATCACGGAAAGCTACCAGCAATCCAACTTAAAGGGTCAGGAGCAAATTAAGTCGCATAGCAAGTTATATAAATTCTTCATGTCCCACAACGTCAGCTAAATTACAGTTTAACCATCACTTATCAGATGTTATGCTGGTGAGATTGCAAGGCTGGTTTCCTGTGCTAGCAGATCTTGAAAGGTTACATTTTTAGGTGTGCTACTGCTTTCAGTAGAATGACTCCACTGGTGACCAGCTTCAGGACATCATACTTCAGAAGATCCTTGTGGTGAAATTCAGTTCCATTTCAAAGACCCTGCTGCCTTGGATTAAAGCAAAAGGGCAAAACACTTAAGGTAAAAGTGGAAAAACTGCAATTCAAGAAGGCAATTTCTAATCTCTGTAATGTTGCTTTTGCAAATGTACACACAATAAGCCAACTTGCAAAACTTCTTCATTGTTATTTACTTCTAACCTTGTCCCAACGTCACATAATGAGGATGCAAAATGTTAATTGTATAAAGCACTTTTTGGAAGCAATATCTTCCAAGTGGTGTTTTGCAGGTTGTGACTTCCTGAGATTCCTTGGCTAAGTGAACCAACCAATATCCATGATTGCATCCAGGTCTGAGAAGAGTTATATTGAATTCAAAGTGTTCACTCCATTTCCCCCTCCACAGATGCTACTGAGCTGCTGGGTTTCTCCAGCACGTTTTGTTTTTATGCAAGTATTGTAACATTTTTCTGTGAAGTATAGCGATTGACAAGGAACGTAACTACTCTGCTGGGACATCTGTTCATGAGATTCAGCAGAGAGCAATTGTCAAAATGCATAACTGCAATGGAAGCTCCATATTGAATTCAAACTAAGTGGTGACTTTAATGCCACATTCTCACCTATCTGGCAACCATTGGCTCACCCACTTAGTGAAGGATCTACCTGCCTCTGCCTCAAAAATATTCAGCGACTTGTCTTCTCCTCCTCTAGGGCTCGTAATGCTCTGAAAGGAAATAATCCTAGTTTACAACTTTATGGCAGACCCCTTATTTTCAAAATGATTTTTAAAATGATTTTTCAAACTAAAGTTTGGTCAAAGGTGTAGATTTAAAGGAGCAACTTAAAGAACAAGTGATAAAAAAGTGGACAGGTTTAACAGAGGAACACTTGATCTTCTGGCCTTGGCAAGTAAGAATCATAGAATCCCTACAATGTGGAAGCAGGCCATTTAGCCCATCAAGTTTACACTGACCCTCTGAAGAGCATCCCATCCAGAAACATGACCTCTATGCTATCCCTGTAACCCTGCCAATCCACCTAACCCGCATATCTTTGGACTGTGAGAGGAAATATTAATATGAATAGGAAGGGTTTAGAGGGATATGGGCCAAATGCTGGCAAATAGGATTAGATTAATTTAGGATATCTGGTCGGCATAGATGAGTTGCACCGAAAGGTCTGTTTCTAAGCTATACAGCTCTATGACTCTATAAACCAGAGCACCTAGAGAAAACCCATGCAGACCCAAGGAGAATGTGTGCAAACTCCACATAGTCAGTCACCTGAAGGTGGAATTAAACCCCAGTCCCAGGTGCTGTTACAGCAGCAGTGCTAACCACTGAGTCACCATGCAGGTCATAAATAGCGCAATGGAAAAGAGTTAATAATTGCAGGAGTACCGAAACTTTGGAGATTGAAGAGCTGCTGGAGGAAGCTACAAAGATAGGGAAATGAGTACATTAAGGGATTTGAAAGCAAAAGAGAGAATTACAAAGTTAAGGTTTTGTTAAGATATATTCACCCATATATCTAAGAAATGAATCAATTTGATAAAACGGAGTTTCAAATTATTACTGCTCAAACTGCAGTGCTATAAAATATTTAGAAATTTTTTAAAAAGTGCCTAACATTGCTCATTGAGATTCGTGTTGTAATTTCAATTCCAATGAAGGGCTGAAAATCCATCATTAACTCAGCATGACTGATAGTCTTGTAAAATGGAGAGGGTAATTAAATTTCTCATTATGTATTGCTTTGAATGTTGTAAGTACAGAAAAAAATGATTGAGCATTCTGTGGGACCAGAGTATTCACTTCTGCTCTAGTTGTCTTTGCAAATAAAACTCAGCCTTTATTCACTCACTTATCCACTTGTGATTTTATATAATAGGTTATTTCCTACTTTTGTTATTCTTATGAAAATCACTGTGAGACCCCCTTTACTGTACTGAGGTTTCAGGTGGAGAGGAAAAGAGCTGTTGCATTATTGTAGACTGGTGCACCCCTGATTTTAATTGCTCCACAATCATTGCCTTGCAGTTGGGTGGCATGATGGCTCAGTGGTTAGCACTGTTGCTTCACAGCCTTGGGTGACGGTGTGAAGTTTGTATGTTCTTCCTGTGTCTGTGTGGGTTTCCTTCCACAGTCCATAGATGTGTAGGTTAGGTAGACTGGCCATGCTAAATTGCCCATCGTAACCAGGGATGTGTAGGCTAGGTGGATTAAACATGGGGAATGCAGGGTTACAGGAATTGGATTTGGAGGGTCAGTGTGGATTCCCTGAATGGCCTGCTTCCAAGCTGTAGGGATTCTACTCTATGCCTTCATCGACTTAGTCTCTAAGCACTCCACTTACCTCCCTAAATGTCTCGGCCTCCTGCTCTTCATCGACAATGCTTCTTTTTGGTCAAACTTTTGAATACTTATCCTAATATCTCCATGTATGATTTTCTTTCCTAAAAGATAAACTTTATTGAGAAACCTTGCTGAAAAAAAGACAGAACATTTGACTCAAGTATTACAGTATTTGACCGAAAATTCAACTTGTCCCAATCCAGCATGTTGTATAATGTCAATAGTCTTAATATTTACTAAATACATTCCACCTTAGGTATACAACCTAAGGCCAAAACTTCTCAACTGCAAATTACAAAAGTGCAATCAATATGAAATTTTTCTCTCTGGATTATGTTTCATTCTGAGGTGCTTTCAATATATTTCCATACATATAGGGGAGGTGATGGTCTAGTTGTATTATCACTGGACTCTTAATTGAGAGACCCAGGTTTGACGATGGCAGATAGCAGATGATGAAATTTGAATTCAAGAGGAACAATCTGGAATTAGGAGTCCCATAATGACCATGACTCCATTGTCAATTGTTGGAAGAACATACCTGATTCATTAATGTCTTTTAGGGAAGGAAATTGCCACCCTTACCAAGTTTCACTGAATAGTAGAATCACTACAGTGTGGAAGTAGGCCATTTAACCCATGAATCCACATCGACCCTCTGAACAGCATCCCAGCCAGACCCACCTCCCTACCCTATCCCTGTAACACTGCATTTCCCATGGCTGCACATCCTTGGACACCATTAGCAATTTAGCATGACCAATCCACCTAAGGGCTGGCCTCCATGTGACTCCAGACCCACAGCAATATGGTTGACCTTAAATGGCCTGTGGGCAATTCAGGATGGGCAGTAAATGCTGACCCCCTCATCCTGTAAATGAATAGAAAAAATCTTGAACATACACAGAGCCTTAGGGTGTTACCAGCCCCTTCAGTATCTTGTGGCTCATAGATGCTTGGAAATAACCTGAGCCCATTGAACCTGAGATTTATTGTGTCCCTCAGCATGTAGTCCTTGGAATGTGCCAGTCTGCAACATTCAGTCAAATATTGGATTAGTGGTGCTGGAAGAGCACAGCAGTTCAGGCAGCATCCAACGAGCAGCGAAATCAACGTTTCGGGCAAAAGCCCTTCATCAGGAATAAAGGCAGTGAGCCTGAAGCATGGAGAGATAAGCTAGAGGAGGGTGGGGGTGGGGAGAGAGTAGCATAGAGTACAATGGGTGAGTGGGGGAGGAGATGAAGGTGATAGGTCAAGGAGGAGAGGGTGGAGTGGATAGGTGGAAAAGAAGATAGGCAGGTCGGACAAGTCAAGGAGACAGTAACTGAGCTGGAAGTTTGAAACTAGGATGAGGTGGGGGAAGGGGAAATGAGGAAGCTGTTGAAGTCCACATTGATGCCCTGGGGTTGAAGTGTTCTGAGGCGGAAGATGAGGCGTTCTTCCTCCAGGCGTCTGGTGGTGAGGGAGCGGCGGTGAAGGAGGCCCAGGACCTCCATGTCCTCGGCAGAGTGGGAGGGGGAGTTGAAATGTTGGGCCACGGGGCGGTTTGGTTGATTGGTGTGGGTGTCTCGGAGATGTTCCCTAAAGCGCTCTGCTAGGAGGCGCCCAGTCAACTCTTTTCACTGGAAGACCAGCAAGTTCTGGCAGACCAAAGGTTTTCAGTTCCAAAGAAGAGTCATATAGACACAAAACACTGCTTCTCTCTTCACATGAATTGAATTTATTGTCACGTGTACCAAGGCACAGTGAAAAGCTTTGTCTTGTGAGCAGTACAGGCAGATCACAGAGTTAAGTAGCATAGATAAGTAAATAATAGGTAAACAGCAGCAAAAACAAAAACACAGGTACAGGCGAATGTTAAGAGTTTGTGAGTCCATTCAATATTCTAACAACAGTAGGGTAGAAACCTGTTAGAAACCGGCTGGTGTGTGTGTTCAGGCTTCTGTACCTTCTCCCCGATGGTAGAGGTGTAGAAAAACATTGCCAGGATGGGATGGATCTTTGAGAATGTTGGAAGCTTTTACTTGACAGCCAGCCTGGTAGATGGATTCTATAGACAAGCTGCATTTCTCTAGCACTTTCTGTTTTAACTAGCATCTTTAACCGTGATGCCCTCCAAGTGCAGCTGATTTGTTGAACAGCCTATAGACACAGGATCCTGAATCACACAGCTACTTGGAACAAGACTGGACAGATTTCTCCAGGGTGCGGTCTAAGGACAAAATTGGCGAGATTTGCACCATGAGCCCACCTTATCCTCATTCGGTGGGCACTGCTGCAATAGAACACTCAATAATAAATAATAAAATGATAATACATTAATTCAAGACATCTAAGACATGAAATAAATATTTTTCTAATGAATGACCACAGAAATGCAATAATGAAACATAATAACTGATCGTATGCAGACTAATTTCATTCTGTAGGGTAACAACTGGAATATACTGAAGAGATGCATCTATTTTACTGATTTCAGGCTAGTCCCAATTCAATCCAGATGATTTTTACACCAAATGATTCCAAAATGTGCAACAGGCAGCCACAACAGATTCAGGTATAAAAACACAAAACAAAGTTAACATTTTGAGTTCAAAATGAATTCTTCAGAACTGAAAGCAGTTTGAAAATGAGGGTTTTAAGAGTGTTAACAAAGGTATGTAGCAGATTGAAACAGATGACGAGGGTGCAAAAGGCAAAGAGGTTGCTAACCATAGTAAAGGAGGGATAAGGTGCAGAATAGGTGTTAATAGTGGATATGAACAGTCAAGAAAGGTCAACTCCTCTGAATTAACCCATGCCAACATGTATGTGTGTGTGTGTGTGTGTGTGTGTGCGTGCATGGCTTGTGGGGGTGGGGTTGGGCCAGCATTTATTGCCTATCCCTAGTTGCCCTTGAGAAGGTGGTGGTGAGCTGCCTTCTTAAATCACTGCAGTCCCACTTATTGTGGGTTCACCCACAATACACTTAGGGAGGGAACTCCAAGATTTTGATCCAGTCAAAATTTCCAAGTCAGGGTGGGTGAGTGGCTTCGAGGGGAACTTGCAGGTGGTCGTGTTCCCAAGTGTCTGCTGTCCTTGTCCTGCTAGGTCATGGTTTGGAGGGTGCTGCCTGAGGATCTTTGGTGAATTTCAGCAGTGCGTCTTGTCGGAAGCACACTGGTGCTGCTGAGCATCAATGATGGAGAGAGGGGATGCTTGTGGATGTGGTGCAAATCAAGCAAGCTGCTTTGTCCTGGATAGTGTCAAGCTTCTTGGGTGTTGTTGGAGCGGCACCCATCCAGGCAAGTGGAGAGTATTCCATCACACTTGGGACTTGTGCCTTGTAGATGGTGGACAGGCTTTGGGTTGTCAGGTGAGTGACTTGCTCCAGTACTGAACAGTAAGTCACTCATTACTTTTTATTTTGAAAAGTTAGCGCTTTCCGATGATTTCAACAACTAAAACTGTCATTAAAACTAACCAATGACGTTTTCCAATTGTTGTAAACCCCTAACCGATGTAAAACTGTCAGATTCTCCAGGTGTTGTTTTATGTTCTTTCAGTCTTACTAACGGAAGCGTGATCCACTGGATCCCAGTCAGCATTTCGAGGCAATGGGACAATAAATCTTGTGCTCCTCCCACATCTAAACCAATCCTTTAAGAAAAAAGAATGGCTCAGTTGGCTTATTCTTACTAACTGTTTGAAGTGGTGTTTTCTCGCCCTAGACTGCAGAGCGGACGTTTCCCCGCCTTACTGATTGGGCCCTTCAGTATCGGAGAAACCCTCCCTGAGTCGAAATGTTTTTCAAACAGTCGGAAAACATCCCAGAGCGCGATGGAGGAAAATACAGTTCCACCCGCAGCTCCTGACCTGCTGCTTATTTCATCACTTCTGCTGGGATCTTGCTGTGTACAAATGCATGCGCCCCTCATCCCCCATCATCCTTCCCCTCTTCCCACATGAGAGCATGTCCACGGAAGTCTCCGGCGCCTGTAAATAAAATCTCGAGACAACGGTGAAGGGCACTACACAAATGCAGGTCCTCGATATTATTGAAGTGAACCTGTTTCGGATTGAGTTGGAAACTTGGTCCCCGGGATATGGGGATTTGTCAGAAAGCCTTAACAATGCATACTTACCAAGGAGGGCGAAGGACTGATCGCGGTTGGGCTGAGAGAGAGAGAGAGAGCAGAGAGCTGTCAGAGTGAAAAAAGGCAGAGCCAGGCTTGTACATTTTATATTTTTGTAGCCACGTGGGGATTGTCAGGCCCATTTCCTGGTTGTGTAGAGCTTAAAATGTGCACGTGTCTCCCCCCCCCCCCCAACCCAACCCCCCGCCTCTGGTATTCCTTGCCAAACTTCTTTATATAAATAGAGTAGGCGAGAGATCCGATCCAACTTGGTCTGTGTGGGGAAGAGAGCTGCTCTGAAAGGTTTGAGGGGAACTCCGAGCTGTCGGCGGATTAAACATGCCCAACCTCCCTCCTTGGCTGTCTCTCATCCACCAGCCAGAAGGATTCTTTCACCGGATCGTCAGAGTGAAAGCTCCGCTTATTCAGGCAACACGTGGATAAACTTCACTCCCCCACCGCCTTTACAAAGAAGTGTCACTTATTCCGCTGAAGTTAACGACCCAGAAAGCGCCACCGTCCAAGAGAATATCACGTTTCGTGCCATTTTAAATCCTTCAGTCCCTCTCTTTTTTTTTTGTTGTTTACTTCCCCCCCCCCTCCCCTTTCTCCCGCCCTCTCCTTTCCCCTTCCACCTTGATCCCTAAAGGAAAAGGCAAGAGATCCGAGGATTATTTTTGTTTTAATTATTGCCCCGGCCGACGTCGCCTTGTATTGTATCCCGGCTCAAAGATGCTGCTGGTTTCTGAGCTCGCTCTCTTTCTGATTTACACGGCGTTGTTGCAAAGGGACTCCGCTTACGAATCCAGCCAGGACTATTACGATGACTATCAGGAGCGGGGCGAACCGAAGGTAAGGGAGGGATTTAAAACAAAATGTTCACTCCAGTCCCCTGGGCTGTCTTAATCTGTTGTTGCTGTCTGGCTACTGTATCACTGTTCAATGAAAGAATCACCTTCACTTTCTCACTCGCGTTACAGGATTTCGGCGACACAAGCAGCAGGGAATCTGAGGGCGAGGAAATTTAGAAGTGTGATGATTGCCGAGTTTTTTCTAACCGCTGTAGATTTTTCATACATCTTCAGTCACCATCTGACACTTATGCAACTTTTTAACATAGATGCAACTTTTGTTGGACTTGTAACTTTGTGATAACAAAATAGTTTTCCTGTATACTTATGTATATTTTAGTAAACATCGAAAGCTTGTGAAACTTTATATATATGCAACATTATTTTGCATATCTTTTCATACACCACATGAATTTTCAATGCACGCATACAATCTTAATGCATGTTTTCTGAGCCATATATACTTTCAACACATAACTTTGGATGACATTCTGCGTACATATTCATATGAAATAGTTAGCATTTGTAGAATCTGAGAATTTGCCTCCCTCTGAAATAGCGTGGTGAGCTGCTCACAGGAGATAGGGTCTCTGGAAGATTTGCTTTGGGTGTTAACTGAACTTTCGTTGGACTTTCTCTGCGACCTTCCGCCGGCTTTTTGTAGGTCAAAACACCTCCCCGCACAGTCTGGCCAACAGTTTCAGTGTGGATGAGAGGGAGAGAGTGAAAAAAAGATCCCAGTCGGCGAACGGACGGGGGCGTGGGTTCAAGAGCTCTCTGTAGCAGAATGAAGTTCGCTGAGAAATTTAGGAAGCAGCATACTAAAAGTGCACATAGAACCTCTCTCTCTCTCTCCTTCAACTCGTCTGCAGTAACACGGTCCATCCCTTCACTATCTGTTAACAATGAAATGTCAGGTTTACCACAAGGTAGATCTGCAACAGTGAGAGATACAAGTTTGTGAGAGATAGAATGTCAGACACGGGGATTTGTAAATCAAAGTCTCCTTCCTTATTTTTTGAGAGAACAGTGACATTTTGTTAATAGAAAACACAATAATTTGTGTGTGTGTGTGTGTGAGTGAGAGTGTGTGTGAGTGTGAGACTGAGTGTGTGTGAGGAGGTGGGACAGAGGACAGCAGTAAAGAAGAAGGGGTTGAGGAATGTAACGCAATGAAAAAACCCACTCTCTCCAGAGATTTGTAGAAATCTACTCATTGCTGCTGTGAAAGGAGAGAGTCAGAGGGGAAATAGCCAGGGTAACCTTGCAAGTTCGAGAGAGTCTGAGGATATTGAAAATTCCTGATGAAGGTGTATAGATGTCAATGAATTTTAAGGGATAGAGTCTTAGCCATAGAGTCATAGAGATATACAGCACAGAAACAGACTCTTCGGTCCAACTTGTCCACGCCGACCAGATATCCCAACCTCATAGAGTCTCACCTGCCAGCACTCCCCGGCCCACATCCCTCCAAACCCTTCCTATTCATATACCCATCCAGATGCCTTTTAAATGTTGCAATTGTACCAGCCTCCACCACTTCTTCGAGCAGCTCATCCATACATGTACCACCATCTGCATGAATATGTAGCCCCTAGGTTCCTTTTATATCTTTCCCCTCTCGCCCTAAACCTACACCCTCTAGTTCTGGGCTCCCCCACCCCAAGGAAGAGACTTTGTCTATTTATCCTATCCATGCCCCTCATGATTTTATAAACCACTATAAGGTCACCCCCAGCCTCCGACGCTTCAGAGAAAACAGCCCCAGCCTGTTCAACTCTCCCTGTAGCTCAAATCCTCCAACCCTGGCAACATCCTTGTAAATCTTTTCTGATTCCTTTCAAGTTCCACAACATCCTTCCAATAGGAAGGAGACCAGAATTGCACGCAATATTCCAACAGTGGCCTAACCAATATCCTGCACAGCCGCAAAATGACCTCCCAACTCCTGTATTCAATACTCTGACCAATAAAGGAAAGCATACCAAACTCCTTCTTCACTATCCTATCTACCTGCAACTTCACGTTCAAGGAGCTATGAACCTGCATTCCAAGGTCTCTTTGTTCAGCAACACTCACCAGGATCTTACCATGAAGTGTATAAGTCCTGCTGAGATTTGCTTTCCCAAAATGTAGCACCTTGTATTTATCTAAATTAAACGCCATCTACCACTTCTCAGCCCATTGGCCCATCTGATCAAGATCCTGTTGTAATCTGAGGTAACCTTCTTCGCTGTCCACTACACCTCCAATTTTGGTGTCATCTGCAAACTTACTAACTATACCTCTTATGGTCACATCCAAATCGTTTATATAAATGATGAAAAGTAGTGAGCCCAGCGCCGATCCTTGTGCCACTCCACTGGTCACAGGCCTCCAGTCTGAAAAAAACCCTCCACCACCACCCTCTGTCTTTTACCTTTGTGCCTGTATCCCATGAGACCTAACCTTGCTAACCAGTCTCCCATGGGGAACCTTGTCGAATGCCTTACTGAAATCCATATAGATCACATCCACTGCTCTGCCCTTATCAATCCTCTTTGTTACTGATAGAGGAGAGGGGAGTGAGGACTTTGTATATATAAACTACACCGATTCATAGAAGATGACAGTCACACATCGGGGGATGGGATGTAGGAGGGATGGAGAAAGGACAGAGGTGGACACGAGAAAGAGAATCTGCTCCACTGCTTAAAGGAATTGACATTGAATGTAAGCAGAGGACAGCTATTTACTGACAGATAGGAGATACAGGAAGACAGGGAAAAAGAGGGCATAAAGAAAAGACAAGAGGAGGAAAGGCATATCTATAAATTGAGCAGCCAGCAAATAGATTGAGATAGCGTCCAGATACACATGCACAGAGTATCCACACAGGGAATTCTTGCGCCTAGGTGAATCTGTTTTCCTCACTGTCTCACACAAACACAGAATCTGAGAGAAACACCCGTGCACAGGTGTATAAAGTTAGTGACCAACAAATACATTTCAGTTGCATATGTACAGGAAAGCAATTAAAAAATGACAGAGAGAGAGAGCAGAAAGAAAATGACACAAGACTTCAAACGCTCCCACTCAAAGGCAGTGAGATGCACACAGCACAATCAGACTTGTCAAAGTTGCTTAACTATATAGATCTTTCTCAATTGGTAGGGCACTTCCATTGGCAGGAGGGGTGGTACACCTTCGTGTGAAGGAAGTGAACCCTTTCTCTATCAGGTGCTGATTCCCAGTAAAAAAATGTAAGAGAAGTGTTTTGAGTTCATGAATCTCTGTTTGAGGTGCATTCTGAGAGAAAATACTAACCTTCCCGAAGGAGATACCGAGACACAATCCTACATCTTACATATATCTGCAGGGACAAAGAGAGAAAGAGAATGAGATGCAATTGAGACACTATGGTAAACACAAGCAGTCAGAGAAATTGACTGAGTTGGTGATGGACACTGAATGCATAAGAAATAGGTAAATGAAAGCGGGTTTTAACGACCTAATTACACGTTTAGAAAATCTAGGAGGAGCTGAAAATATGATTCTGCTGTTTTGAAAGGTAAAAGGATTTCCCTCTCTGCGGTCAGAGCTGGAGGGCGCTATCACTCACCGAATGGGGCTACTGTAATTTTAGTCATATCCTCTGCTGAGCTGATTATAACATTATGTGAAGTTTTTTTGAAAACCTTGTGGATCGCAGATGGTGTGTTCATGGCATTTTGCAGGGTATGTTCCAACTAAAAGCAGCTGTCAACAGTGCTGCCAAAGTCTTAACCTCTCCCTGCTGCCAGCTATACAACGTATTTTCCCAGCAATTGTCTGTCCTCCTCCAAACTTTCCACTTGCCAGTCCTACTTAGTCCATTTTTCAGTCTCAACTTCCTTATCTTTTCCAGCTTTTCATCCTTCTTTCTCCTCTGTTCCATTATTACTTGCAAGAAATCTAAATTCCACCGTGAAATGTTGAGAGTAGCTTGGGAGAAGGATTTCAGGAGGGTCTATTCCCTTTAAAGTGAGCATGGTTCTATTATGTGCAAGAGGTGTGGCAAAATAATTTGATGAAATTCACACCTTTTGGTTGTGTGCCTAAACAAATGAGAAAGGGTTTGCCAAATGATAATTGCAGTCTTGCCAAAAATCTATAAGTTAACCATAAAAGATCAACAAATGTCTCGGTGTGTTATGAAAGCTTGAATGCAGCATTCAGACTGAATGATAAAGCATCTGCTACAGTGATGGAGCGCTAACATTTGTCCCACTTCTAATCTCATAAATTAACCACCAATAAAGTACTTGCCAGTTTTTCTTTTCTCTCATAATTTTAAGGATCTAGCTGTGTTTACATTTGCTGCTGTGTTTCACTATATTGCAACAATAACAACATCTCGAAAACACTAACTCACCAATGGTATTCCTTTGGAGTGTCACGGCATATTTACGAAATTTTTATTTTCCTGTTTTTCCTTCCTTCTTACTTTATTACACAACATTGCAGTTTTGTATCCCATCAAACCTGTGACAGCATCATACTGCAGTCTTGTCACAGGAAGCAATGCTTTTTGACTGCAGATTGATAACTGAAACAGGCCTATCAAGTTTAGCACTTTAAACATCCTCAGCCATTGTGAATAATACCAAAATGCCAAATGAAGCTGGTTACATGTGGATATTGTGATTTGAAAATCATATAGCACAGCATAATTACATGGTTCTTATTGCAGAGCAATAAGACCAACCAATTTTGAGAGACCCGGGTTCAATTCCCGCCTCGGGCGACTGACTGTGTGGAGTTTGCACGTTCTCCCCGTGTCTGCGTGGGTTTCCACCGGGTGCTCCGGTTTCCTCCCACAGTCCAAAGATGTGCAGGTCAGGTGAATTGGCCATGCTAAATTGCCCGTAGTGTTAGGTAAGGGGTAGATGTAGGTGGGTTGCGCTTCGGCGGGGCGGTGTGGACTTGTTGGGCCGAAGGGCCTGTTTCCACACTGTACGTAATCTAATCTAAAAAAATTACTGAAGCATTTGTGAACTGTGCACCATAAGAGCAGCCAACGAAGAGAATTGCTCTCAAAGGGGTTGATGTCTGCCAAGCTGACAGAAAGCTATTTTTACAAACCTGTAATTATATTGTCCAAGGCAATTGTGACTGTCATGACAATAGCTGCTGTGGCTTCCATTGCTTCTCGACCACTGGTGATAGCAGCCTGGGGGAGCTAACATTATCTTATCACATGCTGCAATGTGCAAATTTATCTTTTAACTTCAAAAAAATGCCAAGTTCCTTGACGTGAAGCAAGATAAGGAGCTCAGAGACCACAAATAACTTTGCTGTTGGTTTATATAAGCATTCCTAATTTTGGGCAGCGAAAGATATTGTTAATGCCTTAATAGTTAGCTCAGAAATTGCCAAAAGGATTACGGGGAATAAATGATGGGTACCATTATTTGTGTATTAAAATAAACCCATTAACTGGATTCGAGTTAAAGAAGTTCCAATTCTCCTGGATGGTTGTCTTTTAAGAAAATATCAAAGAATTGTGAATGCAGTTTTTCCAGCAATTTCTGTTTCTGTTTTTTGCTTTAAGCTTCATCTAGACTCAAATAACTGCTTTCTCACTGTGAGATTAGTCATTGTGTGCCCCAAAATTGCTGGAGTGACACCATTAACATGTATGAATCTTATCTCAGTAATTTAGGGCTGGTATTTTATTTTGCAATTATGTGATTTATGATCTTGACATGAGAATGAACAGCATAGGCACAGAAATTTAAAATAGAAATGTGGGAGTCTCTCTCCCCAGAGTAGGAAATACTTCAGAAAGATTGTGAAGTTTGATTTTTTAAAAATGTTTCCTCTCTTGTCTTTTTTCTCTCATTCTTAAGCCTCGTTCTTCCTTCCTCTCGCTTTATTATTCTTTCTGAATTGGAATTATCATCTTTCAGTGTGTGCCTTACTCAGTCCTTCTATTTCAGTGGTTACAGAGATAGACTTGATGTTGAAGAGGTCCTTACTACTCTGATAACCTTCTTATCAACTCTCACTTATCACACTTACTACAATTTTGCGGTGCAGAAATAAGTAATCTGATGGGTACATTAACAAATTAAACTGCATCAGCAACATCGAGGCCAATATAAAACATTAATTTCAGTTTTAATGTGTTTTTATAGCATTAGGAATTCAGTGAATGCAATTTTCAAAATTGAACGTATTGTTAAAAGTGATATTACACAGAGTGGGTTTGGTGATAAATTTACTTTGATAGCCTATATAACAGGCTTCTTTATTGCACATAGCAAATCATCATGCTGGAAAACAATGTGGTAGTACAGTGGCTCAGTGATTAGCATTGCTGCCTCACAGCGCCAGAGACTCGGGTTTGATTCCAGCCTGTGTGGGGTTTGTGCATTCTCTCTGGAGTCTGCATGGGTTTCCTCCCACAGTCCAAGGTTTTTTTGGGTTGGATGAACTGGCCATAATAAATTGCCCATAGTGTCCAGGAATGTGTGGGCTAGGTGGATTAGCCAAGGGATTATGCAGGATTGTAGGGATAGGGTTGGAGGAATGCGTCTGGGTGGGATGTTGTTCAGAGGGTCAGTATGGACTTGATGGGCCAAACGGCCTTTTTCCCCACTATAGGGATTCTATGATGTACAGTAACTGGAATTAGTGACACACCTTACTATTAATGCGAGGGAAGATTAATGATTGATAATTATATGCTGAAGTCACGTATGTGGAATAGTTCTGACTTGTTTTCATGTCATGCTACGAAAATTGTTCTGTTTTGCTGTTGATTAATCACTTTACAACATGGAATAGAAACAATCCACATAAATTGCTCAATATTAAGGAATGCTAATATTGCAGGAGTGAGTGCAACCTTCCCTATCGGCAGTGAAAGAATGATGTGATGAAGCCCATCGATATCTGGAGTAAATCTCTTTGGGCAGCATATTGGTCAGTGATGTAAACGGAATATATGAAAAGTTGGACTCCTTGTGCCAGAAATTGTCCTAAAATTTCCTGTGCATGTCAATTTGGAAGAGACTAGGAGAAGTAAATCGAAAATTAAAAAAAAACAGCTTTACTACTTCAGTAAGGCGTTCGTTAAGGTTCCCCATGGGAGACTGGTTAGCAAGGTTGGATCAGACATTCAAATCTGTGCAAATTATTATGTCCAAGTTTAATACCAAACAGGATTTTAAAAAATTTGGATTCAGAAGTTAGCTCTAATTCTGAAGCATCAGGGACGCTTTTTCTGTAACCTACCAGGCAGAAAATCCACAATCTAATGGAATGCCAGTTTTACATCCAGTCTAATATTCCTCATCATCCATTGGAGAGTAAAATTCACAAGGAGTATAAATAGTGTTTCTCCTGATCGGTCTCCTGGCAAGTGGGTTCCGTTAACGTTGGGATTTTATAAATGATCAAACACTGAGAAGTAAGGATAATATAATTCTCCTGAGTAATCCAATTATGAGGAAAAGCCATCAATCCACTGTATCAGTCGTAACTTGTGTTTCTCTACACCTGCTGGGTGTTTCTATCATTTTTGATTTTGTCTCAGATTTAAACTTCCGAAGAAATTTTTTTGTTTGTAAGAATAATATTGTTCTTTCCATCAGACCTGGAAATACAGCAGCCTGCTAATTTGGGTTGAGCTCTGAGGATCAAGTATCATACCCAATAGCTGTGCAGGCATTCATTCAGCACTCTGCTATGACATCTGTGTCAAGCAATCTTTTAATTGTGCTATTGCAGCTTAAAAAACATTGCTGATAGTTGCTGCATAATTAGTATGATGGCACAAAGTGATGCACACAATAGCTGTGGGATGCATGAATACTTTTGATGAAATAAATGTGAGCAAGCCAATAAAAAATATTTAAGATGTCCATTGTGTCATCTAAGAAATTCTGAATTGAGCACCTGGGTGATGAACTGATTGACCAACAAGTGAATCAAAGGTATTGCCTTATAAAGTTAATGGTAGGACCCTGGGGAATGTTGCTGAACAAAGAGTCTTATAGATGCAGGTTCATAAATCCTTGAAAGTGGAGTTGAAGTAGGTATTTAGCATGCTTGTCTTCATTGGTCAGAACATTGAGTACAGGAGTTGGAAGGCATGTTGAGGCTGTACAGGACATTAGTGAGGCCACTTTTGGAATATTTTGTACTATTTTGGTCACCCTTCTATAGGAAGGATGTTGTTAAAATTGAGCAGGTACAGAAAAGATTTACAAACATGTCAGCAGTTGAGACTTTGAGTGATAGGGAGAGGTTGAATAGGCTGGGGCCTTCTTCCCTGGAGCATCAAAGGCTGAGTGGTGACCTTATAGAAGTTTATAAAATCATGAGGGGCATGGTTCGGGTGAATAGCTAAGGTATTTTTCCTAGGGTAGTGGAGTCCACAGCTAGAGGGCATAAGTTTAAGGTAAGAGGGGAAGATGTAAAAAGGACGTGAGAGGTAACTTTTTCACACAGAGGGTGGTGCGTGCATGGAATGAGCTGCCAGAGGAAGTGTTGGAGGCTGGTACAATTATTGTATTTAAAAATACTGGATGGGAATATCAATAGGAAGAGTTTAGAGGGATGTGAGCCAAATTCTGGCAAATGGAACTAGATCAGATTGGGATGTCTAGTCTGCACTGATGCGTTGACTGTTTCAGTGCTGCATGAATATATGACTGTATGACTCTATAACTTCACATTGCATATATCAAAATTTGTTTAAGTTTGAGGTAGATTTTGTGAAATTATAAGAACAAATATTGGTAGTTCCTTTTTAACAAAAGTATTGTTCAAATTCAAATGAATATTAGTGAGTTATTCTTCAGATTCTGTATAAGCATTAATTTGCAACTGCAGCCCTCGTTCTGCTGTTAATAGCCAAGTAAAATTGATCAGAATAATTTAGCTACTGTGTTGGAGCTCCTTCCCAAACAAGGGATTCAGTTTTGATTGAGGCATTTATACTGATCAACTGTTATTGTGTTGATGAGTGCTCATTGTGACGGCAGGCTGCTGTTAATTACCTCTTTTATGAACAGCAGGATCAGATCACCTACAACATCGCAAATTGTTGGGCTGCGTAGCATCTTCTCATGTTGTAGCCATTGACCCTAATTAGCGGATGACCCTTGACCGCCGTTAGTATCGGAGATAATGGCTGTCTTACATAATCTCTGAAATGTGTCATGATTATTTACCAGCCTGGTTTTAGTAACAATGTTCCTGACTTAATCCGTTTGTCCAAATTAACCCATTTGAGTTGGTGCTGTGTCCAAGCGTGCATTCACATCCCCGAATTAGCAGCAGTGCCAAGCCAGAAACATTTTTCACCATTTAAAGACAATATTTAGCCCTCAATAAACATTACTGGAATTGATCATATGGTTGTTATCACAGTGCTGTTTGCTGTGCACAAACTGGATGACATGTTTACTTTATTAAAGTTTAAACTTAAATGGTTGCAAAATGCTTTGGGGGATCTTCTGAGGTCAGTAGAGGTGTTATACAAATGCAAGCCTTTTTTTCCCCTTAAATATTTGTTAGCCTAACCCCAACAGCTAGAGTCAGCATTAAAAAGTAATTGCAGGGAGAGAGAAAGTTATAAGTTGCGCATTGTGCCCTCTGACCAGTGGGCTGTTCAGCTTATCTAAAGTACTGGTGGCCCTGATTACTGTCAGGGAAAAAAGCACATTACAAGCCTTTCAGTGTGTTATATGTAATTTTAAATCCATTAAGTGAAAACTTGTGTGTGCATTTGCCTTAATTGGATCACTTCACTGGCAAGCAAGCTACAAAATAAATCTGGTGTTCAACAGTAATGTTCTGTCATTGAGAGCGTAATAATTTTGGAGGCCATTTATAAATCAAAATGACTGTTTGAGTTGTGCATGACAGTGTCTCTGGGTAGCAGCCTGGACTTGCAAGCATCAAATGTTCATGTTTTATCTGCACAGGAAATTGTTTAAAGCAGCTTCTGGCTGAAGTATTGCAGATGGTAGGAAGATAAGAAGAGAAGGCCACTTAATGTTCCTGGAGCCTGCCTCGTCATTTGTTCAGTTAATGCCTGATCTCAAATTCATCTCCAAGTCTTAATTTCTTAATCCTCAATACCTTTACAGTCAAAAGTCTGTCAACCTCCTCCTTGATGTTTTCATTTGATCAATAACTTCAATAGACTTCAAAAACAGAAACTGCTGGAGAAACTCGGCGGGTCTGGCAGCATCTGTGGAGAGAAAGCAGAGTTAATGTTTTGGGTCCAGTGACCCTTCTTCAGAACTGATTTTAGTCAGGAAAAATTGGTATATATGCTGAAGATGGGGTGGGGGGTGGGGGGTTGGGGGGGGAAGGAGAAGAATAAACAACAGGGGGAGATGGAGCCTAGAGAGACAGAGAGAAAACATAGTTGGGCAGACAAAGGTCAGCCGGGCAGAAACAATAGTTGCTAATAGGTGCCATTAGTGGCTGACGGTGGGTTGGTTGTGACAGCAGCCAATGTGATGTCAAGACCTGGTGTGTAGGGGTTGGGGTAAGGACATGGGGAAGGTGCTCAGGCCCTAAAATTATTGAACTCAATATTGAGTCCTGAAGGAAGCAGAATCGCTCATAGGCTATCTCATGAGAGAGTCCAAGATTCCCACCACTCCCTGTTTCAACCTGGTTCACTCCTCCATCACTCCTAAGACTTCTTCACCACAAAACACCTTGCCATGCAAACGCAGAAGGTGTAATACTTGCCATTTACCTCTCTACTTGCTGTCTAAGATCCCAAACACACCTTTCAGGTGAAGCAGCATTTTTTTGGGACTTCTTTTAATCTGGTCTGTTGCATTAACTGCTCACAATGTGTTGTCCTTTGCATTGTATGAGACCAAACATGGACTGTGTGACCACTTTAAAAATGACCCCGAACTTTCAGTCACTTGCCATTTCAATAAGCCATCTTGCTGCCATACTGACGTTCCTGTCCTAGGCCAGCTGCAAACTACCATTGAAGCTTAACACAATCTGGTGGAACAGCACCTCACTTTCCACTTGGGTACCTCATAGCCTTCAATATTGTGTTCAATACCTGTAGAGCATGTACATTGCCTTCTATTTTGATTACACTGCCCCCAGCAGATCCTGTGTCTTGTTGGCTTTGCTTGCAATAGATTTGATCCATTTTCTTCAATTTAAACCTATCATTAACATCAACTTAACATCTGTGTCACTCCTTTACAGCCATTAGGACTTGGTCTTTTGCTCTGGACACCCCTCTCCATCTGTGCCACTTGTTCCTCTTCCTCCTCCTTTCATCAGCAACATAAAGAAACAAAATTTTCCAGCCCCCTCCAGTTACGAAGAAGAGTAATTGGTTTTGGAATGTAACTCTGTTTCTTTCTCCACAGATGCTGCCAGACTTGCTGAGTTGCTCCAGCATTTTCTGTTTTATTGACAGGAGGAGGGTGTCACTTTGATCTTTTAGTTTAGTATTGTTTGTCACCTTGAATCCACGACAGTGCTTTCACATTGTGGCTCCTTTTCAGCACTCCCAAACTTTGCATGGCGCACCAAATGCTTTTAAAATAATCAGCATTGATATTGCAACAAATAATGTTTATTTCAAACCTGAAATATACATTATTTGTTGCAAGTTTCATAAGAAATGGTAGACTACTTTTTGACTAGAATTTCAATGTGAAATATGAGGCTGTTTCAATAAACATCACCATTTAATATTTAGTTCAAAGCTGAAAAGAATGACATACTCTGCAAACATAATCCCTTCTGATTCTTGTGAGATGACAGGGTAGAAAAATCAAGTTCATAACGGTGGGTGGTAGAAAATGGTAGCTGGACAATTATTGCTTGATTTGAGATAAAAGGATTTTTTTTCCCATTTGCAGCCAGAATTGATTCAACAGAATCTATCTGAATTTGAGATCAAGGTTGCAGTCATTCCTGAGATCTTGTCTTTCAAAGAGAAACTCATAGTTAATTCTTGAAAGATGCTGCATATTGATTTTCAATCTGACAGGACATTCGTGTTTTTGAGAGAGTCCAGCGAAGGTTCGTCAGACTGATTCCTGTGATTGCAGGACTGATGTCTGAGGAAAGATTGGAATGATTGGGCTTGGATTTGCTGGTATTTAGAAGAATGAAAGAGGCATCTCATAGAAACATAAAATCCTGATGGGACTGGACAGGCTAGATGTGGGAAGAACATTCCTGATGTTGGGGAAGTCCAGAACTGGAGCTCACAGTGTAAGAATAAGGGGTGAGCTATTCAGGATTGAGATCAGGAAGAATTTCTTCACTCAGAGTTGTGAGCCTGTACAGTTCTCTCCCACAGGAAGCTGTTGGGGTCAGTTCATTAGTTATATTCAAGAGGGACCCAGATGTGGCCCTTATGGCGAAAGGGATCAAGGGGTGTGGAGAGAAAGCGGGAGTGGGATACCGAGATTGCATAATCAGCCATGATTTTATTACATGGTGGTGCAGGCTTGAATAGCCAACTGGCCTACTCCTGCACCTATTTTCTATGTTTCTATAAATCCCAGATGATTTGAAATAATACCTGAGCTTATCTTGAAGTGATCTTAAATGTTGCTCCACAGGTGAGAGTAATCTTTTATCTGGGTTTGAACTTGTAGAATATTAAACCTTTCAAACTCACTCTCCTGTCCAAAGTTGCAGTTTTAATTTGAATCCATTTAACTTGTCTGTGTATGTCAGTACACAGAGGAACCTCGATTATCCAAATATCGATTATCCGAATTTCAGATTATCTGAAGAAGATCTCAAGGTCCCGATAGAAACATTACATCAAAGAAGTGTTTCCAACACTGATCGCATCTTTTGTTTACAATGATTAAAAACGAACCTGCCTTACTGAAATGTTGTGGAGGACAGTCCTGGACATCGATGGAAACCATCTCCAAATGACTGACTGCCCACCCTCTCTCTTGCTCTCGAGCGATGTGCTGCTGCCTAGTCTCCTGAACGGGGAGTGGACTTAGCAAGTGTGTGTGTGTGTGTGTGTGTGTGTGTGTGTGTGTGTGTGTGTGTGTGGAGAGGGGTGGTGGGGGGAAGGCTTCAGCAATGCTGCAGCTCCCTTACACACAAGTGTGTCTCTGCTCAGAAACAAATCCTGACACAGAGAGCAAGGCAGTCAGACCGAGGAAAAAGGAAACTTCAGAAAACTCCGAGCCCCAGAGCAGAGGCATTGAATCAGTTAACCGAATAATCAAGTATCTGAACGAAATATTGCCCGCCCATCTCGTTCGGATAATCGAGGTTCCTCTGTATTCCTGTTGTATCCTTGCAGCCTCTGATTTTGCTAATTCAAGTGATCTAATGCATCAGCGAAGGAGGCCAGTTTTCCCAGCAAGTATTTATCTTATAACAGATGCTGGGACTCATTGTACATGAATCATCTCAATTCTCCCTTCGGTTCATAAACACTTGACAGAACTTTGTGCCTCTTGAGTGCGGAAAAAGTGAGGACTGTAGATGCTGGGGATCAGAACTTAAAAATGTGTTGCTGGAAGAGCGCAGCAGGTCAAGCAGCAGCTTATGCCCGAAACGTCGATTCTCCTTCTCCTTTGATGCTGCCTGACCTGCTGCACTCTTCCAGCAACACATTTTTAAGCTCTTAGCCTCTCGAGTGCGCCGGTAGTACAGTACTCCCATTTCGTCACATTGAACTGAAAAGAGCTGTATTGGTTGAAATTGATAATTTTCACATGTAGCTGGCAAGCTATCTTCCCTGTTAAGAAAGCAGCAAGATATTTGAACCTTTGGTTTTTCCACATTGTACTTTGGACACAAAGCCTTTCATATTCCCTGTCATTACACTGTAGTTCACCTGCTTAGGAAGTCCAGTGCAATTCCATTTGTTTTAAGTACTCGTTGGTCACTCTGAAAGTTTATTTCTCTGTTGTTTGCTATGGAAGCTCTTTGAAAAATAAATAATACCCTTTCAAGCTATCCTCCTCAGCAAGCTGAACAACAGCAATCAGCTGTGCACAGCTGTCAATGCCTGTAGATTCATCAGGCTACCGGGAAAACTGACTCCATATATTTTCTGGATCACCGTTGCTTCTGTGTCCTTCAAGATGGCTGCAGTGCTCCTGTTGATGGGCCTATATGAATGTGGGACTCTTGCTGCTTTTGCTGCTTCTTTGCTGATCAGAGTGCAGACAACTTCCTGGCAAGCTGATAGAATGAGAGTTTCAGCAATTGCATGAGGCTTTTTTGCTTTGGCAATCAATCTGGCCACATTGTAGCTGGCTGCTTGAGGGAGATCAGATACTTTTGCTGGTTGTCTCATGAGAAAGATTAGGTTTGCATTCTGTTCTTACAACTTTTTGTAGTAACTGATGCTCTTTTGGAGGCAAGTGGCAAGCTTTGTGGAGAGATGTTGTTTCTGTTTGCTTGGAACCCCTGCTTCGTTTCCCAATGGGATGGGAGCCAGTAAGGACTGTATGTTAAACATGCAAAGAACATAATTATTTGAATTAAGTATGTCCAAACTACAGCTTGATGACATTCCCTGCAGCCGCCAACAGCAGCTCCCTTTGGCAGCATTTTACAGTTATGCGGACAAGATGTAGTTTCTCCAATTGAAATGACGCACACACAAAAAAAACGCTGAATTTGTTTACTTTGACATATACATGCAAACAAGCCTTTTCTACACCGACTTTAAACAAAGTCAATGCAATCAATCTTAACCATGTCCACCTCGATGACATTTTGCGACTCGCAACCGTGCATCTTAAACCTGATATCACCCAGATACTGACGGCCACCTTTCAGCTACCCACCTCACATAAAACATTGCAGACAAAATCTGTTGTGAGTAACAGAGTTAATGGTAGTCAATGTTGTTATATCAGTGGTTGGTTAGCTGACTGGCTGTTTTGCAATTCAGAGTGATACAGGTTTAATTCCTACACCAGCTGAGGTTATCATAACGGTCCCTCCTTCTCAGTCTTGCCCCTTACCCAAGGCATGGTTATTCACAGGTTAGATGCACGACTAGTTTTCTCTCTGTAATAAGAGAACAGAACTATGGTGACTTTTTATCTTTGATGATGATAACCCTCATGCTAAACCACCATTGGTCATAACTCTGCAAAGAGAGAGCAGACCTGTGCTCTGATAGGACAATGCTAACTTTACTTTTACTATCATAATGTGGAGGTGCCAGTGTTGAACTGGGGTGGACAGGTAGCTGATGAAGGAGCAGCACTTCAAAAGTTTGTACTTTCAGATAAACCTGTTGGACTATGACCTGATGTTGTGAGATTTTTAACTTTTACTGTCATAGGCGATGTGTTTTCACATAATCCTGCTTGATGTCTGGTTACATTGTGTTTGTATATATATCCTGTTATTTATTACCTGTTGATGAATGTGGCCCTCAATACAAAAAGTCTGGATTCCCTTAATTTACATTGTAGCTATTGTTTTACATGTTATTAACTAACTTTTTCTTTAAGAAAAAAGGTAAACTTCAGTTCTTTGCTGTGAAAATTAGTTTTGCAAGCCCTGCCAACATCAGCAACACCATATGAAAAACTACCAATAAACTCAGTGATAACCTTCCATTCTGGTAATGGAATCCAAAGCTTCAATCTCATACAAAGGCCTCCTTGGAACGACTGTACACTGGCACATTTGATTGGTTGATGGTGATGTTACACTGACTTAAAAGTAATCACGTGATCATTACCACAGGAATGCCTAGGGCATAGGACTCTTAAAAAACCATTGTGGCATGTAAATAAGGCAGACATTCTGATAAGCCCTGATGGAGATAGGCAGAAATTACTGTTATACAGGGTGTCAAGCCGAAAATGGATAAATATTGACATTTTAAAACATTTCTAAATTAATTAAAAATTTACGTTGTTAAATAAAAATGACTTAATGATTGCAACTACTCTTGGCAATCTGCTGTAGTAGATGGCTTAGGAAGTCCTATGGTCTCCTGGCCTATAGTCTACCTCAATCTGACCCATTGCTGTTCACGCATCTGGCTGTGTCTAAATTGGCTGCCCATTCTTACATTGCAACAGTGACTTTAGTTAATAAGCACTTTGTGGGATATCCTCCAAGGCACAAAATATATATGAGCTCTTCCTAATTTCTCTATTGCACTATTTATGGCCCATCAAACACCGTGTTTTATTTTTGTTCAGTCACAGATTGTGGGAATCACTGACTGGGCCAGCAGTCATTGCCCATCCCTCATTACCCTTGAGATGAGGTGCTTGCCAGGTCATGTCATTGACAATTTCAGAGTCAACCACACTGAAGTAGGTCTGAGTCACATATTGAACAGGAAGGATGGCAGCATTCCTTTGCTAAAGAGCCTTAGTGAATTCAATAGGGAATTATTTACATTCAACAATGGTTTTTAGGCATAATTTAACTCCAGATTTTTATTGAATGCCATGGTGGGATTCAAACCCATTGGCACACCACACCACCCCTCTTTTGTCACTTACATGATGCGCAAAGTACAATGGAATACAGTTTGTGTTGCGCTCTACGCCAGAGTCTTGTATTGCCTTGGCACGTAAGGAGCCCTGGGCACTGGTTGTTTTAAGTGCGTTAAAAATGTACGAGCAGGTTAATTGCTACTCACACCAGATGATATCGTATCTTGCTGTTCCCAATACAGAATTTTGCCTATGTAAGTCATCCAAAGTTCAAGAAGCTCATTACTTCAGCAGAGTTTAAATCCTTTTATCATGGCAGATGGTCTAATTTTCCAAGATCAAACATTCCTGCAGAAAGCCGTTTTCAACATGCTGACTGAAAACACGTTACAGTTTTTTTTTTGCTAGGTCCCACTTTTCCCAGCAAGAAAACTCGTACATTTTGCCAAAGTATAAATTATCAATTTTCATTCCTTCCCTGCCTCTCATAACTTTGTCAATTGTTGAAGTCATGCTGCCTTTTTAATAAATTCTGCCTATCGAAATCTTGGATGTTGTCGATGGTAATGAATTCCTTTCTAGAACAATACTGTGTATTGATTGGGTAAGACTAAAAATGTGATCAACCTTTCCAGTAACTTAGTTTTCACAAATCTCAAATTCATTCTAATCTCTTGAGGATCGCTGTTAGAGATTATCTCCTAAAATATGAAAGCTGAGGTATAAAAATGAACGACTGTATATGCACATTTCCACAACTAGACTTCAAATACTGCTGTGTGTGGAAACTTGGATTAAGCTGTAAAAGGTATGGGAAAAAGGCTAGGGAATGAGATTACAGTGGTTAACTCTGGTCAGAAAGTCAGTACCCAAGCGAATATGATGGATGACACTGACTCCTATTTGTTGAAATTTCAATGCTTCTATGTCGTGAAGACAATACAGTCCACTGTTAATTCAAAGCCTCATTGTGCGACAACATTTGTATTAAACAGTTTTTCGAATGAAGCAATTTAATTAAGCAGCATTTAGCTTTTTTTTTGCATGTTCGGCAAAAAAGCAATTAACCAATAATTTGAATGAAGCGGCTTTTGAATTAGAAAGAATATATTGTATGTTGGAAGATATTACGTCATAAGAAAAGAATAGGCACCTGCCTCTGTAAGACGTGAAGCATTGAAGAGCTGTAAGTTGAAGGCAAGATATGGGAGTGAACTCATATAACTAAGGGTGGAGCATTGGACTAAATGAACACTTGTGAAAAGAGCTTAAGTGTTTAAAGATAATTCCATTTCTTTGATTGGCTGTGGAACCCTCGGGTGTTGATCAGCAGTTTGATTCCTCACTATGAGATGCTCCCAGGACTCTGCCAAAATTATGGCAGTGTAAGAGGGGCTATTACTGTGGAAAGTTATCTCCTATGCCTCCATTGTCTATCAGTCTCAAATATGAGCCTAACATCAATGTTGTAATAATTAGCAGTAAATTTCCAATCTCACTCCAGAGATCAATGAGCGTTGCTATATGGGAAATGGAAATCCTGTATATAGAGAGAAAACTTTGCATTTGTATTCACATCATTCTTTCCTCAAAGCATCTCAAATTGACTTGCAGCAAAGAAAGTATCTTTACTAAACATTTGTTGTGATGTGGAGAGCCATTAGGTTCCATAAAGCAGCAACATGATCATGTTCTGAGGAAGGGACACTTGACTGGAAACGTTAACTCTGATTTCTCTCCACAGAGGCTGCCAAACCTACTGAGTTTTTCCAGCAATTTATGTTTTTGTGTGTAATAATGTAATTTGATATGTTTTTAAGAATTGTTTGAGAGATAGATATGCCCCCCATAGAGAGAAAAAAATCCACTATTCTTCCAGGTAAAGTCATGAATGTTTTATTATTTCTTGGAGGGGTAGATTGAAAACTCAGTACATATGTAAACTTAGCAATAAGCAGAATACTGTGGCTGAATAGAGACACTTTGACTTTGTAAGTGCAGGAGAAAGCGTAAGAAAACCTCTAAGGGGAGTCTACCATCGTGGTTGGCTTGAAATGTTAAAGATAATTTCAAACTAAAAGAAAAAGGACAGTAAGGGCTTCTCTAAGTATATAAAGAAGTCAACAAAATTAGTTTTTGTCATGTGCAAAATTGGATGCTAGAATTAATGATGGATAATGAGGAAGTGGCTAGTGAACCAAACAGGTATTTCACATTAGTCTTCACTGTAGGTAATACAAGTAACATCGAGAAAAAGCTGTAAACGAGAAATGAAAGGGAGAGAAGAACTCAGCAAAATCAGAGTTAGTGCATTAAGTACAGGAGTAGGGAGGTCTTGTTGCAGCTGTACAGGATGTTGTCACCAGAGAGACGGTACTGAGTGAAGTGTTAGAGTTATAGAGTTATAGAGCCATACAGCATAGAAACAAATCCTTCGGTCCAATCAGTCAATGCTGACTATAACCCAAAACAAACTCGCCTGCGCTTGGCCTATATCTCAGCAATCATTGCTTATTTGTATACCTTTCTAAATGTCTTTTAAATGTTATAACTGTGCCTGCATCCATGACTTCCTCTGGAAGTTCATTCCACACACAAATCACTGTAAAAAACGTTTGCCCCTCATGTCTTTTGTAAACCTTTTTCTTCTTACATTAAAAATATACCCCTAGTCTTGGGAAGGTAGGTATTTAGGTCCTGATGGGATTCATGCAAGGGCCTTAAATGAATTGGCTAGTGAATTAGTTGATGCATTGATTTTAACCTTCCAAATCTCCTTTGATTCGATGGTTCCATTAGATTGAAAGATAGTGAAAGTAACTGCTTTCATTGAAATAGGGAGGGAGACAAAAAAACTGGAAATTACAGACTAGTTAGTTTGAAATCTGTCTTAGGAAAAGTGGGAGAAGCTATTAGTAAAGAAAGTTACAAAAGAGCACTTTGATAAGTTCAAAATAATCAGGCAGAGTCAACATGGTTTTGTGAAAGGAAAGTTATATTTGTTGAATTGATTGTAGTCCTTTGAGAAGAGTTATAGAGCCATACAGCATAGAAACAAATCCTTCGGTCCAATCAGTCAATGCTGACTATAACCCAAAACAAACTCGCCTGCGCTTGGCCTATATCTCAGCAATCATTGCTTATTTGTATACCTTTCTAAATGTCTTTTAAATGTTATAACTGTGCCTGCATCCATGACTTCCTCTGGAAGTTCATTCCACACACAAATCACTGTAAAAAACGTTTGCCCCTCATGTCTTTTGTAAACCTTTTTCTTCTTACATTAAAAATATACCCCTAGTCTTGGGAAGGTAGGTATTTAGGTCCTGATGGGATTCATGCAAGGGCCTTAAATGAATTGGCTAGTGAATTAGTTGATGCATTGATTTTAACCTTCCAAATCTCCTTTGATTCGATGGTTCCATTAGATTGAAAGATAGTGAAAGTAACTGCTTTCATTGAAATAGGGAGGGAGACAAAAAAACTGGAAATTACAGACTAGTTAGTTTGAAATCTGTCTTAGGAAAAGTGGGAGAAGCTATTAGTAAAGAAAGTTACAAAAGAGCACTTTGATAAGTTCAAAATAATCAGGCAGAGTCAACATGGTTTTGTGAAAGGAAAGTTATATTTGTTGAATTGATTGTAGTCCTTTGAGAAGATCGCTCATGCTGTGGATAGAAGAACAGGTGGATATAGAATCATAGAGTCATAGAGATATACAGCATGGAAACAAACCCTTCAGTCGAACTCATCCATGCGACCAGCTATCCTAAATTAATATAGTCCCATTTGCCAGTATTTGGCCCATATACTTCTGAACCCTTCCTATTCATATATCCATCCAGATATCTTTTAAATGGTGTAACTGTACTAGCCTCTACCACTTCCTCTGGAAGTTCATTGCATACACACACCACCGTCTGTGTGAAAAAGTTGCCCCTTATGTCCCTTTTAAATCTTTCCTCTCTCACCTTAAACCTATCCCTTTAGTTTTGGATTCTCCCACCGCTGGGGAAAGAGCTATCCATGCCCGTCATGAATTTACTTCTGTAAGGTCACCTCACAGCCTCTGATGCTTCAGGGAAAATAGCCCCATCCTGTTCAGTGTCTCCTTATAGCTCAAACCCTCCAACCCTAGCAATATGCTTGCAAATCTTCTCAGAACCCTTTCTAATTTCACAATATCCTTCCAATAGCAATGAGACCAAAATTGCACAAAATATTCCAATAGTGGCCTCACCAACATCCTGTACAGCTGCAACATGACTTCCCTACTCCTGTACTTAATGCACTAATAAAAGAAAGCATACCAAATGCCTTCTTCACTATCCTATCTACCTGCAACTCCACTTTCAAGGAACTATGAACCTGCATCCAAGACCTGTTTGTTCAGCATCACTTTCCAGGACCATACCACATAGTGTATAAGCCCTGCCCTGATTTGCCTTTCCAAAATGCAGTATTTATCTAAATTAAATTCCATCTGCAACCCTTCAGCCCATTGGCCCATCTGATCAAGATCCGTTGTAATCTGAGGTAACCTTTGCTGTCCACCATACCTCCAATTGTGGTGTCATTTACAAACTTGCTAATCATATCTCCTATGTTCACATCTAAATAACTTATATAAATTACCAAAAGCAGTGGACCCAGCAAAGATCCTTGTGACACTCCACTGGTCACAGGCTTCCAGTCTGAAAAGCAACCCTCCACCACCACCTTCTGTCTTCTACCTTTGAGCCAGTTCTGCTTCCAAATGGCTGGTTCTCCCTGTATTCCATGACATCGAACCAGTCTCCCAGGAGGAACCTTGTTGAATGCCTTACTGAAGTCCATATAGATCACGTCCACCACTCTGCCCTCATCAATCCTCTTCATTATTCCTTCAAAAAACTTAAGTAAGTTAGTGAGACACAATTTCACGTGCACAAATTCATGTTGAATATCCCTAATCAGTCCTTGCTTTTCCAAATACATGTAAATCCCGTCCCTTAGGATTCCCTCCAACAACTTGCCGACCAATGACGTCAGGCTCACTGGTCTATAGGCTTTTCCTTATCACCTTTCCTAAAAAGAGTCATCATGTCAGCCAACCTCCAGTCTTCTGGCACCTCACTTGTGGCTATCGATGATACAAATATCTCAGCAAAGGGACTCAGCAATCACTTCCCCAGCTTCCCACAGACGTCTTGGGTACACACCTGATCAGGTCCTGGGGATCTGTCCATCTTTGTATGTTTGAAGATGTCCAGCACCACCTCCTCTATTGGTTCCATTGGCGTTGCTGCTTGTTATCACATCCAGCTTCAGCTTATCTTCATATTGCACATTTACTGCAGTCAAACCCCCCACCGGGAGTAATCAAACAAAACTGCAGAGCCACAAATGGAGAAATTGTGTCAGAGTGGGACAGAGGGAAGAATAGTAGGGGAGGGGAAGATACTCTGTAATGAAATTTTCAGAAGGCATTTGACAAGCTGCCACATCAAAGGTTATTGTAGAACATAAATGCTTGTGGTATAGTGGGTAACATGCTGGAATGAACAGAACATTGGCAGGATAACATGAAGCAGTGAATTGGCAGAAATGAATAATACTCAGGCTGGCAAGATATGATAAGTGCTGTGCTTCAGGGACCAGTGTGTGACCTCCACTGTTCACAATTTATTAAAGTTACTTCGAAGAAGGGGCTGAAGATAACCTGAAGAAGGGCTGATGCCCGAAGCGTCGATTCCCCTGTTCCTTGGATGCTGCCTGACCTGCTGCGCTTTTCCAGCAACACATTTTCAGCGCTGAAGATAACCTTGCCAAGTTTGCTGATGACACAAAGACAGGAAGTCAAGTGAGTTGTGAAGAGGACATAAAGAGGCGACAAAAACTATAGTTAGATTACATGAGTGGGAAAAGACATGATAAATGAAGTACAATGTGTGAAAATGTGAAATTGCCTATTTTGGCAGGGAGAATACAAAAGAAAAAGCAAGTTATCTAAATGGTGAGAGATTGCAGAGCTCTGGAATGCAGAGCTGGGTGTCACTGAGTCACAAACGTTAGTATGATAGTATAGCGAGTAATCAGGAAAGCTTATAAGATGTGATTGTTTATTGCGAAAAGAATTGAGAACAAAAGTAAGGATATTGCGCTGCAAGTTTACAGGGCACTGGTGACACCACATGTGGAGTACTGTAGACAGCATTAATCACCTTAATTAAGGTGAGAAGTTTTAGAAGATTAATACCTGAAATAAATGGGTTGTCTTGAATGGAAAGATTGGACAGGCAAGGCTTTTATCTTCTGGATTTAGAAGAACAAGAGGTAACTTTTTGGAACATATTAAATCCTGAGGGTTCTTAACAGGGTTGTTATAGAAAGGATGTTTCCACTTAATGGGCAATTCTGAACCATGGTGCATTGCTTCAAAAGCAAGGGTCGTCCATTTTAAGAAGAGATAAGGAGAATTCTTTCCCTTAGTAGTTTATGTGTTTGTAACTCCTCCTGAGAGTATGGTGGAAGCTAAGCCTTTGAATGTTTTTAAGGAAGTTCATTGCATTGTGGGTGTCACTGGCTGGCTAGCATTTAATGCCCAACCCGAGCTCCCTTTGAGGTTGGGAGCCACCTTGTTGAACCGCTGCAGGCCACCTGCTGTAAGTTGATCCACAATGCCTTTTGGGAGGGAATTCGTGGAGTTTGATCCAGTGACACTAAAGGAATGGTGATATATTTCCAAGTTAGGTTGGTGAGTGGATTGGAGGGGAACCTGCAGGTGTTCCCAGGTATTGCTGCCCTTTTATTTCTAGCTGTAAGTGCTTGTGGATTTGGAAGGTCCTGTGCAAGGATCTTTGGTGAATTTCTGCAGTGCAGAGCATTGGTATCGGAATAAATTCTTGTTAAGCAAGAAGGTGAAAGTTATCAGAGGAGGTGGAAGTGCAGACTTGAGGTACAATCTGACCAGTCATCTTTTTGAATGACGGAACAGGCTCGAGGGGCTGAATAGCCTACTCCTGCACCTCGTTCTTTTGTTTCTATGTATGTAGCCACTTTACCTGGTGCCTGTAATTTGTCAAAAAAGGATAACCTCCTTCATTTTCAAGCATAAATCTTCACCCCATAGCAGATGCAAGAAAGTGACATATATCATTATTTATATTAAAACCCTACATTACATGGTCTAAAAACCAAGACATTACATCAAAACCAGCCATTAATTGTTACTTTAAGTCAGATTGGAAATATGAATAAAATTGTTGAAGGATAATTTAAATTAGAGCAGTGCTGAAATTATTATTGAGAGGTGTGTTCCTATCTGAAGTATGATTTGGAGGTCCTGGTGTTGGACTGGAGTGGACAAAGTTAAAAATCACACAACACCAGGTTATAGTCCAACAGGTTTATTTGGAACACTAGCTTTTGAGGCACTGCCTCAGAAGCTAGTGCTTCCAAATAAACCTGTTGGATTATAACCCGGTGTTGTGTGATTTTTAACTTTATCTTAAGTTTGGTCATCTGCTGGCAGAATTATAGACACAATTCCTATTTCAAACTGAATCTTTTTGCTTAGAATCAAGCTACTTTTTTTTCCATTTGCTGCACAAGTGATTTTCAACAATTTACCTTCATAGCTTCTTTTTTTAAGCACTCATCCCCATGCGAACCATTCACACTGGGGACATGATAGGTTGCATTCCTGTCTGTGCTGGGACACTAAGGGAGCTACAATTTGTGTTTACACGCTGAACCAAGGATTGGCAGAAAGCCATTATCTCAGCACAGAGTGATGCTGTCGGATGTTGGGTCTTAATAGGATCTTAATAGAGTCTTCAACGAAGAAGTCATTTAGACCATTGAAATGCTGTCTGCCAAGGGTGTAACCCTTTCTATTGCCAAAGCCTTCCAAGTTTAATTCCCTCTATTACAGATACATTTTCTTTCAATTATTTATTATCTTTGCTCCCATCAGCCTTACCGACAGTGTTTTCCCTTTACTCCCATAATGAAATGATATGACTCAATGGGAGTGGGGAGGTTTCACGAATGCTTGTCTCTGGCAATGAACTTTGACTGTTGGTTGTACTAATGGAGAAATTGCCGGCATCCAGTCCATGGTTTGCTGTCAAGGCCGGTCACCAGCAGAGGCTCCATACAAGATTGCAGAGCATCAGAGCATTCAAGGACCCCAAACAGGTTAGATTAGCACTGTCAACAAACTGGGCTAGGTAGGACACCTTTACAAGTGCACATTGCCTACCTTTTAGCGACATCTGACAGCCCTTTGTGGACATTGTGGTGCTTTGAACAGCAGACACAATTGTCATCTCTCATGACTTCTAAGTCACAGAGCAGGGAATGGAGAGACCTGATGCTGTTAAAGCTTAACGGAAGTGATAAGCCTTCAGCTCATGCCCCTCATTTTATTTCAAGCAGACTGTCAAACTCCATTAAAACCATTGCCACATTGTGATGTTGATCCAGGCACCGGAATGCAAGATGTCACTGACAATTGACTCTGGAATGGCTTTTTAAAGTAATGAGTTTTACATCACTCAACCTGGCACAAGGTCATTTAGTACAAATCATGCTTTAATTAGGCCCATTTCATAAGCCCAAGGATTTATCTTGTGAAATGATTGACGTGCATATGAGATTGGTGAAGAGATCCGAAGAGACTGACGTATCAGGAAATCTAATGATAGTGGTGTCAAGGCTTTTTCTGGTGTTCAGTACAATTGATGTAGATTTTTTTGAATGGGGACATCAACCACAACTGCATGTGCTATGTGGAGATTTTGTTTGCGTAATTAAGAATTTAACCAGCTATTGTTTGGTGCACTCGAATCGCTGCACCTCTCCTCATTGTTTCAGTCACAGAGAGAATTGAAGACAGTCAGAATGACATTTTTCCTTTACCCTTCTCTGCCGCTGTGTTGGGAAAGCAATCAATCAAATAGTTTAGCCTTTAGCTGTTTGTGTTCATTCATTCTGTTGCTGATCACTGAGACAATATTGAGGTCAGTTTTTGATTTGTGTGGCTTATAGGTCTGGTATTCTAGCTGTGCCAGTCAGGACCCCAGGGACAAAAAAAAGCAGAGCCCAGCAGCACAGCAGTGTTAAAATTAGCATTAGCTGTGTGGGTAGTGGTCTCACCTCTGAGTTAGACAGGTCATAGGTTCAAGTCCTGCTCTAGAGACCTCCGCACAATAGGCAAAGTTCATAATCCCAGTTTAGTACTGAGGGATGGCTATAACTGTTGCAACTGATGTCTTTCAGATGAGTTGTTGAAGCAATTTCCTGCTCTTCTCCCTGCCCCCCTTTCCCAAGGCACAAGCCAAATATCATGTGGTATTCTACTAAAGAATGGGGAGTAATATTTGACTCTGAACCAATGCTACAGAAATGTCACTGCGGGTTGACAGGTCTGAATGGACTTCATGTTAGTCTCTTAAAAAGAAATGGCTAGTCAGATCTTTGTTTCCCAGATGAAGCTTCCATTAGATTGTGAAAAATAGCAAATGTAACTTTTATCTTCAAAACAAGGAGTGTCAGAAATCTGTGAAAATACAAGCTAGTTATCCTAATATCTGTTATAAGATGTTAGAAACTTGAGTTTCGCTGAAAAAGGATTTTGACGATCTTTGCACTCATCAGGGCAATTTGCAAGACTATCACCTCAAGAGGAAAACTGACCTTTAAACTGCAGGAAAAGGGATTCCTGATTTTTTTGGCCAGTGGATTTTGTTTGGTGGAGGAGTTGCCATTGAGAAAACGCCCATTAAGGATGATTGACGATTAGTTCCCTCACTTTATTTAAATTTTAACTCAAGCAGGTTGGCTCTGATTAGTCATTGAAGTGAAGCAGTGAAGTGGCTGTCACCTATTTTGTGCAGTTGAAACAGACATGGTTATACAGGTTAATTTTTCAGCAAAGGGCCAAGTCCTATCGATTAACAAATGTAGCATCCAGTACACATGTACACTATACTGAATGTGGTTGACAATTCTAAATCAGTTGTCAACAGAATTCCTTTGTGTATTTAGGATTACCTGTCCAATTGCTGAATTGCAACTAATGTTGGATACTATTCTGCAAGTTTAAACAGAACTTAGTAGGAATTAACTGTCAAATCATAGAATAGAATCCCAAACACTCAGGAGGAACCCATTCAGGCTGAGAGACTTGGGTCTGTTCTCATTGGAATGAAGAAGGCTGAGTGGGGATTTGACAGAGACATACAAGATGATCAGCGGATTAGATAGGATAGACCGTGAAAGTCTTTTTCCTAGGATGTTGATGTCAGATTGTACAAGCGGGCATAGCTACAAATTGAGGGGTGATAGATTTAAGACTGATGTCAGAGGCAGGTTCTTTACACAGAGAGTGGTAAGGACATGGAATGCCCTACATGCTAATGTAGTCAACTCAGCCACATTAGGGAGATTTAAACAATCCTTAGTTAAGCACATGGATGATTTTGGGATAGGGTAGGGGAATAATTCACAGGTCGGCACAACATTGAGGGCCGAAGGGCCTGTTCTGCGGTGTGTTGTTCTATGTTCTATGTTCAACTCATTGAGTACACACCTGATAAACATCCCACACAGCCCCACCCATTACACCACATTTCCCATGGATAATTCACCTCGCCTGCATATCCCTGGGCACTGTGGACAATTTAGCATGACCAACCCTCCTAACCTGAACGTCTTTGGTCTGTGCAAGGAAATCAAGGCACCTGGAGGAAACCCATGCAGACATGGGGAGAATATGTAAACTCTGCACTGACAGTAGCCTGAGGCTGGAATCGAACCCAAATCCCTGGTGCTGTGAGGCAGCAGTGCTAATCACTGAGCCAACCATTATTGATCTTTTCATGGCAATACCTGTACCAATCAGAGTCCACTTGCCAACCAATCAGCAACAACCCATACAGTATTAATTCGAACTTTCACCTCGAATTAGTATTTTTGCAAATTATCTTCGTGAATGCAAGATGAAAAGCTTAGGAAAAAAAATGTCTATTTTCAACAGAACTCAAGTTTTATATTATTGAACGACTGTCAGCTAGAAACTGTTATTAGCATAACTTTTCACAACTTAGAAAAGTTCAAGGTAATCAGGCAGAGTCAGCATAATTTTGTAAAAGGGGAATTGTATTTAACCAATGTATTGGAATTCTTTGAGGAATTAATGTGGATAAATTGCAAGTTGTAGGCACTGTATTTTGATTTCGAGAAGATATTTGAGAAGGTGCTACGTCAAAGGTTATTACAGAAAATAAAAGCTCACAGGGTCGTGGAGAACATGTTTGCATGAATAGAAGATTAGCTGGCTAATGGAAAGTAGAGTAGGCATAAATGGAACTCTTTCATCTGAAATCACTCCACAGATGCTGATATCCTGTCACCAAGTTAACCTTAAATGACACATGGAAGGTCTTTGACACTGGTTCAGTTCCCTCAGAGGAAGCTCTGAGTGTCAGAATGTTTGACACTCCTCTTTTTTTATCTGTCAGCAAGGACCAGTTTAACAGCCCCAATCGGGGAACTCTTATTGGGTCCACCTGGCTGACTTTGTTATAATTGCTACATCCCTCCCACTCGCAGGCTGGTCCTTTCTCTTGTAGCACCTCCCTGTGTTTCTTTAGCACTGGGTCCAGCTCCTCTGACTCGGTGTTGGATATGGGTTGTGTGTAACACACAGGAGCTCACCTCTTGTGCCTGGATCTTCTTGGAAGAAATATACTCTATTCTTATTGTGGCGGACAAGAACGCCTCATCTTCTGCCTTGGGACCCTGCAACCACACAGGATTAATGTGGATTTCACCAGCTTCCTCATTTCCTCCCCCCCCCCCCCCCCACCCCTCACCTTATTCCAGATCCAATGCTCCAACTCGGCACCACCCTCTTGAACTGTCCTACCTGTCCATCTTCCTTCCCACCTATCCGCTCCACCCTCCTCTCTGACCTATCACCTTCTCCCCCACCTTCATCTATCTGTCCCATTCCCAACTACCTTCCCCATAGCCCCACCACCCCCCTACCATTTATCTCTCTGTCTCCTTGGGCCTCGTTGATGATGAAGGGCTTATTCCCAAAACGTCGATTCTCCTGCTCCTCGGATGCTGCCTGACCGGCTGTGCTTTTCCAGCACTACACTGTTTGACACTGCCTTCAAAGTTTGGATTGCTCTTTTCCCAGACCATTGGATGATGGCTGGTGTGGAGCTGTCCTTATATGCTGAATGCCATTCGACCTTTGGAAGTACTTGAATTCCCTGCTGGTAAATGATGGCCGGCTGTCTATGAACAACATTGGATTGTTGTGGCCTCCCCATTGATATTATAATGCTTTGCCAGCTTGGGTGACCTGCTTGCACTTCCAGTGTTTGTTTCCTGGATTATCCTGAATACATTCAGCTACACAGTGCTTCAATCCTGGGACATGTAAAATGAAGGGACTTTGCCAGAATTTATTACAGATTTGTGCTTCCCTTGTGTTATGGTTCCTTGAAAAGTAGCAGCAGGGATTGTGGATGAATAGTTTGATTTTAAAACATGAGTTCAAGTTGTGGACACACATTTTCACAGAAACTATTTGAGGCCAGCTTCCTTTCTCTCCTCCAAGAAGTGAATGAGAATGTTCCCCTTTGATCTTTCCCTCTCTCCATGCAAGGATGCGTCAGGGCTCTGAACATTCACGATGATTGAAATTCCACAGCAACTTGTACTGTCACCATCAGCTGAACAGCGCTGCGAATTCAATCATTGCTTTTGAGGAAACCAAACTTTAGTATGCTTTCAGTTATACAATGAGTCCTAGTTGGTATCCATCCTATCTCCAACTCTACCAAATGGTCAACAAAGTCTAAGTCTCGCTGTCAAAAATGTTTCCTTCCATTGACAGGGCCCCCATGATGACAGCGAGTGGGTTTTCCCACTAGAATTTGAGCAGCTGTCATAAAATGCAGATAAGTTATTAACTCGTTTCAGTGATCCTTTCATCCTGTGAAAAACTGGATGGTTTTAGCTTTGCAAGTTGACCAGTGTTCAGCCTTGCTTTCTGGTGTACCTGATCATTCTGCCTCTCATTTTCCCATATCTGCAACGAAAAGTGAGGCAATGGCCTTGTGGCATTGTTGGTAAAAACAATGACTGCAGATGCTGAAAACCAAATACTGGATTAGTGGTGCTGGAAGAGCACAGCAGTTCAGGCAGCATCCAACGAGCAGTGAAATCGACATTTCAGGCAAAAGCCCTTCATCAGGAATAGCCCGAAACGTTGATTTCGCTGCTCGTTGGATGCTGCCTGAACTGCTGTGCTCTTCCAGCACCACTAATCCAGTTGTGGCATTGTTGCAGGGCTGTGAACCCAGAGTCCCAGGAGACCTGAGTTTGAACCCCAATAGGCAGATGGTGGAATTTGAATTCAATGGGAAAGAAAAATGAGAATTCCATATCAAATGATGCCCATGAATTCTTTGTTGGAAAAACACTCGTCTTGTTCACTAACATCCTTCGGGGAAGGACACTGTCATCCTTTACCTGGTCTGACCCACAGCAATGTGGTTGACTCTTAACTGCCCTCTGGGCAATTAGAAAAGGCCAATAAATTTATTCCAGACTTGTGCTTTCCTTGTATTATGGTTCTTTGCAAAGTAGCAACAGGGTGTGAGAGTGTCAGGGATGCCCTCATATTGTGCATGAATAAAAGGGGATTTGACTTACCCACGGTGATGAGGGCTTTTGATAGCTTGATAAGATTAGCCGATGAATGATCAAATTTAAAAAAAAAAAAATGGCATCCTTGCAATTCCGTAGAGCCCTTCCCATCCTCCGCTCGCTCCAATTGGTACCATTTGGAGTGCAGTCATCGTCAACATTGCTACCGCCACTCTGTACAGAGCATGCTCCTACTAACACCAGTGAGATACCAGGCCACACAAATCTGGATGGACACTGCAGTGGAAATCTTGCCATTCCCAGCAGAATTGGTCATGTGGTGCAAATAAGAGCAAAATGATCAAATGTTGCATTGGTGCAACTCCTTAACATGTTCCCATCTCAAAGTGATCTTCCCTGAAGCCAAGCCACATAGGTACTTGCCTTACCCAGGTAATTGGTTTCTTTCTTTACTATTTCCATTGGGATTCAGGCTTCATTGGCTAAGCCACCATTTGTTGCCCATTCCCAAATTCCCATGAATTGGATGGTCTTTTCAGTTAGCCACATTGTTGTGGGTCTGGAGTCACAAGTAAGCCAGACCCGTTCAGGGTGGCAGATTTCCTTCCGTAAGGAAGGTGAATGAATCAAATTATTTTTTAACAATAATCAGTGGTAGTTTCATACTCGCCACGACAGACATTGAATTCATTTTCCAGATTCATTTGGTAAATTCATATTCCACTAGCTGCCAAGGTAGGATTTGAACCCATGTTCCTGAGAGCTATATTCTGGTCTTCACGATTACCTGTTCAGTGTCATTGCCTCTACACTATCATCTCCCCTGACGATAGCTAATCGTTATTAGTTAAATGTCCACATGGGGGCATGTTCCAGGATCTTCCCACCAGCACGTGGACTACTTGCTGAGGTCGAAGTCAGGCAATCGAAGTGGAGAATGCTTCTCATTCTGGAGTCAATCTTTTTGACGTGTCCCCACTGCCCTGACAACTCTGATCAATCTTTCAGAGAGTGGGCAGTGCCCCTCCTGCATGAGCTGTGCCTGTCTCTGCTGTTTGGGTTGCTGGCTATCCCCAGCCTTAGTCTGCCAGTGACCTGTGCAGCCCACCCAAATTGGTTCCAATCAGTTGGAGCCCACCGAGTCGAGCTCCGAGAGGCTGCCTCCAGGAAGACTGTGCAGATGGATGTCGATGCCCAGGAAGCTTCTAAGTCCAACAAATTCTGCCCTGTGAAATAGTACTGAGGGGATGCTGGCAATGGAGGAAGCTAAGGGTGGTGGTGGTGGTGAGGTAGGCAATGACACCAATAACAGATCTCTGGGCAACACCAGAGAAGAGCAGTGCACGGGCTGGAAGAGAAGCTATTCTCTGCTTGCGATGATATAGGTAAGAACGGAGCCAATTGAGAGCATTGCCACCCAATTGAGTGAGTGGTGTAAGAAGCGGGATGGTGCCATCAGCTGAATCAAAGAGTGCAAATGGTTGGGGAAAATGCCAGTCTGAGGGTGCAGGGTCTGCCTCGGGCCTTTGTGGCCCAGCGGAGAGCAAAATCGTCAGTGCTGCCTGTGATCATTATCCGGTAACCCGGGATAGGTGTGGGCATGGACTGGATTCGCTCCACTACTTGACTATCACTCTCATGTCCTTTATGATGAAGGGAAAGTTGCTGGAGTGGTTCCGCCATTTCTGAACCGATACTTTGAAGCAAGTCAATGCTTTCAAGCAAAGCTGGGAGACAATTGGTGCGAAACTGTGAATTAAAATCTCTGAACGGGTTGATTCAAAAATAACCTGACTGATAACATTCATACTCTGCACAAGAACAGGCTGGTGTTTGGTGGAAGCCATCATCTTTAGTGTCTAAGCCATCCCTTTGCTAAAATGATTTTGAACACTGCACTTAATTAGTGCAGTTTAACTCGAGTGATTTCCAAGGTCTTTTGAAAGTAGACTTGGTACACAAAAGGGTTACAATGACCTGCAGCTCTCTTCAATGTCTGGCACTATTTCAGTCTGATGATCGTCTGCCAGAATATCAGTTTCATTACATGAGCTGTGAAAGCACTTTGGAAATGCGTTGATTCATCGAATCTTACGGCACAGATAGATGCTATTTAGCTTGTACTCTTGTGCCAGTTCGAAGAAAGAGCTGTTTGTATAAGATCACTTCACCCCCAGTCTCCACCACCGACCCCCCCCCCCCCCCGCCCAAAGCCCCCTCCAACCCTCACCCTGCCTTGCAATCATTTTATTTTGAAGACAACTAGACATCCGAATCCTTTTGAAAATTAATATTGCATCTACTTTCAGCCACTCCATTTCGGATTCACAGAATAATGGAAGTGTTATGGAGCAGAAAGAAGGCCATTCAACTCATTGTACCTGCACCACCTCTTACAATGAACATCATTGCCTAGTGCCAATCTCCTGCTTCTCCCCACCCCCCTCGTACATTCTTTTTACCCAAGTGATTTTCTTTTTGAAAGTCTCAACTGAAAATGCTTCCACCAAACTTGCAGGCAGTACATCCCATATTGTAAGTACTCAGAGTGAAAATGTCTTCGTTCTCTTGATTTGTTTTGCAAATCGTGTTAAATCTTTCATTCTTGCTCCTTTTATAGGTTCGGAGCAGTTTCTCCCT